>NW_003315881.1:0-4937060 GCF_000151355.1 Fusarium vanettenii 77-13-4
AACTAATAATAATAATAATAATAATAATAAGTTATTAAGTTAAAATAAAGAGCTATTAGGTAATATTATCTAGAGATAAATTATAATTAGATATTATACTAAGAGTAAGCGAGGTATTTATAGAATAATATATAAGATTAATAAAATAATCCTTTAAGTTAAATTATATAATAATATATTAATACTTATTAAATTAGAAACTAAGATAATTAAAAAGATAAGAATAATATATATATAAGAAAGAGACTTATATAAGAAATATATAAAGATATTATTTATTCTTAAGCCTCCCGATAGAGGTAAATAGCTAAAAAGATATAATTAGAATTAGGAATAAAGTAATTAAAAGCCTATATAAATTAGCTAGAGAAATAAAGAAGAATTAAAGATAAGGTATTTACCTTTTTATACTTTTTCTTATTATTTATATAATAGTAATAATAAGTATTATAATTAATAGGCTTATAGTAAATATAGCTAAGAGCCTTTACCCTAGCTATAATATAAGTATAGGTTAAATAAGGCTCCTTAAAAAGAGTTTATAGAGAGTTAGCGAGCTAGGAATAGGGAGGGACTAGAGGATATATGCTTATATTTATATCTATCTTATTAGACTTATAACTATAAGGACTATTAGTATTACTAGAATTATTACTACTAGAGGGTATATCGCCGCTAATATTAGAAATAAAGGTAATTATAATAAATAAAAAAGAGAGAATTAAAAAAAAATAAGAAAAGCAAAGTAAAGGCATAAGAGAGGAAATATATATATAAGGTATATATATAAGTAAAGAGAGGAGTTTATAAAAAGAAAAAAAAAATAAAAAATAAAGAAATTATTTTATTACTAAGGGAAAATAAAGAGACTATAAATTATAATTACTAAGATTATATTATAAGGGGAAGCTATAATTATTATATAATAAAAAATAAAAATAAAGGGAGGCTTAAATATAAAAGCTTATATAAGGGATATTAATGCCCTAAAGGTAAGTTTCCCTTAAAATAATCTTATAAATACTTAAGGGACTAAGGGTATTTATAAATATTTAGAATAATTAATTACCCCCTTAAACTAAGGCTCGCGCTATAGCGAGCTATATTAACTATATAATTAGAATATTATGCTTAATATATAAATAAAAAGCTAATATGCTATATATAGGTTTTTTTCCTTAGAGGGTTTTTCTTATATAAAATAAATAATAGAGATATTATAAGTCTAGATTAAATAAGTAAGAATAATAAAATTATAATATAATATAATAAGAGATTTATATATATATATATTAAAATATTATATAATATAAAAATATTATTAATAAATAATAAATTATCTAAATAAAAAAAATTTAAATTTTAAGTTTTTATTTTTTTAATATTAGCTTATATAAGAAAGATCTTAAAAAGAAAATTAATATTTATTTATATATAAATATAAAAAGATTATATATACTTTTATTAATATTATATACTTATTATATAATACTTTAGAGATTTCTTTAATATTATTCTTTAAAAGATTTAATTTTAAAACTTATTTAAGAAATAATTAAAATAATTATAAATATAAAAAAATAATATTTAAATATTATATATATAAAAAAATTTATAAATACTTTTCTTATCTTTTTATTAAAATCTCTTTTTATAAAAAAACTTTTATTATATATTTTTTTTAAAAAAATTAATATATTTATATATATAAATTTTAATAAATAAGTCTTAAATTATAATTTTATAGCTTTATTATAATTATATTATTAACTTAGCTTATTAAGTTAGCTCTCTTAGGCCTTAGCCTATATAAGCTAATAAATAAATAAATATAAGATTTATAAATATAATATATTTTTAATAAAAGAAAATTTTTATTTATTTTTATAAAAATTTTTTTTTATAAAATATATTTCTTTATATTTCTTTATTATTATTTTATTTTATTTTATTTAAAATAAGGATTAAAGTATTATAATTAATATCTTAGTAATTTTAATAATAAAGGCTTTATACTTAAAGCCTAAGGTCTTAATAGGCTTAAATTAATAAGATTTATTTATATAATTATTAATACCTTTAATAATAGCTTTATTTATAATAAATAAATTATATCTTAATTAATTAAAAAGATTAAAATCCTCTTCTTATAATAGCTCTCCCCTTTATTATTAACCTTCTAATTATTCTTATAATTCTTAATTACTTAAAGAGGTATAAATCGCTTTTATTATTTTTATAAAAAAAGATTTAATTATAACTAATAACTATAACTAATAATTATAATTAATTAATTAATTAATTAATAATTAGCTAATTAACTAATAATATAAAAAAAGATTATAATAATTATTTTTTATAAAGACTTTTAATTAAATAATTAAAATAGCATAGCTAATATTTCTTAATATGCCTTTTTATATAACTAAGATAACCTTATTAAAAAGATTCTTAAGCTTCGCAAAGGTATAAAAAATACTTATAATAAGCTATAAGAGATAATCTTATATAAAGCTATTTAAAGTATTAATTTAAATATATAGCTTAGCGATCTAATATTAATTAAGCTTATAATCTTTAATTATAACCTTTTTTTTTTCTTTTACTTAGCCTCTTTATATCTAATTTTTATATTTATATAAGAATTAATTTAATTAAAAAAGAGCTTTTTTTATTAAACGCTTTTAAAATAAAATTAAAAAAAAAGGAAGATATTATTAATAAAAAAAGGAATTTCCTTATAGATATAAATAATAAATAATATATAATATAGCTTATAATACTTATAATAAGTATTAAGACTTTTTATATTATTAAATAAAAATTAAAGAAATCTTATAGCTAGCTAAGATCTAGCTATATAACTATAGGTATAATATTAGGAAATAAAGGTTATTAGTATTATAGGTTTACTTAGAGGGATTTATTCTTAGAGTTAATAGTAGAGCTTAAACCTAAAAAATATTAGCGCTAAGACTTAGTATTAAGTTAAAACTTAGCAATAAATAAAAATCTATAGGTTTAATTAATTAAATTTATCTAATTAAATATATAATATATAAATATTAGCTTGTATAAATATATAAATAATAATAAGTTTAATAATAAGTTTAATAATAATTATATTTATTTATATAATTAGTAATAATTATTTATACTTATATTATTATACTTATATATTATTTTCTTTTATTATATAATAATAATTATTTATATATTTTTAAAATTACTTTATTATACTTATTATTTTATTATTATTTTTAATTTTTATAAAAAAAACTTTATTAAAAAAAATATTTTAAGGCTATTATTATTATTTTCCTTAAAATACTCTTTTTACTTTTTCCCCTCCCTTTAAGCATTACCTCACTCTCGGGTACCTATGCATTTACCCACTGTTCCCACCGCTCCTCTTAACCATTACGCTCTCCCTTATTATTAACAAGCTGGGTCAATCCACGCCTCTTCACTTCGCGGGCATTCCATAAATCACGATGTCTATCCCGAATGAGGCTCTGCAAAAGGTATGCATTCCCTTCCCTTCTTCTGCGCAATACCGTCCCTCTTCAGATGGTCAGTGAGCCTCCCGTGCCACCTCTTTGCTAATGCTCGAACAGCTGGTGCGGGAGATCGAGAGCCAGGCTATCGCAGCTCAGCAACAGATCGGCCTGGCCCGTACCCAGATGACTGCTAAGCAGCGAGAACAGCGGCTCGTTAAGCTGACTCTAAGCGAGATGGCCAGCTTGCCCGAGGACGCCGTGGTCTACGAAGGTGTCGGGAAAATGTATGTACCGTTCCCCAAACTCCTCGCGATATCACCCATCATCCATCCCCAACCCCGCACCAGCATTTTTCCGTAGTCTAACGTCGGTCATGTTTGTTTGCGCCCTCTAGGTTCATTTCTCTTCCCGTAGACTCCCTGCGACAGAAGCTTGAGGGTCAGACCCAGGGTCTGGAGAGTGAGGTGGACAAGCTGAGCCAACGCTTGCTGTATTTGGAGACAACACACAGGAACAGCCGCGAGCACATCGAGCAGATGCTCCGCGTCAAATGATTTAGACGCCAGGATGCTTGCTACAGGTTTGGGTGTCCCATATCTACCTAGGCTGCCTCTTGGCTACCTCTTGGTCCCGTCCTAGCCGCTGTTTCTCCACGTCGAGTCACGTTGGGTGCCGAGCCGCCGACGCCTTCAAATGCAGAAAAAAGTGTTTCAATTGCCGCCCACGTTCTCGGTGCCGCCATGACTCTTGCGTCCCCAGCCCTACCGCTGCGCCGCACGCTCTGAGCCCACTTGATGCCGACGTGACCACTTCGACCAGGGTGGTTTTGCAGTGTGGCTGTCTTGGACGGCCTCCCCTTCACTCGGAATCACCTGGATGGCTGTGCAATATGCAAGACGCACGACAGGTAGCCAATGCGACTAGGCAGATTTGGCCCCCAATGCTCCTCTCATCACAATGACCAAAATGACTTCATGCTTGTTACATCCGGCCTTCAGCTCCCAGTTCCCTCAGCGGCCGTCAACATGTAGATAGTTTCCCTGATCATCTCATGAATTAAGCAGTCATGGCCATTCTCTGAACCTTGTTGACTTCACTCCAGTCTTGCTCACCGCCGGTTCCGTCGTCCTCTATGAACATCCAGATCTTTCCCTCGGCTCAACCGTGCTCGATAAGCTAAAAGGACCTTTGATCGACTAGCGCTGCGCCTTTTTGCATCTCGCACCTCTTCGAGGGCCAGGGACCATGCGTTCAAGTCGGATTCAGCCCCCACCTCGGTTTCAGCCCCGCCTTCGCATGTCCAGCCCTACCACGGTCCCATGCCGCGCAGGAGGACGCCCTGTGTCGGTTGTCTGCTTACGCCCTCTCACCTACTTCTTTACTCTTCTCCTCCCCTCCTCTTGTCGTCCTTCCTCGTATTTCTACTCTTCCCATACCTTAAAAGTCTCATCCTAAGCTCTTCACCAAAGCAACAAGTCACTTTCCAAACAAAGAGAGACATCATCGCCTTAGTCCTCTCATCTGCTTGCTTATCAACCTCTCACCAACTTCACTTCACCTTGGGTGTTGCTGCCTGGAACAATGAGTAGAAGCAGCTACAGTTACACCGACTCCGACGACGAAGACTACGACATTCACGTCCGTCGAAGCGGCCCATCGCCAGGTGGTGTCCGCTATGTCTCGGGTGGACAGCGCCCTCACAGCTACTACGATGCACCTGCCGGGCCTAGTCGCCTCGGACCTGAGCGTCTCACCACCGTCATATCCCGATCCAAGTCCCGTGAGCGCTCCCGGTCCCGTGACCGGCGCACCAGTAGCCCTCCACTACCAGCTCCCGTCATTATCAACAACCGAATCTACAACGACTTCTCATCTGACGACGATGACGACGATCGCCGAAAGCAGGTTGTGCGACGATCTTCCCGTCGGCGACGCTCGCACTCTCGGTCTCGATCGGGTTCCTCATCATACGTGGCGCAGAAGGAATGGGAGGTAGAACGAGCCCGCAAGGAGCTCGAGGAGATGCGCCTCGCCAATGCCCGCGAGAAGGATGAACAGAGAATGGTCAAAGGCTACCGCGAGGAGTGGGAGGCTGAACAGTCTCGCAAGGAACTGGAGAAAATACGTCTTACCAGCGCTCGAGAGAGAGATGAGCAGC
The DNA here is from genome assembly GCF_000151355.1 of Fusarium vanettenii 77-13-4. Taxonomy (NCBI): domain Eukaryota; kingdom Fungi; phylum Ascomycota; class Sordariomycetes; order Hypocreales; family Nectriaceae; genus Fusarium; species Fusarium vanettenii. The sequence continues at coordinate 5,659 of NW_003315881.1, forward strand.
AATTAGTCAAGGGCCACCGAGAGGCATGGGAGGCCGAACGATCTCGCAAAGAGCTGGAAAAGACGCGCCTTGCAAACGAGCGAGAAAGGGACGAGCAAAGACTTGTCAAGGGCTATCGTGAGGAATGGGAGGCTGAGCAATCTCGCAAACAGCTTGAGAAAGTCCAACTTGCCAATGCCCGCGACGATGATGAACGTCGGATCGTGGAGAAATTCCGCAAAGAGGAAGAGTTGAAACAGTCCAGACGCGAGTTGGACGCCATGAAGGAACGGGAAGCTCGGAAAGCGGAGGAGGAACGCCTCATGAAGGCGATTGATCTGAAGCGGCTCCGGGCAAAGGATGCAGCCAAGGCGGAGAGCGACCGCCGCGAGAAGGAGGCCAACGACGCAATTGAAGAGTACAAGAGAAAGGAGCTACAGCGCGTCACAGATGAGAAGAAACGCAAAGACCAAAGGGAACGAGAGGCAGCCGAAGCCGTCGAGAGGTACAAGCGAGAAGAGAAGGAACGCATTGCCAAGGAAAAGGCTGAGAAGGAGGCCAAGGAGAAGGAGTATCAGAAGCGACTACGGGAGGACCTCGTCAAGTCTGGACTCGACGATGAGGCAATAGACGCCATCATGAAGAAGGAAAAGATCAAGAGGGAGCCTTCGCCCCAGCCACCCTATCGTCCCCTACCACATCATGGGATGGTTCCCAACATGGGTCAGATTGGCGCTCCTGCCCCTCATGGGGGACTCGTCGGTCCCATCGTCCACCCCAACCACGTCGCCCACACCAACCAGGCCCCCCCTATGGCCGTCGCCCCAGGTCCCCGACCGACCTACACCCGCATGGCTCGTCGACATCTGTCGATCGAATCATTGCGAGCCTACGGGGTTGACTTTGATCTCGATGACGTACGTATCCCTGGTCCCTTACCCCTCCCAGTTTATACCAGACCTCGAACTAACATTGTCTCAAGGATCCCGAGTATGTCTTGATCAAGCGCTGGGTGCCCGAGTGGGAACAAGATCAGCTGTGGAAGCACACCAAGTATATCCGCCAGAAACGCGGCAAGATGCTGATGATCGAGGAGAAGAAGCATGGCAGAGATGACCCGGAGTTTGAATGGGTGCGGAAAAAGACTGACAAAAAGGAGCGTCGTAGAAGCAAGTCGCCGTCGCTCTTGATGTATTTGGCTGGGGCACGCCCAGCTTAAACCTGAAAGATCGGATTGGATATGAGTTGTGAAGCTTGTCTTTTTTTTTGGTACATGCAGTTCCTCAGCGCTAGCCATCTATTTTATATCTGAGATGAGTTGTTGTTACAGTTGTTGTACAAATACCAATTCACCTGGCCCGGCGAATCAATTCCTCATAGACAGTCCACGCCAACGCCGAACTCATCGCCTTTCGGCTCATACGCAGTGCAAGACCATCCCAAAGTGAACGAACGCCTTCTTGCGACACCATTCTATACCAAGCATGCCAAATGTTCTTATACTCATGTGGCTGCAGCTGGATTCGTGTCTTAACTGCATCGAAGGGATTGGAGACAACCGAGCATGCTCCGCCGGCGAGCATAGCTGAGGTGAAGTTGACAGAACTAGCAAGAGTGGCCTGCATCTTGGTCGGACCGTCATCGGAAGCTCCCGGTTTTGCTGCCAGAGAGCCAAGTTGCGTCTTCAGCATCTCGTAAAAAAGCACATACATTCCAGCGTAAGGTGCATCTCGGAGTGCTGTGGCGCCAAATCCTGCAAAGAAACCACGCCACCCATCCGTCCGCCGGATATCGAGGGCTGCAGATGCGAGGGACGGATACGAGTAGAGGCTGGATTCGAACCGAACCTTGATGACGGTCAAAGGCATCAATACAAATCCAGCAAATGTCCTCGCAATGGCGCCTGATACGAGGTTGCCAGAGTTTGTGAGTGAGGGCAGGACGGAGGAGCCACCCTGAGTCTGGAGCCGACGTCCCAGGATGCCCGTCCGCTGAGCGTGCTGGCGAATAGCATTGAGTGAAGTGAAGTAAAGGGCTGAACCAAAGCCCGTTCGCAGGGCAGACGGAACAGTGCCTCTCCAGAGAGACTGCACTAGGCTTGAAGACTGCCTTATATCACGTAGTGTGGCGGTGAGTGATGAGCCTCCAGACTGCTGAACCCGGGTCTTGAGTAGGTCAAGAGGCTGAAGAATGACCGCAGAGGCAACTCCGGAGCCGAGGCCGGAGACAAAATGGTGAGCTGGATGGTAATGTCAGGGAAAAAAACGACCAGACAAATCGAGGCCGATGAGCGCCGGGTGTACCGGTCGCCATTGGGCCTCGTTGGAAGGCATACCTGAGTTTGCTGGCCGTGAGGCCCGTTGCTCAGTCATTGGTGGGGATGCAACGGCATCATTGTGCTGCGCTGGGGAGCTGACAATTGTGAGGCCCATGGCTAGTCGCAGACTCCGGCCACATGTCGGGGAACTGATTGAGTGACGTGACGGGATGAAATCGGACCAAAAGTGTCAGACCCCGTTTCGTGACATTGCCCCACTTTGTTGCATTGGGCAAAGACCATCTCAACTCGCGACGCTAGCATGACTGCCTCGATAGTCGCCTATGACTGATTCAAGGCGCCCAGCAAGGAGGCGATGTCGCTTGACCAACTCAACCCACTCATCGACGCCAATGGAGGCGAGAAGCATTCCGAAATCAGCCCCCAGTCTGCCGAGACTACCCGCGCAGTAGAGGACCTGCGTCAAAATGCTCTCCCTTGATGTCTGGTCTTTGACTGTGGGCAGATAAATGCGCAGAGTCTCAACGAGCATCTCAACGAGGTGTAGGGGAAATGTGGCCATTGGCGACGGCAACAATCGCAAGGGATCGTCAATGTGCTCAGTTGGTGAAGCAAAGCTCGAGCTTATGCTCTTAAAGACAGAGACTATGCTGAAGCTATGCTCACGGAAAATCTCAATGAACCGCTTGAGATAGCGCTCAGTTTGTTGCCCACCAGACCATGAACTAGCCGACTTGTCCTGTCGAAGGCGTTCCTCGTCGGCAAGATCTCTGAGGGGTTCTAACGCTTCCAGTGTCGTCAAAAGTGTGGCCAAGCGACAGACCAAGAAAACGGCAGGGAGAGCATCCTCGGTCGGTGTGTCCGTAACCAGGTCTGGGACGATGCGCTTCAACCAACCAATCGTCCTAACAGCGGCAGCCAGCTTCAAATTGGGTGCCTTCAGCGTGCCAACGAGATCAGCTGCCATCTGTCGAATAGCAGCGTCCGCCTCCTCCAGGACTGATGTGACGAGGGGTGAATCTGGGTAGAGGGATGCCAGGCGACGGACGTGGGCATAGAGCTCGAGAGTGGACGAATGGTTGACGGGGGTGGCCGAGACGGCAGATGAAAGAAGCAGGGGCATCTCCATCACATCGACGAGGCGCTCCGAGTTTCGAAGGAGTAGCAGGGCCTGTTTTCTTCGAGCCAGCAACTTGCTCTCGCTCGCCTTGCCGAAAGCTGACGAGAAGTGCTCTGCCTGCGTATCGAGGCGAGGTACTGCTTGGACAAGATCAGAGGCTCGCTGGGCCAGAGCTGGCAGCGACTGCCGTAACGTGGCATGGCTGGCTGCCGACTCGACGACGGGCTTGTGTGACCGCTTCGAAAGTGCCTGGACGGCCAGGAGGAGTGAGTGGGACGTCTGGGAAAGGACTTGAGGCTCGGAGGTTTGCAAGAAGTCGGACTGCTGTTCTGCAAGGTACGTCAGATACTCCAATGCGCCGGGGTCGGCCTGCTGGTCGGGAGCGAGCAAGTCTCGCAGCGCCTCAGCCATGATGACCAAGGGGGTATGATTGTTGAACTGAGACGAGCTCGGGTGGCCTGCAATAGTGGGCGGATCAGGAAGCCGAACGACGCGGCCACGTGGAGTCGATCTGTCCGATATATGCGTGCCAGGTCCGTTTAGCCGCGGGGAGTCGATGAACTAGCGTAGCGAATGTGTGTTGCGTCCGTCGTGATTGTATCTGGTGCTCTTAACGAGTGAGGTGGCAGCTGGCAGCTGGCAGACAGGAGCTGGTGGGGTGGCAGGGAAGACGGTTGATACACTGCCACATCAGGTAGGTCCCCTGATTACCTAAGGCTGGAGCTGCTTCCCCAACATTGACGCATTGCGTAGTTCAAGCCTATTGAGGACTAGAGGAACGGCCGCTAATACCCAGAATGGTTGGAGAAAAGTACGAATACTGAAATAAGCTCCGTGATGGCCTGCGGCACGCACCTGTACCCGTGCCTTTCCCACGTGAGGTTCCCCAACAGACGTGACCTTGATCTTTTTATACAGGCAGGCTGCCCGTTTTGTTCCCTGAGGCGCATTGCCTCGTCGCATTGTCTGCCTTTTTCTCTCTTTATCCCAGGCTTTCCCTCTTCCCTCGACTTACATCTTGCAACTCTGACCGCGACCGCTTCTGCGAACCCGATTGCGACCAGACCTCACCATGAAAGACCCATTCTTCCTCCCGCCCGTACCTTGGCTCGCCGAGAAAGCACAGCCCTGGGCTGACTTGTTCGATCTCCCCTCGCTACCGCTCCATATTCACGAAGTTCTGGCTGCCGCTCTTCTATACTCGGTCGTCTTCTGGCCAATTTCGCCATGGATATCGAATTTGCTGGCCCCGGAGCACTACTCCAAGCTCCCGCGAAAGCGACGACTGAACTGGGATGCCCACGTTGTGTCCATGGTGCAGAGCTGCCTCATTAACGGCCTTGCTATTTGGGTCATGTTCACCGATAATGAGATCAAGAACATGACTTGGGAGGAGCGAATTTGGGGTTATACTGGTGCCGCTGGGTTCATCCAGGCCCTTGCAGCCGGCTACTTCCTTTGGGACTTGATTGTAACCAGCCTTAACCTCGATGTTTTTGGCCTGGGAACGCTGGCGCATGCTATCGCTGCCCTACTGGTGTACTCTCTGGGCTTTGTATGTTTTTCAAAACTTTCTGTGCTCTTTGCCTTTTTGCTAACCAGAATTCACTTCAGCGCCCATTCCTTAACTACTATGCCTGCGTGTTCATCCTCTGGGAACTGTCAACCCCCTTCCTCAACGTTCACTGGTTCATGGACAAGGTGGGCATGACGGGCACACGAGCTCAGCTCTACAACGGCCTCATGCTCCTTTTCACCTTTTTCACATGCCGACTTGTGTACGGAACGTATATGTCCGTCAGTGTCTTCAAAGACGTGTGGGCCGGCATTAACACGCACCCCAACGTTGAGGCGCTCACAACACCAGTAATGGCATTCGCACACGAGGACTCAACGGTGCCTGTGTGGCTGGGTGCGGCATACCTCGCCAGTAACATCACGCTCAACAGTCTCAATTTCTACTGGTTCTTCATGATGATCCGGGCTGTTCGCAAGCGCTTCGAGCCCTCATCAGACTCGCAGGACAAAACCCTCGAAACCCCAGTGACCGAGGCCGAGATCGATCTTTCTGCTGTGGGAACGGGAGCGGCCAAACTTTCTGGTGGACGACGTCGCAAGGCTTGAGTTTGTCCTTCGCGGTGATTCCAATCTTGATAGATCGCCTAGGCTTGTTGCAATCGCGCGCATTTCTGGTTACTTTCTTTGCTTGGTCGCTTAGATTCCTGGAGGCATGGTGCTTTGATTGCTTGGCACGGTCAATCGAGTTGCGGGGTTGCTTACTGATCTACGTCCATCGTCGGCACTTGGTGAGATGCCATGAGCTGTATTATCCTTTCTTCAAGGATATGTATGTTCAGTTCTAGAGCCAGGTTCTGTTTTCTATCCCTGTCTACTATGAATTGCGTCGTGAAAGTCAAGGGGTGGAGGGAGGTGCATCTGGTCGTCCTCGACACGATCATGCGCCGAATCTTTCGTGGGGCGCCAGTCGCCTTGCTAGCAGACTCGCGCCTTTACATTCGCTCACAGCATTGTTTAGACACATAGATTAGTATAATTAGAAGAGACCGAATCAGGCTGCTCTGAGCCGGTCATTGATTTAGTATTACCATCGTCATACACACAACTTCTAGTAGGGTTGCCTGACAAAGACTAGATATGCATACAAGATGTGAAGAAACATGTCCAAAGCAATCGCCAACCATGACCAATAACGCGCCGCCAACAACTAGATGCTATGTATAGGCTTGCACGAGATCAGAATCCGAATGGGTTCTGGGGGGCTGCAGGCGATGTTAGCAGTGATTAGGACCAGCCAAGGGTTTAACTTACTCGCTTGCGCCAAGTTTGCTCTTCGTCCGGTTGCCTGAGGAGCAAGCTTCTTGGGCTCGTTTGTTACACCAAAGCGGACTGGGGGTGGTGGACCGGTCTGCTGCGGCACCAGAGGCTGGGGGCTCATCGTGTTGTTCATCGTGTTGTTCATACCGCCCATACCAGTAACCTGGGGTGGCAGTCCAGGCATACCCGTTCGCTGGGGCTCGAGGGCCGGTGGCAGGTAGTTGTTGATGCCTCCAGGAGGGGCTCCATACATAGACTGTGTGGCCGCAAATGATGGCTGGAAGCCTGTGGGCTGAGGCTGCATCTGTTGGAATTGGTTTGGTGCCTGCATTCCGGTCATCATTGGCTGCATGAATTGGCCGGCACCGGTAGGGAAGGACATCATGGGCTGAGGGCCCTGTGGTCCAGGGAATCCGGTCATGGTAGGCTGCATCTGAGCAGTGTATTGCTGCTGCAGACGAGCTTGGGTTATCTCGTTCAGGCTCTGGCCAGGGAGTGCCACCTGCCCCTGCAACGCGCCCGTCATCTGGGGTACCATCGGCGGGGGAGCAAATCCGCTGGGCTGGGCTGTTTGCGGAGCCGACAGAGGCCTTTGAGGTGGTGGAGGCACAAGGGATGCCTGGTTTACTGATGCCTGTGGTGGAGTAGGACGTTGTCGTGCTTGCGCGACTGACGTGAAGAAGGACGGGGTAGCGCCGCCGAGGGGTTGCGCCGTAGGCACCGACGCTGCTATTTGCTCAGGAGCAACTTCGACCTTGGGGGCTGGAGGGGTGGGCTCAGTCTTTGTAGGCTCAAGCGGTGCTGACAAGAGCGACAACTCCTTCATGGATCCCGTCAAAACCTGGGGTGGAGGAGAGGCTGGCGATGGTTCCGGGGCAGGCTTCGGGGCGGGTTCGGCTGCGGGTTGCGGCTGTGATTGCGGTGGTGGCTGCTGCTTGCTGGGCTTGACGTCCCAAGCATCATCGTCAAATCCTGAAGAAGCAGCCTGGCGAGGCTCGGGGCTCTTGTTCGGCGGGCTAGTCTGTACTGGCGACTTCGCATCCTCATCCGCAGCCTTGGAGCCGTCTGACTTGGAAAAAGCGCTAGCATCCACGACATCGCTTGTCTGAACCGCCGGCGCAGGTCGACCCTTGCGAGTGTTGTTTCGTAGTGCACCACCAGGTCCAGAGAACAAACCTCCAGAAGCACCTTCGCCATCTCCCTCCGCAAAGCTAACGCCTCTCTTCCCGCCACGCGTACGGCCATACTTGGAGTCCAAGTAGCGCATGACCTTGATGATATCGCCTTCGCGGAGGCCAAGAGCTCGGAGGGTACTTGCATCGACATCGGACAAAACGCTCTCGTCCATTGAATCCTTGATGAAGGCTTGAGCGTAGCGCTCGCACAATCCTACCGCAACCTCGCAAGACAAGAAAAACTGGAACCAGTCGTAGTCGGACTTGTTCTTCTCAATGGTCACGCCGGCAGGGGTACTAGACTCGGAGGACTTCTTCTCGGCGGTCCTAGCTCGCTTGACATCTGCCAGTGGCTTATCATCTTCCAAAGAGATGCCTGTCAAGTTTTCAACGTACTCAAGGTCTTCACGGGACATCTTGCTGATGGGAACAGCAATCTTGACACCGTTCATCTTGTGCAGGTGGATCTTGCCATCCTTAAGACCCAGGAACTGGGCTTCAACGCTGAAGGATCGGGATCGATCTGTCCAGGTGCGCACCTTGGACGAGTCCGGCTCTGGGAGGTCTAGAGTCAGCATTTGATGGTATCCAAACAGCGCAAATAAGGGGTAACACACGCAAAAGGGTGGCAGAGAGGACACTTACTAGGCTTGGACCGTGGCTGGCTGCTGCCATCGCTTCGTCCATTTTCTCGACGGCTCCGCTGTTGTCCCGAATTACTACCATTCTCTCTCGCCATGAGGCTACTACCTCGTTTGGGAAGAGGCATTCCCGGTCCTACCTGCTGAGGTTCTTTGCCCGCCTTGATGGCCTCCTTAGTCAATCGAATTTCTTCGAGGCGATTTTGCTCGACAAGCGACTTGGCAGAGTTGATACCGGCGGACGATGACGAGATAGTGCCGGTAATCTCGATGTAACTGCTTGGGACGACGCCTTCCTTGCCATTCTTCAGGCGGCGAACTTGCCACCACTCTTCGCTCTTGGTGTTGTCCAAGACAATAACCTCATCACCTACGGCGACAGTTACCTCGTCGTCTCCTTGGGCCATGAAGTCATAAAGAACCTGACCCTTCTTCTGACCACCACCACTGCTGCCCTGCGTGCCCGCCATGATCACCTCTCGGAGTCCTTCAGCACGTACAGCTCCGGCCAACTCACCCAATGCACTGACAATCTCCTCGGCAGTGTCCTTGGCTCCTGCGTGGAAATCAACACTCTTGCTTGGGCGGACGAGCTCCATGAAGACATGCTTCCCCTCCCGTGAATAATGCGTCATCCGGTCCGCAGTCCACTCCTGTGAAGGTCCATCTGAAGCATGCTCGGGAGCGACCAAAATCACACCTGTCAGGAGGTTGATTCCCAGAGTGGTAGGCATCTTCTTTTTCTTGCCCATAATTGAGATCATCTCATTGATATTGTACAAGTGGAAACCGCCAGGGGTACGCTCGACATCCTGACGTCGATTAGGATCTTGGTGGAAGTGCATATTAACTGGAGAAGCCGGATGGTCGTATGTCGGAGAAGGCGAAGCAGGCGCGCGCGGTCGAGCAGGGAGCGCAGGGGATCGGACAGGCTCGTCGTCGGATTCTGGGGGTTCGCTGAACGTAACGGAGGCACGAGGAGGTTTCGCAGGGGCTGCAGACTGTTGAGAGGCTGCACGGGTATGCATAACACCCGCGAGAGCAGCAGCAGGACCCGCCAGAGCGGGTGCAGCGCTGCTCGGTAGGTCCGGAGATGCCGTCTCGGGCTCGGGCTCGGGGGCTGGAGCAGGTTGCGGCCTCGAAGGTAGAGCTGGGGGGGCGGGAGGCAACGACGGTGCTTGAGGTTCTTCAGAGCCACCGAGCTCGATGTAATTAGACGGAACGAAGCCATATTCGCCGTCGAGGCCGGTGAGGATCCAGTCAGGGTCTGACGTATCGTACACCTCGAGCTGAGCGTCTTCGGGAAATGAGAGCTCCTCGTCGGTCTGACGCGTATAATCGTAAAGGGCGCGGGCGTGCTCTAAAGGCTTGGCCTTTGGAGAAGGAAGGAAAGGAGGTCAGTATAACCGTGTTGGCACATGAATATGAGGCCCAGTCAAGGCCAACTCACCTGTTCAACATAGTTGTTAGGTACGAGGCCTGTCGGCTCGTCCTCATCGTCGGCGCCGGCCTTCTTCTTTGCCCTCCACCAGCCATCGTCGCCATTCTTGTCGAGGACGTAGAGCAGATCGCCGTCGTTGATTGCGAGCTCGCCCTCAGCCTGAGGCGCGTAGTCGTAGACGGCCCGGTACACCCCCAGAAACCCCATGTCGGAGAGTCGTGAGTCGGCTCAGTAAGCTGCACCGCGGGCGGATGTGCCTCGAGAAGGAATCCGCTGGGAATTTGCTAACGAGCAGGGCGAAGAGGAGAGGGGAGACGAGTAGAAGCGGAACGATGCGATGCGATGCGATGCGAAGTGACGCAGTGCGTCGTTTGTCTGAGGAGTGAGCAACGGCTAGGTATGGACCGACCCGACGCACCTTCCCCCTACCAAGTTCGAGAACCTGAGCCTCCTGGACAAGTCGTTAGGTAGGTGCCTACCTTTTTAGGCATAGCGCCGGCGTAGTTAAGTTGGTGTCGAATTGGCGCCGCTTGCGCACGCAGTGATATACCTAATTCGCTGCTATCACGGTGCGGATTTTGCGTCACCCCCTTACTTTGGCAGCATTTTCTCCATTGCTTCGGTGACGAGGTGGTTGGGCTTTCATCCAAGGTCGAACCCTGGAACTCCACTGGATCCCCCGCAAGCAGGTCCAACGTAAGCTCCTTCCATAGGCCCTTTCCAGAAGATGGATTTGTACACGGCTTGCCTCAGCCACATGCTTTCGTCAACATCGCCGCCGTCTCACCGGCCTACTTGCTCACCTGCGCTGCGTTCTAGGCCCATAACGACACACAAGGCAACCGAAACAAGTACCGTGGTCAAGAGAACGGACATACGGAGTACCAAGTTGTTCAGATGAGTTTATCCGGCTGTCGCGGATGAGCAAGGATATGACAATCTTACACAACTGCGTATGCATGTGTTTGCGGGTATTCCAAGTTCCCCACTACCTAACTTGCAGCAAGCAACAAGGCATTCGCACCACCATTCAATATATTTCAAGCAGAAGTCACCACTGGGTCAATCACGTTGGGCGATGTTTTTCAGACTTCATACACCGTTGTCCAAAATCCCGGAGCCACTCTCTGGCACAGCCCAGAACCTCGAAAGCCCATCTCGCTGAGGTACCATATGTCTAGAGCACAAACCCACATGTGGTGTACTTATCTTCTACGCACATACTTCACCTATGCATCTATAAGAGCTAAAAGACCATCGGTTTCGAAAGCCATGCCTGGGGGGCCGATTAACCAATAAAAGACCAATTCTACAGTTCCCAACCGTACCTATTTGATCAGAGTCTTGAAAACGCTACTGTCTATATAGCCCCACCGGGCCATCCCAACCTATACCAAACTCACATAACTCTACGAACCTATCCAGTGGGCCTTTCGCAAGGCATTTCGCTGCCTAGTGTTGTCCAATCAGGATGTATCGGGCCCAAAAACATCGTCAGATGTCGTCCGGCCTTCAGCAGCTTGGCTCAAGTTGCGGAGGCTACCAGTGCGATGTCCTCGTGTGAAGATTCCTGGGAACATCCTCGGATCGCTTCCCGACAGGTGAAGATCTGCCATGGCATCACTAGTCCAGGTCTGGTCTCGACCAGTCGATAATCCAGTAGGTGACCCTACGGCTGCGGCATGATAGCTAGCTGACGGGGACGCTTCCACATTCGAGGGCTCATCGCCAGAGGGAAGACCCACGTCGGTGGACTGCCCGGCCATGTACACCGCTGACTCTGACATCTTACTATCAGTGCCACCGGGTTGGGCCGAGAGCTCGCTGTTAGCATTGTAGTGGACATATTTTGCTAGCCTATGAGGTAAAGGGTTAGCACCAGGAAGAGCATCCAGAGACCAAATTTGTAACTTACACGTCCCTCTCCTGCATCAGTGTGAAGTGTCGGAACTCTTCACGCCGGTCAGGAACGTTCGTCTTGACCATGGTGTTTCCTTCTCGACCCGGCTTGTCACAGCCTGGTCCCAGCCACTGCTCCTTGACAGACAACTCGTAGCCACTCTGCTTCACCGAGTTCTTCGCCAGTTCACACATGTCGACGGGACTCAGCTTGTAGATCTGGGCAGCCACTGCATATTCCTCAATGAGAGGCTCCTTTGTGAATGCAAACTGCAGGGGATCATCCGTAGAAAGTGACACGTTCAAGCCTCGCTTGAAGTACTGGTGGAAAGGGTTCCGCTCATATGCCAAGAACAAAGCATTGTTACTGAGCGGCGACATGGCGATGCCAATCTGTTCCAGGTAAAATATGTACTGTAAAAGAGGCACCTTACGAAGGAGCAATCCATGGCTGATGCTGTGACAGCAAAGGGCGGCAACAGCCAGATGCTCACTGTCGCCAGCCTCTCCACAGTGTGGTCGTAGGACAAGGGTATTAAAGCCACGCTTCTTGCGCCAGTAGTTCAGAGATACCAGGTTAGAGTAGAGGTAGTAGACCCAGTAGCTGTAGGGCGGGTTCTGCTTAGTGTCCCAGACCTTTGGCACAGGGAACTTTTTGAAGAGACGTCGCTCAACCTTGCTCTCGTCATCGACGCTATCGAAGCCAATCACCCGTTGGAGGAAGATGTGTAGCTTTGGGTGGCTTGAAGGGTCCTTGGTAACCTCGAAAAGGGGCTGGAAAACGTTCTTAACCACCTGCTCAAACGTCTCCATCAAGCCACTAGCTTTGTAGACGTCGTAGAGACGGGGGATCTGGATTAACCAGCGAACGTTGTGCGAGAAGAGCTTGTTGTCAACTACCCAAGCAGCGAGCTTGTCCCACTCGTCAATAGACTTGCCATAGATTGAGATTCGCCACTCAACCATCTGGTACTTGCTCGACTCGAGGTCAGAAATGACCTCCTTGGTGATCTCAGCCAAGTATCGGCCGTGAATGAAGTTGTCCGTCTTGAGAAAGATGGTACGGAGACGAGACTCGCCGATCGGGTTATACTTGAGGTTGAACTTGTCAAATCGATGGAACGAATCGGTATGAGCCTGTGAAAGTCAGCCGCGTATCTCGAAACAGCTAGATTCAGAGAACGCTAAACTTACGTGCATATCAAGAGTGTCAATGCTGAGGTCATAGGCGGTCAATTTGATACTGGAAAAGACCTCGGCCAGGGTGAGGTGCTTTCCGTCACGGAACAGTACCACCTCGTTGGGGAACTTCTTCATCTTACTCTTGATGAAGCGCAGCAGATGCTTCTGATTCATGCATGCCGAGTGGTGAACGTGAGTATCAACCTTTCGAACATTGTAAAAATCTCGATGGGGCACCTTCTTGCTGTCCGCCGTTTCTTGGTACTCGTTGAGAAGGACATAGAGGTTGAACTTGCCTTCAAGATACTGGAGACGTCTGAATGCGAAACTCTTGCTGGGTCCATCGGAGGAGACGTCCAAGATGTCGTCCAGGTCCATATAGAACTCCCTGATTGTGGGAACTCGGATCGAAGGCTCCTCAGCATCGCGCTCAAACACCTGGTAGACTCCACTATCATCCAGCTTGTATGTGCGCCCGTCGTTGCTGGGAAGGGGTAGCAAATCGGCAATATCAAAGTCCTCGCCGATGTCTTCGCCCGGCCTGCGCTTTCGCACTGGTCGCTTGCTCTCCCTAGTCTCTGATCGTGACTGACCACCGGGTGTCTCTTTGTTGCCATTCAATCCTGCATTCTCTTGACCAGGAATGTGCTCTGCAGCAGCAGCTTGATGCTGCGAACGTTGCTGCCATGCAGGCTCAGGTGGGGGAGGATAAATGTCCCATTCAGGGTCATCTTTTGGGTTGTCTTCCGGCCCTTGCAGCGAAAGCGCAATGTATTTGCGTCGAAGATCCAAAATCCTTTGGATGTTCTTGGAAATGGCACTGAGCTCAGCAGTAATATGGGGTTCAGTGTCGAAGAGACCTCCAGCAGGCAACCCAGCAGCAGGGCCGTCGCCTACTCGTGGCTCCTGCGCGATAGTTCCAGCACGAGTAGGAGGCACTGAAGGGTGGCTAGGAGGATAAGGCGCAGGATGGGGCTCAATCCTGGTGGGTGACTGTGTGATCGCTGCAGGGTCGATAGCGGGGCCTGGCATCTCCAACCCAGGCGCAAAGGAATCAACACGACGGCCATTGGCGTCTAGAACCATAGAATCGGCGCCGTACTCAGTCGCAGGACGAGAGCTCGAGGTCAGAAAGGGACTCTGAGGTATCGACTGGTTGCCAGCACCACCGCCACTTCGTAGATCGGCCTTGTTTCGGTGATAAAAGAACTTCGCGTCTGTCTGGCTCATTTGACGTTCAGCGACGGGATCGTAGAAGGTTGTTCTCTTCGGAAGGTCCCTCAACAACATTCCGTCTTCGAGATCATCGTCACTGTGGTCAGGGTGCGAACCAGCGTCGGACGCTGCTTGCTCGTCGGAGGCGCCATGGCCAGTCGCTCCAGAGTCCCGGGCCTCTTCGCCTTCTTCATCCGACTCGCGAGTTCGTACGTCGAGAGCTGCGGATTCGCTCTCTTCGAAAATGGCGCCGCCTGGAGCAGTTATTTGGTCAGAACAGCTGTCAATTGCTGCGAGTTTGAGTCGAAGGGAGACCAAATCGTCGAGTGCAATGTTGAAGAGGGGCAGAGCAGCTACGTACCAGGCATAATGATCTTGTACACTGATCAAATCCAAGCTTATTGATATAGAATGGAGTAGTTCTAAGGCACGAATTGTCTCGCGAAAGAGAATAAATAGTCCTCGAACAGTCCGGGTTTGATTGACAGAGGAGAGACGGCACGAAAGAGGAGGTCTTTGAGGAGGCGTGCAAGTAAGAAGTAAGGTAGTAAGACAAGGTATGACGGTGACACACCCAGAACAAGGCGGGATGTGGATGAGGGACAGGGTCTGAGGGCGTCGGTGCAATGCCCACCGCGGGTGGGGCTGGCAGCTCCAGTGCGCTAGGCCTTTTGAGGCATGTGCTTCGGTACTGGAGAGACTTAAAACTCCATTGTTCTTTGTAGCCCAAGGACATGGCGCTCAACGGTTGGAGGTCTTATCTTGAGATATTTTATTTGAAATATTTCGTCTTTAGTTCTCACACTAGTCCTTAATCTTGTTCGTTTATGGATTGGCATTTCTGAATCCACATCAAAGTGAACGAGTTGGTTGAACACTGCTTACCAGGGCAACATCTCGTCTGCAATCACAACATTTAACTTCCGAGGCACCCAACGAAAGCCTCACTCTCGGTAGCTACAGTACAGAATAGGGCTTTTACTCCGACTGGACAATGGTTACCACATAGGTCAGGAGGTAGTGTGACTCTTCCGCTTCTTCCAAAATGAGGCCCAAACTCGCCTGCAACGACAGGGCTCCCGGGTATGTCACGCGTTACACACGAACCCTCAATATGCCGGGCTCGAGCGTTTAAACGATCACATGGTCCCACGCCCTCCCTAGGGCATGCGACACGTTGTCAGAAATCCTTCTGGTCTTCCAAGAACAACGTTATTAGTGCTGCCGTGATCGACAGTTCGGTTATACGGGGTCTCATCCGGGGACCAGGACATCCCGGACGGGAGACTACATCATCACACAGCCTCTATGTCTCTCGACTGATTCGGAATACGGCTGCTAGTTGCCGTGGGGGTACTCCGGGGAACCTGACCCGGAATAAGGCAGGGCCCAAAGCCTGGGTAACCAGATCTCTCATGCGAACTATGCTCTGACTCGAAGCGAGACAGGGCTACTAAGTTGAGTCAAAGGTGATCACGAGATTCAGGGGAAGACCCAAGTTTCTTAATACGTACTCAATCACTTAGATGAAACGTTGTTTAAGGGGAACGTAGCCATAGGCATCTGACCTCTGCTCAGAATATCGTCTTGAGGAGTGCCAAGGTGGTCGACCTTTGGCCGCCACTCTAATCTTATACCCATCACGTTCCAACCACAAATGCCGTCTTTTATTCATTTCATATGCGGAAAGGGCAGACTTGCCCTCGACGATAGGATGCCGAGGGGTTCCCCTTCAGTGGACGACAAACCAAGCTTATCAAGGACAGATACGTTGGAGTCATGAAGAGATGAGTACCTAGGGGTCACCAACTTCACAAATACATTGTCAAGAGTTCCATATGTATTCCAGGCACATTTTTGTTCAATTCCAAGCCTCAATGCTCGGTTATCGAGCCACTCTACACATGTTGCTACAGTCTCTCAGGGAAGATGACACCTGACTCGATACCCCCATTCATCAACCCAACCCTCATCTGTCCCTTCCCTCCTCTATTGGCCCTGAAATAGTAAGGAACAAATATCAGGTCCCGTGGTGCGGCAGAGTCTCCATCAGCTTTGAGGGAAGCATGAGTGGAAATAGATTGCTTCCAGCATTTGCTCTTCAAAGACACGTATTCTTCTCCAGTCTCTTCATCGGTCACCAGCTTCTCAGTCACTTTTGAGTCTGTTCGGAGAAAGACATCCTTGAAGTGGTTTGTCTCCCATGGATTGTCGGCATCTTCGACACAGTATACAATTGGTCCACGAGCGAGTGTCAGAGTTCGCTGGTTCGTATATGGGTGAGGAGAGAGGTATCGAGGCTCAAAGTCAAGGACCTCAAGAGAGAATGAAGGGTTCTCAGAAACATAGGCCGGATATAGGCAGATGTACCCCTTTTCGACCTTCACTGTACCTGGCTGCGGAAATGGGGCCAAAACGTACGCCCCCTTTGACCATGCTGGAAGGCGCAGTCGGATGATGACTCGCAGCGAAGATGGAGCAGAGAGTTGAAAGTCTACCTTGCCCTCCCATGGCCAATTAGACTTCTGCTGGAGGGTCACAGGCAACCCATTGGCATCGAAGGTAAGCTCAGCACCTGTGTACAAGTGCACGTTGATGAAGATGTTGCTCTCTTCGTGACCATAATCCCATAGATAACCACCCAGACTACCAAAGAGTCTGGTTAGGTTAGGAGGGCAGCACGCACACCAAAACCACTCTTCACGCACGCTCTTGTCGGCTTCGGTACTACCCAGCTGATTGACGTACGTAAAGGCCTTTCCATCAAGGCTCATCGCAGTCATGACGGTGTTGTACAGGCACAGCTCCATGATGTCGGCATAGTGGGCGTCGAGGTCAAGATGCAAGATTCGCTCGGCAAGCATCATGACGGCGATGGAAACGCAGGTCTCGTTATAGCAGCCGCCCTCATCTGTTCCTTGAGGGAGGAAATAGTCGATGCCGAAGCCTTCCCACTGCTTGATGGCGCCGACGCCCCCTGTCAGGTACATCTTCTTGTCGACCATGTTGTCCCAGAGCCTGTGCAGGGCTTCAGACCAACCTTCTGCATTGGGGATGGGCCGGCCGTCCTCTTTCGAGAGGTAAAGCATGTCGGCAACAGCAGTAAGCAGGTAGTTAGCCCGGACAGCATGTCCCTCAATGGTCTTTTGCTCGACAATTGGAGAATCCGCCTGGCAGTACCAAAGGGTACCATGCTCAGGGTAAGCATCGGGCCGCTGCCATGAGATCTCTCCCCTCTTCTCCATTTCCCAATCATAGTAATGCTTGCCATCCTGTCCTGTTGGATTTCCCCGCTCTGTCAGAAAGTACTGTGCCAACTCAAAGGCGTCGGTACTCCCAGTTGCTTTGTAGAGGCGAAACAGAGCAAGTTCAATTTCAGGGTGGCCGGGGTACCCCCTTAACTGGCCCTCACCAGGACCAAATCGCCTTCGAATGTGGGCTACATACTTCTCAATTGGCTCGATGAGTAGGTTGTCGTGATAGTAACCTTGGTGGGCGACAGCGGCCTCGATGAGGTGGCCAGCGTTGTACCTATTACCATCAGTAAGGAGTAAGCATGAAGGGAGATGTTGCTCAACCACTCACATCTCATGCATATCTCTGAGATTGGACCATCGTTTGTCAGGCTCGACTACAGTATAATGAACGTTCAAGTAACCGTCTTCCTGCTGAGCTCCCCTGATCATCTCCACAAGCTCACGGATTGTCTTGTCTATCTCAGCGTCATAGTCTTCAACGAGAAAATAGCAAGCCCCTTCGATCCATTTGGCAATATCGCTATCCCAGAATAGATGAAAAGGCACCGGCCACATGGACTTGTCTGCGTAGATAGGATGCCACTCGAGCTTGAAGCAATCATATCGACCAGTTGACCGCAGCTGCTCCAGCTGGGCGTGGACCGTGGTTCGAGAAACAGTCTTTCGTCTCCTTGAGAGGACTGAGTTCCCCTTGAAGGTTGTCTGACGAAAAGTGGTTTGTGGATGAGACATACTGGGTCAGGTCAGAGGGTTCTAGACTGGAAGTGAAGAGAAGGTTGATGAACAAACATGTTATCGACTGCTCAACGCCCCCCTCATATACCTCCAAAATAAGTGCTTTAGTAACACCAACGCATCGTGCCTCATGCGCCAAGATGGAATTACCCTACCTACCATGTTGCCCAATGTCCTGATCAAGCCTGCTGGCGTTCGGGTTAGATGTCGGGGACGATCCCGATAAGCGCTCGAATGGCATTGTCCATACTTCGACCTTCGTATCAGAAGGATCACAAATCTCTAGCCCCGCATACTGCAGCTGAATTTGAACGGCGTTGGGGGCCTTGAAAGTGCCCGTCCCCAAACCGAAGAGTGCGAGGTTGGGGGAATGTGTGATCTTCAGCCTCCGGGGTATTCTTTAAAACCAGGCCTAGGATTGTTATCTTAAGCCCGGCCCCAAACTCACATAGTCTTGTTGTACTGGCTGTTAGGACAACGATATATGCATGTTATGGTATCTTTTGTTCCAATCTAATGGGTATCATAATGCCATAGATACTCTATCTATCCCCCTTCCCCATCGCGTCTCTAGTCCTCTCCCTCCCTCTAACATACATCTATTGAGCCAAAAACACCACATCTACACCCTAATGGTGATTCGCAATGCATATATATAAATACACTGGCAAGTTACTCAACTCGCCTTCTCTGGCCGCTCCTGGGGCGCCTTTTCCACCTCCGGCTTCTTTCGTGAGCCCACAGAGTATAGGCCGCCAGAACTAAAAACGATGATGGCACCAACCAGGGTGCCCGGGGCAAGCGTGTTGCCGAAGAGCCAGATGCTCAGGAGGAGACTCACAAGCTTCCGGATGTTGAGGACGATGGTGACAGTTAGGGCGGTGGAGACCGCTGCCAGTAGGTTGACTCCGCGAATACAGGCATACTGAGTCAAAACATTGGTGATGAGGTAGAAAACTTGACTGGGAACTGGGAACGACGTGGCGACAATGCTCAGGAGGCTGGGCAGTTGCATCGGGGTACTTGACATGAGATGCGCAAAGGTGCGTGCCATCGAGGGAGCAAAGGGCAGGAATAGCGGCAGAGAGAGGGCGTGAGAGTAGAAAAGGTTCTCTCTCCACTGCGGGCCATACTTGGCATAGGTTGCCTCCGTGTAAAGACCCATGATTGCTGAGAGCACCTGGGCAACGAAGAGGATCACGAGGCCAGTGCTGAAAGCTGGGCGCCCAGAACTCTCTTCCACTCCCTTTCCCTAAAATCAGATAAGGTCAGGAGAGTAAGAGGTAAGTGAGTGGATGTTGAAGATGCTCACCTTGGCTTGAGCATCCGACCAAGCAGCCAGAATGACACCCAATGTCAACAAGAAGACAGCGACGACCTGCGTGCGCGAATATCTCTTGCCATAGAGGTAACCCGCAGCCATGGTTGTGATACTACCGCCAGATCTGAGGATGATGTGGACTGGCACCGAGATATCATAGCTGAACGCATGGTTGTTGAGGACGTTGATGGTAAAGAACAGCACGATATTGACCATCCAGCGGCTCAAGGGGACCTTGTTGGGCGCAATGAAGAAACGACTGTTCTTGTCAAACTGGGCGATAAACCCTGTCACGGCGACAAAGATGAATTGGACAAAGGTCAATAGTGTTCCTAAGTTAAATGTGTCAGCAAAGGAGACATTGTAGTCACTTCTCGTATGAGACAATGTGAGGTTGTGCGGAAATGCTCGTACCACTTGAAGGTTCAAAACTACATCAGGTCAGCAATAGTTTCTCATAGCAAAGTTCTACAACTCACTTGACAATTGCCTCGAGCGCATAAACCTAGAAAGAATGAGATGTAGGTCAGTTTCTGGTGTGTCAAGGGAGGCAGGGATTCAATAGTGAGGGCTGCATGATGAGCTGGCCAGACAGGTACGGGATGGACATACGTTAGAACAACAACCTCCAAAGATCAGACACAGCATCACAGCGACCGTCAGCAACGACGGGCCAACCTCGCTGGCCATCATACTGGCAACGCGATGGGCGACCGACGACGCCGATGCCTTCTCCGAGTCGCTGGGCTCCCGCGAGGCGGTGCCGTGACGGCTTGAGCCTTGGAGGGCCGTCATGTCGGGCGTCCTCTTGCGGAGAATGTGTGAAGACATGAGGCTCGTTTTCTGGTCCATTGGCACTGGGAGGGGGGGCAGATAAAAGTACAGATCGGGTTTCCTTCGGGGGTGTTGGCTGCAGGCAGGGAGAGACTCAGTGGATTGTCGATGTTGCCCTTGTGTCTTCATGCAAGAAAGCCGTACGGGAGGATGGCATGGGGGTGTCAGCCTCCGTGTATCGGTACCACACCACTCGTCGATTCGAGGGTGGCGGCAGGGGTCTCTCTGTACCCTGTACTCGCTAGCGCGTCTCGCCCCAGTCCGACTCTATGAATAGGTAGTGCCAGGGACGGGCTCTTTGGCGCATTCTTGGAAGCTGACAGTTCCCGAGCCTCCGGAGCTGGTTGATGGCCAGGACTCGTGTCCAAGGCGCAGATCCAGGATTGGTCCAGCATCAGTCCCATCGCCCCGATAATCACACAGGTACATGCTTTCAAGAATAAGCTTACAACAGGCACACTCCTGGGGTACTTGAGCATTACATCGAACATCATCCAACTCGTATTATCCCTTGATGCTCCCCATGACATGATAATGCTCCTCTATTTCAACTTTGAGTGGCATTTCTTTGATTCTCAAATGATCTCTTTGCGCTTTCTGCTACACCTGGCGACCAAACGCCGACCCATGCACCCATGCATTCGTTCACCTCCATCCCAAGTGGCTCTTCCCACGTCCATCTGCCCCATGCCATGCTCTCAGTAGGTTCCTTTGCCTACATCTCT
The DNA here is from genome assembly GCF_000151355.1 of Fusarium vanettenii 77-13-4. Lineage (NCBI taxonomy): Eukaryota > Fungi > Ascomycota > Sordariomycetes > Hypocreales > Nectriaceae > Fusarium > Fusarium vanettenii. Next base: position 26,296 of record NW_003315881.1, read on the forward strand.
GCATCCTCCGCTTTAGGGCCACATCCAAGGGGCCTCTTCAGCGTTCTTTGCGCGTGGCTTTGCTCCAAGCAGTGCTGGCGCTGTGCTTTAGCTTCTAAGTATAGTAGGCTGCATTGATCCGTATCACCCTGCTCTGAATCGACGAGATGCCATGTCGTGCCCAAGCAGAACTAGGTCAGTCCCATCACGAAGGTGGCGGAGGCGCCCATATCCTTATTGCTTTGTCTTCCGCTCCCCCGCCACGCCAACTTCCTCACTTAATTGCCCTTGCGAGATGAACGCCGCTGCCATGGTCTAGAGTGCCGAGAAGACAAAGAGCTGTGCCACCATGTTAGCCACCATTCGTCCTCTCCGGACTGTATCTCAAACCGTGTACTCACATTGTTCGTAGCTGCAATCGCAATACTGTCCTCAAACGGATGCCAGCTCATGTGCAGAATCTTCTTGTTGAAATCGATCTGGTCCGCGTCTGTCTCCTTACGCATCCGCTGACCTTGACCGCCTGGGCTACCCGCCCTGGATCCGCCCTTCTTGCCGTTGGTCGCAGTCGGGCTTGTCGACGAATTGATGGGTGTAGGCACTCCAACCTTCTTAGCCTTGAAAGCCGACTTATCCGCCTGGAGAACAACCTCGACTTCCTTGTCAGGGTCTGAAGGATAGATCATGAAGTTATTGTTGTAACTGCCCGTCATGACATTCTTAGCATCTCCTGAGAAGACCACCTCGAACTTGTCGAATATGCTGTCATTCTCGTAGGTGTCACACAACCGTGGGCGAAGATGCTCGTGAATCGGTATCGTCTTCACTGGCTGCCGCTCCATGTTGATATCCCAGATCTTGACAGTGAGGTAGTCGCGGGACAGGATGTATCGGCCATCATACGAGAATCGCACATCGGAGATGGAAGAGATGATTTCGGAGAAGAATGAGCGTGATGAAGGGTCTTCCTCTTGCTCGAATACTAGGGCTAGGAGTCAGCACATCGCCGGATCGCAGATGCAGATGTCACAGATGGGGAGCACAAACACTTCGCGTGCTGGTCGCACAGAGCACTCTGCCGCATGTCGGCGAGCTTGATGGTGCCCTTTGAGCTAGCATACATGAACCAGTTGCAACTCATGGGGTGAAACTCGGCAGCCGTGATGACTTCAGTGAGCTCCTCCATGTTTGCAGGCTTGATATCAACAATGTTGAAGCTCTGTTCCTGGATGTTAAGATTCCACAGGTTGATACGTAAATCATCGCTGCTGATGAAGGTCTCTCCATCGCTGTTCACCGAGATGCTGTTGATGTGGTAGGCGTGTGCGTTGGCGTATGTTCGGCGTGGCACGGCGGCAACAACCGTATCGTGATGTGTGAGGCGAGGAAGCTTGAGGTCGGCAGCATCCCTGAACCGGTGGGCAGGAAGCGGCCTGGGAGCGCCGCCTCCTCCCGCCAGACTACCAGGCGTGACATCGTGAGAGAGGTTGTTCTCGGCTACAACCTTGAGCGACTTCTCAAAGACTTTCCACAGCTTGATTGTCTTGTCGTTGGTGGACAGCAAGTAGTGGGAAGCATTTTGTCGCCGACACCACTTAATCTTGTTGATCTTCTCTTCAATCTCTAGGGACTTCAAGTAGTCGAATTCGGGTTCGTGCGACTGAAACTCGGTGTGGAATTTGTACTCGCAGGTTTTTTTCTGCGTCGAGAGTTAGCGACGGCAAGAGGATGCGCAACACCCAACGCTGAAGGCTCGCAAGGGCGTCGACTGATGGATGGTGACATACCGTCTCGTTGCGTTCGAAGAGCACCACTCTACCTCCCTTGTCGCCCGTAGCGAGATAATTTCCGGTATGGTCGAACTCAACCGTCGAGATGATATCAGCTGCAGCAGGGGGGAACAGCGGTCAGCATATCAAGGTCGAGGGCAGGATTGTGGGGAGCAAGGAGATGACATACCTTCGGTGATGTCTTCAACATCGCCCTTGTCACCAAAGCACCTGCAGGCGAGAGCTCAGCATTAATAAACACGGGCGCGGAACGCGGGGAAATGCCAGAAAGAAGACTACGTACTGCGTGAACTTCCACGTGGGAGAGTTCGCTTCGCTATCAACCATTTTGGTGAGCAGCGAGGGCGGGGATTAGGAGGGGTTGCGGACGAAGATCGAGGGAGGGCAAGGTAAGAACCGAGAGAGCTGTGGGAACGGCGGGCCAGGGAGGAGGTGAAAATGAACCGCAACCGGTAATTTGGATATGATGGGAGCTCCTGGCGCGAGCGATGCGAAGGGAGATGGATGGATGCAAGCTGTGGTGGCACACGCCAGGTCTTGCGGTGGGCGGATGATGGATGGGCGGTGGTGTCGTTTTCGATATCGTCTTTTTGTCGGCGCCGGAGTGGGGTCCAGCTAGATATCGCCGCCGTGGGAATGCCGTCGTCCAAAAGATATTTCGTCAAGCGGCGGGGGGGGTTAATCGGGGTTCGGTCGGAGGAGGACGACGGTGGATGATGTCGACAGGTCGGCAGGCGTCCGAGGCTGAAGGTTGTGGTGGTGGTGGTGGTGGTAGCAGGAGCAGGCAGTGGTGGTGGAGGAGGTGGGTTGGTGTGGGCGCGGCAGACGACAGCAGAAGCAGAGGCGGCGGGCGAGCGACGGACGGGAGGTGAGGGGAGGAGACAGCGAGTGGAGGGAGCAAGGCTCGAGTCTGTGCTGAGCTGCGCTGGCTGTGGCTAAGTACAGTCACTGCCGTTAAGGGCTTGTAACGGCGAGTTCAAACGGCTGGGAGCTGAGGAGCAGATGCCACAAGCAGAAGATGGAGTTCTTTGGTGAGGAGGGGATATGGAGGAAGTGACGCAGCAGAACCCAAGGTCTTGCAGTTTGGTTCGCTTTTGGTTTTGGGTTGGCCTGGCCTGGTTTGGCTAAGTTGGTTTGGCCTGGGCTGGCTTGCACTGGAGGGGACGGGACAGGTGATGGATGGGATCGGGATGGGTGGGTTAGGTGCGGGCGTGAGCCACAATGAGGAGCTGAGAGCTGAGAGATGAGCCACAGTTACAGGGAGCTTCCAGTGCTGTGCTCGTCTTTTACAGGTCCAGGGCCCGGCGCCACCACCAAATCGATGACTTAACCTCGACTGAGTCCGGCGAGGTGACGACTTGTCTGTATGGTATTGTCTGCCTTGTTGCCCAATGTTTACCAACTGCGAGCCCAAGCTATCGTTTATTTCTGCCGTACCTGTGAGCTTGCAGCTCTGTGCTGGCCCGGCATACCCAACCAAGCTTCTCATTGCTCCCCACGCATGCGTTGTTCCTGTGGTGAAGTGAGGCGGAACAGCAAGGTAGATCGTTACGTTCAAGCTTGTTTCCAGCGTCCCCGAGGATGCTTAAAGTGGGGGAGTGCTCTCGAGTGCTTCTCAACAACCCAGTGTCATGGCGGGGGTTCCCTCTGTTCAACTGAGCTTTCAGGTCTACGTCGCCTCACCTCGATCTGACATGGCGTGGCCTCATTTGGGCTCTGGCGCCGGAAACAGTGGAACCTCGACATTTTGGAATTGTTCAGGGTAGGTGAAACTCGTCGATAAGCTGGAAGCTAGCAGGCACGCGGGTTAAGAAATCAACGACACACGAGATGATCAAGAAGGAAGTTGCTGGCTTCTGAAACATGATAGGTAAATTTTGATAAAATATGATAAAATGATCTAATGTATACCACAACAATAGTGATGCTTTAGAGCTCTTTCATGTATTTCTACTATGCTTGATTGACAATTTTTAAGGGGAGGAGAAGCTATTGGGTTTGTAATGGTGCCTCTTTTTTGTCTTTGACCCAGGTGGCAGCTGCTGGTTTTGGAGAGTTTTTACGAGGGCATACATGGATGTTCCCTCGGTCGCATCCGATGCCAAGGTCCAAGTCCGATCCGCACCCGCTCGTCCGTCCGGACCGGCCTGACATGTGCTCCGGAACGACCTCATGTCCATGTGCTTCCAATCAATGACATGCATACACACCCATCCTCCAAAACCTTTATCTAAACTGCCTAAAATCACGGGAATTTGGATACAAGCTTACCAGGTTTATACCAACATCGTCCACTCCCTTAATCACTGAAAATCGCATCTTTTTATTCAGGTTTCCATCCACATCAACTGAATTGAATATCCAGCCATCTATATCCTCCCTCACCTGAACCGCGAAGCATGAGCCAAGATCAGCAACACCCGGGAAACTTTCCGCCCAAGGACAACGGGGCATCCAACAACCCCAAAGGAAAGGGAAAGGCCGCGGAAGGAGAGGGGTCTGGTTCTCTAGTCGACCGCATTCAGGCTTCTGGAAGGCTCGCCCTCAATGCCTTTGGCACAGGGCCAGATTTGACTGGCCAGCAACCTGCAGGAAAGGGCAGCTCGGGTACCAGCAGTATCGACAGAGTTTCAGCAGGCGCAGGGGAAGCATCGTCGCACAGATTGCGCTCGGCGGCTCCGGGCGAGTCGTTGCGTTCACAGGCACATTCCGATTCCACGGCTTCGGCGCAAGCGTTCAACGATTTTGTCAGCGCCGACTCAACACTGGATGTTGGGAACCTGGACCATCCTCACAACCTCCAACACCAGAACCTGCATGACACATTCTCCTCAAAAGGCGCGGCAGTGGCCGAGCAGGAAAGGTTAGACGGTGCAGCCGTTGTCAATCTCCTTGACGGCCCATCCGATGAGCTTGATGCTGTTCTCCTAGGCGCCGAAGACCCTGAAGCTGAAGATGACGCTTTAACACCAGAAGCTGCTGCCAAGCTTCGAGAAGCATTGTTCCCCGCAAACTCGTCTTTTTCTGGTCCCCGCTGGGACGACTTGCTCAACTTCAACCCCGATTTCTTGACAGAGCCAGGACCTATGGCAGAGGCCGAGATGCAACTCCACCTCGGAACCACAGACAGCACCGAAGCGAGAAGCAACTGGCTTCAGCTGTGGGGTAACGTACTGACGGGTTACACTGATCACGTCTGGGGCGATCTGGAGCCCTTGGCAGCTGAGGCTCGAAGAGAGATTGAGCAGTTAAAGGCTCGTGATCCTGAAGTCCCTGGACCACCACCAGAGACGAAGGCACTGGATCGCTTGCGGCAGATCCTTGGTCATGTGCGAGGATTCTAAGAAGCCGAAGTCGGAATATGCATATTTACATAGTGAGTGTAATTCAGACCCTTGTGCCAAGATCCGAGACAGTCCCTCTTTTCATATCGACTTGAAGCCCTGCCTTCATTAAAGCCGTACCTGGCCCTGACGGACCAGTTCCTAGCTCCCACTGTGGAGTCATCGCATGGTTGGAGGTGGACGCGGGGTTGCTCAGCAACTATGTCAACCACCAATGACATCATTCCACGCTCTCTCCCTGCCCCGGCTCTCAGCCCGACGCTCAGTCAACCCGTGTTGCCAGAGCCAAAAATGGTGACCTGCGGTGTGCATAACCTTGCATTTACGACAGGATGGGACAAGCATCTGGAGGATACCCCACCGACATCATCCCAGATCCCCTACCGGGAGCCCGGTCGTCCGCTAGGGAACAGAGAGAAGAAAAAAAAAAAACGAAAGAAACTGACTGGAACCCTTCCATTTCTTGCATGATTAAACCACCTGCAGTAGAACGGAGAACCTCCCAGCTCATCCCGTCGAGCGCCCGCTATCTGTCGTCCTCCCCAAGCGAGCCAATCTCAAAGTTGAACCATCCCGTCTCACTTCCACCACCACCATCATGTTGAGTCGGAGTTGGATGTGGCTCGGCCTCGTTGCAGGCTCAACATCTGCCTTTCACTTGGCAACAGCGACAGCGCCGCCAACGACAATAGCGACATATATCCCGGCTGCGTCCTTGATCTTCAGGCGAGACGACTCCTGCCCTGCCAACACATTCCGATGCTCGGAGGAGCTCGGCCAGCGTTTCAGCGACATTTGCTGCCAGAACGGGCAGACGTGCGCTCTCGACGCCGATGATCAACCAGCTTGTTGTCCCTCTGGGTAAGTGCAGATATCCAGATCTGGAACAACTAAACACGCGAGCACAAGGCTGACTGACCTCGATTCCAGCGCGGTGTGTACTGGAACGGCACCATCCGAAGCGCCTACTGGCGACGCAACCGCTCCCGTGTCCTACGTCCCGAACTCCTATTTTGCCTTCCCGTACGCCGCGACGACATTCTCGAATGATGGTTCTTGCACTTCGGCCGTCGACGCTTGCGAAGAGAACTACGACAGATGTGTCAGTTACCTCGAGGATGGTGGCCAATATGGCGTGACCATCGTTGTGCCCGGCGGCGGAGGTACTACAGTTGAGGGCGGCGGACAGGCCCTGGGCCCATCGGCAACCGAGGTGTGCTCAAGCCTGAGCTCTCGTGCCTGCGGGAAACTCGAGAAGAGCGACTGTGGCGACTATGGGAATGCTGCTTCGTCCAACAACCTCAAGTCGTGGCTCGCAGGCATTGGCGCGGCCATTGCCATGCTCAATGTGTTGGCTTAATGGGCCAGGATGCAAATATTACGACAGCGCATGGTCGTTGTGACCAGTCATTTGGACTCAATTGTCCAAAAGCTTGTTGTTATAGACGTTTTAGCATCTATTTGGCTATACTCGTGCTGCCAAGTCTCGGTCATGCGATGGCCTACTCTTCACATGGTCATCAAACACACAACGGGCATCTTGCTCATCTGTGAGACCAAATTCGGCATGATGGAACAACATTCGTCTCCCGGCAACGAGCACCTGATGAACAGGATGAGGAACAGCTCCCTCGTCACGACGCATATCATTAACGCTCTCGGTCGATGCAATCCGGAGTTTGGGGCGTGTTATTCACTTCGGTTTTTTAACGATTTTACTTGGACAGGACGGTTGACGGACGCATTGGAAGAACGACGACTGCTTAAGTTTTTGAGCCATTTGTATATAGGTAGATTAACTTCCCGTGTAGTCCGAACGAAGCAATTTATTCTGGGCTTGGACACAATGACGAAACTGCGCAGAATCAATCACTACATGTGAGATTGACTTGCTTATTGAGTGTAACAACTGACGCCCATTGGATCCTCTCTTACAACGGGTGAACGGGATCCTGCGGAATAAGCACCCGCTCCACTCCACTGAGAATCTGCACCACGAAGCGGTCTCGACGAAAAAAAAAAAAAGTCGCGGGGTAGGAAACTCACACGAGAGGAAAAAAACTTAAACAACGCCCACGACGAGGAATTCGCTCACTCCTGTCACTCAAATTTCTCAAGAACAACATCAACTCGAGAGGGAAGACCATCGGCAACTCATTCATCATGTCTCAGACTCAACTCCTTGTCATGGCCTCTGGCAATGGCTCCAACTTTCAGGCAATCCTCGACGCCTGTGCAGACGGCACCATCCCCAGCACGCGTGTCTCCAAGCTCATCGTCAACAGAAAGACGGCATACTCACTTCAGCGCGCCGAGAAGGCGGGCGTTCCGTCCGAGTACTTCAACCTGGTCGCTCACGGCTATCAAGCAAAGGGGGAGAAGGATGCTGCCCGCATCCAGGAAGCTCGCTCCCGCTACGACGCCGACCTGGCCGCCAAGGTTATTGAGGAGAAGCCCGATATGGTCGTTCTCGCTGGATGGATGCATGTCTTTGCGCAATCTTTCCTCACTCCCCTTGAGGCTGCTGGTATTCCGGTTATCAACCTGCACCCGTAAGTCTTATAGCCCCTCTCGTGACCCGTTTTGGACTGATATTCACATAAACTCATCATAGTGCTCTTCCTGGTATGCACCCTCCAATCTTGTTGCCTCCCCTAGACTGATACTCACATAAACTCATCACAGGCCGATACAATGGATCCAATGCAATCGAGCGAGCCTATGCCGACTGCCAGGCTGGTACTCTCGAAAGAGGGGTCACAGGCATCATGGTGCATTATGTGATTGCTGAGGTTGATATGGGAGAGCCCATCTTGACCCAAGAGGTGCCTTGCTCCAAGTCTGATACCCTTGAGGATCTTGAGACACGGATGCACGCCGTTGAGCATCAACTCCTTGTGAAAGCCATCGCTCAGCTAGTTCCTAAGATTGCCGCCAAAAAGACGTCATGAACATCAGATTTCACTACCGGGCAGAGAGCCCCCTGGGCAAACTAAAGCAGTCTATCAGTCTTTCAAGATTTCTCAATGTTTGCAGCCACATTCAAGGGTGCTAGCTTGGTCATTCCCCCATCGAAAGCATGCCGTACAACATTTGCTTCATGGAACGACGGCCCTCTTGCCCATTACTGTCCTGGCCAGCCTCATCCCTGTCAAATGATTCACTCAGAAAGAGCCGTGCGGCTGTTTCTGCCTTCTCCAACTGCTCTTCTTCTGCCTGAGACAATCGAGCGCAGAGTTCCCCCAAGTCTTCATTTTGTGCAAGGAGTTTGGCAATACCTTCAGCGCGCTCGACAACTGCACTAGGCACCCCATTCAACGCTGCACACCTGCCGCCAAAGCTCGAGGTACTGTGACCGAACGCGAGAGTAAAGAGGTACGTCACTTGATCCTCTGTTTGGGCTGCATCCCAGTCCACTCTCACGTCCATGTGTGCCAGACGGAATCCCCCTTCATGGCGAGAAAGGTAGCCTCCCTCAAAGATCTCGTGAAAATGCGTCGCAACTAGCAGACGTGGGCAGTCCCGGTTTAGCGATAGGAAGTGGTCTAGTAATGCAGCCAACAAGCCGGAGCCATCATCACCGTTGGTTCCCTTGCCGAATTCGTCAACCAACACGAGGCTTCTTGATGTCGAAGTTCTTGTCGATAATGCAGCCTGCTTCATGTCCCTGGCGAATGCGCTCTCCCCGCCAGACATGCTCTCCCTCGGTGACATGCAGGTCAGGATCTTGTCCGTGAGGCCAATGGTGGCCTGGGATGCTGGAACAAAGCTGCCAATATGAGCAAGGTAGACGATGATTGCCACCTGCTTGAGATACACACTCTTGCCCGAGTGGTTCGGCCCCGTTAAGATCAAGGCCTGGGATGAAGCCTCCTCAAGGTGTGCCTGGTCAATCGGCCCTGAAGCGAGGTGGCAGTCGTTTGGTACAAAAGCCGGCACAACAAGCTCTTGCAAGGGATGTCGGCCACCCTGAATATGAATCACATTGTCATCGACCACGGTGGGTGCTCTCCAATTGTACTTCTCAGCGCCTAAAGCGAGTGCATGAATGGCGTCAAACTCGCCGCACATATCGGAGGCCGAAATCAACACCTCCTCGTGCTCAAGAATCCTGTTAGCAAGGCCGTGGATAACCTCGACCTCTCTGTCTACTCCATGTTAGTCCATATCTTCATCGCAATTTCAGCCGCTTACCTGCAAGTTGACCGTGCAAATCCCCGTACTCTTGATCAAGTTCACACATATACGTGTTCTTGTAGCATGCACCCATTTCGCCCGTGAACACCTTTTCCCACCCCCCCTCAGGCATTCCCTCCCCTTCATACATTGAGCTACCGGTCACAGGGCCTACTTCAACCGAAGTGACAAAGCCAAGCTGAGGCAAGAAAAGGCACGAATTGACATGGCGGTGGGCCCACTCCGGTATGGCGGCTTTCATTCGATCCTTTGTCTCGAGTAAGATATGGTTTAGTCCCGCATAACTTCTCTGGAGCTCATCGAGCTGAAGGTCTGCTCCCTGCTTGACCGAGGATCGTTGACGGATCTTTGTTTGTTGAAAGTCGATTGTCTTGTCGATCATGTCTCCAACAGCCATCAGGACGGCCGGGTGAAGACTGTTAACGAGCTGCATGAAGAGTCGTTAGCGTTCATTCTTGTCACTACAGCCATATTCGTGACTATCTTACCTCTCTAAATAGAGCAAGTTCCGTGCCGCTGTTGAGATTACCCAGTACTTCCCTCAATGCCAGACCCTGGGTCGTGAACTGTTGGATTGTTGCCCATACGCCTTTGTTGAAAGATTGGCCTGTTGATAAAAACTCAATACCCTTTTTCAAAAGGGTTAAAGCTGGCCGCAAGTTTCGAATTCTTCGTAGGATAGAGGTCATATGTGCCATCATTTCGGCGTTGCTTGGCTGTAGCAATACAGAAATGGTCGTCTGTCTCTCCCGAATCAGGCCCAAGTCCAGAACGGGGCGTAGGAATAGTTGGCGCAACTGTGTTCGACCTTGAGGGGTGCAAGCCAAGTGATAGAAAAGCCCATACACAGATAGGCTTTCCTTTGAGCCACTTTTGCTGAGATTTGGTCCCCAGGCCTGGCTATTAGGGTGGAGTTCGGTCTGAACGATTTGAAGAGCAAGGAGGGCATCGGCGCTGACAAACATATAGGACGACAGTGAGAACATGCGGGCATCAAGAACCCGAAACAATACTCCTGAAACCTGCCCATCAGGGAGAAAACCAGCAGATCTGCGACGTTGGAGATCACCAAGAACGGCTCCGGCGCACCCGATCTGTCGAGTATCAGCCGTCAAGCTATGCCATGGGGATAACACACAACTAACTGAGACTTGGTTGCTCATGTTAAGACAACCTCCGCAACGTAGGGACCTAAATGCAGGCGCTTCTGGCTGGTCAAGCCCTGCAATCGTCCTTGAGAGGTCGTCACTTGCGCCTGTAGAATATATGATGCCGGTGGGTGACAGCGAATCAGACTGGAGACTAATAAGTCTATCCCTGGCGGATTCAGGAGAGAACTCAGAAGACTGTAAACCGCGAAGGATGATGCCCCCAGAAGCATCTAGTAGCCAACAAAGTCAATATAGCCGAATCGAGCAGGAACTAAACTGGTGTTTTACGAGTGGCATACCTGCAGGGATAGTCGCTTTCTCGACATATTGCTGGAACTCCTCGGGGGCTCTCGCCGATATGAGGACTGTGGTAGGTTCGACGTGGAAAAGGAATTGCTCCGCAACGTCCAGCGTCGCCATAGGTATATCCTCCGAAAGGTGAAGGACACCATCTGTTGTTGAGAAGTAGGCGCACCCCATTGTAGAGCTGTTCTTCATATCAATAGCCATGACAATTTCATGCTGTATCGGCTCGCTGCTGCTTCGGCCCTGGGCGTTGTCTTCACTGGGAAGTGATGGCAGAGTAGCTGAGGAAGGGGCTGCATGGGCAACAGAGTCAAGATTGCGGCGGGGTGAAAAGTGTGTTTGGGGCGAAAAACCTCGTGTTTGTCGACTAGCTCTTGAGCGTCTCGATGGAGTCTGCTGCCGTGTTGGCGTGGCTCTAGGAGACGAGTTCGAGCTGGCACCTCGGGCGGAAGAACGTGCTCGGCTGGCTCTCCCACGTCGGCCGCGATGGCTCGAACCAGAGGCACTCGAGGCTCGTACTCGAGGCATGGTGTTGATAAACCTAGCTCAAGAGACAGACCTTTGATGGGTTCAATCATGGAGCTTCCAGGTTTAAGGTGACCGGTGAGAAAAGGAGGACTCCGGTTCTCTCTATATGCCAGACGTGTGCTCCTTCTTTTCCTAAAAACCAGTTACGTACCTTCTCGCTGGCCCAGGCCTTCCATTAGCTTGGGAAGGAGTGGTTCCGGCAAGTGAAGAAGGCGCGATGTGTGGTTATGAGACCCAAGATATGTCACTCACTGTAGCTCGGCAATCACTTGGACACTCAGCTCGAATACTCCGTTGATCTAATTGTACTGCCATAGAACTCCCTTGGTGCAGCTAGTAGTGTTCACAAGTCAAGATTTGCCATATTGCAAGGAGAGGGGTCGTAGTCCATTGCGTTAGAGCACAAAGGGGCAAAAGCGGAAGGCTCGCGAATGATTCAATAACGCCGCAATAAGAGCGCTACAAAGCTCTAGGGAACGCCGTAAATAGAGATGTCATGATTACATCCGAACTGAGGCATATGGTTGTATGCTATCATGCCCCAAGCTCCCGCCTTTACTTCTGCTCGGCCTTGACCCAGCTTGTAAACTCGCGTCGCTGCTTGCGAATATCCACGAATCCAGGGCGCGTCTCGAGCACGCTGAATGGGTTCCCACGGTAATCCTTCTCCACCTCGCCACTGCCCGTCTGGAAGCCAGCCTCTCCCTCGCGCTCAATCTTTCCAGCCCACTCGTGCCACTTGACCGGACGGAGCTTCGGGGAGCCCAGGACCAGCCCAAGAACGACCACCAGTGTTGCCACCAAAGCTTCTATGGAGATATCAATCGGAAGCGAGCTCGTCGCGAGCTGTTGCGGAAGGCCGTGCTGCGCTGTCGTTGACGAGATGGCGGAGTGCTCTTGCGCGGAGTAGCACCTAAGAAGTAATTGTTAGCTTCCCGTGGGTGCAAAAGGGTGAACGAATACATACGCATGCGCTAGAAGCACAATACCAGCCACGGTCACTGTTCGGGAGATCCAGGTCATTTTGTGTTGAAGTTAAGGAGCTTGATTTGCGATCAGTGCGGACGTCTTGGGGACAAGTCGCAGTTCTCACAAGCTCCAGTGCGACACGAGTTGAGATGACATGGATCATGACTAAGCATGAAACCAACCAACTTGGGTGCTCCAAGCAATGGGTCTCATGACCTAACCTACACAACAAAGGGATTCATTCAATCATTCGCCATTTTACGTTTGTACTATATTTAATTTAAGGCAGGCTAATGGGCCTGGTTTTATTCTTTTAAATACACGCGATCGTAAACGCCGTCTAAAACAGCCCGCTCCCAATGCTGTATCATGTCCAGAACCCCCCAAGCTCCAAAAACGATTGGTAAATCACGAAGGAGAGGTATCAACAATCAAAACACATTTACAAAAGACCTTGCTCGGTCTGCGTGATCCAGTGCTCGAACTGGCTGGAATCGTCGATCTCCTCGACTTTCCAGTCCTCTTGTTTGCCTCTCAGGTAGGCATCCTGCGCAGCAGTATCCTCGTAGCCCGCCATCATGAAGCCGATGTCTTGTTCGGCGGCTCCCATGTGGGGGACCCAGTTGTCATGACCGAACGAAGCTTCTCCAGGAAGCCCGTTGTACATGTCGTAGCCAGCCTCTCCAAACATGGGCGGGTGCCCAGCGCTTTCAAAGACGGGCTCAGGAGGGGTGTAGTAACTACCAGCGAACCCATCTAGGCCGTGGAGACCGTAATCGTTGCCCGGAGAAGGAGTTCGGCTCACCATGCCGTGGGCAGGGCCCAGTCCGCCATACTGACGCATGTTCAGATCGTAAGTGTTTGGCTCAGCAGGCCCATAGGGAAGAGCGTGGGTTTGCCCAGGGGTCGGATAAGCGTGCATGCCATGGTAGGCCGCCATGGAGGGCTCATCCGCAACGTTGCCGACGGTATCGTAGGTGATCGAAGGGGTTTCGCTCATGCGGGACACATGCCGAGTTCTGGACTTTCGCGCTCCGCCATAGTCCGAGTCGTTGTCAGAGAACCCGTCGACGTCATCCTCGTCGCGTCTGGTCTTTCGCGGCTTAGAGGGAGTGAACTTGTACCCAGGGTGTGCCTGCTGGTGGTTGATCCGCTCGACCTTGGCCCATCCGTCGAACATCTGTCTCACCTGAGGAGGCTCCAAAGGCCAGCCTGCGCCACAGACCTTGGAGACGTGCTGATGGTTGTTCTGGGCGCACTGAGTCTTGGCCACATCTTGATAGGCTTTTCGGTACAGCATGAATGCATTCATAGGGCGCTTGATCTGACCAGGCTTCTTGTTGCGTGAAGTTTCCGACAGTCTCTCCTCGGTGGAGCGGGCGACGAAGGTTGCAATATCGGCCACTGGGACTTCGGGGAGGTCTTTGGCGATTTCGGACAGGGGCTTGGAGAGGATGCTGGAGGCATTCTTAACTTTGTCGACCTTGCTTCTCTTCTGGACGCGGCCGGTCTTAACGGCCTGCGATCTACCCATCGGATAAGACTTCTTGGGAATGCTTAACCCACTGCGGGTGGTGATCGAATCGCCAGTAGGGCACGGGGTAGGGGGGGATGCTTCCGGTGTATATGGAACATGGGCCTGTTGGGGCTGGTTAAAGGGGACTGTCACATCTAGGTTGTTGCGACAACTCACATTATAACCAGCCTCCTCAGGCAGAGGCCGGTACGGATGGCTAGTGTAGTTGTGCCCAGCTGCATAACCCGTCTATGGTTATGATCAGTATATGTAAACTTGCTTTCAGGAATATGAAGAGTACTTACGAAGGAGATGTCGCCCTTCTGAGAGTAGACGGTCTGTGGTTCATAGACCGAGACCGAAAGATCATCCTCACGAACGGGAGTAGAATATCGAGAGGGGTACGGGTAGCCGACGAACCCCTGTTCAGGGCTCATGGCACCTCGCGGGTGCGAAGTGATTCTGGCTGGACTCATGAAGGTTGCTGGTTGAAGGAAGCCGTCTGAAGATTGAGGCGGCGATGGTGGTGCCGACTGTGGCATATCGCAAAGGACGCTGTCACTCTGCGATTTTCGCCTCGGATCGAAGGCAAGACAAGGTTACCGAAATGATATCGGATAGTTGTTGGTGGTCAAGGTGAGAGGAAGATGTCAAGGATAGAAGGACGTTGCAAAGCGCACGGTGGATGAAGAGACACCTTCTGATGTTTTGGCAGTAACTAAGTTGGTCTCACTTTAGATGATATAGTTGATAGGTGTCAAGTCTTTGTTGAGTTTCTTTCAACTCCCACATGGGGTTTTGTATCGGTTCCGGGATATTTGGACGTTCTGAACTTGTCCGCAAGGCCATGCCAACGCCCACAAATAGACAAGCAACTTCCTGCCGCATTTGGGATCAAAGAGACTGCAGGAGAGAACATTGCCCTGGGAAACAGACCACCATGCGGACCGTTACGAAAGAGGACGTCCCTTCTCTCCAAGCTGCATCTCATGTGTCGTTGGCCGAGCCCTCCACCCTCCAAAGCCCGGGCCACGTCAAAAGAGTAAACGCAGTTCAAGCACTGAGCCGCGAGGCGTCCAGCCGCATTGCCTTCAATAGAAACGGAACCAGGCTTTCGATTGTGCTGCCCTGCACCGCCTTATTGGGCATGCGCTAGTTCAGCCGTGGCGCATTCCTTTGACATTCTCATCCCATCACCCCCTCGTCTCCCCACCCTCCATCATCTCAACTCCAAACGTTGCACTGGTTTGCCATGTCAGCCAAGTCTTGACACTTCCGAGAGGTAAAAAGCACTTGACGTGCTTGGAGATCTTGACATATGTCGTTTGGCCTGTCTGTCTTTCGTGATTCCGTCATAGGCCGCCCGGCCTGCCGAATTGAGTGGATCTCGCAGTCCGTGTTTGCTCAGTCCTTTCAACATTGGTACCGGTCGACGGCGACTCGCAGCTTTGCTGGCTGGTAAGATCCGTTTGGTGTGGCTACCAACCTACCGACCGACCAACCTGACAACCAACACTCGCCCGCCCTGATCCAACCTTGTTGCACCCTACCTAGCCTGTTGGTCCTGTCTTGGCAACCTTCTCTTCCGCGCGGACTCTTCTCTCTTGTTTCTAAAATCTCTCTGACGCATCGTGCTTGGGAGCTCGGGCCATTTGTTCTTATCCGCTGCATTTAGATCCGGCACCCATCCCATGGGCACATCGCTTTCCATGTATTGTGGCAGGGGCTGTCAGCCACACACGCTGTTGGCTGTTCACTTGACACTTGCAGCTTGCCCACCTTAATTGACTGGGAAGGTTGCCGGAGTCTAGAAGTGAGGGGAAGTATTGTGTTGTGACGCGCTGGTTGGCCTATTGAAACCTGCGATAAGTGATTGCCGGACTCTGGCAAGCTAGGTTGTCAGGAGCAGGCTAATATCCTGCATTCATGATGCGGAGCTAAGCATCAGTGTTGATCCCGAGAAGAGCTCGCAAATCATTCCCGAAGGGAGTGCCAAAGAGCCTCTGGAGTAGAGTCAGGTGGCGTTGCTGATGGCCTAAGCCCTACAGTCCCAAGCCCCTGCATCGGGAGTTTCACCGACCTTCGAGAGGCCTTGGTGGCTCCGACGATTTGGTCGGAGGAGTCAAGACTTGGCGCTGGGGTGACGGGGATAGTACCACCGGTGGTAGTATTGGTGTTGAGACGCTGAACTTGCTCGAGCTGGCTGAGTCTACCAGGCGTGGTGGTGAATGTTTAATTGGAGAGTATCCCGCTTCCGAAGGTAGAGTCCCATTTTGCTCGTGAGCCGCACGGTAAATATCCCGGCTGATCTGAGGCGTACTCAATGCCGACTCAATCGTCTTGTCCCCCTGCAGGCCCTGGATGCCGTTGGATGGGCTCGGCGTCTTAACAGTCGTCATGGGAGTCGATGTGACCGCGTTGCCTGGTGGACTGTCCGCCTGAGAGGGTCGCACAGCATCTAGCTTGACGGGTGCTGGGATCACAGAAGTGGTTTTGGGTGTATGGACAAGCCCAGGCACTCCCTTGCTTGGCCCTGAACGGGCGTCCAGCGAAAGGTCGGAAGAAGCAACGCCATTCACGCTAGGACCATGGGAGGGGTTGGGAGTTGAAGTCACAAGTGACAAGCCATGTTCGGCGGCGCCGTTCGATGTGTAACGCTGCTTCCCATCCTCAGTGATGGAAGCTGTGGGGAATGCTCTGCCAGGTGTAGGCGATGCGTCTTGAGCCGTGGGGTGGGATGACTGAGGTTGTTCGCCTGAGCTTGCCGGACGATTGACTTTCAGTTTGATCGTCGGTCTAGGGCGGTTGCCCTCTTGTTCTCGGCGGGTGCAAGAGGCGCAGATGAACTGGAATTCGGGTCGATCAGCGTCCGCTTCGCGAATTCCCAGGCACTTGCTGTGTTGCCAGACATTGCACTTTTCGCATGCCACGCTGTGAGATCCATCGTCGACCTGGCCATAGAGACCGCATACACAGTCAAATACCCAGTCATCCTCCTCTTCCTCCAGGTTTTTGAGGGCTTGTTTGTTTCTCTCAATCTCCGCCTGAAGCCGTCGTTCAGAAACACGTCCACTCCCACTGGACAAATTCTTGCTGTCCTCGGAGAGTTGCGCAAGCTCTTCTTCGTGCTGGAGACGCCGGGCTTCGCGCTCCCGTAGTCGCTGTTCTCTGGAAACCATTCTGTTATCCCGGTCTTTCTCCAGTTTGAGATGTGATCGTTCTTCACGCCGTTTCGCCGATTCTGCTTCTCTGCGGTGCCGTTCTTCTTCCCGAGCCTTCTCTTCTTGCTTCTGCTGCTCGACCTTTCCAGCAATTCGGCTCGACCGCTTTGCATTGGCCATTTTGGCGAGGTTGGCCAATTCGCGCTCTCTTTGCAGCTCTCTTCGCTTGCGCGACTGCTCCTGCTTTTCCAAGATGGGGACAAGATGTTCTTCCAGTTGGTCGCGGAGTATCTTTTCATTCTCGTCGCGTGTTTTGCGGAAACCGTCCAAGATGGATCGTACGTCGTCGAGTGTGACTGCCAGGCATTCCCACTTCATCCCACCAAGCCCATCATCTTCTTGTTTCTCATCGTCCCTCGTCTCGGTTTCCGTATCGGGATTATCATCGTCGATACTCAAGGTTGTGCGCCGTCGTTTGCTTGCGCGACGGCCCCCACGCCATGTCTTGGTCTTTTTCGGTTTGGGGGTTGTCACAGGTGGTGGTTCTGTAAGCCGATACACCCGGTTGTCATCGAGTACGAAATAGGTTCGGTCCTCAGCATCCCATCCATACGGCTCGATGCGCTTCCGAAAATTAGCAACTCGTCACTGTTTCACCTCATGTGCTTGGTGTATGCTTACCCAACTGGTTTGCTCGGTATCTTTTTGCTCCTCCATCTTGTCTCGAATGCGCTCTGGGTGAATCATGATCCATTCCGTTAATTGTTGCAAAACTCGAATCTATCGGATGCATAGTTGTCAGCTTCTGTATTTGTGGGCGAAATTGGATCCGCACCGAGGTGTACCTTTGTGAAGATGTCGAAATCGTTGAACTTGATTGGTATTTCATCGTCGCCGAAGGGGTTGTACCCGGGCGATTTGGTGAGGAACTGCTTCCGAGTTTGATCATCCAGGATCTCGTGCCTTTGAGTTGTCATCAGCGGGTCGAAGTCTTGCATCAAATCGTGGGAACGTACGTTAAACCGCGATGCGACGAAACGAGTTTTAGGAGCGCCAGGGCGATGTCTGCGAGGACGGTCGAATTCGGCTTCAGGCATTCCGTCTCGATTTCCTGTAGAAAGAGAAAGTAGATAAGCATGCGCCCCGTGTGAAGGAGCCGATTCAGAGTAGTACCTCGATGTCGAGAGATTCGGAGATTTTGGCAGCCTTGCCAAAGATATAAATCCACTGGCACAAGTTCGCGAACTGCCACATGTTGCGGATGCGCTGCAGTAACGAAGGCTCCGTCTCACCATCATCGTCATCGACGGCTCGGAACGAGCGCTTGCGCGACGGCATGTTGGTGAAGTGTTGCTGTCGATGGGTGGATAAATGATGAGCAGTCGCGTCACGGATAGTTAAAGTCGTGTCCAGCGCTTCAAGGAGTTTCGAGGTCGCGAGAAGGCTGCAGCGTGGCGCAGTGTGCTGCAGTCAGCCACAGGCACATGCCACAGAACGCCAGTCATCCAATAGCGCGGAATGAGAGCTGACGCTGCAGCTTCCAGGAGAGATGCAAGTTGTCGCACTGTGACAGGACCCTGATCTAAAATAAGCAACGTGGCATTTAGGTAGGTCCCGGTGATGAAACAGCTGTCGCGTATAGTGCGAATGCTCAGAAGCACTGTCGCACCCGGCATCCCAGCATTCAAGGACTCCTGGGAGATCTCGATGGCTGGCTCCCTCTTTAGAACTCCCATGAATACGAAGTGCTAAACGCCTTTCTCAAGTCCAAGAAGCATCTACAATGCTTCATCTTGGCGAACCTACCTACGAGCTTTTCTTTTCCTGACATTGGGCCGCGCTGGCGGTCAGTAGGCTTTCGTTCGTTCCACGTTCCTTATCTACTGAACCAGGTCCATGTCTTCACACCCTTGGGATCAGGACGGCCGTCCTGCACGCCGCCAGTCGATTCCTTTGCAGAATTTAGATGGATCTCATCACGATAGCCAACCCCCTCAAGGTGCTGGGCTCTCGGGCCAACACCTAGGCCTGTCTACTTCTCCCAACATCGGCCAAACAGCAGGCAACTTGCCCGGCATCTCGACCTATTGGGATCAGCCCTACGATCGATTCGACGATGATGTTAGTCCAGCGTCGCCGATTGACCCGATGGCCTTACAGGCCGCTCTCCCTCCGGGGATGGATGACCATGCACCATCCGCGCCGATAATACCATCTACTCCAGTCCGCACCTACCCTCCCGCTCCATACGTCGAAGATGCGCCGAGCGCTGAGTACGCCGAGTCTGACCGAATTCCTCTTACCTCTGGTGCCGAACCCATATCTGGCTCTTTGTCTGCCAACAACTTCGATGAAAGACCACGGGATAGCTTCCAGACGGTGTCGAGCATCGAAAACAGCCCGGCACGGGGGCGAGATACAAGAAGCCTTGGGCAAGAGCTGAGCGCCAGCTTTGGATCTCCTCGACACCGCAGCTATGGCGCTTCTTTGAACCCAAACGAATACCGGCGGTCTCGATCTCCGTCCACATCGGGAGCCCTCTCGCGCGCTGGATCTATTGTCCGTGCGATGTCACAACGAGTTGTCAACATCAGCGGAGAAAGTGAAGTGATTGATCATCGAGCTTCGAGGCATCGTTCACGGTCCCCCAATGGACTCGAACGCAATAGTCACCGGGACACTGCCACTTCAATGCTTGTCGACACCTCATACCAGTCACAACTACATCGTTCTCCAAGTGAGAAGTCGAGTAATTCTCACTTCGATGTATCTGAAGCCGTTGTGGCAGACCTCCCGAGGCAGCCACCTCCCAATCCTCTGAAGGGAAAGTCATTGGGAATCTTCTCGCCGGATAACCCTTTGAGACTTCGACTTTGCGATCTTCTAGTTAACCCATTTACCGAGCCTTTCTTGCTGCTTTTGATCGTTCTGCAGGCTATCCTGCTTGCCGTTGAAGCTGCTCCAGACGTATTCGCCGACGGGAATGGACGCCCAGATAGATGGGGCAAGCATGGTATCGACTGGGCCATGCTCGCGCTATTCATCATCTTCACCCTCGAGATCATTTCACGTATCATCGTGTCTGGTTTTGTTCTAAACGCCGCCGAGTACAGCACGATTGATCGTAAACGTGGGGTCAGAGCAGCTATTGCAGACCAGTATCGTGCTGTTTTTCAGCCTGAGCGGCAGAAGTCGGTCAAGAAGACATCACAACTCCATTTTGAACCCTCTGCAATTTCACGATCCTTTACAACTTTCATGCAGGGGCCGCAATCTTTACCCCAGACTCTGGAGGACCAGCAACGGCAACAACTCGCTCGCCGAGCGTTTCTTCGTCATTCCTTCAACCGATTCGACTTTGTTGCTGTTGTCTCGTATTGGATCACTTTTTTCTTGAGCATTACTGGTCTTGAGACTAAGCACAACCTCTACGCTTTCCGAATGCTCAGTTGTCTCCGAATCTTGAGACTGTTGGCCCTGACAAATGGCACTGCTATCATCCTTAAAAGTCTCAAGAAAGCAACACCGCTACTCGTTCGCGTGGCGTTTCTGATCACTTTCTTTTGGCTGCTCTTTGCTATTATTGGAGTGCAGAGTTTCAAGGCAAGCTTGAGCCGCCAATGCGTCTGGATTGACCCCCTCGACCCTACCAACCTGACGGCTTCGTATACCAACGAGGAAGCTTTCTGCGGTGGCTTCCTGGACAACAGAACTGGCGAACCTTGGCCGTGGCAAAAATTCAATCAGTCCGAGTCGTTAACAGATCTCATGAACGGGACCAATGAGGGGAAAGGGTTTCTATGTCCTCGTGGCTCTATATGTCTTCAGCAAAGCAACCCGTTCAACGGCACAGTCAACTTTGACAATATTTTCAACTCCCTGGAACTTGTCTTTGTTATTATGAGCGCCAACACCTTCTCTGATCTCATGTATTACACCATGGGCTCGGATTACTTTCAAGCTGCCCTGTTCTTCGGCGCGGGCATCATGATCATGATGCTTTGGCTTACAAACCTGTTAATTGCTGTTATCACCTCTTCCTTTCAGGTCATTCGTGAAGAGAGCAAGGCGAGTGCCTTTACAGTTGATCGGGAGCCATCTGGACAGTCTCGTTCTGATGAGAGACTTCGGCGCACATCTTCACTGCAGCGCATCTACGACAAAACACGGCCAATCTGGATTCTCATCATCACTTTTGGATTGATATGCCAAGCCTGCCGCAGTGCGGACATGTCAAGAAACAGAGAACGCTTTATCAACAACGCTGAAATCGCTGTCACTATATTCCTCGATATGGAGATGATCCTTCGCTTCGCAGCTGATTGGAATTATTTTCACAAAAGCTGGCGCAATCTCTTCGACCTTGGCCTTGCAATTATTACTTCCGTCATTTTGATCCCACCCATTCGTCATACGAGAGCATACGCCTGGCTAACGGTTTTCCAAATCCTGCGGGTCTACCGAATCGTCATGGTCATCCCCGTAACTCGAGAGCTCATTCTACTCGTTCTGGGCAACGCAGCCGGTATCGGCAACCTCATGTTCTTTGTCTTCCTTGTAACGTTCTTGGTCGCAATCTTCGCCGTCCAGCTGTTCAGAGGCGAGATTCCCGTTTACGAAAATGGCGACCTGAATCGCATTTCGTTCTACACCATGTTCAACTCCTTCTTGGGCATGTACCAAGTCTTGACGAGTGAAAACTGGACGGAGATTCTCTACACGGTCACTTCCTACACAAGATGGAAGAACACCTCGTGGATCGGGGCTATCCTACTCGTCGGCTGGTTCATCGTTGCATTCTTCATTCTCGTCAACATGTTCATTGCTGTCATTCAGGAAAACTTTGACGTGTCTGAGGATGAGAAGCGCCTACAACAGGTCAAGGCCTTCCTTCAAAGGAGAGACCTTGGCACTTCCTCCAGTAACTTGGCACTTTCTACTATCTTTGGGTTTTCAAGATCGCGCAGGAACAAAGATCCACTTGATTATGGACCGGCGACCGTGGAAATGCTCCTCAAAGATGCCGTGGTCCGCGAATTTCTGGACGATCAGATGAATCCTCAACGATCCCGAGCTCCAACGGGCCCCATGAGAAGCGCTACGACTTTGTTGGGTGGTGAAATCAAGCCAGGGCGTCTCTCCGCCATCTGGACAAAGGTAAAGAGACTGTTCACTAACGATGAACCTAACCCATTCTACTCAAACCTGCGTTTTGATGGCGAGAACGAAACGTCAGACCCTCGACAGATGGCTGAACAGGCAATGTCTGCTACGATGACTCGAAGGAGAGCTCAGCGGGAGTACCTTGTCAAGTATCCCAGCTACAACACCTCCCTCTACTTGTTTGCGCCCACAAACCGCCTGCGTCGTCTTTGCCAAAGGGTTGTTGGACCAGCTCGAGGCCCTGAACGCATAGATGGAGTTGTGCCTGATACCTTTCTATGGTACACTTTCACCATATTCATCTACGCAGCAATCGTGGCAATGGTGGTCCTGGCATGTGTCACTACTCCCCTTTATCAGAAGGAGTACCAGGAACAGCACGCTTTTAGCTTCAGGAATTGGTACATTTGGACAGACATGGCATTTGCCATTATCTTCACTCTTGAGGCTGGTATCAAGATCATTGCGGATGGGCTGCTATGGACACCAAACGCATACCTGCGTAGCTCCTGGGGATTCATGGACGCCGTGGTGCTGATCACTCTCTGGATCAATGTCGTCACGCTACTCATCAATGACGGCGCGATTTCTAGAGCCATCGGAGCATTCAAAGCTCTCCGAGCACTTCGACTCTTGAACGTCAGTAACAGTGCCCGAAACACTTTCCACGATCTTATTATTGTTGGCTGGTGGAAAATTCTAGGTGTAAGTCTCAAGAGAGTGTCTATCGTGATGGGTGTACTGACATATTGATAGGCTGCCGCTGTGTCCCTGTCCCTGCTGATCCCGTTCGCCATCTATGGACTCAACCTGTTCAACGGCCTCTTGGTGACCTGCAACGATGACGGCGATGGAATCGAGACCATGGCCGATTGTTATGGCGAGTACACAAGCGCGCCGTTCAGTGATGAATGGGAAATGCTCGCCCCCCGAGTTGCTGCAAACCCTTTCTTCAACTTTGACGACTTTGGCTCATCACTGTTCATCCTCTTCCAGATTGTCAGTCAGGAGGGATGGACGGATGTATCCTTTGCGGCCCAGGCGATCACTGGTCTGAACAAGCAGCCTCAGCAGCTGGCCTCACAGGGCAATGCCGTTTTCTTTATTGTGTTCAACCTGTTGGCAACTGTCTTCGTGCTTACTCTGTTCATCTCCGTCTTCATGCGTAATTACACGGAGCAGACAGGTGTGGCTTACTTGACGGCTGATCAACGATCCTGGCTTGAGCTGCGAAAGATCTTGCGGCAGATCTCCCCATCCAAGAGTTCATATGATGACTCGGAGGCGAGTTGGAAGAAGTGGTGTCACAAGAGAGCCATTGAAAAGAAGGGCAAGTGGTACCAGACCATCACAATCACCCTCGTCCTGCACTTGATCGTGCTGGTATCAGAGTTCGCCTCGGAGCCAGAGTGGTGGACGAGAGCTCGTGACTTTGTCTTCTTTGCCTTCATTCTCGCATACACAGCCAACATCACAATCCGTATCATTGGACTGGGCTGGGCCCGATTCCGCCGAAGCTCTTGGGATCTATATTCTCTGTTCATTGTGTTTGGAGCCTTTGTTTCGACTCTTGCGCTCCTTATCTCAGACACCAGAGTGGAAACTTACGTCCAGCTGCATAAGGTGTTCTTGGTCGCAATTGTCTTGCTCCTGATCCCTCGCAACGATGCCCTCGACCAGCTGTTCAAAACAGCGGCGGCTAGTTTGACGGTGATTGGTAACCTGCTGGCGACCTGGCTTGTGTTCTTCCTCGTCTTTGCCATTGCAATGACCCAAGCTTTCAGTTTGACGCGGTTTGGCGAAGACGGAACCAACAATATCAACTTCCGAACCGTCCCCAAAGCCTTGATCCTGCTTTTCAGGATGAGTCTCGGTGAGGGATGGAACCAAGTCATGGAAGACTACGCCAACATTGAGCCGCCACTGTGTGTTGACGAGGATAGATTCTTCGACAGCGACTGTGGCAGCAAATCATGGGCCAGAATCCTCTTCATTTTCTGGAACATTGTCAGCATGTATATCTTTGTCAACCTCTTTGTGTCTCTCATCTATGAGAGCTTCAGTTACGTGTACCAGCGTTCGAGCGGTATGTCAGCGGTTGACCGAGACGAAATCCGGCGATTCAAGGAGGCATGGCGCAGCGTCGACCCGGCGGGTACGGGATACATCACGAAGGCGGCTTTCCCTCGCTTGCTGGGCGAGCTCTCTGGAATCTTTCAGATGCGCATCTACGACCCCGAGGACAGCGTTGGCTCAATTCTTGAGGATATCCGCAACGAAACAAAACTGACGCACCACTCATCCATCGCGACAACGAGTGCGTTCAGTGGAATTGACCTGGACAAGCTCAACCAGCGCCTGGCCCGTCTAGATGTCGAAAAGATTCGACACAAGCGCCGCCAGTTCAAGACGTTTTACGAAGAAGTTCTGGTGACTGCAGACCCAGACCGCGGCATTTCGTTTACAAGCGTGCTTATGATACTGGCTCATTACAACATCATTAGCGACAACAAGAGCTTGAGGTGAGAGAGACTATGCTCATTTGTCGAGTTATATATGCTAACATTTTCTAGGCTGGAAGAATTCTTGCGACGTCGGGCACGACTTCAACGTGTAGACGACCAGGTCCGGCGAGGTGTAGTTTTGGGCTTCTTTGATACTCTGTAGGTGGTGACGTATCAGTCTCAGGCAAATTAAAGAACTAACAATGCCCTAGATACTATTCAAGGCAGTTCAAGAAACACATGCAGCGTAAGCACTCGGCACGCATGACGGCAATTCCACGACTGGACATTCCCGAGATTCTGGTCGAGAATGACTTGAGCGACGACGAGGGAGCTGGAAGAGCACCACGTTCTCCTCTGTCACCAGGGTCACGCAGGTCAAGCGTTGACGCAGGGGAGCCACGGAACTGGCTGGGATCTGTGGATCTATCATTACACGACATGTCGTGGAGTCACCCTCTCAGCTTCCCCAGAGCGGCACCGCCATCGCCGACTGCTCCAACAAGTCAGCCCACAGCTTTCAGCTTTGAGATTGAGGAGGATGATCCTCACGACCAACCGGCAGCACCAGCACCAACTTCGATGCCATCAGCACGTGAGAGCCAACACAACAACCCCCCACAAGTCTCGGGAATGCTAGACGGATCAGTCTGGGGCGAGAGCATGCTACGCAGAGCGACAGTCCGTAGAGCAGAGAACCGAGGATCACGCTAGGATCCATGGAGACGGGACGGGGGATGAACGAGCATGAGGTTCGGCTATGTAGTCAGGAAGTTTTACTTTGAATGAAACAGGCAAGGATGGAGGCATTTTCAGGGACAATGTGTCAAAGGCATAGCCACAGCAGGCACGGCGTTACAGGTTTGTTAAAAAAAAAAAGGGGGTGTGTAAGAGGAAGGGGACTATTGTTTTGGGTCGATCAAAATAGAGGCGCATGTGGGTGTTCTGTACAGTAAGAGAAAGTAATATAGCGTCTGTCTATCTGTCAGTCATTGCCTGGACGGGGTAGTCAGGTGCAACTCGGTTGAGAATGGATTGTCTGTGTGGAATCTCCACCTGAGTCTTTGTCTGTCTGATCAACCGTTGCCTGCGACAGCAGCCAGAGAGGAGACGAGGATAGGATCCTTGTCCCCCGCCCCCCGATCCTGCAGCAACAGGTCTTGCGTTCCTGAAGATGGAGGTTGGGTCCATGATGCGAGTGTTTCAGCTGCTGGAGCCGGGGGGTCGCAGAGACCAGCTTGAAACAACCCGTGCGCCCACATTCCATGGTCCCCTGTCGAGCCCTGACGCGCAAGACGTTTGTCTTGTTCATGCTTCAATCTTTGTCGTCTGTGCTGGTGCTATTAATAAAGAATAAAAGAGGGAGACAGCCGCTGCTTTTCTGTCGATTTGTTTCGTCCTCGTTGTCGTTGCTTGCCTCTTTGTATTCTCACAAAGATAAACCTCACTCGTTCTTTTACTTGTGTACGCACATACACACCAGAGACCAAGACAGATTACACGACAGGCTGCGCCTCTCCGTTCTGTCTTTGACTCGTTCGCTCTTTGAAAAAACTCAACGACAACTGCTGGACTGGTTGTCATTTATATCCATCCACCTTGAGACGGGAACTCATTAATCAACAAAGTGCTGCCATCATCAACGCCGAAATAATCACACACAAACACCAGCCCACCACATCACACCACATACTCTCAGAAAACATCTCACACAATCAACATGGCTCACAACTCCCGCTTCGAAACCATGGCCTCTCGCTTCTCCCCCTCGCGTCTTCGCAGCTCTCTCCGCCGCAGCTCCTCTGCGTCAACAGCCACGCAAGGCTCTTACTCGTCAACGAGCACCACGCTCTCGGCCTCTGCCGCCACCATCAACAACATCATCCTCCGCCAGCCATCCCTGGTGAACATGGAGGAGGAGCGCAGGAGCTTTGGCAGCGAGCTGAGCCTCCTCGAGCCCAGACCCATCGTCTACTGGGGCAGCGTCGAGGAGCGCATCGGATCTCGACACTTTTGACGGGGTCTTTTTATGGGAACAGGATGATTTGGATGATTGCTTGACGATGGTTTCTTTCGAGAACAACGGTTTCTAGGGTTTAATGGGGTGTTGTGTGCTTCTCGGGCTTGCCAACTTGGATCTCTGGCAGGTCGACCGGCTTGGAATATGGATAGCTACGAGCATGAGGCGTTGTTTGTTTGACACTATTTGTGTATTCTTCACTTCTTGCCGAGCTTAAGCGCTCGGCATTCATTGACAACTTGATGATTTAACAAGAGTTGTCATTTTTTTTTAAACCCTTGAATCCTTCCAGGGCCAAAAATACATTATCATCATCATCACTCCATACATACATCCCATGCTCTTCTCAACTGACTCGTCCAGGATCCGAAACACGGATAACGACCCACCGAGACCCCTGAGAATTTGTCCCCTGTCTCGTGAGCCAACATGATGTCGCTTTTTTTTATCGATGTTTGATCGGTAAGAGCAGCCGTGACATGAGAGAATAGACCAACTTTGTGTGTCCTTGCTGCTATTGTTGGTGGGGAGAGCCGATGATGCCGTCGTCGTTGCTCTCAATGTGAGACAATCCTGATCGTCGATATGATCACCCAGGGCAGTAATTAAAGCGAAAAGGGACATGCCAAATCTCCTGCAGGCGTGAGATTGTACGACATGGTGTTGCATCGAGTGGAGGAGGATCTGAGGCCATTCCTGCCCTTCAGAGTCAAATCACCCATCCGGACCATCTCCGAGCTGCATCATGTTGACAACCCCGGCTGCGGCATCGTCATGTTGTCCGAAGAGGCCGCCGCCAGGGAAACGACGCCGTGATATAGACGGCTTGTGAGATACCAGGCTGCGCTCATGCCAAGGACCACCATGACGGCCAGGAGCACGAGCACGTGGCTCCGCATCTGAAAGGCCTCCTCGGCTTCCATCTTCATCAGCTTCTTCTGCTTGCTGTGATAGTGCCAGCTGCCGTGGGCATCGTGATCAGTGTGCCCAATGTGCTGATACGGCTGGGTGAACCACCGGGGAATCCACCGAGAGCTCCGACCAGCACCGTTGTCGCCGTCGCCATAACGGTTGATGCGGCCCTGGGTATAGCGGAGATCAACCAGGAACAGCGACAGAAGGAATACCGTGATATTGATGGGTGTCATGATGAGCTGGGTTCCATGTTAGCAACCCAGCCCATAAAATCTCCATTAGTTCATCATCGTCAGGTCTGAATTCAAACGTCTTTTTCCTTGTCTGTACAATGACCTCAAGTGAAGTTGATGTCTCAACGGGGGGGACCCACCGAGTAGAGAGTTGAAGGTTGCTCGCCAGAAGTGGCATCTCGAGGCGGGCCTATCTTGACCATGATGATGGATTGAACACAGCAGAAATATCGACGAGTGTGTTGTATGTAGATTGAGTAGTCACCTCGGGGAGGAATGGCCGTCCCTTGATAAAATACAAGACAAAGGAACGGATGATGAGGCGGTTGTGGCTCCCGGGGGCTCGTCACTTACGTACCTTTTCCAGCCCTGGTGAGGTCATCGCGTGGTTGGAGGAGCGCCCAAAACCCACACACCAAAGATTCCCGACGCTCCCGATCGATCCCTGAACCTAGGCCTAGCTAGAGGAAGCCTCATGTAAGCCCAAAAAGAAGCATTCAAGCTGTTCTGTTCAATGGCTGATACTGCGCAGCTGAGATTGCGACGACTTGCTCCGCCACGACTTCTGAACAATATCCTTGCATTATCATCTCAATAGCTTCGCAGAGCCACGCCATCACTGCCCCTCGATGAGGCGTCCCACGATGAGACGCCTCACGACGCAGGTATGCACCGCCGATCCTTCGTATTTAGCTCCGCGTGCGTTCCTCTTCGGTCTCGGTTTCGGTTCAAGAAATGAAGTTCAAATGGGATATCTCATTATATCGACGGCAGATCCAACCTGCTTGTAGCCAACCGTCATCTCCCCTACTCACTTCACTTCCTTCTTTTGTGTATGTGTATATACCTATTCAATTTGCCCTTTATCCCAGCGCCGTTGATCAAATCCGCCTATACCTCTACCCCAACGCCAACCATCCAATGGATACTCTAGCGCGCGTTGTGAATGTCGAGCACCAGGATGTCCTGAGCTCCGATCCGGGTCAACTCGTCCATGACCAGAGCAATCTTCTTGCTCTCAACCATGGAACTCACAGCAACCCAGCCCTCCTCATCGAGGGCAGTGACGGTTGCTGAGCGCTTGCCAGGGGTAACCTTGGTCGCCTCGATCAATCGGCTTCGCTCGACGTTGTACTGGCAGAGCACATAACGCTGCGCAGTGATGACGCCTCTGATGCGCGAAGTGATGAGGTCGATGAGCTCAGGGTTGGAGGGCGATTTCGACTTGATGAGGACTGCTGTGGAATCGACAACGGTGTCAATGGCCTTGAGACCAGCAGCTCGCATGGTCTCTCCGGACTCTGGAAAGGTTTGTTAGCAACAAGGTGCCTCGCGAGGCGGATATATACCATCACTTACCAACAAGATCAACAATACCCTCGGCGACACCAAGGGCACAGGCAGCCTCGACACTGCCGCTGAGCTCGACAATCTTAGTGCGCATCTTGCGAGGAGAGATGCCACCCTCAGTGTCGTCACCCTGCTCAAGCTTCAAGAAGTAATCGGCGGCCAGACTGACGAAGCTGGTGCCAATCGTCTTGCCAATCAGATCACGGGGGGTCTTGTACTGGCCCTTCTCGGGCACCTGGACCTGGAGTTTGCAGCTTCCAAAGCCCAGCTCCATAACCATGTCGGAGCCGGCCACCTTGTCGTCGGTGTCGGAGAGGTCGACCGAACTGCGTCGCATGTGGTTGTAGGCGCGGACTGAGGCATCGTGCTCCTGGACCTGGTCCCATCCGGTGATGCCCAAGTCGACTCGGCCTTCACCGACAAAGGTGGGGATATCGGCGGCGGGGAGGAAGATGAGGGCAATTGGGAGGTTCTTGACGAGAGCGATGTCGAGGCGGTTCTCACGGCGGAACTGGATATCGGCACCCTCAAGGAGGTTGAGTGTGGCTGAATTGAGCCGGCCCTCTAGATACAGGTCAGTCAGCAGAGTTCTAGAACACCCTTGGGTAGTGCAGAAAGTAGACTCACTCTTGGGCACGGCAAAGAGAAGGCGGCCTTCGAGACTGGAGGGGATTCAACATCAGCGTCTGCAGGTCGATGATAGCGGTTCTGGGAGGCATTGCTCGAGCCCCCCAGAGCCCAGAGTAGTACCGGGCCTGACCAACCTGTTGACGAGATCCATGGCTTCGAGATTGAAAGGTTTTGACGTCTATTCCCCTCTGTTCTTGTCAAGTCGTAGGCGCAAGTCGTCGACTCACTCGTAGTGGGGGAATTTATTCTGTGGTGACTTTAATGACTCCGATTGCGGGGCTGTCCAACATGATGGCGGGGCATGCATGCTGTGTGTGGCGCCAGCATCGCTCGCCGGAGCGTCCTAATTGGGGTTTACCACCCAGGAGCCGTCCAGGTACCACCAAAACCACCACGCTATCGGCATCAGAAGGGCCGCCAATGGGATGGCGAGCAAGTAACACGCATTTGAGTGGTCAATACCCAGCAGGCAGTTCGAGAGGGACTTGCAAGGGAAGTACCGCGGTACTGTACCATACGAATATGATATACGACGGAGGGATCAAGTGTGAAAAGAGGGCACAATGCTGTTTGGATGCCACACTGCGTGAGACAACAACAATCTGCTGTACAACCACAACCAAGACTCAATTGGCCCATGTTGTTGAGGAGGCACTCTCGGGTGGCACAACCTGAGGTTTGGCTTTGTCCTTGCTTACGCCGCGCCGATTCCTGGCGGAAGGTGGTTGGTTTCTTGATCCGTTGACAATTCGCGGGTGTCGGGATCGAGGTCGATCGGGTGCGGCTTGGGTTGCAGACAGAGACAAAGGGGATCCATTGTGGATGGGGGCCCCCCGAGTATCGTCGATAGGTCGCCCGCACAAAGACATACATGCCTCCATACATACACGAAGGGCCCAGACAATGGCATCTGAAATGAAAGGGCTGTTGAAGATGAGCTCTTCTCCGCAATCATTGAGTGTGAAATGGATGCCATGTCGCAGCGAGGTGCCAACTCAGACATTGAACAAGGCTCCCGTCATCACATCCCACATCACAGCGAAATGACTTAGACATGGATGCACCAGAGACAAACTCGAACATGGCGAGCTGCTGGGGTTGCACTCCCTGAGGGGGGCCGGTGACTCGCATCTCTTCAATTGGTCTCTTTGCTCGGGGATGGTGTGTGCTTGCCGTGCGTGTGCCGGTGCGTGCGTGCGAGCTGTACTGTATCATGTCGCTTGCTTTCTTTTACAGGATGCAACCTTTGCTTTTCCTGTGCGATAATTGCCTGTCGCCGCCCTCCCATTTCCCCATTGCCCATTTCCCATTCATTACATGATAATCCTTTTTGGACAATACACTACCTGCTGTGTACCCGCCCTCTCGCGTCCTTGTTAAACCCCGAGACCACACACCCCCAGCGACAGAACCTTCTTCTCGAGGCTCTGCCCAGCTCTGCCCCAGCTCTGCCCCAGCTCTACCCAGTGTCTTTTCCTATCCTGTCCCGTCCCGTCCCAAAGAACAAGTTGACTTTTTCAGCTCCGATCTTAGCCTCGCCCATCTCCTTGGCTCCGGCTTCCCTCTAACCTGGTTGTCGGACTGGTCTCTAACCTTGTGTCGATTTCTGGTAATCTGGGCTTGGGGCGTGATTTTCTCGGGTCCGTCGTGCCCTGCAGTTGGGCTTGGGCTTTGCTTCTCCTCCAGTGGAAACTGGGCTGCCGCACTTGAAGCCCAGCCCTGGACCAAAGGTACCGACCGGCAGGGGAGACGAGACTTTTAGCGCTCCCGGCCCGCGCCACTTGCGAGCTACCACCACTCCAACTTTACCTTCAGCCGGGCCTCTGGTTCTCCACCTGCCGCCGCCCGCGCGACGACGACATACCTACATATCGCCGGCCTCTCCTGGTGGCTTCGCGTCTTTGGGCCATAGGTTTCTCGTTATTCTGCTTCGATTTCTTGGCTGTTTGCACTTTGGAGGGAGGAGCATCGGAGCTCACTGCTCTTATATCCCCTCCCCGTCCATCCATCCATCCATCCTTTCATCTCTTCCTCATCCGCCAGCCAGCTCCAACTCCATCTCCTCCTCTCGAATCCTCCGACCGCACATCTTCCATCCCGTCCCTCGCGCACAGCATCGCAGCAGTTACTCTACCACATACCTTCCTACCTTGCGGTTATATATACTCGGAGCTTGTTGGCTGCATCTCCCGTCAGCCCTCTCCTCTCGCCCATACCGACCAGCATGAACTCAGCATACCACCCGTCCGACATGTCGCAGCGGATGCCCGTACCAGGCGGCGCCGCCCCGGTCTACTCGTCCAACGCTCCCCCCATGCACGGATACCAACAACACCATCCCCCGCCGTCGCTGCCGCCTCCGAATCAGCATCACCTTCCTCCTCCTCAACACCAACCGCACCCAATTCACGGCCATCCGCAGCAGCAGCAGCATCAGCCTCCACATCACCAGCCGCTTCCTCCACACCAGGCACCCCATCACCAAGCCCAACTCCCGCCATACCCTCCACCTCCAGCTTCATACCAACAGCCTCCTCATCCAAGCCAACACCCGCTCCCGCACCCTCACCAGCAGCAACACGCCCCTCCTCGACCCGACGAAGCTCCCCCACCCCCTGCGGGACCTTCTCCAACCGATCAACATGCACACTCTCAGTCGATGGCCACATCATTCTCCAAAGTTGAAGAAGGGTCGGGCCGAAAGTACAGGTTCGTTGCGATCCAAATCCGGTCTGCTTGTACGGACCTCTTCCGCTAACACTCTTGTATAGTCTCGATGTAGTACAGCAACCTCGGCGTGCGCGTATGTGCGGCTTTGGTGATAAGGTGAGCCTGCTTCACCTTGCTCGACCCCCATTCTTGTGACTAACAGACTGACACAGGACCGTCGGCCCATTACACCACCGCCATGTGTCCGTCTTGTTATCATTGACGCCGCAACAGGGAAGGAGGTTGACTACAAGTACGTGTTTTTGCAAGCTCTCGACTTCTGTTGCATCCAGCTAACAATGTCTGCGCAGTGACATTGATCACACCATGTTTGTGCTGTCTGTCGACCTCTGGAACGAGGAGGGCACACAAGAAGTCAATCTTGTCCGATCATCGACGGGAACTGGCTCCATCTCGTCCTCGAACACCTACACCTACTCAACTCTCGTCAATTCCGATCCGGGTACCTCTTCATACCAACAACAAGGACTTCCTCCTAGTCGTGACTCGGGATATGGCCAATCACAGGGCATGGGCTATGTGCAGGACTACCCGGTTCAGCAAGGCTATGGACAAGGTGGGTTCGCTTAGAACAAATACCCGCGTCAACGGGACCTGCTAACACAAGAATAGCCCCGTCATACCCCTCCAGCAGTTCATACGGACCACCCCAGCAGTACTTCCCGCGACACAGCAGCGGCTATGGTAACGATGCTCCTGTTCCACCTCCCCCAGGTCAAGCAAACATGGCGCCATTCCGCAACGGCTACGGACAGGAGCCGAATGCGCTCACCCGTATGGCTGTTGTGGGAGGCCAGCCTCAAGAGATGTTCACAAGAAATCTGATTGGTAGCCTGGCTGCGAGCGCATTCCGTCTCTGCGACATCCATGATCGGCTGGGCATTTGGTTCGTCCTTCAGGATCTAAGCGTGCGGACAGAAGGACCCTTCAGGTAAGAAGCGCAACCGGATACAGCATGCGATCCAAATATGCTGACTTGAGAATCCTAGGCTGAGATTCTCGTTTGTGAATGTTGGACGGCCCGCTGGACAAGGGGGCCCAGGATCCAATGTTAATCAGGGTCGGGCACCGATACTATCCTCGTGCTTCAGCGAGGTTTTCAATGTGTATTCGGCCAAGAAGTTCCCTGGTGTGTGCGAGAGCACGCCACTGAGCAAGACATTTGCGGGCCAAGGAATCAAGATTCCCATTCGCAAGGACACCAATGTGAAGGGCGACGATGCAGGAAACGACTTTGAAGATTAGGTATCAGCGCCTGTAGTCGATATTGAAGAGGAGGAATATGATGTGAGCTATTGGCGCCCCCTTCGGCGACAACTTGAAGGTTGGCCGATGAGGGGCATGAGAAACGACGGCTTAGCAAAGCTTATTGATGGGAGGAACGGGCAGGCGCGAGTGCGTCCCGGCCTCGAGCAAAGGCTGCCAAGGAGGTGGCCAAACGGCAGTCGTGTGTGCAGCATTGCACAATGACATCTTGTTAGAAGATGTTCTAAACTGGGTCTGGCCCTGGGTAGATTGGGGTCTGTTTGGTGAATTGCAAGGCAGAAATGCCTGCGTCGGAGTTGGTTAGGCAGTTAATTGATGGGTATTTCTACCATTGCTCACGGCTTCGTCTTGATCGTCTCGCAGGGAAGTGAGAAAGAGGGCGCCCATGAATTAACTTTACCGAAAAAGAGTGTGTGACGGCAAAGTTTCTTGAGGAGAAGAGGATCGACAGGGCGTTGAAAAGCAGCAAAAGGCTATCGAATTGCCGGGAACCAGGGGTCCCGGAATGCAACGTCATAGCAAGCTAAGGGCAAGCAGGGTCTGTCATGTCAGCCATGGTCATGAGCCACGATGATCGGGGTGTCGGGGTTTAGCATGTGAGCAACTCATTAGAGTCAGAGATGGCGGTGATGAGGCTGACGGGAGGCACGGTAGCAGATTAGGCCATCGATTGCCCGGGCCACCAGGACAAAAACGGCCACGGCCAGGCAAAAGTAAATCGGACGCGAGGGACGCCGCAAGAGCGGGAGCGAGCGCCGCTGGGATTTGGATGGGGTTTCGGAGCCCGGCGAAGGCGAAGCTGGGGGATTCTTGGCAGTGGGCCTTGGCGAGCAATTAAAACTTGGTAAACGTGATGCATTCCATGGCTGTAGTTTCGTTGGGCTGGAAAATGAAGCTGCTTCTTCTGCTCATGTGGGCGTAGAGAGGAGAGAGCTAGATGCCCTGAATTGCCCTTTGCGGTATTCATTCCGGAGGGGAAAAGGACGGCAAAGCAGCTCAGCTCCCCAAGAGGGCAACCAGCTTAGCATACCAGCCGGCGTTATTGGCCAATTTCACAAGGTCCCCCTGAGAGCTAGCAGCAGAGGGAGATGAGGAGGCGGTGATATCTGACGGACGGGTGACCTACTCTGAAATCGATCAAGTGACCACCAACCCCTCATCACTGAGACGAGACCCAGCTGAGGCGACTGACGCTCAGGCTCCCTCTGGCAGGTCCCCTCAAAAAGCTTGTATGGACTTCGTACCCTTGGGTACCGCGCCAAGAGTCTGGGGCACCACGAGGACATGAAAAACCATTACGTACCCAGATCCCAACGACTGGCGGGCGTGCCAGCGCGGCCTTTTAGGCCTGGGGCCGGTGGCACAAACCAAGCCCTTGGCGCCGGGTACATGCATATACTTGCCATCGACTTGTCGCCCAGAAGGAGCCTCAAGAGACTTTTTTGTCGCTTCTCATTCCGGGCAACATCCAGCTGAAGTCGAGCAAAAGTGCGAAAGATTAAGAAAAAGAAAGATGAGGCTGTCGAAGGTCGGTAATCAAAATCTCGTGTGAATAACCTCAATAATCAAGGCGAGAAGCTGCTGAAAAATCGGGCAACTGTGTCGAACACTTCCACGGGACGGGTGGCCTAGTGGCCCAGTTTCGGAGTTGGCCTAGACTTCGCTAGACCGCACGTAGAAGCTCCATGGCACACACACTGTCACTGGGCGGGTGGGTAAAAAGCCCGCAGTTAGCAGGCGTTTACCTGGTTCTATTTTTTTTTCTGGTTGATCATGGGAACATCCTAGAAAAGCCCAGGACCGAGAAAAAAAAATTGCAAAAAATAACGACATCACCAAGACTTGGCATTGCGTTAAAAGGCTTGACCGTCCTCCTCGGTTTCGGTCTCATTCAGCTCACACTCTACACACCACCTTCCCCCAAGAACATCTTCTGTCTCTTGCTTTGACTCAACAATTCCGTTGTTCACATACAACCCCTCTTACAACCCCTCAGTGCATCTACCCCTGAACATTCAGCGCTCGAGTCCCTGAATAGAAAGCACCTACAGCACACATCTCAGCTGTAGACCACCTACCCATCACCACTACATCTCTCATCACTTCCCATCACAATGATCGCCTCTCACGGACGCGGTGGTGCCGGCAACATGGCCGACACTGCTCACACTCCCAAGACGAACCCCGCCGATCTCCAGACTCCTGTCCTCAGGGGCTCTGTTGTGACCACTGGCCGTGGCGGAACTGGCAACATGGCCAAGAACGACGACCCCCGCGAGACTCGCAAGCGCCAGGACGTTGAGGCGTAAGTCCCTTCTCCACCCCGCACTATTTCAACAACACATATGCTAACTGAATACAAAAGTGTCTTCCGACGTCCTTCTGCTGGTGCTCAGCACGCTGGCCGCGGCGGCGCTGGCAACGTCTTCAAGGACTCTGACGAGGAGCTGACTCGCCGACCAAGCAACGACAACGCCATCGCTGAGGATGACGAGCCCGTCAAGCATGCTCCCGCCACCGAGTCCCTCGCCCAAAAGGGCAAGAACTGGCTCTTTGGCAAGAAGGCTTAGAAAACGCCCCCTTTTCACCACACACACACACACACATTTGAATTATTTTATTCTGTGGGCATCTCCCTTGCATGAGAGGTTTTTGGGAGGGCGTAATCTATTTTCGAGCTTGGTGTTCTAGGCGCCTTTGACAATGGGATAAGACATGGTCAGGCCATTTATGAGTACGGACGAACGGACAGGAATGAATGAATAAAACTTGACGGGAGGAAAAGCTAAAGATACCCATCTGCGGGTTGTGATGAATTGGAGAGAGATGATTTTTTTCTTTCTTTTTTAATATATCATGATCGCCATTTTTTCTGCTATATTACATGTGGTTTTTTTTTTTTTTTTGGTCTATCCCTGTTTTACTTCCTCTTGGTGACTTGATCATTGATACATCCGCTTACATGACTCTTTAGTGTCAGAGGACTCACTCATGATGCGACTCATGATGCGAGATTTCATGGTGCTTCGATATCGCGCCATATTCCCGACACAGCTAGGGCTCCCTTGCTACCTACTCAGTTCTTCTTGGTCAGACGATGAACCTCCTCAAAGAAGTGCTTGAGGTTGTCGGGATTCACGCCAGGGGTGATTCCTAGTTAGTCCTGTCAGCTCCAACTCCTCATGTTCAAGGCCGAACGGAAAAAAAACATACCATGACCGAGGTTGGCGATCCAGCCCTTGTTTCCAACCCAGAACCCGTCAACCATCTCCTGCACGGCCGTTGTGATGCCCTCCTTGGTGCCGTACAGAACTCCGGGGTCGGCGTTACCCTGGAACACAATGTTGCGATCTCCGCGGATCTTGACAGCCTCCTTGGGGTCGTGCAGCCAGTCCATTCCCACCACGTTGTAGCCCAGGTCGCACGCCGAGTCGAGCGCATACCACGCGCCCTTGGGGAACACGGTCATGGGCACCTTGTCCAGACCGAGCGCCTTGAGCTTCTCGGGCAGCTTCTCCGCAATGCGCTTGAGGTAGGGCTCCGAGAACTGACGGTAAGATGCAGGGCCGAGCTCTCCCGCCCAGGAATCAAACACCATGACCAACTGTGCAACGTCCGAGTTAGCAGCACGAAGATATACAAGTAAATATACTCATTTCTCTTACCTGAGCACCAGCCTTGACCTGCAGAGCCAAGTGATCCACACAGATATCAGCAATCTTTGCCAGCAGCTTCTTCGACTCTTCGGGGTATCTGTAGATCCACGTCTTAACCTGCGCAAACAGCTTGGTGCCACCACCCTCGACCATGTAGCAGAACAGAGTCCAAGGAGCACCGCAGAAGCCGATCAGCGGCACCTGTCCCTGGAGCCTCTGGCGCGTCAGCGTGACGGCCTTGTACACATAGTCGAGTTCGGCAGCAACATCAACGTTCTTGGCGAGAACCTGGCCGTACTGCTCGTCGTCGGGGGTCTTGAGCGGGCTCGGAAAGTGCGGGCCCTTCTTGTCAACCATCTCGACCACCATGCCCATGGCCTGGGGGATCACGAGGATGTCGGAGAAGATGATGGCCGCGTCGATGAGGCCGGCGTAGCGCTGGACAGGCTGCAGTGTAATCGTCGTGGCAACCTCGGGGTCGCGACAGCACTCGAAGAAGTCCCGGTTGCCCTTGGCCTCGTGATACTCAGGGAGGTAACGGCCGGCTGGCGCCCAATTGAGTCAGTCAAACTTCCATACATGCCTAAATTCCAACGGCGGTTCTCTCTCTCTCTCACCTTGTCTCATCACCCACATGGGCGGGCGCTCAACGGTCTGGCCTAGTTCGCAACACGGCAATTCTCAGCACAAAGCTCTCCCATGGTCAGGTTTCACATGGGCAACCCACCCCATGCTGCGCGAAGCAACAGGTCATTCTTGAGAGGCTCAAAGTTGCGTTCCATTGTCGTTGTGTATATCTCGGTGGAAGAATTGACAGACTGATCCGAGAAACACAGCGAGATGTCAAGACTCTTTAAGTCCAAACAGGCATTCATTCGAAAAAAGGGACCCCGCCGAGAAACTGGATCATCGCAAGCTTTCCGTGGAGGGGTTCTTTCCGGGTACGTATCTCCACTCCGTGCAACTCCGGGGTTGGCTTGTCCCGTGCATTGATTCCAAATGGAAGCTCCACCCCGGAGTTCGGAGACACGGTCGGACCGACACGCTGTCATCAATGAAGCAAGCAACCAAGCTCCAGCGCGTTGGATAGCTTCATCTGAGACGGAGAGCGACCGACTGCATCAGCCTTGCCTACCTTCAGCCACAGCCTCGCATACGTTTAAGACGTCCAACGCAATCGCCCTCTCCCTGCGGCTCACGAAAACCAACTCGACTTGTCCCATCTCCATCCGCCACAATGTCGTCGTCTGAACGCGTGCTCCAGATCAACCCCGTCGTCCCCGAGTCTGTGATCCACAACTCCAAGGTGCGTTCTCACCTCCTGTTGATTGACCTAAGCTTCCCATGGCATAATTCGAGATCTATCTTGCTAACTCCTTCCCTACAGGCCCTCTCCAACCTCCACAGTCTCACTGCCTCCCTTTTCGGCGTCAGTGCTGGCATCCTTGGCCTCGAATCATACTACGGCTTCCTCATCTACTTCGTCTTCTCCTTCATCACCACTCTCCTCTTCTATTTCCTCAAGGTCGCCCCCGAGTCCATCCCCAAGGGCCACGCTCCCCTCGACCCATCTCGCTTCTACCGCGGCTTCTTTGACTTTTGGATCAGCGGCATGCTCAACGGCATCTCCGGCTTCGTCTTGACATGGACGTTATTCTATGGTTTGGTCCGAGCCTAGGGCGGTTCGTTATGGAGTTGAGCATATACATGGCGTCTTAGGAGTTATAATGAGAAACCTTTTAAGCAAATGATTCAAGACCATCCTCCGTCGAAGAAATGACATTGCGTAATATCAACTAAGCAAAAGACAAATATACAAGAATACAAACGCCGAGAACAACAATACTAACTAAACAATTTCGCTCAATAACTTAATCAATGATCTCGACAACCTTTCCCACAAAACCCTCAAGCCCAGATTTATCCTGAGATCCACCTTCCATCAATATCACACGCGACCCCATCTCGATCCATTCTCGGTGATTCAATAGTTCCAAAGAAACCTCGGTACCACCCGTCGACTGGTCAGACTCTGTCTTGTTACTCTCGGTTTCGACATCTTCGTTGAGGTTGAAAATGTCCTCCATGTCGTCTGTGGCCACGTTGCCAGCTTCCCAGTCTTTATCCTGGCGAGTGACTCGACGGATACGTGCAACTGTCCTAACGCTCGCAATGTAGATATTCACAAACGAGCCAACGGCCAGCATCCGAGCGTCCGGGTCACCGAAGACTGCTGTAAATCCGCTTGCCGCTTGAAGCTTCAGTCCAGTGTCTGCCATGTGTTTGGAAGGGATTGCTAGAATCATGCCGCGGCGGATGCGAGGAACCTCGGCCGGTGAGCAAGACCCAGAGTTGCCGTTCATGTGCCCATTCGACAATGAATGAATTACAAGTCCAATCGATCCGGCTTGTCCGGCCTCAAGGGTCAAAACTGGCAACCGAAGATTGCGGATGCTCACAATCTGTGCATCGTGCCACTCTCCAGCAATAGCTGAAGCTGAAACGGCATTCTTCATGGCGATGCGTACCAACTCTGCCGAAGATGGGTGCGATATTGATAGCCCGTAGCTACCAGGCGATGGCCTATCCTCTGGAGTTGAGCCACGAGGGTCGTCCTCTTCAGATGGGAACGGTCCAATGACGATCTTGTCTCCAACGGAGAGCCGGCCAAATCGAAGGTGCCCGGAGACCACAATGCCTGGCTCTGGTTGCTTTCCAGAGCTTCCTGTCAACACGCTGTAAGAAGCCGGCAACGTGAAGGTGTCGTCAATGTGGAAGAGGCACTTGGGCTGCTCTGGGTTCAACACCATGCCAACAAAGTCACGAGCCGTAGGAGCAGGTGGCAGAGGTAGGTTTTCCAGTAAAGCATGCATGAGACCAATGCCGCTCCCTTTGACTGCGCTTGTAAGCACAATGGGGATGATCTCAGTGTGTTTTCCACTCTCCGAGATACCTCTCAACACCTCCTTAACCTTGTTGTGATCTTCTTCAGGGACACTCTCCAACTCTCGATGCTGCTTTTGGTCAGGCGGCAAGATCTTGGGTACACGCCCGGCCTCCTTAATGGCAGTTAGAACCTTGGTCATGGTCCTCGCCAGGCTTGGTTTGGAAGCGAGGTCCATCTTGGTGATAACAATGGCCATGGGAACACCAAGTTTGAGAGACAGGGTCAGATGGGCTTTGACTAGGTCAACACCCGCTGCTGCAGCCCCGAGGACATCTTGCGCCGACGACGTCGCGCCAGGGCCCTTCGAAGCCGACTCTGTATCATCTGCAGCAAGACAGAGGATGATCCAATGTGGCGCCCAGTTCATGAGACCGCGAAGGACAATGCGACGATACCTTGGATGGCCGGCCGAATCAGAAACAAAGACAAGGCGACCATTCTCGGAACAGTCGTGAATATCAACCCACGATTCGATATTCCCATGAGCATAGTTTAGGATGGAATGGTCCTTGTACCCGATGAGCTCCTGGGCTATGGAGCTGGTCAGTCCAGAGACAACTTCATGCCTATGCTTAAGCAAGCTGAGACGACTCTTTCCACGGCCGTTGTCGAGAGTCCCGGTTGATAGCGTGCCCAACAAGCTTGATTTGCCAGATGTCGTGGGACCGGTGAATGTGACCCTTAACTGAGGCGTAGATGAACTGCCGCGGCTGGGGACAGTAAGGGCCTCCCCTGTTGATCTCCCTGACTGGGAAGTTGAAGCGTCATCCCCATCGACAAAACCAAAGTTCGGCATAACGAGTGCCTCGGCAACCCACAACTTGCCACTTCGGGTGATAGTGGCAGGCTCAGTTGCAGAGTTGTCAACCAGCTCTGCTGACTCGTCCCATTCGCAATCTCCTACAATGACCATGCGGACAACCTCAACAGAGCATCCCAAGCTCGCAGCCATGACTCTCAGGGTTGTAATGCTTTCGTCCATCTCGTCTTTCGTAAGTCCAATGAGTGTACCATCATCAGCAACACCAATTTCGTACAGGGCACCCCTTGATTCCTCAAGCCCTGGGATGAGACTGTTCAGCTTGACGGGAGTGGTGAGGTCGACATTGTCATCTGGTAGCCTTGGAAGGGCCAGCTCCTTAGAGCTCGATGCGTGATACGGAGAGGACTGCTGTAGCCTCCATAGGAGTTGAGTTGTCAGATGCTGAAGCCTCTCCTGTCGGGGCTGGCTCGAGGCAGCTGGAGATGGCGTCGATGGTTTCGCAGGCCGAGGGTTGCGGGACTGGCCAGCTGTACTCATGTTCTTGAATACCCTTCTAGGTCGAAGAAGCAGGTGAAGCTTATACTCAGTTGGCCCTTCTTGGGGCTCTGCTTCGAGTTTAGTGACCCCATACTCCGACAACAAGCCTGGCTGAACGTCCTGGGCTGAGCCAGGGGTCGTTGATCCAAGACTATTCTCATTGTCCTCCTTGCTGGGATCGTTCGGGAGCAGCCAGGGGGATGAGACCCTCGGAGGGTCTGGATCGTAAGTGAATACGGAGGCCATGACCACAACGGAGTGGGTAGATGAGGCTCAGGGGTCGAGTGAGAAGGACGTAGATAAGTTCAAGATATTGATATTGAGGTACGCTGTAAAAGTAATAATGACTGCAGGGCGAGATATCCAATGAAGTAAGAATAGAGGTTGTGCTGTATTCGGACTATCATCTTGTTGACTCCTTAGGAGATATATCGATGTGTGAGAAGGCGGCCGTGATGGATGCGTTGATCACGACTCCAAGAAAGGTTGGAGGGACGTGGTCAGTTGCCAGGTCAGAAGGAAGGCATGACGCCGACTGTGAATGCTGAATAGGTTGAAAGGTACGGC
This sequence comes from Fusarium vanettenii 77-13-4, assembly GCF_000151355.1. NCBI lineage: Eukaryota > Fungi > Ascomycota > Sordariomycetes > Hypocreales > Nectriaceae > Fusarium > Fusarium vanettenii. The sequence continues at coordinate 68,518 of NW_003315881.1, forward strand.
TCAAGCAAAGTGACGGTGTTTAGTGTCGAATTCGAAAACAATATCCAACAGTTACACGGCGACCTTGCGTGTTAATGGAGGAAATTCTAGACGGGATCGTGTTTCCCGGCTGGCCGAGTCGGAAGGAAGCGAGTCAGAGGTGACGCATCGGCCAGGCAGCCAATCACGAGAGCTTTGCAAGAACCTGGGGTGCCGTGATTGCCTCAATGGTCCTTCATCACTGGGAACCTTCAGAAGGCTCCCGGGTGGGTCTCTGATGGGCCCTCAGTGGATTCAGCCACTGCCGAGCGACTGAGGCAACCCCCCACTCAGTGGGCTGACTGGAGCTGGGTGCGATTAAACTCCTTCCATTTTCGCAGCGAAGGCACGTGATATCATTTCGTTAATAGAGTTTGCAATTCAGGCCATTGGGTGTTGTTTGATTGGTATAATGATACTCAAGTTGCACAAATGCCTGGGAGTATCCGTGGAGGAAGATTCATCTTGAGGGCATTCTGAGCTTACTGGTGGTATTTCTGCGGCCCAGACTCCTGCATAAGTTGACTCCCCCGCAAAACACCTCGATTCTCCAAAGTACCTTTCATCTGAAATCTAGGAAGGCGAGGAAGGTATCAGACTAACTTCGTAGAATATAATGAAGCAGCAACTTAAAAAGCTTCGCTTTCTCTCTCGAATACTTCTATTCTAAAATCTATGCGCTCATCAACCTCACACAGAGGAATGCATATCCACTCCCCCTCCATAGGTGAAACTGTGTCGGAACATGAGCACTGTCTCATACCAACTCCAAACTCCAGGTTGGGAACAGCTCGGGTCGGTTTTCACTTTCCATTAAGCCATCCAATAAATCAAAATGGCTTAACCGAGCTGAATCCAAAGTCCTTTCCTGTCAGCCTGACTGGGCCAGAGCAGCGATAAAAATACCACCCTCAAGCTGACTGGCATACGTGGGCGCCGCCACTGGCTGACGCAGTGAAAGCGCTGAGCCACCCTGTTTGGGCGGCCACTCGCAAGCCTGAATGACGTCGACTAGTGTGCAAAATATCAATCTAGAATCCTGAGGGCAAGTTCCTTGCCAGGAGGTCTAAACATTCTTCGAAAAGCCACGAAAAGACGAGTGCCCGCATGGAATTAAGGATCCATAAACTGCATGGAGGGGTTCCAGGTTGTGGCTGTAGGACCAGGGGGTCGGAATTGAAGGGTCCATCTAGGTTCCAGTTTAACGGTGGCTTCTATTTCGCCTTCGGGCGCTTGTTGGGCGCCTACTAAGATGCCAGGCCGGCCTGTAACTTGGAGCCTGCTGGCATGCTGAATCCCATCACTGCAGGCCTGGGACGCCTGACTGGCGCCTGACCCATCCCCGAAACGAAAGGCCGCGCCGCTAACAAGTACATGCATGACAACCTGTACCAGCCCGAGTGGAGGAGGGGGGACACCGCCCGCCAGGCCAGGGTCCACTCTCCCGTCCATCGGTCAGTCCTCTCATAAGGTAGCGCTACCATCATCTCCTCCTTTCAGCTCTTCACTATCCTCTTGATTTCTCTTTTTCAACAACCTTATCTCTTTCGACCAACACATCAATCACGATCCATACCCACACGACTCTCACCTTCCCGCCATGAAGAAGTTCGGCTTTGGAAAGAAGGGCGATGACGGCGACGACGCCAACCGTCATGCCCTCTTTAGTCGCAAGAAGTCGTCTCAGTCCGTCTCCTCCAACTCTTCCAACCCCTACGCCAAGCAAGGAGGCAAAGATCCCTACGCCGACGAAGCGAAATATGCCAATATGACTCCTTATCAACAAGCCCGCGCAGGCATTGGTGGCCCCGGCGGCCCTAGCCCTGCCCCTCAGGCTCCCAACCCCTACGGTGCTCCTTCACCCGGACCCGGAGGTCCCCCCTCGCAACCCCCGAGCGGCTACGGCGCGGATCGATACGGATCTGGTGGTGGTTACGGTGGAAACCGATATGGCGATGCGCCCAGCCAGAACCGATACAACAGCCCTGCCCCAGCCGCCGCTGCTAGAGGCCCTGGTGGTTATGGCGGGTTTGGTCCCAGCGAGCCCGATGACAACCGCGACGCTCTGTTCTCCGGTGCCCAGGAGCGCCAGGCTCAGAAGCAGACGCCCGGCCAAGGCGGAGCTTATGGGCAGCCAGGAGCAGACGGTGGTTCATATGGTGGCTATGGAGAGGAGCGCCAGTTGACCGCCGAGGAACAGGAAGAAGCAGAGTACCAGGCTATCCTGCAAGAGAAGCGACAACTTCAGCAGGAGAGTGCTTCTTCCGTCAACCGCTCAGTCCAGATGGCTCGACAGGCGAACGAGGTCGGTCGCGCTACACTAGCTCGTCTTGGTGCTCAGGGCGAACGATTGAACAACACCGAGAAGCACCTCGATCTCGCTGCCAACCAGAACAAAATTGCCCAGGACCGAGCTGCGGAGCTCAAGACTCTGAACGGAAGCATGTTTGCTGTTCATGTCAGCAACCCATTCACATCCAAGCAGCGCCAGTTGAAGGCCGATGAGGAGGTCATGGCACGTCACCGGTCTGAGCGAGACGCCCGAGAAGCCACCCGTCGTGACGGTTTCCAAGCCAACCAGCGTATGGAGTCCAACTTCCGAGAAGTGGGTGCCGCGGGCCGAGCACGAGGGCCAGCTCGCAAGAAGGATTATGGAAAGTTCAACCTCGACGACGAGGAGGGTGCAGATGAGCTTGAAGACCAGATTGACGATGGCATCAACGAGCTGGAGGGCCAAGTGTCGATGATGAACATGGTTGGCAGAGCCATTGGAAAGGAGGTTGACGCGCAGAACAAGCAGATCGATCGTATTATGAACAAGGCAAGTGGATTTCTCTCTCATGTCACTCGCGGAACCAGAACTAACCTCACAAATAGAGCGATGCTGTTGATGACGCCACGAGGATGAACAGAGAGCGCTTGGCCCGCATCAATTAAGGGGCTACCGATAATGCTCACGATAGAAATGGTTTTTAGAGCCGCCGAGGACGGGCACGACTCGACTAATGTGCCCATTGTGGCGGGCTTTGTCTGGACTATTGGGCGACTACAGAGTTGATACAGTCAAGACGTGCACTTTGGCACACGTTCAGACAAAAGAAAACAAACTCTGGACCAACTGTAAGAACAAATTTGCAATAAAACCGAAGGATCTTGGGCTTTGACTTGTCTCGAGGCTGGCGTCTGCTTTGCCAATCGCCTCGCCAAGTTCCACTGGTAATCATTGCAATGGAACGAGACTGGAGGAAGAGGGTAAATGGAAAGTTCCCGGAGGCTTTTTGGGCCAGGTATTGGCAGTCTTCAAGTTACAGTACGATTTAGAGAGCGTGTGTTTTGTACTTTGACGAATAAATGAGGCGCATGGGATTCTCATTTACTGAAGCCATCAAGAGACTGAGCACATCAAGACAACAGATGGGCTTATCTTTTGAACACCATACTGCATTAATAATACAAATTCGAGGATCGTTAAAGTTCCTAACCCTATCAATACCATTGGGCCAGTTTTCTACCAGAATGTATCAAGCCCTCCATTCCTTGTGGATGTACATAGAGGCGACGGCCTTGTGGTGGTGAGTGCACAGTGCCACTTACTTGGCACTGTACCAGGGTCTCTCACCAAGTGCAACTAAAAATTTCCCAACTCAAAGACAAACAACAAGTGTAATCCAAGAACACACCAATAACAAGCAAAATGGCATCAGAACCCACGGCCACGCGCCCTTCCAAGAGGAGAAAGACAAAGACCGATCCAAATGCTCTCACGATAGGAGGAAAGGCCATTTCTCTCGAAGGATATCTCACAGCGCCAGCCCCAAAGCCAGCCAAGATCACACCTCCAACTTCAACTTCAACCGCAACACCAGAAGACTCAACTCCCAAGACAACAAGCAACACCGAATCTTCCGATAACAAGGATAGCAAATTTCCCAAGCCCAAGAAAAATTTCAAGGATCGCAACAATGACAAGTTTCGAGGCCGGGAAGATCCAAAGCTGCTCAAGACCCGCAAAGAGCTCCCCATCTGGCAGTATCGCGAAGAGATTCAACAAGCGTTGCGTAAATCAGGCAGCGATGTGCTTGTACTAGTTGGTGAGACAGGTTCGGGTAAAAGTACCCAGGTTCCTCAGTTCCTCTACCAGGAGTCCTGGTGCAGGCGTCAGAGGGTCAAGCTTCCAGACTCCAACGATGAAATCTCTGTGGGAGGAATGATTGCCATCACGCAGCCTCGACGAGTCGCTGCAACAACCTTGGCCCATCGAGTATCCCAAGAAGCCGGCACGCCTCTTGGGAAAGGAAGGCCAGACGGACTGGTGGGTTATTCGGTTCGATTCGATCATCAGGTTCCGAAAGGCTCCAGGATCAAGTTCCTGACAGAAGGAATGTTGCTCCAGGAACTTCTGCGCGACCCTAATCTTCGGAGCTACAGCGCCATTGTTGTTGATGAAATTCACGAGCGGAGTTTGGATGTCGATCTTCTCGTTGGATTTCTAAAGCAAATCCTATCTGGGGATCTGTCAGGTCGCGGTGGTATTCCTCTGAAGGTGGTTATCATGAGTGCAACAGCGGATGTGGAAGGCATTCAGGAGTTCTTCAAGGATATTCGACCCAAGATCCAGGACACAAATCCTCTCCAGGTTCTCAAGATCAAAGGACGACAGTACCCCGTTGAGGTCACCCACGAGCCACGACCGGTGGCCGACCTTCAGGACGCTCTTCTCAAAACCGTGTTCAAGATACATCTCCAAGAACAACTCCCCGGAGACATCCTAGCGTTCTTGACAGGACAAGAAGAGATTGAGTCGGCCCAGAAACTGATCGAGGAATACGCGGGCACACTGGCATCCAATGTCCCCAAGGTCAAGGTATTTCCTCTCTACGGCCAGCTGTCCATGGATGCCCAACGCGAAGCCTTCTTGCCAGTCAAAGCGTCCTTCACTCGAAAGATTGTTCTGGCAACAAATATTGCCGAGACCTCGGTTACTGTGCCTGGAGTCAGATATGTGGTGGATTGCGGCAAGGCCAAGGTGAAGCAGTATCGAGCACGACTGGGCATGGAGTCTCTTCTCGCCAAGCCAATCTCTAAATCATCTGCTGTGCAGCGAACTGGCCGAGCTGGTCGTGAAGGTCCAGGAAAGTCTTTTCGGCTGTATACAGAAGAGGCATTCAAGTCGCTTCAAGAATCGGATCTCCCAGAGATTCTTCGAAACGATGTGCTTGGGGCTGTGCTGACCATGAAAGCACGAGGTATCCAGGATGTCCTTGCCTTTCCTCTCATGGACCCCCCAGAGACGGAGGCCATCGAGAAGGCCTTGGTTCATCTACACTTCCTCGGAGCGCTGAATGACGACGGAACCATCACGAGTGTTGGTGAAACCATGGCCCGTTTCCCTATTTCAGCGCCAATGGGTGCGGTCCTTCTCGCTGCTGCAAAGCCCGAGTTTGACTGCGTTACCGAGGCTATCGACATAATATCCTGCATCACCTCCGGAGAAGACATCTTCCTAAGTGTGCAATCCGAAGAAGCACAGGAGGAAGTTGAGGCATCGAGAAAGGAGCTTCAGCGCCGCGAGGGAGACATCATCACGTATCTCACAACGATGCAACAGTACACGGCTGAGAACTCCGACAGGGTGAACTGGTGCAAACAACGAAAGATCAACATGCGCAACATGAGACAGGCCTTGAACATTCGGAGGCAACTCCGTGGCATGTGCCTCAGGGAGAAACTTCTGGACGAGGCTCCTCCACAGGACCCTCAACCCTTTGTCCCCATTTCTCCAGAGCGAGCTGAGCAGGTGCTCAAGTGCTTCCTTCGAGGGTTTGCTTTGAAGACGGCAATGTTGGCACCAGATGGCAGCTTCGTCACCGTTCACGGTAAACATGTTGTCGCCATCCATCCTGCGAGTGTGCTGCATGGACAGAAGAAAGAGGCCATCATGTTTCTTGAGCACGTATATACCAACAAGAATTATGCAAAGAAGGTCAGCGCCATTCAGGCGACCTGGATTGCGGAGGCGTTGGAGGGAAAATAGATGGATGATACAGTAAGATAGAAGACATGGATGTTAGAAGGTTAATATATGTACAATGGTTCTTGTCCAGATTGGATACAATACAATAGATGTCTATGAATCTGACTCGCCGCCCTCCTTGGACCTGGCCTGGATCGCCTGCATCAATTCGTACAGCTGGTGTATTTGCTCATCTATAGCACACTGTCAGCATCAAATCGTTGAAGATGTATCATGAGACTTACCACTCATCTTTGCGAGCTTCTGCTCATCCAGCTTATCACCCACCCAAGAGTCACCCTCAATCTTTTGGGCATACAGCTGCCACTCTGTCAAGAAGCCAATCTGTAAAACTATTAGTCAATGTGCCCAATGGATTCAAGGCTTAATAATGTGTTGGTTTACCAGATGGGCTGGATTGTCCACCTTGCGGTGCGCCCTAAACTCAGCCTTGATGTACTCGTCTCCGAGAACCCTCATCTCAGCCGGTAGATGCTTGCGGTGAGCACGGAGGAGACGGCGGTAGAGGTGGACGGGAGGAAGCAGGGCCATTGGATTCGGCCTCAGCCCACGCTGGGTGTTGGCGGCGGATGCTAGCCTCAAGACTGACGGACGCATTGTAATTCGAGTTTCTGTGTATGTAGAAGAAATCAGATACACGAATTGACTCTATACACCAGTATTTTAAAGGTGTTTGGGGTTGTTGTTGGCTTTCAAATAACGAGTCGAGAATTGTAGTGACGGTAAAGATGGCATCGTTGACGAGATTCTCAAGCACAGTGCCCGGTACGTCGAAACGCCAATTTTTCTGCCCCACTGCACAGTGCACACACTCACAACTTTTCCTGCTTGTCAAACGGCTTCAAGTGAAGCAAACCCTCAAAATTTCAAAACCACAGACGAAGCCCATCATGTCTTTTTCCTTTGGCTTTGCCGGCGACGACATTTCAGATGATGAGACGGCACCTGCTGCCCCCAAGCCAGCGCCTGCTCCGGCTGCAAGCGCATTTCCAGTCCCGGGAAAACCTCAGCTCCCGCCGACTCACCACCAGCTCGCTGATCTGCTGGCCCAGCTGCCGTCCAAGATCGCTTACGGCTTACTAGACGTAACGCTAGATGATGGGACTATGATCCAGCTGCCACGGAGAGAGCTGTGGGATGTCAGGGTTCAGCTGATGGCTGAGGAGGAGGATGTCGCGGGTGCGCAGTCGGAGGGGTTGGGCAGCCATGATGTGAAGACGGGCGTCTATGAGGGTGGCTTCAAGAGCTGGGAAAGCAGTGTCGATCTGGTAAAGGTCTTGGCGGCAAAGAATGCCATCTCCACGTTGGAGCAAATGCCCTTGCGTGTGATGGAGGTATGTTTAAGTTGAGAAGCCAAGTACATGATCACTAACGATACGACACAGCTGGGATGTGGCACTGCCTTGCCATCACTAGCCCTCTTCCAATGGGCCATGGCTTCCAAGTCAGAGAAGAAGCCACTGTCTCTCATTCTGGCAGACTACAACCCCTCAGTCCTCCAGCTCGTTACCCTTCCCAACTTTATCCTCTCTTGGGCACTCAACAACACACAGCTACCAGCTCTCCAAGAAGCCTTCTCCATCGAGGGTGAAGTTGAGCTTGGCCCTGAAGTTCTCGCGGCATTCCAGCAGTCTCTCCTCGAGTCGAATGTGTCTCTATCCTTCATCTCAGGAGCCTGGTCACAGGAGTTTGTGAACCTACTCTACGCCCTACCCACAGGAAATGCCCAGCCAAGCAGTACACTTATCCTTGGCGCTGAAACAATCTACTCCCCATTCGCACTTCAAGCGTTCCTCGAGACTATTTTTGTCATCCTCGAGAAGGAGCGTGACACTACTGGCAGCCAAGCTGGCGCATTTATTGCTGCCAAGCGGTTGTACTTTGGCGTCGGTGGCTCGCTAGACGACTTTGTTGACAAGGCTCGAGAGAAGGGGGCTCGAGTAGATCAACTCCGAGAGGAAACAGAGGGTGTAAGACGTGGCGTCGTCGAGTGTGTTCTTGGGCCTTCATAGAGAAAATCAAAGTCAACAACACATGAACGAGGTTGGTCTGCCGAGTCTAAGAGTGAAGCATGTATTCATATCCCAGTTCAAGAGTCGTGCTACTCGAATCAATGTTGGGGGTATAACCGTCTCCGAAACGCCAAAGCCGAGGCATCCAATTTTCCCAACACAACGCCAGCCATGACAATTCAAGCACCCAATCATTTTCTCCGTCCTCACCTTTCCCAGTGGTCGCGCCGCGCCGCCTACTTGCCCTTCTTGAACTTTTCGGTACACACTGGACAGTACCAAGTTCCGTTAGGCTCACTCTTCAGTCCAACGCAGGACCAGTGAAACCACTCGTAGGGACAGTTGTCGTTGTCACAAGCAACCATGTCACCATAGCTCACGTTATGGCACAGGCAATACTTTTTGTCGTCGCCACCCTCCTCGTCATCATCGTCCGCGTCGCCCAGTACTTCGTCTCCATCTCCGTCCTTACCATCGATAACAGGCGTCCCCCTCGATCGACCATCAGCGCCATCCTCGTCATCTCCGCTTCCGCTATCAACATCCGACAACTCGCTATCAACAGTCGGCGCAGGCGAATTCCTACTCGACGCCTTCTTAACCCGGGACAGTGATGATTTGTTGGCAATCTTCTTTCGGCCACCCGCCGTAGGTGTGCCCCGACGAGCACTCGCTGTTCCCATGGACTTGACCGAACTAGCCCTTGGGCCTGCACTCCCAGCTCTAGCAAGAGCAGCAGGTCCACCAGCAACACCGCCCTTAGGGGTCCCCGGTCCCAAAGAAGAATGTCTTGCTAGCCCGCTTGATGTGACTGGTATACTTCCCAACGAAGGGTTAATCCTGGGCCCGCGCTTCGTCGCAGGTCCTGCCGAGCCTTCTCTTTGTCTGTTCAATATCATGCTGGCAGCTGGGGTAGCAGGCGCAGATGCGGCATGCTGTTGAGCTTGTGCGTGTCGCACGTTGGGGTGGTTCGGGAGTCGGGCAAGTGTGGGGTTGGACGATGTCTGCGCAGCGGTAAGAGGGGTGGCAGGGCCAGTCGCCGCCATATGGCTCGCGGGATTGATGGCGCGGATCGAAGGAGCTGTGTGGTTCGCGGCGCTGGGTCGAAGCAGCGAGGGCACTTCGTCGGGATCGGTAAAGCCAGGTTCGGCTCGGTCGTAGAGGAGCTTGATCTGCGCATCCAAACTTCGAAGGTGCTTATCCATTATGAGTTGCATCTTTTGGTGCAGGGCGATCTTCTCTTGCGACAGTTGATCGGCTCGCGCATAGTTCTCGCGGACTTGAGCGCGAAGGAGTTCCTCCTTAGGGTTGGGTTCATGGCTCCCGTTCGTCTTGATCCATTTCTGTATCTTCCCGTCGCGGTCCTCGATGACGCGGATGCATTCATTGTACTGGCGGTCCTTGTCGGCGATCTCCTCCTGGATGAAACGAATCTCTTCGGGGAGGTTCTGGACACGATTGATCCAGTCGTCGAGGATCAAGCCGGGATCGAGGGGCTCGGCTTGAGGCATCCTCTTGACGAAGTCGATCGACAAGTCGTCTCTAGGCATGATTGTTAACGATGGGGGAGCCCCGCAACAAAAGATGTTGGAAGAAAGCGATGACGTCGAAGCCTCAAAGACCCCATGCGATGTGCCAAAGCGATGTAGCACGAGGAGAGACGCAGGCAAAGAAACAGAACGAACAGGCAGGCCTTTGATGGTTGGTCAGGCGAGACAAGGGCAAGGACCGGAGAAAGAAGTGGTCCCAGAGGGGTCAACGCCTGACGGCAGACGGAGCGAGGAGCAGGGGGAGGGAGTGGTTGTCACGAGCAACGCGCAACACAGTGATAGGCTCGCTTTGATTCAGAGAAGGCGCTGAGAGCAAATCGACATGAATGACTCGGCTCGGCTCACCTCGGTACCCGCTGGCTCCTGCTTTGGTGCACGAACGAAGTCTTGTTCTCCAGGGAGTTGGTGCGGGTGTGCTCTTGCAATCGCGATACTCCGGTAGATGGCGAACAGCGACCACGAACGTGTCTTGATGGTTCAGGTTCTCTGCGCGCGATATCGCGATCAGTGGAAGCGCAATGAAGGTTTGGTTTTGGAGAACAGCCCGCGGAAGAAAAGTCGAGCCGGGGGCCTGTGACGTTGATCAGCCAGCCTCGGCGCGCCACTTTTTGACGCCACAGCTAGGTAAGGATTGAATTGAAGTCGCTAGCCCTATTCAGGCTTAGGCTTATCCAATGCACGCTAAAGATGGGAGAAGCTGCAGGTTGGTTCCTGACGATTTCAGACCAAACAAAGTATTTCAAAGTCTCTCATGTGCCGAAATCACCACTTCTCCTCTGTGGTTCCCCTCAAGGTACCTGACTCTACTTGTGTCGAAGGCCAGATCCAGCCATCGCCATCCTGCACACTCTTTCCCATTTTCGAGTCTCAGCATTTGAGGCGAGCCAACTTACCAAATACACCAACCTCCCCCCAAACTTCACGACAGATTTTCGCATAGCATCGCCTTTTGAGAGATCATCTGCCGTTCGCACATTTCAAAACAGCTTTCAGTATCTATCTTCTATCGCTTAGTCGGGCAGGAACCGGAAGCGCGGGTGTCGCGGGCCTGCTTACTCATTCACTCAACGACCCGTCGCGCCACGCCACGCAGGAGCATTAAGATTTCAACAACGCAGCCTTCATTTTCGTCATCATGGATATAGACTCTTACAGATACCGGGTTCCCAAACCCAACTACCTACCCCATGTTGCAGATGAGGATCGTGACAACACCGTCGTTGAGGAGTACACGCCCCTCGGGCTAGCGAGCGAGATGGACAACGCCAAGTTCTACAACAAGTGCAAACGCCTCGCCGAAGAATCAGGCATCACCCGGCCAAAGGGCTACAAGGTGTCGTTCCACTGCAACCCGGACATAGAGAGTCACCACTTTGGAGTTACACATCCCATGAAGCCCTGGCGTCTGACGTTGTCCAAGAGCCTCATCTATTCTTACGGCATGTCATTCGCCATGGATAATTACATCGCCCGAGCAGCCACTTACGAGGAGCTGGCCGACTTTCACTCGACAGATTACCTCGACTTTCTCGGCACAGTCCTGCCTGAGCCAGTACCTCGCGACCTTGAGAACCAGGCTGTTGACCTGAAGTTCAACCTGGGCGGCTCTGACTGTCCACTCTTTGACGGTCTATTCAATTACTGTTCTCTCTCAGCCGGTGGCTCCCTGGATGCTGCCAGGAAGATCTGCAGTGGGCAGTCCGACATTGCTATTTCCTGGGGCGGTGGACTGCATCACGCCAAGAAGTCTGAAGCTTCTGGCTTCTGCTACATCAACGACATTGTACTCGCTGTCCTCCAGCTCTTGCGTTATTACCCTCGAGTCCTATACATCGACATTGACGTACACCATGGCGACGGTGTCGAGGAGGCTTTCTTCTCAACTGACCGTGTCATGACTGTGTCCTTCCACAAGTATGACCCGCAAAACTTCTTCCCGGGCACGGGAGCTCTCGACGACAACGGTCCCAAGAGTGAACACAACCCAGGCGCTCATCACGCTTTCAACGTACCATTGATGGACGGTATCACGGATGAGCAGTATGATGGTCTGTTCAACTCTATCATCGGCAAGATTGTGGAGAAGTTCCGCCCTGGAGCCATTGCCTTGCAATGTGGTGCCGACTCTCTGGCGGGTGACCGCCTTGGTCGCTTCAACCTTCAAGTCCAAGGCCACGGTGCCTGTGTCAAATTCTGCAAGGAGATGCGCATCCCCATGATCCTCTTCGGTGGTGGTGGATACACTCCTCGGAACGTGGCCAGGGCATGGACTTACGAGACCAGCATTGCCACCAACTGCGATGACAAGATCAGCTCCATCCTACCAGAGCATGCTCCATGGCGTGACCACTTTAGGCAAGACACGCTTTTCCCAACACTGGAACAGATTCTTGGAGAGCCACGACAAAATCGCAATTCCCAGAAACGGTTGGCAGAGATTACTCAACACATTACAGAGCAGCTCCGCTTTGTGCAGGCAGCACCGAGCGTTCAGTTCCAGACCATCCCACCTGATCTTGGTGCCATTAGAGATGAAGTTGAGGAGCGGCTCAAGGAGGAAAACGAGGAGAGACGAGACGAAGTCCGCAGAGCGCGAGAGGCCGCTGTGGGGACAGCAATGGAACTTTAGAAGTCAGGATGACTTGATCCATGCCCTTGGGTCCGTCCTCTCCGACAAGTCATGGTCCTATAAGGCTAGAGTGGGCCTCGGTCCCTGTCAATCAAAAACGTGCCGTTGTAACGCCTCACATAAAGCGGAATCAAGGATCCACCTTGGAACTGGCACCGCCTGCTTTGGGGAACCGAGAAGGATTTGAAAAGGTCATCATCACCCGAGTACTATGCCCTATACAGATGGTGCGAAACCTCATCCTCGTGGTCCTCTAAATCTCACGGTACTAGGTCGGTTCCGAGACGGACAAAGTCTCCGAGTTGCGGGAGGTCGGCTCCCTCTCCCAGGTCCATGATCCCATCTATCAAGCCCAACGACTGGTGTCCAACAGCTGAGACCAGGTCTGTACGCTACGCACATAGCATTACGCAGGATGAGTGCTTGATCATAGACCCTTGCTAATGTTTCATCCCAACAGAGGAGACCATTCCAAAATTGTCTAGCCGTCTTACACGGCTTACATGTTGGATGAACTAAGGCAGGATTGACAGGATCAACTTGTTCGCCAAAGGGGCTCATACCGGTCCTTTTGAAGTCGATATAATGAAGAGGGAGCTCAGGAAAACTATTTAGGCAGTTGAATTGATCATCAGACCAAGAGTCAACCTTGGATTTCCCATCACCCTCCCACCCCCTTAAGAGTTGTTACAAGACTCAACTACTATCTCGTCGTTGTTCACATAACAGCTACTACCTCTATACTGTCCACCTCCTTGACGCCCTTTCTCACCCCTTATTCACAATCATGGTGGCCTTCAGCCGTATTGCTGTCACCACTCTCGCCCTTGGCGGTTCTGTAAGCGCTCGTCGTAGAGGAGAATGTCCTGCTGCTGACGCTGGCAAGACCGCACAAGCCAAGCCTGCCACGGCGGCGAGGGCTACTGGGCTCGCCGACTTCAAGCCAGGTGTGCAGTGGGAGATTTGTATTCATCATCCCATCAAGCATGATAGTGCCGCAGACTTGATCCCGACCAAGGCCAAGGTCTGGGATATCGACATGGGCCACGCTCAGGAGTTCCCTAACATGATCCCCATGCTCAAGGTAAGCAGACTTACTTCAACATTTTGGTATGGATAAGCCATACTAACCAGATTGCCTAACAGAGCGCTGGCAAATTCGTTATTTGTTACTTCAACGCCGGAGCCCTTCAGGACTGGGATGACGACAAGAGCAAGTTCCCCAAGGAGGTCATCGGTCACTCCCTGTCCTACCCCTACGATAGCGAAGAATGGTACCTCGACATCCGGGACTCGCGTGTCCTCGAGTTGCAAAAGGCACGACTAGACATTGCTGCCAAGATCGGCTGCGATGCCGTCGATCCTGACAACGTTGACGCCTGGCAACAAGATGACGAAGACCCCACGGGCTTCAAGCTCAAGTCTTCCGACTACACCAACTACCTCAAGAACCTCGCCAAGTATGCCCACTCGATCAAGACCAAGGACGGTCAGCCCCTCCTCGTCGGGCAGAAGAACGCCCCCGAGATCGCCGAGGACCTCGTCTCGACCCTCGACTTTGCCGTGCTCGAGTCCTGCCGCGGCAACAGCGACCCCAACGAAGAGAGCTGGCCCTTTTGCGAGGACTTCCAGACCTACATCGACGCCGGCAAGCCCGTCCTCCAGATCGAGTACCCCCCCTCGGTGGAGAAGACGGGCAAGGTCAGCGCCTCGGATAACAAGTACTACTGCACTGCCGAGGATGAGGACAAGGGCTTCAGCAAGATCATCAAGTGGGCTTCTGCTCAGCTTGATGGCTGGGGTCAGTACTGTGGCGAGGAGCCCTTCCGTACTCCTGCGGCCAAGTATTAAATACATACAAAGGCTCAAGACCTTCTCCCTCAGGGGGACTTGAAAAGTACTGTTGGATCTTTGACGTGTTGGACGCTCCTTTTGGGCATTGTATATAAATCCATCTCAACCTCTACGCCAGCAGCCCTTTCACGACTTCACTTCTATTGGCATGTAAATATTGACACTTGTTATGACACATTCAGATCTTTAGTTGATCTGGAAGTACATAGTCATTTATATCTCACATTCTGATGAGACAAACGACGTTATTATACACGATGGAGCGATTTCAGTTTTGAGTGGCGGCAGAGTGATGGACGAGAACAAATTCCCCGTATTCTCCATATCCTTTTCTTCGTCTCTTCCGTATCCTCCGTGGTCTCCATAGTCGCAGTGTTCTTTTCTCCGTATTCCCCGTCTCTCCCGTATTCCCCGTAACCTATCTCCGTATTCCCCGTATTCCCCGTAGTCTCCGTGTTCTCCGTATCCTCCGTAGTCTCAGTATTCTTTTCTGCGTATTCTCCGTCTCTTGCGTATCCCCCATACCTGTTTCTCCGTAGTCTCCGTGTGCCTTTTCTTCCGTATCTGCCGTATCCCCCGTAATCTCCATGCTCTTTTCTCCGTATTGCCCGTATTTTATGTGTCTTCCGTATCCTCCGTAATCTCAAGAGCCATTATTATCCTCTATGTTCGTAGATATAGTTCTCAAGACGACGTTGAGCCAGTCGATTCCTACAAGTTGGCCACTAACAAGTGAAAGGTCTAAAGAGGAATTATGATCCAGTTCTCTTCTATCGCCAATACTTGCCAGGTAAGCATAGTATCACGGCTACTCGACATTGGATTTTCTAACAACATGAATATACGTAAGCATTTGAAATAATTTGATCATCTAAATCACATCAACTCAGTATATACCAAGCATCAAACGTCATAAAAACTCATAATCGCATAACTCAGCCACACAACGGGTATATTCGAATCAGAAATGCTCAAAGAGCACCCGTTTTCATTTTCTCAGCAAGATCATTGCGAGATCCCGGCCCTGGCCTTGAGATTCATGTTTCGCAGCTGTATCGCCACAAATACCACAAGAGAAGCGCCAATGACAAGTCCCAAGAGCAGAAGCATGATGTCCACGGGCACAGGGTTCCCGTTGAAAGTCTCGTGAAACAAAACGTCGAGGCCTGACTGGGAAAAGTTCAGGAGGCCTGACAGACAGATGATGAGGCCGTACACTGTCCCAAAGGTCCGGAAGCCAAAGACCTTGGCGCTATAGTCCGATACGGCCGTGTAGTAGAAGGGACGGTACAGGACGAAAAGGACGACGCCAGAGTATGCTGCCCAGTCGGATGGTATCACGCCGAGAATACCTATGAGTGTGCCGCAAGTGACGAGCGTCGCTAGGACAAGAACGGTGCTGACATGATCGAGAGCCGTGCCGATAAAAGGAATCGAGACGAGTCCACCCACTGGAAGAGCAACGTCAAAGAAGGTATTGATCCTTACGGCACGCTCATGGTCACCGAAAATAGCTTCGTACTGTGGACGAATCGTCGCGACAAAGAAGTTGATCCGAGTCATCTGCACCACAGTGAAGAGACAAATCAGTATGAACCAGGGCGACCGAATCTGCTCAAGGACGGTGCGGTCGTGCAGTACACCCCAGACGCCAGACGCAACATGCTGCCTCTCCTTGGCTTCGACTTGGCGATCTCCAGTTGCCGAGCCGAGGAGGTTCTCAATATCGTGCACCACTGCCTTGTGCCTCTGTCTCTCCTCACGCCGTTCCTCGCGGAGTAGCGCTGTGTGCTCGTCGACTTGATCATCCGCAATCTGCGTACCCATGTCTTCATCGTTGAGTGAATCCTCATCTGCCTCGGCAGCCTGACCAACGAGTTCGCCGACCGTCTTGTAAGATTGCGCAGGCATGAGAAGCAGCTGGCTGACAAAAATGACAGCTGGGACAACCAAGTAAACGAGGAAGAAGCGGTGCAGCGTGAATCCACCGTTGGTGGCGTTGTATATAAGCCTATACATGAGAAACAATGCGCTCGAGGAGTCAAAGGCACCCGTCATGAGCGCCAAGATAAGACCCGAGTGCCGAGGAAACGCATTGGATAGCTGGAAGGACGAGATATACGTGAACGGGCCTCCGAGAGCCAGGAAAAGATATCCTGGGAGCAGCGCATCAAACGGGAGTTGTTTAGCATTCGCCATGAGTAATGCGCCGATGGCGAGGAAGAAACATCCCAGAAGGCCACACACGCGGGGACCAAAATGATCGAGGATGGCACCGACGGGAAGAGCAGCAACGTTGGTGCCGACGGCGGCGACGGTGAACATGAGGTTCAGCCGGATCTCGACGCACGTGTCATGAGGATCGTCGGCAATGGCATTTGTATCCCTATTGAGGCTTTGGTGGTCTCCATAGTGGCTGAGCTTGCAAACGTCGGAATATGCGCCCTCGAGCTTGAGAACGGGCTTGATCGCAGCGTAGCCAAAGACTGACAGCCTGTCAATTGACCATTCCAAAGAGCAGAAGGGTGTATACTAACCTATTCCCGCTGCAAAGAGGCAGTGTATAACCGCAGCGCCGATCTGAACTGTGTAATACAATCAGCACCGATTGACCGTTCGAAAGATCACGTTGGACGACATACGCAACCGCTTCCACTCAGGAACCTCGAATGCTCCGACCGTCTCCGCATGGTGATCGTCCGGCCTCAACGACGCAGTCTCGTAGTCCTGCGGCACAGGATTAAACGTCAACCGGCGGACCCTCAGACTCGCATCGCTCGCCCTCCTATCGCGGCCCTCGTGATGATGGCCCGGCAGGACCGAAAGCGTCTCGATGCTCTGGACGCGGTTCAGCGACATTGTTCCCGATGCCTGTGTACGGTCGAGAATTGGCAAATAACGTCAATCCCGGGAGAATACAAGCTTAAAAGCTGAAGGCGGGCGGGGCTTGTCTGGATTTAAAAACAGCTCGGGTTGAAGGGTGTGGTCATGCAGTCGATGACGAAGGCGGGACGGGAAGGATCACGATGCGCCACCAGACGGCATCGCTCGCATATGAATGTCTCTGGAGGGAGAGTCAATTGCATAGACTTTAGCCGGGGAGGTCGAGGTTGAAATAGGCGCAATTGACGTTGGTTGACTCTTATCATTAGGTGTGAGGAGAAACAACTCTTATCACAATCCATCCCCTCCCTCCTCCTCGGCCTTCTACCAAGATCAACCTAGTGTCGGCATTTAAACACCGATCACAGAGGCCATTGCTGTTCTTGATTTGAGAATCAGTACACACATGAACATGCAGAGAGATACAGGGAAGCTTACCACTGTCACCTCAAGAGTTCCCATGCTTCCCTCCATCCGACTAATGACGCATGCAAGAGCACATCAGAAGCAGCACCGAATGCGGGGATTGGTCGACAGGGAACTTGACTCCGATAAAAGGTCACAGGTTTGAGGCAAGAGAGCTAAGCGCTTATTAGCTACAGCACCATCCATGTGTTCATGCTGAAGCTGCGCCCGTCAGGCCGTGGCGTCTGGGGAACCCGAAGCCAGTCAGCTCAACTCGGATTGACTCGCACCTTCTATTCGGCGTCCGGAGCGGGGTCACCTCCGTCCCCGATGAACCACCGGAGAACAACTAACTCCAAGACACATAGCAAGCATATAGCGTTAGCAAGCATCACCAAGATCACCATACCGAGACCAATAGAGTAAAAACAGAATTACCAGATTCAAGACACTATACAGTACAAGGTTCACAGACATTACATGGACAAGCCTAGATGAGCGCCTATTGCTGGACCCGTCGACGCCGACCCCGAACGATCCCTTCTTCTTCCCTTCTTTCTTTGTTCAGCCTCCGAAAAGAGATTCTCGAGTCGCCCTCTCCCCGAAGGAAGTAAACAAAAACGCCGCGGGCTCCTCCCAATGCGTGATTGATAATTCGCAGTCGTCGGTTGCATCCATCCGTCGCCATCCATACAACGTGTCTGTGCATGGGGGGAATCTTGTCAAGCATGTATGAGAAAACGACAAAAATGCATATATGGAGTACGTGCCGACAAAGAAAAGAGAGGGAAAAAATACTGCTGGGGAAAAAGAGACTGGCACCTAGATCAGCCGTCGAAACGTTCTTCAAATCCCTTTCAAGTCATCCAAGTCCATATCTACAAGAAATCTAGCCCCAGCTTGACAAACAAAGGGAGGAATCCCGCTCTTTTCAGCCGCGGTACAGGTCGGCAGATTCAACTTGTGCCCCGCTGCTTGTCCTCGTCCGTGGCCTGCGGCCGAAGGGTCCCAAGCTCTGCCGCTCAGAATATTCACAAGAAGGTCCAAAAATTAACAACGCACATCCTACTCAAAACTCTTGCGATGTTTTAACTAAAAGTATCGGACGATGGCCTTGCCACCAGACTGCATACCAGTCTATCAATTCGTTAGCATGCATTCCATCAAAACAATGTCATTTCAAACTTACAGTGCAGCCGCTGGCGCCGCCAGTCCACTTGCCGTCGATGTACGAGCACTTGGAGTTGACGTCTCCAGTGATCTCGATGTTGAAGTCAAGCGGAGCATCGCTTGTGGGAAGGTTCTGGAAGATAGAGATGTAGGTGACGCCGTCGGCAGCCTGGCCAACACCGAGGACAACGGGAGCCCAGTTACCGGCGTCCTTGCCCTTGGGGCTGTCCCAGACACAAGCGTCCTCGACGCTGTATCCCTTCTTGTTAACGTAGTACTGAGCAGAGGTGCCAGAGCCATTCCAGATGTAATACTTGTCCTGCTCGGGGTTGCAGATGTTGACGCTGCCACCAGCAGAGGCAAGGGCGGGAATGACCATGTTCTCAGTTCCGGGGTAATCGGTTCGGCAGGTAACGACGTCCTCGTCGAGGTCGTTCTGGATGGAAACACCGCCAACACCGGCCTCGCAGAGGGTGTCGTAACCGTCGCGAGTAAGCTCAAGGAAGCCATCGTCGTTGCAGTAAAGACCACCAACAGACTCCTTGGTGGAGCCCTGAGCCTTGGGCCACTGAGTCTTCTGGTATCCAGCAGGGCAGGCATAAGAGCACATGGCACCCTTCTTGCACTTGTCGCCCTTGATAGCGGTGTGGATCGTGGTGATGGTCAAGGAGCCCAGTGTGAAGTCGGGAACGTACTGGATACCAGACCAGCCACCGAGCTTGAGCCAGTCGAGAGGCTCAGCACCATACTCGGAGGGGAAGGTGCTGCAGGGGACTGTGCCGCTCTCGAACTTCTTGCTAACACCAGAGCCACTGCTGCTGCCGCCATACGAGGAGCCAGAGCTGGCCTTGGCGGGAGTCTTGGACTTGGGCTTCTCGGCAGCAACCGAGGAGACAACCTCGACAACGGTGGTGGGAGCGGCCTCGGCAGGGGCAGAGGTGACCTCCTTGGACTGGTAGAACTGAGCGCCAATCTCAGCCTTCTGCTTCTGGGGCTCAGGCTGGGTGGTCTCGGCAGGAGGGGGAGGCTGGTAGGTAGGGTTGGATTCGCCAACGATGATCAGGTTGCCGCCATCGAGACCGGCCTTGGCCTCTTCGTGGCCAAGCTGCTTTCCGGCGAGCTCGTAGACGGTCTCAGTGGCAGCAACGACGTACTCGGTGACAACGCTGGCACCGCGCTTCTGGACCTTGGAACCGGCATGGCGACGGTTGTGGACGTGCTGGTGCTGGTGAGCAGTGGCGCCAGCGGCCAATGTCGCGGCGAGCGTGTAAGTGATGAGGTTCTTCATCGTAACGGTCGGTGGCGCTGTGGCGATCCAACTATAATATCTATACAAGGTTTGTGGTTAGCTTTGGACGTTCAACGGCTGCTACTGCAGTATGGTTTTGGACTACTGTCCAAGCTAGACAGTGTAAGAGACGAAGAGAGAGTAGAGGTCGCAGGATATGAATCGGTTGTCGACATCGTTTGTTCATGTTGATTTGTTTTCGTCGTGTCGCCAAGCCCTTCCGCCTCGTCGTTTCCGTTGCCGTCGACGACGCGGATCAACACTTTTGGTTTCCCTCGAATGATCCTTGACTCCATGAGTCTCCCCGGAGTGCCACATCAACCCAATCGCATGCTCCTTGTGATACTGGTCGATTTCTGTTCCTCCTCGTCTCGATCATGTTGGTGGTTGTTTTCCATGGTTCGTTTCCTGTCTCTTGTCTCTCCCTTCGTCTCTCGTCTGCCGGCTCCTCTGCAGTTTCCGTGTTCCCCCTTCCGCTCTCAATGTCGTTCCGCGCATCAACTAACCTGTTTTTTCTAAAGGGTTGTGTTTGTGGAAGGCAAAGTCCGGTCCCCAAATCGTAGCGAGCGACAGCTGTAGAAGCGAATGTAGTGAGGAACCAAAATATCAAAATAAAAGGAGCGTGGGAGAGAGTGGAAGAAAGATGAAACTCTCAGTTAGCAAGGAAGGAGCAGCACGATGAAAGCAAAAGGAACAAAGCGCCTGGGGCGGCGGAGACGAAAGGGGATAGAAAGAGAGGAAGGCCGGGCGTCTTGACTGGGGACCAGGACTGGGACTGGGGTGACTCTGCGCTTGGAAGGGGGAAGCTAGCTAAGGTAGGAACCTGAGGAGGAGACTACGTAGGAGAACGGGGGGCGAGGAACAGGACGGGAGCGTTTGGAGAGATTGGCAGACCCAGCACCAACTCCGGGCCTTGGTGCGAACGCGCACAGGGTGCCCTCGAGACCAAGACGCAACCGGGGGCTTCATCACGTATCAGACACCGAGACATGCACCAAGAGGAGAAGGAGAGACACCTGCTACTGCTCCTAAAGGACTAGCGCAAGTTCCAGAAGGAAGATGCTCACTCCGAGCCTTGCCAAATCTGGGCGATCCGCCCAATTCAGGGGTGACCGCTGCCCACGTCCAGGGCATGCCGGGAAATTCCCAGGGGAGGACCGGCCACAGTCCAGGGGGGCGCTACTCGACACAGAAGCCCAATGCCTTGTCGGCTCTCTCAGGACGGGAAATTAACTCTATCGTTTCAGTGGGTTCGACCGACACTGTCCCATTCTCGTGCCCCTTGTTGGCTCTCGTTCAGCCCGGACCCCCCTTGTGTTGACCCATCGGATGCCCCGCCATCGGCTAGCGACCCTGGCCGGTGTTGGACAAAGATTCATTCTCAGGCACCAGGCACAATGCACACACACGCAGATTGCACACACGCAGCCACGGCGGGCAAGAGGCACCTTGGCACCTGGCCACTCACACCTGAACCAGCGCCTACCGACTAAAATAAACCACGCCATCAACAACACCCCCTGCACACAAAAGAAAGCCAGCCCAGACCTCCAGTCCAGCTGCGCTGCGCTGCTAATGCAACTCGCAAGAAGGACGACACACTGGCCACCAATGCTGCGGATCCCGAATGGATCCCCCAGAATGAGATCGACGTCCTGTCGTTTCGCAATGAGACCCGGGCCCTCGTCTGTCTGTCACTTTCGGCCTCTTGGTCCGTCGCTGGTTGCAGCCGTTGACCTGTTGCGAGCATCGCCATTCACCCAACCGTACGTCCACCACCACCGTCGTCGTCATGGCATAAATTAGGATGGGCAGATCCCCGTCTCCTGGGCATCTGGGCTCGGGATTAACAAGTAACCTGCTCCATGCGAAAATAGGAGCCAAGCTTTTTTGGCACCGACCGCCCTAGCTACGCAACGGAGGACAGAACCGCCAGCCACTCCCACAGCAACGGTCTCTCTCCAACCACCAGCCCCCTATTTCGCGTCGTCAACAACCTGTTGGTCAACGCTTGGCTTCGACCAGGTTTTCTCTCAGCTGGCGCGTCTTGGCCTTGGCTCGGGCTTTTCCTTGAACGGGACGCTAACCAGTCGGTGAGCTATGTTTATGTCTGGCAGTGAGCAGATCAAGTTGTCAATTCCCGGCAGCAGGGCTACGGACTGTCGCAGTTTGGTTACTTCTCGACTGTTTCTTTCGTAGGTGAGATGTTCAAAATCGAAGCCATCGCGAATATTCGAAACTCATCTCGTAAGTTGATGGAGCGCTATTTGCTTCTGAACCAGACACCTGCCTAAAGGGGTCAGTCCATTTCCCGCTGGGCCATCCATGGATCACCATCCGCCACACGCGCGAGAAGGCGGGTAAACCGGTACGTATCTTCCAGGGGGAAACCGGGCTCACAGCTTCCATCGGTTCTGTGCCGCTCGTGGCGGAATCATGGTCGCTCGCAGCAGTTTGACCTTCGGGTACCTGGCACTAGCTCCTGGCTGCCTGCCCTTGCCAGACGACCCCTTTGGCTGGCCGTTGGACGTTTGATCAGATCAGGCCGATGAAGCCAATCAAAGCCGTAGTCACGGCAAACCCAATCATGGCAGGCGTAATAATGGCAGCAGATCAAGCCTCATCTCGATTGACAACCCCAGCGTCAAGGCATGATGTTCAGGGTCCGTATAAGGGTTGCCATTTGCCAGCATTCAGAAATTAACATAATATCATTGCCCATATCTCTGGGTCGGCCTCGTGGGCCAGGTCTGGCTTTGTCGACTGATTGGCCTCTCTCTTAACCAAGGCAAAAGTCCAGCAGAAATTCTTGTGGAAGATTGCAATTTGCGCTCCTATTTTCGCTCTTCCATGATCAGATGGATGCGAATGCACCCGTGCCTCAGGCTCGCGCTCGTTGCCGGAAACAACTGGTTGCATTCATCCCTGAATATCAAAATCCGATCGGCAATGCCCGTCCATGCAATGGCAATGCAGCAACCCCTCCCCATCATGTGCCAATTCAGGCTCGGTCACATTCAAAACTGCCATGTCACTCACTCGCAAGATCAAGGTGCCATCTTCATCTTCGCTTGACAACTCGGTAATCCAACAAAATAATGGATTGTTGGAATCATGGTTTTTTGTCTCGTGATTCTTCCCCAACCCGAAACCAACATCATCAGCCCCTGTCAAGGTTCCAGGTTCAAGAAAACAAAGGGCCGGCACACGCCGAGACCTGTCAGCGACAAAGACAGATGAATGTCGCGTCGCTTTTTCTTTTTCGCTTGTTTGCTTTCTTGGAATCTCTGAAACTTCCATTTCACAAGCGAGCGGTTTGTTGGTCCGGCCTCTGACAGATACTCTGCCCCGCCTCTCCTCTCACTCCTCCATGCTCGGGTCATCCTTCTGACTTACACCGTCTATCGACATGATCCTTCGCTCGTCACTCCCGCATTGCATCAGCCTGGCTGGGCTTCCATCCTTCCGCTGCCTTTGGCCCCAGGTGGCGGCCACTGCAGAACACGTCAGCACCTAATTTCATCGGCCCCCCAGCTTGTGACTTGTGCCAGTGGACAATATCATTCGTACCCCAGTTTGATGTCGTTGTTTCGTTTCCTTCCATGGGTCTCATGCCGCGTGGGCCGATCCTTCAAACAACCGCCACGCAGTTTGACCCGCGAGGCTTTCGGTGAATATAATTGTGATAATCTCCCTCAGCCGTGTTGGATGACTTTGTCTGCCTCGTGCCGCCCACATCGGCATGAAACAGGCGACCAATCAACTCGACATGACTCGAGTGTTGCGCAGCATGTAATTGCGATGCCTACAAGATCTCGGCTGGCCCAACGCGTCACCCGATACCCAGCAAATAATGTTTGATCCGCGCTTGTTGCGGGACTGTAGTTTCCATCCGGACGTACTGGACGCAATGCGTACGTACTATTGACGGGATGTTGTGCCACAGCCCGATAATCCCCCTGTTGCTGTTTCACGGCCTTGACTCTGGCCGAATTACAGGGTCTACTCCGCCTTGAGAACAATGCCCTCCCTTCCTTTCTCTGGAGCAGTCCTCGCTCTGTCACAATCACGTTTAACCTACCGGGCCGAAGGCGATATGCCAAATTGAAACAATATGCTTATCTTTCGTCTAGTCGAGTCATTGAGGATCAGAAAGGCGGTGACATCGAGTACGAGGGATCTTGCATGTAATTTGTGTGACCAGGATGGTTGCTTCTGCATGCGGTTCTAAAAATGAATCCATCGCCAGCTTGTGATCAAATATTGACTCTTCCATAGGTACCACGTCGGCTTCTAATCATGTCTCTGTTTCGTAGTATGCCGGCAATGGTGAACCCACACGCCATTGATGGTATCACATCTGACTGGTCAAAATACGTAGAACGTGGTTTACATGACACAAGTCTGCATTCCAGTCACCATTTCAACAGCCACATTTAGCTTCGGACACTGGCACGATCTTTTGAGATGGTATGTCCACGGTGTGTTTCCGGTAGACAGGCATGCATTTACCTGATCCCGTCTCTTCGGTTTACTTGCCTAACATGTCGTGGTGTTGTGGACGTGTGGCAATCATCACCAACTAGCCGTCCGGGTTGTCTAGGGTAGGCAGGACGTGTAGATCTCTTCATGGAGGTGACCTCGGCATCTTCCACTCAATGCAAATCCTTCTCGAAATATGTCTTTTGGCGGTGGAATGAAACATAATAACTACATACCGGACATAAAGCAGCCAATCATTCTAAAGGATAAGATTCTTTGTGAACTATCATCCGTCTGTCCTTGTCAACGCCAAGGCGACTAGCTACCCTAGACTTTAACAGGACGATGCCTCGATCATCTAGACTCATGTGTACAATCGAGCATTCTATGCCGACACTCCTGTACGAGGAGACGAGTCATTGGCGTTTGTCGTTCCGCCATATGGTCGGATCGTCGAGGCTGGGCGACTGATCGAAGCAGCGGTGTAACACAATGGCATCAAATGTCCTGCAAGTACACCATACATTCACGTGAAGTATGCATTCGACACCACCGCGAGGAGACAGCCAAGAGGATAGTGAGAATCTGGAGGAACGTAAAATTGGGCATTGCCCGGGGACGAAATGGGTGTTGATATTGTTCTGGCATTCGAGCAACCCACCCGGGCACCCAAAGGCCAACATGAACTTCCAAGCCCACGATAGCATCATATCATGTAGCGGAAGCTAAGCAAAAAGTGCATAAGAGACCAAATAAGTCTATGACGCCAATTGGAATGCTTAGCAGAATAGGTATGTAGACACCGACTATAGAGCTTGGCCCCGCCTTGGTTCATCTCAACCTCGGGGGAATGAACCTCGAGGGCTAGACCGTGTGGCATGGTATCAATTTCGTGCGCCATGACTTCCACGTCGACAAGAACGTGAGGCTTGAGTGTCTTCGATTCCCGTGTCACACGACATGATATCCGCTAACAGATTCTAGAACGAGGCTAATGGTTGTGGCCGGCAGGCTTGGAGATGGTGGACTCGGACGGCGTTCCCAAGACAATTACTGCAGATATTACCAAGCCGAGGCGCCGACTACAACACACCAATAAACAAAGCCCAAGAATGTCATCAATTGCCAGCTGCGAACAGCAGTCACATAATACGGACGTGTCCGGTTGGCTGTTCTTATGACAGCTGAAAGCTGAGATGACAGCTGGACAACCAAAAGCCCGATTGGCCAGGAGGATATGGAAATAGAATACAACATCTTCAACGGAGTCTTGCGATTTGACAGTCCATGATGTAACGTCCTGCGAGTGCAGCGCACTTTTCCAGCTTGACAACTGCAGAAGCGAGACAAGAGACAGCTTGTTGAAGACATCCAGCGATCCATTCACAGCTTGAACTCGATTGGTTGTGGCTTTCGACAAGGCCCCGACACTCCGTAGCTTCCAGCTTCCACCAAGAACGCCACGACCGCACTCACGCAGTTGAAGGCTTTCCCCCAGACCCCTTCCTAGCTGAAGTGGACATTAACAGCGGCCAATCAGCCCCGGATTTTCTCTATCGCCATTCCCTGGCTGGCGTGATCGGGCGGCTAGAATAACGGTGAGCCGGGGGCCGATAGAAGCAAATAGCTCTCAGCCTGACGACACGGATAATGATGAGAAGTGACAGGATGGGGGATTGCCGAGAGACAGAATGGCCAATGATATTCGCCAAACCTGCCAAAAAGACGATGCCCAGCCGAATCGGTGATCAGTGGAACCGGTCCGAGGTTGAAGAAGTTGACGGCCTGCAGGCTTAGGGCACCGGGTTCAGGTCCTCCCGCTCGAGGCCATACGTAGATCATGGAGATAACGGTGTTTATACACACAGTTGACCGGGGGGTATCTCGAGACTCTTTGCCATGTCAAGACAAACGTCTGACTTGAAGCCTCATAGTTCTCAATGCTCACGATTCAGCGACAGCCGCAGACCAAGCAAGTCCGGACTCATCGTGGGTGAAGCAACCTGGTTGTCTCACAGCCACAGCAACGAGTGGGCTGGGTTGATGTGATCACTGTGACGCTGACGGTGAATCTAGACGCTAGAGCCTCTCACGTTGAAGGACGTTGCAGATCAGAGCATCCGCCTGCGGCCTTCCAAGGCACACGGGTACTATTGGATAGCTAAAACCACATCGGAACAGGTCGTCAGCGGCTTGGGCTCAGCCATTCGCTCGATTCTGACTGAAGACGCGACCGAAGCTGACCGTACCGTAATACAGTCTATACCTACCTGCAAGGTATTTGTCAGTGATGGGCGAGACAAGGCAAGCCAAGTGTTATCGGACAAGACGGCGATGGATCTTCGAGGGTGCCGCGGTTGTTTGTTGGGCCCCCGTGGCTTCGCTTCGTTGACGGAGCCGACCTGAAGGTGGCGCGCTGTGGCGCATCACTCAAGCATCCGGTCCCTAAAAAGGTTTCATTCTTGCAGGTTTTTTGCATCTTTATGGGCCGGTTCTCACTCAACACGAGCTTGATGGGGACTGGGGGAGCACAGGAAAAGGAGGGAGAGAGAAGCAAACAGCACCAGAACAACAACAAGAAACAACCAGGCGTGGCGGAGCAGGGGGCTGGGATGGTGAGCAGCTAGGATCAGCCACACCAATAAACCCAAAGGGATCCAGCGAGTCACAAGACTCGCCAGGCTCTCACACACCTGAACCACAGAACCACAGGGGTGCCACAGTCGGGCTTGAGTGAGCCGCCAGCCCACATCGCATCGTCCATCGTCCATCCCATCCACGCCATGGGTTTGAGGCCCGGGCTCCATTTCGGGGGCTTTGCCTTGGTGCACCGCCACTTGCTGGCTCACCTGAGGGAAGCCAAGCAAGGATTGGGTGAGCCTAGCTGCGCCCGGCCCTGGAGGAGAGAGCCTTCAGCTCGGGAGCTGAGCATGACGCTGTACATATCCGTTAGTACTTGCTAGCTAGCCGTTCGATAGATCGGGGATTGTCGATTCAACCATGCCGAGTTGTCTCGACTCTTGACGACAGGGAGATGCGAACCTTTTGAGTGAGTTGACGATGAGTTATCGAGTCTTTCCAAGACTGAAACTCTGCGAGATCCAACTATCAACAAGTGGGTGACGGAGAAGCCTTATGCTCTTTGAACGTTTCTTGTTTCTCTTCTTTTCATGTCATGGCCCTATCAACTGGCGATAGGGCAGTGACATGCCGCCTCGTCTGTGGAACCGGTTTGCCTTGTCGACCTTGGAGAAGCAGTGGGCCTTACGACGGGATACCTGGAGGACATGTACCTTGACCGAGGTGCATGAGATGGCATGGGATGGCCAGAGGCTCTGACAGCAGCAGTCTGTCGTCATCTCTCGTGTCTGGATGGATCATTGCTTGCTCGCCTCCCGTCTCCCGCTCTCACCTTTTGCTCGCGCAATGTGCCCTATCAGAAGACAGAGAGCTGCCGTAACCTGGACGCCCGTTGCCTGAAGAAGCCGGGATCACGCCGAGCAACCCAGCCTTGGAGGAGATGAAGAGGCGGAAGGAAGAGGTCTCGCCAGTAAACCATGGTCGATGATCGCTTGATCGTGATTGTGAGATGCACGCGAATCTACACAATCGGACCCTTCGGGCTTTGGTTGGCAGCATGTTTGGCCGGGTGGCTGACCCAATGTTTCCTACCTACCAGGGGAAGAGATACATCCGTTCCAAGTACCGTGAAACGAAGTCACTTTAGAGCCTTCCCCAGCACGTTTCCAGCCCGCCGCTCATCCCAAAAACGTATCGGTACCGCCCACTCCTGTCCGCTTTCGCGCTGTTCGGCTTTTTTGGGGCTACGGCCTTGTCCCCAACCAAGCGCGCGTTTCCCTTTTCCCTCTTTTCTCACCACGTCTACCACGTAACTACGTGCTAACTGGTGTTTGGTTTGCGTGTGTCTTTCCAGTAGCTTGTTTCTTCTATCACCCGCGATCCAAAGCCCAGGTTTCACGCGTGCCTTTTTCACATCGTCCAGCTCCATTTCCACTTCCACTTCAGTCCAGTTCACGGGACGCGGTACGTACCCGCCGACCAGGTTTCCAGGTTCAGCGCTGCACGATCCCACCTGAAAGCCAAGCCCTCTCTGAAGGAACCAGCCCGGCAGCTGTCAACAATCCACTGACACACGCCCACACACACTTGCTCTTTCCCTCTTACGTACCCCACTCACTCAACCCGTCCACCCAGGCCGACCAATCACATCCCCTCTCGCCCACTTGCCCACTTTGACTCGCCCTCTCTATCGCCCGTCGTCGTTGCCTCGCAGCCCATCTCTCCGGCCGCCTCGTTCACTTAGTTACCTACCTACCCTTACCTCTTTACTTACCTACCTCTACCTTGCACAACTCTTTCGGCGCGACACCGTCATTATCATCGACCGCCATCACGGGTACCTCTGCGCCTCTGTCCTTTTTCCCGCTGTCTCCATGCTTTAAACCGTTGCTCCTGCACGCTACGTACTGCCGGATTCGAGCCTCAATTCCACCTCTTGCCTCGTCGCCTGAGCCACTCACTGCCCACAGCGCATCGCCCACCCGCTCCTCATTCGCCTCCTCTGCCTTCCTGCCTGGGGAAAAAATATCAGCTCTCGCCACGTCTCCAGCCACACATCCATCTATCACGCCCCGACATGTGCCTTTGACCAAAGGCTTTGGCGTCTTCGAATCTCGAAACTGACTGCATGCTGCATTCCATCTTTTTTCAAGTTTGTCAATTCTACGCTTAGCAGCTGCGTCTATGGCCTCGGACGCCTCCGCCTTCACCGCGACCGACGCCCCGCCCGCAACGCGCTCAGAAGCGACCCCTCCCGCCGTCATCCCTTCAGACGACGCAGTCAGGTTGCTCAAGCGGCCTCGCTCACCTTCTCCTGCATCGCCGCGATCCCTTGCCCTCCAGTCCCAGGGCCTTTTGGCCCTCGGCTCCCCGACAAAGTCGGCTCGGCTGGCCCTCGCGTCCAGCATCTCCCCGACGCCCTTGACAGCCGCAGCTGCTCTCGAGGACGAGCGCCGGCGACGCGAAGGCACCGATCACGACGACGGGTCTCGAATTCCTGCTCCGACGAGCGAAAACCCTAGCCACAAGGCTCTCGCTTCCCTAATGTCCGGCGCTGTTCAAGCTATGAGCCGCCCTGTTGACGCGCCCCCGGCTGCGCCAACAGCGGCCATGGATGCTTCTCCAAAGGCTCCAAATCCCGTGTCGCTGGCGCAAAACGCGACTAGCCAGGTCGAAGAGCGTAGTGCGACAAGTCCGCAGAGCGCTGCTAGTGTTGTCGGTGTTCAAGTGACTGAAAGTCCCACTCCAATGGACGTTGACGCACCCAAGCTTGAGCAACATCACCAACAGTCGTCGCAACAGGTTGTTGGCCAAGAAGAGAGACATCAGCCAGGCTCGTTATCATACCCGGGGTCGCTCCAGGCCACGGGTAACTTGGCGGAAACTCCTGCTAGAGGAATGAGCTTCCCCATGCCGGGGCAGGGTCAGACATCACCCACGTCATCCGCTTCCAAGAAGCATAAATGCCCCTACTGCAACACCGAGTTCACGCGCCACCACAACCTCAAAAGTCACCTCTTGACACACAGCCAGGAGAAACCGTACGTTTGCACCGAGTGTCAGATGCGGTTTCGCCGGCTTCATGACCTGAAGCGTCACGGAAAGCTGCATACGGGTGAGAAGCCTCACGTCTGTCCCAAGTGTGACCGCAAGTTTGCTCGTGGTGATGCTCTGGCTCGTCACTCCAAGGGTGCTGGTGGTTGTGCTGGACGACGGTCAAGCATGGGCAGCTTTGTTGATGACGGTGATCTGGAGAACAGCATCGCCGAAGCTGATGAATCGGCCATGTCTGGTCTCGCTTATGATAATGCAGAGGATGATGAACTGAGGCGACAAAGCCTCCCTAGCATCACGACCCAGCACGTCCCTGGAGCTCAAGGTGACGGATATGGTGCGCATGCCCGGACTTACCCGCCGCCTGGCGCGCGACCGGGCTCGGGAGGGCTTTTCCCTCCGAACGTGAGCCAGCAGCAAAACCAAGCCGGCTCTAATGCCTCGCAGAATGTGGCCAACAATTTGGCCGCCCATACAACCAGCACCAACATCTCGCCGTTGCCCGTTGCGGCGGCCAACGCAAACATGTATTCACAGACGGGGATTACAGAGAGCCCCAAGCCCTTGAGCCCAGGAGTTCAAGGTCACGACGGCAACAACCTGGTGCGGCAGCGCTCACCTAGCTTAACGCAGCAACTTCAGCAACAGCAGTTTGGACGCCGGACATCGGATCTACAATCACCTCACAGCACGCAGCCTCGGCCCAAGCTCCCCGGGCTGTCGCATCCTGAATTTGCCGCGCCCGGCTCCGCCGGCTTCTCCCACACCCGGAGCGGGAGCGGCGCGGCGCCCACCAACGAGAGCAACATGTTCGCACAGAGCGACCCTAGTGTCTGGGCTTATATCCAAACGCTGGAGGAAAGGGTCAAGACTCTGACGGATAAGGTTACTACTCTGGATCATGTGGTAGCAGACTTGAAGCAACAGATGGAGACACGCGATGCGGCGGCAGCAGCAGCAGCAGCGGCGGTCAAGGCGTAGCGTGAGGTGGCTTCAAAGCGTTGACGCATCTATTTTTCCTTGTTGCAGGGCATACTAAGACGACCTTCGTTTTTTACCCTTGAGATTATTCGGCATGGTGCTCAGGGAGGCGTTATCGGTTTTGGGAATTTGGTTCAGTGGATGGTCGGGGCCTCCACTTCAAAAGAAAGGACTTGGGATGTTTATGAACTGGTTGTCGTATTGTTACTGTACCATACATGCATTGTTGCTGTTGTTGCTGTTGAAGTTATTGATTACTCTCAGATAGTGTGCCTCGTGGCTGCACCCAACTGGGAAGGTATGAGAAAGGTGTGCAAAGTCATGATGCTTTGTATATAGAGAATCTACCAAGCCGTTGGCTGACCCCCATGGATGCAAAGGCGGGATGGTGTAGCAGGGTCGAATCAGGGGCTAAGGGAATGGATCCCCTGGCAGGGTCCGGGAGGGAGAGCTGAGATAAGAAAGTTCTCGGCATGCATGGCAGGCTTGGTCCGATGTTGTTGTCTATAATGTTCTAATATAGGTTCACTTCTTTGTTTGTGCTGAAGAGTGAGTGACACGAGTGAATGAATGAATCGAGCATGTACCGAGGCTGGAGAGAGTGGCTGGGTTGATACGGACCAGCGACACTGTATACAAGGTGAGGGCAGCGGAACCCGTACCGTACCGTAGCCGTAGCGTACCATGCCGGATGGGGATGGAAGCTTCTGACTTCACGTGTCGAAGCCCACGAGTGCGACGTCATCGTCCGAAAGAAAGCTGTGCGTATTCGGCATGTCTGACGGATGAAGCATCCATGAAACCAACTCAACTGCCTGGCCCACCTTCATCCATCCAAACCGTGGTATAATGGCGCCTGATGCTCATGCCATTGTAGCTGCATCTGGACTTTGACTTTGCTTTCATCTTCTCTCGTCGCTTCCGTTGCCGTGACGTGGCCGTGCTGTGTTTTTGACGCAGTCTGCACCGACTTTATCTAGGACCTCGACCCCTCCACCTAAGAAACCATCTATCTCGACGCGCAAGCAACAGACATCATGGCGACTCCCGAGGTTGACGGCGGTATTTCTATTGAGAATGGTGAGTTTGCGATTGCCCTGCAAACGAGGTGATCTGTGTGAGCTATGCGCTCGTCCAACTGCGGGCGGATGGAGTAGCTCGTATCATAGGCCCAAGGCGTCTGCAAGCTGGTACCGAACATGAGCCTCAACGCCATGCCTTTGCATTGACCATTGGATGTACGAAATTGAGACGCTAACGGCTTTACAGGCGCTCAGCCATCCGAGACGAACGAGAAAGTGACAACCATTCCCAACCCAGAATCAAACGAACCGACCGAGCCGGAGCAACCGGAAACCCGGGAGGAAGATGCCACCGCAGATAACGTATGCGCCACCTGCAACACGACAGCTGAAGCAAAGCGCTTGGACTGACTAGTCGGTAATAGGGGAACCTAACAAGACCCGAGATGGAGGACGGCGGTGACCTTCAGTCCACCATATCCACCAGCAACGGCGATTTCGACGACGTGACACTTTCCCCATCCAATGGAGCAACCAAGAGCTATGCCGCCGTCGCTGGCGGGAAGGACGAGAAGGATACCAGATATGATGAAGACTGGTCTTACCCAAAGTTGCCCAGCATCGCCGAGTCGCAGCAACGTGAGCGGGCGAGCTGGCGCGCTGGAGGAATTCGATTTGCCCCCCTGCGTGTGCCAATGGCTCGGCGATTACAAACGGCAGCAGTTCTCTTCCACTGCATGTCCATCATCCTTTTGGTGTCAATCTTCTGGTTGATCTGCGCCAACCCTCTGACCTGGCCTATTCTTGTTCCGTACCTCATCCATCTCACTCTCTCGACAGCAGCAAGCAATGGGCGTCTGTCGTACCGATCTGAATGGTTCCGCAGTCTGCGACTGTGGAAGCTATTTACTGGATACTTCCCCATGAAGTTGCACAAGACGTTTGACCTGCCCGCTGACAGGAAATACATCTTTGGCTACCATCCCCATGGTATTATTTCTCATGGAGCGTGGGGAGCTTTTGCTACCAATGCCCTTGGGTTCAGAGAGCTGTTCCCTGGCATTACCAACACTCTACTTACTCTCGATTCCAACTTCCGCCTTCCCTTCAACCGTGATTGGATTCTGTGGATGGGTCTGCAGTCTGTTTCCAAGGAGTCGATCTGGAACATGTTGACCAAGGGCGGCCCCAATAACGATGGCCAAGGACGTGCTGTTACTATTGTCGTGGGAGGTGCCCGAGAGTCGCTCGAAGCTCAGCCGGGAACTCTTCGTCTGATTCTCAAGGGACGCAAGGGCTTTGTCAAGATGGCGCTTCGAACAGGAGCTGACCTTGTCCCCGTCATCGGATTCGGCGAGAACGATCTTTATGACCAGCTCAGCCCCAAGACGCACCCACTTGTACACCAGATGCAGATGGTCTTCCTCAAGGTCTTCAAGTTCACCGTGCCAGCTCTCCACGGACGAGGCGTGCTCAACTATGACGTTGGACTTATGCCATATCGACGACCGGTCAATATCGTCATTGGGCGTCCGCTCCGGGTCGAGAGGCCCCATGGACCTCAGCCGGCACAGGAGGACATTGATGAACTTCATGAGCGCTACATTCGGGAGGTTGAGAAGTTGTGGGAAGCATATAAGGATCAGTTTTCTCCTGATCGAAAGGCTGAGATGGAGATCTTTGCCTAAGTTTCATCGTCTATTTTGTCTGAACGGCGGTTTTATATGTCTGATGCTGGGATAAGGAAGGAAAATGGTGGCTTGGATTCTGGACGTGGGACTGACTGTTCCCGTATTTCATATGTTCTGAATTAGGCGTTTTTGTACAAAGGCAAGGATTCATCATGGGTTCTTTGGATCTTGAATGGTCAGGAATACGGTAGAAATTGATACTCTTGAAGTTCAACTCGAGTCTTACAGTTGAAGGTGAGGTCACATGATTTCGTGCTTGGTAATTCAGGAGGCATCGCGTCAATCGCGTCACACAGTATGGGGCACGGCAGATTGCCCTTTTATCAACCTCGAAAAACAAAACTTGATCAATTACTTCATCAACGTCGAAAACCCGCTCAGAGCCTTCCTCTGGGACTGTGATGACCTTGTAGCCTACAATGGCTCGAACATCTCTGCGCAAAAGACAGGCAGTCAGCTACAACGAAGACGACAACGACGACGAGATGCCCAAGGTGACCAAGACCGTCGCGGCCGCGGGCAAGGCGATTGGGAAGGCAAAGGGGGCTGTCGCGAAGACTGTGACTAAGCGAAAGGCTGAGCCGGAACCAGAGATTGACGCGCCGGCGCCAGCGGCAAAGGTGACCAAGAAGCGCAAGACCAAGAAGGAGGAAGACTCTACGCCGCTCGCGGACCGGACGGCTATCTCTTCGTTGAAGCCTGCTATGCATATTGGTGCTCACGTCAGTGCCGCAGGAGGTTCGCAATCTGACTCGATCTCTACTCGATTCATGGGCTAATCAAATATCGTACAGGCGTACAAAACTCTGTCACCAATGCCATCCATATCGGCGCCAACGCCTTCGCCCTCTTCCTCAAGTCGCAGCGCAAATGGACCAACCCTCCCCTCGACCCCTCAGCCAAGACCCAATTCATCTCGCAATGCAAGCACCACGGCTATAGCGCTGCCGAGCACGCCCTCCCGCACGGCTCGTATTTGGTCAACCTGGCGCAAGCAGATGAGGAAAAGGCCAATCAGGCGTACACCAGCTTCCTCGATGACCTCAATCGATGCGAGCAGCTGGGTATTCGGCTGTACAACTTCCATCCCGGATCGACGGGCGGCGATAGTCGGGCTGCTGCGATTGGACGTATCGCGGCACAGCTGAACAAGTCTCACAAGGCCACCAAGACAGTCATAACAGTTCTTGAGAACATGGCAGGAAGTGGCAATGTCATTGGATCGACATGGGAGGACTTGAGAGACATCATTGCCTTGGTTGAGGACAAGGAGCGTGTAGGCGTCTGTATCGATACTTGCCATGCCTTTGCTGCTGGGCATGACTTGCGGACGCCCGAAGCTTTCAAGAAGACAGTCGATTCTTTCAACGAGATTGTCGGCCACAAGTACCTCAAGGCTTTCCACCGTAAGCTTCCCCTTCTCCCTCTCTCCTGGAACCAACTAACAACTTTTAGTCAACGACAGCAAAGCCCCTTTCGACTCCAACCGTGACCTCCACGCCAACATCGGCACCGGCTTCCTCGGCCTACGTGCCTTCCACAGTATAATGAACCACGCCCCCTTTGCCGGCATGCCCATGGTGCTCGAGACGCCCATCGACCGGCCGGGATCCGACGGCAAGTCCGTGGAGGATAAGAAGGTCTGGGCCGACGAGATCAAGCTCCTCGAGTCGCTCGTAGGCATGGACGCCGAGAGCGAAGAGTTTAAGCAGCTAGAGGAGGAGCTGCAGGCAAGAGGGGAGGCGGAGAGGAATAAGATACAGGATCAGGTCGATCGCAAGGCGGTCAAGGATTCGAAGAAGGGGACGAGGGGGAAGAAGGGGGCAAAGAAGAAGAAGGACGAGACAGATGATAGCGAGTAAAGGAATGAGTGCAGATGGTTGATAGGGAGGATTATAGATATGGACGAAACCATCCAGACCTGCAAGTAGACACTTGTATAATGTAATAATACACTGTAGTATCTCTTCCTTGAACTTATCTTAGGGCGCTTGGTTGATGCCATGGCACTCACTGTTTCTCAATAGTGACAAGTGTCCATATCCAAGGCGAAGCAGGAATTGTGAACATATTAATCGAAAGGTAAAGCATAATCTTGCTGTCGCTACTGCCAAATTGGATGTGTAGCGGAAAGGTACAGCCTACCTTACGTTGCCTTGGCACCTGTCGTCTTTGGACTTGGTGTCATGCATCGTCCGAATGGCTTCAAGCTGATAGATACCAAGCGAGAACCTATCTGCGCTCAGGATCACGGAGTCACAATGATTGCCAAATAATCCAAGATACTCATAACAATGCATTTGCAAATAAACGGGTATTCTCATCACGCGTACAAAACTCCCAAGCAAAACTCAAGCCAAAGGTCTAGAACCGCCAATGCCCCCCCCCCCCCCCTTCATCACTCCAGCTTTATCCTAGGGGACGCCAGACACAACATGATCCAACGCCAGGCCATGAATCGTAACAAGACAAAGTCGCACACAAGCCAAAATCTACTTGCGGTTCTTGGAAAACGAAGCCTCCAGCTTCCCCATCAAACTCTTCAACCCGACGCCTCTCTCGCAGTTGGCCTCTAGCCACTTCTCCATACGCTCCCTCACGCTCTTCATCGACTTGAGAACAGGCATCTTGCTGCCCTCCTCACCTCCTGCCTCGGCAGCTGCACCAGGGTTGAGCAGAAGTTCGAAGCAGTCGGACCAGAGATCCGTCTGCCAGTATCGCTTGAGGCTCTCGCGAACCTTGTACCGTCTGCCAGACTTGCCCAGCCCGCCCTGGTCACAGCGCATCGTCTCGATGTACTTGCCAAAGAGCAGAGTGTGGATGATGCCGGCAAGACCATGGTAGTCAATCTGCCATGTCCATGGTCGACCCTCTCGCATCTCGGCGCAGTCTTGAGCACTCGTCTTCCAGTCAGCGATGAACTCGACATCAGGCACGAAAGCGCGCATGTCGATGCCTCGTCCAAAGTCGATGAGGACTACACCCCGCGAAGACCAACCACCACTGCCATCGGCCTTCCACTGACTTGATAGGGGCTCTTCGCTCATGAGAGTGTCCAGACGCAAAAGACAGTTGTCGGCCTTGAGATCGCCATGCAGGAGACTCTTGGAGTGGAGAGCCTCTACCGTTCGGAGGAGCTCAATCGTGAAGAACATGGCCAACTGCTCGTCCATAATGGCAGAAGGCTCAGCCCGGAAGAAGTTGACCACATCGAGTAGTGTACCATGAGGATGGTATGGCAGGAAGAGGAATCCCTCGTCTTGGTATAGATGCATCTCATGTGCGTACGACATGGAGGCCGAAGCACGGTGCTGAGGGCCCAAGCGGGTATGAGCGAGACGCATAATATGGAACTCCCATGGTGAAGGCGGCGTCTCCATCTTGAGTGCTTCAACCTCGCTGCGGTGGTTGACAGCAAATGCACCCTTGCCCATCATGGGAATGGCATTCTCATCATTCTCGTCACCTTCAGGGGCCGAGTTCTCTACCAGATAGACAGGTGCAAAAGCTCCAGCTCCGAGTTCCTTTTTGACCGTATACACGGCGTGAGTATCGGGGAACTCGATCTCGATTGGGCTGGTAATAGGTCCAGTCCTATCACCAGACTTGTTGGCTTTGGCGAGGGCCTTGGCAAACTTGCGAATTTCGTTGCCCCTTTCGTACTTCTCCTGCCGGTGGTCGTAGAATCCAGAGTAGGCGCTCAACGGCGGCAGCATCTTGGTGATGATTTCAGCCCGAATCGACTCATCAACAGGGTTGCACTGGATATCCTTGATGATGGGACCCTTGGGAGGGAGGGGCTTTGAGGGAATCGACTTTCCCAGAGGCCCAATGGACTTGGGGGCCAAAGGAGCCGACATCTTCGGAGCAGGGCGAGCCTCGTGCACTATGTCGCGTAGTGGGCTGCTCAGGGGCTCAAGATCCGAACCCTCTTCATCATCCACCAACATCGAGTTGTCCTTCTTGCAAGGCGTCTTATACTCGTTGCGCTCCACTGTCACGTCGAGGGATGCTTCAGTCCTCTCTGTGATGGGTGTCATAAACGGCAGTCGATTGTTGGCCACCTCAGCCGGGTCCCTATACGGCCGAGTTGGTGGCTCGTAGTCTTCAGGGGGGATAGGGATGAAGCTTGTCCGTGTCATGGGAGGGAACTCTTCTGTCACTGGGGTCTCGAGCTCCTCAACATCTTCTCCTTCCTCGGCATCCTCAGTTCGGTCCTGTCGATCAGAGTTGTCGAAAGCCTCAGATGGTTCTTGCTCTGTCACTGGTGCACTTGTATCGATGAGATCAGAGACCTGGGTGTCGTTTCGTTCGCCATCACGCTCTTCCTCGTCATCGTCCCCATCCTCATTGAGGTTGGGAACGTGTCTTCTTGTTGAAAAGTCGGACCATTCGCTGACACTCTTCGCATCAGACGTCTCATCGTCACCAGCCTCGCTGGGCTCAATCTGCCTAGTTGTTCCAGTGCTCTCCACGTCAGTCGTGTAGTTGTCGTCACTCTCGTAATCATCATCATCGTAGGCGCTCTCTTCATCGTCCTGGCCGGCAGGCTTCAACGGAGCATTGAAAATGTCGTAGATCTCATCAGTGGCGGCTTTGGTATGGATCGTCATGGTGGGCTCCGAGGTGTTCTTCTTCTTTAGCTTGGGCCTTGATGGGGAATCAAGCTTTGCCTTGACTATTGAATGGTTAGATGATGAAAAGGGAGGCTGATATGAGAACACTTACTGATCTGAGTCTCGTTGACTTCAATCACCTTCTTCTTCTTGCCCCCTCGTGGTCCTCGAGGCTGCTCCATGGCCCTGCCGTTCTCGTCATACTGCACAGTGTCTTTGTGAATCACCAACTTGTCAGAACGGTCTTGATGAATGACTAGCTTGCCAGCAGGAGGATCTTTATGGATCATCAGCCTGTCAGCAGAATCTCGGTGGATCATCAGCTTCTCGGCAGGATCCTGATGAATCACGAGCTTCTCTCCAACTCGCTTGCTGATTTCTTCAATCTCAACAAGAGGAGCAATGGGCTCAGGGACCAGGTTCTCGTCAACAGACTCCTCCTCCCAGCTGCGATCAAGCCAGCCTCGATTGGCAGCCATAATCTCCTCAAAGCTTAGCTCAGTGCCAAGCTCCTCTGGAGTTGGGTAAATTGCAGCAAGGTCAACAAACACGCGTTCCTTTTTGCCCGTATGGGGATGAAGTGAGACCTGATGTTGTGAAGGAACAACAACAATATTCTGTATTTGCGAAAGAGACTATTGAACCAACACCGAATAACCATTTATTAGTTCTATGACTATCAATATTTTAGGCGGTTTAAGGAAAGAGAGAGGAACTTACCGGATCCCTAAAGATCGACATCTTGGGAGCAGCGCTCTTCTTCCCCCCTGCTTGGAGAGTCTCGCCAGCCCAGGGCTTGGCCTCCACAGCGTTCTCCTTCTTACGATCCGCGAGCGAACCGATGGTGTCCCAGCCCTTAGAACTAGGCGGTCTTGTAGACATGGCGGATGGCTTGGCATCAGAATCCGAGAAGATGGCTAGCTTGGACTTGTTGGGCTTCGATCCTCCACCGCTTGTTGGCCGAGGGGCTTGGGGGTCTGCTGCCCGCGCAGCTGCGAATGGGTCGACCTTGGCGGCAAGGGCTGGTCGGACAGTGGGCAGAGCTGGCGATGAGGGCTCGTCCATGACCTCTGGCTGCTGTGCAACTCGCTCCTCAAACTCCTTGAACTTGCGTAAGAGTCGCTGAACCGGCCGGGCCTCGCGCTCGATACCCAGCTTGTACACCTCTTCAGCCTGAGCCCATCGTCCGGCACCCTCGAGCCACGCCGCGTACTCTTCGTAGAAGAGAGCAAGGGACTCTCCGATACCGTGTCGGGACAAGAACATGAATGTCTCGCGCGGGGCATCGGAGAAAAAGTGGATGTAGTGAACCCAGAGTTTGAGGTATCTAGGGTCGTTCTTGTATTGCGCTGAGCCAATGAAGGCCTTTGTCGCGCGCTCAAGAAGAGTGTGAAGCTGCGACTGTGGTGTCGCTTGCGCCGAGGGGTAGGCATCTAGGGTCCATCGAACGTAGCGCTCGAAGATATCGAGGGGATCATCCGACTCGGCGAGGTTCTCGACCTCAGCCTCGAACTCGGCTCGGATGCAGTCGTGCACATTGCGTGTGTCGGAAGGTGTTGGTGTCGAGAGTTTGTGAAGTGGTGTGGGCGAGTAGAGTTGGGCCAGTTTCTTTGCTGAACGACCACCAGGCAAGGACTGAATGTTCTCCTTTTGCCCTTCGATCAGGTTAAAGTCGATAAGGTCTTCTGAGGCTGACATGATGGGTTAGTATTTCCTCAGATGAGGTTCGCTTTTGGATGGGCGGCTCTCAAAATCGGCGATGTTGTTATGGATAAAGTGAATCTCTAACAATCCCACTTGGCGGTGTTGATGTTATCTGTTATCGTAATGCACCCAAAAGAGCGTTGCCTGGGAAACCGCCACGTGTGGCTCAACAGCCCTACCTTCCGCAGATCCAAGAGCGGGCAGCCACAGTAATAATAAAGGTACGTACATTCCCTGCTCAGCCCAACGTCACCTTCACTCAGAGAAACCCAATTCAAGAACTCAATTCTCAGGCAATCACGAGAAATCATCACAAGAAGCAAGACGCCCAATTTTTGAACTTCAATCAATGTCTTTATTGTTGAACCTTATTTTACGGTTTTTTTAGCCTATATTACTTCAATTTTGCCGACCTGGTATCTGGTCCCATGCGCTCCTGGCGAAGGACTCAAAGGCATCATCATCATCCCAAGGCTTTTAGGTGCACATCTGCCTCTCCATTTACAGGTTGACAGAGGTGCGGAAGTTGGCACCGGCGTAGATGGCGCCCTCACCGAGCTCCTCCTCAATTCGGAGGATCTGGTTGAGCTTGGCGAGACGCTCAGATCGGGCAGGGGCACCGGTCTTGATCTCACCGGCACGGAGACCGACAGCAATATCAGCAATGGTGACATCCTCAGTCTCACCAGATCGGTGGGAGACCATGACACCCCAGCCGTCGGCGTAGGAGTCCTTGGCGGCCTGGATGGACTCGGTCAGGGTACCGATCTGGTTGACCTTGAGGAGGAGGGCGTTGCAAGACTTGAGCTCGATGGCCTTCTTGATGCGGAGAGGGTTGGTGACAGTCAGATCATCACCGACAATCTGGATGTCCTGGGTCTTGGAGAAGTAGCTCCAGGCCTCCCAGTCGTCCTCAGCGAAGGGGTCCTCGATGGAGACGATGGGGTACTTCTTGCTAAGCTCAGAGTAGAGGTTGGCGAGCTCCTCGTAGCTGAGCCACTTGGTGGGGTCGCTCTCGGGGTTCTTGAAGTCAAGATCGTACTTCTTCTCCTCCACCTTGTAGAACTCGCTGGAGGCAACGTCCATGGCGATCTTGATCTGGCCAGTGTAGCCGACCTGCTCAATGGCATCGGTGATGAGCTCGAGAGCCTCCTCGGCAGTCTGGATATCGGGGGCAACACCACCCTCGTCACCGACGTTGCCGGCGGACTGGCCGTATCGCTTCTTGGCCAGACCCTTGAGGGCCTGGTAGACCTCAGCACCCTGGCGCATGGCCTCGGTGAAAGAGGGAGCGTCACTGGGACGGCGTTAGCAAAGTTCGGTTTGTATAGTTTAGGTGAAGCACTTACGTGGGGACAATCATGAACTCCTGGAAGGCGAGACGGCCACCAGCGTGGGAACTGACATGAGGTTAGCTAACAGCACTAGGCATCGAGCCAATTGACACTTACCCGCCGTTGAGGACGTTCATGAAGGGAACGGGGAGGACATAGGGCTTCTTGGTTCCGGCAAGGTCGGAAACGTGAGCGTACAGAGGAACGCCCTGCAAAAGAGATCAGCATGTGAACGAGACACGGCAGAGAGAATCCAATTGGAACAAACCTTCTCAGCAGCACCGGCCTTGGCAACGGCCAGGGAGACACCGAGGATGGCGTTGGCACCAAGCTTGGTCTTGTTGGGGGTACCATCGAGCTCGTTGAGGAAGGCATCGACAGCGGACTGGTCCTTGACATCAATGTTCTTCTCAATCAGAGCGGGAGCAATGACGGTGTTGACGTTCTCGACGGCCTTGGTGACACCCTTGCCGCCCCACTTGGACTTGTCGCCATCTCGAAGCTCGCAAGCCTCGTGCTGGCCTATATTACGGAAACTTAGCGAGACAGTTATGTGAAGCCGAGGAGGGTCGGGACGTACCGGTAGAGGCACCGGAGGGAACGATGGCCCGGTGGAGGCCGGTCTCGGTAACGACGTCAACCTCGACGGTGGGGTTGCCACGGGAGTCGTAGACGGAGCGGGCGAAGACCTTGGTGATGGCCATGTTGATGATGTGATGTTCTGGATGGGCTGATGTATTAGCTGGCAGTTCAATTGGTGGGTAGCTCGGCTGGCTGTCTGTCGTGTCGTGAGGTGGAAGGAGAGGAAAGAGAGAAGAGTGCGAGGGAAAAGGGAGAAATTATAAGCTCTCTGGTAGGCGGAGCTTTCTGGTGAGCGGCACCAAACAAGAAACGGCCCGTGTGCAAACGACGAGTGGTTGGAATATGCCTCAACAGTCTTTGGTGTTGCTCATCACAACTAAGCCATCCAGCTCCCGTTTGGTGGGGGGGTTCCAATCGGTGAGGGAGGGGTGGAATGGAGGGGTGGACTGGATGGAGGGGTCCAGTGAGGGGAACAGCAGTCCAAAGCAAAGCTCAAGGGAGCTGGAGGATAGGAGGGGCAACAGCAAGCGAGCGAGCGAACGGTGGAGTGGGTAGGCAGATGAAGCTCACCTTGGTGTAGAGAAGGTTTTTTGTACAAGTTGCAATGAAGCCCAGAACCACGTCAAGAGGTACTCTGGTCTGTATGTGAGATGGATGTGAAGAAGAGGAATGAAGAGGAGGAAGAGAGAAGGGAGCAAACGAAGATGGAGGGGAGGGCAGGGTGTTTTATGAAGGAATTGGAAGCATGAGGAAGGCAGTCGCAGTCGAGCCCAGTAAACAGTCGACACGAGAGCTGTTAGGAAGGTACCGTACGTACCGTACCGTACCTAGCCCCCATCCACCTCCTCCCTCCATGCCATGCCATGCCCGTCCATGGCGTACGCACGCACGCAGGCTGGTGGTGGACGGGACGTCCAGACAACACCTCTCACCAAGCAAGGTGGGGCAATAGGTTCGATGGAGGGCCGTGGAGGGGTGAAAATGATCTCACAATCTCACACTGGGGCCCTTGAGAGGTGCATGGTTAGAGGTGAAGTGGAGGGGTGCCCCCTGGTTGGTCCACCGACCGACTTGAGAGGCAAGGCAAAAAAAAAAAAATTGGAAAACTGAGGTGGATGGCTTCACATCGCCCAGATCAGGGTACCCCGCTAAAAATTGTCCCCTTCCCGCCTCGCGAAGTCTGCTACTCGGCCAATGGTTCGCGGCTCACCTCTGGGAGATGGATAACCGACGTTGACAGGGCCCTGGCTCGAGAGGGACAGCATGGATCATCATGAGCATATCGCTGCGGTACCGTTGTTTAGACATGGAAATCACCTCTTTTTGCCGCCTCAGACACACGGTGCCATTACATCCCATTCTACCGGCCGACGCAGCGCCGCACTGAGACCGAGAGGAGAATCCATCTGTCACTTCATGAGATTTGATTACTACTGCTCTTAGCTAGCCTACCTAGCCCAATCTGCCGCAGGATAATATCCGTCATGGCTCCCAAGTTGGATCATGTCCACTCTCGCCATGCATCCCCACGTAGCACGTAGTCGATTACCTACATCCCGTCGTTCCGTCGTAGCTTTGCCTCGCTCGCCAACAGCAAGATGCCAGCCATCAGCCCTCGTCCTCCCGTTGATTCCCGGCGCCGCGGGCACGCGCGGGCTTCGCCTTGCCCGTCGTCCGCCGCATCGTTGCCCAGGCCTCTCCGTGCCGGCTCAAGGACGGCTTCCGGTTGGACAATGCCCGTCCCGATCGGAAGCCAAAGTCAACAAGGTGTAGGTGCGACGAGGCGCGACTCCGCAGTCCCGGGAGGCTGCATGGCGAGCGCAGGCACCATCCATCCCATCTGCCAGGCCCTACCATGCCATGCAGTGCTTCCGCATCTCCTTCGTCTACAAGACAAGACAAGCTCCAGCAGAAAGCCGCCATCCTCAAATTGTCGGTCAGGGCTCGAAAGTCGGTCGATGTTTTTCATGTTCTGATAGACATGGATGTGAATGGAGTGATGCGAGTCCGTGCCTATCAGCTCTCATGAGGAGCTGCAGCCAACAAGAGACCCGAGCCCTCCCACCCCCCTCGTGTTTGTGTGGGCGTCTATGTCTGGATGCGTGCAGGCCGACAACATGGGTTGATATTTGAAAGCGGTATTACTGCTGAGTATCAAACATGAACTGACAACGTCTCGCCCGGCACAATCATGCGTCGCGGGCCCGTGTGCGTCCGTCCGTATGTCGGCATGTAGAGCATGGAAGTCAAGGTAGTGTAAGAGTACGCGCGCGCCTTTCGGCTGCCTCGCTGCATCCTTCCATGTGGGTATCCGCGAAACATCAAATCAGATTCATCTCAAACTCGATCGTTATCGACATGCCATGCCATGCCAGCCTCTTGCTTTGCTCTGCCTTGCTTTGCTGTGCTGCGCTGTGCTTCGAGTCCGTAACCCCTGTCCGACATAACCCAATATCATAATGCTGCCCACCCGAAACGCCGTATGTAGCAACCCAAGTCTATCGTTAGCTTCGTCTAGAAGCGCTCCTTCATCCTCGCCGCGACCGTTCGGAGATTGCCGTACACCTTGCCAGGTGGCTTTCCGAGAATCAGGCTGACGACCGACTCACGGGCGAGGTGGATGTTCTTGAACCCGCCGAGAATGTGAATCTTGGAGTCGGCCAGCACGATTCGGGTCCGGCTTGCGTTCTCGATG
Organism: Fusarium vanettenii 77-13-4; assembly: GCF_000151355.1. Taxonomy (NCBI): domain Eukaryota; kingdom Fungi; phylum Ascomycota; class Sordariomycetes; order Hypocreales; family Nectriaceae; genus Fusarium; species Fusarium vanettenii. Next base: position 113,102 of record NW_003315881.1, read on the forward strand.
GCGAACTTTGTCTTTCCGTCCTTGCCAGCAATTCGACCGATAGCGCGGGCCTGGCTGTCGCCGTGCATCGTTCGCACATCCTTGATCTCGAATGTCTCGATATAGAGGTCGTCAAGTCGTAGCAGTGCGATGGCGTCGTCCACGTCAAAGCCCAGCGTAAAGGCCTTGACAAAGTCCTCTCCCTTTTGCAGCGCTCCCGAGTCGGTCGTATGCTTTGACGTCCTCAACTCGACCGTCTTTCGCTTAATGTTCATTCGGCACTGGAGCTTCAGATGCTCGACGAGGGGCGGGTAGATGGAGGTCCAAGCCTGTTTTAGAGGCGTCATTCGGTGAGGAGGGATAGGGACCTTGCGAGTCTCGACTCTAGTGATAGGGTCCTAGGAAGATTAGAGGCATGTTCTCTTAACATGGACAGTAAAGAGGCAATCTCACAATGTCTCTGGCCGGCGCAAATCGAGGGCGTCCCTCCTCATCGATAGCCATTCCATCCTCATTGTCCTCCACAGGCACGACGGCATTCGCATCAGCGGGAAGAGCGTCGGGAGCATCTAATAGAAACTCTTCGTCATTTTCTAGCTAGATGTCAGACCCTGGCCTCTGCGATTTTCTCGACTCTGTGAAATTTTTCCTACCTGCGACTGGAAGAGGAATATCTGTGGCGAGCGGGGCATCCTCGGCCTTCTTCAACGCTGTGGGCGCAGGCATTTTGGGCAGAACTTGAAGAGTGTCTTTCGGTGAAGAGTCAAGAAATCCAGCACACGCTTTCGGCTCCTAGAAATATTCTTCAATATCGGAATCGCACGAAAATCTTCAAGTCGAGCTCGTCAAAAGGGTATTGAGGATTTGGTGGGGACGCCGTTGGACTTTCGAACCACACCGATCAAAAATTTGTGTGGCTTATCGCGGCTTATCGATTGGCTCGGCGACTCCAACCTGGAGGGCGCGTCATGGAGTGACTTTCGGCTGTCCAAAAATCAAGGTGCATTAGTTAGCACACTCAGGTTAGAGGGCACTCACTCGCCTGGACGTGACGGAATCAGAGGTTGCTAACACCGACTCCATCTTCCGTTGCAACCTCGATCTCTCACTCTCACTCCAACCAACCCTTTTCACCTCCGTCTTGTCTTGCCCAGTCCACGTTCCCCGGTGCCCTATTGTCCTTGAGGCAGGCACAATGTGTTGGAATGATGGCTAAGGGCTTTCCCTCGTTTCGGATCGGCCGCTGCTTTGGGATCTCCATCACCTCTTCTCCAGCCACATGTATACCCATACCCGCAGCTCTGCGTGCCTCTGCAGAATCTGGTCCGAGATGGCCACTATCACCGACCTCCCTCGCGCCCTCGAGTTTTCATTCTACTCACAGCCAAAGAGAATGGCAGCCCTTCGGTCGAATCGCATACAATAGTGCGACCAATGCCCCGACATGTGCCTGGCGCCATCCTTTGCCGCTTCGGAACCCTTGCGCCGATCGCATAAACACCCCGCTGACCCCTCGCATTGCTATTCTCAATGCAAAATGCACACCGACATGGCCGGCAAGGTCATGGCAGCATAGATTCTACAGTGGGAGCAGTCATGGCAATGCGTCAAGGTGTTCCTGTGGCAAGGAAATCGCAGTCTCCTCTACCAGGCAATCCAAGACTACCCAAGACCTACAGAAGGTCAAGGCTTCCACATTAAACGAAACGGCCAAAGATGCTTCGAAACAATCCTCCGACCAACCGAAAGACCAGGCAGACTCTGAGTCAATCGCATCCTACATGTCATACCTACATCTACCGAGGATGCCCCATCGGCCTACCAAGGAAGAGTTACTTGAGGCTGCTAATGGCTTTTGGGAGCGCCTCAAGGTCCGGTTGAAGTGGGTGTCTATTAGAAGCATGAGGCCATGGAACATCGATGAATGGGGAGCATTTGTTTCATGGTTCTTGTTTGGTCATCTGGCCTGGATTCTCTTGGGAACAACAACCTTTTTCTCTCTCATCATCCTCTCCATCAACACCGTTGTTGCTCAAGGTATGCACGATCCCATCATGGGTGGTCTAGCAATCACTAACAGGCTGCAGAAACATTGGCTCGATGGGTAGGCGATTACCTTACACAGTCTGCCGGTGTCACCGTTGTCTTTGAGTCCGCCATTGTGCCCAAATGGCGCGATGGCGTCATCTCGTTCCGAAATGTGTTTGTTTCTCGACGTCCTGGTCAGGGCAGCGTCTCATCCGTGAGCAAGGGATCATCAGACGATGCTGCCGAGGCGGCTGCTGGTCGACAAGCCAATCTGGAGAAGGTGTCTGAGTCCGAGGACGAGGAGGACGACGGGAATTACACCCAATTCGACGTCACTTTTTCGACCGTCAACGTCACGCTCTCCTTCTTGAACTGGTGGAATGGCAAGGGTCTATTAAAGGATGTTGAGATCAAGGGTGTGCGGGGTGTTATTGACCGAACGTCAGTAACTTGGCCGATCGAGGAGCTTGACCCCTTATCCTACCGGCACAAGCACCAGCCAGGAGACTTTGAGATTGAAAAGTTCAAGATGGAGGATCTTCTGCTTACCGTTCATCAACCGGGCGGTTTCAGACCCTTCTCGGTCAGCATCTTTTCATGCGAGCTGCCTCAACTCCGGAAACAGTGGCTCTTCTACGACTTCCTCTCAGCAAACCACATGTCGGGATCTTTCGATGGCTCCCTTTTCACGATTCACCCGCGGCAAGTCCACGGTGTCATCCCCAGTGGCAACGGCGATCCGGACGCTACACTTGGCTTTGGTGATCCTAAGGCGTGGAAGAAGTTCAGCAGGCTCCGAATCGATGGCTTGAAGATCGACCATCTTAACCGCGGAGTTGAGGGGCCTTTTGGCTGGATCTATGAAGGAAATGTTGACATTGTCGCCGATGTCATGTTCCCAGCGGACACTGATGAGAGCATCACCAAGGTCATGACCGACTTTTACGACCAGATGGAGGAGGTTGTCATCTCGAACCGTCACCGCTTCATGCGCAACATCCAAGAGCAGGGCCCTGCTCTCCTCACAAGCGGTCATCTCTCAGACTCGGCTGGCGATATCCATGGCGATATCGCGACCGAGGAATCACAAGCCGGCGAGGACGAACGCCGTTATTTGATCATGGATCTCCGCATCCACCTCAACGACGTCAAGGCCGCAGTCCCTCTCTTCACCAAGGACATGTCGTACGTGAACCAGGCCCTCGTCCGGCCCATCGTTGCCTATATCAACGCGAAGAAGACGTACATCCCAATCAGCTGCCGCATCGTCAAGCGTGCCAGCGACTTTGATGGCAGCTGGTCCATCTTTGACTGCGGCCTCATGAACGACATGTCAGCCGAGACCTACGATGCCTTTGCCAGGGACGTCGAGAACCAGCAGAGCCGTGTCCGTCGGTTCAAGAAGGTTGGCTTCTGGACCCTGTCCCTCGCCGTCCACGCACTCTTCATGGGCATGGCGGGCAACGTGGTCTGAGCCTTTGGATCGCTGGTTCACTCACTCTACTCTTTTTTGCCATTATCATTTTTCCAATTTGCGGAGCATTGCGTCGGCGATGGATACATGTGCGACGCTGTATATCTTAAAGTGGTTTATCGGGATGGATGACGACGCATGTATAGGAAAGACAACGGTCGGCGTTTGGGGTCCTACGATGGACAGGCCTGGGATTGTTTTCGGCGTTGCTGGTCTGTTGCAATGAATGACAGGAATGAATACACACCCACGATTCTACTCTCTCTCTAATCATGCTGGGGAGAAGGTCATGGGCGGTTGATGAGATACCCCTGCCATGCTGGTGTTGTTAGTCCATCACAAAACAACGAAAGCAGCTTAGCCAGGCAATTGTATACGAACAGACATGTTAATGTACGAGTTCTATATCAAGTTCAAGATGTTCAGGTGTAATGTAATGCACAACTCCTCTAGCTCTTGTCTTTAAACTTTTTCTAGACCAGGGCGGACTTGAGTCGCCGTACACACATCTCCCATCTAATGGAGTATATGTAACCGACTCGTCTACTATGAGGACAAGTGCCAGTCTCTGAGCGTGTTCGCTTTCATTCCAAAATACCCCGACGCCCTCGCGTCCGTCCATTAAACGACCGCCTTTTACTACCCTCCCCTTGCGCCACCCTCACCCTGCTGCCCCTGTCCTATCCGAGCACCCGGAACGGATTCGAGGCGAAGCCATGAAACGCCGGCATGTAGACAGACGTAGGCTCCAACGGCACACCGAAACTACACCACGGCAAGCGTAGAGACAGGCTCGCTGGGCAGGGCCAGGAATGCGCAGCCCGGAGTTGGAGCCACGGCCTGGGCGCGAGATGGGAGCTCCCCTTATTATTGCGTCAAGAACCGCTTCACATGAAGTCATCACTAGAGAAGAGTCAGCTTGGTCAAGTTCCTCATATGGGGATCCAGATACTCACTCTCCAAAGTCACCACCATCATCATCGTAGTGGCTAGTGTCCGCAGCGTTAGCACGGCCAGTAACCAGCGACGTCTTGGTCTTGGCAGCCTTGGTCTTCTTGCCGCCCTTGTCGGCAGCCTTCTCCTCCCTCATCTTCTCATTGCCCAGGGCGGTGATAGTACTAGCCAGCTTCTTGATCTGCTCGCTGGGCATCTCCTTGGCGAGGGCCTTGGTGAAGTCCTGGAGGAAGAGGCTGTACTGGGGGTTCTTTGCGTTGGCCGAAAGGATGGGGCCGAGAACTGTGCGGAGGTTTTCGAACTGAGCCTTGGTCTGGGGCTGGAAAAGGGGCAGCTTGGAAATGTCGACAGTGTTGGTAGGATCGGCGGAGTCGACGATGACGGCAGCAGTTCGGGTCTTGGCCCGGCCAGCGCTGATTCCGATATCTCCAAACATGTCGGCGGCGTGGGCAAGATCGGCCTCCTGCTCGGTACGTCGGAGTCGCTCACGCTTCTCGGCCTCGGTCTCCTCGACCACTTGAACGCTGGCGGCGTTGGCCTTCTGCTTGGCTCGGTCGGCCTGGTGCTCAGCAATACGCTGGCCCTTGGGCTTCTTGGCGGCGGCGGCAGCTTCAGCAGCCTTGGCCTTGGCCTCGGCGGCCTTGCGCTCCTTCTCGCGCTCTACCTCGGAGTCTTCATCGGCATCCCACGAATCGAGAACCTGGCGAAGAGGGTCGGGTTAGTCTTGCAAGGCGCCAGAGAGCGCGGGGCATCATGTCGAGACTTGCATCGCTATCGTCTTCCTCATCGTCAAACTTGCGGCGAGCAGCAACGGCAGCGGCAGCGGCAGCGGCAGCCGGAGAGCTGGAGGAAGAGCTATCGTCGCTCTCCTCATCGTCTATGCAAACAGCCGTTAGCCAAGGGGGTTCTTCACGACTTCAAGGCAGGGATCGAGTTCACGACCCCGCAAAGTGCATCTCGCGATAAGACACGATAAATCTGGTGCTTGGAGGGGCTACTTACCCCACTTCTTAGGAGGCATGATGTCAAGTGTTTTTTTCTTTTCTGGTGGTAGAAAGAAGAGCGATTGTCGAAGATGTTTTGAGGCGTGCGAGGTGTGTCAAGGAGGAAAGTTTTGTGTGCGCCTTATGTGCGTGTGTGTGGGTGGGTGTTTGATGCCGGTCGCGAGTCGGTCGAAAACGGGTCGAAGATGGATCTGGTTTTGAGGAAGAAGAAAAGAAGTTGAGCAGGGAAAAGGCTAATAGGAAGCTTATGCCTTATTTAATATTGTATATTATATAAACAACAAGAGTCGATGCCTTGAACGATAATGAATAGTATCAAAGAACACTAACTTTTGATCAAGGTACTTCGACTCGTAGTGGTCGGGCACAAAGACTTGGACCCAAACAGGCACTGACAGTCATTGCAGGAGTGATGGACGGGGGGGATGGAGGGGCAAAAGGAGGGGCAACTTTTGGGGCAACTTGATTTTTTTTTTTTTTTTCTTGCTCAACTTTTTTCAGACGCTTTCTTTTTGCCTCGGCCATGGCGCGGAAACGTTTAACACGATTAGATCTTGACGTCAATCATGGCTGCTCCTAAAAGGTTGGGGGTTGCATCGATGTTTTGTTACACCTGTTCCGATATTTCCCTTGTTCTTCAAGTTGGCTCAGACTCAAGGACTTTACCCGTCAATGTTGGTCCACGGTTGAATTCACGCCTGGGAACCCGAGTTGCCTATTTTCATATTAAGGGGGGCTCTGATTGCCTTTCCGAGGTGTCCGTATACTCATGTGACTCATATCAAACTTGGTGATCTCTCAATAAATACCTCGAAATCTGGGCTCGGGTCTTGGCATCCATCATGTCTCGTGGGGCTGCATTTGGTGGCATCCCACATCCCTACCCGGAAGCCACCCGCGTCTGACAAGTTCAGGGCTGGGATTGACGGGGATGATGGATCATTTGAACATGATTTGGATGGTTGCAAGCCTTGATTTATGAATTGTTTGGCTTTCATGGTGGTTGCCTTCTCTGGTTTGTCGCTTCGTTAATTAAACCTAAGGCGAGGACAAAGTCAACTTTCATCATGCTCCCGTTTGAGAAACTTCTTATTTACTTATCTACGAACTAGAATCCCCATAAAACAACATCTTCTTAAGATACCAACTGCATGTAGGTTCATTGTAAAATCTTGCGAGTGGCTGATATCCTCCATTCTCCTCGGAGTTGACCATCACATGATGACGCAGATTTTCATAGACAAAGGAGGCATAGGTAGTGATTTCAAATTCCAGCCCTGCCAATGCTACGCAGAAAATAATTAGCCTCATCTCCAAATTTGAATCCCTGAATTTGTGGCACGTGGTTCATAGAGGCGTGCGTTTAAGTAAAAAATATGCCTTTTCGTCGCCGATTGCCCATGTTCATCCCCGAACTGAGGCCCATATTCCCGTCAACAATTCACCGAGTCACCAATCAAAAACACGCCGGCATGGATCTTGTTCGCGATTTTCAAGCCAAAGCGCGAGCGCGAGGTCAAGCTGAATAGATATCGACGCCTTCCGACTGGTGAAGCGGAGTTTGGGGTCCCCGACATCAGGGAAATGCGGGAATGAGTATCAGGAAAAAATCAATAGAAACTTGCGCAACCGCAGAGATTATGCCTACAGGCCATGTACCTCCGCCTTGCCTTGAGGTGGTTTAGTCTCCGCGAGAAGTAATACTGTAGTCATCTAGAGTAGCAGAGCCCCATCTTCCGAGTCCTCCCGATGGAACTCTCTCACGTGGTATCCAGCAACTCCAAAGACGGCCGCCGGTGAACCTTGTGCATCCCATCCACACGCATCGCCGCGTTCTCGATTTGGGTCCTGAAAGAGCTTTGCTAGCGCCTCTCGGCGCTTGTCTGAACCACTGCGGGCCGTCATCACCATGACAAAACCTAGCATTGGCCCGTTTTTTGCGGCAAAGATACCGGCGCCGCACACGCCGCTCACCTTGACCTTGAGGCTTCCGGTCTGTCTTCGTGGCTTTCGTATCGTCTATTGTAAGCAACCCCCAGCTTGGGTGCACAGGCATCCTGCTCATACCTGCTCCCTCGCGAAGGGAACTCCGTCTCTGCTTTGCCATGGACCCTGGGGGGTATGGATGGGAATGATGAACATCCTCCGGGGCAACCTCCCCGATGGCCGTTATCTATCTGCCAATATATAAGGTCCTGTCATGCCTTGTCAGGCAGAAGGCTTTTGTATGCTGTGTCCTGTATCAAACAATATCATCACTGGTCTCTATCACCTCTTTGCTCTACCTTCTTATACATCCAAGACCTTGCAAGTCTTGTCCATCCCAATGCTTTCGACTCAGATCCAGCACACCCAAGCCTCGAGACAAGCTGCACAGCTTGGAAAGGCAGCTGCTCTAAGCTTCGTTCGTACTGCATCCTCTTCTTCCTCCCATCTTGGATGCTCGGCCGTCCTGAGAGTCGGCTGTGCAGCAAGCCAACAACATCGACTCTTCTCGTCAACACCCGCCACCCAACTCCGTGACTTCTTCCCCGTCAAGGAGACTCCCCATATCCAAAAGACCAAGCCAGCATGGCCTCACCACGCCCAGACATACGAGGAAATGGCTGCTGTCGTACCTGCCCACCGAGAGCCCCGAACCAAAGGTGACTGGGTGGCCTGGAAGATTGTACGCCTTGCCCGGTGGTGCATGGACAAGGCCACGGGTATGGATCGTGAACAACAACAAGTTGACAAGAAGCACCCAACAACTTCCGTGGTGGCACAGAAGCCTCTTACCGAGGCGCAATGGGTATGTACAACCTTCCCCTGACCCGAAGAAAACGCAGGCTGACAAGTCCAAGTTGGTGCGTTTCATCTTCTTGGAGAGCATCGCCGGAGTTCCAGGCATGGTCGGCGGCATGTTGCGCCACCTCGGAAGCCTTCGACGCATGAAGCGAGACAATGGTTGGATCGAGACGCTCCTCGAGGAGAGCTACAACGAGCGGATGCACCTCCTGACATTCATGAAGATGTGCGAGCCGGGTTGGTTCATGAAGATGATGATCATTGGAGCCCAGGGCGTCTTCTTCAACAGTCTTTTCGTCTCCTACCTCATCTCCCCCAAGATTGTCCACCGATTTGTCGGATATCTTGAAGAGGAGGCCGTCCATACCTACACCCGTTGCATCAAGGAGATCGAGGACGGTAACCTGCCCAAGTGGAACGACCCCAAGTTTGCCATTCCCGACATTGCTGTTCAGGTGAGCAACACGAACAACTCTTACACAAGTCTTGGAATGAAACATTGCTGACTCAGTTTGTGGCTAGTATTGGCAAATGCCCAAGGAGCACCGCACGATGAAGGACCTGATCCTTTACATCAGGGCTGACGAAGCTGTCCACCGAGGTGTCAACCACACACTCGGTAACCTCAACCAATCCGAAGATCCGAACCCCTTTGTCAGCGAGTTCAAGGACCGAGAGCCTCCCAGGCCTGCCCTGAAGCCCGCTGGATACGAACGAGCCGATGTCATCTAATAGGAAGCGAAAACTAAACGACTCGACGACGAGGGAATAACCTTGAAAGTTAAACACGACCTTGTACCAAAAGCCATTTCTTTTGTTAGAAGAAGAGCATTAAAAGATGTCTGTACGTTTAAAGAGCTGTTACATATGATACCACTGGGTACCGGCGTTCTGGAAGGCCCCGAGGTGGAGCTTAGGTTGTGGAATTATGCAGCTTTTTGCTGTTTTTGGAGGCGTTTGGGGCCAAATAATCCCAACTCATGACGGATACATAAAAGAATTTGGTAGATGATGGATAATTTCCAGTGGTAATACAATAAAAATTCATACAAATTCTTGGCCTCAATGTAGTGAGAAGAACAGCAAAGATAGCCTGCAGGCCTCAGCGAGCACTCAAAATAGTGACAAACGAGGCCCTTCACGCAGACCAACCCTTGCTGTCACTTGTTGCACAGTGTCTCCCAAGAACACGTAATTCTTATGTAGGCGCTCCGTATCACCTCGTTTGCCCGTAGCCTCTCAATGATCCAATCTCGCATGTGAATTTCCTGCCTATTTCGGCAAGGGGAACGTCGTTAAGCTTCTTTGAACCCGGACCGGACCGCGTCACCAAGAGGTCGAATGTGCCTTGCGAGGATCATTTTGGGGAGATGTGCGCTGTCATCGAGGGTCGTAGTTGGCTGAAACTGATGTCATGCTTTGAAGCACATCACCTTTTTTTCATGCTCATTGTTTCGCTCATTGCTCTTTGTGTGTTACCCCCCGGTCACGCAAGCACTCAAATCATCCAGCACAGCCTTGGATTGTGGGGAAGTTTACGGATCGTGGGCCGCGTGTAAGGCTGGGGCGGTGTAAGTTGGAGATAGAGTGACTTTGGACTGCTAGGAACAATTTGCGCGAATAATCAACTGAAACGTTGAGTGACTTGCGGTTCAATTTCGTCTCATGCCCGCTGGAATCTTTGATGATCTTGTTTTAGATGCTTCCCCACCGACCAACCTCCTCTCTTCTGTGCCCGCACATGTTCGTGGTGGCAGTGTTGACAGGGTTTGGGGTGACGATCCAGGGGGGCGAGCGTAAATCTATTCTTGTTGCCCCTTGACTGCAATGCTTGTCTTCGGAAGGATTGCCATGTATGTATGTACCGTACCTACGCACATACGCACGCAGCAACCTACTTAGACGCGGTGGCATGGACGAGAGAGACGCTCTGTGGGGCAGGACACGCCGGATCTGGAGTGTTATCGCGTCTAAAGATGGATGGATGGGCGCTGCTGTCCTTGGGGGCCGAGTGTGAGATGTGCTGGCTGCGGCTAAGTCGTCGACTTGAAACACAGAGACGACTCTACTTCGCTCGAGGCGAGCATCACTCTTTGAAATGCTCGGCTGTTTGGATGAGTGGAGAGTGACAAGGTCCATTTCATTTCTCGGGCCCTGCCTGGCTGGCCTGGACCATGTGCTGATTTGACAACAAGCGCGCACCCGAGATGATGAGAGGAGAGAGGAGAGACATGATTTACAACAAAAAGGCTGGAGTTCTAATGAACCAGGAGCATCCACATCGGCGATAACACACGCTACTCGGGCCGTCTTGACAGCCCGGTAGGTATGGATCTATTGACTGACCCGACCCGACTGCTGTGGTCGTGTTGGACATCCATGGATGATAACCTGAATGCTCGGACCCCTGCAGATACGATTAACCTTCACATGGATGCAGGACAGCGCAGCGAGCCTCGCCCGCTCAGTGAAACTCTCTACAAGCCTCTCCCAAGGACACAAACAGCTTGTGGCTTGAACTCGACTTCATTGCTCCAGCGCATTGAGCTTCTTGTGCAAAGGTACCTCTAGTGCTGATATGATGAACTGGAGAAAGCAGAGCCGCCAATCCCGACTGGGGAAGCAAGCCACGGGGCCACGGGATCAAGACCCACAGACCCCATTCTCGATTGGATCCAGTCTTGCCCGTCTGTCACTTGCCGCCTTTTCTTCGAAGCTGGTCCAATCCCTCTGCAGAGGACGTGTTTGTACTTGGTGATGTGAAGCAGTGACGGGTGCTGGGAAAAGGACTTTGGGGCACATCACATCACACACATTACAGCGTATCTGAAGTATCGCTATCGTAAACGGGATAAGATATCAAACGTGAGAATGAATGAATGAATGCCGAAGAAAGAGAGATCCAAGTAGAGACCGAAACTGGGTACATGCGATTGACAGCGGCACAGACAGGCATCAACATCTTTACCTGGGTAGGTAATTGCCGACGTCTGATGCATCTGCCCTTTGCTGTTCCTTTTGCTCTTGCCTCACCTTCCATTGCCTCACCGTTTGCCTCATTCTCACTTTCTCATTCTTTTCAACCCGAATATTCCCCTGCATCTCCCGTGTTTCTTCACCACCATCCCCCTTCATCTCTCTTCCTTCTTCTTCTTCCCATCTCCACCATCACCAATATCACTCAACAGTGGTTCAACAACATCGTCATCCTCAAGCTAACTTAACCGACTATCAAAAGATCCCAGACACCCCCGGACACGGTTAAAATTAGCAAGATTTACTGTCACAGTAACTAGCTCCAGGCCGTTGTTGTCTCGTCGGGAACTTGTCTCGCACCACCGCCTTTGCCTTGTCTTTTGCTCAGGCTCAGGCTCAGGTACCCAGTCGCTCTGGCTTGGGGTCGGCCCCATTCGCTCGACGTGTCTCTTCCAGGGCTTGCACAGCCTCGCTCGCTCGCCGCACCACTTGCTTTTCGCTCCCAGGCTCTGACCATCGCATATTGAGGGGGGGGTTTTCGCTGTTACGCATTAGACGCCTGTGGGCACGCCCCGTTTCTCGCCGTCTTGGGTTGGTAGCTGGCCTGGCCTTCGACGGGAATTCTGGACCCAAGGAACATTGTGGACCAGCCACAGAGTGTCCCCCTCCAAGCGTCCGTTCCAGTGGCGGTAGGTAGCCGCCCAGCTCTCCCGTCTGAGAAGAGTCTCACAAATACCAAGGTGCATGACCTTACTCGCTGCTCCAGCTGCTACCTTAATTTTACCGCCCTGCTGCCGTTTCGCTTGCATTGCTGAGTTGTGCTGCCCGCCGCCCGCACTGCACCCGCAGCCTAATAACTCACCTCCACCATCATCATCTCGTCCTCGTCCTCGTCCACGTCCACGGCGCACTCAACTCGACAAGATCGAGCGCTGCTCTCTCCGTCCTTCATCATCACACAGCGCTTGCGATCCTACTACCGACGTCGCATTTCTCACCTTGAAACAACCCGCTCCACTGCGCGCCTCGCTACCCCCTCCACGCGTCCGGCTGCCGTGATAGGACGGTCCCCCGCTCATTGCATCACCCTGTGAGCGCACAGCCCCCGGCATCGCCACGGTGCCTGAAGGCTGACTCGGGAGTCTGCCTCGTCTGCTTCGTCTGCTTCTAAACTCGGCAACATCATGGATCAACAAGCTCAGCGCGGCCGGTCGCCGTCGGCTGGTCATCAACAGCCTCATATAAACCAATCCCACTCCCCGTCGCCGACGCCTTATCAGTCAAACGACACATCTGTCGGCCTTGGCCTCACTCTGGAACAGTCTGTTCAGCCATCCTATGACTCCTTCAGCAACTCGGGTTTCTTGAGCCCTCAGCAATCGCCATCTTTCCCGCCTCCTCAACAGCAGCAGCAGACTTCGTTTGCTCAGGCCAACCTCTCCGACCCCGCCATTCTCGACCCCAATAACACCGCCTCTTTTGGCCAGCAGCCAACCGGCTCCGACACTTCGCCCTTCAACAACCAGGCGCAGACCGCATACTTGTCGCCTAACCTCAACGACGACTTTTCTCTTTTCCCGACTACCAGTGGTCAGGGCGACCAATTCAACGCCCCCTTGTTCGACCCTAGCGACATGAACAATATGGCGTCCCCGCAGGGTCACCACTCCCCGACCCCTCCTCACCTCTTCCAGCCGGACGGTCAACAGCCTGGTTCGGCCCATCAGTCGCCCGCCTTCAACCAGCACCAATTCTCCTCCCCGCCTAGCCACTCGCGCCATGCGTCTCTTGGCCCCGCGGACGCTTTACTCCCGAACCAGATGGCCGATTGGAGCCAGCCTCAGTTCCAGGGCCACCGTCGCACCCCCTCCGAATACTCGGATGTGTCGTCCGTTGCGCCGTCGCCGAATCTCGTCAGCGCCGATGACTTTGACACCGGCGTAGGTGGGCATTCGCCTGCTCATCGCCCTTCGGACGGCAGCCTTTACCAAGAAGTACTGGGAATTGGGAACTTTAGCATTTCAGACCCTCAGGTCGGCAGCCCTGGGCACCAGGGCAGAAGCCCGTCGCATAGTCCTGCGATTAGCCCTCGCATTGTTCCACAGCAGATGCCCGACCTTAACCAGCCTGCTTTTGGTCTGGCACATCCTACCAACGCGTACGGTGCTCCAGCCTCATACCCCGAACTCCAAGGGGCTGTTGAGGCCTTCCCAAGCCTCCAAGCACCAGGCCATGATTTGTCGTCGCAGATGGCACCTCCTGCTATCAATATTGACTTTGCTCCTAATAATATGAAGCAAGGCGGCTTTGATCAGCCCAAATCGCGTATGGATCAGGACTCTTTGACTCCTCCAGACCGAGGTATGTATCCAATTCGCTGTTACTAGTGAGCTATCTAACTCTGAATAGGCCGCCCCAGATCTCGTCCTCGTGCGGTTACGGACCCATTCCACCCTGGTGGCATGATGCTCAATCGCCCTGGCAATACCTCTAGCCTTTCTCCATCATTGGGATCTGATCTGTCTTCGCGGTCAGACTCTAGGTCATTGTCGCCCCTCGACAGACAAGCCGGCACGTCACCTTCTCGGAGAAGGCAGTCAACTTCGGCAGTTCCCAACAATGTTATTGCGCTGCGCTTGGCCGACCCCGAGTACCAGAACAACCAGGATAGTGGCGCGGCCAAGCGGGTTCAAAAGCATCCTGCCACGTTCCAGTGTACTCTCTGCCCCAAGCGATTCACTCGCGCCTATAACCTGCGCTCCCACTTGCGAACACACACCGATGAGCGACCGTTTGTGTGTACCGTGTGTGGCAAAGCGTTTGCCCGACAGCACGATCGCAAGCGACACGAGAGTCTGCACTCGGGCGAGAAGAAGTTTGTATGCAAGGGTGATCTCAAGGTCGGTGGCCAATGGGGTTGCGGCAGGAGGTTCGCCCGTGCGGATGCTCTTGGCCGACATTTCCGATCTGAGGCGGGCCGCATCTGCATCAAGCCTCTACTGGATGAGGAAATGATGGAGCGGCAACGACTTTGGCAAGAGCAGCGTATGCAACAGAACATTGCTCAAAACATGGTGGTTGCATCCAACATGGGCATGGAACCCCCTGTTTATCCCATGGATACTGGTGGCAACCCAATGCTCCCAGCAGCTCTCCTCGCCCAGTATCCAGCTCTGGCACAGATGAACTGGGGTGGTTCTGATGTGAGCGGCGGTATGGATGATGATGTGAGTGGTCGTTCATCATTCGATGCCAGCGACTATGACGAGAATGAAGACGGTGGCTATGTCAGCGGCCCCGGAACAGGCTTTGGTGAAGGAGGGATGAACCAGGGCTTTGGTGAGATGGGATACGCGAGCGATTTCGGCGGTCGATAATCAGTGCCAGCCCAGCGACGCGAGGGGGAACCTCTCTCCTCTCGCCATGTTTGATGCCTTGCTTCTTCTTCTTTTCTTGGCCCTTCCACGTCCTTTTGAGGGGCCTTGGCTTTCATTTGTCAGCAGCGATTTGTTTCTCTTCTTCTCTGCCCCTTGCTGAAGGGCGATTAACGTTTGAATGTACTGGGACGGGTTGGGCGCCAGTGACGGCGATTTTGTTTGCCACACCGCCATGGTTGGATATGCGGGCGTGCTTGTGGAACATTTCTGGGAGCGGTTGGGTATAGACGGTACTGCGCATAGATACCAAACTGAGTCTGCTTGTTGTTTTTCTTCAACTTGGACGAGCTGCCTCGTTTCTTTTATTACTTGTTTTTCTCTGCTTGTTGTCTTTGGGGATGCGTGAATGGACTGTTTGCAAGTGTGTTTGTGATGCTGGGCCCCTTTTCTTTGAGGATACATAAACTTGGATCTTGTCTTGACTTCCATGATAGAGACAACTATGGGTAAAGCAGCATTATGGTTAAAGGGACACTGGAGTGTGCACTTAGGCGAGGGATGCTGGATATCATGAATGTTTAATAGGTTCCATGACAAGGCATCACCGGATGCTCACGTTGATCAATCATGAGAGCCCGGGCCACTAGAGCAGCTGGGAAGATGTAATTACATACGATATTAACAAGTTATCTGCCGCCGTCCGTCCATCCAAAATGACAAGTAAAGATATGAAATGTCCTCCCAATCCAGTCCAGTCCCAATCCTTTATGTGTGCCCCTAGGATATCTTTACATGCAAGGAAAGTAATGAAACGAAACGAAACGAAACGAAACGACCACTCTAAACCCAAGATGATTTTGCCCAACGCCATGTGGTATCCAAGATTCCATCCACCCCATTCCTTGGTATCCTGCCCCTTCCATTTGATGACTGAGATGATAGTCGTTTAAAAGACCATTGCATCTCCGGTACCGAAGTAGTTCTTGACAATCTCGGCCATGACTTTCTCACATATCTCGCGGTGTACAGTTGCGAGCGCTTCGGTGATGAAAGGCATCAAGAGTGAATTGGCCTCGACGACAATGTCCTCGCGCAGCTCATACTCGTCTCCTTCAACCGTGGCCGTGCTACCCGAGGCGGTGCTATCGGACCCGGCTGGAGATATCGGCATCGTCGCCGCACGGCGCTGTCGGACCGCAAACTCCGCTCGGACGACTATGCCGGCCGGGGCAGTGGCCCGAGACCGGACACCCTCGGGCACATCCTGGAAGATGGTCTGGTAGGTGATCTCCCTGTTGAGGCCCGGCGCGAGCGTGATGAGCTCACGGAGGCGGAAGGCTCGGACGGATTCATCCCAAGGGCCGAAGAAAGGGTCATCAGCGATGGCGTCCGGGCCTGTTGAGACCTCGTCAAAGCTGATCAGAGTGGTGTGATGCCTGATGAGGGGGGTGTATGTTTGAATGGTTGCTATCACGGCACCGGGAGGGAGGTTGCCCGGCACTGGGATGACGATGCTGAGATGATGTTGTTTGCGCATTGTAGGATAGTTGTAGCAAAGTAGAAGGTGATGGTGATGTGAGTTGTAGTCTTTGAAGTTGTTTGATTTCCGTGATCACACAGACCACTTATAAGTACGGGCGTGAGTAAAGATATAAAGATGGTTGAAGCTGTCTTGATAGTACGTTCTTAGCATCGACAACTCAAGGTCGGTGGCATGGACAGTGACGACGGTATCAATAAAGATAATTCTATCCTGGCAGAGAATCCAAAGGGGGACATGATGATTATCAATGTCGACCTGATACTGAGAGGCGGCGCCTATTCCTCCAAAGAGAGCAAAGGATGGTCAGGATACCGAGGTGATGGACGAGAGCTGGCCAGGTTGTTGTTCAGCTTTGCTGCAGATGCAAGATATGACGGCAGACGAGATGAGGCAGTGAACGTGAACCAGGGAAGTTCGGCAGTCAAGAAGGAGAAAATAAAGGGTAGCAGTAGCAGTGACCGCGCCTCACAAAAGATCGTATCGTGAGTCGTCGACTCTGGTCCTCGCTCGTGATCATGAGCCGGAAGCTTCAAGACCCGACGATTGCGGGCTCCAGCTGCTGCAGGTGAGTTTGTAGATTGACAAAGACCCCCTGCCTGTGCTTCTCTGATGTCCGCGTCGAACCGTGGGGAGGCAGAGCCCGATGACCGACTGGGGTTTGAACTGACTCTCTTGGTTGGAGGGACCCGCGATGAGACAAGGGAAGCGAGGCCAGAGAGACGGGAACGGGCACGATCTGGCGGCTAGCCGAAGGGAAGGGTTACGGTACAGTAGCAGCAGCAGCAGCAGCAGTAGCGGTGGTGGCTGATGAAGGGAGATGGATAAAAATACACCGGAACCGCTGATACAGCGTGGTTGAGAGGCGGGGCGTGGGTGGCTGAGAGGCCTTGGGACGGGGGGGACGAAGGAGGCGATGCTGTGCTAATTAATCCATTCATCGAATTGATGCTGTCTAATCCATGAAAGAAGCCTGGGCATCCCCCTTTTTTTTCACGATGCGACCTTGTCAACAATTTTGTGGTGCTTTATAGCACGTGAATGTGATTTGTCTAGTTTCTACGGGAGTCGCGGGATGGCGATGGCGAAATCCGTGATGGATGGATATCTTGATCTGGCCTCAAAGAGTGTGAGATTAGATGCTATGCTATGATGCCCGCAAGATTACTTGCGTAAAATTTGAGGCGCCGGCTTTGGTTTTTTTATTATTCCCTATCCATGCTTCGTCAGCCACCATCCAAGCCAAAAAGCCTCCAATTGAGAATCTTCAACCCCGGCAACACCGAGCCCGGTGAGCACGGCATCAAACGTTGCCGCTGTCACGGGTAAGACGGGGAGGAGAAACGATGCGATGAATGGGGGAGGAATGGTGGCCCATGACGCATCCGGGGGGTAAGAATGAGCCAGGGAACCAACATTGACTGCTTTATTCCCATGGGGAATCTTCAGTGTGGGAAACCTTGAGAGAGCATGGGAATAGCAGCGGCCCCGTCTTACTCGGCCCTCCGAAGCCGCAATGCCGTTTTCCGTCGCCGGTCTTCTTCCGATCACCTCCGTGAAGACGGAGGACCCCTTGTTTCACTCGCTGCACCTTCACGGGCCATAGCAATGCCCCGTTGCCCGTGTATTTCTCTAGTCACCTCTGGTATTCTGCACCATGGTTAATACGGTCTGCAAGTGGAAAACTTTTCAGCCGTTAAGCTTGTCCGGTTGGACATCCTAGTCGCGTGAGGCTATCCGTTGCAGGAGCATTGCATAGGTAGACAGACCAAATATGGAAGCATGTATGTATGTATGTAGTAGTATCTGCATCTGGCGCCTTTGGTAGCCGTTATGGCAATGTCAGTGACATTGACAGCCCGTGGTTAAAGGCGGGAGATGGGACCACGGCCCGACTCGCAGGTCTAAGAATAACCTCATGCCTCTGCCGGCAGAACTAGGCCGCGAAGGAGGAAGGTCGAAACAAAAAAGAGATGGGAAGGGCCCCCGTCAACAGGGCAGGTTAGGTAGCCCAGGAACACGCGCGCCTTTGAGAGCAGCCAATGCCGTGGTTTTCCAACTGACCCGGGTGGGTGGGCATCACTCCATTCATCCTGTGACGAGCAGCATGAACTTGGACGACGTGTTCGTCCTCCATACCAACGCGAGCTTCCTTTTGGGTGCCAGCGCTAGTAGCTGAGGGGGCTGAGCTGGAGCTGTGACTGCCGGATAGTGGAGGAGCCGGCAGTGGAGGGAAGAACTGGAGGAGAGAGAGGAGGCACGCAGAAGGCTGGCACTTACAGTGAAGCCTTATCGTGATGGTCTAGATGTCCGAGTTGCATCTTGGGGCGAGTACTACCTTGCCGGCCGCATTGTAATTGAGAGGCATAAGAGTCATGCGAGGAATTGAGACGTCCATCCATCCATCCATGGAAGGATGGATGTCTTGCCGCGTCCACTCTCGATGCTTCGCTTAAACAGAGGCGAACAAGAGTCAACCTTTACAACAAAACAAACCGTGCTCTGCTGCTACATACGCATCAGCAGCACAGATGGATGTATGTATGGTCCACCCGATGACGAGTGCCTACATCTTCGGGTCTGACCGCCTTGACAACGTTGGGCGGGCGAGCGGCTCTATCAGATTCTCCTGTTTTCTGTTTATCCTCACTCGTGCGGAGACGAGAACGAAACAACGCATGAGATGGTGGCCACGTCGTCGTCGTCGCCGCTGTGGTCGATCCAGGTCCAAGGGACGACGAGACGAGACGGCATTGATCAGAGCAGGCACAGACAATCCCGCGACTTGCGGGCTTTTCTGGACCCAGACCAGCCCAGATTCCGGCGCATCGCACGGGAAGCGGTGAAGGGTTTGGCGATGCCTATTCGGGCTAACGTCTGTGGGATGATGCACAGAGCTAAGGACTCGCAGGAAAGGTGCAGGGATTTGGAGGGGACGCTCGTCTCCATCCGTCATGGATCCAAGGGCCATTTGCCTTCCCTTCAACTGCGGGTAGTTCCCGACGGGCCTGCATGCCACCCGCAGAGTAAACACAGAGTGACACACCAAAATCGCCCCCCATCCCGCGGTACAAACAACACGACGCGATAGGTTCTCTTCGTAGGAAATACCTCAGGGTTCTGTACACCCACACCTGCTTCAGCTGGTACCCGATACCTCGGACGAGGTTTATACCCACAGCACCTTTTTTCACGCTTCCTCGACGTGGGTTGCCATGAATGACTCTTTGCGCAGTGTAGGTTGCTGCTATATACCACTTCTACTCTAGCCTCCCCCTCGGGCCCTGCCCTACCCGCTCCTCCCTTGCTGTTAGCCTATTGCCGTGGACAGCTTCGTCTGTTGTTGGAGTGACGATAGGTGCGCCATCGCGCGAAGCCTGATCTCCACAGCAGGCCCTTTCCGGCAACGAGCAGGTCGTCGTGGGAACCAGGCCGGACAGCGTGTTCCACAAATGGGTTTTCTCGCCGACAGGGAAAAGGAAAGACGCGGGGAACTGGGACGGGATGATGTCTATCTGTCTGTCTGTCTGTCTGTCTTTCGTAGTAGTAATAGTTTTAGACCTGAACTTGCCTTACCCTCTCTGCAAGTGTTGATCGGCCCGCAAGGGACGGGAATTCAGTCTGTCATGATAGGGCCTGAGGTATGGTATTCGACCTGTGAGAAACATGCAGGAAAGACAAGTTGTGTGTGCAAAGACCTTACCCCTCTTTAACCGAGACTTCGAGGCGAGCAAAAAAGCCACAGCTTTGTTTCGTAGCAAAATGTCGATATTCCATGTCTGTTGACATTTTCTACTCGCTCTATCAAAAAAAAAAAAACACGAGACAGAGCCAAGCCTAATACTATGTATCGAATACCTGCAAAATGTTTAAATAATTCCTTTTTCCTACCATCAAAGTTCCGAATTAGTCGGCTCCCGCTTTGCCGTAAATTCCAGTCGGTTTAGGGCAAAGCAATCTTGGACCTCGTGGCCCCCGAATGACCGCCTGGGCCCCGCGTGATGTCACCGAGATCGAACGAGGGGCCCAGGGGACCCTTGGGTTGTCTGGATCAGGTCGCGGAGCCTAATGCGTAGCATTTCCTTGTCGATCCAACGCGGATTTGACAGAGTTATTCATGCCCGCAGAAGGCGGAGAGAAGGAGAGCAAGCAAATGCACCACATCCTGTCCGCCCTATGAGTCGATATCGCCCTTGGGGTACCTCCCTGCCTGGTCTCGACGTGCAGCCTTCAGACGTTGCCGGCCAGGTTGCTAGGTATCCAAGATCGAGGGGACACCCCAGTCGCGGGAAGCTTGTTGGGCGCTCAAGGCTTAGGCGGGCTGTTGTTTTAGGCACCTTGCGGACGGGACCCTTTTCTCGATTCCCCTCCTCTAATTAGTGGAATGCACATGTGAGATTTGGGGGGCTGGGAAAGAGATGGGCTCAACGCGTTATTGGGCCCCATCAGAGGCAATGAACACGTCCATCAAGGGGAATCTGGTCCAACCACGCGTTTGCTCTGCGGCCTGACCCTGCAGGCCTGCAGAGGTATCAACGGGCCTTGGTTTGGTTGGTTGACCTGAATCGAGTGGATCGTGCATTACATGAGGGAGAGGTGTGTGTGTGTGTGTGTGTGGTGGTGTTGCAGCGGCGACTGAAAGTGCATCGTGATTTTTTCGACTGCACGGCTTGACGACGCCTGTGCTCGGGGTCAAGGAGGAAGTGACTGAGGACACCGCCCAGACCTGAAAAGATTTTCTCTTGATGGTGGTACACGGCGTTATGTATGGTTAAAGCGAGTGGGTGTGTAGAGCCCTGTACGGAGGGCGTTTTCGAATATCATGGGTCTGGTGATAATGGTTGCCGGCTTGTGAGGATGCGGCCAATGTCCGTTGATGACGGGAAACCAAGGATCCATGACCTCCATGGATTCCATGGCTTCTATGGACTCGAGGGAATGACTCTTACTACCCCCAGATTTCCGATCCCCTATCCAAACACTGCATCATCGTTATTGATGTACTTGTCGGCCCATATAGTCCCGGGTATAGACCAAGGTACCTTTAACGACGTCCAATCCGCCGAACCTGTATGGATGGGACCTACTGCCGTCCTCTATTCGCCCTTTCTCCGAAAAAGCTGCCCATCTCATTTCTCTCTGCTCCTGCCTGAGGTGATGGGTGTTGCCACATGCTGAGGAAAGACAACGGGAAGGAGGAAAGAGCCAACGAGAGGAAAGGGGCTCAAACCGCCTTCACACTTTTCATATCCGCCTCCCATCGACGACTTCTAGACATCAAACATTCTGCTGCACCTCACCTTATCTCAATCTCATCTCACCTTGTCCTTCTAGACTGACTAGGGTCTTCCACGTTTCTTCCCGGTGGCGGCGTGTTTACTACGGACTAGAACACCGAACCCAGCCAGCAGTTAACCCAGCAGGGCCCAGCTTGACAAGCAGTGCTACTGCGTGCAAGACGGACGTCGCAACAGATCTAGTCCTAGGGACAAGAGAAGAAGCCTTGGCTGCACGAAAGGATCCCTTCCCTTCCTTCCCCTTGCTCGCCCACCACGCCCACGCCGCCCGCCTCTTCGCTTGACGCTTGACGCTTGTTAATGGGGCGCCGCCCTGTCCATTCTGCCACCGGCCAGTCCCCTTGTTGCATTGTGCTGGACATACCCCCAAAGTACAACATCTGAGCATTCGCCTGCCCGACGATCCAAACAAGCAACACCGGCGTCATTGGCCCGCGGCACTACCGCTTGTCTTGGGTCATTTTTTCGGCTTGCCCAAAGGTACCACCAACCTGCCCTTACACTGCAACTCAACTCACTCACTCCCTTTGAATCCCCTCCCCTTCTCTCATTTTTCGCATTGCGCATTTTTGAGAGATATCACCCCGGGAGAACTGACCCTGCCCAGCGAGGCCAGAGGTCTTATGAGTTGAAGCTTACCCAGAAAGCAGGGAATCGACCCCGTCCGTTAACGATAGTCGAGACAAGGCGACCCGACGACTGGGGGGGTTGGTAAAAGCGACGGCGGCTGCGTTAAGTCTGGTCGTCTGTCGCCCAGGATATTGATAATTACCCTGAGAGCTATCTTTTTGACAACGCTCCTTTGAATCCGACCCATCGCACTACTTTTCCCGAGGTGTCATTTCGCTGCACCGCGTCGACCATTCTTCGACAACTCTGGGCAGATTCACGATACCCCTTCTCTGCACGACGTCGCATTCGATATACCCAAACAATCGACGACTTTGTCTCCCTCGCACCGCATTTAGTCGCCCTAAACGTTTCCTTTGCGACTTACACGAAAATCTTCTACCACCGGCGACGACATCTTTGGCATCGAACCTCAGCTCCAGCGCCATATTGCTCTTGTGTGCTGGCTCTCACTTCGATACCTCTCCGCCTCCCATTCGCACACTCCAACGCGCAGCTTCCATGTTTGTGACGTCGCTCCGTCTTCGCACGAGCTCCATCCCTCACAATGGCCGCGGCCGATGTTTTGGCGTTCACAGAAACCTGGATAGGAAGCAGAGATGGCTGGCCAACGACCCGGCCTTCGCCGAATGCGTGGGATGAGACCTCCTTGCGTCTGCGTTTGAGTCTCATTGCACGCGCTTGGCTCATCGAGAGGTCTTGTAAACAGGTAAGGTGCCTTTATCCATGTCGGTTCCAGTTCACATTTCACTTGGAATCATTTTCGCACGGAGAAAGCTTAACGAGCCCTATGGGTGGCGCAAAACGGCCGGTCCCTTGATCGACGGCCCGGGGCATGAGGGGAACCGGCGCCACACATTCCTGGCAAAGCTATCTCCTCCGGAACTGTAACCTCCTGAAAGTCTGTCTCATCTAACCTCATGCCATCCTAGGACCTTTCTACGTCATCACACCGAACCGACTCCATCGCGAGACCTCTAACGATCCCAAGTTGCTCCCCACGATGGTCCCGACGAATACCTAAGACCTACGACTCATCCGATGCCACCGAAAGCACCATGGATGCCAATCGCGCCGATAAATTCGCTCGCAGACGTATCCCAAAATGGCTCGATGCCTTCTCTCCCCCTCCCCCTGACGCTCCACGGGAACCCCGTCGACCCCAAGACAACATTCTGAACGACCCCGCATCCGATCTCCTCATCGACTTGAATTCTCAAGAAGGCTTCTACCAAACGGCCAAGAAGAAGAAGGGCAAGGCAGCACCAGGACCTCCAGCGCCGCCCCCGCCTTCCGCGCCACCGGCCGATAACGGCCAGCAAGATAACAATGGTGGAGGTGATGGCGGTGCCAACGGCGGCGATGCTGCAGGTGGTGCCGGCGGTGGCGATGGTGGAAACAACGGGCTGCCTGCCATACCGACGAACGATTTCGGTACCGATTCATTCCAGGACATCAAATTGGGGGACGACAAACTGGACCTAGGCCTGAGGCCTCCAGAAGGAAAGGGGTTTGATCAATGGGGAACGAAATGGAACACGGCAGGGACGGCAGGGACGGCAGGGACAGGGGGGGCGGGCTGGGACTGGTCTGGAGGAGGAGGAGGAAATGATATCGCGGGCGATGGCAAAGACGACGAAAACCCCTGGGGTAAATCGAAAGGCCTGGAAGGACCCCCCGAGAGTGGTAAGCAAGAAAAGGAGGACCCTTGGGGATTTGGCGCCAAAAAGGACAAGAAAAAGAGCCCCCTTTGGGGTGCGGAACCTGAAGAAGAACTCAAGCCCGGTGATGGTTGGGGCTTCCACGGCGCCAAGAAAAAGGGCAATGGCCTGGAAGAGGTCCATATGGCCTCTGAAGCTGCTGGCTCTGAGAAGAAGGACATCTGGGATACATGGGGAATATCCAAAAAGGACCGGGCAAAAAAGAAGGGCATACTCGAAGACGCTGGATCGTCACACGCCGAACCACCACCAGATCTCCAAGATGATTTATGGGGTGGTGGTTGGTCAAGTAAGAAGCCTGGTGGAGTGCCGGCGCCAGCGCCAGATCCCCCTTCGTTCGAGGACAAGAATGAAGGAGATGACTTTTGGGCAACGTTCGGCTCAGGGAAGAAACCCGTGGAGGAGAAACCGGCTGCGGATGGTTGGTCAAGCTGGGGTTTGACAAAGAAGGGTAAGCAAATGAGTTCAATTGGATGTGCGCGTTTTACGGTGACTAATGGTGTGCAGCTGAGCCGGTCAAGGCGGATGATGGCTGGGACTTATGGGGGACAGGTAAGAAGTTAAAGAAGAAAGCCGGTGATCTAATCCAGCTCGGTGACGATATTCCGCCCCCGGTTCCGGATCCGGTCGAGGCCGTGGAGAGTGAAGGCGGCTTCCTCGAATCTTGGGGTTTCGGCAGGAAAAAGAAGACCCCGACCGTCGATCCCTTTGCTTTTAGGACACCCGCCACCGAGAGCAACGATGATGGTTTCTGGGGGTCACTCGTCAAGAAGCCTAACCCACATGATTATCTAGATGAACCTAACAGTAAGATTGTCCAATATGGCGATATGGAGAGAGGCAAGGGAAGCAAGGTTATCAGCCAGGAACACGACGACTAGGATTGGATATCATCCAAAACGAAGAAGTCTGAACATCGGATGGGCGCCTTGACTGATCTACCTCCTCCAGCGCCAACGCCCCCCTCTATGAAGTTTACTAAACACGAGGACCAAGCAGGAGAACCCGAAGTACCACAGCAAAACCCCGAGGAGGTCGAGGCGGCTCTCGAGGAGGAGGAGATTGCTGCTCTCCTGGAGAAGAAGGCGAAGAGGGGAGGGCGACTTCTCAAGGTCGATCGAGAACGTTTGGTCGTCCTGGAAGCGAACGCTGCCAACAGAGCCGTAGCTAAAGCAGCACGCGAAGCGGAAGAACAAGCTGCGAGGGAAGCAGAAGAAGCTGCTGCAGCAGAAGCAGCGGCAGCAGCCGAGGCAGCAGCCGCAGAGGAAGCAGCAGCCGCAGCAGCAGCAGCCGAGGCCGAGGCTGTCGCTCTACGAAAAGCAGAAGCAGCAGAAGCAGCTCAAGACGAACAAGAAATCGCAGCCCTACTTTCGAAAAAGAAGAAGCGAGGCAAGCTGCTCAGGAAGGAACAGGAACGACTTACGCTACTCGAAGGGAATGTCGCCAGGAGAGCTGAAGTCCAAGCAGCCCGTGAGGCTGAGGAACATGCATCTCAGGAGGCTGAGGCTGCGGCCGCAGCAGCAGCAGAGGAAGCAGCCGCCCAAGAAGCAGCCGAGGCCGAAGCGGCTGCTCAAGCGGCTGCAGAAGCAGAGGCTGCAGCTGCGGCTGCCGCCGAGATCGCTAAGGAAGAGGAGGAAATGGAAATGCTCATGGTTAAGAAGGACAAGCGAGGAGGAAAGCTCCTTAAAAGGGAACAAGAACGCCTTAATACCCTTTTCGAGAACGCTGCGCAGCGAGCAAACGAGCAAGCCATCGCTAAAGCTGAGGAGCAGGCTGCGGCAGAGGCCGAAGAAGCTGCTGCCGCCGAAGCTGCCGCCGCCGAAGAGGCTGCCGCCGCAGAGGCAGCAGCAGCAGCAGAGGCAGAAGCAGAAGCAGAAGCAGCTGCTCAAGCAGCGGCAGAGGCAGAAGCCGCAGCGCAAGAAGCAGCACAGGCAGAAGCCGCCGCACAAGCAGCAGCAGAGGCCGAGGCAGAAGAGGCTGCTAAGGAAGAGGAGGAACTGGCCACTCTCAAAGCCAAGAAGGCGAAGAAGGGAAAGCTAAGCAAGAGCGACACTGTCCGGTTCACTACCTTGGTTGGCAATTCCGTCAAACGTGCTCAAGCCAAAGCTGCCAAAGAAGCTGAGGAGGCTGCCGCGCAAGAAGCAGAAGCTCAGGCAGCCAAGGAAGCTGAAGAGACCGCAGCTCGTGAGGCCGAGGAGCAAGCCGCCCGAGAGGCTGAAGAGGCTGCTGCTAAGGAAGCTGAGGCTGCCGAGGCTGCCGCCATCGCTGCAGAGGAACAGGAACTTGCCGATTTGACCGCGAAGAAAGTCAAGCGCAATGGCAAGCTGACAAAGAAAGACACCGAGCGTTTCAATTTCCTTACACAGCGGGCTCTCGAACGCGCTGAACAAGCAGCAAAGGAGGCAGAAGAGGCTGCCGCAGAGGAAGCTGCTGCGGCCGAGGCGGCTCCCGAGGAACCCCTCGAGGAACCAGTTGAAGAAGCACCCGAGGAGGCTCCCGAGGAAGCTTTCGAGGAAGCCGCTGAGGAAGCATCCGAAGAAGTTCCCGAGGCTGAGGATACAGCTGCACAGGAAGCTGCAGATGCTGAAGCTGCGGCAGCAAGAGAGGCAGAGGCAATAGCAATCGCAGAAGAAGAGGCAGAGCTCGCAGCCCTTGCTGCAAAGAAGGCTAAGAAGGGCAAACTCACCAAGAAGGATACCGAAAGGTTCAATATTCTCACAGAGAATGCTGCACAACGACAAGCTGCTAAGGAAGCTGAGGAGGCTGCCGCCGCCGCTGCTGCCGAGGAGCAAGCAGCAAAGGAGGCAGAAGAAGCTGCTGCCGCTGCAGCAGAAGCCGAAGCTGCCGCTGCGAAAGAGGCAGAGGCGGTTGCTATTGCAGAGGAGGAGGCAGAGCTCGCAGCCCTTGCTGCTAAGAAGGCAAAGAAGGGCAAACTCACCAAGAAGGATACGGAGAGGATCAATATTCTCACAGAGAATGCTGCACAACGACAAGCTGCTAAGGAAGCCGAGGAGCAAGCAGCACGGGAGGCAGAAGAGGCAGCTGCAGCGGAAGCAGCAGAGGCTGAAGCAGTGGCTGCCCGTGAAGCTGAGGCGGTTATCATTGCTGAAGAAGAAGCTGAACTAGCTGCATTGGCTGCCAAGAAGGCCAAGAAAGGCAAACTGGGCAAGAAGGATACCGAACGATTTACTGTCTTGACTGAGAATGTGGAAAAACGAGCCCAGGAAACTGCCGAAGCACAAGCTGCTCAGGAAGCTGAAGATGCTGCAGCAGTTGAGCCCGAAGCCGAAGAACCACCCCCCGAAGAGGCACCCGAAGAACCTCCCGCCGAAGAGCCGCCTGCCGAGGAACTCCTAGTCGAGGAGCCCGACGAAACTGCTGCTGCTGAAGCTGATGAAGCCGCTGCCCAGGAAGCAGCCGAGGCTGCAGCTCGTGAGGCAGAGGTGGCTGCACAGGAGGAAGCTGAGTTGGCTGCTCTGACATCTAGGAAAGAAAAGAGGGGCAAACTTGGCAAGAAGGATACAGACCGGTTCAACGCTCTCACTGAAAACGCAGCCAAACGGGCGGAAAAGGCAGCAGAGGAAGAAGCCGTTGCACAAGCCGCTGCAGAAGCTGAAGAGCAAGCAGCCCGCGAAGCTGAGGAACAAGCAGCCAAGGAGGCCGAAGAAGCCGCTGCCGCTGAAGCTGCCGCTGCAGAAGAAACCGCTGCTCAAGAAGCCGCTGAAGCTGAAGCTGCTGTAATTGCTGCAGAAGAAGCAGAGCTTGCTGCCCTGACAGCTAAGAAGGAAAGGAAGGGCAAGCTTACAAAGAAGGATACCGAGAGATTCAATATTCTTACTAAAAATGCTGCTCAACGGGCAGAGAAGGCAGCAGAAGAAGCTGCAGCGCTTGCCGAAGCTGAAGAGGCTGCCGCGGCCGAAGCTGCTGCTGCAGAAGCTGCCGCCGCAGAAGAGGCTGCCGCCGCAGAGGCTGCTGAAGCTGAAGCAGCGGAAATTGCGCAAGAAGAAGCCGAGCTGGCTGCTCTAGTCGCAAAGAAGGAAAGGAAGGGCAGGCTAGGGAAAAAGGATACCGATCGATTCAATCTTCTTACCGAGAACGCGAATCAAAGGGCTGAAAAGGCAGCTGAAGATCAAGCTGCCAGGGAAGCCGAAGAAGCTGCTGTTGCTGCCGACGCCGATGAGGCAGAAGAAGCTGCGGAGCCACCCCCAGAAGAGCCTCCAGAGCCAGAGCCAGAGGAAGAGCCAGAGGAAGAGGAGGTTGCAGAGCCGGAACTAGACGAAGCCCCTACCCCAGAAGATGCTGAGGCGGAAGATGCTGCCGCTGCTGAGGAGGCTGCAGCTCTCGAAGCTGCTGAAGCGGAAGCCGCGGCTGCGATTGCGGCAGAAGAGCAAGAGCTGGCAGACCTCGAGGCAAAGAAAGCGAGGAAAGGCAAGCTGGGCAAAAAGGATACCGAACGTTTCAAGACCCTTACTGAAAATGCTGCTAAACGAGCCGAAGAGGCAGCCGAGAAGCAAGCGGCTGAAGAAGCTGCAGAAGCAGCGGCTGCCGAAGCTGCTGCTGCTGCCGAAGCCGCCGCTGCTGAAGCCGCCGAGGCAGAGGCTGCTGCAGCCGCTGAAGCTGCCGCAAAAGAGGCTGCCGAGGCTGAAGCAGCTGCCGTGATTGCACAGGAAGAAGAGGAGTTGGCTTCACTGGAAGCCAAAAAGGAGAGGAAAGGCAAACTTGGGAAAAAGGACACAGTACGCTTTACACAACTTACTGAGAATAAGGCTGCTAGGGATGCCAAGGCCGCTGAAGAGCAAGCAGCCAAAGAAGCTGAAGAAGCTGCCGCTGCGGAGGCCGAAGCCGCAGCAGCTACAGCAGCCGAAGAGGAAGCAGCCAGAGAAGCCGAAGAAGTTGCAATCGCCGCCGAGGAAGAAGAATTAGCTACCCTTTCAGCTAAGAAGGTTAGGAAGGGTAAGTTAGGGCGAAAGGACACTGAACGCCTCGCTATTCTAACCGAGAATGCTGCAAAACGCGCGGAGGAACAAGCAGCTCGTGAAGCTGAAGTCGCTGCTGAGGACCCAGTGGCCGAGGAAGCTGCTCAAGAGGAAGAGGAAGACCCGGCTGAGGAGGCTGAGGAGGTCGAGGAAGCTGAAGAACCAGCTCCGGAGACGGAAGAGCCAGTAGAGGATACCCCAGACGAGCCGACAGAAGAATCCCCTGAAGAACCAGTTCCAGATGCCGACGAAACCGAAGAGGCGGCAAAACAAGCCGAGGAGCAAGCTGCTAAGGAAGCCGCCGAAGCCGAGGCCGCTGCTATTGCTGCCGAAGAGGAAGCAGAGCTTATGGCGCTCGAGGCAAAGAAGGTTCGAAAGGGGAAATTAGGGAGAAAGGATACTGAACGATTGGCCCTCCTCACCGACAACATCGCCAAGCGTGCTGAAGAGCAAGCAGCCCGAGAAGCCGAAGAGCAAGCAGCGAAGGAGGCCGAAGAAGCTGCTGCCGCTGAAGCTGCCGCTGCCGAAGCTGCCGCTGCCGAAGCTGCCGCTGCCGAAGCTGTCGCCGCCGAAGAAGCTGCCGCAAGAGAAGCCGCTGAGGCTGAAGCTGCTGCCATTGCTGCTGCTGAAGAAGACGAACTTGCGAAACTGGAAGCAAAGAAACTTCGAAAGGGAAGACTAGGGAAGAAAGATACTGAAAGGCATGCTCTTCTCACTGAAAATATCGCCAAGCGTGCCGAAGAGCAAGCTGCCAGGGAAGCAGAGGAAGCAGCTGCCGCCGAAGCTGCTGCAGAGGAAGCCCCTGTCGAAGACGAGCCTATTGAAGAAGAGCCTGTTGAGGAAGAGGCCGGTGAAGAAGAGGCTGCTGAGGAAGAAGCTGCAGAAGAAGTTGCCGATGAGCTTGCTGATGAAGCTGCTCCCGAGGAGGATGCTACTGCTGAAGAGGCTGCCGCCGCTGAAGCTGCTGCCGCCGCCGAAGAAGCTGCTGCAAGAGAAGCTGCCGAAGCCGAAGCTGCCGCTATTGCTGCTGCCGAAGAAGACGAACTTGCGAAACTAGAGGCAAAGAAAGTTCGGAAAGGCAAATTAGGGAGGAAGGATACTGAGAGGTATAGTGTCCTTACCGAGAATATCACGAAACGTGCCGAAGAGCAAGCTGCAAGGGAGGCTGAAGAGGCAGCAGCTAGAGAAGCTGAAGAGCAAGCAGCCAGAGAAGCCGAAGAGGCTGCGGCTGCGGCTGCCGAAGCTGCTGCAATTGCTGCCGCGGAAGACGAAGAACTCGCAAATCTGTCAGCAAAATGGGAAAGGCGAGGCAAGCTTGGCAGAAAAGACACAGAACGCTTTAAGCACTTGACCGAAAATGCAACAAAGCGTGCCGAAGAACAGGCTGCTAGGGAGGCTGAGGAAGCTGCCGCTGCCGGTGACGCTGAGGAGCCAGCCCCTGATGATGCCGAAGAAGCCCCCGAAGCTGAGCCCGAGCCCGAAGAGACACCAGACGAGGAGGCTGAAGCTGAGCCTGCAGATGCTCCAGCTGAAGAAGCAGAGGACCCGGCCGCAGAAGAGGCTGCAGCCGCAGCAGCTGCAGAGGAGGCAGCCGCAAGAGAAGCTGCTGAAGCCGAAGCAAATGCCCTCATCGCGGAAGAGGAAGCAGAGCTTGCTGCATTAGCAAAGAAGAAGGCCAAGAAGGGCAAGTTAGGCCGCAAGGATACCGAACGCTTTAACCTCTTAACCGACAATGCAGAAAAGCGAGCTGAAGCTCAAGCAGCGAAGGAGGCAGAAGAAGCTGCTGCTGCTGAAGCTGAAGCTGCCGCAGCGGAAGAAGCGACCCCAGCAGAAGAGGAAGAAGACGATGAGTTTGTGGATGCTGACGATTTTGTGGATGCTGAAGAAGGTGACCTCGAGGAGGACGATGCCGGGGAAGATGCCGAGGTGGAGGAAGTAGCTGAGGAAGAGGTAGCCGACCCCGAGGTGGAACCAGAAGCCGACGATGACGCCGCTGAGCCCGAGCCCGAGCCCGAGCTCGAAGAAGAAGAGGATGCCGATGCTGCTGCTGCTGCTGCTGCTGCTGCTGCCGAGGCTGAAGCAAAGGCTGCCGCGATCGCTGAAGAAGAAGCTGAGCTCGCAGCTTTGACTAAGAAGAAGGCGAAAAAGGGCAAGCTAGGTCGCAAGGATACTGAAAGGTTCAACATCTTGACCGATAACGCAACTGCGCGCGCCGAAGAACAAGCTGCAAAGGAGGCCGAGGAAGCTGCAGCCGCCGCCGCGGAAGCTGAAGAAGCTGAAGAGGCCGATGCGAATGAGGCTGAGGAAGCGGAAGCCGCTGCTGCTGAAGCAGCCGAGGCAGAAGCAGCAGCAGCCGCCGAGGCTAAAGCCAAAGCTATTGCGATCGCTGAAGAAGAAGCCGAGCTAGCAGCTTTGACCAAGAAGAAGGCGAAAAAGGGCAAGCTGGGCCGTAAGGATACTGAAAGATTTACTATCCTGACCGAAAACGCCGCTGTCCGCGCTGAAGAACAGGCTGCAAAGGAGGCGGAGGAAGCTGCTGCTGCTGCTGCTGAGGCTGAAGCTGAGGAAGACGCTGAGGAAGACGCTGAAGAAGTGGCTGAAGACGCTGCCGAGGAAGCCCCCGAGGAAATTGAAGAGGAAGTCGAAGAGGAAGAAGCTGAGGAGGACGCCGAGGCAGCTGAAGCAGATACAAAGGAAGCTGAGGAACAAGCTGCGAAGGAGGCCGAGGAACAAGCTGCCAGGGAGGCTGCAGAAGCAGAAGCCGCCGCTATCGCTGAAGAGGAAGAAGCCGAGCTCGCAAAGCTGATGAGGAAAAAGGAAAAGAAGGGCAGACTAGGCCGTAAGGATACTGAACGGTTTGACCTCCTGACTGAAAACATGGCCAAGCGCGTGGAGGAACAGGCTGCGAAGGAGGCCGAAGCTGCGGCTGCTGCTGCCGCCGCTGAAGCTGAAGAGGCTGCCGAGGAACCAGAGGAGGTGGCTGAAGAAGCTGAAGAAGAAGGCGAGGATGTCGAAGAGGCTGACGAGGAGGTTGAGGAGGAGGAGGAGGAGGAGGAGGAGGCTGAGGAAGCAGCCGAGGAGGCCGGGGAAGATGAAGCTGAAGCTGAAGCTGAAGCGGCTGCTGCTGCTGAGGCTGAAGAAGCAGCTGCAAGAGCTGAGGCAGAAGCTGCAGCGATTGCTGAAGAAGAAGCCGAACTCGCAAAATTAGCAAGGAAAAAGGAGAAAAAGGGCAGGCTCGGCCGCAAGGATACTGAACGGTTTAACTTTCTTGCCGACAATGCTGCTAAGCGTGCAGAGGAAGCTGCTGCTGCTGCTGCTGCCGCCGCCGAAGCTGAAGCCGAAGCCGACGAAGGTGAAGAAGTCGAGGAGGAGGAGGAAGCGGCCGAAGAGGTGGCTGAGGAGGAAGAAGAGGCAGCTGGGGAAGCTGGAGAAGTTGTAGAAGAGGCAGCTGAGGCCGAAGTCGACGCAGAAGCAGAAGCAGCTGCCGCCGCCGAAGCTGCGGAAGCCGCTGCCAAAGCGGAAGCGGAAGCTGCCGTGATTGCTGAAGAAGAGGCTGAACTTGCAAAGCTCGCGAAGAGGAAGGCAAAGAAAGGTAGACTTGACCGCAAGGATACCAAAAGATTTGACCTCCTCGCTGCGAATGCAACTAGACGTGCGGAGGAAGCTGCTACGGCTGCCGAAGCAGAAGCAGCTGCTGCTGCTGAAGCTGAAGAGGCTGCAGCCGCCGAAGCCGCAGAAGCAGAAGCAGCCGCCGCCGCCGAAGCTGCTGCAGCTGAAGAAGCCGCAGCAAGGGAGGCCGCTGAGGCTGAAGCCGCTGCAGTTGCTGAAGCAGAAGCAGAAGAGCTCGAGGCCCTGAACGCAAAGAAGGCCAGAAGGGGTAGGCTAGGCAGGAAGGATACTGAGAGGTTCAGGGTCTTGGAGGAGAGAGCGGCTGAACGAGCCGAAGAGCTGGCTGCAAAGGAGGCAGCGGCAGCGGCAGCAGCAGCAGCAGCAGAAGTTGCAGCCCAGGCTGCTGACGCTGAGTCTGAGGAAGAAGAGGAAGAAGAGGAAGAAGAGGAGGAAGACGAGGAAGCGGAAGCGGAAGCAGAGGCGGAAGCTGGAGCGGAAGCTGGAGTAGAGGCTGAAGCTGGAGAAGCTACCGAGGACCAATCGGAAGCAGAATCGAAGGCAGATGCTGGCGAAGCCGCTGAGGATGAATCAGAAGATGAATCAGAAGCTGAGGCGGAAGAGGAAGCAGAGGCGGTTGTAGAAGCAGCTGCAGAAGCAGCTGCAGAAGCAGCACCAGCAGAGGAGGAAGATCCAGAGGCGAAAGAGGTAGCGGAAGCAGAGGCGGACTCGGACGAAGATGAAGACGAGGATGAAGATGAGGACTCGGACAAAGACTCAGACGCCGAAGAGAAGGACGTCGACGAGGAGGCCGCTGAGGCTGCCGAGGGAGGGGCTGGTGAAGAATCCGCGGAAGAAGAAGCTGTCGTGGAAGCTGTCGTGGAAGCTGTGGAAGAAGCCCCTGAAGAAGCGCCCGTCGAAGAGGTCGCTGAGGAGGCTGCTAGAGAAGTCGATGAAGCAGCCGAGGAAGAGCCAAAGGAACCTGAACCCGAACCTGAGGCCGCGGCTCCCGAAGTCATTGAAGTGGTCGACATGACGCCGAAGAAGCCTAGGAGAAGTCGGAAGAAGACGCGAGGCGAGGGACCGCCGCCACCACCTGTCCCCGATCCGCCGATTACACCTCCCCCCGAGATCAAGCATTCCCGAAGAGAACGACCCAAGCTCCACCGTGAAGGCACTTCGTGGGGGAAGCGGACCTCAATGCCAAGAGTAGAAAAGGAGAGATCGTCCAAGTCCAGGTCGAGCAAGCCTAGACGTGAAGAGAAGTCGTCCTCGAAGGGGTCATCCTCCGACAAAGTTGAGAAGACTCCATCACGGTCCCGAACGACAGGTCTCTTTAGTACGCCGCCAATTACTCGCTCATCGACCATGTACGAGAAGAGACCCAGCGTTTTGGGCAGTCGCCGTCACTCTACAGGGGCCCGTGGCCTTGCATCGCCACCTCCCGACGAGGCAAGCAGGGTCGCGGACGAACCCACCAGACGTCGCAGGTCGCACAAGTCACGATCGCGAGAGGATGATGATGTCGTTATGGTCGACGCCGAGGCAGACAGGCGTGAGCGTCGCCGACGATCCAAGCGCGCCCGCGAAGATGACGTGGTCATGGTCGAGTCGGGTGGTCCTTCGGACACACCTCTCCAGCGAAGTGCTTCCGGCGCGAAGAAGCCCTCAGGCTTTTCCAGCCTGTTCGGTGGCCTAATGACACCAAAAACCGAGCGTCCTGATCCCCTACGTCGCCGCAGTACCTACGTAACAACGGACGATGAGGCCTTGCGCAGTGCCAAGATGGATGGAGATGCTGTGGTGATCGACGCTGATCGCGAAGCTAGGCGGGCGGCTCGAAGGGCCAGACGGGCTGAGCGCGAAGCTACAGGTGACCCTGAGCGTGGGGACGAGGAGGCACGTCGTGCTCGGGATGAAGCACGACGTGAGCGCCACCGTCGACGCGATGACGATGATGAAATACGGAGACACGAGGAGAGGGAGGCACGCCGGGCTGAGAGGCGAGCTGCTCGTCAACAGCGTGAGGAGGAGGAAAGACGAGGCGAAGAAGAGCGGCGAATGGAGGAGGATCGGGAAGCTCGAAGGGCGGAACGTCGACGTCTTCGCAAAGAACAAGAGGCTGCAGCTGCAGCCGCTGCTGCGGAGCAGGAAGAAGAAGAGATGCGACGAGCCGCAAGACGAGAGCGGCGACGTGAGCGCCAAGTTTACGCATCGGAAGACGACTCTGAACGACGCCGGCGACGAGAAGCAAGAAGAGCGGCGCGTGGTGTTGAGGTACCCGAGGTACCCGAGGCACCCGAGGTACCTGAGGAAGAAGACGTATATCGTCGAAGAAGTCACAGGCACGCCGAGCAGTCAGCCGATGAGTATGGACAACGGAGATCTCGACGTCGTGAGGAAAGACGGGGTTCTGCCTGGCCACATTCAGGAACGTCATCTTGGGTCAAGGATCACACGGATGCGCCTCCTCCACCCGAAACACCTGTTGAAGAGGCAGCACCCGAGCCTGAGCCTGAGCCTGAGCCTGAGCCTGAGTTTGTGGACGATGAACAAGCACGACGCGAAGCGCGCCGAGCCCGTCACCGAGCCAAGTACGGAGGCGGGACGCCAGATGACACAGATGACCAACGTCGACGGCGGGCAAGGCGAGAAGATCGCGGCGACAGAGATAGAGATCGCGATAGAGACCGAGACCGGTACCGCGACAGGCGGCTACAGGGCTCAGAGGGGAGCGATGAGCGTCACCACAGCCGACGCAACTCGGGATTCGTGGAGGCAGCAGCAACACCGCGAACACCTTGGTGGAAGAAGATTGCAGGATGAGGGATGAACGATGCATGAGTGTCCTTTCGAGCGAGCGTGTTTCCGAGTGTCCTTTTTGATTACGACAAGCACGATTGACTACTACCTATGACCATCTACCTATTACCTACCCCCTTACCTACCTATCTACGACGTACATCACGACACGACGGCCAACTCAACATGGATGACAGCTTAGCCTAGCATCAGGATCATATCACAGTGGGAAAGCGGTGGAGATTCCCTTTTTGCATTTCCTGGGTTTCTTGGGTTTGTTTTGGAACGGAGCATTGCAGGATATGTGTGTTTGATTTGGTTAATTTGGATTTACGCATGTGGATGGACATACCTTTGTACTTGGTCCATGGATGCTTGAGTAGGCACTTGTTCCCCTGACGGCCCAGAGGACAAGATGACTGCCGGGCAACATGTATACCTATACCCGTTTGTGAAGTAGTGTGAGATTTAGAGTGTATCGATGCATTGTACAGCCGCGGGATGGCTGAGAACCGTTGTGTTTGGATTGTATGAGCGAGTGATGGTGATGATTTGGGAGCTACAATGATAGCAGCGGGCAGAACTGAAGTGTTGATTCGAGTTTAATAGCAATAAATGAATAACAACTATATGAAACAACTATGAATAAACCATCATTGTCATGTGATTAGCCCATCTTTGTCCTCCCTTGAGAAAGAATCATGGCCAGCTACATGAATTCATTGTCGGCAGGGTACAGTGTCACCTTGGCACACCTCATCCCGAGAGAGGGACTCGACAGTTACCAGCTGAACCACTAAAAGCTCCTTTCTAGACAATAGTCAAAATGGGCTTCATTTGCGAAGAAACTAGCCAACCTTTTCTCATTTTCCTATCCCTTTTGTAGTTGGTCGATTAGATAATTCAAGTCGACGTGGATGCAAGGGCGCCTCCATTTATCCATTTATAGCACGAGGTAGATCCCTACACGTTGCCGTTGCCGGTCTCACTCCACTACCTACCTACCAACCCACGCAATCCCCAGTCGCACGCTGACGACACCTCAACACCAACATCCACTACTTGTGCTTCTGCCTACCCACCATCACGACTACAACCCCGATCGCCTCGATACGACCACGACGCTCGCTACCGCCGCAGCAGACACGACCGATGAGGTGACCTTCAGCACCAACGTCAACCAGTTGACGATCCACGAGCTACAGCAACTGGCCTCTTCTTCGACATGTCTGCGCCGGGCAAGGGGTCGCGATGGGGGGCCTTCCTCTCCTCGGCCTTTGAGGGCGTAGAGAATCGCCTCGATAACTTGCTTGATGAGGAGGAGCATCAAAAGTCCCAGGGACAGGCGTACCATCAGCAACAGGGAATGACGGTACCGCAGCCATCACCAAGCCCCAAGCCTGCCACCTCTGGTACGTCCCTCTCTTTGTCTACTCCTGCTCTTCTCTCCTAGAAGACCTTACTCGTTCTCATTATTCCGTCCACCCGCTGATTACTGATTCCACGACAGCTCCTGCCCACAAACCAAACCGCGCCAATGATCGTCTACAAGCTAGGCTGGCCAAGGCCATAGCCTCGAGAACCTCACAATCCTCCCCCCGAAGCTCCATCGACACTGCCCGTGGCTCGGTGGATAAGGAGCGCCCTGCCAGTACAGAGCCGGTGATCACCAAACCTCCACCCGAAACACCAGAGCCCACACCTGCTGAGCCTCAACCACAACCATCCGAGCCCTCGTCCGCTGCCGAAACGCCTCCCGTTCCTACAGAAGATGCTCCGGCCACTTCAAAGGAGGATGAAAACGACCAAGAAGTTCCGAAGCCAGTCACCTCTGAGCAAGCCACTGTCGACTCTGTTCCTACAATTCATACACCAGACGATCCTGCACCCGATGAGCCTGCAGTTCAGCCCGAACACGCCATTCAGGAGCAGCACGACGAGAAACCCGCCGAGACACCGAAGCCTAACACAGAAACGCCAACCGAGACTGCGCAAAGTGACCAAGACGCGAACCAAGCCAATGCCCATCGAGAGGAGATTCAGGAATACATTGAACAAATAGACTCGCTACAGGCCAAGATACAATATCTATCAAAGAATGCTGCAGAAGCTGCCAAGAAGGCAGCTAATGATGCTCCTGCAGGGAGCGAAGAACGCAAACTCGCCGAAAAAGATGAGAAGATTGCTCTACTGCTGGAAGAAGGACGAAAGCTCTCTACTTCGGAGCAAAAATACCGAAACACGATCCGAAAGCTGCGGTCACAAATCGTAGAAAACGAGAAGCAAGTCAATGAGCTCAAGAAGGGCAAGGAGAAAGCCTTGTCCGAGGCCGAGTCGCTACGTAACCGTGTGAACAGCAAGGAGGAGCAAGAGAAGCGGAATGAGGAAGTGCGAAAAGCGAGTGCTGCTCTCCAAAAGGAGATTGACACACTCAAGAAGGAAAAGGCGGCTAAAGATGAGGCCTACAGGCGCCTAGAGCAAGATTCCAAGACCAAGGCGGAACAGGCACAGATCGCCCATAGTGAGGCCCTCAACAAGGCACTGGCTGTTGAAAAGAAGCGGCAGACGGAGCTTGAGGAGACAATTGCAACATTACGAGCAGAAAAGGAGGCAGTGGCCGAGAAGGCGCGTCTAGATGAGATAGATTGGCAGGCTAAGCTTGACCGAGCAGTTGAGCGCGGTCGCAACGTTGAGGAGGAGCTCAAACTGGAGCTGAGGGCGGCCGAGAGCAAGCTAGAGGCCATGCGAGTAGCTGCTGAGGAAGCGTCCTCGGGCTCAGGAGGAGATATCAAGTTGATACGACACATTGAGACCCTCCAGTCGCAGTACGCCTCGGCTAGCGAGAACTGGCAAGGCATCGAAACGTCACTCTTGACAAAGGCTGCCAACCTTGAGAAGGAGAGGGACGAGGCGCAACGGCGAGAGTCAGAGATGCGGAAGAAGGCTCGAGACTCGGTAAGTAGACTCACATCCTTGAAACCCATTGAAACCAGCGCATCTTCTGACATATCATTAGGCCAGCCGATGCAAGCGCCTCGAGGATGAGCTGCAAGACGTCAGCCCTGCCCTCACAACCGCTCAGCAGGAGCTGGAGACATGCCGCGAGCAACTTGCTACGCTCAGGACTCAGCATAAGACAACCGAGACGGCACTCGAACAAGCCCGGGCCGACCTCGAGAAGCAGCAGCGGGCTGCGAGCCGGGAGATTTCTGTCGAAGTCGAGCGACGACAATGGGCAGACGAGGTTACTACTCCTAGGACTCAAAGCCGTCCTGACTCGCCGTTGCTCTCTGTTCCTCGAACCTTCAGCTCTGACCTCATTGGCCTGCCTGTGCCAGGGAGAGCGCCCCGACGAGTTCCCACACCTGGAAGCCAGCCCGATAGTGTCGGCGAGGGTTTCTTTTTCGGTCGAAGAATGTCGAGCCAGCCCCCTATCCGTCCGAGTGCGCTTTCAACTGGAGGACCTATGATGCCTCCGCTGTCCCCCTTTGAACCGCCTAGCGAATCGCCACGAGCAGTCTCTCCCCCACCAGAGAGGGATTTCGGTCTTGAAGATGGTGACCCTTCCTCCCCTCGGAATGTGGCCCAAGACATGATATCAGTGTCAACTGTTGGAGCTGGCCCATCGGTACAGCTTGTTGAGAGAATGAGCGCCGCGATCCGGCGGCTGGAGGCTGAAAAGGTGGCTGCCAAGGAAGAGATGGCTCGTGTGTGCAGCCAGCGAGATGAGGCGCGGTCTGATATGGTTGGCCTGATGAAAGAGTTGGAAACTGGCAAGAGTGCTACAGCTCGAGTGACTCAGCTCGAGGCCGAGGTTGAAGACCTCAACGCGCGATACCAGACAACGTTGGAGATGCTGGGCGAAAAGAGCGAGCTCGTCGAGGAGCTCAAATCTGACGTGCAAGACGTCAAAGAGATGTACAGAGAGCTAGTAGAGCGGACGGTGAAATAAGCAGCCAGCAAGCTGCTGGGCGCTTGAATGGATAGACGACGGGTTGTTGTAATGTCTGGCGATTCTTTCTGACATCTATGTATTCTTAGGTACCTAACTACCCCGACAGCTCAATACCCTCGCGCTCAGCACCTCGCAAGATATAATTGCGTACCTGTTGAAGAGTTAGACGGGGGGCGTCTGAATGACGGGTCATTTCTCTAATTATACATACTTCCTTGTCTGGGGCAAGATCCAGAGCCAGCGCTTCTGCGCTGTTCTTGATGGTGAAGTCGGCGCCTTCTTTGAGGAGGGCGACAGCGGTGTCTCCTGGACAGTTGAGTTAGTGGGAGTTGAGAGTGAATGTTGTGTGATGGTTTGCGTACCGTGACCCTCTGCGACGGCGTGGTGTAGAGGAGTGTATCCCTCATTGTCGGTGGGATTCAGGGGGCTCCGGTTCTTGAGAAGGAGTGTGACCATGGGGACGGAACCGACCGCGGCGGCACGATGGATGGGATACTGGCCTCGACGATCGCGGAAGCGTGTTGAGGCGCTGTTGTCGATGAGGATGCGGGCGATGTCGAGGTTCTTCTTTGAGGCTACAAAGTGAAGGGCAGTCTGCAGGCAAGACCAATCAGATGGCGCATTTCAAGGTCTAGTGATGGGTTTTTACCTGTCCGCCAGCATCTGTTGGTCGTGTTAGCTTCTAAGGGCCTTGGAATATTAGGATGGAGGCTTACTCTTGAGGTTGACGTCGGCGTCCTTGGCGATGAGGAGCTTCACAACAGCCTCGCTGTCGGGGACACTGGCTGCAATCATGAGAGGAGACCACCCACTCTCGTCCTATCCTCGAAATCAGCTTGGCTGATTTCATCATATAGGTCAGTGTATGTGAACTTGCCTGAACATCAGCGTCAAAGCTGCGCTGGTTGGCCAGCAGCTGGACAATGTCCAAGTTGTTGGACGAGGCCGCCCAGTGAATGGGATATCGACCGTCATCATCCTTTCGCTGCGAGAGTTTCGGGTCCGACTTTGAATTTGTTAATATATGAAAATCAAAACATGGAGGAAATACTAGCCTTGAGTAATCCTTCAGCAACAGATACTGTTGGGTATGTATTAGATCGCTGATCCCACGGGTGCACAGATGTAAATGATACTGACCCTGTCCTTCGCGAGCAGCCGTGTGCAGAGGGAACTTGTCTTCACTGGCCATTTTTGCTTTGCAATAAATGCGACAGAGTGAAATACAGCAGTAGATTCAATAATTAAGATGATTCAATAGAAAAATCATGAATGAAGAGATCATGCTTTTGGTGAAGTCGACATACATTCATAGGCTGTAGCTCACCTTACGTACAACAAGCTGTTAGCCACACAGACTCAACTGTGGCGTTTAAGCGCCACACGCGGCTGCCCAGCCTTTCAACATTAACAACTCCCAGTCGCAACTTTTGCCATCAACTTTTCCATCCTCCATTCTCTTCAACATAAAAACACCACAACAAAAAATCATGGAGACGCCACAGATACCTCAAGACGCGCTACAGCTTAGTGCGCTCGCCGCACAAAATGCCACAGTATCAAGAACGCTCTTTGCGCACGCCCACGTCCCCGAGCCGCCGGCCGCGAAGCGACAAAAGACCGACGACGCGTCCGAGGACCCCATCACCAAGAGACGCTTCCGCGCCGAGTACGCCCAAGTCGAGACGCTCCCGCCATCAATTACCGCCAAGTTGCCGACAAAGGGGCCTGGGAAGAAGGTCGCCAAGCCTGGCGCGCCAGCAAGACCAGCCATGAAGCTTCTTGAAGGTGCGCCTGGCTCTAAGGGTGGTGCATCATCAGCAGCTAGGGCGGAGAGCACACCGCAGAATATGAGCCTCACAACAAGGGGAGCGACGGCCTTCCAGCAGCCCAAGCCCGAATGGCACGCGCCGTGGAAGTTGATGAGGGTCATTTCTGGTCATCTGGGTTGGGTGCGCAGTTTGGCTGTCGAGCCCAACAACAAGTGGTTCGCCAGTGGCGCCGGCGACCGAACCATCAAGATCTGGGACTTGGCTACGGGCTCTCTGAGGTTGACCCTCACTGGTCACATCAGTACCGTTCGCGGCCTTGCCGTGTCACCGCGCCATCCATACCTCTTCTCTTGCGGCGAGGACAAGATGGTCAAATGCTGGGATCTCGAGACGAACAAGGTCATTCGTCACTACCATGGCCATCTGAGCGGTGTCTACACCCTCGCTCTACACCCGACGCTTGACGTGCTCGTAACAGGTGGTCGCGATGGTGTCGCCCGTGTCTGGGATATGCGCACCAGGAGCAACATCCACGTCCTCTCTGGCCACACCCAGACCGTCGCCGACCTCGTCTGCCAAGAGGCTGACCCCCAGGTCATCACCGGCTCCCTCGACTCGACCGTGCGCCTCTGGGATCTCGCCGCTGGAAAGACAATGGGTGTTCTCACCCACCACAAGAAGGGCGTCCGCGCCCTGGCGACTCACCCTTCAGAGTTTACCTTTGCCAGTGGCAGCACGGGAAGTGTGAAGCAGTGGAAGTGCCCCGAGGGTGCATTCATGCAGAACTTTGAGGGTCATAATGCCATTATCAACACCATGAGCGTCAATGAGCAGAATGTCTTTTTCACAGGAGGTGAGTAACAAGTGCACAGCTTCATATATCCTCCCAATCGCTAATGGTTGAATTACAGGTGACAATGGTTCCATGAGCTTCTGGGATTGGAAGACTGGCCACAGATTCCAGTCACTTGACACAACTGCCCAACCTGGTTCCCTCGACGCCGAGGCGGGTATCATGAGTTCAACATTTGATAGATCAGGACTACGTCTGATCTGTGGTGAAGCCGATAAAACGAGTAAGTTGCCATAATTCACCAAATTATTACATCCCACTAACAACTATAGTCAAAATATGGAAGCAGGATGAGACTGCGACAGAGGAGACACATCCCCTAGACTGGAAGCCAAGCTTGGCCCGAAGGAAGTATTAAGACAGACAGACGCAGAGAAAGGGGGAACATCTAATGCAAGGACTGTGTGTGTGTCCTGGGACGCCCTCGCTGGGCTCTATTATTACATCTATTATACGCCGATACCCAATGCTTTCAGATCCCCATCATCGCGAAGGGCCATCTTCACTTCATCGTCTGCAATTGACAGACGTAACTTGCTCGACCGTTCCGCGCGTTGAGCCTCGAGGTTGATCAGACCAGCTGCTACCAGCTCGAGCGCCGCCGTGTGGATGTGGCCAGGTCTGGTTTGAGGGCGCATTGCCCCTGTCTGCGTACCCTTGAGGCCGTTATTAAGAACCGCCGCCACGCCTGGGAGCGCAGACGGGGCGCGGAGGCTTGCTCTGTGTATCTCATCCAGAGTCTCGCCAAACGTCGTCTCGGCGAGGCCTGTTCTTCGAATGCGAATCATAAGAGCGGCCATGAGGAGTTTGGACATGAGTGGGAGACTGCGGAGGTGTTGCTGGACGGGATTCGAGGTGGCCTCGTTGATGGCCTTTTTAATAGTGGCGATAGTGACACGCCCAACGCCCCTTGGCTGGCCCTGGGACTCTGCCATTCGCTCTCGCTTGCTGGGGGTGGTTGGATCGCCAGGGGCATCTGCCTCGGCAAGTTCGACTGCTCGACGGCAAATATCGAGAGCTCTTCGGGCGTCACCGCTGACTGCAGCAACCTTGCGACTAGCAAATTGAATGGCGTCGGGGTCTACAATGTTTCCAGGGACTCCTTCTAATCGTGACTGAATAATCTTCATGAGTTGTTCGTGGTTATAACCGGGGAATGTGATTCGTGTGAGGCCTAGATTATGTCAGTGAATAGCGTCCAAGTCGATAGCAAGTATATGATATACCTAGACGACTGCTGATCTTGTTGCTCAGTGTTCGCTCTGGCAGATCCATGGTGTTGGCAACTGCAAGAACAATAAGACGGCTATGTCGCAAGGTCGGCCAGTTGAAAAAGTTGTACATGACAGCTTGGTTCTTGGTAACCAGCTGATCAAGCTCGTCCATGAGCACCACACAAGGGATACGACGTGGACTAGGGTTGCTGAACTCTCGTTCCAAGAGATCCAGAGACTGAGCTGGACTGGCTCGCTGACCCTTGAGAGCCTCCCAAAGAAGGGTATATGACTGATGAGGATCCGTGATCTTCATGCCGTTGATCTCGACAAAGATAAAGTCATCGAGCTCGTCTGCGCAAACAGCTTCCTCTAGTCGAGAGATGACCTCACGTACTGTTGCCGTCTTGCCTGTTCCTGGT
This sequence comes from Fusarium vanettenii 77-13-4, assembly GCF_000151355.1. Taxonomy (NCBI): domain Eukaryota; kingdom Fungi; phylum Ascomycota; class Sordariomycetes; order Hypocreales; family Nectriaceae; genus Fusarium; species Fusarium vanettenii. The sequence continues at coordinate 156,469 of NW_003315881.1, forward strand.
GTACCTGAGATGTAGATACAGTTACCAGTGCCGTCTGAGATGGCAGCTTCGAGGTGAGAATACACAAGCGAGAACTCTCCCTCTCGACAGGGGAGACTTGTAGGAACAGAGGAAACGTGTAGACGTGAGCGAGCTATTTGGAATGGCGAGTTTTCAACTTGGCTTGGCGACAACCTGCGAGTTGCTAGCGGCGTGAACTCAAGTCTCTTGCTTGTACTCCTATTCTCAATTAGTAAAAAGGATAATTATAAGTGAACCCTTTCTTGTTAACGAACCTCTTGGTACGGGAGCCAGGCTCAATTTGGCTTCTCCGAGAAGTCGGCGTAGCCACTGTCGAACCTCGTCCCGTCTTGGTAGGAGTCTGCGGAGGAAGATAGGGGGCATCCACCGGCGAAGGACTTCTCGCCTTTCTCCGACGACGAGTAGCCTTGGTGCCATTCTTGATCATGTCCATCATGGTGAACAAGTCCTCCTCGCCGCGGTAAACCTCCTCCCAGATAAACTCGTCCGTGTATGTAGCCGTTCGGGTGTTGCAGCCTCGCCGGCAAACAAACGTCTTGCCATACTCGGGGCTGTTTCGGGGAATTCGACCTTGGGGATATTTGGAGAGGAAGGCGTCAAGGGATGTAAGTCTGGCCTTGCCGTTAATCGAAGCCAGGGGGTTTATATCCCATGACGGAGAGATGTAGAGTTCGTTCTAAGCCACGTTAGAGAAACATCCATACCAAAAACATCGTCAAGAGTTACCCAGTAGTAGTCGGACCGCTTCTTATCCTTATTCCGAATCTCCTTTTCGCTAGAAAACCACATAAAGTTGGCCGCCTTCTCTCCCTCGCCATCATCCTCGACAAACTCGCAGATCAAGGCGACCCAGGCCTCATTAGACCCGTCAGCCTTGAGCATGACGACATCACCGATCCGACACTCGAACTTGCCAATCTTGGCCCCGACAATCTTGTCCCCCGTGACTTTTCTTCGCTTTCGGTCGCTCTGGGGCTCGTCGCTCCTCTCTGTCGTCGGGCTGGTGTTGTAGATCCATTCCCACGAGGGTTCGTCGCCGGCTAGTTCATCTTCAAAGTCGTTTTGGGATGCGCCCGGTAATTGACGCTTTGCTGAGCTGACGGGGGCCATTTTTTGTGTCGTTGCTGGTGATGGGCGTAGTCGAGACGATTCACGCGTCGCGGGAGACGCGACGAGATAGAGAAGGTGGTTGCTATGGGATGTGCACGTACCGGGGGTTTGCAGTTATGCAATGATATCTATAACTTCATTCGACATGCTCCCCTTTCTTGATCCAGACATCGAGCACATCCTAGGTCCTTGAAATTCCGCTTAACAATGTCTCTTGACCTCTATGTATCGACTTATGCTTCTTGTGTTTTTGTACAATTGCAACGACCCCATCGAAGCCAGCTGAACCCAATTCCAACGCCTCTGCCAAGCCCAAGTCGTTTACATGCCGTGCAGCCAGACTTTATGCAGCGCATCAAAGGTACTTGAATGCAAGGCACAAAAAGTCACTTCCAGAGCCTGCTTCATCGAATCTGCAGCCATCTGAGGAACTGCATATCGTACCTGCAGCCAAGCATGACTATTGCCATCCTAGACACATCTCCCCTTTAATACCAATGACGGCCCGTCCCCCGCATCAAGCCTATATCCACCACACGTCTCAGCCATATGAGCCGTATAGGGCAGATACCCGTCTATATCACTCCCAAGAGGTGTAGAGTGGCTGATTTGCGGCAGCTGAGAAGACCAAATCCCCCACGGAGCCACAAGGCAGCGTTGCTGTAGGGTTAGACACACCTCGAGACATGATCTCTCAGGACGCATGGCTACGGGGATGCAGCTGCAACAGGTACCGGGTAACTTTTGCTGCAGAATCGATTGCTGCGGGTTGATGTATGTGACATCAACCATGGCTTAGACGGTTACTCCTGTGACAGCCTGGCCTGCGTTGCTCAGCTGCTCCAGGTGAAGTTTATTTGACGCCTTGGGGCTGTATCTGGATGGTTCACTGAGCGCAATCATAGCCTGCCGCCCAATACGCACAATGACTGAATCAATCACAAGTGACAAGCAACTCGGTCGACACGGAGTCTTCTCGGTGTTGACCTGGATTGGTTATTATTACAAACAGATTTGTCAAGTGTGCCACTCCCACTTCATCTATCTCCTTCTTCAACCGCCTACTTACACCGAGATAGGATACTACTGTGGAGATGGCAACCATCTTGGCCTCTTTGGGCTGCCACTGGCGAGCTGAAGCCTCAATGACTGTGACTCGCGATCCTTCACTGCATGATAAGCCAGACTAGCAACTCATATGTCTCTCCACCTGCACTTTGCCGCCCATCAAGGCAGACACCCCTATACACCAAGAATCACCTCGGCGAGATCGACGAGAAACTATCGACTCTCAACTGGCCATGTCTTACCCGAAACTCGTCAGCTGCTCAAACACAAGAGTCTCGATCTTCAAAGATGCTCGCTGAACTGCTTTAAGCCCCCCTCCCTCAGCCCGGATGATGACACTTTGCCGGAAGAATCTCCTTGTTCGGAATAGATTTCTATGCTGTCTCACCAAAAGAAGAATGAGGAAACAGTGGCTAGCTGATGTGATGCCATTCGCAGTTTGCCGCCGGCGAGCTGGGCTGGGGTTGGCTTTCAGAAAACCACTCGTGCGTATGAGGCTTGTCAGAGCATCTTTGCCAGGTTTGTGAGCTCTGGAGGCCTGTACAGTCCCAACAGGAAGATGGTGAAGAGCGAGATGATCAAGAAAACAGTGTTGAAGGGGAAACATTGCGTGGACAAGAGAAAATCGCAAGGTATAAAGGGGCGAGCTGTCCTCCTCAACATTGCCCCTTTCCTCAACACAAACACAAACTCCCAAGCAAACACAACTTCTGAACACTTTCCAAAGACACTTCAGTCTCAACCTCATCTTCATCTTTTCAACATGTCTTCCAACTATGGTACCACTTCTCCCAGCCGTGCTGCGGCCTGGAAGCTTGATCTTCCCACCTCGTCTCATCCCGCAGAGTCGGTCAAGCTCCCTGATGATGGAAGCAAGGACGCTGAATCCATCATCGGAGAGGATGAGCGTGTTTTGGTTGATCATGGCGATCTCCAGGAGGGTGGCAAGTACCGCTGTAAGTACCCCTGAGTCGAGTTCACTCGCTTGAAGATGCGCCTTTGCTGACAGCCAACAACAGCCATCGTCAAGATCCAGTCCAGGTTCAATGACAGAACCACTGGCCGCGCCGTTTGGATGATCGGCACCGGTTGGCTGATCCGCCCGGATCTTCTTGTCACTGCCGGACACGTCGTCTACGACCATGGATACCGATATGGTCCCGCCGACCAGATCAAGTGCTACATCGGCTACAACGGCCGTGACTCTGTCAAGACCTCGGCTGTCCAGGCTCGATATGGCCTCAATGTCATCTCTACGGCCGAGTGGATCGAGTCGCCCAACAACCGAAGCCGCGACGTTGCTTTCATCCAGGTCGACCGCCCATTCACCGGCAACCTCCGCACCTTCAACTTCACCAAGACGCCCCCTTCGGGCCAGGGCATCGTCCTCGGCGTTGTTGGCTATCCTGGTGATAAGTCTCTCAGGGATACTGAGGGCGAAGATGAGAAGGGTGCCCAGATGTACGAGGAGTTCGCAAAGACCGACTTCGACTTGGCTGCCAGCCCCGGTAACATGGTCGAGTATCGAGTCTCTACCTTTGGAGGTAAGTTCCCCTCCCCCTTGAATATGTATCCACCTAGTTCTAATCTCGCAACTAGGACAATCGGGCGCCCCGATCCTGCGCAAGTCTCGTGGACAGTTTACCAGCATCGGCACCCACTGCTATGGTGGCGGTGGCCAGAAGAGCAACTCGGGCAACGCCATCGGTGGTGTGTACGGAAACAACTATGATGCCTTCATTGCCCTGTTCAACATTGGTCAGCAAGCGTTCGGAACTGCTGCCAATATCAAGTCGATTGACTGCCAGGCCAACGGCAACTCTTCCTCGGGCACGGGTCTGAACGGCAGTCTCGCTAGCGGCCTCGACAAGCGCGGCTATGCCAGTACTGGGTCGAACGGCAATGGCTTCAACAACACTGGCTTCAACACTGGCTTCAACAGCAGTGGCTTCGACAACATTGGCTCCAGCAAGGACTTGAACGGGAGGGTGGCCAGTGGCCAGAACCGAAGCAGTGCTCCCTCTGGTGACCAAGCCGAGTTCATGCAGATCCTTAGGACAGTAGCGGGAGTGGGCTCTGCAGTTCTTCCCATCGCCTCCTCTCTGCTTGGTCCCATGGGTTCACTCGCCGGCATGGCAGCCGGCCATTTCCTCGGGAAACTCACCAGAGAGAGTATGCAGTCCGAGAGTGGCATGGCTGGAGTGCCTGGCGATGACGATTCCATTGCTGCTCGGGCACTGGTTGCCGAAGCTGCCCTTGAGGCCATCCTGTCGGCCAACGAGTCCCCCGAGCATGAGGAAGTCATCAAGAAGATGAAGGATATCTGGTCGACCAATGCTACCAACGTTGATGCCTTGGCTCCTGTGCTTACCCCAGGTCTCACAGAGTGTGCTCTGGACATTGCCTCTCATCGACTGGAAAGGGCCACCACCGGTACCACTCGCCAGGGCCAGGAAAGCACTCTCCTTCCCGAGCGCCGCGACCTTGGCATTTCGACCCATGAGGCGGGTGGTGCAGAAGCTGCCTTTGTCCAGGCTATGTATGGACCGACCCGCCCGCTCGCCGACGCAGAGGGCGGTTGGGGCTGGCTCGGATCTGTCATTAGCACCGTGGGCAAGGTTGCAGTCCCCATTGCTAGCAAAGCGGCCAGTGGTGCCCTCTCGGGCGTTGTCGGATCGTTGGGGGGACTGTTCAGCAGCGAGTCCATGTCGGACAGCGCCAGCCCCAACGAAGAGGCGACCCGAATTCTCCTCAAGCGCGCCTTGATGGCAGATACGGCGCTCCAGGCCTTGATGACCCTTCCCCGCGAGAAGCTCGAGCGCCTGAAGGTCACGCACAACAACAGCGGCGAGACCGAGGGCATCATCGACTTCATCAAGACTGGCGTGCAGAAGCTTGGCCCCACGGTTCTGAACGCTGCCAAGAACATGGCCAACAAGTATGTGCCCATTGCCATCAACTATGGCGCAAAGAAGATCTCAACCCATCTTGGTCTTCCTGCCGAAGCCCTCCCCAACCGAACCATCCGCAAGCAGCCTTCTTTCCGGGACTCGCTCAATGCTGGAAACATTGTCAAGGTGAGCCATGTCCAGAATACGCCCGAGGAACCGGCCAGCGTTGATCTCACTGCCCTTCTCCTGGCTCGTCAGGAGGTCTGGAAGCCATCCAATGTGTGGCGAAAGGACTGGGATGACAACGATGATGGCCCCGTCATCATGACTCGACCGCCCCCCGACTTTTGAGTCGAGCAGCTAACGATGTACAGGTCAACTAGTCGACAAAGTTGCCCTAGGGCGATATCATGGATCGATCGAGGAGTGTCGTGCGAGCGCACCCGCGAGAAACCGCCAATTCCTTTCTTTGGGGACGTGAGAATGCCTGGTGACGAAGGCTAGGTTCTTGAGAGGTGGTTTGAAGGTTGAGATGTTCGTTGCCTGGTTTTTGTTCGATTCTTTGCATGATAAATGTCATTGCCGTTGTGGAAGGTGGAAGTCGTGGGAGGTTGTACAAGGCTTCGGTTTGTGCGAACGCACTCATGCACCAATCGAGTGTTACCCCTGACCTCGAACTCCCCGGAACGGACAAACGATGGTATTTGATTGCACATAGTAATTTTCAACATGAGATTTTTTTGCCTTTTCAATGTTTGCATTCTTCTGAGCTCTTCTTATTCAAGGACCTTTCGAGACCCAAGACGGGAAGCTGCAGGTACCCGGCCATTGACATGAGGCAGGGGACATGGATGCGAACCTGCCTACACACGCGCTGAACTGCAAACAGGCAGGAGCTATGGGCCTCCCTAATTTTCCTGTCTGTCTTCCTAAATATGCGGACCTTCACTTATTCAGTGACCAACATTTTAGGAAAATGTTTGCCTAAGGATTCGACCTTATCCCCAAGGACTTCTCCCCCTCTTTCGTTTCTGACTATCAACATATCTCATCACAACATCAACACTCCAAGCTTTCGAGGCCCCTCCGTCAGTTTCTCTTCGCCTCTTCCCACTGGACTTTCCTCCTTCGATATTGTTCAACTTGGTCAAAGGAAGTCACCATGCCGGGCGAGTTCGGAAAGGGAAGGGGAGGCTTCAGACCGGGAATGGCTCCCGCCCCCAGGGCTGCAAAGCCGAATTCTTTCGCAAACACCAAGGGCGACCACATGCCCACTGCCAAGTCTATCTTCCAAACTTGGGGAAGACAAGCTCGCCAGGCTGAGCATGATGAATTTCTGGGCCCCGCGCCGGCCGACAAGCACCTCATCCAGGCAAGTATCCATGGATGATAACCCATTCTGGCACATCGCACTGACCTGGACACCAAGCTGATGCATGTTATTCCTGGGGAACATTTGCTTCCCCCAGAGTTGGATGAACCGGGAGCCCTCGACGATATTCGCCGGGAGTATGGGGTCTACATTACCCGTGTGAAGCCCAACGTGCTTGACCTTCGTTGCGAATCCATCGGTCGCCTCCAACAGGCACTTCGGGCTATCAACTGGGCCCTTCGCGATATGCGCCTCTCCAATGAACATGCTCCTGTTCGCTTCTTGGTCCAACGACCAACTAACGCCATCATCAGTGACATGATAACAGTCGAGCTTGGGAAACGACCTGCCTTTCTCTCCCCTAGCCCTTCCTTGGTCAGCAACGTGTCGTCCATGAATGATCATCTACCCCAGCTTGCCTCTGATATCGCAATCTCAGCCGAGGGCCTGATGGGGATCAGCAAGAATATGACATTTCGTATCAACTTTGGCCATCTAATCATCGGAAAGAAGAAGAAAGGATCTGAAGGCGAAGTTAGCATTGGCAATTTTACCAAGCTCATGGACATGTACTCTGTTCGTGGTGGTGCCAGTTTCGAGCCCAGGTATGCAATCTACCATATTTTGCCATCTAACAATCATATCTAACCTCGACAAGACTGCCAAACGCTGAGAAGGCGGAGAAGGTTCTCCAGTTCCTCGTCAAACCAGAGCAGCGTGTTTGCAGAGCCCTTAAGGATGTTGAGCGAACATGCGAGTTCACTGTTGTCACTGAGGACCAGGAAATCAAGGCAAACGCAAACTGCATCGCCGGGCAGAACATGAAGCTTTCCATGGTCCGAGCAACTAGACCCGAGCCCTGGGGGCGTCTGAACTGGACGGTAGTTGCTCCTGACATGTAAGTTCTCTACATCTGAGACGTACGTATGATCTGACGCGCCTTGTTATGTAGGCAATACGACTGGAACTTCAGAGTCGATGCCTGGGACAAGGTGGATGTTGCAGCTGGTTTCAAGGACCTTGCCCAGAAAGTTTTCCTGACCGCAAATGTCAACAAAGAAACTCTTCTTGCAGTCCCAACTGTCAATACGGCCAAACTTGCGGCCCTTGAAGATGAGATCAAACAGATCCGGGTCAAATCTTCGGCGAGATTTCCATACAGGGACAGTTCGTATGTGCTTGAGATCAGCGTCACCAAGACTGTGAATGGGTTTCGCGCAGCAGGAGGGCCCGAGGTTACATGGAGTGTTGAATTGTACGCGCCTCATTGGGAGGAGAGTGTCAACCACATGAGCGGAGGACGAAAGGTTTGGGGTGAAGGATTGGAGAACATTTGGACGGATGAGGGCCATGATCTCAAGTCGAGGCTCAGAGGTTTCTGCCGGGTCATCCTGGAGGTCCAGGCTCTTTTGAGCAGAGCAGATGCCAGTGCCGCTTCGCAGTAGCGTGCATCAAAAGGCATCGACTGGCCTTGCTGGCTGTGTTGTCTCGACGAGCTCCTCGTTCCCCGAGATCCTATCTATTTTCTACTGCGTCACAAAGGATTGGCTAGCCTTGTTGTGAGCTTCATGCCTGCTGTTGGTCACCTTGCCCTTGAGCAGCCATGATCTTTTGCCTCAGAACTAGTTCACCATGTTAGCAATGAGCAATCAACTTGTCAGTAGTGAGACATACCCTCCTCAATCGTTCGTGCGTTAGTCTGCTTTCGTTGCACGATAACTTCTAGATCCTTCAAGTTGCTGCCGAGCTCCTCAACTTTGCCCTCGTAAAACTTTTCGGCGGACTTGAGTTTCTACACAGCCGTCAGTGAGCGACTCGGCCTGATAGTGGGCTCTAGACCACCCACCTTTTCCACCAAGAAGCCAGTTCCGACATCTACCAGGACGGTCTCGGCATCAGAAAGCTCTCCACGGACGTATAGCGAGTTGGTCAAGGGGACCAGGACAGAGTTGGACCCTGAGATATGTTAGATTATATGGTTGTTGGCGGATCGCGGGGGCTCGAGCGATGGGGGCGGTGGCGCGAAAGGCAGCTGTTGGGATCAAGGAATCGCACCTTTAGGGGCGGCAGCTCGGGCCTGCACGCATCGAAGGCACTCCTTGAACTTGTTCTGGGCTCCGTGGAGCTGGGCGAAGGACGTCGTCAGGTGCTCGAGCTCCTCGTCCAATTGCTTCTTAACCTGGGCGAGTTGCTGGGGCTCGAGCGTGTCGAGGTTGACTGTGCGCGCAGAGGTCAGCGATGGTAGTCACAGAGGGTCGCAAATACTGTAAGAAAGCATACTCATCTCTTGTTTTCCAGACATGGTGCCTCGTCGCTGGATAGTTCGTGGTAGGTGGTCGCCGGAGGAGGAGAGTGAGTTGCTTGTCGTGATGCCCCTCCAGTTTTCGCCTTCATGAATATTGTGACGTGGGGTTGCCAATTCTACTAACGGGGATGTCTTCACCACCAAATTTACAGCTTGGTGATGCTTGACTAATAGTGTAGCAAGAATACGAAAAATATGAGTTGACTAAGTAGATGATTTAATTCGTTTCATTTGTTTTGATACATGAGATACTATACATGAGCTTTACAATGTGCGACAAATCATCTGCTCGCTATAGCTGATCCAGCAAACCCGAGATGAAACGAGGCAGCTCTTCAAGCTTGACATTCTCCTTGACCGAGAGTTGCCTACACTGGACCTCGCAAAGGCGGCCCTGCTTGAAAGCTTTGCCAAGAATCACGACGACGGGATAGCCAACTATGTCAGCATCGTTCATCTTCCAGCCAAATGACTGCTTCCTGTCATCGAGGACAACGTCAAGGCCAGGCTGTGAGCTGCTTCCGGCCACGAGATTGTCATAAATCTCTATCGACTCCTTGTCAAGTCCGGGTGTTGGGATGACGGCCACCTCGAACGGGGCAATGGCTCGTGGCCAGTTCAGTCCTCGCTCATCAGCGAGGATCTCAGCTACGGCGCCAAAGATCCTTGATACTCCAACGCCATGACATCCCATCTGAACAGGCACACGGCTTCCCGGTTTGAGACCTTCTTCTTTGGCAACCTTTGGTAGTTCTGATTGCGGGAGAAACACGCATGCGTCGAGTGGCACCGAGTAGCGAGTCCCGAGGTGAAATGTATGGCCACACTCCAAGGCACGATGGATCTTCAAAGTCCCCTCCTCACATCGAGGGCAGCCATCGCCATCGGTGATACGGCCCAGGTTCAGAGCTTCAGTCGAGTCTGTGCCACCAACCGTGGAATGCTCAACCTCATGAGACTCGAGGGTCTTGGGCAATAGAGGGAGTTGTTCCCGAAGGCTTTCAAACGTTGGCGCGAGCCTGGCATCGACAACATTAATAACCTGCGGCTTCCCGCTTTCGAGTGCCTCGCTCCAGAATGGGAGAGGGTCATCGATGCTGGTGTCAAGCTCGCTAACCGCTGACTTGACCGCATGTAGGTTCAGGCCGCTCTCCGAGAATGCCTCGGAAGACTGAGGATACCAAGCGTTGACAAGAACCTTTCGGTCCTGGGAGATACCCCGCCAGACACGAATATCAGAGGCCGGAATCGCAAGTGCATCTTTGCTCGCAGAGGGCGCTCGTGCCGTCGCAACCTCATCGTTGGCAGTGTATCCGCAAGAGTTGCAGTTCACAACTGTGTCCTCGCCGACAGCACTGGGAAGATGGTACTCATGGCTAAGATCACCTCCCATGTCACCCGAGCTGGCCTCGGCGACAAGATACGGTAGCTTGAGCTCTGAGAAGAAGGCACGGTATGCCGCAGATACTAGGCGGTATGTTTCAATAGCAGCAGCTGTTGTTAGGTCAAAGGTGTACAGATCCTTCATGAGAAACTCTCGGGAGCGCAGTAAACCGTGGCGGGGGCGACGCTCATCTCGATACTTCCGGGCTAGAACGTGGTTAGCTGGGAAGTTGAAGAGTAATGGAGACTGTCGAACTAATTTGGTACAGCCGGATGGGTAAGTCTTTATATGACTTGAGAGTTCCGGCTACGAGAGTGGTGATTTCTTCCTCATGTGTCGGAGAGAGAATAAGAGGCACCTCTTTGCGATCGGCGAGTCGAAAGAGCTTGGTAAATTAGCCAACGCTACTCAATGAAACCTCATATTCTCACCTCTGGTGCAACGCGATCCAGTCTATCACTCCTTCTCCATAGTTCTTCTGAAGAAATGGTTGACAGAGATAACCGTGAGGCCCCTTGAGAGAATCATGTGAGCAATGGGCAGGACTCAACCAGCAAAGGTAACAAACCAACTGAATGCATATGCTTGTCAAGTAGTTTCTCTATCTTGTCCTGAACACGAAGGCCCATAGGAAGTAGTTGAAAGATACCAGAGTGAGCCTGTGAGGCAGCATTAGTAACTGATCACTCTTCGTAGGCCAGGTAGACCAGGTCATACCTGACGGAGAAAGCCACCTCGGATAAGTTTTCCATGGCCAACTACAACTCAATTAGCTCAGATATCACTCCCAAGCTAGAGATAAACCACTAACACTCCTCATCACTGGCTGTCATTCCGCCAGTGGGCACCCATGTCGTCGATAGGGTGGAGCGAGGTAGGTTAGCTCTGGCTACACTCGAGACCGAGAGAGCTCTCAGTTGAAGGCTCAGTTGGCTTCTGCGAGCGACAGTGCCACTGAGACGGAATAGCCTCGGGGCAATCATGACTTGTAGACTTTCTCGTCCTCAAAGCCAACCTATACTACCATTGTCAGGTTGAAGCGGCCGGTGAATCGCTATTTAGGCTTGATGGATCGGAAGAGCTTCCGTCTACCGGAGACTAGTGGGGCTCTGTCGCTGGAAGCCGCAGCTTGCATTAGCGCGGTTAGACGCGCTAAGCGCAGTGACGTGGGTCGCGACTGGAAAAACTGCACCGCCAAAAAAAAAAGTTCGAGCTCTGGTCGCATTCTCACTGAGATTTTCCATCTGAGATTTTCAGACCTTCACCCAACTTCAACACCATGGCCAAACCTTCCAAGAAGGGCAAGGGCCCTAGACGCTCGCTGAACGGCCCAGGCCTGAACGAGAAGAGCCTGGACAAGCTGACGACTTCAATTGACAAGAAGCTGACCTCCAACGATCACAAGCGCAAGCAGCCCCCAACGAAGGCTGCAGGCGACCAGCACCAAAAGAGGCAACGCAACTCCGAGGGCTCAGCCTCTGACAAGAAGGGATCCAATATCGACAACAAGACTCTCCTGGAGGAAATCAAGTCTCTGGGTGGTGATGAGCGTGATCTGGAGCTCATCCAGGACATTGATTCTGAGGATGAAGCTTTCGTCCAGGATTCCAAGGCCGTCGACAAGAGCTTGAAGGATGAGCTCGCCGCATTTTCCAAGCAGCTCGGCTTCGAAGAGGTTGAAGTGAGCGAAGCAAGCGACGACGAGGAAGAGGATGAGGAGGAGGATGATGATGAAGAGGAGGGCGATGAGGACGAGGATGGGTTTGAGGACGAAGAGGAGGAGGAGGAGACGAAAGACGTCATCCCTAAAAAAGTTGGCAACCTGGTAAGTTGACACACCAGGTTGGTGATGTCTCTGACGACTAACAGTGATGCAGGCTTTTGAGCCCAGGGCAGACTGGCATGCCGCTGAGCTGCGAAAGCTACCTGGACCAAGCTCTGATGGGCCCAGCTCATTCAAGGGATCCGTCGAGGCTTTGAAGCAGTATGCACAGCAGCTTTTGGAGGAGGATGCCGCCAAGTACAGGACCAGCGTCTTTGCGTCGTCTTCTCATAAGTTCTTGTCGACAATCATGTCTTCGGGTACGCTTACCGACAAGGTCTCGGCTCTCACCCTCGCCGTCCAAGAATCTCCTATTCACAACATCCGAGCCTTCGATGCTCTCATGAGCTTGGCATCCAAGAAGAGCCGAGGTCAAGCCCTTGGCGCTATCGGTGCTCTTGTCGATTTGCTTGGTCCCGGTACTTTGTTGCCTGCGGATCGTCGTCTTCGTACCTTTCAAACTCAGCCGGGCTTGGTCGGCACTCTGCAGCGAAGTCCTGCGGCGACTTGGACCAGCGACAAGCCTTTGCCTGGCAAGATCACATCTGCTCACCTAATTGCTTGGATCTACGAAGATTGGCTCAAGGAGACATATTTCCGCATCATTCAACTTCTTGAGTCTTGGTGCTCGGATGAGATTGATTATTCCCGTACTCGTGCCCTCGACTTTGTCTATGGTCTTCTCAAGGAAAAGCCCGAGCAGGAGGCCAACCTTCTCCGACTTCTGGTTAATAAGCTTGGTGATCGGGATCGCAAGATCTCTTCCCGAGCGTCATATCTCTTGCTTCAAATGCAGAACTCCCATCCCGGCATGAAGCCAATCATTGTGCGAACAATTGAACAGGAGATTCTTCTCCATCCTTCCCAGGACCACCGATCCAAGTACTACGCCATCAACACTCTCAACCAGACCATTTTGGGCACCAAGGAGCCTGCGCTCGCCGAAACATTGATGCGCATCTACTTTGAGCTCTTCACCGTTATCCTCAAGACCGGAACCCTGGGCATTGCTCCTCCTACCGAATCGAAGCCGGCCGACGAGCCGGAGGATGAGGGAGCGATAAAGAAGAAGTTGGCCAGGAGACGCAAGTCGTCGCGTGGCAAGCCCAACAAGCCCGAGGCCACGGAGCCCGAGACAGAGGCAGCTGATAAGCTTGTGTCAGCAATTCTGACTGGTGTTAACCGTGCAGCCCCCTTCATGGTTGGCAACGAAGCTGCGTATGTCCCCCTGAACTGATACACGCGTAACGTGGAAGTATAGCTAACAGTGCAACAGCATGGAGTCACACCTTGATACACTTTTCAAGATTGCCCACTCGGCCAACTTCAACACGGGCATCCAGGCCCTCCTCCTGATCCAGCAGATCTCATCTTCAAAAAGCATTGCCAACGACAGATTCTACAAGACTCTTTACGAATCTCTTCTGGACCCAAGACTGGTTACCTCGTCGAAGCAGGCTCTCTACCTGAACCTACTCCTCCGCGCACTCAAGAACGACGTCGACAGCCGCCGAGTCAAGGCCTTTGCCAAGCGCATGGTTCAGATTGCGGGCGTGCACCAGCCTGCCTTCACATGTGGCCTCCTCTATGTTGTTAGTCACCTGCGAGAGACATTCCCTGACCTTTCTACTTTGTTGGATGAGCCAGAGGAGCCCAGCTTGGATGACAAGCCTGGAAGCGAGCGACCCGTGTACGATGGCCGAAAGCGAGACCCGGAGTATAGCAACGCCAACCAGAGTTGCTTGTGGGAAGTGATCCCACTCCAAGGTCACTATCACCCTTCGGTCACACTCTATGCATCATCTATTGTATCACCAAATGAGAAGGCGCAGAAGCCTGATCTGGACAGCCACTCGCTCATCCGATTCCTAGACAAGTTTGTCTACCGCAACCCCAAGGCAGCCGACGCTTCCAAGGGTGTGTCCATCATGCAGCCTCTGCGGGCTGCCAAGGATCTTGGCGATATCTGGCTGGGAAGCCGAGGACCTGCGGCAGCTGCACCTTCTGTCAACTCTGCCGCATTCTGGAAGAAGAAGGCGGAAGACGTTGCTGCCGAGGATATCTTCTTCCACGAGTACTTCCAGCAGGTTGACAAGGAGTCTAGGGATACCAAGAAGAAGGCACAGGCAGAGGCTGATGGTGAGGAGAATGACGAGCAAGAAGACGAGATCTGGAAGGCCCTGGTGTCGACACAGCCTGGTGTCGATCCTGATGACGAAGGCTCGGATGTTGGTTTTGACTTGGACGACTCGGATATGGCTTCTGACGACGGATCTTCGCCGGCTCTTTCTCTTGGTAGCGACATGGGTGAGGACGATGACGACATGAGTGTCGACATTGAGGGCTCTGACGATGAAATGGGTGGAGCCATGCTCAGCGAGGACGAGGAAGGATTCGAAGTCAAGGAGGCCAAGAGCGAGAAGCCCAAGTCGAGGCGCAGGCAGCTCAAGGATCTCCCCATGTTCGCGTCGGTGGACGATTACGCCGAGCTCCTGGCGGGAGAGGAGGACATGTAAGAGGCACATACAAGTTGGACTTAAGCAAAAGCAAGGCGATTATTTTTCATTCAGCAGCTATAGATTCGGGCTCAGGAGTAAAAAGAGGCAAATGCGCCGTGGCATGCCCACACTGCTACAAAGACAAGACCAAAATTCTCATTTCTCAGGTATCAAACCACTCGAGCTCATCGTCCTTTGTGAATATGGCGCGGTACGTCTTGCCGCCGTTGGGGTCATCCCGCTCCTCGGTGTGGATGCTGTGAAGCTTGGCGGGCTCGTCGCTGCCGCCGATGAAGGCGCGGAAGTGAAGATAGGCGGGGCCGTCTTCGGGCAGGGCGGGGATGCGGATCTTGCCGAAGAGATGGATGCCGTAGGCCGACGTAGCGACGCGGACAGACTCGAAATTGTTGGGGCCGAAGCCAGCGAGGTCGTGATCGGAGAGGTGTTTCTTTTTCTAATCAGCTATGCTCATGTTTTTATGTGACTCTGTAGACTCACGGTGGCTTCAAAGTACTCTGTCTCATGCTCTAGAGACGGTCAGAGTGTGTTTTCAACTGCAAAGCTCATCAACTCACTCGAGTACTCATGGCGAAGGTGAATGAGGTTCTTCTTGAGCTCTGGGAGAAACTGCTCAAAGGCAGAAATGGCGTCCTCCTTGGGAGGATGGGCAGGGCCCAGATCGACGGTCTCAGCGGTAGCCTACACTTGGTCAATACCTAGCTTGCCAAAACGGCGCATTCACACAAATCATACCATTGTGAGTGTTTAGGTAGTCAAAAGTTGAGTGTATTGGAGGGGAAACTTTTGCAGCTCAATCAGGGGAAGCTCAATGCCTTTTAACATATCACATTTCAAGCCTTGTTACAAATTAACAGGGAACAGAAGACAAACAAACGCAAGCACGCATGTCGTCAGCGGCCATGATCATCTCTTACAGACAAGGTCTCACAAGCTTGAGCAGCGAATCTGGTTGGGCGGAACCCACGTCACCTGGGACCTGGAGTGACCGGGATAAGGCACCTGCCCGTGCCTGCCTCTCCTTGGTTTACCCCGGGTGACCGTTTGGGATAAGCGTCATTTTTCCTCTTTACGACGTTACAGAGAGGGAAGGAACTGTATCGTTTAAATGCATGCCGAGGTCATGCGCCTTTATCCGTACCCGCCTCGGCAGGGGCGAAGACCGATAAATCTTATCAAAGGCCGAGGGGCGGCGAAGCAATTCTTTTGCCGCTCTTTTTTTCGCATTTTCCCCTTTTGCAACCGCCAGAACAGGCAAAGAAAATCATTAAAAAAAAAAAAAAGGTCGACATGTTTTCTCAACAGTTTGCTCGTAACGGTCGTCTCGCTGGCCAGGCGGCTAGGCGGTTCGCTCGTGCTGGTCAACAGACACGGAGTTATGCGACACCAGGTAAGTTTGCCAGGGCACTTACACGGCGCAAAAAAAAAAAAAAAAGTATACGACATATGGATACTGACGGGACACGTTAATCACAGCGGCGGCAGCAGTAGCCGGAGGCGCATTCAAGAGAGCAGCGGCCATGCTGGTGGCCGGCCTAGGAGCCAGCACGGCTGGAGGTTTCGGAACATGGTACACGATGCACTCCAACGGCATGGGCTTCCACTCGGACGAGGAGAGCCTGCGACGGTTTGTCGCCGACGCCGAGGAGGCGCGCATGGTGGAGGAGACCATCAACAAGCACCCGCTCATCGCAGAGCTCCGAGCCGACCCCAACCTCACCGAGTCACGACCACATATGAAGATGCCCGGTTCATATCGCAGCCGGAGCCTGACGGGCGGGGCGCTCATCGGCGAGGGCAAGATGCCCGTGCCGCCGTACGCATGGATCGCTCCCGAGGGAAAGAAGCTCGTGTCGGTGGCATACGTGGGAGAGGATCTCTGTGGTCACCCTGGCATCGTCCACGGTGGTTTCCTGGCTACGATGCTAGATGAGGGTCTTGGACGATGCTCGTTTGGCGCACTGCCTCATAACATCGCCGTGACAGCCAACCTCAACGTTGACTACCGCAAGCCGACACCCGCAGGGAGCTTCCTGGTCTTGAGAGCAGAGACATACAAGGTGGAGGGCCGCAAGGCCTGGGTCAGGGGCCATATCGAGCTGCTGGCAGAGCCGGGCGAGAAGCCAACCATCCTGGCCGAGGCTGAAGGATTGTTCGTTTCGCCCAAGTACGCTGCGGTATGTGGATGATCTTCTCTTGCTTGATATGCCTTTTACTGACAGATGGTACAGGTGATGCCCAAGATTGGTTAGAAACCGCGACATGATCATGTGATGACGATTGAGCGAGCGAGCGAGCGACAGATATTGGGAATTATACAATGGCGCATATATGGCCATGAATGGATACCAACAACTAACGTTAGAACCCGGGATAAGGGAACGACTATCATAGAAGCAAGAGGCGGAACATTTACAAATAGTTCTTGTAATTATAGAGCGAAGGATCTCTTGAGTCATCACTCCATAGAGGAGTGAGACATTATTAAATGAGACTTTTAACTTGCCATTTTTAACTCATGCTGTCTTGTCCGTCGTCAAGTGGGAGCGTGTGTTTCGTCTGCGGGGCCGACTTCCGGGCGCGTGGAATAAGGGACAAGCCATCCACGGACAAGAGCCCCCCGCGCAGCCACTCAGGACCCGTCGCGCTCTGGAGCTTGTACGCAATAAGCGTGGGGAGAGTGAAAAAATGCCATGCGAGCCATCGAAGACGCCATCCTGAAGTCTGGTCTCTAATAGGTTGGACGCTCGCCGACGATGCGGCAACGGGGGACCGATGGCCCGATCACGACATTGCGTAGTCGCCGTACGAGTTTTATTGTCCGACGCAAGACGACGCGTAGATCCTTGGTGTAAACTCTCAAGAGGGAAATAATAAAGCCGGCATCGGAACTGTTGGAGATAATTTTCTCAAGTACAAGTCTCCATCTCTTTCCTCTGAAACAAACACTTCCCGTCTCTTCTTCTCCATTCTTCTCCTTATAGATTTCTTTCATTCCTCTTCGTCTTACTCTTCTTCTGCTTGTCGTTCTATACCCTCAATTCCCTACATTCACAATGGCTACGTAAGTGATCCCCTGTTCATCTCTCAATTTTGTTTACTTGCCCCTCCAAAAAACTCTCCATTACCCCGCCATCACCAACTTCAATTGACATTAACATCCTCTAGCAACATCACCTGGCACCCTTCTCTCTCCCGCCGTGAGCGCAACCAGCTCCGCGGCCAGCGAGGTCTCACCATCTGGCTGACCGGTCTATCTGCCTCGGGCAAGTCCACCGTCGCCACTGCTCTCGAGCAGCACCTCCTCCACCTGGGCGTCGCCGCCTACCGTCTCGACGGTGACAACGTCCGCTTCGGCCTCAACAAGGACCTTGGCTTCTCCGAGGCTGACCGCAACGAGAACATCCGCCGCATCTCCGAGGTCGCCAAGCTCTTCGCCGACGCCTCCACCATCGCCATCACCTCCTTCATCTCCCCCTACAAGGCCGATCGCCAGGTCGCCCGTGAGCTTCACGCCCAGGCCACCCAGGGCGGCGACGAGGCCATCCCCTTTGTCGAGGTCTACGTTGACGTGCCTCTCGAGGTCGCTGAGCAGCGTGACCCCAAGGGTCTCTACAAGAAGGCCCGCGCCGGTGAGATCAAGGAGTTTACTGGCATCTCTGCCCCTTACGAGGCCCCCGAGAACCCCGAGATCACCATCAAGACCCACGAGAAGTCGGTCGAGGAGTGTGTCGCACAGATTGTTGAGTGGCTCAACGAGAAGGGCTACCTCACCAAGCACTAGATCCCTAGCGAGCGGTCGTGCTTTTTGCATTTCAAAATATAGATCGGATATTACTGCCATGGCGACCACAATTGTCGTCACTCCTGGGCATGATGATAGGGTAGAATACAGGCGTTCTTGCATGCATGCGACTCGTTCTATTGTCCCCCGTGCTCTTCTTGTTCCTTCTCCTCCTAGTCGTTGCCGTCATCAAGGAAACTCGACTTCGTAGTAGACGTACGCCGTGTACTCGTGGCCCTCTCCAGTCTGGAATCCCGCCGCTGCCATCTCCGAGCTCAACGCAGCGTCGTCCTTGGTGATCTTACCACGCTTGTCCCTGCCGAATGCGTTACCTCCAAGGTATGAGTAGTTGGAGTCGAGCGCCGTCTTAACCTTGGGCGCAAGCTTAGTTGTCGTCTGAAACCCATGTTAGCCAAAGTTAGTAACCTCTAGGTCGGGTAACCCACCTTGACCAGGGCGGTCACGTAATCCAGGGGAAGTCCATAGCGGAGAACAGCCTCGACAAAGACGCGCAATGTCAGGACGTGAACCCAGATCATGACACTCTCGCTCCATCCCGTGCGTCCCATGCGCAGAGCCTCTCCGCACACCTTGCGCTCCTCGTTGGTGACTCGGTCGAGCTCTCGCTGCTCCTCTTCTCGGCCGCCCTGAACGTGCTTGTACTGGCGGGGTGTCCACTTCTGCTCTCGACACTTTGCCAGGAACTCGGCGCTGTGCTTCTTGAAAGTTGCGACGGCAAACAGGACGAATTCCTCGTCCTGAGCGACTTGAACCGATGATCGAGGGACCACCATGGGGGATAGTGTTTCGTAACTCTTGATGAAATCCTTCTTCGAGTTGGCCGGCACGACAATGAGGTGCGTCTCGATGTACTCGGAGTCCTGAATGAGGAGAGACGGGTCGACGATAGGGGTGAGGGACTTGGTAGACAGGTTACCACTATCCAATTATTAGCTAGAGCAAGATGAAAGCTAGGCTGCAGGTCAACTCACGTCTGGCGACGCTGAAGGGTCGCGAGATTTGTCTTGACAGAGTTGTACTGATTGAACTTTGTTTTCACGTCGTTGTCAACGGTCGCAAGCTCCTAAGAGTATCGGTTAGCTAGTTGAGTGCCAGATAATAACAAGTACAAGCCTGCCTTCTGGAGGGTGCTGATGAGCTCGCCCAGGGACTTGTCAGCTCGGTATCGGATCCTATTCCAGCTAAAAGTACCGAGATACTGGTCGGTGGGCTCTGCCAGCAAGAATTAGCGATGAGCCAGCGAGATAGACACGGGCGCATCTTACTATCGTTGACCATCTTGTACTGGGCGATGCGGTCTTCGTCACCCTCGAGGACGTTCTTTAGTGAGTCGCCAACCTTGGTCACGACAGCTTGGCACGAAGCCTCGAGCTTGGCCAAGTCATCCGCCTGTTGGACGAGAGCGTCGAGGGTACCGATCTTGAAGTCGGGGATGCTGAACGGCAGAACGGAGCCATTGTCGGAGGAGATGGTGCCGCGCAGGGACGAAATGGCTTCCTCTCTATCGCTGGAGTCGAAGACGCCGAGCGGAAGCGACAAGAGCGCGTACTTTGTCGACATGATGTTGGACTTGGGCGGTGAATGGATGAATGATCGGGTACGTCAGGTCGAGGATATGAACAAGGCGGACTGCGGGCGGAGTAGGTCGGAGTGACGCCGCCGATGGAGAGGGACTTGAGCAGCCCCAAGAGCTGTGTCCTTTGATGACAGGGTTGAAATCACAAGCTCATCGATGAGCAACTCGAAGAAAAGAGGACGAGTCGAGGCTGCGTCGTGAATGGATATGGATGCTGATGCTGATGTCCAAGTCCAAGTCAAGTTCAAGTCTAGCTCCAACAGCAGCAGGAGCTCAAGCCTCATTCATGCTGGCTGGGCACCAGCAGCAGCGTTGAACTTGCTTGGCATGAGGTGGCTGTGGCTGGTTGTGGCTAGTGGGAATGACGAACGCGTGGCTGTTCCCCTCCGAGAAAAAAGGAAGCCACACCCTCAACAATGGTTTCCACTTAAGAGATCAGCCCCACCCCTCACGGAGCGGTACGAGGCTAGGAAGGAGCTTGTCACTCACTAACACGGATCGGATTCAACTGTCATCCAACAACATCGAGGTTTGCTCGAGGCGACTGGTCCTTCAACCACCCGCGAGCCATTGGACCGCTCGATTCATACGTCGCATGACTCTCGCGCGCCAGCCCTCGAGCTGTAAGACTCGTCGCGGGCTCGACTTTGGGGCATGTTCTTCGTAGCCTCTTCGGCGCATCGGGACCCGGACTCTTCCCGACGCCATCGCCATGGCCTCGACGGCGCGTACGTGTTTTCCCTCGCAGGCATGACCATGATGCCGTCGGATCTGAGCAAGGGCGGATGGTTAACTCGGGTGATATTCTAGCAGCCGCCGCGACGACCCCGACGAGTCCTCCAGCGGCCAGTGGTCCTCAGCCCACGACGACTAATGCCTCCTCTGCTCCGCCGTCAACCACCACGGCAGCGGCGTCGCCGTCGATGCGCAGCCTGAAAGACGGCTCGCGATTGTTTGATATTCGAATGAATCCATATCATCTTAAATATCCCCACCTGCCACCAGAAACGAACCCCCAGGTCATACCAGCGCGACTTCAAATGCCTACTCTCACCCCAAATGTCGGACTGAGTCCATATCATGATGGGCGCATCAGGAACCCAGTCCCAAGCAAACTCAAGGGCAAAACCGATGGACGACAAGGAAACTTTAGTGTCATGCAGATCGACGTTCCAAGGCCAGAGATGACGGAGCGAGACCTTGCTGCGAAGCGCACAAGTGAGGGAACCGCCGCCGCTGCCCGACTTGCGAACAGCCAGGGATACCGCCACCCCAAGAGACCTAGACCGAATGTCACTACACCAGCGCCTCCTGTACGATTCCGTCCTTATCCTACTCCCGTGCTTCCAGCGCCTCCTCGGCCCATTCCTCAACCACCTCCACTTGCCCCAGCCATCCCTATTGAGAAGGCGCCTGTTGAGAGAGCACCGGCAGACAGGGCATCGGCAGAAATACCATCCACTTCAAATCCTCCGACGCAGGCCACGAGCCCCTCTATCCAGGAGATCAGCCCTCCTCCACAGGCACAGGAAACCGACCCTCCACCGACAGGTCCCTCTGGGCTATCTGCGCATGATACCAAGACTGAGCAGGCTCGTCTCCTCACGCTTCTAAGAAGCCTTCATCCGATTTTGGTTGTGGATCAGTTGTGTAAAGCCTTGGCTTACTTTGGTGGTATTCCAGGCGCGCCTCCTCCCGCGGACGGCGTCTTCCCACGAAGCGCTGGAACAAATGGGCCAGGCTCTTTGTTTGTTGCTTGGATTTCTGAGATCTTCCCACAACTAGACAGTGCTGACAAAGCTGCTGTCACCCAGACCCCTCCCGCTATTCCCCCAGTCGGTGCCCCAGGGGCAGCGTCCATCGCAAACTCTTCTGCCGCGAACGCCGCCCCCGTCACGGTTAAGCGCTCCAGGGGGCGGCCAAAGGGTAGTAAGAGTAGTAAGGTCCGGAAGGACAAGGGGATCAAGAAGAAGGTTGTTACTGGCTCGGAAACCACCCAGACGAACGACGCCACCGCTACGCAGTCGACGCCAGCGGAGCAAGAACCAGAAGCATCTCAGCCGCCCACCACCACGGGTAACCAGGGACAAGCGGCAACAACAGCAGTCGCACAGGCGAATTCCAACTCAATAGTGCAACCCACGACACCTCATGTCGGAAAGAAACGAGGGCGTCCGAAAGGATCCAAGAACAAGCCCAAGTCTCAGTCGGGAACACAGAATGGCGTCTATGCCTCGTATGCCATGGCTGCAAACTCCGTGGTTGATTCCCCTCTTTCTCACAAAACAGCATCAAACCAACAAGATGCGAACCCGTCGGCCAATGTGGGAAACACGGGTGCAGGCCAAAACGGCATGACGACGAATTCCGTGGAACCAGAGCCCAATGGTTCGGTTCTTGTTCAGGAAGCTATCGTAGCATCAGATGCAGACAATAATGTCGACCAACCACCACTGCCAACTCCAATCAGTACCCAAACCACTCCCATTGCTACTTCCAGGAAGCGAAAGCCTTTACAACAAACCCCCCAAACAAATGTACAGGCCATGACTACGCCAAATACTCTTCAGGTCCCTGATGCTGTGCCCCGATCAGGAAACTCGCCTCGAACACAAAACGCAAAGCGCCGCCGAGTGTCTGAAGAGATGGGACAGAATGTGGTCTTGAGCGGAACCGAGTCTCACTCAACCGGCGCGGAGGCGTCAGACTCGCCTACCATGGTACCCAACGGGCAGCCTTCGTCTGCCTCGAGTAGTTTCGACTCTCAGGGGCAGATCAACCAGCTTGGAAGTGGCGTAAACCATCGACCACAACAGCTTCTGCCTCATCAGCGTCAGCAGTTGCAACAGCAACAGCAGCACCAACAGCAACGTCAGAACTTGAACCTTCACCAGTTCGACCAAAATCAACAACCGCAACCGCAACCGCAACAATCTCCAGATATGGGCTTGGAACAGCCGAATCAGACCCAACAAATGGCTCCTGCTGCTGCCAACAGACCACGGAATCGTCTGCCCGGAACACAAGCTCACATGTCCAACATGGCAGCCCAGGCTGTGTACAAGCAGCATTACCAACAAAGACAACAACAGCAGCAGCAGCAACGACAGATGGCCAATCACTTTGGCCAAGCTAATGGCCCACCCTTCTCGCGCACCATGGGGTCAAACTCTCCGACACAGTTCCAACAGCAGCAACACCCGACAAACGCAGCTCTCGGCTACAGCGGTCGCCCATCTCTCTCTCAACACCAACACCCACAACAACAGCCACATCAACAACACCCGCAGACTCAGCCCGATGAGTCCCCAGGTGCGCCCAACATGGCGCAGTTTCAGGACTTTAACGGTCAGGGTTACCTCGACATGGACTACTCCATGAACACGGGCACAGCTGTGGGGTTTGATAGCCATACCCAGCTCGAGGCTGCGCTTGCTGAGCCCGACATGCGCGACCGGATATACCACGCCATTGGCAGGTAGGGGGGTATCAGACCGACACCACCACAAGATCCGGGGAAAGGGTGTTGTCGTCACTTTCTACTTTCGGTCCAATTAGATTCTAGGGAACAATAGGTTCGGTACGATATGTGATACAATTCGCAGCGGGGAAACAGGACGTCTGCTTTCATATGATGATGGGCGGACACGGCACAAAAAGGGGGTCTGACAGGCATATTTGGACTTGGGCATGGATGAATGGATGAATGGATGAATGGATGAATGGATGGATGTATATGGATAATAAGGCGTTGAAACGGCACGTGGGATCTCTTTCTTATTGCCAGTATAGTATAGGATACCTGACGAAAAGGGATGGATGGATGGATGGATGGATGTAATCATGACAACCTATGGAGCGAATGACACGGAAAGGTAGATGGAACTCGACACAAAAACTTTAGATACCCAGAATAATTATATCCGTTCTCTTTTTGACTTTGACTAGTCGGTACCTAGGTAGATAGATGTAGATGGTCCTCATGCCTTGGATATAAGATGCATGGGATAGGTAGAAGGATATTTGTTCCCGGTGCCATCCTTCAGAGGAATGGGATGAGGGGAAGATACAAAGGAAACCAAGAATGCACTGCACGCCCGCAATATCTATCCGCGCGAGGCTGGTTGAGATGAATGCCAAACAAACGTAATCCCCGTCCCTTTCCTTTTTACCCGCCCACATACAGAAGAAGCCCTTCTCCTGTCCATCCAATACGGAGCTCGCTCCAAACATGACATGAGTAGAAAAAGATGACAGATAGGAAAGACTCGCGTAGAGACGATAAGTGTAGAAAAGAAAATGGAAGAGAAAAAAAAGAAAAACCCTGGCCAGTGCTCCTTTCCGGTGTCACGCAAGACAACGCGGTAACCCTTTTCTCCGCAGCCCATCAAAAACGCCGTGTAAATGCTCATGATCCCGTTCTTGACACACGCATACACCCAGGCACCAGTAGTAGTAGTTGTTGCGTACTTTCAACCAAGTACACCCGTAGCAAACAAAGAAGAATCAGCCAAGGAAAACGTCGACACACGTCTGGTCGAGCAAACGCCCTCTAGTCGGCATCGTCATCGGTTACACCCATGGGAGGCCGCACGGAATCGGGGATGCTGCGGCCGTACCACCACTCGTCCTCGTCGTCCATTCCGTCCTCTTGGATCAAATCAAGCATCACCTGCTGGTTGCGCTTGATGTCCTGTGGTCGGTCGACAACCCGGCGTTGGAGGATGATGGCCTCAGCCGTCGGAAGCCATATTTGCTGTAGCACTGGCAGGTCGCTGAGCATAGCCTGTGCCTGCTCTGAGCTGAGGGGTGACATGGGGGCGCCGGCGGCAAGGCTTGTGTTGAAGATATAGTTGACGTCGATGTCCATGGCGTCGTCCATCGAACCGGAGCTCCGGACCCTACTTAGGCCATTACCCGAAGATCGAGCATCGTGACTCAAAGACTTCTTGCGCCCAAACAATCCTCGCTTCCCCTTTGATCCACCTTCTGACCGGGGCTGCTCCTTGACCAGACCATTAACCCACGTGTCGACGGCACCGCGGCGTGAATTGTATCCCTTGATCTCCCACAGCCTCTCCACTTGTCGTAGTCCACCAATACATAATATGGCGGAGTGAATTTCATCAGACGGCTTCTCTCGGATGTAACCACGTAGTGATCGCTCGACCCTTCCCACGTACGTCGGAGGTCGTAGACGTCGGCAAAACGAGGATATAACCAGCGGAAATACTTCGTGGACCCGTAATAACGTCTTGTCGTCGTACATGCTCATGATTTCGGCCTCGATGGGGTTGATGGTGTAGGGCTCCAGCTTCATTCCTTGGCCACCGTTCTCGGCCAGGCGCTCCAGGTGCAGTTTTCGGTAGGTTTCGAAAAAGTGGAAAATAGTAAATAGTAGAGGTATCAAACGTCGGCGCATGCGCTCATGCTGGGGAGCAAAGGCGAGTCGTTGAGCTTCGGTTTGACGGAGGAAGATATCTTTAGTGACCCATTCGCAAATGAGGAAGGCAAGCTTGGCAGCAACATGTAGTCGATGCCAGATGCCACACAAATGGTGAAAGTTGATTTCGTTGATATCTGATACGGGGTAAAGGCGAGATGCATAGGCGGGGATGTGGTGTTCGAGATGGTATCGGGCGATGGTGGTTTCGTTAAGGGTGATGAGAGTATGCCATGATTTAGAGGCAAGTCGGAGGTTGAGGACATCGGTCAAGGGAAGAGAGGATATGATTTGAATCTGCAACTCGTTTGGCAATGCGAGAAAGAGCTGATCAAAGCCGGCACTGGATATCCAAGTCAGCATGTGAAGAGAGTTCAGTGGCGTCGAGAATCTAATTAGCTACCTCTTTTGTGGCGATTCGACCGAGGAACGAGGAGCGAAAGGGGATGCATTAAACCCAGCATGTGTGGATTTGGAATGCAGGATCGAAACCTTATGGCGGAGTTTGTGAAATCGACTCTTGTTATCCCGTCTCTGGTTTGGTTGGATAGCCTCGACTTCGGCAGCTCTTGAATCTCGCAGAGGGAGGATGAATCTTGAGGGCTGCGCGGCAGAGGTCGAGGCGTCGAGAGAGTCGTGAGTCGGGGGTACATGATGGTGATGTTGGTGTTGTTGCTGAGCGTTGAGCTGGTTAAGCTTCTCGAAATATCGCTCTGAAGCAAACTCGGTGATGTGAGGCGGGTCCATCGCCATGGCGTGCGGTGGAGAGTTGGCCATGATGACGGGTGCTGAAGCAAAAACGAGCGGCAGACGATGCTATGGTGTATGTAGGTGCGTATGTTGTGGCAAGACAGGACGAAGTGAGCCTCCTTCGGGCCAGCCCAGATGGCTATAGACGTCCGTCTCTATTGTGCAGCGAACGAGAGCATGCTCGGCATGGCGAGAAGGCAGGCGACGAGAAGATAAGGCGGAGAAATCGGGATTGTCGAGGGCTGGGAGCAGTATGTATGTAGTCAGATGCTTGCCAAGTTGACGCGAGTGGCGATGACGATCGACAGAACAAGGCGCGCGCTTCGCTTAGACGGATGGATGGAGAAGAAATAAAAGAATAAGACGTCGGGTCGCGGTCGGTCGATATCGTGAGAAGAGAAGCCGTGGTGTTTCGAGTTGGTTTGGATTGGACGGGGATAGAATGGGATGAGGATGGGATGGGTGAAGTAAGGCAGGTGAGGTAACGGAACGGGAGAGTGGGAAGGATAGGATGATGGGATGGTACAGGAAAGAGCGAGAGAGGGAGTGATGACTGGCTGGGCGACTAGAGGACTTTCAGGTACTAACAAGGGTACGGAGGTACATGCGGTACAAATCCGGGGGAGGGAAGGGAAGGCGCGGAGGGGGCGTGGAGGGGCGCGAGACCAGGGTCATGTTCTTCAGTGAGTGGAGGGTGGAAGGAAGGAGTGAGCGTAGCGTCCCCACAAGAACTTGGAAGGCAGAGAAAGAAGGAAGCCAGGCGATAATTCCGTCAGCGAACAGACAGACATGCAGACAACATCAAGACATTGAGAGACAGCATCAAGTTCTCGTTCTCCTGCATTAGGACAAACACCCGCGAGTTGACTCAGACATTGAATACGCAGCACAGTCAAGCATCTGTGATCGATATACACACATTCCGCAAGACCACCGACACGATGATCAATGTGCAAGTGGAGGATGGAGATCCCTCAAAAAGACGCCGGGCCCTTCTCTTGGGACGACAGAACGAACAAACGAACGAACGAAATAAGAAAAGAAACCGTGGATGGGGGACGGACCGACCGACATGGGGGGAACATGGCGTGGCCTAGCGCCGCAGCGGACAAAACCACAAGGCCGAGCAGCGCAAACGTTGGTTCGCTCCAGGCGGCGTTTGACCGGCCGAACTGTGGAGAGGCCCTGGGAAGGCGCTGTCGCTGTGGGGAGGGTGGACGACCCAGGGGAGAGACTCACAGGATTGAGACCTTGAGATAGATCCCATGGATCCATCTTTCACCCATGACGAGACGGGGTGGCCTGGAGAAGATTTGGGGGGACAGTCCCCTCGTGGGAGACTTTATTCCTCGAGAGGAAACTCCGGCTTCGAGAACCCCAAGGACGAGCAGCTGATGAAGCCGCTTCTCTTCGAATCTCCCCACAACTTGAAGGAAATATGCCCCGAGGAAAGGGACTGCCCGGGTACATTGAGTGACCACCTGACTTTGGTGGTGCCCTCCACTGCGCTCATCAAGCACAGAATGCACCGGGGGCCTGCTGCTCTGCCACGCGATTGTAGATGGCCCGCCGCGCCGTACAGTGCGAAACCCCATGCCGGACTCGGCCCAATTGGCCGGCCTTATTCGAATTGATCATCCAGCGGAGTCTACCGGCCCTGCAGTGCGGGCGACGCTCTCCCGTTTAATTCACAGCACAGCAGAAGCTTATCAACGACGTTGCAGCAGCAGTGAAGCACGCACCCATCCCTCTTACAGGAAGCTTTCCTTGCGCCGGGACATCATGACACAGTAGGCCCGGGTGTGGCGCCGCACGGTAGCTGGGGTGTGTGCGTGTGCGTGTGTCCCGTCGCCCAGCTCTGGCCCTCTCTGGGGAGTCAGGTTATCTTTCCAGAGAGAGGGCCCCTGGAACTGGGGGCTCTTCTTTTGAGGCTTGGGGCTGGAGCGTTCTTGTTCTTGGCTTCCTTTTAACTCCTGCTCCTTTCTGGATATCCTCCGGAGCTTGGCCGGCTCGGCCGTCCGTATCTCGGTGTCTCTCTCACCTCAAGATTTTTATTTAGCCGAGAAGAAGGTCTAGCCGATTCTTTACTGCGCTGTTCTGTTGGAATAATACCGACAGTTCAGTAGTGAGAAAGGCAAGTCAAATGATTGCGGTGAAATGACAAGAAAATCCTTCGGGACCAACAGCCACCCGGGCAGCCCCGGCCGAGTCTTTGACCGAGCAAGAGGCCGACAATGGGAGAATGGACACTACACTGATGATGACACTGGGCGATGACGACAAGCACGGCAGTGATGATGGCTCTGGGGATGGACGGACAGGCACCCACCGGCACCAGGCAAAGGTGTAACAGAAAAAGCTTTGTAGGTTTATGATCTATCACCAGGGAGAAGACCTCAACCTCGCTCGATCTGCCCCTGTTCGGCCGATGAATGGTGCTCTGCTCCGGGCTCAGACACACATTCAGACATACATGCTGGAGTTACGTGGGAGACGGCCAATGCAGGTCAAGGCTCGCATCTGGAAAACTACGGCTACATCTGGACGAGGGCAACGGATGGGATGAGGATAAAGAGGGGACCCGACCATATGGAGTATCTCCGATCGCATGCTTACTCGGAACATGGATCGACTCACGAGACCAAGGCGGGTTTTCTATTCGGTGCCCTGACCCGACCCCGTCGTTATCACAAAACAAGAACCGCCGCGCCCCATCATCATCTCATCTACCAGTCCTGACCTGACCTGACCTTGCTTCCCCTTCTCGGCTCCCCGGCTAAGATGGAGACCGGACCCCCATCCCGTCGAGTGAGGCCGAAACCCTGCCCGGCCGAGAAGGTCGTGATGGCGCACGGGGGTCATGCTGGATCAAGGTGCAAGGTGTAAGGTGAGGGAACAGCAGGGAACAGAGGCGGGATCATACCCGCGGCGCTTCAAAAAGAGTCTATTCCAGGCCTCTCGGGCACGAAGCCGCAACATGCCAGGCCATGCCACTCGGGCTCGACGTGTTGCATGCCCGAACCATGTAATACTCCCTATGTGATGTGCCAGACACAGACACAGGCCAGTGTGGCGTGCGGTTGATGCTCACATCCCATCCGCCGACACTTTGACTTTGTTTGAATACAGCAAACAAACCCGAGGCCGGACTGGAACAGAACCATATCTCGAATCCCTTTTGTGAATGCGACATTGGCCCTAAAGAAATAACCGAGTCCCTCGAGGATCCCATTTCCGCCTGCTCGCTAATTCCTACCAGGCAGAGTCTAGCACCGTCTCTGCTCGATCAATGTCTCTGACTGACGAGACGAGACCGAGGGGTTCATGGGCCCTTGAATCCCAAGACCCGTTTCTTTTCTGGAAGCCGTAGGCACTCTCTCGGCACTACACAGTTGACTTACACGTGGGCCATTACATGCAACAGACGAAGCGCTCCAAAAAGAAACAAAGTTGATAACAAGCCTTTTCTTGAACATGAGTAAGGAAAGGTCCGAAAACTGGGGACTTCTGACGGGGGGGGCAAAAAAGTCTTTGGGCAAAGCTGAAGAGTTGGTGGTGGTGAGAGAAAGGGGGGGCGTCTCCGTAGTGGTCCCCGGCCTTACTGCGGTGGCTCTTGAGTCCATCCGCGACAGGCCAATGTCCAATGTCTCGTCGACGCCGATCCGAAATTCTGGATCTCTGGTTGGTCGGAAATCATACTGTTGGAATAGAATGGGATTAGAAGTGAGGATAGGAAGGATGGTGATAGATAAGGGAGTTGGAGTTGGTTGTTTCTATGGTGTCGTCTGCTTGATACTGAGGCCTAGATCATACATACATAGACATTAGACAATATCTACATAAGACACTGACAACTCCACTCACTCTCTACCTCTGTCTGCGTCCGTTAGCCCCGTGGCCTTTCACAGTGATCTGCAAGGTACGTATTCCTGACTGTTAGCACCCAACAGAGTCGAGGAGGTAGAGTAGCAATGAATGTCTGGAAATTCCCCGGCCGTAATATTACGTAGCCTTCCAGGCTCAAACTCCGGCTCCGGGAAGCGGTCCCTTTTTTTTTATTACACGGATCCTGCCAGACCAACAGGAAAAAATCGAGAGAGAAAAAAAAGAAAAAAGATACAGCCTGCCCGTTACATCACATTCACACACTGCGAATAACGTCAACACATAAGTTTGCACTCTCGGATGCATCAACGTTGCAGTGCTTGAAAGCAAGTCTCAACAACCATGACATTTCTTGGTCAAAAGGACATCGATCGATCGACAAACAGAGAAATTCTTCCGATGATACCGGAGCACTGCCTCTGGAGTCGCGTCATGTTGTTATCCACGTGTCTATTCATGACTTTTTTTTTTGGTCGTTATCGTCCCTAGGTATTTGTCCACTGAATGGCCTCAAATGATTGGGTCATTTCCTCGTTGGGTCCTTGAAACGCTCCCCCTCCCCTCCTCGTGTCGTCCCGCGCAATCCGCGAACTCACAGAAAGTCCATCATCTCCCGAACCCGAGCCTGAGCTTGTATAGATTGGATAGATAAATGGAAGGAGGAAAGTATCCGGGACCCGGGCATCCATCGACGATTTGCTTTGCAGTCCGTATTGTATTGTACTGTACTTACTGCCTGTAACCGGCTGCCGTATCTCTTTTGTTGGACCTTGACCAAGCAGATGCCGGGATCCAATTCGGGACTGGAGACGCGTAGTTACTGTACTGTACTGACACTGACAGTACCTGCCCACTCTAAATTCTATTCTAGCTCCATCTCTCGCTCGCGTACGAGTGCCCATCCGGATCCTAGCTTTCCCCAGCTCCATCCATCAAATCAATCCACCATCCCGTCCGTTCCCCTCCTCGCTCTCATCATCCGCCGTCCTCTCCATCTCCACTTTGTATCTACTATGTAGACAATGTCCCTCACTTGTTGTTGCTTGTGCTGTCCTTAACGCACTGTCTTGTCTTTCAGTTCCATCAGTCACTCAGTAGTCAACGTCACGTTCCTGATACCGGGGCCCCTCCACCTTCTTCTCTGCTGTTGCAGCGAGCGTCGTCGTCGTCGTCACCCTCCTCCGGCCTCGCATCAACCGAGCAAGTGCCGTCCAATTCGCTATCCCGGCCGGACCTGACTTGACCTGTCCTTTTTCCATTTCCTTTTGGCTTATCGTTTCAAACCATCGAGACTACTCGGCCCGACGAGGAGCGAGCGGGTCCCCTCTAGCTCTTGGGCTTGGGAGCACAAGCCCACGACAAGAAACGGCGAACAACGGGACAGGGACACAATCCCCACGGCCTGAGCTTGCTTGGCTGCTGAGCTGAGCTGAGCTGGCCTGGCTGAGCTTGGAGGCCTAGACTTTCAGGTCCCCGCCCATCCCATCACAGCACGCTCCGTGTCAGCAGAGCCTCATCTCAGCCCTGGTCTGTCCTGTTCTGTTCTGGTCAGGTCTGGTCTTCTTTGTGTGACACCACCGAAAAGCCATCCCACCC
Organism: Fusarium vanettenii 77-13-4; assembly: GCF_000151355.1. Lineage (NCBI taxonomy): Eukaryota > Fungi > Ascomycota > Sordariomycetes > Hypocreales > Nectriaceae > Fusarium > Fusarium vanettenii. Next base: position 188,013 of record NW_003315881.1, read on the forward strand.
GGACGGGTAACGGAACGGTGACGATAGCGACAAGAAGCCCTCATCTCTCTTATCTCTCACCCTGACCATGACCACCGACCTAGAGCCGGAATCTCCTCGGCCTGACGACGGGGCCCCCGTCGTCCCTACCACGGCCGCCCAGCATCTGGCCAGGTTTGAGTTCAGTGATGCTGGCACAAAGGTGCTCATGGTTGAGTGGTATCCCGACGCCGTCCATGCCCCCGCTCCCTCCGATGATCCTCCCGCCGATCTCGCCGACCCTCTCTCCGCTCCGAGCACCGATGACGTCTCCGCTGCGGAACCGGCCTCGGCCTCTGCCAACACTGGTCCAGACGCTGGTGCAGATGCAGATGCTATCAACAGCAGCACCTACTGGCAGGTGTCGTGGCCTGGCAAGTCTACAAACCTACCTGCCGCCGAGCCCGACTCGGATCCAGATTCAGCGTCGAGCAACTCATCCCGCCGGCGCCGAGTCTACTTCCTCCTTCCCGCAGATGCCACCGTCCCTGCCACCATCACCATCACGCCTCCCGGAGCATCGAGCTTGACCCTCAAGCCTCTGCCGGCCATCTTCCCTCCTGGCCTAGCTGCAGACCCGGGACCACGGGGCGTGCTGCACACGTTATGGGCACGGCAACGCCTTGCCGCGATAGACCGTGAGGTTGCAGCTGAGCTACGCAATAATGCAGAGGGTGTAGGTGTCGAGATGGCCCTCGCCGAGCGGAAATGGATCCTCGATACCTTCATTCGTCCACCTGCCTTACCCACGGAGCCGTCCACCCGCCCTGCGGCCCCTAGGTCACCTACGGGCCGGCTGGGAGATAAGCTCAAGGGCCTCAAACTGGCTACGTCGCCTGCAGACCTGACGCCCAACACACCTGGTACCTATAAGTCACTCTTTTACATGTGCTCAAGGCTAACCACTCGATAGCAAACACCTTCACAAGCCCAATCAGCCAGTCCCGGCCCTTCCACCCGCTGGGCGCCGACATTGCCGTTTCGTCCCACGAAGCCATGGCCGCCAACACACGCGCAGCTCCGATGTCCCTGAATGCCGCGCTGCAGGGAGACGTCGCTGGCGCCGCCGCCTCGGCGCCCGTCAGGTTCCGACGGGACGAAGAGGATGACTTGTTTGCGCTGCCCATGAGCCCACGTAGCCCAGACATGAAGAAGAGTCCCTTTAGCGCGCTGTGAGCGAGGGGGGACCATGGGAATGAAAAGAGGAAGACATCTTTTGTATCGTTTTGGTCCCGCCGGCTCTAAGAAAGAAGAAGAAAAAAGAGACATTCAAAACCTGGGCGGCCTTTGAGTTTATGAGATACCCGTGTTGTAGAGAGCAAGCGTCGGTTCATGGCTGTGGCGTGGCATGGCATATTCATTTCGACAGCACCTAGCGTGAAAGTTGGAGGCTGTTGGATTGAGAAACCAACTGTATTCTTATATGTCCTTTAAAAGGGGCAGTCTTTGTACGAGTTGAACGACCATTATAGAAGACATTTCAAGGCGTGATGATTTTGTATTGTTTCAGGGGATAATGTCTATCATGAATCGTAAGTCTTGGTGTGTAGGTTAGCCGATATATAGCAACTACATAAACTCAACCAAAGCAAGAACATTATACTCGCCAACAAATAACTTATTCTATACTCCATTCTCTGTTCATCGCCATCCTCCAACCCGTCCCTCGTCCCATCTTTGTTTCCTCTCCTGCCGCAGATATGACTGCACCTTGGCTTCCCTGTACCTCCTCACCCAATCCGTAACCTCTCTCTCTGTAGCCGGCGCCCCCTCTCCTTCGCCCTCGAGAAAGCTCTCCTCCATTGCCTGACACACAAGCGCCTGCTCCTGCACCCCCTGTCCAAGCTGCTGGTACAGCGCCGCCGGCGAAAAGGGCGCCAGCACGTGGTCCATATCTGACTGCTTCTGCCGCCACTGCCTCTCCAGCGCGTGCGTCGCAAGCAACTGAGCTTGCGTGGACGCGCGTTGATGTGCTAGCCGGGCCTCCATATCGGTCAGCTGCCCAGCTAGTTCTATATTCTCGTTGAGCGCTGATGAAAGCGCTTGGTGGGAAGCCAGAAGGGATGGATGGATGGAATCGGGTGAGTGGGCGAGGGCATTAAGCAGTTTCGGGTTGGCGAGTATCTCTGCAAGATCTTGTTTTCTACAAGAGCACGTCAGCGCGGGATGCGACACAAGGAGAGCCATATGATGACGTACGACTTATCCTGGAGGATCTGAGGAAGCCATTGGTCGCCAGGGTCAGGTATCGGCGCTGGAAGAGCATTCACAGAGCTCGGCACACGGTTGCTGCCTGGTTCGAAAGATGTAGGGCCGGCCATCGACGTCGGTGTCGCGATGCGACTGGTCTCATGGCTGCCGGGTTTCGGGGGCAGGACTGGAGGCGTTTCTCCTTGGAGCTCGGGTGTGTAGGTTGCCATATTCCCAGAGTGTTGGAGGAATCCTTCTGATATATAAACCTGCGGCTTAATAGTCACAGGCGCGGCGTATAAAGAGATGACGACTTGGTTGGAGTTGCAAGATGCAGGTTGGAAGTGGGGGAGAGAGCTTAGTTGGAGCCAAATGGGATGTCGTCGACGGAACGTGGGGGGGGGAGGACGCTAGAGCCGCACGCCACATCTGGGGGAGGCTGAGGGGAAAGATCAACGTCAGAATAGCTTCAAAATAATTCAATAAACAAAAACAGGGAATAGTTTCATTAAGTCAGTTGTTCCCATCCCGGTCTTCTACACAAAGACCAAATGCCGTAGATATGTTATGTTACAGTCCACAACCATACACTTTTTAAGAGAGATATCAACATTCAACGCCCAAAAGCCCACCACCACGCAGCAGTTTCGGAGATAAGCAGTGATTCAAGAAAGGAAACGGTCTTGATGATGGATATCAATGCTTCACCGACCACAGATCCCGTGACCATCCCATCTCGCGAAGCTTCTTGCTGCTCGCGCCAGTCGCCCTCTTCTCTCCGGTGCTGATGGCCAGGGCCTTGCTGACCGCCGCGAAAGCCTCAACTAGTTCCTTCATACGGCCCGCATCCATGAAGCTTATCGACAGATCAGAGCTGCGCTCCGCAATGATGGCAGCTAGCTCCATACACTCCAGCAGGTTGTCTCGCGACAAACCGGTGCCAGCAAAGTGCAGCGAGCTGATGTAGGCCAGGATCGTCTCGGGGAGATAGGCCTTGCGGAGGTCGCGGAGCTCCTCATCACCTTCTGTTTCGATATTAGTACAGGGCACTTCCAATCAGATACCGTCCAAGACTCACCCTCGATGCCCACGAGGAGCCAGTTGTTGAGCAGTGGCTGCATCATCTCCTTTGAATTCTTGACCTCCTCCCCAATCGAAGCCCAGAACTCACGGGACTTGACACTCTCCCTACTTGTTTTGTTAGTCTTGATTCTCAAGGCTCGTCCGAAAGATTCAACATACTCGTTCGTGAGCTCAGAGAAAGAAGCGACCGTCTCCAGGCTATCAAGAGCTCGTACCAAAGCCTCCAGTTCTCTAAACTTTCGGGCATCTGAGGCCACTTGATCAGGGGTCACATCGAGAATACCTCTCCGGTCCAGATGCTTAGCCCAGAACTCGGGGGTGTCCTCGAACCAGCCTGCTTCCGCACTATCATCTTCAGTGGCGGCTTGCAGGACATCTGCAAAAGATACTCTCCTCATCAACTGGCGAGCAGCATTGAGGTGAAGATTGCCTGTGAGAAGGTCAGCCGTAACCATCAAGAAAGCATCAAGCTGACTTACGCAAAAAGTACTTGTACACCTTGGTTCCCATGGAAAACACATTGGGCCACGTCTCTTGGACGAGCAGAAGCCATTCGATGGAGCGAATCAAATTCTCGTGTGTCGCCTCGATCTGGGTCTCATCCTCGCCGAAAAAGTCCGGCTTAATAGGCCGGCCTCGTCGCGAAGTAGGCGGCCCAGGAGCAATAATGCTGAAAGACTCCTTGGCAGGGAACGTGCTCTTGGGTGTGCCAAGATCGTCGTACATGAGCCATGCTTGCGTCTTGACAAACTTGAATACATCAATGCCTGCCTTCTTGATGAGCCGGAGCTGCATCAGACGCTGCTTAGTGTCTTTTTCGGGGATGAGGTTGTAGCTGAGCACCTCGTAAGACCGAGGCTCCTCGAGAATCGAGCAGTAAAGGGGTATTAATTCTTGCAGCTGAGCCAGGCGCAAGTAATGGGCATAACCGGCGATGAGGTTTTCCTGGGAGCGTCTACAGTCTGGGGGTGAAGACAGGGGAGCCAAAGAGTCATCCCTTGAGCTCAGCTTGTCGAGCAGAGTGATGAGGAGATAGACGTGCGCTACGATGCGCAGTCCGTAGTGCTGGGTTGTGTGAAAGAACCTGTCCTTGTTCAGGTCAAGGCCATTGGGCTCTGAACGGTAAAGCTTCGACTCGTGGTGGTCTGCGCTGGCCGAGATAACCAGTCCTTGCTCATACAGATAGTTCCCAATCTCCTTCGAAATCAGGGATGCTTGAAGCGCTTTGCTGGGTTCGTGTGCTTCGTCACGGATCTGTGGGTTGGTCTCGAGAGAGCGGATGAGGCGCTTGTCGACGGTTTCCGGATCACCGTGGTACTGAACAGCATCAAACGAAGGGAATGACTGTGTCATTCCTGCAGCCACGCTCGCTGGGCATAGGCCAAGCACATAGGTATCCAACTGGGTGCGTAACAAGGCGTTGTAGTTGGCAAAGAGGAAATCGTCCCAAGTGAGTGCCACCTTTTCCACGCTGGCAATGTCTCCAGAAAGAACACCATAAACTGCACGCTCATAGTCGTCACAGCCGCCTGATCGAGCCAAGCTGAAGCACATGCGTCGCCACAGAGCTAAGGATGCTGGGTTGGTAATAGGTAGCTGCTGGTTATCATCGGTAGACAGGAGGACGGCAGAGGTAGAGATAGCCCGCCACATCTCTGTCCTTTCCTGACACCACTCGCGAATAGTCTCCAGGTTAGATCCACGGCGGAGGTGCTCGAAGCAGCCGAGCCAGATGGCACGCTCAAAGTATTCATCCTGAGGCTCAAGCTTCCGTCCCTGGCGAGTCGCAGCATCGGGATCAAGCTGGGTGACGAGGGGTGAGCCATCAGCATTGAGAAATGATGTCGCAACGGCTGGTGACTGACGGTCGAGCAGATGCGGCCAGGCAGTGACGCTTTTTCTGAGCTTGATGGAAGATCGTGTATGAAGCCAGCCGTGAGCGATGATATCACCTCTATCGGCGTTCTGTTGAAGTTCGCGAGCAAGCTCATCGATATCAGGACCAGAAGCGGCGTTTGTCTGAAGCCATTGTATAACTGCCTGTCGTTCTCGCGCTGATGGATCTGTAGCCAAAAAGTCACGGAGTAGGTCCTTTCGTGGGGTCTTGGTGCTCTGATCGAAATCCATCTGATTCGCATCAGAACTTGAATATCTCAGCGGAAGCAGCCGGCGCAAAAGGTCCCAGGTCTGTGCCTCCCGTTCGAGGCGCTTGATCAGCTCTGCTGAGGCGGGATTGCTGGTGGCAGCATCGACTTCATCCCCGTCCATGTCAACATCGTCCTGGGCGCCATCGCGCACCATGCGCGGCCGTACTTGTGCCAGTCGCCGCAGAGCACTCTCGTAGTATCTTCGTGGGAGGTCAAGGATTCGTTCTCGTCTGTCCGCGGGTTCAAGAGGAGGAGCGAGGCAGTCGTCCAGGGCGTTGGCGAACTCTTCAACTTCGGGCCCAGCCTCGTAGGATAGGATTCTCTCGACCTCTGGTGCGTCCATGGTGATGTCTCGAGTGGGTTCCATGTCGATTCTATATCAATAGTCGTGTCGTCGGCGAGAGTGAGACAACGCAACGAGATGAGAAGCTTGAGTAGTCGACCCTACTCGGCTTGGTTGGCCGCAGGGGTCACAGAAGGCGCTCGTTCAAGATCGCATACCCAGACCCGGGTGCAAGAGATGGTATCGCGTGTTTTCGGGGTCGCCAAGGTCGAATCGGAGGCGCAATCGCGGTGGGTTTCTCTAAAAGCTCGCGCTGGTTGATGCTTCAGGTCAAAACTAGAGAAATGCTGGGTCTGTTTTGGTTGCTGCTTCACTGGCGCGCCTGGAGCTTTTCCATGCTTGGCTCCATCGGTACGTACCTTGGTGCCTGGATCCAATGCAGGCTGTTGGCAGGTGTAGACGCTGCCGCGTTTAGGCGCGAGGCGCGTAGGCACAGTGTGCTACAGTGCTTCTCGTGACTCTTAAACACTGTCTTATTTGATGTTCGACTCCACTCGAAAATCTTTTCTCTCTTTTTTCTCTTCTTCTATCATAATGTCATCGGCATTCGTATTAGAGTCTCGGAACAGGACATTCAATGCTTGTTCAGGTCCATGAGGCCTCCTGCGTGCTCAACGATCGCCTAGAAGAAGTTCGCTTTTCACAATAGTTGCCAGAGTTTCCCAGACCGGTTGACGCACCATAAGACGAGCGCTACATATCACTTTCCTTCCTCCCGGAGTTGCTTCATCTTGAGCTTGAGCAGATAGGGCTTTGGACAGCTCACGGTTGAGGCTTCTTCGCCGTATCTTTCGTAGAAGACTTCGCAGCACTCGTAGAGCTGTTTGATGACGGTTTGGCATTTGTCCTCGTTATAGCCATTGCGTGTGAGGCAGTCTGGCTGCATGTTAGCAACCACGTTGTTATTGTGCCTAGATGAGATGCTTGCTTTGAATTGCGCACTGGACAACAAACAGTTAGTTCTGTGTAACTAGGATGAAAGTGGTTGTATAGGGTATCAACTCACTGCGCGAGGATGACAGGCAGGCTTGGCCTCGACGTCGTCTTTGGGAGCCTTCAGTGTGAATTGTCAGTACGATTGAATATTACTCGTGAGGAGTATGAATCGGGACAAACCATTGTCGCTTGTCTTGGTATGTAATGCGATACTTGGCGAGTGAATTAGGATGGGAAGGCAGCTGTTATTGCAGCATCTACCCGGTGGCAAAATTGGTTCTTTGGTCGTGTCTTGACTACTTCCGTCTCTGAGTAGAGCTGTCAATGAAGGTCTGATAATGGCAGCTCAATGCAGGATATGGGAAGGCGACAAGAGGTTGGAGAAGGCTGATGTCATGGGTACACCCTACCTGTGTCTCTCTCGCCCTCTTCACCAGACCAGACCATAAATCTCCGACCTCTAGATGATGAGGTCAGCACTTCACTTGTACTTGGTACCGGCACCATTATCGGCATCCCAATCCTCCGTGCACCGGCCGTCTGCCCGCCCGGGTTTCCACAGTCTTCGGTGAAGGCCTGGAACCAATGGGAAGCCTCGCTCCCCACCTCCCGGGGCGCCTTGAGCGCTTCCTCTGACCTGAGGTTATGGGCGTCTCAGGCGCTGGGGGATGGACATGGAGCCTGGGGCTGCCTTCACTCCCGTCGAGGCTCATCACGCACCCATCGTCTTTTCCACCTCCCACCAACACCACCACCTTTTTTCTTCTCCTCTCCTTCCCACCCTCCGCCCTTACTTCTCTTCTTCAACCTCCCACACGAAGTGTTGGCAACAACTCTCCCCATCTGCCCACACTTTTACGCGCTGCCCCTCTGCGCAAACGAGACGCCATCGTCTACTCCCCCACCTTCGGACACACCATCCATCATCCACCCTACAGGTAAAAGCCGATACCTTGCCACGTCCTCCATCCGCCGTCGCGCGCTGACTCCCATCCCCGGCGCAGCACTGTAATCCCGACGACGACCATGTCTGGCGAGAACGAGAACGGCACCCCAGGCGGCGAGCGAGCCGAGGCCCCCGCCAACACTGAGCACCTCAACATCAAGGTCACCGACAACAACAACGAGGTCTTCTTCAAGATCAAGCGCACCACCAAGCTCGAGAAGCTCATGGGCGCCTTTTGCGAGCGACAGGGCAAGGCCCTCAACTCGGTGCGGTTCCTCTTTGACGGCACGCGTGTTCAGCCCACAGATACCCCCGACGCGGTATGTATTTCCCACCGCCCATGCCTGCCAGGCAGAGGACAGACTGTACTCTAAAGATCAGAGATGCTGACCATGTGTTTTGTAGCTTGAGATGCAAGACGGCGACACGCTCGAGGTGCACCAGGAGCAGGTGGGCGGATGTTCACTGTAGCCTTGGAGGAGCATGAAGGAAACAAAGGAAACAACACAGGAAGGGCTCCCGGGCTGGATTTGAACACTGGCTGGAATCGCTTTGTGTATATCAGCTGAAAGGGATACGGAAGCAGATTCGCCCATAATTTACGAAAGATACGCACCATTACCTTGAACTGGGTGTCTGACTGCGCCTCTGTGAATGGCTTCACGGTTGATATCAGATCAGATCAGACCACAACTGGGCAGAGTCGAAACAGATCGTATTAAGATGACACCTAAATCAAGACGGAAACCGAACTATGCCAGACCAAACCATGTGTGTTTTTTGCCATTCTAGAATCCATCAAATCAAATGGCTTGTGCGAAACCTAATTACAACTCAACGCAAACAACGCCTCAATTCTCCTTTGCCAAACCGAATGAACGGACAACCAACAACCCAAGACAATCTACACGATCAAGTTATCTTTACACCCTGTTTTCCCTCCTGAACGACCAAATAAATTACAAGACTCGCGTGCTAAACTATAAACCAGTCAATGCAGTAAAAACAACAACAATAGCAATGCCTGGACACAAAAGCGCCGAGACCAAATTACATTATGCTTTGAGTTCCTTTGCTCGGCATCCAGTGCAGAGCACGATGGTGCCCTCGGGCACGTGCTTGGTGAAGATCTGGCCGTCGTCGAAGCCGTTCTGACACTCTGCGCAACGGAAGCAGTGCTCGTGCCACTCGCCGCCGAGGGCCTGGATGTACTGCCCGATGACGGCGATGTTGCACTTCCTGCACTTGGGAGCCCGCCGCTCGGTGCGCTTCGTCTGGCAGTTGATGCACCATGCGTACCCGTCCTTTTCGATGTGCGTCATGCCGTGCTCGAATGGGTCGCCGCATTCAGCGCAGAAGAAGTGGCCGTAGTGCCAGTGGGAACCGAGAGCTACAATGTGCTCTCCTAGGATGGGAGTCTTGCAGTGTTTGCAGCGTGGCGCGAACAGTTCGTGCCAGTCTAGATGGCAGAAAAACCGGAGACGCTCATCTCCATCCTCGGCCATGGTCTCACCACGTTCCTCTGGCAAAATCTCGCCAGCCGCGCGACGACGGATGCGGTCAAGGCGTTGCTCGCGGACGTGGTCAGGCTCTGGGCTGATCTCCATGGCCTGCAGGTTGGTGCCGCATGAGTAGCAGCTGAAGCAGTAGGGATGAAATCGCTCGTTGGACCCCGCCAACGCCACAAATCGTCCTTCGATGGGAAAACCACACTCATGGCAGATGGTAGCTGCTCGTCTGGCACTCCCGGGAGCTGCAGACCAGTGGCCATGGGGCGGCTGGGCATGTCGAGGCGCTCCTCTGGCTCTGGGGACCGGGTTCGGCAACGGACGGCTACTGCGCGAGGTCGGTTGGTCATCGGGCGTCACGATGGCGGGGATGCCATTACTGCGGCTGCGGTTGTTGCTTGGAGCTTCGTCGACTGCGATGCTGGGAACGTTGATTGAAGGCACTGGGCCTCTCGGGCTGTCGTCTGCCCCAGCTACGCAGATCGACGGGATGTTCGCGTGGGACGACGGCCGGGACATCGACGTACTTTCCTCCGCCACAACGATACTAGGTATCTCCATGGGTTTTGTCTCCGGTTTGAAGGAGGAGGATGCTGAGGAGGTGCTGCTGTCGAGGGCTGCCGGGGTCGACCGGTCTGGGTTCGTATCAGTGGACTCGTCCGGGGCTTTCCAATTGGCGTCGAAGCTTACAATGGGCCGTCCCGGACTGTCACTGACGGCTGTGGGTTCCGGGAGGTTGGGGCTGCGATCCTTCAATCGCATGCTCGTGGCCGCACGGATGTCTTGGCTGCGAACCTCCATGCCATTCTTTCTCTCCACACTATCATCAACAGGGGCAGAATTCTCCCCGGCCGGATTGCTTGTGTACAGCGGGTTGCGTGAACGCGTTGGGGGATTGCGATAAATCTCGACGGGGTCGTGGGCCTTGCCCTTGCCCGTGTCTTGCTTGGGCGACTCGAAGCGCACGCGGTTCAGGGGGTTTTGGGGCTTGTTGCTGAGCTTCTCGGGTGATGCGCGACCCGAAGTGGTGACATTCTTTGCGGTCGATGACTCTGGTTCCTCCCAGATCTGGTCCCCAGAGAAGGGTCGCTCGACCTCGCCGCTGATGTTCCTCTTTAAGCTCGCTTGCCGGCGCTGCTCGGAGAACTTTCCAGAACGGCCAATGCTACCGTACGACTTGTTCTTGCGACTTGAGGAAGACTCCCCTGTGTGATTGTGCTCCAGAGAGGGGCGACCACCAGGGTTGTTACCCTCACTATCGGTTGAACTGCCCGAGAACGATCTGGTACCCCCGACGCTAGCGGTGCGCGCATGCGCATAACTATTCTTTCTCAAGTGTGATCGGTAACGGTAAGGACCGTCAGGGCGAGGTGATGGTGTGCCGTGTTGATGTTGCCAGACGAGCTCGGCAGCCTCGTCGAGAGCGGCGTTGTAGATGCGCGTATCGTCATCGGGCGTCTCCTCCTGCACAGGCTGCACAGGTGGTGACTTGTTGCCTTTTCGGATGTCCATCTCCTCCATCGCATCGCGCAGTGAGCTCGCCTCCTCCTTTTCCATCCATCTTTGGCCGCGCTCAATGTATGTGGCTGAGGGGACGACCTCTGACGGCCTCAGAGGCTTTGAGGCCGATATCGCATGGGACCCACGGCTCACGGTGGAATACTTGGAGGCAACGCTGCCGGCAGCAATGCTGGGGTTCTTTGAGGGAACGCGCTCAACACCAGGCAGGCTGTCGGTCTGGGAGGCGGCGTCAGGGCTGAATCGACCGGTGCTTGAACGGTGCAAGCTTGTGCGAGAGGCGGGAGCTGGACGAGCCCCCGCAGGCTGAGGGCGTGCACCTCCAGGTCTAGCAACACGGTTTGATCGAAGCTCTGCTAGATAATTTGCTATTTTATACAAGCAAGATTAGCTAGAAATCACCACAGATCCCAGTGAACTGTCGTACCAAATTGATCATTGGTCATATACGAAGGTGACGGCGGAGTCACCTTTCGCGACTTGTTCAGGGTCGGGGTGGACCTCCCCGTGCCTGGCATCTTTGCCGGAAGACGTGGTATGGAATTAAGGGATGCTGAAGAAGAAGAGGATTCCTGACCGGCAGAGAGGTAAGTACTGGCGAGGGAGAGAGAGGGCGAACGCTATAGGAGACTAGGTAGGTCGTTGTGGTGTGAGTGAAGAGTCACTTTTGTACCGCCGTGCAGTCCAGGCGATCGCAAGGGCGAGCTCTATTGCGGGGTTGACCAGGCAACGGACCATTGCGGTAGATGGCTTGCGTCAGAGGATCACCAGTAGCAACAAGGGCACCTTTTAAGCTTGTGAAAGAGGCTTTCATGGATATCAAAGAGGATAAAGGTCATTATATCGTTATGCTAAGGGGAGCTCTTTTTGCCCAAAGGTATTCTCTTTATCGTACATGAACACGGCCTCCTTTTCGGCCTCTTTTTTTTCTGCCTCTACTGCCACAGCTGCTTGAGCGGGGGGGAGGGCAGCGCTGTCTTTGATGTGTCTGCCTCTCATTTGCCCGGTTGCTCGTCTTTCATGCCATTCCACATGTCTTTATGTATTCCACATGCGAGAGCTGCCGCGCATTGCAGTGCCGTCCGCCACTAGCACTGGCAGCATTAGCTACCACCGCAGCTCGCCCTTGACACCTTTTTCTGGCTCCTTTGCTGGAGCTGGAGCTGGAGCTGGAGGCGGTGGAGGTTCTGCAAAGCCCAGGTTTTTGAACTCGTCCCTGGCCATGAGGTTTCTAGAAGTTTCAGACGCATGAGCCCGCGATGTTCCGACAGCGGCGCCGAGTTGCGTCATTGAGTTGAGTCAGTCTCTCTCACCTGTCCATTCTGCACGAGAGGTAGGACTTTGCCAGGTCGCGGCATTCGTCTTCATTAACGCCTCGCACCTTTTTCATGCATGCTAGGTAATTCTTCATGACGGTCTTGCACTCGCCTATTTTTGGTCAATTTCTCGTCTCATCTTTTGGGGACGGACACCGCCAACGCGATAAGGTTACCGACCATCGTGGTCAAGGGGAAAGCTCCCACGCTGGGGTCTAGCAGACAACAAATCTAGTCAGGCATATAGCACCCGACGTAACGCAGGGAGCTTACTTACGGTGTAGGCTTCGTGGCCGGCAGGGCACCGGGGCTACCAAATGTGCTCATGTCTTCTGAATTGGGCTTCTGTCAGGCTCCCAAATCATCCGGCAGCTTCGTGGACATCTGCCTTTCGTCCAGACCACACACAATCAGTGGAAAAGTCAGCCGACCCGTGGCGACGGTGATGCCCCGATACAGCATTGTTTATTGGAATTGCATTGACTGTAGCCAGTGACAAGGCCTGTGCTCAGAACCTTGGAAGCCAGGCTGTGGAGCTCGGAGCCAGGCACCCAGGCCCCAGGCCTGACCCAGGTCTCTCTCTACCTTAGTGTAGCGCTTTATTGCCATCCATTATGCAAATACACGTGAACCCGACTCGACGCCTGCATCAATCCGCATGAATTCTTGGAATTGATTGATAGCGACGACGACGCGCGCAATCTCAGAGCCTCTCGTCCGTGTTGTGTCGTGTCCTGGCCTGCTGGACTCTTGACGATCTCAGCTCCAGCTTCAAGTCTTTGTTTCTTCTGTCGTCTGCGTCTGCTTGTTCCGGTCTCCTCTCTTTCCCTCCGTCACCATGGCTGCCCTCGGCGAGGATCTGCTCAGCACCGTCAACAAGCTGCAGGATCTGGTCTTCAACACCATCGGCAGTGATTCCCTGGATCTTCCTCAGATTGTATGCATCTTTCATGCGACGAATTGACTCTTGCCGCCCCAGGCTGACCCGTATTATCCAGGTTGTCGTCGGCTCCCAGTCCGCGGGCAAATCCTCCGTCCTTGAAAACATTGTCGGCCGCGACTTTCTACCGCGAGGAAGCGGCATCGTCACCCGTCGGCCCCTGATCCTCCAGCTCATCAACGTCCCCGATGATGAGGGCGCTCCCGACCCCTCTCTCGATCCTTACCGATCTCCCGGTGCTGCCCGCCGTTCCGAGTGGGCAGAGTTCCATCACATCCCTAACCGAAGATTCAACGACTTCGGCGACGTCAAGCGCGAGATCGAGAATGAGACTTCCCGCGTCGCCGGCAACAACAAGGGCATCAACCGACAACCCATTAACCTCAAGATCTACTCCCCCTACGTTCTTAACCTGACCCTGGTTGATCTTCCCGGTCTTACCAAGGTGAGAAGCCTTTCCCCGACTTTTCTTGATGCCCTCATGCGCTGTCACCGGGCCCCACTGACATTTTTGTCTTCAGGTCCCCATCGGTGACCAACCTACCGATATCGAGAAGCAGACCCGAAACCTAATTTCAGAATACATCGCCAAGCCCAACAGTATCATTCTTGCCGTCTCTCCTGCCAACGTCGACATTGTCAACTCGGAGGCTCTCAAGCTTGCCCGCCATGTTGACCCTCTTGGCCGGAGGACTATCGGTGTCCTGACCAAGGTCGACCTTATGGACCACGGCACCAATGCCCTGGACATCCTCTCGGGTCGTGTCTACCCTCTGAAGTTGGGATTCATTGGTGTCGTCAACCGCTCACAGCAGGACATCCAAGGAAACAAGCCCATGGAGGAGGCTCTTCATGCCGAGGCCGAATTCTTCAAACACCACCCTGCCTACCGCAACATTTCCAACCGCTGCGGCACCCACTACCTAGCAAAGACGCTCAACACGACTCTCATGGGTCACATCCGTGAGCGATTGCCCGACATCAAGGCCCGTCTCAACACCCTCATGGGCCAGACCCAACAGGAGCTGGCTAGCTACGGTGACATGCACTTTAGCGGAAAGGAGCACCGTGGCTCTCTCATTTTGCAGCAGATGACTCGCTTCGCCACCTCTTTCATTTCCTCCATCGATGGAACCTCTACCGAGATCTCAACCAAGGAGCTCTGCGGTGGTGCCCGCATCTACTACATCTTCAACTCGGTCTTTGGTAGCTCTCTCGAGTCCATCGATCCCACCTCCAACCTATCCGCCCTTGACATCCGGACGGCCATCCGAAACTCTACCGGTCCCCGGCCCAGTCTTTTTGTCCCAGAGATGGCTTTCGACCTCCTTGTGAAGCCTCAGATCAAGCTCCTCGAGATTCCTAGCCAGCGCTGCGTGGAGCTTGTCTATGAGGAGCTGATCAAGATTTGCCACACCTGCGGCTCTACCGAGCTTTCCCGGTACCCCAGACTCCAGGCCAAGCTCATCGAGACGGTATCAGACCTGCTCCGCGAGCGGCTTGGACCTGCTTCTTCGTATGTTGAGTCTCTTATTTCTATCCAGCGCGCCTACATCAACACCAACCATCCCAACTTTTTGGGCGCTGCTGCTGCCATGAGCAATGTTGTTACCGCTAAACAGGAACGAGAACGGAAAAAGTTGATCCAGGAGGAGCGTGAGCGTCGGGAAAGACGACGCCTACAGGAGATTGAGGCCGACGGTGATGGCCCCGAGAACGAGGACGGTGTTTCAGCTCCCAACGAGAAGGCCGAGAAGACCAAGTCGGGCCGAAGCAAGATGACCAAACCCCCTCGCAGCCTCTCACCTCCAGTCCTCGAGAACGGAACCCACCCCAGTATCGCTGCCGCTATGAACGCGTCAAATCTCAACGGCCTCCGGTCTGCGTCGCCTTCTCGACTTAACCAGCAGGGCCTCGGAGGTGCGCGGGACTCCTTCTTGAACTACTTCTTCGGCAAGGACGGTACCGCCATCGGTGCTACCGGGCCCCTACCCAGCCCTACGTTGTCCAACGGACGACATATCAGCCAACACTCCGAGACCAGCTTCCCTATCGTTCGCCGGGAAAAGGAGATCACCCACCGTCCATCCACGGCCACACCCCAGCCTCTGGAGGACGAATTTGACCGGACAGGCAAGAACTACGGATTGGCGTCCCAGATGGTGAGTTCCAAGGACGAGATACACGGCCTGCTCTGGTCCCACGAAACTAACCCCCACCGACAGGGAGAATCCGCGGAACCGGCCATGACGGAGCGGGAGGCCATGGAGACGGAGCTCATCCGGGCTCTCATCTCTTCCTACTTCAACATTGTGCGGGAGTCCATTGCCGATCAGGTCCCCAAGGCCGTCATGCACCTCCTCGTCAACCACTGCAAGGACGTTGTCCAGAACCGCCTCGTCAGCGAGCTCTACAAGGAGTCTCTCTTTGAGGAGCTGCTGTATGAGGACGACGGCGTCAAGAAGGAGCGCGAGAAGTGCGAGCGCCTGCTGCAGACGTACCGCGAGGCCGCCAAGATTATTGGTGAGGTGCTGTAAAAGGATTCACTCATCGGGCCAACCCCTGGAGAGAATGCCCTTGGAGAGAGAAGGCGTCGACTTAGAGAAATGACAGTAATGAGGAGAAAAAAACACGTCATGTGCGGATAGACTTGGGAGGCGAATTCTTATCGGGGACGGACAAGATCGATCGTTTGACAGGGTTAGGCTCATGATTCAGCTACCTCGTTCAGCTATCTTTGGGCCACTCACCTGAAGAGCTCTTGATCGACTTTCCATTCGAAGCAACGCAGAGCAAAGCAAAGAGAGGAGAGAGAGAAGTCTTGTACACTTTTTGTTGTCTATTTTGTACACCACCGCTGGCATTCGGATTTGTTGTCTCTCAACTTCCTTTCCAAGGCGCGAGCAGAAAGAAGAGGAGGAAGACTTCCAGTTACTTGTATCTATGTAAAACAAATTCGGCTCGTCGTCCTCTCAGAATACAATCAACTTACCACTTTACACCTTTACTCGCATGTTGAATAATCATAGTAGTCATGTTGTATTTGGCAGTAGTTATGCAGGGTGGTTGGGTTATTATACATATAGGTAGTTGTGATCCTCATTTTCCCTCCTTGAGTAATTCATCCCCCCACACAATTAAGCTCATCATCTCTGATTCCCGTGATACGTATCCTCTTCCTTGCCCGGCGAAGGATATCGTGGATCGTAGTCGTTAAACTCGGGCCCAGCCGCAGCACGACCTGGAGCAACAGATGCTCGAGGATCAGCAGCATAACGGCTGTTCAAGTGCCCTTCAGCAGCTCGGGGTGCTGGGTAGGCGCTCTGCTCCCTCATGGGAGGTCGAGTGTCGTAGGTATAGAAGTCTCTCTCATCATGTTGAACAGGTCGTCTGATGAAGTAGTCGCCGTATTGACTTCGGACCTCGACGAATTCATAGGCCCCAGCAGGAGGGCCTACCGTTGCACGGTAGTCAGAATAGTCGTAGTAGACGCGATGGGGTGCAGGCTCTGTCTCATAATGATGTACAGGTTGCCCGTATCGAGGGAGAGGACTGCGTGTTCGAAAACGTGCTGGATTATGGCCCTCGTACCAGCCCGAGGGAGCGTATCGATGATCCTCAAAGACACGACCATCAGGTACGCCATATCTGGTCTCCTGAGGCAGGGTATCTCGGGCTCTCATCCCTCGGCCTATTTCGCGTCCCGATTCGTCGACGTAGACAACTTCCTCCTCAATCGCAAGACCGCGATTCTCGAGGGCAGGCCGATCCTGTCTGCTGCCCCTACGAGCCTCAATGAATCCGGATGCTGCGCTCACCGGAGCGTCAACAGGGGGCCGATACTCCTGAGGTCGGTTTCCAACTGAAGCGCTCCTATCGCGTGGCCCAGACAGCTCAGCGACAGAATAGCGCTGTTCCCGAGCATCGCGATAGTCGTGCGAACGCTCATCGCGCCAATGCGTCGGGTTCCGGGGTCGGGTGGATGTAGATGGTGTGTTGTTTAACTCATCTTCTGTCTTGACCTTGACTTCTCTTCGCTCGGTTCGCTTGGCAGATTCAGATTCTGAAGCTGGTTGACGATCAGACCGAGGTCTCTCTTGTACGGAGATACTAGTTGTAGGTTGCTCCTGAGCTGCAACAGCACGTCTTTTCTTGTGGCCACCGTAAACTTCGCTGGCAGGGCGAAGATGTGGAATGCCTTCCCCGGCCTTGTCGTACGCTTGTGCCTGGGGTTGAGCCCGGGGCAGGGGCTGACTGATGCCAGGTGCTTTCTCCGCGGAAGACTGAGGCACTGGACGATGCTCGAGTTGTTTTTGAGCATTAGCCTCAGGAGCTTTGTAGGTTTGACGCTGCTGTGTACCATGCCCACCTGATGCTTCAGCAGAATTCTTGCCGGGCTTACCGCTCGGCTTCACGACTGGGGTGGTCTCCATCTCCTCCTCCGAAGAGCCTTGCTGGAGGAATCTGTCTATAAACGATTTCTCGAATGCCCATGGAATCGCATCCTCCACAATCGCATGTGCAGCTTGGTTATTCTGCAGCTTACGCTTCACCTTGGCCAAGCAGGCTTCGTCTGGAAGCGAGATCATGTCCACTCGCCAGTCCATGGGTGCCAGTCCCTGAGCTCCGGGGCCCTCAACGTGCTGTTGCATGAAATGCGTGACTAGGTTGACCAAGGTGAATGCGCGTCTGCTGGTGCACGCCTTGCACGAGATGTCGTTGGCAACCCGAACTGCGCGCATGTCCTTGTGGCTCGACAATGCCTCTGCGAACATTGATAGAGGTGCTGCTCCATCGTAGTCTTTCTGGAACTTCTTGGCTATACGATGGATAACTGTAGAGACCTTGATGGAGGGGTGTAGCTTCTTGACACCCCCCAGTTTGAACCAAGTATCCTTAGCAATCTTAGCCATGGCATTCAGCCGTGTCTTATACGGAACTTTTGCCCGTCCAGCATCAAAGGTGCTTTGGTGGTCGGGGTATGACCCGAAGTCATACGAACAGGGCCCTGATGTGTGCGGTTCGACGTAGGCATTTGTTTGGCCATGGGAGCCATATGCCGCCCCTGAAGAGAATTGTGGAGGAAAGGAAGAATATGTCATACTGTCCGGATAGGCCGCAGACGAGTAGGGTGCTCCATAAGCATGAGGCCCAACACCGCCATAGTCTGTTGGTGGCACAGTGGTAGGCAGAGCAGAGCTGTAATGCAACGGAGGTGCTGGGAACGGTGCGCTGTAGCCAGGAGGACCATATCCCGCTGGCGGAGCTGGCTGATAGCCAGCAAATCCTTGTTGGGCCGTGTCACCTGTCTGCGGGAGCGAGTGCGATGAAGACTTCCCATACTGGCCAAGTTCTATGGCTCGTGGATCAGGACTGAATGGAGGCACTGTTGGCCATTCCGCCCTCCAATGCACGACAACATTGCCCAGACTAAGGACACCGGTGTGTTTGGCTGCGTAATGCTGAATCACACCCTCGAAGCCAAAGAACTTGAGGTTGCCGCTGGAGTTGCAGCCGTTGCAAAGGAATAGCTCCTTTCGAAATTGCTCAGTGCGCGGCTTGACCTTCATGTCGAATACCCACTTCATGTTCTCCAGCGTCAGCTTCTGGGTCCATGGTCCTTCTGGTGGCTCGACGATCGGCTCCTTTCCTGCAGCAATAGCCGCAGCTGTATCCTTGGAAACTTCCGCATAGAACCGCTTGCGGACGTAGAGTAGAACGTCTGCTGCAAATTGCGGGGTGTTCTTCCTCTTAACCTTTTCACCATTGTTCCACCCCTTGATGATTTCGTCCGCATATGCTGATATGCGAGCCCTCACAGGTCCCTGGATGTCGTCCCACTCCTGGTCAGGGACTTCCCTCGGTTCTCTGGCGGGCTTACTTCCGTTTTGTTGTGTCGCGAGCTTGTCTTGGAGTGCTCGAGCATTCGCGGTGTTCTCCCTCTCTCTGAGTTCGGCATCTGACCGTTGAGCAAGAAGACGCGGCTTCAGTAGTTCCCATGCGTTATCATCGAGTGGAGTGATGAGTTGGAGAGCTGCCTGGAAGGACGGAATATGGGCCAGAACACTGGCAGTTAGTGGAGGATCAAGAAGCATCGCACGACGCTCAATGTCGGCACGTCTCTGCGCCTTAAGCTGAGCCACCTCTTCCTTGGTTCTTTTCTGCAGCCCTTGGGGACGAGGTTGTTGAAGAGGCGTGTCCGGCTTCCCTGCGAGGCTAGGTATTTCGTTCGGGTTGGAAGGTCTGTCTTGGTACTCCTCACGGCTGCGAGTCAAGTCGGATAGAGGCTGGCCAGGGAGAGGCTTGGGTAGAGAAGCAACTGGTACTGTGTTCCCTGCTCTGGGAGGACCAAGCTTTGTAGCGCTCAGAGACACTCGCGCCTGTTTGAGCCCTCCAGCCAGCTCCCACTTCTCCCAGCGCGAGGCGTCGGCCAAAGCTTGCTTGCCCCGAATCTCTAAGCCCTTGACCCATTCTTCAGTGGCTGCGGAACCCAATGCTTTGACTTGTTCAAACTCATTCTTGATCTGATTAATGTGTTCTGACCAAAAGAACTTTGTCACCTGCGTGTTTGGGGGGAGAACTCGAGC
The DNA here is from genome assembly GCF_000151355.1 of Fusarium vanettenii 77-13-4. Taxonomy (NCBI): domain Eukaryota; kingdom Fungi; phylum Ascomycota; class Sordariomycetes; order Hypocreales; family Nectriaceae; genus Fusarium; species Fusarium vanettenii. The sequence continues at coordinate 207,545 of NW_003315881.1, forward strand.
TTGCATGACACGAGGAGGTAGAACGTGCAATTGGTCAGTCACGAATATCGGAGGAAGAGCTGGAAGCAGGAGTGAGGGGGTTGTAGAAGACAGGAGGACGTCGATTTCCTATCAAAACTGTCAGATGGAAGCATGCCATGATGCTGCTGGTAATACTCACCTTTGTGCTTCTCTTCACCAAGCAAGTTCCACAGGTATAGACAGAAAACGGAAAAATTGGGGAGACGCCCTTGGCGCCTGGCCCGCGATGCCACTCATCGACAGCACGGAAAGATTGCAGATCGTCCTTTGAACCACAAAACTGACACGCTGTAGAGCAGATGAGACGCCACATGTGCAGTTCTGACTTGCCTTTCAACGGGGCAGGCATACGAGGACAAAACAAGCGTCTCGAGGCCTGCCATATTGCTTCAGGCTTCAAGTGCGGGAGAACAGAGGGCAAATCATTGCGACGCGCAAAGGGAGTTGTGGAGGAAGATGGACTGAGAAAAGTATGGAAAAGTTTGTTGACAGACAACAAACGGCCCAGAGTCTTGGGCGAAACAAGAGTGAAGATATGTTGCCATATCCCTGCTGGGAGCTGTTTTGCCCGGTCCGTCGTAGAGCTTGGAAGCTTTCTCGAATGGCCTGGTCCGTCTTCCTGAAGCCTTACCCTCTTCACGTTGTCGGGCTGGGTGGGATCCTTGGAGCCTGGTGATTTGCGCTTGTTGCCAGAAGTGCCACTGGACTGGGTGATCTTGTCGAAAAGAGCAGCTGCAGGATCGTAGCTGGAGGCATCAGAATCCTCATTGTCGGGTTGGTCAGTCATGTCAACATCCGCGCGGTTGGTGTGATCGACGCCTGAGGCTGCTTGAGTGAGCGTCACATCTGAGGCATTGGCCCCGATGTTTTCCAACCCAGAAGACATTCTATCCAGAAGCTCCAGACGAAAGAAACACGTTGACGGAGAACAGAAGAAGAAAAAAACGGCTTGGGGAAACCTCAAGCATGTGAGAGCGGCAGTTAACACTTGTCAGAGGGGTGGCGCGTAGCAACGAAGGAGTACTTTCGTTGCAGTCTAATGAAATGAAGAAATAGGAGGAGTTGCATGGAAAATGCCTCCTCTATATCTGCACTCCATTAGCTTGCGATAGGCACGATAAAGGGCGACGGTGATTATGTGTCAATGGAATGGATGTGTTGGTGTTTGGGATGCAAGAGAAGGACGCGCTGATGCGTGATGATGCTTGATGGCGGCAAACCTGCGAAAAGCTTCGTTTCTGACTGAGGAAGGACCCACCCTCCACACGGTTTCCTGCATGACGTAAGCAGGCATTCAACAACTACAGCTGCATCAAGCCGTTGACAGCGGGAGGCAGCATTTAATCAATCACATGTGATGCAAAATATCTTGTTTAGAAATGGAGTGTTTGCTTTTTTATTCCTTTGTCCAACGTCGCGTCATACACATACACAACATGAGGTGCGAGTCCCAATTACTATACAAGAATCCTCGCTCTATCATTGCATGTTCATATCCCCTCCTCCTCCCCCTCCACCTCCACGTCCTTGAGAAGCGCTACCACTACGCCCGCCTGTCGAGGAGGACTGTTCAGGGGACGATTGATCTCCTGTTGCGCCGTATATTTGGAAGCTCTGATCTGCTCCCCAATTGGCCATCTGCGTGTAGTTCTCGAAGGCATTCTACACTTGTTAGCTACGTCTGTGCAGGAGACTTGTAATAAGCTCAACTTACCCAGTCAAAGTTGGCCGCCATATCAATCCCAGAAGTTGTTTGCCCCGTCCCCATGTTGGCAAACATGGATGAAAACGGAGAAGCTGGGGCTGCGGCGCCAAACCCATCGGTCTGGAAATCAATACCCTCGGGGGCAGTCATGCCAAAGTCCATGCCCATGAACGGAGCCTGGTTTGGTGTTGAGAAGGGATTAATTCCGGTATTGAAGTCAGGGAGAGTGTTGGGGGATATAAGACCCGGTGCAATGGCCGGTGACGTATCGGCGCCGATGCTCGCAGTCAAGCCCGCCATCGGCTCTGACTGCAGGATGGGCTGCTCAGTACCGCCCGTCGAGGGATCCTTTATCTTGGCCAACATGATCTCGATGATCTTGCTTGCCTTGAATGCCTCCATAGACGTATCCGCAAGCGTCTTCCAGATGTCTTTTGCTGTTTCCAAGCTTCCGATCATCCTGGACCGCTGCTCCGAGTTCCACATAGAAGCCCCCTCGTTGTCCTGTGGGGTCCCAGATTGTGCTGCCATGTTGTCAAAGTGCAAGTCCAAGATGACGAGCATCGCGGGAAGCGTGAAGTCCTTGGTGGCAATCGACTTGACGAACCAGCTGACTGACCGCAGCCTTCCGCGAGACTGCGACTCGCGGTACAGGACCGCAAGATGATCTAGGGCTGTCAAGGAGGCCTCGATGGCGGCCCTTCGAGAGTGGGCGTATCTTGCGCTTTGTCGAGCTCGCGGAAGGTATTTCCGGTGGAGTAGACAAAGAATCTTCTGATACAGAATGTCCACGTTGAACCTCGCGATTATTAGTGTCACCGGGTCATGAGAGCCCTCCAGTGTGGTTAGTTTCAGGTGTGGTGGTAATTCGTGCATGATCTGCCGCAGCTTCGCGTCGAAACGAATGATCTCATCGTATGGGACATGCTTGCCCACTTGATTCGTAGCCTGAAGGATATTTCCTAGCTCGTTACATAGCCGTGACTTGGCAATCATGTAGGCGATAGGGGTCGGTTCTGTCGATGGTCGTGATGGGGGTAGTTGTTTCGTGTCTGGGCCAAACTCCTCGTCACGGATGTTATTGGGCAACTGCGTGTCGCAGTCATGCTCATATATCATGCTGGGCAAGGAGACCTGGTGTGAGAAGACAACATCGGACATTCGAACGAGTGCCCATGTCCGCCGCCTCATTTCCTGGCAAGTTGTTAGTCAAAGAACGCCAGATCATCAAAGTCAAAGAGGAGAAACCTACAGCTTGGAAAGGAGACACAGACGGGAACCACTTTGAATCTCGATGATAGCCCATGCGGAAGGCAATTCGAGTGATCAACGACACAATCAACCACAAACCCAGGTCAGCATCCCAGCGAGAGGAGTACTCTCCAAAGACGTAGAGAATCATGGTTTCGACTGTGTACTCGACAGGCTTGGTGTAGTCCGACTTGATCAGACATTGTACCGTCCGCAGCCGATATTCAGCTGCCATCTCGAGCGTCCGGCCCTTCCACTCCGGAGGCTCGTCACCAACTTTGTGAAAACTTAGCATGGCGAGGCAGAGAACCGAATAGAGCAACCCAAGCCACATGATTGGTGTCTTGGAAGGATCTTGCCAGTGCCTCAACATCTGCTCCTTGAACGTCGGCTCGTGGATGATGTTCACGGCGTTGTCCATAGAGTTGAAGTATCGGTCGCACAGCGCCAGGACGGCTGACTTGGGTGGAAGTTCGGCGCGGATCTCCATCTCTGATGCTGGAACGGCTCCCAGCAGGAGAGTTGGCCCTTCGCGCGCAGCCATAGGTTTTGACTGCTTGACTCGCTCATAACTAGACTCCAGCTCCTTTTTATGAGAGTTGAAGTAGTTTTTCACCTCGGAAATGTCTGCGAGGATGGTGTGCCAGTGTTGTTGTCCGACGTATAATGACTTGCCCTTATCTGTGTCCACCTTTAAGAATCCCAGGGATGTCGCCAATCCTTCTTCTTCTTCGTCGCTATTCTCGTCGTCGTCGGCCATGACGGCCTCGTCTCCTCGTCCGACCTTGGCAGAGGATGCGCTGTCCGTGACAGATTGTGATGTCGCCGCTGCGGCGGCGGCGGCAGATGCAGCATCTACATTAGCACCTCCGTGCATCAGAGAGAGAACTAGGCCTTCTAAACGGTCAATACGATTCTGCATGTCATCTGGACTTGAGTCTCCTTGACTTTGATTCTTCTTGCGAGTAACTGGCGTCGCATAAGAACATGACGTTGTTCCCATGCCCTCACGCTTAGTACAGTTACTGCAAGGGTGATTTCTGTCACATTTTCTACCAAAATTGTTAGTAAGAGTTGACGTGGTCATTTCTGGCTTGGGCTTACAATCTGTCAGCAAGGTTAGCATGTACACAACAGACTCGTGAGGAACAACATACTTGCGTGTCCTGCAAGGATAACAGCTAAGAGGTACACGATTCCTCTTCCTCACAACGCGGAACTGCTCCTCGGGAGAGCGACCTCCCTGGGAGGAGTTGGTCGAGGGGGGTGTTGGGGTCATTGTGGAGAAGGGAAGCGAGATGGTATATCTCGACAGATGAGGTGGTGAGATCCGGCGTGAAGGCGGAAAACAGGGTGAGAATGAAGCTGACCAGCTTCAGGGAACCGGCATGAATATATTGAAGCTCCGGGCTTCCGGCTTAGAGAGCACCGGACCTCCGTGCAGGAAGTCAATAGGGCACAACACCTTCAAGGTACCGGTCCGGGAGTCGGTTGCAAGCACGGCGACCTTCTGATGGGTCGGGGATTGGAACACAAGCGCCTAATGCCGAGTCACAACCAGGCAGCCGCTTCGCCTCCAATGGCCCAGGGAAGAGATGAGTGGCGTCTTTCTGGTCCGAGATGTCCGCGCGCCCTTACAACTACAGTCCAGGTAGCGTGTACAGTACAGCCCTCCTCCTGGTCCGCAGCAGAGCGCAGCGCAGCGCGAATCGCCGATGGGCGGGCAGTTCTGAAGATTGGTCGAAGAACAATGGGACGGGTGAGCTCGGTGTCGCGGGCGTGTGCTAAAGGCAGCGAGAAGAGCTACAGACGCCACGGCATCGATTGACTCGGACGGGATGAAGAAAAAGGCGAGGCGATAGGCGCGAAGGCGAAGAGAACGCAAAAGTACAGCAGCTGCAAGGCGGGAAAGGTCGGTTTGCGATGGATGGATGGATGGTCGCTCGCTCACTCAGCAAAAATGCGAAAACGTTGTGGGAGCGCCGGTCTGAGGGATGACGAAGCGAAAGCAGTAAGAGAGCCCAACCACCAAAGAGACGAGATGGTTGATGGATCAAAAAAGGATAAGGTATGGATGGAGGAGGGTAAGGAGGGGTCGTTGCTTCCGATCGTCCCCTGTTATTTCCTCTCTTTCACATGAACATAAGCTTGAGCTTCTTCAAGGAGAAGGAGGGGCAAACAAGAAAGAGCCCAAGAGGCGCAAAGGATTCTCGGATCTTGTCAAGGACGTCAGCGTCAGCCTTATTAAATGCGACGGGCTAGAGCGGAGGCAACAATTTTTAGCTGGATCATGTTAGCACCCCTACAGCCAGAGTAGAGGCTACGCGCGTATCGAGTAGCATCCTCACGCATCCCCAATGGTGGGGTTGATACGCCAAAGGGGGGCTGCCGCATCGATCCTGGTTACATTGGCTCCTTGAGGGCAGTGGAAGCGGGAAATTCTCCTTGTCAAACCCTTGCTGAAGCCAAGTTTCTTTCGGTGGCTTCCAGGCCTTGACCGGGAATCGGACGGGAATCCCGCCGTCGTCCGTTCAGGTCAGGCCGTGAACACCGGCTTGGCATGGGAACTTATAAGCCTACGTATGCCTCGCGGTGCCTGCGACGACGCCTTCAGGGTTTAACTCGACAGGTGGTGCTATGAATTGGTCCAACTCGGCCGAACAGACCGACGTGGCTTGCTTCGGTTGCTTGCTTGTTTGATCAGTCATGGCTTTCAGAATCACAAGCTACATCTCGCCCAGGTATCAGGTACCAGGTACTAACGAACTCTTTGCTCAGGTCGAGGTCGAATCTGGATGGAATCACAGCGACACCTGTTGAAGGGCGTTGTGCTCTGCAAGCGAATGCCATGCCATGCCATGCATGGGCTTAGGTGAGCCATACTCACGATGCCTGCAAAGGGAACCACCAAGACCATCAACAGCTGGCACACATCGGATCCTAGACAAGCCCGACCGCTCCTCACTCGCTAGCTCATCTCGCTGTGAGTCATTCCTAAAAGCTCCATCGCCCTAAAACCAAGAGAGAAACGGATTTCGGAGGACGGGCGTCGATTATCACCGGGATTTGTCAGCGCTTGTCACTCCACACGGCCCCGGTTGACGCCAGGTCGATCATTGCCATTCCACAGCTTCGACACGAACGGGCGCATCAAGCAACATGATCAAGATTATGCTTTTATGTCGCTGCTGCTGACTCGAGGAATATATCATTAGCTCATCCTCTCCTTGCTTTCATAACTAATCCGAATACTTGGGCGAGAAACGGTTAATATCGGCTCCCTCATGATCAACTCAACCCTCCCTGCCCAACGCGACGACCCGTGAAGCTTTTGGACACGACCTGATACCATCCAAAGGAAGATTTACACGGCTGGCCGAAGAAACATACGCCCAGTAATGCCCCGCGGTCACATAATCCCCATGATTATCCCTCCGCCTTGGCTTGACTACCCTTCCCATTATCCCTTGAATGCATAGTTTTGTATCATCCTCACATGCCATCACTTCGTCATCATAGGGCTTGATGATATCTTACCGCCGGAACCTCTCACTTGTAAGAGATTCTACTCATACCTCAGCGGCATAGTATCCGGCAGACTCGCTAGGGCCACATTCACGTCGTGGAAATAAGATGCGCACAAATGTTCTCGCAATATGTTCCATTTTCAGGCCGCTGCGCCAGCGGTGGTGCTCACGCTGTACTTGCCGAGAAACTCGGGGTCGTTGCCAATCTCTTCCTTGACCTGTAGAGCTGTTAGTTTGGCCAAGCAGGAGACTTTGTGCGAGTGACTTACAATGTCCAATCCGCCGACGAGTTCACCATCCATCCAGAGCTGGGGGTATGTTGGCCAGTCGGCAAACTCCTTGAGTCCCTGTCGAACCTCGTCGTCGGCCAGAATGTTGAAGAAACCGTACTTGACTGAGTTGTCGCGCAAAAGACCAACCATCTGGCGCGAGAAGCCGCATTGAGGCGAACTGGGAGTGCCCTTCATGAAGAGCATCACAGGCGCGGCCTTGACAAGGTCGCCAAGACGCTTAAAGAGCTCCTCCTTCTTCTTTTCGGGATCCTCCTCCTCGGCGGCGGCGTTGTTGTCGACGTCCGTGCCGTTGGTGGCATCAGCAGCCGCTGCGCCCTCTCCCGACTGCTTCGCCTGCGTCTCGATGGCAGTTCGGACCTTGACGGCGCTGCTGCCGCTAACAGTCTCTACGACCTGACCGTTCCTCAGCAGGACAAGGAATGGGACGGCGGTAACATCATAGGTTTCGCTGAGGTCGCTCAACTCCTCGGCATTGATAGACACCCACTTTGTGGCAGGAGGCTCGGTGACGGGATATTCGGAGGCGAGTGTCGACAGGACGGTGGCCATCTGGGCGCAGGGCGCGGCCCAAGGAGCGTGGAACGAGACGATAACCAGAGTAGTAGAGGGGACAGAGGCGAGCAGCTGCTCCCACTGAGGGATACTGGTGACTTCGGTGATTGTGGACATGGCGGCGGTTGAGGACTGTGGAATTAGATGGTGTATCAGGGTTTAGATCTGATAAGGAAAATTGGACGGAATGTGGTTGGAAGTTGGAGTTTTGGCGTCGATCCACGCCCGAGTCAAGCGACGTCAAAAGGGCAGGCAGGTTGTTAAGGCACTGTAGAATTTTGGCGGGGTACCGACTCGAGTGGCGCCGAGGGGCAATTCCTCACCCAGCAGAAGAGGTGCGAATTCTCATGCTGCACTTGCGTCATTTCGTTTGGCTGGCCGTGTTCCCCTGCGACCGACCGAGTGCCGGACCAGAGAACGGACTCGGCTAACCGCATGTCCCGCTTACTTCAATACCCCCTCAGCTCACCGCGTAGGTACCTGCCCTGTACTCGGCCAAGCCCCTCCACCAGCTGTCCAGCTGTTGGGCGCCAAAAAGGAACCTGGCAGATGGAGCTACCTACATCATCAGCCACACGCTGCACTCCACGAGTTGGCAGTAACCCACTTCTCTCTGAGTGACTGTACTCTCTCCCACCGAGTTCCAGTTCCAGTGCCAGATCCAGCTTCGAAACTCTGTCCCGACTCCTGGCATACCTTCAGCGATTCCCCCACCGCTGTACGACTCCAGGTGTCTCGGGGCTCTCTTCTTTAAAGCTTCATCCTCCATCTCCGGCTGCTCCGTGTCCGGAATTCCACCGCCTCTTTCCCGCCCGCTTTGTCCAGCTCTCGCCGTGTGGAGTTGTTCGCCGCAGCAACGGTGTCAACGTCACCCCCAACCCCCGTCGTCCAAACTCGTCCCTCCGTCAGCTCGTGGCTTCAACCTTCTCTCATCACCTAACCCTCAAGTCTCACAACCATGGCTTCCTTGAACCTCTCGATAAATGGCCCGTCCATAAAGAGCAGCTACAATGGCGTCGTCAACGGACCCCCGCCTTCATCCGATTCTCCCACCTATGCTCACTGGGCCCTGTTCTCCGTCCAAGCCCCTCTCCTGAATGCCTTCCAGGACAGCGGCGCCAAGGAGAGCATTCTCAAGGTCCAAAGCACCGGCGGTACGGCACACTTCACAGACACCTCCCCGAGCGCCCATTCGCTAACACAGCTACAGACGGTGAGCTCGCTGACCTGATTGAGGACTTCAGCGAGGGTCGCATCCAGTTCGCATTCGCCAAGGTCAAGGACCCCAACAGCGGTCTACCCAAGAGCATCCTGATCGCTTGGTGTGGAGGAGGCGTCCCCGAACGAACCAAGGGCTACTTCACCAGCCACCTGGCCGCCGTCTCCAAGGTCCTCCACGGATACCACGTCCAGATCACAGCTCGCTCCGAGAGCGATCTCGAAATCGACTCAATCATGCAAAGGGTGGCCGATGCATCCGGTGCCAAGTACTCGGCAGGAAGCTCTGGTGCCCCTCGTGCCGCTGCTCCCCCGCCCGTCAAGTCGAAGCCCGTCTTCACCCCAACTACATCGAGCCGTGTCAACCCCCTCGTCGCTGCTCGGTCCAGGAAGGAGGAGAACGTCGATTCCGATGGCTGGGGTGCTGATGCCCCCCCTGTTACCAGGACTCAGCTTGAGAAGGTCGAGTCGGCTTATAAGCCCACCAAGGTCAACATGGCCCACCTCAGCCAGCAGCCTACAGCAACGACCAGCGGCGACGCCCCCGTGAAGAGGAATGAGGCTCCCGCCGATGTGGTCAAGGGCGGTTACCAACCGATTGGCAAGGTCGATATCGCCGCTATTCGTGCCCAGGCTCAAAAGAAGGAGGACGACCGCCCGACTCCTGTGAAGGGAGCCTATGAGCCCATTGGAAAGGTTGATATTGCCGCCATCCGAGCCAAGGCGCAAAAGCCTGCTGCTGGAGATGCAGAGGTCGAGAAAGAAGAGTCGCGGCCGGTCTCTGAGCGCATGTCTGCCTTTTCTCAGCCTGCCCAGTCTGAGCGTCTGACATCACTTCCCAAGCCCAAGGTCGCCAACAAGTTCGGAGGAGCCTCGAGCTTCTCGGGCACCAAGGCTCCCGCGCCTGGTGGTTTGGGCTACGGAGCACCCGCTGCCCCCAAGGCTGCCCCTGTTGGTGCTGCCAGCCGTACATTTGCGGACCAGGGAGGCAAGACCCCCGCTCAGCTTTGGGCTGAGCGAAAGGCCAAGGAGAAGGGAACTGATGTCGCCAGCGTAACCGCCGCAACCACCGGCACACCACCCGTCCAGCCTCAGAAGAGTGGAAGCGAGTGGAAGAGCGGCTACAGTGGAAAGAGCTGGGCCCCCGTCCAGACTGGGGACTACGGCCGTGGCATCCCTGGACAAGTGAGCCAGGACAACACTGGTGAGGATCAAGGCGAGAATGCGCCAGGATCTCCTTCAGGCGGTGTGTCTGCTCTGCGAGATCGATTCAAGGACACGGCTCCTATCAGCGCTGGCACTCCTCCTGTGCATCGTGCTGCAGAGGAGGAGGCCGCGCCGCCACCTATCCCTGATAACTCTCGACCATCTGGCGGCTTTGCCCTTCCAGGTCTGCCCAACCGACCTGCTCCTGCGGACGAGCAAGAAGACGAGCGAGAGGATCCTTCGGCGTATCAGACAGCTGCTGAGCGAGAACGATCTCCCTCGCCTCCTCGCATCGCTGTTCCTGTTAGCCGTGGACCAGTGCCTCCCGTCGGAACTCCTCCTGAGCAACGTGCGCCTCCACCTATCCCTCCTAGCCAGATCGATGTGCCCAAGGAGGAGGATCTAGCCAGTGACAGGGAGGTTTCTTCCACAGCCCGGATTGCTGGTGGTGTGGCAGGTGGCATTGCCGTTGGAGCTGTAGCCGGCGCCGGCGCTGTGGCTGCTGCGCACGCATTGGAGCGGGAGCCCTCACCAGAGCCCGAGCCTGAGCCTGAGCCTGAGCCCGTTCGTGCTCCCGCCCCTGCACAGCCCGCTGAGGAGGCTCAGGGCGGTTACCGTGCTGTGATCCAGTACGACTACGAGAAGGCCGAGGACAACGAGATCGATCTAGTTGAGGGAGAATATGTGATTAACATCGAGATGGTGGATGATGATTGGTGGATGGGTACCAACTCCCGAGGCGAGAGCGGTCTCTTCCCTAGCAATTATGTCGAGGTGGTCGAAGATGACGAGCCGGCTGCTGCCGCACCGCCTCCTCCCCCCGCCCCGGCGGCTGAGCCCGAGCCTGAGCCTCCGGCGCCTGCTGCCGCCGGACCCACGGCCACTGCACTGTATGATTATGAGGCCGCGGAAGATAACGGTATGTGGTCTCATTCTTCACTTTTGACATAAACTAACAATTTTAACAGAGCTGAGCTTCCCCGAGGATGCCACTATTACCAACCTGGAGTTCCCCGACGAGGACTGGTGGTTTGGACACTATGGTGGACAGACAGGTCTCTTCCCCGCCAACTACGTGCAACTTGACCAGTAAATTTTTGGTGTGGGCGGTATAGCAGTCATCAAACACAATGGGAGAACTATCAGGAGAGGGAAAAGCATGTAGTGATGACATGGTAAAAATAAGCAAGCAAATCAGTTCTCATGCGACAAGGCATTTCCAGAGCCGTTTTCCCATGGCAAGCTAAGATGCAGTGACGTGAGCCATGTGCGCAAAGTAACGGGCATGAAATGAACAATTGGTATTTAAATGAGCTTGCTTCCATAAGCTCTGCAGTGATGGATACGTTTCTCAGGATTGGCTCCTAGTTTCATTAACCAAGCAAGGATCGATTGCGTGTCGCGTCTTGCATGTCCCCCGTGGTTCTCTCCTCCCATCTCTTCCCCATCCAATCCACCATTGTCGCAAAAGGTATATACCAAGAAGCAAAGCGGGTATTCGTGACGGCATTTCCAAGACGAGTCGCGCGTGTTGTGTACGTTAAATGGAGTTATTGGCGTCGTATAATAACAAGTCCTTGGGCAATTGGTTTGACTTGTACTCGTGGGCAAATTGTGTTTAAAAGAGACAATCGCAACATTCAAAACTAAACAATAGCGACAAGGGTCAGCGAGGCCTATTCGTTGGGGCAATTGGTTGAGAGGCGCAGCCGCGGTCACTGCAAACCCATCGGGTACAACTCACCAGCATTCACAGCCTTCTTCACACACGCAGCAACAGCAGAGCGCCGCGAGACAGGCTGTCAAGCAATTGCCGCCGCCCTTCCCACCGCCTTGCTGCTGGGGAGGAGGTGCCTGTTGGTATTGCATGGGAGGCTGGCCCTGGGGAGGGCCGTACTGGCCTTGCGGGGGGCCGTAGGACTGCGAGAGAACAAGTCAGCGTGATGCGACTCGGTGGTTTGTGTTTGTCGTTCGGCCGCTTACGGGATTGGGCTGTTGAGGATAACCACCTCCGCCACCACCACCGCCGCCATAGTATTCTTGGGCAGACATGTTGATTGCGATTTACTGAGGATAGTTTAGATGAATGCGATGCGCCAGAGGGAGGAGCGAGATTGTTGCGACGCTGATGCGCAAAGAAGCGATAAGTACAAAGAGCACAAGAAGAAGGCGTAAGAAAAGAAGGTCAAGGGCGCGCAGCCGGATCTAAAAAGCTTCGAATCGAGGTCACGGGCAAAACCTCAGCTTGCGCAAAAGATGGAAGGGAAGGCATTGGCCACTCATCGAGCGGAGATAAATCCGGCCACACACGCAGACAGACCCTGGGAGAGGGAAGCTTCCCCCCCCGATGACGGGGCCTGGAGCTAGCATCGGCCAATCCGGAGCTGACGCTCTAGCGGGGCTGTGACCCATGATGGATAAGACGGCAGGAGGAGGGAGGAGATGCTGTGGCTTGGGTCTCAGTTGGCATGATGATGATGTTCCAGTCGATCCTACACACTGCACTCAGAACAAGAGCGCAGAAACAGATAACGGTTTTTCGCTATTATTACGAAAATTTACTTACTCTGCATGCACGCCGAGAACCCCCGAGTCAAGTCGATTGAAATATGCAGCCTACTTTGACTCTCACATTCCTAAATTTTGTCATGACGCCGCTGTTCCACATCCACAGCCACATTCGACCAGCTGGTCCAGTATAGAAAGCTTGGCTGGGCCATGACGAATCTCTTTTGCCTCTCTCGTCAGGCGCGTAACTTCAAGCAAAAGAGTAAAATCCAGAGAGTCTCGGGCTGACCGTGCCGTTCTTACCGAACAAGCCCACTAGACTACCCCAACCCATTTCCGTTAGCCGATCTTTCTCCCCAGAGCCGCCATTCGTCAGACACGTGGTGAAGCTTGGGGGAGATGCAAGGTTTGAGGTCAGCCAATGATTGGTTTATGGCAGAACGTCGTTGCACAAATGCTGCAAAGTGAATGACTTAAAAACACCGACACATGAGACTGACTTTTCGGTGTGCCATGCGCATAATTAAGTCTCCCAGGTAGACAATACATGTTTCAAGGAATTAACCTGGTGAGATTGGTACCCGGTCCTCATGCTTTCTATTGTATTCCGTGTTGGGTGATAACGGTGCTTTGTTGTCACGTGACTGCCATAAGCCTCAACACCAACCCAACCCTCCATCCAATAATAGGCACGAGAAGCAAGATGAACCAAGATCAGTATAATCCCGAAACCAGGAATTTGTACTCAAGATGGTCGCAATAACGGGTACGAACACTGGCAGCGCACTGCATTGTACCAACTTTGTACCAACTTTGGATGTATCTCTATACTTCTTACGTATTCATATTCAACCAAGAGTCAATCCGCTCAGCCTCTTCTCCCAAAGTCAGAGTCGCGGTAAAGTCGCAGTAGAATCGCAGTACCTGCACCAAGAGGCAAAGTAGCTCACTTGCGCTACGGGTCCAATTTGTGTCTTCATTCACCGGTAGAAGAACCTGGGCGTTCTGTCCTGCGCTCTCTTCTGGCGTTTTCTCCTCTGAACAGGCTTTCTCTGTTGAACGAGCACAACCCTCTGATTCATCCGACACAAACCGCGGAGCTTCTCGAGTGCCGAGTCTTGTTGGTATTTTATTTCGTCCCTCGCTCCCTCTCTACTTCTCTCCCTCTTACATTCACAGCCTGGTCTCTGAATCACAGACCCCCGTCACCTAATCACAATACTCCCTGCTTGCTTCCATTCACCTGCACTGACTTCCTTGGGCTTTCAGCGGTGGTTTTCTTCACAAACAGTCCCCCGCAAGGGGACCTGTTTATCGCTTCCCATCGCTTTCTTCTCCTGTGAGGATCGAGCATCTTCTCTTTCCCTCCTCCACTTCATCGCTTCTGCCAGCGAGCAGCCTCTTGCTCCATCGCCGCTTCCAAATCTGTTACACCTAGCAGGCTCCTCTTCTTCTATCCTATTTCGTTCCCACCATTCTTTGGTATTTCTACCATCCCAGATTTATTCTATTCTCTTCTTTCCGTTGTTAACATCGCTATTGATCGTCTCTCGCTCCTCATCGCTCCTTCACCAACCATGAGTGAGGACACTATCGAGGTCGTCAGCTCCCCTGCCGACACAATCATCATGAGCATGGAAGTCGACCGACAATCGTCGCACACCGTAGAAGCTACCAATGATGGCCTCTCGGATCCAGAGTGGGAGCGGAGGGATCCGCCATCTCCTATGCTGCATACTACTTGGACCTCGAACACAACTGCCATGGCCAAGTGCGACACCTGCGAGCGTGGCAGCCGAGGAACCCTCCAGCAGTGTCGCCGTTGTGCTGTCACCATTTGCCAAGAGTGTTTCGACGCCGGGAAACTGAGCCATGATCACCAACTCGATGCCGACAGTGTTGATTGGAACCAGCACAACAAGAGTAGCCGATCGTCAAAGAAGAGGGCCTCGAGAGCGAGACCTAGATTCGACAGTTCTTCGGCAACTGCCTCAGCAGGAACCTCAGCATCGCCACACTCTCAAGAGAGACAATTCGGGGGAGTTGTTCCTCCCGACACGGCGTCGCCATCCAACTCTGTACCCTCTACCCCCGAAAGACCTAGTATCGGAGAGATGTTTAATCGCACTCCCCGGTATGAGGTTGGTGGGACTGCCACCGTTAGGAATCACTATGGGAACAATGGATACGCCCCTATCGAGCCTCATCCTTCGTCTGACATCGAACAGGTATTGCTAGAGATACGCCCAGTCTTCGTGTGACATCTAACTAACCATTATCTAGGCAGAGTCAGGGAATTATTGGAATTCTACCTTTAGCCAACCACCGGGTCGACACCGAGAGTATCTTGATGGTTCTTCCAGTAGTAACGGCGCTACTCTCGCAAGCAGCGAGGTACTTGCAGTGGCACCTTGGCTTGTATTCAGGACCTATCCAACTAACAACGCTTCAGGACCCATCCTCGTGGAACCATACTTTCGGCCAACGTCGACAGGATCATCAGGGTTCTTCTGCCTACCGTCTCTCCGCTTCCGCAACTTTTGAGGTACTTGCTGAGATACTTTGGCTTGCATAAGGCGTTCTCAACTGACGTTATCCCAGGGCACAAGCCCGTGGAACATGATGTTCGGCCAGCCCCAAACTAGACGCCAGCATGATCAAATGCAGACTTCCCAGAATAGCGCCGCTTCCGCAAACAATGGCGAATGGCGTCAGGTACGTTGGCCTATCTTTTCTTCAAGTTACTCCTAGCTAACAATACAACAGTCATTTCAATCTTCCTCGGCATACAACATCAACCAACTAGCGTATCCTGGCCAGCAGGAGCCCGCGGCCAACCTTCTGATGCGGTCGCGCCAGGATTTGTCCAGCAGCTGGCAACCACATGACGCCCCATACCCATCTGCCGCGAGATCTAACATGTATTACTCGGATCTCTTCAACTATGGTCCTGTCCCTATAGCTGTGGCCCCAGCAGCGTTCCCACGGTCCCCTAGTCGGGTACAATCTACTCCAAGAGTCTTGCCTGAAAGGATCATGCCACGCTTTTTGTCCCTGGATCTGCGGTGCCACCCATCAGGACCTCCACGACGATACGAGGACTATTTTGATCTCCATTAAGTTGGAGCGGCATCATCTCAGGGCCAGGGCGCGGACTAGCTCGTCACGAACCATCTAGCCTATCGCCTGTCGTTGATTCATACACTCGAGGGGAGTGAGGACGATGGCCATGACACTGGCTCCTCGGTGCGATTTCCGTGAGTGCGTGAAACTAAGAATAAAAAAAAAGACAGAAATGTTTGGCTGAGTTGCCAATAACGAGTTTGGGGCAGGATACCTCAGACCAGGATACTCCAGGTCAAGGCAGCTGATTACCAGCATCATCACATGTATCCTATATCTCTCGTTGACTTTCCATATCTCTGTCTCTGATTGGGTCTTCCAGGAGTCAACTTTAACTCTCACTCTAATAGACTCATTTCAACCAACTCACATGCTACATCAGCAAATGTCATCACGTAAAAAGTAAAATCACGTATTCTTTTGATACCGCGCTGCAACTGCAGCCCAAAAAAAGAAAACCATATACAGGACATAATGGAGATGGCATCCGCTGCTTCAAATCATTAAGAGCATGGGGACTAGCTGCAATCTCATTTCCCTTTTCGTTCCCAGTTCCATCCCGACCATGATCATCATCATTGTCATGAAGCAATAACCCACAAAACCCAACTCCACGGTTTCACTTTCTCTGTCTCTCTTACTCGTCGTCGCCCTGAGGCACCTCCACCTCTTCCTCGTCGTCCTCGTCGAAGCTGCCGGCAGGAACCTCGTACAAGCGGAGGATGGACTTGTTGGGGTCCTTGACCAGGACGAACTTGGCCTCCTGGTCGGAGCTGCTGAGGCACATGTCGACAATGGTGCGCACGATACCCCAACCGTTGTTGAGGGACAGGTTCATCTGGTTGGCAAAGTCGCGGGGCTTCCAGCCGACAACGCCCAGGACGACGTGCTTGTCGTTGGAGCGGGGGTTCAGGCGAGAAACGAAACTGTCATTAATGTCAGTAAAGAGTGATTCAAGAAGAGACTAGTAAAACATACCCAAGCTTCATAAAGTCGGCCTTGGCCAGGATGCTCTGCACCGTCCATCGGGCGAGCTTGCAGCTGTTGTTCTTCATCTCGGTTGCCACGACGGCACCGCGCTGGGTCACGAGCTTGCTGCGCCAGTCGAGGGCGCCGCCGCTGCCCTGAGCCTTGCTGTCGAACTCGTTGAGGGCGTGGATGCTGACGAGCTGGTCGTCGCCGCTGATAGCGTTCTTCTGCACCGCGTCCACCTCGGTTCGGACAATCAGGTGAACAGGCTCCTCCTCGTTGGTCGACAGGTCGAACCGCCTGTACTTGTAGGCCTTGCTGGCCGGGGGGTCGGTGTCCTCGGACGAGTTGTAGAAGGGGTTGGCGTGGGCCATGGTGGCCTTGGCCGACTCGCTCTCGTTGACGACCTGGTTGGCAAAGTTGTGGTTGATGTAGGTGGCCTCCTCGGCGAGGGCGTTGGGCTGGTTGATGGTGTCCTTGCTGCCGTCGGCGGCATCCAGGGGAGCGTCGATGGCGTTCTCATTAACCGTCACCATATCAAGAGCGGCATTATCGCGCTTGTCCAGGAAGACCTTGTTGCCGTGTCGAGAAATGACGATATCCCAGGGGTACACGGAGCGTGTCGCGCACATGAGCATGGAGAGGATGCTGTCGGTGGCAAAGATGGTGGCCTCATCCTTGTCGGCGAGCTCCTGGATGACGGGATCGGAAGAGGTGGTGACGTTGTAGGCGGCTCGGTCGATGGGGGTGAGCTTCCTCTCGGTGCCCTTGACGGGCGGCTTGTCGTAGGAGCGGTCGTAGTAGTAGAGGAAGCCGTAGTCGTCGATATCCTCGCCGTCGTCGGTGTCGAGGTTCAGCTTGGCCAGACGGTTAAAGTCAATCTCCTCAAGCAGCTTCCACTCGGCCTTGACGTTGATACTGGCATCACGGTTGCGAGCAGGCTTGTCATAGTCCTTCCAGCCGAAGCGACGACCACGAGCGCCAGTGTTGGACCGGCCGCCCCGGTCGTAACCTCCGTAGCCCTGTCGACCACCGGCGCCGGTCCTCTGGAACTGGGTCCGTCCGCCTCGGGCACCGCCGGCCTGGCCTTGGCCACGGCCACGGCCACGGGTGAAGACGGCACCGCGGCCATATCTTGTCTTCGTCGAGTCTCGGACGTTGCTGACGACGGAGAAGGTGGATTCGTCCTCGGCGGGAGGAGCATTGAAGGTGACGGCGTGGCTAGAGCCGTAAACTTGCTGATCTGTATGACACATAAGCCATGATTCCATCCAAGACTGAGAAGAACAGCCTACCTCTAAAGTTCCTGTTGTACTGTGCTCGTCCACCACGCTCACGGTCCTTGCCCTCGGCAGTCCAGTCAGCCATGCGGCCCAGCTTGTCACCCTTGGAGAAGGGCGCATAGGGCACGCCGTTGAGGGTGGTCTCGGTGGTGACCGAGGGACCCCATCCGTCGCCGGCGGGGCAGCTTTCGCAGATCTTGACGTAGTCGAGAGAGTCGCCCATCTTGAAAGATTTATCTTTGATGGAGGTCGAGGTCGAGAACGGAGGGAGGGTGGGGGAGGGAGTTCGAGGCGATGCTTGAATTTGGACTTTGACGATGAATTTGTGGTGGGGTGGAGGGCCTTCAGTGTGGGGCACAAAAAAAATATCACAAGCCCCGCGTTGTGTGCGCTTCAGCCACGTCAAGCCACAATTGGCTTTGAGAATAGCATCAGAAGAGTTGAGTATATATATCTTTAAACACCAATCTTCTACATCTCCTCCCATCCTCAGACAAATTAACATGGTATAACCGCACCTAAGCACCGCCGTAAATCACATCAAGAGCATAACTAGATTATCCAACACATCTATCCACACATCACCGTGTCCTTACCTCCGAGCACACTATCCATAGCATCTCGCACCTCAAACTCCTCCATCACGGCTCCGAAGCTATATCATCGGGTCAGCATCTTCCAAAGAGTCACCACACTACAATCGACTTACCCGTAGCATCTAACCTTTCGGACAAGCTCCTCTCCGAGCTTCCGAAAGTCCTCCGCCTCAAGCTCCATCACCTTGGGGTGGGACATGACCATAACCCACGCCATGATGGGAGTCACTTCGCCATCCAGATCCAAGCTCTTGCTAAGATTTAGCAGGGTTGCAAGGTCGGCCCTCGGCACCTCCCATGTCTTTTGGTTCAAATCACTGCCCAATGGGACATGAGTTTTCCCAAACGGACAGCCAAGCATCGAGTCTGGGGACGGGCCGGGAGGGCACGATGCCATAAGTGCATGGCCGCATGGTTCTCCGTCATGCTCAGCGGATCTCTCGACCATGTACTGGATATGTGTCATGCAAGGTCTCTCGAGGCTACAAACTGTTAGCCAACTGGTCTTGTATCGTGACTTGCCAAAGTACACGAAACTCGCATGGGCTCATACGGGAGTATCATTGGGAAGTCTTCGAAGAGGACTTATCGTACGTTAAAACGAAATCAATGCCTGCCTGCTCCATATCAGCACCTCCCCGATTCAGGGTTTGATGCGTGTCATGCTGTTGCTGGCCAGGCGTATAGCCTTGGTTGACAGCCGAAGGCAGCTGGATCGGTGAAGAAACCGATGGCGCAGTTGACCGAGAGGTCAGGGGAGTAGACGAACCAGGGCCTTGGCTGGTAGAGCTCCCTGCAGCGTATGGGCTGCCATAGTGAAGTCCAGCTTGAGTCAAGAGGTCCCGCAGACGCTTATTCTCGTCGGCTAGTCTCTCTCGGTCCAGAGACACGTTGCTAAAGACCTCTTTGAGTCTGAGCACTTCATCTTCTAGTGCTTTGATGTAGAGCTCTTTTCTCTCTCGGTGAGTCCTAGAAGGTGAGATACAAAGTCAGGTGTGAGTTCTACACTGAGCTCGGTCTACATACCGCTGAGCCTGCCTGTTTAGTTCTTGGCGTCTTGTGAGAGCAGGTTTACTATTCGGTTTAGGTCCACGCTTCTTGGGCGGGTTCCCCTCTGAGACGGCGTGCTATTAGACTCGGGAAGGATCACGTCAGATGAAATCACTCAGATGCTTACCACGCGTTGTCCTCTTGTCGGCAAGGTTCTTGTAAAACTCTGGATCCAGAGTAGAGCCCCCAGTCCTGTCATCCTCTGAGCTGGGGGCCGCTCGCTCCGGTGACAAGGATGAGGAGAGGTCGCGCTCCGTTACTCCAAGATGGGAGTTGAAGGTCGCCATGCTTGGTCACGTCTGAGTGATGAGACTCGTAATCCTTTGAGATGGCTGAGGAATTGGTCAGTTTTGAAGAGCTGGTGAAGCCAGCGGCTGACGAAAGAGTCGTGGCTTGGTCATCGATGGTCAGAGCAGAGCCGGAGATACTGACTGTGTCTGTCGTCACTGGTGACTAATTCCAATTCCCGAAATGCGATATGCCCCGAGGGCACAGCCCGGTGCGGAGGAAGCTAAGAAGACAACCCTAAAGTATGTGCTGCAGGAGTTGACAGATGCAAGGTACTGGAAGCGCTGGTTCAATGGTATATGGCTGGGTTGATGCAATGATTTGAGAAATATGCTGGTTGCTCGGGAGAGCCGATGATTGTGTCGGACAAGGTTCTAGAACCTCAGGCAGACGCTTGGGAATGGAAGGCCATCGATGGCTTAGTAAGGTCTAGTCTGATTCGCCAAGGAGGAGCTTCCACTCAAGGTAAGCCGGAGTTGGCTGAGATGGGCGTGCCTGAGGCGTTGATGACGGCGCGCAACCGGGCAGCCAAATGTGCTTATCGACAGGATAAAGGGAGACGGTATCACAAAGGTCAGAGCCTTCACAGGCAGTCTACAATAAGATTGTTCAAGTTGTAAGGGTTGAGCGAGTTCTGTGGCTCGTCTCAGATGATCAATGCAAATCCCCGCATTCTCCGCCCTTCAACTCCGACAGGCCCAACTTGTAGGTACATACGGTACTTTTCTATCACGCCTAAACCTAATGCGGAAAACAGACATTGGCATCCACCCTCACAGAAACTAATCATGGGTTTCACCGAAGAATCACTGGGCGTCGAAAGAAATGCATCGGGTTCAAAGAAACAGGGTTCCAAAAAGCCATACCTGAGTACAAGCCCCGTTGCCGAATTCCTGGGTGATAGGGTAGGGCCTCGCTCGCCTCCCGGGTATTTATGGAGCCGCTGCGCCAGGGGGGCTTCAGGAACGTGTTGTGACGTTGCCGCCTCGACCTGGGCTGGCAAGATAAGACAGTCAAACTGCTGTGCAAGACACAGATGAGACAGGTCTGAGGCTGTATCGCGTGTTGAGTTGACATGTGCCTGTCAGTGTCAATGTCAATGTCAATCAGAGAGACGTCTCGTCTCGCCCTTCAGCTGAGGCCATCAACCGGCCAATGATACACTCTGCGAGACGGCTTCTTCGGGAATGAATGTCGTCATCCATTTGCACTTGCAAGACAAGTAGAACCTCTAAAAGACTGAGGCGCCGTCGAGTCACTACGTAGTTACAATCAATGATTCTTCCCACGACGATGTGTGGATAGAAGGCTCCGGCTGGATTGCTGTAATGGCCCAAAGCAGCAGCACCTTACGCAACCACCTGCGAGGCATCGTCCTGACAGCCCCATGGGTTGTGTATCTCTTCTTGGCTGATGCCGTTTTGTCACTTTTGCTCCCGCTGAAACTCTTCTCGCCTCGACTCGTCTACGACGCCTCGTCCCAGGTTGCCCGGTCTGTATGGGCGTGGATACAGCTCATATTCACACGCGCCAACAGAGCGCACATTTCAATCTCTGGTGATGCCCTACCTCACGGAGAGTCAGCTATTGTCGTGTCCAACCATGTCGCCTGGTCCGACTTCTATCTTATCCAGGCCCTGGCCATGAAGGCAGGCATGCTTGGCCGGTGTCGCTACTTTGCCAAGGCTCAGCTGCGCTTTGTTCCCTTTCTTGGATGGGGCCTCTGGGCCATGGGTATGCCGCTGGTGAGCCGCAACTGGCTCCGAGACAAGAACGAGCTTGATCACGTCTTTTCCGACATGGTCCAGAAGGCCTTTCCGACATGTAAGCCCATCGAATCGAGAATCGGCTTGTCGATCGTCGTAGATGAAACTAACTCCATAACCCAGGGCTGATCAGTTTCAGTGAGGGCACCCGCTTCACTCCGGCCAAGTACCAAGAGTCGATCGACTTTTGCAGGCTGGCAAATCGGCGGCAGCCCAGGAATCTGCTCTACCCACGCACCAAGGGCTTCATTGCTACGGTCCAGCACCTCCGACAGGCGCCACACGTCAAGGCTGTCTACGACTTGACCATTGCTTATCAGCATCAAGGGACCTTTCAGAGAGCGCCCTCCATGTGGGAGACGTTGAGCACACCAGGACTCAGCGAACGGGGTGGGTACAAGTTCCACGTGCATGTTCGACGTTTCCCCATTGAGGCGCTGCCGGCAAAGGACGAGGAGCTGGCTGCATGGCTTGAGGAGTTGTGGACGGAGAAGGGAATGATTCTCGAGGCCCAGGAGGAGCAATGGCTGAACCGGTAAATCAATACGAACAACATGAACAATATCATCACCTCAATCGTCTGTTGTCATGCCACATGCAAGCAATAGCTTGTTTCCAAACACCAGAGCACAGTGTACGTGATCTGGAATGACATGGATCATGACTTGGCTACCCGGGAGACGGACAGAGCGGTTCTCTCTTTTGTCATCATTGCTGCATGAATGTCTTGAGCGGATGGTGGGAGGGAATGGAATGGCTGACCGCAAAGAGGCGTCGATTCGCTACAGGGTGCAGACGGGCGTCATTGGGGGCGCCATAAGAGACGGGCGTTATAGTCGGAAGTGGCCAGAGCTGCAGGGCATGTGACGGAGGTAATCCCTTCAGAAAGCCGGTGATGAGGCGCATTGTTTGGAGACGACCGGCAGTTGATGTGGATGGATGCATGGAAATCAAGGTGGGCAAGGTACAGCAGACCAAAGGCAATGCAAGGCAAGGGATTCTCTCTGCTACCCTGCAACCCTGGAGACGGGCCCCAACCCAAGGTCCCGAGGCCGGCCTGGGATAGATGAGAGATGGTGGAGAGTGGTGCAATGTTGGTGATGGTTGCGCATCTGGGCTGGTCAGGGGGACAGGCGACAGGCGGGAGGGCTAGACAAGTGCGCGCCTGAGTAAGCAAAGCCAGTCAAGAAACAGTCAAAGTCTGGGGGCGGGAGGGGAAACAGCACCAAGATCAGCTCATTGCTGCAGTAAACCCATCACTCTGATCCGAGCGTATAGTCCAGATCGGGAGTCTGAGCAGCTGGTGACCACCAGAGGGGAGAAGCACGACCAAAGGCAAGACGGCGGTGAGTCTGGAGGAGGAATAACAGCGTGACTCACGAAGCCATCCATGTCCGTGATCTCAAGAGGTACTATGTAGGTACCCAATAACAAGACAGGTCAGGACAACCAGTCGTTCGACCGGGAACGGGGACGGAGACGGAGACGGCATAAACAACTTATGCAGCAACCACTTGGAGGAGGAGGGGGAGGGGGGAAACAAAACAATACCCATGGTTGCGTTGCGTTGTATCGACCGGCACCTGGAACCTGGCACATCCATTGCATTCATTGCACCACCACGCGAAGATGGAAGGGAGGGAGGCAGCAAGAACCCGCGGAGGCCAAAAGCAAAACAAGCAACGAGGCAAGCAACACCAGACATGGAGGGGGAATCAATGCGAGGGGGCAATGGATGGGAAAATGCATGAGAGAAGAGGGCCCTGATGAGCGGGTTCAATGTCTTGTTCCAATTGGTAGCTCAAGGTTGACGTCGTTATGGCATGAAGAACTCATTTGAAACTCGCCAGCATTAGAGCATTAGAGCATCACAGAATCTCCATTACCTACCTCCAGCACACCCAAAAGCCACCGGCAGCGAGCTAGGGATAAATCAAATGCGGCTTGACGATAGCTGCCTGTCTCGCCATGCCCGGGCCGTCTCCGCGAGACGCCCGCTCGTCGGCCGGTGGCTCAACCCATGGCCCCAAGTTCGGGGCAACGGTCATTGGAGGCGGTCGGCGACGGATGGTAAACTTGGGGGTTGAGGATTGCTGTAGCTCGAGCGCCGGGGGTTATCTACCTACCCAGACCCAGCGGTAGGAGCAGCCCCAAGGTACAAGCACCAAGTAGGGTGAGACTGTTGCAGTATTGGTGCCATTGGGTCGTCGATTGGTGGGGAAGAGTGCAGATGCGGCCACAGAAGGCGGAGGGGGAGAAACCAGAAGGGATCATCAGTTTTTTGCACTCCCTCGTGTTTCCGTCCTGCAGCCCCGACGAGGCACCTGATGGCAAAACCTTTTCCTGTCAGGTCCTTTGACGGAGCAGATCGTGGCTGCGCTTCCTTCCCGTGGTGTATGTACTGTACTGTATGCTGTAGCACATTGCACATGAGATGGTTCCATCCACGGGTTAGGGAGTCTAGGCGTTGACCATTTGGGCATGGAATCTCGATCGTCACGGACAAAGGAGTCCTTTTACAGTGCGTGAGGCACGTGGGGTGTGAAGCAATGTCTCGTTCTTCTGCGCTGTCCTTTCTCCTCTGATGGAACCTCTCATGCGTTGGATGATAGAATCATGAAGAATATTCAGGGTTGCGAGCAAAGCGTTGAAGTTAATAACAGAAAATACAAAAACAAACATGAAATGGCAAGGGGGAGGGGGTTGGGTAAACATCGGGGTCCTGTCTGTCGTGTCCTGGGCCCATTCTCTTGTTGTCTGAAACGTTGACACAATGGAGAAACACTGCCGCAGAAACCAGCGTTGGCGAAAATAGCGACCGAAAAAAAAATAAAAAATAAAAAATTCTCAACTGGCTGGGCGCAGTGCAGCAGTGCTAACGGATCCATGGCCTGGAACGATAAGTGACAAAGCACGCATCTTACCTTACACAGCCTGGGCAAGCGCTGCAACAAGGTGCCCGCAACACTGCAGCTCAGCACAACTAGGAGCTAGCCCCCCGGTGGTGGTGGCGGGTGATTGGCTTCTGCGCCTTCCTTCCCCGCTTATTGTATCATGAGGGAAGGAACGCGAGCATCGTGAGGCGCCTTGGTCTGAACTTTGTCTCTCTCCCCCTTCGAAGGCTTTAACGGCGACTTTGACCCAGGCTCAAGAGCGTCTCGGACAAACAAATACTCGAACCGACTCGTGCGGATTACACCATAGTCGACAAGTCCATCCCGAACGATCCCCATCACCGTCTCGTCGAGTAACGAGGCCAATTCGTCCTGCCTGTGCCCGAGCAAGGTACCCACGTCGTCCGCTTGGTCGTCGCTCGTTCTCGGGTCCCCATTCTACGCACACCAAGACTCTCCTCGGCTCCAGACGCTTCAAAAGACTGCCACCAGCGAGCTCGATCGATTTTTCCAACGGCCCAGGCCAAAAGCCTTTCCACAGCGTCAGCCCGAG
Organism: Fusarium vanettenii 77-13-4; assembly: GCF_000151355.1. Taxonomy (NCBI): domain Eukaryota; kingdom Fungi; phylum Ascomycota; class Sordariomycetes; order Hypocreales; family Nectriaceae; genus Fusarium; species Fusarium vanettenii. Next base: position 232,348 of record NW_003315881.1, read on the forward strand.
TTCCTCCTCGCTGCCGGCCCTCAGTCATGTCTTCGAGTCTCGCGGGTCTGTAGTTCTGGCGCCCTTGCCAGACCCCGAGTCTCTCCCCACTTGTGCTTCTTGCTGGCTCACCAGCTGCCCTCACGCCGGGCACCCGGCCGAACATCCCACGGCCGACGACAACCACGAAACGCCCAATACTGCCTCCTCCGACGAATCGAGCAGTTACCATCTTTGAGACGCCATGGACTCTCCATCGGGCGCCTCGTTGGCGCCCCCGGCTGTCACCTCTCTGAGGGTTCAACAAACCACTGCCATGGAGAGATCTTTGAGCCAGGACATCCGGGAAGAACGCGAGGAGCTCCGTGAAGCCGCCGAGCAGACCCTAAACACCATCGTTGACCTCAATCTCGATGGCACCATCAAATGGGTCAGCCCGTCATGGACCGACGTTGTGGGGACACAATTCGAGACCGTCAACGGTCTCCCCATCTCCGACTTGATAGTCAGCGACAACAAAAACGTCTTCACCGAGGTTGTCGAGTCTATGAAGAAGGATGACTCTCGAAGCCACCGAGTCCGTTTTGCCGTTCAGCTTGGACCCCTCTCCAAGTTGCTTACAATCGACGACCTCCAAGATGACACCGAGAACCAGCAACCACAAACTGTCGACCTTGAAGCCCAGGGAATCATGGTCTATGACAGTGTTTCGGGTGGTGAGAGCCACGTAAGACGGACTCGGCCCTATACTACCTATCATGCATACTAACAATCCCTTACAGACTATGTGGATGCTGCGTCCTTGGATCGCTCCTCGAGAGATCAAGATTGACCTTCCCAATGTCATTGTTAACTCGTTAGGCTCTGGGGCTGAGGTTTTGGCAAGCTATCTGACTCAGCTTGCTGAGAGTGGCCTTGATGAGCCTGAGCAACAAGACCCCCCACCCCCGGTCCTCTGCCGCATTTGCGAGCGTCAGATTCCCCGTTGGTGGTTTGAGAAGCATACCGATCTCTGTCTACAGGAGCATCGAGCTGAGATGGATGTACAGATGGCCCAGGAGAATTTGACTGAGCATCGGCACTCTATCGTTAAAGTCCTCGACGCCTTGGAGGCTCGCAAGAGTCGATCATTGGCTGGCGACCAATCCTCGCTCCCCATTGCCGAGTACAAGGGCCTGCCTATTGGGCCACCGCCTTCAACACAATCGTCACCTGGCAGCTCCTTGCCTCGATCAAGGGAGCGTTCTGGTGGACTCGGGCATACTAGGGCACGCTCGTTCGCCGTCCGCCGACCCCAGGCCCGAATTGTCGAGCTCCTCATGGATCTCTGCGATACTGCCATTGAAATCAGCACTCCTGCCATCAAGGAGTCTTCGACACAGCACAACAACGGCGAGTTCCGAACCCAGTCGCCGCAATCGGAATCACGAATATCACAGGTTCTACAGTGGCAATCCCCAAGCACAAACACGTTGGAGCAGGAGCAGGGCCTGGCTCTTCTGTGTGCTGATACGGAAAAGGTCGCTCGAAACAAGGTCGATGCCGTCTTTCGTCACAGGAAGATTATCGAATATGCCGAGCGTATTCGAATCGAGCTGGCGTGTCTCGTCCAGGACTGCATTGACGAAGCACTGAGGAAGGCAGCTCGTATTGCCGCTGGTGACCTGACAGATTCCACAGAGGAGGGAGAAGAACTGAGCCCAGAAGAGTACGACCAATGCGAAGTGTGTGATGAAGACGTCGTTGAGAACGACGAGGAGATTTTACCCGAGACTCTACCCCCTCAGTCTAATCCTCCCCAGTCTGTTGCGTCCGAGCCTCGCGAGAATGAGAACTTCGCCGAGCCGTTGAATAGCCCGTCTGCACTGGCTACAGCCCTCCGTCAGATGGATATATCCGACAGGAAGAATCGTTCACGGCCGACTTCGTTCATTGCGTCTACCAGATCCAGCAGCCCCAAGGAGTGCCCTACCCCAAGGTCCCATCTCGGTGGCTTAAGCAACCTAGGGGCTCAGGCGCGAGACACGCGCAGAGACTCTCTTTACTTAGAAGGCGAACTTGTCGATAGCGAAGGGAGTTTCCGATCGTCATCGGTTGCATCTCGTAACGCCCCCAGGACCGAGTCTCCTATCTCCGAGTTTGGGGACCTTAGGCGTGCTGCAAGCACACGGAGACGTCACCGGAGAAGTCTCATTCTACCTGGCACTTCGTCTCCTCACCGCCAGGAATCCCCTTCCAGACCAGCTCAACCATCTTCCCCCTTGCGGATCAAGGCCCGGGGATTCCCCGGGTCTCAAGAAGGAATGGTATCCCCAGAGGCTTCACCCATGCTTCCTGGAAGCGATTTCAGTTCCCCTGCCACGCACCCTCATAGACATCACAGAAGACAGTCTTCAGCAGCCATATCCGACTTTGTCATGAAACCACCACCTTCACCCCGTTTGGGCGCCGGTGCTCCTCCCCAGCCTCGTCCAACGCAGCCCTCGATCAAGGACTTTGAGATTATCAAGCCCATCAGCAAGGGCGCTTTCGGCAGCGTCTACCTTTCCAAGAAGAAGTCTACAGGGGAGTACTTTGCAATCAAGGTTCTCAAGAAGGCCGACATGGTTGCCAAGAACCAGGTCGGCAACGTCAAAGCCGAACGTGCCATCATGATGTGGCAAGGAGAGAGCGAATTTGTTGCCAAGCTCTACTGGACATTCTCAAGCAAGGACTATCTCTATCTTGTGATGGAATATCTGAACGGCGGCGACTGCGCCTCGCTCATCAAAGTTCTTGGCGGGCTCCCCGAGGAATGGGTGAAGAAATATCTTGGTGAGGTGGTCTTGGGTGTCGAGCACCTCCATAGTCGCGGCATTATTCATCGTGACTTGAAGCCTGATAACCTCCTCATTGACCAGAAGGGCCACCTCAAGCTTACAGACTTTGGCCTTTCTCGTATGGGTTTGGTTGGCCGACAGAAGCGGGCGTTGAATAGTGAGAACTCGGACGGGACACCAGACTTGCTCAAGCAAGGACCATTCGCTCGATCTACGTCTATCGCATCCTCAAGATCTACTTCCCTTGACTTGCATGGGCCTGCTCATTCGCCCAGCGCAACACCCCAGATGACACCAGAGGTTGGCAGCTTGGGGCAGCCGTCCTATTTCAACCTCAGCCAGGAGCCGCGTCGAGTGTCGGGCACCCATCGAAGTGATAGTGGCGGTAGTGAGACACTCGCACACATGGTTGCCAACTTCTCCTTGAACGATGCCGAGACCGCCTCTCAGCCCAACAGTATTAAGTCACCACTGGATGAAGAAGTCATTGCCCAAGGATCACCGGATTTGCCACCGAGCGTAAATACGAGAATTAGCATGGACAGCCATACCAGGAATTCCCTCCCACCATCCAACATGATGCCCCCTCCAATGGCCTTGTTCAACCCCGAAGATACCAACCGACGCTTCGTGGGCACGCCAGACTACCTGGCCCCCGAAACCATCAAAGGTGACAAACAGGACGAAACTAGTGATTGGTGGTCTGTTGGTTGTATTCTCTTTGAGTTTCTTTACGGTTTCCCCCCCTTCCATGCTAGCGAGGCTGAGGAAGTCTTTGAGAACATCTTGGCGCGAAAGATTCAATGGCCGGACGAGGATGAGTGCGAGCTGGTGTCTGAGGAGGCCAAGGATCTCATCAACAAGCTGTTGTGTATGGAACCCCACCAACGGTTGGGCTCTAATCGCGAGGACAAATTTCAGTCTGGCGGCGAAGAAATCAGGAAGCATCCCTGGTTCGATGAAGTGAACTGGGACACGCTCCTTGAGGATGAGGCTCAGTTTGTGCCTCAGCCAGAGAATCCTGAGGATACGGAGTACTTTGATGCCAGAGGTGCGGTCCTGCAGTCTTTTGCGGAGGAGATGGAGGACCAGACATCCCCACCATCTTCAACTGCCGGCTCCGAGTATGCTGAGCGACCTCATGACGCATTGTCACGGGTTAGGTCGCAGGTCAACTCGATCAGTCGGAAGCTCATGCCGTTGCACATCCCTCCTCATGTACGTGACCTCAAGTCGAGGCGCCTGAGTGAACCAGTAGCGATGGACGACTTTGGATCATTTTCATTCAAGAATCTTCCTGTGCTAGAGAAGGCCAACAAGGATGTCATCCAAAAGCTGCGAGCCGAAGCTCTCGCCACGCAGAGCAAGCAAACCTCCGTTAGCCCCGGAGCTGCAAGCAGCGTGATATCTCCTTCACCTTCGCTCGAAGGCAGCCCCGTGATGTCGAACCCCATTTCGAGGACCATATCCAATGCCAAGGCGACAACCCGAGCCCAGTCGCCATCTGGCTTCACAAACGCCTCTCCAAGCAGGGCCTCTCAGCCATCATCCCCCTTGCTCGTCTCATTTGTGGCTGGACAAGGGACGGATGGGCGCAGAAAGGCGTCAAGCAACTCCTCAAGCCTCTCTCACCAATCGACAGCGGCATCTCTGCAGGCCGGCTCGGCATTTGAGATTCCCAAGGTGCCTCCGAGCTTGCAAAAGGCTGCCACCACGGTTGCAGCAACAACTTCGTCCCCTGCCAAGGGCCGTGGAACAGCGCCACCTCCACTATCTCTGTCGCCCCAGAAGTCCATGTCCATATCAACACCACGACAGTCGAGCAATTCATCGGCGGGACGATCGAGGTCACTTACAGTGGGCTCACAGTCCCAAGACGGCAGTCCTGTTGCGACAGATATTTTGCATCATCACCGCAACCGCAGAAGCCAGGTGTTTGACATGTCTCCATCTTCGTCAGACAATGAAGGCGAGAAGCACAACGCCCTGCTTAGGGTACAGCGACGCAGACAGAGCTCAAGGCGACTATCTCAGATTGCTTTTGACGCTGGACCTACCTTCCGGCCATTGGATGTCTTGATCTGCGAGGATCATCCAGTTTCACGCATGGTCATGGAGAAGCTACTGGAGAAGCTTCGATGCCGAACTATATCCGTACCAAACGGCTCTGAGGCAGTCCGTTACTCGATGAGCGAGATCAAGTTTGATGTGATCTTCCTCGAGTATCAGTTGCCACAGATCAACGGAGCCGACGTTGCACGGATGATCCGGGAGACAAAGAATGCCAACTCGCACACGCCAATCGTGGCCATCACGGCATATCTGAAGGAGCTTCAGGCGCCTCACTACTTTGACTCACTGATTGAGAAACCCATCAGCTCATCGAAGCTGACGGAAGTGCTTCGAGGGTTATGCCAATGGCGACCCGAATCCCCAGGACAAGGTTCATCTCTAGGCATGGTCCGACCGGTGCCCATGGGGATCAGGAAAGCCAATGCGCGCTTAGAGGACAGCCCAACGTCGGGCTCATCCATCTTCGCGGGACGCCTTGGGACAGCGATGATGTCGAGCCGTGAAGATTCGATCAGCTCGTCCCTGTTTGGCGACTCGGAATCAGTGACGACAGACGAAGTGCCAGTCGTTATCAGCCGCAAGGCAACGAACGAATGGGACGAAGGGGGCCTGAATATCACAACGGATGGCGACATGATTGAGGTATCGAGGAAAGCAATGCCTCAACTTCTAGCGCAGCAGTCAGCACCGGCACAAATGGAGCACCGACCACGAGCCAGCGATAAGCTTAAGGGAAAGAGGGACGGATCGGAGCAAAGAGTGCTAGATGGTACCGAGTCTGCCGATGATGAGGACGAGGAACTCGGGAGCGGAAGGGAGAAGTCGCTCGCACGCAACAGCCAGCAGATCCTGGGCAAGACAAACCTCCCCAGTTCTAAGCTGGGAATCGAGATGATGCGGGCGAATAGCCACGATAGCTTGACGATGGGATCAGAGAGCACTCCCGAGGCTGTAACACAAGTTGTGACGACACCATCCAAGGAGATGGAGATGGGACTACTCGACGGTGGAGTGCTTGCGCTAGAAGCGACAGCGCAGACACCACCTGAGGGGGGATCCAAGAAGGAAGGGGAGATAGACGGAAGCGACAAGGACGGGCCTGACAGCGTGGACGCTACACCCCGGCCGTTGACGACGATGCGGGTGGATGGCGACGGCGGTGAAGACGATGAGGCGACACCAAGGCCAGCCGGGAGATGACGATCTCTTCCCTTAGCAAGGTCGGGCAAGGCAAGGCGACGCAGCAGCTGTAACATGTTAGAAACGGGGCATGTTGCAGTATTTTGGCATGGAAGACGATGGATGTTTCTGTTGTTGTGCCTATTATTTCTTGAAATTTCCTTTGTATCTACGAAATGCAGCGTGGCGTTTGAGCGGAGACAACTGAGCCAAGTTGAAGAAGAGCTGAGCTGAGTGGACATGGAGGCTGTCTCATTTTCAGCGCACGAGATTGTGCGGGGAAGCGAGAGGAGGAGAGATGAGAAAGCAGGACAGGGGCATGGATGCAGGCGAACAGACTGAACTCGCACAAGACATTCAAAGAGTGAGTGATTGCATCTGGCGGTAAAGGAAAGGAAGGGCATTGGAGTTTCTTGACTTTAGTTGTCTCGTCATTGCTGGGGAGAGTTGAAGATGATGCATGTATGGGCAGAAACAAGACTTGGACAATCAAACTCACAAAACAAAAAAGGGACAAAAAAAAAGAAGAAAAAGGGCACGTCATTGGGACACAGATATGTTTCATCAAGAGTGATTGCAAGGAATATGGGAGTTGTCGTGGTAGGGGTTTGATGGGTCTTTTGATGGCGATGGTGGCTCAGAGTGACGAGGAGGGAGTCGGCGGATCAGCACAACATCAGGGTTTCCTTGACGGCGACCTTGTTCGTTGCTGTATCACTGTTGCCGCTCATTCACGTCTCGTTGGGTCGCCTCGCTCTGCCCAAGGTACATGCGATGGATTACATGTTGTGTTGTACTAGAGATTCCAAACAAGCAAGATACAAACCTCGATGCATGATCCCTACTTGGTGTCGTAACCTAAGTGAGCCTGATACAGAGGCACGACGCATGTTTGGCTGGCGTCGTGTAAGCATAAACTTGAGCCAATCTATCTCTAAATCTGGACATGGAGAAGAGTGTAGCCGGAAGGATCCGGTCGGGCGAGGCCGGTGAAGGGAGGGGGCGGGCGAGTCTGATGCTGACGAAACAAGGACATGTTGGAAGAGGTAGCACTGTATATGTGGGATGGATTATCAAACAAAACATGCCGAGAGAAATCGGCATGGATCTTCATGTTGGAGCGGACGTACGAGATCGGCCGAGAGAAAGAGAGAGAGAGAGAGAGAGAGGTCAGAGTAGAGACTAGCCAAGTTGGCCGTAGTAACAACCGGCAAGCCATGTATAACTAAGCCTAGACTTGGCGATAGACTAACAAGCTACTGTAGGTAGCGTAGCAAGCGAGCTCAAGAGCCGAGGGACGAAAAAAAATATCCACGCATCCAATGTCACTGTTGCTGCTGTGGCTGCGAGGCGTCTTGCTGTCGAACCGGGCCGGACTTCAAGGAGGTGGATGATGGTGACTAAATTGCAACTCAAACCCCGGGTGGAAAAAGAGGCCGGCAGCAGGACAAGCAATTGTGGAGAGAAAGATGCGGGCTTCATTCGTTAGATGAAGCATGCATGGTGTTATGGTTATTCCAAAGTAGCAGGGTCAGCCGCTGGGGCGGGGATGAAGAGGAGAGGAGAAGGGGGGGGGACCTTTTGATGGTCTCAAAGGTTGATTCGTGAGAGGGAGTGAGGGGATAAGCAAGCGAGAGTTGCGCTGGGGGATCCCATGAGTTGAAGTAGCAGCGGGGGGGAACCTTGAATGAATGGGCTGGTTGGCTGATATCCAAGGCCACAGAGTCATTACCCGCTCGGTGGTGGTGTGTGTATTATCTGACGTGAATTGCTGTGTGTTGCAACCAACAAAGAACAATTGACAGAAATGGACACCGAGCTCAAGCATGATCAAGCTGAATATTGTCCTCCATGCGAGTCAATTCCGCGCGTGTCGCATGGCGCGTCTTGCGTGAGTGAGTGCGAGGCTTGTGAGGCTTGCATCGGCGACGGGTACGTAATGGAGTTTGCAGGGTAGGAGTCTGTAGGCAGGCAAGCACTGCGGGATTACTTGTATTGTCGTGTCTAGATGACCTGTACGAGTGGGACACGGAGGTTGACCGTTGACGAAGGAGGGCATCGTGAGGCGGACTTGACGGCGAGGACAAGCTTTTCTACAACGGTTGCTTCAGGATGAGCCATGGTTCACATTAGGGCAAGATCTACTACGGAGCTGGATTTAGAGTAAACAATTTAGCACCAAGAATTGGGTTGCGTGTGTGTGAGAGACGAAGAAAAAAAAAAAAGGGTGGTGCCGTCGTTGCAGGGTCCTCGTGTCGTTGAGTCGAGGTCTCGGGCGAAGGAAAAAGTGTCACACGACAAGTTTCCGCTTTGGGCCAAATGTCGTTGCAGCACGTGCATGAGGGATCCACCAGGAAGAAGCCTTGCAGAGGGAACCCCCGTTTTTTTTCTCTTCAGCTAAAAATTCTTCCCCCTGGTCCAGCCAATGCAGTGCAAGCAAGAGAGAGGGGGGGGCGTTGCGGCTCCTAGAGGCGCCGAGACGGGAGATGGCGGTGGTCGACCTTGGCGTTCTGGGCAAGAAGCCGCCAGACAGTGACAAGAGACAGGCGAGTGACGTGAGAAATCGCGATCCCGAAGATCCGAGAAAATGGGGTGCATAAGGCCTCGATGCAAGAAACCATGGGCGTTCCTGTGCGTGTCCAATGTCCCGGTGTCTGGATTAGGACACCGAAGGTGGGAAAAAGGAAAAGAGAGGGAATATGGAAGGTTTATGTATGTATGGATGAAACAAAAACCAGAGGGAGACGGGCCGTGATGGTGTGTGAGCGTCTTGCCATTTCAATGCAGACACGGCATCCGAATGGTTACCTTCAGCAGTAAAGAGGGTCCTTCTGGTCTGTGGGCGACGGATCTCAATGCCATGATGTGTTTTTTCGAGCAATGATCTTCCAGGAAACGGAGTCGGCCGAATGGTTCCTGCGGGTCTTGACTGTCGAGATGTGCCGTCCTACCCGAGTCTCTCAGTCGCTTCGCAGTCGCGTGCCCAATTGCCCGGCCTGGACGCCAAGACTTCCAGCCTGTTAGCCATCCCCGTAGCCACACGTGCTAGTGGCTTAACAGCTCCGACGTCATTACTTGTACTTTTGCAGTGCAGTTCAGCCGTTCTTGCCTTTTGGTCGTCATGACTCCCGTCTCATAAAACTCTACGTACCTTGCGGCAACTGCCCGTGGTGGATGGATAATAACATTAGAATCTGACATGAAAAAAAGAAACACGGCATCTTCTTCCCGTCAAGGTTTCCATCATCCCGCTCCTCGGTCTATCTTTTTGGGACTCTCATCGCCCATCACGTCGCCGCTCATTGCCGTGCACCTGCTGCTTGTCAGGATCTAGCCTGGATCTCTCGGCGTTCGATGGAGGGAGGAGCGAGGGACCAGGGTGGGAAGGACCCATCCGCCAATCCCTTCCTGTCCATCAAATCACCTTCTCAACACCAACCATCCATCCCATCCCACTCTTCTGTCTCTCTTTTTTCTGTCACTCTCGTGCAGCAACCCACGTCCGTCCCTCCATCATCCCTGGCTCGTCTGTGTTTTTTTTTTCTCTTCCGCTCTCTTTTAGTCAGATCCACTTCTTTCTCCCGCCGTCCAAGCTTCAAACTCGGTCCCTGAAGGCGAGGCGGCGATGTTCGCGGCCACGCCCACGACCATGGAAACACGGGAATCTTCCCACACGCCCCCCCTTCCCTTCCACCCCCAAGCTTTCGACCCCAGAGATCGACTTTCGTCCACACGTTCTCCCACGAGGTTAATTTACGCATTCTTACTGGCTCACACTCTCTCGTCATGTTTGACCGACGTCTGGAGCATCTCCATGCTCCAGGCGCACTCGACGCCGCCCAAGGTTCTGCTTCAAATACTGCCCGTCCTCGCCCCAATTCACGACTTGTTCCTCGCTTCCTTCTCCAGAGCACAAGACATGACAACCAGAGGCATCGAGTCCTTGATTTGACCTTGATCAGCCGTGAATTGCTTCTTCCAATTCACCTCTCACACACTTCCTCTTTTGGTGTTTCCGTTTTCGGACTCCAACACCTCTCACTTATACATTCGTATATAAACAGCCACAACCCACCACCGCCAAGAGATCACTCTCATTGAGCTTCGCCAATCGCCTAAACACTCTGTTACGGGCACATCAAGCCTTTTACCAAAATGGTTCACCACCGCCACGAAGCCGCCACCATCCCTGGCGAGATTCCCGTGCCCCACGGTCCTCCAGACAGCGACGACCCGGACGAGCCCATTGCTTATGCTACCGCTGATGAGCGCCGCATCTTTAGCCATGTTACCCGTCCTGACGACTCCTACAATGAGGATGGTGTCTACTGGGCTGATCTGCCTCTGTCCCAGCGCATGAGCTTTGTCCACAAGATTGACACGCGAGCTGCCAGCGAGGAGGCCAAGTCCGCCTGGAGCATGTTCAAGGAGGATCCTCTCTCTCCCCTCTCTTGGTATTTCCGCCATGCAGTCATTCCTGGTGCTGGTCTCGGTCTCGAGGGTTACGTCCTCTTCTCCATTGGCAACCTTGAGCCTCTCTTCAAGGCTGCCTGGCCTCAGTGCTGGAACAAGGAAAAGGCCACCGAGTGCTCTCACAACTGGATTGCCAGTGTCACCTACCTCGAGATTATCGGTATCATGGTTGGCCAGGCTGTTGTTGGTGTAAGTCGTCTCAACTCACTCATATTTACACTTCCAATTGATATTAACTCTCTTATAGGTCATGGGTGATTGGGTCGGCCGACGCTGGGGTCTCATCCAGGATGCTGCCATCATGTTCATCGGTCTTCTCATGCTCACTGCCAGTTGGGGTCTCACCCTTCAGGGCTGGGTCATCTGCTACGCCTGGTCTCTCTTCTTCTACGGTTTCGGTGTCGGTGGCGAGTATCCCATCACTGCTACATCGTCCCTCGAGGGTGCCTCCACCGATGGCAAGCTCTCTACTCGCGAGGATCGTCTGCACCGTGGCCGCCGTGTCACCACTGCCTTCCTGATGCAGGGTTGGGGTCAGTTCGTCAACCAGGTCGTCCTCATTGTCCTCCTCGCCATCTTCAACAAGGGTCAGAGCTCGCCCCCTTACACCACCTCTGCTGCTCAGTACACCTTCCGTCTCTCCTTCGCCTTCCCCGCCATCGGCACTCTCTGGCTTCTCTACTACCGTACCTACCGCATGCCCAACGCCTCCAAGCAGCTCGCTGAGGCCAAGAAGCGATCCAACGTTACCGGCTACGACCTGAACGCCCTCCGATACTGCTTCACTCACTTCGGTGGCCGTCTCTTTGCCACTGCCGGCACTTGGTTCTGCAACGATGTCTTCTTCTACGGCAACAAGCTCTTCCAGTCTCAGTTCATCAACGTCATCTCTGGCTCCAACCACACCATCTTCACCACCTGGACTTGGAACCTGGTCAACATTACTGTCTCTATGTGCGGATACTACCTTGCCTCCCTCCTCATTGACAACAAGATGTACGGCCGCAAGAACATGCAGCAGGTTGGCTTCCTCATGTGCTTCCTCATGTTCGTCATCCCCGCCTTCAAGTACGACTACTACACGAGCCCTGCTGGTATCCACGGCTTCCAGGCCATGTACTTCATCTCGTCCTTCTTCAACCAGTTCGGCCCCAACTCGGTCACCTTCCTCGTCGCCGGTGAGGTCTTCCCCACTCCCATCCGTGCCACCGCCCACGGCTTCTCCGCCTGCATCGGCAAGTCTGGTGCCCTCCTCGCCTCGGTCCTTTACAACTACATCGATGATCAGACCAAGTTCTACGTCGTCCCCTGGTTCGGTCTCGCTGGTATGCTCCTCACCTGGCTCTTCCTCCCCGACACCACCGGCCTCGATCTCAAGGAGCAGGAGCGCCGCTGGCACTACATCATTGAGGGCAAGGAGAGCGAGTACCACGGTGTCGCCGTCAACCCCGCCCATCTGTCCCTCTGGGAGCGTATGCGTGGTCTTGCCAAGCCCTACGACCCCGAGGCCGACTGGCGTGCCAAGATTGCCGACATGCGCGCCGAGTGGGAGCTTGTTCAGGCCAGCCGTGGTCCCAAGGACACCGAGGGTGCTGAGATGCCCGACGATGGCGAGTTCTCCCCCGAGATCCACGAATTCTTCAAGCGTTCCGCCCCCAAGAACCTTGGCCGTCGCGACAACACTCTCATGGTTGACGACTCCATCAACGAGAAGACGGCTCTGCCTTCTGAGGACTCCAGTTCCAAGTAAACCGTCTCCTCCTCTTTTCTCTAGTGATACCATTCATTCTCCATCAAACATCAAATCTCACATATACATATACACATATTCGGGGTAGCGAGTGGTCTTTAGCATGGCATTGGCGTTGATTGCGGTTCATATTGTTTCCTGTTTTTCCTTTTCCTGCCCATAAAGGGCTTGGCATACAAGTTACTAGTACGTTGTAGGTGGTGTTAGAGTTGAAAAAGATACCACGAGTATAGATACTATGGTTGACGTCGAGTTAATACATCAACACTGAAATTATACATGTTGTCTCTTGCTTTGGTTCCAGTGATGCTCAAGTGATGTGCTCTGAGAGAGCCTTGATTCGTTCAACTCAAACACACTGAATGCCCAACTATGGATATGGATATACATATGTAAAAATAATCTTACAACTGAAGAAGAAAGAAGAAGTAAGTAATCAAGAGCGGCCGTTGTTGGCCAAAAAAGTTTCCATGGTATCTAGAATCCAAATCCCATTGTTTCGGTGCGCCAGGCACTTTGTCTTTATGATCCTCATGTGTGTGTGTGTGTGTGTGTGTGTGTGTGTGTGTGTGTGTGTATAAACAAATAAAACAAGAAAAAAGTAATAAAATCGTCGTCCACTCCGTTCACTGTCCCGTTTCCTCAGAAAGGGTAGGTGGCCAAATCCGTGGCCTCGATCCCAATGCCTCTCTATTCCTCAACGGGTTGCCTTTTTTAGTCTGTAACTTATTTTTCGTATATGATATTGTTATTGCTGTCGTGACTGCGGTCGACCCTGCTGACCTGATGTACTGGAAGATGGCACAATGACGCTCAAGACACAATCGTCGAGATGTTCGTAAAAGTCTTGTGCCGTTCCGAAGCCAATCTTGCAGATAGAACACCTCGCTTTCGTCCCGGCCGGATCCTCGCCGCTGGGTAACCGATGACCACTGCTGTGGCCCGTTTGGTCAACTTGATGGGCAGCAGTCAGATGTCGTTTGAAGACATCGGCGCGCGTAAAGACCTTTTCGAAGGGGCTTCCGACACCAGGGCAAAAGGGGCAGACCATCGAACCCCGGTAGTGGGTCAGGGCATGCCGATTCTTGTCGTACTTCCGCGCAAATCCCTTTGTATGGTATTCGCATGTCACGATAGGGCACTTCTCGGGTCGTTCCTCTTGATGCGTGAGCATGTGGGAGGCGAGATCACGAAACTCGCGCCCGCAGTCTGGATGAGGACACTTGGTCCTGTTTTCGGTAGGTCGTCGAGACGGGCTGGCTCGTTCGATCGGCATCGATGGTTCAACAGATGTCGAGACGCGTGGTCCTAAAACCGAGGCCGCCTGTAGCGGCGCTTCAGGGGCAAGTGATGCCCGTTGAGAGACAGAGTCTCTATAATCAATAGGAGTCTGAAACTCCTCCATGTCATCCTCCCCACTAGATATATGTTCCTCGGTAACGTCGACAGATTGTCGTACTTCGCGCATCCAGTCCTTCAAGACGCTCATGGATGGCCAATCACCACTAGCTTTACCAACTCGATGCGGTCGAAAGTGGGCACGACGAAGATGGGCTGCCGCGTTGTAGTATGCGCCGTAGCGCTTTTGTGCCAGACACGCTTTGCAACGTGACAGAGGAATGATCGGCTGCGGCGATGAAGGTATAGGGTTCTTGGGTTCCCTGCAAACCCATCGTTTGACCGTAGCCGAATGCTTGGCGTCCATGTGTCGTCGAAGCTCGTGATCACCTCGGAAACCGTCTGGATGTTCGTTACATTTGTCGCAGTAAACGCGCCGCAAAGATGTTCGACGAGAGGAGGATCTGAGCCTCGAAGGTGATATTGGCTCTCCAGATGGTCGTCGCGAATCGGTGGTTGGTGATATATCGTCCCCTACTGTATGTCTGCGTGCTCGCCCTGGCACTTCAACTGGCGGCACAAACTGCCCTGGAGGATGCAGCTCTGGTCTCGAACCAAGCGGTACGTAGTGTAGGCCCGAGCCTGAGGGACCTATAAACGGCGTCGAGGTTGGAAAGACTGGTCTGGACGGGGGCTCCAGTTGAGCCGGGGGTAAAAGACCAGATCCTGAAGGCCCTGAGTATCGTCTAGCTGGCATAACGAATCCGTTGAACCCATAGCTCGGAACGTCGCCGGTTCCAAGCCTGAGGAGGAAGTCGAAACTCGAGTACATGTGTTTTGATAGCCAGGCTTCGCGACGAACAACACGTGCTATGTGGTGGAAAAGTGGCTCTTCCAGCTTCGCGTTGGTCGATAATGCATCGCTCGAGTTCGAGAATAGGGATACTAGAACCTGGTAAACAGTTCGAGCAACTTGATCAGAGGGCTCTGCTGGTCTTTGATTGTTAACTTGAGAAGAGCGCGCAATATCAACCAAGATTCTCTCCACGGCGCTGAATATGCAAAGCGAGATGAAGACTCCAAGCCATTGTTTTAAGCCCATGGCTGCCGGGTTCGAGGTGGCAAAGTCAAACGAGACCAGAAAGCGTCGCGTGCATTCCCTGAGAAGCTGATTTCGTTCCGCAGAAGGACCACCTTCGATCGGAGGTCGGGGAGGAAGGTTGTCTCCCTGGATAGTTGGGTTCGGTTGGGATGCATCGTAGAACAGGACTTCTCGAAGTAACTGTTTTGCCCGAAAGAGTGCCGAATGCTTCACCTTTTCCTCCTCTCGCGTCGTAGAGAGTTGACCGCTGATCGCCAGGAGTTCGAGAAGATCGAAGGCAGCGCCGCGGAAACTTGAGCTGGATTCGATGAGGCGCAAAACGGGAGGCATGGATGCTGGATCATGGAGACTCGGTTGTAGGGCTCGAGTAGGACGTTCGTCCAGGTCCAACTCGCCATCCTGCCACCAAAACGTGTCCTGAAAGTCAATTCTCCAAGAAACAGGTCTTGGTGCCGTAACTAGAGTCGGATTCTGAGCCAAGATGAGGTCGTTGACGCTCCCTCGTCGTGGATCAGATGGTGTTATAGGCGTTTGAGGCTGCGTCCAAGCAAAAGATCCTGCAAGTGACCAGTTAAAAAAAGACAACTTTGGCCCTGTCAGAAACCCCATACCTTGCAATAGAACATCGGTCAGTGAGGTGACCGGCCCTCGGTAACAGCCCAGAACACGCCAATGTGCCTCTGATTCGGATGATGGCGCTCCCACGCACCGTGAGCAGGGGTGGTTCGCATCGCACTAGAGATGTCATGAGCTTGCAAAACTAGCAAAGTAGTCAAGGGAACCTACTTGGCTATTGGCAGCTCGGCATCGCAGACAAGGTTCGTTATTCCGTAAAAGGTTGAGTTCCCCAATCGACTGTAGGCGATGATGTCCAACACGAGCTCGTTTCAACGGAGGCAGTTGAGGGTCAGGAACGGACTCTCCGCCGGTTCGCGGTAATGTAGGTTTAGGATCCGGAAATGTGAAGCCCAGACCAGATTCTCTCCTTGTCGAAGCCGTAGAAGGGGTTGGGAAGGGAAGAGGAGGTAGGTTAGTCGTTACGAGAGTCGTCGGTGGTTGAATAGGCGGTAATCGGTCCCGCGTCAAGGGGACACTGCTGTTCTCTGGTCGTCGCTCGTTAGGCTGCAAAGAACTCCTAGGTTTTCTAAATAGTTCCGAGTCGCCTAGAGTTGTGTTGTTTGAGTGGATTCGAAGATGGTTGTCACGCTCTAGCTGAGTTGAGAAGCCGTAGACATAGTGTATGCACTGATCGTGCCAGCATTTAAACGGCGCTGGCATCAACCTGTCGAGGGCTGACGCAGAGCCTTGTGAAACCGAGGTGTGAGTTACTCGGTCATTGTGTGTAAAGTGATGTTCAAGCCATGAAGGGTATCCAGATGGCAAAGGGACTGGCGGTGAGTTTGTCAAGATACTAGCGACGTCCATGTCTAAGCTGTTAGTTTCGTCCGCACTAGGAACTAGACTCGAACGAGAGCTCGAGAACAAAAGTCCAGTTGCCAACTCACTTTGTTGTATGCAAGCGGCCTCGAGGCACTCGCAACGATACTGGAGCGCCCGCGCCTCTTCAGCTTCAGAGAGACAGGGAATGCGTGACGCGATGCCTACGCGGAGAAACCATGATTAGGATATGCGCCAAAGGATTTGCCGGAGCAGGAGAGGAGATGCCGAAGAAAAGCGCCAATGCTGACGGTAGGTAGGTAGACAAGTAGGCAGGTAGACAGCTAGGCACAGGGAGGCGGGACGAAACACACCGTGACGTTCGATAATAGTCTCGAGAGAGCGAAGTTTGTGCCGCAGCATGTCGACCTCGAGAGCGGCATTGAGAGTGACATGTTGACCTTGGTGTGCTGAAGTTGGTGCGACTGACCTCGGACCGGCGTCAAGGTCGACCTGAGGCTGCTGGCGATGGGCGGCGGCAAGATCAAGATGGGACTCCGGGTCGGATAGGCCCCGCGGAGTGCAGTCATCCCGGCTCATCTCTGGACCAGATCATCTCATCTCGTCCCGACTCGACTTTTCAATGCTGTCCTGTTGGGTTGTCCTGAACTGGTGAGCATGGCTGGTCGTGTCGTTTCGTTTCCCCCCCTTCGTTCGGCGACGAGTTCGCTGGCTGATGGTTACTGCGAGAGTCTGCCAGTAGCCATTTGTCGCCGGTCTGGTACACAACAGAAGGCGGGCAGCCGTCGGCCGATCAAGGAGACGGGAGGAGGAGGAGGAGGAGGAGGAGTAGGTGTATGTACTGCAAGTACTGCACTGGCCAGCACAGCACTGCAAAGGGTGAGTAAGGAAGAGTCGACTCGAATCCACTGCCCCCCGGACGAACAATATCAGGATTGAATCCGGAGGCTCTCTCTCGTGGAGATGCTAAAAATCAAGGCGAATGAACGAGCCAAGATTTATCAGAGGGCACGAGCGCACGACATTGTGCTGGGCCCCCCGTGGCCCCGGCCATGTGTGAGAGAATCAGCGAGGGAGTGAGGGCAAAGAGTGAGCAAGGTGGGGCAGAGCTCCCCCGTCGCGGCAGATTTGGAGATAGTGCCGACAACGATGCGGTGCGGTCTCTGGGCCTGGATCCGTCTGGAGGCCCCCGTCCGACCAGGTATAAACCGCAGAGTTGCAAGGGGACCGCAGGGTACAGCAACATTGGCATTGGGATTGGATTCGCGCGCAGGAGCTGTCTGTCCTGTCTGTCCTCGCCTGTCTGGCCATCCATCCATCGGCCATCGGCGGCAGGGCAGGCAGGGTGAGCATAGCATAAGAAAGTGAGAGGCCGTGTTTCTTGGCCGACGTTGACACAGTATGTTGCCCGCCGCTGACTGCGTTCACAGGCAGTGCGGATCCCAAGCCATGTCATCCTCTGTCGAGGTATCCAAGGGCCTTAATCCCAATGACAGACAGCGGGGAGCCACCCACCAACCGGGTCCTGGTCAGAGCCACGAGTCCAGTCCAGTCAAGCCAGGCATGAGCACGATTCCAGCAACCATCCATGGAGCACTGCACTGCGCTGCACTGCTGCACCGCACCCCAACAGCAACCCTGCTTGCGCGAGCTGTTCGTCCCGTTCGCCCTGCTTGCCCTGCTTGCCCAGCTCACAAGCCCCCTCGCCCGCAGGCTCCGTCACAAGAGACCCTGTCATGGTAGCCTCGTCGGGGTATTAGCCCCGTCTCGGCCGTAACCCTGTCACGGAAGGTGGCCAAGGTAGCCGGGAGGAGGGTGAGAGCTGAGCGCCGTTTGGCACCACCGTGCCGTTTCGTCTGCTACATTTGCCTGGGTCGCCTCTTTAGAGCCTGCAGGAACGGTAACTGGACCGACAAGGCGGAGCTTGGTGGTGCTGGGCTGGTGGTAGCTCGAGCCGTTGCCGTGGCTTGGGGTTCATGTTTCTTTTCCCGGTGCATTGTTGGTCCCTAGTGCGTCCTGGGCCGGTGTTTGATATTGCTTCTTTTCTTCCCTTCCTGCCTGTCAAGTCTCGCCGCCATGTCTCGCCGCAACGTGGATAGCTTCAGCACGCGCTCGGCCCTCAATCTCTCTCTCTCTCTCTCCTTGCTGAGGGTTTTCCCAGTGGGGCCCGGTCTGGCGGTAAGAGATGGAACCCTTTGGCAAGGAGCCGGCAAAGACCTCTGGGCGTGAGATTGGATAGTCCTCAAGGGAAGGGAGAGAGGTTAGTCAGTTGGCTGGCGGCTGGGACAATGTGGGATCAGAAGGGAAAAGAGGACTCGAAAAGTTCCGGCCGAAACCTTCGGGGTCATCTAGTCTGGTCTGTCACTGCAGACGCGTCTAAGCAAACCCAGATTCAGAAGCCGGAGCAACAGCGCGTGAACAGTGACAGCAAAGGGCCGCGCCAGCAGCAACGGCGGCGTCTGACCGGTGCCACCAGCTCCAGCACCAGGTTCTGTCTTGTCTCGCCTTGTCTCGCCTTGCTTGCCCCTGCTATGGGCGCTACTGCAACTTGGAGCTCGTAGCGTGCTTCTGTCTGTATCTGTCTTCCAACGACACGGTCTTTCCCTGCATGTGGATGATCGGCTGCGACGTTGCGAGATCAGCGGAAATTTGGTTAGATTATGTATGGGATAATAGGATCCTTGGGGGTGCGGTTTTTGCCGAGATGAGGCAAAAAAGAGTGAAAGAGAACAGACAGATGATACTGTACCAGCCGCCGGGACAATCAAACCCAAGTCCATGGTTGAGCCCGGGAAGGAGCTGGAGGTGAGGGAAAAAAGGCACCTGCAACCCTGCCCTGGTCTCTCTTTCCCATGGATCAATTAGTTAGTATGGAGCTTGGATGGAGGTTGTCAGAACGGGAGGGGGCCACCGAGCTTGGACTTGGGATGGAAGGAGCGTGGATGGGGACGAAAAAGGACCGTGCTCCTTCCCTGCTGGAACAGAGAGTTTGAAACCGGCGCCCTCAGCCAATGGGAGGGGCGGGAGCGACGGAACCCTTGACAGAGCACGCAGTGGGCAGCCGCTACCCTCGTGGCCCTGCACTCCGCCGGCCCTGGCACCTGCCTCAGAACCGTTGCGCTTTGGCCATCCCCGCTTCTTCACCGCGCGGTCGAAAGCCACCGAAATCCCGGTCGACCCTTCCTCATCTCGTTTTGTTCGAGGTGCGAGGCTAAAGAGGCCAGCCCTTGCGCAACACTGCCTGCATCTAGCATCTAAACGTTAGCACCTACATCAAGACCATGCGTAAACCCATGTACGTGTCTTTGGTTATAATATCCCGATACTCTTCGGAGCAAACAGCGCAATCTCGATGACCACCACGACTCAAAGGAAGCAAGGGAGAAGAGGAAAATCCTGCATCGCCCATCCCCAAAAAGGAAGATGAATGGTCCCGTCTTCCCAGCCCGGCGGGCTGCATTACGTCGGCCGGGTGCCCCAGCTTGATGCAACACCAACCTACGGACCGAGCCAGCCACGTCTCTCGCCCTCCCACAAGCCACAGACACGTCCGTCCTTCTGTCGAAGCTCTAGCCAACCTCGGACCAAGCCCCGGTTGGTCGTGTGGGTGTGATGGACGCAGGCTGCTTGCTTCTCTTGCTTGCAATCGAGGGTGATACAAGTCCTGGTTGGCCAATTCTGCTGTGGTTGATGAATCCATGCAACCAGAGGAACCTATGTAGTCCATGCAGCAAGCTGGCACTCGTCAGGCGACTTGTCGTGCTTTCAGCTCGTCAACCGGCCACCATCCAATCCACTCGACTTGGCTCAACTCGTCTCGGCAATCAAATCAATATGTATTAGGGATAATAGGTAGTTTATATACCCGAGCCTACTTTCCATGGTACTCGGTGTTTGCGTAGACAAGACAACTCGTTCATGGCATGCCAGCATGTTTGCATGTCGTAGCTGTAGCTCATGTTGAATGGCTTTCCCCCTCAGTGTGCCATTCCATAACCTGCTGTTGAGCTTTCTTTTTTTGTGTATCATCATGACCCAATAGACGCAAACATGGACAGAAAAGAAAAGAAACGAAAAAAGAACTGACCCAGACCAAACAAGGGCAGAAGGGGTAGTAGGGCTGTTGTTTGTCACCACACCGGGGACAAAGGCGTGGAGGGAGGGAGGTATGAGGCGGAGGATGTGAGTAAGGGTTGATAAGAAAGGGAACAACGAGGCCGCCTGCTGAAGAAATGAGAAACCCGAACCGAGTAAAAGGAAAAAACGCCCTCCCTGTAACCGTTTCCCATTGTATCCCCTTTCCACACTCCTCGCTCACCCTGTCACCCATATTGACCGCTCTATTACCCTCTCGCTTACTGAACTGAATTACAGTAGCGAATTTCCATCACTTGCTCGGTCCCTGCGGTCATCTCGCGACCACGCCGTCTCTCGCGGGTCCTCGTTCATCGTCTTATTCGTTGTTGCTCCACCACGTCTTCTCCCTTAGTGGCATCTCTTCACCCGCAGCCTTCCGGCTACCGTCATCCTCGGCCTTGTACGCCCAGTACTCACTCAACCGGAGCTCAGCGTACTGAGCATAGTCAAAGTCAATCTTGGAAATGACGGATTGGATCTGGGACCAGATGCCCCAGTAGAAACCCGGCACACCTCGGTATGCGTCGACCTCGTCCATGAGCTTGCGCACCTCGGCCTCCTCGTCGACGTCCTCGCCGGTCATGGAAAAGTACGTCTTGATGTACTCCTTCACGAATGCTAGCCGCTGGTCTTGTCTGGGCACTGCCGAGTAGTCGCAGTCATATCCGGCCCACTCGGCAAAGTGGTTGGCCACATCAAACGCAGCGGGCGAAGGAGTGGCATACTCATAGTCGATAAAGTCGACAGTAGGCGCCTCATCCCCGTCTCGGTGGATGATGACGTTTGCGCATAGCAAATCGCAATGCGCAAAGACGAGCTGCATTTTTCGCTTTAATTAGCCAATCTGTTAACCCCTGGGATCAGGCGCTTCGCAACATACCCCGTTCTTGCCAAGGCCAGGCCGTTGGCTCAACTTCTTGATCATGCCCTCCAGCTCCTGCTGAAGCAAGGCTTGCCTCTCGCGCTGAGCATCCGTGTCAGTCGGCAGGGCAAAGATCCACTTTTGCATGATCGTCCACATGTTAGGCGGGGGCTTCCCCGGAGCAGCGTTGTCAATCATGTCCTGCCGGGCCTTGGTTCCGTTGCCGTTTACGTGGCCGTTGCTGTTGCCGTTGACTTGACCATTAGAGGCTCCGTTGGTGTTGGCGGTGCCGTTCAGGTGCCTGTCGTCGCGGGCGTGGTTGGGGTCTGCCAGGCATGGCACCGTGGCATGCCACTGGGCAAGGCGGCGAGCAATGGCAGTCAGGATGAGAGGGTCACTGAGGTCCTGGGCACGGGCAACTGTGCCCAGGATGTAGCGGTACAGCATGCCATTCTTGAAGCGGGCGAGCAACTGCGTGGCGAGGCCGTGCCTCATGAGCAGCTCATGGTTCTCAGCCTCGCGTTCGCGGTCGATGAGGATGGCAGTCCCATGACCGTAGGCGCGGAGCAGGACGGAGTCCTTGTCCACGTCGACCTTGGACATGCCAGGACGACGGTTGACAGCCTTGAGCAGGGTGTTTGTGATGCCGTCAGTGAAGCGCACAAAGTCAACATTGGAGTCCTCGCTTGCCCAGTCGGGCATGAGGGTCAGGATGAGTTTTCGTGCCGAGTTATCAGAGTCATTATTGTCGTAGGCCAGGTCAAGGAAAGGCACATGGCCAAACTCGACGTTGGGCGGTGAAGCCGTCATGGTCACGCGAGAACAGAGACAAGCGTCGGCGAGTGAGAGAAAAAGAGATGAAGCTAAGCAACAGCAGGTCGCGAGGTGACGATGCGACCAGAAGTGATGATTAAGATGAGGGGAGGTTAGAGGCGATGAGAATTGATGCTCTGATGATGAGAGTTGCTCAGGTCGTTGACAGATTGATGTCCCAGGGGCTTCAGTTCAGGGGCGGAATCCGGAGGCGGGACAAGACCAGGACAGGACGGCCGGCGACGGTGGTGACAGACGGTGGAGAAAGGGGGCGCCGGAAGGAAACCAAGACTCGACAACGGAGCTGGAGGGAGGGGAGGGGGGAGAACGGGAGGGGTGGCAGCGGCCGGGGAGCGGAGAATTCGGGGAGGGCCGAGATGCGGGATGGATGTCGATATGCGATGCTGACAAGGACGGCGATGGCGGAGGCCGAGATGGAGATGGAGACGTCGGGAGGTGAACGGGGGGCGCGGGATGAAGTTAGGGAGAAGCACACGACCTGTTACCCTTCCAGTCGGGAGATGGACGAAAGCGCGAAATGGGATTGGGAGCAGGGAAAACGGGCGGTGGTTTTGTGGGCGAAGAAGAGAGCAGGTGGGCCAGTGAAATGGGTGGTCGAGACCATGTGAAGAGAAGGAGACGAGAAGCCGGTCCGCCACAAGTCGGATTTCGGATCTGGCAAATTTTTATCCAACGTAGTTAGATTGATGGATGGATGGGTCAAGAGGTCGCGTGTCACTTGGGAGGGACCCTTTGTTAGGTTGGACGTTGTTGAACGTTGTGCCGCTGCTGTTGCAAGAGTCAAGTTTCTCGTATCCTTTTGAGACGTAGGCAGGTTGGTTGCTGTACTACTTGAAACTCTCCTTGCCAAGGCACACGTCGGTTGATGATTTGCAACTGCCAAAAAATAGAAGAGATGGCCTTATTGTGCTCTCTCTCCGTGGGGGACAATGTTTGATGGATAAGAATAGCCGGGGATGAAGATGGAGGGAATGAGTGGAAATGGGATGGATAAATGGACATTAATAGGGGCTTTGATTCTTGACTTGATGGACTCGACTCCAATGGCTCCTTCTATTAGTGCCTGCCTGCCTACAGCACCTCCATAACGTCTTGGCCGTCCCATCCACAATCACATGTCCTCGATTCGATTAGTGGCTGTCTTTTAAGAGGACACCTGTATTTTGCGCGTATGGATTCGTATGCGCGGGCACTCATGCTATGCCTCATGCGCATGCCGTCTAGGCGGCGGAGGGCTGGTAAATGGACCCTGATTTACGAGCTGGGCCCTCTTCTGAGTGAAATTAACGACGGTGCACCTGCCTACCTGCACCTCGCGACCCCGGCCTGTAAGACGACGAATATCCAGTTATGGATCGAGAAAAACAAATTGTGTTGGGAACTGATTCTGTTGGGCAGGCTTCTTTCTTCAGCTGTCAGAAAAAAGATCCAATCCAATTACTCGCAATCCCTTGCCACTGACGAGAACAAGCATTGCCCCCTTATTAGAAAAAATGTCACGGCACAAAGAAATTGGTTGCGCAAAATGACACGCCTACCTACCCAATCTAACTCTGTTTTGATTGTCGATTGCCTATTCTACACACCGACTTTACAACTGATTGTCTCGCTATCGTGCCGTGCTCCCCTAAAACTCTGTGCGTGACAACAAGACGCCCCCCCGCCAGTCGATCGGTTCAGTCCAACAAGAGGATCAAAACTCCAAAAGATCTCGTACTTTTTCCTCCTTGACCGCCTGCCGCTAGGATCAAAGGACCCTCTGTTGGCCCTACGGATGCAAGTGCGCACCGACTTTTGTCGTGCACTGACGAATCTGGGCCCCTACAAAGAAAGGAATGCCATGCCTCGACTCGACTAACCCATGACGCCACATTCTAGCCTCCCCCCACCCTCACGAGAGTGGCGCTCTTGAGGCTCAGGTCTCAATCTCACTCATCTCAATCTCCACAGGCGCCATCATTGGATGAGCCATCGCGACCAACTTCATGAGATTTGAGGGGGCCAGCCCAGTCAGTTTACAGCATCGCAAAAAAAGCCAGACGGCACATGTTTTTCTTCTTATCAGCTAGTTAAGCTCTGTCCCTCTATATCCATCCATTGGACCCTATCATGTGACCGCGCCAGCCATGGCCGTGCCCAGCGTCACCAGCGACAACTTTCTCGCCGTCGCCCTCGTCGTCAACCGCTCCCGCGACGGCCCGGCCTTTGTCTTCCACTACCCTGCCCATGTTCAACCCGCCTCCGGCTCCGGCCCCGCCCCCGGCTCTGAGCTCGAGGACATCATCCTCGAGCGCCTCTCCCAGCAGGGCTACCAGGACGTCGCCGACGACGACGCCTCTCTGCCCAAGCAGGCCCGCAACCCGGATGACCACTTTGTCACCGAGTCTGGCACCCAGATTGTCCCCTGGGAGCGCGTTGCTGGCTTCCCCGCCCGTGATCTTGCTGGCATCTTGACACCCGCCCGTCCCTATCACAAGCGCCTCTTCCAGCTGTCCCTGGATCCCCTCTACTGCGTCTCCTATCCCATCCACGTCCCTGAGAATGGAAAGTGGAAGAAGCCCAAGAAGACAGCTCGCTCCAAGAAGCTCTCCACCTACACCGATGACCCTACCGGTCCTCATGAAATCGACCCCTTGGCTCCTGGGAAAGCACCAGAGCAACCCGTTGAGGAGAAGGAGGTCAAGAAAGAGGAGGGAAAGGACAAGGACGATGAGAAGCGCAGTTCCATGACCATGTTTAACCTCGTCTTTATCCTCAACCCCAGCAGTAATGAGGTCAAGGATGTTGTTGAGACCCTCTACGACCACATCATCAAAAAAGTTAGCAAGGTTTTTAAGTATAGCCAGCAGCATAGCGAGTTTGTCTGGAAGGAATCAAAGCGAATCCTCGTTGCCAAGGATAAGGCACGAGAAGAGCGTAAGTCTGCCATGATCTCAAGCCCGAAGATGTGTTGATTAACATGGCTTCTAGGCAAAAAGATGAGTGTGTTATGGAGGGAAATCATACAGAGCTCATCCCTGGCTGCCGCCATGCACGACATCTACGAGGCAGTATCACAGAACAAGATCGCGGCTCTCCATCTAGATACTGCAGCTGGTGCCCTCACCCCTTCAGTTCAGGTCCCTATTCCCTTCTACATCGATGATCTTCCCCAAGGCGAAGAAGGGACTCAGCGCGGCTTATGGCTCACCACGGCAAACACATTTATCAGCCAGGATGCCCTCGAGGAACCCGGTTTCTTGGATCGGAATTTCGCGCTATTACTTACTGATGACGAAAAAAAGATCATCTCTGAGCTTCAGGCCGACCCAGATCCTACAACGGCCTCCGTGGTCGAGTTTGTGCGGCTATCTAAACCTACACAATCGTGAGTGCTCACCCATCCCTACACACGATCTCACCTCTTACACTCGATCGCAGTTTCTACCAAGTCGGCCAGAGCAACATCCTCACCTTGGGTCAAGTTCGTAAATATGCACAGCACTTTATCTTTTGGCGTCGAGCCATCGCCATCCCCCCTCTACACGCCAAGGACCAGTACATCCTCTCCCCGAATTGTGATCTCTCCCGCCTCTCCCTCGACACCCTCGAGTGGCAGCGAGCATTCCCTCTTGCTCCGCCCCTCCCCAATTTCCTCGCGGAGCTCTCTCAGACCCCTCGTCCCTATAAACAGTTCTCCCCCAGCAAAGCCCACCGGCCCACATACCTCCTCATGCTGGCCTGGCTCATGCGTCGTGGTTGGGTCACCCAGCTCTGCACTTTTGCCTACGTCGTAGTCTGGCCTGAGATTCTCTACGAGGTTGAGTACGAGATGGAGGCTGAGGAGATCCGTGCCGCCGCCGATATCGATTCGAAATCCGGCTCCTCCACCGCCGCTACTGGGGCGCCCCGCACCTCCGAGTCTTCCGAAGACCACTCCGGAACCGACGGCTCCCATGTCCCCACCGTCGCCGAGCAGGCCGCCGAGAAAGCCCGGCTCGAGCGTATCGCCTCCAAGGCCCAGCGGGATGCTGCAGAAAAGGCTACTGCCCACGCCCGAAAGGTCGTGCCTGTCGTCACGGCTCACCCCTCAGTCAACGACCACCCTCATCTTGCTGGCCTCACGCCGCACATCATCCTAGATGCCAAAAAGGCCACCGGCAAGGAGTCGCGCTACCTTTCAGCTATTGCGCGCCGTTTCAATGACGAGAAGCTGGCAAACAGCTGGCAAGTCATGTGCAAGTATTTCGATGGCCGTTGCGCCCTGGAGCGCATAGCTTTGCAGGAGGACATGAAGCGCAAGCTAGTCTGGAACACCCTGACGGCCATGAGTGAGCATCTCCTCTGCACCCGTCACTGGTGACATAGTCACCGTAATTTGTCATTTGGCGGCAGCCACGGATGGGACGTAGATATATAATGATAGGTATCTCGGTTGTGGTATCTAGACATGAAGAGCAATAAAACAAGTATAGTACTGTGGGAATACAGTAACCCAGAGGTGCCAAGTATTTCTCCCATCCAAAAAGCTCGCTCAGACGAGTACCAGGCCTTACTTTCCCATCACCTCTCAGTAGATCCCAAAGGGAGAACCACAAATGGCGCATTAGATTGCAAGCAGATGAAGCAGAAGAAAAGATAGGAGTAGAGAGAAGTGAAGATTCCTAACCCAGAGACATGACATGACAGGCCTTGCGTTGCCTCCCCTTCACCACCCATCCCGGAACTGGCCCAGGAAACCATCCCCTAAGGTATCGCGACATAAAAGAAATGAACAGAACCCCTAAACTAAAGCACGACCCATAAAACAAATAATCCAGTAAGCAACGAACCCCGCGAGCACAATTAGAAACACGATCCGGATATGCCCCTGCTCTGTATAAGCCTATATACCTTAGCCCACGCCTTGACGCGCCGAGGCCGTTCCTCAAAGAGTGAGAAACGCACCCACAAGTAACCCAGAAACAATCCCACTGCCCAAACACCAAGAGAATGTCGCATATCCTTGAAGCGAGGTCCGTCACGCGAGACCGAGCTTTGAGAGAGTGCGAGATGCCAGGGTAAAAATGATGACAGTGATGATGATAATTCTCAAACGCCGAAAGCCATGATGTAAAGCCAAAAGGGACAGACCACCTTCTTGGTCTCTTGTACTCTGAGCCAAGATAACGAGTCCTTGAGGACCGAGCAAGACAATAGATCAAACGTATTCAACTCATCCGTCCTGCCATCTACTGCGTAAGATCCATGTCGTACTCATCCTCCTCCTTGAAGTTAATCGAGGCTTGACCGCTGCCGTTGTCATCAGGGTCATGCCAGAATTGGTTGGTGTCGTTCAGGTCGGCGTTGTCGTCTGGGCTGAGGCCGACCGGGTCGACACCTCCGCCCAAGCCAGAGAGAGAGTCGCCTCGGTAATCAGTGTGATGAGGCACACGCAGACCAGATCCCGCTGTCCGCGAGTAAGAAAAGGTACCATTCTCACTCTTGGAGATGGCATCCATCAGTTCAGTCTGCATACGTCGCTCATCCTCGGTCAATTCGAAAGGGAAATGACCGCCAAGCTCGGCGATTGTGTTCATCATCTCCTCCTGCTGTTGAAGCTTGAGATGAAGCATCCACATAAGATCACGGGTCCAGCTGACGGCGCCGTTGAGAATGTCACCCTTGTTGGGGCCCTTGTCCTTCTCCTCGATGGGCAGGCCCGTTGTGATATTGCCAGCCGTGGTTCCAGTGGCCCTTCGTGCGCCAGGTCCAGCGAGCCCCGAAGTAGCTTGAGTTGGGCTGGAAATGCCGGTGAGCGTGGGTGAGAGGGGAGTACCATTCTGGATGAGCTTTCGGATCTTCTCATCCTCGAGACGGTGTGTGGGAACCAGTCTGCTAAGGTCCTGTATCCTCTCATTGATGTTGTCTCGTCGGCGACGCTCCACGAGGTTGTGAGACTCTCTGCGTCGTTTCCTCTTCATCTCTTGCGACGAGACTGCGTTTGGAGCTACACCAAGCTTGGCGGGCATAGAGGTTCCACCCTTCATCATGACCTCACTGATCTGGTTCATGCCTGGCTGCATGGGAGAGGAGAAGCCGGAGTTGTAGGAGGCCGGAATGCTTCCAGTCGGGGTGTTGATCCACTGGCCATTGGGCGACTTCATGGCCTGACCTCCGAAACCTGGCGACTCTTGCGATCCGATTGTCATACCGTGGAGAGTGGCGGTCTTGGGGGTCATCGGAGACATGGGACTGCGGCTGTTGGATGTCTTTCGCTGCATTTGCTGGCTCATCCGGGCCCTGGCCTTGGCGTTTAGGTAGTTGGGATCATTGGCGTCAGCGTTCATGTCGCCGGTCAAAGGGGATCCCGAGTAGGACAAGGGCGAGTGCAGGGAGGTGCCCAGGGAGTGGCCTTGCATTTGGCGGTACTGGGTGAAGCCTGTGTTGAAGGGGCTTTGAATGGGATCTCCGTCGGGGGTATTTGAGTAGCCGTTCATGTGCGACTGGTCCATTCCGGAGTTGCGGTGGGAAAAGGCGCTCTGGGAGAAGCCCATGTTGAGTCCTGAATAGTCCTGGCCTTGGCCAGACATTCCGGACTGATTATCGGGAGGGCCGGTAAGGCCATCAAGAAGCTCGTCATCGCCAAACAAGGCGGAACCGCTCGAGTAGCCGTTGGCACCGCTGCCCGAGTTTGAGTTGTAGTTGTTGTTGAAGGAGGGAGAGTAGCCGCCCGACATGGCGAGGTCGTTAGGGTCGATGCTACCCCCGTTGGGGTTGTTCCCAAATTGATTGAAGCCGTGCTGGGCCATCGTGGGCAACGGCAATAGTGCTGCCCTTGGATGTTGCGCTGTTGTAGAATCGGATGTTGTGCCCTAGCTTGAGGAGGGGGGGGGAAGTGGGTGAAATATTGTGGGCGTGCGCCGGTTCGGTTAAGGGCGACAGCTGGGAGTAAATGCGAAGGGTTGAAACAGGCCTACTCAAAGACTCGAGTCAGCATCTGGCAAAGGCAGCGCGGAGCGCAAAGCGGGGGGAGAAGGTGAAGGAGGCCGGTTCGGTGGCTCGGCGAAGGGAAGTGGACAGATGGAATGCCCGCTGCCGCGGACGTCGCAGCAGGAGAGTGGCGGGCGGGAGGCCGGGGGTTCAGACATGCGAGTCCTGACTCACCTCACAGGCAGAAGGGTATCAGAGTGAAACTGGTAAGAGTGTCTAGAGGCTGCAGTCCATAAGAGGACACAGAGGTTGAGGCAGTTCAAAGGTAAAAAAGTTCAAGAAGAAGGCGAAGGCGACGGCGACGACGGAATGCGACGTCGGAGGACGTGGAAGGGAAGCACAGAAAGATTGTGGGCGAGTTGTCGTGAGTCGGAGTCGGAGGGGGATGAAATGGCGGGACAGCGCAGCGCAGCGCAGCACAGGGCCTCAAGCGTCCACCCACTCAGTGGGCTGGGGCTGCGAGGAGGGCTTGAGGCGTAGTAACTGGGTGCGTGTTGGTACCTCGAGCCAAGGTACCGAATAAGGTGTTGGCTTGGCCGCTTGGGCTTTGGGGTACTTCGTAACGCACGGGCGAAAAGGTCCACGATACCTCTGGCGGGTGCTAGCCCCAGTCCAGTGCTATTAGTAGCAATCTGGAGACGCTGTCCTTTGCAGGCGCGGGGACGACGGCGGTCGGAGCAGCGGTCGAGGGACTCTCTGGCTGAGTCGTATTGAGGGCAGCCGAGAGCGCAGACAAGGCAGGCGGTGTCAACCGTGTGTTCAGGGTTGTAGTAGTAGCAGTAGCTGTTCTTGGAATGGTGAGGTGACCAGTCAGCGACGGAGCGAGAATGGGATGTGTGAGAGTGATGCTTTTTTGGGGGGTGAGGGTGTGAGAGTGTGGGTTGGTGGTGGTCCCCGAATGTTAATAGAAGCCCGTGTTGGGAGGCAGCAAACGGGATCTAGGTTTGTGCCGTGCAGCCAACAAAGCGGTATGCAGACAAGGAGCTCGGGGTTTTAAGGGATAAGTGACAGAAACAATGAGGTTATTGTTGCTGATGACGATAGTGGACAGAAGGTTGGTGATGGAGTTGGGAAAATGACAGAGGTAAAACAAAAGAGAAGGAGTGAGTGGAGGGAGGGGGTAGGGAAAGGGAAAGGGAAAGGGAAGTAGGTATGATGCGTGCTTGCTTGGGTAAGGTAGGCAGGCACCAAGGTCCAAGGGCGATTCGTACTTTGACGATGAACGGTTGGTCGGGGATTATCTGGGCAAATGCGACTAGAAGGCGGGAGGAGAGGAGAAGATGGATCCAGCTGCACACTGCAGATGGAACGGCGGGATGCAGGCCGACGAGACGGAGAAGACGGAGGAGATATCTCACTCACCACGAGTTCCAAGGGCACCGAGATGCGCAGGCGGCATGGAAACAGTCGCTTTAGTTCGGATAGATAGCGGGGTTGCACGACCGAGAATAGAAGACGAGGATGATGACGATCAAGGTGCAGGCAGGCAGGCTGTTGCTGCTGAGTCGAGACGCGATGGATGAGATGGTGAGAAGAATATGGCGCCTGTAAGAGCTATCCTGATGCCTCAACAGCAACAGTTCAAAGGGTACCTGTCCTGGGCTGCGTCCTATGTAGTTAGGACTTGGGTATGATGTCGCTAGATGGCGGGGCACCAAGAGATGCAGGGTTCAGGTCTGTGATGTGATATTGGTCCGCTCTTGAGATTAGGTGAGGCGGCGCAGACAGAGCCAGAGACAGAAGCAGAAACAGATGCGTTGGGTAAAAGTCCAAGAGCAAACGTTGCGCGTTTTGCCGGGGAGAGTCGCTATTTATTCGACCGCACAGACGAAACAAAACGAAACGTTCAGGTTTCCCGTGTGTCCAGAGCTGAGGTCCAGACCCAGGGCCGGCCGTTTGGTGGGTTAGGTAGGGTGGTGGTTGAGATGGTAAACACGATGGGATGGGATAGGGTCTGTGATTGCTGATCCAGAGCACCTCAGGCGGTCTGACGTTTTATTGCGATCCTGGCGCCGCGCGACGCGGTTGGAGGGGGTCTAGAGATGAGGGGAGGTATTGATACGGTAGCGTGAGATGGTGGTGGTATGGTATGGAGGAGCGACTCGAAGAGAGGGAGAGAGAGAGAGAGAGAGGGTGGTGTAAGTGTAGGTGTTGTGTTGGTGTAGGTGGTGATGGTCAAGGGTCCAACGCTCGAGCGTCGTGCGTGTTTGAAGGCTGAGGGGGAGGACACTTTAACCACGTAAGGGGGTCTCTTCTCTCACTCGAACGACGATCAAAGTTAGGCAGTGCGTATTCGGAAATGGTAATGTAGGTTGATTAGGTTGTCTTGTCTTATTCTTTCTTAGCCTCGCTCTTGCACGTCTTTCTCCTGGTTCTCGTCTCCTCTGCGGCTTGCTTACTCCTTTGCAGGTCGACCGATGTCTTCTCCGTCCGTGATGATGATGTTATCGCTCGCGGCTGCAAGAGGCCAGGTAGAGATACGCCTGTCTGTCACAGCTGCAAGATGAGATCTGGCTTCGGCTCTTGGCCCGCATGCCAAAAGGGCACCAGCGTCGTCCGTTTTATACTCGCCGCAGCTGGCTAAAAATACTAGCCATGCCTCGTCAAGTCATCTGTACGGCTCCCCATCGTCTCCTGACCTGCCTGGCTCCAAGTATTCCGGACCCAAGTGTGATGGGCCTTTGGAGGCGGTGGTCACTGGCCCCTCGCAGTGGTATTTCTGTTGGGTCCTGGAGTTGGTCCTGGAGCTGGAAAGTTGGCGGTGATGGTGGCCCGCGACTCTGCTCCCTCTGGCGGTTTACACGGGCTCCCATGAGACGGACAACTCCCAGGGAGGGTGTGGGTGAGAATGGATGTGTGTGTGGGTGGGCGCCAGGCTGAACGTGACTCGGGATTTAAGACACCAAGGCCAACCTGCTGCTAGACTCTTGGGGCTCATCGGGAGTTGCTACATGGAATCGTAACCCCTCCCTGAGCTTCCTCTGTCTCGTTCTCGGTCATGCGCTGGAAAGCTTCCCCCATCCCTCTCCCATCTCCCTGGCCACGCGCCCCCAGGCAAAGACACTGCCACTCAGGACTCGTTGCAGAATCAAATCAAGGCGAACGGCTCTAAAGACTCTTGGTCGGTGTAAGACTCAACTCTGTCAGCCTCTCCCACTTGATTCTGAAACTGGAGTGAGAGGCTGGGCACCAGGCTACCTCTGCCTTTCTCCGTAGTTCTCATCATGGAGGGTGTCAGTCGAGGCTGTCCTTCGTGTTAGTTCCCTACGGATAGCGTTGCGGTCCGCTCCTCGGGCTCGCATGGGAGGCAGCTGGCTGGACCCCGTCCGTCCGCCGTCCGCTCCTCTCCCGCTTGGGCTGCCCTTATCGTCGTCTCCAACATGATGACGATGCTCTCAGAGTTGACTGTTGCAACTTCCTGCGCGTCGTTGCGCAACATGGCCAGCATCCATGGATGGGTCGGTTCCGCGCCTATAAGAGACAGCCTTGAGTGTCTGAAACCACCAGCAACTGTCTCAGGCTCTCCCTCTCCACTCTTTTACTGCAAGGCTCTCTCGCATCAGGGCCAGGCTCTGGCTCTGAAGCTTCCCCCCCTCTTTTAGGCCATATGCCTCTCTCTCTGTCATGCATGATCCATCCCGTCCCCTCCCGGTGGGTGTCATGGCCCGGGGGGGCTCTCGACGCTTGGTTGATGGACGGGCCGTGCAAGGGCCGTGCAAGAAACTCGGAGCCTACCCCAAGATAGCCCCGTTTAAAGCCGGCCAATCATATGACCCCGACGCACTACATGGCAAGGCTCCGGAATGGGTGGAATTCAGGGAAGGGACCACACCAACCCCAACCCATCGACTT
Organism: Fusarium vanettenii 77-13-4; assembly: GCF_000151355.1. Classification (NCBI taxonomy): domain Eukaryota; kingdom Fungi; phylum Ascomycota; class Sordariomycetes; order Hypocreales; family Nectriaceae; genus Fusarium; species Fusarium vanettenii. Next base: position 265,095 of record NW_003315881.1, read on the forward strand.
CTCGGCCTAGTGCCGCCCTCCACTACCGCTACCGCCTCCAAGAACCAACTTCAAGTCTCCCGTCGTCCCAAGCTTCACCCCCTTCTGTCCCTCTGTCGACCTTGCGCAAAACGCTCCGCTTGCCGCCCATTGCTTGTCGCCCATTGCTGCCGTCGCTTGATAACTCGCGTTAGGTCGCGCCCTTATCAGTCTTTTCGAGCGGTACGCGCGGTCGCCTGTAACCCCCCTTCCACTCAGCCCCCCAAGGACTCGTAGCCTTTCCTTCACATCGCCGCCTTGCGCACACGGCTTCGTCAGCCAAAGACAAGGTGTTGGGACCAGGTAGGCAGCCGTTTTGTCCATCCGTTCCGGATCGCCCGTATATCATGGACGTTTGTCGACTGACCATGACCAAAATACCACAGCTCCAAGGAAGTGGACCTTGGTCTCTGCAACTGTATCAACTGTTATCAGTCTAATACGAAGCCGCCGTTGTCGCGCGCCTTGCGCTTCTCCCACCCTCCATCACGATCACGAACCTGAGCCCGAACCTGCGCCGCACGATCGACGTTGCCGTTCCGTACCCGCCCCGTCGCTATCGAGCCCGTCCCTTGCGAATCCGCCCCCCTGGTTCCCGGCGCCATGGCTTCTAATTCTTTCCGAGACTCCATCAACTCCCTCGGCTGGAGCCGTCGCGATGAACCTGTAAACACATCCCAGCAGAGCGGTCTGCTCTCTTCTATCCAGAGCCTCAACCCCTTCCAAGGCAGCCGTGGCTATGTGAGGCTCCCCACCACCGAGAGTGCTGGTGCGCCTCTGCCTGCGCCCAGTCGACGCGAAGAGGAGGAAGGCTGGTTTGTTCGTGAGTCAACATGATGGCCCTCAACCCATCGCCCTCCGGCACCCCTGCAGCGGGACACGCGCATTGCATCTGAGCCATGCCTTAGATCATGCATGTGATGCGGATGACATGCCTCGTGGTTACAAGACACTAACCCGACTGGCAGTTAGTCGATGGGATCGGTTACTGATCTTTGGGGCTTGCAACCTTGCTGCCCTGGCATGCTTCTTTGTGTGCTTCACCTTTACTCTCTTCCCGCTGTTTAACCCCCGGAAGTTTGTTACCTTGTAAGTCGAGATGCTGTCCTGTCCTGTCCAAACTGCACTTCCTTCACCGCCCCCTCCCCCCCTCTTCTCCCCTCCCCTTGCCGATCATAGTCACGGGTTCTCGTATGGTGTGAGGCCAGCATAATGCCGTGACTTTGATTGTCGATGTCATGATGTCGTAGAGTTGATATGGAGGAATCTCAAAGTCCATGTTTGAAGCTGACTCGCGGTTGCACAGATGGTCGGTTGGATCGCTGATGTTTTTGGCATCGTTTGCGGCGGTTATGGGACCTATGGCTTATGTCTACCATCTTCTCTCGACTCCCCGGTTGCCGTTTACTGCAGCCTACTTTGGTTCTATCATCCTGACCCTTGTGTTTGCCTTGAAGGTGAGTGGGATGCTTGTCAGATGAGCTCCTCGTATTTACTAACTATCTTTATCAGCTTCACAGCACCATCCTGACCCTCTTTTCGGCCATCATCCAGATCGCATGTCTTCTCTGGTATCTCATCAGCTACTTCCCCATGGGAGGTACTGGTCTTCGCTTGGCGGCCTCGTACGGGACCAGACAAGCGGCATCTTGGATGACTGGCTGAGTGGGCTCACGGCGAGAGTATTATGCTTCTACCAAAGCAGTCTTTCTTGTTTACTCAAGTCACATAAAACTACTTGTAATGCTCTTATGAGAGTACCTTTTTTTCTGTATAATAGGTGTCTGCGTTGGACTGTACCGAAAACGGGTGAAAATTTTGTCAAGATAATGATGGTCAGAATAGATTGTTTTGGGGTGTCTATCCCTTTGGTTCATGAGTATTGGTTTTTGGGATGGTGTTTATATCAAGTGGGAGAGCCTTTGTGTGATAGTCGTCCACGTTTTACAGTATATAAGCCACATGGCGCTTCTCTTGAACAAAATGTGCGCCCTAGAACACCGGCGAGAAGTCATGTTTTATTCGTTGTCTATGTTCTTGCTGGCTCTGTTCAAATATGATGTTATGGGATGGGAGGGACAGCCAGCTCCGTTGGAGAGGTCGGTTCAACGTTGGCATCCACTAGGAGATAGAAGCAAGCACCTAATAGGATAGACAGCCCATGAATCGTGCTTGAACCTCGCGTGTTTGTGGTTCTTGGGCGTTTAACCTGTGTGATGGTAAACAGACCACGTAAGCATGTGCGGATTTGGATCGAGGAGAGGCGATAAATCTCGAGTTACTCAAGCCATCATGAATCATGTCTGTAAATATTCTTCGGGGTTTCACGCCAACTCCGATATCCGGGAATCTTCAACGCGATTCATCCCAAGTTTCTACAGCACTTCCGGTCGCCTGGAGGATCTAGCCCCAAACAGGCAGTTTCTCATGCTCGCATCCAATGGGCGTCCACCGGCTGAGCGGCCTCGGCTTGCAAGGGGCCCCGGCCATCTCGCATCGGATGGAAGTGATCGATGGAATAAAAAAAACATGGCTTTTCTCGTTTGTCTTTTCCCCTCTGGACCGGAACTGTTCTTCCCACCGAATGCAATGTATGCACATGGCGAACTCGAGAACTGATGGGCGCTTCGGCTGTCAGTCCATCTTTAAATGCCGCCCCGTCCCGCCGCCTTGTGCAACGTCCCCGACGGGTAGAGACAGACTTTGTCTTGGGAGTCGCGATATGAAAGTGCCGAGGGATGTTCGGTCCAGTCATGCTGTCTACAACAATTGCTGATTCTCAAGAGTCGTACTCTGTCGGACGAGGTGTTCAACAGATGCCGGCCTACGGCATAATCTGCGGGATTGGGTTTTCGGCCGTATCTGCCGTTGTGGTTATTGTCTCACTGCAAATGCATGTTGTGCCCTCTTTCCGGGGCACATGAGGAGGTGCATTTCACAGCCCACGTCGACAACTTCCTGAGGACCCGGGATTGCTTTTTGACCATTTGCTTGGCGAGGTGACAACCCGGGACAGTTACTCTGTTACCTAATGTCGACCAGACATGGTCTTGTTCCCCTAGAGAGTAAGGCAGATGGGTATCATGAACAAAAGCTCTGTGCTCTGCTGGGCAGCAACATATCACATGGATGGATGGAAACGACTTGTCCAAGGCTGGAGGAATGCGTCCACCTCCAAGGTCCTAGCCTACCTGCCCGTCCAGGCTCTTCTCCCCGGGCATGGACCAGGCCTCCTCGGAGAGATGATATGTTCCGCAGCCCTGGGAACCGTGCCTCCATGTGAATTTAATTGCTCGCACTGCACACACGAGCAGCCCCGGTCAGCGAGCAGCTGCCTAGGAGCCTAGGTTAGGTATCATCCATGGAGCTGTCTCGTCAACTTGCGGCCAGGCCATGACAGGGCCGTGACGCCTGCACACCATACTGTGCCTGTAATGTTTCCCCCGCGCCGCGTGTGAATGGCCGCCCAAGAACGAAGCCGGTCAATCAGGTCGAGCGTAATCACACAAGAACGACAAAGCAAAACCGCGCAAGGGTAACAGTGACATTGGATGGAGTCTAGCAGGTCGGCATGCCCTGGGGCTGGCGGCCAGAGCCGATTTATATTCGCGCATCTCCACCCCATCACGGCCGTCCGGGGTCTCGGGTTTCCCATGACGGACGGGGTCCTCCAGGGGTGGAGTCCGCTACTGGTCGGTTCGGCGCTGGGCCATGACGAGCTGTAGGTGAAATGCCCTGAATCCCACTGGAGGACGCCTCCACTCCAGTACCAGCAGCAGGGCGACTCCCGAGTCAGCGCCGCCCGAGGCCGCGGTGCTGTGCCCTCAGCGGCGGCAGCCGCAACAGTCCAAAGTCGGGTCGCCGATTCAGTGAATGACTTGCCTTGACTTGGGCCAGGATCATAGGTTTCAACATTGACCATGCCTGGCCTCAGACGAGTCACAAAAAGAGCCTATAAAACATCCAAGAGGAAAGAGAAAAAAATGAGGCGGAAGAGACGAAAAAAGCAGTGCTACTCTCGTCTGGGTCTTGCTCTGCCCGTATCCGCTCCTCGGCGTTCTGTGTAAGAGTTGAGTGGGAGAAAGAGGTCCCCCTCCCCTCCATCCATCCTTCCATCCATCCCCATTTCCTACGCCTGCGCCTGCGCCTGCTCCAAGGATTCCCGCTCGGCGCGCTGGTACGGCAGGTACCTGCTCGATCAGTTAGTCGCGGTACAAGGCGCTGGTACCTCCCTCCCGCGGCACCGTCGCTAGCAACTGATTGTCTGTTGCGGTGCAGTGCGGATCGGATCTGGGTAGAGAGGGGAAAAACGCAGGAAAAAAAATTTAATTGTTCACACAACGCAAAAAATAACCTCCGACCTTCATTTTCACTTTCCCTGGTCCCGTGCTGTGCCCTCTCTCCCCGTACCGTTTACCCTTCCTTCAACCACAACTCCCCTTCGCCAGCCCAATTCCTACAGAATTGCTGCTGCCGTTGACAGACTCCTCCTCCTGGTTTCTTCTTTCCCTTTTACCCCTCCCCCGCTTCACCTTGACATTTGCATTTGCAGTTGCCTCGATTGCTATAACCTCTTCCGTTACCCTGTCTAGGCTTTGCGCCGCTTCTCCCCGTCTCCCTCGACAAGAAGCATCAAGCAACGCCTGACACTCCGGCTCTGGTTTTACGGTTCAGGCCTCCCGGTCCCGTCCCCTGCAAATCGACTCGCCACCTCAATCCGTGCTGCCTGCCGTTCTCACCTGAAGCACAGCAGAGCAGAGCAGAGCAGAGCGCTTCAAGTTGCTGCCTCGATACCCTGGCCGGCTTGATCTCTCTCTTTCCCCGTCCTCCCTTCGTCGAAATTTCGCCGCCTGCTTACCCCAGGTAGCATTTTTCCGATCGAGCAAACGCTTTCTGACGTAGCAGAGCCGTTCCTCTCCTTCCGTTTGGAATCTCTGCCTCGATTCGTACCCGACGTTGACGCACAATCCGACTCTTTTTTTCTTTTTAGCCCAAAGCCCTCGGCTCAGCGGACATCTCCCCTCTCACTTTAAACACCATCTCCCGCTCGAATCCTTCTCCGCGATTTTCGACTCTGCGCGCAGAACCTACGACTGTCGACGCCCTCATTAGTTGGGGGTCTCCGAATAGCGACTTCCTTGCACATTGGGTGCTCTGCGCCTCTCTCCGTGTGCGGAGGGGGTAGAGACATCTTCGGGCTTCTTTTCCCGAAGACATCATTTGCCTCAGTTGGTGGCCCTAGGTGAAAAGGCACCTCCGGCTCACCATTTACCGTCCTGTCAGAAGACCGTCAGCCTGTGCTCTACGGCTCACTTTGACATGACTCCCTCAGCGATCGTTGAGTCCAACGAGATGGCCACTCCTTCGACTTTTTCTTACGCACAAGCTGCGAAGGGACAGGGCGCGGCCCCCGTCTCGAATAACAGCGCTCCTACAAACGCTGTCGCTCCTGCTCAGGATACCCAGGCGCCTGTTGCTGTCCCCGTGTGGGACCTGAAGACAGCCACGCCTGCCCCCGAGCAGGCCACCACCGCCGAGGTCTCGGAAGCCACCGAAAGCCTCGAGCCCCGTGCAGTTGCTTCCGAGAAGCAGGACCTCGAAAGCGTTCCCAGCTCTGAGAGCGATGCCCGATCCGAGTCCACACAAGAAAGGCGGCCTGAGTCGAGGCGTGACGACGATGCTGGAAGGTTAGATCGGCCATGGCGACGAAATGAAAAGACGCCCAGGTCATCGAGCAACACCACCCGTTCCACCGAAGAGCAGGACTCGCGAAAGGCTCGGAGGGGTAAGAAGAGCAAGGCTGCCGAGAAGCAGCCCAGCGAGCAGGCGGCAGATAAGGAGCAGGAAGCAGCTCCCGAACCGCCAAAGGTTGAACTTGCCGAGGCGCCCATCCCCAGCGTCAACATCTGGCATCAGCGCAAGGAAGCTCATTTGGCAAAGGCTAAGCCCGCGCCCACTCCCGCTGAGGCTGCGGTAAATGGCACATCCGCCCAGAAGGACGATGATAAGTCAGCGGCCAAGGCCGAGGAGTCTACTCCCGCTCCCTATACGAATGGCGTCAAGCCGCAGCAGAAGGCTGCCAGCGTCAGCCGACCCGAGCGAAACGGGCCTCGAGGTTCTCGGATATCAGACAAGGAGGGCAAGGCTGAAGTGCCCCCATCTGTGCAGGATTCCACTCACTGGCCTACCCCCGAGACCGCCATCACTGCTATTAAGGAGGACAAGAAGAAGACGGTCGACAAGGCATCTGACCGATCGGATCGCTCCGACAAGGACGCTCAGGAGAACGACAGCCAGGGCAAGCCCCGACAGAAGTGGGTGACTTATGACTACGTCCCCACAGTCAGCTTTGAGACTCAGCTGCCTCAAATGCGTGGTTCCAAACCCCGTGGGGGAGCCCGAAGCGGTCGCGATGCTTCTACCCGAGCTACTACAAACGGTGTTACAGATAAGGCATCGTCTGCTCCTGTGAATAAGTCCAACGACGCCAAGCCTCGAGATGGACCCAACGGTACTACATCTCAACCCGCTGCGGCCAAGCGAGGATCACTCGATGCCGCCAACGGCCAGAAGAAGGCCTCGGCAAATGCTGGTGCCGACAAGGCCAAGGATTCTGCCGCTCAGTCTAGTGTAAGTTGAGCTTATTGAGCGTGAGAAGAGAAAACAGCCTAACTTGGTTCCTCAGGATACTACTCAGACTCCTCGCGATCGCCCTGAGGGCCGTGGTGAGAGGGGTCGAGGTGGCTACCGCGGCCGTGGTACTCATGGCAATGGCCAAAGCCAGCACCAACATTCGGCTTCCGCCACTTCAGGATTCCACGGCCAAGGCGCTGGCGCTGGTCGAGCTCAGGGCCACTACAGCCCCCCTCTGCGACAGGGTTCGCACGGCGGTATGTTTGCGCCGCCAACTCAGCGAGGCCGCGGAGGCCGCAACGGAGCGGGTAACTACCACCGTTTGTCTCTGCCCAACGGCAGCTCTCGCATGCCTGCCGTGCAGGCTCAATTCGCAGCATACGACTACTCGATGGCGCCGATGGCCGGTATGCCTCTGCAGCCTCATCCTTACTGGGACAACATGGTGATGCCGATGCTCAAGAGCCAAATCGAATACTACTTCTCGATTGAGAACCTTTGCAAGGATATGTACCTGCGACAGCGCATGGACTCTCAGGGCTTTGTGCCGTTGCATTTCATCACTGCGTTCAAGCGCATGCGGGATCTCTCGGCCGATATGAACCTCATCCGTGCTGTTTGCGAGGATTCAGTCGATGTTGACTACGTTGTTGGCGAGGATGACTGCGAGCGACTGCGTCGCCGGGAGGATTGGCAGAAGTTTGTCCTGCCCATGGAGGACCGAGACGAGCTGGCTCGCAACGACGGTCCCATGCACTTGACTTTCAAGAACCGATCTTATAACTATGCCAACGGCCATTTCAATGGCTTCCACGGTCTGCCTTATGGCCAGCACGGCTATCCCGTGAACGCCCACGACCCTTCGTTCCAACACTTTGTCGACAACACACAAGCGGCACAGGGCGTCAACGGAGCTATAAACACCAACGGCGTGAGCCAGCTCTCGGCCGAGGTGCCCGACTTTTCGCCCTCAGGCACCGTCCCTCTGACCGGTCTCGATGGAGATGTCTCACCGACAAGCAAGGCTGAGGTCTCGACACAGTTGCAAAATGGCCAGGTCGAGGCTGCCGCGCCCCTCACAAACGGCGTGCATGCCGAGCACGCTCAGACCGCGCAGTCGTAAACGAGCCCTTCCAGAAATGGAGGGGGTCCTTACGGCGGTGAGGCTTGGTCAAGTGGTGGATCTATGCCTCGCATCTTGAGGCGTAGACGAGACTGAGATGTTGTCATGGCCTATATCTGGGTCGATATGATTTTACGCGTCCCAGAATTCGAAACATGTTTATGATAAGGGCCAAGTTGAGAACTGGCCACAAAAAACGTCATGAGCGATGGCGTTGTATCAGTTGCGGTCACATTTCTTGGTTCGCAGATCTTTCTTTCGTCAGGACGAATGTATGAAAATCTCGAGGATTAACGACTTTGCGATGGTTGTTTTGAGCACGACGGAGAGGGAGCGTTACGATGCTTTCAAGCCAGCTTGAATCTGACAAGGCACGGGTGTGAAAGCGTTGACCTTCGACGCGAAGTCAACATCCCGGGAGTCTGACGGAGTGGAAAGGGGATGAAAAGAGCGGAGGGACGATGCAAACATGATCGGCAAAAATTCTTCTATACCCTATCCCATGAATCAAGGACGGACAACTAAGGCGGACTGGTAATGGGGATCGGGGTGACGATGAGGGTTTTAGGCCCAGTCTATTGGTTTCCAGAAGGAGGTCTTTTGGCGAGGATGGAACTGCGAAAGCTGTCGGTGACAGGTTGGAAAGATGTGCAGTAGAGCCTTTGAGCTCGGGCTCACAAGTCTTTTGACAGTTGCGTGAGGTGCTCCAGAGAGCGACTTGGAACGCAAGGGGGCCGGAGCTGGCAGGTCAGGTCAGCTGTTGCCACGGGTCGAGTGTTACGGGTGGCAGGGAAGCCAAGGAAGGGATCTAGGGCGTCTTCGGAACAGGGGAGAGAAAGAAAAAGACAAGTGAGGGCAGAAAAGCAAATGCATGCATGGTATTCAGCCACAGCAAAGCGCATCACATCACAGCACAGGGATTTCTCAACTGCATTCGGAAGGGGTTACAAAGGGGGTTTGGTTTTTGGTCTTCTGGTCTTTGGTCTGTGGTCATTTTTGTTATGGACTTTTTTTTTCCCCGTCGTGGATTTTGATGTTAGATGGGACACTCCAAACTTTGCTACAAGAGGGAATTGCACACTGTACTATAGTTTTCAAAAAAAACACACACAAGAAAAAATAATAAAAGGTTGATAAACTGGTTGGGCTCTCGGTTAGTTGTGCAGGAGGATGCTGAGCTGGTTGGCTAGGTTTCACGATGATTTTGTTAGGGCTAGCTAATGCAGGGCAAGATTGGATGAATGGATGGAATGCTTGGGGAAGGGCACATGAAGTGAATTTTGGTCTTGGCAAGATGTCTTTAAGCATTTATTGTCTGTTGTGGGTGTCTTGACGGTTTGTAAGCTGAGCGAGACTTGTGTTACTTGACTTTGGCATCCGTCCGCCGTTGAGATTTTCAGGAGAAAATGAAGCGTGGAGGGGACGTTTATGCCATCATGAGGGGCAATCCATCATGCTTGCGGGGTTGAGTTGGGTGGGCTGGCCGGCCGGCCGGCAGCTTTGGCCTAGGGTAGCTCTCGACCCAATTGGGAAATACACTGACCATGATGGCAAGGGCGGCAGCGATCTTGCTCAGGTCTATGGCATCGGTGAGTTTTTGAAGACGGGAGATAGTCATTGTATTGACTAGTATTGATTTAGGGGTTGGGATGCTTAAAAGATGGTGCCATCACTGCCGAAATAACACAACGTTATCCGTACATGTTATAAGTTTGGCACCAAGCTGTCACATCACCCTAGTTCACAACTGCCGTTTGCATAAGGCTGGCACTAAGGCGCCTTAACGTTTTGTGCTCCGCTGCAAGAATTTTATACACATTCCATCACCCATAGAGGACACGATACCCAAGTAGAAATACTTTGACAATGACAGGGTTGAGTGGCTGGACTGTTACCCCGTATTGGCCTTCTACGTCATTGAATGCGGGGCACTACTACGATGATGATGATTGCGCAAACACCAATAGTACTTTATAAGCTGAACCTTAGCCGCCTCACTTATACATTCAACAATCGACAGAAACATTCATCTTCCAAGGAAACCAATTCAATCACATTCGCCCAACTCGAAGTCCGTGTTTTCGACATGCCTACCACAAGATCCGGGCGCGAGTCCAACCCTGAAGCGTCCTCAGCGCCCTCAGCGCCCAAGGCCAAGTCAACACGTCCACGGCGACTCTCAAGTCCCCACAAGGCAAAGAAAGCTTCCGGGGGAGCATTGGCTGCATCAAATAGACGCCGTAGCCGCATCATGAGCACCGAGGCAAAGCACGAATGGACGTACCAGTACTTCCAAGGTCTGGACGTCAACGACTTGCCCGAGCTTGAACCCGAGGCAGTTCCGTCTGGCACGACTCAAGTCAACTTTACCTCCCCGTTTGAAGGAGAGGGCATCTTTGAAGTCGTCGCTGGAAAAGATGGGCCTGGTAGCGGAGCCGTCCGACTTTCCAGGGTGAAAGATGGCCACTCGGATACCTTTATCGTACCTTTTCAAAATATCGGTGAGCATCTTTGCCCTCTATAGCACAAAAGTTGAAACCCGTGCTCATTCGAAGTAGAGCAAGTCATCATCGTCTCCAGAAGACCCGAAGACGGTCCGTTCACGATGGTGGTAGTTCCCACTGCAGCCGTTGGCGCCTCTGGCGTAATCAAGAAGTATCCCAAGATTATTCGACTTGACTGGCCTTGTACAGATATGGACAAACACCTGCATAAGTCTCCAGAAGGGCAACCGCCTGTCTTCAAGATAATCGAGGCCAAATTGAACGAACAGCTGGCTCCGCAGAGCAAAAAAGTGATTTTGTATGTGGACAAGACGCCTGTTCCAACCGACGTGCTGATGTTTAAATGTATTGCCGCTCTCACGTCAGTCTCGGACAGCTACGTAGAGAGAGGTGAAGGTAAGGACAATATCCCCTTGACATGATCCTAGTTAACTCAAGACAGGCTCTCTCTTTTTCCTTTCGACGGGAATACTCTGGCTGGGAGAAAGCACAATCTATCTCTCCATCAAATCTCTCTCTCGAAGCCTCCTCCCCTTTGCAAGGGACGCTGCATCCAAGACAGCACCCAAACCCCCTTGGCCTATTGTGGCAATGGGATTGTTTCTGCCAGTGTCGGAGCCTTTCTACAATGCAAAGGGCGAGGATGATGATGGCACGATCCTTGAGTTTAGGGACATTGAGAACTACAGCTCAGTTAAGGGCAAGATCATATCGTACTTTGGGGAGCACAATGTCGAACTTGACCAGGTGGAGCAGCATTTCTACAACTACAAGGACGACGAGCCAATGAGTGGATTTAGCCCTCTCATGGAAGACTAAGAAGAGAAATTGAGATGTTGAAAGCATTTGGGAGGCGATCACCAGGAGAAGATGCAAATTGATGCGAGGAGTATTCGCAACTGGTTGACCAAATGAACCGTGAGCTTATCATCAGAATGTGCTTGCTTGACTGTCACATACGACCATACCCACTGGAGAACTCGGGATCCCGTCCGCTCTCCCATAGATAAGCCAGTGAGGGGCGGATTAGTAGTTGGGTCGGTGACGACCAGCGAATCCCCGCTGTTGTATGTTTTTTGCTCTTGCTCTCTTTTTTTGCCGTTGTCTTTTTTCTTTGGTGACATGTTGGAAGAGGCAGCTGTGTAGGTCCTACGGCGTTGAGTGCGTTGGCTGGAGACTTGGGACCCAACAGCAGGCCACCCTGGGTGGATGGATCTCATTTTACATGCAGATGATATAGCATTTACGAATAGCTGATTGTGCTGCAATTGAGTTGAAGAAAAATGATACGCGAGCTCCCGAACCAAGAAGGTAAGTCAATATCTAGCTTGAAGCCTAAGCGAATCTATTGACGGGATCGTCACCAACGATCAACCACCGGCTGGGCATAGACTGTTGGGTCTTGTAGGAATATAAGGTCCGGAAAAGACCCTGAGCTTCCATAAGTGGAAATGCCAGGACAAGACTCGCAGCGTCGATGATCTAGCCATTACGTCAATCGCCCCTTGAAGAGAAGAGATTTCAACGGTGGTCCGGCGGAGGGTGTGCTCCCGTCACAAATAGAACTACTGTACTTTGGTTAGTGATTGGAGCTGGGAAAAGCGAGAGCGTTTGTTAGAATGTTTGTGGGATATGAATTGTGGCCAGTATAGAAACCTGGCCTTTTAGTTCTACGAGAACAGTGACAGTATATTCAATTGTCGAGGATTCACAGTGGATTTTCTCTGTAATCCATTGCCTGAGCAATAGTACACAATGGAAATGGTATTGTAGGTAGCCCCGTCGAGGTAGCCACTCCACCACCACTCTAACTTCTACCATTGGCAACTAGAAACAAGACTCAAATTAAAACCCTGATATGCCGCGCTTGACTCGCCATTGCACCTGGACTCCGTGCCATGGCCACGTGGGTCCTGGTGTGAAGATCTTGATACAGGGTTGTATCGCATGTTCCCTGACGATCAACTCTTCCGCCACTACATTGCCTAGACTGACACTCCGCGGCAATTGCATTGGACCTTTGAAAGAACTCTTAGCTTTGGGCTTCTAACGTCTTGTAAGGATCTATACTGTAGCTCCATCAACAAAGCCGCCACAATAACAATGGTTTTCGGCTAGCCAGATAGTCAATGGGGACAGAATATGGCAAACGAGCGTCCAGCATGATCCTTGACACCAAAATTACCAACATGGCGAACCTGCGGAGTTTAACTCCGTCCTGAGATGGATCCAGCTACGGAGCTGACCTCCGGAGAGAGTCAGATAGTGGAGGAGAGAGGAAGGCCTTTTCCAAGTCGGGTATATGGGGATGCTATTTCCTGGAGCACTTGACGTCAACTCCTATCAAGCATGGACGCAAATGTATGGTAGAGGACGATACTGTCCGGTTGACCTCAATGATGGTGAGTAAAGGTTTTCATCATAATTATACATGACGAGAAGTTGTTGCCTCGTCACGGATATATATAGATGATTTGATGCCTCCCTCGTAGAGTGCCATACTTGCCAGACAGCAACGCACTCAGGGAAATCGGCTCATCTACATCGACAACTTCAAAATGCCTTCTTTACAACGAGCCTTGTCTATCATCACCCTCAAGCCTGACATTGGCAACCAAAAGCACGAATCTGCCTGCATCAACGAACGGGGCTACGTCGACTTCACGTCGGGAGACGCCGAGAACCCACGAAACTGGTCTCGCACGCGAAGATGGATCATCACCTTGATTGCTGTGCTCCTTGCTTTAAACGGCAACTTTTCTTCAAGCATATTTGCAGCCAGTCTTGACTCTGTCGTGAATGAATTCAATGTCTCTGAGGTTACCGCAGCCCTTACCACGACCCTCTTCCTCCTGGGCTTCTGCGCAGGACCCTTTATCTTTGCGCCGCTGTCCGAATTTTACGGCCGTCGATGGATCTTCTACGTTACTTTTGCAGCCTACATGGTCTTTACATTTCTCTGTGCCTTTCCTCCTAGCTTTGGCGGATTGCTTGCTGGGAGATTTCTAGCTGGCACCTTCATCTCGGCACCCCTGAGCACGACCCCCGGTGTGCTGGTCGATCTATGGGATCCCATTGAGAGAGGCAATGCGACAGCCATCTTTAGTCTAGCGTCCTGGGTTGGTCCTTCTCTCGGTTCTGTCATCTCAGGGTTTGTACAACTTAAGAGAGACTGGAGATGGGGTGTGTACTCAGCCCTCTGGCTCGGCGTCCCAACCATGGCTCTCATGTTCCTCATCCCAGAGACTCACAGTCCGACGATCCTCGCGCAAAAATCACAGCGTGCGCGGCGGTCCGGTATCACTGGCGCCCAGACCGAGGGCGAAGAAAACAAACCCAAGCTGCACCAGTTGTACAAGATGGCTCTCACGCGACCGTGGATTCTCATGTTCGACCTCATATCACTACTCTGCTCTTTCTACGCCTGTATAGTCTTTGCACTACAGTTCATGCTCTTCAGCATCTACCCTATCGTATTCCGCGATATGAGGGGATGGAATGCAGGAGTTTCGCAGCTGCCTCTGATCGGACAGATCGTGGGCGCCATCCTCGGTGCAATCGTTATATTTGTCGACAGTGAGCGAAGGAGGAGCAGAGATGCTTCTGGGAAGAAGCTCCTGCCAGAGGACCGGCTTCTGATGGCCATGCTTGGAGGAGTTGGATTTCCTATCACAATGTCCTGGCTGGCGTGGTCAGCGCAATACAAGTAAGGCTTTATCCTCACTTAAAAGGTACCAGAAACTAACTTCCGAAAGCCAAGTTCCGTGGATTGTGCCGACCCTGGCTGGGACATTCCTCTCTACCTCCCTGATGCTCGTCTATGTCGCCATCATCAACTACCTCACAGACACATACACCGACTATGCAGCCTCCGTCATCGCTGCCAACACGGTGGTTAGGTCGGCTGGTAGTGCTGCGGCCCCCTTGTTCACGAATCAGATGTTTTCTACACTTGGTGTTGGAGGAGGTGGCTCACTCATTGGAGGGGTGGCAACGTTGCTGGCATTCATTCCCTTTGTGTTCTACAAATACGGCTCTCGCATCCGAAAAAAGAGCAAGTATGCCCTAGTTGATGGCGACCAGCTGGAGAAGGTGGATGAGGAGGCGGATCCTACAGACTATGGTGTCAATCCTGACGAGACCCAGCACGCTGGGGAACTGTCTAGGGCTACGGCTAGCAATTGACTTGAAGAATGAGGGGCCCTCGAAGTTATCGAGATTTGTTGTAGAGTATTAGGACGGCGGTTGTTTATACTGGGAACTGTATTAAAGAAGTGCTGGTGTTGGGCTTTCTTGGAATACCTATTAAAAAGGGATGGAGAATGATCAGGTTGGTGCGAGTTGAGTTGTACGGCTACAAGATGTGGGAACGATGAGCTTAGATGATCTCGATTAAAATGTTTGCATTGCTTAAACTTAACCCGACCACTTTGGATGATGGGGGTTATTCGTTGGTGTTTAAAGTCGACTCATCGAGTAGTTTCTACTAAACTACTGTATCCTGCAATTAAAAGGGGTCATTCTCAGGGCAGAAAGACAAAGGGCGAAGCCTGGATGCTGGATGTATTGGTCAAACCAGCCTCTCAGTCTGCCTAGTTTTCAACTTGATCCATCGGTAGAGACTATATTTCTTCTTCAAGCGCAAGTGGCGTTTGATGTAGTTCAGCTTCTTGCTGACAGGCTTGTAAGCGTTGCTCACTGCCTCAAATCTTGCCACTGGACCCTGGTTTGGTTGCTTCTGATATGTGCGCCAAGAAGTTCCAAGGCCAGAAAAGTGTACTCTGACCGGTATCTGCGTCCTTCTTGCATCGATGACGAATACGATAGAGGGTCTAGAAACGTGTTGGACCTTGACTGAACTGGAATATTTAGAGTCTCCACAAATTTTTAATTGATATCTGATGTCGATAAAGAAAACATGCGTCCTATTGTATGTCTGCCATTTTGAGGCTTGCATGTGCTGGCTGGTTCACAACGGTGACCTAGGCTCAGAGTGCCAAAATCTATCACAACCAGAGCAAGGCAGAATGCACAGAAACCCTAGGCATTTTCCTAGGACAAGAAACTTTGAAACAGTCTACATAGCGCGTCGTTACAGAAAGCTAGTCGACATGTTGAACCCGATATTCTGGGGTGCAGGTGGTTGGTGGTCGGTGGTCTGGAGAAACGGCGTGGCTGAGGCGAATTAGATGTGTGGCTTGGTAGGGCAGGCGGTCACGAACTCCAGTCAGCGGACTTGCGTCACATGTTGAGACACGAGCATGGGTGGATGGATGGGATTAGCCACCTGCCAGGCAGGCATTGAATGAATTGGCCACTCCTTGGACACACGTTGTTTACTGTTTTGAAGTGACAACTCATCAAGTGGCGGTTCGTGTTGTGCCGGGAGAGAAGCAAGGGATGCACCTGGGTCAAGGAAAAAACGAGACACGAGGACAAATACAATACTTAATCCTACTCTAAATACAATCAATAAATAATAATAATATATATATATAATCTCCTAATTGTTATATTATTTTATACTAATTTTTATAAATTTTATTCATAAGGAAGGCATAAGGCAATTCTCTTCATACCTACTCTGGCGTCTCATTTATTTCTTTGCCCGCGTGGGATGGTCCATGTGCTAGTCGAGACGACACGGGCCCGTTTCTGAGCCTCACCTTGATATGTAGTACAGTACCGAGATGATCGTTTCTGAAGCGAGATCCGGAGGAAGAATAAGCCCCTGGCTTATGACGAAGGGGGGATGTGTCAAGAGCCTCACTTGGGACTGTGCCCACTAGAGCCTTGCCCGATCTCACAGGGGACACCCGGCTCGGAGGAGAGACACGGAGGGCTCCGGCCATGTTTGGGCCCTGGAAGGAAATCTCGTGCGAACTAGTAGCCTGACAAGGATGCATAAAACATCACGATGTCGCTTTCTGGTGGATAGTCGTTCGTAAAGAATATTCTTTTCGGGGTTACCGACGTCGTTAGGTTATATCGCAGTTAATGGAGATGCTTAAGTGCTGTGGCGCAGCTGTCGCTGAACTGTGGGCTGTGCTTGATGCCCAGATGCCCCGGAGACTTGACTGCCGTTCGGGAGGCTGGGCATTGGCTCTGGTGGGTCTTGACCCCTGTCGGATAGCGTCAGCGCTGTGCCCACCTTACTAAGGACCCCTCATCATTACGTCGTTGGTCTTGCCCCGCTACTCGCCCTGTCTTGCAGCAGGAAGAAGCAGCAACAGCTCCAGCGTTTGTACCTCTCGACGTCGTACGTCGTGGAGAGAAGCGTAGCCGTAGCGTAGCGCCCGAGCCTAGTAAAGTGACGGCCACGGTTACGGCCTCTGCACTCACGTTAGTTTAGGTAGTCACCAGGCAGGGAAGGCAGTGCTTCCATTGCTGCCTTCCACTTTTTCATTGATGCCCATCCACATCCACCACACACACTCACGCAAACGCGCACAACACGGGCACACACCACTGACCACCTGCACTTGCACTGCACCTGCCATCAGAGCCAAGCAGGTTCGCCGCCCTCTACCCACTTTCCCTCTCTTGTTTCCCGTTCCTTCCATCTTTCCTTCCTTCCCTCACCCCTGTTGTCCACCTCGCAAAGGACCCTGTTTTGCAAGCTGTGGCTGGTCGGTTGCTCCTGCATCACTTCTTTTCTTTTCATCATCTGCCTCTCCCCTCCTCTCCCCTTCCCCTTCTTCCTTTTTGCATCATCATTCACAACCTACAAACAAGCAAGCACAATACCCAATTTGCCTTTTGTTCTATACTAGACAGGCATAACGCAATCTTCAGCTTAACATACAACGCTACAACATATACCCGCTTCTCACTTGCAAGCAAACAGAAACCACGCAGATTTCCCCCATGGCAAACTACGACCCGTATGATCGGGACTACTCTCGCCGTTACGTGCGAGAGGAACGCCGAGAGGAACGCCGAGATGACCCCCGCTATCTCGATCCTCGAGACTCCTTCAACTCAAAGTCGCACTCTACTCGCGAGCTCGTCCCCCGTGCTCGAGAAGACAGCGATTTGTCAGTAGAAGAGGTTCGCCGCGATTTCCCCCCTCCCAGCGGCCGCGACATCCGCCGTGCTAGATCCGCTGGTCCTGACTATTATGAGGAGGAGTACGAGTATCGCCGCGGATATGATCCTCGCTACGACCGCGACGACCGACGCTCCCGTCGCGGCCCCACCAGCTCCTACTATGACGATGATGACCGCAAGCACAAGTCCAAGGGCATGTCCAAGAACGAAAAGATCATTGCCGCCGTTGCCGGCGCCGCTCTCGCTGTCACTGGTAAGGAGCTCTATGACCGCCGAGAGGCCAAGGAAGATGGCACCGAGGTTCAACGCAACGCCCTCTCTACTGCTGCCCTCGCCGGAGTTGGCGCTCTGGCCGCCTACCAGGGCGCACAGTTCTACAACAAGCAGCAGGCCAAGAAGGACCAAAAGGCCAACATGATCCTTCACCATGGCCGTGATGGCTACTCCAACGATTACTACTCAGACGACGACATTGGCCCCAAGGAGAAGAAGGGCCACAAGAATTTCCTCGAGAACGCTATTGCCGCCACTGGCCTCGGCGCTGCCGTCAAGGCCCTTACTGGCGGAAGTGGAGATGACCACCGATCCGACACTAGAAGCCGTCGGGGAGGCAGTCCTTCCAGCGATCGATCTCGTTCTCATGGTGGTGGTACCAACAAGATCCAAAAGGCGGCCATGGCCTCGCTTCTCGCAGGTGCCACTGAAGCCTTCCGTGTTGCCAAGGAACCTGGTGGTTGGAAGGGCGAGAAGACAAAGCGCATTCTCACCGCAGCTGCTGGTGCCGCTGCCGTTGATACAGCGACCGATGATAAGGGAGGAAAGCTTGGCCTGGCAGAGTCGGTGATTGGCGGTTTGGTCGGCAACCGCCTGCTCCGAGGTTCAAGGAACGACATTGAGGAGGACCGCAAGACTGGCCGCAGCCGCTCTCGTTCTCGCGCTCGATCCAAGTCTCGAAGCGGTGGCGGTGGTGGAGCAACCGGTCTTGCGGCTCTTGCAACTGCCGGTCTGGGTGCACTCGGCGCCAAGAAGGCTTTCGACCGTTCGCGATCCAGGAGCCGCAGCCGACGGGGAAGGAGTGAATCCTACAGTCCTTCCCCAGATCGTCGCCGTCACCGCAGCCGAAGCCGCAGCGTTGTCGACAAGGCCCGCAACAGCCTAGCCAAGCTCGGTCTCGGAGCCGGAGCTGGTGCCGGCGCTGCCGCTGCCGATGACTACCGCCGTCGGGACCAAGATGATTTTAGCGACCGCGGCGGACATCGATCTCGCCGATACTCGGACGACATGTCGGAGGACGACCGACGATCTGGCAGCAACCGAGACTACTACGATGATGACCGCTCCCACCGGAGCAAGCCAAGAGAACGCCGACGAGGCGGCCGATCTGATTATTCTTCATCCGACTCCGATTTGGGCGACTCGGATGAAGACGAGAAGAGGGCTAAAAAGATGAGAGGTAAGCAACTTGTCACCACGGGCCTTGCAGCCGTGGCCACGATCCATGCAGCACACGAGGTCTATTCGAGTATGGAAAAGAGGAAGGCAAGACACAAGGCAGTCAACGAGGGACGCCTCAGCGAGGGTGAAGCGAAGAAGCTCAAGACCAAGGCAATCATGCAAGATGCCGCGTCAGTGGGAATTGCCGCCCTGGGAATCAAGGGTGCCATCTCAGAGATGAAGGAAGCCAAGCACTTGACACATGAGTGCAAGGAGTTCAAGCAAGAGAAGGCCCGCCGCCACGAAAGGCGTTTGCAGAGATGCATGCGAGCTCAGAGTGTAGGCGGGCAGAGGAGGGCTGACAGCTGGGCACCATCATCTCGAGGACGAAGTGACGGGTATGACTCGGACACGGAGGATGAAGAGTATCATCATCGAGCCTATGGGGGTGATCCTTACAGAGGGAATGTCTATCCGGCAAGCCCGTATGGGACAGATTCCTACAGGAGAGACCCCTATGGCCGTGCCCCGTTGCCAGCCCCTTCAAACTGAGACCCAGGGCGGCAAGCACTCTTGAATTTGGATACGGCGCATATGTCGAGGCTAGTGCCTTGATGTGCCTGTTTGAGAATGTCCCACTACGCTCATTTTACGAAATGTGTCGGGGACACTGAAGCTCATGAATTATGACGACACGACGATTAAGCTCTTGAGAAACTTGAGTACGATACACGGCAACAATGTTGGATAAAGAGGAGGACGAATGAAAGGCAAAGATTCTGGAAGAAGAAGAAAAGACCTCGTGATGATGTGGCTTACTGCGCTGCGCGGCTTGTTTCTTTTGCTGCTTTAACCCCCCCTGCACCGCACCAGATAGATGGAGCACATGCCATGCATGTGCTTTCTCCCTAATCATTTTCAGATACGTTTTCATGGGTGTATTCAAGAAGAGAGACTAATAAGCATGATTTACACTAGACCATCATCGCCGATACTGAGCAAGTGGCTCGATACTCGCAGGAACAGGTGTGAACCCATCCACCTGCACCGAAGCAGGCCAAGCTTCCCGGCAGAACGGCACGTCGTGATGCAGCTGGCAAGGACGAACTGGTTTTACCTTGCTCGGGGCGATCTCACGATGGGACGATGAGTGGAGCACGATCTGGAACAACGTTTCGGACGGGAAGAGGACGGGAAGTAAGAGCCGGGAAGAGGAGGAGGGTGGTATGCGCGTGTGCGGTGATGGTATGCACGATGATGACGGATGGGAGCAGAGAAAAGGCTAGGCTCGGGAAGCACGGCTTGCGAGATGGATGGGGGCTTGCAGATCGATACACGACGATTGGACAGACTTGGCGGGAAACGGGAATGGGCACGGATATGAACGAGTCAGCGGGGAAAGAGAGGTAAGATAACCGTCGAGGTTTACGATTTGGATTTTCTTTATCCTTGATTTTGTTCTGGATATGATACGAGGTGGGATATTGAATGAAGGGTTTGATCTTGCTAGAACAAGGTAACGAATCACGACTTATTACGACCGTTTCTTTACAATGATATTATTATCTGCCATGTTTTGCGTATGTGTGTGCGCGCGTGCGTGTGTGCTGTGAGACGGGCGTCGTCATCATCCATCTTGGCTGTGCGTAGTAGAGACACAAAGGACAGCAGTAATGCGAGGGCTCGGGCTGAAACACACGATGGAACTGAAGAATTTGGTCCTCACCGAGCCAGGTCAGGGAATCCCCTGTACTTGGTGGTCACCCACAGAGAAACACGCCCAATCGAAGAGGAGAAAGACGGGGTCCATCCATGCCGTGTCCTTGGACTTGGATCTTGTTCTTTCACCCCTGGCGCCGCCAAACTATGGCATGGACGCCATGACGTCATCACAATGTATCCACTCTCCACAACGCCCTGACGTCGTTGGAAGCGCTGACGATTCAGCCTCAAAAGTAACGGTTTTGAAGGATTGATCATGTGGATGAAAACTACAGGTCAACTTTCTTTTTGTTGAAAGAGCGGGCATAGAACATACAGACGGGATGAAAGTGACGGTCAAGTGTCGGCCAGAAATTTGGTATATTGACAAAAAAGGCCCATAACCGCCTTGAATATCCTCCACAACGCCAGCAGCCCAGTATGTAGTGTCGTTTTAGTCCATTTTTATGCGGCCTCTCCTGACTGCTGTTGCTTCCACTTTTGCGCCATGGCCATGATATTCGACAAATTGGCCGCCTGCTGGTCGTCGGCAGGAAACACATAGTCAATGTACTCCTCCCACGAGTCGTCGTCGAGCTTTCTCCGGCGCTTGGTCTTGCGAGGCATCTGTTTCTGTACAGCTTCAATGTCCTCGGCCGATCCGTGTGTCCGCTCGAACGACAGCCAGGCGTTGAGGAGCGATACGCGTTCTTCCTTGAGGTCCTGCTCGCGCATGCTCTTGTGTGCACGCTCAAACACCTTGCGAGCCCTCGCCTTGGCCTCTTCGCTGACGGGCTGCTCCTCGTCGCCCTCTTCCTCGTCGTCTTCGGGGATGTTGATCTCAAAGTGCGCGTAGCTGATCCAGACCTTGACGTGGTCCGTCTTCTCCAGCAGTCGCTCGTACAGCTCTCGTGTGCGCTCGTACTCGCCCTCTTCCTCCTCAAAATCGATGTACGCCTTCCACAGCAGCTCCGGCATGTCCAGCTGCGGCTGCTGCACCGCAAGCTCAAAGATGGCGCGCGTGCGGTCCAGGTCGTCAAGGCCACGCTCCAGCTCGGCAAACTTGATCCATGTCTGGCAGTTGGCCGGGTTGTACTCAATGTGCTTCTCATACAGCGTGCGGCATCTCACAAACTCAAACAGCTTGCGCTCCAGGTCCACGTAGCCGTCAAAGATCTTGTCCTTGGGGCACATGCCGATGGCATTGCCAAGCAGCTTCCTCGCCGCCGTGAGCTCACCCTGTCGGATCTCAAACTGCGCCGCCAGGAGCCATATCTTGGCGAATGTGAACTTCTTGTGCGGGATCAGCTTCAGACAAGTCTTGTAGATCTGCCGCGTCCTCTCGATATCCTGGCCTTCCATCTCTTCCCATATGGCGTAAAAGATCCATAGGTAAATGTATCGTCTCCAGTGTCGCTTCTCTTGTGTCGGTGGCACCTGAGCCACGGCCCTTTCGTAAACATCCCGGATCCGGTCCAGGTCCTGCGAAGACTCCTCCAATTTTGCGTAGTCGAACCAAGCGTCGTAGTTCTTGGGGTTCTCCTTGATGAGCTCCTCGTAGTGCACCCTTCGCTTTGACAAGACGACATCTTCCACACCGTCCCTGTCGCCAAACTGCTTCTCAAAAGTTGTGTATGCCTTGTGAAGGATTGCCGACTTGGATCGTGGTAGGCGGTCGAGAGCATACTTGTAGATGGCACGGGCTCGCTCGTACTCCTTCAACTTGGCCTCAAATCGAGCATACGCAATGAATAGCTTCTCGTCAACAAACTCGTCGCCCAGTGACTCGACTGCTTCTCCAAACACCTCGCGCACCTGGTCGCTGGTGCCAAACTCCTCCTCAAACTTGGCCCACTTGATCCAGTTCCGGGGCTCGGGATGGACAATGGTGAAGATCTTGAAGATCTCGCGTGCCCGGTCGAACTCGCCGTACCGCTTCTCCAACTTGATGTATGCGCTCCACGCCGCCTCGTCCGGTCGCCACTGCATCCAGCGATCAAAGACCTGGCGTGTTCCCGGGACGTTGCCCAGCATCTCCTCCATATAAACGTACTTGTACCAGAGCTTGTCGACTCGCGGCAGCCGCGACACGGCGCGGTCGAGAATGTTCCGGGCATGGTTGATGTTCCTCGACTTCATCTCGGCCTCGACGTATCGGGTCCAGAGCTGGACATTGTTGGGGTGGGCGTCGAGGGCGCGCTCAAAGATGGAGCGCGCGCGCGCAAACTCCTTCTGCTCAAGCTCCCACTGCGCATATCGCATCCAGTTGTTGAGGTTGAGCCGATTGCGCCGCACATAGTCCTCAAACTCCTTGCGTTTCCTGCCCTGGAACTCGTGAAGCTCTTCCAGATCGGCGAACCGCTGGGTCGGCGCCTGGATCCCGACCTCTTGTCGGTCGACAGCTTCTCGGAGGAGCTGCTCGGCGCTGATCTGGACAGGCGCGGCCGCCTTGTTCTTGACCCTCGGGGGTCCTCTTGATGACTCCATCGTGGGCGACGCGTATCTGTGATGAGTTGGTGAGAAGGGCCACACGATGCAGTCGGTACGAGATAGAATCAAGCAGAGAAGAAGAAAAGAGCGTGATGGATGATTCAAGTGAAGACGACGACGACGCGACAAGGAGCAAGGCTCAAAAAATGAACTGTGGCTGAGGAGCAAAAAGGCAGCTGTGCACGGACCATATAACTGTGGCGTCTACAGCCTCGAAGCCTAATTCAGGCGAATATTTATAGCCAGCCACAACTCATCAACTCGCTCCACGACCCGACTGACCCTTTGTCGCGACAATCACCCCAATCCATCCGCATTGTCCAACTGTAACGCGCCTCCATCATGTCGACCGTCGCAGAAGACTTGCTCAACGATTTCGGTAGTTCCGGAGATGAGGCCGACGAGCTTGAGAACGATGGCCTCGTCAAGGACGAAGAGACAAATGGCGATCGCGACGCTATGGACGTCGACGGCGATGCCGCGACCAAGGACGACGATGCATCCGAAAACGACCCATCCAACGACAGAGATGACGCCGAGGCGACAAAAGTTAAGGTCGAAAAGATGCAGCTCGGCGCCGTCAAGGACGTCCGCAGCGTCGCCAGCCTGATGCAAACCCTGGAGCCAGTCCTCGAGGTTAGTACCACTCCCCGCGGCCAGTTCAACAACGGCCGCGTCTTGAAGATGGACGATTCGTTTACATCGGTTATTTTGACGAACAGCCCTGACGTGTTGCCTCGGACCCTACAGAAAATCGCACATTATCGATCACAAGCTGCCACCCAGAGCACGAGCCTGGGCAACATTGAGGACCACCCCGAGTATCACCTCCTGACCCAGTCAAACAGCCTCTCTACCCAGATCGACGGTGAGGTGGTGCTGGTTCACAAGTTCATTCGCGATCACTACTCGACTCGATTCCCCGAGCTGGAACGACTGGTTACGACACCTCTCGAGTATGCCAAGGTGGTGGCCATCCTGGGCAATGGCCCCATGGACTCGGAGAGCATCAAGGCCCTCCAGACCTCGACCGACAACCCCCTTGGAATAACCCTCAAGTCAGTTCTCGATGGACCATCACTCATGATTGTGACCGTCGAGGCCACCACATCAAAGGGTCACGAGTTGACACCGGAGGAGCTGCAGCGCATCTTCAAGGCCTGCGAGATGGTCATTGCTCTCAACAAAGCCAAACAAACCTTGACAGAATACGTCCAGTCACGCATGAACATCTTTGCGCCCAACCTGACGGCCCTCATCGGCTCACTCACAGCAGCACAGCTTCTCAATGCCGCAGGTGGATTGACAGGCCTATCCAAAACCCCGGCATGCAACATCGCTTCATGGGGTTCCAAAAAGAAGCAGGCCGGTCTGTCTACGAACATTGGTATCCGTCAGCAGGGCTACCTTTTCAACTCGGAAATGATTCGTGGTATCCCCAACGACCTAAGGAAGCAGGCCATGAGAATCGTTTCAGCCAAGCTGGTGCTGGCCGCTCGAGTAGACCGCATCCATTCAAGTCCAGATGGCTCTACGGGAGAGGAACTCAAGTCGGCATGCCTCGAGCGTCTAGAAAAGCTTACGGAACCACCACCCAACAAGGGACAACGCGCACTTCCCGTACCGGATGACAAGCCAGCTCGCAAGCGAGGAGGACGACGCGCCCGCAAGGCCAAGGAGGCACTCGCCATGACAGATCTACGCAAGGCCCAGAACCGTATGGCCTTTGGCAAGGAAGAGAAGGAAGTTGGATATGGTACCGGTGAGACGACGGTCGGTATGGGCATGATCGGTTCGGCCAACGATGGGCGCATCCGAGGCATCCAGGTCGACCAGCGCACACGTGCAAAGCTCAGCGCCAAGAACAAGGGCTGGGGAGGAAACAGTACCGTGGGAGGCGCGGCCTCGTCCATTGGCGGCTTCGGCCAGGCGTCCAGCATCGACTTGCGCGGTCGCGGTCTGCGCGCCTCGGGCGTGGGAAGCACAGTCGGCTCGGCGGCCGGCACAGCGTCATCGCTCGCCTTTACGCCCGTGCAAGGACTGGAGCTCGTGGATCCCAAGATGCAGGCCGAGCTCAGCAAGAAGCGCAAGGCCGAGGAGGACCGGTGGTTCAAGGGCGGAACCTTTACCCAGGTCAGCGGGGCGCCGAGCGGTGGTGGTTTCAAGGTGCCGGACCTACCGGCCGCCAAGCGGGTCGACACGGGGGCCAACAAGATGGGCCCTCCGCCGGCGCGCAAATCATGAGGTTTCCGGAATTAATCAGGGAAAAACAGACAAGGATGGTATTGATGTAACTCTGTGGTAAACGGGGAGAGGGGCTCGCATGGGAATGCGCGAAATCCCCATCAGACAGATACTAACATTGGCATCATTATGATGTATCGGACTGTCATCCATGGATCATGGTTTCTTGTGTACTGGAGAGAGGCGGTGCAGCACAGGGTTGTACTGCCTGCACTGCACTGTACTCCATGTACAGTAACGCCGCGCCGCATGCTGTGGGCACGATAATACAGCTACACCGAGCAAAGGGGCCTCAAATCAAGCCAGAGAGAATAAGCAGGCATGTGGCGGGGGAACTGTCGGCGAACAAGGCGTTTCGGGGGACGATCTGCGATCTCCAAGGAAGGGCGGAGAAATCAACAGTTTACTCCCGGTTAGGTAGTTCAAATTCGATCATCAAGTTATCGCACCAAAGAGCGACCCTGAGCCTGAACCTGAACCTGGAATGGAATGCTAAGCAGAAATGTGAGCCTCGTACTGCAATCCATCCCCGGGAACATGGAAAAAACTTGGTTCTGTTCCTCCGGATCGACAAAACGGCGTAGCAAGAGGTTGGCAGCAGTCCTGTCCTGTAGCTGTAGGTTGTTGCTGCGCCCGGGGTGTTGCGCCGAAACCAATAAAGAAAAGAATGGGGAAAATAAATTCACCAATCTCGATCGATCGACGTAGATCGACAACTGTTTCGCCAACGTGACCTGTCAGACAGATATGACTGCAGGATATTGGTTCCCCCTTCTCTCACTCACTCCCCAGAAGAAGGATTCATCAAGCGCCCTTTTGATCACGAGAGGCGCATCGCATTGTGTTGCCAGCTGCGCTGCCGCTAGGCACAGAGTCCCTAGATTCCGCGGCACGACGGCATGCGAGACGGTGGTATTGCTGGTTGCAGCATATTCTAGGGTTCGTCTAGGGTAGGTATGTAGTTGGCAGATCTCGGTCGTGAATCCCAGCTTGTTGGATCATGCCGTCTGTTTGTTCCTGGTCCATGGATAATCTGCATCCATACGTGTTTGCCCATTGCACCCCATTCATCCATCGTCCGAGCAAGGATGGTGCCTGTGACATGAGATGCTTGGTGTGCCTCACCGCCAGAAGACAGCTGTTTCAGAGCATCAAGATGCGCAGAGTGCTGTTAAACAGTCTGCGAACACGAGACAGGAGCCGTCCTGGCGGATGAGCCACTTCATCCAGATGATAAGCCCGAGAGAGCAAGGATATCCATGGCAAGGCACACACTCTCAGCGGGAACGGGACGAGCAATCCCATATCTCAACCCCCAGCCCAACCATTGGGCCCATCTGTCACTCTCCCGTCGCCATGTGACATGGTCAGATCTGCAATGGAGGGTTGCTTCTGGTCCCCTGGGTCGTGGATTGTGGGAAAGGGGAGATTGGGGACGCCTGTAGGGATGCTGTACTGTACTGTACTGTACCGTATCACGACAAGGCCGATGGAAAAGAAAAGGGTCCTCTGCCCCAAGATCGACAACCTCACATCAAACAGCCGCCAGTCATGCGCCGAGTATTTTGGTCTCTTAGGAGAGAAGCCAGTAGACAAAGACGCATGACATGTCTCCTACATGACGTTGCTCAATCAAGTCAAAACGACGCCGCCAACAGACGAAGACCAGGAGCGAAGGCTGGGCTAAGACGACGCGGCTGCGGGACAGAAAAGCAATCAAAAAATAAAACAGAATAGACAAGACGCTATGACGTCGTCGTGCCATCTAGGGGCTGTCATCAGTCAGGGGAACACAGCGCTCAAGCTAGGACCTCGCTGTAGCGTAGGTGAGATCGGTAGACATATTCCGAGAGTGCTGAAGAATGAAAAGGAATCGTCGATGAAGGATGGAACAATAGTCGAAGTAGCGGAGCAAAGATCCCGGGAACCAAGACAAGACCAACTGACTCGACTCTCGGACTGTACCTACCCAAAAGACCGGCCGTGGAGGGTCCTAGTGACAGTGACAGTTCACCTGCAGCTTCTTCAACAGCAATAGCCCACACGCCCACGAGGCCAAGGCTTGGTGGTAGGTAAATCAAAAAAGAAAAAGAATACGTACGTAGCGAGATTTGGCGAAGCCCATTCCCTGGAGTTGTCAGGGGACAAGGAGCCAATGACGTATGACATCATGTCAAAAGAGTTCGATCTGGCTCGAGTTCTAGTCTTAGAGCATCCGAGCAGAAAGGCGGTGATGAGAAAAAAGAATAGTCAGTTGCCCAGGAGACAGCTGCTCTCTCTTGTCCCTGAACGCCGCGATACAACACATGGTGTTTTGCCTCATCCAAAAGGCACGAAAGGAAACCGACACGACACCGACTCGCTCGGGTCTGATGCCCACCCGCTCCGGGCGCCGGGCGACTGGTTTGGCGCGCGGTTGGATTTCCGGTGCCTGACAATCTATGCCAAATGGAAGAGGGGAGGTCTTGGAACATGTCTCGAGGAGGGGGGGGCGGAGGCGAGATGAAGCGACAGAGGCATCCATCGCATCATCACTCTCACCGTCAAGGGACGTTGCCCCTCCTCTCCCCCACTTCCGAGGCGTGTGGTTTGGCTTGGTTGTTGGTGGTGATGGTGTAGTCCCTGCTTGCCATGTGTGCCATGTGTAGGTCATGTCTTTCTTGTTCGAGGTCGCTTGAGCATCCTTGATCCGCAATGATCGCCGGCTTCTGGGAGGCCAGCCAAGGCGGGTCCCCTCCCCTTGGTAACTGCGTGTACTTCCGGGCCCTCTCCTCCGAGCCCTACGATGCCTTCACTCCCTCCCACTCCCCCTTCCCACTTGGAGCCCCAAAACCCTTAACCTCTCGCCTCCCTCACCCTTCCTCGGCGCCCCAGCCCCAGGCCAGGCTGCGGGACCCTCACGAGCCACACGGGCGGGACCGATGAGGCTGGCCTGCCAGGGCATTTGCCTGGCACAACTCCACACGGGACAACCCAAAGAGCCCAAAACTAGCCGATCCCCCGCCAAAGTTGAGATCTGAACTGAACTTCATTGACTCGATCCCTTTCGATGCCTCGATGACCCTTAATACCCTCCGATGCCCTTCCCGTTGCCGCCAGCATTCTGCCCCGCTGACCGGTAGAGAGGACCCTGGCTGGCGTTCTTGTTCATCCAAGGAACTTGACGTAGAGCATTGACCGTCTGCGTTTTTTTCTCCCCTTTCCCTCTCCTGCCGAACTTCAGATCGGCTGCCGTCCGTCAGTCTGCGCACGCCCATGCTCCTGGAATCCAGTCCCGTCGTGTTGGCGGCCACTCTGTCCAGCGACTCAGTTTTGAAACGCCTTCGTGGCCGTGCAGACGGAGAAACCAAGAATTGTTCCTAAGCCGTTTGAGACGGTATTTCCAAGGCAGGGCGGCCATTGCTCAGAGAGGCCAATTTTGCGAGGAACGGTCATGCCGAAGACTTGCACACCGGGGCCTCATGATCTTGCATCTCCAATGCCAGGTTTTGTACCACTGTCCCAGATTCGGGTGCCCTGGCGACTAGACAGCACAGTAGGACGAACCATGGAAGAAGTTATCCGGGGAAACCACACTCGTTTGGCTGCTAATACCCGTCATGGCACGCGCTTGGAGAGTTCACATATTGGGAAACCGATAGCTCATTATCCGCTCACAGATTTGGAAGGACCCTGTGCAGCCTCATTCCTTGCCGCATTCTCGGGACGATCAGTCGCAAAGGCCTAAGGGTTGAGACCCAGAGGTACATAGACACCCCCGCGAAGATGGCCTTCATGGGGACCCCAGGGACGGCCTTGAACATGAGGATATGGCCGACAGACTGCCGCATCCAGCACCAACCATGCGTGAGATTTGATGACGTCGACGGCTAGAGGTATCTGCACACCATACACTATCCCACGGTCCCTTCACCGTGGTCTACTTGGTGGGGGGACCCTGAATGCCCGCCTCAGGGTTCAGCGGGAATCTCGTGGAACCTGGCTGGCAATCCGGAGCAAAACGACCGAGAGATTGTTGGGAGGCGACCAGATCAGGCCCGCGTTTACTGAAATGGTCACCATGATGCCTCTTGAGTGCACGAGGTCTGCGTCTGCAGCCGCAGCCGCAGCCGCATCCGCCCATCACATTGAACCCTGGCAGACGCAGGTTGCAAGAGAAACTCAATTTGACGCGATGGGAGGGGTGTAGAGAAAAAAAAACAAGCCCAGGGTCCGAGGATGGATGGGCCCTTGAACGGGAAGAGAGCAAAAAGCCCATCCCGCCAAATTGCAAATGACCATGGTTTCGTGTCATTGGATGTAACCAACTTTTTGAATGTCGACAGCGCTCTTGATGGGAGCAGCTTTAGACGAGAAAACCTAGTGACCGTTTCTGGGAGATAAAAGGGTTTGGTGGCAGCCATGTGCGACGCCCTTCGGGCCCGGGGGTCTCCTCCGCGCCGAAGCCAGCATGGGCAGGCGTACGGAGCTCTGCAGATAGAGTTTCTGAGCCGACCCTCCGGAGGCCCCCCGGAACTTTGTCATTGGTTCTCGGCGCCTTTAACAGCTTTGGCGAGACGTCCAAGGCACGCCATTCTGATGACTGGCGCATGCGGAAATTCAGTAAGCTGGTTGTCATAATGGTGGAACTTGTTGAAAGCAGCACTGTAATGGCTTACTGACACCACCCCTAACCAAGAGAAACGGGCGGTGCTGTCTCAAACGTCCAAGTTTCTGTCCGTTGCAAGTCGATCTCCCCTGTGGACTGAACTGGACTGGACTGCAAGACTGCGTAAAGCCGGGCGATGGGGCTGGTGATGCTGGTCAGAAGCAGGTGCAAGAGTTGGCATTGGGCCCTGCTCCACAGCTCTTCCATATTTTCGCTCCCTTGATCGCATTTTTCTCGATCTGCCCGATTATTGGTCGAAGCTCATCCCCTGCCTTGATGGGGACCCTTGGGGAACGACCCTGGAAGCGTTAGCGCCCAGGGGACTGTCGTCCGCCTCCGTCCGCCTCCACTCGCCGAGATTTTGCTGCTGGCGAAGAGAAGCTAGACCAAACGAGATGTAGGGTGTTTGTGAGCTGCCCTGGTCCAACCGCATGCTGGTCCACTTGCTACTCTCGGCGCCCGCAACCGGCGACGGGCCATGGGTTGAGACAAGGATAGGCCCGAGTGGATTGCGACGGGGGTACGTTCCCCAGGGCCAAGGCTAGGAAGACACGACTTGACTCCCCGTCAGCCCCGAGGCCCTCCAACATCGCAGTCCAGGGCGCTGTCAGAATGACGGAGCTCTTTGCTCAACGCTGTGCCCCTCTCATATCCTGTGTATTTGGTCGTGTTGGTATCGCCATTGGCGCTGCATAAGCCCATCGTAGGCGAGGAGAGGGGGCAAACATTTCGTATTGTTGTTCTGTGATCGCCTTGACTTCCCTTGCTGCCTTCCCTTTGCGTCTCCCCAAGAGAGCCTCACAGCCATGTTATTCCCCCGCCTCGAGGAAGCCATTCGGCGTTAGCTGGAACAAACAATAGGAGACATTGGGGTTTCAATTGGGGATGTGCAGGGTCCTCCCCAACGCTCACCGAGATCCTGGAGGCGACGGGATTGCCCTGTATGAGCAACGGAAGAGAGTTTATGTTGTGCTCCCTAGCCCTGTGTTTTCTCGTCTGGTGTTAAGCGACTGGCACCGTCTCGAACCCAGAGATACAGTTAGTTGGGGTCGAGGGTACCTGAACATGGAGTCGCGAGGATAGCTGTAGATTGGACAGTTTGCCGTAAGCGCGGTTCTCAACCTTCTTTGACGAACGCGCAGTCTCGAACGTCTAGCTGACGACTTGCTGCTCTGAGCTTGACGTCACCATGGTGCGATTCTAGGTGTACAGGGTCTCGGGGTCCTGGGTACCTCCCGTGCTAGCTGCTTTTATCCCACTATCCGTCATGGTGACGCTGAAGGCATCCGGGGATCGAGATTATGGTTGGGAAATCAGGGTCCAGGATCCGGAGTACCGTTCCGTGGGAGAGGTTCTCTGTATGTACGCATGTACCTTATCAGCTGCGCTGTGGGTGTTGGCCAACGGGTCTGGTGTTGAGATTGCAACGCG
This sequence comes from Fusarium vanettenii 77-13-4, assembly GCF_000151355.1. Taxonomy (NCBI): domain Eukaryota; kingdom Fungi; phylum Ascomycota; class Sordariomycetes; order Hypocreales; family Nectriaceae; genus Fusarium; species Fusarium vanettenii. Next base: position 296,371 of record NW_003315881.1, read on the forward strand.
TCGTTGCGCCGTGGCAGACTGGATGCGGCCGAGTAAGCAAATCTCGCCCGAGTTGCAGAGCGCACAACGTGTTGCCTGAATTTGATAAGGGCGGGATGGATGTGGCTGCTGGTAGGGCGGAGCGTTGTCAAAGCCATTGCGATGCCAGTAGGGCTACTTCGTACAGTAGCTTGAGCTTGGGTCGAGGGGATGGATGATGGACATCCAGGGTCAGCAACAATTGCGGCGCGTTGGGTGGTACAGCTGGTCGAGTGTGCGCGTGTGCTTGTGTGTGTTACACACATCGCTTCAGAGAGCGCCGGACCAGGCAGGCCAGGGCAGACTTTGCCATGCCATGCGGAGAAGATGAAGTCGCGAAGAGTGAATGATCGACACTGCCGGACTCATTCGCGTGAAGGATGGAGTCGACAGGCGCAAGGCCGTTCTTTGTGAAAAGGTTCTCCTTTGGGTCTAGCGTCCCGGGTGTGATGGCGATGGCTTGTGTTGGGCAGTCAGTCCAGTCAGTATCAAAAGCCCCTGCCCTTCTTTTTTTCCCTTCTTTCTTCTGCTTGCCCTTCGCTGGACCCCCTGCTTGCCTTGCCTTGCCTTGCCTTCCCTGCCCTGGCAAGGTTGGCAAGGCAAGGCAAGCAAGGTAAGCCTGGCGCGCCCTGGCACCTTCTCTGCCACGACCCTGGCAGCATCTCAGAATAAGCCCCGCTTTCCGAAATCCCTGTCACTCACATTTTCCTGGTGGCCCATCACCCATGCGTCTTGTCCCCTTGTCCCTGGGCAAGCGACCCCACACCACCAGTTTCCGGCCCACTTGGATGCTCTGCTTTTGTTATGCAACCCCGGCCAAAACCGTCTGGCAGCACTCGCTGATGGCCGATGGGCGTGGTGAGGGGGAGCGGGAGCTTAGTGATGATGACCCTCAGGGCAGGTGCCTCTTTGGAGAGAGAGAATGAGATGTGACTTGTGAGTTGTGCTAGCACTCAAAGCCTCAAGTGTACGTACTGACCCGGGCTAGAGGCACGCCATGCGCCACACCCCACACCCCCACCTAAGACCCGGACTGACCTTAGGTTTCCTTCTTGGAAAACCGCACGCCACTGCTATCGGTAGGGACGGACCCATCCCCGTGGCTCATGCCCCAGCTACGGACCTACAGTGCATGCCCCGGGCCCGACCACAGGCTGCGCTGTACATCGTAACTGCGGCCTCTCTCTACGCTCACTCGACTTTTTCTCGATCCCATCGATCGATGGGGTTGCGCAAAAATTCCCATGCTGACCTTCACCCTATCCCATCCCCTCTATCCCTTCTTTTCATCCCCACCTCTCCACTCCCCATCTGAGGACTCAGGACTGAGGAGGCGTGTACCGACCAAACCATTGCTGTCTTGTCTGTGCTTGCTTGCTGTGCTCACTCCCCATGTTCCCGTTGCTTCCCACTCACCTCTCTCGCTCACTACGACTGACTGCTCTTCTCCTCTCTCCGCTTCGTGCAGGTTATAAACTTAAAGCTCCAGCCATCCGTCCAGCCTCGTTTCGCTTGATGTTTGACTTCTTACTCCTCTTCTTCTCTTGCTATCCATCTTCAACAAGGTTCCTCCTCTCTGGCTGATTGATATTGCTTCTTGAATCAAGTCTTCTTGATCGGACCTTCGCTGTAACATACCTATATACAAACAAGCAAAGCCATTCATCCTCTTTGGCTGCATTCTTCTGTGCCTGGCTTGGCTTACCTTACTGGGAGCTCTTACACCTTCGACGCCTCGACACATCCGTCTCGCCTCGTCCCCTCTCACCACTTCTCGGCTCGCCCTCGCCGCCGTTGACAACAACCAACTACAACACCACCGCGACAGCTTCTCACACCACCGACATTTACTTTACGCGTCTCATCGCTTCATGATTTCGACATCTGACGCTCTCCTTGCTCTCCCCACCAGAACCTGCAGAGCCGTCACCGCTATCACCAGCGCCTCCATCTCCACCTTCAGCTCGTCTCTCATCCCTACCTTACGCCAATAACGCCTCTGAACGACCCCCTGTCGTCTTTCAGGCGCAAACAAACACCCGCGATAAATCAATCGGTCCCGTGTCCTGAAAAAAGCGGAGGCCATCCATCGCATCGTCGCCCCCTCGGCCTCTCGAGTCTAGACAAGCTCCGTGGCTAGACATCCCGCCCTTTAGCTCCGCTTCGGCTCCTGGACGACTCCACCACCCTCGCTGTCACCGAATCCAGGCACCTTTTGGTGTACTACGTATCCGTGAGACGCTCTGATCTACAATACAAGTGCTCTGGACCCCAATTCAACGTGAACAAACATTCAAACTCGTTCAGCCTGAGCCTCTGCCTCTCATGACAATGCACGCTGTCAATTCCGCCGGCCGGGTCGTATCCCTCCTCAACGACGAGAGCTCTGCTCCTCAACAACCGCGACCCGTCAGCTTCCACTCCAGCTATGTCCTCGCTCAGTCGTACCCCACCCCTGGCAGCAACGCTTCTTCACCCAACACGCCTGAGCTGCTGCGCTCCGATTCCTATGACTCTCAGATGAGCAATGATCCAGTGTCGCCTCTGACCCCCAGCGTCGACTACTACTCACGACATCAATCCGTGTATACTATTCCTCATGACTACAGCCTCGACCCCAAGCAGGCTGCCTACGCCGACAGCAGCCGTTCGGCCTCCTACGACGCTGAGATGGTTAGCCAGCCTCGGTCGTCGCCCATGCCCGAGCGACCCGGAAAGCGGTACCCCTGCCGGTACCGCGACACTCACGGATGCGAAAAGACATTCACCACCTCTGGCCACGCCTCGCGCCATTCCAAGATCCACACCGCCGAGAAGGCTGTCCAATGCACCTTTGCGGGCTGCCAGAAGAAGTTTACACGTGCCGACAACATGAAGCAGCACCTCGAGACTCACTACAAGGACAAGAGCCGGTCCTCTGGCTCTCAACGTGGTCACCGGGCTTCTCTCGCCGACGGACGACGCAACTCGACCTCGGGACGCCCTTCCGCGAGCCGCGCGTCTTCGTCCCGGGATTCTAGAAGCCGTCGCGACGCCGACCCTTATCCTCTTCCTTCGCCCCCACTGGCCTCACCGAGTGTTGGCAGTGGATCTTGGGACGTTCGAGGCCGCAACCTCTCGCTTCTCAGCCGCCCTGTTGCTGACAGAACACCAAGCGGTCTTGATGCTCTGGCCATGGCGGTGGCCTGCCAAGAGGACTCTGGTGTTTGAATGTCTGTCGCCCTGGCATCCTTGACATTTTTCAAACCACCATGGTCACATATGCTCTATTGATAATCCTAATCGTTTCCAATCTCGCACCCACGCACGCCCAAACACCACCAACCAACCAACATCAACACCCCGCCACCGCTCTTCATCCACTTCAACGCAAAAATTCTCGACACTATTTTATGAATGGCCCCTCACACACAAAGGGCGTATTTTTTTTCAAACCCGCTCGGACATGTTTCAACCTACGGGATTGTATATGAGTACACGAAGAACAACCCGAACGGACAACGGCGTTTTTATCACGGTGATTTCTTTCTGATTTTTTTTTTCTTCTTTTTTAAAAAAAGGTTCTCAGGGACATGGACAGTGTCGCAAGTACACGACATGGCGTCACGGCATGGTTATTCTCCCACACTACTACTACGGATTAGATAAACGACAGGAAGCGCCCCATTGGAGCCTCGAAGTTCAGGGGGCGGAAAACAAACGCAAGGCGTTGACAGGATTTTTTGGTTGATGATATGATTTTTTCTGTTGTCTCTTAGCAACGTACACGAGGAGGGGGAGGGGCGGCAGCGGCCTCAAGGTCGAGAGCCGTTTCGGGCATCTCCGGGGCTCGGGCTCGGGCTTGGGCTTGGAAGGGGAGGGGGGCGCAAAAAGGATTGACAGCGGTACAGTACACGGCTGCTGGGCGCCGTGACTAGACGGCCAATGATTGTTGGATTGGACTGAATTATTCACATACCTGTATATTCACTCTCGAGTTGTCGACCAGGGCGCTGATTCGGCGCAATGCAGAGTTAGAGGGGAACGCCCGAAGCTGTGCGCAATTGATACCATTTTGCTCTTCATTACTACAGTTTATACCAACGCGGGTGATTGTGATTCGAGTGACCCGAGCTGAGTGACTTGATTTGCTCATGGCGTGAGAATAGAGTTGCTCGGTTGCTTATCTACCAAAGGTTATGGTGGTTGTGACAATGGATGGATACTCTCAACCAACAACCTACCAATTCCCTTGTCACAACCACATGCAAATTTGTATTCATCCATCTTGATATGAATCCGGATCTTTCGACCCTTGTCATTCTACTACCTGCATTCGTCTAGTCATTTTCTAATTTTCGTTTATTCATCTATTCCCAAGTCTATCATTCATTCAATCGCTAGAGTTGCTCCGTTCGTTTCCGTATCATTACTCCAGCCATGTCACATCATACCCGCGTCAAGCGGGCGTAGTCGTTACTGTAGTTAGTTAGTTACCACAGATCTTCCTTTTCTGCGCATAGTCTGGCCATCTCAAGTTGCTCGTCCGTCTGGCAGACAAGCACCCGCTGAGAGGCGTCGGGACTGCCAAGCTCCTGGACCACGTCCTTGAGGGGCTCCTGGTTACGAGCTCCATCAATCGCAAAACCTAGACAAGCGACTCGCTCAACCACGGCGGCCCGGAGCTTGGCGCTGTGCTCGCCGATGCCACCGGCAAAGACGAGAGCATCAACGCGGCCTTCCAGAGACACAAAGTAGGATCCAATAAAGGCAGAGACGCGGTCAACAAAGATGTCAAAAGCGAGGCGGTGGGTGGGGTCATCCGACTCGGCAACAACACCAAAGTTGGTGGTGCCCGTCATGGATTTCCATCCGCTCTCCTTGTTAAGAATCTCCTCCGCCCGCGAGATATGAAGGTGTTTGGTGGAGGCAGGGGACAGCTTCCCCACATCGCTGGCGTAGTGGAAGACAAGACTGTAAGGTTGACAAGGGGTTAGCATGCAAGGGACTTTATTTAGAAGGGAACCCTCATCGGTTCCGGACGGATCTCAAAGATGATCTGATGAATGTAGGATTCCGCTTCATCCGGTGGGGCTGGGGTGCCTGGCTGGGCTGTCTCACCTTGGATCAACACTGCCGCTTCGGGTTGCACCTGGAAGGCCGGCCAGAGGCGTCAGTCCCATGCTCGTATCCCAGCTCTTGCCTCCCTTGATGGCGCAGGCACTGGCACCGCTGCCCAGGTGGAGGGCGATCATGTTCAGCTGGCCGACGTCCTTGTTGAGGTATTCGGCTACCAATCGCGTAATGAAGGCGTAGCTGATGCCGTGGAAGCCATACTTTCGCAAGCGATTGCTCTTTGCGATCTTGGGATTAATGGGATATGTGTAGATGTGGGGTGGTATAGTCGTGTGGAACTGTGAGTCGAAGCAGGCGACATTGACTGTTTCGGGGAGCGCCTTGATGCATGTATCGACAATGCTCAGGGCGACACCATTGTGAAGCGGCGCGAGGTCGCTGAGTTCTTCGAGGTGGTGATACGTGTCTGATGTGATGATCTGAGAACAGTCGTAGTCGCCGCCGTGGACGATGCGATGGCTGGCAATCGCAATGTCCTGCTTGGACGAGATCTCCTTCAGCTCCGGATCGTCGACAAAGGTATCGAGAAGCAGATCGAAGGCGTCCTCCTGGTTCTTGACAGCATCGCTGACCTCTTTGGCCTTGATGACCTTTTCGCCGAGACGTTTGTAAGTGAGCTCTGCTGGTGGGGCAGTGAGGCCGCTGATCTGAGCTTCTGCGATCTCGCGGGGCACCGCGCTCTTCTCCGATGTGTAAACTGAGATTTTGACCGAGCTGGACCCGGCATTGATGGCGAGAATAACCTTCATGACGACAATATCAAGCTGGAAAAGACCAATGGATGGATGTCGAGGGGGGAGCACCGCAACGAGCCAAGGGAGCTTCTGTTTTATGACCCCCCCCCTCATGGCTGAGCTGTCCCCCTCCTGGCGTGGGCTTGCCTTACCCTTTGCAATGACGACACAAGGACTGTGGTCTGATACTAGGTATCGCGGGGTTTGTAGGCTCGGGGTGGGGCTCGAGTACGCCCGAGCAGTCTGCCCACGGAGGAACAACATGTGGCATATGCAAACGGCTGTCCGCCGCCGCGCCGCTCCCAGTCCTTGCTAGTAAAGCCGCTGTCTCTGCCGTCAGCCAACCTGACCTGACCCCCCACGACCGCCGAAAATCACTCCGTCCCCGGCACTTTCAGGTCCTTGGGTCAAGCGAAACAGCGATCTATCGCTTTTTGGGACCCTGCAAACGGTTGTCACCCCACCCGCATGCTGCGCCGTACGCATGTGGTTCGGCCTAGTGGTGCAACTGGTTGGCTACCGCTACTGCATCTGACACTTGACACTTTGATACTGCCTCAAGGCGTAGCTTCGGCCGCATCCGAGGGTTCGGGCACTGAGTCTAGAGTGTGGTTCTGCCAACCAGATAGCGGTAAATCGGGAGAATGTCCCGGCAAAATCTGCGGTGAGGGCAACTCAAAGTGGTTCGGTGGGAATGGGATCCCATTGAATTCGCGGTCCGAACTGTGGCAATAGAGCCACGTCTCGAGGAATCGTCGATATGCTGGGCTGACCGTTAGCTGATGCTTCGAAACCGGTTCGGAATCTCGTGGATCGCAACCAATGCCACCTCGAGATACGATTAATCACCTTGACGCTCGGTAAACTGGATGGCCAAGTATCGTATGTCCAGCGTCGGCTGCATCGACCTTGGCTCCGACGAATCGCTCGTTCTGGTTCGAGGTCGCATGCGATGCGCCAGGGAGAAGCGCCGATGCGAATGATGATCCTCACCCGTGTTGTGACGCCGACCAGAGGCATTTAGTCGAAGTTGCTTTGCCCTGTCATCCCGTCCTCGAATCTCACCGTCGAAACAGTGGATATCGTATTCACGGTATTGCCCATCCGTCTTGTTCGCCCATACGCTGAGCGAGTGGAATGTCGTATAGCGATCTCTCCACAGCTTGAGCCTCTGGATAGCTCCAATGCCCTTTACTTTCCCAAAGCTATCCGTACGACCATGCACATTGGTCCAGACTACGTCGACGTCATAAAAGTCAACCAGGTCCTTCCGGCGCAAGTCGCCCTGAAATTGGATCGAGCTCTCGACTGTCGTGAATTCGTATCTGATCTTGATGAATTGGTCGTGGATGCACACGCCCTCATCCGTCGTGTATCGAACTCGATGGGGTTCCTGAAACGTAATGTATCGCTCCATGTCCGCGGGGTCATAGTACGGGCGATGGCGCGAGTGGAGGGTATGAGGATGGATGTCTGAAGGTGTATCTGAAGGCACTGCGATGCGACGGGTTAGCTGACAATCAATTGGCACAGCGCCGACGACGAGACGCACGGAAATGCTCGAGAAGCTCATTCTGGTAGCTTCCCTGCCAGAGCACACGACGTTGCTCAGATCCCACCACCTCCCATGGCCCTAGGTAGACGACTCGCTCGTCCGGTGTATCTTGAAAGAGTATTCTGCAAGGCCGAAGTCAGCGTCATGCAGCGGCAGAGGCAGAGGCATCGTCGGGCTTCGTGGGAGCGTACATCGTTGCCTGGAAGCCCGGAGGCCCCAGATCAAGCGCCGAGGTTTCAGTGGCCGACCCCTCGGTGGTCGGAGCGGAAATGGTCGATATGCCGGAGGTCGGGGTCCACGTCGAGTCAACGGGACTGACGTAGGTTCGTCCGTATGTTGGTGGGCGGCCGAGCGACGAAGATGTGAAGGATGAGCCCGAAGACGACATGCTGTCGCTGGTGGCAGTCGAGGGCGATCAGACTGACCGAGCTGTGGGGACATGTCATGACACGGTCACAACGGCAAAGAAGGTGCGAGTGGTCTCTGCCGGCGCCGTCTCGAAGATCCCAGTTACCAGCCCCAAGAACGTCTTGTCCAGATTGATGCCGTACTACTTCTTGGCTCTCGAGCTCTCGGTGACGGGAAAGAGTTGAGTGTGTGTGTGAGAATGTTTGCGTGTGGTGGAAGCTTGTGTGAATAAGAAGGAAGAGCGATTAGGTGTGCTCTTGGCTGCTGCTGCTGAGGCTGGGCTCGCGGATGCCCAGGCTGGCGCAAGTGACGGACTCTCAACAAGTCGATATACGTAGAGGCACCGCATACACTCAGACAAGCAAGGGCGGATTCAAGTAGTTGACGGCATGGGTAGCTCGGATGCTGCTGGTGCATTAACCTACCCCTCCGATACGGCCGGTTCTCAGTCACGTATGCGCAGACACACAGGAAGGCAGATCGCAGACTTGGGACGGCGCAACGTGCTGATGGTCTCCAACTTTACAGACGAGGCAGAGTTGGGAGCTGCACCGCGCAAAACGACACCTGACGTAGAGATGGGTACTGTAGGCGTGGGCGCAGTCGGAGCAGCCAGCCTAAACTGGAGATGTAACAGCCGGAATCCAGAGTACTGCAGCAGTTCCAGCGCAGAGAGTCCAATGTCAGATCCTAGAAGAAGTCTTTCGTTTGTTCCTAGACCAGGTGCGGGCCAGCATCATCCATCGCAAATCGTTGGGAGGCAGACAGACGCGGTCGGTTTCCACGGTCGACGAGGGGCTCTTTCGTCTCGCTCTGACCCGAGGGCCAGGTCCCACGCCGTCGGCAGCCAAGACCACAAGGCTAGCCACACACAGACAGGCACGCCGCACGCCGCACGCTGCCCGTCGCAAAGCCGCAGGAGGGCCAGTTGTTTGCCAACAGAGAGAAGCGCATCGACAGAGGCCGTCGTTCGGAGACGGGGAGAATCCTAGTTCGGCAACGGAGAGCCAAGGGCCAGCGCCACATGGACAGAAGCTTGTCATCGATTGGTGGTCCACTGACGACGGGAGCATCGCGCACGGGGGTCGATGCGGCATCCTGATGGGCTGGGTGCAAGGGGTGCATCCGTCTTGGAGCCGTTTTGGGGCCCGTCTTTCTGGAGCCATCTTGGTCTTTGGTGGCCTTTGGTTGGAAGAATCTTGGCTTGCTCACACTAAGCGATCCTGGTCCCGTGGGGCTCTTGTTCGCGGGGCCTCGTTTTTTTTTCTTCCTCTTACCCTTCTTGCTTGCTTTTGCGTCGCTCAAGGGACTTGGGGACCTCGCTTTGGAGCGCACTAGGCCGTCGGGTCGCTGTTCCGCTGACAATTCCCGACTGTCTGGACAGCCGGCTCACCGTTTTCGCCAGCACTCGCATCACATCGCGTGTTGTAGACAGGGGAGAGTCGATATTTAGTCCCAAAGTCACTTGACATGGCGAGGACGTGTTCCGCTGGGCGCGACAAAAAGAGTAAAGATGAAAGCGCGTGTTCGGAGCCGTGGATGGATCCAACTGTTGTGTCACCCACGTTTCTATGTATGTGGTACGTACAGCTTTTGACCAAGTACCTACTGTAAGTAATTTCCATTGGAGCCTCGAACACCCCTGGCTCAGGAATGGTCGGGTCCAACACCATCCTCTATCCGAGTAATGCCATTGGTGCGGCGAGTCTTGTCTCTGGTGTGAATCGAGTGAAAGTTGGGGATGGAATCATGAAGGAGGAGGAAGAGGAGGGTAGCATCTTTCGATGATGGATGGTTGTGGACGACTACCTAAGTAAAGAAAAGCAAATAAATGGAAGGCGCCTGTACTGAGTAGGTACCGAGCATCCTAAGGAAGGAGTGAAGGAACAGGGAAGGCGACCCAGGATTGGGCCAAGTACCTTGAACACCCTGACACCTTTGATACCCAAGCACAAGACTCCGACTTACCATCCATCCATCCACTTGGATCTCGACGGATCACGTCGATCTGGGATTCCATTGTTCGGTCTTGGGAGTGCCTAGCCCAATACGGTAGAGACCAAGAGTTTCGATAGTTGCTCCCGTTAATTTCAGAAACTCTGGGCAAAGGAGTCTGACTAGGAGATAGTGTTGACGCATAGTCAGCTAGTACTGACTGACTTACACATGTGGGTTCACCCAAAAAGTTGCTGCACAAGAATTTACAATTGCGCACCTTGCTTTTCAAATACAAAGCCTTTACTTCTTCAATAGGCAATCATGACATTTATCAACCCGCCCCAAACTCGAGTGGGTGGCACAACTTCCCCAGATTGCAGAATTGTACATCCCCAGCTGTAAAGTGCCATGTCTTGGGCCAAGACGCCTCGTGCGCTTATGTAACCTCCCCCCCCCCCACGTCTCCGTTCATGACAACCAAGCTTCAACACCACGTGCCCTCGCCGAGATATTGGCACTGTCTCATTAGCACGTCCTCTCCCCCCGGAGCTCGCAGCACGCATTATTAGCCCCCATCCCGCTGTCTGTCTTGGGAGTTTTCTCAACGGGCTGAACGGTCGATTCCCTGCAAGAACTGCAAGCCACAATCGCTCCAGACTCGGGCAACGAGTCCCTCACCGGTTTCTTAAGTGCTCAAGTCACAGGCAAGTCTCACAATTTCCTGCCGATACGGACGACGAGGACCCAGCGGACAAGGGGACGAGAACGGGGAACCGACCCAACAGTGGTCATTCCGCCCTGGCCGGATTCTAATCTGCTCTGCTCAACTTGACTGGACTCGATTTGAGCTTTTTTTCAAAGGTCAACCACCCAAAGCCGCTCCCCCGGAGACGACGCCCTGGACGCCCTGTTCAGTTTACTTCGCCTGTCATTTCCTACCCGCAACAGCCAAGCTCCGACCAAATTCGAGCAAGGGTATCGAAGGACTCAGCCAAGCGCAGCCAAGTCGAGCCAAGGGTCAACTAAAAGGAACCAGCTGCTTTTTTCGTACGGCGCCATCCATTGCGGCGTTTGCTTGGCGCACAGCACAGTCCTCACGCAACTGCCGCACAGTCCTGCGATGCCCTCCCACACCATGCTGCGCAGCCTGCTTCAACCTGGCAGTAACATATCTCTTCCATTCCATCACTGCTGAGCAAGGCACGGCCATGAGAATCTTTGTCGCTCTGTCTTTTTTTCTGGGCACTTCTTGTCCGCCAAACTCTGTCCGGTTTTTCGGCCTCCTGGCTGCAAGCTCCAGCTGAGTCTGCCTCGTTTGAATTCGCGACACAGCTCAGGCCATTCATTCGTCCTCCTTGGAGCTGCTGCGACGCGTCGCAATCCCGTCGCAAGCCATGCCTCTCTTCTCCAGATATTCCATGCGCCAGAACCGCGGTTTCCTAGGTTCCGACAGCTCTGCATTGCCTTCACAAGATGCCCAAGTAAGTTCAGCCAATGCTTTGTCTTTGTCGCATTGAGTTCCCATCTTTGCTGTCAAGTCCGCTCTCGGTGACCATCGCCTATGGATCCCCTGTCATGAAAACCCAGTCGTCCTGACCTCCCGGCTAATGAGCACTTCCTGGAAATAGGATCGTCAACAACTGCGTTACGAGCTTGACTTGAACGCATGGAACTTTCGCATTTGGGGTGTTTGCGCATCGGGCTTTTTAACAGATTCGTAAGCTCTCTCCCACTGCATCCATTACCGACATCTACATGCTTCCACATGCTTTCATCACCTGCTTTGGATTCAACAGCCACCCCTAACGCTCTTGCAGATATAACCTCTTTTCCACAAACGTCATTCTCGCTTCCATCGCATTTGTCTACTGGCCTAATGGTCCAGAATGGTCCGGACTTCTCATCAACTTCTTTACTCTCCTTGGCTCCGTCATCGGCCAACTACTCTTCGGCTACCTCGCGGACCGGTATGGTCGAACCCGCCTCTACGGCATCGAACTAGTTCTTGTAATTGTTTCTACGATTGGTGTAGCCACTAGCAGTCACGGCTACAATGATCTCTCTTTCTTGGGTCTCTTTATCTGGTGGCGCTTTGTCATGGGGATTGGTGCGTCACCCAAATCAACCAAGGCTCGACGACATCACCAAGGACGGGATGCTAACAATCATGACAGGAATCGGAGCCGAATATCCCCTTAGCGCAGTAATTACATCGGAATGGTCCAGCACTCAGTCTCGAGCTACCATGTTGTCTTCGGTTTTCATGATGCAGCCGATCGGTCAGGCCCTGGCCCAGTTGGTTGGTCTCTTTGTGCTTCTTGGCTTCCAAAGGAGTCATGACCTTCAAGGAATGCGATGTGGTCTCGATACACTGCACGAAGAGGAGTGTAAGAAGGCCTTGGACGGCATCTGGCGCATTGTTATTGGTTCCGGCGCGGTGCCTGCGTTGTTGGCCATCATCTTCCGTTTCTTCCTATTCGACTGCGGCATCTACAGTCTCGAGGTCCGGAACAAACCAGCAATTGCTCTAATGAACACACAGAGGATTTACGGAGCACCTCAAGGAGGTGGAACGGAGGCCTTTCCCGGCGGTATCAACGGGCGCCCTCCGATGAACGGCTCGTTCCCGATGACCCAGCTTAACCAGCCTCCGCCATCGACGACATATCAGATGAACCCGCCTAACGGAAATCACACGGCGCCTTCTTATCGAACAAACGCGCCGCCTAACAATATGCATCTCACGAGCACCTCGCAGCAGGCCATGCCCATCCAGTTTTCCAAGGAGGATATGCACAACTACTTTATCCGAGATGGCAACTGGGCCTACCTCCTCGGAACAGCAGCAACATGGTTTTTCTTGGATGTATCATTTTATGGAATGAGCCTTGATAACAGAGGAACTCTGTCGACAATGTGGGCGACGACAAAACCGACGCCGATCAACGACAGACTTGAGTGTTGGAACTCGTCCCTCCAAGGGGGCAACTCTACAGTGCCACAATGGGCCATCGACGGACTTCCGGTTTGGTCGACCGACGCGACACACCCCTGCAACACCATCTACGACGTGCTAATCGAGCAGACTAAGCAATATTTGCTGACCGTGTCGCTTGCATCTATTGCTGGAAGTGCTTGCTTTGTCTTGTTTTCGAGCCGGATCCCCCGGCGGCAGTGGCTCACGGCCTCGTTTCTCGTCCTGGCCGGTTTCTTTGTGGTTACCGGCTGTGTCTATTATGGTGTCCATCAGAAGGATGGTGCACCTGCTACAGTGGTGTTTGTGGCCATCTGCCACTTTATGTTCAACTTTGGTAAGTTGACACCCGAAACCTGGTCTGATTCACGTTAACAAGGGTTGTTTCTAGGCGCGAACACGTTGACGTTTATGATTCCCGCCGAGATCTTTCCAACCTGTTATCGATGTATGTGCCACGGTATCTCAGCAGCAGCGGGCAAGCTCGGCAGTCTCGTGGCGGTGCTCGTGGTATACGGCATCAACCAGTCATACGATGCCGACACTCGACATGGCCTGATCTTCCTCCTATTCGGATCAGTGGCGGCGGTCGGGGCCATCTTTTCGTGGGCATATCTACCCAACTCGCAACGCTGGGTCGAGTACGATGGCAAAAAGTACCTCGAGTCAAAGACGCTTGAGGAACTGGGCGAGGGCAGGGTCAAGGCGCGGCTCACTGGCGAGCTGGTCACTATTGAGGAGAAGTGGGATGAAATCAAGAGGAGGAAAAGGGGCTCGCAAAGGAGCGACCCTTCTATACCCGATGGGGCTACATAATTGTACATGTTTTTTTTCGGATTGATGATGTAGGATGGGCGGATAAATCATTGATTGTATCATGAGCCCCCGACGGGCCTTTTTTTGTAATCTATACACAAGTAACGGATACCCTATAAACATGACGATTAGATACTTTGGGCATTATGTAGTCTCCATTGCTATTATACTCATTACTATCAATGGTGCTGTTGCTTCTAATCCTCCCTCACGTTGAGGTTCACATCTCCCCTTTATCCGCCGAGTCCATTCCGCCGAACCAGTAAATCAACAGTGTCGGCATACAACTCGTGATCACTCGTCGTTGCCCTTATACTCTCGTCAGCCTCGATGGAATCTAACCACTTTGCCCAGCGTGACCCAGGCGGAGGAGGCGACCAGCCACGCAGGGAAGTGAGGATACGGGGGAGGCGGATAGCAAAGGGGGCAAGATGGATATCGACGAGACTAAGGTTCAGACCGAGGAAGAAGGGGCCCTAGAGTCTATGTTAGCTTTTCATGTCTTGTGTTGTATACAACAGGGTAGAGAAGATACCTGCTCGTCGGCGGCCTGTACGAGGCTATCAATGCTGGTCTGGAGTCGTGCAGAGGCGTCATGTTGCAAAGCTATTTCCTGTGTTTGAAGAAGGGTGAACAGAGGCGGTATTATACGGTTATTGATCTAAACCTTGGTCAATTTCTACTACTTGTTAGACATTGGAGATATGCTTACATGGTCTATCCAGAATCGACAAGTAGCCTTTGACTGCGCATCGGTGGGAAGCAGAGGCTTGCCCTGACCCAGATCCTCAAGCTACTAGAGTATTAGACATTGTGTCCGTTCGAGGTAGTTGATGACTTACATATTCTAGGATCACGCCGCTTTCTGCACAGGTCCATTCACCCTGTCTTATCGCAGGAACACAACCATGCGGGTTCGCCTCGAGGAGGTGTGTTGGAGCCGGACGTCGAAAGGGGTCCGTCTCGCAGTATTGGTAGGCCAGGCCCTTTGCCTCGAGGGCTATCCAGACGCGCTGAGAGAAGGGGCTAGACTGAATGTTAGCAAGGTTACAGAAGTTGGAGGGGGCTATGAGTTACCAGAAGCATGCCCCGTATAGCTTCAGAGTGTTCTCTTTGGCGTGTTTCCTGGCTGTTATCAGTGCGGCGCCTGTAGTTTTCCGACTCGGGGGCTTCTGAAATATAGTCAGTCATCGTTCCCCCTCAGCCTTTCAAGCATTCACGCCTCACCTGTGCCTTTTTCGTCTCCCTCTCTTGCTTGGCCAAATACCGCTGCACACTATTCTTCTTAATCTCATCACTCTTCTCCAACGTGTGTTTATGAGGACCAGCAACACCATCCCCCTTTCCATTACCTCCATTACCATTAACCCTCTGAACCGTCCAGAACCGCTGTTGACCAGCAACACCTGCAAACCCACCCAATATTGCAGGCCCGGACTGTCCCTGGTCTAAAGGTTCAAGCTGCAGCTGCGCGCCGGGGAGATACTCGGTGATTTTTATCTTTACGTCACATAGATCGCGTTCGCGGGCGTTGCGCTTTCGCTTCTTCTTGTTGGGGTCGTCTGACTTGGGTGTACCTGGAGGCCGGCCCTTCATGCGACAGTCCCAATAGTGCGATACGAAGGGTTTTCGCTTATAACGCTGCGTCGAGCGGTGCGAGTAGACATTGTCGACATGGGGAAAGTATGTCTCAAACCTGCAAAGTATCAGCAGTGTTCTCTTATAGGAAATGCATCCCAGGGCAATGGAAGAGCTACTGTTCATGTGTGAGGACAATCATTTCGTCAACGTTAAACAGCTTATCCCGCCAAGCCTCCAGGTCCGGAGGATCAACCACAATCTTGCTACTCAACTGCCCATTCGACCTCTCAACAGGCTGTGGCGGCGGTGGCGGTGGCGGTTGTGCACCGAATACACCCTGTATCTGCTGCGTCTCGACAACAGGCACAGGCACCGCCGTCGGCGCGAGTATACCAAACTGACCCGGCGCATGATGTGGAGCCGGGGCCGTGACTGCAGCACCGCTCTGCGCAGCGTGCAGTCGATACGCCTCATCAAGATCCGGCGCGACATACCCGTCGAGTCCAATGCCGAGGGCCACCCGGTGATACTGCGCAACGGCGGGCGCAAACGGTCCGGAGCCGGGACCCGGAGCTGAAGGTGTGGCCATGTGGGGCCGATATTTTCAGGTGCGACGGGGACAAGGATGTTTCGGAGTTTGTTCGTTGGCTTTTTATTTTATCTTTATTTTTTACATTGCTGCTTTAACAATCAATGTCTCTTAGAAATTGGCGTAAGAAAGAGGGGCTTTGTTTTGGTCGTTGGGTGACACTTTTTTTTTCAGCCGCATGTCACAAATGGGCAGGTACGACAAGGCGGCAACCCGATGCACGGACCATACATTTAGCGTCAACACCATTGTAGACCCACTTTTACCAACTGACACATAAAAATATCAAAAAAAAGAGGCAAAAAGAAAGCCTCGCAAATTTGCTCGCAATCGAATCATATAGGAACAGCCCGATGCGGGGGTCGAACCCGCAACCTTGAGATCGCGTACTCGTTTTGGAATATTAAGAGTCTCACGCTCTACCGATTGAGCTAACCGGGCGTGGCTCGAGTTGATGCTTCAAGAGGAGCCCAGTCGCCTTGTGAGGACGACGGTGACGATGGCTTCACTTCACGGACAGCGTCAACTACTTTTCACTACACCATAGTCAATTCCCCAAGTACAAGTAGTGATGTCTCATTGTCGTTAGAGCCCGGGTATTTCTCCAGTTGCTTAATGCACTCATCCCGCCCACCCACCCACCTACCCATCCATTCATTGAGAGTCCCAAACCCATATCGTACAAAGATGGTCAACATATTCGCCTCCCCAGTGAAAAACGCCTGCCCTGTTGTGCCCCTTGTCGGGTTCCATCTCTTTCCTTCTCTTTATTTTCATTACTGGGCTCCATAAAGCCCTGTCGTTTGTTGTGTCTCTTATAAGAGTCACTCAGTTGTTTCTTGTTTCCCATGATCCCAAATCCATGGCATCCATTGGTCCCATGTTCATCAAAGCCCTTAAAACGCCCTCGCCCACTTGCGGTACTCCGGTTTGTCCTTGAATATCCCATCCGTCTGGCATCGTAAACGCTCCGTTCTGATCTAGACCAGCCGGTATCGTAAAGCCAGATGGGTCTGCAAAGAATCCTTGTGTGTTTCCGTCAAGCACGCCAGTGTTCATCATTGTCTGGTTCGGTGATATTGGGCTCGTGTTGAAAGAGTTGGGGTTCGATCCGTTCAGCTGTCCGGGAGCCAAGTGGCCTCGTTGGTCAGATCCTGTGCTCGAGTTTGGTGTCGGTCGATTCGGTTGTACTCCATCTGGTGATCCTGATGCGTCCTGGCCGTCTCCTCCAAGATCCCCAAACCCTGACATTGGACCGCTTCCAGTCCCGTTCTTGTCATAGGTTGCTCCGGAGCTTGGCGTGAGAATGGGTAACTGCTGATCAGGTGAAATCCATGTCTGGCCACTGAAGCTCCCATCGCCAGCTGTCCCCATGTTCTGTCCATCTCCACCAATGTTGGGTTCCACAATGTCGGGGGCTCCTGCTGGATTTCCATCGTCGCCGGCCATCTTCATGAAGTGGCATTCATTGCGATACGCGAGAATGCCCTGAACACCTTCGGGGTTGTCGCACCTAGGCGCACTAGGAGATCCCGGATTCTTCGCCGACGGCTACTGAAAGTTAGCAAGTCGTCCTCCATCACACTTGACTTCAACCTACGCTATCGCTGTTGCGTGGGAACGCAGTCTTGAGCTTGGGGATCCTCAAAGCAAGGGCCTCTAGATCGACGTCGAGCTGGACGAGGAAGGATTCCGTCAGGGGGTTCCGTCGTTTCAGTGCATTCATGGCTGAAAGCAGGAATCGGAGCGAGTCGGCTGTTTGGCTATCGTCGGGTCGGCTCTTAAGGTACTGCACAAACACTCGTGCCGACACGTAGAGGCAGAAGGAGATAAAGGGGTTCACCTAATTCGTCAGTCTCCAAAACAGAACCCATGGCCGTCCAAACTCACTGTTGAGAGGTCCATGTGAGAAATCATTCGCATGATACTGGCAATTTCGTTTGCCGCTGTAATACATCGAACCTTGCTCTCTGCGCTAACCGACGCTGGAAGCTTGTTCTTTTCCGCCTTGAAGATGGCGGCTTGGTGCAGGCAGATGGTCGAAGTGTGGATGCTCATGTTTGTAAAGACAATATTGGGGTTCGACAAGCCTGAGGGGAGTTTGAGTTGAGGGGGTAGACAGAGGGATGTGTTGAGAAGGATATTGTCCATCTGGCGATGACGCTTCCAGAATGGGCCGTTGAGGTCGTGGTCGAGATCGTCAACATCAGGACGATGCAGATGTACCAAGTTTCGTCCGAACAAGCAGGCCATGAGAACGATGCCTCCATAAGGGGACAGTTTACCCGCTCCCATCGGACTGGTGCATTCGCTCAACGACTGTGTCTGCTCAGGCCTGCTCATGTTGAAAG
Organism: Fusarium vanettenii 77-13-4; assembly: GCF_000151355.1. Classification (NCBI taxonomy): domain Eukaryota; kingdom Fungi; phylum Ascomycota; class Sordariomycetes; order Hypocreales; family Nectriaceae; genus Fusarium; species Fusarium vanettenii. The sequence continues at coordinate 314,450 of NW_003315881.1, forward strand.
CTTCTTCTGACGAGGGAAGGTTGGTCATGATGTCGCGCTCGTCGATTGTCATTGGCCAGCCGGTGCCGATACTGGCATATCGATCTTGGCAAAATGCCATCCAAAATGTTCGACGACGCTCTTCTCTCTCAGTCCAATCTTTCGGGGGCGCAAGACATTGCTTGACGTCGAGGCCAGTGCCATCTAGTCTATGAAGACCAGTCCTATCATTTCTTAGCACAAGTCATCAATATCAAAAGAATCCGGAACCTACATCTGAGCGAGACGAATAGCAGAGCCCGTATTCACCCAGGCTCGGGGGAAGTACATCATCTTCATCTCATACGACGACAGCAGAATATGCGTCTGGCAATGAGCGATCGAGATCATGTGTTCTCCGTAGCCCTTGACGTAATCCGCCTCGACATACTTGCGTGCTCTCCGGTAAAACAGATCTTTCAGATCTGCATACTTGTCTGTGATGGTGCATGCCAGGGTCCACATGGCATACCGCAGACAAACGGGTGGGCGCTGGTTCGGCGCGCTGCACATGCAAGGTCAGTACGCCTCAACGTGTTGAGGAGGGGCAGCGCAACGGTCAACGTACAGGTTCATGGCGGCGAGGTATCGGTACTTGTGGATCATGGGGATGGACGGGTGAACCTTTTCAAAGTAGATCTGGTGAAGCTCGTCAATCGTCTCCTGGGGCGGCAGAGGCTCCTCGAGGCCCAGACCGATCATCTCCCAGGTAAAGGTGCCGCCGACATTGTTCATGCCGCCCATGTTCATGCTGGCATTAAAGTTGAAATCCTCGATGGCGCCTGTCTGCGGCGACTCTCCATTGAAGTTCCATCGATCCATATCGCGATCACCCGCCAAGCCCATGGTCGCATTCGGAATGTTGAGGTTAGCGGGCGACGTCGTCTGAGGCGGCGCGGGCATGGGAACGTTGAGGGTCTTTGGCACATTGGTAGGCGGCTCTTGGGTCTTGAGCAGTGTCTCGACTTGCTCTACAGATCGCGGCAGGTCAGCAGGTGAACAGGTCGGCATCAGGACGGGAGAAGGGCTCACTCAGTCGCTCCTCGAGGGCCTTGACATAGCCGCGCTTGGGACCGCTCTTTCTCCTCTGCTCATCGTAGGCGCAGGCGTGTCCCAGGCGAGAACAAGTGCTGCAACTGGGACGAACACCATCACACTTCAGCTTGCGCTTCCGGCATATCATGCATGCCAATCGCTTTGGCTTGGGGACGCTTGAGTTGTCCGGGACGGTCTCTCGGGAAGGCGCGGTGTCGTCTTGGTCAGTATTGGGGCTCCTGGGGCGCTTCTGGCCGGCGCCAGTGCCGGTGCCGTTGTCGGGCGAATCCGTCATGACGATAGGTAGGCTTCCTTCAACAGACGGGACTCGAGGGGCGGTGGATGATGGAGGGGCTATGAATGAGAAGCCTTGCAAGGCCAGTGGGGGTGGTTGGCCAGGAGGAGGACTCGACTCGAGACGGGGACGGGAGTCGCAGGGCGGGCACGACGAGGGTCCCGCTCCTTCCGGAGGAGGTCGGGAAAAAGCGAAGACGGCGAGAAAAGAGTCGGATGTGATTCAGGGCCAGCCGGACGGGGAAGGGGACAGGTTGAAATGGGGGGAAGCCGAGAAAGACCGGCGGCGATGCGGATCACGGAGTATGAATGTTTAAAAGGAATGGGGGGGGGGGAAACCAGACGAAACAATGCGACCAAACTTGAGACTGAAAGTCGCATGTGGAGCTTTGATAACTAAAAGCCGGTTAACCCCAACTGTAGCTTAGCGGAGGTAGAGTATGATTTTCTCAGTGGGGATCAGAGGGTGCGGTGCCGCGATGCGCTGGCTGCCTGGCGCTGAGGGATGTCGATTCAGGCTCGAGCAGCCCTACCGGAAGGCTATCACAGCACCTGCAGGGGTCTAGGGGTCCTTTTGACGGGCTACTTTCCTGTGTTCTGAGGGGATGTGCGGGTTGTATGGAGGGGATGAAGCAATTATTAATCATCCATGGCCAGTGCAGATCAAGACACCATCTCCCCTCAACAAATGGATGCCTCGAACAAGTCAAGTGCACGGTTATTAGTACCCAACAATACGGCATCCGAGTTTTCATCTTGTCCACCCGCGCATAAGTTATCAATCAATCATCCCGAGTACGATTTCATACATGCTGATACCCTACATCTCCCCAGCATAGCCACACGCGTCGCTTGCTTCCGAAGCTCCCACCTTGCTAGCGGCGCCCAGGGATGCAACCGGGCGGCCGACTCGCAGCTTCAATTAACCTTTCACCTAGCCAAATGACACCAATGGCTGCGAGAGAGAGACCTGGCGCTGTGACGAGGACCCGGTACAGCAAGGTCACTGCCGAGCCTAGCTAAGACAGAACACAGCGAACGATTCTTTCACCGTTTTAATCAAGTAATAACCGTCATACTGTTCTGCTGAAACGCGACATAATAGACGTCGTGTCCAGGTTATGCTTAACGGGTCCTTGGTAGACTCCGACTTGCCGGATGCCCGGCATCTCGTCTACTAATACAACTCGCATCAGGCACTCAGCCTTGTTGACGCGTCCTTTATACAACCTACAATTAATTCCGCCCGTTAAGCGAAAACCCCTCATCGATACTGATTTTGCTGTTACAGTGTACTAGGTAGCCCTTTGTTGTCGTCATGATATGTGCTCGTTGTTGATTATTGTTCGTGAACTTTTTACATGGCCGCATGTTCGAGGCCATAACAAACATTACAGAATAACAACGTCTTGCATGTTATTCCCCCTCTTGTTTGTTTTTATCCATCACAGAATTAAAAAAGAAAGAAAAAACCTGGTATGAAGGGAAATGCGGTCAACGTCCTCGTGTGTTCACCTTCAGCTCGGACATGATCATGACCCTCCCCCTCATGGATCTCTATCAACCCTGCAAACTCGTTGCTGGAGTGAGTGCTCATCTACCAATCACTATTCTTGCACTGCCTCATCCAAGTTGAGAAAAGCCCATCTTGCCCATTCCAGTAACATGGCCTTGTCCCCCTTAAGGAGGCCACCTTGACAGAAGGGAAAACACCCTACAGCAGCTTCATACAATAATGACCTGTAATAGCACAACACGACTGGGTATGGGTCGAGCATGAATTATGCCTTGTTAATTTCCCGTCGAGAGACAGAATGCCAATTGTTTGAGGCGGCGCCATCCTCTAAATATAGGCACATGCCAGAGCCCAATTTCAACGTCACATCCAATAACTCTCTGGCATTCACTTTAACGTGTCTCACGCGTACAAGGTAGGAAACATGAGAGTAAGCTCATAATAACCGTTTTGAACAATTTAGACATCAACCAGAGTAGAGCGGCTGATTTCTCGTTTATCTCGCTTTCAAGGTGGCGATGCAGATACTGCTCACCCTCCAATGTCGTCGCTCGGTGTCCCTTTACCCCGTCTGACACCAGAAAAGTGCCTGTATTGACCAGCAATGGACGAGATCCAGCTCAGCTCTGTTTCGAGGATTCACCTCAAAAAGACATACACCGTCGGTCTCGCACGAAGCCGCCATGTTTGCCCCAGTCGTGACACTACCGAGATCGACAAGTTCGTGGCTCCTAGAAATCTTACTCAGATGTATTCGAATCAGCCTCGAGAAGCAAGAAAACAGGCTCTCTATTTCCTGTCAACGTCAACCCCCACGATCCGAAGAATCCCCAGATCGCTGTAAGCAAGGCAATATCGCGTCGGTGCCCAAGCCACCACAGGGCAGGCCCCTGCCGTCTTGAAAGTGTGAACGTGTTCCCCAGTTTCAACATGAGAGATCTCGAGGCCAGAACCTGGGTTGATCGTGCAACGTTAGCATGAGTCCTTATCCTCCGTGGTGTCAACTGGCAAATGCTCCTTACCTTCGTCACTTCCTCCCACCACGAAGCTTCCATCAAACGTGAAACCTAAGAGTCGACTAGTTAGATAGATGCGACGCTCGGCGTTAACATGGTAGACCTACTTAGGCTTCGAACTGGCCCGACCATCCTCGTGATAGTCCTCTGACAGATCCAATCCGTCGTATCCCACAGCGCAATGATCGAATCCGAACCACCGGTGGCAAGATACCGTCCTGTCGGCTGCAACTCAGCCGTCAAGCATGACGACGTGTGCCCATTGAGTTGGAATTCCTCAGACTCATCTCCGTGGTTGGTATGGAGAATAGGCTCGAAACCTGGGTACGAGAGGACTCGGATACGCCCCTCTGCTGTCGTCGCGAATATCTTCTCACCGCTCCAGCAGAAGGCGATTTGGTTGGTTTGCACATGTTGCTGGTGGGAGCTGATGGGCGTAGCTTGAGTAGGCGACAAGACATAAATGGTGTCGGCCTGATAGCATAGTTAGCATCCACTGTAGCTTGCTCAGATGTCTCCAGCCGACCTTGTTTCCAACTAGGAGTGTCTGTCCGTCAGGAGCCCAGACAAGCGTGAATGCATCTCCAAGACCCTTAACTTCGTTGAAGCACGCCTTTGTCCGCACATCCCAGAACTTGACTACGCCATCGCTGCTCACGCTGCATAGCTCTGCATCCTTGGTTGGGTTGAAAGCAACCTTTTCGATAGAAGACGAGTGGCCTTTGAGCTCTGTTGAGAACTTAACATGGGGCTTCTCAGGGTTCCCTGCATCATTTAGTATTGATCTTGACCCTGTGTCTGAGCAAAGACATTGATTTGGCCAACTCACACACTCTTAGGACCCTCTCTGACGACCCTGTAGCCACCAGGGTTCCGAGCGGATTCCACGCGATACACCGTAGACTACCATCAAGGTCAGCAGATGCACAAAGGAAAGGGAGCCTAGCGCAAAGTCATCCATCTGGAACGCACCTGTTTGCACTCACGCCTCGCGAGCTGTTCGGGTCGTTGTATGGCTGACTCCGGAGGTTACTAAAGTAACTCGAAAATTTGTCCTTGGACAGACTCTGTCTGGCCCGGAGGACGGGCGCCATCTTGGAAGACCGTGTCAACCACCCAATGGCTTTCTGTGCTAAGCTGGGCCTCGCGTTTAGCCTGCAGATTGCACTGGATTGTTGTCAAATATACGGGAGCAACGTCTATCCGAACGGAATTAATACATCGGCCCCGCAGCCACGTTTGGGTATGATGTCTTAGAAGCTTTGTTGTATGCAGGATGCCGTAGAACTGTGGTTCGAGGTAGCTCAGAGCTACTGGCTAGTAGTCATTCCGCTTGTGGGTGGTGCTCGTCGCACAGGCCAGTACCCGAAACAGGCCATAATCAGGTGGGGCTCGCACGGCATTGGGAAGCCTTGGCGTGCGATGTTTACATGACGCACGTGCATATTTTGGTGTATCCAACGGCAACCACTTCATTGTTCATGAACCTCAAGTCTAGACCCAATGACATCCTCACTTTGCCTGAAGCGGCCAGCACGAGTCAAAACATTCTTCGTAATAGAGCAAGGTATCGCTCAAATGTAAACTTCATTCCGACTGTGTCGGCTCCTTCCGTCTTCCGGTCATGGTATATGTACAATTTTCATTCACGGGTACTTCCCAAGACAACAAACAGCCAAGATGCAACGAGAGCCATCCAGAGACGTCCCACAGTTGAGCCATTGACAAGACAATCTTCCTCCAATCACCAGGCGCAAGCGTAGCGCAGCTCAGCTCAGCTCGTCAACGGTCCAGTCGCGGACAGATAGCTTCCATTACTCCAGGCCAGGTGCCCTAAGAAGGCGTAGCCCAACTCCAACCTGCCAAATCATGCCCTGAACTTCCTTCGCCCGTGACTCCGTGCGCCATGTATGAAGCCGAATTCCTTACAACAGCAGTGTTCAATAACCAGACAATCGAAAAATGCAATGCTGTCCATGTAGCAGACAGCGAGAATGTGAATCCAGAGGCAGTGGGAGCTCTTTAGCGCCCCTCATCGCCCCATTGGTAAGTGTCGAGGTATCGTGATGGCCCGTGACCAAGCGGGCGTTGGGTGTGTATTAACGTCATAAGCCGCCCATGAGACATAATCCAGACAGAAGCATGTATCCTAACTTCCAGGTTGCCCGAGGGGGAGGGGGCGATCGAGGTTGCCAAGTGTGGAGGGTGTTCATGATATTTGATCAAGGGTCAGCTCGATGTCGTCGATGCCGAAAAGAACAGCGTTCTTCTTGGCCCATTGGCGAGAGAGGATGGACGCTGCAAGAACATGTCAGTAAGCTTCATTGGGGAGGGGTATATCAAGGAGACATACACTTCAAGAACTTCTTGCTAGCATACTTTTTAAAGAATGCTTCGTGGACGACGGGACGAGCGAGGTAGTCAACCATGAGGTTGACAACAGGCTCAATCTCATCCTCGGTATAGCCAGCGTAGTATGAAAGGGTCTCGTCCTGGAAAGGAGTTAATCTCAACTGCATGCATCAAGGTGGGTCAATGTTTGTTTACATACCCATTCACCACGATCAAGGAGGAGTCGCGCCAGGTACATAGCACCGGCGGCAACGTGGCTTGGTCGGTAACGCATGAATCGGTGGTCCAGAAGACTGATCTCCATGAGGTACTTGCCGATGGTGCGAGATTGGATGTCATAGTTGTCCGCCTTCGAGACTCGTCGTAGGAAGTTCATTGGGTTGGGGTAGCTGAGGTCATAGTTGAGGGTGCTGAGAACAAATCGCTCGGCGCTCAGAATCTCAGCCTCGCTAAAACCATCGTCCGCGATGCGCTTAAAGTTCTCGACGTGGGGGGAAAGAACCTCCTCGTACTTGGAGGCAATGAACATGGCCGTGATTCCGACAAGCTGAAGGCGGTCAAGCTGGACAACCTTGGCAGACAGGAAACGGTCAATGATGTTGACAGCCAGGAAGAGAGTTTCGGGAAGGAGGTGGAAGCGGGTGTGAACCTCGACGAGCCAGTCGACCAAGATACCGCGCGTCTTCCATTCGAGGTCGTCCTGGTGGTCCATGTAGTCAGGGTTGGGGATGGACTTGACCTCGAGGTCTCTCAGGTACTCGAAAATCTCGTTGGCGTACTCGGCAACCATCAGGGGGTCCTCAAGATCCTCACTGTCCAAGTCCTTGACACCAGGAGGGTACACCTGTCCATCCTTAACCTCGGGCTCAGCCTGAGCAACGGGCTCGGCCTTTACGACCTCAGGCTCTTGGGGCGTCTCTGATCTCTCACGCTCGGGAACTGAAGGCTGCTTGTTCTCGTCGACGGGAGCCTTGGGCTTTGTGGCGAGGGATGCGGGGGCCTTGGGCTTCGCAGCAGCCTTGATAGTACCATGGCCAGATCGCTCTGTCTTGCCGTTGACAGGCTTGGGGTTAAGAGCAGTTCGAGTGGATCGCGAGGTCTTCTTCTCGATACCGGTAGGCTGAGCAGCCTTGGAGACCAACCCCGCCTTGGCCTTCTTTCCAGCAACACCATCTGCCTTTCCAACATTGCTGACATCGCCTAATGCGGCGCGTTTCCGTGTGTTGGTGGTGCCAGCACCGTTAATTGTGGACTTTTTCGTTTGGAGAGTGGCCTTGGAGGCAGTGGCGAGCTCATCGACTTTGAGAGCGGCGGCCTGCGCCCGTGTAAGACGCGTCGTACCGCTGTTCTCGTCGTTCTCTGTGCCGGCGAGGCGGGTACGAGCAACACGACCCTGCTGAAGTTGAGTTAGAACCATTGAAGGCAAACCAGACACTTCTGGTCGCGTTCCACCACATACCGGAGGCATCTTGAAGGTCTAGCTGTTGTTGACTGATGAAATAATAGCAGAAGTGGGTGCTGTGAAAAGCTATCAGTTTGACGCGTCGACGAGAGAAGGTGAAGAAAAAGATGGCTGAATTGTCGACAGTAAATAGAAACAGGCGTCCATTTACTGAGACAGTCGAGTCAGAAGAGGAATTCGGCGACTGACCTTCCTCTATGAATGGCCGATGCAGCACCGTGAAAGGAATGGTGTGCCCGGTGTGATGGCAGATATGGGTGTAGGGCTGATGCAAGCTGTGAGATGTGTGAGTCGAGCCGCGACGCAAGGCTTGTATGATCAAGCAAAGATGATGCAAGGAGGGTGCAAAAACAAACGGGCGAGGGGAGATGTTTATGTTGAAAAAGACAAAGGAAGGTTGGATGTGAAGGATGATGTTGTTTTGGAGCGGACGGGAGCGGAGCAGACAGGGAAGTGGGCCACCTTCGCGCGGGCAGGCGCGATGCGTGGGTAGGTACGTACCTGCTAGTCGCGTTGCGTTGCTGGTTGCTGGTTGCTCCAAGGCCAAGGACCCACACCTTGCACTGGATGCAGAGGGATAGGTCAAGGCTTTTCGAGGACGAGACGAGACGTAGGTGGATAGACGCGCGAGGAATTTGCTTGCTGGTGCCCAATATGCAAATGGGAAAGGACGTTGAGGACTGGTTTGATTTGGTTGATGGGCGGAGGCCGTGACCGTGAATGTTAACTGCGTGGCAGACTGGGAGAAAGAAGAAGGAACAACAGGCCAGGATGATGCGAAACGAAAAGAGTACCTAGGTAGGTTGTAGAGACGGATGGATATGGACGGACAGACACAAACCACAAGCGACGGACAGGAAGCGGCCTTGATTTTATTAGGCGGGCTGGAGGCTGGTTGAGCAGGAAAGAATAGCGCGACTGCCCCGGGCGCGGCGCGGAGCACCAGAAAACGGACGTGCCTGCTGGGGCTAGCGACATGTCTCTGTGGTAACCGCCGGGCAACTCTTCTATCATTGGCAGGAGCCTCCTCGCGGTGCGCACAGGCCATGGTGGCTAGTCGCGAGGTCGACGCCACAGACACGTCTGGCGAGTAGTGGCGGTGCACGTCGGCCGAAGACAGACGACAGCCCTCGGATCAAAGTTATTGGTGATCCGAAGAAATTTCCATGTCTGGACCTTGCCGGTTGGACGACAGACAACCGCACCTGGTGAGCCTGACGTCTGCCCGTGAGCTCCAATCTTGTCTCGACATTGCTCTGAGGGACATTGGCCGTTCGGGAGAGTCTTTTCGTTAGCCAATGCCTCCGGGCTGCTCTTTGAACGAGCTCCATCACCCAATTCAAGGTAGCTAGTTCCCTTTCTCCGCCGAGCAAAACTCAAAGTCACCCCTCACAAACCACTCAACTCGGCGCCAATGGGGTCATATTGTTAGGATTTTCTAATAATCTGTTAGACCGAGACTGAAGATGCTTCAATCCGGCCTTTCCCTCGCCGCTGCGAGGCAGAGCGCTCTGCGCCTGGCCCTCAATCGGTCCCTACCCCGATCATATGCGACTATCAAGCGCTTAAACGAGACCACCGCGGCCGCCACTACCGATGCTGCAGAGAGACCTACCGGTCAGTCTGCTATTCTACGGACCTACAAACCCCGAACACCTGGTGTGCGACATTTGAAGCGGCCAATCAACGACCATCTCTGGAAGGGACGTCCTTTTCTGCCATTGACTTTCCCCAAGAAGGGTCAGTCCAAGGGTGGACGAAATGTGTCTGGAAGAATTACTGTACGACATCGTGGTGGCGGTGCCAAGAGGAGAATAAGAACGGTCGACTTCATCCGGAACCGGCCAGGACCTCACTTGGTGGAGCGCATCGAGTATGACCCTGGACGAAGTGCGCACATTGCTCTTGTGACTGAGCAAGCCACCAAACGCTACACTTATATCCTCGCCGCCGAAGGTCTCCGATCTGGAGACATTGTTCACAGCTACCGTGCCGGTATCCCTCAGGACCTCCTCGACAGCATGGGTGGTATTATCGATCCCGGTATTCTCGCTGCCAAGACAGCCTTCCGTGGCAACTGTCTCCCCATGCACATGATTCCAGTTGGTACCACAGTCTTTGCCGTTGGCTCAGCCGCCAAGCGGGGCGCTGTCTTCTGCCGCAGTGCTGGAACATCGGCCGTCGTTGTCAACAAGAACGAAGAGACAAAGGATGATGGAACCAGGGTCATGACTGGCAAGTACGTCGAGGTCCGACTCCAGAGTGGCGAAGTGCGCCGGGTCAGCAAGGATGCCTGTGCGACCATTGGTGTTGCCAGCAACATCCACCACCACTACCGACAGCTGGGTAAGGCTGGACGAAGCCGATGGCTGAACATCCGCCCCACGGTTCGTGGTGTTGCCATGAATAAAGGTAAGGAACATGCATCACCGATTGTGGCACAGAGGCTAACGTATGTGCAGTCGACCATCCTCACGGAGGTGGTCGAGGTAAGTCCAAGGGTAACCGTCATCCCGTCAGCCCTTGGGGTGTACCGGTAAGATCACCATCTGATAGCGAGACGTTTCATGCGTTACTGACACGGCCTTACAGACCAAGAGTGGTTACAAGACTAGACGCAAGCACAACATCAACAAGTGGGTTGTGGTACCTCGACCTCGAAACCACGGCAAGCGACGCGACAAGGCCAACTGAGTATAAGCACCAGAGAGGCGCAGAGCGGCGAGGCGAGCAAGAGAGAGCAGAGCACACGCAGAGTTGTGGACGAGATGAGCGCCGGTGCTTTGTATATTATGACGCTGCATTGTACCATATGTGACATTATAGACGAAGGCGCAATGTGCGTTTGATGAATGAGCATGCCAGACCTCTCCATTTGGTACTATTGACGGTACGATGAGATACTGGCTCAAGGGCGCGCAAGTCACGGGATGGCTTGTGGCCTTATAACTGGGGTGACTTAAGCTGCCTTGGGGATATTATCACACTAAGTGATGGGATGGTGCTTCCGAGGAGAACACTGCTCTGTGATTTAAATCGAGGCGTTCTTAGTTGAGTAGGTTCTGAAGGCCCTCGTGAGGGGTTCATGGTCTCCCGAAGGATACGTCGTACTCTTCCTAAAGATTTGAAGGTGTATGTATACATGTTGAGTCTATGAAAACTGAAACGAAGATCGTGTTTGGGGCATATGATTTGGCTGATATCAGTGTTCACCTCCAACGACATTGGTGGCCTCAAGGCAGGATGGGTTACCTCCGCCTTGTTGTACACTTGCATCCATCAAGATAAGTATTGCGACTGAAACACAAATTTAGAACCGAGTTGACTCAAGATGTTGAGGCTGAGCTCTTCGTGAAGCCTCCTTGAGAAAAGCCTCCAAGTGTCACAGTATGTACACAGGCTGAGCAGTCCGCAAGGCCAGGCTGTGTGATGTCTAGTGTGAACATCAAGGTTGAGGATCGGATGAATGAAGAATGGGGGACATAAATTATGAGGAGGAGAGCCTAGGAAGAGATATGATAACAACCTTGGCTGTGCCTCGAAAGATATCCATTACAGTCAACCCAATTGGACAGAAGACGGCAGATCAACCAAGTCCAAAAGTCGTATTTGCGATATTGTCGGCAGATATTCGAACAGCAAAACCGAATTCATGCCGACCCCTGACACGACAAAGACCCCTTCACCGTGGTTACAGCGTTTCAGTAGTCAAGGACCACCGTCGGTGGGCAATCAGGACAAGCAGCATGGGCCAGCCAGGGGTGGGCTTGTTGTTGGCCTGAAACAACACTCGTCGATTTCTGAATGCCAAACCATCATGCACCAATGCATCAGATAGTACCAAGAAGTTGCACGTGTGCCGTTTTATCCTTACGAAAGGACGAACAGTCGGTTAAGGAGAACCTGATGATTCCAGTAGATGCCGCCTTTGCCGTCTAGGCCATGGTTAAGCATCAGCATCGCTCCACAGGGCAGATAAAAAAAAAATCCATCAAGTAGCGGGCCTGGGCTGTATCCGTACTCCGTATTGGCAATTAAAAAATCGGCACACGAGGTAGCGAATGACAGAAGACGCCGATGGAGTGATTAGTAGGGGCAAGCATGCGCCGAAAAGCCACTTGAGATGGATGGTTTGCACAGCCTCGCCAGGCCACGTAACGCTTACCTCTCCACAGCCCATTAACAACCCCTGGCAACCTGAAGAGAGACACAGATAGTCGGCTGATGGGAGCGAAAAAGGCTGACAGAGGATATCGTGGCGTAGACGAGGCAGAGTCTTCTCAAGCTGAGTAGTCGCGAGGTCATGATAAACATCAATGATTTGCCGCCTCGTAGAGGATAGCCGCTGGGGGATGGATGTCTGAATTGGGTGTCGCTGACGTAGCCCTAGGCGGGCAGCAAAAATTAAGGTTATTAGTCATTTCCGGCACATCACTGGATGAAGCATCTCAGCCTCGGAAGCCCTGGGAACTGAGAGATGAGCGCAGATCTTGGGCAGTTTGGCATTAGAGGAGAGAAAGACGGAGATGACGGATCGGCACGGCAGAGACGAGTAACGTCAGCCAGCATTGAGTAGTTTTCCGTGGTTCTGTGGTAGATTGTTGCTCTTCCTGGGATAATGGGGCGCCGGTGACGGGGGTGAGCTACAAGCGCTTGTAGTGTACCTTGGGCGGGGAGTGTGATGGTTGGGGGCTAGGACACGTGCGGTAAAATATCGTCGCTGGCATTGCCAATCCATTCCTCGATGGTCTCAATGTTGGACGAGAGTAAGGCCGACGAGCATCGCGATTTCTCTTGCCATCGCAAAACTGCTTACCTACATAGGTAATGGATGAGGTGAGCTGGACTAGTGCTAGTTGACTGCTGGCGCGTGCTGAGGCGTCGTTCAGGTGCCAAAACGGGCTCTGCCTCAGTAAAAAATTGCACTGACAAGCACTAGGAGAGTTGTACCGACTTAGCCCGGCAGGGGCTGCACCACGCGATCAGTTCCCCAATAAAGGCTGAGTTGCGCCACTCACAGCGCTTGGTTAGTGCTCCACACCACAGCGTCATAGCCTCCCTGGTAGGAGCGGTACTTGGGAGGGCCTGGCCTCATGCGAGACCCTTTGACGACACAAGCGCGCGCATGTTCAAACAAAAGAGGGACAATTCGAGGAGAAAAGGGGTGTTGAAATGAGTAAAAAGAGGATAATGTCCAATAAGATGAAGCATGACTTTACACAGAGCAAAAAAGCAGTTCCTCGTACAAAAAAGCCAAGCATAAAATCCTACCTCCCTTTTCTTGGCACCCTTAGTCCGAGCCTGAGCCATGTACCTCTGTCTCTGTCTGACAGACCCCCCCCCCCCGCTCCCAAGTCCACGTAACCACCCAATTGCAGCCCCATCTTTAACTTCCCCAAGTTTCCAATCCCTCCACCGACTAGCGACCGCGAAAACGAAGAGCCTGAAAAGAGAGACCGCCCCGATCCCCGACCCGCGAGGCGACAGCACGCGCGCGACAGACACTCTGAGTTTGGTAGATCAGCCGCCGAGAGCCCCGTACTCCGTTTTCCCGTCTCTACTACCCCTGGCAGCTCGCTCGCTCTCAAACGCCCTTGCTATCATACACCCCCCCAGACCCAGACGCACCGTTGGAGACCTTTATTGCCCTGAGGGCCGATAGAAACGGGGAGTGCGTGTGTGACGAGGCCAAGACTGGTGTGAAGCGAAAGAAGCAACAAGACGAAAGTCCAAGCTTTCAAATAACCTTAACACGCCCCCCCTCCTCCGATCCGATCTCCTTCTTCTTTCTCAACCATGCACTCGTACGTCAAGATGGCAGACACGGGTATAGGGAAAAGCTTCAGAGGCCGTCGCCTTCCGTTAAGGCTCATCTTTTCATATCTCTTTGACTGGATCGTCTGCTTGGTCTTTGCTGGAATCGGCGCCGTCTTTGACAGACTATCACCAGCCAAGCGACCATTTTCTCTTGTTGACCCTAGTATCTCGTGAGTACTCGAAGCATAATCGACATTCGCATCCAAAGCTAACATGGTGCAATAGCTACCCATTCGAGGAACATGAACTCGTCCCTGCCTACCTCCTCTTCACCCTCGCCATCGGCGTCCCCATCGTCATCGTCGCCGTCGTCTCCTTGATCTTCGTCCCCGGTCCGACCGTCCCTAAGGGCACGCCCGCCGCCCTCATCTGGCAGCGCAAGCTCTGGGAGCTTCACGTTGGTCTGCTGGGTCTCGTCCTCTCCCTTACTCTGTCATGGTTCTTCACCAGCACCATGAAGAACCTCTTTGGAAAGCCCCGTCCCGATATGCTCGCCCGCTGCGAGCCTGACTGGGATAACCTCAAGAATCATATTGTTGGTGGCTTCAGCTGGGGCAGCATGACCGGCCAGCTCGTAGACGCCGGTATTTGCCAGCAGAAGGACGAGTACAAGCTCAACGACGGCTTCCGTTCATATCCCAGCGGCCACGCCTCTACCGCCGCAGGTGGTCTCATCTACGCCTCGCTCTTCCTCGCCAGCAAGTTCTCCGTCACCGTTCCCTTCGTCATGCCCTCGGCTGCTTCTGCCGCTGGAGCTTCTGGGGCTGCTTCACACGCCGCCTTCCCCTCGCGCCTTGTTCGCTCCGAAATCGACCCCTTCGAGCCGACTCGCGGTCGCGGTTTCGACGACGGCTCTGCCTCCGCTTCGCTGGCTAAGGATTCTCCATTTGCTGAAAATGCCGGTCAGCACAACGCCAAGGTCCAATCCCTGCGACGCCAAGCCGCTGCTCCCCCGGTCTACCTCCTCGTCTTGGGACTTTTGCCCTTTGGTGTCTCCATCTTCATCGCCGGTTCGCGTTGGCACGATCGCCGTCACCACGGCTTCGATATCCTCTTCGGTTATCTCATGGGACTCATCGCCTCCATATTTGCTTTCCGCTACTACCATCTTCCCATCCGAGCCGGTGCAGGTTGGGCCTGGGGTCCCCGTAGCGACGAGCGCGCCTTCTGGGCTGGCGTTGGTCGTTTGGGCTATGCTGGAACCGACGAGGAGCTGGCTATGCCATCCCGACGGCCGACTCAGGGTGTCACGGCTGATACTTCATATCCCATGACATCTGCTCTCGCGCAGCGCAATGTGCGCCCTCCTCGCGATGAATCGGCAGATGAGCCTCGACCCAGCCAGAACTTCCAGGATGTTGAGCTCCAACAGATGGACGACAGAGGCCGGCCAGAGAACAGGTTCCCAGAGAACAGGTTCCCAGAGAACAGGTTCCCCTCGCCTCACGACAACCGCGTGTAAAAGGATTCATGTCTAGAGCATGCGAATTTCTTCCTTTATTGTATGAAGGTTTATACCATGAGCGTTGTGCGTATTCCAGGGTATATCTGCGTACGGTTTACTTTTCCCTCCCTAGGATAAAGGGGCAAAAAAGTGGAAATCTTTATTAGATTCAGGGCAAACAAACTATTGTGTGTGTATGTGTGCATTGGGTGTGGTACGGAAAGCGATAAGCTTTGGGTAGTTTAGAATATTTTTGCTTTTATGGTACGACAGGCATGGCACGAACAATGAAATGACCGATTAATCAACTCGAGGCTTGTGTTGATGTACATTGTGTTCACTTGTGTTGTAACCCCTGAACAACGAGTATTCTTGTACCCCTATCCCCTGAAAGAGTTGACTTGAGTTGAGTTGAAATTGTCTCGCTATGGAACCAAGTAATAAACAGGCTGAAGAAATCAACATCGCTTCTTATTTAACAGCTATAATTCAAAAACCTATGTCGTACTCTGGTTTATACCAGCCAGCCCAGCCCAGCCCCCCATGTCTTGCCGCTAAACGCCGATCCAGAACCAACCAACAGCATAACAAGACGGAACCGAAGAGTCTTGAGAGCAGGGAGATCTATCCACGTGGATGTCAACAAGGCAGATGGACGAGGCTCTCTTAGACCAGCCTGGCTCGTCTTGCGCCGTGGCCTACTATCGCCAGCAGACGCTTGAGACAAGCCCTCGCTGCGAGACGTGCTATGTTCCGGCTTGCCATGCGTTGCCTTCTCCTCCTGGCCCTCAGTGGGCACCATCGTTCCTAGAGGCGCCGCATGAGGGTCATGCGAGCATCCATGGCCTCAGAGTCGTCCGAGTACTACTTCTCGACTTCCTGCCAAGTGCGTCCGAGGTACCCCGCGGTGCGCGGTCGCTCCTATAGGCCTTCCACAACAGCCATCCGGCCATCTATGCCTTCAAACTCGGCATCCTCTTCCTCATCATCCTCTTCCTCTTCCATCTCATCACGGAACCCCGTATCGATCTCGAGCTTGCGGAGCCGACGGCGCATGTCGTCGCGCTTGACGCTCTGCCAGCGGATCAGGGCGGCTGAGGCGTGGACCTTGAAGCCGTAGACGCGGGGGACGTAGCGGACGACGCTCTTGGTGGGGATGAGGGCCGGGTAGACCTGGAAGAGGATGTTGTGGAACGAGGTGCCAAAGTAGGCGCCGTCGATAGCGGCGTGGCGCGACGACTTGGGGTTGTAGATATCCTCGCAACGCGCGCAGTAGAGCTTGACTGGTTTGAGGTTGGACACGTCCGAGAGACCCATGGGGAGTAGGGGGTGCGAGTGGCACATGACGCGAGGGCATTTTCCAAATTCGGCCTTCTTATACTTGTCGAGCTGTTTTAGATGTCAGCAGTCGGTCTTGTATAAAGGTCGTTGAATATGTAGTACCATTTTTGTCAAGCCTCTTGTGGTGACAATGTACCGGGCATGCACGAGGCCATACAGGTGCCTCGCCGACTTCTCGATGGCCTCGCGCATCTCATCGTCGCACTCGAGGTCAAAAACATCGGTGACGAGATCCAAAGCATACTGGTAATACTGGACTTCCGTGTTAAGGCCCGTCAAGTTGAACCTGTCGGTGAGGTAGTCTTCGTCGATTTCGCAAAAGTACTCGTTGCCCCTCGAAGAGATGAACTGCGCACAAACAACATCCTGGTTAGCCCATGGATCAAAGAACAAAAAGAAGCCGTGCGTCGTCGTGTATTTTTTTTTCCTCCGACCCCGCCATCCTCGACAGCATTTCTTCCATCAAACAAATCCTTTGTCGTCGAGGATCGCGGCTGGCGGCGTCGAGGAAGCGCGTGAGACCGCACAATCGGTAACGACGGCCATTGACTATCCCAACCTATCACTCACCCAGTCTCGCCAATAGCTCGTGTAGTCGCTATCGGACTCACTAACGTAGTCATCCATCATATTGGGCTCGAGAGAATGAGAGCAGGAGAAGGAGGTTGATCAAAGGAGGCTCAAAAACGAGCGACCATCGCTCGGCGGCGAGCGAAACAACAGAACGGGGCTAGGACGTCGAAGGCGTAGGCAAGATTCGGCGGGCAGGAGGCGCAAGGCGATCGATATATGCGACGCTGACAAAAACACGGACAGGTCAAACGAGAGGCGTCGTAGTCAAGTCAAGCAAGATCAAGAGGCGTTATCTATTCCCTGCTGGTTTTGGTTTTGGCTTTGGCTGGGGCTGGGTCACCGTCGTCGCTCGTGGTCTGGGTCTGGGCTTGGTGGGGTTGCTCTGCTTCACCACCGAGACTTAACCTTGACGGAAAGGTGAGGTAACGTGACTGGGAGGGGTACGTACCTAAACACCATGGAATCATCACCACTTACAAGCACGACACCAAAGAAGCTGCAAGCAGAATCGTCATCTATAAATAACCCATCTACCTCTTTTGTAGCATCTACTAAAAGTAGTGGCAATAGTAACATCACATATCGCGATATGCAAGTCATGCCTAATCTCCCAGATACAAACCTACCCAGCCTGCTCCCAACATGACAAACTCCCATGGCTGAAAAACATTCCCGAAATATAATCCAAAGGCCGTTCCATCATCTACGGCGCGCTTATCGTTGAAGCAATACTGCCTCCGTCGCTGGCTGAGCGTCTATCCGACTCTGAGGTGCCGTCCTCATCACCGCTCGTCATTCCACTGCCTCCACCGTTCACTGTCCGTGTCGATGGAATCTGTAGCCGACTTCCTATGCTGTCCTGGGGCGAATCTTGTCGTAGCACCACCTCCACCATCCTCATGGCCTCTTGCAACGTCTCACCCGTCTCGTCCATGGCTGCCAAAAACCGGGCGAGCTCCTTGCATAGTTCCCAGTCTCCCTCCCGCATCGCCCGAGACAATAGTCGCACAGATTGTTCGGTTGACGAACCCAGTTCGTCCAATGTATGTAACACAATAAGATATCCTCCAGCCGTCTTCAGTGAGCCCCTTTGAAGGGATTCTTCAAAGAGTTCCTGCGCTGGAGGGAGGTACGCAAAGAGCGTCTTCCACTGCCGCACTTCAGTCTTGCGTGTGCACTGTAGCACAATGTCAAGATACTCCTTAAAGGACGACAGAAGTGATAGTACACGAGGTAGGACGGCGTCCGCAGGCTTCGGCGATGTGTCCACCTCTTCATCCAACACGCGATGTAGTAGAATCTCGAGGCCGTGTGCAAAGTATTCGAGTTCCTGGTACTGCTGGGCAAGATGTGCCGCCTCAACTGATCTACTTTGGCGAAGATAGAAGCGAAGCAGGTCTGGGAGTACGAGGTGTGTCTGTGAATGGTTAGCTGTGGCTCAGCAATGGTGAACAGTTAAACATACCCTGATTGTGAAGTGAAAATAGGAAAAGTTCACATCACGACGTTGGACCAGATCCGACTCGACTCCCAGCACGATGCCCTTCTCAAGAAGAACCGAGAGCGGATAAAAATCAACCGGTACCGACACTGGAGTCGGCGGCTCCCTGTTGTTATCCCCTGCGGCTTCAAGCACGTCATTAATGTTCGGCCACGCCTTGAGCTCCATCCCATCAAACACCCAAAGAGAATCTCGCAGAGCTGACGGTCCGTTCCGCGGAGGAGTGTCCTCCAACTGGCGATTGGCGTTTCGTAGTGGTTGGTCTCGCATGCTGGCATGGTATTCCACATTCTGTGCAATCACCCGCATGTCATACTTCAACTGGCCCTCGTCGTTTAATGAGGGCCGCAGCAGCACGAGCTTCCCGTCAACCAGAAAAATCACCGACGCCACTGCCACGTCTTGGGAAGGATCCCCGTCTGTCAACTGGGTATCCGGTAGTATCCAGCTCAAGCCTCGGACTCGAGCTGGAGATCTAACAATGCCATGGAAGGCAATCTGACCCACTTGAATGAGTCGTACCGAACCACCATGGGGTGTAAAGATAAAGTGGTATAATAGGTTCTCATATGTGTAGACGAGGAGCGAGTCCTCTCCAGAGGTGGTCACGAGCACCACCGGAGCCGGGATTGTTTGCTTATGAAGAATTTGAGACGAATCGAGTCCCGTCTCTCGAGAGAAGAGCCGCAGTTCAAATGTTCTGTTAGCCTCGACTGCGGCCACGAGGATGTGTTGATGCCAGCACATGCCTCCTCTGACCTGAAACTCGTTCTCCATCGCCTCGTTGGCAAACGTCTTCCATCGGCCGCTGTTGACGCTGTAATGAGCAAGTCCACGACGGCCGGCCACGGCAACGTATCGACCATCCGACGAAATGACGGTTTGCCGGATTGGCCACTGGTTCAGGAGATAAGTTGCAGGGATTTTTGCTGTATGCCACAGGAAGGGCTCTGCCGAGATACTAGTAAGATCCGGCACGTCGTAACCTCTGTAGACCATGACGCTTGACGGCGTCTGTAGTACTGTCCGGAAAACGTTGGCCTCGTTGTAACACCCAGTGACGGCATTCTTAGCCATTTCGAGTGACCAGATGGCTTCATGCCGGTGACCTATCATTAGAATCTCGGAGCCTCCCCCTACCCATGTAGCTCCAGAAACTCCAGAAAGCCACTCTTCTCCGTTGGCTCGAGACGCAGTCTCTTCTGAGCTGAAGCTATGGCTCCCAAGCTTTCCAAACATGCTCCAGGTTGACCATCCCTTTTTGAAACCTGCGAACAGGCAGTAACCATCGGGGGAGTAACTCAAGCTGGTAAAGGGGCCCGAGGAAGATGGTGATACAGGGATCTTGTGGGTATGCGAGTGAGGAATATTGCCAGAATAGTCCCGGACGGAATAGACTTGCACTGTACCATCGCAACATCCCACGGCAATGAGCGAAAACCGCGCGTTTATGACGGCTGCAACAGCACGGTCGTTATGACCTTTCGGGACATGGAAACAGTGACCTTTGAACAACCGTTTAGCATCCGCGTCGTCTCCCTGATTAGGGTCTCCGTGGTGATTGTAGCGCTGAACAGCATAAGCTCGCCCGCTGCTTGTGATCCAGGTGAGCAGATTCATAGGGCGATCATGCGTCATCTCGACAATAGTGGCCTTCTTCTCAACCCAACCCATCCGGCTGATGATCTCGGTCCTCGTCTGGCTCCCGGTACTATCGGGTGTCCAGCGAATGCATTGGACTGCAGCTGGTTTTCTGGTCGCTACAACCAACTCATCGTCGAGGGCCAGTGCACTTTCGATGCCAGCATCGACCTTGATAACCATCCTGAAGCGGACGCTCAGGTCGCGGACCCCTGGTCCCTCGCCAGCGCCCCATAAGATCTGCTCAGGAGGCAGCCCAGCGAGGCCTCCGATGAGACTCTGTCTTCGTCGCTGAACATTATGGTAGTTTGCGAAATGAGGTTTGTATACGCGCGAATCAGAATCGGTGGCTAGAGAGTAGGTGATGAGGTAGCCCTGGTCGGTGTGTATGACGAGAATGGCCGAGTCAGGTCGAAGCAACAGGTCGACATTCTTGCCGTATGTTTCGAGGGAATAATCGGATCGCACGACGACAGCGAGAATGACAGCGGGCTACATGGGTCAGTCATGCCGGCTTAGAGAAAATATGCCCTCATGGTCGCACCTTTGTCTGCCAGATGGTGATGGAGGTGGTTGTGATGACAGCGAACAAGTGCCCAGAGCGAGAGACCCGAAGAGCGAGAATAGGGTCTTTTATCGGTATCCCGTCGGCATCGGCGCCTTCCAGAGACGGCTGCGGTCGGCTCGTCGTGTAATCATCGTGCTCGACAGGTCGGACTCCTGGTGTCACAGGCGTTACAGGCGTCGGCGGGGGGAGGGAATCGAGATCATCGAGGGTGTGGCCGCGGGGTTGGGCGCTGGCAAGACCGGGTGAAGCGGTCAAACTGTCCTCGGAAGGGCTCGTGAGGCCATCGTTGGAGACGAATAGCTTGAAGGCGGGAGCTCGACTGCTGCTGGTAGCATGGATACGAGGAGTTCCAATGGGCCAATACATGGCGGCAGCTAGCTCCTCAGCTGGGTGTAGATGCGCAACGCTTCAAGGGCGCAGCGCTTCGATTTGAAATGTCGTGCAGCAGCAGGGGCTCAAACATGACCCTGTACGCTGGCTCGAGAATAGTCTCCCGGGGCCATTGGCTTGAGGTTTGCGCGGGAAAGGATACGAGGGAGGTTCCGTAGGTATGGATGGAGGTTAGCAGGTTATCTCAGTGTCGCGGGCCAGCTCCTGGGGGTGCTGTCATTGTACAGCCTCATTGGCGGTGATATGTCTCCGGTGGATTACATAAGTCGCTTGGCTTGATCCTTGCACCTTGTTCCTAGGTGTCAGTTCCTTCCTTCTTATCCTGGTCAATTAATGAATGTCGGTTGCTCCTGACAAAACAAAAACACATCAAACTCTACTGTACCTGCTCCGTGTATGTCAAAGTTCTAGATTCATCACTGCAGCGTGGCACCAAACTTTGCTCTCTCATCATCGATACTATTCTTAATAAATCAACAGTTATTGCTACTTGGCTCGTCTATCCCTCAAGATGCTTGTCCTTTTCTTATTAATGACCGTCCTTCATCTCCCATACCCGCGGATACAATGAAACTCCCTCCTGTGTTACCATTTTTATCGTCCTCCAAAGATCCTGCAAGATTAAAAACGCAACAAAACGGAATGTTCAAATGCAACAAATGCAGTTCCTCTGGCGGGCCAGTTTCCCTTTCATCTGGTAACTTTTGGTGAAAAAAAGGAAGCAGTGAGAACAATAGGAGAAAACCAATATGCCTTTTCCGTGTATACTTCTTTCCAGGTATGTTGCTGCACCCAATGACGGAGACCACCCCGAAACTGTATCCAAGTTCAAGCTTCGAGCCGCGACAGTCTAATGTGGAGAAAGAAACGATCCAGCCAAGGGCAAAAAGGTGACATACCCGACCAAATGGTATGCCATCACAAAATATTCAGAGATGTCCTGGGGTAGAAAAATCGTGGGCCAAATAATCCTGAAGGCACCAGAGTCGCTCTCACATGCGCGACTCGTCCCGATACGTCCCGATACCGAGCTGGAGCTCAAGACTGTCCATAATTTGGCATACTACAGAACCACATCCCACTTGGGCTGGCCCTGTTCGACTTACACTTGAGGCCTGGTAGTCGCCTCACCTTCTTGGCCAGAGCTCGCCTCACCCACGGTTTTGACCCATCCAATAATCTCGAAGATCCGTGCTGGATCAACCCTAGAATCCGGGGCGAGAGCCGAGACCTCGCTGCTTGCAGAGCCGGGAGACTGTGACTTTGGTCCTTCCATGTGCTCAAAGAGGAGGGAATCGAGGTCTGATTTCGTTTCAAGAAGACCATTGACACTCAACTCGGGAGTGCCCGGCTGTGACCTGACACCTGGTGTCAGGGAGTTCATCTCCTCATTGGCAATGCCCTCAGTTTGTTGTGGTTGTGGAATCGCATTTTGTCTTCTCATGGCAACTGCAGAGGTGATGATGATCACACACAATGCACAGAATTGAATGAACGAGATTGACTCGTCCACCAACGATAGAGACTTCAATAGGGGCGGCGATCGAGAGGCGATGAAGGCGAAGACAACCGCAGGGGCAACACGACCGAGTCGAACTCTGAGCGAACCTAGTCAGCTCCCAACTCCAACTCTAGCCAAGAAACCACGCTCACTGTTGAAACGTATTCCTGTACAGGAGCACAGAGACTACTCCTGAGACGAACAGGAGTATGATGGTACTAACACGGTCAGTTCCAGGAGTCACCATGAAGCTCACGTTTACTCACACTGCACTGAGATCGTTGTGCCGGGGTAGACTCAAAGCAATTGCAGCACCCCAAAGTATCCCAGCAGGGAGAATCACAGACAAATGCTGCAAGGTATCCCAAAGGCTGCGGCCCATCCTTTCGGGGAGGCCTGGCATCGCGTCAAATGGTTCGAAACGTGGGGGAGGTTGGCGAAGAGGGCGACCAAAGAGCCTTCGTTGACATGCCTATATCGGCCCAGGAGAGCTGATGGGCTGCGTCTGTGGCAAGATTCAGGCCCTTATCGGCATAAGGGCCTAAGGCGTCTTATATGGTACACCAGCCAAAATTTGGATTGGATGGAGGCTGACCGGCGAGTTCCAGCAAGTTTATCTAACCGCTTTACGAAACGAGACGACAAACCTGTCGACATGACTTCAAGCAACAGCATCACCGGATTGACTG
This sequence comes from Fusarium vanettenii 77-13-4, assembly GCF_000151355.1. Classification (NCBI taxonomy): domain Eukaryota; kingdom Fungi; phylum Ascomycota; class Sordariomycetes; order Hypocreales; family Nectriaceae; genus Fusarium; species Fusarium vanettenii. The sequence continues at coordinate 337,608 of NW_003315881.1, forward strand.
GTTGGAAAGCATCTGAGACCGCCACTCACGGTCTGCCGACCACAGGTGTGAGTGAGTTGGACACGCATAACAAGGCAATTGGGCCTTGACGGGATCAGTACCCAACGCAGGTCGTGCCTATTATGAGGCTGTCGATACTCATTTGGGACAGGCACAGTTGAAGTTGAGTTGCAACTGGGCTGATTCGCTGAGGCGGAAATGGTTGGCTTATGAGTTAACCAGCAAAGTTGAGACCTAGTCCGCCTTGGCGTTTATTTTCAACCCCGTCAATCCGACGGCTTGGGCACACATGCATGCAACAAATCACCAGAGATCTCTACCGTGAGGCGGTTAGGTGATGGTGTTTACAGTGTCTCAGTCATCCAAGGCCCGTTCGCGAAGATTTTTGCATTGACGCTGTTGACCCTTCTCCCCAGTTACGAACCCATCGAGGCTACGAATTGAGGCCCGCCACTAGGACTCGGCATGTTATTCTAGGTAGGTATTCACGAGGCAATTAGGTCAGCCAGGTTCAACAACTCGGGCATCAATCGCAAGAAAGAAAGAAACATTTATATCGGCTCGGGAATGGACGCTTTTCAATCTACGAGGATGAAAAGCAAATCGAGATATCTTGTCTGGAAATTCACCATTGTCACTCGTGCTCGACGTCAGCTGACGCAACAAGTCCGAATTCATGACCATTCAGCCAAACGACCAGCCTGTGTTCCACAACAAAGAGACTAGCCAGCATGTTTCAGTCTATCAGCTCGTTACCGAGTTGGTCGAACTGGTGCCGGCGACTCTCAGTTCCTGGATCATGTCTGCCTATATGCGGCAACTCCATCCAACATACATAGTAAGTTATGCTGGGAAATGGCATGGTTATTGGCTATCTATACCCTGGCAGCTTGCCTCAAGGCATAGGACGTTAGCCATGCATGTCTATCCGTTCCCAGAGTTGCCATCTGACTGACGTCGATATTGCCAGGCCTGGCCTCAAGCAGCACCAGTCAATGTTCTTGCTCAGCCATCACAGTGGTTGGCGCTTACAGCATGTCTCGTTTACGGCTGTTCGATCGCCTCATTTCTTCACAGGCGACGGTTTCTAGATCCCTACCAGCCCTTTATCTTTGCAGCTTGCGTGTCTCTAGGGGCCGTGCTGGGGAAATGCACCGGGGCAAGTGCCGACTACATCCTACTGGTTCATGTATCGTGGGCGACGTGTCTGGCCATGATTGCCAGTGTCATTTGCCTCCGTATTCAATGTGTGCTTCCGTGAGAGAGACGGGTTGAGTCGCTCCAGACTCTCACAAATACATACCTAGCCATGTAAAGCGGAGTTTCCTTTGTTCCTATTTTCTTGCATACATTTATCACGATTTTCATGGGAGACCTCATGTAGGTCAGAAACTGGCAAAAACTTGGACAAAAGGGAAAAACATAGGGCTTGATGAGATACGAGCAACGACCAAACTAGCAATCCCTCACAGAGACAATCCAACATAGGATTTCGCAAGTCTCAGTACCTATCTTTGGAACAGTAGTGAGTATCCATCCACCTGCATGTCCTCATATCTCCACCAGTTCTCGTTATCTCTCTCTGCGATGCCGGACAGCTCGGTGCTTCCGGGTGGATCGTTGTATTCTGCGGGGAAAGCTCTCCTTGTCAGACATTGGCTCTTGTCGTTGTGGAATGGGGACGTTAGTTGTGACATATGTCATGGGGCGTAGCTTGACAAGGTGTAAGGCGCGCCCAATCCCAAGGGCTCTCGCAACGACAACTCGACTGTATGAGCGAGCGGGCGGTCGACAAGAGTTGTACGTAATAATTAAACAACCATAAAGCATCAGCTGCTCACGTGGTGAAGCCCAGTGACCTTGAAACCCCGCTCGGGGCGGTGGTCCCGGTATAGGGTAGGCGAACTCAAGAGGATCGGGGCTCCACCGCCGGGGAAATCGACAGGGATACAGCCGGCTAAGAGCGGTCGGAGGTTGTGTCCGGCACCGGCCTGTTATCAAGGTGCGCCCGGGTCCGGTAGATGGACGATTATTAAGATGATCCTCTTTGTAGGACGCTATCTTTGTAGGTGACCTTGACTGACCGTCTACAACAACTCGACTTGGTCAGTCATTGAAGACGATATCTGCTTTCTTTCAATACTTGGTGGGGATATCTAAGTTGACGTGACGAGAGCCTCTCCACTTATACGATACACGACCCCCTCTCTTCGCTTCAGCTACTTTTCGCTTCAGCTACTTTTCGCTTCAGCTACTTATCACCTCCGCCGGATTCGACACTCGGCGCAATGCTCTTGGCCACGAGAGCGGCGCGGCTTCGGTCCGTAGCTGGTTATAGTCGCCTGTTCCACGCCAAGTCTCAGCATCTGTCGAGTGCCGAGGCCGCACCGGCTGCTCGCCCGGCTCACTATGACAACTCGCAGCAGCTCTCGGCTATCGATGAGGTCAAAGCAAGGCGAGTCAAGGCTGGGAAGCTAGTTGCTGGAGTTGCGGCTGCTTCGGATAGTGACATGTTTAAGGGGCCGGTGAGTTGCCATGAGTGTCACCGAGTTGAACGTCGGAGGCTTATCCCGATATCATAGACAATCGGCTTGCCCAAGTCTAAGCGATGGGATAGTATGTATCAGCTTAAACAACCCCTGAGGCGCTGGCTTACATAAAATAATAGGTCACTTAAGCCACGAGAGCAGCATACGAGGGCCTTGCACTCTCAAACAAGCCGCTCGCCACATGAAGAAGCCCGGTATGATCTCACTCGGTGGCGGTCTCCCCTCAAGTGAGGTATTCCCCTTTGCAGAACTCGGATTCAAAGTGCCCGTGGCTCCCAATTTCTCCGAAAAGGAAACACAAGAGTCGGGACAGACGGTTACTATTGGAAAATACGACGTTAGAGACCGCGACGGCACCTATGACCTGTCCATCGCATGCAATTACGGCCAGGCTACAGGATCTCCTCAGATGATGCGGTACCTGACGGAGCACACTGAGATTGTGTATAAGCCTCCTTATGCGGATTGGCAGGTCTGCCAGACTATCGGTAGCACGGGAGCGTTGGAGGAGGCGCTTCGCATGTTCTGTGACAAGGACCGAGGCGACTCTATTCTGACCGAAGACTTTAGCTTCTCAACAGCTCTTGAGACAGTTGGACCTTTGGGTGTAAAGGCCTTTGGCGTTGCCATTGACGAAGAGGGCCTCATTCCTGAGCATATGGATGAGCTCCTGTCTAACTGGGATGCCAAGGAGCGAGGAGCGCGGAAGCCTCATTTGCTTTACACAGTTCCTTCGGGACAGAACCCTACAGGAGCGACTCAGGGAACAGAACGACGAAAAGCTATCTACGCCGTGGCGCAGAAGCACGACCTATACATCATCGAGGACGAGCCGTATTACTTCCTCCAGATGCAGCCGTACACGGGACGCGACCAGCCCGATGTGCCGCCGCCCAAGACTGTTGAGGAGTTTGTCTCGTCGCTGATCCCCTCGCTGCTGAGCATCGACGCTGACGGGCGTGTCATGCGCATGGACTCGTTTTCCAAGGTTCTCGTACCGGGATCACGACTCGGATGGATCACGGCATCAGCGCAGATCGTTGAGCGATACGTCCGGCACGCAGAGGTCGCCAGCCAAGGACCTAGCGGTTTCTCCCAGCTTATTCTGTACAAGCTGTTGGACGAGACGTGGGGACACGAGGGTTATCTCCGGTGGTTGATGAACTTGCGGCTGGAGTATACCAAGAAGCGGAATGCTCTGCTTGCCGCTTGTGAGGATCATCTACCAACCGATCTCGTGAGCTGGACTCCTCCTACGGCTGGCATGTTTGTAAGTGCCCCTGAGTACACGTACAATCACTTTGAGTGAGACTTGACTAACAGGACATGTAGATGTGGTTAAAGGTTGATCACACCAAGCACCCTCAAGCTGGAGAACGCAGCATCATAGACATCGAGGAGGAAATCTTCAACTCTTGCATCGAGAGTGGCGTCCTCGTGGCAAGGGGCTCTTGGTTCCTGACCGAGAAGGATAAGCCGCCCCCTGGATTGTATTTTCGAGCTACCTATGCCTCAGCGACGCCTGAGAACATGAACAAGGCTATCGAGAGATTCGGCAAGGCCGTGAAAGATAGCTTTGGAAGAAAGTAGATGGGCTTGGTGAGAGATGAGTGGAATTATGTTGGGGAGTTATTGAACTGAATATTGAATAGGGGTAACAGTGGCGACGTATTTAGCAAGTTTACATAGTGTCAAGACAAAACTGAACCATCCCAAAACACTCTCGCTCTGAATCATTCCAAAAATCAACTCGAACCTCACGCGCGAGTCGCCTCCCAGAAAGCCACCTTGACACCCTGCCCCGGCGACAGCACAATATCAGCCTTGAGCAGCGGCTTTCCCCCGTCGATCTCCTTCATGTAGCTCACGGCGCGCTCGTACCTCTGAAACATGCGGCAGAGTGTGTAGCTCATCTCGGTCAGGGCGAACTGCTGACCGATGCAGATGCGCGGGCCCGCGTTGAAGGGGATGTAGTCGTGAGGCTTGGGGAACCAGTGCGCCCATCGCTCTGGGCTGAAGATTTGAGGATCGGCAAACTTTTCCGAAACGGGGGGATAGAGATCTGAGCGGCGCTGCATTACGAGCGTAGAGTATGCCACGGGTGAGTCTTTGAGGACGGGGAGGGGTTCGGTGCCGTCAGGGCCTCCACCTCGAGGGAGGGTTGTGTCTTTGAGAGCTATACGAACGTTGAAAGGAACAGATGGATATAGACGAAGAGTCTCGTTGAGGATTGATTTGAGGTAAGGCATGTTCTTAAGATGCTCATACGTCGGAGTCTCATCCGGGCCAACGGTAGACAGAATCTCAGCACGCAGCTTAGCGACAGCATGAGGATAACGACCAAGCTCATAGAGAGCCCACGACAAAGTCGAAGCAGTAGTATCACGACCAGCAAGAAGCACAGCAATGATCTGATCACGGAGAACCTTGCGGTCTCGCGTGAAGCCGGCCAGGGCGTGCAGAAACGTGTACCCGTGGTCGTCCTTGGAGTTGGAGGCGAGCTCCTCGGGACTTAGACGAAGAGCTCGGTCAATGTACTTGTTGATAAAGTTGTCGACGACGTTGAGGCAGTGCCAGAAGCGCGGCTTGGGGTAGAAGTGGCGGAGCTTGCCGGTGCGGGCGACGATGTTTTGGATGTGTTGGATCTCGTTGAAGGCCTCTGCGAACTCTTGTCTTGGATTTCTGCATGCGTCAGTGGTTGACTGTATCTTTGGTGGTTGTGTGCTTACGTTAGAGACTTGATGTCTGAACCTAGGAGAAACTCGGTCGTCACATCAAGAGTGAAGCGAAAGAAGAGATCACTGATATTGAGCACCTTTCCATCCACACTATCCATGTCCACAACCTGAGCCTCACCCAGTAGCGGCCCTCCATTGGCGATAGCTTTGAACAGCGTCTGAACGTGCGATTCGAAGCAGTGTAGGTCGCTAACGCGGTCCCTGGTGAACTGTGGCCGGATGAGATGTCGGCTAGCATGCCACTTGGCGCCATCAGTGGTGAAGATGCTGTCACCTAGAAAGTCGCTCCACTCGCGGTGAAAGGGTTCACCCTTGCCGTAGTCGCCAAACTGCGTTGCGAGGATGGCCTTGACGTTTGCAGGGTCGGCAGTGAATATGGTGCGAACGCCCAGGAATCGCGACTCGACGGTCCATGAGTTGTGAGCGCCAAAGATGGTGTCACGCCAGACCTCCATGTTTCGATGCTTTGCCGTCGCGTAGACGAACTTGACCAGTCGGTCGAGACCTAGGAGGTGAGGTTAGGAGAATTTAATGTGTAAGAAGATTCACTTACCCCATGGAGCGTAGGTTCTGAGATATGGTCCATAGCGCCCGAGACGACGAATCCGTATGTGCTCGTCTATGCGACATCCGATGTAGTAGATGGTATAGAAGGCGGCGGCAATGAGAAAGACGGCCTTAAAGGAGGCCTGCTCTAGGAAGGCTTCGACAAGACCCATGATGATATGATGTTACTTGACAAAGTCACTTAGAAACAAGACGATAGCTCGATTGAGCCAAGAGCCAGTTGATGTATAACAAGCTTTGAGAAAAGAACGAAAGTCAACCAAACAGTGGGAACCAAGCCTATACATAAATATCATTGACCTGACCTTAAAAAGCAGTGTAACAAGATCTGCAGCATTCCCCAGCCTATCCCCGCGAGACGCCGCCCTCCATCGGATACGTCGAGTCACCGTAAACGCTGCAAATAGCAAAGACGTCACTTTTTTTCAGATGTTCTTGGCTATGGACACGAGCTTTGCGGGGGAAGAGGCTGGCTTTTTGCCGAGGCGCTTTTTTGGCTGAGGGGGAGGAGGGGTCTCGGTTGGGGATGGGGATGCATATGGACCATGGGTGTACGGTAGGGTTTGAGATCAGATCAGATGGCGGGGTAAACAGCTTCTACCTTGAAAGTAGAATGGGATTTGATGGCATTTATTGATCTTGCCCAAAGCGTAGTCGTTGTAGGCTGTATTGCTATCATCTTCTGCTGATATCACAGTGAGAACCAACGTAATGGTCAGCCAACAACTTGCCCAACATCTTCTTTGACAGTCAAGACTCACAGCAAACAAACAATAGCACGTGAACTCGTTCCTGTGGCTGAATGCCGAGCCCACGATCAGGATGCCCGATGCGGAAACTTGACCTCGTCCCAATCTCATTCCACCCATTACGAAAGAGAGACATCCCGATGCCAAGCGAACTAGAGGATCTAAAAGAGGATGCATAACGCGCACTCTACAGGTCCCTTGTCACATGTTAGCATTGTAACCCTATGTGACGCCGGGAACTTGTATGATCCCGGTAGCCCGTCCATAGGAGGAGACCGGTGCAACATTCGCCCCGGACTTACCCCACAGATTCGGCGCCGCGGACCCCGCTCCGTGTTGAAACTCCGGCCCCGCTCCGGAGCCTCACAGAATCAATACTTAGAGTCGTCAAATCCCAGGTAGCGTATGCTCGTGGTTGAAACGTAGAAATGCTGAATCTGTTGAAATAGAATAAAAATGGTATGTACAAAATCTCTCGTCACCGCATCTAGGGCTCGAAATAAGCACACTCTTCCGGACCGCCCTGTGTGCAGAATGGCATCTGCACCGGCGAAGCACCCACACCACGGGCAACCATGCGCTCTCGCATCTCGGCCAGTCGTGGTGCGGCATCATACTGTGTCCGGTTCTTGCCAGAGGCGTCGGTACGGCCCGACCAGAGGACCTCGCCTGCAGCGCCTGCACGCGGCCACACCAGGGAGTCGAGGTTGACGCTGTCAATAGTCTCGGACCAAACTGCCACCTCGCCGCCGAGGACGAGCTTCGCTTCCTCCTCAGACAGGCCTGCTCGGGGGTCGTGCGAGTAGATGAGGCGCCAGTTCTTGCTGGGGCCGCACCAGTCGTTAAAGGGGTAGAATGTCTGGAAGGACTGGCCGTTGTCAAAGTTGAGCCACTGGCCTCGGCCACAGTCGAGGTACTAATGGATATGTCAGTAACCCATGCCTTAGATGATCAAGATTTGACCTACCCAGAAGTTGTAATCGCTGTCAATAACCTTGTGGCCAGCCGCAACCAGGTCCTTGACAGCGGTACCGCCCAGCCAGGACTGAACAACGACGTCCTTGCCTAGGGTCATGTTCCACTCAGTGATCATCTCCTCCCACACCAGGGGTGTGAGGCCAGCGTCGCGGACCTTTCCGTGCGCGTAGTCGAGGAACTTTTGGAGCAGAGGAGCCAGTACTTCAGTCTCGTTGGATCGAACGCCTGGGTCGAGCATCGAGTCGTTGTGGTTAAGCTCATCTCCACCAGTGTGGAAGTAGGCCGTGTAGGGCGAGATGCGGGGGAAGAGATCACCAAACAGTGTGTCGAGGAAGTCGTACACATCGCTGCTGTTCATGCGGAACGCGCCGCAAGGAGGCTGCTTGCACCACCACTGGTAGGGCTTCTCGTTGTACGCAACAATAAGGTCCTTGTAGGCTAGCTCGACGACGCCAATGTGGCCGGGCATGTCAATCTCCATCACCACCTCGACTCCACGGTGAATTCCGTACTCGTAAATGTCAGCAATATCCTTGGGCGAGTAAGAAAGGCCCTTGCGGTAGGCACCCTCCTCGGCCAGCTTGGGCAGAGCAGGGATCTCAAGAGGCCAGGACTGCGAATCAGTGATGTGGAGGTGCAGTCGGTTCAGCTTGTTCCAGGCCATGGCGTCAATGGTGCGCTTGATGTGCTCGACCTCGAAGAAGCAGCGGGCAGTATCGAGAAGGATGCCTCGATGAGGGTAGACGGGCTCATCCTTGATGGTGACGGGGGCGTGTGGAGTGTACCAAGAGGTGCCGGAGCTGTGCTTGAAGAAGAGCTGGACAAAGGTCTCGAGGCCGTGCAGGCAACCAGTGGAAGACTTGGCCTTGATGACAGCCTCGCCATTCTCAGACAGGGTGAGCGTGTAGGACTCGTCGACCTCGCCGGCTAGCGGCTTGAAGGTGGCCTTGTCGTCTTCCTCAGTCTGGGTGATCTCGAGCGACTTAACCCACTTCTTGTCACCCAGGGCAGGCTCAAAGTCAGAATTGCGCGGACGGAGCTTCCAGGGGACAAAGTTGTCCTTGAAGATGGCCTGTAGGGCGCGTGAGACACCGGCCTGGACGATCTGCTTGCTGCTAAAGTCTGAACCAGCGGCTGGTGAGTACTGGTAAGTATAGGGCATCTGCTCGTCAAACATGGTCTTAGTGTCCGGATGCTCAACAAATCCAGGGAGAGGAGAAGTCCAGCGTACAAAGTCCCCATTGTAGGTGATCTCGAGGCTCTGGTCAATGAAGAGAGCTTTCTCTCCCGTGGAGATTTCTCTGGGGATGGGCCATATGGCGTTGACGGGGGTAAGGGCGAGGGCCGCCACGGCGACGAGGGCCTTGGACCACATCGCGAAAGACAATGAAGGATGCAGAATACAAGATGCTATGCTATCCAAGAGATGGTCGCAGAGGTGGTCGCAGAGGTATAAGAACCAAGGCCGGTAGGTGAGATTTAAGTGCCGAGTGCCGTCCAAAGGAATACGGGGACATCAGTTAAATAGGGACGTCGATCCTCCGCTAGGGCCCCTGGCCTGGAGACACGGGAGAGGCTTGTCACTCGTTTCTATGGGCGTTTGCAGGAGGCAGGGCAGGGCAGGGCAGAACAGCAGGGCAGAAAGGATTGGCGCTAGTTTCTCCCCGGCACCTTGCAGTTGCAGGGCAGAGCAAGGGCATAAGCTTGAAGCAATCGTGCCGAGCCTGATTTGGAGGCGGTAGATTGCGATGTGATGGACGGCCAGGCTGCGATGTCCCGGGCGACCATGTGGCACAGCCGCAACGTTACACGACCACCCGAGAGGTTGCGATTACCGTTTTCGAGATGAAAAACAGCGAACTTTTGGTAGTAATGGACACAACCAAGTGATGATGATTATTGCTGTTGTTGATTTCGATGACAGATGACGGCGTCGTCTGAGCTGAGATTGGACGTAGAGGTAGGATTCACTGGAGACAGGGAAGGGGGCGGGGATTGACAGGACCAGGACCTCGCAATGACCCGTGATGCCGGAAAATAGGTAGCTTGGACGTAAAGAGGCTTGCGGCAGATAGAGAGACCAGACGAATCCTAGAGGCCGATGTGTGCGCCCATTGCTATATTTGCGACAGCCGTGCTTGAGGTAAATGCACGACGGACGGGAGATGAGCTGAGACGAGACCCGACCTGCCTCTACTCAGTGGAAAAGAGGCCCAGACAGCGCCAAAAATGGGCTGAGCCGCGGCGCCAAAGTCAGCGGCGTCAGCGCCCGTCGGCGACTCGCAGCGGCTGGACTCAGCGAGGACGAGGCTGGCGTTGGACTGCATCTGCCATGGTGGTGCTGATGACATTCATTGGATGTGATGCTTCTCGACGTGTTTCGACTGTGCAGTTTCCAGGCGAGTTCTCACGTTACTTTTACGCTTGGCATTCGGATGGTTCAAAAGACTGGTCGGAACGACTTCATTGTATCGTCTCTGCGCAGCAAGGAACCGACTTGGTACGTTCCATTGTATCTTGCTGCAGCTCAGAGTCGTTGTCTCGGTGGCTTCTCCCAGTCCCAGCCCCCCAATCTTGCTGCATGCACGCACCCAGATGGAGCCACTGGCCTCATGGATATTGATCGTCTGGTAAGGTAAATGAGGAGAATGCAGCCCTAGATAAACATGATGGATGGCAGCAGGATGGATTGATTGCAAGGAGGAGGAGAAATGTAACATGTAAACACCCATGGATGGTGTTGGACGTCCCCCGCACTGGAACATGAAGGTCGAGCATTAATCTAGACAAGTTGCGGGGGAGATGGAAAGAGGGTGGGACAAAGGAACGCCATCTCGGGACGCCGTCTTGGGACTTGATCTTGTGAGAGAGCAAGGGGATCTTTGATTAACTTGAAGATCAATGAATGGATGCCATAAATAGCTTCACGGCAACCTCCTGTCGCTAGCTTGCATTGTGTCGAGGCTGCATAAAAATACGTACAGGATAAAGAGGCTTGAAGAGGACATGTGAGCCACATTTCTGACTAATCACTCCTCTGACAGCTATTCGTTGCTCACCGAATCTTCTGGTCCGTGGTGGCAACATCACAGGTGTGTGCCTGTTCACTGACAAACGCATCTTTGAGCTGGTTGGGCTTTGTTGGATAGATATTATCAATTGTAAAAGAAATCTTTGAGATAGTCGAATCAAGGGGCTTCACTATGTGGCTTTTCCCTTGACCAGAAAACGTTTATTACCAACCAAACGGCTCTTACTCGACAAGGTAAACAATGACTGATCGACACATCACGTGATAGACAGACCCATTTCCCGACGACTTCTCCGTCACTCTGGCAGAGCTTTTGCCAACTCCAACACAAACCAACCTCAAAGACTGCTTCATCGCCGCTCGGTGTGACGACGCAGCATCACCAACTCGACAAACACAACTTTGCGCAAGCGCCCACGCATATTTTGTAGCCTTGCGACCCGTTTCCCTTTTACGCGACGCGAATTGTCAAAGACCATCGAAAAAAACGCGTCGCTCAAAGACTGCCCAAGTCTCGATTAGACTCTGCGGCGAAACCACCCGCCACCCGCACCCGCACCCGCCTTCCACAATCCCCTACTCCCTTCCCGTGACGGCGCATTCACTCAATATGCCTGTCGAAGTCAGCCTCAACACGCCCCTGGCGGAGGCTCTCAATGCCGCTATCCAGCCCAAGCTCGTCGAGGTTGGATGGGGAACCGGTGGCGCCGATGATTCCGCCCTGGCCGAGTACATCATCCTGATGCTGGTCAACGGAAAGACCCAGGACGAGATCGCCTCTGAGCTTTCTGGCGATCTCCTGAACCTCGGCCCCGACGACCCCAGCACTCGCGACTTCTCCCAGTGGCTATTCCAACAGATCGATACCCTGAGCTCTCCAGCCAACGGCGGTAGCTCAATGCCTGACGCTTCCCAAGAAGGCGCTGGCGCTGGCGACATGGATACCGATATGAATGCCGGAGATGTATCAGAGTTGAATGCGTATGTTCCCCTTATTTCCTTGCGCCTGACGTAGATGTACTGACTCTTCTTAGACCAACCGGCCCCCGCTCAATGCGAAACGGAAACCAACGAGGTGGACGGGATAAGCGCATGTTTGGCCAGATGAACAAGGCTATGGACCGCACTGGCGACGCTGCCCTTCATCGTGTTAGAGGCCAGACGGGCGGTGAACGCATCAACACCCACGGCCGCAACCCCCCAACCGGTCCCAGGACAGGCCGAGGTGGTATGGGCCGTAACAACAACAACCGCACCGCCAACCTCCAAGCAGGCTTGAACGCCATGGCTGCTGGCGGACCCCAGGGTCAGTGGATGATGCCGGCCAACGGGGCCAACCAGATGGACTTCGCAGCCATGCTCGAGCAGCAGAACCAGATGATGTTCCAGCTCACGCAACAACTCATGGCCAATGGTGGAAACCCAGGGCAATTTGGACAACATCGTCGAGGAGGAAAGGGTGGTTTCGAGCGAGGCCAGAACTCGACCAGGGGTAACTTCCGTAGGGGTCAGAACCACCACCACGACAGGCAAGGCAGCAACAAGCCTGAGGGCGAGGGCGAAGGTGAGGATGTGGACATGTCTGGAGAGAAGCGCGAGCCCCCGAACCCCGAAGACACGGTGTGCAAGTACAACCTGAACTGCACCAACAAGGACTGCAAGTTTGCCCACCAGTCGCCGGCAGCGCCTCACGGTGTCTCGGTCGACGTCAACGACATTTGCACCTTTGGAGCCGCGTGCAAGAACCGAAAATGCGTTGCTCGACACCCCTCACCAGCGGCTCGTCTCGCGCATCAGAGCGAGCAAGACTGCAAGTTCTTCCCCAACTGCCAGAACCCGCGATGCCCGTTCAAGCACCCATCGATGCCTCTGTGCCGCAACGGAGCTGACTGCACAACTGCCAACTGCAAGTTCACGCACGTCAAGACAAAATGCAAGTTCAACCCGTGCCTGAACCCTCACTGCGCCTTTGCGCACGAAGAGGGCCAGCAGGGAGGATTTAAGGATAAGGTCTGGACTGCAGACGGCAAGGAGGAGCACGTCAGCGAGAGGAAGTTTGTGGATGAGCAAGCTGGCGAAGAGCTAATCAAGGGTGAGGAGGACCCTAAGGAGGACACCGACATCATTGGTTAGAGGAAAACAAAAAAAAACGGGTGGCTTGGAGGGATGAGATGATCGACAAGCAGATCAGATCACACGATACCCAGGGGTTAAAGGTTCAGTCCCGTCTCAGGACTGGGACCAGCAGAACAAAGGCTGATGAACAGAGGAGGATGAGACGGACGATATGGTGAATGAAGGATATGTACTACTACGGTCTGCTTTCTAATGCCGTTGGCCGGGGTGGCAAGAGCATGGAAGGGAGTTTTGGAGTTTTTGTTTCTTTTGCTTGCGAATTTGCCATGAGCACGAGGCAGGGCCATATCTTGTTTATTCCTTATATAGGTACATAGAGGCCAGAGAATGATGGCCACAGGTCGCGCATCATGAAGATGCTTCAAAGCAGATGCGCGAGGGGGAAAGAATGCAAACAAGGGCCCATGGCCATGCCTCGGAGTTTTCTTTACTGTCCCATCCTTGAAGTGCCTTGCCTATACTGATATGGGATGAAATAAACCGTGTCTATCATCCAATCTATTAATCTATATGAATCTATAATGTTTCTATTGTGATGTCAACGATGCACGGATGAATACCGGCTCATGCCAGGGACCTAGCTTCAACTGCCTACCTCCCCGCCAAAAAACCCCATCCCACTGTAAGCTCGCAACACTCCACCATCTCGTGACGGGACCAAACACCTTGGCCATGACCAATTGAGCCCTCGTCATGAGTCTCTGCCGTGCAGGATCCCTCCCGGCTGCTCTCCTGAGCTCCGGCGCCGCCTCCCACCGCCTCAATGGCTGTTGCCATCGCAGCCTCTACGCCATCACCGCCGCTCGACGCCGGAGCATCAACGGCCGACGGGCCTACACCACCGAGCCCAAAGACGCCGACATTGCTGTCCTCGGAGGAGGCTTGACAGGTCTCTCCACTGCTTACTACCTCGCAAAGAAGCTTCCCTCGACTGCCAACATCACATTGTACGAGTCTAGCGACCGCCTTGGAGGATGGATCAAGACGGATAGAGTACCGGTCGACGTTGGGGGCAAGCAGGGCGTCGTCTTGTTCGAGCGCGGCGCACGATCTCTGACTTCGCTGAATGGAAACACCTTTCGATACGATGATCTCGTCCTCTACGATCTTGTGCGCATCCTGAAGCTCCCCAGCACGCAATTGCTCCGCTAACCTCCCTACCAGGCTCTTGATCTCGGTCTCAAGATCAGCTCGCCGGGTGCTAAGCCGCGATACATTTACTATCCCGACCACCTAGTCACCATGCCACCCTTCGCCCCGTTCTCCGACTTCCTCCGTGAACCTCTCTTCCTCCAGAGCTTCGGCGCAGGCCTCGCCCTCGCCTTCAACACGCTTCGCCGGCGGCAGCTCCCCGCCCAGGACTACTCGGTCGCCGAGTGGCTCTACGAGATCACAAACAGCCGCAAGGCGGTCGGAACCATGGCCTCGGCCATGATGCACGGCATCTACGGCGGCGATATTAACAAGCTGAGCGCCCGCTCCGTCCTCGACCGAATGTACTGGGGCTGGTACCTGCCGAACCCGGGCTTGCACGCGCGTCCCATGCCTATGCCTGAAAAGGAGATTCTCGAGGCGTTGGGCAAGGACAAGGAGATTCAGAAGCTGGCGCTGGCTCCAAAGAATGCTTTGATTGACTTTGGCGAGTCGGGAATGGAGACGTTGCCCCGGGCCATGGCTGACGCCCTGAGGAGTCAGCCAAATGTCACCATCAAGACGGGCGAGGATGTATGGGGTCTGACTTATGATCAGGAGACTAAGAAGATCGAGGTAACAAGGCTTGTATCTCAAACAAACCAAGAGAGCGTGCTGACATGAAAAAACACCACTTAGATCGCCAGCTCCAAGCCAAGTGAGCAGGCTCAGCTGTTCGACAAGGTCATCTCAACCCTCTCGAGTCAGGACACGGGCAACCTCGCCCCTTTCAAGCTCCGGGCTTTGGCAAATACTCATTCAGTCTCCATAATGAGGGTCAATCTCTGGTTCCCCCAGGAGAACATCAAGCCCCCTGGCCTAGGCTACCTGATCCCCAACTCGGTGGCCCCTGAGACGAACCCGGAGCACGCCCTTGGCGTCTTCTTCGATTCGGACGTCCAGGTCCGCTCCGCTGATGAGCCTGCCGGTACCAAGCTCTTCGTCCTCATGGGCGGCCACTATTATGACCAACCTGATGTCAATATTCCTACAGAGGACGAGGCCATCATCCAAGCCCGCAACCTCCTCGAGCGCCATCTTGGCATCCCCCGCGATGCACCATGCCACGCTATAGCAGGCCTCGCCAAGAACTGCATCCCTCAGCACAACGTCGGCCACCAAGACCTCCTCCGCGAAGCACATAAGGAGCTCAGCACCCACTTTGAAGGCCGCCTCGCCGTAGCGGGAGGCTCATACAGCCGCATCGGCGCCATCGCCAGTCTTCGCGCTGGTTACGACGCCGCCCTCTCGACCAAGTCCGGGCTAGATAAAACCGGCCTCGAGTACTTGCACGATTTGCGGGATTTTGCTGTTGTACCTATCGAGAAGATTCCCGTGCGGCGCTTCAAGTGAGCGTGGTGTGTCTTGTGTGAGATAAGAAAATAACCAGTATTTATAAAAAGGGGGTTGATATGATGAAGAGTTGGTCAGGATAGGTAAAGCTGTATATTATTATAGATGAATAGAAGGACAAACCTGAACTATATAATAGCATCACTTGTGTGGACGTATATACGAACGGGTTATAGGGACCATCAAGATGAATGCTCTTGATACTCTAGTCAGGGGTCACCACACCAAGCCAGGAGAAAGCTTAAGTAGACCATGTTTGAACCACCAAGATCAAAGGCTGTTAGCTTTGTCAATAAACACTTCAAAGTGCCTGAAGTTTCGATTATCTACCTCCCTTGCCTATGATCCCCAGGACAGCCATGACAACCAAGCCCACCCAACACATAACGCAGCCCATGCAAGTAACATTCCATTGGTTTCATTTGGAGGTATCATTAAGCTATCACAAAAAACACACCCACCCGCTTTGTTTGATCCTTTTTCGCCGCTGTTCTAAACCCCTCCCCCAAAACGTCCAGAGTGTAAAAACCCATCACCCATCGCTTTAGACACCGTTCTCTTCTTCTTCTTGTTCTTCTTCTTCGTCTACTCCAGGACAACCACCTCCGAGTTGCCCTGGCCTATCATCGGCCGGATGGCGTCGTCGATGGCTTTCAAGATGCCCACGACGCCCCTGCTCGGTCCGCCTACCGCGCTCGTCACCAGACCGGTCCAGTCATCGCCTTTGCCCTCCCACACGTGCTTGAGAGCCGCGGTGAGATCATCATTGGGCACTGATGTGTCGTTGGCCACGGGCACACGCCATATGTGCCACCAAGGCTCGCCTCGACGGCTCTTGATCCGGCCCTCGAATGCAACTCGGCGTTGCATTTGTCCCGGCCCAGAGATAAAGTAATCAAGTGTCATCCACTCGAGCGAGTTCATCGAGAACTGGAATTGTCCCTGGTTCCGCGCCTTAATATCTGCCCAGAGTTCTTCCGTCTTCTGAATCGCCTCTAGGGCTGGTAGGGATGTGGGTAGCCAGGCCATGAGAGCCTCGATTCCGCCGTCGCTGTTAACGAGGTTCTGCATCAGATCGACCACTCGAAGATGAGGGTTGCCCTTCTCCATCTTGATGTCGATAACATCCTTGGACAGGTTAAGTGCCACCCTCCATCTGCGTCCTGTCGCCGTAGTGTCATTGGGCGAGTCATTGCTTTGATCCCTGTAAGAGAAGACGACTTCTTGAAGGCTCACTGTTTCGCTCTGGATAGACCCCTTAGCCTTATCCATAGACTCGACGAAGCTGACAAAGCGATCGACTGCTTTGACTCGCGACTTCAAACTCTCCAGTATTGACTGCCCAAGACTGTGGCGCATCCGCAGACGAAATTCGCCCTTGAGAAGGTTGTACGAGACATCTTGACCAACCAGGGCACCCTTGATCGAGGTGAACTTGGCTGGTCTGCGGACCTTGATGATGGCGTCCGATATACACACCAAGGGTGTATCTGATTTGACATCCTGGGGGTTGGCACCCTCTGAAGCTGCGGGTTCCGCCTCGGGGAGCTGCGCCCCCTTGAAACTGATCGACACAATGTCATTCGCCCACGGTTCTATCGTTGAGAGCTTCAGTCCAGTCGCAGGTTGTGTAATCGAGGCGAGTCCTAGTTGCTCCAAGTCTCTGTTGCTCGAGGCTTTGCTGCTCTCCTTCTCGGAGCTGTCAAACACCATCGAGGGGAAAATGCCCGAGAGGGCAATCTCGATCGAGGGAAGCCGAACTTGTCGCGGGAGAGACCAGCTCTTTGTCTCGTTGGGCTTGAACTTGATCTGTTGCTTGTGGAGCTCGCGCATGTCTATTGCCTGGGCGATCATACCCGTAGCAAACACCGTCATGTTATTCCAGAAAGTGTTGTGAAGGCTAGGATAGCCCTTGTTGAACGGAAGCTTTGCTGTTAGTTTCACCACTGGCCCAGGAGTATTGCGGTCCCTGTTGTCCGTGTTAGCAAGGTTCTATTTGGCGCAGCCCAAGTTCAACTTACACTTCAAGCAGCCACCATTCATCACCGCTTAGACTCAGCACGACCATGATGAACCATGTAGGTCTCCATCCAGCTCTCTGGAGCCAGATGGTCTTTGTCCATTCGCGGTTCTTGGTAGCAGACCTCAACTCCTCGTTGTTGAGTGGGCTCTTCTGAACGCTCCATCCCATTGTGCTTCCTCGGCGGTTGAGCTCTTCTTCCATGATGGCGCATCTCACGTTTTCCAGGCATACCACGCCATCGTCTGCAGGACTCTTCCCGTTGTTGAGTTGAAGCTCGTGCTGATAGATGAACTTTGAATGTGGCTTGACTGCAAAGACACCAGTCGTCGGTTCGATCAGTAGTGAGATACTATCCTTGTATCCAACCTGCATGGACAGGGAGGATGCAGCTGGATCTTCCTGACAGCTGCGCAGAACCATAGCAGCTTCGCGATTACGGAAACGAGGCGTCGCCATGAGCTTGTCGTGGATGCTGCTGAGGAGGAAATCGATGTGAAGGCCGATAACTGTCTTCAAAAGGGCCTCCGCCGACAGGATGTTGGCATCAAAAGGCACTTCCACATCCTTGACTTCTTTGTTGTCTCGGTACCACTTTGCTTGCAGGAAACTCGATGACTTGGCGTTTGCCTCGCCATTTGCCTTTCGGCCACTGTTGACAGCAACCAGCACCCAGCTCTTGGGGCTTGTTGGCGGTGCTCGAGACGTCCAGTACTGAATTGCCAATGCTCGGTTAAGCGGCTCAACCTTGAGAGTGCCGGTCCAGGAGCCTTTGCTCAGTTGGTTGGCTTGACGTCGCAGTTCGTTGAGCTTGTGGGTGAGCACCATCTCATGCAAGAACTGGTAGCAGCCTAGCAACCCCTCTGTGCTGAGAACTCCGTTCACATGCCGCTCCAAGTAGTCCTTGAGGGATTCGGGAATCGCTGCTGCCGATGGCTTGAAGGTGAATCTCAGGTCGATGAACCAAAACTGCTTCTCGAAATCCTCATCCGCGATTGTGAGATCGACCTCGAATTCGCCAGGAACTTTAAAGGTGACTCGTCCTGACTTGATATCGTAGTTTCTGAAGTGGTACGGGATCTTGTCAAAGTCTTCCAGGTTCAGCCTAAGTGAAAGCAGGGTGTTGACATCACTCATCCACTGGGACTGCTCCTGCAAGGTCAAAGGCGGTGGTTCAATGTATTGAAGCTGGTCATCAGGTCAGTTTGTAGTCTCTCCCTAGGTACCAAGGACGGCACTTACATCAGGCATCCAAGCAGCCTTCCCTGTTGACAGGACCTGAAGGGCTGTTTTCAAATCAGGGCTTGGCATTCTCGCAAATGTCAAGTCTCTCTTGACATTAACCATAGTGTCAAAGGCCGTGTCGGTGAGGACCTGCTGCTTCATGATGTGGGCTCTCAAGTCGATCAGTTTGCTGACCATCTCTGCCTTGCGGCTCCATTCCGTGATGACAAGGGCCTTGACCCATCTTTGATGCTCCTTGTATGCAAAGTCCAAGATCGACTTCTTTTTGATAATGTTTTCGTTCGATGCGTCGTCAATGTCGTTGTTCGGTATTGAAGAGTTCCCATTCATGGCGGCTACAGGAAGGGGCATCTTGGCCATTTTGGTGATCTGATCTTCGAGGTTGTTGTGCGTGGATTGTGCCAGTCGTGTAAGAAATGTCGAAAGGGAGATGTATCCCTGGGTAATGTGGACGATCTCATCGGGGAGATCGTTCATTCTCGGGACTTGGTCTGATGCCGGCGCATTTGGTCGAGAGCCGTTCACCAGAGGACCGCTGGTGGCGTTCCCATTGACCATGGCACCGCTGGCATCGCCGCCAGATGCGGCTTTTCCCTTGTCCAAGGCATTCTGATGTCCATCAGCGCCCGCGCCGCTCACGCCATTGAGCGTTGAATCTATGTCGTGGTTAGAGCGCGCGCCATTCGGGCCGCCATTCTCCATGCTGATGACGCCCGGCATCCACTATCTCGTCCCTGGTCCAGGTGCTCCCCGAGCCAGACTGAAAAGAGATGGGCGTCTCTAGATGGTGTAGCAAATCTTTCTCGTCGTGTCGTTTATCTGCTCCAATGTGGCATGAGAGGCAGGCGGGATCTCTTTATCGGCGACCCCGGTGCTGCATGACAGTCGCAATCGTCTGCACCGAGCGGCGGACGCTGTGTGCGAGGGAGATTCGTATTAATTAGAGGCTCTAGGTGTTGAGGTGGTGTGTCGCTGTCCTCTTCGCTGGTTGCTCGTCGGGTTAGGCAGTCTCGCGAGAGGATGAAGAGGTGAGGCGCGGCGAAAAAGTCGTCGATTTAGGGAAGCGAACGTAACGCGATTCAGGAGTCGTCAAGAATAGGTCGATATTTCAATATTCGCGATGGTCTTGAGGGGTTCAAGCGAGAGGGCGTTCGAGTAGGAGACGACGCGATCGAAAAGGGTGATGAAAGAAGGATATGGTGAAGGACAGTGATTGAATGGATGCGCAGGGCAGCCTCTCGATTTTCCCCGGTTACCACGCCTTGCCTGACGGGACCAAAAGACGGAGGGCGCTGGGGTAACAGGCCAGGTCATGTGAGATGGAGACCGTGCATAATTTGAGGCGAGCACAAGGGCCAGGTGTACAAATAGTGCATAACGTGCGCCAACAGGAGTTATGCACGTTATCGCCGTCAAAGTCACTCCACGACGGGCATATTGACTCCGTCACTCGTTTTCTTTTGGTGACGGTTGTGGCGTTCAGGGTCCAGATTATCTCCAACTTCTGGAAACCTCCCCCGCTGGGATACGTAAGAATTGCATGATGTATGATAGTCGAGATCTCGCCTGCTTGTACTTCACTGCACTGTACGGTACTGTCGGTTCAAGGATCAGATTGGAATTTAATCTACCCTTTCATAACGCAAAGCCTGAGCCAAGCCCCACGTAGTTGCATCTAATAAACCCAACAAGCATGTGTCCATTATCTCGCCAGAACCCCTCCCGTTCTCGCCAATTTTACAGAGATCATCATCCGTTGGTTTTTGCTCGCCTTTCAAGGCTCGGGATATCATAGTCCGAAGACGGTCGCGACTCTTGTCGCACGGGAGGCGTCATTAACTACGAGCCAAATTAGTCCAATTGACTTCTTGCCTTCAACCTGGATCGAGCATACAGGATGCTGGTTCATCACTTACAACTTGTTGGGGGTGGCATTAGTCGTGGGCCACTGGTAACCGGCAGCGTCGCTGAACTTGTAGCCATACGAGGCCGTGAAGTCGTCGAGGACAGCAGGGCCGCGAGATCCTAGAGAGAATTGTGAGTTACGCTTCAATGCCGTCTATGCATGTCACCTACCATAGGGGTACTCCATGGGGATAATCTCCTTGTTCTCGTCCAGGTAGTGGAGGAGAGGAGTAAAGACTCGCCAACTAGCGTCGAGCTCGTCATCACGGACAAAGTTGGACTGGTCGCCCTTCAGGCAGTCGAGCACAAGAGACTCGTAAGCCTCGGGGATCTTGAGATCCGAGAATCGTCGGCGGTAGGTCAGATCGAGTTCGGTGACAACGGTCTGCATGCTCAAACCAGGAAGCTTGGAGTTCATCTTGATGTAGACACTCTCGTTGGGCTGGATGCGCATGACAAGCTCGTTTCGGGGAATGTCCTTAAAGATACCCGAAGTGACGTCCTTGAACTGAATTCGAATCTCTGTCTTTTGCTCGTTGAGCGCCTTGCCGGCCTTGATGATGAAGGGGACACCGTCCCATCGCTCGTTCTTGATGTACGCAACCATGGCGCAGAAAGTAGGGCATCGAGAGTCCTTGGGGACAGTGTCATCCTCGCGGTAGGCGGGCTTGCTGCCGTCGAGGGACTTGCCGTACTGGCCAATGATGACGTTCTTGGGCTCAATGGCGGGAATGGCACGGAGGACGCGGACCTTTTCGTCACGGATATCCTCAGCGTTGAAGGAGATGGGTCGCTCCATGGCCAGGAGAGTAAGGACCTGGAGAAGATGGTTCTGCATGACATCGCGAATGATGCCGAACTCGTCAAAGTAGCCGCCACGGCCCTCGGTGCCGAAGGGCTCCTTGAAGGAAATCTGAACGTTGTCGATGTGGTGACGGTTCCAGGTAGCGCCCAGGAATGAGTTACCAAATCGGAGGATCAGGATATTCTTGACCATTTCCTTGCCCAGGTAGTGGTCAATTCGGAACAATTCTTGCTCGTTCCAGTCAGGCTCCAGGGACTTTTGAAGCTCGCGGGAGCTGGCAAGATCCTTGCCAAAGGGCTTCTCAACCTATCCAAGATATCAGCGAGCTGCCCGCAGGTGGCGAGGGAGAATCACATACAATAACGCGCGCAATACCCTTTGAGGGATAGCACACCTTCTTCAGGTGCTGCGAAACAATGGTGAAGACACTGGGAGGCAGGGCCATGTAAAAGAGTCGATGGGCCTCGGCGCGACCCTTCTCGATGTCCTGGAGATGCTGCTCGAGGACCTGGAACGACTCATCCTTGTCGTACTGACCGGAGACATAGGTGCAGAGATTGCAGAACTCCTCGAGTTGTTGCTCAGACTCCTTTGTGGGGGTCTTCATGTATGACTTGATACGTCGAATGTACTCCTCGTGGTCCATCTTGGTACGGGCATATCCGACGATCTTGACATCTTGAGGGAGGAACTGGTTTCGGTACTGGGGGCAATGTTAGCCAAGGAATCATCTTACCGAGTGTCGAAAAGTGCAGCTTACCAGACCGAAGAGCGCAGGGTACTATCATGAAGCAAAGGCAAGCATGTTAGCGCAAGGCACAAATGAGGGGCGAGGATGGGAGAGCTCCCCACCGTCTTCTTTTTCGCAAGATCACCAGAAGCGCCGAGAACGACGATGGTGGTGTTTTGCTTAAGCTCCATACACCTGAGAGAGAAAAAATTCAGTTAGCGATACTGTTCCGACACGGCCGAAGAACCAAGGGCGCAAACTCGCACCCAAGGGCGAGCTGCTGTCGGCGAGGGAGCAAGCTAGAATCATGGTGGGGGTTTAGATAGCACCTACGGATCCATGATTGCGGTTGGGAATGTTGAGGGATTGAGGGAGGGGAAGCAACACGAGAAGCAAGAGGAGAAAAAGTCGGGTGAAATGGGCCACGGAGGACCAAGCCGAGTAGTCGCAGATGGAGGGAAACTCGGCGGAGAGACAGACAGACAGACAGCAGAGGAGAATGGATCTGAGGAAGAGGTGACGCTGAGGTTTGCGGGCAGCAGGCCTGGAAGGTTTTATGACGAGCATGCAGAGACGGGGAGCTAACAATAATGGCTGCGTGAGCGACGGGGCTACCTATGATGCAGTCCCTAAGGTGGGTGCTGCTGGGCAGGTACCTCGACCGACTGTCACACTGGCTGAAGCTCCCCTTCGAGGTGCTTGACCTGGCTCCATACGGTAAGGCCGTGAAGTCCGCCCCATGTCCATCCCCTCCCCCTCCCGCTCCGAAAAATCCAAATCCCACGCCTGTCCAAGCGCGGGCCAAGTTTAAAGATACTGTACTCGCTCGGTGACTTGATTGCCGGATCCTCGCATCCATATTTTTTGTCTGCGTATTTCTTTTCTGCCTGTTTTGACCGGACGGATATTTCGAAACGGCACAGTACCTCCATCGTCCCCCTTGCTGGTCAGTCACGGGCATGCAGGCGGTCGAATGGTCTCCGCGGGTTGTTTGGGGGCATGGCAAGGCATGGCATGGACCCATCTCGAGGTCTTACTGGATGTCGTGGAGTTGACGTATGGTGTTTCCACATCTTCAAGCCAGGAGCTTGTCTCATCTCACCCATTGCCATCATGAACATGTATCATCAGCTCTCCTCCTCCTTCTCCCCCTCTCCTCTTTTCCTCTCGTGATTGTCCATGCCCGCACATGTTCGTAGGTACTTGTGCAATGTGCTGTGTGCCGTGAGCATTACGAAGCAGCTTGCTTTTGCAACTAAACATCACTGCATCCATCCAACTTCTTTGTCAGCCAGCCCGGCTTGCCCGGACATCGATTCCTCACCGAGTCCTGCGCTTCGGCGAGCGAGGGTGAGAGGGGCATAGGCCGCCCGCCACCGCCCAGAGGTGTCTGGCGCGCAGTTCACCCCAACGCGGAACAGTCCTGGTCCACCCCAAATCGCACTGGGGGTAGATTATCAAGCTGTCTCTCTCTTGTTCGTTTTGGTCGGTATTGTTGCCGTTGCCCAGCGGACAGTCTTCCGTTGGACGAGACGGCCGATCCTGGGCTGTCCCTGTCTCGCTATTTGCCAGTCTGAGACGCATCTGAGCCTTTGGAGGTTGCGCCCACTCTTGGAACGGCCACCGCCGCTGCTGGACTGGAACAGAGCCCAAACAAACCGTTGGCCTCGGTGCTGGTATATCTGCATATGAGCATCTGCCTCGGCGGCCCAACCGCGGTCTCTCATGGATGCTTCTCTCCATAGGTACCGAAGTCTTGTACAAGGGGTCCTCGGAGTGACACGCAGCGGTTCGACTTGCCCGTCGAGGCCCACCGCCGCCCCTGATCCCTACCTTGGCGGACCGTCTGGCTGGCGGCGACGTCTCAACAACCCCAACCTCTGCCATGGATGAGACCCTGGGACGGGACGTGGCCTGGCTATCTGATAGGCACATAAAGGCACGCTTCCCTCTCCGTCTTTCAGGTTCTCGAGACGTGAATGAATCGCCCAATCCGTCGGACTTTGATGTCCGACTCGGCCCAGGATCGTGTTGTGTTATCCGCACCAACCCCTCCCCTCCCCGGTGTCGGCTTGATCTTCACGAAGAAGCTATTGGGGCGGAAAAGGCAGACACTACTCCATAGTCGTTCAAGACAAACCGCCTGATCAGGGCCCAGCATTCAACGAATTGAGGGAATTTCCTTTTACGGTAGTTGGGAACTGTGCGCCTCCACAGATGCGGATTTGCTGAGCCTATACTTTGGCAAGATGATGGCATCAAAACAACTACACTCATGCTTAATATTGTCCATTGCCGGCATGATATTCCCCGTAGACCCTCAATGAGCCCGTATTTCGCAAGGTTCCAGCCTAAAAGCACAATGGCCACGTATTGATATCAAGGCGGCATGAGCATGGTTCATGAACCCATTTCAAGATATTCCCCCAAAGTATTCTTGATTTGTCAACATCATAGCTCTCGCTCGGGATAATTACCCAGCGAGCCAGCATTTATCCAGCAGGTTCAACCGCCCAGGCGCATGGGGCAGCTCCGCTCGGCAGTCGGACGCCGGACGGACGTGGTGCAGGCCAGCTACGGCGTTAAGCCGGAGACAGCCTCATCCGGCCCTCAGCGGCGCGCGGGGCCGACTGTTTGGGGTTGTGGCTGACATCGGGTGTGGCTTCTCCCCAACTGTGGCGTTTTCAAAAAATTCATGCGGCTGGCACAAATTCCAACCCTAATCCCACACGTGACCCAAGGGCACAAAGTTTTCGGGCTAGGGACGGCGCACACCACATCGCATCCACTCCTCCTCAGCCCGACCACAAGATCACCAACGACGCGCACCAGCAACACGGAACGGTCTTTTTGTTAAGACAATTCCCTACTAACCCCCAGGTTGCGGAAGCCAGAACACAGTCACGATGCCTTCGGAAGCCGGTCACCGACGTGAGTCTTTCCCGCCCGCCCGCGAGGAGCCGATGCGGCTCTGAAATCTGGGAATTGAATATTGTTTTGGGGACTCTGCTAACTCGCTCTACAGTATACGTCAAGTGAGTACACTCCTTCATCCGCCTGCTAGCACGCGCGAGATGAGATTTCGTGCTCGATCCGCCCAGCACACCGATCTCGAAATTCCGATATCGAAATTTAGCGAAGCCCACGGCACTACACCGATACGATAGAATTTTGGACTGACGATGATGGTATAGGGGACGTCACCTGAGCTACCAGCGCTCTCGTCACACTACCCGCCCTGCCACCAGCCTGATCAAGATCGAGGGTGTTGACAACACCGAGGGCGCCAAGTATGTTGCTTCATGAGGGGAGGGGTTCTCAAGTTAGCTTGGATACTGACCATCTGTCCAGCTTCTACCTTGGCAAGAAGGTCGCTTTCGTCTACCGGGGCCAGAAGGAGATCCGAGGCACCAAGATCCGTGTCATCTGGGGCAAGGTTACCCGGCCACACGGTAAATCCATTTCGACTCTTCACGTACAAACACTGGCTAACTCTCGACACCAGGCAACTCCGGCGTTGTCCGCGCCAAGTTCACCTCCCCTCTCCCCACCAAGTCCTTCGGTGCTTCTGTTCGCGTCATGCTGTACCCATCTTCGATATAAAAAAAGGGCTTCGGGCTGGAGTTGGTAGTGAGGGCGGTTCTCATTTGGCTGCATTGGTCGAGGCAAGGATAAAGCAAATTGCCTTGCTTTGAGGCATTGAATTCAAAAAGACGTCAAATCCCAACCCCGAAGGCTCTGCACACCTGAGCTTCTCATTTGATGATATTTTCTTATTCCCATACCCATTCATGCAGCGGTTGGCGAAGAATTCGATCTCGACCAGGGTCAAGTCCACCAGAGGACCAGCGATGGAATACTGTTTTATGGATGGGATTCGAGACCGGAACTTCGGCGCCGGCGGCAGCGGCGAGTGACTAGGGTACAAGCGATTCATCGATGAATGCCAGGTTCAGGGCTATTATTACGGCAGCACAAGCGTCCCTGAATGCTGGATTGTGATTTGACTCGTATGGGAGATTTTGAGCCATGGTCGGCGTCTTATGATGAATCGGAATGTCTTTTGAACCACACACGGCCACTACCTCTTGACGGCGTTCCAGACCAGGTGTTTGCTTCGAGTTGCCTTGATATGCTCCATATGTGTTCCATCAGCGTGTGATAGTCTTGCCATGACGCCCTCCGACTCATCTTACGTCGTCTTGCTGGTTGTCAACTGCTCAGCAAACCTCATGTCTCGTAACATGTCTTGTATCCTAACGCACAAAACGCTTCCGCAATACTCGTTCAATATTCAGGTTGTCCAGGTAACTGGTGGAGCTCGTGATGGCGACTTGGGACACACATATCGCACAAGACATAGCGTATCCCTCCTTGTTAGCTTTGTCTCTGGGTTAAAGGAGACTGTAACAAAGTTGATGGCCACATGCTGCGCCTCTGTTAGATCATGTGCCCTTGTTGTTGCCAACGCAAGTTGATGATAGACTTCCCAGGCAGAATGGTTACACAGGACTGGACATCAAACACAAGACCAGACAACGCCCACAAGCGATGTTAATGATCACTCTCTAGATATATAAGCTTAGTTTCTAGAAACAAGATCCAACTGTCTTCTTCAACATGGGCCTACAAAGCCACATCATGGATACATCTCTTCTACCTTGCTTCATGGGCATACGATAGAGGCCATTGACTATGCCAGCTCTGTACACTCACAGGAGCTTTCATCGCTGCCGTCATATCTAGTTGCTTTCAGCTATTGCATCTACAAGGTCAGCGGTCTCAATGACCTGATTTCTATTCGGCTCCCTCTTTGTGTGTGGTATCATGGCTACTAAAGATGGAAGTTGTACCAAGTCAAACAGGGAACAACTTGTACGCCGCCCCGATATCCTTCCACCCAGATTTTAATGATCAGCTGAAATAATGCTAAAATCCACAGGTGGTTTGAAACTAGGGCTATGTTTACAATGTTGTCGCAACCCCGTGGGGAACATGGCGTTGAAGGGTGGAACTAATAAGATATCGAGGATCTGTTCACCAACAGCATCCAGTGTTCAAGATAGCTTTATACACTAGATCATCCGGGAGGAGTCTAGTCAAAGGGGTATATGCAAGTCAATTATCACATGGAGCTTGATTCTTGGCTCTTAGCTCTTGACCTGAAGCCAGTTAACCTCCAGGGGAACTGGCTCACAAGTCCCGGCAACCAAGATCCATGAGCTATAATGCACTGCAGCGGCTACTAAAGGACCCTTCAAAGGACTCCGAGCTTTGTATTTGCTCAATAATTCAATAAATGAGACGTCTGGGTGAGGTCAGAGTAGCTGCCCCTCTTGAGCTGCTTCGAGACCCAAGGCTGGAGAGAGACTAAGTTTCTGGGGAACAGCTAATGCTCAAGTTATTTAACCTCATAGCATACCCAAAGGTAGATCAAGGAACAGCCAATGCTCGTCTGAGAATTCATGATATTTACAAAACATGGCAAGGTATCATGAACGGGGAACGCGGTTCACAAGAGCAACACCCCAAAATGTTATCTCGTATCTTGCCTGATAGGCACATTCGGGACGAACAAGCTCACGGCATATTTCTGCCGCTAGTAAACTTTCAGGTCCCGAGTCGACCAAGGCACAGTGGCACCAGGGCAATAAATGGTCTGATAACACCATTCTCTTCGTCTTCTAGGGCCATGCTAGTCCTGTTGTGGCTTTCCCACTGCGACAGTAACCAAGTTTAATCGTGCTACCGAGCATTGGCTCCAGGGCTACCGTTGCCGCCGGTGCCTTGAAGAGATCCAAGTACTGTAGACTTGGTAATGGGCAAATTCGAGATGTGTAGTAGGGCGTGAAATGAGGGTTCGCTTGGGCCACCATGATCTGAGAAGTCAAGTCACCGCCGTTGCTCGACGTCTGCTCAGGCGGCTCGGCTCTGAACAAGCAAGAAAAGAAAAACTTGGCTGGCAAGCCATGCAGCATGCAGCTTGAGCTTGGGGAGGCTAGGCGAGGCAAAGTCGTGTCGTCTCACATGGAGGTATCTATCCCATGTCGTCTTTCTCCTGCTCATGCCTCTCTCTGCATGGGTGACGCCGCATTGCGCTGCAACCAGCCGGAAGACCCGGGTGTTGCTGGATTCCATGTGGCCATTTGAGTTCATCCGGTCGAATCAACGAACCAATGTCTCGGCCTTGGACACCGGCATTGAACATTGGAGGAACATATCCAATCCCGCCCTCGTGGTAAGGGTGTTTCAGCAGGTGGAGAGCTCGACACCATCACCCAAGCTTTGCCCGCGCAGTCTCGAACCCAAAGATGCGATGCGTTGGGCCAGCTGAAAATTGCCTGCCAGCCAGCTCAGCCCAGCAACAGGAGCTATCTCGCTCTGGGTGGAGAGCTTCAAGAGAAATGCAGGGAGAGAGGATCGTTCGGAAAGTCTTTTGCTAGCCTGAAAAGACATGGGCTTCCTGCAGGCCGGGGGCTTTGATCGTCGGGCTTACCGGGGCAACCAGCCAATTCAACGTTGGCAGACGGGAAATTCGATGATCGAGGAATAGCTCTGGAAAGTAGGTGAGAGCCAAAACTCGGTAGAACTGGCGGTATTTGGGCAACAAGCCTGTCAATGTTTGGTTCTTGGGTGGTTGTTACCCATCATTGACACCCAGTTTCATCTCACAGGTGCAAAAGAGCAATTCGAGACAACAATTCCAAGGAACAGAGTCCATCCAAAGATGAGTGCATGGACGGCCAAGAGGCCAAGATCTCGCCAATGTGCGCCTTATTTACCGGGGCCTCTCCCGCCCGTAGGGCCTCAGCGCCTGAGAGGAGGTGGTGCAGTGTTGGAGAAAGGGCCGATCGAGGGAGCATCGAGATTCGACTGTGGCCCTCATCGTGGCTGAGCTCCTCTCCGAGTTTCGTCTTTCCTGTACATCGCAGCGCAGTGCATCCAGCGGGAGGAGACGCCTCAAGGGCCCATCCTGTCCTCTCACACGAAGAGGTTGCGAGAGGTTGCGAGACGAGAAAAGATGGTGTGTGGGAGCCACCCAACACGAGATAAAAAACAGGGGCGAGGCAACCGATCAGCCCCCCGCGGCCAAAGTCAACGTCAAGATGACCTCTGTTGGGGAAGTGTCCGTTCAGCAAAGCCTCTAGCGGACCTTGATTAGCCACCTCCAGCTGGACCAGCCCTGGACCGACCCGAGACGGCCTCTGCCCTGACTTGACCGACCACTGGGGGGGGGGCTCTGCTTGCACCACTTAACGCGCGCGCGTGCTGTACGGAAGACGGCCGCGGCAGGGCAAGGCGTGAGACTGCAGCAACCAACCCAACCCAACGCACGATTTGATGCATGAGCATGGAGCCGAGGACGTGGCAGACAGAGACTAGGTCTGCCGAGAAGGAAGCCCTTGCTGTGTTGTTTTTCTTTAGACGAGGGTCGATTTTTTAAACATTTTTTCCAGCCCCCGAGAGTGCCATGGGGTAGAGTTGGATGGTTGGTAACAATGGTGTTTTTCGTGGGTAGCAAAAGTTGACTTTATGGCGCTGACGGGCGGCCACTACTCGATATGGTACAGTCCACTACAGTACGGGGCGCAGCAGCTATCACCGCTGACTGATGCGAGAGCAAACAAGACTATCTTTATCTTGCTCGGATGCAACTGGATTCTTCGTTTTAGGTTTCCTTCTGGCCCACTGGCCCGGGTACAAGGTACGAGCCCTGGTTGCATTTTTACAGCTATTCCCTCCTTCTATTGGATCCCCGTGGGAATCCTCGTAGCTCTTGTTCGGCAACGACGCACGTCGTGGCTGTCACCGCAGTAGCCGGGGGATGAGAAAAGACGCGTCATGGTCAGATGGATGGTCTGGTGTGTCTCGATGCTCCCGAATCTTGCTCCGTTCGTTCGCTCCCCTGGCCGCTCTTCGCTGGCTGCTGTGTCGGAGCCATCCATGGATCTCGAGAGGCTCGTTTACTAGCTGAATGCGCTGCGCTTCGCTGTAGCCCTCCCTGGACGCGCATGTGTCGCCTCCAAAGGACCCATTTCAACTGTCCATCCGTTGCCCATATTGGATGCCCGAGAAGCTGATTGCTACTGAATCCGCGTAAACCCCAAGTCACAAGCAAGGCAAGAACACGAGGATGGAAGGTACCTTACATACCGACCCAGCACATCACCTCACTTAAAATATCCATATGTCGACTGTCCCCCTCACACTCCCCGAGTGATCTTATTTTTTGTTTGGAAAAGAAGAAGGCTTCCCTCTCTCTCGCTCAATTCCTGCGGCTGCGTCGTCTTTCGTTATTGTAATTATTTCCTCTCACGCGCTCGAGCCGTCAGTGTCAGTCAGTCATCCTTCTCCAGTCCATCCATCTATCGGTACTGCACCTCTTCTGGATCCTGGTCGAGTGATTCGGAGCAATCAATCCCACGAGCAAGGCATTCTCACCCGTTATTGGGCCATTCCCCTCGATCAAAGCGCTCTATCCACGACACGACATTACCGACATACTCCAGGTTTTCAACTAATTACCCTTAATTGCGGTGGCACCTTGCTTGAAGGTGAATACCACGTCTGCCGCCATCAATCAAATCCCATCGTGGCGCCAGCCCATCTCGAGATAAGGACATTCGCTGAAGTATCCCTGCCTGGCCTCCCCGAGCACCACGGAACACTCGAAACCCGATCTCCAGCCCCCCGCCACACTCACGCAAGTGGTGGCCACGCCTCAGTCCGGACCCATCAAAACCTCCGCACCCACGAGGCCTTGGCAGGTTTGAGCGTCCCCCTGTGCTCCAGCAATCAAAGGCAGCCAGTGCAGCAAGCCACTCTGGACGACCGACTCACTGAACGTGGCACGGCTCAGTTCCCCCTGTTATTAGTCGCTCCGGCCGAGATTGGAGACCGTCCTAGTCGATAGTGACGTCAGGACTCAGCGCCAAAGACAGAAGGAGAAAAAAAGTTGACCGGTTCTGACGCAAGCACTTGCGAAGTGCTGTTTCGAGAACGATCACCAAAGAAAGGTGGGCTTCAAACAGCATCACCGACAAAGGGATATTCAACCCGAATTACGGCAAGACAAGCAGAGACGGAAAGGGAAAGGAAGATACAAGGAGACATCCTTGCGAGTACCAAGAAAAGGACCGCCACCTCCACCTCGAAGCTGTGTACCTGCCTACCGTAGGTACGGAGTACATACAGCAACGGCAGCGCATTTCCGGTGCAGATCTCACATCACTATCACGCAGCCACCGCTAGAGCAACAAGAAATTCAGCATTGCAACCCAACTGGAAGTCTACTCTTATCCACGGTCACTCTCCTCGCCCACATCCCGGTCGGGTTTATTGGCCTGTTTCACAACCGCGATAAGAACAAGATTTCAGTACCTGGTTGCCCAGCCGCTCAACCTACAGTCCAGTACAGGACAGTATCAGAGGTGCTAATCCCGGCTGACCACGGCATCAACGAATGATCACGTCGTCCAGCGTACGGAGCTAAACACACTTGCAGCTGTATTGCAGTACCTACAGCACAGCTCACAAAGAAAGTACCGAGTTACCTCGTTGGAATCTGGAGCGGCTTGTCGAGCCACTCGCAACCCCTACTGCGACACCCAGACGTGCCTAGCTCTCTCGGCGCCGGCGCCTGTCCACGAGTCGGATCCACCCTCTGTCGTCTCTGACCAGGTTCATCTTTGATAGCCCCCCAAGCTCCGCCGGAAGCAGCCCACTCTGCCGCTCCCACGCCCCAACCTCTTCCAGAGTCGTCCTGCGCCAGCTACTCTTCAAGGCCCCAAATCTCCACTCGCAAAAATATCCCATCTCCCAGGCCCACGACGCTTCCTACTCTTCCTTGCTAGTAGCCGTTTGGCTTTGTTTCGGCCTCTCTCCCCGACATCGTTGCTCCTTGCTCCTTGCTCCTTGCAACCTCTTGTCCACAATCTCCATCTCATCGGTCGATTGCCAGCGTCACTCCGCTTGACTTATCACCCTAGTCGCAAGCGCAAGGGCCGTCTTCGAGATCCATCCAGTCCCAGCAACCATATCAAATAAAACAGTCGTCTCCCCAAGCGCCCGCAACCATGGCGACCTCCACGGACCAGTATCGCCAATACCCACCGCCGTCGAATTATCCGGCCCAGCAATATCAGCAGCAGCCCTATCAGCAGCAGCAGCAGCAACAACAACAGCAGCAGCCGCACTATCAAAACTCCCAGACCCTGCCCCAGTCTCAGTCCCAGACCCAGCCGCGCCGGACCTCACAGAACCCACCCGCCGATCATCGAACCTTCAGTTTTCATTCTCAACGATCGCATAAGAGCTCTGGGAGCAAGGATTTGCAGGAAACACACGCAGAGAAGGAAGCAAAACGTCTACACAGCAAAGCCGACCCCACCTTGGCTATCAGCGAAGCAGAGCCATGTATGTCATGCTATTCACTCCGTATGAAGGCGATCAGGAGTCAACTAACACGGAATCAGCTGTTGTCGCCGCCATGATGACCGAGTCGACCTACGCGCCTCTGCGCTCAGTACAACACAAGGATACATTCGGAAACGCCATCGGTTTGTCGCCTCATTCACCATCGCACCAACATTACTAACATTCAACTCGTAGCCGATCCCGACAAGTCGAACCCTACTCGAAACAGATGGGAACGCCCGCTGGACACAATTCGAAGTTTCGAGGCCGCGATTGACGGTGGTTACTCACGCAAGTCGCTCTATCGAGCAGGTGAGTCAAGATTTGACCTCGGACTAGGTCAGACCACTAACACCATGGCAGAGACAGACTCACAAACCAATTTCAACCGACGCAACAGTTCCTTTACCAGCCCCAACCAAACTCGTTATCCTCATGACAGCTACTATGGTCGACCTACGTCTATGAGGCCCGAAAACTCACATTACGAGTCGGGACCTCCCCGAAGCAGCTACTTTGATGGGCAGGCTTACAACAACGGTTACGGAACCGGGCCGTCGCGGCAACGGATGTCTAGGTTACAGTCGGAGCCACAGTTGCAAAGCCACGGACGTGACCAGAACATTTACCCTTTGCCTCACAAGGATCGATCATATGAGACCGTGACATCTGCAGCGGGCAGCGGCAACTCGGATCAGGCAGGATACCAGACGGACCCCACGAGCAGCGACAACAGCTCGATCGATCGGACAATGCCGGCTAAGCGCCGCGAACCTTTCAATGAGCATGGCTCCGCTCCCAACATGGCACAGCAACCGTATCAGCCCCGACCCTGGCCGGGCTCCGGCCCAGGCGCTAATGGAAACGGAAAACAACCACAAGGACCGCCGCCTCCACAGGCGCGACCTACTGCAGCACAACAGCCACCAGCTGCGGCTCAGAAACCGAAACACACGCTTCTGAGGCGGACATCGACCCAACAGTCGCAACAGTTGCAACGGCCCGAGTCTGTCAGTGGCGAAAAACGTAAGAGTTGGTTCGCTCGCCGGTTCAGCAAAAACACTTGAGAAAATCGATGGTTTAATCGATTATAACGACTACACACACACACACACCGCACGTACATGTACACGTGCACGCACGTGCATACGCATACGCACATTCTTATGCTCTTACTCTCCTTTGTTGATACCCGTTTTCTTGATCTTGAAGATCAACTGTGCTTCAAGCGCAGCACTTGACTTCAAGCAATCCGCTTTCCACTTCTCTGGTGGGCGCGGAATATTCTGTGCGATGAACTGCGATTGTCTGTGGGGGAGCAAGGACAGCAACTTTTTGGGCTACTTTGGACGGGTCGCGTTGATGAGTTTCAAGACCTTGACTAAGGAATGGAAGCAAGGCATACGAAGGGATCTGGCTGAGGAGATGGTACATAGGCACACGAAACTGTACGAGGCGTTGGCGGATTCAAGTTTGTGCAACTCATTCCTTGAGGATATCCAGTGGAGGAAGGGAGAGCAGATGACGGATCTATCCGCCACGGCCAAGACTAATCATGCTCAGGCTCTGGAACGTACATATAGCATATACACGTGGCTGCAGGCAGAGGTCGCTCAGGCATGGCTCGTCGAGAGGACGGGTTCATGGAAGCGATGAGAGAAAATAATTTTGATGGCGATCCGATATCTATGAGTGTACCAAACCCGCGAGTGATCAAGTGAAAGATTGTGACATTGTGTGAGCAGAATGAGTTGTGAAGGGGTAATGGCAATATGCGAACGACCATGGCTCCAACTATTGATCCTTTTTACTGTCAGACTTTGGTTTACTTGGCTGCTCAGTGTTCTCCTCCTTCATTGCGACGATGATATATGCAACCAGCACGACATTGGCCATGACAGCAGCAAAGCCACCAGCGAAGGATGAGTTGCCTGGGAGTGAATGGTTAGCTGAGACGTGATGATGACGACACCTTACGGAAGAGAAGAGAGGCATACCCCGGAAGATGGTATTAACAGTGACAAAGTAGGATCCGATAGGAAGGACAATCATGCCGATAGTAAAGGCCAAGAGCTTGTAGATGACATCGCTGTTAAATTTAGTCAGTTTTGTTTTTCATCTCGACGCGGTGGGATGAGTGGTGATGGGATAATGTGAGATGAGGACACAGAGGACAGTACTCACTTTGGCACAGCAGGAGCAATGTTGGACTTTTCCTCAATAGGATCATCCTTATCGAGGATGGTCTTTTCAGTCGCAATGATACGTCGAGTCGCCATTTTTTTTGATATGGCAGATGAATGTGAAGTGGTTTGGGGGAATATCAGATTGAACGGAGTCGAGCTGGATGAGTTTCAGTGAGAGCCAAGCAAGACACGGGAGGCTTGAGGCTCATGTCCCACCTGCACGTGCAACCTAGCCAGCACTGAGGGTTGGTTTTAGTGAGAGCACTTGCCAAGCGATGGCCAACGCTCAAGATGTGATTTGAAATAAAGAAATATTCTTTGTCCTCACAAAGAGTCCAACATAGTTTAAATCAAATATTTGCTATTAATAACAGTATCTAGCACTGATTCTTGACCTTCTTCATGTCCCATCCTGCTCCCATTCTCCCTTCAATAGCACGTGACTTCGCGATGCCGATCGTGTGCTAGTCTGGTGTGTAGTGTGGCGGAAGCGCGTCTCGTCTTGAACAAACGGGCTCGAAAAAAACTCCACCCTCTCTCGGGGTCAGCCACCAACGAAACCGAGCCCTCTCACGCTCGTCGACACCGCAGGAGTTTCCATTGTCAATAACGAGCACTGACAACGCAGTGTCCGCCCTGACGCTTCCTTTCTTTCTCGTCAAATGGCCCCTCTTGTTCTCATTCTCTGCCTTCCATCCCACTTTGGGGCATAATCGCTAATTCAAACAAACGCTCTCTTACCAAAACGAACCAATTCTCTCGCCCCCGCCTCACCTCGCCCTCAAACAACACAACCCATTCTCCCTCTATTGTCATTTTTTCCCTTTTGGGAATTATTCAACATGGCGCGAAGCTCCTCGCCGTTACCAATTAGGCATTCAAACGCCGTACCACGAACGCCCTCGCTCGCTCGCAACACGATACTCATCGACGATGCCGACGAACTAGGAGCAGAAACCATTCCTTGCTCACCCTCCGCCTTTCTTCGCGATCGTGAAACAACACAACCAACTCAGATTCTTCAAAAGCCCATGCTTGCATCTTTGAGATCGTCTTCTCCTGCAAGCAGCATCATTGAAGTCCCTGCGTCCTCGCCTTTTCAACAACCCAAAAAGTCCACGCCCCTAGCAACCACACGACTCGCCCCTGTCGGCACGATATTCCGTCCGCCCCAGCGGCCAACTACCACCATGCCCAACAAGCGTCCAGCAATGGACCCCATCAACCTCATCTCTGACGACGAAGATGACCTCACTCCTCCCCGTGGAGACATTCGGCCGACGACGTTTAAGGCGCAGATCTCGGCCTTTGCATACGACCCTGAGGCGGATGAGAGACAGGTTAGAAGCAGGCTCCGTCAAATCTTTGACGTTTTCGGGGACAGAGTGCCCTCAGAAAAGGCCAGAAGTGCGCTGAAGGCATGCCACAACGATATCGACGACACAATCCTTCTCCTGGAGCGACAAATGTCACAGCAACGACAAAAGCCTGCGCTCAAGCCCAAGAGACGTCTTATCAGTAAGGGTGCTCTACAGTCAGTTGCTATTAGTAGCCGAGATACATCCCGTTCTCAATCTCGCACGGCATCTCCAAGCCCTCAGAAACCTCGACGACGATTGATACAAGGTCGACGAAATCCGCCCGAGCCCTCCTCCCAAGTTTCTCTTCCTGAACTTCCCTCGAGCGACGATCCACTGGTTATCAACCTCGTTGACGATGACAAGGAGGATACATACCAGGCAGAGGCTTCACCAGAGCCGACCGACGACGCTGATGACAAGGTGCTAAACTACATCAACACGAGCACAATTCAAGAATTGGCGGCCATGACGGGCATGAAGGAGTCTCAGCTCGAGTGCATGATTGAGAAGCGGCCATTCGACGATCTTGACAAGGCCAGAAGGGTAACTATTGGAAAGAAGCCAGGTGCTCGGAAGGCATCCAAGATCAGCATTGGTGATAGCGTCGTCGACGCCGTTGGAGTCTTCCTCGACGCAGTTTCCGCAATTGACCAGGTCGTTGCCAAGTGCGAGGCCGATGCCAAAGCTATCAAGGGTCAGGTCGACACATGGGATGTCGACACTTTTGGTCATGACAAGCGGGCACGACGTCAGACCTCGGAAGAGAATCTTCCTCCCACCCCGACAAGTTTCAGCACTGTCAAGTATGTTCGTCCTCCCATCCCTCGTCAGCCTCGCTTCATGGATGGACACTGTGAGATGAAGCCATTCCAGCTTGTCGGTCTCAACTGGATGTCTCTACTATACAACTTCAACATTGGGTGTATCCTGGCCGACGAGATGGGTCTGGGCAAGACCTGCCAGGTCATCTCACTCATCTGCCACCTGGTCGAGAAGTACAACGACAACCCCAGCCGGAAGCGACCTTGGCCGAACCTCATCGTCGTTCCTCCTAGCACATACAACAACTGGCTTGCCGAATTTGAAAGGTTCGCTCCTGATCTGTCAGTAATCGGATATCGAGGCTCTCAGACCGAGCGAGCTGAGATCGCCTACGAGGTTGAACAAGAGCCAGAGGCGTTCCACGTCGTCCTTGCGACCTACTCTCAGATTAACAACATTGCCGATATCGAGGCCATGCAGTCATTCGAACTCAACGCTGCCATCTTCGATGAGGGTCACAAGATGAAGAATCCCGAGACCAAGATCTACAAGGACCTCCGCCGCATCACTGCGCAATGGAAGATGCTGCTTACAGGTATGTCGCTCACTTACTCACTCGATCAACATGGACACTGCTAATAAACTGTAGGAACTCCTGTTCAAAATAACCTCTTGGAGATGACATCTCTACTCAACTTCATCAACCCCGAAATGTTCAACAGCTGTATGGAGCATATTCAGTACATCTTCAGTCAAAAGGTCACCATCAGGGACGTCTCGAACGGCGCTTTCCTATACAGCGAGCGTGTCAAGCGAGCCCGCACCATCCTGGAACCCTTCATTCTCCAGCGTCGCAAGGATCAAGTCCTGTCGGATATGCCTCCAAAGATCTGCAATGTCGTCCATTGCGAGATGAGCGAGAATCAGAAAGCAGTCTATGCCGAGTACGAGGAGGTGTTCCGACAAGAGCCATCTCAACGTGCCAAGAAGGCTCGTGGTCGTCAAAACGACCTGAACAACGTCTGGATCCAGCTTCGCAAGGCTGCGCTGCACCCTCTCCTATTCAGACGCCACTTTGATGACGCCAAGGTGGGGAAGATGGCTCAGATCCTGATGGACCATGTGTCGCAGGATGAGCTACACCAGCCCGATATCAAGCACCTTATCCAAGAGCTCAAGAACGCTTCCGACTTTGAGCTACACCTTTGGTGTCGTGACTATCCCAAGCTTCTCGGACGATTTGATGTTCCTGAGGAAACCGAGATGGACAGTGGCAAGGTCAAGAAGCTGCTTGAGCTGATCCAACAGTACCAAGAGAATGGGGACCGGGTCTTGGTGTTTAGCAAGTTCTCGCGCGTCATTGAGCTCCTGCAGGAAGTCCTCTCTCTGAAGGGAATCCAGCACCGCATCTTGATGGGCAACACCAACGTCTCTGAGCGTCAGACTCTCATCGACGAATTCAACGATGACCCCGAGATCCCAGTGTTCCTCCTCACCACTGGAGCCGGTGGCACAGGCATCAATCTCACAGCCGCCAACAAGGTCATCATCTTTGACCAGTCAGACAACCCTCAGGATGACATCCAAGCCGAGAACCGAGCCCATCGTCTCGGTCAGAAGCGCGACGTCGAGATCATCCGACTCATCGCATCGCACACTATCGAAGAGCTTATTTACAAGGCCTGCCAGAAGAAGATTGAGCTCGCCAACAAGGTCACAGGCGCTGTCGAAGACGAAGATGCTGCCGTGGCCGAGCAGAACCTTGAGACTGAGGTTCGCAAGATGCTCATGGAGGAGCAGATGACGCCGCCATAGGACGAGGCGTCGGATCCCTTCTAATCAAGTCTCATCGAACGACGAGGCATTGCGTCTTACACCTTCAATGTCGTTTTTCTCACATTTCTTCATGATTCACACATTGTCAGAAACATTTATATTTCTCTGCACGGCATAGCAGAGCGGTTGGCTGTGTCAAATTCCATCAACTTGCATCCCAAGACCCTTGGACGGTTTTTATTCCCCGTCTTTTATTATCATGACCAGTGTCGTCTTCCTGAGTCGGTCTCCCGCCCGAGTCTCGTCTCAAAACTCATCTGCATCGGAAAAGTCTACAGGGTCTTGCGCGTAGCATGGAAGGGGGAAAACACTTTGTATGGATGTTGGTTTGTCTTTTTTTTTCTCAATGAACATACACGGATAGGCGAGGGGGGGCAATGGACAGGGGACAGGAATGGTTATGATTTGCTATAGGTATTTTTTCTCAACTTTTTGGAGCCCATGGTTTTATAGAAGATACATTAGGGAAACTGAGCACGAAGCATCAAAATCAGTTTTATCATGATATGAAAAAGGGTACCTTTATGAACTCGTTATTGACGGTTGCACCCGTAATGTCTCGTCCTTATCACCATCAAGGTTACAGTTAGAGGCAGTTGAAAAAACTAGGGTCCATTCCATTTCGTCAGGGTCACGCACCAACCTCCTTTAGCACCGGCCCGTCAACTGAACTATCCGTCCGTCGTCCCCCCGCGCAACGCTAGACCCTGACCAAAAGTCCAAGCGCAATAATAACACAAATAAAAGAAGAAGAAAGATTGTGTACACACACGAACACCAGCAGCGGTGAGAGGAGCCTTCAGTCAGACCGTGCGCCTCCCGTCCTTTTTGACCACGGGAACGGGGATATAGGAGGGGGTGACAAGGTTTGACGCGGAAGCCCGGGTCGAGGGTCACATTGCGTTCAGTGTTGGATCTTTTTTCAACCGTCATGGCTTCTTATTGCCATGTGGTTGGTTACAGGGCATTTACACTTCAGCCATGGTCCATGAGCCAGACGGGAGACGGGAGAGACGGGAAGCCGTTGAGGTTATCGGCGGTGAATGGAATGTGACCATGAGACAGTTGAATATTGGATGGATAGATTTCTTCATGGAAGATTCCCTAACCTCTATAGTAACCGCTACCTGTCCAGCAGCATAAAAAAAAAACCATGTCCAATGACCGACCGACCTATTCTCGATCCCCCAAAAAATCAAACACGAAACTTGAAGATGCGCGTTGCTTGTGCGCGAGGATATCACTATTACAAAACCAGATAAATAATAACCAAAAAAAAACTCCGAGGACATCCCATGTCCATGCCTGTAGATCCTGTTCTTTTGATGTGAAGGTGGTTTCCTTCGTGGCCATCGCGATGGGTTGGCCGAGACTTGCGCTGATAGAGAAATGGAAATCAAAGATGGAAAGATGATGTACAAGAAAAGGTGCAAGAGCGTGATCTCAAAGATCTGGTCGCCATTACCAGGTTGAGTGTAGCTTGCTTCGGCGACCAGATCGCGTCTTGAGGCCAACGTCGCCGTTCATTATCAGACTCTTCCAGCGACGGTTTACGGCATGGCGATCGCGGCCGAGGTTTCGGGCGCAATCTTGCCATTCAGTCTTGGATAGCTTGAGCTTCTCGAGTACAAGTTCGATGAGGATGCGATCATCCTCAGCGGTCCAATCTTCTTCTCCCGCTTCGGCGCTGTTGTTTTCGGTGGTGGTGTTGCCCTGCATTCTGTGGAAGTCGGATCGCTCGAGACCAAGAGGGAGTTGTTCAGGAGCGATGCGCGTGCGCTTGGGTGTTGAGGGTGCAACTGGTTCGGTGGGCGGGCATGGCGACGACGGCGCCTCACTAGCCGAGTCACTTTCGGAACCATAGCGGTCTGCATCGTCCTCGGGTGTGCGGCGTCTCTTGTTGGCGCCACGCGGCGGAGCGCGCTTGGTGATCTTCTTGGGTCCGACCGGCTCACGGCGATTGTCGCGCGACCGAAGGCGCAGCTTCAGCGGAGGAGGCGCG
Source organism: Fusarium vanettenii 77-13-4 (assembly GCF_000151355.1). Classification (NCBI taxonomy): domain Eukaryota; kingdom Fungi; phylum Ascomycota; class Sordariomycetes; order Hypocreales; family Nectriaceae; genus Fusarium; species Fusarium vanettenii. The sequence goes on from NW_003315881.1 coordinate 378,168, forward strand.
TGGGCGAGCGGCGGCGTGGGTAGTTGAGCGAGCGATGGCATGGCGCGTGAGTCGGTGATGGGCGCGGGATTGGCGAGCAGAGACTGAAGAGAGCGGCAAGTTGTCATGATGTTGGCGAATGGAGCGTGCGACGGGGGGCTGGCGGGAGGAGAGAACAGAGAGGGTTGGAGTCGAGGCTGGGAGGAGTGCGACGAGTGCGACGCATCGCACGACAGAGCGGACGGGAGAAGCATGGTGGCGATTGTTGACTTTCGAGAGGTGGGAGTGAGAAAGACGACGACTTCTGGAGTTGTTGTGTTTTTTAATATAAAGTCGAGCCGGGTGGTTGGCGAGTGGTGCGATTGCGACCAGGATAAAGTAGGCGACAGCGCGCAAAACCAACAGAGGCAGCGACTTGATGTAGAGTATGCGCGCGCGCGTCGAATGGAGTATAGATTGATATGAAGACGATGATGATGCGACGCGATACAATGCGATGCGAATGGAGTCGTGGTTATTCCTCGTGAGAGAAAGAGAATGTTTGTGTTTGTTGTAGGGGGAAGTGTTGGTGTCTGGTTGTCGGAGTGAAGAGCAGGCGAAATGCGGTGGTGGTGGTGGGAATTGGAATGAACGGGGGGGTCGGTCACCTCAGGCAAGTGCGAGTGAGTGCAAGTACGGAGTAGGTGGGTGGGATTGAATTGGAATGGGATGGGAAGGGGCAGGGCAGGGGACACTGGCCTAATATGGATTGATGGACCCTCAGAAGGCAGGCACAGTACGCACAGTCGGGGCCCTCCAAGGCAGGCGCCAGTGCAAGCCCAAGCCCACAGTGAGTGACTTGCACACCTAGCGTGCGCGGCTGCACCGTCCAGAGACAGTGCAGACAGCGACATACGTGAACCCGCCATGGCCGTTGGCGTTTTAGCGGGCACGACGGGGGGTGAGACCCCGTGCACCACCTGATCGCCCGACCCTGCCCTTGGGACCCGACATGTCTGTCTGATGGACCCATCCATTCCCAGTCCCGGTTGCTTCTGTCCATGGTGCTGTCGATGCCTCGAGCCCGGGCGTTGGGGTGGATGAATGACCTGCCTAAGGATCCATCCATTTACAGGGGATCTATCAGTGCAAGTGCAGGGGATGGACCACACGAGAGGGCGTACTCGTGTACGTACCCCAGTGACAAGCGCGGCCTCCATCTCGAGACATGGGACATGGGACATGGGACATGGGCACCAGAGACAGCCGCTTGCGGGTATCGATTTTCTCATGGACAGTCTACGACCCTGGATTTGATCTTGTTCACACGGGTCCGGGGTGTGAGATACATCTCTCCGTAGCGAGAAAATGCACGTCTGGCAGGTAACTCCCTGTGGCAGCCGGACACTGTACCAAGAACATCTGCTGCCCTTCTCCGTCATGGCCAATCAGACAGACACGCTTGAGACATTCTTTTCTTCGTCTCAGTCCTTCCTTCCTCAACAACATCCATCCATGAGGAATTACCCGCAACCGGCGAGACAAAATCCAATGCAAAGCAGAGCCTTTTGTTTTTCCTTTCTTCTTTCTCAGGTCTTGTGTGCATGATTTCCCGTCTCTCCATCCTTGGTGCAACACGACAACTGCCCCGGTTATTTTGATTTGTTTTCTTTTCCCTGGCTCTTTCTAGACTCCCTCCCGTCAGTTCCATCTCCACTGATGATGTCCTCAGTGCTTGCTCTCCCTCTTCATATTGTCTCCCTCTTTGTGCCCTCTCCCTCTTTTCATGTCTAACAAGGCTTTATTGCCTTGTTCAACGTCTTCATCTACGTCATCCACCGCCCTATTTGCTTCTCCCTCGGCGAAAAGAAACGAAACCTTTAATGAACCCCCTTACCTGACCATGCAAGAAAGAACCAGGCCAGGCAGGTCCCAGACAAGCAGATGCAGATCCGATCTGAGTCCCTCTGTCCGATTATGTGCAGCTGCGATGCGACGCTTGAGCCCGTGTCTGGGGCCGCCGCCGCTTCTCATCTTCAACGCAAGCCAGCGAGCGTCAGGAACCCGAGGTGGAAATAAGGAAAAAGAAACGACCAAATCTAGCAGACATCCACCATCATACGACTTGCTGCCGCCTCTTCTCGTCTTGGTCGGAATACATCGTAGATTACCCTTCCCCATGAATCTTTCTTTTTTTTTTTTTTTTTCTGACCTGTCGATATGCCATATTCCAAAAGGTTGGTCTTGATGCCATCGCCAGGCTCCGGCCGGTGGTAGTAGCAACAGCCGAACCGCCCGGCTGAGCAAACAGCCGCACTTGATCTTTTGTTGGGAATAACAAACGAGGCGAGGTATCGACGATGGATCAAGCCGCTTTCTCCCAAGTGCCGAAATGGAGGGGTTCGTCCTCCCTCTCTGCCTTGTATCCCTCCATCCATCTCATAGTGTTTCTCGGCCTATTCCACCATGACCCTCCCTGGCAAAAAAGACTGCACCGTTTTCGGGCTCGATGCTGCCCCTCACTGACTCAAGAAACCAGGCTACTCCTGCGACCATCACACGCAGACAAGGGTTTGAAGCACAGCCAGGCACACCAGTTACGGGCTTTTGTGTGTGACTAGCGCATAGAGGTCTCAGACTCCAATGCTCAAGTCTAAGACCTTGACCGCCGGCTTGGGTCGTTTAATCCGTCACTATCGGCGTGTCAGTCTCTTGCGTCTGTCCCTCCACCCGGGAAAGGACTTGGGTTGATATTGTTCGGGGCTCACGTAACGAGGCACAGCCAATTTATTATTTCCTGATCAAAGACATCAGCTCACGGATCGAGCGGACAGAGCAGCCAGTGTGCGACAGACTGTTCATGATGAATTCTCCGCCGACGCACGTTCCGCAGCTGGATGCTACCGCAACACTCGCCTATGGGGCTACGGAGTGGGAGTGGGAGCGTCCCGTCGCGAAGCGGACGAGCTACGGCCGCTCCCACGTTGATACGCTGCAGGGACTGGGTCTGTCGAGTGACGACAGCGACTGGCGGACGGCTGCGGCGTCAACTCAGGCCCTGATCGAACCTCTCTCACCGTCACTCGATCCCAGGATGGATGGTACAGATACTGTATCGGCGCAAGTGTGTTCGGCGTGTGACCTCTAGTTGAGACCTCCATTACAACCGAGTCGGTGAGGTCATGGTGCCCCCCATCTCGTTCTCATCATCTCCCACACACACACACTCCCTTCACGTCGGAAGAAGGCCCGCGTGATTCGCCGACCAGACGGGCCGGAAGCGTCCAAGGTGACGCTTCCATCAAGGTGAGCACTTGCAGCTTTCGATGAAAGCTGAAGAGTGCATCTTATTACGAGATGGATGATGCAGAATAATTTCATCGTGGCGAACATTTTCAGCTGTCGGACTTGGTTGTACCTCGATTCACATGGCGAGTGTTCCCCTCGTCATCCAACGCCCGCCGACCTGCACGTCGCTCGCTCTGGGTCTTCGCATTGCAAAAGGAAAGAGCGTCGCGGTCATGCTGCTTCTCTGCAAGTCATCGCTCACACATGGCACGGCGCATGCGGGCTCTACTGGATGCCATTGGCTCTTCTGTGAAGTCATGCTCCTCTTTTTTGCGCGATTACCGCTCAAGATCGCGAAAAGGACGCGCATGAGGTTGAGAAAAACGCGTGTGAGACGCGTACGACGCGTTAATGAAAAGATGCATCAGTTTGACTCTGGCCAATAGAAGAACACCAAATTCTGGGTATATGTGGGGAGGGTCTGCAACCACTTCCGAACATGGCCTGTGCGTGCATCAAGTACCTGTCGCTCCTGCCGTGACAGGTCGATACAGTGCGTCGAACCCTTCTTCTCACAGTCCAAAGTTGGAACAAGACGGCGGTTATCGGACTGGAGCCCTAGGTTGGCTAAGCCTGATCCTATGTTACAGAGTGCGTGGATCCATTCTTCGACTATCCAAGTGAATTGGATCGTGTCGTGTCCTTGCTTCACCGATAGAATTGCGTCATAAGAACCACGTTGGCAGTTTGAGGAGTCCTCATGAGCGTACACGTACACACGAACTGGACGGCATAATCTCGTCTTACAACCAGCTCCCTCGATGTGTTGTCACTCCCTCAAAATGATGCAACACACTCCAATATGTCCCAATATTTCACTCACTCCCTCTTGACCAAGGCAAAACTACCGAGTTTTAGCCATAAATAGACAGACTCGCTACGACTATCGAGTATCTACCCCTCCGAGACCCCTCAAGACAGAATGGATCCCTCCCCCGCCCTTCAGCAGCGAAGCCACCTCGTGCACCACGGACCGCTCCCTTGCCCTTGACGGCTCAACCCACATCAAGAGTAGAAAAAAAGCACATATTGAGAAACATAAACACAAAGACGCGCCTGAAACGGTGGCATAATAAATAACATGCCCCTCTTTTCAGCTCTTTGTCTCGACTCGACGGTCTTCTTCTCCCTGCTTTCGGCCGACTCCAGACGTGGGGTCAGTCACTTTGTTCGCCTCCCTCTCTCTCTTCGTCTCCCTCGGGTAATTGGGGCCTGGTTTGTGCGTGCTATCTTGGGATCGATCTACGCTTAGGTAGCGCCTTTCCCGCTGCGGGAAGCTTGATGAGGGAATCTCAGGTCCACTTGTGGCCGAGTTCTTTGCTCGGCGGTCAAGGGTAAGCCCTGGATTCTTTGACGATGCTGTTTCAACGGCGGTTTCGTGGATTTTTGTTGAAAGACGGCTGGCTTCTACTCGGCGCCTCTCTTCTTTAAAGATCCAGCCAAGCTTTGATTTGGTATTAATAGATGAATGAACAAGATCATCCCACCTACGTAATTGTGTAGACTCGACTCGGATGGCTTGGTCTGGGCAGGGGCAGAAGAGCCGCCCTTGGTGTAAGCCCTTGGTAGAAGCTCTAAATCCTGGCCTTTACGTAGTGGGCACATTGAATCTTTTTTGTGTCTCGTGACTAAATCTTGTGTGTGTGTGTGGTTCCTTAGGTTTCGATCCTCGGGCATAGTCTGACTATTTGCATTGGCGGCTCTACTCCTTGGAACTCCCCCCTTACATGATGAGTCTGTGTGTGTCTGCCAACCTACACCATCTTGACCAATGTGGCGGTTTCATTGACAGACCATGTGTAACTGAATGCGCCTACTTTACAAAGCTTTCACGAACCAAGTTCCACACCGACTTACACGTAGGTCACCACCCTTTGGACACTCTCACTCTGGTCCTTACCCTATACATGGCCCGCCAGAGGTTGGGGTCAGTGTCGTGGATCTGACCAATGCGTGGGGCTGGACTTTGCTGGAGACCACAGCTTGTAAGTGGAGGGGCATAGGCGGTGAACTCGGAGGTGGGAGGGCGTAGGATCGTTGCTGAGGGAGGTTAATTTGTGAGCCTCCTTTACGTGGAAGCTATCGCGATTCCTGCAAGGCGGGTTTAGTCTAAACCATATCAACGTTAATATGTGAAAAGTTTAGCAAGGAGGGAAGGGGGACTATCAGCCTCAGCAATGTATAGAACCAGGCAGATGCGTTGAATGGTGCTTCAACTATATATATATATATAGGACGTATGTGTACATGTTGAGACCCCAAGGTTCCGTTTATCCTCGAGGCAAGATCGAGACCTCAGCAACCACAATTCCTTCATCTCACCACACCTCCAACTATACTCATCCATCGATATCATATACCAACCATCATGGTCCTCGAAACCCCATGCAGAAGATCGAATCTCACTCCAAGCATCACCAGCCACAGACCAGACATACACCCAATATTCTCCCATTCATGACAGGCACTATATTATTACGTCGTGATTACATCCAAGCCGCGTCCCCCCATAAACGCCAAACGCAAGAGCTTCATCATCTTTCGCCCTGTCAAGACTCCCCCGTTCCCATCATCGCACGCCATGCAGAAAATGCCAGTCGCACCAGGGTCCTCTCATCGACACCTGGCTCCTCTCAACAGCCCAAAGCACTACCTCTCATCCCCAATCAGATTAGAATTCCCTGCTATGCCACCTCTCAAAGTATCCAGAATCCCCATGCTCTTCCCCCTTTTTTAGTCTAAAAGCGGTATTTCCAACAAGACAAGGAGAGTAATGGGGGATAAGAAGTTGCGCCAGAAAAGACAACTCCTGGAATCCAACCCTACACAAAAGCTCCCCCAGATGCAGTGATGCAGTGTATGAAAAGAAGATATAACAGCGTCGTCGTCAATGAACATGCCTTTGTTGCTGCCGATGCAAGGACGGACAGGAAGGAAAGAAAACGTAGGCCGGTATGTGTCGTAAAGCCCGGCTGCCAAAGAATCGAAGTTGTTTTTGTTGTGAATTAGTCGTTTCCGCCATATCATGCATGGCCACGCCCCCCTTTAAGCGGGCTCGTTTCCGTCCGGCTTCCCTCCCTTTACATCACCACGCAGTCCTTGTCGTCCTTGTTGTTTTTCTGTATCTTGCCATTCCGTGGCGGAGCAACCTCCATTGGGGTTCCCTGGCCGCTTACAGCTGCCTGGATAATCGCCAGTCGCTGTCTGGCTCGCTCGTCTCCGGCATCAGCAGCCTTGACGTACCAAACGTTGGCTTCCAGGGCGTCCCGTCGACATCCAATGCCCATCTCGGTAAAGTATCCAACAGCATATTGAGCCTTGACGAAACCTAAGACTTTGTTAGTTACTGCAGCGACTCCATATATGATTTCACGACATACCCAAATCCGCGGATCGACGCGCCCACTCGTAGGCCTCCTCCTCATCCTTCTCCAAAATTGGAGGAGCGCCAACCATATACCAGGCGCACAATCCCATCATAGCACCAGCATGTCCCCGCTCAGCCGCGCCAGTGTAAAAGTGAACACTGAGTGCAGGATCGCGAGGACAGTTGAGCAAACCGTGCTCATAGGCATCACCGAGACGGTAGTTCGCCTCGGGATGCCCTAAATCAGCAGCTTGGGTAAAGAGCTCCGCAGCGTGGTTATCGTCCTTAAAGATATCTGCACCATAGCCGTTCTCGTACAAGCAACCGAGTTGGTAGGGGGCCGAATTGTACTGCATGTCCGCAGCCTCGCTGGCAAGCTTCATCCACTTGATACCCTCTCGATATCTCTTCTCTCCGAGGTCACCGGAAAGACAGGCTTTTCCAAGCCGTGTCATGGCACCGGGGTGACGCTTCGAAGCCGCTGAGCGTAAGAACTGCACAGCCTTGGCTGGATCTTTGCGGCAGCCCCAGCCAAATTCGTAACATAGCGCTGTTCGATATCCAGATTCGGCATGGCCGTGCTTCGCAGCCAGGACGAAGAGAGGGAAAGCCGAGTTGTAATCCTCCTTGCCCTTGTTGAAGAGTCCAGATGCATAGCCGTCAGCCAGATAGTACTGAGCAAAAGGATAACCAGCGCTGGACAAGCGCTGGAGGATTTGCCGGGCTTCGCGAACCAGCTCATAAGGGGTCGAGACAGAGCCCTCGACAGTCGGGCTATCGTGTCCCTTTTGCGGTTTCGGGCTGTTCTTTCGCATCTTAGGGTCCGAGACATCCAGGCCTTGCTCCTGAGCGGTGGAGATCAGGAAGACAGCAAACGAGTATTGGATCGACAGATCATTAGTCTTCTTGACATTGGCACGGTACATGTCTAGAGTCTTTTGGGTGCTCAGGAGAGAGGCATTGTTGCCAATGACTGTTCGGAGGTTCGAGTTGTCGGGAGTCAGGGGCGCCGGGCCTTGCTGGGGATATGGAGCATTGAGCAGCTCTGCATACGTTGACAGCCTTACATCGGGGGATTTACGTGCCTGCGAGCCACCCGGCATCAAACCAGGGGAGCGCCCGCGACCGTCCGAGTAGATGGAGTAGGATGATTGCGGTCGAGGCATCGAAGTCCTCCTCAGGTTACTCGAACTCGGTGTTAAGTGACGTCCAAGAGTGGAAGCACTCTCGGCCAGATCGGGGGTGGAATAGCTCCTCGAGTCCTCATTGGGAACGCTCGACACACGCGGTGGGAAATCCTTCTGGTGGTGGTACTGAAACTGGGGGACAGACTGGTTCCCAGGCAGATTTCCTTCAATGATGGAGCTCTCGGGAGAGTCACCTATTGTTCGGGCTTCGGCATTCTCGTTGATGCCTGACAGGGAACTTGCACTCGTTGTTGCAGATGACTCGATCGAAGTTTGCTGCGGGTTTGTGCTTGCTGTTTCGTCCGACTCGCGGCTGTTGCGGAACTGGTCTTGGTTGCGCACTCTGTCCGTAGGACTTATCTTGTTATGCTCGTAACGCTCATGGCTCGCCGTATAAGTGGGAGACAAGTTTGACGCGGCATTGGGACTCCTGGTTGGGCTGGACACCGGGGGTTGAGGCTGGCGAGTAAATGATGTATCAAGTGGTAGAGCCGGAGTCCTGTCAGCTCGGGGGGTTCCCTGGGCACCATCGTAGAAGTCCTGAGAGTCCTCAAACTCGGTACTGAAGCCATGTGGCGGAGGTGGAGGAGCGGCATCTGGGGGCGAGGGGAGGGGATGGCGGGTGCGGTCGGCCAGTTCTAGTTGCGAGGCCTGTCGCTGGGCATGTTCGATGTCGGCGTTCGAGGGCTGTGCCCAGTTCTCGTCTTGAAAATTAACACGAACGGGGGAGACAGGGGCCTGGCGCAGTTGCGGGCCGTTGGCGAGGTTGAGATTTGGGACACGGATGGGGCTTCGAGGTGCGTCGTCGCTTTGTCTCGAGTCCTGGTAGTTGGAAGTGGGCGACGCTGCTGTTGGGGGCGATGAGGTGGTGACTGCAGCCATAGTTGCGTATGAGAGTGAGGCTTTGGCAGTGCCGGGGCAGCCAAGCGTGAAGTTGGGAGCTTTTCGTCAAAACGAGTGTCGAGGTGAAGGGGGTGGTTCGGCAGCCTTGCGACGAAGCAGCGCTTGATGATGGTGGAGCACCCAGAATTACGGTGTCGAGACGGGGCGGGTGTTATTGGAGTGCCAACGGTCGTCGAAGCATCAGCCGTAGGGAGTTCAAGGCGCAAATATTCGGATCGACGACGGACAGCAAGAGAGCAAAGACAAGAGCGAGCGTGGAGGAGAGGGTGGCCAGTGACACTTTAGTAGCCTAACAGCGATGGATGCTGGTGGAGGATATTTGGGTGGTTCGTCGGGAGCCGGGCACCCGAAACGCGGCGACACAGCGGGGACAAGGGGGCGGGAGCTGCCTCTGGGAGGATGGATGGAGATGGATATGAACGAGCGACAGGGGGTGGTTGAAGACGGGAGAAAACGACTGGACTGAACGGGAGGCTGAAATAAGGGTTGCCGCGTGGAGACGGAATGGGATACTCGATAGAAGAGTTTCTTTTGGTGGGTGAAGGAGGAGAAGAGAGGCAAGACAAGCCCAGAGTCGGACGAGAGTAGAAAAAAATTCCAACTAATGGATGGGCTTGGGTCAAGGTGTGGTTGGGTGACGGCCGACGACTTTTTTTGGGCGCTGCACCGTACCGTATCGAGGCCGTGGTGGTGGTGATGATGGCTCAGGACAGGATGGAGCCCACTGAAAGAATGGATGAGAGGGGACCTGGGGCCACCCGCTGCACGCCCGGTTCAGCGGTTATAGGTACCCAGGCTGTTATTGAGCCGTTGGCTCCTTGAGGATCCAATAAGCCGCTGTGGGATGCGGTTACTTTACCGTTGCAGACGTTCAGGCGTCAGACGGCGCAGGACGATGGACATGCTTTAGTGGGGTTTGCTACTGGGCTTGCACCGCCATGACTCCAGCTCCGTCAACTAATGGAAGCTTTAAATCTCCGCAAGAAGCTACGGATGCCTACGGTGCAATTCCCATGGACGGTCTGTGACAGGATACCAAGTTATTATTGGCAGTTCGATAGATATCCCTCACCGTTCCCAATCGTTCAATTGACGATATTCAGGGCTCATGTCCATCACCAGGAACCTGCCTGCCTCCTCAGGTTCCTTCTACCTGGACCTGGAGCTGAACTCGCGAAATGGAAGGAGCGGACAGGGATCCTACAAAGTCACCGCCCCAACCCCACGAGGCAGATTCTCCTTGCAATGGACCCCAATGCCACCAACAGTCATGATCCTGGTCCTTCGCCATCATTCACTTCAGCTACTGCGAGTCTGTGCTCACTGAGAGTATACTCTCGCCCTCTTCACATCATCACAATGACAAGTATCGTCTACAAAGCGAATCCGAGCCTTTCTACAAGTCAAAGAGGGCATGCGACATGCGCATATGTGCCCACCCCCCTTTTCCCTTCAGCCTACGCGTCAAAACAGCAACCACCAGACAAGGGGCCGCAGAATAATAGAGGGTTCGGCATGACGAAATCTTGGTGCGGGAATGGCGCTGTCAATACAGGTCCGCTTATTTCTCCAGAAGCTCAAAGGAGAGGCGGAGAGGAAACAACACTGAAACGACGACGACCACTACGGCACACAACGTGCGAGCTCTCTCAGGCTGGAGGCGGCCAAACTTTCCTTGATGGTACGTTGCCCCCGTCATGGCCTGCTGGGATTAGCGCATTGGATCAAGGGTCCAGACCAAGTCCAGGCCACTGGGACGCTCTGCAAGAAACTGGCTGAGTTGCTTTCTGGGCTGCGCTAGTGCTTGTCCTGACCGCCAGGGCCTTCCATGAGGCCCGTCAGAGTTGACGACATCGTGCCCGCTTGCCATTCAGCATGGCGCCAAGCCGTCGATGTTTCATTTGCTTCAGACAGCCATCACTTCAGCGCTTTGAGGAACCAGGCGTCCAGTCATTGCCCTCGAGTACCAATACACTGAGCCCCTATCAACCAAGCATGTGTCAACTCTAGCCGGGAAGCTCCGCATGCCTTTTGTCCATGAGCGGCAGATGTGGGATTAGAGAGATCAGCCAAGGCCACACAACACAGCAACAGGCACTTTACACCACCAATGCATCGCATCAGTCATCGTGATCGTCGACAAACTCCTACGATACAAGGACCAGCTCCCTTCCATCTAGCGTTAGATCTCTCGACAACTCTCGCTTGTTGACGATCCCTAAAGCCTGTTTAACTGCAACTGTTGCCCGTGCGGAATGGGACACCGCCAACTTTCATTCAGGCTTCTGTTCAAGATGCAAGTCCATGCATGAAAAAGAGCAGACCCCTTGCCGAGCAGGGCTGAGCAACCGCCATCGTGACCATTGTCGTAACCACAAACAACCTTCGGCTTCCCGGCCTCAGATCTAATAAATCGGCAGCAGGCGACGCATGGGGCCAACCCCGAGTCGACTTGGCGCACCCAACTCTCGCCCGCATAATAAGACAGAATTGCTCGGGGGTTTCCATAATTGGCGTCGTTCGTCGGCTTCCTCGGCGGGTCGCATCTCATCTCGTCTGATGAGCCCGCGCCTCTTTGATGACCATACCTACGGAGTACCTGTCGGCTCACTTTATTGGGGGCCCCGCATTGTGTTACTGGCGTTCAGCCATGCTAATTAACAGTTGCCATAGGTATATCTTTCGACCCAGGACAAAAAGCAATAACGCCATCTAAGGTGTGCATACGTGTGTGCTGGCGTTGCTTCGATTCTCTTTCAGCATCCATATCGGACTCTTCGGCTCGCTTTCAAGCAGGCATCCTCGTATTGCCCAGCCTAATGGCAAACTACAGAATCCGGAGTGCTTGTCATCAACGACTCCTCTTTAGCCCCAAGGACCCTGCATCTCTTAGCGAGCTCGCGCGTTCATCCTTGTAGTTGCTACGCGCCGTTGGCCGCTCGTCGGCTCTGGCGCCAAGTAGCAATTTGAAACTGCCCCTCAGATCAGAGTGATGAATTCATACTCTGGAGGAAGCACTTGGTTAAAGTTGTCTTCATCTGGGAGCTTGCTATCCATCTTGTCCAACCACCTGGACGATAGGCTTTACACGTCACAGTCCCTGCCACGCCGCAAACCAATGAAGTATCAATTGTTTTGGCTGAGGATATTTTCAGCCTTGGGCTACCGAGTACATTAGCTCGGCTGGCCAGGGTTCCGAATGGTCAACCCTTCCTTCAGCTGAATTGGGGAAGGCTCCTCGGAGAGTTAACGGATTCCGAGGGTCCCTCCTCAGGGCTCTAGGGCTCTGAGCTCACTTGCTCCGCTACGAGGGAGATTTCTTAATGATGGTTGACCCTAGGCAAGGCTGGCAGGGCGGCTATATTGACTTGGCCCAGTGGTCCCTCTCCGCTAATATGGGCTAGTGGAGCAAACATCGCTGGGCGAGAGGGAGAAGAAAAATGGGCAAAGAAGTCAGCCGACTCTGCGACAGATGACGGAACTTCCAGCGCGAGTGGTTTGGCTCATGGCGGGCCGTCTACCGATCGGCCCCGCTGTTCTTGACCAGGCTCCGAACTCTGCTCCGGCGCCTCGATCGTCTCCACACCGGACTAACCGCTGCCCCAACTGGTAATGGCGTTTCTACCGCCATGTCGAATCAGGGGCATCTGCCGGCCTGTTTTGATTGATTCTCTCCTTGCCTTGTCTTTGATGAACCTAGATTTGTATCACACTTGCGCTAGAAAGTCGCCATGGTGTTTTAATTCACGTCTATCCGCCTCTGTCATCCCATCATATGTGGTCCCACTGTTGCTGGGATCATGCACTCTGAACACTGGGGAACCCCGCGGCATTCAAAGGTCTGACAGCGTCTGTTAACTAAGCTTTCGTCGCAGTGACCATATTGAGGCTGTGTGGGTGCTTGTCTGGCTGGCGTCACCGCCAATTTCTGACGTGTTTTTCTACTGGCGATCCGGCTCGTATCTGTCTCGGTTGGAGTTGCGGGAGGATGCTCTTTGTTGTGATAATGTCTTGCAGGTGCCCGTCATCCCTCTTATTCTCTCTGGCGGCGTCTTGGTTTATTACGTGTTCTCGCCGCGTGTAACCCATATTTGCTATAATTGAGTGAAGGTATGGATACATGGTTCTGGGTTCTCACCGGTGTTACTGTCATGTCTGGTGTTAAGTCCGATGGCTCAAGTACTCCCTTCAGAGTACCACCGACTCGCGGTCTGTCACCCCATCGAAAATCCCCGGGCGTGTGACACCTGCAGTAACTGCACCAGCGGCTCGGACCTCCTCAATCTTGTCTCATCGCCAACCACGCGTACCTATGTGTTGCAAATGATATATCAAAACTGAGCTACCCTGGACCACGATGTGGCGTATTCCTACCTTTTTTCTCCCTCTATTTGTCATACCACTATATTCAAGCGGCTCATCCGGAGGTATGACAGTCTGTTCGCTGTCGATGAGTAGACGGTCGGTCCTGGGGCAGGCTGGACAGTTCACAGGAGGCATTGTTCGTCACTGTGCCCCTGTAACCCGCGGATCTTATCCATACCTTAATCTGAACTGCCTGTTAACAGTTCCCTACGTACAATGGCTTATCTGATTGCAAGGACACGATGCACTGGTTGCAGCCGTCATCCATGCCTGACACAACGATGGTGGCACAGTCGATGTGTACTAGACTGGGTTGATGTCTCGTATACACAGACGCCTTTAACATGACATTGGCGAGTATGCGATTGGGCGGCCCTATAAGAGACAAGCGAAAATAGGCATAAGATCAGCGAAAACCAAGAGTCAATCGGCATCTCCGTCTATTAAGATTGAAGGCCGGCCCCATTCCACCGCTTGAAGCATCCCTGGCCATCTCGAACCATGGTCTCGCGTGTAAATGAGAAGGGTTTACCGGCCGAGAACTGAGTACGCCATGAACATCAAGACAACAGGCTCAACCCTAACACCGTCCAATTCAAACATGGCTGGAGAGAGGTATCAGGGCAGCTGGAATGTAACGACACATGGAGATCGAAAAGTAACAACATGGGCCTTCATCGTCCCTTGGTTGGTGGTCCTGGCTCACTTTGTCTGGTTAACCAGGGGAAAGTGGAGCAGCTAGGAGGGAATGGAGTCGACAAGCGAGATGGGAGCAGCAGGTTTACCCCTGTCCTCTGCACGACGACCTGTTCCTGCGGATGATGAGAAGTGGTTCGCATTCATGGCCAGGACAGAGTTTGGGCAGATGGCAATCAGTCATGACCTTGTCGAGACTGGAAGCAAACTTGGCTGGGCAAGCATGCACTACCGGTTCCCATCACATCACATCACATCACATCACATCAACAAGACCAGAACGTTGACGGTGGCGCGCTGAAAATAGCACTGACTCCCACCCGAATGAAAAGAGATGAAAAGGTACCGCACGAGTACTGGGCACAGCGATCTAATGATTCCAAAACCAATGAGGGCTTCCTCTTTTCAGAAAAAGCCTGTCGCCATTGACCAAGCCTAGCCCCTTTGGTAGTGCATCCGGGGGGGGCAAACGACATGAGGGCGACTTGGATGGTACGAGCTCATGCACAAATTCCTTGGAATTTGTGAGCTGCCGGGGCAACCGCATGCCACGCACCCACCCAAAGATTCTCGCTCCAGGCGATTTTCCAGGTCTTGTGCTCCCTCCGGCGCTGGACGGGGTTACAGACTCGGGCTATTTCCAGTTAGCGTCGTGGTTTTTCGCTCTGCGGCCTCGGGGACGGCATCTCCTGATTGGTGCTTTGCACGCTCCCCCTTCAAGGATAACGGCCGCTGCTGGCCGTGCCTTCCTCCTGTGGAGGGTGCGAAAACATCCCAGGCCGTTGGTTGACTATTCCAAAGGTGGACATGCATCCCTTCTGTAGGAAGGACCCATTGATTGCTTGGTTTGCTTGCTTGCTTGCTTGATTGATCTCTTCTCCCACTCTTTCTCGTCCACCACCTCCCGGACAACCTCGTCGCTGTCGTCGTCCGTCGTCTTTCGCTCTCGGACGCCCGGTCCTTGTTGCTCCAACAATCTATTGTCCTTTCTTCCTCACACTCGCTCCTACTCTCGCTCATAGTCTTGATATCATCGCTCGGCCTTTACGACGCAAGCCAAGTGCTCTCTTACTCGTCCATCCCCTGCCTGCTCCTGCTCCACGGCCGCAGCCGAAACCGAAAATCCACGTCGTCCCCGTCGCTCGCTCGCTCGCAAGCAACGCACAACCCGGGCAGCTCCACGCCCCATTGTCCATCATTCATCTACTCTAAACGACGGCGCCCTGTCTCCCTCACTCAGTGTGGGCATTATACCCATAATCTGCCATTTCGATTCGATGCTCTCTCTTCTCCACGCCGAATCCTGACGACAAAGTCGACCTCCTCGACGCTTGGGTGCTGTCGTGTCTGGTGCCCGTCTCCCGAGAAACCTTCCCACTCTTCCATCTCCCGGTGCAGGGATCTTCCCAACTCAAACTCAATCCTGTACTGAGGCTGCAGCAACAACCATAACAAATCTTCCCGTGAGTAGCAGATAGTCTTCCTTATTCCGTCCCTTCTTTGTTTGGTCCTGTACTTCTGCTCAGATCGTCGACTTGCTGTCTCTTGGCATCTTCATCTGGCGGCTGTTTGTCTTGTTCCATTTCCCCTTTCCTGCGTCGATCGAAATCAACCTTCCTCCCTGATATCATCTGCCTCGTTTCCCCTCACCGACACAAGGGAAGAGTCTCCCTGCGCCCAGCGCACAATCTCGTTACGTCTCTTGCCGCATGTTTTTTGAGAAACAGCCGATTTTAACACCCCCATCGCAGGGCCATGTCTCTTCCTGAACGGCCGGGCGCGAGTCCCGCATACGATCAGCGCAATGTCTACCGAAACTCGCCCTCGCGACGATCGCGTCCCGTCGACATCGAAACCGGTGGCTACCATCCCGTAGGAGATACAAATCAACACCAACGTGGGAGATCTATTTCTTCTT
Organism: Fusarium vanettenii 77-13-4; assembly: GCF_000151355.1. Taxonomy (NCBI): domain Eukaryota; kingdom Fungi; phylum Ascomycota; class Sordariomycetes; order Hypocreales; family Nectriaceae; genus Fusarium; species Fusarium vanettenii. The sequence continues at coordinate 393,910 of NW_003315881.1, forward strand.
TCGCTGATTCCATCGGTCCTAATTCAAACACAGAGAGTATGCCTCTGTCACCATCAAGCCCCGAGGCCCTTGCCTCGAGGAATAACGAGCCCGTATCTCGCAAAAGGAGCTTGATTAGGCCCGAGAGAAACAGGATTGATAGGGACCACCGAAATTACCACTACCACAAGCATGCTGCGCACATGAACGTTCTCCCGTCGTCGACAGGAAATGACCCCATTTACGAGGACCTCGAGGCGTCGACCGACCGGTCCGGCTCGAATCTCAACGAGGATGCATCGGATAACTCTCCTCGACAGAGACGACATGCAAGCGGCGAACACGAAAAGAGCGCCGCCGCCTCTTCCCGTCCTGCTCCAAGCCGCTCGAAATCGGGAAAGATTCAAAAGAAGTCGAAGTCGAAGTCGAAGTCGAAGCGTAATTCCAGACAAAAAACCAAACAGGTGGAGGAGCAGCTTCGACCTCCTACATTTTGGAACGTCTATTGCGCCATTGTCACCTTCTGGGCTCCGGCCTTCATTATGAAGTGCTGCGGTATGCCAACAAGGGCGCAGCAGAGGGCCTGGCGAGAGAAGATGGGCCTCATCAGTGTCATCTTGTGCATCATGGCCATCGTTGGTTTTCTGACCTTTGGTTTCACGGCGACTGTCTGCGGCGCTCCCGCGGAGCGGTTACGCGTTAACAAGGTTGATAGTGGTAACATGATCTTTCACGGCGTTGCCTATGATCTATCCAAGTCCCACCACCCTGCTGCTCAAGGCATGCCTCTTCGAGGTGACGGATTAGGCCCCAACGTTCTCTACGATTTGCCCGAGAAGCACGGTGGACAGGATGGTAGCTTTCTGTTCCAGAACGTCAATGGCAAGTGCAAGGGCTTGATCACGCTCGCAGAGGATTCCGATGTTCCGACCAACGATGACGGCGACCTGGCTTGGTATTTCCCCTGCACTACGTTTAACCAGGATGGCTCGACCAAGCCCAACCTTACCATCCCGTACTATCTTGGTTACGGTTGTCATACGACGCTTAAATCGCGAGATCTTTTCTACCTCGACTTGAGCGGCTCCGCGGACGTCTACTTTAGCTGGGACGATATCAAGAACAGCTCGCGCAACCTCATGGTTTACTCTGGAAACGTCCTGGATCTGGACCTTCTGAATTGGTTTAACAAGAGCCAGGTGGCGATCCCTGAACGCTTCGAGCAGCTGCGAGACAAGGATTCCGAAATCAACAAGCTTGTTCGGGGTCGCGATGTGACCCGAATGTTCCAGTCGTCAACTGACAAGAAGTATGCGCAGTGTTTTGAGGAAATCATCAAGGTTGGATCGGTCGATACCGAGACGATTGGCTGCATCGCTTCCAAGATTGTCCTATACTGCGCCTTGGTCCTCATTCTCTCAGTCGTCGGTGTCCGCTTCTTGCTGGCCATCATCTTCCAGTGGTTCATCTGCCGCAAGTATGCGCCAGCCAAGACATCGCAGAGCTCCGATCGCCGAAAGCGAAACCGCCAGATTGAAGACTGGTCCGAGGATATTTACCGTGCACCTGCAAGACTGCCTGGTGATATTGGAAGTACTGTGGTCGGATCTGACCGCACCGCCAAGCGTGGATCATTCCTCCCAACTACATCTCGATTCTCAACTGTCGGCGGCCCTGATGTGAGGCTCGCTAACCAGCGACGCGTTCCCACAACAATGGCCAGCCAGGCTGCTTCGAGCCAACTGCTCGCACCTGGATCCATTTTCAAGCAGGGCAATGACAGCCGCGCCAGTTTCCTCCGATCAGACCCGTACTCTAGCAACTCCAACCCTACCGAAGGCCCCGGACCCGCGGGCTTCATTCACGATGCTGTTGTTCCTCAGCCCCCCTCGGATTGGATGCCCTTTGGTTTCCCCTTGGCTCACACCATGTGCCTGGTCACGGCTTACTCTGAAGGAGAGGAGGGTATTCGAACTACTCTAGACTCGATCGCGACAACCGACTACCCCAACAGTCACAAGGTTATTGTTGTTATTTGCGACGGTATCATCAAGGGCAAGGGCGAGGCTGTTTCGACTCCTGACGTCTGCCTGGGCATGCTCAAGGACCACTCTACGCCCCCCGACATGGTTGAGCCATTCTCTTACGTTGCCGTTGCCAGCGGAGCCAAGCGACACAACATGGCCAAGGCCTACTGCGGTTTCTACGACTATGGCAAGGACTCTCGAATTCCCGTCGACCGACAGCAGCGCGTACCCATGATGGTGCTCGTCAAGTGTGGAACTCCGGATGAAGCAAGCAACTCGAAGCCTGGCAACCGAGGAAAGCGAGACAGTCAGATCATCCTCATGTCTTTCCTTCAAAAGGTCATGTTTGATGAGCGAATGACGGAACTCGAGTACGAAATGTTCAACGGCCTCTGGAAGGTGACTGGTATCTCGCCGGACTACTATGAGATTATTCTGATGGTAGACGCCGATACAAAGGTGTTCCCTGACAGTCTGACGCACATGATCTCTGCTATGGTCAAAGATCCTGAAATCATGGGTCTCTGCGGCGAAACCAAGATTGCCAACAAGCGCGACAGCTGGGTGACGGCGATCCAGGTGTTTGAGTATTTTGTCTCGCATCATCTGGCCAAGTCTTTCGAGTCCGTCTTTGGTGGTGTTACCTGCTTGCCCGGCTGTTTCTGCATGTACCGCATCAAGGCCCCCAAAGGTGGCCACAACTACTGGGTCCCCATTCTTGCCAACCCCGATATCGTCGAGCACTACTCGGAGAACGTGGTCGAGACTCTTCACGAGAAGAACCTGTACCTCCTGGGAGAAGATCGTTTCCTGACAACTCTGATGCTGCGGACGTTCCCTAAGCGAAAGCAGGTCTTTATTCCACAGGCTGTGTGCAAGACGACTGTGCCCGATGAGTTCATGGTTCTCCTGTCTCAGCGACGTCGCTGGATCAACTCGACAATCCACAACCTCATGGAGCTCATTCTGGTCCGTGATCTGTGCGGTACCTTCTGTTTCTCGATGCAGTTCATCATCTTTGTCGAGCTTGTCGGTACTCTGGTATTGCCTGCTGCCATTGCGTTTACCTTTTATGTTGGTGAGTGAATCCAGTGCTTGTTATGTTGTGTTTGGGCATAAGCTAACCACATCGCAGTTATTACGTCAATCATCAATTCGCCTCCTCAGATCATTCCCCTGGTTCTGCTGGCTCTCATTCTCGGTCTGCCGGGTCTCCTTGTTGTCGTCACCGCCCACTCGTGGTCGTACATTGTCTGGATGCTCATCTACCTCATGGCCCTACCGATTTGGAACTTTGTCCTGCCTAGCTACGCCTTCTGGAAGTTTGACGACTTCTCATGGGGTGAAACTCGAAAGACGGCAGGAGAAAAGACCAAGAAGGCGGGTCTCGAATACGAGGGCGAGTTTGACAGCAGTAAGATCACGATGAAGCGGTGGGCCGAGTTCGAGCGCGACAAGCGATCCAAGAGCGGCTACTGGGGTTCCCGTGAGAACGTGGTAGGCGGCGGCGGAGGAAGTTGGATCAGCCCTCCAGGCCACCACCAGTACAGTGAGGATTACTACTCTGATGCTTGAATGTTTGGCGCCACGGAGAAGGAATGGGTCAAGGCTATGGTGATTCAAAAGGAAGGGAGTTTATTCGAATAACCTGGGAATGCACACGCAACGTACACGCACAAAGAGACGCATATGTAATACGGGGTAGCTTTTTTGAAGGCAGGCTGTTCTGCTTATTGTTTTTTGAGGTGTCCCTTTGGAGGCATCAGACCAGTGGACAAAGGTCGCCTTCTTGTATAGAGTTAGTTGGACATGGCGACGGTATGGCGTTCGTTGTTCCAGCTGCTGTTTGTTGTAAATAGTGTAATTGGACTGTTCTGAATGACGATACCACATTATTATAACCTGCACTACCTTGATGATTCTGTCATTAGCATCTTGACTTACACCCGAGTGTTCTTCAGCGAGTCGATGGTCAAAAGAAAAATAGGGGTTCCTTGAGGAGGGTAAAAAGAAAGGTCTCGGAGGGAGTCGAACCCTCGCTGGCGGAATCAGAATCCGCAGTCATAGCCGTTAGACCACGAAACCACGTGACTAGCTTGACAAGAGTCCATGGATTTTTGCCTATGGCCTCTGTGACAACACGTTGGAGAGTAGTCCTGGCTTGAAGATGTAAATATCGATCTGGGAAACATCTTGAGGTAGGGAGTCAGCTTTCAAGGGCTAGGCTATAATTAAACACTAGGCCTTTGATATTTTTATCACTCGGAAAGGGCGTACGGCACGCCATTCAGAGAGCACATACTCCAACATGTATCAATAATAGGCTTTCTAATTTGAGAGGCATGTTGCTGGTCGACTGCTCTGAGCTCCGTAGCATATCACCATAATCATAACCCCCAGTTCATGTTGCGAGCATATTTGGGAACTGAATGTGCAAAGACCTAGCACACTTTGCTATGGGAGACCGATGGCCCGGCAAGCATGGGAGGTAGACAGGAAAACCGTTGATGCTCACCCAAGCATCTGGAAACACAGGAAAGGATTACAATTACACAATCGGAGTCCAGAATCAAAAGCTCGTGCCTATCATTACCCTCATACCGAGGTGCCTAGGACTCTAAAGCTGAAGCGACATTGAAAGCTCAAACACCGTCTCGCCCTATCTGCTCCGAATACGCCATACAACATGTACCGGCAACGCCAACAAGTACTGTACTGTAGCAGCAACCAAACCCGCCTTTGTATACTCCCTACATGCAAATGCATCATTCTTTGTCATGGCTTGCGTCAAAAAGAAACACACAAACGCCAGCCCTCTCCTCAATGGACCTCACTTCTTGGAGGGATCAACGTCCTCGCCCAACTCCCAAGGCTTTCGGGCGTCAACATAGGTCGATATCCGCTGGTCGCCCCATCGAGCGCCCACTGTAACCCATACGTGCTTCTGCGGCAGGTGAGAGCTAATGTTCTCACGATACCCGCCCCATCGAAGACGAGCCTCTCGGCTCATTTGGCTGTTGCCAAGGCCACCATTTGTCACCCATTCCTTGACAACATCCTTGATAAAGGTAATCTTTCGTCGGAAATCGTTGGCAGCGGGGATGCCCTGAAGGTCAGGGGCGATCTCGGGCCGCCTCCGAGTAGTGGTAGTCGTCCGTCCAGCTCGAGGAGCTGTAGGCTTGGCTTGAAAGTTCAACAATGTCTGAAGGGGATACGACAGCATGGCTCGGTCGTCAAGTGCTGCTGCGCCAATGGTGCCGGTCTTGGCGAGTCTCTCTGCAGCATCCTGGGGGAGATGCCAGAAATGGCACCAGGTACCAGTGGCGTCGATGACAATCTTGGTGTGGTCCGGGAAGTTGAACTGTCCATGTTAGCATCTCGTTGAAGGTTACTGAGGACAATGGAATCACTTACTTGAAGGTGACCGTCACAGAAGACCCAGCACCCAACATCTCCGAATCGTTGGTAGAATGTCACCAACTCTGCCACCGTGCCCTTCTGGCCTGGAGATATGGAACCCACTGGGTCGGTCTCTTCAGACGGCACAAAATCGTCTCGTCCATAAGCGATCATGTAGTTGGCAAACTTCTTCCAAAGAATGATCCTCTCACGCTTTCGGTGCTGGAAGATGTCCTTGCCCGGCTGCATCTTGCCAGGCGTTCCATCTTCGTTCACAGCCACGCGGAATTGCTCGGGAGAAACAATCACCTCCGACAGGCCAGTCTCTCCGTTGTTCTCAAAGAACTTGATGGGTTCAGTCATCGGGAGAGGCTGGCTTCTGTCCTCGTATGTTTCGTCTTCCCTGCGTAGAATATGTCTCTCTGCACCGCGAATGAAAACACCAGCCGGGGGGAGCAGCGCACCCTTGCCATTTTCTGTCGTGGGGATATCTCGAAGAATGCATCCGACGCTACCATCGTTCAAGATGTAGCCCAGACCAAACTTGTTGGTGTAATCAACCCACTTGACAACCACATGAGGATGGGGGGGTGCGACCATCTTGGATGAGATGATGGCCATGGTTCTCGAGTTGAGGGCCCGTTCCAGCTCTGTCTGGAGGCGGTGTAGTCGATCCAGAATCAGGTCAGGCCTTGTGCCTGAGATTTGGTCTTGCCGCTCAGAAGAGCTGAACAAAGTTGCTGGTCGCATAGATTCCGCATAGTCTCGCTTTGGCGGTGCGGCCGGGGCAGGGGCAGGGGGTGTAGCTGATCGACGCTCAATCACTGGTCTTTCAGACGTCTGAGGCTCTGCAGATCGACGAGAGACTGTGCCAACTGAGGGCAGGGCTGTCCTGCTCGAGCTCCGCAGGCTCTTGCTGGACGACTCCATGGCTTCCCTTGAGGCATTCTCTCGGGACCCCTCCCTCCTTGGTCTCGCTCGCACGCTCTGCGATGCAGACAGTGTGGGATCAGCGGTGGGCCGTTGCTTTGGTACCATAGAGCTGGCTGGCCTGTGTTGCGATCTTTGCTGCGCGGCAAAGCTCTGTGGTGGCAGACGAAGGAGTGCCGATCCGCTGGTCTTTTGGCTGCCCGACAGCGGATCCTCGGTCGAAGCGCTCGCCTGCGAGGATACGTGCGAAGGCACGGCCATGGCAAGCCGAGACTTTCTAAGCTGCTGCTCCCTCACCCACTCCTCAAATGGTCTATACAAGATTCCCTCCTCGAGCGGAATCAACGGAGTAAGACCAGCCTTCTCCTCTGCAGCCATCTCCTTCCAGATCTGAGAGTAGACAACCTTATCCGATGCGTAGGGGCCTATGCCACACTCTAGGCACATGTCCTTGAAGTTTCTCAGCGACTGCGCTTGCAGAGAGCTGTTCATCCGTGTAGCATAAAATTCTTGTCGGTCTGGTGGGAGCTCCCTTAGTCGTGAGCTCATCTCCGCTTCTGTGGGCATATAGCCAGATGTGAAAAAGGGATGTTGGATGATGGCATCGGGGTCCGGACGGCGCTCCGCTTCCTGGAGCATCGTGGCCACCAGGTCCTTAGCTTCTTGGCTGATGAATCTCTGCGAAGTCTCCGCAGCGGGCCATTCGTAGTCCCTCTCCCTGGCTCGGCGGTAGATTTCGTCCGTGGTTGAAGATTGAAACGGCGGCTTGGAGGTGAACATGGCAAACCTGTACTCGTTAGCATTTTTCATTCCCAAGAACCGACTTGTCTCACATGATAATTCCCAAGCTCCAGATGTCGACCATGTGATCATGGCCCTTCTTCCCCTTCTCCAGAATCTCAGGGGCGATGTAGTTTGGTGTTCCGCAGAGCGTCGTTCGTCGAATCGTGTGCATATCTCTGCCGGTCACCAACAATGCCGCCAGACCAAAGTCGCCAATCTTGGCGTTCATCCTTGAGTCGAGAAAGATGTTTCCCATCTTCAAGTCGCGGTGGATGATGCCCTTGTTGTGCATGTACTTGATTGCGCCGGTGATCTGGACAGAGTAGAAACGGACTTCAGGCTCCGTGAGGCCTTTCCTTCGCTTCACCATGTCCATCAGCGAACCATTCGGGCACAATTCCAGGACCAGATAAGTGCAGTTTTCTTGCGAGAAGGCTCGTAGGAATTGGACGACGTTCTTGTGCTTCATCTTGGAGTGGATCTGAAGTTCGGTTTGGAACTGAGAGCACGTTAGAACCAACCATTGCAAATATTCCATCACCACATACCTTTTGCTCCATCTTGGGAGGCATGTGGCTCTTGACAACCTTGAGGGCAAATTTTTGCCTCGTCACGGCGTGTGTTCCATAATAGCAAATGGCAAAACCACCCTTGCCGAGCAACTTTCCAACTTGGTAGGTGACGCCATTGGGGTCGTTTCCGCTGGGGGGTTCGACCACTTCCGCTGGTGGTGGGGGCGGGTGCTCCTTGTCCTTAGCTGCCCTGAGCTGAGCTACAGTCTTGGTCTTGACATCAGTCATCTTGGGTGCTCGTTGGGCGTTGGCGTCCCTAGGCGACAAGGCTTCCAAATCGAGGCCGCCTCTGGGCGCTAGCCTGTGGGCCATGACAAGAGAACGACTCGATTAACACGTTTCGGAGGTCGAGGGGATCGGCAGTGACTCGATACTGGAAGCGCGATGCCAGCAAATAACAAGGTCAACAACCGCCTTGAGGAGTCGCGAAGGTCGATCTAGAATCGAGGGTTAATTCACATAATCATGTGGCCAGTGGATGCGTTGTTCGTAGAGGGCAAGGTTCGAAGCGATGATTGTCGGTCAGGGACTTGATGAGATTAGACGGGATGCACATACGGGACTCGCGACAACAACATGCAAGACGAGAAAGGAGAGTCGCCTGTTCGCTAGCAAGAAAGCAAAGGCATTAAGCAATGCTGAAGCTGAGATGAATATCGCCAGGACCTGTGTTAGTAGATGCAAGAGACCAAGTTGGCGTGTGGTTCCAGGCAGGAAGAGATGTAGTTGCCGCGACGAGCTAGAACCGCGAAGTTTGTGTACTTTCCCAGCGGGCCGTTGCTGCTGGCAACCACCACGAGGTACCCTCGGTGGGTCTTTGGCTTGGCTAATAGCCAATCATACTACACCACACACCGCTGATGCTGTTATCCGCCAATCGGATCCCTCTCGCCTAAGGTTGAGAAGCTCGGTCCAGTAGGACCTAGCTTCAACGATGGAGCTCAATTGATATGCATGACTTTGGATGAGTCGCCAATGTTTAGCATGGCCTCGAGTTGATATTCTGCGTGGCTATCTTACATCGTAAGTGATGGCTGTCTATGCTTAAGTGAGGGGATTTAATAGTGTACAAGGGTAGATCCAGACCATGGAAGGGCGGGCAGGGGTACCTACACCGGCATGACCAGATCCAACCTCTGTTCATGGATGTCCCCAACTCGTTCAAGGGCTCTTCGAGATCAGTGCGACTGTATTTCCCAGCCAACGCACTGTCTTTGATGCTTATGGCTCTTGCCTGCGATGATACGCTTCAATTTGGCAGATGCTCGTCATCTCATGGTCATTGTAGGCTTGGGAGTAGCGGCTGCTTTGTCTTTGGGTCCTTGAGACCACGCAACGCCTCCTCCAAGGTCTCGAAGCGTTTCCTCTGCTTCTCCTCGGCTTCTTCGAGTTCCTCCTCTCTCTTCTTAAGCTCGTCCAGCTTCTGATCGAGTTCCTCTAACCGCACCTTGTTCGCATCGGGCTTCTGTGACGACTTCCAAGACTCGTAGACGATGAGGCCAATGGCCACCGACAGGATGAATACGTCTCCGACTACATCTGCAAACAGGTCGACCGCCTTATTCTCGGGAAGTGCTCGAAATTTGCGCCGCCAGATATTCTGGAATGGTATGTTCCTCGTAGATGTCTCCGTGCTCTGCTTCTGCTTCAGCTTGATCTCGTCGTCTCGCTTCTGCTGCTCTTCCGTCTTGACTGTCGGTGCCTCTGCCTTTTCCTTCGCTCGTCGTTCCGCTTCTGGGTTTCGTAGTAGCGCTACTTGCATGCGCATATTCAATTGGTGTATATGTTGGCCATATCGGGCCGCAAAGGCCCGGAATCGGGGGTGGTCGTGAGCCTGAGCTTTTATATGATTCTGGCGGGGAGTCAGTACTGGATCTTGGAGGATGCCCTGGTGAGGGAGGATCGTACCGCGCCATACTTGGAAACATGCCTCACGAGCAGAGCCCCGAGCTTGAAGAGTGGGAGAGGAACCATGGCCGGAGAGGGTTTTGGATGTCTTGGCTCCAGGGTTGTCAGTTGCTCAAGCACCGAATTTGTTTCGTAGTCGGTGGGGCTTGGTGCCGGAGATGAGTTGTTGTCAATTGAGAGAGCTGGGAGGCGAGTAATGTCTCAATGATGGCGCACCACGAAGCATGTGGCGTCAATCGAGAGATTGGGTTGAGTTCATGGTATTTCTTGAATGATCGGGCCAACGGTAAGCACGTCGTCACCGGCCATTCTTCAACGGCGCACTCAGTGCCGTGCCGTATCTTCCGGCGCCGTGATGTTCCGCGCTGACCTTCCAGGGTGAGCGAGTGAGGGGTACGTACACTCGAGTTTCCAGTTCTCCGATTGGCCCAGTGTTTGAGATTGGGAATTAAACACTTCACCTTGATCCCATTTAAATAGTCATTTAACGATGGATGTGTTATATCCTTCTCATCGATCGTTGGCTGTTGTTAAAACTTGGTCTAGATTCCAATTAGGGGGTTGTCCTATCCAGATCACGGCATCTGCTCTCAGGCGGTGCAGTGTCGTCTGGGCTTCACCCAAATCTCCACAATGGTTGAAGCTGGACATGATATGACATCCTGTTAATTCAGCGGGTTTGCCCACTTGTCTTGGCTATTGAGAGTTGAATTCACCCATGCCTAGGTTAATGAGGTTGTCACACAGAATATACGCTTTAATATGTAGCATTGGATGGTTAGGTGTGTAATGTCTCTGGCTTGAGTATTAACATTCAGCTCCTTTGATACCTAGCTACCCTAGATTGAGAGAGAGGCAGGCAGCATTGACTACCTTATCTTTGATGGCAGCTTCCAAACTGTGACTGCCTCCATGGAAGTTCCTCTCACAATCTCGCCCTTTCTCCCTCTGTAAGTCCGGGTCACGCCCTCTCCATGGTTCTTTCCAAAATGGGAGCGAGTTACCAAGTTACCGGGCACCTCGAACTTTCATGTTGGGCCGTCCACCCAACACTCGATTCTACAACCCACACCTTGCGTCCCTCCCCCAAGACTCAACGAATCATGTTCACCTCGTCCCTGCGGAAGCGACAAGAGTGGGCATCCACTGTCCCGTCACTCAGGGCTGGGTCGCACCCCTGGAAAGGTTCGTCTAATGTGATCCACGGCAGGCCATGCAGGAGGACTGATGCTAGATGAGCAGAGGCGACGCTGGATGCTTGTGATATCACATTTCCCATCACCAGCTCGGGTACACCGCCCGCTATTTTCAGGGTCACTCTCCTATCGTTGCCAGAACTGCAGACTCACGATGGAAGGGCTCGCGTGGAGCGACTATGGCTCATGAGTGGAGGAAAGCATACCGCCGTGGTGCTTCTGCTATGCGGAGAAAAGCCAATGGAGGATTTTTCTCGAGTCCAAGCCGAGTAAGATCTAATTCAACTATACTTTCCCATGATTCTAACACTGGCATGAAGTATGCTCTCGGATTCTGTTCCACCTATTATCCCAATATCATCAACCCGAGACCTGCGTGGTTGTCTGGATGCACTCAGGCGAGAGTGTACGGTTAATCGAGAACACAGTAATGAGGCCCGACGAGATGCTCTTCGAGAATTGGTGTGCCAATGTATAGATGGAAAGGCGCTATCGAGAGACCAAGCCAACATATTGACCGGAATCACATCCGGGTTCAGAGATCTCACGGTCCACGTCACTCACCCAAGCGGTCCAGCTTTTATCAAGGAGTATCTAGGTGATGCGGATGGTGAACGTGTCATTTCTTTTCTGACTAGTGGTCCCTCCCGCGTCAGTAGTTGAGTTGACGGGCGAGATAGGTGTGATATGGGATCATGTAGGGTTACCATTCCCACCAAGATGGACTGATTCACCACAGCCAAGACATTGGAATTAGACACACTGATTGTTGGCGGTGACGAGATGAAGAGGCTATCGACTGATTTGGACTGACGCTTCTTAGATAACGTCGCTTACAGTCGATCATCCGCCCAAAAAGCCGGGTTACCAAAGCCCGGAGCCGGGGACGAAGCTTCGATGTGGGTCCACAGCTCCGGAGCAAGATGGCTGCGAGGTTAATTGCCTGCATGCCAGCCATTCACGATGAGGATAAGCAGCCTCAGCTAGATCGATGGGAAGAAACAAACCCGCCAGAGGCGCCCAGGTTCTGCAAGGACAGGGTCGTGATATCCACCGGGCAACGGTCAACGCGGAGTGACGAGGTTGATGTGGCTGGGCCTGTCACGGGAGGCTGAACCAATGACAACGGGCGTGCAGCCGCCGGACAAGAATCGACGGCCATGCGACGAGCAGAGATGGTGGTCGGCCTCAAGCTCTGGTAATCACGCACTATCGAACGAGTCAAGACATTCGCTTGCACGATGGGAGAAACCATGCTGTGAAGGATGGGAGCTACTGGCTTGGGCATGACCTGGACGGCTAGCAATCCCAACTCCGAACCTACCAGCTCGCCGTGTAACTGCCTGAGCGGACGTGTCCTGCCGGCGCCGTGTCAGGTGATGCGTGGCGATGCCGGGTCCGGCCATGTCGGTCCCGAGCGGTAGATGAAGCAGACTGAGCAGCGTGTAAGCGCTGAAAGAAGAGACTTGGAGTTCTTTCAGAGGGCCTTTAAAGGATGCGCTGTTTCAACAAGCGCTTGGCTTTGGGCGCAGCTGGACCATGTGTTGGCCGTGCTTCCAACACATATATTCATGCCTTCCGCTGGGACCAATACTCCATGCAGCCGGCAGCCGATCAGTTTCGTTTCTTCTCTTGGGCTGGGGGATCTGGGCTCGGACAAGCAAAAGGCGAAAGTGCGTCTTTTGGACCTCGACAGAGTTAAAAAAAGAAGCACTGGGGTCGACACACTCACTAGACAAGGGTGGTGAATGGATGGTCGGAGGTGGATGTGTGGGCTGGAGGCGGGAGAGGGGACCAGGGGTCAGGGGTCTTGAGCTTTCCCGCTCTCTCTTAACACCGCAACGTCGGTTGTCCCAGCCTCTGCTTCAAGAGGGGCACACGAGACTTGGTGCTGTATGGTGAGGCGTCTCAGAAGCAGGAGGCGACAGAGGGCAGGAGAGAGGTGCGAGTCATTTCATGCGAAGAGTTTTTGGAATGCCTTGATGACCAAGTCAAGGACAATCAGGATCAAGGCCGACCGACGATGCTATTGAGCTTGGTTCTCGATGTTCTGGTTCTGGCTCTGGCCCTGAGCTTTAGCTTCTGATCCTTGTCGGTCTACCCGCCGTGCTCCTCGTCCACATGGCTGCTAAGCACGCCCATTGGTCCATGCTCTGGCATCTAGCCGCCGAGGTCATCACCAATCACCAGCCCCCGCACCACACCGGCAGACTTGTCGATGGAGGTTTCAATTAACCTCGACTGGGAGGCGGCCAATGACAAGGCCTGGAGACGGGTTAGCATCAAGATCGTGGGCTTCCTTGCCGTGTGACAAGGCTACTGCACCGCATCGCATCCCTGCCCGACGGTTCCCCCCTCACAGTCACCACAGTCACCCTCCTCCTCCGCCTTTCCGCACCGCCAGTCTCTGCCGTGATGGTGTCTGTATGGCCCGGCCCAGTCCGCGTGCAATCAATGCCCAGGGCGCTTGCTGCCCGTGAGGTGAGAATGAGCGGAAAGGCCTGGAGGATGGCGTGGCTCATGGCTCGATGGAGCTCGAGGGACCCGAGGGACCCCCATGCTGGTAGTCGATGGCTGCATTGCATTGGCTTGGCCTGTGAAATGGGTTCAACAAGCTTGCGTGCATTTTCTCTCCATTCCCGATGTCCCTTCTTGGCCTTTTCTTAAAACTGCTGTTGGTCGCCATGCAGCAAGCCTCCTCTTGTTCTCGTCCCCTCCCCTCGGTAACGTTGGATACCATACGACACCATCCCTGGTCCATCTTGAAATCGCTTCCTCAGTTCCAGTGTCTCAGAACTGCCTTGTGTGTCATCGCCACAAGCCACTACACACTCTTGCGACACTTGCGACAACCATAGCTTCGGACAACAGAGAAGCCGACCTCGCTGAGACAACCGAGCCTTGGTCTAGTTAACTTGGGGCTTTCGCATCTGCCTCAACCACGACTGCGCAACGCTACCTATACAAACCGCACTATCAGATGCCGCCCGTATGCTCGCTGTCATCATAGATCAGATTGTTAGAACGTGGATCTCTGAACCAGCTCCCGCGACAACGCCGGCTACACAACCATCCGCAATCGTCTGACACGCCGACGCCTCAGACTCTCAACCACCCGCATCTCCACCCTTCTACTCTCTCGGCACGACCTCATCCCTTCGGGGGGGTTGCTGCCATTATCAGACGCACATAACTTCAACCTCATCTCGCATAATAATAACGACCTCTCACCCACCTCTACTCTACTCTACTCTCTTCCTCTTCAGGTTCCAGTAATCTCAACATTCTTTCTTCTGTCTGCTGGCCTGACGGACCCTTCTTTTTACCCTTCATTCGTTCATCTTATAATACCCCTTTGTCTTTCGCTTCTTTTTCGCTTTACGACTCCCACCGCTGGCCGGCCTGTACTATTACCACCGAGGACGACTCTCGACAGCTGTGTTGGAAGTGGAATTCGATTAGACCAAGAGAAGCAAGTGTCTGGAAGTGCCATCCGCAAGGAAAAGGAACCTCGCCAGGCTTGGAACGAAAGAGAAAGAGAATCTTGATTGGGACTTTATCGACTTCATCATGGGTAGACTCATCAAGAACCACTGGGCGCGTCTCATCATCTTGAGCGCCGCAGCCTGTAAGTTGACTCTTTTGAGACACCCCCGGAACCCGACTAACATGTACAATCTAGACCAGATTGCTGCTGCCATCGAGGCATTCATCTGGCCCAAGATCTTTTGGGATTTCCTCACACATAGCCTCGACGGGGCTGTGAGACCGATTCCCGTGCTTCAGATATTAAATCTGCTCTTCGGCCTCCTCATGATAGGCCTCGAATGGCCTCTGGGCTTCGTCGCCGGCTCGGCACTCCACCGCTCGCTCGAATTCCGGCTCGCCCTCCTCCCCTTAACGGCGTTGTGCGCAGCCCTCATCTACCAGGGCACAAATGCCGCCATCTACTACCTCATCGGCATGGTTGTCTACTTTTGGGCATACAGCGAAGGCGAGGTAAGCTTTATTCATCTCTTCAGAGTGTGATCGACACTAACATGCTCGCTCTAGATCATATGTGCAAAGCCATGGACTCTTCCCCAACGTGGGCGTGGCGGCGCATCTCGTGTATAGTCAGATTTTCTACCTCACCCGCACCCCTTGTCCTCTCTGTATCCTACCACGGCAGAGAGAGAGAAAAAAAAAGACTGTACCTATATAGGACAAAAGTCAGACTTGGGAAAAGCATCTAGATGAATTCACGCAATCTCTAGAACTACTCGTCGCCCCCAAAAGGCGCACACACTCGCACGTCTCACGTATATACCCTCACGTCACGTCGTCTTTATGATCACGACGTCTGACGATCCACGGCGTTTCCTATTTCCAATTTAATGATTTGCTTTTTTCTTTACGAATACCAGTCCATGTTCTTTCTTATCTCCGATGAATCTCGAGTAGGAGGATCTCAAACGCCATGTTTACCATTTCTACGATATTGTATGACCAACGTGAAGGAGTTGGTCTAGGCTGCCCTAGGAAAGGGATAACTCTTGCGCCTCCGTGTCGGATGTGAACGGCGTGCAATTCGGGAGGCAAGGGGTTTCCAAGGCATGATGATCAATCTGACCGGCTCTCAAAGAGGCCACCGGGATCGGCAAGCCCCGGCGCATGATTTGCTTCAGGCCTCTCGAAAGGCGCCCCCTTGCTGGATGTAACCCGATACTAGATAGAAACTAATAAACAAGAAAACAAAAAACAGTCATTCATATTCGCTTGCGTCTTATTTTCTTGTTCGTTTCGCCTCGAGTTTCAACCTTGTCGAGCCAAGCCGGTCCGGCCTCAACTTCCCCTGAGCTAACAAACAGAAACTTAACATGAACCACAAAAAAGAGGCTGAGTTTTTAGAAACCAACTCCTCTGACCCAGAAACTACTACGCAGTACCTCGGCCTTTATTTTTCTTGGCTTTGTTGCCCATGGTTGCAGCGGCTGATGCTCTCCGAAACACCCCTTGTCGGACCCGGGTCTGAGGGATCCACATCGGAGTCGACTCTACGGGGACGGCGTGCCGACTTGACACACTCTACGGGAATAAAGGAAACCAAAGCCAAGAAACGCATGAACCAAGGGGGGATGATGTTTGAGGAGTTGAAAAGAGCAAGTTGAATTTTTTGTCTATACGTGGACCCGGCAACCAACATCAAGTTGTTTGGGAGTTAACCACAAGCCCCAATGTTAGAAACTGCACTCTACTCTTCTTGTTATTATCCCTTGGTCTAAAAGACTGTACCGTCACTCTTGATGATGATGGGGCTAGACTTTGTCTTTGGTCGACGCTGCGCTGCCACTTCACGTCCAGACTTCCAAGTTCCAGCCTCGAGCAGCTGTGCCATGCTCAACTGAACACCATCACCCATACGAGATTGAATCTTGGTGTACAGCTTGTCGATCAGAACCAGAGTCAAGGCCCTCCACTCGACAATGGTGTCATCTCCTGCTTCAAAGAGCGGCAACTCCCCACCCGATGCCTCCAACCCGCGGTCGAGCGTCTCCTTCTTCAGGGTCAACACACCCAAGTCGACGAATAAGCCGCCGTTGCGATACTCGGGCAGGGCGGTTAAAGAATCGGCGTTGATCCACTTCAAATCTAGTACACGCTGGAATGGAACCATGAGGGAGTAGGTGAGCCATTGGGTGAGTTTATGAAAGGGCTGGATGTTGTCTGCGGTGGCATCCGATTGCCCTCCCGTTCGGAGAGTGCTGAGTGGCCATGCGTCGCCGATGGCTGTCCCACCAACAACAGTTCGGTCCTTGGGCCAAATGGGAATGAGGAGAGTTTGGAGAATATCCCAGAGAACGAGGATGTCAAGCTCGGAGGATTCACCGGCTGTCTTGACCAGATAGTCTAGGATTGTGAGCAAGACATCAAGTGATTAAGAAAGAAAAAACTCACCAACGAGGTTTCCTGGTCGACCTTCAGCCCCGAATACACCTGGATGATCGAGAAGTGACTGTCCCAAGCTTCTGAGGAGGGCCGCACGGGAATCAACTCCCAGCATGGGGTTGTTATCAGACACCTGAAAGCCCTTGGCGAGTTTATCCGTATCAAGCTGCTTCAAACCATTTCCTATAACCCATTAGTACACATATCGGTGTCGAGAATGGTAAACATCACCATTGACCGTTGGGGTAGTGTCAGTCGTGAAAGCCAACTCGTTAAACATGTCGAGACTAGCCACGGCGATACCCTCACTCCTCTCATAGACCTGACCAGATCCAGGCTCCTTGTACCGCCAATCATCACCGGCGCCGGCATCCAAGAGGACCGAGACGAAGAAGAGATCGATGAGACGACGTGTCTTTTCAGTCACATCGCATCCCTCCTCCTCCCACTTGTCCATGATGGTGGTGATGCGCGGCACATTGCCAACCTCGAAATGCTGCCAGCGGCCATGAGGGGGAATCGTGTGAAACTTGTCAGGACCAAAGTCACGCTGAGAGGATATGTTAGTTTTTGAGACAGAGGGAATATTGGGCTACAACCTTGATGACAGAGGCCACAAAGTCGACAACCTCGTCCAGCTTCTCCTCATGCAGATCAAAGTGGCTCAGCTTTCCGGCCTTGGCCACATCTCCAACGATCGTGGCACGGTCTCGGATGGCCCGGAGAGAGAGTAAGTACTTGGCTTGCGAATCCATCTTGAATATGTGATAATTGCTTGTCTGTTATGATAATGAACAAACATGAACACCTATGAACCCCGCACTTATAGTTGTTATCAAGTGCAAGCTTGTAATTACGGCGGAGGTCAACAAAGGCGGTATGTCAGCCGAGACACGGCACCATGATCGATCAGGCAGCTGCTGCACTGATAAGACAAGCGCGTCACACAAATGAATGATATTTTCTTGCCTACATCTTAACAACAATAAAATCACCGATATTCAGAGTCATTGTTTGTATCAAATCAGAGGGCTGGTTTATTAATTCATGGGACGCTATCATCAATCCTTCCCCTTCTCTCGGGGCGTCAGCGATACTCGCTGATCTGATAGGATGGTCGCCATCATGCATATCCGCCTACCATCGGCGACCTTTCACCAACCGTTTCTGAACCGTGGTTCTTTCTCGCAGCCAAGCCCCAGTCATCGAATACATCGCCGCTAAGAATTTCCTCTACGTTTCCGGAACGCCTGCTTCTCACTCCTCTAGTGGGCAACCATGGGACCCTTGGAGTCGTTCTTGGTACCTTGACGCTCGGGCATCTGCTATACGTTAGCTATACTATCCCAATATGTCGAGAGTGAATGGTGCTCACCTCCGAGGTCTGGGTCTCGCCCCTCTCTAGGATTTGCTTGATGACCTCGTCATCAACAGAGGTGCCGAACTCGTTCTCAAGGGCCGCCTTGGAGGCGGTGTCGTAGGTTCCCTGCAGTCCTTGGCTGAAGGTGCTGTTAGCAACAGTCCACAAGATCCATTGGTGCCGACAATCGACGTAACGTCCAATGCAGAGAGGGAAACAAAAGAACAAGCTCCAACATGGTGGGTAGGAGCCATAGGTCCAAGCGAGCGTATGCCAAGCAATCGGAGCATCTCGCCATCACGCCCTCCCAAAGCAACAAGAAAGTAACGGAGCCGGGTAGAGTAAGAAAGCGGGGGTGGCTTGATCCAAATGACTTACCCATGGGTCAGGAAGATCTTGAATGAGGAGATGAAGTGCGCCAGAGGCACGCTCTTGTCGGTCTGCCACTTCTTGTAGGCCTCGACGTCATCAATGAAGATGAGGAACTCCTCGCTGCTGCCCTTGACGTAGACCTTGGTCTGCTGAGTCTCGCCGCGAGCCATTGTGATTGAATAGATGTGTGTGGTTTGCTTTGGTGGTTGGAAAGGTAGGATGTCGCGTGACGAAAGGATGAGATCGCTAGTGGTGATTGGGTATTGTTGTTGTTGGTAGTGAAGAGTGTAGAAATCGTGAGGATGATGAAGAGAAAGAGAGAAGAAGAAGAAGGATGAGGGAGAATGTTGTGACTTAAAAAGAAGCTCCGTGTGAGGAGCAGTGACGAGTGTAGCTTCCTCCGTTTGCTGATTCGGAAGCTTCCTACGTCATAGCCGTGCTCCAGAGCATCACAGTGGGCGGGTACGTACCGAGCCGCGGGGCATTCAGTGCCATTCACAGAGCACAGTCCCCGCAAAAAGCCGCGAGGAGCTGCCCCACAGCCAATCAGCACGCGCCTTCCCGTGGCCTGCCTGGTTGGAATTCGCCCGTCTTCCTCAGACGTTCCTGCATGCTGAATCCACCATGTACGTCACCTTGTCTTGAGCCAACTTGGAAGCTTCAAGTTCAGGTTCACCAAGGTCCTTTCTCACCGTAGCACCGCACAGTGCAGTACAAGACGAGGCGCCTCATTTCAACCTCGTCGATCCATCGCGTGCCCCGCGTGTGAGCATTGGCTACATTGGGCCCCTCTCCCAAGCCTCCTCACCTTTTCTTCTCCCGCTTTCTACGCCAGGTACGTATGTTACCTGTGGCTTTCCGTTGCCTTGGCAAACCTCACCTTGGCTACCCGCTTACGTATCAACCTGATGCCAACCTGATGATGGCACCATTCTCCTCCAGAGCCCAGTGCCTGATGTCTGAACACTCACATCATGGTCACCCAGACCTCAATGCCATCATGTCCACATGGTTGTTCTCCATAGCTAATTCATGACCCATCACGTCCCCAAACACCAGATCCATCCAACTCCAACATATCACCTGTGATGCCAAATGCCACACCGTATGTGTATGCTTTACCATTTTGATAAAACCTCTGGGCTTCTTGAACATACTATAGCTGTTGAAGAGCCGCTTCTGTCAATACACTCGGTAGTAATCCAATTGAATCGTCTCTCCACACACCAATCACCGCCATAATTCTTCAACTTTGGCTCATAAACCCCGTTCAAACCATACAATAAAGGCCTCACCCGAAAAATCTGCGAAGACCATGCCCTTTCTTTTCGTCCTGGCCGCTCCCTCTAGTCCACCGGGTGCTTTTGGATCGCACTGGAATACTGACTGGTGGACGTGTATTCTCCTTTGTACTGGGTGATGCTTCTGCTTTCCGGTAACTGGCCGTCAAGGGTTGTACAGCTGATTCTTTTTTCAGATCATCATCCATAGTGTCTGAATTCGTTTCAATCAAATCTGCATCCCGAGGCCTGGATGAGATTGTGAGCTTTTGCATTGAGGATCTGGTGTCAGAAACACTGCTTTCCTCCATGTTCATCTCTGTAGCCTCAGGTAACGTGGAGCACTTTGTAGAATTCGAGTGCCAGCTCCCATCCACATCAAAGACACCAAACGAGCTCGCACTTGACTTGCTAGTTTGTCGGGTGAGTCCCTCGCTCGCTACCTCTTCACTTCCTCTGCGTGAGGTGCTTCCCGATCTCTTGGCCATGTTTGCCATGCTTAGCTTTCTCATCATTGTTGAAGCCGACCGACGCATCAGCTGCTCATTACGGGCGATGCTCATCGTGTCAGGAAATGGAATGATGTTTTGACTCCAGACGTCCTCTAGGAGAACCTCAAGCCGCGCTCTTTCACTTCGGGGCGGTGCTAGTACTGGGATCCTTGGCTTCGACGATACTAACGAATGCGAGCGGCCAAGAATTGGTACCGGCCCTGTGGTATTGGTTGCCGACTTGACGGCACTTGTGTTCTTTAGAATGACATGCACTTGTGCTGAATGTGGGATGGCCGTGGTCGCTCGATTGACAGAAGCACTCCGCGCCATTGTGCCTGCAGGAATGAGTTAGTAGCCCACGGCAAGGAGACAGGAGAACGCACCTGGTCGTCTAAAGATGGCACCCAGACTCTTCATGTCAAATGTGAGGAAGTTGTATAGCACTGATGGTTTCTCCGATTGCTCTACATCTCGACTCCGTTGTAATCGACTTCGCCATTCAGCCTCTTCCTTTGGACTGCAGGCTGTCATGACCAGTTCATACAACTCGTGCTGACCTTCAAAGACTAGCTTCCAAGAGAAAGGAGCCAAGTGACATCGCAAGCCTGAAGCAAATATGTCAGATGCCAGTCTGTGTTTCTCCATAGCAGTTCTTACCTCCTCCTTTGTCGACATCCTCAACCTTTGCGCTGTGCAGATCAATGCAGGCCAGAATCGTGTATATCCGATCGGACTTGCCCCCTGAAGCAAGGCAGAGGACATCTTTGTACAACAAGCAGATCATATACTGGCCCTCGACTCCGGCCTCGGTCTCCCAACAAACATGAAGTGCCCCGCACAACTGTATGTGGCCAAAGGCACGGATCTGATTCTTTGAATCTGCATCAAGCCTCTGTCGAACCATTAGAATCCACACTTTACAGATTTATGTAAATCATACCCTGTCAGGAAAAACCAGGCGATCCTGTAGTAGCCAAGTCTTCTCCAGGGTCGTTTTCATGTCTTCGTTCGTGGCCGAGTTGTTGATCTCAACTGTTGCTTCCCGAAGTCTCGCCAAGGCTGTTTCAACCTCCATGTGGGAGTTTGGACAGTCAAGTACTGGTGTATGCTTGAGAAGTTCTGCAAACAGGAGGGGATATCTGCAGATTCTTTGGATAGGCTGAAGTCGAAAGGTTAGGGTGCTTGGACTTATTGAAATGGAGTTGACATACCTTGATAAGAAGGTCATTGACGGTGAGGGCCTTGTTAGACCCGCCCTCTTGACCCTTGGGGGATCCAACGGAGAAACCCAAAGCCTCGACCCCTTTTTGGTGAACCTCCCATTCGGGGAAACCCACGTGCGCCGCAGCAATGTCTCTTCTCATCATCTCGAACTTTGCCCCGTACTCTTTATAAATGAAAAACTCGTGCGTCTTATTGTGAAGTTAGCACACTGAGTTAAACACTGGGAGCAAGGTCATGGGTTCTGTACCTTTTTGTTGAAAACCTTGGCAACCTCCGCCGCAACCTGGGGGTCAGTGAGCATCCCAGGTACACTATGGAGTGTTTGCAGGTTGACACCACACTCGGGGAGCGTGTTTAAGCCCCGTGATCGATTGCGACCGTTCTTGCTGAGCACAGGGTGTTCAAGTTGAGAATACTCGGAGAAGGGGACCACACGGTGAAGGTCACCCAAGATTTCGTCGTGTAGTTGAAGAATATGGTGCAAGTTTCGATTAGTCGATGATCGTAGCTGCTTAGACAGGGAAGGGAGAGCAGCAAGCATATTGACGTAGGTCTCATATGGTCAGCTAGCCCCAGTCATTTCAAGAATACAAAGCTCACATTCATAAGGAAACGGATGTCGCCAATGTAATTCTCCTCTGTGCTAATGAGCTCCTCCAAGATCTGTCGACGTTCGAATGCACGCTGAGTTGCAGTCAAATCCTCCTCAGCTCTCTCCAACGGCCCAACGTCCTTAGACACCCGGGGAGTAGAAAGAGAAGCTCGACTGCTGCGCTCTGCACGCGATCGGCCATGGCGCCGGCGTGAGGTTGCTGCGACGCTCGCGGTAATAAGGCTCGTACCGGCGCTCTGCACAGCAGTGATAAAGCCTAGGGAGGATCCAGAGGATGAAAATCGATGCCTGAATCTGCGATGGATGACACGCCGGAATGGGTTATTGGGCTCGGGGTATTTGCATCTGTCATCACCGGTATATGATTCTCCTCCCTCACTCAGGCTGTTTCGTCGCTTGAGAGATCTCACCCACTTGCGGAATGGTAGTTTTGGCGCGGGATTCACGAAGAGGTGATCATAATCACCAGGGGGCGCTGAACATCGCATCGGTTGCGAATCTGCTGCCTTTTCTTTGGGTATATTTCGAGTGTTGAACTTATTCAAATCATCAGAAGCGTCTCTGTCATCGCTGCGTATGTTATCCGGGCTAAGGTCGATGTTGAAAGCCTTGCCGAGCTCTTCCCAGGGGCTCTCATCTCGTGACAAGACCGGAAGACCGGTTGTTGGCCAACTAGGCTGTTGAGAACTGTCAATATTTGGAGTAATACCTGAGGGCGAACTCGGAGGATCGGTGGAAGCCATGTTGGAGAGTGGCTAGGCGGTAGAGTCCAAGAAACGGAGCAATGTTGTGATCCCAAGAAACCAAAATAGCGCTCAACAAGGCAGAGCATAGGCAATCTCTCAAATCATAGCTGCAGTGATGGATGATGAGAAACAAGTAGATGATCGCAAATGTCACGGTGAAGCTCGAGCTCGCAAAGTAGGATCTGCTAGAGCCGCACAGGAGCAGTCGCGACCGCAGGTAGATATCTAGCCAGGGAAGGAAGTGGTAAAGTGGAAAGAGGCCGAACTCTCCAAAACGCCCCTTCTCTGGCCTCTTCAAAAGAGCCAGGGAAGGGACTTTGAACGGAAATCGAGATCATCTTTCACCGCGCTTCTTGTCCGAGACTGTCAAGTCTCTGCAGCTAGAATGTCTTACACAACAACGACGGCCCGGCTGCAACTCACTTCCCAGAGTTCCAGGTTTCTGAGGCTCGCACAGCGCCGGCGCAAAGAAGCCAAAGTATCACGATTAGGAGCGGTGAAACGAAGGCGTCACCTATGATGGCCTTGCAGATGAAAGGTGAGGGCGTGCTGAATCTGACATCACGAACGCGTGAAGGCATAATGCAAGGTGACGCTATCAAAGAGCCAAATGCCCACTGAGTTCCATATCAAAGAACCACAGTCACGACATCCAATGCCATGTGTGAGAGCGCAAATAATGGCAAGAGTCTTACATAGAGGCTGGATCGGCAATATAAACATAGCTTCATGGCTTGCAGTGGCTTTCATATGAGCATGGGTGGACAAGCCATGTGAACAGGCGGCTGAGAAGCCTTGTGCTTGACTCAAACCGTGTCCTTTCCACAAATGACAATTGATCCGAGACATCCATTATCACGATTTTTATGAGCCGCGAATGTCGGGAATCGAGGAGGCTGGGAATGAAACTCGAAGGGTGGTCGATATCATGATTGTTGGGACGTGCGTAACTTGAAGTTATCGAGATACCTGAGAATGTAGTTTCAAGCAAACATAGCTAGAAGCTTTGAGGCGTCGGTCGGATAAATAAACTGTTGGCGTCATGAGGCGGGCTGCCTCGTTGCTTGCCCATTGTCTCGGAACATGTTATTTTATTCATGTTCGAACTTTCCTGTTGATGGGGCAAACTTGATATTGGTCTTGCCTCTAGACTGGGATATGGCTGTGATTTGTACACCAAATCAAACAAAGAGGGCCACTTTTGAAGTTCCGATGGGACATTGGTCTGAAAAGCAGTTATCATGACTACGGTTGATGTCTCATCAAGCTCATGGCTAACAGGAGTAGCACGTACTGTGTACCTAGGTACTGGTGATTTGGATACATGCATAATTGCCGTGCTATCTCGAGGTACCTACAACAAGATGTGGAATCTTGATGACTGGAGATACTCTCTGGAACTCGATTAATGATTGCAGTTGTTGGACTTTTCTCCTCTTGGCCTCTCCACTGACCCTCTTCTCCATCACCAACTTCATCATCAATTGGCGAGGACGGGCTACCCGGCAATCGTCAACTTGGCACACGTCGACTCGAGCCCAAGTCTCGTGTCTTTGTGTAAGCCAGGCTGGCTCGGCATCGTGGCGGTGCAAAGAGGAGCTAGGCCGGAGAGGGGCAAAGTGGACGTCGATGGACCCCTGAGGCGAGGACCGGGCTTTGAGGGTTCCAGGGGAAACCTCAGTGGCTTTCCAGGGGTCTCCAGTGGACGAGCGATCCATCATCGAGGACCGGGCTAGGCAGAAAGCGTGCGCCGGGGGTGTGGGGGGTTGTGCTGGCCGACTGTCCGAAAGCCGTGGCCGTGGACGGACAAACGAACACGTTGGACTTTTTGGCAGGCGAAGAGTTTCGGGGGAGACGAAAGCGGAAAAGGTAGCCTTCCATGTCCGCGATTCAGATCCCCAATACTATTCCTCCCCCATTTGTGAGGTACTTGGTGGTTGCCACGTGCGTGGGTCCTTTCTCGATCGCCTTGCCTTACTCTCTGCCTTTCCCGTCGTGACAAATCTACCCTTAGGTTCCATCCATTGCCATGACACCTGTGATTACCTCCGGTACTGCCTCGTGTCTTTTCTCTCTTTTTCCTTGACTAGACTTCTTCGGTGGCTCTTTTCTCTGCTTCTTCTTTTTTCCTCTTCTTTCGCTCTAGAGCCTCATCCCCCAACCCCCATCGAGTCCTCTCATTTGTCGCAAACCGCTAGACATCTGCTCGTCCATCTCCGTGAAGCCTCGTCTCGTGCGCTCGCCTCGCGCGCTGCCTTCAACCATGGAGAGCGCCTTCGCCCGCCCTGTCGACGAAGTCCTCGCCAACTTTGACGTCAATCAGACCAATGGTTTGAGCGACGCGCAAGTTGATGAACTTCGCAAGAAACATGGGCGCAACTGTACGTTGACCTCTTGGCCCCCCGCGACAGCCCCGCTACTGGCCTCGACTGTAATCTAACTTTTGTGCAGCTATTCCAGATGAACCCCCGACTCCTCTGTGGGAGCTTATCCTCGAACAATTCAAAGATCAGCTTGTTATTATCCTATTGGGTTCCGCGGCCGTCTCCTTCGTCTTGGCCCTCTTTGACCAAGAAGAGGGTTGGAGCGCCTTCGTTGATCCCGTAGTTGTGAGTCCTCCACCAAGATATCTGATATTGCCCGGGACATGGCGCTGACCAACTTGATACTGTCAGATTCTCACTATCCTCATTCTCAATGGCGTCGTCGGAGTCTCCCAAGAGAGCAGTGCGGAAAAGGCCATTGCTGCTTTGCAAGAATACTCGGCCAACGAGGCCAATGTTGTTCGAAATGGTGGTCATGTCTCCCGAGTCAAGGCCGACGAGCTGGTTCCTGGCGACATTGTCACTGTGTCCATTGGCGACCGTATTCCTGCCGACTGCCGAGTTGTCGCCATCGAGAGCAATAGTTTCGCTGTTGATCAGGCTATCCTCACTGGAGAGAGCGAGAGTATCGGAAAGCGCGCCAGTACCGTTGTCGGAGACGAAAAGGCCGTTTTGCAGGATCAGACAAATATGCTGTTCTCTGGAACCACCGTTGTTACTGGTCGCGCGAGAGCCGTCGTTGTTCTGACGGGTTCCAACACCGCTATCGGAGATATTCACGAGAGCATCACTGCTCAGATCTCGGAGCCGACTCCCTTGAAGCAGAAGCTCAACGACTTTGGTGACAACCTGGCCAAGGTCATTACCGTCATTTGCATTCTGGTCTGGCTTATCAACATCCCCAACTTCAACGACCCCAGCCATGGAAGCTGGACCAAGGGCGCCATCTACTACTTGAAGATTGCTGTTTCTCTTGGCGTTGCTGCTATTCCTGAGGGTCTTGCTGTCGTCATCACTACCTGCCTCGCTCTTGGAACTAGAAAGATGGCCGCTAAGAATGCCGTGGTTCGAAGTCTTCCTTCTGTCGAGACCCTGGGAAGCTGCAGCGTCATCTGCTCCGACAAGACTGGTACTCTGACCACTAACCAGATGAGCGTCAGCAAGGTTGTGTACCTCAACGAGGACGGCAGCGATCTTAACGAGTTGGATGTTGAGGGTACTACCTTTGCCCCTCGAGGAGCCATCAAGTCGAACGGCGAGGTTGTTCAAGACCTCCACAACTCTTCTGCCACTCTTCGTCAAATGACCGAGGTTGCCGCTATTTGCAACGATGCCCAGCTTGCCTATGATTCCCGGACTGCCACCTTTGCCAGCATTGGTGAACCCACTGAGGGTGCTCTGAGAGTTTTGGTTGAGAAGATTGGACCTTGCGCTCCGGCCGATACTCGCCCTGAGGACTGCGTTCACTACGCCAGCTCGGTATACGAAAAGACCCTGCCCCGGCTTGCTACATACGAATTCTCCCGTGATCGAAAGAGCATGTCAGTCTTGGTTCGCAACGGCAACGAGAAGAAACTCCTGGTCAAGGGCGCTCCTGAATCCGTCATTGAACGTTGCACACAGACTCTTCTTGGACCTGGTGGTAACAAGGCGCCTCTTAGCAAGAAGGTTTATGAGCGTTTGATGAGCGAGGTTGTGCGATATGGTAACCATGGTCTCCGAGTTATTGCCTTGGCCAGCATCGACAATGTCCCTGAGACTCCTCTTCTTCAGTCCGCTACAACCACCGAACAGTACGCCCAGCTTGAGCAGAACATGACCTTCCTTGGACTTGTCGGCATGCTTGATCCTCCTCGAGAGGAGGTCCCTCGCGCTGTCCAGCGATGCAAGGATGCCGGTATTCGTGTCATTGTCATCACTGGAGATAACCGCAACACTGCCGAGAGCATCTGCCGACAGATTGGCGTCTTTACTCAACATGAGGACCTCACCGGAAAGAGCTACACTGGCCGCGAATTTGATCAGCTTTCTCCCGATGAGCAGCTTGAGGCAGCTAAGCGAGCATCTCTATTCTCTCGTGTGGAGCCTGGTCACAAGTCGCGTCTCGTTGACCTGCTTCAGTCCCTGGGTGAGGTTGTTGCCATGACTGGCGATGGTGTGAACGATGCCCCTGCCCTCAAGAAGGCCGATATTGGTGTTGCCATGGGCTCCGGAACTGATGTCGCTAAGCTGGCCGCCGACATGGTCCTCGCTGACAGCAACTTTGCTACTATCGAGGTTGCCATCGAGGAAGGCCGCTCCATCTACAACAACACCCAGCAGTTCATCCGCTACCTGATCTCTTCCAACATTGGCGAGGTGGTTTCCATCTTCCTGACAGCTGCTCTTGGCATGCCCGAGGCTCTTGTTCCTGTCCAGCTTCTGTGGGTTAACCTGGTTACCGATGGTCTTCCCGCCACGGCTCTGTCTTTCAACCCTCCCGACAACGACATCATGAAGCGCCGACCTCGCAAGCGAGACGAAGCCCTGATTGGCGGATGGCTCTTCTTCCGGTATCTCATCATCGGCACCTATGTTGGTCTTGCCACTGTTGCGGGCTACGCTTGGTGGTTCATGTATAACCCCGAGGGTCCTCAGATTACCTTCCGCCAGCTGTCTCGCTTCCATCACTGCTCAGCCGACTTCCCCGAGATTGGATGCCAGATGTTCTCCGACGACATGGCCAAGGCCGCGTCGACCGTTTCCCTGTCGATCCTGGTCGTCATTGAGATGTTCAACGCCATGAACGCCCTGTCATCGAGCGAGTCTCTTCTTACTCTTCCTCTGTGGAAGAACATGATGCTTGTGTATGCCATTGCCTTGTCCATGGCCCTGCACTTTGCTCTCCTCTACGTCCCCTTCCTCCAGTCGCTGTTCTCCATCCTCCCCCTGAACGTGTTGGAGTGGAAGGCGGTCGTTATCATCAGTGCCCCCGTTATGTAAGTTGATATCTAGTCCCGCTTGAAGTCTCATAGCAGTTGCTGACCATCTCCAGACTCCTTGATGAAGTGCTCAAGGCCATTGAGCGACAATTCTTTGTGCAGACGACAACCGACACGTCTCTCAAGGAAAAGAAGGAGCAATAGAGAAGGATACAGTAGAGATTTGGGGATCTGGCTCAGGCTAGAAGTTTACTAGAATCTGCGTGTACCATATGGTAACAGCTCGAAAAAGCTGAGATAGACCTAGATGGCCGTAATGGCCTTTGATAAAGAAATTCGTAAACTCGGATTATTGGCAACGATTCGTCCAGATGCATGCACGGCCATATAACACAGCGACGCCTGCACAGGATGATCAGTGGCTGCTTGCTTGCTCGGCGTGCTGATGCACTCATTACCCAGCGGTTGTATCGACCGAGTATCTATTCATACAAGATACATGAACCACCATTCTGTCCCCCGCTCTACATTCCCAGGCCTTTCCTTTCTGAAAACGCCGCTCTAATCCTGTCGGCCCTTTAGTAATCGCTTGGTGACCTTGTCCTTCTCAATAATGTAAACGTGTGCGCCCCAACCGGATAGAGCGTCACGGTCAACGGCGTTGAGCAGTGACTGGGAGATGGTCTCAAAGAGGGCATCGGGTTCCTAAGGAGCGGTGTCAGCATTGTTTCATAGCATATAGCAAGGGATCGTCGAGGAACATGTCCCATCGTCATACGCACCATATCAGGCTCCCAGAGACCCTCACACATGCCAAAGAGCTGCTCTGAAGCGGTTCCCGAGACGATAAAGTCCTTGGCAAAGTCGATACAGCCGATGCTGTCGAAGCCGCAGATGAATGGTTTGCCGGTCTTGGGGTCGAGGCCGGCGACGACGGGAGAGACAAAGTAGGGACCGAAGCGGCGCTCGTAGAGGGACGACGAGACGAGGTTGGCAAAGGTGCGGGGAGCGATGGCGCGCTCCTCACGCAGGCGGTACATGTTTGTCTTGTAGCGGAAGAGGTCGCTGACGGTGTTGACGTCGGTGGCCAGGCCGGTCAGGCCGAGGAAGACGTCGCCGTACTGGAAGATCTTGGGGAAGTTGTTGGAGACGGTGAGGGCCTGGAGACCGAGGCGGAGATCGCAGGCGATGGCGACACAGTCCTTGCCGACCATGGCGACGCAGGCGCCGCCGTCTAGGAGGGGAGGGTTAGTTGGGGTGAGCTTTCGAGGGCGAGCGAGATGGACCAACTTATCGAGAAGGGAGACGACTGATGGGAAGAGTATGGTTAGCTTGATGGGACAGATAGAGGCTCGAGCAATCGATATCGACGTACCATGGTGGCTTCTGACGCTGTAGATGATGGATGGGAGATGCGAGGTCGGACAAGTCAACAGGACAAGGCAGCGTCAATCACGACGGTCTTGTCAAAGAGAACGCAAGAACAGATTCCTCGGGGGACGCTGCAGGCCTGAAAAGTGGCTAATTACAGGTGCTGGCGTATTTCGCGGTTCCAGTTGTATCGTCGACGTCGAGGTTGATGGAGTTGCGAGAGCAGATGGTTGAAGCTCCCCCAGAGCTTCAAAGGCGTAACTAAAGGTACGTACTGCACACACTTGCCAGGCTGGGCGGGCTGGCTGGCTGCAAGGCAAACACGTCTGGCGCGGCCGGGAAAATCCACGTTGGCTGGGGCAGCCTGGGAGGTGTGGCGCTGAGGCTCAACTGTGGCTTATGTAATGTCTCTCACTTAACACAGCGAGAAGACAAGAGACAACACAGTTCAAGGAGATTGAACGGATATTTGCTCAAGCATTCAGGTTGATGCAATATCTCGCATGTATATAAAAAGATGCATATGATTTATTTGCGCCTATAGAGTTTGTTGAAAGCATCTCCTTCTGTATGCACACCTCAATAGTGTCCATGACTGCAACCTCACTGATAGCTCCCGTTCCCTGCTAGTGGCAGAGGTTACAGCATACGTCCCCAACCAGGGCGATTGACACACCTGTACTGTAGTGTAGTGATAGAAGCTTCCAGTCAACTGTCCATACAATCGAACAAAATCGAATCCTCCCCTAAATCCTTGCTGGTAGAAATAGTCCAATACATCACCAGTGGTTGCCTGGCTCAGCTGCCTAGGCGGTTGTGCTCCCCAGACTGCACGTACCCCGCCATTGCTCTGGCCTTTGCTCTTTACCAACTGCTTACATCACCGCCTGGCAGCTAAAGCTCAACTCTCCCCACGCCCTCGACCTCGAACAATAGACCTATATTATCAACATCTACCTCTTCAACCTAAGCCCCTCTTTAGACCATGGCCTCCCACGTCGTGGTGATAGCCACCGACTTGCGGCGGGCGACGGTCAAAGTCACCCCTGGCACGTACTTGACCGATGTCCTAGAGGAGGCCTGCAGGAAGCTCGGTCTCTCTAGCGACAAGTATCTTGTCAAGTGAGTTCCCTTGTTTCGCTTCTCCTTCGAGGCCATACTGATCATATCTACTCCTAGACACCGCCAAAAGCAGGTGGACCTTTCTGTCCCCTTCCGAACATCTGGTCTCATCCCCGGCGCAAAGCTCGAGCTCGTCCTAAAGTCCAAAACACCCTCCGCCATCCAAGTCGGTCTCCAGGTCCCGCCCCCCGAGGGTCGCGAAATCCCCGGCGGCCGATTGATCCAGAAGTTTCCCAGCGACCTCACCCTCTGGAAGGTGCTACGCCAGTTCGAGAGCGGCAAGGCGAGCAATGGCAAGAACATCAACATCACCGCCCGTGGCGTCGCCCAGACGTCCAGCGGTACAGGAAGCGGTGGCGGACAACTATACTACGAGATTCCCGTTCTCAACATTATGGGTCGTGAGCTATCTTCGTTTGCCGACTTTCAAAAGACATTGTCACAGCTTGGATACAACTCTGGCAGTGTTCTTATTAGGTTGACCTATCGGAAGACGGATCAGACCTTGTTCGATGCCATGTCCGAGATAAGCGAGTACTTCAAGGAAACAGAAGAGGAGGCTAAAGAGCCAGAGGCATCAGGAGCTGCAGGAAATGAAAAGGAACCAGCAGAGACATCCAAGGAGGCAGAACCTCAACCCCAGGAGACCGAAGACACTCCCATGACAGACCCCAACCCAGAACCAGATCAGGAGTCGAGTCGTAACCAGCAAGAGGAAACCAGCGCCGCAGACGAGAAACCTGAAGAAGAGGACAAGATGGATGTGGAACCCTCTCAACGAAGAGATCCTCTAGAACCAGTCAACGTCTTCCTTGCGCCTTCAGGCTCAACTCCTGCGGCAGCTCTCGCCCCATCCAGCGAGACCGACTTTACTCCCACCGTTGCTCATGCTCAACTTCATCAGGCTCGTCTACAGGAAGACTCGAGAAACAGGCGACTACCCTCGGATCGAGAACTTGAGGACAAGGCCGCGGCTGAGGCGGCCAAGATCGCTGCCATCAAATCCGTCCTCGTCAAGGTCCGTTTTCCGGATAACACCAGCAGTGACTGGCAGGTTGGCCCAGCTGACACGGGTCGATTCCTGTACGACGCTGTTCGACATGTCATGGCCCACGATGATCAGCCCTTCCACTTGGTTCTCCCAGGGACCAAGACTGTTATTAACGACAACTCCAATCCCGGCAATGAGCTCATCAAGTCCTACAAGCTGACAGGACGCATTCTCATCAACTTGGTGTGGGATAACGCTGTACCTCCAGCAGTGCGGAAGCAGCCCTTCCTCAAAGCCAATGTCGCGCAACAGGGACAGGAGGTCAAGATACCTGAGCCCGTGGAGACTCAAGATAGTAAGGACGATGGGCCGGCCGTGGCTCGGCCATCAAGAGCTGAGGCAGGCGAAGGAACGGGAGATAAGATCGCCAAGAAGATACCCAAGTGGCTGAAGCTGGGAAAGAAATAGACGGTTTTGGCAGTTACTGGAAGAGTAGTCTCCATGGCATGCATTCAAGGGTCACGGGCGGCGTTGGTTAACATTATTTTTTATGTTTGGTTGGACGAAACCTGAAGCGTATTATATCTCTACTGTCTCTGTTAGACTGTTCTGATCCAGTCATTGGCTTTGTCGAGCCATTCTCTTTGGCATTGATCCATGCTACAGCGATGTAGTTGTACATATTTGAGCTCATGGAACAAAGCGTCACAAGGGAGAGCATAGTCACGTTGTAGCAGATAGGGAGCATGGCATTGTCATAACGCCATAAAATGTCTTCAGAGTATTGGTATTCCGGTGAGCCGCAGCTAAATCCCTGCCACGGAGCATCAAAGCCGTTTCATTTTTTAATCGATCAAATCGTGACCACGCCAATCCATGCGAACCCCTTTCGGTGCCAGATTCCCAAAAATCAGATTAGACGATTTAGTGACCCGCGCGGCGAGCCTCGGCGATGACGCGCTGGAGCTCGTCGACCTTCTTCTTGGCACGGCCGAAGGTACCGAGCTGTTGTCATGTCAGTTTGGATCTGATGTTGTGTGTATGTGTCGGGTCGACGTACTCTCTTCTTGGCGAGCTTACGGGCACGCTTGTCCTTGCTGTTTCGGAGCAACTCAATGACTCGGCGCTCGTAGGGGGCAAGACTGTTAGATGGTGGTTAGCGAACTGTTGTCAGAGGTATAGAACCAGTCTCCAATCGCCAAGACAGAGCAGACAGTCCAATGGAAGATTTTCCCAATGGCAGTAATGCCTTTCCCATCTGTCCCCCTCTTGCATCCATTCCCAATCCTCTTCCCTCGTATCCTCAAAGAAAAAGTGACTTACCCAGCAACCTCCTTGACGACCTCACGGACGAAAGCGGTGCGCTTGCTCAGGTGACCCTTGGTCCGGGAGACACGGGGCTTGACGACACGGGGAGTGGTTTTCTGTAGATCCGCAAAAGGCGCAAAATGTCAGCGTCCATCGTCTGCTAATTCAAAAGAGAGAAGTCGACAATCTCTCATCCGTGGCGAAGCAGCAGAGATCCTCCACGAGGTGAGACTGTGACAGGGAGACGACGTACGTGGCCCTTGTTGAGGCCGACGGCCAGACCGGTTCTCGCGGGGGCTTCAGCGGCCATTGTGCTGGATGGGTTAGTGAGGCTGAAGAGGGTGGTTGTCGAGAAGGGAAGAAAGGAGGGGATCTTCGCGATAGAAAAAAAAGTTTTGGTGGTTGTGCGAAAAGACTGGGGTGGATTATTTTCGCGCTTGTGGGTCACGTGCTGGAGGGTTCGAGGTGTTGTGTGCGGTCGAGAAGCGCCTTTGACCCACAGAGGAAGAGGACCACAGCTAAGCTCATGAGGTGGATCTCAATGGATCTCATGATGGGCAAGGCCGAGTTGGCTTCAGATTGTAAAGCACACTTATTCGTGATGAGATGAGTTACCTTTACAGGCATCTTCATGGCTTCTCAATATCAGGCTTTATTGAGGCAAACTTCCTCACGCCATGTTAAACTGACCATTTAGAACTGCCTATCCTCTCTACAGTATTCTAGGTTCCAGATGGAAAGCCTGGCGAATACGAAGAAACAGTCTCAATACTTGAAGTGACAGCATCTCCAAAACATTCATGCTCCTCCGTTAAAAGGTGGCTGTGGACCGCCAGCATAAGGGATAACGCAAGAATCATGCGCACATTACGATCTACACTCTAGCCCTCAAGGTTCAGTGTCCATTACAATCTTGAATGAAACCAAGGATAAACAAACACTTTTTCAAAGGAGGCCTCGGTATACAGTCAAGCCCGCTTGCATGATCAATCACGTTTCTATTCCTGTCTCACAAGACGGGAACAACCTCGCGCAAGAGTCCAAGAATATCTATCCGTTGCTATTTACTGTCGGCGGCGCATGGACGTACATACACGTCAACCCTTTGACAAGATGAAACGGGATCGGCGGCCAATGACTGCATCGCCGGCCGTTCCCTCGGATCCTCGCCCCGTCCCTTTTCACGAGTGGACATCTGGGAACTGTTTACTCCTGGCGGTTGTAGCGGGATCAGCGAGGGGGGTATTTTTGCTTGACGGCGCGCGAGTTTACCAGTAAAACTATGGCCCGGTTTTCGTGTTTCCACGGCCGCGTGTTTCGGTAAGGTTAGGGGAGACTGACGTCGTTGTCTCCATATTGTGAATCCGGCAAACTTATAATTGACCTCGTCTTGACTCGCAACTTTCTCTCTGCTGTATTATTCCATCCATCTCACTTGAGCCGCTATCACGATCTTCCCGCCCCTCCATCCAAATACTTCATAACCACCACCATACAACTGCCTTACCAACCATGCATCTCGGACTTGTCATTCTATCCGCCCTGCCAACGACCTGGGCAGCCCACGCCTACTCCGTCCCGCCAGGTCTCGTCCTTCTAGAAGCCGACGAGACCAACTCGTGTGTTCTCCCCGACGCCTACCACATCATCAATTTCAAGGGCCAGTCCAAGGACGGCGGCAAGACGCTCTCGGCCTTTGACTTTAACTTTGAGGACGAGGATACCAAGGTCAAGACGCCATGCCACAAAAACTCGTCGTCCAAGGTCGTCCCCAGCCCAGGCTCTCCGCGGTATGCCTGTGACAATGCGGCTGTCGAGTTCCTATGGGACGACGATGACCAGAAGCTCTGGATGATGGAGAAGGTCTGCGATGATTCTGACGGGTAAGTTGTCTCTCTTTGAATCCTGTATCGAGTGCTAACCCGGGACATAGAACTGCACAATGGGAGGCCGGTGGCAGTGCCATCATCTCGCTCAAGTGCGGGAGATCAGGCAGCTGCACAAGCAACTCGACGGACC
Organism: Fusarium vanettenii 77-13-4; assembly: GCF_000151355.1. NCBI lineage: Eukaryota > Fungi > Ascomycota > Sordariomycetes > Hypocreales > Nectriaceae > Fusarium > Fusarium vanettenii. Next base: position 428,777 of record NW_003315881.1, read on the forward strand.
ATCGGGCATTGTTCACCAGTCTCAACCCTGTGAGGAAGACACCGCCGTCCTAAGCCGATGTACTCCGAGAGTTGAACTCTTGTGATCTGATGTTTGTTCAAGAGGGCGAGTGACGGTGTCATTTGTACAACGCATAAGATGTTTGAAGGGAGCATGAGTAGAACAGAACAAGACGAGCAACACGTGGGAGAAAGAAGGGCCAGTAACAGTATTTTTGGCGATCTCGGCAAGACTCGATAGATTCACCAGTTTAATAATAGAGCTCATGAGAGAAATCCCATCACCAACCACTGTCAATGACCAGAACAAGTCCGTGAATGACAGTTGAGCGATCCTCAAAGAAGAGACCGTCAGCTCCAGATGCCGTCCACGCGCTAGGAAAGAGTGGGTCCCCACTGGAAATCTGGGGTAGTGCAGAAGCCTCCCAGCCACTCACAGCAGCCCAAATCATCTCCCAGCCGCTGAAATCATGCACCCCAGGCAGGGCCAGACCACTCTTCCCTCCTCCGTTTGTCAGGACCAGGGACGGAGGGTACCTCCTCGGCCGCTCGCATTCGCCGCCCCGGGCCAAGTACCTCTTGTCCAACAGTCTGCCGTATGACCTCAACGAGTCAAACGCCCTCACGGGACCTTGGGGACAATTGAGGCCTGATCTTGAGGCCTGGCACTTCCCGTCTGGAGCCTTGAAAGTTACCTCACTTGATCTAGATCGTCATTCCATTGGGGCCCAGCCTCAAGCTTCGCCCTCCCCAACAAAAGGCGACCTGCATCTCTCCTCTATCCCAGCTTTCAACGAGCCTCTGCTGAGGGTACGCCTATCTCTGGATAACGCGCCGTCATCCAATCTTGACTGCCTTCCTATTGGGATCAAAACCTCGACTCTCGACATGCCCGAGTGAACGCCGCGCCACATCTTACTCTGGTACAGCTCAACTCGTCATACACCTCAATTCACCATGCGGCTGAAATCTATCGCCTCTGCGAGGCTCTTTGCCTTGCAGCTCGCCATCACAACCCTGGTCCTTTCCCTTCAGATACCACCTCAGCACGGCTCTGCTGCGACTTCGCAAGCAACCACGCCTAAAAGCATATCAGTATCTCTCTTTGCAACACTGGAGCGCCTCTCTCGCCTTGTCGACATTTCCTACTGTATCGGCACAACTGGCGTCAGGAAGCCCTTTGAATGCGTGTCCCGCTGCAGCGACTTCCCAAGTTTGTCCCTCATCACCACATGGAATACTGGTCCTCTTCTCGGCGACAGCTGCGGCTACATAGCTGTCGACCATGGCGTGGGGCAGCGAGGGGATAGTGACGCCTACACTGCAAGCCAACCCGCTATTGTGGTGGCTTTCCGGGGCACTTACAGCATCACAAACACCATAGTCGACTTGAGCACCGTGCCGCAAGAGTATGTACCGTATCCGTCTCCCGGCGACGGTGACGAAGAACCCCCCAAGAAGCCAGAATACGAGTGTACCAACTGCACTGTACACATGGGCTTCCTCGACTCTTGGAAGAACGCCAGGCGTCTTGTCCTCCCGCAGCTTCGGCAGCTGAAAACTCAGTATCCATCATACCCGATTCAACTCGTGGGGCATAGTCTTGGAGGCGCCGTTGCCTGTCTTGCGGCGCTGGAGCTCAAGGTATCCTTAGGCTTCGACGATGTGATCGTTACAACGTTTGGCGAGCCTCGAGTTGGGAATGACGGGCTCGCTCGTTTCGTAGACGAGGTTTTCCAACTAGACGGTCGCGAAAATCTTGAAGAGCGCGACTATAGACGGGTAACTCACAAGGAAGATCCCGTCCCTCTACTTCCCCTAGGCGAATGGGGCTACAAGTCACACGCGGGCGAGATATACATCGCCAAACAGCAACTTTCTCCCTCCGAGGCCGACATCCACCTCTGCGTGGGAGACAACGATCCAGCATGCATTGCCGGGGCAGACGATTCTGTCTGGTCGGCATTGCGCCGTCTGCTCCACGCCAGAAGCGTCCCGGCGGATTCGGAAAAGTCGGTGCAGGCGGAAGGCTTCCCCTCGAGATTCAAGCTGTGGCAGCTCCTCTTTGCCCACCGGGACTATTTCTGGAGACTGGGGCTTTGCGCGCCGGGAGGCGATCCTGCGGACTGGGGTAGAGGACCATACCAAGGTCCAGATACGGAGGAGCTCTAGCTTTCTTTGAGTCATTACTGGGGGAGTTTCTGAGCGTTTATTCATTATATTCAAAAAGTCTCTGATCTATCATGTATCATATCATATAGTCTTAATTGATGTTGTTACAACAATACAACTGTTGTTGGTTGTCGAGTGCTGTTGGGACCGGAGGGCAACGGGACAATCGGAGAATTTCCAGATATTCTGCAAGAGACTCTTGGCTGAAGTGGAATTTTCCATCATCCTTGACTCGCAAGCGGGGAAAGGTAGTCTACACCGCAAGGTTGAGAAAAATAGGAGAGTTGAATCAAGGGGATAGAGAATGAGTTGACAACTGGGTCTTCAGAGAAGTCGAAAAATACTGTCATCCTCTGGCTTACGTCTCGTTGTGCAACTCCTGGCTACACGAGCTTCAGATAGACATCAACATCGTTCATGCTAACGACTGACTTCCTTTCACCGCATGAATCTCTCTCAGAAAGAGCATGGGGGTTATGGAAACCTTGTCACTCGGTGAGCGAGATAAGCCCATCCATTGGCAGTGGGTCTATGTTGAACAACCTCAACTCCCAAGGGTATCGTCAAGTTGTCTAAGAATGTCCACTTACAAAGGCCAGTGAGTCCTGAATACGGTACACAGAATAGAGATTTTTCACTTGAGCGGAGAGGGATTTTCCCGAGACCACCTACCGCCCTCACGGCCTCGCATGTACATGTAGGTCGGAAGATGGCATCATGGGCCGTGTTCGGAACCCTGCGAGTCCCCGAATGCCAACTCACAACTCGGCCTGGCTGCCCACTTGGACTCCCCGGCCACGCCCGGCGGGCTAGACCGAGCGGAGAGCTCCACCAAAGGAACATGAGCTGGGCTGGGCTGGGCATGCCATGATAAGGGTCCCGACGTCTAGCCTGGCAGAGCCGAAAAGCACCCGGCAACGTTGTTATGCCTTGGATAGGCGTGTTTTGGAGAGATGAGCTTTTGGGTTGCCACGGGGTCAAGTCGGAGGGTATGAGCAGCGAGAAGCAGAGAGACACGTCTGAGCTGGATGAGGCGAAACCGGTTTCTGCGGCCGTCGTGGAACGTGGCTCCGGATGATTGCAGATGGGTCTGTGGGGACAGAGAGAAAAGGAAACGAAACCGTTTCTGTTCTGTTGGCAGGCGGAGGCAACATGGGTGGGATAGAGGCAAGAGATGCGAACCCAGAGGAATACCCTCGGCCGTTCCAGATGAAAGAGAGTAGCGTCCAATGGAAGGCGACTAGTTGACAGATGCGCGACTATAGCCTGGCTCCAGAGTCTCTTGAAACGGACGAGAACAGATGGGAGGTAGGCGAAACGATGGGAGACCAGGATGGAGGCCAGTGGTCCAGCAACGCACAGTTCCCGCATCCAGGTTCGTGGATTTTCCCGGCCAAGGACAAGGACAAACGTGTCGAGCGAGACGTGTGGCAGGCAACCAGACCTGGGCGGGGTTGCAAGGGAAGGGCAATCAAATCATCCAATGTCAATAAACACGCCAGCAGGGATAGTTGAGAGCGAGATGGGCAGATCTCAAGATTCGATGCGGTGCAGAGCAATCTTGAGAAGAAAAAAAAGGACGGATATCTAGTAGCCGCTGTCAGGGCAGGCTAGCATCGTGAGCGAGCTAATCCCCGTCATGATGCCTGGACTTGAAGCTGCGAGCAATGACCGAACGACCTCGGGTCTTGATGTGGTTCCCAATCATCAAGACGAGTCGTCCCAGCGACGAGACGAGAAGTGGACAGTGTCGTTGACTGGTTGGCCCTCAGACACTGGCGTGGGCGGCTAATACAAGGCTGTCGACGAGGAGAAATGAGTTCATACCTACCAGAGGCTCAGCCCGGCCAGTCACCATGTGTCGCGTGCGCTCACAGGTAAATGAGCCAAATAAGGATGCTGGGCGGTTTTGTTTCGTTTGGACCTCCAAGCGTACGGTACAGTAGGTACAGGTTGCCATGTGTTGGGCTGCATTGGCGGATACTGGGTCTGCCATCCTGGATATCTCATCATCCGCGCGGGCGCGAGATGTCGTGTGTGGCGGCGAGAGGACAAAAGACCCAATCTAAGGCATCAAGCACGTCCTCAGCCCCAATGAGGCTGGCCTAGGACCTCTATCAGAAGCGGCATCGTCAGGGTGAATGCATATCGACGTCCGTCCGAGTGACTTGTTGATTTCCTGTAGGCGCTGGCAAGAGGCAGAGAGAGGTGGCAGACACGTGCGCATCTCCAGCCAGGCGGGTGCGATGGCGGGCGCGCTGGGCCTCAGGAGAAATGAACTGGAGGGATTCAGGTGGCCCGGGCACGACGGCAGCGTTTGTGTTTGTTTGATCCATGGAAGAGGGGTGAACGAGATGGAACTTGGATGGAAACGTCGTCACTTTTTTTTTTGCGCTCACGTGGCTGTGAGGTGCCGACATGAGCTGGCACCTGGCACCCAACTTCTGGCACCTGGCGTCTGGCACCTGGCAGGCCGCACCGAACCGAAGCCACGCACCGCACCGCACCGCACCGTACCGCGTATGAAAGCCATCCATCCAAGAGTGAAAAAGGTGCCTTGACTTAGCGCACTCCGTCAGGTCCCATCTGTTGTTAATTTTGCAGCGGGAGACGAGTCCGTCCCTTGTTTCCCCTTTTCTCCCAGCAGACATCACCGCCCTGTAGTGAATGAATGAGAGCGGTGACTGGGTTATGACGGCACTAAGGATGCAGGCTAACAGTTGTTTTTGGCCGTCTGGAAAAACCGGGTGCCAAAATAAACCAACACCCCCTTTGCTGAAGGGCTGCGCGCGCAGAACCCGCCGGAGAGGACCCCGCCTCGCCCAGGCGTCAGGCCCTCCAAAAATTAGCGGATGCAGCCCTGAATCCCCCGCAGGGTACCAGCCAGGGCTGCCAAAATCAATGCGCGAAATAGGGACGCGCACACAAAACTCGCACATGCCTGCCTTACCTGCGCCGGTTCTCAACGCCTGACCTGCGTCCCACCTCCACAGCCAGGCAAGGTCCCTCTTCTCACCCGCTACCTCTCACATCCACATCCACAGCCCATCCTCATCCCTCCCTCCTCATTCTACTTGCGCACCCCCCAAATCTCAAACCTCCAAAATTTCCCATCTTCTCACTCAACCTCTCCCTCTCTTTTTCTCTCTCACGACCGCTTCCTCTTTTTCACGAATAATACCCCCCGAATCTTTTCACCATGACCACCGAGGTAAGTATCGATACATCCGCTTCCCCTCCTCTATTCTCGCTGTGCCCTTTTCCCTCTCCGCCTGGTCGGTCTCGCCTCAGCCCGCACAACCCCTCAGTCGAGCCCAAACACCGACGCTGTCAACACATCGACGTCTCGAGCCCGCGATCCACGATCCTTGGCCTGCGGCGATCGGCTATGCAGCTTGCGATCCTCTTCTGATTCTTCGCCGCGGTCTCGGGCGGCGCTGGTTGCCCCCCTGCTTGCCATCTCCATCCCCTCCCATCTCCCTAGTCAAGACGGTTTCAAGATGCTGACTTTTTGGTGCTGCAGCGTGAAAGGTTTGTCCAGATGGCCCTCTGCCGCCTCCCCCGGGCGCTCCCGTCGCTCTCCCCTCGTCGCCTAGTCCGGCCGGGGACGAGTTGATGCCACCGAAAGAAAGACGCCGTATCGCTGACCTCGTACGTGTTACCACTTTGCAGCAAGACCTTCCTGGCCCGCCTCTGCGAGCAGGCCGAGCGCTACGATGAGATGGTCACCTACATGAAGGAGGTGGCCAAGCTGGGCGGCGAGCTCACCGTCGACGAGCGCAACCTCCTCAGCGTTGCCTACAAGAACGTTGTCGGCACCCGCCGTGCCTCGTGGCGCATCATCTCCTCGATCGAGCAGAAGGAGGAGTCCAAGGGCTCCGACAAGCACGTCTCCACCATCAAGGAGTACCGCAACAAGATCGAGACCGAGCTCGAGAAGGTCTGCCAGGATGTCCTCGACGTTTTGGATCAGTTCCTCATCCCCAACGCCGCCACTGGCGAGTCCAAGGTCTTCTACCACAAGATGTGCGTTTTTATCTTCCCCGCCTCTGGCCTGAGGCCCCTCGCATCCCGCCTTTTTTTTGGGTGCTGGATCAACCACCACTCATCATCGCCCCCCTCCCCGCATGACTCTTCCGATATCTCAACACTGCAATTTTTCGCGTCCAGAAAGCTGACCAGGGTCTTTCCCCGCCTACAGGAAGGGTGACTACCACCGCTACCTCGCTGAGTTCGCCTCTGGTGAGAAGCGCAAGGGTGCTGCTACTGCTGCCCATGAGGCTTACAAGGTGAGGCTAAGTTCCCCCCACCGTCACATGCCGCAAGATCCGGGCCCCCTCGTGCCCCCCGCTGACTGATTGTGCCCAACCACAGAGCGCTACCGACGTCGCTCAGACTGAGCTCACTCCCACTCACCCCATCCGCCTGGGTCTTGCTCTCAACTTCTCCGTCTTCTACTACGAGATCCTGAACTCGCCCGACCGTGCTTGCCACCTCGCGAAGCAGGCCTTCGACGATGCCATTGCCGAGCTCGACTCTCTGTCTGAGGAGTCTTACCGCGACAGCACCCTGATCATGCAGCTCCTCCGCGACAACCTCACCCTCTGGACCTCGTCCGACAGCGCCGAGGGCGAGGCCGCTGGTGCCGACGCCCCCAAGAAGGAGGAGGGTGAGGCTGCCAAGCCCGCCGAGCAGGCTGAGGAGCCCAAGGCCGAGGAGCCTGCGCCCGCTGCCGCCTCTTAAGTCTGTTTCCAAATCCCTCGATACCACGTGCGTCTCGGCATATAGGAACCGAGATGTATTCTCGCCCCGGCTACTCTTGTCTGCCCCCGGACACACGGATAGCTGGGCCTGTCTTGGGCGGGCTGGATGATAGTACGAGGCTTCTTTTTTGCGCAGTGCGTTGCTTTTTTTCATGGCGAGGGAGAGGGAGGATCATAGGGTCTGGTTCAGGCAAAGGGAAAGTAAAGTGCACGGCGTGGAATCTTCATCTCGTTCGTCCGTCGGACTCGGAAATCGACCGCCAAACACCATGACGGTTATTTTTTTACCTGGCAGATAAATCGCAAAGCTCTCCCCCTTTCATTCATCCGTCCGTCGCTTCTTTTCCACACCTTTTACCTAACTACATTTGTGTCCCTCACACCCGATATCTATCTCGATGGATCGTCATGGAGAAGGGCTTTCTCATGTTACCCGTTTCCTTGTCTCTTGACGTCGTTGTTGTTTCCCCCCGAGTATCATTTTTGCCCCTTCATGTCTATTGGCTCGTTTCTAAACGTCCCCTCGGAGCAGAGGCAGCGGAGATGTTTGTTTCCTGATGTTTCTATGCTCCGCAACCCCAAAAATTCCCCCTACATTCATGTTCACGGACTTGACACGGCACCGAAGAGGAACGACGGAACGTTTCGCAACTCTTGCGACCTGGCCCGAAAAAGAATCATTCTGGCGGCTCAGCTTGCTTGCCTCGGCCCATGTCACAAACACCCGGCCATCGTCTCGCACAAGTTCTCGATCCAACCAACAATGGTGAGACAGTTCTCTACGGCTCGATCAGTCGGCGACCCTGGGATGGCTAAAGATGGCAATGTTGGAGCCGGCAGTGGAGGACCGGTCTCGGTGTTTAGTGTTGTTGTCTGCAAGGACATTGATTAATGAAGAATAAATGCTATATCATGACACATGTCGACATGACCCCGGTTGCCTATTAGGAAATATTACCAGCGCCGGGCCTTTCGTGAACAAAGAGAAACGGTGTGTAGGTCGTAATCCACCGTGATGCTGTAGATGTCTCAGTTCCTCTCGGGGCCGTGGCCTAGTAATCTCGCAGCCCGCATCAACCTCTCTTGCTTCTCCCTCAAGCCGTTGGCTCCTTCGCTATCTCTCTCCAGAATGCCTCCCTCTTCCATATCGTCGTGTCCCCTCGGTCCCCGGGTCTCAAGCCCACGGTACATAGCCGTGCGGCCTTCAGGTAGTTCTGCTGCCGCGGCCGCGGCGTTCGCAGCAGCGCGTCGCTTGGGGCCGAACCGCCAGCTGATGCGCTTCCACAGGCTGCGGGACCGTGAAGTAGCTGGTGATGGAGGCGACATGCCAAAGGAGGTATCCGGGTCGGGATCCGGTGTGGCGGCCGAGGACGAGGAGAGAGATGAAGAGAGAGACGGGGCCGTAGGGAGCGAAAGGGCGGAGGCGACCTCTGTGCGCCAGATATGGATACGCTCCTGCTTTGCGGGAGGCATGAGGGGGTTGTTCCTGATGACAGGAGGGGCGTTTGCTTCTGGTGAACCAGCCATCTTGTTTTCGTATTTGTGAGCAATGCCCGGTATTTGATTGATATTGTTGATGGGATTATTGGCGTGAGGATGATGTTGATGATGATGAATCGAGTAGTTGATGATTGAGGTCTATAGCGATTTCACTCGTGGTCTTGTAGGTGGCTTGAGTCGAGGTGTTGTAAAAGGATTGATGACTCGGTTGCTCCGAGATATTCGTATTTGATAAAGTAGCGTTCAAAACGTCCAGCGATTGATGGTCGTGTCCGGTTTAACGGCCTCGACTTCGGTCTCGCCTCTTGGTCTCTATGAATGACTCGCGTCGCCCCAATCGTGCTATGTCCTGTATCTCCTCGTCTTGGTATATGGCGTGCAGCAAAAAAGAGGGAAAAGACTCGCTCGGGGTATCAAAAAGCAGTCGCTCCAACGGATGGAGCGAGACAGGAGAAGGTAAAAAAAAGGAGGAAGAAGTCGGTAAACTGGGGGGCGCCCCCCAAGATTTTGTAGAAATGACCTCGTTGAGAGAAATTGCACACGGCGAGAACCCGTCGCGAAGCTAGCGAAGCCAGGTCCCCCGGTCTCCGATCTGGGGGGGGGTGGTGAGCGGGCTTTTTAGTTGTTGACCTATTTGCGCGGCGCGGGCGGCGGGAGGCGGACCAAAGGCTTTCGATGGTTTTGCGGATCCGAATATGGACGGTTGTGTTTTTTGTTTATTGGACTATTTTCTTACTGGGTCGGGGGAATGAATTGGGGAAAGGTGAGATTTGGTGATGATTGACGACGAGGTAGTAATAAGAGGGGATCACCAGCCCGTTCTTCAAGATCGACCTCTGCCGGTTCAACTTGGGGGGTAGTAGGTCGTGTGCTGAGGATGGGGGGGCTGCCGTGCTTGGCCTTGCAGGGCAGCTTATCTCTTCCGGAAGGTAGGTAAAACGGTAGGATTTGCGGCTAACTGCAGGACGTGATTTTATCCAACGTCGGACAAAGGCGTTTGTTGCAAAAGATACTCCAAGCGTTGTTGAAGGAAGGAGGGAAAGAAGGGAGAGAGTGCCCCCCCGAGTTTAAGCATGTATCCAATGCCCGGCATCGGCTCATTCAAGGGTTAGATCTTGCTTGCGCGGGGGAGAGAGGGACGAGGCTTTTGTCCAAGGTGGTCATGAGGTCAAAGTAGCCCAGCAAGACATGGGTGCAAGGGATAGGATAGAGGGGGGTCACCGCTGTTGTTCTACAGGGTAACCAACCATAAGAAACTCACACCACCACTGTACTTCACCAGACAAGACAAAACCACCCGGCACAGGCCGAAATGTACATCATCCGACTTGCGGGTGGCGCACACCGGCCGATCTGAGCGGGACGAACCTAACGGCGAAAAAAGATTGGGACGTTTGGGTCCGCTATCTCGACGAGAAAACTGTGGCTGGATCGATGGGGAGGATAGAGAGGCACATGATGCAGAACTGTGTGGTTCACGAGTCGTGAGACAGACCGACCCTGTCCATCACCAGGTTTCACCAAGGGCAGTCTGGCCAGGTCTGATGGGAGATAATGGATGAACACTACACGGAAGAGATTCATTGGGCACACACAGGCTGTCAATGAGCTCCATCACATTGAACACCCCCCAGTCCCAAGCTGCAGAAAATCTACCAGGACCCATCAGCTGCGTAACCTGTTGCTGCACCTACATGTACTCAAACGCTTCAATCCCACAGAAACCCTAAAACGCCAAACCCACCAGACCCAGCCCAAAGATCTAACTTGGCTAAACCACTTTTTCTTTCCCATGTCCCGCTACGCTCTCGTACTCGGCTTCAGAGTCTCCCATCCTCCTACCTCCTGACCTTCGTCAAGAGAGCCCAGCAGGTCCACCGTTCCCTGCTGTTGTTGATGCGGCTGCTGCTGCAGGTGTGGTTTCGGATGCACGGGTGGTGCCGCTCGGCGTCCACCCCGGACATCCCCACCCATCATCCCGGGCAAACCCACTGCTCCGACCGGAGTTGACGGCTTCGGGCTGGAGCCGTTCATCCCGGGCTTTGGGCCTGCCACGGGCTTTCGCACGGTTGCCGCCCCAGCTCCGTGCGGATGAGGGTTTGGTACCAAACTAGCCGTGGCCGCCCTGGTGGGCAATGGAGGACGAAAATCATCGTCTATGGTGCTGTGGCTTCCCACTGGACTTGATATGGGAGATATCGTCGCCAGATGTGCTGGCTTCTTTGCTACTGGAGGCGCCGGCTTCCCACTCTTACCGTGCTGCTGCGAGGCATGTGAAGTGTGGGAGGCTTCCGAAGTAGGTCGAAGGGGCGTTGGCAGAGGCTGTGTCTGTGTCCTATTAAGTCCAAAGCCATTGCTGCCTCCCTGTCCCACTCCTGCAGTCTGCCGCCGCGGGGGTGGAGGCGGAGGCGGCGTTTCTCCTCTGCTGGCTGGTCCATGATCGTCCATCAGTGCCAGACGTCCAACCTTGGCTGGCAAAGTTGATGGATCAAATGGCGGGGGTAGCTTTCTCGGCGGGATACTTGAAGCTGATGCCATGGCATGGGGCAAGTTGACCTTTTCGAACGGCGAGCTCGACATGCTCGACAAAGAAGCCTTGGATGACGATCTCGGGATCGATATCCAGTCCGGTTCTTCAGCTTGACCAAAGGGATTCGATGGGCGACTCGGGTTAAGAGAAACCATCTGCCCATTCCTGGCCTTGGGGACAGGCACTGCCGCACGAGCAGGCTGTCCGTTGTCGAGCCACCACTTCTGGCGGTCCGAACTAGCCGGTGGCAGTCCCGGCTCTATCGAGTCGTATCCGATCAGGTCTTCATCATCGCTGTCTTCGCCCGTGCCGAGATGCGCTGTAGCGTCCCCGACCTCGGCCTTCCGGCGCTGATAGAGTTCTTGGCTGATTGACTCCCGCAGAGATTCATCCACGATGCTCACCCTGCACTCAAAGGCGGCATGGACCGGTCTGTGGTCTGAAAATTTGAGAGGCGCCGAGTTGTACAGGACTTGTCTGAGGTTAGGGCCCTTTCTCAGAATGCGATCTGTCCAAGCGGGAATGCGAGCTTTTTCACTAAGATCGTGTTAGTACAAACGAAAACAGTTAAAAAGGAGGTTTGAGCAAGCATACGAAGTATCGTAATCATCAGTCCCAATGTCAAACTTGTATGTGGGCGGAAACGTAATGCGAGCTTCCGAATAGAATGGAAATGACAGACCAGCCACCATCTGGAGGTTGAGCTGGTCATTCTCGTACAGGGCCTCAAAGTCACGCTTCTTGACTAGAGCCTTTGCAGTTTCCAAGCTCAAGCCGATGCGATAATTGAAGTCACCCAGCCAGATAACGGCATCTGTTCGTGTTAGTATGTGCTCTCCCCATTATACAGCCGTTCTGCAAAGCTTACCGTGATCATCGATGCCTCGGTTCCTCTGAAAACGCAGACCATGATGAATCGTTGCATAATCCCGATTGCGATCCTCATAGTTTGAGAAACCCGCTGCCAAATGCGCCGTGACGAAGCAGATGTGGGTGTTGGCGTAATCGAAGCGAATCGCAACAGCCCCCTTGTTTCCAGCCATGCCAGACATGCCAGTCTTTTTCACGCTGCCTTCAACGTTCTTAATGTTGGCCAAACTGGGCGTCTTTACAAAGATGCATAGCGCTGCTCCAACGAGCTGCCCGCTTCGTAGTAGTACGTACTTCTCGCCCCCTAATCGCTTCTGTCGATCATTGAGGTTGCTCTTGACAGCTTGCTCCCATAGATTCTTCCGAGATGGGTCACTGTTCATGATTTGCTGCGGACTGAGCTCCACGATTTCCTGGAAACCGACAACATAGATATCTGGCTGGGCGTTGCCCATAGACTCTGGGAATAGCCAAGGACCGAGGTCATGATCGACGCCTTCTGTTCGACCGTTGAGGTTAAACGTGCCGACCCATATTGTAATACCGTTGTACGAAGTGAACTCGCCGCCTCGCCTCGCCAACTCCGAAGACACAAAATCGCTGATGGGATCAAACAAGTGAACCGGTGCTTGTCCAACGAGACGACCCAGGAGCATGTCGATGGTGATTTGCCGAGAAGGGTCGAGGAAGTTGTTGTGATAGATGCGCTGAACAGACTTGCGCACATCGGCCACAGCACCAGACAGAGACATCTTTCCATGCCGTGTAAATGACGACTTCAACGCGCCTGTTCCAGCGTATGTCTTTGACAACGAGTCACCATTGTCTGCCCATAAACTGGAGTGCCTCATCCAAAAGTCAGAGGCTGCGAATTCGCCTCGGTGTCCAAGGAAGGCTTCGACTGCCATTTGTGAGATCATGGTCTGGATGAGGTTGGTTCGGTCCAAGCAATCCAGACAATTGGTTCGGAAAACACCCTCCTGCTGAAGCACAACTATCATGCGTGCATGCCCAGAGCCATCTTGGTCTTCCCGTGGGTCACTTGTCTCCTCTGCAAGGAAATAGGCGAAACCATCCGTCGAATCCTCAATGTAGCGGCGGATATCTCGAGCAGCTTCATACCCGGCAGGCCCCTTGGTCTCGGCGTGGAAATCGTAGTTTGTTTCCCGCAAGAGGGAACGATCCCATGAGCCATCTGGCCCTGGTCGGCTCAGGGGGCAGTGCCTGATACCGTTGTGGTAGAGCGTGCTCAACTCAACCTCACCTGGCTTGGTTTCGCTGAGAAGATTAATGACGTGGACGGCTCCGTATGATTGTTCAAGCTCCTCAAAATGCTTGTTGAATGCGGGCTGTGTACCATCCGGAGATCTAGTTATTGTGATCTTCTGACGTCCTGGGATGAGGTCGGCAGCCTGCTCCCAAAATACTGGCACGGAACCACGGACTTGGGCATACGAGAACAGGACTCCCGCCGGACTCCAGAATGTCGTCTCGGTCTCGACAAAGTTGGCAACATGCCCGTCGTCGTCAATACCTCGTGAGTTGAAACGAGTTCCGGCTCTTTGACAAGACAGGCGCGAGATGAGTGTCATGAAAGAGGGCATGCCAGTCTTGACATTCTTTATGGGCGAGGAGCTCAACGGAATGGTCATTGTCTTACAGAAACCTCTGATTGCAGAAGTGAGAATTCGCGAAGAATCAAGAGCTGACCGCTCCTGAGGCATGAGTCGTGACCGAAATTGCACCAGGGGGCTGATCATGAACGAGTTCCAGAGGAAAGCATCGTCAAAGTTGTCGATTTCAAACGAGTTGGAGTTGATAGGTCTATCCATGTGAGCGTTGTGCTAGTCGCGAGTCCCAACCGACATACCTGTCCTGCACTCGGTTGGTCAGGTCGAAATCTGTGCTGTAGTAAAAGGTTCCGTTGCTGAGTAGGTTGCGCAGGTCATGACAAGGATGTTCCATAGCCACCTCTCTTCGGCTGAGGCCCTGACCGTAAGGGTCGGATTGCACCGAGGCAGCATCTGAATATTCCGACTCGAGAGACCCAAGAGGCACAACATCGTCGTAATCCGCGCTGCTTAGACAGTAGAATGCCACTCCGCCAATGCGCTCAACCGTCTCGCCGGGCCGTAGCGTGGCGGCCCTTGTTGCGTGCGTGATGACAGATATGAAGACCTCGCCGCTGACTGCAATCAAGCCAAGTGTTCCGTAAATCGGTCGATGGGTCAGACGACGATAGTCTTGTAAAATATGCTTCGACACGGGCGCAAACTCGACCATGCACTTGGAAACGAGAGCCTCTCCGTTGTTCCCGCGGGGCCGCGCAGAGGCGGCGACGGATGTAAGCGAGCCATTGGCGATGGCTTCACTGGTAGAAGTTGTGTACCGGAGGATTAGGGCATGCGAGGACGATACGATGGCGATGGAGCGATGAGGGTAGTCGCGGATATAGAGTTCGCATGATTTCTCGGGGGCGGGAGCCTGGGAAGACCAGGTAGCGGAGGAGTATTCCATTTTGTAGGAGAGGAGGAGACCATGAGATGGGCAGCCTCAAGGTTGAACGTGTCCGAGGAAGCGATTGCGAAGCAGCATCAGAGGCTCCGCTGGCCCATGACCGACAGTTGGAACAGAAAAATACTCAAGACGTGTAGGAGAGACAGGTTGGGCCTTGAAGCGTTGACTCGGTGTTGGGATGAAGTATCGAGGTTTGGGCCTTGAGGATGGTAGAAGCGCTTAGACATGCACTGCGAATGACGTTTCTGAGCTGGGGTGCTACAATAAACACGCCCCTGGCTGGACTCTCAGTGGACGTGGCTCCACAGAACTGTGTAGACGAGGCTATTTGGCAGGAGCTCAGCCATGACAGGAGTATAATTAAAGATGAAAAAGTCAAACGGTGTGCACTACTTGAAGGATCAAGTTACTTTGATGGCGTCAAGCTATGAATATGGGAAGAGCGGTGTGTTGGCACGATTATAAAAGCATGGTGAAAACTTGGAGGTCAGCTCTAGTACAGCCCATATGAAGCATGTGGATGGAAGCCCGTCCACGACAAGCGACAAGCCTCACTGCCCAGGGATAAGTATAGATCACATCCTGAGACCAAGTCTTCATGCATGTAGATCCGACTCAAATGCATATACAAGCATTATGCGAGTAATTGGCTGGTCCCCTTTAACAGGCTTCCAGTTATTTGGTCGAGGACGCGTAACTCGTAGTCGACGTGGACATCGGTGACTGGGATCCAGTATCCAAGATCCATGGATGGCAAACTAGACGGCGAATGCCTTCCTGCGAAACCTCGCAACCAATGGATCCATCATGAGCGCGGTAGCTGACATCATGGCCTCTGCAACATGTCGAGCTGCTCCTAATGCGAAATCTCAGACAGAAGACAAACAGTTGCTTCTCTTCTACATCAGATCTTGTCAAGACATGGATCGCATTGACAGCCATGGATTGTGAAGCGAGTATATACGTATAAACAACAAAAAAACAACAGTAAGCGAGCTTCAGATTCGAAATTGAGATCATGCTCTCTAATAAGAGAGCGTTCATTCTCTTCCTATCATATGTTTATGTGAGAATCATCACCAGCTCATTTTAGGATATAGAAAAAAGAAGATTCTTCTTTCAGGCCCCCACGCAATTGAAATATCTGCAATCTCTCGCGCCTGCTTAGTCACCAGGAAACCGGCAGATTGTTGCGCCGGATGAACCTTTTGAGGCTGCAGATGAGCCGAAATGACTTTTTGATCAAGTCACTTGGTTGCTTGCATGAGCCCCGCTAGCCCAAATCGTCCCGATTTGTGAGGCAATTTCCCGAGGCACGTGCAGCTGGAGCTGACAAGTGACTTGGTGATCAGGTACTCCCTCAAAAGAGACCGTCGGCCAGCGCGAACTACCAGCCCCTACCTTTCTGTCGCGACGAACGTGAGCCTCGAGCGTCATCTCCTGTCTCCAACTTTCTCAGCTCCATACATCGCCCCGCGAACTCGACCCGATCGCCCTTCTGTGTGCTTCATCAATCAGATCACGCGACACGAAAAAGACGAATTTTTGGCCGTTCGAGCGACATGAGTGACTTCGGCCACTTTGGCGGCTCCGAGGAGGAGTACGCGACTGTGCGCAAGCACAATGCTGAGGTGGTGAGTCTCGACTACATATAATCTGTTGGATGTTTTATCTTGATGGCTAACCGACATATGTCTACAGGAAGCCGACCCCGACAACTTCGAGAACTGGGAAAACCTCATCAAAGCCTGCGAGACACTCGAGGGTGGCTTGAACCGCAACTCTAGCCCCCAAGCCCTTGCTACCTTCCGCGATGCCTACGACAGATTCCTCCTCAAGTTCCCTCTCCTGTTTGGATACTGGAAAAAGTATGCCGACATGGAGTTCAACATTGCGGGCCCCGAGTCTGCTGAGATGGTGAGTGCCTCGCATGCTCCTCAGGCATGTCGCTGACACGGAGCCAGGTCTACGAGAGAGGATGCGCAAGCATCACTAATTCTGTCGACTTGTGGACGGATTACTGCTCCTTCAAGATGGAGACAACCCATGACCCACACCTCGTCAGAGAGTAAGTCTCATTTGGATGATTTCCTTCCCCATCCCCTTAACTTGCCTCTCGGCGCAGTATTTCGCTTGACCCGTGTGGTCTCGGTCGACATATCCGCGAGGGCTTCACACTTCACTGTCAAGATGTCTGATGGTGAGATATGCCTGCAGTAGCCCCATTAAGCCGGGATGCTCTCTCACGCTCTCTGCCAGGCTCTGTTGATGTTCATCCGTGCTCGTTCTAAACCTCAAAGTCGTCCTTGCGTTACACGTCACCCGCTCGGGAGAACCTGATCTCGGTTTTGCTACTCACTTGCACAACCATCTTCCCCTCTGTATTAATCCTCTCCGCCCCGTCCCCTGAGTTCTCCCTCCCACAAGATTGACATTGTCTAACCCAAGCAACTAGACTGTTTGAGCGCGGCTCGACTGCTGCCGGCCTCGATTTCCTGGCCCATCCCTTCTGGGACAAGTACATAGAGTACGAGGAGCGCCAAGAGGCTCATGACAGAATCTATGCGATTCACGCGAGGATCATCCGCATCCCGATGCACCAGTATGCAAGGTACTACGAGCGATTCCGATCGCTGTCACACAGCCGACCCATGACTGAGGTTGTGCCCGCTGATGTCTTGGCGCGGTTCAAGTCCGAGGTTGAGGCAGAAGCCGCGGCATTTGGCGCCCCAAAGCCCGAGCTGGAGGTTGAGCGTGATATCCGTGCCAAGATCGATGCCATGTACTACGAGGTGTTCACAGCAACACAGACCGAAGTTTCCAAGCGCTGGACGTACGAGTCTGAGAACAAGCGCCCCTATTTCCACGTCACCCCACTGGAGCACTCGCAATTGGCAAACTGGCGCAAGTACTTGGACTTTGAGGAGTCCGAAGGTGACTACTCACGAATTGTCGCCTTGTACGAGCGATGTCTCGTCACGTGCGCGTACTACGACGAGTTCTGGTTCCGTTTCGCTCGATGGATGTCTGGCCAAGAAGGAAAGGAAGAGGAGGTGCGAAACATCTACATGCGCGCCTCAACCATGTTTGTGCCCATCAGCAGGCCTGGTATCCGGATGCAGTGGGCATATTTCGAAGAGAGCTCTGGCAGGGTGCAGGTCGCTCTCGATATTCATGAGGCGATTCTCCTCAGGTTGCCGGATTGTGTCGAGGTCATCGTGTCCTGGGCCAACGTCGAGCGACGCCAGAACGGAATTGATGCGGCCATTCAAGTGTACAAGAACCAGATTGATGCTCCCACAGTGGATATCTACACCAAGGCCGCCTTGGTTGCGGAGTGGGCCCTCTTGCTCTGGAAAGCAAAGGGCTCTGTGGAAGAGGCCCGTGGCGTCTTCCTCAAGAACGTGCAGTGGTATGCAGACAGCCGATTGTTCTGGGACCGATGGTTCCAGTTTGAGCTGGAACAGCCCACAAGCGTCGAGACAGAGTCGCAACACAAAGAGCGGATGAAGCAGGTGTTTGACGAGCTCCGAGAGCGAAGTCACCTCTCCCCAGCAGTCAAGAAGGAGCTCACACAAGTATACCTCACCTATCTTGTTGAGCGTGGTGACAAGGATGCCATGAAGGTATTCTTGCAAGTCGACCGAGAGATCTTCGGGTAAGTTGTCAACCAATCATTGCAGTGATCTGTTTGCTAACTGCATTATAGACCATCCTCGGTAGCTAAGCTATCCGTGGGAGAGGGACTGAAGGAGAACGGTGCCGCTCGAGTTGAGCTAGATGAGACGAGCAAGCAGAAAGCTGAGGCTCGATACGCTCACTTCTACGAGACCCATGTGGAGCAAGATGAAAATGCTCAAGGCAACGTGGATTTCAACTAAAGAAAGGATATGGGTTTGAAGTGAAGACGGGAGGAGATGAAAAGCGGTGTTTGAGGCGAAGAACCGAGAGGAGGATATAATCAAGTGTGGTGTTCTTGAGTTGTATTATAATTGGCGCCCCTGCGAATAGCAAGAGGGGTTTGGATGGATTCGAATAGCGGAAGACGTAGCTATTCGGCTCCCTGGTCCTGGCTGGATGCTCTGGATTGAAACAGGTAATGGATAAGGATATGCACAGTAAATACATGGAACAAGATTACTTTGCTCGCTTTGAAGATGAGATCTCGTGCAGAAGGGGTTCAGCACGTGGGAATCTGGGACTAGTTCCTGAGGAGAAGTCATCGGCGACGCTTACCAAGTCGATGCATCCCTGAAATGCGGAGTGCAGCTACGGACAGATACAGATCTCTTGACGACGGGACGAACGCGGGGTGTGCCCGGCATCCAGCGGAGGATTGTCGGCAAGTGGCCAACGGTATTCGGAAGTTCCGACGAGTACCGACTGCATCCGATGGGACATTTGTTTGGCTGCTAGCTTAAGCGGGTTGAGTGGGAGGCAGAAGAGAGAGGAAGACAGGAGTGGGGAAGGACTGAGTAGAAACCGTAGGGACCTCGAACGGTCTCTTGGGGAGTGTATGACTGATATATTCTATGTTTGGTGGTCAAAGATGAACATTGATAAGAGCCGTTGAAGTATTCGGAACTTGACCTCGGCAAATTCAACTAGATGATATGACGAAAGTCGGCGGCACAATTGCTTGTCGTGCAAGGATACCATAATTTGGAATTCAATCAACCCTAGAAAGGCCCAGGCAGGGATTGCCACTGGTTGAGCATCATTCCTGGTGTGTCTGGAGTCGAGCATGACAAATCATGCACATGGAGCATGTAAGATTGAACGCGAGTATTTGAGTTTTCCTTCGCATTGCTTTTGTCCATTGGTAAGAGGTGGATAATCTAGAAGGACCATGAAGAGGGGATCTTTGAAGGGGGAGCAGTGATAAGAAACAATGGGAGACTGAAAAATCGACAATGTCGTGATATCATGGTCAGCTCGAGTCATTGTAGAAGAGTAGGGCTCATGCGGGAGGGCGTCCGTTCGGGTCGGGTGCCCCTCCGCCCTCGCCGCCGGGGGGTTTTCATGTGTCTGACTTGTCGTGGAGGTGAGACTTTCTCAGGGTCCCCCCTCGCGTCAAAGATTGAAGTCATGGTGGGAGGGTTAGAATTTTCTCGAGACCTGACTAGTTGAACTCTGATGGTCTGCCACCTCGTGGCTCGCCTTACCAACGACGAAAGGGCTGCCTCTACTTCCTCTTTCAGGACATCGTCAGGAATAACGCTTGTCTCTCTGTGCAACGTCGCAATCCCTGCCTCTCCCTGCGAGCTCTACCCTTTCCTTTCTCCATGCTCCTCGCCAGCCAGCCTCTAAGAGGAAAGAAAATCAACATGACCAAGCGTCTCCACCATATCC
The DNA here is from genome assembly GCF_000151355.1 of Fusarium vanettenii 77-13-4. Classification (NCBI taxonomy): domain Eukaryota; kingdom Fungi; phylum Ascomycota; class Sordariomycetes; order Hypocreales; family Nectriaceae; genus Fusarium; species Fusarium vanettenii. The sequence goes on from NW_003315881.1 coordinate 448,480, forward strand.
ACCGGCTCCACAAGGGCGTTTTCCCCCGCCGCGGGTCCGTTAGCGACTGGGCCGAGTACACCAAATTGTCCAATAACGGACAGTCAATTTCAATGCACCCGTTCGGTTCTTGGTCCCGGATGTACTCTACCTGCTCTATCGGGAGGAGAGGTACCTGGGAGCCGTGAAAGCTTCAGCGGCCTGTGATGCTGGCCGTAACCGTCTCGAGACAGCTGTCGGCCAGGCGCTGGGGTGGTATCGCGAGGGTACCGAGGTACCTCGACACTAATCGCCGGCCTGGGCAGGGCAGAGTAGAGCAGGGCAGCTCCTTCCGTGGCCTTCTATGGATCGCGCGTCGGCGACTCGGCGCCGGGGACTCTCCAGCTGGACTCTGTGTGAATCAACACGGCAGGTGCCCGTCTTGCCCGTCCTCCCCGCGCTTGGCCCAGGTTCTCCCCAAAACACCCGGCATTCCCTTCCATCTCCCGTCTCAGATCTCATTCTTTCACTTCTCCTCCTTCTTCCTCTTCTCTCCCTCTCTGTACGAAGCAGCATCTTTCCAGCGTCCTATCATTTCACCGTCGCTTGCAATCAAGGTATGTTCTTATCTCTAATTGCGTTTCTCTTCCATTCGTAGCTCAGTGAGCTCTCTGCTTGCTCTGGTGTCTGGGAAAGATAACACCATGTGCTCAATCTCTCCGGATAACCTTTATCCTCCCAAATCATAACAGTTTCCTCAAGCTGACAACCTCTTTCGCATTGCAGATGGCCTCCGCTACTCGACAGTTCGCCCGTGCGGCTACCCGCGCCTCTACCCGCAGCTTCTCCGTTGCTCCTCGTCAGGTCTTCCGTCAGAACGGCCGCCGCTACTACTCCTCTGAGCCTGCCCAGAAGTCCTCTTCGGCCTGGATCTGGCTCACTGGTGCCGCTGTTGCTGGTGGTGCTGGTTGGTACTTCTACGCCAACGGTGCTTCCGCCACCCCCAAGGTCTTCAACCCTACCAAGGACGACTACCAGAAGGTGTACAACGAGATCGCCAACCGCCTGGAGGAGAAGGATGACTATGATGATGGCAGCTACGCTCCCGTCCTCCTCCGACTTGCCTGGCACGCCAGCGGCACCTACGACAAGGAGACTGGCACCGGTGGCAGCAACGGTGCTACCATGCGTTTCGCCCCCGAGTCCGACCACGGCGCCAATGCTGGTCTGCTCGCTGCCCGCAACTTCCTTGAGCCTGTCAAGGGTGAGTTCTTTGGCCACTAGTTGAAAGTGTAGCATGCTAACAAGTTCTGTAGCCAAGTTCCCCTGGATCACCTACTCTGATCTTTGGATCCTTGGTGGCGTTTGCGCCATCCAGGAAATGCAGGGTCCTGTCATCCCCTACCGACCTGGCCGCAGCGACCGTGATGTCTCTGCTTGCACTCCTGATGGCCGTCTTCCCGACGCCACCAAGAGCTCCAACCACCTGCGAGACATCTTCTACCGCATGGGATTCAACGATCAGGAGATCGTGGCTCTCTCTGGTGCCCACGCTCTCGGCCGATGCCACACTGACCGATCCGGCTTCGATGGCCCCTGGACCTTCTCTCCTACTGTCCTGACCAACGACTACTTCCGTCTTCTCATCGAGGAGAAGTGGCAGTGGAAGAAGTGGAACGGCCCTGCTCAGGTGAGACCAGACACCGAAGTTATGTAGATGCAATTGCTGACTGAAACTCTCCATAGTATGAGGACAAGTCCACCAAGACCCTGATGATGCTTCCCACCGATATGGCTCTTGTCCAGGACAAGAAGCTCAAGCCCTTCGTCGAGAAGTACGCCAAGGACAACGATGCCTTCTTCAAGGACTTTTCGGATGTCGTTCTCCGACTCTTCGAGCTTGGTGTCCCCTTCGCCCAGGGCACCGAGAACCAGCGATGGACCTTCAAGCCCACTTACGATTCGTAAGGGGTAATGATCTAGGAAAAGATGTATTGTAGGATTTATACGGAACTGGATCTGGTCATCATGTCGGTTGATGGACTTGAAGGAGCGATATCCGGAGTTTTGACTTGTAATCATTAGAAGCAGGTTGGATAGCCTGCCGACTCATACCATTTGTCACCCACTTGGCTGGATCCCCGCATGTGAAGGCGCTATCATGTCTATCATGTATGGTAGAGAGCAAAATGAATTTCTTTTGTCCCATGATGAAGCGATGATGTTGAATATTGAGTTTATGAGAGGTACAAGGGTGCAAGATCACGGGCCGATCCGGGGTAGCAGCCATGACGACTTCGTGACGTCCAGCCATTGAAGCGTCTGATGGTGATTGGATCTGTTCCTGCGTCTGCCACACCAACCGCTAGCCCTGTGGAAGGTTTCGGGGGTGACGATACTGGTTACTGAAACGATCCTTTGGTGGACTAGCGACTTGGGGACAAATGCAGATAACCTCAAGTACTGTGAGTTGTTGAGTTCCCCTTTCAGCAAACCATACATACTTGGGTATGCCCTTTTAGTGAATTAGCAAGCCGACTTTATTTAGTGTGTCTGATTTGAGAGCAGATCACTTGCGCACACCTCTCCTCACTTGTTTCTGGGAAGAGGGTACCAGCAATCACCACATCATGCTGGCCGATCGAGACTGAATGCCTTCACAGCGTCCCAACTAACAAGTTCGCATGCGCAAGGGAGGTACCTTTGCTATGAGTGAACCATTCGGGCCCGACCAGACGATGACCGGCAAACTCGGCCGAGTTGCTGACCTGGGGGCAATCTCACTCGTCAATCCTAAGCAGGGGAAGTGGAACTGCTGACTGATCTCGGGCGAAAGAAACAACGACATCTCATCATGGTGAAGAAGGCGAGCTGACTTCTAGAATGTTCATTCACGGTTCAACCATGTGCGGTGGTGCCGACGATAACGGTGGCGAGGAACAGTGCGAAGAAACATTGTACAGGTACGGAAATGCCCATCATGACATCTATCATGAGAGTTGAGATGCGTAAAAGGTCGTCAACGACTCAAGAAACACATCTCTTTGCTATCATTGGTCTACCAACTCAACTAACATCGTATCTGCCCACACAAGCGCATTCCGGAATCCAGTCCCGAAGTTTCCCCCCACAACGGATCTCCAATATTCAAGAATGGAGTAGAATTCTCTGTTTCCTCTCCACCATCTGTGGACCAGTCTACTACGTAGTATCACGGAAATAACCCCCCGAGAAAACTTGAGAGACTTTTTTTCATATTTGTCAGCCGTTTGAATTATTCAGCGCCGTAACCCCAATGCACCGGGAACAAGACGGCGGTGTGACTGTCGCGAGCCAATCCTGTGGGTGTAGGAATGGCGGCCGACCCTGTTGACCATGAGGGGTTTCAACTAGGCTCCGAGGTAAATGTGAGGATCGGGTCCATTCGCACGTCATTGGGCTTAGAAATCCATGGGTGCTATACGCGCAAGACACTAATGTTAGCCTTGTGAGGAGATCGTCTTGTCTGAGGATCTGGGAACTCACCGAGATGTTGCCGTGATGGATGGTTTCGAGTATATATAGACCTGGTCATTTGCACCTGAGGCAGAAATCCAGCATCAACATCAAATCAGCCTCTCACTTACACACTCTTGTCGTGGTGGATACGCCTAGTTTCTACCCCAATTGTATCATCCCCGGTTCTAGCACGACTCCCGCATAGTGTTCCACTTGGTGGCTCCTTCTCATACGATAACTACCTTATTTACCCCAGGCAGGCCTGATAGCAAGACGAGATTTGTATAAATCCCACTCGACTCCCCAGCTCAACTAGAGCAACACAGGACCTACGCTATCAAGTCATACACACCCCGCAACAATGACGAACCAAGACATCGAGAACAAGCCCGCTGTTGGGGTTCCTTACTTCACCCCAGCTCAGGAGCCCCCGGCCGGTACCCCGCTTGATCCGGCTTCGGCCCCGACAGTTTTCAAGCCCCTCCGGATCCGTGGCATTGAGCTCCATAACCGCTTCGGAGTGTCTCCCATGTGCACCTACTCGGCTCAGGATGGAAAGCTGACCGACTGGCATCTCGTCCACCTAGGCCAATTCGCCCTGAAGGGTGCCGGCCTTGTCTTTGTTGAAGCCACCGGCGTTGAGCCCCGAGGCCGCATCAGCCCTAACGACTCTGGCCTCTGGGACGACGAGCAAATTGCCCCTCTCAAGCGCATTACAGACTACATCCACAGTCAGAACTCGCGAGCGGCTATTCAACTCGCTCATGCCGGCCGCAAGGCAAGCACACTTGCTCCCTGGATCGGCGGCACTGCTACAAAGACGCTTGCACCTGAGAGCGTGGGAGGCTGGCCTGAGGATGTCGTTGGACCAAGTGCGGTCCCTTTTGCGGACGACCATGCCACGCCGAACGAGTTGACGGTGGACCAGATCAAGGAGCTCGTGCAGAAGTGGCAGGATGCTGCTGTGAGAGCCGTCAAGGCGGGCTTTGATGTCATCGAGATTCATGGTGCCCATGGATACTTGATCACCAACTTTCTCTCGCCCGTTTCCAACGTAAGTTGACTCCTGATACCATGATGCTGAGACAAAGGACGTTGAGTGGCTGACTGGTGATACAGAAACGAACAGATCAGTATGGTGGTAGCTTCGAGAACCGAACCCGCTTCCTCTTCGAGATCATCGAGGCCGTTCGCGCCGTGATCCCCTCCGAGATGCCCCTCTGGCTGCGCATTTCGGCCACCGAGTGGATGGAGTGGAGCGGAGAGCCCTCATGGGACCTTGAGAGCAGCATCCGCCTGGCCAAGCTGCTCCCAGCCGCCGGCATTGACGTCCTCGACGTGAGCAGCGGCGGCAACGCCTCGGCCCAGAAGATCAAGGTTCACCAGACCTTCCAGTCGGACCTGGCAGGCAAGATCCGCGAGGCCCTCCGCGCCGACGGAAAGGAGCTACTCATCGCGACAGTGGGCCTCGTCGCCGACGGTGCCTTTGCCCGGTCCGTCGTCCAGGAGGACGAGAAGCCCCAGGCCGACTTTGTCCTCGTGGCCAGGCAGTTCCTCCGGGAGCCCGACTTTGTGCTCAGCGCCGCGCAGCAGCTGGGTGTCGAGGTCAAGTGGCCGAACCAGTACCACCGGGCAGGACCCAAGCCCCGTGGACGGTAGAGGTTGGAGATATGAAGGCGTTTGAGGGGGAGAAGGCGTTTATAAAAGTCTAGGTGACAATAGAGTGTGATTTCAAACTGTATCCTGAGTATACTTTAGTGCCTATAGTGATGTCGTAGGGCTGGAAGGTTAAGCAAGATATGCAAGGCACTCCTCGTCAACTTGGCCAACATGAGGTTTGGGTTGCGAACCACTTCATGAGAAAGTCTGATAGAGGTACTGAGGATCCAAGCGACGTGTCCTTATGTCTTTGCTAGGAAGGATTCAAGGATTCTCATGGCTGTGCCGCTTTAAACTTTGGAAATTGGTGCAGCAAACTCATCCTACAAGGAGGCACAGTTAATATTTGTGTGATTACCTGAAGCACAAAGATATCCATGCTGAGGAATCTCTGCCCGTGGTTCCGGAGCCCCGCTGGGAACACACTGAAGGCATCAACAGCCACCCACGCAAGGAAGACTTCTCCCAGAGCTCGGACAGCATGGGATACAGCTTGCAAGGGGTTGGATTAGAAGCTTTCACACACTAGGCATGACTGGGTCATGACAACCTTATCTGGAGCCGGCTTCTTCAACCTCTCTGCTGCGGTGGAGCTGACCAGGCGAGACCGACGGTCCTTGGTGGGGCCGGACGGTCATGAGTGGATCTTGATGAGCCGAGCGAAAAGGCTGGGGATGGATGTTGGATGTTTGCCTCACTTGTTATCCCCCGTCACGGACTACCGTGTTAGGCGGTGAATGGTCTTGTTCGATGGATGCTACATCTTTTCAGTTAGTCACTGTTTATGAGAAAGATCGGCCACTGACGGGGGGGAAAAGAGAGAGGTCGGTCTCTGATATAGTGAGTGGCGGCTTTGAGAGGCGTCATGACCGACGGGGCTACCAATATTGCAGGCAATAGTTTCGTCCACTATCTGCCGGCGCCGCGGGCAGCCTCATGACTACAACGCCAGCTAGAAGACAGTTTGTCTCGGTAGAAGAGATGTCGATATTAATAATCCTCGGAGTGTCTGACAGTAAGCAGATATTCTGAGCGGCAGTGATTACAGTAGTATTCCGGAAACAGAGCGGCAAACTGGAATCATTGCTTGGTCAACGGCTTTACGGATAACACCACCTACTTCCAGTTTTGCTAACCCCCCTCAATTAACGTTATGACCTAGCTCCCACTCCTACTGAGAAAGGGGCGCCTCGGCCTGGGCTGGGCTGGGCTTGGACGGATAGTCCAGATATTGGATTGTAAACCTAGAGACGTGGCCTTTTCTCTTTTTTTACCCTCCCGGTGAGACGAGTCAATCGCCACCACTCAGCCAAAAAACTCGAACGTCTTTTTTGTCCTGCTTCTGTTTGACAGGGTTCGCCTTCCCATGCGACCCCTTCGTTCGGAAGATAATATCCCGTTGCGGCTCGATTGGGAAAGTGTTTTTGCACATTAAGGTTCCGCATTTGAGAGAGGACGGGAATGAATACGTGGAGCTTGGAGTTGCAGCCATGATAGACATGTAGAGGCTAGACAAGAGCTGGAGGCGCATCAAGGCTACTAATTCGGTCTATTCAACATAATTCTAGAGGTCAGCACTCCGGATTTATAAGGATTACCGCCAGCTGATGCCTATGCCATGCCATACCATACCATACCATCCATGAATAGGACCCAGCGATCCAAGGTCCCTACAAGCATCGCAGCACCTGGGGGTGAAGGTGCAGGTGGGGTGGGCAGGTCCCCTTCCAGGCGGTGCAGGGTCCCTCATAGGCCAGAGCTGCCCTGTGGAAGCGCCACAACCCGCTGAAAGACCCACTAGCCCGCCCGCTGGAGGGGCCCATGGGGCCGTGCTGCCAACTGCAGGTGCTCAGGGCAGGTCCGGCTGGTACTGCCCGCGCTGCCTGGTCTTGATGATCAATCCAATCCAGCCTCCAAAGGGGACACTTGTTCAATTGAGCCCCTCCATCCATCCATTCATCGCCCCCCAGCCCACCTCTCATGTACCCAGACCCCAGCCCAGCCGCACGTCGCAGCCGCAGCAGCAGCAGCAGCTTAGGTACAGTGCAGTACAGCCTTGACTGACCTGTGGGAGCCGGAGTGCTTGAACCACTGACTGATCCATTGGATTACCTGTCCTCAAGTACAAGTACAAAACTCTCCGCCTCCATCTTCTCTACTCGAACATCTCCTCCTCCTTTCCCTTCCTCCCCCCATATCATTGACCTTTCCCTTGCCCGTCTCCCAGCGAAGCCCTTCTTTGTGTTTTCTAGGATACCCATCAGACGGCCATCATGTATCACAAGCGCATCGCCTGCGGCTTCATGGCGGCTCTGGCTGCCTATGCCTCCGCCGCCGACTCGGATGTCCACCAGCTCACCCAGGACACCTTTGACGAGTTCATCAAGTCCAACGACCTCGTCCTTGCCGAGTGTAAGTCTCGATTGACACCCCGCCCGCTCTCCCCGCCTTCTGCAGCTTGCTAACATGATCTCCCAACAGTCTTCGCTCCCTGGTGCGGCCACTGCAAGGCCCTCGCCCCCGAGTACGAGGAGGCTGCCACTACCCTCAAGGAGAAGAACATCAAGCTTGCCAAGGTTGACTGCACTGAGGAGGCCGACCTCTGCAAGAACTTTGGCGTCGAGGGTTACCCCACCCTCAAGGTCTTCCGTGGCCTTGACAACATCACTCCCTACAGCGGTCAGCGCAAGGCTGCTGGGTAAGTCGACCTGTCCCAGAGACTGTCAATAGCTCGCCTGCTAACATGGCATCTTCCAGCATCACCTCCTACATGATCAAGCAGTCCCTCCCCGCTGTCTCCATCCTCACCAAGGACACCCTCGAGGAGTTCAAGACTGCCGACAAGGTCGTCGTCATCGCCTACCTCAGCGCCGACGACAAGGCCTCCAACGAGACCTTCTCCAAGATCGCTGAGGGTCTCCGCGACACCTACCTCTTCGGTGGCGTCAACGACGCCGCTGTTGCTGAGGCTGAGGGCGTCAAGGCCCCCGCCGTTGTCGTCTACAAGGCCTTCGATGAGGGCAAGAACACCTTCACCGAGAAGTTCGAGGCTGAGGCCATCGAGTCCTTCATCTCCACCTCCGCCACCCCTCTCATTGGCGAGGTTGGCCCCGAGACCTACGCCGGCTACATGTCTGCTGGTATCCCCCTGGCCTACATCTTCTCCGAGACCGCTGAGGAGCGCAAGGAGCTCGGTGACGCCATCAAGCCCATTGCTGAGAAGTACAAGGGCAAGATCAACTTTGCCACCATCGATGCCAAGGCTTTCGGTGCCCACGCTGGCAACCTGAACCTCAAGACCGACAAGTTCCCCTCTTTCGCCATCCAGGAGATTGCCAAGAACCAGAAGTTCCCCTTTGACCAGGAGAAGGAGATCACCCACGACAGCATCGCCAAGTTCGTTGAGGACTTCTCTGAGGGCAAGATTGAGCCTAGCATCAAGTCTGAGCCCATCCCCGAGACCCAGGAGGGTCCCGTCACCGTCGTCGTCGCCAAGAGCTACAACGACATCGTCCTCGACGACACCAAGGATGTCCTGATTGAGTTCTACGCTCCCTGGTGCGGTCACTGCAAGGCTCTCGCCCCCAAGTACGACGAGCTTGCTTCCCAGTTCGCTGCCTCTGAGTTCAAGGACAAGGTTGTCATCGCCAAGGTTGATGCCACCCAGAACGACGTTCCCGATGAGATCCAGGGCTTCCCCACCATCAAGCTGTACCCCGCTGGTGCCAAGGACGCTCCCGTCACCTACCAGGGCTCCCGCACTGTTGAGGACCTCGCCGAGTTCATCAAGGAGAACGGCAAGTACAAGGCTGAGGTCTCCGCCAAGGAGGAGGGTACTGAGGAGGCTGCCCCCGCCGCCAGTGAGGAGAAGAAGGAGGCTGAGAAGGAGAAGGAGGCCGACGGCCATGATGAGCTGTAAACACATGATGTCATATTAGTATACTAAAAGGGGCTTATCTGATTTCACGGGCGCGGGATTTGATGGTGCTGTCGTTTGATGGCACCTCTGATGAGATTTGCTACTAGTTTCCGTGGCAAAATTGGACAATGATGATTGACTACCACTTGATACACTACTGCTTGTTCCTGAACCAACCGTGCCATGATCTGTTACAATCTTGAGGAATGTGAATAAAACTTGACCACCCTGCGTGGTCTACCATTTGCTCGGCTCCTACGACTTGAATATCTAGCAGACAGGAGACTGGCTTGGAGGTTCCAGAGTCTGTCTGCCCAGCCCGGTAGACTTATCAGGCTATCAGTCCACGGTCCGTCTTCCAATCTTTGACTGCCAGGATATGAGAGTCATGACTGCAGCCAGCGTATTATCGGATTGCGTAAGTCGTATATGTTTATGAATCGGGCTTACAAACACGTCCTCAACGTGGGACAGAATCGTACAAATCCCTCGACCTCTCCTCCTCTTTGCCAATTGCCTCGAGATGTAAAGAAATGTGACCAGGCCATTCTGAGTCCACCGCGTCAACCCGGCAATTTCGAGGAGAGATTCGCCCTGGTCTGAATCCCCTTTTATACACTTTTCCACCTCTCTTGCTGTTGTATCAATCCATTACTTCTTGCCCTGCGTCTTTGTCTCCAGGGCCTGGACGTAGTTGCTGAGGCGGGTGACGGAGGCCTGGAGGGTCTGTGATGGTGGGGTCAGCTTCCGGATCGCAAGGTCGGGCGGGGTTGAATCGAGGTCGTTGCTTATCAATTGCCTCATCCCTTTGGTTACGCACGTAGATGTCCTCGGTCAAGAGGTCGTTGGCCGTCTTGTACTCCTTGAGGAGGTAGCTGTAGGCGGCGCTGCCGGAGAGGAAGCTGCCAAGAAGGAAGCCGAAGAGGCTGACGGGTAATCTGGTTAGCCAATTCCAATTCCCTCGAGCAGGAGGTTCTTATCCCGACTCACCCTCCCCGGAAAGCTCCCATGGGTTTCCGGGCCGGCAGAGGCGCGGCGTCGGCCATTCGTCGGGCGGAGGTGTGGAAGCTCCGCGCAGCGAGCGCGCGGCTGCTAGAGAGGAGGACTCTTGACGGCAGGGACATGTTTTCGTGGGTTAGGCGGCGACGGGGGATTGCGGTGTTTGAGAGGCGAGAGAAGCTGGCTGTGATGGGCGATGGACGTCAGAGGTGCTTGCTACCCGTCGGGTGCTCGGAATATTCTGAGCGGTTGTGCTTCGCTGGACGATTCTTGCGCGTGATTGGCTACGTCACGTCTTGCGAGGGGAGCAACGGCTCCGGCAGATTTTCCGACCGATGCGGGTTTGATGTGTGAACACCCTTTGTAGTTCACACCTTCAAAGCTATCATCCAACCAAAAGACTTGAAGTCTGACGCTAACCCAGACTTGGGATGATTGAAGGCCCACTATTCTCAGAGCTCTTATCTGAGCCTATCTATTGGCCAAATAACTTTGAAGGGTGTCGGAAACCAAGGGGGGTCGCTTTCGCGAAACAAAACGTTTGGAGCATCCTCACGAGCCAACTTCAGAAGCTTCCAAGGCATCATCAACAAACTCGCAATGAACAACTTTGGAGTGATCGAGCTCGCCAGCGCCAAGACAAAATCGGCTCCGGGCTGGGCCTATGTCCCCGACAACACTATCGCCAGCCGCTCGACGGCGCCTACCAACAGAAAGCGCGCCCGGAATGCGCCCGGCCTAACCCTCAGCGATTTGACGGCGCGCCAAGATACGAAGATACGAAAAGAGGTCGAGGCATTGGACAAAGATGGTGGAAGAGACAATACTATACCGTTGCCGGTCAAAAGTGGGAGAGGTATGCGAGTGATGGTCTTGCTTGTCGGCTCTGGAGCTAACTTGAACAGCCCAAGGGAAGCATACGCCCAATGTTCGCAAGATCTTGCAGTCGCAAAAGACCTTTGGCAATCACCTCGACGACTTCCTCGCGATGCAAGCACTAGCAGAATCGAATCCTGCCCTCTCTCGATCCAACACGGCTGGCGCAAACAACAAGCGGTCCTCGGGTAGCAGGAGAGATACTCCCACATCGGCTCGTCAACCCGCGCAGGACGAAGACATCACAATGACCGACGTGAACCTCCCGCCTGTCCTCTCGGAATCCTCAAAACCTCCCCCGACATCACACGCAGGCGATGACGACCCTCTGCTAATGTCATGCGTCCCCGAAATGCCGTCCGACGAGGAGCTGCGCAAGCTTCTGTCTCACCCGCCTCTGACATATGGTGAAGCCACGGGCAATTGGGATCCGAAATATCCGACGAGGGTGTTTTGTTCAGTGTGCGGGTATTGGGGACGTGTGAGGTGTATGAAGTGCGGGACAAGAGTCTGCGCGCTGGACTGTCTGGAAGCGCATAAGGAGGAATGCGTTACACGGTATGGGCTGTAACAGAAAGCTCATTTGTGTGTGCTTTGTATGGGATTTATGATACGATGATACGGTAAGGAGTTACGGAGCTACTGGGTTAGAGAATGGCCTGATACCCCTGGATGAGCTTGGAACAAGGGAATTACTGAACATGAGTCAGATTGCGATTTCGGATCTGAGTCTGAGTATCCAATGTGTCTATGATGACTGTGCATGATGTTTCGAAGTACTGATCATTTGTGGAATGATACCGTTATGGCGGTACCAGATCGATACGACGGTAGGAGAAGCTTCAATATGCTTTCAGGAGGCCAATGATATGAAGCTCCGGCAGACATGCAAGATTAATCTCAGGAGTCAACCCCAAAATAGCATACAGACGGACGCTCAAGGCCGAGATGAAGGCGCCATGATGGTCAATAGTTGTCAGTCCAGACTGGTTACGGAGACAGAGTGGGCAGATTGATTGGCCACCGAGGATCTACCGATAAGACTGAGCCGCCGATAACAACACCAGGACCCCTGTCAAACTCGTTCAGTGACTCAACCCCACCTAGCGTTTAATGCCCCCTGTGCCCCGCCATCCATCAACAGAGGCAGACCCAAGACCGCAACTTCTCCCACCACAACTGCAACATCTTGCAAGTCCTCATCATGTCGTCCGAACAAGTTGACGCTGTGAAAGCGGCCGAGGGCGCTCCCGAGCAGAGCCTGCCCTCTCGCCCCGCCAAGCAGCCTAAGGAGAAGAAGCCCGCCAAGGGTGGAAAGTCTTCTGGCCTCGAGGTTTGTGCCCCTCCTCTGCTGGCCGAAGAAACATGGCATCATGGCCATGGCGACTCCATTGCTAACCCATGTCGTAGCTACCAGCTCTCCCCGAGTTCATCCAGCACCGACTCGACCTCTTCGATCAGATCAAGGCTCGACAGGAGGCCGAAATCGCGGGTGCGTAGTGAAGAAAAAACTATCCCATCCGGCTTTGCCACGACTCGCGTCTCGAATCGAATCGACTGACCACGACTGCAGAGAAACCTCGCGAGGAAATCACCATCTCTCTTCCCAATGGCAAGGAGCACACCGGAACCTCGTGGGAGACCACCCCCTTCTCCATCGCCAAGGGCATCTCCAAGTCGCTCCTCGAGCGCACCGTCATCTCCATCGTCGACGGCGAGCTGTGGGATCTGACCCGACCCCTCGAGAAGAGCTGCAAGCTCGAGCTCCTCGACTTTGAGCACCCCGAAGGTAGAACTGTATTGTAAACTCGAGTGCGGAACGGCGCGGCTGACGCACGAGATAGGCAAGAAGGTCTTCTGGCACTCGTCTGCCCACATTCTCGGAGAGGCTGCCGAGCGACGCTTTGGATGCTACCTCTGCAACGGTCCCCCCACTGAGGACCCCCCAGGTTTCTACTATGATATGGCCAACATGGGAGAGTATGTTTAGTTGGTGCTGCTCTTTGCAATCACACTAACAAGATGACAGGCAAGTGATTGCCGACGAGGATAAGAAGGCTCTGGAGCAGCTCTCCAACAGCATCATCAAGCAGAAGCAGCCCTTTGAGCGTCTCGAGATGACCAAGGATGAGCTCCTTGAGATGTTCAAGTACAGCAAGTACAAGGAGTACTTCATCAACCAGCGTGTCCCCGATGGCACCAAGAGCACTGTCTACCGCTGTGGACCCCTGATCGATCTGTGCCGAGGACCTCACGTTCCTACCACCGGCAACATCAAGGCCTTTTCCGTTCTCAGGGTACGTGCTAGACCTATAAGCTTTTAGACAGGACGCGGGAGCTAACAGTGACAGAACTCTGCCGCCTACTGGCTTGGTGACAGCAATAACGAGTCCGTCCAGCGAATTGCTGGTATCTCATTCCCCGACAAGAAGCAGCTCGAGGAGTACAAACACTTCCTGGCCGAGGCTGCCAAGCGCAACCACCGAAAGATTGGCCAAGATCAGAAGCTCTTCTTCTTCGACGAGGTGTCTCCTGGATCCACCTTCTTCCTGCCACACGGTGTGCGCATCTACAATGCCCTGATGGACCTCCTCAAGGGCGAGTACCGGAAACGTGGCTTCACCGAGGTCATGTCCCCCAACGTGTACAAGTCGGATCTGTGGAAGATCTCTGGTCACTGGGGTCACTACGAGGAGAACATGTTCACCTTTGACGTCGAGAAGGAGCGATATGGCCTGAAGCCCATGAACTGCCCCGGACACTGCAAGATCTTTGCCCACTCGGACGTCAGTTACAAGGACCTGCCATGGAGGATGGCCGATTTCGGTGTGCTGCACCGCAACGAGTTCTCGGGTGCCCTGTCTGGTCTTACCCGAGTCCGTCGTTTCCAGCAGGATGATGCCCACATCTTCTGTACCGTGGACCAGGTGCGTGAGACTAAACCGTTTTTGAGTCGAAATACTGACATTGGACAGATCCGAGATGAGATCGAGTCTGCCTTTGACTTCCTGAGCGCCGTGTACGGCCTGTTCGGCTTCTCTTTCAAGCTCAAGCTTTCCACCCGTCCTGAGAAGTATGTTGGTGACATTGCCACCTGGGATATCGCCGAGCAGAAGCTTCAGGAGGCTCTGGAGTCGTTTGCCAAGAAGACCAACGCCAAGTGGGAGTTCAACCCCGGTGATGGTGCTTTCTACGGCCCCAAGATCGACATCACTCTATACGATGCCCTTCGCCGAGACCACCAGTGCGGTACCATTCAGCTCGACTTCAATCTTCCCCGACGATTCAAGCTCCGATATGTAGCCGGCAAGGACGAGAGCGGAGTCAGCGACGGCAGCGACCCTTCGGAGGATCTCCCCGCTGGATACTCGCGCCCTGTCATGATTCATCGTGCTGTGCTGGGCAGCTTTGAGCGAATGTTTGGTGTGCTGGCAGAGCACTTTGCGGGCAAGTGGCCTTTCTGGCTCAGTCCCCGACAGATCCTAGTTGTTCCCGTCATGCCTGCGGTGAACGACTACGCCAAGGAGATCCAGCAGATCTTCCAGGAGAAGGAATTGTACATTGACGTCGACCTCAGCAGCAACACCTTCCAGAAGAAGATCCGTACTGGCCAGCTGGAGCAGTACAACTTTATCTTTGGTATGTTTACAATAACAGGCTATGGTTAACATGGGTCAATGGCTAACTCGATGATGTAGTGGTTGGTGCTGAGGAGGCCAAGTCGCGCACCGTCAACATCCGCAACCGAGACGACCAGGCTACCCAGACCAAGGGTGAGCTGGTGCCTATCGACGAGGCCCTCGAGTCTCTTGTCAAGCTCAAGGTTGAGCGACGTCTGGAGAACAAGATGTAAAGAGAAGAGACCTGATTATAGAAAATCAAGGGTGGGGGTGGCGGGCGAGCGAGGGTAAAAGTAGATGGCGTACTTGAGATTCATCATTCAATGACATTGAAACGAGACATGTAGATGTATGCCATGTAGAAGTATCGATCGACTTCAAGGAGCGGTCAATGAAGAATACCCGTGAACAGCATGTCTGTCACTGGGAGTCAATGATGGTTCTCTCGAAGCCTAGTTCAGGTGAAGCTGAGAATGGGGCTGAAGTGAGAGTGTCATGGGGAGCCAACAATCAGGAGAGGCCCCCACGATGATGGAATTGGGCATCAAGACGGTGGGCAATTGGAAAGGAGTAATTGAGCTCGTATGCATCACAGATAGTCACGAGGAGATTCGGATGTGCGGTGCCATGCATTTGCGGTGACGGGGGTGCAAGACAGGGACGAGGAAGAAGACGAGGATCGGGATGTGGGAGGCCGAACTCGGGAAGAGAGAGATCCACCGACGAAAAGACGCGGAGATGCAGTCGATGACGGGGGATCCTCGAGGATCGGGGGAGTAGAGTCTGTGCTGTGCTGTGCTGTGCTGTCGTGTAGATTGGAGAGTGAACAAGCAACAGATTGAGTGAAGCCAAGGAGGGAGAATGCGAGATGACGATCAAGAGATGAAGGGGGATGCCCTGTCTGCCTGTCAGCCCTGTCGAGATCTGATCCAGCTGTGCCGTGTCCTGTGTGTCTACGTTTGTTTGCCTGCCTGTGTGTCTCTGTGTGGGTGCGTGTGTGTAACACGACCCAAGTAGCCAAGATGGTGAGTGACCCATTCATCACGTCGGAGCCGCTCCTCGGTGTGCGGGGTTTTTCGCCCTGTGCTTTCTTTTCCCTTGTAATAGAGTCGTTGACCTGCCAGACGTTGCTTTTTTTTTTCTGGCCTCCCCAGCCTTCAATGAGCAGCTGGCAAACAATGTGGTGGTTCCGCATTCGCTTATTAACTACCTAGTTTGTTTCTTTTGTTGGTTGTTACCAAGATGGGCGGGCAGGGATATGGGTTTTGGAACAAGAGACAAAAGCAGAGTGAGAGAGACTGTGTGAGAGCGCATAACTGGAATGCGCGTCGGTCAAGAGAAGATAGCCGGGCCTGGTGGTTTATTCGCTGGCCGGCAGAGACATGATGTATCGTTTCTGATGGGCGCCGACAACTGGAACCGGTGAAGAAATAGTCACAAGCAAACACGGAAACCAACCTCAGCCCTCAAGGGATAGTCTCATTTTTTGAGGGTCCCTCGGTCCTCTATAGGGCAAAGAAAGGAGGGGGATGCAACGCGGGACGGAGAAGAGCGAGAGTGAAAAAGGTGATGTATCAGTTTTTTTGCTCTTCGTAATGTTTGCTTGCCCTCAAAGCACGGGGTAAAATTCAGGATGTGATATTTCATCTATTCAGAGACAAGGCAGAAGAAACGAACGAGGCAACGGCAGCATCAGCAGCAGACGCGGGTGAGACTGCAGACGGTGAAAAGTGCAAATGCTGAGAACCTATGGATTGCCTCGATCTGCTCGCCTGGGGTTACACGCCCGAGGTCGGTGGCTACCTGGACATTTGATGGCTGAGCCTGTTTGCATGACGAGCTGCCCATCATCAACCTGGCTGCCTCTTGGTCTGGCCTGGGTACTACTTACTGACTATCTAATGCATGAATAGTAGAGAATGTATCCAAAAGGACCATCTGCATGTTGGTCCGAGGATGAGCACGGCCCACAAGAGGATACAGAAATCCATACAGAGTGGATGGATGACGATATACCACGGATAGTACCAGGTATCACACTGGGGTATTACTTGCTATTTCGGAATGTTACGAGGTCCATCCCACCCCGATATTAATAGAGCCAAGTTGCGAACTCGCGGTGGGCCAAAGGGTTCAAGTCAACTTGTGCTACTTACCTGCACCCAACACTGGGAACTCTTGCGTTCCAGGTTCGTGGGATTTGATTGCGTTGCGTGGTGCATCGGGGGACGGGCTGACGCTGACCCGTGACCCGGGGGCGGTCATCAACCATCAGCAATGCATCCTTAGGGTGTGGTGGCACAAGGAGGAGAGACATGGGAATTCCATTTGTCTCCGAGGGAGATGGAAGAGGGGGGGGGTTGGCGATGGCGTCGCAACCGTCGTGGGTCGATGGCGGCTGCAAAGAGCGCGATGCATGACGGACGCGGCAAGCGATGCGTCATGTAACGCTACATCAAGATGCAGCGAACGAGGGGCAGGCAAGCAAGACAAAGAAGAAGGAAAAAGAAATACTCTGTAAAGCGGAGGTATCGGAAGAGAGCGTTGCTTGAAACAGAAGCCCGGTATGTAAGTTGGTAGATAGCTTCATCAGGCTGCGTGGAAGGCCTCTTTTGTTGCTGTGTCATCTATCATAATAGACTATCGCGTTAGTGGGCGAGACGGATATTCGGACCAGAGCAGCCATGGTTCGATTCTTACGATATCTTGGACCCGACGAGATGTCATCCAACACCTTTATCCAACCTATGCTCGTGCTAACGGCGACCACGGGCAGCTTAGCGTGTCTCTGGCACTTTGGTCCCTGAGATTCTCAAATCTAGATCCAGACTCTCTCTCACCACCAGCGAGCAACAAGATCCTGGCAGCCTGGTCGTGTCCTTTTTTTTCTTTTTTTCTGGGGTGACACAAGGTTGTGCCAGGTGTGAAAACGGTGGAGTTGGTCATGAGCGGGAGGGATTTTTTTTTTTAGCACTTTGAACAGCAGGGGATCTCACAGTGAGTGAGCTGAGGTGAGTTGAAACTTGAGAAACGAAAGGGGGGGGGGCGCGGCTACGACCGCGATGATGATGATGGCGGCGGTCCGCCCGGGCCTAGGGGGTCACAGTGCATTTCATCATGGCCGATGAATGAATGAGATCCATCTAATACAGCACGCCAAACAGGTTGTTGCGCAAAGGCAAGGCTCTCCAGATGCGGATGTTGGGGCATTGGCCAGATCTGCACGTCGCTCAGATGGTGCCAGGAGGCGGAGGCGATGGGGTGGGTGAAATGGATGAGATCTGCTTTGTAGATGGGGGTGGGAAAGGGGATCTCATCACCAAGCCATGACAACAATAATGCCTGGTTCAACTATGTAATTTTTATTGTATTTTGCAGATTTCATATATCTCTATGTGCCAAATTGGAAAGAAAAAGAGGACATCATCATCATCCATCGTCAAGGGCACAGACACTACTATGTGTGTACGTACATACATAAACTGCAACGTGGAGATTGATAAAGGCTGGACTGGGCTGGGCTGAGCTGATGAGACAAAACCTACCCTCCCTCATCAGTCAGCATTTAACCGAACAATCTCTTGACTCCAGCCGCCCCCGGATCCATGTTCATCTCTCAATCGGGGGGAGTCCTCCAACCGCCGATGGGCACGGAGGAGGTCAGGGGATGGGTGAAGGCCAGGGATCCTGTCCTGCCGTCCAGCGCATCAACAAGCGATGAAGATGGTTTAGCCTGCCCGCCTGCGCTGCGAGACGTGAGTGATCCTCGGTGCATAAGGGGGATATTATGTACATACATACATCCAACATAGTTATGCTATCATCAGGGGATCTTCTCTTATCCACCCCGTCTTCGTCTGCAGGACAGTTCATCAAATAGCAACAGCCCGCAGGCATTGGCATTCACTCGGGATTTGCGTACCTATCAAAGCAAGTCAACTGAGCCAACACCAACTGACCTCTACCCCCCTGTCTTTCCACCCGCTCACCCGCTCCCTGAACGCTTCCCGCCGCTCAGATCGTTCGCTAGCGCCGTCGGAGGCTTTTCTGGACTCCAGCTCACGTCTTGGACCGCAACCACATCGACCCATTTTCCCCCTCCTCTGGACAGGACCCTGGGGCTTGCCTCTAACCCCCCCAGCACTGATCGTGGGTTGAGCCCATCGTGGATCGGATGCCATAGGCGCACTCTTGGGCACGCACACAGCGGCCAACCGCCAGATAGAGGTCTGTCTGCTGTTTTCTGCAGGGCACACCCGGCCTCAATGAGTGCCTGAGCACAGTAAAGCACGTAGCACCTTCCACTTGGGAGAGCGGGACAGAAGTAAGGTATCTCAGGTAGCACGTGTAGAAGCAGATACAACCGGGAGTGACTGCCATCTTGGGTCAACCACATCACCACCCACCAACACCAAAGACAACAAACGACGACAGAAGAGGGCTGATGCTGGGCTGATGCTGGCTCATGCCCGCTCATGCTGGTTTGATGTTGAAACGGGCATTCCTACAGGTACCTCCAGACAGTACCTAACCCACGGCGATCCCCGGAGTCGATCCCTCCCATCCTCGATTCGATGCGCTTGCTTGGCTTCATCATTTCTCACCTAGAGCCATCTCTCTATCCGGCAACTTCAGCGACGGGACCGAGGACGACGAGACGTGACGAGGAACAAAAGCCTTCTTTTGAAAGTGCATCTATCCCCTTGCTCACTCGCCGCGCCCGCTTTTTGGCTTTTGCTTCGCCTCCTCCCCCCCAATAGCACCCGTACCCTTGCTCCTCCTGCTTCACTCTTTGCCTCCAGCTTCCACTCTGCTTGCCTGCTTGCCTGCCCGCTTGATTGCCTCTCGTCTCCATTGGATCCTGGCAGAACCCTGTCTTGCCTGCTGCAGCGCTGCATGGGGAGAAGCGTTAGTGAGCTGCAACCCTGGCCATCACGCATCACGACTAATACCCGCAGCGAGGCCCGCAGCCCGTCCAGACCTACCTCCAGCGGCATCCACTTCGTCCTGTCTCCAACAACAAAACCGACCTTCAACCCCTTCCCCTTGGTTCTGCCATCGCCCACTGCCGCAACGGCTAGATCAGATACTCAGCTACGCCAGGCACAGCGACCGGGTTTTATTATTACCTGCTAGCCTGCGACGATCTTCTGCTCGCCAGCTGCAGCCCGGCTTACCTCGAGGTGCCTACCTACCTATTGTCTCTGGCCCACGCCCCAGTCACCAGCGCCAAAGCCCCTCCAGCGAGCGCCCAAGATCCAAGACATTCGCTGCCTCTTGTCTCGCTCGCCAAAAGCAACGAGGAGGTCTTCGTCCAGACTGCCAGACCGCTAGCACGCGAGCGACCTCACCCCCCTTCTCACTCTCTCACCCCTTTGTGAGCTTTTCCGGATGCAGAAGGCACCGCTGCTCGCTGCAGGGCTTTAGAAAAGTTCGGGTCTCCCCCCAAGGGCCTGATTCACGATGCGCCGCACTGCACTCAACAAGTCCAAGGCCAAGCTCAAGGATCGACCACGAGACGACCTCCCAGCCGCTCCCACTGCCACTGCCACTGTCGCCGTCGCCGCCTCATCCGTGTCTGCCGTAGAGGCCCTCTTGCGGGATGAGGGCTTTCAGGCTCACAATCACGAGCTCCTCGATCCCTCCGTCCCCGTCCCGAACCCAGCTCCCGCGCCTCCGGGCCCGGTCTCCGCCTCGGTCTCCGTCACTGCCCACGACGCCGTCCCCGTCCCCGACTTGCTCTCGCAGCTGGATCATGGTCGGCAGCTCCTCGTCCACTCCGTCGCTGATTCGTCTCTTGCCGCCGTCTCCTCTTCAACGTTGGACTCGCCCATGACAGATGCGTTCCCCGCCGAACTTGACGCCGTCTCCGCTACCGCTGCCGCTACCGCCGCCACCAACACAACTTCTTTCGCCATTGCGACTTCCGCTCCTCCAACTAACTTGACACCTTCTGTCGCCGCCCATCTACCGCACCAGGACGGCGACGACGACGACGACGACGACCAAGTCACCACCACCATCAGCAACGCATACGCAAACACCTCCCAATCTGTCGAATCCAACCCCGACGACGATATTGAGCTAGACCTGGACGCGTCCTTCCGCCCTCCTATACTCGACGACCTCTACATCCCCACCAACAACGCCAACCTCGACCCCGACTACGTTCATCACTACCACGCGGAGGATTATGACCTTGATATGAGCGACAGTGACGGCGGTGCTTCTCTTGACGACGACGGCATCTACGTACCTCAGCTCCAAGCCGACCATCACCCCCATCCCGTTCAACCCCAGGAGGACGATGATGCCCAGGCTCCCTCCTCTGGTCCAGTCAATTACCTCTTACACACTTTCTTCAACGCACCCTCCCTAGCAGGCGCCGACATCGTCATGGACGGCGCTCCGCCTACTGGGCCATGGGCTTCCACGCCCAACAACGCCCCCCTTCCACTACTACAACCTCCTACTCTAACGGAACCCATCGGTCTTGCCCCGATCAGCAACCCCAACCCAACAATGCTAGGGTCCGAAAACCATGGCTTGATCGACTTCCTCTGGCATTGGTCGCGCGAGGCACGCATCTCGCACTCATATTCAATGCGAGCCTTTGCGCCTTGTCCCGAGGACCTCCGCCGGCAGGCGCAGGTACACATGAACGAGGTTCGGTACGACGATATCCGTGGCGACGAATACGATTTCCAGGGCATGGACTGGGATTCAATGGGCACTACTCGTGAGCACGCCCGCAAAAGGCGCCTCGAAACTTATAAGAACTACGTCAACAAGGAGGGGTCTGATATGTTGAATGTAAGTGTCCACCAGTCCCCAATTCTGGTTCATGGACGGGTAAGCTAATACGGACGATAGCCTCACATGACCGACGTCAGGATCCCCAAATTGGAAAACTACGTCAGATTCAGGAAGTACCTAGTTCGCCGGGACGTCTACTTGGCTCACTTTCAACTACGCAGCGTGCTGGCATGCCCTTCACGCTCACAGGCCTACTACCCCGGCGGCCGAGGAGTCAACCATATGAACCCAGTCTCGGGCAAGACCGAGCTCTTCCTCAACAACAGCGATGTGACGGGCCTCGGAGCTGTCATCTCTACTCTCGACGCCAACAAAGGAGTCTTGATGGCGGGCACCTTCAATGGGGAGTACTACCTCAAGAACTTGTACACCGAGGACAAGAAGGACTACTCTGACGGTCAGATCACGCCGAACCTAGGAGGAATCACCAACCATATTCAGATCCACAATCCTCGACGATCAGGTAGTCCCGTCGCCGCCATTTCAAGCAACGATGAAGGGTTCCGTGTCATAGATCTCGCAACGGAGAAGTTCCTGCTGCAGACCCGGTATCGGTTTGCGCTCAACTGCTCCAGCATCTCTCCTGATGGCCGGCTGAGGGCTATGGTCGGTGACGACTTCAAGGTGATCATCTCGGACGCCGACACTGGCCAGATCCAACAGGAACTGGCTGGGCACCGCGACTTTGGCTTCTCCTGCGACTGGTCTGATGACGGCTGGACGGTGGCCACTGGCTTCCAGGACAAGGGTGTCAAGATCTGGGATGCTCGCCGGTGGTGCGACTCAAGGGGCATCAGTACACCTCTCTGCACTATCCGGTCGGAGATGGCGGGTGTTAGAAACCTGCGTTTCTCGCCAGTCGGCAGTGGTGATAGGGTTCTCGTGGCAGCCGAGGAAGCTGACTTTATCAACATCATCAACGCCCAGACGTATCACTCGAAGCAGATGGTCGACGTCTTTGGCGAGATCGGGGGCATCGCCTTCACCAACGGCGGACAGGACTTGAACGTGCTCGTGAGCGACCGGAGCCGTGGCGGCCTGCTCCAACTCGAGCGGTGCGGCACCGGACCTGAGCCTTTCTTCAACAAGTCGTGGCAAAGGTTCACTGACCCCGATACTGACCAGTGGCACTATCGGGCTGATTCGAATGCACATAAACATGAGCCTTACCGCCGAAGGCCTGTTTCTACCGACACAGTAGCCATCTTTTAAAGGAGAAGCATATCCCGTCTTCTCAAGCTGATACCCAACGGGGTCAATGATACCCGCGACATATCTCTACACTTGCTTGCTGCTTGCTTGCTTGGCCTTGCTCGTCACTCATATTATTCGAAGCACACGGCACGACTCTCTCTCGATTAGCATTATACCCCCTTTTGTTATCGTTTAATCAGCTTATTCACCATCCATCAACCGGGGAGCGACCATACGGTCTATGACGGCACGCCAGCAGCAAATAGGCGACTACCTTGGGCATTTTTGAGAGGAGAGGCCAGAGCATCAATCCATCCATCCATCCACTTAGCTTCAAAGCGTTCCACTCATATCTCTATGCATGTATTTCACATTTTTGGGCATTTCTTCCCTCTTCTCTCACTGTTATCCTGACGGCTTGGAAAAGCCCAGGCGGTCTTGGGGATACTAGATACAAGGGCATCGGCAACGGGAATCTGGGGGTCCTTTTTTCATTTGCTTTTCTTTCCTCATTGGGAATTTGCATCGACAAGCGGGAAGCTATCATGCTGGGGTGTTAACTATACGTTCTGCGGGGATGTCTAAGCATCAAGGGTGAGTTTTTTGGGGGGTTTACCTGGAAAGGGGGTTCAAAGCCGTTTGTATATCTATCTATATTGCCATGTTGCACTTAGTATTCTTGTGATTCTTAATCAAACGATGACGCCGAATAATGAAACCAAATCCAAAACCACTTTGAAGTTCTCTCGTCACATCTCTCATCCTGTTCTTAACCGTAGTTCGCATGGTGCAAGTCTCGAAACTGCCGATCTCTATGGTCAGGTCTCAGATTGTTGGGAGGGTGTTGTTTTGAGACACTACAAGCCTCCTCTTCTCTCATGGGTTGGGCCAGCCACACGGGATCCGAGACATGACGGTTTCGTCACCATTCCAGATGCCTGACCTTTTTTTTTAAAAGTCTTCACCGCTCAGGACGGTGAGGGGGTTGATGATGTTGACGACAGGTAATTCGACGGGATATGTTCACGCGACCACATGCATATCCCAACTGCAAAGCCTTTGATGTTGGTCACATTTCACTGCCTCTCCGTTTATCGGACTTACCGTCGTTTCGCCCCCTCCCAAGACATGGGATGGTCTCTTTTTGTCTTGGGTTTGGGCAGCGCCGAGGAGGGGGATTTCGGCGTGTCTCACCTTTTGGTTCCCGTCTCCCCCTCGTGGTTCACCATTTTTTATTGTTTTCGCTCTTGTTTTCGCATGGATCAGACAAAGGGTTGTAGTTGGTTCAAGGAGGAGACGGGATGGACATTACCTAAACCACTGATCACTTTTTCCATGAGATTAGAAGATGTTTTGCATATCTTCATATAAGGATTGGCAGTGTGTGTTGACTACTTAGACAAGTTTAATCATAGTCTCACTATTTAGTCATTAATTATCCCAAGTCCCGGGAGATTGGATAGTGTTACGTAGTGCTCATAGCATCCAAGAATTGCCTGTCATATGCTCTGATACATGAGATAGTGGTTGATATAGGGGTGTTGAGTGACACTGCCGAGCACTGTGAGCACTGAAAACGTGTGCTAAAACAGGCTAAGCAGTCACTCAGCACATGGGCGCCATAGTCTTGTAGCTTAACAGTAGTCTTTCATAACTTGTGCCACGTTCATTGAAGTCACATTGAAGAATCAAGAGGCACCGAAATTGCCAAGTCACAAGGGCATGTTTTGTTGAGAATAGACACTAGTAAATTACAGCATTATGAAGCAGAGGCTGAATGACAACCCGGCTAGATAAGATAGATCATGCATACAGATCGTCCCTCCCCAGATATAGTTTATATCCTCTTTAAGCTCAGAAGCCATAAGTTGCGTGTACCGTAAGAAGTGTTATCGCAAAGACCACATAGGGAAGACAACAGCAACAACACAAAATAGACAAGAAAAGATCATGTGTCGAGTGAACAAGTATTCAAGAAAAGAGTCCTCCACCGCCCGACCCGCTTCGGTTTCCCTCTGTGTTGGACGAGCGCGAGCGCGAACCACACTACCCCCTGCGGCGTTGTGTCTATAGTTGACCTGAGAGAAAGAGGACCGTCGGCTTTCGGACTCCCCCTGAAGGTTTTTGCTGAGGTGAAAGGTGATGGATTATATGTGATGGGACCAGCCGAGAGAAAGAGGATTGCTGGGGAAAAGGAGGAACTGAATGGCCGGGCGGTGTTGGATGTGGTTCATGTACATTCAGCATACCGGGGATTGACGCGGTCAGAGAACGTTCCGCATGCTGTAACCCGAACTGAAGCTTCTCGAGCGTCGCTTAGTAGAAAGCGCTCTTGCAGCCCCAGCTCTGCTCACAGTTGCAGGAGCCGGGCTCCTTCCACTTGTCATCCTCGTAGGAGAAGAAGACGGTCTTGTCGCCGCAGCTCTCGCGGATCGACTTGATGGCCTCGGCCTGCTCAGACTTGCCGGGGCAAGCAGAGCCGTTGCAGTTACCCTCAGAGGGCCAGCCGCACTCCAGGTTGATCACGTCGTTACCCTCGCAGATCTTGCTGAGGAGATCGAGCTGGCCAGAGACAAAGGTACCGGCGTCGGAGGGGGTGACCTCGGCGTTGAAGTAGGGGTGGATGTTAGCACCAGTGACATCAACAACGTCGCAGATGGCAGACTTGGTCTCGGGCTGCTCCCAGATGTTGAGGGTCTCAGCGATGGTGTAAGGACCAGTGTAGCCGGAGCACTTGGACTTGACAACAGTGATGAGTTCGCGGAGCTCGGAAGCAGAGCAGAAGCCGTTCATGATGGCCTCGTTACCGACAACGAAGAGCTTGACCTGATCCCACTGAGCCCACTCGGCGATGGCGTCGACCTGCTCCTTGATCTCGGGGGTCTCGTAAGAGCAGCCAGAGGCCTTGACAAAGACACCAATGATCATGTCAATACCGTGTTTCTTGCAGGCAGGGCCAACAGACTTGAGGGTGTCGCAGTCAGTGGAGTAGGATCGGATGATCTGGAAACCAGCCTCCTTGAGCTCAGCAATGTCCTGGTCAACCTTGTCGGCGGACTTGCAGTCACCGTTGGAGGACTCATAGGGGGTGTAGGTGATACCATAGTGGTCGTTGCCACCTCGGAGAGAGCCGCCGGTGGAAACCTTCTTGGGCTGGGCCTTGGGCTTGGGAGCAGCAGAGGGCTTCTCATAAGCGGGCTGGGTGTAGGCAGGGGTGGAAGGCTTCTCGGCAGGAGTGGAAACCTTCACGGTAGGAACCTCGTAGACGGGAGTAGAGGGCTTCTCCTTGGGGGCCTCGTAAACAGCCGTGGTGGGCTTGGGCTTAGGGGCCTCGTAGACGGGAGCGGAAGGCTTAGGAGCCTCAGTGGCCTTGGAGGAAGCAGGGACGCCAACCTGAGAGTAGGGGCAGACGTAGACGTAGCCGGTCTCAGTGACGGTCACAACCTGCTCGGGAGCAGTGTAAGTGCCAGGAGCGTAGCTGGTGGGGACGGGGTAGACCAAGACGGTCTCCTCGGTGCAGCTCTTGGTGACGGGAGCAATGGTGTAGGTGCCAGCGGAGGGGCAAACGTAGACGGTGGTCTCGATGACGCTGGTAACCTTGCCCTCGTGCTCAGTCTCCTTGGCGTAGGGGCAGGTGATGGTCGTGGGCTGCTCGACAACAGTGGTGACACCGCCGAAGGTGTGAGTTCCAGAGGGAACCTTGGTGGACTCGCCGACGCAGACGGTGGTGGACTCGGTCACGGTCAGGGTGGTGGCGGGGAAGGTGTAAGTGCCGGGAGTCGGGCAGTCATACTCCTGGGGAGTAGGAACAGGGATGACCGGGACCTCAACGACCGAGGTGGAGGTAGGCTTAGGCTTAGGAGCCTCGGTGGTCGGCTTAGGGGCCTCATACGTGGGCTTGGGAGCCTCGTAGGTGGGCTTGGGAGCCTCGTAGGTAGGCTTGGGAGCCTCGGGAGCCTTGGTGGTGACAACCTCCTTGGTCTTGGGAGCAGGAGGGGGAGGGTTGGGGATGACTGTTCCAGCATGTCAGCTCACTAAACTCAACTCAATCGGATATGCTTCATACGAGTAGGCTCGCCGTAGTAGGTGGTCCAGATGGTGGTGCAGCTGGGGACGCAGACCTCACCACGACGGAAGAGGTCGTGGGCACGGCGGTGGTGAGGGTAAGCGGCGTGGGCGCCGGTGGCCATGGCCGCAACGGCGGCGGCAGCAATTCCTCCCTTCATATTGAACAAGCTCAAACAACAAACAGATATATATGCGGTTATATAGTTGGCGTTAGAAACGAATGCCCGCTAAAAGAGTGAAGCGGTAAGTGGGAGATGGGAAACGAGAAAGCGAAAACAAAAAGTTAACGAGGCTCTCTAGATTCTCGACATGAACGGAACCGTGAGGAAGGAAGGAGGAGAAGGAAAGAAGAGGAGCAGAACAGCGGCATTATGAGCAGATTGGTGTTATTGCTGCTCCTGCGCCTTAGTTGGGGAGGACCCGGCTAGATTGTTGTGCCTTGCTTGGCTCCAGGAGTCGTCGCATTGGCAAAAGGCTGATCTAGCCAAGAATAGCCACTCTGATGGTACCTGAGACTCACACTCAGGTACCCGTCCCCAAGCCGTCTCTCAAGAATGGCAGGGATGTCAGTCGCCAAGTTCCGACAAGAGACCACCGCGGTCACCGTTGGTGCTATGCGCCTATCACACATCCCAGCATACAGCCGGGGTTCGCGGGCGAAAAGGGGAACCGTGTGGAGCATGGGCAAGGTGTAATTTCGTCGCCTCGGCCGGCCAAGGGGTATGAGCTTGTCCAAGTTGCCGACACCTCCCCCAAACGAAACTATCCTCCAGCGCTCGAAAAGGGGAACTTGGCGGTGTCACGGGTGCTGCCCATAGAGAGCCTGGCGCTACCAGCAAATGAGGAGCCAAGCCTGGCCTCGCTGGGGGATTCGCTGTGAAGCGAAATCATGTCAATGGAACGGCAATGCTTCTAGACGCTGGTTGGTTGGTTGGTCAGCCCAGGGGGCTCCGAGATGACCACAGATGGGTGGTTGATGAAGGCCCCGCTGGGAGATGAGCCTAATAGCCTCGCCTCTCTCATGTTTATCGCGGTGTGCCTCTGCCATGCCGTGCCGTAAAAGTCAAGTTGCTGGCCCTGTGGAGGTTCTCCATCAAAGGATCCCCGTACATGATGGAGCGGCCTCCAGGCTGACCAACGGCTGGCTGCTGCATCCAAACCTTGAGTCCCATCGAGGTCCCTTCCATCAAGGAAGCATCCATGGTGAATCAGCCGGCTCATCGGCCTGTGGGTCGCGAGATTGTTCCTGCATCTGACACGGCCCCCAATTTGCCTTAGTGTGAGTGGCTGGCGCTTCTCGGTGGTCGAGG
This sequence comes from Fusarium vanettenii 77-13-4, assembly GCF_000151355.1. NCBI lineage: Eukaryota > Fungi > Ascomycota > Sordariomycetes > Hypocreales > Nectriaceae > Fusarium > Fusarium vanettenii. The sequence continues at coordinate 476,397 of NW_003315881.1, forward strand.
GGCCCTCGTGTTTGTTTTAGCGACTTTTTGGCCATCTTTGTAAGTGTCGTCACTCTCCGTAGACCGCTGATTCCCTCGAGGACAGGGCCGGGATTGTTGCCCATGGCCATTCCCATCCCATCCATCGACTGGTCCAGCCCGTGAGGCGCAGGTGTCCCTCTTTTTCTGCGGGGGAGAACAGCCAGCAAAAGCCGGGGCGAAAGCTTGTCGATCGGATCTTTGGCTGGCCGAAACAGCTAGAGCCATGGCGTGCAGGCGATATGAGTCGGCGCGCGAGCGCAGATTGCCTGCCCCCTTCAGATCAGATCGTATAATTTGCTCTTCGTATTCTGTCTGGTCTGGTCTGGTCGCACGGCAGTTGATGGCCTAGGGCCCTAGAACTTTCTGGCTTTGCGCATTGCATCGCATTTTCCAAGACAACCGACTGCCCCCGCAGGTTTCATAAACCGACTGATTCGAGTCTGTTGTGCTGTCACCCTGTCCCGCTATGTCTTTGTTTTCCAGCCAATCCTCCAGTTCACTGGTAGCGGGATGGACTGGGGTCTCAAGGTGGGCAAGGTAATGTCGATCTGTCGGCTGCTTGCTTTCTTGTTCAAATCAAAAGTTATTTCGCCCGTTTCTTGGCCCTTGGCTCTGCTGAGGTTGCCCAATGCAAGCCCCTATTCCGGGCCAACGAGCGAGGACTTTTGCTGAAGGATTAGCCATTGCCCTCCGGTGTTGTCAAGTATACGGATGGCATGGCTCTTGTTGGCATTGTTGTCGATGTATTTATTGCGAGCACAAATGACTTGGCATGCATGTCATCCGAAATAGCACCCTTCAATGGATGTTCCTGCATGCATTCAAGGATGGATGGATGTCTCAAGACACGTTGGCTGTGAGGTGTTGTCGCTGAATATTCAAGCCATCATGTGCAGCTTCCGAAACAAGCACTGACAAGGATCTAAATGGAAGGAGTGGCGGAAACCGTTGTGAGACGCCACGTCATGTGACACCGCGAGACACATGAGCACCTGCTTAACGCGGTGTGGCTAAAATTTTCAGCCTCGTAGGTACTGGGGAAGCATTGACGACCATCGAGATAGTGAAAAAGATGTTGCGATCATCAACCCGTCGGTATGTGTGTCGAAATTGCATTGCCCATAGTCGCAATGGGCCGGGGTCTTCTCTCCCGTTGTTGGCGCACTCATTGACTGCAGCGAAAAAGGTTGGTTTCTTTCTTGACGGCTCATAGCAACATCAGTTAATCTGATTTTTCTTGCAGTATTCCACCACAACCCAACGTCTTCAAAATGGCTTTAGACCAGCCAACATCCCTAAATCTGATCCCCAACCGCCTTTGGCGTCTTCTATTCCAGGCCAAGGACCGATTAGACAAAGATTGCAAGGCTGGGTGCCTGAAGAAGATGAACGGATTACTCAACTCGTTCCCGACATGACCTTTTGGTCCAAGGTGACCAACAGCAACACCCGTCCCCAGTCAACTGGCTCGACAGAGATGGATCACTTCAAGTCTGATAGCTCCGGTATGACTGAGTCAGACGAGGCTTTCAACAATGAGGATGTTGAACTTGCCATTGTCGGAACCAAGACCAGAACTCCTGGTGATCTCGTCGAGATGAAGTAATGGCCCCCGTCTCTTCACCCTAGTTCAACAGCAACTAACACATTAGCAGACAACCTGGTTCTAGAACTCCCCTCTTTGGTATTTACCTGGGATACTTTGGCAGTCGTCATCACTTCTACACAAACACGGGCAAATGGGTCATCAGCTTGGGATTTAATGCCCTGTTCACCATCTCCAAATTTGTCTCCGCGGACGACTTGAAGCCAGTTCTGGCTTTGATCCCCCAGGATGTCACACCCGATGACTTTGAAGAACTCCGGAGGGAGGACAGGGGCCCTAGCCGTGAAGCCGGTGCTGACCTGATTCAAAAAATGCGGGCTTTCACTTTGGAAGCTGACACGGCATATCAAGCCAGCCTCAATAGCCTGGATAGAGCAAGGTCCCTGGTGTCGGATGGCAAGCGGACCAAGTACCTGAGCCTATTCGAGCTCGCCGACATTCTCTTGCCTCAGTCCCTCAAGAAAGGCAAACGATTTTCTCCCGCAGCCCTATACGCCGTACATACCGCCCTCTACCGGAACGACTTCATCTTCCGGCCTCTCAGCCCATCTGCGGATTGTCACCGACGGGATCATCTTTTTGAGATTTTTCCGTATCAGGATCTCATGATGATCAACCGTGTTTCACTCATGGTCCGCGACTATACCGTCACAAGGGGTAGGAACCTGAAGGCTCCTACTGACGAAGAACTCGCATGGACAGGGTTTGGTTCCTTTATTCTCAAAGCAAGGGAAGTTGTTCTCGCCAATCGCGAGAAGCGATCCTGGACACCCTACGGCGTCCTCGCCCCTTCGTCAGGGGTAACTATCGAGACTGTGGAATGGTCAAGGAAACAGCTGGATTTCATACGCTTCTTGGAGTGGTGGGCAAGCTACGACCTCTTTGAGGACTCGTCGCGCTTCCATGCGGATGGTTCTCTGATTCTCCGGGCTCTTGACCTCTACGATAACGTCACTTTGGATCAGCGAACCGCCTGGACTTTTCTTCAGGAATTGGGTATGATTCCTCCATGGGAGATCCCGTCACGCTACAAGGTTCGATTCCCAGATGTCAAGATTGAGGGCGGAGGTGGCCTCCAGAGAGAGATCCCAGCCCAGCTGGAGGACTCGACACGGCCAGACATTGCAGAAGGCTCAAGGAGACAGTGGACCGACGACATGGTCTTTTGCATCGACGCTCCTGAAACCATGCTCATCGACGATGGTGTCTCGCTAGAGCGTACAGAGAAACCAGACGAGTTCTGGATTCATGTGCATACAGCCGACCCAGCATCAGGGATCAAGCCAAACTCTGAGTTGGGCAAGTTCCTGGAGCTGATTCCAGAAAACATTTACCTTCCAGGACACTTCCAGGCCATGCTTCCAGCCGATATCAGTCTGGACCAGTCAGGAGATTTCAAATCCGAAAGCCTTGTCGACCAGTACTCCTTGGCTGCCGGCCGACCAGCCCTCACCTTCAGCGCCAGGGTTAACAAGAAGGGTGATCTCCTTGACTACAAGGTTGAGCCAGGAACCCTTCACAAGGTCACATATTTGGATCCCAAGGACGTTTCCAAGTTTTGCAATGAGCCCCCGCCTCCCCCAGCATCCGACAAGAGTCTTGTCGTTGGACAACTGCCAGACAAGGCAAAGACGGAGCCAAACCGGCCCATAATGTCGGCAAAAGATTTGGACGAGAAGAGCAAGGGAGACCTCCTGACGCTCTACCGCTTGGCTGAGGCGATCAGAGGAAAGCGGCTTGAGAAGGGAGCGTGGCCCTCGTTTCTGCCTGGAGCCTCTGTCACGGTCGCCTTTGAGGATGTACCAATGAGCCAAACTGAGGGGACAAAGGTGCTGCCTCCGGACCCGTACATCAAGATCGGCTACGACTCGTTCAATGGCGCCTCGGTTGTCTCCAACACGATGGTTCTGGCGGGTGAGATCGCGGCTCGGTGGTGCTCTGACCGCAAGATCCCGGTCCCATACCGAAGAGATGTGCACTCGAAGGACAATTTTGAGGCTATCTATAACTACGCCACCAAGGAGCTATATCCTCCCCTCGAGAGGGGTGTGCAGCCAACGCTGGCGCAGCGTCAGCAACTCTCACGTCTCACAGGCGGCGTCGAGATGTCGACAGAGCCCGGGCCATACTTTATGTTAGGTCTAGACATGTACGCCAAAGCCACGTCGCCTCTCCGCCGCTTCTCCGACCTGGTGGTCCACTGGCAGGTTCACGCGGCGCTGGCACACGAGCGGGAGGTGAAGCGTCGGATTGATCCCGAGACGGACGACCTGAACGGCATTCTTCCATTCACGGCAGAGACTCTCCCCAACACCATCAGCCTGCTACACATGCGGGAGAAGATGGCACGGACCGTCTCGCAGGGCACCAAGGAGTGGATGCTCATGGCGCTCGTGCGGGCCTGGAAGTTTGAGGGCACGATACCACCACGGATGCGCTTCAAGGTCGAGTCCCGGTGGCGGCAGGGCGTGCTAGGCAAGCTGGACCTGTTTGACCTGGATGCCATCATGACGGTCGACGGCATCGATAAGCTCATGCTCGTCAAGGATGTCAAAGTGGGCGATCAGTTCGACGTTGAGCTCTGCGACATCAACGTCCACTCACGGCAGATCTTTGTCAAAGCGCTCAAGCACAATGGCCAGGGTCAGAGCCAGAGCCAGCCGGCGCACTCCCCGGCCGCCTCGGCCCCGGACCCAACCCCGTGAGCTACGCCGCAAGGGCTTCTTCCCCAGGTGCTGGCCGTCACCGCCTGGGGGGCAAGATGGGGGGGCTTTTCTTGGGCGGGCTGGACTTTACGGTCAGCACAGCACAGCAATGTTTATTCCGGCTCGTCCTCAACGTCAGCACACACCCCTTTCCAACGGTCAAACGTGGAGCGCCCCGACCGGGCGTGGAGCCTCCCCCGCATTTGCACATCGTGCCCCCCTGCGTCAAGAGACATGGTCCCCTAGTCGGCCTCCCCAAGACGCCAAACCGCCAATCTTTCAGTCATCTTGACTGACTGGCATTGGCGTTGGACACTGCCCGACGGACCCTGATGCGGGAGCTTGTGGTTGGATGAAAAACTGCCGCACTGTATACTATGATTCAACAAAATTCCTCCCCCTCCCCCAGTACCTATCCGAGCTTGGAAGCTCAGTGGAAGATTTACATTCCCAGACCAAGGACCCTGACAGAGACATACGTCACTCATGTACGATATGCGTGTACGATGAACAGATGGTGACTGTGGAAAATCACGATGGAAACGAAATGTACAGTAGATCACCTCACCTTTTTTTAAAATAGAAAGAGAGAAACAGACGAGACAAATCGGTCCAAACATCAGACGTCGATGTCCAGTGTCTTTTGCATCAGCTCGCCATCGTTGATTCCCCCGCACCGTCCACCGCCAGACTTTCAAGGGTCAGCAGTCTCACATCCTCGGCTCTTCAGTACCTCTCTATCTCACCTTGAGCTTTTCCTTCTCACCTTTTGCAGCTTTGCTTTGTCTTTCTTTACTCAATTGGACATGGGAGCCTGGTGTAATTTGGGGGGGCACGTGGAATGAGGTCACGCGCGCTGAAAGAACAGACCAGCCTGCGTCCAAATTCCCCAACAATTTTTTCCACACGCAAATCGGGGTCGGTCCTGAAATGATCCACGTTGACCCGGTGTTGATTGGCTCTAGGCGGTGGCAAAGTCAAAGTCAAAAAAGGTAACCCCGAATAGGCAACCGGAGCCCAAGGTACACTGACAACACAATAAACAATGGCAACAATAACCACTCTCGGTAGCAAATAGCTAATATTAATGCTTTCATGATATTATTCTTGTTTCCATTTTAACGCTTTTGTTTTTGCCAGTCCGGCGAGCCTGCGTGCGTAAAGAGCCTAGGTACTCGACTAGGTAGTAGATCCCATCCCTCCTATGTACAAACAAACACGCCAACGCAACCCAACGCACGCACTCAAGAGCCTGGTCCTGTTTCCGTTTGCCCCCTCCGGTTCCGCCTTTAGCCAGTAACTTGCCCCTTGACCGTCCGTTACCGTTGAATCGCCGTAGTCGCCAGAAAAAAAACCAGTGATGATCCCTTTGCCTTTGCCTGACCGTTCCTTTCCTTTCCTTGCCCTGAGTCCGTCCGTAATCGCCCGAGTACCGCCCTCGAGTTCCTAGTATCCACTTTCCGATGGGATATCATGAAAAAAAACCTGCCACAAAGGAGAGGATGAAAAAAAAAATTATAACGCCGAGTATTCCCCGGTCCCATGACCGCGTGGCCGTCGATATCCGTTTCCTTCGCCCCGACGCAGAGGGCCGGGGCTCGGGCCTGTCGTGTCACAGGGCAGTCTGGTCCCTCGGTAAGAAACCAAGGCGACCAATTGACTGTCTCCTCAGCTGTTGATATCTTTGTAGATACCCAGTACCGCCTGAAGAGTGGTCCACGATGCCTCGTAGGATCCTCCTTGTTGTCAGTCACCCGACTTCCACCACTGAGCACCTTGCTTTTCTTTAACCGTTTCGTCTTTCTCCGCTTTGTTTCGTCCAGACCGTGTATGATGAATTCAACTGGAAATCCAGTGTCGCTTTTCCAAGAGTCGTAAGGTCGCCGGCCTGAGGGTTAAGAGTCCCCAAAGCCAGGACAGGTAATAAGCATGGCTAGAAATGCCAATGACTCTCAGAGGTGCCAGTATATAGTGATGCGCTTTTCTTGTTGTCTCATGGCGTCGTTGAATCTCACAGTGTGTATGTGTGAGTCACAAGCTTGATAGCTTGGTCGAATTCGAGATGTGTCGCTAACGAGGGCCGGGTACCATGGACCACGCATGGTTCAATAGCCTGTCCGGCTAAACGCTCAAGAGTCCTCCCATTACTTCCTCCAGCCAACGTTCCAGATGACGTGGGCGATGTCGCGAGCGGTGTTAACTGTGTCGATAACACGACCGAAGATGCCGTCAGCTGATGCTGCTTCTCCCTCCTCGTACGGCATGAACATGCCCGAAGGCGTTCGTCGCATGCCAGCAGGCTCCTCGCATAGGCTGCCAGAGGAAATCGACCTGTGAAGGCCGCCATTGGTCTTCTCTGCGGGTGATGACCAGCCAGGGCTGGGGCTGCTGAGCAGAGCATCGTCAAAGCTGTCTTCGTCATCGTCCTCACCCATGAAGAACTTGCCAGACTGCTTCGAGGGTCGAAGTGTCTCTTGTGAAGATGAAGGGGACATGATCGGGCTTCGAGAGTGCTTCATAGCCGTCTCTCGCGGTTCGGGTGTGTCTTCCCGGTACTTGAGTGTGGTCGACGGCAACATGGCAATCGTCTTTCCCTCGGTAGGCTTGGCCTTGATAGTCTTGCGTCGGAGGATTGGTCGCTTCTTCGTCTTCATACGCTTCATCATCACACCGTCGTCTGAGTCGCTGTCCTCTCCAAAGCGGTCCGTGTCCACTTCCTCTTCGTCGTCGCCCTTAGCCTCGACAGCAATGCATTGCTCGACTTGCTCATTGAAGTGAATGTGCTTTCGCTCAGAGTTGGGAGATGTGATTCCAGATGACTCAGTCGAGGGAGCGACGCTGCTGCTCTCCCCACTTAACCGTCTCACTGAGAATGGGTAGGCCAGGTAGTCGGTTGTTGAACGCCCGAGATGAGGTCGTAGGATTCCTCTAGTCTCCTGTGCCTTGACAGCTGCTGTGGCTTGCTTAAGCAGAGAAGCTGTTGATAATGATCGCTGAAGCATCACTTCAGACATGCTCCGCTTCTTCAGGATTGGCTTCTTGGAAAGGTTCACAAATGAGTCAGTCTTGGACAATGACACACTGTTGGGCTCGGTCTGAGTAGAGTGTAGGGCCCTTTGGCCCGACTGCAGAGGGCCATAGAGCCAAGTCACATCGCAGTCCTTGAGCCTTGAAGATGTAAGCGTTTTCGTTCGGCAATGCATGGATTAAAGGGCTACAAACCAATTGAGCGACTCGGGAGAAATGGTCTTGAGGTTGTTCTTGGCCTTCATCCACGTTCTCCAGGAAGCATTTTCTAATCGCGCGCTGTTGGCAAATTCTCCACGTCGCGTCACGACGTATCGCCATGATGACCAGATATCTTCCTCCTTCCACTCATGGGATAGGTAGTCGACTTGGCGAGAAGGTCGGCTCGAGACAGCTGTGTCATCCTCTGCATGCTCAGCTTGATCAGGAGTGTCGGGTCTTGAGGTATCGTTAGAGCTCTCTTCCGAGTTCTCATGATCCGCCGGTGAGACGGTATACGAATCACCGGTTCGAGGACTGGGGGGTGGCTCTAGGTTGTCGTCATGGTGAATCTCCGGGCGGATCTCAGGATGAACATAGAGCTTTTCTTGTCCAAAAGTGGGAAACATGAAGTGGTCTTCAGGCGATTCCGAAAGGCCAAGGGGATCGTCGTAATCTGAGGCAATGGAGAGATTGGTAGCAGGAGTGGATGCGTAGGAAAGGTCGGCGGAGTCGGCGTGGATAGTACGGGGAGAGGAGGGAGCAGAGGACGAGTTGGATGTGGCGTATGACTTGGAGACGGAGGTGTAGTGGTCGCTAAGACGAGAGGTCGAAGAGAAAGCTGCAGATGATGACATGAAGTTGGACTGGGAATGCGAGCGCCTCAAGGAGGACGCGGCGAAATAGTCGTTGTCGTCGGAGGGTAGAACGATGGCCATGATGACAGATGAAGTGAGGTCCGCGGATGGGACCTGATTGACGCCGCAGCACCCAGGAAGGAGAGGTGAAGGGGTTTCTTTGTGTTTAGAGACTCATGAGTATATAGAGTGCAGTTGCTGGCGGATCGTAGTTTGGATGGATGGATGCAAGAAAGAAGAATTCGACGTGGGTACGAGGTATTGAGGATGGGATGGGGATTGCCGACGACGGTGGGGGCAGGCTTATAGCAGTAGCGCAGGAGCAGGAGCAGGAGCAGTGCGCAACGCAGCGAGCGAGCGTCGGCCGGGGCCCGGGGGCAGGTGGTCAAAAAGTCGTTTGGGGCTAGCTTCTAGTGTACGAAGTAGCCTGGTGGACTTGGGTGTGGACGGACGACGAGCGAGTGATGGCAAGGATGGGCCTGAACCTGGTCGAGGCGTGGTGGCGTTGGAGCGATTGTGCTCCCCCCCAGTCCCAGGGCGGTGACGACTTTCGTGGGGCAGGCGTTGGCACTTCGGTCGCAGGCCGGGTGCGGAGACTTGCGCCCGCTGTATTGGTATTGGGCAGGCTGGCGACAGAGGGTGCTAGGGGTGTTTGCCCTGTGCGTGCGGTGCTAAGTTGGTGGACGAAGGATGGATGATTGACCCTCTCGATGATGGATGTTTGAAAACTGGTCGAGGATTGGAGGTGGAAGTGGAGGAGAAGGAGGGCAGAGATAGGGACAGGCCGTAGCGTATTATAGATGAGGTAGGTACAGTAGGTACGGTAGGTAGAAGGAATAAGAAAGAAGAGAAGCGAGTGGGTGGGACGAAGAGGGGAGGGGGAAGAGCCAGAATAAAGCCTCCGTCCAGTCCAGTACAGTCCAGCTCCGGGGAAGTACCAACACTGGATGGAAGGGAGAGCGAAAGAGGACACTGGCAAAGATAAGGAACGAGACCAAGCACACTGCCGAAGAGAGTACTCTGAACTGTGCTCACAGCAGAGACGAATGGATGGATGGATGGTAAGGTACTGTGCTGTAGGTACACGACCGAGGATAGCAGAAAGTCAATACAGGTGAGGGACCGAGGGCAGGATCCAGAGGGCGTCAAATTAAAGAATGTTTAATCCAAGATAGTAACCCACGTACGTACCTACCGGTACGGTAATTGAGGGAGAGAAAGAGGGGGAGTGTCGCAATTCAAGAGGAGAAACCGTGTGTCTGTGACTGCTACTATCCCAGGCGGAAGAAGACGGGATCACTCCTTTTGGCGGTTTCCCTGGGGCCCTTTCTTGGGGTTCCATCCATGGATTCAGCAATTCTTACTCTCAAGCTTCCATCCCAGGCCGATGTACATGGCCGGCAGGTCAATGCAGAAGGCGTGCAGACGTGCAGATGCCGGGGTAGAGCGTGCTGAGATCAGTGAGTTTCAAGGCCTTCTGGTGTCTATTTTTTGGTCCGGATTGTGTCCTCTTGCTGGGGTCTTCAAAGACCTCCCTGCAAACGGTCCCAAACAAGCACCGACAAAGAAGAGGCTGATGGTACCCAGGCATGCTTCCAGGCCAGGCCAAGCCAAGGGACCCCAGGTCTCTCTCGTAGGTTCCTTTTAGCTCCTCCTGGCGGATGTCTCGCAAAGTGGAGGTCTCGCTTTTTCGATCCTGGGTGCTTCCCCACTGGCCTAGCCGCTCGGCTTGAATTGCGAGCAGGAGACGGGAGCCACTTGAGGAACGAGGGCGTCTGTCTCGTCTGTACCGTACACCGGACGTAGCCCTATACTGTACGGAGCCCGAGTTGAGAGAGGGGTACATAGGCGCGCGCAGTAGGGTCAATTCTCTACGATATCCAGTTCCGCCGGCGGTCTACGCTTGTGTGGGCAGAAACTGTGTAAGATGGAGATGGGTGATGAGTAAGGATTCGATACTGGAGAATCAGGAGAAATGGACGGGGAAATCTGGAGATGGATGGAGTGTGGCCAAATTCAGGGAGAGGATAAGGGCGAGACTGGTCAACGTCTTCAAGGTCAGGCGTGGGGTTAGGAAGTTTTGGAGCAGCAGCAGATCAACGGCGGCGGCGGCGACAACAAGGTTGGTATCAACCCAGGCTGGATGTCGCGATTCCAGCACGCAAAAGCAGCTCACGGACTCGCACCATGGCATGGCATGGCAGAGAGACGAGACCTGATATCTCTGGTTACACAATAACTATCTCCGGGGGGAATGGGGGGATGAGCGTCAGGTAGGTAGGGGGCGTGGGGTGTGTCTTTGAAAAGCGTGGGTTGTCCCAGCGTGGGACTCCATGGGGGCGTCGAGTGGGAGTGTCGTGATGGTGAGAGACAGTTAACGGGCATTTTTATTGACAAGAGAAAAAAGAGGAGATTTGTAGGCTGCCCACGCGTCTGTGTGTGTGTCTGTGTGTACAGGCCAAAGTTCATGGCCATGATGCGCGCCTGAGTGAACCTAGGGATATCCGGCTTTCTCCAAGCAAGTCAAGAAATGTGCTGGATATTGGATCCCAAGGCGAGTGTGATAATCACCAAAATCAAGCCTCAGATTCATCATCCCGTTGCATATCTCGAGCTCCCTCGATGCTACATACAGTCCAGCCGCGTCGACGTAGAAAGGGCCAATCCGGACAAGATGCCATATCCCTTGGGCCCGCCCTGACTTACCCATTGAAGTTCTCGGCGCAGGCTCAAGGCTCGAACCTAGATAGGCCGGTGGATGAGTGATGTTTTCATTACTTGCTCTCAAACAGAAGGACGGCAATGTCTGTTAGTCCATGCCATGCGAGTTTGATGCGACGTGATGTGTGATATGATGCGGACAAGATGGCACGCTGCACAACACTCAGCTAGGTGTTTGAAACTCCACCGCAACTAAGTCAACCCTCTGGTTATTGCGCACAGCATCTCCATGTGAGTAAGAGCGTCCCGTCCCTTTACCGAGTACCCAAACAGGTAGGAGTTTGGGGTCCCACAGTGACAGCAATTGAATCAATCATCCATCTACAACCCCCATGACTCTCCCCTTCTCAATGCTCCCGTGTCTATGGATATGGGATGAAGCGACTAGGTTGTTTGCGGGGTCAGAGAGGCCCAACCCACGGCTAAACAGTACCAAAGCAAAGCAAAGCAAAGCAATTTGCTACGAAGGTAGCTCTCCCCACCCCGAGGCGGTTGCAGGGGAACCCTTCCGGGCGCACCGCCGCGACGAAAGCTCTGTGGCTATGGTCTCGGACGTGGCCGAGCGAGTGAGCAAGAGGGCATCGCGAACAGAGAAATCACCAGTCAGTCTCCTGACCGACAAGGGCGCCGTGTAAGTGAGGGTTTCGGGAAGAGGGCGCGCGTGACCAAAGAGTCGCCGAGACGGGCCTTCTGAGCCTCCGAGGCTTCCCCTTCAGCCTCACTTAGAAGACAAGCGGAGGGCAGAAAAAGCACGACATCGCATCGAGTCCCACGCGACGGGACGGTCACTGGGTCAGGTCTGGTCTTGCTTGTCTGGTTATTTCGCTCCGTGTCGTCGCCCCGTGCATCCGCTCTCCTGGTTCTGCCTGGTCCGGGCGTTGTCGCCAGGTTGAAGAGAATTTTTTTTCTCTTTCTTCTTTAACCCTCGTCTCCCTAGTTTCTCTTCGGGTTCAGGTTCAAGTCCGGGATCCTCTCCCCGGGCGGAGCACCAAGAGGTCTCGTGCGAAGCCCAAAACGGAATGACAGATACATTATCCATCATGGCAGCAACTTGTTTTTTCTTGGGCACGAGGACAATGGGCGACAAGAACCAGATTCCACCTCACAACATGCCTGACATGAAATGAAGGTGTTTTAACCGAGGACGTTCGGACATTGGAGGACATTACGACGAAATCAGTAAAAACACTCGGTCCAACAACATACAGTCGAGGTGCCGGGCGAGTCACGATACAGTCCCATTTCGGCCTTTCTCGACTCGCCATGTTGCTCTCATTCATGTTTCGCCTCTGCAATCAATCGCACATCTCGTCTGCGAATGAGCAAGCCCATATTCCTCCCTCAATCCCCCCAAAAATTTCAGCCTCCTCTGCTCCGTTGGAATGGGCTCGGGTACCAGATTCGAGACAAACCGAGGCGGGGGTGCAAGGCCAGGGGGGAGTAGCCAGAACGGGCCCAGCGGAACGGTCCAAGACAAGCCGCCATGCCAGGCCGGGGCTCCGGGGCCCACGCTTAGTTCCCCCGACCAAGCCGAGTCCAGCGCATTGGAGACGGCCCTGGACGGTGGGGAGAGTTTAGAGGCAGGGAGGGTAGAGGAGACGAGGGCCCAAGACTGGGAGAGGGTCACAGCCCGAGAAGACGACGATGCGGATTCGTCCAAATTCTCTTCAAGGAGAGAGGGGCAAGGAACATTGTCGGTTCTTTTTTTTTTTTTCTTTGCCCTCGCCTGCCAGGCCTGGCCTTTGAATTAGAGGCGAAGCGGGGGTTCTCAAAGTTCCAGAAGCCGCTCAGAGCCCACCAACATCCCTGATGCTCAAAAGGCAGCAATTTAGTGCTGGCATTGGGATTGGATCGCATCATCAATTGGCTCAACTTACAAAGGAGGCCGGAGAAAAGCGACATGAAAAAATCCCCGATGAGGAAAAAAAAAATCGAGCCTCCTCCTGATTGATGCGATCCACAACTACACACACACACACTTTGCTTCGCCAGAGGTTCGTTTGTTAGTTGATGCCCGCCATTGGCATGTCTCACTTTACAGTATGAAAAATCCCCGGCGTCATACTGCGTGCGGACTTTGCATCCTGAATGGCTGATGCTAATGTTTCTTTGCGTGTTGGGTGGCGTTTGCCCTACCCTTGACCTCCATGTCGACATGTGCACAAATCCAGGGGTCTTTGGATAAAAAAACGGCTTTTTCGAGTCAAAAGTGTTAGATAAACTGTGATGCCTAAATATGTATGAGATATTATGCGAGAATTAAGGGTCCTATACATGAACTCTAATGTAGACTTCAAGTCGTGTACGTCGACTACTCGCTACAGTATTGTCATCGCCAAAGTAAAACTTCTGGAGATATGGCTTCAGCACTATCCGCGATGGAGCAACTCCGTTCGGGTCGGCCCAAGGTAACTCTGGGTCTTCCGGCGCCGGTATGCCGACGACAGCTCCGAGGTGGATGTCGCACAAGAGGAGGCTCCTCCTCCCTCTCTCCGCTCGCTTCTGCTCTCAGTCGATCGATTGCGCGTTGTCAAAGAGACGCAGCCTAGAGGCTGACTTGCTCGGCGGCGCCCGGGAACCAAGCCGGAACCTTGCTGGCGCCAGCCAACTCAATTCATTGGGGTTGCGACGCCAAAGCGGCCTTTGTTTCTGAGGCAGTACGAATACGGAAAAGTAGTTACTCATCTCTGCGAGCTGCTGCGCGCGCAGGGTGGTTTCTGATATCGCTCGCACGCACTTGGTAGAGCAAGCAACGAGATGTAAAGGGAGCCCATGAGGCGTTTCTTGGTTGATACCTGGTTATCACGCCTCCGCGGGAAACCCCGAGTGCGCCAGGAAAGCCAATTGAGTGCGTGGGAAGCCCTTCGTGTTATACAATGGTGGCAATCAGTGGCACGGCTTCAGAGCTTCGTCCCATCTTATTTACATGCCGGTGTTGAATCATCATCATGTTCTGCGTCTCATCTCCCACGCGGCCGTCGGTCCCTGCAGCAAGTTCGAAACAGCAACTCCGAGGATGGCTTGGGCCCTTGTCTCGCTATCAGCACGCCGCCGCCTCCGCCGCCTCCGCCGCCGAGGAGCCTCAAGAAAGGCGTTTTTGAGATGATATCAAGCGTCGTCCATACCTCCTCGGCCAGGTCCAGGGTGGTGCTCGTTGCATCACAGGAATGCACGCCCAGAGCGTGGTGTTGTGGCCACAGTGAATTGCGACACTGGGCCGCCAGGGTTACGGCATTCCAAGTCCTGCCCTCTGCTCTGCTATCAACGGTACGGTCCGTGCGACCTTGATGATCGACCTCTAGGCTGATGCCTCGATGATCTACCGTCTCCATAAGCGGGAACCCGAACCTGGAGGAGAAACACCTCGACTGGACTGCGGATACTGTATCTATTCAATGTCTGGGCTTCCGTTCTTGGCCGAGTAGCCATCCAGCTCTGCAGTATTGCGTCTTGCCGTCGCTTCAGAAATCGAGGCTCTTGTGTGGTCCTCCTTGCACTCCACTCGGACCTCATCGTCATAATGACATTCCGATTGCCCTGATTTCAATCCCACGTCGGAGACTCGGCCACCATGGCCAAGCCGACCACGAGCATTGGCAATTGGCAAGGAGCATGTCTGGATGACGGGTTGTCTGAAGGGCGTTCAGGGACCGATATGATGATGGCTGCCACGGCCAAATCTTCCGAGAAGCCGGCGTGCTGCCATCGTCAAGGTGGTGGCCACAGGGTAGCTCTTTGGAAGGCACTGTGGAATAACAAGAGAAGCCGTGCTTGTCCCTGATCCGAATTCCCATGACGGATGGCGGAAGTCTTTTGCCGTGGTGTTGTTGGTGGCACCAACAGCTATCCTTTGATTTGCACGTTGAATTACCAGGATCTGAGAATTTTTGCACTCGTACCTGGCATGCCTTCGAAGCAAACAAACAAGATATCGAGGAACCAACAGGCTGACGTCTAGATTGCCTCTCGTCAACGCCATGTGTTTCTTCCCCTGGACCACACTGTGTCATGCTGTAGGGGTATCTCCCACCAACAACAGCTTGCTAGCCGAGTTCGGGTCAACGGCCACGGCAGTCAATCTTGCTGGCGACGATCCCCGAGCTTTCCTGAGTGAGGCAAGAGAAGCTATCATAGCGACAATTGCCCTGTTTCAGTTACGCCATGTTGAAGAAGACAAGGACAGGGTTGCTGTCGATCCCAGCAACAGCAAAAAGCAAAGGCCAGAATACGTAACATCCAATCAATGGTGGGATCTGTTGGCGACATTGGATGAGATGATGGCAGTGAACACTGGGCTTGTTGGAGTTTGGCAGCCACCACCCACTGGGGCTCCTGCCCAGACCTCCAGACCATCCAAGTCCACCCCCTCACAATGAAAAAAACAATCCCCAGAATCTCTCCCCAGGATCCATCTCCCCATGGTTCACAAACACCCCCCGGGGATCTTCGCGCACCCCCGGATTCATCGTGCTTGTCTTGAGCAACCTCTACACAAGGTCAAGGGGCCATCCATCCATTGCTTGCTTGCTTATCTCTCTTATCAAGCATCTCATCGTCGTTCATTCTCCAACTACCCGCCATGTCTTCAACCACCCACGTCGATACGAGTCACACAAAGGCGCTTATCAGACCTTCTCTGGCGTCTCCGCCATCGCCTTCATCTTGCCCCATCTCTCGTCTCCCTGCCTGGCTTGGCTCTTGCTCATGGTGTTGTCTCGTTCCCTGCAACGTAACTCGGTCGGTTTCCGATAGCTTCTCTCGCCACACACGCACCTAGACCTATGTACGCAGGAGTAGCAACGTCGGGGAAGCCAACTGGAACACTCAGCATCAAAGTCGAATCATTTTAGGTTGCCCTCGGACCTCTTGCGCCATGAACCATCAAGCACCAGCCATGAGCCGCCATCAGACCGCCCTGGTCAGCTCCGGGTCGGTCATCCTGTTTCCTGACAGCCCCCCAGTGTTTTCAGAGGGGAAGCTCTGCTGTGAAACGCCCTGCAGGCGACCTCGACGGCCAATCCACGTTGACGCCTGCTCCATGTCTTGTTCGCTACAGCCCATTGGCCACTGTGGCTTGCATCTGGCTTGCGTCTCGCAGGTTGCATTTGTCTCCGCAGACGCGGCTATGGATGCGGGCGCGGATGCGGATGCGATGTGGCTACTGTAGGGCCATCCTATCCCCGCCCTCGCAAAGGGTTAGCTACCTCGAATTGGAGCAGCCTGACAGCAAACGAGCTGCCTGGAGAAGAACAAGGTTGACCCAGGCGCCTCTCGAGTCGAGTGTTGGCGGCTGCCACGCACGAGGAGTTTGACCACCAGCCACGGTTGTCGACAGCCGAGATGTTGGATGCAACTCTTGGGTACGGTAACACGGTCTTGAAGAGCGCCTCTAATGCTGTGCGAGCTTGGCTGCGCCCTCGGAAATCGCCTTATCGGCTGCTACGATCACGATTCAATGGGCTTCTCATCAATCTCAACATAGATTACGACGCACATAAGCCAAGTATGAATGGTATCCAAACACCGTCGAGTTTATATGGACACATCCTCTGTTCTACCTGTTTGCCTGGGTATCCAGTTGCTCTGGGCTAAACGTTGCAGTTGCTTGGGCTTGGTTGGACTTGGCTTAGCCATAAGCACGCCTCTCATCTCTTCGCTGAACTCTGGATGACGCCATCCGCTTCTCTTTTCGTGGAGATGCTGGCATAGCTCGGGCGCTGTAGCTCGAGGCTTTCCGGGGGCTGTCGTTTCATGAGGGTCTGTGCGATCGAAGATTGATCAGTACAGGTTAATTACCTCAGTTCTGGAGTTGCCGTTCACACAATTTGCACAGTACTTATTAGGTAAATATGAGTATCCATGGTGTTGAGATATTTATGGATCGAACTAATTACCTATTGATGGGTCAGTTTCGGTCCTATCTCGCGCCGTCTACACAAGCACACAAGCTCGCTCACCATCCACGCAAGCCGCCTCGGATGAGCCTCGAAACCCACTCATGCCCGCTGTGGATATCTTGCTCGCCGTCTGCATCTCGAAACTCTGATGCGCAGGATGCACTTCTTGTCACAAACCGGTACACGACAAAGGACCCTGATCGGCATGCCGCACCTCCGTCACTTCCCACTTCAACACCATCTGGTCGTACACAACCCAGGCTTCCCGTTTCTGCTGATTGCACAGATGCTGCTTGCTGAATGCACAGCAGTTTCGTAACGGGAGCGGCAGAGGCTGGCTGAACCTCGTGCTTACTGCTTGCCACTCTTTCAACACCAACCTTCCCGCGGAACCCGTCCGTTATAACGATGAGCTAACTCAAAGATCTAGACCCAAGTTCTTATCCAGATCGGCTGATATGGCCCGTGGTTGCTCTTGTCGTGTCCCCACCAAAGAGTAAGCTTCGGCTAGCTTCACTGGCGCGACGACTCGGGAGCGTCCCTGCTCACAACGAGAAAGGATCTCCGACGATTGCTACGCTGCATGCTGGCGGCAGATTCGTGGTTCGTAAGAGTAGCATCACCTGGCAGCGAACCCAGGCCTTCGCACTTTTGCGTACCGCCCACTGGCAACGCATCGCGAGCTCCCACGACCTGCACAAATACAGGGATATTCTGATGCCTCATGTTTAAACAACGGGGGCGTGGAAGATGTCACAAGGGTCCTCAGGTTGACCGGTGATGAATGTTACCCCCCAATGTCAGTCTCGGGATGCCAGGCAAGGCAAGCTTTCCATCCGTCGTCTATCATCATCTTGGCTCAACCAGTACCTGAGCTTGGAGTTGCGATGTAGCGTCTCACTGAACAGTTGCTTTGCCCCCTCGCCGTTATCTCGTCAGCTGCCTGGGGAGGTCTTGATCATTATGACATGAAACTGGGGAGCCTCTGCAGCAAGTTGCGTTGAAGGGCATGAAGCAGGTTTTCTGGTGTATTTCTCCTGTTTACCTGTCCTATCACAGTTGGTTTTTGGATTGTACTTCTCTCCCGGCTCTTGGTCTTTTCTCTTGAATTCTGGTCTTTTCTCTGCAACCCCATCTTCTCTTTACGTTGACTACCTATCATTGTCGCCCTCACACCTTTCACCTCCTCCAGCCCTATAACACATCCAACTAAGAACTCAAAACACAGGGACCAGTGCCGATTCGATCGGGCCAATCGTGTGTACCCCTCACCCCTCGTTGGTCAGCAGCCGTCAACTGGAGTTGCTTGTAATCAGCCATCGGATCGGCCGAGACGGAGGACTCAACAAGCAGCAAGTCCGTCGGTCCGAGACTATTGGAACTTGCATGTGTGCATCTCCAACAACAAGAGAGAAAAGAGAGTCTTGGCAACTCGTGGCTCTTCAATGGATCCTGTGCTGCCTGTTGCAGCTTCTGCAACCAGTTCTCGATTCTTCCTAGTAATGTGGCTCCCTTGCTGGGGTTGAGCCAACGGACCCAGGTCTATCGACAGAACGGGTTCTCTGGCATGTGAATTATCAACTTTCAACCTGTCACCAGCATATCCAAATTGCAGGGGCCAACTTACGAGTTGGACTATCATGAGCATTCCAGATGTGGAAGCTCGTGGCTGGCCCATGACGATTTTTCCTCTTTCCCGACTTGGCGCAAAGCACGCATCTTCTTGCGACATCTAGTCTCCTCTGCTATCATCTTGATCGACCGTCCCGTTGCTATCTTTACGCCTGCAATAGCTGGGCTGCAACCCTCTCGGTTGCGAGTGTGTTTACTAGCTCATCGACTTGCATCCTCAGCCTCTTGCTCAACTATCCACTTTGCTTCATCTCAAGAGGCCCTCCACACCCTATTCGCGTTAAGCCCCGGCTTCCGCCGTGCTGCAGCAGATCATAAATGGAGATGGCCCCTGGTGCAGATATGCGATGTGTGATGTGCGCTGCATGTCAACCAAGCAGCGGATGATCTCCTTCAGCCTCCTCTGGTGGCTGTCCCGAATAGCCCGTTGCTATGGTCTTGTTTTGGGCCATGGTGTTTGATATCCCAGTCCCTGGAGCCGGACATCAATTCGAGGGAACAGTATCGGGCTTCCTTGTCCATACTGATTCACATAAGCGATTGAGGCCCCGCAACGGCCCGCCGCAGAGGGATCAAGGGGTCATGGTGACGTGACTTGTGGTGGGTTGCACTTTTTCCTGTCAGTTGCTCGAATTCGGATGGCCTCGCAGTCACCGAGAATCCGGAGCCTCGCCGAGATCTTGGAGAACAAACAATTGCCAACCGAGATGAGCATCCTTCTTCTCGCCACCGGGTTGAGTCTTCGGAGTGAGTACCGTTTTCTCAATCCATCGCCGTCTCCCTTCGAGACGGAACCTATCATGAATGTCGGCACGGATCATGAGTTCAGTGACCTGGCGCGAAGGACGACTGTCGGGCCTCAGCGCCTGTGAAATATGACCAACTTTCTCTCTGGAGTTTTGCTCCGGCCGCGAAAAGAGACGCTGAACGGCCCCCCACCTTGAGCATGGGTGTTGATATCCCTGCTGGACGGGGCCGTTAGCTGCGGAAGCGGCATCGCATGGCATCCATGGCTGAAGGGTCCTGTTCTGCCGCCGAGCCGACGTGACCTGTCGAAGGAAGCATTAGTGCTCATTTGATTGACGGTAATTGCCTGGGGCCTCAAGATATGGCAGAGATGGTGGGAACATGTGGCCTGGAAAGGATTGTTTATCATTCATCTATTCACCACAAGCACGCAGTTGGAGGCATGTTCTCTCACCGCGCTGTCACAAAATGGCTGAAGCGCATCGATCGGTCAGGGGAACTTGCGTGGGATGGCAGCACCCTCTTCTCCATGGCTGCTGCGTGGAGGGTTACGAGACACCACACCGAGGTTGCCCGGGCTGAAGAAACCCTGGACTCGGAGAGCAGGGGAAATGGGAGCATGGGAACAGAACAGGCGTCGAAAGAAGGATCCCGAACATGACATCTCGGCATAGGACGTCAGTCAAACCCGTCATGGGCTCAGCCGTCAGTATCATGGCACGACATTGACACGATGCAGCCACATCAAGAAGCTCGTGGGCGCTACCGTTAGAATCGGCAAGCCACGCGCAGTAACGGCGCCAACATTTCTTTTTCCTTTGTCTCATTGTCTCGTCTCGCTGTCTCAAGCAATCGGTTACCTTTCCCATTCCCCATGGGCCATCCCCAACTTGATTTAGGTACAGACAGTTTTACTTCCCAGTTCCACAGCAGGGGAGAGAGCATGGCAGGGCAGGGCGCGTCAGCTCCAATGCATGCAAGACGCAGTCGAGCAGGCCGACTGTCCAACGGCGCTGCGGTGCGACCGAGCTCATGCGTGGAATCCAGGCCGGTGCTTCGTCTTGGTGTTGTTTGCATCTGTTGGTGGATGAGGACCTGGAGGGAGTTGTCCTTGTCGAGACGTCCATCCACTGACATTGCTCCCCCATCCCAGGGCTTCGGGGTCGGCCACGCCTTTAGCTCAGAAGAGGGTGTCGAGGCTGCATCTCTGGTGGTGGGCACCCGTGAGCATCCGTGGGCCACAGCACGTCCTGGGCGAACCAACCGTCCCACGAGCAGGGGGAGGGATGGATGGAGGGGAGGGGCGTGCCGCGACCTGGCATCTGCTGTTCGTATCGTATCGCATCGTCGATCTGCCAGAAAGTCCCGGGCGGCTTCTCGACGTGCGTTGACCGGCTGCATGCGAGGCTGTTGTTAGTTAGTGCCTTGCCTTGCCTTGTCCTGCGCTCTGGTCTGTTTTGCTTTGCTTTGCTTTGCATTGGGTCGCTCAGACGAGGCCAGACAGGATCAGGGTCGGGGTCGCCCGAGAGAGCCCCACGGGCCGTTATCGCGGCTATCATTCAATCGTCATCGTGCCTGAACTGGAGGCGGGGAGAAACCTCCCGGACAGACGAGAAGCAAGATATCGAGCGATAAAGAAGCGCCTACAGTACGCACTTGGTCTTGACGGAATACGGCCCCGTTGGAATGCGACCCTGCTCACTACCTAGGGACGCAACGAGCGTCGCATCGGCCCAGGGCTGGCATCGCATCGCCTCGCCTCGCCTGTTTTGACTTTTTCTTTTTGTCTCCCTTCTCAATGTCGTTTCATCTCATCCCACGCACGGAGAGACCGTCTCGAGAACGCTCCGGCCGCCCGCCAGCCGGGACCCGAGATCAACCGGGGCTATCTAGGCCCTGGCGGCAAAGGCCACCTCGCGCGGCAGCCGGAACGATGCGCAAAACATGCGTTTCGCAGGCGCGACGTCGCGGACGTCGTAGATAAGCACCTCACCTTCTTTCTCAGCATCGCCCGGCTTGAGCATGACGCCGATCTCCTTGTGTATCCGCTCACAAATGTCCTTGAGCGGAGTGTCATCGTCCATCTTGGCCGAGAAGCAATGGACGTGAACAATAGGGAGCTTGGTCTCGGTGTGAGGCTCAAAGAGGTCCTCGTGGCCGTGGTACAGGCCCCGGTAGTTGTGGAGGAACTCGATGGCCGACGCCGGGAGGTTCATGACGAAATGGGAGATGGTCGGAGGCACGGGCACCCGGACTGGCTCCGGGGGCGGCGCTGCAGACTTCCTTGGTGGCCTCGGTGGCTTGATGACGGCACAATCGCCTCGTTTGGATGCTTCAAGGACTAGGTCCGCGGATGTGCGGATGAAGTCATGCCCGTCATGGTTGAAGGGCTTGACGAATTCCCAGACCTGGAAACAAGTGTCAGCAATCAACTATCAAGGCCTGGGAGAAGGACTGGAAGGGTGTCTACCTTGTTCTTCTGGATCGCATCTTCGAGATAGCGATGACTCTCGGGGTTCTTGTCGTTGGCCCAGACGAAGACACCCTTCTTACCAGCGGGCACGGCGAACGGTCCAATGCCCGCCATGACATCTGCCACAACCTCCCCAGGCTTGAAAAAGCTTGTGATTCTCTTGTGCTCTGTATCAAGCTTGCTGTTCCAGTATACCTTGGAGTAGTCGAACCTGAAGATACAGCCAGCCTCGCTCACCTCGACGTTCATGTTGTCGGGCCCGCCGAGGACCTCGTAGGCAAAAGTTCGAAACTCATTCTCCGAGCCGACATTATCGATCTTGTTGATGACGGTCTTGATATGAGGATTCTTGTCTAGAAGTACCTGGGCGATGATGTTCTTGTACGGTAGGTACTGATCCCGGATGTTGAGATGCGCTATAGATGTTAGGATATGACTTGACGCCTTGAGAAAGATATCAACTTACCAACATGTCCTACCGTATTAAAACCACTTGGAATCTCGCCGTGAAGTTCCTCTGGGAGGATAGACTTTACCACATCAACTTTGTTTGTCGTGTTAGTCCTTTGGCCGTTGAGTGACACAGGTCTGAGTCACATACAGTAATTCCAGAAATCATAGGTAATCTCAAGATCGTAGGGAACAACCTTGAGCTCTCCAAGCTTAGAAGCTTCTTGAAGAGTCGGACTCCAAGTCTCTGGTGCTGTATCATCTTGTAAGTTACCGCACCCAACATGGGGGAGTTCAACTCGACTCACAGGCAGGCTTGATCTGAGGAGACAGCACAATGCACTTTCTCCCCTGAGAAGCAAGCGACGGATCCGGATCAGGGAGGATAGGGTTGAACCTCTCCATGAACAGGACCTCTTGGGTCTTTTCAAGCTCCTTGCGATACTTGGAGAGCAGACGGTTCTCCGAGATGGACGCTGCAGCGGCGTTGAGAGTCTTTGCAAAGACCGACCTGTCTAGCGTCTTTGCCGCACGTGCGGCGGGGGCTCTGAACAAGTTCATGTCTCTCAGCTGCGAGTTCTTCTGTTAAATGATTAGTCTTTGCCATGTTTATACAAAAAGATTGCTTTTTCTGTTGGTACTAACATCCATGATCGATATATATCGTTGGGTTTGGGCGAAAAGCACTGACTGAGACAAGGGTGCTGAGGCTGAGATGAGTTTTAGGGCTTGGGTAAGGCTTAGGTTTGGGGAAGGGGGTTTGTGCACCGCCACAGGAAACGCCACATTTGTTGATGGACAGGCGCAAGGCTGGGAGTGATGTCACGACTTTCAGTGTGATCAATTCGATTAAGAGGGTATCCTTACTACATCCATTCTGTCACTTGATGATTCAAGTATAAGCTCTACGTGTACTGCAGAATCAACATTTCAAGTTTGCACCCATAGACGCACAATGTCGAAGAAACGAACCCTTGATGCCTTCTTCAGCCCTGTAGTCAAGAAGCCCCGGAATGAGCCCAATGTCAGCATTGAGCAGACTGTCGAAGAAGTAGGCACATCCAAGGCCATATTTCAAATTGATCAGTTCTAACATACGAGGTAGGCCACTTACTCAAAACATCGGCACTATCCTCATCCCATCAAAAACTTGCCAACTTCCATAGGCAACGAGTTGGCCACTCTACCAACTCAACCCGGACGGGAGATCAATGACCAGCCTGACCTGGACCTACTATACTTTGAGCCGTTTATCCCGGGTCATATTTATAGGAAATTGTTCGAGTTCCTTCGCGCAGAACTGCCGTTTTACAGAGTTGAATACAAGATTAAGCGCGGTGGCATAGAGACGCAAATACGAACACCAAGGTAACAAGACGGCGTCAGCCTCCGTCCCAAGACATCGCACTGACTAATGTATTTCAAGATGGACAACAGTCTTTGGCATTGACGAAACATCAAAGTTCAACGACAAGGGTGAACCAATCGACGCCAGCACTGGCTTGAGAGCGTCGGACAAGCGATACGACAAGTATCCACCTCGGCCTATACCGGGGTGCCTTGATGAGCTCCGTCGTCGCACAGAGGCAGCTACGGGCTGTCAGTACAACTTTTGTCTTGTCAACTACTACGCCTCAGGCGCGGACAGCATCAGCTTCCACAGTGACGACGAGCAGTTCCTAGGTCGCGACCCCGCCATCGCCTCCTTTTCTCTGGGAGCCCGGCGAGACTTTCTCATGAAGCACAAGCCGCCGCGTCCAGACGCCCCTCCTCAGGAGGCAAAGTCCCTGAAGCTACCCCTGGGTAGTGGCGACATGGTGCTCATGAGAGGCAGGACGCAGTCCAACTGGTTGCACTCGATACCCAAACGGACGGGCAAGAATGAACAGGACGGAGGGAGGATCAATATTACCTTTCGGAGAGCCATGGTCAAAGGTGGAACAGAAAATTACTACAACTACAATGTGGGAACGGGACCCGTGTACAGATGGAACGGGGAATCTCGCGAGATGCTGGTATGGAAAGCATAAGTCTTGGTTTGTAATAAGAAAGATGTATTATGATAAAAAACGACAAATAAACATGAACTGTCAAGCCTCTATTTACCACGGCGCATCTGGGCTCCGCCGTAATGTTGCAGCGCCTTGAGGAACACCTGGTAGCCGACCCTCTCGTTATCCTGTAGACAGAAGATCTCGGTCAATCTGATCTGCCAAGGAGGGTAGCCCGAGAGCTCAAGGTAAGGTCCAAAGGTGATTAGGAGATCCGGTTCGGGCATGATGCCCTCGGACAGCTCAGCGTCGATCAGCTCCATCGAAATGTCCCTTGGAGAGAGCTTTCCCTTCTGGGACATCTCGGCTAGGGTTCGGGTGAGATCAACCATGGACTCGCGTCCATCCTGCTGCGAGATGAGGTGCAGTCGCAGATGCGACTTGGGGCTTTCGCCAAGAGTGGTCGGCAAGTCTTCCTTGTGAGGTGACGTAACAGTGAGGCTGGGGTGCTCAGGGCCAAAGTAGAATGTGAACTTTTGGCTGACGGCGTCATATACTCGGGGCATGTGCTTCTTGAGGATTCCTGCGCAATGTAAGTATGTATGAAGAGAAGTTGGAATTGTGAATACAAACCTGTCTTCTCATAGACTGAGAACATGGGAATCTCAGCACATGCGCACCACGTCGCAATCTCGGCCACTTCGTCAAGGAGTCGTTCGAGATCGGCCTTTGTCCGATGGTTCTCCTCCAACTTGAGAATAACACTCAGATGCTTGGGCATCTTCTTGAGTGCCATGACGTCCTTCTTGATGTACTGGGGCGTGCCGTGGTGGTACTTGAGAACGGACGAGGTCTGGTAGCAGACCACATTCCACATCTGCCGGGTCTTGATGTAGAGGGAGAAGATTCCGTGCATGACGGCAAAGATGAGGATGTGGATTTGGTTAAGGACAAAGCGACGGAGTCCTAACCGAGACCTGCGTTGTGTTCGCGAACCGGCAGAGATAGTAGGCGGGGGATCGTTTGGCGTTGGGAGATAGGACTAGGTCTAGTTAGCACAAGAACCAGACATATGAGCGCAAGTGCCGCGCATACCTTGAGCATCCTCTGCCTCTCCTGCTCAGACATGAGCGTGTGGTCCTTCTGATCGTCAGCCCTGTAGGCCTGACGATCGCGGGCGGTCATCATGGGCATGGTATAGTCGGCGCAGCCTCGAGAGGCTGTCTAACGGGATTGGCGATGGCTTGTGGTGTTTGGAGGCTCAGGTATAGACGAGAGAACTAGAGGTCGTAGGAAAGGCTCAGGATCTAGGATTGCGACTGCGAAGCGACCGAGGGATGGTGCCGCTTATAAAGGAGCTTGGACGAGCGAGCGAACGAGTGTGGGCAGACGTGTCTCTGTCTTGGTATCAAAAAGCTCCAGCTGCCAGGGAATTAATAAATGGATTGTGGCGGTGCAGCCATGGGTTACGCATTGACTCCACTTGCCGAGCTCCTTGGCGTGTTCCTCAGCCACATTACGCAGGGCTGTCGTAGCATGTGCTTGGTGTACCTGTGGCTCAGCTCAGCTCAAACGTTTGGAGGCAGGCACGAGCTTAGTACCAGCGCGGGGCTGGGGCGGGTACGTACCTGGCGCATGAGCCCCAGCCAAGCAAGCTCAACTCAACTCAAGACAACGAGGCAAGCATCTATTCGCCATGACCATGAATGTTCCATGATCAACTTTTTTGACATTGACCACGCGTCTTCGCGATCACGACGACCTTTCCTTCCTTCGGCCGAGCTCACAAACCGACGGTCGATTGCCCCTCCCCACATGTAGCGCCTCTGCCTCGTTCAGCGTCACCAGCTTAGGTTCACACCATGGAGCGGTCCGCTTCGGGCCCCAAGAGTCTCTTCCCCAAGGGGCCGAACTTCACCCTCGACGACTTCTCCAGTAAAGAATTCATCGTCCGCGACTTTGTCGATAGCCTTGCGGAGAGCGCCGTACCTACGAACCGTCGATCTGGCGGCAACACCCAGGCACCTTTCGATCCCAAGCCCCTGATCCGTACATTCGAGAGTAAGATGCCGCCGGGTCACACATATACGTCTTCGGGGAACCGGCCATGCTGACCTGGTGCCTCAGATGCCCTCGATCAACTTGGCTCTCTTGGAGCTGAGCTCCAGGACAAAGAGTCGGAGCTCATGTCACAAGTGCGCCGTGCAGAAGTCGCCCACGATTCAACCCTCGACACACTAGGTCGGAAGCTCGATGAGTCCATGCGGGCCTTTGAACAGCTTGATCTATCCCTCAGTCAAGACCACCGCCGCGGTAGGGGTCATACAGGAGGTAACATTGCCGTCCAAATAGGAGAGAAGCTGGAGGATCTGGACAAGAAGCGACGACGCGCCAACGATGCCATGTTCCTGATCACCTGCTGGACCGAGGTCAGTGAGACTGGGAAGTTGACTTCGCTTCAAGATGTGCAGAGGCAGGGCGGCTCCGAGAACAAGGTGCGCTGCGCAGTCATCGTGCGGCAGCTCATGCGCATCAGCCAGCGACTCGACACGGCATCGTGGGGTCAGACCAACGGCCACAGCCCCCGGACCGGCGTTACCAATGGCGTCGTGGGAAACAACAGGTCGCACAATACCAGGGAGGCTCTCGAGAAGTTCTGTGAGACGCTGGAGCAGGAGCTTCTGCAGCAGTTTGAGAACAGCAGCAAGAGAGGCAACTACGAAGACATGATGGAGTGCGCAAAGGTTCTCTACGACTTCAACGGAGGCGCTAGTGTCATTGCAACCTTTGTCAACCAACACGCCTTCTTCCTCGACCGCGACCAGCTCCTGGCAGATGAGGTTGCCATGGACGGCGAGACTTGGGAGCAGCTTGCGGACCCCGACTCAGAACCCCCGACGGTTGAGCCCAGCTTACAGAACCTGGTGGATGAGGTCAAGATTGTGATGCAGGACGAATCCAACCAGATCAAGCTGGCCTTCCCCTACTACGAAACAGTTCTCATCAAGTTCATCCAGCGAATATTTCAACAGTCAATCCAACAGAGGCTCGAAATGGTGCTGGATGAGACTGACAAGATCTCGTCTTTGGCGTTTCTGAGGGCATTGCACTCCTCCAGGAGTTACATTGGATCTCTAGTCGAGGACCTCAAGTCACACGGCTTGACTGAGCATCCAGAGCCTTGTTCGGCCCAAATATCACAGACACTCGACCAGCAGATGGAGGAACTATTTGTGCCATATCTGGTTGGAAACTCATATATCGACCGCGAAAGGAAGAGTCTCGAGGAAATGTACAGCTCTTTGCTGTTCAAGTTTAGTATTTATCACTCACGGCGCAAGAAGGCGCCAACTGGCTTCATGGCCTCGCTCGCCCAACAGGGCACGCAGCTGATTGCATCCGCAAAGGACGCCTACCTCGAGCGTCTCGACTCGTCGGAGCTCACGCCCACACAGAAGCGCATGATGCTGCGTGTTGCCGGCGTACAAGACAAGGACAAGGACAACAAGAATGAGATTGAGGTCTCAGAGGAAGACGGTGCCCTGAGTATCCCTAACGCAAAGCGTATGCTCAAGTGGCTGGCCGAGAGCGTCCAACGCACACTGGAGCTTGGCTCCCAGACCGAGACTCCCAAGGACGTCAATGTTCTCCTTAACCTGCTCCTGACCAGCATGGGTCAGGTCTACATCGAGACGGCACTGGATGCTGCCCTCGACCAGGTTTCGGTGTTGGAGTACGCAAAGACCGAGCCTGACCTATCCTACTTGCCAGGACTACAGCCGGCCGTCACCATCACGAGTCTCATGGATCGGTTCATCACAGTGGTTCTCATCCGCCTAGCCGAGTCAAACACAACAGTCAGGAGGAGTATGGAAGCGCAAAAGAAGGTAGCGATTGATAACATTGAAAAGAAGACCAACAATGTCATGAAGGGCACCATCGACGTCGTGGCCAACTGGGTGACCAAGTCGCTGGGCGGCCAGAAGAAGCAGGACTTCCGGCCCAGGGACGGCGAGCTGGATTCTCTGCAGACGGCGACTTGCCTCAGCATCTGCACATTCCTGGGCCGCGCTCAGCGGCTCGCCCGTCAGGCCATCGACGGCCAGAACGCTGAAAAGTTCTTTAGCGAGCTGGCCCTGGTGACCCTGAAGCTGCTCTTTGAGCACTTCAAGAAGTTCCAGGTCAACGCGACTGGCGGTCTAATGGTGACGCAGGATATTGCAAAGTACGTCTCGACGATGCGCGAGTGGCCACTGACCAAGGAGGTTGGCTCCACTGTCGAGATGCTCACCGAGATCGGTTCCCTCTTTATCGTTGGACCTGAGGCGCTCCGCGAAAAGTACCGTACGCTGGCCACGGTGGGCACAAGGGGCAAGCTGTCTAGGGCCGACTTCCGAGCCTTTGTCCAGAGGCGTGACGACTCGGGGACCGTGGCTATCCAGGGCGTGCTATCTGGTCTTTGAGCGTCGGTTTGAGAGTGTAAGAGGTGGAGCTCTATGTGGCCTTGTAGTAGAGGGTGTGCTTTTATGTAGCATTCATGAGATACCATGCTTGGTCGTTTGAAAGATGCAGTCCATCGTGAATGACTCATGAGGATAGTGAAGGGCGTTTCTGAATCTTCATAGGTCTCGTCTGAGGCCACCAGTTCTCCCCGTCTTCTCATCAATCTTGTCATCGAGAAAGTCCATGATCTCGCATGTATTCGTCAACTTCATGAGCTCCGCACGCTCCTTTTTCTCCAGGAGGCACGACTTGTCAGGACCCATCCCAGGTGCAGTCATCTCCATGATGTGGTGCTGCACCAGCTTGAAGGGGAGCGGGGCGCGGGCAACGTTGCACATGAAGGTCTCGACGGCTTCCCAAGGGCAGGCTGCGTGACCGGCATACATGGCTGGGTTCGCGAGTAGGCCACGGGCGGACATGAAGCCGGAGAGGTGAGTGTTGCTTGGCTTTGGCAGGTTGACGGCAGAGTTGGTATCGTTGAGGACCAGCTTATCCAAGGATGGCAAGGGGGCGTCGTTGTTGGTGGTGATTGTGGGTTGGAAAGGGAGCGTGCTGAGATCAAAGACGTCTCCTGACAGGAGGATTGGGAGTGTGCCAGCATACTTCTCCGTCAGGATCTCGAGGGCCTCGGTTCTGATTGGGACAGTGGATGGCGTTGATCTTGTTCTTGGGTGGATAGTAACCCAGTCAACTAAGCGGTTCTGAGGATGTCCTATCACGGTGTCGAGAAAGTCCATAGTTTGCCTATACCTATATGAGTCACAATATTGTATCAACAAAGGGGAACTTGCCTCAGATCTTTATGTATCCTAATCTTGACACTCACGCTCCGACCCTTGGGTTTTTCCATATCTGCCTCGAGGCCAACACCCCATCCGTCACTAGCCAGACGCTGTCGAGTCTCGACGACCATGTCGCGGACCAACTCACGATGGTTCATCAGAGCGGCGCCTAACTTCTCGGCACAGGCCCAGGACTGCGGACATCCGCAGTTAAGGTCGACGCCCTGGACATCGGGCGCAACGAGGGCAGATGCTCGAGCTAGCTCGAGGGGGACGTTGGCTCCGAACTGCACGATGGTTGCAGGCTGGTTTGGTTTGCTGGAGATGGTCAAGTCTAGTTTCACTTGTTAGCTTCTGCGCATCTCCATATGTGGTGGATTGAAAGTTACCGCTATCCCGAGCAAAGCTATTTCGGTTAAACTCCTTGGCCAGAACCATGGGGGTCCAGCAGAGGTCGACGCCATACTTGTGAACCGTCTGTCTAAAGGCGAGCTATTTCTGGTGAGTATATGAGGGAAGAGACGTGATTGTTTGTAGTCTACCTTGCCGTACCGTACCATGGGCGCAAGAGCATATAGAAAACGATCCTGTTTCCGAGTGACATCGAATATCTTGAGGGGGCTGTCGAGGTATTAGCAAAGCATACCCTGGATGTAGTGATTTTGTGTGAGCTCACTGGGAAGAGACCCCCATATCATCGCCTATGGACATTTTGCAAGAATGTACTTTAGTATAATGTTGCTATTTGTAGTGAGAAGCGTTTGTTTAGATGAGGTTTATTGAGTCCCGCTTTGTGGTGTGGCGAGTTGAGACGGACAGTGAATTATACACACCAAGTAGAGGTTTTTTGTGAGCAATGGGCCCACGTGATTGGACCCAACCATCGACCATAAGCTACGAGCTCACGAAGAGATAGTTCAATTCACAACTTCAACAACAAAAACATAGACCTTCATGAAATAAGGGTTGTTATTTTACATATATATCTCAACATGTTCACGAAGCTGTGCCCACAGCCTCACGCGCATCCACAAACTCCTCAGACTCCCTCCCAAACAAGCTATCAGCATCCCCTTCAACCTCCTGAACCTCCCACTCACCCAGCAACCTCTCCCTTTCCAAAATCACAACCTCGAGCCACTTCTTCTCAGCTGCCATCCGTCTCATCATCTCCGCTTCCTTCTCTTTACAGGAATCGCTCAGTCTGTGCTTGGCGCTGTACATGAGCTCCTCGCGGAACGTCCTATTATCCTCGAGTGAGGCCTCGTACTTCTTCAGCTCCCCAGCTTTCCACTTCTGCCACGAGTGGTGCTTCTGGTCCATGCGCTTCTTCAGAGCTAGCATGGAAGCTTCGATCTCCTGTTCTCCGTCCTTCTTGTCCTTCCAGTACTCTTGAAGTCGCTCGTGGTAGGCCTCTTCAATCTTGCTCTCCTCGGCTGCTCGGATCTGAAAGTCCTTGTTGAGCGTGTACTCCTTCTCAGCTATCTTTGTTCTCATGAGGGACTCCAAATCAGAACGCTCGGCTTCGTGCTTCTTTGAGAGCTCGTCCTTTGCAGCTCTTGTCTCGATGATCAATTCCTCGGCCTCCTTTTCTTGATCGACATCAACCAATACTTGCTGCAAATCGTGCAAGTCATCAAGCAAAATACGCAGCTCTTGATACTTAAGTTCAATATTCCTGCGGCGGATACTCTCTTGTCGGACTCTTTCCTCAAGTTCGCGTTGTCGACGCTCTTCTTCCAGCCTCTCCTGCTCCTGACGCAGTAGTTCGGCCTTGAGGGCTTCCTCTCGTTCAAACTCCTCAATCTGAAGTAGAATTTGGCGCAACTCTTCGGCTTCAGCCAATTCTTTGGCTCTTCTCTCAGCACGCCGAGCCGCTGCACCATCCTTGTGTGCAGTGAGTTGCTCCATCGTGCAGCTGCATGTCCGCCATCGCCGGCAGCAGACATAGCAGAATTGAGTACCGCATCGGCAAGTCATGTGTTGGCAAGCCTCCCTGTGCTCTACCAGGGCGTTGCAGTTGAAGCATCTTTTCCAGCCTTCCTCCTCGGCCAAGAGATTAGTAAGGTTCATGTCATTGTCCTGCGGGCAATCCTCTCCCCCGTGAGCGGGAGCACGGCATATCGTGCACGTCACATGAGAATTATCGCAGACTCCTTGGCGTCTACCGGCATCGATACGCTTGGGACTGATCCAGAGGCTGCAGCTTGGGCTACTGCAGTAAACACGTTCGCTGACGGGGATTTCCCACTCCTTGGACCGGTCGTCAAACGTCTTCTTGAGGTCGGCCGGGATGAACCGCAGGATCGTCTTGAAAGGGATCTCGTTTAAGCAGCACTTTGGAGGCCATTGTTGCTCATTTTGGCACGCAGCAGTAATGAGCCGGACAAAACAATCATGGCAGTAGCTGTGACATGTAACCCTGATGACGTCCTTGGGGTAGAAGTCGTCGAGGCAGGACACGCACTCGCTGGAGGATGTTAGTTATGACGACACTACAACCAGACTCCCAACTTACACCTCTTCCTCAGGGTTCGGCTTTGTCAAGAGACCGAATCGACTAGAGAATGGCCCTGGCGACTCAACCTGCTCTCGTAATGTCCCGAGAGCTGCCCCAGTGGCACTGCTTTCACCCTTCTCATGCCTCCGTTGGAATAATCGACGGAGCGCAAACAGACGCTTCTTGTTGGCCTTTGCTTTCGTGATGGCTTCGGGTGTGGTTGTGGTCACAGGTGAGCCGTTTTGACATATGCTAGAGACCAGTGGAGGAGTGTCCGATTGAGCAGAAGTGTCGGCTGGAATAATGATGGGCAGATATGGCTCCCTGCCCTTGCCTTTGTCTTCCTCGGCCAGCCTCCGCTGCTCCTCAGCTTCTTGCTTTTGGCGATCTTCTTCGAGGTTACTAGCCTTGACATTCTCGAGTGACGTCCAAAGAATATCAAGCAGAATTTGAGATGTGATATTGGGGGTCTTTCTGAGTGCAGCTGGAGGGTCGTATTTATGCCAAACGATATCAGCGACGTCGATCTCTGAGAGGTTCTTTGCCGACCAGGAAACAGGCGGTTCGCAATCCTTCCAAGTAGTTTGAATCTCGTCAAGTGTTTCAAAAGGGTTGTCGTAGAAGTCAATATAGTCTTCAGGCCCAAAGGACCCTGGCATGAGCTGTTGATCACGTCTCAGGCCGATCATGGTTGTCAGCGCCTGTTTGGCCAACAACACAAGGAGGCAAACACCGAGGTGCCCCCGCAGGCATACAAAGAGGATGCCTTGGCGATAGAGAAGAAAGGCGAGGGTTTGCGGGTGCTGATAACAAGGAGGAACAGCACCACTTGTACGAGGCGACCAAATGTGTCAACAACAACTGCTCATGCGACAGGAAGCTATATAAAGAAGCAAAGGTCGAAGAGTGCCTTAGCCCTGCAGGCCTTCGGTCAAGCTGGCAGGACTGTTGGCGTCCAAATCGAGTCTGGTCGAGCTCAGGTTGGTTGGCTTCAGTGTAAGAGCACCAAAGCCTCAGGCGGATCTGCGTCTCCAAAGGCCTGACAGTGGAGGAGACGCTGCAGACAGCAGTTGACTAGCACACCAGGCAGCATGTTAAGCCTAGAATCAGCCCCGGAGGCGATGTCCTAGACATGACGGCGAGGTGCTGGAATGCCTTGGGATGGAGCTTGGTCCTGTGTGATGCCAAGGCCTGGGTAGGACTGGGCCAATGGCATCTCGCATGTGGTAGCACGCCCACATTTGCCTGGTCATTCATGGACAGCTCCCGCACAAGCGGGCAAAGCGGCACGAGCTGGGGCGGAGTCTCAGCTCTGTATCTAGCGCGAGCAGGGGGAGCGCGTGGTCTGAAGCGATCGTCGGGTGTGTGAGGCAGTGCTGATGATGGAAATGGAAGAAGATGAGATGACAGAGGGTGTCCTGTGGAGCGAGGTTTAGCGGTTAACAATGGAGGCACCTGGGGCTCACCACACTGACTCTACAGGGCTCATGGCACCCATAACGAGGTATCTATGTATTCCGTCAAACGTTGCACCAATTCCGCTCTCCTAACCCGTTCCTAGGCTTGGGGCCCAAATTTGAAAGTTGATGATATTATTAGATCCTTATTGTTTCTACCGTAGAATATCTTTTCTCGTCGTTGTAGAGCAAAGCTATTGGACATGCTGCAACTTGACGCTCGGCCGAAAGTCCCCGGTCCCACAATGACGGGACGGGAATGATTTCAACGTCGGGCCGGGGAACTTTTCTACTTTGACTCAATTACATCAGCATTCTTCATTGACAACTGCAAGACCGGCAGCTTCAATTGTGCACCAATTCTTAGTTGATATAATCATTCCAAATGGCTCGTCTCTCAGGATTGCAAAAGGAGGTCCTGGCTCTCTACCGTAACTGCCTCCGGGAGAGCCGCAAGAAGCCGCAGGCCACTCGACCACACTTCGAGAACTTTGCCAGGTTTGTCTACTCCATGCCTCTATTAAGTCATATTCAATGGGTGTCTAAAAATATTGCTAGAAATGAATTTGAACGGAATCTGAAAATCGAGAAGCGCGACTTTGCCGCTATCGAGTTTCTCTTGCGAAAGGGAAGACGTCAGCTCGAGGTCTACGCTTCTCCTGGCATCAAGGATGTTAGGTAAACTGTCTAACCGACCTACCTACCTTTAAGGAAGCAGCGCCTTCCTGTCCACTTAGGAAACTGTGGCTAGACTCAGCAAGGAAGCTCCTGCCATGGAATCTTCTATCTACCTTCCCGAGCAGGTCTACGGGAACACGTTCAACCATTGCTTCACACCCCTCCCCCTCCTCTCACCAACTTCTTCAACTACACGCTTGTATCATGAAACAGAAATTCGACTCTATTTCGACTCTTTTCCATTTTGAATACCCTCCCTTGGAACACATTATCCCGCTCGCTCCAAGATGGTCACGTCAGCATCTAACCACAACTCGTACACCTCTTTATCGCCCTCCAGTACACATGCTGTTCGCGCTTTCAGACTTGGCTCCCTAGACACGGCAAGTTCTCAAGCTCATGTGTTAGGACTACCACGGCGTCCTCTACACACACAGCTACGAGGCCCTCAAAATCGGCATCGAGCTAGCTCTGCGCCTACTCATCAGATCCCCCCTTTGGTTTATCAGTATGGCAACACTGAAAGCGTGGGGACCATGCAAAAAGCTGTATCCAAATACGATTCTAGCAAACCCACGAAGAACATGAACTCGAATATCGATCCGATAGCCAAATCTGGCATTGAACGTCAACATCAGTCTCCCTCTTCCCACACCTCCTCCTCGGTCCAATGCTCTCCTTCAACTTTCAAACCCTCTTCAAAACCTGACCCACCGCTCAAAGAGATATCCAACATTACAAATCCCATGCAGCGGGCAACTCCTGCACCAGCAACACCTAAACCGAACACGTCCGATCCTAGCTTCAGTGACCAACCGCACAGCCAGTTCCACGCCAAGTTACCCCTGAAAAAAGATACCGCCCAACTTCCCACTGGAGATGCAACATGCGAAGCTTCAACTCCAAGGCCATTCGAAATAAACTACCAGCTGGTGGAAGCCATCTCGAGGAACATTGCACAGCAATTACAGATGTTATCAATCAAGAACGAAGACCAACTTGAGCAGCATGACTCGAAAACAGCCGGGTCGCCAGTCTCAGACGGTTGTGATAATGAGTCCAGAACTCCAAGTCAAAGGGAGGCTCTTGACCGTTTCACTCAGGAACTTCATCGTTACGCCGAGCAGTCTGGGGCCAAGAACAAGTTGCCGGTCTTTACACCGACACCTCCTCACTCTGGTGCAACGGTTCATACAGTATCCGCCCTGCTTCCCTTTCGTTCCGAGTTCACAGCTGCTAGTCTCGCTGTCACGTCCAAAGACCAGGCGGGGCCGTTTTCTTCTCCAACCAAAAGGGGCAGAACTCAAGCTGCCAAAACTCCACCGTCGCGATTTCACTCCCAGCGGCTGCATCCTGGTCAACTGGATAGGAACGAAGGGTGCCAGAGTTCAAGCACAGAAATCTCGTTTACTGCCGCTCCAAATATGGATGACTGGAGATATGCTTTGATAGATCAGGTTCCGCCGCAAGGACAAATAAGTTCCCCTGATGAGCAGGTTCCTGAGTCTCCTTGTGTCCCTTGCCTTCCGAACGATAGCAGCCAGTGGAGAGATTAGAATTGCTTTCAGCTTGCACAAAAACCGAAGTCACGGCCTGAGGACCATGCTCAAAGCAACAAGACACAGCCACTCTTGACTGGGCCCAAGTCCAAGATGCCCAAGGTTCAAGCAAAGGCTCTTCCAGAATGGCGCAGCATAGCACCTCGAGATG
This sequence comes from Fusarium vanettenii 77-13-4, assembly GCF_000151355.1. Lineage (NCBI taxonomy): Eukaryota > Fungi > Ascomycota > Sordariomycetes > Hypocreales > Nectriaceae > Fusarium > Fusarium vanettenii. Next base: position 512,133 of record NW_003315881.1, read on the forward strand.
ACAAGGTGCTCAAGTATCGAAAAAATGCTAGGGTGCAGGCAACGATGCCAACCAGCGCGGCTGGTCAAACAGTGAGGGAGAAGCTACATCCGAGGCCGGCCTTTTTCTCAGGACCAAAGAACAAGGCCCAGCCAGTCGAGCCTTTCCCACAACAACTAGCCAAAGACCAGGGCACCAGTGCTGGACCGATTCAACCTTTAATGGGTCAACTTCCTGAAGAGCCAAGTCAGCCTAAGCTCGTTCACCCTTCTCCTAGGCGCTATCAAAGCTTTCCTCCTGCGCTTCTCGCACCGCCGCCATCCCAGATGACAGGAGTATACAAACCCCTGCCTGATCTGCCATCACCAGATGAATCTCTGGCGCCTTTCTGGGATGCCTGCAGGCTGCGTGTTGGGGCTGCTTTCGCAGAGGCAACAAAAGGGCAAGCCAATGCGGAATGTGCCAGCCCATCACTAACCCAGGAAAAGCACGGCGATTCTCCAGTCATCACAAGCCATGTCACTCTGTGCTCTCGGGAGTTTGCTAGTCAAAGGGTTGCTCGACCAAACGTGCCTCAGAGGACATCCTCTATGCGAAGCCTCCGTATGGCGAATCAGGGGTACGATCAAGGCGAAATTATTGATCGTGATGTTCTGAGAGGCCTTCATATTGCGGCTTCGGCGGCGTGCAATGAGCAGATTGATGCCTTTATTCGCGAACAAACTGGCTTACACATTCGGCGTTTTCTAGCTGACTTGATGCCTCTCGAGAACCTAGGCGATGAGCCGCTATGGGAAGTCAAAGCAAAGCGGACGAGAAGGCGAAAGGCAGAGTTGAGGTTGGCTAAGCGGCGAGTACGGATGTCTCGACAATTGAGAGAGAGGGACATGTGTGGGCTCGATGGAGCTGAGGCTGTTACGTGTGCTAGGACTTGACCATGTATAATTAGTTGACGACTCTTGTATATTACTTTATGCCAATGCTTTGATAGATCATGATGATAGACCATGATGCATCTTCACATCAATAAGCAATGCTTCCTTTGAGCCTAGTTAATCCATGAGCTGCTCTACAGGGGTTGGTTGTTTGGGTTTACGCCTTCCCCGCACCAGGTCAGCCTTCATGATAACTCAGCCACGATGACACCTCTGCCTTATCTTGATACTGATGATATTTCTGCCTGGAAACTGATTTCTTTGCTCGATATCCTTCATCACAGTGACTGAAAATGAATGCGCCATGGCTATCCTCTGATGAAATCCAGGCTCTTCGTGCCAATTTCAGTCAGGCCGAGGACCAGGATGGCCATTTCCGCCGCTGCTGGTCCAAGCAGACATGCCACAATTGCCTCGCAGCCTCACAGTGCAGCTGGTGTCCCTTTGTAGGTCCTCCATTCTCATCCGGTCTGTCTCGAGGCGACCTATCAGGAACTCCTCACTCATCAAGTTGTTAGACATGGTCTTGTGTTCCAAATTCTCACAAAATCCCCCTCCTGGCCCCAGCGTATGATGAGAATGTGTGTCCACACTGGGCCGAGCGATGGGAGCTACGGACACGACCTTTGGGATGCCAAGTCTCGTCGATAACGAGCATCACCTCTATCGTCTCCATCACATCTACTCTCGTCTTTGTCCTGTTGGTCTTTCTCATCGTGAAGGGGGTCCTCTGGTACCGCCACTATCACAAGACGCATCCTAGATGGTGGCGGCAGCTGCACAGGTATCGCTGGTACAGGATCATGACACTGAGAGACGGCGAGTACGAGCCCTTGCTGCCAGGGAGTTGGCCAGGGAACTCAGGCGAGGAGAGTCATTAGAAGATGGCTTCTGCGAGACGAGTTTCCGTGCAGCTACAAAAGTCTTTGGCAGATCATCACGTCACAGATACGGGTGCACGGGGCGAGCTTCCATGCAATTTGACGCGCATGATATCCTTCAACCGGAGCTGACGGGAGGGATGATGGCCACTTCGTCTGCTTCCTGGATCACGGTGTCGTCGACGCCCTCCTCGCTGGACAGTTCTACATAATCTAGGTTGACCGTGACGAGGCACGAGTCGAGGATCTTGGCCTTGATGCCGGGATACCTCAACTCCAGCTCTGCAAAGAGCTGCTTCAGTGACATGGCTGCGGGCACCGCGTCATAGTCCTTTCCTGTGAAGGAGCTGGCAGTCGCAAAGTAGAGGACGTTGAAGTGGCCAGGCGGAGGCTTGGGTGCCGATGCCATTGTGGAAGTTGGCGTGCCTATGTACTCTTTGGATATGTTAGCCGACTGTCAGAAGCATGAAGTTCGACAATGGTTTGGGTGGAAGGAGTTTGGGTCAGAGATCTTGGTGATAAAAGGTACATCAATGTGTATTCAGGTAATACATGCTATTAAAGCATCATTCCAAAGAGGTGTGCATGTGAAAGAAGACAAGCTGACTTACCAGTTGAGTTGTGGGAGTTGTAGAAAGAAGTTTGCGTTCCCTGAGAATGATGAAGAGAAAGAAAATGTTTTGGCCGCCCCGCCCAATTTGAGGTTGGAGATGTTCACGTGACCAGATCTCACAGTGAAGCGAAATTGAAGAATGACGATGTCGGCCCCATAACGAGCAGACGCAGTTCCTATGGTAATGTCAACAGTCATAAGAAACAATTGCGATAAACGTAGTCGTAACACGTGTCGATTTGAAAAGACCAAGTGCTGCCTGATTTGTCTCGAGGACGGGGGGCGGGGACGTTGAAAGAGCCCAAAAATAATTCACTTTTCGTAGTAGTCGGATTCCATGCTGCAGAAGAATTGCTCTGGATTTCGCGATGCCAGATCCGTGACTCCTTCTAACAAATGAAACTGGAGTGCGGGTGACGCAGCCCCAGGCAATGTCCCAGTACAAGGCGCGCCCGCCTCATAGCATGCAAAGACCCATGATCCATCCGTCGTGTCCGTCCAAGAAACCACCCTTGTTGCTCCCCAGAACGCACATTTATCGCAACCGCCGGGCCTCACGCTCGGACTCGAGCAGGCAGAGGATGTCGTCCTCACGGACTGGTTTTGTATGTCAGCACCACACTGTTCACTGGTTTTCCTCCAAGTCGCCCTCATCCGGGGAAGAAGGGTGCTTTGTTGTATATCGTACCTGGGCCCTTGACGTTTCGGATGATCGATCGGGACTGGTCGTCCATGAACTCGACGCGGACCTGAGTCACACCACCACGAGAACCTAGCCAGCAAGTCAGATTGGGAGTTCCGTCGATGTAAGATATTTCGAAGTTGTGTCTTTTTGGCATCAAATTCGAGATCGTGGGGACGCACCGGTTCGGCCGAGGACTCGGGTAACCTTGACGAGCTTGACGGGCTGCTTGGAGGCGTCCATTTTTTCGACCTGGGGGGAGAAATGTGAGCTGAAGGGATTCGCGTGGGATCGAAAGGGGGGGTATGTCGCCGTACTGTGAGGAATTTGGTGGATAGGCTGTGGTCGCGGACGTGAGCTGGAGATTGGGGCTTGATTGGGGGTGAACTTTTTTGGTGAGTTTGTCAGGGTTTTCGTGTGCTCAAGCCCTTACCCCACCAGAGCAGCCGAAGCGGCCAGCGGTTGGCTCTGGGACGGGGACTAACTATTATCCGAGAGCTCCGAGCTTTGAGCTCAATTGCACCAGCCACTGTGGCGTTGACCGCCTTCTGGAGCATCCAAGCATCTTACACAGACTCTACGATAAACATCCATGTTAACACGCAGTATCACAGGCAGCTGTTAGGCGATTGTTAGACGAACTTCATTAATATGACTCTGCTCATCTATCACAAGATTGTTTAATAGGGTATCTGACCAATGCATCATTATTCATAAATCCTCCATCCTCTCCTCAAGGTCCTTCACCCACTCCTCCATGACTTTCTTGTTGGTCTCAATGGAAACGCTGCCCTCCTTCATGGCAGCCTCAATCTTGGCAAGTCCCTCATTCCACTGCTTCAACTCAGCAGCCATCTCTGTCTGCTGTTGTTCGATACGGCTCAGCGTATCACTTGCTGTCGCAGCATCCGCGTGAATTGCTCTCAGGGATCGCAATCGGTCCAGGAGGGGCGGCAGGATAGGGGTTAGATTCTCAATCGTGGGCAAGATGCCGTAGAGGGCATTGATCTTGGCCTCTTGCTCGGATTCTTCGGCCGGAGCCGTGGGGGCGCCCCGGCCAAGCTCTTCTCTTAGTGATTTGGCCTTCTCCCTCGAGTCGTTGAGCTTGTCTTGTTCCTGAACCAGGGTGCGCACTCGTCGACTTATAGTGTCGAGGTTGGCTGTAGAGGCCTCGGCAAGTGTAGAAATCTGCTTGTTCATAGAGTCCAGAGTGGGCAGAATGGCTCGGGGAAGTCCATTGACGTCAGCTTCTGGCATCAGCGAGGCGTTAATCCCCAAGCCCTTTTCCAACATCAACAATCGACGATCAAAGTCGGCTGCCTTGGCCAGAGCGTGGCTTTGCTCATATGTCGGTGCGTATGTCACAGTGTACGTGGCGTCGTCTACTGCTGGTAGGTCGGGCTTCTCTTCCTGGCTCGTAGGTGGAACTGCCTTGGAGGCTTGGGCAGTAACTCGACGTCCTGTAGGTTTGGATATCTCATCCAAGACTTGGCTCAGGGAGGCCAGTCTATCGTCGCCCTTGGCAGCATCGTCATCTGCTTGCGCTGAAGCTCCCGCTTTTCGCTTCGCGTATTCGTCCTTTGCCTCCTCCACTTCACGTTTGAGGCGAGCAATGCGCCGTTCCAAGCTCTCGTCATCATCATCATCGGAAAGGTCGCCCAGCTCTTCGGTGCCGTCCTGGAGAATGCGCTGCCTTCGACTGGAAGCCTTGTATGACTTTCGTTTCCCATCAACTCGGTCCGAAAAGTCCACGCCGTTGGCGTCAACGTTTGCAGGTAGAAAGCGGGAGCGGGCTTCGTTTATTCGTAAACGGGATCGCGAGATGCCAGGGGTATCGTCTTCCACATCATAGAATTCATCGTCAGAGTGGGTTCGAGCGGCGGTGGTCTAAAGCTTGTAAGGGCAAGAGCAGACAGGGGAGAAGATGGGCGAGCTCACGGGAACCGTAGAATTGTCGTCTGTGAGCTCAGGGGTTTCGTAGATATCTGGAGCGGAATCCTAGCCAGCAGTTAGAAAGCGAAGCAGCTGGTGGTAGGTCTAGGAGCTCACCAAATCTGGAAGGGCCGCATACTTCCGGTTCAAGGCCATTGTCAGAGAATGAAGCGCGTAAGTGACGTTCTCAGCTTCAAAGCTGTCGGCAAGACAGGTGTGCAGACCAGTTTCTTCAAGATGCGACCCAGGTCCAAAGGGTCATGTCAAAGGCCAGGTGCTGGAGGTCGCGCAGTCAACGAACGGGCAATGAAACGGCCCGGAAATTCCCCCTTTCAGGTTGGAGCACCTGCATCATTGAGAGCTGCCCGGCCGGGGTCCGGGCTTGTAGAAGCGGGCTCCCCGCTCCCTAAACCACCAGCGGCTTTAGCGCACCTACAGCGCTAATGCCAGCTGCTCAGCGGGTGCTTACAGTGCCCAAGCTTCTCATCGTTTGACACCTGGCAGGAACCTGCCGGGTACGGAGCGGGGGTTTGAATTGCCTGGGCCGCGCGTGTACGCGTTTGGCCGGCAAACCAACTTGAACCTCTCTTGTCAATGAACCATGCACCTCAACGCCATGAGTGAATGAGCCCCCTGCAATTCAAGTCTTCGCCCATCAGTTCGCTTTGCTTCCTGCTTGCCTTGCTCTTTCCCATATCATCTTTGCTCTCCTGCAAGGACTTTAGACTGCGCATTTCTTCTCGTGCATTTCGCAGAATCAACTCCCACGTCGACAGCTTCATTCCTCGAGGCAGGAGTGTCACATCCGCCGCAGCAACGCCAAAGTAGCTTTCATTGCTTTCTCCCACCACAAGCATCGCCCTTCTCAAGAAGGCGGCTCAGGAGAGACCGGCGTCAGGATGGTTGGCTTGAGCAAATACCAACAACCTGAGCCACTTCTCCGTCAAGTCGCAGGCAGAATCCGGTCCAAACCTGAACCTGTCATCGAAGATGTTTCCGCTCCGCCTTTAGCTTCCGACAACGAAGATGACATTCCCGAGGCTGCTTCACTAAAGCTGGTGTCGAAAAGCACCAGTCGCCAGTCTCCTGCTGAAGATTCTGAGTCAGATGAGCCAGCACGGGGTGATTTGAAGCGTACACAATTTCCCAAAAGAACCAGTACATCACGGAAAGAGAGTAGGCAGGCCTCTAGTCGGCAAGACCTAAAACACCCAGTGGGCGAAGATACCGATGAAGCATCATCCTCCAGCACCAAGCGAAGAAAGCTAGCCACCAGTAAAGAGTCGGCCCCAGCGAAGACAAGCCCCTCGAGCTCAGCCAGCTTTCTCCAGGACGAATGCGGTTTTACCAAGACCAGAAAGTCCAGGGCGACGTATAGTTCGAAGAGCAGGGGCTCGCAAGCATCCCAGGGATCTCAAGTGTCAAAGAGATCACAGGACACTCAAGCAAAGAAAGGTTTGGGCGCTCGATGACCACATTTCACAATGCCACTGACTCGAAATCAGGCTCGACAAAGGCTTCTAAAAACACGATTCGCGATGTAGACGACTCTGGACTATGGAGCAGCCCGGAGAAGTCGAGCAAGACCAAGTTCAAGGCGCTACCAGATGACACCCTCGGTACCCCAAAGAAATCGAGCAAGGCCAAGCTAAAGATTGCACCGGGGGACTCATTCGATTCTCCTGAGCAAGAAAACAAGATGAAACCTATTCCCAGAGACGAGCCTTCTCCCTCGCCAACAAAGGGCGGGGTGCTCAGGCTCTCGCAGAACGACGATCTCAGCCAGAGATCTTCCTCCTCACAACAAAGGAAATCTATCTGGAGTAGGAAACCAATTGAGAATAAAGCGCGAAAGAAGGCCAAAGAAGCATCACCCAAGATCGAGCGTGCAACGTTCGTCGTACCAATCGATATTGATGACACCATTGGATATGGAAGCACAAGAACTCTCCTGGATACGGATTCCAGTGACACGGAATCTGCCAAGGATGAGCCAGTGCAGGAGGAAGAGGCTCTTGAAAGCGGTCTAACGAAGTGTCCATGGTGTCAAGATTTGGTGTCAGCAATAGCCCTGAAGGAATACTCCAAGGGAAAGAAGCTGCTGAATGTGCAGATGCAGAAGAGATTCTGTGAGAGACACAAGAAGGAGACGGCCATGGATACATGGCGCGAGCGAGGCTACCCCCATGTTGACTGGGAAATGCTGGAACGCCGCTTTGGCGACCACCGAGCTTACCTATCGAGGGTCATTGACGGCAAAAAGTCACACTTCCGTAACATTCTGGCAGAAAAGATTGAAACCGGCCAAGGAAGATCACTCAAGAAGGAAGGCAACCTGAATCCCGGGTACTACGGTCCGCGGGGTGGTAAGCTCATGCAGGATTACCTTGTGGAGGAGTTTAGCGAGCTGTTGATGGAAAAGGCCGTGAGTGACCATGTCATTGCCGGACGTGGATCGGCGGCTTTCATTCAGTCTGTATTGGTTGCCGAGCTTGCTGTTCAACTGATCATGGAGGACATGGACGTGTCTGCCGTAGAGGCGAGGGAGATCATGGAGGAGAGCAAAGCTGTGGGTGAGATGATACATGAAGAGGTATGACGCGATTTCGGATGTAAGGGAACAACTGTCACCGAGGTGTAGCATGGCGCGCAAGGTTTGGACTCTGGTTTGCACTTGGGCACCAGCGATGATTGCTTTAGAGGTTCTAATGTCACTAGATATAGCCGTGGTGGTCGATTCCATGAATACCAAGCTCATTTTCTGAACTATCTAGTGGTTGTTTGAGATCAAGACTACTCTTGATGCTTCCTCTAGGTTCTAATTACAGCAGAACTGCAAAGGCCTCGCAAGGAGCAAGCTGGATCTCTCCGCCATTCAGACCCTCCAAGGTCCTACCGGTAGGACTGATCAACACCTCCCTGGCCTTGGCGGGCAAAGTCCACGAGACCGTCTCGGCCGCAAAGTTACACACGACGAGCGCAGCATCGCCGTTGTCGGCCTTGCGGGAGTACGCAAACACCTTTTCGTGCGCCTCGTCGACCAGCTGGAAGTCTCCGTAGACGAAGATGTCGACGTGCTCCTTGCGCTTCTCGAGCACTCGGCGCCAGCAGTGGTACACCGAGTCCGGGTCCGACGTCTGCGAGGCGGCATTGATCTCACGGTAGTTGTCGTTGACGCGCATCCAGGGCGTAACGTCGGCTGCTGTGAAGCCCGCGTTGGGCGTTGCGTCCCATTGCATAGGGGTTCGGGCGTTGTCGCGAGACTTGAGCTGGTACTCGACCTTGTAGGAGTCAATAGTTGCCGCATTAGCGTCGCCCTTGTGGGTGCTGACTGAGCGTTAGCTAGCAATTGCCTCTTGTCTATGTTCCTCCACTTACTTCCAATGGCTGAGGCAGTCAATGTCCTTGTACTCCTCCAGGGGCCAGTCCTTGGGCACATTGGTCATGCCAATCTCCTGGCCCTGGTAGAGGAATGGCGTGCCGGACTGGAAGCCGAGGAAGACTGCAATCAGCTTGGCGCTTGCGACACGATTCTGAGGGTCATCGTGGACGAAGCGGCTGACGGATCGAGGCTGGTCGTGGTTCTCCAGATACAGGGCGTTCCAGCCCTGGTTGTCGTACATGAACTTCTGCCACTTGTGGGTGGTGGCCTTGAGTTCTGACAGTTTCCAGGTTCTGGGTGTGAACTTGCCCCCTGGACCGTGGTCGAGATCCATCCTATATCATGTTTAGCTCCTCTAGTTGATAGTACAGAATAGTGGTGTTGACTTACAGCTCAAAGTGGAAAATCATACTCAGCTCCCCACGGTCAGCACGCACAGCCTTGATCAACTCGCGCTCGTCATGAACGCATGGCATCTCGCCGACGCTAAAGGCATCGTATTCTTGCAGAATCTCGCCAATCTCCTTGAGGTACTCGTGACATCTCGGGCCGCAGGCGTAGAACTCGTGACCGCGGAGGACGGTCTGGTCCGAGTCGGGGAAGGCCTGGTCCTTGCTAACAAAGTTGATGACGTCCATGCGGAAGCCGTCGGCTCCGCGGTCGAGCCAGAAGCGCATGACCTCGTGAACCTTTTTTCGGACTGCTGGGTTCTCCCAGTTGAGGTCTGGCTGCTCCTTGCAGAAGAGGTGCAGGTAGTACTCGTCTGTTGTCTCGTCATACTCCCATGTGTCTCCTTTGAGCAAATGTGAGCTTGGGGTGCGGATTCGAAGCATATTGTGGCCTCACCTTGGAAATGGCCCTGCCAGTTGTTCGGGGGTAGTCTATTCCCATCTGCATCATACTTTGCAGGTCGCCAGACATACCAATCACGGTACGGGTTGTCCTTGGACTTGCGAGACTCCTTGAACCATTCGTGCTGGTCGCTGGTATGGTTCACGACTAGGTCGAGGACTAGCTTCATTCCTCGCTCGTGTAGCTTATCTTTGAGGACATCGACATCCGAGATGTCTCCGTATGGGGGATCGATAGACTCGTAGTCGCTAACATCATATCCCTTATTTTTGTTGTTAGCATCATTGGTATCCAGGGGTCAAGACAGCAACGCACCATGTCGACCTGGGGGCTTTTGAAGATTGGTGAAAGCCATACTATGTCGACGCCCAGGTTCTTGAGGTAATCGACACGGGAAATGATGCCTTTGAGATCACCCACTCCGGTGCCCGTCGAGTCTTGGAAGGATGCAGGGTAGATCTGGTATACCGAGCTCTCTTTCCACCAAGCACGGGGGTTCTGGTTTGAGCTGCCCATGATGATTGCTGGGGTCTTGATTTATCAAGTTCTCAGTCTGATGGTTTGAGGATGCTCTTGTTGCAAATATTCTTGCTCAACATGCAAATACCTGTTCAACGTGCAAATATGCCTGTTAAGACGTCAGCTACTGCGTTGGGGCCATTGATAAGGGGCTTGATACTCACGACTCAGAAACGAACACGCTGCTGGTATTCCAGTATCTAGATTTGTTTCTGGCTTTGATATTTTGGTTCTAGGACGTGGTATTCAACTTGCAATTGGCGCTCCTTTATCATTCCTCTGCAGGTGACATCAACCTTGCGGGGTCCGTGGAATCGTGGTGTTTCCTTAGTGGAGGTGGCTTCGTCACACGGCGTCTCGCCCGCTCAGTGAGGAGTTCGCAGCAGGTATCTCGCAGTGGAACGACAGAGAGAGAGTGAGGGAGGATAGCGGCGGCATCTTGCGTGGTAATTAATAGGGTGTCACGGAGTATTTCCCGGGGAATATATGCAGATCGATGGGTCGACCTGCCCCTCTAGGGTAAATTGTTCGGTAGCTGCTCGCAGAAAAGAGACAAGTTGAAATCATTCATTGGAGCTTAGCTATGCGAGGTCCCGAGCCGTCTCTCGTGATCAACTTATCGCATGCTTGCAGTTGCTGACCGTGGAGGCTGTGTGGTAATATTAGACGGGCAGAATGCACCAAGGTCTCATGTAGAGCGAGGCCCTCTAGGCCAACACACAGTGCGCTTCAGATATAGCAGACTGGCACGATTATTGTTATTCGTGGTTTCGGGTTTCAAAAACGACAACCTGAAGCTGATGATGCGCCAGCGATTCAAAGTCGGCCTCAAGCCACGTATGAAGCAGGCTAGGATGGAGTACTATGTACTGTAGTTGTGGTTGAGGTATTGTAGTGGCGGTGTCGACAACACCACCACCACCACCAGCTGTATATAATTGGTAGGGCTGCAGCATCTATTCCCTTCATATGGAGCAAGGTAACATGAAACCCTCTTTCGACGGAACCAAGTATCCCTCCCGCAAGCTTTGACAGGTGATTCAGATCTCCCGTCTATTGCCTCCCCCGCTGCCACGTTCCGTTGAACGGCTCGTCTAATAATAATAAAACCCATCTGCCGGTTGCGAATGCAGGATCTTACTGCACGCCGCACTGGGATCCGTGCAATCATGTACATACGGAATATCCGTATTGCCAGCCCTCCATCTGCCGTTGACCGTCTGGGGCCAGCAGAAGAGGACGCACAGATCGCCCAAGGGACATGACGCGAATATTACTCCGTACCTTGTGGTGTGTCTCCGTACGACCAACGGATATGCAGCTGTTGCACCGGACGAACATGAAGGCGGAGGAGGAGCAGTAGGACGAGAGAAGAGACGACTGGAGAAGGGTCAAGAGACAGACGGTGCCAGGTCCCACCAGAGTCACATCAAAGGATGGGCCTTGCCCTTACGAAACACACACAAACGACACGATACAGTCGCGCCATTGTGTTTCTCCCTCGACAGATGGGCGGAGATAGGGCTGGGCTCGGTGCTTAGATGTGCCCACAGACAGACAGGGCTGGCTGACTGCAACGGGATCAGAGGGACCCGGTCAGAGTGGATGTGGATGGATTGGATGGAGGAGGGTTTGCGCTTGTCCAGTTGCATATAATGGCTCACCAAGGCAGGCAGGCATATTTCTACTTTATCGCGGTCCATCCATTCCCATACCAGCTTCATACTGTAGGAGGTATGCCGCCGACTAACATGACAACCTACCCACATGAAAGGATCCCCCTTGTCACGGAGGACTCAACGTTACAGCGTCACCGACCGGGGCACAGAGGTTGTGACACACGTGAGAGTCCTCTCAATGAAGAGGCTGGAGGACAAGACACCCCTGTAGAGGAAGTGAAGAAGGAGAGAAATCCTCAAGTTGAAAATCCCATGGGGATCCAACCTATCCGGAAAAAGCAACGATAGCTCCCAACTAGAGACCCTGAGCCCGGGCGGAGCATGGGCCGTCCCCTCTTGGTGCATGATGATATGGAGCCCGCTGCCAGTGCCAGCCTGCAAATGGGCTAGCTGGGCCGTCTTTTTTGATGGAATTTGGATTTTTCTCTCTCTGATCTCGTACCTGGCTGGCGTGGACATGGGGGATTCGTACACTGGGGCTTGGAGGTTCGGTCTACTTCGAGCGAGATTGGGAGAGTCAGAATGACAATTATCTACCCATAGAGATAGACCTCAACATATGATAGTCCAAGACTTCATATTGCCTGTCTCTCTCTTCCATGTGGAATTTACTGCCGGCAATGACCAAGGCATGGAGATGGAGCTCTACCCAAGGTACCAGAGTTAGTGGTACGTGCCATGCCGCGCCTGTGTCGCCCGATTGCAAGGTCGCTACTTGGCGATACCTGAGCCGAGGTATTCGATGCTTTTGACTTTGACCCCGACATGTTGTGACCTCGCAGCGGTGCATCTTTTTGCGCCGCGACGTCTGTCTGGGCTGCTTGGGGTTCGTTCCTGGCGACCGGCACCGAGTCAGAGGAAAGTTACCCTTCCCCTGGCTGCCGCGTGGTTAGCAATTAAGCTCTGCAACCCGCATCGCGCATCGCATCTCCCCTTAGATCAAGATCAACAATATCGCTTCCAGAGACGGGGCACCATTCCTCGGTCGCTCAGGTACACCTGAATCTCTGCTCAGGTGTCACCTGGCGGTACCTCTGTCGGCACCAGTCAAGCAAGCCCCCCCTCCCGGGCGGTCCCCTCACTCTCTGGGCTCCTCTCCCCTCCAGGTCTCCCTCGTGGATCCCCATCCCATCCCATCTCGACCAACCAACCAACCATCATCGTCATGCCCGTCCATCATTTTTCTCTTCCCACACCCCGGTCGCCATCCCCCGGGCGGCGGTGGTAGGTGCTGGGTTTGCTGCACCGTCCAGTACAGTACAGCGCCGTACAGCAACTAGCTAGCGCCCCCAAGACCAAAGCAGCCAGCATCGTCGACGCTTAATTCCATGTTGGGCCATGGACCTAGCAGCAGCAGGCGCTCGCTGGCTGCATTTGCGTTTGCCTGGGCTGCTGCAATCCCGCCGTTTGTTTGAAGTGAGCTTGCTTTCCTCCGCACTTCACCTCACATCAACCTACAGGACCACAACCTACCTCCTCCGTGAACCTCAGCTCAGCCTCCCCGTCTCTATCACCGCATAACTCGAGATACCATCATCTGTTCCCTCTTTCGGTCCCCGTTCCATTTGGCCTGGCCACTCTTCAAGACATGACTTGAACAGGCATCGCTTCTCATTTCCGCTCTGGCAGCCCTATAACCAAGCATCATTTACCTTTGCCTCCGTATCTGGACACCCCCCGCCCGCCAGCCCTTGCCGACTCGACTCGCACCCCGAACCCATCCCATCCCAATCCCCATCCAGCATCCAGTCCACCAACCTTGGCCCTCGCCCTCTCTCCACCGCGTATGCTCTCAGCTGCCCCGTGCTGTCCTCATCCGGACCTTATGGCCTAGGGCCCTGCCATCAACGCCATCTACGCCCCGGCGACCATGACCAGGAATGAGGCCGGCAATCGCATCAGCTCCATCACGAGCTCTAGCACAAGCACCGACGGCAGCACCCACTCCGCCGTCACCGTGAAGCCCTCGTCGTCGCTGTCGTCGTCCACCACCACCACTGCTTCTGCCACTGCCGCCTCATCCACTGCTCCCGCCTCTGCCACCTCCACTCCCATTCCCACTCACTCGCCTACTCCCAATCCGGACCATACTACCACTGCCACTCCAACTCCAGCTCCGTCTTCCGCTGCTGCCGCTCCCGCTGTTCCAGGAGCTCCCTCAGCTTCCACTTCAACCTGGGCCCTCCCCACCACATCTCGCTGGCACTCTCACCCTGCTCGCTCCAGCGCCGACGACAATGCTTCTTTGATGAACCAGTGGTGAGTCGTCCGTCCCGCCATGCCGCCTCCCGTGCCCGTGTTCATCCCTCCTCGTCCCCCGTTCTCCCTGTTCGTCGGCGCTCGTCTGACCTTCATCTCGCCTCCCGCTCCCGCCGCCTCCCGTCTGCCAGCTAACGGCTTCCTGCGTCTCTCAGGTCCTCACTCAAGGATGAGCATCAGGTCTCCCCGACTGCCACCTCGTTCGCCTCCCGCGGCATCGCCAATGTCGCATCCAACGACCGTCGCATGAGCGACCTCACCAATTACCGACGCGAGCTTGCCGTTCTCGAGACCCGAATACCTCAGATTCAGCACAATCCGCCCACCGCAAGCCCCAACCCTCACATTGCTCCGTGGACGAACCACAACGGTTCCTCCACACCATCCTCCACCATGCCGACCAGCTTTTATAACGACTCTAGCGACAATCTGTCCCTCGCCTCCCAGCTCTCCCCAGGCCATCCTCCCAACCACCGCCAGGTCGCCGCGCCTCACGATCCCCCGGATGCCTCATACTTTGATGGCAGGCGTCCATCCGCCGCCAGCATCCTCACCGCGAGCAGCCAAGGCTCCAAGACCAGCGTGACCCGTGGCGGTTTGCGTAAGTTGCAGGGCTTCTTTGGCGAGGAATTCCCCGGGCGCGATAGCTCCGAGAGCAGCCTACCCACTTCGCTCGTAGGCAGGGACCAGCGGTCGCGCTCATACAGCCACAGTCGCCCCACACACAGAGATCGCAACTATTCCAATGCCACTGATCATACTAGAGATGGTTCCCCGTCATCATCGAGACCAAGAACACCCGTTCCAGCACCAGAGGTGGTGCCGTTCTTGTATCAGGACAACACTGTACGTCCGCCATGCGCCTCCCTGTCTCATCACCCTAGCTACTCATATCCCCCACTGGCCTGGTCCGCGATCGATTCATTCCTCTCCAATCTCCCTCCCTTGACCTGTTTCGCATCATTTCTAGATCCCGATGCTTTCCCGATAGCGTTCCTGCTAGCCAGAGTTGACTGGTTAACCTCGCTCGAATAGGACATTGCGCGATATGGCGAAGCTCCCGTACGAGATATCCTAACTGGCCCCGATCGAGATCGATACGTAAACGACGGATCCTCACAGGTCCCTCCAAAGACATCCTCGTCGTCGAGGTCCGGTCATTCCATAGTGCATATGCCCGGCCACCACCGACACCACAAGAGTAACGATGATCCCCGGACTTTGCGACCAACTCTGAGCAGGGACGACACAGCCATTGGCACACAACTTCAGCGCGATCGAGGAGGCAGCAGCGTTGCCATGTATTCGACGAGGTCAAGAGGGCAGAGCCCTACACCCAGTACTAGGAGCGGAGGAATGACATGGGGTTCGAAATCTAGCCAGTTGGACGGACAGACCTCACCTGGCCACCACGGTAAACGTGGATTGCTTGGTCGGTTTCGACGACATCATAAGGACAAGGAAGATACCGCCAGGCTCCGCGATCTACCCCAATCTACAAAGTCCTTGCAACCTAAATCCTCAAAACCCGATCTCTACCGGCCAGAGCTATCACCTTCAGTATTACCACTCTCAGGGACATTTGGCCCTGGAGACCAGAGCGATGTTCCAGATTCGCGACCTGGGACGCGGGGCGCTGCGACCTTTAACAACAAGTTCCCATTCTCCAAGAAGGGGCGATCTCACCGGCCACACGATTATGTCGACGAATCGATTGGCCCGACAGATCGAAATGATCCCGAAAAAATTTACCACCTTGACACGAATCTGAACGACATGGAGGGGATCTTGACGAAGCCTCCGCCTCTCACACCCATGGACATCAGCTTTGTGAACAATGTCGAAGCAGATCGCACCGACTCGGTGGTATCGATAGCTCCCAAGGGTCGATGGGACGCCCCGGACAGTTGGGCGGTGCGGCGTAATACCGAAGACAACTCATATCACGGGCCTGATCTCGACGAGATTGGAAGCCCCCCTCGGCCAGAGGAGAAGACGGCGCCGTACTGCATCCGAATCTTTCGCTCAGACGGGACATTCTCAACACATTCCATGTCTCTGGACTCGAGCGTCACGGACGTCATCTCGCAGGTCATCAAGAAGACATATGTGGTTGATGGCTTGGAGAATTACCACATCATCTTGAAAAAGCATGATCTCATTCGGGTGCTGACGCCCCCTGAGAGGCCGTTGCTGATGCAGAAGCGTCTGCTGCAACAAGTTGGTTACGAGGACAAGGACAGGATTGAGGATCTTGGTCGAGAGGACAACAGCTACCTCTGCCGCTTCATGTTCTTGTCGGCACGAGAGAGCGACTTCCACGCCAAGACCACTGACATGGGTCTAGCTCGAGCACAGAAGCTCAACTATGTTGACCTTTCTGGCCGCAACCTCATCACTATCCCTATATCGTTATACTCCAAGGCAGGGGAGATCATCTCGCTGAACCTTTCGCGCAACTTGTCGCTTGATGTTCCCCGAGACTTTATCCAGTCTTGCAAGCATCTTCGAGACATCAAATTCAACAACAACGAAGCGAGGAAGCTACCGCCAAGTTTGAGCCGGGCCAACAAACTCACTTTCTTGGATGTTGCCAATAATCGTCTGGAGCAGTTGGAACATGCCGAACTCCATATTTTGACGGGGATACTCAAGATGAACCTCGCCAATAACCGACTCAAGCACATACCATCTTACTTTGGAGCATACATGTCACTTCGCTCTCTCAACATTTCATCTAATTTCCTCGACAAATTCCCCCTATTCCTGTGCCAGCTCCCGAGCCTTGTTGACCTCGACCTAAGTTTCAACGGCATTGCAACGATCCCCCCCGAGATCAGCGGCCTGAAAAACTTGGAGAAACTGCTGATAACCAACAATAGACTGACACACGCCGTGCCCGTTTCGTTCCGAAACCTGTCGAGTTTGCGCGAGCTTGACATCAAGTACAATGGCATAACGAGCATCGACACCATCTCCGAACTCCCGAAATTGGAGATCTTATCCGCCGACCACAACTGCGTCTCGTCTTTCGTGGGACAGTTTGAGTCGATTCGCCAGCTGAAGCTGAACTCGAACCCTCTGAACAAGTTCGAGATCACGGCACCAGTCCCAACGCTCAAGATACTGAACCTCTCGAATGCGCAGTTGGCCAGTATTGATTCCTCCTTTGCAAACATGATCAATCTTGAGCATTTGATCCTGGATAAAAATTACTTCGTCTCCTTACCCCAAGAGATCGGCACTCTTAGCAGACTTGAGCATTTCAGCATTGCCAACAACTCGGTGGGAGAACTGCCGGCCCAGATCGGTTGTTTGAATGAGCTAAAAGTGCTCAATGTGCGAGGAAACAACATCTCTAAACTCCCCATGGAGCTCTGGTGGGCAAATAGGCTCGAGACTTTCAACGCCTCCTCAAACGTCCTCGAACACTTTCCCGCGCCGGCCTCCCGGGCGCCGCGGATGCCTGGCGAGGAAACTCAGCCGGAGAAACCCCCTGTTAATGGGAGAGCCGCACCTCTCGGGACGCTGTCGGCCACGCCGAGCTCAGAGGAGCTCTCTGATGAGAGAAGGCCAAGTCAAAACTCGAGCACACTTCTCAGTGTCGGCCCGTCTCCCCTGGCTGGTGACCGCAAGAGTTCTGTAGTGTCTGTCTATGGGAAGGGTGGCAGGAAGACGTCGGTGGTGTCGAGAGCGACTGCACCGTCAGTGGCCATGTCCACTGCGAACCCCAGAAAGGATTCCTCATCTAGGTTTACTAACACTTTTGCCGGATCTCTTCGAAATCTCTACCTGGCCGACAACCGTCTTGACGATGATGTTTTCGAGCAGATCAGCCTGCTCCCGGAGCTCAAGGTGCTCAACCTCTCATACAATGATGAAATCAGCGACATGCCACAGAGGTCAATGAAGAGGTGGCCGCAGCTTATCGAGCTCTATCTGTCTGGCAATGGACTCACAACATTGCCGGCAGATGACTTGGAGGAGTCCAGTCTGCTCCAGGCGCTGTACATCAACGGCAACAAGTTCACCAACCTGCCTGCCGACATTTCTCGGGCTAAGAACCTTGCCGTGCTTGATTGCGGCAACAACTTTTTGAAATACAACATTTCCAACGTGCCGTACGACTGGAACTGGAACCTCAACCCCAACCTGCGGTACCTGAACCTGTCAGGCAACAAGCGCCTGGAGATCAAGCAGTCAACATACGGCCCTAGTGGACCCGGGGTTGTTGATCGTGAGGAGTACACAGACTTCAGCCGTCTGCTTAACCTGCGCATCCTGGGTCTTATGGATGTTACACTTACTCAACCAAGCATCCCCGATCAGAGTGAGGACAGACGTGTACGCACCTCAGGATCCCTGGCCGGTCACCTCCCTTACGGTATGGCCGATACCCTGGGAAAACATGAGCATCTGTCCACTGTCGACTTGGTGGTACCCAGATTCAATGCTTCCGAGACTGAGATGCTCCTGGGTTTGTTTGACGGACAGGCTCTCTCCAGTGGAGGATCCAAGATTGCCAAGTATCTCCACGAGAATTTCGGTCACATTTTTGCCTTGGAGCTGAAGTCACTGAAGTCACAGACCAAGGAGACGCCGATTGACGCTCTTCGGCGTGCATTCCTCGCGCTCAACAAGGACCTGGTCACGATTGCTATTCAGCACTCGGAAGAACGGCCGCTCAAAGTGCATAGGGGCTCTGGCCAGCCCGTGATTCTGACCAAGGAGGATCTCAACTCGGGTGGTGTTGCCACCGTCATCTATCTCCAGAGCACAGAACTATACGTTGCGAACGTGGGCGATGCCCAGGCCATGGTGATCCAGACTGATGGCACCCACAAGATGCTGACTCGCAAGCATGACCCTGCTGAGCCCAGCGAACGATCCCGCATTCGTGAAGCTGGTGGGTGGGTTTCTCGCAATGGCAGGCTGAACGACCTTCTCCAGGTGTCACGCGCCTTTGGTTATGTTGATCTGATGCCGGCCGTGCAGGCGGCACCGTATGTCAGCAACATGACTCTCAAGGAGACGGACGATATCATCCTGATAGCAACCAGGGAGCTGTGGGAGTACTTGTCTCCTGGCCTGGTCACTGACATTGCCAGAGCAGAGCGTGGTGACCTCATGAGAGCGGCCCAGAAGCTCCGCGACCTCGCCATTGCATATGGCGCCTCTGGTAAAATCATGGTCATGATGATTAGCGTCGCTGACCTCAAGCGGCGGATGGAGCGGTCCAGGAATCATCGCGGAACTACCAGCATGTCCCTTTATCCATCTGGTATCCCCGACGGGGCTCAAGTTCTCTCGACGAGAAGGGGCCGTAGAGGCAAGGGAGATGTTCTCGACTCCCAGCTCAACCGACTCGAGGCCGAGATCCCGGCGCCCACAGGCAACGTGTCTATCGTCTTTACGGATATCAAGAACTCGACAACTCTATGGGAGATGTATCCTAGCGCCATGAGATCGGCCATCAAGCTCCACAACGAGTTTATGCGTCGACAGTTGAGAAAGATTGGTGGATACGAGGTCAAGACTGAAGGTGATGCTTTCATGGTGTCGTTCCCGACAGCTACATCTGCTTTGCTATGGACATTTTCAGTCCAGACGGGGCTCCTCGATGTGCCCTGGCCATCCGAAGTCTTGAACTCGGTGTCCTGCCAGCCGGCGTATGACAAAGACAACAGCCTCATCTTCAAGGGTTTGTCAGTGCGAATGGGTATCCATTTTGGAGACTGCGTGAGCGAAACAGACCCAGTCACCCGACGTATGGACTACTTCGGACCCATGGTCAACAAAGCATCCCGAATCTCGGCTGTCGCGGATGGAGGACAGATCACTGTGTCGACTGATTTCATCTCGGAGATACAGCGATGTCTCGAGAACTTCCAGGATACAGACCGGAGCAACGCCCTTGAGGCTGAAGATTCGTTTGAGGACGAAACGTATGCCTCCGCCATCAGGAGGGACCTGAAACATCTCACTTCTCAAGGCTTCGAAGTTAAGGAGCTGGGCGAGAAGAAGCTGAAGGGTCTGGAAAATCCCGAAGTTGTCTACTCGCTCTACCCCCACGCGCTGGCTGGACGTATCGAGTTCCACCAGCAGCACGAGAGACGGGAGGGAGGTGGCGGCGGCGACAAACCAGCGATCCTCGCTCCAGGAGCCGAGCTCACCTTCGACCCAGATATGATCTGGACTCTATGGCGCGTGAGCTTGCGCTTGGAGATGCTCTGCAGCTCGTTGGAACTGCCGCGAGACGAAGCACCTGGGGGCCTTCAATCTCCCGAGACAGAGTTGCTCGAAAGGATCAAACAGCGTGGAGGAGAGGTGACGGATCGATTCTTGATCAACTTTATGGAACATCAAGTGAGCAGGATAGAGGTGAGTCGGAACTGAAGCTACATACATCACGGCCCAACTGACACTCGATAGACGTGTATCTCAACATTGGCAATGCGCCACCTTGCTATTGGCGGTGGCGTCATCAAGGAGCTCGACGAGCTCCGAGGGCCCATGTCTGATATCCTAGACGAACTGACGGCTCAACGTAAGGAGCTGGAGCGGTACAAGAAGCGATACGGCAAGCTGCCCAGCCCCGGAAGCAGCGACGATGACGAAGATGACTACGATACGGATGAGGGCAGCGACACGGAGCAAGAGTCGTAAGTCCTCGCGGCCGACTCAACGTGGCGACGTTTCTCGCGCTTGTATATATGCTATAATCACCTTGGACGCGACATGGGCATTTCGAGCTTGGGAGGCTTCAACTGTATAGTTTACTCGGGAGGTCACTTGCCGGGAAGGGAGCTCAGGAGAGGGAGGTGGAGCTTCAAGTTGGGAAAGGCGAGAAGGGGTCCTGGCATGGATGGGCAGTGTTTTTTGTTTTCTGGGTTGCGAGCTTGTGTATGGGAATCATGGCCCCCCTATTCTGGGGGGGGTTGCTCTTTCGGGTCCAGATGCGTGTTGGGAGAAACTCATGGGGTTTTTGGGATGGAAAAGGCATTCGAGGGAGAAGAAGTGCACGGCGTTGGTGGATGGGAAAGCCATGGCTCCCCTTTTTGTAACTGTCGAGTTGCCTACCTACCTGGGTCTGGGTCAAGGTCTGGTTCTGGTTGTTGGTGAGATTTATACTGTAGGCATTGCCTCATTTGGAGTTTTACGAACCGCGCCGTATGCCTTGGTTTTATCTGAAACGATAGCAAGTATCAAAAAAGCTTTGCATTGATGTGTAGTATATCTTACAAGTCTCCATTCCATAACTGTAGCTTCATGATGTGATGCATCTATTTGCCCTGGTTCAAGATTCGGATCCGCGGCGACATTCGGGGTCCGATCCACCACCCACCTGTGTACTTTCTGACAAAGTCCCTGATGGCGGCGATACGAGCACCTTGGCCCAAGACCCTTTCTTCCTCTTCTCCAGTAGCTGAACTCCCCGGCTTGAGGATCTCAATGCCATCATAGCCCATTATCACTCCCAGAACTTGCCACTCACCTAGCACCTTGTCTCGGTCTTCGGCCAAAACGTAGTCGAAGCGCTCCCAGAAGGATTGCCAAAGGAGCTGGTCTCCCTTTTCCGTCTTGTCAAACAGCAGCACAGATGAAGTCGCCTCAGGTTCTGGGCTGATGGGATACGCGATGGGGTAGCCCGAGGGGTTCTGCCCGAAGAGCGTGAGCCCTGTCATGCAGGTCAGCACGTCAGCGTGAACATCGACGATGGGGGAAGGATCGTCGCGAGATACGGCGTAGACCTCTTTCAAGGCGTCGCCGCCGGGATAGTTGAGCGAGGAGAAGAGGAGCATGACAAGACTGGCGCCGAAACTAGCCACGGTGGAGAGGCCAAGAACCAGGAGTATCGCTTGGTTAAAGGCGGACTTGACAGCACGCACGGCAATGAAATTGGCGCCAAGTGCGGCAGTAGCGGTCAGAGACGGAACAACGTAGAAGATGAAACGGGCCTCCTTGTGTGGCTGGAGAGAGTAGATGGCAACGAAGAGTAGGTTGGGGATCAACAAGTCTCGAGCAGCACGTGAGGTACCTGGCTGAACAAGAGCCAAAACCACGAGCAGCGGTACCATAGGATTAAGCAGAAGCTTTGGCAGCGCCGAGCTGAAGTAGTAGTACCAGGGGGAAACCCCCCACTCTGAAGAAGATCCAAGAATGGCGTTGAAGTAGAAACCCCATAGCTCGGGCCAGAGGGGCTTCTGCCAGAAGTAAGAGTCCAGGGGTACCGAAACAACAAGTGCAGCGGTGAAGGAGCCCAAGAAGACAACGATGAGGGTGCGTAATGAGATGCGATGGGTGACAAGGAGATAGAGGGCAGTAGTGATGAGGAGAATGGCAACTTCGGAGCGGAAGATGGCGGCCGAGATGACGAGGAGGGCAATGGCCTGCTTCTGGCGGATGGAAGCCATCTGCGGGTTTGCCTGGGGTAGAAGGAATGACGAAGCAAGAGTTGCTGATTCATGTAAGTCAAACCGAAGCTAAAGCTATCACTGAGAGGGGGTGACTTACTTAGGCCAAAAGCATACATGTTTGGCAAAGTCCGCGAGAGGTAATAGTTGATGTGGAACTGGCTGGCAATAAAGAGAGCCCACCACCCCGCCACGCCAGGTCCATAGGCTCTCCTGAGAGCATTCTTGAAAGTCAACAGGGCGGCGACGTTGGCTGCGGCGAGGATACTGCGGACAACGAGCTGGGCATGCTGGAAGCCGACGAGGGCGATGATGGGCTGGCCTAGGCCGGCGAGGAGCACAGCACCAAGGAAGGTGCGAGGCACGGCGCCGGGGAAGGTGAAGTGATCATAAGAGTCCAAGAGACGCTGGTGAACATCCTGAGTTGGGGTCCCGTAGATGAGAATATCGTGAACTGCCTGCAGGTTGAACGACTCCTCGACCTTGGTATAGGGAGAGGTGAGGAGGTGGACCAAGGGGGCCAAGATGAGGAGACCAGTGAGAGAGATATCTAGAAGAGTCGGTGAGTGCACTAGGAAGAAGAAGGGGGAGATTGTATGGAAGAAATGGATGCAATACTAACCAAGGGCCCTCATCTTAAGGTGGTTTTATGTGAAGGCTTATGTGAAGGCTAATGTTGATACGTCTGTCGAGCGTGAAAGGAACGACTTGAAACAGATGGAGAGACAGCAGGAAGTGCCTGTTTAGGCGCTCTAGTTCAATATCACATCAACAATAGCATTAGAATAGATCAAGGCCGAGTTTGTTAAATCTCAAATTCCAGGTGTAAGTTGAGTTGCCAACGATACTTGCGTAAGTACACAGAGGGAGCTCTCTCAATGAGGAAGGGGCAAGCTTGGGCCACCATTGGCCGGTCTCCACCTCAGGGGGTCGTCGGATCGGCCCAACTGATCCCCCGCAGCCTCTCCCCCAGGCTCGAGTTCAAGCCACCATGGCAGTGGCACCCAGGCACCCAGGCACCGCAAGGTAGGCAAAGGTACCCAGGTACCTAAGATAGTTACACATCATCGCCAACTCCCTCCCCCTCCAGTTTCTGCGCCGACAACCTCTACTGCCTCTGCACCCTCTTCAGCTGCCCACAATGTGGTTCTTTGGAAGCTTCCTCTACGGTTAGACTCGATTGCCTTGCTCGTGACGTCCTGGCGCATCCGTACTGACCTGTCGCAGTCTGCGTCCTCCTCATCAACGCCGTCGCAGTCCTTTCTGAAGATCGATTCCTCGCTCGAAGTACGTCGCCCGCCTCGAGCGCATACAAGCAACTCTTTTAACAGAATTTTCTAGTCAACCTCTCTCCCGCTTCGTACGATCCCGCATTCGGCTCTGGTGCCGACGCGAGCATCAAGGCCAAGATCATCCACCTCATCGCCAGCGTCCGAACCATCATGAGGAGTACGTCTGCCCCATGTGTCGAACCAACATTACTGTCAAGTCTTGTGTGTAAAACCGCGTGAAACTGACCCGGTGCCTAGTGCCCTTGATATTTGTCAATTCTGTCATTATCCTGTACGAGCTCGTCCTGGGTTAATCCAAGGGGGGAAACACGGCCGGCATGTGGAATTCGAGAGGACACGGTAGACGTCTGGAGGCATAAATGGAGTCTGGGAAATCTTTGGAACTGGAGTTATTAATATTTGTACGACTCACGGCGAACCTTGTATGAGTTGAGTGTGTGGGAGCTATAATGTCTACTGGACACGAGTTCGATATGAAAGTTTTGTCTTGCTTCACTTTGCCATGATACTTATGACATGTACTTGAAAATTCCCGTGTCAGCTCGAGCTCTGCTCGAGTTTCTTGTTCTTCTTTCTTTACCCAACTTGCTAGACGCACAAACGTCCAAGCCGGGCTATCGCTATATGTATGTATATATGATACAGCCGTTGGTGACGGCGTCGCAGGTTTGACCTTGACACCCTTCAACTACCCACGAGAACAGAAACAGAAAAGAAAAAACATCGCTACAGTTCCTCACCACAACCCCGCCCTGCCTTCTTCCTTTTTCTCGAGGCTCATGCCTGGGCACGTTCCCTCTTCTGGCTCTAGGCCATGCAACAGGTCTAATCCTCCAAGAGCATCGTCGGCTGGGCTCCAAGACTACCACTGAGAGACGGTCGAAATGAAGAAAACCATTACTGCCCAATGCCTCTGGTGCCTTCCTTGTGCTTTTCTTCCATGTAATGGCAGCTTCGTTGCAAAAAGTGCATGGGTATCCTGTCATCCGTCCAAATCCCCAAAGACCATAATGACAAAAACACCCGAGTACCCCCCTATATGTACGCTGTACTGTAAATGTGTTTATGATTGTGAAAGTAGGTTTGTGCTCTTCTTGCGTCCGAGCCCGAAACTGAGGCGATCCTTGAGTTTGTCGTGCTTCTCGCTCCCGTCGCCGTTTGACGCATCCTGAAGAGCCTGCGCAGTGCCCTTATCCTTGTGATGGAAGAGAGAGAAGCTCTTCCTCGACATCGATTTGCTGCCTCGTTTGGTCCGATCAAGGAGATTGTGGCTGAGCACCGTTCCATTCTCCTTCTTCCTCACTGCCTCTTCCTGCGTCGCAGTCTTTTTGCTGGCCTCGAGCACCTTTTGCAGTTCGTCTTGCTCGTTTCTTCGTGCTTGTATCATCTTGGTTTGCTCTTCTCGTCGTTTCTTCTCTTCAAGTTTGGCCTGCTTCTCCCTCTCCTTTTCTGCTTGCTTTTCTGCCTTCTCCGCAGCCTCCCGCTCCTTCTTTTCTCGCTTCTTGTCCTCCTTCGTCTTGACTTCGGTATTTGTGTTCGTGTGGGTTATGCCATTCGTCAAGGGTGTTGCCGGAGCCGCCGCGGGTGTCGGGTCTGGAGTTTTTGTAGGCGCTATCGAGGATAACACTGGCGCTGTGCTCGAGTGTGCGAGTTTCGCCAGCACCTCCTGATCCGGAGCTGGAGTCACTGGCTGTGTGGCTTGTCTCTTTAGTGGTGTTGACTCTGCCTTTTCGCCATTCTCCTGGGCTAGGCTGGCCGCTTCGTTGGCAAGCTTGACCTCTTCCATGCCTTCTTTTTCCATCTCTTCTCGAACCTTTTCGAATGTGGTTTCTTGGTAGAATAGGACGTATGCTGTGGCCATCCCTGGCTTGTCGCCAAAAAAGTTGCGGACAAAATTCTTGTCCACGGGCTCAACCATTTCGTCGTCGAAAAGAACCCAGCCTCGGCCAGGAACCTTGATGATGGACACATAATGCCCATGATAGGCGTTGCCGCCAATGTGAACCACGACAGCGTACAGCTCGTACAGGCGGTCGGGGTCCCCTGCATCTTCTGTTGTGTTGAACATGCGTAGGTGATAGGGATACACAACACGGTGAAACAGTTTCTGCAGGCGGCTGTAGTCCTCCGTGTACTTGAACCGCTTCAGGTGCAGCGTCAGGATCTTGGGTAACCGCTTGACCTTCATTCGCTTCTCAGCTTCCTGAAGACCGCCACAGTGGTCGCAATGGAACTTGTTTCTCTCGCAGAGCATCTCTTCGGCAGAAAACTTGCGCAAGCAGGAGGTGACGGATGAATGCTCCTCCAGGTCAATCGACAGATCTAGAAACGTCTCATCCCGCTGCGATGCTGTCTCGCACGTCAGGCACTTGGTTTCTGATGTCAAAACGCCCTCAAATATGTCATGGACCCAGCCTGTTCCCGGGGAGGAAGCCCCTGACGCGTTGTTAACCATGGCAGACCCAAGGGCATGGCCCACCGAATTTGCCAGCCCGTCGAGGCCGTCAGCAGGAGCCTGTAGGTGCATTTTGCGGGCCGTCGCCTCAACACTGTTAATGACATCATTCAGCACCAAACCGTAGAACTCATGGGCATCCTGATGCATTGAGTTTCGGAACATTTCGTTGTCGCGTTTGAAAATCTCGAGAAATCGCTGCGGGCTGAGAACGCCAGTGTGTGTGTTGCTTTCCAGCAAGGCCAGGAAGATGTCCTTGAGTCCAGTGAATGTGCATTCGTCCATGCCGTAGGCGGCCGAGTTTTCTTTGGCCAGCTCCAAGATAGGGCCCTTGATCATGGCTTGCTTCTTCTTATATTCGGGGGTGTCTGGCTTGTCCTCGGGCCGAACACCAACCTGCCCGGGCAGTTGATGGTTCATGGCTTGCCGTTGCTTGATCACTTGTGATGTGCTGAGCCCCTTTTGTTTCGGGAGGTTGACCACTGGGTCGGTAGGTGGGGGTCTGATGGTGATGGGAACTCTAGGCCGAGTGCCGTTCGGAGTGTCAGAGGGCGAGCTTGGGGGGTAATTGACGACATTGTTTCGAAACGATTCGGAGTAAAAGAGGGCTTGGACAATCGAGTTACAATAGCTATTCCGAGGTCAGCGTCACGGCTAGGTTAGATGATGCCTCGATAGCATACCATGTGTTTCCAAACTGTGCCAAACATTAGCTTAGTGAATCGGAAAGTAGCTTGACAGAGTGAAAGACGGAAGAGGGTCCGGTGGTAGGAGTAGACGGCGGGGACATACGTTCTCGAGGCCGAAGAATCGATCAGTACCATCGTCTCGTAAGGGCCCGGCATTCTGGAGCATCTTCTCCAGAGGAGTGAGGTCGAGAATGGGCTCCTCTTTCTTCTTCGTGACGGCATCTTTGTGGGATGGGGAGGAAGAGGCCTATGGGTATGAGCCGAGAGGCATTTTGTCAGTCATGGGAGGTCTTGGCGCAAGGTAGGAGGGCGCGTGGATAGCTGAAGCTGGTGGGAGAGCTCCATATGTCCAACGCCGAAGGGGACGGCGGGAGTTATCAAGCCGACGACGTACCGTGTTGGAGCCCTTGATCTTGTTGAAAAAGCCCGCCATGGCGGCGTTGTGATGTCGTTGTGGATGCTAAATAGTAGCAGACGGCGGGCTTGGTGAGCCGAGCGAACGAGCGAGGGACGAGGTCGAGCGGCCGACCGCTTCAGCTGCGCGGCAGCAGCTCAACGACAACAGACACAATTGAAGCCAAGGATCATGCGCAGGAGCTTCTACTACCAGAGGATGATAAGAGAAGCGCGCGAGGCGGAAGGATAGAGAATCGCAAGCTGGGGCCGATTTCGAAGTTGCCGAGTCGTGGGTGAGGGATGGCGCTGGGCGCTGGGCTGGGGAAAGCGAGGCGCGAGTGTGTGGCGTGGACTCTGATAGCGCCGGGTTGAACTACTGGTCTGGGCGAGCGACAGAGCCGATCTGGAAACGAGGCAAGCTTCGTTTGGGGATGTTGTCTTGGGGGGAGGACGATCCGATGGGCGAGGCGAGGCGCGTAATAGTCGACAGAGATATCGAGGAGCAGAAAACCCGACAGAGGACAAGAGAGGCAGAGATGGGACCAACAAACCGAGCACAGGTAAGGTACCTCGAGGCTGATGGTGGCGGGAGGATGGTCTGCTTCTGGATGTCCGGGGGAGGGAATAGTGGAGGAGGATAAGTGACTCCCCGTTGGATGGTGCGTAAGTAGGCGAGGAGGTACCGTGCCCAAGTAGGTAGGTGCTGTAAGGTGTCGATGGCAGGTAGGCAAGATTGGATTGGATCCAACAGGCTGTTCTGTTGTTACCTGGACCAGGCCGCTACGCAACAAGTACCTAGGTAATGGATTCCATAACCCGTGGGATGCTGTCTTGGTCAGCCATCAGCATCAGGCATCACGTCCTCAACGAAACTGCTAGAGTCCGGAATTCCCCTCATGCGCAATATATCGACTCGGCGAGAGCGGTCGTCTTGGCCATGGGGAACCGTCCTTCACTGGCCCTTCATCCACATCCACCAAACGTTAACATCCGACGCCCGGAGATGCTGCAGCACCACCACCACAAGCTCGCAGTAGGTCTGCAACCGCTGCAGTCTCCTGCAGCGAGGAACGAAATGGGCGTCGCGCGACCCCAGTTTGCCCAGACCCCCGAAGCCCCCAAATGGTCCCCTCCAAGCCTCGATGGTGGTGCCTTGGTGGGCCCCTAGCGACCACCCCCAGAACCGGACACGCAGGGGGAGAGTAAAGTCCTGGGCTGTTAGGCCACAAGGTACACAGCTCGTCACCCACGTAATCCCTAGCCCAAGCAGTCGGTGTCTACCACAAGGAGACTCTGTCACTAGGTGACTAGTGGGGATAATCCGTGGAGGGGACCAGGGGGACGAGGCCCGGCTGGCGTGGTGTGGGCGGCTGAGAGACGCCGGACGGTGGTCCCATACAGGCCCAGGCGGGCGAGGGGCCTATTGGTTGCTGCGACAGGGCAATGAAAGCTCTAGAAGACAGGGCCACGAGGTATCGACAAGGGTGCTAGACGCAGATGTCGGGCGTGATCAGTTATCGAGGCCAGGATGGATGAGCAGCAGCAAGGCAAGTGGGCACGGAGCTCAGAAGCACGGAAGATGGATAGAGAGCTTGACACTGACTGATCCCGATGGTTTGTGGGGATGGCAGTTGATGAAAAGTTAGGTGCAAGATCAATGATGGGTCGTCGATTTAGAGGCACACAGGACAGCGCCCTGAATGGATGCTCCCAAACCAGGCGGTTTGCTTGGGGAAGCAAGTACCTACTTTAGCTCATGCATCTCAGGATGTGACCGACGGCAGGTCCGACGCAGATAGTGAGTTCCATCCAGATTTCTTAGTACTGGACGGGTGAAACACCGTCTGAACGGTAGCAAATGAGACCAATTTTCTTCTTCTTTCCATCTTCAAAGTCCACATTGGCAATGAGTAGGTGGTTGGAAAAAAGCCACGCAAAACGCTCACCAAGAGCATCGGCTTTCTTTGCGGCACTGGCACTACTGTACATGCCCTCTTAACACTTCTCCGCCGGTTCGAGAGTCCAGATCCTCCGGGAAAATCCACCGTCCAAGGATGGTTGTTCCAACCGGCGACATTTCTAAGCCCGAGTAGGGAATCTAGCTGCAACTCACGAGTCAACATGACAGCGACAAGCGCTAGCCAACGGCGCCACGACGCATCGGCTACCGGCCCCTGGCGCAGGACTGCCTGCAAATCATGGCATCGTGTGCGGTGAGAGATGGATGGCTGGTTTTCTCGTTGCCGAGGGTTGTTGGGGGATTTTAGCCGGACCTCCCCTTGGTTATGAACGGACGCCGAGACGGATCAACGACCGCCAAGAAGTCGGAAACAGCTTTTCGGACAAGACGGTTGTGCTGACAAAAGCAGCCTTCGTCCTCCCTGTGTCCACAGAAAACCTATGTTTAGACTGCATGACTTGTCCCAGGAACAAACTGTCCTAGGTATCGATGAGCCTGAGGCACAGTTCCGAAATCTGCCTACGTATGACCCACGGCCCACGGCATCGCCTGAATCTTGACAGAGGACGCGGGCACCAACAACAGCTCCTCGATGGACTACTACCTAGACGAAGGATGGAACTAGGATTTCAAGCCAACAAAAGCTATATTGAGGCAAGTCTACCAGCCCTCGCAGGTCGGTTGTTGGTTTGCGATGAGCTGCTTGGTGGGAAATGTCAGTTCCTCCACATACCGGCCGTGTCTTGAACAAGTGCAGCTTGGTCAGTCTCGCCACCTGCAAGGTAACGTGCCTTGATCAACTGGACGACTGAAGGGTTCCAGGGACAGCAGGGCAAGGTGGTAGAAAACCACGAGATAGGGCACAGTGAAGCAAGCCTAGGAATCGTCCCCCTGGTCCCTGCGTGCTCGGTACATGGCCAAACAAAACAGCCCTTTGGAATCATCAACTCGATTCAGTGGTCGTGTTTGGAGTCGTTTTCACCGGTATGCCTTCAACACTTGCGTCGTCGGCATATTGCAGACCTCAGGTCGCTACCCAGGCTGCCAGCCGCTCGCCACAAAGAGATCAGAGCTAGAGATATCACCCGTCCTCTTGTTCGACCCCTCATTCGAGGCATCAAGATGGTGGAAGCGAACGAAGCAAGTGTGGGGTTGCCATGCGGCACATCCCCGTATCCACTGACAACCATCACCAATCACTCGGCCCAGAGTGTCCAACCGCGACGATGGTATCCTATCACCTTGGTTCTCTTCCCATCCTGATCGCCGACCAGTCGGTCCGTTGCTGTCGATATGCCCTCCCTTTCGTCTCGAAAAGGGTCCCTTGACCGTTGGATGAGTCTGGTGCAACCATAACACCAAAGTACTGCACGCAAGTCCGATGATGCGTCTTTCCACCAAGGTTACCTCGAATTCCGGGTCTCACCAGTGTATTCGGCACCGATGATGCTGAGTATATCCGGGACGTCCTGTTCCTGTCGACTTTCGGGTTTGCTGCCCAACAAACACGAGAGAAGCACTTTCGTTCTCGATCTCGGTCTTTGAATTACACCGACTCCAAGACATGGATCGATTCGGAAATAGTCCGCTTGGCCCTCGTGCTGTGGCGTTCTACGACGGCCCGCGTCTGCGAGTGTGCAGCAATCTCTGGACGGTTTCTTGCTTGGCTCGGCTCGACAGAGCTGGAGAGGGGGGGTGATGCTGCAGCCAACGGACCTCGCGCCGCTAATTTTGGATGGAGTTTTCCATCATGACCCTGGTCTCAGTGTGACGGCTTTGCGGTGGCATTGTTCTGGAACAAACGTCACTGGCGCTAGCGTCGGGTGCGTGGGTTCGCAACGCAACCACGCACGCACACACGCATCCATCGCATCGCGCGCTGCCGTCCCCATCTTTTCCAACGCACACGCAACCGCGCCGTTCTCCCCGCCATTTGATCCTTTCCACTTCATGTACCATGACGGAATGCGTCCATTTTGGGCGACCGTAGGACCGTGTGGCGCTTACACGCTGAGTCCATGTCGCACTGTGTGCTATGCATCTGCTTGACAGGATGTCGCCCATCAGCTAACCACTCTGCAACTAACTGAACTTTCAGAACCAACATCAAGCTGATCCATGCTCGACCACGAAAAGCAAGCACGGCAGTTCTCTCGAGAGGGCATGTCAAGCAAAACCCACCTCGGGACCGTCGTATCAAGGCGACACTATCCTTAACCTTCACAACTGCCACCCCACGCTCTGCTATCAGTGGACCATGTCAGCACGGCATGGCTAGATCATGATAGAGGAGCAAGAATCCCTGCCTGTCTGAGCTCGGTCCACGGTGAAACCTGTCTGCACTGCGAGTAGCGCATGGATATTCCCTTGTGCGATCCCGATGCTCCCGCTCGGAGTAAGACGCTGCACTGTCGATTACGCCTTGCGCCCTGCAGGTTTCCTAGATACCCGTCCGATCAACTCGTGTTATGCACGGAATGAGGACGAAAAAGGCACCCCGTCTCTCGATCTGATGAGCGGGGCGCTGCTATTTCCCGTGACAGGCAACTGTGGAAGTGGCCAAGTCTCACAACTGAGTGAGATCAAGACACAGCCGAGCCCGGCTAACGTGATGAGCAATCACTTCTAGAAACGATTGTGTGACGCCCGGCGGTTTAACTATTTGCTTAGGAATGACTTGTTGATGGGACCCCTAACCCTGCTCTCCCTCACCCGTCATTATCGGCCCCTGATAGTGTACATGAGAACTGGGGACAACCGAGACAACTGCTCGACAGTCCATCGTTTACTTGAGGACAAGGTAACAACCAAAGGACTAATTCTAACACGTCTATTCCGTCTTCTTGGCAGGCGGCGGAGCACCGCCAGTGGTTGGGAAACCCATGAAGATCTTGAAGTAGTCCTGTTATTCGTGTCAGCGCCGAAACTCGAGACTTGAAGCTTTTCCGGGGTCCAGGTGACGAGAAATACTCACATAGATCATCCACTGGAGTCCTGTAAGGGTACCGATCATGACGATTCGCACAGGCAGGCCATTCCAGAGGCCGCCGAAGCCAATATCCTTGTATATCCTGCTCACGGCACCGCCAAAGGCCTCTCCTGGTGCGCGGTTGGCGTTGAGCTTGCTGACCATGACATCGGCAGGATGAGATACGATGGCGCACAGGATACCAGCCAGGTAGCCACCAGTGAAGGACACGCCGGTCTGAGCAGCCTTGCCATAGTCCTCCTTCTGACCAGGCAGGCGGTCATAGATCATCTCGACGATGGTCTCGAACGAAGCAAACTTCATCATGGTATAGGGGATCTGACGGCCCCAGAGAGGATACAAACCCTTGTACAGACCGGCAGCGCCCTCCTTGGCCGTGACGGCGCTGATGCCGTTGAAGGTACCGGTGTAGGGGTTGGGAATGGTGCCTTGCATACGGACCTTGACAGCCTCAAAGGGGCAGAGGGCGATGTCGGCAAGGAACTCGGCGGAGGCGGAGGCGGCAAGGTACAGACCCGTCTTGTACTTGTGAGCGGCCTCGGGGCCGGCCATGTCCGAGTATGTCTTCTTGAAGTATTCATACCAGCCGTATTTGAAAGCTCCCTGGGCCGAGTATCCAAAGAGGGTGGGACTCCAGCCGGTGAAGATGCCGCGGATACCTTCGGCGCGGTAGATCTTGCCCCAGGCCTGGAAGTTGCTCGTGTAGAGCTTGGAGTCGACCTGGCGACGGGTCTTGACGAGATCAAGGGGAGTGACGGCAGCATGAGTGAGGCCCTGGAATGAAAACTGTTAGATGACGAGACAAAGCAATTGGTGCTGTATGAGACTTACACAGGCGAGCAGTCCACCAAAGGTGCAGGCGGCATAGTACTTGCCCGAGTACAGCTCAATCTTTCCCCCGTTCGGCTTCGCCTTTGAGCTCGCCTTTTCGAATTCGGCGGTGGCCTCGGCGCTCAATTGCTTTGCCTTGTCCTTGGCATTGTCGACGATGGAGTAGGCGCTGTATAATTCGGGACGGGCCTGATAGGGCGTGCGCGAGGCGGTTGAGAGGGGACTGTATACGCTGCCCTGGAAGGCGTCCCTGGAGGGATGTAACGGCGACATTGTGGCCGCTCTCTGTCTGCCTCTGGTGTAAGCGCGTGTAAGTGGCTGGTGAAGGGTGAGGCAGGGCAATTGGCCAATCTCCAGGGCAGGAGATGATGCTTGGAGAGGTGATGGAGGAGAAGGAAAAGGAAAGGTGAAGTAACAAGGTGAGTCGAGCAGACATGAGCCGGAGTTACCGGACTTGTGCACTGCGACCCGGGAGGAAAGACCTATGATTGATTACATGAAACCTTACCTGAATACCTAGGTACCTGATATCCGATACGATGTCTCGAGATACAAGGGATGGGTGTCGCAGAGACCAAAACGGTTGTTTCTTGTCACCTTGTGAAGTCTCCCAGGGTACACTTTTGAAAGAGATGATGAGGGGAAATCACGCACGGGCAGAAAGATTATCATAGGATGGGGATGGACGATGGGAAAACAGGATCAAAGACAAGGAAGGACAGGCAGGACGTGTGACGGATTTGGATATCGACCTGGATGTCCAAGTCCGAGGGATGACGCCCAGGGGGCAGCTCTGATTGGTTGTGAGCGGTACATGGACGGATTTCAATCATGACATGTATGAATCCCATGTTTTTGAAGAGAGATTATGAGGTGGACAGCCCGAATTCCGATGGTGATTTGGTTGAATCATGCTGTTTATATCATGTTGATGGGTTACTGGTTTTGAGCGCTTCAGCTCTTTGCAAAGGGGTTTTGAGATCAGTGCTTGAGGACGAGGTGCACGTATGTGTACTTCTCTGATGTGAGGGTGGTGACATCACGCAGTTGCAGTTGGCCATCACATGTCGTTTTGAGCTTCAAGCTTGGTTGCTTAGGTAGGTTGCTCCTACCTAGGCACAGGCATGGACGGTATGAATCAACAGCTGAAGCTATGAAACACGGCACGAGACATGCTACCTTCCAAGGCCCTAAATCTACAGCGGTAACTCTTCTAGGCAATCAACACGCCAATGCAAAACCAGGTCGATCTAACCCAGGGATTAATTAACTGACTGAATTGACTGACATCCATACAATGGGTCCTGTGGATGTGCATCTGGCGTGCTAGCGGGGCTTCCTTGTTTGGTCATGACAGTGGAAGAAAGAGTCCAAAAAAAGGACATCAACTTTTTTTTCTTCCAACCCCCACCAACTCAAACCACCTTTTCTGTGACCGCCTAACGCCTGCCCCGCGATCCCTTCATACTTCGGCCGCCGACCTGTCAACGTTGCTCATCAGCTGCATAACTTGTCCATTACATCATCCCCATTGACTCTTTGTCTTACAAAACTCCTACAACATGGCTACTGCTACTGCCACTGCTACAACCTCGACGCAGCCCCTCGTCACCAAGTGGTCGTCTCGATATCGCGGGGTATGTTCTCATACAGCCTTCATAGAGTCCAGCTAACAAAAGACAGGCCACCGTCGAGGACCTAGACCCTCCCGCCGCCCTCTCCCTCAACCCTTCAGACGCCATCTCGCTCGCCCTAGTCTCGGCCTTTGAGCGCGACTACACCCACCTAACCATCGTCGACGCCGACACGCGCGCCCTCCTCGGCTACATCTCCATCCCCCACCTCCAGTCGCTTCTCGACTCGGGCAAGGTCCAGCCCAACGACCAGCTCTCGGCCGCCATGACACGTTTCCAGCGTCGTGGCCGTACCTACCGCGTCATCACCATGGAGACAACCCTTGAAGAGCTCGAGGACTTTTTCCGCGCCGGCGTACCCGACGGACCTTGGAAGGAGGAGTTTGCTGTCATTACCGATGAGAAGAGGAGGTTTGTCCTGGGTGTTGCTACTGTACAGGATCTGGAGGAGTTTGTCAAGAGGAGACCAGAGTAAGAGTCACTCTACGGCGAAAGGGAAATGGGCATACCAAAAGAAGCAACGTTTTTCGAATCAATTACACGACAAAGGCAGAATTCTCTTTTTTTTTTCAAGCATCATGATGGGCGTTTGGGGGTTTTTTAATGATCTAAACATCAGGAGGATTATCGTATTGAGGCTCAAGGTCGAGCCAGTTGGGAAAAAGGACCGCTTTCAACATAGCGCAGTACTTATGAGGCAATACACCTTGATGGACGCATACAGTCGAACAGTCAGTCGTTCATGATCATCAATTGTCCTTCATGTCGTAGCTAGGGCATCCTGCTAGGTGTCCTGTCAAGTCCCAAGGCTCCTGCTCTAGGTAGGTCGCAAGTCTATGTAGGTATCGAGGTAATTACTGCTCCGGGAGGTAGTCGTACACAAGCTTGGCAGTGACCCTCTCGCTGCCCTTGGTCACCAGCACATGCCTCACGTACCTCCTCTCACCGTTGACCTCCTCAAATCCCCAGATCTGAGTAGCGATCCATCC
Organism: Fusarium vanettenii 77-13-4; assembly: GCF_000151355.1. NCBI lineage: Eukaryota > Fungi > Ascomycota > Sordariomycetes > Hypocreales > Nectriaceae > Fusarium > Fusarium vanettenii. The sequence continues at coordinate 547,495 of NW_003315881.1, forward strand.
GTTGCCCTGGCTCTCGACGTAGCTGCGGATGAACTTGGGCTGGTCGGGCAACCACCCTTGCTTGAGGAAGTCGTCTTCGACCTCGTCGAGCGTGACAAACTTGGAGTTGCCCTTGACGTTGCCAAACAGCCAGTCCGAGTGCTCGCGGAACGTCTCGTCCAGGCACCGGTTCTCCTTGGTGCTCGTCAGACCAGAGGCTGACTGCACAATGTCGACGTGGGTGAAGACGTCGGTCGACGTGTTGGGAGGCTTGGGCGGGGCAGTGTACTGGTTGATGTCGAGGGTGATGGTGGCAATGTTGATGCCCTTGCGGGTGAGGTAGCCGATGCCCTGAAGAGCGAGGATGGGCTCAGAGCTATCCGAGAGAGTCTTGTTCTGTGGGCGTGGACGTGGTCAGCTTTGGATCTGGATGAAGCCTTGTTGGTTCAAGGTGGGGGAGGGGCAGTAATTAATCAAGAGCTTTAACTTACGAGTAGCCATTTACCGTTGAGGTCGGTGATGGTCTTTTCAGCTGGAGCAGCCATGTTTGCAGTGTTTGGTATATGAAGAATACAAAAAGAGGTTTGTGGTGAAGAGTGTAAAGAAGAAGAAAGTATGCAGGAAGTAAGTAGAGGTGAGGTGAGCTGGCTCTGGTGGACCGAGATGACGCTATCAAGAATATTGAATGGAACCAATCGATCGATAGTCAAGGCAAGTACCCAGCTGAAAGGGTCAACCACGCAAGCCACAAGCTGACAACCAATGCACCAGATCTTGGAGATGAATGGTCAATTGTGAGATCTTGTTGGAGTAATACCTAGACAGATGGGGGATGCGAAGGCATCTAATATGCGTCAACCAAGACGAGGCTTCAGTGTCTCTATCACAAGCAAAGGCCGAGTAAGTGACGCAGCCGCCGAGGTCAACTGACGCAGGACAAGAAAAAAAAAGAGCCAACAATCACATTCATCTTTCGACTTTTTTTCCCTCGTGCTTCAGCTGTCTCTAACAGGTGGTGCCCCTTGTTCTAGGCAGGGGTACACGTAGAAAAGACATTGGCCCACAGAAATGTCTTTTGGACCGGAGGCTGAAAGAGGAAACTTGTTCGACGCCTGGAACAAGCTCTCAACGGGGTTCGATTCGAATAGGGAAGCTGATGCCGTTTTTTGACTGGGGATTAACATGGGTAGGGGCCACTTGCCAAGAAAGCGGAGGTGTTTTCTAGGTTATGATCAAGTGGACAGGAATTGGTATTGTCGTGACTGGACTGGCATCTGAATATACGAGGCCCATGATTTATCCTCCATGTCATGATGTTGTAGACGGAAGAGATGGAGTACAACCAAACTTTCTCTCTTACTCTATCTCTATAATTGTCCATCTTTATCTCTTTCTCTGCCTCTAATACTACATAGACTAAAAAAGAATTGCCATTATATCCAAATCCAAGGGTCATCTACACCACAAAGGTACCACCACACCATCACCACTCCTCTTCACCACAGCCACCTAGACAGCCAAGGCCAAGCCCAAAAAGCCTCGGACACAACCGCAATCCATTCATTGCCAAGCCAAATTGGATCCCTTCGTTCAACTGAGCTTGGAACAGATGCGCCGCCCACCCGCTGATGCAACCATCCATCACGAACCGCCCCTTGCAGAAACCATCCATCTTGAAGACTGATCTGACTTGCTCGTCCGAGGTCTAACAAAATCCATTGGATCCCAACCAACAGAATCGGCCGAAACATTCTGGGGCCCCGCGATTCGCAATCTCCACGCCATGTCCCTCTCACTTCCACATGTCTCTGTCTGTCTTGCTCTGCCTCATGTCTATACAACCACCTCGGCTCATCCGTTGCGCAACCTTCCATGTCCACCCCCCTCTGTCCGTCTCTCCAGCCTCCAATATTCGGTTCGATCCATCGTCAGACCCCTCTCGTATCCTTCACGTCACCACCACCACAATATCACACTACAAGGTAAACCTCTCGAGCCTTGTATCCAACATAGTAGTATATTTATTTGCCCATATTATTAACTGGCCTCCCATCAATGTGGGCGCCTTGGCCTCCCCTAGAACTCTTATGTTCCAGTCATACATCACTATCCTCGTCATCTCCTTCACTCTCCTCTCGTCCCCCCTCCCCACCCCGGGGCACCGCTCCCTCGATGGGCTGCAACTCCTTCACCCTTGTCCAGTCGCAGCCTTACCTCGGCCTCGTCTGCTCGCGGCTGTTCTTCAGGTCCTTTGTCCTCATCCTCCGGGGTATCGTCTCTTCCAACACCAGGCGGACTCTTCGCTAAGCCGAGTCCATGCAAGAAACAAGTCAAAAATCCACGCCGTTATCCATACATGTCTCGACGTCGTCATCCCCGTTTCCCACTTTTCGCAGTCTGGGTATACTGAGCCCTCCCTCACTTGATCAAGGCCACCAGTTCATCCTCCGATAACTCTCAATCACCTCTTCCAACAGTTCCTTGGTCATCTTGGGCTTGCTGTACTCGAAACCCAACAACGTCTTGAGTCGGCTTCCTTCCATGCTGAGGTCTGTGTCCTTGAGCAATTCCTTTTCCATGAACGGCGTCAACGGTCCTGGTCTCGTAATCCCTGCGTCGGCAAGAATATCCGCCCAAGGTCCCAGAAGCTCATCATTGACATCGTCCACAACGCTGTCAAGGTTGAGTCGCGCAAACGTGCTGATGAGCTGACCCTGGAATCCCGTCTCGATCTTGAAGATCTCCCCAATGATGGTTGCGATGGTGCCCTGACTCGTCGCGCCGTCGTCCACGATGTTAAAGATGGGAATCTTACCCATGCTACCCTCATCCCAACCCGCCTTGCCCGCGTCGTACCAGTCCGCGAGCATCCACAAGGCACGAGTAACATCGTCAATGTGTGCCGTGTTGGTGCGCAAGTCCTTGGTCCATAACCACTTCATTTCTTCCTCCAGGTGTTGATACGTGCGGGCCATGCTCAAAGCTGTCGCAACCCACTGGGAAGCATATGGCCCGTAGACGTGTGGTAAGCGTACGATGACGAGGTTGAGGCTATACGCCACAAACTGTTAGCGAATGACGTCCCAATTTTGTACTCTTCATGAGCTTCACGAGCCAACTCACCCTTCGATCTTGGAGAGTGCCTCCTCCGCCTGCAGCTTGAAGACGGCGATCCGGTTCCAAGGCTTCAGCTTGTCTCCTTCCTTGCTCGGTGACGAGTCCGACTTGTAAACCATACCCGAGCTCAGCTCAATAAAGGCCTTGACGCCTCTCTTGGCCGCCTCCTGGCCTAGCGCGATAGAGAGGTTCAGCGACCTCAGCTTGTAAACCTCGTCCTCCTGCGAATGTCTCGTCTCGCCACCACAGTTGAAGACATAGTCCCATTGCTTTCCTTCCGGACGGTCAAAGATTCTCGCTAGTCCCTCTACAAAAAGACAGAAGGGTCCCTCGTTAGCCACTGGTCAAACATACTTGACAACTACAAAGGGTACAGGCCGCAGGATAAGTGGCGCGAGACTTACCAGGTCGGCTGGCATCAGCTTGCATAAACTTGTCCTGTGAACAGGCCTCGGAGAACTCGGGAGCCAGCCATGCGAGCTGGGGAAGCACCTTGTCGACAAGTCGCACCTCGGAGGCGAGTTCATTTTTGTGGATGTGGAGGGCCAGGAAGCGGCCGATATAGCCAAGCCCTCCAATGATCAACACCGAAGGCTTTTCGGCCATTGTCGTTGTATCTTTAGCAGTCGTCGAGTCGTAGGAGAGTCGCGAGAAGATAACGTGGGGTCGAAGGTCGTGGACGGTTCGCCGGCGGCGCAAGGACGGGAAGGATGCGAGCGCGGGGTGGAACGGCCCGGTCAAAGACAAGTCCAGACAGTACAATACAGTCGGTTTCTTGGATCAAAAAGCTCGTGCGCACCCAAGGATTTCCGAGGAAGTCGAAGTACTGGTGTCAGGGAGACTTTGTCAGGTCTCAGGGGGTGGATAGTTATGAGGCCCAAGAAACGGTGCGTACAACGCAGAGGACCCACGAGGAGACCAACGCGGTTGTATATGCGAGGATCGGTGTGGTTTAGCGTTTGACGAAGCGAAGCGGTTCGGGATTCTCCAGCGGAGGACGAAGTGGACGGGCAATGACCTTAGTAGCTCTTGGTCTAGGTGGTTAGGCCAGGTTCAAGAGGAGGAGCCGCAGCCTAAGAAGGGGTCACGCAAGTCAGTACAGGGACGTCAGAACGGGTAGCGTGTGGGTTAAGCAGGCACCTTATTAGACCCGTCGACGGTACGACACAGTAAGGTATAGTAGAGCGAGTACCCGGGCAGGCAATTACTCTGCTGAGCCCAAGAGTGCTGGTGTGGCGACGGCGTAGCGGCGGTGCGCGGGAGCAAAGGGGAGCAGCAAGATCCAAGGCGGGAAGGCCATGGGAGGACGGAAGACGGAAGACGGGACCAAATAGACGGGAGGTGGGAGGGAGTGGAGGGAAAGACGATCAACAGGCGCCCCAATTTGAACTTGCGAGGCACGAGGCGGCGCACCAGCCGCTTTCTGGGACGAGCGATGGAGGAGGGACTGGGGGGCTGATGGGAATGGATGGAGATGGGAACTTTGGGACCAGGTGGGCTGCAGAAGTAGAAGCAGAAGCAGACGCAGAAGCAGGAGTAGAAGCGCAGCCAGCCAACCAGAGAGACAGCTCAGGACCAAGAATCAAGACCCAAGCAAGACCAAGAGACCAAGCAAGCACACGATGGCCACGGCTACCACCACGGCCACGGCGGCGGGGACCCGAAGACGAGCCCAGCAGAAACAAGACCCTTGGGCCCTTTCCAAGCTGCCTTGGTGAGGGGTGGATTTTGATAGCTAATGCGCAGTAATGACAGAGTAGGTGAGTGGATCAGCTGTTGGGGAGGTCCAAGAAGGGGGGGCGAGAGGAGCCCAGTGAGCCAGTGTTAGAGTGCGTGGGATGCAATGTGGACTCTGCTGCTCCTCCCAGCAAAAGGGGTCCGAGTCTTTGATGCCGGTTGAAATGAGGGGTGTGCTGTGGGTAGGTACATAGCTCTGTGGGTGTGAAATTTCCCTACCTAGGTGCCATGAAGTTTACTTTGCGCCCTATTTCAAGCATTCAGGCACCAAACCTAAGGTACTGTAGGTTGTAGGCGCTCATATGCCTCGTTCATGTCTTAGCCACTTCTGAAACTCTTGGTTTCAGGGCTACTCTGTTCTGGTCTAGCGACTTGACCAAGCACCGTTCTGCGTAAGAATAGCGAAGCAGCGGGGGGCTCAACGATGCGTATCCATGTCGCCATGAAATGACTGAGCGAACCGAAGGGAGCGAGAGAGCCTGAAAGGTGAGTTAAGAATGCACAAGTGTGGGCTGTGGAGGGGTTCTTCCAACTCCCATGTACCAAGTACGACTACCAAGTCTGAAGGGAGTCCGCTCCCGACCGCTCCATCCTGGCCTGAGCTTGCTTCTCTTCCCCTGCCGGTTCTTGATGGCGGTCCTCTCGGTGGGTTGATGTCTTCATCAATCGATGAGCACTGGCCTCTTGTTGTCTCTTTGCGCCCGGCAACGCTTATAGCTCTCGACGCCAGGTGTCTGGTTGGAGAACCGATAGCGACCGAGTCAGAGCCGATGGCTGCAAGCTCGAGACCAGGCGCATCCGTCAACATCTGTCTGCCTCTTAATGACGATGGCCCATGACCATCATCAAAGGGGCGCCAGGGGCATCTGGGGCGGGTTGGGCCATGCGGCTGGTCCAAGAGCTGCAGGTTGGATTTGCAGAATGCCCCCGTTCATCATATCGCCTAGTCGCCAGACTAGCACCTAGCTACCGAGCCTGCAGTGGACCTCCATGTTCGTCATTGTCATTGAAGACAAGGGACATGCCGACAGGGGACCGGGGGCAGGCGACCCGCCCATGGAGGATGACAATCATCGCCCAGGCCTGGTATGGCCCTAACTCGTCTTGGCATGTCCGGTGTTGAGTGCCTCTCATCATCACCGGTTACCAGAACTGAAGGATCGACAGCTGGCTCTCTCGGAAGCTCGAGCATCATCAGCCCAACTTCTGAGGCCTTCGACTGTGGCTGTTATAGACCCTCTATACTCTCGGGCCGGGTTCAAGTTTATTGAGCCTTCTTCCGTGTTGCAAGTCGTTGGTGTCGGCATGGCTCCAAGCTAGGTAGATGAGGCCTCACTTGGCCCGAGACCCACGCCGCCATGTGCTGTAAAGACATGAGCATCCCCTGTTAACAGCAACTAGTAGAGGCATACGACAAGAGAGTGACCAAAGGGAACTGGTCATTGGTGATGGCGTCTCTCCGCCAATCCGACTCTAGCGTCCGAGATCGTGTATTACACCCCCAAAAACGGAACGCATGTCCGGGAGCAAGCCAGCGAGGCGTTTATTCGTCTCATCTGTCACCTGCAACACGGAGAGTGTCACGTTGACCTCCCGCGAAATCTGACGTGCTGCACAGCGCCCAGTTCGGAAAAGAGAGTCGAGGAATCCTGCATCTATATTATGGTTCGGGGGAGGAATATCTGCAGCATGTATGTCGGGCATGGACAAGGGCTCTTTGTCCCAACTCGCAACGCAACATGGAGGGACCCAGGGAGCATGCTTTGAGGGGTAGAGCCTCGAGCTTAGCGCTGGAAGCCGGCATGCGCGTCGATCAACGATCCCGTCCGGGCCGCCAGCACCAACAGGGCCTTTTCCATTTCCGTTTCTCTCCATTTCCTTGAAATTACGGAGTAATACTGTGTAAGCCAAGCAGTCATTCTATGCATTGCACATTGGCATGCTCACCTGCTGCCGGTCTCGTGATTCATGCGAGCACTCTACCGCCGTAGCATTTCGCTCCGCCTCAGTGGTGAAGCCACACCACACCACGCGCACACTTGGTGATAACGGGGTTCCGTACCTGAGAGGGCTGGAATTCAGGGGCACGGCACGCGTTTGGCAGGTGGCAGGAACAGGAACAGGAACGGCACGCGTGCGGGGCTCTCTTCTAGAAGTCTTCCATCTCATGTAGCTCCCCCAATGAGAGAGAAGCAAAGGAAAGCAAAAGAATGGCCATGATTGAATGATGAAAAGGCTTAGATGGGAGAGGTGTTGATGATGGGGAGTGCCCAGCAGCCTTGTTCTACTTCGTGGTAGATGGATGCCAATGTCAGGACTGCACTTTCCGCCCAACACGTTGGGCCTGCCATGATATCGTCTCGACTGAGCACTAAGGCAGGTAGGTAGGGTCAGGCAGGGTCGACTAAACGCCGCGCCTTCCGATAATCATCAGTCTTGAACCCCCATCGAGGCATTCACGAACAACTCCCAACTTTTCTTGTCATTCATGCCAATGCATCTGATCCCAAAACACTTCGATATCCAACCAATCCAGGGCAGTCCCGGCGATATCGACGCCATCGCCAGAGCCAACACCACCACATCGTCCGAGCGTCTATCGATGCATTGCAGCATGCGCACGCGGCGCGTTACAGCACGCGCTTGGAGCTATTCAGACTTGTATGCAGACTGTTTGCAAGCCTGCCGCTGGCCGCCCATGCCAATGATCAAGCCCTCGCTCAAGCTACCTAGGTACTGGACAACAAGGCCAAGGGGGCCTGCACCCGCACCCGCACCCGCTTGCGCGCTTCTCGTGTGCATTGCAGGCCATAGGCCTCCCTCCCAGTCTACCCATCCGTGCTCGCAGGTGGGTAAGTGATCGAGAGGATCGTGACCCATGCTTTTGGGATGTGGTATCGAGTCAGTGGCTGAATGGACAACCACAACTCTTCTCCTTCCAGTATTCCTCACGGCACACCTCCCAGCTGGATCGACAAAACCCACAGTACATGATAATTAACCTCAAGGTGGTTGTCGTCAGCTGCAGTATAAGGTTTCGCTGGCTTCAACAACGTTGGCTGTCACATTTACACCATGGACGCAGGCTATCGCGCCTCGCAACCCTTTCCGTGTACAAGCTCCGTCAACTCGCCCTCAAGCTCGCGCCCACCTCCACCATGCCGGGGTGGAACCCCATGACAAGATCCTCCCAAGCACTTCATCCGGCTCTGAACTTCGCAGCACCACGACCTCCCATCTAATCCCTCAGCGTCATACCCGCGCAATTCCGCAGCACTTGTGATCGGCCTGACTCAGGACATGTGCAGTCTGCATCCATTAGCGCAGCCTGGCGCTTAGCAGCAAATCGCAGACAAGCCACGACCCGCACCGCAGCAGAGTCCCGATGCCCCGTTTCAACAAGATGTGATCCGGGACGGGGTAGGATGTATGTATTTCCAGCAATAATATCCCAAGCACCAGGTCGCTTGGTTATTTCTTAGACCAAATGTCAAGGGACTTGCTGGCGGCCTCTGGTGGCCCATGTCTACTCCACCAGTTCGCAACTCCGGGACGTCAATACGCCCGGTGATAAGACGCGATCTACGCCAAGGGTCAGCTATGTCTGTGTGTACGAACAGTGCCGCATGTGCCCCCAAACGACGTTGTTTTAGCACGACCGATGTCTCGACTCGCGATCTCGGGCTTTCAAACATGGGCATTTCTCGAGTTTGCATGTCTCACTCGACGGGAGGACGGGCCGGCCCAAGCGCTCTGTACCTGATTCCGATACAGCAGTCATGTCCCTGACTACGATTTCACCCACCCGAGTTTCGTCTTTAGTGTCGGACTGACAGTGGCGTTGGGATGTCGTCTTGCTGACTGTTATCAGGAATCCCTCTCTAGGTTGCTGACCATGGCTGCGGATCCCGGGCATGTCGCAATTAGCAAGGCGTCTGAACTGGGGAGTGTTTGCAGGCATGCTCGGAAAATATCTCGATAGAACCAGGTTTGTACAACGGTCATCCACCACGCCTAATCTAGTCTCTCTGCGTGGCGGTCTACCGGACCGTGCTTGTCTGATCGTTATGCGATCGACCTGTTCTACCAGGGCTGTCTATCAAACGCATCTTGCTCTTACCAAATATAGCATATCACGTCCGAGGCATCATTTCCTCATGCTTCCAATGAGCTCCCGCTGTGCCTCGCGATCCCGTGCGCCCTCGCTCAGACTTCCGATGCTCCTCAGGTCACCGACCACATCCTTGGCCTTGCCAAAGTACACCTCCTGCAAGAGATTTCGCATCTTGAGCTCCATGTCCTCTACCAACCGCCCCACGTTGGCAATGTGGCTGTCGTCGTTCTCAACGGGGAGGTCCTGCTCCACCTGGCGTGTCATGTTGCCGCTCAGATCCATCTCACCGAGGTTTCCGCCCGCGGTCGCCAGCGTCAGGATCACGGTCGACGTGAGCTTGTAGTGGGTGCTTCGGCCTCGCTCAATGGCCTCGAAAACGTGGATAGAGTCCCAGACTCCCTCGGTGCTGCCGCCCTGCGGTGAAGCTAGAAACAAAGACGTGGATTAGCCTGGGCGCGCTCCAGTTCAGGGATGATGCAACAGAAGTGCAGACCAAGACAGGCTATTCAGTCGGTGGGGGATCCTACCTTTCTTCAGAAGCACCACACCTGCGAATCCATCATCGAGGTTCCAGAAGTAGACGCTGCTTACACCACCTTCGTAGTACAACTCGCGGTAAAGGTCGAATGCCTCGTTGGCCTTGACCTCCATCTTGCGGACGCGCTCACTCGGGATGGCACCCTCACCGGCGCCCTCGCTGCCCCCAGCGCCTACGCCGCCCGCACCGCTCTCGTCAAGGGGCGGGTCGAACTGGTTGGACCAGGGGGAGCGGTAGCTGTCGCCATCGCGGTTGTAGTCGCAGAGCAGGTAATCGCGGCCGGTCTGCTTGCAGCGGCGGATGGTGAGGGGTTGATCAACCGACGAGAGGAGGTCTTCGGTCAAGTCCGGGGCGAGCGAGATGATGGCGTTGAGGTGGTCGGTCGTCTGCTTGGGATTGAGACGGCGTAGGAGGTCGCTGAGGAGAGATGGACGCATCAGCCTGCGTCATTGCGCAGGGGGGGGGAAGGGATGATACTCACAGAGCCGAGTCAAAGGGATCGACGGCCATGGTTGCGACGTTACTTGGCCTTTGAAGTTGAAAATTTGCGCAGGGTAGAGGGGGGAGAGGTTGTTGATTAGGTGCTCGGGGATGTATAGATGGATGTCTGGGTCCTGGAGGTGAAGCTCTTGGACGTTACGGAGTAGCGGGGTTGGTTGGCTGGACGGAGCTCACCTCACCTTGTGGAGTACGTACCTCCGGTCTAAGCTCAAGTCCTTGTGTTCAGTCCTGAGTGTCAATATTAGCGCTCAGTCAAGAAAAGGCCATGTGAGGTTGTTAAGAAATATCAAATTGAATTCCAGGTATAAAATATTTTACATCTGATCGTAGTCTCGAATGCTGTAGGGAATAGACACCGTGGGAAATCAAGTTTAACAAGCGTCATAGGCCATCAACTATCAAACTACATACATGAAAACAGCTTCGAGAAGGGAACAAGGAAATCCATTATAAATAAAACAGGCAAAGATACATTCTTGCAGAAAACCTTAATAATAGCGAGACAAAACTACTGGCCAAATCACAAAGGCAGGACAGCTAGTAACATGCTCAACCTCTCCAAACCCCGATAAATACTTGACCACCTCTCTCTGTCCATCCAAACCTAGCTTTCCAACGAAAGGTTTCAGCGAAAGATTTTCACTTCCCACATCCTCTTCTTTTGCAGTCATCCCCTGCCTCCTGTCCCGTGTATAAAGATAAGAGAGAAATAAAATAAAAAACACCAAAGCACACATATTCCTTCTCCTTCTCACAAGACCCACAGCCAGACCCTATACCAAACAAATCGCAGTACATCCAATTGTTTCGCCTCCAACGCCGCGCCCGGAATATCCATCAGTGGGCGAATCGCCAAGAATTTGACCTCGGTACAACAAAAGAAATCGAACACGTCGGCCGTTCAAATAAGCCCCTGTAGATCAGGTAATTCGGCTTGGTCGTCTGTGTTGATTGCTGATGGCATCAACATTGGATGCCATGCCATGCCGGCTCTTCCGAACAGAACAATCTCGACCAACCTACTCAACGTTGCATCGCTCCCCGAAAGGCCAATAAGCCCTAGCAGGAGGACTTCTCCGACATACGCTCACGTCTCTTGGGCGGCGGACTCAGTCAATGACTACACCGCACATGAGACAGTGGGCCTTCTCAGTCCACGACTTTTCGCCGCCCGTGACGTTCTCGCGAAGATCACGGATTTCCCAGACTGTAGGTCCCTCGTTCATCTTGAGCGTCGCCTCGAAAAGTCCTTGGTAGGGCTTGAGGTCCATGGTCTTCTTCTTGCGGCCCTTCTTGGCAGATCCCTTGGCCGATGCAGTGACCGTTCTCGATGGCGTCGGCCCGGGGGTTGGTGTATCCGTGTTTCGAGGGGTTTCTCGGGTCCCCTTTTTCACGTGGACGTTGTCTTGAGTCTCCCCAGAGCGAACATCGATTGTTGGTTGGGTCTCTTTCTCTTCGGCGTCGGTCGGCGACAGCGGGCGCGTGGCCTCCTCGCTAGACTTTTCTTCCTTGACAATCGTTCCTTCGGTTCGGTGAGGCTTAGTTGTACCCAGGCGTTCGAAAACCTGCATGAGGACATCATGGCTCAGACACTCGCGATGCATCCACTTTCCACATTCAGAGCTCGTGCATCCTATCAAGGTCTTGTCGGGGTTCGCGGGTGTTTGGCATTTGCACATAAGATCAACAGACTAGACACAGTTAGACCATTGCGAGTTTCAGCAAGGTGGATATGGCGCGACGTACCGAGAGTTGCGAGTTGCGGCAGTCGTATGCTTGACGCCAATATAACGCGTCTTGGATCTCCTCATCATCCGACTCGATCCATTGGTTGACCGTTGCGGGTTGTGTAACACTAACAACATTGATTACGTCCACTGGTGGTGGTATGTCAGTCGCGCTGTCTGTTGCGTGAAGCTTTAATCACTTACTGTGGTTTGATGCGATCAGTTCGTTCTGGCCATGATAGGGCTGGCGACCTTGGACCGTCTTCTTGCCATCTAGAGTCCCGGAAGGAAGCTCGTCGGGCCAATACATCCAGTAAACGCGCGCGTAAACATGGTGTTCGTCGGCAGCTCGGATCTCAAGGATGCGCGCCACCCAGTCATCGTCAGATTTCTTGAGAGGACCGACGCTTCCCAGGGTACCGGCGGCACGCTGTCGCTCGATAGTGGCCTCGTTGGCTACAAAGACGAAGCCCTCGCTATAGTATTTGATGCCATTTACTGCCAAGAGTCATTCGTCAGCCCCTCATTTTTTGAGGACAGATTCCCTCGGTTCGGATACTTACGGACGAAACTATTGTAGCGCGTCATGTCTTGCCATCGCTTCGAAGGCTCGACGGTGTAGTAGAGATCCATGGTGTCGTGGGTCTTGAAGCTGCCGGTAGGCGAGAAGGGCGAGATCTGAATTTGAACCCGCTTGTCGTCATCTTGACCTTCGCCGCGCTTCCGCTTCTTATTCTTATGTCGCTCCTGCTCGGCGCGTGACGGGCCGTTCGCGTACCCGATGGTAAAGGGGCATTCTGCGCGATTCTCCTCCGCGATGGAGCGCGATCGCTTTCGATTGCTCATTGTGGTGGCGAGTTTGAGGCGGTTGGGTATGACCGCGTCGAGGAGAGTGGAGAGAGAGGGAGGGGTTTAGGACAAACAGCGAGCGAGTCGCGGCAAGGGCGAGGAAAAGAGCAAGGTACCTAGAGGAAGAAGAAAAGGAACCTGTGAGTACCTAAGATAGAAAAATGTGGTATATACCAAAAAGCGATAATCGCGTCTGACCCGAGCCTTGCCCAAGCTGTCTTGAAGCGACAAGCCGCGGCCTGCGATGTCCTGTGCGCAAGAGGTATTCGATTTATTAACTGGGAGCAACGTCGCAATCCGCGGGAGAACTGACCCAAAAGCCCAAAAACTCTGAGTCACGTGACATGGCCGGGGCCACCCAACCTCATCTCAGATGAAAACCGACGCGTCTTGTCCCCTCTTGGGGTCAATTGCTGCGAAGCCGAGTTACACTGACTCTTTCATGACGGTAAAAAGTTGTACAAATTGCGACAATGTTGTAAACACGACCGAGTCCAAAAACAGGAATTGCAGTGAGTGTTGCACGCATTCGAAACAAGAAGCGAGACCGGCAAACTCGCGACAAATCCTTCCTCTATCCATCATCGCAGAGCATCAAGAAGGGGCCAAAAACAATTATGTATCCTTTATTTATATCCGAACCCATTAAGAACTTCCGTCCATGTCGTCTAAAGCCCATATCATTGCCCAAAGAGCAGAGAAGACCTACACAAAACGCCGCCGCTATGTCATTTCCCAGTTAGTTTGCTGCTCGTCCATTAACAGCTCCCTCCTCTTGTTCCCTCTCATACTCTGCCAGCATTCCCCGGCCCTCAGGCTCAGGGTCGACTCCATCATCTTCCTGACTTGGAAAGCCTTCGATGGTTTCGGCCAGCTTGGCACCCTCTCGCTTGCCTCGCTCAACGTTGATGAACCAGATGAGTGGCGCCGGCAATCCGACCAGGGCTGCAAGAAACCAGAACGCAGGTCGAATTGTGCCAGTCTTGTCGATAATGGCACCGACAATCGTTGGTCCGAACACGCTGGAGCCCTTATCCGTGATGGCATACAGTGCATAAAATGCTGCCTCGGATCCTGGCGGGATGAGTTCGCCGTACAGAGACCGGCAGTATCCGCTGAGACCACCGAGAACAAATCCATAAACGGCGGCCAGGGGATACATCTCCCATGGTTGCTGCAGGCCAAAGACCCCCCAGTTCTTGACGAACGGGAGATATCCCATCAGTCCATATATGGGAATCAGCTCAAACAGGGCGATGCAGACGAGAATGGTCTGATGAGCCTGAAGATTAAAGAGCCGCGAAATCCAGGACCACCCGAAAGCGCCGAACACCCCTGCCAGTGTTGAAATGACATTTATCATCCCGAGTGCCCACGGCCGCATGTGGAGTTGAGTCTTGGCAAATAGAATTGCAGTAGATGAAGTAGTCGCGATGGCATCCGACAAAAGAAACCATCCAGCGAGAAACAGCACAATATCCAGGAGGCGCCTTGCCAGCTGGATTGTGGTGAAGAGACTTTTCCAGGCATAAATGATGTATGCGAATCCTGCCATGAAGCCCTTTCGGCCATCATCGGCCAAGGGCGGTCCTGGTCGGGGCCGCAACCACATGGCCGCAGGGATCGTGAAGACGGTCCACCAGAGTCCAACCATGAACAGAACGACTCTCTGGCCCCAGGTAGAGTTGTGCAGCGCGATGAGGACCCCAATAGCTATGCACTGCAAGAATAGAGCAGCGATATACCCAGTGCCAATTCCAATGGCCGATATGCGCGTGGAGAGCTGGAGCTCTTTTGATGTGATCTCTGCATGGCTTGCAGTCGGCTTTAGCCGCTCGCCGTCCTCCGGCAGCAAAGGTGAAGTTGTTGTCACCATTGAAGCTTCCAATTCATCCACAGATTCTTGCAGTTGGCGAGACTCATAGTCAGATTGGCCCAGGTCGGGGGTACTGGCAACGTTGGCCTCGATCACCTCAGGATGATATCGGACCAAGAGCGGGAGGAATGAGTTGAGCAGCACGAATGAGGCGCCGAATGATGTGTTGGAGATGATGGTCAAGAGAGCGCCCATGATATAGTTTTCCTTGGTAATGAAGATGTAAGCCATCACCGCAAAGCTGCCGATCCATGCGAAACTGAGGAGAAGCTTCTTCCGATAATTGCCATGGTCGGCGGCGCAGCTGATACTGACGACAAGCAGTGCTTGAATCAGGACGCTCACGGAAAAGGTGTACATGGCGAAACTGGCAGTGTTGATCTCCATGCCCAGCACCCAGACAATGCATTGGCCGTCATCCTTGTCCTTGCTATAGCTTGAGCCGCATGGTGTCTTTCGGTCAGAGAGCAGCACGCCATTCTCTCGGGCGAGCGTCTCGAGCAGGATGGGGATGAAGGAGCCTGGACAAGCGCGTTAGCAGCCGGGATACAGCCTCCGTCGTCCAGAGGCTCTAGAATAACCTACCGATTCCACAGATCACGTACGTCTCGGCCGCAAACGCGTATGCGTACCATCCGAGAAGCTCCTTTTGACTTGTCGGGCGTGAATCATGGCCCGCGTGGCTCGGTATCACCCGCCGGCGAAAGTCAGCTTCGCTATTGCGAGAGCTCATGTCGCCGTCGGTCGAAGATCGTTCGTCGTCTGCCTCAAATGCTGATGTTGTGCAGCTCCTAAATGATCGTTTCGAAATTGCCGAGAGACCCGACCAGAGTCTATGGTCTTGAAGACGCGGGCGTTGGGGTTGTAAGTTCGGGGCCATGGCGACCTACCTACTTGGGTAGTCACGGGTAGTCTACCACGAAACCCATGACGCCCGCGCCCCGGCCTGGTTAGTCAGCACTTCCGCTCTTGCTCAGCTCAGGCTTTAGTCTAATCACCCCTGCTCAGTGAGCTATCACCTCCCATCCACACAACTGTGAATTTACACTGTACTCCATCAACTTCATGCAACCATCGCCATGGTTCAGGATCCAGCTGGACGCGCGACCCAGGGCGAGGCGCGGGCAGATTAGGTGGTGAACCTAGATGCTATACCGGTGTTATCGATAAGAGCTTCTTGGCAAATGTGGAGATACTTGACGTTAGTAGGGCGTGTAGGGGTCCTCACGTGCAAGGTGACTAACACTGCCGGTGTCGGCCCCACAAAGTTTTCCCATTGACTGCCCTTAAGCTCGATCATCGTTAAAGCTTTCGAACTTGATCAGCCCCGCCCTCGTTCTCGACCTTTTCAATCAAGCAACATCATTTGAATTGACTCGCGTCCCTCAATTTGAACGTCAATTGCGACGAGCGCTGAGAACAAATACTCCAACATGGCTGAAAAGAATACGGACGCCCCGGCAACCAATATGCTCTGGGGTGGCAGGTTTACAGGTTCAATTATCCCCGGACACAAGCTTCGGATCCAGTATACTAACCTTGCGATGCCCAGGTGGGATTGATCCGCTTATGCACAAGTATAATGCCTCTATTGGATACGACAAGGCTCTCTATAGAGAGGACATTCTTGGATCGATTGCTTTCGCCAGGGCCAACTCAAAGGTCGGCATTATCACCGAAGACGAATTCAAGATGATCGAGCATGGTTTGCTTGAAGTGATGGAAGAATGGAAGCAGGGAACCTTTGCTATTATGCCGAATGACGAAGACGTGAGACGCTGGCCCACGCCACTTAACCTCCCGAGGCTAACACAATGAATCAGATTCATACTGCAAACGAGCGTCGATTGGGAGAGGTCATCGGAAAGGACACCGCTGGCAAGCTGCACACAGGTCGCAGCCGCAACGAGCAGGTCGTCTGTGATATGCGCATGTGGCTACGTGACCGCATCCGTGAAATCGACAGCCAACTTGTTGCTTTCCTTCAAGTCCTCGCCAAACGTGCCGAGGCTGAAATGTAAGCTTAGTACTGCATCCGGACAAAGCCCCTTACTGAGTAACATCCCCAGCGACTACCTCATGCCCGGCTACACCCACTTGCAACGCGCGCAGCCAGTTCGCTGGAGTCAGTGGATAATGTCACATGCTGCTTCGTTCAAGCAGGATCTCGAGCGATTGCGCCAGGTCTTCGAAAGGGTCAACCTTAGCCCACTTGGTTGTGGCGCATTAGCTGGTAATGTGTTTGGCATCGATCGAGACGCAATAGCCGCGGAGCTTGGTTTCAGCGGAATCACTCTGAACTCCATGAACACTTCAGGCGACCGTGACTTCATCATCGAGTTCCTGACCTGGAACTCGATGTTTACCAGCCATATCAGCAGGTGGGCTGAAGATCTCATATTATACTCGACTTCCGAGTTTGGGTTTTGTCGTTTGGCAGATTCCTATAGTACCGGCAGCAGGTTCGTTGTATCCATCGCGACTCCCAGACAATCCCACAAGACTCTAATCCACGTCCAGTTTAATGCCGAACAAGAAGAACGCCGACAGTTTGGAACTCTTGCGCGGCAAGTCAGGCCGTGCTTTCGGTCAAATGGCTGGGCTGATGATGGTGAGTTCGAATACAGACATATCAGCTCATGAGTGATCAGGAGCGGATCAAGAGCAGCCACTAACAGATACCTGATAGAGCGTGAAAGGCTTGCCAACTTGCTACAACAAGGACCTTCAGGAGGGATGGGAACCCATGCTGGATTCGGTCCAAACTGTTTCGGACAGTCTGGGCATCGCCAACGGGGTTATCGCCACCATGACCGTGCGGCCTGAGCGGATGTTGGCTGGCCTGGATAAGACGATGCTTGCCACTGATGTCGCGGAGTGGCTGGTGCAAAACGGATGTCCTTTCAGGGAAGCTCATCACATTTCTGGACGCGTTGTTGCATTATCGGAAAACACGGAAACCCCGATGGACAAGCTAACCCTAGAGCAACTGCAAGCCATCGATTCTCGATTCACGCCAGACATTGTGAAGGCATTCGAATATGAGTCGAGTGTTGAGGCGAAATCGGCCAGGGGCGGTACTAGTCGATCAGCCGTGCTGCAGCAGATTCAGGAACTCCATGCTATCTTGGGTTAGAGGTCTGATGGCCCGGTGCAGGATGAGGGCGGAGTAAGGGAATTTGGGATGGACATGACGAATTGCGCTTCATTCTATGGAAAAGTTATGTTTTGAGAGGCTAGACAGATTAAAGAAAAGATCACGACAAGATACCTTCTTCAAGAAACTCGAGCAAAACATCTGTAGACGAACTGGACATGAGGGGAAATGTTCGAGGTAAAGATGCCTTCGTCAAGGTTGGCAGCTGTCAGGTATCAGTGCCAAGGAATCACGAGAACCGCATGATCTGCGTGTGGCCCAGGCGGTGTTGGGCACTTGATCACACCAAGTACGCAGGGCAAATGTCCTGTTCTGTTCTTTTCTATGCGCACTCGCCAGCGCCGTCAAGGGCAATCAAATTGATCAACGGGAAACCATGATATCAGGGGTATCTCAAGTCCAACATGGCCCGAGGCCAGCACAACACTGCCCAGGGGGGACTCAGTCTGTCTCCTTCGTACTCATCGTCGCAAATCACAACTCATCCCAACCAAGAGAGATCCCCTACTTCTTCTTGCCTCCAAAGATCATGGCCTTGAGCTTGTCGGCGAGGCCAACTGGGGCCACAATTGCAGGCTTCTCAGTCACTAGCTTCTCCTCCGACTTTCTCTCAGCGGCAGCCGTCTGAGCGTTACCAGCACCGCCTCGGCCGGTGTGGTAGTCTCGGCCCTCCATGCTCGGCCGAACAGCAGCCTCTGGGATGATGTCCTTGTCCCTACGCTCGGTAGGCTTGGAGCCAACGTCGGAGATGTTTCCGGCGCCTATGATTAAGTTTAGTCGTGTCAGCGGCGCGAAACAATGCTTCTTGGTCAAAAGCGCAATTGAGAGACAGCACGTCGGAAACATGGAAGCAAAGGCAGAGGGTGTACCATGCCTGAGCGGAGTTGACGCCAGCATATGACCAGACTTCTGATCGAGAGTGCCAAGGAAAGTCGTCAATACGTACCACCTCGGCCAGAGCTGAATGCGCCGTCACCATGGCTACCCTCGACACCTGTGCGAACGACCTCGCCGTCGATATACTCGGTGTCGTCTGGCTTGAAGTTGCCTGCGCCGCCGCGGCCGTGAGAGACTTCAGTTGTCATATTTGCTAAAATGAATGGGTTGAATATTGCGCTTCGGATCCGGATATCTTGTTGTCAAGGACGTGCCGTGAGAGTTGACGGCTGCGCGAGCGCAGGGCATGGCGACAAACTTATAGCTGAAGGCCGGGGGAATGGCAGCTCAGCCATCAGGTTAAGCTTGTTTTCTGTGAACAGGTACAACCTCTGATAAGGGCTGGTATTGGATGAACCATGGCATCATGGCAACAACCAAACCCGTTATCTATCAGCTTCGGAACGATATCACTATCTCTTATCAGTCGTCACAAGCACCCCCGGACTGCCACCAAAGAGGCTGAAGCCACTAAGAGCCCAGTGGGAGCCACTAGATGCGGGATGGTCCAGCGCGTGCGAGGCCCTGGAGGCTAGGCGCCAAGCAAGGAGCCATGAGAGATGAGAAGGGTGTGGCAGTGATGAAGTCGGAGGCAGCCAGTAAGAGGCCGCGCTTGGGTCTCTGGTTACGTATCCGAATTTGGTGAGTTCAATGGAGCTCGACCCCCATATCGGGTGTGAGACGGACTGCTCATCTCCATCTCCACGGCCACGAGTCGTCCTCCTTGTCTTGGCTTGGCCTTGGGTTCCGGGCTTATCAGGAACCTTGCATTTTTGACATTGGGCGGAGAAAAGTGGGATTCCCCAGTTTGCCTGGCAAGGCATGGGGGGGACTTTGCAGTGCAAGATGGAGATGAGCCTGTCAATCTTCTGGTCTGTGCCGTCTCGGATCTTTTGGCCTGGACTACGTAAGTTGTTGCACGAGCTTGTTGGTTGGTCCGTGGAGTTTGGGGGAGAAGGTGAGTGACCCCTGTTCGAGCGTCGCTACCGAAACAATACGAGCATGCAAAGGAGATGGTTTCCCGTACGATTTCATCTGAGCATCTTCACCAAGTGACGGACGTCCAAGTCCGACACTTGAGGAATTGAATGCAGTTGATATATATACAGCATGACAAGGGGGCATAAGAACACGACGAGGTAGTAAGTATCACTCACAGCTATCACTCACAGCAACTCGAATTCCACGAGACGCGCTAATCAATGTCCAGGATTCATGTAAGATGTCCTTCTACATGGTTTACTCGACTACTTCGTATTTCAACGCATCCAATTTGTTCCGGCCTCATGTAGGCAGCAATGGACAGGTTAAAGTGCCCCAGACGTGCGTCTGAATCTCTCCCATTTCCATGCAACCGCTAACAATTCCATCAAGGTCAAGCAAGCAATGAGCTAATACAGGGGCCCCTTCAGTCTTTTCTCCGAACCCTGCCGTTTAGACGTCCAGCTCAGCATTCTCGGCCGTCTCAAGGTTGACGCTGATTTGGCCAGCTGCTCATCGGTTACGGCGGCCAAGCGCCCAGATAGTCGAGCGGGCAGTTTCGGGGAGGATAATTGCGTGTGCCTCGCTCACTTCGCTTCATTGCTTCGTCGCAGACATGAGGTTGGTGATGAGATTGTAAGTCAAGCTTCATTATCTCTTGTCGAGCAATTCCACATTCAAGTGACACCACTCATACATGATGCACAAAGGATGTCTCAACTCACTCAGGCAGCACTCATAACTCCGTTATGGGGAAACTGCATTCATCATAAATATAAATACCTACATATCCAACAGCAATCCAATCATGGAAACATGTCTGTTACACCCCAGCAAAATACCCAGAATAACCCAGTTCGCAGCACACCATTCTTGCTAATTCGCCGAGTCCCATCTGCAACGCTGCGCTGCGGATCATCCCCAACAGGCTCCTTGATCCAGTTGCTCGGTATCTGCGTGACAAAGTCGTACCAGTAGTCGCCGAACAACTGATATCCCTCGTTCGTCGGGTGCACGCAATCTCGCAGGTCTTGGATAGGAAACGTGGAAAAGTCGACCGCCAGCACATGGTGGCCTGCCTGTCGCCGCTCCTGAACGACACCCGGGATCAGGGCCTGGTACTCTGGTGTTTTTGCAATCTTGGTTGTGTCGCATGTGCCGATGATGACTGCGACCAGGATTACTGCATCCGGGCACGCCTTTATCATCTTGTCGATGAGCTTGCCCAGGCGCTCTGCCGCGTCTGCTGGGGTTTCTGCCTGCGTGAGCCGAGATCTCGCGTTCATGTCGTTTGTCCCGGCGTGGAGGAGGATAATGTTGGGTCTCTGCTCAAGAGAAGGGCCGATCCTGTCACTTATGACTTGTATCGTCTTCCCCGGCCAGGCTGCCTATGGAGTTGGGTGAGCGCAACGTCTCAGTCGTGAAGAGGAGCACTTACAAAGTAGCCGTCCTTCATTGTACCCCCTTCAACATTGCCCGCAAAGACAACTTCATCCTCTATCGGCACCGAGTCAGTATTCACGCGTGACCAAAGGCAAGCTCCAACCTACCCGACAAGTCCTTCTGGAGTTGACGCCGATAGCCATCACCATCCCCACCGTCCTGTTCGCTCTTCCACCCGGAAGTGATGGAGTCACCAGCGCAGAGGATACGCAGCTTCGTCCCCGGCTTCACCGGCCGGCCTGGCTCAGTGGCAGTGTAGTTGAGAACATCGTAATGTGAAAAGTTGCCACTGGCCGTGCCAACGACCAAGGTTTCCTGCTTGGCCCGAATCTCTGAGGATACTATCACTTGAGCTATGGTCACGCAAAGCCATACAAGATGCCACATTCTGGCATGGCACATGAGCACACAATGGAAAAAGGTAACAATACAAGACGTGTCCCAAGAAGGTCATGACGGATATTATGGAAACAAGTACTAAACTACGATGCGGCTGAGCTGCAGATCTCGCGTGGATAGATAAGCCGATTCGGCCCCAAGGATCATGGAATCTGCTCTGGCACGTACATGTAATTACCTACATGGGCTAATGGGAAACACTCTTGGCCTTTGTCGTAAGTTGCGGGTCTTGTATGTTTATGGGTCAAGTTGTTTCAGAAGTTCGCATATGTTGGTTCCAGAACCAAACAATTAGTCCATCGGATACGCCGGGTTTACGAGGCAAGCGACGAATGACGCCTGTCATGTTCATCAGTGGGTCTTTAACAATGGATCAAAAGGGGCGTCCTGTCAGAGGTAAATATAGACTAGTAATTCATCGTCATGTCATGCGATACACGTGCGTTCAATGCAGTTTACTCATACGTTAGACAGCGGACTTTAACATTGGTTAAACTGAGACAAGAGCATTGTTGAATGAGTATTGATAGCCAAGCAAGATAACGAGCAAGTTTGCAAAACGAGGTCTTGAAAGTCAATTCTAACCTCCTTTGGGCATAGACCGCAAGAGGAGCATTGTGTTCTGAACAAGGTTCGTTGAGGTAGTGTTGATGCATACAAGCATTAGAACGAGATCATCATGCATCATGCTCTATAAAAATTGATTTGCTTGCGAAATGCCGAGTAAATGGTTGTCTACCCTATCAATGGAAGGCATGAATAGTCAAAATCTCAGCAACTCCCTTGTTATGCCACCCAACTACCAAGGTTCTTCAGACCTCATATAAGTACATATCAACAGTCAAGTTTCATAATGCATTCTTGTCATTTTGGTTCTTCCTAAATCTCTTGATCCTATCCATAACTTGGCCTTCTCCCGCTCGCTAATTTCACTCTCCAACCCGGTAAACACACTTGGCCAGATGTAGCCATCATCTATCAACGCCCCTTTCAACCTTCACCTAAAACTCCGTGTCATGCTCAATTCTTGCCATTTCTTCACGCACTCATGCCCTCCCAGCCCGGCCAACCTGTAGGATCTCGCCCGTCAGCGCCTCATCCCCTCGCAGCACTGGCCACGAACTTCCGTCCGACTTGGCGAGGACCAGCTCCAGCTTTGTACCGAGGATCTTGAAGGAGGACTTTTCGGTGTCAATTGTCGCAAAGAGGGGTACCTCGGCTGTGTATCGCTTGGGGGTTGGGTCGGTTGTCGTGAGGTCGAGGTTCACTTGCTTGGCCTGTAGTTCTACCTTGGCCGTCTCCTTGTTGATCTTCTTGAGGAAAAAGGAGGCGATGACGTTGGCGGGGGTCTGGTAGAAGTCGTGGCTGTACACTGTGAGCAACATGGTTGACAAGCCCTTGAGAATCCAACACTTACCGGACAGTGGTTAGAACCTCCTCAGCGCCGCCGTTACCATTACCATTCTTTCCACTGCCCACGAACAAGTGCTTTGTCTTGGTCTTGCAGCCCTCAATCTTCATGAACTGGTCAAACTCCAGCACCCTGCGCTTGCAGCAGGAGTAGCCCTTGCTTCCCTCGTGGAAGATGGGCACACCGGGGTGGTGCACACACTCCTCACCGTCTCTCGAACTGCCCTTCTTATAGACTGCGCCGCAAGTCTTGCGCTTACAGGCAGCGCCGTCGGGGATCTCGAGGCTGGGGTCGTCATCTTCGGACTCTGGCGGCGGAGGAGGCGGGGTCGGTGCGTGCTGGGCAGTCGGGATGGGTGTGCGGGAGGGAGCAGCAGCGTTGAGGGCGTCGATCTTCTGTGCGAGGGTAGTTTCGTCCTCCCGGGGCTTCTCCTCGAGCTGGGGAGGCTTGTCGGTCGTCGAGTGTGTCCCTGTAGTGCAGGGAGGAATATCCATGAACTCATCAAAGGTCAGGACTCGAGGCTTGCAACACTTCCATCCTTTACATGATGAATTAGCGTGTGCGTGGGCAAAACATCAAGGTTACTTCTTGATGAATCCAATGCTTACCTTTCTGCCCCTCGTGAAAGATGGGAGGACCGGGGTGGTACTCGCACTTCTCATCAGGATCGGTAAACTCCTTTCCACAACCCTGATGGACACACTTTTGGGCCATCTTGCAGATTTCAAGTGGGTATAGCTCTATGATCTCTCGATGAATTGCAAAACCCGTCCGTGAATAAGGGGGAGAGCAGAGGTTTTGGGAGTTGTCGAGTCTGTGGGGTGGGAGCTTCTAGAATTCCAGCGATGACGATGTGGGAGAGGGAGCTTCGGGTCCACCGCCTGCCTGTTTGGGTGCGGGGTCAGAGCTGGATGGTTGGCAGTTTGTGCACCTGAAGGTGAAGCTATCGACCCATGTTGTTATTTCTTTTTCAAGCCATTGACATTCCAATCAATAAAACTCTATTGTTTAGACATCTTTATTGTCATTATCTAGTACGGCTCATCATGTTTGCCACTCGTCGCCTCCTCCAATCCACCAGAATCACCTTCTTCACCCGCGACACTTGTGGCCTCTGTACCCAGGCAAAAAGCGTCCTCTCGGATGTCTGGGACAAGCGGCCATTCGCCTACACAGAAGTCAACATTGACCTTCCAAAGCCCGAGTCGAAGAAATGGAGGGACCTCTATGACTTTGACGTCCCTGTGGTAGGCAAAGTGTAATCACAGCCACGCAATCCGTTCACACCCGCAACAGATACATATCAGCAAAGCAACAGCACCAGAGGAAGATCCTGCAAAGGTCGGGAAGGCCATCAAGTTGATGCATAGATTCACAGTTGATCAGGTCGAGGCACAGATGGACAAGGCCGAGAAGAGCTAGCTAGTATCATTGATAGACGATAGAAACGTACATACGCCTGTCTCCTGAATCACTTCAATTTCGATCTAGGGTAGTTAGCAATCGCGGTTTTCAGGATGTAAGTTGAAAAGCTCCAAGCGTGGACGCTACCCGGGCATAAACCATCACAGAACTATTCCGAACGAGCTCGAGGGTATGACTGCGCTCTTGTTTCGCCCTGTTTACTGAGCGCTCATACTGCAATGCTATCTATCAACATCGCACATACTATGCATCTCTAACCAAATCTAGGGCCTCCCCTCGGCGAGGCTGAGCTGCTCCTTGGCCACAACGCCCAACGCCGTGTAATCCGTCACGACATTCATCATATCAAAACCCTGGTCCGCGAACAGCTTCGCCTGCTCACCTCCTGTGCAGTAAACTCCCGTCTTTTTGCCGGCTTTCTGACCTGCAGAGAGAACCTTGGCGATGGCGTCTTTCAGCTCCTGTGTCATGACGCCGTTTATAATAGGATGACCAATGTTGTTTCCTATTACGAGTCAATATGTTTTGAAGAAGCTGGCAAATGTTCAAAAGAAACTGACCTAGATCGAATGGCCCAACAAACAAGACATCGATACCCTCGACAGCGGCAATCTCGTCAATGGACTCAAGCGCCTCCTTGGTCTCAATTTGGACAATGGTCAAAAGAGAGTCGTTGGCCTGCTGGAGGTAATCGGTGAAGCTAGGGACAGGTTTAAAACGTTCCGGGGCAATTGGGGAGCCGAAGCCTCGTTGGCCCAAGGGTGGAAACTTGGACGACTGGACAAGCTGTCGAGCCTCTTCGGGAGTTCGTAGCAACGGCACGACGATCTAGATCAAGTCAACAGCCTGAATGCCATACCTTCAGGTTAGGCACCTACACCATGGGCTCCGCTGTCGAGAGCACCTGAGAAAGGTTAGCCTCATATTCAAGTAGTGTAGTGTATCTTCTGAGGTCTTACGCTTCACCATCCAGCCTTGGATGTCAGGCAATCTCACAATAGGTGACACCCCCAATGCTGCAATGGCCGGGACAGCATCATGCATAGCGCCATCTAAAGGTTCATCAGCGGTGCTGCTTCATCATCTTGACCAAGAATCCCCACCATCCAAGTTTCCATGCTCGCAGTCAACCAGGACCCAGTCAACTCCAGACCGCGCCAATACTCGCGATATGTTTGCGCCGGGGAGCATCTGCCAGGCGCCCATAGACTTTCTACCCTCTTTGAGCGCCGTACGCAACCGGTTCGATGCTTGCATCGTGGTCAGATGTCGAGCTGCCCCCCGCAACCGTAGTGAGTTGCCAGCAGTGAGAGCTGGTCTCATTCGTAGAGCTGTCGATGACAGGAGCTTCATGTTGGACCTCTTCTTTGCAGTAGGATTAGAGTGCAATTTCAAACACGCCAAGAGGTAAAGGCGACAGAAGAATATAGAAAGTGTAGGGTTTCCAATCGTTAAACATTCAACCCTTTGAGTCCTGTATAATATACGTATCCATGGATGTAGATCCCAGGCACACAGCGTGGGGGGTGCTATCAGTGTGGGGTTATGGGGGAGTTGTCAGCCGATCAAAGACGGCAGCCAACACTGCATCTCGGCTTTCAAAGCCGTGGGACTCGTGTGTCAACGCTTGTCAAGGCTTGTCATAGGGCGTCAATGACTTGGGGTATCTGCTTTTCAATTTGTAACTGCGTCAACTTGCGTGTAGTGCGTCTAGTTAGCCACTTGCCGCCAGATCTAGACAGACAGATAGATCCATTAGCAACAACTGCCGCCAATCCCTTCACAGCAGGCTCTATGTCTGGCATCTCTAACTAAGCATCTGCTGCTACTGCTGTAGCCATCTTGACGTTTAGTAACATCAGTGAGTATGACGCTCTGCTTTCATTGCCCCCTCAACCAATATCATATTTTGTCAGAAATCCAATGCCAGCGCCCAACCTGTCTTGCGCCAATTCAATTGCCCGAGAGTTCTGTACAGCTAGCCAACAATCTGTCGAGGGCAGCTGTCCATATGGCGGATGGTTCTGGCAGTGTCAGTTGTGCCGTGCAAGGCGGTCCACTAGCCAGCAGAAGCTTCAATCATCCTAGTATTTGTGTGAATTCATTCATCATCACGTTCGGGTATTAATCCTGGAGGCAACTGCGAGCAAAGTTAGCAGTGAGAGAGCCGAGGCTATGTCGTTTGCGTACCCCAAGTAGTCCTCCTTGATGCTGCCAATAGCCCACATCTCTCCGACCTCGGTTCTGGTACCAATGATTTTTACGCGAACGTGGGTATCGGGCTCAATGACTGTGTCCTCATTGTTGGTGAATTGGGGTGGTGTCGCGTTGGGATCCCACTTGATGTCGCTGGGGATCAACTGTGCTTGTTGTCAGAAGGAGCTTCACCTCGGTGAGAGACTCAACATACATGCGCTGATACAAACAGTTGCAGTGGTCCTGCTCGAGCAAAGAACCCTTGTGGGTTGATCGAGTACACGACTGCATCGACCTGGGTCGTGTCAGACTCCGGTATCGTCAAGAGCCGGCAACTGCAGCCTTACCGTCTCGCCCTTGAAGGGTCGCCATACGACGGCGCGATAGCCAACTGTGAACTCTGCGAGGCCGTTTCCAGGGAGAATACGTCCCTCGGAGATGTCAAAGGTGTCCATGATGGAAATGATGAAGTAGCTGCCGGCGCATGTGCCCTCGACGTCGGTCAGGAGCTTGTGTGTCACGAGATCGTGCATGTTGCGACCAAAGAACGATGGGTGCAGGGTGACCCTACGTTCCAGATTGTAGAGAAAGAACATGATGAATGGTATAGAGTGGTATCGTATCGTATCGGGGACGAGTTTTGCGACAAAGGGCGCTCAGTCGAGAGTCGAGATGGAAGCAACAAAGATGGGACGATTGAGAAGCACAAGATCTAGCCGAAATTTATCGTTGGAAGCGGTTATACGATCGCTCGAGAGGCAGCGACAGGTGCGCGCGCGCGTCGTTGAAAGGCGTAGAGGAACAGCAACGGAAACCGGATAACGCGCGACGACGGCTCGCGGTTTTCGGGAGATGGAGAGGGAGGAGGAGAAGGCGGAACAAATTCAGAGATAGACTTCACGTCGTCGCGTCAAAATAGGGCCGCAAGCCTAAACGACACGGGCGCAAAGAGTGGCCAGGTGATAAAGGATGCCTGGTGAGATGCAAAGGTTTGGAGACATTCGGCGGCGAGGCTGAGATGTGTTGCTGGCGCAGCAGAAATATTTACCCAGTCAGAGGCCGAGCTTGTCGCGCCTCACCTTTGTGGAGACTATTCATCAGCCACAGGAGTGGCAGACAAAGAAATGTGGCGCATGCTTCTTTTTGGCTCTGGCATGCACAGCGAGCGGAGCGGGAAGGACTGCAGGTGCGGCAATTCCCTACTCCACCACGGCCGGCCGGGCCTTGATAGTGACGGCCCGGAATCAGGCAATGCAAGTCGGAAGAGGCCCCCCAAACTGACCATTCAGTTGCTGCAGAATGTAAGCCGGCAGTGAGTGACAGACGACATCAACAACCGGGAGGTATGGTGGTCTCCAACGTGGGTATCAATCAATTGGTGGTTTGAAGTGGACGGCAAAAGAGCGGAGAACCTACAATAATGAAGGGAAGGGATCTGAGGTTCGGCGGTACTGTCTCCGTCTCATCATTACGGAGGGATGGATAATACGAGGGAGCTGTCGCTGTCAGTGGAGGCCCCGAAGTGCTCGCACCCATCAAGTCCCCGGTGCTAGCAGACCGGTAGTGGTACGATGGACTTTAAGCGACGCTCCCCAAAACCTTGTCCCCTTGCAAAGAGAAACCCCAAAAAACCCGGGGAAGGGGACAAGGAACAATGGCAGTGAGCAACCAGTAGGCACGATTCCAGGTGCCCTTGACGACTTTGCTCTAGTCAAATGAAGGGTTTGGAGAATGGGCACACGACCATTACGGCTGTTGTCCAACATGGGCATGAGCATGGATGAATACATGGGATGGAAGGAAAGAAGGTCCATTTGATCCGAGGCACGGACACCGACCCTGCCCCACATGGGAAGGTGCAGATGTGAGGTGAGGTGCGCGCTGTGGAAGGTGCGGGTGCAGGCGCAGGTGCCCCCCAAACCTGGAAGTGTCCCATTGCTAGTGGACACTGAGTGAGAGAGGGAAAAAACCTAACACATGCCCGCCAGGACAACACAGCAAGTAATTCAACCATTCATTCATTCACTCACTCTCATTGCCTGCTGCGACAGACGCTCCAGTCTCACTCCATTCACTTCTAACCTCCACCTCGGCCTCTTCCACCTCCTTCACCCCCTTCTCTTCCATCTTCCCCCTCCCCCTCCTCTTTTTGGCTTTCGTCTGTCTGCATCTTTGGCTTGTTCGCTTCTGCTC
Source organism: Fusarium vanettenii 77-13-4 (assembly GCF_000151355.1). Taxonomy (NCBI): domain Eukaryota; kingdom Fungi; phylum Ascomycota; class Sordariomycetes; order Hypocreales; family Nectriaceae; genus Fusarium; species Fusarium vanettenii. Next base: position 576,074 of record NW_003315881.1, read on the forward strand.
TCTCCTTTTTCACTCTGTCCGTAACGCGCCACCCGTACTGTGCCATCCAATAGGCCTCGGCTCATTCTCAAAGAGAGTCTGTCACCTGGCTGCACTGCACTGCGCTGCGCTGTCTTTATTCACGTATCCGTACCTTCTCCTAATAACCTGGGCTGTGACGATATCAACATCGCATCATCGACCAGGCCTTCCTTCGTCTCCTCTCCCTCCGCCTTATCCCGCCCCGGAATTTCCTAATACCGCCAGATCCACAACCGCAGCCAGCTTAGGTCCCAGCCAAGGTCTCGACTCAACTCGACTCAACTGACTGTATCCCTATTCTATTGCTCAGTTGTTGGATCTTGTCCTTTTCTGCCTGCGTCTGTCCTTTCGGTTTATCTCAACTGCCGCCGTCTTCTCTGCCAAGCCATCGCCCATCATGTCTCTAGACCTGGAGCAGCATTTGACCTTTGTAAGTCCCTCACACGGTCTTCCCAGCACAAGCTTTATTCCACTTGAGTCCACATCGATGTCATATCTTGAATCCGCTAACCATGCTCTGTCCAGTATGGTGCTTACCACCATAACTCGATCAACATCGCCATTCACATGGTCTGCGTTCCTCTCATCCTCATCTCGGCCTTTTGCATGGTTCGTCTTATCCCTTGATCTCTCATTGCTGATCACTCATTTACCGCGAACATATGCTCACCGGTACTTGCAGGCCACATATACTGGCACTCTCATCCCCACACCATCCTGGCTCACCATCCCCTATCTGGAACTCAACCTTGGTACCATCGCCGCCAGCCTCTACTCCCTGCTGTATTTGCTCCTTGAGCCGTTTGCCGGATTCCTTCTGGCCGCTTTCTGCATGGGTGGTGCCGCTTTTGGTAACTACCTGCGCCAGCAGAGTCCTGAGACGACCTTCCAGGGCGCCTTGGCCCTCCACATCGTCTGCTGGATCTTTCAGTTCATCGGCCACGGCACCTTTGAGGGCCGGGCCCCTGCCCTGCTCGACAACCTCATCCAAGCCATCTTCCTTGCCCCCATGTTTGTGTGGCTCGAGATGCTCTTCAAGCTTGGTTACAGGCCCGAACTGCAGGCTCGTGTGAACAAGAAGGTTCAGGTCGAGATTGAGAAGTTCAAGGCCAAGTCTAAGAACGGCAAGGCCCAATAAAGGGTGATGCCTGGATATGGCTTGTAATGTCGTCTTTGAACCCCATGTCTTGGCATGCGGTCAATTACCCAAGGATGCCATGCATGCCAGTTCGAGTGCCAAGACGAACCGCGATTCGAGCCCACGAGCTTGGCCGAACCGCCATCGACACATGAAAATGCCGACTTTAGTGTCACATCTTAAGGATGGAAAAAGTCTGCGACGGTCTTTAGGCCACTATTGGAGTGCAAGGTGGTTTTAGTGACCTCACCCGTATCATCTTTTCACACGCTTCATGTTTACTATAGCAGTTTTCATTTGCTTACACGGCTGTTAGGTTGCTTTGAGAGCCACACATTATCAATCAAATTCAGCATGCACAGTTTAGGGAAGGAATCTATCTACCTGTACAATGGACGGGGTCATGTTGGCTGGCACCTTGAATGCCGCCTGGAGTGTACGGAGTTGATCTTGATAATCGAGTTAGCATTTAAGAAAGCACCATCTATCTATCTATTTATGCCATAGTCTACTTCACACGTCCCCGACGCCGAATGATTAACTTGTTCCGTAACGGCCAGTCCTCGATGGGCTTGGCCCTGCAGCTCTCACAGGCTCTATTCACCCGCTGTAGGGGGTTAGGCAAGTCGTCGCAATAGCCAGGCGGCCATAACCAATCTACCAAAAACCTCAGACAGTAGTAGTTTCTTCGCGGTGGTTCCCGTTGACATGGTATGCGCTCACGACCCATGTGACGACAATGGTATAATGACATCTGATAGCACATTTTGGAGCTCCTGTGTTCCAAACGTGTGCTGTCTTGTTGCTGTGTTATTGTAGAATAAGCAGATGGCGATACCGATGCAGGTCTACAGATATTAAAAGTTGAAGACAGGATGAAAGGGTCTCTCGGAGGCCGAAGGGGCTTCTCTAATATGCACCGTGGCGGGAGGCTATGCCATCATGTAGATGTGGAGGCTGATGGAACACTGAAGCCTTTGTTTGAGTACCAAAAAAGCCGTGGTAATGAACAGAACACCTAGCGTGCTGTAGATCATTCTTCGCCAATGACATTAGAACAAAGAAGCTTGTGAATAAATATAGCACAACAAAATTGTTCCTTTGGGGTGGGACTACCAGAGCTACCAAAGCGCATGCCGAATGACAAGTGAAGACATCTATCAAAAATACTCACGAGGCAGCCAAGACAAAGTGAATGGAATAAGCAACTGATAAGAGATTTTGATGAAATAAACCCTGACTGACTACCAAGCGGGCTAAGAATGAAAATAAAGTTTGCTAAGAATAGTGAATGAATCCTTCTCTCCCCTTTCTGGCCATTGTTTTTCTGTCCAAGTCCTCCTCTCACATCCAATCGCCTCATCAGGCATCACAAACCGAGTCCCTAAGCAGAGACAGGGTCAACAGCGGCAACAGCCTCCTTGGTCTTTCCCGAGGCATCCTTAGCCACATCCTTGGCATCGCCAGCCTTGTCCTCCACGGCCTGCTTGATCGAGTCGACGGCAGGGAGCTTGTCGGCACCACCCAGGAGAGCCTCAAGAATTTCCTTGAGCTCATCGGTGATATCGCCAGCGGCTTGGTGGTTTGCCACCTCGCGCTTGTCCTTGCCACTGGCCTTGTCCTTGATCTCACCCTTGCCCTTCTTGGCAGCCTCGAGCTTCTGGCGAATAAGAGACTCGATGATCTCAGGAGTGAGAACGATGGGGTCTCGGCGATCAATGGATGATCCTTCAGCGACATCTCGCTTTCCTGATCCCTTGGTGAGCGGCAGGAGGTTGAGGCTGAGAATTCTCCCAATACCAGCGACCTCGCGCTCAGATAGCTCCTGTCCATCTCTCTTGCTGAGTCCAAGACTCTTAAGGAGGTCAAGGATGGCACCGACGGGGAGTCCGGCAATGGCCTCCTCGCGCTTTCCAAGGCCCTGCTTGCCACTCTTGGTGAGTCCACCTAGAAGCTTAAGGAGGTTACCAAGGGGGATGGGCAGAATAGCCTCCTCACGCTTGGAGAGACCCTCTTCGCCACGCTTGTCAAGTCCTAGGATTTTAAGGAGATCATCGAGCGAAGGGAGTCCAGCAATGGCCTCCTCACGCTTGGAGAGGCCCTCTTCGCTACCCTTGCCAAGCCCTAGGATGCTGAGGAGATCTTTGATAGAGATGGGAAGTCCAGCAATGGCCTCCTCGCGCTTGCCAAGGCCCTGCTTGCCACTCTTGGTGAGTCCGCCTAGAAGCTTAAGGAGGTCATCAAGGGGGATGGGCAGAATAGCCTCCTCACGCTTAGAGAGTGCTTCGTCTCGCTTGTCAAGTCCTAGGAGCTTGAGGAGATCTTCGATGGAATCGGGGAGTCCACCAAGAGCCTCTTCACGCTTTCCGAGCCCGAGCGCCTTCAGAAGAGGAAGAATCTTCTCAAGGGGTAGCCCGGCAAGAGCCTCCTCGCGCTTCTGCTTGTCGGATCCCTTCTTGTCGGCACCGTCTTCGCCAGACTTTCCGCCAGCCAGGGCACCCAGCTTTTCGGTAAGGTCTTTGGGAAGATCTCCAGCGCTACCGGTAACATCACCAAGCTTGTCCTTGAGCCCCTCGGTGAGTCCTCCAGCGGCTGCACTGCCACCAGCGCCGCCAGTCAGGCCGCCGGTAAGACCGCTAATCAAACCTAGAAGGTCGCCGACAACAAAGGCCTCCTCACGCTTCTGCTTGTCGGATCCCTTACCAGTGAGACCATCCAGCTTGTCGGTAACGTCCTTGGTAAGGCCTCCAGTGCTGCCGGTAACATCACCAAGCTTTTCCTTGAGCTCCTTGGTAAGGCCACCAGTCGCGCCGCCCACTGTGTCGGTGAGCCCCTTGGTGAGGTCTCCAACAGCTCCGGAGCCGCCAGTCAGGCCGGGGATGAAACCAGCTAGGAGCTCACCGAGAAGGGCTTCCTCACGCTTCTGCTTATCAGATCCCTTACCAGTGAGACCATCAAGCTTGTCGGTAACGTCCTTGGTAAGACCTCCAGCGCTACCGGTAACATCACCAAGCTTTTCCTTGAGCTCCTTGGTAAGGCCACCGGTCACGCCGTCCACAGCGTCAGTGGCGCCCTTGGTGAGTCCTCCAACGGCTCCGGAGCCGCCAGTCAGGCCAGGGATAAGACCAGCTAGGAGCTCACCGAGGAGGGCTTCCTCACGCTTGGAAGGCGCCTTGCTGTCGCCCTTTCCTTGACCGCCGAGTGATGCAAGGAACTTGTCCAGGTCATCCGTAGCACGCGCAACGGTGTCATCGCTAGCCCGTGGGCCGAGGCTACCACCCTTCAAGTCGTCGAAGAGGCCGGCCTCCTCGCGGGCGGATAGGCTAGAGTAGGTAGACTCGAAGGGAGCAGCCAGAGCGCTGCTGAGGAGTAGGGTGAGGACGAAAGAGATGGACTTCATTTTGCTGAAAAGTGTCGATGTAAAAGGGAGTGATATGATCAGAAGGCTAATGAGTTGATTGAAGGAGAGACTGGAAACTTTGGAAGCAAATGCCAAAGCTCTTTAGGTGAAGTAGTGATGAGGGTAGTTGAAGTGGTTGTGATCGTGATAGTGATGATAAGTTCAGTCTTCAAGGCGAGCATGCTGTCATCTTATAGCTGCAGCTTTCGAGATATCCGGCCATCAATCAATTAGTATAGACCGTTGTCTCGGTGTGTTCTCGGTGCCATGAACCACGGGGTAGCGGTGGAGAGCAATGAGAGCTCTATCGATATTGACCGAAGGTGTAAGGTCTGCGACATTTTGGATGCGGGTATGGAGGGGGATTTCCCAGGGCGGCAGGGTTAGAGTAATGGACGTTGTTTGGTGCTGTCACGACTAGTCCTGGGAGAGGCTACTCTGCGAGCTTCGAGGGAGTATGCCTTGCAACGACATCAAGGACGGAATGCCGACTACGGACATTCATGAAGTTCTCGGTGATCGTCCTGCCTTTTGAATGCCAAGCAGAAACGGCCTGGTTTCTAAAACGACTATCAGACACCGCTTGGTATCCATCCTTCACTTGAACGGAATTGAGATCATCCGTGACCAAGCACGCGTGAGCTGATGGCTTCGGAACGGACAGGTAGCAGCGCTTGCGCCTAGCCTTCTAACAGCTTTGTTTCTCGTGATGATGATATCCATGTTGGGGTCGTTCTGCTGCTTTGTGGGTACGGTTTCTGAAGGAGAGAGATGCCCTTGGGACGGCTCGTAGTTGGAACGCGGGAGACTCTGTATTGGCCGAGGAATGCGGGTGAAGTTGAATGAGCAAGTCCTTCCTAAGTAGGTAGGCAGGGAGAGTAGTCGGAGATGGGATCAACTATTTGCCGACACCTGGCCAACCCATACACTTGGAAACAGCAGGAGCGGTTGTTTCAACGCTGAGATCACATGCAGCACTGTGTTTTCGACAAGGGCAGGTGAACGAAAATCTCAGTGGAGAGAGTTCGTGTGAGAGATTGCCTGCCACCTGGACGCAAGAAAACTTGAGACACTAGAGCATTTATACTCAGCAAAGAGTACTCACATAATAACCTAATTATATACTAAATAAGAGATAAAAATAAGTAATAATATCATAAGTCTTTAAGTATTTTATTTATTATATTTCGGGACTTTTATTTACCTCAGAAAATAGAGATCATTGACTCAGTATCTCATGTTTTTCTGCGAACGCGTGCCTGTGTGATGAAATCACCGGGACCGAATCCCTTCCCGATGGCTTCGGCTCTTGGGCGGCTACCCGCACTAATATGGACCGGGCTTGAAAATTGGCCAATGGCGTATAAATAAATCATGTAGGGTAACCCTGGTGCAGGAGTTTGTTTTGAGATGGGTAATTGTATGGATATTGATATCCAATTGATACAGTGGTATGAAGTGGAAAGGTGGCATCCATGATTTCACCTAGTATAGTTTTCTAGTCGCACAGGCATTCATGTTGCCGTTGATGCTACGCTGCTAATCTAATGCCGCGGTAACACAGCATTGTTGTTCTTAGGAGCAAGGGCTTCACATGCATGAAGACACGTAAGGACTGCGCACGATTTATACAACACCGTTATCGCGCCCAATGAAATTTGATACACCTAGTTGAGTCAATGGAAAACTCATCAAATCCGAATCGGACATTTGAACATGACTCAATTCCTTCTTGCAGGGTTTTCAAGGCCGTCACGGGTCCGAGCAGCGGCGGGGCTGGGCGTTTTGTCCCCGCCGCCTCCAGTTTCGGGGGACTTCTCCGGGCGGGATGCGGTTATTGTTGGTTCGATCGGAAGCTATCCCCGTGCTTCTTCGAGCTTTGACAGAGAAAAAAACTCTAGGTCTATAGGTTTCAGTTAGAGAAGTTTCCGCAACAAAAAAGCCCGGGTAGCTCAATTGGTTAGAGCTTTCGACTTTTACGTAAGCAACTCTCCTAATCTGGAAGTTGCTGTACCATCGAAGGGTTGCGAGATCGAGACTCGCCTCGGGCGTCTGCTTTCCCCTTCAGTGGGCTTTTTGCCTCGTGGGACAGCCATTCTTTTTGCTCAACCGCTTGCCGATTAATCGGACATTGGATCTTGTTTGCTTGCGCAAGCTGCGATCTCGCAGCGGGCCCTAGCTAGTCAAGCTTGGAGCTACCACACCAGTTTGGACCAGTGCGATGGTCGAGAAAGCCCCATTGACTCGGTAGACAACAAGCAAGATTACATATTACCTTCGGCAGAGCCATTGACGTTGTGCCGCGAACAAAATTTGACCTTCGTTAGACAGGGATCCGGCTTGTGTCCGACCATCGGCCATCGTCAGGCCCCATCTGCTTGCTAGCTTTATCTGGGGAGCTCAGCAATGGAGAGCTGCAGGGCAAATGTAACTCCCACCTCATACCTGATTCGGTATCTGGCTGCAGGTACCAAGTACCAAACAAACATGGGAGATATCACAGCAGTCAATGGACATGAAAGAAATGCACACAAACAAATTGCGAAGCTGCCCGAGGGGAGAAGAATCTGCACTGGCTGGTGTATCTAACTTATCTACGCACCAACATGGACCTACCGCCGCTACTAGTGACGGCCGATCCCTTTCGCTTTTGGATAATTCTCTCATCCCCATCCATCCCGCCCTCGAGAGAGGAGGCCAAAGCAAGACCAAGCAAAGACCAAGCAAAGACCAAGGCCACCCGATCCGACGCCAAAATGTTGGGGCGCCGACAGATATCCGACCACTGAGGACTCTGCGTCCGAGATGCCTGCGATGCGTCACCGAGACTGGGAGTCACACACCAGAATAATTTTCAGCCCAGGGCCCCCCTCCTTATCTTATCAGTACCGCCTTTTTCTTCACGAAGCCGCCCTCCACAGCAGCTGCTTTCTCATCCCCCCCGCCAGAAACCTACACAAAAGAGTCACCGGCGCTCACCTCCTTCACGTCGCAAATTCCCAGACGACCTTAGGATCCGGGACTCAGAAGGGCAAGCTTGCCAGCGGGACGGTGCCATATACGCATTGATCCGCCTGCGACACCGCCGCCATCGCCATCGCCATGCCTGCGAATCTGATAACCACACTCGCCGGTCGAGCTCCGGCTCTGCTCCGACATGGACGCCGAGTCCCGCGAGCTCTGCCCGTCCGCTCCTTCTCCTCGGCCACCCTTGCGGCGTCATGCCGTGTCTCAATGGCCTCTGTGAGGCCGGCTCAGTCGAAGCGCCTGGGATCCGTCAAGGTGATGCGCGCCTACAGCTCTGCCACCCAGGCCGCCCCGAACCCCAAGGCCTATCTTGACAGTGGAGTCATCAAGCCCAGCCAGGCTGTTGATGTCAAGAAGGTCCTCGTCATTGGCAGTGGTGGTCTTGCCATTGGCCAGGCCGGCGAGTTTGACTACTCAGGTTCGTACTATCAATTGCGACTCACTCAATTGACATGGACATTCCCGTGACTCACTTGTAAATGAGTATCCTGGCTAACTATCGAACCACTTTACAGGATCCCAGGCTCTCAAGGCCCTGAAGGAGGCTGGCGTCGCCTCTGTTCTCATCAACCCCAACATCGCTACTATCCAGACCAACCATAGTCTGGCTGACGAGGTCTACTACCTCCCCGTTACTCCCGAGTACGTCACCTATGTCATCGAGAAGGAGAAGCCCGATGGCATTTTCCTGTCCTTTGGTGGACAGACCGCCCTCAACTTGGGTGTCGAGATGCAGCGACTCGGTCTCTTTGAGAAGTACGGAGTCAAGGTCCTCGGCACTAGTGTCAGGACCCTCGAGCTGTCTGAGGATCGTGACCTCTTCGCCAAGGCTCTGGAGGAGATTGAAATTCCTATCGCCAAGTCCATCGCTGTCGGTACCATCGAGGAGGCTCTCGACGCTGCCGAAAAGGTCGGATACCCCATTATTGTCCGAGCTGCCTATGCTCTGGGAGGTCTCGGCTCTGGTTTCGCCAACAACGAGGAAGAGCTCCGAAACATGGCCGCTCGATCCCTGACCCTCTCCCCTCAGATCCTTGTCGAGAAGTCGCTCAAGGGCTGGAAGGAGGTTGAATACGAGGTGGTCCGCGATGCCAACAACAACTGTATCACCGTGTGCAACATGGAGAACTTTGATCCTCTTGGTATCCACACTGGTGACTCGATTGTCGTTGCCCCCAGTCAGACCCTGAGCGATGAGGAGTACCACATGCTCCGAAGCGCTGCCATCAAGATTGTCCGACATCTTGGTGTTGTTGGCGAGTGTAACGTCCAGTATGCTCTCCAGCCTGATGGTCTTGACTACCGAGTCATTGAGGTCAACGCCCGTCTTTCGCGATCTTCTGCTCTGGCCTCCAAGGCTACCGGATACCCCTTGGCTTACACCGCCGCCAAGATTGGTCTCGGACACACCCTCCCCGAGCTGCCCAACGCAGTCACCAAGACCACTACCGCCAACTTTGAGCCCTCTTTGGACTACATTGTTACCAAGATTCCTCGATGGGATCTTTCCAAGTTCCAGCACGTCAAGCGCGACATTGGCAGTGCCATGAAGTCTGTTGGCGAGGTTATGGCTATTGGCCGAACCTTTGAGGAGTCTTTCCAGAAGGCTATCCGCCAGGTTGACCCCCGATTTGTCGGATTCCAGGGCGACAAGTTTGAGGATCTCGACTTTGAGCTTCAGAACCCTACCGACCGCCGATGGCTCGCCGTCGGTCAGGCCATGCTCCACGAGAACTACTCTGTCGAGAAGGTCCATGACCTGACCAAGATTGACAAGTGGTTCCTGTACAAGTTGCAGAACATTGTCGACTGCACCCGAGAGCTCGAGGGCTCTGGTGGCCTCCAGAACCTGAAGAAGGATCAGGTTCTCAAGGCCAAGAAGATGGGTTTCTCTGACCGACAGATTGCTACCGCCGTCAAGAGCACTGAGGACGAAGTCCGTGCCCACCGATTGTCGCTCAACATCCGCCCCTGGGTCAAGAAGATTGACACACTCGCCGCCGAGTTCCCCGCTGACACCAACTACCTTTACACTACTTACAACGGCTCTTCCCACGATGTCACTTTTGAGGATAACGGAACCGTCATTCTCGGAAGCGGTGTCTACCGAATTGGTAGCTCTGTCGAGTTCGATTGGTGTGCTGTGAGCGCGACCCAGGCACTCCGACAGATGGGAGAGAAGACCGTGATGATCAACGTGAGTTCAACCAACCCCTATTATATGAATTAAAAGCTAAAACCAAATTTGTACAATCCTGAAACCTATAGCACTGATTTCGACACTGCCGACAAGCTTTATTTCGAAGAGTTGAGTTACGAGAGGGTGATGGATATCTACGAGCTCGAGAACGCTTCTGGTGTGGTGGTTTCGGTGGGCGGCCAATTACCCCAGAACATCGCTCTCCGACTGCAGGAGACAGGTGGGGCTAAGGTTCTGGGTACCGACCCTAAGGACATTGATAAGGCTGAGGACCGTCAGAAGTTCTCCGAGATCCTCGACAGCATTGGCGTCGACCAGCCCGCCTGGAAGGAGCTTACTTCTGTCAAGGCCGCTGAGGAGTTTGCTGATGAGGTTGGCTACCCCGTTCTGGTTCGTCCCAGCTACGTCCTGTCTGGTGCTGCCATGACTGTGATCCGAAGCCAGGAGGACCTCAAGGACAAGCTCGAGGCCGCCAGCAACGTTTCCCCTGACCACCCCGTTGTCATCACCAAGTTCATCGAGGGTGCCCAGGAGATTGATGTCGACGGTGTTGCTTCCAAGGGCAAGCTTGTCGTCCACGCTGTTTCTGAGCATGTTGAGCAGGCTGGTGTTCACTCTGGTGACGCTACCCTTGTTCTTCCTCCCGCCACCCTCGACAGCACCACCATGGAGCGCGTCAAGGAAATTGCCGAGAAGGTTGCCGAGGCCTGGAAGATCACCGGTCCTTTCAACATGCAGATCATCAAGGCCGAAAACCCCGAGGGTGGTGAGCCTCTGCTCAAGGTCATTGAGTGCAACCTCCGTGCCTCTCGATCTTTCCCCTTCGTCAGCAAGGTCCTTGGCACCAACTTCATCGACGTCGCCACCAAGGCTCTCGTTGGAAAGGATGTTCCTGAGCCTACCGATCTCATGGCTGTCAAGCGTGACTACCTTGCCACCAAGGTTCCCCAGTTCTCCTGGACTCGTCTCGCTGGCGCTGATCCTTTCCTCGGCGTCGAGATGGCCTCTACTGGTGAGATTGCTTGCTTCGGTAAGGATCTTGTCGAGGCCTACTGGACTTCTCTCCAGTCCACCATGAACTTCCGCATGCCTGAGCCTGGTGAGGGTCTCCTCTTCGGTGGTACCATCTCCAAGCCCTGGCTCACCCAGGTCATCGACTATGTTGCTCCCCTAGGCTACAAGCTCTATGCCGCCCGACCCGAGGTCAAGGAGTTCATCGAGGCCAACTCGAAGCAAAAGGTCGAGGTCGAGGTCATTGAGTTCCCCAAGGAGGACAAGCGAGCCCTCCGTGAGGTCTTCAAGAAGTACGACATCCGCGGTGCCTTTAACCTCGCCGAGGCCCGTGGCAAGACCACTCTTGATGTCGACTACGTCATGCGCCGAAACGCTGTCGACTTTGGCGTCCCTCTGTTCATGGAGCCCCAGGTACGCTTTTCTCAACTCCATAACCAAGCGTGAACAGCTAGCTAACATCATCATTAGACCGCCATCCTGTTTGCTCAGTGCATGAGCGAGAAGCTCCCCCGACCTGAGGGCATCCCCGCCGAGGTCCGCCGATGGTCTGATTTCATCCACGGCAAGCCTCTGTAAAAACATCAACAACGATACACAACCCCCCAAGCGAAGCGCCTGGAATGTAAGGGAAGATGACTGGCGTTTTGTTTCTGGAAGTTTCATTATCGATACCATTCCCTGGATTTCAGGGATTAGTCGAGGATAATTTAAAAAAGCATCTGGGGGTATGGAAAAAAAAGGTAGCTAGAGGTTTCTCTCACTCTTTGCAATCTCTAGGTCAGGGATTAGTTAAGGATAGTAAAAAAATGGTTTAAAATTATGATGATGACTCTTCATACTCTTGGTCTGTTTTCGTAGAAGCATCTTCCTAAACTTGAGTCATATATACTGTTCATATTGTCCAACTCTTAGGATAATTACAGTCTAAATTGGCAAGGGAATAAGTCCCATTAACCCATCCACGCCGATATAATACTCTTTATATACTTTAGGAGAAGTATCTTCCTAAATTTAGTTTACATATACTAGTCATGCTGTCTAATTCTTACAATAATAATTAACTAAATTAGCAAGGGAATATATCCTATTAACCCATCTACGTCGACCCCTAATACTCTTTATATACTTTAAGAGAAGTATTTTCCTTATCTTAGTTTATATATATTACTTATGCTATCTAACTCTTAGGATAAATATCGACTAAACTGGCAAGGGGATATGCTCCATGAGCGCGTCCACGTCAACCCCGTCCCAGGAACCAACAGTGGTGACTTGTATCTCTCTTAGAAATACTAACTGCATTATGCTGGGGGACTGGCAGAGGGTGCTGAACGAGAACCGCCCCCTTATCTTCTGCTACAACAGTGGATGGCCTTGCCCAATGAGTCAGGTATCTAATAGGAGAAGGAGGATAAAGGTAGCACAACGATTGTCTTTCGGCCTGTACGGGAATCTCAAAGCTACTGGGAGTCGACAAGGACTTTGTGCTGACCATGGACCTTCCCCTCAACAAGCCGTTCAGGGCCGACCCCGCCGTGGTATCGCTCATCAACGCCATAGCAACTAAACCCATCTTCAACAACCCGGGCGTCGCGCTGAAGCAGTTCCAAAAGGCCGCCAAACGGGCCAAGGCGGCGGATTACAAGGTCACCGACGGGACCCGCATGATAGTCGCGCGCGAGTCCGAGTTGTACACAGTGGCCATACCAGTTCCCATCGCAGCCTCGCTCAACGGGCGGTTCTGGTTTCCCTACGCCACGAACGATGGCGTCGAAGCGGCTCAGACGCTCTCGATCGGCTACCAGCAAAGGCACTCGTGGCCAAGCTACAGAGCGGCCGCAACTGTCGGCCAGAACAACGGAGGCGCGGGCAACGAGAACGAAGAGGGCGGAGGCGACGGGGATAAGTCTCTTCCTAAACTCACTAAAATTAAGATGAGAGATCAACATATTCCTATGTTATTCTTTACAAATTCTTAGATAGTGCTTGGATGATTGGGATGAGTGCGCTCTGGCAGTCGATTCGTTCATCTCCTTGCTTACGCGGGGAGGCGAGGTTGTGAGGAGGCTCATTCGAAACCCAAGGTAGCTACCAACAAGCGGCGGGCCGCGTCGGACAGGGAAAGGTACTTTCTGGCTCCCTCTCGGACTTGCTTGAGTCCAATGCTGAGTGCGGCGGCGCAGGTCTCGTCTCCGAAAAGGATAGCTTGGTCCGCAGAGATAAGCCAGAAGACCTGGTATACCTTGCCGTCCTCCTCGACGCTATCCTCGATGATCACAGTTCCCTCGGGGAACCTCCGCTCACGGGCTGCGGCTGCTGCTTCGTTAGCGACCGCCCGAACCTTGATCAGGCGGGAGAAGTCGTCGTCCTCGTCACTATCGCAAGTATCATCTTGACCTCTCTTATTACCGCTTGCCCCGTTCTGGCCGCGCTGCGTGTCGAAAGGGATGGGCGTATCGTTGAAGTTACGGGAAACACGGTTGGACTTGGCGGTGTTCTTGATTCCGGACCCAAAGACGGACGTGGCCGGCTGCTCGTTACCTTGCTTGCCCTCGTACTTGGCGTAAACCCAGTCGAAGACGATGTTGCGCAGAACCCGGATGTCGTGGAATCCACATCCTTTTATAAAGATGACTGTGCCTATTAGACACTTGATCACAGCGACGAGGGCATAGAAGAGAACCATGTGGTAGAGCTCTGATCTATACCTCTAGATGAAGATGAATCATCGAAATAAAGCTACGGACTATTGAAAAATAACTACTCAAAGAACAAGAGATGGCGGAACTACCATCGCGAGCAAACCTTGAGGCAACTCAAAGCATATACAACCTAAAAAGGGGTGACTGATGTTTCTAGGCTGTCAAGATGAATGTTTTAGACTATTTCATCAAGAACATGAGCAAATGATTTGATGGTAGATTCAATATTCATGATGCTTGACCAGATTCAAGACGAGCCCACTGCGATTGAGAACAACAGTCGGGACGCATCCACCGAGCCTGTCTACAATGCCTAGGAGGCATCTACGAAGCCCATCGACAACAGCTGGGAGGCATCTATGAAGCCCGTCGACAACAGCTGGGATCAACCTGAGCCCGTGGTAGTCAATGTCAAACCGCCGCACGCCCAAGCATCCCGCCTCGAGCAGGACGAATTCTACGAGCCACGACCGGATAACCCATTCGACAAAGATGACGCGGAAGAAGAGTTGAACTTCGAGACACCCGGAGGTCTTCATTTTGATGAGGCCCCGAAGGACATCTCGGAGCAGCGTTGCGCTCGGGTGGCTTGGACGGCTCCCCAGAACAAACTTGTGGACGATGCTGTTCGTCGGGCGACGGCTCTATGCCCGGACAAGGTAGTCGTCCGCGTCCTGCCTTGGAACATTGAGATGATCAATGTCAAGCGAGCTGGAGAGGTCGCTCCGCGCATGACTGACACGTCGACGTCACCGACTGCTGCTCCTGCCAGTCTCGCTTTGGCACGCTATTCCGACGCGCTCCGCATGGCATCGTTTGAGGAAAAGTCCCCGTCTCAAGTTTTCGGCTCCCTGTCACAGTTCGCCCGAGCTATGGCAGTTCAGGACCCGGTCGGCTGGGAGAGAGTTCACCAGGCTTGGGCAGAGAGGGAGGCAGATCTCATCATGTACGACTTGAATAAGACGAAGCATTCATGGAGCATGTCCCCTTGCCAATTTAGTCGATACTCATCCTAAGAATTAGACAGCACGAGTAATATATGCAATCTAAATTTAGGAAGATGCTTCTCCTAAGCATGTAAAGAGTGTCAGGGGTCGACGTGGACGGGTTGATGGGACGTCACCAGCGGTCTCTTCCTCAGCGCAGTCGGCACCGTCAGCCTTGTTGTCAGACTTGTTGTCAGTCCAACGCAAAGCAGGAGGGGGCGGAATGTCGGGGCTGGTGTGCTCGAGGCCGTCGTCAATCTGACCATGAGCGTCGCTTTCCGTGTGGCCTCCCAAATTCTCAGCCTCAGCATCATTGACATTGTCGCCCTCAGCCTTGGGGGTATCAGCCTGGTCGATGGCCACCGGGGGAGCCGAAGAGCGAGCTGGCTGGGAGATGACGGCCTTGACTATCGCCAAAGCTGCGGTAGTCTTTCCCGAGCCGGGGCCGCCGGTCACGAAAGCCCATTCGAAAGGCACCGAACGAAGAGACTCCACCAGGCCAGCAGCCTCGCCTCGGAAGGCGCCGTCCTCGTACGCCCGGGCGAGGCCTGGGAATATCTGGACGAAGTCTTGGTTCGTGGGTTGGGCTCTGAAATCAATGCTGTATCCCCAAAACTGACCTGCCCATGTTGGAGTGACGGAGTTCAATTGAGCGTTCATTGTCGTGATGGCGTCACACTCAGCGACGATGGTTCGATCGCGGGGCTCGTAAGACATTCTCGTCCAGATTGTCTTGAATCCAGTAGTCGATCGCATAGAGGCACCAGGCACCGGAGACCTAGGGGGGGGGGGGGGGCGAAAAAATGCTGGATAGGTATGCGTTGATGGCTCCAGCTGGGGTGTATGCTTTGGTGTCTTTCTTGAACCTGTAGGCTAGGTATGGCTTCACCAATCCAGGAACCCAGTTCAACTGTCGAGGGCGCAGAACAGAACCGTTTGGCAGAGCTCTGATCTACACACCTACCTGAAGACGAACTATTAGAACAAGGCCACTCACTATTGAAAAATGATCACCCCAACAACAAGAGCTGGCGAGATTATCAGCTTGGCGCATTTCACCACCAAGCAAGCCTTGAGGTAACTCAAAGTAGATATAACCTAATAGGGGACTAATACTTCCAAGTTGTCTAGGTAAATCCTGTAGACTGTTTCATCAAGAACATGGGCAAGTCATTTAATGGTAGATTCAATATTCATGACGCTTGATCAGTACTTGCCTTCGAAAATGCCCCTATCCATGGACTTTATAGGCCCCCTGATTGGGGCTACTTCTCCATGTCGGAACCTTGAAAATATTGATCTTCACTTTATGACTACGGCTGTCGCTCGTTGTTGTAGATTAAGCACTCCCACTTCACCCAGCCTCATAGTTGTAGAGCCGTACTTGTCTATAGTTACCCATTACTTGCTCGCCATATGCCCTACGTAATACCCATGTGAGCGACCTGGTATCTGGTCCAAATATGAATAAGTCCATTAGACCGTGCTGCTCCTCCGTGAGCCGAGTTTAGCTCGCTCACATGAACAAATCAAGTCAAGCAAGCCTTCCCAATGCATGCCACATGCTCCGATTCCCATCCCTAACGCCGCCTCAGCCATAGAGGCAATAATAATGTCCATCCTTATCGTTCGAGAGAAAACCTGACGAAACACCTGCCGGCCCATAGTCCTTGCTTTTAGCCCCCCTCACTCAACCTCAACGTCTCCCCCTCACTGTACCTGACTAATGACTAGGGCGGCGACGGATGGGCGGACGTGGCACCGCGCTCGTTCAGCCTGAAGGCAGCAAATCGCTTAGCAAGGGGCTCACCCGAGTCGCGAACAGGGAGTGGGAAGGGCGACGTGGAAGAGGAGGAGGGCTGGGGATCATCGTCGCACTCCCGCTGACGTTTGGGGATTCTCTCACCAGTCGATTGCAGGATGGCCTGGAGGGTCTGCCATCCTTCGGTGGAACGGAGCTGGAAACTATCGGCGAGGTCGTGTTGACTCGCCACACGGCAGAGCAGGGCTTCTTCGTCCTGGGAATGCGTTAGTCGTGCCTCCAACAACATGATTCATAGACTGTACCTTGGAGAGGACGCTCATCTGGTGAATGAAGCACAGGAGATGAAAGTTGGACACCTCCTGTCCGGTTGGCTGCTTTCCGGGCGATGACTTGACGAACTTGGACAGCGCCGAGTGCTCCTGGCTCTCACCAATGTACTCTCGGTTCTCGATAGGGAATCCTTGCTGGGTAAACATGGGCTTGGGCTCGGCCGGGAAGCCATGGGTTAGTGTGACGAAGAGATACTCGACAGGGAAGGACGGTTTGGCATTCTCCTGAACGTTGGCGCCGTATTCGTTGACTCTGCGGTAAAAGACTTCAGGGATGTATCGAGTGCGGCTGACAGAACCATCGTCTTCCTCCTCGTCTCGCACGAGCATAACGTTGGGATCAGCGGATGGCTCGACGATATCGGCGCGTACCATCTCGACCGACTCGTTGGACATCTGGTAAGATGAGATGGAAATCTCACCGTCCTCGTTGCCTGTGATGATGCATGTCACAAAGTTGGAACCAAAACTGCCCGTGTCACTCCACTTGGAGGACTTGGGATACTGTGCTTGTAGCCTCGACGAAAAGGTAATCTCCAGAGACGAGAGAAAGTACGAGTCAGCATGACGTCTGCAGATGACAGAGCCATCTCCGTTGCCAGCATCCAGCAGGTCGGTCCAGATGACTCCGACGGGTTCCAGTCCGCAGTGCTTGGCCACGGCGTCAATCTCCTTCTGCGACTCCCATGCGTTCATAGTTATGCCATCAAGCTCATCAACCTGAGGGGGCTCGTAGATGGCCTCCACAACGGCCTTGACGCCAAGGGGAACCTCGGTGTACTCAGCGTACTTCCCATAAAGATAACCCAAGCGCTGAGAACCCGTTTTCCGCCAAGTATCAATGAAGCTGTCAATGATGGCAGGTGACGAAAACTCCACATGGTCGACCATACGGAATTGCTGAGGCTGTAGAGTGATGGCGCTGGGCTGGCACTTGGTGCAGATACCCTCAGGCCATGCGGGATGACCGGATGGGCATTCGTGCTTGACTCGATAGTAAGGTTCGACGAGGGGAGGAATGTACGAAGCTCCCAGCTCGGGCTTGTTTGTGGCGGCGTTGATCTTTCGGAGGTATGAGTGGAAGGACAGGTACTTGATCTTCTTCTCTGCCAGGTAGCCCTGGTCAAAGGGATCCAGAGGTTGACAGTAGTCGCACATGCCCTTGGGGCCATGACGGCACATGCGATCACGACCCCTGGGAATCTTTCCATCTAATCGATCTAACCGGTCATCGAGGGCCGATTGACGGACCACCTCCCATGGCCTGGCGATTCTCTCGGGTTTCGGGTTGATGGGTAGGTCTTCGGTGGGAAGTACAGGCTTTCCGTTGAGTCTGGCTGAGGTGTTGGAAGCCGAGACGTCGCCGTTGGTGGCATCGGCATGCTTGTAGGTGAGGAAGATGAGGTCGCCGTGCCTATGGAGGTGTTAGATCTCCAGAGTCATGACGCATACATGGAACATGACATACTTGAGGCCGATCTGGCCAACCTTGAAGTTGATGATGTCGGCCAGCCGCTTCGAGTCGCCTCCGTTGGGTGCGTTTGACAGAGAAATGGTGGTCGGGTCGACTGTCTTGGGGAGCTGATCGAGAAGCTGCATGGCGGCGTTAGCATGAGACGACATGACAAGATAGCAGAGACGAACCTGCTTCCCCAGATCTCCAAAGGTAGTTGTTGGCTCGACGGTCAGGCGGGCCATGCCGTCAGGGCCCCGAAGACGCAGCAACATGACGGGCAATCTGTAGAGGCCACGGTCCTGATGTCGCTGGTTGTTTGGTTTGGTGGGGTTTCCCTGGCGTGCTCTTATTCTTCTCCGCCTCTTTATTCAGGCTCTCGCGATGGTTGTTACTTCGGGGACGGGACGTAGTGGACGATGTAGGATCCGAACGAGGTTGAAGAAGAAAAGGGAAAAAAGGTTTGTGCAAGAGTGAAGAGGAACAAGAGCTCAAGACGTGGCGTGGAGTTGAAGCTCATTGAATCAATCAATCAATGGAGAGAGGAATGGATGGAGCTCCCGCCAGCGTCGACAAGGCAGCAGGTACGTACCTGCCTACCCACGGCATCCGCGTTAATGGAGCGTCATCCTGCGGTGCCTGGCTTACCTAACGTTCAGTGACGTCGCACCTCAATTAAAGGTGACTGCGCCACAGGATCTTTGAGGTTCCACCAGCCACAGACAGTCAAAGGAAGAGACATCTGGCCTAAAGGAAATCTTGATGCGCCACAACCACCAAGAGGTAGTGGTAGTCGTGTCGTGTCGATTAACATCCATCCATGCAGTGGCAGCAGCAACTTTAAAGGACTAATCCACCCGACGCCCGAGTACTCGACCCTTTTGCGTGTCCCTCGCGGTCGGCTAAGATCTTCTCTACGCTCTTTTTTCTACTATACACGGCTATTTTTTTCGTCCTTGATTATTTACCTTTTCGCCCATCATGATTGACATTGACTGGAAGGGCCTTGCCCTCCCCTTTGCCTATGTCCTCGTCCTCGGCAGCGCTCTCATGACATTCTCGACCATTTACCGAAAACGAAAGGCCGGCAAGTCTATACCGCTTCAATTTC
This sequence comes from Fusarium vanettenii 77-13-4, assembly GCF_000151355.1. Taxonomy (NCBI): domain Eukaryota; kingdom Fungi; phylum Ascomycota; class Sordariomycetes; order Hypocreales; family Nectriaceae; genus Fusarium; species Fusarium vanettenii. The sequence continues at coordinate 595,220 of NW_003315881.1, forward strand.
GAGTTGGAAACCTGGCTAACACTGTTATTCACAGCCCAGAACGCTAACCTCGCCCCGTGGTTCGGCCCTCACCTCCAGCGCAACGTCTACCTGTCCCTACTGCACCTCACGCCCGAGGACGGCTCCGAGAAGGGTCCCAAGATCCCCGATAGTGTCCTCCGCGCTGCGCTGCTGCGTCGCGCCGTTGAGGATATTCGCCGCCTGATCCAGATCAAGTCTGCCAAGCAGGCCTGCAGCTCTCTGCTGCAGCGCGGCAGCGTTGGTGATGACCTGTGGCAGCGCTTCCAGCGCGCCGAGAAGGAGATGGAGGAGGAGCTGAGGGATGTTGTCACAGAGGTACTGCGCGGCCCTCGTTACACATATTAGGCAACTCTTGCTAACAACTACTAGGCCAATGCCCTTGCGCCCAACTGGGGTCAGTCAATCTTCCAGTCCGCCCACGAAATGGCCGCCAACGCCGCGATCCGCACCCAACTGGACGAGCTCCTCTCCCAGGCCGACTCGGAGAAGGAGTGGTGGGAGAAGCGCCGCAGCCAGATCCAGTCCGACTTTATGAAGGAGCTTGACGGCTCCGAGCAGAGCTCTTCAGCCAAGACAGCCAGCGAGGAGGACGCTGTGCTAGTCGATACCCCGACCAAGAGCGGCAAGAAGAAGGGCAAGAAATGAGTGAGAGACACATATCACTATGCGAACGGGGGAGAGACGGGCCGAGCTTCAACTTTGACAACACAACCCAGAGTCAGTTGAACCTTGCTTGGTTTGTACAACACACTTGACTTGTCAGATGTTCACTCTGGCAGGTTGAACGGGAAAGAGAAGTAGGGAAAGGGGACCAACATCCATATATAGGCGTTGAGGTTATTTCTTGAAAATAATGGCATGGGGCTTCTTTTCTATCGAATCCTATTACCCGTTTCTTTCCGCTCTTGATACTCCTTTGAAAATGCGACAACACCAGGTAAAAAAGTAAACCAGCGGCGGACCAGTCCGCAGCAGCAATGATGCAACCAACCATGCAAACCCTCTGATGAAATGCAGAGCACAAAGGCAAAGTAAAAAATTGGCAGACACGCAATAAGACTCCAAAGGCAACAAAGACGATTTCCCCCCCTCCTGTTCAGACGCCTGTCTGTAAAACCCAGGTTGTTGATGGTCAAGAATAATACTTTCGCCTCCACATCTCCTCCTCAGTTAGCCTTGCCCTTCTAGCCTCGGCGAGTATCTCCTCCTCCGACTTGAGCAGAATAGGCGAGTCGCAACCCCGCAGGCCGATAAACTTGCCCATCTTGCGACGCTTCTCCTCGAGTGGCAGCTCGGAGCTCCAGGTGATGGGGCAGGGGTACTGGTTCGTCCAGGGGTTGGGTGTCCTCTGGTGGTAAAAGTGCGCCAGGGACTCAAGCTGGTCGTCGGTGAGGAGCCAGAACTTGAGGACCGTCGTGGGAAACGCTGGGTGGATGGCCCCCGTGGTGAGCTGGACGAGGGGTGCCAGGGGGAGCTCCATCTGCGCCAGCTTTCGCTGGAGGCCCGGGTTCTTGGCCAGTCGTCGTTGGCAGAGGGCCTGGCGGTGCCTCGAGGGGATCTCGCCTCGCATCATGGTGACTGGAGTTTGGAGGGGTTGTGAAGAGTAGTGGTGTGTGTGTGGTGGTTGAAGAGGTTACGGCAAGTGTTGCCTTTGGTCTTTTTGTATGTATTGTATGCCAACCCAATGGTCACTGGCTCTTGTAGTCAAGTCGCTGATTGTGTGTTTTTCCCCAAGTTGTAGGTGAATTTGTCTCTTATCAACTGGCTCTTCCTTTTGGATGTGAATGAATGGCAACACAGTTTTGTAGTCGATTCTGTGACTAGACTTGACTGTCTTTGTTGGAGCGGAGGGGAAGAGAACAAGGAGAGAACACAGAGAGTAGAGAGTGATATCTCAAATTAACCATAAACTCTCCATTCAGGCGAACAAGCGTCTTCTTGTATGAGAACGACCGCTGAAGCCCGGATCGCCGCACGGAGCTGTTCTAGGAAAAGCGGCTTCTTTGTTCGTCACGGACCGGACGCTTTGAGTTCCCCCTCCTTTCTCCCCCTCTAAAGCTTTCGTCAAAAACATGGGCCCCATCCCCTCCTCCTCCAAGACAAGAGAGTGAAAAAAAAAACTCTTTGGACGGAGCCGGCCAGGGTTTAATTTTGGTGTGTGGGCTTGCCCATAGTGTGTTGTAGTAGTGTCCGTGTGAGAGTGAGACAAGGCTGTCTTTGGCCTTGGACGGGCTCGGGGCTTGGGTTTAGACTGGGGGCGGAGGCGCTGAAAATGAGAGACATGAAGGTGTTTGGCGTGGAATGTGACTTGGTGGTCATGACTCAAAGCGAAATCTCTCAAGGAATAATGGCTTCATTCAGTCCATTCGATTAGTTACCGCCATTTGCTGCTATTACTCTGTAATCCTTTCACATGATCTCTTTGTGGCAACGCTCCGCTGCTTCAACTCCTGCGTGTCTCGTCTTGGGCCATGCGTTGGCCCTTCATCCCACGCCCGAACCTCGCCTCCCAGCCACCTGGTGTCTCACTTCCTGACCTCACATGGTCGATACCGTCTGTACATTACGTAGCTGTTCTACTCCTAGTCTGCCCGTTGAGACCTCCCGTCGGATCCGGGCGTCCAACCTCGGTTCTAGCTCCTTTCTGCCTGTTCTCGGAATAACACTCCAGAGTCCTTTCAACACAAACCATAAAGACCGCCTTTTTGTTGCTTCCGGTTGTTCACCTAGTTCCCTTGTCTCTGCTGCTGACGGTGAAACATCTTTCTTTCTAGAGCCACTTCAGCTTGGCAATGTGATCCGCTTTCTTCTTGCTCGCTTTGACGAATCCTAAAGCCCTCAGCTCGGCCAGTCCGCGGTAGAACTTGACCAGTGTCTTTCGCTCGTCTGCTTCGTCGTCCCCGACTAATGCCGCAAACGCCGCCCACAAATCTGCCACGTTGATGAGGCTACCGGTTTCGAGGTATAGGCGGTAAAGAAGCGCCGTCGCAGGCAGCATTGCAGCTGTGTCTTGCTCACCCGGTTTACAGCACGAGCATGATAGGTAGTCGTGAGGTCTCGTGAGACTGCGCTCCAAGACGATGCGTGGCCGAGGCACAAAGACATCTCGTGAAGGAGCTCGAGAGTCGTATAGCCAGCTTTCAGACAGTAGAAGAGAGCTGGGCTTGGGTGCATACACATGAGTCGTGAGAAGGGCCGTCATGTCGTCCACGATCCGAGTGAGCTGCTTGCCCTCTTCTGTCAGCGCGGCCGAGTCGCGGCTCAGTTGGACTCTTTGTGCGATAACCGTAGTTCGCATCACTTTGCTCTGACCGCTGTACTTGCTTCGCAACGTGATGCCTTGCTCCTCCGCCCTCGAGTGTAGCTCTTCAAGTTCGACAACATGTCTAGTCAAGGCATCTTGTAGTTCGATGTGCGCTGGTTTCGTTGCCGGTCCAAGGAACAGGTCGGCTTCTCCGTCTCGTAGAATATCAATGACCTTGCGTACCATGGCCATCAATTCATTGATTTCCATCCGCCGCACAGACTCGATCGCTCGTGACTCTTCAGAGATTGAGATGCCGTCCTCCATGGCCGCAACATATGCTCTCGAGAACTCGCCCTCGTGGGGATCAGTCTCCTGTATTATCAACAGAGCGCGCAAAAAGTCTTTGACCGATTCCTCCCTGCTGGCCAGGCTCTCTTCTACCCGAGCAGTAAGAAACTCGTCACTTTCAAGCAAATCCTTGGCGTATTGTACGTGCTCAAGATTGCCAGATTCGACGGCCTGTTCGACATGTTCCCTGAACGAGCTCACATGCCGCGACGCCTCTGTGTGCTCTGCTTGTAACGACGAAGTATGTCCTAGGACGCTGAGAGGATTGGCGTAGAAGTGGCACATATAAGCGTACTGTTTTTGCATCAGTAACGGCATGGCAATACTCGACCTGGTGCAGGGCTCACCTTTAACGACATTGTGAATGTCTGGATACCTGAGACTTGATCATGCTGCCGGTCCAACATGCTGCGGAGAAGAGACGTTCCAAGGAGGATTGGAGCGTCAGCCGCAGCTACGGCAGCTTTAAAGACGGTCTCGAGGATCGCCGAGGTCTGGATAACGTCGAATTGTGCTCCGTATATCAGCTGACATGCTGACTTGAGCAACCGGGCTTGGAGAAGCTCAACGGATGTAGCGATGCCGAAAAGTAGAGTGAAAGGGATGCGCGGGCGCCAGGAACTTTGAGAGAGTTAGCAGAAGTTTTCGTGTAGCAGAATTTGACTTACTTGAAGAGAATGATCAGATCAGACAGAAGACTGCTGTCAAATCCTTCGCTGTCCTGGAATGCCACAAAGACATGCTCACAACCCTGAGGATTGACAAATGCATGCAATGCTTCGAGGTCATAGTCCAGATATCGTCGGCCCTGTCACGAAATAAGCCCTGCACTACTAACCGTGACTCTGGAAACTCACATTTCCGCCATCTCCAACATGTAGATCGTCATCTTCCTCATCCGAGACCTTTGCTGTAACATCGCGGATAATCTTCTTCAGCGTCGCCTTGAGTGTTGATGCCTCTGACGACCGCAACCTCACAAACTTGCTGGGGGTTGCCTGCTGGAGGGAATCGGACAGCTGCTGAAAGAGAAGATCCTGTGATGCAATGTTGGGGCCTGTGATGATGAACGCTGAAGGGATTCTATCCCCACTGTGCATGGTCAGTCACAGTCGAGATGACCAAATGGGAGGCTGCCTGTTACCAATCCGTCTTTGCATCCTCCACAAAAGCCTTGACTTGATCAAGCGTCTCCGAGTTTGAGGTTTTGAGGATCCCCTGAGTTGAATGAGCAGAAATTCATTCCATGTAGCTTCACCGACTCACCTCGATGCGATCACCAATCTTGGCCCAGCTCTCCTGGAAAAGAGTCTCCCTCAGCTGCACGAGCTCAGGCTTCTCGGCTCCATTGAGTAGCGGCACAAATGGCGATGCATTTTCGACAGCCTCTGAAGCCTCCTGAGCTTGCTTGGATACCCTTCTGCGCTTGGCTGGCTTCTGGCGTGTCCCATCTCCTTCGGGATCAAATATGTAGGCGACCTGTCTATTACGTTAGTGTCCGTTTCCAACCCCAGAAAGATGTAATGAAATGAGTCACCTGATGGTCTTCCTGGCTATAAGTCTCCTCCTTTCCAGCTTCTCGGGTCATTTTAACAAGTCCTGAGATGGTTGGAGAATGTGTCTGTTACTCCTGAAGCTTGGATATTGAATAAGGGAGTTGACGCGTTTTCGGCTGGGAAACGCGTCTATACACACTGTACGGCGCACTGTATACAAAGCCCCTTGAGGCCATCAACCCCATCACCCATAGCCATACATCCACTGAGAGCACCATAGACACCAGCAAGTCAACAAATTAACAGTATTCACTCAATCGTAATTAATCTCTAGTTCTTTGTCCCATTGATCATTTGTATGCTACTTCGCCAATTCTCATTTCCATACGCCCCTCTCAAAAGCCGTCGCATTCTTGAACATCATCTTCCGCCCATGAAATCAGCGCAAGATGCCTCCTCCGCCTATCACCCTCTGCCTCGCTCTCTGTCCCTTCTGCCATGCTTGGATACCTATGTCGATTCGGCTACCCTCCGACATGGCAGATAATCATTGTACAACCGGAAATATCTCGCTTCCCTATCCACGTCCCGCAGAACTCTTCGTGACCCGGCAACCCGTCGAGAGTTTCTGCCGCCAGCTTTCCGTCCATGGCAGATACTCGTACAGAAGCGGAAAAAAGAAAAACAGATGAAATCACTTTTGCCAGAATAAAGAGTGAGAAAACACAAGACCGGAATTCGACAGACCTAAACCCTGACGCCGTGAAGAAAGTCGATCTAAAACACCACGAGCCCGATCAGACCATAACAAACCATCTTCATCAGCTAAGCCTCGGTTTCCATAGGCTCAGGAGGGGCAACGGTCTAGTTCACGGTTAGCTTCGTGCTTCCTCAGATGAATTGCCAAGAAAGCTTGCCTCATCCTTCTCGCTCTTCACGGCTGCTGGCGCCTCTGGTGTTGCCTCAGGCTCGGCCTTGGGCTTGACAGGCTCCTCCGCCTTAGGCTCCTCAGTGTCCTCTTTGCCACTATGCGATTCTCTCTTCTTCTCCGAGTGCTTGGCTTCGGACTTTCCGTTAACTCCGTTGGCGGCGGCAGCAGCGGGCTCGTTGGCCATCAGCTGATTCCACTGGTCCAAAAGCGCTTGGGAACGGTCCTTGAAATGGAATTCCTCCTCGCGGGGAATGGTCTGGAGCTTCAAAATGGCCTTGAGAACCTTGTTGATCTTGGTTGAACGGATGATGGAGACCTCGAGATCCTTGAAGGTCTCCAGCATTGTCACGTACTCGGACATCTGCTTCATCTCGGCTTCCTGAGGCTCCTGATCTCTAGTGAGGAGTCCACGCTGGAGCTTGTGTCGCAGGTAAAGGACTTCCTTCTATATGTGCATTAGAGATAAGCTGCGTACGCGGTGCTGGGGATCTTACCTCCTTACGCTGCCGACGCTGCTCAGCTGTCATCTTGGGCTCCTTGGGCCCCTCGGCCTTCTTCTCAGACGACTTCTTAACCTTGAGCTTTGTCTTGGTCACTGATTCGTCCTTGCCCTTGGGTGTGCCATTGGCTGCCTTGGGGGTAGAAGTGTTGAGCTTGATCTTGGGCTTCTTGACCGAGTCGGGTCGTTGAGGTGTCTGTGTGAGCCTTGTCAGTATTTGCCATTCTCAGGGGAGGGGCTGTTGCACTCACGCTGGCGTCATCCTCAGCCTTCCGCTTCTTGGACTTGGGCTTCTCAGGAACCTCGTCATCCACGTCATCCATCTCCAGGTCATCAGCTGGTGCCTTGGCCTTGCCCTTCTTGGACTTCTTGGGTGTCGCAGCGGCCTCCTTCTTTGCCTCCTCCTGGGCAATCAGTTCTTCTTGGAATTGCTTCAAGACGTCTTGGTAGTAATCGATGGGGTTGTTCTGGGAGGCGAGCTCAAAGGCTTCTCGCAAATCCTTGCGCATCTTCTCCGTGATCGAGTCGGAGGCCTTTTCGGGGGTGAGCTCTGTGAGGGATGTGTTGGGAACCCATCCGCTGTGAAAAAGTCAGGAAAAGCATGAGCATGGCCTCAGGGGAGACATACAATTCGTTGGTGTACAGATACATGACAGGAAAGCTTCGGTCGTTGACGCGCTTGCCGCCATCGGCATAAGCCTCGTTGTAGGTGCCATCGCGTCGTGCCGCGGTTACGGGACGATTGACGACGAGAGCCTGGGGGAGCATTGACTCGTCGCAGATGATGGCTGGCCACGCGGGGAAACCCTTGAGCTTGACCAGAAAATGGTCACCAGGCTTGGCGTCCAGGTGTGTGAGGCGCGCCTTGGAAGCCTTCTTGCTAAGAGTCTTGCCTCCAGCCCCGCCCGTCGACTTGCGTCGGTTGTTTCTCCCCTTGGCCGCGGGGGTCTCGGCTGCGGTGTTTGCAGCTGTGGTCTCGCCATCAGCAGGGGGAGCCGCGCTATCAGCGGTGGCCTCCTTGGCAGCTGGTGTCTCGGTCGCGTCCTTCATCTCCGTGTCTTCGTCCTCAGCAGGTTTTTCGCCCTCCTTGGGCTTCTCGGTCGCGTCTTGAGCTTCGGCGGGCTTCTCTGAGCTCTCAGGTTCCTTGGATTCTGAACGCGCCATGTGGTCAGCATAGGTCTTGCAACCGGAAGGACGCGCCCGCGACAGCAGGGCATTGCCTCGAACTGAAGCGCGATAGCAGGAACGATGCGATCAAATGCGCAAAGGACGTCAAGTGCGTAAAAATGTAAACTCACCCTCAGCAGCCTTGTCCTTCTCGTCGCCTCCCTTGGCTGTCTCGCCCGCGGGCTCTGCCTTGTCCTTGGCTGATGGGGCCTCGGCAGGCTTATTCTCGGTGGCAGGAGCTTCCTGCGCGTCAGCAGCAGCGGCGGCGACCTCGGGCTTCTCGTTGGGCTGGTCGGCCATGGCGATGGAGGTGACGATGCTTCACTGGTCAGAGGTCACAGGTGCCTGAAGCAGGGTTCCAGCCGGGGAAAAGATGGTCGAACGCGTAGCGGGTCGTGTATGGCGCGCGTCAATGGGGCGCAAGATTGGTAGCGCGATGAGAATCGGGTTGTGACGATGAGATGCGCAATTGAAGATGAGAAGCGCCTCGCCGAGTTGTGCCGGGATGTAGGTTGGGGTGACGAGAGAAAAAACACTGGTGCGAGTTGATGGGCTGGCAAGGGAAACACTTCAACGTCACCAGAGAACAATCACGTGATGTGTATATGCCGCCCACGTCGGGCGGCGTCATCAGCAACCCCAAGCACACACGACACCAGCCCCAGCGCGTATTGATCCCTGATTCGGCGCCTTCGGATACAAACCCGACGGCTGGACGCGTTCCAAGCATCTGCCTCTCATCGTCTTCAAGCCTCATCACTCTTGCTGTGGTCGTCCACTACCCGTGGCTCCAGCCGTGGCGAGGCGCGTCCCTGGCGTTGCCAAACAGCTCATCTCGCCCCTCGCGCCTCATAACTCGCGTTCCACCACTTCATGTCCACACAACTTGGCTTGTATCCGGATAACTGGTGTCAGGGAGCACATCTCGATCACAATGAATGTCCTGGGTCATGGTGCCATTTGAAGGGTTCGAAAATTAACACCTTCTATTCGCGTTCGTAGGTAGTCTGCATCTGCAATAGGTAGGTAGTGTACACAGCCATTCTTGGCACCGAGTCGCTGCTGGAGGGAGCTCTATGCTCCTACTCCTCGTCTTCGTCCGAGTCCTCCTCATCGTCGTCCACATCCATGCCCTCAGCTGCCGTCACCGAGAATTCCCGCTCTTGGTCGACTCCAACATAACTATCGCTCATTAGGAACAGCTTCAGGTCGTGCTCACCTGGTGATGGCACAGTGTACTCGAGCCGGACGTTCAGTTCCCGCCCGATCGTCACTCGCTTGATGGCCAAGAGATTCTTGGTCTTTTCATCACCGACAACCAGCCACCAGTTCTCCATCTTCTTGGAGGGGTAGAATGGCGCATGCACCGTAGAGTCGTAATCGCCATCCTCCTCCTCGAGGTTGCGAGCAATCTTAATGCTCAAGTATGCTGGCTCACCAGCCCTGATCTCGTCCGCATCCAGAATCTCATGCTCGAGTTCCAGATCAGGGTACTTGTCGTTTGTAAAGTTGGCTGCTTCAGCCAGCTGCTTCTGCGATAGGCCAAGTCGCTTGACAAGCTTGTTGTAATCGGCATTCTCGTCTGGGTTCATCGCCTCCATGAAGTCGAAAATGTCCTTGATTCTATGGGACTCGTTAGCTGCCATGTCAATTTCCATATCAAATTGTGTTACATACCCAAAATCGTTCGCCACCTTGACAACCTCGGGAGTGAAGTGAGGAATTTGCTTGAGAGGACTATCCCGATCCCACATGCCTTGGACAATCATTTGTGACATCTCCATGGCATTCATGGCGTTGAGATGGCCGTCCGAGGACAGGATATCGACCATGGCACTTAGGAGGCTAAGGACCTTCGAGATCAACACCTCCTGATCCTTGGCAAGATCAATTGGCAACTGCATCCGTGAGAAGTGAGCCTGGAGTAGCACAAAGGCCTTGAAGTGCGGTGAGTCATAGACTGGTTGAGACATCTTGACAGGGACACGGTCGTAGATGCGTCGTAAGAGACCATCCTCATGGCGTCGAATTTGGATCGACTCAAACTCGGTCGCAGATGTGACAATTTCCATGATGCCCTTGAGCTTCGTACGAGCGCTGAGCGAAAGCAGGAATGTCTGCATGGTGATGTACGAGATGTTGTAGTAGGCGGCAATCATGGCAGCATTCTGCGGTGACACGGAGCCATCCTCCTCGTCAAAGTCGATAATCTTTGACTCGCTAAGCTCACGCAAGGTCGTCTCGACCAGATCAGACATGTAGTTGCTCAGGCCCTCGTGAGTTGTGCTTGTCAAGCTATAGTAGCTGGGGTTGGCGAGCAGTCGGCGGTAGAAATAGGTGAATGTCGTCCAGTTGATCGCGTCATCACCAGACTCAATCATCTTAGTGCTGATTTCAGTGACAAACGCGTCGTGCAGGTAGTTGTGAAGATGAGACTCTACTGGAAGAGCCTCATTCAGGAACTTCTTGTAATACTCACGCTTCACTTGGGGAAGCATGAGCACACCACGGCCGCGGCCATCCTTGGACGGGCGAAGGGCCTTGCCAAACATGTGCAACACCTCGCTGAGGGGGTAGTCAACATATCGATGCTCACGACCCTCAAAGTATTGTGTTCCCATGACGATGACGAGATGGGCAGTGCTGTTCAGTTCCCAGCAGACATCTCGAGAGGCAACGAGAACCTGGATGGCGCCGTTGTCGTAAAGATGCTTGACAATGCGCCTGTCACTCTGACTGAGAGCCTCATGGTAATAACCAACACCATGGGACAGTGCCTCAGCCAACGCCTCCTCGTGGATGCGCTCAAGCAGGGGCTGCATCTGCTTCACTTCGGCGTGGAGGAAGCGATCCTCATCATCGTCGGCGAAGCATGCAGCGAGAAGGTCGCGGGCGGTTGCTCGAGTCTGCTTCCGACTGGGCACGAAGATCATAGCAGGCTTGTCAGCAGACATTTGTGTGATAGCCAGGTATGTAGGCTTAGCCATCGCCAGCATCAGAGACGGGAAATGAGGGTTAGTGAAGGACTGCAGATGAAGCTCAAGAGGTACAGGTCGAACGTGGGGGCTGAAGTTGTAGATGTCGTGCTTCTTGGCATCAATCCACTCGCCGATATCTCGTGCGTTTGCAAGCGACACGCTGAGAGCGATTATTCGCATCGGGAGCTCAGTCTGGCTGCGGATATAATGCATCCTGGACACAATCGTCTCGTACACATAACCCTGGAAGCCTCCCAACAAGTGAATCTCGTCAGCAATGAACAGCTCCACGGTCTGAACGTTCTTGCGGCGCTTCCATTGTCTGGACAAAACATCCCATTGAGTCGGAGTGGCCAGGATCAGGTCGCCCTTCTCCAGGAGTTTAAGATCGGTGGCTGTCTCGCCAGTGAGCTTCACAATCTCCTTTCCACCGTTGAGGTGACTCAATCGCTTCTGCCAGTCCTGAAGACGAGAATCGACAAGCTCCTGGAAAGGTGCAATGTACACGGCTCGGCCAGAGTCAGCCTGTGTCCAATGTCGGAGGAGAGCAAACTCGGCGCAAACTGTCTTGCCACTACCTGTGGGAGCTCCAACAAATACGTTCTGGTCTGTCTTGTACAGAGAGTTGAACGTTTGTGTCTGGATCCTGTTGAATTGCTTCCAGTCGGGATAGAGGTCAACGTAGCTCGCCACCTTGAGAGCAGAGACAGGCAGAGGCTGAAGCTCGAGAAGTTCGGTATGGGGAGGGAACTTCTCAGGCAGAATCAGCTTGTGGAAGGGCACGGGAAGCCTCGTTTCGGAATGCATCCATCGGTCAGATACAACTGAGACGAAGTAGTTGGGAGGCATAGGGTCTGTAATGGGCACCGTGAAATCGACGATGTGCTCATTCGCCTCAGACTCGGCATACTCCTTGCGGAGCAAGAAAGTGTCGTGGTAGAGAATGTCCTCGCCGTCGCAATCTTCGACCAGGATCCAGAAGTTTTCGGCAGCTCCATGGACAGAATCATCCCATTCAAAGTTAGGGGTGATACTCAACTCAACACGCAGCATCGAGCGGGTCATGGGCTGCACTTGAGCCTGAACTTCAACACGAGGGAACTTGGCGACGAGGCCGCAAACAGTTCGGCCAGCTCGAGGCATACCAAGAAGTTCACCCATACGAGGGGGGTCCAGGTCGAAGTAACTGCTCCAAGACACGTCGATTCTCTCTGCCTTTTGAACGACATCCCGAGGGCATGAAGGGAATTGACGAAGAGGAGACATGGTCGGCCACATGCGCTTCTCGGCCATCTTGCAAAGATCCAGAGCGGTCTTTGCAACAGAGGCCCAGCCCTTCTTCAACGCGATCTCAAAGATGGCGCGGAGAATACGGCCGGCAGACTGGGTCACGTACACCATATCCGCCATCAGGGCCAGGCCATCAAGCTTGAGGCGCGAGATGTACGCTTGCAACAGCACATTGATCTTGGCGTGGGGCTCCTCGATGCTCTCCTTGACAGGAATTGGAACACGACCCAGGAGCTTGGCCAACTCGAGCTTCTCGTCTTGTCGAACAGGGATAAACTTAAACTCGGCGCTCAGAGCAAAGACGCGGAACAGCTCAATGGTGGTAATGGAGGGTTGAATTAGGTTGTTGTAGGTCTCCATGGATCCAAAGGTGATGTAGTAGTGAGAAGCGATACGACCAAGTTCAGTTGACTGGAGCTTTCCTGTCTTCTCATCGTATTTGATGAGGTTGGATTTTCGGAGAACCATGGCAGCAGAATGAATCAGGTCAACGCGCTTCTGCTCAAGAGCTTCGTCATCTTCATACTCGGCTCCGACCTGGTACAGACCAGGCGAGCGGAGCATTCGGACGAACAGATAGGTGTATCCCAACCACTCAACACCCTCGTCGCGTGTTCTGACATTGCCAAGAACGACCTCGGCGTTCAAGTTGTCGACCAATTTGCTCACGAACTGACTTTCAATCGGAAGCTGCTGGTTCAGAAGGGAGAGGTAGTATTGCATCTCACTTTGTGTCGTGATGATGATACCTTCACCGTAAGTGTCGTACTGAGGTCGACCTGCACGTCCAAGCATCTGCAGAACATCCTGTGGGCTCAGCTCAACCCAGCTACCCTTTTCAGGAGAGTAGACTTGTGTTCCCTTGATGACGACTGTGTGTGCTGGCAAGTTCACACCCCAAGCCAGTGTCGCAGTACACACCAAAACCTGGATAGCGCCACGGGCAAAGAGGTCTTCCACGTCTGTCCTGTCTATTCTGCTCATACCGGCATGATGGATACCAAAGCCATAGGGCAGGATGTCCTTGAGGTCCTTGTCGGTTGCTTGAGACGAAGCTTCGTTGAGAACTTCTCGACTGCCAGCGTCATGTCGAAGAATCTGGTTGATCGTATCCATCTCGAGCGCCTTGTCTCGAATGTAACGGGCTGTCTTGGCAGTCTCCTTTCGAGAGTGAACGAAAATGAGCATCTGGTTTCTGTTTGTGCCCACGTGCTCGATGACTTTGTTGTAGCACACATCGTTCATCGTCTTGAGCTGCTTAATGGCCTTGCGATCTGTGACTCCAACAAACTCCTGACGCAGGGGGCATGGTCGGAAAGAGCCATCAAAGTGAAAAAGGCCCTTCTTGGTGTCCACCCGCAAGAAGCTAGCAACATCTCGGTAGTTGGGTAGAGTAGCAGAGAGACCAATGATACGGACGGGTTCGCCAGTCTGCTCGGTCTTGCGGATCGTTCTGCTAACGATGCTCTCCAGCACAGGTCCACGGTCATCGTGCAACAAATGGATTTCGTCGATGATGATCAGGCGCACCAGGTTTGTGTAGGTCAGATCGTTTGACTTTCTGGTGATGACATCCCATTTTTCAGGAGTCGTCACGATGATTTGCGTCTCGGCGATTTGCTGCTTGGTGAGCTGACGATCACCAGTCAACTCTGAAACTCGAATGCCATAGGGCTCGAGTCGGTTTCCCAAGTTGCCAACCTGCTCCTGTACCAGGGCCTTGAGAGGGGCGATACACACAATCTTGAATGCATCAAGGTCGATATCACCAGTCTCAGGGTTGCGGTGCTTGCCGATTTCGCGGAGGATAGCGAGCATACCAACGTTGGTCTTTCCACTACCGGTAGGAGCACAAACAAGCAGGTTTCCGTCGTCTTCAAATGCTGAAGGGTAGCACTTGGACTGGATCTTGTTCAGGGACTGATTCTTGCTGAAGGGGTTCCGTGACCACTCTGGCATATCGGTAATGGGGATCAAGACATCGCCGGGCTCGTTGCGCTTCTTGGGGGTAGGAATGTGAATTTCCTCGTAGCCCTTGAATGTTCTCTTGGTCGAACCTTCAGGTAGTCGGACCTTGGGGTTTGTCATTAGATGGTTTCCTTGATCGAAGACCAGATTGTCGAGGTTGATGAGTTTCCTGGGCTGGAGTCCGCCAACCAGCTGGCCTTCGGCACGCTCAGTTTTAGGCGCCTCTGCGGTGAAAGAGGCTGGGACGTCGATATCCATCTTAATGTCCATCTTGCCCTTCTTGCCCTCGCCAGAACTATGGCCCTTCAACTCGTTGAGAATCCATTGCAGACCTTCCGATCCCATCTCTCTTTCGACATCGGCGCGTTGTTCGGGGGTCTCTGCGCGAGATAGCTTGGTGAGCCAGAAGACCTTCTCTCTGTTCTCCACGAGCTTCTGGACCAATTCGTGGTGTTCAAAGTCGAACAACTCCATGAGGTCGTTTTCGATCTCGCGCAGTGACTTTTCCTCGCCATCGGCCTCGTCTGGCTCGCCTGAAAGAATGCGAAGCGCTTCCTTGGTCTTGTCGGTCTGCTCGTGAGCATCGGGGTATAAGATACCAATTTGGCGTTGTAACCAGAAGGCGTCAATATCTCGTGCAGGCACGCTGTGCTTCTCTTTCTCGGCTTGCTTTCCTCCCGATGGCGCTGAGTCAAGGATCATTTCATCACCGACATCGACAACGGCGTCTCCATCCTTGTCCTCAGCATTATCGTCCTTCTCTTCCTCTTCCTCCTCGTCATCCGATGATTCGTCGCGAACTTCGTGAACAATGCCGCCTTCTTCGTCGTCTTCGTCTTCGTCAAAGGCCACAGCAACACCTTGACGCTCGTCGATTTCGGCGTCTTCACCATCAGCACCTCCCATGGCGACATCGTCGTCATCATCCTGGGCATCGTAGTCTGTGATCTTCTTTCCTAGATTTACCAACTCGTTGAACTGCTTGGGGTTCAAAGCCACGCCCAAGATGTCATCGATCTCCTTCTTTTTATCCAGGTCCTTCAAATCGTCGTCCTTCAAATACTCCAGCACAGCGTCGGCCGCGCTGCGCACGACCTCGTGGGGTACATCGCCGAGATTGTTTGCCACGATTGTTATAATTAGGTCGAATGTCGCTCGTGTTGCTGGTGTGCGCGGTCGATATGTGATGCCTTCGACCAGGAGGTCGTTCGCGCCGAGAACACCAGCAGACTGGTGCGCTTCCGCCTTTCGCCTTCGCTGTTCCCGTGCCAGGATATCTTCGCCTTCTCTCAGATTTCCCCTCTCGATATCTGGGAGTCCGGGTTGTTTCTTCGGCTTCGGCGCGTCGTCGCGGGCAACTCGAGCGCCCATGTCCCGGATGCTCAAGCGCCCAGCCAGCGACTCTGGATCACCAGTGGCCTCATCGGTTCGTCGCGTGACGAATCGACGGTCCGCCTGGAGGACCAGGTTCGACATGGCCGAGTACTTGTACTGCGAGACATCTCGATTTGCTTCCGACATGGTGGCGGTGGTTGTGAAGCTTTGTTATTGCTGGAGAACGCCGATGTTCTCGACAAAAGCCCGGGGCACTGGGCCGTTAAATAATCATGGATTTGCCACCGACGCGACTTTTCGGAGGTGTAGCCGCTGCCTAGATGACTCGAAGTATGCGATCGATTGATTCGCAGTTGTTGTTGTGGTAGTATTCGTTCTCAGTTTCAGAGTGAAGTCGCGATCGCAAATTTCAGATCGGAGCCTAGAAGGCTGAGACGCTAGGTCACGTTTGGGCTAGCGTCATTGGAGCGCGTTTGTGGCTGGGACATGGTGTGGCTGCACCCTCACAGCCTAATCCTTTACATCCTTGATCTTACAGATGGGTACGCCTTTCAAAGAAATTCATCGTTCGTATTTATCACGAATATCCTGAATTTTAAAGACATTGTGCTTTTGGGTACTCGCCACCGCGGCCACTCCAGGCGAATCTCAGCATTGAAATTCGCACCAGCCACACCTGAAGCAGCCGAGTGTTGACCAGGGGCGCTCCGCTATTTACTCCCATGAGCAGAGCAACGAGCCCAAACAAATCCTCGACAGCTTCTCACCGACAAACCATGTGAAGCCAAGATGGCGAATTCATCCAACACTGCCGAAACATTTCAAAACACTCTTGATCCATTCATAAAGCCTCGGGAGCAAGTCAACTACATCCGACGGGTCTTGGCTCTTCACCTTGGGTCCTGCTCTCATGATGGCCCAATCAAGCAGCCTGTGTCCCTGACAGATACAGCACACGATGTGAACCTCGACCCCGACTCTAAGGGAGTATACAGAGAGTATGTTGAGGCTCTCAAGGCCAATGTGGAAGCACGTCGGAAATACGACGACATTGCTCAAACCAATGTCTCCCGACCATCCTCATCCCAAGAAACACCATCCAACGGCACCGATTTACTAGAGGAACGAGTTGCACTCTTAAAACTTCAAACGAAACAAGATCGGCTTTTGGCGGTCCAAAACCACCTCGATCTTCTCATGCAGAAACCCGCTGCCGCCCCCGAGTATCTTGATTCTGAAGACATGTTTCATGAGGCAGCCAGTCTTCCCAGAGTACCCAAGGAGGTGGTTAACGGGCTCGTTGCGCAGCAAAGTACAAAGAAGCCTGATCTAACAGAACAAGTTGCCCAACTGGAGAAGACGGTTCTGAGGGCAAAGCTACTCTTGCGGCGGGAGGAGCAGCTCCTCCGCGAAACAAGGACCAATGCTCAAAACATACCGGATGTCATCAGTAATGGCACAAGGCTACATGCTCTAAATACGACTCGCAATGAGCTCATCAACTGGATCGAAACGGAGCTCGGAAAGGCGTCAACGGATGAAGACGGTGATGAGGACGCCGGGGGTAACGCTGGAGGTCATGATCGAGCAACATCAGATCAGGCTTCGATAAACGCCCAGCTCGATGCCATCAAAGACAAATACGCCAAGTATCTCGCTTTCAGGCGATCCCTTCTCTCTACAGTTGCCGAGCGATCTGATTCATCTGCGGCACCTGTCCTCGCGCCCCCCGAGTCTAAGCAGCAAGTAGGCGATGCTGATCCTGTGCCGAGCACCTATCTCCTCACGCCATACATCGAATCTCTGCTCTCTCTTTCCAGGAAGCAAAAGGCCATGATCACGCAAAAAGCCCATATAAATACGACACTGGGCAAGGAAGTTAAGGATTCCTGCCAGTTGCTTGGTCATCTTGCCGAGGAGAGCCAACTACTCCCGGCCCATGCCGTGGCGCCCACCACTCGAAGGAGGTCAGGCTTGGGAGAGGTCCTAACCTCTACCGAACGACCTGGATTCACCGGCAAAGTACAGCCCTGGGTCCTCGCAGCGGACTCGGCCAAGATTGCAACCCTTGAAAATGTGGCGGAACAGGTTGAAAGCGGACAGCTTGCGTTGGAGGCTTCTATGCAAACCCTGCAAGAGATTGATCTCCTTTTGGACCAGGGCGAGGTGGAACAGGATGAGGAGCCTCAAGCTGACACCACGGAGGATGACTTTTGGCTGGCAGGCTCCAAGACTCCAAGCAAGGCCAGAAAACATACTGAGAGAAAAAAGGATTCGGAACAGTCGAGGGATGCATGGTCGGGATTGCACGGCAATCTGGGTCTGATCGGCCAGGAAGACACAGCGTAGAATCATGCTTGAAAGTACAAGATTTTAATATTTTGGTGGTATATGACCAGCTCAAACGCCAACACCATATCTACCCCCAACTCCGTTCCTCGTCCGAGAAGTCGTGTGCTTATTTTCCCGCCATGATAGCCGACACTCTCATAGCCAAGTCAAGGATAGATAGGTGCTCATCAGCTCCGTCTACTAACCGTTTATCCACTTCAGAGAAGATCAGGACGATCTTGTTCTTCTGGGGATCCGGGATAGTTTCATCGAATGTAAGGGCTTGGTACAACTAAGGGCAGCTGTTAGAAATGTCTCGTCAGGGAGCCAAACCACTTACCTGGCCAACAACTTGTCCTGCGCTCCAGCCATCTGCAACCATGTCTTCAACGACTTTAGAGACATTCTGATATGAGGGTCCCGAGCTCTTCGGGCGTATCGCTTGAACCAAGTCTTCGATGGTGCTCTCGGGAATGACACCGGCAATGTCCTCGACGATCTTAACCGTCACTGCCTTCTTATCCACATCCATGGTATCAGCACCATCGGCGTCCTTCTCAGGGGTACCGGCGCCCACGAGTCTAGCAGCACTCTGCAGGAAGGTAATAGCCTTTCGAAGATCTCCCTCGCTGCACTTGATCAGTGTGTCGACGGCGCCGTCCTCCAGCGGAACGCCCTCCTTCTCTGCAATCTCCTCGAGCCTCTTCTTCGCATTACTCTGGTCGAGACTTTTGAATCGAAACTTGCTGCATCGACTAGCAAGCGGGTCGATGATACGAGTGACATAGTTGCAAATCAAGCAGAAACGGGTGATCTTGCTGTATGTCTCCATAGTTCTTCGCAGTGCGCTCTGTGCATCTTGTGTCATGGAGTCGGCCTCGTCGAGAATGATGATCTTGAAAGGGGGGCAGGGGTATTTGTCTTTGTATCCAGGGCTCGGGTTGGTCAATTGCATGCGGGCAAAATTCTTGACCTTTTCTCGGACGATGGAGATGCCACGCTCGTCGGAGGCGTTGAGCTCGAGTACTCGGGACTTGATCATTTCGGGGCCGTACAGTTCCTTCGCCAGCGCAAGGACAGTCGAGGTTTTGCCTGTACCTGGGGGGCCATAGAAAAGCATGTGTGGGAGCTAAGAAGTTGTCAGGGCCTGGATCGATTGGCAGGGTGAGAGGACGGACGTTGGAGGATTGCAGTGTCCTTTGGAGAACATCGACGGTGTGATCTTGAGCAGTGACATCGCTGAGGGTCTTTGGTCGGCTTAAAATCTGTCAGTCTCGATGCTGGCAACGGGAAATAGGAAGTGCAGACTATTTCTCGACCCAAGGTTGGGTTCGGGGGTTGCTGGACTTGTCCTGCTTCTGGTCGGCATTCGCATTGGCAGCAGCAGCCGCCTTCCTAGCTTTGAGGTCGAAGAAGCTCGCCATATTGGCGCAAATTATCGTCGTACTGTGAGCACAGGTGAGACTTGGCAGCTTGCGCAGGGGATTTCGATGTCGAGGTTAGGTGGTGATAGATTGGTTCGTTGAATTGTGTTGAAGTGAGCTTGGAGAAAATCAATTTACGCGTTAGGAGACGCGAAGCGCGTTCTGCAGCACCTTGGGAAGCTGCCATGGAGACGGGACCCAGCGCCGGAGCTTTTAGCCCCACTGAGTTCCATGGTTGCCTACATACCTCCGTGAGGACGGGAGTTATGACAGAATGAGTAATTGAGCAAGCTTAGATATAACTATGTGCATGTTATCAATGCAATATTACTTGCTCGTTCTTAACCAGTCATGTTTTTCTTGGTATTAGGCTGATCATAAACATGGCAAATCCTGGTTGGATGTTCAAGTTGGTCATGGTATCATGCCCACAAGCGCTGCCATTCACAGTGGGTTCAATGTGCTGGCTAGTTTGATGCGTGTACAGGTCCATGGGTGTTTACACATTTTCACAATTTCATTAGGAACCTGGTTTCTTCATCGTGTGCTCGTGGAGCTTGCCCATTGATATTGTCTGCTTGCGTGAACGGTATATGATCGCAGGTTCTTGCGACTGACCTTCTGGTTTTCAGCTTAAATCCCCTATGATGACCATAACCCAGCCAAAAGGCTCGCAATCACCAGGCGGGTGCCAGTATTACCGCCCAAAACCCTTGCATGGATCATGGCAA
This sequence comes from Fusarium vanettenii 77-13-4, assembly GCF_000151355.1. Classification (NCBI taxonomy): domain Eukaryota; kingdom Fungi; phylum Ascomycota; class Sordariomycetes; order Hypocreales; family Nectriaceae; genus Fusarium; species Fusarium vanettenii. The sequence continues at coordinate 614,986 of NW_003315881.1, forward strand.
CTTGCATGCGAGTGTTGGCTGATGGACGCACGTAGCCGCCCAGTCAGTGACTCCTACCCTATGTGCTTGGCAGAGATTATTGTAAGTACTCTGCACCAACAGTCATTTCAGGTGCTTGCGTGTGATGAAAAAGACAGACAGAAATGAATTACACTTGTTTGCCCTACCCTGCATTTATGGCTTTATTCACGCTGGAATAGACTTTATCCTCCTCACCTGCACGTCGTCTTTGAAGTCCGTAGGTTGCCTGCCCTATAAATGGCTAGGCCCAAGCCAGCAACCAACCTGCCCGGTCCATCCCCGCCATTAGCCTGACCCTTGCCCCCGCCAGCAGCTGAAGTCAAGTGCGAGTGCCTGCCCACCTCCACTCCTGCCGTGCTCGGCTTAAACAATCATTCTCCCACCTTGCACCTCACCTCACCTCACCTCACCTCACGATTTCAACTTCAGGTTGACCATCGAAAGCCCTCAACTTTGTCGCGGCCTGTCCATGTGCGTCGCGCTCTGCAGATAAGAGCATTTCCACAACTTCTTTCATCTGATCTGCATCCCACGAGACGCCATGGACCAGTCTATCATTCGCATCTCCAAGGTTACTTGCCCCGCACTCGCCTTCACCATCCCATCCCTTGTCTCGTCTTTGCGCCGCGAGCCTCTGGGTGCTAACTATCACGTATAGGAGCTCAGCGACATTCAGAAGAGTTCCGACTTGTGTATGTACGCTCATCAAGTTTCTGCATTCATTATCTAACGTTGCCGCCACCGACCGTAGCACTCGCCGTGGCATGTCGCGACATCGATGTTCGCAATGTCAAGGCTCTCATCATGGGCCCTCACGAGACCCCGTACGAGTTTGGCCTTTTTGAGGTTGGTCGCCAACGATTCATAAACATGCCCGAGTGAGAAGTAGCTAAATGAGACATGCAGTTCGCTATCCGATTTCACAAAGGTTGGACTTCCCGCTTCACACTGGTGCTCTCTCTCACCTCCATTTGCAGATTACCCTTCCAAGTCCCCCACCGTCCACTGCGTTACTACGAACGGTGGGCGCTGTCGGTTTAACCCCAACATCTACTCTAGCGGCAAAGTCTGCCTGTAAGTTATTGCTCTCTGGCGGGTGACATCCGAACTGACCGTCATAGTTCTATCCTAGGGTAATCGACAACTCCTCACCACCCCGAGCGACGACTGACATAAAGACTAGGACGTGGCGTGGAGAGCGCGGAGAGGAGTGGTCGTCAGCCCAAGGACTGGAATCCATTCTACTCTCCATCCAGAGTCTCCTGTCCTCGAACCCATACGAAAACGAGCCAGGCTTCGAGGATGCTAATGATGAATCGGACAAGAAGGCGCAGAAGGATTATGTCCAAAAGGTTTGCTTCTGTGTCTAGGCGTACCATCTTATCACCTAACCATTGCTAGATCCGCCACGAAACGTTGCGAATTTCCGTCATCCAACGCCTCGAAGGTTACCTCGGGTTGACCGCCCACGGCCCCCCACACATAGACGAAGCCAGCGATGGGGATCTCGACGATGACGATATCGACGAGTCTAGTGTGCCATTTGAGCCATTCAAAGATCTCTGCAAGCGTCGATTCTTGTGGTATTTCGAGTCGTACTTGGCGGCGGTTCAAAAGGGCAAATCTGAAACAAGGGACGGCCAGGTGTTCGCTCGAATGCCTTTCGAGTCGCCTGGGAGCAACAGTATGGATGGCAAATTCAACTACACCGAACTTGAACGTCGCCTTCATACTATCAAGGCCGCCATTGACGCAGAGCCTCAGAAATGGGCCGAGGAAGGCCTGGCTTCCAAGGCACGAGAGAGCACTGTGGCTGTCAACCTTCAGCATCAGTTTGAGCAGGTCGTCGAGGCGTTCAAGAGGGGAGACATGCCCCATAACGTGTTCCTCGAGAACGACAACCCCTTTTCATGGGTGATTACCTATTTTGGGCGCCCAATGACCAATCTTGATGGCGGCCTGTTCAGAATCAAGATGAACTTTAGTCCTCGGTTCCCCGAAGTGCAGCCTCGAGTCAAGTTTGAGACCAAGATTTTCCACCATCACATTGCGTCAGACGGTACAGCGTGCTACACACCCAATCCGCTCAAGAGAGAGGATGTGAGATCTCATATCGAGGCCATCTTTTCCTTCCTCGAAGATGACGAGCCAGCCTACGACCCACGCAAGATCGTCAATCCCGAGGCGAGCAAGATGTACTGGGGAGCAGGGGCCGATGACAAAAAGAAGTACAACCGACGGCTTCGTCGGTCAGTCCAGCAGAGCATGGAGTAAGTTGGCAGTGTCTCCATATATCTACTACGTAGGAATGTGGCTAACCCTCTGCCGCAGGGACTTTCCAGAGTGATGTGCAACCCATATTTGCCATGATTGCTCTGGGATTTGCTTTGAGAATTCAGAAGAGGCGTACGAGGCGAATAAGGGAGACATCTTCCGGATTTCACATGGCGTTTAGGTCTGTGACAATACACAAGGGAACTCGGCGTGGTTGGAATTCGGACTCCTTCTTTCAATTAGTGGTTAGCCTGAAGTGAACCGGTCATTTAGGCTGCGCGGTGTGGGCGGGGGAGGTTGACCTGCCAGGAGCAGTGTCATGAGAGCATTCACTATTGTTCATACCAGTTGGCTTGTAGTGATGTGAAGGTTCGATATCACATTTGGGACTCACGAAACTCCTCGAAGGATCGAAGAGGCATTCTACTGTAAAGAAAAGAAAACCCATTGCAAGGGGCTATATTGCTAATACCCTCTGAAGCGCCATCCCGTCTAATCATCAACGCCGATATAACAGATGCAACAAACTGAAACCCATTCCTGAAACATCGCTCAAACAAGGTAGGCAGAACTTGGTCATCATCCTCTTTGTAGTCATGATCGTGTCATCGTTGCTCATCATCTCTTCGACTTGGACTTTTTGCTCAGGCGTTCCTGCGTGGGGGCAAAATGTGCAGCGACACCTGCATATCTCTCCTGCTTCCCCTCTCCCTTGAACTCGTACGTGCCGTTGGTTCCCACGACGGCCGGTGTTCCCTGGCTCGGGCGCGTAACCTGCTCGTTGTGCAGCTTGTCTAGAGAGTCGCCTACAACGGCGTATTGCGACCAGTTGATGGGTGGGCAGCGGACCACGTTCTGCGGCTGAGGGAGGTTCGCCCATGCCCGCGGCTCAGAGGCGATGCGCTGCTTGGAGGGACCCTCGCCCGCATTATCTTGTTTCTGATCCGCGCCGTCATCGTCATCCTCTTCGTCGCTGTCATCGTTGGCCGGCGCATTGATCTTTCCCGCTATGAGATCTTTCACAAAGGCCTCGGGGTCCTGGACGGCCTCTTCCTTTGCGCGGTTCAGAGCCTGAATGTCGGCGGTGGCACGCTGTCGCTGGATTTGAAGGATCGATATGGCAGACTTGAGCGCGATGACGTCCGGGTTGGAGTCGAATGCGATCGGTACGGGCGCGGGCGGTGGGACTCCTGTCTGGTCGGGCTGCGAGTGCGTGAGACTCGGGCGACCGCCGGCGCCGGGGGCTGGAGCAGCCCCGGAGAGCTGCGCGGAAGCCAGCGTTGGAGTGAGGGGAGAAACGGGTGGCCTGTTGGGCGAGGGAGGCCTGTCGCTTGGGAGGTTGTCGGTGGAAATTGTCAAGGCGGGCATGATCGAGGTGCGCGGGGAGAGGGGTCAGGCTGGTAGGACGGATGTTTGCACGGGCCTGCGCGTCGGAGGCGGAGAGGCAGGCCGAGCTCGGAAAGAGGTGACGACAGCGGCAGCGGTGGGTGAGGAACCCGAAAGGGAGAGGCTTGCAGGACGCGATGACGGGAACAAGCAAGGGAGGGAGGGACAAGAAGAGAGACAGGGTCAAAAAAGAGAATGTTGCACCAGGCTAGAGGACACTTGGGATGTATGCGATATGTCTCAAGCAAGCAGGCAACCCCCTCGCAGCGGGAGCTTTTGGCGGGGTCGGAAGGCTAGCAGACGGCTCGAGACGGAGACTAGAGGGACCGAGTGCAACGCTTGGCCACCGCGGGAGCCTATTTCCAGGTTCAGGTTCAGGTCGAGTCTAGTGAGGGTTGGGCCGGCCAAGGAGAAGAGGGTTCATCAATGAGCGCGCATGAGGAGAGGTCAAAAAAGCATCAGGCATCATGAGGCTTCGACGACTCAGGCGGGGTGAAGTCGGAGGGAAAGTGGGCCAAGGTGGTATCGCCTGGCCCCACACCCGGCGATCGGACAAGATCTTGCGCTAGTTCCGATCAAGAGAGAGCACGGGCCACCTTGCGTTTTGACGCACAAACACTCACACACAGGGAGACAGACCCCAATCCACCAGGCACAAGCACGCTCAAATGTCTTGTGAGCCTGTAAAGGATGGGATGGGTGTGTAGGACCCATACTGTCACAATGACGAAGCCACCAGAATAAGACACCCTTCACCTTTTGTGTACTGGATGTACGGGGTCTGCGCACCTCCTATTCCCTGTTCTCATCGCAACGAGAGTTTGCACCGGCGTCCGTCCCGACATCACACGGCCGCAAGCAAGGGGTGATGGTCCGCGGAAGTGAGCTGTCAGGAATACAAAGGCATCGTTATCTTTCTTGTCATCGAGAAATGCTTCCGAGGTACCGGCATGGTGGTTGACGTTGCCAACGGCTTGTCGATCCTGGGATCGTCATGATGGACCTTCTCGAATGTCTACCCGAGTCATTATGCCACAATTTCAACGTCGATCCCGGCAACCCGTCGATCACAGGCAGCTTGAGCCTCATCGTACCAAGTTGCTGGAAAGGGATAATATCCCTCGGCCCCAGATCCTGCGCCCAGAAAAGCTTGTGTGCTTGTCTGGCTTGGTGTTGCAGCGCCTTGTCTGTGGCCATCCACACTCGTTGCATTAGCGGCTGTGCGCTGCACTGGACTACTCTGCTTTTGAAGGGAGCTATGGCTGCTCTGAACAACATTTTCTGGGAAATGAGTCAGCTGTCACCAAGGAATTGGTCAGAACCAACAGTGTTTTCTCTTCTCGGCAAGAACTTCATCTTGGGATGGGTTGTAATGTCCTGTTTCTCAGTCTATAATCTATAGCCCTCGAGTGGTCTAGATCTGGCCCGTGCCTAGGCGCAGTCGTGAGCCAACGAGGACCAGGGGCGCTGGAAATAGACGGCAAGCCAGCCCTGCGGTGGGAGTCCAGGACCCGTCGTCGGTGACGGGACATTGGTGGGCAGTTTTGCGTCTTGCAGTAATGACCTCAGTCTTGCTTCCAACTGGTTCACCGTGGCGGCTATCTGCACGAGAGTAAGACAATGGGAATCTTGCTTTTGCCCATGCCTGCAGTCCAAATTGCTTTTTCCGATGCTGAACCCGCGTTAGACTCGATACCGCAATGCCGAGGTCCTTGTAGAACAACATGCCTTGGGAGTTCCGTCCTGACAGCTCCTCGTTTAGTTCCATCTCCTCTGTGCACCGTCCATCTCTACTCTTCACCGTCGATAATCTCCCATCTTAACGGCGGAGCAACTCGCCTGCTGTCCCATGTCCAACAAGGCTTGGAACCGTCATTCGAGAACACAAGAGTTCCCCAGCTGACCCGCAGGTTCCACGCGTCCGGAAAGGTCTGGATTCGAGACGGATCTCCACGTCTCCATGACAAATTTGGGCCCTGGACGGCCTTTGCAAGGGAATTGTAAACTAGGAGATTTTCGACAGCCCGGCTGCCAGGGTACAATAGTGGACTATTGAACCTGTCGCTGGCTGGATCGCCGCTAGACCGGGACGGTATAGCTCCTGGGAGGGTCGCTCAAACGTTGATGCCATGATGCCGTAAAGGCCGGCATTGATGATTCCGTTTCCCTCGGTGATGGACCTTCTTAGCTCGGCCTGGGACAACATCTTGCTGGGCGAGGCGCCTGACACTTGACTGTCGACTGACCACGGGCGTAATATGGGGGTTGATTCAGCTTCGGGCAACTTGGCACCGTTGACACGAGACTAGACGTCAGTAGCTCGATTAGCTGTGCGCAAAACTGCGAGAGCAGAGATGTGGCACATGCGCTAACGGCAGCTCCGGCAAATGACGGGCCAGGATTCACAAGAAGCATCTGGCATCCCGGCGGCCCAAGGCGGACTTTTGTCCAGGCACTTTGCCCAGGAGAGATTGAGTTGTTGGACGCACCGTCGACGCCACCTACCGAGACGTCCATTCTCAGCTGTGAAGAAACGAAGCCACAGGCACCCACCGTTGCACCGTTCCGCCCACCACTGCAGCTCGACAGGGCAGCTCAAGAAAAGGCCTCGACTTGTTGTCCCTTGTTGGTGTCCCCAGACCCAATTACAGACCCATCCACACTTGTCGGATTGCCCACCTGGGCCACCAGCAGATGCCAGCAGGGCCAGCTCTTAAGTGCGAAGCCAAGATGTGGGTAACGATGCAAGTCTACCCGCGAGGGTGTGGAGGATTGTGATTTGTGACGGTGGGTGTGAAGATGACGCCGGGGGCTTTGAAGGAGGGTGAGGCGGGAGCAAGTTCATGATTGGTATAACGGGGGAGGTACGCAACTCCCATTCCCTCCTTCCAAGTTCCTCCCCCAGTCCCTCGGCCCCTTCCCTTAGGCTTCCCCCTCTGCCTTCATTTATTGTCCTCTTCTTCCCAGCTTCATCTTCTTCTCTGGAAATCCGATTCATTCACATCCTCCTCACTAACCTGACAATTCTTTTCACTAAAGAAGCGCCTCATTTTCGCTTCCTTCTTCCATTCCTCCGCCAAGTTTCCGCCGTCTTTCTAGTTGCAGCCAAAGTGCCTGCCACTTACACCGTTCACGACTCGCGCACCTCGCTCACCCTTCTACCACTGTTCTAAAGGCCAAGACCTGACGAATCGACGTTACGCTGCTAGGGACTTGACATCGGTTCCTGCATTTGTCAAGAATTGGAATCTACCCTCCCATCCGGTCTTTGGCTGTGCTTGTTCCCTTCCACTCTGGCCTTGAAATTCCAACAGATATCTTTGGTCTGTTTCCGCTTCTGTTGGGAGCAAATATTTTCACCCTTCCTTGGATGAAGGATTATGCCTGCCTCGGATACGCCTATTGATATCGATTATCCACCCATTCAGATTCATCCCCGACCACCAGCACCCATTAAACCAGTGCCTGTGCGAAATTTCTCATATCCTACCTCTCTTGGACTACCTCGTCGTGTCCTGATATCTCATACCCAAGACCCAGAGGAGACACCAACCCACTGGCAAATCCAGACCTCGGCCCCATCCGGTTCACACGACGTTGAAGGAACTGCACTGCCCTCAAAGACTTCGCCTCTGCCATACGTCGGTTAGAACCAGACAAAGAGACGTCGAAAGAGTATTATCTTTGGCCGTTTCGCGCTTTCGGACCCATTCAAGACTTCACCAGTTCAAGACGGAGACTGGGCAAGAGCGAGTGCAGAGACTGCGCGCCCAGCCACTTCTCCGTACATCTTCAACAGCAGAATCAACACCTCCGGTTCTTCGAAATCACCACGGGCAACTCTTGTCCGGCACAAAAATACACGATCTCTGGATGCAAAGGTTCTAATTTCTCAGTCCTTGCATGATCCGCGCTTAGCACACAAGTTGCACACGAGAGAGACGGACGCCGACTGCAGTCCTTTCTCAAGCAGTTATCAGACGACATCGAAATCAATTGACTTTGGAGAGCTTCATCCAATAACACCAAAAATCCCAACCATGGCCATCCCAGGAGGTTCATCGCCCGACACTTTTACCAGCTCAGGCACATCAGTCCTCACATCACGTCCCTCACAATCCGACTATGACCCTTCTGTTAGTGGGGACGAGAGGCTTCGCAGCTCTCTACAATCCTCACATAAGCAAAAGTCCAAGTCCGGGAAGCCAAGGTGGTTTACTCAAGTTAAGGACTGGCTTTCTGTGAGCGAGCCGTCCGCGCAGGCCATGAAGGAGCAGAAGAGGAACACGTACAAGCGACATGGCATTGATATGAACGACCCTCGGGCAGCAGCCAAGTTGCATTTGCCAATTGGAAAGATCCCCGATAACGCCATCACTTCTACGAGCGGCCCAAGCCCAGAAAAGGCACTGAAGCGAGCACAGCAGCAGCAACAACAGTCGAGACAGTCTTACTCGGGGCTTAGCCAATCGTCGCACTCGATGTCGAGCAGTATCTACTCGGTCCCGAGTGCCAAGGAATTCAACCCGGTCACACCATGGGACACTTGAATGCCACTTTTGATCTACACCTAATGATGAATGAGGACCTGGAGGGAGCATTTCTTTACCTTGATTTATTTCCTATGTCATAAACACAGCCCGGAGTCAATGGGGGAAAAGGAGTCTGGAACAATGGAGATGGGATTTAATATACCCAACAATACCTAGCTGACAATGGAATTGCACGACGAGATACACACCGACTGCTTCTGTTTCACTACATGTTGTTTAGTTGCGACGATAGCTAGAGAATGGAATTGGGCCCATGCAGTTTAGAATGTAGTAAGCCGCTTGAGACATTATCTGATTAGATGGCTTGAGTCCTTGACTCGGGTGTCAGGTGTTGTACGGTGACGAATGGTCGGTGTGGTGAGAATCCGCGTGGACAGCTCGTCCCCTGTTCCTCTGGCCCGATCAACTAGTTGGCAATTTCCTCGCGCCCATTTCATGCTAGTGCCCATTTGGAAAACGATTATGTTGCTCTTTGATGCCAGTATTGGAAGATTCGTGATATGTACGACTGAATTTCCTTTGCAGCTCTTTTCTCTTTCTCGGATTTGGTCCTCGAGGCCTAGTGTGCGCTTATCCCATGTTGTCCGTTTCTCTCTTTGGCAGGATCGTACATAGACTCTTGTGCCTTGATAGATGCTCCAAGCTAGGACTCTTTTATACTGGGAGTATGATCGACTTTGAGCTGGCAATAGACCGAGATACTTTGGTCGAGGATCATGGCGTTTTGGTATAGACATACCGAGTCATACAACGTAAAGAGCCAACACATCATGTTCATACTTCTTCAACCCACCGATGCTTCAAGCGTCAGGAAGATACTGCCTTGGATGAGTTGTAAGTCTCTAAACTCGCTGATTATTGCTCATCATACTGGTACTTTGTGTGGAGCTCTCTGTCCCGCATCTGTTTCCGCGTGTTGGCTCCCATCCACATACGCAGCCTATAGGACTTCAATTTCGTCACACCTGGGTTCAAGGGACGATGTTTACACTACCATTCATCTTAATTATTCTATGGCCTCTGTCGGTCACATCCCCTTGTTCTCCGTAGCTCCTCTGCATCTATAAACCTTCTGATGAAGTTGGAATTCAACAAGCGTCATTGGTCTAGGGGTTAGGATTCAACTCTTCCATTGAGATAAGTTGAGGCTCGGATTCGAATTCCGGATGACGCATAGTGACTTTTCTTTTGCTTGATTGCAAGTAAATGTCCTTTTTTACTCGCATCTTGCTCCTTGCATTGTCCTTTTTGGCTTTCTTTGGTGCAGCATCACTCATTGGCAGGCTTCATTGGTCCATGGCGGCGATGGTGCTGTCCGATCACGTGGGTTGTAGTTCAAGGTGGTATTTGTACACCAACTACATAAGCAGGCAGCAAGAATGGAGACAGCCAAGGGCGCAGCCGTTGAAATAAGGTGTCGCGAGATTCCTGCTTGCGTGGAATGTGAGTGATGATGCTGAATGCATGTCATTGGAGCTTGTGTAGGCGGGGTGATGATTGTGTGAGAGTCATGTCGAATTGAAGAATGGGACGGAGATCAATGGCAAATACTGTACCGACTGTAGCCTCATGGTGGAATGAGAAAAAGATATTTTCTTCTTCTCGTCGTACGACTCTTCAATTTGTTGTCTAAGTAATCAAGCAGGCAAGCTATTTTATGTGATCTAGAAAGCCGGTTTCAGCCTTGGACTGCTGAAGAAGTACCGTACTGACAGTACAGGAGCTCGACGCTAACAGCAGGCTAGGAGCATCTGGATCACACACAGCACGTCATCGAAAGCCCTCCATCGTCAACCTCACGCAATCCAGCCCTTCTGCGGCTCTGTCAAGATTGCGCCGATGCTCATGGGGTTACGAAACCATTCACACATGAGCTCTAGCTCAGCCCAAGTTCCCGAACCCGGAGGCTTGCGTCCGCCCGCTAGTGTTCCCACCGAGCGCCCCCAGCATCATTGATTGGTGACACGGTGAGCTGAGTTGGCTGGTAATGACGTATTCTACTTTTGGCATCGTTGATGGTGGCCTTGGTATATAGACTCTGGGGAGGAACAGGGTGAAGCTGGGATCCATGGGGATTTCCTGGGTGCTTGCATATAATTGTACAACTACCAAGACAGATCAATCGATTCACCGCAGCGACTGGTTCTTACACAGATTGGAGCAGGCGAAGCATCTATTCGCAGGTTGATCTACGCCCACGATGCCTATCTTTGCTAAGAGAGATTCGAGCGAGGATGGCGAGGATGGCAGGCACACGAATGGTGCCAATGGTGCCAATGGCGTCGAGCGCGAAGACGGAGAGCACTCAGCACCAGATGAGCACACACGACTCCTCCCCAACCGCGTTGACTCTGGCCGAGGCCTGCTTGCCCCCGACGATCCAGCAGTGACCCCATACAACCTATGGAGCATCCGAGCCTTGCGATATCTCTCAATCCTCTTCACCCTGATCACTCTGGTGTGGTGGGTCTTGCTGCTCGTGTCTACCTTTGCGACGCCGCCTGGCATACAGACTCGAGGCAGCGTATGGTTTGCCTTTGGATACACCACCTGGACCCTTGCCAACTTGATCTTCACCCTCCTCTTCTTCGAGGTGCCATCCAAATCTGTCAGGATACTGGTCATCTTCATGTCGGTAAGTTTACGAGCCACAGGGTTTCTACACGCCATTGAACAGATCTAACCCGAAACGCAGGCCATCTTGTTCCTCGACATGGTTATGATCTTGTCCGTACAAAAGATCCGATACGAAGAGAGGTGGGTCGGTGTCGTCAGCGTCATCTGGGCTCTTCTCACGAGCCTTTGGACACTTTTGACAGACCGCATGGTGGAATGGGGCAAGGCAGAAGAGGAGGAGCGATTGACTGGCCGAGCTGAGACGCGACGAACTCTGTTCGAATGGTCCGGAGTGATGCTCTCAACCATTGCCTATGCCATCATGTCGGTGGCCGTCTTCCTCATCACTGTCACTATTATTCTTCGGGCACTCGATGCGGGCGTGGTGCCTCCAGGAAAGCAGTACTGGGTTGACAATCACAAGTATCGTATCCATGTGTACTGCCACGGGAACAAGACCGACACCAAGGGCAATGACTTGCCTACGGTCCTGTTTGAGGGCGGCGAGCGACCTGTCGAGTACGAGTTCTGGGACTTTGCCGACAACGCCCTCAAGAACGGATCCATTTCACGATACTGCTTCACCGACCGTCCTGGATACGGCTGGTCAGACAGCGCGCCCTCGCCGTCGTCGGCAGGTTTCATAATCGATACCCTCAGCGAGGCTTTGATCGGTGCAGGAGAGAGAGGCCCGTGGGTTCTGGCCAGTGCGGGTATTGGATCGATTTATTCCCGAGTATTCTCGTCGCGCAACGGAGACCACGTCAAGGGTTTGCTTCTCATAGATCCGCTCCACGAGGACCTTCTCGGCGAAGTGGGATCGCCCGGCTGGGGATTCTTGCTCTGGCTTCAGGGTGTCCTCTCGCCGCTTGGTCTCGACCGACTGTCAGGTGCCATTTTCCGAGGACGAACGAGCCGAGACCGAGTATATGGGCGATCAGCCCAGCAGGGAGGCAAGCTGATCTTTGCAAAGCTGCAGGAGAGTCTCGTGGCGGGTTCATTCACACGACGGGATGCCCAGACCAGCCGCCAGATCCAGGACAAGGACACGCCGCTGGTGGTGATCAGTTCTGGAGTGCATGTCAAGCGAAGTCACACGTGGGAGAAGAAGCAGCGAGACCTGACCAAGCTGACGAACAAGTTGAAGCACTGGGACATTGTCGACGGAGCGCCCCACGAAGTTTGGCAGACTCTTGATGGTCGGCAAAAGATTGAGAAGCGGCTGAAGGAGCTGGTGCATGGTTGAAAGTTGAAACAGAGCCGCGGGAGCATCTCGCACGTGAGTGAGTTTCAAGATCTGGTCAGCTCCTCCCGCAGCGACATCGGATACACCCGAGATGTTACCAAAAGGATGTTATTGGTCGGGATCGAGCATCGACGATGCTTATAAGACGGGTACACGAGACGAAATGGACGAGCTCGGCATTCTCAGGGGTTGGATTTTTTGGACAAACCATCCATCAGCAGCAGGACAGGGCAGGGCAGGGCCTCCCCTCCAGTACGACGGGGACGGGAAGAGTGTGGGGACCTTGATTTCCCGTTTGCGCGTGTGTGCATGATTTGTTTCTCTTGGCTTTACTGGCGCGTCTTCTAAAATGACGTCGAATGATGGGGGGTGGATGGTGAGAGAGAACATTTTTGTGCTATAGGCTTGTTGCTGCGTTATAGCATTGTAATTGTAATTCATGCTGCTGCTGGCGAGATCCAAGCAAGGGCCGTGACTATATCCCAGAGCCCAGAAGCCACCACATTCCGGGAGTTTGACTGATTTGGTTGATGAGCCGGAATGTTATTATTCTTGTGTAATAAAGACGTGCAATCATCCATCATTAGCATCTGTTCATATCCGTCCGTGGCCCAATCCATGGACGAGAGATTGCAGGGGACAAGAGTCAAGAAAAGGTTCCAAGTAGACCAAGTCAGCGATGCAACATAAATTGCGACAGGTAAGATAGCACAAAAGCCACCCGTCGACATAAATATTCGCTGCTCGTCAGTGTACACTCAATGGCCCGTGACATGTTTTATTTTGACTGCTCTCATCCATCTCATGCACCGTCTTTTTAGTAGACACATGCCTTGACCCTCTTGCAACTTAAAACCCCCCCTAGGCTTCTGCACACGTGATGAGATCTTCATTGCAATTTCAAGAAAGGGCAAGGTTATGTGCGCTACCAGGGGGCTCTGGGTCTTTTTTTTTTTCTCTCTCTCAAGGAGCCAAAGCGGACCTCGTTTGAAGGCGGCCGATCCATTGGACGTGTTCCATGTCTGACAGGTCCGAGGGAAATCTGGGGACTGGAACTGACCTCATCGACCCATGATGAATGGTGAGAAACCTGCGAGTGTCAGGTAAGCCGGGGGGCTCTGCCCAGGGTCTGTCATGGGTAACTCTTGGGAGCGAGCATAGCAGTGGTAGTGCGCCCCTAGCTTTGACCATACCATGGATGGTTGATGCAGTCGTCTGTGGTCCAGAGGCTCAGGCAGACTTCAGACTTCAGGCTCAAACGCCTCAAGACCCATCCATGCGATGGAGACATTCCCACTGCTGCAGCAATGCCTTGCCTGGGTCCTGTCGGGTCGGGTCTCGAAGGGGAATAGGCGGGCTGAGAAGATGACTCTGGGGGCTCCATCTCAGTGACATTGGATGCCACGATATGCTGACGGCAGTCCTAGACATCTGGAGCCCTGCTCAGCCTGAGCAAGAGAGAGAAAGGGCAGACTCGAAGGCAAAATGGCGGGCTGCCATCCCATCTGATCGGTCCAATCCAATCCAAATGTATTCTTTATTGTGATTGCCTACTAATAATACCCGCCCTGGCAGGCAGTGCTGACGGCGACCTGCACCTGAAGGAAGCGACTTTCGAAACCTCCACCGTTTATTTTTATTTTAGTATCGCTACCTCGACGTGGCTCCCCGTGGCCGGCCTGGAAATTGCAGTATCCAACGCCCCTAACGCCTAAACACGCACAGGGTCCGGCCCGTCAGCAGCAGCAACCTAACCTTCATCCATTCGCATTGCATTAGATGGGCCTCCTCTCATCAAGTCAGCTCTTGCAGGAGCCAGAAAAAAAATTGCGCTATCAGGTTTTATGTATGCCTCGTCTCTCATCTCTTGGTACCAACCTAGCTATCTATCCGCCTTATTGCCCGGCTTCATTGTAAAATAATCTATACTGCCTGGGCTACCAGGTGGGACTCCTGCTGCTATCCGATCGCCCAGGAAAGTACCTCTACCTCGACTCCCCTGGGGCCATCTCTTACCTGGCTCCCTGATCTGGCGGCGCAGAACCGCTAGGTAACCCCCCGCCGTTAGGTAGGTACCCAAGCACCTCGAGGTACCTGCCTTGGCCCCTAGGTAGCCCGTCCTTGGTGCCAATCCCCTATTGTTGGTGAAGGTACCCTCTAAGCGGGAGTCTCCTCCACCTGGGCTCCTCCACCACCACCACGTTCTCCCCCCCATCGTTTCCACGACTTCAGCTCCCCTACCACCAGGCGCCTCCTGCTACTCCATACCTTACTCTCCCACGACAGGCTTCGACTTTACTCCCACGCTCCTTCATCCACGCCGCCGCAGACGCGCTGCGCCGCGTCTCGTACTGCATCTTCTTCCATTGTCTCTGTTTTTCTTCGTTTCAGCCTCGCTGTTTACATGCTCCAGCCTCGCATGCTACCGGGTCCCTGCTGTCTTGTGCCGCTTCACTTCACTGCCACCGACTTGCTCCTCCCGCCACCTCCTCCATCACCCCAGTCCGAACTGGGTGGCTTATCGTTGGGCCGTCACGCGAACACCAGCCCATACTCGCTCTCACCTCTCCCTCGACCGAGACTATCTTCTGCTGCGTACCACATCATACGCCTGCCTTCGCCAATTGGCATCGATACCTTCGTCGTCGCTGCTGCCGCTGCCGCCGCCCACCACTGCTGGCGCTGATGCCGACCGCTGCGAACGCCCGTCGACTTCTGTTGGACACTCGGCGCCGAGGACCCATTCGTAACTGATTAGTTTGGAGTTTGGAGGGGGGCCTGAGCATCTCGACGACGTTCCTGATTGCTTCTCATCATGGCGTCGGGTTACGACGACGCGATGCTGGGCGAACCTGGTCATGGCGACCAATCCCGCGACCATACCGGCTCCGACGTGCCTCCGCACCCCGATTCAAGCTGGCAGAACGGTGGGCAACACCGGACGAGGACGCCTGACAGCAGCTATCGCCCTAGGCCGCCCGCCTCTGCACCGGGCACTCCTAATCCTCCTCCCCCCGGATGGGCTGAGGATCAGCCGCCCCGCAAAAGTGTTGAGCGGAACAGGTCGCGAGGGCGAGGAGGAAGATCTGCCAGCGGTCAGACGAGGACCTGCCAGGCGTGCGGTGAGCCCTTAACGGGCCAGTTTGTTCGAGCCCTCGAAGGAACCTTTCATCTCGACTGTTTCAAGTGTCAGGTGCGGCGCCCAAGACACCCCGTATTGTTCTGTGTCGATACTAACCAAGGGACAGGACTGCGGTGAGATAGTAGCATCCAAGTTCTTCCCGGCCGACGACGAGAACGGCCAGGGACAGTATCCCCTATGCGAGACGGACTACTTCCGCCGGTTGGGCCTCCTCTGTTACCAGTGCGGGGGCGCCCTGCGTGGCTCATACATCACCGCCCTAGACCGAAAGTACCATGTCGACCATTTTACCTGCTCATTATGTTCGACGATATTCGGCGCCCAGGATAGTTACTACGAGCACGATGGGAATGTTTACTGCCATTATCACTATTCGACACAGTTTGCGCAGCGTTGCAATGGCTGCCAGACAGCCATCCTGAAGCAGTTTGTCGAGATCTTTAGGAACGGCCAAAACCAGCATTGGCACCCCGAGTGCTACATGATTCACAAGTTTTGGAATGTGCGCCTGGCGCAGCCCACAGATTCACCGCCCGCTCTCAAGAGTTCAGATGATCGTGCGGGCAGAGACCTCATCCGCGAGGAGGAGGAGCGCATGGAGGAGAAGGTCTTCCGAATATGGAGTGTACTCTCGACTTTTGAGGAATCATCGGCCGCTTGTATATCCGACATGCTCCTCCACGTTAGCAACGGTGCCTATGTTGATGGAGTTTTGGTCGCGAAGCGCTTCATATGGCACGTCGAGATCTTGTTCCAATCGGCGGACCGACTCGACGCGACAATGGTGGGCCTGAATGAGAAAGGTAAAGACAAGACCCTGCATGTGCCCGAGATGATGTGCGCCAGTCTAACTTTGGTCAGGTATGTCTTACGGCCGAGAAGCCAAGCTTTTATGTAAGAAGATTGTGTCCTTCTTCTCCTTGCTGTCAAAGACGCAAGACAGTGGTGGCCACAAGCTGGGTGTCACACAGGAACTGCTGTCCCTCGTCACTGGTCTCGCCCACTACCTCAAACTCCTCATCCGAATTTGCCTTCAAGGGGCGCTGCGCCTCGAGCGTGAAGCCAGCGCCTCCACCGGTCTCTACCAGTTCCTCGACGACCTGAGCGACCTAGACGCCGTCAAGAACGACAATGGCCAGCTGCAAGTGAACGCGGACGGTTCGCGACTATCATCGCACGACTCGGACCACTGCACCCTCTGCCATAGATCTGTCGAGGACGAGTGTGCCAAGAACGCCGACATGAGGTGGCATCTGACCTGCGTCAAGTGTACAAGGTGTGGGCGTGAGCTCGGCCGTGCCTTGCAGGAAGCCCGTTTCAACGCCTTCGACCGCAAGATTTACTGCACAAACTGTGTTGGCCCCAACGCCGAATCCGCAATGAAGTTTGAGCATATTTCCAAGCTGCAGCAATACGTATTCCTTCTCCGGGTTGCTCTGGCTCGCCTGCTGGATATTCTAAGAGCCAATGGAACCCTTCCGCGCTCCGGCGAAGACCCCAACAGTAACGGTTATGGCGCAGCTGGTGGCCATGACAACGATGCAAGGCCGCGTGCTGATTCTCGGTCACGGGGTCCAGGTGATAACAAGGACAGTCATCGTGAGTCGTCTTATGAGAACACTCTGAATGATGTACGCAGACTCCGAAGTACGCGATTAGATCGTCACTTGTCATCTAGTGTGCGACAAGCCCGAACCTCTCGCGTAATGGATCCCGACGGTCGGGCACCACGCCCTGGCTCAGCTGGAGACGGTGGGCAAGGCCATGGCCCCCAAGGTTCTACCGATCTCATGTTTGGGCAGAACGACGGCATCACCCTCGATGACATTCCGAGGATAGTAGCTGTTGAGCAGTCCCGAGAACAGCAGCAAAGGACTCCACAGCCCTTCTCTGATCGCTCTCTTGACGCACCAGGCGGCTCAGGCCATCAGCGATCACAGTCGGCCGATCGTGAGCGAGAATTCCGTGGTGATGGCTTCCCCGAGCGAATCGGCCGCAAGTTCTTCTCGGAGCTTTCTGGCCTCGAATACTTCAACGTCCGCCATCTCGCCGTTCTCACCATGCAACCCATGATTGAGCAAGAGTTCACACTGGATGAGCTTCTGAGCTTCATCGAGTCGCGTAAGCAAGCGACCTTCTGGAAGAATCTTGGAAAGGCATTCAAGAACGACAAGAACAAGAGTGTCAAGAAGAAGGGTGTGTTTGGTGTACCACTCGAAATCATCATCGAGAGGGACGGTGCAGAGTCTACAGACGGCGTCGGACCCGGCACACTTCGCATCCCAGCTGTTATCGACGACATTGTATCTTCGATGCGCAAGATGGATCTCTCAGTCGAGGGTGTGTTCCGAAAGAACGGCAACATCAAGAAACAGCAAGGTCTGGTAGAGAAGATCAACACCGAAGGATGCGATGTGGTAAACTTTATGGAACAGCCCGTCATCCAGCTCGCAGCTCTTCTCAAGCGTTACCTGCGAGATCTGCCGGACCCCCTGATGACACACAAACTGTACAGGCTATGGATCAGTGCAGCCAAGATCTCAGACGCAGAGAAGAGGAAGCAGTGTCTACACCTCACATGCTGCCTTCTCCCCAAGAGTCACCGAGACAGTCTCGAGATTCTCTTCAGCTTCCTTAAGTGGGCAGGGTCCTTCCACCAGCTGGACGAGGAGGTTGGTTCCAAGATGGACATCAGAAACCTTGCGACTGTTATTGCACCCAACATCCTTACGAACCCATCCAGAGCACCCGCCCTGGATAGCGAGGCCATTTATGTTATTGATGCTGTAGAAATGATGATTACGCATATCGAGGAGATGTGCCAGGTAAGATGCCTAGGTTGTTCAGCCCAGTGGAGCGTTTTCTAACATGGATATAGGTTCCCGACGAGATCCTTGGCCTCCTCAACGACCCCTACATCTTCAGCAACAGCGGAGAGATCACAACCAAGGAGATTCTCAAGCGGTTCCAAGATCGACGGGGGCAGATCTCGATCACTGAGGTCAACGAGGTCTACAACCGTCAAGACAACTCTACACGACCACCAGCCCGGCGAGTAGAGACGGACCCTGCCCTGTGGCAGGGCGAAGCCAGCGTCCGCCCCATGCAAGACCCTCCTATGCCCCATGCCAACAACGGTCCAGGCACGCCTCCGACACGCTGGAGGGGTCGGAATGATCTAGCCAACCCTTCACCGTACGCTGCCAACCAGTTCAACCAGTCGGACAGCCAGCTCGATAGCGCCGAGCACAGCAGGCGACGGGAATGGCGCAACTCGGGTCTCGCCCGGCAAGGCAGCGGGCTTGGTGTGTCGGGCAACTCATGATACTTTCCAACGATATCCTTCACCTTCTGGGCCAGGCAATGCCCAATCCTAAGCTTCATTTCGTTTCGCTACTCAGTTCAGGAGGCATGATTTGGGAGTAGAGTCATTTGCATGGTCGACGGCGTTCCTCTTCGCTTCCCCCTCCGCCTGTTATTATCAATCACCCCCTTGAAAAAGGAAAAAAAGCAGATCGCCAACAACCCCTTACTTAACCCTGTTCCCGCACGACACGATGGACCTGGTAGTTTCTCGACTTTTATCTCCCCACAAGACGATGGATGTTTATCTCCGTGTCTTGTTCACTTCCCACCCACTGCTCTATGCCGTTCCTTTGCTCCCCCTATCACCAAGGTGGCATGCAAGAGCTTGGTTCTTTTTTTACCCTTTTCGATTCTCGACTAAGTTCTTATTCTTTTTTGGGGGGCCCGGAGGTTGATGCCTTTTTCATGAAACCAAAAAAGGGTCAAAAGGGGGTGTTGTCATCTTTTTTTTTCTTGTCTTCTTTCTTCTATACCTGCGTTGGATGGAGTAACCATGTGAACGGGTTGATTCCCTGGAGAGACACGGAAGCAGAGCGATGAGGATGCACAGAACATTCCTCTCGCGGGTGCGTGGATGATGGGTCAGATGTGAGGATGCAACATGTTGGCTTCATTCCGGGATCAGAAGGGGTTTTTGGTCACGGATGGAACATGGCATGAATGGATGGATGGATGGCAGAGAGATAGGAACAATAGAATCTGTTCCGATTGGGTATTCACGACTTGACAATCGAGTACCAGCTGGTTCCTTTGCGCTTATTACTGTATCATTTGTGAAATGGTGTGTGCGTCAAAAATTGAAGCGTCTTTGTTATATTAAACCTCGGCCTGTGTGGATATAAGAGCCAGGTATGTACATTCATGGCTGGATATGGATTTTTTTTCTCCCTCGATCCCTTTTCATTAGAGCCCTCCTCTTACTCATTTGTTCGTTCTAAGCTTGGCCCTGATCATAAATCATGCCTTGGCAGCAGCAGCCTGCTGTCTGTCCTGCTCAGCGAACCACTCCACACCACGGTTGATGCCCTCCTGCAACGTCCACAGGGGCTTGTAGCGTAGGACACGCTTGGCCTTGGTGATGTTGTAGTAGCGGGTCATGGAGCTCATAATGATGGCCTTGCGGGTGAGAGTCGGGGTCTTGCCCAGAATGCTGCCAAACACCTCGCTGACGAAGCCGAGACCGATGCCCAACTCGCGCGGCAGGGTCCAAGTACCCTCCTTTCCCTTGTCATGGCC
This sequence comes from Fusarium vanettenii 77-13-4, assembly GCF_000151355.1. NCBI lineage: Eukaryota > Fungi > Ascomycota > Sordariomycetes > Hypocreales > Nectriaceae > Fusarium > Fusarium vanettenii. The sequence continues at coordinate 634,826 of NW_003315881.1, forward strand.
GGCAGCGTGCCAGATGGCGCGGGCAAAGTCCCAGAAGTAGACGGGCTCGTCGTTTGTGATGAAGAAGGCCTCACCATCGACGCGCTCGTGGTCGAGGGGGACAGTGGGGGAGGCGGCAGTGGCGAGAAGGAGCTGGGCGGCGAGGAGATGGGAGTGGGCAACGTTGCCAACATAGGTGAAGTCAAAGAGGTTCTCGTTGTTGCCGACCTGGACGTTGTGCTTGCCGCGCTTGTAGACGTTGAGGATGCCGGCGAGGGTCTGGACGTCACCCTCACCAAAGATGCCGGCGGGGCGGATGGCGCAAGTGAGGAGCTTGGAGTCATCCTTGCGATTCGCCTGGAGTACGAGCTCTTCGGCAGCAGCCTATAGCGGATATCATGTTAGTTGAGTTCCCAGCGAGGCAGGGCGCGACGACGGACCTTTGTTTCGGAGTAGTACTCGGTCTGCTGATCTCCACGGATCAATGGCCACCGCTCATCTGCGTTGAGCAGATCATTGACATTGTCGCTGATGACACTGGCAGAGCTGGTATAGACAAGAGCCTTGACACCTGCCTTTTCGCAGGCATCAACCACAGATTGTGTTCCGTCGACATTGACCTTTTTGAAGATGTCGTTGCCGATCTTGGGGTTGTTGGCGACGGGGGACGCCGTGTGGATGACGACGTCGGGCTTGAGCTCCTCAATCAGAGACAGCAGGCGCTCGGGGTCGGTGATGTCGCACTCGCGGTACTCGGCGGAGGGGTTGCGGTTGCGCTCGCACCGCAGGTCGACGCCGAAGACGGCGGTGGTGGTCCACGACTCGATGGCTTGGTTGACGATGTGGTGTCCAAGGAAGCCGTTGCCGCCGATGACAACAACTCGGCCGAGGGGGCCTCTGGACTTGGACTCTGTGGATTCCGACATGGCTGAGTTTAAGCGGAGGAAGGTCGTTGGAGGGGAATTGGAGAGGGACGAGGAATCGAGCCAAGTGTCTCGGAGGAGAGCGAGCACTTGATGGATGGATCCTGGGGTAGTACTAATCTGTCGTCGATGGTGGATACGTACCTTTTTTTTGGTGGTTGAGCAGGGGTCCTTGTGTGGCTGATTGAGTGACCTTAGGCTAATGACACTGACCATTAGGCTGTTGTGTGGCTTGACCTATAGCGGGCCTGGCACCCGTCAGTCCGCTGGAGATGGAAGGTGCCAGGTGCTTTGGTCGAGAGGTACATGGCTTGAATCTTCAGCGGCGTCTACTTCAGACCGTGAATCTCGTGCGTCACGAGACCTCACTCCTCCACTATTCATCAACCACATTCCATATGTTTGCCTAGGGATTGTAGACCTCAGGCTCTTCTCTAGTCTCTTCAGACTTGGATCTTTTGTTGCCTGTTGCTCTTGTATTCTTACATGCCCATGACTGGCGACTGGCTCGTGCTTCTGGTTGCTCTGTCTTGGAACGACGTGGATAACAACATATAACTGGCAACCCACCTGAACCACGCTTCTTTGTTCTTCTTCTTCTTTCAGGCTCCCGCATCCATCGCCATGCTTTTCTGCCTACAGCACTCAAATCATGGCCAGCAGCAGCAGCGCGGAAGACACCGAGATCCTCGTTCACATCACCGCACCCAGCCGCGCAGCCGATGATGTCGTCTACCGCCAGCTCGCACGGGCATATCTCGCCTTTCAGCCTCAAACGCGCACGGCACTCCCGTCGACGGAGTCATGGGTGAATGCGCAAGCGCGCGTTACACAGCAGGAGCAGCTCCAGGCTCCCGTAGTGCCGTCGCCCAGCCAGGACATGGCTACCGCATCGTTTGGGCAATCCTTTGAGATTGGGTCCCAGGATTTGAGCTTTGAAGGTGCTTTGGATAATCGCTCGTCACCTTGCATGCGGTACACGGTGCCAGCTGAGAAAGGGGTCCCCATGTCGTCTCAGGAGACTGGAGGTGGTTCTGTCAAGTCCTGGTACGCACCGCCCAGCCAGATTAGTGACTCGTACCCCATGCCAGATGCCGGGCTGCTGAGCGTTTCGCCTTCCCGTGTGCTACAGCGTTATATCGGCCGGACTGGGTCGTCACAGGCTTCGCCGACGCCTCCATCTCCGACTACTCGGAAAAGACTGCCTCTCCTGTTAGACTCAGACAAGATTGACATACCGTCCTCCTTGCCGATCCCTTTGCAAGATGAATCGTTACCACTTGAGCAGCCTGGATATCTAAAGCGCAATACCATCATTCCAAGGACACCGCAAGTGCCAAAGGTCGTTGAGGCGCCAGGGGCTTCAGACAACACTGAGAATGCACTTCTTGGGGATTTGGGCCCTGATATCACCCACATATCAAGCAGCATAGTCAGTTCTCGGTCACCAATTGCATCACCCCGTGCTGGCTCAGAACCTCCGCCGGCCAAACGACCCAGGGTGGACCACCCGCAGCATGGTGATCTAGTCCGAAGCTCGAGCGACACAGTTCCAACACTGTTAGTCAGGGGGTCGCAGGTGGAACAACTCAGCAACAGCCTCGAGATACGGCCGCCCTCTCCCCCAGTTGGGGTAGATGATGTGGACCCTTCCGATCTGATCTCGGCGAAGCTCGCCAAACTAGCCCGAGATTTGTCGTCTCGATATCGTCCAGACCCCAAACGGGCTGTAGACCCCTTCGAACGGGGCTACTGGCTTCTTGACTGCACAGACTGGAGTGCTGAGATCCGTTTCGAGACGTGGGGGTTCCTGGGCAATTACCTACGTAGTGGCCTAGCAGGCTGGGGTACATGGTGCCGTCGAGACAAAAGTCACGACTGGATTCGCCTGTATTGCTGGGGGCACGTTGCGAAATATACATATCTTCTCCTATACTTGGCTAGTGGGAGGCAGCTTAAGACGACAGGGGCGGGCTGGTATGGCGCAGATGGGCAGTTGGCTATCGAGGTGCCGCCATACGAGAAGCAGGCCTGATTATGAAACCTGCGGCGGTGAACTGGGGTTTACAGAATGGCTATTCCTAGGAGATATACGCTTTGTTGGGTCTGGGAATGCTTTCAGCATGAGAAGCGAGGCGTTGGTTGGCTTTGGGCTATATCATGATTATCCATACATAGGGAACGGCGGGTTGGATTGACGATGATGACACGAGAGCATGAGGCAACATTTGAATGAATGAACCACACTATTGACATTGTGTTTTTATGTTATCATGAGCATCACCGTGCGTGTCAGAACCTTCCTGCGTAAAAACCAGCCAGCATCAGCACCGTACACTTAATTCCATACAGTCGCGCGAGCAAAATAGATATCCCTCTCCCTTTATCCGGTGAACCCAGAGCCCTCCCTGCATTTCCGTTACCTATTGTAGCAGCCTCGGTCAAAATAAAAGACATTGTACACACTCTCTTTCTTCAATTGAGTGACAATCCCGTCTATTTCTTGCTCTTGGGATCCGCCTCGGCCTTGATTTCATCGGCGCGCGCCAGGATGGACTCCATCTCAGCTTCGTACTTGGCCGAAGCTTCGGCGCTCCGCTCCGTGTAGCCGGCTTTCTCGGAAGGGCTCAGGGCCTTCCAGGCGTCGCTCATGTCCTTGCTACTATCGATAGCGTCTTTACCCCCGAGACGGTGCCAGTTCTCGGTGGTGAAGAGGGTGTAGGAGCCCAGGGGCTTCTTGGGCAGGCGGTCGTCCTCAAGGAGTTTGTAATGCTTGTCCGTGAGCTTGATGAGACGGCGACGGGCCTGGTTGGCGATGTGAATACGCGCCGGCTCGTGGGTCTTGATCCAAGCCTTGAGGTCGGCGGCGTTCTTCTCACGGTTGGCTATAGCAATGGTCTCAAGGTTCTAGAGGAATTCATATGTTAGCTTAGTGTCGGATACCAAGGGGGCAGTCGAGGGCGCGCACGTCGAGCTCGGCAGCAGAGAGGCTTTGGAACTTGGTGGCGAGACCAGGCATTCCAGAAGCAAGGCCGCCCTTCAGCACTTCCTTGTTGTCGTTGACGAACTGGGACCATTTGGAGATAGGCCGCTGGGTGGGTGTGTCCCTGAGAGCCCATTTCTTGAGCTGACGGATCTCGGCCTTCTTCTCCTCCTCGGGGTCGACGGGTCCCTTGGGTCTCCCAATAGGGTTCTTCTTTACGGGCTTGGCCTTGGGTTTCTCAACAGTCGTCTTGGCTGCGGGCTTCTTGGCCGCAGGCTTCTTGGCCGTAGCCTTGGACTTCTTGTCGCTCGCGGCGGGCAGGTGCGCGGGAGCAGAGGCGGAGAAGGTCCGGATGGGAAGCGCAGAGGTTGCCGGGGCCTGGCGGAGGAGCAATTGGGCGACGGCGGCGGGGTGGGCAGATGGTGCTTGGATGCGGCGGGCAGCGGCCCTACCGACGGCGGTGAACATTTTTGTCTAAAGAGAGGGACTGATCAACTTGTTGAAAAATGAAATTCAATATCGCGGGAAGGCGACGACGCGATTGGAGGCTACAATTTGGTGTCGCGTGTCGAGGGAAGCAATTTGAAAAGGTCAAGATGAGGCTGAAGAGGATGAGATGGTGTTGACGTTTTGGCTGGGCTCATTCCCTTCTGCAATGCCCGGAAAGCTGCAAGGGCACAAAAGCTCCATAGGTATCATGTACTTAAACTACCCCGCTTACACCCGCTGCATCGCCTTGTACCTTTGACCTGACCGAGCTGCAGCTCGACCAGCTTCCCCCGCCGAGCCAATCACTGTGGCTTATGTAACCCCCCGCCCCCATCTGCGCCTACCTCATCCGCTGCTTCGTTGCAGGCTGCCGTAGGACGCGACAGTTAAGGTCAATCCAGCAAGTACCTCCCCACCTAACAACCTCCCATCATCACCAACAGCATCAGGCTTTGCTATCGGAACGATCCCCGTCGCAAGCCATCTCATTTAATTTCTCCATCTTGTTTCCTCGACAAAGACCACGCAACTCTCCTCCCTCTCCATCCTCAACCACAGAAACCATGGATCACCGTCCGCAAGCTTGGGGTCGTGTATGTCTTTTCACACTGTACCTCTCCTCTAGGCCATGTGCTAACTACTTACTCTCCAGCCCAGAGACGATGTCTATGGTGCTTATGATGCCTCCTACATGGGCGATAACGGCCCCAAGCAAAACACCCAGCAGCCCATCGTCACTGGTACCTCCGTCATCGCCGTCAAGTTCAAGGACGGCGTCGTCATGGCCGCCGACAACCTAGGTCCGTCATTGCTCCTCCTCCATCAACATTCATAGCTAACCATTGTTCCACAGCTTCGTACGGATCTCTCGCCCGCTTCACCGACGTCAAGCGACTCCGCTCCTTCGCCGACTCGTCGGTCGTGGGCTTCAGCGGTGACATCTCCGATATGCAGTACCTCGACCGCCATCTCATCGAGCTCTCCCTTGATGAGGCCTACACCTCCCCTGACGCCCCGCGCCTCAACGCCGCCAACCTCCACCGCTACCTCGCCAAGCTTCTCTACCGTCGCCGCTCCAAGTTCGACCCCCTGTGGAACCATCTCCTCGTGGCTGGCCTCGACGACGACGACAAGCCCTTCCTCGCCGCTGCCGACCTTCTCGGCAGCACCTACAGCTCCCCCAGTTTGGCCACCGGCTTCGGTGCAATGCTCGCCCAGCCCATCATGCGCCGCCACGTCCCCGATGAGGAGGCTGCTCAGAATCTTGACAAGGACGGAGCCGTCGACATTATCAAGGAGTGTATGAAGGTGCTATTTTACCGCGACGCCCGCAGTCTGGACTCATACTCCTTGGCCATCGTCACCAAGGATGGTGTCGAGATTACCAACGACCTGAAGCTCGAGGCCCAGAGCTGGGCATTCGCTGAACGGATTAGAGGATACGGTACACAGACCGTCTAAAACCAAAGGAATAGATGGGCGAGTGGCGCAGGAGTTTATCTGTGGCGCAGGCCTAGTCACAGTTGTAATACAAACAATTCACGTATAGAGAGCTTCTCGTGTCCATGTGCACTTGTGTTCTTTGCTTGAGTGCAGTCGTACCCTGCTAACAATGACCGAATCAAGCGTATTTTAGGTAAATCTCATGAAGGTGTTAAGGTAAGAAGTAGCAAGGTATGAAGATGAATTTCTGTCATTCTTCTTAGATATTAGAATATCCTTAGCCTGAAGAACCAACAAGCCAACAAAAGAGTTAAAGGACAATGAATGGGTGCTCTTTAACAAAAACAAATCACAGGAACTTTATGCCTTGTTGAATCTTTCTTCATTCTCAATATCTTCATGATTACGTTGCCTACAGCTAGCTTATCGTAAACCAGGTCGACTGCCTGTCGTCTTTACCCATCTAACATGACCAGCCGGATCCCTGGCCTTCCTCCCATTTTCTCCATTCATTGTGTCAAACATGTATCTCATGCAACCAAGCAAGGCTGGCAAAAAGAGACTTGATTATCCATGTCAACGCAAGCCCAGTTTTGTCCGGAAACCAACTCCAAATGTTATCATAAACCTCGTGCGCACCAGCGCGACGAACTAGGTGCCCAAGCAGCCGCGCGCGGCACTGCTCTATACCACCCATCAAAACTCATCAATTGACGGCAAGCACTTTACTCGACAGTGACTGACTTGGCCAGGTTGCGAGGGAAGTCGACGTTGAGACCCTCGAGCACGGCCAGCCAGTAGGCGATGAGCTGCAGGGGGATGACGTTGAGGAGACCCTGGAGGACGTCAACAGTCTTGGGGATCTCGATCTTCTCAGCCTCAGAGGCCTTGAACTCCTCGTCGTCGGGGTTGCAGATGACAATGGGCTTGCCACCACGAGCAATGACCTGCTGGTAGGCGTTGAGCGACTTCTTGAAGAGGTCGTCGCGGGTGAGGATCATGATGATGGGGAGGTTCTCGTCGACGAGAGCCAGCACACCGTGCTTCAGCTCACCAGACATGACGGCCTCGCAGTGGAGGTATGAGATTTCCTTGATCTTCAGGGCACCCTCAAGGGCAGTGGAGAACTGGCTGCCACGGCCGAGAAGAAGAAGAGACTTCTGGTCCTTGAAGGTCTTCTCGCACAGAGTCTTGATGGACGAGTCAAGCTCGAGGATCGACTTGATCTGATCCGAGACGTTGGCGAGACCCTCCATGATCTCCTCGCGACGGGCCTTCTTGGACGCACGGTCCTCACTAAGAGACAGAGCGAACATGACCATGGCGATGAACTGAGATGTGTAGGCCTTGGTGGAAGCGACACCGATCTCAGGGCCGGCGTTGACGTGGACACCGCAGTGGGTGAGGAGAGAGATGGAGGAACCGACGACGTTGACGATACCGACGGTCAGGGCACCACGCTCCAAGCAGTAGCGGAGGGCCATGAGGGAGTCAGCAGTCTCGCCAGACTGGGAGACGAAGACGCAGGTGTCGTCACGGAAGACAGGGGCCTGTCGATCAAGGAAATCCGAAGCCAGCTCAACGGCGATGGGGATCTCAGCAAGCTCCTCAAAGATACCACGGACAGCCATGCAAGAGTGGTAGCTGGTACCGCAAGCAATGAAAATGATGCGGCGGCATCGGCGGATGGTGGAGATGTAAGAGCGAAGACCACCAAGGGTGACGGTCTTGTTGGCGATGTCGAGGCGACCACGCATAGTGTTGACCACCGACTCGGGCTGCTCGAAAATCTCCTTCTGCATGAAGTGGTCGAACTTGCCCTTCATGATCTCCTGAAGCTCGAGCTCCAGGGTCTGGATGGTTCGGACGTTGGAGCTACCGTCGGCCTTCTTGAGACGGTGAATGTTGAGGGAGCCCTCATGGATGTGGGCAATATCGTCATCCTCAAGGTACATAACCTTCTTGGTGTGCTCGACGATGGCCGAGGGGTCGGAGGAGAGGAAGAACTCAGTGGGCATGGGCATGCCATCATCGGTCATGAAGGCACGAGACTGAGATCGGTGCAGAAGAGACTTGTCAGCGGCGCCAAGGCCGGCATCGGGGACAAGAAGATCGTTCTTCTTGATAGCGACGTTCTGGGCGGCAGCCTCAGCGGGGAGGGCAGCGTTCTCATCAGAGTACTCGACATCGACAAAGTCGACCTTCATGCGGCGCTGGGTCTTGACGCCAATGACAAGGGGAGAACCCTTGCGGGCGGCAATGACCTCATGGGGGTAGTGGACGGACTTGATGAGAAGACCGTAAGCACCCTCGAGCTCCTGGATGACAGCCTTGGCCAGGTCGGTGAAGCCGATCTGGGGGTGCTGGTCGTGGATGTACTTGGTGAGCTTGGCAATGCACTCGGTATCGGTGTCAGTCTCGAACTTGAAGCCCTTGGCGGAGAGGAGGGTCTTCAGCTCCTTGTAGTTGGTGATGATACCGTTGTGGACGACGGTGAACTCCCAGGTGGGGTCGGATCTGCATTCAGGGGAAACAGGTCAGCAAAAGATGTCTCCAAACGCACCCGATCCAGAGCCAGTTCCAAGTTTTGAAAACGGGAACCAACACTGCATCTGAATCGGGACAAGATTTGCAGGCTAAAAACGTACCGGTGAGGGTGGCAGTTGATGGTGGAGGGAGGACCGTGGGTGGCCCATCGGGTGTGGGCAATACCAGCGTGTGAATCAAAGATCTTCTCGAGGTCGATGTCGGACTCGTCGACGAGCTTCTTGAGCTTAGCAACCTTGCCAACCTCCTTGAAGGCCAGGACCTCCTTCTTCTTGTCGCCATCGATGGCTAGACCGGCCGAGTCATATCCTCGATACTCAAGACGGGACAGACCTGTTGGACAAGTTATGTCAGCAATACGAAGCTTGTGTCGTCTCACCATTGACTGGCGGGACGGGGCATGGCTGATAAAAGGGCGGCCGAGGGGGCGTTTGACGTTGTGAAGAGGGGCAGCTGAGGAGGGGAAGGGGGGCAACGTGGGAGCACTGACCGTTGATCAGAGTGTCGAGGATGAACTTGCGGTCCTTTTCCACCAGGTAGTTGATGTATCCAAAAATGCCACTGCGAGTCGAGTGCAATTAGCCATTGTGTTCTTGTCAATTGGGCCTTCCATTGACCGCCAGCTCCATCTCTGTCTCTCCGCTTCGCCCATGGCCATCATGACCATTCCCTCCGTCTCTTGTTGCATCTCTCGGAGGCAAGAGTCGGTGGAAACGCAGTAGGCGGCGGGCGAAGGCGGAGAGGGGGGGGATAGAGCTAGGCGGCAACAAAAGCGGTGATGGGGAAACTCCCTTACCACATCTTGACTGAGCTCTGTGCAGGAGGAAGACGTTCGCAATGGGGTTCGGGATGAAAGGGCGGTCGGTGTGAGGAGCGAAGCGCAGAGCAGAGCGAGAGAACAGGAGGATCAGTTGAAAGGGGGTATCACGAAGCAGAATGTATGGTATGAGAGGAGAGAGGAGAGGAGAGGAGAAGGGAAGAAGAGAAAGCTGACGGGGGAGAGCTTGTTGTATATGTAGTCGTTTGGTGGTCGGGACTGAGAATGGCGGGCAAAGCGGTAGGTACTGTACAGTAGCAGCGGCAGCAGTAGCGGTATCCATGAGAGGCTTGGCCCCAGCTTCCCAATGTGGAGTATCCATGGTGAGGTAGGTACGGCCCTGGCCTGCTGCTTCCAGTTGCCTCCTCCAATGGAAGTGCCTGGACCTCAGCAACGAAACATGTCCTCCCCTCCCTCTCTCACCTTTCGGACTCTAGCTTCTGGTCCGCCTCAGAAACCCGAGGAGCAGGCTCCTGCGTCTCTCACCCTTAGCAAGTGGGCAGAGTGGGGTTGCGGATGAGAGTGGGAGGGGAGTGGAGGGGTGTGTGCTTGACAGGGGCTGCAGATGGCTTCGCAACCCTTTCTAGGGGCGAGAAAAAGAGGGATTCTTCGATTCGATTGTTGATTTGTTTGTCTTGGCCGACTAACAGAGGGAGTTGACCGGTCCCGGCAAGTAGGTTCCAAAACATTCCTATCTTACTGACTCTTGATGATTGAAAGCTGACAGGTCAAGCAGGCTAGAAAGAGAAAGCTAGGAAGAGAAAGCTAGAGCTGTCTCGAGCCATAGCGATAACCGTCTATGGGTAGGGGGGGTGTGCCCCCCCCCCCCCTCTCAAGCCGGGCGGCTCACCAGTTTGAGATGGCTCAGGGATATTCCGCCATCGGGTGTTTTGAGTTGAGTCGACTCTATGCTGTTGCTACCAACAATCACTCGCCCATTGGCCGTTGTTGTCCTTGTTGCACTACATCTCATCAGAGCACAAGAATGTCCCCAGTGTTATCGTGGTCGTGGCTCTCCCGTGTTGTCAAAGGGTGAGTCAGAAGATGATGGAAGCCAAGGTCAGCCATCATTCATGGTTGCATAAGGGTCCAGATGGGGCTCTGGCTCGATCTTGGCCACCACTCTATTACTTACCTCTTACACTCAGGTAGGTAATCGCAAAAGACCACCAGCCGCGGCCAGCATGTTTCCATGCTTCTAAGAATACCGCTTCGGGTCTTGCCTCGTCGACGCTAGCTCCATCATGGCCCGGTGGGCGGTGCCAGGCCGAGTTCATGGGTCTGCAGAAAAAAAGAATGCTCTAGCTTCACATCATGAAAGCTTTCGTCACGGCAACGCATCTCGCCGAGCCGCCCACACGGTAGCCCGTCATGGCAAACCCAATTTGCCCATTCGTTCTCGGGACGTGCCTTTCGAAAGCTTGACGGTACGGTACTGTACGGAATCATGCCTAAAGGGCACTTGCTAGACGTTTGCTCCGGGGTTCATGGGGGCAAAGAAACATCAGTCGAGCCCAATTGTTTACCGACACAGTCGCCTCAAGCTTTGTCTCAATACTACCCTACCGATGCGTGCCCGCATGCAGTCTATCACCTATCATCATCAACAACAGCCAGGTGCATCATCACCACCAGCCGCACGGGGTCCCCGAGCCCTTGTCCCGCCGCTACGGCAGAGCCTCCGTCAGGCACGCACCGGAAACTTGCATCTCGCTTCTCCAGGACGCCTCTCCACCAAGAAACCGGATCTCAGCAACCATCACGAACCAAAGATCTCCCCCTCCATACGAGCTCTCAACCTCGCGTGTTCCTTATCACTACAGGAATAGCTTCTACTAAAATAAAGCATGCATCCTGTGGCGAAGCTCGACCCTGGACTTGAGCCGGTATTTGTGTCGCCCGATCCTCCCCGGCTCTGGACACACAAACGTCGTCATTCTCGTTCGTATTTCTCCAGGCTCGGACCTCTTAGCACCACCAGTGTCCCACTATCTTCTCTCGGCACTGACAGATCCCCTGCGTTGACCAAGACGCAGGCCCCTGGCCCTCGCCCCCGAAACAAAAACGTCACCCAGAGAGAGACAAGACAGGATCCCCAGGGGCAGCCACCAAAACCGTCCTCTGGGGCGGTGGACATGGCGCGAGATCGTCCCCAGGTCGTGGGTCTCTATTCTTCTCACAGCCTCAATCGCCGCCTCCGGGCTCCCCTACAAATGAAAAGCCTCCAAGAATAGCATCCCTAGCGCCTGTTCGGCTCGGCGTTCCCTCCCCTTCTCAAGCAAGCCAAGCGCAAGCGCGGGCGGCGTTGGCAATGGGTATACGGATGCGGTTCTTATTCTCCATCTCCAGCATTCCTCGGAAGAACTTTGCTTTTCTCTACCGGCCTCTAGACCTTGTCATTCTACTGCCGTTGCTATTGTTGGCTCAATTGTCTCGCCTTGTGGTGCCACCACCCAACGTCATCCTCTTTGGCCTTGTCCTTGACGTTGGTTTAGATTGCACCCTCCTCACAAAGAAACAACGGCGAGTAAAAGAACCATTCACCATTCAGCCGCCAGCAGCGGGCCGTCAACCAGCCAGCCATCCAGCTCTCTGACATCAGCCACGTTGCCTGAAGAAGGGGGTGTGCGAGTCCCCGCTGAGCTGACTCCCGTCATCAAGCAAATGATCAAGTGGGTGTCAGCCCCAGCCAAGAGCAGGGCCCCGCGCGTTGCTGCGGCTGTTGCTTGTCTAGGAGTTGGAGGCTGTAGAACCCAAACAAACGCCAAACACCAGAGTTGATAACGGTCTAATGATACAGCTCGCTACCAATATGCCTCTTTCACAATAGTCCTGGGCTAGCCTTAAACCGCAGCACTCTCAACTCACAGAAACAACTCGCCAGGCACTGTAAGCACCACATGAACTGAGCCAAGCTTACACAGACCGTTCGCAGGCGTGGCTTGACCCTTAGCCGGTGCCAAAGATGCTCAGCCCTAAGCTAAAGACAGCCATCGACATTCCTCGTTTGGTGTTCTAGACGGGTCCTGAAGCGCGCCCTTTTCTCCCGTCACTTTCATAGCGCTCAGCAGTAAACCGCGTTCAGCACCCTCGGCCGGCCGTGAGCTGACTGGGGGCGAAAATCTCGCATACGATAATTCAGCCTTGCGAACTCGAGTGGGGATACTCCGTTGCTCGCTGACAGGACGAAACGTCTGGCTGCTTGGCTGCTTACACGGACATGGATCTCGGGGATCTGACGCTCCCCATGTCCTATCACATCACATCCCCGACCGTAATCGTTTATCCAACGGTTGTTCTTCCGAGACGCCATGTGCATTCCTGCTTCTAGGGCTGAGCCAATCTATAGCCGCCGGCCCTGACTCTATTGTACAGTCCAGTCCAGTCCAGTCCAGTCCAGTATTGGTGGATTGATTACCCAGCGACCCTGTATCCTTCAACCTCCATCATCCGTGGAGTTTCTCCTCGCCGTAGTATCATATTCATCTTGGCGTACCGCACTCCCTTCCCTGCTTACAGCTTCTGATACTCGAGCTTACCCTCGAGCTTCTTGGCCTCGGCCACCTTGCGAACCGCCTTGTTGAAGTCATCCTGGTTGATCGATTCCCGATAATCCTTGATGGCAAACAGTCCACTGTTCTTTCTGTCAGCAAATTGGTTCCAACGTGGTTTCATATGAGCTCCTGGTTGGAAAAGAGGGAGTGCTTACGCTTCAGTAACCACGTTTCGCAAGTCAGCACCGTTCAGTCCGTCACTCATCTTGACCACGCTCTCAAAGTCAATGTCACCATCAAGCACGACACTTTGGGAGTGAATCTTGAGAATCTCAAGTCGCCCGACCTCGTTGGGCAGAGGGATCTCAATCTTTCGGTCCAGACGACCAGCACGGAGCAGGGCGGGATCCAGCGTGTCGGGTCTGTTGGTAGCCATGATGATCTTGGTCTTGCCCAGGTAGTCGAAACCGTCAAGCTGGTTGAGCAGCTCCATCAGTGTTCGCTGGATTTCACGATCGGCACTCGTACCCTCGGAGAATCGTCGTCCACCGATGGCGTCAATCTCGTCCATGAAGATGATACAAGGCTCGTGCTCCTTGGCATATCCAAACATCTCGCGGATGAGTCGCGCCGACTCACCAATGTACTTGTCGACAATGGCGGAGGAGACGACTACCTCATTGTTAGTTCGGGGTGCGCAACACGAGATTTGGTTGTAGAAACCGTACCTTTCAGGAAGTTTGTTTCCAGACTGCTTGCAACTGCTCGCGCCAAAAGAGTCTTGCCTGTTCCAGGAGGTCCATACAGCAAGACACCCTTGGGAGGCTTGATGCCTACTCGCAAGAACAACTCGGGGTTCTTGAGGGGAAGCTCAATGACCTCTCGCAGCTCTCGGATCTGGTCGTTCAGTCCACCGATACCGGCAAAGCTCACTTGACCAGGGTCCTCCAACGACATGTTGTACACCAGGGGATCGACCTCGCGGGGAAGCATTCGCATGATCGTGAGTGTCGTCATATCGAGGGCAACACGGGTACCTTGCTTCAGCTTCACCTTGTCGACCTTTGATCTGCAGCCGACGACATATCGTGGTCCGGAGGAAGCCTTGACGATGACTGCAGTAACGATTAGCTTTCGTCTCCCTCGTTGATTCGCTTCGTCGTCTCACATCGTTCATCGTCGAGCTGTTTTAGGACCTCGCCAATAATCTGTCCCACGCTCTGAAGTGCCTTGATGTTGTCCTCGGTCCGGTCGAACTCCCTTTGCATGTCCTTGATCTCCAGGCGTAGGCTCTTGAGCTTGGCCTCCCACTCTCGAGACTCGAGGAGCCTCGCCCTGTACGAGTTGAGGGCGGCTTGGCGCTCTTCCTCTGCGGTCATGGTCGCAAACGTAAATCTGACGGTTTAATGCTGAGGAGTTTCGGGTACGGCTAAAGGGGCTCGCGAGTTGGGTATTGGGAGGTTAGTTGCTTGATGAATGGGGAGGTGTTGTGTTTGGCTGGCCAAGGTGGTTGCTCATGGCAGATGGAGAGCTTACCTCACCAGCTGGAGCCTTCCGCTAACCCATGCAGGTCAACAGGGCAGCTTGGTCCGGCAGAATCTCGGAACCTGGACCGTGCTTTTGGGCAGATCTAATCGTGAAGTTGCCTACCCTGTACAACAATCTTCGCATTCGAGGGCATCCAAAGAATGGCCATCTATTCTTATCTTTTAAGACACGGGTTAGAGTGATTATTTGTTCCAAATTGCCAGGTTTTTGTTGTCGGCACTGAGAAAGAGGGTGCGGGAATATGAGAATTTGGAACATATAGAAGGCACATGTTTGGTTGAACATAGGTATATACAATCCTTTTCGAAGTATTTGGCAGAGGACCATACTACGAAACCATTACACATGCCATACAAGACCCCCAATTCAAACCGCTCCTCGTTTTCCCACCATAGAGTGTGACAACTTTAGGGTGACAGCTCACCATACTGGTCCAATTAAGCAGTGGAGGGGGATTGTGCCTCGAGGACCCAACTCCATGACGGAGAATAATCAATGGTGGCTTCGACGAAAGGTCCGGGCATCATTAGACTTTGCAGTCTGGAGTTCTAGTAGACGACAGCGTGCGCTATGTCGCAGGTTTGTTTCCAAGCTCATCTGAGTTGGCGGCTCGAGACGGATGTGAGCTGTCGTGGGTGCATTGAACTCCAAGAAGCTGTCTCTGGGGCAGGGGTTGCGTCCACCAGGCTCAGGTGTTTGTCCAAGGTTCATCACCTAATGGCGAAATAGACGATATGCCCCATCACTCCTTGTCGCCGTCCTCACCCTCAGCAGCATCCGGGGCTGCCTTTGGCTCTCCCTCGGCATCGAAACCGAGGGCGTCCAACTCTCGGATCAACTCGTTAATCTTGATGACTTTGGCGATTTGCTCGGGCAGCAAGGCCTCGCCGCCTTCCTTCTTGTTCTTGAGCTCCTTGGCCTGCTTCAGCTTCTTCTTAAGATTGCGTGCCTTCTTCTCGCGCTCAACTTCAGGGTCGACTTCATCGGGCTTGGACTCTTGCGCCGCAGCAGCTGCATCGTCGCCTTCTGTAGCAGCCTTGGCCTTCTTCCGGGCCTCGCGCCTCTTTGCGTTCTTGTTGCTGGCGGCTGACGACTGCTCAGTCTTTTCTTCCTTCAACCCCGCGGCGCCGGGGATACCAATCCTCTTGCCGCGCTCGCGGAAGGCCTCGGCGGTGCGGTTCTTGTACACCTCGACATCCTCGGCGGGGCGGTAGCCGGGGCGGATCTTGATTGCCTTGCGTGTGCTGCCATCGGCGCGGACGGACTGGGGAATTTCGCGCTCGCCGCTGGCCTCGTCGGTGACGATGCCCGAGTTCGTGGGTTGCGACGGCATTCTTTCTTTTTATCTCTCTCGAGGAGCGGGATATCGAGGAGGATGGAAACTCGGACGTGATTATCGTCGTTGGGCCTGGGGGGGTTTGTTCGGCATGTGCCGAGGCAAGCTAAAGTAGAGCAAACTTGCGCTCGAAGCCTGGAGTTTTGGAGGGGTTGGAGGGGTCGATGGTGGCTGAGAGTGAAGCTCGACTGAGCCACGAGTTGACCGTGGCTGGTGAGCAATTGCTTCCCAGTTGAGGCTGACTTTTCTTAAGCAGATGGTTAGGCATGGTTTTGTACCAAGGTCAGAAGCATACTTGTCAAATCTACGTAAAAGAACATAGCTTTGCTTTTGATTGTGATTCTGGGGTGGTTTTGTGTGTGCTTAGTTGACATTGTACTTGTTGTTTGATGCACAAAAACGAGCACCTCGCAAAGATGACTGCATTCCATGGAAATGAAAATAGACTGTTACACATGCGACGGGAATGACACAAATGTTTACACATTTCATGTGACATGTCTTGCACAAAGTGCTTGCCCTTTATTATTCTCGAAATATTTATTCTCATCTGCCGGAAATACATGACCACCCCTGGCAATGGATCTCAAAATGAGCTTATTGGACTTTGGCTCGACGCGAGGGAGCTGAGGTTGTTTGACCAAAAGTGTAAAAACCACCGAGCTTCTTATTGGATGATTACTCCCTGTAGCTCCTTGCTTTGGGGCGCCCCGTTTATAAGTCCCCGTCTCACGTAAAACGTCGTCCACGTTACGCAGGACGTTCTTTGTGTTATTTGGAGTGTCACTGCATTGATTATGGGGTTATTCTGCGACCAAAGACTTTTGATAGATTGGTTTTGGCTTTTCTTGGGTTGGGTCACCCAGGCCAACGCATAGGAATGGTGTCATCCGTATCTCTGGTCAGCCTGAAGGCCTCCAGGTGCGTGGATGTCAGGCATATATGACAGCCCGACCAAACAAGCAAACAAAATTCATGACAATGGGCCCCCCTAAGCGGTGTAATACGTACATAGTATTACGGCACACTCCTTCTCCTCCTCCTCCCTACACGGTATTCCATAGGTAGCACTCTCGCTGATACATGGCTGGCTGAATCCCTGCAACATAGTGGGATGATGGCTTGCCGTGTTTGATGAGCAACCCCTACCCGAAATCGCCAGCACTGGCCAATGCTTTGGACTCTGGAGGAGACTCACAGGTCACATGGTCCAATTAGAATGAGATGGTCCATCACCATCTCATGCGTTGGTGAACGTGGCAGGCCGACAGTCCACGCAGAATGTGCCTGAATCAAGCCTTGAGAGAGAATAAAGGGCTCGGTTATGATGATGGATCCAGGGCGGAATACTGCGGATCAATGCTTCCCTAGAGTCGGTGACATGGAAGCCTTGGTCTGGTACGTTACTGTCCATTCAGTGGGCAAGGCATTCCGTCAGGTTTATTCAAGCCACCCACTTACTCTCACTCCCTTGAATAATTTCAAGTTTTTGGCCGAGGCCACTCTCCTTCACACGCAGTGATCATCACCCTCTTCTGGAACGGGATCGTGTCTCCGTGTTTGTAGCAAATACCAAACGACAAGAGCAAAAACAAGGCAATGAATCATAGTGTGACATCATGTCCTCCCATGATTGTCCGTCTCTGCTGGCAACCAACCCGCTGCCGCCTCACGAGATGCCCTTCCGTTGGCGTTGTCCCCAGTTAATCAAAGGCCAATCAAGCCTCCCGTGCCCCTTGATGACACTCATTAAGCTTAATCTCTGTCTCTGTTAGTCCGGCCTAGATTAAGGCCCAGCTGCCCCTACCGATGGAGTACGCCCTGTTGTGCGCCAACGTGCGCCTGATGCCCGTCTTGCAGGTCAGAACCGGGTGCAGCATTTAACGGGTAATATTTAGAGACGCTTTTGGGCGTCCCTGCTTTATTAAGAACAGCTGGTGCAGTACATAACAAGTACCTACCCTGCCCCGTTGGATCTGCCTCGTGTGATGCAAGAATCCCACCGCCCGTTTCCCAACTTTGTTTCTATTTCTCCCGACTCTCCCCCAAACTACACGGGGAGGCCTCTTCATCCAAAAGCAGTGTCTTTCAGAATCACGTTGTTCGGCTACGAAGCAATTTACGAGAAGAACCGATGGGCTTATAAGCTGGTGTTGGTTACACAGCTCCCACTTTGAGATCATCGACCATCTATTCTATACCTCCACCCTCGTCGCTGCCAAGAATGACGGCCCCCGATACATCGCAAGAAGCCAAGACGGCCGGTCACGGGCATGCGGCCCCCAATACCAATACCAAGACCAGTCTGGTGGATACCTCGGATGCCCTGACCCCGGATCCAGGCACCGAGGACATGTTCAAGGTTGAGCACAACAAATTCGCCTTCAGTCCGGGTCAATTATCCAAGCTTCTCAACCCAAAGAGCCTCAACGCCTTTTACGCCCTTGGCGGTATCGATGGCCTGGAAAAGGGCTTGAGGACAGATCGAAGTGCTGGTCTCAGTGTTGAAGAGTCGACACTCGACGGTGAGGTCGCCTTTCACGATGTTGCGCCTGAGGGGACTCCAAGACATGGCACAGCTGGAGATTCTATCCCAGAAGCCACCGCAGAGGCTGCAGTTCATATTCCTCCCCCAGAGGATCCCCATCCTACAGGCATCTTTTGCGACCGCAAGAAGGTGTTTCGTGATAATCGTCTCCCCGAGAAAAAGACAAAGTCCTTGCTCGAAATCGCCTGGATAACATACAACGACAAAGTTCTTATTCTCCTCACTATCGCTGCCGTCATCTCCTTGGCTCTGGGCCTGTACCAGACTTTTGGTGGTGATCACAAAGAAGGCGAGCCCAAGGTTGAATGGGTTGAGGGTGTGGCTATCATAGTTGCCATCGTGTAAGTCAGACCATTGCCAAGAACTGGAATGCGTTAACTGATGATGAACAGTATTGTCGTGCTTGTCGGTACCATCAACGATTGGCATATGCAGCGACAATTCACACGGCTCACCAAGAAGACAAATGATCGCATGGTAAATGTTATCCGCTCGGGAAAATCGCAAGAGATATCCATCTCCGATATCATGGTAGGAGATGTGATGCATCTCGCCACTGGAGACATTGTCCCAGTCGACGGCATCTTCATCCAAGGCAGTGCCGTCAAGTGTGACGAGTCCTCGGCCACAGGAGAGTCTGATTTGCTCAAGAAGTCGCCGGCGGCCGATGTATTCCACGCCATTCAGAAGCTTGACGCCACAGAGGCTGAGAAGCTTGATCCTTTCATCATCTCGGGCAGCAAGGTCAACGAGGGCAACGGAACATTCCTGGTTACTGCAGTTGGTGTTAACTCCAGCTATGGTCGCATCTCAATGGCATTGCGTACTGAGCAGGAGGACACGCCGCTCCAGAAGAAGCTCAACATTCTCGCGGACTGGATCGCCAAGTTTGGTGCTGGCGCTGCCTTGTTGCTCTTCATCGCCCTCTTCATCAAGTTCTGCGCCCATCTCCCCAACAACCACGGCAATCCCTCCGAGAAGGGTCAAGAGTTCATGAAGATCTTCATCGTTTCTGTCACTGTCGTCGTCGTCGCTGTCCCCGAAGGTCTCCCCTTGGCCGTCACACTGGCTCTTAGCTTTGCTACCGTCAAGATGCTTCGTGATAACAATCTTGTCCGTGCCCTCAAGGCCTGCGAGACCATGGGAAATGCCACGACTGTCTGCTCTGACAAGACGGGAACTCTCACCCAGAACAAGATGACGGTTGTTGCCACTACTCTTGGCAAGAGCATCAGCTTCGGTGGCACTAATGCTCCTATGGACAAGTCGTTGAAGATCGACCAGGATGCCATCACCATCCCCAACGTGTCGGAATCCGAGTTTGCAAACGGGCTCAGCCAGCAGGTCAAGGAAATTCTCACACAGTCCAACGTGCTCAACTCGACTGCCTTCGAAGGCGAGCAGGATGGTATCAAGACCTTTATCGGATCAAAGACAGAGGTTGCTCTCCTGACCTACTGTCGAGACCATCTTGGAGCAGGCCCTGTTCAAGAGATTAGGACCTCTGCCCAGGTGGTTCAGACCATCCCCTTCGACAGCAAGTACAAGTACAGTGCCGTCGTTGTCAAGCTGGCCAATGGCAAGTACAGAGTGTACGCCAAGGGTGCCTCTGAGATTCTCCTTGAGAAGTGCACCAGTACCCTAGAAACCGTGTCCCAAGGCGAGCCGACCACAGCCTCCCTGACAGACGCTGATCGAAGCATGTTCAACCTGATCATCAGCTCCTACGCCGGGCAGACGCTACGGACCATTGCCTCCTCGTACCGAGACTTTGAGTCCTGGCCACCCGAGGGAGCAGTATCCAATGATAACCCCAGCCAGGCTGACTTCAACGCTGTTCACAAGGACATGACCCTGATCGGCATCTATGGTATCAAAGACCCTCTGCGACCGACCGTTATCGACGCCCTCAAGGACTGCCGCCGTGCCGGCGTATTTGTGAGAATGGTCACTGGCGACAATATCCAGACGGCATCTGCTATCGCTTCCGAATGTGGCATCTTCCGCCCCGACGAGGGTGGTATTGCAATGGAAGGCCCAGACTTCCGTAGACTTCCACCCGAGGAGCTCAAGCAGAAGGTCAAGAATCTCCAGGTCCTCGCTCGCTCAAGTCCTGAGGATAAGAGGATTCTGGTCCGCACCCTCAAGGAGCTTGGAGAGACTGTCGCTGTTACTGGTGATGGAACCAACGACGCTCCCGCATTGAAGATGGCTGATATTGGTTTCTCCATGGGTATTGCTGGCACTGAGGTCGCCAAGGAGGCATCCTCTATCATCCTGCTTGATGACAAGTGAGTGAACCGTCTCTGAAGACTTGCAATGACTTTGATACTGACAATGTTTAGTTTTGCATCCATCGTCAAGGGTCTCATGTGGGGTCGTGCCGTCAACGACTCAGTCAAGAAGTTCCTCCAGGTAAGCTTGATATCTCAACAAGTTTCGACTTGGTTAACTAAGTGACATCTAGTTCCAATTGACCGTCAATGTCACAGCCGTGGTCTTGACTTTCGTCTCGGCAGTGGCAAGCAGCAAGCAAGAGTCTGTCCTGAATGCTGTTCAACTGCTCTGGGTCAATCTCATCATGGACACCTTTGCAGCACTTGCTCTGGCAACGGATCCTCCCACTCGTAGTGTTCTAGACAGGAAGCCTGATCGAAAGTCTGCCCCTCTCATCACCTTGCGAATGTCCAAGATGATCATTGGCCAGGCCATTTGCCAGCTTGCCATCACCTTTGTTCTGAACTTTGGTGGGAAGAAGATCCTTGGTTGGTACGATGACTCTGAGAATGATGCCAAGGCTCTGAAGACACTCGTCTTCAATACCTTTGTTTGGTTACAGATTTTCAACGAAATCAAGTAAGTTGTCCAACGCCTGGATGAGGGTTGACACTCGCTGACAGAAGCCTATAGCAATCGTCGACTGGACAACAAGTTGAACATCTTTGAAGGTCTTCATCGCAACATCTTCTTTATCATTATCAACATCATCATGGTTGGAGGTCAAGTCCTTATCATCTTTGTCGGCGATGAGGCTTTCGAGATTGTGCGCCTAAATGGAAGGGAATGGGGACTTTCGATCGGACTCGGAGCCATTTCTCTGCCCTGGGGAGCACTCATCAGACTTTGTCCTGACGAGTGGGTTGAGGCTTGTCTCCCTGGGTTCATCCACAGGAGGTGGCTAGCCCCTCCTGCTGAAGACCTCGCCTCGGAGAAGTCTCTCGATTCTGACGATGATGACTTTGCACGACCGCCGCTGCGTGTCATGAGCTCCATCCGTGGACCTCGCGTACAGCAACACATTGGTTTCCGGGAGAGAATGCGTAGATACAAGGAGAAGACCCAGGAAAAGGCACAGGAGACAAAAGAAAAGGCGAAGGATGTGAAGGACAAGGCGAAAGGAGCTGGGTCTGAAGTTGCTGAAAAGTAGATCAAGGCAAGGGCCTCGAAACCCTAATTAGACTAGCTTCTCTCGCAAGGGAACAATTTATCAGTTTAATCTTCCCATAAAGATATTGTTTAGATTCTGAAGTGAGCGTGACATGTTGGGGTGATGTGTAACTCTTGGCTTCAAGGAGCAGTTTCGAGCAAAGCCAGGTAGGCAGAAGGAGCCCCCTTACATAGAAATTCTCATTTCAAGTCAATTGGTTTTATGATTCTCATCATAGACGAAGAATTGAAATGCAAGTTAATGTAATGGCGATAGCTTCGAGTTGAGGTTGAATGCTCAAGAGCCGAGAGAAAAGTGGGGCTCGGAATCGCTGGTGCAGGCAGCCAATCAGGAGCGACCTAAAGCTGTCCCCGGAACTTCGCGAATTTCCTGGCCTGACAATCTCTAGACCCTCTCCAACCTTCAACCGAAGCCTCAAATTGCCGGTCGCAGACGTCCATCACCCACTTGAAGTCGTGTCCCAGACGCTCAATTGCGCTCGATATCCAAGATGGTAAGTGCCTCGCACACCCTGAATCCCCTCCGCCGAATGCACCGGCTAATCGCGCACCCTCACAGGCCATCACCAGCACCCTCTACAGGCAAGTCCACCGACGACGACGAGACGACGACACCAACAACGCCCGATGCTAATACGAATTGCTTCACAGGAGCCTTTTCTCCACCAACTACCTCATGCTCGCGACCATCTTCACTGCCGGCTTCGCCTGGGAGGTGTAAGGACTGCTCTCCGCCCGCCGCCGGGCCAGCGGGAACGAGATGCTGATTGTGATACAGGGGCTTCAACAACGTCATGGACAAGGTTTGGGACAGCCACAACCGAGGCGTACGTCTGATATCATGGGAACGATGAGAGAGATTTTGGTTGCTAACCGTGGCTGCAGCGACAATGGAAGGACATCCGACACAAGTTCATCGAGGGCGGCGACGAGGATGAGGAATAAACAGAGGCCGACCGACGACATGATTACCCATCGAGCAACGGGCTAGGGATTGATTCTGTGCCAGTAGCCGTGTACAAATTAGAGGAGAATTAGAGGCAGGATTTCACACATCAACGTTTCCCTATGTCCTGGATGGCATTCCCGCTTCCATTCCCTGGAGGCCGTGAGAGATCGGCCAGGCCGCTGTTATGGGCGGCGTCTTTAATGTCGCCTCCCGCCCGTGTCAAAACATGCATCCCATCCATTGAATGAAACTCGCTTTGTCTGACTCATCATCAATGCCGTCTGTGGCAATCATTACCTTCGCCTTTCATCTGCCGTCCATGTTGCAGGAAAAAGAGGGCCACGCAAGTCTCTGAGGCATAGAAGGTCGCAACTGACGTCGGCAGCCCTGCAACCTGGAACCGGCACCTGAGGGGCAAGACCTGCCACGCCAAACACGCAGGCAAGCAACCATTCCATCACACCTCGAGCCTCAGGATACAAGCCTGTGAATGTGGGCTTTAAACTCCATCCATCCAAGCTGAATAAGCCCAGCCGGCCCGTCTCCAACATCAACCAGGATTTTTAATCCATTGATTTGATTCATTCTCCTCTTGGCACGCATCTTGAGAACAGTACAGCTGTCTTTTGCATCTGCACCGGATTTTGAGCGCTGACTCGACCGTTAGTTATCGCTTGCGGCAGCTTTCAGCTGTTCCACCGACCTTTCTCCAATATTTGCGGATCCCCCACTTCCATTGCTATTACTATCTATCTGCCTGCCTGACGACATCGCCGACACCGCAAACCGCCTCTCTTCTTGCTTCACCATTTCACCTCACACCAACCCGAACAAGCCTACCATGAAGCTGGTCTGACCATGGATCACAACATGTCGACGCAGGAGCAGCAGCTCTGCCAGTTCTTGGCGGGGCTGCCCGCCCACTTCAACTATCGATACACCGAGGAGGCTTCGCGGGAGCTGCTGCGGAGCTTGTTCTGGTCTCTGGCGGGCGGCAGCAGCGAATACATGCGTCTTCTCTTTCCCGAGGGCAGGCCTGGGGATACTCTCAAACTGAGTGACGCCCAGGGTGCTGTTGAGGGTGCCGAATACACCGAGGCTGCGCGGGGGAAACGATGCGGGCACATCTTCAAGCCTGGTGAGGCGAACTACACATGCCGAACCTGCGGCACCGACGAGACTTGCTGCCTGTGTGCACGCTGCTTCGATTCGACCGATCATACCGGACACATGGTTCGGATACAGATTTCTGTTGGAAACAGCGGTTGCTGCGATTGCGGAGACGACGAGGCCTGGCGGAATCCCATGTTCTGCACCATCCACTCCGACCTGCAGGCGGGCGCCGATAAAGGGAAGGGAAAGGAGGCAGCTGGCCTGCCAGAGGATCTCGTGGCGAACCTACAGATGACCATCGGCCGGGTCTTTGACTACATCTGCGACGTCATCTCTTGCTCACCGGAGCAGCTACGCCAAGCCAAGACTGAGGAGTCAATACTCGAGGATGAGCAGTCTTCACGCCTGTCCTCACACTACTATGGCCCAGACGCCGAGCCGTGCAACGAGTTTGCGCTCATCCTATGGAATGACGAGAAGCACACCGTTCAGGAGGTGCAGGACCAAGTCGCAAGGGCCTGCCGCAAGAGCCGGAGGGCTGCAGCCGAGAATGCTTGGGAGACAGATGCCATAGGACGGAGCATCTTGACATATTCATCCGAGATTGACCGACTCCTACACATGGCGACTATAATGGAGGCGATAAGAGTAACGGTCACCATTCGATCTGCAAGAGATACCTTTCGAGAGCAGATGTGTGGAACACTCGTGGAATGGCTGAGCGACATCTCAGGTTGCACTGTCGGCCATGATACTCACATTCTTCGTCGCACCGTCTGTGAGGAAGTCATGAAGCCATGGCGTCAGGGCAGCGCGGCAACTCATACTCTGGGCCTTATCGACGATGAGGAGGAGGATGACCAGGCAGTTGCGAATCGACGCCGGTTCGACGGCATGAATGCGCGTTTCATCTTGGCCTTGCAAGCTGCTGCTGGAGGCAATGGTCTTCAAATAGAAATTGACGACGACGATGATGATGACGATGACGAAGACGACGATCTCGACGCCGACATGGACGACCAAGGCCATCATTCCCCGTCCAGTTCCGTGGCTGGAGGTGACGAAGATGAGGATGACGATGTGATGATGGTGGATCGAGGGGAAGTTGGAGATCTTGGAGTTAACTGGAGAGACAACGACCAAGCTCTGGAAGAAGACGAGGCCACCATGGCTGGATATCCTCCCCCTCCTCCACCTCCCCCTGCTCAGGCCCAGGGTCAGACTCAGGGGCAGGCTCAAACCCAGACTCGTACTACAACGCGGGATAGAGAAGCAACACCCTCCGACTCGGATACGGCCGAGCCCCTCGTTGCACCCTCGATCTACGCCAAAGCAAATGTCGAAATTCCAAAGACACCTGGCAAGACCGAGAAACTGACAGCTCGACCTGGACGCTACTGGATCGAGACACCTACAATTTACACACAGCGTGAGAATGTACCCCCGGCCGAGGATGTCTTTCGACGTGTCCGTCTCGATTGGCTTCTAGTTTTCGATCTGCGCATGTGGAAGAAAGTTAGGAATGATCTTCGGGCCCTGTACATATCCACTGTTGTCCAGATTCCCGAGTTCAAGCGAGTGCTGGCCCTCAGATTCGCGAGCTTGTACACGATTCTGGCTCAGCTCTACCTGGTTGGAGACCGAGAACCGGACCACTCCATCATCAACCTCTCTCTTCAGATGCTCACGACTCCCTCAATCACTGCCGAGGTTGTTGAACGCGGAAACTTTATGACCAGCTTGCTGGCGATTCTCTACACCTTCCTAACAACACGACAAGTCGGTCACCCCTGGGATGTGTCCCCTGACGCCGTCCTCGCCTTCGAGAGTGGTTCTGTAACAAACAGGCGAATGTACCATTTCTATCAGGACTTGAAGTACTTGTTTGGTGCGCCTCATGTCCAAGAGCGAGTACGATGCGAGCCCCGATACCTCATGCAGTTCCTTGATCTTGTCAAGCTTCACCAGTGCATTGGCCCCAATGTTCGAGCGGTAGTCGAGCATGTGGAATACGAGGCTGATTCATGGATCACTGCCTCTCTTGTGACGAGACAGATCAACCTGCAGGCTCGAAACCTCGCTGAGGCATTCCGCAACTGCCCATCTGACGAGATTAATTACCTCCAACGAGCCATCCGCTTCACAGCAAAGACGGTGATCCTCAACTCGATCGGCGCAGAACGCCACCGGTTCAAGCAGGGTGAAATCAAGGATGAGGTTCAGTTCAAGAATCTCAGCGACTTTGAGTTCGATACCGAGGCTGCTTCTTATGATGTGGTCAAGTTTGTCGTCGAGAAGGATGCCATCAGCTTCCATCACGCCCTTCACTACACCCTGTCTTGGCTCATTGAGTGCGGACGATCGCTTCCTGCCTCTACGATGAGAACTCTGATGAGCTTCACGCAGCAAGAGCTCAAGTCCAAGCCCAAGTTGATGGGTAGGCCTCAGGTGCCAAGAAAAGACTTCACCTCTGAGGACTATCTCATTGCAGCCTTCGATTTCCCTCTCCGTGTATGTGCCTGGCTTGCTCAGATCAAGGCCAATATGTGGGTTAGAAACGGAATCAGCCTACGGCACCAAGCAAGCACGTACCGCGGTGTTGGTCAACGAGATGTTTCGCACCACCGAGACATATTCCTTCTGCAGACTGCCTTGGTGGTCTGCAGCCCCAGCCGTGTTCTTGCGTCAATTATCGACCGCTTCGGAATGGAGAGTTGGGTCAAGGGCTTGTTTGAGCTAAAGTCGGAGGCTCAGGATGACGCCCAGCACCTGGACGTGGTGGAAGACATGATCCACCTCCTGATTGTCCTTCTCAGTGATCGTACCTCGTTGATATCATCCGAAGACGAGACCAAGTCCAGGCTTCTAGCCATGCGCCGGGACATCACTCACGTCCTGTGCTTTAAGCCCCTATCATTCAATGAGATCTGCAACAAGCTCCCCGAGAAGTACCAAGAGCAGGAAGATTTCCACCGCGTCTTGGATGAAATGGCCACCTTTAAGCCACCCGAGGGTGTTTCTGATGTTGGCACATTTGAGTTGCGTCCCGAGTTCATTGAGGAGATCGATCCTTACATCGCGCATTATAACAAGAACCAGCGAGAGGAATCCGAAATGGCGTATCGAAAGAAGATGGCCAAGAGGACAGGAAAGACAGCCGAGGAGGTTGTGTATGAGCCCAAGGCTCGAACAGTTCCTTCAGGCATGTTCGAGAACCTGGGCGCCTTCACCAGCACAGGCATGTTTGCCCAGGTCATCTACTACTCGCTCCTCTACCCCCTAGTGGCCAACAAGTTTACCCCTTCGGTCCCATTCACCCGGCTTGAGACTTTCCTACAGGTGGTTCTACATCTCATCCTAATCGCCATTCTGGAGGACAAGACGAGTGACGATGACATGAGCGAGGAGTCGACAAAGTCATTTGTCTACATTGCTCTTACCAAGTTTGGTCGCAGCAACTTTATGCCCGAGGCACATAGTTCCAGAACTATCGTGTCCCTCTTGAATATGATGTCTACCAAGGACGAGTTCAAGGCGGTCCATCCCAAGATTGCGCTCGTTCTCAAACGATTGCGACAGAAGCGCCCTCGTACCTTCGACACAGCGTACGTAAACCTTGGGGTCTCAGTCGACCGTATCAACACGGCCTCGCCAGCAAACACTTCTGCTGAGGAGGAGCGTGAGAGGCGAAAGAAGGCGGCGCTAAGTCGTCAGGCCAAGGTCATGGCGCAGTTCCAGCAGCAACAGAAGAGCTTCATGGAGAACCAGGCAGCATTCGACTGGGGTTCTGACTTGGACGAAGACGAGGAGGAGGAAGAAGAGCAGACAGAAGAGCGGAAACACAACTGGAAATACCCCGTTGGAACTTGCATATTGTGCCAGGAAGAGCCAGACGACCGCCACCTCTACGGAACGTTTGCCCTTTTCAACGAGAGCCGGATCCTTCGGCAGACAGACTTCCAGGACCCCGACTTTGTCCGCGAAGCATCACAAACGCCTTGCAGCCTTGACCGATCCGCCGAGGAGGTTAGACCATTCGGTATTGCCCATGAAAACAGGAGGATGGTGGAGAAGATCAATGTCCAGGGCGAAACTTTCCTCGCGGAGCGACAAACCATTGGTAAAGGATTCCCGTCCAACGTCTGCCTTCCAGGGCCCGTGGCCAGTGGTTGTGGGCATATGATGCACTACCGCTGCTTCGAGGTCTACTATGAAGCAACAGTGAGGCGCCACGCGCATCAGATCGCCAGACATCATCCTGAGGACACCCGTCGAAATGAGTTTGTGTGCCCTCTATGCAAGGCGCTCGGAAACGCATTCGTGCCCATCATCTGGAAGGGAATAGACGAGTCGTATCCAGGTTATCTCCAGTCTCAGGGTCCCTTTGAGGACTTCCTGGAGAAGCAGATGGGCTCCGCTTACTGGATCGGCGGAAGCAAAGCGCGCGAGGATGAGCCATCGTTACCCGACATGTACACTCCTAGTCTTCCTGGAAGCCTTGTTGAGTCTCTACTGCCAGCCCAGACTCAGGCCGAGACCTCATGGGGAAGGGAGGACGCCGAGGCGCAGTCATCAGCAGTGGGCACACCCGTCAGTTACGCATTCTCTGACTTGAATACGCCTGAGCAGAGCCATGCTCAGCCAGCTGCTACAGATGGCAGCCAGTTGATGGTGGAGTTGCTAGCAGCATATCGTCGACTGCGAAACACTCTTCGCATGAACGGCCTCCGCACCAGTCACATCATCGACTCCAAGGGCGACAACGCTGGCGAGCTCTGCGCCAGTGATACGCTAGTCAAGGCCGTGGGCTTCACCATCTCTTCTGTGGAAGTCCAGCAGCGAGGAGTGGAAGCCCAACCGGGCATGAGCCTTTTGGAGAAGATTCCTGAGCACATTCTCACACACTTGCGAGTCTTGTCAGAGACGGTTTCGTCGTACATTGCGGTCGGGGCACAGAATAGCGGAGCCGAGAGCAAGATCGACGCCGAGTTCAAGAAAGATAGTGAGAGGCAACATTGCCAGCTCTTCATGTCGCGATACTTTGGAACCGGCACGCCGTATGCTCGACGGCCATTGGATGTATATCCGCCCCTGCTGAGCATGGATTCGTTCTTGTTCTTGGTTGAGTGTTCGTACGGGCTGGTGCCGGCACAGAAGGCGGAGATCTCGCACGTTCTCCGATTGTGCTACCTAGCGGAGCTTGTGAAGCTCGTGTATCATATGGGCCGAAACATTCCCGTTGCCAGCTGGGTTGGCAATCTCACCAACAGACAAACTCAAGATCCAGCCATCAACAACTTTGCCGACTTTGCCCTCGCCGTAACTAAATGTGGCCTCGAGTTCCACGCAGCACAGTTCCCGGAGGGCGTCGAGTTTGGCGAGAACCGAGGTTTCCAACAACCTGGCGTGGATACACTGGAGAGTTGGTACACGTTTGCAAAGAAGTACGCACTTACGTTCCTGAGGAAGAGTCTCATGTTCCTCTACGTCAAGTACGGGGTGGACTTCAACAGCCACATCTCGCCATCGCCGGAGGCAGATGAACTAGAGCGCTTGACCGAGAGTCTCCGCGTGCCCAGCTTTGACGAGATGTGTGCCGCCATCACAGACAACGCGGCTGCTTGCGGCTGGCCCCAGACGACCTCATCTCTTGTGTCGGGATGGGTCAAGCACCAGGTCATGTGGCCAGGCGATAGTAGTGACATGCCTCGGTCAGCCATGATGAGCCATCCTGGTATCTTTGAGCTTATTGGCCTACCCAAGAACTACGACGCCCTCATTGACGAGGCGACGAGGCGGAAGTGCCCGACCACGGGCAAGGAACTCGCGGATCCCGTCATCTGTCTCTTCTGCGGCGAGCTCTCGTGCAGCCAAGGCACATGCTGCCAAAAGACAGACACCTCTTCTGACCGTATAGAGTACACCAAGATTGGTGGCGCGCAGCAACATATGCGCAGGTGAGTATCCCTTGGTCTGATGATTTACAGGGCAAGGATTGCTGACTAGATATGCCAGGTGTCAACGAAACATTGGAGTTTTCCTCAACGTGCGCAAGTGTTCGATAGTGTACCTCTTCCGTCTGTCGGGGTCCTTCACACCAGCGCCATACATCGACAAGTATGGAGAGACGGATCCGCAGCTGCGTCATGGGCGACAGCTCTTCCTCAACCAGAAGCGATATGACTCGATGATACGCAACACGGTTCTCAATCACGGAGTACCGAGCTTGATCAGCCGGAAATTGGAGGCGGAGATCAACAATGGCGGATGGGATACTCTGTAGTGAATGGAGGAAAGACCTCAAGCGTAGCGTTTATGAACTTGCATCGACACGGGGTTTACGGGGATTACGATTACTGTCTGGTCATGGTGTAAGGTTGCGTTTTTTGTTTGTCGAATCTTAGCTACCTACATAGCATGGAGAGGGCTTTCAAGTATCTATAGAGATGAGGCATTTACAAGGTTTATCAGTGATGGTAATTGCTACGATTGAGACCAACTTGTATTAATCGTCTAAAGGTTGATGGAGATGCCATAACAGTGTTTATACAGTGTTTTGTTATATACACACTGTAAGGGGGCAGTACCTTTAACCAATCACATCAATCGAAGCCGCGGCGCGTCTCGACCGTGGCTCAAGCCTTGTTCCTGCTGGAAAGAACGACGGAAAGCAGAACCAACGAAGGCAGGAGCGCAAAAATAACACAGACACTCTCACGCAAACCTCCAATCCCACCCCCTTTGAGCCTCATTTTTGGCTCGACCCTCCCTCCTTCAACTTCACTTTTCCCGCCTTGCACGCACACACACATACACAAACAAAGGCTCCTCCCCCTGTGACACTCGATAGACGGACGGGTGGATGCCGCATCGTCACTGCAGCGAGTGAGTGAATCATGGCAGGCAGACGTTCAGGTCGCGCTGCCGCCAAGCGGGCTGCGGCTGCTCTAGGTGAGTCTTGAAGTGTTTCGTCGATTTCGCCTTCCGATCCCGACACCATCCACCAACAAACAATTGGTCAATCAATCAAATCTCTGCAAGTGCAGCCTCGACCTCCTTTTGCGCAACTGTCGCATTCTTCATCATCCTCCTCCATCATGGCACCCCGTCCAAGGATCCGACTCAAGCTGACGCGCAGTTCCCAACCCGCAGAGAGCACGCCAAAGACGTTTGCCGATATCGAGGACGAAGTCATGCCCGACGCCGACGAGGCCGCTGAGGATACGAAGCCTCAGGCGATTCCGGACCCCGACGACGAAAAGGATGAGGACCACCAGCCAAAGGAGGAGTCTGGCGACGATGATGATGCTGCCGACAAGGACGATGAGTCGGCCAAGGAGCCCACCCCGCCGCCTGTGCCAACCATTCGAAGAAAGAGGCTCGGTCGCCCACCCAAGAATCGGCCCCCGGACTGGGACAACATGATTACCGTGCCCGCCGACGAGGCCAACACCCCGCGACGTCGCGGCCGCGGTGGATGGCGAGGGCGCGGCGGTCGCAAAGGTGGTCCAGCAGCGCCCAAGGCTGAACAGGTCATTGACGCTGAGGGTACTATCGCCGAGATCGCTAATGACGAGTGCGTGCTGCCTGAGGACCCCGAGGGCGAGACCAAGGTCGACAAGCTGGGCAACCTCCAGGGCGGTCGCGACTACCGTTGTCGCACATTCACTGTTACGGGACGCGGCGAGAGGCTCTACATGCTTTCGACAGAACCGGCGCGATGTGTCGGTTTCAGGGACAGTTACCTGTTCTTCACCAAGCATCGTAAGCTCTACAAGATCATTGTCGACGACGATGAGAAGCGGGATATGATTGAGCGAGATATCATCCCTCACTCGTACAAGGGCCGCTCAATAGGTATCGTCACAGCACGCTCTGTATTCCGGGAGTTCGGCGCCCGCATCATTGTGGGTGGCAAGCGTATCATCGACGACTATGGTGTTGCTCAGGCTCGTGCCGACGGTGTCGTCGAGGGCCAGCTCGCAGACCCTGATGATCACTTTGTCGAGGGGGAGCCGTACAACAAGAACCAATACGTCGCATGGCATGGAGCCAGCGCCGTCTACCACACCAACGCTCCCACTGTGCCCATCCCCAATGGCAAGGTCGAGTCCAAGAAGCGCAAGGTCAACGTCAATGACATGAACTGGATGCTGGAACATGCCCGCGAGGCCAGGTACGTTCCTCAAGTTGGCGAATAACAACACTCTGTCGAGGACTCATCACTAATATGTCACACCCTAGTACGTTCAATGCCGGTATTAATGCCATAAGAAAGCTCAACAATGCCGGCGTGTACGACATCCACACCAACGTGGTGCAGTACCCAGCAACGATGCAGCCGACGCGCGCCCGCATCGAGCAGGTCGCCCCAGAGGACGAGCAGGCTACCAGGGGCAGCAGTGTGTTCCCTCCTCTTCCCGGAAAGATGGCCCGCAACTTCTACGTCGCCGACACCTACTTGGAGACGTCGTCTGCGGGTGTCATCTCGGCCTCGGGGGTGGACGATACGGCCGGTTCGGCCGACTTCCTCGCCTCGTTCCAGGGACTGAGCGCAGTATCGGATGAGATCAAGGATCTGCTACCTCCCGAGTGCCGAAAGGCTTTTGATAGCGCCGTGGACAAGGAGGCATCGTGGCGGTCACAATGGGGGCCCGAAAGCGAAAAGATGTCGCGACAACAGCCCGTCATCGACAAGGCCATTGTGCCGTACAGCATGACTTGATGGGAACGCAGGGCGAGGACTCGACTCTCTTTTACGACCGGTGGATCTATGTCTGTTATACAACTGTACGCTGGCCTTATTACTCTCACGGCCGCTCCTTGGTGTCACGGTCGGCGATTGATGTGTACTTTTTGGTGGTTATGGATGGGGAGTTGAGTGTGCCATGCCATGCCGGGCAGGCTTGGGAGAAGGAAAGCAGGCGTTTGGTGTCATGGATATTGAATGTGTTTCTTTTTTCTACCTGCACATTTCTGGTGCGGCCTCGCATTGTTGGGCATTGTGTGTACCGAGCATTAGCGAGGACGTCTCTGTCGGAGACGAAGTGGGATACCATAAGCTGTAATTCCTGACGAATCTGTGATGGGCATGGGTCTCTCCTCTCGTCTAGACGATATGTGTTGTCGAGGACAAGCAATGTGTGCGTGCGTGTGTGCCCTGATGAGAATCGAAACAGCAAAGACCTCGGTCCTGTCGGGTCTTCTCAACTCGTCGCTTGAGAGCAAAGGAGCTGCAGCTTGTCTAGGTTGCCTTGCATTAACCTGTTGCACTCGCGCCGACAGTCTCTAACCGCCGGTAACGCCCTCGACAGTTCGGTAGCTCCGAGCCCCGGCTTCGGCCTCTTTTGCGACGGGCTACGGACCTTGGCACACGAGAGCAACCGTCAAAGATGGGAAGCGATGCGTGGGAAGAGGCTTTTTTTTTTTTTTTCTCCCGCCCCCTCCTCTCGGTCCCCGTCATGATTAGCTTCTTTTTCTCTGCTCTTCTGTCTCTTCTTCCCTTTCCGAGGCTCGTGATAGGTACGATCCTGCCCTGCCTCTCTAGTCTCAGGTGGATTCTCCATCGTCCATGTCGCCAACCACTTCGCTCTGCTCCGTGGTCCCCGCTTCGCTTGGACTTGATCCTCTTTTTTTTCCCTCTTTAATTCTGTGTGGCTGGCATTTTCCTGTTCTCCTCCTCCCACCCCACGCGGATCCGATGGACAGATGGTTGCAGTAGGGCGAGATTGATGGTACCAAAGTATTTCACGCAGAAAGAAAGTAGAAGAAAAAAAATGTTCAATTCCCTAATACGGGTGTTGGCAGGTGGCGACCCCAGCCAAACTAGAGAGGTCAAGCCGAGAGAGTTGGAGCTAATGTTGAAGAGAGAGGCATGAGAGGGCAGACGACCAGAAACCAGGGTCTCGATCTCCGTGTCTAGAGGACGCTTGTGACGCAGGTGCTGATTTGTTGGCATCGACTACATGAGGGACATTGACTTGACCGGTCGGACGTCGCCTTGCAATCAATGGATGATATCTCATGTGTCTGTATTCGTACAGATGCCTGCTGTAAGCTGCTGGATCAACGTGCGGTGGTGACGACGACGACATGGTCATGAAAATTGTACAGTACCGGACAGGCCAACTCGCGTCGTCATCTACCGTACTGTAAACTGTAAGTCTTGACTCTTCCGGGGGGCGTCTGGCTTGAGCCATGTATCAGAATTATTGCCATCAAGACGTCAGCTCAAGCACTCGTGACTGTGACTGTGACTGCGAGTCTGACTGCTGCCTTGGTTACATAACCGACTGTGGCAGGTCATGAGTAAGATGAGGTCGACGTCGCTGCTTGCTTGTCGTCCGCCATGCCTTTCATGATGGGATGCCGACTCCTCCCACGCGGCAGCCACCTCATGGAGTTTGCCAGACACAGCAACCCCCGAACTGCCGAGATGCACCAAGTTACACGACGAGCCCTGATATTGTACAGTACTGTACATGCGTACGGTTCAGTACACGCATGCAGCGTCGCAGCACCGGCGTCGGGGCACGGGGAGCTCGGATCGAAACACCACCCACACTGACCGTTGTATTGATAATCATGGGTGGATGGCAACTCCTGTGCCTGGCAGGCACCCGAGGGCAAAGGTAAATGCGCTGCTCCCGACTAGGCAACGAGTCGGACGCATTCGCCTCCTTCATCGTCATCTGTGAGTGATCTTCACTGCCGGATGTTGAATGCTGGATGCACAGGTTGGCGGGTTCCGCCTCCCGGGGGACGGGATCAGTCTGGCCGGTGAACAGTGACGGTACCCCGAAAGTAGGTACGTACAGTGCAGTAGCAACCATCAACGGACAGGGTTGCTCCGGGCCTGGGGTTCGGATCCTCACAGGAGCCCAGAGGTGGCCTGTCGTTGGCTGATCAAAAGACTCATCAAGTCAAGACAGCTGCTCGCCAACCACCTGGTGGAACCGCTGTGCTGGTTGCCCTCTCTGGGGATGCACTATGACGCCCAGCCCATCCGATGTAGGGACCTGGCCAGGCTCTTCCACACGGCTGGGTTCCATGGGATAGCTTTGGCTGGAAGCTAAGGTCCGGGTCACGTATTTGGTGACCCAATTAGCCTCGCTTCACACCCAGCTGCACTGCATCAGTCTGGATCGCAACTTGATACTCTTCCTGCAGCACTCAGTAGATGCTCATACATACGCGCCCGCTCGTGGTCATATGCATCGTCCATCACACCCAGGTTGGCCTTGGACGCCGACTACATCTTCAATATTGCCTAGGCTCGAACTGCTCGATGCTCCGCGAGCTTCATCTCGCGGTATAGGGTAGAGACCCGTGTTAGTCGTTATGGGGTTGGTTCAACAGACGATGCGGCGTGTAATACCGGAGGGCAGTGGATTATCATGTTAGGTGGCGCACCAGTACCCCGTACGCCGGTGTGATTTGGGTCCGGTCAGGTTGTGGGACGGCCGACTCGTGTAAACTCGTGAGGCTGATGAGCAAAACTCTGGTGTTCTCGTTTCCGGCAGGCTCTGCTCACACATGTTCATCGTGGACGGATGACCATGTTCCATCGAACTGCTGCTTTCTCACCGCCTCTGCCCATATACACCAGCTCTTTCCAATAAAGTCGCCGCCACAGCATGCCTCAAGATGCGGCTGACACTTCTCAAATGTGAGGCCGGCTGACATGCCAGAATCTCTACCCTGCATGCCGTACAAGTGGTACGGGGTTTGAACAGGGCCGAAGAAAGAGTTGACCGTGCGGTCATGTTCCTCTTTTTTTTCCTTCCTTTTTTCTCTTTCTTGACCAACGATCGGCGCTAACCCCAAAACAAAGGGAGAGGAAGCCAAACCCTTTCATCTGTGTTGTGGATGTTGAGTTGGCAGAAATAACTCGGCTGCACGTCACGGCTGGGGGATGAGTAGCATGGCGCTTAGGCGATGAGGGGTTGACTCCATTCTGATCCATCGCAGCAAAGCCCATGGGTTCGCCCCCACGAATATCAAATGCTTGGCTGCCATCCAGCGGTAGAGGCCGGGCCCTGGAAAACACAAGTACCATCACGCGAGTGAGAAGGCGCTTGTTGCGGTGAAGACGAGATCCGCCAACAGCGCTCCGCTCCGCTGGTTCCTGTACACACCCAAAACGAGCCCAGACATGATGGCGGACTAAAGGATTCGCCGTTGGACCTGGACCCGGAGCGAATCAAGATGCGAGGTGAAGCTCCCATTTCCTCTCTTTGGCAACGACACTTAGTGATGGTGTTGTGCTCAGATCTGGTTCCGCTGGCCCTAGACCAACCGTGTTCCGTCTGCCAGGTCAAAATTGCGGTGTATTCCCATGTGATTCGGTTCACCTCTCGTAGTGAGAGCTTGCTTGGATAGTTGGCAGACAATCAAATCCCAGTGTGCCATCCAGAAACAGTCGAGATCCCAAACAGCAGACAGCCGTCAACACAGAGGATACCGAGAAAAGACAAGCCTCAAGTTCCCATACTGCATTAGTACTAGGGCGTCAGTCCCTTCAAAGCGGAGACCGAGTCCATCACGATTAGCCTCCGTGCTGCTGGTGGCTTTGGCCGTCAATCGCCGCAGCTGCGTCTGTGTGTTGCGGGTTGTGAATGGTCCCTGCTCAACGTCCCACATACAACGCTCCAACCGTTGTTTGTACTGTCCAATGCGAAAATTCGGGTCAAGATGAAATAGCACCGAACCATCACCAGACAGTGGCCAACTGAGAATATGGATTCGGCGGCTGACTGGCAAATATTTTTGCCCAAGTAGAAGGCACCCCGTCGATTCATGTCCTGTACTGAGCCGTCAGGAGGCCGTGCACATGGAAAAGACCCTGACAATGAAAGGTTGCCAATTCTGTGGCCCCAATTGGCAACTAGGACTTGGCGGCTCTAGCACAGCAACGCTGGGTCGATGGGCTGGACCCTAGACCCATAACTTGTCGTCTCGAGCTTGTTCGATGCAGCATGGCAGCAGCCACCGGTACTTGTCCAGCCGAAAGAGTCTGACTCGGAGCGTGATCCTGGGATAACCATATTTGGCGTTACAGGATAACCTGTCCCCTGAACGAGTCAACTCTAATGAGTTGAGGCCTTCAAGAGCGCGTCTTGGTGTAGACACAGTACCAACGTGGTGTCAGGTCCATGTCAGCCGCTGCCGCCAGGCCCGGAGGTTGCAGATCTCCACGAAGCCGCCCTGACCAGCTCGCCCGCCAGACCCAGGCACATCAACAACTGACATGCGTCCATGTCAAACTGTACTCCACACCATGATTTATGTTGAACACAAACACTGGATAGAAATCAAGATGGGACTCAGCCCTCCTGACAAGTCAAGATCCAATCTGCCCCATGGCAGAGCGGCATTCCGTCTGGTGCAGGACAATAGAACTGCAGGAAATCGCATCTCGAGCAAGCCTGCAATCCATGTTGACCAACTGCGGGAGCAGGGAGAATCCGCCTGTGTTGAACACATGTTTCGCCTCATGGGCTAATGCCACAGCGCTCACATGGCAACCTGGCCCGGACGGTTCGAAATGATTGACCAAGTAATCTCCTGGGGGAAACGGCGCTACTGGCCTGCAACGCGACACCTGCCCTGACCTGTGGGCCCAAATCTCCCAGAGCAGGGCTTGTGTGGCCAGTCAGGGAACCGTCGCTGCAGTATCGTTGGTGGCAGTGGTTGAAGACAACAGCGGTGAACAAGTTGTGGACAAGAGAGGGGATGAAGCGCGTTACGTACGCCTCTATCACGGCGCACCCACCCTGGCGCAGTTGTCGAGCAAGTACAATGTACTGTAGATGTGCTTGATCGGTGGTCCGCAGTGTTGCTGCGCGGGAGAAAGGGGTTGTTGCTGCACGTCCGACCCAAGTGTCCCTTCACCATCGAGTTACACGCCGGCAATGGTGGACCTGAGGCATTTCCCTCCGCATGTTCGGGTCCAGGATGCTAAGGAGCTGGTTGCTAGTCGCCTTTGAAGGCTTCGTGATCAAATGAGCGAGAGGGGACGTAGGCTTCACATGCACCGCAACGGGTGTTTAATCGACTGCGATTCTGGGGGGCGTTTTCAAGATGATCCATGAATAGAACCCCTTGATTTGTGCTTGCTGATTGTTTGTTGTTTTGGTTTATTTTTGAATTTTGCTGACTGGGCATTGTACGTGCCAGCCCCCCTATATGCGGCCAAACTTTGAGAGATGTGTTGAGATGGAGCGGATATACTGCTCCATTCACAAGTTGGTGGTCAAGCGCTGTTGCACCTTGGTCGATCGAGGGAAACCGACTCAGCCATCCAATTCCTCTTGGAGTGCGGCCAATTCTGGCAACCCTGGAAGGGTCGTTCCACCGGGCTTGGGCTTCAAGAACCGCTATGCTCAAAGGGCTGATGGGCAATGGGCAGCGTCGAAGAACCCCGGCCCACTCTGGGAGAAATTCTGCACCGGTGACTCGCTGGGCAGTGTCTTGCATCCTAGTCGCCCTCGAGAACGGTGAGGTCTGATCGACGGCGTCGGAATCCCTGCAGCCAGCGGTATTTTCGTACCTGGGTGCCGGGGTCAACTGGATGCCAAATCTCCTCCTCCGCCCCGTCTTGTGGTGAGTGGAAGGGGTTCTGGAAGCACGCCTCGACAAGTGGGTTGGCCACCCCTACCTGGACAGTCTTGGTCGAAAGCCGACCAACCAGAAGCCGGATGAAGACGGGGAGCACTGAAACGGGGACTGGCCGAGGCACCGAGACGACATGATCTCATGAGCGTTATTCTATGAACTTTGTTATTGTTGTCGTCGTTGCTGTAATTTGATAATATCGCGTCTCTGCATTTGATTGGGATGCTGGCACAGGGTTTTGAGAAGGAGCAACAGCAATCTCACTCAGAGGACGGCCTCTGTGCTGCGCCTTGTTAGAGGATCCAGACAGGACATTACTGTAGGGCACGGAAAGGGGTAATGAAAGAACGATTTGCGTGGTGTTGATCAGCAGAGGAGGGCAACGAAACCTGATGATGACGAAGTTGGTTGTTGGTGAAAGTCATGTCCGAACTCTGACGCTGGACGAATGAACAGGAAGGGAGCATGGTGATCGCTTGCCACGCAGAACCTCCTGGTGGGAACCTGAAGGCACCTCTGATGCACTCCTTCCAACCTTTTTTTTTTTCTTGCCCTGACGGTCAAGTCAAGCCACCCGACACCAAAGAAAAGACCAAAGAAAAGAATGACCATGGCTGGCGACGGGCGGGTTAGAAGGTTGCTAGTGACGTTCTCCAACCACCCCCAAAAGCCCTCAGGCTACTGCACCGCGAGGCGCTACAATTGCACCTGGCACCCTTTGACGCAGACCAAGCCCCCGAGAAAAAGGCCATCAGGAGGTTAGGCCCTGTGGCCCTGGTTCAAGTCCCGTGTCATCGAAGGCAGAATGGAAGAGACGAGCAAGAACCAAAACGAGGCAGGCACATGGAAGTCTCCACATGCGGCCACGATGGGACGGCGCTGAGTGGATGGCAAGATGAAAGGTTTCTGAATCCTTTTGCCTACTGGCTGGCTCGTTGAGCGTCGAACATCGAGGTTGCGAGGGGACCCCGTGAGTGGAGGACCTCGCCTCTGTCCGTGAAATGGCCCCCGACGGCTCGGATCAGGTGAGGGATCATGACTGGCCAGCCATGCCAGAAATAGTGTCCACAGCCCACAGCCGCCTCGGAGTTGGCGCCAGGGAGGGAAGCTAAGGCAGAGTGTGAACCAGGCCGAGCGAGGGTCCCGTTGTCCCCATCGGCAAGCGCAGGCAAGAAATGGGTTTACCACTTGGGGACAGCCGAGAAAAAAAGTTGCTGATGGATGTTGTTCGAGCCTGGATCTCTACAGGTACCCTGGCTCACTTGAACACGTCGATGAGATGAAGGCTGACGCTGCTTGCGAGGATGGATGGATCGGATGAATAGGGTTACGCACTGTGATAGCAAGCCGAGCTCATGGATCACTCATGATCCGAATGCCCGCCCGCCCATCCATTCTCCCCATGACCGCGTGAATACCTAGACAAAACCCCGGGACAGCCACTGAGCCGATGCACAGTACATTCACTTGTTCGTGCGTGCCGGTCGACTGAGATGTTTCGTGGGCACCACCGTATCTGAAGCGAGCCTAGGTAGCTAGCCCAAGAAAGCCCAAGCAAGCCCAAGCCCAAGCCGTGGAACCACTGTAACGACTGCGACGCCAACCCAAGAACAAACCCTGGGGCAGAGGCCGACGACTCCGAGATCCCGGCTGGGAGGAAGAGGAAGAGACGGATACCCGTGATGGAGGTTTGCTGCTGCTGCAACTGCTCCAGGACTGTCCTGCTTTGAGGCGAACATACCCGGGTCTCCGTGGCCTTGCCTCCCACTCCGCGCCAGATTCGGGAGTCTGTGTGTGCATCCATCGTGCGCACCTTGGCACCTCACGTCGTCCATCTGGAAGGAATTCGACTGCTGACAATCGGCTGAACTCACATCGTAATCATGGAGACGGGGGGGCTGCGAGTCACCGGTACGTACACACACATGGACATGGACGACACGACAAGGAGGACGCACAACCGCGGTGGGAGTGGTGGTCATGACCTTGCACCTTGCCCTGGACAGGACAAGCCTGTTGCATGGCTCGTTCGCTGATTCGACCCCACTTAATATTTTTCTTGCTGGGTTCTCACGCATCCATCTGAGGTCCCACTCCCTGACTCCCCTTCCATCATCCCCTCTGCACCAGCGCCCACTGTCATTCGTTGTCACCGGCCGTCAGCCCAAGGAGTGACCTCTGCCTGCAGGTACTCCAGGGCGGTAATGGCCGCTGGATGGTACATGGATTCTCCGCCTGTAGGTACTGCGCAGGATGTACCTCTGCCCAGTCCCGTCCTGCAATAATTAGCGTCCCGTCCATCGAGTCTTGCCCCCTTCCAGGCCTCTTCTTCCAGGTTCCCACGGGCGGGCAGCCAACCCCATCCATGGCCGTCTATGATCCATTGGCTCAGTCTTGCCATGGGCCATGGGCTGCTCTCACTCGCGGGCGACTCGCTCACCCCATATTTTATTTTTCGTCGCTCCACGCCCACGCCCTCCACCGTTACAGTACAGACAGCGGGTAGGTACTGCGTACTCGCTCTTCTTTAGCCATGTCTGCCATGTACCCGTAGCCGTGCGTGAGTGAGGTGCGCCGCGCCGCCCACCTTGCCATCCATCCATTGGATCCAATCCACCTCACCATCCACGGACCCATCCCATGCCTGTCCGCCTGCCTGCCTGGTCGGTCCCGTCGGTCCCCCATCATCATGCTGGCTGGGGCCATCCATCGCATCGAGTGAGAAGAGACTTGGCTGGGACTTGACGGGCACTGCTACAGACCTGTACGTAGTAGTAGCGCACGCCCACTACAACAGTGGTGGACACCTGAGCCCGCCACGCCCTCCTCCACACTAACTGCATCATCCCCATCTCCCCATCTTGCCATCTCCTGTCCCTGCTCGAGCATTCTCTTCCATCCTTCATCCTCTCACCACTCCCTCTCTCATTCTCTCTTTTCCCCTTCTTCATCCTCATCCTTCCTCCTCTCTTCCTCTCCTCCACGACAAAACCCGAATCCGCCAAAACCCTCGACAAATACTAGTCACAGACCTCGCCGGTTTGTCGACGTCAGGATTCAGGTCTTTTTTCGCGCGAGTCTCTCCTTGCCCCGTCGACCGCCTACCCAGCCCGCCGCTGTCGTAGGTTGCTGTATATCAACGAACGGTTCCTGTCCACTTTTGGCTTGATCTCAAGTCAAGTGCAGACCTCACCAACACCTTTCGGAGATCGCAGTTTCGGGTTCTCTCTCCCTCTCTATTTCCTTGTTCACCCTCATACCGCCTTTCTCTCCTCGGTGAGTGCTTCTCCTGCCTCCCGCCCGTTGTTGCCGTTCCATCCACTGGCCTGGCCACACCTCGATCCGATCGCATGCCGCCGAATTCTCCCCTCTACCTTTACAACGGACGACGCGACATCAGCCATCCGATAGCTTGTTTACACGACCTGGATTTCGATACTCATATCGATATCGCTTCGACAACGCCATCCGACTACCACCTGTCGTCGTCAACACATGGGGCATGCTAGATCGATCTCGTAGTGGCCTTGGTCGTGGATGTGATGACAATGGACGGTGCAATTTCCGCACCATGTTGCTAACCAATCTCCCAGAGTACTAGTTTTCAGAACTCACCGGATTTCCTATCATCCTCCCCGCGACACTGTTTTTCTTCCCGTTTACGACAAAAGCAAGTTTCCTTAGGTCGCTGTTGGTCGACCATCCTTCTACGTTAAAACCGATCCATCCCGAATTACTCTCGATCTAGACGTTTTGCCCTTATCCCCAGTCGACACGACATCGGAAATTGAGGTGCACCGTTAAATGGCCTGTCAAGCCTACTAGATACACGTCGATCCTCGCTCTACCGCCATCAAACACACGCTCACGCACGGGACGTTTTAGCTGTGGTGATCATCCGCAGCTTTCCTTCACGCGTCCCATCACCGCTCTCTCCTCCGACAAAGGTCGCGTTCCGATCTTCGTCGGACCCCCTCCCAACCTTCATCATGCCCGGTGGCGTGTGTGCCGTCCTCGATTACGAGGTCGACATGATGGCCGAGTACGTTGCTGAGATGGCGCTGCGAGTTGTCACTCCCGAGGC
The DNA here is from genome assembly GCF_000151355.1 of Fusarium vanettenii 77-13-4. Lineage (NCBI taxonomy): Eukaryota > Fungi > Ascomycota > Sordariomycetes > Hypocreales > Nectriaceae > Fusarium > Fusarium vanettenii. The sequence goes on from NW_003315881.1 coordinate 677,142, forward strand.
CTCTCTGACCTCGCCCTTCCGCAAGTTCGTGTCTCAGATCCTCACTTCGACGAGGCTCCCGAGCACCACGATCCTTCTCGGAATGAACTACCTCGCCAAGAGGATCAACACCTTGAAGGGCCAGGGTCCCTACAAGGCCTCTGAGGGTCAGGTCTGGCGATACCTGACTGTGTCGCTTCTGCTGGGCAGCAAGTTCCTCGACGACAACACCTTCCAGAACCGGTCTTGGTCCGAGGTTAGCGGTATTGCCGTGTCTGAGCTCAACTCGCTTGAGTTTGAGTGGGTCGAGTCTATGGGCTGGCGCCTGTATGTCAACCTTGACCTCAGCAAGGACTACCAGGCATGGCTCGAGAACTGGCGTGACTGGCAGGACATGAAGAAGCGACAGGCTGCCCAGGCCAGCCGCGAGAGACTCGCTTCTCTTGTCCCCGCGATCGACACCGAGCTCGCCAGGTACTCTGGCCAGCGCCAGTCTCCTCACTCACGCTACCTTCAGGAACAGGTGGCCGAGTACGAGCGTTACCAGGCTATGAAGGTCCAGCAGCAAAATTACCGCCCTCGTGGCGAGGCTCCTTGGACACACAACCCATGGAGTGCTCCCCTCACGCCTCCCGACTCGGGCTATGGCACACCCGACTATGCCATGTCCGCCTCGTCCAGCAATGCTCGCTACAACGAGTGGTTCTCTCAGGCTGCTGCTCAGTACACCAGCCGATACCCTCAGCCTCCCGCTCACAACTCGTTTTACCCCAACTCCCGCCACAATTCATATGGCGGTCACTACCCATACAACCAGAACATGTGGGAGCATGGCCTTGCTGAATGCAGCTGTGCTGGCTGCGTCGACCCGATGAAGCAGCAGGTCCCCTACTTTGTTCCTCACGGCTACAGCCAGCCGGTCATGGGTTAACGTCACAAAAGTTATATGTCCTCGTTGACGGAGGATTAATGGCTCTCTGACCGAGGGCGTTCGGTCTTGGAAAGAAGAAAAAAGTTAGGGATTTCATTTTTTTTTTTACGGCCACGATTTTCTTTTACACGCATCCCGAGAACGATACATTCGCATCTTCAGATACCCAGGCACGACAAAAAATTGTTCATCACATGACCTTTCGGCGGATCATTCTCAGGATTTTTATCACATCGTCGCGATTGGCAAACACGAAACGAATCGCTGAGCTTGGCCACATCCCGCGATGTGCCATGTCCCAGTCTCTTTCGTGGACCAAGACAAAATAACGCGACATTCTCCTTTTGTCTCACTGGTATACGCTCTGTAATGGTCATCTTCGGCGTTCTGGTTTTTTCATCATTCACATTATACGGTCCGGTTCCGATAGACTTTGCGGGTTTTACGGTTTCCAAACGGCTTTGGCGCTCTCTTTTTTGAGATGGCATATGCGCTTAGGGGATCACCTTGGACTTACTGCTCTACGACAGCAGTTTCGCCCTGGATCGAGAGCCAAAAAAAATACCCATGATGGGGCTGGCTCAAGATACGAACCAGTGGCCCGAGGCACAGTATTCTCCACTATAGATGGCGGAAACAGCGATTGATTAATCGCATCCACTCGCTTGGACTCATTTGTGCGGCATTCGATTCGCACTTCGATTTCACTTTCTTCTTCTCTGTCCCACGAGGCTCGCATCGGTCGCACCGACCACGGCTCCGCAGCTTTTCATGCCGCGGCCACCGAGCGGTCTCATCAGTCAAGCTTCGATCGATCTTGCGGGCGGTATATATTTTCAACTTGTCTTTGTTTGTTCTTGTACGTGGCAGATGGCTCTTGACCACGGAAATGGGTTTATATGACGGGGTTTTATGCATTGCGTTCAGCGGGTAAAATACGGATCTGGGACGGTTTACGGGGTTTGACATTTGCTTCTTCCGTGTTTTTTCTCTCTCTCTGCCTCTAACCATCTTGGCGCTTGGCTAGGCTCGAGTATCAGTTCGATACCAGTTACCTAGACAAAGGTCGTGGAGTCTAGGAGGCTTTTTTTGTTTTCTTTTTTCCATCTTGACGACTCCGGCGCTGTCTTTTCTCCTGGTTTTGTCTTCAGTAGAGAGGGACATGGGGATTTTTTTTTGCTTCTTCCCGTCGGTTTAATGGGGATTCGTTTCGATGGCGGTCCTGCGAGACCGAGGGCATCAGGGTTTTCTTCTCTTGACGACTTGGGACGATTCTTACGGAACATTGAGGGCGATATCGAAGGCACAGGACGACAAAGCATGCGAGCTCAAGCTGCTTCGAACCTTGATGCTGTGATACAACGAGGCGGGTTTAAGTTGCCCGCAGTATCTTTTGACAGCTGCGCAGAATAAAAAGGTGGTTTGGAAGCACGCTTCATTTGTCCATGACCTCAGTGGCCCGGGAACCATTTATCGATTGGCGCTTACGAGATTCGAGGATGTATTCATGGAATAACATGGAATGGACGGTGTATATTGATTGTGATACTTCAAGTTGGCTTGGAGTTTTGTTTGTTAAAGCAAGCAAGCAAGCACCTAAGGTAGGTAGGTAGGTACTCTGGAACATCAAGACGCGGGATTCATTCGTTGTCTTGCTCAGTTCACCGGCAGGGCATATCCCTCGCCTTGGGTCTTCCTCGATCAGCAAATACAAAAAAGAAATAAAGAGACTTGTCTCGGCCTTTTGTCCTTGAAGTGATTGGTGTGTGATGCATGATGTTTGACATGAGTGAGATTTCTGGTGTGAATACCCACGTCGGTAGATTATCGGATGATTCCGTCATCTCATGTCGCCTCGTACTCTCGACTTGAGGAACAGCTCCTCGATACTTACGAATCTGCTGTGCTCACCTCATCTTCTCAGCATTGAGACAGAAGAAGTTGTGGACTTATTTAATTTTATCATTGGTGACTCTGATTGAAGCCATTGGCCCTTCATCTGTCAATTGGATCTATTGTTTCTCGCCACCTTGTGCTGGTCGCGCTCATCACGACTCTTTCATACTCTACCCCATCCCCGTTTTCTACTACGTACACGTCGCCTCAAGACTGGAAAGGCACGAGCAATTCCAATCATGTCTAACCGGTTTGTATCGGCGGGTACAATTGGCTCATCAGGGGAGCTGTCCAAAGACACCGGCACCTCAGCAGCACCAACTGAGCAGCCCCTATACGACTCTGCGAAGAACAAGGAGTGGGAGGCGGTTCAGAAGGAGCTCGATGCTGAGCGGCGTCGGCGCGAGGAGCAGCGCGTCAAGGCCGCCACCGGAGAGGGCGAGCAGAGCCTGTATGACGTTTTGCAGGCAAATAAAGGCAAGCCAACACCTCCCTGATATTGCCCGTAGAGTAAAGAGCTGACCGTGAACTGCAACAGCGGCAAAGCAAGCTGCGTTTGAAGAACAGACCAAACTGCGCAACCAGTTCCGCGCACTGGATGATGATGAAATAGAGTTCCTGGACGAGATACGCGCCAACAAACGCGCAGAGGAGGAACGCGTGCGGCGCGAGACGGAGGAAGGTCTCAAGGCGTTTAGGGAGCGGCAGAGGGGTGATGCTGGTGAGAAGCCGCAAGATGAGCCTGCTGCAGAAGGGGAAGGTGAATCATGGGGGGCTGGACGGAAAAGAAAGCGCGTCAAGGAGAGGGATGTCAAGGGTCTGAGGAGAAAAGTCAGCACCGCAGAAGAGGACGACAAAGATGAGGAGCCGGCAACGCAAAAAGAGACTGAAGTAAAGAAGCAGCCGGAAGAAGCAAAGGTAGAGAGCAAAGCCGAGACAAGTACGAAACCGCCCGAGAAGAAGGGCCTCGGGTTGGTGGGTTACGGGAGTGATTCAGACTCGGACGATTGAGAAACCAAAGGTATAAAGAGATTCGTAACTCTTGAAGGGGAGTAATTGCCTCGGGATTATAAAGTACAGTGAGCCGTACCGCAAAATACCATCCCTCGCTCTATCGTAGATGATGCAACATAGATATGGAACCAAGCCCTTCGCCCTTGATATGACATCCATGGTTAAATATACAAGAATAGCTTTTTCCTCGTCGCGCCTCCACCAGGTTATTGTACATGAAACCACATAGCAGCGTCCTTTTCTTCATCACGTTCCTTTTTTGCGTCTTTAGCACATGGTAGGATATTCTCCTGTTTACTCGTCGTTGTTCACATCACCGACATTGGGCGTCATGGGCTTGGCGTTCCAGGAATCGACTCCCCAGCGCCAAAGACTGCGGAAGCTGCCCTTGATCCATCCCTCGATTTCCGCCTCAGGGACGACAATCTGAGCAGCGCGGGCCTCGTCCTCGGGGCTGATCTCGAACCGACGCATACGCTGCATCAGACGAGAGTCCACAGCAAGGGGTGAAGCCCAAATTCTCTCCTTGACAGGCACGGCAGCAGTAGCAGCGTTGTCATCCTCCTTGGGAGCTTCAGTCTCCCACACCGACTTGACCCAGTCCTTCTCCTCATGCTGTAGGACGAGCTGCTGCTCATACTGGCCGTCAGCCTCGCGCCATTCACGGGAAGAGGCGGCGAAGCACACGGCGGCCATCTCGCGGCCGATCTCGTCGGCGAGCTTGCGGCGGTTGAAGAAGCGGTTGAGGCGGACAAAGGTATGGCGGAAGCCGAGACGGTGAGGGAAGGGGATCGGGTTGGAAGGGGAGAACTCAAAGGGGATCTGGGTGGGGAGGCTGGCCAGAGAGTAGTCGTCGGGGGAGTTGTAAGGGGGTGGTTGAGGTGGTCGTTCAGGCTTCTTTTCATCTTCTTTCTTCTCCTCCTCCTTCTTCTCCTCTGGCTTCTCTCCCTCTCCCTCCGGTTTTACGCCCTCAGGAGAACCCTCACCAGCGGCCGGTGTCGTTTCGAGCTCAGGTTTAGCAGGAGCATCAAGAGGCCCAAGCCAACCCTCGTGCAGACCTCTCACGTACTCCTTCCATGTATGCCGTCCAAAGATGATATCACCCTTTGTACCCTCATACTCTGGCACGCTGTTCTTTTTCCTCAATGCCTCGATGGTAGCTTCTTCTGTTTGTAGGTCTTCTTCATCTGGTCGCTCATCCTTTCTCCGCGCCCGGCGAATCTTCTCTGCCACGGCAGCTCTCACGTCACCCTGTTGTCTTCCCTGAACAAACTCCCAGTCCAGACCAGAAGCCGCGAGGACGGGCTTTGCATACTCAATAAAGTGGTCCTGGGCAACACGCAGACCGTCGCCGGGGGGCGCTTCGAGGTAGATGGTCAACTTGCGGGGAAGCTGGCTCGCTGAGTTGATAGTGTCCTTGGCGAGAGGAGCGACGACGTGCTTCCACTTTGCTGTGGCTCGCTTCTTCTCACGCTTGTCGTAGATGATGGCAGCGGAGATGGTACCTGTGATAGCCCAGAAGATGAGCCAGTTGCGGGAGGGCAGCTTCCGGGGGAGGTTCGGCAGGCCCATCATGCGAAGAGCCGGGTTCTGGGTCGGCTTGGGAGTCGGCGCCTTGTAGGTGGCTCCGGTGCCGGCGCCGGCGGCGGGCTGCGCGGGGGGGTTCTGCTCGGCCATTGCGAGTCCGGTGCCGCGGGGATTGTCTGACGAGGCTCGCGGAGGGACGAAACGCTTCGTCAATGGCGTCTGAGGGGTCGTTTATACGACGGGCGGGCGATCTTGATATCGGCCTGGCGGTGGTAGTTCGGACCGCTTAGAGGGAAAAAAATGATGGCGATAAGCGGCGGTGCGATAAGGACTGGCCGGGATGGAAATACTCAGGCTCCGGGCACTTGCTTTGGAGTGTGATTCAGATTGACGTTGCGAGGCCAAAACGGAAGGGAAGCTGAAATCCTGGAGTTGATCTCTGAAGATGGTTTCATTTCTCAGGTTTCTTATGTTGCTAATTGACTTTGCAACGGGTGCTGCATGGCGTTGGCATTGAAATCGACAACTTTGTCAGATACTTTCTTCCCTGGATAGGTACTCAGGCTTCCACAATGCTTCTGGAAGGTGTCGGGACCCCTGGTAGGACACCTCGTGTCTATGGTTAATAAGGTTGTGAGTGTCTAGTATTGTCTTACTGGAAAAGTGACCGAGATCTGATGTCTGCGATACATGGCCATGTAGGACCTGTAACCAGAGAAGGCCATGCTCATGACAACAGCCCAGACTCGTCCGTCAGTCTCACAACAGTTGACAATAACGGCGATACTCTCCTCGTCCATGGATGGATCCCTGGGGAATTGCCATGTGGGAAGCACAGGCGGCGGATGCAACCACACGGGCCGGAACCGAAGCGAGCGTGGCGCCTTGTCATATGGGAGCGTATTAATAAAAGCACGACCCAGCTTGAGACATCAGGTAGAGAGGCTCATCTCAACTGGATGGTTTGTAATTATTCGCAGCTTAAGACGGTCTGACCTGGGCAGAGTGCTGAGGCATTGTGGTGAGCCGTGAACCCCGTTGGTCACCGCATCCAGAGACGCAAACAACCTACAGCGAGAGGAGCTAGGCGCAGTCCTCATGCAATCCATCTCTGTCTGCCCAACTGGAGCTGAGGCTGGGCTGGCTGCAGGTGCAGGTGCCAGGTTCACCTGAGGCTCAGGAGTCGTGGTGGAGGGCCAAGACGGTGTCTGGGGAAACACAGCGGCAGGGGTGCAGCCCCTGAGGGATCTCCCAGGCAAGGAACCTACCTCTGGAGGACACGCCCCGAAATCGAGTCCGTTTTTTGCCCGATGGGTAGAGAGCCCGAAGGAGGAGACTGGCTGGTGCCGTGCCAGAGGGTGGCCAATCCGCGGTTGATTGACCACCAACACCGCCGTTCTCAAATAATATTCGCTTGGAGAGATGGAGATGGGTGAAGGGAGCATGTTTTGGAGCATGTGTGTGTGTTGGTTGAGTAGGAGGCGGCAAATGAGAGGAGGGAGATGGCCTGGCTATGAATGAACCATTTGCCTCTCTCTGGCTGTCGTGTCCAAGCAAAGTCTCACCGAGGCTGATAATTATAGTTGACCGTCAGCGAACGAGCACCCATCATCCTTCCAAGTTCCATCCCGTCTCTACCTGCAGGATACTTGCATGCTGTAGCACCTATATTGGGTACAGCCGATCGTCGCATCTGATCCATCCATTCCTAAGTTCCATCGATGGGTAGATCCCACAAACGTCCATTTTCCGGCCCAGCACTGCCTCTGTGTTACCCAGGCGGATTTCTGGTGTGCGTATCACGGCGGGAACTGGACCCAAGCCCCTGATTAGTAGCCGGTTGACGGGAGACTCTTCATCACCGCCCAACAGCCGTCAGGGGCAGCGGTCGAGCAGTGGCATTGAAGGATGGATGGTTGCAGTTGGCGGCTCGGGGAGAAGTTATAGCGGCCACAGCGGTCACCACCACCGCTTCTTAGAGCATCACCTAACTACAAGCAGCCCGCCCACTGCTGCTACGTACCTCCCTAACCTGCCCCGGTCCAGGCCGCCCGCCGCCCGTGGACCCTCGACCCCTCGGAACCTTCCCCCCCCAAAACACTCCCGTCGTGTGCCAAAACCAAAACGTTCACGGACGATCCCTGCGCGTTTCGACCTGGAGGAGGCGCCGACTTGCATCTGTCATCAGCCTGGTAGCACTCCATACCTAACTAATAGTACACGACGGGGCTCTCTCTCCTTCTTGCGCATCCATCTCTTCTCCTCTTCATCACCGAGTCCGCTGCCTCGTGCGTGCTGTTCATCGCTGGTTGCGCTCTGGACTCGAGTAGGTCTTTTGTGCCCAAAGAGACTCCAGCCCGCCGCTCTGCTAGCTCAGTCCCGCGCCCCTCGCTCCCGTCCCCTCCACAAGTGGAAGCAAGCCCCTGGACTTTGTCCTCCCCTGAAACTCTGGTTGTTGGCCACCATCTCCCACGTCGCCCTCATCCTTTTCTTCTCTCGCTGTCTTCTGTCCGTCACCGACTGCTCGACACCGCATAGCACGATACGAGGCGACCGCGACGCCGCAATCAGACAGGATGGATTCCAACAACAACCGCTTGTTCCTCAACTTTGGGAACAGCAATGACAGGTTGACCGCCTCGGATCGGGCCGCCTATCCCACCACGCCCTCGACCTTTCCTCAGCCTGTCTTCCCTCCCGCTTCTGGTCAGCAGCCTGGCCTTCAGGCTCAGCAGCAGGCTTACGCTGGTGGTTATGCGCCCCAGGGTTACTTTAACCAGAACCAATACGCCCAGTATCAAGGCCAGCCGCTGAACGACTATGCCCAACCCGCTGGCTATCAGCCGCGATCCAATACCCCGGGCACCAACGATCCCAACACCGGTCTCGCCCATCAGTTCTCCCACCAGAACCTCGGAGGCGCTGCTCGAGCGCAGGCTTACGCTCGAGGGCCCTCGCCCGGCCAGCGTCCCCGAACCGCTGGCGCTTCAGGGCAGCCAGCCTATTCCGGGTACATGAACGCTCCTCCCATGCCCAACCAACCTGCTGCTCCTGTCGAGGAGTTTCAGCGAGCGCCCGAGAGAAATCCCGACCGATATGGCACCAATGCCAATAGCAACCAGAAGAAGTGCTCCCAGCTTGCTGCCGACTTCTTCAAGGACAGTGTCAAGCGTGCGCGCGAGCGTAACCAAAGGTATGGTCTACATTCTGTTATCTTTCAAGTACTGCGTAGCTAAAAGTGCTGTTATAGACAGAGCGAGTTGGAGCAGAAACTCCAGGATCCCTCCCAGGGTTCTGGCAGACGCGAGCAGCTTTGGTCTACCGCTGGAAGAAAAGAAGGCCAGTACCTGCGTTTCCTGCGCACCAAGGATAAGCCCGAGAACTACAACACAGTCAAGATTATCGGAAAGGGTGCCTTTGGAGAAGTCAAGCTGGTTCAGAAGAAGGGAGATGGCAAGGTCTATGCCATGAAGTCCCTGATCAAGACGGAAATGTTCAAGAAGGATCAGCTCGCTCACGTTCGATCAGAGCGTGACATTCTCGCCGAGTCTGACAGCCCCTGGGTCGTCAAGCTGTACACCACTTTCCAGGATTCTTACTTCCTCTACATGTTGATGGAGTTCTTGCCCGGTGGAGATTTGATGACGATGCTCATCAAGTACGAAATCTTCTCTGAAGACATTACACGGTTTTACATTGCCGAGATTGTCCTCGCTATTGAGGCTGTACACAAGTTGGGCTTTATCCATCGGTATGCGCCACCCCTCTCCCTCGGTATCCCTCGGTATCCCCCTGAAACTTGACTGACTCTGAAACAGTGACATCAAGCCCGACAACATTCTTCTGGACCGTGGTGGTCATGTCAAGCTGACTGATTTTGGCTTGTCGACGGGTTTCCACAGACTCCATGACAACAACTACTATCAGCAGCTGCTTCAGGGGCGATCCAACCGGCCGCGTGACCGTAACTCGGTCGCCATCGACCAGATCAACCTCACTGTCAGCAACCGATCTCAGATTAACGACTGGCGACGATCACGAAGATTGATGGCGTACTCGACCGTTGGAACTCCTGACTACATCGCCCCTGAAATCTTTACTGGACATGGTTACACCTTTGACTGCGATTGGTGGTCGCTGGGAACCATCATGTTCGAATGTCTCGTTGGATGGCCCCCATTCTGTGCTGAAGATAGCCACGACACGTACCGAAAGATTGTCAACTGGAGACAGACCCTGTACTTCCCCGATGATATCACACTGGGCACCGATGCTGAGCATCTGATCCGAAGGTAAGATATTCAATGTTTCGAGATGATGGACGAGATTGCTAACGTAAACCAGTATGGTCTGCAACACGGAGAACCGTCTTGGTCGTGGAGGTGCACACGAGATCAAGAACCATGCCTTCTTCCGTGGCGTCGAGTTTGACAGCCTGCGTCGCATCCGCGCACCTTTCGAGCCTCGCTTGACCTCCAACATTGACACGACCTACTTCCCCACTGATGAAATCGACCAGACCGATAACGCGACGGTTCTCAAGGCCCAGGCCATCCAGAACGGCCGACAGGCGGAGGAATCTCCCGAGATGTCCCTGCCCTTCATCGGCTACACCTTCAAGCGGTTTGATAACAACTTCCGGTAATTCTCGCCAAGAAATCTTTGACTCCGGCAAGTGTTCATCTTGGAGAAGGCCCAGTTCTGTGAACGGGCTTTGCTTCACTCGAGCTGGGAAGGGGCAGCACTCTGGAAGCGCAGAGACGACGCCTTACAACACTCAGCAATGGTTTGACGGCCGATCAGGTTCTTGGATGCTCTCGGGACCACGTGCCCTTGAGCTTTGTGCTTTTTCAAGATGCCTCCTTGAAGGCTGTAATTGCAGGGCTAGTCTAGATAGCAGGCTTCTGGCTCGGGCAAGCTTTTTATCATGTATGGATTTCATTGTACTGAGCATGTAACAAAAGAGGGTAGTTCAGACCTTGCTGAAGAAGTCAAAGACTAATAAAACAAGTTGAAACTTGAAGGGGCATTTGCATCGTGTCTTGTGATTGCTAACACCTGATTAATGATGGATACATGACAACATGTAGTCATGCCGTGAGCCTTGATATTGTACTATTTGCATTCTACTACAACTGGAAAGGCCTTGGTCAGCGAAACTCTTGGTTGAAGCAAGATTGTCCCTTACTCTTGTACATGGAGAGCCCGAGCTTGAGCTTCAGCTCGTATCAACCGTAACAGCAACTGTGGACGATGGAGCTCGTGTAGCGCCTTGACATGGCGGACAGCCAATCTCTGCGCCGTCATGCGCCAAATAACTATCCTTCAACGCCATATCCTAAACCGTATAACCTTTTAATGACTCCCGCCCAAAAGAAACTGCGATCACATCCGTATTCATCTCCGCGCTGTCAGACCAGGTGCTGCGTTGAAGCGCTCCTCACGCTCCGTCATAAACATGACCTGGATCCAATACTCCTTGGCGTCAGGATCCCAGAAGCAGAATTGTCGGTCCTCGCGCTTGTCCAGCTCGCGGGCCGGGATCTTGAAGCCGACCGTCTCGTAGGGCTCAGCGGCGACGAGCAGGTACTGGAAGTTCTTGTCGGGCTCCTCGATGTGCTGTGTGAAGGCGTTCATGACCTGCCACTTGGGTGTGGTCTCGGGGGTGGCGTCTGGGTATTGTAGCTGGAAGAGCAGGCCCTGCTGGCGCGTGACAGGGTCTCGGATCTTGGTGATCTTGTATCCAGGGCGGCCGATCTTGACAACGTTGCGGCGCTGTGCGAAGCCAGCTCCTGTAACGCCGACGGGAAGCCCTGTGGCAGGGTCGACGGCGCCCTGGCGGCCCTCCTTTTGCTCGCGGGCGGCACGGCGGGCGAGGTTGGTCTGATGCTTCTTGCCCTGGGTATGCGCGAGGTAGGAACCGTCATTCTGGTGAACCGTGAGACAGAGACGGCACTCAAAGGAGCCGACGTGGTTCTTGAAGAAGTAAGGGTCCTTGTCAAGGTCGATGGTCTCGAGGGCGAGCTTGCGAAGACGCTCGCGACGGTCCGCGTTGGTGGCCGACTGAGACGCGACGCCGCCGCCGCCAAACTTGGAGCCTGCGCGGTTCTGAAAGTCCATTGCGTAGAGTCGCGGTTGTGTATTGGTATGTGTGAGGTTGCGACTTGTTACGATCGAGGGTTTGGCGATTTGGTTGCTTTCGCGAGGCTGAGGATGGGAGAGGAAGAATGTTTGCGAAAAGACAAGGTTAGAGAAGCATTGAACTTGGAGCCTCACCGAGGTGAGAAATAATTATGGGGATGCTGTCAAGGTGGCTGACCAATCAAGCTCTGCTCTTCATTGACACAGCTGTTGCAACTCAAAACGGACATGAAGTTTACACATTTTAGTATATACAAGAATGGAATTATTACAACTCTAGGATTTCTTGAATCTACAATATATAAGTTTTAAGGAGTGCAGTTCACAATATCCGCGTGCCTGGAAAGCCACACCTGGACACATTCCACGAACCGATCAAACTCGGATGTTGGAGTCTCGAGCACAAGGGCAATGAAGCCTCTCCGCACTAGCCAAAATCCTTCCTCCATCATCTCCAGCCAGAAGAGGTCCCTTAGAGCGTCAATCTCCTCGACTTCTCCAGATCTCTCAAAGACACGGGTGCCGTTCTTGGGGAAGTGCACACCCATGATAGTGCCCAGCCCGGTAAAGACCACTCTGGTGCCCTTGGTCACCTCATTGAGCTTGTTTCTCAGCTCATCGCCCTTGTTTGTGAACTGAACAGCAACTTCAGGCGTGTAAATCTTGCTCAGACCTGCATAGCCTGCGTGTGTCACCAGGGTGTTGTTGTTGAAGGTACCAGAGTGTGCGAGCGCACCAGGACGTCGGGGATCAAAGGCTGCCATGATATCTGCTCTGCCACCGAAAGCACCGAAAGCAAGTCCTCCGCCGAGCCACTTGCCAAATGTCTTGAGGTCGGGGCTCAGACCTAGCAGTGCGGCGATGCCTCCTCCAGACATGCGAGAAGTCATGACTTCGTCTATGATGAACAGCACGCCCGCCTACATCTTGTTAACTAAGTGGTCTTGATGCAAAGAAAGTAAAAGAACTTGCCTTTGCTGCAGCTTCTTGAATTCCCTTGAGGAACTCGGGATTCCCTGGAAGACCACCTCCAGAACCCTGCATTCCCTCCACCAGAACCGCAGCAACACCCTCACTCGCGATGGCGTTGCGGGCACTCTCAAGGTCATTGTACCTTGCCACGATCCAGTCGTCCATGTCAACATTGTTGTCTTCAGGCTTCCCTCCCTTGAAACCTATCACAGCTCCATGATAGCCGCCGCTGAAGGTGACGATCTTGCGCTTCTTGGTGAATGCACGGGCTGCTGCCAGAGCATGTAGATTGGCCTCGGTGCCAGAATTGGCGAAGCGCACCTGCTCTATGCTGAAGCGCTGACATATCTCACGAGCAAAGATCTGCTCCTGAGCTGTGTTTCCACCGACGTTCAAACCCGTGTTATCCAGGACGTCCCTTATGGCTGAGAGGATGATGGGGTTGGAATGCCCATAGAGAGCTGCAGTAAACTCGCACGTCAAGTCTGTGTATCTAAGAGTTTGTTAGCGATGCGGTACATGCACGGCCTGCTTAAGACTTGCGTGTGTCCATCCTCAGACGTGACCTGGTATCCCTTGCCCGACTTGATGACTATCGGAAATGGACTGGCGTAGAGGACTGTGCGAGTGTTTCCTCCCGGCATTGACTTGATGGCTTCTTCATAGAGGGCCTTGGAGCGTGGGTTACGAGCAACATATCGAGTTGTGGCCTCATCAAGCTTGGCCTGGATAAGCTGTGTCAATTCTGTAGCCATGATGAATAAGGATCAATTGAAGGCGGTAGTTGTAAGATGAAGCAATAGTTTCGTTATAACTGAAGATGTGAGCTTCTGTTATATACTTGTTCGACTGGTAGAAGAGTGATCTGGATCCGATGTCGCTTATGACGCCCCAAGGATGCTATTCGTAAGTGAGATAACAACTAGCTGGACCCCGCAGAGTTCAGGCCATTTGCGATAATTCAGAACTCTTCATTGGCCGCCATCGAGCATGATGAGATGCCTATCGCCTTTCGGGCCGGGGTTTGCCAAAGTCGGAGCCATGATACCCGAGTCTGGATTAACCGGGTCTCGGGTTTCGCGTTTGGCACTTGTTAGCCGCATCTCTGCAAGTCTCGATAGATTTTAGGAGAGTATAATGGCGGAAACATTGAATTCAACTTCGGCAAACACAGATAGTCGGTTTTTTCTACGATTGCCTTGTATCGTTCCGAAGACCATCTTCTCAGGTGGTTCTGGTAGTGTTGAAGCTGGATGAACTGCTGGCCGAGTTTGGGTGCAACCATGGTCGTTTAGAAACAAATGTGGTCAATTTGATCTCAGATATTTGTATGGAAGCTTTTACTATAGGTATTAAGCGTAACTATAGTCAGATATTCCAAGATCCTTTAATCAGCCTCAACCTCATGGTGTTCAGATCGATCTGGGCTGCTGGGATGATGGGATCTAGTGGAGTGGAGGTACGTACCGTTCAACCGCCAACCTATGTGGGGAAGCGGAAAAGCGGTGTGTGAAAAAAGCCGGCAGAATCGACATCCCACGTAATTTTTTTGCCCAATTTTTGAAGGTGCTCGTCTTGCCTGGAGAAGAGAAAGAAGCCAAGCCGAAGATATTCGATAATTCACAATGGCCGGCTCAATCAACAAGCCCAAGAGTCAGTATAACCTCTCGTGGAATCATACTCATGACCGGTAACCCTAACAACTCCCAGAGCCCAAGTCCAAGCGGACGCCCGTCCGTCTTCGCCACAAGATCCAAAAGGCATCCGTCGCAAAGCAAAAGAAGGAGCGCAAGCTCGCAAAGAAGAACCCGGAATGGCGAACGAAGCTCAAGAAGGACCCCGGCATCCCTAACCTGTTCCCCTACAAGGAGAAGCTGCTCGCCGAGATTGAGGAGAAGCGCCTGAAGAAGGCCGAGGAGGCGCAGAAGCGAAAAGAGCTGGCCAAGGCTGCAAAGACGGGCGTCAAGGATGAGGAGGTGATGGAGGATGTCGATGTCGAAGACGATGGCGACGATGATGTTGATGAGATGGAGGACGACGGTATGGATGAGGACATTGACGAGTCGAACCCCATGGCTGCGCTTATTGCCAGCGCTCGCGCTGCTGCCGCTACCTATGATCGACAACTGGCCGACGACGACATGGACGAGGATGACGATAGCGAAGAGTCCGACAACGAGCGTGGCCCTGAAATGTCAATTGGTCAGGCTTCTTCGAGAAAGACCTACGACAAGGTCTTCAAGTCGGTGGTTGAGCAGGCCGACGTCGTCCTCTATGTTCTCGACGCCCGTGACCCAGAGGGCACACGCTCTCGCGAGGTTGAGCGCAGCATCATGGCCGCTGCATCTGGCGGCAAGCGCCTCATCCTCGTCATCAACAAGGTCGACTTGATTCCTCCCAAGGTCCTCCGAGACTGGCTCGTCTACCTTCGCCGCTACTTCCCAACCCTGCCTCTCCGGGCCTCCAACGCCGCTCCCAACGCCCACACCTTCAACCACCGCGACCTGACCGTCCAGAGCACATCCGCCACACTTTTCAAGGCCCTCAAGAGCTTTGCTGCTAGTCGTCAGCTCAAGCGTGCCGTGTCTGTTGGTGTTATTGGTTATCCCAATGTGGGCAAGAGCTCTGTTATCAACGCTCTCCTCTCGAGGATGAGTGGAAAGGGTAGCTCCTCTTCAAAGGCGTGCCCTGCTGGTGCCGAGGCTGGTGTTACGACGAGCATCCGATCTGTCAAGATCGACAGCAAGCTTACTCTGCTTGACTCCCCTGGTGTCGTCTTCCCCTCTTCCTCCTCGACCCAGTCTGCCGGCCTCGTCTCACTCAAGAATGCCACCGAGGCGCACGCCCACCTGGTCCTGCTTAATGCTGTCCCGCCTAAGCAGATCGATGACCCTGTCCCTGCCGTCACACTCCTCCTGCGACGTCTGTCGTCGACTCCCGAGCTCATGCAGAAGCTCACTGATGTTTACGACATCCCTGCCCTCCTCCCTGACCGCAAGGACGGCGACACCACAACCGACTTCCTCGTCCAAGTCGCCCGCAGGCGAGGCCGTCTCGGCCGCGGTGGAGTCCCCAACATCAACGCCGCCGCCATGACCGTCGTTACTGACTGGCGTGACGGTCGTATCCAGGGCTGGGTTGAGCCTCCTGCTTTGGCTGTCGAGTCCAGCACCGCGCCCTCCAAGCCGGCCCTGAAGAACGCCGGAGAGGATGAGGTTGCTGCTGACCAGAAGCAGATCGTCACCGAGTGGGCCGCCGAGTTCAAGCTTGAGGGTCTCTGGGGCGACGACGGCAACGCTGACAACGACGATGCTATGGAGCAGTAAGAGAGGGGGAAGTTTGGACTTGAGAGTAAAAAGACGTGACGGACGGTACATGAATTCTTGACTGGAAAGTTTGGCGTTTCAAGGATTGGCTGGCAGAACGGACCTAGACCGTGCATATACCTTTATAAAAACAATCTGTCTTCCCAAACTCCTGCGTAGTTCACCCTGTGCTTTGTAGATTGTGCATCATGCCATGTACCTGTACCTCTAACTACCTTACACAAAATAATCCCTCTTAAGCCTCAAGCAACTCCATCTTGACACCCCGCTTGCCAGTCATCTCGTCCTTTTCGTCATGGACTCTAACCTTGACCTTCTGGAATAATTCCACATGCACCTCCCGGCTTCCCTTGGTAGTGAGCGTAAACGTCTCCGGGTCAAAGTCGGCCTCTGGCTCGGGCTCGGCGAGATCCCTGAGTCGGATCAAACCTTCGATACCGAAGCGCGGGACGAGGACGACGAAGCCGTTGCTGAAAATTTTCATGACAAACGCTTCCTCCTCAGCGACCTTGCCCTTGAGGGCCTGGCCGACGTAGTAGGAAATACTGGCGCGACCAGCCATCTGGGCGTTGCGGTGTCGCACGTTGATGTTCTTGCACACGGCCTCGAGACGTCCTCGGCTGCGGACATTGGGGTGAACGGCCTCGTAGTCGATGGCAGCGGCAAGCTGTCGGTGAGCGAGGAGATCGGCGTATCGGCGGATAGGAGATGTGAAGTGAGTGTAGATCTCGGAGGCAAGACCATAGTGACGGAACTCGGGGTAGGCTTGAGTGCCTGAGCAGAAATACTCTGCACTCATCATACAGCGTGTCGCCATGATACGCACCAAAGTGTTGAAGAAGGGTTCCTTGGCATCGACACACTGATCCAACGAGTCGGCGAGGGCCTTGCTGGAATCGGTGCGCAGCTCCAACCCGCGCTTGGTGCGCAGTTGGTTCGCCAGCTCGTCAAAGTTGGTCTTGGGAGGAGCGGCGTGACGACGGAGGATGGCAGTCTGGGGGAACGCTTCATAAATCTTTGCTGCAACGCTGACGTTGGCGAACAACATGAACTCTTCGACCAGCGAGTTGGTGTCGAGGAGCTGCTTCGTCTTGACATCGATGGGATCAGACGTCTCGGACTCAGTCTGGACCTTGACCTCGGGCGAGGAGAGGCTCAGAGCACCAGCGTCCATTCGCTTCTGCTTGAGCTTCTTTGACAGCATGAGGAGCATCCGCATTCCCTTGGTGAGGTCGTCTTGCTGAGACTCATCATCGATTCTAAGTTGAGCCTGTTCGTAGCTGAAAGCCTCACGGGACTTGATAACAGACTTTGTGAAGCGAGCGCTGACGATGTCGGCATTGTCGTTCAGCTCCCAGAGCACCGAAAAGGCATATCGTTCCACATATGGCTTGAGAGAGCAAAGGTCTGTTCCAAGCAGGGGCGGAAGCATGTCAATACGCTTGTCCACTAGATAAACAGTCGTGCCGCGGATGCTGGCCTCAGTGTCCATGGCGTTGGCAGGCTTGACAAAGTGCGAGACATCGGCGATGTGGACGCCAACCTCAAAGTTGCCGTTCGGAAGCTTCCTAGCGTGGAGAGCATCATCGATATCCTGACAGCCGGGAGGATCAATACTGCAGATGAGAAGTCCTCTGAGATCCTCCCTTTGTCTCCAGCCGGGATCCTCCACGCTGGCTGGCACCTTCCAGTCATGGCCTTCCTTAGGGAGACAGTCAAGGACAGTCTTGGGGAACGGTCGGTACTGGACATCCCATTCGAGCAGCAGAGCCTCAGTCTCGGCCGCCTTGGTCTCCAACTCTCCCAAAGAGCGTACAAAGTGTCCAATGGGGTGTCTAGAGTCGCGCTCCCAAGCATCAATGGTTACCAAAAGTCGCTTGCCGAGTAGATCTGAAACTTGTCGAGTACGAAGTCGAATCTTGGGAATCTTCTTGTCCATGGGGATGAGGAAGACGCTGTCCTGCTTGCGGCCCTGGCTAGACGCTTTGCTCGCAGACGAAGGGTCGATATGGCCAACATACTGGCGCCAGTTACGCTTGATTACGCCAACAACCTTGGCAGTTGGTTGCGGACGGCCTTCTGAGAAGCCCTTCTGGGTCTTCTTCACCTGCTCCTGCAGAGCCTTGCGCTCCTTTTCAGACACAAGGTCTTGGCTTTCCTCCACGTCTGCGTTCTCGTTCTTCGTGATGGCTTCCTCCTCGATGATCTTTGTCGAAGGCTCCTTCCACTGGTCTTGGGGAAGAACCTCGACAACGACCACGTCGCCGTCGACAGCACGGTTGATGTTCTCGCGACCCAGAATCAGCAGAGGCTTAGGGAATGCCGGAACCTTGATAGAGCCCTCCAGATAGTTGTATGGTGAGACGTTGAAGATGCCCTGATGCATCAAGCCGGCCTTGACACCAGTCATCATCCTTGAGAGTGTAAAGTACTCGGGATATAGCATCTGCCCCTGTTTCTTAAACCCTCCTTGGCTTTGCGACTCTGCTACCATGTCGAGCAGCCTCTCGCCATCCTCGAGTCCGCTGACATAGTCTTTGAGAGAAGATGCGTGAAGCCCATCTGCCTTGGCTTTGCGGAGGTTGTCTTGGTCGTCGCTCAGCATCACCACTGCAGGGAGTTTCTTGGCCTTTGTGCGCGCCAGATGCTCGCCGTACCATTTCACGGCCAGTCGCACAGCCCGATCATTTCGGTCATTAACGGTTTCATTTGCCTCGCGGTGGACAAATGTTTCCTGTCGAAAGTCGTTGAAGAAGACATAAAATCTCTTGTCCTCGCTCTTGGTGAGTCCTATTAGCCGGTTGTAAAGCGGCAATGACCGATTCCGTAGCTCCTCGAGCACAGTCTGCAAGATGATGACGTCGTAAAAGGCGGAGCTCTGCTCAAACAGATCCATGGCGTTGAGCAGCGCGTTGGTATCAGGGACCAAGTAGTGTCCTTGGGGGAATGCCTTGGTGCCTGCTGGCTTGTCCGAGAGGACAAAGGGCTGAGCTGCATCTTTGTTAGTATATCGAAAAAGAGTTAGAGATACTGGAACTCACCCTGCTGAGCGGCATTTCTGGGAGCATACTGAAGACACGCCTTACAGAGCTTGGAGGAGCAAGGAATGTCTGTTCGCAAGTAGACTTCTCTAACAATTTTCTGCACCTTGCCGCTTCGAGTCGAGCGCACGTAGACCTTGCTGGAGATGTTGGATGCTAGGGCATCGCCTTCCTGAGATCTTTTTAAGCTCGCCATCTCTTCTCGACTTTGTCACAAGTGGTGAAGCAGATTGTGAGTTGGTGATGAAAAGTATGTCGTTGAGCAAGCATCTAGTTTGGCAGGCGAATTGAAAGTGATAGTGGGGCCGTTATCGATAAGGCCCAGTCAAAACAAAGTGGCAGTCAAAACCTCGACTTTGTAATGGATGCGTAATTGCTTCAACATCAGCATTCCAACACTCTAGAGCGGTCTAGAAAGATACCAAAGTTTCCATTCTCCTTGGTACGAAGTTTTCGAGCCACGTTTGGTAAGCAGCTTGGAATACGTTCTCGGCCTTTGAGGAAGTCGTCACATGACCAGCAACAGCGACTGTGGATGTCACGTGATTGAACCACCACTTCAACTACCTGCCTACCTTCCTGGCTGACCCTTCATCATGAATCCTTATTGTGCGATGATCTCTTCGGCTTCAAGGCATTTGAGAGAATAATCTGTGGTCAATTTGCTGTCTTGTGTCGATCTTAGAACAACAGCCCCGAGTTATTCGACATCTGTTTCGTTGTCAGGAGCAGGAGATACACATCCTCCAATGCAATCACCACCTGTCACCAGGAGTCCTCTACCTTCAAGCAAGAGATGCGAGTACTAAACTCTCTCAACGTTCTTCCCGAATTGGAATTCGAAATGCCATGAATGCCTTCATCATCTGGATACCCCGGCTTCGTGGAGTACGGTTCAGGATCACCAACTGCTTGATGGACATGGAAACCCACGGTCTACACTGAGGCGTCTAGCTTCTAGACAATACGCAAGAGTGACAGTCGCAACTAGCCATCTGATATACTCTCTTTCAGTCGCACATCAACGACGCGTCCCGGTCCGGACAGATATCCCGCCCTCATCAAAGACCAAATTATTAGCAACATTCGCCAGCCCTCATGCAAACGCACTGGCCTCGCATGGACGCAAAATCCTGTTTTTGAGTTTCAAATGTGCGTTTGCTATCAGGTGGGACGGCTTCAGCTTCCAGTCGTCTTACCACACCAACCGTTCGGATGTTAGGAAAGCCATGGTGTCTCAATAGCATCCGACTACGATATCCTCAAGGAACAACAACATAGCCAAAAACTCTGATGGGAGACGGCGAGGACCCAGCGAACTCCAGAGAAAGACAAGATTAGAGTCAGGCTCGCCACCCTTCTAGGTATTGTTAGCCAGTGATGGCAGTAGCGAGCTCAAGATGCCTGCCGCATGATTATCTAGCCAAGTCTTCCGAAGTACCAGTCTTGGCTGTGTAAGTGTGGCCTCGTATGATGAGAGTCGCGCAAGACTTGACCAGGGTCTTGAGCAGCATGTCGATGATCTTGGCACTAAAAAGATGATGGCTTCACGACGTTGGCGTCCTAGTTGACAGCACAGCCCGGTACAACTCAACCATCAGTCAAGTCAACCACAAACTTTCATATCCCCCAAGTGCACCTCACGAGTCGACTTAATATCCGACGTGATCGATGTCTCCAGCACGCGAACCAGGCCGTTCCAGATAGCCGCGCGCCCCGAGACGGTGGAGTATGCGCTTCTTTTGAGGCCAGATGTCTTCAATCAACAAGCCAACGATATTGCAGCCAGGTATCGAAGCGAACTGCCCAGCTAGACAACGTCGGCTCGCCCGGAGGTACCAGAGGATAGACATGCAGTGACATGTTGACCACTGTCGCAGTGGGGAGCATATGGGTGGGCTCTTCGTCCAGCCTCAGCATGCACGCGAGGGCCAGAACCAATCGAAATGGCGTCGTGAGCGCCTTTCATGAGCCACCAAGTATCCCTGGATGGTATGAGGTATAGACGCTGCATTCAAACGCAGAGTGTCATCACGAAGCGGTTGCGGCCTGAGCAGTCCATTTCGACTCTAGACAGGGGAGACAGCATCGATCTTTGAGCAGGTGATTATAACCTGCATGCTCAAGAGCAGAGGTCTATCAACTTGACCAGCGTTATTCATGTACATGTCAAAGAAGACAAAGCTGTTCTTTGACATGCTGAAGAGCAACTAACAAGGTCGCCGTTACACAGCCCGACAGGCAGAGTGGACAATATACGTGATGGCCACGGTCACTATTCGTCGCATGTCCTGCTGCAATTACAAGTACCGAGTCGCTTATGCGGAATCATTACGCTCACGACTGATCCGTTTCCACCTTGTCGAGACATCAACACACCCACAATATCTGTACAGGCACTCTTTGGGGTGAAGAGTAACATCGGCGGGCACAGAGCGCAAGTCAAGGCTCGCAAGCTGGATCATGATTTCCTGCTGAACGGTGGAATTGGTCATCTTTCTCGGCATCCTCACTCTTTGGGATAGCATGAAAGAACGAAGTTCAGCTGTGGCGGCGGAATTCATGTCACCGATGGCTAGCATCCCGAAGGGCAGACCAATCACGCAGGATGGTCAACATTCAGAGCTTGGCTCCGCCATTATTGTCATCAAGATCCCTGCAGCCTGGTCCTGATTCACTGGAAATGCCAGGATTGTAACTGAGGGGCATCGCGAGCGAGATGGCAGACAGCCTGGTGACGAACGAACTCAACGGAACCTAACCCATGAAACCTGTCCGACTGGAGGAGTCGAGGACGAAAGGCACACAAAACACCGTGACAGCGAGTTCCCGACTTGCCTATTACATGCACGTCAAGGCAAGGCCAACTTTCACAGCATTCAAATATATCGACGGACCACGAATGACGGACAGATCGGTGCCACCTCCGACTGTCTCTCTGCTCGGGCCCGCCTGACAGGACCGAGCGCGACCAGTCGTGATGGAGCTAGCGTTAGTTCAAGCAGAGGAGAGCTGCGGTGTGCTAGGACTTACAGTAGCGACGCATTCTGATGGGTCTTGTCATACCTGACTTGCTTGACGAGACAATGCGGGCGCGTCAATTCTGTAAAGCTCTTGGGCTCTCACAGCTTTATCCCTACGGCACATGGCGAGCAATGTCAGCATCGGTAATATTCCACCCAAGCGTGGCTGCGGCCGGTGAGAGGATGCCCTGGCCCGGCGCGCGTCGATCCATGTGATGGCGAAGGGGGGAGCAGCAAGCTGCTGGATTCGGAAATGCATGACGCCGGCTACTCTGCTAGACCCGGCGGTTTGCGAAAGTGGCCCTCTCGGAGCTCCCCTCGAAGGAGCCTGATAACGCGCCGCGTCTTGACAAGAGCTCACGAGGTCGCGTTTAGCGTGCTATGTGCATGCAACTGGGATTTACAAGTGGGAGAGGACGGACACGCTGGACGAAGGAAGACGCGGCTCTCGTGGCATCAAGACTGACTGTAGTCTGACCTCATCTTTGACGGCTTCAACGCGGACTGGGCATCGACGACTCTTACGACAAGCCGACGGTTTGCTACTTGACACCAGTACCTTGTCAGTGTGGCGCGGTTGCTGAGAGGTGACTCGCTGAGCCGGCCACAACCCGTATCCGCCCTGATGGTACTGGTATCAGTGCCTGAGCAGGTAGACGCTGCTGTCTCTATCACGATAGCCGGGCCTTGAACACGGGCACTTGCTTCGATGCTTATGCAAGAGGCCAAAGTTGAACGGAACAGCATGTTCTGATCCAACAAAAGGATACGGATACGGGTTAAGACTTGCGGATGCCAAAACCAACACCATGGACTTGAGCAATCTGAGCAAGCAAGCAGATCCAGCAGAACAAGGGTCTTGGGTGTGAGGATATGGAGGAATCGAGGGCCGAGACAAACGCCTCTTGCTCGCCAAGAGGACCCCAAGCAAACGATGCCACAGACGAGCCGGCCGCACGGGCCGATATGATTGGCCCCGTACTCGCAAGTCAGCCAAAGGGAAAGCCTCCAGCCGGTCAGGCGTCACAAGACGAGGAGCCGAGGGGAAGCTGGACAGGGGTGATGCATCAGTATGATGCAATGCGGGCCCGGATTTATGGAGCAGGCTGATCTATTGTCAGCGGGTCAAGAAGGACGACCAAGACTCTGTTGCTCAAAGACGGAGAGATTTAAGGAGGAGACGGAGGGAGACAGCCAAACAGGAGAGAGGAGATTATGTCCGACCGGTTCAGCGAACCAGGATACCGGCGAGGGGAAATGCAGCCACCTGATGGTGATGTTCCCTTTGAGATAAAGCCGAGGCGAACAAAGACTGGGGGGAACCGGCGCCGGCAAAGTTTCACGTGCGGGCCGGCCGAGAAAGCAACCTCATACGACGTTGGCCAACATGCAAGCGAGAGATCTACGTGACGGTTAAGGCAGGTACTCGAAGCACCGCGTTGGGTCGAGTCTACAGAGATGAGTTGGGGATCGGATCGAGTGGACAGCAAAAGAGGAAGCGAACTATGGTCACAGATAAGGCCAATAGGCTTGCATGAGATGAGATCCAAGCGACGACGATTAAAAACGGCGACAGGAGGCCAAGTGAGATCGAAACGGCCCCAAGTGCTGGGTCCATGGTTGGTGGGATGGTGGCGGGCCAGAGATGGAGTTCTGGGCAAAGGTGAGGGGGAGGGGGAGGAAGATGGTGGCCGACATGGCTGACCCTCCTCTAGCAAGCACTGTTAAAGCCGCGGCGGGCTAAGCTAGTGGGCGTGAAGAACGGCGCGGAGTGCATCGGTGATCGATAGCCCCCGCCCTGAAGGGCACTGTGGCTTGTTGGTTCGCGGGCGTGGATGGGCGTGTCGGAGCATCAAGCATCGTCTGTGAGTCGCTGGATTCGATCCTGGAGTGGATGAGCTGAGCGTCACGAGGAGGCGCTGCGCGGGGCAGAAATGTCTCTGGCAGAAGGGAAACAGACCATGGTTTCTCGCGTATCTCGCCTGCTAGTCACCTCGCCGGCGGAGTCTGTGAGCCTGGGGGTGAAGATTCGGGATCATGGTGCATGGCATGTGGCATGGGGATCCTGGATCTAGAGCATCTTTGGGGACACTCGCATGGCTGGCTGGCTGGCAGGGCACGCAAGGCAAGGCAGGGCATGGCATGGCGGGTCATGGTTTGGCATGGCATGGCATGCAGAGTTGCAGCCTCTTGCTGCCGCACACTTCTCCAGGATTTGCAGAGAGCCGAAGAGCGGGAACTGTGCGTGGGCGGGGACCGACAGCGGGTGAGGGATCGTTGAGCTCGTGGTTGTGGATGGTGGGAAGACGACAGAGTTGGTGTGGTCTGGGGTCTTGGGGGCGATCGCTCCCGCACCTCCCCTCCCACGGTCTGCGTGCGCCCCTCGTTGGGTTGGGGAGAGAAATTGGCATTTCCCTTGGGGGTTGATCTCTGTTGGAACTCTGCTAATTACTGTGTAGGCTGTCAAGGTTGCGTCGTCAACAAGTGGAAGCAGGTTGCATCACAAGAGCTTGGTTGACAGGGACAAGGGGGGCTCAGGGTGACGGTGGAGCGGATCATGAGCCCTGTGC
The DNA here is from genome assembly GCF_000151355.1 of Fusarium vanettenii 77-13-4. NCBI lineage: Eukaryota > Fungi > Ascomycota > Sordariomycetes > Hypocreales > Nectriaceae > Fusarium > Fusarium vanettenii. The sequence goes on from NW_003315881.1 coordinate 701,562, forward strand.
TTGCTTCAAGCAATACTTCTGGGGATTTTGATAACCAAGTTGTCTGGTCTCTGGGAAGCCTGGAACTGCTCTCCAAGCGCCGCATGGTGGCCGGAGTTTTTGGAGACGCATGGTGGTAGTTTGCAGTGGTTGACAAGTAGGTTGAATGGCTACTAACCACGAACTAGCGCCAGTCCCAAGCACCGCGCCGCCGTGGTGCGGACCCTAACGTCTACCGGTCTTTTCCAAGTTTCATTATTCAGTTCAACTTGTCTTGAGAGTCCATATCTTGGCAGATAAACGCCAACATGGTCACGCTGGAGCTCTACAACAAGTGGACAAAGAAAGCCTATCAAAGACATGAAGACTCTATCCGTGGGGTTCAGTGGATGCGTCTGTTATCTCCGGCGGAGACTCACAACATGTTATGACAGATAGGTCGGTTGGTTCTTGTCCAGCCTCATCAGCCCACTGGGGACCTGCAACGGCTGAGTGACCACAGTACGATAACGGTTCGTCCGAATGACGTTTTTTCATTGCAAGCGCGGGCTGGGAGAGACAACGAAAAACATGGCCAAGGGAACTAACAACCAAGCCTTCAAGCTGGTTTCTCTAGGCGCTGAAGTGAAACTGGGGTTGGTATGCGCTTCGTGGATATGTGTCAGACAACAGCCTGACGAAGGCACTCCAAAACATGAGACACGACATCACGGGAGAAGCTGAGACATGAGACAGTTCAATACGAGCGAGCAGCATCGGAAGGATGATGCCACTAGCCCGAAGCGGAAGAGAACTCGGTGAATGAATGGATGGGATATCCGTACTGTCGCGTCGCTCTGAGTCCTTGACCGAGAGAGGGAGGCATGTAAGTGACAAATGCGCTTCACGGACGTGGGGAGCGCATCGCATGAAGGCATGCAGCAAGATTCTGACACAGGACCAAGGCCTCGCATAGAACAGGCCAACGGCACAGCATAACAGACGGTCCAACGACAGACAGCAGCATCGCATGAAGACGGTGATTCAGACGTTTCATGTCGTTGAAGAACAGCTAGCCATGTAATGGAGACTGTATGCAGTTAGCATGGTCGCGCACAGGGCAGAGAGAGCCATGTCCTGTACGCAGGCAGCGCAGCGCAGCACGGGCTGGAACTGGAGCTGCAACGACAGTACGGATACAGGCGCTTGGTTGCTTGCCCGCAGTCTTGCAGAGCGGAGGCACACGCACGCACACCCCCCGTCACAAGGAACTGAGCACGGTGCGACAGTCAGACCCGGCAACGCGGATCGGGGGCGACAAGGCTCTGGTGCTGGAGTTGACGTTGACAGCCCGGCCAGGCCGTGTCTGTCTGTCCGTCTGTCTGCGTGCTTTGCAAAGAATGCGTTCTTTTTGTGCCGTTTTTCAACGGGAGGAAGTATGCCATTAGAGCCGGCCTGCTTGATGGCTTGGGTCTGGGCCTGCCTATTCCTGGAACCCAGGTCTTTGGATGTGGAGCGAGGATAGAGATTGGTGCGCATTATTATTCACGACAGGAGATTACACCAGCCTGAGATGAGTCTGTAAAAGACGCAGTTGTTGGCAATGTCGCTTGCTAGTTGCCTGTCTATCCGGATATCTACTGATGGTTCAGAGCAGATACATGCAGCAGTCAGAGACACCGCGATACCCGTTACGAGATGCTGACAATTGATGACATCTATTCATTGACTTTAGCCTACGAAGTCGGGGGAGGCTTCAGCCGTTATCCCATTCCCTGGTTTGGGTTTGGGTTTGGGTTTCTGCTTTCTTTTTTGGCGCATGCCTTTCAATAATGGGAACCTACCTTGCACGGTGACATCTCACTGGGCTCTGGCCTGGTCTGCTCCATTGGAGGATCATGATTGATGCGGGTGCTGATGCTGCTGATGCTGATGCAGCATTCTTGCTCTTCTTTTTTGGGCAATTCTACGGATACTTTCCTTTTCCCTCTTCAACAACATCCGTCTCACCGTCCATCTTGGAAAGGCATCCTCCTTGTTTCCCGCCCGAGCCGCCCACACTCCTCTTCATCCGGACTCCTCCATCTGTTCAATGCTGTAGACAACATCATCGCCATCTTCAACCACCGTCGGATATCCACCTCGCCTCGGCCGGCCTTCTCCTCTTTGACTGTCTGTCTCACCCCTAATACACACACGCCTCTCCTCACCCAGAGACCAACCAGGGTATTCTCCCCCCTGCTCAATCAACTCACCCTTGCTCCTGTCTTTGCCTTGGCTTCCATCTCCACCACGTCCCCTCCTCCCCCGGCTTGCGCCATCTCAACCAACCATCCTTCGTCATCCGTCTCCCTCCATCCGCGCCGCCTTTCAAACGGTAAACCCTTCCCCCCTCCACTCCATCCTCCTCTGCTATCCCAGCAGCCTCTTCGTCCCACTCCTCCCTCCTCCATCTACCGAGGACGGATACCATCTACACACAAGCATCTATCAAGGAGTCAACCGACGACACGGGGAGCATCATCAACAACAACATCGGTATTACCCATCACCAACAGTTTCTATACCCTCTACCTTATCCGGCACATCTTTCATTGAACAGCACCACCATCTTCGGCAACAGAAGTTACCCATCATCGGAAGCGCATCATCATCCCTCTCTGGTTGCCATTGTCTCTCGAACTCGAGGGACACAGCCCGCGCGCGCGCAACACGCGCAAACCTGTACAGCATCAGGGAAGCGTACCAAGTCTCGGTTCCTTTTTTTTTTTTCATGAAACCCATTCCTTTCCATCAAAGATCCTGTCTGTTGCGCTCAGCCCCGCGCAACTCACATCTTATCTGGCGTTTCTCTCCATCACGTACTGATTGCGACTGGCGCGCCGTGCTTGTCTGCGCAATCGCATCGCATCGCATTCATCATCAACCTTGAACCAGAGGTCCCAGCTGCTGCGCTACGGTTGATACAAAGGCACTAGCCAAGCTCCGCTTCAGAAAGCTCGTTTCTCTTCTCCACATTCACGCGCGCCTCCTCGGTCGCATTATCTCATACGACGCTATCACTCGCGCGCACTCGCGTCGGGACCGTCAATCAGAGTCACTCACCGTCGCTGACGCCCCCGCTGCGCCGCCGCCGCCTCCTCCACCTCCGCCTTCACCAGGCTTTTTGGCTTGGTTGCTGCTAGGTCCCCTCAGATCCCGGTCGTCACTTCTGGGTCCTGGTCCTTGCCTTGTCTGCTCGGACCAATCCTTGCGCACCTGCCTGACCGGGTGATTGGATCCATCCTCCCAGGGCCTTGCTCCTGCCCCCCCCCGAGGAGTGGTTTTTGCCTAGCTTCCTTCCCGGGTCTCAAAGTCGCCACTGGCCACTGCACCTCACTGCAAGCAAGTGCGACTGACTGCAACTGCAACTGCCTGCAACTGCAACTGTCTTGCCTGGTAGCTCCCTCGCTACTTTAGCTCGCGCACCCACTACTACTGCACCTTCCCTCCCACCCCATTCATAGGTTCAGCGCAATCCCATCCCGTCCCCTCCACCTGCCACCATCCATCATCATCATCCATCCCACCACAACCACTACCTCCACCACCTCCATCGCCATTTTCTCCGCCTTCCGCCATCACACACACACACGCACGCACGCTCGCATACACCCGCTCCATCGCATCGTTTAACCATCCACCTTTTGATCAACGAGCACACGTATTTTTCGAGGTTTTTTGCAAGGCACGCACGCGCATTTTCTCATCGCTTCGTTACGCGATCACCGTTTGGTCTGTTTCGCATCCGCTACGCTGCGCTGCCGCCCTTGTCCTTTCCATCCATTTGAACCGCGAGCCTCGTTGACGTCGTTGCCGCCGCCGTCGCACAACGCGCTCCGCGTCCGCATCCCGTTCCATCACCACACAAAGGTAATTCAGCATCCTGTTCCGTTCCCTCTCTGTGCCCCGTCCCTCCCTTCCAGCCTTGCATCCTGTGTCTGTCTTGTCATCTGGCCTCGTCTTCGCCTTTTTCTTTGCACGCCCATCTGGACTGGATGGAGCGCGCCGCCGACGCCGCCGCAACCGCGCCCGTTTCCCGGATTCCTATCTTGTCTCGCTTTGGATCGCTAGCCCATGCCTGTCTCTGGGAGTTTGCGCCCCAGCCTGCGCATCCGCCAGCGCCTGAGCCTCCCCTCCACGATTCCGGGCCTTGGCCTGGCCGGCCGAGTCTCATCACAAGACGAGGCCAGTCAGGCAGGCTTCCCACCTCAAGGCCCGGCTTATAACCTGCGATTCGCCATTCGCAACCAACGACGCGCCTCCTCCAGGCGGCCAACCACGTGCGACTGACGTTGCCCTCCTCTGCATCTTCTCCAACGCTTCCACTCGTCAGTCCAAACATCTCACGACACGTTGCCATCGCCATCACCGTGGTCGCTATCCTCGTCGCTCCCTGTTGGCCTAGCCGCTCGGTCATGTACTCCGCCCAGCAAGGCGGCGCTGATAACGCGACGATCAATCCCGCCGCTCTCAACTCACCCGGTAAGTTTAATAGTTATTTACTTGGTACTAATTGTCGCCTCACACCACCCCGCGGTCTGCCTTTCCCCTCTTGTTCATGTCCTGCCCGCGCGCAAGTTCAGCATCACTGTCTTGTGCTTCACATCATGTTGAAAAGCCGAAACACCCCACCTTCCCCTGCCTACTCTTTTCATAACTACAGTTGCGACATAGACCGAGTGCGCGCGCGCTCAACGCCGCCTCTCTCTTGCGCTTTGCTCTCATCACTTCATCATGCTAATCCTTCGCCTTGATTACAGGTATCTCTCACCCGCCACTGCGCAACCTTAAGCGCAGCCACTCTCCGGACCTCTACGACACGCCGCAACCCGGCAATGACGGTATGTCGGGTCGGATAAAGCGAAAGGAGCAGCTTGGCGCTGCACTGCTCTTGGCGCGCCCGGCCTCCTGCCGCAATCCGCTCGCGATACTTGCTTCCGCTGTGATTCCGGACTCTTCACCGTGCTTTTTGCTACATACATCACAGCCTCATATGTCATATTAAAGATGGGGGTTAGAAAACATGCTGACTGATCTTACCTTTCCAGGTGATTCTAGGCCGCTTCGGAAACGAGGAAGACCGATGAAGTCGAGAACATCAGGGAGCATTTCCGAGGCTCCCGGACAGGCTCCGGCCTCGCTCCCCCAGGCGATTCCCCCGCCGCAGACACCTCAGTCTCAGAACACAACATTGCCGCAAGCCAGTCCCGCGTACACACCCGCTCCGACTCAGATGCCCCCCAAGACCACTCCGACGAAGTCGACACTTAAGGCACTACCTACCGTTCGAGATCATACGACCGACCAGCTTAATGCGACCGGCGATGAATATCTCCCGCGCGAGATCGACGAATTTGGAGAGAAGAAGGTGCAGCCCAATGGCACACTAAATGGAGGTCGGGAGTACAAGTGCCGGACGTTCTTGGTCCCTAACAGAGGGGATAAGCTATTCATGCTTGCCACCGAGTGCGCAAGGGTTTTGGGCTACCGAGACTCGTACCTCTTGTTCAACAAGAACAGGTCCCTCTTCAAGATGATTGCAACCCAGGCCGAAAAGGATGATCTGGTCCAACAGGAGATTCTTCCGTTCTCGTATCGCTCGAGACAAATCGCCATTGTCACTGCCAGGTCCATGTTCCGACAGTTTGGAAGCCGTGTTATTCGCGACGGTCGAAGAGTTCGGGATGACTATTGGGAAACCAAGGCCCGGAAACAAGGCTTCACCGAGGCTGACCTTGCTGGAGAGAAGCGTCCCGGCGCAACCAAGGCCAGAGAGGCGGCTGAGGCCCAGAACAACGTCCTGCTGGCTGGCCCGCACCCAGAGATCGTGTACAGCAATAATCCTGGACCCTTCCCCGGCCCCCCGCAGCCGCACCTCGTCCAACCAGGTATGATCGGACCACCACCCGGAACCACCACCAGAATGCCTGGATTGACACTAGGATCAGAACTGAACGATTCACGGCCACGCGATTACTCGGGAATCCTCAAAGGCGGACCTCGACAGGAGATCACCGGCCCTGCTTACCAAGACCAGACCCGTCCCTCGCCTCTCGGAGAGCTCAACGCCCAGGCTCACCATGCCGCCGACTTCAGCCGGTCAGTTAACCAGCAGCGGGATATGCGCAACGAATACCTTACAGGGATGTGGCGACGATCCCATGAACAACCGTCTTCGAACCTGACCCAGCAGCCCGTGGCCTCGGCCGACACGACTTCGGTTGCTACCAGTAGGCCGTCGCATTCACCGCATACCACAGCGACGGCCATCTCCCAGCAGCCTGGAATGGTTTCTACGCAGAGCCCACAGATGATGATGACCACGGCGCCGTATTCTCAATCAATCAGCGCCCAGAGCAACCTAACTCAGGCGCCCATGAGAGGTATGGCCCACTCTCCAACGCAGTCGAGCGCAAGGCCAACACCTACTCTCCCAGGTTCGACCAGCTCTCTGTCGCAGGGAACGCCCAGCTACAACTACCAGTCGGGCCAGAGCATGTGGCCGCAGGCTCAGGCGCAGCAACACACGTATGGCAGTTACACGGCACAGTCGCAAGCGCCCCATCCATCGCAGTCGCCTGCGTCACATCTGCGCCAGCCAAGCTCGGGACAGATGCAGACCAATATGCAGTTCCCCGGTATGGCAAGCATGCAGTACGGTGCGGGTCAGAGCATGTACCCAACAGATCAGACGCCTCGGCAATACATGCCCCAGGGTGGAGCCGGAGGGCCGGCGGTCACTCAGGGCTGGTCTGGTCAGCATTCGCCGGCGCAGCAGCAGCAGCAGTGGTGGACTCCTGGACAGCAGCCACAATAAGGGCTGTGACGACATGTGCTGACGCGACATGACGGAATGATTTGACATACGATGACCTACCTACTCCTGGTTTCACTAGGAGATTCGACTTAATTGGTGCGGTGCTGTATTGTGTCGGATTCTTATTTTTTTGGATATATGTTTTATGGAGAGACTTCTATCCTCTCTTCGGTCTGAACTCCTTCAGTATTCCTGGACAACCACGCATACACCACGGTGGAGAGGCTATGTGCTTTTGTGGGCTGATTTGGCTCGATGAATTGCAAATAGCGATTGGGCTGGGTGGGATAGAGGAGTCGGAGGAATCAGGAACTGAACACGGCATTCCTATCTTGTTATTCTTGGGCGGTTTGGTTTGGTTGGATTGGATTGGATGCAGAAGGGCTGGGGTACATGCATGGCTCGTAACACATTTTGTCCTTCCCGCTGATGGGGTCTTGGGATACTCATGGGTTTCATATTTTGATCTTGTTTGGAGGCATTTTCGGGTTTTTCCTGTTTGGAAAGTCAGTTTGTTTTGTTTGGATTCCATGCGTCTTGTCTTGTCTTGTCTTTTTGGACGAGGGAGGTTCTATCGGCGGTTCGCTTGTGCGTCCCTAGGAGCCGTTTGCTGCGTTGGCAAGGCAGACTTTTATCGGGCTTTCATTTTGATACCACGTCACCTCTTCGATTCGTTCTTCCCAACACCATTTTTATCTATTTCTTCTTCTTCTTCTTCTTCTTCTTCTTCTTCTTCTTCTTCTGCAGACACGCATTGTTTATTCTTGTTGAGCGGACGCGACGAGCAGTCACCTGGGCAGACCATGCAGTGTTGCATCTAGGAGGATTCAGGGCTTGAGGCAGGTTTTCGGCCTGGGTTTGATGCGGCGCGTGGTGATGGTGTTGTTGCTGCTGTCCTTTGGCTGCGTGTCTGTCTGGGCTTGTTTGCCGAGTTTTGATGTTGTCGATTAAGTTCTCTTCTTCTCGCTTGGGGGAGGTTTCTACTCGTGTAACTTTTGCTGCCTGGACGGGAGCATATATCTTTGTCACCCCGGTTAGTACATCGCGAGTGCGGTCGGCATTGGGCGGGTCGTTGGATCTGGCAATGAGAATTGATTTATTTTGATCTTGTGCAACTTGGTTGTCTCTTGACTCGACGAATGATGGTGAGACTATACTTGTGGAGGATAAGTGAAGTGAGCATTATCATCAACCCAACTCACCTCCATCTCAGCTATATATTCCCTCATGTCGTATAACAAGGCCTTGCTTGACCTGCTCTCCCCCGATTCCCTCGCCCCTCCTGCCGCCTGCTGACCTGACAGAATGTCTCAAAACGACCCAGCGAATCGGGCTGTCCGGGATACCTACAGGAGGAGGGGCTCGCACGAGGTGGACAGGCGTGGTAGCACCCGTCGGGATGTTTGTCTCGGGGACAAGTGCCTGCGCCCTACGAGGCTGGCGTGTCTGTGAGAGGGCAGGGTTTCGAGATGTGATGGGTGAGGTGGGTTGCACGGCGTCGGAAATGCTAACAATAGGTTCGCCTGGAATTGTCAAGTTATCATGTGCTTCTGAGACTTAGGGGGACAATATGTTGCAAGATGGGGAGGCTAGACAGGTAGCCAAAGATTAGAGTAATAGCACTGCTCCGAGGGCGTGGCTTATCCAATAGGCCACATTAATCACTATCGTCTCCATCCAAAGCTTCGTCCTTTTCTTCCTTTCCTTCTCTAATCTCGAGGGCATCCTGGGTCTCGTCGCCACTAGCTTCGGCCTCGTCCTCTTCCTCTTCTTCCTCCTCAACATCATCGTCATCATCATCCTCAGGCACAGGCTCGTCTTCCTCCGTCTCGGCATCCTCTTCGACTTCAGCAGCTGCTCCAGCGCTGGTGGGGTCGACACGGGCACGCTTGGTGCGAGGACCCGATGCCTCAGAGGCGAGAGTCGTGTCAGGATCCACGTCAGTCTCGACGTGGGAAGTGTCGGGCATATCCGTGTCAGGTCCGTCAGTCTTCTTGGCGCGGACCTTTTGGCGGTAAGATGTGCGCTTCTCAGTCTGGATGGCGTTGAACTCTGTCACAATGTGTCAGCGTGTTCTTGAGAACAAGGTTAGAGACAGGACATACTAGCAAACTCGGCTTCCAGGGGAGCGCGGAGGAAGGAAAACTCGGTATCCTCTAGTGCCTTGAAGACGTCTGCGGGAGCGATGGTCTTTTTGCCAGCGTTGATGGTGTTTTCGTTGGCACTGCGAGGTGTCAGTTGTTGAGTACACAGACCCCGTTAGAAGATGGACATACTGCGAGGCCAGATAGTTGATGAATACTGTAGTGCTCTGGCTCAAGGCCAGGATAGCATTGGCCTGAATCTGCGTGTTGGGTGGGAGAACACCCTTGGACAAACGGGTTATTATCGATTTGGGAAGTGTCAGGTCCTATCACAAAGTTAGCTAGAGCTCGAATCATCATCACCCTTCCACTTCATCATCCCCTAGCTTGATATATCTTACCTCGATAGTCACGGCATCCTTATGGTCTTTATCCTTATCTTTGTCCTTGTCCTTCTTATCCGTTGAGGGAGAGGTGGTGTCGACCGCCTCGGCACTCGCTGGAGCTGGCGTCGAGGCGGGAGCAGGAGTGACAGCAGCCGCTGGCGTAGGGGCCGGGCTAGGCTCTGTGGGTGTTGCGTCGTCCATGGGGACGAAGCGGGCGGTGGATGTGTCGCTCTTGCGCGGGTTGGACTTGCGCGGCGGCATTGGGAGGTGAGGCTGAGTGGTGGTGAAGTGTAGAGGTGAAGGTTTAACGAGAAAGAGGCCTGGTGAGATGCGACGAGGCGGCAGGAGAGCAGCACTTCAACAGGGCAACTCTATTGAGGGAAATGATACAGCCCGGACACAGCGACCACTTGGCCTTTGCTATGATCTCTTCTCTCTCCTTTCCGTTGAGATCCTAACGCGACGGGGGAGATCACCAAGAGCCGTATCTCATTCCTCGATAAGGATGTGTTCCGTTGATAAGATTCAGAGTGTGTATGGTTCCTCCAAGGAGTAAGAGGATGTGATGGCAATGATTTCGTCGCTGAGTGAAAGAAGCCTTGACAAGCGACGTTTGCGTGTTGGTGTCTGTGTCATGTCAAAGTTGAAGAAGCGCGCGTCTGTGGGTGGCGACGCGATGCCCCGCTGTGAGTGGCCGAGCACGCGTTAAGTGGTTATGGTAGTCCGGCTGCGGCAGGTACTACGAGCAATGGCTCTTGCAATTGTAATGTCATGGTCAAAATAAAATGCAAAGAGATATCAAGAGTTTAGATCAGTTTTATGACTACAATAAGATTATACTTTGCTATTCACTACATTGGAATTCACGAATCAATTGGCCTCTTCATGCACATGCATGTGCCGCTACAGAGAGGAAATGAATGAAGGTAAGACTACTATACTTGACATATAGCTTCACCCAACAATCAAGTCACTTCATGCAAAGAAACAGTATGAGTTCAATCTGTTCATCAATTGATTTAAGTAGATATGTATATATATATATATATCTTGCTAGCCGTCTGACTGCTCGTACCCTTTCCGTCATGGACATGTATATCTCTCTGGTTCCTGATGATACAGGATACTTCTCATAATGCTGGGTGCTAACCCTCCAGCATGAGTTTTTGCTTCATGTGCGGACTGTTCATAGTCCCATCATGCCGCTTGCTTTGTTCGTCATAACGTGGTCAAAAAGTAAAGGAAAGTTCTGGGGTATATCCATCATAAAAAATACACAAAAAGCCTCCGTGTCCCGGCCATCATAAGCGCCAGCACGTAAAGTAATCCTCCCTTGAAGTTTCGAAAAGGGATTAAACGAGTCGATCTCTGCCGACTAGGAGTAAGAAGAAGAAAAAAAGATTGGGGTTCTTGCTTGTTTCATAAAAAGGAACGTGGGCATGAGCTTTGTTGCTTGGGTAGGCAGTGTTGTAACGTAGAGTTTCGGGTGGGATTCGGCGAATGAAATGAGATAATCTCTCTTGCTCGTCATTGTTGATGCAAGAATCCATCCATCAGTTCATAGCACTTTGATTCCCTTGTCCCTGGTGGTTTCAAGGCAGTCCGTCCGAGATGATCGGCCCCGCCTTTCTCGGGACAACGGTGATCGACGGGGGTTGAAACGAGCCGGCGCCGAAACCGTTGCTTTTGTTCACCTCGCATGGCATACAGGCCAGACCGGGGTTACTGTACGGCGTAGGAATACCGAAATTGAGTCTGCCGTGTTATGGTTCATCCGATAGCCCTGCCAATTTCCGACTTGCGGATCAGCGGCCGGGGTGAGAGCCCACCCATGAATACCTCGTCATCAAATGACATCCTTGAAGGGCTGATCATGGAGTGCATCCGGTGGTGTTGCCGTCGGATGTCAAGAGACCGATTTGCTCGCGGAATGTACTCGCTGGAGCTGCGAGGGCCGAAGACGGAATCGGGGTAGTGGCCGTGCCAAGGATCGCGAGGTGAGATGGCACTCACGGTGCTGCTGCGACTGCTGCGTGTGCGACCATGGCGAGAGGCCGAAGGGGGAAGCTTGGCCAGACGTGAGGGCTGGCGCTTCAAAGGCGAGACGAAGGCATCGTCGCCTTGGACGGTCTCATCGGTGAGACCTGGGCGTGAATTAGGGGCACGGGCGAGGAGCGGAGTCGAGGGGACATCGATGCTGCGCTTGTGATGAAGGGAGCGAGGTGAAGAAATCTCCTCGTGAGGGTTCGGGCTGTTGTAGATGATGACACTGGGCGGTTTCCGAATCGAGCTCACGGATGTGCTCTTCTGACGCTGGTGCTGCTGCAGCTGTTGCTCCAGGCTGTGGCTGTGTCCATGGTTGGAAGTGGCCTCGATGATCGGTGTCTTCTCGAGAGACTTGTCGGTCCTCCAAGACTCAATCTCCTCATCGTCGATGGGGGTGATGCCTCTCTTCAAGAACAGGAAGCGACGTTGGCGTTGACGACTTCGGCGGTAGAGGAAGCATCCGACAGCAGTGATGGCGGTCAAGGGGACCACAGTCGCAAGGACGATGACGATGATCTTGATTTCCGAGTCGTTCATAATGACATTGTCATCGCGAGTCTGTGAGCGAGTATGATGAGGTAGGTGGTGGTGAGGGTGAGGGTGAGGGTGAGGGTGAGAGGTGAAAAGATGTCGTGAAAAGAGGCTCTGCCGTATAAGTCGCAGACCAAGATTGATTGAGAAGTGAAAGATGAGCGAGCGAAGTGCTTTCAACGGCAACGGTTACCGAGGAAATGTCCACGGGGCATCAGAAAGCCAGGAGTTTTACAATGCTTGCAACTCGTAAACTAGGGTAAAGGCGGTCAGTTGCTGTGTTGTTCAAGGGTATGAGCATGAGGCGAAGAGTGAGTGCAATGCCAAGGCTGTCCCTGAAAGATGAGCCGCAGGCATGCCAGTAACTAGGATCGAATCCAATGCTGATGATTCGTAAAGCGAAAGGGTAGACCAACGTGAAGACGGCACTCAAGGCGAGAGTTGAGATGATGCTGGATCAAATCGATTCGACCAACTCATGAGACGGTACAAGTTCAACCCCGTAAATCCGGCCACCGTTTTCCAAATCGACGTCGGTAAGGTAAAGAGGTGAGGGGGGTAACGGGCCAGGAACTGGACGCCCTGTATATGGCACAGACAGGACGAGGGACGGCAGGTCGGGGATGGGTTGAAGCTATATAGGGACTGGGGGCCTTTTAGAGAAAGAGAAGCGAGGCAGAAGAGCGGAACTGGGGTGTGGGAGGGTGTGCAGGGTTACAGCGGCGGCGTGTCATGGGTAGGGACGGGATGGATGGACCTGGATCGTCATGAGCAGCATGGGATGGGATGGATTCTGAAGCAGGGGTGTGGAGAAACGAGCGAGCGAGCCAGAGAGGGTGTGAGAGCGGGAGGAAGCTGATACAGACCTCCATCGAGAGACGGATGGATAAAAGATACTTGGTGGACTAAATCCGTCCACAAGCTGGGGTCCAGTACGGAGAGGGTACCAACTGTTCTATGCTTAGCAGCACCCAGTTCCTGTTTCGTTCAGGTACATGTACATATTTCTAGATGCTCCTGCTCCTGCTTGCTCCTGCATGTGCCTTGCATATGGTTGAACTGGGCGAGGCGGCGAGCTCAGGCAAGGCGACCAGAGCAAACCGGGCTGCAAGGAGGAAAACGCAGGCCAAAGTCCCTTTCAATTTGGGCCTTGTTTTCTGGTCTGGTCTCTGGTCCGGCCTGGCCAGGAAGAATAATTCCCGCAGAGAACCAATACAACCCGAGTCGTGCCTTGCGTCTTGCATCTCGCCGCGTGTGTGTGTGTGTGTGTGTGTGTGTGTGTGTGTGTGTGTGTGTGAATGCTGCTGTGTCGAGTCAAGAGCCAATCGACCTCCCACCAGACAAACAAGTCAAGACCCCCTGCGGCGACGGCGCTGGACGTGGATGCGGGGCGGCACACGGTCCAACGTTTTAGGGGCACGTTAGAGACCAAGACTAGCCCTGACCAAGGGCTCCATAGACTGGGAGGGGCGCCACGCCACTTCCCACAGGGGACCTCGTCTCTCACCAGGCGGGGGACAGGGGCATCTTCCACTTGAAAGCCATGGCGCCATGGATGATGAAGCAGCAGCCGAGGGAACGTGGCACCGCCAGGGACGGTTCTTTCAAACGGTGACGGCAGAGAAGGGTTACGGTGACAGGCTGTGCCGTCCAGGCTGGGCATCATTGCCTCTGCCAGCTGTCATCTCGATCGATCCAAACATTGTCCACGACATGGATGGATGGATGTGATGTGCCATTGATATCTGTACAATTATGAAAGGACCATGCTTTGGCCAATTCCCATCCATTCATCCATCAAGCCCATATCACCCCCTCGCGTCGCTTCCCATCCCATCCCATTGCATCACCTCTGCGCTGCGCTGCGCTGAGCTGCAACAGTCAAAGACACGGCCTGATCTGATCTGAGAGGACCAGGCCCAGGTCCTCCATCCAAGACATGTGTGTGCGGTCTGGTCCAGAAAGGGAGAGAGACATTACTACTCAGAATCAAGTTAGAGAGCCCCCAGCCACCAAGTACATAGCAAGCAACCTCGAAAGAGGGAAACCTCGCAATCAAAAAAGCAAAGAATGATGCGCTGGGCTCGACTCGGCTCGGGCCCCTCGGTTGGTTCCTAGCCCGTCAACGTCCAGAACGGCGAGGCTTCTGTCGCTTCGGTCGACAGGCCCTGCAAGGGAGACGGATCGGTGAGAAGGCGACTTACATGATGGCCTCGCTTTGCCTGGCCAGGCTTGACTTACCTAGCCTGGAATGTAAAGAAATTGGGCAGTTCCTCTGCCGTTGATCCGCACGTGAAGCACTTTGTCTCACCCTGTCTCGTCTCGTCTTGCTCTCTCTATCTACGATGCGGTCTGTGAAATGAGCGCGCGATAATCAGGTTATCGCGACTCAACACCTCTCCACCGTCTCCCAAGCCCCCGTCTGAACGAATACGTATACCAGGGGAGACAATCACGGCTCGGCAGGTCGACGTTGGGCCTCGGTGGCAGCTGCAACAAGACTGCCGTGTGCTGTGCATTTCTGGAGCCGTTGGGCCATTTTTCGATAGTACCAGATGCCGTATCCATTTATGGTGCTATATCTCTCTGAAGCTCTCGCCATGGTTCGTCAAGAACCGTGACTAGTCACATGGAGCACTCTCCCAAAACGAACCACCTGGGCCGGCCCGGGTCTTTGTCGCTGTGCCTGCCAAGGACCGGAGTCACAGAGGATATGCCCATTTGTTGCGCCGTGAATCCAAGCTATCGCGATATACATACTTTCACAGGGGTTCAGGACATTTTTTTGTTTGCTTCTTTTGTGACCCGTGTCTGTGATGGGATGGGATGAGATAACATGTGGTGGTGCCTTTTCTTTTTGCCGTCACTGTGCAGTCGATCAGACGGGACGATCTATGCGAGCCATTTGACGTGATGAAGCTACGGGATGCAATGCGAGCCATTTGCAACTGTCTGTTTGTCGTAGACCGGCTGAGTCGACGCTACATGATACGCTACGATGCGATGCGATGCGGCAGTCGACGCTGTCTCTCCCAAGACGACCTCACTTCAGCACTTGCATAACTACATACATATGTCCGTTCAGCCACAGACAGATAGACGGTGAAATAACTGCCGTGTCAAGAGGCGACGCCATCAATTAGTTTCCCTCTGGCTAGAACTTGATCCAATACCACCTCCGAACGGATATCCCGTCCTCCGACTCTCAACTTGCCCCTTTGGGCAGGGGGATCTCACGATCGAGCCTATCGCATCGCGTGCGGTTTTTTTTTTCTTCATCCTCTAGTCCGCAAGACCACGTTCAGCCGCGATACCCTGGTCTTATCCCGCGTTCCTCTCGCTCAAACTCTTCTTGGCTTCGGGGGGTCGATGCTACTAGTTCTCAATGGTGACTGCGCCGGTCAGGAACGCCAGAGACATCAGGTCGGCCCTGGACTTGTCAGGCTCAGGCCCTTTTTACATGTTGCAGCTGTCACCGCCTTCTCCGCTATGATATTGTTCCTCGTCAGCCGCTGTGAGATTTTGAGACAAGAGGCTAGACTTGGGATGTCAGCCGCGATGAATACGTGAATACCCTCAAGGGCAATGATCGACACGGCCAGGAGGAGGATTTGATGGGAGGCTGAGCGAGGGCACGTGCTGACGAAGGCTTCGGGATCTCTGGAATCTACTGTTCCTGTTCTGTTCCTGTTCCTGAGCCTGTTCCTGGATCCTCTTTCTTGTTCCTGGTTCCTGGCCTGGGCTCCCCCATGGCTTGGTCACGCCACCGGTTTGGACAGACACCATCTCCACATTGAGACCTGGTCCGTCCTCTTCTTATCAGCTCCCCTCTGCAAACACGACTGAGCTACAAAACGGTGGTGGTGGTGGATGGTGGATTTGGGTTGGGGGCTTTTCCTCGCTTCTAGCGGTGGTGGTGTTAGTGTTAGTGCCTTGGTAGTGGTTGGTCAGGTCGGCCGTTGAGTGCCTTGAGAGGAAGAGGCTGGGCTTTGCCGTCCATCAAAGAAGCGGTGTAAGAGGGACGAGATGGAAGAGTTCACGACGACATGGGCATGGGCCCCTGATCTTCCTTCTCCACATTCAACCTCAACCCTGGTTCATCCCGTTCAGATGTTGGCTTTGCTCAGCCTGGTCTGCCAGCCTTTTTGGGTCATGAGGCCTCAAACCTCGTCTCCCTGACCTTGGCTAAAATCACTTAACGCGTCTTTCTTGTCAGCCTCGACAGGGATGATCCCTCGATGGGAATTTTGCGAGAAGGATGCGCCATCATGGTGTCTGCTACTGTACGTACCTCTCAGTTCGATAGATGGATCCAAGATGCCATTAACGAGTGGAGATGCATGGTTCGGCAGACGGTGGATCCTGCCTGCGGGAAAAAAGAAGAAGCGAGAGTTTCTGGTCACGAACTTGACAAAAAGCAGCCTTTAGCTTGGAGATGCCGCGCTAGAAGCAGGAATGGCCTCTGAGACCGGCGCGAGACAAGAAGAGGCTTAGAACCAAAGGACCATGGCCGAAGGAGAGGGTGTGGACAAGAGCCCGGGCTGACCAAACAAAAGATGAGCTAGACGAAAGATCGGACTGTGAGCCGTCCCGTTGATAGGCTCGTCCCGCCCGTTTCGACCCCGGTTCTGGTGGCTTCAGTCATCCAGGAACGCTCGGGCTTGATGTTTGTCCGTCCGTTTCGTCTGCGTTTTGAATGATACGGTGAGCGGACGTAGATCGGGCGACGATCATGATCATGATCGTGGGTATGGGATTGTCGCTTCTGCCAGAACATGAGATTCTCCGTCTGCAAGACCCCATTCACACATCCTCAGGGTCCAATTGATGTATCCTTGTGTGTCTACACTGCATGAGATAGCTGACGGTGAGATCCGACTGCTCTTTAGATGGGGTCTTGCATGATGGATGTTCTGAGAGTTGAAAGTTGAGCGGTCGCCCCCGATACTGCAGGTCCACCATTGGACCAACACCAACCACCACCACTTCCACCTAAGCAGTTACTGGACCTCTGCCGTCTCTTGCGGCTACAGTACAGTGGTGGGCCTCGCTGGCACTGGCAGTTCGTGGGTGGTGGGACACTGAAACCCATGCCTTGGCCTTGGCCTTGGCCCCTCACCTCCCTCTCAAAGATCGTGCGTGCGTGCTTCTTGCTGCAAGGCACGCAGCCCTCCTCCTCATCATCTCAAGAGAGCTGCGAGGGGTAAGGTCCTTGTACAGTCAGACGGACATACAGAACGGCTGGTGGTTGGTCCCCCTCAATTCCCCATTCCGAACTACACCGAAGAGGGCTTTTTCCCCTCCTCTCTCGAAACCAACATCGTCCCGTGTCTTTTCGTGTGACGACACCATCAAAGAATGACTTGCATCAGTAGCTCAGCGCCCGTCGTAGCATCCCCCAAGGCCCAACCAAACATGAACTCGAGAATATCTTCCCCTAGTCCCAGAGCGGCACGAGGCTGAGCCCGTGACATGGACGAGTTTAATTACACTCGGCCTCGTGCAGGAAGAAGCAATTATTCATGTCTCTGTTTGTCACTCGACTGCACAGAACGAGCAACAAAAACCCTACCTAAGCTGGGTTACCTAAATCCACCATCTCGCATACATCAATTTCCACCCCCGCCAAACACACGACGCACATCATCCAACGTCGTTGCCGGCCCCCGCCGCAGCTGATGGATGATACCATGAAACCATGGAGTTGACCGGTGAGCGGGGGCAGGTGAGAGACATGATCTCATGAGAGGCGTCCTTTTTCTTTTTCCTTTCTTGTTGAGACAGTATTGATGGCCTCAGCGTGGTGGATTAAGCCGTCGATAGCAATTTAGCAAAGTGGTTGCATACAGGGCCCGAGGAGATCCCGTCTGCCCGGCTTATGGTGGCCCAGAGTGCTCTTGAACACTGGATCCAAGACACAAGTCAGTACAATGGCTTACAGTGGTCAAGAGGTCAAGTAGGGGGTGCCCACGTGACATTGGGGGCGGCATATCACGGCCTAGATCCATTGCCAGCCAACCCAAGATGGCGTATGCACACCACATATCCATCGCATCTCATCAAATGATCACACGTCCCAAGCTGCACAGCCTCGTCGTCCGACAGCGATTGTCGTTCCATAGCCCATCACATCTCACAAAAAGAGAGCAGCAACAGCAGTCTCCGTCTACCGTGCTACGCTGCATCTGTGGGGCCGTGTGTTGGTGATGCTACAGTCCAGCAGCAACCACGGGTTCAATATCACTTTACGGATATAACCCACTTTCCAAATGGATATCAATGCATTGCATGTTTCCAACGGCCCCAACGCTCGTTCATCTTGCTCTTCCCCCGCCGTTTGAAACGCTGCCTTCTCCACTGACCCGCGACGTCAATGATGACCATGAACAGGATCCATACTCCGTTTTGGGAGTCTTCCGTTCCGCACTCTTCGGAATACCTCGTAGGTGTCTTGGCTCTGGGCAACAGCAACGGGCAACGGTATTGGATTTCTAATCTTTGCCATCGAGACGACGATCATCCTCTCGCCTGCGGCCGGTCCGCTCTGCGCGATGAGACGCTGCGGCCTGCTGGTCAGCTTCGAGTCAAGCGCAAGCAAGGAGACTACGCGCAGATGTACTGTAGGGATCGGAGATGCCAATGGATACTTGATTACGACAGCAGCCGAGCTTGCCCATGGCATGGCTCACGGAAGCTCCGGACTTGAAAAAGAGGGTATATCGGTAAGCCGAGATACCATTGCAGGACTCGAAACAAGAGGTTGTTCGCAAACGACTCGACGCTCCACAGCGAATCCTCCTCAACTTTGCCTATCCTGTGCTACACGGCATGACGGCGCTCTATTGCGTCCGGCTTGCTCATCAACCCCGGACCTATCCCCCCTCGCAACAAGAGAGAGAGCCAAGAGACCCATCTTTTGTCGCGTGGCAGAGCAGCTCTTTTTTTATTCCCTTCTCCTCCTCCATTCCTTCAACCGTTTTCTGCGGCTGGGGTGGTATTCTGTATTTGCAGGGGCATCAGACAAGCATATCCCTGCCTGGAAGTGATCGATTGGCGAACAAGGTCCAAAGCTTGTGTTTGAGATTTTTCCCAGTGGAAAAAGGCGCGCAGAGCAGCATTGAAGGATCTCGATTATGGATGGGATGGTTGTTTCGGACTAGAACTGGCATTGTCCGTCTCATGGAGGGGAGAAAACCTGTTTCGCGGAATCTGTTCCATCCATGAACCAACTGACACAGTTACACGAGCAATTTTTTCTCTCGTTGCAAGCTTGGTACATACACCAGGCCTCGCTCGACTCAGCTCGACTTGTTGTCCCTCTCTCCACATGGGCCTTCACGGTGGCCAATTCGATACCTACAGCGCAGTCAAAACAAACAAGTGCGGCGAGGTACATCAAGAATAGACCGTTCAGGCGGGCCAGCTTGCCGTGCGGGCTTCTCGACTCCATTTCGTGGCATTCACGATCTGACTCGCATTCACGCACACCAAAGGTGTCCAATCCAGCAGAGACACAACATCCACCGTGAAGACGAAAAAGAAGACGACAACAGCTGCATCATGCGTCATCAGCAAACAAGCAGCGGCGAGTCCGTCGCCCAACTTGTGAGGTGAGGCAGAGTTTACTATTCAGACTCCTCTTACCACCCATCACGTTCGGCTCTGCTCCGTCGGCATCTAACAACAAGATGCGGCTCTTCTAATCCGGATGGGTGGTGAGAAATGAAAAGGCTCCCTTTCTGTAACAGTCTCGTCGTGACAGAGCAAGGATGCCTCAGCAAATCACAACAGCAAACCCCATCTACAAGCCGCCTGTGGTGCCAGCGTATGACTGCATGGAAGAGCCCTGCGACCCTCTAGGCGTCCCATCCTGTCATCTCCCCCCTTCCCAGGGCCTCGGGTTTGTGGTTCTTTGCTGGCTTTTCTTGTTTAAGGCTGATGATGCGGCCTCGAGAACTGGCCGCATGTACGAACTTTCAGGTACGGTGTAATCCGTTGGCTGGCTGTCGTTCCTCAAAGGGAGCAAGAGAGGTGGTCGCACATTTGGCCGCATAGAACGTGGCATGCGGATAGCTTCAAGCTTGCTCGGGCACCAAGTTCCTGAAGACCAATCAATAGCAACGGAAGAAAAAATGCCTCTTTTTTTTCTCTCTTCACTCTTTTGCTAGTTCATCAATTGCAAGCCGGGACTATTGTAGCCGAATTGTAGCTTGGTATCTTTGACAGCCACTTCAATTGCTAGCTCTCACTCTGGCTCCAAATAAGCGCGTTTCACGATTTTTTTCTACCCGTCAGCACTTCGACTCGCGGCCATACACGTGTGTCACCAGCCATCCAACAGTTTTTTTCTCCGGATGCGCGGGGAATTTCCTTGGCCGTTGGAAAGTTAATTCACTCATTATGATGTCTTTTTTCTTGATCTTGGGTGGCGACTTTCTGTATCAGCTGGCTTGGAGGGTTGCACGCCGACTCAAGTAATATAGAGATGGTCATATAGCAGATACTCGCGATACTACATTATGAGAGCATTGTGAGAACACTTGTTAAGCGTTAGACTAACTAATGCGAGTATCGTCCTGCAGTTCAGTCGTGCAGCTCCAAGTTCCTGCAAGCAAGCAAACCTGTCTCTGCCAACACATGGAGCCAACCACCTCAAATTAGCTGCCAGGCAACTAACGTTGGATGGAACTAACGTGACCTAAAGAAACCGGTTATCTTCTATCAGAGAGCATTAATGGTTCTCGTGTTAAGCTATAGTTCCTCGCATTAACTCCCCCTGACTCGCCGTCTTGAGTGCTAACGGCTCGAGTCCACTTTGCCGTGTCATTGCTGTGCATGGTCCGAAGAGTCGGTGATGCCAAGGCATGTGATTTTCCCTGGAACAGGCTTCATGGTCACGTTTCAGGGAGGACTGGATCGCGAGGAGTCAAAGGGCGGTGAGGTCTGTCTGGTTCCACTCCTGTGGAGGCATAGGGTAGGCAGCTTTGCCAGAATCCCAAGGTTATGAAGTCAATAATAAACAAAGGAGTTGGCTAAGACCGAAAGTGACTGGGTGTGACGGTGTTTTTTTCAAAGCCAAGACTGAAGTTAAATTCGTGTGGATGAATACGTGTGGTGAGGTAGGTATAGCAACCCAGATATGAAGGAAGACGATGCCTCGGAACGTGAACCATCACCCCCAGATTGCAACTCAAGCACAGTTCCGTCTACAACACACGAGATGACCAACTCACCATCAAGGCGAGTGTTACATGCTTTGACTTGGCTTTCCGGCATGTATTTCTTGTTGATACCTGACCAAAATGGCCGTACAAGAGTTCAGAAAGAACTGGCCCACTGTCAGTAGCTTTCCCACACTCGCTTGAATATCGTCAGACATGATGCAAAAGATAAACAGACGCAGACTCACAAGACGTAAAAACAGAATGGACGCCATATTCAGCTGATGCATTAGGAGTATACCTGGTGAAAAGGAAACCCATTGACAACTACCCCTGGCTGCTCACGGAGTCGAGCACGATAGCAGAGATGTCAATTCGCCCAAGTCCAGCGACGGTACTGCTTCAACACACGGTATTCGGACCGTACAGTGACTAAGCTACACCCAGTCTTGCTGCACCATCTACTGTCAAGCTCACAGCACAAGTAGAGAGTTGTCATTTGGTAACGAGTTTAAATGCACTCGCATTCAACATCAGCTATTAACAAAACTAGGAAATAGAAATGTAACAAAGACAAAGCACTGGATTTGCTATAACCATGATAAAATGAAA
Organism: Fusarium vanettenii 77-13-4; assembly: GCF_000151355.1. NCBI lineage: Eukaryota > Fungi > Ascomycota > Sordariomycetes > Hypocreales > Nectriaceae > Fusarium > Fusarium vanettenii. The sequence continues at coordinate 723,199 of NW_003315881.1, forward strand.
ACAAATGAGAAAATATGAATGGTAGTTTCTATCAAAGGCACTTAGTGTCACTTGACGTCCCTTGCTCATCACAAACACCCACCGCTGCCTTACCAGCACTTGTTGTTATTCAAGAGGCTCTCGCCCCCAACCCGTAACACCGCACTGGAAAGGCCCCTGGAGTCAATTCGCGTCATATATATCATCAGGGTCGTCCTCAATGCCAGCACCAGAGGAAGTCTTATCATCTGTATTGTTAGCAGAAGTATCTCCCTGATTGACAGCGTCAGAAGAAGCATCACCCTCGCTGCCGGTGTCAGAGGAGCCACTCCCCTGGTTCATGTTTAGGGGAACTGGGGGAGGATCTTCGAAGAGCATGCACTGATACCAGGCCTCCTCGGCCCTTTCAAGACGCTCCTCGCAAATCTTGATCTCAGTGTACATGCCAAGGTCTCTCAACAGGTCCACAACGTCGTACGTACACTCGTCCGAGTGATCGTCTCTGGCCAGCTTGCAGAGAACCTCCATAAACGCCGAAGGCTCTGCGTCGCGTGCCCACTCGAGCAGACGACACTGGATCTTTGCCCAAGTCACGACCCATTCCGCATCCAGGCTACCACCCGCAAGACGGCTCTCGATGGTACGTCGACCGCATCTAGAGCGTTGGTCGCCGGGTGTCATGCCTTCGAGCGTATTTGTCGCCCAGTTGCTACTGGCATACCGGTCATCGTCTTCATTTCTGCTCATCAGCTGTGCAATTTGATGCACGCCGGCATCACAGGAAAGAAGCTCCTTGACACCCGGCCAGGTGGGCTTCCACGACTTTGCGGCTGGGTACCATGTCGGTTCATCATGCCGGGCCATGATCTTGGGGTCCTCCAGAATCTTCTCGACTTCGAGTTGTTTCTGCCTATGGCGTCCTTCTTCCAAGAAAGGTTTCGGCGTTGAACCGGGCGAAGGCGCAGGTAAAGGATCCAGGCCGACAAGATTAAAGTTAACCTGAGGCGGTAGGTCCCGCGTGATGGATTCACCATCGAGCAGCGCTTCCTCCTCTGGTGTCAGGAGCTCAAAGTCCCTCGTTGGTATCGGCCGTCTGTGTCTCCGTGCCTGGGAATCCGGCTTCTTGGGTCGGAAAAAGGGCTTGCTATTGGGAGCCTCCCAGTCAGAATCATCACTGGGACACTCGGGATCCAAGGCCATGAACTCGCCATCATGATTTTTTTCCTGGTCCCTGATGTGTTGGCGAAGCTTTTGACGCGACACAACGGGGGCTTCACCCAATTTCCTTGCTCGCCCGAGATATCGAGGAATCCAGCTCGATGCGTGGTAAGCAATCATCTCGTGAGCCTCCTCAGCATCCATACCTTTTGAAAGATCGGTATAGGCAAGGCGGCGGTTTGAGTTTGAGTACTTTGTTACACTCCTGCTTGGACAATGAAGGGTGGACAAAACACTGTCCGTTGCCCAGATGAGAGCAGCATAATTCCTTGCAGCCCTCATGTCCAAATGGTGAGGACCATTCCCGACGTGAACATGCATTCCGCATCTTTGATTGACCCTAACCCGGAAGTTGGTCGTCAATAGTCTGACAACGGCTGCGAGAAGCCGGAATGCTTCATCACAAGAATATAGCGGCGGGCTGTTCAATTCAACAGACTCCCAGCCAGTATTGAAGCAAGCATCCGGCACACCACTTTCCGACACCGAGCCATCAGTGCAGACTAGCCACCCAGGGGGTTTCGATTCATCACGGTCGTCCTCTTCGTCTTTTGTATACGCATCTAAGCGGATGCCCCTTAGCATCTGGGCTATCAAGTCCGGGACCGGCATCTTGGTAGATTGTACGGGTGGGAGGCCGGTTGTAGTTTCGTCATCCATACCATTCGTTCTATGGAAGACGAGAAATTCCAGCTCGACGCCGAAGCTGACGCGTGGAGGGCGTGTATACTTGTCCTGCTTTGATGATGAAGGCTGTGGTCTTTTGGACGCCACGCCTTGATTGTTGGTCATGATGCGGAGTGTTGGTCTGGGGTGCTTGCTGATGGATCTGTAGAGGTGGTCAGCTGTTGAGAATATCCAGAAGATATCTGTTGAGTGAGTGAGCGAGTCTAATTGTACAAGACTCTCGACTCTCTGGAAGGACATCTCGGAATATATACCACCTTTGCACCGGGCCTGTCTAGGATATCTGTTCCCCAGCAGCTTGTCCACTCCACTTGGCCTAACCGTTCATCAACCATTGTAGGCTTTGTTCACCATCATGCGCTCAATGAACACAGGTCATGATGAGACGGAATTTGAATCATGTTTGGGCAACCTTGGCCTTGAACAAACAATTCCTTTATCTACTGGGGTATCAGGGGGAAGAGAAGACTGAAAGCCAAAGGTTTCTTTGTTCCTTGTTCAATATGAAGTTTTCCTACTCCCTTTCGCCTCTTGCTATGATTGAATTGGAAAAAAACTAAAAATAAAGCACAAAACATCCACCACCCCAAAGTACGACTTTCCCTTTGTATTACCCAGAGGGCAGCACAAAGCAGAAAGTCGTACTGCCGCAGCATGAAGCATTCAATCCGTCAACCATCAGTCCAATACGCCTGAGCGTGTCATTACCTCGTCCAAGCCTCGAGGGAAGCTTCCATCGTCGGGTCTTTACTCGTCAAAGGTATCGCGTTGCATGTCTGAAAAAAATGTGTACTTGGTAACAAAAATGGGTACGAGAAGTGAAAACAGGCGTTCGAGTAAACGACGTTCACCTGGCACCCATGGGCCCAGCACGTGTTTGTGCTAGAACCTGTGTTGTGGCGCTGCCAATCGAGCACCGCATGCGTAAACCTCATTCGCTCATTAGAGCAGATAGGCCAGCATGCCGAGAGCAGCAGCAGCCGCAGCAGCACCGCCCGCTGGCGCCATAGTAGGGGCAGCAAAGCCATCAGAGCTGGTCGAGGTTACCGTGTCTTCAGTAGCAGAGGCGCTGGCAGCCGTCCCGGTGGCCGATCGGGTGGCACTCGTAAGGGTGGTCGTGGCATCGTCATCATCGTCGTCGCTGGCGGTGTTCTTGGGAGGCGACTGGGTGGCGCAGAGGGCTTGGATCTTGGACTTGCAGTCCCGCTGACCACTCTGGCTGCCGGCGTTCTGCGAGATGCACTGGGCGAAGAGCTCCTGGCAGATAAAGGTGGGCATGGTCTGCGTGTAGTACTGGAGACCGGGAGTGGAGCTGTTGGAACTGCAGGCACATTCCCACACGAGGGTTTCCTGATAGCGGCATTAGCTTCCATGATCATACAATAGGTAGGTGTGCTGAGAATTGTACGTACCGCAGTGCAGTCGTTCTCCTCGGTGTCGTCCTTGCAAAGGGTATCGCAGGTGTCCTGCTGAGCATTGCACCAGCCGGCTAATAAAACATATTGATTAGTACACTCCTCTGGGTTTCTGACCTTTCACGGCGGTTTTGGTACATACCTCGTGTTCCGAACTCAACAGTGCCTGGGTCAATGGTCATGTTCAGGGAGCTATCGTAGTCTTGGACAGTAGTAGTCTGAGCCGTGACAGCCGAAACGGCCAGGGCGAGAAAGGCGAGTGTGGATCGCATTTTGGATGATATCTGAAGTTATGGATGAATTGAGACGGATACCGAAGAGTGCGATGAGGAGACGGTGCGACAGGCAAGGTCGAAGATCACCAGGTGGTATGATGATGTTGATGGATGGATGCTCCGAGGTGGTGTTGTTGTTTTTGCTTGAGGGTGGTGAAGCAAGCGGAGCGGAGTGCCAGGTATTTATCTTTACCCAGAAACGGGAAGCTTGATGCAAACAGGGACGGGAAGGAAGGGGAAGGGGATCAGACCAAACGCGGAGGTTCAAGGGCAGGTGCGTTGGGTTTTAAACGAGGGAGCAGGAAAAAAGGAAGCGATGATCGGATTCGGTCTGGGCAGGTGCGGTGCAGCGCTGTGCCAGTGCCAGTGGCCTCGGTTTGATTAACGTTTTGCGACAGACGATGCTTCCAGACCTTGTCGGTCCAAATCGGCCGGCACGCACCCACAATCCGTAACCTACAGCAGAGCAGAGCACAGAACATACCCACGCGGCCCATGGATCCATATCCAACAAAACCCACATCCATGAGGCCGCCCCCATGAAGCTCCGGACCTATCAGTCCAGCTGCGCATGAGCTGCTGCTAGCTGGGTCTAGCTGCCCGCCAGCTCTCCTCGCTCCAAACTCTCAAGGGCAACGACGCACAGGCACAAGCCAGCTAGAGGTCGCATCGAATCGTATCCACCCCTTGCCCGGCGCCCGCTTGCAGCCACTCACGACATGCCCCTGCTCGCCCTTGCCGGCGCCATTTCCGTTCAGTCGTCATGACTACCACCACCATCATTGCTCCGCGCCAGGAACCATCCCATCCCATCCATTCATTATCCATGGCATTCACTGCTGCAACTGCCTGAAATGGCCATCGAGATTCTGCCGCTGACCAAGACCAAGACCAAGACCGGGGCCGGGGGCCGCCACACTCGAACCTATCGAGGGAAATAACCGGGCCCACGAGGTCCGGGAAAGAGGTTGGGCCCGTGGGAGGCGGCAGCCCACGACTCGACTTGTTGCGCACAACCAGGATTAGACGCACCTCGATAGACAATCGGTGGCCTGGTAGCAAAGTCTCGGCATCACGCTAGCACCGTCGCCTCTCGTCACTCTCGCTCGTGTTGGACCTAGGCCCCAGCATGGAGCCCAATCTAGCCAGCACCAGTTTTTTTGCCAGCTGGAGATGCCCGGCTCAACAAGCGAGAACTCCATCCGATGCCGAGGGCCCATATCTGAGACGAGCCAATAATCTCGGGCACCTTGAATCACCATTGTCTCTAATATTTGACACGGGCCACCTTAGCGACCATCTGTATTGCCTCATCAGAGCTCCGTTCCTCACAAAATGGGCATGACGACCACATAGTGTTGTCTTTGTGGGTTGATCTCAAACTCCAACGCGTTGGGCCTCGGCGGTGTCATCTCCACGTCGACGTTGAGCACTCAGTTCTTGGCGCGAGGTTGGAGCTGCAGCTAGAGATCTGCTCGACAGCACCATCTCCGGAAAAGACGGGACACCCGGAAAGTGGAAAGGGAAAAGTCCATCCATCTTCCGCGTCCATTTGGCTCATCACAGGCAGGGACGCCAAGACGTCAATCTTTCTCCAACAGGCTGGGTATCATCGATGGCATCCCAGCTCGGATGTATCAAACGCCCGGTCCTTTTGCCCATGTTGGGTTATCTCAATCTAACCCATGTGCATGGTGCGTAGTGTCACGGACAGCCAGATACACATGTTGGACTCTGTGCGATCCATGCAAAGCTGTCATCGCATCTCAACGCTGTACCGCTGCAGGCCCTACGGGAATTCACCACGCTCAAGATGCCATCTAGAAATTTTCACATCAAGTGGATGACCTTTTGGAAGCGTACAAGCCAACCTAGCATGCAGCTGCCAGCTTGTCCCGCGCGATTGTCTCCACCCGGCCCCATCTTCCTTGTCTCGTCCCATCCAGAATGCGTCACTTTCATCCCCCCTCCCAAGCTAATCTGCCCATTCCCCCGTCACTCCGACTAGACTGGACTGGTCTTGCTTTGTCTATCATCCAAATTATCCATATTGCAATTTCTGGTCATGTATCAAGTTTGATTGTGGCCAGCGGCAATCAAATTGGACCGGTTCTCGCCTCGGAGCCATTCGCTCTTCCTCGATAATGGGCTTTGAAACGAAGGAGGCCGTCGACGAGACCCAGGAGCTATCGCGACAATGCTGCGACAAGCTCCTGTGAGCTTTCGCCAATCATATCCCCAAATCAGCGCCCCAGACCGAAGGTCGAATGAGACGCCAGTCTGAACTTGAGTAACACCGCGCGTCTCAGTCGCCAGGATAGCGAGACAGCAACACAACGGCGCCACATGCTTAGCTTTGCAGATCGGCCAACGTGAGAGGCCATGATAGCCGCCTTGCGGAGCACCTGTCATGTGTATGGCTTCGAATCTCCAATACTCCAACCACTCAGTTTTGGCCTCTTCTCCATGACACGCGGGGAGGCTAGGCGACCCGAGTCTATTCCCTCTACGGAGCGCTTTCTGTGAGTTAGGGCTGCAGAGGCACCTCCACACGCGCGATACCCGTACTACCGACTGACGATCGATCGGTCGGTTCCCAACCCCTCGGGCTTTCTTGTTTGACTGCCTCTCGTGCCACAACAGTGCGTTCTCTAGCAGTGTCGCGCAATGGGTTAAGCGCGTGGTACGGATTGGGCTTGCTAATGCTAGGACGTCCAAGTTTTGTTTGACTGGCGATCTTTTGGCCTCGTCCCTGTGATCTACTCGAGTCCTCGGTCTCGTTGATGAGCTTGCAACTGAGAAAGTTTGAGGCGCCGTTTTCATAGTCATATTCGAATTTCCCGAGATGCACAACAGCCGCTTGCGTCTCATCCCAAATGTGTCGATCAGAGAGCCTCCATAAGCCGCGCGGCCACATCTGAGGGCCTTCGGGACCGGCAAAGTTCAAGTTTACTTGAGCGTTGGATCGTGTGCAAGTTGCCATATTGCCGTGCCGATACTCCGTCAGGTGCTGTTTACATTGCCTATGGAGAGTGAGCGCTGCCGACTTGTCCGTTGCTGGGCTCGTTATTCGTTGTCAATCTCGTTGCATTCCCCGCTAGCCCGGCAACGTCTTCCGATCTCTGTTGACTGTCTTTGGGCTATGAGCTCTTATCAACCTTCCCCTCCCTCTCGCAGTGAGACCTCGTCATTATGAAAAGGGGCTCAATTGTGTCTCACTGTTGCCCTTGACGTATCCATCATATTGCAGGGCTCTGCCTTTTTTGTTCCACGTGTGGAGGGATGGCGTTGTCTCTAAACAGTTGCGATTAGTCCTAGTTGTAAGTGCCCAGCGAGGACATATCGTCCCTTTGTTGTGTCTTCCTTGTCGTCCATGACAAGGGCTACTGCCACAGATTTGTTTACTCGGCACGTGGCAGCCTTATACGGCATCCAGCATGATCAGCCATTCTTGTTGCAGTTCTATAATATGAGACCTTGACATTATCATGCCACGTACAGACATATGTTTGACAATATTGCAGTGAGTCGGAGCAGCTATGATGTATGTGTTTCTGGCACCATTGGGTATCACGGGTGTACCTGGGAATAGAGCCCAGTCCTTGTTTTCTAGTGCTGCGTTCGTCATTATATTGTGAATTCTAGCTAGGACATAACCACCGGCTGGACTTTGTGTGCTGACCAGTGTCTAGGTGCTTGGTGGTTGTTGTGGTCCGAACAGCATGGTTGACAGCTCAAATGCGGACCTTGGTGCTCATCCACATGGTGATAATCGGGAGCAGGCAACACTTCTAGAGCTCCTTGTACTGGAATTACCAACGTACCCTACCAAACACTGTCTAGAATGACAATGGATCCATGATCCAATGTCGGTGGTAAAATGGTCACCCGAAATTCAGCACTCCGAGGTCAGCTCTAGGGTAGCTAGTGAAAGTCGGCACCTAAAAGGACAGGATCAGCGGGGGTGGGGGCTCTCAAGACAACCAGGTCCCTGCATCCAAGAGCGGGACGATCCATGGTTAAGTCAAGCACCTCCAAGCCAACAACTCCACAAACGCGGCGCCCAGTAGCCAGTGCTGCTTATCAACGACATCCATCCATCGTCAAACAGCTCAGATCACCCGGCTACTCGAGCAACGTCCGTTCGGAACCACATGACACCGCCGTCATAATCTGGCCCTCAATGCACTGCGACTGCCGCTAGCCCCCTCCGTTCTCCTGTCGTCATTGCATCTCCTGTCTCTCCGCGAACCTCACCGACGCCTTCATCATGGATCAACTACCCCGAGAGCTCATCGACGCCATCCTCCAACAATGCGTATTCCTCGGCCCAAAGAACAAAGTCCTCTCGCTTCGCCTCGTCTGTCGCGTCTTTGATCAGATCCTCAAGCCCTTTGCCTGCCGAACACTCGACCTGGATTTCTCGCGCCTGAGCAGGACGAGCGGCGTGCAGCATCCACAGATGGATGCGCTCCAGACGGTCGGATATCACTGCAAGAGTCTCTACATTGACTTGATGGTCCTGCGAGATGATCGTAAGCTCATGCCGTCGTGTCCCTGGATGTGCAGTTGCTGACATGGATGATTGGCTAGTCGAAGTTGAGTTCCTTGATACAGTTTTCGCGCGGGTCCCGTCCATGACCGACTTCTGTCGAACGCTACACAAGAAGTACTGCATGAACGAGACGTCATTCACGGAAATAGACTACTACCGCACCGTGGAGGATATGCTCTTCTACTGCCGCGACGTCGACCGTCTTCGTCTCAACCTCCCCTTTCAGCTCGTCGGCCGCCACTGCAATGCCGCTACCATGATCCTGGCCAACACTCTCAAGGCGTTTGCTCAGCGACCCGAAGAGGACTCGGCCAAGCTCAATACCCTGGTCATAGAAAACGTGACTGATGTCGCGATCTGCCACCTGTGGATGAACCCAAGCGACGTCATGAACATCATCAGAGTATTGGAGGTGCTGGAACATCTCGTCCTGACATTGCGACGACACGAAAACGACCCGCAGCGCGTAGGACTATTTGGATCGTGCCTCTGGAACCTGGTTGAGAATGCGGAGGAGCTCAAGAGCCTGTGCTTGATAGGCATGGACCACGACGACCGACCTCCACGAGGATTGAAGCAGACCAAGTTCTGGCAGATGCCTGTCGAAGAGTGGCTTGCTAAATCGCTACCCGCTCCCTACATCATCCTCTCCAACTTGACATGTCTGGAGCTCAAGAGAGTTGAGGTCTGCCCAGAGGTTTTCCTTCGGACAGCAGAGAACTTTGGACCTACGCTTCAAGAACTATACCTGAACGAGGTATACCTCAAAGTCGAGCAGTCGAGGGATTGGAACGAGGACTCTAAGAAGGTCCTCTGGGTAGGAATGCCGAATCAGCGACCCGGAGAGGATTGCCATTGGATCGCCATGGCTTTGAGATGCGCTACACCACAGTTGAGGGTCTGTCGAGCATCTTTCCTGGCCTACGACCACTACCTCAGAGAGGACATGCCTACCCACCCCGAGTTTGACCTCATTGACCCCTGCGGTCTTGGCAGAAGCATCTCTCAGCGTTTTGTCGAGGTTGTCATGGGCATCCGCCAGCCCACGACAGCTACTAAGGATCCTGTCGAATATCTCCCTGCGGACGCTCACTTTGACAGTCTCTCGAATGATCTCCGAGTTCGAACCCGTGCACTTGGGGTGGTTGAATATGATGCAAATGCGTATCAGACGGCTGTTGCAAATCCGACGTCGGAGTGGCAGCGGAGCATCGACGGCGTCTTCCCCAACTGCAACTCGAATACACTCGACGAACTACACTACATCGCCGAGACAGCGTGTCAAGGCATGAACGAGATACACCAGCGGCGCAACGAGTGGTCTACCGAGAGCAGCATGGCCAACGAGTTCACTGAGAACCTTTTCAGCATCCCTGCGACAGACGAGCAGGAAGAAACGATTTGATGAGTCATAGTTCATACACACACAAATGATCGATCGCATGGAGTTACACGGTTGGCAAGTTCAAATACCTTGGCGCACTTATAGACGATTGTCAAGTTGAATGATAATATTAGGTAGCTTGCCATTATCAAGCACCAATACCAGAAATGATGCAAATCGCACCGTTTTTTTTTAACCCTTGTCGCTATATGAATGCCCGCTCTCTCTCTCTTAGGACTTTATTGAAAGTCCTTTATCACCCTCTTTTTTGGTTTCAATGCCTCATGGCATCTTCAAGCAAAAGAAAACAGATCTCATCAAATGTCGTCATAGCTCATCTAAAGAAGCAGAACTCCAGAAATACCGAGCACACACGCTTAGTGCCCGTTGGAACCGTTAACGCCGTTGACACCATTGGTCTTGGTCTCCGCGACAGCCTTGGTGAGGGCCTGCAGGACATCGTTCTTGAGATCCTGAGCGTCCTCGACACCGCAGCTGATGCGGACGAGGTCGTCAAAGATGCCCACCGCCTCACGCTGATCCCTGGGAATACCGGCGTGGGTCATGCTGCTGGGGACCTCGACCAGACTCTCGACACCACCCAGACTCTCGGCGAGTGTGAAGATCTTTGTCACCTGGCAGAAGCGCTCGGCGGCAGCGTGACCACCCTGGATGCGGAAGGAGAGCATACCACCGCCCATGCCGTCGCGGTGCTGCTTCTTGGCGATGTGTCGGTGAGGGTGAGAATCGAGGCCGGGGTAGTTGACGGCGATGACAAGGGGTGATGCCTCGAGAGCCGTGGCAACAGCGGTAGCGTTGTGGCTGGCCTCGCGAGCTCGCAGGTGCAGGGTCTTGAGACCGCGGTGGGCGAGCCAGCTGTCGAAAGCAGAGGGGACGGCGCCAATGGCGTTCTGGAGGAAGCCCAGACGGGCCTTGAGCTCGTCGCTGTTGAAGGCGGCAACACCCATGACGACATCGCTGTGACCGTTGATGTACTTTGTCACGCTGTGGACGACAATATCGGTGCCAAGGTCGAGAGGGTTCTGGACATAGGGGGAGAGGAAGGTGTTGTCAACGACAACGAGGACGCCGTGCTTGTGGGCCTCGGAGACGACGGCACGGATATCGACAAGGCGAAGAGTCGGGTTGCTGGGGCTCTCGATCCAGATCAAGCGGGTCTGGTCGGTGATGTGCTCGCTGATGTCGACCTCGATCTCAGGGGTAAAAGTGACCTTGACACCGTGGGCCTTGGCGACCTGGGTGAAGTATCGGTGGGTTCCGCCATAGACATCAGAGACAGAGATGACATGGCTGCCGGCAGCCAAGCTCTGGAGGATGGTGGCAGTGGTGGCAGAGCCAGATGAGAAGGCGAGGGCGTACTTGGCATGCTCAAGAGCGGCGACGGCGGCCTCAAAGTTGGTACGGTTGGGGTTGGCGGAGCGAGAGTACTCGTACTCGCCGACGGGCTTGCCAACGGCAGTCTGGGCAAAAGTGGTGGAGAGGGAGATGGGCTCGATGACGGCTCCGGTAGCGGGGTCGTGTGGGGAGCCGGCGTGGACGGCGAGGGTGCCGAAGGCGTGGACGGGGGACGGCGGGCGAGGCGGGGTGGCCACGGGGTCCGAGTTGAGAGGGATGGCGGACATGATGTTGTTGTTGGGAGGTGAGAGATGTATATCGGTTGAAGAGGAGAGGAGAGAAAGAGGTGAAGAGGCAGGAGGAATAGGAACAGGAACAGAGGGCTGAGTTGATGGACCGACTGTTATATATGAACTCGACAAGAGTGAGAGCGCCGAGGGCAAGTGGAGGAGGTAGCGGGGCTCAGAAGGAAAACTTGTATGGATTTGCTATGCCGTGTTTCCCCCCTTGTCGGGAATGGATATCAAGAAGCTTGAGGCCAAGAAGCAGCTTCTTAATGCGGTCAAGTCACGCCTTTCAAATTGCAACTCGGGGCGGCGGTTCCTTTGTTTTTTTCTCTCGGTTTGACGCGATCCCGGGTCGAGATGATGCGCAAAAGGCGGTTAACGGAGAGGGGTCCGAGTTCCAGAGGCACGGGTGGTCGTTTTGCTTCGTTTCGGGGAAAAGGTTTCAAATTCTTAAACCTTGACGATCACGTCAACGAGCACCCTTTTTTTCTTCTTCTTTCTTTTGCAGCAAGGGATTGAGCAGTAGTGCAGAAGAAGAAAAGAAAGATGACAATGCAGGTGTAGAGAAGAGAGAAAAAAGTAAAATTATTTGGCGACTCAGGCGCTGAAAAATGAGGTGCTGGTCCTATCGTCGGTTATCGGCTCTCGGTGTATCCAAGTACTTGAACAACCTTGGATGGTGGTGGTTGTATCGGATTACGGATCTGAGAAGGGAACTCAAGATTGTGGAATCATTTACCAAGGGTCTACGAGAGAGGGAAAAAAAAAACTAACTGGGTTATCATGTGTCTAAATAGTCGATTCATGTATGATTGATTACACAATTGAATCTATTATCTTCTTTATTGTTTCCATTCCTTACAATTTGTAAGTCGGGAAAAAAAAAAGAGGCTGATGACTCGGCGCCGAGCCAATGTCACCATCCGCGGCGCACCTCAACAAAGATCTCACCGTCCATTCGGGGTTCACTCCCCCTGCCTTTGCCTGCAGAGATTAGAGAGGTGAGGTACATGTAAGAGTACGGTCTGGACGGCTCGATGGCGCACCTTGATCAAAAGTCGTCATTCGTTGCTGGCGTCATGACCTGAGGGGGGTGCGGATTTAGGGAAAAACGGCCGAGGGAGGGAATTTATCCACCGTGAATGCTTCCGCCGTCAGGTGGGAAAATGGGCGACGGCGGTACCGGGTCCGTCTGCTCAATTCGACTCAATGACAAATGCAACTGGAATCTTGTAGCTGCTTATTTTTACAGTACACGCCAAGCAAACAGGGCTTGTACCGCCTCACCGTCCGTGCCGGGCACGAGTACATTCAAGTCTGATTGATTCCCCTCATCCAAAGGGTCCTTGCGGAACCAAACCTGAACACTGCGCGAATCTCATCCGTTTGGTGGCGGGCAGAAGCGGCTCATTCGGGCTAATGGTGGAGGGGGCGTGCATGTACCCTCAAGATACCTCCGAATGATGCATCTATCTTGTGTGCAAGAGGCGGATAGCCACGAGGGGAATGTTGGAGGAGAGAGAGAGCTGGACTTGCATTACTAAGATCGGCCTTGTTATGTAAGAACAAGGTAAATATGTATGCCAGCTGTGATCGGTGAGAGAAGCATTCGGCATGTACCATGCGTGTGACTCGTATCATGGACGATGGAAATCTACGTAGGACAGTTGAACCGCAACTCGGACACCAGGAGGAGGTTTCCATTGTAGCTCACGCCCTTGCGTAGCCCTACAACTGTGTTATCCTGCTACACTGACGTCTGCTGTAGATCTGCGAGTTTATTCTCGTCACAGCCTCAAAACACGCCCGAGCAGAAATTGGCTTTGAAATCATCGACGGCATGGGCGATACGGGCCTCCGCAAATAGAATCCACGAGCGACTTCCCGGTGCAGGGAATGTCATGGGTGTGAACAACCTCCGTCAGAGTGTGGGAGTACAAATAAGCCAGCATGATGAACAACGAGTCGTCTTTTTTACCACGTAGTATTTTTCTTTTCTTGCTGACTCCCCCCGCAAAACTCAGACGCCCGAGGTAGCTGCCAAAAAGGGAGCACCGGTTCCTTGCAGATCGATGTCGTGATTGCTCGTGTCGTCAAGGGAGAGGCGAGTCGCCGTCATAGTCTCGGGTCACCAGATCTGAAGGTGCTCGGCTTCCCGTAATGGATAAGTCGGAGGCCGGATGAATTCTAGAACAAACATGGCGGCTGGTCTATCTAAAATGAGATTGCTTTTTTATGAGGCCCTTATCACAGATTCAAGATGAGACATATGGAGCGAAGTCCAACGTTCCCCAGATTTGCTTGCACTCAGACATGATGCGATGCGATATTATGCGATGCGCCTTTGCTTGTTTGACGCCTTGATGCCTTATCCTCCTGCTTTTCTGCCTTATCCGAGAGTGAGTGTGGAAACTTGGGTCTGCGCGTGGAGCCCAACTGCACCCTTTTTCTTCATTTATTCGTCTACAACAATTCAGTCATAATTCATGCCCACTCTACGAGGCGAGGCTAGTTAGCTCAAGAGCCAAACTGCTTCACAATCTGAGCAACCTTGTTGGCAAGCTCGTCGGCCTCGGAGCGGGTGGCAGCCTCGGCGTACACACGGCATGCGTTCTCGGTGCCACTGGCGCGGGCAAAGGAACGGGCATTGGTGTACTTCCTAACACACTGGTCAATCTCATCCTGGGCACCGGCAGGCTGGCTGAGTTTGCGCTCGGCATCCGTGGTCTGGAAGAGGTCCTTGTTGCCGACCTCGACGCGGACGAGACGGTTGGGGAGGTCAGTGTAGGTCATGGCCCAATCCTTAAGAGTCCATCCCTTGTGAGCGAGAATGACCTCCACCATGAGCATGTCCGAGATGGCATCGCCGACCGTCTGGTTGATGAGGTCGCTGACAGCCGCCAGCGTCTCAAGGGCATCCTTCTGCGCAGGCGACTGGGGCTCTGTCTCACGGAAAGCGCGGATGGCCTCCTGGGAAAAGACAACGGTGCCGTGGCCGTTAGCCTCAAAGTAGACGCCGACGTCGAACTGGCAGGCGACGTGGTGCAGGTGCTTCACACCAGTGGGAGTGCAGACCACAGGGAGCTGGAGGTGCTTCTCAATGTAGTTGGTGCTGGCACCGTTGGCGTAGGCGGTCTGGACGACGCCGATGCGGAGGTCATCGGCGAGACCAGCAGAGCGGACGAGGTCGCCGATGAAGGAGGCGTTGAGGGACGAGATGCGGTCGCCGTCGAGCATGAAGAAGCCCGTGTCAGGGTCAATCCAGTAGTAGATCAGACGGTCGGCATCACCATCGAGGGAGCAGCATCGGACACCAGGGACAGGCTTGGGGCTGGGAGGAGCTCGCTGCTTGGTCTTGACGTAGTCGGCACCGGCCTGAAACGTTGTTAGCGATTGTGATCTATACCCGAGTTGAAGCCAGACTTACATCAAGGTTGAGAACCTCAGGGCGGAGCACATCGTCATTGACGACCTTGATGTCGATCACGTCGTCGGGAAAGACCTTGAGTAGCTCCGTAAGCTTGGGGCCTCCGACGCCATTGGCGCAGTCGACAATGAGCTGGCCCTGGGGCTTCTTGCCGCGAAGAGCGCGAACAAAGGCCTCGGTGAGCTTCTCGTAGTAACCAGCCTCGCTGACCTTTCCGTAGGCCTTGGGAGTGCCTTCGGTGTTGACGCAGCGGGTCAGGTAGTGAAGCTGGGGGGTGGTGAGGATCTTGTAGTCGGTGTACTCGGTCGAGGTGGCCTCGAAGGCATCGGCGAGGGCAGCGACGAGGGAGTGACCCGAGGGACGAGTATCACGACCGTAGACGACGCGACCAGGGGCAGAGAGATCGATCTTGAGCTGCTCAGCGAGAGCCTTGTAGGTGTCGAGGAGCTCCTGGTCGGAGGGGCAGTTGACAAGGCGGGTAGCGTAGGCTTCCCACTCCTGCTCAAGCATCTCGCCCATGGGGTCGACAATCTTGACACCGTTGTCAACGGCCGGGTTGTGGCTGGCGGTGATCATAACGCCAATGGCCTGGCCATTGAGCTTCCGGCTGCGCAGGCCCGACAGGAGACCGACACGGAAGGCGACGCCATCGAGAAGGTCAGCCTTCATGCGGAACCCCGCAGTGCCATACTTGTAAGTATGGTTGGGCACAATAGGGTGCTTCTCAGAAGCAGCGATGATCTTGCCGTCCATTCTACGGAGATAGGTCTTGCGTAGATAGGAAGGTAAAAGGAGGTGAATGAATCGAGAGCTGAGGTGTGAGAAAGGTGAGAAGAAGAGGACACAGCTTACGATGGATTCAGCGTGGTATGGAGCCTCTCGAGCCTGCTCGATGGAGTGCTACACAGTAAGCTCGAGATGACCAGGACCTCAAGGTGGGGGTGCAGAGAGAAAGGATCGGAACAACAATGGACCCGGCGGCGTAACAGATTTGGAGAGATGCCTCCTTCTGATTGGATGTTTCGAGTCGTCCAAACAGAGAGACCTCATGATACGATTCGGACCACGCAATATCCGACAAAGGGATGGAACGCCTCAATGTGGGAGGGGAGAGTCCAGTTTCACGTCGATTGTCCTCGTGGCAATTGTCGTCCATCCATCCACACATCTCATCCAATCGCTACAACTCCATTGTGTGCAATTGCCGTCCTCTGGGCAGCAGGGACCCGGTGCTCGAGGGTCCCTTGAGCTGTCATGTCATGGTTTGAGGAGCCGCCCGTGGGCCACCCCCGGACGGCCTGCGCATTGTTGGCGTGCAATATATCCGACATTCTTTTTTGCTATTCCCTTTGTTTCTCTCTCTCTGATGCTCTGATACTCAACACTTCTGGTCGGCCCGGTCTCCCGCCTGCTGCTCCCATCAGTCCACCTGGCCGTCTACGTGGTTAACGCAGACCCGGACACACAAGGGCTTACAAGGGCACAAGCAGTACCAGCATCAATTTACTGCTCCACATGGATGCTCCGGCGCCGAAGTCGTCAACATTATGGACACCGACTCGTCCGTTCTGCGTTGCGAGTACCCCTGCTGTGGCAGTGCAGCCTCTCTCCCATTCGCTCCCTCACTGGCTGCCCTGCCGACCGCCCCTCCATGCACTGCGCAGCGCATCCCCATCCCATCCCCATCCCATCCCCATCCATGCGTACCATCCTCAACTTGTAATCCATCTTTACCAGTGCCAACACCCGATCTCCCCCTTCACCGCAGCTCGCTCAGCTCAGCAGCGCACGCAGGCAGAAACAACCGTGCTCAACCACGCCTTCTCGCCTACGACGCTTTTTCTCTCTCTCTCTCTTTTGTCTCGACCTTTTTTATTTGAGTGCGTGCGCGTCATGGAACTCTCACTTGAATAATTTCAACACACAATTGCTTCCTCCCCTTTCACCTCAGCTAACCGCACCCGAGGCCTCCTGCCTCTGCGGCCATGCTGCGACTGAGTTCACCATCCAGGGTCCAGTCCGTGTATACAAGTTGTTTCCTGAGAGATAGGTGACGACACGTGAAAATCTCGTCTCCCTTACCCCCCTTTGAACTCGTCCGCTTCAACATAGTCAACCATGCCGCCTCGTCGCTCTCACAAAAAGTCTCGCGCGGGCTGTCGCAGGTGCAAGAATAGGAAGATCAAGGTATGGCGCCGACTCTTGGACTCATGCTTATCCCTCAAACCTCCAGTATCCATCCGGGCTCCGCTTGTTTACATCTGGGCTGACATCAAACTCTTGTGCCGGAATAGTGCGATGAAGTCCACCCACGATGCGGCAACTGCGCCAAACATGGCGTCCCCTGCGACTTCAGTAATCCCGATGTCCTCGAACAGCTCACTGCTGCGACTCCCACTGTGAGCGCTGAGAACAGCATCGGCGCTCCAACTCCTTCGCCTTCGGCAACAATCAACGCTCCCAGGACTCCTTTGACGCGTCCACGTGCCCCCTCAAGTCCGGTCAGGGTTCCAAGGCCAAACCCTTCTCCTCCAACTTCTGTCTACTCGCAACCGTCAATAAGCTCGGTAACATCGGATCCAAACCATGGCGACAGAATGCTCGAGTTGCGCCTCATGCACCACTATACAAACGTCACGTCAAAAACCCTCCTGACCAACTCCCCTGCCGCCGAGGATATCTGGCAGCGTGCTGTGCCTCAGATGGCATTCTCTGGCAATGGCAAGACCTATCTCGCCGACGCCATTCTCTCCGTCGCTGCACTTCACCTGCGCTCCATGGCCCCTGACGACAAGTGCTTGGTGCGCGCCTCACACGCCTACTCAGCATCCTCCCTTTCCGCCTACTGCGCATCGCTGGAAGCTGGCATCACCGCCGACAATGCCGAAGCACTCTTCCTTACTGCGACTCTCATCGCCTTTCAAGCAAGTGCTTCTCGCCTCTTCATTAAGGACGACGGAGATACCGACCCTAGTGATTCAATAAGCAGATATACGCCTCCCCTTTCCTGGTTCCATGCCTTCCAGGGCGTCAAAACTGTGGTCGCAAATTCCTGGCAGTGGATTTGCCACAGCGATATCGTCAAGGTGGTGATCGATTCTCAGCCAAGTTTCCAGCTCAACCTAAATCCGCGCTCACCCGATTCTTACTTTGGACATATGCTTGAAGGGCTGGCAGATGAGCTCATGAACGAAGACCCGCGCTACGTTGCTGCTACCACTCAGGCATACTCGCATGCCGTCAGCGTCCTCAACTGGGCTCATAAGAACTACCACGCAGCTGCCGCGCTGGCTTTTCCCGCAACAGTTTCGAGGAGATATGTCGATCTGGTGGATGCCAAGCGGCCACGAGCCCTCGCCATACTTGCCTGCTTCTTTGCCCTTCTAAAAAGAATGGACAATGTCTGGTGGCTACAAGATGTGTCTCGGAGAGAGGTGATGGGCCTGGTGGGCCTATTCGAACCTGGTTCCAAGTGGTGGCGCCATCTCGAATGGCCCATTCGTATTGCTCTGCTTGACGGCAGCACAATACCGCAGGACATCTGGGGCACCGAGTTGGAGGAGCAGGCTCCGGATCAGTCAGGGGTTGTTGGCTCCATGGTGCAGCACATCGAACTTTTTGCCGGGATGCTGAACCAATCACACGTGCAGCCTCCTATTCCAATCCCAGACGAGGATCTTATCGTGCCCGACTCCCCGGACTGAGGGGTGGACTCATGCTCACGAGGCCAAGACAGGGGCTCTGGGGACTGAAGCTGGTCTTGAGCCCCGTCCAGCAGATCAGATCGGCAGTCTTGCAACATATTTTCTTTTAATCATGAGCGCAGCGGATACTGTTCTGGGCGGCCTACCCAGGCTTCAACTCTGGTGGGAGCCGACGGAAAATCTTCAAATTCAACGTTTTTACGACTCACGGCTATCTATTCTTTCGTTTATATACACCCGGATTATGCCCTAGATGGGGATACTGGTGCATAGGTTTGGAGTTTTATCAGAATCCTGAACGAGGGGGTGTACGGTACCTGGGTCATGGCCTTTCTTGGGGTCATATCCCTCTTCGTCTGGGAACGGATACCGCTCCAGGCTGGAGTTCGAAAATCCTCCTAATCAGGTGCGGTGAAGGCGTTTTTCTGGTACGTCAGGACGAGGATGCTTCCTCTATCGAGAGAGACTTAGTGCGTTAGCATTAGGTCAACCTCATGGAGTAAGTTGGGCTTTAAGGCTGAGAGGCCTAGGTCACAGCTCATCATCTCATCGTCCTCATAATGACCTCTACGAGCTTCCAGGCGAGTCCGAGGTCTCGCCATGGAACAGCTCTTTACTCGGGACACTGGGGCGAACATATTTATGTATATGCCTATAGACGGAGACGGATCCCATACCCATCGTCGAGTCATGTCATATAGCACGTTACTAGACGAGATACCATGGACATAATGCATAGTACTTTTATGGGCTTGCTGGCCCTTTTCAGCATCGTCTTGGGCCCACAAGATGAAATGTCTTGATAGCTTACTCTTGTTACTTTATTGTACTACAATTGCCAAGCAAGGACTTGCTGTCAGCGGAACAGGCACGCAAGATATTGGAAATGTCGGACAACAATATGTTGAATCGCCGAAAGACATGATCTTTGTGTCGTCGCAACTAGATGATAGATACAAGAGACAAGAATAGTAATGACGAGTTGTCGCTCGTGCATAATAAATCGATACGGCCTTCCTAAGTAGGACCTTTTCCCAGACGCCCAACTCCGAGCCCGCAATGCCGCACCATCTATTGCTTTATCCTCTTGGCATCCTCCTCATCCTCCTCGACTACATCCCGTTCCTCCTCCTCCTTCTCCTTGCGGCTGCGCTTCAGACCCTTCATTTTGCGGAGCTGCAGCTCGCTCAGATCCTGCTTGCCCAGGTGCACGCGACCAATCTTGTCACCCATGGCGTCGGTCGTGATGTTCTTCTTGGTGCGCTCCTCGAGGCCGCGGGGCTTCTTCATGGCCTCCTTGAGCATCGACTCATCAGCCTCACGGATACGACCAACGCGGAAATCCATGCGAGGACCAATCTCCTCGACCTCGACGCGCGGCAGGCGCTGACCGCTTCGCTTGGTGCTGATGGTGTAGACACGCAGGTGGATGGCAGGCTTGGCGTCACCTTCACCAGTGCTCTCCTCGGCGCTGATGGAGACGATGTACTGAAGACCTTCGACGTCAATCTTGTCGCTGGGCTCGCCCTTGAAGAAGTCGATAAACATGCTCTTTGCGAGGGTGAACTCGTTGGAGACGGGGCTCTCAAAGGCGGTGCCGGCAAACAGCAGCATGGGGCGCAGTCCGATGGCGAACTTTTTCGTCTTGAACTGGGAGATGGTACGGAAGCTCTCGGGGTCGAGGTAGAGCTCGAGCATGTCGAGGGTCTTGTACCCAAAGGTGCGGACAAAGGTCAGGGTGTGCGGGCGCTTCTTCTGGCTGCTGCCAAAGAGGAGCAGACTTGCGTCGTTCTTCTCCGAGAAGAACTCGAGCGACGTGGCGTCGTCGAAGGGGTGGATGGGGTTCTTCTTGGTGAACTTTTTTGCCAGCGGCTGGCGCATCTGGTGCAGGTCGTTGAGGGCGTCCTGGACAATCTGCGAGCACGTCGTTCCGCGGAGGAAGAGGCATGTCTTGGGGTTCTCGTTGACCTTGGACTCGCGCTTCTCGAGGGCCCGCTTGGAGCGGGCATTGCGGGGTTTGCTGGAGGAGTGAATTAGCTTGCGAGATACTTAAGAGGGTGCGATTGAGCGTACACTTGACGGAGCATCTTGAAGTGTTGTGGCGAAAGATGTCCTGCTATAATGAGACTTTCTGTGAGGAGGTTGGCTGGCTGCGATGTCTCGCGGAACGGGACAAGAAAAAAAATATCCTTATCGATAAGGCTGCTCCAGCTGCTCACCGGAGCGGTCCTTCCCAACTTCGGTGAAATCAACCTGCGCCTGCCGCTTGCCCGATTTGGGCAATACTTTCCCCCGCAGTCACGTGCGATGCCGAAGGGACCTTTTTCCATGCTGATCGGCCTGTCTTTCCGAACACGGCATCCGGCGGAGCCTCGGCATTTTCCCCGCGAAACGGTGCCACCTTCTCCAGGCCCAAGACTTCGATCAACTTCGATTTGTAAACGACCCAACCTGCATCGACGTCTCCCCCTCCGCGCATATCAGGAGCATCGTCGCCAACCGTCTCCATCGATTCTTTCATCGCGTATCCTTCCTCCCCGATTCGTCCGAACCACCGAAACCAATTCTATATATCGCCAGAGCCATGTCGTTCCTGAGCGGTGGTGCCGAGTGCTCTTCCTCTGCGAACCCCCTCAGCCAGCTTCACAAGCACACACAAAATGACAGAACCCTTCAGCAAGACCGGCTCGTCGGTCGAGGCCCCGGCGGTCAATTAAATGGGTTCAGAAGCCAGAGCGCAAACGCTCCTCAAGACGAGGTATGCCCTCGAAAAGGGCCAATGGACGAATTACTAATGCACATATCCTTGGTATGATAGATGATGAATGGCTTCCTCAACCAGGGCCCCAGCCTCCAGCAAGAGTTTCCTATGCAGCCAGGTCAAATGCCGCTTGGCGCAGCCCAGAGCCACATGCGCGCCAACTCAGCATCGCCAACTTGGGCACCCGACTTCAATGGCCAGGCTGCCATGGAGTCGGCCTTCCAGCCACCACCCGCCGCAGCAGCACACTTCAACACTGACGAGTTTGCCCGTTTCCAGCAGCTAAACGGACAAAGTTCTTCCTCAAGAGCGAGTCCCATGCAGAGCAACGTTCCAAATCAGATGAACCAACAACGACCCATGATGAGCGGCATGATGAACCGACCCATGGGTTATCAACCCATGTTTCAGCCCATGTACCAGAACCAACAGCCTATGCATCAACAACCCCAGCAGGACGTCAAGGGCAAGGGCCGCCTCGTAGAGCTCGACGATCACAAGTGGGAGGAGCAGTTCGCCGAGATGGAGCTTCAGGACAAGGGCAAGGAGAAGGAACAAGAGGAAGCGACCGCCGCAGAGCGGGAGCTCAATGAAATGGACAAGGGCTTGACGTCCGAAACTAATGAGTTCGGTGACTTTGAATCCATTTGGAAAGGAATCCAAGCTGAGACCGCTGCCAATAGATCCATGGTCAACGACGAGATGTTCGACCAATTCGATACCGAGTGGAGCAACAACATGATGCCCGACTTCGAGGGCATGGGCGACTGGGGGCGCCTCGGTGATCCGGCCGTTGAGAACTACCTATTCGAGGAGGACAACTTCTTCCGCGACGAGAAGAACGCTTTCGAGGAGGGCGTGCGCATCATGAAGGAGGGCGGCAACCTCTCGCTGGCCGCTCTGGCTTTCGAAGCCGCCGTCCAGCAGAACGCCAGCCATACCGAGGCGTGGGTGTATCTAGGAACGGCCCAGGCGCAGAACGAAAAGGAGACGGCGGCAATCCGGGCACTTGAGCATGCCCTCAAGCTCGACCCCAACAACCTGGCAGCCCTGATGGGTCTCGCCGTATCGTACACCAACGAGGGCTACGATAGCACAGCATATCGTACCCTCGAGCGGTGGTTGTCAGTTAAGTATCCCAATATCTTGGACCCCAAGGACTTGCACCCCCCTGCCGAGATGGGCTTCACGGATCGACAGCAGCTACACGACAAGGTGACGAACCTGTTCATCAAGGCAGCACAGCTGAGCCCTGACGGAGAGCATATGGACCCTGATGTGCAAGTCGGCCTGGGTGTCCTCTTCTATGGCGCAGAGGATTATGACAAGGCCGTTGACTGCTTCCAGTCAGCTCTCCACTCCTCGGAACTTGGCAGCTCGAACCAGCAGGAGCAGCTTCACCTCCTCTGGAACCGACTGGGTGCTACGCTCGCCAACAGTGGACGGTCCGAGGAGGCCATCGCAGCATATCAGGAAGCATTGGCTATCGCTCCCAACTTTGTGCGTGCTCGTTACAACCTAGGTGTCAGCTGTATCAACATTCACTGCCACCACGAGGCCGCCTGTCACTTCCTGGCGGCCCTGGAGATGCACAAGGCCATTGAGAAGTCTGGCCGCAGCAAGGCCTACGAGATCCTGGGCGACAATGCTGGCAACGTCGATGAGACACTCGACCGCATGTCGGCGCAGAACAGGAGCAGCACTCTGTACGACACGCTCCGCCGTGTCTTTACCCAGATGGGCCGCAGGGATCTGGCCGAGAAGACAGTTGCCGGTGTAGATCCGGACGTCTTCCGACCAGAGTTTGAGTTCTAAGGCTAGAGCGGATATTTGAGATCAAAGAGGAGTGTGTCCATGTTAAAGAGGATGTTGCTTTGGGTTAACTATTGACTTGAGATGTATTGTTGGGACTTTGCTTGTATCGAATCAGGCTGGGATGTGACATATGAGGGACATACATGACCTTGCAGGTCATTGACGAATATATTATGCAACGTGGAGACCATTGTCTCTGGCAGCGGCGCCTGTTACGGGTAACTTGATGTGTTTCCCCTCGAATGTCGGCTTCGTGTCTCCATGTTGTCTCCCTCGGAAACTTGTCTCCAAGTTTCTACATCTCCGTAATTACCTGTGACTAGTAATTAGTTCTCGGTCAACTAGTTAGGCATCGACATGAGTGAGCCCCTCATAGCACGTCCGAGGCGACAATAAGCGTTGTATGATCGAGTCAGTTGTAAATAAGCATCGACACGGAGAAGGAGTCAAACGGCTAGCGTACCCCGAAGCCTCCCGGGTATAGGTTATTGTCTTCCACCGAGACTAAGGGACACACCAACAGCTTCTTTGCTCTAGTGATTCGGGAAATGTTACCCGATACCTGTCGCTCTCGGACGAGAGCTTAATAATGTCTGTATCACTGCTGACCGACTATGCATCGCGAGTCAGTTGCTGAGACGAGAGGCTTGCAGATTGAATCCCTGGCTCCTCGACCACAGTCAAGAGGGTGTCATGGCGCAACGCAATTCCCTCGTTATTCCCTGCAAGCTCGGGCGGCTTTCTCTTATTTCTTTCCCCTCCCCGCTAGTTAGCTGCCTCGGCAGTAAGCAGACGCAGAGTCTCGCCGTCCACCTTGGGACGGCACTTGTACGCCGTGCTTGGAGGACAAGGAGCTTCCCGTAGCGGATGATCTCTTGCACATCTCGTCAAGGCATCCATCCTTGGCCAGCCCTAGGCCCGTTTCCTACCGCGACGTGCGCCATCGCCAGAGGGGACGCATGTCTCGCAATAGAGGCCCATCCCATGCGGGCGCTATAGAAACTGGATGGTCTCGCGGGAAAGTGAACACTGGGCCTCGCTTGAGAGCACAATACCCCTCTCTCTTCCCCCCTCGGATGTGGAGTAATGGGGCTGAAGAGACGCAAGGGGAGAGGGAGACGAGGCGAGTGAAAAGCAACAAACAGGACGGAAAGCAGCTGGGAAAAGTAAAGTGAGTGAGACAACAGAGCGGAACAGCGAGGCTAGGGCTAGGTTGTGATATTGCGGCATCGTTTGAGTGAGATCACAATCATCTCAGGCACTTGGCTGGTTTGATTGGACCTGATCAAACTTGCCAGAGACAATCTGGTGTACCACGGGATGGATTGCATCCTCCCAAACCAGGCTAGATGCATAATGTTGCTTTGTTGGAACGGTGAGTGCCGTCCCCATCGTCGATGCTGGTGGTGTATGGAGTACAGTACAAGGTAGGTACCGAACACATACACTCGAGAGGGTGTCGTGACGTCTCCCAGGAGCGCGCATCCGTGTCTGCTCGAAGCCATCTTCACCAGATACAGTAGGTACTGTACAGTACTGTAACCAGACCCCTCGGTGGCATATCTAGACGCTTCAAGTTTCGATTGAGTTTGGTTGACGGCGATCCCCCAACGGCCGGGTCCTCGGGTCGGCCAAAACTTCAAAAAGTCGAACCTGACGGCTATACAGAAGAGGGATAAGAGAGCACCATCAAGACATCTTGACGCCATGAGGGGAACAAGGTGGATAGAAACAGACGGCTCTCCGAGGCATGCTGGTGGAGACGGAGGGCGTTGAGCTAGTCATCTTGGGGCCAGGGGGGCTTGGCTTGCTTCCCAAGTGCTTGATTGAGTGGCGGATATGATGCTGACTAGCCCATCGCGTAAACTGTCCATGAAAGTCCGGGGTAGGAAGGATACTGTGCTGCGAGCACGATCGACATCGTTCTCGTGCTGTGTCGTTGATTCATGCTCGCTCGGTGACTAGAACTGCCGCCCGTCGGTTAAGCAAGAGAAGGAAACACATACCTTTCGTGGGCGGGTATATCGAATTTATCAAGCTTGCCCTGCTGGGAGATCTTGCTCATGACGATAGACCATCGAGTCCTCTTGTCTCGGCGGCTTGTGTCAAAGACTCGGTCCGCCTTGAGACAGTAGCCATATACTGATCCCCTTGCCCCGCGACATATCTTTGCCTTGACCAAAGCAGTCTAGAGATGCCGTTCTTTCGATGAGACATCTCTCCACAGCAGGCTAGCTAACTGACGGCCAGCCTGCAGCATGGTAAGTATCCCTTCAGCACCGTAGACAGTCCATTCTTCACCATGCCTTTTGTCTCCCGAAACCTGTCGGGCCTCGCGCCTTCATTAATTCTCTGCGGCTGTTCCATAGCATCACCACTGGAAGATTCCATCCCGTTTCTTCAACGGACGCCAAGTCAAAGCAAGCTCGAGACCTCGCCGTGGTGAAATCCTGTTGAAATCTTTCAGTACGTGCCTGCCTCGGGCTAGCCCTTAAGGTACGCCTTTCACCCAAGCCCGGGTGAGCTTCCGAGTGCGAGTCCACTCACAGATCAGGCATCCCGAGCATCTGGATCCAAGAGACCATTCCACCCTTCACACTCGGGGAACCGTGCGTCAGTACTGTACTGTACATACCCTCTACTTCGCCTTCCGTAAACGAATAGACGTGATAGTCGTTGACCAGGGTGTATTGCTTCAACAAAAAGAGAGTTTGTACGGGCAGCCGGCTCCCCGCTGTGGATGAGGGTTGCTGAGCGAGATTGGTGGAATCCGAAGTCCCCCTCTTCTGATGGAGACAAACAGGAGGTACTTTGTGCAACCGTGGAAAGCTGAGCACGCTCCAGATCTCGAGTCTCTTGTCCCGCAGGATCGAGAAAGGGCCATCTGCCTGGGCGCCTGGGCTTCCAGCCATCCCGTCCTTCCCTGTCCGGTTCTGGCGAGGTTGTACCCACCACCGTGTCAGTGCGCAGCGCCAATTTGATGCCAAGGTGATGAGTAGCAAGTCCAACACATGATGAACATGGAAATAGCACGGCGGAGGACCCAGACCCGTCGACGTGCTGCCTGGATCACTACCCGAGCGGACAAATCGTTTGTTACGTTGGGAACGCAATGTATAGCCAACAACAAGCGAGGCTGTGTGTAAGAACGCAAGTTTGTGCTGCTGTTGTGCGAGTTGCCTGGTTTCACGAGCGGTGTATGCACTGTGACAGCATTGGTAGTAGTGCAACATGGTGAAGTGACACGACGCCTCAAGATATGGGCCCTAGTAGACGCGACCAGACCCATGATTGCCAGGGCTGGCCGGTTCAACCTCGAATACCGATGCAGGAATCATGGAACGAGATTAGGAAAGGCTTGGCTGGATCTGTCGCGTCTTGTTGACGGGGCAAATCTGGAAGATGGCGCCGAGCAGCGCTGCGGATTGGAGATATCCATGGTAGGATAAAACGAACAACGGCTATGGACTCGACAATGCCTTGCTGGGCGGTGCTTTGTCGAATCGTATCCTGGTGACAATGCGCCGCTCTGCGCTAGTTTCAGTGAAATATCTGGTGGCTTGCTCAACAGCTCGAATCATCACTCTCCCTGACGACAGCGATTAACGAGTCATCCCTAATGCGCGTGTCTGCTGAAATCCCACATGACAAGTCGAATTTCGAGACATGAGGGTCGCCATCTCCCGCTTCAGCTCATCTGGCATGATGAGGGACTGCTCGACAGAAGGGCCGAGGATTGGCAAACACGGGTGCATGTCGATCACTCATGCCATGGCCAATGTATCGGTCTCGAAGGACCAGCAATGCAAGCGTAGCTGTCAACCATGGAGATGGTGGCATTTGTAAACCACCCTATGAAACATGCTCCTGGGACCTTCGTAATTGTCGTCCTCCCCAGGCTTGGTAGGCCTCGTATGGGTTACCGAATGAGAGAAACCGCCAAGGTTGTTGCTCTTGGAAAACTGCGGGTTGCGAGTCTCACACAGACCCCAGCTTCAGGAAACCACGGCCAAAGTTTGAGGTCAGCAAAATCTAGAATAGGGCTGAGAGGCTTGTGAAGTCAAAAGGAAGGCCGATTCGATTCCTGGACCTACAGACAAGATGGTGAATTTGAGTGTCTATGAACCCAACCAGCTTGAGCTTGAGCTTGGAGCTTGGTTGTTGGTCTAGTTGAGCTTCGTGGTGTTGTCCTACGGGGGTAGAAGGATCGAGTATGTACCGGAAGTTTGGACAGGCTGTCTCATCTGATATGATAGACGGGTGATTGATTGATGGGACAGCAAGGCAAGGGTGAAGATATCGCCGTAAGGGGTGTGTGAGACTCGCAAGTTGGGCCAAGGCATGGCGGATAGCTGATTGCCCGAGCCAGTGGCTCAACCGATGGGTCCGTCATCGAGACAAGCCGGGGAGAAGCCGTAATGGAGCCGGAGTGGGTAGCGCTGTCGGGTCATGGAGAGAAGGGGATGTTTCTCCCGCTTTTTGTGCAAGCAATGCTCATGCAACAGCGATCTAACCGCTCCTTTGGCGAGGCTCGGGTTGCACAGAGCAAACGCACGGGTGTGTGGGGGGCGACCCATGCTGCGCTTTCAGATATATTCGGCGGGTGCTAATGGCGGGAGCCGGAGGAAAACTATCATGGTCAGCTTGGGATCCATGTACAGAGTAGTGGTCACCATGCCATACCATACCCGCGTTTCTTGAGCACCCTCCTGTTTCGGCATGACTGCTCGAGTGAGGTTTGACTGGCTGTCACCTCATCACCACGTGGAAAGGGAATTTGTTGCTTCTCCACCGGCAGTTATGGAGGCTGAGATGCAGGGGCTCGCTGAACGATGTGCCCTCCATGCATATCAGGTTAAAAGTGTTGGAATTCGCAACAAAGCTCATTGCGCTTGGACGTAAATCGCACCGCTGCTGTACGGAAACCCATTTTCAGACACCCAACCACGGGCCATCTGAAAGAGGCGCCGATCGCCGATGGGAGCGCGCTTGGGTGGTGTTAGTCGAGAGAGAGGTAATGAGGATCCCCGGGAAGAATCCCCCGTCGGGACAAGTCAGGCACATGGGTCCAAGGGTTTGGGGCCGGCGTGAAAAGCACGCGAGGGGTTTCTTGTCGTGGGATTGCTAGAAGCGCCAACTGGCTCTTTACCAGTGTGAGCGAGGAGGTTGGGTTGGACAGGCTTGCTGCCACCGCGTGGGCGGCACGACGACAAGATCGCTGGAGGCTGTTCTGATGCTCAGAGTTTGCACCATGTCTCGGCACAGTTGGCTGCCATGCATGATCAGCCAGGCGGTTTGGCGTCGAAGAGAAATTCAGGGGTTGCTATGCGGATATTCTGATGAATGTTTGTTGGAAATTGTGCAAAAAGCAAGCTGCCCACGGCCGTAAGAGCGACTCTCGCCATGTTATTCTCTGGTTGATAACCAATTGGGCTATCAGCGGTAGGACGACTGGCGAGATACGATACAGGGGGTCGAGACATTGTCTCGGCGGAAAGACAACTGAATCTCTTGCATCCTCTTTTGCTGGGGGATGTTGGGGAGATGGATCTAAGTTGTGAATGGCTAGGTATTGGTATTGAGAGGAGATCTTGGATGGACTGTTGTCCAGAGTGAGATTGCGACTCAGGGGTCGCTCTTGCTATGAACGTCAAGAGATAAATGCGCACTGTAAAACAGAGCGACAAGTTTGTGCCATGTACAGTGTCAATCCGAGTTTTCGGAAAGAGATGCACATCGCATTGTGCAAGGACTCAGAGAGAAGGAGCGGCGTGGATTAATTAGTTCAACCTCGTGCTTGTCGGCCGATCTCATCAATCGCCAGACCGTTTTTCTGTTTGAGTGTTTTCTTTTTCCAAATTGTTTGCTTTGGCCTGGCCCTGTTTCCTCTCTTTTCTTGTCCCTCTGCTTCGTCTGGCCACCTCAGCACACCCACATAAAGCCTTGAAGGGTATCCTTGTCACCGAGACGGCTTGGCCCATCGAGATTGACGCCCTCCCTGGTCGTGCCGGTCACCAGGGCGGCTAGATCTTTTGCTTGCGCTTCCTCCATCCGCGTCCGCGCACGTGTCGGGGAGCAGGAAAAGTCAAAGGTTACCGACGCTGAGTTGACGCAAGCAGCAAAGATTGACCATGACTGAAGCCTGCACAGGCAGAGTCTCCCTTGCACAACCTACATAGTGCTGTTTCAAGCTGATAGTGGGCAGCAGCTGAATAGATGGCTTTGGCAAGAAATCAGGTACGACACCACGCTGCGAGCAACAAGTGTACGGCGACAGCCATCTTGAGGTATCCTTCAGGTATCGAGTACCTCGGTGCTGCCACATGGCAGCTCACGAACACCGCGCGGCACCTGTACCTTTGCACATGCCAACGACATCTTACATGAGATGAGGGCGGGATGGAGACAGTACGTACTCTGCAGGCAAACGAAGGAACCAATTGCTTCGCGGCGCTATCCTCTCGACAAGATGCGCCTCACGTGGCGGCGGAAGATCGCGCATGTGGTGCTGGGTTGTTTAGTCGCTCCGCCCATCGCTCATCAAACAACGGGGGTCGAGCCAAGCGAAGGTTCCAGCTGGGGTGCGCCGGGGGGAAAAGACTGGGGGTGAGACGGAAGGAGGAACAAAGCTTCACCAAACGAGCCAGTCCGGCACAAGACGAAGGGCATGGGTCCCTAGACAATTCTTGGACCTCGCGGCATGGGCCCCCAAGTCCATGCTTTTTGATGGGGCCATGGATGCGCTAGTCGACGACGCACGAGGTGCCCCGGCTCGGTGCAAGCCACACACCCACACGTTTTCCAGTCCCGTTTCTTGGGCTGACGAGCATCCATCTCAGCATCCATTGCACAGCGCACCCCGGAAATCGTCCACGCACGCAGTGCAAACAGACAGGACAGCACACGAACTTCCCGAGGTCTAGGGATCCTAGCTTGCTCGACCACAAGCTCCAGCAACCCGCAGGCACTGGCCTCGTGGTGGCCCGACAGGATGTTGCCAGTTGTTGGGAACATGGGCTTTGAAGAGTTTTCACTTTCTATTGTCTTGTCCTTCGATTTGCTGGATCTTGCTTTCAGTCGCCCATCGTCCCATCTCTGAAGGTGACTGCGTTGGAATGGTCCATGTCTATTCCTCCGCGGCAACGTGTCGACATCAAGAACGTGCCTCATCTTGACCATCTGTACTGTACCGGGCCTTTGGCGACCACAGCCGAAAGGTGGCATGTGGGTGACGGCATCCCGCGTGGTAGGTAGTTTGGCAGGCTATTAGTGAGCTGCCTACTGTACTGCGATGCCTCTAACTGGGCGGCTATCTATATGCTGACGTACAAGGCAAGACAAGACTGATCATGTCGCCACCCTTGCGGTTTCGATGAACAAACCACCTTTGAGATTGTCCCAAGTCAAGGGAATAACTTCACTCCGCAAGATGTACAGTAGGTGACAAGTGGTCTGTAACTAGCTGGCTTGCTTACTGCAGGCAGTATTGCACAGACATCATCGAGCCTGCTCCTCGGTCCGTTGCATGCAAACAATTGCAGATTTCCCCTCTTTCGCAGAGGTTCCCGTCTGAGCGGCTGGACGAAGGGAATAATAACAGGGTCTGAGCTGCATCTTTTCACTAATGTATCCGGTCATGTCTTCCGACCGGGACTACCATATGTCTCTCAGTGCAGCGTTTCGGAGATTCAGCCTTGGCATTGAGATGAGCATGATGCCAGAACCCGCCCATCGCCACTCTTCCTGGGCCGGGCATCATGTCGTCCGAGGCAGCGACCTTGGCCGGAAGCAGAGACCAGCTGCGTATCGCACTGTACTTGAGGCTGGCTGAGGTCAGAAGAGGCCAATACGGCGCCTTGATGGTGCCCCCTTCCGTCTTCTGCCCGGTGGGAGCGCCTCCACGATTTGCGTCCAATGCTCTCCGCACCTCCACGTCTTGAAGGCCGTGGCAGAACAAGGTTTTCGGGGGGAGCCAGAGGGGAATGAACAAGGTGGAGGGTGGCTTCACAGACCGTGGGACCGCACCCCCTAGTAGTCTATCAGTCGCTGAAGCTGGCGACACTCCCAGGAATAGCGTGCTGCCGGTCGGGGGTATTGAGTCGTGGCCGGGTACTTTGACACATGGAGCCGTATCCCTGTGGGGGCTACGAGAAAGATAGGTATACGATACGGGCCGAGTCCCTCATGGCTGCGTTTCAGGGCTGCGTTTGGACCGCCGTTCAGGGCACTTGGTCGCCCGTGTGAACCCTCAGATGCGCCTATCCTTGGACTCGCGCCGAGTTTCGGGTACTGCAGACGGGGGTATTTCAGCTGAAGGTTTCTCGCGCCAGTAGCGGTTGCTTGTCGACCCCAGGTACTTGTGGCTGCGAGTCCACGCGCGCGGACCACGCATTCGAGTGCACTATGACCAGCAGGGACCGCCCCCCCGGGCACGGCATGGGCGGGAACCTGAAGTGATGCTGTACTTGGCCACGCTATCACAGGTACCTCGAGTACAGGACACAGGGGGTACACATTGAGCACAGCACAGCGCAGCACAGCGCAGCACAGCGCAGCACGGCGAAGCACTTCACCTCACCTTCTGGAGAGGCCAGTTGCTGAGGACAGAGTCCACTGGGGAGTCTGGCTGCCCGCGGCCGCCCGCTGCACAGGCCCTAGCTCCCCTGCGGCTTCCACTGGGGGTTTGGCATCGCGCACTGGCAGCCAGCGTGGGCTCAAATGACGGGACCTTGACGATACCACCATGGTCGCTGCTCTCAGGTACCACACACATGTCTCTCCCAAGTCTCTCTGTCATTCATCAGTCCCGTCCTGCCCATCCTCGATCCATCCCATCCCATCCCTCCCCATCTCTTCTCTCTGCGGGTGGCCCAAGACCAGACAAGACGGGACCCCTCCCAACCACTCGCTCACTCGCACCGCACACTCTCCCTCTCTCGAGGTGGCTCTTTTCTCACGTTCTCCCACAAGTCACACCCACACCCATGCTCAAGTCCCTAGGTCTCCTCCTCCTCCCCTTCCTCGCCCGCCTCCGTCACCTTCACTAGGGTCCGTCTCGTGTGCAATTTTCCTTTTCCTTTCCTCACAATCCGCCATTACTACTACGCATCCTTTCGCCGGCTGCTGTCACCATCATCGTATTTCGACCCTGTCCTGGGGCTCTTGCGCTGATACGCCTGGCTCTCATCTTAAAATCGCCGCCCTGTCGCGCTCCTCTCCCCGAATACCAGTTCTCAGCTCTCGACAATCGCCTCGCTGCACCGCCGCTACCTGCTCGCCTCCTCCGTACGGCTTCGGTCTCGCCGTGCCTGCGACGAACCGATCCCCCCATTTTATTCAGGAGACAACCCTTGGATTTTCTGGCGACCTGATTGACCCTGTCTTCTACGCGACCCATTCGAGTATCGGCCTGCCGTATTCATTCCAAGCTGGCGTTGGCCTTGTTATTCCCGTCCTCAATCTCGGCCAGCCATGGATGCCCATAGCCAGCAACGCCCACCGGCTCCCAAGTCAGCCGGACTCACCAACATCCTTAACAGCGAGCACGCATCAGCTTCCGCTCCCAACGGCCCTCCGCATATGCGAGATTCGGGCTTCTACTCAAATGCAGACGCCTCCAGTAAGCGTACGCTGCTCGTCGTTGTTTGCGCCAATGGCCCAGCTCCTTTACTGACCCGACTCGTCTAGACACATCTGCAGCCTCGTTCAACGTCAACGGTCTGAGCCCAAGCGGCTCTGGCTATCAATCGTCATCGCAGGACAAGACTCCGTCGCCGATCGCCTCCAACATGGTTCCTCATGCGCTCGTATCGCCCTCAACGACCAACATGAGTGTCGCTGCCATGGTATCCCCCAGCACACCTGGCAACCTCGACCCGCGTCGGGACCGGCCCACCTCGATCGAGTCCAACGGGACTGGCCCTGTGATGGGCGAGACGCTGGCTCCGGGAATGGGTGGCTTGCGACGGGAAAGCGTGGATAGCCGCATTAATCAGGGCTTCAGTGACATGCGACTTGGCAATTCTCCCTATACATCCAACAACCCTTCAACCACATCCATCCAGAACACCCTTCACACGCAGCGGAACCCACATCACCTTTCCGTTCATCGCATCTCGAACGGTTACCAGCCCAGCGCAGATCGAAACCCCGAGTCCAAGACGATCAAGACTGCACCCGCGATTACTGGTCCCGCGACAGGGCATATCGCCCGAGCGGCAGAGCCTACCAAAGGCCAAGCCTGGGCTTTCCCAGAGGAAGAAATCCAACGTGTCGGCGCTCCCCCGTACAATGATTCAAGGCGAAGCAGCATCACCGAGTCGGTCGCCAGCAGCCAATTCACAACCGAGTCGCGCCTACCGTCCGGCCAGCGACGATTGAATGATGGCGATTTCTCACGCATGTCCAACGCCTCGGATTTCCTTCCAGTCCACCACCACTCGATGCAGCACAAACAACTTAGCGATCTCCAAGCAGAGGAAGGCAATGGACCCACCGGCTCCCAGCCCTACAGCAGAACCCCTGAGCTCAGAGTCAGCCACAAGCTGGCGGAACGAAAGAGGAGGACGGAAATGAAGGAGCTGTTCGATCAGCTCCGGGATCTAATGCCACAAGAGCGCGGCTCCAAAGCATCCAAGTGGGAAATCTTGACAAAGGGTGAGTATTTCGTATTTGCTAGCTTTCAGGGATAGGGGCGCTAACACGGCGGCAGCCATCGCCGAGCACCAGAGACTCAACGATCACAACCGACTTTTGCAGTCACACTACAACACAGCAATGGCAGACAACGAAATTCTGCGTCGAGAGCTCAACGCTCTGCGGATGGAGGGAGTGCAACTACGGGGAGATATCAACACATCCTCGGGTCACCCTCCTCCACCCCCGCCCGCGGCACCTCACTCTGGACCATACCCTTCTGACCCCTACGCCAGTTCGACACGGCCGGAGCTGCCGCCTATCCGTTCGCTCAACAACGGACCAGACTCGATGACGGGGGTTCAGTACGATACCCCCCGTGTCAATGGTTACCGCCAGGAGAGGTACTGAGCCAAGTGACTGTACTGCACTTGGCTGATGAACCACTCATGCCGACACACGATGTGCACCATTTTATTTTGTCAGCCACTTAACGAATGAATGACGGTGAAAAAGTTATGATACTTGGGCACCAGATACCCACGCGAGATGCGGCACAGGGATCCATCGCTGGACTCGGTCACAACCGCTGCCGCCATCGTCACCGACGCCCGGAGCCTCGAGCTCACTGTGCTATTAGATTTCTCCTTATTTTGTCTGCTCTCTGGCCGGCACTGCTCTCGGCCAGTGTCTTACGGCAAACGGACTGTGGACTTGAACTTTTTTGTGTGTCTTTTTGTCGATGCCCTGTCCAGTCATTTTTAGTCTTATTTCTACATCTACCACCTCGACAACAGGCGAGGTTGTTGGGAGTTTTATTTGTTGCTCATTCGGGATAGGGAGGCCATTAATCGCGTACGGGTACAATGGGGTTGGCCGGAAGGGAAATGTTCGGACATCTGGTTAAGAAGGGTGACGAATGGGAGGTGAGATTGGGGATGGCGCGGGTGTGTTATAGGGCGTATATACCCATTTTAAAGAAGGTAAGGAAGGTTATGGAATGGACGTTTAAAGGGGACCGAGTAGTCGGTTCAAGCTGGTTTGAATGGGGACGGGACGGGACGGGACGGGATGGGATGATTGGGGATGACTGGGAAAGGGGCTTGCTGTGCGGCGTCGGTGTCTCTACCTCGGAAAGGGATTAATCCGCGAGAGACGAGAATTCAATAAGACGTG
This sequence comes from Fusarium vanettenii 77-13-4, assembly GCF_000151355.1. Taxonomy (NCBI): domain Eukaryota; kingdom Fungi; phylum Ascomycota; class Sordariomycetes; order Hypocreales; family Nectriaceae; genus Fusarium; species Fusarium vanettenii. Next base: position 757,873 of record NW_003315881.1, read on the forward strand.
ATTAAGAGTTACAGTATCTCTGAAGGCTCCTTTCTTGCCGTGGTGTGTTGGTGGATCGTGAGACGAAAGGAAAGGCGAGACGTCGCATGTTGTGATGACGTATGTATTTATAGGTATTCCCCAGGAAGGATCCGACAAGATATTTAAGTAGCGTATCTTGAAAGGATTTGACAGCTCACAATTGACATGGCGCTAATGCTAACTTACACAATGGATGTCTCCAGACTGCTCCGGGGGAGCGAGAATGCGCATTCGGGTCGGGGTGGGCGATGGCGGAGTTGCGGAGTTGCGGAGTTTACGGACGGCCGCTTTTGGTCCGATTCGGCCGGAGACAAGATGGGTTCGGGGCAACATTGGGGCCGGCCCGTGTGCTTACTGCTTGCATCAAAGTCCGCCAACTTGGCTCCTTCTTATTGAAGGGGGTCCCGCATGCTCCGACGCCGTTGACAACTCCGACTCTTGGACACTCTTGGTTGGAAGAGAAACCTGGTCACAGTCACCGCCCTGCTACTGCACATAAGAGGCGCTGCTCTCTGGACAACAAGAAAAAAGATGGACTCTTTTAGTCCTCTCGCGATGCGGAAGATGGACCGCGCTGCAGCATCGAGACAAAAGAGCTGCAACGCCTGCGTCAGAGGAAAGCGCAAGTGCGACAAGAAGATTCCCCGGTGCACACGCTGCGCTGCCAAGGGCTTGGACTGCGTTTATCAGAGGTTGCCACCGGGGGCGAGCTTTCACGACGAGGATATCGGAGGCGGAGCGACAGCAGCCAGCAACCTGTCGAACGAGGTGCCCGATTTTGATATGGGCTTTGATATCAACAACCTAGGAACATCAAGTGCAAGCGCAAGCACTGCGACGACGACACCTGAAAGCCTGGGCACAAACGTTTCTTCCATCCAGCTCGACTCTCCCCTCGACTTTTCCATCATCGACCACCTCATGGCCAACGACTCGACTGCCGGTTCCGAGCTGTGGAACCTCGGCGACTATGGCAGCAGCAAGATGGACATCCCACCGGTGCCAGCGCCGGCGCCCCTCGTGTTGAGGGACATGTCGATGCTGGAGCAGGCGCAGCACTGCATGACAGACTTTAACCCCCTCGACGTGCACGATAAACGCACCCGGATAGGCTTTGTGGTTGACGCAGTGAGCCATCTTTACAAAGACTTTGCTCGCACGCGCACGCTGCCGTTTATCCACCCACGACTCTACGGGTCAAGCCTCCCGCGGACCATGATAGCGGCCTTTTCAGCAGCGTCGGCATACGCAGCACGCACGCCCGAGAACAAGGCGTGGGTGTACAAGCTCGTGACGGACGTGGCCAAGGACATCCATCTCGAGGGCGAGCGGGCGTCGACGCCCCTGGAGAAGCTGGCCCGGGTGCAGGCTCTGGTGGTGCTCGACTCGATCCGCATGTTTGACGGCGACATTACGCTGAGGGCGGCGAGCGAGCGAGAAGCGCCGCAGGCCCTGGCTTGGCTGGGCGCGCTGGAGGAGTTGAGGGCTGAGCTTGAGGGCAAGGATGATTCGATTTCTTCCTATTCTAGGGAAAAGCCGCCGCCGTCTTGGGAGGTGAGTACAGTAAATGCACGTGGCGTAAAGTTTTCTTGCTGATGTTGATGCAGGGCTGGATGCTTCTCGAAAGTATACGCCGAAGCCTGATGATGGGCTACTCTTACTTGTGCGTGACATATATCTTGAAGTCTCAAGAACGTAAGTGATTCGATTCTCTACCTAGTTTGCCTCACCTCTAACACCTCTCCAGCACCGTACAGAATCTTCGAGTCCCCCTTTGCCTTTACAGCATCCAAGTACCTCTGGGAAGCCGACTCGTCAATGAACTTTTTCCGGGCATGGCAGACCAAGCCGCAGTTCCGCGTGGCAAACATGGACTTTGGAGAAGTGTGGCTGCATGCGCAGCCGGGAGACGTGGATGACTTTACGAGGCTGATGCTGACTGCGTAAGTTTTGCCAAGAAAGACGTTGAGAAGTGTATGTGAATCTGACCGTGATGCAGGCAAATGGGACCAGACGCCATAGATAACTTTATGCATGGCAACATTTCAAACATTTCTGTGGCTGTTTGAACACGAGGTTGTTTTGAGTTTAGGTTTAAGGAGTTGAGGGGGATTAAATTGGTTCGAGAGACCTGGAGTTGATATCTGATTTTAGTAATGACTGTATAGAGAGGCTCATGATGGACGAGGTCCAAGGGATATTATTGACACAATCTGATTTAATAGATTCGAGCATTTAACAGTGATCCTGTTCAAGAAGTATTGCATCTACAAACCATCACGGCGTTAATAACCTTTTCTGATGCACGTTATGAGAACCTTGGTCTTTTCGGTAGAAGGTTGTTGAGGCAGAAGAACTTGGTTGCCAAAGGTTTATAGAAGTTGAAGCCAAAACAAAACAAACAAATAATACAATATGGAATCTATTTATTGCTCTCTCTTCTTCCATTCTCTGTTACTCTTTCTTCCACTTTCATACAACTTCCCGCATCCAAAATCTACTCACCGTCACTGAAGACACTCTTTATCAACCAAACAAACATATCAACTACGACTAAACACATTCACAATGGAAAACTCATACGACAAGGAAACGCATACATCGTTTCCCGAGTTTAAATACTCCAATCCTCAAGGCACATCGCAAATGCCAGAGGAATCTGCCGACAAACCACAGTCAGACAAGGATCAAACAACACCGCGCATCCCCGTCATCAGCCCTTACCTCCCCATTCGCTACCGAATCTTGACGCAGTTGGGAAGCGTCTTCAGCCTGATAATTGTGATCCTAAGGGCTCTGGTGTTCCTCCTAGGCGTCGACGACACCCGCTGGCTAGGCCCTCTTCAAAACGTTGTCATTTTCGACAAGCTCATAATCGGGACCTTTCTTGGTGTATGGTACATGCGATTCCTCGTTCAAATGTGGGAAGCAGACCTTGCTCTTTCCAAGATGGAAGCGGCAGCTCGGGGTGATGCTGGTGCCAAAGCGGATTGCGAGGCTCTACGACAGAAGAGGGATTGGGACATGCTACTGAAGCATAGGCCGTATAATTTATCATGGATTTTCGGTTCTAGGAAAGAAACGAAGGAGCTCTAGATGATCATTTCTTGTTGGATTTTTGATAAATCACTCGTTTTGTTTGGTATCGAATGGGACATCAGCTATATAACTAGTTCAACCAACAGCTCAAAGAGTCATGCAATCAAAGCATCGTGTTCTCTCTACCGACGCGTCCTCTCCTCTTAAGCATCTGTGTCTGCAATCCTCCAGACAAGTCTCTCACCACTGACCTCCTTGTTTCTCAAAATGTCGACTGCCTTCTGAGCTCTCTCGACAGCCGTCGCCCCTTCGACAACACGGTACCTGTTTGGAGAAACTACACCTTCCCTCAAAAGTGCAGGGATAATCTCAGGCTGCATTTTTTCCTTGAAGAATTCATTCTGTTACTGTTAGTCTCGCATTCTCCGTGTATCAAGTCGTAGGAGGATATTGACTTACAGAAAGGTAGAAATGGGTGCGCACTCCACGGACATTGACACCCTCGGCCCATTCTCTGACAAGGACCTTGGATGCATCCATCTCATACTCGGGCTCCTCTTCCACGGTGGCGTCCTTGAGGATGACAGGGAGCATGACAGCCACGATGCTACCGCGTTGTGCAATCTTGGTCAGGGGTTTGAGGGTGCCCTCAAGAGACCCGATGCAGTCCAGGATGTAAGGCAGCTTGGGCTCAGGGCGGCCTCTGGCGTACTCGAGAATCTGACCCACGACATCTTCCTTGCGATAGTCGAAGCACTGAGTTGCGCCAATCCCGCGGAGGTACTCATGATGCTTGCCGCTCGCGACAGCAAGGACGTTCTTGTAACCCCAGTGGTGAAATACTTGCACGGCAAAGATTCCCACACTGCTGGCAGCTCCCCAGATGAGGATGGGCTCATCGGCCTTTTTGGGCGTGTAACCCTCCGGGATAGGCCAAGGCAACTCGAGGTTGAGGTCCGCAGTCGCTGAGTGGAATACAGTGACGAGGTTAACTGGCACCGTCACTGCCTCTTCAAAGGACAGATTCTCTGGAATCTTGGAAGCCAGGTATGCGGGGATGGTGATGTACTCCTGGTGGTTGGACTCCTTGCCACCGTGGAAAGCAAAAGCACTCACTCGGTCCCCAACCTTTAACCCCTTAAGGTCTCCCCCATCACCAACAGCGACGACGACGCCTGCAGCGCCGCCATTTCCCATCTGAGCTGGGTATTCGGAGATGAGGAGACCACCATCTGCACGGTGGAGGTCAAGGGGCGTGGAGGCCGTCCAGTGAACGCGGACGAGTACTTCACCAGGTGCCGGAGGGTAGACGGGGACAGTGAGGGAGCTGAGAGGTGTTCGCTTTGCCGGAAGAACAACAGCTTGTTGAGTTGATGGGATAGAAAGAGACGACATGGCGCTTGTAAGGGAGAAACAAATTTTGGTATGATGTGTGTAAGGCAGTTGACCTTTAAGACTGGCTCTGTATTATCATTACAACATCTACTAGGAAAAATCACTCTCTTAAATACTCTCGATTCGTCTGGCGATCAACTATGAACCTACTATAACGAGTATTCGTCTACATGTCGCGAGGTGACGTGAGGGTCCAGGATTTGTCATGGCCAAACTCCGTGGAACTCCTGCAAAGCCAAAAGAGGCAACTGAACCTTGACGTTTTTAATGGGGCAAAGGCGAAGACATGTTGGTTCAAGTTGGTCCTCGAAACCGGGTCTTGCACATGCTTTGGAAGCTGTAGTCGGATTTAGGAGCCACTGCTTATGTCAAAGGGCTTCGGGTATTTCCAGATGAGGCTGATGCTGATGTAATTTTTGCTTCTTAAGAGTTGAAACTGGTGAAATGAGCCGCGGCATTTGCCACCACGTCGTATAGCATGCGCATTTTCGTAGATATGTAACCATGGATGAATAATAAGTAAAAGAAGGTATCATTAAGACATTCGACTTGTTTGCTTCCATAAAAGTTGATCCATCCTTTCGCTTGCAGTTTCCACCTAGATAACATAACCCAGCAGATAGCCCGACCAGCATATTCCAATTCCAGCACACAAAAACAGAAAACAACGCCTCCAAAACAGGTATCTCTCTTTGCCCCCCCCCATTTTCGCCTTTGACTCCCAGAACAATTTTTCAAACAGTCGTCGAGCCCATCAGAACCGTGCGAGGCGCAGGGCCAACGTCGACGTGGTTCGGCGTGGGCCTCCCCTCGCTGGCGTCGCTCCTCGCTGTGGGCGGGCGGCCGAGGTCTGCCACGACGTCGCGGACGCGCTGTCGCATGCCCCGCCTCTGCTTCTGGACGGGGTCATTCGGCAGGAGGTCATTCTTGGCCAGGGTCTCGGTGATGGCTTCGACCTTTGCTGGCGGTGTCGGCTGTGCGTCCTTGGAGGTGGAGAAGACGGTCGAGCCCGAGAGGGTGGAGGCGGCGTCGGAGCTTGTGGAGGGACGATGATCCATGGTTTTCTTGAGATGAATTGTGCACGATTGTATTGAATAGTAATCGAGAGGTTCACTTTTGATGTTGATGAGAGATTCAAATCTCGAGTGCGTGATATTGATCAATGTCGTTGTCGAGGGCAAACACGGGGAAGTGGGAAAGGTGGCGCCGCCCTTTTTGTATCTTGGGAAGGAGGTAGAGGTACCTCACTTTGGAGAGCAAGGGTCTAGAGTGTTTTTGACCCAAAGTTGGTACCCCGCGCTGGTTCTGGCTGAGGTGCTCATAGCGTAATCCCACCATATCTTCAGCCCTGCCTGTAATGACATGATATAAAGAGTTCAGCCATCTTGAAGTCTTTCATCGGCCAAGAGCCAAGACGGGTATCGCATCTTGTCTAGGGACGCATCCATCTTGGCGATTGCCAACGCCAGTACACGCTGCGTGCTGTTGACACTGTCCCTGGCTCTAACTGATAATGCACCCATGCAAACCAGTGAAGCCATTGATAACCAGCTCTGGTCCAGCCGCACTCGATGCAACCCTCCACAACCGAACCCAACTGCTGCACCCAATTACTGCTCAGATAGGGAGTAGCCAGGATAACCGAATATCATTCGCAGAGACTTCTCAAGTGGAACCTGCTAAGCTAAGGATTTAAGCCTATTCACGTTTCGTCCACCGGCGCTACCAGTGCCGTGGTACAAAACGACGATCACCAACTTTGCTCTCAAGGATACATAAACTTGTTCATTAGTTGGGCTAATAAAATACATCATCTTGACCAACGCTTTCCAGCACCAGCTCGAGGACCAGCTATCATCAAGATCCCCAGTTCAGCACCATGATTCGCCCTATAATATAGCAGTGATAGACCCAGACGCCGAAACTCCCAGCCATACCCTCCAAGCCCAATCCAATTCGAACCCACGGTATATCGTCGTGCGGGTGCCCAATAAGATTACACAGGCCGTGAAACAAAGACAAACGAGAAAATGCTGATTACCTTATTGTGCTGCTCCGCCCTTGACGAACCGTTCAGAAACCTCTACTCTCTTGTTTCCGAGGTCAACAATCTTGGCCACCAGCTTGTCCGCATTGTCCATCTCGATAATGTCATCGGCGCCTCCGATGCTCACTCCGTTGATCATGATGTTGGGGACGGTCCTTCGTCCTGTAGTCTCGAGCAGCTGGTCTTGCAGAGCTTGACCCTGAGGGTGCTCGTCAAGCTCAACCACGTACGGCTCAGGTGTGATGGCGTATTTCTCGAGCAAAAGACCCTTGGCTCTCTTCGAGAAGGGACAGTAAGACTTGGAAAAGATGATCACTAGATGACAGTTAGTCAAGGTTCATGCCGTTATTATATCCAATATCCACTTACCAGGCGACTTCTTGAGGATAGAGTCGAGCTCATCTCGCGCCTCAAGCTGCTCCTTGGTCTTGGTCTCGGCCTGGGGCTGCTTCTCGCTGGAAGCACCACCAACAACATCTTTGCCTCCGCTGGCAGGTTTGGCGACCTTGTCCTTGTCCTGACCCTCTGCTGAGCTTCCAACACCAACAACGTTTCGCGGGGGGTCAGGTCGAAGTCCACCCTTCTCATTGGCCTTATCCTTGGCCTCCAACTCAGCTGCCTTTAGACGCTCCTGCATCTGGACGGCCATCTCCTTGTCGTCCTCGTCAACATCGCCATCCCCATCCTTATCAGCAGGTATGTGCCCGGCCTTTTGCCCCGTTTGAGAGTCTACCACGGCCTGCCCAGGCGGCGAGTCCCCGCCCATCGCATGCTGCGTCTTCTTGATAAACTCCTGGTTGCCGTATGCCTCTGCATCGCGGTGCGAGTCGAAGCCAGAGGTGTAAAAGAGGATAAATATAAAGGTTCCCAGGGTCGCCAGGATCAGCAGGCGCACTCGGCGTGGAGAAGGCATGATGGGAAGTGGGAGGGCGATGGCGAGACCAGGGTGGATGCGCTAGGGAGCTTTGGTGGGTGGTTTTCGGAGCGTCGCGTGAGGCCGTGCAGGATCAATTCGACATTCGAGCCGTCAAGGAGCGTTGAGAGAGAGCGAAGGGAAGGTTGACAGCGCGACAAGGAACAAGTCGGCTAGTTCATCAGAGTCTGGTAGAAGAAGGCGACGTGGACGTGAGGGAGAGGGAGAGAGAGAGAGGAGGGATACGAGAGACAGGCCAGAAAGGGAGACGTGATCATAGCTCCCCCAGACCGTGTCCAACCCGACGGGTTTAATTGGGGCCTTGGGCCAATCATGGCGCGTCGTTGATTTGGACTGTGCGCACAGTGACATGAACTGTGCAACCTAGCTTGAAGCTCAAGAGACACTATATGATTAACATAAAGAAATTAATTATGTTGTAATTAGATAGATATCGATAGAAAGGGTATTGACATAAAAAAAAAAGATCCAGTTGCGCCCAAAAACCAAACCGATTAACCTCCACTGACATGATCCGTTCTTTAGTCCGTCAACCATTTTGCTCCTTCAACAGTCCCTACTTCCAGGGTTAATAATAATAGCCTTGTGTTTCCCGGAAATAGATCACTTACTAATGATTTCTCACAGTGTCATACTCGCATCCACAAAGCGAGCTCGCACTCTTTGCATGTCGTCGACTTCGGGAACGTTCGTGTCCCGCGCCCGAGCGCTCTCACTAGGCGCCTGAGGAGCCTCGAACAAGACATGAGGCGCACCGTGAGAAGAACGAGATCTCAAGTGCTGGTGGACATGCATGTGTCGAGCGTGTATGCTCCGGTGGTTGTGGTTGTGGTTGTGCATGGCTGGTGCAGCCTGAAGGCCGAGGGCCCAGAAGAAAAAGGCGAGGAAGATGGAGAGTCTGAGAGAAAACATCTTGTCTGCGAAATTGCTCGAGTAGATTGAGGATTGTAGTGGCTTGTTGAATTGATGCCGCTTCTGTGCTTGTCGGTGACTCCAAAGCTGAAATGGGACTTGATGCTTTATATGCCTTCAGCCTCCAGCCCTTTCCTTTCCTGCATCAGGACCATGACGACAGATAGGTCATTAGCACTAAGTCCATAGTCACTCCTTGCTTTCTGCAATCAGCCTTGAAGATGTCGCTCGTGACCCTTCAGCGCAGGAATTCAAAGGGTCCTGAGCCGCCCCGAGACATCGTGTCTCTCCCTCTGCTTTCGACAGAGGCACCAGCTTTACCCGAACCAGCCCCTGCGGCCAATGCACCAGCAAACAAGGCGGATCAGGTGGCCCGAGAGCGCCCTGTTCCCGGGAGGATGGCATGTAAAGTTGGACTATCGACGTTTGGCAATGTCTCATCCTGATGTCACCCGTATGCCTGGTCGTTGAAAACGTCCTCAACGTCGGACGACCCTCATTCAAAGGGAAGGCTGGCAGTTGTGAAACATTCCCAATATTCCACACTACCCTAGGCCTCTATCACACGATAGTAGATGTATAGAGCCATAATTCGAATCTAGCTTTGGGACAATCTTCCCTTTGCGAGAAATTATTGACCTTCTTCTCCCTCTGAGGGTGACTTACAAGGCAGCTGTCCTTACTCAGCACAGCCAACTGTGGAGCCAATCAAAAGTTGCCAAAGTGCTCTATGCGACCTCCACGGTGGCACTTTGAAGTTGCCAAGTTGCAAATCAGCAAATCCACCAGTACAATTCTAGCGACTTCGATTTTATGGATGAAAATAAGTGTCCTCTTTGAAACGATTGACTCATAATCATCAACTTGTTTTTATTATTTAAAATATATTTCCTCGAGTAGATACCCATCTCCAATCTTTAATTCTGCATCTTCAACGACGGGCCGATTTTACCAAAGCCAAATACGCCATTTACCGCCCTCCAACCTCTCCTTCTCCTCCATCTGAAGGGTTTACCACCCTTTCACCCCCTGGTCTCACTCCTTGGGCACGCTTCAACACCTTCACCCATCCCGCTCCCTAGAGATTCGGGTGCTTAGACATCTATATCGTCAAGATGACACCCTTCAGAGTAAAATCTCTCCCGCTTGCTCTCGCCCTGATATTCGGCATCCTCACTTGCATCCTCGCTGCACCAACAGCCGCCTCAAAACCATCTCCCTCGGCTGACGTCGACCTCATCTGCCACACCGACAACCCCCAGGACTGTTACCCGCGAGTATTCCAACCCACAGATGAATTCCAGATCGTCCACGATGATCAGGAACTCCCCCATGGGCTTCATGTCCGGTTGAACATGTCAACTGGCAAGAAGGAAGCCAAGATCAATGTACCCGATGAGAGCGACCCGGCACTGGAGGGTCTACCTGTTGACCAAGCCGTTATTGTAGTTGACCCAGAGCAACCAGAGGCTCCCCAGATCCCCAAAGGTGCACCAGTGTATGATGCCATCGGGAAGATTAAGGAGCCAGAGGGCGACGACTACGTGGGCAAGCCTTTCTTTGAAGCCATGAAGCTGTTGAGGAGCGGTGTCACCGACGGCGGCAAAGAATTTGATGATGCCCTCGCGGGAATGGAGGAGCTTTCCCATGACATTTACTACGGCCTCAAGGTCACCGAGGAGCCGGCTGTTCTAAAGTCGCTGTTTTGCATCATGGTTGATCGTGATGTCCCATTTACACCGGGTGTCACTCCTCGAGACCAGCAAGCAGCCGCCATCCTCGGGAGCGCACTGCAAAACAACGCCGCCGCATTGAAGGAGGTTACCAAGGAATGGCCACACCTTATGGAGACAATCTGCCCCAAGACGAACAAGCCCTTGAGGGAAGGCTTCTACTCGACCTTTATCCCCAACGACGTCCCGTCCCCAACCAATAACAAGATCCTGGCGTCCAAGGTCAAGGCCAGAGTCGGAGCCATCAACGGCCTCCTCAAGAGTGACCTGATCCGAGAAGACTTTCTCGCCAACGATGGAATGAGGAGGCTCCTGGAGCTTCTCACCGTGGACATCAAGGAGTGGGCCCCAGCGCACCGCAAGGTCGGCCAGCTGGTCCTCGACACGTTCCTCGACGAGGACATGGGCGCCAAGCTGGGCCAGTGGCCTCGTACGGCCCGGGCTACCGACGCCGAGTGTCGGGTGCGCGAGACGCAGATCGAGGAGGGGTGCTGGGATTATCATGTGGCGAGGATCATGAAGGCGAATAAGCGGGATAGCACCCATTGGAGTCGGGATTTGAATGACCGGCTGGCCGCGTTGCGAAAGAGTGGAAAGATTCCTCCTCGAGTTGAACTATAGAGTGTCATCAAAGTTGAAATGGTTAAATGAATAAAAATATGCGTTCCTTTAAGACTTGTACTTTTGTTTTGTCGTGATTGTTGAAAAAGTCATGATACCTATTTTTGGTGGAGGTGGCCAATTGATTGCCCAGTGCGTAAAGAATTTCACGAATTCTTCACTTTACACTTACACCACCATTCTTAACAGGGCCATCTTTCATCCCACATAAGATTGCTATTGCCTCAAAACCAAACTCAAGAAACACAATGCAAGACTCGCCACCTTTTCAGGTCAAGCGCCATCTCAAAGGCCGCTGCCTCATCGCCAGCAGATCCTTTACCCCAGGCGACACAATCCTCACATTCACACCCACTATCCTCATCCCCTCACTCTCTCACGCAAGTACTGTCTGCAGTCACTGCTTCAAGCCCGGCGAGCCCCGTAGCTGCTCGCGATGCCACGCTGTCGCCTACTGCGACGCCTCGTGTCAGTCAGCGGCCTGGAAGGCCATCCACTCCAAGGAGTGCAAGGTACTGCAAAAGGTTTCCGCACAAGGCCGACCAGGTCTTCCGACACCTGTGAGAGCTGTTGTTCAGGCGCTAGTCAAGGCAGAAGTTGGCGCTGCGCTTGAGGATTTGGAGGGGAATGACTTGAGCTGGAGGGGAAGTGATAAATGGGCCGACATGGAGATGATGGCCATGGGCGCAAGTGCGTTTGCTGGCCTGGGGACTACTCAAGAGGCTGTGAAAAAGGCTTTGAGCCTTCTATGCAAGGTATGAAATGTAGCATTGTAAGATTGTGTGTGTATTCACTAACATGGTGAGGCAGATTCAAACCAATGCGTTTCATAGATACGATGCTGATATTGGTCAAGTCGGCATCTTTCTAGAACCAAGGCTTGCCATGGCAAACCACTCGTGCATTCCAAATGCCACAGTGCAGTTTGTCGGCAGGAGAGCTATTCTGAGGGCAGAGAGGCCGATCAAGGCTGACGAAGAGATCGAGATATCTTATACAGGTCTGTTCCCATCTTAATAAGGTAGCACCCAAAGCGTCGACTAACAGTTTCTCAGACTACAACTACCCCCTATCCAAACGAAAGGAAGCGCTTGCTCCCTACTTTTTCACCTGCGAATGCACTCGCTGCAGGCAAGATCTGATCAACTACCAAGTGTGCGCCCAATCTCCCGTCATCGACATGAACCGTCAGGGCGTCGTCTCAGACCTCTCAAAGCTGCGTGAGCACCCAGCAGGCATAGACGGGGACAAAGCTTCGTTGGGGAGAGAATACAGTGAGAAGCTAGTCGACCTCATCGATTCAGAGGAAACGTCTGCTTCGCTGGAGGAGCGCCGTGCAGTTCTACAAACCTGGTATAAGAAATGCCAAGGGCTGATCTCCGAAAACATGTGGGCGGTATCACCTCTGCCGCAACTCTTGACTGAGATATCCATTCTCTACGCAGAGGAAGGCAACTTTGTGTACGCTCTGGCAACAGCATGCCATATCGCTACGGCCTGCGACCCATATCGACATGTGGCGCCGTTTCACCCGGTCCGTATAAAGGGTCTCTTCCTCGTCGCAAAGCTTCTCGCCAACACGGCAGCCGACACAGCCTCCCTGGGCAACTCCCCGGCTGTCGCAGCAAGAGGGGGCCTTAACCAACGAGCACTACAGGCCCTCCAGGACATTGATCAAGTATCGTTGTGTCAGATGCTTCTCATCATGGTCCTCAAGTCGATCCCAGCAGATTACATCCAAGAGTGGGAGCTCTCCATCTCGGCAAAGCAGATGCTGGACGAGATCAAGCAGTTGCCAGGCAGAGGTCAAGAACAGTCTTTGATTAGCCTGTGGGAAGAGGATCCAGAACAGGACCAGGCGCAGGCGTTCTTCAAGTATGCCGTGTTGAAGCAAGTTGATGCTCTATCAGACCTTGGGTTGGAAATGCTCAAGATGGACTTTGGTCGATGAGTTTGAATAGTATAGAAAGATCAGGGCCCCAATAGGACACTGCTCGAAGGCCTCCTATTCGTTACTCGTTTGAAACAATTGAATGCAATGTCGCGTTAATCGTCGAAACGCGTAAAGTAGTTCGCGCACTATCACGACAAAGACCCCACGTGATTGGTCGATCTTGGATCCGCTTATCTTATCGTACCTTCCCTCTTCTAAAAATTAAGTCGCAAAAAGTACGTACCCTGGTTCGCATGGAAATCTCAGCTACACTGCACTCCAAGCTTCGTAGCTTTCCTCCCTCTGACAACATCTTCTTTACGATACCCAATCCAAGCGGCGCGCACTTTTCGCGCTCGCATAAATACAGCATGGGTAAGAAAACGAGGAGAAAGTCCAACCGGTCCGTCGACAAAACCCTTACCGCCGCCCTAGGAGCCGAATCCGACCTCGAGCCCGGTCAACAGGCATCCTCCGCCGAGTCTCACGATGTGACCCAGCAACTAGAGAAGCCCAATGACGCCGGAGATGTAGCGCCGACTGTTGAGAAGGAGACTCCGACCCAGAGCGACGGGAGTCTCAAGCGCGCGACGCCCCATGATGCCGACGATGACGATGGAGGGTGGCAGGTTGTTTCGCGAGCAAACAAGAAGCTCAAGAAGATTCCCAAGCCTGGCAAGAACTATCCCACCATTGCGTTTTCGCCCAACGCCCGACTCCAGTCCAAGATCAACATCTCGCAGCTGAGAGACCTGGTAACATATATCTTCGCCGACGGTCCTGGCCCCCAGTGGATCGGCATCACCCATCGTCCTGCCTTTCGCAAGATTGTTGCCATTATGATACCCGGCCTTGAAGAGGCCATGTTCAAGGATACGGTGGACTTTGAGACGTACAACGACGTCGTAAGAGGAGAGGTTTCCATCGGATCATCACCCGACGACTATTATCCTAGGGCGCTAAAGAAGGAACGTTTGCCAGAGGTGCTGCAGCCATTTGCGGACATGTTCACACATCTGTGGCCCGTCAAGACGCCAGGCGACGACAAGCATGGAAAGATGCACTCACCAATGGCAGCCTTTCTGACAGCACCTATTCCCAAGGACAAGGTCAACAACAAGAAGGGCGTCAAGCCAGCATCAGAGCCTCAGGGTTGGAAAAACCAGAGGACCCGCATCACAGAGTTCCTATGCAGTGCTGATGAGCTGAGTGATAACGGCTATCTAGTTCATCCAGCTTTGCTACCAGAGGGTGTCGCCAGGGATGGGTTTGTTGCCCCCGAAGGCTGGGTGGTGACCAAGGTGGACAAGCTTAAGGATGGGGAACTCCCTGAGGAAGAGATCCAGCAGGGCAGCATCACGGCGGGCCGAGAAGTCTTGGCCCTTGACTGCGAGATGTGCATGACTGGTGAGAACGAGTTCTCCCTGACGCGCATCAGCATAATCAACTGGACCGGCGACGTGGTACTTGATGAGTTGGTCAAGCCCGACAAGCCCATTGTTGACTACGTCACCCAGTTCTCTGGCATCACAGAAGAGATGCTCGCACCTGTAACAACTACCCTACGCGATATTCAGGAGAAGCTCCTGGAGATTCTACACCCTCGTACAATCTTGGTCGGCCATTCCTTGGAGTCTGACACCAAGGCCCTCCAGATTTCTCACCCTTTCATCGTCGACACCTCCATCATCTTCCCCCACCCTCGCGGACCTCCTCTCAAGTCCTCCCTCAAGTGGCTTGCGCAAAAATACTTGTCCAAGGAGATTCAAAAGGGCGGCGCCAACGGCCACGACAGCATCGAGGATGCCAAGACCTGTCTCGATCTGGTCAAGCAAAAGTGCGAAAAGGGCAAGGCCTGGGGAACATCGGACGCCCAAGGCGAGAACCTCTTCCGAAGGCTGGCGCGAGCAGGTACCGCGTACAAGGCTCAGGGGGGAGAAGCCGGAGGCTTAGAGGTTGGCAAGACCAGCGCTGCTGTAGATTGGGGCGACCCGTCCAAGAGCGCCGGAGGCGGTGCGACACATCAACTCGGCTGTAAGAATGATGAGGATGTGACCAACAACGTCATCCGCGCCGTCAAAGGAGACGAAGACGGTCTCGAGATCCGCGGTGGAGGCGTCGACTTTGTATGGGCCAGGATGCGTGAGCTCGAGGCCCTCCAAGGCTGGTGGAACCGTAACCGTATCGACAACCCCAGCAGCGATGGTGGTCCACCACAAGATGGAAGCGACGATGCCTCATCGTCCTCATCCAAGTCCCAGTTGGAGCAAGCCCTCGGCCGCCTCACGGAGCGTCTCGGGCGCATCTACGAGGCCCTCCCCCCCTGCACCGCCTTCATGCTGTACAGCGGCTCGGGTGACCCGCGAGAGATGTCCCGCCTGCAGAAGATTCAGTCGCAGTGGCGCAAGGAGTACAACACGCCCGGCAAGAAGTGGGACGAGCTGAGCGTCAAGTGGACCGACACGGAGGAGCAGGCTCTCAAGGCGGCAGCTCGCAAGGCCCGGGCCGGCATCGGCTTTGTGAGCGTCAAGTGAATGAATGATGGATTTGATTTGAATATCTGGGCATGTATTCTAAAATGGATGGTCTATTATGTAGAGGCTACAACATGTAATGAAACAAAAGGGCCTGGTTTACATGGGAAAAGGGGGTATATGGAGTAGTGGTCCAAGAGAGCCACTTCCCTTGTCTTGACCTACATACACTTGGTATTTGTCTCGGTACAAAGAGCCCCGCGATAGAGACGAATGAAAAGGATAAAAGCAGCTCTATCATGACAGATTACAAGGCATATCATTACTACTTCTCATGAGAATTCAACCAAACGTGAGCCGCTTATTTTCCCTTTCCCATCTCTTTGCTCTCGAAAGATGGGAAATGAACAAACTCTCGCAGGAACGAAAAAACACCACAGCAACAACATCAATATATATGCCACACACACCCCCTCCCAAAAGTCTCTTTCCGGTATCCGTACCGTCCTGCCAAACACACAAAAAAAAAGCATCACATGTGCGTGCTACAACCTTTCCTTTATCCCCCCCTTCCGCCTCGCCCTCCATTTGTGCGTTTCCCATCCTGTCCCCGTTATTTCCCTTAATGGCCCAGGTTTTTTGTTACGCCAACGCTAGTATGGACATTCTCAAAAATGACATTTCCCAAAAGACAACAAAGGAAAAGGGCAAGACTAATAAAAAAAAAAAAGACAAAGTGATGGAATCAAATCGACAGATGTTGAACCGATAAAACGCCTGCTTGTTTCGCTATACTTTCATGGCCCGGGTCCCTCCCGAGATTCGATTCTTGTGCCGTCGTCTCCAAGCGAGACGACCGAGTCGGCGCGTGTGTGCGCGAGTCCAAGGTGCTTGTGCTTGTGCGCCTCGTTCTATAACATGGATGGATTACATTGTAGTTGACCTCCTCCGAATCATAAAGAAATATTAAGGTGTAGTCCCGTAAAGGGGTTCTTGTGAGGTCTTGTGGTAGAGTGTGTAACGAGGGTCGTGTTTAAGTAAAAGGGCCGTGGCCATGTAAGAAGGAGCATCAGGTCCGAGGTCTTCGTGGGGCTTCATCGACCAGCTCTGCCGAGCTACCGAGGAGATCAACATCGCGGTGTAACGGGTCAACTCGGCTGACACCGTGCTGTGATACCACTCCAAAGCTGGCTGGTCGTTCATCACGCCCTCCGTGGAGATCAATCTGAGAGAATTCGCCCGGGAACTCTATCGACGAGTTGGACGAGAGTCGCTTCTGGGAGTTGGTGCGCTCGAACGGTAGTCTTGATGATGCAGACAGAGTTGCCCGGTGATGGCTCGAAGTACGGCTTACTGCGTCGAGATCCCGCAACTGAGAATCAAAGGACAGTGTCGAACCAGGCATGTCGATGTTGAGAGACGGTGCCCGGCTGTGGTCACTTCCTCCAAAGTGGCCAGATGCTCTCTTGGAGCTCTTTCGAGGAATCTCAGGGGCGTCCTGTTCAGCAGCCTCACGAAGTGCAATGTGCTGTGGTTTCTTAGACAGCACCTTGCTCGGCTCCCTTGGGAATCCGTCACCATCGTTGCTGAAAGTACGTCGAGGTCGCTCCAGAACGGGGCTCTCTGGCTCTGATTCTTGAGGATCA
The DNA here is from genome assembly GCF_000151355.1 of Fusarium vanettenii 77-13-4. Classification (NCBI taxonomy): domain Eukaryota; kingdom Fungi; phylum Ascomycota; class Sordariomycetes; order Hypocreales; family Nectriaceae; genus Fusarium; species Fusarium vanettenii. The sequence continues at coordinate 774,628 of NW_003315881.1, forward strand.
CCGTTGTCATCAAGCAGGTCACCCTCCTGATGTCTGCCAGGGGAGCGTCCAGGGGAGCGTCTTGGCTCGGGTTCGTCGTCGTCGTCCGAGTCAATAGGTCCGTTCCGCAGCACCCCCATAGCCACAGGGATGCCCTCAGGCGGTGATTCACCACCGTTCCGGGCCATCATCGCCGGCGGCATTCGTGAGCTTCTTACAACTTCGAAGCCCTTGCCCTTCTCCTTCGTCTTGCCACCAAAGAAGCCTCGGAACCATCCTGAGGCAGTGGCCACAGGTCCCGTTGGGTCAGCGGGTCCGGTTCCGAGCTTCCGGCCCGGGCCATCCGAGTTCAGGGCCGGTCCGCGGACACCGTAGTAAAAGTCCACCTCACGGGTCGCGTAATCTGGGCGGTTCGGCGGGAAGCTAAGCTGAGAATATCCAGCAGCAGGAGGCACAGCTGGAGTTGCACCCCGAGAGATTTCCGCACCAATATCTGCGGGATCGCCCAGAGTACCTGGGGCAGGTGGTTTGGTTTCTGCTGTCAGGGAATCGTTCGCCTTATCCGAGTGGATTGACTCGTTCATGGTCTGGCGACGACGAGGAGGTCGATAATAGGGGTCGGCTGCGTCCATTGACTGTGAGGGATGATGACGGACCACGCCGGGCGAAGGCAAAAAGGAAAATGTGCTCGTTTCTCCAGGCGTGTTTGGCATGTACGAGCTGCCACTGTCAACGTTTTGCGGCATAGCAGAGTAGACGTCGATACTATCGAGTGCCGAGCTGCTCCGATGTCGAGGGATAGCCATCATTCCACCCAGGCTTGCACCAGATTCGCTTCGAAGTCTTCCACTCGGCATCACGTATCCCGACTTGCCACCATCGTCGGCGTCCAACATGGCTGCTGTCGACAATTGGCTTGCTCTGGACGGACCGGTATTACGGTGTGTGACCCGTCGGGACAGTTGTCGCATACCAAAGATCTTGGAGAGTCCACCACGGGTCAGTCCTCGCACATCGTCTCCACCGGCGCCCAGCATGCGAGCCACAACCTCGATAATGGTTTGCAGAGCGTTGAGGAAGAAGCCAAAGATCAGGGCTACACCGTGGATGGCCAGGATAACATAGCCAATCCATCCCTTCTCTCCCTCGGCCACACCCAGCGTAGGCACAAATGCCACCATGAGTAAGATGGAGAAAAGTCGAAGCGAGCAGAAGAAAGTGTGGTACGCGTTCATCGAGGTCGCACGCTGGAACGGGCGGAAGGCGTGGATCGAGAGGACATGGATGACTTCGCAAATGGCGAGAATAACCACCTGTGCAATACCGCTCGGCTGTACCGCACCCACAGCGATGCCCCGCAGGAAAGTCATGAAGACGGGGATGAGAGCAAACGCGGCGGCCTCGTCGGAGTATGTGTTATAGAGCGGGCCATATAGGAGGACGGTCGGTAGGTCGTCGTACAGAACAGACTTTGGCCGTGTCTTGATAACAAGCCAAAAGAGATAAGATGCAAATATGATGAGAAGAACGAGGGTGACGACAGCCAAAGCGATGGTGTAGACCGGAGAGCCGCTCGCAATGACAAGCTGGAAGCACGATAGGGCGACAATAGGGAATAGGAAGTAGTTGAAGACGATTCGGACGACGTTGCCGACGGAAAAGGGGACATTCTTTGACCGGAGATCTTCTTCGGGGGTGTTGTTGATCTTTCGATATAGCCACTGGACGAGAAAGCCGGCCTGGATCAGAACCGTTACGCTTCCGATGCAGACAAAGAGCCAGACCATCATGCCAGCCCAGGCGTCTTTGCCCTCCGACATGCCGACCAATTGCCCAAGCCTCTGCAGTCCGTAGGTCCCGTTAGTGACGTAAATGCCGTCAACGACACTCTGCCATGCCGGTGCATCTGCAACGAAGCTCTGGTTGAACATGAGGGTCGACCACGCCATCTGACTGACAATGGGCTGGTAGAAGCCGGGGTAATCGAGGGTGAGGCCACCGGTCAGAGCAACGAACTGGATGTACTGAAGACAATCGCCAAAACCCGGTGTGACCAGTCGAAGCAAGTCAGCATCGCGGCCATAATTAGAGGTCCAGTGAAAGACGTCAGATGAGCCCCATGGGCTGAAGATTGCCGCAAAGCAGATTGCGAATCCAGTGAAGAGCAAAATAACTAGAGGCAAAAACTTGAGAAGCCAAGAAAGACCACCCAGGTCTGGAGTTAGCGTAACAGTGGCGCATCCAATGTGAGTGGCCTTTCGGTCACCATCAATAATGAGCAATGTCGAGGCGAGAGAGGAAAACGCATAGGAAGCACTCATGTCGTGGGAAAGGTTCACCGAGGGGAGCTTGCCGCGGGCATCGCTGTAGTTACCAGTTAGCTAATAGCCCATATAAAATCCCCAGATCAATCGTTGACCTGGATGAGTTAAATCAACGGACGGATAACCTACCTGTACTGGACCTCCCCGAAAACGGGAGGGAGCGGACAAGAGCCATTGACCAAGCCCTTGTCACAGAAATCCGTATTGTCGTAGAATGGCCGATACGAGAGGAATTCCACCTTGCGGATCAAGGTGGTAGCCGTGTCAAAACCCTGTTCCGGAAGCTGAACAATCTTGCCATTCGTCTTGTTAGGGTCTTTCCAGTAGGGATCATCAGCTGGAGGGAGTTCTCCTGTGGTTCGGGCTCCCGTGACATTCCCCCAAACAGTGAGCTGGAGCTTGTGGGTATCGTTTTTGAGGTCGAAGAAAGCCTCGGCGTACAAAGGAACCCACTGCATCAAGGCTGGGTCATGGAAGCGATAAGAGTCGTCGAGGCAGTTGCTGACGGAAACCCTGACGGCGTCGGCGGAAGATATGTGAAGAGCAAAGAGGATTGCGATTATTAGGTTGGTGGTAAGCCGTGATATCGTGCCAAGTCGAGGGGGCCATGCCCTTTGTCGAGGATAGATCCGTGACATGATTGAGGAAGAAGGTTGATGTGAAGGAGTCGAAGAGCTAGGAGAGCCCATGGTAGCGAGTGTGGTGGGCGCAAAGCCAGAAATTTGACGCTTCGATAATGGTGCTACATGTCGCTTCCGGGGCAGGTCCTGGCTGAGGCCGCGATCGTGGGCGCGAGGGCGGGAATCCTGCTCGCAGTCGGGTAGGCGTTGAAGGGCCAGACCAGACGGCATAGCTCTTTCGAGGTTTGTCCCAGGTGCGGTGCTGAGATTAGTAGAGAGGATTGGGCTGCCAGAGGTGAGAAGAGGAAGCCCAGGCAAGGGGCGTGAAGCTGGAACACGAGCTGGCGGGATCGGGGGATCGGGGTTGGCTCAGACGACGGTCATCTTGGTGTCGAGAAAGGGAACCTGACCCGGCGGTAGTTTGAGACCTAGGAGAGCGCGCGGGGGGAGATGGATATGATTGCAGCGAAGCGAACGACGGAATCTCTCGACGGGGGAAACGGTCAAGTCTGGATGGCGTGGGAAGATGTTTCGTAGTAGAGTAGTAGGTTGATGGAGTTGGGTGTCGAATGAACTAAACGGCCGACAATACGGGAAGCGAGCGAGTGAGAGAAGAGAGTGTGAGGGAGAGAAAAAAAAAGTGTCCAACAAAGATAGGTAGGAAGCGACCTCGTTGGACCAACCGCAGCAGAGTGCGTGTGCTGTGCTCGCTGTGCAGGTGTGTGCGTTGCGTTGCGTTGCGTGCGTTGTGTCAGTTCTGCGAGTGTGCCTTGATCCGCAGACCGTGATGGGGATTGAAAGGATCCATGGATTTTTGGGGGGGCGAGAGAAACGACGAGGGATGGGGGGGTGTGGTGTGTGTGAGGTGGTTGATGATGGATGGATGTACCCAGTACTTTGGACAGTTTCAGAGGAATTCCCAGTGTCAGCACGGGGGAAATGGGGCTCCAGAGCGGTGGGTGGGATGGGAGCTGGATGCGGCCGGGGACTTCCCTAGGGTGCTTCACGAAACCCGCCCGCACTCCATGCTGAGCTGAGGTACGGGAGCTGCTAGGACACGCTATAATTAAGCCGCAGGCGGCCCTGTGAGACTCCCCCCCGGACTGGACGGCAGTGGATGGAACCCAGTAACAGTAAGCGTACCTTAGGTAGGGGGTTCCATCTCGTACTGCGAACGGCCATGGTGGACGATCCCCCTGTGATGGGATCTGCGGATTATGTGAGCTCGAGTTCAGTCGTTCATTACGAGTTTCAAGGTCCTTCGTCTATAATTCCCGATGACAGGACCTTTTCATCCCCCCGTTTGCATGAAATTCCAGGGACGATATTTTTTTGTGGAAGGAAAAAAAGGGACTGGATCTTCCATTGAGCTATCGGTACCTCCCCGTCCTACCTGTACCTAGCTTGGGGCGTTGTGGCTGGGTTTGACGCTAAAGATCGGATGTCCTATCTTTATCTCAGGTCACCCTGATTCAAACAAATCCAACAACTGCATTCCCTCCTTGATGAGAACAGAACAGATTCTATGTATCTAATTTGAATAAATAAAAGGGTCCCCTCCTGTAATTATCTACATGCACACAATCCTCCCTCGAGCATCCCGCATACGATGAAACCCTCAACTCTTTTTTTTTATTGTGTCTTGTCAGATGTAAGAGCCTCCATCCCCCCCGTCCAGCTTTTTAGCGCCAGAGGAAAGTACCAGGTACATCGTTCTGCAGCTCTCGTAAAAGGATGGGATCCTGGAACGTTTTTTTTTTTTCTCCCACTGCACCACCCCAAGTCCGAGCGCTAGACCGCGACGGGGCCCTGTACGTCATGGCGTGCGGCTTGGATTTGTGCTGGCGCGAGCGAGAACTCCGAAAACTGTCGTTGTCGATTGCTTAAACGGGAAACGGCCGGTCTGTAACTGAGGAAGAAAAGATATGATGGCGACGTTTTCGTCGATGTACTTGAACAAGAGTTTCATCAATCGTCAATTCATCGATCTTCTTTCATCTACTCGACCTTGTCAAACTCTTCTCAGCTCACAATTTCTTTTTCTTCCAAATCATAACCCCAAACATGCAGGGAGCCGATAGTCTCCACGGATCCGTTCCCCCATCCATCGTCAGCATCAGCCACAGCCACAACAAACGCGTGCCCAAGCCCTTTTCGCTTCCTGCTTCAGCTACTCCGTTAGGTCTGGTCCTCGTCCATCACGCAACAACGTTGTATTTCCTTGGTGTGCATGGCATATTGTACGGAATGGTCCCCTTACGGTTTGTAAAAAGGGTCACCGTAACGTGCTTTTTGCTGCTGACTGTCTCTCGCCTATTACAACCATCCATCACCAAAACCTCACCTCACTCTGGCAGTCTCGACATTTATCAGCGTCAAACCACGTGTTTGCGCTGACAGATCTACTACGTAGTAGTCACGATGCTGTGCTAAAACTGGAACAGTACAGTAGAACATGAACCTCCCCGTCATGCCGCGGTTGAACAATTCGCCAAGTCCCTCTCTCCGCCTCCGCCTCCGTCGCCTCATGCCATACTGTACCATCCCATCCCGTCCACCGACGGAGCATCCATCATTCATCCCTTCTCTGTCGGGGCGCCGGCCACTCAACCAGCAGCTCCAGCTCGTGGTCCATAAAAATTCCCACGAGGAGCAGCGCAGCAGCAAGCGCAGATACGAGGCGGCACTGGGTTGCCCGTAGGTGGTGCCCTACTGTGCTTGTGCTGGTCTCTCAGGTCGGGTCCAAGTCCTTGGCGGGTCCCCCTCCATCCATCCATGGATTCGCCTGTGCCCCCATTCGCTCGCTCGCTGAATCATCGACGAGGGTGGCCTGGTAAGCTTGGGTCGAAAATAAGAGGGAAAGGAATAAAAACAGCACCAGACGCTCTATTTTGAGAAACAGCTCCAGTCGGCCGCCGTTCCGGTCATCTCTTTCTTTCTACTGTATGTCTGTTTGTTTACTTGCCGTACATATGGATACAGTACGAGGTTTCTCTTCAGCTGCCATTGCCGGCCTGCCCCCTTTTTTTTCTCTTCGGTAAAAAGTAACGAGACGGCAGTCCCGTCGGATATCCATCTCGACTTGTCCGATGGAGTCGAACCATGCCATACCGTTGGTTCGATCAAGGATCCATTCATCCATCCATTCGGCCAAGACTAACGCTGCACGTCGTATCTTATCAACTCGCCGCCCTCTTCCTTGTTTGCTTGTTCGCCTGCTTCCTCAGTCAAGCCATTCGTATATGCCCCGTGCTTCGTCTGATTCTCTCATGGCTTTAAAACATGGGGAAATAAATCCGCACAATAACAACTTCCATCATATTCTCTTCTCCCTTAACGTCACGTCATCATCATAGAGTCTTGGGAGATCCATCCCACGACACCCTCTGCCCTGGGACTGTCTCACCCTTACACACACACATTGCTGAAGCTTTCATTCACTCGCCCACCACACTGAAGATGGACCATCCATCCTTTTCCCTTCTTTGTTCAAGAGTGATTATTAGGGTCCCGCCGGCCGCGTGGCCGGTGCACAGAGACCCAAACTCTGTCTCTCCCATGTACTACACGTGCTCGTCAACCAAGACATATCCCAGCTCAGGTCGCACCTTGACAGCTTCAGAGGAGACATGTAATTTCTTTCAAACTTGACATCTAATCCCATATTGCCTCCTCTACACTCGCTTCAGCAATTCCATCTCATCTCCAGCTGCCTCCACTCTTATCTCCTTGGCGTGAGTTGTCTTCTCAAGCCCAGCCTCCAGTTACATTACATACACTATCCCTGCCCTGTCCTGCCCTTGTCTTGTTATTCCCCGTCGCCATCCATCACATCACCCCACCACCTCCAATCGAAACCTGCCCGATTCTTGCTCCCAGCCAAGTCCCAGCTACAGACCAGACCAACCCTCTCTCGGCTCCCGGCAGCCACACTAGCTAGATCGGGCTTGTCTTAGATTCAACCATTCTCGCCGTCAACTTAGTTCCATTCACTAGTGACCTTGTTAGCCAGGCGGTGGAAGGAAAAATCGGGACTGCAAGAGAGACTGACAGAAATATCCGAGCCTTTTTGTATATGACTTGCGGGAGGTGTGACCTACTAATTTTTGCTACCTAGGTACTTTTGCCCCTTGGAGTCCCGTTTCTTTCTTCCACCGCCTGTTAGCCTTCTGAACTGTACAGTACTGTTCAGTCCAGTGCTACCTAGTTGCCTTGTCATCCAGCCAATCTCCCATCCTCTCTCCGTTTCCGTGGATGCTTCATCAATTCATTAATTAAATCGTCTCTAAGATATGTAGCCGCCGTCATTAACTCCCCTTGCGTCCATTCAAGGAGATATCGTTACGCCTTTACCCGAAACAACACTCTATGTTCTTAATTTCCCCTTTGCTCCAGTTCGCAGCGTGTATTCCACCTCAACTGATGGCATCTCTCTCACCCATGACCCCACCACCTGCCGCAGAAGCTTGTCCACTTCCTCCACCTCGTCCAGGCTCTTGAACTGCAAGCCTGCCTCTCTACCTCGTTGCTCCCCATGTACAAAGGCCATATGCGTCGAGATCATTCTGTTCACGTCGCTCATTCCGACGTTGAGTCCCAACACAAGACCCGTTGTGACGTAGTCCTGAGGTATTGTCTCAAAAGGAAGTCTCTTTGAGCCGAGGCGTTTCAGCCTTCCCCCCTGCGTGCAAGAGCGCTGTCGTTTCATGAGAAAACGTCGGTGATCTTGCTCCTCTTCGCCTTGCGAGGATGCAGTGCGTGAAAGAATTCGTCGACGTTTTGCCGCCCTGGTCGAGCCCTCGGCCTCGACGCTTTCTGGTGCTACACCCAGATCCTCACGTCTCTCACTCAGGGGTTGTCTGCCCAGCCTTGTCTCGGGCGGTGGAGGTGTCCTCATCAGTAATGTCTGTAGAGTGTGTGCCCACTGGCCATTTCCCTGAGGCTGTTGCTCGTCCGATTCTCTTGCAATCTCTGGAAAGGCACCTAAACTTTGAGTCCCCTGGCCCGCGCTCTCGCCTTGCGCATTGGTCTGAGGGGAAACAAATCCATGGCCGAAAGGCTGCTAGCCTTCCTGATCCTCTGCATGAGCATGGCTGCCGTGCAACACGTCCTTAGGGTGTGCATCTGCGTCATCGTGACCAAGGGTCAAGGTGTTTCTTCTACCCGTCAACTGGCTCCCGTGCCGTCCATGTTGCACTTGACGTCTGCTCAGCGAGCCAGTCTGGCCGTTGTCCAAGACTGACCGACGCCTTCCGTGATCCGCGAACCTGTCAGTCGACATTCTGGCAGCGTTCCGAGGCGACATTTGGCCTCTGGCCAAGCCTTGATTGATTGGGCTCCCAGATGGACTGCCACGATACAGGTGATTGGCACGCACAGGATCTGACGAAGGGGGTGTCCGAAGAGCAGAAGGCTCTTCCGAACGCAACGTCGGATTTGGCGCTGGTCGTGGTCTCGTGAGTGGTCTGAATGGGATGTTTACCAAAGTTGAAGGAACTGCATGACCTGGCGCTGCGGCCTGGCCTGCCATGTTGCGTAGCGGCGTAGCGTTTTGCTCAACAACAGAGAGCTCAATCACAGACTCATCATCTCCGTGCTCCTCATAATCTTCCTCCTCCTCCTCTCGGGGCATATTCAGGTCTGACTCTGTCAACTCCACGAGTGGGGGGCGGCGAATCTCAAGGCGACCCGTGGCTGTGTTGGGATTCGACAAATGTTCCTCTTGCATGTTTTCCACCGTAGCTGTTTCATCTGTTGCAATCTCTATTGGCTCATGACGTTTGGGTCGGAAATATCGACCAATGTCTTCAGAAAAGCGGATGGGGGGTGACTCCTGGCGACGAGAGGAAGCTGCATGTCTTCGCGCAAGTTGTACCGGGATCAACCCTTCTGTACCACCTGGGTCGCTTGAGTTGCTGTCGTTCCGGGAGAGGTTGACCACAGCCTTGGTTCTCATTGTTGCTGAAACAGTTCGAGGTTCTTCGGCATCAGCAGCCTCATTCCGATAGGCAGGGCGGGCAGTACTGAGTGACCGAGAAGCGCGAGTAGCAACAGGTGAAGGACCATTACCACCTTGAGAGTTGTTGGAACTAAAGTCAAGAACTCTTTCGAGCTCATCGTTAAGAGCCTCGATAGGGTCTAGATCGTTCATCGTGCTGCTTTCTTGTGTGTTGCCTTGGCAGTTGACACCAGTTGGCTTCTCTCCTGATCCTCGTGGGGTCACTGACGTCTGGGGTAGCGAGGTTTCTCTCTGCATCTGCCTTGTGATGCGCACATTGCGTTGCTCCTCTCGCCCAGGAGCCACTCCTGTGGTCACAGAATCCTTCCCTCTGTAAACCTTGTCACAAAGGGCCTGAAAGCAACTGAGGATCGCTGGTTCGTCCTTGAAAAGCACCTCGTCCTTGAGTGGTGATACATTGGGGTCGTAGGAACCTGGTTGGCACTTGATACTGAGTTGCATGAAAGGGTTGGGAAGAGACCGTAAATCCTTAGTTGAGGCCAAAGTCCGCGAGATGCTCGCCTTGAAAATGGCAACAATCTTCTTCCCTGTCCCAGTTGTGGAGGAAATGGGTCGTGAATCCACCGAGATGAAAGCTCCCTTGTTCTTGACTATCTTGGCATCGCTCCCGCGGCTTGGAAGAAACGCAGTGAGAACAATCTCTTGTGACAGGTAGTTCGCCGGTCCATCGGTACCTGTGCCTGATGAGATCTCATCGAGTTGAGTGACGAGTGCATGGCCAAAGACTTGTGTAATAGCCTCTCGCGTGTTCATCAAGGCACAAGGCGAATACAGCCATGGTTGGCAAGGATCGCCAGGAACTTTGAAAGATAGTTTCAGATGTGGCAGCGCTAATGCGTAGCCTTCCAGGAGTTTCTTGATGTTGGTTAGTGTTTTGCGACTCCCTTTCAAGGCAGTCTGCTTCCGCACGGGGATGTTGTCGAATAGCTTCCAAGCTTGGACTGTCGTTCCCACAGTGCTGGATATGGGTTGCTGCTTTTCAATCCCGCCCTGTCCAAACTTTAGGAACAGAAGCGATCCAACGGGATCTTGAGCAGTTCGAGTTGAAACTTTGATAGTTGCCAGAGAGTTGGCACTAGCAAGCGCCTCACCGCGGAACCCTAGGGTAGTGCCGCCCTTGAATTCTAGCTCGTCAAAGGTTCGGAGTTTGCTTGTGTGAGCTCGGCGGCCCAATGAGTCGTAGTCCTCGAGTCGGATTCCTCGGCCATTATCCCGGACCCGGATCTTGTCGACGGTGTTGGATGTTGTGGTGATTTCAATAGATGTGGCACCTGCGTCAATGCTGTTGTCCACGAGCTCCTTGACCAGTGAAAGGGGATCTGCGATTGCAGTCGAGGAGCCTAAAAGGCGAGCTGTAGATGGAGGCAGTGCTGATATTGACATGATGATGTGAAGATGGCTTGGAGATTGTGAACAACGATATGAGATCTCTCGAGTGGTTATGGTAAATTGAAACACAGCATCTGGTTGCCCGAGGGACTACATGGATCATGTGGATAACATGCTGGTGGAGTGCTTAATATGGATGAAAGCAATATGAGCAGGGGATGTGTTGCAGCTGGAAGAGGGAAAAACATGAGGTTGCAAGGCGGGATTCATCTTTTCTGCCTGGATCACGGGATTGAATCTTCTCATAGAGGGAAAGAACGTGGTGGATTTGCATTCGCGTAGGTTAGGTAGTTCCTTCCCAAGCGAAGTAGACGAAGGCCGCCTGAACCGGGGCCGACCATCGCCAAGCCAGGACAGGCGCGATCCGCTCCTGGTATGGACGGCCCACGGCAGGTACGGTAGGTAGGTACGTACCTCCCACCAGACGACCTTCCTCCTCAGTCCCTGCATTCCAAACCCTCCCCTGAGACGGAGCTGCAGAGGAGCCCGCGCTGTGACGTGATGTCCGCCAACCCCGCTATGAGCTGCCGCGTGGCCCCGCACCCACCACCGGCCACATCCATTCATTACTCAAGCTTGACAAACCATCCTTCCTTTCAACTACATCCACCAAGAGGCAGTTCACGATAGAGTCATCGCCATTGCACACGAGAAACAACACACCTACATATCATACATAGCCGAACGCATATTTAGACACCCACAATGTCTTCACTCAAGGGTCCCTCCCCTCAACACCACGATGGCTCTAACCTGCGCATCGCCATCGTCCACGCCCGCTGGAACTCTACTATCATCGAGCCCCTCGTCACCGGCGCAAAGGAGAAGCTCCTCGCCAGTGGCGTCAAGGAGTCCAACATTGTTATTCAGTCTTGCCCCGGCTCCTGGGAGCTTCCTATTGCCGTCCAGCGGTATGGCCCTCTTCGCTCTTGTGCGCTGTCATCACAATGCTGACATATCCTCCTAGCCTCTTCTCTGCGTCCCAGATCCAGGGCACCGCTACCGGTGGTCCCTCAGCGACCGACCTTCTCGCCTCGTCGACCCCAGATCTCTCTACTCTCCCTGCGTCTTCGGGTCCCTTTGATGCCATCATTGCCGTTGGCGTTCTCATCAAGGGCGAGACCATGCACTTTGAGTACATTGCCGAGTCTACCTGCCAGGGCCTGATGCGTGTCCAACTTGACACTGGCGTCCCCGTCATCCTCGGTGTCCTGACCGTTCTCACTGACGACCAGGCCAAGGCTCGCGCCGGTGTCGACGGCAAGGGTCACAACCACGGCGAGGACTGGGGCCTGGCCGCTGTTGAGATGGGCGTCAAGAGACGGGAATGGGCCAACGGAACCATTGATGGTTAAGCCCAGCAACATCAGAATGAAGCTCAAGAAAGGAGCAAATAGCGATGACTGTGGGACTCTTGAATATCGGCGTTGAGTAACAATTGAAAAAAAGAGACGATAGACACCAGGTGGCTGAATACATCACCAAACTGCCATGAACAATCATATGATACAATTCTAATAGTGACCTCCCAATTAGTCAATTACCGGCATAAAGGTTTATCTATCATGCACGCGACCTGATCCCACAGGCCGGTACCCATCATTTCTTTCCATACGACGCCCAAACGAAAAGCAGAGTTCTAGAATATACAAAGTTTGTATGGGGTTCCCAGCTGACGCTCGAGTTGGGCTAGTCCCAGGAATCTCCAGATGCAAAAGTAGGGCGTATAAATCCAATCTTTCCTCCTTCTCTTTTATAAACCTCGTGAGATGACCCCCTCTAGATCATCGTGCCTAGGTCACTCCCGAATCCCTTCTTGCTCTTCCAGAGCGTTCGCTTCTTGTCTCGCTTGGCCTTCATGGCTTCCCAGCCCTCCTCGTCGTCGTCATCTGAGCCATCATTGGCAGTGTTGACAACGTTGATGGTAGACTTGGTCTTGGTCTCATCCCACCGACCGAGTGCCCCAGACATGGTGTTGGTCCTGCGATGGGGATCGGTCATCATGGGATCAACAGCCTGAGACACGGGTCGGTAGCGGCCAGGAAGACCGATGTTGCTTCGCTCAGACGGCGCAATCGATGGGGTATAGCCCATCGGCAGTCCTCCGGCAATCGAGCCAGCATATCCGGCGGGGGGTGGCATCTGCATGAAAGAGGCCGAGCTGGGCTGAACCATGCTCATGGTGCGCATGCCAGCGTCCATTCGGCGAGGGGGCTCCAGAGCCGGTTCGAACATCATTGAGTGCCGTGATGAAAGATCGTTCATAGACTGCGTGGCGGGCAGTCCGCCATATGGTGGCTGCAACTGAGCCATGCCGGTCTGCTGCTGCTGGTTGTTGGTTGCCATCATCTGCATGAACTGCATTTGCATTTGCATGAATTGCGACATCTGCTGGGTCATCTGGAGCTGAGCCTGGTCTCCCACGGTGAGCTGTGGTGGAGGCATTGGCTGAAGCATGGGCTGCGACATTCCCATACCGGGCATGTTGTACATGCCGCCCATCCCACCGCCGATTCCACCACCGTTGCCCACATTGTTTATCAAGCCGTTGGGATTCTCATAGGATCCTTGTGGCGCATTCAGACCAGGAATAAGTTTGGCGCCATTTGCAGCTGCACCACCACGGCGCATGGCCCTCGTTCGCTCCTCGTTGGCAATCACGCCAACGAGACCACCGGGAGGGAGGGGACCCTGTTGTTGTTGCTGAGGCTCCGCTGAGGCAGGGATACCGCCACTGAAGGTCAACGATTCCCGCACAGCAGGCTTCGCAATGCTGGCACCAACAAACGGATCCTGAGGGAGGTTTCGTGCAAAGGCAGGAAGCATCGAATGTCGCTGGGCCGAGTTTTCGCCCATAGCTGAACCAGGTCTCGGTGGCTGCAGCGAAGCCGATGCGCGCAGGTTTGGATTGGAACCCATGGTGCTTAGCCGGGTTGGAGGCCGGTTCTTATTAGGGAAACCGTGAGCCTGCAGAATGGCCAAGGGGACCTCGTCATCGTCTTCTTCGTCAGAAACGCCGGTGGGAGGTCCTGGAGATGGGGTCTTCTTCATAAGGTGCAGCTGCGGTGCGCTCATCGAAGCGGCCAATCCAGGGCGGTCAGGCGGGTGCATCTCGGGCTGCTCGCCGGTCACCTTCATCATCTGTTGTCGATAAACAGCCATGTGAGCCTCCTGCTTTCTCCTCTGCTTCGCCTGCTGCTTCGACTTTTCGATTTCATCTTCGTCGTCGTCGTAGTTGATCTCATCTTCGTCATCATCGTCATTGACAGTCGCTTGGTGAGCGGTCTCGTTGGAGTCCTTCTCCTTGTCTTGTCGGTACTTCTCAAACTGAGCAGGAGTCATGACCTTGTTCCGTGGGGGACTGGGGGCTCGCGAGGTGTATCGATTAGCGATGCGTGACGAGTGCGCCAGGGTTCCTTCGAACATGTTGTCATCGCCCTTCTTGAAGCTAGAAGTGAGAGGCTTCCTGGTGAATGAGGAAAAGGAGTCTTCATCTCGTCGGTAACGGCCAGAGGGCGGGTTGGAATCCGAAAGCATACGTCCTACAGCGATGGAATCCTGCAAGAGTCTGGCATCCTCATCTTCGATAATATCGGACGGGCGGTTCGAGGTCTTGAATGAACTCTGGTGGCGTGGCACAGGTGGCGGCACGTCGATTTCCGGAGAAGCCGGGGTGGAACCGAGAAGATTGTCATCCGAAGTTCGGCTGTTCCAAGATTCGAGAGCAGGTTCAACATCGGCCGTCTTGTTGATGCTCAGCGGCGCGGGCTGGGCTGGGCGATTGCCTGTCAAGGATCGAGGCGCGACAGTTCCCTCGGTCTTCAAGGTAGCTACGCTGGCCCTCTTGTCAAAAGTGCTGAACATGGAGCCAAAATCTCCACCCATATCCATCCCTCCGTTTTCCAACTTGGGCGGTGTGGCGGTGCTGGTCGTAGATTCGGTCATGCCCCTGGATCTTCCACTGAAGTCGTCGTGCTGGAACGAAGGAACAGGCGGTACGTCGGGGATCTCGTTCTTCGGGGCGGAGGCGCTGTGTTTTTTCTGGACGCCAAAAGAAAAAGTTCGACCCGCTCGGTTCAGAAAGCCGGACCCGCTCGACTTGGGGGCGTTTCGAGAACCAAAGTCGTGCAGCGCCTTCTTGTGATAATGCTTGGGATCGTCCTGCCCCTCGAGGTTCGTCGAAGAGGGAGCAGTCGAGGCATTGCTGTGCCTTGATGAGGTATCAGTCGATGTGGCCTTGGTCGTATTGGACGCCCCACTTCCCCTGAGAAGGAGTCAGCGCCACGGTGCATGACTATTTTTGTCTCTGATGACAGAGCGAATGGAAAGTCGTGAAACAGCCCTGCGAACGAGTCGTACACGAGAAAAAGAAATGGACTCACCGGTTGCCACTCTTTAGATCAGCAAACATGTTATCCTCGCCGTCAAGATCCAGCTGGCTGGGCCGGGAAGCGTGAGAACCAGAAGCCCTCGCCATCCTCGCACCTCCGTCAAACGACTTGCCGAGAGAGGGGTCGTTTCGCTCAATGACTCGGAAAGATGATTGCTCTGGTGTTACTGAGCCATGCTGTAAATCTTCCGGGGTTGCGGTTGACTTCCGCCTGTTGAACGCGACACCGAATCTAGGCATGTAGAAGGTAGATCGAGAAATCGGTCTCAATTACTTGCAACCCATAAAACAGACTCTGGGGAGACCCAAATAGATCAGTCAAACAGAGCTGGATATTTGCAATCGTATACGTTGGGTGTTTGATGCCCGAGAAGAGTAAATGTCGAAAGTTTGAAAATAAAATAGAAAACGGTCCAAAAACGAGATCCTAGAAAGGTCCGATGCGAGGGTATTCGAGGCGGATCGTGTCAAGGAACAAATATGCGGAGTGAGACGGGTAACTGCATGGTGGTAGGATCGCAGGTCAGCAAAGGCTGGGGAAACCACAGGATGTAACGACGCAGTTGTAGCCGTTACTCTAGAGCAAAGTAAAAGGAGAAGGCAAGAAACAGAGCCGAAAATCAAAGGGGAATCCTGACGAGCGAGCGGGCGTCCGTCCGTGTGGTGTTGGGGGCGACCAGGCTTTATCGGATCAAGCCAAGCAACGGCGAGAGAGGCTTGAAGCTAAAGCCGCGGACATGAAACTGGGTGGTTGGCGGAGAGCGGGCGGCATGTGTCATGGAAGGCAAAGAAAGTTGAGACTCACATTAATCTCCAGAAACGAAAGACGGACGGTTGGGTTGGTATTAGAAGGAGCAAAAAGTGGCTGGCTAGCCGGGAGAGGACGGGCGGCCAAGTGCGAGAGCGAAAGTGAAAGCAGAGGCGGCAAACAAGTCGTCCAAGGGGCGAAGGCAGCGGCTAAATGTCGACAACGTGAAGAAATGCAACAGTCGAAAGTCGGAAGATGCAGCGGCTGTGATTAGGGGGGGAAAAGCGAGTGGTGGTGGTGAGGTTTGAATGAGAGAAAGATGGCGAACAAAAGCGAGTGGCCCGACAGGTGATGGATGGGCGAACGAGGAGCACGACAACGGGGACCGGGCGTTGCACAGTGCGCGGACACAGTGTGGCGTCAGCGGTACGGGTCTTGGGTCCTTCCCCCGTGGGTGGCTTTAGGTGGCTACGGCCTGGTGTCTCTGCAGAAAATCGTTCGGAGACAGCGAATGTGGGCAGCAGGAGGAATGCGCTTGCGGGTCGATACGACGATTGTGTATTGCCGGGTTTGTATCGACGGTCACCACTGTTCGGCGGAATAATAACGAGCGAGCGGGCGAACGATCGATCGAGAGTGCGAACAGACGGACGGATGGACGACGCTGCTGCTGGCGACCAGAGGGTTAAGGGGTGGCGGCCGACTGGACTTGAGAGGGACAAGAGCAAGAGGATCAAAAGTGGCTATCGGCTGGGGGAGCGAAGTGTTATTATTTCCCTAGACGCCGCCAACGCAGCGTCCCCTTGGGGGGTCTACATGAGGTCTAGTCAGATCTCGTAAGCCACCCCAGCTCCAGAGCGAGCGAGGTGCCAACGGACGGAGACCCAGCAGGAGAGGCTTGACCAAAGGGGTCCTTCTGGCTCTTGGCTTTGAGGAGTGCAGCAGCGGTGCGGTGCGGTGCGGTGCAGGCTGAGTGCAGCGCGGTGCTGGAGGCCCATCCATCGTCACGACCAGTCCAGTCCAGTCCGTATCCTGTCCCGACTACCACCTCGCTAGCGGCGTTGCTCCATGGATGAGAGCAAGCAAACCCCCCATGTCGCTGGGACCACGGTCACGGCCGCTGAACCACGGCCATGGCCATGACCCTGCCCTGCTGCCAATGGCATGGCCACGGCAGAGAGTCTGATGTGCTGCCCTAAGTACAGAGGATGATGCTCAGCCGGCCCAGATGCCAGCCTAAGCCCCAGGGGCCAGGTTCAGCTAGAGCCTTGAGTGGCTCCCTGGCCAACCACCCCCAGAAGGCAACATGGGATGATTGCTATTTTAACTGGCGGCGAGTTTGTGAGGGTTGGAAGAGGGACGCTAGTCTCAAAGACGTCCCCGAGACAGTCTTTTTTATTTTATTTTTTTCAATGGACTTTCAGCGTGGGAGACAGAGACCGGAAGATTGAGCGAGGCGCTGGCCAGGCCAAGAAGGGTCAAGACATAAGGGGTCTTTCATTACCAGCTACCTACATACAGCACAGGCCGGAAAGACGCAAAAAAGAGGCGCGAGAGACCAAGAAAGACATCCATCCCAATGCACCCATGGGCACCGAGACGAGACGCCAGGGCCGCCAGGGGATCCAGGCATGTGCCTGTGCCTGCACCTTTGCAGCAAGCAGGCAGCGCCCACATGCTCCAGTAAATTGGGTGGCATCGGAGCGAAGCAATACATTGCCGATAGCGTCCCTCTGGGCGTGCGCTGCGTGCCTTGTCTGGCTGGTACGGATGCGTCCCGTGCCGTGCTCTGCCATCTTTTTTTCCTTGCTCGCCTCCCGGTTCTGGGGAGGGACGGCAGATGGGCTGCGAGTTTGATCACAGCACGAGTGAGTACAACAAAGTGCAAAAAGAACAAGGGACAGCATCAAGTAAGTCAATAAATGAGAATGAATGAGTGAATGAGTGACCCAGGTTTGCCCGGAGCCGGTGGATGTGGAGACTTGAATGTCTCACAGAAAGAGCAACGGCATCCGTCCATCATTGCGGTTGTTGGGTTGCTGATCCATCTTCGGCTCTTTTGCTCTTAACGACTGGCTCCTGTTGCGTCACGAATGAGATCTGTTCACTCTTCAAGTTCTCACCAGCTGAACGATAAGGACAACGAGATTTGGGCTGACGAACTATTATTGCCGGGCGCCTAAAGCTCTCTAGGGCTGATTCGGCAAGACGTTATTAATGCAGCAACGGAACGGGCGTGGTCAAAGGCCCGGGGGACAGGTGGAGATTTTTCCTTTTTCATGATTCAATATTTGGGTTCGACGAGTCGAGTTGCTGACTTGGGTTTCACTCATTTAATGTCCACCACCCCCGGAAGAGTTCCTGGGGGCTTCAGTCAGTGCCGAGGTTCTACGGAGTGAGTCCAGTTGACGGGAGTGCCTGGGTATCCGTAAAATGCACATGCACAGTATACATCCACTTTGTTCAGACAAAAAAGAGTTGTGGTTTCTATTTCAGTGCTCATTATCTAAGCTAACTAGCACAGTATAACGTCAGGGTCAAGAAAAAAAAAAGAATGGGGACTGTTGTGGAGTTTGATGGGCAAGGTCGTTGAGAGTTCCAGAAGATGATGATCCCTCATACTGTGCCAGGTTGTGGAAAAGAAGAGAGACCCTCCAATATTATTCCAAGTTAAAAGAACCAACACGTTGGGAGAGAAGGTGATTATTCTGGTACACCGGAAGTGCCAAGTACACCAGGTACAACCCGGCGGCTTCGGATATTGGATCTGTCTGAAAGAACTCAAAGACGTGGGCGCGGCTCCCGGCTGTGGCCTCTTTTTTTCTTTTTTGCCCTTTGGCTGGCCGGGGTGGTTCAGGCCAGGCCAAGCCAGGGGACCATTTGACAATTATCCATGGAGCTTGTGGAGCTCATGGTGGATGAAAAAAACAACAACACAGCAACGACAACACGACGGACAAGCCCTGAACCAAAAAGAGACACGAATCAGAGAGTTCCCACTTGAGAGGAGCCCATGGCCCCCCATGCGGGAACCGACCCCGGCCTGTCGATGGATCTTGAGACTTTCCTTCCATCTTCCGGAATCATGGAATCATGGATCGAGTTCGCTCTCTTTCAAACATGCCCTGGTCTACTTACTGTATGACTTTTTGGCTGCCGCTGACGTTTGCAACGGGGTGCGATCTACAGGAGGGAGTTGTCGATCACCACCAACCAAGCACGAGAAAGGAAAATCTCGGGCTTCACGGCGTGTGCTTTCCTCCTCTCTGTCCTGCACGAAAAACTTGGTTCAGGAGCCCCCCCCCCCCCCAACCCGGACGGACGAGACCAACGTGAAGGGGGAAGGGGAAATTTTAATACGATGCTACGACGGCGACCATGTGCGCCCGTTCACACATCTCGGCTTGCACTGTGAAGAAAGGTGCCTGGCCGGGCTTCCCACTCACACACTCTTTACACATGGACTCACCCCCTCCATGCAGCCCGAATCGATGCTAGCGAGTCCAATATTTCTAAGAAACTCAGGCCTGATCGGGTCAAGTCAGGTACGCGTCTCGTCAGTCGATAATCATCGCTCACTCAAAAGAGAGCGAGGGCCCTCCTTTTTTTTCTTTTCTTCCTTGCTGGGCTTCTGCAGCAGCTCGCTCTTCTCCCCCCTCCCTGTCTTTCAGGTGGACCGGCTCGGCGTATTTAGATCAAAGACTTGGCCAATGCTTGCCTTCATCCAGGGGGCCCAAACCGTCTTTTTGTCTGTTCTCCATCGGTGATGTGCAGAGGGAAATGTGAGATTCGTATGGGATGAAAGTGTGCCTGAAGTTAATTATCCGCACATCGCCCTTCCATCATCGGTGTCGCCTCGACAGAAGGGAATATTGTCCTGGGACAAGTGTCACGCTGGATTTCCACGCTTCTATCCGCAGAAGGCCTCCTCCCTCTCCGACGGTTGTGTGCCGTGCCACGGCAGCTCTGCTTTTCCCGCTTCTGCACGGAGTACAGGCAGGGCTGTGTTGTATAGGGATCCAATGTGGATGCAATAAGGCTGGAGCGGCTTGACAATGGCTGAGCAAGTAGCAGAGGCCCAGCCAGGCAGCTGAGATGCAAGCTGACAGTTGTGGGCTGGCTGACGGTCCGTAAACGTTATTGTCACGCTGATGCTCATCATTCATTTTTCGTGCCGCTTAGGGCCTCCTGGCTTGTTCACTTGCTCGCTCGCATACATCTGGCCTCGATGCAAAACGGCATATTCACCTGCTCCCCGGTGCCGAGCGCGGCTCGTTCGTCTCACGTCACTCCCAACCCGAGCGAGCGAGAGCCGCCACGAGCGGATGGAGCAGGTACGCCATTACACAGTACGTGGAGATTTTCGGTACGTGTTCAACTTGGCTTCTATTAAAGGCACAAGCAAGCATCGAGCTCCCGTCACCCGATCCATGGCCGGTTGAAGCTTGTTTTCAAATCCCTTCTCCAGTTTTATGCGACCCCCTCTCTTTTCCTCCAACTGCCCCAAGGTCCCTGCAACAATTTCGTATGGTTGGCCCCGTACAGTAGGTAGTAATGGATGTGCAGAGGAGGTCCCGTCCCCACCAGGCCAGGGGTGAGACAGTACTGTACAGTAAAGAGGATCGCTGTGAGTGTGTGTTGTTGTTGCTAGCTGTGTGTGCTGTCATCAAGCGCGTCGAGTTGAGGAGCACCTATGTACAATAACAAGGGGGATGCCCTGCAACACGTCAATTAGGAACAAGCGGACAAACCGCAAGCCACGGAGCCTTGCCGATTCTTTTTGTACACCGGCCGTTATTAACAAGGGCTATGCCCCCTTGACCCCTTCAAACCCAGTCATCGTCATAAGCGGCCAACTCTGTTCCTTTGGAGAACTCGGTGACGGTTCATCGTGATCATGTTCCTGGTAACCAACTGGGGGCCAAACCAAGGCAAAGGAAAACATGAGGCTCCACCGCGGATACTTTGTTGAGAAGCATTCTTCGATCCAATCCATTGCTTGTGCTAGTGCTAGCCACTCACCCGGGTTCGATCATCGCTGCTCGATGTCGTCGACAAGCGATGTGCGCATCCGGTTGGTTCCCATATATCGAAGGGGACTCAGTTGTGAGACAGAGCAGCAGCTTGAACAATGCCGATGCACGTCAAACACATGAATTGCGCGGCCTTGGTGGATCTTTTGCCCCTCCGGATGCACCAAGTTCCAAGACAAGACAGAGACAACCTAGATGTGTGCCGCACAGTGTGCTGGAGGGATTGGACAAGGGTGATTGTTTACAACAGAGTGCAGCCGTTTTTGCATTCCGCATATCTGGAAGAATGGGCGTCGAGAGGCTCTCAAGCTCGAGCACGCCTCACGACGCTGCTGCGCTGAAACATCAGAAACGAGGCGAAAGCCTCAATCAACAATTCCGCATGGTGTTTGTAAGTTTGTAAGCGGGCTTGCAGCGTACAGCACCTTGGCTTGGCTGGAATGGATGTGACCGTCCAATGCTAATCTCGGAGACCCACGAGCCAAAAACCGGCCGTCGGATCATGGTGATTGGAAACCCCATGTGAAGGTTGACTTGTTTTGCCAGGGCGGTCAGGTCAGTGAGGTCAGTCAGCAACGCTCTCACCAGCCTTCCATTCAACAGCAACTCAACTCTCAGCAGCTGCATGGTCAACAGCTGAGAGTCAAGTAGAGAGGCAACTTGATCAGCGATTGGACATGATCCCACCACCCCGATGATGCATCTGCGCTTGCGGCTGTTGCAACTTTGAGTTGGTTGGCTCTTGTACATGCAGTCCATGGCAGCAAAGCCACGGAGGCCGCTGAAACACGCAGCGTAGAAGCTTAACTGCGAGATGCTACACAGTGATGTGTGCATGATGATGATGGAGGATGACTGATTGCCTCCGTGTTCTCGGTCGTACCCTCTCGATCAAGCACAGCACGTCCGCTCTCCGACGGCTCCTGGCGGGAAGTTTTAGGTACGGTATCATCGCCCAGTCAGATCCAACCAGCGACATCCGATTAAAGTCCAGATGCCATTCCTAGCTTCTTGCTTCCCCGTTGGCAGCAAAAGTTGCGAGCGCAAAATTCCAGCCTCGTATTTTTCTCTCCTTCCTTTCTTGTTACATCATTGGCAGGCTTAAACCCCCTGGCTGTAAAACCCTTGACATATATGGTGGAAACTGGGAAGAGGCGAGCTGAACCGGACCATTAATACACCGACTTCCTGTATGGGATGGCCGGGACGGGATGGAAGCGGGAAGCGGGAAGCGGGAAGCGGGAAGCGGGATGGGATGGAGTTGAGATAAGGTAAAAGATTTGACGATTGAATTGAAGAAAAACGAGATGAAAATTGCTCTTCAGGGCATAGCACGCTCTTAGTCAACATGTACTAAGCTTTGCGTCTATCTCCAAGTTCCATTGAAAGACCTTTTGACTTGGGGATTGAATAAGGTAAATGACTCCATTCATACCCACTCGCCAAGAGCCCCCGGCACGGCCGGCTAGAGGAGAAAAATAGACCCCTGGTGGATCGCCCGGTGAAGCTACTGTACCTGGGTTTGTTTGAAGCTGAAGCTCGCCTCGCTTTGCTTTGCTTTGCGTGATGCATGATGCAGATGCAGCCAAACACCCAAAACACCAAAATGTGTACCCCTAGATATCACCATCTCGGCAGCCGCAACGGCCACTTTACAGAAGGATCGCCACCACCACCGGGCCTCCCTCGGTGCGTTCCATCATAGAGCGACTCAACTCAACATCAAAAGCAAGCCCCTCACATGAGGGCTTTCCGGTCTAGAGCCTATGGGCCAGGGCGTGGCGGAGTAAACCAGCATGTGGGCAAATCGCGGGCATGGATTGGATCTAATCAATCTCTCAACCCTTTCCCTTTTTTTTCTTTTTCTTTTTTTTCCTCGCCAGGCCCGGCTCTTAAGCTTAAAAGCCTTGTTTTGTATCTTTTTTGCCGCTGGTTGGCACTATACTCTTGCTCTGCACGCGCTTGCACTTGGACCCTTTTTTCTGTGTTTGAGCCTCGGAGAATCGGAAAAACACCAAGAGCTCCTCCTCTCCTCACTGCTAGCTTAGCTTAGGTTTGCTTCAGCTTCAGTTTCATCTTCCCCAACTCTTTTTTTTTTTTATTTATCCTTCCACCGCGCCAACTCCAACCTTATCTTGTTACTCCTCTCCTCTCCTTGCGCCAGCTCCCTTCGGCGCATCTTTCCTCTAGGCGCGACCATTGTGCTCGCGACCATGAGCTCTCCTAGCCCTTCTAGGCCAAGCCATCTGAGGCGGCCTTCGCTGCTCTCCAACGATGAGAGCCACAATCCTCTGGGCACTCGTAGCGGCCACCTCCAGTCCCTCATCCGCAGTCGCTCTACCCAGAGCATGCAGAGCGTAACTGGCTCTCTGCACTCTCACCATTCCCATCCGACAACGCCGTTTTGGATGGGCCCAGACGACGAGGAGACGGCGCTTCTCCACGTTCGCCCTCACGACAACGACGAGCTTGGCAGGCTGCTCAGCGACGAGCGCCGCCTCACCCAGCTGCTCAATGGACCCCAGAACCGCAGCGCAAAGCTCATCGGCCGAAGCAACCCCCGGTATCGTTGGGAACAGTACTGGAAACCAGAGGAAGAGCTGGCCTCCATGTCTAAGCCCCTGTGAGTCCACATTGAATGGACGGCCATTGTTTCGGGCTGGAGCTGACCAAAGGCGCGATAGGCGCGAATACTACGAACGTACCAACGAGCTAATCCAGCAATATCTCTACATCGATGCTCTCCTCGACTCGGCCATTCCCCATGAGCTTCTCAACGAATACCAGACCGAGCTAGAGGCCTCGGCCTTCCGGCCCATTGATGTACCGGACACCATCAACGAGGAGCCATCCACAGCCTCCGACTCGCCCCCCATGAGCGGCTCGACCCCGGCGTCCTTTACCCCAGGATCCTACGGCACCGTCAAGGCGAACAACTCTTCCACAAAGCTGCCCGCAACTCGCACGCCCAAGGACATCTTCCGCTCCTCTGAGAGCCTGCCAATGCTTCAGCGTCAGGTCGGAGACGATGAGGACGACGAGCCCCCCACAGCGCCTGTTACCCAGGAAGACGGCGCAGGCCCCAAGCCCATCTTGCCATGGTTGGAGGACGCTGAAGTCGACAGCGATGACCCAATTGTGACTCTGGCTATCTGGGTCAACTTTATCGCCAACGGCATTCTCCTTGCTGGAAAGCTTGCCGTCATTGTTTCCGTTCCCTCCATGTCCGTCTTGGCTAGTTTGGTCGACGCTGTGCTTGACTTTCTCAGTACCGTCATCGTTTGGATAACTACGCGTCTCATCTCGGCCAGTCAACAGGACCAATACAGTTACCCCGTCGGTCGTCGAAAGTAGGTCCTCCTCGTGTGTGGTTAGGTTACTGCGGAGACCCAAGTCTAACCCGTGCTTCCAGGCTTGAACCTCTCGGTGTACTTGTCTTCTCCATCATCATGATCACCTGTTTCTTCCAGGTAGGCCTCGAGTGTATCCAGCGCCTCATGGACCCTGCGCACCACATCCTCGAGCTCGGTATCCCCGCCATCGCCATCATGGTTTCCACCATTGTCATCAAGGGTGCCTGCTGGGTCTGGTGCCGTGTCGTCAGGAACTCGAGCGTGCGAGCCTTGTAAGTCTCATGTTACAGTGCCTACATCACACACGTGCGCGGCCAAGATCTGACCATGGCTGCAGGGCCGAAGACGCCAAGACGGATGTAATCTTCAACACGGGATCCATCTTGTTCCCGATTAGTGAGTAGCCGCAGCCCGCGATGCGCGATCGGACCGCTGCATCCCTGAGCTGCACAACGAACCCCTGCTAACCCTTGTTTCCTTCAGTTGGTTTCTATGGACGTATCTGGTGGCTTGACGCTGTTGGCGGCCTGCTCCTTTCCATGGTTGTCATCTTCAACTGGAGTGAAACCTCGGCCCATCACGTCCGTAACCTCTCCGGCTTCTCGGCCCAACCCGACGAGCGTAACCTCCTGTTGTACCTCACGATGCGATTCGCGACGGCTATCCGCCAGATCCAGAACCTGCGCGCCTATCACGCCGGAGATAAGCTCTTTGTCGAGGTTGACATTGTCCTCTCTGCCGCCACACCCCTGAAGGACAGCCACGACCTCAGCGAGGTTCTCACCTACTTCCTCGAGTCCGTCCCCATCGTCGACAGGGCCTTTGTCCATGTCGACTACACCAGCTACAACGCTCCGACCCACATGCTCAAAGGGTCCGCTGCAAAGGCGAAATGAGGTGGGTTCGGCACCGCCCGTGAGTGAGAGCGGAGAATCTCCGTCTCATTTACCTTGCGTCTAAGCGAGGAGGTCAGAGGGGCCGGCTCCCCGGATGCCTTGTAGTAGTAGTAGTAGACTCAACTGAACTAATCTCGTCATCATATCATGGCTGGGCTGCCCTCGATAGAATGGGATCTAGGACGAGTGTGTAGGATAGTGTGGATCGTGTCTTGTTTGCTTTGGATATTGGTGAAAGGGCTGTGTACTATTATAGAAAAGAAAAGAAACAAGACTAATTACAGTAGGTAGAGCTATGATGGTTCTTGTATTTGACCATCCTTCAAGAGTCAGAAAGAACTAGATAGACAGGGCGTATCACCACAATATCTCGCCACCACAGCCAGTCCACCTGCGTCTCCTCCCCGTCGCTTATCCTTAATAGGGAATGCCGTTGGTCAGGAGCTGGAACTGGTCGTAGATGCCCGTGCTGTAACTCGAGTAGCTCGTCTTGATGAGGTGTTTCATAAAGTTTGCTGCATCCCGCTCGCTCTTGTCCAGCACGAAGCGCTCCCGGAAGTGCTTGACACTCTCAGGGCGGAAACACGGCAGGCCGCTGTCCATCATGAGCCAGACAATCTGGCTGAGCTTCTCGCAGTACTGTCGACTGGCCAGGAAGGCCTTGACGCAGAGCTCCTCGAAAGCCTTGAAGCTCTGGTGGTCCATGGAGCCGCCCATGACCGCCACCATCTCGGTGGTGAGCTTAAAGGGGGCGCGCTCAAACTTGATGCCACCGGGGGCAATATCGAAGCAGAAGCCAAAGTCAATGTGCAGGATGTGTCCGGCGTCGTCGATCATGATGTTGCCGTTGTGACGGTCCTTGAACTGGAGGAGGTACGAGATGACCGAGTAGGCCGCCATCGACTTGACAAAGTTGCTGCGGGCGCGCTGGAATCGGAGCGAGTTCTCGTTGCCGTACTTGGAGATGAAGTAGTCATACAGACCGTTGACAGCCTCTCGACCGAGCATGTCTCGCGAGATGGAGTTTGGTAGCACGTCAATGACACCACAGCCAGGAGCTGTGGCCGTGACTCGGTAGGGGAAGACATAGACGTCGAGACCGACATCGTGGAAGATGCCTCGGAACGCCGCAATCATCTGGAGAGCCAGCACATCCTGTCGGCAATCATCACCAACCTTGAAGATGGCAGACTGCCACACTTCAACCGTCTCCTCAGGGGTCTCGTGGTCCTCTCCGTCCTGCTCCTCCATCATCTCGTCCACCTCTGTCGCGCCGCCCTTGTTCTTCTTGATGCGGAAAGTTGCCATGTACGGCGCCTTGGCGTGACTCTGCAGGGGCTTGCCCGACTTGCGGTCGATACCAATCACCACGCCGTCGGGGTTACTGGGCAGATAGACGCCGACTTCGACCTTGATCTTGCGCAGCTCCTCCTCGATCTTCTGCTTCTTCTCGGGCTTGGATCGCTTGATGTAAGGCTTGAGCTTGCCCGAGATGCCAGTCACCTCGTCAAAGAAGGCAAACTCTCGCTCATAAAAGTCTCGGTCCTCAATCGCAAAACTGTCAACCATCTTGCCCATGACCGTGTCCAGAGTTGGCTTGATCTCATCTGGGATCTGGGCATCATCATCCTTGTACGAATTGGCCTTCATGTTCCAGATGATCTGATGGGCAAACAACTGAGAGAACTGGGCAGTTTCGAGAATGTATCGTTGCACGTAGCCCAGGGCATCATATCGAAGCGACTGGACAATCTGGGGGACGTAGAAGAAAGTGACATCTACCGAGTGGCTCTCAAGAGCACGCATAGCGTACTGGATAGTGAAAGGATGATCCTCGTAGGCCGGCAAGAACATGGTAACAGCTGTGACAGGGTTCACAGGCTCCCAGTACAGAAGATACTATCAGAGTTAGTTGGCATATGCATTGACAAAACGATGACCATGTTTAAGACATACCTTGAGGTGCTGCAGGGCAACATCTTCGGGGAGGAGTCCTCCAAAGATCAGGTTGAGAGCTTCAGGCTCAGAGACAGCCTTCTCCGGCATAGTAAGGAGAAGGAACCTGATATCACGCTGAAGGCGAGGAGATGGAAACCTAGCCGCCAGCTCAAGCGCAATAGCAGGATCTTGCCACCAGGCCGTTCGCACAAGAGGCATAAGCGCAGCCTCTGTCGCCGTCTTGTTAGCTGCCGGAGCCAATGACTGGCCTGCTGCCGTGTTGAGAGGGTTGACCCAGACGGCCAGACGAGACTGCTCGTTCCTGACCAACAGATCAAGTAGCTGCTCCTTGGCCTGGAGTGACTTGGTGTTGCCAGCAGCCGGAGCGCTAATGTAAGAGACCTGCTGCAAAGCCGTGAGTACATCCGAGAGGAGTCGGATTTCCGTCTTCATCTGCAGGATGTTGCTTCCAAACGACCACTTGGGCGAATATTTGAACCAGGCCAGGCCAGCCGACAAGAGTCTTTCCTTGAGTCTCCATTGCGCACCCGGTTTGAGAGTGTTGCTAGTTCGCAGAACTCTGAGACCAAACAGGACGATGGAGAATCGAATCTCTCGGGCCATGGGGTGGGTTGCGGACTGCTTGATAGCATCGAGCGTAAGATCAAGTATTCTCAGAAACACTCTCTGGATGTCGGGGCTTCCATGTCTCGTAGCATTGAAGTGACTGGCAAAGAACTGAAGCAGTCGGACATGAGGTGAGAGAATGTCATGTACCAGTTGCTTCTTCTTTGCCAGTGCATCCAGCTCGCTAGGCGCGAATTCCTCCTTCAAGAAGAAGGGGTCGATATGGTTCAAAGTTGGGCTGAACAAGCCAACCTTTCTGGCAAGTGTGAACTCCCATTGCTGAGCGATCTCGTTCAAGAGCTTCGGTTCCAGTCTTGGATTTTCGTTCATCACACCAAGCCATAGAGAAACTCCCAGCTTAATGGACTGTTTAGTGAACAGAGCGAACGGGATGCTCACGAGGTAATGGGCAATAGCAGCCTCATCCTTCTCGGTGCGACACAACAGAGCTGCTGCCCTCCGAAGGATATCTCGGACCTCATTAATGGCAGCACTCTTCTTGCTCAGGATTCTAGCCTCGATATGAGCAAGCGCAGTGGTTGCATTGGCGCTCTCCTTTACTGATGACTGCACAAAGGACAAGCGGCGGTTGTGATTCATGAAGCTGATCAGCTCTGAGCCGCGATCCGGAAGAGTCTCGCCGTATCGGTACTCTTGGCGAGTTGTGTACTGCGCCACAAAGTCCGATGCCGTGTTGATGCTCGAGTTACCGATCTTGTCCATCGACTGCAGGCGGTTGTCCGTCGAGGGGATGATAGAGCCAAGTTCAAGAGCGAACGATCGCCCAAGAGAAACATGACCATAGGCTCCCTCGTCGTTGAATTCAGAGAGATAGGTCTGCAGAAGCCCCTTAACGTCGAGAGGAGCCAGGTTGATGGCAGCGTTGACCCAGACCCTGGCTTTGCGGTTGAGAACATCCACCGTCCACCTGCGGAAATCGTAGTCATCTGAAAGTTGGACGGTCACTCCACCAAGCTCGGATTCAAAGATGGACCGGGGATCATACAGATCCGTCTCTGCCTCCAAGCAGCTGGACCACATGAGAGAAAGGAGTTCTAGCAAAGCAAACAGAGACGATCTGTGGCAAAGAGCCGCAGGGATCTGTTGAAGAATCCGGTCTGCGCAGGCAAATGCGGCTTGCTGGACTCGCTCAATACGGTGGCAGCAGCTGCAAAAGATGGTTGCAAGCTGCTCAGCAGCGTACTGAGCAGAGAAGGTCGCCTCGCCTCCTGCCAGAGTCTTGTCAATGTATCTGTCAACCACGGCAGCACCAACACCCTCCATAGCATTGCTGACGTCGCCCTTTGACATGCTTGGTTCCAGGAAATAAGACACAACCTTGGTGCAGTCACCCGAGTCGGCGCGGAGGTATTCCATGAGGTACGCAGCCTGCAAGAAGATGACCTTGCGGTAACTCAGACTCTTAATCTCGTTGGCCTTACTAGGAACGAGGTCACTCAGAAGCTTCTTCTGCAACGACTCCCGGTCGTTGCTAAAGCCTCGTCGCAGAACGGTATTGAGTTCAATGTCACTTTCAACTTGCTCGCCTCGTTGATCCGCGACAAGAGGTGGGGAGTGAATGGAAATGATCCTCAACTCATTGAGATACTGCTTCCCACGGTCCGTGTTGGTGGTGAATCCATGGACAACGATGTTGAACCAGGCATCTCGAAGCAGAGAGTAAGTCTCATCGTCGGTCACAGGCTCAGAAGCAAAGTCGTTGCTGGCCATGAAGGTTGCGAGGGGGTGCAGAAGCTCAGCAATCTCCTTGGCAGCCATCTGCACATCAGATTCCTTGGCATGGCTCGTTGAGTGAGCATCACCAAGTCCAATGATGCTGTCTAGCAAGTGCTCAAAGTAGATATCAAAGAGCTGAGAGTCGCGTCGGAGGTTGGCAGAGATGAAGGTACGAGCGTTCCTCACCTAAAGTTGTTAGTGAGCTGATATGAACGGAATAGATCGGACTTACGGCTTCTAGAAGGAACAGCTGGTTCTCCACGACGCCAGTATGGCAAAGTCTGGTAAACAACTTGAGCAGAGAGCGAAACTCAAGCTGTCCACCCTCCAAGGCCAAAGCAGCTGCTCCGCTGATGATGCGAGCATCTACACCAGTGTTCACCTTCTCAAGCTTCTGTTGCAGCATGGACTGAGCAAGGGCAGTAATCTTCTCGTCCTTGAAGGCGGCAGCGATTCCGCAGATGGTCTGCACAACGTTGCCAGAGACAACGGCAGTTTCCTCCTCGCCATACATTTGGAGGGAAATCGAGCTGCCGATAGACTGGCGGTTGGTATAGATAGGGTTGAGGGCCCCATCGCTGGCTGTTCCATCAAGTTGCCCATTAGTGAATGCCTGCTCAGAGCCAGGGCTCAGCACATTGCCCAAGGTATAGAGGGTGCTGATGACAGCATCCTTGGAAAGCATCTTGAGCACGTATGCCAGGCTGTTGGAGGCAATCTTGACAATCTCCCTTTGAGGAGCATCCTGGACAATGAATCGTGGCAGGATTCGGCTCACGTTTGACGAGAAAGTTGGAGAGATCTGGCAGATCAAAGCCAAGCAGCGCAGCGCGACTGAGGCCAGAGTGGGGTCCGCCATCTGCACGGGGTCATCTAGAGTCTCTTGAAGCCAGGTCATGAGGATCTCCGAGTCAGCGGCCTCTTCATTCAAGAGTGCACAGTTAAAATAGGCGATGAGAGCGGCGGCCTTGACGGCATAAGCCAGGCTTTGCTGGTCAGGCGATCCCATACGGATGAAGTCGGCACCAGCTTCGATATACTGGACCTCTTCAATGGCGAAGCTGGCATAGGCCTCGACGGTCCGGAAGTCGGCCTCGTGAGCTAGTGCGTCTGGGCGCAACTTGTCGCCTTTCGAGATGTAAATGTCCAGAACATGCTTTTTACGCAGGGCACGAGGGTCCTCGGACATCAGCGAGGTGCTTGCGACAACTAGCCATGCGAAGCTTCGGTGCAGGAGCATGGCACCCAGTGGTCGTCCGGACGACGCATACTGACGCAGATATCTCTTCCATTCCTTAACCTCGCGATCCTGGCTATGGCAGTTACGGATAGTTGAGAGGGCCGTTTCGACTGCGACAAGGAAGGGTTCTGAAAGAAGCTCTCTGATCTTCTGGATCAGAGCAAGTCGACCTCCAGCCCTCCAGAAATCTGCCTGGGCGGCCGCGGCATCGAGGAATCCAAGCAGTGCAACAGCAATTGTCGCAGTTCGAATCGCGTCCTCGAGGTGGGGGTTGTCAGGGTCTCCAGCTTGGGGAGACAGAATACTCTCGGTCGCTCGTCGGCAAGAGTTCACAAATGCCCAGATCTTATCGGCGACGTTCTCCTGGAGCTCATCGTAGTTGATGCCAAGTGCCAACAGAGCCCCTGTCACATGGAAAGCGAGCGCTTCGGTCGGAGACGGATCGATCTTTCGGAAGAAGGGCGACGGAACGAAAACCTGGATGTGCGCTTCGAGTATGTACGGGAACAGTTGATATGAGAGCCTCTGCGCGCTCTGGCTGGACTTGATCTTTGGCGCTGTCTTACACAATGCGATCAGGACCTCGAACTCGCGGATAGACTACAATAGAAGGGTTAGATTCCGACATAGCAGCTCAAAATTTACGGCAAACCCACCATAGGAACCCGTCCTAGCGAGCTCTTGTTCTGATATCCATTGACATAGTCCTTGCTCTTGGATCCTGCATGGCATGCTCTACAAAGCCGGTCAAGGTCGGATCGGTCGAACGACGTCGTGGAGCTAGTCGCAGACAGCGAAGCTATCTTCTGCAGCGCCTTAGAGCGGATATCGGCCGTCATGCTGGGCGTATGAGCGGCGCGATGACCGCAGATGAAATCGAGACAAATATTGAAGCTTGCAGCGACAATGTCAACAAATTCGTTTCCCAAATTGGAGGCTGGACGCAAATGACGAACTATGTTAGGAGGTGAACCCCTGTCACGTCGGCTTAGTCATCTTAGCTACCCCAGCTCCAAGCATCGGCAAGGCTGCAAGCTTGACGCGTGCGTCGTCGACCACCTCAGCTAAGGCACAAGGCAGTACCAACCACCAAACATCAACCACCGAATCCGATCCCATCGACTCTGCGCATCGCGGAATTTCTTGCTTTTCGATTTCTCCATATCCTCCATAACAGACCCGCAATCATGGCTGCCATGTTCAGCCAGAACCCCCTCATGAACGGGCCCAACTACTCCTTCTCCGATGCTCCCAAGACCAACAACGGCGAGTTTCGAGAACATCGCTTCAACCCGTATGTCGCCCTCCGCAAGAATTTTAAGCTCCTATCTAACACTGCAATAGCTACACCGACAATGGCGGTTCGACCCTCGCCATCTCTGGCGCCGACTTCACCATCATGGCCGGCGACACCCGCCACACCAGCGGATACAGCATCAACTCTCGCATGTCCCCCAAGGTCTTCAAGATCGGCGGCACCACAGCTTCCCAGGACGATGCCACACTAGTCCTCTCGGTTGTCGGCTTCGCCGCCGACGGCGAGGCCCTCCGCGACCACCTTGACACCATCTGCAAGATCTACCGTTACCGCCACGGCAAGCCCATGACTGTCAACGCCTGCGCCAAGCGCCTCTCTACAGTGCTCTACGGGAAGCGATTCTTCCCTTACTACTCGCACGCGATGCTCGGCGGTCTGGACGAGGAGGGCAAGGGTGCCGTGTATTCTTACGACCCCGTCGGCAGCTACGAGCGGGAGCAGTGCCGAGCGGGCGGTGCTGCGGGCAGTCTGATCATGCCCTTCCTGGATAACCAGGTCAACTTCAAGAACCAGTACATCCCAGAAAGCGGAGAGGGCCACGAGCTCAAGGAGCGGGAGCGACGTCCCCTGACACGAACCGAGGTCGAGACCTTGATCAAGGATGCCTTTGACGGTGCGGTGGAGCGTCACATCGAGGTCGGTGATAACCTCCAAATGGTCATCATCACCAGAGACGGTATCGAGGAGACTTTCATTCCCTTGAAGAAGGATTAGACGGTGTTTGGGGGTGTTTGAGCACGATGTATAACACGAATTTCTTAGACGCCAGGGAATCAACGAGCCTTTTCCAGCATATGATTGTCTGTTCCGCCATGCATGGCGCTAGGTGCACAGTCTTGTGCCACTAACGCTTGTTTAAAGAGCTCCGTATCGTGAAGAAATAGGCTGGGAGTTGATCCCAGTCTCAGTCCGCCTACTGACCTACCTAGACGAAGACTTTAGCACAAGCATATGTCAGATTTTATGAATACCAGGTTCGTAGCTGTGTTGCACAGGCTCAAGATTATTCCAGCGCACAATTCACCTCTATGCAATGTCCGTTTCCGAGCCCAGGGTCCCTGTTCACTGCAACCGGGTGTTGGTTCTCTCGTTTCCAGCCTCCATCTCTGCGGAGAGAACACGCCCACCATAAGGGATCGTCAAGATGAGTCTCGTCGCTTAAATCGCTTAGCCTGCACATGCAGGGGCCGGCAGGTGAGGGTAAATCTACCTTCCTATGGCATTCAACAGCCACCAGAATGGGCGTCAAACGGGCTGTCAATGCCCGACTACCTACGACAATGACTGCTTTCTGTATAGATAAAGAACCATCTGCCGTGCAGTGTGGCTTGACGTATCGGCATCCTCTCCTTCGTGATCTTCTACCTCTGTCTGTGTTCCTGTTTCCCTAATCATCTTCCGGTCGTCACCCGTCGTTTTGGTGTTGGAAGACACTCAACAAACACAACCCATCAGCACCTGCACATCGCCCAGTCAGTGCCAACAAGGTCAACCACAGCAAGTGATTTGGTCAGAAGGTTCGGAGATCATGGGTCAAATGGGCAAAGGGAATTCAAGGTTAGATGGCCCCATCGGTTGAGGATGGTAACATTGGAAACCCGTCATGTCTCACTCCCATCAGTGTCAGAGCACCCAATGTTGAAATTCCATTGGCCTCGATTCTTGGGCAGCTAATGTTATCAGGCAACGGATACAATCCCTCCCGGTCGGTAGGTATTTCGGTAGTTGTATTCCAAGACCGCATCTAGACTCTTCTGGAACGTCTCCATAGCACCACAAGCGCGGCAAATGGCAACACCACCTTCATTCAAGACAATCTCTCAGCACACGTCTCGTTGATTTTCAGCTGTCTTTGTACTCGCCTTTCCTCATGGCCAAGGAGCATGGCTACGGGACCAACATTCATTGAAGCTCGATCATCGGTGATCCATGATACAGGGCTCGACTAGAGCCATCGGAAGGTTTATTGTCTTGTTGACTTACGTCGATATCAGCTCATAATGGCCTAGAACGCCTGCTACATACTGACCCCGGGGGGGGGGGGGTCGGGAGCCCAGCGCGGCCGGAGCCGAAGCTCCCTGTGTGAGATGTGCGGCCCGCGATGCCCATCTCTCTTCCGGACCAACCGCGGATTGGGGCCAACACCAACCGCCTGCGCCATAACTTAACGAATGCCGTACTCCGGATCCAACTCCAGATTCTTTGAGGCTCGTAGATCTCCAAGATTCTGCTGAACGCAAAGTGGTATGGCCAGAGTTGTAAGGCGATCTAGCCCATCATTGGTAGCTCCAGAAGTCTGAGCTCCCTTCAAGATCTTCGGGATGGCCACTTTCCGATGCGAGCAAGGATACCGATGCATACCATTCTCTAAGGTACTGGCTGATGATACTGTCTGATCAACTCGTCAGAATAGGTGCTTTGTACCGTACAGTAGCATCATGGCCTATCCTATCAGACCATGGCATCCATCACCCTGAGCCATGTATCCAACGGCCATACACCGCCCCAACGATATTCAACGCACCCATGAATCTAGCATGTCTCTGGGCTTATCGGTTGCTCCTCTACCAGGCGCTATTTCGGCTGCCCGGGGCCCCAAACTCATACCATCCTTGCCGTGAATCGGTATTGGTGCTTAAGAAATGACTCCGGACATGACACTCCAGTGCTAATATGAAGAATCATGCAGCAGCCATCACATTTGGCTTGGACTGGCATATGCAGTACGTGTTTCTCAGAGTTTGCTTTGTGGGCAGTCTGCCCTACAGAAATTCCATCCTCCTCGTTCAAACTTAGCGGTTGGCACGAAAGGAGGAAGCGCGGGCGGTCAAAGGCACACACCCCCTTACTGTGATATCGTCACAGCTGTCATCTTCCAGATAGCTGTGCATATTTGGCCTCTCATCCAGGGGAATGAAGACGTTGCATTCGGGTTCGGCGTGCATCGGCAGTCAAAACACCATGCCCGTTTGTAGAGTAAACTCCGTCGTCCGACCGCTAGGCTCCAACGGCGGACGTTACCACACAGGGAGAAACGAAACGATACGGTAGGAAGCCAACTGCTGCAGCCTATCCCGGCGCTTACTCGTCCAGCGGGGGAAAAAATACAGGAGACTGATTTTGGTGGCAGCCCCGCGAAAATAGTCTCCTGTTTTCTTTCCACCCCTAGCTCGTCCATGTCGAATGTGAGCTCAAACACACGACGGCTCGCTTGAACACGCGTCTTGGCTAACCGAGCCGTCGAGCTCGGCAAAACGTTTGCCACCGTGTTGAAGAATGACAATGCTGATTCACAGAGACGGGCTAGTATGCCAAGCCAGTGCGGACGGAGTGGAAAGTCATCTAGGGCCGACACGCATGTCAGGGCCGACACGCATGTCAGGCCCGGATCGCCTGCAACGTTATGCTGAGGCAGCCAGGGCTTGAGAAGGTGCCACAACCAATTAACCGGGACAAAGAACCCGTGGCAGGTAATACTAAAAGCAGGGAGGTATCGACATGTTCCCACTCGGGGCCATGAACGTCTCCGAGTTGCTTCGATTCGTCCTTGTCTCTAGGCGGTCCACGTCTCTCACCCGCCAACCAAGCCTGTGCAGTGCTTTCCACAACCCGGATCCTGGAGTACTCCGTCAGTAATAAGTTAATAATGGGGCCCTTGATTAATGATCGACAGATCCTTGTGCCCCTGACGTGACAGGGAGCTCGGAGGCTTGGCTTTGATCTGAACCACCAAAATCGTGAGGCCTTGACAGTGAGAGTCGACGTAAACACTTGGCTCGACGGCAGATGCCACTTGCGGGAGCTGCCATGCCCTAACCAGAAACTGATCAGTAACTACAGTAAGCACTTGGACTGCTTGCACAACCTAGACATTTGGGTTGGATTTTGCCACCCATTAGGCGTCAAACATGTGATGAAAAGCAAAGGCTAGGAAGCTCCGTTTTGGTGAACGGTTCGTGACATCTTTCGCAGGGCTGAAAGCGGACCAGAAACATGGCCGAGGCGGAGTGTAGCAACACGTTCTAATTCTAGAAACAAAGGCCAGCAGGCGTAGCGCCATTCGCCACTTTGTTAAAGCTGCCGAGTTGCTTAAATAACCAAAGCCCTGGGATAAATGCTGTACTGGGGTTGGCTGAAGCTCTGTATAATGACGACAGCCGAATATCATGATCAAGGACGCACCCCGGCAGCTCTTGAGATTCGCATTGCATTGGCCCAGGAGTTTCGGGCCTTCAAGCCTCAAAGGGGTCACTGCGGCTTACACCGCGGCCCCCAGTTAGATGGCCGACAATCTTGACGACGTTTCCCTCACAAGCCACACAGACCCTTGCTAAAGAGCCTGTGTCGCAGCCAATGCAACAATGTTTTTTTGCCATCGCCGAAGGCGCCTCTGAGCCAAGGAAGCGCAGCGATTCGTCGTTATGTCGTCATTCTTGCTTGTGCGACGGATAAAAGATAGGCGTGACGGGGTCTGAAACGGTGACGATCGGCGGTAAAGGTCTGGACCCCTGTTGACAGCAGGGTGGCGAGAGCGCCAGACAAGGAGGTGGCCCTCTATCTAGGTGTCCAGTGGCTTGGAATCAGGGTCATCGCTGTACCACAACCTTTGCACTTCCCACACTCAACTCTGGTGCCAACCTTGGGCACTGCCTCGTCGTGTGCAATTGACCACTTTTTGGCGCTCCATCCGGGAGATTTGGCAATCAAAAGTGGCCGCGCAATTCAAACCCTAGGTATCTGTGTTATGAACCAGCCCGGAGCTTTTTGTCCGGCCCAGATTAGATGGGCGTTTCATTGGCCTGGTGGCGTCTCAGGGACCCTTCAAGGGTCCAAACGGCACAGCTCGCGGTAGGGCACGCACATGTCGTTAGTCCGGATATAGCAGTCGTACGACAGGGTCCCGGGTGCGGTGGCCGACAATTGGGACGGGAGCGTACATGGGAGCTTGAAGGACAAGGACAAGCTGCGGCAGAGCTCTGTAACACGGTAGTGGCGTGCCTGCGTGACTGCGTCAGAGATGACTGGCTTTGGTGACGGACACGAGAGATTCTGGGGTTCGACCGGGATGGAGATGCGGGTGAACGCGGTCGAGACAGCATCGTGAAGTGGGAGAATCCCATTGTCGATCATCCGGTCGGAGCATGACCCAAATAGGCCCCAGAACAGCCCAAGGGTTGCCCAAGTCGTGATGATGAGGCAAGGACCTCCAATGAGACGTTAGTGTAGCGGGAGGCTTATGGCCCGGGCGCATTGACTAGCAAGAGGGCAGTGGGCTGGTGGGTACTGTATTGACGGGCAGGTAAACGGGATAGATCGACATTGTCGAGTGTTGATGGGACGTCTGGTTGCTGCTGGTGGAACGCCGTTCAGAGATGCAGAACAAGGGCACCAGGTTTGAAGTGGCTCTCCTAGGCAAACGGCGGCTCTCTAGTCAGCTGGACGCCGCCCGTTGCATCGCAGGGCGACCAACGCCATCAGCGCAACGACACGAGGCTTGTCGATCTTGCCAACTAGGACTCAGCATGCCGCGCAGACATCGAGGTGCCTGGCCCACGGTCAGTGCCGCGGCCACGGGCCAAGCAAGAGGCTCTGAAGCACTTGGGCAGGATGGGTCGGGTACCTGGGAGGAGGGGAGTGACCGCAAGGACGGGTTAGCAGCAACAGGAGAATGCGGGCGTGGAATTTGTGACCCAAGGTCATGGACCGGGCTGGACCCTCCAGAAGTGGTCCGAAGCCCCGTTGAGATGGTCCAACCTCCAGACCGAGGACTGCGAGATGCACCAGTCGCAGGACGCCGGGGCAGGGTAGCAAGCGCCGCATTGGCCGGGGTGGTTCTTCTAGTCGAGCACTGCTGTGGCTATCATCGAATGGGGGAGGGCGGACAGTGTTCCATGCTGCCCGACTCGCCCGTCGACGGCACACGAATTGACTTTTGATTTCTGGACGCTCGCAAGGGCACAGGCGGGCCTGTCGCGTGTCGATCGGATCTCAGGGACCTCCACCCTACCGCCTCGGCTATTCCCTGTCTTGCAGATCCCTGCTTGCTGCAGCTCACAAGTGGTTGTCTCGAACCACCGAGTGGCAACGGCTTCGTACGTGTCCCGAACGACGGGCGGATGTGCCTTCTATTTGTGGTCTGCTGGCACAATTGACTCCCCGAAAGCAGTATGTACGTCGCGCATATCCTGGAATGTCGAGTATGTGCCAAGGAACTGGGGCCTCACGGAAGAGTAAGTGGCTGTACTTGATGTGCGTGCGTATGCCTGCATGCAGACTATTGCCATGCAAAGTGAGGCCGGGAAGATAAAAATGGGTGTAGGAGCGGACGCCAAATTCAAAATTGAATGGCGGCAGTAGAGTCGTGCCTACCAAGCTGATAGGCAGAGTTAAAATTCCGGGGCAGGAACGAGAGACATCATCCATTCCCCAAAAGGAGGAGGCATCACGGGACGGTGGCGAAAACGGTTCGTCAGGAGCGGGACGGGGAGTCTTACGTTCCCCTTCTGACACCATCTCCAGCAAAACTCCTTCGTCCACCAACGAGATGGGGCTTGTTGATGACCGTTTAATGTTTCAATGGCCATCGCTCAACACCACGTTTAAACGCCCAGAGCATTCAGCCACCGTCAGCAGAAACAAGGAGTCAGATCACCCCATAGCAAGCACCTCTGCACCAGGCCTGGCCTGTCGGCCGTACTTACACTACTAATGAATACCAAGAGACCTTCTCGTTTCGGAGGCAAACGGTGGCTCCCCGTGGAGCCGTGGGACCCTGAAGGGACCTTTTGCCTTCGAGACAAGCCAGCCTAGGCAAAGAAAGCAAATTCCCACAGCAGAAATCAGAAGTGGAAGTCCAACTTGCGCCACACCTCGCTCAGACTCGGCGTCAAAATAGTCTCCAACCATGCTCGCTCCACAGCTGGATTGGATCCTCCCGGTCGCCCACCCCTACAACCTTTCCTGGCGCACACCCCCTCTCCTTGTCTGATGCTGGTCAAGTCGAGTTCTACTGTGGCTTTACCTCCCGAACCCCGTTTCCTTGCTGTCGGCGCCGTTTGTCGGCTCCTACACGCACCTCCAATCCCATTCCCAATCGTCTCTTGCCTCATCACTCATCCCGAATTAGTGGCACCCGGTACCTGAATGCCCCGTTCAGAGATGGTGGGTGGGCAGTGGCGGCAGCTCTTGCTACCTCTTCAGCCACCGTCGCCTGATGGGTGGTGGTGTTCGAATGGATGATGGATGCGGCCCAGCTGGACAGGGTATTTATGTTTGGGGTGGACAGGCGACATAATAGATTATCGGAAACCGGGGCCTTGATCACTACAGGCAGTACGGTACCAACGACCTGCAGCACGGCAGCCTTACCTCGACTTGTACCGCCAACTTACAGCACCTCCATCCCGGTGAAGCTGCAGCGTTGGCTGGCTACCTGGGGCATCGCGTGGCTCAACTCGTTCTCCTCCTCTGGGTCCATGATTCGAGACTATCAACTTCATCTTCCTTCTCCTTCACCATGTCACTTCCCACCTAGCTTGAACCCTTTCCCCACCGAGCTCGAGCTCCTCCGCCTCGTCCTCCACTACTTCCTCCACTCACTCCTCCACCCAGTTGACCCAAGCAATTCCCATCCCAGAGCTCTGGTGACTTGAGGATCGTCGTCCATATTTCCCCATCTCTCGTATCAAGTCGTTCTTCACGCCCCCCTTGTATCTATCATCCCGTCATCTGGTCTCTTTCTGATCATCTACTCCATCCCTGCAGCATACCCTGCCTTACCGTCCAAGGCTTCCTTGAGCCCTAGCTCCGGAAGCTTTGACTATTGGCCACTCGCTATGCCCGTTATTGAAGCCTCTTCTTCTTGTCCTTGGCCTGCCACATGGGTGTTTGCCTCCCTCTCTCGCCCCTTCTAGAGTTCCAAACCCTCACAAGCCTCTGGCGTCTTTCTTTCTTTTGAAGGGCATGGGGCTGTTGAATTCACCTGCTTCGTTTGCACCTCTTGACCCTTCTGCTACTAGCCAGCCGTTTACTTGCGCTGCCAACGTGGTCCGACCCCAGGTCATCTCCATAACGCACCCCATCGTGCCTGTTTCCTTGGGATTTGTTTCGCGCCTCAACGTTCCTCTGATCTGTGCATCTCGTTCTCTCTCTAATTACTGCCCGTGCGGTAAGCTTTTTGTGTGGCTGACCGCCGTCTGGGGAGAGAATTTATTGCACATTTATTCTCTACTGCACCAGTCTTGCTTGCTGGTCCCTGGCCGAGCCGGTATCCCTGTTGCGCCAAAAGGAAACACGGCAACATCCATCAATCCATTCTTCTTCAATCTCGTCGTCACTTTCAGAGTTCTTGTCCACTCTCTAGCCACTTGAGTTTGGTTCACTGGTCTTCGACGACTCAAGCAGCTCCGTGGGGCATCACACGCCTTTCATCAACCACCTTCTTTCAACAACTGTCTTTACCACCATTGTGCTTTGTTCCTGTACTCGAATATCACAACTCTCCGGTGAATAACTCGACAAAAAAAAGGTCATACAACTACCGTCCCCGTCGTTCAGAGCTGTCTTCCGCCCCCTCCCCCACGCATCAAGCGGCACTGCCCGCTCTGACACACATTCTCGGGCCCTAAAATTGTTCGAGATTTCCCCTCTCTAACCGCTCCTTTACATCAACCAGTCACAGCCACCCAGCGAGGGCTTGGGTAGTTGCTTGTCCGGGAAAAAAACATCCCTGTTCACTTGTGGCTTCTTTGGAAACTACACAAGCTCCCGCTTCGACTCCTGACCTGCTTCTGGATCGAATGACTTTGGACTTCAAGCTACTCGTTGCGTGAAAGGTTTGGACAAGTCACAGATACAATTCCCCGGCTCAGGTGTGCGAACCGTCCTCTCGTTAGACTCCAAACGGGACAGGTTGCTGACTAGCTAGCTCATAGTCAAGAAAATCACATCTTCAACAACTCAAATGGGAGATATACCCCGTGCCCAGGCCTCTGACGTGGGAGCACTTGACAGGGACACTCCAAAGGTTGGCGATCCTGGGGCATCTACCAGTCCACCACCAAGCCACGACGAGTCTCGAGCTTTTCCTGAGCATGACCCCTCTCCCCAGCCTCAACAGCATCCTATAGCCTCGCAACACGCATTTACAGCTCAGTTCGACATGTCCCAACCTCCCACAGGCCAACGTCCTGGGCCCTACAACATGGGCCCTATGGGAAACGCACTTCCACCCGTTAATTATCGGCCAGGGCAGTATCCTCACGGCACTCAGCAGCGATACAACCCCGCGAGCTCACCACCCATGATGCAGCAAATGCCCCAATTCTCGGGTCATCCATCTATGCCGGTGGCTACCCAGGGATACTACCTCCAACAGCCACAGATGGCGCAGTACTACGGGAGTCAGATGCCCCAGGCTCAGCCAGGATCGACAATGACTCCGAGGCAGAACATTACATACTACCCTAACCAGATGATAATGAGTCCTCAACAGTCGGCATACTACTACGCCCCTGCTCCTCAATACCAGCCCGCAACACACCCTGTTCCCAATACCATGGTCGCTGGACACTACATGAATGGAAGCCCCGGAACCAACGACCCCCGGGTCATGATGCAGCCGGCAGAGGCAGGTGGAGGTCATCCTCAGCCTCCCAAGCAGGGGCAAGGTAGGGCTAGGAAGCAATCTCGTGTCAGGAGCGAGCTAAAGCAGAGCCCAGATGGAGCTGAGAGGCGCCAGAGTGCCGTACGTGGCCCACCGCGAAAGCCGCGACAGAGTGGTAAGTCAACTTGCCCCGATAACAGTCAATGCTGGCTAAGGGTTATTTTCAGGGCATGCCATTTGGATTGGCAATCTACCACCACAGACTGATCTCATGAGCCTTGTCCACCATGTGTGCAAGGAAACGGCAGGCTTGGAGTCGCTGTTCCTCATCTCCAAGAGCAACTGCGCGTTTGCCAACTTCAAAGATGAGGAGACTTGCAGCGCGGCACAGCAAAAGCTGCACGATTCCAAGTTCCAGTCGGTTCGTCTTGTCAGTCGACTACGAAAGAGCACAGTGGAGGGTGCTACCGGCGTAACGGCTCCGACTGGCCCTTCGGTGGCGACAACTACCAAGACGGATCAAGTGTCGGATGCCACCCCTATTCAAATTGGGAGTCCAAACCCAGAAGATGAGCCGATGACGGCGACAACTCCCAAGGCCGAGCCTGCTGGAGAGACGACACCGCAGAAGGACAAGTTCTTCATACTCAAGAGTTTAACGGTCGAGGACCTCGAATTGAGCGTCCGAACTGGTATATGGGCCACCCAGGCACACAACGAAGATGCTTTGAACACTGCTTTCAAGGTAGGTGGCGCATCGTTTCGAATCTGTCATGGCAGTGAACTAACAAGACTGGTCAAATAGGGCGCTGATAGCGTCTACTTGGTCTTCTCGGCCAACAAATCGGGTGAATACTTTGGTTATGCTAGGATGGCTTCACAGATTGACGAGGATCCCGCGGCGGCTATTGAGTTTGCGCCGACTTCCCAGGCGACAAGCGACCTCGACCTCCCAAAAGCTATCCCGACCGAAGCGACTGAACACGCTCCCAAGGGGCGAATCATTGACGATTCCGCCAGAGGAACCATTTTCTGGGAAGCGGAACGGGAAGGATCAGAGGCATTGTCTGATGCCGAGAGTGAGAGTGAGATGTCGAGTGGGAAGAGTAATAATGCGGAGGAGCCAGGTACCAAAACTTGGGGCAAGCCCTTCAAGCTTGAGTGGCTTTCGACGAGTCGACTTCCGTTTTACCGCACGAGAGGGTTACGCAACCCTTGGAATTCCAACCGCGAGGTGAAAATCGCACGAGACGGAACTGAGCTGGAGCCTTCAGTTGGTCGAAGACTGATTGGGCTCTTCAACCGAGTACAGAGCCCAGGACCAGCTCATGCGGGTATCAGCGTGCCTATGGCCATGATGGCGGGCTCCCCCCCGATGCGGCCATACGGACAGTGAAGGCTCGATCGAATTTGAGACAGGTTCTCGACATGCTACTCTCGATAATGGTCTACTGGATCTTCTCTACAGATGCGTTTATGGCTACGATAATTCAAAGAAGCGGGAACACAGGTTTCGGTTCTATGCTGGACATAGTTGGCATATTCACCACAGGCACGGATCATTGGCGGCGGCTCTCGATGTAACTATACAACACGATTCACGTCTCATGATGAAAACATTGGAATCTCCAGAACAGGTTCGCCGCTGCCCCGTGACGGGGCTTGATTTTTCTGTTCAACCGAGGAACTGTCCATCTTTCAGGCTACTGCTAATTTTCGAAAATGACGGGTCTTGGAACCAGCTCCAACAGCTAGCGGCCAAGCCATAAGGTGGCTCACTAATCAAGGCAAAGTGGCAACGGAACGCCCGGCCAGCAAGCCTTGCCACCATGTTGCATTGGCAGGCCGCGATTACAATGTCCGAGAGGTTTCGGGAACGCCATGCTGGTTTGTCTGTCTCCATATCTGGGCGATGGACATGGCAGGCTCGAGGTTGACGATCGCGGTGGCTTACGATTGTGGCTGAGGGGACCAGAATCGGACGGTGGAGAGATCCGAAGGCTCCTATTAGCTGGACGACGAGAATTAATGCCAGAAGACAGTCGAATTGGCCACTGCTAGGGCGGGTTTCCAGAGTTCCCCTCTTGACTTGCGTTAGCTTGCTTGGCCGGTTCAGAAGTTGCGAATCCTATCACGATGACGTCAATTGAGTTTCCTCTTGGAATCCAGACCCGGGTTTACCATAACCAAGTTGCCAACTCCGCATTGTGGGGCCGGGAATCCTGTCTTCAAGACCCTGGCACTTACAACCCCAGATGCGGCTTGACGTTATCTGAGGCGACAAAACCAGCCAGCAGGGACCAACGGGACCAACAGGGGCACAAGGTTTCAACAGTTGACCAGAAATCCTGTTTCCCCATGCTGGGCCCTTTCTTGTCCGGTTGAGCTTTGCACAGCACAACTCGTTGAACCACGATACCTTCGTGACGAGACAACACATGCCACAGCAGGAAGAAATTCGTCAATGCACTAACAACAAAGTCAATTAATCATTCTAGCCTAAGCTCCTGTACTAGCACGAGTCGTGTGCGATGTCCAGATTCCGCTGGTATATCAACCTGCAGAGCCGAAGCCCGAACCGGCCTTGAAACGGGGCCATCCGAACTATTCGACACGATGGTGGTCAGTCCGTCTCTTTCGCGGTAGACGGCATGGATATTTACGGCGTTATCTTGCCAGCCGACAGTCGTTACCGAGCGGTAGGCCCCGTGAGGCCACGAGAACCTGCTCCAAGTGCGACTCTGCACCGGAGCCTTAACTACTTCTCGGGATCATACCAATATCTCGATAGTGCGTCCCCCTGATGTCCGATAGCGACCCCGGTGCCATTGGCGAATGAGGATATTTCGGGGTGAGGAGTTGTTGACATTACACGTTTTCACTAGTACGGGGCTCCTCTTTCGGTTGGGTTCCTGTCAAGAGATATAATGACAGTTCCGGCAGCATGATCACTACGGGCCAATGTGGAGTTGGAAACTGCAATTTTTCTTTGGAATAAGGTTATCTTACTTTCAGGTGTTCTGAATTGGGGGCAAAGACGGAGTCTACATGAGCTGGACCAAGCAGGTAGGTAAGTTTGGGGTTTCTTGGGTTAGGGCATACTCTTCATCTCTATCTCGGTTTATGTCGATTTCTCTTTGGGTTACCGTGGCCATTGCTTGGGACTTGCAAGTGGTGGCATACTTCCATGGTTGGACTGACTTGTGTTGCGTTGTGGTTTTGGCGAGGACAGAACTGATGAGTTGCCATTAGTATTTGTTCATAAGCGGGTTTCAGTCACAGTAAAGGGGAGCACAGTTCTCGTTCTCGACACAAGGTTGGCGTTGAACCCAAAGCCACATAACGCCGAGGGGGGTGAGTTGCCCTGTCGGGGTGTAAACACCACCCTCTGGACATGGGCTAGTGGAGGGATTAGGGCTCAGTGTTGGCTCAGTGTTGGCTCAGTGTTGACTCAGTGTTGGCTGGAATAACTAGCTGTCTTCCGG
Source organism: Fusarium vanettenii 77-13-4 (assembly GCF_000151355.1). NCBI lineage: Eukaryota > Fungi > Ascomycota > Sordariomycetes > Hypocreales > Nectriaceae > Fusarium > Fusarium vanettenii. The sequence goes on from NW_003315881.1 coordinate 819,328, forward strand.
GTTGGCGGTACTCTGCGAGTCAGTTCTGGGTGACTCGGCAGTATTTCAACCCAGGGTTGATCTGTGGGTGTTTTAGAGTTTCCGATGGCACTTGTGCGGCTCGAACTCCCCGAACGGGGTCTTTCTTGCGGCGCCTGGCGTCTGAAATTCTCCGACTGGGCTTGTCGGGAAGGGGTGGGCAAAGCAAGTACATGGCCCCTTGATTGAAGGTTGTTGTTGCACGGAGGAGGGCTCCTTGAACTCCTGTATGTGGGATTCCTGTTCTAGAACTGAGGAGTTCTATCTCATTTTAGGGCTTGTTTCATCAGAGCAGTTGTTATGGTGCATTCAGTGGTACTTCTTGAGATGGCCCAGAGAACAGCTTGGGTGGTAGACCTCCGACGCTGTTGTCGAGGGCTCCCGAGTTGATGCAGTATGAATATCTTATTATTATTTTATTTTTTTTCAAATTTTTATTTAAAGGCGATTTCAGAGTGTGAATTGTTCTAGCCTCGTCTCGTAATTCGGGCTTGTAGTCGATCTTCGGGCTCAGTTAACCCATCAAGGGCCGGGCTGCAACTATAATAAAGAACAGATCTTGAACACATGATAACATCATGACCCGATGTTAACACAGTGGCCTATTTAAACTTCTGCAGCAGCAGAAGAGTCATACCTAGCTGCCGGGCCTGTAGTCGAATCTACTATACTGATCCGGTTTAATCGCATCTGATTGCGTATCATGCTTGCAGTGTCTCTACGTCGGTACGTACTAGAGAGCTTGCGATTACTATAATCCGAAAAGAAAGACCAAAACTCATAAAATACTTTATTTCTTATATAAAAAGACTCACAGGTAGAAGGAAACCATGAAAAATGCATGTATTCGACCTGTATTATTTGTTTTCACATGCTTGGGGGTTGGGATAGAGTCAGGTCTAGGGTACTCACCAAGTCTCGCATTGTCTTGCATTACATAATCAATCTCAAGCCCCGAAACTGACCAAGACCCTCTTCCATCTTGAACAATCTATCAGACTCTTGAAAACGCCAATTGATTGGATTGCAATGCTAATTACTATTTTCGCTAGCCGCAGTTAATCATAGAATATGCAGGAAGAATCATGAAGCAATTACGAGACCATGAAATTTTCGAGGTCGAGTGTCCAGCACACTCTCGTTATCCCGTGCACTGGCGGAATTTGCTGGAAGCTTCCACCACCGTCCACCAGGTGCCCGCAGCTGCCGGCAGCAACGGGCATACACATTCACACGATTTGATGTCAACATCACGCCTGATGCTGCGTAAGCCTGCGTGTGTCACGTCTTCTCTGCCTGTCTAAGACGGTCGAGTCAATTCTAGAAGCTCCAAGTGGAATCCTTCGCGAGCATTCACGAAGGCCTGGGAAACAGCCATCTCGATCTGTCCTACATCACCCCCAAGTATAAAGCAGTGCTTTACATCCCCCAAAGCTGGGAATCTTTCTTCATCAGAACACACACAAACAAACAACACAAGCAACAACTTCAAAGCTCTCTTGCACTTTGCAAATCAACTCCTTCTTCAAGCTCTTCAAACAACCAACCTGAAGCAAACCACCTTCAACACTATCACCTACCAACCAAACAAAATGGCTTTCTTCCCCCGCAACTTCTACAACTCCGACGCCTCTTTCACTCCCCTCTTCCGTCTCCTCGACGACTTTGACAGCTACTCTCGCCAGGGACAGGGACAGAATGGCCGCCGCACTGGTCTGAGCCACTGGCAGCCCAAGTTTGATGTCCGCGAGACTGCAGAGGCCTATGAGCTCCACGGCGAGCTCCCTGGAATGAGCAAGGAGGATGTCCACATCGAATTCACCGAGCCCCAGACAATGCTCATCCGCGGCAAGACCGAGCGCACCTACACTGCCGGCACCCCCCCTGCTGGCCTGGTTGAAGACACCGCCATGAGCGGCGCCATCACTGAGGGCAGCGACGACGGCAAGAGCACGCACTCTCACCAGGCCACGGTTGAGGATGAAGCTGAGGCCAACGCCCATGAGAAGGGCGCCGAAGTCGTTCAGCAGCCCAAGGAGGAGGTCCAGAAGAAGCCTGCCGACTCCGCCAAGTACTGGCTCACTGAGCGCAGCTTTGGCGAGTTCTCTCGCAGCTTCAACTTCCCCACCCGCGTCGACCAGGACACCGTCTCTGCTACCTTCAAGGATGGTATCCTGAGCATCGTCGTCCCCAAGGCCAAGAAGCACGAGTCTCGACGCATCACTGTCAACTAAACGACACAAACAACAACACCACTACGCAATCATGAGGTGTACTTGATAACGAATCGCGGAGGACTAGCACCACAGATGATTTGATTTGCAACTTTCCTTTTCCGAGTCAAGGCTGTTAAAGACTCACATTCTCTGTATTACTCGCATGGACAGGTGTTTTAGCAAGTTTTCTTTGATGATTGTTAATCACAAGTGGCCTGCCTTGGTCCTTTCGCTCTCTTGTACAATAGATGAATAATAATTCAAAAAAGTCAATCACAAATTCGTCCCAAGTGCCAAATCGTGACATGAGATATTCAGGATGAGAATGAAACCCCTTCAACACATGAAGCAAATAAAAAGAGAATGTTTTGTTAGGTAGCCAAGCTCATTCCAGCTGAGCTGAGGATGATATGATGTCGATCCCTGCAATCGAGCCTGTCATTGAAGCATGCAATCTAAATCACGTGACTTGGCGTAGCGAGCCTGGCGCTGTTGCCTTCCACTAACGCGTCCCACCGCGCTTTCCATCAACACCATCCCCCTCCTCCTTTGCCTGATTACCAATTTTCTCCCTTCTCCTCACACTTTCAATTCACCCCGAGGTCTCACTTGTCTTAACAATTGTATCAAGAAATCTCGTCAATCAACATGAGCGAGGAATATGATGAGGCCCAGATGGGTGAGGATGGCGGCATGCCCGGCCCTGGTGCCCCTACGCCACTCTCCGCCTTGGAGGTAAGTAACTGGTATCTGGAGATCGTGGCATTCACTGACCATTGTCTACCCAGGGAGTCGCGGGTTTGACGAAGCGCGATATTCAGCTTGTAGTCGATGGAGGCTACAACACGGTCGAGTCGGTCGCCTACACACCACGGCGAGTACTGGAACAAGTCAAGGGTATCTCGGAACAGAAAGCAGCCAAGATTCTGGCTGAGGGTACGTAAAAGAACTGCGAGATTCATGGCGGGATGATAGCTGACATCTTGGTAGCCTCTAAGCTTGTTCCTATGGGCTTCACAACTGCCACGGAAATGCACCAGCGACGTAGCGAACTTATCTCCATCACAACCGGATCCAAGAACCTGGACACTCTCCTCGCCGGTGGCATCGAAACTGGCTCAGTCACTGAGCTCTTTGGTGAATTCAGAACCGGAAAAAGTCAAATTTGCCACACACTTGCTGTTACCTGCCAGCTGCCCTTCGACATGGGCGGTGGCGAGGGAAAGTGCATGTACATCGACACGGAGGGCACATTCCGCCCTGTGAGACTGCTGGGAGTCGCCAATCGCTTTGGCCTCTCCGGAGAGGAGGTCCTGGACAATGTTGCCTACGCCCGCGCATACAACTCGGATCATCAGCTTCAACTACTCAACCAGGCCGCCGCTATGATGTGTGAGACGCGGTTCTCACTTCTCATCGTCGATAGTGCAACCTCACTCTATCGAACCGACTTCTGTGGCCGTGGCGAGCTCTCAAACCGACAGACTCACCTTGCCAAGTTCATGAGGACGCTCCAACGTTTGGCAGATGAGTTTGGTATCGCGGTGGTCATTACAAACCAGGTCGTGGCTCAGGTCGACGGTGGACCAAGTGCCATGTTTAACCCAGATCCAAAGAAGCCGATCGGTGGAAACATTATCGCTCACGCTAGTACAACCAGAATCAGCCTGAAGAAGGGCCGTGGCGAGACTCGTATTGCGAAGATCTACGACAGTCCCTGTCTTCCAGAGAGCGACACCCTGTTTGCAATTGGTGAGGAGGGCATCGGCGACCCTGCCCCCAAGGACGTGGACAAGGATTAAATGGTCGAATTTAAAGTCTGTATGAGCGACGGAGTATGTGATCATGGTCCTTTGGGTTGTTGGCGTTGATTTTCGAGGTCTTGTTTGCCGTGTTTTCGAACTCATTTCTAGGGTGCAAGGATCGCAGGGCTTGTTTCGAAGTGCATCTGTGGCTAAAGAGTCTTTCTCATGGTGTAAAACAGTTTCTTGTACTCTATTAAACTGGGAATATATTTAAACCACGACTTTTATGTGAATTATTGAGTGATTCTGTGGTGAACATGGTTGCGTGATGCCTTGTGTAGAGCTGATTGCCATTTTGGGTTAGCGCAGGCGCGACGCCCAAGTTCCACCCAGAAATTCTGCCAGGCAACGCGACCGCATCTCGCTCGCAAGAAATCGATTTGCGCCTACTTTGGGTATCGCATCCAAACTCCTAAACCACCACCTCCATCACACGATCGAGCCGATTTATGGAGGCGAGATGGACTCAGGCGAGACGCAGTATCTCTTCAAAGAGACTCGCGTGAATCTCGAGCCTCCAGCTCCTTCCAACGTTGTCACCATCCGAGTACCCTCCAATTCGATCCACGGTCGGGGCCATCGCAAACCAGCACGAGACGGTTCGGGCGAGGACGAGACGAGTTTTCGATCAAAGACCTTGGCGACATCATCGTCCATTTATCATCGGCAATGGCACGACACGCCGCGCAGCTTTCTGTGGCGGATCCTTGAGGATGGCACTCTGTTGAGCATCCGGGCTGTTGATGTCTGCAAAAAGACCCAGGCCGCTGATGCACCTCTGGTGCTCAACTTCCACTTTTCTGTGCCTATTCAGCCAGAGTGCGTGGCGTTCTCCGACCCAGAGGAGCATGATTCGCTCTGCGTATTCGTCCTCGACCAGGCATACCAGCTTTACAGCTTCACCCTGCGACCGGACCTGTTCAGGAAGAGGGCTGCTGTTGATGCTGGGCTCTCAGAGCTGGGCAAGGTTCAGGCACCATCAGGCCTAGGCTTCAAGAGCCCTCACCGTATGGTGGCTGTGACTGCGGAGACACTCCTTGTGACAGTCAACGATGGTGGAATGATCCGTCTGGACAAGAACAAGTCCCACGAACGTAGGTCGACGGTAAACATTAACAGTACGTCTTTACTGACATCTATAGTATCTGCGCCCCTTTGGACCGAGTCATTCTTCAATGTGCAAGGATGGGCACAGAACCTCCGAAGCCTACTGCCCTTCCAGGGGAAACACACGATAAAACACGGCAAGGTCAACATGGAATACAGCTCAGCCACGTCGGTCGAGGTCACTAGTTTTGGGCTTGACGATGCTCTCTTTGCCATCACTGTCTGCCTGGATCACAGGATGCGTATCTGGAACATTAACGATGGTCAGATCCTGTATACGGGCGACATTCTGAACGCCGAAAGGAACCCGCAAGAGATTGGCAAATGGGCCATTGACCCTTCTCAATCCAACTTGGTCCAAGTTACTGGACGGAACCGAGGACAGCGTATCTGCGCGACCTTTTCACCTATCGGTGCTGGCGAGTTCAAGTTCTGGAAGATCATCGCCAAGGACCCTCACACTATCATCGTCGAAGACCTTTCTCCCAGCAACGCCTTGGTCCCAGCCACACCGTCATCCTCTGATGTATGGACTCTTGCTGATTTCATTCTTTCATCCCCTGCCGAGAGCTCTATCCAACTCTGGACCCTCTGGAAGAACAACATTACCTACAGGGTGCAGAGACTCGAGGTGGACCGTAAGAACATCTCGCAAAGTTGGGATGAGAGCTGGGACGGTGTCTATGCGGACCCCACGGTTGAAATTGCAGAGGAGTCCGGACCCTGGGATCCAACCGACGTCACTGAGAAGTGGCTGCGAATCATTCTCAAACCAGGTCGTTTCACAAAGGCTACACTCGAAATAGCCTTGACGATCTACGAGCGCGGACTGGGAACTACAAGAGAATTTGCCAAAGGCCGTGGATTGGCAGAGTCGATATGCTCTGTCCTTGGTGCTGCCTCGACCTTGGACCGAGCCTCATCTGGAGCTATGGACTATGCGGCATTCCGAGCGTCGAGTGAGTCACAATGGAAGAGGTTTTACCGACTGCTTCTTGAGATGGATAAGCAACGAGGAGAGGCTATCGGTCTTTCTCTGGATCCCAACACAGATTTGACTTGGGTGGTCTGCGCAGACTTTGTGTCTGCCATCAGAGACTGCAGCACCCTGGAGCGACTGTGCTATAACCTCTCCACACCTGAGGTGGATCATGTCGCTCATGCTGCCTTGCTAGCTTCAGGTCTTAGCTTTGTGGATGGACTCGCAGATAAGTATACGCAAGTCTCAGAGGCCGTGCTACGACATGAGCTGTTTGAGGATTCATCCAAGACGGATCTCGAGAGAATTCAATACTTCTCCGACAAGTCTGGATTCTGGCGGGGAGTCACAGATGACGACGCCTATCAGGTCACGGATACGCTCGGTCAGAACTTCAAGACAGTGACAGATGAACTCTACGCCGATGTGATGAACCTCATCGCCGCACCAGCAGAAGCCAAGACCCGAAATCTGAAGCATCCTTTGACCGAATTTGGAAGAAAACTGGTTGTCAAGGCGGTTCAGGACAGCATCGAGTTGCAATGGAGGGCATACTTCAGCCAGCTCATTCTTCTCGTGCATATGGAGTTCGAGTTTGACAATGAAGCGGACGCTCTCCACCACCGCGTCGACATTGGGCACGTCTTCAGACAACTTGTGGCAGCTCTGCGAAGGCTAGAACTTCTCAAGTGGCTCGCTCACACCGAGCTATCAGTAGCCAACAGCCGGGAGAAGAGCGAAACTGGCACTACATCAAAGAAGAGCGCCGAGGATGTCCAGTTGGTGACGGCTCTCGAGGTCAACCTGGGTCATCTCCTTGGGTTCGCCAACAAGAACGAGTCACTCGCCATTGGCATCACCGATCTCGTTACAAACCTATGCGCGCCAGATAGCGACATCGAGGTCTCGCCATCGCTCATCCAGTGCTCTCTCATCAAGAGAGAAAGGGCAGACTTGGCTCTTGATCTGGCTCCCTTCTGTGACCAGAACCCCTTTCCCACCTACATCCAGGGTCGTGTGCTGCTAGCACTCAATGACTTTAACGCTGCCGCCATCAACTTCAAAAAGGCAGCCATTGGCATGAGTGAGTTTCCTACTTGCCATTGTCCTGAGGATTAACTAACAGTCTACTAGGTGCTGAGAATACTGAAGGTGACCGCCACAGCAGCGGCCTCCTTGACGACACAGAGTGGAACCTTTTGAACCACGGGCCTGCTAAGTACTACTCGCACATCGTCGCTCTGTTTGAGAAACAAAAGGCCTACTCGTACGTGGTTGAGTTTGCCCGTCTGGCGATACAGTTCCTGGGCTTCAAACAGGATGCCACCTTTACCAAGACGGACATGCAAAGCCGGCTATTCAACGCCGCGGTGGCGACATCACAGTTTGAACTCGCCCACACCACCTTGCTGTTGATTAAGGATCAGGCTATGAGGTCTTCCAGTCTCCGTAAGCTCGTCGCCAGAATGTGCGAGACATACCACACCATCGAGCTTGTGGCTCTGCCCTTCCCTGGCTTGCAACAACAGGTGGATGATCTTCTAGCACAGAAGTCCAAGGCCACCTTGGATGTTACGGAAGGGTTCCCTTACCACCAGGTGCTCTACTCTTGGCGGGTCAAGCACAACAACTACCGTGGTGCGGCCTCGGTGGTGCTGGACCGGATTCATAAGCTTCGAGGCGCCGGCGAGGGTGATGAGGTGACAGGAGAGGACATTCTTGACACTCCCGTCACGAGACAGTACCTTTTGCTCATCAACGCTCTCAGCTGCGTGGAACCCAAGCAGGCTTGGATCTATGACGAGCCAACGGTACCGACGACAGGATTTGGGCGGAAGGGCGAAGAGGTTACAAAGCGCAAGGTGGTGTCCTTGGCGGATATTCGGAAGCAGTATCAGGATGAGCTGGACCGAATTGCAGCCATTCACAACAACCAATTTGGATTCGAGGCGGATGATGTTATGGAAATTGTATGAGCGCCGAGTGAGAGGCGGGAGGCGGTTCATGTAAACTAAACAAACGTGTTTGCTTTAAAGACTCACAGGGGCGCGATACCTAGGTAGGACATGTTTATGGGATCATACCGGATTGATTAATTGTTTCATATGAAAGGATGACTTGTTTATACGAAAGGACTGCACCAGTTTCCATCACCCGGTTATTCCCATTCTTTGAAACCAAACGCCAGAACCGATGCTAGAAAACGCGCAGAGAGCTGACAAGAATATACACCGGATTCAACAAGAACGACATGTAAGTATCACTACTATGCCTGAATAGCAGCGCCTATCTGCTTGTTCTCTGGGTGCGCCGCCAGCGCGTGGGTGCCCGCGTTGGGGAGAGGGGCGGCGTCAGGGGCTTGGCGGTAAAGGATGATTTCAGATTGCTTAAAATACCGTCGAGCATCTGGGATATCTGTTAGTAGGTTGCTCGGAGCTATGGGTGGAAATACCGGCTTACCTTCGTCGATGAGGACCAGGCTCAAGTAGTAGCGGGTAGAGAACTTCTTGTTGACGTCGCGGAACGTAGGTGTCAAGTCGAAGCCTCCGAGGAATAGTCGGATGGGAATGGTCTCGCCGCGCGACGGTGAGCCGTCCATGATCTCGAACCGTACCAGGGTCTCGCTCTCGTTGTACTGGTTGGGGGCGGCGCCCGTCGTCTCCCTCCGGATGATGGACAGCTCCATATGCTTGATCTTGAGGCGGACCAGCAGGAAATAGATGCGGCCGACGATGACGTCCTTGAGGTGGTACTTGGACTTGCTATACTCAAACTCGATGTGGAGGCAGTCCTCGATACCCACGTCCATCTTGATGCTGCTGTTCATCTCGGGTGGGATGCGATAGCTGTAGACCCAAATGTCCTTCTCCCGGATGACGTCGGCCATGCGGCGCGAGACGGTGACGCGCACAAAGTAGCGCAGCTTGACGTTGATGCCGTTGTACGACTCGTACTGCTTCTCGACGTTCTTGAAGTTGAAGTCAAAGGTCTGGGGGTGCTGGAGCTCGCCGGGCGCGGCGAGCTCTTGGTTGAGGGAGAGGAACTCGTAGTGGTTTCCGCGATCAAAGAACATTTCTGCACGGCGTGTTAGCATCTGATGGTTCGAATAGAAGAGCTGGCGCATCGAGGGGTGAGGTTTCAGGGGCTAGGCGGCAACGTCGGTGCCATCGTGTCCCGCGCAAATGTGTCGCGTACCTATCGTGCCGATAAACTGAACCTTGATACCGGTATGTTCAAGCCTCTTGCCATCCTTGGGCCTGACGGTGACGGCGCCCTTGACAGACTCGCCATCCATGAAGAGGGGCGCCTTCTCGCGGCGGTTCTTGTCGAGCTTGACATCGACCATGGATCGGTCGTCGGCATCGTCGAGGACAATGTCGATATCGACGGGAGTCGCGAAAAAGTACGACATGATGGCGAGTCTCTATATCTGCCGTTTGTTTGAAGAAGCGCGGGATGAGGCTGCGAGGCTGAGAGGCTGGCGCGGACGGGGTTGGGCTTTTGGTGGTGAGGACGTCGGAGGTCGGCGGCGCTGACGTATCGGCCGGGGCTGGGCAGGGGACCGGTGGGGACCCACCTGAGCTCTCCGTTGCATGAGGACCGAGTTGGAGTGTAAAGATGAGGATATTGACGTCTAATATTTGTTCAATTGCGATGAGATTTAGAGGAAGCAATCAAAATATTATACAAAAGTGTTCCTCAAGTTATTTTTCGTTTAAAAATGCGGCATCATTCTGATTTCAACTCACAAAGCTGTTTCTCGTCCTCTTCTCAACCCACTACACCCTCTCATTGGCTGGAGCTCTACCCACGGAGAAACAAAACGCCCGGGATCCGCCAGCTTTAGGTTCTCTGCCCACACGAGGGGCACACGGCACGTGATTCCTCGCACACGAAATTTGCCGTCTTTTTTTTACCTCCACGACCCGCACCAAGTCGAAATCAATCCGCGGCCGATTCTCCCAGATACCCTCAACCCCCCGACAATTCAACTAACCCTCCCACAGCCGGCAGGATGAAGTACATTCATTCCCAGGAGCTCCTTGAGATCCCCGAGGGGGGTACGTTGCGCCCATTCCCCTTGAAATTCACAACGTCGCCGATCCTGGATTTCCAAACATGGCTGGAATTTCTTCGCGATGGGGTTTTGTTTGCGCCTGCGCACAGCATGTTCAAGAAAATCCTCGCAGAGGTCCAGACTGTTGGGATTGTCCACGGACGGCGTCGAAAGAATTGAGGAAAAGCTCGGAACACTAACATTTATCGTCTTATAGTCAAGGTTGCCATCAAGTCGCGAGTTGTCACCGTCGAGGGCCCCCGAGGCAAGCTGGTCAAGGATCTCAGCCACCTGGCCGTCAACTTCACCGTTCCCAAGAAGAACACCATCTCGATCGAGATCCACCATGGTGTCCGCAAGAACGTCGCCACCCTCCGAACCGTCCGCACCATCATCAACAACCTGATCATCGGTGTGACAAAGGGCTTCAAGTACAAGATGCGATACGTCTACGCCCATTTCCCCATCAACGTCAACGTCTCCAAGAGCGCCGAGACCGACCTGTTCGAGGTTGAGATCCGAAACTTTGTCGGCGAGAAGCTTGTCCGCCGCGTCGTCATGCAGCCCGGTGTCGAGGTCGACGTCTCGACCGCTCAGAAGGACGAGCTCGTCCTCTCCGGCAACGACCTCCAGAACGTCTCCCAAAGCGCCGCCGATATCCAGCAGATCTGCAGAGTGCGAAACAAGGATATCCGAAAGGTAGGGCAAGCCGACACACGGTCAAATCCACGCAATGCCTCTGAGCCACGATTTGCTAACACGGTACATTACAGTTCTTGGACGGTCTGTACGTTTCCGAGAAGGGCAACATTGTTCAGGATGAATAGACGCGGACACGGACACGGATCTTGTTTCTTTTGCGTTTCTGGGTCTCAGGAGTGGCGAAGGTTCATCGTTGCATGTCACGTAGCAAAAAAAGAATGGGCTACGAAACAAATTTCAAAAAGCAAAGAGATGATGACTCTGGTGCCGGCACAATCTTCTATGAAATCTCGCCAAAAAGTGCGTTTTGTGACGTTTGTGGAGCGAAGCGGGGGAAGATTCATTTTAGACGAGGGTTCTGGCCGCCTGTTAAAAAAAAGACAATCACCCTCTTGTCATTGGAAGATGATGATGAGTTAGCTATATACCTGAGAAGCCAGGGCGATCTTGGATATTGGATCGTGTAAAAAACGAGCAATTGAAGAGGTCGCTCGCTAATCCATTAATGAACAACAGACACATGCAAGGTGACGATAAAAGTGGGCAAAAGTTGGGTGTGAAAATGAGGTTTGCTTTCTTTAATTCCATTATGCCATGCCTCATCGATATATCCATCTTTATATATCAAACTCGTGAATTTTTCTTGACCTTTCGTGGCAAGTCATCTCTACTTTCCCTCGTGACGTGATCTCTTAAAAAAACATAACCGTAACCATAATCCATGCGTGCAAAAAACAATCGTGGTGAAAACTTAGTGTCGAGAAGGGGGTTGCGGGAGGATTGGGGGTGATGGAAAAGGAGGAAGAGGGAAAAAATCAACAGGAGACAATTATATACGAGAAACCGGAACGCCAGTAGCCCAATGTGCGAAGCAACAAGTCGAGCGTATATCCATTTCAGCTCGAGTCCCTATGTCAAATGCGGAGACATGTACAGATGTGGGAGGGAGATGGTGATGAAGGGCGAGTGAGAAGCCGTCGTCTCAGATCAAGGTCGAGGAGAGCGGGAGTAGTATGACCTCGCTCGGCTGTCTCGTGTACGGCGAGTGCGGTGTGTTCTTCCACCAGAGCTTGAGCTGCCTATTTAAGTTGTTAGCTTGAGATGTATTGATTGTGTTTAGAAGCTGGACTTACTGGGGCTGGTGCCGGTGTAATCACTGTATGAGTAGTAAGAGTCGCTGTATCGCGAAGACCCACGGGATGACCGCGCGGGCTTGGTGCTAGCAGGTCGCTTGTCCTTCTTGAGGTTGAGCAGAGCCAGGAGCGTAGCCGCGAGACCGGCGATGCCGAGCCACTTCTTACCGCTCGACTTCTTCTCGCGGCGGTCACCGGCTGCGGATGGGGCACCACTCATGCGAGACTTGCGAGAGTAGGCAGAGGGTGGGGGACGGCTTCCGTGACGGGAGTAGCGCTCCTCGACAATATCGACTTGCTCACGACTATCCTTCTTGTCCTTCTTGCCAAAGAGAGCGAGCCAGAGACCACGGGCGATGCAGCAGAAGCAGAGTAGCAGGAGGAGAGCGACACCAGCAACGGAACCGATGACAATACCGGCGATGGCGCCAGCACTGAGACCGCCGCCGCTGGTTGAACCCTCTCCGGCCGCAGCCTCATCGCTGGTCGAGGTGGCCGTGGCCTCGGAAGTGGTCTCAGTCCCAGTAATAGTCTCAGTCTCAGTGCTCTGGACGCCGCTAGTAGTGATGGTGGTGGTGCCAGTGACTCGGTAGGGAGCAGAGTAGCGGGTGGTGACCTTGCCGTCGCTGGTGATGATAACAGCAGTAGGCTCGTCGTAGCCAGGCTTCGCCGAACACTGGCCGTCGTAGGCGCACGTCTGCCATCCAGCGCAGCAAATTTCACCACAGGCCTCTTGCTCGTCGTTCTTGGGTACACAGTCGACGCCCACGGTAGGTTCAGGAGCAGGCTCCCAGCGGGTCATGATCGTGCTGGTGTATGTCTTGGTCTCGGTCCAGGTGGTGGTGAAGGCACCGATGTAGCCCTTGACGCAGTTTGCGACGCCATCAGCAGTCTGGCAGACCTCGTTGGAGCCACAGCAGTATTGATTGTCAGAGCCGCAGTAAGAATCGCAGGCGCGGGGCATGAGATAAGAGTAGCCGAAATCGTGTAGATCATCTCGGGGAAAAGGCTTAGCAGATCCCAAGCCAGCGATGGCGAGGAGCACCAGCTGCCTTGACGACAAGCGCATGACGGCGGCTTCTTTTCTGTGGTTGGTTGGTGCTCTCGTTTCTTCTCTTTCCCTGCGCAGTGCGCCTTGTCGCAGTGGATGATGTAGAATCCAATTCCAGTCCAAGCTCACACCGATGTCGAATTGACTCGAGGTTTTTAAATGGATCTCGTGTGAGTCAAACGTTGCGAGATTAATCTGTCAGGTCCTCGCACAAACGGTTCTGGAATGCGGCAGAAGCGGGTGTGTCGCGGGGGTGAAGAGAGGAATGCGGGCGGTGAGGTCGAGTGCGTAGTATTAGGTATTAGTGCCCAAAACCTGGAAGTAGAAGTGCGGCTCGTATAGGCGGTATGTGAGGGTGAGGATGACGAAGCGAGGCCCCGGGGATGATGCTGGGTGGGAGAAGGAGGGAGAGAGGTTAGAATTCTTTGAGTTACGATGGAGAGAGAGGGAAAAAATTGAAGTCGAGAAAATAGCAGTGCCAAAAGCTGGGCGCTGCAGCAAGAGTTTTAACTAGGCGGCTGGTGCTGGTGGTGGGCTGCGGGAAAGGCTTCGTTCTGGTTCCCAACCTCCCACTTACACCCAACCTCTTTGATTTCTCACGACGTGTCTGTCACCAGGCACTTTGACACGCACGCGCGAAATAAGGGGTCCCTGGATCCACACTGACGAGGGAAAAATCAGCGAAATTCAATACCACGTTGGAGAACAGGGGGAAGACTCAGTCCTTTTGCTCTTGTCGGTGTAAACAGGTCTTTTTCCGTTGAAAAGCTTCACATGCAGCTCAGGAGTTGAGAGTGAGTGACGTTGGTGTCGGACAGCGACGAACAATGGCGGGGTGCCAGCTCATGACACCTCCACTGAACAAGCCTGTGCTCGCTCACTGGACAACTATCGATAACGTAGCTCAGGGCAAAAAGCGCCTGGTCCCGCGGGATGGACCGGGGGGTGTTCTAGAGCCGACAGCTTCCAAGGCCGGGCGTCGACAACTGGACGAGAACCCCCCTGCCGGGCCTGCGACCTGTTCGTGGCCGCCCTGAAGCTAGACCGCCTACAGAGCTTGGCCCTGGGGAACTTGAGACTGACACGAGGGTACGTACACCCCATCACCACTTTACACCCTGGGATGGATCAAGACGAGCGGTTTTCATTGCAGGGCGGGAAGCGCGAACGCGTCTGATGCATGCTCTAATTAATCATCCAGGGGCCAACGTCCCTGCAACCGAGGGTTCCACCATCTCATTGGGTATTTACGGGGTTTTGGCTAAGGATGTGGCCGTCAGACGACGACATTGACAAGAAACTGGGAGGTTGGGAGAAGGACCTTCAGGGATCGATTCCAAGTTGGGCCTGGAGGATCTCTTGGTCAGGCAACCAGCTCAAGCCACATGGCTTGCCTCGCACTAGCCACATAATGAATGCATGCAGCCACATGAGCTCGAGCCACACATGATGGTGGCTTGATTTGTGGCTAGGTTAGCGCCCTTTTTGAGCTCCAGAGTTTCCAGGTTCCAGTTGGGTTGGCAGCTGTGACGCTCCGCGCGGCTTGCTTGGTTGCATCACCGGCAACCTCATCTCACCAGCTCAGCTCGCTCTTTTCATCCGTTTTCCCATTCGAACCCCCGTCTTCCGTCAACCCCCTCGGTCTCCTCCCTTGGCCCATCGTCCGACCGCTCGTATATTCTGCTGCTCGCAGCCGCGACGCTGTCATCATGTCGCTCGACCCGCCGACGTACCTGGCCTCTCTCCAGAGCAACATCCGCCAGCGACCTATCCCATGGGACGGCGCCGTCAGGGCAGGCACCCTCACCGAGGAGCAGTATGCCAAGATTCGCGCCGTAGACAAGGCAAAGAAGCCTGAGCAGCGAAAGGAGATTGTCTCGGGGGATATCGATGGATACCGCGTCTTGTTTGTTGGCGATTCGGGAAAGACCAGTGTTCTCGAGACGGCAGGAAAGCATGCCAACGTGAGCCAGTACATCCTCGTTTTGCTAGGCGATCTTCTTGAGGGTAAGTTCATCTCGCACTTGCCCACGCGCGACAAGAGGCAGGGGTGCCAGAACCCTTTACCTCTGTTGCCACTCTTTCATCATTGAGACTGCAATTGATCCTAACCTACTTCTCCTCCTAGCTGTTCCATCCCTAGCCAAAGCCCTATTCAAGACCAAGGAGCCTTATCGACATTTTTTGCCTCTGCTCAACTCCACCAACCCTGAGGACCCTATTCCATTGCTTACTGCCCACGCCTTGACCACCCTCATGGCTCTCGCTCGAGACGAGTCCCAAGCGACACTCCAGGCTCTGCCCGTGGTGCTCTCTTACCTTTCTGGCTTGGCCAAGAGCTCCGATGCCGGTCTGCAGGATATCGCCGTGCAGGAGTATTCAGCCCTCCTCCTGGGTCATGTGTCAAGGGTGCAGTTCTGGAACCAGCGAAGCGAGACGGTTGAGCCCCTCATCAAGATCCTCCAGACGGCAGCTGGCATTGGCAACGGGGGCAACTCATCTGCCAGTCTCTGGAGCGGCAACGCGAGCACTCGTTCTACCGGCTTCGAGGGTTCGTTGGGCGGCGGAGTTGGCCTGCAGCTCCTCTACCATGCTCTCCTTGTCATCTGGCAGATAAGCTTCGAGGCCGAGGACATTGGCGACGACCTCAACGAGTAAGTCCCCCGGTCGTCCCCTACAGTATTTTACTAATCCCTCCCAGTGAATACGACATTGTTCTGCTTTACACTCAGCTTCTACGACTGTCCCCCAAGGAAAAGACAACCCGACTAATCTTGTCCACACTCTACAACCTGCTCGAGAAGAACCAAAAGTCTCTACTCCCTACTGCTGTTCTCGCTCGTCTCCCCGCTCTCCTGGACAACATCGGTAGCCGCCATCTGACCGACCCTGACTTGCTGGAGGACCTCTCGAGCCTCAAGGAAATGCTGGAGGAGTACACCAAGACCAAGACCACATTTGACGAATATGTGGCCGAGGTGCAGGCTGGCCACCTCCGATGGTCGCCACCTCACCGAAGCACAGTCTTTTGGGCTGAAAACGCCCGCAAGATCCTCGAGTATGAGAATGGAGAGATCCCTCGGAAGCTGGCCGAGATTATGCGACAGCCATGGGAGAACGACAAGCAGGTACTCGCTATCGCCTGCAACGACGTTGGATACCTGGTGAAGGAGGTTCCTGAGAAGCGATACCAACTGGAGAGAGTGGGACTCAAGAGACGGATTATGGAGCTCATGCAGTCGGATGACGAGAACGTGCGATGGGAGAGTCTTCAGGCACTGGGATGTTGGCTGAAGTATAGTTTTGAGCAGCAATAAGCTGTCGGCAGACTCAAGCGAGGCTCTGCTACGGTGTCTTATTTTGTTAGGTGGCGTCCGGTTGTTGCTCGGTCAGAGTCCGCGCGCTTAGAGGAATCACGGTAGACGAGCCGCGGCGGGGGCATCAGCTGTAATTGGCATACTTTTTGGTTATATGTAGTCTCTGGGCCTCATTGAGAGGCACCACTATATCGCGCGCTGAGAATGAAAGTTCAAAAACACTCAAACATGAAGCAGATACAGTCAATGCCAAGTGAGACAACATTGCTCCGTCCAAAAGTGCCGAGTTGCGGGTTTTCCGTCTCTCGGAGCTCGGAGGGCGCTCCGGGGGACCGGGGTCGGTTTTCGGAAGCAAAGACCGTGGTTGATGGTTGATAGGGCGCGCGCGGCAATCCGAAGCCCCGCTGAGAGTGCAGTGAGAGTCAAAGGTGGTACCGCAGGTGCAAGCGCGGCCCGGAGTACGGTTAGTAACTTTGCAGTGAGTAAAAGTTGCTGAGCGCCCTCTCGGCCTCTTGTTTACCTGCTTCCTACATCCCCTCATCTTCCTCTCCATCGATCAATTGACTCTTTTCTTACCACCAATACCGTCAATTGGATCATCATGAAGGGCCTCAACATGGCTGCGAGGGCTGGTCCCCGTCTTCTGGTCTCTGCCACTGCCCGTCCTACGTCATTCGCTGCCCTCCGGCTCTCGCAGCAGAGCGTGCGGTGCGCATCCGGTGCTTCTTCTGACCTCAAGAAGACGCCTCTGTACGACCTGCACGTCGCCAAGGGTGGAAAGCTGGTTCCCTTTGCTGGGTACTCGCTCCCCGTGCAGTATTCTGACCTCACGCTCGCCCAGTCTCACCACTGGACCCGAAACCACGCCTCGCTCTTTGATGTGAGCCACATGGTGCAGCACATCTTCAAGGGCAAGGATGCTGCTGCTTTCCTGGAGAAGGTTACGCCTTCGGACTGGGCCAACCACGGTCTCATGCAGAGCAAGCTGACTACCTTTTTGTGGCCTGGCTCCGGTGGTATCGTTGATGACTCCGTTGTCACCAGGCTCGGCGAGGATGAGTACTACGTCGTGACCAACGGTGCCTGCCTTGACAAGGACACCAAGTACTTTGACGAGGAGCTTGGCAAGTTTGGTGGTGACGTCCAGTGGACTCGCCTCGACAACTCTGGTCTGGTTGCTCTGCAGGGTCCCCAGAGCGCCGAGGTTCTGAGCGAGGTCCTCGCCACTGATATCAACCTCAAGGAGCTCTACTTTGGCAACGCTGTCTATGGAGAGCTGAAGCTTGCCGACGGTAGCAAGACTCACCCCGTGCTCATTAGCCGTGGTGGCTACACCGGCGAGGACGGCTTTGAAATCTCGTTCAATGGCAAGGAGTATCCCGCCTTTGAGACTACTTCTCCCGCCATCGAAGCCCTCCTGGCCAAGGCCGGTCCCGAGCGCCTGCAGCTCGCCGGTCTGGGCTCCCGTGACTCTCTCCGTCTTGAGGCTGGTATGTGCCTCTACGGTCACGACCTCGACGACACCACGACCCCTGTCGAGGCTGGTCTGAGCTGGATCATCCCTCAAGCCCGCCGACAGTCTGGTGGCTTCCACGGTGCCGAGGTCATCCTTCCCCAGTTGACACCCAAGAGCAAGGGTGGCTCAGGCGTGGCTCGACGACGAGTTGGACTCGTGGTCCAGGGAGCACCTGCTCGTGAGGGTGCCGAGATCCACCAGAATGGTGAGAAGATTGGTACCATCACAAGTGGTGTTCCCAGCCCTACGCTCAGCAAGAACATTGCCATGGGATACATCAAGAACGGACAACACAAGGCCGGCACCGAGGTGGACGTTGTTGTCCGAGGAAAGAAGCGCCCGGGCGTGGTGACCAAGATGCCTTTTGTGCCGACCAAGTACTGGAAGGGCGAGGCTTAAATTAAAAGAGAGGAATGGTTTAATATGGATGATTGAAATGTACGGTACGAAGCGAGTCAACATTTGGTATCTGGGATCAATTCAACATGGGGTACTTTTGGGATCATTAGCTTTCAGTGCAATTGGGTGTCGACTATGTGGAAAAGAACTATGCTTAAGCGAGGTGTTCGTATGGCTTGAAGCGGTACCCAAACTCAGCTTAATGGTTCGACAAGCAACAAGGGGTTGTTGTCCTACTTTGAGGATCCGATCCGGTGGATAGGTTCGGAAGTTTAGACCGCGCCATGGAACGGGTAGAGGCTCGGAGGCTCTGCCGAGTGTGGCCCTATGGGCTAATTGATTCGGAGGTCTTGGTGAGCTTCCGAATTGTTGTCATGCAAATGGAGAGCTCATAACCTCCAACCGACGATGAAACAAGCACATACGACCATAGCTCGTAGAGAATACGGGGTCCCGTTCGCTCCCCCATAGTCAAGCTGCGAAGCGCTGAATTAGTAGTTGGGTCGGTGACGACCAGCGAATCCTCGGTGTTGTATGTTTTTTGCTGGTGTTTCTTTTTGTTGCTGTTGGAGATGATGGCTGTGGGTTTCGGTTGTGGGAATAGAGACAAGCGAGCCAGTTTGCAAAATCCATGGCTTTTTGCACTACCTTGAGCGTCTAGAGTGGTGCCATGAATTCCTCAATTCACTCGCTCAGCTACTTGGGTAGCTTTATGTCACGTAGTCCGTGTTGACTCTGCAAGTATAGGCCATGTGTTGAAGCGAAGTGTCAAGTCAACCTAGGTATTATTTTGCACCCATCACGGATACATTCGGCACAGACAAGAAGACTGGCAGTTGATACACGGCGAGGACATCACCTCGGGGAGTTGATGGCCAGTTTCACCAGGTGTAGTAACACAAGGCATACCGACGCATTGGAAGCATCACGAGAATTTTCTACGAGCAAAAGTCATGTAGCCACAGAAAAACCATAGGAAGCCATCACACGAAAACGTATGACCTCCCTCAAACGAGCGGCGAAATGGTCTAGCAACGGCCTCCTCTAAAAGATGAGCACCCGTGGAGAAGACAGAGATGATCGAGACGCCAGCTTTGGATGTTGCCGGCGCCGTCGAGGAGACAATGTTGCGTGAAGAAGAAAGAGAAGAAAAAAACCAGAGGAAAAAAAAATAGGCGGTATATTTGTCAATGCTAGCGTGGAGCTGTTAGCGAACCGTCTCACGCACTGTGCAGTGTGGGGCTAGACTACCCTAGAGAAAGCGGATGTCGTGCATTGGAAATGGTCACGTTCTCCAACATGTCGCCAGCTCAAATGATCTGGACCATTTCGACGATGAGGGGCTCACATAAGTTCAGAAGATGCATTGTCTGACGGGCATCGTGCCACTCTGCTCACGCGAGCTGATCCAGTTGCCTTGGCTCCTCCGAGTATCTAGCCGCGATATGCCGCTTGCTGACCGCTTAGATTCAGATGAGCGAGTCTTCTCTCGTTGACAGCCATTCATAGACTTGGGGGCCATCACGAGGACACACATGTTCGGGGAGTTGAGAAGATGGGGTCTGAAGCTAGTGTCCAATGACACACCGGGATACACCACACACTCTGAACCATCTCACTCTCCGAGCAAAAAAGAAACCGTGATGAAGAGCCCACGCGGTACCACACAATGGAACACTTGCCTGTGCCCGCCCACAGCCACGCTCGACAAATCACTTGCCGCAGAAGAGGGAGCCGTAGTGGATGCGTCCTGTCGTTGTCGGTTCGAGCGCCGAAGAAAGGGATGGATGGAGCAAAGCAACCTTGATGGGTTGTTGTGGGCCTTCACCCATGAACATTACGTATGTGCCGTTGGACCACCCCTGGGCTAGGTATGTTGTTTATTGGAGGTTTCTTTGAGGTGAGTTTTGGACCCTGAAAATGAAACTGTCTTTGTGCTGTTGAAGGCGAGTGTGGGAGAGGGAGTATTTCGAGTCAAGAGACTTGACAAAGATGACCAGCCAAGTCAAAGAATGACAATCAGCACACACAAAGACATCAGCATCCTGAAACTGGTCGTGTGCTTCATGGTCGATCTTCTTGACCCCTCACCCTCCTCCGCTTGTCATTCAGCCGGTATCCAGTCCATCAGCACACGTGTAGTCCGGGCCGCCCAAGATTGGTTCTGGATCCGACATCACCGGGCGCTTCGACGTGAACACACGGCGCACGAGCTGCCCAGGCGGGTTGGGGAAGATGCTTGTGCAGGCGTCACAACGTGGGGGAGGGGCAGTTTTGGATCTTCTTATTGTGTCTATTCTGTCACTCGTCAAAACATAGATATTGTATCATTCCCCCCTCAAGATATAATGACCCTGCCATTCTCGAATGTGGTGGCGGTTCACCGAGCGGTGGAGTCTCTCATCAAACAAAAATTTCCCCTACCCTCCTCTCCAGTGAAATTACACAACCTCTCGCCCTGAAAAGGCTCGGTAGTCCCTTATTGGATGCCTACTCAAACCCGCTGGAACGGACGTGTCCGAGACTGACAGGGGCCCCCATGGTTTTTTTCTTATTTCCCTGCAGGGAATGACCTCACGCTTGCCTCGCCCTACTACTCAATCTCAGCCTCAGCTGCCTTGGACATTTCTTACCTCTTACACCATCAAACTTGACGACTTTTTCGCGACGACTTCAACAGTCATCGAACAACCATTGATCGACCGATATACGAGATAAAGACAAACTTCATCGAGTGGACACAAGACAAGGCATAGGCAAGATGCCACTTACAGGCGCCCGACTGCTCGTGGCAGCCACTCTCCTCTTCCAAACCGTCATCCCATCCCCAATTATCAACGACGATCAAAGAATTCTCAGCACGAATTCACTCGCGACACCGAAAAACGCGCAGCAGCAGAGCAGGAAGCTAAATGGGAAATTTCTCCACATAACAGGTACGTGTTTCCCTGCGTGCGTCGCTGGCAGCCTCTGGTTGGTGCCCTTCAACGGGCATTGGCCTTGCTCGAGACGTGGTGGTGTGCTCAACGTGTTCTTCCCCTTGCAGCCAAACCTACAGCCATTGCTAACGTGAACTCAAACTCTACAGATTTTCACCCTGATGAATTCTACAAGGCCCATTCTTCCACCGCCGAGGGCGTCGCATGCCATCGCAAGCAGGGCCCAGCGGGCACCTACGGCGCCGAGACTACCGACTGCGACTCGCCCTTGGCTCTCGTGAACGCGACTTTGGACTGGATACGCGACCATGTAAAGGATGACGTCGATTTTGTTGTATGGACTGGCGATACTGCGCGTCACGACAGCGACGAAAAGCTTCCTCGAAACTCTGGTCATGTGCTGGGAACGAATCGACAGGTAGCCCAGAAGATCATTGACACCTTTTCCGACAATGGCCAGCTCGACATCCCGGTCATTCCAACCTTTGGCAATAATGACTTCCTCCCGCACAACATCTTTTACCCTGGCCCCAACAAGTGGCTCAAGGCCTACAGCGAGATATGGCATCGCTTCATCCCCGAGGAGCAGCGCCATTCGTTTGCCTTTGGCGGCTGGTTCGAGGTTGAGGTTATCCCGAACAAGCTCTCCGTCATTAGTCTGAACACCATGTACTTCTTTGATCGCAACGCTGGTGTTGATGGCTGTGCCGATACCTCCGAACCTGGCTTCAAGCATCTCGAGTGGCTGAGCGTTCAGCTGCAGCGACTGCGCGAGCGCGGTATGAAGGCCATCCTGGTCGGTCACGTCCCACCCGCGAGGACCGAGAATAAGCAAAACTGGGACGAGACGTGCTGGCAAAAGTATACTCTATGGCTAAAGCAGTTCCGCGATGTCGTGACTGGCTCCGTCTATGGCCATATGAACATCGATCACTTCCTGTTCCAAGACACCAAGGACATTGATCTGAGCCTTTACGACCAGGCTATTGAGCGCGAGCCCATCCAGGACGACTTTTCTGTCGAATCGAAGAGCGATTACCTCGTCGAGCTCAGGGATTCATGGACCGACTTGCCTAACGTGGCTATCAAGGACTTAGAAGCAGATGCCGAAGATGACGACTCTGACGCCCAGGACGATGAAGTAGACGATCTTGGAAAGAAAAAGAAGGGAAAGAAGGGCAAGAAGAAGAAGGGCCTCAAGAAGATTGGCGGCAAATACGGCGAGCGATACCAGGTGTCTTTGGTCAGCCCCAGCGTGGTTCCCAACTACTTCCCCACCATCCGTGTCATCGAGTACAACATCAGCGGTCTGGAGAACACCCCGATTTGGACTGATGCCTTTGACGTGAACGCAAAGGTGCCTGAACAGGTCACTGAAATCCCGGAATTCGATAAGCCTGAGGACGAAGGTCGACAAGAGCTTAAGAGAGACCTTGAAGCTGAGCGAAAGAAGAAGAAGAAAAAGGGCAAGAAGGGAAAAAAGGGGAAGAAGAGGCCCAAGGACCCCCAACTCGTGGTTCCAGATGATCCGCCCAAGAAATCGCTCCCTGGCCCTGCGTACTCTATGCAGCCCTTCACCTTCACCGGATACACGCAGTACTTTGCCAACCTCACCTACATCAACAACGACATGACGGATCCCGCAGACGGGTCCAAGTGGCGTGATGGCGACTTTAGCGACGAGGTGCCCAACCACGACACCCCTCAGCCGCGCGAGTTCAAGTATGAGGTCGAGTACAGCACTTTTACCGACAAGATCTTCAAGCTCCCCGACTTGACGGTCAGGAGTTACTTGAGGCTGGCGAAAAGAATCGCAAAGCAAGAGGAGAAGAAAAAGGCCAAGTCGGTCGGCGAGGTTGATGATGACTTCGAAGACGACGATGATGACGACGAGGAGATCCCCGATGGCTCTGACTCCGACGTTGACCAGTCGAGGAGGAGGAGGAAGAAGAAGGGAGGAAAGAAGGGCGAAAAGACCACTCGAAAGAAGAGCAACAAGGTCTGGAAGCACTTCCTCCAGGAGGCTTTTGTCAACACAATTCCTGAGAAGCAGCTCAAGAAGTGGTCCCGCAAATGATTTCCGTTGTCTCTTTTTTTTCTTTTTTCTTTTCTAGAGAAATCCTTATTCTTCATGTTTGGCATTTTAGCGAAGGGACGGACTGGCATGGATCTCTTGGATAGAGAGAATCGGCGTTTTTGGCGCAGCGAGATATACAAATTTGCCCATGACCTTTCCTGTCCTAGGACGGATCGGTATTGGGGGGTTGGCTGTTTTGTTACAAGATTGTGTGCTTTTATACGGATCGGTTAGATAGACGACGTTATGAACAGATCAATGGCTTCATAGATTCGTTTCATCATGATCAAATTACATGTATATTGTGATCAAATTCTGTTACTTGGTAGTATCCCGCTTACTGCAAGGGCGGAAGAAATAAGGGGTATCAGCGAATGTAGCGGCGTCGAAAAGGCCACCAGCTCATATATATCGTCAACATCATCACCCGGCCTACAAACTCGCCGGAATTAAACACCATTCTTTGTATCCCTCAAGTATCCTTTTTAAAACATGTCATCCGTACTTGTTACTCTGCGCCGTTGACCACCCGCAACGCCCTCCTTGGTCCCATGACAACACTAAAGAAGCTCGGCTCTTGACCCTCGAGCAACCCCTCTGTTGAACCTCCGCTGCCGCTTGTGCCCGGCCTGATGTCCTCGTTGGGTTTCGGTGCGCTGCTGGAGCCCATCGCACTGGGCGTGGTGTCGTCTTCGTCATCGGTTCGCCACTTGGGCTCCGTGGTCCATCCCTGCTCGCGGCTGGGGCCGACCCAGCCAAAGAGGCTCTCGCGGGAGGAGCTTCGGTTTAGGCGGGCAGTAGCGGCAGCAGCAGCAGCGGCAGTGGCGGCGGCCTTGTCTCTGGATGAAGCTGGAGAGGGGTCGAATGTGCTGTTGGAAATTCCCGAGTACCTATTCGTTACAGCAAGATGGTGTCGATACGCCCTGACCTGACGGCGGTAAAGCCAAGCGCAGAAGCCGAGATATAGAGCCAGAGCACCAAATATGCCAGCAATGACACCTGCAGCAACGAGGCCGCCGTTGACATCGTCCTTGTCATCATCATCGGGCGATGCCGTCGAGGTACCCGTCTCTCCAACTCGGACCGTAGCTGTCGCCCCCTGCGTGATGGTAAACACGGGCGCCTTCCCCGTGGCAAACGGACCGCCGGTGGCCGGCCCCACAGCGGGGGTCGTCGCCGTAGCTCCGCCGTCACTGCCCCCACCCACGACCTGGTGCACGGCGTCCGGGACTTGGTATCCAAAGGACCCGGCAAGGACGAGATTCTCCGGGTGATGATCCCCGCCGTGGTCCGCGGCCTGGAACTTGTCCTTCCACTCGAGCGACGAGGCGTCAAACACGTACATGCCTGGATCGCACTCAATGTCCTTGCCCACGCCGCCCACCACCACCATCTGACCGTCGTACATGGCGCATGAATGACCTGCACGCGCAGCTGGCACGTTTTTTCCTTTCTGATCGACCTTGATCCATGTGAAAGAGGGAATGGTGAGGATGTACATGTCGTCGTATTGCGTCTGACTTCCCTGTCATGTGTAAGCGGGTTGGGTTGCAGTCATGAGATTCAATACGAGGACTTACGAATGGTAGGTTCTGTCCACCAAACATGTAGATCTGGAAGCTCGAGGCATCTGGAGCACTGGCGATGACGGCGCAGGGATTGACGCGGACGCTTGGTGTGTCTCCAGATGTCTCCTGGTGGAACCACTTGGAGTTGGCAATATCATAAACATCCAGTGTCTTGAGATCCTCTGTAAAGGTCTCGTTGGTGCCTCCGGCGAGTCCAATCAAAACTCCCATGTCTCCCCATCCGGGAACAAACACGAGGACACCATCTGCTCTCTCGGTGAAGTTGCCGCTCTGGACACCCGCCTTGGTGATGTTTCGAAAGGTACCACTTTCGGGCGCGCCCGAGCCGGTGGAGAGCTTGTCAACACCTGAGTTTACATAGCCTGGGTGGGTAAACTCGAGTAGGCTTTTGAGGTACACCCTGTCGATGTCGCGCGACCAGCCTGGAGTGGTGGCCCAGTCAAGATGACCGCCGAAGTACCAACTGAGACCGAGCTCGGGAACAGAAAGACCTGCACCCTCAGCGGCGCGGTGAACAGGTTGATTGCCAGACTCAGACTCATTACCCGTAGAGGTTTTGGGGTTCTTGAACTCGGTCCATGTGCTGTCGGCGATGGAGTAACGCCAGAGGGACTCGGGCCCGGGCTCGACGTATGGCGAATCGGAGAACTGACCTCCGTATAAGTAGAGGTTGTTGTAGTCGTGCCAAAGATAGCCCATGGACACCTCAGGAGGACCATCAGGCCTCTCGAGTCCCGTGAGCTCAGGTGAGTCAACATCCCAGTTTTTGGTGAGATCCAAAGTTAGAAAGTAATTGTTCCATGTATCCTCCGTCTGGTCTGCCTTGGATCTGGCTCGACCGCCATACAGATAAAGAGTGCCGTTCAATTGGGCAGCTTGCAGGCCCCATCTGGCGCAGACATCAGTGGGGCTCGTATCTCGACGGGCAATGACACCGGCATTGGCGCCATTGAGGTCCGCGACTGAATGCCCATTTCTCCAACTGAAAGCAGGAAGCACAATGGCAATGAGCAGTGCTATCATGGTGAACCGATGAAGGCCGGAAACGCCTGGAGATGCACCCGAGGTGCTCTTGATTCTCGGTCGACCCTTTGTGTTTGCTAGCTTGGCGTACCAGGTCTTTGGCGAAGATAATGATAACGGTTGTGAGCGTTGACGCTTGCTCCCAGATGAATCTTCTCCGCTGCTGTCGTGATCCTGGTCGTTTTCTTCTTCGTAGTCTCGCTTATTTGACTGAGATGTTTGGACAGGATCTGAGTTGTCGGTATTCTCTCTTTTGCTATGGTGGGTAGTAGTAGTATGTTGACTTGGTAGTAACGTGGGTGCTGATGATGGTTCCGGATACTCCAAGTCATCGTCCAACCCAACCTCTTTAAATACGGATCTTCTTCCCTTTCTGATGTTGCCTCCCATCTTGAATGGTGGCGTGATAAAAGTAGTACTCTCTCGCAAACGATCCGAGGTGCGTTGTGAGTTGAAACGGGGACGAACTGGAGAGCCGCAATTTGGCGGCATCAAAAGGGCCGCGTTGGCTGGGGTGGGAGATTTAAGCATAGACATGATGAGTAAAAGTAGAGTAGATGACGGCTGGTGGCGACGAGTGTCTTGAAATGGGCGTTCCCTGATGGTGGTTCGGATCGGCGAGTGCTATGATGTAGCCCACCCTCAAGCAATGGCACGCTGTAGGGGGTCATAACCTGTGCTGTACCGTACTGTAAGCGGAATGGCCTCGAACACGAGGGATTGCGCTTTTTCAATGGCAACCTTTGCAATTGCAGGTTCCTTTTGCGAGAGGAGGGGGAAGAGGGCCACAGGGGAGCACGACTTTATCCATGTTGGAACACAACGCCTCTAAATGCGTTTGGCTCAGGTAACCAAGCCAAGGATCAAAGGGATCGTCGGTCGTCAACATAAGCCGTAAATCATCCCGATTGTCGACAGACAGCACAGCAAAGCCGCCGTCGTTTCTTGACCCCTGACCCACTACATCATCGACTGCCCGAGGGCGAGACAAGGCGAGACGGGGACACAGCCCACGCGAGCAGGGCGTGGAGAAGTTGTTGTGGAGGGTGCGGATACAATATCCATTGGTATGGATGCTGCAATGCCAGCGTGGTATCGTATCGTCGCTTGTACACCTCGACCAGACAAGTATTTCTCAAACGCTGCAAGCTAATACTGCATCACGCCCCCCTCGGTCAGAGAGACGAAACCAGGCGGGCAGGCAAGAATGGTTGCGGTGAGGGTGAGAGTCCGCATTGCATTGATTGCACACGGACGAACCAGGTCAAAAAAACCTGAAAGGCACCCTTGACGACTTGGCGCGGCTTCAGCAGTTCCCTGCTGCCAAATCCATCAGCGGGAAACCTTGGCAAATCGAGGACCGTGATGATTGGATGACTTCACTCGGTCCGACCGCTGCGCTGGCTGCACTGGTGTTTGGCATTGCCCTGCTTTCGAATTGATAACGGCCGTGAGCAAATCCGGGGTAGGAAGCGAAGCGAGGAAGACGCGCTAGAGAAGGCTGCAGGGATCGTGCAACAAGAAAAGCACCGTCACGATCGAGATTCCAGAAGCGGTTTGAGACGTGATTGAACAAGAGAGAGTGTGAATCAGTCCAACGAGACGTGGTTGGTTCGGACATCCTACGACCCGTTTCAGGCTTTGACGTCAGATCACATGCTCGACTCTGCGCACTGTACGTCTACACTCTATTCGTGTGGGTGGACAGTGTGGATTACACTCTCACCGAAAACACCATCCTCCAAAAACCCATCCAAACCATCAGAATACGATCTCCATCAACAAAATTTGACCCAAAACTCGGTCGAGGCCTCCAGAATTCCGTCTCCGAAAAGCTAAATTCTGTTTCCCCTCCCTTGTTTCCATTTCAAGAAACCGCTATTCGACGCCAATTCCCAACACGAGAGAGAAGAGCCACGTCTCTCCACTGCCGCCACCCGCCGGACCCATGCTCCGCCTGTTGATCATCCCCTTTCTCGTGGAACGTTTACCCTTGGACCAGATCCTCTTGCGTTTTCGGTTGATTGGCGTTTTCGTCCCTCCTTTTCGGCCTGGTTTGAATGCGGAATTCTCCTTGTCTGCTCGCACCGCCACAAGGTGTCTCCGGAAGCCCTCTTTCCGCCATTCGTCGCCACAGCTTGAACCCGACGATCCTTTCGTATCATTGTCTCCACATCCTATTTTTGAGGCTCCCAAGTTCAGCTCGTGTAATTAGACGCTGGAATGGGTCCGGCAGCTATGCCCTGTTGCGGGTTGAGTTGCCCCCTCATTATCCTCTCGCATCATGGCCTCTCCTAATATCCCAGGCCTCACGAGGTGCACTTCGGGCTGTGGAGAGACCCAATAATGAGGGCCTGGGCGGCAAATTTCCGCAAGTGACGTCTGTATAGCGTTTTGTTGTTTCAACTCAACAAAGGTCCACTGAGACAGATGCAATACCCCTGAAGATCTGCAATAGATACACTCAGTTGTTGTGAGTTCCCAGTCGAGAAGACCCCTCACAATGTCTAGATGAGTAGGCAATCTAGTTGAGAGTGACCAAGTGTGACTGTCTGCCAACAGAGCCACAAATGTCTCACATCAACCCAGCACTTTTTGGCAATGGGTCAAAAGTTTCGTCTTCAACCAACTCCAGCGGTGCTTCTGCCTCAGGGGGCAACACTGATGCTCCTCGGTTCACCCTTAGAGCCTGTCGAACTCCAAGCTCCCTGCCTATGAACCGTAGTGTCTTCTCTGCGCTTTCTTGCTGCTCTGGAAGAGTCGAAGATACGAGGTACACTGCCGTGAGAGGCCATATCAGTTTCAAGGCATCGAACAGAGTCCTGGGAGATGGATTATTCCGGAATGCCCCTGGGTCCAAGTTCCGGGACACTCCATCCATAATCTCTTGTGCTGATCCACGCACCAGCCGAATACAGTGTGCACGGATGGATTTGAGGACGTCGAGCGGAATTGGAGAGGCGATGTGGTGGGTTAAAAAGTTGGCAAAAGATAAGACGACTTGATAACCTTTGACTCGGGCCGAGTTGAGCATGTTGCGCATGTACGGGTCAAAGTCGTGGTCCACATGAACGTTGAATGCTTCAAATGCTTTCAGATTGTCCTCGGCTTGGAACAAGATGCCGATCAAGTCGTAGTATTCAGCCGAGGCAGCATCAAAGTCTCGGGCCCGAAGAATCTTTAACATGCGACATTGCACGTGGGCAATCTTGGTGATGTAGGAGGACACTTCGAGCGCCCAACCCTCTTGTGGATGTAGAGTCTCTCTGACTGCGGAAAACCATTCCTCAGACTCTGGAGGGCACTCGATGCTTGTCAAGAGGCATTGCACTTGCTTTAGGTTGTCAACCAAGTGTCTAGAGAATGGGCTCTTGAGGTACGTACCACCATGTTGTATGCTGGCCAAAAGCCAGCTCGACCAGTTTCTCTCTTGAAGTAAGCGGTGCCTCTCGCTTTGAGAATACTGTACAGGCCTCGTGTGTGAAGGTGCCACGGACTCATTGGCTCTATGCGGTTGATGGAACCCATGAGAAGCTGAATACCTTAGCATCCGGAACCAAGGGCACAAGGCGCAAGGCTCTTACCTCGTAATTTGTTAGAATCCATACTGTTGCAAGGACATCATCTCGGAGAGCACCGCCAGGTGACTTCAATGCCTCTCCAACAGAGCTCAAAGTTTTACCGAGATATGTGCCCAGTTCCTTTTCAGTTTCGGTAATGGATCCATTGTCGATGGCAGTGGGGTATCGTAGATTGGTGACATAGGTACGGGAAAAGAGATGGGCAGCCCAAACAAGGGGCCCGTTGACATCATTTTTCCTATATGTGTCGTGTAGGAACTCTAGAGTGGAGTAGACGTTGAGAAGGATGGGGATGGAGTGAGAGGTCCAATGCTCGTTCATTGATTGGGGTAGGATGAGTGTTGTATCAGAGCCCGCGGTGGAAATTAGGTCAGTCGAAGTTGAAGAAACAGGACTCAATCCAAAGTTCTCATCCAAGAGAGTTCCGGGAGTGGCAGAGTCTCCGCTTGAAGAAGACGAGTCGGAAAAAGATATGACAGAAACCCCACGGCTCGCCTGCTGCTGAGTTCTCTTCTTACGCTTCTTGATAGTGGTTGGATTGGCATTGCGAAAGACAAGCTCATGCTCATCTCTATAACCAGGACATTCAGCTCCATATTTGATACATCTCTGACAAGATGGTCTGCCAAGATCGCACTGCGAGACAGTCAGAAACTGCATCCGTAGGTGGGGGATAAGCAGAGGCGTAAGCACAAGCAAGCACTGACCTTGACACGGCGCGACCTGCAGAGATGGCAGTCCTTGCTCGGCTTGCCCGTGTTGGGCATGGTGATCAATTACAAGCACTCGGCCGGATAACTCCAGAAAGACCAGGCACTGTACCGATAGTTTCTGCAGAGCCGTTGATGGAGATGGATGGAGAGGAGAGTCAAACGGGTAATCCTTTCGAGGTCCGTTTAGACGCGGTGACGTGGTTGGCTTTGGCGCTGGCACACCCCTGTTTTGGGACTAGCGCTGCCGCAGGGCTGAGATTGCTGGCTTTGCAGGGGATCACGTGGGAGGAGAAGAGCATGTGCTTGGGAACCAGTGATGTGAGAGAATGAGATTAAGAAACAGATGGAGTATTGGATGTCACTGCATAGTAAGTGATATAGGGGCGTTTGGTATGATCAATACTGGGAGGGCGCATCTAGCATGATCCTCTCTTTGAGCTGCATTCTCTGCACAATGTATAGCATAAGCCTAAGGGAGTAGGTCACTAAATAAACGGTTGTGCTGTAAAATTTTCTGTTCTTTTATCGCAATGTCTTGTATGTTGCCGCTCCAGTCCTTACTCTTTCAGCTTCCGTAAGGTTGCACGCCTCCTCGCCGCAGCAAGGGCCTCTGCTAGACTCCCCTGCGTCCCTTATTGTTTCATATCCTCTTAAGGACATGGATCGAATCATGGCTTGTTTAATTCATCTTGTCTATCAGCTCTTTTTGTTCATACCAAGCGAATTCGCTAACTGACTTAGGTACCCTCTTCGCATCGTCTGCAGTTGAGCAGTAGCTAATCAACTAAGACACTATTGCATCCTTTCTTTCTTGACTCCTTTTGCCATCTTTACAGTTGGGGTTCCGCACTCTATATATGCATCCATTGTGCCATTTCAATCCGGGGAGACCAACGGCTCTGGCCAGGGTTTTAATCTAAAAGCCATCGAGTCTAACAATAATGGCGCTATTTATCCCAGAGTCTACGGCGCTCCGTAGATACAAATACCACTTTACACAGGAGCACTTTGCCAGTCCTCTATGTATTTTCCCGTATTTTCCTAGTCTTATTTCAAAGCATTATCCTAATCAATGCCGTAGCTGGTCATGGGAGCGGCATCGACGACGAAGCAGCCACTGGAGTGAGAGATTTAGATAAGGCGCCGACGACGATGAGAGCTCAATTCTAAACATACACTGTACAAATGTCCATGTCTATCTTTTGGAAGAAAGTAACGAAATATTATCAGTCGGATTGATTTAAACCAAAATGTCGAATCCATTGGCTCTGTGGTAATTCGACTTGCCCCATCATCCCCCTTCCTAATTAGGCGACAAAGCCCATTCTCACTGGTCAGCACCCTGTTACTCCGCTTTGCACCAGGGCTGTCAGACGGTCAAAAAAACGACGCACGCAAAGAGGCACGACGAAAATGTTGACAACACGATGGTGAGAATCATCCTTGCAAGGTGTCTGATTATTTTATGATAGGCTCGTCCGTGCCTCATCGTTGCGCAATATTGGCTGTGCCCCCCTCCCGCACACACGCTGCTCACCCTGGGTTGATGTAAACCGCGCCCTTTCTTTCACACACCAACACACAATCCCTCATCCCCTTTCACCTCTCCCAGCTTTCTCAAGACTCAAGCTGCAACCATGTCGACTCACTACTCCGAAAAAGACATCTTTCCCCTCGCTGGGGGCTGTGCCTGTGGCCTTATCCGCTACCGTTTCAACCTCCCCCCCATCATCGTCCATGCCTGCTACTGCACCGCTTGTCAGCGTCAGACTGGCACCGCCCTCGCTCTCAACGCCGTCATTGAATCCTCTGCCATTGAGATTCTCCCCTCGGCGTCCCCTACCGTCGCCGGTTTGCCTGCCAGCCCGGAACCTGTACAGGCTGGTGTCGCCCCCGCGTTCGCGCGCATCACCGCCGCCGAGGACCCGACGCGAGAGCCCAGGCCGTCCGCTGACACCGTAGCCGTTTGTCTGCCGAGTGAGTCCGGCTTAGGCCAGACCATCGCGAGCTGTCCGGCATGCCGCACTGGGCTATGGACTCACTACGCCGACGCTGGTCGTCACCTCTATTATATCCGCGTCGGTACGCTGGATCAGCCATGGCAGATTGAGCCTGACGTGCACATTTACACGCGCAGCCGTCCGGCCTGGTTGGCTGCCAACGACGGCAAACCATCGTTTGAAGAATACTATCCCGACCGTCGGCCGCTGCTCAGGGAGGATGCTCTCAAGAGGTTTGAGACGTACCGTCTCAAGGCCCAGGAGATGTGGGCTGAGCTGAAGCCTGCTCTTGGGAGGAGTTGATAACATCATGAAGCAGAGGGGGCGAGGCGATGTCCAGTGTCTTGGTCCACGTTTTGGATTAATATCTTGCTCAACTCATATAAACAAGATAGTCTGTCATTATCACCATGTCATTAACCAGTTCCAAGAAAGCCAGAAGAAAATCCTTCTGTATTCACCCACTCCCACCACGTCCCCATCCAATCTAATAGTATATACACAAGAGGTGACCCTCAACTAACCAAGCACTCCAGACCGGAGACCGCGTTGGCCATGACATTGCCAGTATCCCTCCCTACCGTCCTAGTGTTCGCCCACTCCCCCTCCGCCGAATGAAGTAATGACCAAGTCCAAAATGACCTTTGACGGCTTGGTATATAAAGGAATGAAAATAAGCAAATAAAAACAGACCAGTTATTGCTCTCCAACGCCAAAACTTTGCAATCAAATCAAAACCAAATAGTGTTGAAAATCCCCAACACATGAGCAAATCAAATCACTCCGAGTGATTCGTAAAACTGTGGCATATTCCATGTCTGTCTAAAGCCCCGAGTCTGGTGGCATTGATGCGAAGAAAAACGACCATGAAAGATTGCCCAGCCATGGCATGGTATCCTGATATTTTGTTTGTTTGTTTGTGCAAGAGAAAATGCTTCCAACCCCACCGTTGTTGATGCATGGGTATATGAGGCAAGGAAAGAGTCGTGCAGGCGACATTATGATGCAAGACGTATGTATGAGCAGCTCAGCAACTGATTGCTCTTTGTGGGCTTCTAGCCACCGATTTTGCGGAAGCCCTCGACCGACAGGAGGGGAATTTCTACATCGGAAAGATCTTCGATGCCCTCGTCACGACGGCGTTCGACAAAGTTGTTGCATTCAAAGATGACCTGAGCCCACTCGGCGAGGGATCGTCCAGAATAGACCATGTTCTTTGTGTAGAAACCGGTGGGCTTCGCGGGGTCTACGACGCCATCGCCGAATGAGCTCGCATTCTTCTTGGGCTCCTCCGAGGTTGATGACGGAGCAGGGCTGGGTGTTCCCCTGATACCCGACCCGGTAGGCGATCCATTACCCAATTCTGAGAAGGAGAGCTCCGTCTTCCAGCTTGACGAACTGTTGAGGCTGAGGGACAGCCGCCTTGGTGACTCATCCACAGGAGAGGCGAGAGGACTCGCGTTCTTTGCGCTGTTGATCAACCCCTGCTGCGGACTGCCCGAGTACTTTCGTGTCGGGGCCGGGATTCCAGTGTTGCCAACTGCCAATGGGCCGCTGATTCGCATTTGAGCTGGGCCAGGAAGTCGGGGTCGGGTCAGGAAACGCTCTCGGAGAGGCGCTTGCTGGTGCTGCCATGCGAGGATGAACTTGAAGACATACTTTTGCTCCTCGTAGATCGGCTGTGAGTACAAAGAATCGTCCTCGGACACGCGGTTCTTGTTGCCGTTTGTCTTGATTGTCGGCGCGCTGCCCAGAGAAGTTCGCGCCTCAGCCGTCTCACGGCGAACAGTCTGGAATTCGTCATCCCATCCAGCACCTGCTCCCGCGTTACCACCGGTACCCCCTAGAGACAGGACCTTGCCCAGCAGCGACCATCGTTTCTTGTTGTCGTTCTTGGCACTGACGTCGGTTGGCAAGGGGGTGGTAGCAGCGGTGTCATTGTTGGGAAGCTTGGAGAATGAGTCAAACCCTCCCATGTAAAGTCCATTCTGGGGAGGGTTAAGCTCCTGTCGAATAATCATGAAGCGCTTTCCCGGCGCTGGAAGCACGGGAGCAGTCGAAGGCGGGATTCTTTGTTCTTGTTCCGCAGTGTGCTTGAGGTAGAGATAATGTGACCACGTCGTCTGAAGTCTTTCGGCCACGAGCACAAAGATTTGGCCATCCACCTCATCCAGCGTTCCTGCGTCTCGGCACATTCGCCAACACAGCAAACGCTGGTAGTAGGCCCGGACCATGGGGCACCAGTGGTTGAAGTACTCATTAAAGGTCTCTTCGGTGAGAAGCCAGTCCTTACAGACGGTCAATTTGCGTATCGGATCCTTGGAGATGGCGTCCCAGATGGAAAAGACAAAGGCCATCATTCGAACTTCTGACATGGTGTTGAAAGAGCTCATGATCTTCTTGCAAACGTCGAACCAGAAAGGCCAATCGACGTAGCTCGAAGAGCAATCTGGGTCCTCAAACTCGCTGTAGAGTACCAAAACCTCCTCTAGGAAGTCACACAGGGTGAAGCACGCATTGTGATTAAACTTGGATGTCCTCCGCGTCGCTGCCTTCATTATCGTAGCAAAGGCTTCCGCGAATGTATGTCGAGCACCCGCAAGCTCAAGAGACTCGTCTGAGAGGAAATCCTTCAGGAGCATGATGAGTCGGTTCTCAGACATGCCCTTCATGACATTGCTTGTGGGAAGCGGCATGGTCATCGAAGCATCGGCGCCGGGCATTGAATCCATCGCGTTGTACCCAACATCCATGGGAGTCTGACGGTGAATTGTTGTATCCAAGACAAAGAGCAGCTGAGCGTGGACCAGAGCAAACGCAGGAGACCTCGCCTTCTCGAGCAGGGGCAAGCCCGCAGGCATAAACTGCTCAGAAAGAATGTGGAAGTATTTGCAGAAAATGAAGAAGACGTCCGTGTCGCGGCCCTTCCAGCGTGGTACCCAGGGACCCGTCCAGGGGATCCGAGACACGAGCATAGGCAGCTTGGGAACCTTTTTGAGGCTATCCCATACTCCCTTGGGTGAAGTCCAGCCAAACATGCCCATGTTTGGCGGGAACAAGGCCACAATGTCCTCGCTCTCTCCCTGGTTTTTGCGCGGGAGGCCAATCTCATCTGCGACTCGTCGAATGAGTTCAGGGGAGAGACCCCAGAGTCGAATCAGGATGTCTGCGATGCCGGGTGCGAAGAAAAAGGCGTATGCGCAGGCCTTTCCAGCGAAATTGATGAGGCTTACAGGGGCGTGGCGTAGCGATAGCTTCTCGACAACGAACGACATCTGCTTGACCAGGTTGGAGACGAACATAGTTCTGACATTGTGCTCGGAGGACTCCTCGAGGAAGGCGGCCTGACTGGAGGTGATGGACGAGTTTGACGAAGTCGTGAACGATCGCGCTCGCACCCGCTCAGCTGGAGACCGGTCGGCGAGAGGGAGGAAGTAAGAGGTAGCCTGTCGCCATTCGAGACGCATCATGAGGAGCGTGGCCGCATCAAAGAGAACAGGGCGATCAACGCCGGGAACGGGTTGGGGCGCCTGTCCCTCCAGCATCTCCAGGATGGTAACCCACCACTTGTCGAGGATCGTGGCTCGTCGGTCGACATCTTCGGCGAAGAGGCGCTTGGTCGATTCGTGGTTCATGGTTTTTCGAAGAAAGGGGATAAGCTGGGACTGGATCTGGGCGATTCGCTGGGCGGTGCTCTTGGCGAGGAACCCCTTAAAGTCCACATCAAGAGTTTTAAACGATGACCAGAGGACATCTCGGTTCTGGGGCGGCATCTCGATGGAGGATTCATCGGTCGAGGTGGCTGCAGTGGTGGTGGTGTCGTAGGTGGATGATTGCGGTGTGCGGCCGTCCGTGCTAGTGGGAGGTGCAAGGCTTGTCGCGGACGAAGCACAGCTATTGTCAGAATCTGTGTTTGTGTTGAGCTTTGCCAGGCTGGACTGCTTCTGTTTGAGCTTGCTGAAGTAGCCACTGGCCCGAGAAAGACCCTTGGGGGCGGCCTTGAGTGAATCAGTCGACCTGTTCTTTTCCGCTTGGTCAACCGTCAAGCCAGGGCGCTTGCGGGTCTTGGTCAGCTTAATCGAGGTTGAGCTCTCAGCTCGGCTACGTCCCGATGATTTTTCTTTTTTAGGGGAGTCGACCTTGTCCATAGGCGAAGGGGAGCGAGAGGATCGCCATGATCGTTTGGCAAAGCCTGCAAATGAGTCTGACGCTGTCGAGCTCCTTTCAAGTGGCTTGAGGTCGCCCAGGGATCCACCGCCAAAACTCCTGTCGCCTGCTGATGTGGTAGGGCGAGGAGGCTCCTCAGGCTGCATGTCAGCTGCATTTTTGGAGCCAGAGAGCCATCCGCGCGACTCTATAAGCGAACTGGTCCTCTTTCGGGCATGCTTGGTGTGCGGCGTCTCATCAGGCACCTCTTCGGTTCGAACGATCGGGGGGAACGACTCGGGCGCAACCTTGCCGGCTTTTTCGCCCGTCAGGAAGACGGAGGTGTCGAGCTTGAAGTCGACATCGAACGAGGGGAGGTCGAATGTTGGCAGGCTCGGTAGAGACGGAAGAGAGGTGACGCTCTGGCGCTGGGGATTGTTGAGGGCCAGGCTCGGGGCAGGCTTCTCGATGGTCGAAAGCGACAGTAGGTCCGGGCTGGAATGAGAACGAGGGAAAGAGGACGAAGTATCCACGGCCGGGGCCATGATCATAGTTGAGCCACCCATCTCATGACCAAACGAAGGGATCAAAGGAGCCTTCCGCGCGAGAAGCGTGGGCGGTGCTCCTCAGGTGGAAAGACGACCGGACCGTATAACGACAGAATGGAAGCAGTAGCAAGTAATTCGTACGTCTTTAGTTGAACATCACTCCGACGCTTCTCTGGCCGGCAGAGGGATGAGGGTATAGAGAGCAAGAGTGCAGTGGGGATGAATTGGTATGGATGGTTTGTAGGAGGGGAGAAGGGGAGAAATGATGCTCTCTCAAGGCTTCTATCGACAAAACTGCAAGGCGAGATGATGCCAGGCCAGGCTCCTCCTCGTACAGTACCTGGTCCCTTTGCTGGCTGGTGCGACCTGCGTGCGAGCGAGCGAGCGACCTTGCGACCTCCACACTCAAGATCGCCACGGGCTGGCCGGGGGGCGTGCAAGAGGTGACGGGGGGGAGTAGAGCAGAGAGTGATTGACAAGGGGCTTAGGGAGGCCGAAGTATCCGTACAGCGCGGGCGTTGTGCTAGAGAAATGAGGCTAGCCTTGATGGGGTAGGGTGGACGTCAAAACGGGACAACGGGCGGGAAAAAAAGAAAAAGAGACAGGGCGAATATTGTTGTTTTTTCCGCAGGCAATCGACCAGGGTTGCTTTTCTTTGAAAACTGTTGGATCAGATCACTTGCCTAACAGCTGGAGCCCTGGCTGTGCTGGGCGCTGCAAGTCGCTGAGAGCGAGCGGAGGTGGAGCTTCAGGTGTTTGGGGTCACTGAGAGATGGGTAAGAATGCTGACAAAAAAGATCAAACACTAAATAAGGAGAGAGATCCAAAAACTGACGACCTAGCAATCTGGCGTCGGCCCGGGAAATGAGAATCAGAAATGGACGTCACCACTAGACATTGACGGCGTCAAGTCAGACGGTCCGTCCAGGGCTCTCCCACCATTGTCCTTCTTCGGGAAATAGCCTAGAAGACTGAATCACAGCTGAGAAACAGACATTGGATCTCGATGGCCACGACCGTGCAACAAGAGCTTACATGAAAATCCAAGGACGGTGCTCCCACCAGCTTGGATCTATTGCAACAAGAGCAAAGCAATCAAGGCACAAATCATTAACGACTAGCGCACCATCTCATTCTACAGAATCACCATTCGTCCATTCTCCAGTAAGCTACGGCACTCGCAAGGAACAAGGGGGTCAAAGCCTGGCGGCACGCGGAGCTGAAGTGAGCCGATGCCGTTCATGGCACACGATACAACGCAACCCAAGGCCCAGCAATCGAGGTCAACCAGGACTAGGTATCATTGCAGCAGAACAAAAAGTGAGATACATACTCTTTGTACATACAATGCAACGTACGTCAACTTGACCGACAACTACTAAACTCGAGCCGTCGATGCAATGCAGTGAGACTGT
This sequence comes from Fusarium vanettenii 77-13-4, assembly GCF_000151355.1. Classification (NCBI taxonomy): domain Eukaryota; kingdom Fungi; phylum Ascomycota; class Sordariomycetes; order Hypocreales; family Nectriaceae; genus Fusarium; species Fusarium vanettenii. The sequence continues at coordinate 857,659 of NW_003315881.1, forward strand.
GGTTTGACGCAGTCCATCTGTAATTGACCGGACGCCCGGAGCACTCGGAAAGGACCAGAGACAGACACGAAACAAGCACGGCAGCGGGGAATATCCTCATTGTCCTGTTCCTGTCCTCCCTCGCCAGGTATGATTCCGACTTTTTTTTGTGTGTCAGGTTGAGTTTTTCTGTCCAACATCCATACCACGCTGGAGACTGTAGTCACCCCGTAACTCGTCTTATTCACAACTTTTTTTTCATCTCCCCCAAAAGATCCAATGGAGGCTCTCGGTGGCGGCGGAGGAGGCGCACAAGGAAGGGGGGGGAGGAAAATGTGACTTTTTTCTAAGCGGGTCATTTCATTGACAACCGTCGAAACGTTGTCTCGGGCTGGAGAAGCAATGAAAGCCGGCCTCTGCCGTCCGCCTCCGCGATGATGGATATCAATGATAGACCGCCTTTCTTCTCTCCCTCCCGCTTCCTTTGTACTCGGTGAATTTCTGGATTACACGTGCCCCGCATGTTCAATTCCTCCTCTCACAATCCCAATTCCTTCGCCAGCCCGTCCCCCATGAGAATTGATGTCTTGGAAGCGAGATCGACGATTTTGCGCCATTCCAACCCCCCTTACCCGCTAGTGTCGAAAGGTGCTGCCGCCAGCTTTGGCCGATGGAGATCGTCAATTAATCCCTTGCCGGGCTGGAGTTTTGTGGGTACAAATGCTGCAGCAGCGTGGTCCGCGGTCATGGTTCCTGGGTGTGTTTGTGGCCACGACACCACACCGCGACTCTTTTTTTTTCTTGTTGTTTATTAGTTGGCAACTCGAAAAGCATCTTACTTATTCTGCAGATAGAACAAGGGGCTGGTAATCATCTGCAGCAACAGGAGGAGTTTCTGCACACACAAGCACAAGCACAAACTGCGGAGCCCGTTCCGCAGATGGAGGTCACAAGAATTGCCGGATCAGTTAACCGCCGAGTAGGTACGGAGGTGAATCTCTGGAGTTGTCCGAGATTGCGGGATAGCAAAGAACCCACCCGCTCGAAAGACAACAATACAAGCACAGGGCAGCTCCCTTTTTCCCTTCTTGATAGTCCATCTGTTCGCAGATGTCTCCACGATGGGCAGATTGTATGGCTGAGGGGAGAAGTCCCCCCAAAAAACAGCCTTGTCCATGTGCTAAAAGAGCCGCCGTTGAGGTCAGTTGAAAGCCAATCGCCCCGGACCATCGTCATACCCGCCGACCGGCGCGGCCGCATACTCAAGGCCCTTCACTTCAGCTGCCAATCGCCAACCGTCATCTTCTGTTTACGGTTCCTGTTTCACTCGCGAGGCTCCCGAGGTGATTGACAGGCAGGCTTCCCTTCCATCAGGTCACGTCAACAAAATAAAATGCCTCCCAGCCGCCCAAACATCAACAAAGACAGCTCAAAGGGGCAACAGAGAGGCCCAAATGGGGATGACCGTCGGGTCTCTCAACCTCTCGCGCTCGCTCATGCACATGCGGCTGCACCGCACGCACAGCCAGCTCATTTTATTTATCGAGGCCCCCACTGCACCTCACAAGTAGAGGTACAGCTACACTTGTCGATGGAGATGACGTTCGGTCGGTTTCCCTACAGAGTGTTGCCCGATCAAGCCTAGAGCCCCTGGTTCAAATGTCCGGGGCCAGCGCCCAAAGACACAAACGGCACATGCTAATTTCAGAGCTGAGAGGAGATGGCCCCCTGGTGTTGGCTTCGCTTGGTCTGCAAAGTTCATCTGGTGTCTTTTTGTCCATGGTGGAAGTGGTGGTGGTACTGGCCCGCTCCTTTCCATGGTCCCTGTCCTGCAATCGTCTCCGATCTCTGTCGGTGACGATGTATTACTATGGAGTCGCAGCAGAGAGATAAGCCTCGTGGCTCAGGCTGCTAAACATTCTTTACCTTGATGCTGATGTGATATTCGCCGCGCCCAGTGCGACCACACGTGTTGAAGCCATTGGCCAATTATTCCGGGGGACAACGTCTGGATCTCTTCCAGAGGCGGTGCTGCGCGTCTGCGTCTGCGTCTCTGCCACTCCCTCCTGCGGCTGCGGCTGCGCCTACAAAGTAATTCTGTGCCTGATGGTGTCACACGGCGTCGCTGCCCCCATTCGGTCTTTGCTACATGAGCGAGCAGCATGAGCTACATACATGATGCTGTAGAACCTCGGGACGCGGCTGGGGCTCTCCCCTTGTCACCCCATCTCGAGAGTCTTCTCAGCTCGCTGAAAACGTGCATTAGCTCGGCCTGCCCACGTCTGATTTGTGATAGGATAGGTTTGCCTTCGAGGCAATTAGACTCGCGAGGTAGGAATCGGCCTGATGTTGACCTCGCCAAGATGTCGCCAAACTGCTGCCATGTGGTCCCTAGCTCTATGACCTGAGGCGCTGGCCTTGGCCCCAGCCTAGGGACGGTGTTTTTCTGGTGTCCACCAGGCCTGTCCGCTGTCCTGTCGTCCCGTCCCCTGTTCGGCTGAGAGACCGATGCAGAGTTCCAGCCTAGAGGGGGGGCCGTATGCACCGACCACGCAGTGGTCTTTCCCATGGCATCCGTGATGTGACACGGTTCTTCCACCGCCAATTCTCTCGCGCGCCAGGCGGGTCGGTGGTGTGGGCGTCTCGCCAGTTTGGTGGGCGCCAGTTGGCGTTGAATTGTCTTGACCTGAGACGCTCAATCCATGGTGGAAGCTTGGGACAGCTCCTTTGTCATGCCCACGAGATCCATTCTAGAAGCTTGGGGGAGCCAACGCCCGACCTTGAACCTCAGTGGTCATCCAGTGGTCATGTCGAGATTGCTTCAACGCCTCAGGGAGACGTGAGGCCATTGACAGTCCAATGGTAATGGCTGCAGGGCGTTGGCAGTTGGTCCCCTCGCATAACACATCAAAGAACCAACACAGCGGAGCGCAAACAGGCCACGCGAGGGACAAATTTTGAAACAATAGCACCATGGCCAGTCGTCGTCGTGTTCCTGCATCAGACAGCGCAGGGCGAATGTGGACTTGGACGGTGAACATGAACTGTTTGGTCTCGTGGGACCCAGCTGCGTGGGAAATACAAATATTCAATGGTACGATGTGGATGTCGCCCTATCTTCATGCACCAGTGTCTTTCGGATTTGCAAGAGCAGAGGTGTTTGGTAATAGTAGGGCATTTTGATCTTGGCACGTTAATATTCCTTCAGCAAGGCGAGCATTGAAAGAGCTCATTTGCTGTACACACATATGCCGTTGCAGTCGAGGACTGCGCTCTCACTGTCACTGTATCACCGGGTACCTACCTCTTGCCGGGGCGACTCGTATTCCTGATCTTGTCCGTTGCTGGGTATGCTCGAGGGGATACAGATCGACGAGTCGGAGTCCGGCTTCCAGGTTCGTGGACTGCGAGCAAGTCTCGTTGAACGTTGGATTGCAGAATGATGCATGGTCCAGTTTGCAGAATCATGATCATTGTGAGCCGCGCATCACATATTCTTGCGTTGCTCAAATGATCCCTTGAGTCTCATGGATCTTTGATGAGGAGAAGTTGAAAATATTTTCCACGCGACGTTGGATCTATAAAGCGGGTGTGGTGCTTATGTAATCGTGCTCTCAAGTGGGGGCTGGTCTTGGCACAGATGGAAGTGCAAGGTACTAAGGTCGTAGATAGAGAGACTGCAGCTTTCATCCTATATTACGACCCGGTATTACCCTGTATCGTTACTATATGTGATATCGTCTCGGGACCTTCCTTGGTCTGCGCTTCTTCTGATTTCGGGTTATCTTAATCCTGGTCAACCCTTGTATGGGTAAAGCTCAAGGAAGGTTGCGACTTTCAAGGATCGATACTGGCCATGTTACGCTACACCTAAATTGCCAAGGGAATACTTCACCTCACCGCTCTATGGAAACTAAGTAATAAACGAGTTGCCCTGCATACCATCCACAAATGCCGGACGAAGCACATTGCCTCTTAATTAGGGTTGCAATGAGATGGATGTTCATGGCGACATTATGAACCAAAATCCCCAGCTGGTCTAGGGTATCTTGAAAGGACCAAGATGACGTCACACATGGAACCCTTCCGGGCAATTGTCATTTCAAGCTTGACAAGACCCGCGCCGTAGCACGCTGGGATTGATAAAAGGACAGACCCGGACAACTGGAGCCCGAAAAGGAGTCGGACCGGACGCCGCTGACACGGGGCCTCGGCCGGGAGGACACGCAGCCTGCTGTCGTCAAACAATGGACACGAAGATGGCAGCCGGCAAATCAGTAACAGAGTCACAGTGTCACAGCGCAAAGGGATCCATGATCCAATGGATCGTCGCGCTTTCGCACGAGCACTGTCCAAGATCGTGGTGGGGTTTAAAATTGGACGGCGTCCAGTGTGGGTTGGGTCTGTTTCACGTCCCCTCTCAAGAGTTCATGAACCTCACATGTTTTGATGGCATTGGAAGAAGCACGCATCGCAGTATTATGCCCATTCCGAGTGCCAGGAACAAAACCCCAGTGACATATTTCAACGTTGAATGGTGCATGGCTGGTCCAACGGCTGCATGTAAGAAACGCTGTCAGATTATACTGTAGATGCTGTCAGATAAGAAAGGGTCCAGGCCCAGCTAAAAGAAAAAAAAGGCTGAGCGGCCGCCAACGCCAACGCTGGAGAGATGGAGCTTGGCATCCAAGAGGTGTTTGGATGTGCTCAAGGATTGCTGCCACTTTATCCGACTGGGCCAATGGCAAGCTTGATTATGTCGCTTGGCAGCGTCGTCCACCACACATTTCCCTGATCTACTCAGTCGCTGGGCTGCCTGGCTTGCTTGTGCAGAGCTTCTCGTAGCTGAAGACGACGGAAGAGCGAGATTGCAGCTGGCGGTCACTACTGCAACAGAAGCTCCCTCCCTACCAAATGCCGGTACCATTACTCTTATTCCTCGCAGGTAGTTACCTTTCTGGTCGTAGTCTCCTGCTGATGACCTTGTGATCCCTGTATCAGCGGGACGTGTTCTGGTTGCACCTGCGTCATCATCCAGTTGCGCTGTGCTTTTGCGTCGCGGTGTCTCACCCAGAGATTAGCATCTTTTTCCCATCAACATTGGCACTCGACTTTTCTTTTCTGTCGCAGACATCATCATCCATTTGTTTTTGCATCCACTGCCTGTAGCTGCTAGACGCATCAGACTCACAGTCTTTCTGCATTGTCGCACAGGTTGCCTCGACGCGCCCACGACTCGAGTGTGGCCGTGACGTCGTTTTAGTTGCTGCCCTTTTTGTCTGTCTACAGCCACTACACTTCTTGCGCCCACAGCAAAAAATCGAGGAGGCCTCCTCTCTTGGTCGCCCAAAAGTCGACGATACCATCCTCCGCCTCTACTCTTCAGTCCTAAACCGAAACTGATCCAAAAAGATGGCGGACGCCGGAGACAGACCTGTGACCCGCGAGTCGCAAAGGAATCCGCATGCGTCAGCGAGTCGCTGGCGTCACCAGGAATCGTCTGCCTTTGCGCAACACGCCGCACAGCTCAGTGGCCAGGGGGCACCTCGAGACCCTCACCATGTCAATGGCAACACGGGCGAACTTGCAGACTTTCTCAATGACTCTCGCGCGGAACCCGAGGACGGCGATCGTGTCGTTGGAAAACACAGGCCCATCACCGCTGCCGCTGGCGACGCCAATGGCAACCTCATGGGTGATGATGTCCCCCAGAGCCATGCTGCGCAGACCACCTCAGAACAAGAGGCGCCCGATGGGAAGCTGATTGTTTGTGGCCCTCTCCTCAACTACCGTCGCATGGAACAAGGTCGATGGTATGGAAGCGTTCTTGTCGTCGTTCAGGGTGGAGGCAAGATACCTCTGCACACTCCCTCTCTGACATTGAAGCAAGCCGCGCGTTCACAAACGGCCGATTTTTCAAACCCTACCGACGCTATCGGCACAGAGTCTACTAATGGAACGGCCGAGGAGACGACGGTCGAGGGACGCTGCCTCTATTCAGACCCCCGCAACACGTTTTGGGCCTTCGACATCAACGTTCCCATTCAAGATGCCGAAACGAGCTATGAATACGCTCTTCCCGGCCTGCGCTTCTCGACAGGATATAAGCCACAGGTGAACAGCTTCTTCGTCCCCGCCGTAAGGGAGTCTATGCGAATCATGTTTCACTCGTGCAACGGTTTCAGTGTAGGTACTGATGAGGCGGCTTGGAGCGGTCCGGCGCTGTGGAACGACGTGGTACGGAAGCATCGCGAGGCTCCCTTCCACGTAATGGTTGGCGGCGGTGATCAGATCTACAACGACGGCATCCGAGTTGACGGCCCCCTGCGCCAGTGGACCGACATCAGCAACCCCAAGAAGCGCCGAGAGTATCCTTTCCCTGAGAAGCTTCGTGCTGAATGTGACGACTACTACCTCAAGAACTACATCCGCTGGTACAACACGGAACCCTTTGCCCTAGTCAACGGCCAGATCCCCCAGATCAACATTTGGGATGACCATGACGTGAGTCTAAGCGAGGCGCTTGTAATTCTACACTGCTGACCAAGTAGATCATTGATGGATTTGGGTCATATACTGACCACTTCATGCGATGCGATGTCTTCCGAGGAATTGGCGGAACCGCACACAAGTACTATATGCTGTTTCAGCATCATCTGCCACCTCCCGCATCTACTTACACCACTGGTATGTCTATACAGCCGCCAGATAGTTATACATACTGACCGCACTTAGATCATGCCTCTTTGGAAGAGACTACTCAGGGACCAGACCCCAACCAGCTCATTGATACATATGTGGCGCCCATGAGAGAGGAGTCGCAGTACATTGTGGGCGACAAACCAGGTCCCTACGTAGCTGAGCGCTCATACAACCTATACGCTCGTCTTGGTGCTCGTATTGCATTGCTAGGGATCGACGCGCGAGTCGAGGTTTGTTGCCTGCCTGTCCTTCGTTGGTACTCTGGAGCTAATAAGTTGCGTAGCGCACTCGACATCAGATCAACTATCCTGAGACGTATGAAAAGGTTTTCCAGAGGCTTCGGTCAGAGCTTGAAGCCGCCGCAAGGGCTGGTGAGCCCATCAAGCATTTGATTCTGCTGTTGGGTATTCCCATCGCGTATCCGGTATGCTCATCGTCCAAGCTGGTGAAGAGATGAAGGTGACTGACTGTTTATAGCGCCTGACATGGCTCGAAAACATCTTCCGAAGCCCAGTAATGGGCCCCATCAAGATGCTGAACCGACGATTTGGTGTGGGTGGGAGCCTGTTCAACCAGTTTGACGGGAGTATCGACTTGCTGGATGACTTGGACGACCACTACACCGCGAGGACACACAAGAAGGAACGCCTCGACCTGATGGAGCACCTTCAGAAGATAGCTGCCGACTTCCACGCGCGCATAACTATTCTTGGAGGTGATGTGCATCTTGCTGCTCTGGGACGATTCTACTCGAACCCGAGCCTCAAGATTCCTGCCGAGGAGGATCACCGATATATGGTCAACGTCATTTCGTCTGCCATTGTCAACAAGCCCCCGCCAACAGCAGTGGCTAACCTCCTTGCTCGGAGGAACAAGATCCATCACTTGAACCACAAGACAGACGAGACGCTGCTTGACTTGTTCAACAAGGACCCTGGCGATTCAACCAAGACGGCCAACCACAACCATTGCACGATGCCAAGCCGTAACTTTGCGACAATCACAGAGAATTCACCAAACCGTCCAGAGAGCGATGTCAACAACGGGACGCCCGTAAGCAATGATGGAACCAGTGGCGAGGCGCACGAGCAAATCTTTGTGGGCAATGACGGCCATAAGTTCCTCCACAAGGGCGAAGTCAAGGCTGGCACAGAGCACAAGGCGGCGTCCAGACAGACTCACGGCAAAGGCAACGACGGGACGCTCGACGTGTGCATCAATGTGGAAATCAACCAGCATGACCCAGAGGGCCGAACAGACATGTATGGGCTGACAGTGCCTTTGCTCAACTACCGTCAGAGAGACGAGCCTAAGACGCCGAGAGAATCTGGAGATCGGTCCTAGAGGAGCACTGGAATGTCTTGGATCAGGGCTAGACGGAGACGCCGACGTCGGGACGAGTACAGGATTTTTTGCGACCTCGAGGACAACGAAGAACTCCAGATGATAATCGCACGCTGACATTTGGTTTGAGTGACGACAAGCGAGCTTTGGGCGGCCGATTTTTTTATACCCGGAAGAAGCGAACATCAGCGATACATTTGTGGGTTCGTAAGTGGCTGTAGTTATAGCTGGTGAAGGGAGAGTATAATTGTTTGTGGAGGATGGATATATCTCAACGAGGAGACGACAAGACAGCGTGGAGGGACGGCAGGACAGCGTGGAGGAGATGATGGGGTTACCCATAATGTACGAGGTTGTCAAGATATCGAATTGGGTACTTGGTATGGGGTATTCAGCGATAAGAAGGATCCATATGTTATGGAAGCGATTGATTTCCCCAGTTGATACCTACCTATGCAAGCCATCCACATGGGCACACATGACCATCAAAGCCCCCACGTCGGCAAAGCGCGGCCATGTCTAAGCACGCGAGTATCAGCGATTCATGGTTAACGAAGGGAATTGTCTGCTTATCGGCATAGGATGACCCATCATGCCGAGCGTGGAGAGAGCAGCGGGGCATCCAGTCCCGGCTCAAGAAATATGAAATCCTTGAACCACGCAATTCCATCGCACGTATTACTACTCCAGACTGCATCCCGTACCGGCCACCGTCCCTGTCCCGGTGCCGCCGGCCTGCGGCTCTTCGCGGGAGATGCGCCCCACCTGCCGACACCGGCGCCAAGGGGGACAGCCATTGGCCAATCAAGATTGATCCCCTGCTTGGGGGAAGCTGCGACGTCATGTGCTAGCTCGTGAGTCCCCGCCCCACGGGTGGCATTTTAGGCCGTGATAAGCCGAAAGAGCTATGAAAAAAACCCATACTGTTTGTCTTGTCTTGCAAAAGTGAGCTCGCGTGGCGGGCGGGAATGGGGATCATGGCTGTCTGGGTGAGGAGGTTGTCTATGTTACGCGAGGCGAGACTTGTGTCGTTCCTTTTTTTAGGTAACCACCTGACTGATTTAACTCTCCTCTTCTTTTTTCTACATCCTCTTCTTCATCTTCAAACCGTCTTCTTTTTCCTTTTCTTTTCTTGTGATACCCTCAAAGACAGTGAAGATCATCAAACTCTCCCTCGCCTTATTCACAATCCAACAATGTCTTCCATGATCCTTAACCGGGCTGGTGCCCAGGGTCTCCGCAGCGCGGCGAGGATCCAGCAGATGCGCACCGCCGCTACGCTGGCCACCTTCAAGACCCCCAAGGTCTTTAACGAGCCCAACCAGCACTACGTCAAGGGCAGTCAGCAACGGGAGGGTTTGACTGCTGCCATTGAGAAGCTGCAGAAGAAGCTGCCCGTCGAGGTCCCTGTTGTCGTCGGTGGCAAGGAGGTATGTTTGATCTTCCCCGTCCTTATCATGGCTCCTATCATGTTATCATGAGCTGGGCTTGATAAGAGACCCATGATATCTCGAATCATTGCTTCTAACACGACAACCTCACAGATCAAGGTTTCTGCTCTCTCCAAGCAGCAGAACCCCGCTGACCATGCCACCACTGTCGCCTCTTACCACACTGCCACCGCTGCTGATGTCTCGGCTGCCATTGACGCCGCCCTCGCGGCCAAGCCCGCCTGGGAGTCCCTCCCCTTCGCCGACCGAGCTGCCGTCTTCCTCAAGGCCGCCGACCTGATCTCCACAAAGTACCGCTACGATATCATGGCCGCCACCATGCTCGGCCAGGGAAAGAATGCCTGGCAGGCCGAGATCGACGCCGCCGCCGAGCTGGCTGACTTCCTCCGCTTCAACGTCCACTACGCTGAGCAGCTCTACAGCACCCAGCCCGAGCACAACTCGCCTGGTGTCTGGAACCGCCTCGAGTACCGCGCCCTCGAGGGCTTCGTCTACGCCGTGAGCCCCTTCAACTTTACCGCCATCGCTGGTAACCTTCCCGGTGCTCCCGCTCTCCTCGGTAACGTCGTCGTTTGGAAGCCCAGCGACTTCGCCATTGCCTCCAACTGGCTCGTCTACCAGATCCTGCTCGAGGCTGGCCTCCCCAAGGATGTTATCCAGTTCGTCCCTGGCAACCCCGTCGAGGTCACAAAGGTTGTTCTCGAGCACAAGGAGTTTGCTGCCCTCCACTACACCGGTAGCACCGCCGTCTTCCGCAAGCTGTATGGCACTATTGGTGAGGGTATCGCCTCGGGCCGCTACCGCTCTTACCCCCGTGTCGTTGGTGAGACTGGTGGCAAGAACTTCCACCTGATTCACCCCTCGGCCGACATTGACAACGCTGTCAAGCAGACTGTCCGTGGTGCCTTTGAGTTCCAGGGCCAGAAGTGCAGTGCTACTTCTCGACTCTACGTGCCCAAGTCCAAGTGGGCCGAGTTCAAGGAGAAGCTGATCGCCGAGGTCGAGCAGATCAAGATCGGAAATCCCACTGAGCACGGCAACTTCATGGGACCTGTCATCCACGAGGCTTCCTTCAAGAAGCTCTCTGGAGCCATTGACGAGGCCAAGACCGACAAGGACCTTGAGCTCGTTGTCGGCGGCAAGTATGACTCCTCCAAGGGCTACTTCATTCACCCTACCATCTACGCTACCACCAACCCTTCTCACAAGTTCTTCTCGACCGAGTTCTTCGGCCCCATCCTGACCACACACATCTACGACGACGCTGCCCCCAACGCCATCGCCGACGTCTGCAAGCTCATTGAGACCACCTCCGACTACGGTCTCACCGGTGCCGTCTTTGCTGCTGACCGTGAGGCCGCTCGCTTCGCTGAGGAGCAGCTCCGCAACGCCGCCGGCAACTTCTACGTCAACTGCAAGAGCACTGGCGCTGTCGTCGGTCAACAGCCCTTCGGCGGTTCTCGCGCCTCGGGCACCAACGACAAGGCTGGTAGCCAGAACCTCTTGACCCGCTTCGTCAATGTCCGCGCCATCAAGGAGGAGTTTACTCCTACCACCCAGGTCACTTACCCCAGCAACGAGGTCTAAATGCCAGGGCGAGATGAAAGACCGAGGGTAGAGCGGGTGGAAGCCGAGACTAATGACACGATATGAATGACTGGAACAGCGTGACGGAACCAACCGGATAGCATTGGGATGGATGATAGGGCAAATTGCCCATACAAAACAAAAGGGAACGGAATACGTACCTTGCAGCGCACTCAGATGTTCGAGCTCGCTGGGCGTTCGGCTCGGCCATCAAGTATAAGCCAGAGCAGGAGATGGAGGTCACCCAGGGATGTTGAATCGTGAGAGACAAGCCTCAATCATGGGTCTGTGGCGAAACAGGGGTCGCTCTGATCAGAGCCGCCCCGGAACCTTTGCCCCCACGTTGGCTGGCTCGAGACGGTGATGGGTGGGATTCACCTGGGATTAGGGAAAATGACGGGATGTATGGTAGAGAGGAAGCGTCCTTGTTGAGGGTGGTTGACATCCGGCAGACACACGCACGTGCTCAACCATGTCGACAGACGAATAATAAAGCCCGATTTCTAGTTTGCAAGCCTTGTGTTCCCCGCCCCCTAGTCGATAGAAGCTCATTCAAACCCTTGTTTCCGTTGCCGTTGTCTCCGAAGCCCTAGGCCTGTGTGTGAGCGTCTGGGGTCTGTGAGGCGGACACGTGCCCCTCTGCACTGGTTGTGTCCTTTCGCCATGATTGAAGCCTCAAGTGTGTGCCATTACCCCTTTGGGTTCCCAAGATCTGCTCGTGCCAGAGTCCTTTCAATGGCTGGTGGAGCTGTGTTGTGCTGGGATGGGTGGAGATGCTCGAGATGGTGGAGGTGGAGAGACCCCAAGTCGAGGGACCGTGTGTCATGAAGATTGGAGAGATTGGAGATCCTGACCACGCTCCGTTCGTCCTCTGGTTCACGTTCTGGTTCGTAAGGAGTGAGAGAGATGGTTGGATAAGTCGACGTCTTGGTCTGTGCGATGCTTATCTCGTAGGTTGCTCTTTGTCCTGCCCTGCCGATTCCGCAGAGAGCATCTTGTCTCTCGTCGTGGAATTATGCTTAGTCGCCTCGGTGGACTCGACTTACACCATGGCCGTCTTCATCATGAGCAGCCATCTCAACCACACACAAGAGTCGAACGGTGCCAATGCTGCACGATACCAACCCTCGTGCCCTCCTGTACACTCCCCGGGCGATTGGCCTTCGTTCCCCATCAAAGAAGGACGCCAATCCAAGCTTTTTCTTTTGCTTCTGAGACCAGACCCCTGCCCACCAAAAAGCCCACCGACGACCACATGGGCGAATACCCCACGCTGATTCGTCCGTCGCCGGAGAGAGCACGCGACCATTTCCTCGATGATGCTTGGTCCATGAAATCGCATCCCTTCAACCTGGGTCGGTCTGGGTCAAGCTGGGCCGCTCTGGGAAGACGACCTGCAGCTCGCCGCACTGGATTGGAGGGAAGAAGCGGGTTCATGGGTTGAAACTCTTTTGCCTTTGGGACCTGGGGAGCCGTGGTTGCGTGTGTGTGTGTGTGTGTGCATGTGTACGGTACCGGGTCCGTAGCTGCATCCGCTGGAGGATATGTTGCAGTCAGTGTGCCGTGCTGGTTGGTTCTTGGCCAGCGTTCTCGGTGTCCGATTTAATATCTCTTCCCCGTATCTTCTTATCCTCGCCGCTGAGACTGAAACTAGACCGTCGTTAATCGAAGACGGCCGGCCTCGAGCTTGTTGATTACTCGCTCATGCTCGTGCTTGTGCTTGCGACGACGACACCGACACACCCTGTCTGCCGACGATCGACGAACCTAACTCTCTCCTCCACTCCATTTGGCGGCCACATCTTCCCTTCTTTTCTCTCCTCGTATCTGATATCCAAGAAAAAGGGTTTGGCCCCGTACGGACCTTGTCGCAGTGGTGCTGGTTCTCTCCATTCGCTCGTTTCGCACTCTCAGCCTACCACCATTTCCAAGAGAGAAGCAGTACCTTTCCACGAAAGGCCTCACTCTCCTATAGCCATAGAGCTCTCGCCCACATACTCACCGGGCAGCTGCTTCTCACAGGAGCTCCTTGTCTGAGCCAAAGGGCTCAAGTTCTCCCAATTCCAAGACCGTCGAGGCAAACCCAGATCACAATCACCACCAAGATGCCTCGACCGGGCCTCCCACTCACACCAGGTTCTTCATCCGACATCAAGGGCAAGGACGGCACTCAACAACTCGCCTCCTTCCAGCTCTCCTTCGAGTTGCCGCCCCCAGCTATCCATGATGCGTCTCGCATCTCCCCCACAGCCTCATCATCTCGCGTCTCACCCACCGATACCAAGTCACACCCACTAGTCACCACCTCCCCCGGGGCAACATTTCCCATGCAGCCAGCCGAGACCGTAAAGGCGCGCCGCCGCTCTTCCGCTGCCAAGGAAGCGAAGGAGAGCTCGTTCGCCCTACCACCTCCCCCAACACGATCCCGGAAAATCATCCAGATGAAGCCTCGAGCGCAGGACACCGGTGGCGACAATGGTGCTGGTAAGGAGAAATCAAAGAAGGGTTCAGCAGGGACCAAGAACACAACCGCAGCGACAAACTCAAAAACAACTGGTTCGACAGCTGGAGATGTCGCGGCAGACGAGAAGGGCAAGAAGAAGCAACCCAGTGCCACGAGCGCAGCAGGACGAAAAATCGCGAGAAAGACGGCCCATAGTTTGATTGAGCGTCGAAGGCGAAGCAAGATGAACGAGGAGTTTGCGGTGCTCAAGAATATGATCCCGGCCTGCACTGGAGATATGCACAAGCTCTCCATTCTACAGGTTCGTCCACTTTGAACGCCCATATTGATGATAGAGTGACTGACAGGGGTCTTGCAAACACAGGCGTCTATCGAGTATATCCGGTACCTCGAAGATTGTGTGTCCAAGTTAAAGGCACAGCAGGAGGAAGAGAGCGCCCGAACCGAATCCGGCAGGCAAACGCCCACGGCCCGAGACCGTTTGCCTTCTATCCGCGAATTTCATCCAACGTTTCGAGGCGATCCAGCTGGCTCTGTGGACGAAGACGTCGAGATGGAGGATTCGGATGTCACATCGCCTGCCATGACTGCCATGCCAGATCAGCAAACCCGCCATCCATCTATATCACCAGCCCTACCCCCTCAGGATTCTCGCCATCGACACCACTCATATTCATCCGTATCAACAGACCATCGGCGGTACAGCTATAGCGTTTCGGCGGGAACATCGCCGGCATTTGGTCCGCAAGTGTTTGGGGCACCATCATACAGCCGTGGTGATGCTTCGGCGCCAACCTCAGCCCTGACGAGCCCAGCACTTGACCCCCAGAGCGAGCTTGACCAAGAGGCCATGGCTGCTTTGTTGATGCTGAATAATGATCGTCGAGACTCCAAGGGGCGGGGGCTGTCAGTGCGTGATCTCCTCAGCACATGAGATGCTGACAGGAAAGGACTTGGCGAGTCATGGCGTTTGGAGTCTGGTAGGGAAATGTGCCTGTCATGAAGCCTTCTCGAAACGTCAATCTGACAGACGTCTCGTTAAGGCTGAAAGGGCTTTCTGGAATGGGCTGATGCACCAAGTAAGCGGGTTAGGGAGTGTCGCATTGACGCTCCAAAGAGACTAGGGTATGGAAAAGTTCCAGGCTCTGGAGTCTCATCATTTCTGCCGCTTGAGAGAGTTGCATTGAAGAAAAGGATGAAAGAAAGGAATGAAACGAAAAGAGATGGATGGATATCCTGGGATGAAAGACAAGGGAGGAAACTATTGAGGCGGAGTTTTTGCCCGCTTTCCTTCACTTGGTGGTCGGTCCTTCTTTCACATGGAGTTGGAAAGAGCAGATGTGGGGGCGTCGTTTGATCTGGGTTCCTTCCCTTTTGGTTACCTAACTTCACTTATGACCTGTTCTGTTATGTTCATACGCCGCACAAGGGAAAAGGCGTGTGCGATTATTGAGAGGGTTCGCAGCAATTGCCATGGATGTTTATATTACCTATAGAGGAGGAAGGAAGAACTAGGGAATGGTGCAAGGGTAGTGAGAGCTGCGCCTGTTGAGAACAAATCTCGAGATACACCGTTAATTCATCGCCACGAATAACATATATGATGCAGCTGAGTATCTATAATATCTCAATGATTTGTATGTGAACAATGTTTGTCATGTAGATTATGAGTTAAGCTTCATTTAAAGGCTAACAAAATAACTACTCCCGGGTAAGACCAGATGCTTAATGATCTGAGCTGTGATCCTAGTATTGAATATGTCTATATCCTCCTGAGTTTAAGAGTGGAGATATGCGAGTGCAACCCTCAACCGTCGCAGGATGCGCCGTTGGTGATACTCACCCTTAACCCCGACCTCGCTAGACAACTACCGTTTGATCGCCTCCAATCTCCAAACGCCAACCTGTAACAACACCCCTGCGGCTGTGACTTAACTCAGGGCGCTTAGAAACCCAAAGACAACTACTCCTAGTCACTCATCCGCAAACGCTTCCGTCCGCCCGTCCGTTTTGTGGCTTACACGGAGGCCGGAATGCTGCCTGTGCCGTTTCAATACGTGGACTCTGCCAGCGACACGACGGTTCATCCGTTTCACAGGTATATGCCATCGTACGAGCTGATGAGTTTCTGGGACCACTTCATAGACTGTAGGCGATCCGCGCGCAAAGGTTGTCAATCTAGAGGTTCAAGATAAGGTTCACGTTATGCGCATGAACGAGTATATAGTCCGACCTCAACTCCAGCATTGAGAGGAATTCCATCACCAACTCAGTTCAATCTACACAGCCTCCTCTCCTTCCTGCTCTTCTCTTCACGGCCTGGTGCCCAACTTTATTCTACCTCTTTTGCTTCCCATCTAATCCACTCTCTCATCCTCCATTGCCAGCAGCGCAGGCGTGGATAATCCAATCCTTGACTCGTTCTGTCTTTGTATCCCTAGCTTTCCCAGCAGCCGGCCGCGGGAAAGCGAACCAGTTCTCCGTGAACTACCTACCTACTCCGGTCCCGCACTCCCCGATCAACCCTACGGCGTCTCTGCCGGTACTTGTCTCCCCCGAGTCCTCCCGCTCAAGCCCTCCGGCTACACCCTTCAGCCTCCGCCGTACTACCCTAGCCGGTCAACCAGCCTCGAGGTCAAGCCTCTTCGTCTTGTTCGTGCATCTCGCAAGCGCCGACCTCCTAAGCAACCTCCGCCACCGAGCTATCAGGAGAGCTACTCGCACACTCGGTACAATTCCGTGACGACGCTGAGCTTTGAATCACCCGATCCACCTCCCCCCTACTTTGAGAAAATGGCCACTCAGAACATCATGCCCAAGGTCGGTACCACGGCCCTCCCATCGGGCCAGGGTGCTCCGGGCTCTAGCCCTGGTGGCAGCCCTGCCCGGTCCGCCGATAACATCCTGGCTGACCTGCGCCGGCAGCTCGACGACTCGGCTTCCGAGGTTTCCAGCGTCGACTCTCAGGGCCGACGCCGCCGCCGCCGCAACAACAAGCAGCTCGCCACCCGGGATGGCATCAAGACCGGAGCCGTTCTGCCCCGTCTTGCCGAGACCAAGCCCGTCCGCCTCCAGTTGGGACTCAACTTGGATGTCGAGGTTGAGCTCAAGGCGCGCCTCCAGGGCGATGTGTCCTTGACTCTACTGTAAGCCACCATCACAGATTGCAACCTGATGACATGGATCCGTGAGCTGACGAATGCGACCAGGCAATAGAGTAGAAAAGAAGCAGAGCGTTCGAAAGTCCACTGAGCTAAAACCTAACTGGGCTGGAGAAGTGAGTGCAGAAGAGATCTTCTTCATGCGCTTGGGCACGATGCGTCTCCGTCAGAAATGGCTGGATCGGGAGGTGAGCCAATCGCTCACAGCGTCGTTAATGCTGGTCATTGGCGTAGCTGGGTTTGTTATCGGCTTTCTCTCATGTAAACTGCTGGACTCGAGAAGGTTCATCGGCGCCGAGTAAACTAGGGATACCATTAATAAAAGCAATTTGGATGGGACATTGGTGCTTCATTTCATGCATGATAAAACTACAAGTATTAAGACGTGAATAATGTTACTTTTCGTGCTATTTCCATTTCATTTCTATTACCGACTTAAGCCTTCAGCCGTTGGTTATTAGATATATCGTCCTGAGCATCTTTTACTAAGAAACTGTGCCGAGTTAGCTAAGGAACAATAAGATTGACGGAGAAGCACTTACTTGTACCAGAGAATGGTTGGTCCAATTGTCATGAGATGCCACAAGCTGTGGGCATCAATGCAACCCAGCCAAGGGGGAAAATCGAAAAGCTCCATGCTCATGGCGAATATGACCCAGGCCACCACAAAACCAGGCCAAGCCGCCCAAATACGCCTTGATTTCCGATACCTATCAATACTGAACCAAGTCCAGAGGGCATTCTGTCCGATGCCGGCAGCTACATTCGCCGCCATGTTGTACGTGTAGTCCCAATGAATAAACTTGAGGTAACAGACGTGACATATGTAGAGGAAGACGCAGACCAGCGTCCAGCATCGAAGTACTGTTCGCCTCCTAGGAGTGCGCTTGTCGAGCCTGAAAACCCGGACGGTCGTGTAGTACAAGCCGTACAGCACGCTGGCGCCAGCGCCAAAGTAGTCGAGTTCCTCGGTGACCGGAAAATCGCGAGTATGGAAGATGGAGCTGAAGACCCACGAGGCAACGCCGATACCCGCTAGCCACTCATAGAACGGAAGCATAGAGTACGATTTGGGTATCTGGGCTCGGACCTTGTTCCAGCCATCCCAATGCGCCCACAGGTTGCCGAGAGAGAAGAGGACACTGAAGGGCTCCTGCATGCCAAGGAATCGATAGAAGGGCCATTTGCCGTAGAACTGCTCGACAGAGAGACCCTTTGCCATGCGCTTGTTCGTAATTATGTGCTGACAGGCATAATCGCATTCGCTGGCGCAATTCCAGAAGAGTAAACGGTGGAGGACAGCTGTCGGTCGCGGAAACAGACATCAGTCTAGGAAGCTCAAAAGACAGGATCGCGGGCACGTACGGATTGGAGTTTGAGGTTTATTAGGGGCGCAATTCTGAGAGTTGCAGACCTACACCGACGCAATCAGTTTCTGGTGGCCAGCTTGGCAGTGTGGACGAAATGCTCACCTTGAGACAGTTCTGGAACTCTGGCCACTTGTCGCCCGTTGAAGCACCGACGGTAGCAACAAAAGCGAGAATGAGGACGGTCAGGGAAAGGACTTGCGTCCATGGCCGCCCCCTCTGAGCTGCCATTGTAGAAGCATCGACCTCTTTGCGGAGGAGACGATGGAAAGAAGAATTATGCGACACGGCATGTGAGAGAGGGAAGATTGCTTGTGTCCGGGCGTTGGTGATGTGGAAGTTACTGCACCTCCACTACGGGCCTAGACGGACGCGGGACACAGCAGTACCCGATAGGGACATGATTGGCCGAGTGCTGCCAATCATGATGTCCACTGCAACAGCTCCAGGGGCTGCTTTAACTCGGGGGCCGGTAGCGCCCCGAAAGGCAGTTTTCAGTTTGGCAGGAGGACGGCAATATGTGGGGAAGAACCTTACCAGCCTCCAGCACCTTGTTGGTTGTTCTGTTTTATTGGCTGGGTCTGGTGTAAGTCCTCGGCTTGTTGCATTTGACTGGCATCTCGAGGGATGGGCAGGTCAGCCAAAGCAAGGGGCAATGTTGATGGAGTTGTCTATAATGTCTCTGAGTGACCGTTAACCAGATCAGAATTGGGTCCTGGCCACTCCAGGGAATTGGTGGCTTTGTTCTGGCACGTTTTATTACAAACTGATAGCTTCTGTATAGCAGTGCTTAGGAGGTGACTTGGATTGTGAGCCTCGAGTCTCCATATTCCTCGATTCTTCATGCCAGAAAACCACAGCTCCTGAGTAACAATTTACTTCGAGGACACACGCTTTGCATATGCCGTCTCCCTCGAGAAAAAAAACATGCCTTTTCCCTACAAATCACGGCTTGTTGCTTCCTTGACCCGCTGCAAGGCTTAAAAACTGGCGTTGTTCGACGCCGGTTGCTGGGCAACCAAACTCTCGCTAATTGGCCAAGCTCTCCCCATACCAAAATACAACATTGTTCTTCCATCCATCTTCCCTGACGATGCTCCCTTACGCGACGCATAAACTAAATTTCTGGTAATTTTGTCCTGGACCAGATCATGGACATAATCGTCGCGTAAAACATCTCTTTACTCCTTCACCAACTAATCACCAATTCCTCACCGCTTCGATCGTTTCTTCGCCCAAACGCGCCCAACCGTCGCTCCAACAATAACATGGCGGCTGCCTCACCCACGCCCATGGGGAATGGCCTCGTTCGGAGGACCTCACAACGACAGGGCCTCAGGAGACTCCCTTCGAGACAGGCCATGAATCACAACGAGAGCTACTCTGCTCCCGCGACCTCGTCCGCGCCCAACGGTTACCACCCAAAGCCTCAGCAATTCCACGATGATAGCTCTGAAGACGAGATCCCCGTACCTATGAAGCTCAGTGCTCTCACCAAGGCGCTACTGAATGACGGTGCCCCCGAGTCTGTCGAGCGACCTCCATCACCCCCTCGAACAAGAAGACGCACCAGTGCTCTGAACGCGTCGACCTCCTCAGCCACAGAAACCCGCCGACACTTGAGGTCCGGAAGCGTCCAGGCCCACGACCAAAGGTCCTCAAGACCGACGAGCCCAGCACCTGCAAGTCGGGATATAAGTCCCGTCAGGAAGCGCGTTGTCCGTTTGAGCAACACTCCTCAAAGCCTCAACCAGATGAAGCCTACCAAGCGACGATCAACCTCGGTGTCTCGTTCGACACAACGATCCCGGCCCCGGAGCCGCCCTGGCAGTCGAGACATGTCCTCTGATGAGAGACATGACTCTCAGCAGGAGATTAACACCCCAGCACAAGGTGGACGCGTCGTGCGAATAAATGCTGGGTCTCCTTCAAACCGAAGCCGCGTCGGCTCCACTGGTCCTTCTTCAGGGAGGTCGATGGAACGGTCTGTGCTGGACAAGTCTGCCCTTGATATGGACAATGATCAGCCTGAAGAGCCTGCCACCGTCGCACGGAACCCCCCTCCCTTTCACCATGGCAGTGTTTCCCGATATCCATCCACAATCACCAGGACTCGACCTGAAGATAACGCCAACCTACAGAGCTCGATGCGCATTAAGCGTGTCGGAAAGGTTGCTGGTAGCTTTCTTAGCGGACCAGCCCGGCGAGGTCGCCGACGACAGAGCGAGGAGGACGGCGAGGTGAACGGAGATGGCGAGGTCATGTCGAGCCAGGAGCCCGAGAGTCAACCTGCCGATGATCAGCACGCCCCGTCTTACTATGGTGATGGTATCCGGGACTTTAACTCGGGTAGCCCAGTGAGCGCTGCTAGGGCAGTTCATCGAAGGAATGCCTCCAATCTCGACTTGCGCATGGGTTCTGCGAGAACATCTCCACGAGAAGCTTCTCCCCGAGAGCCCACACCAGAGCAAGCACCTGCTCCTGAGCCAGAGGCCAAGCCAGAGCAGAATGAGGAGGAGGAAGAGGAAATTCACTACCGCCTCCCTGCTCTTCCTCGCCCTGAGCTGCCTTCTGGTCACGACCAAGAGAACAATGCCCCGCCGAGCTACAAACGGACCAAGCCCTCAGTTGATGTGCTTCTGGACAAGATACCCAAGCGACCTGCGAGTGTCGACCCTGCTGCTATGAGGGCAGTTTCACCAGAACGCAAACCACTGGCATCCATGGCCCGAAACACACCTCTTCGCCACGCTCCTCCGCCCCCTCCCAAGATGTCTGTTCTTGAGGCTGCCACAGCAACTGCTGGTGCTGCCACAACTACCCAGGCGAAGCAGCGACGCAACATCCTGCGAGTTAATGGAGTGGCCTACACTCGACTTGATTGTCTTGGTCGTGGTGGTAGTGGAAAGGTGTATCGAGTCGCGGCCGAGAATGGCAAGATGTTCGCCCTCAAGCGAGTCTCGTTGGAGAACGCCGACGATAACACCATCAAGGGCTACCTTGGTGAGATCGACCTATTGAAGAAGCTTGGCGAGGTGGAACGCGTTATCAAGCTGTTTGATTGCGAAATGAATACTGAGAAGCAGATTCTTACTTTGGTAAGCCCCCCCATCCTCACTTATTTGGAACAAGACTTGCTAACGTGTCATATAGCTTATGGAGATTGGAGAGCTGGACTTTAACACCTTTTTGCGGAAACGTTACAACCCCGAAGCCGCCAAGTTTGATCCAGTTTTTGTGCGGTTCTACTGGAAGGAGATGCTCGAATGCTTGCAGGCGGTTCACCAATGCGATATCGTTCATTCTGATCTCAAGCCGGCCAATTTCGTCCTGGTCAAGGGTCAGTTGAAGCTCATCGACTTTGGTATTGCCAACGCTATCCAGACGGACGAGACCGTCAACGTACACCGCGAGACACAGGTTGGCACACCCAACTACATGTCCCCTGAGTCCCTCATGGACTTCAACAACCCCCGAGGAGGCCGCATGCCCGGACGACCCAAGCTTATGAAGCTGGGCAAACCTAGCGATATTTGGTCCCTGGGCTGTATCCTTTACCAGATGGTGTACGGTCTGCCTCCTTTCGGCCACATTGCCAACCAAATGTCAAGATGCCAGGCCATCATCAACTGGGATCATGAGATTGAGTTCCCTTCGCGTGGCATGGGAGGCATGTCCGTCCCACCTTCGCTTATCCGCACCATGAGACGATGCCTCAACCGAGAGCACCACATGCGACCAACATGCGAGGAGCTGCTTCACGAGTCGGACCCCTTCCTTTATCCTGCTGAGCTTACCGACAAGGCTCTTCCCATCGACGAGGAGCTGCTTGGTAGAATCATTCAGAGTGTGGTGACGAGGTGCCGAGAGCGGATGCCAACAGAAGCCGAGAGCGTGAGCGTTTGGCCGCAGGCTTATTGGGCCAGCGTTAAGAAAGCCATGGCCGGCAGGATGTAACAAGGACGAAGCATATTGTTTAAGTTGACGACGAGGCGCAGTATGCTGCTGGATGAACGAGTTTTATGACCAATTTGAACTTAACGGAAGATGGCATTTTATAGCTGGGTGTTTGGGAGTACCTTTCTTGTCTTTCGCTGCATAACCACAATACCTTTTTGTACTGAGAACGCACTTGGGGAGTCTTGTTGTAATAGGAATGGGCTCATGATAGAAATGGCGTCCAGAACTGGCCCCGCATTGAGCGGCTGAATCGAGCATTTTCTGACATTCTCATCCTCGTTGTACTCGTGAGCTTTCGTTGTCTTTGCAAAAGGTGCTTTACTATGGTACAGCCAGCTGTGTGCTGGTAATGATACAGCGTATCGAGGCATTGGCCGATTTTATACATGTCCAACGTCTTCTTTTATGTTGAATCAGGTTCCCAGCAGTTGCCCCGTCTCATATCCCACATAATTCTGGCATTCATTCAATATCCTCCCCACTGTTGATGTTCAACTCCGAGATCCGTAGGATGGTGTATCGGTGCTTGCTCTTGGCCTGTCTCTTTCTCCGCTGCCTCCGCTTCTTCTTGATCTTGATCCGGAGGGGTTCCGACTCGGTGCCCACGACAGTGGCCCTGCACTCAAAGACTCGCTCGTCGATGTGGGGGGCACCCTTCATGGTGTAATCCCTGCTGCCGAGGATGCTCGCGCGGTTCAAGCGCAGCACGTCACCGGGGACGACGCCGGGCATGCGGAAGGGCAGACGGACCTGGTCGCCTTCGCGGACAAGGTAGGGGAAGCCGTGGATGTGGACGGTGATGTAGTGGTCCGGTTGTGCGGCGAGGAACGGTAGGAGGGTCTTGACAGAGTCTTCCATGGGTTTTGGGGGCGGGGCCGGGTGGCTCTTCTTCAAGGCAAGAGGCCGGGTCTCGCCCGCTGTGGGATTGGCGGCATTCTTGATGTGACGCTCGGAAACGGGCTCGACGATTGGTGCCGTGGTGTTGAAGGCGCGGGAGCGAATTGGCAGCAGAAACGAGGCGGGGAGTCGCGCGCTGGGGGCTCGAAGCTCCAGCGCGGAGCGGAAGAGTGCCCTGCTCATGATGGACCGCAGTGCCGTTCGGGCGTGGGCACTATTGCTGGTCAATTGACGGGAATTGTCGTTCGGTCGTTGGATACCATCTCGAAAAAGTTCATGGCGGTTGCTGCAAGGGCCGGCCGGATAAGGGTAACGCCGAGCCCCGGCGCCGCTGTTTGGACGCCAGCGCCGCCTCCCGATAAACCGCCGCTTTTTTTTTTGTCGCCAAGGGAAGTTTCAACATCACATCCCCGCGAGTCAAGATAAAAGTCCTTGCCTGGGCGACACCGACAATATGGTATGCATCGAATTGAAATTGAAGATGGATCAATTGCTGACTCCTTGTAGCCTCAGAACGAGTATATGGAAAGGTGGCGTAAGCTGCACGGCCGCCGCCTCGATCATGAAGAACGAGTTCGAAAGCGTGCCGCCCGTGAAGGCCACAAGGCTTCGCAGGATGCTCAGAACCTGCGCGGTCTCCGAGCCAAGCTCTACCAGCAGAAGCGACACAAGGAGAAGATCCAGATGAAGAAAGCCATCAAGGCCCACGAGGAGCGCAACGTCAAGACCGCCGACGAGAAGGAGCCCACGACGCCCATGCCCTCGTACCTGCTGGACCGCACCAACCCCTCAACGGCTAAGGCGCTGAGCAGCGCCATCAAGAACAAGCGAGCGGAGAAGGCGGCCAAGTTTGCGGTTCCTCTGCCCAAGGTTCGAGGTATCAGCGAGGAGGAGATGTTCAAGGTGGTCAAGACTGGCAAGAAGGTACAGAAGAAGGCCTGGAAGCGAATGGTTACGAAGCCTACCTTTGTCGGACCCGACTTTACGCGACGCAACCCCAAGCACGAGCGTTTCATCCGACCCATGGGTCTGCGATACAAGAAGGCCAACGTCACTCACCCCGAGCTCGGCGTGACGGTGCAGCTGCCCATCATCAGCGTCAAGAAGAACCCTCAGAACCCCTTGTACACCCAGCTGGGCGTCCTGACCAAGGGTACCGTCATCGAGGTCAACGTCAGCGAGCTGGGTCTGGTGACTGCCGGTGGAAAGGTTGTCTGGGGTCGATACGCCCAGGTCACCAACAACCCAGAGAACGAGGGATGCATCAACAGCGTTCTGCTGGTCTAATGCGACGCACGACCGACGGACGTGTGCTGGAGGTTGATTTACTGATGTTCAGACTGCATGTAACGGCGTCAGGGCGTTTTTTGGTTACCACGCGAAAAAAAAAAGCTGCGTCAGGTGGTTGGTAAACGGGTTGGTTGTCGACTGAAGATTCCCAGTTGCGATGAAGAAGACGCACTCGAGTTATGGGCCACATCCTGCTTCTGGCGGGACATGACAAAGGTCATAGATAGATACGAATATAAGAATTGGTGCTTGAACGGTGTTGAACGTTGGGTTCGTCACTGTTGGCACACATCAACCAATTCATCCGCCTTGATGCCCGAGACAGTGTGAACTTGTCCCAAATTGAGTTGAAAAAGGTACCTGCAGCCGCGTTGCCCGGGCAGATGCACAAGCTCGCAGTTCCTTATTACTTGGCACCGTCCAAAGGCTCTTGCAAGTCTCAGGCCCGTGCAAGATTGGATCCTGGCATCGTCTCCACGGTGGTTGATCCACAGGGTCTCGATCTCGCCCCCAGGATCCAGCCAATGGTTGAAAAGCCGCGAGTCGCAAAAAGAAGCAGTGGAAGGAAAAGAGAAGTTGTTAGGTGCCACACCAGGAGCTGAAAGGGACAAACGACTCAGGTCAGCGGTACTTTGTACTTTGTATTCAGGCTGCCAGATTTGAGCTAACCGAGAAGGTGCGTGGTGCCGAAAAAGGGTCCCTCCTTCTTCGCCGCCTTCTCTGTAATCGGGCGGTGACGGCGATAAATTATTTTCTGCCCGAACTAAGAAAATCGCATCCATCTCTTTGTGGTCCTCCCGCCTCAAGTTGTTATCCTTGCTTGCGACTCGTCCTTTATTCTATTTTTTCTCTCTCCTTCATACCCTCCACTCTCCCCCAACAACAGTTTCTCTATTCTCTGGTTCAAACGACCAGAGCTTGAAAAAAAGTAGTCAAGATGAGCGGCGACAAGATGGAGGTCGAGCTGGCCGAGCAGAAGATGAACTCGATGGAGCACAGCGAGCAGCATTACTTTAAGAGGTTGGTTTGCCTTGCGCTTGGGATGAGAAGTTTGATTATGTGCTAACACTGCTTCGCAATACAGCTACGACCACCATGGTACGAATGCCTAATCCTCTTTTCTGCTATAGAAAAGACCCCCGAACTTTGGGAGAGAACCTCTTTGCTGACGACGATTCTTGCACCGCAAAAGGCATCCACGAGGAGATGTTGGTATGAGCTTCCCCTCCCCCTCCCCCGCAACCCCAGCGCTGGCTCTCGCGCTGGCGCTGTGTTGCGCGATGCAATCATCCGCTGACCAGGTTGTTTCCGTGATTACAGAAAGACGAAG
This sequence comes from Fusarium vanettenii 77-13-4, assembly GCF_000151355.1. NCBI lineage: Eukaryota > Fungi > Ascomycota > Sordariomycetes > Hypocreales > Nectriaceae > Fusarium > Fusarium vanettenii. Next base: position 883,191 of record NW_003315881.1, read on the forward strand.
TGCGCACACGATCGTACATGAACGCCATTATCCAGAACAAGCACATCTTTAAGGACAAGGTTGTTCTCGATGTTGGCTGCGGTACCGCTATTCTCTCCATGTACGTCCGAGAAGGAAATCTTCGACCCTGCCCCTCGTTGAGCCCCGCGCTCGCACAGACGATTCCCACTGCTGTTCGGAGGGGAACAAACAGGGATGGGAGTAAAGGATGGAATACATATTAACACTGGATCATTGCAGGTTTGCCGCTAAGGCCGGTGCCAAGCATGTTATCGGTGTTGACATGTCCACCATCATCTTCAAGGCCCGCGAGATCGTCCAGGCCAACGGTCTCTCCGATAAGATCACCCTCCTCCAGGGCAAGATGGAAGAGGTTCAGCTGCCCTTCCCCAAGGTCGACATCATCATCTCGGAGTGGATGGGCTACTTCCTTCTCTACGAGTCCATGCTGGACACTGTCCTCTACGCCCGAGACACCTACCTTGAGAAGGATGGTCTTATCTTCCCTGACAAGGCCACTATCTTCTTTGCTGGTATTGAGGATGGTGACTACAAGGACGAGAAGATTGAGTGTGAGTTTTCCTGGTCCGCGACTTGTCAACTAAGCTAACTTTGCCCAGTCTGGAACGATGTCTATGGCTTCGACTACACCCCCCTGAAGGCCACTGCTCTGTCTGAGCCCCTTGTCGACACAGTGGAGGTCAAGGCTGTCGTGACCGACCCCGCCCCCGTGCTCACTTTGGACCTCTACACCTGCACCACTGCCGACCTGGCCTTCCAGATCCCCTTTAAGCTTAAGGCTAACCGTGACGACTTCATCCATGCCCTCGTCTCATGGTTCGACATCGACTTCACTGCTTGCCACAAGCCCATCCGCTTCTCCACTGGCCCCCATACCAAGTACACCCACTGGAAGCAGACCGTCTTCTATTTTGAGGACGTCCTCACCGTTCAGGAGGGCGAGGAGGTGACATGCAACCTTGATGTCAGGCCCAACGACAAGAACAGGCGTGACCTTGACATTCAGATTGCCTACGACTTTGTGCCCGAGGACGGCAACCGTTCTTCCAAGGGTCACATGGTGTACCGCATGTGCTAAAGTGCTTTTTTTTTAGCCAAAATATTTTTCGCTGACGATGACACGAAACACGGGGAACTGAGCGGTAAGGAAAATGACGGGAAGGGGTAGATACATTTGCAATCTCGGGAGCTGTGTACAAGGCGGCTGGCATCTTACTTGCATCTTGGACGGGGAGGGGATAAAAACACGTTTTCTTAATACCTAGATTAAGAGAAAACCATCACTACGAGGGAATGGCGTGGCTGGTTGAACGACCCCGTCATGAGTGATACCACAATTTTCAGCACTCCGGAGCTACCTAGTCTATAGATCGATTGCTTCAACATGATGGATTACATGCACATTGATTGAGTCTCTAGCAGCTGGTCTTTGAATAAAACTACGAGGAAAAGAATACTGATGAGGGGTATCAGACAGCCAGCTTCAGGTGGTAATGGCCGCAAGCTGAATCGTTGATGCAGGTGGGAGCTGCAAAGACGTTTATTGGCTGGAGCCTCACAATGTCGGTGCGGGCCGGCATTCCCACCGGTCACGTGTGTTCGTGTCTGCCTTCACCTCGCGTTCCAGATCGTGAAGCATTCAGCGCGTCTGAATCCATCCACGGAACGAGAAGTGCCAAGTCTCGACTTGAATCACGCGTTTTCTCATGTCCATGCCGACATCTTTTTGGATCTGGATTATGGAACCACCAAGAACCTGATATTTTCGTCTGGTCCCGCCTCAAGCTGACACTATGGACGACGCCGACTGTGCCAACCCCCAGCTGCTGGCCTGGGTTAAAGAATGGCTAGATCTAGCTCGCGAACGCAACTCCAAGGGCGTCACCACCTATAGAAACGCCTACGAGTCCCTGAAAGCATGCCCAATCACGTTTGAACACCCAGCACAATTGCAGCAGCTCAAGGGATTTGGCCCAAAACTCTGCGAACGCTTGGAGGACAACCTGAAGAAGTACTGCCAGCAAAATGGCCTCCCGATGCCCCCGCATCCCAAGTCTCGTAAGGCGATGACATCTGCTGGAGGCGATGATGGTGAGGGCTCTGCAAGACCCGCGAAAAAGGCCCGTAAGCCCAAAGCATATGTACCAGCTTTTCGATCTGGAGCCTTTGCCTTGGTGATCGGCCTATCGAGCCTCGACGAAGATGCCTCTGTTGGAATGACCAAGGCAGAACTCATTGAGGTTGCCCAAAATCATTGCGACTCCTCCTTTACAGCGCCTAGTGACCCGACAAAATTCTACACTGCCTGGAACTCGATGAAAACTCTGGTGCAAAAGGAGTTGGTGTATGAGAGAGGGCGACCACTGCGGAGATACGCTCTAACGGATGAAGGCTGGGAAGTCGCAAAGCGAATCAAGGAAACCGATCAATGGCAGTCTGAGAACGGAGGAGTTAGGGAGCCGACATCAGCACAGCCCGCTATCCCCAGCTTCCAACCTGAGCCTGCTTCCCGGCCAAGATCGCCATCCATCGAGGCTGCCGAGCCCACACGAGTACCCTCGGAGTACCAAAATGTGGTATCCGATGGACCGGCCATACCAGACGACAGCTCACTACCCAGCTTCACACCAATCCGCCTCCCGCCGGGTTCCTTCTCTGTTCATCTGCTGCTCGATGTTCGCGAGGTTAGAGCAAAGACAGATCGCGACTACATGCAAGAAGAGCTTGCTAAGCAGGGAGCAAAGCCAATCATGCGGAGCATGGAAGTTGGCGATGCCCAATGGATTGCAAAATGTCACGATCCCAACCTCCTTGCGGCCCAAGGTGCTGAAGGGGATGAGATTGTTTTGGATTGGATTGTCGAGAGAAAACGTCTGGATGACTTGATTGGAAGTATCAAGGACGGCAGATTTCACGAACAAAAGTTTCGGCTCAAGCGTTCTGGTGTCAAGAAGGTCATCTACATCATCGAAGAGATCACCGTGGATCCGGCATCAATTCAGAGGTATGAGGAGGCAGTCCGGTCAGCAATTGCTTCCACGCAGGTTGTCAATGGCTATTTTGTCAAGAAGACAGCCAAGATGGACGACACGATTAGGTATCTTGCTCGGATGACAAAGATGCTGAAACGGACATACGAGAGCAAGCCGTTGAACGTTATTCCCACTCGGGTCCTCACATCTCAGAATTACATGCCGTTACTGTCTCATCTGAGGGAGTCGGCGCCGTCATCGGGCTGGTACATTACCTACCCAGCCTTCTCATCATTGGCTTCCAAGTCCGAGTCGATGACTTTACGAGATGTGTTCCTAAAGATGCTCATGACAACGAGAGGCGTCACGGGAGAGAGGGCGCTCGAGATTCAAAAGCGCTGGAAGACGCCATACGAGTTTGTCAAAGCCTTTGAGGCGTGCGGGCCTGGTGAGCAGGGCTTGAAGCGCAAGCGGGACCTGGTTCTTGGCCAGACAAGTCATCTTGTTGGGCGGAAAAAGTTCACCAAAGCCCTGAGCCAGAAAATTGCTGAAGTATGGGGAGATGCATGAGAAGACACATTGGAAGGATAGGAATCATGATACCCAGGATATGATATTGAAACGATTAAATACTTTTCAAGACTTGGCCCCCAGTCCCCGTGCGACGATTCTCTCGACAATCTTCTCGATGAAGGGGAATGTGGCGGCAACACCAGGCTCTGAACCGGGAACACCACCCAGTGACTTTTCAGCGTACTTGGCCATCATGTCGACCTCAACGTTGACTGTGTCACCCTTCTTCTTCTGAGCCACCACGACTCTCTCCTGGGTGTAGGCAATGAGCATCACCTCCCACCATGCTTCCTCATCATTGACCTGGGTCACAGTCAAGCTAGTGCCATCAATGGCAATGAAGCCCTTGTACACGATGTACCGCAGCATATCCTTCCTTGCGGGCTGGAAGCGGAAAGTGAGGGCATTGCCATCCTGCTCAACGGACAAGATCTCAGCCGTAGTGTCAACATGTCCCTGGACGAAGTGACCGCCCATCCGGGTGTCAGCACGGACAGCACGCTCGAGGTTGACATTGCTGTTCTCGACAAGAGAACCGAGGTTGGTGATGCGCAGTGTCTCTGGAGCGACGCCAATGGTGAAGGCCTCGGGAGTGAAGGAAGTGACTGTGAGACAGACGCCATTCACAGAGATAGAGTCACCATCGTGGCAGTCGGAGAGGAGTTGTGACCCAGAAGGGATGGAGATGGTCAGAGAGGTACCCCCAGTAGAGTCATTGGTGTCGAGCTTGGAGACAACTAGGTGGGATGTGTGAGCGATTGCTTGTACTAGGATTCTGGACACTGGGCAAGACTGACCTCCAACTTCCTCTACGATTCCGGTAAACATGATGGATAACAAGGTATTTGCCGCGGTAACCAGAAGCTGTACTGTATGATGCAGATAGATAGCAAGCCTCTATGTATTCCGTGCGATGACAAATGCTCCAATGAGTAACTAAGACCAAACAAGGTGGACGATGCCGGTGATGTCCCACTGTGCCCCGCGCCTGCCCCGCAGACGGTGGAGGTTGAAAGCCGTTATCGATAACGCCCCAAATTTTTTCAGTCGCCCACTCAAGCAAGACACAGGTTGACGGGACTGCATAGAGCACATCAAACCTCGAGCCATTCGAGATAAGAAGAGTGATTCCCATTCTTTTTCAGTGTCTGTTTTTCTTGCATCAGATACCCTCTTCAATTCTCGAGCGCATATTTCCGCGAACCTCGTTTCCCTGTTTATTGAGCTACGGCTCATTCAGAGGTTCAGTTAATCTATCCATCTCACCTCTCACAAGCTCCCCGCTCCATCGACGAAATCATGGCGCCTTCGAGACCCGACAACAAGACTTCAAAGCCCGACATTGCCAAGCTCATCGTCGATGCTCAGACTCAGCTCGAGATTGGAAAGCTAGATGAGGCCGCTACCCTCGCGCAGCAGGCCCTCGATGCTACCGGCCAGGGCGGCGACTTTGAGCTCAGCGCCGCGAACCTTCTCGGTACCATCTTCATCGAGTCAGGCGATATCGATGAGGCCCGGGCTGCTTTCGAGCGTGCAGTTTTCCTCGATCAAGATGGCACCGCAGATGAAAAGATTGGAGGCGGTGCCGAAAAGTTCCTCCTTCTCGCCCAGCTCAGCGAGGAGGGCGGCCTCGACACTGTCCAGTGGTTTGAGCGCGGAGCTGCTGCCCTCCGAAAGCAGATCCAAGCCCTGACCGAGATCCCACGAAAAACGCCCGAGCAACAGCTCTCGTTCAACGAAAAGCAGCAGAAGCTCGGCGGAGTCCTCTGCGCTGTTGCCGAAGTTTACATGACTGACCTGTCATGGGAGCCCGACGCCGAGTCGCGCTGCGAAGCCCTCATCACTGAGGCCATGCTCATTGCCCCCGCGTCGCCCGAGACATGGCAGACGGTTGCCAACGTCCGTATCTCGCAGAACCGCGCCAACGAGGCTCAGACTGCCCTGCGCAGGAGTCTTGAGCTCTGGCAGGATCTTCCTCCCGAGCACCCTGGTGTCCCCGAGTTCCCAACCCGAATTGGTCTCGCTCGCCTGCTACTTGAGACTGAGCTGGAGGAGGAAGCCTTGCGTGTGCTGGAGCGTCTGATTACAGATGATGATTCCAGTGTCGAAGCCTGGTATCTTGGTGGATGGTGTCTCTACATTACTGGAGAGAAGCTCCGTGCGGCTGCCGCCAAGCGATCGAATGGCGCCAGCGGTGCTGATGAGGAGTGGAAGGAGGTCTGGAAGTCGTCGCGGCAGTGGCTCACAAAGTGCCTGAAGCTGTTTGAACTTCAGGATTACGAGGACGAACGACTTGGCGAGCACGCAAAGGAGCTACAAAAGAACATCAACAAGGAGCTCGGTGAGCCTGCAGAGGGCGAGGAGGACGAGTGGGAGGACGCAACTGACAATGAGGATGAGGATGCTGAGATGCAAGGTTAAAAAAAAAACTGGTGTCGGACTTGGATGGAATGAATAAAAGGCATTTAGACGGCGTTTGGGAAGATAAATGGACATGTCATGTTTGGAGGAAAATCTTGTAACCTCTGGTATATACGTAGGTAGTGGAAACTCGGAGGGTTTCAACCCGAGATCTATATCAGCACCCATGGTATTGGGCACCTTTACGGCAACTGTATCTAGACAGCTTGTCTCTGCCCGCCTCTTCTCTGCGTATCTTGTGTCATCTCATAGCAGGCTATCTGCTTTTTTCATTGTATCCAAGCCCAAACTCCAAGTAATGCACCCCGCCACCAACTCTTTCTACGCCTCGACCTTGAGCTTCTCGACAGCCTCGATAGGCATGTCGTCATCCTCCTCTTCACCTTCGACCTTGCCAACGAGACCTCTCTCCCAGAGCTGCTTGCCCGTCAAGCGAGTAGGCTCCTTGACCCTGGCCTTCTTGAGCTCCTGCAGGCGCTCGTCTTCCTCGCGCTGCCTCCGCTCCTCCATCTCCTTGAGAAAGCCCTCGCGCCACTTGAGGAACGACTCGGGAGTCACGGCGGTGCCGTGAAACTTCTTGTTCTCTTCAGCCTCGGCGGCGAGGAGGGCGTCCTCGTGGGCCTTTTCGACAACGGCCTTGCGGTCCTGGACGAGCTGCTCGGCCGTCTCCTTGAGCATGGAGACAATCGTGAAGATCATGGCCATGCCTAGGTTCTCCTGGATGGTCTCTTCGAGGCTGGAGAGGAGTTGGTCGCGGTCGTCGGCGACATTGAAATGCTCGTGGGGAGTTGCGTTGGGAGGGGCGAGGATGTCGAGATGGGGAGGCTTTTCGGGGTACTCGTCTGGGTAGCGGACCTGGAGGAGCATCGTAGGAGGTTCCTCGTCTTCTTCATCGAGGATGTCCAGAGCGATTGACACTCTGAATTCAGTTTCAGAAATGTCTATAAATGTCTTGTTAGAACGGATGATAGTATTTGGGGGTTGTGTGGCCGCACCTGTGATCTCATCTGGAAAGATGGACTCGAGCACCTCACGCTCTTCAATTTGGTCTTCGCGCCCCATGTTGACGAGATCTCCCAAGGGTCTTGAACTAAAGTATTATTCGTACTTTGTCGCACTCGAGGCTCTTGGGATGACGACCTAACGTGAGTGCTCATGAGAGTGGGGAGGTTTCCTGGCGGCGGGGTGCACGACAGAACAGGACTAGCGCGGTACTGACCGCCCGGCAGTTTGAGATGTCTATACCACGAGATCTATTTCCAGCCAAGCGTTGTTGCTGCTTTAAGACTCAAATCTTCCCTGACCATTTGGAACTCAAGAAATGTCAAGGGCTCAGTCAAAACAACCAGGTTCATGATTTTGATACTTGACTACCGTGCTATTACTTTTGTTGTCTCATGCCATGCCTCAGATCTCATGTACTGTGTCCCTTTCCCCGCATCGGCACCATCCCTGTGAGACTCGATGCAATCTATTACTGACCAATAATTGCGAACCCTGATCGCATGTTTTTTGCTCTTTCATGTACGCCATCCGGGCCGATCAATCCTCGAAGCAGACCGGCAAGATGGGCTCATTGCCCGTCAACCCCTTTGCCGCAAGTCTCACGGCCCGCCTGTCGAGGTAGCCCTGGTACAGCTCCTTGGGGATCCCCCTCTCCTTGTCCTCCCACACTTCGTAGCCGACTTCTCCCCAGACCTGGAGTTGGTCCATGAAATTGTCTCGCGGCTTGACTTTGCGTCGAGTTCTGACTTCGGGGAGGATCACGTCCAGGCTTTCGCCGCGGCGGCGCATGAGGTATGCTATAGCGACAGAGGCAGAGCGGGACATGCCTAAACGGCAATGGATCAAGATATTGGGCTCCTCGGTTGGCGCTTCACTGGGCGTTGAAGGGGCTGAGTCAAAGTCGAGATCCTCTGAGTGAAGAGACGAGGGTGACCGTGGTCGAGATTGGTGACTGAGCTGTAAGTCGATGAAGGCGCAAATCTCGTCTAGGAGCGTGAGAATGTCCATTGTCGAGTTGTCTAGGCAAGGCACAAACAGATGGCATTCTTGAGGCACAATCTGTCTGTTCCTCGGGCTGTTCCACTTCGCATATCCGCCATCGAGGAGGGAGACGATGGCCGTGATGTTGTGGTGTCTGAGGACATTGCGATTCAAAGAGCTCGCGACGTTGCCCACAAAGATGTTGGGCGCGATCTCGGAGATGGAAGGAGGGTCCAATTCGTCCATGTGAGCCATATTTCGAGAATTCAACTTGTCTAAAGATCAATTGAGTCTTTGGGATGAAGATTGCTGGTTTCCCAAGTCCCCCAGAGTCAAGGCCGGGATCGGGAGGGACTGGGCGGTTTCATCTTGCATGCAGGCTCTCCTCACGTGCAGCAAAAGTCTTTTGTGGCAACATGCAGGACTCCCGTGAGGCAAGACTGTCTGTCAATGGCCTTATTTTTTTCTGTGTCCATTGTGGCACCCGGTCGAGACTCAGGGGCGAGTTGATCTGCCGGCTAGAGTTGACTCTTGTGCTTGGGAGTTGATCGGCATCGCCAATACTTGATGAATGGTCCTCTCTACAAACTGAAAGTGAGACATTGCGAGAATGTCTCGATGTGCTCTCTTTTTTATTTATTTGCTTTTGATGCACATCATGACTGATGTACGGGAAGTTTCTGTCCTTAGTCAGGGCATCCTGGTGCGGAGCAAAGGATTCATAATGGATGGAATGGGGATCTAGAACGCAAAGCTTTTAACGGAGATACAAAGACTGCCTATGGGAAGGCTGATCTGGTAACTGCATAACGAGTCTTTGCTCAAACATGGACAGCCAGACTCATAGACTGCTCCACTAACAACTTGCTTCATGGGTCTCCCTGCTTCCTGATACTAGGTCCATGCAATTGTTCCGGAATGTTAAAAATGATTTAACACGCTCAAAACAGGCAAAGGGAAGTCTTTTATGATAGCCTTTCGGTTACTTGACTACCCATTCCTTTGAATACCAGCTTTCTTGGGGCACTGATACACTAACTAACAGAGATGTTCGTTTGAGAGTTGGAACCCAGCCAAACGGGCTACTCTTCTTACATAACTCATAGAGTCCAATTGCAGATTCATGAAGGAAGGAAACATGTCTCAGACAGATTAACGTTAAAAATATAAGATATAGTCTTGCCGACTATTAGAAGGCTGTCAAGGGGTGCACGTGACGAGCACTTGCACTGAACTCGAAAAGTGGATCCTATCTTATCAGCAACCAAAGCGGCAAGAACTCGTCCTTATCGGCTGGTTCAGAAAAAAAAGTTGCTGGGTCTCTCAACTGCGACTCTCCATCCAACGATCTCGACCCAGACAAGACCACGACAATGGCTACGAAAACAGCGGAAGTTGGCAGCAAGCGAAAGTCTGCCCCTGCTGGCAAGGCTAAGCCCGAATACCGGGCCAAGAAGTTCAAGATTGACAAGACCAAGTCCAAGCGAGCGCCGCCAGCCAAGGAACCTGAAGCTGGTTCGGAGGACTCTGAGGATGGAGGTGTCGATCTGAACGAAAAGAAGGAATCCAAGCCTTCCGATGGAAAGACCTTCGAGCGAGGCAGGTCTACAATCATAATCACGGCTCTCGTATAGCTTGCTAACCATCCAACAGGTCAAACCTCGCGCGAATCCCATGCAAAGCAGAAGCAGCTCGCCCAAGAGCGCAAGGCCGCGAAGCCTCTCGCTGACGAAGTTCACCGCACAAAGAAGCTGTGGGAGCGCCTGCGACGGAAATCGCACGTGCCCAAGGAGGAGAGGCAGACTCTAGTCGACGAGCTGTTCACCATCATCAACGGGCGCATTCGCGATTTCGTTCTCAAGCACGACGCCGTGCGAGCTGTACAGACCGCCATCAAGTACGCGACACCCGATCAGAAGAAGCAGATTGCCCGAGAGCTCAAGGGAACCTACGCCCAGCTTGCTGAGAGCCGATATGCCAAGTTCTTGATTGGCAAGCTTCTGGTTCAGAACGACGAGGAGATTCGCGACATCATCATCCCCGAGTTTTACGGAAGAGTGCGCAAGTTGATCAACCACTCCGAAGCATCCTGGATTCTCGATGATATCTACCGAGGCGTTGCGACAAAGGAGCAGAAGGCTATTCTCCTCCGCGAATGGTACGGCCCCGAGTTTTCTCTTAAGGAGCTTACCAAGGACACGGAGCCCACGGCGGATCTGAAGGCCATCATCGAAGCCGAGCCCAGCAAGCGAGGCCCTATCATGAAGAGTCTGGTCGAGATGATCAACTCGCTGGTTCAGAAGAAGCTGACGGGCTTCACAATGCTCCATGACGCCATGTTCCAGTACTTTTCCAACACCCAGCCCGGCACTGAGGAGTTCACCGAGTTTATCGAGATGGTCAAGGGAGATGAGGGCGGAGATCTGCTCAAGAACATGGCCTTTACTCGCAATGGTGCCAAGCTCGCCTGCTTGCTGCTTGCTTACGGATCTTCAAAAGACCGAAAGCAGATCCTCAAGACTTACAAGGACACCTACCTCCTCATGTCGGGCGACCCCTTCGCTCACCTTGTTATCCTGACGGCGTACGATGTTGTCGACGACACCAAGCTCACGGCAAAGTCCATCTTCCCTGAGCTCCTGGGCGAGGGCGAGAACATTGCCCAGAACGTCGTTGCCGCAGCCAACAACCCCTTTGCCCGAACAACCATCCTGTATCTGTTTGAGGGTCTGGCCAAGTCTCTATTCCCTCCTAGCCACTCATTTGATGTCGAGCTTCTTAAGGAGGTTCACGAGATTCGCAAGACGACAAGTAAGAAGGATGAAGACGCCCGACGTGCCGAACTGATTGCTGCTGTATCGTCTCAGCTCGTCTCTGCTGTTGCAGAGGCTTCTTCAGAACTGACTTCGACCGCTTTTGGTTGTCAGTTCATCACGGACGTCCTTCTCTCGGGTGTCGGTGACAAGAAGCAGGCTCTGGAAGCGATCGCAGAGTCTGCCAGTGGGGACCCCAGCGAAGAGCCGTCTGAAGATGACTTGCAGCCTCAGGTCCACATCTCTCGAACGCCTCACGGTGGTCGGATGCTCAAATCACTGATTCAGGGCGGCAAGTATGACAAGGCGGCCGGCAAGATCATCCCTGCCGACCCGCCCCTGGAGTTTTCCAACATCCTCTACCCAATCGTTAAGGAGCACATCCTCGACTGGGCAACTGGTCCCAGCTCGTTTGTTGTCGTCGGTCTCCTCGAGGCTGGCGACTTTAGCGAGGCGGATGCGCTCAAGAAGATTCTTAAGAAGAACAAGAAGGCCTTGGAGAAGGCTGCGACAGAGGAGACGGCGGAGCAAAAGGCGGCTCGAGAGGCACATGAAGCTGCGCCTAAGGGAGGCAAGAAGGGGAAGAAGAAGGGCGACAAGCCTGTTGGTAATGCGGGTAGCAAGCTGTTGTTGGAGAAGCTGTAGGAGGACGAGTATCGTAGACCAGGTTAGAGTCAGGTTTCTTGCATTTGGCGTATAAAACTAGGTGTTTTCAACAATGATATCACGGACAATGTCATCCTGCCTTGATCGCGTCCTGATTTGAGCTGGTCCAGTCTGTGCTGTCTCGCATAGAGAGGCAGCCTTGTCACACACATCTGTAACCAGACCACCAGAGTAGTACGAACGAGCAAAGAACTATCTTCCATATTTTCTGGTCAAGTCCTGTTTTTCTATGATTTCAGTAAATGTGATAAAAGAACAATGGAAGTGGACTCAGCCGAGCTATGCAGGCCTCTGAATATCTCTTCTACGATTAGGAGGTGATTCACCATCGCTAATGCTGTGTGTGCCCCTAACGCAGGGCAAATCGGAATCACGCTTCATGCAGCTGCCTTTGTGCTTTGTATCTCTATAGTGTAGAGTCGAGGAGAGGACAAGGAGAAGGAGTGTAGGAGCTTTGACGGGTATCGTGATCTATTTGGGTGCATGCGTGTAACATTGTCACGCCCGAAGAGGAAAATGTGTAACTAGAATAGACGTTTCATGTTGCTATTGATGCAAAGGAGAGAAAATTGGGGGTGAAATGCTGCTGATGTTAATGAGGGAGTCGATATCGACGGGAGTTGCTTTTACACGCTTAGGCAGTGGCGAGCAACTGTCAAGTCGATATTGCCTGTGCTACTTCTAGTTCTTAATTCCAATCCGAGTCTTTTTCTCAACATGCACCTCTTTGCATTTCCTAAGATCCGTCCTGATTACCTGTCACAGAGCCTCGGTACTCCTATCCTACTCCCCTAGAGGAAACACTTGGCCGAGACTCGGTCCCACGACTCGTTTGCTGTAAAGAGGGGAAAGGGAGGGAAACAGTTACTCGAGGCGTCATCATTTGCTACTGTTTTCTACTATTTTGTGCTCTACGGGCCGGTCGGCGAGATTTGGCCGGCAGCTGTCAACACCTGGCACAGAAGCTACACCTACGGCACCAACATCAGACGAACGCCTGCCTTCCTTTCTTTCTCCGTCATCAACACAAACGTGACCATCTCCTCCGACTTCATCTATTGTCTCGCTTTTCACTTCGCCCTGATGCAAAAGCCCAAAGGAATATCATCGGCCTTGGGCGCTGCGACCTTTTAAGTACCAACCGCCTTCGGGTTTCTCCTCAGATTCACGGCAGCTGCGACCTGCTTGTTGCAAACTGACCGACTGGTTGCCAACGGGCACGTCGTTCAAGGTCACAAACATGGGGCCCTTGCTCTTCTTCCCCTTCTCCCCTCTTCTCTCTTCCTCTATTGTTCTCCATAATCGACTGCTTCCTCTCTGTCTGTGTTTCCTCCCCCTGTTTGTCCTGATGGGTGTTACCAGCGCCGCTTCTACCACCAGCAAATGCGATTCTGGCGAAAAGTACTGGTACTGCAGCCAGTGGTCCGGCTGCTGTGATTACAACCCGTGCATCCCAGGTGACCGCTGCATCTTTCTCAACATGAAAACATCCTTCGCCGAGTTCATCACAGAGAGCGAGCATCAAACCAAAACCGGCATGATCACGAGTACCATAACCCGACCGACCACTACAGCCGACGAGGACTTGGAATGGTCGACCATCTCAATCGAAGAATCGGCACAGACAGATGACGAGACTGCGACAGAGACAGAGATGAAGGAATCAGCTTCAAAGAGCATGACCGACTCGGGCACTACCCGCACGATCCCAAACCCGAACAAGGTCACCGTCACCAAGCACACTCTCATCATTACCGACAGGACACCGAGTTTCTTGCCCGAGGTCAGCACCAGCACCTCTTCTTGGGTCGACGAAGGCACCTGGCCAACATCTGGAAGCACTGGCATAGGTCCCCCGGCTCAGACGAACGGGTCAGATCCCTTTGCTGGAGATGAGGGTGACAGTCCGCTCCCGACAGGTACCATCGTCGGAGCAGCTGTTGGTGGTGCCGCTGCCCTGGCCATCTTGGCCGTTCTGGTCTTCGCTCTCCTTCGACGTCGAAGACTCAACCAGGACAACTCTGGCATGGCCGATGGTGGTGACAGTAATGGCGAAAAGAATCAGTGGCTGGGCTATGGCGTCTCTCCCCATACCACGGGGACTCGAGAGGATCACGATCCCTTTGCACCTTTTGGAGGTATGTCTCGATATTAACAAAGGTCTTGAACGCCATGTTGACTCTTTTCGCAGGACGGGCTGACCGAACGGATGATCCTTTCCGGCCACCGAGCAACACATACGAGATGGATGGGACCAGCAACGTCCCAGTTGAGCTTCCTGCAGTCAAGTTCAGTGACGCCAGAGAAGATCCTCGTCCACAATTTCACCCACGGGCTCAACCACAGGCTCGCCCCCAGTCACGGTCTCAGTCTCAGTTTCACTCAACAGGCTCCATGAGCGCCACGCCTTCTTCATACGGGCATCCCGTTCAGCCTGCAGGTCCTGTCGATCCGCGAGCCAATCTCAATGCCTCGCTGAGAGAACGGCAGCAGCACACATATGTCAACCATTGGAACCAGTATCGGGCTCTGGGTCAGGATGAGCGTTAGGAAATGCAGGGAACTGGTTATGGAAAGGGAACGGGAGCTGAGGGGCTTTGGCGTTGAAAGGTGGCTTTTGACAAGCATTTGCTGGCGTTGCACGTCGTCGATAATACCCCATTTTTCTGTACGATACGGCTTGGTATTATGGAACGCGAATAGGTTGAAACAAAATCCCATGTGGCGTAGATCTGCCCTGCAAGGCGCCTCTCTCGTCATGTTGATGACAAGCAACATCTCGGATTGGATCAAGAGGAGATGCATAGGCACTCGGGTCTTCGGCTCTCCCGCTGCGGCCCGCTCTATAGCGGAGTCGGGTGAGCATCCGTATCTGCTGTATCACTATCACTCTCGCAAGCTCGCAAGCTGACAGTCTTACAGGCCGTGATAATTCGGGCTTTTACAGGGATGGATGTCAGCCTGCGTGAACTCGCCGATGCCGAGGGCTGAATCGATCCCATCTACCCATTGACCAGTTGGGCGTTCCCTCGGTCTGTGGAAAGGCTCACTCAGTGTTTCCTATGGTGCACTTCTTGCATCTGATGGTTTACACGACATCGTTACCGCCCCGAGATAGTTTCACCACAGCTTGCCTCATTCTCGACTCGGGCCTATCAGGGCATCACAATCCAACACACAGTCCTCTGCCAAGATGAGGGGGCGAACGACTATCGAGCCGTTCTGGGACTGCCGACTGAGACACAACAGCGCGGGGGGCTTGAGCTGAGTCGACAGCGGGAAAAGCCCTCAATGCGGGGAGAGGGGAAAGAAGAGGGCATTCGAAATAAGGCAGACGGTTGGTGGTAAAGTCTTGGGTGAGAGATGTTTCTGTATTTGTGTTGATGGTGCTGGTATGCCGTGTTTCTTGCAGACGCCCCTTGACGACGAGAGTCTGACATAAACCAGAACAGGTCCACGATAAGGGTCTATAAAAGCCCCAGGGTGTCTGCTGTCAGCTTGACTGCGTCTGTTTCTTCCTCATCCACGAGCAATTCACTTACATATACACATCTCTCACAATGCCCTCTGAGCCAGTCTCTACCTCGCAAGGCTTCTTGCCATTGGGAGACGAGTCTCATCACGACTCCAACCAGGACGCCTCTGCCGCACCGAAGCGTCTCGTCATCTGCTGTGACGGTACCTGGCAGTCGTCCGTGTCCGGGCTCAAGAACATCCCCTCCAATGTCACCAGGATCGCCCGTTCCGTCGCCCGCAGCGGCAAGGACGAGGACGGAAAGGTCTGGCAGCAGGTAGTCTACTACGATGCTGGCATTGGCACTGGAGACCTTGCCCAGGATGAGCAGAACCGACAGGGTGGCTTCGGTGTTGGCTTTGTTGGCAATGTCATTGAGGCTTACAACTTCCTCGTTCTTAACTACAACGTTGGTGACGAGGTCTTTTGCTTTGGCTTCTCGCGTGGCGCTTACACGGCTCGCGCTGTGGCGGGCCTCGTCACTGACATTGGCATCGTCTGTCCCAAGGATCTCCAAGATTTCCCGGACCTGTATGCCCTCTACCAGAAGAACCCTGACGGCCACCACTTTCGAAAGAGCCAGGCTTATAGGGACTGGGTCAATGGCATCCCCGAGAAGCAGCAAGCCAACGGGAGCGCCCAGGCACTTACCAAGTGGCAGCGGCCTCCTCACCACGACGCCCCTGAGGCATCTCGTGTTGTCAAGGTTGTTGGTGTCTTTGACACAGTTGGCAGCCTGGGTATCCCAGACCTCCCCTGGACCAGGTTCAACCTCAAGTTTCTCGAGAAGACGATGGGCATCCAGGACCCTGGCTTCCACAACATCTCCCTCAGCCCCTGTAAGTGTTGACGAACCAATTGGTGCCAAATCTTTGACTAACTGTGATGCAGACGTCCAGCATGCTTTCCACGCACTGGCTCTTGACGAGCACAGAGGCCCATTCTCCCCTTCACTCTGGCACTATCCATCAGAGGACCAGCACCCAGTAGAGCCAGCCAAGGATCTCAAGCAGCTCTGGGCTGAGTGGCAGGAGGCTCACAAGAACCCAAATGCTAGCCCGAAGCAGCTGCAAGACACTTGGTCAGCCGTCGTCGACGGCGAGATGTATAAGCAGCTCCGGGATAACAAGTCGGAGCTGCTGCAGGTCTGGTTCCCTGGTGTGCACATCAACATTGGAGGAGGCAATGATGATCTCCTGACGGATAAGAAGGGAGACTTTGAACGTGAGTTGTGCCATATTTGACAGCGAGACCTTGTACTGACCATGACAGAAATTGCACTCATCTCCTTTGCTTGGATGTGTGAGCAAGTCGCCCCCTATCTTCAGTTCATTGAAGATGGCAGTCTCGCTGGCCTGGGCCAGTCAGCCGTTGAAGATCGATACAACCTCCTGAAGCCTCTCCTCGACAACATTGAGAAGGGCGAGG
The DNA here is from genome assembly GCF_000151355.1 of Fusarium vanettenii 77-13-4. Taxonomy (NCBI): domain Eukaryota; kingdom Fungi; phylum Ascomycota; class Sordariomycetes; order Hypocreales; family Nectriaceae; genus Fusarium; species Fusarium vanettenii. The sequence continues at coordinate 899,585 of NW_003315881.1, forward strand.
AGAAGGATTTCGGTAAGGGCATCATCACAAGCCGCCTGACCGCGGGACTCGACAGGTCGGGCATCAGAAAGGCAGACGTCCGGTCTATCCCCAAGGAGGCCATCACAGGCTGGGCGACTGGTCCCATCGTCGACAGCTTCACAGGCGCCATGGTTGCAGGCGGCTCCATCGACAGAACACCAGGCCAGTACCGCAAGGACGACAAGGGCCGGGACCTCGGCGAGACGTACGAGATGATCCACCCATCTGTGCGGTACCGCATGAACAAGATCTCGAGCTACAAGCCCAAGGCCCTACGAGGGTTCGAGCGAGCCGCCGACGGCAAGACGTACGTGTGGAAGAAGGGGGGCATCACGATTCCAGAGTTTGTCATCAAGGCAGAGGATGCATTCTCGAGGCATGTGGCTCAGCAGGATCGGGGTGACAATGGTAACGCGAAGGAGTTTATCGCTGAGATTGACAAGTTTGTTGGTGTGGCTGCCAAGGCTGCTTAAGTAGTGTGAAGCACAAGATAGTCATGTCGAGCTTCTTTGTCTAATCAACTCTCAAGTCAAGTGTCAGCTTAACTCTTGAAAGTGATACCATTATAAGACTTACCCGAGGCAACTCGAGGTACTCCATGGTTGTTCATAGGCTACCTGGCCAACCATAAAGTTCTGAACTCTACCCATAGGTCTGGTAGCCCATATAAACGTTAAAAGCAGCTCCATCAACACCTAAACACCACTAGGGCATCCTCCCCAAGATACAATAAAGCAATCGATTTAGTCTTTGCGTCGTAATATCGATAATACAAGAAAGAGATTGCCTACAGCTCTGTCCAAGCACGGATCATGGTCAAAGTCTCCCACATCCCCATACCATGCCCGTGAGGCGAATCGTCAGTTGTAATAGAGTAGGTAGTTGTCAAGTTATGCGGTTTGTCCCTTTCCCGCTATGCGCCTGAAATGCATAATAAAAAAAGAAAAAGAGAAGCTTCTCGTCCTTGACCACGTTTCGTTCCCGAATTTTATCTTCTTTTTTTTTATAGCAACCACCCAGAAAAAAAAAAACCACAGAAAAGCAAAGTCCTAATCGCCGGTTCTCGTAGTAAATCAATCTCGTCCCTCTTCTTCTGTTGTCTAAACGCTTCACCTGTTCTGAAGCTTGGAAATCTCGTCGAGGAGATCCTGGAGGTCCTCGTCCTTGATCTTGTCGGCCAGTGACGGAATCAGAGTCTTTGCTTCGTCGGCGTTTTCGCAGCACAGTGAGCCTAAATTCAATGTCAGATGCTTTGCGCCGCGAATATTTGTTGTTGAATTTCCGTACCGAGCTGCGCGCGCTCAAACTTGGCCAGGTTCTTGTGTGCGCTGAGGAGGCGCTCTACAGCCTCGACATTCTCCTTTTGCGTGAAGCGGGCGAAATGATCGAGGTAGGTGAGGGTCTGGTTAAGCATTCTAGCCGATAGAACCACATGTCAGCCTGCCCCAATGGTAGTGAGCAAAGAAAACTAGGCGCCATTACTCGGTCTCGTTGACGTTCTTGCGGTCGTTCCGTCGCTTGGCGACCAGCGCGTTCAGGACCAGGGCAGCTTCCGAGAGGGTCAGGGTATCGACCTCTTGGAACTCGCCGAGGTTGAGGACCGTGGATGCCTCCTCGTTACCCGGGGGCGGGGGCTTGGGGCGCGATGTTCGAGGATGGTTGATCTTCTTTGGCTTGGGAACCTGGCCGTTCTCCATGGTGGTAAGCTTTTGGACGTGTGGTTAAATTGGAAGCTTGTATCGGATCGCGCGAAGCCGACGAGTATCGTTTACGGTGCGCGATGATATGCGCGACTTGTGGTTTTCGGAGAAAGACGTGTTTGATTGTTTGCTGTGTCGCGGTTGCGAGAATGAAAAAGAGGATGGTTGGCTTTCTGAGGTCAAGGAAAGGATGGATTGGATGGATGGATGGCGTCCTTGGTTCCTGGTGTACGTACCCCAGCTTAATGGGTGGGGCTCTCTCTCAGTCCCAGTGGATGGAGTCGCGTGGCGGTCCCAGTCCCAGCCAGCTCGTCCATCATATCAACCCCCGAGGAAAGGAGACGATAACCAGCGAAGCCTGAGGCCATCTAGAGATCTTGTTTATGTGATTAAATCCTCGGCGATAACTACGCGACTGGGTGTGTACCTCTACAAACTCCCATTCACAGCTAATAGCTAACATCTCACAGCTCCGTCTCACCCTTCCCTCTCACCCTGGCTCATAGCTGGTCTCCCATGATATCGACGGACTGGTGAGCCTCAAGGGCTAGCGGTACTTTACATTATACAATTAATACGTCGTTGCACAAATCAAACACGATGTAAGTATATGTCTCATCACTTGGTCATCACAGCATTAATCCAGGCTTAACAGGACCGTCTTTGCTCTCATCATCATCAACAAGGCCGGCGGCTTAGTCTTCAACAAGAACTTCCAAGATGGCCTCCAACAGATCAGCACAAACGACTATCTAGTTCTAGCCGGCACATTCCACGGGTAAGTCCCCCTCTCACATTGTATATCACCAGCTCACAACGCCTCAGAGTCCACGCCATCACGGCTCGCCTCAACCCCGTCAAGAACCTGCCAGGCTCGATACCCCCAGGCAACAGGCCAGAGCCGTCATCAGGCCTGGAGGTGCTAGAGACGGAAAACTTTCGCATGCAGTGCTTTAACACCATCACTGGCACCAAGTTCCTGCTCTTCACCGACACCACCCAGGCCAACGTCGATGTCACCATCCGCAGGATCTATGACCTCTACTCAGACTACGTCATGAAGAACCCCTTTTATTCACTCGAGATGCCTATACGCTGCGACATCTTTGACCGGAAACTGTTGTCCTATATCAGGGAGATCAATAATCGATAGACATGGGAATAGCAAGACAGATTCACCGAGTAGCAGAGGATAATGTGTGGTTATGGCTTTAATGTTCTTGTCGTCGTCTAAACCCCTAGCCCGTGTCTATTGTACATGTACCGCGGCGTCGACATAGCTGGATCGCAATCTACTATGAAGTATCCATCTTGTCTCCGTCGCCTTTCTTATCGCCCTTGTCTTGGCCCTTCTTGTCATTGGATCCACTGCCCTCGCCGGATTCGTCCTCCTCCTTGACGCCCTCCAGCGACGCCTTCTTGGCAGCCTCCTCCTCTTCGCGCGCCGCCTTCTCCTGCCGGGCCTTCTCTTCCTCCATACTCATGCGCAGGGCGAGGGCGAGCTCCGGCTCCATCGCGGGGTCGAATCCAAACTCAAACTCCTCGTTGCTGCCACCCGCACCTCCAGCGCCGCTGGATCCGCCAGCATTCTCACCCAGGAGGATGGGGGTAGAGATCAGCTGGTCGCTGAGAAGCTTGGGGCTGGGAGGGATGACGACCAGGTGGGAGCCTTCGCTGGTCTTGACGGTATCGATAAAGAGCTGGAGCTTCTTCTGGGTGGTATCGTCGTCGAGATCGCCAAACAGGACAAAGTCGATAGTGACATTGGCCTTCTTCATCTTCTTCGCCAGCTGGGTGAGTTCCTTCTCAGATTCCTCGATGGGGGAGCAAACAAAGACTATTATTCGCTGCTTCTGCGATCGGTTCTGGCGGTGCTTCAGAGCAAGCTACAACAGGGTTAACGCTAGTCGACAGACGACATCCAAACATCAACGTACAGCAGCCACCTGAATGCCTGTCTTGAGGTGGGAGGAGCCTCCAATCTTCTTCTTTGTCCGGTGCAAGCCTTCGAGGATCTTGCCCTGCTCGGTCGTGAGAGTGACCAGCACCTCTGGTCCCTTGCCGCCCATGCTCATCAAGCCCACAGAGGACTCGGGGTTGCCTTGTGTGATGGTCTGGAACGTGATGTTGACGGCGTCTACTTGCGAATCGAATCGGGTGGGTTGGTAGTCGCCATTTCTGCTGCTCTCGCTGTTGTCAACGACAACCATGACCGCCTCGAGAACCATCTTGGCTGTCTGTCGGGACGCTGTGGGAAATGTCCAGGTGGTGCGAGTATAGGAGGGAGATTGAAGGGAGATCGAAAAGACAACAGATAGAGGGTGCGCCTGTGTTGGTGTTGAGCTTGGATGGAGGTGAGAAGGCTAGAGGCAAGCGAAGCTCCCCAGTGTCGTAAGGCAGTTCAGCCTGGCCGTGTCTCGAGCTAGGTCTGGGTGAGGTACAGCTACCTGTCTTCAGTAGTGATAAGCGCTAGCGGGCGGGTAGCAGTACCTGAAAGCCTCCGCGCATTCAATGCTTGCGTCAGGGAAGCTTGGATGCTTACCTAATTCGGAGAACCCGCTCAGCTTTGTTTACTTCCCGAAAGGCTCCACCAAGATCTCAACCAACTTGACATACGCGCCCGGGGTAGACAAACCTAGCGACTTCTTCATCATCATTCTTGTCACGCCGACGCATTCAACAAACGCGCATTGCGCCCCAACGACAAGACAAAATGGCACCCGTGCGATCGAAAAAGCAAGCTTCAGAACAAGCACTTACATCACCGAGAAAGCTGGCCATGGCCGAAACGGTTCCTCCGCGGGCAGGGAGCCCTTCAGCATATCCACGAAGTCCTATCAAGAGACGAACCCCGGGTACAATCACCATGCAGCAGAAGCAAGCCATGATTGATAATATGCAACTTGAGAGTACGCGATTTCAATATCGCATCCAAAGACGCGCGACTGACCTGCATCCCAGTCACCGAACGCGCTCGACGATTGAGAGCTCAGTACAGTTTCATGGCAACCACCGTCCGTTCACGTGTCGAGATGCGAATCAACAGAATACCCATGTCCATGAGGAACGTCAAGATGGGTGACCTGCTTCAGAAGTTCCTCGAACAGGAACAACAACGAGCCACAAGATCTGCGGCTCTAAGGAAAGCGGTTGTGGCTCGGACAAGCCCCCAGAAGCAACTTCATTCCGCTGCACACGCCGCAAGGGGAATGACGCGTACAAAGAAGCGTATGAGGTGGGTGTTTATCCAAGTAATTGAGTAAAGAACAACAGCTAATACATCTTTCCCAGCGATGCCATCTCAGGAGACAAGGAAAACGAGATCGAGCACAACGAGAATATGAAAAAGAGGGTTCGAGCTACACAAAACCCAGACGTTGCTCACGTTCGACCTGCGCAAATTCTTTCGCCAACTTCTTCCAACTCAAGACTGGCCAACCGATCTCGGCCAGCCTCCCCCGTCAAGTCTGGCATTGCACGTCCAGCCTCACCACTGAAGAATTCAGGAACTTCACGCTCAGCAACAGCCACGAGTATGCTTTCCAGCATGGTGGAAAAGGCAAAGGCCACGAGAGCAGGAGTTGCACGCAAGGTGACGACCGCCTCGACCGCCAGCACAAGTTCAACCAGCACCACGGCCGCCACTCGAACCAGGCGCGCGGCAGCAACGACAGCTTCTAGGGCGCCTGCTTCCAGGCCGACTACGCGAACTGCTCGCAGATCCCTCGCTAACAGTGAGACGAGCGAGGCCAGCTCAGGAACCGTGGTGAGGAAGGGTGCTGCATCTCGGGGTGCTGCAGCCAAGAAGACTGCTGCGAGCTCCGTTCGTAAGACCACAACAACAACTACCAAAAAGACTGCTGCGAAATCCACTGCAACCACTGGGACAGGAAGAGTGCTGCGGAAACGCGCATGAGGTGTGTGAATTTTGATGAAGCATGAACTGGGTTGAGAGTATTTGTTTTTCTCGGGATAGGCGTTAAGGGGTGGCGGAATACGGTGTACAGGAAAGGTTTCGGGTTAGCATACATGAAAACTGCAAACGCCCAAGAGAGATAAGATATGCGAGCATTACAATAGCCAGTTGAGGCCTTTTCAATGACGAATGGCTTTACACGCGCTAATCTAGGCGGCTCCCTTCTTCTTCTTCTTGTCCTCGACAAGCTCGATGTGATCCTCTGGTATCTCCTTGTACTTTTCAATCAAGAACTCCTCCAACTCCATGCTAACATCACCTTGCACCACAATTTCCTCTCCTCCACCAGGGAGTTTGGTTACCGAAGAGCCAGTAGCAAATTTCTTGCCAAGGTCCTTTGCAACCTAGGACCGGTTCAGTACAGAGACTTGGCATGTGAAAGAGTTCGCGGACTCACCTTCTTAAGTTCCAAACCGAATGCCTCCAGGCCTATCACGGCTGTGACATATTTCTTCTTGTTCCGCTCGATACGCTTGATGGTGACAACGCTCTTGGCCAGTTTATCGGCCTGCTTAGCCTCGGCGGCCTCAGCCTTGGCAGTCTTCTTCTGGGCGTCCTTCGCGGCTCGCTTCTGGGCCTCTACGGACAGCGACGCGGTGGCAGCCTCGAGGGCCTCTAGCATTGGGGTTATCGCGTGATCATTGGCGTTGGTGTTTGGGGGTGGTGAGGCGAACCTGCGGACCAAATGTGCTCGTACAAGGCGGGCTCGTTCTCCTGCAGCCACTCCTGGCACTTTTTGACAGTGCCGCCATACTCGCAATACTACTCGGACGGATCATTCAGCTCGGGGGGGTCTCTCTCGAAGCGTGGAAGCTCGTCAGGGGTGGAGGTGTACCTCAGGGGGGAGGGTGCAAACTGTAGGCACATGGTCAGATATTGAGCTCCTTAGAATCGAGATTGCATCAAAGATGGGAAAGCAGACGCGTACCACCGCAGTAAGTGACATGACGGCCTTGAGGCTCGCCCTCGGGCTGTTCTACATCGGCCATGGGTATTGTAGATGTGGGTTGGGGTCAAAAAGTATGGGTAGCAAAAAAAGCTTTGCTGTGTTTGTATGGCGAGACGCGTTGCTCGTGCTGGATCGACGACGACCTTCGGCCCATGGCGGGGTAAATTTCATGGAGGGGCTCGCATTGAGCTGGGCTGAGCGTGCGAAGCCGGGCCGGGGACGGCGGGGCCGTGACGGAGCCCAGCTTTTACAAGCCTGAGGCAGCACGGTCCTTAACAATTTTTCTCAATCTTGGTGAATGTCTGAGGCATCAAGATCTTGTTCTGCACGACCCTTCCTGTTTAAGAGCTCTGGCCAAGTCTCTCACATGGCGTGTCACAACCAAGAGAGACGGCTATCGATGACGCTAGAGACTGGGGCGCATTGGAACAATATGCGCGCATGCAACCTCGCGGAACTATTGCTTCTTGAGCCCCCCCTCCCCCCACGATGCATACAAACATCACACTCTTGTCACGCACAGCGGGTAGAATCTACCACCCGTTGAACCCCATTGAACCGGGATCCATTGGATCCCCAAGGCCAAGTCACACGGGAGGGTCTCGTCACTTTTTCCCTGCTTTCCTGATTTGTTTCTTCAGCCCTGGTCTTTTCAACCCTGCTCGTCTGCAATAGGCATCTTACGGTCCAGGGTCTGGATCTTGCGCTGAAGCCTGCCTCCGCCACTTCGCCTACGACACCCTTGCCTGACAAGACAAACATTCGGATCAAACTCTTGTCCAGCGGGCGGCTTGATCTCTCCGGTCATCCATGAATGTTTTGATCGATCAAACACGGCCGCCTAGGTTGGCCTCTTAGATTTCACCATGGAGAATTCACAGCCACTTGACAGCATAGAGTCTAGACCACCCATGCTGAAGGGCAGCCATATCGTTCGGCGACCACCCGTTCGGGCCGGCTCTGTTGCATGACTTGTATCAATCGAGCGACCGCATCGTCCCGTCGTGAACACCCGTCATGCGTTCAAGCTGGGCTATCACAAACCGGTACGGCGTTCTCGGAAGTCGACGTGATGCAGGCCAAGGAGATTAGCCGCCGAGGAAACGCGCTACACTTCTCATTGGCTGCATAGATGGATTCAAGAGGCCAATCATCTCTCACGCCCGTCACAGTCATCACAGTTTCGCGCGCGCAACCAAGCCGGACCCCTGTCAACCGCTGTCATCTCAAAATAGCAGTCGAAGATATTGAATCTAATTGGCCCTTCTCAGTCGCTAGTCGCTCGATAGCGGGGATTATCCAGCCCAGCGACCGGGAGTCGATCCCACCTTGACGCAACCTCTTCTATGTCTTGTCTACCGCCAGCACCACGCTCACCATGGCCTCGCCGCTCTTTGCCAGTCAGCTCCTCCAACAGACGCTGAAGATGCCTGTCCCCGCCTCCGCCTCGCCGTGTCCGCCGCATGCAACCGGGTTTGTCGACGCATCGGCCCACTTGAGGCCGCTTCGAAGACCTGGACTCGTCGGCTTGGATCTGCCACTGCAGGCTTCTTGCCGCCCATTCATTTCGCCCTAAGCCAGCCTCCGAATAGCCGCCCCCAGAAGTTTACGTTAGGCTCGGGCAATTCTGGGCCAGTCCTTTGCCACTTAAGACTATGGAAGTCCCCCGGCCAGCGGCCTGGCCCCCATTCCTCCACATTCCCTTCTTCCGCCTCAGCCCTTTCTCGTTTTTGTCAGTTTGCAGATCACTTTATAGAAGCTTCGTTGACCGAAGCATCCTGTCGTTTACACAATACCCTAACCACGGCGCCGGCCGTCGATTCCACCGTTACTATCACGACTAATACACACATCAGCCTTGCGTTTGGCCCTTGGCCTTGAGACAGATATCGAGGATAGCTGGCTTGGAAACGCGGCAATGGCTGATGCCCAAAACCGATATTACCCCCTGGACTCTTCGCTGGCTCGAAGACACAGGGGAAGACTTAATCCCATAATTGAGGAGGACAGCGACGATGGCACGGGTCAGAACAGGGGCAGAGCGAGACGCACAGATGAACTCAAGATCGAGGCATGGCTCACACCGATAAGCGATCACTTTCCCACGCCAAGAGGAATGCATTATCTGTCTGCCCCCGTTCTCCCATCTTCGCCCTCCACCAACTCGGTTACCGATACCTCCCCGACGGCGTCCACCAACCCCTGGAACCGCCAGAGCGTCATGACCGAGGCCACCGAGTTTGAGGATCTCTACGATGTGACGGATGAGGATGAAGAGAGTTTTCCTCCACGGAGGGACTCTCTGAAGTCGAGGCAGGCCCCGGCTCAGCAACCCTCAACCAAGCAACCGACACGGCTCATCATCCCCCAGACACCTGGCAACTCTGTTGAGCCGTGGTCCGCCGTAGAGAGCATCAAGAAGACACTGGCCTCCCCAGTGCCTCTGACTCCTTCCGCCAAGCTCCCAATGTCACCAGCCCAGGTGACATTCATGGACCAGCAGCATATGACAATAACGCCAACTATGTCAGCACCTCCATCTCTCGACGGTAGCTTGACATCTGAGCAGCTCGCGGCCATGAGTGCTCCCCCGACCCCTGTTATGGAAGGTGAGGATACAGCCGCTGAGGATGCTTGGTCTGGAGTGCAGCTGCAGCCTGGTGCTCTGGCTACTCTCCATGCCCTCTCCAGTGGAGAGAATCCTCACGAGCAACCCGCTCAAGTCCTTGAAGTTCCCCAACATGAACCGGCTACCAGCGAGATGCGACAACATCGACCACAACTGATGACAAACCTCCACCCGCCGCAGGTAGATGGCAGAAACTTCTCTCCCAGGCGTAACCGGCAGTCGCTCGCTGAGCTGACAAGGCTCGACATTCCCTCGCCAAGCAACTTCTTCTCTGGCTTGTCTCCCCGGTCCCGGAATACCTGGCATATCCCTTCCAGGTCCCCAGAGGAGATGGCTCCTCCAACCTCGACAACCGCTGAGCAGTTCTACCGATGTCCCTGGAACACGACAAACGCGAATACATCGGTGCCTTCCATTCCTGTTCGTAAAGACTCTGCTGAGGAGTTCTACCGCAATGTCAGGTTCACGCCTGCCGCTCCTTCGGAGGCCATTGTTGAGCAAGTCATTGAGTTGAAGGAGGAGGATGACTTCTCGGATGATATGCCCACTGCTCGCCCTGCCTTTGCGCACAGCACGACCGCCTCTACTGTTGAGACACCCAATATGCCACCTTCGCCTATGGTCGAAGACGCCCCTATCGAGATTGTCATTGATTACGATCCCGACTATGCTCGCAAGCAACAGAAGGAGGCCCTTGCACACCTTGACCGTACTGAGCTCTGGCTTGGTGCCCAGCGAGCCTACCTCCGCGGTGTGCAAGACGATACCCGTGAAGACGAGGGTGGCTTGAACACTATTGCTGAGGAAAATGAGGAGGATTCCCCGAGAAGCCCCAAGATTCAACTCCAGATTAAGCCTCAGGCCCAGCCTGAACCTCCTGTTGCTTCCAACAGGAAGACAGTCCGCTTCTCCAACCTCATCTCAACGTCGGAGCACCCCAAGCGCCTGCCTTCGATGCTTGTTCGACGAGAGTCTGCCTACTACCGAGCCTTCCAGGACTATGTTGTCCGCATCCATCGCCAGGATGTCTTTGTTCACCAGCTCGCCCGCTTCGAGGCCATCCAGGCCCAGCGTGTTTCCCTTCGTGATGCTCACCGCAACCAGCTGCTCGGAAAGTACCAGCTCAGTGTGGTTCCTCAGTCTGCTAAGAAGCGACTCAGCGCCAACGTCGCTCGTGGTGATGACACCATCATCGACGACCCTGAGAAGCTTCGCCGGGAGAAGGAGGCTGAGGCCATGAACCAGATGACCGTTGCTGCTTGGCACGTCGCTGCCATGAAGATGCTCAACGGCGGTCGTCTCATCTCTGCCCCTGTGACGAAGCGACTCGCTCGCCTCTCTCGGGTGGCCCCCAACGAGAATGGTGTGACCCGCGATCGCGCCAGGGTCTTGGATCTTGGTGGACAGGCTACATGTGACTGGGCATGGCACTGCGCCCTCCAGTTCCCGACTACCAAGATCTACACAGTCACCACCAAGGCGATCCGCCAGTTGTCCAACTGCAACGTGCGCGGACCCCCCAACCATCGCCAGGTGGCTGTCGAACGATTGTCTCGGCTCCCTTTCTCAGACAATCACTTCGATCTCATCTCTGCCAGGGAGCTTCACAGCATCCTCAAGTTTGTCGGCGAGAACGGTGAAGACGAGTGGGAAGGTTGTCTCAGGGAGTGCATGCGTGTACTCAAGCCTGGCGGCTATCTCGACTTCTCCCTTCTCGACTCGGACATTATCAACGCCGGCCCTGTTGGTCTGGCCAAGAGCGTCGAGTTTGGCTTCGCTCTCAAAACTCTTGGGTATGATCCCAACCCAACCAAGCTGTGGCTTGGCCGCTTGGCTCGCGCCGGCTTCCGGGATACCCGCCGCATCTGGATGTGCTTGCCGATGGGAGCCCGGCGAAGCATGTACAAGCCGCCCACCCCTCCCTTGAAGGACAACATCAATGGCGAGGTGGCCAAGACGTGCACGCTTGAGGCCATGGTGATGGGTAGCAGCGACGACATCGCCAGCGCGTGCAGTCTTGTTGGTGGTTGGAGCTGGGAGCGGTGGCTGCTACGCTGTGAGATGGAAAAGGTCTCTGGCGAGCTTCGACTTGCTGACACGGTGACGACGGGTGCTGCCATGGAAGAAGCTGGCAAGTGTCTGGATGGCGTCGCCGCAGTATTCGAGGAAGGTCGAAACTGCAAGTCAGGCTTCCGCATGCTTACCGGCTACGCTCGAAAGCCCAGAGCTGGTGAGAAGATCAAGATTGGTCTACGCGGGTAATTAAGGAATTGTCTTTGACGACTCGTGGAGGATCTCCTTTGTTATATGCCCTCGCTTGACAAGATTATATATAGACGACTGTTTGCTTTCGGGTACGGGACATGGGATGGGATATGGGATACGGGATACATGCATGATATGGGATACAATGGATGAGGCATGATGAGGGATGAGATGATGCGTGGACGATACCTTCAGGATTAATTGGGGGGATAGGCTGCGATATCCTTGTTCTTGGGGCATGCCTCTTTTGGCGAATGGGGTTTGGATACATCCATGTTGTGTACTTACAGATACCATTGTTAATAGTGCAGGGCGTGGTGGTTCTGATCTCGAGATACAGATGGCTAAATACGATGCCTTGTCTGGCAGTTGTTCAAGTTTAAGCGCTTGTGATTAATTTTCGCTTCTCCGTTTATGAATATCTGCACTTGAAGTTGTGTTAAAAGCTGTGCTCGGTAGTGGTGGGGTAGCAAGGCGGCTGAGGAGGCATTTTGAAGTCATCTAGATTAAATCCCTGGCCAGAACACCAAATTGGCTGGAGGATCCGACTATTCAGGCTAATTTTGATGAAACCAATTGAATTTATGTTGTACAATATCCAACATCTATATTAATCTTGACTTGAAAATATCTCTTAGTATATGACTGACTGCGTGTTGCAGGAACCCGCCTTTTGCACTTTCAACTGTAGGGTAGGTAACTCGAATTTAAATGCACTCTCAATTTTGCTGACCATTCACAACCTTCAAGACGGGAAACGCCGGCGAAAAACCGGACCCACCATCCAACAGCTTCCCTCGAGCAGCTCCATCACCATCATCGACTACCCACGGCACATTGAAAAACGACACCCCCAGCCTCGGATCGACTCTCTATTCCCCTCGCGACCGAAGCAATTCTATTATGTCGGGAAACAACAACTGGCAGGAGGAAGCTATGCGGCGTCTTCGGCAGATGCAGCAGGCCCGCGGCGGCTATGGTGGTGGTGGCGGCCCCAAGATGCCTCGAGCAGCCGGCGGTGCCGTCTTTGCCAGTCTGCTCATCGCTGGTGGTGCCGTGGTTATCTCCAACTCGCTGTTCAACGTTGATGGTGGTCAACGGGCTATCAAGTACCGGAGGGTAAGCGGTGTTAGCAAGGAGATTTACGCTGAAGGTAAGAGACGATCCTCGGGCGATTCGGTAGTCGTGATCAAGACCTCGAGGCTGACAAAACCGGACAGGAACTCACATCAACATCCCCTGGTTTGAGACCCCGATTGTGTACGATGTCCGAGCGAAGCCGCGCAACGTCGCCTCGTTGACGGGCACCAAGGACCTGCAGATGGTCAACATCACCTGCCGTGTGCTCTCGCGGCCTCAGATCGACGCCCTGCCCCAGATCTACCGGACACTAGGCGCCGACTACGACGAGCGTGTGCTGCCTTCGATTGTTAACGAGGTTCTCAAGAGCGTCGTTGCTCAGTTCAATGCCAGTCAGCTCATTACTCAGCGAGAGATGGTTGCCAGGCTGGTGCGAGAGAACCTTTCCCGACGAGCTGCCCGGTTCAACATTCTCCTCGACGATGTGTCTCTGACTGTATGTACAATGCAATTGGATTTTGTGCGCATTGCTAATGCTATACTAGCATCTCGCCTTCTCCCCCGAATTCACTGCCGCCGTCGAGGCCAAGCAGGTTGCCCAGCAAGAGGCCCAGCGAGCAGCCTTCATCGTCGACAAGGCGCGACAGGAGAAGCAGGCCATGGTTGTCAAGGCACAGGGTGAGGCACGCTCCGCCGAGCTGATTGGCGAGGCCATCAAGAAAAGCAAGGCCTACGTGGAGCTCAAGAAGATTGAGAACGCCCGGCAGATCGCCGCCCAATTCCAGGAGGCTGGCTCCAAGAACAGGCTGCTGCTCGACTCGGAGGGTCTCGGCCTCAACGTGTTTGACGATAAAGAAAAGAACTAAAGTGCAGTAAAGAAAGAGAACGGGTGGTGGTGGTGTATCATGGAGAGGTGTGCCCGGGGTTAATGCAAATCTCCACTGTATGTCTATCAACGAGGGCTGTATTATTATGAATAACGAGGTAGTAAAGGAGACTACCTATTCTGCTCTAGTTGTTTCTCGTCCATGACATTTCTGTTGATTTCATGATGGTTATGACTGAGTATCAACCTACGAATACCTGTAGTTTAAGTGAGTGAACCATGGCAAGACGTTCGAATAGATCGAATGTATTAATCATCTGCATAAACACACCATTACCATCCATCGTACGACAACGATTACCAACTGCTTGAAGCCTGTATCGCTGGCACGTCAAAGATCCCAGCAGCAAACAAAGCCCACCTAAACAGGCATCCATCCCACTCTACCAGGGTTGCCCCTCCTAGTCGCTAACCTTCCAACCTAGCGGGAAGGGAAGGGAAGGCAACCAGCCCAAACTTAGTAAAACCCCACCATCAATCAGCAGCAGCAGCAGCAGCAGCACCTCACTCGGCCCAACTGCCCTTCTGCTTCCTCTTAACATCAGCCTCGCATACTTTTTTCCAAACTTTACACGACGACTCGTCGCATCTCGAAAACAAATCTTTTCCTCAAGACTTGAAATTCTTCTACTCCAACAACCGCAAACATGTTGATCAAGTACGTCGCGATACCGCTTTCCTGATAGCTTCCATTACCCCCCCACGTCATGACGATCGAGAGAGCTAACCGCTCTGCAAATAGGGTCCGCACACTCACCGGCAAGGAGATCGAGCTTGATATCGAGATGGACTACAAGGTACTACCGCGCGCGCACTGAGCTTCATGGGAAAAAGAGCGCATGGACTGACCGCTCCGTTGCAGGTCTCCCAGATCAAGGAAAAGGTGGAGGAGAAGGAGGGTATCCCCCCCGTTCAGCAGCGTCTGATCCACGGTGGAAAGCAAATGTAAGCTTTTCTTACAGAATATGGAGGACGGAAATGCTGACAAACATGACCTCCAGGACGGACGACAAGACGGCCGCTGAATACAACCTCGTCGCTGGCGACACTCTTCACCTCGTCCTCGCCCTTAGGGGAGGACGATGGCTGGCATAGACAAATCATCCACAGCGACTTAGAGACAATCCGAGAACCCTCCTGACACGGCTATTTGCGCTGGTCATGGGAACAACAAACATGAGGCTGCATTTCACCGGCGTTGGACAAGGAGGGACGATGCGCAACATAGAACAGGTGGATGTATTGCGTATGTGTGTGTATGGTCGCAAGAGGCCGGCCAGCATCAGAAATGACTTGTGATGTGACGTTCAAGGTGAACCGCGGCACTGCGCAGCATGCTGTCATGAGTTGTGTGTTGCTTATACCCAAGAATCACCACCACGGGCACGGGGAGAAGCGCTGGGAGAATGCGCCCTGCAAGCTGCTGTCGTTTCAATGCGTGTAGTTCTCTGTCAATTCCAGTCATGCCTCTAAAGAACTCGCTCGCTCCAACATGCCTCCGTTAACCCTTCCACACGTTGCCTTTTGATCTGATACCTGGTAGTGTCCATATCCTTTACTGTATTTCCATTCTAGTAACCGGGCTGAACCCATGATCCGAATCCACTTCCTGTTCTTGATGATAAATCAAACGCTTATACCCATATCCATTTCCTCTATACTACACCCGTTTGTAGTCTCTGGCCATACAACCAGGCAAACTGACCATTCAATCCCAAACAACGCCGTTGATCCGTGGTTCACCGAAAACCATTGACAAAAAAAAAAGCACTTTAAGTCCTCTTCTTTGGCTTCATGAATACATCCACCGCCTTGCGCTTGCGAGGCATGGGCAGGGGTGCTCGGGCGGGAGGAGAAGACGACGGCCCAGGGTCGGCACTCGGTGGAGGGGAACTCTGTGTTCGAGGGGGTCGCTGTGAGGGCATGGGTGGCTCTGCTCGCGGCTTTGAAGGCGCTGGTGCAGAGGATGTTGTAGTTGACGGCTTGGATCCTTTGTAGCTGTTTGAAAGGATACCAGAACGCTTGGCTGGGGTCGCCGAAGTCCGGAGAACACCTGATGATGAGCTAGGTCTCTTGAGCAATGACGCGGCGGACGACTTCGCAAAGGATTTGGGAGCTGGCTTGCGAGGAACGGGTTCGGGCTCATCCTCCTCATCTTCATCGAATAGATCATCGCCCTGATCCGATTCAGAGTCGGATATAAAGGTAGCTCGCTGCTCATGAGCCAGCATTGCTTCAGAGGGCTCTGAGGCTTTGGGAGCTTTGACCAAGGAGGGTAGAGCAGCTCTCCGTTCGTCGTTAACCATGGCGGCGGGTGCCCTCCTGAGCGCTGTGATGGCGTTGGACGCAGCGGTTGGCCTAGACAATTTGCGGTGGATGTTGGAAATCTCCTGTGTCTCGCGTCGGATCTTGCGCATCGTCTGCGCGCCCGTCTTTGTCTTTGTGCGACTGCCCTTGTTGAATGTGAGGGTGCTGCTGGAGGAATCGCGTTGGCCCCATGGCCGCCTGGGTCCAATCTTGGCTGCCAGGCCTGGCAGCAGTCTCCTGTCGACGATTTTGCTGGTATTCTTCTCCTTGTCCTGCCTGAGCCCAGCAAGGGCGTTCATGAGTTTCGCCTCGCTCTCTTGGAGGGCATTATCGTGGTCCTTCTTGTACTTTTTCCAGACGCGAAACCAGCTCTTGGGATTCTGGGGTTTGTATGCCTTGGCCTTGACCTCCATGGGGAACTCGCGCTCGATGATCTTCAGCCAGACCTCGCCCGTCTCCCCCTCGACCTGGGGCGAGTTTTCCTCGATCCTGCGAAGCTGATGCGCATTGTCGATGCGGAGGAGGATGGGACGGACGGTATCATAAGGGAGATAGCCGACACCTTCAAGCTCTCGGATGTTCTTGATGCATGCCAGGGTGGCAAGCTCCATGAGGGATTTGGGAGCCATCTTGGACTTGGTATATCGATTTCGAAGGGATATTGATATTCTAATTCTTGCGCTCGGTCGAGTATCGGTCGGACTTGTCTGTCTTTAAGATGGCGATGTGAATTTGGATGGCGCTGACAGGAGAACCAGGGTTGGTTAAGGATTGAATACGCGGTCGTTGAGAACGTCTGAGATTAGAAAGAAGGGGATTGAGTCAATCCAGAAGGGGAAGTAGGTGCAAACAAAGACACCTTTCAAGGTTGTTAGGCAACTTTAAATGACAACACCATGATGACTTGTAGACATGAAATTGGTTGGAGGATGAGAGATGATGTTTAAAGGCACCTTTATTTCAAGGCTGAGCCACGACGTAGCCGTCGTGTTTGTGATAGGCAGGGAAGGTGATGCGGGTGCGGGAAGACGGTACGTACCCGGTGAAAGAGCACCTGCAGCACGGGGGAAGAGTCTAACCCTGTTGGGACTAAGCCGCTTAAAGGCCGTGAAGCTTTCTCCACTGGCGCTTGGTGGCTCGTGCGCCCAGGCGACAGCCTCAGCGAGGATGAGCCGCTGCTGGCCCATTTCGTCACTGCGAGACTTGGATTGCCTACAAGCTTCTTTGTCCTCCTGCCTACACCACCAGCCGCCCTCACGTCTGGCCTTTTATTTTCTTTATCTCTCGCAAGGTTTCGGTTGGCCTTGTGACTCCCCTTTATACCACTTCTACGCCTCCGACACACTCTCTCAACTTTTCCTCCTTTCACTCCAGCCAGCAGCCGTTCGCTACAATCCAATCCTCACACACCAGCCAACATGACGGAACCTTACATCAAGTCCGAGGGCTACATCAAGCCCGATCCCGAGAGCTCTGGATCACCAGCTCAGATGGATGAGGATGATCTCTACGAAGATGCCGGCGATCTCGAATTCTTTGACAAGAACGCGGCGAATCGCGCCTTTGAGACGCTCTACCTTGCGCGCGTGCCTCGCTACATGTGGGATGCCTGGATTAAGCTGACGGAGCGATTGGGCGACGACGACGAGATCCGGATTGGAACTTTGCGCACCTGGACCGAGCAGAAGCCTGACGGCAGCGCAAATGTATGCATTTCGCTCCCGACGGCCAAGTTGCTGTGCTGACAGATTGATAGACCAAGCTGAGGATGCTTCTTTCCGATCAATGTCCTGAGCACCAGATGCTGCCGCGCGAATACGATCTCGAAGTCCTCGAACCCAACGTCAACAATCATTTCATCTTCAGCGAAGAAGATTTGCCTGGCTACAAGGCGCAAAACAAGGCGCGACACGAGGCAGTCAACGCGGGCATTCCGAACTCGCTCCTGAGGAAGCCTAATAATAACGGAGGCTCGGATCGCCCCAGCTATGATCGAAGGAGCAGATACCAACCATATTACCGCAAGGCTGTTCCTAGTGAGTCACGCCGAACCAAATCTTCGAACCATAAAACTGACTGGTGGCAGAACGCACAAAGGTTTTCGGCAAGATTCACTATGATGTTCGTGTCGAGCCTCGTGATGTGAGGGAAGAGGAGCGACTTCTCGCTCAGCGCCTGCAAGATGCAGAGCAGTCCAAGTCGAAGCTCAAGATTATTAGCAGAAACAAGGCTTCGTCTATCATCAACCCTGGAGCTACCGGGTCAGCCAGCTGGGGAGGAAACTTTATCGTAAGTCTGCTATTCTCTCTGTGGGTATTGGCATTGCTAACCGGTAATCCAGAAAAACACCGCACCCATCAACAAGCCCAAGAAGGGAGAAGTCTTCAAGGCTGCCCGTATCCCCGAGAACCAGCTTCTGGATCTCATTTTCGAGTGTTTCCGTCAGTATCAGTATTGGTCAATGAAGGCTTTGCGTCAGAAGCTGCAACAGCCCGACCAGTACTTGCGTCAGGTGCTCGAGAAGATTGCCGTACTCAACAAGAGTGGGCGATTCGCAAATCACTACTGTCTGAGCGATGCCTACCGCGACAAGGGAGGTGCAGAGTCCAAGGAGGCGGCTGCCGAGCCCATTGACGACGATGATGACGAGGAGATGGAGGATGTCTTGCCTGTGTCTTAGTACCGAGGCAAGTCTACATCTTTTTCGAAGTTGGGCAAGTTGAAGTGTTGTGTCATATTGGAAGGGACCAGTTTTGG
This sequence comes from Fusarium vanettenii 77-13-4, assembly GCF_000151355.1. Lineage (NCBI taxonomy): Eukaryota > Fungi > Ascomycota > Sordariomycetes > Hypocreales > Nectriaceae > Fusarium > Fusarium vanettenii. The sequence goes on from NW_003315881.1 coordinate 918,155, forward strand.
GTGGTGTCGGAAAGAAATCAGGACCAGGGGTTTTAGAGCGTGATACCCTTTTTCTCACAGGTTACTTGCTGGATGTAATAAGTCTACCTAGCGAATGTTTTGTTGCTACTACTAGAGCCAGTGCTTGATGCAATAGTGGGTGACTAAGTTGTGTTGCTTGGCGAAGAAGCCATTCATTTCTCGTCATGATCTAGATCCACTCCTCCCTCTGAGGAGTTGAAGCGCACAACTACGTAATGGGCTTCCCCGCAGTTACAGCTTCCAAGTTGGCTAGAGGGTTTAAGAGAAAATGAAAAATGGCTTGATCAGGTGGTTTACGTTGTTTACGTGGTTGAGTCGAGGCGAGAGTTGCTTTATAAGATCTTGTCAAGCTATAACCTGGCCTCAAACCGACGGATGTAACCCGCAACCTCTCCATCACAATCAACATCACCGTCCAAATTTCAACCACCAACACCGCGCGCACAACAACTTGGATTCGGCACTTGGCTCGCTATCAAGATCCTCTGTAAAGATGCATTTGATATTCGACTTTGACGGCACCATTACTCAGCAAGATACAATCGGCGAGCTTGCACGGTCAGCCATAGAGCTGCAGAGACGGATCAGCGGGGATGACCTCCAAGCCTCGTGGGACCAAGTGGTTCAATCTTATGTCGACGACTACCGGAGCTACAAGAAGAGTCACCCCGCTCAGGAAGACACTCGAACTTGCGTCGACGATGAGATTCACTTCCTTTCGGGCTTGAAGGACGTCGAGGAGACTTCACTGGCGCGTGTCGCAGAGTCTCGAATCTTTACTGGGCTAGACGCCGAGATATTGTCGCAGGCCGGTGCCGACGCAGTCAAAGAAGGAAGAATCAAGATCAGGCAAGGCTTTCCAGAGATTATCAGCCTGGCAAACGAGCGAGGATGGAGCGTGAGCGTCGTGTCGGTGAATTGGTCACGCGCTTTTATCCGCGGAGCTCTTCGGCCACACATCCTTGACGTCGTCGCCAACGAACCTGCAGCCGATGGTTCCATCACGGGTCCAGAGTTTCTAAAGGGCCGAATGACGAACGCCTGCGAGAAGCGCGAGGCTCTGGAGCATTTGGTTAAAGAGAAAGATGGTAGGGTGGTTTACTTTGGAGATTCGACGACGGATATGGAGTGTCTACTGAGAGGAGGAGTTGTGATTTCAGATGAGGACGATTCTTCTCTGTTAAAGACACTGCGGAGGGTGGGAGTTTCTGTTCCACACGTTGGCGAACAGATTACTGACGTCAAGGTATCTTGGGCAAGGGACTTTGAGGAGGTACTGAAGAGTGGCTTGTTGGACGGATAGGGCGGATTCGTTGAACGGTGTTGTTCTTTGAAGCTTTGAAATAATGTTGACTCAATAAAGTCAAAGGCCAAACAACCAGCGATTCCTTTGTTACCTGATACGGGCGGTGTACATCTGTCGTTGGGTGAATATTATGAGGAGAGTACAGCAAAACATATATGACGGCAATGATTTACGGCGGTGATACTTCAAATCCTGGAAGTTGACATTTATTAGTTTCCGTGAGTGAAGCAGGAAACCTCCAGATGGCCGAAACCTCTACTAATGTCTCGGGCTGATGCCTTGTTCTGCCTCACACACATATATGCCTTGTTCATGCATATTGGCGCATTGAAAGGAGAACAAGGAGCCTGTTAAAGTAACAAAGAATCTATAAAATGTTGGACATCATTCAAGTAGAGACAGGTTCAGCGCTGAATCACTAATGGTCAATGATGCCAAAGTTTCAACTCACACAAGAGAAACTCTCGAGACAAGACCTTTACCATCTTATCAGACATTTGAGCCGTCGTCAACAATGTGCCAGTATTCACAAACCATCTTCAGCTGCAAGCACAGATGCTGGGGTCTCCGAATGAAGCTCTGCAAAGAAGCCGATGATTTCATCGCCGGAAAGACAAATTGCGACTGCCGCATCCAAATACCTTATCTGCGGACATCACGGAAGGTACAATGCAAATGCAAAAACTGCGTCGTCATAGATGCCAAGATTGACAAGGCGAGGAGGATAATTGGGAATATCCGAGAGACAATCGAGGAGGTTGAGATGCAAAGGGAAGAGGAGAAGGGGGAGAGTGTTAATCACGGCGAAGGTGATGAGAGTCACGAGGAAGATAAGGAGGCTCTCAGTCAAGACCAACAAGAAGAGAATGCCCCTGGTCAATGCGAAAAGAGTCAAGAGACAACAGAGAGAATGGAACCAAGAAACGAAGAGGACCAACAACATGGTATAAGCCAACCTCCAATCTAGTTCAATCTCAAGATCTTGACCAATACAAACCATGTTCAATTTCCTCCAGTCAAATGCATGAGTAAATGTGACAGATCCTGGATAAATAACGACATGTTACAGGGCTAAACACCAACAATGCCAAGATTGTAGCCCAACGAGACTCTGTCGACAGCCTCGTATTTATCAGAAGGAGTCGGGCAGCAAGGCTCAATCAGAGATAACGTCGCAGAATCGATCACGGGTCGAGGGATTAATTAATAGCCCGAGTTCTAGACCTTGAACTTCGCCTCATCGTTTGTGCCCGAGATGACCCCAGAACGGAAGGAACCAGGAACAGGCAGCCCCCACGTGAACACCTGACCCGACATCTGTCATCTCTCTTCTCTCCACATTCTAGAAAGCGAAGCATCTCCATCAAACCCCCGGATCTAAGCCACCGCCCCAGCCCCTTCACGTCCGAGAATCTCCGGGGCTCCGGGCCGTTCTCATTCGCCGTCGACGGGGTCCGGGGTGCCGGGGTTCTCAGCCGCATCCTCGATGCTACCCTCACATGAGTAGATGCAGAGCAACTCCCAACCTGCTATCTATGCGCCGCTCCTATGGAAGATTTGGGCCCGAGTGGTTCCCCCCATGACGCCTTCGTCATTGTGCAGTTCGCCCAACTGTGGTGGCTTACTCGACGTGACCCCGGTCAGCTTGATCGACAAGCCTCTTGGCAAACAATCCCAACCAAGCTTATAACACGCCGCGACCCGCTGGATGATCCTTCTGAATAGACACGCACACACTTTATCCACCGTCCTTCTTCCCCTTCCCCTTCTTCTAGTTTCCCACATTCGTGTGATCCCATGTTTCCAGAGTTCTCCGCCCCGTACAAGAGGGTGGCCGTTCTTCTCAAGTCTCGCAAGACTACGCTGTCGATTTCCGGCGGTGGAGCTCAACCGCCATAATGGGGCTGGTTCATCATGGTTTGGACCTTTTCAACTATGATCAGAGCGTCTGCTCCAGTCAGGTTCTGATCACTGCCAACGGCACACCCTCCAACATCGAGTACGACGAGTACGTTGTCTATAAGCGACCTGAAGAGTCGGGACCGGCAACCCTTAGAGAGCACGTAGTAGAGGAAGATGAGCATATTGCCCATCACTTTACGCGTGATGACGCTCCTGGAAATATCCTATTTGACAAGGCATTCCGTCACGGGTTTCTCCTTGATCGCAATGTGTGTGTATCTGAGTTGCAATGGAGCGACACTTGACTGACCAATCGTAGGGAACATTTCGCAAGCCAGACCAGGATGAAGCTACATCAGCCGGAATGGAAGGCCGTATTCGTAGAGTGCATGTCTTTTCAAAGCCCAGCCTTGGAGAGTCGTGTTCACTGACGCCCTGCAGCATCTGCTTTAAGCGCAAGACCATCTATGACGGTGGCCGCGACATTCTCAGCATGACCGTCGATGATCTGGCAGCCATGGACCTGCATCCTGCCACTCTGCAGTACTCGACCCGTACGACTACAGAGTCAAGGTTCTGGTCCAAGGACGGATCACGCCTGAGTGAGCCTTGCATCAAGTGCATGCAGAGTATCGGCAACTAAACAAGCATAGGCATTATCCTCGCATTCTCCGAGATGCCCAAGACGCCCTGCGACTTTCTCTCCATGACTTACAACGTCAAGGAGCGCACAGCGACTATCCTAGTCCGACAGTCCTGGGAGCCAAGGCGGCACAGCCTCGACGACCTCGACGAGTACGACCACCGCCTCGAGTCATGCAGGACTCACTGGGCGCACCCCCTGATCACGCCAGTGGTGCTGCTTCAAGTGCAATTTATGCGATGTGAAGAGGCAGTTATCGAGAACAACTCTAATGTCGCTAATCTTGAGTACGATGTCAGCAACATCGCTGGTTTTGAACAGCAGGACTTGCCGGGGGGTCGACGCCTCAGCCGGACCTTTAGCAACGGTAAGGACGGAGCCAGGATCGCTTGGGGACCCATGACCATGACAAAGCTCATGAAGAGGGCGCACGAGGTTCTCAAGGACACCATCAAGTTGTTGGACACAATCCGCTGGATGGAGCGTGCCGTCAAGGTCTTGATTCTCGCCGGTGACGAACTCACTGAGCGCATGGGAAGTTCTGTTCAACCGTTTGGCCAGGATCTCAGCATGTTGAGCCCTATCTTCATTGATACTGAGCGAGGACCTGCTCCTGTGAGCCCAGTTCTGCCCCCCAAGAACCTGCCTAAGCTTCGACTGCCCGATGAAGATAGCGATGGTGACTCGCTGGGACCGCATTGGCATGAAATCAGACAGTATCTTGATGGATTGCTGCGTCTATGCATGGGCCTTGAGACGGATAGGCGAATGTCCGAGGCCAGATGCCGTGCCCAAATTGACATGGTGAGTTGAAGTTGTGACACTCCTCCTAAGATGCCTACTAACACGACATAGATCTACAGTAAGATGGCCCAGGAGGACAACATCCTCAACGCTCGCATGGCAGTGGCATCAACCCGCGACAGCTCTTCCATGAAGGCTCTGGCTGTCATCACGGCCATCTTCCTTCCCGGCGAGTTTCTCGGCACACTCTTTGGCATGTCTATGTTTGACTGGCTCGGGCCCGACGAAGAGGACAATGGAGACGAAAAGGCACCTATGGCCCAGTCAGTGAAGGTCAACCGGTTCGGGGAGAACTTCTGGTACTACTGGGCCACGGCGATCCCCCTGACGCTGGTAATCCTCTTCGTCTGGCGCGCTTGGTGGGTGACTCAGGACCGCTACTTTCGTCGCCACCTCTCGCAAGAGCTCAGCGAGGAACGGTACTGGACGGCCGACGGAAAGCCTCGCCAGCTGGAACGAAGCTTCCTCTGGGACTTTTTCTACCTGTCGGCGAGGCGGGACGAGCGACCCCGACATACCGAGGAGCTGGCCGACCTCGAGACCATTGACTCCGGGAAGAACGGCTACGAAGGTCAAGCCAGTGCGAGGCAACGACAGATTCTGGCAACGAGGAAATGGAGTCTTAGCCAGAGGGCTGGTGCTGTATCTGTGTGAGGAGTGACGGATTGACTGACTGGGGTTTATAGCCGAGAACGCAGAATGACAAGTTTGATTAATACACAGGTTCACTTGAGACGTACACTCTCTACCAAGAGACTCGCTGAAGCCCCCCAAGAACAATACAGCCGGACGGCACATTCGAGACAAGAGGGCATCTCTTGCGGGCATTGATTCTCACTAGCTTGAAGTTGCATAGGGCGCTGTCTCCAAGGGCTATGATGACGACGTGACAATGACAACGGCTCCAGATAATGTCTTGAAGTGACAATGCATTCATCACAAAGGCGGCCATGCGTGTCTCATATCCGAGACACGCGGAGAATACTGGACGAAACCAGGAGGCTGAGTCGGGTACGCCCTTGATTGGAATGCAGCATGACAAGGGAGGAATTCCTCGAAGGGGTTCGAGGCGGTGGCTATCGACGATGGCTTCAATAGCGTCCAGACGCCTCGCCGAGGGATTCACCTAGAGGCCTCTACTAAGAGAACCATGAATCTGTCTATTTCAAATAATAGAAGCCCCGGAATTGTTCGCTCCTGGTTCTAGAGCTGGGTCTGGCTTCCTGTCCGTTGGATCAGCAGGTCAACGGCAACGGGCGATGCCATGCCGAACCCCGGACTCCACGGTTGAGGTCTCGACTTTCTGGTTAGTAAACGATGTCGTTTTTTCTTCTTCTTCTTCGGTGAAGCCGTCGTCGCTGATGCCAAGTCTCGTTTTGTGTCTTGTGCCTGACGAAATGCCCCTGCGCCACTGAACGATATTCTTTGCCCTCGTGGTGAAGGATGGGTTTTTGAGAGGCGAGGAGGCGGAAAAAAGTGAGACATTGGTTCATGTGGTTAGGGGACTTTAAGTGCTCTGTGAGACATATGAATCCGGCATCATCTGATGGTGGTTGACGAAAGCGTTTACATCGGACGACCTTGGGGTGACGACTCTCACGATTCTGGACACATTTTTGATACAGAGATTCTTCAAAGAAGCAGATTCAAAGCTGAAGAGTCAACATCGATCAGATGGCAAAAGGCTTACGCAGGAACAGATCTGTCCCTGAAAGGCTTGCCCCTGGTGGAAAGCCACTTCGTCCAAGATGGGCATCAACACCACGATAAGACGCACGGGACATTCCCTTGAAAAGGGCCTCGCAAGACTCTTAGAACTCTATCGTCAATATCCACCACTAGACGGGCCAGCCCTCCCGCAGATGCCTCGACTAGCGCCGGACCTGACTTCAAAGGACATTCCTCGAGGGAGCTTCAGACATGCCAACCCACGTTTTTCCCTATTCCCCACCGTGTCTCTAGATCCCTTCCGGCCGGCCCTCCCAGTCGAGAACGAGTATCGCCTGAGGCGGGGGGGGCTGGCGTCGTTGCTTTCCGCAGTTTGATCGTCTAGGCTCCTTTCGAGGACTAAGCTGCACACGCGTCTGCCAACGTATCGCATAGTCCGGTCATGTATTGGACTCTTCATGCCAAAGCCTCTTGGCGTCCACTACTCAAAGCCCTTCTTAAGGCGGGCTTCAAGTCCCCCCATGTCTCACTTTTCTCTCGACAAGGTGGTTTCACTCTTTTAAAGCTATTTCTTATTCTATCACGGCACTCCTCACCTTGTTTCATTCTTTAAAGTGGTTCAGCTATATACTTTCCGGCTCCGTCGATTTCAACCAACCTCTCTATTCTTCAGAAGCCGGCTTCAGCATCTTGTCTCTCAAGTCTTCAGCTGACGTGTGGAATCCTCTGACTGTGCCGGGGTATTGATCGACAAATCTTGAAAAGGAAGCCCTGCCGCTCACTTGAATCTACTTATTCAACAACACTCCTTTCACCATCAACTCATCCACCCCTTCTTACACTCCTTCAGCTTCATACTCAGACATGCTCAAGCATTTCCTTCTGTTCGCACCTCTTCTGGTGCAAGCAGTTCTCGCTGCTCCCGGACTAGAGGCAAGACACAGACATCTCCATGACGAGGTACACCATGGCAACCGAGGAACTCCAACCACAACTGCCCACTCTGCCGACCAAACAATCGACGCCCGCTGGGTCAAGGCCAAGCTGGGATGGGTCAAGGCTCCCAAGTCTCAGAGACCAAACAACAACAAAGACAACACGGACGGGACCGTCCCTGAGTTCATCGCCCCGAAGCAGCCGTGGGTCAAGGTGCCCAACAAGTCAAACAAGCCTACCAAACCTCAGGTTGGCGACTCTACCAGCTCCAAAGACTCGACTGTCCCCGAGTTCATCCCTCCCAAGCTCTTCCAGGTCGCAAAGAAGAAGACTCAGGACTCCGACCAAGACTCGGCAGACCAGCCTGCTGCTACCGCCGTTTCTGACGAAGTCAAGGTCGAAGAAAAGGTTCCTGAATTCATCCAGCCCAAGGGTCCTTACCGAGGACCTCAGAAGTCTAGCCCTCCTTCGTCGGACACCCCTGAGGAGTCTACAGTTCCCGAGTTCATCCCTCCTAGGTCACCATTCGGCTACAAGAAGAAGCCCCGTGCTGTTGAGGAAGATGAGACTGATATTATTGACGACGACTTTGACTACTCTGACGAGGACTTTCCTGGCGTCGACACAGCCGAGAGCCCTGCCCCTGAAGACGACTCTTCTGAGGAGGAGCAGGCCAACGACAACACTACTATCGTGGAGACTAGGGGTGTCAGGAGGAGAAACATTCTTTACTTTACCAACTGGTGAGTGGCCCCGCATGGCGTTGAGGCTTGGATAATATAAGGAACTATGCTGATGAGATAAGGGGAATCTACAGAGCCAACTTTCAACCTCAAAACATCCCCGCTTCTGAAGTCACCCACGTTCTCTACTCGTTCCTGGATATCGCCCAAGATGGAACTGTGTAAGTACTTGGCTTGCTGATGAGTTTACTATTGCTAATCCTGTCTAGCAAATCTACTGATACTTGGGCCGATACCGACAAGCACTACGATGGAGACTCATGGAACGAGTCGGGTAACAACGTATACGGCTGTGTCAAGCAACTCTACATCCTCAAGAAAAAGTACCGCAACATGAAAGTCCTCATGAGCCTCGGCGGATGGACGCTCAGCCCACACTTTGTCCAACCCGCGAGCACACTAGCCGGGCGGAGAAAGATCGCCGCGAGTGCCGTCAAGCTACTCGGCGACTGGGGCTTTGACGGCATCGACGTGGACTGGGAGTATCCTCAGAATGCCCAGCAGGCTCAGAACTATGTCGACCTGCTCAAGGAGATTCGTCTGGCTCTTGACAAGTTCTCTAGAGATAGCAAGCTCAACTATCGTTTCTTACTCACTGTCGCCACGGCTGCCGGTCCTGCCAACTACAACGTTATGAAGCTCAAGGCTATGGATCAGTACCTTGACGGCTGGCATCTCATGGCTTATGATTATGCTGGTGGCTGGGATACCACTACTGGCCACCAAGCCAACGTTTATCTATCTTCCAGCAACCCCCTTTCAACCAAGTTCAGCACTGACAGGGCCATCAACGACTATGTCAGCGCTGGAGTAGCCCCCCAGAAGATTCTCATGGGTATCCCTCTTTATGGCCGTTCATTCGCCAATACAGCCGGCCTCGGCCAGACTTACAGTGGCGTCGGCGGCGGCAGCAACGAGAACGGCATCTACCTATTCAAAGACCTTCCCCGTCCCGGCGCAAAGGCTGCCATCGACAAGAACCTCATGACCATCATCACCTACGACAAGTCGAAGCGTGAGCTTGTCACCACTGACAGCGCCGACTCTGCCAGGCTCAAGGCGGCGTACATCGCCCAAAGGGGCCTTGGTGGTGCGTTTTACTGGGAGGCCAGCGGTGACAAGCTAGGAGCTAAGAGCGTTGTATCAGCGGTCAAGAAGAGTTTTGGGACCCTGGAGGTTTCTCAGAATCTGCTGAGGTACCCGACGAGTGTATACGACAATATCCGTAATGGGATGCCCTGAGTGTTGGTTCTCCTTTTTTTTCCTATTTTGCATGTTGGGAGTTTTAAGGATTCTTTTTAACTTCATTTGTTGTTCCATTTGTGGAGATATCCTTTTAGCATACTTTATAGAGCATCGAAAAGCCTTAGATTAACATGATCAACACTTTGTAACTCTTATATGAAGCCTCTGAATCCTTAAGCGATGTCGATAGCTATTCCTCGTCGTATCACTATTCATGAGAGATACTGCAGACTTTGGATGGGATGATGTAAGAGGCCAGGTTTCTTTTCCATGATTCTCCTGTGCCGAATCTTGTTGTTTTGAAACTACATCTACTCGCTTACACGAGGATAGTTGCCCCCATGACGAGAACTGATAGACACAGCAAGGCCCCTGGGCTTGAATGATGAGCAGCTGAAGGTTCCTCGTCGGCAGAAGCAGACTCTGCGACTGCAGTTTCTCCTGCGCGAGTGACGCTTGTAAAGGTCGTGGCGTCGGCAGAATCAGAGTCGGAGCTTGAAGATCCACCTTCTTCTTCTTCCTCCTCTTCGTCTTCATCCTCGTCATCATCCTCATCTTCGTCATCGCTGTCTTCGTCGTCCGAGTCGTCGTCATCCTCGTCTTCGTCATCTTCAACTTCATCATCTTCGTCCTCGTCAGTGTTCTTGCTGCCCTCTTTCACATTACCCCCTGATCCTGACCCTGATCCACCAGATCCCGAGCTTGGCAAGACGGTTGTGGAAGCACCAGCTTCGGTTCTAGTAGAGTTGCGAAAGCCCGTAAATGTTCCATTGCCTGGTGTCAGGACAGCTGTGGGAGTTGCGACTGGTCGTGGAGTGCTGATTATCCTGCCATCGGCTGTGGGAGTAAACGAGCTTGGTGAGCTAGTTGAGGTAGGTGAACGAATTGAATCCTGGAAAATTAGAAATTATTTCTCCAAAGAGACACCTATTACTTACGGTCTCTGAGATGCTTGAAGAATCCGCGGCATCAGACGATCTAAGGCCAGGAAGAATAGGTGGGACGCTTGTATCAATCAACAGCTTCTCTTCAGAAGTTGCGGTAGGCACTTCAGTCGTCTCCGATTCAGGGACAATTCCGTCTGTTGTTTCCGGATCAAAGGAATCGGTGAAACTGAGTGCTGGGGGAGGCTGAGAAGCAACCGTCTCGATGAGAATGCCTCCAACAAGTGTTGAGCTGGACTTGAAGATGTTAGCCGTTACACTTTATAGTAATATTAAATAGAGTTGCACTTACTGGCTCAATAATCAGTTGTGCCGTGGCGACTCGTAGAGCCACAAGGGCAATGCAACACCGTGAAAGCATGTTGAAGATTTAGGAGAAGGGATGATTAGGAGTTTAGTGATTAACGAGTAGATGTTCTTCGAGATGAAAACGATTGGTAAAGGGAAAAGAAGGAGAGACGAAAAAGAAACTGCCCAGCAGAGAAGAAAGTGAAAGAAGTCGCCCAGCGCTTGAAGAGACCAAACACTGAGACTGGACATCCAAAGGGTAGATATACCCTCCTTCACCAAACAACGCCTCGGTTCAAGTCAACCGAGTTCCGTCGTAAAACATGATGCTCAAACTTTGCCAAGCCATCTAAGCCAGGCCAAGATCCCTTACGAGACCGACATAATGTTTCAGCCTCAGAGAAAGAGAAGTTCTGATACAACTCCCCCTGAGTGACGATCAAACACCCACAACCCGCCTCACCTTAACTTGAAACTCGGGATAAAGTCGTTGTAGATCAAACGTAGCATAACCCAAAAAGCCTCCTTTGTTTAGCATTTTCCCTTGCCCTTTGGTGTCTACTGATACTCCGTAGTTGCTACGGTATTAAAATAACAACAAAAACTTGACTCTTACATGGCAAAAAAACAAAAAAGAACCTAACGTCATCTTTGTCAGGAGGAGGAAACAGTTAAGCCCCCCCTGACACAACACACTCCATTCTCCGACGTTTGAGCCCCAGCCCCAAGCCTAAGCCGCGCTTCCATCTACGATCCGCACTTTACTGTAGCTAGCCCTAGCCGTCTGTATAACCGGCCTCCTTGTCACATGCCCATGCCTAAGCCCTACATGTCTGGGCCCTGTCCTGGAGTCCCCGAGGCTTCGACGCCGTGGAAGGCATCGCCAAACGCCGAATCCTCCATGTCCATACTGAGATCCAGACCCTCGCCAAGTTCGCCTGCAGATCCGTCCAACGTAGGCCCATCAAAGCCAGCAAGGGCGTCTCCTGCCGTATCCAGATCGCCGAGTGAGCTAAAGTCGTTCTGATCAAATGATAGAGAACCACCTGGTGTCGCGGCAGCTGGCGTTGCCCCTGCAGAGGCCGTCTTGGGGGCTGCGGGCTTGTTCTCGAGGCCTTGTGCATTGGGAGTGTTAGCATTCGCAGATGCTGTACCCGACCCAGCAGCAGCGTTAGCAGGCGCATTTGGATCAGGAGTGGCGCCGTCCTTAGGCACGACAACCCATTCTCCACTGCCAGTTCCCTGATCAGGCGCTGTGGTAGTTTGGTCCTTGCTTGCCTCAGTTCCACCCATCGTCACATCGCCACCACCTGGTGCTGATGTTGCTCCAGCTTGTCCGGGAGCAGGCGATGGGACATTGGGGTTCGAAGGAGTCCCGGCTCCCGATGCTGTCAGGTTCGGCTGAGGAGTGCCAAACGTGTTCATGGGCGTTGATGTGGCTGAGATGCCCGTGTGCATCTGGTCAAGCAGTCCAGCAGCAGTGCCACCCATATCGACATCAGATTCCCCAATCATGACACCACTGTTCTGTGAGCCAGACTGCGAAGCCTGACGAGACAGCTGAGCCGCAGCTTGCGTAGGTTCCGGTGCCGGTGCCTGATAACCACCGTCCTGAATACGCGACACTACTGGCTTGCTTACAGCCTTCTTTCCCGTGGCATTCTCGACCTCTGATACTATGTCTTCGGCCGTCTTCTTGCTAACAGGACGGGGAGATGGGTCATCGTCGAGCGGGTCTACCTTGCCCTCAACCCGCCAGATCTCAGTGCCAGTTCCCTCGACGACATTCCGTAGTTCCTTCTCCTTGGAGTCAAAGATGGAGTTCGCCTTGAACTTGGCGAGAGCCTCAGCATGAGCCGCTTGCATCCTCTCTATTTCAGCCTTGGTCGACTCGATGTGCTCAGTGACTCGCCTGCGGAACTCGTCTGCCTTTTCGGGGTCTAGTCGTCCGATATAAGGCTTATCAGGTCCAGTTGCAAAGGCGTCTCCCTGAGTGGGAAAGATTCCCTCTGTCAATGACGCCAGCTCGCCCTTGAAACCAAGACCGAGGTCGGCTGGTGTGATTTGGCTTATCCGGTACGGAGACGAGAGGATTTCCTCCATCCACTCGTGATTCTGCTGATACCGACTCAAAGCAATCTCTCTTGGCGTAAGATGATCAAACATGTCGCCCCTTGAGACATCTTCGTCGTCATCAAACGCCGCATCCAGTTGAGGCATCCCCGGGATGGCAGCCTGACCACCTTGGCTCGCCGCGTGCCTCGCGCGCTTAGCAGGAGGACCGGGCGTGGCCTGTGGAGGGTATGCCATCTGCTGAGGGACACCTCGGGGGGCCATCTGAGGAGGGACTTGTTGGCGGGTAGGGTCTGGTAGAGTGGGCCAGTTGACTCGGTCGGACAGCATGAACTCCTTGCGCCGAATCTGACCGGCTCGCTGAAGAAAGTGTCGCTGCTGAATGAGGGCGTTGACGCGCTCGTCGTAGGGGATCATGGCGATGGGGATCCTGTCGTTTGGCTCCGACGGCCCGTAATGCACGATAAACAGGCTGACATCTGGCTGAGGAGGGTTGGGATGACCGGGGACGGGGACTAATCGGCATCGACGACGGGCGTGGAGGGCATACTGCTCACCAGGAACGTAGCCGGCCTTTTGGTAGTAAATCTCGAGCATCTAGACGTGTCTTAGCATGCGCATCGTGACAATGGCTATCCGACCTTACCAATCCGTTGCCCAGGTCATGCTTGTACAGCTGCTCCGGGGGAGCCCAGACATAACCATCCGTCGCAAACGTGGAACCGAGACGCTGCAGAGGCTGCCAGGTCAAGAGGATGGTGCCGTCGGTGGGCTTTTCGAGATATGTCCAGAAGAAGGGAGCTCGGTCTCGCGCGACCTGGGGGGCGCTCATGAGCCACTTAGCGACCTCGTTGAGGTCGAGCCGGGGCATCGCCGGGTATCGAAACGCCGAGATAAGGTGGACATGCTGGATCTACGAGACTGTTAGAGGGGAATTGCGACGACAGAGGCTGCGCGCGCATGGTGGTGTTGACATACGAGGTCCTGGGGGACGCCCTGGCTAGGATCCGGTTGAGCCATGTTGGAAGTCGAATCGTCGCGGCCGACGAGGCAACAGCGTGTCGACGCCTCTGATGATGCGATTGAGTATTTACAAAATTGCGCGTTGCTATTGATTCGGCGCCGGGAGAGTTCGATGAGCTGAATCGGCCAGTAAACGGTGACGAAATGACCTGGCGCAATGCAGCAAGTAAGAATGCGATGGAGGTGTTAGAGAGAGCGACGAGTCCTTGCACGGCCCCAAACTTCTCGCGACAAGGCTGCGAGCATGTGACCAATCAGAGGTTACGATCTTGGAGGCCAAAAAGTGGATCCACCCTCAACCGCGTCAACCAAATTACCATGACCGGGCAAAGAGGAATCTTCAACATAAAAGATATGAAAAATCCTAGAGGTAACTAAATAAAATGTTCCAAGACTTATGATATTAGTTAGGCTGCAAACTGAATACTCTTAACTAAGCGCAGCCGTCCTGGTGCCTTCGAGTTTTTTACGACCGCGTGCTATTCTGTACCCTGGTACTCAGTTATCATGAACACACAGCATCTTCACTTCAGCTTATGCTTAAACTTGTTTATTTTGTTCTGCTTGAGCTTATATGGTCCCAAAATTCATCACTTGAGCCTCTAATCCATAGCTAGCTCAGTCATTACCTATCCGTTGCAGCGCCTGCGTGTTCCTGCGTTCCTATTCGACGCTTTTGATGTGACGCAGCCTTCGAGCTTCCCTTAACTCGACCCTATTTAACTTAGATAACCATTGCTACCCCATTCACAAAACATCCCTTATGCCTGGTAGGTAGAGGCCGACACGTTACCACCACGGCCAGTCCAGTTGACGTGGATGTCCTTGCCCTCGGGGTACTTGTCGCTGGCATTCTCGGGCTTGATGTGGAAGGTGTGGGCACCGAAGTAGTCACGCTGAGCCTGGAGGAGGTTCGCGGGGAGGTCCTTGGTGCGGTAGCCGTCGAACCACGACAGAGCAGTGGAGAAGGCGGGAGTAGGGATACCAAGGAGGGCAGCCTTGGCGACAACGTCTCGCCAGCCGGGCTGAGCCTTGTGGATGGCCTTGTGGAAGAAGTCATCGAACAGAAGGTTCTGGAGGTCAGGCTGGTTACGGTAGGCAGAGGTGATGTCCTTGAGGAAGACGGATCGGATGATGCAGCCACCACGCCACATGAGGGCGATGGAAGGCTTGTTGAGCTTCCAGTGAAACTCCTTGGCGGCCTAGAATTTGTGTAAGTCATGATTCCGTCAAATGTCTTGTTGACAAGCTTACCTCCTGCATGAGCATGAAGCCCTGGGCATACGAGATGATCTTGGAGGCGTAGAGAGCCTGCTCGAGATCCTCGAGGAACTGCTCCTTGTCACCCTCAAACTTGGTCACGCGGCTGACAAACTCAAGCTTGGTAGAGGCGACAGCTCGCTCGTCCTTGATGGCAGACAGGCATCGGGCAAGGACAGCCTCAGCGATCAGGGTCACGGGCTGGCCGAGGTCGAGGGCGTTGACAGCAGTCCACTTGCCAGTTCCCTTCTGGCCGGCCTTGTCGAGGATCTTCTCAACGAGAGCAGTGCCATCGTCGTCGTTAAAGTACATAATGTCACGGGTGATCTCAATGAGGAAAGAGTCCAGAACGCCCTTGTTCCACTTGGCAAAGACATCGCCAATCTCCTTGCTGGAGAGACCGAGGCCGCGCTTCATGATGTCGTAGGCCTGTATTCACCCAGTCAGTCTCACGCGCAATTGGGTCCGTACGATATAGTTCCATACCTCGCAAATGAGCTGCATGTCACCGTACTCAATACCGTTGTGAACCATCTTGACGTAGTGACCAGCACCCTCGTCGCCGACCCACTCACAGCAGGCCTCACCATCGCTCTTGGCAGCGATGGCCTGGAAGATGTCCTTGATGTGAGGCCAGGCCTCCTCGTTACCACCGGGCATGATGGAGGGGCCATATCGGGCACCCTCCTCACCACCAGAGACACCAGAGCCGACGAAGCGGATGTTCTTGCCAGCAAGATACTTGGTGCGGCGGTTGGAGTCGGGGAAGTGAGAGTTGCCACCATCAATGATGATGTCGCCCTCAGCAAGGAGAGGCAGGAGCTTCTCAATCCAGTCATCGACAGCCTGGCCGGCCTGGACGAGGAGCATGATACGGCGGGGGGACTTGAGCTTGCCAACAAACTCCTCGACGCTGTGGGCGCCGACAATGGACTTGCCCTTGGCCTCGTTGTCCAGGAATCGGTCGACCTTGGAGACGGTTCGGTTGAAGGCGCAGACGGTGAAG
Source organism: Fusarium vanettenii 77-13-4 (assembly GCF_000151355.1). Classification (NCBI taxonomy): domain Eukaryota; kingdom Fungi; phylum Ascomycota; class Sordariomycetes; order Hypocreales; family Nectriaceae; genus Fusarium; species Fusarium vanettenii. Next base: position 934,017 of record NW_003315881.1, read on the forward strand.
CCGTTGTCGGCCATGTTCAGAATAAGGTTCTGTCCCCTGCGAGGTGTGTTAGTAACATGGGATTTCCGGCAGAGCCGGGCATTTTGGGGGGATTTTACTTACATAACAGCGAGGCCGATGAGGCCCAGATCCGCACTTGGAGCATGGTCAGCATTCGTGGTATTTTGAACCGCTGCAGAGCTTAAAGGTGAGGTAGAGGAAGGGGATTGTTGAGCGCCGCCAAGCTTGAGGTTCGCAAGACGAGCTCTGCCTCGAGAACCATGAGCCAAGTTCACGACGAGAGAGCTGAACCAGGCCGCTCAGGTACTCCAGGCGCAAGCTCATCGCGGCGATTGCCTCACACTCACATCGCCCGGAGAGCGCGGAATGAGGCCATCAGAGCATCACCATGGGAACTCTGGAGCGGGGTGGTGGGGTAAATCGTGAGGGACGAAGGTGAAGGTACACGATGGAGGGGTGAAGTGGACTTACACAGGGCCAGACATGATGGGCTACTTTTGATGTTTGATTGACGCTCGACGGGGTATAGAAGAGTTGAGAGCGGATGCAGAGTTTGAGGAGTAAAAGAAAAGGAAGAAGAAGGTGAGAGTTGGAAGAAGGTTGTCGAGAAATAGTGAGGACCGTGGATCAAAGTGGGAGGGAGCGACAGGGCCGTGTTATTACATATGCGCCATGCTGTCACAAGCAAGCTGGCGACACCCCATGGCATCCCATGGATGGCATGGAACTCCGCCGGTTCGGTACCTTGCGCCGTAACGCCCCCGCCGTCTCCGTACATCTTTCCGCTCTCTCGCTCAACTTAGCATTACCGCACGCTGAGGGCTCAATTGTCGGCCGTCCGTCTGAGGGAGCTCGCTCAAACATGGTCAAGTTTGGCCGGGCGCGGCGCCAAGAATGGGGTGGGTATCCGCACTGATTGGCGGGGCTTCCCAACTGCGTATCGTCATCGTCGCTGCGGTGCGGCCGACGGACGAGTGTTTTCTTACATTTTCCTTTTAGACGACTGAACCATCAAGGATTGGAGAGACGAGATCCAAATGGATGCTTGCTCCCTGGCTGGTTTGATAGGCAATTACAAATTATTTGCGCCATTTATCTATCAGCCACTGACTCTTCTCCTCACTGGCATCAATCTGATTTGAGCGTTTCTCTGTTGACAGAGAATACCACTTCTCGATCCAGCATCACATCCCACCTAATCATCATGACTGATGCCCCTCCCCCTCCTCCTAGTGCTGTGCGATAGCCAAGCTACCTCTCACCTTGCAAGGATGCAGTGTCAGCACCTTGTAGGGGTCCATTCAGCCACGGACACCGAGTTCCAGGACCTCTCCCCCCATTCAGAAACCCTCTAGCATTGCCCCTCCAGCCAGGCCCCCTCAGCTCCAAAGTTATGACGACTTGGCGGTGCTGCCACGGCGTTACCCCTTGGTGCAGCAGTCTCACTCACCTGGAGCTTACCAAGAATTTTAAAACCGTGACACAAGCAATACAAATCTCATACAAATCTCTCCGGATACATGTGTCTGACCCTTTTGGCTTGCCGCGTTCCGTCTCAGAACTTGTTTGGCCAGTTGACCCCCTCAGTCTCAGAACCTCCTCAGTTGTTTATGCATGGCGCGTCTCCCTTGCTCTGACTGCTCGCTCGCTCGCGGCTTGTTGGGATACACCGTCCCATGGCAGGTTCATTTTTTCCTCCTCATGGCCCACGTCTTCGGAGCCATGTCGCCCGAATGTTGGGACCCACGTCTCCGGGGCCGTCCTTGCCACTGCCGTGCCAATCGAGTCCATCATCGGACAGTAGCCCGAGCCCCAACACGCTCTAACCTAGGATTTTGAACCGATAGCCCCGAAAAGGAAGAAAGAAGAATGGAGGAGGAGCCCAGAAAAGGCCTCACGCCCAGCAGCATGGTTCTGCTTTGCGATGGATGCTCCTCCCGTCTGACCAAGCATTGACTCCACCGGCGGATTTTCATCCGGAGATTCAGGCGGGCGTTGCATCGTTCGTGCGGCATTGGCACCGAGTTTTGACTTGACACCCATCCAGTGCCAGTGCCAGCCTCATCAATGTCCGAAGTCGCTCATGACGAACCAGAGGCCACGATGTCCAGGCGAGGCGGCCTCTTACAAATATGAGTGGCCAAACGAGTTTCTTTCATCCCACGCTGACTGGCTCGAGTCTTAAGTCCAGAGTCCAGATTGACTCGGCTCCTCTTCTCATGGAGCCGCCCAGAAAGAAACCCCTCTCCAACGTTAACCTGTAAGTGGTAATTCATTCAGGTTTCTCTTCCATGCCTCCAATTAGCCGTCAACTTCTGCCGCCCAGGACTCGTCGATGGGTCAATTTCGCGGTTTCAACATCGCCCGGCGGCCAATCGAGATGGCCAGTCTAGACACTCATTCAGTAAGCCACATGCTCCCCAACACGCATCTTTGAGTTGAGCTCCAAAACCTGCCCAACTGGGATGCGTTGAAGCCTCACCAACCCCCACCCCCAAGGTCAAGGTGTCCACAGCACCATTTAGCCACAGGACTCACCGTTCTTGCATCCATCCCGAGTCAATTCTCCCGTGGAGACGTGCCATTATACGGGGCAGCAGGCGCCAGGTCAACGGGCTGTGCACGGGTCGGAGATCCATTCTCCGGCCAAGTATAAAGGACACCCCATTGCTTGCTCTGCGGAAACTCCTGTTACACCTCCAACGGATGCGACGGAAACCAATGTCCTCCCCTAATTTGGACGGTTTAAACGGAAATGAGCCTTTTTCTTATCCGTCGCAGTCTCGTTCATGATAGAAATCCTCACTTTTTGTCAATCCTAAGCTTTCATCCTGACCAAGCCTGCATCCAGTTGAGGTGAAGTTCGTGGGGGTCACCTTGTTCACCTTGACCTCCATCACGTGACAGTTACCTTTCACCGAACCCATTTTTTATGCCAAGCACTGGCCGAGGCTGAGGCGAATCGTAGAAGGCTATCAATCATCCATTTTCTTCCATACACCAGCCACCATTATCAACAACGATTTCACGTTGCAGCATCGCAATACGACCTCGACATCACCAACGACCGGCTGCAGGTACTGGGCGACTTCTTGAAAGAGGAACTTTGAGCAGAACTTGGCTCAAGGTACGTTTTGACACGCAAACACACACCGCCTCCCGTTTTTTTTTTCGCTGTATTCATCATGGCGTACCCTCCCCCTCCAGGCATCAGCAACAACTCGCTCCCACCGAGACCCCCAGCCTCCAAGGGCGGCTTCAAGCCCGCGTTCTCTTCAGCGGCCCAATCTTCGAAACCAGCGTACTCGAGCGCTCCGCCGACATATTCCGGCCCTTCGAGCTACCCGGCCACCACCGCTGCTCCGGCTGCCCAATATGCGCCCTCCTACTCCTCCTATCCGACCGGCTCTGCTCCCGGCGCGGTGAGCTCGGGCGCGCCTACTTCCTACTCATACCCTCAACAGCCGCAGCAGCAGCAGCAGAGCTACGGACCCCAGAGTTACGGCGCTCAAAACTACGGACCTCAGAGCTATGAACCTCAAAGTTACGGTGCGGCAAGCTACGGCGCAGCTCCGCAGATCCGAAATCCCTTTCCCACGCCCGGCACGGCTAGTAACGATTACGACCCCGAGATGGCGGCGCAGATCGCTCAGTGGCAGAGCGCCTACGTGAGTCGCGACGCGACTGAAGGCAAGACCGACAAGCCTGCGGGCCCTAGCGCACCCAGGCCTGATATTCAACCCGCCGGTGCCGCGAATGCTGCTTCTGCTGCCCAGGAGAAGAAGAAGACAGTTGTGCGCGAGGGCGGTGGCAAGAAGTGGACAGACGATACACTGCTTGAATGGGACCCCTCCCACCTACGCCTCTTTGTCGGAAACCTTGCCGGTGAGACGACAGACGATGCTCTCCTCAAGGCCTTCTCCCGCTGGCGCTCGGTACAAAAAGCTCGCGTCATCCGCGACAAGCGCACGTCCAAGTCCAAGGGCTATGGCTTCGTCAGCTTTAGCGACGCCGACGACTTCTTCCAGGCCGCCAAGGAAATGAACGGCAAGTACATCCAGAGCCACCCTGTCGTGGTCCGCAAGGCCAACACCGAGATCAAGGTGGCCAACGCCAAGGACAAGGATAGAAACAACAGAAAGAATAAGAACCACAAGAAGGGTGGTCACGGAGGTGGTAACGGTGGTGGTGGTTACGAACCTAGCCTGGGCCCCATTGGCGGCGGCGGCGTGGTTAAGCCTGGACAGAAGACTAAGAATGGTCTCAGGCTTCTTGGCTAGGATATCAATATCTGGACAAGGTATTGGTTGGTATATATATTTAATGGTGTTTGGCGTTGCGTGGGTTCACTCATACCCAGCCGTGGAGTGTGCAAATTCGAAGGCTTGGCCACCGGCAGTTAGGAAACAGTACTGAAAACATGACATTCAATACGATGAAATGATTGACATCACCAGATTGAAATTGGAAAACTTGAAGGTGTGATTATGTGAACGAATGTCTATGATCATGATCCAGTTCTCATAGAATCAGTATCGGGGTATCTTGGGTCCCTGGCCTGCTCTGGTCTCGTGCCAGGCATTCTCCATATCTTCCCAAGCATGCGTCTCCATTGCCCCTGTCTCCTTCTCTTCTACTGTCCGTCTTTACCTGACGGATCACTCCCTTCTTTCTAGATAATCACCATGCCACCCCTGTGGCTCACTTGTTTATTTATATAGTACAAAATAGATGGGATCGGGATCGGGGCTTCATAACGATAAGTAAGCCAGCCCGATGAGTCGTGATACACAAGCCATAATATCCAAAAGAAATAGGTACGCTAAACGATTGCTCAGTCGGATCTATCATGCCGACGGTCATTGGCCGTTGACGTTGGTTGTAGCAAAGGCTGAAAGTCACCGTCGGCTGTGACCGTGTCGAGTCGGTCGATGCTGTCTCGCAAAAAGGCGGCGTTTTCTCCATCTGTGTCACCATCACGGTCTATAATGCCGCTACTCTGGCTCGATGGAGAGTCGGGCTCATCTTGCTCGGCGAGATGACGACCGTGAACATCCTCCTGCGCATCTTGTCGCATCTTCCTGATCTTTATGTAATTATAGGCGACAATGGCAGCCATAGTAGTGAGCAAACCGATAAAGTTGATGAGAGTAAGGCGGTCGTGAAAGACGACGGTAGCCGCGCTGATGGTGACGACCTCCTTGAAGATGCCGGCAATGGAGAGTGTGACGACAGACGTACGCTGCAGCAGAGCGAACTCGGATGCCGTCATACAAAAGGCGATGCATCCAGGGAAGAGGAGGAACAGGGGTGCCATGACAGAGCCCCATTCGTTGGCAAGGACCTTGAAGCCTTCAATGAGATTTCCAATACCCTCTACGGGAATAGCCAGGGAAATGAGCACGAGAAACATGACGGGAGTGAGAAAAAAGATGCTAGAAAAGGGATTCGAAGTCGCAGGGTTGCGGAGGAGGAGGATCTGGGTCAGACCCCAACGGAAACCGGAGAAGAAGGCGGCCGAAATGACGAGAACGAAGCCACCCAGCTTGAACTCGACTTCACCGAAAACCATGAGAATGACGCCCATAGTCATGGTAGCAATAATGCCAACGAGGCGCCATGTTGGAGTTTCGAGACGGAAAAGGAAAGCAAAGATAAGGACGAATGCAAGGGATGAGGACTTGCACATGGCTGTAAGAATGGTTAGTCACAAATGGTCAACAGTCAGGAATTTGGTCACATACTGTAAAAAGTAAGGCTGATGAACTTGAGAGACGTGTTTCCCAGTCCAATATCAAGACCAGTGGCGGCGCCACAAGGGCCAATTCTCGTGAGATAAAACATCTTGGTCATGCCATAAGATTTTGGCTCCTCGTCGTGTCTCGACCTCCCCAGATCAGACTGATGCCCGCCGCGACCCGGCCGCAGTGAGGGAATGAAGTACAGCACGAGGCCGGAGAGTATAAACTGCACCACCATGTGCATCGACGTGGTGAAGAGCGGAAAGGCGAAATTGAGGCGGTCCTCGTCAAACATCCACTTGTTGTACTGGAGCCACATTGTCAGCAATTGAAACTTAAAAGAAGGGGGCGGCGTTGTGAGAAAAGGGGGGAAACATACAATAGATATTGACAAGGAAAAGAGATACCACAAGAGGATTAGAAAGCCATTGATGAGAAGGGTCTTGAGAACGCTCTTGTCTGCTTCTTTTCGCTCCTCGGCCGAGATGTCGTTATCCCCCCTCGCGATGCGCTGGTCTAGCTGGGTATTCCTCTTGCGCTTCTTCTGCCTCCTGTGCCGGTCCTTACGAGTCAAACCCGTCTCCTCGTCGTCCTGCAGGTCCTCATCGCTGTAGCTCTCATCCCCCGAGTCGTGTTTGCGAATCGCAAAGCCATTGGCGTCGAGATCTTCCTCCGAGATCTTAGGTTCGTCAGATAAACCGTTTGACACTGGACCGCGACCAGAGGTGGCGCGGGATCTGCTAGGTGAGCCTACGGGGCGACCACCAGAGCTGATCTGGCTGCTTCGACGGCGACGGTGTTCGGCGAGGGGCTCCATCTCGATGTCGTGGTCGTCGGTGTCACTGTCGTAGTCTTCGCCAGTGTGAGACCGGGTGGCCGGAGAGCGAGACGGACCGGCCACTGCTTCGCCTCCTCCTCTGGACCTCAGTTTTGCTGATCTTCCTCTTGAAGCTGGGTTTGTTGATGTTGATGGTGATAATGTTTGTGCTGAAGGATCGAGGTCCGTGGAGTTATGGCCAGGGGCCCTGTTGGTGGCTGACACAGGGAGAGATGCGTCGACGAGGACAAGAGGTTCGGGGGAGGCGGAGGGAGAACGGGAGTCGGTTGGGGGAGGTGGTGAGGGTAGGAGATTGTCGGATCGTGAAGGGGGAGCGGTCATGATGGAGACCCAAGAAATGGAGACGGGGACGGGGCTTTCATATGCGAGCGACTGGACCTGTTGGAGTGGATGGGGAGGGAAGACGGACTGTACGGTACGGGCGATCTGGACTCGGCTGAGCTGGCTGGCTGATGCTGGCTGGTTTGTGGGTGTGTTAGCCAAGAGGAGGCCAGGTCTAGCGTATGCAAAGGGCGGAGCTAGTACGATTGGAGTAGTCATAGAGCTGCGGTCGCTGGGGTCGCGGGGCGGTTTGTAGGGGGCCGGAGCGCATACCCAGCTGTAGCCTTCAAGCCCCAGGTTGGAACTGACTGTCTGTCAGTCACACCTCGCCTTGCCGGGAATTTGATCACTAGACACTGGAACACCGGGAGGATGAGACATGGGGGTAGCATGTCTTCCATGGGTGGTAATGTATCTGCTCTGGGCTCTCTGCGTATTCGGCCTCCTTCATAACGTCAGCTGGATGCTCACCTCTCTTTCGTTCTCTTGCAAGGAGCCCGTCGAGTCCGCTGCCCGTCGAGTGGAGCTACGCGGAACCCCGTGGCGCACCGTCCGTCCGCACGCGACACGGTATCCAGGCGGTTGGAAGAGCCATTATTGGCCGGGGGTCATGTTCTTGGTCCGAGGAGAGCTTGCACAAAGTGCATGGGTTCGCCGCCTTTTGGGTAGGACCATGTTTTTTTACTTGATTATTGACTTGATCGATGAAAAAGAGGTCTTTAATATGCATGTTGTGCCGTCGAAATCATTGAGCGGTGAATGAGGTACGCGAGCTTGGTCAATAGCAAGACTCTTGCTAAAGACAACTTGGGCAGCAAACAAACTAGACGCCTCCAGATTGCAGCCACACCAAGGCCAGCCAGAGAATAGCGATCGCCATATGACCTTCAAGTCGCACACAGTTCGATCTCCTATGCGGGGTTTGAACGGCTAGGGCTGTCGGTCTTGTGTCTGTCTTGACCTGAAGAGGAGAAACATTGCATCAACGATCTTCAATAAGCCAGGCTGCTGATCACCTCCGCACGTGTGGACGCTACAACAGCAATAGTTCATGTGATGGCGTTAATGCATGCCGTTGTGTCCGTCCGTGTACTTTTTCTCTCTCTCGCATCAAGAACTGGACTTCGGGCTTCCTATCCCTTTGCGTTCATCATCCGTCACCACCCCTATCCTTGCCATCAAATTCTCGGCACTTGAGCTCTCTTCTCATGCGAAATGCTTCAGTTCTGAGGCAGCCAGCGGGTCCCGTCCCTTTCAGGGGTGGACAACAGAACCACCCCGGCTCGTATACGGATATCGGAACGGCCATGTTAGACCCTGCATAAAACCAGGCACCATCTTGATTGATGAATGGAAAGTTCCTGACCTAACCTCCCAGCCTCTTTTGCGTTTGTAAACCGTTCAGCTCAACGGCCAGGAGACAAGCTAGCTACTGTAGCTCCGGGCCAGCCGGGGTCCTAGATCCTTGTCAGTCATCATGCAGGCTTTCTATGGGATTTTGCAAAGTGTACGACAATCATGAATTTGACCCATTTTCAGAGTTAATTGCCAGGCAAGTTTCGACCAGCTCGGATAGTGCTCCTTTCATCTACCCAACGCCAACGAGCTCATGTCTCAACCATCGGAAACTTGCCGTATTGACTCCGAGACCCTTTTTTTGCGCCATGGCGTATACTTGGCACGACAATGGCCGACCTTCCATGCCCGTGTGCAACAGTGCTTGGAACTTGTGGTCATAGAAACTGTGTCTTTATCGATTGTCGTTGTGATAATATGCGGATGTCAACCAGGTTATCTAACGATGTGCGCAGAATAGAAGCGTCTGCCACGAGCAATAACTATCCTGGTAAAGAACCGATTGGGTTGATTAAGCATAGTTGTCGGCAATTCCTTTCTTCAATATTCATCTTCATCCCCAAGAAGACGGGCTCTACAACTCACCTGAGTCGCCCATCTGAGTCGAGGTATGTGCCACAACATGGTAAAAGTGCGCTGGATAAAACCGGCTTACCTCCATGGAACGTTGTATGAAAGTAGCGTTTCAGTGAATTAGTCAAAAGGCCCCTTGCTTCGATGGCTGTAGCTTTAATACCTACCGACTTTCGCTCAAGTTGAGGTCGGGTCGTTGACTGCCAGGTCAGACCTCCACACACATACCGGGTAGCCAGCCATGGTGCTCACTATATGAGCCCCATTGGATGAGCACTCCCTTGCTAAGTCTTGCCTGACTTTACTGCTGTGTTCACATCTCTTACCCTAGGCACCTAGATGGATTGAAGCAGGAGACAATGCGATGTAGGTAGTCATGGTTCCATTTCATCATGAGCAATGGAAGCAGAAGAGGAGACGCTTTTAAGCATCCAGGCCAAATAGCCTAGAACATAAATGGTGAAAAGGTGCGCCATCTTGCTTTCTGATAAATACCTTAGTAAAATTCATGTAATAACTTCTCCAAGTCTTTATAATGCCCAAAGCGCGATACCTGCATACTGACTAAACCATCAGTGGCGCTCTCCCAGCAAACCATGGCCACTGGAAGTCACGTCTCAGTCCCCCAAGTCTCGGCATGCGCTCCTGCTTGTCAGACTGGAAAGAAGAAAGGACTCAATTTGTTGGTCAGCTCTTATTAGTTCATCGAGTTGCACGTGGTCAAGAAGTTGGGTGCTGCTTTTGGCAATAGTCGCTGTGATGATCACCCACACCAAGCTTTGAGCTGCACCAGGCGAGCCAAGCATCGTGAAAGCTTATAAGCTCCACCCCCCGCATGCTCTTTCAGCTCCATTTCACGATCATTCTGGAACCTTTCAAGGGATTGAGACACCAATACTGCTCACTCCTTCCCGTATATCCGCAGATCCAGTTTTTTGCTTCGTCGGGACTCTCGGGGCTGCACGATTCCACTGCGGAAGCACTTACACAGTCCATTACATCATCCCCGAGCTACCCAGCTTCAGAACCTCAGCTGTCCATCAACTTGCAACATCTCATCAAAAATGGCTTCTCAATGCTCTGCGGCGCACCCAGGGGGCTCCCGTCGTGCTCAGACGGGAGGATACCTTCCAATTGAGGACTATGGAATGATTGGCAACATGCACACTTGTGCCCTCGTGGGAATCGATGGGAGCGTCGACTTTATGTGCTGGTAGGCGTGACATTTGACCTTCAATCTCAGATCCCTCAGCTAAACTTGTTCTCCAGGCCCGACTTTGACTCTCCATCTGTGTTCTGTCGGTTGTTGGACAAGGACAAGGGCGGTCACTTCTCCATCTCCCCCCCTGATGACTTCAACTGTACTACAAAGCAGCAGTACCTGCCATCGTCTTGCATCCTGCAGACGAGATCCATTCATGAAGATGGCGTCGTGGACTTGGTGGACTTCTTCCCTCGCCCAAAGAGTGCCCAGGTCATGACTAGGGGCACCAAGCTAAACTCTTATCGGGAGGCCACCAAGGTCCAGGAAGAGCTCAAGAAGTGGCTGGTTCGTCGGGTGGAATGCATTCGAGGCAGTCTAACTCTGGGTAATATCTCTACTATTTTCAGAGAAACATGGAACTGACATAGCCAGATGTTGAAATCTTCCCCTCGTTCAACTACGGAAGGGATCCGCATGAAACCATCCTCTACCAGGAGCGTCACATATCATCTGATACCAAGAGTAAGGTCGCCGCTTTCCACAGCAAAGACTACAAACTCCAGCTCGATGTCGCACTCGAGAAGGGAGAGGATGAGAACAGCTGCCCTGCCATCACCTTCAAGAAGGAGAAGCGCCCCGGAACTCTCGGTGAGGGTCTTGTTGCTCGCATCCAGATCCAGGAAGGCCAGGCCATCTCCTTTGTCCTTCGAAATGATATCAACAATCACATCACTGAGCATATCTCCACCGAGGTTCTGGATGCTCAGCAGCACGATACTCAGACTTTCTGGTACAACTTCATCTCGCAGTCCAAGTACAAGGGCCGATGGAGAGAGGTTGTGTCGAGAAGCTTGATGATTCTCAAGATGATGACATACGGTACAGATGCTGATAGCTTTTATCTTTCTTTTGTCTTCATACTGATTTTTTTGCAGAACCTACCGGTGCCATCATCGCCTCACCCACATTCTCCGTCCCTGAAGCCATCGGAGGTGTGAGAAACTGGGACTATCGCTACTCCTGGATCCGAGACTCGAGCTTCACCATCTACATTCTTCTCCGTCTCGGTTTCAAGGCTGAAGCTGATGCCTACATGGAGTTCATCATGGAGCGTTTCGTTCACTCACGGGGCCCAGATGGCGGCCTGCCCATCATGTTCACCATTCGCGGCGACACCGATATTCCCGAGCTCACCCTGGACCATCTCGAGGGATATCGTGGCAGCAGCCCTGTTCGTATTGGTAACGGCGCAGCTTTTCACCAGCAGTTTGATATCTACGGTGAGCTGATGGATGCCATCTACCTGTACAACAAGTACGGAAAGCCAGTTCCCTGGGATGTCTGGAGGGCTGTACGTGACATTCTTGGTAAGTTGAGCAACCGTCTTATCAGACTATACTAACTAATCGTAGATTACGTCTTGACAATTCTTGACGGTGAGTAATGGACAACATGAAACAAGGGTTGTTCTAACAATACAGATCCCGACATGTCCATCTGGGAAGTCCGTAACAACAAGCAGCACTTTACTTACTCACAGATCATGCTCTGGGTTGCATTTGACCGTGGCCTGCGTCTCTCAGAAAAGAGATGCTTCCCCTGTCCCAACCGCGCCAAGTGGATGGAAGCAAGAGACAATCTCTACGAACGCGTCATGGAGAAGGGTAACATCCTCCGTCTCACAATCATGGTTGATGAGCTGACAGTTGGTCAGGATACAATGAAAAGATGAAGTCTTTCGTGCAGAGCTTCCAGAACAACACCATGCTCGACTCTTCTATCCTCATTGCACCCCTGGTGTTCTTCATCTCACCCTGTGACCCGCGTTTCCTCAACACTCTCGACCGTATCCTCCTACCCCCTGAAAAGGGCGGCCTGACAAGCACCGGCTTGGTATACCGCTACGACACCGAGCTCTCCGACGACGGTTAGGTCCCCTGATATAAAACCCCCCCTTGACAGAAGAGTAGCTAATGTAGCGGGAATGTATTTAGGAGTAGGCGGACACGAGGGCGCATTCAGCATGTGCACCTTCTGGCTCGTCGAAGCCATGACCCGCGCATCCGTCTACGAGCCCAAGTACTTGGTTCGGGCGGTCAACCTCTTTGAGAACATGCTGGGCTTCTCCAACCACCTGTGCATGTTCTCCGAGGAGATTGCGCGCAGCGGCGAGCAGCTGGGCAACACGCCCCAGGCTTTCAGTCATCTCGCCTTGATCAGTGCTGCGTTCAACCTAGACCGCGTGGCCGAGAAGGGGCTCAAGTGATGCGGGATCTGTGGTTCAGAGCAGTGAGCCGTGAAGGGGCACTTTCACCTGTACAAGAATGACCCTGTCCTGTTAATTGCGCACTGTATCATCGTTGCCTTGAGTAATGAATGCATCAGAGTATCTCATTGACGTATTCACATGTATCAACTGCATAAATCAGTCTCTTCTCAAATCATCCAACTACCTAGTCTCTCGGCTCCACCGACACAGAATCTCCAACTTCAATCGTAGGGTACTGCGTCTCCTTCGTAGTGCAGTCACCCTGAGCAAAAGAGTCATGCCGCATATGAACCCCAAAGTAGACCTTGCCATCGAAACGCCTTGTCTTCGCTAACGTGACAAACGGCTCTTCCCTCTTCTCACCTGTCTCTTGATCAATGCAGACCATCTGGCATCTGTGACACGCACCCAAGAGCTTAAAGTTTTGGCGCCCAATGTGTACAGAGCCCCAGTCATCTTCGGCAAAGGCTGTATAAGCCTTTGTGCCAGGAGCATGTTCCAGAACAATATTGGCCCGGAATGCTCGCTCTTCGACAGGGCTGCCACCTCTGTTCATGATTTCCCTATTCAGCTCATCCACACTTGAGCTGTGTATCATAAGAATGGGGCTCTCGTTCGAGAGTAGGATCTTTGCTGGCTTCTTCTGTTCCGAGTCAGAGTCGGGTGGCGACGGAACGTCCGGAAATGCCCCTGGAAGAGTCCGAATCCTGCTGGGCTGCTGATATCGTTGTACCCGTGCCTTGGAGAGGCGACTCTTCAAACCGAGACCACCTGGAGGGAAACGTGCCAGAACACACGGGACCCCTAAAACGCTTGAGAAGAAGCCGTTGATGCTTTCTGAGGTGTAGAGCTGCGTAGATACCTCTTCTCCGCATACTCTTGATCGTTGTCGGTCGAGTGTTGAGTCGATGACTGAGGGATCGGCCGATAAAGGTATAGAAATTTGATGCGGCTGGTTGTCACGCCGCTTCCCATGATATGATACCACCAATTCTCCCTTGTCGAAGTCAATGCGTGGTCGTAACAGAGCCATTCTGGGACATCTTTTCTGGTTAAGCGCGTGTCCGGAACCGTGGTGTACTAAGCACCATTCGCGATCCCAGGCCAATCCTTCAGGTCGAATCTCCCAAGAAACTCGAGGTGGGATCGAAAAGCCAGCGCAACTCTTGATTGGGTATATGGTGATGGTTTTCACCTGGAGCCGAGGGAACTCGGATATAGCTGTTGGACTCGTAGTGCTGATGATAGGTTCGATCGTCGGTAACGTGGTTTCCAGATAAAACTCTTTGATGAAGTCGACGAAGCGATCTACATCTGCCTTGGTACTCATAGCACCCAAGCTTGCCCGAATGACGCCCGTGGGTTTACCTGACATGATATCGTTGTCCGCTCCGCATCTGAAGCCTGCAGAAAAGTTTTTCTTCATCTCCCAAGGTTGTAAACCAAGAGCTGAAGCAATACCCCCCGGGCTGCATAATCCGCCTGTTCGAATGTGCATCTTTTTCAGATTTGCAAGCTTCTCGAATTCAGTCAGGCTAACCCAGGCACCACGGCTATTCCTTAGATTAAAGGAAACAACAGGGCCAGTTCCTAATGATTCGACTCCAGAAGAGGCCTTGGTATAGAGGGCGCAGACGGGCTCGCCATTAGCGTGGCGTAACTCGCTCAGTTCCCTTAACAGTCGCCGGCTGAGGTACGAGGTATGGGATTTGATTTCGTCCATGGTACCAAACAGTCGCTCGTGTACTTCCATAGCAATATCGAGAGCAATTATGCTATGAAAAGGAAGCGTGCCGTCCTCCAATCGTTCGTGGAGAGAATGTGACTTTGGTGCATGCCATTTCTCCTTTCCGCACACAACCATGTCGACAGTACCGCCGCCGAAATACTTTCGGTGATCAAATACCCATTCCGCAGACCGCCGAACAAGCAAAGCACCAAGGTCGGGAAATCCAAATATTTTGTATAGACTGACGACAATGAAGTCGGGTGTAATGGTAGGATCGCTTAGATCGAGACGGGAGGTGGCGGCAAACGAGGATGCGTCCAACAGTGTGAGTAGGCGAGATTTTGGATTTCGATTAGCCTCTCTTAGATCTCTACTCCATGTTAAAGGGTATCTTTTCCCATCCATGTGAGACTGAGCCGAATATGAGAAGAGTGTCGAGGGTGGTGAAGCGTAGGTGGTATCCATGAAGGGAGAGTTCCCCTTTAACCAAGATTGAAGGTTTTCATCATCGATCAATGAACTGTCGATAGCTTCCTCTCGAGCCCCGACTAAGCTGGTATGACAAGCCTCATGGTAGGCATAAAGGAAGCCTTGGGGCAGAGTTCTCATGGCGTCAACTACCAGTTTCACACCAGCGGTGGCATTGGCAACAAACACCACATCGTACTCTGCTGGGTCCGCTCCGAAGAAGTTTAACAAATTCATGCGAGCATCTTCGATTCGGGAGGTTGAGTTCTGAGAGGATGGGGAGGCAGAGTGGGGGTTGCCATATATCGTTTCCATCATTGAGGATGTGAAAGCGTCCATCAAGGACTTGGAGCATAACGTTGTGCCGGCATGGTCGAGGTACACAGAGTCTAAACAAGTTAGTGTTTAATATGGAAACGTTTATTTCAAGACACGAACCCTGTAGCATAGGGTACTCTCTTGCTCTGAAGTGCTCTACCGCCACGTTATAGCGGTAACCGTTGGTGCCGCCGCTATCCGTGTCCATTTTTGCCATATCTGACGGTAGAAACCCTAAAGTATGAAGAAGAAAGATGTCGAGAGTCTTTGAATGCTTCGAAGAGTTATTCTTCTAATAGCGATGGGCTATCCAAGGGTTTCATATGCTGCACCGCCTCTTATCATGCGTGGATGAAGGCGGGCTGTATCATGGGCGAGCAAGAGTGGGGCGGTCGTGGGGGAGGAGCTATCTGCACCAAGCCGAGGATGAAAGACAGAAGATGATGCGGAGTATTGAAAGAGCTTTGATGCGCAAGTGGATGTGGTAATTATTCAAGAGTATTAGAAAATCGCATTGATGTGACAAGTCGAAGCAGAGTCACTTCTGATGGCGGTCAGCTGCATTATTGTTTGCCTCTTGTTTGCAAGAGTGGGAGAGGTTTTGCTTGGACATGATGTAAGAAATCACCCCCGGATTGTTTGTTAGGTGCAGGCGGAGATCGCCACGCTCCTTCCCAGGCACACTCGCCGGTTACCGACCGATACCAGAGGATAATTGGCCCGAGACTGGCCGGAGATTCCCAGGGAAGCGGCGACCAGGCAATCAGTGATTGCCCCAATGCCGCGATGCGCCCAAGACGGGACTGGCACGGGACTGGCACGGGACTGGTGAAAGCAGGTACGTACCTGCCGACACCTTCCCCGGAACGGCTGCATCAGGGCCCGCAGCTGGTCGCAAACGTCCATCCATCGGAGGAGCAGGAGCCGCCCCCCTTGTCAAACAATCAAGGCCCCACTCAAATCGCTCGCGCGCGCGCCGGGCCAGCTCAGCAAACCAAACCTCCAACTCGCTCCCAGCCAACCAACGTAAACTTAGTTTCTTCAACTTCACTTGACCTCACTTCCTCGTATCGGTTTATCGCCCCGAGGTGAGGCCTGTTGGAGCGCAACTTTCTCCAGCTCAGCGCCATCTTCATTGCCAAAGTCGCGCTCATTCAATTAGTTTGTCTCCCCCAATACTCTTTGAGTATCCTTCTCTCTCTTTCCCTTCTCCCTCTACCTCTACAACGTTTCAACCATCGATCCAGCCGCATTCGCAGCCTCGCGTTGTCCCCTCAGCCGCCCCTATCCTCCTGCCACCATCATGATGCCATATTCATTCTCTTTTCATTCTTCTTCTCATCTCTTGTCATTCGTTCAGGGCGCGTCGCCCTAGAGCCACCTTCTTCATGGCGCCTCTTTGGCATCCCTACTTGTTTTCTTGCTTCTGGCTCTATTCCTTGTCCAAACATTCTTCAGGATCGTCTCTCTAACCGCAATCATGTTGCCAAATAATAGGCACTACCTCGGCAAAGCCCGCAATTCACTTTCAAACATCCGCGCCCCAACGAATTGACTTTCTCTGCATTAAAGAGCTACCTACTCCCATGCCACGTCGCGTCCTCCTTACCGAAACCAACAATGGACTCGTACACCTCTTTTCGAGATGCCTCGGCTCGCTCTCCCGTTGAGAGAAGCTGGAGTCGCGATGACTCGCGCAACCGAGATGATCGCCCCGAGCGAGGCGATTCCTTTTATCGTGGAAGGTCACCAGGTTCGTCGTGCAACCTCGAGTTTTGGACTTGACTCGTATCACACTGAACAGCACCGCTCACCATTCCCAGGTCATGAACGTCGCGACCGCCGCCGATCTCGCTCACCCGCCACAGTTGATCGCTATGAACCGCGATCTCGTCGAGACGATCGCGACCGTGGGGATCGTGGCGACCGTGACGACCGACGTCGTATTACTTCACCCCCCGCCAATATTGATCGATATGTTCCTGGCCAGGAGGCTAGCTCCTCCGGCAATGTCACAGTCAACCCACTGGCCGATCCTGTCAAGCTCCCGTACCAGGTTGGCTTCTCATACTTTGGTGAATGGTGGAGAATGAATGAGAAGATCAAGGAAGAAAAGGAGCGAATTCGCACTGGTCGCCGGCGTGAACCCGAGAGAGCCCGTGGCCCAGAGGACCGTGAAAAGGAAAAGGCCAAGATTCAGGCGGCTTATGACGCGTATAAGGAGGAGTTGCAGGCCAAGATGGCTCGGGCGTTTGTCTCAGAGCACAAGAGAGAGCAGTGGTTCAAGGAGCGATATGCCCCCGAAATCCGTGATGATTTCCGGGCGAAACTGAACGAGCACCGACGTGGCGCTTACAGCCAGTGGGAGCAAGACCTCGAGTCTGGCACCTTTGATGATTTCTCTTTGGAAGGTCTTCCTAAGAGTGAAAGCAATGGTAGCGGGGGTGTTGTTGAGAAGGAAGAGGGCGAGGCAACGGCCACTAATGAGATCCTTGGTGTTGGCGATCTCGTACCAGTGAACGGTGCTGACATTCGAGACGAGAATCAGTTTCAGCCTACTCTTTTGATCAAGACTATCGCCCCTCACGTCAGCCGTCAGAACCTTGAAGCCTTCTGCAAGGAACATCTCGGAGAGGAGGAGGGAGGCTTCAAGTGGCTCTCTCTTTCTGACCCCAACCCCAGCAAGCGCTATCACCGGATTGGATGGGTCATGCTTCACCCTTCTTCAGAGACGGCAATGCCAGTTGACCGTATTGACCCTAAGGATGAAGACGGTGATGAGCAGATCACGTCGCCTCAGCCAGTATCAACCGCTGACAAGGCTCTGGAAGCCATCAACGGAAAAACGGTCAAGGACGAGGTCCGGGGTGATTTTGTTTGCCATGTTGGAGTTCACAACCCGCCTGTCCACCCTCGCAAGAAGGCTCTTTGGGATCTTTTCTCTGCACCTGAACGCATTGAAAAGGATCTGCTTCTTGTTCAGCGAATTGTCAACAAGTTTGAGGAAGAGTTTGGCTCTGATTTCCAGGCCACTCTGAAGATTGAAGAAAAGGTCGAGGACCTGAGGAATGCTGGTCAGCTTCAGCCGGCCGTTCCCCCAACTCCGGTCAAGAAGGTCAAGAAGACGCGCGAGGTGGGCATGGATGAAGCTATGGATGAAGAAGAAGACGGCGTGATTGAAGTTGAAGAAGAGGAGGAAGAGGGTGCCGTGGACGACGACGAGGTTGATGACGAAGATCTCCTAGTCAAGAAGAAACAGCTCGATCTCTTGATCGAGTACCTGCGCCGAGTTTTCAACTTCTGCTTCTTCTGTGTCTTTGAGAGTGACTCGATTCACGAGCTTACGCGAAAGTGCCCAGGTGGTCACTTACGCCGACCACGCAGCACATTGTCTTCTTCAGCCAAGGCGGTGGCCCGGGCCAGCGCTAATGGCGAGCCCTTCCCTGGCAAGAAGCGAGGAGAAGGAGCAGAGGAGCCAGAGAATGAACCTACAGAGGGGGACAAGAAGTTCCGAAACGCGTCTAACAAGACGGAGCAGCAGCTTCTCCGGGCCTTTAACTGGGTCAAGACGTTTGAAGACAAGTTGACCCAGATCCTGGACCCTCACTCTGTTGACATCCGGAAGCTTGGCGGTCGTCCTGTGGACGAGGCTGTTGATGAGGAGCTTTCCAAGCATGTCAAGCAAGAGGATGAACACAAGTGGCGCTGCAAGGCACCGGAATGTTCCAAGCTGTTCAAGGAGGAGCATTTCTGGCGCAAGCACGTCGAGAAGCGCCATTCTGACTGGCTCGATAGCATCAAGCAAGAGGTTTGTCTTCCCTTCTCATACCTAAACAACATCGACTAACTGAGTTTTTAGTTTGACCTAATCAACGCATATGTCATCGATCCTGCACACATTGCACCATCAAGGACGGATGCCAACTCGAATGGTCATTTCCCACCTGCTAATGGCCAGTCGAACACGGGCACACCCCGTGGTTTCAATCTCCAGAACTTTGCCATGAATGGCATGATGGGTATGCCTGGATTCCCTATGCCCCCTGGCGGATTTACCCCTATGTTTGCGAATATGCAGTCTGGTGGCTGGAACCCCATGGGTGACGACCGTTCTGGAGGACCCATTCGCCGAGGAGGTATGGGTGGTGGCCGCGGCCAGTATCGATCTGGTCCGTATGACCGCCGTGGCGGAAACCGTTACGAAGGTGGCCGCAACCGTATGGGCGGCTCTCGATGGGGAGATGGTGCCGGCGGTGCTGCTGGAGGCCCCCGTGAGGCGGTACAGGGACGAAGCCTGAAGAGCTACGAAGACTTGGACCAGGTTTCTGGTGGTGGAGGTGGCGAGCTCAACTACTAGACTGACATATTGCTTACAGTACAAGCTCATGAGGAGGAGCTGGAGTTGGTTGCTTTCATATTGGGTTCCTGGGCAACTGGATTCAGGTGTCGTGGAGACGAGTATCTCGCGATACTCCGTGTAGATTATGCTATTGTTACTACTTGCTGGTTTCGAAGTCGATTTTTGAGCTTCGATAGGCCATGAAATTGCATCATATTCCCATTCTAATCTCATTGCTTTCTTGAAATAGAGTCTGTCTTTTTGAATGAATGGATACTTCCATCGGTGAGCCTCGGTGAAAGGTGAGCTAGCGGATCTGGTGGGGCCATGCACATTCTTATCGACCAATAAAGGTCTGCGATAAGATATTTTCGCGACGCACATCCCCACCGCCCACCTCTTTTTTCTGTAGTGAACTCTCCAACGTGCACCTGTTCAAGCCAGCGATTGCCTTCTTCAAGCCTTACAGTCGCAAAGATGGGACTCCTTGCAGAGAATAAGATGTAAGACTGTCGCATTGGCTAGGCTCCTCTGTGACTGTTTGCTAATCTGTTGACTACAGCCGACGAAAGATCAACAAGGATCCCAACAACACCAAATGGACTCGAGACACCAACACCTTTGGGCAGAAGATCCTTCGTGCCCAGGGCTGGCAACCGGGCCAGTTCCTCGGAGCTGAGAATGCGCCGCACTCGGAGCTGCACACAGCTGCAAACGCCTCATACATCCGCGTCGTTCTCAAGGATGACATGAAGGGACTGGGTTTCAGCAGGTCCAAGGAGGACGAGATTACAGGACTCGATGTCTTCCAGGACCTGCTCAGCAGACTCAACGGAAAGACAGAGGATGAAGTTGTGGTGGACCAGCAGGCGCGCCTCGCTGTCAAGACCCATCACTTTGTCGAACAACGATACGGACCGATGCGATTCGTTTACGGTGGTCTTCTGGTGGGCGATGAGATGAAGGAGAAGGACGATGAGGAAGCCAAGACACCCAAGGACGAGGACGAAGACGTGATTATGGAATCCGCCCCGGCACCGAAGGAATCTAAGAAAGAGAAGAAGTCAAAGAAGCGGAAGGCTAGCGAAGACGACGAAGACTCTTCCAGCCGAGATTCTGACTCCAAGAGCAAGAAGAGACGCAAGGAGGAACGCAAGCTGAAGGAGAACGACAGCAGCGCCGACACGGACGATGCCAAGGCCAAGAAGAAGGATAAGAAGTCCAAGAAGGACAAGTCGCGCAAGAAGTCTGCAGATGCCTCGGAAGAGGAGTCAGAGGAGCGCTCCAAGAAGCGGAAATCCAAGTCCAAGGATAAGAGCCGGTCTCCCGAAGACTCGGAGGAAGACAAGGTAAAAGAGAAGAAGTCTAAGAAGGAGAAGAAGGAAAAGAAAGACAAGAAGCGCAAGAAGGAGGAGGCTGCGTCTGAGTCAAGCAGCACCGTCGCCACGCAAGAGTCAACGCCTGTGCCGTCTATCCCAGGAACCGGGGTGACGACACCATCCGGAACATCAACTCCTCGGGGAAGCAGGAACTTTGTGCGGTCTCGATTTATTGCGCAGAAGAGACAGGCTGTGTTGGATACCAAGGCGCTGAACCAGGTTCGTACAACCCAGCTGTTGCCATCTTGCTGGACTATTTCGTTAACGAGAAGCAGATTTTCATGGTCAAGGCTTAAATCAGTTTTTCTTTTATCTGGAACTGGAAAACAAAAGTGTTTGAATGGGGAGTAACCATAGACCAAGGTACGGGAGTGTACGAGACGCTGTTTGAAAGGCCAGCGCTGGGTCGGTGTCACAGATACACAGCTAGAAGGGTTCGTCACATCTCTTGGAGTCGCGGGAAATTCGCCAATCTCAAGCCTAAGACTTGGCTTGGTTTCAACATCGAATCATGGAAGAGAGTAGTCAAGGTGTGCCTGATGATCACACCCAAGGAAACACAGAAGGAGGGAAGCATAGCGAATTTTGATGCAGATCATTTACTTCATTTATTTACTGCTCCTATAGCTGAACTCGCTCTCAGCATTCGTCTCCATGGCCAAATTACCAGCTCATTACAACAAAACAAGAGCACTCAACCCCAACACTATTAATACATCGATCGTTGCCTCGCGAGTTTGATCGTTTGCTTTGTGAGTTTTTCGATCATTTATTTCTCCGCGTTCTTGCCAAAGTTGCTGCAGCCATGTTAGCTCTTTATCATAAAGTAACATTGTGATGTGGTGATGACAACGTACTTATGGAAGAACTGGCTGAAGATGCCGCCCTTTGCTTGTTGGTCCGACATGCTCGCGCGACGGGCGGCGTTGGCGTCGGAGCCTCGCTTTTGCTGTTGGAGGCTTGCGAAGGCAGGCATGAAGCCAGAGCTCTGGTATGACTATTAGTATCAGGCCATTGAGGAAGGGGACAGGGACGTTACTCGGCGGCGACCGCTAGCGTTGGTGGTTTGGTTGTTTTGGGGAGCACCAGAGTCCATGATTGCGGTTGTGAAGTTGATGATATGTGGGTTATCAAGTGTGCTTATATGGAGGACACAGTCGTGGTCAATGGTTGTTTAGGACAAGAATCCAATGGAGGTTGAAGTATGAAGACAAGAAGAGCTTGAAAAGGAGGGGAGGAAGCTCAGCTTATATGTGACAAGGCGATCAGACAACTCGCCGTCGATCTTCAGGTCAGGAAGAAACGAGGTACGTAGACAAAGCTTCCCGCGGGCGTCCCTGCTGCACCACTGCAAAAGGGCAACGCCATCATCACCACTTGCCTCTGAGTGTAGCACAAGGAGACAACCACACGCTACTAGCTCGCCCCGTGTCAACCATGCATGTAAGTGACGGCGATAGGCTGGGCGCATCCGTAAGCTTTGCGCCCGGGGCCCTCCATCCGCCATCCCACATGCTGGGCCATGCTTCCTTTGGAGGAATGGGCCAAACGAGACCATGACCGAGGTGGCGTTCCTCTTTCGCCTCTGGTCCCCTTCTTTCTGCCGTGCTCCAGCAGAGGAGAGCTCGCCGTCTGCCAACCAGGTCTCTTCGATCGCCAGACACTGAGGAGCTGGGTCTCTCCTTCACTGTGAATCTGATGCAAAAAGAGGGACCCTTTGAATCATCACCTGCCCCAGCAGCAAAGGGGGGTGCTTGGAAGCGGGGAGGGTGGAATGTCCGCCCTCGCCTGTGAGCATCATGGCTTTTCGCTTTTCCCTGAGAGGCGCTGATCTTGACCCGTTTTCCCCAGACCCAGACGCGGAGAGGGCTTGTCAAAGCAGGTCACACCACCACACTCGGCAGGGGAATTACTAACACACACAAGACAAGAGTCCAGGCCAGCCACAGAAGCTGCAGCGTTGCATTTTGCGGAGGTCGGAGGGGTCCAGTTGTCCGCGGTTGCAGGTTGGAGGGATGCAATTCCCCCTCTTCTAGCTAGAGATTGATCATGATACCACAACCGTCAAGAAGGGATTGACATACCTTTCTCTATCCTCAATGACGACGTTGAAGTGGGAATTGGGGTGCGTTCAGTAGAAGCGGGGCACTTCACCTGGCGTCGACGGGGCTCGAGGTCCGGTGGGGCCGGCCGGTTCGGGGCCTTGTGGGGCTGTTCTTGGGTTCGCTCCTCTCCAAGCGAGAGAGGGCAAGTGCCGGAAGCGGGGGAGAGTGACTTGGCGAGTAATTGAATTGTTAAGCAAATGACTCCAATGCATGCAAGAGAAGACAGGGTCACATGAAAGATGGTGACTAACAGACATTGGATGATAATCTTGCAGTAAAGATTTCAGGGTCCTCCAAACGGTCATGTCGTGTGCGTAACCTTTCAAAAGTCGACGACGTGAATGGCTTCGGTAGATGTGGGGCAGATCCTCGTCTTGGACTTTAACTGACGATATGACCCGTCTCTAGATCCTCGATTCCCGTGTCTAGTCAGGGTCCTTCCTCATCAGGGGCTTTCCATCGTCGGTATTGGAACCATCCGAGCTTGTTTATTTTTTATTTTGAAAATGTTCCTTTCGTCTAGTCATGATACTGTACGACAAAATCACGCCCCTCCCTTTCCTGCACCCCGTCTAGATGCCACAAAGTCCACCTCTAACACTCTCGTCTTTTTTGGTCTTGTATACAATCAACCCCTGGCCTACTCCTTCTCTAATCTCACCGCCGGGTTCCTCTCGATAAAGTTGAGATCCACCTTGTGGCCTAGCAGCTCTCGGATGTTGGAGATCTTGTACTTGATCATGGTCGGCCGCTCCAAGCTCAGACCCCAGCCAAACACCCGCATATCCTTGGGAAGACCCATGGGCTCCAGCATCTCAGGTCGGAACATGCCACTGTTGCCAATCTCCACCAGCTTGCCCAGACCCTCGTGGTAGCTAAAGATCTCCATGCTAGGCTCGGTGTAGGGGTTGTACGCCGGCTTGAATTTGAGGTTGGTGATGCCCATCTTGGCGAAGAAGACCTCCATAAACTCCATCAGACCTCCCAGGGTCAGTCCGTAGTCGGCAATGACACCCTCCACCTGGTGGAACTCGGCCAAGTGAGTCGCATCCACAGTCTCGTTACGGAACACTCTGTCGATGGAGAAGTATCGGGCAGGGGGTGGTCGTCCATCGGGACCCTTCTGAGCCGCCAGCTTGTACAGCATCGCCGTTGAAATGGCAGTAGTGTGTGTTCGAAGGACCAGTCTTGTCGACTCATCGGCCGACCAGGGGTATCTGTAGCCGATCGATCCAAACTTGCCGTCCTGGTGCACCTCCTTGATGTTCTCCCAGTACTCCTCTGTGTTCTGTCCCTCCTGCTCTGTCCGCGGCTTGTCGCCCACCTTGGGGTCCGAGATGTAGAAGGTGTCCTGCAGATCACGGGCAGGGTGCTGCTGGGGCACGAAGAGGGCGTCAAAGTTCCAGAATCCGGTCTCGACGAACTTGTTGGTGGGCATCTCCTCGAAGCCCATCTCGAAGAAGATTTGTCTGAACTCGTGTCGCACCTTGTTCAGGGGGTGGAGGGCACCGGCGTTCTGGTCGGCTCCCAGGGCCTTGAAGTTGTAGGGCTTGAAGTTGGCCGTCTTCCACGAGCCCGACATGATCATGTCAGCCGTCAAATCCGTCTCCTCCTTCTGGATCTCGAGGGCGAACTTGGGGCCCTGGGCCATCTTGAAGCTGATGACCTTTTGCATCTTGATCAGTTTTCGCTTTCGCAGGTCGGTCAAGATCTTGGGCTCGTGGGTTCGGGTCTCCTTGATCTGCAGGAGCTGGGCTCGGGTGACATCCTCGATCGACTCGGCCTGAGATAAGAGGTTAGCTATTATTCAAGGACACCACTTGCTTCAAGTGTTACGGCACTTACAGTAGCCACAAGCTTTCCGTCCTTGCTCTTGGAAATCCACTTTTCCTTAAAAGCCTTGCCCTGGCCAACCTTGGTGACAGTCTTGTCGCCAATCGCCTGCTCCAGCTCCTGAATGGTCAAACCCTCAACAGCGCTGCGCAGAGCCTCAAATACACGCGCCTCATGGCTGCCATGCTCGGCAATCTTCTCGGCCTCTGGCTCCAGACCAGCCTCTTCTCGGTCAATTGTCTCGTAGGTGATCATGGATCGCGAGGCCAGACGATCGAGTGCGGCCTTGATGTCCTGGAAGGCGATGGTGGGGAAGGCCTCAGCGGAGAGGAGGGGGCTCTGGGCCGAGAGGGCCTGGAGGATTTGAGAAGTGAGATCCCCCGCAGGGGCAGAGCTTGAGGTTGTCATGATGGGCGCTTGTCTCTGTGTATGATGAGTCTGAGACGAGTTTGCTCTTCTTCTTCTTCGTCGTTGTTCGTCTGAGTCACGGCAGAAATTATTTGGGCCGGTGCTGCACCACCCACCACTGCACATCCGATGGCGGGGTACGGAGGTACTTTGGCCAGCTTCAGTGTGTCCCGCGTTTTTCGGGGTTACCCTTTCTCCGATATCCGACCTCCTTGGCCGTTGGCCTGTCGGTACTCGTAAGTGTCAGTCACATATGATCCCTGCCAATCCTATCATGGCCTCTCCCAAGCTCCAACAACTCCGTTCCCACCTCTCCAGGCTCCCATAAGAACTTGTATCTTGAATTTTCCTAATTTCAGCCTGTCGCTTTCTCATTTTTGTCTTTGATTCGATCTTCTGAGCTTCCATCAATCACACATCACCCACAAGAGTCGCCCATGATCTGCACGTGCTCTTCCTGAGCTATCGCCCTGCTCATATGCAGAACTGGCTCGTCCGCGAACCCGAGAACAGATGACGAGCCCCGAGAATGAGCCATGATGCCTCGCCGAGCTCTACGGCGCGAACCGATGCTCCTCCCGTCGAGCCTCTCCCCGCGTCCTCTGCCAACCGTGTCACCCGGGATCTACTATCGCCTGAGCAGCCCAGGTCCCGGTCGCGCGCCCAGTCGCACTCGCAGCGCCGCAAGAAGAAGAAGAGCAGGAAGCGGCGCAATCCGGGCCTAGCGAGAAAGTTGGAATTCATTACACATTTGCTCAAGAGTCTTGATACCCTGGTGTTTGCGGAGTTAAGCGCGCTGTATTATATGGAGTATGTTCTCATCCGCCCTTGTTTACTTGCCCGGCTTGCGCTTACAAATGTCTACCTCTAGATGCTCCATGTTTCGATTTATCCTACGATCTGTCGGCCAGTACATGTATTTGACACCTAAGGATGAGTCATTTCCCTTCCTCACGCCCGCCAGTCGCATACATGTCGTGTTAGTCGTCATCCCCAACCTCATCTGCATGCTCCTCCATCTATTTGCTTCGCTCCCGACTGGACCAGACTACCATCGAGGATATATGCATGGCGGCTTGGTCATTGACTTTATAGGTCAGAAGCCGCCAACGTCACGGATTTACTACCTACTTGCCGATTTTGCGATCCTGGCCATCCAATGTCTGATGTTGACGGCACATACGGAACGGGAAAGGCTTCGCCTGACCCTCAAGACATTCCGCCCTCTAATACCAGACGTCGCCCAGGAGATGGGACCCACCCTAGAAGACCTAGATGCAGAAGAGCGTGGCGTATCTCGGGACATGCCTGGGTCGTTACCACCAAATGAGACTGAGGACATCGAGTTGCAACCGCTTAGGCCTATCAATGAAGCAGAAGAGGGCAGTTCGCAGTCGGGAGAACCAGATCCGCCTGCAAGGGAGTCGCCAGCAGACGAGCCGACAAGGACCTACCTTTCGGACGTGCTGAGCTCTGGAAATGCAGTCATTGGCGAGTATCATGTCCTGCATTCTATGCGCAATGCGGCAATGGATCTCGAGAGGACGGCAGCACACTCCCTACGTACCATTAGCTACGGGGCGACCATGGCAGCCATTGAAGCCCGCAGGCGGGGTGTCACCGTACCAGCTCGCCAGGGGCAGACTGATAGACGGCAATGAGATGCAAGAGATGATTGTCAGCGACTGTGCCATCGATTGTTCCGAATGCTGCATGAACTAAGTATGAATTGCTTCAGAAATGAATTGCTTCCTTGCTTTACGCTATCTTCCTTCCAACATTGCCAACGCCAGTACCCTTAACAGAAACAATAATATCATTGGTGTCGTCCTCGACATCTCTCAAGCCCCAGCTGCTCGCGCCAAATGTCCTTAGATCCCTAGCCAGTCCAACCATCTCTTCAGTTCCAATTACCTCGCGGCCGATCCTAAGACGACCGACATCTTCTGATCCCATGGCCATGAGAATGAGGACCGATTTGGCAGAGGTCTGAGTAACGCATCCGCCCTGTGAGATGGTCTCAAGTAGCTGGAAGGCGCATCGCCTGCCAATGTCCTCAGGAACCACACCACCTGAAGGCGGAACGACCACGTCGGCTGAGTAGAGTACACCAACTGCGCTCGACTCGGCGACCAAGCTCAGACCAAAACCAATTCCCAACCGCCTCTTGCTTCCTGCCTTGTCGCCGGTGGGCACGAGCGGCGCCTGGTCGTACTGGGCAGCAACATGGATATCGGACACCAGGGGGTTGAGGATCTCGCGCGCCGAGTGGATCATTCGGGCATTGTTTGAGGCAGACACTCCAGTGCAGTATGCGACACCTCGAATCCTTTTTATTCGGCCGGGGCTTCGGTTGAGATGTAGGGTCTTGGGTAGTCGCACTTGACTCGCGAATCGCAGCTCGACGCATCCACCACCGCCTCGTCCGCCTGGTCCTGCGCAGGATCGCTGAAGCACCCTCAGCTCTATCCGCGCGGGAGGGATGCCAAAGAGGCCGAAGAGGGGAAGGATGGAGGTTCGGAAGGAGTCGACGGAGATGTC
Source organism: Fusarium vanettenii 77-13-4 (assembly GCF_000151355.1). Classification (NCBI taxonomy): domain Eukaryota; kingdom Fungi; phylum Ascomycota; class Sordariomycetes; order Hypocreales; family Nectriaceae; genus Fusarium; species Fusarium vanettenii. The sequence continues at coordinate 961,439 of NW_003315881.1, forward strand.
GCCCGTCTCGGTGGAGGATGTGATGACGCCAGGGCCCGAGATACGGACGTTCATGTGGGCTTTCGAGAAGGGCGCCAGAAGACAGAGAGGCATGAGGTAGTAGGTGACGCCTCGGGTGTTGTTCATGGAGATGTTGTGCTCGATGACGTCTCCGTCTGAAGCTCCAAAGCCGGCAATAGTTCCTGTGATCAAGCCAGGATGATATGTGATTGTCGTACCCGAGTACGAGATCTGCATCGAGCTGCCATTGGTGACAGCCTCGAGCATGCGCAAGAAGGAAATCTCATGAGGGGCGAGACCGGGATTCGTAGGCGACGTGCTTCGAATCTTGGAGATGTGAACAGGTCGGCCGGTCAGAGTTGATAGAATCAACCTCTGGGTAAAGTGCCGGTGGCCTGTGAACCGGAGGAACTCTGGCGAAGGGTTCGACATTTTGCTGTGGTTGGGGTATCTTGAAGTCGCAATATTGCAGCTTCGCCAGCGACAGAGCAAAAAAATATCTTTCTGCCGCTAGAAAAGTTGCAAGGGTCGCCTAATAAGGAAGGCGGTGAACTCCCCACCCACTGAAAAGAGCAAGACTTCAGCGTCTTCAATGCCTTATCGATAACGGACCAATGATTGAATTGTGCCCGCCAACTGCTCGAAAAGTTCGAGATCCTCACGTCAACGAGGTCTCGAGACTGCCATTGCGCACTTCAGCCATTGAGGATGGCGGGTCGACCGCTTTTATTCGAGTTACGATGCCGGAATGAGACAATATGTCGTTCATGTCGATTAGCGATCCGACACCGGCCACAGCAGCCATGGATATCAGCAGCTGCATACAGTTCGAAAGCTACGGCGCAACGACCGGCTAATGACGCCGTATCCCGAAAACCGAGCAGATTCGAGCTGAAGCAATATCTCGATCGTATCAAGGCGCTTCGAAATCCAAACAAGGGCACAGACGAGATGTTCAGCGTTCGATTCTTCGACCAGGAGGGCAATAAGAGAACAGAGCTGCCCAGTGAGGAAGCTTTTGGCGCATCACTACACGAGGTCGATACTTCAGGGCTCAAAGATGCCTTGATAGAGATCAAGAATGAAATGGGTGGGCAGGATGAAAAGGCAGCCTTCCAAGAGGTTGTCGATCAACTGGGCCATGACTGGGACAAGATGAAGACGGCCGACGACCTGGAGAGGATTATTGCCAAGCTAGACGCCTACACGGCGGCAATCGATGAAGAGATTGACAAGACCGGCGCAGACCTTCCGAAGGAGATACTGGAAGAGCTGGACTTGGAGCTACCAGGGCTGCCCGAGATGGGAACCCTTGGTTCTCGAATAGCCCTACCTCAGGTCCCAGAGAAGCCGTGGACAATCAATCAACGGAAAAAGGTCGCTCGCCTCAACACTACGCTAGCTCGTACAGCGAGGGACATGCGCCGAGGGACGAAGCTCACCACCAAGGCTGTGCAGGTGTTGTTCAAGGCCTACCATGCTGCACGGCTTTCCCTGGCCCATGGCTGGAGTCACGTTCCCCTTGAAGTCTGGGATCTGCTTTGGAAGGTCTTTTCAGTGGAAGAATCTGTCAACATCCATCGGTTGTCACATCTTGCTCTCTTGTCGCGAGACATGAGCGAGGCCAAGGTCACGCTGAACCCTGCACAGCAGCTATTGACCATCGAGGCCGTATTCGTCGATGGATGGGAGACAAAGGCCATCGAGAACTGGAAGCGATGCATCAGCTCTCTAGGTGACGAGAACGCCGTGACGTTCCAAGAGTTCTGGGAGCTGGGCGTGAGGATGTTCTGTCGCGTTGGCGATCTGGACCAGGCGCAGCGAGCCGTCAACAAGCTCATTGAGAAGCAAAAGGATGCCCGCATCCTGATGCCTCTAATCCGGACATGGTCGGAGCTTGGTACGGAGGAGGGCCAGGAAAAGGCATGGTTGGCGTACCGGCAGCTCCGCGAGCTCCTAGGACATGACATGAAGCTCACCGACTACGACCAAGTGATATCCTACTTCCTAACCACCAACCAGACCGAAAACGCCCTCTACGCATTCGTCGACATGATGAGCGACGGCAAGATCGACCTGAAGAAGCAAAAGTACATGCCTTCGGTCGTGGCCAACAAGTTCTTCTTTGGCAAGTGGCTCAAGAGACTCATCGGAGCAGGTGATCTCTCGGGTGCGCAGAGCGTCGTCGAGTTTATGAGGAAGAGGGGCATCGAGGCATCGCCCATTCAGCTGAACGGCCTCATCGGTGCTTGGCAGCGGTCAGGAGGTGCTGAGGATCTGGATAAGGCGGACCAGATGGCTTGGGGCATGATTGACTCGCGAATTGACTTTGTCAAGGCTCGGGGAAGTGGTGGTTCCTCCAAGGACAAAGCAGAAGAGGCTGCTGGCATGAACCCATTCCCTCGAGCCACGCTAGAGACGTTCTCCCTCTTGGCAGAGAACTATCGTCTTCGCGACCTCCACGAGCGTCTCCTGACGCTATGGGAAGCCTTCCGAGAGGCCGAGATGAAGGCTGACTCGTTCGTCATCAACCAGCTCCTCGAGTCGTATATCCAGGCGGGCCAGTCCAAGGAGGCGCTCGAGCTGTACGAGACACTCGTAACAGAAAAGGGCGTCGAGCCTGATCCGTATACATTTAGCGCGCTCTGGAAGACACTCGCCGTCAACCGACTTCATATGCCCTCAGCTGGGCATATCCCCGGCATGGTCTCATCGACGAGAGACCTCTTTGCTGAGACGGCCAAGTTCCGGCATGTTTTTGCGGCTGACGGCGGTATGGATGGACAGCTCGCTCGCAAGATCCTCCACACATTCCGACGAGTCGGCGACAACGCTGGGCTCGTCGTCGCACTTGCCGCCCTCCGCGATATCTTCAACTTCTTACCACCCGAGACGCTTGTCCTTGAGATGGTCATGGGCACCACGAAGCTAGCATGGGAGACACCAACACATCGTCGTCGCCTCGTACACGCCAAGCGGAACCTCGACCGCGCCATGCTTGACTGGGCTGAGGGAGACGAGTCAAGGCTTCAGGGCGATCGCCGTGGCGAGGCCCTCTTTGAGTATCTGCAGAAGCAGTACTGGCCCGAGGAGAACGAACAGGGAAAGGCGTTTAGGGAGGCAGCGAAAGAGATGGGAGTGTACGATATGATGAAAAAGGGGGCAAAGGGAAGCGGTAAATAAAAAAAAGGAGGGCATGTATCGGCGCTTGGGGGAAAATCATATGACATCTCTCCAATTCAAATAGAGCGATGAGGTCGTCGCATGTTGCATACTATCACTACGCATAATGCGCTCATGAGAAGCGTTTGGAAATGAATTCAAGATGGATGATGCAAACAGCTCAACTCGAGTGAGATGTCAATATTAGTTCAAGATGTATATATCTACAAGCCCATCTCAAAAGACTTTTAAAAGCAACCTAGAAAAACAGAGACACAAAGAGGTCTTGTCTTTTGGACCCTGATTCCCATTCCACTATCCGTCCTCTCCGAAAACTCCATCGCTATGCAAAAAAACACAAACCGTCCATCTTCTTATGACAAGTCCATCTCGTGATCCAGCCTGTCTCCCACAGAGCTCAACCCCGACTCGTCATCGCTGGCGTGTCCGTTTTGCTGAGCCTTTTGCTGGTTAAGCTGTGGTTGCTGCTGCTGTTCAGGCTCGGGACTGAGTGAGGCGGATGCTCTGCGTTTGGAGATCCATTCCGAGATGCTCGTTTCTGGTCCTCCTTCGACTTGTACTTCTCCTGCGTCGTGACCCCTGCCTAGAATCGTTCCGTGGTATTTGGCGTCTTCGCCCGTCTTGCTGTGCTTCTTCTTAAGAGCTACACCACGAACATTAGCACGTCGTCCGTAGAAACCCCAATGCAGCTAAACTCACCATTGAGATAATCAGTCGCATCCATCTCTCCGTCACCGCTGCCAACATCCATCATCTCCTTCATGCGCTGTCCCGCAAACCAAGCGATAAACTCTTCAAGGCCGCGCAGGTCCTCCTTGTCGTGGAACAGCTCCTCGGCGGGTAGTCGCTCAGGCATGAGGGCGCCCGCGTCCTGCAGGGCCATGCGGATGTCGACGATAGTAAAATCTGCGCTGTCGCCTTGGTTGTGCGCCGCGTGGTCGGCTGTGCTCTGGCAGAGCAGGGAGAGGTATCGGGCGGCGAGGTCCGTCAGTGAGTCGAGCACTGCCGGGCGCGTCGAGTGGTAGCCCGTCGAGCGGAGGATCTGAAGGATAGAAGGGCGGAGGAGCGCGTGGAAGAGAGAAGGAGGCGTCGTCATGATTAAGGATGTTCGTCTTGAGCGGTAATTGTAATTCGTCGCGAGGAAGCAAAAGGAAAAAGCTTGAGTGGTGGTGCTCTACTCGTCGTCGCCTCGTTTTCGCCGTGTCTGAGTCTGAGTCTGCGCCTTCATCGGGTTCAAATCTGGAGTCTCGCAGCAGCAGCGCATGTCCGAGCTCCAAGCGCTGTGGGATCGCTCCTGCTCTAGCGATTGTGAAGCTATTCGCGGTGAAGCTTCTTGTTGATGTTGGTGTCGCACGTGCTTGAGCTTGGGGAGAGAAGAGCTTCCATCTCATGGATCCCAACGAGGTTCAGCCTGGCTCAGCCTAGCTAGGGAAAAAGTGGGGACCCTCACCTGAGAAATGTGCTGTTATTGAAGGAACAGTTTTGGTGACATTGATGCAGGTATTGTAGTTAGGTATTCAAACAAACAACCTCCTATTATGCAACCTCGTTCAATTTCAATCTCAATCATTTTTCATCTTACAATCACGCGACCGGGCAACTCCTACAAAGTCTTACATGGTCAACTTGCCCGTCTCCTTCTCCAGCTTGGACTCATCCGCAACACCACTGTACTTGTTGATCCAATCCAACACCTCTCTATGCCAAACCAACGAGTTTTCGGGCTTTAGCACCCACTGCACGAGAATCAGCAACTAAAATCAAACTTCTCTATCATATAGATACTTACGTGGTTCTCATCGGGAAACATGACAAACTTGCTGGGAATACCTCGCGCCTGGAGCACGTTGAACATGGCCAGTCCCTCCGAGATGGGAAGACGATAGTCGAGTTCGTTATGGATCACCTATCATAGAGTGAGTATATTCAAGAAACTATGAGGGAAATACTCACCAGCATGGGAGTCGCCCATTCTCCAGTGTGCAGAGAAGGATCCCACTTTGCATATCCAGCTCGGTTCTCCCAGAGCGTTCCACCAAAGTCATGCTCAGGGAAGAACAGCTCCTCAGTAGACCACTGGTTCTGCGTAGAAAATACACCATCGTGGCATACCAGGGCCTTGAACTTGCGTCCGAGGTCGTGGCCCTGCACCCAGTCTGAATTTGTGTTAGCACTTCAACATCTCCATGGACACTACAACTCACTGATCATGTATCCGCCGTATGACGCTCCAAGAGCAACAGCTCGGTCCGTGTCGACATAGCCCATCTGGTTTTCGATATACTCGAAACACTTGACGAGGTCATCGTATGGAGCACCTCCCCAGTGGTTGGCAATAGCATCAATGTGGGCTTGTCCGTAGCCTGTGCTGCCTGTCGGGTTGGGGCACACCACCACGTATCCCTGCTCAGCAAAGATGGCCGGGTTCCAGCGAGTGCTCCAGTCATCAGTCCAGGCCGACTGTGGTCCTCCGTGGATCAAAAAGGCCAGAGGATACTTCTTGGATGAATCAAAGCTCGACGGCAGCATGACCAAGGCGTGATTGTTGTAGCCAGTCGATCCAGGATACCAGATCTCGGTACACTGGGACTTGGACAGGCCAAAAGACTTTCCGTTCTTAGAGCTAGCCGAAACCACCTTGACCGACTTGGTGTCTGGGTCAAGTACACCGTAGCTTGAGCTCTCAATCCGAGACTTGGATGTGATGAGGAGAGAATCTCCATCTCCCAAAAGATGGGCCTCGACAACAGATCCATCCTCGTGGATAGGCTCTGGGAGCTCCCGAGCCTTGAGGGGATCAGAAGGTAGCTTCCAAAGCACCATTCTTCCGTGCTTCTCGGCGGCGACATACAGCACCTTGTCGTCTTTCCTCCAGACTGCCCAGTCTGGTCTGAGATCCCAGCCACCCTCGTCATCATCCGTCTGGTAGAACTCTTGCACGTTGCTCAGGTCAGTGACATCAGGGATCACCAACAGCCTCGTTTTATCAGACTCGTACTGCTGGTGCCTCATTCTGGCAAATACAAGCTTCTTGCCATCGTTGGAAAAGGAGGGGGCCACGCTGTAGCCCCGTAGAGTCCCAGTGTGAACGACTTGAGGAACGGGAGGCTTCTCAAGCCAAGACTTAAGAGGCACATAGTAGAGATCAGTCTTTGTGTTCCTCGCGGGGTTCAGCTCGGGGTCCTTAGACACAAAAGCAATGCCCGAGGCCGAGATATCAAAGTCACCAGCGCCACCAAAAGGAGGCACGGGACAGCTTAGGCTGGTGCCGGCCAGGAGGTTGGTAAGGCCGGACTGCTCGAGAGCCCATTTGCTGTCCTTCTTGGACAGTACACCATACCAGAGAGAGTTCTGATTCTCACTGTTCCAGGCATCCCAGTGACGGACAAAGAGGCCGGTGTAGATCTTGGCCGAGGTGTACGTCTTAGTCTCAGCCGCAGGCCAGTACATGTCTCCCCGGGGTGTAGTCAAGGCGGAGCAACAGAACGCAACCTCATGATGAGAGATGGGCTTGGCCTTTGGGTTTGCGATGCTACCAGCAAAACAATGGATCATGTGTGGGCTTGAAGTGGTGTTAGTCTGGTTTACTACAATAGTTTGGTGGAGAGATCCTTACGGCGACTTGTCAAAGACGTGCTGAGAGTACAGCATAGAGCACCCATTGTCACTAGTCTTGATAAAGGCAATCTCATGCTTGCCAATCCAGATGGGGTCGCTGGCAGCCGTGTCCTCAGAGATGAGGTGAGAAGAGCCATCATTGATGCTAAGAACGCGAATCTGAGAAGACTTGGCGTGCTTGTCGAACGAGTAGGACGAGACCTGGACGCGTCAGCAAAAAGAGCGACTGCGGAACGGCGGAATTGAAGCCATCGTCAAGGCTAACGCACCGTATAGAGCACCAGCTCGCCGGTGGAGTTGGGGACGCCGGTGGAGCGGCGCGGGGCCGACAGCAGCACCTCGGGGGTGAACCGGGTGGCCTGTCTCGTCATCATGGAGAACTATTGAGAGAGAGGAGGTGATGAGATGGTTATGGGGAGATGGAGCATACAACTGAAGTGTATGCAAGAAAGAAAGAAGAATACGAGGCTGAGTGATGAGAGATGTTGTTGGAACTGTGCCCCGTTGAAACATCCATCATAGGTAGGTAAGAGGTACCTTGCCCCCTCTCTTACCTTACCTACCGTGCCTACTCCTCATCACCACCGCCCGCTCGGCCCCTCTCTTCCGTCCATACCAGCATTTGCCCGGTAACGTGAGATCTCGTGTTTTGTTTCAGCATCAACCGGTCACTTTGGTATTGTTTACTTTTACAGATATTCCTCATTATTCTTATCTGTACCTCTAATTATCCTCAGGTGCCTACGAGGTAATATTATTATATCTTTCTCTCCTTCTCCAAGACCCCGCATTGCATCCGGCAGCCTCTCGACGATTTGGCCTGTAACCAGCAAGGTTCAAGCTCTGGGGAGCGGGGTGGCGTTACCACTGCTATCATGATACGCGTTCACGCGGGCAAAGAAATAAATAAGACGACAGAGCATTTAGATTAGTCCTCATAAATATAGTTAAGTAATTTATAAAAGATATTATAAAATAATATGATAATTAGGCGATTTTTATATATATTTATTATAATTTATTGATTATATTTAGAGGGGGATTTAGTAATAGATTCGTCCTTATGTCTCGTTTTTTCCTTGATCCGGGTGGCGTTGCTTCTAGAACTAGGTCCCTCTCCCCCAGTTTGGAGCTCGTTAGCTCCATCTCTAGCTCTCGATAACCCTGTTGCCAGGTGGTTGGTACCACGTCGGTTCCATTCCCAACCTCCAAGGGAGCACGGGATAGCCTCAAAGCATCAAGCATTCTCTTGATAAAGTAGGCCTCGGTAACTTCACTCTGACCGCCTCCAGTAGACTCAATTGCCCATCATGTCCCTGCTAGTGCCATCACGGCTTCAGGTTCGCGTCAATCAAATCTCTCTGTTGCGAATTACCCTCTTCAGTTCCAGTAAACAATGCACATCTGATGCCAGGGTTACACTCTTTCAGAGCATTAGAAGGACGAATAAGTGTCGCGTGACACTATCCATAAGAGGCAGCTCGTTCAAAGGCCTCTGTTGGACATCTAGCTACCAAACAACTACCCTCCCAAACGCCGCTTCAAAGCCGTAATTCTAATTCAAGTCCAAAACGCCAGGCCCAGTCCATTCTTACAAACACATTTCCATTGATGCTTTACCTCCGTTGGGCTCCAAAGTTTGTTCGCTTCTTGCTCGCTGCCGTGTCGTTCTCGCTATCCTCGTGGTCCACCGTCTTCTTCTTCGACTTGTTCGCGTTCTTACCAGCAGTTGCCGATGTCGGCGTCGGGTGGTTCGAGGCTCCGTCTCGGAACGCGGCTGACGAGGGTGTCACGCCTGAAGCTGGCGTTGAACCTCCTGATCCAGGAGCGATGCCTTCCAGGTTGTTCGGTCGGTACGAGATGGATGATCTTGAAAACACTCGGTTCTGCTCCATAGTTCCAGCCTTGCGTCGCTGTGCTGCCGCGCCACTGGTTCCCTTCATGTAGTTGTCGAAGCCCGTGATGATGTTGCCGCTCGGTGTGCTGTCGAGGTAGGCAGTCTCCTTCTGAGCGATGCCGTCTTCAACCTGCGTCTATCAGAGAGTCAAAACAAGCACTTTTCGCAGCCATCTGCGATTTGAACTCACCAAGCGCCTCTCAAGAAGCCTGCGCTTCTCAACAAGATCCCGCACGCGGGCTTGCGCCTTCTTGTACTCGGACATGGTCACCTGCCCGGCCCCCGATCCAACAGCGTTTCCAGCCTTCCTTTCTGCCATCCACTCAATCTATAAGATGGTCTCAAATCGTTCGGATCGGTATCGCAACGCGCTGGTGAAATGCGACAAAGGTCGAAGTCGTGTTCAGCAAAGGAAATCAAGTTAGGCTGCCTCCGGTTGAAATCGCGGGGCGCGGCTAGAGGCGCTTAACTTCCGCGTCATGCGCGTCAAATGTAAAGTGGATCTTCGCGCTTATGTTTGAACCACAGGCGCAAAGCCCAAACACCATCACCAAAAAGACATGGAGGCATCTCAACCATCCCATTCTTCCTCCAAGCACCAAAAAGATAAATTCATGTGTTACACATGGGGCGTACTCTCCCGCCGGGAATTGAACCCGGGTCTCAAGCGCGTTGTATATGACAAGCTTGCATACTGACCACTATACTACGGAAGATGATGGTTGTGAGCAACCATTGTAGCGAGTTCGGTGTCACGTGGACTTCGGAATGGTGTCTATAACCTCTCCAACAGACCTGGAGATGCTGCCATCGTGAAAGGCAAACAACCATCTCCTCCAGTCAGTGATTATCACAACGTTCCAAAATCATGTTCTTTTATTTATTACTCTAGATAAACCCCATTCTGCTTTTGACCCAATTCCCCCTTTTCACGCCCCAACCCCAAACACTATATATACCTAGCCACGAGCAATCGGTGTGAAGGATGCCACTGCGCAGCACTTGCGTTGTTGTTAGCTTCGATCCCTGAAGAGACGCTCTCGGATGGTTCTCATCTTTCCTGCCATAGGCATGGATTCATGGATGGCTGTAGTTGGCCAAGACTCTACCGCTGGTTATCGACAAGAATCAGCACCTTGCCCCCCAACATTTTCATGCCCAGACTAACCTCTCGTCAAGTAGATGTCGCGGGCTCTGCCTCGGGCTTGGTTGGTGGGGCACGAGATTCATCTTCGGAAACATCAGCTAACTTGTCTCTGGTCCTTGAGCGTGAAGAAGCTGAAGAACTATTGCGTCGTCGACCGCTGGGCGATTCCCGTCTCTTTGCTTGACGTTGGCCACGTCGCCCAGGGCTGGGTTGCCTTTGCCGGCGTCGGTCGTCCTCCCTGTCTGAAGAGTCGTCTCTTCGGCCCTTGCCTTTTGACCTTCGGTCGTGTGCCGCACTGCTGGAACGGCTGCGGCTGCGACTGTCACTGGGACTGCGACCTCGGCCCCGACTTCGGCTACGAGACAAAGAAGTACCCCTGGACCTTGAAGAAGACGCGGATCTTGAACGACGTCTCCGGCGATCTACCGATCGGCTTCTTGAAGAAGAGTATCGTCTTCGCTTTGGCGAAGGAGAACGTCGCTCAGAAGATACAGAGCGAGATGCAGCAGCTCTACGCCCTCCATCATTTCGACGGTTTGCTCGACCTCGGTAGGTATCGCCTCCGGGTGATCGTGATCTCTTTCGCCCGTCTCTGCGTCTTCCGGGTGATGAGGGTCGTCGCCGGCTGTCAGATTTGTTGGTACTGCGCGACGCACTACGGCCGCGCGAGTTCGATCGAGATGAGCCAGATGCTGAAGGCGATCGAGCAGGAGACCTTCGCCGACCAGGTCCAGCTCTACCGCCGCCGCGCCTCCCACGAGGGACGTAACTGTCGCGACCGTAGGAGTCCCTCGAGTCACGGAAGCGGGGACCCGGAGATCGAGACCTCCCACCTCCTCTCCTGAAGCCTCCTCTTCCTCGATTATCGAATTCGCGGTCGCCTCGTCGCCCTTGCCAGGTATCACCACGAGCCGATGCTCGATCTCGACGATCGCGATCTTTGAGGTCGGCTACTTCGCGATCACGGCGATCCCAGTCATCTCGCCTCTTCTTGGCGCTCTCTGCGGCACGATCGGCTTCAATCTGTAGAAGATTTGGTTTAGATTGGAGATACGCAGGTGGCTGCTGTCTCAACGTACCTTTTCCTGGATGAGCTCCAGCTTTTTAGCTTCGAGGAGCTCCTTAGGCACGCCTTGAGGACTGGCCTGGGCGCTCAACAGTAATTTCCATAGGTCTTTGCAGAAAGACGCTGTATCTTTATCGAGGAAGCCCGTGAGTTGGATCTGGAGTGACTTGATGTCTGGCTATCGGCGAAACCATCAGCATGTGTTCAAGGAAGGTCAGGAGAGGTTAGCCGTACGTATCGCGGGCCTTCGATCAGATTAAAGCAAAGCTCAATCACCACGTCGTCTTCGTTCCCAAGGATATCGGATATCTTGCCCGCGATCCATCTAGCCAGACACGTTAGCACGGGGATCAGAAGCGCGATGGACCCAGGAGCACTCACTTCTTCATGACCTGGAGATTGACCTTTTGCATATCAACCTTCTGGCTAAACTCGGGCGGGAACTTGGTCGACTTCAAAAGCCGCGCATCCACTCCGGTAGCCATGTTGGGTCGAATCGCAATGTCAATTTCTGTGTCGAAAGGGGGCGCGTTGTTGGGAAAAAAGCTGCTGCTGGGATGAAAAAGTGACGTCGCTGAGCACAGGCTCGAGTCCACGAGACAAGCAGCGGAGGCAGCGCCGTGGTCGGGTGGTGCACGGACCACCTTTGTTCACTTTCACAGCAGGAGCTCCCTGAGCAGCTGAGCTTCAAACGAAGGGCCTGCCCCGCAGGCTTTCTAGGGGAGCTTGCGCTGTGCAACCACTGAAGCCTCAGCAAAGGCGCGTCACCAATCGCAGCCTGGGATGAAATCCGTTTCTTATTCAACATCCATCTCGTTTGTCGCTGATTGTCTGTCCGAGTCAAGGACTATCTCAAGATGAATACTCTACACGCCCCGACCGTGCCCTCTGGGGAAACCAGCGCTTCTATTACCAACGGCGATGCGGGGCATCTGAGCTTCGCTGAGTTGGAGCGAAAGAAGGATGATATTGAGGCCGAACTCAAGGCGCTCGGCGGAGTGCTTGACTCGGTACCTATGTTCAACACTTGAGCCTGCGGTATCATGTGCTAACAAGAAACTCAGCATGGAGTGGACATGAACACACCTCTCTTGACCAGAGATGGATTCCCTCGTGCAGACCTTGATGTTGCACAGAGTATGGCTTCCAAGTCATGCTTAGCATCTCCCAACTAATCGTTCCATAGTTCGAACCACAAGGGCCAGAATAATCCGTTTGAGGAACGACTACACGGCTCTCATGACCCGGATCGAAAAGTTCCTGCATGAGCATTTCGCCAGCCTTGATGAAAACGATGCCGAGCCAGCTCCGAGCTCTGGCACCCAACCCATTTTGCCAGACTCTTATTCCGCACCCTTGGATCCTCCGTTCGCCAAAGTCAATACCGTCGCCGCGGGAAGTCCAGCAGAGAGCGCAGGTCTTAAGCCAGGTGACGAGATTCGAAACTTTGGCTACGTTAATCGGGCCAATCATGACAACCTCAAGAAGGTAGCAGAGTGTGTACAAGGGAATGAAGGAGTGAGTGGTCATGATGCCGTAGCAACCCGAGCATGCCAGCTAATCTTGCGTCAGAGCAACATTTTTATCAAGGTATCCCGCTTGACAGGCGTGGCAGAGCAACAAGAGCTACGCTTGACTCTCACCCCGAGAAAGGATTGGGGTGGTCGAGGAATGTTGGGCTGTCATATCTTGCCTCTGTAGGCATGAGCAGGCAATGTACGCAAGGACAGGCCAAGGCGTATCCAAGGAAATTTGCAAGGCGAAATATGACCTTGAAGATTTGCTCACATAATGTACGATAAGGTATCATGACAGCAACAATGCAAAAGGAAGTCCATCCATGAGCATCATTTGACCCAACATTGGGAGCCTAATGTGTTGTCTACTTTGACTTTGATGTCCCAGTGATTTGATGCCAAGTCAACAGCCAATCTAGGTGCCTTACATAAGGTATCGCATCGCGGCGCGGCGCAGTTCATGATTACAAAGCACTTGGGACTTTAGACATTAACGGAGAGGTTAAGGGATGCTTAGCATTCGCATCATAATGCCAATATTAATGTGTTAAACATGACAAACATAAACAAGGTAGCTAAGGACAAGTAGCAATCGATCAAGTAACGTGCAGTTTATCAAATGTTCGAACGTTTGCACTCAACAAAGAGTACTCACATAACAATCTAATTATGTGCTAAATAAGAGATAAAACTAAGTAATAGTATCATAAATCTTTGAGTGTTTTATGTATTATATTTAGGGACCTTTATTTGCCTTAGAAAATAGAGATCATTGACTCAGTATGTTGTGTTTTTCTGCGAACGCGTGCAAGCGTAGATCGACGGATTAAAGAATCTGATTTTATCTTCCTGTTGATCACAGGAGTGGAACCCATGTAAGCAGAGAAGAGTGAGCTCGCTGGCAAGGAGGACGCTCTTGTTTCCGATAAGGTGATGATTGCGGCCGAGCACGAGATCTTCGAATCAGACTCTCGAGATTGCCTCTACCATTGCTACCTAAAGGCTGCCTGGACCCTTACTGGGAAAGGGCTGACTAAACACATGCAAGCAAGTCAACATGGCAGTGTCCCGAGAGCAGGCCGCCGCTGGACCGATCTACGATGACAAAAGGAAAGACGAGCTGGGTAAAGCTGCCGATAGACCGCTTGAAATGTCACCTTACATGGATGGATTTCTTTGTTGGGAGCGAGCAAGGCCTGGGCAGCCCAACTCAGGGCAGCAGGTACCCAGGTACTGTAGCCAAACCCAAGGCACCAGCAGGCAGCCCGGCGCACCGCCCGCGGAGCAAGCCGCAGCGAACAGGAGAAGGCGCGCGACCGAGTCAACTCGGCGGTGCCCAATGGCAAGAGTGGAATGTTCCAGGCGGTGACGGCGATAGCAGGCCATGGTGACGCTGAATCGCTGGCAGTGAGTGGGCAGCCTTTTCCGCCGTCATGGATCCGTGCTGCAATATCACGTGCAGGCAGCCCACCCTGGGGCGACTGAATTTTTCGCTTTGAGGCCCTTCCCCTGCCCAAAGAGTTCCCCGCCGCCTTCAAAACATCAGGTTGACCAGCTCTCTTTGAAAGTTCGTCAATCAACCTCGTACCCACCCCCAGCGACGCTCTCCAGGTATTTAGAGTCCCCATCTCCTCGCTTCCCTTGGACTCTCTTCCAGTTCATCACCTCGAACGACACTCTCTTGCGCCGTGCCGCCCGCTTTGCACCCAGCTAACTCCCGCATCATCGCAGCACCCCGCTTGTTTACATCCTCTCCTACCTGTCGCTACAACACCACAGGCCCGACCATCAAGATGGCTGAGCAGCAGACCCCCACCTTCAAGCTCGTGCTTGTCGGCGATGGTGGTACCGGAAAGGTGTGTAGGATTCCATGACGCAGCGCCTCTTTCGCGATATCGTCGACGGTCGCCGAGCTTTCCCCTCCGCCCTAGTCGAATCCCGAGAGACGTGGAGCGATCCCTTGCAACCCATGCCATCAACAGCGACTAACCATACCTTCTGACGATAGACCACCTTCGTCAAGCGCCACTTGACTGGTGAATTCGAGAAGAAGTACATGGCCACCCTCGGTGTCGAGGTTCACCCTCTGGGCTTCACCACCGTAAGTCTTTGCTTGAACCCCACGTTGGACCTGTGCGGGGCGCTAACCCATGTACCAGAACTTCGGCCAGATCCAGTTCGACGTTTGGGATACCGCCGGTCAGGAGAAGTTCGGTGGTCTCCGTGACGGTTACTACATCAACGGCCAGTGCGGTATCATCATGTTCGATGTCACCTCCCGCATTACCTACAAGAACGTCCCCAACTGGCACCGTAAGTCGACCCTGTCCGCACTATCAAGGGCCTCGCTAACGATTTCATGATAGGCGATCTCGTCCGTGTCTGTGAGAACATCCCCATCGTTCTCTGCGGTAACAAGGTCGATGTGAAGGAGCGAAAGGTCAAGGCCAAGACCATCACCTTCCACCGAAAGAAGAACCTCCAGTACTACGACATTTCCGCCAAGTCCAACTACAACTTCGAGAAGCCCTTCCTCTGGCTCGCTCGCAAGCTTGTCGGCAACCCTCAGCTTGTAAGTCCTTTTGCTTTTTTTCTTGCTCACGTGGTGTGGAGCTCAGATACTAATCAAGTTTGCAGGAGTTCGTTGCTGCTCCCGCCCTTGCTCCCCCCACTGCTCAGGTCGACGAGAAGCTCCTGGAGGAGTACCGCAAGGAGATGGACGAGGCCGCCGCCATGCCTCTGCCTGGCGAGCTTTCCGACGATGATCTGTAAATGACTCGTGCGGTCACGGGATACTTTGTTGAGGAGGATGCTGCCGGGTGCCAAAGGAACGGCACGCGGGCAGTGTTTGAGGATGGCACATTGGCAGCCGGAATGACCATTTATGAGGAACGGGGCGAAAGTCCTGGAGTTTACAGCAGCGTGATTATGGGGCGGCACAAAAGATTGGCCGCTATGCCTCTCTTTGATGAGGCAGAAGGGACAGTGCCACTGCAGAGAGCAGTGTCCTATTTAGTTTAGCTAGACTTCCTTCAAAACAGCACCCAGGGCCAAGTTTGCGTGGCTTGGCTAAGACAAAGACCATTGAGCATTTAAGAGGCTTGGTACTTAAGTGATGAGTGAGACCTGGTTGTCCGGGGCAAAGTGAGTAGGTGTTTCACCGAGGGCAGTCTCGAGGCTTTCTATCCCTTGAGCAATTTGGAAGGATTGCTGGCAGTTGGGCTCTAGATCGGGCCACTGTTTGATCAGGGTGATGTTTAATGCACCGAAGAGGACTGTCCTGCAGCTCTGTGCAGATATACATGGACCAGAGCTTGTGAGGGCGGAGCTTGATGCAGACCTGGTGTCACCAACGGACCAGGCGGTCTGCATCTTGTGGATGATTGGACAATGAATGCCTAAACAAGACTTGCGTTTCGAGAAGCATGAAAACATGTCCGAGCTTGTTGTTCAATGTTGACCTAATATATCGTCTGCAGATATTCATTGTTGATTGATGGGACTGGAAGAAAACTCGATAGCCCATCTGTGGTATCTACCCTACGGCAAACAATATCCAGCTTCACAACTTGGCACCAGACGCCAGGCAATGCAATGGATGCTTCTCTGCATTCGATGCAGCCACACTGACGTGATTGCGTTATTCATAACGGCAACGTTGAGTGGTGGCTCGGGGATCGCCGTTGAGGGTGTTCCGAAAACATCCTCAGCTCTTGTTATTTACTTTTTGATGCAGCAGGCAGAGCTGAGACGCGCCTAGAGTGCCCCATCAAAACAGAGTCAGGGTGGGTGGCTATACGGCGCTGTCATGAGATGGGCGGCGACTTTGAGGCAGATAGTAGCACCTTCATCTTGTCGTCTCAAACATGGCAAATACATTCTGGAACGCGACTTGTAAAAGAATTAGATGGCCAGGACCGACGAGGCAGGGATCCGTGTTGATGGAAGAATGAATTCGAGATTAGCCTTGGCGCCGTGATTTAGTTAAATGGATGGGATCCATGGATGGGATGGCGCGCAGCAGCACCCCTGGAGACGGCGTATGCAGCCACTTAATGAAGCAGGGGTGTCAATGAACACGGCCATGAGATGGCCCCCGGGATCATTAAAGCCGTTCACTGACGCGTGGGGCAAAGATGGGGAGCAAAGCAAGGACGGATGGATCAATCATGGATGATGGGAATGGGTGTGATTTAAACAGACCCAGATGAGTGGACTGCATGGCGGTTGTCATTGTTTTTTATTGCTGTCAACAAGATTGGACATGTGGGATGGACTGAGATGCAAGTAATGATCACCTGCAACGAGTTGAATGATCCTTTGGCGCCGTGTCCTTTTCAGCTCAAAGAGGGGAATGACTCGGACGAGAAGAAGAATGAGGAGGGCTCTCCGATGGGATGTACAGACAGCACACCAGTGGATTCAAGATGGATGTGGACAACAAGCGTGTATACGACTTTTAATGGATCATCTCAGCAAAATAGAGTTATGTCTCAATGTGTGCACGCGTTGTTGGTGGAAAAGCGCGTCTTTTTATGGTCGTTGCGGGGGAGATGCATCTGAAAAACATCCATTTGTGATGATTTGATGTACTTTGTATGGGGACGAGTCAGCTCCTCTCGTATCTACCTCAAAACAAGCCAATGCACAACAAACAACAAGAGGAAAAAACAATACGAGGCGCGACACACAAGACTCCTCGGTACACAAGCCCACATATATATACATCATTCATCGCGTCTCTTCAAAAAGACGGTCAAACATCTTGTTTAGTAAACTGAAATGGCGGGAAAGACTAGACGATTCGTAAAGAAAAGAGCCGAGCAGAAAATGTCGAAGGCTGGGAGGTTGGGACGAGAACCTTTGTTGTTCTGTTTTTTTCTCTCAGCGAATACTTTCAGCGGCCAACCCACTGAAGCTGCAGCGATAAATACAAGAGGTGACAGGGGGGCACGTGCAACGCGTGTTTACAGGGTTGCCCGATTGGGATACAGTAGCGCCAGGCGCGTGGCGGGATTGGTCAGAAACAGGGCTAGGGAAAAAAACGCGGAGCAGAGAAGCGCCCAAGACAGAGGGACCCAGGTGCTTTTTTCCTGGAGGGGGAGGGGGGTAGGGGAGGGGGAGCCACAGGGAGCCTGGAGCCACACAAGGGCCTTGGAAAAAAGGGAAGGGACGATGGGATGGGCTGGGGCCGCCTCGTTTTGAAGCATGCCCATTTGACATTCCTCCTCTCCGCGGTTCCACGTCCACGCCTCACGTACGTCCCACGCCCACACGTCGCTCCAGCCCAGCTGCACGCACCAACGACTTGACTTGACGACAACCTCTTCTCTATTCTTTCTCTTTTCCCTTCCTTTCCCTTTTCATTCTTCCTCCCATTCTTCATTACTCAAACCCACCTTCCATCTCTACGCCCGCATCTGCCTCGCGCTCGCTCACCTCACCTCGCCACGACATCATCCTCCCATCCATCAATCTCGAATCGCCTCCTCTTTGACCGCCCTCCTAGGGATGCATATTCCTCTCCAATAAGGCCATTTCCATCACCCTCTTCCCGCCCGCGATCATGGCCACTTCCGCAAACTCCCCCTTCGTCGCCGCCACGCCCGACAAGCACGCTGTTTCGGCTCCCAACCACCATGAGCCCGTCGTCACGCCCCAGAGCCTCCCCCCTCTGGTCGATGCAGCAGTACCCCGGCCTGCACCAGAGACTGAGAAGCATCCCAAGGGAAAGCGAAAACGTACTGCGTATGTCGACGATGCCCGCCAAGCCACAGCCGTTTCTGCGGCCACCCTCCTCGACGTTGGACTGAGCTAATTTTGCATCAATCGCATGCAGGGCCAAAGACAAAATGATTCTCGAAGAGGCATACAGCAACAACCCCAAGCCCGACAAGCAGGCGCGTCTGGAGATCGTCCAGCGCGTGTCATTAAATGAGAAAGAAGTTCAGGTATGGCGGACCCTCCGATCGTCCCTCCTTGATGGCTCCAATGGCAATGCCTGCATTTCGTGTCCACACTCACCACGCGTCATTCAATGGTCTTTAGAACACCCAACTGACATGATCCCTTCTAGATCTGGTTCCAGAACCGAAGACAAAATGATAGAAGGAAATCTCGCCCTCTCTCTCCTCAAGAAGTTGCTGCCCTTCGATATGGGGCCATGCACGTCATCTCCTCCGACCCAATCACGAACACTACCCCGAGTAAACCTGAAAAGACCTTCCCAGCATCCGACCCCGCCAGTTCTCGAGTCACGGATCCCATCTCAGCCTCTCCCCGAACTCTCACCCAGACTCCTTCCATGCCGCGCTCCCACTCAGACCTTGTGAATAGCACTCCCATCTCTAACCGCCACGAGAGCACCCCTCGGCTCCCCGACATCACCCCAAGCCGCATTGACCCTGCCCTCTCTCACGAATCCCATGATGGTTCCCTGTCCAGTTCCATGTCCAGTTCCCAAATCGGATATCTCTCCAACCGTTGGAACAACGTTGGTAGCTCCTTTTCCACCCCGCCCGCGTTCGGCCGTGGCGGTGATGACTCCTTCAGGTACGCCATCTTTGCTATTCTGCACGGCACTCGAAGCTAACAGGTGCAGATTTGAACCTTTCCCGCCATCTTCGTGTACATCCGAGGGCTCTCAGCCTATGAGCCAACCCCAGTCCCAGTCCAAAGTCCGCCTATCACTCTCCCTAGAGGGCAAGGCAGAGCTGGTTTCCAACCAAGGCTCTCCCACTCGTGATCTCCCTCCTCGACCGTCTTCCACCACACCAAGCCTGCCACAGGTGCGGCAACGAAGCCTGCAACGCAGCCACAGCGCAATTCCAGCCATCACTCTTCCTCCCATCACAACTCTTACCAACTCCCTGCCTCCAAGGCTTATGCGAGGTCGGTCTCGTGACGTGCATGCTTGGGAGTCCTGTGCGGATGCTGAGAACCGTGACGAGCTGACAGCCCAGGCCGAGCACGAGTCGAATGGATCGGCCATCGCTGCAATCAGTCTTCTTCGATCGTCGAGCGGGATCCTTCAGCCGAGCAACGCTAAGCGCAATGCTCCCATGCCAAAGCCTCACCGATCCCACCAGGCAAAGAAGGCCAAGCTGAACCGTAGCGGATCGAGCGTGGCGCGATTTGAAGCGGACACCGAGGACACCGAGAAGGCCGACAGGGAGTTTGGCAAGGTGAAGGTCTCGATGCTGGTTTCACCTTCGGGGGACTCGGATAAGGAGAACTGGAGCCCGGACGAGGATGGTAACCCATCGGATGCCTATCGACGACCTCTGCCACCTCCGCCTCCCAAGAGCCAGAACCCCCGTCGAGTCGGACGAGCTCTTCAAGAACAGAAGAGCCCTAGCCTCTTGGCAAATCGAGCCAATACCGCGCCCGCTCGCCCTCGATCAATCATCAAGGAAGGCATGGAGATTTTCGAGGATACGCTTAAGCGGCCGCCACCCCGAGAAGACGAAGTGGATAGATTTATGCGAGGGTCAGTCAGCCCTAGCAAGAGGCCCGACATGGACTGCGTGGCTGGACTGCTCTCTCTGAGCCAGGGTGCCTGGCGATGAGATGTGTGCTATATTGAACCTCATGGACTTAATGGACGGAGGAACGCCTCTGAATGACTTTCATATCATGTTGGAGGCTGCTGGAGTACGATCCCAGAAAGGGTGACCGAAAATGTTTGCATTTACACGACCTGCTATTGTCTCGGTTTAACGGTTCGGGTACGGATGGTGTTTTGTTAAGTGTACTGGCTTGATGATGGTGGGGAATTGGCTCTGGGCTATGTACGGATGGTTGGGTTACTCGGATGGTTTGGTCTGTAGATATTATCGACATTCGCCCGAGAATGCTTGACTTGGTACAGCCAAGGTCCAGCTTCTTGAATGGAAATGAATGCAAAGATTGACATGATAATCAACTTATGAAGCGCCTGGTACTTGGGCTTGGTGCTGGATTGACTAGCGGTGATATCTGACTACACATGCACGCTACGATGAGACACAATGGATTAATGTGGCTCATAGACCTGAAAATCGAGGCTAGGGGGGTTCATCACCGAGTTTATTAAGCTTAAAAAAAGCATAACTAGGAGCCTAGGAGCGCGTTCTTAGCTGGGGTCTTGATGGCGCATAGTTGACACCAAATTGGTGTTGGATATGGCCTCGGGCCCATATCTTGATTGTCTAGGTAGGTATGTAGTAGATATCTAAATGTCTAAGAAACCAATCCTTCTTATTCTTGCTATCCCGGCTTTCCTCCTGCCAGATTGAGGTTTTTCCATCACCCTCTATGTCTGGGTGCTCAAAAGAGAGTATTAAAAATGTACCAAAACGCCAACAACTCCTTGCCAGGGCCCAACCCTTTCCAACAATACGACAAGCCAGCTAGCGGCAAACAGAGAGCTCGAGTGTTTCCTCAAAGTCCAAGGAGGCTCATCTGGCGACGGATGGGACTTGCGCTGACGCTGCCCTCTTCGCTCGCATAGCAGGCACTGTCGGTATCGATATCCCAACCAAAGTCATCCTCATTGTCGTTCTCCGCGGTGTCGGCATCAAAAGGCTTCTGTGCAGCGGCACGCACGTTCCAGCGAAGAGTGCGGCTCACACTGTCGAACCACTCTGTGTCGGTACGTGTGACCGTGGGGAACGGGTACTGAGAAGCCGTGATGGTGACGTGGTCGCCCTGGCGAAGCTCAAGACGACCCTTGCCGTCAAAAGCGCAATAAGCGGTTGCGCGAGAGTTGCGCGGAACAGAGACGCGAAGGGCCATGGTATCAGAGAGGACCATGGGTCGGAAGGAAAGGGTATGAGGGCAGATGGGTGTGAGAAGAATGGCAGGAATATCTGGATGCACCAAAGCACCACCAGCGGAGAGAGAATACGCAGTGGAACCTGTAGGGGTGGAGAAGATGCAGCCATCGGCCTGGACAACGGTGAGAAGCTCGTCGTCGCCGTACAGCTCGAGGTTTGAGACATAAGGGGAAGGACCTCGATCGATGACGAGCTCATTGAGCACCTCAAATTGCTCAGATTCCTCGGGCTGTGCCGAGCCGCGGGCACCAGACCCACGATTGTTACGGTGAACAGTGCAGGTGAAGCGCATGCGGAGGTTGATCTTCATGCCATCGTCACCCATTACTCTGTTGAGGTGCTCCTTGTACTTTTCAAACTCAAAAGTCGTCATGAAGCCGAGGCTGCCGAGACTGAATGAGAGTACAGGGGGGACAATTCGCTGGAACAGCCAAGAGGTAAAAAGAACGGTACCATCGCCGCCGAGGGTCAGGACGAGATCGAACTTTTCGGGTTGGCTCCAACACAAATCAGGAGTCCAGTACTTGAGCATATGCTGGAACCGCGGGTTCTCGGCGAGCAGTCCAGATGCATCGAAGCGTCGGGAGCCACGAAGCTTTGCGTCGACATAGACGTTGACGCCGAGGTCGGAGCCGTAGCGTGGGGTTCGCAGGAGCCAGGCGGCGAGCTCGCGAGTGAGGTAGACGAGCTGGTTGTCGCGCGCCTTGGTGACAATCATGATGTTGCGGACGGCACGCTTGATAGGACGACGCTGAAGTTGCTTCGAGACTTCTCGAACACCGGTCGCAGTAGCGACGAGACGGGAATGCGACATGGAGACATCGTTCTTAATCTCCTCCAGAACCTTGCCGATGTCGACGGCATCTGCGAATCGCTGATGGTAAAAGCATGGCGATTGCAGCGTCGAGGCCAGGATTGTCGCAGCTACATCGGAAGAAGTGGTATCGGCGCTGGTGGTGGAAGTGTAAGTCCGAGCAGTAGTGGGCGTAGGAAGGGTCGTGGGGGTTGAACGGGATTTTGCCAGGTCGTTGAGCGCATCAGTCAGGCTCTGCGAGGATGCAGTGCCACGGGAGGCATTCATTGTAGCGTTTGGTGCGCTGGACAGGGCCGAAGTAGCAGACGAGGTTGAAGAAGATTGCGATTGAGATTCTATTTTCTCGCTGGATGAGAGCATGTTGTTGAGCGAAGCTGGTAGCGCGAGCGAGAGAGCGTCGGGTTTATGTTGTCGGGAAACCGAAGAGGTCATAACCTTCGGGGCAGGATTGGCCCGATGAGCCTGGGGCTGAAGTGAGGCGTAGGATGAAAATGAGGCAAGGGAAGAAGGAGGCAGAGTTGAAGGAGGAGAGAATGGTGAAGCTATGTTTGACAGAGCCGTGTCTTTTTGGGGAGATGACAATGCAGCAGCACTTGAGGGTCCACAGTCTCCTACAGCGGCGGCAGAGGGCGACCGAGAGTGAGGTTTTATAGTGTCCCTGTCCCTGGGCAGGCCTGCACGAACTGGCGACGACAAGGACAAAGGGGAGGGCAATGGCAACGGTGTGCCAACATTCGCTTGTTCAGCTGTACCCCGTGCTATCTTATCCTTGTCGACGTCGTCGGCGAATGCGCTGTGGTTGCGAAGGATAAGAGGGCAGGACGAAGACGAAGGAGTTAAGCAACCGCCTTCCCGGGGGCTGCCAAGCGGTGGGTGGAGAGCCGTGGGCGACGCGGCACAGAGCACGCCTGTCATTTTGCCGGTGCTGGTGGAGGAGAGGTGGACTAGACTTGGATAGACTTGGAGGGGGGCGAAGGAATTGGTGGACTTGATCAACAGAAGCCGCCCAAGTCTTTCCTTTTTGTGGGTTAGAAGTCGAGAGAAGCGAAGAAGGACCCCCAAAAGGATCAAAAACCAAATAAACCGGGGGGTTGATGCAGCAAGCACGCGATGTGTCTCGCCGTCGTCCAGTTTTGTCTCGTGCTTTTCCACTTTGTCTGCTGGCCCAGCCTTTTGTTCAGCTTGTCACCCCTTTCTCTCGTTTCCTTGTCAGCTGGCGATAGCAACAGAAACTCCCTGCTGCAAAGTCCGACGGGGGGGTCAAAGGGCGGAGAAGAAGCGGAGTCTAGCGGAAGATGCGAACAATGCCGTCGATGTATCCGTATCGGGTACGGGTACCACAGGTGCGCTGCGCTGCGCTGCGTCCACGTACAGTAGGAAATCCGGCCGGTAGGTGTGTCGCAACCGATCAATCTCGCTCAGGCAGTAGAAACCCACCAGGGGCCGGCCCGACAGGGAGGATACAAATGACGTCGCAGCGCGAGTTTCGTCTCGATC
The DNA here is from genome assembly GCF_000151355.1 of Fusarium vanettenii 77-13-4. NCBI lineage: Eukaryota > Fungi > Ascomycota > Sordariomycetes > Hypocreales > Nectriaceae > Fusarium > Fusarium vanettenii. The sequence goes on from NW_003315881.1 coordinate 984,994, forward strand.
TCGTCTTGTCACCTCGCGTCCTTGTGATTCCCCAGACGGAACACAAGGGTAAACGGGAGATTGAGTCAAATCACCTGGCCATTCCCATTAGCTTGTTGGTCACTCAGATTGTATTAATAGCCGCCATGCAAATGCCTCTCGACTTGGAGCGGTGCGGCTTGCCAGGCAACACCCAATTGGGCAGAAAAACTCACCCACTCTTGTAGTCTTCGTCAATCGAAAACTGATTCCCGAGACCCCCGTGACAACTAATTAGAGACCGTTGTCAAATCTCGTCAGAACCCCCGTCGGTTGCGGGGGGCAGACACGGGCAGTGAGATGCGCCAGGGATGGCAATGGCGTCCAAGGCACGCACACAACAAGAGCCGAGCCGAGCGGGAGGGACTCGCCGCTATTGGTGGTGGTTGTGATGAGACGACTCAAGCCGCAGAAGCACAAGGTGCACGTGGGTGACGCGAGGAATTGGGACCGAGCACCAAGAAGCCGGGTCGCAATGTTGGTTTCCCCTTGTTGGTTTGACCTTTGTCGGTTGCGGGCGACGTTGGCGATGTTGGTCGTTACAGCAGCAAACTGTGGACTGGATATGGAGGCGTGCAGGGGTTGTCAACGCCAACAACGGTAAAGGCGACAGTTAACGGGGCCACGGAAGGAAGAGGCGAGGACCACGGCCGAAGCAGGATAGAAGCGCAAGGACCAAGGATCCAATGCAAGGACCGCTTCCTGGCTGCAGAGTGCAGGATGCAACACGGACGCAGCGACCAGTCTCAGCTGCAGGCCGCAAGATGGATGCGATGCAAGATGAGAAAAGGCGCAAGCAACCCTTCAACGACCAGCGAAGAAGTCTGGGGATGAGGCGTGAGGCGTCGGGAAGCGCAGCACGCGAACAAATGAGAACAGGAGAGGAGAGAGGCTTGAAGGAAGCCGGGTTCTCGGTTCACAAAGCGGATGCCAGCGCGCAGCGCCAACTGAAGTCGCCCAGACCACAGACAATTTGATAGAGCAAGGGGTTGACGGTCAACAACCACCTGTCAAGGGACAGTAATCAATCTGTAAGCGAGCGAGCGGCTGAGCAAGCAGAGCAGACAAGACAAGACAAGACAAGAAAAGTGAAAGTGGGTGTGCTATGCAGGAGACTCCAGAGCCTTTCACTGCAGATTGATCGAACGAATGTATGAATGAGGGAGATTAAAAACAAGATGTAAAAGAAAGGTACCGAGTAGGTGGTTGTTGAATGGAATGGTGAGACCTGCTGCCGTGGACCAAGACAACTGTTTCTCGAGGGCGCTCCTGCTGTCTTTAATACTCTATTTTCTGTCCATGGTCTTGCCTTGAGTCGTCGTGAACGCTGGGTGTTTGAGTCGCAGCTTCCCTCTCTCACCGTTTTCTGGGGTCTAGCGTTAGAGAGACGAGATACGCTGCTACGTACAGCGATGGATCCCAACCCCCTTCCAAGAACCGACCCGACACCAAAACAAAGCCCCTTCTTTTGCCTCCTTGTGACAGCTCGTCTCCTTCGTCTGGCGCCGGCTGAGACGTCGATTATCGACGACGTTGCAATCTTTAGTCAAGGGGGCTTATCCCATCGTCGTCCTGTTACTCCCTTCCCGGTGGGTGGATCCTGGATCGAATCGGCGATGGGTTTCTAACGGTCTGGGGCTGTCGCAGATTTCCACGCTCGGTTTAGCGAGTCTATCTCCTTGCTTCCACCAGAGCGCACTTATCACCATTAAAGCACTATCTAAGACTCTACGAAATTAATATAAGAGTAGGTTAATCTGTTATCATAATTTTGGTGAGTATAGAAAGAGACTCCCCATATTTGGTCCAGACCCCTCCTGTTGATAGTCCCGCGCAAGCAAGGAGATGTTGTGGCTGCGGTGGCTGAGAGGTTTGAATCATGCGCATTATGCGCATTATGCATTGTATCCATGGTCCTTTGATGGTGATGGTTGAGCGACTTTGTGATTCAATTTCTGACCGCTTGCATTATGATCTTGCTCGTGATTCTAACAACACTGCAATGCCAACAAATATCATCTATTCTTGCCGATTTTACCTTGAAAATCGGTGAGCAAAACAGTCACTAGATGTTCCATATCATCTCGCCTCCATCCGCTGCAACTCCAGCTGTCATGGATGTTTGGCAGCTGTGACATGGCGGATCAACACCCACAAAGCCAAGCACAACCAACACTTGCCCATCGAAGCGCATGGCCGAACTGATAGGCTGTGGCAGGATGTGGTGAATGTCACATTGATAGGATGCCTAGTCTAGGGCAGACTCGAAAACACGGCCCGCTAATACTGTGGCAGTCCGTCTCATAAGCGCTCTGCGTGACCCCTAGGTTGCTTTCATGGAAGCGATTCGAGAACTTGCAGCGAGTCAGTTGCCATGAGAGACACACTATCCCTTTTGCTATCTGCAATAGTTGGTTCTCGTCACAATCCACTAGACGAGCTGAAAATAGATACTGGTGGTTGTGCTATCACGTACATCATCACAATCACTCCAACCCAACCCAACAACCATCACATTTTATCACATGGCGAGATAAACGAGTAAAAATTCAATGTATCTTTCACCTTCTTCCTTTCTACGGTATCGCAACGGTATTCGCAAGACGGGGTCCTTGGAGTTGGTTTCGAGGCTACCCCTTTGGTGTTTGACGCTATGGTGAAACACCGCCTGGTTCTTAACCAGAGAGGAGCTATACCATAGATTTTTCGTCCGCCACCAGCCCAGCCCAGCCCGGCTAGGAGTGCCGAGGCTCGAGCCGCTTATGCTTGGCGGTTCCTCGAGCACTTTGGGGTTGTTGCTGCTTGACCCATTGGAGGCTGGGATCAAATCTCAGATTGTCGGAAACCGCCAAGCATCTGCGGCTGGCCTCAGAAGAGCTCGGTTAGCAGTTCGCCGCGCCCTGATGCTGAGATCCATATCAATGCACATCTGAAAAGTGATATCTCGTTAGGCGCGGTCAAGGTTTGATGCCCATCTTGGCGGTAAGTGGGAGTTAGAGAAACCCGGCGCATCATCATGCACTGGATGTGGCACGTCACTTCCAGTACAGGTCTTCTTAGCAGTTCGCCGCTGAGGTAATAAAGGTGAACCTCGAGGAGTCTGAGGAGGAGTGTACTGGACAGCTTGCGAATCAGGGAAACCGTGGACATTTCGTAGGGGCTCTAGGCCGAATGGCATTTGAAAGGTGTGTGTTCCTTTTCACAGGTCGCCAGAGCACGTACGCGTATCCCAGTTGCTTTAGACGTGGGACTCTGTAACGTGCTCGGCTATAGCATGGCTGAGTTGAAAATCTCCTGATAAGTGCAGCCGTCTTTTGTACATGTCGCTAGGACAAAGGAGTGTTGATCTATCATGTGGTTGCGTAGAATGATGGGATACGAACTCCTACATTGAGAATAGTTGAATCACCGCAAAGCGTTTTTTTAAGGAGAGATTCTCCAATCGATGTGATGGGACGTATCGCGTAATGCACTTGTAGCATGTTTGCTCTATCTAGGTACTTAGGTAGAAAGGGGGTTACTGAGCCATCATGATGTCTTAATTGAAGTCTATCTCAATGTCAAGGTCTCTTTCGGGAGTGGGTTCTAGAGAGGAGATATCGGATCCAGATATGTCGGATAGTGGGATATCTTATTAGCCAGATTCGAAAGAGGCTTCGGATCCTCTAGACTTAGGTTCGTTGTCCTCGTCGTTAAGAAGCTCGAGGTCCTCGGCATCGGGTAGTTTGTCGTCAACAGAACGTATAGATATGCCATCGGAATCTTGCTCGTCATCGGGGTTGTGTGTGGGGGGCATGGCTGGCTGGAGCGAGAGCTTGGTGGCGTTCTTTCTGGGCGTTATTACAAGTTATCTTTCGAACTTATGCAGGGAGATAATGTTAGAGCGCTTCATCTTGATGATCCTCCGAGGGCGAGGGGGAGTGGATGTCTCCTCACTGTAGTTGATCACCTTGCCCGTGGCTTTTCTTCGCTAAAGGTGAGCAAGGCAGTCCCTGGCAACTAACTCGCTGCAAGTTCTCGGATCACTTCCATGAAAGCAGAGCTGCGAGACGTACTGCCACGGCATTAGCAGGCCATATTTTCGACTCTGCCGCCAATTATGATGAGTCTCTTCCTATACTCACTAAACTAGGATAAGAGATTAACCTTCTCTTATATTATTTTCATAGAGCCTTAAGATAATGCTTTGATAATAAGGACAACGTGGGTGGGTGTTGGCGTTGGTGAAGCAGCGTTGAAGTTGGTGGGGGATGTTGGTGTTGGTGAAGAAGAAGAAGCTGTAGGCATAGGGACAGAAATCTCTCTTGTGAGATGGAGGATGTTGATGTTTGTGAAGAAGAAGAAGTTGTAGGCATAAGGAGAGAAACCTCTCTCGTGGGATGGAGGCTGCTGATGTTTGTGAAGAGGAAGAAGCTGTAGGTACAAGGAGAGAAATTTCTCTTGTGGTTTCTCTTTACTTTAAGGTTTGGGTGAGAAGAGAGTGGGGGGATTGTGTTTGGAGGAAGTCTATAAGGAGGAGGTGTACAAGGCAGAGGTTTGCCAGGATGAAGTGCGTAGATTGCCCGTAGAAGCATGGTTTGCTTGCTTCTTCTTCTCTTACTGCTACCTAAATAACACTGACCAAGCATAGGCTACTGTGACTCACTGTGATTGTGACAGTGAATCACTGCAGTTATCTGCCAGTTCCCGACGGCTGCCAACTCCCTTCTCAGCTCCCCCATCAGATGATTCTTCCATTTATATTCAACCTTCGTTTCCCTCACAACTTCATTCGACTCTCGGCATAAATCTCGTATATATACGCGATATGGCAGTCACACCACTCACGATGAGCGATACGCCTGACTTCGCCTTCAGCTCATACGGATGAGCCTACCGTACCGGCAGCAGAGAGCCCAATACCATCATTCGCACCCACAAATCCACCGAGGATAGCAAGAACGCGCGACTGATGCTGTTGCTCCCGTTCGAACCTAGAGAACAGCAAGGTTGGACCGAAAAAGCTCGCAGTGACAGATGTTCCCTTGTAAGCATCGCACTGGCCAACTCTCAGGTTACGATTGCTAATATAGATAGCGATGAGCTTTCTGTTGTTGTCGGCGAGCTCCTATATAAAGAATACGAGGAAGATGCCTTTCCGGAAAACATGCATTCGGCAAAGTACTCTGCCCTCTTCGATCCCAACGTCCATGACTTCGTCGACGCGGCCTCTACAACAGGCATCATCGTCAAGCAGATGAACCACGACAGATGCCACCTACACCTCCTTCACAGCAGACAAGACAGGGTATACCACAAGCATCAGCTTCCGTCTGACTCTGACCTCAAACATCGAATCGTATATTATCGCGAGTGGACAGATGGTTCCACTGACACGCAGGAAAAGCCCCGAAAGGCTAAATTCAACTCAGGCATTTGCGCGTTCACCAAGAAGTACATCGAGGACCACCAAGACCAATCCGGCGATACTCTAACTACAAACACTTGGAACGTCCCGGACGACGTGCTGCAACCACTCACTTCGAGAGACACAATCATCTTATATATTCACCTAGCACTTTCGCTATGGGAGGATGGAGGAGAGACCGGGCACCTTGAACAGGTTTACAGTGTCATCATGGAATGTCTGGGGAGGTTGAACTGGGCAGAAGTCGAAGGAACCGATCCGATGCCGAAAGTCACTTGAAGTTGCTCCAGATAATGATCACGGGCCAGGACGACTTCGACATGAGAGATGCAAGCGAGGCTCTCCAACCGGCTGAAGCCAGGCTCGGTAAAGCGACTCATCGATCAGCTTACCCGACAGTGAGCCAGCGCGAGGCCCCGGGCCAGTTGATGGAGGGCCTCTGGGGTGATCCTGACAGGGCCATGCGTGGCTGCTGGCCAAAGTGCCTAATTTCTTGTCAGTTTTATTCATTACGCGAGTCAAGCAACTTACTTCGCGGAATTTGAGAGCCTCTCTTGCCTCTCTCATGTCGAAGTCATCCTGGCCCCTGGTCATTGTCTGGAGCAACTTCAAGTGGCCTTCGGTATCGGTTCCTTCGACTTCTGCCCAGATATCTAGACCGCTTACGACATTTATCACATTGCTATGCAGAGAGTACACGGCCGGACGTGCTGAGGGCGACGAAACCTTGCATGAGGCCATCTAGGAGGCCTACGACATGGCTTCAGCCTCGGTAGGCCAGCCCTTGGACACCCAGGAGCCGACCCGTGTCGTTCTACCTGATTTTCTGCATTGCATGATCCAATTCAAGGAAGAACATCTACGACGCATCAAGGAACATTGGACAGCTGAACGAGATGTGGCTATGAAGTTGGGTGGCAAAACGACCGAAATTGTTTCTCCGGAGAAACTGCTTCAAGACATCAACTCAACCGAGGATGCCGTACAACCGGGGATGTCGTACATTGTCGCGAGCTGGCGGTGAAGCTCTTCCAAATGGGTTTCTTCCGACATGATCTTTTCGCTCGAAGCGTGGTGACATACAGCGAAACCGAACTGAAGGTACTGAAGGCCTTCTGGCATAGATTGCCAGTCAAGAACGGCGAAGATGATGGTAACGATGATGATAATGGCGAAGAGGACGATGAGGATGAAGAGGGTGAAGAGGACGATGATGAGGCAATGGAGGATGTCTCGGAGATGGACTAAGATGCTTGAGGGAGGCGAAGTCATGTTTCTTGAGTGGCTTTAGATGGGAATGAAAACGAGGACAGGAGGATCACATCGTGTACGAGACCGAGGGCCTCTAAGACGCTTGTGCAAAACGCATTCATGAACTCTGAGTGGCTATCGACGATGTCGGTCATAATCACTGATGGATTTTGGATTAAGGTATCTCCGTGCTTGAGTAAGGACTTCCAGAGCATACCTATCTCTACTATCAGAGTATTATCTAAATTTCTCTAAAAATCATATAAGAATATATTAATCTCTTATCTTAATTTAATGAGCCTTAGAAGATATTAATCATAATCGATCTAGGTCCCAGCTCAGTGTACCGTATCGACTCAGCACATCCGGTAAGAACCGCGGATCCCCCAAGACCTCTTCTATGTCTCTTTACTGGATGTGCGCTCTTAGTCCTTTTTAGTGCCTGTCTTGGGTTTCATCCTATAGTCCTCTCGTCCTCTTGCCTTGCAGCCAGCCAATGAACAAGAATCGACATTTAGGACCCGTAGTTCCTATCGGATGTGCTGACTTGATATGGTATAATAGCAGTCCCCGTGCAAGCAAGGGGGTATAAGGATGATGACTTAAGCCATTGTAAGATAACCTGTGCGGCGTCGACCTCTTGATAATTTTCTTTCTCAGTTATGACTTGAAAGTTTCACCCCAAGTGACAATATCTACGAGCCGCACGTCACATACTGTCTGCTCCGAAGCCCACAACACCATGGCTAAGGACAAACCTTTGGCGAAGCAAACTCAGGCCAAGGCCAAGAAGGATACCGAGAAAGGTATTTTGTTTTGATCCCGTCTAACATTTCGTAGGCCAGTCCGCCAGCGGAGATTCAGGAAATCTGCGGGCTTCTAAAAGCAGTGATCGATTCGCCTAAAGGTCGTCCCCAAGACAAAGCCATGGTGGCCCTCAAGGAGGGCCTCAATGCTGAAGAAGAAGCGCAGCGTCGCAAGCGGCGTATTGCTACTTCTCATAGACGCTCTAGCTATCGTCCTTCTCACGCTTCCTCTGTCTCGTCCTCTATCTCGTCGGAATCCTTGTATATCTGGAGTCGCGATTCATTAAGCTCCTCCTGTTGAGCCAGCTCAACCCCGAACATATCGCAACGTTGCCTTGGTTGCTTCGAGGTCTCGCTCCAGCTTCCAGGTGTTCAGGGTCGCTCTCGCAACTCTACTTGCGATCAACAGTTTTCAGCCTATAGCCTCAAGCCCTTGTTATGGCTCAATCAAACTTCAAGAAGCTCGACCGGGTCCACAATACGATGTCAGACAACCCAGGCGGCATCGCAGAGCTTCAAAATCGCGTTGCTACGGGTGATGGACATTGCGACGGTGTATACAGTCAATCTGACCCCCTTTGCACTTTGATTGAGCCAATCAAAGACTAATCCTAACCTACCATAACCCTTATCCTAACCCCACCCTAACCATAACCCTCATCCTAACCTATCCATTGGCTAATATGTGTCAAAGGGGGATCAGCTCACAAGGGAGTCGGGGGGTCAGCTTGACAAACCACTCATTGGGACGGCTGGTACGAAACCAACAGGGTGGGAAGAAACTGTGTGGAGAGAATAAAGGCGCAAATTTTGCGATTGGATGGTGATGGTAAGTGGAAAAGAAGAAAGAAAGGCTTCTCCTGTCAGGTCACATCCCATTTGTGCGTAGCCAACACTTTCTCGAATATGGTGATTATTCCTTCCTTGGCCTCGCTTTGTCTGTACTAGTTAAAGTCTGCTTCCTCTCACGATATTCACAGATCAGACCCAATCAACCTGAAGGCATACTGCAGCCAGCTGCAGCCATCCGAGTTTCTATTAAGTTAGGACTAGCCAGTACAAATCTTGGCGGCAAGTAGAAGTTGGAAAAACCCAGCGGATCATTATGTACTAGATGCGGCCGGTCACTTCCAGTATAGGTCTTCTGCCACCTTGGCCTCCATAACGGATCGGATGAATTGCGTCATGCTCTTCGACTCCAGGTCGTTGCCCGCCATGCTTGTATCGAAGCCGGGTTGTTGGTGCTCGCAGCATATGCGCTGCCCAAGCTGGAGGACTTTGGCCCACTCGTCAGGGGAAAATGAACCCTCGCTCTCAGCCAGAAGCAGCTCATCGTGTGAAGTGAAACCGAGAGCATGAACCGACTTGGCGTGGTCAACCTCAACCGCAGTAGGGTCAACAATAATATCCTTGCCTTCCTCCTCAGGGATGGCAAGGACAGTGGCTGCACCAATAGCCTTGAGGGAGATGGCGGCGCTTAGGAGTGATAGAATGGCCGAGTGAAGAAGTGCCGGAATGATTGGGAGGTTCTAGGGTAAGGGTCAGCAACTTGACACATTGCAGCATGAAGTTAGGGCCTGTTTCTTACCAGTTGCGACTGAGATAGCTTGGTGTTGACATATGCGTTCTCTGGCGTCTCGGCCACCTGAAGAGTGATCTGAATCACACAGCGAGGATAGTCTCTCACAGGGATGAGCTGCCTAAGGGCAGCCTGTAAGATTGACTCGAGCTGCCTCTCGCGGGTTCCTATGATTAAGTGCATGAGAAAGGATTGTTTTGAAACCGAAACATGTCGGGGATCTCACCTCCTACACCAGCGGCGGGTCGGACAATGACATCCACGAGAGCCTCAAAGGCATTCTCGTCTCGTCGCTGAGCTTCAACGGGGCCATTGACAGCGGCCACTATGGTGTATCCTCCGTAAGAAAATGTCGCAGATCCATCGGCCTTGGGCAAATGTGACAGCTCTGCTGTCGGTTCAGCAGAAGGGGCCATTGTGGTTGGTGTTGATACGGCCTAGTTAGAACCGAGTTTGGAAAATTTCCTGACACTCTCAAGAACCTTGTCTGGATGAGCTCCAGGCACCTAACGTTAGTTGCTCCCCGCGCTGCAGTTAGCGGTGCGAAGTGGGCGAGGGTGTCAGAAAGAACTGGACAGTGGGGCGAGCGGGATAGAGCACTCACACAGCTCTAATGCACAAGTCACATGTTCTTATGCCTGGCTTTTTTCTTCGCCACCTTCTAGTGGGGTGGCTGTTGATGACATACAGCCTCCCTCTCTCGAGGTCCCTGGAGCTGCAAGCTTCTAACCTTTATCTCTACATCTATCCTATCAATCTAGAAAACGCCTACGCAATGACTTCGCAAGCTCCTTCGACTGCGCCTGCTCAAGGCGCGGCATCCTCGATTCCAAGTCTCAAAGACCGGCTACCCAAACTCGAACCGCGAAGGCGACGTCAAACGCCAGGGAATCCAACTCCCATACCCGAGACGCCCGCCCTTCCCGCACCTCCCGACACGTCCAACTGGACCTACAAGACGCCATCACGCAGGATTCTGTCAAGACAAGATCATGATATTTTCTTGTCCTCACCGACATGCAAGCTCATTACGGGTTGGGTCTTTGGTCTTGCAGAGTCTGTGGTCGACGTCCCCAACTCGTCCGTCCACGACAGCGATCTCAGCAGCCCTATCAAGACCATTTTGAGCATACTCGACGAGGCAGAGCAGCTGGTAGCCAAGTCACCACCAAATGAGCAAGGCGGCTCACGTTTCGGAAACAAGGCGTTCCGTGGATTCCTCGACCTTGCGGAGAAGAACAGCCCGGCATGGCACCGACAGCTTGGCCTGGAGAACGACGAAGCCATCACCGAACTCTCAACTTATTTCTGCCAGTCTTTCGGCAACGGAAACCGTATCGACTATGGCTCTGGACACGAGCTCAACTTTATGATATGGCTCCTTTGTCTTTACCAGCTTGGGGTGGTACAGAAATCCGACTTCAAGCCCCTAGTCCTGCGTGTCTTTGTACGCTATCTCGCCGTGATGCGTATTGTTCAGATGACCTACTATTTGGAACCGGCGGGATCTCATGGAGTTTGGGGACTTGATGATTATCAGTTCCTCCCATTCCTGTTTGGTGCGTCACAACTGCTGCACCATCCGTATATCACCCCACGCGCCATCCACCAGGACCTCACATTGGAGGAGTTTGGCGAGGAATACATGTACCTCGGCCAGGTCAGCTTTGTCAACAGCACAAAGACTGTCAAGGGCCTGCGGTGGCACAGCCCCATGCTTGACGACATCTCGTCGGCAAAGTCGTGGACAAAGATCGACGGAGGAATGCGTCGCATGTTTGTCGCCGAGGTACTAGGCAAGCTGCCCGTGATGCAGCATTTCCTCTTTGGGTCATTGGTGCCAGCGGCCGACGGCATGAGCGAGGAAGACGCGGCTGGCTTTGAAGAGGAGGAGGCCGAGCATGATCATTCTGGTCACAGTCACACTGGTGTGGCACACGACGGAACGGGTTGGGGCGACTGCTGTGGTATCAAAGTTCCAAGCAGTCTCGCGGCCGCTCAGGAGATGAAGAAGAGAGGCGCAGGCCAAGCCTTGCGGAGAATTCCCTTCGATTAAAGGCATCTCCATGTATATTGGGACCACACTGCCAAGGTCTCGAACTTCTAGAAGCTCACATGACGCGACCCTTTAGGTATGTTATTTTACGTGCCACTCGTGTTCCTCGTGGTGGCGCCCTGTCTTGCGTGGACGGGCCTTAGCTCTGCCAACGGCAATTTGAGCCTGCATGACTGAGGATGATCAAGATGGATGCTAACCTATGTACAGACAACTCGACACGAGGCGGCCGCTCGCATATGAGACGACGTGAATGGAGGGTCGGCATTCGGCACTGTCTGGGCGTCTGAGTGGGCCGAAATAGAGTCGGCCGCTCCAAGCTAAAAGGAGCGTCGGTCGTATTGGCATCCTTGTCAACTGGAAGGCTGAGCAACTTTGAAACGCGATTTGGGCTGAATAAACTCGCCTGCTTAGCTTGATCTTCCCCGCTAACAAGAAGGCTGAGTTGATGGACACGAGGGATTGACACCTACGACTGGGGCCATGGACCTGAACCGCATCCATGGCGTTGAATAGATGATGATAATGACGATCCAAGTTTGTTTCGACCACTGAGACGTTTCAGACAATATGCCTATGGTGTTGCGCGTACTTTCGCTACAACACATGCTTCCACTCTTTGGCCGGTTGCAGGGATCATGTTCGTGTTTGTTTGATCAACGATAATTACTCGCCGAGGACACTGGCATATATCTTCTGATGCGTGTCTTGGCCTTTCTTCTATCCATCGGAACATATTCAGCAACTTCACTCGTTACCTAACTACTTTGCCAAGAGACACACTTCTTCTGTCTCTTGTAAACTCATCATGGTCTTTTTTGACCTACGAGCCTTTGCTCGTCAACTTCGTGCCCTCATTTACAAGAATCTTCTCGTTTCAGTTGTTAGACACCCCATCGGGTTCCTCCTCTCCGTCTACGGAATTCCTCTCGCTATTCTCGCCGTCCTCTGTTCCATCCCTTCGTTTCTCTCGTCCTCGAATGTCTTCGGCGTCGCCTCTCCTGCCCCCATCAAGAGCCTCCCTGAAACTATCCACGGCAAACTCGTCGTCGTGAAGCCACCGCGGCTCGGCCCAGACGTGGATCATGTTGTCAACACCTTCACCAATGGCATCGACAGGGATAAGCTGCTGTTCCTCGACGACGAGTCCTACCTGACGACCGTGTGCCTCGCCAACCTGCGCGGAGTGAGCGACTGCCACGCTGCCGTCACCTTTATCGACTCGCCCCTGACCAATATCACCGTCAAGGATAGCCAGAGCGACCACCATACCTGGCAGTATGTGATTCGCGCGGACCCGGCTCGAGATGATACACACTTCAACGCCAAGGGGCACAAGAGCGATCAGGAGAACCTCTACCTCCCGCTGCAACTCGCCATCAACAATGCTATCACCAACTCGACTGAAGTCCCAGAGGTGTTCATGTTCACGGCCGAGACACAGGAAGAGCAGGACCTTCTGCACCGGAAGGATTCAGTCCAGCTCATCGGTCAGGTCTACGTCTTTGCCCTCTTTGCGTGCTACTTCTTCATCATATACCGCTTCACTGGTCTCATTACTGCGGAGCGAGAGTCTGGCATGTCACAGTTGGTTGATGCCATGGGTGGAGGCAGCGCAGTTGCTGCTCGTGTGCTCAGTTGGCTAATCGTCTTTGACGTGCTGTGTCTTCCCTGTTTCATTGCCTTTGGTGCTCTATATGGACATCTTATGTTTCCTACCTCAAGTCTTGGTATGATCATTGGATGGCAGATTCTTCTTGGTTTGGCCGTGAACAGCTCTACTGTTTTCGCCGCCGCCTTCTTCACCAAGTCCCGAGTCTCGGCCATCTATGTCATGGGTGCCTTTCTCCTCCTGTCAGTCGCAGCTCAGATATACAGCTTTCAGCTCCATCCCAAGCCGCAGTTTATTGGAGCTCTCCTTCTTTCGTTATTCTTTCCCAGCTCGAACCATGTCTTCTTTACGCAACAGATGTGCCTTTGGGAGTTGAATAGTACAAGTGCAGTACTTGACCAGATCCCCCCTGAGGATGCTGGTATCAACTCCCAGTCCTACAACGTCACACAGCAGATGATGCTGGGCTTCCTCGCCATACACATTATCGTGTACCCCATCGGAGCTATACTGGTTGAGCATTTCATGCACGGTATTGACTTCCGCAAGAGAACATTTGCTAGGAACGCCGCAACCGTGGAAGGGGTTGTCGCTGCAACCTTTGACCTCAAGAAACGCTTCGTTCCCAACTTTCTGGAGCGAATGTTTTGCTGCGGAAAGCGACGCCCTGTTACTGCTGTTGATGGAGTCAGTATTCAGGGGCACCGGGGTCAGATTCTATGCCTTGTTGGGCCAAATGGATCTGGAAAGACGACCACGTTACATATGATGTCTGGGTTCATAACGCCAACGGAGGGATCGGTTCGACTTGATGCCCTCCCTTCGCAGATTGGTCTCTGCCCCCAGCGGAACACTCTCTGGGAGGAGCTCACTGTTGCGGAGCATGTGCAATTATGGAACCAGATCAAGGCAGGACGTGAGTCATCGACGGAGCTCGACGAACTTATCACGGCCTGTGACTTGGATCTCAAGCGTAACAGCTTGGCTGGAACCCTCAGTGGAGGCCAGAAGCGCAAGCTCCAACTTGCCTGCATGTTTGTTGGCGACTCTTCTGTATGCCTTATCGACGAGTGTACCTCTGGCTTGGATCCTCTATCACGCCGAGTCATCTGGGAGATTCTACTTCAGCAACGGTCTAAGCGGAGTATCATCTTTACAACACATTTCCTCGACGAGGTCGATGTCCTCGCTGACCACATTGTCATCCTGTCCAAGGGTAAAGTGAGATGCCAGGGAGCTGCCGCAGAGCTGAAGAACCTTCATGGTGGTGGATATAGGGTTCTCGCGCCGTCTTCGGCCCCCAGACTCGACCTTCAGTATCCCACGACGATGCACCAAGACCGCATCATCTACACAACCCCTGATTCCCGTTCTGCCGCTGAGCTCTGCTCCTTCTTGGACTCTAGGGGGGTCACAGATGTCTCCATCTCCGGCCCCCAAGTCGAGGATGTCTTCCTTCGCGTGGCAGATGAGCCGGAACTTGAACTCACCGAGAACCGCACCGCAGCATCCGAATCCGGTTTCGAGATGACCCCTGGAGAGGCCACCAGCTTCTGGGCTCAGGTCAGGATCCTGTTCCGGAAACGATTCACTGTTCTTAGGAGGTTCTGGTGGCCGTACCTCTATGTCCTGGCCCTTCCTCTCATCATCACGCCTCAGTTCAAGAATCTTCTCATAGAGTACAAGCAGCCTTCTTGCGCCACGATCAAGCCGGAGCTCAACCCCCCTCAAGCGCCTACTCTCTCTTGGACACAGAACTGCGTCGACTACGGCTGTGATACTCTCGCCTTGGCTCCTCCTTCTGCGAATAACACGTTGTACAATATTGTCAAGGAGGGGTTTTACGAGGTTGAGCAGGTGAACCCTGATCTCTACGAAGGATTTCCAGTTCTTCTTAAGGACCGAAAGGCGTTCATCGACTACATCTCTGAGCATAGAGGTGCCGGGCCAGGTGGATTGTATATGGGATCTGGGAATGAATCTCCTGTGCTTGCATATCGGCTAAATACCTTTGGAAACCCCAGCGCTCCGATGTTGATGAGCCTCTGGAGCCAGATGACGTCCAACGTAGAGATTATTGCTTCTCAACAAGGCTTTGCTGAGACTCGTCGTGTAAGTTTGGCGTCATTATTATTGGATCAACAACTGCTAACCAAGGTACAGTCTGCCAACAATATTGGCGTTGTCTACGTCGTCTTCTTCACCTTGCTACAGACCATCTACCCCGCCGCCTTTGTTCTCTACCCAGCTATCGAAAAGGCTCGCAAGGTTCGAGCTCTTGAATATGCCAACGGAGTCCGAAGAGGTCCCCTTTGGGTGGCATACGGCATGTTTGACTTTATATTTGTCCTGGCGATATCCGCGGGTGTCACAGCTACTATAAGCACCCAGTTGACCTGGAACGGGCCAATATGGATAATGCTGCCCATCCTGGCGCTGTATGGTCTTGCAGCAATTCTCTTGGGCTACGTTATTTCTCATTTTGTTTCTGGGCCGCTCAAATCCTTTCTGGCTATGGCTGGAGTGAGTGTGCTGATGTACGGCATTGCTGCTATCTCCTTTGCTGTAAGTCTCCTGGACACCAAGTGCTCACACAAATACTGATGACAGCAGGTCGGCTCCGGATACTCCGATGCGGCTCAGATGGATAAACTGACGCTTGGTATCGCATTTGGCGTATATCTCATCTTGCCCATCGGAAACGTCTTCAGGGCGCTACTCATTGGTCTCAACGTTCTAGAGGTAGGCTGCAAAGATGGTGAACCTACGCCTCCAGCATCGATCTACGGCTATGGAGGCCCAATTCTCTATCTTGTCCTTCAGATCATTGTCCTGCTTCTCGTCATTATCTGGATCGAAGGTGACATTGCTCTGTTCCGTCGAAAAGGGGGTCAATCCACCTCCTCTTTTGACTCGGAGAAGGATGCTCGTTCTGCGGTCAGCGATGAAGTCAAGGCTGAGGCGCTTCGAGTGGAGGGTTCCGATTCAGATCTTCTTCGAGCTCTTCACTTGAGCAAGACCTTTGGCTCCAACAAGGCCGTCGACGATGTTAGCTTTGGCCTGCCTCAGAGCGATGTCATGGCATTGATTGGACCCAATGGCGCTGGCAAGTCAACTCTTGTCAATCTGATTCAGTCTGAACTGTCGGCAGATTCTGGAAAGGTCCTGCTTCGTGGCGAAGACGCAAGGACTCGTTCTGCACAGAAGTATCTTGGAGGTATGAGCAAACACATCAATCACTCTTGATCAAGCCAAAGCTAATTAGTACCACAGTGTGCCCGCAGTATGATGCCCTTGATCTCATGAGCACCCAAGACCACCTCTCCTTTTACGCACGTATCAAGGGCATCAGAGATGTCAAGGGCAACGTCAACCACGTCATGAAGCGACTCAACCTAACCCCCCACGCTCACACGCTTGGCTCGAAGCTCTCGGGAGGAAACAAGAGAAAGCTCAGTCTTGCTATTGCGTTGATGGGCAAGCCTCCCGTTCTTGTTCTTGATGAGCCCACGTCTGCAATGGATGCCGTTGCCAAGCGAGCCTTTTGGAAGATTATCCAAGAGATTACCCCTAACCGATCTTTGCTCCTCACTGTATGTAAAACTCTTGCATCTTTTAGACGTCCACCTTGCTAACACCTGCACAGACGCACAGCATGGAAGAAGCCGATACCCTGGCCACCCGCACCGCCATCATCTCTCGACGCCTTCTCGCCGTCGGCACCACCCAGGCTCTGAGGAAGCGCTACAGCAACGTCTACTACGTGAGTCTCCTCTTGAAGACGGCACCAACCTCGACCGTAGAGGAGATGGAGCATGTGCGGAGCTGGGTCCTAGCAGCGCTGCCTGGCGCCCAGCTCGAACGAGACATGCTCGGCGGTCAAGTCCGCTTCACTATTCCCGGCGCAAGTCCCGTTGCCCGGGTTATCGAGTTACTAGAGCGTTCCAAGGACGAAGTCGGTGTTGAGTATTATTCCATCGGTGGAGCCACGCTCGAGCGAGTGTTTCTGAGTGTTGTGAGGGAGAATAACGTTCAGGAAGAGGACGGGGTTGAAAAGGGCCGTTTCTGGAGATTGCTCGGACTCAAATAGGCTTCTAAACTTGGACCATCTGTTTTATTTCATATGTCATTTACCCACAATCATTCATCTGTACCTTAAACCCGCATCTGAGTCAAGACATGCTGATCTTGGTGAGAACCTCGGACATTGTCGTGTTTAAGACATGATTCGCATGTTGATCTGGTAACCAGTATCTCCTTGCTTACGCGAGGACTACCGGAGCATAGGTATATATCCCAATTATTAGAGTATCATCCAAGCCTCTACAAAAATCATATCAAAATATAGTAATCCCTTATCTTAATTTTAGTGATCCTAAGAAGAGACTCATCATAATTCGTCTAGGTCCCAGCCTAGTGCATAATAGCAGTCCCCGCGTCAGCAAGGAGATGAAACTGACCACGGAAGAGATGGACAACGTAATATTTGTCTTAAAAGACATCATCAATTCAGTTGGGCACAGAGGGCTATTCCCCGGCCATGATGCATTGAGCATCCTCATTTGTTCATCCATACATTGCCACTTGATGGCTCATAAATCACACAATGCCGGTGATCCCCATTGAAGTAGGTACATAAACATATCCGTCGTAGTGCCCTATTGCACTTTTCTCATATCCGTTCCTCCCATCCGGCATCGTAAATAGCCGGTCAAAAACAATCCGTGACGCCCCTCCATGGCTGTTGTGAATCATTAGATTGGAAACTGACTGTAGGCCGCCCTTGAGGTATCTTGCGTATAAACGATGAAGTGAAACAACCGTTGATGGGTAATGTTGAGTGAACTCAACACCTGCCTGAATAAGAAACAAAAGAAATATAGTCGTGTAAACATGGCTCGAAATGGTTGAACCTGTCGTGATTTATGTTTGGTTTCAGATAGACCCCAGCCTCTGCTTCGGCATTGGTCCCGTCTCTTCCGAGTGGTAAGACTTGTGTTGAGGCTGGCGAAGTCGGTTCGCGACGTGGGTATCGATAAGCATTTCCACGAGTGCTTCAGCATCCTTGTGAATGCTCGCGAGCTCAGCAGGGCTGGAACTGAGGCCGGCCATGCTTCCGTCAACCCGGGGTGTGCGATATGCGGCGAAGACGATGCCACGGTCTGTCTTCATAGATTGTGCTGAAGAGGCTGAGTATCGAGAAATTTCGGATCCCGCTCGTGAGTACTCGCCCGTGTAAAAGGCGCAGGCATACCCGCGGGCGAATTCATCGTCCCGGATCTCTGTAGGTCGGTATTCTGTCCAGCCTGGAGTGCGCAGGATCTTGCCATGTGCGGAAGGGCAAATTTGGAACGGGGACTTGACGTTCTCCAGACCATAAGCGGCGAGAAGGCGGCCAGTCATGGTCTTTGATTGCTTGCCCGACGACAAAGGGTTAAGGGGAGTCGCATCACGATCCGAGTCCGAGGTTTGAGATCGAGCGTGGCCAGGCCAGAGGTTGACAACATAGACGAAGTCAAAGTTGTAGCGGTTGGCGATCCTTGCGGCTTCGAATGCGGCAGCTGTGGCAGGCTTGCTGGCATAAGGAGGTGTCAGGGTGAGAAGAGATTGACGAGGAGAATCGATAGTAGAAGGGGCCGTCGAGGAAGTTGGACTATCTAGGTCTTCAAAGCCCTCAGGCCCCGACTCGGCAATGTCATCGTCGCTCAAGTTCAGAAACTCGTGAAAGTCGGGCTCTCGCAATGTGGAGCTGCTGAGGGAGAGTCGGCTAGTTGAAGGTGCCAGGCTCGACTGACTGACACTTCTTCGAAGCGATTGCTGATCCAGGGATTCGGCCAGCTGGCGACGAATGTCCTTGTAGACCGCCTTGTTGAGAAAATCAATCGACTTAGAGACTCTCAGTTGTGAGTCTGGGACTGGGCGGAGCTCTGGAGAAGTGTCCGGGGTGGGAGGTTTCCTTTGGGGAAGCGCCGGAAGCTCCTTGTTGAGGAAATGCCGAGGGCCACGGATGTCATCATCATCGAGGTCCGAGGAGGGAGGAGTGTCGAGTCTAGAGACACCATCATGGCGCTTGCTCGAAGATCGGGGTCGAAAGCTGCGCTCGCTGGGTGCCTCGAGAGATGACTTGGGCTCACAGGAAGAGAGAGTAGATGTCTCCCCACTATGAGTGGGAGGACGGGGGAACTGATAGACATCGAAGCCATCCAGAAAGTAATCCGTTTCCGTGGGCATGAATGTGGTTTTGAGAGGGGAGTATTGAGCCTGAGATGAGGTTGAAGATCGCGTCGGACTCTGCCCGTTGCTGAAATCCATCCGCTGAGGGGAGATGGGAGTCGGGAAAGAAGGAACTCTGCTGGATGGCTGCTTTCTCACCTCCTCACGAGCAGCCATTCTACTCGTCTTGGGGCGGATGAAGGAAGGTGAGGGGAACTGAGGTATAGTGGAAGAGGCACCAGCTTGAGCCATAGGCTGGGCTTGATCAGCTGAAGCAGCTGGCGTCTTCTTCTTGGCGAAAAACCGCTCAAGGCGGTCGAAGCCGTTGGCCATATTGCGCTGTGTTCAATGAACGAGAAAGACGAGGTTGCGCAGAGTGCCTGGGTGAGATGGTGTTAGCGAGGTGAATGAGAGCCAAGGGCTAGTCTCGTGCTTGGAGGTGCACGAAGAAAAGGCTTTGCATTGCAACGTACCAGTGAGAGGCGATAGAGTGTTGTGAGCGGTGGGAGAAAGAGGTTCAAGGTGAGATGTATGTGAATGCCACGTTTGAAGTGAATCAGAACCACTCGAGGTGGAAATTTGGTGTTTGGCGAGATCAGGGAAGAATGGTCGAGACTGGAATTCAAACGAAATCGCACCAGATATCTCAGAGTCCGGGAGTGGCTGTATCAAACAGCAGTGAAAGAAGAGTACCAGATAGAGCAGTTCATCACCACGATGGCGTCGAGGAGGGATGCGCGTGATTCCTGACGAGGTGTTGAGGAGCTGTTTGTTGTACGATACGGCAACGGGTGGCCTCGAGGGGCGCCCTTCGAAGAGGCCTGGATCTGCTCCTTTGAGTAGTATCTCGCGGGTGTGTCGTGGTTGTGTTGCTTTGCGCTTGCCTCTTCCGCTGCGAAGTTGCCGTGTGGTGTAAATGCCCTGAGCCCTATGTCCTCTGCTGTGTGCGAAGTCGTGCTTGCAATCCGCTTTGCAACCGATATCGAGGTTCAGATGCCAAGTTGAAAGTGAGAAAGGGAGTGAATTGTATGTGTGCGAGGTGTGCAAGCACAGGAATGGAGGAGGAGGAGTGAGAGTTGGTTGCACGGCAGGCACAATGAAGGCGAGTAATGGAAGGGAAGGAGGGTTGGTGTTTGGTTGCACGGGGCAGGAGCTGCTCAGATCGGGAGGCGTTCTGTCACTGCTAGGCAAGTGCCACTAATGGATCACTGCAACTGCCGATGTCAAGCAAGTGAGAAGCTGGAATTTCGGAAGGAGCGAGAAGGAACAATGTATGCTCTACAGGCCAAAATCCTTCTCTCTCTTTTCATCATTCATTACCTTCAAACATGCTGGGGCTCAAGGGAGACTTTAAGCATCGCCCACCCAGGAATGCCCACCTCCCAGCGCCGAGACGTTGGAGGAGGATCAGTGGCTTACTGCGGGAGCAGGGATAACGGCGCCCTAGTAAGTCCCACTTGGCACGGGTTTAGCACGCCCAGAGCTAACGCCCTCACTCCCCTCCTCTCTCTGAATGGATGGAGCTGGAGGGTTCACTCCCTTGATCACCTCCTCCCTGGACACGCTAACACCCCCAGCACCCTCCACGACACCCTGGCGAGTCTAGCCAACCCTGGCTCCCCACGATGCGTCACAGCTGGGATTGATTTGGATGTCTTTCTTTCTTTTGCTTCTGGGGAGAGAGAGAGAGAGAGACAGCAACGGCGAGACATGCGCAAGAGACATGCAAGCGTCCCAGTGCCATACCGGATACTCTCACGCCAGCTACCTACGTAAATAGCTCCCGGGCTTTACATGCATCTCTGTGTCAGTGGCCAGGTGAGGAAACCGATGGAACCTTGCTCGCACTTGAGTAAACAAAACAACAACCGACATGCATTCTGTCTCCTCTTTGGGGGAGGAGATGAGAGGGGGGTTGTGCGGCGCGTTAGAAAGTCAGCTCTTGTCAGGTCAAGACCCGGTTTGCCCGCTGATGCTCGCTCTCGTCTTTGTTTCCCTCTAACCCTGGTTCCTTGACCCTTGTTCCCTCTCTATTCCTCCCTCTACAAAGTTAATCATGTGCGCAGTCAACAAGGCGACCACCCATCGAGCCATCCATCTCGTTGATCGGGGCCTTGCCATGCAAATGCATCACTTATCGGATCTTACTACTCCGGATGGGGATCTGATATTACAGACGGCGCCCAGCTAGCTACCCAACTATCGTCCCCTTAGATGCAGGGAGTACGGCTCGCTGGCCCCTCCCCGAAGCGGCCAGCCCGTGGCTTGTTTTCTCCCCACGATTCCTCCCCTAGCTACCGGCGGATGGCTTGCTTTTTGCATCCGTTACACCATCTCGGCTCGTGGCTGTGGTCGCTGGAGTGGGCGTTCGGGATGGGCTGGCTAGCTGGCCTTCGGAACACCCGTTAGCAGGTTATCCTCTGAGCCCTGGGTGTGCCATGATTCGATCCATTCGCGACCAGCTGTCACTCGCATGCCTCTGGTTCAGGTTGCAACCTTCCAAGCATTCGATTCAAGAGAGCGGGCGTCTCAACTTGACCATCAGAATCTAACTTTCATTGACAACCTATTCGGCTACCATTATTACTCGCAGCCTCTGAATGAGCCATCCTTTAAGGAGATGGCGATCCTTTGGCCTCAAACATCAACTGGGCCGCAACTCAAAGGCCGGGCCGTCCGTTCCCAATGTCTTCGGTTTCTCTCGAACCCACCGAGATTGTTAGAAGGACCTTGTCTGTCGTGTTCAGGGAAAAAGCAATCCCGACGCGTGCTACGACGAACTCTCCAGGGCTCTGTACCCATGGGTTGGTTCCTTTCCTTTCTTGATTCCCTAGGTAGTGTCTGCTTTTGGCGGCGCCGGGTGAGGCTCTGGGGCCTTGCCTAGGCCATGGCGACCCTGGACGACTGACTTCTCGGTCCTTGTTTGCTGTCGCTCACCTTTCTCAAACATGAGGCGCTGCTGGCGAGACATTGCTGTTAATGACGGCGGAGGCCCTTGGCTCAGCAGCTCCGCCACAGTGAGGCAGTGAGAAGTCACCAATGTTCAGTTCAGAATTCGGCCTCGCTGGAAAACTCATAATGCAGGGCCTCGAGAGAGATATCTGACCTCTGATGGTTGTGCCAAAGGCCAAGTGGATTGTGCCAGGATGCGAAATTCAGCGGCGCGTCTTGCAACAGGCGCCGGCTCTTAAGGTCCCCCCACCTGAACTGCGAGAGAGCTGTCATTTTCAGCACTCACCTGGAGTTTGAAAACTTTGATCAGATGGATCTGGGTATACCGGAATACCGTGGTCTTGTTCCTCGGTTTTGATGGAGCTTCCAGCTTTGACCTCGTATCGGAAGATACCAGTCACAACGTCGAGTCCATGAAATCAGGGACTTTGCACCTCGTGCTAGACAAGCAGCCGCGTTCATGCAGCCAAGAGGGTGATGGGATGGACATCATTTGCTGGTTCGTCATGTCAAACTCGCCGCCTTTGCCTCATTCAACCCGGCCGTCCCAGCGTCCCGGGCGCACAGGCACTACCCGAAGCTTTAGCTACAGTCCCTAAGCTACTGTATCCATACACACGGGCAGATGACGGCTTGCTTGCCACTATCTCCTGCGAACCGTCACGTATCGATGCGCCATGATCGCGCACACACCTTCGGCCCGTGTCTCAAGGAGGACTTATAGTATCCGATGGCGACTTGAGGGAGCGTCCCGTGAGATATCTGGTCTGGGGAGGGCGACCTGTCAACTTGGGTTCGGCGAACTTGGTATCGAGACAAAATGTGAGAACTCAACACATCCAGTCCCCAGACTCTCCAATCGCTGCAGCTACAGCTACAGTCAAGCCGAATATTGCCCGGTATCAATCTCGGTGATGACGGCACAGCCCTTGTTTTGGATGTTATACGAGCACAACTCCCGGAAAACAAGACAAACCGGCTATTGTCTGATTACCTCTTGCTCTTCCCGACTCTCCTGTTGTACATTTCATTGTACGGATATCCGATGCTGAACTGGATTGAAACACGGGTCCGAGTCAGTGGAACAGATGAGCCAATGAGCCCGAGACGATTCCCGACTCACTGAGGTCATGAATAGTTGCTGTACCGCACCGAGACGGTTCACGGCGCATGGCCCGTCGGTTGGTGCTTGGTGCTTACGCGCAAAAGCACCTTGACTCCTCCAGCACGACTCGCGGTGTTGGCCAACATGGGGATGAGGTGGATGTGGGCTTTCCGCAACAAGTCCCTTTGGCCCCGGTCTCTTCCCTCCACCGGACCCTTGGAGGGTGGGGAGCATATTGCTTCTTTTGTCCCTCTCATCTCTGTTCATTGGCTCCCCTCGGTGGGAGAGTGCATGGGACTCCCCCGCTCGCCCGCTGCTCACCTTGACCTGGGACCAGGCATTTTCCCTCTCAATTGCGCGGGCATCACTATCCATCCATGCCCTCTTCCCGCCGACTGGCCTTCAAACTATATTGCAGCTGCCGACATAACGAGATTTGTGCAGGTATTCTCAGCTCATGATGCAGGAAGGAATGCAGAGGTCGTGAGTTTTTCTCCTGACGGCATGCTCCGAGTCTCTCCCAAAGTCATCCATCGGCACGCAGGAGATGAAGAGTCATTAGCCGACAACTTGACCAGGGCATTGTTCATGTCCGGCTGAAGAGGGCACATTTCTCGAGCCAAGGTGCTATTGGTCTCTGGCGTCAAGGTTCACACGTTTCTCTGTTCTGTCAGATCCGCAGTCAGATCTCACATAACGTCTACCTTGCCTTCTGTCTCTTCCAGCTTCCGAAAGTTGGTCCTGATCAATCAGAGATCTCAGATGATGGGCAAGAAGTTGGCGGCCCCACCGATGACATCTTGTGTCGGATCGTTTACTGACAGAATTCCCCCTTGCTTTTTTGGTCGTACGACTGAATCGCTCACACGCACAAGAAGAAGAAAAAAGACGCCCTCCAGCTGTGAAAGGAAATGCTCGTTGTCTCACTTCAGGGCTTGTTGCTTACGCATTGCTCGTCCACGAGTGGCGACAGGGGAGGGGAGACGCGATATGCACAGCATCCATCCGAGTGGCCAACTCGTTCCCTTTTTGGTCTTCCCTACCTTTGATCTTGACTAGTTCCGCCCACCAGGGAAAGGCCATTGCCGAGTGGTATCGGACTCGTTGATGCAACGACATCTCGAGCAGTCAAATCGAATTTTCACGTCACATTCGGACTGGGGAACCGGCTGTATTTGGACATTGTTGAGCAGCCACCCGCTGCCACCGGTCAAGGCACTGCCTGTTACCCTTGATCAACCGACATTGCAATATCTTTCTCATCAGTCTCGAGGCTGCCAGGTGACTTCGGTTACCTTTTCTTGGCTGAATGAGAATGCTTCATCCTCGCCGACCTGGCGCCTTGTCACACCGAGGATGCGCCCCTTGGGACTTGACATCTCCTCCCGGTTGTCAAACTCACCCAGAGGCTCGCCGCTGCCTGCCGTGGAACTTGAACACAAGACATAGCAAACGCCATTTCCCTATGCCTTCTGCGAGAATGTTCAGCTACGGGTGGTAGGAAGATGGGCGCACGTAATGTGCTCATGACCAGTACAGCAGGCCGAGCCGAGATACTGGCTTCAATGGGTCAAAGGGAAGCTGCCATCTGCGAACAGACGCATCTACTGCCCCAGCCGTCGGTACAGGCTTTGCTCGACATGTCACAGAGGGGCGATGGATGCGAAAGAAACTTGATGCTGCATACGGAGCACTTGTTAAGTCAGTCACTGCAGAATGAGATTTTCGACAAGAACTCATCCTGCTACCGAGGGGAGACTGACCGAGAAGAGACAGACCAATCTCGATATCTCTCACCTTGACGATACGTCACATCGAGTCTGCTATTTTGTGTTCACCTTCAAACAAACCACTTTTGGCGGCCCTTGCGGCAACCCGCAGGAGTGACACTATCCTGGCAACTGCTTTCAGCTCTGTCTTGCTGAATACCGCTACCTCGTTCGCTCTCTGGCGTGCCTCATTGGTGGTCTTGTGTCTGACGAGGGCGACGGGGGCTGTCTGCAACTCAAAGACATTGTGCTGGATCTTGCGACAGGCTTCCCCATCAGCATGAGGACGATCAACATCCGGACGGGCACTAAATCGATCATAGGTCAGAGGATAAGATCGGATCGAGGGCCCAAGATCTGGCCTCGGGAGCGAAGTGACCCTTGTCGGCGCAGCTGCAGGCGGAGCGGAGAGTGCCAGACAGGGTCAAGATATATCAGATTTGAGAACGTCACGGACTGCATTGGGCAGGGCGAGGTGCAGAAGGGGAAGAGAGCTGGTTGGAGGAAGGAGAAGGTTGTTTCTGTCGAGGTGAGCGTCCATGTGCTCAGATCCGCCTCGTGGAAAAATTTGTCGTCTGCAGATGATCCAGCTTGTCTCGTCAACGGCAGCAGGGAGCAAGCAGGACGGAAGTCGATATCTGCATGAAGCTCAACAAGTCTCGCCCTTGTTCAGAGACAGATGGTTTGCCGGTGTTCCCCTTGCTTCATGCACATGCTTCCAGAATTGTCGACGGCCGTCGGACGTATAGTATCTTGTTCAGTCTTGATCCCTCGCATGGGCAGGGCAGTCATCGTCTGTCTGGACCCAACAATCTCCACCGTCGACGGCCACAACCAGCCCCCGATGATTATTGCTTGCACGCCACGCGCCAAGCCAGCCGCCGTTGGCCACGCGATATTGACCGACCACGCGAGGCGGAGGCGGCAACGTAACGGCAACGGCCACGCCCTTGCAATGCCCATGTTCATGCTTGCTACTGTATGCCCTGCGCATGGCCACGCGGAGTGTATGTATGGGATTGGATGGGTAGTGTGGTCTCTTCTTGTTCTCTCTCTCCGCCACAAGTTGATTGGGATACGCAATGCCTCGCATACAAGCTGCAGGTCCTTGTCTCTTGTTGTTGTCGCGCAGCGCAGCGGTAGTCGAGACGACTGGTCTGCAGCATCATCGCCGCAGGAACCCGAAGCGCCACTGATGGTGTCTGCAGAAGAGACTGCACTGCAGAGGCATACCCTACTCTATACGCATCATGTCATGTTTAACGGCTCGTCTGCCATCCTGACTGGCCTCCCCTTCTGCAAGAGTTGCGGTTTTTTCTCTCGAGGTTTTTTATCTTACATGGGGCCCCGTGGGTCTCGTCTTGCTCACTCGCATTGAGGCCAAGCCAAGGAAGAGCTGGCTGGTTGGCCTAGTACCGTATCTGCATGCAGACCAACGGCTCCTTCAAGCCCTACGATGGGCTTTTGAGCACAGAATCACATCGAGTGCAAATGCCGATTACGTTTTCGTCGATGGATGGAGCCTTTGGAAAGCCTCTTTGTTCTCTTTTGGCACACCCAGGCAGGCCAACCAAGTCGTGCATGTCATAGGGCTTTGCTGATCTTCAAGGGTGCCCCCGTTGGGCTCGTTTCTAATTTCTCTCAGGTACCGCCGTTTCCGAGCGAGGAATCTTTTACAACACGGCATAGGTTGTAGATGTGAAGAAAGCCAAGCGTACAAGACCATCTGCCGAGCCTTGTCGCGTGGAAGAGGCGTGGACAAGACGGATGGGCCGAGTTTGACCAGATGGCGTCGTCTAGGCCATGTGCCAACAGAGACGGTTGACTACTTGCTCTCTCTTTGTTGTTGGTCGGCTGTCACCATTCGTCGTCACATCACATCAAAGAGCAAGCCGTTGGGCCTTGGACAAATCGAGGATAGCCTGTGACATGTTTGCTTATCGTGTCTTCGTAGCTCCTTTATGTGTGTCTATAGTCTCGACGAGTCTGTCTCCTCGTCTTCTTCCCCAAAGATGTTGAGGAATGCAACGTGCACCTCTTCAGTCAAGTCACTGGCCTGGAGACTGCGACCCTTCTTAGCAAAGGCTAGACGAGAGCACTCCTATTGACGGTGAGCATGTGATTGTTCAATGCGGAGCTGACGGATGCATTCATCGAAACAAAGAAAAAGAGATCACCTACTCTTGTGATGGCGGCACCACCAAAAGCTGCCAGCCCAACCAGTTCATGCTCGCCGAGAGCATTCTGGCCTACATCCCAAAGACGGTCGAGGTAGGCTTTCCTCCACCCCAAGAAGGTTGCAATGGATCCCGTCAGGGTATCTCCCTGTCCACCACTTCTCTTCCTGCCACCCTGGAGATCGACCGTAAGGGTTGTCTCGCCATTGGAGATGTAGTCCTTGGCGCCCTTCTGAATAACCGTTACGCCCTCGAGCGTCTTGGCTAGAGCCTCAACCCTCGCCGTCTCGCTTGCGCCTTCACTGACGTCGACCTTGAGCGCCTCGCACAGCTTGGCAAACTCGACGACGTTGGGCGTCAGCACCGCGCCATCGTAACCTCTCACCAGGCCCGGGTCCTTCTGCACCAGTATCAGAGCATCGGCATCTAGCACGACGGGTGTACCTCGATTGCGCGCTGCGCGGATGACGCGTGCTACGGTAGCATGCATCAATGGATCGCGACCGAGGCCAGGTCCGACGACGAGGACGTGCAGCCGCGGGAGCAGGTCAATGATCTGCGCCGATATGTGCTCTGGGTCAGAGTCTGGGTCCTTGGATGTGTCCCGGGTCGCCGGGTCTTGGTTCGGGTTCGGGGCCGGGCTCTGACGCATCAGAGGATGGACCATGAGGTTCGGCGAGTATGACTTGATGACGGTCGCTGCGGCGGGCGTGCAGATGACGTGGGACTACGAGGAACATTGGTTAGCCAACTTGTATAACCTAGGGTTGAGGACTTGCTACTCGCCATATCGCATCCTAATCTTGCGCTCGCCATTGCTGAAAAGTACGGCGCACCCGTGTAGTTCTCGCTACCTCCTATAACGGCCACTCGGCCCAGCTGGCCTGCTCAGATCAGTCAGTCCACGCCGGCTGAGCCGCGAAGGTACGAACCCTTGTGAAATGATTCCAGCATCGGCGGGATGATGCGCCGCACCTTGGCCAAGACATTTTTCGTAGCGGCAGACATGTTGAGGTCCTCGGTAGACATTGCAGGATCTAGAAGTTGGTGATTTGTGTTGGAGAGAGTTCAAGTTGGAGTCGTTCGTTCCGAAGGTGGGGGATGTTCCAATTGGGATAGTTGCAGCCGGATGAGAGGGAGGGTACCATTGAGATTTGCAAGGCAATCAATTGACTCTTTCTTTGAAAAATGGGCAAGGTGATAATGTGTGATGATCAATTGGTGTTGAGCCTGTTTTTAATGACTTGACAATTCATGATGTCACTGTTGCGAGAGCTTCAACAAGCTCCCACGTGGATCAAGAACTCTGCCCAGGAACGGCAAAACACGTCTGACTCGTCTCAGGTTAGGATTTCATAATGAACAGACTTGTATGAAAATGCCAAAATAATAGGCCATGTTTTTGATGGTTTTATATACATTATTCATAAGTTTTATCTCATCTTCATCAAACTTATCATCCTGACGGTAGGTACCTAGGGTAGGTACATAGGTACTGGGTCCGAGATTCTGTCGTTCTGCTGTTAGCTCGGCCTCCATCGCTCTTTCCCTGCATGGGAGCTTGAAGCCCTCCATCATGAATCATCTTCCCTCTTTCATTATCTCTTGAGGCACCGCAAGCTCAGGATAGGCACCACCAATTTCATCAAAGGGCTGGGCTCGTGAGCAATCCGCTCTTCTCGTTGATCTCTGAGAATGGATACCACAATCGAAACATGGAGATCACTCGGGAGCTCTGTGATCTGGTGGATGGCTACACTTGGAGTACTATCACCGTTGAGGCACCTGAGTGGTATGTATGCCCAATCTTCAAGGCTATCCTGGGGGAAGAAGAGGCATTTCACCAGATCTCCTCCCAATCGCCGTTGACCTTTGCCCCCGGCTTACTCCATATCCTGAAGTCACCCACACCCCCTTCACTTGACCTCTTTCGCTGTCTTGTTCCAGCACCCATCGAGAAAGTATGGGCAATTTATGCTCTTCTCTTTGAGAAGCCAGGATGCCCACCAATGCTGTATATTGGCTCTGGTACCAACAGCGACCACGGAGTCCGGACAGCCCTCACACAAGGAACTCTATCGGCATGCGAGCTTTCCGCTCCTCCCCTTCATCAGCTCTTTGCACTAGAAGCGCGTAAGATGGATGCCACCGAAGGCTCCGAGATCTCGAGAGGTACGTTTGTCAAATTCCCAACGTCATAATTGGGGAAGCACAGCTTTTTGATGAGATTTAATCCTATGGACCGCTCACATTCACCCTTAGTCTACTTAATGTCCTCGAACTACCTACCTACTAACTACTGGCACCAATCACCAAAGTTTGGGCAGTATGTATCCTTCTCTTCGAGAAGCCTGGATTCCCAGCAAAGTTGTACGCGGGATCTATCGACAGTAATGGATGTCTTGTTGGGGTGTTGCAGCGGTGTTTTGTTGTGTGAGGAAGTGATGCATACACTTACTCCTCTAAGGCTATGACTTGATAATCAATGAGTTTATATAAAAATACCAAAATAATGGACAACTTTTTCATAGTCTTATGTAGATTATCTATCAAATCTACTACGTTTTTATCATTCTTCATCATCATCCTTAGACGAGTATTTTCTCCGAGATCGCTCCCCCACACAGAACACCACTACTGCAACAGCTTGACAGACACATTCAACGCCAGTCTCACTTGGGAATAGGTGGTAGGAACAATATTTAGGAAGTTGGAACAAAAGGAATCGAGGGCGTTCATTGAGTTTTGTGCTCTATTTTACAAGTGGCAATACGACGGGTGAATCTCCCTCAACTCATCCCGCCGTTCCTATCAGGCGCGACCCCTCGACTATTCCCTCCGCCTCAAGAGAGAAAACACGACTACAGTTATTCGGTATAGATAGCGACATCCCCAAAAGCCCCCGTTCTTCTCCGCGCAAGATGCTTTTGATTATATTTAACCCAGGAAGCTCTTGACGAATGTCTGGACGACGTCACGGAGCTTGGCCTCAGTCTCCTTGGAGAGGGCACCCTCCTTGTCAATGGTGGCAATGAGGTCGGCCTCGTTGGTCTTGAGGTGGGCAAGGAAGTCAGACTCCCACTGGAGGATCTTGTTGACGGGAACGGTGTCAAGGTAACCGTTGACACCGGCGAAGATGAGGGGAACCATCTCGTTGACGGCCATGGGAGAGTATTGCTTCTGCTTGAGGAGCTCGGTAAGCTGTAGAGTGATTAGCATCTGTTTTCTTTGGATCAATGGGTTCAACTTACACGCTCACCACGGCTCAGAGTCTGCTTGGTAGCAGCATCAAGATCGGAACCGAACTGGGCGAAAGCAGCGACCTCACGGTACTGGGCCAAGAAAAGCTTCAGGGAGCCAGCAACCTGCTTCATGGCCTTGAGCTGGGCAGAGGAGCCGACACGCGAGACGGAAAGACCGACGTTGATGGCAGGTCGGATACCCTTGTAGAAAAGCTCAGACTCCAGGAAGATCTGACCATCGGTGATGGAAATGACGTTGGTGGGAATGTAGGCAGACACATCACCACCCTGGGTCTCAATGATGGGAAGGGCAGTCATGGAACCACCACCGAGCTTGTCGTTCATCTTGGCAGCACGCTCGAGGAGACGAGAGTGCAGGTAGAAAACGTCACCGGGGTAAGCCTCACGTCCAGGGGGACGTCGGAGAAGCAGAGACATCTGTCGGTAGGCGACGGCCTGCTTGGAAAGATCGTCGTAGATGACAAGAGAGTGTCGGCCATTGTCACGGAACCATTCGCCAATCGACGCGCCTAGCAAAACAGTTAACAAGTTGTTCCAGTGTTGTTCTGAAGCGTAACAACAGTTGTTGTGATGTGTTGTGAGATGTGGTTCTGAAGTTTAGGATATCTCATTTGTGGATGATCCATGTGGCAGGAGCGTCCATGTTCAGGGAAGAGTATCCACTCGACGATTACATAAAGCAAAACAAAGGGCAGGAGCGAGTTTGAAGTAGCAGGGTACATACCAGTGAAGGGGGCGAGGTACTGAAGAGGAGCGGCCTCGGAGGCAGTGGCAGCAACGACGATGGAGTACTTCATGGCGTCGTTCTCCTCAAGGGTCTGGACAAGCTGGGCGACGGTGGATCGCTTCTGGCCGACAGCAACGTAGACACAGTAGAGCTTCTTCTTCTCGTCGTTGCTGTTGTTCCAGCGCTTCTGGTTGAGGATGGTGTCGAGACCAACGGCAGTCTTGCCGGTCTGACGGTCACCGATGATCAGCTCACGCTGGCCACGGCCGATGGGAACCATGGCGTCGATGGACTTGAGACCAGTCTGGACGGGCTCGTTGACAGACTTTCGGGGCAGAATGCCGGGAGCCTTGAGCTGAGCACGGCGTCGCTCCTTGGTGGGGATGGGGCCCTTGCCGTCAATGGGGTTGCCGAGAGCGTCGACGACACGGCCGAGCATCTCAGGGCCGACGGGGATATCCACCTAGAGGTTTGTGTAAGTCTATATGATCGCATATCAACGGTTGAGGTGGGGTTGTGCTTACAATCTCGCCGGTACGCTTGACAGTCTCACCCTCCTTGACGAGACGATCGGAACCGAAAAGCACAACACCGACCTGGCCGGCCTCGAGGTTCATGCACATGCCCTTGACGCCAGAGGCGAACCTATTGTTGATTGTTAGATGCAGCTCCATGATCGGAGTCCGATCGGCACTTACTCGACAAGCTCCTCAGCCTGGACGTTGGCCATGCCGTGCACACGGGCGATACCATCACTGTAGATGCATAGTTAGTATCGATTGAGTCCCAATTGCATCTTCCCAGGACATCCGGAGGGGCGGAGGCGTGGTATGGTGTCGTGTTGTGTTGCGATGTGACGCTACAAAGAGCTCACAGGATCCATCCCACAGCCTCGTTCCGAATGCTTCCTAATGATCCACATACCCGACGGAAAGGACACGGCCAGTCTCAGCGAGACCGGACTCCTCCTGGACACCACGGATTCGCTGCTCGAGGATGGAAGAAACCTCGGTGGGAGTAGCCTTGGCGTCGGAGGCGTAGTATCGGGCAGCGTTGATGGCGGCGGGTGCGGCATTTCGGACCTGAGTGGTGAAAAACAAGTTAGCCGAAGCCCGAAAATGGGACGGCGGTATGAGCATCGACAGCGGGCCAAAACAGCTAGAAAAAGCTCTTGCGGGCGATGGAAGCTTGGTCCGACGACCCAATTGAGCTCGCACGATGGATTGGCGATGGTGCAGGCTGTTTGGAGTCGCTGGTCGATGGCTCTGAGGCCGATTCGGGGCTCGGGGGAGCACGACTTACCGCGGCGACCCTGCCAGCAGCAGAGACAGCGCCGACGGCGCGCGTCGACTGTCGGAGGGCGTTCCGGAACATATTAAGAGAGGTACGGGAGGTTTGGAGATGAAAGGAGAGCAATTGCAGCCAGGTGCAATTGGAGGGAGGGGAGATTGGGGAGTGCGGTGCTGCCTTTGCAGGAGAGCAAATGGAGTTTTTTGAGGAAGGACGGTGATGGAGAGCAGAGTCTGTCTGAGGGATAAGGTGGGGCTCAGCTGGTCCGACCGCCCAATCAGGGCCCACTGCGCGTTTTTGCCTGGAAATCCCGAGGCAGCCTTAACAATTTCTTAGCTCGCTTTCCTCTAGCCGCTCCATTTCGGAGCTTCATTTCGTCCGCCGAGCTGACGTCCGACATCAATTGCAGGTGTCGAGAGCTGCTCTGGGGGGTCTAGGGGGTCAATTGATTAGATAGAGGCCTCGTCTACATGTCAATTGACTCGATCTGAGATCCCCAGATCTCCCTCACGTCGCTCCTGGCGGGCTGCTGGCGCCGCGCCGAAACTCGCATCTCAAGCAACTCCCGTACCGCCGACCGACCGGCATTACCCGGGTAGGCCTAGACAGTTAGTGCCTGAGAAATGCGGTACTGAGATGGGCCAGGGGATGTCGGAGGAGCTGTGTGACCCAACGAGCTTCCATATTTGCGGTGGAACCCTGGTGCTGGCCTGGCGACCGGCTACGGAGCAGGACAGAGCAGTGAGAGAATAGCAGCAACGCAAGCTTACAAGCAGCCAAGCCAAGACAAAGCAACATGGCCAACTGACCCCATCCATCCATTGATCAATCAATCGCAAGCTGGGGTGGCTGAGGTTGTCGTGGCCCGTGAATCCCGCCTTTGGTCCGTGATTTTTCCGGCTCAACCTGTTTCATCTCTGTCATCAAGAGTTGTGCATCGTCCACGATGATCAAGGAAGAACGAGACACCAGGAAGAAATTGTACGGAAGAGATCTAAAGCTTTGCCTTTTATTAGTACATCTCTGCATCATTTTGGTATATATTGTAACAATTTTCACATAATATTTGAGAGGCTTTAGACTGTTTTTCACCGTCGTTGTCGTTGTCGGTGTCTCGTTTATTTCCGTGCTGTCTTACAACAAATGTGCCCCATGTCCCCAAGTAAAGTTATCAGATGTTGAATCTGGGGTGCACCTCCGCATTGTGGAATTGGTCTACAAATTGTCGGGGTTATTGTTTTCATGACGGTGATGCTCTCTTGTTGAAACTTTACCATGACAACTCATGTTCGCAAAGTAGACCATTGTAACATGACGGTTGGTGAGTTGTGAATTACGACCAGAGTAGGATCACATACGCATCTGCCGACACTCTCGAGTACATCTGGCTTCCTCGTCGAGGTCCCTACGCCATCTACAATATTCATACTTCCAATGGCCTGATGATGCCTCTCAACAAAGACATCATGTGCCAGAAGCAGAGCTTCCAGCCCCATAGGGACATTGTTCAACACGTCTCACGTAGACGCAAAAACGATAGGCCAAGTAGACAAAATACCAATAATCTGGCAAGAATGATGGCATATGTCACATTCAGAGTGAATATCGGAAAGCCGGCAGAGTGCCGGTCGGTCTCTCAGGCCGTGGCTCGACTGAATTCGGTCGAGCTGATGCAGCAGCAAAAGGCAACAAAATACATGCCCCATGTGATTTTCCCCCTCAATATTCGCCGTGACCATTCCGTTAAAGACAAATAAACCATTCAATCCATTTATCGGACAATACCGTCGAAGCGAGACTTGAACCACTTGACGGTCTCGTCGCGCTTGATGCGGTGGCCGGCACCGATGCGGCTCTTGGTGCGTCGTCGGCGGGTGACGCGCTCACCAGGTCGGGTCATGCAGCAGTAGAAGTCCATGCCGTAGATACCGATCGAGGGGTCGTACTTGATACCAAGATCGATGTGCTCGCTGATACCGAAGCCGAAGTTGCCGGTCTCGGAGAAGTTGCGCTTGCGGAGCTCGTACTCCTTGACCTTGAGGCCACGCTCGAGAATCTCCTCGGCCTTGGGACATGTTAGCACCTGGTTTCGATTGTCGTCTTGCTGAATTGTTCGTAATTACCTTGGGGCCTCGGACGGTGACGTGGACAGCAATCTTTTCGTTACGTCGGATACCGAAGGTACGGACGGTGTAGCGGGCCTTGCCTGGAGAAAAATTCGGTCAACAAAAATCGCATCGCCTCGGTTCGTGATGCGCAAAAACTTACTGTAGACGGGGGTCTGACCAGAAAGCTGCTCGAGCACCTTGGCGGCACGGGTAAGTCTGTCACCAGACTCGCCGACGGAGATGTTCAGAACGAGCTTCTGAATCTTGAGCTCCCGCATGGGGTTGCTGGTCTTCTCGGACGCCATTGCTGCGGTTGATTAGTCGGACCTGGTGATGAAGTTGTCTGTCGAAGATCGCGAGGTTGCGGAGAGTGGGATTTGAGATTTTGTGAACCTATAAAAAATTTGAGGGTTTCTCTGCCCTCAAGCGAGCCGTGTGCCAAAGTGGGGCGCGCCTATTGCAAATGTGGCCTAGCGCAAGTTCGGTACATTGTCGGTGTACCTCTCAGCCTTCTCCATCAGGCTCCGCAGATTTTGGACATCATCCTCACCTTCAGAGCTCCAGGCATTGAAGGTTGCGATCGCGCGCAAGAGCTCCGCGATCAACCCCCAATTTTTGAAATCAAGAGGCACTGCGCTAGCTAGTCCTCGCAACAACCGCCAAGATGTCGAACAAGCAAGGAAAGATGGTATGTTTCTCTGATCCCTCGTCACGCGTCGAGTCCTCTTTGTTGTTCAGATGCTAACCTCTTTACTCTCCAGGCCGGTTACGTACGTATACCCCGACGAGCGCATGATGCTCTACTGCTTCATGCTCCGCGATTGCTTGTTCCAAGCTAACGCTTTCGATATAGATTAACTGGCGGATGCGGGTTACCCTTAACGATGGCAGGGCAATGACCGGTCAGATGCTTGCCTTTGACAAGGTTCGATATACCACTTGACCGCGGCTTTAGACCAAGGCTAATCATACCATAGCACATGAACCTCGTCCTCGCCGACACCGAAGAGTTCCGACGCGTCAAGCGCAAGCAGAACAAGCCTGCTGCCCCTGGCGCGAGTGGTTCCGCGACGCAAACCATCGAGTCGGAGGAGAAGCGAACTCTAGGTCTCACCATCGTCCGAGGCGCTCACATCATCTCCCTCTCCGTCGAGTCGCCTCCCCCCGCCGACCCTAGCGCTCGACTTGGAAAGAGTGCCCCTGGTGGAATCTCTTCAGCTCTGGCGGCTGGCCCTGGTGTCGCTCGCCCTGCTGGCAGAGGAGCTGCGCCTCCTTCTTTGGCCGTACGCATCCCTTGTCCCATATCCAAGTTATCTAGCAGGTTACTAACTCTCTTCTTAGGGCCCTGCTGCCGGCGTTGGTGGTGCTCCCCCTCCTGGCTTCCCTGGCTTCCCCGGTGGCCCTGGATTCCCAGGTGGTCGAGGTGGTAAGTTTGCCAATTCTCGCTATCGAAGACGATTTTCTAATCATTGCCAAGCACCCCCTCCCGGATTCCCTGGAAACTTTCCTCCCCCTCCAGCTGGATTCCCCGGAAACCCTCAGTTCCCGCCTCCCGGCTTCAACCCTGGCGGTCCCCCTCCTCCTGGATTCCAGCCCTCTTCGAGAAGATAGGTTATGTAGGCGCTGGATACCTAGGGTAAACTTAATGATCTGAGAGGACGGACACGGACATTGCGATACCGTCACCAAGGACGAAAGAACGTCTGGCTTGCCCTCCGAATCAGAGAACCGTGGGCGCAGGAAGAGATGTCGAGATTATGAGTTTGGGTCATACAAAAATGTATGTGAAATTTCCTCATGGAGTTCTACCGTCCTGGCATCAATGTTAACAAGACTTGCCAAGACCTTTTTACGGAGCACATGAGGCGCATTCATGGTGTAAGGGACTCGGGAGGTTTCGTTTCGTTTCATGGTGATGAGATGATCAAGTATATGAGTGACGGGCTACACGCCTAGATGATTATTTGAATACAGGAGACACCTCCTATATGACATCCTGTGAAGACGTTGAGAAATCGATCAAGTCAAGCTTGCTAGTGCTGACTAATGCTTGACTACCTATGTGTATGAACGCCTCCATCCATCACTCTTACAGCATGAGCGTGAATTTTCATGACACCATTCTCGATGCACCTTTCGGATCTTAGAACACAATCATGCCCGATTTCACATTCGTAGTTTCAGATGGCACCTCAAAACGACCTTCAGCGTCCACCAGAAGCCACGCAGTCAAGACCGGTTTACAACACAAGAGTCAAGCAATAGATCCTGGAGGATCCAAAGATTCTCAACTTACCATCAGACAAAAGGACACACTCAAGGGTCGATTCAGGGTCTCTAACGGGCCGAGAAAGTCTCAACAGGTTTCGAACAAGGAGAAACAGGCCGCCAAGGCATCGAAACTCAAGACTGTCCAGTCACGATCAACCAAAGACTTTGCCAACTCATCAGGGCATGTCACCGCTGACCACCTTGACGCCGGTACTTATCCCAACACGCCATGGGATCTTTTCAAAGCTCCCGGCCAAGGCCGCGGAGATCCTTTCAGCGCGTTTCCTATTCCTCTAAGTGACAATGACGACAAGTTGATCAGATTCTGTACGTCGACTCAGGGACAAACCGTTGCTCTTTATTAACAAGGGGTAGTCATTTCTCGATTCGACCTTCGTGCTACCATTGCCTACATCCGAAAGCAATGGTGGGAAGGCTACGCTTTTTCGGATCCCCTGCTCATGCACACAACATTGGGCCTCGCAGCAGCTCTTTGGTCACAGTTGCTGCCGGATCCCAGGAGAGTGGCGAACGAAGGATGTAAGCAAAAGGCACTGGTAATTCAGGGAGTGAGACAGAGACTTGCTCAGGGTGTCAACGACATGATACTGATCGGGACAATCGCCAATCTTGCCAACATCGAGGTCGGGGCTTTTTGCTACAGTCTTTACATGGTGCTGACTATTTGATAGGGCACTGAAGGGAACTATGAGGTTGCCTGTGTGCACCTGAGAGCTGTTGATCTATTGATCCGAGCGAGACGAGGTTATGATGAGCTCAAGGATAATGTCAACGTAGCTCGTGTCATAAACTGGTGGGTTCGTCTAAAGAGATCATCCCTTCATCTCTGACGTTGATAGGTCCGACATACAAGCCGCGATTGGGCTGGGCACGAAACCCATACTTCCCATGATCCTTACCATGGATATGATATCACTTCCACTCCGTATACTTGATGCTGCCAATACCCCGAGCCTGGCGCATTTAGGAGTGTTCGAGTCCAGTTTCGACGACACAACCGTTCAAAACAACTTCTCACTTGTACGGCAGGCACAATATTCATTAAAGTCAAAAGACGTGCCCATGCAAGACTTTCGTGTACTTATCAACGTTGTTGACCACCATCTTCAGACAACTCTAGGCGGTGATGGCCTCACGTCTGAAGGGCGCATCCTCGTGACGGCAGCACACGCCTTTTTCTACCTGATCATTCGGGAACTGGTCCCAAGTCACCACCTACCTCGAGCGATCCTTGGGCGACTTATAGGCCAGTTACAGGAGGGTTATTTGATGCTTGCTACCCGGCTCGTGTTTCAACCTGGGCTGCTCTGGTGTCTAGTGATGGGGGCATCCGCCGCTTTTGAGTCTGGCCAAGACTGGGACTTCTTTTCTGGTAACTTGTCCAAAGCACTCATCCTACTAGGCGTTTCGAATTCTTTGGAACTCGAAGTGATATTGGCAGACTTTTTATGGCATGAGAAGTTTCCTGGCAAGTTTCTTGCTCAGTATGGTCAAAGGCTGTTCTCGCCCGTGTTGGAAGCTTCATAAGGGGCTACTTTACAAGAGCCAAGTCGTGGCACAAGAGTTTGAAGCCTGATTGGAGGGAGAGTGGGTAGAACCCTTGCCAGAGTCCACTTGACATGTCATATTTTGAGAGGGAGTTTCCATGTGCATTCTCTCAGTGCGGGTATAAGGCGAGATCTACCTCAGGGGTATATTGGGAACAACCAACACTCACAAAAAGTCCATTTACTAAATTAATACACACGAAACAAGACTCAGAGGTGCTGTTGTCTTTGAAATTCAATGTCCAAACGATGTTGAATTCTAGGTTCCTAACTAAGGCTCGTTTATTGAATCAATGCGCCTGATCAACCGCCCTCGTTACTTAACCCTCATAACCCAGAGAAAAGAGAATACCTGTTCTTCAATAGCCCATACTAACAAACTCCCAGCGCCCAATCATACCACAAACTATTCAAGAGTCTCCAACTCAAATACCAACAGCATGGCTGAAAACTCTTATGGCCAACTGACTCAACAGCTTGGCCCTGTCATCCTGAGGAAGTTCCTGATAAGAAAAGTCAGCTTGAACTTACACCACAGCGTATAAGCAAACATACCTGGAACACGGCATATACGCTCTTGCCCCTGGCATCCCGAATAGCCCCTAGCCTGTTGCCCGCCACGGCACCAGCGACCATTCCCGGCACGTTGGCAACGATGAAGCCCAGGGCGCCGCCGCTCACGCCGCCCAGCATGCCCCAGAACTTGCTCGTGGGGTGGTTATCCCCTCCCTCGGCCATGCCCTCCTCCCGCATCATCTCCTCAAACACGTCGCTGAACTGGGCATTCTCCGTCTGCTCGCGGTCCTGCGCGTTGGCAGCCCCGCCGCCGGCCTGGTTGGTGAAGAAGTTCCATGCCCATGAGTATGCGCTCTGGGGCGGCGCTCCCTCCTCACCCTCGGGGATGTCCTCCTCGAAGGGGTCGGCGGGTGTGCTCGTATTGAAGAGCTTGCGCTGGGCGTCGTACTCGCGGCGACGGGTGTTATCGGAGAGAGTATAGTAGGCATCGTTGACGAGCTGAAACTTGCGGGTTCGTTCGGCTCGGTCTGGGGAGGTGCTGGCGACGCGATCGGGGTGCGTCTTCAAGGCGGCGCTGGTGGGGGTGTCAGCAAAGCTTTAAGCGCTCTATCTTAAAAACATACCGCTTGTAGGCATCGCGGATCTGCTGAGTAGTGGCTGTATCAGAGACCTCAAGGATGGAATCTAAAGTATTCGCTGTGTTAGCTGTCGGCGCATTCCATGGTGGGGTTGCTGTAGAGCTCACAGTAGTCTGGGGGAGCTCCGGTAGCCATTCTGACACTGTAGACGAGTATAGGGAACGAAGAAGCGATCTAGCGAGTGATTTGTCTAGGCAAAGAGTCAAGGTAGAGGCCAGGTTGTTACTGAAGTAGGTAAATTTGTATTGGTGTAGAGGCCGCTATCCTCAAGGCCAAAAGTGTCAACGTCATTGTGGCGGTGCACACGTGGCTGCAGCCTAGGTCCATTTTCAACCCCAGGTCCATGAACCGCCATACCCTTCCTCATGAACCAGATTTTGATCCTCCAAGATGAACTAGGCAGGTTGTTGCTTAATAAGTAGTAGTTGTTGTTGTTGGTTTGTTTGAGGATTTGACTCAAATCATTAAAAACCGTACGCCGACTCGCATGGTATGTGTGTATGCAGCCCCCCAACCCATTCTAGAACCGCCAACTCCAAAGGACACCGTATCACGATCCAAACTTCAGCTAGTTCCTTGCTCTAGGTATAGCTGCGCCCTCGAGAGGGCATCCGAGGTGATGGCATCCGCGTCCCCCTGCCGTCCGGCCTTTTGGTAGTGCGCGGCGAGCACCCACATGTCGCGGATCACGCGCAGGTTGTTGAGCGTGCCGTGGGCCGCCTCGCGCTTGTAGATGGCGTACTGCAGATTCTGCTCAGCCGTGTCCCACTCCTGTCGATCCTGCTGGACCCGGGCGAGCATCTTGCGCGCGTACGCGTGGAACCGATCGCTTGATCTGGACCCCATCCCCGTGTCGGAGCTCGTATGGTTGAGGAGGTTGAGCGCCAGCTCCTCGGCCTTCTTTTTGTCGCCCACGTCCATCTGCGTAAACTCGAGCCTTAGCGCCTCTATTCGTAACCGGTCAGAGTCGTCCACCGTGGGGCCGTGGTCTTGTGCCTCGGCCATTGTTTCGAGGGCGTGGTACATGGCGTCCTGCCTCTTGGCGAGCTCGCTCCCTTTGCGCAGCCGCGTCCGTCCATCCCAGATAAGTTGTTCGTAGAGCCAGAGCCGTTGTGGATCCGAGGACTCGATGTGTTCGGCCAGCATGTCGACGTTTCGCATCCAGGCCTGACGTAGTATATGGCATAAGTAACTCCTCCCTTGATCTGATTGATAATCACATGCCCGTAGTTGTTGTAGAATCCGGAGGAGTGGGTGTTGAGCTGGCAGTTGTCGTTGTGCCAGAATAGTAGCATGATCCAAGAATAAGCCCAGAAGCTGAAGATGTCCACGATCTACCATGTCAAAGATGGTGTCCAGGACGTGCCATACAAGGTCCGGGTGGTCCTCACTGAGGACAAACTCAAGCACATAGAAGCCTCTCCGTGCAGCCAAACCTGCAAGGTTCCCTTTTCCGTGGTACCACAGATCGAAAACAAGCTCAAACGTCCGGTACATTGTCCGGCTGTCCTGGATAGGGGGGTGATTTGGATTCGCCAGATATCTCGACATGGGATCCGACGCAACGGGGTATGTGTCCAGCTTGGACTGACTCCACGAGAAGACGCTGCCGAGAACCTGCTCGAGATTTGCGTAGGGCCCTGCATTGTTAGAGGGCCGGATGAGGGCCATGGAGGTATCATTGACCTCTTCAGGAGACTGCTCCTCGGGCGAAGACGAAGACGCCGCAGTCTGGTCGTCAACTGTCTCCGTCTCTGCTGTTACTGCACTCTGACAGTATGCCTCGGCAATCTGCGCAGGAGTGGAAGCTGTGGAACCCGAGGGGCTCTTGCGATATGTGCGCTTCCTGAGATTCCACTTCTTTAAGCGCTTCTTGAACATTTGCTCTCTATTCCCGGGGCAAAAGTCAATCAGCTCAGGTCTTTGATTTCATCTACTTAGTCTTAAAAGGCTGCACTCACGTCGCTGCAAAGCCGTGCCTCGCCTGCAGGATGGCCATGGTCTCGTTGAGCTTGCGGTTGTCGCGTATGTACAACCTCTTGATGACCTCGCGCATGGCCTCCCACTCCTCCTCGGTGTGCTCCTTGGTGTAGGTCCTGTCGTCCACCGCCGGCGGGCAGCCCGGGAGGCGGGGGGCCAGGACCGGCAGAGTGGTGGACATGATGGGATCATGAAAGCGGCCAGACAGGGGGAAGAGACTCGGCGGCCGTGATGGACAACGGCGGGAGTTGATGAGCTGTACGGTGTCTGTCTAGCTGTTGCAAGAGCCGGTTGGCAGCGTCGGCATCGGCATCGGCATCGGCATGCCGGACCGTTGTGTGTGCATGGCGAGCGGGATCGATCTCGACTTGTCAAAGGCGCCTCCTCCTCCGCCTCATGCTCCGGCACATCACGTCGTTTAAGAAGGGTTCAGAGCCGGCTTCGTCTGATTGGGCGAGATAGTTCCCTGCATGAAGAGCATCGTCTAGTCCAGTTGCGGTAATGGTCCAGAGTTTATTTTCCAGCCCTAGGGCCTGGAATCAAGCCCATACCTGGTGCCAGCCACTGACCCGGTGTTAAAGAAGATGAAGTTTGGTGAAAGTCGATATAGATTCTCCCGCCTCTTTAACCTCTCCAAGAGTAGAACATTCGTGAGCGTCAGGGCGTGGCCCACAACTTTAATTCGACTGGATGAGCCCAGACTCCCCCACCTTCCGGGAGCAACCCACATGGTGTCTTTAGAACCGCAGCCTTCGGATGCAGCAGCCGTTTTGGGTCATGGCGATGACCTCACAAGCGACTCCGATGGTTTTCGGATTGTGCATTGAACATTTGTTCTTGAAGCCTGATTAAAGGTCGCCACTAGCTCTGACCTGATTGTTTGCCATTTTCTGTATCTACAAGCCATTCGGCAACTCACATAGTCAAATACGACCTTTTGTCATAGCCCAAACACAGCCCAAAACTAACCTGGCACCCAACTATCAAAGTCGAGACCCAACACCCTCGTAATTCGACAAGTCACAGCCAACACGATTCAGGGACATGCTCGTCGATCAAACTACACGATCATGTGTTTCAATTTCAATTCATGGTATCATCCAGTTTCGCTCGATACTCCATTTCCCCATACCATCAGAAAAAAACACCAGACCCAACTCTCCCATCAGCCACGCCAACGAAACGCCAAATAAACTCCTCCCTTTCCAACGCCATCGATACCAAGCTTTCGACTAGAACATGTTCCAGATGTTTCGACGTTCCTTGGCCCCGTCCGTAGCCAAGCTTGACGGCTACGGAATCCATTGCTGCAGGGGTCAAGTGCTTGCGTCAAATGGTGTACATTTCCAGGATCCCGGGTTTCGCTGAATTC
The DNA here is from genome assembly GCF_000151355.1 of Fusarium vanettenii 77-13-4. Classification (NCBI taxonomy): domain Eukaryota; kingdom Fungi; phylum Ascomycota; class Sordariomycetes; order Hypocreales; family Nectriaceae; genus Fusarium; species Fusarium vanettenii. The sequence goes on from NW_003315881.1 coordinate 1,027,672, forward strand.
CAAATTGCCATTGCTCATTCGTCGTGTTTCGAGTTCCTCCATAAACTTCCTTGCCCAGTCATCCCAAGCTCAATAATGTCCGAGTCGTGTTCGATATTGATCCCAGCCTTCCATGTCATCCACCCCTAAAAAGATCGGTACTTCCACAGTAAACTTGCGCCTTCGACTTGCAGCTGCAGAGTCTCGACTATTGGTGGCTTGTCTCGTAATCGTTTCGTCAGCGTCGAGTGCGCAGCCTTTAGGAACCGCCTCTTGAACCGTCTCCAATCCTCGTTGGTAGGTTTTCGGTTCAACTCTGCCGCCTCCTCCTCGCTATCGGTCCCGCTCTCGCTTAGATCGTCATCGTCCTCATCAGCCTCCTCCGTCTGAAGGGGGTAGTACTGGAACTCATTCTGGTGAAAGTGCCACGGGTTGTGGATGTTGATCCCCAGCTCATTGTCAAACTTGAACGAGTAGTTGTGGTGAAAGAGCTGCAGTCCGTAAGGCCATTCGGCCATGGGAGGGTTCGGGTGAGTGCACTGAAACTCCTCATGGACGACAAATAGGACCTTTTTCAGTCGTGGGAATCGGCGAAGCTTTTTGATAAACATGGTCATATTGTTCCTCGATACCTTTCCGCTGAGCATGGGGTGAAAGATTCCCGTCGCAAAACCATAGGACGTCCCGAGGGCCACTTGGCGCATGTTGTCTCTCATGAAATCCACTTGTGAAAGAAAGTGCAGGGCTCTTAGAAGCCGCCTGATGAGTAGGTAGGGTTCAAGCAGGACGACATCCCGTACAGAATCGATGTACTTTGTTGTTCCAGATAACGTCAGCCTCTTGTAGCGGTGCAGCACGTATGCCCGCGACTCTCTGCATATGGCGGCCAGCACAGGCGGGGGCTCATTGGAACTATTCGCAAACGTGAGCCCTGTCGATGCTGGAGTTTTGAAGTTGGAGTGCGGAGTATCGAGGACTTCAAAAACCCGCGGCTCTGGTAGGGCATACGCCCATACCATGGACCGCAGCTCTCCTGGTAATTTGACAAAGGACGGGAAGCTCGTCGACATTTCTTCCTCGCACGATGGAGGATCAAGGTCAAAATTGACTCACCTTGACTCCTCACGATGATACAAATACCCGCCAGGCCAGCCAAGGAGAGGGGACCATCCTACTATCCCGGCAGAATGGCGTGGCTGCTCACCTCCGCAGTCACCCCACGATTTGTCCCCATATCCTCTAGGCGAGCTCTCCCCGCTGGACAAGTCATTCACCTCGGCTTAGTAGAGGTAACTGCGAATGGATGCCTATCTAACTACGCCATGGGGGATAATGTTGCGTAAACGACCACGTTTTTGCACGAATGGCGGGGGAGTCTTTTACATCCGCGCTGCTAGGTTGGTGGTGCTCGGGAAGCTTGTTTCGGGTAGAGGCCGATGAGTCCATAGATACTGGACGGAGCAGATATCTTCCGCTGGATAGAGGTTGTCGCTGCGACACCGGTTCTTGGCAGGATGCTAGAGAGAGTTGCATTCTTGGCCTCAATGATCTGCGATGTAACTGGTGGCGGCTTGCAGCGGGACGGGCCATGTGCCATTGTAAATGGGATTGAGGGTGCAAGATAAGTGATGGTGGGCTGATTCAACAACCCACGATGTGTTGGTTGGTGCTCGTCTCGCGAATCACGGCTCGGAAATTCCGACACCGGAGCCTTAGAGACCGAAATAGAGTGACTTGAAGAGCAACATGGATTCGAGGATCTTGAAACGACAAGGAACATCTCGATTGTTGCGTCAACCAACAGCAACTTACATCGGACTTAGAAAGTCTCATACCTACCCTGGAGCGGATACTAGACCAAATTTGTCCGACCGGTGATACACTTAATCCGGACAACCCACCTGACTAAGCAAGCTCCAACCGCGCGAAGCGGAACCGCATAAAAATCTCGATCGCGAGCTGAAGCTACGCTTCCCTTTTCTCTTTTTCTTCTTCGTGCGGCTGGCATAACCTGAAATTTATATTCTCCGTGTTGCTCGAATCCCTCATCAATGGATCAAATCGCAGCGTCAGTTGTGCCCCAGATTAATCATAATTGCAGGCCCGCCCTACCATCGCTTGGTTCTGGTGCTTTTGATGCACCTCAGTCGTGGTTGGGAGGCAGGACATATCCAAAACCTATGCTCTCGTGTGAAGTCAAGCTGTGATTGCCTCGCGCAGAAATGCGCAATGTTTAAACTACCTAGAGAATCGCAATGTTGTCTTGGCCAGGAAGAAGAGGATGTGAATGCTTGACGAACCGACGTCTTGACCTCTATTCTCTACCTGGACAACGACATTTTGTGCTGCCTCTTTGTTATTGAAACCCCAATTACATTCTCCTTAAGCGCATGGCCATTTCACTCTGAATCGCATTCAGGTGTGTCCTGGTATCATCACAGGAAAAAAAAAAATGTGCCAAGCTTAACCCAATTCTTTATGCATAACATTACTCGTCTTCTCCAACCTTCTGCAGCTTACCCATCTCTCGCTTGGCTCCAGCCTCGCCAATGAGCTTCACCCGATCAAGCCGGACAGTCTCGCCATCGCCCTCGCCCTGCTGGACGTAGATGATTAGGGTTGACGTCTTTGTGAACTTGACAAAGCGCAGTCCAACATTGACCGTTCCGTCGTCGTTCCATTCCTCGGCATCAATGTCAATGATCTGTGTGGGCTCGGTGTCGTCGGCCTCGCTGAAGTCGAGGTTGTGGGGACGGTTGATGTACAGGTGGATGATTCCTGGTCGCATTGGCGCATCCTCGTCGTCTTTGGGGGGAAGCGAAGTAAGCTGCGCATTGGTTAGAGTGGTAGTCCAGTAAAAAACACGGCGCAACTTGCCTGGAGGGTGTGAAGCTTGACAGTCGACTGGAAGGGAATGAACAGAAGAAGCTGGTCGTCGGCGCCGCTCTGGACAAAATCCTTGGCTGTTCCCTTGCCATTGCTCAGTCCGCTGGGCTTGGACTTCTCAAACAGAACCCTGACGGAACCGCTCTCCTCATCTGCGTTGAGGACCTCGAGATCTCGAACCTCTATTTGGTCTGTGATGTCGCTGTAGCCTCGCGGGATCTCCGCGCCCTTCCAATTGCCTCCGCTGCCAGAGGCGGCGCTCTCGCCGCCGAGCGAGTCCACCTCGGCCGCCAGCTTCTGAACCATGGCTTGGAGCTTGGGAGGATTGGCGCCCTGAACCTTGTCGATCTGCTTTCCGTCCAGGAAGAGGAGAAAGGTTGGTAGGGCCGACACCTGGTATCTCTCAGACAGCTCTCCCTGTTCTTCGCTGTTGATCTTGACAAAGGTCAGGATGTTTTCGCGGGATAGTTCGTTCGAGAGTGTTGCGTAAAGGGGGGCGATCTGTTTGCAAGGACCACACCAGTCGGCGTAGACTAGAGGAGGAGCATTAGTTAGCTTCTTTCCAGGCAGAAGGCGAGACGCGTTGCGGTGTTGGACAAGTTGCCGCAAGGGCATGGCGGGGCATCTCTGGAGAGGCAGAGGCAGTTACTCACAGTCAGCGACGACGATGCGCGACGACTTGAGGAGCGCATCGAACTGCTGCGTAGAGCCTATCACAACGGGACCCTTTGACATGATGAGAGCTTGATTTGCGACGGTTGCGACTGGGAATATGACGGTGTGGCAGAGACAGTCAGGAACGGGGTGAATGCTGATGAGATCCCTCCAATCGCCAGAGCCGGTTGGAGGGGTCATCGCTGTATCGGGGCTGGCGTCATTTGACCAATCACTCGGGTCAAAACTCCTTGCAAACTATCATCGAGTAGTACTTGATCAATTCGTACACAGAGGTAGGATATGCGACCTTTTGTCTTTTTTTGCTCAGTAGAAAGTCATCCAATATCTGCTTTGCCCTAGATAGTGTGTCCCATCTTGGATTGCTAGGTTGTGATAGACATGAAAAGACGTCGATCAAGATCTGCTAATAATACACTCTTCCAACCCTCAGTTGCCGCCATTGCGGATTGGGACAACCTCAACTACCTCCAAGGAAGGCGGCTGTGCGCCCTGAGGAATCTTCATGTCTTCGTCGGCATACATGGACGCGTAATCTTCTTCGAAAAGTTCCTTGATGATCTCCCAAGGTATAATATCCTCCTCGCCCATGAAGCTGACCTGGGAGTTATCCCTAACCTTCAAGAAGCGAACGTTGTCGCCCAACGCGTCACTGTGTTGGAGAACCAGCTGGAGTGTCTCGCAGAATGGGAAGATGCAGCACATGTCATGGACCATGTCGAAGCACCATTCGGGGTGATCAGTCAGATCGAGAGCGACATTCTTAATCCAGTGGATGAAATGCCCGTTATCTCTGATCTGGTGCCATCTGATGGTTTGCCTGTCCCACCAGAAAATATCCTTGGATATATTGAACCAGAGGCTCTTGTAGGGACTTCCGTACGCTCCAAACAGAAACCGGCCAATCTTCTTAGAAATCCTCCGTGCTTCTTTGCAGGCTTGGGTTGAGGGTGGCGGTTTGTGATCGACCACCATGGGAATGACACCAGGCACAATCGAAGTGGCCCTTGTCTTGAAAATTCTTGCTTCTCCGAATGAGTACTCCCAAATGATGGCTCTGATCTCTGGAGGGAGCTTCTTGAAGAGGGGGAAGGTCAAAGGTGTCGGTTCCGTTGTCAAAGTTGTGTCAGCGGCATCTTGATGCGGGTTGATGGTTCCGATCTCGGTTCTAGAATGGAGCAGTCTGGAGCCTGGTGTATGTGTCAGAGAGGAAGACATCCATCGATATCGAGGGGAAAGTGATGCATACCGTTGCCAGTCGTGATGTTCACTTCCTAAGCGAAGCCGATTCTAGGCAGAATGCATTGGACTGTTGTGAATGGGAAGGTAACGATATTCCACACGCAAGAGACTAGAGGAGGGCGGGGCGATTGCCACGGCATGGCAACGGAAGAAAAAAGGCGAATGCCTTGAGTGATTAGTGCAGCAAGAACGAAGTGAGGTAGACAGATGTTGGATCTGACCCAACGTGGATGATGAAAAGGTAAAAGATCTAGAATCAGATGGATACCTAGGTAGATCTAGAAATTTAGGTACCCTAGGTGGAAGGAACTCGAGGCTGGAGGAGGCCTGAGTGCCTTCCCGGCTGGTCTGGCATTGCAAGGCAGGCGGAAACACCTGGCGTACCCGATTTATGGACAGTGATTCACTGTGAACCGAGCCTGGTGCGCCGTGGCACCACCTCAACTGCTTCAAGACGAGGAAGAGGAAACTCACGTTCATCTTCCGAGCTTGAATCTGAGTCTTCTTCCCAATGATCATCCTCCAAGGCCTGTTTCAAACCAGCCCAATCCATGTTCCCCCCTTTGTAAACACAAACCGCCCGCTTGTCGTCTTCCTCGATACGAAGGAATTCAACATCGCCCTTGTCCAATGAGGGCCCATATGACATGACCAGTATAATCCGTTTGCAGTTGGGGAAATAGTCCAAAATCTCCTTGAGCGAATACAAGTTCAATTCGTCACACGTGCCGCGCCAATTGATGGCTACGTTCTCGATCTTCGCCAAGTCGCGGTCAGTGCAACAGGCTTGGAGTTCAAGATATCCAGACATCGTATGGTCACAGTACAGGATATCCTCAGACGACTTGAACCAGAGGGACTTGATTGAGAGACCTCGTGCGCCGAAGAAGAGCTCTCCATATTGTTGGGATAGTTGGAGAGACTCCCGGCACGCTGCACGAGATGATGGCGGCTTGTGATTTATGACCATTGGCGTCCAGGTGACAAGCTCATCTGTCCAAGGGACCAGACGAAAGATCTTTGGCCCTCCAAAAGAGTACTTCCAGATCATTTTTCGCACCTCTGGAGGGAGCTTAATGAACTGAGGAAACGATGAGGCTGGGGTTTCGGTTGCGGTCGCGGTCGAATACGTTGAAGTGACAGCAAATGGTTGTCCGCCGGGCCCTCTGATTTCAGTCCGTAGGCACAGCGATTGAGACGCTCACGACTTGTTAGTTAACGGACAGGAGAGAACCGGCGGGATACACATACTGTTACCAGGTGTCAATGTGAACTCGGAAGTGATAACAAAGCCCACTTGTGAAGAGTGAGAGGCCAGTTCCTCGGGAGAAACGGAAATGCTATGGGATGCCCGAGAGACACCTCTGCCGAGAGACGCCATGTCATCTTCCTCGGCGGCCATATTGACCGTGATGATGATGATATTTAGGTGCTGAAGTGATCAAGATGGTAATGCTGATGACAAGATGATGAAGAGGATGTGAAAAAGGTGAAGTCTTGTTTTCTTAGTAGAAAGGGGGGAGGAAGTGGCAATGATTCACTCACGGCGAGCACTGCTTTGCAGCTGTCAACAGCTGCCGAACACGCGGTGCATCCGCAACTCCATCTCAAACTTGCACACATGTTTAGATTTTATTTTCCTGGGCACAAGGCAATTTAGATAGCAAAACGCATGTTGCTGCTGTTGTATTGAGTAGATATCAAAGTTTGGTGACCAACACTCCCCTTGACCAGTTTGTAACTCTGTCACCCTCACTCTACCCATTCAGATCGACAAACAGGAACAATTAGAAAATAAAACCATTGTACCTAAGTCATTGCTAGACTCATTACAATCTTGCATTTCAATGGCCCGCAAACAGTGGCTGGTGCAGGTATCCGTTCGAGTGTCCAGAAAGGGTGATTCACAAGGTGACCGGCCGACGGCTGGCAGCTGTTGACCTCAATTATATCAGTGAAAAAGAGAGAGAGGAGAAAATACCCACAGTTTAATGAATCACAATCATGCGTACTTTTTGACCTATAAAACCCGTGCAACGCAGACACGGCACAAGAGCACCATTGTGCATACTCTTGGCTTCGTCACTCCGAGGTTGGTACGCCCTTTGCATGCGCTCGCTTTCTTGTCAGCCTTGAAGCTCTTCGAAATAGAGATTTTCCTGGACCAAGAGCTTCTCAACATTCATTTCTTTGTCTCTCCTTCTTTGTTTTGATTCGCAGACAGTCGTCATCATGGATCGCACCTCGATCGATGGGAGACGTAGAACCAAGTCTGCGACTCCATCTGCAAAATGCCCACGAAAAGGGGAGACTCCAGTCAAGCTCCGGCCGGCCTCGCCTCCAAGGAGCAACCCATGGAGCGTAGCGAACAAGAGAGCGGCTAAGCCCGCCACTGACAATTTCCCACCTCTCCCGAAGCCGCAGATGGCGCTGTCTTCCGTCGCGACATCTACGACTGGGAGATCCCGGAAATCCTCAATATCGTCATTTGAGCCACAGTCCAGAGACGAAGCAGCGGTGGTCGCTGTACCTGGATCTCCCTCATCCAACACGTCTAGCACATCCCGGCTCATCCTGGAAGCAGCAGCATCGAGAGCAACAGCTAAGTCAGTGAACACAACCACTTGGTTAGGCCAATCACTGACCATTCCGCAGTCTCTGGAAATCCCCATTTGGAGCCGATGTGGTTGTACGTGCTGGGAAAATGGAGTTCCGAGTCCATCGCAACATTGTCACACCCGAGTCTGGCTGGTTTCATGACCACTTGCCACCACCCAACACAGTATGACTTGATCTTCTCTGGTGGTTGACAATGACGAACTGATTGTTCCTAGGATGGTACACCAGTTGAGATTCACACGGATCTTGCTCCCGAAGCAGTCGGACATTGCTTGCGATTCATCTACACAAGGGGTGAGCACTCCCAGGTCGAACCCCCAGGGTGAGCCTGAGACTGACAAAGTGATAGAGATCGAAATCTGCGAATACAGCCATGATGATCCTTGGAAGACGATCCACCTCCCTCGTTGTGTACTGGGATATTGCGCAGCAGTCAATCTGCGAGTGCCCAAAATGATCAGCTACCTACTTCGAATCGTCGAAGACACATCAGTCCAGCTTGGAAGAGTAGTCAGAGCAGAGTATCTCCACCGACCCCTGGGATGCTCCGAATGGAACCAGTTCTCATGGTACTACCAAGCCGCACTGGATATTCTCGCCTGGGAGCGGTCCAAAAAGCTTATGAGGCCTATGCGACTGGCCCTGGCGAGCGTTCTCGATGCCATCCTTTTTTGGTTGATGCGACAGCCCTTGTTTGTCAGTGTTCTTCAGACGACCTGGCATAAGGTTTTGAGAGCCAGCGTGATGGATATTGCTGAGTACCGACAGCTCACGAGAGATGCCAACCCCTTCACCAACAGTGCCCTCCCTGACGAGGCGGCAATCAGAAAGATACTCGACGAGGTGGAAGAGGAGAGGAAGCAGTTCAAGATACAGACCAAGAAGAGACGAGTCTTCACAGAGAACGGCCTGATGTTGCAAGACGGGAACATGGAAGCTTTGGGAGCTGAATTTGGGGGCAGCCGAGGCAGACGCGGCTCAATGTGAAACGAATGGATGGATGCTCCTTTGAGCATGATGCGTTCTTGCGGAGAGGAGGCAACGACCATCGGAAGCGAAAAGGGAACAAATGTCGCAGGCGAGGAAGCGTGTGTTTGAGACTTGTCCACATATTGAGGCTTTGTATAAATCCCACACATAGACAGGTACATAGACATAGATTCATCGAGCTTAGAAGAGCTCTCGGCTTGGAGGTTAACGGATGGTAAATGTGACACGCAGGCGAACTAACTCATCATAAGCATGACAAAATTTAGAAAAATATCATCAAATAACATAATAATTTAGAAAGATTCCCCTCGCTGTTATGATATTTTATTAACCATAGTTAGATGAGAATAGACTAATATGTATCATCTCTCGTTTTTCCTTAACGCAGGTGAGTGAGATTGCTCGACGTCAGCGTGTCCTACACGCAGCCCGACGATCTTTCAGCTGTGGCGCTAGCGACTATGCCTGGACATGGATGCACGATCACCCCAGTAATCAATAAAGGCGGGTAAGCAGACTTAGCAGAGCGATATTTATTTCTTCATTCTACCTTGATTATTCTCAAGAACGCCTATTGTCAATTAGATCTGGCCTAGTCACCATGGCTGATCCAGGCGAAGGCCAGGGACGCTCTTCCCACGTCCGATTCGCGGATCAAGAGTATTATGTGGTTTGTTTACCCCGACACAACAAGACTCTCACGCTCACCTCATGCTATATAGAGACCTCGACGACCTCATAGGCAGGACTCTAGAACTCAGTCTAGACGTGGCACATATGAGAGAGTCGAAATACCCATTGAGAGGCCTCGGGCCCGCAATGACAGTGGGGATAGGCCAGGGCCCCCAGCCACATTCCGAGAAGAAGTGATAGTGAGAGCATCACGGCGCTCTCGAGATGAGGCAGATGTGTATGATGATTACACCGACTTTCCTCCTCCTGATGCCTCGCCTCGGAGGCAATACGAGCCCACCAGAAGGTTTACCGAGTCTCCACGGCCAATTGAGGATGAGGAGGACACGCGAAGAGATGCCAGGCGAAGAAGCTCATACAGCCGTTCCAGAAGCCGATCAAGGTCACCAAGCCGCCGCCTCTATGGAAGTCCTCCAAGGCGTGATAGGTACAGGTCTCGAGAGACTTCGCGCACCCCTGGATACGATGGCGACAACTTTCGTTCATACAGAGCGGGTAGCTTCTCGAGTGATGAATGGGATCCATACGACAAGTTCAGTTTCGCATCGCAGTCGCTATCCATGACGGAGTCGTCAAGAGACGGGGACTCTGATGCTGAATCTCCCGAGCCTGAAGAGCAGCCTCCCCCGAAAGTCGAAGTAGCATCGGCTTCCAGTTCCCAGTTGACGCTTGTTCACTCTTCACTGTACACCGGCAATGCTGAGATGAGCGGATCCCATACCGCGACTCTCAAGGTGGTGCATGATGCGACAGTCCAGAAACACCCTCTCTTTAGATGGCTGTGAGTTTTATGTTCTGGAGTTCACTTGGCTGAGCTCACCTCACTGCCATTTTAATTGCTATGAGCTAACCCTTGAGTAGTCATATTCCCCAAGACGTGATGAACTTTGACAAGTTCTGGGTGAGTTCCTAAGCCCTTTAGGCAAGGGTTTGCATCTAATCCTCTAACTATAGGTTGAAATCTCTCGCATTTCTGGCCTCACAGCGCTAGAAAAGAAGGCCATCACCAGACTCCGTGCCGATGTCAAGAAGACATGCGCAAAGTCAAGAATCAATCCGAAAGGCGCAAGGGTCGGGTACCTTGATCCAAAATCCATTGAGGTGCCTCTCAAGACATTGAAGCAAGGGACCACGACAACCGACATAGTCACCGGCTCTTCTCGATGGATTTGTATCCCTTACTTCTCTCTCGAGAAGTATTCCGGTTTGCTAGCGGCTTCGAACACGTCTCTTTTCCCTCCTCAAACACTACTGCAGGTGCAATACTCTCAAATCGCCGAGCCCAGAGATATGGAACAGGCTGTATGTCGGTTGGGCAACGCAGACCGTGGAGAATGTTTTCACATCTCTCAACTTTGGTGTCTTGTCATCGATAATAGTAAGCTTGGAATCTATTATGCCGTGGAACGATTGCTGATCATGATGGAAACAAACAGGTTTGCTAGTCACTTGTGGAACAATGGCGCGAGATGATCTGCTTGGCCAAGCCTTGGAAATCAAAGAACAGCCCTCCCGTGCGCTAGCCACTGAGGCCAAGGGGCGGATTCTTGTTGCCTATGGCGAGTCAGTAGTGTGGCTTCTCGAGGCAGAAGAGTGCCAAACATGGTTTGTGAGTCTGTTTCTGCCATCTGGCTGGGATATCACTAACAGCAACAGACGTTCTTGTCAAACTTTCAAGCATTTTGGCCCAAGATTCCTGAATTCTGGCACAAGGACCAGGTGATTACACCCGAGACATGGCCAAAAATTCTCAAGTTGGCGTCCACAGCTCGGTCGTTATCGATCAAGATTATCATGAAGCTGGGGTATGCTGCCGAAGCATCTGATGGATGAAAGACATAACTGACGGTGTACAGCTCCCAACCCGATCCGCCTCCGCGTTCAATCCTTCGTTCAGAGCCCCAAGTTCTGTCAAGCTCCTCTGGCAAGAAAGGAAGGCCCAACGTGAACAAGTTCTTCCATGTTCTCACACTAGCTTCAAGAGGTCTCACTACCATGGCCGGTTCAGCGACCCTTGAGGCTCAGCTTGAGGCAGCTGAGAAGTTCATCACAGCCGAGACCACTTACTCGAACCGGAAAACATACGCATCCTGCAAAGAGTCGACCAAGATGGAGTGCTACCTGTACTTGGCTGGTCTAGCGGATCGTGTGGAAGCCCAGGGGAGTGACGAAGTGCGGCGGGCGTACGAGGAGAAGATTGACATTTTCAACGCGGCCGACGTCATCTACAACTTCTTCCTCCCTGCGGACTTCGAGGGCCCGATGGCAGGCAAGTTTTGGGGTGCTGTTCGAACCATGATCGAGGTGAGTTAAGCCAGAGGCTGGTTGATGACATTGGCAGGCTAACTTTCGAAGCTCTCGATACTGGAACCTGGCTTCATCCAATCAAGCTTCGAAGACACCCTCAACGATGTTCGAACATCTCTTCGAAGCTTCACCCAAGACCTTTTCGCATTTCAGACAATCATGGCATATTCGACCGAAGAGGAGCGTGTTGGAGTTGACCTGCCGCCCGAATTCTCCACAGCCTGGCTCTACATTGTCATGGGTATGATTTACGGCTCCAAGGACGACTTCACCTGGAATAGCCGGATTAGTCGAGCCAAAGACTTGGTTGAAAAGGGGTCCAAGAAGCTGCTTCAAGGCCTCTCTAACAAAAGTCTCCTGGACCGAGCCTCCGTGTTGCCTCTTGAAGTGTTATCGCTTGTCACGATGGGCCTGTTGCAGGATCAAGTTGGAAAGTCTGATGATATTTGCGACACATACTCACAGTACCTCAACTCTCTTGTATGCGCAATCGATAACTTCGGCACATCCAGTTGCTAACATCTATCTTGCAGGACAATTCTATCACGTCACAGCCGTCAGATAGATCACTCCAACGCTACATTGACCTAGTCCAGCAAGAGCTAGTAGCAGTGAAGCGAACGCTGTGGAAGCAAAAGAACATCATCTGCCGCGTTCGAAACTCTTTGACTGCAATCGGCACGGAGGAAATCGTTATCCGCCAGCTTGAGCAGACCATGTTTATGAAGGGCAAGGAGAGGCAGTACAACAAACGCCATTATGCAGAGGTCTCTCCCCCGAACCCACCACCACAGTCGTATGGGCCGGAAGAAGACTATGCGCCGCGGGTTGAGTATGCATATACGCAAGAGGTCACACCACCACAGCCGGCCAATGACTACATGGGCCTAGATGATGACTTTCTCTACGACATGACGACGTCGTCGAAGCTCTCGCCCACAGATGCAGGTGGTCTGCGTGCCCTGTTATTTCTTGAATGCTCAAGACTCATCGAGCAGCGTGAGTTCGAATTCCGACGCTTCACCGAGTTTACCAAGGATCTCGAACGTGGATTCGCATACAAGATGGACTTTACGCGTGACCGACAGGAGCGTGCCATCTATGCCTTTACACTCGTCACCATCATCTTCCTGCCCATCAGCGCCGTGTCCAGCATCTTTGGCATGAATACAACAGACATTCGTGATATGGAATATTCACAATGGTTATATTGGGTCGTTGCGATTCCTCTGACGGTAGTGGTCATTATGGCCGGCCTGCTGTTCATGGGCGAACTGGGCAACCTGGCCCGGTGGTTCTTGAGACGGTCAGGACAAGGAGGGCAGGGCATGTACGGAGGGCCTTCGATGATGTCGCAAACAGCCGAGTCAGCGGCATTTTGGCCTCCTCCTCCACCTCCTCCAAGAGAGGAGTATGTGTCGCCATATGAAGGGGGCCCTGGAATGCAAAGGACACAAACTCAGGTATACTATCGTGCTCCGTCGACAAGGGTTCGCCCATCTCGGAGAGTGGGAGGATATTAAGTAGTAAGAAAACAATTTGGCATTGTTACTTAGGCGTATGGCCATAGACTAATCCTAACCATCCATAACCCGAAGCCTAACCTATCCATTGGCTAAAGGGGGTCAGCTCACAGGGGTCGTCTTGACAAAACACTCGTTGCTTGGTAACTCAAGTTTCAATTTACCTCGACTCCTTTTGCAATATATACTCCGTCTTATACATTTAACCATCTCGCCATAATCCCAAAGTCGTCAATCATGATACAAAGGCCGTAAAAAAACATCAAGGTCCGATTCTATACTCATGACACACATTGTTTCGTTATCATCGGTAGTATTCACGCTCTCGGTCCGAGATGAAGATGCGAGTGCGATCGTCCTCTATCATCCTCCTTGGGGGTGATACCCTTCGAGGTGGTGAAGGAGCGGGCAGAGCCCTCCGGGGTCCATCGACATAACGGTACGTGTCGTAGCGAGGCTCAACAGGGACCGGAACAGGGATAGGGACGATCCTCTCGCGCTCGATGATACGCTCACGGTCATGGTCGTGAGACCGGTGGCTGTGTCGGCTGCGGGATCGGGACTTGGGCTTCTTCTTCTTCTTGTGAGGCTCAACGTCGACGGCAATGACCTCGATGGGCTCCTCTGGCGGGGGCGGCGGGGGCTTGGGTTTCTGGACGGGCGCAGGAGGAGGTGGAGGAGGGGGAGCGGGCTTGATCTCAGGCTTAGGCTCAGGCTTCACTTCCGGCTTGGGTTCGGGTTTGGGCTCTGGCTTGGGCTCCTGCTTGGGTGGAGGCGGCAGCGGCGGCCGTGCGACGACGGGCGGAGGCGGAGGAGGTGGAGGTGGAGGCCCGGGGATGATGGTGGTTACCCTTCGACGGACAATGCCATAGTCGGGCTCAGGGTGCTGGAGATAGAGGCGCTTCTTCTCATAGTGCCTGGTAACTAGAAGTGCGAGATGACGTCAGTGACGGTTGGGTTGAGGCCGGACGGCACGGCGACGTGCAGCGAAGGAGAGACATACCCATTTCGATGGACAGGGACGAGTCGTAGTATAAAAAGATTTGAGACGCAGCGGCAAAAGCCAAAGGAGGCGGTTTGCTTGCCTTGAAGTGATGGACACGGGTCGTGGTGGGGTCTGCTGGTGATGAAGATGGTGGATGGTGGACGGGGAGAAAAGACGAAGGATGACGATCTTATATGTAAGAGGTTTGGGGGAGGGACAAACAACAAAGACAAAGAAGCACGCGCCATCCCATGTAAAGTGAGTTGGTGCCATCCAAGGCCCGACCGAGGACGGCCACGGCCCAATGCCTTAGTCCAAGCCATCCCGAACTTGGAGGTTGTCACTTGAAGCTCTATCGGTGCCTCTCCTGCCCAGTCACAAGCCGTCACAGGGCAAATGACGTCGCACATGCGCATGCACGTCAGCCCCCCCGCTCTCTAACAAACCAGATTTCCATCCCGACAGCGACCAGGGGTGCATCTGCCTCTGGCACACCTTTTTCAACGCTTGTGGATCTTAGAAGGGCCATGTGACTGGCTTCCTTCGTGGTCACGCCTGGAGAAAGAACAGCTGGATCCTGGACCCTGAAGTCGAAAAGGATGAGGGGAAAATGGCGCTGGCAGGGCTGAGCTGGCTTCGTTGGGTAGCGGCTTATGGAACGAGTGGTAGAATCTTGGCCGAAGGATGCCCATGGCGACATGAGCTTACTCCTCTTTGGGAATTTCCGAGATGCGGAATTCCAACCGTGGGACGAAGGAAAAAATTCTCATGTTGTGTTTTGCTTGGGCATTGAAGCATGGATGAATCAGAGTTGCTGATGCCGGTGGGCTCTTGATGATGTGGCATGAGGTTTAAATTCCCTCAGCCAAGAAAACACAATATTCTTTCCTGTTAACCGAGTAGTGTTCTTTCTTGACGCCCAAAACCTTGATAGGATGGAATGCTGGACGTGCCGAATCACGGCCGGAGCCGGCTTCGGAGATGTGGGGTATCACACGGCGACGCCTCCCGCCCGACAGTCTCCAATATTCCGACACCTCGTCCGAGATTCTATCAACTCAGAGTCCGAGTGTTCCTTCTCCTGGGCTCACCCCATGGAAGGCCTGTTCACCCTGACGATCGCTGCATCCCACCGCCTCCTGAAACCGCTCCGATCGAAGCGACCAACAGGGGCCCTAAACCACAAACCTGGTCGATTTTCATTTGGAGGTCGCGCGGGGGGGTTCAATTTGAAAGGCTATCTCCCCCAACAGACAAGCAAGCAGGCAAACAGACAAACAAGCAAAGCAAATACGAGCTCATCTGCAGATGTGGCTGGCTAGATCTTCCATCGAGTCTCGATAGTGAAACCTCCAAGAAGCTGACCAAGACGGTACGAAGCAATATATTGCCTGCCATGAGGAGACCCTTGCTCGGTTATCCGACGACGGCGGTGCGGCCGGTGAACCAGGACAGAGTAAAAAAAAAATATATTCCGTAATGAGCAGGATCAAGCTGTCGTAAAATCGTGCAGAGATACAAGTCGGCCGCACCTCGAAAAAAGAAAGTTGCTCCGCGAAAAAGAAACTCAAAGTAACAGAACCAATGATATCCGTAGCTGAAGGTCTTGGGCTGGCGAGTTTGGGGGAGCTGATCTCTCCTGAGGCGGGCGCTAGATGCGGTTGTTGACGAGGACCCTTGATTCTTGGCGATGTGTCTTGATCCCAACTCAAATGCGCTACAATCTTGAGGAAGCCCGTTCGCCATGGGAGTGCAAACTATATTGTAAATGTAGTTGTACACAGTCTTTTGGAAATTATACTCGTGATTAGAAACCCATCAAGTTTTCTGAGAACCGACTCTCCACTCGTTCTCAGCCACCGAGCGGAGAGGCGATGCAAGCCTCTATGATTCAGGGCCGACTTGACTGGTCAATGAAAGATGCGGCTGGCTTCTCAGTTTCAACCCCCATTAACGATGAACATGTTTCGAAACGGCTTTTGGCTGATGTTGAAGGGATACTTTCACCAGCAGCGAGCGGGACTTCATCGATTCACAGCTTTGTAGGGATACAGGCACTTGGATAGTTGGAATAAGAGCTCACTAATGCCCGACTGGCTGTGTTTCCATGCCGTCTCAAGAAACTAGATCATATAGTCATTTTGCATTGGCATAATGATATTAACATAGTGATTGATGCGTTCTATCGTAGTGACTGAGAGTGGGAAGCCTAACAGTCAGTAGACAGGAGAGCCTCTCAAAGCAACTCACTCCGAGGCAACATGCCATCTGCTCAAAATGACAGTGACTAGAAATCCTCTTCACAGACGGACTCTTTCCATCTCCGTCGTCGAAAGTTGGTTGCAAAAATTGAGATGCATGTTCACACTTTCGCCTGTTGACACTCGGCGCTGAAGAGCTGCCTGTTCCAGGGCGACATTCCTTAAGCTCAAGGGAGTGAATTCACTGCAACGTGCATCTGTGGAAAATCGGGCCAAAGGAATCTGACGGACGTCCGGGACAAAGGACACTCCGAGGCTGGACGTCTACTGAATGAAAGCGTTGTGTGGACAGGCGGGCTGCGTGACTCCTTCGTTGCGAACCTAAACAGCTGCTTCCTTGCTAAAAAGTCTAGCCGAAATATGATTGTGTTCTAGTTCAAGTCTTGTAAGTAAGTATACGAGGAAACACAACTCAAATGTATATACTAACGGCGCATTGCAATTAAGCATGTGGTGGGTTGATATGGATGGCAACTTGACGAAGAAGCTGGGCAGCAGGATCAAGACTGAGTTGGCTAAGTCATCACGATGACTAGTTATCTTGCAAGTGAACTTGATCACCGTGCAATAATTGATACCTTTATCGAAAGGGACTTAATAGGTTATGGCAAGTAACCTTCAACTCTGAGAACAACCTGGTACCTTTGTAAGTGTTCGAGGTACCTCCGTAACCAAACACTGATAACCTAGACTTTGAATGATCACAATTGCAATGCCGAAATATGATCCGTAGTTAGGAATATGCCTGCAAGCGGAATACCATGGAAATGGTTATACCGGCACTCCCATATGAACTCAATTCAATTGCCGGCATCTCAACCTCGGAGTTGATATGCGCCCATTCCCACGACGTTACGGCCCGCTAGACCGTGTCTGCGGGCGGACCCGCACCAAGAAAGAAAATAAAGGGTCGGGATCGACTGCACCTCAGGGACCCAAAAGGTCACTTGAATGCAGGGGCTAAAGAGCAAAACGTGGACACTAGAGGGCGACCGTGGGGAATCTAACAAGACCAATTCGACTTTCTGATGCACGCTGGCGATGATCCAAATCACAACTACATATCGCTACGTAGCAGTCACCACGGGCGATGGGACACACTCATGCCTTGGATCCGGCCCGGCTGATGCGTTGTTGAGGCGGCCGATTCATGGCTCGGCACTGGAAAAGGGGAGGCTCATCCATGGCAAACATGGAGAGCCTGGCTCGCTCAATGGCAAATGAGGAGCTACCTGCTCGATTCGTCTTCATCACACTTGGCCATCACACCGCTTTTGCGGCGACTCTACATGGAAGTTATCATTTGGGCGACCATTCCACTGGGTGAACCGGGCGACCGTGACCTCGTCAATTGTCAATGATGCGTGCTACTTACTATATTCCCACGTGTCCCTCAGGAGATGCTATGTTGACAGCTGAAGCCCAGCATCATCCGAGACCAACTGGAGGAATTCTGGCCGTCTCCGGGCACGCGAGTCAAGAGGCTGAGAACATGGCTCTCCCAAGATTTTCCTCTACTTCTATTTTTTTTATCTCCGGAGCTAATAGAACGAATAGGCCCTCTCAAACATTTCAACATGACCCGTGTTTGAGAAGTTTTAAGATGGTGTCTCACATCTCGGTCAAGGATATCACAAAGGCACCAATGACAATGCCCCAGTCTCTTTGTCAAGGCTCACTTGGCACATTCTGCCGTGCATGGTACGCGATAATTGGACGACACGGGGACGAGATTCAACCTGAGTCGCGTGAGACATTTCTCGTGACGAGAAGTAGGTCTGTCTCTTGCTGGCTGCAGGGAATATGTGAATTGCCCAGGGCGCCACTACGAGAAAGCAAAGCAAATGCCAATGCATGCGACTTCCGGTTGGTGTTCCTTTTTGTCTCTGCAAATGAGGCTTGAACCGATTACCCGAGTGTGACGATTTGGAGGTGGCTTGCAGGTTGATTCAGATGCGCCGTCGTGTTTCTTGCCCTGGATACGCGCCTAATGGACGCCTCATTGCACATGGTCGATCCAGACTGCACGTCTACAGTACCTACATGGTGCAGAAATTGCTAATAATAACTTCTATAATCCGACTCTATTGAAGCGCCCTGTGTTTCTCAAGAGTAAAGCCGAGCTGTTGTTATTGCTGCATGTCACGTCAGTGCTCAACCTGGCGGCTAACCTGAGTGGCCTCACGGGGAGAAAGAGCCCGGACGGAGCCTCTTGATGGGACGGGATGGATGGGTGCATCTCCGGGATCCGGGCCACCTCGAGATGGGACCACAGATGGTACCTGCAGCAAGTGGACATTGATCCATTGTCCTTGAAGTGACCGACTGATGGTAGGACACGTGCGGCCTTCTGGCAGCTGCGTCCTGTACTCGAGTGAGGGTTTTGACTAGAGACATGGATGCTGCTGTCCGTGATTGATCGATTGATTGACTGACTAGCCTGGCTTGTTTGATTCATGAGTCTGTGAGACGTGGAGCTCTGTTCTTCAATGTCCATGGACCGTTGACCTCTACAGTAGCAGTGCTAATGTATGTAGTCTAGTGGGCCTCGTCTGCCGTGCATTCTCAGGCCATTCCATTCCATCCATGGACGGATCCATCCCATCTTGTCCAATCCATTCACTGCGTCTCCATATCCCTCCCGCCCAGAATAGCAGCATCATCCTGTTCCCTCCCCTGCGGCGTCTTCTTCTGTTTCTCTACCGAGACGACGCCTCACAAAATCCTCCGCTCGATGACCCTTGCCCCATCACAAGAGTACCCTCGAGGACCACCCGGCGCGTTTGACTGCGCTGTATCCGGCAAGGAGCTGGGCTTGGGGGCTTCACTGGTGTCCGGCGTCATAGCGGACCTGGAGCCTCTGATTGGGGGGAACATTTGTAAGGTCTTCGAGACGTCAAGGGGACCATGCCCGCCCAGGGGAGTCCACTTTAAATTAAGGCCACCCGCAGTTTGATATTTGGGCTAAATGACTTGTACTTTTGCTGCTCGAGACAAATCGTTGAAAAGGGCTGGGAAAACGTGCCAGCGCTAATAGAGGGTCATCAAAATCTCCCGTCGTTGAGCTAGGTATTATTCCGCAGTCCATGGTAATGAGCCTCGGAGCAACTCGCGTGGCTGACGTGAGGATCCTCGAGATGCATCTTGACACTACCTAACACTATCGTAGAGGCATTGCTCACTTACCCCCTTCAAAACACGGAACGAAACACGTTTTGACATTTTGCCCTCTCGATGGCAGTCCCCCTGACCAACAACTTTGGGCCGAGCGTGGATTCAGCCTTTGGCACTAGAACGAGCGTTGCCCTTTTGTAACGGGAGACACTTCTCGCAACGTCCCGTCATCCCGCCGCAGTCTGCGTTCCAGTCATGTTGCAGTTTCCGTTCCAGCTCCCACCCCAGGTTCTAGATCTTTGTGGCTTTTCTTCCCCTTCCCAGCCTCCTTGGAGTGTGGTAAGGTAAGCCCACGGTTTCTGTCTGAAACGACGGGAGCCGTTCGCCTGGCGTGGTCTAATCTTGGAAGAACTGTCTAATCTTGGTAATCTTGGGCTTTGCGAAAGAAGAGCAAAAAAAAAGCCATCGGGATAAATCAATCGATGGCGGAAATCAAACAACTTATCAAGTTTGTTCCCCGCAGCAGCCGCCCGCCTTGCGTCAACTTCCAAGCCCAGGAACCCGAGTCAGCCAAGCCCAAGCCCAAGCCCAGCGCCAGGCCAGGCACAGGTTCACACAGCTTGTGATCCACAGTTCCGCAGCTGGGGTGGCGCTCACATCGAAATCCATCCAGTCGACGATTTTCCCTCCTCACAGAAGAAAGGCGCCTCCTCATCTTGTTAGTGGCAGTTAGTGGAAACCTGACCTCGGCGCCGGGGGTGGTAACACTTCCTCGTGCCCTTTCTTGGGGACCACCGGCCGCCGGGTTACCCCTTATTTCATTGTTCCTGTCAATGCCGTCAAAAGTATCCTTCCTGCATCAGGACATGATGCTCTACCTATTCCGACTAGGCGCCCGGGGGGAGACTCCTCTTCTGTCTGTGCGATGAAGGGGGGTCATTCTCTGGCGCCAGCTCTCGCTCGCGAAAGAAGAGAAGGGGTCTTCTGTCCCCCCCCTTGACCCTTGTCCTACCTGACCCGTTGCTCAGAGCTGTTGAGCCAAGTGGACGAACGACTCCATCGTCTCAACCATCCTACGTGCTCAGCCGATCTCTGCTGGGGTCGAATGTTTGCTTGCCCTGAATCACCACAAAATCTGCTGTAGAAAACGGTGAGACGACGGACCTGTTCCATGTCCCCGGGGGATGATACGTAGAGATAAAACCTGCCTTGAGGTTATCAAGGCTAAAAAAAGGAAGCGTGGAAAGTCAATGATTCAAGCATTCAGCTATTACCGTTTTGGCGGCCGTTTCTGTTGCCCGTTTTTTTTGCCCCCTTTCCGAATTGGGTGGCCGCACTTTTGGTGCAGTTCGGGTGCAGTAGTCAGTCCAGTCATGGAGGCAGGTGCAATAGGCAAAACCACCAAATCAGCAAATCTCCCCTAGGTCGTCTCTCCAGAGACGACAATCCCTACCTCCCTTTTACCTCCAACATCCCTTCAGCGCGGGCTTTCTCTCCCTCTCTCTTCTACTGCTAGCTGCTCTCGACGATAGAGCATTGTATTGTATTGTCCCTTCCATGCCCTTGTCCGCCCTGCGTCCGCTGCCGCCGTTCGCTACAGTGCCCGTTGCCGCCCGTTACGCCTGAGGTCACCTTCCCGTCTCCAGTCGCCGGGCAAATCCAAATCCACCTTTTTTTCTTCCTTCGCGACCTTCCTTGCGACAAGGCTTCCATCCCAGTCGAGTCCTCTTCGCCTGCTTCAACCCCCAGTCAGCAGATACCAAACTCCACACCCACCGAAACCCGCACGTCAACCACGCAGCAGTGGCCCTCTGTCTGCTATTGATACTCCTGTCTCTGCTATTACTACTACACTACCTACGCTGTACAGTGCCAGTGCAGACTGCGCCTGCGCTGCGCTTGCGTTGTGCTCCGTTGTATCGCGGTTACAGTTGCATGTAACCTTGCTCGGGACTATTCCCACCGCGCGCCAGCCGGCATCTTCGAAACCTCACCGTCCCGGCCTGTAACCCATTGGCTGATGCATGCCTCCCGGTGCATGACAAAGACGTAGCGCACCATGTCGCGGCTTGCGCTCCAGAGTGCTCAAGCCTCTGCTTCTGCCTCTGCTCCTGCTTCCGACTCTGTCGATGCTGCTACCACAACACCAGTCGAAACCACCACCCCAGCTTTCAGTTTCGATCACCACCAAAACCTCAACCGCGCCGCCTCCCCCTCCGACGTCCCCGTCGATGATAGTCCAACCGTCGGTCGCATCATACACTCTAACCCGGCCGTCCCGTCCCTCGGCTCGTTATCCTCGTCGGGTCCTAGGTGAGTGAGCATGTTCGTCCCAAGTCCGCTCTCGGTCCCCTCTCCACACGCCCCCCCCCCCCCCCCCCCCCCCGGCCGTCGCTGACCCCGGACCTTCTCCTGGCCCTCTTCGCCGTTGCCTCTCACAATCTCTCCTCTCCGCCACACATCTTTGATTTTCGTCATCTTTCACCATCAATTACCTCCCCTACCTCGTCCTTCTTTACCCCGGGTTGAATGTTGTGCGAGGCGAACATTGTACTTCGTGCGCACTCAACCTGCCTTTCCACACAGGCCCGGGTCCATCTTGCGCTCTGCCGTGCAACATTTCACTGTGCTAGATCATCTGTCGCCTTTCTGACACGCCTGGATATCTAGATCCCCTCGGCCGGCCATCTCCAGTCCGCTTGCAACCTCGCTCAACTTTCCATTCGGGCCCACGAGTCCCAGTCCCAGATCCATCAGTTTCCCTCTTCGACAGACTCCAACGCCGACTTCTCTAGCCGAGCAGGCCACCAAGAAGACGGCTATTGTACGACAGACCTCGTTCTACAGCGACTCATCCGACGAAGGATCACCAGAACCCCGGAGCCCTAGGTTCGTCTCAAAGGCAGTGGTGCAGTGTACCACGACCATCCGGCCTCGGGCGCCGCAGACTAACACCATTCTACAGACTGGGCTATCCAGGTAGTCCGAATGAGTTACGAACCGTCTCTGACCCCGTGACTTTGAAGCCTTCCCCAGGCTCAATCTCGAATCCCCGGCCGGCCATGGCTGGTCCGGTAGCTGCGACTCAGGCCGAGTCCTCAAAGTCCATGCCTCGAAACTCGTCCATCGACTCAGCGATTTCTGCAATCTCAATAAAGTCGGGCCCCAATGGCAACCAGGATGCTCAGCAAGGCGCCTCTGACATTGCGAACCTCATCAAGACGGCGGGAAGCCCCGAGGCAGTTATCCAATACCTGCTCAAGGAGAAGCATTCTCAGTCGCAGCAAAATGGTCAGCTGTGGCGCCTGGTCGATAAGCAGCGAGCCATGATCCTCGGTCTCAACAAGGATCTCGAAAGAGCCTTGAAGGACAAGGAAAAGTACAGGAAGAAGCTGAAGGAGGTCATGTCTATTCCGGCTGTTTCCCAGACCCCCAGTGGGACTGGAAAGGCCCCAGCTCAACCTCCTAGGCCCTCCGCCCCCGGAGTCGATATCGAGCGAACGAAGGTGCAGGCAGTCACTCCAGATTCACCAACTCTCGAATCTGACAGCCCGAAGAATTCCCCGATTGATATCAGCATGGCACCATATCCGATTACACCACCAGCTGACCAGCCCAGTGCTCCTCATTCAGCAGTGAGTGAACTGTTGAATCCTGCACACTCGATGCCAAAGCCTCAGGATCACGCTCTAGACAAGTTCGACCACGAGGCAGAGGAGAGGGCCGCCGATCAGGCCCGCAAGGAAAAGAGCGAGGAGCCTCTCAAGGACATTGCCTTCAATATTTCCATTCCTCCATCGCGAAGCCTGCCTAGCGACCCTCCGAAGATGCCACCGCCAAAGCCTCCGACTGGACACCTCCCGACTGTTGCTATTCTCGAGGCGACGCCCAGGACTGATGAAGGATTCTCGCAGTTCCCAGCGCCCCCGCCGAGAAAACCCCCGCCTGCGCCCCTTCAGTTGGTTCAGGATAAGAGACCAAAGTTGAGTCCTTCGCCCGAGGAGGAAGAGACAGACTCCGACTACGATGATATCCTGGAAGTTGACGAGATTGTTGATGATCGACGCGGCCGACGAAGAACGCGGGAGGAGGACGACCGGGAGCGAGAAATCATAGCCCTTAAGGAAGCGGCGGCACGCAGTGCATCTAAGAAGAGCAAGTCTAGCCAACCTGGATCCCCCAGGGACGTGCCTCAAGCATCTCAGTCAGAGTCTGAAACAGCCTCATTGGCACAGATGCTTAACGCGCCCAAGGCAAGGGAGATCCCTGCGCCTTTATTGAGCCCTGGCTTGCCTGCCAGCCCTCGCCCTTTCAACATGAGCTCGCCACCTTTGTCCCCAAGGACCGCACCCTTCCAAGCTGCGCCTTTGTCACCGCGACCCCCTCGGGCGCCTATCCCATTGCCTCCAAACACTCCCTTGGCAACACCGGGAGCGACCCCAGCCAGGACACCAGCGACCGCACCTGTTACCGAGGATCCTACATCACCGAAAAAGCAGCCCGCACAGGAAGAGAGTGTTGGCTACGCGGATAAGCCATCGACGAGAATGTCAACTCCGACCGATCGAACAGAAGTCTACAAGGGCTTGGTAACGGAGGAATATCCTGATCTTCTCCTTCCACCCAACGCTCTCCCCTCTGTCGAGGTCAAGGTGGCCTCATCGCGAATGAAGCCATCCAGAGCGAGCATGCTATCGCTCACGCAGCTCGAGGAGGACCCCGTCTTCACTCTCGCCGTCCTTTCACGCGCCGATAATGGCGAGCTCTGGCGGGTCGAGAAGGACTCGGCGTCACTGATGAAACTGGACCAGCGATTGAAGCAATTCTCTTCATACAAGGCAAGGATGCCGGAACGTTCATTGTTCAGTGGACATGCACCGGCCAAACTTGATGCTCGGAGGGCGATTCTGGAGCAATTCATGGATGACCTGCTCAACACTCCATTCGACACGAACACAGCCGTTGAAGTCTGCAAGTACCTGTCGACGAATGTGCTCCCGCCCAATTCTGATGATGCGGGATCTATCGGCGACTCAGGATCTGAGGTCAGTGGCTCCAAGACTGGAGCTGATGGACGGCCTCGGCGCAGCGGTTACTTGACCAAGAAGGGCAAGAATTTTGGCGGGTGGAAGGCAAGATTCTTTGTTCTCGATGGGCCGCATCTGAAGTACTACGAAGTACCTGGTGGCGCTCACTTGGGAACCATCAAACTTCAGGGTGCGCAGATTGGCAAGCAATCTCAGAGCAACGACAATCAATCCCCGGCTCGCGGAGCCACTGGCGACGATCTTGACAACCAGTTCCGTCACGCGTTCCTCATTCTGGAGCCTAAGAAGAAGGACTTGAGTAGCCATGTCAAGCATGTGCTGTGCGCCGAGAGTGACAGGGAGCGAGATCGCTGGGTAGAGTCGCTTCTGCAGTGGATCGATTACCGCGACCCAGACGACTCTGAGCCCCCTCCTTCAAGAAGTGGCCCAGTTCATGACCGACAGACATCGTTGGGTGAACGTGCAGGCGGAAACAAGGTCCGAAAGGGGCCGAACAAGTCTCATCACCATCCTTCCGACTCGGATACCCTGATTGGTGTTCGCTACGGTGACACTCAGGCTGGGGATGCTCCTCAGCTTGCAGCCCCTGCGACTCCTGCGAGACCCAAGACTTCTGGCGGTCTGCCTGATCACCATCACCACCACGGTTTTGATAGCCTGTCCTCGCAGACTGGCAAACTCATCTCGGGCCCCAAAGACCCACAACCTATCTCTGATGCTGGTGCTTGGGGCAACAAGACAGGTCTGTCGCTTCCAACCAATGATGAGAAGAAGCAAAGGAAGCGAAGCTTCTTTGGGTTCGGCCCAAAGACACGCTCTTCCTCTGAAGGACAGGACTCGCTGTTCGGCGGCAGTGAGGGCGGCTCCAACGCGACGCCGCCGCAGAACGCATATCAAGGTCCCGTTCGACAAGCCTTTGGAGTTCCCTTGGCAGAGGCTGTTAGATTCAACTCACCCACGGACGTCAACGTGCCTGTCCCGGCTGTCGTCTACCGATGTATCCAGTACCTGGACGCGAAGGACGCTGTGCTCGAAGAAGGAATTTTCCGACTCAGTGGATCCAACGTGGTTATCAAAGGGCTCCGGGAGAGGTTCAACACTGAGGGAGATGTCAACTTGGTGACTGATCCCCAGTACTACGACATCCACGCCGTTGCTTCTCTGCTCAAACTGTACCTGCGAGAATTGCCGACGACAATATTGACAAGAGAGCTTCACATGGAATTCTTGTCAACGATTGAGATTCCGGATCACACCAAAAAGATTGACGCGATGAATGAGCTGGTTCAACGGCTTCCCCAAGCCAACAACACCCTGCTCAAGTATCTGATTGGCTTCCTGATCAAGATCATTAATAATGCGGACATGAATAAGATGACTGTGCGCAATGTCGGTATTGTCTTTTCACCCACGCTCAACATTCCGGCACCCGTCTTTGCCATGTTCCTGCAAAATTATGAGGGCATCTTTGGTATTGATCCCGAGGTCTACGAGCTTCCATCACCCATCTCCGAGCCTGACCTGCACGCTGGCTTCCCTGATGCACCGCCACGATTCGAGCTCCCTACTCGACCGTCTACATCAGGAGGCGCCTCTCCTCATGGACAAATGCGCAGGGATCCGATCCAGAACTCGAAGCGATCCACCCCTACGCCTCCTCTGTTGATGAACAATCCTGCAGTGCGGGCGTCTCCTCCATCGAGCGCCTCTAGACCAGGCTTCGACCCTTCAGCCCACTACGACTCACGACCACTCTACGATGGCGGATATCGACCACCTTCTGGACATGATACCCGCGGTGGATATGACCGGCGTATCTACCAGGCTTCACACGAGGATCTCGGCAGTGCCTCAGCAGCGTACGACCAGAGCTTTGTTCCTAACCGACGCCGCGAGAGCGCCATCTTCATGGGTGGCATCGTGGGACCGCACCACCAGGGATCAAAGAGTCGCCTCCGAGAGGAAACGCGATTCTAAACTGTACATGTGACTGGTGTTTTCTGTGTTTTGCTATTTGCAACATACCATACCCACTCGTTTTGACACGCGATGATACCAATTTACGACGATTCTATACTATTAATATTTTTCTCATTCTTTTTGCATCCTGGAGCAGAATCAACGGTGCCTTGAAGAGGCTTTATTGTTACAATTCGGAGTGCTATTTGCCTTGTTTGTCTTTGGTTTGAGGGGACACTCTTGGTTGCTTTTGCTAGTTCACGAAGAGGCTGCCTCGAAAGAGGAGAGATTGGGGAGATAGCACGTGTATAATCAGCATGCGAGACCCTGCAGCGGAGTTTCAAGAGTTTCAGGATGCCGGGGAGGCTGGGTGGTCTGTCTGTCTGTCCGTCGTTGACAAGGACAGTTGAAGTATTTCGACTTAGCATGGCGTTTTGGATAGTTTGCAAGCCACGTCAAGTTGGCCTCGTCGTGGATGGGCGTTGTTCATTCATTCATTCACTTTGGGGACGATTGACGACTCTTTATGCGAGCAAATATGTTTGTTTTGGATACTCTCGGCAGACTAGTAATGAGAAATGTCTCCATATACACACCATCTTTTACTGATTAGTGATGCATGATATTGAAGTTGTCTTGGTAGAACAAGGGGAGCGGAGGATAGGAGGCGATGCTCCGACGGCAGCTTAGTCATGCACCCTTTTCAAGGTAGTCCCTCCCGGAAACGTCGGAGGACGGGGCCAAAGATTGCCGTGCTCTCCATCGCAAGCGTCATGAACGGCCAAATTCGAGACTTTACCGGCCGACATTATCGACGAACCCCCGATGGAATTGGATCCTCGACTCGGAGTAAGCAGCGGCGAACGAGCCTCTTCATTGACCAACAACGCCGACCGAATCGCTAAGGCGTCGCCGTCCCGCCATGAGCCTCTTAGTGGCGCCGCCCTGATGTCGCCAGCTCACGACGCGCGCCATGACGCCGTCGACAACAACGGCGACGGCGCCGATACACCCGACGCGCCGACCGGTCTGACACCACAACAGCAGCAGCATCACGACACCGATCCCGATGGAGGGGACGCCAAGAGGCCAAGGGCATGCGAAGCGTGTCGTGGGCTCAAGGTGCGCTGCGAGCCAGACCCCAACGACGAGGGACCCTGCAAGCGATGTCGCAAGGCTGGGAGGAGCTGTGTGGTCACCATGCCCACGCGCAAGCGCCAGAAGAAGACGGATAGTAGGGTCGCCGAGCTGGAGAAGAAGATTGATGCCCTGACGGCAAGTCTACAAGCGAGGGCTGCGCCGCCCGGGGGCCACGGACACGGCGTTGGGGGCTCGCCGACCGTACCACACAAGCCCGATCCTGCTACCGCTGCGACCCCGGCATCCGCCTACAATATCTCGTGGAGGAACCCCAACCAGTCCCCCGCCTGGGGGATACCTACACCATCACATAGTATCATGTCTGCAGCGGCAACGACGGAGCAGGGTGGGAGGCCGGACCGACCATCCCCCAGCCAGCCGATGGGGTCATCCAATACGGCGACGGCTGGGCAGAAGAGAAAGTTTGAAGGTCGCCAAGGTCCAGACGAGCAGCAGCAGCAACAGCGTGCAGAGGAGACGCCAGCAGAGGCATTGGCGTCGTACCTGACGAGAGCAAAGGGAGGCGACATTGTCGAGCGCGGCATCATCAGCATGGAGAAAGCTGCTGAGATGTTTGCGCGGTACAACGACCACATGATCTTTCACCTCCCCGCCGTCATCTTCCCGCCGGGCTTCACGGTGGCCGAGCTCCGCAGGACCAAGCCAACGTTGTTTCTGGCCGTCATGGCTGCTGCGACGGCTGAGTCGCCCGTTCTCCAGAAGACACTGCAGAAGGAGCTGATGCTCGTCTTTGCTGAAAAGGTGATGCTCGCGGGCGAGAAGAGCCTCGAGATGGTGCAGGCACTTAACGTGGCTGTCATATGGTACTGGCCTCCGGAGCATTTCGAGGAACTCAAGTTTTACCAGCTGGTGCACATGGCTGCCGTCATGGCCATTGACATCGGTCTCGGCCAAAAGGTCAAGCAGCGCCGTGGCAAGGTGATACCTGATAGCTGGCGCACCGGTCCCCTTATTGGCCCGACTCGGAGATGGGCTCCTCCGGATCCAACGACAATGGAAAGTCGTCGGACATGGTTGACGTGCTACTTCTTGGCGGCCAACACGTCTATGGCTCTGCACCGACCGAATCTCATCCGATGGAACCCCTTCATGGCTGAGAGTGTCAAGATTCTTCAGTCTTCACCAGATGCTGCGCCAACTGACGCCTACTTCTGCCATCTCGTCTGGACCCATCGTCTGTCTGAGGAGGTTGGCGTTCAGTTTGGTCTCGACGATCCCACGGCCAACATTAGTATCACCGACCCAAAGACCCAGTATACCCTCAAGGGGCTTGAACAGGACCTAAAAGACTACCGTGAATCCATCCCTGTAGACCTCCAACAATGTAAGTTATGTCCTAGTTCAGCCCCCTGGAACATGGATTGACAGACTTTAGCAACCCTTCAGATGAGCTTCAGTGTCTTGAGTCTGTACATGCACGAGATGGCCCTGCATTCAACTGCCGTGGAACCCCTGAGGCCTCCCTTCTCAGCCGACTCCCTCCGCGATGGCCTCGTGAACAACGAGAAGCTCACGGCTGCCCATATTAGCGCAATTTCTACATGCCTCAGCTCTGTCGACAGCCTTCTCAGTGCCTTTCTCTCCATGGACGTATTTAGCGTGCGCTGCCTCCCCGTCTTCAACTTTGTCCGCGTCGCCTACGCCGTTGTCATGCTCATCAAGCTCTACTTCTCGGCCTCGGCGCCGGGATCGGACCTTGGTCGCATCTTTAACAAGAACGACATGCAGGTCGGCCGGCACCTTGATGCCCTGCTCGACAAGTTCCGCGCCACGGCGGCTGATGACCGTTGCCGCCCCGCTGCAAAGTTCCTCGTCGTCCTTGTTATGCTGCGTAGCTGGTTCTACAAGCAGTCCAAGGCCGAGGCCAAGGAGTCGGGTTCTGTTCCTCCTGCGCAACAGCAGCAGCAGACACCCACTCCAATTAATAACTCGTCGTCGCAGCCTTCAGAGCGCCCTTCAACCGCAAACACCCCTTTGCAACTCCTCTCCGAAGTCGCTACAGGTGCCGGCGCCGGCGCCGCTCCCCGGAACCGTGATCCCTCCGGCGGCAGGCCCTCGGTACTCGGCTGGGGCACGGCCATGCAGCAGCCCCCGCAGCCATTCTTCCACGACAGCACCCAGTCGGCCGACACGGCCGGCTCTTCAGGTTCCTCCCTCCCGCCCCCGGGCCCGGCCACCATGTCCCAGCTCGAGCCGCCTCTCTCGGCAGATCTGGCCGCGGCTATGGCCCCCGTCATGCCCACCCTCCTACCTCCCACGTCGGGCGTCGGCAACGGCTTCAACGCCGCCGACATGCAGGACTTTAGCCTCGCGCCCGGCTGGGACCTCGAGGGCATGGGTATGGGCATGGGCTCACAGGGTATGTGGGAGGACGGCATGCGCATCTTCCTCGACGAGCCGTGGTTCAACGACGTGTTCCAGGGTCTACCCGGGTCTGGCAACATCTTTAGCTTCTAGCCCGGTCTTTTTTTCTGATACCCGTCGTCGTCGCCGCGAAAAACGGTTGACGCCTTTGCCGCCTGGATCAAACGATGTAGACTTTTTTCCTGTAACCTTTTTTAATCCTTCAAAACGCCCCCCTCCCCCCTCCATCCTCTGGAACGCTCCCGAGTCGCCTCCATGCACGATGCAGCCAGCTGCACGCTCCGGAGTTTCCGTCTTAGCGCTCGCTGCGGCATGTGGGCTTGCACGTGGGGAGAGCGGTGTGTGGTTGTTGTTCTTTTCTTGGTCAGGTTGATGGATGGATGAGTTGGCCCAAGGGGAACCAAGGGCTCAGGACACGCAAGCGGGCATATCTTTTGACAAGGCTTTCACATGCTTTTTTGGGCGCTGGAGTCTGGAATGGAGTTGGGTTGAGGTTATCAATGGTGTTCTAGTTACCCCCCCTTTTGACAGGTCTAGGGCTGTATTAGCTTTGTTGTTCTATCTCCCATCAACCATGTACATGATAGTTATCAAGTAGGGCTCTGAACAGATACTGTAATCGTTATCATTACTTGGCTGGCCAAGGTATCACTCTTCGTCACTGCATCACCGTTGGACAATTCAAATGGCATCAAAGACCAGTTCCCATTCATTCTAGTTGGTCTAGACCTTGCCCTCCGCGATCAACGCCTCGGCTATCCTCCATCCCTCCTTGATGCCCCCTTCCAAATAGTTACCAGCCCATTATCATGGACAGCCGCCGCCTAAACTCCGCCGCTTCCTTGACTCGACGTTTTGAAGTGGCAAATGCCCTTCTTGACTATTTCCCCCCTGATAACATTTCCTCCCATTGCCGGTTGATAATTGATGGTCCTACACGTGCTTGACGTACCGGTACTCAAACACGAAATCATAAACGCCAGCAACCAATCACCAAGTCCAAAACTCCCCATGCTCGCTAGTTGTCGTAGTGTATTTGTCGTCAGTGTGACCCTCCACCAGTTCCATCAGAGTATGCTCTGCCAAATCATTCCGTCTTCTTCATTTCCTGTACGCCATCCGTAGATTCCGTGTAGGCTGCATATTTTGAGCTCGAGTTTTCCAGTGTTTTCCGAGGGACGACATGTCCCAAGAAGCTTTCCTTGCTTGCAGAACACATCAAAAGCACAGAGAAAGTAGCCATGTGTTGAGCGAGAGGGATCTCCTTGGAGGGAAAATTGGCTGAATGTGCAGAGACTGAATCAAGAACGATATTGCCCAGTGCGGTCCATGGTGAAAAACAAAAAAACAAGCCCAAGACGGCTATTATAGGCGTCGGACAGTGGTGGCCAAGTGGGCGGGTCGTCGTCATTGTATCATCATCATCATTTTGGTCGCGAGACTCTGGAACCTGTGTGTCACCACTCAGTCCATGTAAAAGTCTCCCTTCAGGATTCTCTCCTGGAAGGCATCCGGCTTGGGCCGCTCAGCCTGCTTTGGCTGATGCTTGACGGATGCAGCTTGGACTGGTGGCTGGGGCATCTCGGAGACGGACTTTGCCCGATCGTGGATCGAGTTGCCGCGGGGTGGAGAGGTGGACGCAAGCGAGAAGGAAGGACGAGCACCAGTGACGGAGCTCTCGGCGCGAGACCTAAGCTGCTCGGACCAGTTGAAACCTTGCTGGTCTGGGCGCGAATAACTGTCAGATGGGGCTCTTGGATACTTGGTGTTGCTTGCCTGTGGGAGAGAAGAGGCGATGCTTGGACGGCGTGCCGACGACAGGACGGCCGAGATGCTCGACCCCTGCGCAGGTGATGCCGCAAGCGACGCCCTTCTTCCACCATGGGCCGTTCGCCCATTCTGAGAGGAGGGAGGAGAGGATGGGCTATTACCATTTCCGGGACTGCCGTTGGGGCGAATGTTGCTGCGCATGTTGGAAGTGCCGAAGCTCATTCGTCGGACGAAAGGCGTAGTGGGCGCGGTCTTAGCGGACCCAAAGAACGCATCGTCGTCTTCAATGGCGTTTTCGTCAATCGAGTCGGAATTGTTCGAGTTGGTCGACATGCTGCCCCGTCGGATGAAGGACGAGTTGTTGGTGGGCGAGGTGCCCGAGAGGCCAAGAGTGGTGACTGAGAGGCGTCGACGGCCAGTATCGACTGGGCCAGAGCCTTGGCCGGGAAAGCCGCTGCCATTGGGAACCGAGTTCCCTCGCTGGAACAGATTGGTCAGGGCGGCCTGAGTGATTGATCCTCGTCTGTTGCGTGTGTACATTTCGCCGTTGTTGGTGGTGGTTTGAGCTGTGTCGGTAGACATGATGGGTAAAAATTCGAGACTACCGTCGCCGGTAGTTATAGTCGTGGATACGGTGTAGTATGGGGAGACGCCTACGGCAGTGGCGCGAGAGTGGTTCGAGAATGGTATCAACAGCGTAACACGTGAATGTCAATTGTGTGATGGTGATGGGAAATATGTGGGCTGATGGACGCTGCTTGTGCAACAGAAACACTGGTGAAAATAATAATGTATGAGGATGAGAAGCGAGTAGATGGGCTAGAAGAGAAGAGAAGAGGGAAGAAGGGGAGAGTTTAAGCGTGCAAGGCGGTGATGGGGGCACCGAGGGGTTGATAAAGACGAAGAGGATGGGATGGGAATGGGACGAGGACACAATGTGAACGACGCTGATCAACTCTAAAACAGGGGAGCAGACAGCCTGTTCAATGATCAGAGATCGCCGTTACCAATTCTGGTCAAGCCCAACTCTGAAGAGGGGGAATCAAAGCCAAGTGGGCGGCGATTTCGAATACAGTAGCAGCGACACCGGCAGGCGGTGCAGAGACGACGGATCAGAGTCAGCGTCAGAGTAAGAGTCAGTCCAAGCTCCCCGAAATCGAGGGGTCGATGAAAGTCGAGAGCCAGAGGGGAAAGACAAGCCCCCATTCGACCAGGGGTGTTTGGTTAGCCCCGGCGAACGCTTCAACTTGGTCGCTGCAACTTGGTCGTCAGTGGACGTGTCGGCTGGCGCTGAGATGCGCTTGCATTACACGGCGGTAGGTACGTATCGACTAGCCTCTGAGATGGGGCCTGAGACGGTGGGCGACGTGGGCGAGACCTGCGGGAGAGATGGGGCAAGATTGTGGACAAGACGGGGGGAAGATGGGGAGAATGGCAAATGGCCTGGGGGGTAGAGTGACGTCGTTCGTGCTGAGTGGAACCTCACGCCGCGATCGGGCAAGGGTTGGTCGGTCTGGCAGTCAATCCCCTGTAGGCGTCTGCTGCAGCTGCGTCTGCTTCTGCGAGGAGGGTTGCCTTCAGGGTTCAGGGCTCTTGTGGGACGAGGCCCTCCAGTCCAGTAGCATAGGAATGGCAATCGCTTTTAGGTGTTGGCTCTGTCTTGTCTCGCTTCTCTTTTTGAGGCTGACTCTTGGCCTGTCTGGGGTGCAAGTTGGTGGAGTGCTGCTCAGCTGGAGGTTGTATCTCGGGGTTTGTCAATTCGACTCGAGTTTCCGGCTCCGAGTCTCCGTGGATGTGATGGATTGTGGCAGTCTTTCCATGTGCTTTTACTGGTCCCGTTTTGCTGGTACTTGGTGCGAATCCCTGACCCTGGTCCTGGCCTGGGCGGCAAATCTGACGTCGATGGTGTTTTGGGGTGGTGGCTCAAGATGTGTTTGTTTGGCATCTGAAGATGCAGGCGCAAGAGGCGTTTCGAACAGCAGAGAAATGGCCTGACTGTTCTCTCCTCTTTGTCAAGGGAGAGTGAAATCTGTTGAGCAAGGTGACGTGAGTGAATGAGAAATGAAGCAAAAAGACCGACGAGGAAGCGAGACAGAGAAGCAGGTACCAAGGGTATCGAATGATTTCTGGAGTTGCCCGCAGCCGTTGAAACAATGACAAATGTGTACATGTGCTGTACTTCAACTACTTCCACGAGGAAGGACCGATGGTCCCGAGAGGCACGCACTCCCTCCAATGCAGACACTCCTCGTATCATCCAAAGAGGTAACGAAGGGGAAGTGGAAGGAGCAGCCAAGGGACCATGAGGTATGCGGCTGACGTCTAACCTCCATTCCCATCCGCCAATGCATCACCATGTCTCTATTTCCACAGTCAAATGTTTTGTTCCTGTCCGCGATTGACGGGAGACGATTTTAACCACTTCTAGTTAAATCATCACTCAACAAAGTACCTGGCAATCGGTATCCTTAGACAAAGAAAACCCAAATGAGGGGACGCACGGCAATCAACAGCATTCCCCGGGCGCCTTACCAAAGACTCCGAGTTAAGTTGTCTGGTACCACCTTCCTGGTTACAGTTGTCTCCCACCTCTAAAGTCTCCTTCCCTTTCTGCATGGCACCTGCCTGCTGCCTCTCCTCTGAGTTTCTGCATGGTACCTGTCATAATCACGTGGAATGCGTCGTCATCCCTTTCTGCCAATTTCCATCTTCAAGCCTGAGTTGTCCTCATGATAACCTTGAGATAACCTCCAAGCTCAGCTGCTGCAGAGTGCGTATTGTGGCGCCCTGGATCCAGCGAGAAGGCCTCTTGTGCAAAGCACATCTGACGATTTGGATTGCCGCCCGTCTTAGCATCTTGCATCTTCGCCTGCATTCTTGGTCCCTACACACTCTGCACTTCTGCATCCATCGCCTACCTGCCCGACTACGAAACAAACAGATGGACCTCGCTCATGGCGGCTCAGGGCAGTGTGGGACCCCCTGTTGCTCCCCGGAGCCCACGGCTCCACGCAAGCACGCACGCACGCACGCTATCGCTAGCGTAATGAAGCCCGACTGCGGAGGACGGGGGTGCCAGAGGGTCCCCGAGAGAAGCCAATCGCAGACGGGACAAGACGCCTCGTAGGGTCCTCGCAGCGCCTCACAGTGCCCACAGCGGGCAACGCCTCCAGGGCACCGACGTCACCCACGCGCGCTGGAGATGACGGTTTGCTTTTTTTGCGGGGTAGTAATCAAGCAAGCAGATGAAGCGCTGAGACAACCTCGCATCGCATGCAGTTTTGCCCCCAGGCTAAGGGTCATCTGGCTTGCTGACCTGTTGGTTTGGTTGCTTCGCCTTCCAGGTACAGAATGAAGTCGACAGCAAAGCAACAAGCAATGAAAGGGAAAGGGGGGCTCGTTGGAGGCCTTCATCCCAAGAGTTGGACGCTTTTGCTTTTGCTTTTGCTTTTGCTCGCGTACGCACAACGGTACGCTACTACATCACCTACTGTATGTCGACACGCAGGCAGTCACCCAGTGTTGATCGCTGTACAGTACCAGCAGCGCAGCCCACAGTTATCGAAGGATGAAGACCTTGGAGGGCAATGATGGGGATGGGTGACGCCTCCACAAGCTCTCGTTCGGTCAGCGCCTTTCGCGTCAGATGAGACCATGTGCAGGACGCCATCACCATCAGTGGTGGGAGAGGAGTTGGTGGGTGATGATGATGGCTGGACGTAACTCAGAGGCGATGGAGCAAGCACACAACTCAACCATCTCAACTTCATCATCAAGCGACGGAGGTGCGTGCTCCCCTGCTATTCTTGGGCAGTCGTCAAGACGCTCCGGCACCTCCTCAAGTTGCCCAACCAACTCTGGCCAAACTATCCGCACCACCACGCCATTTCTTTGGACATGACTCTTGTCAAACATCTGCCACACAGTCTCGCTGGCGTGCTAGCGTGCGGCATCTGAGATCAAGTGATGCTACGATGGTAACCTCCTGCGAAGATGCGATCAGCATCCGTCCATGGCTGGGGTGGGAGCATGGATCCTTCGGCATTCATCAGCATTGCGGTCCGCCATGGGGTTCGTCACCATCACAATGTTGACTGATTAGGACCTCAGCCACGGTTTACGAGCCGAGAGACACCACATTCCTGGATTCACCAATGGCTCTTGGTGGTCTTTTACCCCTTCTGCATGTTCAATTCCTCATTCTTTGTTCCATTGCCCTTCTCTTTCTGATTTACCCTTTTCGCTTTGACCTGTCGCAAGGCTAGTGCCAACTCTACCTCCAGCTACCTTGTCAATCCCCTGCAACGAACTGTTAGACTGCGTGTCGATGGCCACGTTCTTCATCACCTCATGTGGAACGCACGGCCATAGCACGCTCGATGGCTTCACGATCCGCCAGAAGCCACGCTCATCCCTAACGCAACGCTTCAGTTCTCCGCTAAGGCAGGAAGGCTGCTCCCCGTACGACAGGACAGGCCTGTTGCTGGTCTCTCTCGTTTCTCGGCCCCTGGGCCAATCATCAATCGTACTATTACCCCGCGTCCATGCACCAGCTCCCGAGACCGGCTCACGGCACCCCAGCCGATGCGTTGGCGCCTCTGCTCGCTTCCTGCTTGGCCTTGACCTTGACCTTGACCTTGGGCTAGATTCCTCACACCCACACACTTTAACACCCTTTTCTTTGCATTTGGAGTGCTAGATTTAGCTACTGGTTCACTCCATTCTACGACGCTTTCGGTGTTGAAGAGTGCTCATCACTCAAGACCGTTCCAAGGCGCGCTCCAAAAGTGCCTGTGCATGGATGGATGGCCTATCTCCGCTTTCATTCACTAGTGAGCATGTCCCTTTGACAACGGAATGTGCAGACACCATGGCCTCTAGTCCTTTCTGCATCGTTATCAATCAACGGGACTTCAGATCTTCGAAATCCTACACCGGAAACAACCCATGTTATTTGAAGCCTTGAAGTCTTGGTCATCAGAACGAATACTTCTACTGTTCAACTGCCTATTGCATCCAGTTGGTTCTCCATCGCCGATTCCTTGTTCCACCCTTGCTCTCGCAGCTCCTTTCTCCCCAGTCTTGGCCTACCCCCCACCAAGCGATTCGCGAACTCGGTGGGCGGCGTGGCCCGCCTATCAGCTGTTGCGAGATTCTGATGGTGCCAGTTAGGGTGACACACTCGGACTGGAGACTCTCCACCGTGCCGCAGCGTGCAGCGTGCAGCTCACAGCCGAGAGAGAACAAGGGAGATGGGCGGACGAGACGAGACGGACAGAACGGATACTGTACTGTAGCTGAATGGGGCGGGGCGTTCCTGGTGGTTGTGTGGGGGTGCAACAAGGTGTCGAAGCTGCAACACCACGACTTGGCTTGCTTCCTTGCGACAAGCCCGCCCGCCCTCTCTTGGGGCCAAGACGGTCTGGACCTCGGTGAGCTCTGCCGATCTGACAAGAACTGCCCAATGAATAGGGAGGTTTGTGCAGATTGCCGTGGAAACTAGCTGCGAGTGTCTGCATCCTCGAGGTTGTGGCATTCCCAGTGCTACATTGCCCTCTCGGGAGTTGAAGGTTGGGAATATCTGACCTCCCCCAACGTTGACTTGCTTGTCTGTTCTCTCCTCCTCCTTCTCAACCTTTTCCTCTCTCCTCTCTCATTCTCCCCTCCCCATTGCTCTCCTTGTTCCTACATCCCCATCACAACTCAGACTCTTCCAGTCTTGATCATCATTCCTCTCCTTCATACCTATCGTCGATTTGCTTCCATCCACCAAGAGACACGTCTTACTCACCGCCATTCTTGCATGCTTCCATTCTCCCCTATTATTCGCCCTCGCAGATCCACGCTGCATCGCTACTCCAGCATGAACCTCATGTCGCCTGTCGATGCGCCGCGTAGCCTCTAGGCTTCCGTCGGGGACTCGGCCCGCGCCGCCTGAAGTCATCTCTTCCACTCCTCCCCGGGGGCTGTGAAGCTCCTGCCCCCTTCCGCCGCCGTGACGTGAAGATTCAAATTTCGAGCTCACCGACCGTCTTTGTTGGGGCTCCCTCCACCCCTCCAAGAAGCCGACCATGCCGCTGCTTACGTTCAGCTATGTAATCGACTCACCGTGAAGAAACGAGTTCCATGAGCATATCATGTAAGTAGCTCTGCCATCCCACTCATATGGCCAGATGTCCCGGACCCCCCTCTCGCATGTGAAGTATCCCTGGATTTATGAAGCGCCGATCGCGGTCGAGACACTTCACTCCACCAAGGCGCTGTGATCGACTTCCCATCACAGCTCGATCGTGCAGGATCTTGTTGCGCTTGGCTGCGCTAGAGATGTGAGACATTGGTTAGGATGGTATGACCTTGGGGAGAAGCTGTTGTAGTGACAGCGCTCACAGTCAGTAGGGCGTATCGAACGAAGTCCAAGAGGATGGACAAGGAGGAACAGAGGGCTGATGGAAAGATGAGTTGGCGTTTAAAGGGAGCTTTGTTTGTGAGGCGGGAGACTAAAGTCAAGGTATCGAAAATGGAAGGATATGCGTGCGGTTCATACTGGGATGAAGGAGGCGAGATGTTGAAAGGGCATGCTTGTCCAGAATATCTTCAGCTAACTACTGAATTGATGAATCCCCTATGCCTGCAATCCTCTTCGTATTGAATTATTGTAGGCACCTGCTCTAGCATATCATATCATAAATATTCGTGGGTATCCCGGAATGTGTAGACATGGTCGTCAACTAACAACCCATCGCTAACAACCCATCGTAGCAACCAACAGGCTCATAGACAAGAGGAGGGAGTTGATGCAGCCCCTCAGTAGCTGTACACCGACCTATGCAGCTTGGACCCTTCTTTTCCCACATAGTCCGCATACTCCGCAGTCACTAGCGTTATAATACTGCGTGTCCTTACACGAGTCGCTCAAACATGCCCACGAGCCCGGTGAAGACGAAGGATCAAGCACGTTGGCACACATGGCACATGTGAGTGCCAGACCGAGGTTGGCGTACGAACACATGGAGCATGTTGTCTCGGCTGGGCTGTTACTCTCTAGAGAACTACTGCTCGCCTGAGCTGTTGCTGTTGTAGGTTGGCCGCGTTGACTCTCGACCGCCGTTGAACTGTTGCTAGAGGCATCGTGACGAGCTGCGGTGTGCCTTATGGGTTCTTTGATTCCTCCAGGCTCGTGATCGGGTTCTTTCTTGACCGCGATGGCCGGTGTCTTGGTTGAAGGACTGCCTTTCCGGACGCTAGAGTTTTGTGTCCTTATCGTCCTCAGAGCTTGCAGCTCGTGATGTTCCTGCTTGATCCCTCTGATCATGTCCCGAAGCTCTTTGGACTCGTCCCTCGCTTCGGGGTCATTTGCGTCTTCATCTTCGCAGACCCTAACCATCCCCCTTCCTTGTCCATCGACGAGTCTCTTGCCGTCGACATCAACCGCGTCCTTAGAGTCAGCTCCCGCTTCGTCTTCATACTCGCTGTCAGAGCCGGATTCCGTTTCGTCTTCGTCCTTGGTAGGTTCCGGCTCTGTCTTTTGCTTCTCGAAGCGAGCCAGTGCAGCCGCTGCTCGGAGCTCCCGTCCTCTCATGCTGCCGGCCACTCGAGGTTTGGCCTGGATCTTTTTTCCGCTCTCGAGCTTGACCTTGGTCTCCTCATCCGCTCCTAGTGCGACTCCATTCTTGCCAAACTTTTTGAGAATCCTCCTCTCTTTCCTCTCCTGATAAGATAGTTGCGGCTTCACTTTTCTCTTCTTCCGCGATCTGTATGTACCTCCACATAGGTGCTCTGGCAGAATGTCATCGGCGAGCACGGTATTATTCTCCCATGCGCCAGTAGCCAGGTTGGCACCTCTTCCCCAGAGACCATCACCAGTGTAGGCCTTGGACCACAGGTCGTGCATCTGGGCAGCGTACGAGTTGCGGACGGCCCAGAACGCTCGCGAGTGATTCATTTGCTTGCAATGGGCCAGCTCATGCATCATAACCATCTGGACGTAGTTAAACGGCAACCACCGCCCGGTACTAGGAGATTTGAGAACGAGCTGAACAACCTCGCCAGCGTTGAAGTTGCGCCCGACAAATTCACGATTAGGCTCATACTCCTCTAAGGAGGTTATATAGAGGTGGTGTTCTCTCATGATAGGGCCTTGTGACAAATGTTAGTGACAACTTGAAGATATGGGGTAAAGTAGTATCTTACGGCATTGCGCTGCTATTCTTTCGAGGAAATCCTGGGCTATCTTCTTGTCCGGGCCTTCCAAAGGCTTGATGAAGACGATGTTGGGATTAGGCTGCGACTTCTTCTCGTTCAGCCGCTGCCATCCAGCAACCATTGCAGCGAGCTAGTCGTGGCGACCAAGATTTAAGTCGATAGAGTAGCTGGTATGATGGTCTCCGATGGGTTGAAGCCATTCACGTTGGTTCAACAATAGAAGGGCACTCGAGTGAATGACGCAGGCTTGCAAGGGGTTCCTGAGTGGAGTCCGCGCTGGAGACGCGTAAAGTGGGAGATCTCACTGCGCGAGGTCATGTGACCCCTCCATTAACAGCGCCTCTTCAAAGAGGCCTTGGGCCTTTCGTCTCCTGAGCAGTTGAGATAGTTTAAGGAAGATGATTCTATCAAATCTAGAAAGTCTATTGGCGTAAATCATAATCTATCGCATGTCCCATCTCTTGGGCTTCTGCAACATCCAAGTCAAATGCTCGCTCCTATCCATGCTATCTGCTCCAACACCAAAAACACCCGCTAATGTCGCTATGCTGTATGCCTTTCTTAACCAAAATTCTCTAATCAGATGCTGCGCTTCTAAAATCCGATCTTGCTTCAACATTTGCGACTGCGCTTTGGAGCGCACTCGTCAGGTCGACGTGGAATAGGGGCGTGTCTAAACCATGAACCACTGCACCTCTCCGTCTCTGCTTCTCTAATTCTCCTGGCGACATGGCGCCATATGACTGTCCAGGAGAGAACCCACCAATCAGTGCTTCCTCTTCAGTTGGGTCCGTATGCCTGGGAAAGACGTCATGGTAGCTTGTTTCCCGAGCCAGCGCTGCAGCAGAGTCTTGCCCTCCAATTTCTGCCACACTAAAGATCGACTTCCATCCATGTTGGGCTCCTTCTCCATCTGGCTTTACTCCAAAGCCCGCGGATACAAGAGCTCGCTTTGTCCATCTATTGTTGATGCAGGCGAAGTGCCAGTCGACCATGTCAGGGGCAACGTACAAGTCGAGCTGATTTCGAATATCGATAAGTCGCTGGACAGAGGTAATGTCGACGTTGTTGACTGAGCTAAAATCCATGATTACCGCCTTCAGGGTTGGCAATCGAGAATCTAGGTCGACATGGGCTGGCCGCTTCGCAGATTTCCGGGGTCCTGGGTTGTTCCAAGGCCTATCCCCTGGTCGTTCAAACGCTTCTGGGCTGCTTCGTCGAGTCTTCGACTGGATAAAGTCGGTGAGATAATCCAATGACGAGTTTGCGTTTGGATAGTTGAAGCCTTCAGAGAAGCGGTAGATGAAGATTCCTGGATATGGGTGATCGACCTTGACTTCTGGATTAGAGCCATCGCCATGGTCAAGTGGCAAGAAAACGTTTCTCGCTGAAGTTTCTGGGTTCTCAAAGGTGCCATATTCCCCCACGACTTTTCGATGATCATCCCCAATGACGTGGTCGCCAATGACTGAGTGAACCTTGACTTTGCCGAGGAATCGGCCGTTGGCTTTGAGGATTCGATAGATAAGAACAGCCCCTGAAAGACAGACAGTAGAATACAACCCATCCTCGATCTGAGCAAAGATGCTGACGATCACACCAGTGAAGAAGATGAAGACTTCGACTGGGGAAACCCTCCAAAACTGGTAAATGGTGTTTGGCGGCGTGACGAGATCGCCAACCGCATGAATAATGACAGCTGCCAAGGCAGCGCTCGGGATATAGAAGAAAACGGATGTCAAGAGATATGTTGCAAGTAGAACAACAATGCCAGTGATGATACCCGCAGCAGGCGTCCGCACGCCGGCCTTGGACTGGATTGCCGTCCTACTAAAAGACCCCGTTGAGGGATAGGCACCAAGGAAAGGTCCGATGAGATTGGCCATGCCAATTGCAACCATTTCTTGTGATGGGTCAATCGTGTAGTTGTTGACCCTCCCAAAGGACTTGGAGATAGCGATATGCTCCACGAGCAATACAATGACGGTGGCGGGTAGGTGTGGTCCAAACTCAAAGATCAACTCAGATGTTATCCTTGGTACACCAACGTTTTGGAATCCTATAGTGTCATTAGCCTCGAGGCCCTTTACCATAGAATCAAAGCAGACTTACCCTTTGGAACAGTCCCCAAAATTCTGAAGAGGGGATCATCTTGCCTATCCATGTTGAGTACCCAACTGATAATCGTATACACCAAGATGACAAAGACGGTCCGCATTGTATTAGCGAAGAACAAGACGCGTTTGTGTTTCGGAAACCGTTCTGCCGCGGCGCTGAAGCTCATGCGAATGAAGTATAGGATACTCAGAGCCGACAAACCGACGACAGCATCGAGTCTTGCTTGAACGAGGTGCTTCAGTGTGTTGCTCAGAACTTGATAAGGAGATTCCCGGTTTGAGAACCCTGTCAGTCCCAAAAGAGCAGGCAACTGGCCAACGCAGATGGTGATGGCTGAACCGGTCATAAAGGCCGAGAGGGATGTGATGGAGATGAGATCGACTATCCAGCCACATCGGAGTAGTCCAATAAGAAGGACAACGCAGCCCGCGACGATTGACAAAGCCGATGCAATAACATGAGCTGGGATATCGTGTCCGGAGGATTGGATGTCTTGGATCACATTGCCAACCACAGTGGAGAGAACGGCGACGGGGCCAATAGAGATATCCTTGGATGTGCCGAATATCCAGTAGATTAGAACGCCGATGAATGATGAATAGAGGCCGAACTGGGGTTCCAAGTTTGCGAGCATGGCATAAGCCATTCCCTGGGGGACAACGACAGCACCGATGGTGATGCCAGCAACCAAGTCTCCAGCAAACCACTGCGGGTTATAGTGACCGATCCATGTCAAGAAGGGGAATAGAGAAGTCCCATATTCGGCCAACTCGTCAAGTGACGGGATCTGTTCTCGAAGCCATTCTGCTGATGTGGGCTCGCTCTCGTAGAAAGAAGTATTGCTCTGAATCGACAGAATGGAT
This sequence comes from Fusarium vanettenii 77-13-4, assembly GCF_000151355.1. Taxonomy (NCBI): domain Eukaryota; kingdom Fungi; phylum Ascomycota; class Sordariomycetes; order Hypocreales; family Nectriaceae; genus Fusarium; species Fusarium vanettenii. The sequence continues at coordinate 1,070,431 of NW_003315881.1, forward strand.
TCGCCTCTGGTGACCTCGTCCTGTGAGTCCGGCTTTTGGTCATCGAGCTTGATGCCTAGGACGTTGGCCAGGCCGAGGCCAAAAGTAGTGGCGCGGCCTGGCATCGGGACGGCTTGAATATGTTTTTCACGGTTCCAGAGTATAGGATATCGTTCAAGACATGAAATGAATTAGTTGAGAAGCGGTGTGTAAGTCTCCGTTGACGCGTCTCAGTGAGTGGAGTAAATCAGTTATATGATGTGGGCTACTAGAGGTCTGTAACGTGTCGGCAGCGTTTCGTAAGAGGTCGTTGGACGGGGAGATCAGGTATATGATAGTAGCCGGGACACGTCGTGTAATATGCCAAGCAGCCGGGGAAAGCAACCAAGACCCCCATTCATAGCCAACTCCCCGAGACACGAGATGCAATCATCAGGGCAGGCTGGCGTAAGTGATTCGACACAGGAGCGTGGAGGAAGATAGGCCAACGAGGGTGATGTAGTCCACAAAGGGGTGTAGAGAAGATGTCCTGACGAATAGGACGGCAGTATATAGGTTGTTCCTAGTCTTGTGGTCTGGGGTCTCAGGTCAGCCCGATGACGAATATCGTGGGGATAAAGACGACATCGCGAGCCCAAGCATGGAACAATTAAAGAAATGGGGGAGAAGAGACGGGAATACGACTTGAGGTTTCAAGCATATGGATCTTGCGTCATGAAAGAAATGTAATCAATATTACAAAGCAAAGGAAAAATTCAGAAGAGTGAAATAGAAAGGCACAGGATTATTCCACTGGGAATGGCAAATTTCAAACCCGACGTCCATCTCGAGAGCCAACAACTTTCATCGGAGCATCGGTAGTCGGTCGCAAGGCCTTGCGAGGGTCCATCCAGCATGGAGGGGCAGATCGGGCCGTCGCGGCCTCTGCATTGGACGATGAGCGATGGTATTATCCATCTCTACCCACGCAGATGACGAAGTCGCGCGGCGCTCGGTCGGCTTGTGGGAGCTCTTTACTCTGGTGGTTTGCCTGGCATGATCGATGTCGCAATCGCCGCCTTGCCTTTCGCGGTAATAGCGCTGCCGTTTCCCGCGCCTACGGTTTGTGTGACCGACTGCGCAGGTGAGAGAACAACACCAAACCCCACGCTTCATGTCCAATAGTTGGTGGTTTGATTGGGGTCTCGGGGAATAGAAGCGATACTCTGGGTGTCATGACAAATGCTACCCATGTTTGCCGGTTTGCTGGCATACGGATGCGTCTGCCATGGCCATCGTGGAACGGACAAGAACTGCGAGCGGAGATCAGTTAATAGGATACATCTAGAAGATGCTTACAACTGTGCGGTCATGGCCAGGACTGTTAGATCTTGTCATGATGGCTTGAGAGTTCATCTTCCAGGTTGGAATGCTCCACAGGTTGATATTGTTCATACCAAAGTCACGAAGTCATGATGTGCCTGGAGAAGGAAGCGTCTGGGTGGGCCTCGATCATTCATGACTTTCTTTCTGGCGGCACGTGGAAAGAAACTCTGAACCCAGGACCCAGAAGCCAAGCCTGCAATATCTCAAACACACATTATTCCCATCAGCCTCACTTAAAAAGAACCAGGATCAAGCTGTGCGCATCTCAAAGTCGGCGAATCGGTACACCAACCCCCGACTGTAACCTTACCGACCTACGAAGTACTGCGCAGGAGAGCCCAATGGCCACCACCCCAGCCTCTCAAAATGGTCCTCATTCCAGGTCAGTAACAGCACAGTTGGCATCAAGTAGACAAAGAAAGACAGAATGCACGTTTGAACTTGAACACATTTGAAAGAAAGTCATTGCATTTGAGTCTCGCTTGCTTGCACTCGCAACGTTGTCGTTGGCCACTGGCTTAACGCGAAACAAACACGATGCGCGCACTTTGTCCCACCAAATATTGAAACCGCCAACACCATCAGCCCGTCAGCCAGCCTCCAGCCTCCCCGCTAACCTCTTGAGCACAACACAACTAGTTCCATGCTGATTTTTATCCTCAATCTTCACTCTGGCATCGCCATAGCCCTAATTAACCATCAAGTCTATCAATACTGAATTTCCCTCCCTCCCTCCCTCTCCATCTTATCCTCCGCAATCCTTCCATGCCCATCCAGCCATAGCATCGCAACCATGTCGGAGCCCTCCTCCAACGCATCCAACGCCTCCTCGACGAAGCCCGCGATCCCTTCGCTCCCCGCCTCCATCACCACACAGCTTCAGCCCCCGCCCTCACCACGAACTCACCGCGTCCTCCGCCGCCTCCAGTCTGCGCACACTCTTCGTCCTCAGAACCCTCCCTCCCTCATCTCGCAGCAGCGCCTGCGCGAGACGCAGACACAGCGCAATGTCTCACCCACCAGATCCTCCCCCGTGCCTGGCGCTGGCCCGTCAGCCTCGTCTGGCCCGCCCATGAGCATCAATCGCTCGCCTCAGCGCGGCCGCGCTAATAGCGATGCCACGCCCCCTCTCATCCACCAGATGAATGTCGTCACGGCCAGCAAGCGTGCCGGAAGCAAGAAGCCCGTCTTCTCGCATGGACATCTCTCGCTGCAACAAATCATCCGCGAAGGTCCCACCGACGGAGACTTCCTAGGCGCCCTGGAGAGTGCGCGATGGAAGGTCATTGATGGAGGAGTCAAAAGTGCTGAGGATGGCATGGTAAGATGAGCATTGGCATCTACTTCTCGCGGTCATTTTGCTAACGGCGCTCTCTCGTTATAGTCGACACTCAGGATATATGTCTGGCTGGTTCTCCTAGACGCTCCCATCCTCTCGACCGACGACTACCTCGCCCTCATCCACCGAGGCGCTTCTCCCGCCTACTCCAAGATCCGAAACGACACCTTCCGCACCCTCACAACAGATCCCCTCTTCCGTCGCCGTGTCAGCGAGGCCAGTTTGATCCGACTCCTCAACGCCATCGCATGGAAGCTCCACGATGCCCGCGAAGAGCAGCGCCAGAGTCGCCCAAGCAGCAGCCGCGCCTCTCTTCCAGGAGACAGCGCGTCGGGTCATTCCCAGGCCAGCACATCATCACCTACTGCTCGTAATCGAGCCCGCGCCCTGACACTTACAACCGAGGGTTCTGAATCTGGTGCGGGAGCTACGACTCTCGAGCCCGGTACCTACGTACAGGGCATGAATGTCCTGGCCGCCCCATTCCTCTACGCCGCTCGAAGCGAGGCCGAAGCCTTTGTCGCTTTCCATTCCCTTCTTACGCGCGAGTGTCCAGGATACATCCGCGGTGCCATGGACGGCGTCCATCGAGGCCTCGCACTTGTGGACAAGGTCCTAGCGATCGTGGATCCCAAGCTGAGCATGTATCTCACAGCCAAGGGGCTTTCGGCTGAGATCTATGCCTTCCCCTCAGTCCTCACTCTGTGCGCCTGCACACCACCCTTGCCTGAGGTGCTGCGGTTATGGGACTTTTTGTTCGCCTATGGGCCGCATCTCAACATTGTGTGCATCGTGGCCCAGCTCACCATTATGCGATCTCAAATTCTCCAATCACCAAGGTATGATTTTGTCCCGTCTTGTCCTGGTTGAAGTATAGTTCTGACACGATGATAGTCCCAACAAGGTCTTGAGATCTTTCCCCCAACTTAACGCCGATCTCGTCAAGTCCGTCACCATTGGCATTATTAAGAAGATTCCAGATGACGTCTATGCCGAGATTGTATCCCATGCTCTTTAATAAAGGGCATTGACTAGGGGTCCGAGCAACTTGAGATATCCCGAGGTACCTTGGTACTTTGCCTAGATACTGTTGTATGACACCACCACACCAAGCGAGACCACGAACCAACAGGGATCCTGGCCGCGACCTCACTGACGTGCATGCCGCCACGCGAGTCGGGGGGACATCCTCTATGCAAGGGGCGTGGCTCACAAACCCGAGGGTCCCGCAGCCTGGCCGGCGCCAACACCGCGCCATGCAAGTCAAGATAGACGAGCCGAGCCGGGCCGCTGCGTCTGCAACGGCGGCTCGATGTATTTATGTTTTTAACGGTTTTATGATTCAAGGTTCAAATGCGTAATGACTAGGGGGACACAGTACATATTTGTATGATTATAGTTTTCTGGCAAGGTTGAATGGATATGGAATGATAGAGTTGTCCTACAATGGATGACTTCAGGATGAATGAATGAATATATGAACGCTTTCGTCTATTATTAACCCTAAAGCCCGAGGCGTAACGAGGCCTCGGGTTGTTTCTGCTCATACACATGATTGCGTGAGTGTCTACTCTCGACACCTTCCCAGTCTCCAAGTTAACGCCGGTTTACATGCAATTACTTTTCGTCAAACGACATGAGGCTCCCTCTGGTCTATGCTGGACAATGAGAGCCAAGGTGATCTTTTGCTTTGGCCACCTCCATAGGTAGCATCCAATATACCAAACTGCTTGGTCGATGTAATGCGCCGAGTAGCGAGTGCCATTCCTCGTAAAGGTGTTCATGAGATATTGCAGGAGATAGGGGCGAAACCTCTTTTCCAACTCCATCACCCCCCAGGCCGCTCATCATCTAAACATGCCGAGAGACGCCATGGTGATCTGCGAGGTTGTCCGCTATATGGTGCTTCGGCGTGCGAATCTTTGCAGGGTGCAACAACTGCGTTAGTTGTTTGATTGGAACCAGGGCTCCGTTCAACAGCACCCGCTTGGACAGAATGTCGCGTCATTCGAGCCTATTAATCAATCTCCATGGAGGTCTAGCGAAAGAACACCTCGCGCAAGGCTGAAGCTAGTTGCAGCTGATGCCTTTAGTAAGAAGGGCAGCCAGCCTCCGCGCGGAGGAAAGCATTGGCAAAGAAACTTTGCATGGCTGTGTAGTGGAAAAGGATGCCACCGAGGACAGCAGCATGCCAGAGGTTGTGGCTTCCACCCACGTAGTCGAAGCAGCCGGGGTACCATCGCTCGGGGATCTTGCTGGCGTAGACCACCGCGCCCGTGAAATAGACAAACATGGATTTGGAGATAGGAGAGTAAAAGTCGTAGACAAAGTCTGGCCCGTGAGTCCACCCGAGCTGAACCATGGGCATGAAGCCGGTCAAGGCCAGACCAACATAAAATGCGACGCGGGCCCATGCCATGTCGGCGCCGTTAAACCGAGGGTGCCATGGGAGGATGACGCCTCCTATTCCGAGGAAGGCCGTCAAGCACATGTAGATCCACCGACTGATAGGATCGCAATAAAAGGCTGTGTACTCAGTTGTCATGATAGAGGCGGCGATAAGCAGGGAGATGCCGGTGTAGTCGACGCAAGCGAATATCGAGATGGCGTCGACATCGGCAACGGCATTCATCGTGTGCCAGACGGTCGAGCAGACCAATGTCAGACAAGCCATGACGAAGAAGACGCCCGCGACAAAGACGTCGGTCTTGGTGCTCAGCGTAAAGTTGCTGCTGCTCGGGTAAAAGTAGAGGGCGATCGCCAGAACCAGAATGAGGCCCAGGGCGTGGGACCAGATGTTGACCAGCTCGTTGGAAAGGTTGAATGCGGAAAGAACACACTCAAGCTTCGATTCAGTGAAGCGATATCCCTTCTTGATGTGAGGGTTATTCCTCCAGGGTGTGGGGAGGTCTTCGTAGCAAATAAGTCGGCCCTCCTTGGCCTGGACAATGGCTTGCTGGATGTGCTCCTCCAGAGACAGGGCAGCCTGAATGGCACGTTCAATACCTTCGTTGGCGACCCGGCGGCCTTCGTCCATGAAAGCCTCGGCGGCGTTGGCGGCATTTGCGAAACCCTGCTCGCGAAGCTTATAAGCGCGCGTCTCGAAATCGGAGAGCATGTTCTCGAGCAGGTCCACGCCAACGCGAGCCTTTTCGTTGAGCGACTCGGCAGCCTCGAGGGTTTCATGGTATCTCGTCTCCAGGGTTTCAACCATGATGTGTAACCGACGTCGGCCTGCGCCGAGGACTTCTTCAGAAGCATGGGAACATCGTGTGCGGACGGTCTGGAGGGTGGAAAAGGCGCGGGAAATGCTCGAGTCCTTGCTCAGGTCGACATAGTTCTCGATAAAGTCAAGACGGCGCTCGAGCTCCGAGAGGAACAAGTCCACCTTGAGGAGGAGACCCTCTTCGCCATCCATGATATGGCCAACGATAGATCGTCTCCGGGGAATGAAGAAAGAGTGTCGTCGCTTTCGAGGTTCAGCGCGGGGACGAATGTCGGATCCAGAGGTCGCAGCCAAAGTATCGTCGTCACGAGCCTGGTAGGCACAGGCCGTGGTGATGGCGGTGGTAACATCGGACATGGCGGCGGCTGGTAACTCGGTGCGAGGCGCCGTGGTGTATATGCCGGCGACGGCTGGCTGACGGGCGTTGGAGCGCTGAAACCGTTACAGTAGAGGCAGTGAGTGGCGGCCCTTCTAGTTGGCGGTGCTGATTTGCGGCGATAGGGACTGGCACTCTACATCCAATGCGTGTATGGCTTCGTCGAGGCCACGAGCGAAGAATGAGGAGAGCAATTGGTTGCTGAGACGGACGGCTATATCTATCGGGAGAAGTTGGGCGCAGCGAACGCACGCCTGCGGGCCCTGTGGTTGATTGGACGCGGGGGGCAACGATTACCGAGTTTGGCGGCGGTTGGGACTGGAACTTTTTTTTTCCTCCTCTCAGTTGAAACGTTGAATAAGGATCTGCAGGTAAGCCAAGCCTTGGGGATAGAAGATGTGATATAAATCTGGGGGATTGATTGTAAGTGGGAAAGGAGAGGAAGTCTCGCGGGACAAACAGCAGCAGCAAGGAGAGTGGGCTACGGATTACACGGAAAGGAATGGGGGAGAGAGTGAAGGAGCATGAAAGTAGAGAGATTGGACTGAGCTATTGATGAGGGAAAGGGAATCGACAAAATGGAGCCCAGTAGCTGAAATGACGGCTCCGGGGGCGGCCTTGGCGTCCATCCATCCATGACCCAGAGGGAACCCCGATGGTCCCTTGTTGGGCATGGAAGTTCTTAGCGGCCGCCACCCTGAAAAACCGCCTGCAGAGACGATTGGGCCGTCCACGGGCATCTCTGGAGAGGACCAACGTTACGACGCAGCACTGTGCTTCCGCGGGTGAGCAAGCCCGGTACGTCAGAGCTTGGCAATTAAAATCATCCACTCAAGATCAAACACCCGCGTCTGTTTGTACCAGAAATCACATATCAGCAAAAGAGACGCAACTTGCTGATCCTCCATGTCTTGAGCCTTTTTTTCCATCCCCAAGACGGGTACCTCGGCTAGCTACCTACAGTAGGTATCCTATCCCGTGCAGCAGCACCTCGTCAGCTCGCCACGGCCCGCCTGTGGATTTCCAGTAGCGGAAGAGGGTGGTTTACTTGCACCAATAGCGCACCAAACTCAGAGACGCCTCCGATGTCCCCCACGAGCCGATTGGGCCCCTGTTCCTGGACCAAGGATGATGGATCGGGGTTGAGAGAGGGGTTGCTCAACACATGGCGTGCCCAAGGGGGACAGCAGTTGGCCTGAACGTTGAACATCACCAGTCGACAGCGCAGAATCTCCAGCTGGAGGTGATACACGATTTACTTAATTAAAGCTGATGCTAGCCCAAACAACTTCAAGCTTAGTTACGCCCAGTTCTTGCTCTCCTCTCGACTCCCGTGCCTCGTAAGCAGCCGAGAACGGGCTAATGCTGACTAGGACCACCCAGGTTTTAATCTTGGTCACCTCAATTAGACAGGGGCTTGGGGTGATCCAGAGGCCGATGCCCGTGATTCAAGGCTGATTCAGACAGCCATCTCAAGATCATGAGTTGCACTCCATCACACCACGATGCCAAGGTGGAAATGACGAGGTCTGAGCTCGTCTCTTTCACATGCTCTCGTTGTCCAAATCCAGGGACAACGCAGTCCGAGCAATCAAGCCCCAAACAATGACTCCTTGCGCTGGCTACTAAGGCTGAAAGCGCATCTTGTCCTTGACCTCATTCCATCGTGAATGACCTCTCGCCTCCTCGCGTTTCCCCATGTCTTGAAAGCCGTCACGGGACTGAGTACAGCCCACACCCATAGCCGAAACTTCCAATTCCTCACTTTGACTTGGATAACCAACGCCCAGCTGAAGCGGGTAGGGCATGCCAAGTCGCTCCCTTTTGTATTGTTTCCGACAAAATTATGAGTCCGAGTAAATGAACTCTTCTACAGAGTAACACGAATGACAGCCCAGTTTGCGATGTCCTAGCAAAGGCGGCATTTGCCCACCTCCCATAGAACAGAGATTAGGGAGCATGCTTGGCGGCAAGATGGGCCCAACAAGTTCTGAGAATATCACAAAAAGATGCCGAGTTGGCGTTTCCATCGTGTCAATTGAATGTAAGGGCGAATACAGCGATAGCTAGACCTTACTGCCCGTTCTTGAGTCCATGCCTTGTAAATGCCACCAAGAAGCACATCGACTTCTACCAACAATGTTTTCGCTCCAAAAGTCGTGGGAAGCCGAATAGAACTACATGTGTCACTAAAAATAATTTCTACTCTTTCGGACTTCTCGACGTTCACTTGCGAAACAATGGATAACTAACTATTGAACAACTGGAAGTCTTTATAAGCCTCTGAAAGAGACTCGAGTTGCTCTCAAGAAGCCTTCGGTACTTAATAAGAAGACAAACGTGTCGTCCCCCAAGGGAATAGAAGACAGCAATATTTCCAAAAATTGCAACAAAGTTCGAAACCTTCCGAAGACTAATCAAAATCAACCTATTCCATAATTCGGATTATTCCAACGCTTTTATAAACCATATCACGTTGAATTCTCGAGGTCTCACCCTCTTCAGTCCAGCCTTGGCCCCGCTCCACTTTTCCCCAGTCTCACTTTCTGTCCCTGCAGGAACACAACAACCTTCGGCCTTGTTGTCGCTCGGGACTTCCGGAGCTCGGGTCATTTCATTCATCTCTTTCACCAGGAGCCATTTCCCCCTCCAGCACACCGCATCTCGCCTCTCGTTACCTTCGGATCACACTATCACGATTAAAGCCAGCAATCATGGCTATCGACAAGCTGGTCAAGGAGCCGAGCCTCGTCGCGGTCCTGCAGATTTCGGATCAGGCACGCGACCAGGCGAGCTCTCTCGTCAACCTCGCTGAGCAGCCACACAATGAAGCATCCGCGCCGGCCGAGATCCAGTCCGAAATCGCAAAGCAGCAGAAGCTCCTCTTTACCACCATGGCCCACCTGCGGGGACTGCATCGAAATGCCAGCTTGTCCGCTCGCGAGACCAAGGCCGAGACTGCTGAGGCGCGTCAGGAAGTCGATCGTCTACATCTCCAGCTCCAGAACCTGTATTATGAACAAAGGCATCTGCAAGGAGAGATTACTGCCTGCGAGTCATACGAGTACGCGCCGTCGCCTTCCACTCAAACAAAGACGACTCGAGGCACTCCGACTAACACTTCCTAGCCACAAGTACCAACAACTGCCTCTCATCCCGGTTGAAGAGTTCCTTGCCCAGCAACCCGAACACCAAAACGACGACGAGAACACCCTCATGGTGGCTCGCATCGATCACGAACGAGCGGAACGTGAAGCTCTCGAACAGCAGCGCCAGGAGCTTCTGAAGCGGAAACAGAAGCTCATTGCAGATAACAAAAGACGAAAAGATGACTTGGCCAACCTGGACAATGACTTGGAGAAGTTCATTGACGTAAGTATCCTTGGACTTTTCGCACCAAGAGGGTGCCCTTTGTAGACCAGGTCTAACCTTCTGCCAGGCCGCAAAACCGATACAGAAACTTTTCGACAAGGCACCTTAGGCATAGCAAGCCAAAAAGCGAAAAGAACGGAAACGGTTGAAAGGGCAGGTTTTGATCCAGCTGCAGTGAAGGGTTCATTACCAATGGCGGATGGTCCATAATCCGCCCAGTGCGAAAGAGTTGGCATAGAAAGGTGCGTATAGTTCCAGAGCTCTTGCTGAAGATCATGAGTTGAACAAATCAAGGCACAGGCTCTCTGGATGGGCGCAAGGCGTTTGGGGAGGGTCGATTCAGCACTCCACGAGATATCAGATACCCTTCGAGATTATCGAAATACCCAAGGATTCATCATAATTTACGTGATCACCAGTACCGTCCCTCTACCGCATATCAGTGTTTTTCGGAGTCGACGTGAAATCAACAAGGACCTACCGTGAGGGAGCATTGATGGCCGATTTTCTCAAGTACTAATGGAACCACTTGCATTCCCCAAGAGATAGGAACACCAGCTTTATCAGGTTTGCGCGAACTTTCTGTCATGGCTCACGACAGCCCATCATGGGAACACTCTTGACGACAATCTACAGGGCACACTTGAGCAGCCAATTCCTTCTCCTCCTCGAGCCTTGTCTATTCACCGCCACATAGACGTCGATGTTGGGGACTCATCAAAAATGGGACCTTCGTTATCTCGAGGAACTTGATTCACTAACAATTTATTCAGGCGGTAAGGGTGAGGGATGAGTACAATCCTTCAGCCTTTCCGTCCTCCAGCCTTCCAATCTCCCAAGGGCCATGGCGGTGGAAGCCCAAGCACAACACCATGACGATGATCCATCTAACGTCGGTTACGGCGCGCCGTCGCTGTCGCAGCGAGTTGACGATTAACAGGGGGAGGTTGACAGAAGCGCAGATATCCAATCACTACACCTCGTGGGCCAATAACAGCCAAGCATCGACGGGGGACTGGCAGAGGGTCCATGGGTTGGTGTCGACTAAATGGGGCCCACAATCGCCGGGCACAACGACCATTGTCTTTCACGCGCCTGAAAAAAGAAGCTTAGGAGCTTGTCGCTACTCCCTCCTGCTCCGCCAAATTTCAGCCCATGGCCCAACGGTTACATGGCTTTAACGGATCAAGAGCCAGTGGTAGACACGCGTGTTGTGGCAATGCGTTGCGATTGACGAGTGATGTCTCGGCAACGAGAGCGGTCCCAAGGCGGCGTCACAGCGGTCACACACAGGCTACCAAAACGAATGAGCCTCGTGGACACAACCTCGAGCCAGTGAACGACGGCTCCTTATCAACGTTGTCGAGCAGACGCAGACCAAGGGCCAAGGCCATGTCACTCGTGATCTGTGTTTGATTAGGATCGTGGGTGCTGGGTAATGCGCCCATTCCTGAATGTTAAGGTGATCAAGATGGCGATTTTGGAGCAACGGGACTTGATACGATCGACTGATTCGCTATGCCATGATATTCAACAAGCGACGAAGGGGCGGTCCCAGGTCGAACAGGCGCGTGAGCAGTCGAGTGCTATCACAAGTCGACAGCAGGGAAGGATTCAACATGGCCAGCCCGATTGTCACCTATCTCCATTATCCTGATGTCGGCGAAAGACTGCCCAACGAGCCCCTTCGCCATCTAGCCAGGGGAAGAATCAGAAAACAGCCCTTGATCCGATCTTCCTAGAGGGAGCACTCAGCAGAGGCTGGTAGTTCGTTTCCGAAAGCCAATGCGAATATTATGCCTATCCGAAACCCACATGGGTCGAGACTCCACATGGGACATCCAGATTCTGCTAGGCTTGACACCCGAGGGAAAAGCCAAAAAGGGAAATTCGATGTCCGCCAATCTATACAACACAATCTGCACTTCGCGGTCGTGCTGCCCACCTTGTCTGGCACAATAATGTGCTTGACTTGCGGACATGGACACATTGGTCAGCTCCACGTCATCTCGTCCAGATGCCTGTGTGGTCTTCTTGAAGCTGGAGGTTGAGACTTGGTTCGAACAAGGGCCTGACAACCCCGGCTTGGATCTGGGTTCGCGCATCTTTTGGACAGGGCTTGGAGGACCCTGCGCAACACATCTCGAATCATGGGCCTCTACTTGTCTGTGACTGGTCGAACTAAGCAGCATCCGGCTTTTCTCAAGGAAGAGAAACACAGAAGTTCAAGGGTTCTCCAACCCACTTTGTTCATCCTCCACTATGGACTGGCTTGTTCTGCTAGCCAAGTATCACAGATCTACCGCTCGGTACTTTGGCCTTTAACGCTGGCATTGACTCATCGGTGTACTTTCTATATTGCTCAGAACGAAATCGGCTTAACACTGAGATGGAGCATGGTTCTGTTGTCCATGGCGGAAGCAAATTGGGTCATGGGTTAGGAATCCCCCGTTCCACCGCCATGCTTGGTTATCGCCAAGCAAGGTTGGAAGCTCAAGGGTACGGTACAGTACTGCCGTGTGCATGGAGCATGAACTGGGAGGTAACCATACCCCCGCGTGGTGTAGTGTGAATCCGCATGGAGCACCTTGGTGGTGAGGATGTCTTGGCTTGACTGTCGTCTCCTCTAGCGTTGGACCCTTGGATGTTCGCTTTGCCGATATCTCGACGCCGCCTCCCCGTTCTCGCCTTCTCCTTTCCTCACTGATATTGGCCTCCCCGTAGTAGCTCACTCATTGGAGTTTCTGTACTGTCTGACGTCGTCGAGCTCAGCCTTGCAGGTGCACGCGAGGACACCAGCACCGAGCTTCCCCGAGCTGCGTTGGTCCCAGATTTCTTCATCTACTCCCTTGCTCTTTCCACTTCTTCCTCTTCCTCCCACCTCGGGACTCCCTCTTATTGCTTTGTGAAAGGTTGTGAGAACCCATCCTCCTTTCCCTTTCGTCCTCCTCGTTGTCGTATTGTCACAGGCTGCCTCTTTGGCAGTTGGAGCCTTTTCGGCGCTCTTCAACCTCTCCCGTCGAGCGCGAGCCTGCGCTCTTGTCTCGAAAATGTCTCTCTTCACTTGGTGTGCTCAACGCGCCGGTGGTCTGAGTATGATCATTTTGATTGCGCTCTGCTACTGGGTCATATCGCGCGAGTCGGTCACTGAGCAGCATCGATACAAGTATGAGCAACCCAACAACCAGGGCACGTATTACTCGTCCACGTCGACGACGGGCGCGGGCATTTGGACCTACCTTTTCTCATACTATTGCCTCCTTATCCATGTTCTGGTCTGCGTCTTCCCTCTTCGCGCATGCTGGACCGTCTGGACCCTCACGCAATCGTTAAAGCGCGCGGCACAGAGCCATTCCCTCCTTGACCTGAAGAAGCTCGCTTCGCGCCGCGACTCGTACACGTCAGTATCGAGCTCAGAGACCCTCATCTCTAGCCACAATGGCGGGTGCTCCTCGACCACTAGCGAGGCCGGGGATATTGACCCTGAGCTTTACACGGACGGCGTGTCTGGGGCTGGTGACAGTGTTATCCACGCCATCGTCATTCCCAACTACAAGGAAGAGCATGACACCCTCAAAGAGACGCTTGAGGTTTTGGCTTGTCACCCTCAGGCGCAGGACTCGTATGATGTAAGTCTTCTCCTTTGCCACTGTCAGCCCCATCGTGTTCTATGATCCAGAACCGCGATGGTTTCTGTATGTCCTAAGCGGCTAACACTGTGTTTCAACTAGGTATATCTCGGAATGGAGCAGCGCGAGGCTAATGCCGAAACCAAGGCCCTAGGTCTGATTCAGGAGTTTGCCAAAAAGTTCCGGTCAATCGACTTTACCCTTCATCCATCAGACATCCCTGGTGAAGCAGCAGGAAAGGGTAGCAATATTGGTTGGGCTGCGCGCAAACTAAGCGAAAAGTACTCGATGGGAGTGAGGAGAAACGTGATTATCACTGGAATCGATGGTGAGATTCGCCTCATGAAGCCCCTTTGACTGAAGAGACCCCTACTGACTCGGGTTGCGCATCTAGCCGACAGCCACCTCTCCTCCAGCTACTTTACAATTCTCGCCAACATGCACTTGTCCTACCCCGAGACTGCATTGACGACGGTTTATTCAGCTCCTGTCATTTTCGATCGCAACGCACACGCGGTTCCCGCCCTTGTTCGCGTGGCCGACATTCTCTGGTGTGCTGCTGGCATGTCAGGCCTCTACCCTGGCTCCACCATCTCCCCTCCCACATCAGTCTATTCCCTCCCCTTGGATCTGGTTGATCGTGTGGGTGGGTGGGATTGTGGCAGCGAAGCCATTGGCGAAGATCTTCACATGTACATCAAGTGTTTCTTCACTCTCAATGGCAACTTGACTAGCCGCGTCATCCACAGTCCCGTCAGCCAGAGCAACGTCACTGGTGGAGGCAGCACCTTGGGCGACATTCGAGCCCGGTACAAGCAGGCCCTCCGTCACATGTGGGGAGCTCTCGATACAGGCTTCGCCCTTCGCAGATTGGTTGAGATGTGGCAGGACCGAAAGCAAACTTCTCGAACATATCAGCCCCTCCACTGCACTTTCGCCGATTCCAACAGTCTTGCCATCCATGAGAGCCAGCTTAGAAGTGAGGGCAATAGCCAGCCATGTGAGAATGGCATCTTCTCAGACATCATCAAGGACACTATCAAGGAACCGCACTGGGAACATGTCTTCTACATGATGCATCGGCTTTTTGAAGCACATTTCCTCCCTGTTCACATGGCTGTCTTGGTGCTGGCCTCGACTATCTATGTAAAACTTACAGAGGGCAACGAAGACCCCCATGACCTTGCGTGGGTTTTCGGCTGGTGCAACGTAATCCGCATTTTTGGCTTCTTCCAGATCAGCATCTACGTCTTCCTATATGAGAGCTTCCACCGGGTCGGTGTGGCAAGCCGCGAGAGGGAGATGGTCAAGGCAGGATTGGCCAGCGAGATGGACTTCTCTCGACGATCTCTTGGAAAGAACTGGGTTGACTACCTTGTCATTCCCGTGGTTGCTCCCCTGTACGGCACCATCCCCAGCGCCCAGGCCCTGATCTGCCAGCTGTGGGCTCAAGACTTGGTCTACACTGTGAGCAAGAAGGCAACACGACGACAAATACCGATTGTGAGGGTGGACGAAATGGCCTAGACGGTGGGGTCAGCAGTCTCAACTAATAAGGAGGACTCGGATGCTGCATGGCGAGACTTGCGATGACCATGAGATGGACAACGATGGATGGCGCGACGACAGGGACACCTGTATCGCATGGCATAATGACTTGGTTATTTGCGTAAGTGAACTTGATAAAGGCATGATTAGGAGTTCAAGGTACAGATTAGGCATGTAGGCATTTCAGGGTGTTCGTATAGAGACTCTTGGGTTTTGAGTCGAGGGAGGTATCGATGGATTAATGAATGGTACTCCAACTTACTTATTACCCTAGGTACATAACTATTCTGATTAGGCATGTCTAGTGGCCATTGCTTTGACGATTGCTTGGTATGACAAGACTCGAGTACTAGTAGTATATAAAGTGTGTCTCATGAAGGTGGAGCATCGGAGGTTGCTCGAGGTGAGTGGAGCTTGTCGGCGCCGACTTGACATTCAAGTTCCGTAGTGCTTCGGATGTTAAAGCCAAGTCAGCCAATCACAGCAACGCCAAGAGACGGATTCAGCACTCGAAGAATTGAGACTTGCAACCACTTCAGCGTCTACATGCCGAGCTGATTCCAGGACGAAGCGGATCGGAGTATAAGATGTCAGGAGACGCGTCAGTAATTTGAATCAAGAAGCCCGAGTATATAATATAATAATATGGTTCTGTCTCGCTGTTGGAATTATCAACTCTCATTGTCCCATTACGACTTGTCAACTTGCGAGTAGATAAATCTGGAGAGAAATCAACGATAGCCATGGCATCCAAACAGCTACTAATCGGCGTCTTCATCCCTACAGGCGCACAGTTCCTCGACGTTGCGACTATCGACGTGCTCGCCTCCATGTCCAAGGAGTACCTTGGCGGGCTTCCCCACCTCCCGGCGCACATCGCCGAACTGGCACCAAGCACCAAGATCATCTACATCACATCGCCAGAGCTCTTCCCAGACGTGCCCTTAACAGCCGATCTTTCGATCCGGGCAACGCACACCTTTGAGGACGAGGCCGTGGCGCCAGGCAAGCTGGACATTGTCGTGGTGCCTGGGCCGGACCCGAGTGCCTCGTTTGATGATGGCGCGACCAAGTGGCTAAGAGATCAGTTTCATGCCAAGGATGTAGATGTCTTGAGTGTCTGTACGGGCGTGTTCCTCTGCGCCGCGGCGGGCATCTTGGACGGCAAGACTGTGAGTGGACCAAGAGGGTTGCAGAATGAGATGGTCAAGAGACATCCAAAGGTGAAGCTGGTGGGAGAAAAGTATCGATGGGTTCAAGACGGCAACATATGGTCAAGTGGTAAGTTTCAGTGAAGTCTGTCCATATCACGACGCTCGGCTAATGCAATCTCTCAGGCGGAGTGACCAACGGCAACGACCTCATGGCTGCGTACGCCCGTGCGAGCCCAAAGCACTGGCCTGGGCCCGTAGCCGAGATGGGCGCCATGTTGACCGACGTGGGTGATCGATCTCAGATCTATGGCGAGGGACAGAGCAGGTTCATGCTGGGAGTGGCTTGGCAGATTGTCAAGGCGTGGTTCATGAGCTTGGGGAAGGGTAAGGCGAAGGCGAGCTAGGCGAGGACAGGACAGTTTTTGATCGAGGAGGGTAACTTGGCACGTGTTAGTTAGTGAGTTTCTTTAATACCACTCTTGTATTTAAAACCCCGGGTTGTCAATTGATAGATAGAGATCACTGGATGAGTTGACTCCATCAGAAGCTCACCATGTCCATCTCCAGGCTTGAAAAGACCTCGGCGGCTCCGTGCATTCGTTACTTGACTCGACACCAGGCCACAATGGGCTGAGAAGTACGTACTCGGTTCGTAACTGACCGTCTTTTTGTTAGCTTCTGAATGTTCGTCCGTTCCATCTTTGGTGGAAACTTGCAGCGGGAAAATCTGCATTGCAGCGGAGACCATCTGGTTGCTGAGACAGCGACCGCCCCGTTACGATAAGGTCCTTATCGCAGCCTCTGATTGGCGCTTTCTGTTTTGCGCGGTGGGGTTGCCTGCTCGTCCCCAAAAAAAAATTTCGAGCTCTCTTCTAGCAGTTGCTTCTCGACTTCTTCTTCGTCCCGTCGTCGTGAACGAGAACCTCTTCTTCAACTTCCATCTCAACCAACCCTCTTCCCTCTCCTGCTTCTCTTCGAGGTTCATCCCTTCGTTCACGATTTCTTCATCCATCGTATTCATTTCATCAACGAACACCTAATATCCCACATTCAAGATGTCTGCTGTTCCTGGTCCCGTCTACGGCCTCGAGGTCCCTCCTGGAGAGATCTTGATTCCTGCCGCCATGGAATTCCCTGCCTCTGTGAGTCGCCGTCCTGCCTCTTACGACGCTGCTGGTTCGATGCGACGCAATGCGCTGGCTTGTTTCGGCTTGTCGCGACGCTTGCGACACCGTCGCTTCGCCCTTTGGAGCTCGACTTGCTAACCGTGAAAAATTGCAGTTCCGCATCACAATGGCTGCCGTGGATCCCACCCAGGAGCCCGAGGCCGATGCTGAGGGCAACGTTCCCTCCGTCCCTCGCTCCACCGTCCGACTCGTCAAGCGAGCCTTCCCCGGTCTTGATGATGAGGACGAGGACGACGAGGTTGATGACGAGTACCTGAGGGCCCTCCTCGCCGGAGAGGACGATGAGTCTGATTCCGACGAAGAGGCCAACGGTGGCCCCAGCGACCCCGCCAAGTCCAAGAAGCAGAAGCAGGCCGAAGCCATCAAGAAGCTCATCGAGTCCGCCCAGGCCGAGTCTGACGAGGACGAGGAGATGGAGGATGCCAAGCCCAAGAACAAGGGCAAGGGCAAGGCCGTCGAGGAGGACTCTGATGAGGACGATGAGGATGATGATAGCGACCTCGACAGCGAGGGTGCCGACCTTGAGAACTTTGTCATCTGCACTCTTGACACCGAGCGAGTAAGTCAATTGTGACCGGCGCTCTTCTGAACACAACCAGCTAACACCTACTCTCCAGAACTACCAGCAGCCCCTTGACATCACCGTTAACCACGGTGAGAAGGTCTTCTTTGTCGTCACCGGTACCCACACCGTTTACCTCACCGGTAACTACATCATGGACGACGATGATGATGAGGATTCCGAGGATGAGGACGACTACGACTACGACCCTGAGGAGCTCGACTACGAGCTTGGTGGTGAGGGCAGCGATGAGAGCGACGAGCTCGATGGCCTTGAGGACCCCCGCATCCAGGAGGTCGACACTGATGAGGAGGAGGCTCCTAAGCTGGTGCCCGTCAAGAAGGGCAAGAACAAGCGCTCCGCTGAGGAGGCCACCGAGGGTCTTGATGAGCTGATGGCCAAGGACGATGCCAAGCTCTCCAAGAAGCAGCAGAAGAAGCTCAAGAACAACAAGGGCGAGGCTGTTGCCGCTGAGGACAAGAAGGACGCCAAGAAGGTTCAGTTCGCCAAGAACCTCGAGCAGGGCCCTACCGGCTCAACTGAGAAGGCCAAGCAGGCCAAGGCCACCCCCAGCGTCAAGGTTGTCCAGGGCGTCACCGTCGACGACCGAACCATTGGCAACGGCCGCACTGTCAAGAACGGCGACACCGTCGGTGTCCGATACATTGGCAAGCTCCAGAACGGCAAGCAGTTTGATGGTGAGTGTCGATTCCATTCGTGATTAGGATATCTAGACTAACCCATTGATAGCCAACAAGAAGGGCAAGCCTTTCTCCTTCAAGGTCGGCAAGGGCCAGGTCATCAAGGGTTGGGACATTGGTGTCGTCGGCATGTCCATTGGCGGTGAGCGCCGCTTGACCATTCCCGCTCACCTTGCCTACGGTTCCCGAGGCCTTCCTGGCATCCCTGCCAACAGCACATTGACCTTTGACGTCAAGCTCCTCGAGATCAAGTGAGCGCGTGGATAGATGCCAAGGCAGAATCCAGCGTCCGCTCATCACGGGCCGTATGTACTAATACCCCTTCTGTGGCCCAGTGCCGAGTCTTGCGAGGAGTTGATGAGTACGGATTTGGCCGTGTTTCGTGGGACTCCCAAGTTCCCATCTACTGCTCGGTCAAGGTCATGTTTCATGCTATGATGAGGAGCCCTAGACCTTTGCCATCTGCGAAGAACCGGTGTTTGTATAGAAGAACACACGGGGAGCAGCATTGGCGGCAAGCAGGGATGATGGGGCGAGGACCTGCATCGCATGGAATTGGCGTATGGCAAGAAAAGGGATCATTTTGCGTTTGTTGCCCACAAGATGGTTAGGTAGTCTTGTGGTTTTCTAGTTAAAACGGATGGTTCGAGGGTTGGTTGTAAGGTTGTGCAAATACAGAATCTGATTTCTTTCTCTCTTACTCACTGGGACGTCAAGTCTTGATTGCAAATAAACATGTACTTTGTTCCTTCTCATCTTAGACCTTGCATCCAATGCTTTCGTTAGTGCTGTATGGCCTTGATCGCGCCTTTCCTCTAGGGTAGTGGTGGTCTGTACCTCGAGAAGGCACCACCCCACGACAGCTTAAACTCCCGTTGTCTAACACACTCAACCTTGTCCATCTACACACCATCAACTACCACAGTTTTGCACAATTAGCCGTGAACTCGCGGCCAGGTTTCGTCTCTCTCTTTGTTAGATAACCACCCCATCTTTCTTTTTCCAGCAGCCCAATAATTCTAGCATTCATCCAACACTGACTTTCAATATCAGCTACCCTGCAGCATCATGGGCCCAACTCTGGTCGAGAAAACAAGTCATCAACTACTACACTTTTCATCTGGTGAATCTGGGAACTCTCCTGGACCATCTCCTCTAGGTTCCGTCTAGAATGGGGAAGAGGATGGAGACGGAAAACATGTCATGGGCCTGCGCCGTACCGGCTCCAAAGTCTGGAAAGACATCCGTGGTGTCATTAGGGCAATTGGGAGGAGCAGTCGCAGCGGTAAGGAGATCCAGCACCTGCTACTTTGCGACATCATACTCACTTGTCCTACACAGGCCTCGAAGCTTCTGCAGACTCGCACATAGTCCCCGCGGACTCTACTAAAGCCTCTGTACTGACTATTCCACGCCACGCCGAAGAACCTCCCAAACGCACCCCCAAAGGCATAGGCGCCAAGGACCTCATTCGGAAACTTAGGCTCAATCCTGCGGCTTTGGACTCCAATTCGACTCTAGTACAGCGAAGCCCTTTGAAGAGGGCACGGAGCTCGCTTCTGGTCTTGCACAGCGCCCACTCGAGCGACCTGGACACTCCACGTTCGTCTGGAGCAAGTGACAAGATATCGGCTGCGGGTGTCGATTCAACAAGAAAGACGTCGGTCGACTCCCGTTCCTCACAATGGAATAAGGAAACTGCCATTAGACGACACAGACGAAACCCATGGACTCGATCAAGTCCAGAAGGCCGCGCTCTTAGCACCATCCCCGAAGCTGGTGTTGTACAAGCTCGGCCTACTATTGCAACTGTCGAGAGAGCGTCTGCTGCCAAAATATTCCTCGAAACATACTTCAATGAGCTTCTCTACAAGCCCGATACCCGTGCTCTAAGGCGGCAATGTCTGGAATCTCAGTTGTGCCACTGTCTCTACTTGACCCCTGACCAGAAAGAGGTGATTCGAGCTTCCAACGACTGCCAGGAGACGTGGCATTTGAGAGAGCTACGAGTGATGAAGTCCAAAGCTATCTCACATATTGGCAGGAAGGACGGTAACACGTCTCCCGACAACTACGAGCCCCTGCAGATTTTGGGCAAGGGAAGCTTTGGAGTCGTGAGATTGGTCCGTGAGAGGCCTGCTCCTGGGCATGCTTTCCCAGGGCAGGTCTATGCCATGAAAGTTATTCGGAAATCCGAAATGCTACGCAACAGCCAAGAAGGCCATCTGAGGGCCGAAAGAGACTTCTTGGTTGCTTCCGAGGGCTCACAATGGTTGGTGGTCTGAAAGCCCCTATTTGCAAGTGACTGGCTAACCTGTACCATGGCAGGGCTGTTCCATTGATAGCCAGTTTTCAAGATGCTGCGAATCTTTATCTGGTCATGGAATACATGCCAGGCGGTGACTTTCTGGGACTGCTCATACGCCAGAACATCCTTCGGGAGCATGTTGCGCAGTTCTACATTGCCGAGATGATCCTTGCTGTGGAGGAAGCTCATCGCCTCAACTTTATCCATCGAGATATCAAGCCCGACAACTTTCTGATATCTGCGTCTAGTCACCTGAAGATATCCGACTTTGGGCTTGCTTTCGATGACCACTGGTCCCATGATGCTGCGTACTACAACAGTCATCGATATTCTCTCGTCCGGAGACTGGGAATCAATATCAATGGAGACGAGGCTGATCAGAAGAGCAGCAAAGACATTCTGAAGCAGTTCGAATGGTATCAGTCTCTTGTATCAGGACTTGACAGACATGGAAAGTATCCCCTGGCGAAGGATGAGGACCTGCAGAGCCTCATCGGCTGGAGAAACCGACACGGCAACCGCACTGCGGCGAGGTCGGTTGTTGGGACGAGCCAATACATGGCCCCGGAGGTTGTTCTTGGCCAGCAGTACGACGGGAGATGTGACTAGTAGAGCATTGGCACCATCCTGTATGAATGCCTCTACGGGCAAACGCCTTTTTTGGCCGAGGAAGGGCGCAAGCAGACCAAACAAAACATTGTGGTGAGTACACCCAAACTTCGAGGAACTGGCACCTGAGCGAAACTGACAGAAAAGTAGGAATTCAAGAATCACTTCTCGTTTCCGCATCGGCCTGCGGTTAGCGAAAAATGTAAAGATCTGATCTGCCGCTTGATACAGGAGAAGGAGTACCGGCTTTGCTCGAGAAAGTATCAGATGAGATATCGCGCCCCGTTCGACGGCACTCGTTCTACAGAATATGTCGGACGTTATGTCTTTGCCAATGATGCAGAAGACATCAAGGCACACAGGTGGTTCAGGAATATCCCATGGGATCGATTGCAGTCAATGCCGCCCCCCTTCACTCCGCACCTACAGGGTGACGATGACGCTCACTACTTCGACGAGTCCGAGCCTTTCGAAGACTGGTCCGAGTCAATGCCCTCGGGCGTTTTCCTAAACTCGGAGGACGTGAGAACCCTGCTCTGTGGGTTCGAGACTCATGTTCAAGAGAAGGCAATGGAACTTGTCAAGACACCTTTTGACGCAGCCAAACTTCGAGGCATCGACCGCGATCTCGATGCCTCCAAAGAACTACAACCCAACGAAAAGCTTGCGCTGAAGCAGTTTGTGAGATTCTATGGCCACAAGGAGCGTAGACGGCCACGGGACATGCTTCTCCGAGACAAGGATACCAGAAAGACAGTCATGAAGATTCGGAGAGAGACGGCCTTCATAGGGTACACCTGGCGAAGGATGAGGCCTGGGGGATATATCGCTCTGAGACCGACGGATTCAGGAAACGAGTTGGAACATTGATAGATAAGACCTCTTCTGGTGACGTAGGAGAAGAGTCGGTCCCAGGCAGGGACCAGAGCGAGAATCGGACTTGGATAATCATTATTGGTATTATTATCATTAGAAATTATTAAGCAAGCTTTGCTTTAGTAGTAGTATACACCGTGTTTTATCCTAACATCTTTGCGTTCATGAATCCTGAACCGTAAAGTCATTAACTGGGTAATAATAATTCGATCAAAACATCGTTCCGTCATTGAGATGATTTAGGTCTTCGTCCAGGGCTATTCTGAGTCTCGGCCTCTGTCAAGGCGACGAGATCACCAGCTGCCACGGCCTTGGCGTTGCGAATCTCCCATTCAAACTCCTTGAGGGCCCTGATCTCCCAGGAGAAGAAGAGGAGGGAGAGCAGTCCGTCGACCACGCCAGCAGCCAAGCCTAAACTGCTGATGAGCATGAGGATGAAGGCGACATAGTTTTCGGGGCTGAACCAGACAGCCACCAAGCAGGCGAGCCAGACGAGAAGGGCCGCAAAAAAGTGAACACCGCGCCAGTAACGCTGACGAATCTCACGGGCATGATACGACTGAATCATGGCCAAGACGTCGTCATAACCAGACATGGGGAGTGACTCGTGATCCGGGAACCGGCCGTGATGGAGCTGGTCGTCGGGGTCGGGAGATCGACTGGCATCTGCAGAATGAGTGCTGCTGGCCGGGCTACTGGGAGCTAGGTATGCACCAGTCTGGAGCGCAGCCGAGGGAGTTTCGACACGAGGTCCAATTGGCCTTGAGATTGGCGAAGGGGTGTGCCGGGTAAGGGTCGCCTGAACAGCAAAATGATCCGAGAGCGAGCAATTGAGCTCAGGATGACGCTCAGTCATGGAGACAATGGCAGACTTGATGATCCATCCTGGAGTCGTGGCTGGAGCATCAGGTTCAACGCCCGTAGAGGTGAATATGTAGTCGAGGCGCTTGCCACGGGGGTCGATAGCATCGGGCGACACATCGTAAGATTGACCTGATCTCAAACGGTTCTGCTGGTTCTTGGTCCACCGCCAGGTGTTGTAGACGGAATCACTAGTTGCGCCATTCTCGAGGAGGTTGAAGTCGGCAGTGGGAATTGGGCGGCGGCGAGCCTTCTCGGCGGGGTGGCTAGCAGGACCGAGTGCACTATCAGGGTGGAGGACGCGCCAGACGTCGCGGACAGGGGCGTGGGAGGTGATGAGGCGGTGGGCGAGAGATAGGGGGAGCATGTTGAAGTCGCCCATAGCGACAACAAGATGACCGCGCTCAGCGGCGCCACGAAGGAGCTTGGAGAGTTCCCATGCCTGGGCGGTACGGTGGCAGATGTATGTGCTCTTGGGTTCAGGCTCGTAAGGGGCATGGGTCTGCGCGAGGGACAGAGTCAGCTACTGATGGAGTATTTGGAGGGGTTTAACAAGGCTGCAGAGACCAAAGCCAGAGACGTCAAAGTCAGTACAATAATAAACTTACATGTGTGTTGAATACCTCAATAACGTCCTTTCTTCGGGGTCCATAGCGAATCTTGGCACATGCGACACCTTTACCGACATACCAGTCTCCTCTCCAAAAGGCAGTCGGGCGGCCGTTGAGGGGATACTTGAACATGGTACTCTCCTCGATAGGCCAGCGACTGAGGATGGCTAGACCGCCACCAAAGGCGCCGCTGTGGTAGAACTTGCCATAGGGGAGAATCTGGCGCGTGTGTCGGCGGATCGCCTGGTAATCCTCCTGAGTCCAACACTCTTGCAGAGCTACGATATGAGGTGCGGGGGCGAGAATGGCGAGCTGGCGACCGATCTCGTCGAGACGAGGTGCGCGGAGGGTCGAGATGTGAAGAAGACCCCAGCAGTTGAGAGTCAGGAGGTTGAGTTCGGTCGGGAGGCCATGAGGATCCTCATCAGGGATGACGGTCGCGGTAGGCGTCGTGACATGTTCGGTGGTGTCGCTCGAGATGACCATGACGATAGTGGGATGTAGGCGAGATATTATGAAGACTTGTATTACTTGGAGGAGGGGAATAAAAAAGGAAAAAGAATAGCAAGACTCGCAATGATGCGACGACGCGGTCGAGGATAGGGAAAGTGGGAGGACGGTGCGCGCCTCGGCTCGGCTGATGATGGACCGGCAGGATATTAGTTAATTACGATGCTGAGCCAGACACCGTCAAATGGTCGATCTCATCCGTCACTAGCGGCAGGCGCTAACAAGCGTTGAAAGGAGATGACGATAAGCTGAGACAAGAAAGGAAAGATAAAAAAGGGAGTGAACTGTTCGATGTGATTGTGTGGGGGAAGTCTGAAGCAAGAAAAAGAAAAACACAATTGATGATAATTTACTCTTGCATCACCCCCTGCGACTTCCCTTCTTTCCCTGCCGGTACTTGTTGTTTCGTACCATTCCTTCCAGTTCATCTCAGGTACGGCGACCGGTGTGGGGCCAATGTAAGTGGGGCCGACCATGCCGAGAGTGGCTCGACCAGCTCCGGGGGGTGATTCTTCTAGTAATATCGAAGCCGTTCTCGTTCTTGGCAGCTGTGCCGTAAAGTACTCTCATCTCGTAGGGCTATATTTGCCTTGATATTAATGAGCTGAATGAAACCACCGACTGATGAAACAGCACAGCACAGCTACATATACATTATCCCGGACCTTTGTAACATCATAGTTCATCCACTGAGTGCCCCCTCACACGCCCAAAGTAACATCCCATTGAAGCTCACCCATGAACCAAACAGAGCTCTCCCATCCAAGCTGTTTAGCTGAGCCACACCTTTCTGTGAGAGCGGGGAACAAAGGCTTCCACACACACCCCTTGCTAGAAAAATCTCCGGCTTTCAACACACTTCGCCATGCCACCATACAAAACAAGGTCCTTCCCCCTCACCGAGCTTGACACACCACCACCCATCCAAGCATCACTTAGCTCGGGCATCATCGGCTCTCCCCTCATCCCGGAAGTTCGGGAACATTCTCGTAGAATCGTATTTGGAAGTCGACCACGTGAAACTCTCTCGTAGTCTCATGAGGGCACACACTGTGGCAGCTCATTTTACTTCATTACACGTCTCCCCGTAAATATATACAGCTTCGTGGTGCCTCGATGAAACATCCGGAACAGATGCCTTTGTGCTTCCCCAGTTGTTCAGCCTACGTTGCTTGATCGGCGTGTCACGTCATCTTATACGACTTGTCATCCATATCGAACCCCCCCCCAGCATCAGCTCCAAGCCTTACAACACCATCTACAGCTGCTTACTAGGTTCTATCGGTTGACCCACCATCGCAAACCCATCATGGCTACCGTCTTCGAGTCGTTCCTAATCAAGTTCAAGCCCATCTTCGTAACTTCCCCTGACTCACCTCCCGCCGCCTTCTCCTCCGTCGCCGACCAGCTCAAGGCTGTCCCGGGCGTCGAGTCCGTCCATCTCGGCCACCCGCTTGAGAAGCCGGACCACTGGGTCCTTGGTGTGCGCTGGGCTTCACGCTCCGCCCACGACGCCTTCATCTCGAGCTCCGCCGCAACGGAGTGGAACGCCTCGCTGCGCGCCCTGCTGGCAGAGCATCCCATCGTCAGCCCTGCCGCCGAGTACACGGGTGATGTCGGGGCTGCACTTGCTGCTCCCATCACTGAGTTCTGCACGTGCTGGGGCGCAGACGAGAGTTTCACCGAGAACAATATGAAGCCTTTCGCCGAGGCTTGCGACGCCGGGGGCCTAGCCGGCTTTCATGGCCTGGCTTATGGCCAGTTTGTCCAGGCCGAGCACGAGAACCCATCTGTGATTCCTGGCCTTGCTTCGAGATTGCTGCTAGGTTGGGATAGCAAGGAGGCCCATCTGCAGCACAAGAATGTTGGAAGTGGTAAGGAACAACGTGCGTTCTGCTGAGTGGCACTGCTAATCTTGATTCAGTCATTGACGACAACGTATTCTACCTTCTTGCTCGGAACAAGAGTCTGGAGATGGTGAGACCTCTGCTTTCGCGTCCACATCATGAACAGAACTGACACGTACCATCTAGTACCATGTTCCCCTTCATGTAATCTAGTTCTCGAGAAACATGCTCGAGTAGGCTTGAGTGGCATCGCTCTGTTTTGATACCATGTGTGATTCGGATTATATCAACCGCAAAAACAAAACCAGTAAGATGAGACCAACCTGGAATACATCACCAAAGGCCTTTTGCATCAGTGAAATTAAAAGAGTTACTCAAGTCAATGCGCCGTAAAAAGCAGATACCTCGGGAGCTGTCAGTTGTTACAGAGATGCTCCCGGCTCCCGCTCCCCTACCAAACATCCCGGTCTTGCTTATTTGTTCGTCCCGATGAAATGTGAACCCATCCTTTGACACCATTTCTATGCCATTCCACCCGCCCTAGACCGTCCTGCTGTTGCTGCTGCTGCGTTGAAGCTTGGACTCAAGCACAATGCTATGCTCGCCGCCGTGCGTATCGATCGTCGTCCGTACGTCGTCCGTTGCGGGTATTCGATCTGGCCTTTCCGTACTCGAACCCGCTCCAAACCAACTCCCCAGCTCAGAATGTGAAAACATGCTTCATCCCCCTTTTAACATCTTTGCTCCCTCAGATATACCGAAATCATTGTCGTCCCCAGTCGCTCCGTAGTGGAATGTCTGTCGCATTCGCGTAATGAAGGGTTAGATGCGGTGTTTCTCGGATTCTGTAAGGTCGCATGTTAGAAGCTTAGTTGTTGCCAGTTCTGTTTTGAACCTCACCGAGTCGAGAGTAGAGCATGTAAAGAGCCATGCGGTTGCACTCTTCTGTTCCAGTGATTGTCACGAGTCGCTCATTGCTATTGTCCTGCGGTTCGTTAATCTTGATCACGCTGTTGCTCATCTGCCGAATCTCGTTGATCTTTTGTCCACCCTTGCCGATGATAGCGCCAACCATGTCATTGGGAATGTAGATCTGCTGAGTGATAGGGCCGCCGGGGATGGCGGCACCCATGGGCTGAGCCTGAGGAGCGCCGCCGTGAGCCTGAGGGCCCGCGTGCGGAGGCATATGAGGCTGAACATGAGGGGCAGCTCCGTAGGCACCTCCTCCTTGCGCACCACCATAGTGCATAGGCATGGCTGGGTTGGCCTGGGCCGCGGCGTGAGGATACTGCTGAGGATAGGGCGCAGGAGGCATGTGGTGCGAGCGACGGTCGTTGTGGCGGGCATAGTTCTCGCCTCGTCCGTAGTGGCCCGAGGCCGGCTGAGGGCAGTATGGCACAACCTGCATACCCCCAGGAATGGAACCAGCAGGGGCACCACTTCGGGTCGCATATGCGGACGCAGCAGGGCCGCCGAATCTGTCGTTGAGCTGCTCTAGAAGGGTGCTACCCACGTAGTAAGTCGCGATGTGAACAGCGTCAGCAACGCCCATCACCACCAGAGATCGCTCGCTCGACATGGGGAGGCAAGCATCTGACGCGTTCAAGCGGGCACCAGAGGCCTCCTGAATCTCGCGGATACGAGCACCGCCCTTACCGATGATGGAACCGATCAGGATGTGCGGAATCAGCAGGCGCAGAGGATACGTCTTGGAGGACGAGGTTGATGATTCGTTCAGCGGCTCGTTGTTAAGGGTTCGAATGATGAGACCGAATGCCTTGCATCATGTTAGTCAAAGCTTGCGATGGAAACATGGAGGATAATCCTACCTTAGCTACAGCGTCCACTATTCCGCTGACAGTGAGGATTCGCTCGACAGCGCCCTTCTGATAGTCGCTGACGGTACACCTGGCGTTGGAGAGCTTCCTGATGTTGGAAACGTTCTCGCCTCCCTTTCCAATCACGGTAGCTGCCTCCGGGCTAGAGATGACAGCACGGATATGGATCCAGGTTGTCTCATCGAGTGCGGTGGCCGAGCTGACGGCGTTGGACGAAGCGGCGACGGCAGTAGCGGCAGCCGTCTTGGCCTCGGCACCTTGATCCACAGCACCATCGTCATCTGGCTCGGATTTGGCAGTACCATTCACCTTGTCGTCGGCGTGGCGGTCCTCAGCGGCGATGTCGGCGGGAGCTTCAGGGACCTCGGCGTCATCGTCGTGCTTGATCTTGTCGAGAGCGGGTCGCTTGGCATCAGGTTGGTCGCCAGCGCGCGAAGGCGACGAGGCCTCCTCCAGAGGGCGCTTGGCCGATTGGGTGGGTTGAGATGGCGAGGCAGACATTCTTGCTTGGATGTAAACGATAATTCACAGACGTACTCTTCCCAGGTACAGTCGAAAGTACGAAACTTTGTTTATTGCTGATCTTGCTTGTCTTATATACACTCAGGGGTTTTCGAAGGAAAACGTGCTGGTGTAGTGACTTCGATTGGGATGGCGACTCGGTGAAGTATTCGTGAAGTGACTGGTGTCGCGCTGGAACAGAGCGGGCTGGATGGAAGGAGAAGGGATTCGAGAAGTCGGGCTCAGGTCAGGGCGCGTTCCAGAACTCTTTCAGCGGGCGTCGAATTGGAATTGGGGGGCCCGGGAAGATCTCCTAGACGGTGGGCGGGAAGGATAGATAGATGATGGTTTGTGATTGATTGAAATGTTGAGTGGTTGTGAGGAGGAGGTGAAGCGATCGATGCTGGGACGGACTTCTGAAAAGCAGAAAGGAAGAGGCACAGTGCTCAGCTCAAACCTATTGACCGCGTGCTCGATCGGGTTGTCGCAGCGCCTCGATGGGATTGGATATCGCGTCGCGAACCGTGGAGAGTAATGCGAACGAGGATGGGAGCGCAAAGAGATGGGTAGCGTCGTTGGATCGATGACTCTCCTCTGTTTGCCTGTGTCGCAAGGGATCGAAACGAAGGCGCCAAGCCAAGGCTGGGGAGGAGCGATGACCAGTCCAAGGGAGGAAAAAAGGGACAAGAAAAGAACAAGGGGCGCTCAGAGACGATTACTGATAATCGCTCAAGAGGCAGAAGATGAGAAACCTCACGAGGTTGAATGGAAAAAGGGAATGGGGGGAGGGAAAAGAGATGACACGAGGGTCGAGCGATCGATGGATGGGGTTGGGGCGAGAGGAGAGTTTGGGAGAAGGCGGGAGAAGCAGCAGCTGAAACCAAATCGTTCTCTGTCGAATCCTAGGACGAGGATGCGCTGGCCTGGGGTCACGTGCGGCTCCGCTGGTGAGAGAGCTTGGGCCCCTAGCAAGCCACGGCAGAGGCACAGTGCGGAGAGGTGGTAGGGGTTGTGTTGGTGAATTTGGTGTTATTTCTGCAAAAGAATTAGACATGATAAATTGGACTTGTTTATTATATGTATTTGGTTTGTAGATTTCCTCTAACTATCTCCTTCTCTCGTTATTCTGACCAAGATTGATCAAGTTTGCAAAAGCCAAGCATTGTCCCATCTCCACAGCCTGGCTACACCACCGCGGCGCCCTAAATTCCGGGGAGACAGGAAGGCTGCCGTGATTTTCAGAGCCACAGAGACCGTCGTTTCAAGCTTGCATTTGCTGATGAGCAAAGTAAGCAGCATTGGACAATGGCGTGACACGAGAGGGAACCCCGAATTAACAAACATTCTTGCGATTGATGGGATTTCAAACCTAAAGGCTGTGCTTGCTTGCTTCGTATCAGCTCCATTGCGTTGTCTCGTGGTTTCTGCATCGGTTGGTTGCTTGTCTGGCCATTGACTGTGCAGCGCACGGTACTTTCACTGCAAAACCACACCACGCGTTCGCAGAAAAACATAAGACATAGAGTTAATGATATCTATTTTCTAAGGCAAATAAAAGTCCCTAAATATAATAAATAAAATACTTAAAGACTTAGTATATTTTTTCACACTCTTATCTCTTATTTAGCTCATAATTAGATTATTAATTAAATACTTTTTATTAATTTAACTAAGCGTAACCGTCCGTCCTCGTGTTTTAAGCTTTTATACGACCGCGTGCACACCTCACCCACTGCGCTGCGACTTTGCGACGCGCGCAAAAACGAGTATCACATAAACACACGCCCGGGCACCATCCATCCAATCTGCCTTCTCCGAGCGGTGTGTCCCCCAAGGCAAACAACCAAAGAAGAGGCTTCACATTGGTCCACTTGACTTTTCAAAGAGCCCTTCACGTGAAGCAGCCTTGATACCATCCCGCCCGCGCATTCCCATCTGCCGGACTCCCAACTCGCATGATTTGAGGCGCATCCTCCTTCGGCCCGCGAAATTCTCGGCCACATTGTTCTGGACCGTCGTGTTGCAGCGTCTGCTTTACTAGAGTGTAAAAATAGCTCTGGTGGAGCTACCTATCCCTCCTTCACACTCCAGAAAGCATGGATGAGAGATCGCAACGCACCGAGGCCCAGGCGTATACGGCCAGTCTCGATCAGACACTCAGAGAGCTTCAACAAAAAGTTCATGAGCACGAGAATGACTTGGAAAGGGTATGATACTCCTATTTCCTGCTGCCCTCATCAAATCTGACCGACAAATAGCTCCGTTCAGGCCAGGATGTGCTGCCTCAGTCGGTAGCCGGCCAGGCGCGGGTCATCCAGACGGCCCTCAAGGAGGTGACGGATTCCGACCCCTTTCTGCCTTCTCCAGGATCTCTCCTCCCGGCGTTGTTAGCTCTGCGCAAGACTCATCAGACCATCCAAGAAAGCGATGCGTATCTTGCCTCGCAACGCGCTAGCCACGAGCAGCTGTCGCGTCAGCTCGAAGCTGATCAAGCGCGTCTCAAGGACCAAAACCTGCTCGGTGAAGCCCTGAGCGCAAGAATCCAATCTCTACGGGATGAGCTGGACGCCAATACCAATGTCACCCCACAAGAAGGCGCGAGGGAGCGCCTACAGGAGCTCCGAAGCAAGAAGAAGACCTATGACAGGGAGACATCGAAGCTCATGAAAGTGCTCCTCAAGTTTATCGACAACCAGCTGGCTCCTATGCTCGCGGCAGAAGAGCTGGGCGGCCCAGTCGTTGGTGATCTCATGGATATTGACAACGACGATCTGGCCGCGGGCTTCAACGCGCAGGGAAAGCTCAAGAAAGCCAAGGAAGGAACCGGCCAGGACGATAAGCGGCAGCGCAGGATAGACGAGATCTGGGGCCAAGCCGGCGACGAGGCTGGGGGACGCCGCCAGGACGAGGTCACAGGGGCGGCCGCCGAGATGAGGCAGCTGACCGAGGAGCTCCTCAACACGCTCGCCGAGGCCAACGGCGACAACTCTGCGTCATATGTTCGGTTGCCGCGCGAGTCGGCGGCAGCGCGGTTCCTGGTGAGGTCCAAGGTTGCTCAGTTTCACCCTCGGGATGCGACGAGACTTAGACTGGTTGACTTTGGACGAGATTTGGAGGCTTGAGAACCTTGCATGTTCACCTTGGGTATATCGCAGAACATAGCTTCCAGTACAATATTTGCATCAATCCGAATACCCGATCATATATACTGCCATAACTACACATGATTCTGTTTCATCCCATCTATCACTTCCATGATGCTGGTTGCCAGAGAAGCAACCACTTTAACCCCCCTAGCCCTCTCATTGGCCAATTGATCCAACGCGTGGTCCGCGTCGCGTCTCCCTCCCAACCAAGATCGTCCGTAGTCAAGCTCCCCCTGTCACTCTCAACCTCTAGACATTCAATTCCCCCCTTCTACAAACTCACAACCTTTTTTCCCCTTTGACAATCATGACTGCCGACGCTACCAACGCTACCATCTCCTCCCCTCCCGCCAAACGAGTAAAGACTGCCGCCACAATGGAAGCCCCTCCTGCCCTGCAGATCAAGAAGCTCTCGGACAAGGGCCGACTGCCTACTCGTGGTAGTGCCTTTGCTGCTGGCTACGACATCTACGCTGCGCGCGACACGACGATTCCTGCCCGGGGAAAGGCTCTTGTCGATACCGACATTAGCATGGCTGTGCCCGCTGGCACCTGTGAGTAACTCCATCTACAGAGTGCAGTTCGATGTGGATTGCTAACCATATTCAATCCAACAGACGGCCGCATTGCTCCCCGATCTGGTCTCGCCTCCAAGCACTTCATCGACACGGGCGCTGGCGTCATCGACGCCGACTACAGAGGCCAGGTCAAGGTCCTTCTTTTCAACCATGGCGAGTCCGACTTTGAGATCAAGGAGGGCGACCGCATCGCCCAGCTCGTCCTCGAGCGCATCTACACCCCCGAGGTTGTCGAGGTCCAGGAGCTCGAGGAGAGCGTCCGAGGCGCTGGCGGCTTTGGAAGCACCGGTTAGAGAAAAGATACTAGGACCTTTGTTACTGGTTCTTATGATATAATGAAAAGTCAAGGGATATTACGGCACTAGACTTGGCTGGTAGGGGATATGGATGAGGATACCACGGGGATATTCACAGATAGACTCAAAGAGAAACAACAAGTATGCGCTCTTTAAAACACGTCTATTCCTCTTGTTCTATATCCAAGTTCTATATCCCAGCCCTTTCTATATCGCCTTGGCACGGTATTCTGTCGAAGGCGAGCGTAAGCAGTCTAGATTCCTTACAAGCTGTAGCTCGGCTGCTTTGCTCTTAACCAGATGAACCTTTGTGTCGTTGGCGCGGTCCTGAGGTCTCATCTCGGTAAGGGTGCGATCGACGACGCCGCGCATGCCCTCGCACGTCTTGGATAGCACCTCGTGCATGCTAGCTAGGACCTTCTCGGCGGCGCGGGCGAGAGGTAGGTCGACAGCCGAGACCGAGTCATCGCTGAGCCAGCTGGCTGTGTTACGGAGGCTGCCGTTGGCGTTGTAGACGGCCTCACGCATGCGGATCACCATGAGTGCGCCAAACATGTCACCGGTGCCGCTAAAGTAGCAGTCAATGGACGGAAAGACAATCTTGAAGAACCGGGCCTTTCCAGTCGACGTCATGCTTGAGCCCACCACCGACAGGTGTGATGGCGGGTGGTCGGGGGCTTCAAGGTTGACTGAGGTGATGACGATGTGGGGGACCCGGTACTTGTCATGCATGGCCTGGATGGCCTTGTGCAGGCTATCCATGTCGTGGATCTTGCACTCTGAGAGGAGTCTGGGAGATTTGTTAGCTCAGGACTTGAGCCGAGTAAAGAGTCCTTACTCTGCCTCGAACTGATTCGGTAGGATGAGATCGGCGTCGTGGAGGAGCTTCTTATAAGCGGGGACGACCTCCTCCGAGACGTAGAGCCTACCGTTGTCGCCCATGACGGGGTCGAGCACCCAGAAGAACTTGCCCGGGGTCTCGGCCGCCTTTTGCTTGAGCTCCCGGCCGATCTGCCCCACCGTGTTGACGGCCTCGGCGCCGGGGATGTATCCCGAGAGCATCATGTCAAAGTCGTCCAGGTACGACTGCTTCAGCCCCTCGTACAGCTCCATGATCTCCTGCGCCGAGACTCTGGTGCCCTTCCATTGCTTGTAACCGGTATGATTGCCTTGGTGTTTGTAAGGTCACTGATCAGACTACACGTTCTTTCGACTGCTTGAAGAAGCCGGCTACTCACTAAACTGGACGGTGTTGAGGGCTGCGACGTCGCATCCCAGAGACTGCAGCACAAAGACGGCGATCTTGTTCCCTACGTAACTGGAAACCCCGGCAAAGAGTCAGCTTCTGCGGATGACGACTTGGATCTGGAACTCTGGATTCAATTTACCCCGAGACAACCTAAGACGGGTCAGACATTTGTCAGCCAAGGAACCAGAGAATGAGAGACGAGAAAAAGAGGTCGTACATGGCTGGCGACAGCGAGAACCCGCGTGTCGGGCACCGGAAGAGTATCAGACATGGTTCCGAGGTGGTATTCTCGGGGGAGTATACAAGGTTTTCCTTCTGTTCACCCTTTTCTTCCTCTTCCCTGAGCCAAGAAGTAACCCCAGGTTGAGACTTTTGGTGTCGAGACGTCACTGGACCAAATGCTCTCGCTCTACGTCAGAGAGAGCTCGGAGAGAGATTTGAGGTGATTTAAGTGACTGGCCGGAGAACAAACGCCGAGACTCGAGGTATAAGCAGTTGAAGGTTGAGAGCGGCAAGTGAATGAATGAGTAACAAGGACGGAGCCAAGTCTAGATTTGAGTCAGAGTGGTTGTGTCTAGTTATCGATGAAGGTTGAAGGTTGGTTGGTTGGTTGGTTGGTTGGTAGGCAAGTAGTCACGAGGTAACTCGAAGCACCCGAGTCTACCTTAGTCTGCGTCAAGTGGGTAAGGCAAGTCAGAGAGGCAGGTACCTTGGGGACATGCACACCGACGACGTTATATGGATCCTTTCTTCCCTTGACTCAATCCCGCCGCTTCCAGTTTTTTTTCCTGCTACCGACTTCCATCCCGTCCCGTCTGCCCCGCCAAAAAAAAAAAAAGAGGCCGATGCCGTCCATTGCCCCGCATTAGGGAAATCCTCACACTCTGTGTCGTTGACTGTGGCCTCACTCCGCCGACTCGGGCTGTCGCTTAGGTCTTTGAGTCAACTTATGTGGCCTGTTTACTGCAGTAGATAACATGAAACTATCGTGAGGACCGATGTCATGACAATCCGGACACCGATACTTCTAATGTTAGCATTCCATCATACAGGTACTCTCCACCTGCAACCTGATGTCATCCATCATGATCCATGGCAACTGCAAAGCATGTATCATTATCGTCAAAGTAGACGTCTTGTATGGCCAGGCTATCATGACACGCTCGCCACAGTCTAGCCTCTTCATACAAAGTCCTTCCATCTAGTCCGTCCGTCCCAATCACCCAAACATTCCCTCCGTCCCTGTTGAGTCTCTCGAGTTATATCCCTGGTATTCGTATCCCCGGCAGATTCCCCACTGCGCGTACACATCACAGCCACTTCACCGTATCCTCGTAACCTCAACGCCGGGCTTATAGTCAAGTAGGATGGTGTCGCATCATGTTTTTGGTCGAGTTTACTCCTCGTCACCAATCTGTTTTGCGAATCCATGTTAGTAAGCTAAGAAGAATAGTTCTGAGTACGGGATGACTTGCCTTGGGGGCGAGGTAGAAGCGCAGGTGGCTGGAACCTGCAATCGTGTACTCAACCAAGAGTGGCACTTCGTTGGAGAGGCAGATCTTGACCTGGTTCGAAAGACCGACCGCCTTGCAGAAGTTGACAAGGTACTTGAGGGAGAAGGTGAGAGAGACGGGCTCCGTCAGCTCAATGGCGACGTTGTTATCAGGCTTGTCGAGGTCGGTGTGGGTGCGCAGCATGACAGAGCCGTTACCAATGTCACCGCTGCATGCAAACTTGACACCGTCCTTGGAAGCCTCGATGACGACTGTTGAATTCTGTCAGCGGTGTAGTGGTAACCCTTCGAGTCTGTACCAACCTGATTCTGACATGGCCATCAGATCCGTGCAGATGCGTCGAAACTCGTTCGAGGGCATCGCAATAGTAGCGGCATACTCGGTGTCGGGGATACCCAGGTGCTCTTGGTCAATGTCCATGAGCTTGAGGTCGTACTCGCTGATGCGGTCATTCTCTGGGTTCTCAAAGGACAGGTTGAGCACGTCGGGTCCATCTTCAGCCTTGAGGGTCAACTGGTCCTCGTTCTGGGCGGCGCGCAGCACCTTGGTCAGCGAGGTGAGGTTGACACCCAGCGAGATGTTGCGATCGCAGCGGTAGGGAGAGAAGGCCTCGGCCTTGAGCATCATGGAGACGAGGGCAACGTGCGAGTTGTCCATGGCCTGGAGGGCGATGCCAGTGTCATTGCAGTCGAAGTTGCAGTCCTGGACGAGGTCCTTGATCGAGTCCACCACCTTTTTCAGGACCTGAGCCTGGTCGAGTCGTGCTTCCAACATGTCTGTAGCCGTGATCTTGTTAGCCTGTGCTGTGCTTGTGTTTGTGCTGCGATGCTGCTGCTGCTGTTGGTGACGGGTGATGATGGGTTTTGCGCGAAGCTGCCACGCAAGGGGCGGGGCAACCGTGGGTTGCTGGGGAACAACTGACTGAGAGGATAGAGTGGTGATCAGATTAAGAGGATGAGAATGGAGGCGAGAGAGTCAATGGACTGATGTGAGGAAATTGGCGACAGGGACGGAGTTGTCTAGAGGAGGAGAAAAATTAGAGATTGTTGATGCCGTGAATCAAAGGGTGGAAAATGGGAATGGATCTAAGATTGGATTGTAGGCAGGCAGGCAGCTTACCGAGTACCTACCTGCCTTGCCTCTAATTTAGCACAGTGTCTGCGGTAGCCACTTAACGCGAAGGACGCGGGCGCGGGTAGGAGCTAGCACGGCGACGCGTCAAGACGCGGGGCATTACACGTGCCAACCTATCACATCAACCTCTTGACTCTCATTTGTAGAGGATGAAATGGCTAGGTTCTTATTCAATTAGACCTATCAAGGCCTTGTTCTTCTGTTATCAACCTAGGACGATCCTCTATCATACATCCAAGTATGTGACAGCTAGGTAGTTAATAATCATTATCTTTAGAATGCAATCAATCGATCCTTGACGCAAAGAAACAACCTGGGCACAAAGAGTGTCATGTACAGGTATATGTGCCGTCAACTTCGTGCAACGGTTCTGGTACTCGTTGTCCCAGGACTCCCGTCTGACGAGGCAATTGCAACGGCCAAGCAGCCCAGTTCAAAAGCAAAAAAACATGTCCAATCCTAATCCCTTGCGCCGTTGCTTAACCTTAACCCTTCTATGAAAAAGCGCCGCCCACAAAGAACTGACCATGTCGTCGTGACGCTGCCTTGATGCTGGACGTTTCTATCGGTCTGTGTCTGTCTGTTTGTTTGTTCCGGTTTGATGTATACGTGAGTGAAAAACGAGTGTAGAAAAGCGTGTGTCCGTCCATGCCGGGCCAGGTGATGGTGATGAGTGAATGGCGGGAAGCGATGACAAAAAACTGGCGGCGAAAATGATCGTAACGTTGTGATGGTCGACAATATGAAAGAGATTCGTCCTACATCGATACGATCCTTCCTGCTGGTGCGCTGGCACGAGTTCGTGGTCGTAGATTAATGACTGTCTCCAGCTCGCGGAGCATTCCCTTGGTTGCGTCGATGTGCTGTCGTGCGATGGCTTTCTGTTCCCTCTCCTCTCGGACCTTGAGAATTCTCTCCTCCCTCGTAAGCATGCTTCGTGGTCGCGGACGGGCGACCGCCTCGAATACTTCAAGCTTCTCGTGATCTGCAGACCCGGCATAATCTGAATTTGGAGGAGATTCGCCTGTAAGGGCCTTGAGCGCTTCAGCCGTTCCGCCACCTTCATCCACAGTTGTGAGTCCGCTCAGAGAGCTTGCAGGCGACAGCAGGGTACTCATGGAGGAGAGCCTCTTTTCGTTCCTATCGATACCGAGTGCTAGAGCTGCTCTACCTTCCTCCCATGCCGCCATCAAGTCTTTTAGGTCCATGCCAATTGACTCGAATTGCGCCATGAGATCCGGTCCGAGCTCCGAAATGTCATTAGAATCGTTGAGTGTGCGATCCGACTCTTCTCGGAGTAGTTGAAGTTTCGCTTGTAAGCCCCTGATTCCGCTCGAGAGTGAGTTGAGTTTTCGTAGTTGAGCTCGCCAACGTTCTCGTCCAGGGGTTAGAGCATGTTTTGGCGTTGGTGGCGAAGTGAAAGCTAGATAACGTGTGTAAGCTAGAGAATCAAGTGTGAGACATTGAACCAAAAACTCACTTTGTTCTTCGCCCAAAAGATTCTGCAGCCTAGCAGATGCAGAACTAGTCGAGGCATTGAGGTTGAGAAGGGATTCAACAGCTGTTGTCCAACGAAGCAAGTCATTGGCATCACCGCTGGCATCAAGTGCCAGCAAAGCGCAGAGAAATAGCTTGCGGACGATGAAGAAACGAGCAGACAGGATCTTGAGGGTTCTCAGCGACTCGGGGTCGTCAAACTCTTCTTCGTTGAATCCACGGCGTGCATCTGACATGTCGAAATCGGTTATGTCGTATATGTCGTAGTACTTCTCCAAGTCTGTCTGTTCCGCGAAGCCGTTGACTACAGTGCAGACTTGGTTATATGCGTCAAGCACCTCAGCTAACGATTCCTTAGCCGCCTTGCGCAACCGAACACATTTGCGTGTCTGCGCGCGATCCTCGATGCGGCTAATGGGAGGCAAGGGAGCGCTTCTGTTAAATAGTTAGCAAAGTGCATACCAACGAGACTATAAATAGACTGACAGTCGATATCCTCTGGAGACTAATTCAACCTCCTGTATAAGTGAGAGCGCAGCTCCGGATGCGGTATCGAAAGCGTGCGAGTGCTCGATGAACGCCGTGATCTCCAAAAGTGATTGCGACCGCCGATAACGCAACCACTGCCTCCTCATGTACACTTGCCCTAGTAACATCGCAGCAGCGCATAGGATGAGCAAGAAAATGAGCCTCTTTCTCGTAACGCCACTTTCCACCACCCAGCTCATTATAACTGCAATAGCAAGAGCCGCAAGAATTGATGCTAGGATGCCTTCGGTCGATAACAGTGATTTGGCTTCGTCGTGGGGTGGTCCGTTAGGGCCATTGGCGGTGAGCTGGTGCTGTCCCAACCCTGAGTGACCGCTCAACAACTGCGAGGCAATAATGGTATATCGAAATTGCTCGAGAAATTTGGCGTTATCCGCTCTATCGATACTCGCTGCTACGGCGGCCTATGCAGTGGACATTATGAGCGTTGTCGAGGGATAATTTGAGGCCACATTGACATACCGAGTAGTTCCTCCGCATGGACCGCATCACCGAGGGCTTCGGAACATCTAGTTGAAGAGGGTTGGGTACTTTATTACGGAATCTTGGTTTCACCAAGGGTCGCCCAGTGGGAGCGAAGGGAGATGGACTGGAGGGTGGTGAAGGGCTGGATCGACCGGCGGAGGATTCTGGTTCTGGGGTTGTCGCGCCAGGCGCCCAGTCCGACTGAGGCTCATCTCCCCCATCTTGTAAAAAGTCAGCCATCGAGGCGAAGAGGTTGCTGGACGAGGCTGAGGAGGGAGCTCACCTCTGAGGTAGTCGGCGAACGGGGTCTCCTCATACACCACGGGCTCCATCTAACTGCTGTGTGACGTAGTCGGGGGCGATACGGGATGACGCAAAGCCATCGAGCGTGTGACGGTGAAAGCGCAAGCGCGGGCAGTCTGTATGGTTAGTGTCGTGTTGTCGTGGTGGTTTCGTTGTTCAAGTGCAATGTTCAGGAGAAGCGACACAAGGTGATAGACGACAGTGCAGTGGAGGACAAGGACAGGACAGGCCAGGCTGGTGGTTGAGGGTCCCGATTGGGGAAGCTCCACGGCTACCGTACGGTCCGCGCGCTTCAGCGGTCAACCCGGTATCGACAAGGATGGCGGATAACTAGACGACCGACGGAGAGATGCTAGAGACCGGTGATGCACAGAAGCGAAGTATCAATGTCAGGGCCAGCGAGCGGGAGCATGGACCGTTGAGCTCTTTGGTCCCGGGTCAAATTTCGGGGCCGAGATTGATGGGTACCATTCGTCAACGCATGGAACGTAGACGCAGGGAGACGCAGGGACATGGAATCGACTGCACGCGGGAGAAATAACACGACGTATCAGCGCACAGCAAGGGGCTTCTGGGGCCTCCTAGCCGCATGGATTTGGCTGTCAAGTTCGGCCAGCCTGCTTGTGGTGGCGGAGTCTTCAGGGGTTTGCCTTTTGGGGCGGGAACATGCGCGAGCTGCGCTAAAGGGGTGGAGTGCATTCCAGAGGAGCTGAGCTCGGAGGATGGGATAGTATTAATCCGAAGTCCCTTGCGTTGCTTCCTTCCTTCTTCCGCCAGCAGCTCGGATGCCCCGAAGCCGGCGCCTTACCTAAGCCCGAGACTCCGGGGTAAAGCCAGACTAATCGGCTCTTCCCTGGTTGGCTAGTCCAGATTTTGAGAAACTTCAGATGCTACCCCGAATAGTACATCCCACCTCTCGAGCCTCCCACGCCTCCTCGCCCGTGCTTCCACGGCCCCGACCTTGAGCCGCCTCCCTGACCGCAATGAGGGCGGATGCCTGTGACAAGGTCCATCACGCGAGCTCGCCTTATGCCCCTACGATGTGCCGTTGCGTGCTGTCGTTCGGGCATACACCCTACCTCTCCGAGCTCGCCAGACGCCGTCTGGATCACCAATTCCGTCCTCAACCGAGCCATTGAGCGATTCCACCATGCTCATCCGATTCCATGCAGGCGTCTCAGCTCCTGCCCGGGCCCGATCGAGAGCCGGCGACGTATGGGCAAACGCCACATGACCGCCATCCTCCCTGAATCTCGCGCCTCGCCTTTACCTTGGACGATCGATCTGCCCTACAACCTCGGGGAATGGACCTGGGAAGCTCCTAATGCTCCAGCAGACCGCCACAAGAAAAAGCCGAGCCGCTTCGAGAGGCTCATCAGATGGCTCGAAGGGCCCACGCAGGAAGACGCTTCGATACCTGCTCCGACACCTACGACCCCAGCGGGGACGATACCGGCAGAGACCATATCAAACGCCCAGGAAGTGCTGGTTGAGTTTAGAGATGCTCTCGCCGGCCTCAAAGGGAGACAGAGCAGAGCGAGTCTCAGTAAGGCGTGCGAACCCTACACGAACCGACTTCTTGAATTGATTCGGTTGAGAGCGATCTCCCTCGACGACATGACATCGGCGTTGGATCCATTTGACTCGCGCATTAGGGAAAAAGTGTCGACCCAAGTCCTCGACTGTATCCACGCATGGTACCTGGAAAAGGTCGTCAACGCCATATATACCAGTCGAACCGTACCGTCACATGATGCATTCGGCAAGGAGTTCTGGCACCAATTCTTTGACGTGGTGATCGCGTTGACACCGCAGCGACCGACGTTCCGTCTTTTCCAAATACTTGTGATCAAGGGCGTACAAGACATATCTTTCAGGACGGTTCCAGAGTACTATCAACGCCTATTCCTGGCGCATATCATGCATCAGGCGTCTCTCCGTGTACATAAACCATGCCGAGCCGCAGAACAACATGCAGCGCTTTTCACGGAAATCAAGTTTTTTAGGAAGGGAGGCCTTGTGGAGTTCTGCGACAAACTCATCGAATCCTGCATGGCGATCCCAGGCGACGACGAGTTCCGCAAGGGAATTTCCTATCACCTGCTCCAGACCTTGGCGTATATCATTCCCCTCAGCAAGTCGACTTTTGGTCGATTTGCCAGTCGCATCAACAGGACAACCCCGTGGAAAAAATCCGAGGCCTTCATCCTCGTCAGAGCCCGCCTGCTCTCCAAGGCGCGTAACCGAATCAAGGTGGCAACATATTACCACCGATCCTTGAACCTGAGCGACGGTCAACACTGGACTTGGCTGATCAAGGCTGCCCTCGGCGAAAGCTCGAAACAAAGACAACTCCAGAACCTGCGAACCCTGACTCACTCCTGCAAGATCGTTGGCAGCCTGGACGCGCTTCTCACGACAGCAGCTCGGATGCCAAACGGCGGGTCGCTCCTCCGAGATATGTTGATTGCGAGCCGAGATCCTCATGTCGCTCTCGCTGCGTGGGCGACGTACAACGACGGGCGGGAAACAAAGGCCAAGTGGGGCTGGTACATCTGGCTTCCCTACATTAGGGCCATGATGGAGGACCCTGAGATCAACGTTGCCCTCATCTGGGACGCTATCGACCTTTTGCCGTTCAAGTCCATCCAGACTCTGGCCCCGGAGTACCATTGGGAAGGCATCGGAGACAGGATGACGTTACTGGAGAGGATGGCTGACTGGTACATGTTGAGGACCGACGTCACTCCTCGCCAACAGCTTAGATTCGTCGAGAGATGCATCGCACACGGCCAGGTCGCAGGAGGACCCATGTCGAAGCGCCTCCTGGCCAACCTGGCCAAGCTCGTCATCAGGGATCTAGAGGAGGGCAGCCTGGGCCGCACCGCTCGGTTGAGGTACCTGATCGAGGTGGCAGAACATCACCTGGGTCCAGAGGAAGCGGCAAAGATCAGACATCAGCTGGAAGGATGGAGATGGATCGTTGTCAACCAAGACTTTGGCAACAAGCCCAAGACCAGGTTTAACCTGGAAGAGGAGATGGACGAGCTGGGTGTGGAGATGGATCAATACCAGACCCGCCAGCGACTTCTGGATGAGGAGGAGGAGGAGGAGGAGGATGAGGAGGAACTGATGTCTGAATATGAATATGACGATGACTATGAGTATGAGAGGTATTGAGGAGTCGGCGGGAGCTGAAAAGACGATTCGATGAGCAATGTACACTTAACCAAAAAGCATTACAAGGCATGGCGTGTAAAGAGGGGGGCGTTTGGAACATAACCAAGGCAAAAGCGATGGGCGTTGGGACCAACGATGATATATGCCCTGGTTTCACCTGAGGAGTCGACTCCCTCGGAGGGCATTTGTATGTACAACAATGTAAAAAAACACCATGTATCAAGTATACCAGTTCCAAGTTGTTGTCAAGTGAAGCAAATTCTCAGTCAAGATCAGTCACCAAGGCACAATTGAACCAGAATTGAACAACCAAAGTATTCATTTGAACGTGTCAAGTCACACCATCATTACAACAAATCTAGCTACATGTCGGGCCCAATAAATACAACGACTCATAAGGTGAGAAGCACAGGGCATGGCGAAGACAAAAAAGCAGGGCTCGAGAGTAAAAAAAGAGAAACGGAAAGCCGGCCGTTAAGAAGGAAAAAATAATAAAAATAATACAAGTGAAGAGATAAGAAGAGAAAAAAAGAAAACAGGTGTCGAGCAACATTAGACTGAGATCGTGAGAGCCTTTTTCCCTCCGAGATCGTTAACAAAATGTGTAATAGAAATCCAAAAGACAAAGAAAACGTCGTTCGTGAGATATGCGTTATACCTGAACGATCGGACCCAAAAAACACCGCCCATATCCTTTTTCCGGTGGTATCGTTCCCAAATCCTTCCTAAATCCCTCCTTCTAGATATTCCGCCTCAGCGGGCTGCGGTACCATGCTCTCTGTCGTGACGCTGATGTGGCTTCGCGCGCCAGCAGAGGCATTGCCGCCGTCGCTCGAGGCGGGATAGATGCTCTTGGAGCGAGCAATAAGCACTTGAGCGGGACAGACGACGATCTCTTCGTCGCCCCGTCCATTGTCGTCTCCCTTCTTGACGACAAGTGGGAAGAGAACAACTCGGATAATGGCTCCTTGAGCCTCGAGATCCTCGTTAGACATGCTACTGCTGCCGCTGCGCTCGTTCATCATGGATGCGTTGAACGAAACAGTGGCAGCAAGCTCGCCGTCGGCGTCGTACTCGGGACGCAGAGGCGGTAGCATCATGTATTCAGCTTTCTGCGTACGCATCTCGATCGAGAGACCAACGGCCTCTCTCATGACGCGTCGTAGCTGAGATTGAATTTGATCCTCCAGGTTTGACGGTGGGGGGAGGATCTTGCAAAGCGTCTGGAAGATGGCCTGGACAACGGCCTCTGTATCCAGATCGCGTTGACGTTTGAAGCTGTCACGCTTAGACAGCAATGTAAGGGTGACGGCTCGCCATCGGCGAACCGCCTCGGGAGGGCCGACCTCGGTCAGCAGCTTCTCAAGCGACTTGAGCTTCTGTCTCTGTTCTCGGTCCATGCCAAACAGGTAGCGGGTAAAGATGAACTCCCACACCATGTGCATGGTCATGGACATGAAGATGTCACGTCGCTTGACTCGGTCCCGAAGGTAAATGTCGACATCGGAGCCGTCCAGGACAGCATTGTCGAGGCGGTCAATTATCTTCTCGTCATTGATCTCGCTTGTCAGGCGGCAAGCTCGCATGTCGGAGAACTTGGAAAATCGGAGCACCCATTGCTGGACATGGGAGCATAGTTGTTGGCAACGATGATCAAAGTGATCTTCGTCGCGGATGTTAAGGAAGGCGTCGTCAGCAGCCTTGGTTTCGAGAATCTGACGCTGCAGATCACGGATCTTTTCTTTGGCGGAATTGAGTTTGGCACGCAATGCGGCAATCTCTGCGTCCTTGGCTTCTAGGGTTTGATCGGTCGATTTTCGGGCGCGTCGAACCTCGGAGAGCTCGCGTGTGACGTTCGCGTTTCGGGCCTCGAGATCGGCGACACGGCCCGTCTCCTTGTTTGCCAGCTCTGCATTTGCACTGGTGAGGCCAATATTCACCTCGGTCAGGCGAGAGACTTCGTTTTGGAGGTACTGCAGAGTCTGCTTGAGACTGTCGATCTCGCCGTCGCGGTCAGCCAAGGTGTTGGCGGCCCGCTGGCTGATGCTCGTCTCGGCCATGGCGCGGGCATCAGTGAGCATTCGGTTCTCAGCCAGCAGCTGCTCTACCTTATTCTCAAGCTCAAGCACCTGCATACTCTGTCGGCGTCGCATGCTGTGGGGCCGGGTGGGTGATCGGGGTGAACCGATGCGGCCCTCGCCGTAGCCATCCTGTGAGAACATGTCAGTGAGGCTAACAATTGGTTCTGAGTATACCTACGTAGACGTCGGCCATGTCCTTGGCACGGGCTCGACCCTCATTTGCGACGGG
The DNA here is from genome assembly GCF_000151355.1 of Fusarium vanettenii 77-13-4. Taxonomy (NCBI): domain Eukaryota; kingdom Fungi; phylum Ascomycota; class Sordariomycetes; order Hypocreales; family Nectriaceae; genus Fusarium; species Fusarium vanettenii. Next base: position 1,115,051 of record NW_003315881.1, read on the forward strand.
CGTGGAACTGGCGGGCGTGGTGTTGTTTTGTTGGCGAAGAGAACGAAGATCACCGCTCATTCGCCTGTCGACCCGACGGAGCGGCGGTGTGGAGGTGCGGATGCCTGGGCTTTCAGGCCGGAACTTTAGTGGCTCCGGCGTCCGGCGACGGGAGAGGCTGGTGTTGGAAACGGCTCGTCGCCCTGAGCCCTCGAGCATGCCCGGCGTTGATTGGCGGGATAAAGGGGCGTTATCTGATACGCTGCGCTGGCCCGCCACTGAGGCTGAAGAGGCTGGTGCTACCCCTGGTGCTGGTGCTGGTGCTGGTGCTGGTGTTGGCGTGGAGAGTCCTCGTAGTGCCGCTAATCCAGCTCCCGCTGTCACTGCCGCTGCCGCGGCGCCCACGGGAGTGAGAGCGCCATACTGCTTTCGCTCTCTCTTTTCGGGTTCTGGTGTCGGTCCCGGCGTGGACGGCTCTCTTAGTACTGGCGTACCCCGTGGCGAACGTCTAAGTTTCCGTTCGCTTCTTGGCTCTGGTGTCCGAAGCACCGCACGTTCGGGCTCACCCGTGTGAACTCCACTGTCGCGATGCGCCTCTTGACTGAGCCGTCTGCTTCTTCTCTGAGTAGGAGTTTCTTGTCCGAGGCCACTGTCACGCTGCGCTTCTTCGCTCAGCCGTTTGCTTCGGCTTTGAAAGCTCGCCGCGTCACTAACAAGTCCACTGTCGCGCTTGGCGTCAGGTGTCTTCCAGTTGGACTTGGATGGCTCGGCCTCTGACTCGGGAACTTCCTTGACCGGAGCCAAAAGTCTGGAGGGGGATCGGCGTAGGTCGCTGACCTCTGATCCCATGTCCCCCATTGGTGTCGGTGGCTGGCTGTCCTCTCGTAGCAAACCACTCATGGGTTCCCCAACGTCCGGTCCAAGGCGTAGGAGGCCTTGGGGGGAAGAAGTTCGTGCAAGTGCCAGATCTCCTCGGCCGAGAATCGGGCTTTCAATCATGTCCAATGTGTCCATGTGTGTGCCTTGTCGTGGTGTGTCCTTCCATCCTCTTTCCGGTTCGGGTGTCTTGCTCTTGGCTGGAGTTGAGCGCTTGAGTTTGTCCTCGTCCCTATCCGTGTGCTTGTCCTTGCTTGCCTTGATGGGTGTAGAGCTCTCCTTTGACGACTCCGCGTCCTTGCTTTTATGCGAGGGCTTCTTGTCCTTCACCTTGCTCTTGTCCTTGGAATCATGGCCAGCATCCCGTACGTTTTCCTCCATCTCCTTGTCTTTGACGCTGCGGGATGCTTCACCCTGGCGATCACCACGCCTTTTGACTTCTTTGGCTTCCTTCTCCTTCTTGGTATCCATCATGATGATATCGTTGCCTTTGTCTCGGTGTTCGCGCGTCAACAAATCATCACCTTTCTCATCATCCAGTTGTCTGCTCTCATCCTTGTTCTTTCCCTTGCTCCTCCTCTTGTCAGCTTTCTCCAGAAGTGCGATGCCTCCCAGCGCAGCAGCGGCTGCCACTGAGATGTCAGCGACAGTTGATTCGGTCTCATTAGCTGCCCGTTGGGATGTGGTCTTGTCTGTTGCCTTGGGGGTCTTGGGTGGCTTGCCCATTGAACGGGCCTCGCCAGAGGGTGGGTCCTTGGTAAGCTGGGGAGAGACTATGTTTTCGGCGCCCTTGGAACCGACATGGTCTTCGTGAGGACCCAGAAAGTCGAGATCGGCAGTTGCCTTGTTCTTGTCCTTTCTCTCCTCTTGCTGGGCCAATTCTTGATGGAAGACCGCTACATCATCCTGAGAAGACGGAAGGGTATCTGCCGAGGGCTCAACAGGCGCCCTCGACTTGACCATAGCAGTCAGGTTGCGTGGTTGATGTTTCTCGATACTTGAACCAAGCTCCCAAAGGGTATCGTCGATGCCCCTGAGTTTGGAACCTGAATGGTCCCCGAGCAGAATTAATCGGTCAGCTATTGGTGACTCGGGTTCTGGGGTCGCCTCTGGTGTGGGTTGCGGGAGTCCGAATGGCAAAACACTGCTGGGCACTCTGTTGGCCCTCCTTTTCTTCTTTGAATCAAGAGCTCGCCCTGCCTCGGCTGCCGAATAAGGACTGAGCGAGAGCTCTCTTGATATGGGAACAACAGCTCCAGATTCACTGCTCTCAGCCTTTCGACTTGGGGGTCGCTCTTCCGCAGAAGCCACGGGCGTAAGTGGCAAAAGCGAGCCTAGAGGTTGTTCAGAGAAAGGGGGGAGAATGGATTGTCTCGGAGGTGACTCGACGAGGTTAACAGAAGGGGCTCGAGGAACTGGCTCCTCAGTCGAAGCTTTGGCACTGTCTTCACCAAGAATTGGCTTGGTTGCAGTAGCCGAAGCCAAACCTCGTGGTGCATCAGACATGGGCTGTTCAGTCTCAGCGCGGGAGCTTGTCTGCAACGTCTCAGCCCGGGTCATGTCTTTCGCCCTGACATCATCTGCAACTGGAGGTACAGGTTCCGAAGAAGCGCTGGGTGTCCCTTCAAGTCTCGACTCGGAGAGTACAGTCTTTGTCTTCTTGCTTTTCTTTGTCGTCTTCTTTGGTGTAGCCTTGTCATCAGCTGCCTGCTCCGCTGGTGTGTCCGCCAATGTTCGCGGCCCAGTCATATCAGCAATGTGACTGAGATGGTCTGCATCGGGCTTCTTCTCTGTTGGCTGGTCGATTTCCGGTGCCGACATTTCAATATCAACGGCTGATGCTTGGGTCTTGTCGCTGGGGTCACCGCGCTTTTCTTGATCATCTTGAGTCACCGATGCGACTACCGTAGACATGTCGTCGATAAATGTCTTGGCAGATGATGTTGGGACAGAGGAGAACTCTGGAGAGGGCATGAGCACTGCCGTGGGCTCAGCACGAGCCTCGCCGACTTCAGCAGGAGTCTGGGTGCCTGAACCCTGCTGAGACTTCTTCCCCTTCTTCAGCTTCTTCTTAGAGCCCTCAGGTTTCACGAGAACATCATCGCTGGGCTGAATGAGTTCTTCAGCAGGGGCTCCGACCGGAGCCAATGAACGGACATCCGCTTCGTTCTTTGCGGCTGATGTATCAGCCTCTTGAGGGCGTGGTGGCTTTTCCTCAACAGGTGCAGGCTGTGCATCTTGCTGTTCAGAGATTGTGGCTTCATCCACAGCGGCAGCTTGCTCTGCAAGCTCCTTTTCGCGAGCTAGTTTCTGGGCCTTTTTCTTTTGCTTCTTTGACATCTTGGTAGATGTTTCGTTTTCAGGCTGCTCTGTCGCTAAAGCAGCGGTCGAGGCTTGTTCACCCTCCAAGGTGGCATCTTTGGAAGCAGTGCTCGGGGAAGCGTCGGCTTGACTCTGCCTGTCTTTAGTACTGCTGTCTGCTTCGCGGGCGTTTTCATCAGTAGTGGTCGCGATGGGATCTTGGGCGATGGCGGGCTCCGCGGCGGAGACCTGCTCACTAGGTACGGCCTCAACAAGGCTGCCATCTAGCGGTTGGGGACCAGTAGGAGGGGATTGAGTAACAGGAACTTCTGGCTGCTTCTTGTCGGCAGTGACGTCTCCAACAGATGCGCCTTCAGGAACAGGCTCTTCAATAGGAGCAGCATGAGGTGCAAGAGCATCGATCGGGGCAGAGATAGAAGCATCAATGTCCATCGCAGCACTCTCATCAAAAACAACGGTCTGTGGTGCTGATTCGGGCCCTGTTGTCGATAGTTGTTCATTGACTTCTTTTGGCAGGTCCATGCGGAGATCTGAGGCTTCAGTAGGCTTTTCGGTTGGTGCCTCAAGTTCTTGAGTCTGGGTAACATTTCGCTCAGTGAGTTCTGTAGACTTGGTCGCATCAGCAGTCAGAGCAGGTGACTCGGTTTGCTCGTGCGCAGCCTGGGTCAGGTCTTCAGCTAGAGGCTGAGCCGTGTTGTCAAGTGCCTCAGTTGTTGGCCCAGGAAGGATTGTCGACTTTGTTGCTTGAATGTCAACTACTTTGCCCTTCTTTTTCTTCTTCTTGTCTTTCTTCGATAGAGCAGGGCCAGCAGTATCTTGAGCGACCTCCGCGCTCTCGGGCTCGACTGGACGTTCGACTGGAAGCTCGGCCAATCCTTCAATGGGAGGGTCGACTGAAGGCTGGGCTGGCGCTTCAACTGAGCGGTCGAAAGGAGGTTCTAGTGAGGGCTCTTGCAGTTTCACCTCATCTCCTTTGTTGATCTCTTGTCCCAAATGGTTGTCAGCTCGGATGTTGTCAGGATACTCTGCAATTTCTTCTACCTTCAGATGGGCGGGGGCAGCTGATCCTGGCTCTTTGAGTTGTTCGTCGACTTGGTCGAGTGAAGGCCCAGCAACGGAAAGCTGCCCCTCAACCACATCGGTAGGCTCGAGAGAGGCAGGAGGCTCTGAGGCTGAGGACTTGGCCGCCTTCTTCTTTTTCTTCTTGTCCTTTCTAGAAGGGGTGGTGGCATCAGTGCCTTGCTCCTTGTCTCCGGGCTCTTGTTGGGCAGGCTCGGGCTGGGTAAGGTCCAGATCGGCTAGAGTATCGCGACTAGAGGGGCTCGTTTCCTCGAGAATGGTAGCGGGGGGGTTCGGCTGCAACTCCGACTTTTCGACGGCGGTTGTCTGCTGGGGCCGTAATGACTCCCTTGACTCAGACTCCATCTGGGTTGTTGGTACATCCCGAGTCATTGAATCACCAGGCCCTTGCATGGTCGAGGCAGGTTCGCCTTCGAGGTCGTGTTGGGGCTCCCGAAAGCCCTCCGAGGATTGAGCTAGGACCTCGGTTTCGGCTAGGTTGACTGGCTCAAGAATTAGATCTTGGGGGAAGCCCTCATCGAACTTCTCGGTTTGTACTGGCTCGTCAGCTGTTTGTGAAGGCTTTTCCGATGGTCCAGGTGACTGGCTGAGATCGAGGCGGGCGGTGGCCATGTCTGCCTTGTCCTCCAGCGCAGTTGGAACAGTAGGAGCTTGAGCCTCCTGTTCCAGGTCAAGTCCTGCAGACTGTGCTGTCTCGCCACTAGGCCCAGAGCTTTCTGTTGCGTCTAGAGTAGACTTCTTGTTCTTTTTCTTCTTGCTCCTCTTCGATGATGGTTCGTTTTGCTGATCCGACTCAATCGAAGCTTCGGTCTGGGCTCGGTGCACATCAACAGAATCCTGGACTTGACTGGATTCTGGTTGCAGGATATCCGCGGCAATAGCCTCACTAACTGCTTCAGTCTGTGCCCTCGATGCCTCCTCAGTTTGGGTGGATGGTTCGGAGCTTGTAGCCTGGGTCACTGATTCAGCTGTCAGGGGCTCAGTCGGCGATTTCGGGGATGGCTCCTGTTCTGGCGGTGCCTGAGTTGTTGCCTGTGTCGTTGACTCAGTCACGGGAATAGCTTTAGGGACAAGTTCCAGGGGGTCCTCGTTCTGAATTTGGGTAGAGGGCTGGGTCTCTTTGTCGGCCTCCTCCTGACGTGTTGGCTCGGCTTCTTGTAAAGAATCACTGCCCACAGTTGGCACCGTCTCAGCTTCTTGAGTCGCGTCCTTGAAGGACCCAGCTTGGGTGGGCTCAGGTGCCAAAGTATCGGACGTCGTGGGTTGAGATTCTGCGAGTTTAGCGGCGAGATCTTTGGCCGCCTTCTTCCTCCTTTTCTTTTCCTTCTTGGAAAGACCAGCCATGTCATCGGTTTCTTGTGGTTGAGCTGGCCGTTCGATTGCACGCTCGACTGCAGGCGCCACTTCCACCTCAGGAATGACAGGCTCTAGGGCACTCGAGGCTCTTGTTGCGTCTTCAGTTGGCGCGAGAGTTGAGGGGGTCGTTTCCACTTCATCACGAAGGTTGTGGTCAAGCACATGGGGAGCTGAGTTGTCTTGTGCGTCCAACATCGCTGGTTGGGCTTCATCTCCGGCTCGTCGGTCAGCATCCAAGAGCGGGGCAGGAGTCTCAGGAGCAGCATCAGTGAAGTCAGGAGGATGGGTAGAGGGTGTGTCTTGGATAGGCCCGGTGGCTGGCTCGGGAGCAGTTTCAACAGAAGGGGAGTCGGCCGAGGCTTCAGGCTTTGAGCCAGTCTCGGTTGCAGATTTGACAGGCTCAACAACGTTGTCGAGTTCCCTAATAGGCTCAGGACTCATCTCAGGGGAGACTTGCTGGGGCTCAGCGGGAGCCTGGGCCAAGTCAGTGGCAGGGATGACTCCAGTGACGGCTTTGTTTTGTTCTTGAGTGGTGATTTCCGGCTTCATTGGCGGCTGCGTAGGCTCGCTGGCAGGCTCCGCGACAGGCTCTAGAGAGGGCTCGATGGGCTCGGTGATTGGCGTGGGTTCGGCCGTTGGCTCAGAATCTTGACTAGTTTCCTTTCCCTTTCCCTTCTTCTTCTTCTTGTTCTTCTTAGGAGTGGAAGGCGCTGGATCCTCGCCCCGGACCTCTTGGACTTCCTCGGCCACATCTTGCTGAGAAGCTTCAGGCACGGGTGTCAACTCAGGTTCGACCTCGGGAAGTTGAACGGGTTGTGGTGCCTCTTCAGGCTTGTCGTTATCAGTGGTCACTGCTGGTTCGAACGGTTGAGCTTGATCGGACGGTTCGCCCTTGTCGAGTGTTGCCGACTGCGCAATAGGCTCAGTCGTGGCGACGCCTTCGGGAAATGTGGCGGCATATATTTGCTCACTCGTTTGAGCCGTCTCTGCCGACGTGGTAGGCTCAGCAGAAGGGCCATCGTCGGTCAGGTTAGCTTGCTTTCCCTCGCCAGAGACAGCCACTTCCTCAGTCACAGGGGTAGGGTCTGGCAGTTGAACATGTTGGGCTGAACCAGCCCCCTCCTTCGAGGAACCCGGCCCGGTGGCTTCGGTCGGAAGAGCAGTGGACTCCAGGGCTTCCCGAGGAGTTGCTAGGTCTTCTTCAGCACTCAGGGCGGGCTCCTTGCCTTTCTTCTGTTTCTTCTTCTTGGCTTTCGTAGACAGAGTAAGGCTTTGGTCGGGTTCTTCCTCAGTGCTCCTTGGTTGTTCTTGAACCTCGACAGGTTCCGAGCCAGGTTCAGGCACCTGCTGGGTCGGTTCCTGTGGTTCTTGGGCAGACTTGGAGGCGCCACTTTCAGCCACAGGGGCATCAATAGGTTGAGAAGTTCCTTCAGGTTGAGGGGCCTCATCGATCTGGACTTTCTGCGACTCTGATTCAAGTCCAACCTCAGGCTTTGTGACCACCGGGTCGGCCTTGGTGGCAGCCGTATGAGTTCCAGAAGGCTCAGTTGTCTCGGTTTCCGATGAAGCGGGAACAGCAGTAGCAGATTCGGTTGCCGGTGTCGCCTCAGCCTCGAGCTGCACAGATTCAGGCTGATGTTCAGAAGTGGGATGAGGCTCGCTGGTTTCAATGGCTATGGGTTCAGAGATGGGAGCGGTTTGGACGAGGCTCTCAGTGTCTTCTGAAAGTTCAATCTCTGTACCCTTTCCCTTCTTCTTCTTTTTCTTGTTCCTTTTCTTCTCCTTCTTTGTCAAGCCCTCATTGGCATCATCACCCTCCTTGTCTAGTTGAGCTTGGGCTTCAGGGAGAGCTTCATTTGCCGGCGATGTCTCAACCTCGGGAGCAGAAGTTGCTTCACGGGCACCTGAAGATTCGGGTTCGAACAGGGTCTCCTGGGTTGGTTCTGAATGCTGCTCCACCGTAGGCTCAGCCGTTTCAGTCGGCGTTGATGTTGAGAGAAGAGCTTCCTCGATGGCCTTCGGCGTCGAGGGACGAGGCACGACAGAAGAAGCTGCAGGTTCCACTACATGGTCAGTAGTTTCGGACTTCTCCTCAAGAGGTTCAGGAGTGGACTGAGTGACTTCAGGTACTGGCTCGGCAGAGTCGGGAGTAGCATTGACGTCGTCTGAGGTTAGCTCGGGGACAGTTGAAGCTGGTATGGCAGACTCTGTTTCATCTCCCTGCTTGGTCTGCTCGCCTCTGGAGACGGAAGTGTCATCCTCAGTGACGTGTTCTATGACGGGCTCCGTTGTTGACTTGGGGGCCACTTCAGGAACAGGCGGTGTGGACTCCAGAGCAACAGCGGCGACGGGTTCAACTACAGGCTCAGAAGCCTCAACTGGAACTGGCTGTGGGTCGACAGCCTCGGCAGGTTCAACGTCCTTTGAAGAATCTGCTTCTTGCGGGGGCTCAGTGGGTTTGTCCTCGCTCTTTGCTTTCTTCTTCTTTTTCTTGTCCTTCTTTGAGAGAGCGGGTGCGGAGTCCTCGACTGTCTTTTCAAGAGCTTCCAACTCAGGCCTAGCAACAGGCTTCTGCTCCGTCTCGACAGTTGATTCAGAAGGTTGCACAGCATCCCTCGCTTCATCAAATGTCGGCGTTGGTGTCGGCAAAGTAGGCGGCTCAGAGGTTGGTTCATGCGCAATTTCCTGCTCAGCTGTGACTTTAGTATCGACCTGCGACTCCGTCTGATCCTGTTTCTTTCCAGACTCAATCTCCGACTCAGGAACAATGGTCTCCTGTTCGGAAGTTGTCTGCTGGTCGGACTCAGGCTTTGAGATCAAGACGTCGGCTTCAAGTTCGGGCTCGGCAGTGGTTGGCTCAACCGCAGATTGAGCACCGGGGTTGACGAGAGGTTGAGTCTCAGTTTCGCGCTTCGATTCAGCTTCAGTGTCAGGCTCAACTATAGGTACAGTCTCCTCAACATCGGGGAGTGTTTCATTCTCAATCTTGGGGCCAGAGTCATTGTCTGGCTCGGCGGACGTATCTGCCGTAGGCTCATTTTCAGCCTCGGGTTTCGACTCAGGTTCGATACCAGTTCCAACCACAGGTTCCGTTGGTTCCTCAGGGGATGCCTCGGTCTCCTTGGGTGTCTCCGGTTCGGCTGAGGACTCCGAGGCAGCTAATGCTTTGGCCTTTTGCTTTTGCTTCTTCTTCTGCTTCTTGGACAGGCCAGCATCTCCCTCATTGTCTTCCAGTTTCTCAGTTTCCAGTCCCGGCTCCGGCTCCAGCTTTGCCTCGGGCTCGACATGGGCTCCAAGATCACCAGCATTGCTCTTGTCCTCCTCCCGCGTTTCGTTCTCGGAGGGCCCAAGGCTCCTAGCCTCATCAACGGCGGCGTCGGCGGCGTGCTGCTTTTCCGGTTCCGGTTCCGGTTCCGTTGGACGATTGGTCTGGGGGTCCTGTAGGATTTCAAAATGGTTGTCTTTAGCCTTGTTCTTTTCGTCCGTTTGGGATTGCTTCAGACTGGACCCACCCCGCTCGTCTTCAGGACCAGCTGCTGGTTCTTCACTTGGAACAGATTGTTCTCCGGACTCGGTGGAATCCGGTACATTGGTATCGTCGGCTGGCGTCGCAGGCTCGCCTTCAGGAGCGGCTTCTGCGCTGGGAGTTTCGGTCTTCTCGGGCTCCGCTGGGGTGTCCTCGCGAGGATCCGGGAGTGTCTCGGCCGGGGGATCGGTGGCCTCAGGTTCGGGTACAGGTTCGGGGTTTTCAGATGGAGTGGCAAGGCCAGAGTCAGGCTCTGTGGTTTCTTCAAGCGCAGCCTTTTTCTTCTCTGCCTTCTTCTTCTTCTTCTTCTCCTTCTTGGACAGCTTTGCTGGAGAGGCGGCTTCGGGCTCCTCAGTGGTTGGGACGGGTTCTTCGACGGGAGGCTGATCGGCAGCAGGGGCATCCGGCACTTCGGTGGCCTGAACGTCCGTTGGTGGTTCCTGGACAGAGGGAGTTTCTACGGGGTTTTCGACATCAGCTGGCTGTGTCTGCTCATCGTTTTGTGGGACAACCTCGGAGACGACGTCGATCTCCTCTGGTTCCAGGAGCGGCGCAGCCTCGTCGGTAGGGAAAAGTGCCTCTACAGGCTCGCCGCCACCGTGCTCCAAGCTGTCAGATGCTTCCAGAGATGCTTCTGGCAGGACAGCATCCTTTGGCTCTTCCGATGTGACATCTCGAGGGGTTGGTTCTTCAGTGGTGGCAGCGTTTTCTTGAGCAGCGGGCTCGGGAGTCTCCTGAGGCAAAGAGTCGGCTTCGGATTGCTTCTCAGAATCATCTGAAGAAGCATTCTTCTTCTTTTTCTTCTTCTTCTTGCTCTTCTTCTCAGCGGGAGCTTCAGCTTCGTCCACCGCAGTGTCCTTGGTGGGTTCAGCCTGTGCATCGACAGATTCAGTCTGTGTAGGCTCTTCAGCCGGCGCGGCTTGCGCAGACGCCTCGAGTTGCTCGGCTTCAGCAGATGGCGTGGGAGTTTCCTCTACAGGGAGGCTTGATGTAGGTTCCTCAACAGGGCTGGATTCTTCCTTGCTTCCAGTCGATTCCTCAAGCTGCTCAGTCTCCGGCACTAGAGGCTCTTGTCCAATAGAAGATGGCTCAGTGCTGTCTTGGGGAGTATCTTGAGCCGCGTCGGTCTCGGCGAAACTGACCGACTTCTTCCTTTTCTTGTTCTTCTTGGACTTTTTCCCGCTCACCGATTCAGCCACGTCATCTTCGGCGGGGGCATCTTGCGGCTCTGAGGCAGATGGGACGTTATCGACATCGCCTTCAACACCCTCGGGCTTGTCTGGGGCGGGTACTTCTGCGGGTGCCTCTGCGAGTGCCTGTGCGGGTGCCTCTGCGGGTGCCTCTGCGGGTGCCTCTACGGGTGCATCAGGCTGAACAACTTCAGTCGTTTCGGCGATGTCCTTGGGCGCATCTTCGGTCGATGTCTCTTCTGGGTGTTCCTTGGTGACCTCAGGCTCCTTGTTGGCTTGGCTTTCGTCAACTGGGGCGTTGACGTCTTGGGTTTCTTTGGTCTCAGATGGGGCAACACCCTCAGCCTCTGTAGGCTCCTGGGCGACAGGTTCGGCAATGGCAGCTTCAGCGGCGGCTGTCTCCGCGAGTTCCTTGGCGGCCTGTTCTTCGGCTTCACGAGCTGCTCGGGCCTCTGCCCGCTTGGTAACATTTTCCTCGAGGGCAATGAGGCGTTGCTGGTCCTTCTTCAAGAGACGGCCTTTCCTTCGCGCCCTCTTTTCCCTCAGGGCTGCCATCTCCTCAGCGTCACGAGCTTCTTCGGCTTCTTCAGCTTCACGAGCAGCCTTGTCTGCGGCTTCCTTGGCTTCCTTGGCTGCTTCGGCTTCCTTAGCTGCCTCAGCTTCCTTGATCGCTGGCTCTTCCTCTGAGGCTGGTTGAGGCTGAGGTTCATCGACAGATGGCTTATCACTGAGATTGAGAGGTGCGTCCGTTGGTTGCTCTGGGGTTGGCTCCTCCACTTGCTTGTCTCCAGAAGTCTCCTCGGCAACTTCAGGTTGAGGTGACTTTTCCTCAGCCAGAGTTTCCTTGGGGGTGTCGGATGTGCTTTCCTCTGTTGGCTGCAGAGTAGGTGTCTCAACAGTTGCGGCAACGTTCGTTTCAACTGAAGGCTCGGTAAGTCCTAGAATGGCCTCATCCACCTTAGGTTCATCCTTGCTCTCGCTCTGATTTCGAGCGGTCACATCCTCCACTTCACGCTTGACTTCCTCCTCAGTCTTGAGCTCACTTTCAGCGGTTTCGTTCTTAACCTCCTCCTGGTTGGCCGGGGTATCATCTTGGGTAGCCTCTTCCTTCGTGCTGAGCTTGGCTTGTTCCTCCTGGGTCTTGACCTCATCTCCGACAGGGTCGCTCTTAACCTCCTCCTCTTGATTAGCCTTGGTTTCTTCCAAAACGGTCTCGTTCTTCTTCTCCTCCTCCGGGTTGACCGTGGCGTCGCCCTGAGTAGCTTCGGCCTTGACTTCCTCCTCCAGTGCCTCATCCTGGCTACCCTGGTTCTTCTTCTTCTTCTTGTTCTTCTTGGCCTTCTTCTTCGAAACAGGGCTCTCAGGTTCGATTGTCTCAGGGGCGTCAGTTGATCTTGTAGCCTCGTCAGTCGCTTGTGGTTCGGCAACCACTGTTGTTTGGCCTTGGATATCTTCGCCGGTCGTCGTGGGTTCTTCCACAGGTGTCTTGGTGGTTGGTTCCTCGCTGGTCTCGACAGGCTCAGCCTCAAGGGGCTTCACTGTGTCGTCCTGGTCTGGCTTGATGGCCTCGTTATCTGTTGTGGTAGAAGGCTCATTCTCGGCGATCTTGACAGGCTCCTCTTGAGGGGCAGGTGTCGGTTCATCCTGAGCAGGAATATCGCGGCTCACGTCTTCGGTGGCGGGAGTAGTGTCATCGACTTGAGAGGGCTCCGGGCCAATTGAAGTTGCTTGAGACTCCTCAACAGGTGCATCTCCCTGGGAGAAGAGTGGCTCTGAGATATGAGACTCTAGCGTGGTGGGGGCCGCGTCGTCAACAGGGGCGTTCAGATCAGAGTCTGCTGGAGGAGTGTCGGGCTTGACTTCACCGGTTTGTGCCTTCTCAGGAACCGTTTCTGCCTTCTCGCCCACGTTTACGGCTGCAACAGCGATCTCAGGCTCGGTCACATCAATAGCCTTCTCCTCTTGAGATCGAGCGGTTTCCGCAATCACAGGTTTCCGTTCATCATCAACCGTCTTGTCAACCTGATCGGCGTCAAGCTCTATCGATTGGGACTCATTCTTCACCTGAGCGGGAGATCCCCACATCTTTCTCCAAGCGGATCCAACAGCGGCGAATCCTCTTGTGGCAGGAGAGACGCCCAAGGTGGAGGGGAATAATCGGTTCTGGGATTGTTCTTGCGTAGGCTTCTTCGGAGCGTGGAGGCCCATGCTTGACGGCAAGTAGGCGGGTTCATCGACATCCTTGGACTTGGGCGCCTCGGTAGGGTTTGGCAAGTCCTCGGGCTCGGCCAGCTGACGATCATTATCCGCAGTTGGCTCAGCTGTAGAGGAAGACACGTTCTCCTCTGGTTTCTTTTCGGTTTCACCCTCCAAGGAAGTCTCAAGCTGGGGAGCTTCGGTCGTTTCTGTTGGTTCGACTTCCTTGACGGGGGGCTCGGTACTTGCGGGTTCAGCTGTATCAGCTGGAGCAGGCGAGTCACGGGGCAAGTCCTTGACTATGTCAGCCTCTGCAGGCTGCTTAGTCTGGTCTTCCGAGACTGAAAGAGGCTGCTCGAGCGTAGAAGAAGCTTCCTGGGTGGCAGAAGGAGCTGTTTCTTCGGATTTAGCGCCCTTCTTCTTCTTGTTCTTCTTCTTCTTCGACTTGGATGTTGTCTCTTCAGGAGTTGCCTCAGTGGAGGGTTCAGGCGCTGCCTCAGAAGTAGCAGCAGGGGTCTCCGGCTTAGACTCGACAGTTTCAACAGTCTCCACGGGAACATCTGGCTGTGCCCAAGCATCAAAAGCATCCACATCCGGAGTTGGCTCGGCAAGGGGCTCTTGTGCCGTCTCAACGGGGGCTGCTGAGGGTTCAGCAGCGTCTTGAAGAGAGCGCTCAACTGGTGCTTCTGACACGGTCTCGGCGGGAGCATCTGAGGGCTCGGCAGGTGTATCTGGAGTGGGCTCGACAGTGGCCGCTGTGGGCTCAACAACCTCTTCGAGGGAGCGTTCAACCGGTGCTTCCAGCAATGTCTCAGCAGGAGCATCTGAAGGCTCAGCAGGGACCTCTGAGGACTCAGCGGGGGTATCAGGAGTGGGCTCGATAGGAGCTGCTGTAGATTCAACAACCTCTTCGAGAGAGCGCTGAGCTGGTGCTTCCAGTGGAGTCTCAACAGGCGCATCTGAGGGCTTGGCAAGAGGATCGGACGTGGGTTCGACAGGAGTCGGTGCGGGTTCAGCAACCTCTTCATGAGAGCGCTCAACTGGAGCATCTGAGGGTCCAACGGGAGCATCTGTGGAGGGTTCAGCGGGAGCATCTGTGGAGGGCTCAACAGGGGCAATTGGTTCGGCCCATGCATCGAAAGCATCCTTGTCTGTTTCCTGAACAGTAGCTTCAGGCTCAGCAGGGGTTGATTGCTCTTCCGCCACTTGCTTTCCCTTCTTCTTTTTCTTCTTGCTCTTCTTGGACTGGGGTTGGGCTGGCTCCTCGGCGACAGGCTCGGTGTTGACAGCGGGGAACTCAACAGGCTCTTCAACAGTCACAGGCTTGGTCTCCACAACTGCCTCTGGGGCCGATGCTTCGGGCTCAGGAACAGGCTCTGACCCCTGGGCGATCTCCTTCTCGACGGGAAGATTGTCGGAGACCTGTTCGACAGCGGGTTCTAGCTCCCGAGAGAGCTCCTGTTCAGGCGCTGGCACTTCATCGGCAGATTTGGGTTGCGACTCTTCAGGCTCGGCAACCTTGGGAAGCGCCTTCTTGGTGGACTCGGCCTCGGTCTCGGTCTCTACCGTGGCCGGGGTAGCAGAAATGTCTGTGGTGGGTTGCTCTGATGATTCAGGGGCCTTTTCTCCTTCAGTGGTGGCTGGCGTTGTCTCTGGAGCTTCATCCTTGGCAGTAGTCTCCTGGCTTCGCTCCGCCTTCTCATCCTTGGCAGGTTCTTCCACAGGGGCAGCGACCTCGAAGGAATCCTTGACGATAAGCTCCAGATTCTTCTTCTTGAGCTTCTTCTTCATGTTCTTCCTGTCCTTTCCTGAGAGGTTTTGCCATTCTTCCGTGGTGAATTCGTTCTCTGCACGCTGAGGAGCTGCTTGAGTAGAGGGTTCAGCAGGCGCTTCGGCGACGGGCTCGGCTGCAACTTCAGTCGACTCGGGCACTGGCTCAACGACCGGTTCCTTGGTTGATTCGATGACGGTCTCGGCAGTGGCAGAGGGCTGAGCCACATTTTCGACGACAGGCTCAGTGGGTTTGTCCTCAGCTGCAGGAGGAAGCTCAGGGGCAGCTTCAGGGGCAGGCGCTACCGAAGGCTCAAGAATGGCATCAGGGGTGACGGTTGTGACGGCGGGCTCGGCCACATCCTCCCCAATAGACTCCATCTTGACTTCGCGGGACTTGTCCTCCACTTCGGGTTGCTCGAGAGGCTCGACAGTGACAGAAGATGGTTCAGCGATGGCTTCGATAGCGGGATTAGGCTGAGGCTCAACAACGGCGTCAGGAGTGATCGTTGTTGCAGTCATGTCGGCAAGGTCGGGCTGGATCTCGCGAGAAATATCGTCTGTAGACTGCTTGGCAACCTCAGGGGTTCCATCAGGCTTGGTCACATCCTGGAGGACCAGGTCATCAACTTCCTTGCTAACAGGCTCTAGTTCTCTCGATGATTCCTCGATCATGGGCGCGGCAAAGATGGGCTCCACGGTCTCTCCAGCGGGCAAGGAGACGAAGTCGGGCACCTTTTCCTCTGCCTTCTCGGCAACAACCTCCGAGACAGGTTCCTCGGTGGACTTGGAGACGTCTCCATCCTTGGGCTCAGGGATGATTGCAGGCTGCGCATCCTGAACCTTCTCGGTGGGCGAGTCAGAAGACAGCTCTGTGGACTTCTCGGGTTCTTCAGGGATAGGCTCGAGAATGGCTGCGCGCTCCTCGGTTGTGGACGCTTCAATCACATCCCCGAGGTCTCTGGTCTTCTCGGTGAATGGCACAGGAGTAGGCTCCTCTGCAAAGTCCGCAGGTTCCTCAGGGATAGGCTCAAGAAGGACGATAGGCTGCTCGTAGACAAGGTCGGCCTGGTCGATGGGCAGCTCATGAGTTGGCTCTTCAACAAGCGTTGGAAGCTTTTCAGCAATCGGCTCAACGGTGATTGACCGATCCTGAGTTGTAGGCTCTAGTACCTCAGCCTTCTCGGTGGGTAGCTCACTACCAGGTGCCTCTACAGACCTCGAAACTTCCTCAACAGGCTCAAGTGGGGCAGCACGCTCCGTAATAGCCGGTTCCTCGGTGGAAAGCTCCGCTACAGGAATGGCAGCATGTTCTGTTGTTGGGGTAACTTGAGGAGACTCAGGCTGAGGAGCAGATTCGACTTCAGGCTGAGCAAGACTCTTGAAAGGGATTTCTTCAACAGTGCCCACCGAGGAGACGTCGTCAAAGGCCTTGGAAACGGTTCCTCGAGGAGATTGGGCCTCGGTGGCGTCGGAGAAATGCTCATCAGTAGAAGTAAGCTCTTCAGGAGTAACTGATTGAGCTTCGTGAGCCACAGGGAAAGCAGGCTCACGCGGAGAAGGCGTCATGGCGAGAAGTTCAGCGCCCATGTCCTTGCTTGTCGATTCGACAGGGACAGGCTGCGGGGTCGTTGGCAGAGATGGAGCCTTAACAGAGCTCTCAAGAGGTGCTTCCCTGTCAAGAGATTCTGTGAAGTCAGGAACTGGGAGCTCTGGAAGGAACAGGGCACGAGGTGTTGTTGACTCGTCAGTTCCTGTAGAAGAATTTTTGCGTGCAGCTTGAGCCACATTGGTGTCGATATGGAGAGTAGGATCAAAGAACTGAGCACTATCCAGGTCAAAGTAATCACCGCGCTGGTGGAACTCGGCCTCAGGGCTAGGGGAGTGCCTAGATCCAGCCTCACTAGGCTCACTAGGAGGGAGTGCAGGAAGAGCCAAACCGGTCGTTGGCGGTGCTTGACGAGAATGCTCAAGGAGGTACAACGGCATGATCTCGCGGGTGCTATCCCATGAAGTTGGCCGGGCCACTCGTCGAGACATGACTGCAGCAGGGTCCGCGTTGATCACCTTGGGAGACCCTGAGGGAGATGACTTAAGGGCAACGGGAGAGGCAGGGTTCGACCTCTGGCCCAGACGAAGCTGAATAGGGACGGCTGTTCGGCTTGGAGACTTGGTCGGCGTCTCAAAGGTACTGCGGCGTCGATTGTGAGTGCGAGTATCACGCCTTATGACACGCTCCTCAGGAGGAGTGTCTGGTCGGCTATCAGGCAGTGAAGGCAGCTCGTCGGGTCCAGAGACGGGACTGCCAGGTTCGCTAGGAGGGAGGGGGAGAAGATCGCCATACTGAGGATCAATGGCGGGCTTGAAGACACGAGGGGCGACCTCGGGGTCGAGGATTTCGTAACTTCGCACACGACGGCCTTCGCGCAAGCTGTCATGCTCCTGGTCCGACGGAGCCTCGGCGGCGTTGGAGTGAGCAGCGTCAGAGGCAGCAATGACGGTCGCAGCACCCGCTAGGCCGACACCCGCGCCAAGGGTGCCGGCATTATCTAAAAAAGAATCCCTCTTATCCTTGCGACTGGACTTGAAGAGGCTGGAGATGATGCCACTTGATCTCTTCTCAGGATCTCGGCGTTCCCTGTAATCCTTGTCTCTGCGGGAAGAACCCGGCAAAGACGCAACTGACTTGACATCGTCATCGTCATATCGAGAAGACTTTCGTCGGTGGCCAGACTCCCGTCGATCACCACGAGATTCGGACACAACAGAGCTCACGTCGCGATCGTCAAAGTGTTCGCGCCGGCGGTCCAGTGGGCTGTCTCGGTAGTCTTTCCAGTCCTCCTCGTTTCCGCTTCTGCGCTTGGACTTCTTGCTTCTCCGGCCACCAGAGCTGCCGACTGAAATCTCAGAGGCAACTACTGAACGAGAGGGAGAGTCATGACCATATGAGTCACGCTTGGACCTCCTTGATCTAGGAGTATCCCTCTCGTCATCAGACCTTCTGTGCCAAGACCTATCTCGCGACCGGTCTTTTGAGCGATGTTTTGATCTGTGTCTTGACCGGTCCCTTGATCGATCCCGCGAGGATCGTCTCTTTGATGAGCGGCTGTCAGGGAGCTCCAGTGGTGCAGAGATGCGTGACAAATCATCCTCGTAGTATGCGTCACGCTCCTTCTTGTGTCTCCTTGAACGCTTGGAATCTTCCCATTCGTCGTCAGACCGCACATCTCGAGACGAGACATCTCTTGATGTGTGTCGACGGTGAGATCTGGAAGGAGCGGAGACACGGGATCTATCGTCCTCGTAGTAGTAGTCCTCATCTTTCCACTGCTTCCGTGACTTCTTTGGAGTCTCAATATCATCGCGGGAGCGGATGTCTTGCGAGGTGGCATCTCGAGGAACGGCATCTCTGGACAATGATCGATGGTAAGTCCTAGAAGGAGATGAGCCCTGTGAGGCGGCCCATTCGCCAGCTTCGGGGTTCGTCCAATCCGAAGGTTGTGCTGAAGGATCCCACTGGTCATGGTACCCAGCTTGCCTGGGCTCAGCGTCTCTGGAAGATTGATTGTGGTAGGCACTCCATGCACCAATAGCGAATGCAGGAGCAGCAACTCGCGCAACGTCAGCGGCGTCAAAGTCGCGGCTTCGTCGTTCGTCTTGTGCAGTATCCCAGCCATCGTCAGACTTGACATCTCTAGCTGGTGCCTCTTGAGAAGACTTGTCGTAGTAATAGTCGGCGGGAGGAGAAACTCGAGAGACGGACTCGTCTTCGAATTCACGGCTCTTCCAGCCCTTCTTGCCTCTCTTCCAAGCACTATCTTCCCAGACTGCCTCACCCACTTCGCGAGGTTGAGCGGGCTCTGTTGGCGTGGCCTCAGCCTTGTTGTCATCTTGAACAACAACAACTTCAGACTTGGCTCGCTTGCGCTGTTGTCGCTTGCTCAACTTCGAGACTTCCAAATCATCCTCGTCGGGAAGTGGCACGTCTTCAGCCTTTGGAAGGTCTGACTTCTCGGGTTCGGGGCTCTTAGTTGTGACTTCAGGCGCAGCCACAAATGGCACAGGATTGTCCTCTTGAGGAGTCTCAACCTCGCCTAGAATAAAGCCCTTCTGCTCCGGCAAGAGTTTACCAGGAGCGTCGCTGGTGTCCGAGGCTGTCTCTGCGTAGGGTCGTGTGTACCAGTTGCCCTTGGCGTCGACATGAGCGTCACCATGGGCGTCACCGATCGCCTTTTGCACGCCCGGCGAGGAGTCGCGGCGGTGGAAAGTCGGGTTGTCAATGACAATCTCGGGATCAAAACCGGTCTCCTTCAGACCAGCGGCAAGAGTGGCAGCGAACTCGAGATCATCGGCATAGCCACCAGGCATCTGCTCGGGGTGTGGGCTCGCGGGCTTGGGTCCAGGAATCGGTGGCTCGCGGCTCGAGTCATCGTCGAAGACCTGGGTGGAGAAAACAGGAACCACCTCGCGACTCGTCTCCTCGGGATAGCTTCTGGGAATATCCGCAGCCTTCTGAGAGGGAATCTCGACTTCGGGCTCGTTGATGGGCTCAGCACTGCTGCCGGCGATCGCTGCAGCCAAGATGCCCCATCGGCTCGCCTTGTTCAGTCGTGGCCTGGGCTTATCAGGATCCCTATCCAAGGGCTCTGAGTGGAAGTAGCTCTCAGTGTCGCTACGAGTCTCGGGAGTCTCGACTTCAAAGCTCTTTGTCTCGTTCTCGCCCCAAGTAACGGATTTAGCAAGAGGGGCCGGCTCGCCAACCGAAACGATATCACCTCGAGGTTCAATGATCACGTCTTCGGGTGTGATCTTCTTGACTTCGGAAGTGACTTCTCTAGCTTCCGGAGCAATCTCAGTGACCTCCTTGGCCTCAGGAGTGGCAGACACTTCCACAATTTCCCTTGTTGTCTCCTTTTGCTCAGGTGCAGGAGAAGGTTGACGGCTTGGGGCGGGAGTAGGATAGATCAGGTTCAGGACGGGTCGTTCCCGTGAGACGTCCCTCGATCTCAGAACAAGGGCCATAGAGTTGTCGCCCAGGTTGCGGTAGTGTCTCTCCTCACGAGGATAGATCTTGTTGTCAATCTTGACATCCGCATTAGGACCGTCGAAGGGGCTCGTCTCTGGGTGCTTCTCCTCCATATCAGGAGGCGTGACAATGGTGATGGGTTCATACTTGTCGTCTTGCCACTTGTCAATAACCGATCGCTCAGGGGATGCACTACGAGATCGCATCTCCTCAGAGGCAATCTTCCGAGCAATGTTGGTCTCTCGGTAGTATCGATCGGCCTCTTCCTGAACTGTGTCTCGTTCCTGTCGCGAGCTATCCCGTGAGTTGTCCTTGGCGTGTTTGCTGCTCTGGCGTCCCCTCTCAACGGCGACAGCGGACGCGACCGCGACCGCTGCTACAGGAATAGTGGCATGCTTGGCCTCGTCAAGAATAGACTTGGCTTCATGCTCCTCTTCCTCGTATCCGTGACCGGAGCGGGGGTCCTGGAACTGCATGGCGTCCTGTGTTCCTCTGCGGTACTCCTCAACCATCCTCTCGATCTCGAAAGAGTCCCGGCGGCTCAGTCGAGCATCTGAGGCCAGGGATCTTGGCGGAGAATCATCAAAATTAGGTTCGCGTTCAATCGTCACGACATTAGGCGTAAGGGGTCGCTTGGGCGTAGTCGCCTGGGACATGGTGAAAGCATCGTCCGAAACCTGGTACTGGAATGGGTCGTAGGCCGGGTCTCTGGGCTGAGCAGGCTGGCTCGTCTCTGCGACAACTTCGTGCTCCGTAACAACATGGTGGCCTGCACCAGTTGGTAGAGGAAGCTCGCGGCTCTCTTCAGTGACGGTAGTAGTGCGCTTGCTACTCTCAGCTTGAACCTCGGGCTCGCGCATGACCTGGAATTCAGATCCATGCTCGATGTGGAATTCTGTGCCTTCGCTTCGATCCAGTTGAGGCGCAACTACAACGTCGACTTTGCTCCTCTCCTCCTTCTCAACCTCCTTGTCCTTCGTTACTTTGTGGGTATCGTCATGATCATCATATCGTGAGGATTTCTCGTGC
Organism: Fusarium vanettenii 77-13-4; assembly: GCF_000151355.1. Taxonomy (NCBI): domain Eukaryota; kingdom Fungi; phylum Ascomycota; class Sordariomycetes; order Hypocreales; family Nectriaceae; genus Fusarium; species Fusarium vanettenii. Next base: position 1,135,401 of record NW_003315881.1, read on the forward strand.
TTTCGCTCATTATACTGTGAATAAGAGGAGTCGTGGTGCGTTCGTCGGTATTCCCGTTCCCATTCCAGGTTTCGTTGCCGTTCAGTTTCCAGTTCCTTATGTCGTTCCGCCTGCTGAGCCAGTTGTCGTTCGAGTTCGAGGGTCTTCTGACGCTCAAGCTCTTGGGTTCTCTGCCTTTCGAGCTCGAGAGCTTTCTGTCGCTCAATTTCCTGAGCCTTTTGGCGTTCGAGCTCCTGGAGCTTCAGTTGCTCCGCTTCGAGGGCTTTCTGTCGCTCAAACTCCAGTCGCTCGCGCTCTCGCTCGAAAGACTCCTCCTCGACTCTTTCCTGGCGCTTCGTGTCGGTCTCTCGCTTTCCATCTCGACCACGTCGACTGTCGTGGTCACGCCTATCTTCGCGATACTCTCGTCTTTCCTTGCTTTCCTTGCGTGAAGCCGTATACGCCACAGCTGCACCGACTGCGCCAACTGCAGCTGCTTCAACAGCAATGTCGCCCCATTTACCATCAGACTGCTGACGAGAGTTGCGAGATTCCTTTCGGCTCGAACCCTCAAACTTCTCCGTCTCGTAGACCTTTGAGGACACCGGGACCTTGGGAACGGGCTGCTGAAGGGGAACCGGAGCAGGTCGAGTCTGGTGTGAGAGATCCTGGCGTGAGGCGGAATGGGAGGTTTGCGCTGATTGGAAGCGAGAATGCTCAGCGCTGGGGCCTGGGAAGTTGTCCCGCATGTGAATCGGTCCTGACGCCACACTGCCCGAGGAGCGGCGGTAGGCGGCTGCTTGCTCTTCATCCCGGAAGCCACACGGGGTGTTGATTGAGCCTCGCAGCGAATTGTAGGGACCGAACAGTCGGGGATCAACGATCGAGTTCCTCTCTCCATTATATCCGTATCCATATCTCCGATAGTCCGAAGATGAATGGTAGCCTGAGTGAGAGTGTGAGCCAGCCATTGCTGCCGCGGCGCCCGCACTTGCGGCAGCCGCAGCGACTCCGGCAGCGGGTCTCAGAGACTCCCCAACAACGGTGCCGTAAGCAAGCTCCGAGTCGGCGGCCGAGGCTGCACCATCACTGTCACTAGTGGTAGAGGAAGATTCGTCGTCCGAGGCATCCTCCCAGTCCGAATCGTCGTCGGAAGTCTCGACACGAGTCTTTAAGGAGTTTCCCAGGCCGTGGCCCTGACGTCGACCGTATCGAGACGCCATTGCCGCGCCTGCCGCGCCTGCTGCAAGTCCAAGAGCTGCCGCCTTACCCTTACCTGAGCTCTTGCTAGCGCGGCGCATCTCATCCTCCTTGGACTTCTTGGCTAGATTAGAGAGCTGTTGACCAAGAGCCATGATCTCTTCATCCGCAGTCTTTACTTTCCGAGGCGGGAGTGTGGGTGTGCGGTCGCGGTCGGAGGCCTCTGCCGAAGACCGTCTTCGGCGCGCATAGCCCTGTGCGTATCCCGAAGAGGACGCGTATCCTTGAGCTGAAGCAGAAGCGCGGCTGCGAGGGGAAAGAGTGCGACTCTTTGGCTGCTTGACATATCCCTGGCCGTACGCCAAGTCCGAGTTGACCGATGACGATGACGAATTGCCAAAGTAGAGCACGCGACGCTTCTTCTTCTTCTTCCTGTGTAGATGCTGCCTCACGCGGTCCGAGGGCGCCTTGAAAAAGGTGCCGAAAACGCCGCCATATTCCTTCGTGTCCTTGAATCGCGAGATATCCAGTAGCGACGAAGACGTGTCACTGGACGAAGAGAATACGCTTGAGGGCGTCTGCGGTCGACGTGTCTCTGGGTGAGGTGAGTAGGGATCATTATAGGCGGGGTGAGTCTGTGGCGGCGCGTTGGGATAGGGTTGAGATTGCGGGTACTGCTGTTGTTGATTGTAAGGTTGCTGTTGCTGAGGGGAGTTTTGATACTGCTGATGCTGGAATTGTTGGTATTGCTGGGGCTGTTGGTACATGGGGGGTTGTTGGTATCGTTGTTGCTGATATTGCTGAGGGTATTGTTGAGAGTACTGTTGCTGGTACTGTTGTTGTTGCTGTGGTGGTGGAGGCGGGTGTTGTTGTTGTTGCGGGTATTGCTGAGTCGGCGTTGGCTGCTGCGACGGCGGTTGACGCGAATCTCTCGCATCGCGAGACTCGTGCCACCGTCGGCGAGCACTCTCGGAGTCCCGAGAGCGGTGATCTCGCATCATTGTGGCCGGCCTCTACGGGTGTCGATGGGAGGAATCGGGGGGGGTGGTGGAGGAGGGAGATGGTGTTTTGTTTTGCGAAGGAGCTCGACGACGACGCCAGCTTTCCATGGGTGCCCCGTTCGTCTCGGCCCACTAAACAGGACAAGCGGTGGCTGGGGTTTGGGTGTGTCCAATTCTTGGACGCTAGGCTCCGTCGTTGGCTCGCCCAGGTTCTCGCGGTGGGTCTGAGATTGGATCTGCCGCTGGGCCTTGGGAGGCCTGGGCGCTAAAAATTGCTCGGTAGAGGGTGCTTGACTGGTTTGTGTGTGTGTCCGTCTTGTCGCCGATATGATGATGCGATGAAGCGGGAGAGAGATCTCCCTCGCGCTGATCTTGGTGGTATCGCGCTCTTTCTCTGCTAGGTACTGTACGGGTGGTGCTGATTCTAGGTGAGGGTTTTCATATCGGTGGTTTGTAAGAACCGAGATCAACTCCAGGTCAGAGTTCGCCAAGGATGCTCTGTTATCGCAGAAATCATTTTAATCTTGGTCACTTCAGCTGGTGCAGAGTCGACATTCAGGCCGCCACACATTGGCTAGCGCCGTCGTCATCTCCACCGAGATTTGGTGCATTGCCAGCTGGCAGTCACATGCTGTAACACGTGCGGCCACTCTCGCGGGCCGTCCGTCAGGGTGCCTACCCTGCAATTGGTGGGAGGGAAATCCGATTCGACTTGCGTCAATATCTTCACACAAGGGTCCTGGGGATCCTCTTCAGCTGAAATCTGATAATGAGGTGTTATAGACGCCCAGGCCTATTTTTAATTATGGGCCATGGACATGCAGATGATAACCAGGCCGTTTAAATGCTACCGTCCATTAAAAGCTTGATGCAACTACAGCCCTAGAATGACTCAAAACATGTGGACAACCTCCACCGAGTTGCTTAGCGAACATCTCACCCAATTGACCAACACCGATTGCGCTCTGAAACCAGCCACGGGCTTGACAACGCATGCCGCACCGCGCTACCATGTCATCGGTCTTTACATATATACAAATCAAACAGCAGCCAGAAAAGCCCTTCAAAACCCGCCCATAACCTTAACCTTGACGTGCATGCCCTTGGAGGGCCGGGCCGTTACACCGCCCCGGATTTCCACCTTGCTCTCGTCTGCTTCTTCCGGGTTCGCCAGTGCAAACTCGAACCGGCCGACCCACGCCGCGAGGAGGGCGGCGAACTCGGCCTTGGCGAAGCTCTGCCCGATACAGCTCCGGGGCCCGTGCAGGAACGGCAGGAATGCGTAGTTGCTGGTCGCGCCCCCGCTGGCGGCGTTCCGGTCTGCGGCTCCACCCTCGGGGCCGGAGGGGAGCCACCGCTCCGGGTCGAAACGGTCCGCGTCCGGACCCCAGAGGTGTTGGTCAAAGTGAGTCGCCCAGGGCACGATGACGATACGAGTACCTTTTCGCACTGGATGGCCCAGAATCGTGGTGTCGTGAGCGGCATCACGCATCGTCAACGGTACTGGGCTGTAGTAACGGAGAACCTCACTACAGACGGCAGTGAGGTATGGCATGCGATCAATGTCGAGACTCGTGATGTCGGAATCTGAATCCACGGACGGTAAGCGCTCTCGCACCTCTTCCCGCAGCCGGCTCTGAACCTCAGGATATCGAGACAGCATATAAACTGCCCAGGTCATGGCCGATGCTGTCGTCTCGTGTCCCGCAGCGAGAAACGTCATGAGCTGATCGACCAAGTTCTCATCCGTGAAGCCACCGCTCTCAATGGCCACCGAGAGGATATCAATATCTGGCTGCTCCTTGTTGGCCAACTTGGCCTTCTTCTCCTGGATCAGGTCTCGGCACACCGCTCGGATCTCGTCCGCCGCTGCGTTGATGGTCTGGTTCCGGCGGAACGGCAGCTTGGTGACTATTTGCAGCGGTATAAAAATGGAAATGAGGCCCAGAATCTGAGCCGCACGGGACGGCTTGATGATCTTCCTGTAAGTCCTGGCGAGCACGCTCTCCGGGTCTTGGATAGCACCAAAGTCTCGCCCCATGCCAGCGACGCCGATGATATCGAGCGTCGCCCGCGATGCCCAGCTGGATACTTCAAGCTCGACCTCGTCCCGGCCCCCAACCTCTGTCGTCATAGCCTGAGTCACCTCTTTAGCTTTGCGCCAAAAGATGGGGTACATGTCCTTGATGTGACGGAAGGCAAACGCAGGCGTCAAGTTGCGACGCTGCACCCTGTGCTCATCACCCTCGGCGAACAGCACTCCTATTCCAAGGATGCGCCCGATGGATTGCTGCAAGTAACTCGGCTTCTCAAAGGCGTAGTTGTTGGTGACCAGCACCTCGGCCAACGCTTTGGCTGAGCAGACAAGGATCCGCTCCTGGTTCAACAGACCGCGGTAGCGGATGATGCCATCGTTGGGGATCTCGGACACCCTGGGATGAGGATTAGTATGTTGTTTTCAAAGTACAATTGCACCACAAGGGGCAATTGACGAACCATTCTCGCATTGGAATGCCCGAAGGCTCTGCAAATATCCTCTTTGCCTGGCCCAGAAGCCAGTGGTTGTTGGAGGGTTCAGGCAGATGTCGCAACGGCGACACGAGCAGCGGATAGATCCATATCGCCCAGACAACCCAGAACACAAAGCCCACGGTCCACAGCCCTGTAAAGTGTTTCAACAGGAGTAGCCTAGACCAATCGTTCTGCACCCAGCTGAGAGCCAGAGTGACCGTGGCAGCGCCGCCCGTGATGTTCTCCCACGGCAACCCCATGACGACTTGAGGCCCTCACTCTCGAGTATCTTGCGAGTCAAAGGGGGTCAGGTCAAGCAATGGGAGGAGCCAATACTTTAACGCGGTCGGGACAAGTAGCAACAGGAGTTGGGCTTTGCAGGGGACGGAGCCAGGGGTAACAGCCACGGGATGGCCTTATAAGCGATTCGTTTATCTTAAACGCAGTGGAGATTTCGTCAATGTCCCCAGACTTGTCCAAGACTCGAGCCGTCAGAGAAGTTGGCAATTGCTCCAAGTCGGCCTATCCTAGCGTCCGATCGGTCGTCAACATTGTGCCGTTGTCCCAACGGACATTGCCGTTCCAACTCAAACTCCGACCGGCAGCTATGTTGGCCGAGTCTCTCACACTATGCGCTAGTCTCGCCCGCTTCATCGCTCTCCAAGAAGCCGAGCTAGGGTTGCATCAGAGTTGATGGGGGGGACAAAGTGGGTTTCTTTATGAGATTATCGCTAATTCCGCTATTGTAATAGGACAGCCATTGGCAGACAAGCCCTGCTGCTGCGCTTCCCCCCAAAATTGTCAAACGTCATGAAAACGCCAGATGACACTCCCTCCTAAAAAGAAAACCATAACCTGGTGCAATTTCCATGAATCAGTCCATGATGCCCTCGATGCCAAAGCTAACGCCAAATCAATCCCTCCCTCGCATGCGAATCGGATTCTTGTATCATCGTCCACAACCTGTCCCATGTCCCTTCTGTCGACGTCCACTCGGCACCTGAGTGCCAACCAAAGTCTAGGTCCATGACCTCAACCACTCGGTCGATCATGTCCATCCCCTGGCCTTCGCGGGGTAAGATCTCAACCACGTGGTAGTTGCCGCTTGTCCCGTCTCGCTTCACTTACCGTCTTGACGCATTTCGACTGAGAAATGCGCGCCTCGCACGAGCCTGGCCACGGCGCTACCAAGACCGATTACTGTTGCCCTGGATGGGTCCAGGTAGATCCTGCGGCGTAGCCAAGGAGGGGGTTGCGTTCTCGTTGCCTCCCGAGGCCGGGCCAGCTTGCACCTGTGGTGGCGGGTTCCGAATCTCCAGGAGCGGCAGATCATGAGATGGCGCCGTCCCAAGAGGGTGTCTGTCTGTGGCGCCTATGAACACTCCCTGTGGCTGGTACATTGGTGCTAATGGCGAGAGAGCAGACATTGAGATGGTAGATGCGGGAGTTGATGCCTCTCCGGGCGCATCCGTGGTTGTTGTTGACGTACTATTCGGGGGACCATTCAACCGACCATTCGACACCTGATCCCGTTCATTGGTCCATTGTTGCCGTCGCTCCATCGGCGACATCTCGTCCCAGTGGTGCACAAACGAGTGTCCGATCAAGGGTGCACCCGGAGCAGCGCGCTGCGAGGGCGTGTCGAAATGGACAGCACGGCTATGGCCTCCCGATAGTGGCCTCCACTCGCGAGTGTGTCCGTTGTCGTGTCGGGCTCTGGTTCGACGTTGTCGTTCGCCCGCATCACTCGGTGGTGATCTTCGTCCGGCCGTGACAGGTTGTCGCGAGGGGGATCCGTTTCTGCCCGGAATTCCATAAGACATGACCATCGCTCTGGCCAAGATGTCGTCTGGATTAGCGGTTGCCCTATCAAGTCTGTCAGCTGCTAACGACCAAGACATCAGCACGGTAAGAAGCCTAATCACGCACCTTGACGAAACGTGGAGTCCCTGCGACCTCATCAGGCTCATGAAGGCGCGTGTAGAAGCGCTGGTGTGCTGTTTGGGTTCTGCATGCAGCTTGTCACGGCAATATGGGCAACTATCTGACTGATCAAGCCACTTTTTGATGCAGTGGTCTCCAAAGATATGTCCGCATTTTGGAAGACGGAGCGGCACCTCGGAAACACCCTCAGGACTTTCAACGCCATAATCGCCGTAGCAAATGACACAACCTGCGACGCATTAGCTTCACCCTACCACCGGTTCATTTGACAGCGAGATCGCTTACTTCGGTCTCCCTCCGGGATATCTTCAATCTTGACACTTTCGAGAGATCGCAACGTCGACTTGGATGCCACCATCTTGGTACTAACAGCACCTCTCATGAGTTGCATGTGACGGAGGACTGATTCTTCGTTTGCCTCAGCAGAGGAGTCTGACCCGCCCGGGCTGTACATTCCATGCTCGAAATACACATGTCGGGCAGCGTCGTCATCATCTTCCCGCCCAGGCTCCGACGACATGATGCGAGTGGATGTTGGTCTGCGATGGCGTGTGTTGTGAGATCTGCGGAAACCAGACGAAGGAGGGGACGGCCCTAATGAATATTAGCTGGTGCAAACGACTGGTTTCGTGCGTGCTGCATGATACGGTGGCGTCGGACGAGGGTTTCTCGCAAGCCAGAGCTCGGTGTAACCAGGAGGAGGCTGGCTGACCCCGAGACAAGAGGGAAGCTTACTGGTAGGAGAAGGTATGTCACGAAAGGTAGTCCTTGAAGAAGTGGAAGCCGACGAAAAGTGTCCCCGACGCGGCGGTGGTGTTGACATGTAAGGGTGAGGGGGGAGAGGCACAGGTACGGGTACGGGCACGAAGTGAGGAGAGTTGTTGTTGTGTTGGCCGAAGTTGTTTGTTGGAGGTTCTGATGCGAGAAATGGTGGGCGCTGCTGCTGTTGCTGCTGTGAATTGGGCTCCGGAGCTGCACCTGCACCTGGCGGCGGAATACCCAGACCTGCAGGCGGCTGAAAACTCAATGGCCGGCCGGGAATTTGGTTTGCAAAAGCTCCATCACGGCTGTGAGCACCCGTGCCGGAAGCGACCGGCGCTACGGGGGGTGGCATGGCACTGCGATGGTAGGTCTGATGTCGTCCACTGGGTCGCGGAGATATGGCCCCCGGCATGTTTTCTGAAAACGCATGGGGATGCGGCAGGCTCAGCATTGGCGGCAACATGCCTCCATGATGATGACCGAGCTGGAACGGATCCGGGCCGGAGCCGGGTGCAGGCTGCAACGGGTGGTGAGGATAGCTCTGAGGCAAGCTTGGATTCTGCGTCTGCCATGGGTAAGAAGGTGAGTTGTGTGAGTGAGACATCCAATGGTTCGAAGCCGAATGTACGGGATCGTAGTGGCCAGAAGACCGAGGATTGTGCATTATAAAGTCCATAGGATCCATGGGATCCATCTTGGGCGACGGAGCTCGGCTGCTAGATGAACCTCGTCTGTAATGACCTGGGCTGGCGGAGCCTTGCAAGAGAGAAGCCGCCCGGGAGCCTGATGTGGTATTCCAGGCGTCGCGGGGGTTGAAAAGGGCGGCTCAGACGCTGCGAGTCTCGAATGGGCACGATGCGGATGCGGATGCGGGTGGCAGCAACACCAGCTGCCTGGACGACTGCCCCACGTAAGTGATGGATGGGTATGTGTATTCGTAGTATTCTAGCAGTGTTGGACTAGGACTATCGGGAGTACGCTGCGATCACAGGGCGGTGATCGGGAAACGCGGAGGGGTCGAGGTCTTGGGACCCAAGGACTTCCGGATGCCGAAGCGAGGGACCAAGAGGGAGGAGAGGTAGAGCCGAATGAGGGCGGGCGGCCGCGGTGGGAGGATGGTGAGGATGAGGGGCAGCAGCTGCTGGGTCTGTCTGTTATCGGGGGGGCTGCGATAACGCCGATGACGACGTAGCTTGTAACTTTAGCGGCGGCGTCCAGGACCAAGACGACGGAAGCTGACGGGCGAGACTCAAAGCAGCGACAAGAGGCGGTCGTCGAATGATGGCGAAGACGAAGACGGCGAGGTGAAAAGAGAGGAGGGAAGGAAGGAAAAAGAGAGGAATAAAATGGTGTGGGGGACAGACAGAACAGACAGAAAAAGCTGAGCTGAGCTGAGCTGAGCGAGCGAGCGAGACAAGAGGAGAAATGCAAAAAAAAGAAGACCGGATGCCACGTCTTGTACGAATGAGACTCCCTGGGCCGGACTGGACTGCACTGGCCGACGGTGGACGGATGGTGATGCTGTGGGTTGCAGGGACAGGCTCGGGCGGAATCCAGCAGTGCCAACGTCTTTGTCCGTCGCTCGCGAGCGAGGCCGGGCTTGGCTGGGCCTGCCTGGGAGGTGGTCTAGACGCTGCCTGAGCGAACGAGCGAGCGAACACACTTCTGACACCGGGGGCAAGCTCTGCTTTCCTTTGCTACCAGGGGGGGAGGATGAAGAGGGGGCGCTTTTGACGAGGCGTACAGCTAGGTAGGTACAGGACCTTGAGGCAGGCGAGCGTCGGCGGTGGCAATGGTAGGCGTCAGGAAATGTCGTGAATGTGGCCAGGCGGGTGATGGATGTAAGTGCGATGGATGGATGCTGGGTAGCTACCCAACCTGGAAGGAAGAGCGGGAGTAGGTGGATGTGGGAGAACGGAAGCCGGTGGGCAGCTCCAATGGGTCAACGGTTGCGAGTGTACGAGGAGGCGTTTAGGTGGTGTAGCAGGACGTGAGAGGAAACAGGTCAGATTCAGGTTACGGAGGCGTAAGGAAGAGACGGCAGGCAGGCAGGTAGGCGGGCAAAGGTGAAGCCCGGGAATGAAAGAAAAGGCTTCTTTGTCTTTACGTAGGCGTACCGGCGGAGAGGACGGACGTCTGGAGTATTATGGAATAGAGAAAAGGGTTAAGAAAGAAAAAGGGAGTAAGAATGAACAGGCCGGCGGGCTGCTCTTGTCCCTCCAACAGAAACCCCGGGGATGATGATGGCACCAAATGTCGCAGTCAAGTCAGAGCCGGAGTCGTAGTCAAAGTCGCAGTCGCAAGTCGCGGTTGGATTAGCTGGCCGTCCACCACACAACACACACTCTCTCACTCACACACTCCCCAAAATACTGGACTGGCTGGTGCCGGCCGGCCGTGTTTGGCAGCAAGTGGAGAGTCGTCGGGTTGATCGGTACAGTACGGTATCCGTATCCCCAAGTAAGCCTGCTGCTCCCAAGCAAGAGAGGCCCGCCGCCTGGGTAGGCAAGGCATTCAAAGCGGGACTGACAGACAGGACAGCCTGGGTTTGTGATAAGCGAAGCGGGCAAGGGGACCGACCGCGTGCGGCGGCGGCGGCGGCGGCGGGAAGGCAAAAGGTGAGAGTATGGATCACCGAGAGTAAAAAAAGACGCCGACAGAGACAAACGGCAGGGAGATGACGACGGGGACGACGACGACAACGAACAAGGCTGGTGGGAATGAGGGGTTGAAAACGAGGTGAATGATGAGGGAGAAGAGGGGAGAGGAGAGCAAGCAGACGGACAGACAAACCGAAAGGTAAAACGAACGACGAACCAACGCACGACGACCAAGAAACAGTCGATCAAAGTGCAAAGTAGGCGAACGGACAAGCTTCCAAGGTTCACCTCCTACTCCTACTCCTCCTCCATATCCCGGATGAAGCGACCCTCGCTCGCCCTAAGAGAAACCACCCGACTGACCCGTTGGTACCATACTTTGCTTGGTACGGTAATACCTCCACCATCAGGGGGGCACGGGCAAGGGCCTACTCGAGTGATGAGCTGGAGACGGAGAGACCTCTCAACCAAGACTCGCAATGACAGAGTGAGAGGGAGAGAGAGTCATGGTCATGCGCAGAGGAAGTCTAGCCGGGCATGGGCATGGACGATACCGTCCAAAAGGTACTACTAGTAGAGCCCACCCAGCCGCCAGCCAGAGTCAACTGGGCAAAAACTCAAGCCAGTTTCCAGCCAGTCCAAGCCCAAGCCGGCACAAGCCCATCATTGATTCCAACAAAAGCTCTCGGCTTTGATCTTTTTTTTCTCTCTTGTCTTTCCCTCTGAGCCTTTTTGTTTTTTTCCTTTTCCTTTTTCCCTTGCTCACTCACTCACCTGAGCAATTAGCGGGACAAGATCGCCTCAGTGGAGCTTGTTGCGTGCCATGGACGTACAGTAAGAAAAAGCCCCAAGTTGCTGGGGGTGAGCCTTGGGGGCGTATTAACGGAGCCTATACCAAACGTGCACATGATGCGAAGAGGGCATGATGGATTGGCTCTCATCGATTGGATTAGAAAGGTGTCTGGGCGGGCTCTTCCCTGCCTTTGACTGCCAGGTTCCGAGCCCAGATACAACCTACGCCCGGGTCCTACCTTTTTTTCAATGGATGGATCTATTGGAGGGATGGATGGAGGCCCAGAGGTGTTCTCCAGGTGCTGAGGCGGCGGGCCTCGTAGAACAAACTCAACCACCACCACCCACCCTGGAGATGGCGGAAACCATCAGGTTCAGCTGGTTAGGGTACAGCGCCCCCTCTCTCGTAAAAGGAGTAGGGGAAAAAAAAGAAAGCAAACCCCGAATCTCTGGTTAGTCTCTCCGTTCATGATCCTGGAAGTGAGAAGTTGAACTGTCTGTGTTCATACTGTGAATCAATATTACCCTTTTAGGATGCGGACCCGGCATTCAGCGAACTTGGAACTAACAAGACGCCAGGCAATGTCCAACAAGTCATGGGATGATGACTTGACCTCCCTCTCTCTGTGCTGAATCACTTTACAAACACCTCGTTTCATCAGTTGTTCCGTGATTACGGCGCCCATTCGAAACCTCTCTTTTTTGTATCCTCCCCACCGGTGCCATGATGGCTCTGCCTGTCGACATGACCATCATGTGAGCGACCGCCGTCGCCTCGCGTGCCTCGAGCCATCCATCACATCACATCACCCATGATTGCCCATCACTCTCTAAGCTCGAGCCCCGGCCCACAGGTAGATGGACGGACAAAAACGCTCTCACAATTGCGGCTCATATCGCGACCCGACCGCCATGATAAGCCCCTCTCCGCTAGACCTCACTGGAGCTGCCCCTCCAGCAGCAGCGTCAAACTGGCGTTTGTCTGACGTTCCTCCATTTTAGCCCACCCAGTGTAGGTGATCGTCGTCCTCTCACAGCGAACCTGCTTGGCAATGGAACCAGCCGGGTTGGTTTTTCTTGTCTTGCTTTCTTTTCTCGACTGCCGCTGCGCACCTCTGGCAGGCAAGCTGCATAACAATGCAACGAATAATGTCCGTCCTTCAAGCCCTGCCTGCTGTGCTGTCTTCGTCAAACCCAATAGAGGAGGGTCCGCGCAGAGACTATCGGTTCCCCCATCCTGGATATGTTTTTGTTTGTTCGACCACCAACCCCAGCCCTCCGCCACCATTGGCATGCCTGGCGTGTAAGTTGGGCTCTTTGATGATGGGCATGTTGCTCCTCTCTGCCAACCTTGTTTCGCTGACCACGCAAGCAGCGAGTAGTCTGTTCGTCATTATAATGTGGCTTTCCCTTTTCTCAAGTCGTTCCGTCCGTCCTCCTGTTCCCCTGCCTCGAACTAAAAAAAAGTGCCATGGGTCTGTCAATCAGTCAATCAATGGATTGCATCTCACAGCCAGCTGAAGCTCCAAGGAGCATCCGTCCGACGGCACAGCCGATCGGCTACGCACCGCAAACCCAAGACAGCAAACACACACACACGCACGCCACCTGACACCTCACTCCCTGCCTGGGATGGGAATCAACATGAACGCCCAGCTCAAGCCCGATTCGAGGTCTCACATGCAGAATGGCAACCTTGTCTCTTGACTCGCCCGGTCTTTTTTAATACTGAGACACTTGCCGGAACCTCACTTGCGCTCTGCAGGCCGCCCTGTCTTTTGGTGTTGAGAACAGAAACATTGTCTTTCAACAGATCAGACAAGAGAGACCCAATGCCGAATCCCGGTCTAGGGATCTTCAAGGCGTCCAACCGGTTTCATCGTCTCTTTTTCAGCAGCCATTATCGCTATGACTCAGTATTCCCTCCCCCCAGTCCTCCAAGTCCACTCCCACTCACATGGTCTCTTCGCGCAACCCTGGCGCATCTCACGCGCCTCAGCCCCGTCCCATCCCATCGATGCCTCGTTGAATACGTCAGACCTCAAGGCACCTGAGCATTCCATTCCCATCCTCAGTCAGTGGAGGCGCCTGTGCCGCTCGGGCGTTGCGGATCCCACCCATCACCATCTGCCAGAACATGCAACCACTTTAACCTCGAGGACGTCAATTGGTCCCTCCGCACCCGGAATCCCCAGATCCTGGATAAATACTGGCCCTCGTCGACAGAAACAGATCTGCAACGACTACCCGGCACCGTGAAACTTCTCGCTCCTTTTGAGGGAAACTCTTCTATTCGCTGTCTCATGTCCCTGGATCCCGGCCACGATCCCGGACACTCGGGGAAAACGCCATATTGGGATGCCTCATTCTCTGTCCCGTTCTGGCTGTTTGTCCGTCCCCGGCTCAAAGCTCGGAGCAACGCACTGCTTCTATTTACATAAAGCCTGGGGTCCGTCCCCCAGGCACGGCATATGTAGGTAAACAGGGAAGACACACCCGACATCAAACAAACCTGGCAGGCTAGGTTGGTTTGGTTTGACTTTCGAGTCCCGGTCTCCGCCAACTGTCAGCACAGATAGATCATCGCCTCGTCTTCCTCGCCGGAAAAGGCCGCAACCAGCCGTCGCTGCATCTATCCCGTTCCACCTCGATGCAACGTGCAGTCCCTCGGCGAGTCACGGCTGCTATTCGGTTCCGAATGTTTGCCCTGCGAGCAGTTGTTCACTGCCTCCACCGCCATCTCAGCCCGCTGCGAGAGGGTGACACTGCAGCAAGATTCACCTGGTTCCGAGCTCAGCGGCCGAGCCCATGACAGAGTTTTGGCCCGCAAACAAATCCGAAAGCCCATTGTCTGCATCACTTCTTGGGCAGGCGATACTTGCCGCCGGCTAGCTCCAACTCATTCTCCGCCACCTTTTCTCCCAAAAACTCTTGTAGTTCCTCGTTGCTCCAAGTGCAGCCATCGGCGATCAGCATCTTCATCATCATCAAAATCTGCGCCAGGGGCATGGCTGGCGCCGAATTCGTCAACATGCCAACGATGAATTGCCAGTAGACTGTCCGTCTCTCCTGCTCCTTTGAATCTATCTTGGGCTTGCGTGGAGATGACTGGCGGCCGTCTTCAGGGCCTTGATCGTCTGCCGCAGTATCTGGCTGGTCTGATGCGCCCTCATCGTCCAACCGTTCGAGAACCATGTAATTCTGCTGACCGACATCGCGAAGCACTTTCTTGCTGACCCAGAATTTCAGAGCTGCCTCAAGCAGGTCTTCGTCTATCATGAGTTGTTGCCAGATGTCGTTGAAATTGCGCTGCACGGGTCCGGATTCGCTCTGACCGTTTTCGTCTTGGAATGCGTAGATCACAGCAGCCTCGTATGTCTTGCACTCAAGCTCGACGGAACGATCCTCAAAGTCCAGCTTAACGATTGCCGAACCCAGCTGGTCCAGCCAACTGAGCTTCTGGGATGTCTTTAGGTCCTCGAACTCTCGCTCATATTCGCGCTGCATTATTGCAATCGGCCGTGGCACTGTGAACGGTTCTTTAGACAAACCAGGCCAGTAGAGTCGCGAGAGAGTCTTGGCTTCGTAATAAAGCATCTCCGTGCTGCCCGGAGGTTGACGTAGATTCGGGCGAATAGCTGAATTCACGGTCTTCGAGTCCTGGATGTCCCTCATCATGACATCGCAATTTTGTAGAGCGTTTTCACCAAACCGCTTTCTTAAAAGACTCAATACCTTGGTCTCTTGTAAGAAGCTCCTCTGGTTCGAGAGCAGACGCTCTGCGAGAATGAGTTGAAACTCTTTGATGAAAATGTCTTGTGAGCCGAGGGCATTGATCAGCGTGCCAATGACATCTTCATTTCTAGGTCGTTTGTAATTGACACCTGCGTCTGCTGGATCCGGTACCCAGGTCATATCGTTCCAGTCGAGATCATCATCGTCCGCTGGGCGCCGCTGCTGCTGAGAGGCCGAGCTGAGCAAAACTGCCAACTCTACCAGCTTGGTTTTGCCCTCCTCCGAATCATCGCTGTTGGGGTTGGAAAGTAGGCCTGTAACGACAATCCGAATAGCATCATCCCTCTGACAGAGATATAACTGCAGAGCATGGACGACACGATCAAGCAGCACCTTTGAGTGATCCAGCGCATGAAACGTCCTGATCATAGATATGTAGGTTTGGAGGATGTCCAGCGTAGATCGGCCGGGGTGAAGAAGGCGTGTTTGTAAAGCCATTGAAAACGCATCTGTGAGCTGCAAGCGGCGCTGTGGTGTCGTAACAGCTGAGCGGAGGTCATCAAGGCCCCCTTTACTCTCGGGCCAGTTGAGGGCAATGTCGAAGAGCTCCTGAATCCGCAGTGTTGCTAGGCGTCCAACAGCAATTTCCTTCCAACACTCTACGTCGTTCCAGGCAATGCGAGTTCCAAGACGGCTGAAGACTTCAACAGCAAGACGTCCATAAATATTCTCAACCCACTCAGATAGATGAGCGAGACAGCCTGTAGGCGCACCCGGAGATGATGTTGACGATTCCGGTAACTGCCAGACTCCCGAGTATGAAGTTTTGATGAACTCCTCCATGCTCGCGTCCATAATTTCAGCAAACAGCACCTGAAACTTTTCGCCGGCTAGACCAACAGTTTGTAGAGACTCCAGTAGACCTAGAAGCTCTTTCTGAGCCACCGAGTCATCACCATCATCTGCACGGTCCGAGGCTGTTCCATCATAGCGCTTGCCAATACCGAGATTCAGATGAACTAGCCGTTGAAGAACGGTGCGGATGGCACTTGTTAGTCCCTGGTTGAGAGAGTTTCCAATAATGGCGTGCAAGTCTCGACGAAACTTGGTAAGAGCTGCGTCTGCCGACGCTTCATCTTCAAACCCCTGGGCGATGAGCGTCAGTCCGTACAGATACTGGCGATGGGCAGCCTCAAGGGTCGATATGCTCGAGAGCAGAATCTGCGTCTGGTCGGTTTGGCTGGCGCAGGCGGCCAGCAACGGCATAACATGGTGAACAAAGTGCTGGCGAACCTGCTGCGTGTGCCAGAGCAGGATGTCCTCCGTGTGCGCAGCCTGCGGCAATGCACGGGCAGGGTAGAGGAGCAAGACCAGGGAGTCTCGGAAGTCCAGGTCAATGTCCTGTGACTCCTGAGACAGGGCGCCAAACGAGTCCTCGGCGGCAACTGAGGTCGGCAGCTGGATCCTCGAGGTGACGACGTGCCATGCTCGATCCCACCTCACCTGGTCGCTGGGCTGATGGAGAGTCTGATGGAAGAGCGGCGGCGGTGGTGGAGCTGCTCTCTGCTGCTGAGGCGACAACGCGTGTGGACCACCAAAGGCGACGCCGTGCTCGGTGAATGCCGCGACGGGAGTCGACCGAGGAGTCGGCTGGGAGATGTCGGTCTGGAACACGGACCGGAAGACCTTTTGCTTGCGAGCCCGGTATCGCGACGCCGTCATGGTCATTGTGGCATGGTGTAATGGGGGTGAGAATGTAGACGATGAGATGTTGTTGTTTAGTACGTGCGGATATAGAAACCAACAGCCCTGGAGCCTGTGCTTTTCCGGATGAAGGACCAACCCACACAGGGCAACTTCCCGGGAAGTACAAGGGTGAGTGGGGACATCTGTACCGACAAGAACGCGCGCTTAGTGCGCTAACCAGAGACGCGACCGCTCTTTGGCCGCGTCACCTCGGGATCGGAACGAAGTGCGTCGGCAGGCAAAGCAAGGCAGCAGAATATGGTAACAGTTGCGATGAAAAACGGTTGTTGGTCCTGCCTTACAAACTATTACCAAAGACGCTTAGACTTGCCAATGGACACTGAAACTATTCTGCGTACGTATTGCGCACCATTGTTGCTGTTGCGCCGTCGAACTGAGCCCAGCGCCCGGGGTCGGCGACCCCACGCGAGCAGCAGAGCGGTTGGTGTTTTGTTTGAGCCCGTCTAGCGGGAGATTAGCTCGAGTCCCAGCTTCTTCATTCTCAGCCTTGGAAACTTGGTGAGGCGAGCACTGGCTGTCAGATTCCCTAGGTAGGCTGGCGCACGCCATCTTTTTCTCCTAAACCGCCGGTCGTTGGAAACGTCCCACAAGGGGGGGAGGGGTCATGGTGGTTCGTTCGAGAAGCAAGTTAAATGAGCTGCGTAGGGGGTGTAGAAGCCTTTTGTTTCAGCAGATGGGAGACTAAACACCCCAAGTCAGAGCGCACTGTGGCTGCTGTACGCCCGGGGGGAGTATATGTTGCGAAGCAGCGCTTTTAGGGTGACAGAAGGATCGTCGTGGGAGGGAAGAAGCATGAGCCATCAAGCGGAACTGTCAAGATCCTTCTGTGGAGGAGAGATGAACACCCCCCGGGGCGGCGATGAAGACGGAGAACCCCCGATGGCGGCGATGGTCAAACCCCTCCGGCAAATCCGCGACCCGCCCCGAGGATCGCCCCAATCCCGGCCGGGTCTGCCGCACCCAGGCCCGGGGTTTGCTCCCGAATTCTCGGGATACCAATCAAGTCGAAAACACAGTATTGATTTTTGTCTGCTCAACTTTGCGAAATTCAAGAAAAACATGGTCCCTCTAGTAAGCAATTTATCTTGTCTCTCCACCAACAATGCACGTCTTTTATCCATTTTCGTGTAGTGAGAGGCATTCGCAAGAGATTACCCCAATCTGGAGGGGGATGCCGGGAAGCACGGAGCAAGCATCCCTCAGCTCAAAGAATCTCGAATCTCAACTCCCACTTAGCTAACTCCACCTTTACCCATCGGCCAAGCCTCCAGCAAAAAGAGTCTATGCGTCTAGTCTCTTTGATATCCATTAATGGGAATTAGCCCAGATCAAATACTTCTCCGCTGCTCGCACTCGGACTCGCTACCATCTCCAAAGAGGGAACGTTCGTGCTCTTTGCACATCCACCACAAAAGCCAAAGCGCACGCGCCGGGCGGCTCGTGGTTCGCGATCTGCCGCCCTTAGCGAAAGGGGGCGGCGGTCGTGTAGCGAACGAAAATCTGGGCCAAGCCGAAACTCTAGCTGAAGGATTGGAACCGTTGCGCCGGAATGAAGCCTCCAAGGATTCAGGAACCGGTGCTCTGGGATCGTCTGGTGTACCTGCGTGTGCTTCATATCCCATTGCATGCAGTGCAGTCAAACTAGCTGCTTGAACGAGTGAGTTCATGTAGGTAGAGGCACTCGAAGGAGAGGGGGGACAGGACAGGACAGGACAGGACATGAGCCAGCCTGCTCAAGCCCACATGCCGGACGCGGTGAGCAGCAGCAGCAGCCCAAAAGTCCCCTTTTCTTCCTGGGTCCCCGTCTGTCAGTCAAGCTCTCGGCCTCCACTCTTGACCTTGCAATCAGTCCGCTTTTCCCCAGCCCTACTCTGCCTTATAGAACGGTGCGGTGCGGCGAGGAGCTGGGATTTCTCACGTCATTATCAACCATAGTCATAGTCGCTTAAGTGAAAGCAAAATGCCCCCGGCATCTATCGTATCGTGTCCTATCCTGTCTCATGGTTCGTCCACATGGCCTACTCTGCTGTAGGGGGAAGGTGGTGGCTAGTTGGACAAGGTACAAATGTCGATGCCTAGAGTAGACGAGCGACGATCCGATCCAGCTTGGCCTTGGCTGCAAAGACCATCGTTCGGAGTGGCCGTGCCATGATCATGACAGTTTCCTGGTCGGTCATGGGCCAGAATGGATGGGAAGGGATGGAAGGGATGTGGGATGGCTACCCATATCCGTAGTCCTAGGGGCCATGTCGTCATGTCCTTGGGAATCAAGGGTGGAATATCCCGTCTTTCCTGTGTGTCAAGGGCACTTCCCATCACTCCATCCATCCATGTATTCGGTTGCGACGTTACCCAGGGGCCTGGCACCAGTTTGTGTTATCTGATTGGCTGGAGCTCAAGGGCAGGGCACCAACGAGTGCCGCCCGTTACTGATTGCAAGGTCAAGACCTCCAGTGTAGACAACCATATCAATAACAAAGGGATCGGTGTCCCTCGTGCCTTTTGCCCTTTACAATCCTCCTGTCATCCACCTCGACCAATTCAGCGCAAGCTAAAAAGCCGTGCCACGTTCTTGAGCCCTTGAATAAGGTACCCGCAGACCCGCGGACTGCGCAGGTGTGGCCCGTGTGGGTGTGCTAAATACTTCGCCAATAGAGGTCATTGGCGTTCACCACCCATGTGGTCCGCCACCCCCGTTTCAAACCCAGCCCGCTCCCCCAAGCCCAAGCAAGTGCCAGCCATGGATGGATGGATGGATGCCACCAAACCAAACCTTCTCACAAGGCCTGCCCTGCCGGGGTGCTTCCCCCCTGCTGGGAGACAGGCGTGGGACCCGACCCATCCTTGGAGGGGGCGTGCGTCGTTAAGGTGCCGCCTTGTTGGGCGTGGCTGGCTTCGTCCTGCGCCGTCCTCGGGTCCGACACGATCCGACCAACCGTCCCCAAAGTCCTGGGCCTGGGCGAGAGAAGCATCGGGGCGGCTTCGGGCCCTGACTTCACTGGATACCCGACGCCGCCATGGATGTCTGGATGCGGATGTTCATGGATGCAGGATTAGTGCAGTCAGTACAGTAGGCATAGCACTGCACTGGATAGCAGGTAATCATCCATTGTCTGCTATGACCGGGCGGTGGCTTTAATCTCTCGTGAACCCACTACCCGAATCAGCATCACCCCTAGAATCTCACTGTCATGACTTGACTTCTTTGTTTCCATCCATCCAGTGCTTCTTTTAGCCCGGCCACTAAGTTAAGCGTCCCTCGTCTCTCCTCTCGTCTGTCTCCCCCTCCCTCCGCCTCCTGCTCGTTGCTACTCTACTCACTGCGGCTACCCGTCGTCGCCTGGCCAGGCCAACGTCCCGTGCTATTTGCGGCGCGGCTGTGTGCTGCAAGCTCTGACGCTGCTTGGTCACACTCTCACACACACTCACAGCCCGGGGTGGGCTTGCTTGCCGCGACGATCATTTGCTTCTCGCTCGCACGTCCGTACCAACAGTCTGGGGCATCCCATCCTCCCTCTGCGGGCGGGTTGTTTCAGATGCCTTTTCCTCGTTCGATTCTTGCATCCTTGCTGCCCTAAATTTTGCTGCCACAGCCAACTAGACCAGTCACGTCCGCCAGTGAGGCTGGGTGCTGCCCATCACTTCCAACCGCATAACCAACGTTAACTCTGGAGGTGGCGCTGACTGGTTGATCTGTCAGGATGATTGCGGCTTAGGTCGCGATTGAAACCGCTGCAGGGGCGCCGGACCTTTTCACCAACATGAAGGCCTTAGCTTAGGATTGCATCGCCATCTTTTTTGACATGGTGGTATATTTGGTAGTAACGTGTTCGTTAGGTATCTTGATCTTGGTAGGTTGACAATTGGTTTGTTGGTTTGTTGGTAGACAGGTTGGTAGCCTAGCCTAGCCATCCATTGTTGCTGTCCAGCTCCTCAAGCAGCCAGCGCTCTCTATGATATCGTGAATCAGGTAAACAAACACCTGTGTGTATAACTTGACGCATAAACAAAACAAAAAAGTGGGTAGAAGAAACTCCATACCGAAATGTCGGTATGGGGGTATGGTGTTGAGAAAGAAGAAATGGACAAGAAGAAGAAGAAAAGAAGAATCCCAAAGTCGACTCCGCAAACAGAATCTCAACCATGCCCCCCTCCAAGAACACCTAATCATCACCAAATCTCTCCCTTCTCAAATGCCTCCTCCAAAATGTTGTTGTTGTTTCGTGATGTATACCTCATCTGGCCACCATCATGCCTGTCTGCCCCTGGCTCACCATCGGATTGGATGCCGGCCATGGATGCCATCTAGATTCGTTCCCGTGCAAAAGACAACAACACCGATCCTGCGAGGCAGATTTCCCTTAGAGTCCCTGTCGGGATCTTTTGCCTTCCAAAAATACGCCGTACCATAATAGAAATGCGCCAACCAGTGCAGCAGCTTAGCATCCGTGTGTGATAAGCAACCAGCGCCAATTTTGGCTCAGTCCGAGGCTGAGCCCCCAGAAAAGGTCGGGGTAGCGACGGCACCCCAGTTTTTTTCCCCGATGGCGGTGTTCGTTCCAAAATATCCCTCCATCTCTCAAGTGTTTCGTCGACCCTTGCACTTGTCGTGAAGTAAGTGTCCGTTTCGAGCTGTGGTCCTTGTAAATTCAGCTCCGCAGTTGGGACACGTCGCTTTGGCTGCTTGTCCAGACTTTTCGCGTTGGTGCCTCAGAAGGTTGCTAAATGTCGAAAACTGGCGTCCGTTACATCCGTGCTCCCAGCATCGTGGTTTTGGCCTGCTCTGCACAACTCGGACGTGTCCCCCCTCGTGTGAGCTGGTGCTCCCCGAGCCCATGACGGCCGGTACCTGGTACATGAAACCAACGTCCTGGCCAACGGGTATGGATGTCGGTCGCGTGCTGTCATGAACAACAAAATTAGTCAATTGCGCCTCAATCCGTGCGGGTCGGCGATAGTACCTGTAATGCCCGGGTCCTGCATAAACTGCCGCATAGTCTACGGGCATGTTGTAGTTGGCTTGTCTGGTCATCGCAGATTAGCATGGCCCGGGCGCTGCCCTATCGAGGCAGGGGTCTTACAAGTTCTGTGGGTATGCTGTTGGGTACACTGATGCTGATTGTGCTTGCTGGTCCTCCATCGTCGCTGGGCTGTAGGACTGTAGGTATGTCGAGCCTCCCATTGTCGTTGGTGGTTCACTCATGAGAGTCACGGGAGCCGGAGAAGTTGTATAGGCTGGAAGATTCATGGCAGTCGTCGCACTGGGGAGCCCCATGGCTGCCGGCGGGGAATCGACGTAGGAATTGCTGCTGGCTCTGCGCATTCGGCCCACTAGTCTTGTGTCCCGACGTGCTTTGTCTTGGTGACGCTTGATTTCTCGCTGGTCTGTTGTAAGGGATAGTCGTGGGGGGCTCGAGGTCAGAGATCTCGACTGTGGTGGCGGCGAGAGGCTGGGTCCAGAGACCGGACCCATTGATGACAGTCCAGTGCCCATCATCGAACTGCCAGACGCATTCGACTCTAGAGGGCCTGTAAAGTTGGTCAGTTCCAGTTGTGGAGGCGATTCAGGGAAAGGTCTTTGTACCTGGCCAAGTGAAGGCCGACCTTGGTCCCATGGAGAAGGCCGGATCAAATTGGAGAGCGACAGTACTGCCACAGGTATTAGCTTTAAATCAATGTAGTGTAGTTAACCGTGATATACCTCATGTCGGATGATCTCTCTATTTGACGAGAGTCTGATGTCAATGGCTGTAGTGAGGTTCTGCCCTGTTGTTGGCGAAGAGATGAAGTAGAGTCCGACTGCAGCTGGTCCGTTTGACTCCAGCTCGAGTTTAGGCCGGCCGGAGTTAGGACCGGAAACGGGGAGTAGGATTGAGAAGCAGGTGTGGGGAGGTAAGATGACTCCGCGGCGGACGAGCTTAGGTAGGTCGTTGACGAGTAACTGTTTGGCGAGGAAACTTGGGGCTGCCGCGAAGACTCGAGGGGGAGACTCTGGGGTGAGGCAGATATGTTTGAGTTGATAAACTGCCCTCCGGTGAGCGAGACTTGACTGCCGGCAGTTGATCTGGCGGGCGGTGAGTTCATGTTGTCACAGCTCCCATCTGTTGCGGCCGGGTCCATCTTGACTGACGATGGAGGGGATGGGGGAAGGTAGAGAGACTCGGGTTGAGACATACGGAAAGACAAGGAGTCAATGAGGTCGATGATAAAGGAGGGGTCTTGTCGAATCGAGGTGCCGATGCGATTATTAAGTGACAAGCCGGGGGAAGGAATCGGGGCTTATAAGAAGCCTCGCGAGAGCTGATCAGAGATGGAGATGCATCGAAGCTGGGTTGAGAAGTGATCTATCTATGGAAGACCCTCTGAGCCCCAAACACGTTCAGGGACAGGATGCCGACACTTATGAGAGAGGCAGTACAAGGAGTTTTGCAAGTTGAACGTGCATAAGAGTGGAGGAGCTCTGACAGAAACCGTTCTTAGATTGAGTGACATGGAAGAAAGACCCGGCAGGACATGAGCAGGGCAGTACATACATTGACAGGGTCCGTATGGTGGTCGGTCCAGGTGCTTCGTAGGCCGTACGTCGAGCAATGAGAAAACTCGCCGGAGCAAGGGTATGATCATGGCGGGAGTGGCACCACAGGGAGATGGGGATGGGGGAGCTTTCCAAGGGGGGTGAAGGGCAGAAGGGGGCGTATGGATGCTTAGAGATCCAGCACCCATGCATGGAGACATCGCCCAAGAGGCCTGTGGTCACAGCGCAGGTATGTGGCGTAGCGGGGAAAAAGCGAGCGTCGATAGGCCTATTAACTTGCCCGGCAGCGTGTAACCCGTGTCAAGGTGCCCTACCAGGCCATCGAGGTGCATGCCCGCGGTTGGGCCATGGCATGGGGTATGGCAGGGAGTGTGTGGGCAACCCGTGGCTCATGAATGGAAGCCCACCTCAAAGAAGCTCCATAGACTGCGTGGATGGACTGCCACTGAAGAGACGGGCGGGTCGTTGCAAGGCCCAACGGTCCCTACCCAAGATGGAAGACCGGGATCATGAGACGACAGCCGAGCTGGGGTTGGAGCCGCAGTTATGTCGCGGGTATTTGGAACTACCAGGTCAACTCGTCGACCTAATTAGTCCAACGATGGGAGACAAAGAGACGTAAAGTGACTGGTACGTACGTCAGTGACATTTGGTTCACTCCCGGTGGGGAGTCAAAACCGTCATGTCTATCATCTGTCCAATGCGAGCAATATGCGTGCCACTCTGAAAAGACCGAGCAGCGTGCCAGCTCGCTGAATTGAGCAAAGGTTGGTTCAACACCGCCGCATTAAGTTGGGCCGTTGGCCTCGTCCCGCATTCGATCCTTGAATTAACCAGCGTAGACGAGTCGGTCAAGTAACGATGGAAGTCTTGGTCCTCGCTCGAAGGACGGCAGTTGCTATTGATTGTGTTTCCAACAGCGTCGCCGTGGGCGCAGAGCTCCACGCTCGCAAGAGGCAGAAACAGTTGAGGAAAGCCGTAGGATCACGATCCCTGCACCTGGTGCTTCTCTCCTCAGAGCTTGGCGGGTGGGCGGTCGAGGCAGACGAGAACAAGACATGAGTCGGCTACGCGAGCTAATTGTAGGGGGGCTGCGCACTCATTCGCTCATCCTCAGCCCAACATGCGGACTCTCTAGGGGCATCACGTCTCTGGCTTGTGGGAATAGACCGGCGATTTGTTCTACCCGACTCCTGCCAAGAGGGTTCGTCGCCCATCGCGTGGACTTTCGGTAAAGCGTCCCTGATGGAACATGATCCAATGGCTTGCTTGAGCCCAAGCCAAATGATGAAAGGCGGGTCAAAGACAATCAAGAGTTCCAGGGCCAAGGTAGCGGGCTCCTCCCCAGCTAGCGAAAGGGCGGTCCAAGGGTCAGGGAGATGGGATAATGGGGACCCGCGCACGAGGGCATTGGTGTCGGCGTAGACTCTTGCCGGGGGGGTAGACGTCGTCGGGCGCCCGCTTGACGTGCCGTTGACATGAGTGCCGTCGAGTCGAGGGAGTGCAGTGCCGTGGGATGGAGGGATGGAGGGATGGATGGATGGATGGATGGATGGATGGGGATGTTGTTGGGTTGGAAGTGGGCTCGCAAGCTCGATACCTACCGAGCTCATACGTCGCAATCTTGGGATAGGAAGCGGGTGCGTGCGCGTTTCTCGACGCCTGTGCCCAAGCGACACAGACGCCTTACCGCTTCGAGCGCTTGGGGAGTCGGCCGCCCGTCCCTGACTAGCCTGAGGTCTCTCGCCTTTCTCGCGCAAGGAGGGTCGGGAAGAACGATGGAAGGCGGGTGGTAGCGTGGAGTCGCGGAGTCACTTCGGCAGGCGCAACTGGCAGGCGCAATGGCTGCGCTAGAAAACAGGATGCTTGCAGCCGTTGCGCGGGCGCTCCCCCGTTGCCGCGCCGCGCACCTTACCTTACCTTTGCCTTGGGTAGGTGCCTCAGGTTCCATTCCCAGCTTAGCGCGAGTAGAGGTCAAGGGCCCCCTCGAACTTTCCCCCTCATTGCAGCAACACAGCCAACCGCACCTCCAGGGAAGGGAAGGGAAGGTACTTCCCAGTTGCCAGATCCCTTCCAGTTACCACGATGACTCGCTTAACGAAGGCAGCTGTTGGACTCCTCAAAGGGCAGGTACCGAAGATTAGAAGGCTTGATGCCTTTTCCAGCCATCTCCATCTCGAATTTTTGCGTTGGCGACTGTGCCGCTCGAGGTCGTTATCGAACGTTGTACTCAAATCCCCGATATAGCTACATCGAGGCGGTACCTACTATTTTTGACCCATGCAACACGACCTCAGAGCCACAGGCTTGGACGACTATCACTATCACTCACAGCCCCCCAAAGATGGTCTGCCTGCCTGGCCTCTTTCAACGGCCCCCCCCCCCCCGCCCCAACTTGTCACCCGCCCGCAACCATTCGGGTCACCCTCCAACTCCTCTCATCCAGGCACCAAGAACATGCAGAGAAGCAGGCACCGAAGTTTTGGTCGGCACCAACTCCTTTAAGCGCGTTGCTCCCGTCACCTTGCAGTGTGCTCGCAGCTTGACTCACATGAGCAATTATAAGTTCATCTCTGATCTGATTGGGACACGCTCGTGCTCCCCGCCGCCTGTCTCTCCCTCTCGTTCGCGTTTCTCGCGGAGCGACTCGCTCTTATGTTGATCGCGAACAACACAACCCTTGGCAAACCTTCTTGAGCACTGACCCCGACCAGTCCTAATTCGTGGCAGACTTGCGGGTGCGAATGCGACAACAACGACAGTGGCAGTGGCAGCCAAGTACAAACTCTGGCTCTGACGCTGACTCTGCCCCCGATAGCAGACCGATTGCAACACAGGGCTCCCCACCAGTCACTTAACTTAGTTGATGGTGACTAGTAGGGGCTTGGGCCGACGCTCGTAAACTGCCCCAGACGGAAGTGGCCCAGCGCTGACGGCGTCTAATCGATCCAATGAATGCTTCCCTAACTGCTAGCACAGGCGCGCAAACAACCATTGCTCAAGAAAGCGGGGATCATCGAGGCCAGAGGGCGCAGTGCGACAAAAGGACATTGACGTGGATCAGCAGCTCTAGCGTCGTGGCCCCGGTGAGCAGAGCCCCAATCGGAAGAATTGGCTTGATCACAGCTTGGCCCCGTGGACCACTGACTGTCTCTGCCTTCCAGACCCCCGACCCATCCAGCTTCAAGGTCCATGCCGGTAGCCATCGCGTTGCGCATGCCTCGCAGGGCTTGCGTTACCTCTTCCCCCCTTGACACAACCGGCTTCTAGGCTAGGGCTCACTGCAAGCCTCGTTACAGATCAGAGCCCGAGCCCTGGACTGCGGTATCGCGCTTCTCACCCACCGCCCGCCCACGCCATCGCATCGCATCGGCATCCTTCGCGAGCCACGCCACAGGCGGTTGATAGATCTTCGCGATATTTCTCTCACAGCTTCAACACAGCCTCCTCCGCATCATCAGACCGTGACAGAGACTTCAAAAATAGCTTCACAACCCGAAACACTCGCTATATGACAACTCATGCATTGGGGCAAAGCAAAAGTGAGCCCTGCATTCGCATGTTTCATCGCTCACCGGTGAGCAGCAGTCGCCTTTGCTTGTTTTCACTGTTACACGCCCGTTGGAAACTGGCACTCTGGACCAGCCACTCACTCGGTGATGGAAGAATCTCAGAGTTGCACCGGGCACTACAATCGACACCTCTATCATGGTATGATGGGGTAATTTTCGGGGAGAGTAAGCGGTTTGACTGCCAGGGATGCGTACCTTACGCCCACTAGTCTTGGTACTTATCCTCGATCCCCTAATGTCAGACCCAAATCCCGCCTGCCAGTTCCAGATCGACCGGCCCAAACGTCTATCTCGTCTGGATCTGGAAAGTTGGTTGAGTCAGCACTTGTTTCAATGTTGTCGGGTACAGTAAACTAGGTTTGAATAAAGATGCTGACCCAGGAGTTGATGGAAAGCCACATTTGTCCCATGAGTCTAGGCATGGCCAAGATCGCAAACACTAGGGATTTCACGCATTTCTTCACCAGTATCGCCGATGGATTTCAATTCGTCGTGTCTGGACCACAGTTATCAAGATTTCGCAAAAGGCTCAGGGATGCCAAGGAACGCCAACCAGTTCCAGGCCAGTTCTAACCCAGTCCAGGCAGGTCCAGTTACAAACATTGGGCATCAGGAATACCTTATTGCTTCTCGCAAGGCATTTGACTGATACCAGACCGGCATTTAGACGGTCATGGGAAGGTTGGGGCGGGTGGAGGTGGGCCGGCGCAGCCCTGCAGACGATCGTTCTCGTTCCCCCAGAGCGCCCCTTTCCTGGCGAGTTTCGACGTTCAGAGACAAGTCTCAATGGGTTCGGTTCTGAAGCAATAAGGTGTGACCGACGCGCGCGGTATCCCCACTCGTCTAGGGTCGACGACATGGGTTTGACACCAAGTCGATTTTGGAACAGCTGAACATGAGGCTTGAGCCACGTCCAACCGAGCCATTCCAAATCACACCCAGTCTTCCCCAGGTCAAGGACAGTAAAACAACTATTCACGAATGAAGAGCGCCACCCACGTTTCAGACAAGGCCACATCAACCACGGTCCCGTGTTGATACAAAACCCCTCGAAATGTCTCCGGACATGACCGTCAACGGTTGCAATTCACGCACACCGAAACCCTCCGGATGCCACTAACTAGCTATGTACTGGCCGCTGTCACTTGGGGCTTAGCATCGATCGGCAAGGGCTACAGTAGCTTGCAGATTGAATTGTCGCTGCCTACATAAGTCGATCGATACCTGTTTGGTGTTAACGTTCAGCGGCGATTTACCACTAGCTAGCTCATCTACTGGTGTCTGGCCTGCCAAGGAACGCTCATGACATAACGCAGGGCTCTGTGTTTCTTGTCATGAGTGCAAGCGAGCTGAACACCAAACATGATGCTTTGTCATGCCGCCAGCGTCAGATGCATCCGTGGAACGCCGAAATCGGTTGCAAGATGGCTAATGCTGCACGACAATTAGGGCACGTCCGGTCAGGCACTCTCAGCCTTGAGCTGAGAACCACTACAGTCTAAACGGGATATTGGTTATGCTATATTGGTCCCAATACGAAGCTGGAACAGTGATGCGTCTGCCGGGATCCAAGGTCGATGAGAATACCAGGTCAGGGGAACCGCAGAAGCAGGTCAGCACAGATGTTTACGCCCGGTAAGTTTGGAACATGGTGCCTGGGCACGTTTCATGATCGTCTACACATGAGATCCTGCGCCATCAGGATGCGGTTCTTGGAAACGGGACTGCGGTAGTTCGGTGTGTCGTTGTAAGTCTAGCTCTGATGGACTTGACCAGAGTCCCCACCAGATGCTGAACGCCTCACAAAGATATTGCATATAGGTAGTACCGAGAATCCTTCATCCTTTTGGAAAATCAGCCACGGGGATCTTCATCCTCCTGTGTTAAATCATCTCTTGGGAAGGTGTTTAAGCAATATGGAGTGGCCCTTGCGAACCTTCCTACGCTTCACAATTGCCCATTTCCTGCGACGAGGAGATTCATAGTGGGACGATCCACTAATCTACAATTCACCCTTGGCTATGATACGGCATGAAGAAATAGCAGTACTGGCAAATGGTGTGACGCCTGGAGTGATAATGGAGCTATATGAAGTGGCAATCATGAGGGGCTATGGGTTCATTGGGAATGGAGCATGGGGCTATTTCCATGTGATGAAGCACTCGATGAGGGCTCCTGCGCATCCTTTGTGTCGCCTCCAAGAGCACACGCAATGCTTCTGGGCTTCGAATTAGCCAGGCGCCAGAACCGCCAGTTGCGTTCAGGCCCTGATCGCAAGAAAAGGGGGCTCATTCTTGAGGAAATCTGCCTTGGGCAGTCTCTGCTAAGCTTGGATGGTGTGAGTGATGTCGTCTTGGGAGGAACTACGGCGTACTTTACAGCCAAGGAGACGGAACTAAGCGTATCCATTTATGGACTCGATTGGAGAGCTTGGTTTGCCATGTTCATCGATATTGACAAATAACAGGCCAGGAGCTCTCTAGAAAGGTTGAAAAGTGAGCAGGAAGGCAAGGAGGGACATTGGTGATATCTGGGCACAGCGTCTATGACAGCAACTCGTAACGGGATAGTCTCAAGGGCTCTAGGCTTGACATGGTATCACGAGACTGGTGCATTGTCAATCGTAGAATGCAGTGTTGGTCCAAGGGAGCATAGAAACGTAGACCAATCCCTAAGTTGCGCCATGCATGATGCGGCAGTACTGCAGTTCTCAATACTAATCAACTCAAGCGCCTTGGGAAGAGATTCGACAGACTTGAAAACCCAGGGGCATTGCATAGAAACCCTAGACTGCAGAGCGAAGTCGGCGGTGCTCACCATGATCTTGGAACTCGAGAGTAGTCCCTGAAACGAGAAAGTATTTCCTCGTGGAGGGGGTGCCCAGCATTTCCGAACTCGACTAGTATGATAAGCCCCTCTGAAGGGAACCGCTATGATCATTCTCTGGAGTTAGTGGTTGCCGGCCTGTTTCGTGTGTCACTGAACGTGTCCGCTGCCTTGGGTTTCGATATCGTGTGTATTTCGTCATATATATTTCTCCATAGCCACCAATACGACTGTAGAGGCACGGGTCTCTATCATGAGCTGTTGACCTGGGGTTAGGGCAGTTTAAAGCTACAAATAAAGTCTTACGCAAGAAGAAACACGAAATCTCGATGGAGTATTGGTCGCGTGAGCTGTCTTTGTTGAGGTGTGGGTGTGCACACTACGGCAATACATGACTTCCGGCATTATGTACGAAAATTTCTGGGGTGCTTGGGGGCGGGGGGGGGTAAGTTGCTCTATTTCATCTTTTCCTCTTGAGGAAGTTATCCTCACCAAGTCTGTCTGATGGGCATGTAATGCCTCTGTCTTGATCACCAACTCGCACACTTAGGCGTGAAAGACAGATAAGGCATCCATGGATATTACAGACAACTTGGACCCAATATGTTTATACCTTATAGTATTAGAGAATTCCCCTCATCTTGGACATGCCATCATCTATTTCCCATTCCGAATAGGAGGGGCGGTGCTCCCGTCCGAAGCTGTGCCATTCGAGAGTATAGGGTAAGCGACTTGACCATATCACCATGTCATTGATCGCGACCTGATATCTAAGCTCATTTCAGTTTCACATGCTGCGTTTCGTCTTTATGGCGTCGCGGACCACGAGTTTCTCGGCCTTATTATCGGATCTCGCCTTATGCGAGAGCTCTACCACGTTTTGTGGCTTGAGCTCGCTTCAAACAGTTCTTGTTCGTCTACACTTTGCAGTGAAACTATAAGAAACAACAAAGCAGGCAAGGCAAAGACGCGGTCTCACAAGCAAAAAAAAAAAAAGAAGACGAGTTACATTAAAATCTGTACATACAATATCGTGGTCATGAGATAAAGCTTGTGATATCCGACTGGCAGATGTCAAGAATGTATCTTATGTAATCCATCATCTTTCACTCTCGTGTCTCCCTTGACCGCATGATCTCTCATTCACACCCGAAAACGAGAACGTCTTTTGATAAAAATAAAAAAAACCCAACATTTACTTGTTTGACACGCGACAAACGTGTTCTTTCATCTTTTTACGGACACGGTTGCTCGTTGAAAAAGAGCGCAGAGTTCAAGACACTTCAGCGCCGCTGGTTGGTACTTGGGCTCTATTAGCGACGTAGAGTGGTCACCAGGCAGCGACCGCCTCTGCCCATAAAGACCAGCGAACAACAACAACAACAACACTAAGGAAAAGCTGGTCAAGAGATAGAAGGAAGAAGAGGGAAAGAAGAAGCTCACGTCTCAACCGCGACAACGAAAAAGCGCAACTCTACTGAAGAATATACACCCATATCTCACACATCCCAGCTACACTCGCACACACACCCTGGAAAACCCCTCCCCCGCCATGTCGTCCTTCTTCGTCGAGCTCTGGGAGGGCATCTTTACGCCCGGCCCGACGCCCACCCTCCTCAAGGCCGCCAACGGCTCCTTCGCCGCCCTCCAGCTCGTCCTCCTCATCCTCCTCGTCGCAACCTACAACATCCACTGCCTCGTCCTCTCCATCCTGTGCGCCGGCCTGTGGTGGAGCGTCAACTGGTTCGCCGCCGAGCTGGCCGTCGCGCAGCGCGAGCAGCGCGAGAAGGAGGAGAGGGAGAAGCGCGAGGCTACCCGGGACGATACAACCACCGACGACGAGACCGAGACTGAGGTTGAAAAGGCCTCTTCCGCCCCAGCCGCACCCGCCGCTGCCGTCCCGAGCAAGGCGCCGCCTGCCAAGGATCCCACGACCCTTGATGCCGCCGCCGCCGCGGGGTTGGAGCCCGTCGAGCCAAAGGGTGAGGTGACGCAGCGCGTCGCTGCTGGTGGCACTCATTCGAGCGTCAGCACTGAGGACGAGTGGGAGAAGGTGTCCGAGGCCGAGAACGAGAAGGACAAGTAGAAGACTTTGCTGGGATGTGATGCGCGCATGCGCGTGTGGTGTGCGCGTTGGCAGCTCAGCTCGTCAACGCCATGACGACGATGGATATAACAGGAAGCGATCGGAGATGACGGACGGCGGTGCAAGAGGCGCGACAACGGTGTTGTTGGGGATACCCTTTGCGAGATCTGTCATTTCTGCCTTGTACATGGGACAGCGTGGACGTATTCATTCATATTACTACCCTCAGACTTAGAGGCCATCTCTGGCCATATCTTGATCTTGATATATGATTCTAAGCATCGCAGCACCTCTATAGACGTGCTCCATCTCCCCAGCCAGACTCCGGTCCTGCCGCGTCTGGTTGCCCAGAGTATATACCTGTTTTACCTTCCCTACCTATGCGCTATTATACCCAAATCCAGTACGACAATTCGAAACTCTAGATTGCTGACACCATGTCTATACAAGACATCCTCTTGCACTGTAAATACCAAAGCTATAGATCTTTCAGCTTCCGCGTTACATGCGCCGCGACCAAGCTGCTCATGGCGCCGATGAACAAGCAAACCGCAATCGCATTTGGTCCAGTAGGATCTGACGGTTCCTTCGAGTCTCCAGCCAGCTCAGGGCTTTTGCCTGGCTCCAAGATGGAAAACACGATGGTGGAGATGAAGGTTCCGACAAACTGTGGTAGTGTCGTGTAGATGTTGAGAATACCAAAGTAGATACCTGATAGCTCGCCCGTCGACGCTGTAGGAGGTGAGTCGCCGGGCCCATGCCCTAGACGCAGAGGAGCCTCATCCGAGTCGAGTTCTGGCAGCTCGATATCGGGCTCGTCCGAGATGCGACGATATGTGCCGTCGGCACCGGCGCCACCGCTGAGTTTGTTGACCTCAACGCCGAGAAAGGCGGATGGTGCCCACATGGCGAGTGTCCACGGTCTGTAATTTACTCATGAGTATGAAAGCACAACACTTAAAGGGGGTCTGTCACTCACATGCCGCAGAGACACACTAGTGCTGTCGCGAATCGGAAGCTCGTCGCAAAGGGCGCCAAGGACATGGCGCCAGCAAACATCAAGTGCCCAATCATCCATGCAGTGAGTAGACTCGGCTTCACCTTGTTGAAGCGTGTCAAGAAGCCTGCGATGGCCTGGGGCGGCCGGTGAGTATACGAATTGTCTTCAGGCGACTGCACAAACATGGGCAGCACCCAAGCCCCGACAAATGTGATGATGGAGTAGATGACGAGCGCAGTGCTGCCAATGCGCCCAATCGCTCCAAGAGTATCCTTGGTCTTTCTCGCGTCGGCCGGCACATCGTAGCGGAAGTACGTCTCGCCTACCCATGTGGTGCTGTAAAAGAGAAAGGGGAACCAGCCGATCCACGCCCAGAACTGGGCCCAGCAGATGGATTGGATTCGAGGAGGAAGGTTAAGCAGCGTTGAGTAGATCTGACGGAAGACCTTGAACCGTCCCTGATGCTGTGTAGGCTTGGATGAGATCAATATGCGCTCTGTGACGGCCCAGCATGTGAGAGCTGTGGAGGCTAGGATGGACACTGTCGAGATGACAGTGAGCTGCTTGAACTGCGTAGAGCCGAGCGTGGTTCCAAATATTTGCACCAGGTCAACAGCTCCAGCACCATAAGCGATCATGTGGCCGATGGCAGACATGCGACTCGCTATAGGAGAAGGCGTCAGCTATGCATGCATATCAAGTAGAGTTAAACCTACACCAAGCTGCGCCCGACTGTTGCTTATCCAATGGTAGAGTATCGACGACGAGACTCTTTGCGCATGACATGACTGAATCTGTTAGCAAGAAGACACAAACATTACGTATGCTGAGAGCACCAACCAGCGTTGATGGCAAAGTCCACAACATAGATGGCCAGAACAGCTAGCACTATTGTAGGACGTTTCGCCCCCTCCTCGTCTTTCACCACCCATCCCACAATCTCTCGTGTGAAGCCAAGGATGAGAAGGTTAATGGCGACAATTATAGAGCCAATGACCATGAGCGGTCGTCGACGACCCCATCTTGACTTGCTCTCGTCCGCAATGACTCCGACGATGGGCTGGACCACGAGGCCGGATAATGGACCAGCAATCCAAACTAGAGATGTGCTGCTCTTGCTAAGGCCGAGGTTAAGCAGATACGGCGTGCAATCTATATGTGCGTTAACAATTGATCGCTTAGCTAGGAATTGTAGACTCACATGTCATTTCAACGCCCCATGTGAAGCTGAAATAGGCGATACGAGTTAGCAACTCAGACTCTATAGGTGGTATCATGACAAAAAGACACGTACGTCACGCCAATGGTGATAAAGTTCAACAACACCATTCGCACCGCCTCGGTGTTGCCCTTGATCGAGGGCGTCCCGGACCAGCTCGCCATGTTGGCTGGGTTATATCTTTCGCGCCTGTAATCCTCGCTGTCCCTGTCGAAGCTGTCTTCGCGATCGTCGCTCGTGTCGAATTGCCGGAGGGCACGGCCGTTATTGGCCTCGGCGCTGGAGGAAGACGGTGTCTCTATCGGAGGGGAAGCTTCCCTGGAGGAGCGCGACACGTCAATGGACAAGACCGAGGCAGAAGGCGAAGGCGTTGCTGAAGGCGTGGCCACGAACGAGAATGACGACGATGGGGAAGACGAGCGAGCGGCGGATGCTGAAGGGACGACGAGGTGCGTGCTGGACGGGGCCCGTCGAGGGTTCTGATGCTGTGGTTGCGACCGTGAGCGCTGGTTCTGTTGCTGCTGAGACTGAGGCAAAGTCTGAGGTTCAGAGTTGCTACATTGCTGCTCGTCAAGTTGCTGATGCTGTTGCTGCTCAGGTTGTTGCGGGTACTCCCCATGGCCCCCCTGCTCTTGCGGCGAGCTTGTCGCGGGCATTTCGTGTTGTGTGGGTCATGGAACGGAAGCAAGAGTAGACGGGTACCTTTTCTTACGTAGCTTGTACCAGGGTATAAATGAAGTGAGAGGAAGATGAGGACAGAGAAAAACAAGGCTTGGCAGATTCTAGAGATAATGAATCCTTGGAGGAGAAGGCTAGATCTATTTCTGTTAGAAGGAAGGTGCGGTCTGACTCCGCTGCAACTCTTACTGTACCTAATGTAATGTACCTGCCCCCTTACTCTTGTTTAAGGGAGGGTGGCTAAGGAAGGTGGGATGGTTCTCGTTTCCCTTTTCGGTAGGCCCATCATCGGCTCCTGCCCGCCTGTAGTGGGCGGGCGGGAAGAGCCTCCACCAAAGTCTGGGGTTTTAGTTCAGAGTCACATGTCATCAGGAACAAGGTCTGGGGCAAGAGTCCACTTGGTGTAGATCTTTGCTACTCTATGGATATAAAACCTATATCATGACTTGATAGACTGTCTCGGCATTGGCAGGGTCCGTTGTTTCGATTCTACAGTACATTCCACCCATGGCCTTTGAAATATCCAATCTGTTCACCCGCAAGGAAGCTGGTTCTACCCTCATAGTCTCCTTGTCACGCACAACACCTCAAGTTTTGATAATCATTTATTGTTCTGGTATCTCATTCCAAACTCGGCTCACCATCCTCCTCCCTTGTCTCTTATGCATGCCCTTCCTACTTTAATATGAGCCTGTAATATTCATGGTGCAATGCTAGCAATGCGAGCCCTGCCCGCCAAGTTTTCTCCTTGTTCCTCCACCCGCAACATCCGAAATCTTACATACGCTGTTGGTATTTTCTTCTGAACGCCGAGCTCCCTTCCTCGTCTCCTAGTCCTCGACACATGGATGCTTTCTTCCACCTCCCCCTGCTGTACTTGTACTTCTCGCCATTCGAGGACATTAAAGGAGAGCCAAACCACAATACACAAGTCCAAACAAATGAGAGCTCCTGAATCAAACCGCACACACAAACACAATAACGCAACTTCCAGAATAAACAAGGGTCAGTGTCTGATCCATGATGAAGCAAAGCAAAATGTGGTAAAGAAGATCAAGAAACCAAAAGGAAAGACGGTGACTCTCATCGCTGAGCGTCTTTCCTCCTCGTTGCGTTCCAAATCGCATGTCCGTGGAATAAACGCCCATAGCCCCCTCTTTAGTCCTAGTACATAACCTCTTTGATGCATTACGTAGTTCAATAGTAAAGTCAAGTCATCGCTTGCTTGCTTGCTTGCTGATGCATGAGTTGCAACTTTGCCGCCGCTAGAAATCGGCCAGCTTGGCAAAATGTTTCGACCAGATCCATCCGACCTGGTTACCGGGATCGTCCTGGTTCTTGGCCAACCAGAGCTCTCCTTTCTCCGCGATCACGTCGAAAATCTGGAACAAGAGTCAGCCAAGCCCCTTTGTCATCCCGTGAGCCGTTTACTTACCTCGCCAGCCTGATAAACCAGGTATGGGTAACCAGCTTCGTGTTTTGTCGTAGCAATGTTGAACTCAAATAACGATGCTGCTAGCCAGAGCACATTGTACCCATCTGCTGTCGGTCCCCGTTCCCGTGATGATGCACGGGACGACCGGGCGCTATCTTCCGGTCCGTCAGCCATCGGTAATGCTGAGTGGAAGAGGCCAGAAAACCGCCGCCCTTCCTGAGGCTGGTTCTGAGAACTGTATGTGGTGTGCGAATCTCGGAGGTGGTGTGTGTTCGAGTCGGAGCTCTGTCTTGGAAGACCACCAGAATCAAAGCTTCGTCCCGTGCTTGGTCTCGTCGAAGCAGCAAAGGACCGTGAACTGCTTGGCATCTCCGGGGACAAGGGTGAGGCTGTGCCTTGCTGGTGATTGCTGATACCAGCATAATAATCACGGTAGTAGTACTGGTGCGGACTGGGGATGGTTCCCGCTCCAGCGCTGGTGGGCGACATGGTGTATGAGCCGCTGTGACGCTTGAGAACATCGGGAGGTGGGAGACCTGGTGCCTGTTCGCCATTGACGGAATGACCCCGGCCTCGCGAATCGTTCTCCGATGGGCGTGATCGGATCCTTAGGGACGATGCTTCATCCATGCTTCGTGTGGTTGATTGAGAGACTCTGCCACGATATGCAGGGTTGAGGATGCCAACATTGGCCACCTGCTCTTGTGCATATGGGAAATCTCGGTGGAAGGTAGCAACAACCTCCTTGAGGTCTGGCATGTCGGGGCAGTCGCCCAGCACCACCTTCATCTTCTCCTTCCAGATGCCGTACCACTTGGCCTGGATGTTGACAAAGTTGCCAAGACAAATGTTGCCGATCTTTTCTGTCAGGGCAGACAGTTTCGGAAGCTCCTTCTTGAGCGTGTCGTTCAGGGCCTCGTACTGCTCGACAAGCTCGTTTAGTTTTGAGTCGATGCTCTTGTTCGCACGCTTCAACTGCTCATATCGTTCAAAGTCCACGCGACGCTTTTGTCGCTTCTTCATGGCTAGTGATGGGTTGCCATATGCCTTGATAACATGTTCAAACGGCTCAATAACGTGCTTTCGAACTTGCGACAGCTATGACTTGTCAGCATGACTTCGCCGAGATGGCTCTTTTCACTTACATGGTCCTCAAGCGCAACCTTTTCCAAGTCCTGTATCGAGATGTTGAACTGAACCCACTTGCTCTCCAGCTCGGGATAGTTTCCAGGCTGGAGCCTCATGACTAGCTCAATCGACGACAAATACTGGAGAAACTCGTGAACATAGGCTGAAACTTGTCTCGTGTAGAATTCGACGTCCCGGAGCACGACCTGTAGTCGCAGATAATCGTCACCAAACTTCTCGTTGAGCTTGGCATAGTCGGCGTCCTCGGATTGGCGGCTGCCCGAACCCTGAAGCTTATCAACTCGTTTCCCAAATGCCCGCGCAAATCCAGCCTTGACGTCGGACTCTTTCCGTTTCCTTCCCACGATTTGCCCGACCAGTTCGAAGTTCTTCTTGGTTTTGTTGATCTCGATGATGGCTGTTTCGAGAATATCTTTGGCCTCAAGAAGGCCCTCTCGGTCGGGGTGATCCTGCGGCGTGTGTTGGAGAAGAGTCATGATTAGATTGGGGTATTTGGTGATGCGCTGCATTGGCTTGATGAGAAGGGAGTCCAAGTCCCATGCAGCTGTCAAGTCCTTGGCAACCTCATTGCATTCGTTCAGCCACACCTTGACGGTGGGATCTTGCTGGATCTGAATGAGGCGCTTTGCCGCTCCGTCACTGTTCCTCAAGAAGCCCTCATGAGCCAGCTTCATCTTTTCCATATTGGCCTTGAAAACAGGGCCCAGCGCGACAGTCCGATCCTTGCCATCATCGATATCCGCGGGGTTCAAGTGGCCAGGCTCCGACATGAACGAGCCCTCTCTGGAGAGATTCGAGCGGCGACCCTGCATTGCATAGACGGGCGAGACTGCTTCCTTGACTTGGGCGAAGAATGAAGTGTGGAATGAGATAATCTCATCCGTGTTGCGGAAAATGAGCTTCACAGTGTTACCGTCGAGCTTGGGGCATGCCTCGGCCGTCCCCTTGTAGATTTCTTCGACGATATTCATATCCCGAACGAATACGGCCTCAGTGTCGACAAGCTCCTTGATCACGTTTCGACGTTGAATCAGCCGCTGCTTTTCCTTTCCTGTCGGTCCGTTCTTGTCCTGTGCCTCGGAGGCCCCGTCACCGTTGAGCGTCGCCGAGTCAGCAAAATACTGGTTCTGTGTCCCCAGAGAGGCCGTGTCCATTGACTGAGGAGTCATCATTGTTGGCATATAATCTTCCGAGCCACGTTCAGAGTTGATGAATGTGCTTCCGCTTTGTGACTGCTCATAAAACACACCAGAAGCCCTTTGAGAGTTGCACGCTGAGCCAGATGTCGAGGCAGGGATAGGCGGGGGTTCGTGATTCGGTGACGGAAAGTAAGAGAAACTCTTGCTCGCCCTGTTGGAGAGATAAGGGACCGAGAATCCATCACCTGTATCGAGTTCCGGAAGCTGATGGCCTAGGTATGGTGATCGGCTCGAGTCTATCGAGGGACGGACTTCAGGCTGAGTACTGTGCATCTCCAGGGGTCGGATTGTTGGCCCTCGATCTCTGTGAATAGACATGGTTTCGAAGATTGTCACATGGCCATGGTCGCCAGTGTCATCCTCATCATCAATGTCCGGGAAAGCTGGAGAGCGGGTTGCAGGGGACACCTCGGCGCTATCGACCGTGTAGTCCGTCCATGCCGACTGTTGACTTGCTCGGTTGGGTGCAGACAGTGTCGGTACCATGAGATTCGTTGAAGACTCTGGGCGCTGATGCTCATAATGGGGGTATTCGTGATCGTCTGTGCCGTCAGCATCGAAGGATTCGCAGGTAGAAGCCCGATGAGAAGAAACCCGATCGTCAAATTGAGATTCCGACCTGCACTCTTCAGTTCTGTTGTGGTCATCCGTCTCCTCAGTGCAGGTATCGGTGATAGCGCCGTCATCCTCATGGTGATAATGCCCGACGCCCTCATCTGCCTCCGATTCTGTCTGACACTCTGATTCATAATCGTGCGAGATGCGAGGGAACGGTACCGTCTCTTCATGCTCCTCGGCTGGTCGCGGGTCCTCGTAGGGGGGATGAGATGGCAAGACGGCAATGGTAGCCTCGAACAGCGACTGATGCTCTGGTTGAGAGCGAACATCCTCTTCAAATACAGTGAACGCTCCCGGGATCACAGGCTCCTCAACCGCGCTGTGCCTCGGTGTTGTGTCATGGGAGTCCTGGATCGTATCGTGCGTGGTTCTCGGCTGTACTGGCGAATCGGGCTCATCGTGGAATGGGTACTGGTACTCGACCTTTGGAGGCGTGACAGTCCTCTGCGCCTGCGGGCTTGGTGGTTTAACAATGGTGATTGGCACTTGAAGCGGAGACAGGACGGGCCTTGGCGGTGTCGTCTGAGGCTCGTTATCGAACTGGGTCGTTTCTGACGTTGCTGACACTGCAGTTTGAGGTCGTTCTACAGCATCGGCGATAGGGCTGGGGGCGGGGAAGCTACCAGGGACGCCGAGTGTAGGTGAATCTGAATCTCGGACCACAGACTCAGCAGGTGGTGTCGGTTCTGGGCTTGCAATTGCCAGTGCAGCTGGAGGTAATGCTGCCGCAATGTCAACAGGACTCATAGTCGAGTCATCTATCGCTGGTGAAGGGTGCTCCTCGTGGGTATCCAGATGGGCCTGTCCGTGTGACACTCCAGGATCTATCACGTTCAAGGCATTTTGGACTTCTGTAGCTGTAGATAATTCGGGGGAACCAGGTTCTTGGATGACTGGTGGCTCCGGCATTGCATGGCTGTCTGGAATCGGCGGGACTGGCGGGATATCGGAGGTCGTTGGAGAGTCTACTGCATCTGGCTCTGGGGTCCGCGGTGATGTCCCTGTAGAGGCAGAAGCGGCAGCGGCGGCCTTTGCCTTTGCCTTTGCAGTAGCCTCCATATCCCTCCGCCTTCGCTCCGCTGCCTTCTGCCGTGCCTCGAGGGCCTGGCTCTCACGGATAGACTTAGTATACGCGAGTCGAATGTGTTCTCGCCGCTGTTCGAAATCGATCGGACCCACAGATATCTTTCGCCGTCGAGGGGATGGCTCGGCGATCTTGGACGGGGGGAAGGAAGGGGGAGCTGGGGACCTAGCCCTCTCTACTGCCCTCATTCGTGAGCTTGCCGTGGTGGCCACGGAAACAGGTTGTCGAGGTCGAGAACTCCTCAGGGGAGGAGAGAGCTTCGGCGGGGGAGCAATTATATTGGCCTGGAGCCGATTATTACTTGTTGGTGTGACGAGAGACCGAGGTGCCGCTTTTCGAGTGACGCCGCCCGGGGTGGGTGTCTTGGCTCTCGAAGTCGGTGTTTTCGCTCGGCTTGTTGGAGTACCTGCCCTTGATATTCGGCCATTAACCGTTGGTGGCCTTTTGAAGGTAGAGGGGGAGTTGGAGCGTGTCGATGAGGGTGTCGTATCGCCTGGGCTGCTGAGTTTTCTCACTGAGCGCGGTAGCTTGGACGAAGATCCACCTCCAGCGGCGGTATTAGAGGCGGTGCCTTTTCGAGAAGGCGTTTTGCGGGAGGGGGTAGGACCCGATTGAGATTTGGGAATATCGCTCTGTGACCGCGTGTGGCCTTTGTGAGCGGGATCCTGTGCAGGCTGGCCGTCAACACCGTCGCCGTTGAGGCTACGATACCAGGTGCTTGGGGACGAGGGCTCGGCGACATCTGGTGGGTCAGATAGGCTTCTCTGGTGGCTCCAGGGATGGTGTAAGCTGGATTCAGACGTCCTCCGTGGGCGGACGCCCTCAATTCCATAACCAGCAGTCAAGAGGTTTCGCTGCTCGGGGAGGATCTCGCCGAACAGCAAGCCTTGAGAACGAGATGGTGTGGGGGAAGCAGAAGTTGGTTGAGGTGGGGATTTTGCTGCTAGGTTGGTCATGGATTTGGAGGCATTTGGGTTTCCACTAACGCCGCTTCGTGGTTTGCCTATACGACTCGCAAAAGATTGTGAATTATTCGAGACCTGATCCTCGGCAACAAACCTGGACCTCTGAGAACGAGCTGACGAGGAGGATGCAGACGGACTATTTGACGTGCCGGAGCCGTCACGCAATGTCGAGTAAGACGTTGCACCGTTTCGCGGCTGTGTACTGGGGCCGCCGACATCCCGCCTAGTCTTAGCTGCAGCACCCGTATGCGCCGGGGCACGGGGGATTGAAGAAGGTGCAGCACCGTTTTGGTCGAACCGCTTCTTGAGGTCCCTCACGCTGGGGTGCGATGCAGTGGGCTTGTAGCCCGGGAGGGCGGGCCTGTTGTCGACGGGATTTGAGGCGGAACGCAGGTTGGTCCTGGTTGGGGAGAGAACGGGGTGCTTGGGGGTAGAGCCGTCACCGTTGGAGCGCAACGACGGGCG
This sequence comes from Fusarium vanettenii 77-13-4, assembly GCF_000151355.1. Lineage (NCBI taxonomy): Eukaryota > Fungi > Ascomycota > Sordariomycetes > Hypocreales > Nectriaceae > Fusarium > Fusarium vanettenii. The sequence goes on from NW_003315881.1 coordinate 1,176,523, forward strand.
CGGGGTGGAGGCGGCCATGGGAAGTGTCTCGGGGTGGTTCTGGAGGGGGATTGCCCGGTAGCTCTTGTAAAAGTCGTCGGGATTTACGGGGGTGAAGGCATGATGGGCGTTTGCGGAGGTCGGGTCGAGGACGTCGTCGGCGTACGGCGCGGGAGGGTGGGAGTAGGCGCCGTGATAGTCGAGATGGGATGCAGGGGCGGCTGCGAGAGCAGGATCGAGGAGGTGATGCTCTGGGTGCTGATGATGGCGGAGCTCAGGGTCGTGAGGCAGCTGGCCCTGGAGGTAGGCCTGGGCTTGAGCGTCAGCGTCGCGGACGAGCCGGCGTTCGTGGTCGAGGTCGATGTCGCGGGAGCGATGGAGTCGGTGTCGTTGGGGATGGCGATGTAGGTCTGGGTGAGGCTCGAAATTGGGATTTCCAAGGCTCGAGCCGACGTCTTGGAGGTCCGGCTGGAGGCCCGCGTGGAGGGCCATATCCATGTCGTGGTCCATGGTGGCCTGAGCATCGGTCAGGCTCGTCGAGCGGAGCGACTGGTCGGGGGACTAGAGACCCATGCAGCGAGCATCGATGCGTTGGCGTTTGGACGTTGTTGGTGTGCGGGCGGGCGTTGGTGTGAGGCGTACTCTCGATAGGCGTGGGTGTATGTAGGTAAGGTAGGTAGGTGTAGGTACTGTACCGTAGGCAGCGTAGTGTAGGTCGGTGGGCGGGCAACGAGTGCGGTAGACCTGGTGACTGGGAGAATTGTAAACGGGCCTGGAGGGCGCAAGACAACCAGGGGGTGGGAGAGCGTCACCGGCTCTGGCAACTCTCACAGGTTCACAACTGTGGGAGCCATTCGTGGACGACAACGAGTGAGCAGGAGCAGGAGCAGGAGCAGTAATGACGGGATGGGGCCTGTCCACACCGTCCCAGGGACTCTAGGGGAGGGATGAAAATGGGAGTGGACACTCTCAGTGGAGGCAGCTGCTGGAGTCGGCCGTTACTCGTCATCCGTAGGCCAGCTTCTGCCAGAGGCTTGGGGGTCCAGGGCGATGACGGGGATGCTGGCACTTGAGCTGCAATGCAGCACAGCACAGCTTTGAGTGAGCAGGTCCGTGATGAATGGGCACGAGCTGCTGGAGGCGCAGATGAGAAATTGCCAGTATTCCGAGGGCACAGGGCAAGACAGCACAGGGCAATGTCGTATGAGGCTCGAGAATGTGTGGTTCTCAAGGGGAGGATCCTCGACGGGAATGCTTCACAAGGAGAGAACAGGAGCAGCAGATATGAGCAACGACGACGGCAAAAGACTGAAAACGGCACTAGAAGCGAGCTGCGGTGTAGAGAAGGAGAGGGAGAGATGGAAGAGAGGACGATATCTCAAGACGTGCAGAAAAGGACGGAGTGAGTTGAGGTCAGGGCAGGGTGAACACAAGCGTCGCGCGATAATCTAAGGTAGAGACCGCGGCGGCCTCGCAGGGCTCGAAAGGTACAAGCCAACGGCACCTTCCTTTGGACTTGGTGGAGCTCCTGCCGAGTTTCCATTCTCTCCAGTGGACGACCAAAGCCAACGGTTGGAGCAAACGCCAGCGGAGCTTTCACTGGATTGGTTACCTAGGTACTCCGACTCTTTTTTACTCTCACCACCACAAGGCCCGGTAGTGTAGTGCAGTACTTTGCAGACCCTTGGCCGCAGGGCTCCAGGCCAGGTACCGGCAAGCTCCCCGCCCTGCATTCTGATACAGCGGGTGGGTTGCAGTGGATCGTTAGTGGACGGCTTGCCTGTGGTACCTAGGACTGGACTGGACAGACTGCCACGGCCGGCCTGTCTGTGGAGGCCCACCAACAGCACAGTAGACTTTCATGGGTGTAGGTGGCCCAGCGCGAAACCAAGACAATGGGAACCAACAACTGGCACCTCATCGAGGCCCAGAAACTCAGGGCGGGCTTCTATGGATTGGACCCAAGGCTTCTGTGCATCTGTAATGTGCCTACTGCACTGTACATTACTGCAATGTGATGTTGGCTGTGAAGGAGCCGAGCCCCTACCACTCGTGCAGAGTCGGCAATCAATCCTCCATTCATTCTTCATGGATGTCAATGGATCCATGGATGGAGATGGAGGGACACAAAATGCCGATACATACAGATGCGCTCGGCCTGAATGGATGTTTTACACCCCATCTCATTACAGCCCGTGGTACAGTGCACCACGTAACTGAACACTGGATCCCGATCTCCTCGCTCGTCGGGATAATATTTAGTGTCTCTCTCGAGTCTCCCCATTGTGCTGTGTGGCTGGGGCCTCCCCTCCAAAGGGTTTCCAATGGATGTTTCTTAGCGGATGAAGATGCGACATTGGTCTTAAACACTGCATTGGCCGGCGAGAGCAGGAGAGTCGCGAGGACCAAGCAATGGATCGAGGTCGTTCGGTCTCTGTCTCCCCTTGACAAGCCTCAGGGGTTCACACCGATCCAATCCATTTCCACCCTTCACGGTAGCGACCTCGTCTCGCGGCCACGAACCGTTTCGTGTGGCAGCCGATCCGTCAGCCTCAATTCCATCCGCTTGGCCAGTTCGTCCAGTACCGCGAGCCGAGCCCAGATGGCGACATGCACTGTGGCATTGATCCGCGACCTGCTGTGCTCTGGGACATGCAATTTGTTGCGTTGCTGCTGGTTCCCTGCGATGGGATAGGATGGGCAATATCTTGTGCAGAGAGAAGAACCCCGCTGGGCGACGGATGGACTGGACGTGATGTGGTTCAATCTGCCGCCTCTGTCGCCAGATATTGGGGACAATCAATCAATGATTGATTGCTAGATATTGGGTGCCCCAAGATCCATATCCATCCATCCCAATGTTACCCCGGGCCGTCTGCAAGTCTTGCCGTCCCCTGATGCTGTGCTTCCACCACCCCTTTTTGTCCCCTACCCATTTCGTTTCTTCTGTCGTGGCCTTTCTCCCCCCTCTGGCACACACATCTCGATCACTGTGAAGTGTCCAAAAGGTGGGGGATATCTCGTCATGTCATCCGTGGCTGTCTGTCCATGGATCCAGTGATGGATGGACCGACTTCGTGTCCTAGCAACGGGTTTCTATTTCTATTTCCATATTTCCATCCAGGGACCGCCTCTCGACCCCAGTCTGTCAGCGACTCGGTCCCTCTTCCCTCGCTTCTCTTCCCCTGCCGACCCCTGACTTGTTCCGCCATGATCCATGATCTGGGTGATGATGGGCTGGGTGTGCCCTGGTCCTGGCTGGCTTGTCCCGCGCTCGGAAGCTGAGGCAGATGGGTTGCAAAAATTTCCCTCTCTTCCATCCATGCCATCCCACCGTTACCGGTATTGCCGGAGATAGAAAGAATGAGGGAAAATTTCCTCTGTCTTTGATTACCCTGTCTACCGATTCTCCAGACTCCAGACGACGTGGTTGTAGATCCGGGGTCCCATGCTAATCAGCCAATTCAATCGATCGTACCATGCCATGCCATCTGGACAGCAGCAGCAGGCCTGGGTTGTCACATTTTTTGTTTGTATCGCGCCAGGTTGCCTGGCGACCGGGTCCTCTCCGTGCTCCCCGTTCCTGCGTCGTGCTACAGTGCTGCTGCTGCTAGAGCTTGTGACGATGGTGTTGTTGCTGCCGCAACTTTGATAACGATTGTCCTCTCCTGCAGCACAGCGTCGCTTTCTGTAAGCCACATGAAATCATCCTCAACTCACCTATCCCACCCTTTGTCTTTAACGGCCGCATACCCCTCGAGATACCGTGCTTCCATGCCTCGTACCTGCGCAAGCGGGCGAAACTCAATCCACTTGTTCTCCCGAGTAGGCAAGCTGAGAAGCAAGGGGCTCATGTTGGCCATGGAGGTGGAATTCAGTTGATAAGACAAGAAGGGTACTTGGCTTGGCCCCCGGCATTGCTCTGCTGTGTACGGAGTACGGAGAATTCTACTCCTATTTCGAACACATTATCCACCGCACATCAGAGACATTTGGACCAGACTTGACCATGCCACAATTCTTCCCTCCCTATCCATTGACAGAGGAAGTCTCTTGTTGTAACCTCTGGTGCTTCAACTTGTCGAGACACTCGCGCTCAGACCTCGAAAACAGTGCCACACCCTTTGCGAGTCCCTGGCGCCCGCCGGACGCTAAAACCAGCGCCTTACCCAATCGGGACCAGCTCCCGAGCTCCCTGAGCCACTATTTTAAGCAACAGCCACAGAAATCGATCGGCATCAGGGCGATCTTGTGGCTGTGTTACTCTCCATCTCCATATCTCGACTTCAGGAAACCACATGCATCGCGATAACAGGCGCGACGTGAATGGTCAGCCCACGATCCATCAAAATGGTCGTAGGGAAGAAGCGCAAGCTTGGCCCCGAAGACACGTCAAGCACACCAAAGAAGAAAAGTTCATGCAGTGACACGCCTGTGAGACGCGATCTCTTGGAGCGCTGCTATGCTAGGGTCACTACACTAAGAGAACATGTTCTCTCCAGCTTGCCACGAGGTTCCCGTCTTCGACGCAAGAAAGTGGCATCAATCGGCCAGGGCGACAATATTGGAGAAGTCGAGAGTCAATTGTCACAACTATTGGATTCGTCTCTTGTTTGTTTTCGTGACCAAGCTCGCGACAGCGATGACACGCGATGGGAGCAATGGCTTGTCTTCTCGCAAAAAGAAGATGAATCTTATGTTGGCATTTCGGATGGAATCGCCGGGTCGATGTTTTCACAGTCAGAGGTCCGTCTTCTTTCCATTCTTTTTGTCTTCTCGTGCTGACTTTGCTTCCAAGATTGTCGACTTTGTCGTGTGGCTCCTGTTCTCTAGAGACTTGAAAGCTGGACGACGTCCGAAACATTTGCTTTGCGATGGCTTCAGAAAATCAGCTGGACCAGGCGATCAGGGAAATACAAGTATCCCAGGACTCTTCAGCCTCTACCCCAACTCCCATGTCAAGGCGCTTAGGGAAGCTCCTTGGCCGCAGTTGCTGGCACTCCTGGGCCGAGCTGGCGAGAAGATCATGATCGACTTGCTTGTTGATACTTCTGTTTACGTCAATGTACAGGCGGGCTTCAACAATTACTACCAGCTCACTGGTAAATAGCTCCCTTTGCTTTCCCTGTTTCACTGTATTGATCTCCCTAGGTGTACCGTTGTCGGAGCTTGATCTTCCCGGGGGTAACGTATCACTTGGAAACGGATCTCCCAGTGAATGCCGAAAACCTGCAGATATCACATTGGTGAGGAGCAGAATATTCTATGCCAAGCCGTCTCTTACTTCTCGAGGCTCAATCCAACCTGGCTACAAGCACATCCGTAATTCTATCCTAGTGTTTCGTCGAAGAACCAACGCCACTGACATTGCGTAGATGTTCTGAACAGATACCCTCGTGTCCAGGATCCAAGTGATCCTCAGCAATCTGATCAAAATGTTCAGCGACAGCACATGCTTAAAATCATGATGTACATGTTTCCTCGTCAGTTTGGACTACACAACGTCTTCACTTCGCAGGTGGATTTCTCCAAGACCTCTCAAAAGTTCCAGGACTATACGTTGAGAGAGGAAGAAATCGCGCCAGCTTTCCAACCAAAACCTGGACAGACTGGCATCCAGATGCCCAAGCTACCCAAGAGGCTTCGTGGCGACTTGGAGCAACTGGTTGAGCGTCTGCAAACTCGCCATGGGCGTTGCTCATACGTTGAACTTTTGCGACATTATTGCCCCTGTGTCTTTGATAGACCCCATCGAACTCGGAAACCGAGGATAGAGAAAGATTCCATCTCATCTCACAAGCCCAAGCAGTCACAACTCGTGTCAACAGCTTCGCGCCGAAGGAGGGCATTCTCCCAGAAGCCCCTTGAAAAGACATGGGCAGACACGCAACTTCCAGCCTTGCCAGAATGCAAGTCTCTTGTTGACCTCGCAACTCCAACGTCTCAGGTCTCGGCATTTTGTCAAGCGGTGTTGTCAAAAATCATCCCTCACAAGTTCTGGGGCGATGAAGACGTTCAGAAGCATAATGAATCAATGATAATGCATAAAATTGATCATTTTGTTAAACTGAGGCGGTTTGAAACCATGTCGCTGCATGAGATGTCACAAGACTTGAAGGTAGGTAATCTTCTCGACAACTGGCTTCAACTCGCTAACCCTTCAAGATCCCAGACATAACCTGGCTTCAGCCTCCAGGCTCCGCAGGCCAGAAGCCAAGCAAAACGGACACTGCAAAGCGACATGAGATTTTTCATGAACTTCTTTACTTTGTGTTTGATTCCCTTCTGATACCCCTAATTCGTAACAATTTCTACGTCACTGAGTCGAATACCCACCGATACCAAGTCTTCTACTTCCGCCATGAAGTCTGGAAGCACATCGCAGAACCTGCCATGGCAAGTCTCAAAGCGGATATGTTTGAAGAGGTCAAATTGGACGAGGCATTGGCTGCCCTCCAATCAAGGCGGCTTGGCTTCAGCCAAGTTCGTCTGTTGCCCAAGGGTGACAAACTCCGCCCCATCATGAACCTCAGGCGAAGGGCTCTGACCCGAGGGGCTTCGAAAACCCTGGGACCTAGCATCAATACTATATTGGGCCCGGTCCATACGTTGCTAAAGCTGGAAAGGGTCAGTGAGGTCACTATCACTCTGAAGCTAAGACTAACTATAGACTTTAGGACACCAATCCCTCGAAACTAGGGTCCACCATGTTCTCCGTGAGCGACATCTACACCCGGCTGAAGCGCTTCAAGGAGTCCCTTGGACCCCATCATGATAAGTTGTACTTTGCCAAGATCGATGTCAAGGCTGCTTTCGACACAATCCCTCAACCTGCAGTTATCAAGCTCATGGGCTCCATACCAAGCCAGGACAAGTACACCATCATGAAGCACGCCGAGGTCAAGCCCGGCGAGCGGGCTCTGCTCGAAGGTGAAAAGTCCTCATCCAAAGCCATCCGACGATGGCACGCAACAGCCCTGGCCGAGGGTGAACCCTTCAACTTTACCGCACGGCTCGAGAGGGATCTAGCAGGAAAGAAGAAAAACACCGTTTTTGTGGACAGTGCTATGCGAAAAACTCACAGCGTTGGCGAACTCCTGCGCCTCTTGACCCAGCACGTTGAGCAAAACCTAGTCAAGGTCGGCAAGAAGTATTACAGGCAGAAGATAGGCATCCCTCAGGGATCTGTTCTGTCGTCGTTCCTGTGTAACTACTTCTATGCTGATCTTGAGGCCCAATATCTGGGCTTCTTAGCCTCGCCTGACACCCTTCTCTTGCGACTCATTGACGACTTCCTTCTCGTGACGCTGGATCAGGACAAGGCTGTCAGATTTGTCGACACAATGCACCAGGGTGTCCCCGACTATGGCGTCGTGGTCAACCCGGCAAAGACCTTGGTCAACTTTGACATGTCGCATGATGGCGCTCCTGTTCGCAAGGTTGATGGTCAGGCAGGCTTCCCTTACTGCGGAACTACCATCAACTGTCAGACTCTGGATATTACCAAGGACAGACAGCGTGATGCTCATCTTGGTAAGTCTGAATTCCTTATGGATCCTCTACGATATCATGTAAGGACACTGCTTACGCTTAAACAGACGTGTCTGCCTCACTTACAGTTGACTTTGGTCGAACACCTGGCCAAAACTTCCAGCGCAAAGTGCTCAATGCCTTCAAGATCCAGTCTCATCTCATGTTCTATGATACATCCCACAACTCAACACGAACTGTCCTCACATCGCTCCAAGGGGCGTTTGGAGAGACAGCCAAGAAGATGTGGGCATACCTCCGCTGTCTTGGCAAATCAAAACAGCCCAGCAGCGAGCTGGTAGTCCGTAAGGGTCCTAATCCTCCTGCTGTGAATCTTTTTATTGATTCTGTCCTTAGGAACCATCATGAAGGTTATTGATGTTGCTTTTCTTCTCCTGACTAGCAAGTCTCGGACAATGCGGTACCCAGAGTATAAATGTGACGTTCGCAAATCACAAGTTGCACTGTGAGTAGTCCAGACCTTGAAAATAAATGTGTACATGTTTCCTGACCAAACCAGTGTGGCCTGCTTGGCATTTCAAGAGGTGTTGGCGGCGAAGCAGAGTAGATATCAGCCAGTTGTGGCCTGGCTACGCAAAGAAGTGGACAGACTCGCTTCTGGAAAGCAGTATGAGAGTCGCTCGAGTTCCCAAACGCAATAAGATGAAGCATAGAGATTCTTAACTGGACCATCCAAGAGGGTTTGCTTGGTCTGTCCCGTCTAGCAAGAAACCCTAGTCTATAATACCCGAATACCCATCTGTTTCTACCCAGCCATCTATGAACCTTTTTGCATACGTCCAAACACCTTTATGCGACCTGTTAACCTTGAGAGACATTCCTAGTAAATCACATCTGCAAACCACTCTTCCACCAGGTCTTGTCTGAATGCCAGAAAGGAAACATTTCTCTGTTCCATCTCCACCAGTGGTCGTTTGGATGACCAAACCCTAACCACCGCAGCGGAGAAATCGGCACAGGCTCCAGGAGCCAGAGTCCTGTAGATGCAATGTCGTCCGTAAAGAATGGAGCAGTCAAATATAGCCAGGCCAGAGAGGACACCAAGTTGAATACCTGACGAAGCCGTCGTGGAGTGCCGGGCAAGTATCTATCTATGGCATGGTTCACAGCATGCTGCAGGATAATGCCCGGGGGTTGAAGGAGAAAGAAGCATGGGGAGCGCCAGATTTTGGTGTCTCGCATACAGGAGATGCTCCCGGCGGCGTGAAGGAGGCCAGACTGGAAGAACGAGACATACATGGTGATGACCTGGGTGAGCACTGTCTTCTTGCTGAGATAACCCCGATCAACCAGATACTTTGCGGGAGCAACGAACTGGAGACGGAAGGTCTGATGCCACCACGAACCCCACCAGCCAGCTAGACCCCTATCGAGGACCTGGGAGAATGAGCCGAAGATGGAGGTGTATTGCCAGAGCTCACCACGTGCCGGGAACAGAGAGCTGAAGGCGAAGTACTGGTACAAGTCGTGGAGGTTGAACATGGCCTGGATGGGGGCAAAGATACCACCGAGGCTGAAGAGTTCCCGGTACAAGAGGAGAAGCCACGGTGGAAAGTGACTCAGGAAAGGGGGCAGCTCGAGCCCATGATCAGGGCCATAAATAAAGTATGGGTCCTTGATCACAAATACGGCCAGGAAATCAAGCAAGGCATACATGACGGCGACATTGCGAATTCGCGTCCATACGAACTCTGCTTGGGTGAGGCTGCGCTGGTATCCGCTTCTTGAGACAATAGGCATGCCCTCGAGAGACACGGGATCTCCGTCACGGACACTGTGAGGAATATTGGGTCTGGGAACCGAGGCGATGGAACAGTTCCAACCTGTCGAGGTATCAGAGAAGTTCTTGATGAATGCACTGTTTTCTAAAGCAAAGACTTACCTATCTTTCTAAAGTTGGTGGCAAGATCAAAGGTCCAGTTGAGCCTCTCACCAAACGAACCGTTTTCGGGAAAGGTTTGCCAGACACAGCCCGAGTCCTTAAGACTGTTGTGCTCTCCGTCGTCTTTGGCGCCGGGGACAGTCCCTAGCTTCCGTTGTCGTAATCCGTCTTCCTTGGAGGATCCGTTTGTTTCCCTGACATGATTCTTGGCCGTTCCGTTCATCTTGGTCGAGTCCTTTGTAACTTTGACAGCTCTGGCATAGTTTGACTGTGGATCAGTCCAGACGAGGAGGTTCAGAGTTGAGAGGATGCCCCAGATGCCCATTAGCCCAGAAGCGTAAGCACAGGCAACGTTCATGCTTGACATGGTGCGGATTATGTTGATGTCAAAGGCAACAACGAATCCGACAATGAGCCATCGAGAGCGGTACAGCCATGGCCGGTTTCTGTGGGGGATAGCAAGATAAACTGGAGGTAGGATGAAAGGCCCGAGGAGACAGTATGGGAGGACTAGGGGACTTCGAGTACCCTCAGCAACTGCGCGAGCAAAGGCCTCCCTATACTCTATTCGAGCGAGATCCCCAACATTTGGTAACAGGGTCATGTTGCGGATATATGGGTTGCGGTTGGGTTGGGGTTAAAGTTGACGACAAGGGTCAAGGTTACGTTGGTGGCAGCCAACGTTGCCCTGAAGGAGCTGCTTTTCTAGAGTTGTGCGATCTGCGCCTGAAGCTATTTCATGACGCGGATAGTCGACGGCTGGGGATTTCTTGGAACTATGCTCCGAACTCGGGCAAAAGGACAAACGTCGCGTAGTACAGCCACAATAAAAGCCTCGTTCAAGATAGGATAGAAGCGAGTACTATGCTCGTCAAGAGCGTCTCAAAAGAAAAACAAGGGAACCGAATCAAGAAGCAGGCTATGAAAGGGTCATTGATCGGGGCCCGATTTGGTGATGGTGATGGGTGTGGAGAAGGATTTTTGGGCCAGAGTGAAGATCTGGGACAAGAGACGGGACTCAGGGTCACACGGTCGATGACAGAGCGAGTCACTAGGGCCTGCCTTCCGAGCCTAGCAGCAGGTCTAGCAACTGTACATGCTTTTCTGCCTTACGCCGTCTCACTAACGGATGAATTGCTTCTTTGTCCAACGTCAGCGGAAGCACCAGTAGGCTGAGGCCGCGTCTTGCATCGTCAGAACGAAGAGAAACTTTTCAGTGGACGTTTAGTGGTCTTAGGGTCTTGGAGGGCGCCACAGCTCGGGCGCTGGGCAATAACCTACCTAGGTATGCATGGACCGGGGTCGTGCTTGCCGCGTCTGTCTGTTCAGGCCCGGTTTGTCAAATCTGGAGGAAGGTGCCACGAGGATATTGTTGTAGGTGAATATTCCGACCAAGCTTGTGAATATCATCATCTTTCATACCAAATAATTCATTCCTTTACCTGGCCATGTCTTTCGTCCATCACGGCGAACTATCAATAGAGAAGCTACAATGGGGCGCTTACGACACAAGTCGATTGCCGCCCGCCCCATGATCTACAGCATCTCAACGCTCATTCGGCTGGTCGGACTCGGACTCCCGCCGCATGGACCGGACTCCTCACAGGGCTGATGCCTCAATGCGACCCCAGGCATTATAACTAATCGCCAGCCGGAAGCGGTCAGGCGCTTGAGTCGCCTGAAGATCGGAACCTTGTCTCTCTCCTTCACAAGCTATCGTTCTAATCGAGTCCCAGGTGCTGACGAACAAGGATACAATCTCGCCTCAATCCTTCCTGGCCTTTTTAGGCTGTAGCTCGAACCATTAGTCATAACCCTTTCAGCCTTCCTTTCCTTCGGAGAGAATGCGCCGCGTAGGCACCTAGGCGCTCAAAGAAAAGCACCCGACGCCCGACACCTTGTGTTATTGATATCAGCAACCCCTCTGAGTTGGTCTAGAACCAGCGCAACATCTGGCCAAACATGGCATCTACTGCAGTTGCACAGACTGCTGACTCCGTGCCCAAGCATCGGGCATGCGATGAGTGCCGTAAGTCCGGGATAGTGGCCGCCGCTCAGCTCGGAGACTTATCAGTCATCAGGTTCCCGAAAACTCGCCTGCTCCAAGGAGCCCGACGGATGCTCCCGTTGCAAGAAGGAGGGGATTCTATGTCACTACTCCCCCCAAAAGCCAATGGGACGTCCTCGAAAGAGACGACATGTGGAGAGTGAAGCCCCCCTACCGCCTGCTCAAGATGTGTCCGGACCTGGAACTACAGGCTTGACATTTGCCTACGGCTTCCAGGACCAAGCTCATGATTATCCACCCTTGTCCTCTGGCGGTTTTGACCAGGGACTCGGCTTCTTAGACGAGTCTGCCTCTTCAAATCTCGAGTTCTGGGACTTGTTGCCCAACAACTATCTCGATACACTTCCTACAGATCCCCAGTTACTCCAGCACGATGCACCGTCAACCCAAAAGACCTCTGGGGGTCCCCAATTGACTCTCAGTGGTGTAGACCTTCTTGGAACTATCAATTTTGACGAACCCGATGTTTCGCAGGCCCTCATATCCAAGGACCTCAACGCATCACTGCAGCAATACATGGCCGACCAACTCAGTCCCCGGCAGACACATGACAGTTCGAATGCCTCTACACCGCCTGACACACTTGGAAGTGACCACGGCACATCGGTTGGCTCCGTTGATGACAACGCTACGATACCACCACCTTCCTCGCTGCGTTCTGTTCCCACTGTGGTCTGCGGGTGTCTATCATCGCTCTATCTTGCGCTGGACTCTCTTACTCGCCTTCCCGATGAGGTTGTACCGGCTATGCGTGTTGCTCGTAACGCATCCAAGGTCGCTTACGATGTTATTCAATGTTCTACCTGCTCCAAACCCCTGATTGATGAGCCGACGAAGCCACCCCCAATCCAGTGCTTTCAGAACCTCATGCTTCTGGGCACGCTGGTGCCGTCTGCGTGCAACGCCTACGCTACCATTCTCGAGATGGTCGATGCCGAGACAGCTGCTGCAAAGAAACATGGGCGATCATTCTGGTTCTCCTTTAAGGACATTGGCGGTCTATGGGGGTGTATCGGCGACAATGGCGGCTCATGTCCTGTCATTGAGAATTACAACAACAAGAACATGGAGCCTGATATGTGGAGGCTTACCATTCGCGGGCTCCTCCGCTTCGATGTCTACGGAATGGACGGAACGGGCTCGAACGTACCGAAGAGCCAGCGATTTACGCACCCGGGACTCAGAGATGTCGTCAAACAGCTCGAGGAACGGAGTCGCAAGCGCCATGAAATCTTGGATGCCCTCATAGCTGCTGGTCACCCGCATGACGGAGTGTCTGGTGTCATCTACCCTTCGAAGCCATGCACGCCAGAGCAACGCACCTGCGTCAGGGTCCTGGAGACTGCTCGTATTGCTCTGGAAAACCTCGTGATTGCCTGATGCCGTCACGAGCTTTACTCTATGAGCATTCATAATACATGAGCATAAGATTGATGGTGGACGAGTATGAAGGTGGATGGTATGTTTGTTTTTTAAGCATTCAGGTGCTCGTTCGTTTGGGACGGTACTATGGAGTTCTCTTTGAGTTATCCACACACAAAGGGTTGTTGGATCGGAGTTTGGATCTACTTGAAAGTCTTTTGTACTGATGAAACAAGTCCTGTCACTCAATCATGATTTAATATGATACCTGCTTTCCGCAGCTTGCTGTGCTTCTTGACAAACATACCCGAATGTATCAAGGTCCAACAGGGTCACACCCGATAGATCGTTGTGTTTTGTAGAATGGGGTTGACCAACTTTGTAGGGCAAATCATATATGACCATCTGTGTGATTCACATTTCAAATTTGTTTCATTCTTTCAAGAGGTACACACTAGCCCAATAGCCGTATCCAAGACCTTGCCAATGCATGTCCCAAAAACCGTGCAAAAACTCATATCGCCTTGACTGGAATTGTCCCCAATCGTATGCCCATGATAACGCCTTACATGCAGACTAAGATTTCTCAACCATGACTCCCCACCTTGCCACTCATTTCATACACCAAATAGCAAAAAAAAAGTCGCTGGCATTTGTCATATTCCCTTCATTGGATGTTCAATCGTGATCCTCCACCATACCGAGAACGTCGAGCTCGGTATGGATAATGCGTTCAAACTCCTGACGATCGATACCCGAGGCGCGGGCAAGCATGTACAGACTGCGAATGCTACGCGAGACATGCTGCTTAACGCCAAACTCGTTCTGTTCCTGCTTGCCGGCTGAGGCTTCAAGCTTGGCGACCGTTTCCGACCCGTTGGAGCTGGCGCTCGAGGCTGGGCGCGGGTGCAAGAGAGCAGCGTGGCGTTCAGAGTCATCCCCGCTTCGGGTTGGGCTTGAATCACTCTTGTCAAGCTCGGCCAGTGTCCATGCCCCTTGTGTCTCGTTAAGTTCTGTGGCTTCGGCAGAGTCGTGCGTCACGACCCGTCCAAGCCCAAGGGGTGGAGCAATCTGCTTTGCCGCCTCTTCCTCGTCAGGATCGTGATTGTCCATGGCGGGCTGGACAGTGTCGTACTGCGCAAAGTATGCGTCCTCGGCTGAAGACGTATGGTGGTCCCCAGCTTGAGAAGTTGGCATGGATGGGGGAGCGGGTGAATGCTTCTGGGCGGGTGTGCGAGCAGGTGTTGCATCATATCGTGCCCAGTAATCGTCGTCGTCGTCCTCATCTTCAAGACCGCCATTCGGGACGTGTAAACTGTGGCTGTGGCTGGTCGCACTAGTTGTTTGCTTGGCCGCCTTCTTGGCTTGGGCCTCTTCAAACTGGCGCTCAGCCTCTGCAATGTTGGAGACACCGCCAAACTGCGAGAACGGAGAAGGCTTGTCCGCGGTAGTCACCTCGCCAACCCTCCACCCGTCACCGCCGCCTTCTTGGTCGCCTACACAGTAGACGAGCTGAAACGCCAGGCCAAGATTGGAGAGGGCGACCAAAGCCTGCAGAGTCTCTTGGTCGACCCGGCGATAGCGGATCTCAGCATCATAATCCCAGTCTACCTCGACCTCTCCAGATACAGGGTGAGGCTCAAGACTGCCGCCCTGGGCAATCTGGGTAAGCTCAGGCACCTTGGACGTGTCGTAGCAGAGAAGGCGCAGCCATGGCTCGGTACTTGAGGAGGACAGGATATTGACTCGTTGGCGAAGGATGGGAGATAAGAGAGGCAGAATGCCAATGGCTGGCTGCTTCGAGATCGCGGCTGGTGGAATGGCAGGGAGAAATGGTGCCAAAAGCTGCGCAGTGTCTGGAGGAGGAACTGGGGTGGTAGCCATTGTGAGAGTCTGTGGCGGATTCGAGAAAGAGCTTGGTGGTGCAAGCTGGGAGTCGTCGGGTGTTATGGTGGCAGCGATGCCTCGTTCGGTCGTCGCAATAACAGATCGAGATCGTGATCGTTCGAACCAGGTGGCCAGGCTTCACGTGTAACTCTGTGCCGTCGCTTCGGTCGGACCGCGGCGATGTGGTGGATAGCTATCCAAGGAGCTACCTCGCCAACACGTGCAAAGAGGACGGACAAGGATTTGATGGAGTCGTTCCGAGTAAGACAAGTTGAAGGGGAAAGGGGATGAAATATGGATGAGAGATAAGGGAGAAGAGTGCGGGAGAGGGAGGTTAATAAAGAGGGAGGAAGAGAGCCGGGAGCAGAAGGTAGAGGATCGGAGATGCGGCAAGTTGCATCAGCGGGCAGTTGCCATCAAGTGACGTGCCTTCCAGTTGTTCTAGTTCTAGGCTCCGGCCCCGGGATATCGTCCGTGTGTGCGGGCTGGGACTGAATTACAGCGAGTACCGGCGGGCCAGCCAATGGGAACGCCGGAGAAAGCAACCTCCCAGTTGAAATTCCGGCCTTCAGGGACTCGGAGCAATGGAAGCTAACGCATTGAGGGGTGCAGTGAGGCTGAGGAGGAGGACCACAGTTCGTGGGGTACTGTAGGTACGTAGACGCGACGGTTGAAGAAGCCCCACGTGGTGCCGTCACCGGTTGAGCTATGCTGCTTTTATGTTGTAGGCTTGTTGTTGTGTTTAAAAAGTGACTATTTTCTTAATCAATTGAAATGCGACTCTATAGAGCCAATGCGTTTATCATTGAGTTGTCGTTACTTCAAGTAGATGGAAAAACACCTCCAGCCTCTACTGTGCCTCACTGTGCCTCGCCTGCTTCACTTGCCTCACTGAGAGATTCAACGCCAACATCTGCTGAAATTGGTTGGTTCCAGCGGCCCGAGTTTAGTGGAGCTTCGCGACGCTTTCAAATCGCCCAGCCTTGCAGGGTTAGCCCGTGTACAAAAAGGTCCACTCAGTTAGGAACCTGACATAAAAGCATCGTGTGACTTTGGCACAAGCCTCTGTACAGAATGAAGGTTTTATTCTGACTGCCCTCCTTTCTTAGTACACGGTAGCACAAGTATTTCTTGAGACCTGCATGCAGGGTTCGTTCTAGAGATCTCAACCTCGGTCCGGTGCAGGGGCTTACGAGCGATCGATGGATATTAAACCCCCCCAACAGCCGCCATCGGACCTCAACATGAAAAAAAAATGGCTTGAAGATACATGTCCGACTTGACTTGTCCGGTTGGGAGGCCGCTCTGCCTCTAAGAGCGAGAGATATGCCTGCTTCCATCGAGATCAAGACAAGACAACCGAGTGCACCGCCTACAGCCGCCTCCACCCGTCCACTCTGAAGTGACCATGTCGTCACTGAATCGTCGGAGTGAGCGGGCGGGTGACACTGAAATTTTCGGCGCAGGTGGCCACGGATTTCAATTCCCGTGACGATGACGGCCTCAACAACACAAACATGCAAAAAACATCTTACTAGGCTTTGAACTCTGCATGGCATTCATCACAGCTGTCATGTATTGCTTCATCTAATAATTCACGATATTTACCCGCCACATATTAGCCGTCTCGTGCATTCCTTCCGCTTCGGCACAATTACCCCGACGTCCCTTTGTTCGGTCATCTTTCGACCCTTATCAGTAACTTTCAGGTCTTCTGGGACATCGTCCTCAGCAACTTCGACAACTCTTCATCACCAGCATCATCGCTCGTTGCTCGGATCGCTTGCACATATTGCAGAGCGCTCTTAATACCCGTACCGTCCATTGATCTATTTGCGCAGAGCCACGGTCCGACAGGGCCTAGGCCGCGCGAATGTCGCACAAAGAAGGCCACCTCAAGGATGAGGTAGATATGCCAGTTTTACGCTTCCTCTAACAGAAGTTGACTTGGTGATCAGGGCTCCAGACTCCAGACTGTGTCTGCGGGTGCGATAGCTGGTCTGGTCTCTCGGTAAGTCCTCGCCAGCTCCCGCCAGTCGAATAAGTAAAGGCTGATTAATGCTATCTAGCTTCGTCGTCGCTCCCCTCGACGTCGTCAAGATCCGCCTCCAACTTCAACCTTTCTCCCTCTCCGATCCCCTCGCACCTTTGCGCGAAGCTCCCGCATACCGAGGAGCGTTTGCGACTCTACAACACATCCTCAAGCATGAAGGAATCACAGGCCTGTGGAAGGGAAACGTCCCTGCCGAATTGCTATACGTATGTTACGGCGCAGTTCAGTTCACAACCTATCGCTCGACGACCGTCTTTCTCCAAACCGCATTCCCGACACGCCTACCCGATGCCGCCGAGAGCTTTATCGCCGGTGCCGCTTCCGGTGCTGCTGCAACCGGTGTTACATATCCCCTCGACTTGTTGAGAACACGGTTCGCGGCTCAAGGACGTCATCGCATTTACCGGTCGTTGAGAAGCGCTATCTGGGATATTCAACGTGACGAGGGTTGGAGGGGGTTCTTTCGGGGCATTGGACCTGGCCTCGGCCAGATTGTGCCTTTCATGGGCCTCTTTTTCGTCTCATACGAATCTCTAAGGACCTCCTTAGAAGGCTTGCATATGCCTTGGGGTAGCGGAGATGCTACCGCGGGTATGATGGCTAGTATTCTAGCCAAGACGGCCGTGTTCCCCCTCGACCTGGTGCGGAAACGTATCCAAGTCCAGGGTCCATCTCGAAATCGATACGTGTATGAGAACATACCGGAATATTCAACTGCGCGGGGAGCGATTCGATCTATCCTGCGAACCGAGGGCTTTCGCGGTCTTTACAAGGGCCTGCCTATCAGCCTCATCAAGGCGGCGCCGGCGAGCGCTGTCACTCTTTGGACTTATGAGCAGACGATGCAATTCATGCTTGGTTGGAATTCAGGCGCCGAAGCGGTCATTCGGGAAGAATTATAGACAAAAAGTAATCTCATAGAGTCATCATGATAGCCATCAATCATACCCAATGCTTGCGCAATACGATCCTCCATTTCTTGTCTTATCCGTCTCTTTAGTTGGCGCTCTTAAGCTCGGCGTTCTTTGCGTCGGCTCGCTCAATGCACTCCTCAATAACCTGCCAAAACTTGGCAGTGTCGACTCCGCGAGGAATCCTCACACCCTCTTCTCCTGGGGGAAGAAGCTTGGCCAACGTGCGTCCCGTCTGCTTTCCTGCCTTGGCCTCATCGAAGGTACCCTCTGTGATGACAGTCACCTCGAATCGCTCATCGTGCTTCGGAGGCTCGCTGTGCTTGGCATCCCATTCGAAGAAGGGGATTTCGTTCTCGGTGCCAATCAGCACAGCGGCAACGGCTATGGGATCATGCAGGGGAGGTCCAGCGGTGATGCCAAAGGTGTCACTGTGATTGTCAATTTCAAGTCGTACGAGTATCATGGGAACTTGACTTACGCATATGTTTGCGCAAAGAAGTACAGAAGCTCAACAAGCATGGTACGCAGAGTTGTCTTTCCGGGTCCGGTCTTTTCGGCTTCGGGCCCGTATAGGAGCATCTCTCTCACCTCAGGAGTTGCCAGCACCTGATGGCTCAGATCTAACGGCACAATCGTGGTCTTGGCCGCGATCTCTTTGGTATGTAACACTGTCGCGGCAGCCTCTGGGTCGACGAGAATGTTGAACTCGGCCCAGGGTGTGTAGTTGCCGATTCTGGGGTGGCCGTCAACCTCACCGAGGGGCGCATCCGAGAATCCCTCGCCGATGGAGCCACCCATGAGACTCACGCCCTTGACATGGCTGATGAGCTCCGGGTACTTGCGGAAGAGGGCACCGACGTTGGTCAGGGCGCCGGTGGCGACGATCCATGCGGTGCCGGCGGCCTCGGCGCGCAGGGCCTCCGCCATGGCCTCAACGGCCGGGACGGAAGAGGGCGAGACAAGTGGCTTGGGGAGCAGATCGGTACCGTCGAGGCCAGAGTCGCCGTGAATGTCTGTTGGCGCATGAATGGCAGGGCGCTCCAGGGCCTTGTCTAGACCGACGTAGAGTGGGATGTCATACCTGCCGATGGCGGTGAGGAGTGAGGCGGCATTGTGAGTAGTGTTTCTGCGCGATAAGGACAGGTTAGGAGATGAGGAATTGTGAGTGAAGCCTTCGTTGCTCCGACGTAAAGCCCAAGGACGTACTCAAGAGGTGCATTGCCAAAGATGGTTGAGATGCCGAGCAGTCTGATGCTGGGGTGGTACGCAGCGAGAAGGATGGCGAAAGCGTCCTGCGAGGTTGTTAGTGGTTGGTCACTCAGACAAGATGGACGCCACCGAGAAGCGAGTGCCAGGGGAGCAAGAATGCAACTGAATCTTTGTCGCTTATCTCGATACCAGGCCGCAACCCAGCTCGATCTGAGATGCCCATGGCAGCTTATACGTACATCATGGCCTGGGTCGCAGTCCAGCCAGACGGGGATCTGAGCTTCGGACATGGTTCTAGGTGATAAGAATGAGGCGGGTGAAGACGGGTAGGTAAATAGAACGAAAGTCACGGAAGCAAGTGTATCTAAGAGAAAGAGAGGATATCTTGTTCACACGCAACCATATGTTTCTTAGATTAAGTTGGAGTTGCGACGTTTCATCAGACCAGGGGCACTCTTCACCTTCCCTTCTCAATCTGACGGAGCTTATGGTGGGGTTTGCCCCTCACTTGTCCTATCGCTCGCTGGGTCTTCCAAGCAAACAAAGGCCTTTTGTGCAACAGTGCACGCCCAACGTGGTCCACTGACTCGACTGATAGCATCAAGTTAGGATTACAGTAACTGCTGATTGAGTCTTAGATGTTACCAATGACGGATTGATACATGGCACTGGCAGTATGGACGGGTATTATGCGGGGATGCTCAAGATGCGCCAATCTAGCTGGCCTGTTATTAGCCACGCCATGCATGGGATGTTTCATGACACACAACTCCATCATGACTTCTTCCGCTGCTCCATAACCCGCAACACATCGGCGGCACTGTTGGCGTCGCCCTTTCGCTTCTTCGGTCCTCGTTTTCGCTTTGATGGTCCACCTCGAGCTTTACTCTCACCGTCATCATCCTCCTCGCCCCAGTTCGAGAGCTTGACCTTGCTATCCTCAAAGTCCTCCTCATCAGCAAAACGACTGGTACCAAAGCCCATGTCGAGATCTTCATCGTCACGATCTGCCATCTGGAGGAGCTTCTTGCGTCGCTCGTCCATCGCCTTGGCTCGCGCATCTTCATCCTGGTCCTCCTCATCAGAATCCGCATCGCCCTTGTCCTTCTTGATAGGGTTGATAGCAGCTGCTCGCTTGATGGCTGCCATGATGGCTGGATCCGGCATTGACGGCGCTTTGCTCTGTTCTTCAGATACAAGGCCAGTCCTGGCGCCCTGGAAGTAGTTCCGTGGTGCAGCTGGTGCTTGAGGCTTCGGTGGTGGAGGCATAGAATTGTCGGCAACTTCGCCTTCTTCTTCATCTTCGTCTCCCTTCTTTTTCTTCGACTTCTCATCGTCTGAATCTGATCCATCCATGCCTGCCAGCGGATCGTAGTCGTCACCTACTCCCTCAAAGATGTCAACGTCTTCCTCCTCTTCTGGTTCTTCCTTTTTGCGGTATTCCTCCGGAACTTCCATTCCAAGCGGCTTTGCATCCTTGTCCGGCATTAAGAGACCAGCCCTACTAGCCTCGGCTTCCTTCTCATCCCCGGGTTGAATCTTGCGGACCTTGCGCTTCTCGTGCCCGTCCTCGTCCACAATGATCAACACCTCTCTCCCTTTGCTGTCACGCTCTATTCGTGATCCGGCCTTCTGCTTTGCTCCAATCTTTTTGAACCTGTCTCCCAGAGCATTTTCCTGCTGCGCCTTGGCTGCCTCTCTTGATGCCTTCAGCTCGGCCAGAATTTGATCTCGGGTTCGCTTCTTCCCAGGCGCAAGGGATACTGTCGATAATTGACCCTTCTTCTTTTCGGTCTTCTCCTTGGCGACAGCTTGAACTTCCTGCCCTTCAAGTTGATCGAATTCATCGTCGACGTCCAGCTCGGGCTCAGCTTCTTGGTCCGGTTCTTCCTTATTCTCCCCATAAATATCGTCTCCGCGCCGAATCTTCTCTAGTAGTTTAAAGTCGAGGCCCTTTACCAGATGGGTGCTCCCTAGATCTCCGCCCGCAATCTCGAATCGTCGCTTTTCAAAGGTTTCTTGGTCAATCTCCTCATCTTTGAGCTGTTGTTCAAGCTCCTTAAGTTTCTCGGCGCGATCATCTTCTGCGTCTTCTTCGCGTTCTTTCGATCGATCGACGTATCCAGAGGCGAGTTTGACGCCCTTGGGATCATAAGACTTGAATTTCTTCTGAGGTCGCGTCGCCTGGTTTCGCTCGGCGAGCTGTCGCGCAAAATCGGCTTGGGCACCCCCTAGAGAGCGTCTATCATTATCGCGTCAGCAAGTTGATAAGAACAAAATTGAAGCCACTCACGGTGTCATTGGGATACTCGATCGTTGGCGCGAACCCAGCGCACTCCCACCAGGAGTAGATGATGCGGCCGTAGATGCGCCATCTTTGCTAGCAGAACTCTTTTTCGAGTTTGCGTGAATAAGCTTCCGGAACTGTTCGTTATTCATAGCAGCGAAAGAGCAACGAGAGAGTTGCTAAAACCAAAAAGAGGCTGGGTTGACAGCAGCAAAGTGATGAATGGAAACTGGTGTTCAGCCTTGCGATCTGTGGCTGACACATGTGGCGCAGCAGACTCAGGTCACGGGTTGTCGTGTTCAAAGGCGCGTCCACGTGCTCCACTTTACGCGGTCAACATCACTCACGCATCAGCTCTCCATGTAACTGAGAGCTTCACCGACCTCCATGACGAACACGTGCTCATCAAGGAACAGTCGCATTATCATGGTTGTCAAGCTTTTCCATATGCCTTCATTTCGCGAGAGCTCCATGTGAAGGCAGGGCAAATCTTGAGGCAAAGCATGAGCACCACCCACAATCGAGGCGCGCACCCCTACCCACCAACATCAACCTGAACTCAGTCGCCAGGCTTTTATCGCATCACGAGGTTCAAGATGGGGAGCGTTCTCGATAAAAACTCCTCTCAAGTGAGGAAGCGCATTGAATCTCACACCTTTGATGATGAAGGCGGAGAGGAGTACGATGCCAGTTCCTTCAATGGTTTCGGCGACTACTTTAGGCGCAAGAAGATCAAACTCCAAAATCTAGATGCCGACATCCGCGAGTCATCAGACAAGCCTCAGATCTTCAAAGGCATCGTCGCACACGTCACTGGCTACACTCAACCACCTTTGCATGTGTAGGTGATAGCCCATAACTCCTATTCTGAGTGAAGCTCACAGAACATAGTCTTCATCGCGAGATTGTGCAGCATGGCGGTGGATTCCTTCAATATTTGGACTCCAAGACTATGGCAACTCATATCATTGCCTCAACACTGCCTCCCAAAAAGTCCGTCGACTTTAGTCGATACCGGATTGTCAAGCCCACATGGATCATGGAGTCAATCGAGGCCGGGCAGCTCCTCCCTTGGTCAAATTATCGTGTCCTGGACGAAGGACCTAGACAAAAGGTACTCAAGTTCGACAGCAGTAGCGGTCTCACGCAATCAACTCCCCGTCCAAAACAGGGCTACCGGGAACAGACGGACGGCAGCTTTTACACCAACCAGCTTAAAGCCGCATCACTACCCAGCCAGGCGCTCAGTGAGCTTGCCGAAAAGGCGCAAACTCCAGTACGGCCACCAGCCGGTGTTCCGCCTATTACGCCAAACACAATGGATACCGATAGTCCATCTTCTGAGAGGCTAAGCACGCCTCTGGGGCGATTATCACGAGAAGCGTTGCCACCAGGGTCGAAAGATGCTGGGTTTGCTGAAGAGGACCTAGGTGCGGCGGTAGCAGACAGTCCCTCTGTGTCTGCAAAGCAAACCAAAGCCCCAGACACATCAAAACCAATGACTTCAGAGGAGCACAATGCATGGTTGCTGTCTGATCCTCGGTTACGAAAGTCGTCAACCGCCAACCCCGATTTCTTGAAACAGTTCTATTCGGAGAGCCGGTTACACCATCTCTCCACCTGGAAAGCAGAGCTAAAGTCGAAGATGCAGCGGCTCGCTGCAGAAAAGGGTCTTTCAGGTGTCAAGGTCAAGAGACGGCCTGGCTCAAGACGATATGTAATGCATGTCGACTTTGACAGCTTCTTCTGTGCGGTTTCCCTCAAAAAGAACCCCGAGTACATCGATAAACCGACAGTTGTCGCACACAGCACAGGATCAGGATCCGAAATCGCAAGCTGCAACTATCCAGCCAGAGAATTCGGTGTCAAGAATGGCATGTGGATGAAGTCGGCGCTTGAAAAGTGCCCCAACTTGAAGGTCCTGCCATACGACTTTCCAGCGTACGAAGAAGCAAGCCGCCAGTTCTATGAATCGATCATGAGCGTAGGCGGCTTGGTACAAAGCGTCAGCATTGATGAAGCTCTAGTCGATATCACTTCCATCGTAATGACGAATACCGGTTCTCAAGGCACTGGACAAGACGGTGGGAACATCGGCAGAGAACGAGATATGGCAGACAGCCTTGCCAGAGACCTTCGTGAAAAGGTCAAGTCGCAGACGGGCTGTCATGTTTCCGTTGGAATTGGCGCAAATATCCTACAAGCCAAAGTAGCTCTGAGGAAAGCGAAACCCGCAGGGCAGTACCAAGTGAAACCGGAGGAGCTGCTTGATCTGATTGGAGACCTGAAAGTTGAGCAGCTCCCTGGAGTCGCTCGGAGTATTGGTGGGAAACTCGAAGAAATCGGTATCGTTCACGTCAAAGACATGCGAGATTTATCAAAAGAGCGTCTAACAACAGTGCTTGGCCCAAAGACGGGCGAAAAGCTCTGGGAATACGCCCGTGGTATCGACCAAACGGAGGTCGGAGAGCAACCACCACGCAAATCGGTTTCAGCAGAAGTCAGCTGGGGCATTCGATTTGTCAACCAAGCAGAGGCCGAGGAGTTTATATATAACCTCTGCAAAGAACTCGAAAGGCGACTCTTGAACGAGCAGGTCAAGGGCAAGCAGTTGACCATGAAGATCATGAGAAGGTCGATGGATGCGCCTCTTGATCCAGCCAAGCATCTAGGTCACGGCAAATGCGATACCTTCAACAAAAGCATCACCTTTGGTGTTCCCACCAACAACTATCAAACCATTGGCAAGGAAGCCATTGCAGTACTGCGGTCCTTCAAGTTCAGTCCCGGTGATCTTCGTGGGCTCGGAGTACAAATGACGAAACTCGAAGCTATCAAAGCGAATGCAGGGGCACCGGATGGAAGTCAGAAGAAGCTTGTCTTTGCTACTTTTGCAAAACCGTCTCCGGCCAGGAAGCCTTCTACGACAGAGCAGATTGATGAGATGGACAGCCCAGAGAAGCCAAAGAGTACACCAAGTCGCGAGGTCCACCTGGACCCGATTGCGGATGATCCCTTGACACCTCGAAAGCAAAGGATACACCCTGCCATGGCCCTTGCGAGGGCCAGTCAAGATGATGCGAAAGCAAAGACTCCTCTCAATATTTCCGGGACTCAGTTTATCATCCCAAGCAACGCAGATCCCTCGATCCTTGCGGAGCTGCCGAGTGACATCCGCAGTAAACTCATGGCACAAAAGTCTAGAACAGCCGAGGTTCGCGCTGAGTCTCCCGCATCGAAGTCGAGGTCCCAGAGCCCGATGCCGCTCGACATGATGCCATCCCAAGTCGATCCTGAGGTGTTCAATGCACTGCCCGATGATATGAAGGCTGAGGTTCTCGCTACCTTCGGGCAACAGCCAAGGCAGACCACGCCACGTCAGTCCCCCAGGAAGGACCGCACTGTCCAGCCAAAGAAGCCCAGTACACCTACGAAACGAGGTGGTGCGAGAGGCTTGTTTAGCAAGGCTCAGCGGCAAAAGGATGTCCAAGCTGGTCTGATGCAGACCAACCCCCGAGCTGCGGCTTCTGTGGGTGACGCTTTCGAGGAGGAAATCGAAGAACTCGACCCAGAGTTCCTCTCGGAACTACCAGAAGACGTGCGAAAAGAAGTAATTGCTGATCATCGGCGCCGGAAACTGGCCCAACAATCAGGGCTTGATGCTCCTTCGCGGATGCACAATACTCCCGACCCTGAGGGGCTACTACCAGGTGGCCAGCGTAGAATTCAGTTCGCCCCAGTGCCACGCAAGGTCACGTTTCCAGGTTTAGGGGTGAGTTCTACTCGAGAGGTCAAAGACATGCTAGACGCATGGCATGGCGAGACGAGGAAGGAAGGGCCTCACCGGAGAGATGTTGAAGTTCTGGAAAAGTTTCTTGTGCGAGTGATTCAGGAAGAGCGCGACTTGGAGAAGGCAACCAAGTTGGTCAAGTGGTTGGATGTGATTGTGGAACAAGATGGCCGAGATGGAAGAGGCCAGGAGTCTTGGAGACGGTCAGTTCAGAGTGTCAAGGATGCTGTTCAGGGTGCAGTCAAGCAGCGAGGCATGGCTCCTCTGAAGTTGTAAAGATTATGACCAAGGTAATGGTGTAAGTCAGGATCGTGAATGACAGGATAGACATGACGGTATACCCCTTTATTATTAGACATTGCTGTTCTATATTTTTTATACAAGTCGAGGTTTTTTCGACCTTTATCTCTGATCTTAAAAGAACCATGCAGCCAATACGGCAGTGAGTAACAATAGCCATGGTGCCCTTGTTATGGCTGCCGAGTCTGGTGCATCACCCCCTTTTGACAACTCGTATACGCTCAACTTTAATGGACCACCGCAGACTTGAGAAGAGTTTCCCTCACATGGATTCGTGCAGTTATCGTCGTGAAGCTTCTCTGAAAGGGCAGACAGATACGGGGCGCACCAACATTCCCTGGAGAAGTATGTTAGTCAAGAACGTCAACCTCTAGCAGTGAAGCTGCTCACCGTGACCATTCAAGTCCAGCAAATGCATACTCGGTGCCATTGAAAGTGCAAAATTCGAGACACATAGGTACCGTCATCTTGCCCGCTTTGACAAGATGGGTACCACCGGTGAGGGCACGTTCCTCAGCAGAGTCTTTGATGTCGGTCGTCTCGTTGTAGCAGCCATAGTATTTGTACTTGCTGGACTCCTTATAGATCTTTGGGTCTTGGCTCCCGGAATCTCGGATGGTAAGAGATGTGACGTGGCCGATGAGGAGAAATAGGATAGCAATAATGAAAGGCGGTAGTCTCGACATTTTCAACAATATTGGCAAGGAGCGTGGAAGCCGAGTTAGCGGAGGTGTTGCAAAATGATTGTAACAAGCACAGCAGATGACGAATGACGGCACAGAACAGTGCTACACCACCACTGGGAGACAATACGGCAAAGGGGATAGGAACAAAAGGAGAGAAGACTTTTTTTTTCGGGTAGGCTGAATCTCTTTACATCTTTTCTTAAAGTTTCGTCCATGTTTGGTGGCGGAGGATCCTATACGCGGCACGCGTTGACAGGAATGAAGGGAATGGAAGTGACGGATTTAGCCAACGGGTTGCCCGAGGGTTGGTCTACACTTCTAACTGGAGAAGATCACCTCGTTTCATCCATTGGAAAAGACGCCCATTACTATGCAGTTCCTAAACCGGGTTATATGTGAGACATGAGACGGAAGAGACAGCCACTGTAGTTGATCAAGTGGCTTCAAGGTCAGCCGGTTCCGTCTTGACACCTTATCTACGGAGACGCCATGGACTATCAGTCAAGCCATTATATCATATCAGCCAACTCATATCAATAAACTCTTGAACTGATCCGTGCAGCTTCTAGAAAGGCCCATTCTCTCTCTCCACAGAGTGAATCTTCAGGCCAATGCTCTCGTGCCAATTTAAACCTCGCCCGGTTTGTGGAGCCGTCAAGAGCCTAGCAACCAGTCACAAACCCCACAAATACTGGGCAACCTGGTTAATCCTTCAGCGGTTCTCCATTCACTATCGCTCGCTGCCCACTTGACGAGAAAGCTGAGGTCGGGTGCAGTCGCAGTCAGGACAGGTAAGGTACTTCAGGGCTTCCCCGGTCTACCACCAAAGTGGAAGGTACTTGCTCCCGCCTTCCTCAATTATCTGCGAGGCTCCATCACCTACTTTGTCTCCTCTTCTCCTCATCCTTCTCCCACTTTCTCCCCTCTACAACTCTTTTCTTCTATCGCGACAGTTTGTCAACGAGGTCGTTGACACTTGGCGACACATTCTAATCGCTCAGGCACATACGCGCTTCCTCCTACGCTGTGCATTCCCGCCTCCGCACTTTGCGACAGATCTCGGCCCTCGCTTCGCCTTTCAAACCCCTCCCTCCTCCATCATGAGCTCCTTCATCGACTGGTCCAAGACCACCCGGTCCAAGAACTACCAGGGAACTGGTTCTTTTGCGACCTTTATGATCATCGCCCGTGAGTGCCTCCTCGTGCGATCATGATCTTACGTCCTCTTCCCCGCGCTGACTCGTGCCCTAGCCGTCTGCTTCTTCCTCGGCGTCCTTTTCGCTTCCTTCCCTTACGACTTTCCTCTTCTCTGGACCAAGGCGCCCATTCCCGAAAACTTCTTTGATCATCTAGAGACGCATTTGAAGTTTGTCCACCAATCGCCGCCGCTGATCAGTCGCATCCTGCACATCATCATCTCTGTCGGCTTCCTCGGCTTCTTCATCAAGCTCTTCCGACCCAGCGAGGCCAACTTCCTCTTTGACGGCGCCTCTCTCATTCTCTACCTCATCGGCTTCGGTGTCTACGTTGCCAACATTGTCAAGGCTCTGCGAAGCGTCAGCGCCGAGATTTGGACCGACGATGGCTTCGACGGCAAGACGCACGAGGGCGAGAATGGCGAGCTCATCCTTGGTCGCGAGGACAGCCTGAAGGTTCTCTCTGCTAGCAACACCATTCTCGCTCTCGTCCTGGTCGGAATCCTCGTTCTCCAGGCTGGTCAATGGTATGCCGAGAAGAAGGAGGCAGATGATGCTGCCGCCGCTGCCGCTGCTGACGCCAAGGAGGCTGCTGCTAAGAAGGAGGGCTCTCCCAGCAAGGCCACTAAGAAGAAGCAGTAAAGGGGCTCTTTGCGGATAGCACTCGCTTTGGGGACGAAAATTGCATGAACTGCCATCATGTCTTGGGCAGCGTCACTGCGTGTATGTGCTACTTTTGATGCATGTCTATATCGTTGGATACACCT
Source organism: Fusarium vanettenii 77-13-4 (assembly GCF_000151355.1). Classification (NCBI taxonomy): domain Eukaryota; kingdom Fungi; phylum Ascomycota; class Sordariomycetes; order Hypocreales; family Nectriaceae; genus Fusarium; species Fusarium vanettenii. The sequence continues at coordinate 1,204,454 of NW_003315881.1, forward strand.
GCATGACTAGCAGCAAGTATATGTATGAATATAGTTGTGATATATTGATCCATACACCACATTACTTCATTCTTTGGCCATCTTGCACTCAACTGGATACTTGATCCTAAAACATGATGAACCCGAGATATGGATAGGGGCACTGCCCCCGCTGACTCCGGACCCCTCTGATCAAGACCGACCTGGGGATCCGCCCCTAAATCGAGCTTTGGTTGATAAGCCTATGAACCTCGTACGATGGATGCTCAGATATCAGAAAATCGGAGATGGCACGGACGCAAAATATTAAGCTGTCAAATCTAAAACAGGGTTCTTGTGTGCTAAAACTTTATCCTAACGCCTTCTATCCTTATAGCAATCGGCCAAACCCATATCCTTCCAGCGTAGACAATTCACATAGTCTCATACAAATTCTCAAACGGACATCTTCATGGCAATGGTCTTGTGAGGGTCATAGCCCTTGATGACAAAGTCCTCCGCTTTCCACCCATCAATGCTACCGCCCTTCTCTCGGGTGATTTCCAGCTCTGGAAAGTCGCGGGGTTCACGCTCCAGTTGCGTGTTGAGGGCTTCGACATGGTCAAGATAGACGTGTGCGTCGCCCATGACGTGAGTGAGGCTGCCAGGTACCAATTCACAGACATGCGCCATCATGTGTGTCAGCAATGCGTAGCTGGCAATGTTGAATGGAACGCCTAGGCCCATGTCGCAAGATCGCTGGTAGAGCTGACAGTGTAGATGGCCTTGAGGCTTGGTCTCGGGGTCGCCATCCTTTCGTCGGGGGTAGGAGACGTAGAACTGGGCAAACATGTGGCACGGTGGGAGGACCATCTTCTTCAGGTCGGCGGGATTCCAGGCGGAAAGGATCAGACGACGATCATATGGGTTGGTGCGCAGCTTGTGAATAATCTCGGCGAGCTGGTCGACTCCCTGGCCCGTGTAGTCCGTCTTGGCGTCGACGTACTCAGCGCCAAAGTGCCGCCACTGGAAGCCGTACACGGGGCCGAGGTCGCCGACCTCGCGGTGGTTGAGGCCGAGGTTGTCGAGGAACTCGCGGGATCCATTGCCGTCCCAGATCTTAATGCCGGCCTCGCTGAGGCTGGTGGAGGATGTGTTGCCCTCGACGAACCAGAGGAGCTCGGCGATGACAGCGCGGGTAAAGACGCGCTTGGTGGTGAGGAGGGGGAGGATTGGGGTGCCGTTGTTGTTGAGGGCGAATTTCAGGGGTCGAGGGGCAAAGATGGAGTATGTGCCTGTACCAGTCCTGTAAATGTTGTCAGAACGATGCCGGTCATTGAAGACTGTTTCTTTCTTACCTGTCTGGCCGACGTTCACCGGTTTCTAGGATTTCTTTTACGAGATCCAAATATTGATGTTCCTCGCGGTTGACGGAGGAACTTGAGCCATTGGAAGGCTTTCCAGTGGAAGGGGTTTGTGAGGCAGTCATTTTGGCAGAAATAGTTGTCAACTGTTGAACTGGGAGTCAAGGGTCGACGATGTCCACTACAAAGAGACGGGATGAAATCAATTAAACATGCAGACGCGTCTGGTCGCGTCCCACGCGATACCCCTCGACCCCACCATGCAGACAATGGAAAAACATTAATGCCGCTGCCGGTCATTCATCCTCAATTCACGTGGCGACCCCCAAATCCACCACGTTGGATCCCACGTTCCTGAAATGAGCCTAGCTCTGCATCCCACCCGTGGGACGGGTGAAGCCGTCGCAGGTACCGAATTCGCGCAAACCAACAACACATGGAATTACCGATCACGGCATTTGGCTTGCCGTTTGTGACCCTCTCCCCCACGGACGTGTTGCCGCCCTGGTAAGCTGAAAGTTTAGGGATGGGACCCTAGATCCACGTTAAGGACTTGACGGTGTGTGGCTGTCGTCCTTAAGCTCGCAGTTGGTCTTTGAGCGATCCATTGCTTGGACATCATCACGGATCACAAAGCCTATGATGTCGAGTTATAGAGCCACGATGCCCATTGAGCACGTCAGCTACACAGAAGGGTAAAAAATCTGCTCCATCGACCCGAACAACGGGTCAAACCCTGGTCGGTTAGCACCTGGTTCTCTTTGTGAGCACTAACACGAACAGCACCGTGATGGCGCCTGGACCGGACACCGGAGTGGCCATCTAATCAATCAGTCGATCAAGATGCAGGACGCTAAAAGACTCGTTCCAAGGTTGCAATTTTGCCAGGGTTTCGCGGTGCTTTCCAGGATCATCAACGGTACGAACGGATCCGTTGGAGCTCAGGAACCACTCCGAGAGCCACGCCAAAGCCCCTCATCTCCTCCGACCCCTCCATAACGCCAGCTCAATTGAGTCGGGGTCCCTGAACTTGGCGTCCTTAAGCCCGCGCACGGTCGATCAGATAAAACCTCTGCCGCACGCAATTGGGCAGTCTTTGAGCGAAAAGCGGAGGTCCTGATGTCACATGCCGGGTCGATAAGTAGAATTTTCTGCTCTGCTTCGAAGATCCACGGGATGGGGGGCCGCCCCGGCTGCGCAACTCACTTCTGGTGTAGTTTCATCTGCACCCAACGCTCATCGTCGTGGAACTCGCAGCACAGGGCGCGGTGATTTTTTTTAACGTCGCAAGGCCTAGCGCACCGAAACGTGTCGTGACCTGACCTGGTGGACAAGCTTCGCCCTGTAGCTGCGAGGTCACCCCCATCTTCTCCGGCAGGCTATTTTTCTTTTCTTGCTTTGCTTCTTAAGCCCTCGACTCGCCCTCCATCCCACCCTCTCGCTGTTCCCCTACGTTTCTACAAAAGATGCCCTGCGGTGGTCGCTGTCCTGAAAGTTAAGGTCTGCTTCTGAATCGTCGGGCATTTCTCCGATATTCGCGCATTCGACAGACGATACTCGTTTTCTTCTGTTGTCATTGCCCATATTGGGTTGGCTTTCGTGCAACCGTTGAACTTCCATCGCGACTCATTGCCGAACTGCCCCTCATCCGATACTTAACGATACCACACGGACATCGGTCACGACACCGCCATTCGCCAATCTTTCCTACTACTCCCGGCTTCGGCCTTTCCTCTCCCCGTTCCTCTTCGATTTCCACCTTCCTAGGTTCCACCTCGGTCTTAACAACATCGCAATGGAGCCCAGCCCCATCGCAGTCGAGGCCTCGGCCCACTCGCCCGAGTTCCCCCTCAAGGGCAAAACGGCCCTCGTAGAGGCCATTGAGGATGTTCTATGTGGATCGGTGAGTTTAGCAGTCCGAAAGCTTCTCGGGTACTAACATTCCCATAGATTGCCGGCGCTGTTGGCAAGTATATCGAATATCCCTTCGACACGGTCAAGGTCCGACTACAGAGTCAACCCGATCACCTCCCATTACGATACACCGGTCCCCTGGATTGTTTCCGACAATCTATAAAGAGTGATGGATTTTTAGGGCTATATCGAGGCATCAGTGCTCCTCTTGTGGGCGCTGCTGCTGAGACGAGCAGTCTATTTGTCTTTGAGAGCCTCGGTCGCGAGTTGTTCTTTATGAGCGGATATGCTTCGCGAGAGAAGGGACTGTCTCTGCCCGACCTCTGGCTAACCGGCGCTTTCTCCGGCGCATTTACCTCTTTTGTCCTCACGCCCATTGAGCTCGTCAAGTGCAAGATCCAAGCACCTGGACTTGATGGATCCAGTCGCGGCCCCCTTCGCCCGATCCCTGTCATCAAGGAAGTCTTCCGGCACGAGGGTCTGAGGGGCTTCTGGCACGGTCAACTCGGAACTCTGATCCGAGAAGCTGGTGGTGGTTCAGCCTGGTTCGGCGCCAAAGAAACAGTGTCAACCATGTTTTACCAGGCCAAGACAAAGAAGGCAACTTCAGAGGCTGAAAAGCAAAAGATCCTAGACACACCTCTTCCTCTTTGGCAGCAAGCCGTTGCAGGCGCCTCGGCTGGTGTGTCTTACAACTTCCTCTTCTTTCCCGCAGACACCATCAAGTCCCGGATGCAAACCGCACCTGTCGGCGACCTGCGAGAGAGACGAACATTCTGGAACGAGGGCTCGGCTCTCTGGCGGCAGCATGGGCTACGAGGCATGTATCGAGGATGTGGCATCACGTGCCTCCGATCAGCGCCGAGCTCTGCTTTCATTTTCATGGTTTACGACGGTCTAAAGCGATACATCACCGTGCAATAGTGTGACAAGACAGTGGCATCATTTGATTGCTAGGGCGATATATCATTCACGGCAAAGGGCAAAAGGTTTCTCGGGGACTTGACGGATGTTATAGAGAGCATTTACAAGGCGTTACATCTTCGACGTGTTTTGGTAAATTGGCAATTCGGGCGGGTTGGGGCAAGAGCTGAAGGTATACATTATTTCCAAAAACTAAGAGGGGATATTGAATATGAGATTTTGGTATATAGACGATTAGAGGGGGATTGACGTGGATATGGGGTGCAGAATATGCATCAGGCCAAAAAGTTTACTTGAGCATACACAACATGGATCCATTCGAGTATTCTCCTACTCCTTCTTGGGCACTTCCTTGCCCGACAGATCCCAGTTGTTCAGGTATCCAATGCTAGTGCAAAGGTAGGTGGCAAAGCTCAGCCAGCCGAGGTATGGGACCTGGCACCAAGCCGCAACCGAGTCAATGGAGCTGTAGAGGTATGTCAAGTAGCCATTGACTCCAACGAGGGTGATAATATCGACCGATGCCTCAATGGGACGGTGGAGGCCAAAGAAAAGAGGGGTCCAGAGGAGGTTGAGGCCGAGTTGGACGCTGTAGAGAGTCATGGCATGTCGAGCGGTACGGATGGTATCAGGGGAGGAAAATGGAGAGAGTCCAATGTTGGCAGCTCGATACGCGGCGTAGCCCATGACACTAGGAATGGTTAGCTACTGTCATCATGGGTTGAGTAGTGGTAGAGGTTTGCTTGCCCATAAAGGACGGTCCAGACGGGGCCGAACAGCCATGGAGGAGGATACACAGAGGGCTTCTTCAATGAGAGGTACGTCTTTTGAGTCTCTGGGGCAGGAGAACATCGCGTCAGTATTCTAGCCATAAAGAGAATCATGAGAGGAAGAGGAGCTCACGAGTGGCGCTCAGTCCGACAGCTGTGCCAAGGCCGATGGGCAACAAAACGGACACAGCGGGTTTGAGGAAGACAGCATCTGGCAAGGTGAGGGCGGGCACGTAGGTCGTCATGATGAAGGCTCTTGGTGTGATGAACTGGACACAATTGATTAGCTCCTGTTGAAGAATAATGTCAAAGGAAGATCTGGTCCTGCAGAGTGTGCGACAAATGAATGTGATTGAATTGGCTCAAGAGACAATGACGTAATATATATTTTCTTCAGAGAGAGGAGTACACCGCCCCAATGCCGAGGTATTCTTTAGTTATACTTCCATCGTGTTCCTGTGAGTGGCCTGATAGAGTTGTTCGTCCAGATGCGCAGCCGTTGCAGGCGGGATGACGATCGGAGCAAACGATGTAGGTCGATGAGCCAGAAACCTGCATCTCACTCCACGGCCAAGACGAGCCCTTGTCCCCTTGCCCTCTGGCGAGTTGGCTACCCCATTTGGAAGCGTCAAGCGAACACCCCTGGCCTTTCATCGGATGTATCCATTCTCGCCGTCGAGTTGATCGAAGAAACAGGTCCAAACAATCGGCAATCCATCGAAGATTATTATCCAATCGACGCGCTGCTCGTCCTTGTCACGACCAGGCGTGACAGGCAGGGAGATCCCCTGGTGCTGACAGGGGAGGTTTCGCGTGAGGCTCGTGGATCGTGGCTGATGCCAGCGCCTCGAGACTCTCGTGCACGGACCACGTCTTTAATTGATTCGACTTCGCGATGTCGCGCGTCTCGACGCGCTTGACACGCCTTGACGCTCATCGCGGCGCGCGCAGGGCCGAGAACATGGGGCTCCATCCAATATTTCCCACTCACCCTAAACTGCAACCGACAATCCACCCATCACGTCGATTGCAACTTCTTCATCTTCCAAACCCCAGCACCTCAACCTACCCTGTTGGAAAGTGCCATCGACTTTGCATCTTGTACATCGTCACTGGAAGCTGGAAGGTGCCATCACAACCATGGCTCGAGCAACACTTGGAAAGAGAGCCCGAGGCATCGACGAAACTGGTAAGTCCCTTTTCGAGCACGGAGCTCGCCTTCCTAGCAACAGTTGCTAACGAGGATTCAAAACAGATGAGCCTTGTGTGGTTGCTACTCCCACCAAGAGAAGTCGTCGCCTCGCAAAGACTGTCTCATATAACGACGAGAATCAAGACCCTTCATACTCCCCCTTCGACGATGAGGAAGACGATGAACTGGCCGAGCTTCCTCCTCCCCGAACACGACGTTCTCCCTCTCAAGCATCGACAAAGCAAAACCCCGTTACACCATCAACTCCACGACATCGCGATGCTCTCTCGGTGCCCCCTACAACACCTCGACACGCCGTCATGTCGGCTGGCAAACTCTTCAAGCGACTGACACCGCACACGCCTCTCTCGCCCAGCGCAGTCCAGACCATCTACCACTCGGCTCGACAACTATTCGCCCGCGGTGCTGAGCCTGGCCAGCTTGTTGGCCGAGACGCTGAACGCAAACAGCTGACCGAGTTCCTCGAACGATGTTCATCGTCAAGCCCCAGCGGCTGCCTCTACGTTAGCGGGCCACCAGGCACTGGCAAGAGCGCCATGATCACAGAGATGACTAAAACGTACGCCGAACATGAGAATGTGCGAGCTGCCTACGTCAACTGCATGAGCGTCAAGTCATCAAAGGATCTCTACACCACCCTGCTTAACTCGCTGGGTCACGAGGGTGACTCGTCTGAGGCCGAGGCCATCTCCGCTCTGCAAGCAATGTTTGCCCCCAAAACAAAATCGAGCATTGCCTACCTTGTGACTCTTGACGAGATCGATCACATTCTCACTCTGGGTTTGGAAAGTCTTTACCGGGTATTTGAGTGGTCGCTGCAAAAGAACTCCCGGCTTGTTCTGGTCGGCATTGCCAATGCCTTGGATTTGACCGACCGGTTTCTGCCCCGACTCAAGTCCAAGAACCTCAAGCCCGATCTCTTGCCGTTCCTCCCCTACAATGCGGCCCAGGTCAAGAACATCATTACCACGCGGCTCAAGTCTCTGATGCCTGCCGGAGGCAAGGAGGGATACGTCCCATTCATTCACCCTGCTGCTATTGAGCTTTGCTCTCGCAAGGTCTCGAGCCAAACTGGAGACATCCGCAAGGCTTTTGAGATTTGTCGCCGAGCACTGGATCTGATTGAGGCTGAGACACGATCGAAGCATGAGGAGGAGGCTCGAGAGACATTGCTGCAGATGACTCCTTCCAAGCGACCCCTGGGGGAGAACATCAACGGAGCTTCGGGTGGTCCGAGAAGCGTGGTTCAGATAATGGCGAACTCACTCAAGGCACTCAACGCAGAGACGGCCCCACGAGCGTCCATTGGACATCTCAACAAGATCACCGCCGCCGCTTTTAGCAACGGCACAACACAACGACTCAAGGCCTTGAACCTACAGCAGAAGGCAGCCCTGTGTGCTCTTGTGGCTTACGAGAAGCGGCTTCGAGCAGCAGCCAAGATGACCCATGGTGGCTCTACCCCAGCCAAGGCAAAGCTACTGTCACCAACCATCAAGACTCTTTTCGACGCATACTGCCAACTGTGCACCCGAGATTCGGTCCTTCACCCCCTATCCAGCTCCGAATTTCGGGAGGTTGCGGGCAGTTTGGAGACTCTTGGTCTGGTCAACGCATCGGATGGAAAGAGCGGGAGTCTTGCGGTGCCACAGACACCTAGCAAGAGGGGTCGAAAGACCATGGCTGCGTCTGGAGACGAGCGAAGAATCACCAGCTGTGTTGGAGAGAAGGAGCTTCAGTCTGTTGCTGAGGGTGTTGGTGCAGGAATCCTGAAGAGCATCTTGAGCGGAGAGGCACTGGATTAGACTGGAAAAGGTTTGGGAGGATCATGTTAAAGCATCGCAAGGCGTTCTGGTTGTTTCTCATTACAGTATGAAGGGGACTGGAGGTTTTGATCATTATCTTGCATTACAATGGGTGGATTGGTTTGCATGGGCCCTGGCAGGAATCCGGGACCCCAGGGTGGATGATGATACCATGTATGTAATAGTAGTCTTTAGATGTTGATGTTTGATGGGCAGGTCGGTATGCCTATGCCTACGGGGATTAGAGACACATTGTCGAGGAACGACGATCAATGTGTTGATAGAAAACAAATGGATGAGAAATGAAGAAAAGAACTAAAATTGATTGCTCGCCAAGGATCTGCTTGTGAAGTTTCACTTGACTCGACCTGTTGTCGAGGCAGCCAGGTACGCGACATACCAAGATGCCTACGTATTCATGCTCCCGGCAGTTTGTAATAACCTCGCCTTGGGTTCACATCCTCTTGTCCGCACCCCCTGGCCCAAGGCTGGTAGTCATCTCGAAGAGCCCCATCCAAACACGCGAGTGACGGCTTACAGTTGAAGATTACCTACATGGGACCCATGAAGTGAGCCAGGGCCGAGGGCGGCGCCTCAACCGGATCCAGCCACGCCGCACCGACCAAATTTCAATCATGGCGCTTGACAGGGGAGAGGATCGGATCGGTTGTTGCGACTGACGACTCGGAGTTTGTGCCATCCATCCCCATCCATCCAGGGAGCCTGAACCTGAAGAGACATGGCCAGGGTGGTTGTCAATGCCCAATGCCGCGTAAATCTGCAAATTGCCAGAACTAGAAACCCCTGGGATCGGTATCCCACCTAGCCTTGCTGTTGTACAGGTCCACTTTGATTGTTCGTCCCAGGATCTAAATCCTCGGGCGGAACACGCGAGACAAGCTCGTCGTGGCCACAACCAAGCTTTTCTTGGCGAGGGCGATAGCCCGTGAGGTCTTGGCATATGCAAGCCTTGATGACATAGGGAATTACTGGAGAACTGTCGAGTCCTGTCTCTCGACAACTGGAGGCCTGCGCAAAGATTGGACGGCGTCAAGGCAGGTGAATTGACCTCGCCCCTTTGGTCGCAGGACAATGTCTGCACGCATTCAGCATTCAGCAGCGCAAGCGAGAGGTAATACTGACAAATCAAGAGTGGAGAGAAGAGTGTTCCAACAAAGATGAGTGGCACGGCAAAATGGCCTTGCACGTTGTTTGGCGCAATTCGGACTGGTGACGCTCAGATGGATGGGACCTGGCTTACAATGGAGCCGGGCTGGTTAGGCGGGCTGGGGGTTCCCGCACTGGCCGCTTCCTACCAGGCAGGCCAGGTACCTACCTAGGTAGGCGACGGGGCTCCCGTCACTATAATGGGAGCGTTCCAGTGGCTTCTCCAGCGCTGTCCTCCACTGTCACCTCGGGCAGGTTCCTTCCTAGGTTCCCGCACACGAACCTTCCAAACCTTCAATCGTGCGAACTTACAGCCCGCCCATCCATAGCTCCTTCTCCCGCCGGCGGCCCTCCACCTCCGCCTCCGTGTGCGACCTCGACGTGCTTGCACACCCTCACTCGCTCATACTCATCCGTCAAACTTACCCGGTCACTCAAATCCCCTTTACTCTAGCATAGATGCTACTCACATCTTTCAACATCGCTCCTCTCCCCCTCCGAAACTCCTCATCTCTCCAGAAACCCGGATCCATCCCAGGCCTCTAACCCCCCTCCTCAGAGCCTGAACCTCGACGCACCCGCCAGCTCAGCGTCTCTGCTCCTCACAACCACCGAAGCGAAGCCCGCATTGTACGCGAGTCAGCACCCTCACGAGAGTACACAACTGCAGCGAAGGACGACTTCACGAGCCTGCGATCCCAGGCCTGCGACGTCGGTTCCCAACCTCGACGTCGATCTCGACCTCGGATCCTGGTCTCCATGCCTTCGGCACCACATCTGGGAATGGGCCGTCGGTCGAAATCCTCCCCGTCGCTCGCTAATCCTACCTCTGCGCCTGGAACCGCCGCATCCAACTCTTCCAACGTCGCGTCCTCGTCGCCCGTCGGTTCCGCTGGCTCGTCGACACCTCCCGCCCCTCGGGCGACTTCCCCCACCGCATCCACAACCTCCTCTACGCGCCCGAGTTTCTTGTCGCGCCTCAGCCTCCCTCTCTCGCTACGCAACCGAAATCGCAATGTCGCCGACTTCCATATCCGTGCCGAGGAGCCCCATCGCCGGTATGGCGCCGGCGACCATGTTCGCGGCGCCGTGGTCCTCGTCATAGTCAAGCCAGTGCGGATCACTCACCTAACTGTGTCGCTGCATGGCTATGTGCGAGTGCTCAAGGACCCAGCTGCAGTGGCCAAAGCCCAAGGGAGTATCGTGATGCCGCAGAACGGCGACTCAGCGAGACCACGGTATCACGGCAATGGGCTCGCCAGCCTCTTTCAAGATGAGCAGGTACTGAGCGGCGAGGGAAGGCTAGAGCCGGGCAGGTATGAGTTTGGGTTCAACCTTGTATTCCCTGAAAAGGGTCTACCAAGCAGCATCGACGTATGTCCCTTGCTTGTTGGTTTGCGACTGGAGAATGACTGACCAGCGTCACAGTTTGAGCGAGGGACTGTCTCATACATGGTTACAGCGACACTTACAAGGCCAACATCGATCGCCCCGACTTCGTCCTGCGAAAGAAAAGTGATGCTAGTGGAGAATGTAGATATAGGATCGCTACAGGCACCGCGGCCCCGAACAATCTTTCTTGAGCCGATATCGAAACGAACCCGAAGGAAGAAGTCAATGATGCTGGACAAGGCGTCTGCTGCCCCGTCAGAGGTCAATGAGCTTGGCTCGGAACCAGATCCTGTCGAGACCCCCACAGAAGAGACACGCGAACATGCCGTAGATGCTCGAAGCCCGATCCAGAGCGACATGCGGAGCGAAGTGAGTGGAGAGAGCGGCGTGAGCGGCAGCACAGGTGTTAGCCGGCCTGATCTCACACTGTCCCAGGTTGGGACGCTGACATCAGCCAAGCAGCAGGCGGTGGACAAGAAGACTATTACGGCGACGATAGAGTTGATCAAGGGTGGTTGTTTGCCAGGCGACGCCGTATCCGTGCGGGTCACGGTTCAACATATCAAGCGTATCAAGAGCATGACAGGTGTTATTGTGACGCTTTTCAGGCAAGGGAAGATCGACAGCAACCCACCGCCTGGGCTTTTTGACGGGTCATTGAGTCGAGAGGATGTGGCGCAAATGGACAAGGATGAAGTGTTTCCGCGGTCAAGAACTGGCCTCGGGGGTCTCACACTAATATCATCGGGTTCAACGAGCATATTCCGCAAGGACTTGGACCAGAACATAGCGCCTCTCATCATCGACCCCAGCACCATGCAGACCTCGGTTACTGTTACTGTGAAGCTGCCCGACGACTCGTTTCCGACAATTAAAGGTGTCCCCGGCGAGATGATCAGCTTCAAGTACCTAGTCGAGGTTGTGGTTGATTTAGGTGGACGGTTATCCAACCAGATGCAGACAGGTCCGGCATCCAGATTCGGATCATATGGCCATGGAAACTCGGATAACTATACTTATGGACCAAGAAGGGGGGCCAACATTGCGGATACTTCCCAACTACGGCACGAAAAAGGAGTCATCTCTGTGGCAATAGAGACGGTTGTGGGTACTACAGACACATCGAGGGGAAGGAAAAGATCGAGAGCTTCACCGACATCACGGAGAAATCGAGCTCCTGAAAGCGACGACGAAGAGGCAGCAGGTCGAGATTCGAGTCATGGCGATGAAGGGCCCCTTGAGACACATCAAAACAATGGGCAATTGTCTCCTGGCGGTTACTTTCCATCACAACAAAACGGGAACCGCCATCCGCCGCCTATCCCTTCACATCCTCCTCAGCCATATTCACAAGTTGTGCCCTTGCAACCTCCTTCGCAACCTCCGCCATCCCATCCGGGTTATACTCACGCGCAAACCAATGGCTCTGTCCATCCTCCAACTGCTCCCGCATACATACCTCCCCCTGAAATACCAAACCAGAGCAACCTCTCGGAGAAGGATAGAATACGGCAAGCCGAGACAAGGCTATTACCAAGTCAGCCTCCAGAGGCGGGTCCATCCACCAGCAACGAAGACGACAACATTTACGATGCCGAGGACACGCCCAATGCCTCCAATCTCCCTGCCGACTCGGCTCCAAGTGCTCCAAGTGCGCCCAATGCCCCTGAGGCAGGTCCTTCAGCGCCCACTGAAGACGACATTGAGGTGGCTGCAGCACCACCATCCCAGGCTGTGGAAGACAAGCAAGAGATGGAGCGACGACGATTGATGCAGGAAGCCAGCGCTCCGCCAGAGTTTCCAGAGGATATGGACCGAAGGAATGGGGGACCTTCGGGCGAAACGGCCCCAGACCCAGAACCAGAACCAGAACCAAGTGCGCCTAGCGCCCCAGTTCTCGATGACTTTGATAATGACTTTCCAGGATATGGATCTGGCGCTGGACCATCTGGAAGCTCACGACATGGTGACGGAGAGCAGCTGCCAGCTTACCAGCGATGACATAATTTGTATTGGCTTGTTGAAGTACATTACTTGGATTTACGATAATACGATGATGAAGATATCTATACAGTCTTTGGGCGCTATGGCCGAGACCAAGGCGTTTGGATATAGGTGTTGGATGCATGGACAACATGGAATGGATACTGATACTGTTGAGATTGTCAACAGGATGTTATATACGACCAGCTTCACGACATGAGCTCTGTCTCACATTGAACAGAAGATGTACTGCCGAGGAGATGACTCCCAAGGGGAGGGACTGCGAAAAGCACAATCTATTCCCCCAACACCAACCGTACCAGAGTGGTATATGCACACACATGCATACAATTCTACAAATACAAAGAAGCAGGGCTCACGCCGTCGTCTATCTAAAGAGGAGATTGTCTTTTGCATCCCCAGGCATGGCATTGGACAAGCTTTTTTCCTACCCATGCCCTCATTATGCATTTATCTTATCGGCTGGAGGTCTAGACTCATGAGCCCATTGTTTGGGCAGATGACGACAGAGTCGTTCGATGCCAATGCCGCCATCTCACTCGGCGATCTGTACCTAATTATAGGTCCCCGTGCGCCGGAGTCTGCGCCGGAGTCTGCGCCGAGATTGATCACACCTCTGGACGTCACCCCTCCGGACTCCGGAGTATTTTTTTAATGTACATTCTCCCGCTTCCGGCGCCGGAGGTCCGGAGCCTACCCGGACGTGATTTTTCGTTTTGGCTCTTGCTCACACTTTTTGTCTAATGCTGCAGCACAATGTGCTTACCCCTCTCCCAGTTATCTAGGCTCTCCTTGATATTAACCCAGTATCGCAAGCGCACCGCTTCGTGCTTGGCAGCCTCTATATCATCGTGCTGAAAGGCTCGCTCGAGCACCTCCTCACTCTGTGCGATGCGAGCGTCGTTTGCGGCGCGGGGCTCGGCGAGGTCCTCCTCGCTCTCAGCTTCCTCAATCTCCTCGCGTGCCTCGAGGACGAGCATGAGTAGGCCTGGCTCCTCAACCTTGAGGGTCTCGTCGTTGGCGACGTCGACACCGCGTAGAGAGAGTAGATATTGGGCTCGCAATAGAGGATTTGCGAGGGTCTTATAGGCCTCGTTGATGCGCGCAGACATGGCTTCGGCGCGGGCCTTGTCCGCGGCTGGGTGCATGTCCGGGTGTGCGCGGGCCTGCAGGCGGAGGAACTCACGCCGGAGGGCGCGCACGTCGATAGGGAAGTGTCCCGCTGGGGGAGGCCCGTCTGGGAGTGTCTCGGGGAAGAGGTGGTAGTGTGTCGTGGGCGGCGCCGGGGCGGAAGACGGTGGTGCGGACTCAGCAGAGCCGGCAGCGCCGCTAGAAGACACGGAGCGGACTTGGACAAACGACGTCGCTGGTGCCCGTGCGGTGGCCGCGATAGCCACATGGCGCGGCGCAGGTGTTGCGGCAACGAGTGGACGATGCAAAGGCGCAAGAGTCGAGGCTCGGCGAACTCGGAGTCGACATCGGACACAAAGCCGAGAGATGTCGCGAACAGCCGGGGAGGCGACGGGGGGCCGCATGGTTGATAGAAAAGTGAGCTGACCGCAAGTCTAGCCGAAAAAAAAAGAAAGAGGTTGGTCTTTTTGGTCTTTGCTCACAGAGGCTGGGGAGATATATCGCTGGAGGAAAATTCCAATGTGCAGGTTGTTTTGTGCCTCCTCCGGGCCAAGCGGACAATGTCGTAATGGATTGTTTAGCGTCAAGAGGCTGAGAGGGAGGCTTCTGGAAAATGTGGCTTGAGACTTGTGGCGTTGCTTGTTCCTGCAGAGGGAGGGAAAACTGGCGGCCCGGGTGGCTTCTAGGTACCGAGTACATGTGAAACGGGGCAGGAGAAGGCCATATCTGGGGTGCCGGGGTACATGACGTTCAAGAGATATCATTACGTCGACTGGGTCCTCGGGCGAGGTCGGCGGACCTGGTTCGGGGTCCAGTCCGATCCAATAGCGAAGCAGCCATTGATATCAACGGAATCTGGAATAGTCGCCGTGTTTCTCGTTCGCGCAAAAAAGAAGACATTCTGGAGTTTTTATATCCTGCTCCTGAAATAAACAAACCCCTGCTCATTCAGAAAAAAAGGATCCATTGCTCGTCATTTGATTTGATATCAGGCATTTCTGAGGTCGCTTGCATCTTTCACCTTCTTTCTTTTTTTCCTCCCCGCCTGTTTAGAACACGCGCCCTCCTACTGCAAGCTCCGGGCGCCGCCCCCAATCGATAACCCCCAATCCCGAGATTCCAATTGGAAAGCGGGATAGCATTTGCCGAGTCGAATAGTAGATCTGACCTTGATATTCAAGGGACAAAAGCTTCCCATCCTCTCTCTCCTCTCTTCTTCTCCTCCTCCCGTAGTCCACAACAGAAGCCATCATGGCCAAGGTATTCGACGCTGCTGAAGGTATGAAGGCCCCCCAACTCCACCCTCTTACATGTCGCCAGAGGGTGCAATTCCACTGACACGACATTTCCTTCGCCAGTGGCCAAGCACAACACCCCAGACAGCTGCTGGGTAGTGCTCTATGGCAAGGTCTACGATGTGACCGAGTTTCTGCCATCTCATCCTGGCGGAAAAAAGATCATCCTCAAGCTCGCTGGTAAGGATGCCACAGAAGAGTATGACCCTGTTCACCCGCCTGGCACCCTCGAGGAGAACCTCAAGCCCGAGGACATTCTCGGTGAGATCAACCAAGAAACCCTCACCGAGCCTGAGCCCACGTCTGAAAAGGCCGTCGTCAAGTCTGGAGACGATAGCCCGCCCCCCATGGGTTCACTCATGAACCTGGATGAGGTCGAGGAGGAGGCTACCAAGCGCATCTCGAGAAAGGCATGGGCCTACTACTTCTCGGCCAGCGATGACCTATGGTCCAAGAGCTACAACAACTTGATCTACCAAAAGATTCTTCTTCGCCCTCGAGTCTTTGTCGATTGCACGGCTTGTGACCTCACCACAACCCTTATCGGCAACAAGGTCGGCCTTCCCGTCTTTGTGGCTCCGGCTGCCATGGCCCGACTGGCCCATCCGGATGGCGAGCAAGGTATCGCAAAGGCATGCTCACGCTTCGGCGCCATGCAAATAGTATCCAACAATGCCTCCATGACACCCGAGCAAGTCATTGAAGGCGCCAAGCCTGGACAAACCTTTGGCTGGCAGCTCTACGTCCAGAACCAGCGACAAAAGAGCGAGGCTATGCTCAAACGCATCGAGGCCATGCGTGACTACTACAAGTTTGTGTGCTTGACTCTGGACGCGCCTGTCCCTGGAAAGCGTGAGCTCGATGAGAAGGCCAACTTTGACTACTCTGAGCCAAGTCCTGCAAGCGGTGAGAGCAAGCCTGGTGCCGGAGGTGTCGGTCAGCAGCTCTTCTTTGGCACCGCTGCCGACCTGACATGGAAGACGACGCTGCCGTGGTTGGCTGAGCATACAGATCTGCCCATCGTGCTGAAGGGTCTGCAGACTCACGAAGATGCCTACCTGGCGGCTCAATATGCTCCTCAAGTCAAGGCCATCATCTTGTCCAACCACGGTGGCCGAGCTGCCGACACAGCGCCTCCGGCAATCCACGTACTCCTCGAGATTCAAAAATACTGCCCCGAGGTGTTTAGCAAGATCGAAGTCTGGGTTGATGGAGGTATTAAGCGTGGAACCGACGTTGTCAAGGCGCTGTGTCTCGGCGCAAGCGCTGTCGGCATCGGTCGGGGCGCACTATTCGGCCTCGGAGCCGGAGGTCAAGCCGGTGTCGAGAGGGTTCTCGAGAGTAAGTTCCAACCGCGATTCCGGACATGTCCGAACCCTGTCTAACACATGTAAACCAGTCCTCGAGGCGGAGACGGCAACGTGTATGAGGTTGCTGGGAGCCAAGAACATCTCAGAGCTTGGGCCTAGATTTGTAAGTTATCTCGTCTCCCCAGGTTTCCCCAGACCAAGACCCCACTCCGCTTGGCGATCTTGACTAACTGGGTCGGCAGGTGAACGCTCGACAGGTGGAACGAGATATTTACGATGGCGATGCGGGGTTGGACCGAAGAGGCCTGTGGACGAAATCCAAGCTGTGAGGAGAGCCATGGATCATGAGATATTCATATGTCAGATAGAGCCTCGGCTCACAGGTGACGGGAGACGAGATCTTCAGGCTTCCCCAAATGGGGCCCCGCCTTCCCCAGTTCAGTACCCCTGTCCGCCATGGCTGCGGCAAGGTCGGGGACGGGGACGACGGTTGGCGCCATGTCCGGGCGGAGAGGCTTGGGCTTGGGACTTTTTGTTTCTGGGTGGGATAATACAAAATTGGAAAGGAGGGACACGGTGGACTCGCGCGGCGTCATCCCAACGAGGTTGCAGGACTGTAAGGCACCGGGCAGAGGACATTGGGTGACGCATGTGTCAAAGTACTGTACCGAATGGCTGAGGAGCATTGCATTGTTTTGTTCAGCGCAAATTTAACTTGAAATTTGGATATCGATTATGAGAAGCGGCGTGAAACTCGATCCCATGTGAGAATATCTTGGCCCTCAGGGTCCAGAACCAGTCAAGGAACCGAGCCCGAGTGTCAATTTGACTTGGCAAGCTTGTGATCCAAGGCTGAGGATTCCGTTTGGCCGTCAAGAGGCAACAACAGTGAATCAGCATGCTGCACATTGGCTGCAATGTTGCACAATGTATCATTGTTGGTGGTTCTCATCTGCAGGGACAAGGGCATGCACCAAACAGCACTTCACCTCACGCCCCCCATGCTGATCCTGTCCAAGCTCCGGAAGGTGGAAAGTTGACTATCCCACAATAGATGTCCCGGCCGAGATGGTGTGCCACAGCTGCCGGTCGGTCGTAGGAGCTGAAAGGTCCGGAGGCCGTGAACCTTTTCCTCTTCAACCAGCCACTCCGAGGCTCAAACATCAACGTCCAAGGTGGCGGCGTCTGGTGTCAGCTTTGCTGAATCGATCGGTTGGCTGTCATTACACGCCACTGCGCAACTCTAACACGGCGGGAGAAATTGGCGGCGAAAATTCTGTCGCAAAACCCTCGCCGTCATGGATGCATTTCTGTTCGGTGAACATTCCATCTCTTGGTCGACTGATCAGGATTAGCTGCGTGGGCGCTCCACAAGGGGAGATCAACCACCCATGCCAGGGTCAAGGAATTGAAACAATTGTATTGGCTTGGCTTTGCTCGCAATGGCCCGTGGTTGGCTCGTGTTGGCAGCCCTCGGTCTGTCGCGTGCACTCCTCCATCCTTCAGCTTCGACTGCACAGCACAGCTTTTAATACGCATTTCCTTCTCGGGGCCTTGAGCACTGGATATCTCGTGTCAACCCAACAGTCCAGAATTTGGACGTCGTATGTTACGCCAACGCTCGGTCGCAGAGCCGCCCATGGCAAAGGCTCACCGTTATAAATCGTGTCCCGTCCATCACCAGACAACAGATGTGGTGGGAACAACTCAGAGGGCCTTGAACGTAGGGTGTATGCACGCAGTAAAGCAGTGTCGTCGCCGCCACTCCCGAACGAGAGTTGACAACACCTCAAGTGGCGACAGAACTTCATGAGCTCAGTGCTATTATTGCTTCCCATGTGGATGTTCATGTGCCAGTCAGAAGCGGAGGAATGCAACACCCCTTTGCCGTCAATATGCGGGGAAACCAAGCTTTCGGGGCCAGCGTAGGAGACACTTCGTGATTTCGCAACTGTCTTTGAACAACTCTTTTCCCTTCTCGGTCCTTCTCCCGTCCCCCACAATTTCGAGGGAAGCAGGGGTGGGCGCCCTGCCGGCCATCGTCCGTCTTCCGGGCTCAATGACCAAACATGGGGCCACTGCAATTGGGGATTTCTTCATCTCGTCGACTCGTCAAATTCACGAGCTGCCGAGGGACAGTTTGGAGATTGGCAAGGAAACGACAAGGGCCCTGAGGGTCTGACCAGGGTCTGTTTGCGACTAGGCACGTCGAGAAGCGCTCGTCCTCCCACCCTCTACACCCTCGTTTCCATGCAAGGCAAACCTGGGAAGTAGCGCCGTACTGTCTCGTCGGCCACTTTCCCCTTTTGGCAGTCAATGC
The DNA here is from genome assembly GCF_000151355.1 of Fusarium vanettenii 77-13-4. Classification (NCBI taxonomy): domain Eukaryota; kingdom Fungi; phylum Ascomycota; class Sordariomycetes; order Hypocreales; family Nectriaceae; genus Fusarium; species Fusarium vanettenii. The sequence continues at coordinate 1,223,021 of NW_003315881.1, forward strand.
CCGGGGGGCAGATGCAAAGTAACAACATCATGGCGATCTGGTCCCCGTGCTTGAGTGTGTCGAGGGTGCGCCGTCTGCGCACTGGTGATGTACCGCATATGCTGAACCCCCTCTCGTTCCGTTGGGTCATGGGCGGCCAGATCAACCCCGACGCCATCCTACTTAAACTCGGGTCTTGTTCCATCCTTGTTGTATGTTGAATGGCTGGTTTGTCTTTATTCCCTTCCACCACGCTGTCCGTGCTCAACCTGTCGCAAGTCCTTTTCGATATATAGGCAGGAGTTGGCTGTTCTGTTCGTCCACAAGAGATTGCGAACAACCACCCAAAGCAAGACATCCGAGCTCAACATGTCGGATAAGCAGGAGCTCTCCCAGACGGAGAATGGACCCATCGCTGGGTCCAAGAAGAGAACATGTGCGCGACACTGCAAGCGCTTCTGGTGGGTTCACCTCATCGTGTTCTGCTGCATTGTTGTTCTCGTTGTTCCCCTGATGTAAGTCATAACCGACCTGTGCTCACCATGAGAATGGCTGACCCATACTCGGTAGCATCTTCGTCGCCGTCCCCAAAATCGCACAAGACAAGATGAACAAGGCCAAGCTTGAGATCCAGGGCGTCAACATCCTCGAGACCGAACCCGACAATTACCAGATGCAAATCAACTCGACCATCACCACTGATGGCAAGATCCATGCCAAGGTCGACCCCTTCGAGGGCGATATGTATCTCGAGGACTGGCCGCCCCATGTCCCTTTCGCCAGAGTGCAGTTCCCTCAGACCAATGCCAACAAGCACCAAGTCGTCAACGTCAGTCAGCATATCGAAATCACCGACATGGAGGAGTTCACCCGATTCAATGTCTGGTTCCACAACAACGAGACTGTGCGCGTCACCATCAACGGAAGGACAAAGGTAAAGCCAAGTGGCTTGACGCGAAAGTATGGCGTCGACTTCAAGAAGACTGTCGAGCTGAAGGGCTTGAACCATTTCGACGGTACCGAGGTTACCGACGGCCACATTTCCTTGGACAGTGCAGGCGAGGACGGTCGCAACTTCAACGGCACCGCCAACATCCCCAACGCTTCTGTTTTCACCCTGGATAACGTAAGTGATATATTCCCCATATAGTTCGCCTAAGCTTACCATTCTTGCAAAGGGCAACGTCTCATTCACCAACTTTATCGGTGACGAAGAAGTTGGTACCCTTTATATCCAGAATCTCGTACTTAGACCAGGAAGCAACATTGTCAACATCACCGCGAATATGGACCAGACTGCAGTTCTCAAAGCTGTCCGGAGCGAGCCCTATTGCAAGACAGGTGTTGTCCCCCTCAAGCTCCTGGGCAAGTCGGTGATAAATCATGGTGAGAACCTCACATATTTCGCCGCGGCTTTGGGGAGCTCGAACCAGACCGTCGAGATGGATATCGGCGCCATTCTCAAGAAGGACTTGGGGTACGAGGTCAAGTGTTCTTCTGATAGCGACGAATAGTTGAAGGATCTGTACGTCGAGCGTGCAAGCCCACGCCGGCCGTGTAGCTGCAGGGGATTGCCAAGGATCTTGTGAAACCTCCTTCAACCTCTCCGTCGGCATAGATCGTCTGGCGAATAATATGAGGATGGGTGCTGGGAGGAAGGGCGTATGGCGGATTATGATACCTTTGATGCGGATCACCATGTATGTCGGTTAGGACTATCAAATTTAACTGTCGAACTCTCCCTTTTTGTCGGGTATCATTGTTGTTCATCTAACTCGGGCAAAGGATGCATCGTCTGAGTTGGGTTGACCTCGGGTGTCTGGCGACCTGTTCCTATTTCCAACCACTTTTCCGCTTCTCGCCTCGAGAAAGTCCACCAGTCACTGCTGAATTGTCGCTCGGTGTGTTTGTAGACGGAACAAAGTCGATGGCGGTCCTGCCACCACTTGTCCTTTCAGCCTCTTTCTCTTTTGCAAGCTTCTCGCGGCTTTTTCGCAGCTTGTCCTTAAACGCCCATTCAGGAAAGGCATTAGGGTCCCATAGTTCAGTGCTGACGGTAGTCGAATACTGAGCCCGCTCATCGATGTCGACAAATTTCATCAACTTGTCCATCAGACTGGGGTTCTTCAGGGCTGATGACTGCTCCAGCTTCGCGTTGAAGTGAGTTCCTTTCTTCTTGAGCTCAAGGAACTGTTCAAACTTCTTGTTGGCCCCTGGCGGCGGTGAGCCAGGCGGTGATGGCGGGATGTCCAGGTTGGGTGCCGAAGGAAGTGTGAGATCGCGCAAAAGGGCACGATTTGCTGAGTACGGTGAAGAGGGCCTTTGCGCAGGGTCTTGGTCGTCTATCACAGCTTCTTCCATGGGTGGAAGTGATGGCCCTAGGGGAACAGCATTCTGCTGAACTGGGCCGATAGCGACAGGCTCATTGCTTTGAGATACAGGCGCGGGTTCTGTATCGCGGTGAGTAAGTAATAGACAACAGACTTTCGCATGCTGGAAAAACCCAGGAATTAGGTGGCGAAAGAATTCTAGAAGAGGGTTTTGAGAGAAGTCCATACCTGGTAAATTAGTAGAGGAAGTCGCATGTTCCTTTTCCTGGTTCCTCGGCTCGGTCGCGACTGCGATTGTCACAGGTGCCTAGGAAGAACGAGGCAGGTGAGCCAACCATCGAGGCCATTGATTCGTGAGAGGAGGTTCAACACATACCTTTTGTTCTGATACAGGCTTCTCTGCCTGTTCAATATCTTCGTCTTCATCGCTGCTTGCATATCCTACAAGACCTGCCATTTTGAACTGTCGTGATAAAGCAGAAGCCAGGAATGAGGCTTGGTGAGAGCGCAGGTGGGAAGGGTGTGGGGCCGAGGTGGTATATCTGGAACTCTTCTGAGCTTAGCGCGGCTCATTTGCTCGTGACTGACAGCCTCAAGCGTTGGCGCCTTGGGAAAAACCTCGGGCTAATCACCCCAGACTTTTAGCCATCCATCATCTTTCTGGGACAATGCAGTTGTGCCTGAGATTCTAACGTTAGAGAATCCACCCCTCACGGCGTCACCCTTGTAATATCCATCGCCAAACCACGTCAACGCTAATCTCAAGCTTCTCTGCAAGCTTCTTCTGGATCTGGGCAACTCTCATCCTTGAGTGTCAGCATCTGCGCTACCTACGACGCGCCGTTGGCATTGCCAAGGCTTCGGTCCCCCGTTAAAAAGTAGTACTCACCAACGAAGTGTCCTGCTGAGCCTGCGAGAACACCAACAATGGCTCGGCTGAGAGACTCGCGCTCACCAAGTCCTGCAGGCAGCTCGCACAGTTCTCGCCGTCACCGCAAAGATGACGATCGCCGGGAACGTGATCGTCGCGATGACGGGAGAGACCATCGCCGGCGCACCAGGTCGCGCAGCCCTGATGTGAGAAGACAACACCGCAACCCCGGCGGCCTTTATTCTGACGAGATTGTCCGTGACCAGCCCCGATACCGCGACCGCGATCCCGATAGAGACAGAGACCGCGGCCGAGACCGGGACTATTATCGTCGCAGAGACCGATCACTAGGCCGACGCGACGATGACTACTACCGCGGCGGACGACGAGACCATCGAGACAGAGACCGCCGGAGGTCGCGAAACCGCTACGATGATAGAAATCGATCGCCCGACCGTCGACGAAACCGCAGCCGAGAAAACGATCGGGATTTCAGAAGGCGAGACGACTCCCGCGACCGTGTCCGCGGTCGACGTGAGGGTACGGCTGACTCCCTTGCTCGCAGCAACCGTGAGGATGGTCGAAATCAGAGGACCCCGCTAGGCGACAACGGGAATGCCGCTGCCAACGAGGCCCAAAAGTCCAAGACGAATGCTGCGCAAGCCGAGATCGACAAGAAGGCCGAGCGACTGGCAAAGCTTGAGGCGTGGAAGAAGAAGAAGGAGAGCGCCAGTCAGAAACAAAAGGAAGTAAATCCGAGTCAGACAAGAAATCTCTTGGCTGAAATGGATAAGAAGGCCAGCGGTGCGTCGTCAAAGACAGTATCTCCGTCGGTTTCTGCTACCGCTTCGCCTGCGCAAACGCCAACCACTGCATCTCCCATCACTCCTTATGCCGGAAAATTCGATCCCAAGGCCATCGCAAAGAAGTCGGCCGCGTCACGGTCACACGATGCTCCCAAGCCAGTTCTGGGCTCCATTGGAGGCCCAACCGAGAAGCTTTCGGTTCCCGTAAAGTCGATTCCCGTAAAGCAAGCAACTAATGGTATGGTTGTATCCCCTGCTTTCACATTGAACTTGATTGATGAGATAATCGCAGCGTCGGCCCTCCCCGCGAACCGAGCCAAAGCCAGCGGATTTGGCTTCGTCAAGAGCCACGCAGAAAACGAGAAGCTATCCGCCAAGCGCAAGCTTGTTTTGGACGAGGAAGACACGACAAAGAGGAAGCTCACGAAGCTTCCTGCTCTCCCCATCGAGGCTGACGATACTCCTTATGCTGATCAGGACGACGACGAGTCTGATGGAGACAACTTTGCCGAGAACGAAGAAGAGGCGGCCGCTGCTGCTCGCGCCGCACATGAAAGGCGACTGCAGGCGGAGAACCAGATGGACCAGGATGAGGACAAGACCACAACAACAGAAGCACAACCCAACGGGGACACTGTTACGGATAACTCGGCTGACAAGGCCCCGGTGCCCGAGCAGATGGAGGTTGATGAGGAGGACGATGTGGATCCGCTAGATGCATTCATGGCTGATCTCAAGCAGACAGAGGTGAAGAAGCCTGCCAAGACATCAAAGACACAGAAAGTCCAGGAACCCGAAGCCTACTTCAGCGATGACGAATACAACTTTAACAAGGAGGAGAACGGCGACCCCAATGCTCTGCTGGCCATGACGGCCAAGCGAAAGAAGAAGGATATCCCGACCATCGACTACACCAAAGTTGAGATTCAACCCATCAGGAAGAATTTCTGGGTGGAGCCAGCCGAGCTCAGTCAGCTCACGGAAACCGAAGTTACTGATCTACGCCTGGAACTGGATGGAATCAAGGTCAATGGAAAGGACGTGCCTAAGCCAGTTCAGAAGTGGGCTCAGTGTGGTCTCACTCGACAGACTCTGGATGTCATTGACAACTTGGGATATGAGAAGCCTACACCGATTCAGATGCAGGCTCTTCCAGCTCTGATGTCTGGTCGCGATGTCATTGGTGTGGCCAAGACTGGCTCTGGAAAGACCGTCGCCTTTCTACTCCCCATGTTCCGTCACATCAAGGATCAGCCTCCGCTGAAGGATACGGATGGTCCCATCGGGTTGATCATGACTCCGACTCGAGAACTGGCTGTTCAGATTCATCGCGATTGCAAACCTTTCTTGAAGATGATGGGCCTCCGATCTGTATGCGCATACGGCGGTGCCCCTATCCGAGAGCAAATTGCTGAGTTGAAGCGAGGCGCTGAGATTATCGTGTGCACGCCAGGCCGTATGATTGATCTTCTTGCCGCCAACCAGGGTCGAGTCACCAACCTGAAGAGAGTCACGTATGTGGTACTCGATGAAGCTGACCGAATGTTTGACATGGGTTTTGAACCTCAAGTCATGAAGATCTTTGCCAACATGCGACCGGACAAACAGACGATTTTGTTTTCAGCCACCATGCCTCGCATCATCGACTCGCTGACCAAGAAGGTTCTCAAGAATCCAATTGAGGTGACGGTTGGTGGACGAAGCGTCGTTGCCAAGGAGATTGAGCAAATTGTCGAAGTTCGTGACGAACCCAGCAAATTCTTGCGTGTTCTTGAGCTCCTTGGAGAGCTGTACGACAGGGACGAGGACGCTCGTACGCTCATATTTGTTGAGCGTCAGGAGAAGGCAGACGATCTGCTGAAGGAACTCATGATCAAGGGCTATCCATGTATGTCGATCCATGGAGGCAAAGACCAGGTTGATCGTGATTCGACCATTTCGGATTTCAAGAAGGGCGTTGTGCCGATCCTGATTGCAACATCAGTGGCGGCTCGTGGTCTCGATGTCAAGCAGCTCAAGCTTGTCATCAACTACGACGCGCCAAACCATCTGGAAGACTATGTTCACCGAGCAGGCCGAACGGGTCGCGCTGGCAACACCGGTGTGGCTGTCACGTTTGTGACACCAGAGCAGGAGAACTGTGCGCCGGGCATTGCCAAGGCACTCGAGCAAAGTGGACAACCTGTACCTGAGAGACTGAACGAGATGAGGAAGGCCCATCGTGAAAAGGTCAAGTCTGGAAAGGCCAAGGACACGTCAGGCTTCGGTGGCAAGGGCCTAGACCGTCTGGATCAGGAACGAGAGGCAGCTCGTCTTCGTGAGCGCAAGACCCACAAGGCCGAGGGTGAGGAAGAAGAGGTCAAAGAGGACAAGAAGGATGAGGATGACAAGGCAGAGAAGGCTCTCAGCGCGATCCGGGCGGCAACATCAACCGTTCAGGCTCGTGAGGCGCAAAAGGCCGAGGGGGGCGCAGAAGCCAAGCCCACACAAACCGTCAACACCAACGTGGTCAAGGACAAGACCAAGGATCCTCTGGACAAGGTCAGCTCGGCAGTCAGCGCCATCAACAGCCGTCTTGGAAAGGCCGGCCAGCTTCGTGCTGGTCAGCCCATCGACAACAAGGGCCCAGACGCTGGCGCTTTCCATGCTACTCTGGAAATCAACGACTTCCCTCAAAAGGCCCGATGGGCTGTCACCAACCGAACCAACGTGGCCAAGATTCTGGAGGCTACAGGCACTTCGATAACAACAAAGGGCAACTTTTACCCGCCGGGCAAGGATGTGCCCGCAGGGGGGGAGCCGAAGCTGTACATCCTTATCGAGGGCGACACCGAGGTTGTGGTTGGTTCCGCTCTGAGCGAGCTGACACGTCTGCTGAGAGAGGGAACAATCGCGGCTGCGGATGCAGACAACAGGGCCCCGGCAAGCGGCAGATACACCATTACCTAGAGTTCAGGATGGCTGCGATGATGATACAGAGACAGACTGCATGCTACAGGGTGAGGAAAGTATGTGTACTTGTATAGGGCTAAATTGTTCCAAAAAGGGGCGTTGCGGAGGGTTTGTAGGAGATAAGGACTCTGTGCAACAGATTTTGGGAGTCTTGCTTGGGTTAAACATGGATATAGTCGATGAATTGGCATGTTTATGATGCATTGAGTTGTTCAGATGTTTCGGTCTCTTCTCTGTGCCAACTCTATTTGAAGTTCAGGCGCCTTAACCAGCCAGAGAGCACCCATGATAGTACCACTGTAGATGGGAACTGCAGACGGTTTGTAGAAATGTTCTCGTGGAGATGTCTCATAGTTGTATACTGACTATATAGTTACTCTATCGCTTAGGTGGTACTCCAGTTGAGGGAAAAGAGAGACACAAGTATAAACCCTTTAGCTTGTCCTTCCCTAAAGATAGTGAATACGGTATAACAAGGATAGGCAAAGACGCTTCTAACCTTTACCATTATCATCACATATCTTTAGCTCACTGTTATGCTTGAGAGGCGCTAAGTGATCAACCGTCTTGATATTCTGGTGTCTAGTTTATTTCTCGACTCGCGTCGATAGGTACGATGAAATCAAATCAGCGTCCGTCACTCCGTCATCCTTCAAGCTCGTTCTAACTCGTGTTATCGGTCGCATCTTGATTCGAGTGCGCCATCATACAATTCTCTCTTCCTCGCTCGCTACCACCATGCGTTGTCCCAAAAATCATGCCCAGTTGCGGGCTTCGGCTGCTTCGTCGGCGTCGCGGGCGCGCAGCTGCTCCTGACTGGCATCCTTAAGCGTATCGGATCGTGTCTGCTTCTTCTGCGCCGCTAACTGTGTCTGCAGTTTCCCGCCTGGTTTCGCATATGCCTTTGCTCGAGCCTGTGTCGCATAGCGTCAGTCAGCATGCGCGCATTGAATTACTCGGGTCTACTAACCTCTGCTGCTTCAGCAGCTCTCCTTCTCGCATCGTCAGCGTCGCCTGATGTCTCCGCTGGTGCTGGTCCTCCCAGAGTCCGCGGTGGACCTCCTACTGTTGTCGGAACCGGTGCTGTCCCTGAGGCTGGAGGAGGCGCGGTGCCCAAGACGCGGCCGGGCTGTTGAAAGGCCTCCGACTCTGATTTTCCACAGCAGTTGCCCATATCTACCGGTGCGACCTGTCGCGGGGCGTCGATGCGGTGAGTGCGGTTTTCGGATCCGAGCGGAGAGGGGGGCCAGCTCTTTGCGATACGAGTCGAATCGATAATTTTCTAGATATATGGCGTTGAAGCTGGTACTTTTGCAAATGGACAGCGTCGCCGCGACGGGCGAGGCCTTTGACGATTTCGAGTTTCGTTCTTGGTGCCAAGATCCGACGTTGAGGGGAAGAGCGAGCGATACTATGCTGGGGGTTACCAGAGAAGCGACATTTGGTCGTTGCTGCGCCCCCCGCGAGGCTCAGTACCTACGTTAGTTGGCGACGTCACGGTGCAGGGCCTGTGATACAAGTGCGCGTGACGGACAGGAGCAAGAAATCACGCGCGAGACCAGTCAGAGCAATACGGTGCAAGGCTGGTGGTATCACATGTTTTTTTCCGGCCCTCGAGTAACAAAAACTGGTTCATTATCATGTCCCAATACAATGTGTATCCTGGCGGAGCTTCGGCGAAGGGTCCATTCGGTGCGGAGGCAGGTGGGGGCCGAAGGGCGGGGTGAGATCCGGCTGTCCTCCGCGCCGTCGCCGTCGGCATCGGCGATGGAGGAGGGGAAGGCCGCCGACTGTCCAGATAGGACGCATCAGCATTGGGAGGCGGGGGCGCAGCGTCGGGCTTTTTGGTTGGAGCTTGGGGGCTGCAGTTTTTCGTCGTATTGCTGGGTGGTACCTGGGTTGGGTGAGCCGTCAGAGTGACACTGATGGCGGACGAATGTAGCCTGTATAGTTCAACACCGAGCATATTCGTCACCGCCTCACAGTTGGAAACAGACACGTTTAAGCAAGACACTATAGCCCTGTGAGCCTGAATGATAGAGTACATACAAATGATCAATGGGAAGACTACAAGAGAGGAAATAAAAAATATCCATCTCGGTAACATCGTGTAGGGTAAGACGGCCAAATTCCAATAGCCCTTGTGCCTGTCAACTGACATCACCTACCTTGCGATTTGGCTGCAGGACTCTACGACCAGACTCGAAAGGGCCTCACTCGGAGGATTGCCCTAACTGTTATTTTTTTTTCTGTCTCAACGACACACGGCGAGGCCGTCCCGCGTATACGTGTGAGATTGGTTGCTGTTTTTCGCGGCTGGCGGCTCATGAGTAGTGACTTGCACCACCAAAACTCGGAGAGCAGACTACAGGCTTGGTCGACTCTTCAGCTGCAAGCCGCAGATTTTTTAACGCAGACTACTACTTTAACTGGCACACAAAAGGCCGGGGATGTAGCAAAGGGCATCAGGGTCGTTCCCCCGATGTAGGTACCTACATCAGACGAGCTAGTACGAAACGAAAAAACCACCTCCCACGCGAAAAAATAGAAGCATCGAATCAGGACTGACTGACGGTCAACCACCGAGTGAGTTCTTTTATCCCAAGTTGTATCCACTAACCCTGACCATTTTTCCGTATGGCTCGTTTCTGACATGGTATCACAGTCCCTTGCTTGTTCCCCCTCTCCCTCGTGTGAACCCTCACCACTGAAGAAGTTCCTTTGAGTGGGGGAGAAGACACACAGACAAGGCTCAATTTGTGGTCTCATTCCCTCAGCCGACCTAGACCAGACCATACCAGGCACTCGAGGACAAAGACAAGACAAAGACCACAAGGCAGTCAACAGCACAAACCCCCACCTACCCATTGTGGTGGTGCCTTTCTTGCTTCTGCCCTGCTCGCTGTCGTTCACGGTTGAGGCAATCCCCGAATCGTGATTCGTCAGCGGCTGCCGTCCCTTGGCGCGCCGGCCCCCACACCAATCCACAGTGGTCCTGTCCACTGAAGCCCACCAGTAGCGGCTCGCTGAACCTGCCTCCAGTGATCCACTGCAGCTCACAAAGTGCCTGCGACTTGCTTGTGAGTGCCCCTCAGTCCTGGGGCTGTCGCTCAGCCTTGGTCCCCCATGGATTGAGCCTCCAGGCCATCAAGGTTCTCACCTCTTGGCGCTCACTGGTCCGTATCCTCTCTCTCTGAACATCCCACCCGGGCCGCCGCCCGAGCCATCCACCCGCGCAACCATCGCCGTAGGTTTTCTCTTGCACAAAAAGTCAAGTCAGTGGCAGTTGCTGTGGCTGTACGAATACCAGTACAGAGACCAGTCCGGCTGGATACCAGTTAGCAGTAGCACTCGCCCATCGGATACCCCCTCGCCTTGCCTTGCAACTTCTTCATCATGGATCAATCGGGCATCTTTGCCCATCATCATGCCGCCTCCTTCGAGTCCTCAGCCGATAAGGTCGACTACGGCTTCGACTACCACCTTGGCCACGATGCTTCGCTAACCCACGGTCTTGATGTACTCGGCACTTGCAACAACACTGAGAACGCTTGTCTCGATCAGCGCTGCTTCGACCACTACGGCAAAGCCTCCTCGACCCCAAACACCGCCCTGGACCTTGGAATCGACATCAACTCTGACGCTACCTCCAGTCCCCGACAGAGAGCATCGTATGGTCACTCGCACTCTCATCATCAGAAGGCCTCAGCTCGATCCACCTGCGTTGCTGGCACTGCCAACATGAACCCCGACCCCAAATCCGCCCGAGGAGCGCACAGGCAAAGGCAAAAGCGAAAGAGACAGGCTGCTCCATTATCGCAACCCCACGATCTTCACCAGTCGCATCATGTCCACCAGATGCGTTCGCCTCAGGTCTTCCATCATGCCCATAGCCAGAGCATCGAACCCATGACTACTCTCCAGGCTTTTGCTCAGAACCCTCAACTCAACTTTCACCACAACGACTTCCACGCGTCTCCCGCTCACTTCCAGCAACCCCTCAACAGCCCTGACTGTGCCGACTGCTTCAATCCAGCATGGGTGACAAATATGATGGACCCGGCAGCCAACTGCATGTCCATGCAGTGGCCGCCGTATGGGGGCGCTGCTTCGGCTGCCTGTAGCTCCGCCTGCGACGATGTCAACTGTTGGACTCAGTGCGAAGAGGGTGTCGATGACCAGTGCTGCTACGACGACTGCTGCGCTCAGCTTGACATGTCGCATGCTGCGTGCTGCTTCGAGCCCACCTGCGCCTCCCTCGAACCATGCCTCGACTCCTCATGCCAGGAAGCATCGATTCCTTGCACCGATGCCAACTGTATGGGCACTCCCGCATCCGTCTCCGTCACCACCCCATCTGCCGAGCCTGAACCCATCGTCAACGCCCTCGTGAGCCCGGTCGAGCCCGGTCGAGAGATAACCCCAGACTCTTTCGACCAATCAGCCATTGGACATTTTGCCCAGGGCTTCTCTCACGACCTGAACTCGGCCCATGGCTTCACAAATGACCTAAGTTCAACAATCAGCCAATCGCTTGACCACCAACTCAACCAAAATCATGCTAGCCAAGGTGCGAATGAGGCCAGCGGCTTTGCCACGCCTGAATTCCCCTCTGCCTCCAAGTCCAAGCCGGTCGATGAGCAGCCAACGACCGATAACGCTGAGCACTTATGCCGTTGGCTCTGCCTAAATGGCATAGCGTGTGGCCAAAAGTTCGCAAGCAACAAAGAACTCCAGGATCACTGCAAGAGTGACCATGTCAAGAACCTTAAGAAGGGCCCCAATGGGTTTTGCTGCACATGGTGGGGTTGTGCCCGACCAGGACCCTTCTCCCAGAAGAGCAAGCTTGAAAGACATATGCAGACGCATACTGGGTGTAAGTGGTGCCATCCCTGTGCTCCCCTCTTTGATTCGCCAGACGTATGCTAACCGCAGCAGTCAAACCCGTCAAGTGTGAGATCTGCGGCATCTACCTTTCCGCAAAGCAATCCCTTGAGCAGCACATGCGCACCCACTCGGGTGAAAAGCCCTGGAAGTGTGAATATCCTGGTTGTACCCAGAGCTTCAAGCAACAAAGTGCTCTCAGTAAGTCCGCAGATCACCGAGACCAGAATACCATGCTAACTTGAGCTCCAGCCATGCATATGCGCACTCACACTGGGGAGAAACCACTGGTATGTGAAGTTTGCGGAAAGCGGTTTGGCGAATCATCCAACCTCTCCAAGCACCGTCGCACACACAATATCCGGGGGAACCATGTGTGCAAAATCTGCCAGAAAGATTTTCATCGACTCGACCAACTCCGTCGGCACATGCAAACGCATGCTCCTGACGGTGGTCGTAAGGGGAGCAAGAGTTCTTGACCGCCTAAGAAGGGCGAAGGGTGCCATGTCGACGCAAGTCGTACTTGAAGGACGGAGTTCTCCGGTCTCTTTTCAAAGCGGCATCGGTGTTTTGGGCGTCATCGTTGATCATGTCAGAGTTGATTTAGGGTCGATTTGGTGGTTAGAAAGTCAGTGCAACAAGGATCGGGCGAAAAAGTCGTATATCACTAGATACCCAATTGCCGTCGTGGATAAGAGAGGACACCTCCCACGCGGGGGTCATAAAGTTAGTCCCAGACAACAGAAATGAGAGCACATCTTGGAAGCTGCGAATATCTTGGCTCATGGCTCATAGCTCGGTGTCTTATGGCTTAGCATGTCGTTGCCGTTGTAGTGAGTCGTGATAGTATGCCACGTCGACGCGAAGGGGAACCTGCTGATGCCTCATTGTTCCTTTGTCGATGCGTTCCCACCATTTGTCCCTTTCGGCGGACTAGAGCCTGTTTGATGTTGAGTCATGAGTCTAAACCAGTAGACTCTGTTGGATAGGAGAGTGTAGCTTTGAGAAGGCATGAGTAGGATGAAACCCAAAGTGAATAGTCGTGGAACTGGCGGCATCCCACTCGGAAGGTCAGAGCTACCATCACCTGGCAAGAGCTTTCCACAGTCAAAGTCCCTTCCTCATCCATTGAGGCAGGTGGGTGATGCGCTGGCATCAGAACCTCTCAAATCCATGACCTCTCTTCCTGTCCTCGGGTCCTAGGTTTCGGATATAGATTTCTGCTGTGCGACAAAGGCATCCAGTGTCGCCCTTGCGGGGTTCATGATGTTGGGTGTCCGATACCTCCGATCATCATCCAGTTGGTGTAAATCAGCATGACGGGATCATCCATTTGAAATAGACGACGAAGAGCGCACGTTAGAAGCGCCGGGAAGGGCTCGGGATTGAATGAAGGAGGGGAAAAGTGAAGAGGAGGCGAGATTCCTTTCCGTTTGCCTTGCCCGATTCGAGGCATGTCGTTGGAGGTAGTGGTGGGGTGACGCGGGTTTGGCCGTTCCGAGGCGCCTCACTGGAGACCGATACGTCGATGGATTTCCGCCTGGATGGTCACCAGGACTTGCCTTTCTTGGTCGTGCGAATGTGTCGAGGTTTGATGTGAGGTTAAAATTCATCAAGGGGAGTTGTTTCATGAGTCTGGGCTTTTCTAAATCATGGGTGCAAGGTGACTTGGCTGTCTCTCAAGGTGCTTTTTCTGGTGCCTGAGGTTGCCGTTGATCGTTTGATTGATAAACTCAGGCATCAAAGGCACTACGGGAAAACCACCGGCTCTCGCTGGACCAGGCCACTGGTGCTTCGGCAGCCACACCCGAGTGCCTTGGACTGTAACACTGTAAGAACCATCACCTTATCAATGGATGGATCCAATCCAGATCACCATACGTCAGTCTTCAAGACATGAAACTCTGCACATGCACGCAATGGACATTCTTGATCATGACCTCATTTTTTCTTTTTTAAACAGACTGCCTGACCAGGCACGCCCATCATAGACATCCCGTCCCAGAACGAGGTCAAAACCGGGAAACAAGTACAAGTCAGACCGAGATTCCCTGAGCCATGCGATGCAAATTTCGAAGCCTTTTGTTTCAGAGAAAAAGCACGCCACGCCCCTCCATACCCCGTTTCCTTTCTACCCAGATGTCCGCCATCCCCGAAAACTGCAAGTTTGTTTTGATTTAAGCCTGCAATTGACTGTTAGCACATGTCCTTGCCATACACCACGTGGAAATTTATATCATTCGGGCTGCTTCGTACCTTGATGGCGAACTTGCGCTGGGGGAAGTGAACGCTGCGCTTCTTGGCCTTCTCCAGCACGCGGGACTTCTCATCGGGTGATAGTCGGCGGCGGATGGCACGGGTCTGCTTGGGTCGGAGGTCGAGAGGAGCGTACTTCTTGTTCTTGTAGAACAGGCGGAGCTGAGCCCTTTGCTTGGCGTTGATAACGGTAAGGACACGGGCGATCGACTTGCGGAGGTCGTGGCTATTAGGGAGAGACGCATTAGCTCGCGTGTTCTCGACAAAGATTTTTTTTCCCTTTCGCGATTCGAAATCGTCATAGGTGGGTTGCTCACATCTTGTTCAGCTTGGTGCCGGACGAAGCGACCTTCTGGATGCGAAGCTGTCCGAGCTCGCTCTTGAGCTCAGCGAGCTGCTTCGTCAAATCATCCTTGTTCTTGCTCCAGAGCGCACCAGCCTTGACCTTGCCCGACGACTACAACAACCTGTCAGCGATCCGTTCGTCTTAAATATCCCCGTGTGTATGCGTGTGTAGTGATGTCGGAGTCATGGCCAATTCGAAAGTGTATTCTCGATCGGGGGTTGGATGTGTGTGTGTGGTCTGTCGAATAATTTCGAGGGGGGTGCTGCTGCCACAAGACAGATGGACAACTCGAGGGCCGCCATTCTATCTGGGCGAGGGCAAGAAGGTGCGTACTCACCATCTTGAATAGCTTCGAAGTGGTGTGCGAAGTGTGTCGACGAGTGTGTTGGGAAAATATCAGCCTCGACCGTCACCGTCCGTGTCGCGATGGGTTCGTTTGGGCGTAGGAATTTAGAGAAGTTTGCCGAGAAAGTGAAAAATTGCCCTAGGGTTTGTGAAGGGGAGGGAAAAGTGGATAATTCGTGAGGATTTGCAATTTTTGATTGGGCTGTGGGTGGCCCCGTTTTCAGGAGGGGCTGCACCTCACGTGCTGATTCTCGTGACCTTGAAACGGCGCTAGTCAAGGCGGTGAATAATTCTGCCGCTTCCTTGGACCAGGTGTCGGTCCGGTTGTCGTCAGGGAGTTTGGTCGGAGCTGGATGGTCGATCAAGCTTGTAAGAGTCCATCACACACGTATTCTTGTCGCAACTACCGTTTTAATCCTCACACATAATGTCTGCGCCGTCGGGTAATGCGGGCTGGGCCCAACTAAGGCAGCAGGCCCGAACATTAGAAACCCAGGTTCGCAGAGTGGCATCATGCGCCGAGGGCATTCGCTGACGTCGTCACCAGACGGAGAACCTCTTCCACACGTATTCCCAGTTCTCGGCGGCTACGAGCATTCCTCCAAAGCCTACAGATGAGGAGCGCACCACTGAGAAGAAGCTTGAGGAGCTACTTCAGAAGGTATGCGCCCACGGCTCAGCTTCATCAACCGTGTTAACCCAGTCCTCAGCGCGAAACTGTCATCGATCAGCTCGCCCGCCTCCTCGACTCCGAAGCCGCCCTCACAGCATCTGCCCTTAAACAAAACAACCTCTCCCTCCTCCGCGAGAAGCTCTCGGGTCATAAGCGGGACCTCGCGCGACTGCGATCAACCCTCCAGCAAGCCCGCGACCGCGCCAACCTCCTGACCAACGTCCGCTCCGACATTAATGAATACCGCCAAAACAACCCCGAGGCCGCCGAGGCCGACTATATGCTCGAGGAGCGCAACCGCATTGACAACAGTCACAACATGGCCGACAGTGTTCTTAGCCAGGCGTACGCCGTTAACGACAGTTTCAACCTGCAGCGCGAGACCCTGGCCAGCATCAACCGGAGAATCACCCACGCCGCGAGTCAGGTGCCAGGGATTAACACGCTGATCACGAGGATATCGGCAAAGAAGAGAAGGGATGGCATCATCATGGGGGGCTTCATCGCTTTTTGCTTCATTCTGTTCTTCTTCCTCTCGTAAAACGGAAATGGGGCAGCTTGCATATGGGACAGGCGTTCAGGGGTATCAGCGTGTTTTGTATTGTACAACATGGTGGGGTCATGGGTGTCTAAGTTACAATGCTCTTCCGCGACGGGAAGGCGTCTAATTACAACGGCTTGGGAACCTCTAGATGCTGTTTGCCCGGATGTTGCTCCTTTGCCGTGGCTGGCATGGTAGCCTCCCTCTTGATCTCGTCCACCAACCGTGAGAGACCCTTGGCCAATCCCTCCTGCTCGACGGGATGAGCCGTTCCGCTTCCCGCCCATCGGACGCGGCAGTATTGATCGACCAGAAAGATGTAGCCGACTTTACTGTTGAGCAGTCCGATTGACTCGCGAATGTCGTCGGTGATGCCTCGTCGCACGAGGAAGTACTTGTCCCAGTCCTTCTCGGGGAATTGCCTCCGCAGCGATCCCATAAAGAACTTGACCAACCACGCCTTGCCCGCATTGTCTTCGTAGTTGATATGAACCATCTGCGTGATGTCGGGGTGCTGCGCCAGTGCGTCGTGTAGCGCTGGGTTCTCTTCCTTGGAGGTGAAGGACTGGGCCTGCTGCTCGGCCCATCGGCTGCTGAAGATGGATACGACGCTTGCCTTGCCCGAGAGGAGAGGAGTGGTGTCGCGTGGGTTCTTGTCGGTCTTGAGGAGGGTCTCGCCGTAAAAGTTGGGGAAGAAGAGGGAGAGCTCGGCCTTGAAAAGTCGTGGAGGCGCAATGAAGGACTTGCCTTCGTGGTATTGCAAGTTTCCCCAGTCTCGGAAATAGGGTCTTGATATCTTGGCCGTCCTACAATTATGTATAAGAAAAATTGTCGACTCGGGTCCTCTAGTGGTGGTTCTTACAGCTCCTTTCGCCTTTGCAAGTGCTTGTCGTAGTCGACAAAATCCTCACGGCGCTGACGCATTGATCGGTGGTCAATGCCAGTATTCTCACCAGCCTTGGGCGGGAGGGGCATGCCGATCGGCCGGGGGAGGGGCTTCGGCGTGAAGACGCCCTGCTGTCGCTTGCCGTAGCTTCGCGGAGCTTCGATCGGGGTACCGGCGACATTTGCCTGAGGGTCCAAGGAGGCGCCGGACCCGGGCTTTTCGGTGGTCGCCGCCCGCACGGCGGAGGATGTAAATGAGCGACGGGCCTGACAAAAGAGACATGTCAATGGCCGACGGGCGAGGCCTGAAAGGGCCAGGTCGAATCGTCGTGACGCCATGGCCGAGGCGTGAGTGGTTGATGATTGCGGCTCTTTAACGTGTGGAAATTTCGCTCTCAATCAAGAATGTCCCCACACCAAAGATAAGATTTGGAGGAGCACGGCCGGGCTGTGGGGAAGAGAGAGCCGAGGACTCGGTCAGATCGGGCTTTAGTTTCAAGACTGCCGTCATTCCCCCGGACTGCGGTTATCCACGGTCATGAGCCGACCGAAGCCAGCCTTTCGGCTTTAGACAATGCCTTCCATTGCCATTGTTCTCCTCTTCCTGGGAGACTTGAAATTCTGACATGTCCTCTCTCTGACTTCTTCTCCTCGCAGGTGCAATTGCAAGTTAATCATGTTTCTTCAGCGTGGATCTCGAGTGCTGCGAAAGCAATGGCATGTCGCCAGAGGCGTGGGCCAGATGGCCATGGCGTCACGGACACCCATGAATGCCTGTCCTCCCAGATGGTTCAGCGAGTCGAGGAGGTTAATGGCTGTGAAGCCTGTACTCCTGGCCGACATTGGAGAAGGCAAGTCAATCATCTACACTATCCGCCTGGTGATGCACCTGAAAGCGCACGACTAACACGCAACAGGCATCGTCGAGTGTGAAGTCATCCAGTGGTTCGTGGAACCTGGCGCTCGGGTCGAGGAGTTCTCCCCGCTATGCGAGGTCCAGAGCGACAAGGCCTCTGTGGAAATCACAAGCCGCTTCTCGGGCGTCGTCAAGAAGCTCTACTACGAGACGGGCGAGATGGCCAAGGTCGGCAAGCCGTTTGTCGACATTGATATCGAGGGCGAGGCCAAGCCCGAGGATGTCGACGCCGTGGTCAGCCAGCAACCCGAGAAGGAGGATGTCCCTCCCCCTCCGCCGTCCTCCTCAGAGTCCAAGCCCGAGCAAACACAAAAGACATCTCCAGCACCTGCTGAGGCACCAGTAAAGGAGAAGGGCAAGTGCGCAAACCTGGCCACACCGGCTGTGCGACACCTCTCCAAGGAGTTCAAGGTCGACATCATGGATATTGATGGCACCGGCAGAGACGGCAGAGTCCTCAAGGAGGATATTTACCGATTCGTCAAGGAGAGGGATGCCAAGGCCAGTGCGCCAAGTGCGCCGTCGTCTGCACCACGGGATACTTCAGTGCAGACGGAAACGGTTGTGCCACTGTCCAGCACCCAGATGCAGATGTTCAAGACCATGACACGGTCCCTGACTATCCCGCACTTCCTCTACGCGGACGAGGTCGACTTTTCAAACTTGGTGGAGCTGCGCAAGCGTCTCAACCGTGTAATTGCCCACGGCGTCGCGGTGGACGGACAGCCATCCAAGCTCTCCTACCTCCCCTTCATCATCAAGGCCGTGTCCCTGGCGCTGTATCAGTACCCAATGCTCAACGCCAGGGTGGACGTGGACGCCAAGACAAACAAGCCGTGCCTGGTGCACCGGTCGCAGCACAACATCGGCATCGCCATGGACACACCGGGAGGCCTGGTGGTACCCGTGATCAAGGACGTGGGCTCTCTCAACATCCTATCCATCGCGGCAGAGCTATCACGGCTGCAGAGCCTCGCGGCGCAGGGCAAGCTCTCGCCGGCCGATTTCCAGGGCGGCACCATCACGGTTTCCAACATTGGCAACATCGGCGGCACCTACGTCAGCCCCGTCATCGTGGAGCGCGAGGTGGCGATCCTGGGCATCGGGCGGATGCGGACGGTGCCCGCGTTCGACGAAGAGGACCAGCTCGTCAAGAAGCAGATCACCAACTTTAGCTGGAGTGCTGACCACCGTGTCATTGACGGCGCAACCATGGCCCGGGCAGCTGAGGTTGTGCGACAGATAGTGCAGGAGCCGGACATCATGGTGATGCACCTCAAGTAATAGAGAGCGTTGATGTAACTAGCAAGCAGATTACCAAAAACAATGTAAACGAGATAGACTGAAAAGATAGAGAATCGGGCTGTGATGCATCCGATGCTGATGCAGACGGGGTTCGTCCATCCTCATCTGGAAATAGCCGATGTTTCCCATCTGCTCGCACTTACACAATAGGCATAGACAACCGAACTTTTGTCCTTTTTTTTTTTTTTTTGCTGAGAGATACTAGAAAAACGCATAATGCAGAAAATTATTGATTCCGCAGGAACATGCGCTGTTTGTCCCCCCGGATTCGCAACGAGCCCTGCTGATCTCCTGTCCCCATGACCTCGCCGTGCGTCTCTGCCCATGTAAGTCGCCGGATACGTTCATGCACCCCGCCTCGAGGAAGCTGTCACTCGAGGATCGCCTTGGCCCTGGCTAGCTTGGGTAGGCGGGTTGTGAGATGAGCAGTCATGATCATGCCAGCTTGGTCAGCGAGACGTGGCCGCTCACATGTCGACGAGTGCTCGGTCCCTCTTTTAGCAATGTGTGGATGGGCAGAGGAAGCCATGAGCTGTCAAAGCCGGTAGGTTCGGTATCATTTCAGGATAAGGTAGCATAAATGACATGGATAGTGTGCTAGCAAAAGCCGGATCAATAGCTACATGCCCATTGACTTTGTTGGTCGTGTGCAGTCCGACCCTGAACCGTTTGTCTTTACCGTAACACATGGTGCTCGATGTATTACCCTGCATCGAATGACACGAAGTCGCAGATGGGGGCATGACAACCTCCCATCGGAGAGAAGGCCCTTGCATCAAACTAGTCCGTGAGGCCATCTACCGCGTACAGTCACTAGTTAGGGCATCTTCTGGTCACTGATCCGTAATACATCGGAGCGCACTGGTCAGGCGTTGTGCCATGGTGGGAACAGATGGAGGCGTTTCGTGTCAAAAATTTTCTTTGCATTCCAACCCACGTCTCACAAGAGACTGATGGGTTTTGTTCAAGACTAATTACCTGACATGGGCATGGGGGGAAGACAAGGGAACCCATGCCGGGATGGGGATGGGGATGGGGATGGGGCGGTGACCCCTGGGCTTAGGCTTAGGCTTGGACTGGGCTGGGGGTGTCTGGCCATGTGCCGAACAAACAATGACGACCACGAGCATGCTCGTGTCTGAGTTGAGGTCATCCATTGTATCACAGTCAGCCATGGATGCGACAAACCCCAGACTCAAGAGCGTCAACCCCAGCTTTTGCCTCCCCGTGCCATCCCGCGCGCGGCGTCTCCCTCGCATGCCTAGCACAACGCCCAGACACACAACACACGCACACAAAACCAAGGATCTTCTCATCCCTTTCCCATGCCCGTCCCTCTTTCGCCAATCCATGCATGAAATGCAAGCAAGCAGCCCTCACCCCGCACCCCGCCCGAGACTGGCTATGTACAATTGGTCGGCTCCAACTTGGACGGTCTGCGGGGGCTGCAACCAAGGATCAAGGCCGCCGCCTAGTCAGAGGCCGCGGCTGGCTTCACCGCATCGGAGAGCTCTCCGAATGGCCGGAGCACCGGCAGCAGCGACGACGCGCGCGACTGATTTCCCAACGCCATAAAAATTCCTTTTGAAAAATACTCCGTTGTTAATGATTTAATGTCCGTAACGCTGTGACTCCCGGCTCGAAAACTCTTTTCGGATGGTGTTGGCTGCAACGACACTGCGTTTGTGAGTGCCTGTGGGCCTGTGTACCACCATGTGTAAGGTGTAATATGATATGATGAAAGACCGCATCACGGCTATGACCTGTTGTCGGCCTTGGTCATGGTCTCCAACACGTTGGCCAGGGCTTCTTGCTGCACCTCATCGAGAGTTTTGCTGACATCGATGGTGATGACGTCCTTCTCGTCACTCGAGGGCCGCTCGAGGATGTCGAACTGGCTGTGGACCATGTTGGCGCCCATGTAATGATTTTGTCGCTGTTGCACGCGGGCGAGAAGGACCTCTTCAGCAGCGTCGAGGAAGACAAAGTGAATGAGAATTCGATGGTCGTAGTATCCCGCCACTCGGATCACATCTCGGTACTTTCGCTTGAGGGCTGAGCAGGTGAGAACGACGCCGCTGGATCCGGCATTGAGGCGGTGGATTGACTCTTCTCGGAGAGCAGTGAGCCAGTCCCAACGATCAGCATCCGTCAGAGGGATGCCATTTCGCATCTTTTCGATGTTGGCAGGGGGGTGATACTGGAGGACCGTGTTAGTGGTGACGTTGTGACGCCGCAAATCGTGGGGGGGGAAAAACCCCCGCGGGATGAGAAAAAAAGAGTCTTGTACATACCGAGTCACCCTCAACATAGGGCATGCCCAGAGTGTTGGCCAGATATTCAGCAACCGTCGTCTTTCCACATCCAGCAGGGCCCGTAACTAGCCAGATGTGCTGCTGCTCGTTGGTGTTGTGGCCATTGACGGCAACCGAGTTGAGCGATGGGGGTGCTGCCGTCATTGGTGAGGAATTGGTGGGGGTCGCTTGGAGAGATGGTGGCAAGGCGATGGAATTTGGGTTGGACGCCTTGATGGGCAGAGGAGTGGAATCGTAGGAAAGCATCGTGGAATAGTTGTCGAGGGTAAAAAT
This sequence comes from Fusarium vanettenii 77-13-4, assembly GCF_000151355.1. NCBI lineage: Eukaryota > Fungi > Ascomycota > Sordariomycetes > Hypocreales > Nectriaceae > Fusarium > Fusarium vanettenii. The sequence continues at coordinate 1,244,698 of NW_003315881.1, forward strand.
GATAGGATTCGTGAGGTGTAAAGTGAATACTGGTGTTGAAGTAATGGATGGTTCCTTCTCTTAAACGCCTATTGCATAATGGTACACGAAAGGCTCAAGTCGACGTGACAGGTGTAATAGGCCAATGTCTGCCTAGTCCTAACAAAGCGATTGATGCAAGGCAATGTAAGGTTTTGAGTGATGTAAAAAAGGGACAAACACAAACGTCAAAGAGACACAAAGAGGTGAGGCACTGTAGGTAGGTTGGACAAGAATCCGGGGGGTCAGGGGGAGGCAGACGACGGATCTATATAAGGTTGACGACGGGAAAAATGACAATTCAGGCTCAACAAGACGGGGAGAAGGCCGTGACAGGCACGACGACTTGGTTCGTCTGGGCCTGGCAGTCTTTGCCAGTTCCATTGTCCAAGTGACGTGGGGGGGAGTGTGTAATGGTTAGGCCCCAGTGGGCCGGGTACAGGAGCCTCCGCCTGCCCTTCCAGGGGCGTGGGCAAGAATTGGGGAGGTGTGTGGTATTGGATTGGAGCCCGGCATGGAGGTTGAGAGAAATAGGGAGGACGGGCGAGCATGATGGAACCGGGCATTTTTCCCCTTTACGAGTCCACTCTGGCACCCGCCATTTCCTAAAGGCACCGTGGTGAAGCAGTGAGTGTGGAGTTGAGACCTTGGTGAGTGGGAACGTGGAGAAGAATGCCAGGGCCCGTCACGGACGGATTGCTAGACCGACAAAACCTGGACGGGACTGGACTGGACAAATTTGTCACTATGATGAGTCTATGTCCGTGGTCAGTTGGTGTTTCTAGCCCTGCTAGAGAAATTGCTTATTACTCACTTGTGCAACTAGAAAATGCCAGCAGAGCCTCGAAACCTGCCTCATCTCGTCGTTCCACTATTTCGTATTGTGTGCGCGTGCTAGGTCACGAGGTCATACTTTTGCTCCCGTGCTTGGCGGCAGTTTGATGTCACCGTCAAGACACAATCATCAAACAATTGCGAGGCGGCTTTAGGCGGACAACACCTCAGCCTCGAGGCGCGCATCATGCTGCATGTAGACGTCGTCCATCCAGAGACCGAGTCCTCACAGAGACGGTAGGGGCAAACGTAGCAAAGCGACCTGCGGCATCGGATTGGATGGGAGGCTGAGTGACTCCCCCGGAAAAGAATCCATGCAGTGGAGGTTGCTTTTCCTTGTCGACCACCCAATTCCCGCCTTTTTGCAATTCCTGTGTCTGTCAGCCGTCACACTCAGTAGCAGCCCTGGTGCCCGCTCTCGCCGACCACGCAACATCAATTGGTGTAACGAGCTCCAATCATTCCCCAAACACCGACATCCCCAACAATGGCCCCCATGCTCTCTCCCAATGACCCCCCTTGGAGAATGTCCAACCCGGGTTACCAGCAGGCAGAGCGAGCGGTCGGTCGGTACAGCAGGGAAAGAAAAAGGAGAATGACAATCCTCCCTGTCTGCCGACCAGATTCTCACATCCGCAGATCCAATACGCATCCGGCCCGACTCTACGGGCAGGACAGATGAGCTCATACCGTACGCAATGCCCACGCGCACAGCAGGTTTGCCAGTCCGAACGAACCGAACCCCGGATTTCATGACCAAACTTGACCGAAACACCACCTGGACCATGGCCGATGATCGCCACCGCGCCCAAAGGGCTGGGTCAAATCTCCCGACTCGAGTCAACGAGATCCCTCCCGTCTCTTGACCCAAAGACGTTGGGATGCTTGCCCCAGGTTTATCCCCCTTTGCCTGTCTCATCCCATTTTCCTCAATGGCTCATGGACTTGGACCAGCTTGAAGCTAGATGGCTGCGGCATCTGGCCCGGCACTGCACGAGCAAAGTCGGCCATTGCTCATGCTGGGATCAGGTCACGACGGCAAAGCGCCGTCTCGTCTCGTTTTGGAAAGAGGCGCCGGGCGGTCATCGCCGTAAAACTTCTATGTTTGTCGTCAAAGACTGGGGCAAACAGGATCGGTTGGTAGTGTACCTCCGCAGCGCGGCACCGGCACACCCCATCAGGTCGTTTCAGGCGGCAGTCATGATCTGGACGAGAGGATGCTTGGATGAGGGTGAGAGCCGCGGCAACGCAGCGCAGTAGTTGCAGCGGCCAACACAAGGCTGATCAGATTATTGCATGCTTGTCTTACAAGCTTGCATCTGCATGGGGAGGGCGCGTGAGGGCGGGCAGGCGTTGTCTTCCCCGCAGAAGACTCAGCTTCGAAGGACCCCTCGAGTCTTCTCTGATCCAACCCAACCATGCACCCGCGGTTGAGGATCCGTTTGCCGTGTGGTGAGGGAGGAGCTCCGTCAAGGCAGAGGGTGTCTCTTCATCAGACAATTCTCCTCCACCCCCAACCCAACCAAGAAAAGAAAAAGAGGCACAAGGGGAGAAAAAGCGGTAGCGTGGAGTGTGGAGCTGGCGCGTGGGGGTCGCAGACTTGCAGGTCAGGTGGTGGTGGACCTGGCGTTGCCCCACAAGCTACTGGAAGCCTCACCCAGCCAGACCAGAAGATTCCAACCGACTTCATCGAAAGGAACAATCCATGATTATAAACTTGATTATTAACATGGACACAATGCTCATCGTGATGCTTTTGCAACTGATAGATACAAGTATTAGGATTCAATTGGAGAATTAATCTGTGAGAATACCTGTCACAGAGTGACTAACACAGCCACAACCACAGAATTCAACTTCACATCTTCAACGCACAACTTGCTGGCATGTACGCTTTGGCATGGCCCTTTCTAGGCTTACCCGGCTCAGCTTGACTCGGCTCAATAGGGGGAGCTATTTTGCTTCCCCGGCCGGAATCACCACGTCGACCTGGCCAACCACAACCGCCCGTCGCCCTCCCACCCTCTCACCACGCCCCATAGACCGTCCCGCCCGGGTGGATGTCTAGATTCCGAAGCGCTGGCTCGATGGACGACACCGGGTCGGCGCCGTTGATCTTGTTAGTGCTTGCTTGCTTGCTTTCTTGCGTGCAGGAAGGAGCCCTGGTCTCCGAATCTCGAGTTTCATCAACGCCACACCGCTTGAATCTGTCTCCGATTCTGTTGCATCTCTCCAAGTGTTGTTTCGCGAGCACTACCATATAGTTCTCTTCCACCTATCCCACGGTGTTTCTTTTATTCATTACTTGACGACTCCTGTATAGTCCTCACTCAACTGCTGACCCCTCAAAACCTGCTTTGTCAACCCTTCTCGAACCCTGGCGATGGAGCCCCGGACCGTCTCTCCGTCTACACCCGTCCCTGGCATGTCCCACATGGCAACGCGGTGAAGCTGCGTCTCCAAATTGCGCTGCCCCGACCAGTCAAAATTTACGAGGACTCGTGGGTAATGTGACCTCCAAGGGTAGCATCCGCTGTACTGAACGCCCGAGGCCTCTTGGCCGACACTTGGCCATCCATGACATGATACCGTATGCATCTCATCTCGTCCGAAACCGCCGTGTATGCCGCGGGGTACGACACAGCCCAGAGCTTCATGCAAGACTCTGGACTGGCCAGTGGGGTCATCTCAATGGAAGGTCTTTCGGGAAGGAGATCGGGAACTTTCTCGGTTCGGCTCGCGGTTTGAACTTGTCTTGTGCTGTTGCCGTGGGGGTCGATGAGCGTCAGATAAACTGCTCTTTTGGCTCTCCGGCATGGAACTCGTGAAATTGGGCACTTGAACTTGGCCAGACTTGGCAGATGCTCAAGATTCTCGTATCAATTAGTTGTGAACTTGTTTGCTATCTTCTCGAGAGACTATTCGCGCAAGCTGCGACATGCTGTTCTCTGTCGCCTCGACTCAGAATGGGGAGAGGACGTTGATAAGATGTACGATACCGATAATGAATAAGAGAATTAGGCAATGTGTAGCGGTTAATAAGCCTTAGTTAGATTGAGACTCAGGCACTCTATGGACGTCTCGCTGACCTTGGTAGTGATACTGAGGAGTCTCGTACTGTTGCAGATATATTACAGCGAGATTAGACTGTCACTACGTGAGTACAAAATAATATGGACTATCAAATAAGAGTTTCCAATAGCACGTGAGATATTCTAGTCATGGAACAATGGAGAACAATGATATACCTGTATTCAAGAGCCACTTGATTACCCGGCAGATATACCCCTTCAAACTACACCACTAGGACCATGTCATGATATACATGATCTTGGCATTCAGAGAGTCATGATCAGGCAAAACAAGGCTTCACGTGAAATTATTGCACTACTCGGGAATTATTTCTATCCTCGCTATTCTAGAATGCTACATTCCGCGTGACGCATGTGGGTTGACGCACAGGATGTGACTGTGACTGCGACTGCCACCCGCTGCAAGTGATTTTGATCCAATCTTTTCAACTTTCAACTCTCAAGTTGCACAAGGCTAAAGACTATTCAAACAACCTATCGGGTCCATCCCAGAATTCGAATTGATTGGATACTGTTGCCTTGTTCAAGCTTGCAACCAGTGCTGGTGCCCGTCCATGATGCCCTAAGTAGGTGTCATGGTGGGGAAAGACACGCCTGGCTACAGTCGGTGCTAGCCCTGGTTGGCAACTAGGTGGCTGCCGCCTCACGCAAAGATCCCCCGCGTTTTGCCTGGACACGTTTGGCAGTTGCGTTGCGTTTGTGCCCAGATACAAAGGATCGATTGGCCGACCTGACGTGAGCACAAGCGGCATGCCTTCTCCCAGCTTCATCTCACCGTCTTTCATTCTTCGAAGACTGCCATTGCCCTCCCTGAGATCCGCAGCATCGAAGCCTTCTATCGCCGCTATACGACGACCCCTCACTCACGTTACAGCTTCCTTTGGACGTCAGACCCTTCGAGCCTTTTCAGCCTCTGCCGTCGTCATGAACTCGCACGAGCTGGCCCACTACCTCGCTGACCAGCCTCCCTCGGTCGTCAGGCTTGAGATTGAGAAGCACTTCGAGCCTCTGACTGACAAGCAGAAGCGCTATGCTCACTTTATCAGCAAGTAAGTCATCTCTGATCGGCGGTAGCTCCAATCTCAACCTGCCCGAGTTGACCGCGGGCTATCACGTGGGCGCCTCCATGCTAACCACCCACCAGAGCCGCCTTTGCTGGCACTAGGATCGTCCTGCGCCAGATCTCTCCCGAGTCTGAGCCCATCTACGATCTGATTCTGGCTCTTCACAAGTCTGCCAAGGGCGACTGGAACGCCTTGGCCAAGCAGGCCGGTGTCGAGGAGGATGAGGTCACTCGCTTCCTCGAGTACGCTGCCATGTTCCTCGGCAACAATGGCAACTACAAGAGCTTCGGTGACGCCAAGTTCATCCCTCGCTGCAGCGAGAAGACTGTTGCTGCTCTGGCTGCCACCTCCCCCGAGGCTTCCAAGTTCTATGAGGCCACAAAGGGTGGCATCTTCAGCGCTGACAACCCCGCTATTATGCACTTTGGCTACCCCGATGATGGCCACATGACAACCTACTATCCTGACTCTGCTCACATCACCAAGGACGAGATCAAGGCTGTCTCGGACTGGATGGAGGCCAAGGGCCTCCTGCCCGAGAACAACCGACTCCGAAAGCTCCAAGATGGCAACTTTGAGATTCTGATTGCCTCGGCCGTCAAGGACATCCCTGCTGAGGGCGGTGATATTGGCAAGGAGACAGAGTTCACCGTCGAGGACGGCCCGCTGAAGGGCAAGACTATCAAGCTTGTCTACGGCGACTATTCCGCCGAGATGAAGAGCATTGCCACATACATCAATGGAGCTGCCGAGAACGCCGAGAACGATACCCAGAAGAACATGCATATCGCATACAACAAGTCCTTCGAGTCCGGCTCTCTGAAGGAGTTCAAGGACAGCCAGCGGTTCTGGATCAAGGACAAGGGCCCTATGGTCGAGTCCAACATCGGTTTCATCGAGACATACCGAGACCCTGCCGGTATTCGTGGCGAGTGGGAAGGCTTTGCCTCCATCGTTAACCTTGAGCGAACACGCGCCTTTGGCGAGCTTGTGTCCAAGGCCCCCACACTCATCCCTCTGTTGCCCTGGGGTAGCGAGTTCGAGAAGGACAAGTTCCTGTCCCCTGACTTCACCTCTCTTGAGGTCCTGACTTTTGCCGGCTCCGGTATCCCTGCTGGTATCAACATTCCCAACTACGATGACATCCGACAGACTGAAGGTTTCAAGAACGTTTCCCTCGGAAACGTCATGAGTGCCAAGGCCCCCGATGAGAAGATTCCTTTCATCCGCGATGAGGACCTTGAGGTTTACAAGAAGCAGCGAGATGCTTCTTTTGAGGTCCAGGTTGGCCTTCACGAACTGACTGGTCACGGTTGCGGCAAGCTCCTGCAGGAGACATCTCCTGGTAACTTCAACTTTGACAAGGAGAACCCCCCTGTTAGCCCCGTCGATAACAAGCCCATCACGACATGGTACAAGCCTGGTCAGACCTGGGGCTCTGTCTTTGGTAGCATTGCTGCGTCATACGAGGAGTGCCGAGCTGAGCTTGTCGCTATGCACCTGAGCTGCGAGTTCCCCGTCCTTAAGATCTTTGGCTTTGGAGACGGCTCCGAGGACATCAACGGTGAGGCTGGTGATGTACTGTATGCTTCATACCTCTCCATGGCTCGGGCTGGACTTGCCTCCCTCGAGATGTGGGATCCCAAGAGCCAGAAATGGGGACAGGCTCACAGCCAAGCTCGCTTCTCCATTCTCAAGTGCTTCCTTGAGGCCGATGACGACTTCTGCAAGCTCGACTACAAGGAGGACGATCTTTCGGATTTGACGATCAAGCTGGACCGATCCAAGATTCTCACAGCCGGCCGAGATGGTAAGTTCCCGGTAACCCTGACCTGAATGTTAAGCTAATATGTTTCGTTTAGCTGTTGCCAAGTACCTCCAGAAGCTTCACATCTACAAATCTACTGCTGATGTAAAGACCGGCACTGACTTTTACGTCCACATGACGACTGTTGACCCCGAATTCTGGGGCAAGAAGGTCCGCGACACTGTCCTCAAGAACAAGCAGCCTCGCAAGGTCTTTGTCCAGGCCAACACCTCGTTGGACGAGGCGTCTGGAAAGGTTTCGATCAAGCACTACGAGGCCTCGCTTGTGGGCATGGTTGAGAGTTGGGCGGACCGTGACCTGTAAATGTGGATAAACAAGGAGAGCAAGAGCAAATGAAGAGCAAGTCATGATGGTGTACAGATATGAGAACATTAACAAGTCATGATCGTGTAGAGGCTAGAATCTGTAGAATAGAAGAAGCAAGAACAAAACATGCTGTGTCGACAGCCAGGCCATAGTCAAGAAGTCCACCCTTGGTTGGAGAGTTGATAGACACTCCAGATGGTCCAGGGCGCACCACGCACACAATTTGAAACTTGAACTCCAAATCCCACCAACGACATATAAAATATTCAATGTTGTCTCAGTTCAGACAGAAGCATCAGAGTTGCATTTTTTCTCGTTCCTTTTCACCCGGTAGACGGGAAATCCAAAAGTGGGAATTCATCATCATCGGCCTCTCACCGGAAGCCTCTAGATTGTTTTGTATGCTCGTTTGTTTTTTGACTGTAAAACCTGATTACAGACGCCAAGATGTGACCGATGCCGTCGACTTCCAAATGCAATTGGCCAAACCAGCCCATTTCGGAGACCCTTCCCGTTCTACTAGAACCCGTCGTGTGTCGCAACCCCGGTACTCCCGCCGCCCCGGCACAAGATGGACTGCCATTTACCAGGCCATCTCGTGGGGCTTGTCACCCTTCCGCAAGCTGAAGGAGCTGGCGAGGTAGGAGGCCAGCAGATCCACCTTCTTGATGTTGGCAATCAGAGCCTTGTCGATGGCCTTCTGGTCGGCGGCGCGGCTGCTGTTGATCTCCTTCTTCTGTAGCCCGTGTGTCAGTTTTTGATCTCATCTTGTTCTCTCGAATGGTCCTCATACCTGGGGCTTCTCTCCCTGCTTGAAGAAAGCCTCCTCACCAGCCTTCTCCTTGGCCTTCTCGGCGGTGAAGTACTTGGGTTGGGAGATCTCCTCAATCTTGCTCTCGTCGAGGCCGGAGATGTCGACCTTGTAGGAGGTGGCGATGACGTATCGGGAGTTGACTCGTCGCAGGGGGACACCGTTGATCTTGAAGGGGCCGGTGACGAGGAGGACACCCTGGTCGAGGGACTTCAGGAGGATGACACGCTTGCCACGGAAGCGGCCAGCGAGGAGGATGAGGACAGTGCCGGGCTGGAGGGACTTGCGAGGAGTCCACGATCGGACGGCCTTGCGGACCTATGATTTGCACCTGTTAGCGAGTGATGCTGAAGGTTGCTGTTTTGAGGCTGCTATGAAATGCGTGCTTGTCGCCAATCGGTATGTGGTCGTTGGGTTGCTGGTTATGTGTGTGTGTGTTCGATATCGTGGGACATGAAATATTTCAAGCCCTGTCGCTTCTCTCTGGTCGTTCTGCGCCGGCATGACAAAATTGCCAACGGTCGAGTTGATCTCAATCCGCCTCTCCAAAACCCCCAATCCACGCGCCTCCTCAAGGAAAATACACAGCTGCTCGCAAAGAGCCATCATCATCACCGCCAAAAGAAACTCACCTTCTTGTTCTCGGCATCGTCGTCAGCGGGGTACCACTTCTTCGCCTTCTCCGAGGGAGCGGGAACCTCCCGGGTCGTCTTCCCGAACGTCTTGGATGTGGGCTTCGCCGACATGGTGACTCTCCTGGCTGGGTGACTTGGGTTGGGTGGTGAAGGAAAGGAAGACACTTGGTGTTGATGCGCCCGAAATGTTGGAATTCTGTGTGAAGGGCCGCTAACGAGTTTGTGGGAAGCAAAATGTGAACCCTCTGGCGCTAGCCCAATGGGGAAATGGTACGTGCTACCCGAGAGTTGGACATGGGGCTTCTTGCACGTGACGCTGATAAGATAAGAGCTCAAGAAAGTAAAGTGGCTCCCCCCCGATGGCGGCGGCCGAAGATGCGAGAAAGTGCTCCAGCCGTCATGAGACTGCTGGCCGAGGCTCTGTGCCGAGTAGATAATTGAGAGCTTCCCCCCGAAGATAGGATCTTTGATCCTGTTTTGTTTTTTTCACGATTGCTCTTTTCTACTCTTTTCTTTGTAATCGAGTGCACAATATGCAGGCTCGCAGACAATTGATCACTTCCACCCAGCGCCTGGCTGGTGCTGGCGCGCGGACCCGATCTACCCGACCACTTACACGAGTACTCGCAGCTCAACCTCTTCGCCCAACTCCTCTGCGATTGATCCCCAGCCTGGCCATTCGTTCGTACGCCAATGGCCGGCCGCACCCTCCCGGTGGTACTCACCGGATGAACATGGGCGGCGAGGAGGAGAAGCCCGCACTGGAGCAGTTCGGTATCGACCTGACTGCTCGGGCCAAGGACGGCAAGCTTGATCCCGTGATTGGAAGAGATGCCGAGATCCAACGGACGATTCAGATCCTATCTCGGCGAACCAAGAACAACCCGGTTCTTATTGGTAATGCTGGTACCGGAAAGACGGCCATCCTCGAGGGCCTCGCCCTTCGAATTGTTCGCGGTGATGTCCCCGAGAGCGTCAAGAACAAGCGGGTCATCAGTCTCGATCTTGGCTCACTCATTGCCGGCGCCAAGTTCCGAGGTGACTTTGAAGAAAGGTTGAAGAAGGTTCTATCAGAAGTTGAACAGGCCGAGGGCGAAGTTATTCTGTTCATCGACGAGCTTCATACTCTCCTCGGCCTCGGTAAGGCTGAAGGTTCCATCGACGCTTCCAACCTATTGAAACCCGCCCTGGCTCGTGGTGAACTTCAATGCTGCGGTGCCACTACACTCAACGAATACCGTCAAATCGAAAAGGATGTTGCACTGGCTCGACGATTCCAACCCATCATTGTTAGCGAGCCTTCGGTTGAAGATACTATCAGCATCCTTCGAGGTATCAAGGACAAGTACGAGGTCCACCATGGTGTCCGAATCACAGATGGTGCCTTGGTGGCTGCTGCGACTCTATCGAACCGATACATTACCGACAGATTCCTCCCAGACAAGGCCATCGATCTTATGGACGAGGCTGCAAGTCACCTCAAGCTTCAGCACGAGTCCAAGCCCGAAGACATTATGCGTCTCGACCACAAGATCATGACCATCCAGATCGAGCTCGAAAGTCTCAGAAAGGAATCAGACGTGGCGAGCAAGGAGCGCAGGGAGAAGCTAGAGAAGGACCTCGCCAAGTACAATGAAGAGATCTCGGTGCTCAACAGCCGCTGGGAGAAGGAGAGGGCCGAGATTGAGTCAGTCAAGAAGGTCCAGGAGGACCTCGACAAGGCCAGGTTTGAGCTCGAGCAGGCACAGCGAGAAAACAACTTTGGCCGTGCCTCGGAGCTCAGGTTTGGTGTCATCCCCAGTCTCGAGCAGAAGCTCCCTCAGGAGGGAGAGCCCAAGGAGTCCAAGGCTGAAGACACCCTCATCCACGACTCTGTCACCTCGGACGACATTGCCAATGTCGTGTCTCGCATCACTGGAATTCCAGTATCGAAGTTGACATCCGGACATATCGAAAAGCTGGTCCACATGGAAGACACTCTCAGGGAAGCTGTTAAGGGCCAGGACGAGGCCATCAAGGCCGTCTCCGACGCAGTCCGTCTGCAGAGAGCCGGTCTGAGCGGCGAGAACCGACCCCTGGCGTCCTTCTTCTTCCTTGGACCTACCGGTGTCGGCAAGACGGAGCTTTGCAAGAAGCTCGCCGCTTTCCTCTTCTCCACAGAGTCGGCGGTGGTCCGGTTTGATATGTCAGAGTTCCAGGAGAAGCACACCATCTCCCGACTTATCGGTGCCCCATCTGGCTACGTCGGCTACGAAGACGCTGGCCAGTTGACCGAGGCCGTCCGTCGCAAGCCATACGCCGTACTCCTGTTTGATGAGTTTGAAAAGGCTCACCGCGACATTTCTGCCCTACTGCTTCAGGTCCTCGACGAAGGCTATCTTACCGACGCTCAGGGCCACAAGGTCGACTTCAAAAACACTATCATCGTCCTCACATCCAACCTGGGTGCCGACATTCTCGTTGGCCAAAACCACCTACACCCTTACAAGGAGACGGCCGATGGAGATATTGACCCTTCAGTCCGCAAGGCCGTGATGGATGTTGTCGGCTCAGCGTACCCGCCCGAGTTCCTCAACCGTATCGACTCGTTCATCGTCTTCAAGCGCCTCGCCCTCAACGCGATCCGAGACATTGTCGATATTCGTCTCAAGGAGCTCCAGCAGCGTCTCGACGACCGACGCATCGTCCTGTCTGTGCCGAACGAGGTCAGAGACTGGCTCGCAGAGCGCGGCTACGATCCCAAGTATGGTGCTCGTCCTTTGAACCGGCTCATCACCAACGAGATTGGCAACCACCTAGCGGACCAGATCATCAAGGGCCAGCTCAAGATGGGTGAGACTGCTGAAGTCAGGATCCGCGACGACAAGGAGGGTTTGGAGATTGATGTCAAGCCCAAGGAAGAAGCTGCCCCTGCTGCCGCTACCTGAGGGACTTTGTTCAAGTCTTTGGAGTTTATTGGTTAACGAGTTTATGTGTTCCATGTCAACTTAATCACATGTAGTATTTTTGTACAATAGTATAGCATAGTCTCCCACTGTAAATAACGGCAAGAAAAAAAAAAGAATGGTCAGGATATCATGATAACATGGATCCAAATGTAGAATACCACGTTTGATACCCAATTCAAAAGCACGTCAAAAAAAAAATGCTCCTCGGATGTCATGCGCACTGTTGCCCGTATTGTGACCAGGTGAAATATCCCGCCACCATGATGGCGTGTTGAGGCCTGAATGGCAGCACCACATTCCTGTTCCGTGAGGCCTTGCAGGTCACATCATGATGAATGCACCCACCAACGACAGACTCCACACTCATCTCGTTGTCTCTCTCTCCACAGTCTTGCAGTGGGGAGGGTTACTCTGGTAAGCACCTTGTGATGGAGAGTTATGCCTCACTATCCTCGAGGATGCCAGAGTTGTTTGCTGCTTGGTTGACAGTCCACTACCACTCTGACATTGATATCTGCTAGACAGCATTACCCATGTTTTCCCCTTATCTTTCACAAGTCCCAAAGCCCAGTGACGAATCCCTCGCCAAGTCGTTTAGCTGACCTCGGCAAGTAATCATGTAGGACTGCATACTCCTACTGACCCAATCTTGGAGAGGACACTCATCATGAACATACTCTTCCAAATTATCATGGACGAAAAATAGATTCTCTACGTTCGATCACATCTACACATTCTTTTCAAACATGGCATCTTTAGAAAAAAACAGACATCTCTACGAGAACAGTCCAGTCTCGCATTAGCTCCTAATTCATGCGTTTCTCGTTACTCGGGTTCCAGTCATGGCCATGCTCCCTCATGAAAAAAAAGACACACAAAGATGAAAGAAAGAAACCAGTGCGCCACAGTGTGAGAGACTAGGTATCGTGCGTGTGGTGTAAGATCTGTGAGGATGCATTCTTTTCAAAGAGCAAACGACACCCGATTGACGACTGTACAAATATCCCGGGATTCCCCAAAAGACGCCTCCCATCATCACCCGACTTTTCCTCCAAGAGAAGAAAAAAAGAAAGTACGTTCTGTGTTCCTCGGGATGAGCTGAGCTGGCGACTCTTGCGAGAGGGAATTGATTGACCGGAAGGGCGAGGCGAGGCTCACGAGGAAGCACCAATTGAGAGAGATTGAGAAAGAGGGAACGCGGAAAAGAGGTTGCTTTAACAGAAAACGTCAAGACTGAGACGCGACTTGTTTGGTTCAAGGATCATCTTCGATTGGTTGACCGATAACTTTGCAAATTACAACCGAAACCTCGAATAATCAAAGTCGAGAAAAGAGCCATGTGAGAGTATGTGGCAGAGAGCTGGAGGGAGAAGGCGGGTTTTGTTCAAAGGAGACTTCTCGTCAGTCTTTCTACTGGTGGCCAGCCTTTCGGAGCGTGTTGGCGAGCCACTCGAGACCCTCGTAGAGACCATCACCGGAGGTAGCACAGGTGGACTGGATGTACTGTTGGGGGTGAGGGTTGATTAGCATGTGACTTGTTATGGCGAGATTTTGCCCAGCCTCTCGAGACCGGGCAGTTGACATCGGGAGATGACCGTCTTGTACTTACCCAGGCGCGTTGTCGCAGGCTGTGGAGGCCAAGCTTGTCTGTGATCTCGGCGGCGTTCATGGCATTCTATCGTAGGCATCACGTCAGTTCAAAGTTACCGCGGTTACATGGATGGATGAGGGGGAGAAAATGGAGAGACGGGGTCAAGGTGGGGTCGTGACGTACGGGAAGATCCTGCTTGTTGGCAAAGACAAGGAGAATGGCATCTCGGAGCTCGTCCTCGTTGAGCATGCGCTGAAGCTCCTCTCGGGCCTCGACGATACGGTCGCGATCGTTGGAGTCAACGACGAAGATGATGCCCTGAGTGTTCTGGAAGTAGTGCCTCCACAGAGGTCGGATCTTGTCCTGACCACCGACATCCCACACGGTGAACTGGATGTTCTTGTACTCTACGGTCTCGACGTTGAAGCCTAGAGTGGAAAAAGACAACGTGTCAGCGTTCTAGCGCGATCGCAGCGGGCGGGCGGGGGCAGAGCATACCGATGGTGGGAATGGTGGTGACGATTTCACCGAGCTTGAGCTTGTACAGGATGGTGGTTTTACCGGCAGCATCAAGACCGACCATCAGAATTCGCATCTCCTTCTTCCCCCACAGTCGGTCGAACAGCTTCGAAAAGGCGAGACCCATGTTTGCGGTTTGAGGCTTGGACGCCTGTATGAATTGCTATAGAGTAGAGGGATCTGAGAGGAGAGGCGCAAGGTCAGCGGGGTCGGAAGACGGTGTGTTGAGAGAAGAGGACGTGGCGAGGGGCAAAGGGGGCAAGGCTAGATAAATGGAAGAGGCAAGACAAGACAGGCTGAGACAGAAGTGGGAGGGATGGCAGACAAGGGAGGAGGAGGCTGGTGATTGATTGATTTGATTGTTGGAGTTGATGATGCAGGAGGAGGCGAGGCGGGACAGGTTTGCTTTATGGGCGAGTGTTGCGAAAGGACACCTAAGATGATGATGGTCGAGGCAACGATCATGGTGCTCGCCATCAGCATCTCCCGACTGTCATCCTAGATTCCCTTGGGCCATCAGGCAAATCTCGTTCCAGGCTGCCGTATTCGCCGGCTGATGCCAGGTGTACTGCGCTGTGCTGTGCAGGTGCTCATGCTCAAGTGGCCACGGAACAGCTGAGAGCCAGGCGGGCGGGATTGAACGGCGACGACGGCGAACACGGAGCGGCAGCGTTACAGAGAGAAGAGCCCAACCATGAGGCCATCGCCAGCGGGGGGTAAAACGGGAAAGCTCGAGACGGCAGCGAGGGCAGGATACGGCCTCAGCCTGATGGAAAATGACTCTGAACTGAACTTACTGGATCGTGGGGCGGTCCGTTTGGGTGGTGGTGCAGGAAAAAAAAACCGACGGCGACGATGGGGTGCGGCGGCTGTCGTGTGGTTTGGGGACTTGTCGGTGTAAGAAGTCGAGCAAGCAAGGACAGAACGGAACAGAGGGGAAGATAGATCCGTTGATCGAATGGCTGGGCTGTGGCTCTTTTGGGCTTTTTTTGCGGCCTTGGGCTGCTGCTGGGGCTGGGGCCACTGGGGGGGCCACTGGGGACCGTGCTAGCGGAGGGCAGGTTACTGGCTCGCCGGGGGCAGGGAATTCTGGAGCCTGGCGAGCAGCAGGTACTAGCCTAGGTGCCCTGGCCGTAAGCTACTCACAGAGTCACAGTGGATTCCAAGGACCGTTCAGGGGGAGAGGGGAGCTGAGACAGACTGGAGGGGTACGACAGACATGTGTGTGCACCGCCACATTCAGGACTTTTGCTCTGATACGAGGAGAAGAAAGAATGAGCAGAGAGAGACAAGACTGAATAGAAGCAAACAGATACAGTGATACTATTTTCAATTCACCATAATATCACATCTCGTCTAATATCCTACCATGCTCGACTCAATGCCACACTCCAGATGCCGCGCAATCGTGACCCGCCCCTGGCTTATCAGTCCCGCCATCTCATCCCTTTCTGAGGTGTTCGTTCACAAGGACAGATAATCGACAAGCACAATCCCGCCCTCGCCTCCCAAGCCACACACACAGAGAGTCAAAGGTCCACACGAGCCCACTTTCCCCCTTTTAGGCTTGGACCACCTCGGGATTGGCTTTGCTGTTTTTAGAGGACAGCAAAGTTGTTTAATCGTGGCTGAGAAGGGGGAGAAGAGTGCACTAGCCACAATCGAGGCTGGCCGCTGCGGAAAGGTGTCAATTCGCGACTCCATGTGTTGTAGCTCCAACAAGGGGAAACTTGATAGATGACATTGACAGTGTAATCGCCCGGATCAAGATCCTCCCGCAGGCAACCACGACACTCCCTTGACCTTCTCACCGACGACCCTTCACTCCTTCGGGCTTTTTCACGAAAAAACACAGGCATCATGCACTTCTTCACAGCCGCGAGGGCCCTCCTCGCCGCCACCATCTTCCAGGCCGCTACCGCTCACAACATCGTCCTTCCCGCCCACGGCCGAGAGTGCTTCCACGAGACCCTCCACAAGGATGACACCATGACCGTCACCTTCCAGGTCGGCGATCGCGAGTTTGGCAGCGCAGGCAACCTCGACATTGACTTTTGGGTACGTGTCCACATGGGAGACACATAAAAGAACAAGTGATCTGACTGGGGATGAATAGATCAACAACCCTGCTGGCCAGTACGAGGCCAACGAGAAGAGTGTCTCCAACGGCGACTACTCCTTCACTGCCAAGCACGACGGCAAGTACGTATACTGCTTCGGCAACGAGAACTGGGGCGCCAACACCAAGGAGGTGTCGTTCAACGTCCACGGCATCGTCTACGTGAGCGAGTCTGATCTCCCCGCCGACCCCCTCGACCGCGAAGGTTAGTAGCCCTACAAAACAGGATACTCTGGACCCCTAGCTCACACAATCTTCAGTCCGCAAGCTCTCCGACCTCCTTGCCCAGGTCAAGGACGAGCAGCAGTACATCATCATCCGCGAGCGCACCCACCGAAACACGGCCGAGAGCACCAACAGCCGAGTCAAGTGGTGGAACATGTTTGTCATTGGCGTCGTCATTGGCGAGTCCCTGTTCCAGGTCTGGTGGCTGCGACGCTTCTTCGAGGTCAAGCGCGTGGTATAGACGGGGAGTTGAGAACGCATTGATTTAATACCCGCGATTTGCGAGGACCGTACCGGCGCAAAAACTGGGAGACGAAAGAGCCTTGGGAAACTGGATGGGATGCTACACAAACGAGCGGTCGGGAATATGCTCTATGTGATAATAAGTGTATAAAATTTATGTCTGAAGACGGCGGCTTTTAATCATTCCTCGCAAGCTGAACGAATCACCAAGAGTTATGCTATGATTCAATGTGTAACCGTCAAGTTTAACCAGTCTAATCCCATATATATATGATACGTATACACTGCACCATCTGAAAGATTCCAAGGCATCATCCAGGTCATTCATTATCATTCCGTCTCATTCCTCAATGGCAAGACATGAACCCGTAGACAAGACGACCAGGCAAGCAAACTTAACGCCATGCCCAACTCCGAACAAATGTCAAGAGTAAAACAAATACAAAAACAGAAAAACAACTCTATGCTCCGGGGTCAGACTGGCCTTCTTGGCCATCAGTGCCGGGCTTGGGGGCTTCAACGGGCAGCTCAACTTCCTTGACAGGATGCAGCAGCATGGGTGGAAGACACATTCTTCCCTCGCCACCACGCATGTTGCCCACGCCCTTGCCCTTCTTACTCTTATCCTCAGTCGCCTCAAACTCCTCACCACCATCATTGTTCACCCGGAGTCCCAGCCATCGGCGATACAGGTTGGGCGCAAAACCTGAGTTGTAGAACCACGAGAGTCCATGCATGTTGTGCTCCCTGTCTCCAAAGATGCTCGTCCGCGAACCACCACTGGAGCCATCGCGGCCGTTGTTGTAGACCTGAGCCATGTACGCCGTTGGCCAGGACCGGTCGACAAAGACAGGGTGAGGCGCCGAGACAGCCTTGTAGCCATGGTGGAGAGCCACGGTGGCAGGCCACATCTCTGGGAAGGCAAACTGCTTCTTAAAGGCTGTCATCTTGTGCATGGTCGTCAGAAGTCTGCGAGACATGCGCGAAGTTGTGATGATGTTGGCGCGGCGAGGTGGCAGGCCTTCAGTGCGGTTGAAGCCCGTGATGTCTTCCCTGAGACCCCAAGAAGTGCCCTCAGGGTTGAAGATAGGGTTGAGTGCGATGTAATCAGCCTCCTCGCCGACACCCCATTGGTAGTGGTCCTTCTCGTAGGATGTGGGTGCGACTGGATCGTTGCCTGGCTCAAACCAGTCATTGTCATCGTTGGAACGCAGAGGGCCCCAGACGGTGCGATCACCCTTGGTGTCGGCATCAGGAGACTTGCCATCTAGATCGAGGCCAGGAACCTTCTTCCATACATTGTCAGCACCGACAACTCCCATCTGGCTCTGAACGCGAGCCATCTGCGAAAAGTCCTCCCAGCTACCGTGAACGCTGGGGAAGTAGAAGCGAGAGTTACGCTCCCAAAGACCCTTGCGAGGCTGGTCTCTGGCCCAGTTCTCGAGCTTGCTAAAGAGGTCGTAGTAGTGGCCAGTGTAGCGCACGTCCATCTCCCACTGCCAGAAGTAGTCGTACTCGGGGTGCATATAGGCAAAGTACTGCATTGCCATTGAGAGGCCGCGGTAGACGCCGTGGACGGGCAGATCAGGACCGCGAGAAAAGTGATCGTAGATGCCCTGGTAGAGAGCCAGCATCTGAGTCTCTGACCAGAGGGTCACCAGGCCCCTGAATTCCTCGGGGATGGTCTCCTCGATACGCTCTCGGTAGGTGTCCTGGTCAGCCCAGACAGGGTGAGCAGCCTCGTTCTTGATCTGAACAAGCAAGTGGATGTCATAACGGCCGCCAGATGTCACGGCCAGCTCGGTGATGAGGGATCGAATGTTGGCGATGTCATCTTCACGCCAGTGGTACTCGTCCCAGCAGCGTACAACGACAGCAGTGCGTGCCTTCTTAACTTGAGGTGCCTTAGGCTGCTCGGTGCTGGCAGAGTTGGACTTCTCAGTCTTGGTCTCGTGGGTTTCTTCGGTCTTGGACTCTTGAGCCTTTGGCTCTGCAGCCTTGGATACCACAGGTACGGGTTCAGCAGCCTTGGACTCGGCAACCTTAGACTCGGCAGCTTTAGACTCGGTGGCCTTGGACTCGGCAGGCGCGGACTGCGTGGATTTGGAGTCTTGAGACTTGGCCTCCTCAGTCTTGGGCTTCTCGCTCTTAGAGACGGTGGGTTCAGGGGTAGCAGCCTCCTTTCCTGGGTTGGTCTTTTCCACCTCCACGCCGCGGCGCTCAAGAGAAGCAGATGGTGCTGGTGCCTTGGGTTCGTGGATGAAGAAGCCGTGAGGGGTAAGAGTCTTGGGAGGAAGGGCCTTGAAACGGGCCTGGTTGGCCTTGAAGCAGCGACGCTGGACCTCGGCCCAGTCAACCTGTCGGTAGTCGACCTTGGGGGTCTTGTCCCAAACAGCATCTGAGCCCTCCTTCTGGCCATGTTCTCCAACACTCAGTCCACCGTTCCTCGAGGAATATCCAAAGCCGTAGGGTCCGTAGCGGCCATAACGGTCGAAGCAGATGTTCTCGGGCAGATCCAGCACTTCGTAAGATCCAACAGCGTGCTCGGGGAATCCTTGAGGGCGGCCGTTGTAGTACCGAAGCTGGGGAACTCGGACCGTGCGGTCAGCGTCAAGGAAGCATTCTTGAATATCCGTCTCTTCGCTTCGTCCAGGATATCCGTTCCAGCCGTGGCTCTCGGGGAGCTCTCGCTTGGCCTTGGACTCCTCCTCAGGCTTCTTTTCGTCCTTGGTCTCTTCCTTGGGCTTGCCTTCGGCTTCTTCCTCGATTTCCTTGGTGGCTGCCTTATCGGTCTCGTCGCTATCCTTGTTGCCCTTGACCTCGTTCTGCTTGTTCCACTCGTTGCCCTCGCCCAACATTGAGGGCTCGTCCTTAACGTGGGGCCACTCGGGCTTGATCTCCTCCATCGTAACCATATTCTTCAGTCCTCCATAGTATCTCTCCAGAAATGGGAACTTCTCCCAGGCGGGAGGAGGCGGCGGCCGACTCTTTACCTGGCCATTCGCGACCTTCCAGTTCTCCACCTGGCTGGCTCGCACCAGGGTCACGATCAGGACAATGATGAAGCCTATTACGAAACACAACAGGTACCGTGTGACCTTTGTGGGTAGTCGGTATGGGTACACTCGGGCGATCTTCCGGCCTAGAGGGAGCGGCTTCTTCTTGTGCTTGGGCAGCATCAAAAGTCCGCTCGAGGCAGACCCAGATGTATTTCTTGAGGAACCCGGCGAGCTGCCGGGGGAGTAAGGCTCATCATCATCTTCGTCGTCGGTAGAGTAGTCGTCGTCCGAGTATCGTTCCTTAGTCGGAGAGCTGACCTTCTTGTAGAGCGGCAGCTTCGGCTCGCGAGGCCGCAGAAGGTTTGATAAACCCATGCTGGGAGCTGGTTCTATAATGTCCTATATCTGGTCAGCTATTGTTGGTGGAATGCGATGTCTCGGGGCTGACCAGCAAGTGAAGCTCCCTTTGCCCAATTTGGGCAGATTCTTAGATTCCAGCGACGTCTATGGTCAGGTTCAAATCGCTGGAGTGGACGTGTTCACGTATAAACAGGCGTGTTAAAGAGTCGTCAAAAGATTCGTCAAGGCTATACAGAAGGAGAAATCATAAGAGGAACAGAGGTAAAAAGGAGGCCTTTCCAACTCTAGCCGAGACAGAGTTCTTTGCTGCATCACCCATACCCATGCATGCGTCGTCATTCGCTATTTTGTTTTGTTAGGGACAATGCGGTTGCGGGGCAACAGGCGAGCTCGGCCTCGACTTCGGCCGGCCATTGTTCCATGGTCTCCGGTAATTAGCATGCATCCGCAACCAGCTCACCGAGAGTCCTTGCATGGACTTGTATAACTCCAGTTGGTCGGTTGAGGGGAGTGCTTGGGTAGGGTTGCATGTGCATTTGGGTTTGAATATGGTTTCGGTTATCCTGAGTTGAGGTGAAGATATTTCCTCCTCACGTGCTACCCATACCTGCCTACCTACCTACCTATTATTGTGCTACAGGCTTGAGTGATACAGCTTCTTCACCTACAGGCAGTCCAGCTTAAACGACCGAGCATTTGTTACTGATCGACAATTTCTGTTTGAATAAAGGAGATACTGAGCGCCCTTAGCTATGCTGACCACCCAGTTCACCATGTGTCCAGGGTAGCACTCACCTCGTCTTACACCGCGGTCTTCTATCTCCTCCCGTCCCGCTTCCATCAAGCTAGACCGTCTTATGACCCAACGCAGCGTCGTCATCCCTCGAAGTCCGCTCATTGGAAGCTCAGTTAACCTCAACCCAACGTCATGGCTCAACGCCAATCAACCCCGCGCGGGGGGAAACAAAGCGCCCAGGCTTGAAACGAGACACCCGACGGCGGCACTGCAGGTGCAGCTTCCGTTGGCTGCTGGCCTCAAGTGCTGATCTTCGCGTAGAGCAAAGCTTGTGCGGCTGATGTGATGGCGCACAAGAGGCCCAATTGCACTTCTTTCGGGCTGTCGGCGTCGGGGCTTGCTCTGCTTGGTGTGGTTGGATCCTGCTGGGCATCAGATGACGATCCCCTCCTCCTCTGGTTCCTGCACACAGCTCCAAGTTTCCCGCCTCTTGTGAGAATTTAGGAAAGCCGCTGGAATATTAAAGCCTGCCTTTTCGCCTGGTTCTCTCTGTCGAAGGCGTTTGAATGTCCCAAGTCTTTAAGTCTAGGCTTCTCCCATTGGCTTCACGTCACACTCACACGGGCGTCGCCCACAAGAATATTCATCGTGGCATTGTGGCCGACGACCTACTGCCTAAACATACCCTACAATACGACACAATAATCAATTCCTACTGCTACTGCCATGTCCATCGCCATTACATCGGCCGAGACCCTCACCTCGCCTCCTCCTGATCTCCAGGGCGAAGTTGAGGTTGAGGCGCTCAATATCTCATGCGTCCTCCGCCAACAGCCCATCTCTGTGACCCTCGACGGCCCTACCATATTCTTATCCGCTCTTGCGCTCCTCCTTGTCGTCCATTTCCTCGAACCCTATCACGCTGAGCTCCTCATCGGTATCGTTCCTCTAGTCTTGCTCATTCAGAATGATTACCAGAACTTCCTAAACCTGGGCCCTGGCGGTACGCCTTCGACCTTTGCCGGTTACATCCGTATAACATGGTTCCGCCTATGGTCTCTCAATGACCCCTTTGTCCCACCAGTACCGGACCCAACTCGGCTCCCAACATCTGGAATTCTCAATCGATATCACCTCCCGTACCGCGCAGGACCACGCCCCATCGTCGCAGGCATCGCGCCCCAGAGGCAGATCGACCAACACGGGTCCCAAGGGTGCTACCGCGCCGTCCGCAGGTCCATGGAGAAACTGGCGAGCCGTATCCCCAAGAAATTCGGCACCGAGAGATCGTGCCTTGAGAAGCATGGCTTAGCCCTCTTTGCGAGACACCCGCTTCAGACAAACTGCCAGGGCGAGATCGTCCATGTTCACGATTCGGATCACTCAATGCACATGTGCCTTCACCCCGATGATATAAAAGAGGTGCTAGACAAGGGCTGGGGCCAGAGGCACCCCCTCGCGTGGAGGAGTCGCTTCCTCAAGAGCCCAGTGTCGCCCGATTTTGTCATGATATATGCACCACGAGGTGAGAGTTGTAGATTGAGCATGTCAGTCAGTAACCGGCTAATATAGCTTCCCAACTAGATGATGAAGAATTGCAAGTAATCTGCAATGTTATCGAGGCTGCCATCTGGTATACAGTCGCCGAGGACATCGAAATAACCACACCTCTGAAATCTACCTGACCCTACCCAGATTGTAAGAGTCAAGGAAAAAAAAAACGAATGAAAGCATATCATGCAGCTGGAACGGTCTACTTTGTCCCTATCTCTCCTGGGTTCTGGGTATCTTACACTCCAATCAAGACTCCTACTTCAACATGGACGCGCCTCTAGTCAGAGTCTTCAACGCTCTGATCCTGCTGTGACCTTTTGAACTTTTCCTTTCCTGATGCCAGAAAAGCCTCCACTGTCCGCCCGTCAAAACTCCTCCCATGCATGAGTTTGATGCATGCCAGCGCTGAGTCTGCATCCTTAAACTTGACCGAGACGATGCCTTCGGGCTCTTGGTCAAAGAGTACCACGTTCGTCACTGTGCCCAGCTTGGAGCATTCTTCTCTGATGTCCTCCTTGATCTCCAAAAGTGCTGCTGGATCCTCCTCGAGCTCCTCCAGCGTGAACATGTGCCGTAGGATCACCAGTTTATCCCATTTCGTCGCCGCCTCAGGTTGCCCCGCATACGGGATATCGTCGTCCCAGTCGGCCAGCTTTGCGTCCAGTTTCTGCGTCTTCTTGATGATCTTTTGCCTGTCACGGTTGTTCTTCTGAGGCTTTTGCTCCGCAGCTCCGTTGCTCTTATCCCCAGAGGCAGCGTCATCTTGGTCATACTTGACCTTCTTGTAGCTTGAGTCCGCAGCCTGGACCCGTATCCTGCCCTCACGCGTGCCGCTTGGGTTGATTCTGAAGTCAGTGTCGTCGAGAAGCATGATGGCCATCTCAACACTCTGGGGCTTGAAGAAGACGATCAAGGCGTCACCCTTAAAGTTGCCATCCGGGTCGGTATAGAGCTTGATGCGTGGCGCACCGCTGTCGATTTCCTCGGCTATGACGCCCCCCTTCCGGGAGAAGAGCTCGTGTACTTCTTGAACTGTTGTGTCGGCAGGGAGACCGGTGACATAGACTGCAGTATTTTGTCTGGGCTGTGGGGGCGCCTTCTGCTTCTTGTTTGGTCGTGTAGGCTTGGGGGTCCCTGTAGTCTAATACCTAAAGGTCAGCTTGCTGAGGTCTTGATCGAGAGGTGACTCCTAGAGTGTCGGGGAATGGTGTTGCGATCGAAGGAAGTAGAGGCTTACCTCTGAACTTGGGCCCGACCCATTCTTGCGCTTCCTTGATCCCTCATCTTGGGATACTTGCGATGTGTGTCCCCCATGGAGTTCATGTGTATCAAAATGTTCGGGCTCCAATGGCTCGTCGTCCGTCAGGATCCATCGCTTCTGATCAGCGTCGAATTCGTATTCGTTGCCATCATCGTGAACCGCGATGAACTTGTTGTCGAGCTTGGAGAACGATATGCGGTCATCGCCATCGAATTCGCGAGGGTCTGTAGGGAATACGGCCTCCATTTTGACAATGCGCCGAGTGTAAAGGGCGTGGAATATGGAGTTGAAACGAGGCGCGCTGAGAAATTGAGGCGAGTGTTGATGAGCTAAAGCAGGTACGACGGCGCGGGTACGTCAGTGAACGTGGGGCCGCTTCATGTCCACTGCCCAGGGCATGCATAAGTTGGAATGGCCCACCTCAGCTGGAAAGCGAGTTATGAACCGACTTACAAGATAGAATACGATGCTCTCTAATAGACATTTTACAGTATATGTGCAAAGAACTGAGATTTGATGCTATTTCATTGTCTAGCGTTGAAGAGCACCATAAGTCATGATTGCGCCGCTAGCTCGGTCAACACCGGACGTTGTCTATATGCTTTTCCATCAACATCAAGTCGTGAAGCATAGCTGGGTGTTTTCACCCTGTACAAGAATGTTCCTCATATCTCTTTACTTCTTCTCCTCCTCGACTGTCTTCTTGACACCCTCAACAAAGGCCTCGACAGCCTGGCCTCCGCCCATTGGCATTCCACTTCCACGCAGATATCCGCCATCCTGGACCTTCACTCCAAGAGCATCTGCGATGCTTGGCAGTCCTCCATCTCGAATAGCCATGGTCAGACTTGCCAGAGCTTGGTTAAACTGTGGACTTCGAAGAACCTTCTTCAGTAGGCTGCGCTTATCGTCCAGCAAGAGGGAAGCCTTGGCCGCCTCAACAGCAGCCGCTGAAGGGTCCGACTTTCCATCAACTTCCGATGAGCCGCTTGCGAGGACGATGACGGTAGGTGGGAGAAAACTGATCAGGGTATCGGCAAACTCCTCGGTGGCTGAGTCGATCATGGGCACTGTGATCGAGGTCGGCAGTAGGTGGTTGAGGTATGGGTACGCCTTATCACCCCCACGTTGTTGCTGTCCTCCAGCAAGTCCGGACTGGCCTCGAAGAGACTCCAGAAAGTTCCTCACGGCGGCAGCAGCATCAGGGGCTGACGAGGAGGCCCTGAAACGACGTCAGCGCTGTCACGGTTCGGGCCAACACCTCAGATCCAGCGCGTGGACACTAGTTCCCAATTCTTCTCGTCACCGCCAGGAAATCTAGTTTTACACTGTTTGACCCGCTGTCCCAGACCAGTGATATACAAATCAAGACCCATATCGCGCGCGCCGTCCTGTTTGACCAAGCAAAGGGAATCACCTACGCTCTCGCACCATCAGCTCCTCCTTCTCGCGAGCCCTCGCCCTCCTCCCGGACATCTCCTCCGGTGGCATCGGGGCCGGCGCCACCGCTGCCGCTTCCACGGTGGTCATGAGGGTCACGGTGGCCCTCGACGTCCTCCATGGTCTCGTCTCCGTCATCGGGTCGGTCGTCGGTATTGCGGACAGCCGCAAGCTCACGAGTCACATCGACCTCATCGCCCTGCAGCAAACGGTGAACAATGTCACCAATCTTGCGATCCCGGGGGCTGAAGTAGCTGGGGTCGCCGTTTCGGCTCTGGGGTTTCGACTGCAGCCAGAAGAGGTATCGCTGAGAGGAAGAAGAGAACTTGAGAGCGAATATGCGGCCATCGGTCTTGGATGTAGGCTGAGGGGTTGTAGTGTACTCGTAGGGAACGAAGCTACCGTCGGTAGGCACCATAATTAGATCAAGCTCGGGCTGGTCCAGTGGCTCGCTCCGCTTCCGCCAACAGAAGTGCACGAGATCTATATCGACTATCAGTCATATCACAAGAGTAAACGACACATCATGCGCTAACCATCCTCGGAGTATAGATAGATATAACCTGGCTCGGATTGCGGCTTCACCTTGAAAGGCTTGGTCGAGGTCTACAGTTGAGGCAAGTCAGCGCGTGCCACAAGTCACATTCAACGATGGCATAGGACATACATCGACCTCGCACTGGCCGGCCTTGAATGTGATGATCGGCGCGATTGGCATGGTTGATGACTTTGCGATTTAGAGAGGGGTGAGTTGGGGAGATGTTGAATGAGAAGAAGTAGAGAGGTGAAAATGTGAAGCTTGAAATCGCGGGAGCCTCTTGGTTGGCAAGGCTGCAGGAGCTCTTACGTCGTCGAGCTCAGCTTAGGCCACCCCTGCCAGCCTGTGGCGCAGAGGGGCTGCCACACCGGCCCGACATTTGTCCATTCACCGCCGCCACGTGCCGCCACGTTCCCCTCAGCAACTGATGCCTCGCCCCTGCCCCATTACAAGCAATTTGGTTTGGGTGAAAAATCTCATAAACCCCACCTTGGACATCGACCAGACAACCCATTTTCTTCCTCGCAATCTCCCCCAGCTCTACAAATACCCGACCTCTTTCTTCTTCCTTTCCAAACTCTTCATCCTTCTGCAAAATGGGCTTTACCGATCTCCTCACCGATGCTGGAGCTACCGGTATGTCTCTATCTGGCTTCATTAGCGCCCAGCTTTCTCGCTCCTCAGTCACTGACAGCTGATCAGTGCTCAACACCTGGTTGAGCACCCGCTCCTACATTGTCGGGTACGTATGCCTTCAGATTCCGCTCCCTCCCCCAAATCACCTCTTTCCTCTCGATTCGACACCTCTATGATGAGACAAATTGGTCCGTGTTTCGGAGGCGGACTCAAGACCCGCCGATTGACGAAGCAACAAGCACTTGTGCATCTCTGAGTCGTTTTTTACACACCTGATATTTCTGCCTAAAGTCAGGGTGAGTCAATGTACTGACATTGCCAATAGCCAGAGCGCCTCTCAGGCTGATGTCGCCGTCTTCAAGGCTCTCTCCTCTGCCCCTGACGCCGAGAAGTACCCCCACGCTGCCCGATGGTACAAGCACATCGCCAGCTACGAGAGCGAGTTCGCCACCCTCCCCGGTGATGCCGCTGCTCCCTACAGCACCTACGGCCCTGAGACCGCCGAGGTGACCATCAACCCCGCTGCTGCCCCTGAGAAGGCTGAGGGTGGTGATGACGAGGATGTCGACCTGTTCGGCAGCGACGAGGAGGAGGATGAGGAGGCTGCCCGCGTCCGCGAGGAGCGCCTTGCCGAGTACAAGAAGAAGAAGGACGCCAAGCCCAAGACCATCGCCAAGTCCGTCGTCACCCTTGACGTCAAGCCTTGGGGTAAGAATTTTCTTGTCCGGTGTTGTGAAAATTTTGCTAACAATTTTCAGATGATGAGACCGACAT
The DNA here is from genome assembly GCF_000151355.1 of Fusarium vanettenii 77-13-4. Lineage (NCBI taxonomy): Eukaryota > Fungi > Ascomycota > Sordariomycetes > Hypocreales > Nectriaceae > Fusarium > Fusarium vanettenii. The sequence goes on from NW_003315881.1 coordinate 1,271,229, forward strand.
GAAGGCTCTCGAGGCCGGTGTCCGTGCCATTGAGAAGGATGGTCTTACTTGGGGTGCCTCTAAGCTTGTCCCCGTTGGTTTCGGTGTCAGCAAGCTCCAGATCAACCTCGTTGTCGAGGACGAGAAGGTCTCTATTGGCGACCTTGAGGAGGAGATCCAGGAGCTCGAGGACTACGTCCAGTCCACCGACGTTGCTGCCATGCAGAAGCTGTAAAAAGTCGTCTGTAGCTGAGTCGACATGAATGTGATGAGCACGACGGCGGGGATTTATGATGGACGGTATTTGATGAGCCACATGAAGGGGGAAGTAGTCATGAATCCTACCCCTCGTACCGACCAGAGACGATGAAATAAAATAAAAAAAACCATTGATCGTCAATGACACCTGTCCCAAGCATCTAGGTGAATCCTGAAATCGTACCATTCTAACATCAAGGTTCTCAAAGCCAGCCCCGCCAGATCTTCACAAGAAATGAAGCTGGAGGAGGGGTAGCTTTTGCAAGTATCAGATTATATCGCTGTAGACCGTATTTTGGCGGGGTAGTCGAATCCACGGACGCGCGACGAATGGAACCCACCAGGCGCGGTCACCTGCATTACGCGACGCCAAATCTTTGCTGCATCATGACTAGAATGCCATCCCTCGAGATATAGACAAAGCCCATCCCTTGTCCGAATTTCCCTTTGGTGAACCGTCAAGCAGGCTCTACGTACGTACTCTGTTTGTGTTGTTAACTTCACCATGTATGGAGACCTGGGCAACAAGCTGGTACAATCATCTCCGTCACGTGTCGGTTGTCCAAGTCGCTAACATTGAATGCAGGTCCAACATGCCAAGCGAACCCAGAACCTAACACATCTTCCCCCGTATCAAGCCGAGATCGTTCGCGCCGTAGCACGAGAAGTGAGAGATCTCGATAAGGATGTGGCCGAACTCCTAGAGCCGTTCCAAGGCTCATTCGACCCCAGCGCTGACCAGGCCGTCGCCTGCACATTGCTGGTGAACCACCTCTCGATGCGAAGGAATAAGCGATGTCTACTTGCATATCATCGGACACGGACGGACAAGTTGGAAAAACTGGTGTGGAACGGAGCAGACGTTGTTGACCTCTCTGGCCAACAAGTGCGAGACGGCGCTGGCCACTCTACATCGGGAGGTCCTGGGCCCAGCGATGCCCCGACCAGCAGTCTGAGTCCGCAAGAGGAGGACTATGTCAGACAGTATAGCGACCTTCTGGCAGCATACAAGGGCCAATGGACGGATATCGATCTCACAGGTAGCCTAGAGCCACCACGGGATCTGTTCATCGACGTTCGGGTACTCAAAGATGCTGGCGAGATCCAGACGGAGTATGGGTGAGTGCCATGCCGATGCCTCTTGGGTGATAGAATACTGACTGACCATGACTGAAGCGCGATTACATTGACCAAGAACAGTCAATTCTACGTACGTCAGGGAGACGTCGAACGGCTGATCGCGCAGGGTTATCTGCATAAGCTTGGATGATTCGACCCAAAGCTTAAACAATAGCGCAAGCCATCATTTTGTTCGAGTTATTATACCCTGTGCTTAACGACCATGAATACCATCATCACATGTCATATCAAAATGTTGAAACGGCCCTCTCTCGTCTCTTGTTCGGGTTGCATTGGAGATTCACAAGCCACAATATGGGGTAGAGATGCCACCAAACGAGCCACATCTTTAACCTCCTCACATTGAATGGGTGAGGAATCACAGGTCGGACCGTTTCCAGCAACGATAGCCCTCAGCATAGGAATGGTATTCCCAAGGCAAGATATTCCTGTGGAGAACATGACCTTCCCCTCATAGTGAAACTAAACGCAAGGCAGTGGAGTTGACATTGTTGAGAGATCCAGCTGCTAAGTTAGCATGAGGGGTCGCATCATAGTGAGTAAGGGAGTTGACGAAACTGATTACTTGACGAACGCAACCCATATTCCAGACCCTAGAAGGCAATGTTTCGATAACGAATGGAAATGTCTCAAGAATACACGTTGCAACTGATGCTGCTTATCTGTGACGAATCACAGGTTTCAATGCGACTGAAACTGGCTGGATGGTGCAACTGCTACTGTGCAACTGGATAGGCCAAGCATCACATCACGACTTAAACGTCAATATCAGGCAATCAATTCCTTGGTGTGATGTTTATTCTGTGAATATGGTACCAAGACGCAGAAAGCTTGCGTCATATGCCGTGTGAAGAATGAAGCAAGGAGACGCAATTGTTAGGCTTGTGATAGAGGTGCATAAGATGTTGCCATTGGGCCAAGGTGTTTGAACAAGAGCCAGGCCTCTCTGAGCAATGGAGGTTTCTGGCCTCAATTGGGCACAGGAATCCCACAACGGGCCGCTCGTCAAGCGAAATGAAACGCGTCTGCATTCTGGTTACCCCCGGCCCCGGCAGAAAGGCAATGGTTTAGTGCGTGTTGACGCCCGTCGTGAGGTCTCGGTATCATGTCTGCTTGGATTGTGGGAACCAGGTTGGCCCGCCATCAATGGATAGCCAACTCCTCTCGACCGTCCATTCCAGGTTCCCGCCGACCGAGTGACATTTGGGAGATTGACTCTATTCCTCTTCCTTAACATATCCCGTCTCAATTCTCGCTCAAGCAACGCAGCGCAGCGCAACTCAGCACAATGTCCGAGCAAACCTCTACGCTAAAAGTCACAAGTTCGGCCCGCCCGGCCAAACTGGGCGGCCGTTGGGACGTGTTGGTTGCCTTCTCCTTAGGCCGTGGCGGCTGTTAGTGGGTTTCTCGGTCTCCCCAGGCGGGTCCATGCACGAGAAGAGGCTGCTGTGCATGTCAATCATGTCGCATGGTTGTAAGCCAAGGATCCATCCAGAGAAGAACTACTGCTTCAGTTGAGTCTAGTGCCTTCGGGTCCGTAGCACGAGGGAGGCGAGTTTGTTTCTGGACCCAGCAATGGAACCCCAGCGCGAGAGCCTTGTTGGTCAGGAGATGGTGCATCTTTTCACTTGCACCTGAACAGTAAATAACCCGTTGTCCGTCTTGTGTGTGCGGGCGCTGGACGGACTTGAACTTTGATAGTGCCATCCATGATACGACCCACCACATGGGATCCTTCCCGTCCGTCATTGAATTTCGTCACTCGATTCCCCACGAAATTCTCGCCATCCATCCCATCCTAACCCAGTTTCTTGTGAGCACCTGGCTCGGAATGCTTCCATGATCTTTTCTCAATCGTGTCTGAGCCTCCCTTTTCGGCCTTGAAAAGTTTTTCGTTGTTGTTTTTTGCTCTTATTGCTCCTCTGTGCTCATGCAACATCACCCGCAGCTAGCTCTTTAGCTGCATCCCAAGCCGGCTGGGAGCAAATCATGTCGTCGCCGCTGGGCTTCACTCCATGGCGCAGGAGGGCTCTGAGCTCGACCTCGCAGCGCGATCAGGACCAGGCGCAATTGCGAGGCGGCGAGCCCTCTAGCCCTCCTCATGCTCACCATGGCCACAGCGCTCACCTCCCAATTGCGACTCCGAGACCGTCGTCGATAAATTCTGTTCCTGGTCATAGAGAGCCCATCAGATCCTTCATCCATGGATCCGTGCGAGACAGCTTGGGTAAGTGCGCCAAAGCTCCAGAGAACCTTGTCGGATCTTGAAACTGATGTTTCTCCACTGCAGTCCCGATCGACAGTATTCAGAATGCCCGAACCGTTCGCGAAGACACTGCAGAGCTTGCGACGTACTTGCTCTCCGACCCAAAAAGTCTGCAGAGCCCGGCCTTTCTCCAACGGGCGAGGTTTTCCCACCAGGAGGCTGCAGAGTCCGAGACTGGCGATGATGCGTCCACTCTCGACAACGTGCGCTCCTCGCAGACCATCGTCGAAGTCTCGGAGCCGCCGTCGCCAGAGGGCGAAGTTGCCGACACGGAAGCGCATGCCGGGCCGTCGGTACTAGCAAACCTACTCAAGAGGTCTCCTCCACAATCAGTCGTCCACGATCAACAGGACGCCGACAATGGCGACGAAAACGAAGACGGTAATCAGACGCAGGTGGAAGAGTCTCGAATTGATCACCCAATGGACGATGCCACGGAGCAAACACCTCTGCTCACGCGCATCATGTCGGGTGGTCGGCGATCTTACATGTCGGATCTCGAGGGCCAAAAGGCTCCAACGAAACGCCCATGGATCACCAACCTCGTAGGAGTCGGTCACAAGATGGAAGAGAGAATGACCCATAGCGTTGCCGTCGCTGTCAACCCGAGTAGATGGGATCACCGTGCGCTCTGGAACTCGGTGGTGGTCAACCCTGCCTCATGTCTACCTGCTGTCGCCGTTGGACTCCTCCTTAACATCTTGGACGCATTATCTTATGGTGAGTTTTGGAGGCATTGAAGCTTCCAGACAGTGGCTAACGCAACCAGGCATGATCCTTTTTCCTCTAGGAAAGCCAATATTCTCTCATCTTGGTTCAGCGGGCATCTCAGTCTTCTACGTTAGCACCATTGTTTCGCAGATTGCCTTTTCATCCGGGAGTATTTTCAAGGGCGCGGTTGGCTCTGAGCTGGTCAGTACCTTCATCTTGACTTTCTAATTCAATAGTTAACATTGATCAGATCGAAGTGGTACCCTTCTTCCATAACATGGCTGCAAAGATCACCGAAGTTGTTGGGGAAGACAACCCCGATGCCGTGATCGCCACCACTATTGTGTCATTCTCGGTCAGCGCCATGTTGACCGGTCTCGTCTTTTATCTCATGGGCCGATTCAAGGTCGGTTACATGGTGGGCTTCATTCCCAGACATATCTTGATTGGCTGTATCGGTGGTGTCGGCTGGTTCTTGATTGCAACTGGCTTTGAGGTCTCGGCGCGTCTCGATGGCAGTCTTCAGTATAACCTCGACACACTCAAGCAGCTGACAGACCCTGCAACTGTACCACTATGGGTGACTCCCCTGGCCTTGGCCATTATTTTGTTTTATGGACAGTCCAAAATCACGTCCAAATTCTTTCTGCCATTGTTTATTCTGGCGATTCCCCTCATTTTCTACTTTTTTGTACTTGCGCTTGATGCATTGGATGTGGATGACTTGCGCAACCATGGCTGGATATTCCAAGGTCCTCCCTCTGGCGAGCCTTGGTGGTATTTCTATACCCTGTACAGTGAGTGACACTCCTTGGATCCTTGACGAATCCTTTTGCTAATTATGGCTGCAGAGTTCAAGCTCGTTCGGTGGGACGCTGTTGCAGAATGTATTCCCGCCATGCTCGCCCTCACATTCTTCGGCATTCTACATGTTCCAATCAACGTTCCTGCTTTGGCTCTCAACTGCGGAGAGGATCATGCCGACCTCGATAAGGAGCTGAGACTTCACGGTTACTCCAACTTTCTCTCTGGGTGCTTCGGTAGCATCCAGAACTACCTAGTGTATGCAAACACCGTCTTCTTTATGCGATCAGGCGGAAACAGCCGTCTGGCTGGCTACATGCTGGCAGCTTCGACATTCGGTGTTATGGTCATCGGCCCATCTCTCATCGGCTTCATTCCTGTCATGATGGTGGGCACTTTGATCTACGATCTCGGATTTGAGCTGCTTCTCGAGGCTCTCTGGCTTCCTCGCAAGAAGCTCAAGTTGGCCGAGTATCTAACTGTTGTGGTGATTGTCCTGGTCATGGGCATTCATGACTTTGTTGTGGGCATTGGAGTTGGCATCTTGCTGGCCTTTGTGTCGCTCGTTCTGCAGACTTCGCGGGTGTCTGCTATTCGTGGGAACTATTCCGGCGACATTGTTACTTCGACTGTGAGACGCAACCCCTCACAGCATCACTATCTGCACGAGGTGGGAAAGCAGATCTACATTGTCAAGCTCACAGGCTACCTCTTCTTTGGAACCATCGTCAGCGTGGAAGAGAAGATTCGAGGCCTATTGGAGGACAGCACATTTGAGAGGCAGCCGATCAAGTTCTTGATTTTGGACATGTGGCACGTCACTGGGCTGGACTATTCTGCTGGTGAAGCCTTCAACACCATTAGCCGTTTGCTCGACAACAAGGACGTCATTCTCGTCCTTAGTGGCGTTGACGCTGAGAGCCAGCTTGGTCGCAACCTGAGGGCCGTTGGACTCGGAAGTGATGGCATTGAGGTCCTGATGTTGCCCAACCTCAACTCTGCCCTGGAGAGTTGCGAGAACGAACTCCTCAAGACCCTTTATGCCAGACAGGAGGAACTCAACTCCCTGAAGCGCATATCAGCCCAGAACCTGGATGTGCCCGCGGCCAAGACGTCGGGCTTGTCATCTTTCGATCCGCCTTTCAACTCACCACGACGCAACCATCTCGCTGAAGCCGCCCGCGATGCTTTGAGTAACCTTGAGGTTCAGCGTCCTACCAAGTGGCAGGGTTTCAAGGAACCTCTTCGGCTCATGCTTCAGATATTCCAGGGACTGAGCGACAAGAATGAGGACTTTTGGTTCCCTGCAACGACTTACTTTACACGACGAGAGTACCCAGCTGGCACTGTCCTCTTCCGACGGGGAGAGGAAGCCAACGGATTCTATATGGTGGAACGAGGCATCGTCCGCGCCGAATACGACCTTCCGCAGGGCTGGCTATGCGAGAGTATCGTGGCTGGAACGACGCTCGGGGAATTGCCCTTCTTTTCAGAGACTGACCGAACGGCCACGGCGGTCGTGGAGCGAGACTGTGTGGTTTGGCTGATGGATAGGGACAACTGGGCCAAGATCGAGAAGCAAGAGCCAGATGTTGGACGGGAGTTGCTGAGGATATCTCTCAAGCTCACCAGTGAGAGGATGACTGCCATCACCTCGTATATCTTGACGACGGCGGGCTAGGCCGCATGTTTAACCACAAAATGACCAATCAATATTAGTTTTTGGAAATATGACACTTAATGTTGAGTATTGACTGGAATGCTGTTGATGGCCACCCACGAGGTAGGTATGAACCAGGTTAGTCAGCAGCTAGGTTGAAACGACCACATCTAGGGTAATCTACTTCCTTGGAATCTCTACACAGGCAGCAACCTTCATTCATCTTCTACTATCATCCTGCCTTTGTGCTTCGATAACCATATCGTGTATCGGCCTGCTGGTGTTGTTGGGTTGCTGTTATATACACGCTCAAGTGCTGAGGAGAAATACTGAGGGTTTGGTGTCTCCACCGGGTTGCCACCTCGAAGGGCGTAAAACGACATATCAGCCTTGGAGTTGCAAAATTGAGATACTCGGAACAGACAACTTCCAATAACGATCATCGCCATTTCCAAATATGCCTCAAACTATAAGATCCATCCTCGGCAAGTCAGGACGAGTTACAAAGTCGTTCAGACCACCTGCAACTCGCAAGCCATCATCACCAGCACCTCGCAAACCGGCACGTAAGGCAAAGGACCAAGATGCCGACTTGTTTCAGGACAAGCTCGACGATATGGGGCTGGCGAAACTACTAGAAGAGGACCTCACCCTTCGAGATGTCGTACAGGCCATGCGCTACATCCGCTCCCGCATGTTCAGCCCAGTTCCCTCAAAAGGGTTCAACTCGACAAGAACGGCAGAAGTGCTCAACTACCGCGCTACGACGGCGCCCCTCGTCACAGTAGGACATCTCAACGCAGTCCTTCGCTCACCTGGCAAGGTGGAGAGGGAACTAGCAGAGCTGACGTTAAAGGGCGTCGTGCGCAAAGTCCGAGTTGAGAGACGCGGTGGGATGGGCTCGGCGTTGATCGAGATGTCTGATCTCGAAGACATGTTGCAGAGAGCAAAGCTGAGCGGGGATACGAGAAACAAGTTTAGAGTGTTTTTGAAGGAGAATACGACTACGCAGACCTTGCCACATGGCGTCTTGGATAGCAAGCAGGCGGATGAGCTTGTTAGGGCGGGATTCCTAACAAGCTCTACACCCTCTGCACCCGAGGGAACTCTTGATATGCGGCCAGAGGACCGCACGACGCTTACTTCCATTCACCACGTTTCACGCTTCGCCTCGGGCACCGTCTCAGCCGTGGGCGGTCGCAACGCCATCCATCTTGCCGGAGGAGGCGGCGGCTCCCCGGCGCTCACTCACTCGTCCACATCTCGATCCGACCTCCGACTCGCAATACCTGGCCACGGCCGACACCTTAAGCTGGCGTCAGCTGCCGTGGAATGGGTACGAGATGCTATGGGACGGACACGCTGGGGCGAGGCCCCGGAGAGCTGGCTTAAGGAGCGGTTCGAGGGCGGAGGCCTATACGGACCGCGGTGGAAGGAGTTTTGGGGTGTAGAGTGGACGTGGGTGCTGGGGGAGGCTGTTGGGCTGGGAGTTGTCGAAGTGTTTGAGACGGGCAGCGTGGGGAGGGGGGTGAGAGCACTGGGGGGATAGACCGAAAGGGCATCTACGTATTCTACGGGCAAGTTTACTTTAGGCGTTTGTCGGATGGGCATGTGGTCTGGCGTTATTCATGGAAAAGGCAAACACGGCAGTTGAGTCGAGTTGAGATGAAACTGCTCGAAATGTACATCATGCATAGATTGCCAAGCTTGAATCGACTTATGTTCGGATAAGACCGAGAGCCTCCATTCATGCGGCAGAGTTGAAGGCCTCATAAGCGAAATGGTGGACTCGACGAGACAATCCCACTGCGAGTGCATTACTCCATGCCGAGGAATACCGTCTGAAACTCGTAAGAGAGAAAAAGAGCTCGGAGAAGTCCCCGATACGTACGAGTTTAATCTCCCGGATGAACACACACAAGACTCAGACCGGTTGCGGCTCGAGAAGTGAGTGATGTTGGCTTGAGTCTAGATGCGAAAAAAATAAAAATAAAAAAATATGGATATTGAAAAGGCAAAACTCCACGTGCAACCCAACAAGACAAGTTGACTCGGATATTGGAATGCTTGTAGAGATCAAGTTCCGTTTTCAATGAGCTTGAGTAACTCCCCAACGGGGATGCTACAGCGGAGGTGGAACTCTGGCCGGGGCTTGGTGGCCTCGTCTTTGCTTTTGGCTCTCGCCAAGGTTTCGATTCCCTTGTGCGGACGGACAAGGGATATCCTGTTCCGTTCAACGGTTGGATTGATGTAACCCTTCCCCCCTGTCGAGAGAAATGTCTAGGCTCAGCGAGGAGAGAACGGGGGAAGAGGGAGGCAACCATGAATTGCACGGGTGCAAACTACTGTATGTGCATGGTATCAATGTGCTTGTTGTGCGCATATACATGACACGAGAGAACCAACATGATATTAATGCCGATCTCAAGAAGCACGGCCTCGATATCGAACTTTTAGGCCTTGCACATGTGACAATCCTATGCAACTGATCGAACGCGGAATGTCTTGGCAAGCGTTGCCTGCCCGTTGCGCACGTTTCGAATTCCTCTCGAGCTTTTCTAATGGACTGCCTTTTGCCATGTGGAAACGATTCGAGGCAAGGGCTGTCGCGCCTGGGGCGGCTCAGACACACACACACACACACAGAGTCAAAAGAGCCAGGCCGTTGCGTGGGAAAAGAAGAAAAGAAAGAAAGGGGGGAGGGGCAAAAGCAATATCGGCAATGCGATGTCGATCTCGGGGGGAGGAACATGACCCTTGCTGAGGTTGTGATGCTGTGCAACCCCTCCAATGGAATGATATCTCCCTTTGGCTTGCCCTGTCTCTTGACATCAAGTCGTCGCGAAGGAGCGAATCAGCGGGCATAGTTGATAGGGCGCCCGGTTTTCTCGGTCGTCAGCTTGCTCAGGCTGCATATCCTAACCACTGGGGAGCGTCTTCAGGACATAGACACTAATGCGCGGTTAGTAGTGGGTGAGGTGACGACGCCACGTGCTTCTGAGGTTCATGATAGGCGGGAATGGTGTTCAGCAACCAAGATGAGCAGAGAACCAACTCAAGAGGGATTCGAGGACGCAACAACAGGGGAGACGACAGTAGTTTACTGATAGTCCGAATGTTCAAGCAAGTGAACGTCGCTATCACACCGAGGAAGCATGACGAAGCTGTTACCCCTGTAAGCAGACAAAGCCTCTCAAGGTGAAGCGGGCTGATAGTGTACCCGAGACGGCGGAAGCTGTCTCTGATGAACCATGTCGACCAGGGCGAGAGAAGAGGCGAGTTTTTCTTCTAGCGATGAGCAACGAGATCTGGCCGCCTCGTCCCACACAGCTGGAGCTGGGCTGGCAAGCAATGCCGAAGCTATCGATGGGATATTACTAGTTTTCCCTCGTCTGCTAGATCCTTTTCGCCGAGGCTCTGGCGTCGGGTGGTTCGAAGGCCATCTCTTTTTTTTCTTCATGGCTGGGTTGCCGGGTCCTGGTAAAAGGGGCACGGACAAGGGGTCCCCCCTCAGGCTTTTTGACAACTCTCGATGCCCATTGACGAACCGTGCTAGCAGCCAAGCCCTGGGGGGCTGCTGAAATTGCATCCACAGCAAGGCTAGGACTCGAGCCAATGGTGGACGACGAGGCGGCGGGTTGAGAGTCGACCAGTTGGTTCACTGTGATCATGGGGGCCCTGGATGAGACAAGCCATGGGGCTCTTTTGCGATGTCTTAATGAGTAATCGAGGACGACGTCGGCTCGGAGCTTCAAGGCCATTACGATCGTGCGTTGCATCGTGGCTTCAGCCCGTCTCTGACTGTAGGTTCGTGCTCTGTCCATGATGCTGACGGTGGAGTTTAGGCAGTTCTGTCTGTGCCTGCTTGTGCATACATCTCGGGCCGCTCTGGCCATGGCTCGGCAGACGTACGCACGCACAGTCGCCTCGCTTATAACGCGTCCAGTATAGTTTCTTCTGTGCTCCATTAAAGGCGTGCTATCGCCGTCTCCGCAAGTCCGGGGGCGTCGATAGCATGTGGTCAGGCGCTGCATGCTAAGTGAGTGTGCAAATCTTTTGAGGAGGGGCATGCAGGTACGGATTGGATCTGCATCCATGGCACAAACATGCAATGTCGACTAATGAACGCATCATGGACAAGTCTGTGACACGGCTGGAAGATGCTGATATGCTGTTGGATGGAATTGCATGAAGAATGCCATGAGGAAGCAACATTGAGTTGCAACATCATCTCGACTGCAGATGACAGGCAGGTCTCTACTGCGAAGTCTTCGCAGGCGAGCCTCGTGGCGTGTGATGTGATGAAAGATTGTTGGACAACGAGGGCTCCATCGACAAGGAACAAAAAGGGGCGTCCATCAGGGCAGGGCCGAGGCGAGGCTAGCCTAGCCGTATCGGGACCAGGTGGGCGTTGGCAGGGGAGCAGATGCGCGAGAAACGCAGCTGTGTGAGACATGTCAGCTTTTCCTTTTTCTATTTTATTCCCAATGTTCTGCCATTACTGGTTGAATTATTGATTGGGATGCAACTGCAAGAGGGAACGAGGGCTTGCTTGGCAGGGCTAACAGAGAAAGAGGGCTTGGAATTCTCGGAGACGAGAGCTGTTCTCGGAAGAAAGAGGGGGGTCAACTCGTATCGTATCACTCACTAACTGGACGCATTGCAGAATGAGATGAAAGAGGCGTACGTACTGGTCAAGAAAGAGAAAAGAGAGCAAGGTGATGGAGGCGTCTGGTCTCGAACCACAACGTTGCTTGAAACGGACCATTCTCGGACATGGCTTTCCTCCACCACGTTTGAGGTTTTCTCTCTATGTCGGGAACTAAGGTACGCAACCTTATTAGTTCAATTAGTAGTTGACAAGAGGATGGACGGACGGACCGAGTGCTACTGTACGACGGACGGGATCGATCTTGACGCAACCAGCCGAAGGACGGACGAACTTGTGGAGAGATGGAGGTTAGGTTGCCCGGCGAGAGTCAGACTGTCATCCACCTCATCGAGCAGCTCCCGTCTTCTGGCAGCTTATCTGACGGGTATTATTGCAGTAGCATTGCAAGCGAGAGCGTTGGATAACTTGGGTCCATGTAGTGCAATTGGATGGCCTTCTTTTTGACATGCTGAGCCTTCACAAGAGTCTCGATCCCTGAACCCTTCCTTCCTTGGGTCCATTCCAAATTGATTTGTTTTTTTCTGCCCCCCTCCACTCTTTCCTTTCTTTGGCTGCCCGCGGCCCCCCACTCCACCTTCCTAGAGGACGACCGGGGAAGAAAGATGCCTTCAGGCTCGCTGAGTGGTCCCGTCCTGGGCCCCTGTCGACGACCCCGGGCGGCTTTGGCCGTGGCCCCCCCGGAGAGGCTAGGTCGACCTCTTTTGCCCAATGTAACCCGAGAATATGAACGGCTTGCATATCGTAATTACCGGCCCTGTAAAGTACAACCTCGCGCCTTGTGATGCCGCTGTTCGGCGTGTTTCGTCTTTGCGTTATAGTTTATGGTACTTTGATGTCCACCGTAAAGGCCTGCAGTTGACTGGTACCTCCTCTAGCGGCCTCTCTTCCAGCTAAAACGCTAGTGCTGTACGCACTGTAACCGGCGCCGGCCTCTGGTGCTGCAGTACCGATACCTGGAAGGTCAGGTCGGGCCTCTCTGCCCAGCTCAGGTGCTTTCTGTGAGAGCCGTTTTCAGAGTTACCTTAACCAGGCTCGTTAGCACGTAACAAACACGCTTTCGAATTCAACACTCTCACATTCGACTTTTGATTCCATTCATCTCTCGTTCACCATACTTTCGTTTTCAATCTCATTCCCTCTTTCTCACTCATTTCGTCGCTCTCTCACTCAAGTCTTCCTTCCTGCGACCCGTTTAGACCCGCGACGTCACGCCACTCACGCCAGAAGCCCACATCCAATACATCCATTTGTGCTGTGTTGTGCTTGCTGCACTTCGCTGCCACAGGTCTTGCACGCGTGTGGGACTGCATCCCAGTTGTCCCAGCCCTTCCTTTCCCTCCAGACTCGCCTCGACAGGCTCTCATTCTTTTCCTCCCCACTTCATCAACACCAAGAGCAGGGCAGAAAGCGGCACTCTTTGCGGTAATCTCAGCTGGACTGTGTCATACATACCTAGAACCATCACTCGTCATCTCATCTTGTCCCCAGCTGCTAGCATCGACGCCGGCATCCAGGCGACCTCGGTTCCATCTCTCTGGCTTCAGCCCGGCCCAGCCTAGCCATCAAACCTGACCCAGCGCTTACCATTGTGCAACACGCGGGCAGTACATTACAACACTACAGCGCACCTGTAAGATCGATCACGCACCATCGGCCGCCAGTACACCAGCCATTCAGCCAGCCAGGTCCTGATCTTGATCCGTGTTTTCTTGTCCCGGTCCTGTTAGTCGACCCCGAGACGCCAGAAGGACCCGGCATCGTCACCGTGCCCCAGTCTGCAAAAAAGAGACGGACAAGGTCACTTACCATCATCCGCAACATCCACCCACGCTAGTCTAGCTCCCAACCTGGGCTTGGACTTGGGACCTTGCTCTCTCGTGGTGGTCTTTGCTTTTTACGAAGGGGGGAAGGGTTCACTTCCTCATCTCCTGTTGTGTCGCTCACTTGGACGAGGGCACCTGGAACGCTCCTCAACGCCGCCGCACCCCCTTTCAACTACATCCCTCTTTGGACACTGGAAATTCCTTCCCTCGACATACTCGACGGCTCAGTACGTTGCTGGTTAACTTTCTTTCAATCTTGCTTCCATTCTGTTCAGCCTGCATCCTTTTTGTTGCCTTCTCACCAGGAACCTGCCTCCTGTCGCTATCATACGCTAGTCCCGTCGACTGCCCCAAAGTCACTGACCACCAGACCCCAGGTCAATCCATCCAGCCTCCGAGAGAGAAACACCCTCCCGAGTCCGCCCCGTCTACCCGCGTTCCAGCGATTTATTCCTCCCTTGATCGGCCGCAGACAAGTCCACCCTTGCGCAGGACGTCGTCGAAGCATTATCGAAATTTCTCTGTCCCTTGCGAATCGAGCGCCCTCCGCGATCGAGACTGGCGTTGAATCCAATCGAGCCATCATTCGACCTGTCGTCATCGTCCCAGGGAGTTCATGGACCGACCGACCTTTTGAACGGATAACCAGACTTTCGACCGGGCTACTAGCCCTGAGCTTGCGAGTCCTTCACTCTCTTGACTTTTCCCCCGCTTCATTTCATCACACACGCTGCCATGACGACTACGCTGCCGCGGCCATCGCGGCCTTCGGTCGGGCCACCAAACATGGCCCTACCCGCTCTGCCCGTGAGCAAGACGCGCAAGAGCACCGGAAATATCCCCTCATCGACCTCAAGCAAGTCAGCACCTGGTACTCCCAGATCAGGACTCCGAACACCCTCAACACTGAGCCTCGCTCCTCCTAGCCCATCACCCGCACTCCCGCAGTCTAAGCTTACTGCTGGTGTAAACGGCGCGGGAAAGACTATCCGAAAGAGCGTTAGCATTAACTCATTCCCACAACCACCCAGAGGTGATACCCGTGTGCCGCCTAGCCCGCGAGCACCCGTCGACAAGAACCGAACATCCAGGAAACCTTCCAAGGCCAACAAGGACTCGATGTATAGCACATTTAGCTCGAGCACCCCCAGCTTCCTCAATGGCAGCGCCGATGGAAAATCAATTACCAGCGTGCGCATGTCTGATGGTCTGATTAGTGTTTCTTCACCACCCCAGAGCAGGAGTTCTTCGGCGCAAGACTCATATTCAACATCAGCTACGACATATGATGATCCCGTAGAAGGCTCGAGCCAGAAGCCCGATGCCACTGCTGATAAGCGAGCATCGAAGCACGATGGAAAGGGCAACGTCGTGGTCAGCGTCCGAGTCCGACCGGATGCTAATGGTAACAATGGAAGTCCGGACGGCGAATGGATGGTTGATGGGCGCAAGTCGCTTATTTCATTCAAAGGAAAAGATGGCGGGGATCATTTCTATGGTATGTGAATTCCTGAGAGTGGCTGGCTGCGAGCATCACTAACCTCGCTTTGCTTTAGACAACGTTTTTACGACTCACGATAACAACTCCCGAGTATACGATCACATCGCAAAACGGCTAGTCCGACGAGTTATGGAGGGCTATCATGGTACCGTCTTTGCCTACGGCATGACCGGCACAGGCAAGACATTTTCGATGCAAGGAACTGCCTCATCACCAGGCGTGATCCCCCTGGCTATCACTGATATTTTCTCTTACATCCGAGAAACACCCTCGCGAGAGTTTTTGCTGCGAGTCAGCTACCTTGAGATTTACAACGAAAAGATTCATGACTTGCTGAGCATGTCGACAGCTGGCGGCATCGGCGGCAGCGGACAACAGGATGAGATCAAGCTCCGCGAGGACAGCAAGCGTGGTGTCTATGCTACTCCCCTAAAGGAGGAGATTGTGCAGAGTCCCACTCAGCTTCTGCGTGTCATTGCCCGAGGTGACCAGGCTCGGAGGACAGCCAGCACCCAGTTCAACGCTCGCAGTTCGCGAAGTCACGCTGTCGTTCAGATCGTCGTTGAGAGCCGAGAACGCATGCCAGGTGCCAGCTCAGCTGGGGAGAGCAAGCGATCTGGCCTTCTTCCCGGTGGTGTCCGCGTGTCAACTCTGAGCTTGATTGATCTTGCTGGTTCTGAAAAGGCCGCCGAGTCAAAAGAGCGGAGACAAGAGGGTGCTCACATCAACAAAAGTTTGCTCACCCTAGGAACTGTCATCTCGAAGCTTTCAGAGTTGAAAGAGAAGGAGGCCAAGGGTGGAGACAAGGAAGGAAAGCATCTTCCTTACCGTGATAGCAAACTCACCCGGCTCTTGCAAGGAGCTTTGTCCGGAAACTCACTCGTCAGTATCCTCTGCACCATCCAGATCGGTGCAGGAAACAGCGCCGTGCTGGCCAATAACCACACCCTGGAGACTATCAACACCCTCAAGTTCGCCTCGAGAGCCAAGAATAACATTGTCAGCCACGCAAAGAGAGCCGAGGAAGCCCTCGGAGCTGGTGGTGAAGGAGGCGCGAGGGTGTTACTTGAGCGCTACCGCATGGAAATTCTGGAACTAAGACAGCAACTGGATTCTCAGGCAAAGAAGAAGAAGAAGGAGGAGACGGAAGAGGATAAGATCCAGAACGAGGTAGAGGAGAAGGCGCGGGAAGTTGAGGCAGCAGAACGACACGAGGAACAAATTCTCGAGATGCAGCTTGCCCGAACAGCACTCAAGGAGCGAATCGATCACCTGAACCGACTCATCCTCAGCTCTAAATCGATCGGTGTCAACACGAATGGATCCATCAGCTCTCTTGGACAATACGCTCGTTTCTCCCAAATCTCACTACCGGCATCGATCCGCTCATCGGTCGCTACGTCTGTGGGCGGTAGGTCGCTCCTGGAGCGAACATCATCGATGACCTCGGCATCATCCACCATTGGACGACGGTCTAGTGGTGGTCAGAGAATTGGAGACGAGATGGGCGAGGTCGATGACGATAGTGCTGGTGAGTTTGGAGACGGTACAGCTTCTTTGACGGCACAGAACCGTGCCCTCCAGGCAGATCTCATGGACAAGAACCGGTATATCGCGACATTAGAGAAGCGACTCCTCCAGGCCCGTCGTACAAGCTCCAGCCGAGCATCGGTGGGCTTCGCTGCGCCGAACAAAGGCATCATGGTCGGAGAGGACCATAGCGTGTCTGCGGCACTTCGAGAGAAGGACAACGAGATTGCCGATTTGCGAGCAAGACTGGACGACAAGGACAGGATGCTGGCTGCATTGAGGACTGCGGCTCGATCCCGGGACACGGCCGAGGCAACAGTTGAACCTCGATCGCCGCCTCCACAACAAGAATCGCACCCTGAGGTGCCAGCTGAAACGAAGCCAGCAGAAGGCGAGAAGAAGCGAAGCCGAGGGGTTGATGAGATGAACAATCTTCTCGATGAGATGCTTCAAGATCGAGTCGAGTCTGGAGAAGTGGTCCGGGGCAAGCGAGGAAGTTTGCACATGGCCAGCGGTCCGAAGATGGACTCGCTAGCAGAACCCAGCATGGAGCCGCTACGACGAACACCAACACCGAGCCCGATCGAAGAGCCCAAGGCTGTGCCGGCAGAGGCATAGAAGGGGATGCAGAGAGACAAGTGATATTTTCCTTGATTCGAGAGCGATGGGAGTGTTTTGAACAGAACAGAACAGAGTGAAAAGGCGTTTCACACAGGCGTTAAGGAGGTGGGATACTAAGTTATTCTCTCAGGGGAAAAGGGATTTTGTTTGCGTTATACCCGATTTTACTTTCGTTTGTCATAGGCAAGGAAACACAGGAATGGCCAGTTCTAGGAGGACTTGATTGTTTCTTTGGCAATGTGGGCACCTGCGTTGTTCATTTCCGGGACTCGGGGAGATACGTCCCGCATTGTGTTATGTGAGTTAATTTATTGCGACCAGGAAGCGAAGCAGGCGGCCAGATGTCTATACTGTGACATGAATTTCCTTGGTTGACTTTTGTTTGGTGCTTAACGCAGAGAGGCGTTGACTGTACTACTACTACATGATGGACGGCGGAAGGAAACTTGGTGGCGGAAATCAACGGGCAACGGTTGAGTTGCTGTGGCGAGATAATGACGGGGAATGAGAGAAGATAAACTCGAAAGGACAAGAATGATAGAAATTCCTGATGCAAGTGCTTGTTTGTTTGTGTGCAGAGCAAAGTGAGGGTTGGATTGTCATGTCACGATGGCTCGAAGACAAAGGTCTTGGCTCGCTTGGCCCATGTCAGTGAATGCAAACAACCATCTCTTGAAGAGGCAGTGGGCGGGTGTTGAAACTCGGAGGAGGGATTAGAGCACCATGATGGGCTGACATGGATTATGCTGGAACGGGAGATGGCTGATGCGGAGAGTATCTGTAGCATGAACCGGGACGCAGATGGCGAGACAGTCGGGCACGAAGAAGGTTGGCACATGGTTTATGCAAGGAAGCGAGTCGTGTTTGCTGGGACAAGGACGAAACACGGGAGGTGGGAGGTTGGGTAGAGGGTGCGTGGTTGGGTGGGTAGTGTTACAGGGAGTACGGATGTATTGTTGTCGATAGCTTCTTCTTCATGATGGCTATTGTCACTATAAACACCATTTTTGAGAACCTCACATAGGCCAACGGACAGAGTTGAGATGAAGGAGAGCTTCAAGCCGTCAACAATGTCGTTGAAATTGGGGGAGCGCCGTTGGATGGACTGAGACTAGGACACCCGCTGATTGGTCCACACCGTTGAGAATTGCCAAATGTGAAACAGGTCTAGAATTAGCGAAAGTTGAAAGTCCCCCACCAAGATTAGCCAGGAGCTGTACCTTGCAGAAGCGCGAGACCAGGGTCAGTGAGAGTCGTCGTCGAGGACAAAGGTTCGTGAGCCCATGACAACTCAGAGATACGAAGAGTCGGAGAGGAGGTCTGTTTCGGTTGCCGCTGACAAAGTTACATTCGCGCTGGTGTTTGCCATCGGGTTAGCGGGCAAACTCGATGATCGACGGCATCCCGGTCGAGAATGTCTGTCTGTAACAGTGGGTGACGTTTGATTGTCGGAAAACGCAACATGCAGTGTCTCCCGATCACGGTCTGGCGTCGATGCTGTGACGGCGGGAGAAACATCTCTTTCCTGCTCGAGTCTGTGCGCCGAGCTGTACACGATAGCCATCCGCCCCCTGCGCAATCAACCTGCGACGGCCACTCCCTTTTGGTGTTGCTGCTCAGCAGTGATCCCGCCGCGTGACCTCGTTCACGGGTCTAGCCTTGATTACTTGGCGATATGGCCTGAGAAGCGGACTCTATGTGTAGATTAGTTGGAGGTCATTTGGCGTGAAGGATGCTCGAGGATTGAGGCTAACGGTGACATGTCCATGCAAGAGTGGGATCGCGCCTCTTCTAGCGACTGAGCCATTCAAAGGAGGAGGTATTGTCACGCCTTGTCTGCGGCGTCAGGTAACATACCTGGTAACATGATGACGGCTCACGCGTTAGCTTTTCTGTTAATCCATGGATCTGAGTGAGGTACTTTGGGCTAGAGCATCTCGAAGCAGACCATGCCTCGGAGGTTCCTTCCCATCCGGGATGCTCCCTGCCAGCCCCATCTTGGGACGGACTCGCCAGATTTCTTCCTTCCACTCTTGAGCAACACAACATCCATACACGTTGGGGACTCGAGACCTTCTTCTCTTCCTTTCTCTTCTCACCACCTGCTTTTTGGCTTCATTTCTCTCATGCGCGACCTGGAGGCTTGACGTCTTCATTTCACTATAACCGCACTTTTTCATCTGCTTCTTCATACGCTCCTTCCAAACCCCCGTCCTATTTCTCCGTCGCCTACTCGGTGATATTTTCTGGACCGCCCTTTTTCTAACCCAACAAAACGAACGATTTCGTTGTGTGTCCCACTGGACGCTTCTGCTTCTTGTAGCAAACAAACCGCTGGATGGGCTTGCGAAACGAATTGATGACCCCGATCCCGTTCATGACGACGAATCCCGCCGTATCCGACCTTCTATCTTACATTGTCTGAGAATCGGCGCGGATGAGATTAAGCTCCCGTCTTTCTCCATTATCAGCAACTCGACCCGTGTTTGCTCCGGTTGCACCAACGGCTTGAAGCCCGCATCGGATATACAACCCCAATTCTTTCTTGTCACTCCTTTACAGTCAGAGATCTCCCTTCGAGAACGACCTGGTTTGCCGTCTCCGGAATCCTGACCTTATCTTACAACCTCTCTGAGCTTTCCTCGATCTTCGATTTTCGACTCCCATTCAACCGTCCAAACTTGATTGTTTGGTTCACTTACACTCATTTCTAAACGAATTCATCATGTCGGCCCCGACTCAATCCAAGATGTTGGTTGTGCCGCCAGCGCTGAACCTGCGCCGAGCTGGCGCTTACAACGCTCAGGATCGTGGACCTCTTTCTTCTACCACTTCCAGATTCAGCTTCAACCACCTTCTCTTCTCTCCGCCACCTTCGCCAGCTCTTCCTGCGCTGGTACCTCGACCCCCGAAGAGGACCTCGAGTCAGATCCTGGTTACTCGGCCGAGCCGAGTGTTTCGACGACTCTTCCTCCTCGGAGCGCTGCTTTCGATTATCTATCTCATGGGCCTGGCCTTTCAGAACCCCGATGTCATTCCCGCCGCCGTCTGGCCTTACTTTGGCCAGGAAGAGTTTGAGATGGTTGGACAATACGACCTGCCCGACTTCCCGACTCCTATCCTCATCAGTGACAACAAGGGTCGTTCCAAGTGGACTATTTCTATTCCTCCAAAGCACGATTTCCCCCTAACCATGGAACAATACGCCGAGATGGGTAGCCAGTGCCGAGAAGTGTCTTCGCGAGCCCGAGACCTCCACCGTAAGGCTCCAATCACCGAGCAGGAGATTGTGAACTATGATGCCCAAGACGATTATTTCGTTGACATTTACGAGGCTGAGAGGTCCGGTCTGCTGCCACCGGGCAAGGGAATGCGGACTAGGGGCAAGGGCAAGTTCGTTGGGCTGGATAAGAAGCACATGAAGTACAAGCCTGTTTGCGAGAGCTCCATGACCTTTGTGCTTGAGACTTCGGATGCCGGCCTTGGAAACACGCTCATGATGCTGTGGACTTTCTACGGACTCGCCAAGCAGCAAGGCCGAGACTTTTTTATCGTCGACTCCCGCTGGGCTTATGGTCCCTACACTGAGATCTTTGACGCCCCTCCTGTCCCCGATTGCCGACCGCCTCCACGACACCACATGGTTCCTTGCCCCTTCCAGGCCCGTCACTTGGTTGTCTCTGCGGCTACAGCAAGGGAAGTCTTCCCCGCGCTGTTGGCCAAGAACCACCGTATTGCCGGCACCGACAACCCTGTCAAAGACCTCTTCCAACTGGCACGCACTGGATTCGAGGATCTTTTCGCCTTGAGCGAGGATGACCAGGCTTATGTCGATAACCGTGTGGTTGGCCTTCAGGCCAGGGCCAAGATGGGAGACACACTCACCACTCGTGCGCCCATTGTTGGTCTTCACATTCGCCATGGTGACCAGCATCCGCTCGAGTTTCAGTATCGTGACAACTACATCCCAGCCGAAGTCTTTCTCAAACAGGCCGAAGAGTTTGTAGACGAACACTACAACGCATCCGAACTCGAGGATCCCAAGCAGCGACACTACATCACCCTCCTCGCTTCGGATGACCCGACAGTGCAGGAAGAGCCTCAGTTTTCAAACGTCGTCCTCTCCCAGGACCGAATCCGGCTGGCCTCGAAGGGAGCGATCGACCAGGCCCACGGCAGCTCGGAGCTGCTCCACAACTTTGTTGAAAAGACGTTTGGCTGGGAGGGCGGATTCTTTGCCGCCATGTTCTGGAACCTGGGCGTTGACAGCAAGAACAATGCTGCCGAAGCCCCTGCTGGAGTCAACGTTCAAGGCGTGAACGAAGAAGCCAGACACATGGCACCACCATCAGAGGAAACGCTGAGATTGCGAAGCCTCATTGGGCGTGCGTACATGATGGACCTTGCTGTACTCTCCGAGTCCAGTGACAAGATTGTGTGCGCAGTGAGTGCCATGGGATGCCGCCTGCTAGCCGTCATGATGGGATGGGAGGACGGCATGGAGAAGGGTGGCTGGAAGAACGTGGATGGATCGTATGGGTGGACTGGCATTGACTGGTAATGGCAGTCACCCAAAATTGGAGAAGGATACGATAGTATCTTCTCATCCATCGTTGAGTTCATAATCCACCATCTTTTTTCATGAGGCAAGGCAGGCATTGGGTGGCGTTGGTCGGCGTTGATTCTGGAAAGCAGCATGATACCGATCTTTTCTCTTTTATTTTACTTTTTCGAAAAAAGCACTTGAACATACAGTATTGGACAAAAGTCCTTTAGAAGCAGATATTCTAACTTCCAAACCATTACCCTCTTTTCAGTTGATGAGCTGTTGCTTCATTTGCGTTGTGAGATAGCTGGTGTAAGTGGCACACTTTGCTGCCATGTTAGCTCCTGACGTATCCAACCATTTTCTAGCAAAATGAGTAATTGGTGGTGAAGTTTGAATACGGATGAATTTCTAGTTAATATTCCTATGCAAGCACTTGGAAACTGCATGTGTTTGTTGTTTATGAATGAAATTCATATTCAATTGTTCAGGCACCAGACTGGATAAAAGCGGGTCCAAGCCACTCAACTCTGCGCTCATCATCATTGTTCCGCGCAGGAGCAGGCGCGGCTCGACCCTCGACCCAAATCGTGCTTCATTCACATGAGCTCCAACATTGATACATTGATTACGGCATTTGGCCACTCTCTCAGCATCGCCTCGCCTTGCTGAGGCCTTCTACTTTTAATTCTACTTCCGACGCGATCGAGATACCACCGGCCGAATCGCGATAGCTCGTCCACTTATCGACCTTGATCTGCGCCGAGCAGAGAAGCTCATCACAGCCAGCCTCGTTCACGATTCCTCCTCGAGCCTAGAGCTCCCCCGTCGCCGCCATGTCTGGCTCAGCACCCGGTTCCGATGCCGCGCCTGCAGCGCCCCCGAAGCCTCGTCTCAAGATCAACGTGAGCCGGTCCTCATCCTTCGTCGAGGCCAAGACCAAGAAGACCTCCTCCGCCGCAGCGACTCCCACAGAGGGCGGCGGCCCCCGCAAGGTCAAGCTCAAGATTGGCAAGTCGCAGCCGACGACGCCCGCAGAGCCCCCGCCGCCAAAGACAAAGGCCGGCAGGCAGACCAAGCCGACCCAGAAGCTCGTGGAGAGCAAGAAGCGCGCCCACGATGAGCTGGACGATGATCTCCCCCTATCTGCCGCCCAACAGCACCTGGCAACAAAGATCAAGCTCAAGGCGTCAAAGTCGGGCGTCACGCCCACGCTGGTCGTGAAACCAAAGGGGCGCGCCCCCGTACACCCGCCAGGAGACGGCTACGATTCAGAAGCTAGCGATCGCGAGAAGGACCCTTCGATCGAGGAACAGTTTGTCCTGAGGATGCCGCCGGGAGAGCACTGCGAATATGTGCGGCAGTGCATGGAAAATGGAAAGATGGGCATTGCGCGCGCTCAGGGAGGAGCCGACGTCCAGCTCAAGTTCTTCGAGGAGGACACGCGGCGCGCCGTCATGACAGTCAAGGGTCAACCCTTTGCCGCCGTCATGGTCGATCTACCTACTATCACCGAGGCCATGAAGACATGGGATCGCAAATCGTTCCTCAAGTCGGCCGACATCTGCCAGATGCTCCTCGTTTTCCAAAAGGTCTCCAATGAAGCCGAAGCGAGACAAGCGCCTTTACCGTCAATGATTGACCAGCACTTTCGATGGCCGCACGGTCTAACACCGCCTATGCACGACTGTGTGAACCGAAGATTCGCCAAGACCATCAGCCGTAAAGAGATCGAGGATAAAGAGGCAGAGGTCGAGCGCTTGCTGGCCGAGGACGCCAAGGCGGGTTCAACGCGATGGGAGTGGGTCGACGAGAGGCAGCAGGAGGAGGACGAGTACGGAGCAGAAGAGGATGCCGAGGGCGAGATGGACGACGGCATGGACTACTTCCAGAGCCAGGATGTGTTTGGCGACGACAACGATCTCGAAGCCGACCTCGAGGCCGCCTTTGCCGACGACTTGTTCGCCGAGACCCCCGCAACCGGCATGGATGCGCCCACGCCTCTCACAACGACACAGGTCAACACCCCGGCGGCCATCCACGATAGCATCGAGGCAGACGAGTCTGAAGAGGTCTCTGATGATGACGACGATGACGATGACGACGAGGACCTCGATGACGATGCCCGTGCCCAGCGTGATGAAGAGCAGGGAGTCAAGGATATTATCAATGACCTCAAGAAGCAGCTGGCCAACAAGCAGGCTGAGCTGGCTCGCACCCAGAACAAGATCCTGCGTACTCGTATCGAGCAGACCATCAAACAGCTCAAGTCGGAGATTGAGCTCAAGAATTCCTCCATTGGCATCGAGACCGATGACTAGATGGAGACCGAGCATCTTGCAAGGCGGACTTATACAGGCTATGCACTCTACCCGTGGCATATTGTTATACTGGAAAACAGGCTACACGATTGGAGAATGGCGTACGGTGTCACCCAAGGTTTGGGAAAAGGGATGTTTGATTATCGACTTAGAAATACCACTTTCAATTCCATCAACATTAATACGTATCCCTTCCTCATGGTCTACAACAATATCTCGCCTATCTCCATCACACTTGTCCGAAATTCCTTCTTACTTGTTCTTCTACCACCATTCTTCTTGGCTCTTTAGAAAAGGTTCTCATTTTCATCGCCAGGGCTCATCAACTTCTTTCACCAACAAATCCGCTTCACATCTGCCCCAACAACTGCACAGTTCGGTGTCTCTTGGTGACCAATACCTCTGTCGCTGCATCAATCACCTCCCGCCAAGTCACCCTGTGGCAGAGCTCCGTGAGATCATGAGGACGCCATGGCTTGCCAGTTTCCATCTTGATACGCTGGAAAACCCGCTTCTGGATCGCCTGTTGAAGCACCTTGGCAATGCCAGTGTCGCGTCGCCCTTGCTTCATAAGATAGTTGGCAATGAACTCGGGGTCTGGACACTTTGTCATTTTGTGCTCTCGGTTCCAGCGTTTGGTTGAGTTGATGGTCTCAGTAATTCGGTACTCATGATCCGAAGAGAGGGCAACCTCTAGAACAAAGTTAGCAACCGGCAACGGTATTTTAACAGATTAGAGATACTTGCGTTGTTGTCGATTGAGGACAACGACATTCAACTTTTCTCGACGCATCGCACGAGTCTCCATTCTCGGGGTTGACTGGCGGGCTGGCAGAGTCCGAGTAGCGGAGGGAGGGGAGGGAACACAGGGCACAGAGGGCACATGAGCATCTGGCGTTTGGTTGCTGCCCTCCATCTCCTTAATCTTTTCAAAAAGAGGATTGAGCTTTTCAAGTAGGTTTCGATCCCTCTGAGCATTGAGTTGCTGGTTTTGATCCCTCAGAGCATCGAGTTGTGCTCTGATATCATCCACCTCCGCCTTCCATTTCCCAGCTTCTTGAGCCATCTCTTGCTGCAGCTTGTCAATATCAGCCCGGGTCACGGAGGGTTTGTCGCCATATTGAGCCAATTTCAACTTGACAGCTTCAACCTCTTGCATATACTTTGCCAGGGTAGCCTCATTCTCACGTCTGAAATCTTGATCGTTGGCGGTCTTGGTGACGAGGCGCCGGACATCACGCTCGAGGCGCTGGACATGTACGTTGAGGTTTCGAAGGCTGAGCTCAAAGGTCATGCTCATCAGAGCTTGAACCTTGGCCTCGTACTTGTTGGTTGATCTGGTTGTCTGGTTTGCGCGGTTCGCGGACAGTGGTGATGAGGATAAGAGGGGGTAGCGATACTGGGACTGGCTTAGTTCAGGGGAGACAGGAAGCTGCAGCTGCACCACAGGGTCAGAGCGGCGGCGATAACGGTCCATCTATGCGAGACTGTAGATCACAAGGATGTTGCGATGGTTGTCAATATGTTGGATGAAGCAGGTTTGGTGGATTCAAGTGAGATGGACGAGAGGAACAGAATCCAGTGAAGGTGGTTGAAGAAGGAGAGTTTTAATGAAGTTTGGGGAACAGGAGCAAGCTCGTTATCTACAACCGGTGATGGAGGAAAGAGGCATCCAGCTGCCTGCCTGTGGCAAGAGGTGAAGAGGTGTGGGAGAGGAAGGAGCTCATGAAATCCACTTACACAGTTGAGGGAAGGCACCCAACAGACGACAACATCACCATCAAACCCGGCGTCTTGGCAGAATGGATGTCTTTCCCGCTGGTTGATAATAAAGGCCCGGCGAGTCTCAACGTGGATTCAGACGTAGGGATAGATAAACAATTACATACTTGATTCTCTGCATTCGGCTCTAGAGTTCGCACAAGTAGACTCGTGCAATAACTGGATCCCCTCGCAGCTCTCTGTTACTCCAAGTCTCCGATAACTTGAGCATCCTTTCCCTTCTTCCTCTCCTTTGCAATCCATCGCAGAAACATGCCCACGTCCTTCGCAATCTGTCCCGCCAAGCCCAATTTCTGCACCCACATGGGCACCAGTCCTCTCGCATCAGACGCCGTCCCCATCACCCACTCTATCCTCCCATCCGCCAACTCCCTCACCCTCTCAACACTTGTGTACGCTGCCGGTACTACACCCTTATGGGAAGATTCATCAGTCTCATCGTCTGCTTGCATGGCGATCTGGACAACAAGAAAATCCCTCTGGCCCTTTAGCGAGGTTGTGGCCTGTAGAACCTGAAAGACGCGGCGAGTGAGAGGGCCTGGGAGCTGATGAACCGCCTCTTCACGACGAAGCGTCCAGTCCGTCCATGTCGTACCCTCAACTTCGACCTCTATCCCCTTACAATCCCACTCTTGCAGCCTTGACGAGCTCAAGACGCTCGGTGTAAAAGCTGTTTCCGCCTCTGCATGCTCCTCTTTGAAACACCTCAAAAACTCATCCCAATCTGCAGTCCCCTCTTCTTTCTTCCCAATGTGAGTACTCCGCCGCAATGCCCAAGTTTCTGACTGAACATTGCCTGGCTTGATGCCAAGCGACGAATGAGTCTGGGCAAGTGCGTCGAGGGTTTCCGAGTCGACAGTGCGCTCAAAGACATGCACAGGAGCCGTAGAGCCTTCAAATGTCTTTACTGACTTGTGCTTCCATAACTCAGTAGGACTGCGTAGCTCTGTGGTATGATCTGAGGTTGGACCTTCGGATGGTACGGAACTGATGAAGGGGAGAGCCTCGATGAGGATTGAGGCGAGAAGGATCTTGAGCTCCTCGGTTTTGGCTCCTGCGGGTGGGAGTTTCGATGGATGGATGCCCCAAAGGCGAACAAGAGGACCATATGACTCGCTCATGGTGTTTTCGGTAGATAGACTCTCCTTGAACTACCTAAGGGAATATAGGTAGGTAAATCGAGAATGCTTGTCGGGATGAAAGAAATTGAAATCTTGATAAGCTGTTTCGTATTGAATATGTATATGTGATGAACTCAGAAGAGTAGGAGCAAGATCTGTTGAGAATGTGTGAGAATGTCCCTGACAGGTATGAAACCGTCAACAGCCATCAACTTGCCCCTAGTAGTCGTCATTGATGGAGGCTCTCGTCTAAGTGGGGGCTAGTTCACATTTCCAAGGCAAGTTCATCCAAGACACACATCATCTCATTCCAAAACCACCGGCAACATTAAAAACAATAAACAAACCAAAAATACATCAGTTTAACCATTTCTTATTAAATATGTATAAGTCTATTGCCAGAGCTTTGCCGGCATTGCATGGCAAATGAGTTCTTTTTTTAAAACCCAGACCAATCATTATGCACTCAACTCCTCAGCACGCCCATCGCATTGCCGCGTATATACAAGTGGTTTTCGTATTCTCTCATCATTTGTGTCAGATTTCGAATCTACTGGCGTCTCTCCCAGCGAATGTTGGCAGGCTCCAGGGGTCGCGAGAAGAGCGAGGCGTAGTCAGTGCCGATAAGAGTGTTGCCACCGTCGACGTTGCTGAACTTGAACTCCCGGACAACCTCGGCCACAATGGTCTGCAGTTGCACGTTGGCAAAGTGCTCGCCGATGCAGCGATGACGGCCAGCACCGAAAGGCAGGTAGGGAGAAGCGGAACCCTTGCTGACAAGGCCGTAACCGTAGTCGATCTTCTCCTCCTCCTCGGCGTTGTTGCGGGCAATGGTAGGGGCGTTGGGCGAACCGGCCTCCCATCGGTGAGGGTCCCACTCATCGGGGTTGGGGAAGTAGGCAGGGTCGGAAGCGCTGACACCGGGGGCGGCCAGGAGAGTGTGCGAAGTCGGGATAACATACTTGGTTCCGGGAACGGGCATAGGGGACTTGACGGCGCGCATGATGGAGTGGATAGGGGCGTGGAGGCGGAGAGTCTCCTTGATGATGGCCTGGTTGAGAGGAAGCTTGGCAAGATCCTCAAACTTCAGAGGGGGGAGGTCGGCACCGAGAGCCTTGACCTGCTCCTGGTAGAGCTCCTCCATGATCTGGGGGTACTGGGCGAGACGGAGCATGATCCAAGAGCTGGTGGATGAGGAAGAGTGCTGGCCGGCCATGAGGAGGGCAATCATCATGTGGGCGATCTCGTGGTCGGGGACGGGGGTGCCGTTCTTGTAGGTCGAGTTCATGAGATGCTTCATCATGTCGTGCTCGCTGTCATCGTTGTCCTTAATGCGGCGCTCCCTGATGGTGTCCATGTAGATCTTGGCGACGGTTCGCTGAGCGTGGTCACGCTTGCGGTTCCAGGGGAGAGGAGCCCAGTGAAGCATAAAGTTGATGGGGGTGAACCCCATATCGAGGTCGTGGTAGAGCGCGGCGAGGGACTCGTCAAACTTGCTGCGGATGACGCTGCCCTGGAGGGCGTGGGAAGCGGTGAAGATGGTGATCTCGGCCATCTTCTTGGGGATATCGACGATGCCGGTCTTGCCCTTAAAGTCGGCGCTCTTCTTGAAGTAGTCGCGCACCTCGCCAGAGATGATGGGGACGTAGGATCGGAAGGCCTCGGTGGTAAGAGCGATCTTCATGAACTATCATGGGCTGTATTAGCATTCAGTCATGGAAGCGGATAATGTTATCTCACCTTCTTCTGCTCCATGAGCTTGGCGTTGGGGCAGTCGTAGACAACATCCTTGCCAAAGACAGGAGTGGTAAGGACGGTGTAAATCTCCTCAGCGCAGACGTCCTTGAGCTTTCCGTTGAGAATAAAGTCGTTTCCGGAGGGGCCCACAGCAACGGTGGTTTTCTTGCCGAGGAGGACAAAGGTGAAGACATCGCCGAACTATCGCCAAAGTTAGCTAACTGCTCTCTGTGGTTACTACTGGCAAGCATATCTGCTGCCAGGAGCCAAGTTCCCTCTCAATTGAAAGGCTATAACTCATCTGGACTCACCTTGGCGCGGTTCTCCTTGAAGAAGCGAGGGGGGTCCATTCCGTAGGTGACAGTGCTTCCGATGAAAGGGAACCAGTGGAACACCATGGGGGGCTCGTTGGGGTTGACGAAGAGGATCTGGCTGAGGATATTGAGGATAACGGAGAGGACAACAATGGCACCAAAGCCAATGCCGACCTGCTGGCCCAGGGGAAGCTCTTGGAACTGCTGGGCGAGCGGGTGGCCCGCGATCTCGTGGAGGAGTCCCATGGTTGAGGGAGGACGGGAGGAGTACGGAGTAGAAGGTTGTTGCTGTTGAGAGCGGTTCTCTGGAGAGGACGGGAGAGAAAGAAGAGGGAGAGGATCGCCTTAAACGTCAGGGAAAGCGCAATTCCCAACGACGAGTCCTTAGAAAGAAGAGACCGATAGGGAAAACAAGAGAGAAGAAGACGGCGAAGGAGATTAACTGATATGTAATTGCGCCAGACCCTGACGTTTTTTTCCGACCAGGGGGGAAGGAGAGGATCAGTTGGGGACCCCACCCACCTGCCGAGCGGCAATCACTTGGAAGGCACAGAAGGTTCCTAGCCACAGCACGGCACACCGCCTGGACACCGTCGGGAGTTAGTGGGCTCGTCCCCCTGTAGGAGTTCACTCTGCAGCACCCTCTCGCCTGTAGTGTCCGGCTTCTGTGGCGAGTGGGTGACGGGACCTGCAACTCTGTGCCTGGCAGGTGGATACCTCAATTAGGGCCGATTCAGAGTCTGATTGGTTGGTGTGTGCGGATTCGTATTCGTATCTCTGTTAAATTGAGATCTCGTCCCTCCTTTTTCGCATTCTTATCCATCTCCCCCGCCCAGTTTTGACTTGCATCCCTCGCTGGAGCAAGCTTCGTGGCTTACATAAACTCGATCACTGCAGATGATGCTTCTGCCATGTTTCAATGCCTACCAGCCAACTTTTCCAGGACCAATTGCTCGTGATCGCATTCCTAATACCGCCCAAACTTGAGGGTCGAAAAGTTCTCCCCCTCAAATTGATCCACTAACGGCCTCCTGGTCCTTGTCCTTGCGGCTCATTGCAGTGCTGGGTCTCTAACCACGTACGCCTTTAGAAATGGCCTGATGAGTTGTCAGCCGTGACAGTGATTGGCCGCCTTTTGCCCATCTCTTCGCCATGTTCCGAATAAGAGGATGGTCTTTTCCTTTGCCCATGAGCCGTGCCCTTTACCGGCCATCTGGTGTAACGATGCTCGGATCATATTCAGGGACCTCGATGAATAAGGCCATTCAGGTCATTGGCCAATTCCTTCTTTTTCTTTTCGCGACCCTGGGGAGCTGTTGGCGATGGGCGTCCGCTTTCACATGCTGGTCAAGTCCGAGCCGGACTCTCGCTAGGGTGTTGTTTATGTTTCTCCAAGGAGATCCTTCAAGCAAAGATCCGCGACATGCCCAGGTTACATCCCCAATACTCGTTGCTTTATCGCAAGAACTCGCGGCTGCTTTCGTGTACAAAGAACGTTACTGAGACTATGTTATCTAAGCTGTGAATGTCTGCAGGAGCTGGTTGCATGTCACTCTCACGAACAACAATGCCCGTCGCCTGCCCGTAAGAACTTAAAGACTCTAAACCTTCAATTCACCCAACAAAGCTTCTAAGCCCCTGACAATTCCCAAAAACCCCAGTCGTTCTCAAGAAAAAAAAAAAGGCGTAGTCTTAACCGCCAACCGCCCCGGATCGCTCCGATCATCGACCGCCGCGCCTCATACGCACCCCGCTTGTGGGCTGACGTCGCGGCCCTTCCGTATTCGGGAGCGACGGCGGCGAGCCGGCCCCGGGCCCTCATCTTGTGTTGTCCCGGCCGGCGCCGACATGCGCGACGGGGCAGGAGGCCCGGACAGGGGCCCCATGAGGGATGCCGGCAGATGTCGTGAGTGCCGCTTCCGACGCTTTTGGATGATGGTTGCTATTCCCTTGTTGGCCATGAGTCAATAATAGCAACCTTGCTCTGAAACGTACTCGTATCTTGACTCTGTTCGAGATATCTGTTTCGTTGGCGCTTACCAAGTCGCATGATGAGCTGACACAGCCGGAGCTCTAGATCACTCACTGCAACGTAGGAAGACCATACTTGCGATAGTCAACTCAACATGAGCCTTTCCCCGCCTATAATGTCTCATTGATTAGACGTCCTCACGGGGCTCGAAACCTCCCAACAGTTTCCACTACCACGCGCCCACGAGACACCCACTCACGTTACCTCCACTTGCAAGTTTAGTTGTTATTCACGCGACCAAAAATTGAGACAGAAGTCGATCACTTGCTCGTATCGAGAGGTCATGTCTTGATATCTAGTCACAATCAACCTCGTCTCGAATTCGTGCTGATTATTCGACAATAGGGTAAGCGGTTTTCGGGGGTATTTTTATTTCCCATATTCCAACTACCATACTTTGAGGGGAATAATTACCGACGCCAATGTGTGGAGAGCATCTACCCGGTTGCAAGCACAAACAACGGTATAGCCAATCCCAAACATGCAAGAAATAAATCATAAAAGCCATCCCATAAATCCCCAGTGTATGTCCCTGAGAAGCGCGCAAAGTAAAATATGAAGCAACAAGATATCCCCGCCTGTGTGTAACGAGTCGTTAGATGAAAAACGCCGACATTACCTCACTGGGACCGTAGCTTTGCGTATCTCATGACCATGACCGCGCAGAATGATATCGTCAGTGCCCAAACGCCCACCCCCTCGAAAAAGTCACCTCCAGAGTTCGGAACGAAGTCCTGTCCGCTCCTCAGAGTCCGAGCTCATTAAACAAAGAAACACAGAGTGTTCTCAGGTCTAAGCAACGATGCTCTTTCCCACGGCCCCCCAGCGAAGCTTGCGGAGGCCGTTACCAGATGACCGGATAACTTCCTGGCCACAAGACGTGGTCTCGTTGACGCCGCCCACGCTCCCAACGCTGGCCGCGAGCGCCTCCTGCTTACCCACCTCCCGTCCGATAACGTAGCCAGCACCAAACCCCACCACGGATACGAGGACCACGACACCAGCGCTGACAACCCAGGTGAGGAGAGTCGGAGAGATGTACGGCTCTTCCGCCTGCGCCGTTCGCTTCTTTTTCGTAGCCCGTGGGGCCGTAGCCGATCCGGAGCTGTGCTTGCCCCTCTCCGAAGTGCGGGAAGTAGATCTAGCAGGGGAGGCCCGTTTCCGTGGTGGAGACGGCGCCGTGGGTCGCTGGGCCCGGGCTGGCTCCGTGTCCAGCTCCGACTCTGGCACGAATCGCAGCTCCATCGGCTGGTTGCTGGGGCCTACGCCCGCGCTGGCAGCCCGCTGAGCCTCTGCCTCCTCCTTGGTCTTGGGCAAGCCTCTAGCCGCATGAGCGCAAGAGAGCAGTGTCGTCAAGGAAGCCCGCAGTGCGGCGTCGTTCTCCTCCCGAACCGAAGGGGACATGAAGCTGGGACCCGCACGGTGGGGCCGTGCCTGGGAGGAGCGCCGAGAGAACGACGACCGACCAACACCGCTGTGAGGATGAGGAGGAGGGACGGTTGGGATAGCGGGAGCAGACTCTCGTCTTTGGGCTTGGTTCGTTGGCGGATGAGAGAAGGCATTTGGCTGAGGTTGGAAGACAGGTTGGTCGGATGCCCGCCCAAGCGCGGTGACGTTATCTCCGTCGTCCGACTCCGCATCGGAATCCATGTCCTCATCGTCATCATCCTGCCGCACGTTCTCGGTAGAACTTGTAAGCAGGCGGTCCTCTTCGCTATCGCTCTCGTCGTACTCTTCCTGACTGCTCAGATCGGCGGCGTAGACGTTGTGGATGGCTGTCTGCTGCTGCGGAAGGGATCTTGTTGAGTTCTGGGGGCGCCGCCGACGTGCGTGCGGGTTTCCAACGCGCAAACCGGTGGTGACGATCTCATCACCGATACTCGACAGCGAAGATGAAGAAGGCTGCGACGAAACCTCTACCCATGATTCTGATGCCGTTAGCCAACGCGCGCAAGGCAGAAAGGGGGACAAGGACAAACCATCAAAGCGTCTCTGTGGAGGGAGTCCCGGACTCGATCGTGTTCCAGTCCTCGACACCCTGCCCCCCTGCCAGCTCTGACCTGCTTGTTCAGCCATAGTTTCCTTTTGTTCGAGTCGTCAAGAGACAAGTTTGGTTGAAAAACCGGAAAGTTAAAGAAGGGAGATCAGATATTGGGTATCACGGTAATAAACTGCCTGGGCGCAGCAAACAAAGCGTGGGGGTATTAGATCGGCGCGCTGCGCAAAACCCCGCTTATCTCACACGATGTCGAACCAGGGACTCGGCGCTCTGGTGTGATGTTATTCGGAAGGGGGAATAAGGAGAGGAACAAGACCTGCAGAAGCGGGAAAGGGTCCAGAACGAAGCAGAAGGGGATATTAAAAAAGACCAGGCTACAAGGAGGTGATGGGCAGCGAAGTCGGGGGTCGGTCGGTGAGGATGGGGGACGGGGTGTTGTTCTGGTTCTGGCACGCCTTTGTTAGAGGCACGAGAGCACGTCCGGTAGCACATCGATAGCGGTTGAGGTAGCAGTACTTGAAAGTGTGTGTGGGGGCACAGTGCGAGCGCATCACGCGCTTCTGTGAAACGCGGGCGTGTCACAGTCGGACACCAGGCCGACTTGGTCTCGTCGAGCATAGCGTAACGATGACGCCGATGTTGTCGCACACTGTGCTGTTATGGTCCCGAGGGCGGTGAGGCAGCCGTTTTGATGTACCGATACTTGAAGCCCCGCCCGTCTTTGTGAGCACGCAGCACGAACCAGCCGGTCATGAGCGCAGGGGCGGGGTTCTATTGCCCAAAAGAGTTCGCAGACCAGCTTCAGCGTGTGAGTGTGTGTTTAGGTGTCCTCGACGGGAGGGAGGTGATATTGGCCTCATTTCGATAAAAGGGGCCATTCACGCCATAAAGCGTGGCCATGGCATTTGTTTGCGTTTCGGCCTCATGCCGAACCTTGAGGGTCTTGTCTCGTCTCGTATGGATCCATGGACGCTTTGTCGACGTGGATCAACAAGGCTTGCTTATCGATCTATCACCTTGCTTTGATCTACATGCCCCATCAAGCCAAATAAGCCTTGAAAACTACAAGCCAAGATGATGGTATATTGACGATATTGATGGGAAAAGCATACTTTTTAACTCTATAAAAGCCACATTGGACACACAATGGTTCTATCTACTCTACAGCATTTTTATTTTATTTTATTTTCAAAACATGCGGTTCCTGCCCGACATCAAACTTCCGTGTCTCGTGTCTTCCTGGTCCATGCAAAGACCCTGCTTATTCCCCATCGCGGCGGCCATGGCGTGGTGGCATCATCGCCCGGCGCCTCAGCTCAGCCCAAGAATCATTCCAAAAGTGCGCCTCTGCTTCTGGTTTTGGATTCTCTTTGCGTCATCTAGCAGCAGCCCTTACAGAAGCCCAAGCCTCAAAAACTTACGCAGCAACAATAACAGTCAGACAGCTGAAAAAAAGAACGGGCGTAGTCGCCGCCAGCTGACTCCCGACTCCCAACACCCAGGCTCGCTTCTGATATCCCCTCCTCAACAAATCGTCTTGCCAACCCACTGCGTATGGGTATTAACTTGCTCATGCATGTGTGGGCTCTCTCCAGACTGGACTCTCCACGCGCGGTGTCTCATCGTTGAGCCATAACTGCCTATCCTGGGCGTTGCCCAAAGCGCAATGCCGTGCATCCTCGACGACATCTCTTGATAGGCCGCAGCCGATATTAGGAGCATGTGCCTAAAGAGCATTCGCGCCGTCTTTTACCAGCCCTTTATTAACTAAAAGCCCAATGTGAGCCCATATGGAACTCTTCCGTTGCATCTGCCGCATCAGCTTCCAGCACAACATATGACCCGGATGACAGAATCGTCCCACTACGAAACACTCATGCTCGCTCATCATGATAACCTATACAGCACGCAAGTAAAAGGGGACTCGTCCCGTGACGTCATGAGGAGAAACCATGATCAACGTTTATTACGCTGCTAGGTAAATAGATGCCCCGCACCGTTCTGATGCTGGAGCTGCCACTCTTGAGCGGTTCAGGTCCTCTCCAAATTAGCCTTTGGAATAGGTATACCCCGTATCGTAAAGGCAAGTTTAACCTTTGATACCTCGTCCAGTTTGATAGGCCTGTTGGTGGACTTGCTATCTATGACGACCAAGCCAGATGAGAACATGGCTGGTAGACACATGGTTTCCTTGATGGGTTCCTTGTCTAAGAGCCACTCACCAGGCCAAGTTCCTCAAGCGCCGGCCGCATCTCTTTGCTGTCATCTCGCTCCTGGACCTCGACGACTTCCTTCAATGCCAGGTGCAAGATCTAGGTTTCAGAAGTAATGCAGAACGGCATGAAGATTGCGTTAAGCCCCTGGTGGGACACAGGTTGCCATCCCGCTGACTACACATGGTTGGCATTTGACGAGGACTTTTACAAGAACCATCTCAAGTCTTAGGTGGGTATTGTTGAAGCTAACAGGACACGGCCCACAAGCATATATAGCACATGTATCATATCACATTAAAGACACCAAAGTCATTGGAATAAAATGATCAACTTTTATTACGCCCTCTACCTCGTACATGTGGACGGATGCCGGTGCCCCTCGAGAGCAACGCGGCAGTGGTATACTTACCAACATCAACCAGAAGAAACAAATCCCAGATGGCAACTGAACATGAACAGGGTGATTAAGGAATTAGGGTGGGTGGTCGTCAAAGGCAGGGTCATCGTCAACTGAAGCTCAAGTCAGGCGAGGCAACGTAGGTCGTTCCGTTGCGTTTCGAAAAGCCCCCAGGACCCTCAGAGCATTCGCACGAACCGACTTGGTCCACTCCGTCCTGTCTTCTTTACAAAAGACTGGGGGAGAATCTTCCCAAAGAGCCGTCAAATCCCTCATGAAGCCCACGTGGTGTCCATCTTGTCGACAGACTTGTTCAAAACCCAACATCAAAAAGCCGTAGTCGCCAGTGATGGCGTCTTTGCCAGATGCCACGAGCCCACGGTCCCCAAGTGTATATGCCCCCAGGTCTATCATGGCTTCACATCCATGGATGTGAAGCGTATTCTCAAAGCCCACTACTCCTCAAGGGAGGTATAACTTGTGTTGAAACGACAGCCCACAAAGCCCACTTTAATGGTAAACCCGCCAAATGCCCACTCGGTCTGCAGTATTATGCATGAGCCCACGTTTAGTCGAACGAGATCTTGGTGCCGGAGTAGCTGGCAGGAGTGCTGTTAGCACCGGTGCCAAAGCCACCACGACCACCGCCACGACCGCCACGTCCACGACCACCACCGCGACCACCACCACCACGGCCACCGAAACCACCACGGCCGCCACCGCGACCGCCTCCACGACCACCTCCGAAGCCGCCGCCACCACCGCCCTGCTGGGGTCGGCTGCTGGCAAAGTCCAGACGGACGCTGCGAGACATGCGTCCGTTGCCGATAGGGGCACCGTTCTTGGCGTCAATGACAGCCTTGGCATCCTCAACAGAGTTGAAGCTGACATAACCGAAACCCTTCAGGTTACCAGAGTCACTGTCATGTATGTTAGCTTGAATAGTCTTGTAAAGTGCTGACTGTTTGAACTTACGGGTCGGTGGGAAGTCGGACGCTGGCAACCTCAGCGACCTCGCCAAAGAACTCACGGACGGCATCCTGGTCAACGTCGAAAGGCAGGTTACCAACGAAGAGAGTGTCGCTCTCGGGGCTGAGGGTGTCGCCGTGTCGCTTGGCGCGGTCGGCAGCACGGCCCGCGGGGTTGGCATCGGCAGGGCGAGCGTTGGCGTAGTCGAGGTTGAGGGCACGGCCGTCGAGCTCGAAACCCTGCATGGCCTCGTAGGCCTTGGTGCAACCCTCAGGGTCGTTGAAGTCGACGTAACCGAAGCCACGGCTGCGGCCAGTTCCCTTCTCAGTGACAACACGAGCGCCGACGAGACCATTGAACTCCTTGAAGGCCTCGTAGAGGGCATCGTCATCGATGTTCCAGCTCAGGCTACCAGCGAAGAGGGTAGTGGGAGCATCAGTCTTGGTCTTCTTAGCCTCATCGGAGTCGATGTCGTCCTCGGCCTTGCGCTTCTTGGAGGGAGCCTCCTCAGTCTTGGCCTTGGCATCAGACTCCTCAGAGCTGTCATCGCTGTCATCAGAATCCTCCTCGGAATCATCAGAGTCGTCCGAGTCGTCAGAGGAAGCGGCCTTCTGTTACTATGTTAGTATAGAACTTAAAAAGAGGACACGGTAAGACAAACCTTCTCAGTAACCTTGGCGGCGGGCTTCTTCTCCTCCTTCTCCTCAGACTCGTCGTCAGAGTCGGAGTCAGAGCCAGACTCAGAGTCGGAAGAGTCAGAGGACTCAGCCTTCTTAGCGGCAGCCTTGGCGGTACCGTTGACCTTGGTGGCCTTGGCCTTGGGCTTCTCCTCCTCCTCAGACTCACTGTCGGAGTCGCCAGAGTCGTCGGAGCCAGAGTCAGACTCGGACTCAGAGTCGGAAGAAGGGGTAGGAGCCTTGGCCTTGGCCTTGCCGTTGGTGGTGGCCTTCTTGGTGACCTTCTTCTCCTCCTCAGAGGAAGAGTCGGAGTCGTCAGAGGACTCGGCTTCGCTCTCAGACTCGGACTCGGAAGACTCAGACTCGGGCTCGGCCTTCTTCTTCTTCTTGGAGTCCTTCTCCTTGACGAGCTTCTTAGCGGCAGACTTGGCCAGCTCCTTGGACTTGGCCTTGGTGGTCTTGGAGGGCTTGGTGATGCCTCCGGCCTTGACGGCAGCGAGGGGCTCAGCGGCCTTAGCCTTCTTGCTCTCCTTTGTCTTGGACTTGGCCATTGTGAATGTGTGTGAGGGGGATGGAAGGGGAAATGTCTAAACGAGGTGAATAGACAGAATGAGGATGGAGAGAAGCGGATGCAGAAGGAAGATTTCAGTTGCGCCTTGTATACCTTTTTAACCTGGGAGGTTGGGTCGACTGGCGCGGCAGAGTTTTTTTTTTTTTTGCCAGTCAAATGGTGGGGCAGTAAAAGCGGTGAAAGACCCTTGCTCCGGACAAGGAAGGTGGTCTGGGGTCTGTGCGAGTCGGTGCTTGCCTGAGAAATCAGGTCAGCTGTCATTGGACATCCAAATCAATTGAAGCTTCAAGCTACGGACATCCTAAGTTGCCGATATCGACCGAGTCCACATCGAAAGCCGCGACCATAGTCCCTCGCTCAAGTACCCAATTCGAAACCCTCGAGGCCTCTCAATCCGATCGTCGTCATGCCTACTCCCGAGTCCGAGCAGTTCAAGGCCCAGAAGCCTACCGTCCCTCCCACCTTCAACGGCGTCGACTACGATGATACCAAGGCCTTCAAGGCTGCTGAGGATTCCCTCATCCGGGAACAATGGGTCGGCGCCATGATGACCCGACTCGTCGGCGAGGAGCTGGGCAAGTGCTACGTCCGTGAGGGCGTGAACCACCTCGAGAACTGCGGCCATCTCCGAGGTTAGTTGGCCGGATGGAGCTCACGGGAGAGAGCTGCTGGGTTCCTGCCTTTGAGCATTCACTGATGACGAGCTATAGAGCGATACCTGCAATTGCTGAAGACGAACAAGATCAAGGGCACCAAGTTCATTCAGCAGAACTACATTGACCAGAAGGAAGAGGAACTTGACCGGGCAGCCAAGGTGCACACCAGCGACAAGATCGCCAAGATGAACCAGGACCGGTTCGCTTCGTGAGATACGAATTGACTGGTGCATGCGTTTAAGAGAGACGATTGAGTAGACCTTGGTTATCTAGATGCGAGGGAATTGTGGTCTTGATATCAAAGGCATCGAGTCGTCACAACCTCGGTTCTGGTGGTAAAGGTGAAGCAAACACCTAAACCCTGTATGACTGTGTATATATCAGGAAGCAATGAAACAAAAATGATCCACGAGTTGCTATTCAATTGCATGATATCCTCTTGGTTACTAGTCATTGAAACTCACGGGCATTTATCGCGAGGCTGACAATTGCCGGTTACCTTTGTCCTGATTGGCCACTCACCTCACACCTCCAAAATTTCTCCAGAACAGCGAGCCTTGTCACCCACCATCTCCCATCACCCACCACCACATCCATCATGTTCTGCACCCGGTGCCTCCGCGCCACTGCGTCGCGGCGTCCGCTGCCGCTCCTGCGGCAATTCTCGACAACAATTCCCTTCCGAAACGCCGAACCCGTGTTTTCGACGCCCGTCACCGGGCCTGGCGAGGCCATACCGGACGCTCCCATTCCCCGGTCATCCTGTCGAGCTGGGACCCCGCTGAACGGACTCAACTACTTCAAGGGCGGCCAAGATCCCGTTGCAAAGAAGGACGATGAATACCCCGAGTGGCTGTGGTCATGCCTGGATGTGCTTAAGAAGAGCGCCGATTCGGAGGACGCAGATGCCGGAGACGAGTTCTGTACGTCGTGGAAAACCCCACCTAGCATGAGCTCTTGCTAACAACCAATTCTAGCAAAATCAAAGAAGCAGCGAAAGCTAGCAGCCAAGCGCCAGAAGGCCCTCGAGGCCAAGCTCCTTGCCGAGGGTAACCTCGAGGCTCTCGCCCCCAAGGTGCCCTTGCAGCACCAGTCCATCAACATTCTCGGCGAGGAGAACCAGGGCGTCGAGCACAACATTGAGGCGGCGGCGAAGCGAGAGGAGCTCAAGAAGGCGATGCGCAAGGAGAGAAAGGCCAAGATCAAGGAGACCAACTACCTCAAGTCTATGTAAAAGTTCATGATGAATTGGGTATACCTGTACACTACCAGGAGGCGATGGAACTCTACTGTACTATACATGCCAGGAGGCATGACGATTTATACATGATTGAATAGAATTTTCAACGTGATTTTGTCAGCTCGTTGTGAGCAAATTCCATCAGCATAGCCGTTCATGATATTCACGCAAAAAGAGACATTGGGGAATTCACATTTATTCTAAAATTCAATCTATTCAAACCCCGCAAGTATCTACCCATGAATGCTACAGAAACTCCTGTGGTGTCAACAACACAGGCTGGCTCAACTGGAGCTGCATGAGATCTCACAGAGCGCTCAGGTCCAACGGCACACTGCTTCCTCGCCCCGCCCTGTACTTCCTTGTGCCGCCTACAAAATCTCTTGGTTTGGGGAACAGACCCTCGTCCTTGAAATGCCACCTGGAGTCATTAATCGCCACATGTGTGCCACCTGTAGCACCAGGTGTCTGCGCAGGCGAACCCTTGGCGGGGCTAGGAGATTTCGCTCCATTGGCTGTCAGAGTAAACATGCTGGGGTCCAACATGGATTGGCGGAGAGAGGAGCCGCGGGAACGTGTCACTGGAGGCGGCGGTGAAGCTGCAGTTGGAGGTGCTGGCGCTGATGATGGGGGCGGAGGGGGCGCGGAGCTTGGAGATGCTTGGCCAGCAGCGCGGATGGCGGCTTGAGCAGCAAGCGAGGGTGTTGAATGAGACGCTGCAGGTGGTGGAGGAGGCGGGGGAGGTTGTGTTCGCGGCGTAGGAGATACACTTGGGCGAGGAGGAGGAGGCGCCGCAGAAGGGGGGGGTGGTGGAGGTGCGGGCGGAGCTGGAGCGGAGGACATTGGCGGAGGGGGAGGAGGAGGAGCCGGTGCTGATGGCACAGATGGCGGTAACGACATGGATGAGGGCTTCCGCGATGTCGGGAGAGGAGGCGGCTTCTTCCCTATCGGAGGAGGCGGAGGCTTTGATCCTACCGGAGTCGTCTTCCTCAAGTTTGATCCTCCGGGAGGCGGCATCGGAGGTCGGCCAGGAATCGCGGGAGCAGCCCCTATCGGGGGCTTTGGCGCCCCAAAAGACGGTGGTTTCGGAGCGGATGTTGTAGGCTCGGGATCGGACAGATATGTCGAGTCGGAGTTGGCACCGGTGTCGATACCTCCTCCTCTCTTCTTTAGCTTGGGCATACCGCCGGCGAAGAGACCGCCCAGCTGTGGCGCCGCGTCCATGCCTCCTCCAGCCGCATCGCGGGACCCCTGATCGCTGTTGCTCCTGGCTCGATTTCCTGGGACGGGTGGTGCCAGTCCTCCTGGAGGCTTCGGTGCACCGCCCAGAACTGGAACAGGAGGCGCGCCTCCGATCGGAGGGCCTGACGAGTTTGATGAAGACTTGCTAACTTGAGGGGCGGAACGATCATTTGTGACGGCTTTCTTGAGAGCTTTGCCTTTGGTAATATCGGAAAGTAGAGCGCCCTAGAATGGCTCGTTAGAATCTGATCGGCTCCTTGTTGTCGCGATTCTGGAAATGCTTCCTAGGCATGGAACATACTCGGTTGGGCAATCCTCCAGCTGCAGGCCGTCCTGGAAGTCCTCCTG
Organism: Fusarium vanettenii 77-13-4; assembly: GCF_000151355.1. Lineage (NCBI taxonomy): Eukaryota > Fungi > Ascomycota > Sordariomycetes > Hypocreales > Nectriaceae > Fusarium > Fusarium vanettenii. Next base: position 1,312,362 of record NW_003315881.1, read on the forward strand.
GGGGAGGAGGGGGCGGAGGAGGAGGACCACCACCACCAGGCGGCGGAGGAGGGGGTGGAGGAGGAGGAGGCGGCATGGTAGCGTCGACTTGTGGCCTTGACGATGCTGAGTTGGTGTTGGCGATATGGTGTCGTTCGATGGGATCGACAAGGCCGTCTAGACTCGCCGGGGTCTTCGGGCGCGAGAGCAAAAAGGGTTCGGTCCGCTATAAGACAAAGGGCGGTAGAGCTGTTGTTGCAAGCTGATGAGCTGCTGCTGCTGATATACTGGTGCTCGAGTATAGACGCCTAATAGAAGGCAGCAGCCAAGAAGTGAGAGGTAAAGGTTGAGGATTGAAAAGCTGAGTCGTGGTACCCAACCTTAAGGTCCAAGAGCCAGAGCCAGTTTCGTCATGGTCAACGCTTACGCTGCAAAGGGGGCACAGCATGGATGCAGCCCAGCCCGCGCCCAGGATCCATGGTTAACGAGGGCCACCTCATGGATGAGCCCCGCTTTCGTCCATCGTTCTAGCGCTTGGTCGCTTCGATTTTAGCGGGCATGTCACTGTAAATCAGAGCCTGATTCCACATGTTTGTCACTCTGCGATTTCGCTTCCATATGTTTCTTGGGCTTGTAGAAGTGATGCACAGTATAGATGAAATGAACCACAATATCCTTAGACATGAGATGATCTCACACTAACTATTGTCACTATCAGGTAACCGTCCATCATTCAAGTCCATGTTCAGGCTGCCATTTTAAACACCAGCTTTGAGATGAAAGGGAACAGCCAATCAGAGTCTTCCTTTTGCCGTTGAAGTGGGTCTTGACATTGTGCGAGAACGCTCCCTCTGATTGGCAACGATTTTCGACATCGGGAAATATTCAAGTCAGTTATCGACATCCGACGACCAAAGAAGAGGGCAGCGACCTTCAATTGGGGCTGAATCGACGGCCAAAGACATCGAACCCCGCGACTTCACCCATCACCGGCTCCTACCATGCGACGAGCAAGCCCCCGGCAGATCGGCAACGTCTGCCATCGATGCGCCTTTGCGCCGGCTCGAGCGGTCGCCAACCAAGCCTTCCTCAGCGGCGCTCTTCTATCAAGTACTCGACATGTCCGAAACTCGACCCTTAAGCCCTTGGGCGTGCGATGGGTCGCAACATCTCCGTACCCCGATCTCAACATCCAGCCACCCGACGCAGCGAGCGTCCCGAGGCAACTGACGGACCCGGCACAATTGGCAAAGATCGTGGGGGACAACACGAACAAGTTCCTCTCGACAGATGGGATTCCGGCGAAGCAATTGACGAGTGCCGCTTTGGAAACATGCCTTAGGGCTGCGGAGGCTCTCCAGCCCCAGGTTCGGAAAGCTGAGGCTCAGTCACGGGGGTCGACCTCGAAGCTCATGGAACTGGGAGCAGAGAGGACTGGTAACAGGCCAATCAAGATGGACGCGCAGTTGGCCGACAGCATCAAGAAGATCTCGTACTCGGCATACACCATCATCTCACACCCCAATGTCGAGATAACACCCGAGTTCCTTGAGCTGTATGTGGTCATCCAGGCGACTCTGGGTCGACCCGAGTCCCTCCCCGCGGTCCTCGACATGTTTGCCAGTAAGAAGAAGCCGGTGGTCAAGAACGGCATCGTTCAGTACGTTGCTTCAAACCCCAATGCTGCGATAAAGGCTGTCCAGAGCGACGTGGCCGACATGGCCCTGCAGAGTGCCATCGACGCCAAGAACCTGGATTCCGCCTTGGGCATCGTCGAGGCCTCATTCAGCCTCCCCGCCTTCAAGCGCCAGAAGCTCCTCAAGCACGCTACAACCCCGGCCCTCGCTCTTGCTACCCTCCCCTTTGGCATCTTTGGTCTGGCATCTGCCTATGCCGCCTACTGGCAGAACACAATGGACATCACCACGGCGACTGGAATCGGCTTCGCCGGTATTTCGGGTTACTTCTTCGTGGTGGGATCCATGGGTTTGATCGCCAAGCTGAGCAACAAGGACCAGATGAAGCGTGTGACATGGGCGCCCGGAACGCCGCTGCGTTACCGATGGCTGAGGGAAGAGGAGCGAGCGGCCATGGACAAGATTGCCTGCGCGTGGGGATTCAAGGAGCCCTGGAGGCATGGAGAAGAGTCCGGACCCGAGTGGGAGGGTCTTAAGGAGTATATGGGATACCGACAAATGATTCTTGATCGTGTCGAGTTTATGGAGGGAATGAGCTAGTTCTTCCTTGTCGAGGTTGCTGTAAATCATATATTTGTATAAAAGATACTAAACTTGAACGACTTTAGCCCCCTTCAAATGGATGCCCAATACCCCTGAGACCAAACGCCTTGCATTCCCAAGATATAGCCCTTTTACGCTTCCCGTTGATACTCGTTCCTAGCTTCGGTATCAGTCTCGTAGGTGACCCCGTATGTGGTCTTCCGCACAATCCTAACTTCACTAGGTGCATCGTTGCCCTTCAACGAGTCCAAGATGTATTCCTCACTTGCTCCGTCAGTGCGAAGGACTTCGCTCTGGTTGAAACCTTCAGCATGCCGGGGTCCGACATATGGCTTCCACACACCAGGCTGGTCTCCAGACCTGTCGCTGAGGGTATAGTCCTCGGAGCTTGATGCCTTGGATCCGGCAAACCAGGCTGGGAAAAGAATCGCCAGGAGCATGCGGCACATGGGCAAACAGGCGCAGATGATTGCCATGTTTTCCTCGATCATGGTCCATAAGGTTGACGCGATATCGTCTAATCAGAGGCCATCAGTACTAGCTAATGATATGTTTTAAGAGATGTACGTACATGTTATATCGGGGCTCGTGGTTGAGAAGCGGAGTGTTGTTGCGCGCATGATGGACGTAACGGTGACACTTGAGTCGATCAGTATATGCTGCTGGGAAAATGCAGGAGTACTTACAAGCTTCCCATAGCAAACACCAACATGAGCGCTCTCTTGTGAGCTACCGACAGTTGGCTTGCCCAAATAGGCTGCATGGGCAACAACAGGATCAAGACATCGGTGGCGATCGAGAAGCCGGCGTTCGCATACCAGTTCTTAGTAAGACTGATACATGTCGGTTGCACCGACTTATCCCAGGCCCCTCTGATGGGCTTGCACTGCCAGATGGACGAAGCGGTTGTTGCTGTCATGTAGCAGGCTATCAGAACTATGAGGGTGTGGCAGGATATGCGGAACCATCGCTGGACGAAGATGCGGAGGTACAGGAGTAGGATCGAGATCTTTGTGAGGTTGATGGTGAGCTTGTAGAAGATCTGGGCGACGTAGAAGAGCTGGAACTTGTTAGTGTTGTGGTATAGACAGAGTCATTGAGGTCTGGAGATGGTATCATGTTACCTTGAGTGCCATCAGCTTATTCTGGGGAGCCAAGTTCTTGATGTGCTGACCAAATCCATACTCGCACGAGATCATCATCAGAATCTGTACTATAAGAGCACAAACCTTTGTCGTCAATGTCAGTACTCTGCCAGAGGGCGGAATAGCTTCAACTTACAAAAGATATCAGAATAGTCCAGTCATCCCAGCCCAAACCCGACCTCTTGGCTATCCGACTCCAAACCCGAATAAAGAGAAAGATGGGCGTCAAGATGAAAAAGAATATGCAAGGAATACGGACTTGAGCCGCGTTGCTCTCGCCCGGAATGTTTCCAGACACCATCGTTGGCAGACGAGGTCTAGGAAAGACATGTGTATTGGTATGTAGCACCCCGGATGAAAATCACAAGAGAGCACAGGATGGGTTATATCTGGCATAAAAAACTCCCCAGGATGTCTCTTGTCTCCTCTCTAACCGTACCATGGATGGATCTGCGTCTTTCTCTCCCAAGGTGGAGGGAGACATGCTCATTGCTTCTGCAAGGGCGGGCCACATGTCTACAAGAGCTGAAGGCGACAACGAATCGGACTCTCCTGAGCCGATGCCCAATAGAAGCCTATTCAAGCTGGGAGCGGCACTTTATGACGACAAAGGAGGGACGGCACGGCAGGTGATGCTCAGCTGGGCTTAGATCGGTGATTGTCAACAAAGAAACATAAACTCCGATTAGCCTATCTTGTCCCATTGTTTCTTGATCCATCTTCTTCAGCAAAAATTATAACTTGTGGGCGATGATGACTGGGTGCAGCAACTGTCTAAGACACGGCTCGCTGGTTAGATCGAGGCAAGACCATCTCGAGAAAGCCACAGCTGAAACATGCCCTCGGAGCTTCTTACGACAGAGTTTGAGGACGATGTCCGTAAACAAAGGGAGATGAGGTGGTCCCACGTATACAAAGGGTCTTTGTCCCGAGAAATCATCGACCATACCTTGTCGAAAAGGGCTTTTTCTCGAGTGTAACCTCGGAACATTCGGTATCAGATGATTTTCCTTCTCTTATTGTTTCCTTCTTCTGAATTCCAACTAGAATAAGGCTCTCTCTATTGAAGGACGGGCCAAGTTTGAGACTTTGTTTGTCTTTTTTATTTGCGCCACCAACACTCTCAACTCGTCTCAACCAACATAGCCTATTCAAGAAAAATTCCAAAAGTTTCGGAAGTGGGATGTCGGATGTTGGTTCTGAAAAGGTTTCGCTGTGGGATGCGGTTGAGAAAAAGCAACGATTGCCCTCAGGTCTTGGGTCTGGGATGGCATCGAGCCGCCTCCGATGGTATGTATAGAGGCAGTACAGCAAGAGTAAGCACATTGAACATTTCCAGGATACTCCTTGTTACCAAGAAGCTTGTTTAGTTTCTCTCTCTCTCTCGGAAAAGCCCAGAGCCTCATGTCATTGAGAGATTTTCTCCCGAGGTCGAGGTATGCGAATCAATCAAAGTGGACTCGTCGGCTCAACTGCTGAGACAGGGATATCCCCTCCTTGACAATTACAAGCCTCGAGTTGCACCCAAGCAGCTTCCGCTATGGCCTTCCGTACCAAGTTAATGTTTGCTGAAAGCCACGGTTCAACTGTTTGCTGATCAACATGCATTAGCGACCTTCTCTCTTGGGTAGAGTCATCAAAATATCTGAAACAAGACCTATTTCCCTGAAATTTACCCGACGACAAAAACCACCTCGCGATATTATTACATCGGAACCTTTGGAATGTTGGTCGAGATGCCTCTAAATCGCGGCCCCTCCCGGGGTGGTTTAATACGGCTCCCCGCAGTGTGGATGGCATGGGTTGGATGTCAACAAGCCCAAGGTTGTATTACCACGGGGCATGAGGCTTTTCTCGGAACAGAAACCTTCCTTATACGGTCGCTGTCCCTCTTCTAATTTCCTCTACTGCATCCTCTCACATTCAATGCCATGAAGCTCTCACTCGCCTCCATCTTCTCGACCGGCCTCTTCTGCGCCGGTCTCGTCTCTGCGCAGGTCAAGGGCATTGTGTACGATAGCAAGGTCGCTGAGGACATCAATGGATCTAATTACACCTATCCATGGCCGGTGAAGCTCTTCAAGTTCACCAGTCAGCTTGAGAAGCTTGAGATGGCCTTTATGGACATTCCGCCTGAATGCGATCCCAATGGCAAGACAGCTCTTCTCCTCCACGGCAAGAACTTTTGCGGTCCTACATGGGAGGGAACCATCCGGGCTCTGAGCCGAAAGGGATACCGCGTTGTGGCTCCCGATCAGGTGGGCTTCTGCAAGAGTTCCAAGCCTTCATCGTACCAATTCAGCCTTCACCAATTTGCGTGGAACACCCGCGGACTCTTGGACGCTCTCAAAGTTGACAACGTCACCGTCATTGGACATTCCCTTGGAGGCATGCTCGCAGCTCGATACAGTCTTCAGTATCCCGAGTCAGTGGAAAAGACAGTCATGGTCAACGCCGTCGGGATGGAGGATTACGTCCAAAAGGGTGTTCCCTACGTCAGCATCGACACCACATACACGTCTGAAAACGCCTCGAGCTACCAGTCCATCCGAGGATACGAGCAGGCGACGTACTACATGGGCGAGTGGAAGGATGACTACGACAAGTGGGTGAGGATGCTGGTCAACATCTACTACGGCAGCGAGCGGGAAAACTATGTCAAGAACCAGGCGCAGATTGTCGACATGGTTCTCACGCAGCCCATCGCGCATCAGTTCAAGGACATCAAGACGAAGACTCTCATCATGGTTGGTACCAATGACACCACGGCTATTGGTGCGCAGTGGGCACCCAAGGAGGTTGCGGCGAAGCTTGGTCACTTTGATGTCCTTGGCAAGGAGATTTCGAGCCTCATTCCGGATGGTCATCTGGTAGAGTTTCCTGGACTTGGTCATGCGCCGCAGATTTCTCATCCGTCACTTTTTCACGAAAAGTTGGTTGCGTGGTTGTCTAAGTGATTCACGGTCGTGGAGTATTAGGAATTGCCAGCTTATTGGTTGATTGAATCACACATATTAATTTCATGTCAACTCTGGCATATCTCTTTCGTCTCATTAGCCCTTCTCGTGTCATGCTCCTGTGATTATAACCAATTAATGCCCGTTGCTCACTTCTTCATCCTTCAAATCCAAAGAAGCCATCGCCGTTTGGATGTTCTCGTTTGTTAAGAATGGCCGGTAGTTCATACAAGTCAATATCTATTACCTTGTTAGGCATTTTTCTATCAGCACAATGTTTGTAATGCCGTTTCGTTTCTAAATGCCCTCGGCCATTGCTAACGCCCATAGTCAAGTGCGTGTTAGCTTCCATGAGAGCTGGCAATGAGTCGCATAACTTGGGAAGGAGCAGAATTAGCTCAATGACAAACAAGCATACAGTTGATCGTTCGTTCAATTGTTCAACATTTCACCCTTTTAGAACTTGGAATGGTCATGTCCTGTTATAAGATTTCTCGTGATCGCCTCACTGGACTTTTCATCCTCAACCCGAACAACAAACTGGGAAGAGATTCATCCGCTTGCGCGTTCCTCTTGCTTTCTCCAGCAACACAAGTCAACTCAAGTATACCCTCGAGGCAAGTGGTAAGCCCCATAATCTTTTCTCATGACATTACTGACTTCTTCCAGCCAGCACTTGTTAAGATGAACGTCCCAGGCCCATGCAACGACAACCAGCTCGAGACCGGAGTCAAGCCCTCCATCGGCAACAGACGATTCGTCTACCTCTGGCTTCTCGACTCCTCTCGTGGTCCTGCTGGTTCTCGCAACAACCAGCCCGTCGTCTACCGCAACAACAAGCCCATGAAGCAGTTCAACTATGCCGCCATCGCCGAGTCCCTCGTCAGCGACATCAACAAGACCGAGTACCACGTCTTTGTGTACAACAAGGTCAAGGTCGGCGAGCTTTCCGTTCGCTCTGAGGGTCCTCCCCAGTGGACTGGTGCCGGCTCGAACCCCTTCTTCCCTAAGGACACCGAGGAGTTCAATGAGATGAACAACTTCCACGCCGCCATCGCCTATGACCACCAGGCTGAGGAGCAGCCCAACCTCAGCCTCACCGTTGGTCACGGTGGTCGTAAGTCTGACTGGGAGGAGGGCAAGCCTTTCTACGGCCTGAAGCCCTTTGAGGATGTCGAGAAGGAGATCTCCGGTCCCTCCAACAGCGCCATCTGCATCAACATCAAGTTCGAGCTTGAGGACGCTTCCGCCAACGAGATTGATGAGACTATCGGCAAGCCTCCCCTGGCTGACTGCATCTCTCCCGTCTACAGACCCGACACCGACAAGTGGCTCGACACCGTTCGCCTTGAGATCGCCCAGAAGGGGTTCCCTAACTACCTCTCGTTCAACATCCGCTTCGTCGAGTCTCAGGGTGAACACCTCCTCGACCCTGTCCCCATTCAGGCGCAGCTTTTCAACATCTCCAGCATTACGCTCTCTGACGTCGCCACCAAGGAGACTCCATTCGGAGAGTTCGACACCGTCACGTGCGTTGTTAAGCTGGCCTTCCCCCTCAAGAAGGAGAATGATGAGGCTGAAGGCGATGCCATCATGAAGCAGTGATCTACTGATTGATCCAGGACTGTGGTGATCGCAGTAGCAAAGGCAAACGTGGAGTAGTAGAAGCAGTAGTGGTGCCAGGTAGCACAGAATAGCATACAGCAAAAAGTGCCTCTGTTACACAACCTCAAATTACATGCCCCAAGAAGTTTGCCTCTTCAGTGACTGACGTTCCATTCATTTGCAAGACCAACACCATCAGACATCCTGAAAGAGTGTCACATCCGGACTTCCACCTCCGGTCCATCATCTATTACTGTGATAATCCCCCCCCCCTCCTGAAAGGCCCCAGCAGACCGGTTCTCGTGGCCCTCTGCTAGAAGCTTCACAGAAAAAAAGGCTCATGGCCAAAGGTGCACTCACTCACAGAACACGACCACATTCACAAAGCACCGTGTTCAGCGAAACAACGTCCCCATTTTGTCTCCAACCAATCCAACCCTCCCTTGAAGAGCACCAGCTCCTTTCAATCATCCGCAAATAAACAACTTATATACACGCCGCGAGACCCAAAAGATGACGCCGCCTCGTTCAGGTCAAACTCGCCCAAGACACAAAACATGCCTCTTTGAGAAGCTCTCTCTATCTCCAGCCCAACAAAGTAACGTAACCTGTGCGACAAGATAACTTCCCGTGATCACCATTTTTTTTTCCTACTACGCTTTTCACTATCCCGTCGTCAACTACCGACCTTGCACAAGTTGCTTTGGCAGCAACGGGGGATTTCTGTCGACTTAAGAAAAAGGTGAGTTGGCTTGCCCCTATTCCGAGCGCTGACAGAAAGAGGTGTAGCAAGCGATAATTATTAAATCATAATGTCTCATCATCAACAAAGGTCTAGCACGTCGCAGACCTATCAAGGTCATGGACGAAGCTCTCAACAACGAAGCCGTTCCGACAACCATGGCATCGCTAGAAGCGCGCCCACGTCCGGCATCGTTTACACGCCTGGCTCCGTTCACCCTGACGACTTCTATGACCGCGACGATCTGGAGGTAGCCGACTCATACACAGAGGAGCCTGACACCCTCCAAGATACATACACCAGCCCCCAACCTGATACCAGCGTCTCTTATCCCGGCCCAGCGCAGTATGCCAGCCAAGATCGTCAGGCTGCAGGGTCCTACCCCGGAGGTGTGGCTTTCACCAGAGGCAGCACCTATCCCGGCGGAAACACCTACACCACGGGAGGCTCTTTTGATGCTAGGACCTACTCAAGGGGCGGCTATGACTGGGGAAGCTATTCCAGGGGCAGCACTTATAGTCCCAGAGGCTATCCCCGAGGAGGCACCTACACTAGCAGAGACAACAATAGAGTGTTCTCGTACACCCTGGACGGACACTTGATACCAGCCTCAGACCCTCCACGGAGGTTTCCTGCCGATCACTACGATGGCTTGGGAAACTACATCGGGGCTCCTCCAATCTACTCCAGCACAACCGGCTTCATCTCATTCCCTCGATACCCCGAGCCTGAAGCACCACGGTCGCCTTCACCCCCTCCTCCGCCACCGGCCCCTGCTCCCCAAAACAGCCGCCGGTCTCTATCAGGTCAACTTGTTGACGGGGTCCGCAACCTCTTCTCCCCCGAGCCGGCTACAAGCGAACCCCAATTCCCTCCCCAGCCCCCGCGGACGGGCGTCTATTTGTTCTGCAGGCACCGTCTCAACGACGACTGTGCTTGTATCACACCCCTTGAGGACAACGAGCCGGGAGACTACTGCCAGAGATGCTGGGAAGGACGGTGCGAGGGGCCACGACCTCCAGGGTCAACATCCAAGAGGTCCTTTTGGTAAGAAGTAGAGCTGGTCTTGTGGGTTTACAACGTAGGCAAGTACCCGAGGAAACTTGGATGGGCCATAGAGCATGGAGGTCATAATCGGGGCGTACCTAAGGGAAAGTGGTCAACATGAACAGCGTTGCTCTGCGGGTAGCTGGGATTAATAGTACCATAGAATGGAATAGACACCACAAGACTCCTCCCGACCAACTGAATCACACAATGGACAATGAGACATAGAGATTATTGTACCAACTGACCATAGTTTCTATCTAGTTGAGCTATAGTTGACTTCAAAACCATGGGAATCTTTTTCTTTTTACCATTGCCAGACCTGGCATCGGATATAATGCTCGAAACAAGAAAAGCAACAAACTCGACTCCAGCTGCTATGCATATCTTACCAACGCCTTGCTTACACACCAGAGATCCCACCTCCCGTTCTAATACATATGTACAATGTGCCGCTTCGCTTCGTCTCGTCTTGGTCACGATGTGACTCGTCTGACCCACAGCGACGACGGCTCAAAGGCGGCTTCTCTCTCGAGTCGTTTGTTGGCTCGGTAGAGCTTCAAGCCCAAGTCATATTCCTCACGTTGAATCTCCGCCAGCTCCTCCTTGAGCCCCTCAACCTTCTTCTTCTCGATCTCGCGCCTGCGAATAACATCCGAGCTCGCCAAGAGATTGTCGGTAGGCATCAGCTCCGTCATTTGCTTGATACTCTTGTTGATATTGTTGCGCCGGTGGGCTAGACTGTCCAGTCGGGCTGTAAGGTACGCAACACGGTCGTTTGCTGACTGCATTTCGGGAGGTGCAAGTGGGAGGGCTTTGTCAGTCACAAGAATGGACGGAGGCCTCTCAGTGCTCGTTCGATCTTGGCTTGCCGCGTCCGACCTCAGAGAGAGACTAGATGTCTTCATCGAGATAATGATAGGATCATTTGAGGCCCTCTTGAAACTATCACCTCCGGGAACTGGCCTCCTACGGTCCATCATCGACGGGGGCTTTGGAGGAGTGGGCATTGGTGGTCGATCTTCGTCGTCAGTGAGGCGGGGTGATTCGGGAGCGGCCGTGTTGCATGTGGTAACGCTGAAACGCGAAGGGGGCTGAACCCAAGGATCCTCAGGCGCAAATAGGCTCGTTGGCTCGAGGTTGTTGGGGAGAGGTGCGGGACCGGAAGCAGTCTGTTCCGTCAGGGCCGAGTACACCGAACTCGAGTAAGAAGCGTGAGAGAGGTGAGCGGAGGGCGACGGCTTTCTTTTAATGGCCTTTTGCTGATCAGGCATCGTAGTTGGGGTGAGCAGGGGCGCCGCATGAACCGGCCGTGCGGCATGAGACGCGACTGGCGGATGAGAGGGGGGAGAGCTAGAGTAGGGAGGGCTAGGATAAGCATGTGAGGTACCGGCTTGCGATGTAGGCTCGGGTGATGGTGTTTTGCTAGCATCCTTGAGCTTCTGATTGGACCGCGAAGGAAGCAGTCGTCGGACCGTCGAAGCTGCGCCGCTGGGACTTTCGGGAGATGTGCCACCGCCAAGTCCAACCCGTTTGCTGACCCTGCGCTGCAGAGACAACGGCACAACAGAGGGGTCGTCTCGAACTGGGTCAACCAAAGGAGCACGGCCACTGGCTCCGTTCCATGGTGGCCGATTCTCAACTGGCTCGGCCTTCAATCTGAGCTTGCGCATCCGCTGTCCAAATGTCGTGGGAGGGTTGGAAGGGCGAAGAGCCCGAGGTCCCGTCACGGTAGTAGTGAGCCCAAACGTGTGCGGAGGTTTGCCAGAGAGGGCCTGCTGGTCTCTGAGCTGATCGATTGACTTGGACTCTCGAAGGGGAGAAGGTCTATGATCCTGGTCCCTTGTCTTGTCACGACGCATGGTCGGAATTTGGCTGCGAGGATGTGCGTGCGACTGAGGGGAGGGTGTATGTCGAGCATCTTGAAGAAGCTCTAGCTGAGACATATCGGGTGCCTCATCGATAGGTGAGACATCTTCATGATTTCCCCTACAGGCAAGGCATCGAATTAGTGAAACAGCTCTGCGTTGCATCCACCGCATTTTGTAGATGTTCAGGTATAGGCAAAGGCCAAAAAAGGTCGTTAGAAGAAGGTGAAGGAATTCCAGCCGTGGCAGCTTTGAAGATGTCGTATCTGAGAAGTGTAAAGAAAACGACAAGGCTCTCAAAAAAGACGATGGAAATGCCAGTGGACAAGAATAGTAACCAAGAAACATGGGATGGATGAAGACCAAAAGCAGAGTTGACTTGGGAGAACTCACCCATTTCGTGCAGCGTCGAACTCGGGAGAGCTGGGCGGGGAGATCTCAATGGCCGTTGGGCGACCGTACATGTCTTTGGCAGGCGCCTTGGCCTTGGAGCGACCAGTAGTGGAAGGCTTGCGATGAGGGCGGGAGTGGGAGTGGGAACGGGAGTGGTGGTTGTTACTGTCGTCCTCGTCACCGTAGATGGAGGAAGTAGGACGCCAGTGAGCTTGGTCGTCGGCCTTAAGTCGTTGATTCCTGGGAGGAGCCCGTACTCTGAGATCGTCTGAATCGAGTGGAGGGGAGCTGCGACCAAAGGAAGCCAGTGTCAGTCAAGTGCAAACAATCTATTGCTGCTTCCAAGTGCAATGTAGGACATGAATCATTGGGAAAAGGCATTGGTCGAAGTCGAGGTTTGGGGAGGAGCAAGATGGTGGTTTCTGCACAAAGAAAGTTGAAGTGGTGGACGCAATGGCCTCAAGTTCACGGTGACCCTGTTTCGTCTTGCCCAGTCCTGACCTGTCAGAGCGTTGGCCGTTGGCCGTTGGCTGAGGCAGGTGCTGTGGTCGCCAGCGGTTCCAAAGGATCCACGCCGTCCTGCGCCATGTGCTGCGAGCGTGCAGATCCAGAACAATCGTGTGGCATAAAGGAAGTCCGATTCGTGGCTGATTGGAAGCCAACGAATACCTTTCTCATGTCGTCGTCGTACTCGGCAGAATGAGGCGTTCAGCTGGGAGACCTGCTGCGCCTGCCTGGCCTTGGTGTCCAAGCGTTCAGGTTGGCGTGGGTGCCCATGTCATGACGGGGGCTGCGCCAGGAGAACGCGACGTCTGCCTATGATTTGGGCCAACTCCGTCCATTTCGAGACGGGCGCACACGACAGCGAACGCCGCAGTAACATGATATCCAATGCAAATGTCGCGTGTGGTGGAAAAGGTTGATGAAAACAGAAGAGCTCATGATACTTACATTTGACGTGGACCAGAACCGTCTGGCTGTAGAACCGTCTTTCCACGGCGAATCTCGTACTTGAAAGGGCCGTTCTGGATACCGAGGCCGTTGAGTCGGTTGTCAAAGTCGCTCTGCCAAAAGGCTCGGTCCTGATCTTCGTCGCTGTTTCTGAGCTTGTTGACACTCGAGGTGGATTTGCTTAGAGGAAGAGTCTGGGTTGGGCGAAGGAATTGTCGCTTCTTGAGCTCTGGAGGCGGCAGCTGGTGAGCACTGGGGCCCGTGGTAGTTTTCAAGTTGTCCCACATGGCGGGCATCCTTTCATCAGGCGTCACCGTGACAGTGACAGATCAGGTAAAGCTGCTTCAAAATACTAGGCCGGGCTTCGTTTCCTCTCCTTCGCAGTGCATACGGCTGAGACTGCCTGGTCAGCAGTGAGAGTGCCTCGTGCAGCCGCTAGTTATTTTTGGTCCCGGGCGTCCACAAAGAGTAATCAGCTTGGGTCGGCGATGAGACGCGCTGACAGGAGACGACAGTAGCTCCAACGGCACCGCAGTAAGCAGCAGGGACTGTAGTAATGAAAGGTCGATGAAGGATGCGAGTCGAGCGGGGACCAGAATGTGGCGGAGACAGATTCCAAAAGCTAGAACCTGGGGCTGAGGTGATAAAGATCGATTAATTGCAAGTATCGCTGTTGAGTCGAGTGTAAGGAAAAGCAAATGAATGATCGAGTCGTCTGTTGTGGGCGCGAGTCCAGCTCCAAGCCAGCAATGAATGGATGGTCAAGCAAGTGATTAGAGCTGAAATGATTAAAGAGTAGAGAGAGAGAAAGAAGAACGACGAGAGAATTCCAAGGAACGGATACCTTGCTTTCAAGGAGGAGAACGTCCTGGGGTTCTTTATTAAATGAAATCAAACCCAGGCTGTACGCAGAATAAGTGCGACGCTGGCTGTTGGCTGGTCGGGGCGCACGTCTCCAGCTTGGTGGTGTCTTAATTTAAGGCCTGGTGCTTGCTCAACGAAGCACCACCACCAACAGATTTCCTTTTTCCCCGGTTCCTCGAGTCTGAGGCGCCTCTTGCTCAAATGAGACAGGGATGCCCACCGACGACGGCTTCTGTTGATGTCTAAATTTGTTACCCTGACCCGCAAAGCGGCCAACCAGCAAACCACGAGACCCTGCATACCTCCAGTTCAGGACTTCAAGACCGCCAGACTAAAGCGCCAGTCTTGCAGGTCCTCTTTAGTATCGTTTGAGCAAGATCCATCGACAAAGCAGTCGGCTGGCTCTGGGAAGGGCGCCAAAGCCAGCGACGCCAAGCGCCGTGGTTGATGTGGCAGTTTGAGTGTGGCGATGTGGCACGACTGGATTGAGAGACCTGCACGTAGTCGCGTTGCAATGGTCTAGCGCTCGACTGACAAAGACATGAGCGCTTCTGCTCGACGACAACTGTTGATGTTTGGCGCCAATTGCCTGACCGGCGCTTGAGCATTCACGAACTTGGTTCAGGACCGAGTTCTTATCGAAGCCCTGACCTGACTGGGATCACTCGATCAATTGGAGCCTGTCCAAGATCAGGAAGGATCACCCTCACACTCGCAACCTGGACAGCCAGGGTAGACTCGTCCAGGTTGAGGCGCTCACAGTTGATATCAACATGACACTCCGAAGGCTTCCAGAATAGGTCTGGCCTGGTTGGCTAATCCTTTCGACGCACGATTTTAGGTTCCGTACCTGCCTTACCGCGCTTGTTAGTTTGGATGGAGGTTGCCGTGGCCCGTTTCAGAAAACTCAGGGGCTCAATATGAAACTTGGAGCTGCACCCGTTGCGTCTTCCATGGGAAACGACGCCGAGTGGAACCCGTGGAAACAACCGCTCGCTCGGCTCCTGCCATCCCGTCCACACGAACGTTGACGGATCACCGGTCTAAAACATCAACCTTGCCTCTGCTACCGAGGCTAACCTGTGCCTGATTTTCTCCGTTCCTCATCCCCTGGACCGTTGGGGATTTCCTCCCTAGCCCTATCATCGACCCTGATCCCAGCCCTGGTAGCCGCGGCCTCGCTTTCATCTCGTCCCATGCCGTGCCTGCCGTTGCTACCGTCGCTACCGTTTTCTCGCCAAAACCTTTATGGGGAAGTCAGGAGACTCTGCTCGACTTTTTTCCTCCTGGCCCCTGCAGCATGACTGGGCTCATCGGCAGACGACTGTGTTGCACTCGGGACGATCCTGTTTCCTCCTTAACGGATTATCTTATGAGGAAACATTGCGCAAAGATCGAAGCTTGCACCTTGGCGAGCGAGAATCGCTGATCAATGGAAGCTTTGAGGCCAGTCACATGTCCTCTAGGAATCGCGACAGAGCGACAGGGACCAAAACACCCCCTGCTGAAGGGCGGCGACGGTCCTCGCCTGTCAAAATTAGGAGCGGAAATACGCTTGTTTTTGTCAAGGCATCAAGTTCCCGACGGGACAAACCGACATAATAAGATTACATTATCAACACCACCGTTACCTTGGCCTTGCTCAATCAACTAACATCGTCTTACTTCCAATCTCGCAAGATCGTATCCCCCTGCTTGATTTCCGCGGCTTCGAGTCCATATTCCCACAGAGCGTTCCGATTGGCGACATTTTTGGACTCTCTTCCGGTATCCAGCTCGTCTGTACCATTCAGATACAATAACTTGCCTGCCGGTACTTCAACCTCGAAGCAGAGGCGAACTGCGTCTCCAGCGCTCTTCCACAGTGGGCGGAATAGCCCATTGGGGTTGAACTTGACAGCAATGGGAGCCATGAGGGGAAGAAGCCATCTGACTCCAACAGTCGTCATCAGAAAACCGCCTCGTCGAGTGAGGTCAGAGCCCATGGCACCAGGATCCAACCCAACTACCGATACACGAGACAATTCTGGGTCTCTAGCGAGGCGGCTCGCCAATTCATGCCTGGAACTATTAGTTGATAATTCTGAAAAGCCTTTCAAGGTTCGACTTACATGAGCATCACAGCGCAGAGCTTGCTTGCTCCATATCTCCGATAACCCGTAAACCATCCACCACCACTGTCCGGCCTACTCCACTTGCCTTTGGCGAGCTCCTCGGCTCCAGGGAAAAGAGTGTCCCAGCCTTTATAAGGCTCACCATTGGTGTTGTTTCGTTCATCGTCGATGCTGAAGTCAGTGTCAGCGTGTCCCGACTTTATTTGCTTAAAGTAACTCACTCGTGCGACCAACTGCCGAGAATGAGGATCCGGCCCTTTTCTTTGTCCATGCTTTGGAGTAGGAGAAGAGCCAACAGCTGGTTCGCCAGATAGTTGACCTGCCAAGTGGTCTCGTATCCATCATCCGTCATGGTCTATAGTTGTTAGCACCTTCTCGTATCACGTATCAACATCCTTCTCACTTACAATCTTCTCGTGGTCTTGGTATGCAGCGTTGAGAATGAGGGCTCTGATAGGGGGGAACTCCCCAGCAGCCACACGCTGGTTGATCTCAGTGGCTGCCTTTCGGATGCTGGAGAGCGAGCCGAGATCCATGTCCACTATGTCATGTTGATGTGCTTTAGGTGCAGAACCGAGAACCTTTTTGAGGTGCGTCGCTGTGGCAGCCTTCCTGACAGTATACACGCCAGTGTAGTTGCTGGCCAAGTCAGGTTTCTTGAGGATGTCGGCAACAATAGCAGAACCAAGTCCACCATTGGCGCCAGTCAAGAGGATAGTTCCTTGAGAGGATGCCATTTTGAATGAGATGGAGATTGATTGAATAGAAGAGATGAATGGAATCGAGGTTTGTTTGGCCTTCATGACGAAGTGCTTGCACTTATACACCCTTCTGTTCGGACCTTGCTCCCATCGTGCATGCCCCGCTTTTGTTAGTGCCGGAACCAGAAATCCACCATATTTGCTCACAAATCCGGGTCCAGCACTAGCAGATCGGCTGATATAAGCCATTTACCAGGTCCGCAAAGTCCGTGTCAACTGAGAAGGCTGCAACCAGACTACGACTAACTAACTCTATTAATCTCCAATGAGGTCACCATAGAAGGGAACCCAATCAGAGGGCGTGAGCCGTGGCAGATGCAATGCCAAGGCTATGAGTGCTGGCACGAGACTGGTCAACGCAATATGCGAGTGGCAGATTGATGGTATTCATAGAAAACGGTCGTCACATTCACGGAACGCGCATGTCAAATGGCCGGAAGCAAGCTCAACTATATTATATAGCCTCCACTAATATGTACAAGGTGAATAAGTCTATGTGACAGCATGTAGGAAGAACCCCAAATATTCCAGCAGCTGCTTAGTAGAACAGCTCAACGGCATCAAAGATGAAGTTGGGGTTCAAGTAGGTGGTGCCAGAGCTCCCGGAGATAACCTCAATGGTGATGGTGTTGGCGCCCTTCTTAAGAGTGCCGGCAGGGATGACAGCATCGTACACCTCGCCGAGACCACGGTAGGCACCACGAGTAACACCTCGAGAGTCGACCTTGGTGGGCGCAGCGAAAGCCTTGGTGAAGCTGCTGTTGACGACAACCTGGGGGCGGCCGCTAGCAAAGGCCAGGGTGGTGCCGATACGGAGGGTAGCCTGGCCAGAGATGGCAGAGTCCAGGTTGAACTTGATGGTGACAGGGTTGTTGACAGTCTTGAACAGAGCCATGGGGAAGTCGCCGACGGAGCTGGATCCAACGGTGTAGGTCAGAGGGCCCCAGCTGGACATGCGCTTGTCGCTAGGGTGCATGCGGAGTTGCTTGTCAGCGTTGCGGAAACCAGTGGGCTGGCCATCCCAGTCACCGATGCGGAAGACGGAGGTGTGCTTGCCAGTGGTGATGTCCGAGTCGGCAGCGATAGAGGAGGAGGCGGTGGCACCGGCTGAGACGCTCACGCTCTTGGAAGCGACCTTGAGCTCACCCTGGTAGAGGACCATGGTGTAAGTGCCGGGAACCATGAAAGGAGAGGTGAAAGAGCCGCCAGAAGTGTAAGTCCAGTACTGGTAGTTGCTGTTGTACCAGTGGACGACGCCCTGGAATCCGGACTGGATGCCAGTAGCCTTGCCGCTAACCCTGCCGCGAGAAGCGTCGGTGTTGAAACCGGAGATGGACAGCTCGCTGAAGAAGCTAAAGTCAAAGTCCTTCTGCTTGGGGACACCAGAGCGGGAGAAGGAGAGGGCATACGGCCCATGGAAGCCCTGGCGGTAGGCCTCAGTCTGAGCGTGGTTCGAGTTCATGTAAAAGGTGAGAGCGCTGAAGCCGCCGTTGTTGTTGGTGTTGATGTCGCGGAAGAAGGGGCCGCCAGAGCTCTTCTCGTAAGAGCGCGAGGGGTGAGCAACCATGCAGGCGTGGACATCCTTGGCGCTGCTGCGGAAGCAGTAGACGCCGTTGTCGATGAAGCGCTCCGAAGAGTAGAACTTGGAGCGGGTCTGGCCGTTGACGAGGAAGACGTCAGAGCCCTCAACCTCGGAGCCGCCAGACGTGTTGGAGGCGTCGCCGAAGGGGTATTCGTCGGGCAGCTTGGAGTTGTCGAGGCGAGCAATGTAGCGGAGCTCACCAATCTTGGGCTCAGACTTGGTGTCGGTGGCCATGTAGACGTTGCTCTGGCCGTTCTGGACCACGTAGTAGTGGGTGAGGGCAAAGTCACCGTTGCTAGCAGTGCAAGTAACCTTGACATACTTGTCTAGCCATTGGTTAGCATTTGGTTCGGATACAAAATCTACTTGGACTCACTGCGGATAGTGGTGTACGAGACGGTGGCCGAGCCAAGGCCAGAGGCGATGTGAGAGGTCTGCGACTTGTACTGGTACTCGGTACCGCGGTACTTGATGGAGTTGATGGAGCAGTCCTTCTTGCTGACAGAGATGGAGAAGCCGTTGGAGTTGCCAGAGTCAACGACGACGTTGTTGCCAGAGTCGGTAGCGCCAAAGGCTGCCAGAGCCGGGGCGGCGCCGAGAAGGGCACCGAAATACTTCAAGTTTACCATTTTCGGGCGACGATATCCAGATCAAGCGCGACTGGTAAATGAGAGACTAACGATTCGGAGACGGAATAAGCGAGAGAAACGAATCAAGAAAATAAAACGAGAGAATGTAGAAGCGATTGAATGTGAGCACACAGAGAGAGAGTTCACGACGGATGGCACCAGGTCAGTATATACATAGTTTCTAGCCTCATCGCGTCCGCAGCACATGCCCCTCGATAGTGGTCCTGACAGCTCCTGAGATATATCGGCAGGTCTTCGCCGATTGGAGGAGAAACCAATCGAGTCGCGCGCTCGGAGGAAATGGTGAAACGGGAGGGCCGAGACTGCTACTCAACCATCCACGACTAAACAGGGGTCAACCCATCCCTCCATGTGCCGAATGTAGGGCCGTCCGAGATGGCACCATGCCATGGGCTATATAGCTGGCTGTGTATAGAGCACACGCATTAAGGGTAGGAGCCGAACCTCCGGCTTGGTTGACTTTCTAACGGATTGAGCCGTTGACGGACGGAGCTTGGGATGATTTCCCAATATGGCATCATGGTCGACGGGTATTGGTGGAGATGGGGGGCCGCGTCTGATGCAACCCTCTTAACGGGTGCTCATTTATATGAACTAATAAGCGCTACAGTAGCAAATGCGAGATGGAACTTAAGTTTGTTAACTTCTCTGTTACTGTAAACTAATGACCCTATTCCTGTAGCTCTTTTGAGCCAGCCATAGTCCCCAAAGTCCATATCTATCCCTTACCATCTAGACATCAGATGACGACCAAATCCAAAACGCCGCCCAGCCATTCCCCTGTAGACCCCTAAACGAAAAAGCCCACAGCCGCCCAGAGCCCAAGAACAGCCACCACCATTGTCTTACTGATAGAACTCTTGGGTCCCACGCTCTGGCCTCCACCGCTTGTGCTGCTGGACTGACTATCGTTGTCATCGTCGTCGTCTTGTTCGTCCCCATCGCGTTCAATTTGAAAGTTGTAGTCGTCTGTGTATCCTGCGGGTGTGCACTTGGTCCCTTCTGACATGGCCATCTGTACGGACCAGTGTCCGGATGCGCATCTCTGGAATGAGTTGGTCATGCAGTGCCATTGACCCTCGGTGCTGCAGCCTGAGCCGGCCTCCTCGGCGCGCCTGACCAGTGTATGGGCGACAAGGTCCTTGGGAGGTGCCTCTGGGATGGTGAGGTCTGTTGAAGATGTTGCCAGAGATGGGAGGACGAGACATGAAAGGAGAATGAAGAAGATGGCTATTGTGGCCGTTGGCCGAAGACGGGAAGTAAAGAATTGCATTTTGGATCCGGTGCTCCGGGGAAGATCGGCAAGATCGGAGGCGGAGCCGGCGAGATGTGGGGAAGACGGACCGAAGCGTCTTGTAGACTTGCAAGATTCAACCTTGACTCGTCAGGATAAAAGGATAGGTTCGCATTCAAACTTTTCCAGACAAATTCTCCCAAGGGGACCTGCATTTAAATCATGTCAGGTCCCCCTCCTCTCCCCCTTTTCTCACATACCGCCTCGCATCATTGTTGGCTTGAGTGAATTGCTGCCCAGCGCCCATTTCTGTGCCGAAGAAGCGGTGGGGTCGACTCCCCAGGACGTGGATCAGTCTCATTGGAGAAGCCAAGGGTGGGAATCGCAGCAACAATGGTGAGATGGCTTTTCAAAGACGAGGTTCGAGGCCCTTTGTCACACTGCGTGACTTATTGTGGGTTTCTTTTTTTGCTTGTTAGCGGTGATGCCCTTTGCATAGGGTTGGGGTTCCTGATGCTGGGTGGTCGTGTGAGGGCTCGTGAGGCTGCCAATCAGGTGTTGTTTTTGTAAAGAGTGGGAATTTATCCTTCTGAGACAGCTGAAGGTGAGTTCTGCATCACTGGAACCATTGGTTGTCGAATCAGGTACCATCCTTGGCTGCCGGGGTGCACGTGTAAACGACAACTTGGAACTTGACGGTGTAGACGGAAGACGTGGACTGGCCCCAGTGTTCATGACGTTGTAATAATTAAAGTGATAAGTCGGGAACTCTATCCCCCTTCAAGAAATGAATATGTACTTGTCCATGTCAAGACGTGAAGCTATACTTCAGTTCATCACATAGCCCTCCCTGCCCAACCATGCCTAGAAGGATGACCACCCTTGCCAATCGTCCACCACCATAATATTTCGGGTCGTTCCATTTCGGGTCGTTCCCTCAGACATTCTCTGGCGCAGTCGTGGGATGGGCCTCCTTGAGCTTGCTCTTCTTGGCCCGTTTCTTGTAGGTGACGTAGGCGGCCCCGGCGAGGGCGGCGACGAAGAGTCCGACCATCACACTCAAGACGATGGTAATTGCCTTGGAGGGGTCTTTGGGCTTTTCGGATTCTTTTGCGGTGTCGGTGGTGCTGTTGACCCCATAGGGCTGCTCAAAAGGTCCAAACACGACGTCCATGATGCGATACTCTAATCGACAGTTTCGGTGGTGCTGGGGGCGGTCAGTAGCTGCCAATCTGCACAGGGGAGAAAGACGAACTATGTGAAAGTTATGACATATGCTGTAAAGGTTGTAAGGGCTTTTGGTCCCGTCAATATCTGGTGGCTTGTGGTGATAACCTTGCAGTTGGATGAAGTGAGCGAAGAGGGTTGAGCCATCCATCCTGCCTTGCTTGCGGGATGCACCGTATTTATCTTGTGGGCGAAAATGACTGCAACATTTGGTCATATTGAAGCTTAGCATTGTTCTTTAGACCTGTCAGTTTCAATTTTACTGCTGTTTCGCCACGTTTTGGTAGCCTGCGTAGTCTCCTTCATTCGCGCTAACATCCTTTGTTCTTTCGTTTGTAGTCAGAATAATCCATTGATACATCATTTAAGCAACCAACCAGGCGATCGGCCATATCCGCAAAGGGTAATACGGGTTGCTTGATGATCCACTAACAAAGCTCACCATGGCTGCCTAAGTTGTATGCCAGTTATCTCTTTGTTCACCAGACACTCTGCCTTGGTACCAGAATGGAGGATAAGGGCTCACATGAGAATGCTTACAACTGAATTGCTTGATATCTCTAGCTTATTTGTATCTATTAATAAGAGTTTGCTCTTGACGATTTTCTATTTCATTTCAAGAGCCCTACTGCCGGCTTAATCGTGAGCCTGCTGGCAGTGGAGCTGTAGAGCTTTCCTCTTGGGTAGGGTTAACAACGCAGCGAAAGGACCATACACTATTTGCCAGGCCTAAGGTTGCCTTAAGTTGGAAACGTTGGCCAATAGACAGGCGGACGAGCCCTCCGGGCGGGTTAAAATTGCAGTGAAGGATAAGCACAAAAGGTCAGCCGGAGGTAAGCCCCGTCACTTTGAAGATGTGATATCAATTGAAATTAAGTACTCATTACATATGGACAATACGGCCCAGCGCTTGGTCCGTATGCGCCTGTCCATGGGTCTATAGTGGTATGAAAATAAAAATGGTACAAAGAAAACCATTAGGATGCTCTCATGCGGACGCTATGCCATGGATCCATGTGCAGTTTCCCATTCGCCTTGCATGCCGCTTACCTTGCCTTTATCCTGTCCATTAAACACATGCTGAAACGTGAATTCAATGACCCGTCAACTTTTTCGTAAATCATTGTAGTGAATCAAACTGAGAGGACGGTGCCGTTCCAGCCCGCCGGGTAGGTGGTGTGCCACGAGCCATCATCCTGCGATTGCGCAGGAGGTGTTGGTTCAGGGGCTACAACTTGGGCAACCGAGGTGGTGGTGATAGAAGTGACGAGCGTGGTGAGGTGAATCGGAGCCTGAAAAGGCACGGTGACCGTCGGTTGAGGCTGGGGCTGAGGCTCGACCTGACTTTCATGGCCACCCACGCTGGTCTCTGGGGAAGGGTTAACTTCAACCGGGATGCCGTTGGGGACTGTCGTCTCCTGGAGAATCGTGGTAGTGTCGCTTGTCGTCAGTGTGGCGAAGGTGGTGGGCACGGGCGCCGGGATGGTAATGGTGCTTGTGAACATTGGAGGGTTAGGGAAAGGAGGAGGCTGAACCCTGGTCTCGGCAGGAGGAGCAGAGTTTACGCAGCTGGATGTCGTAGATGTCGTCGAGATCGTTGATGTTGTTGAGTCTTGGGTTGACTCCTTGGGTTCAGCGGGCGGACCTGGCAGTTGGGGTTCTGGTTCGGTGGTTGGCTCTGGAGCGGGAGCTGAGCTCGAGGTTTCAGAGGTAGCTTCAGATGTCGACTGGGTCGTCTCCTTGGGGGTGGTCGTGGTTGCTGGCTCGCTGGTAGGCTCCGGTTCCTCAGACGGCTTGGGCTTGGGAGCACTCGGTTCTGGGATAAAGGGTTCAGAAACACTGTGCTCAGGAGCCACGGTCACCGTTCGGGTGATTGGTTGTGGCTGTGGTTGTTCATCGACGTTGATGATTGAGATGGTAGTAGGGACGGCCTTGGTGACAGCTTTTGTGACCGTCTTTCCGGGGGCTGTGGCCGTGACTGTACTCGCGTCGCCTGTTTTCGTGACAACATGTGTGACGGGCTTCTTCGTCTTGACCACGGTCTGGATGACTGTCACGATTCCATCGCCGTCTTCGTCATCGCCATTGCCACTGCCGCTGCCTTGGCTGCCACTCTCACTGTCGTCGCTTCCTGAATCGTCGTCGCCAGAATCATTGTCGCCGGGTTCCAGGGGCACAACTGAATATTTGGGCTCGTCGGCAGGCTCGCGAGCAACGATGACTGGTCGAGGAAGTGCAGTGATGGTGGTGTAAGAGGCGGAGAGAGCCAGTAGAAGGGGGAGATACCCGCGCATCTTGACGAGGCTTCTTCGCCAAGGTAACTTTGAGTAGTGATTGCAGAATGATGGGGATTGTCCTGTGGTGTTGATATTTATGTGTTGTTGTTGTGGGTGTTTGCAGGTACTGGCACTGGCGGCTGTGAACAGCCGTCAATGCTACTTTGGCAGTGATGTTTGTGATGCACTGCTAAACGGGGAACGGACGTGAAAATGTGAGGTAGGTAGAGGAGAGTGATGCAGATTCTTACTTGAAATGAGAGAAAACTTGAAGGAAAAGGCTACAAACCTGGGGTGCCCTGAATTTAGTTTTAATCATTGCAATTGAGATGGCTGGAGGTTGGTGAATACACGGAGGTTGGAGGAGCCACGGCAGAAGGTGACTGGCGCAATTGAGACAGGGACTGCCGGGGGCTCGAACGTTTGTGCTTCAGCGGTTCAAGTGAAGGGGACTCACCAGCCACCCGCAATAGTCGTCTGCGCGCTGTGATTGGCTGATGCATCACCCGATGGCTTGACCTGCGTCTTGGGTTCAGCTCTTGGCCGAAAAAGACTGGAGCGCCCTTGCATTGAATGTTTGTGATATTTACCAGGGCCTCAGCTGCGATTAAGTTGCATCAACCCCGATTCCATTCTCGTCTGCTAAGACTTGGAATCATAACAACTTTGCCTTGCAGTTTGCCGCCGGATTGCGATACCACCCCAGGTTGCGTAAGTTTAGTGGCGGTGCTAGCGTCCAGTGGCGTATCCCAAAGTGGCTGGTGTGCCTGACTGAATCCGGAGTCCGGGACCCAAAGTCACGTTGACAGTGACGAAGTGGCCCAGTCTGAGGGACGGGTCAAGAGAAGCGTGATGAATGTTCCGCACAGCCTCGACTGATTTCCCACGCTGACGAATATCGGTTTTGATGGGTACAGTACATACAGTAGCAGAGACTTTTACTTCACTTAGAACCCTGGCAGTGACCTGCATGCACCTCTATTGTCGACATGTCACTGGGCGACAATGCGCCCAAGAACTGTCCGCGTCAGACACTTGGCCCGCAGAGCCCAGAATGCTTAAACATAGAACACCCTGCCTCTACGCGCGTACTGTACTTGTGTCCGTACCTGCTTCTGTAATGGATGGACTGGCTAGGGCAAAAAAGATGCGAGATCCCGTGCAGCGAGCCAAATGATGACGTCCAACCGATGCTCGGATTCTCATTCTGGCTGTTGTTGGGTTGGGCTAGGTTGTTGCTCCGCCTCCGAGCAGCCCACATCGTGACGGCACCACCATCCATAACGCCCAAGCCCAAGGCTGAGCAGGTGCGGCGCGTCTGGGCATTTTTCAGGTACCTACCATACCCAAGAGTGATCGCCTACCTACTTAATAAGAGAAGCCTCGTGCCACACTCGACATTGACTTTTCCCTGTTCCTCTTACTTTTTATTCCTTTTGAACTGTCCAACTCCAAAAGCGCATTTACCCCTCCATCACTACCGACCTATTCCGTTACCCCTCAGTGCGGACTTTGACATCTTGCGACAACAGACAAAACACTCATTTCCAGCTTCATGTCTTATCACGGACAGGGTTACGGTCAACCTTATGGCCGTAAGTTTGCTTTATTCTCCAGCTCGTACAGTTGAGCTTTTGCGACACTTGTCTAACACATGTTTAGAGCAGCCGCAAGGCTACGGCCAGCAGTATCCCCCTCCTCCCCCCGGTCAATATCCCCCACCTCAGCAACCGTACGGCGGTGGATATCAGCAGCAACAGGGAGGATATCCTCAACAGGGTGGTCATCAGCAACCTCAAGGCCATTATCCCCCTCCCCAGCAGCCTCCATACGGAGGATATCAGCAACCGCCTCCTCCTCAGCCCTACGGCGCCCCTCCAGGCCAATACGGTGCTCCTCCTCCTCAGCACCACCAACAGCCATATGGTGGTCATTCGCCCGCTCCGCCCGCGCCTTATGGTGCCCCTCCACCTGGTGCACCCTACGGAGCGCCACCTCAGCAGTATGGCGCGCCGCCAACACAGCCAACCCCGCCATCGCCAGGCTACGGTCCTCCTCAGATCATTCAATGGGACGCCAATCCGGATGCCCAGGCTCTTCGCAAGGCCATGAAGGGCTTTGGCACGGATGAGAAGGCATTGATCTCCATCCTCTCTAACAAGGATCCTCTACAGATTGACACTCTCCGTGCAGCTTACGAGAGAGCCCATCGCCGCAACTTGGTTTCTGACATTCAAAGCGAGACGAGCTCGTGGTTTGAAAAGGCATTGGTTCAATTGGCTCGTGGTCCCCTTTTGTCCGATGTTCACAACCTCCACGAGGCAATGAGCGGACCTGGCACCAAGGAACTTGTTCTCAACGATATCCTGCTTGGACGATCAAATGCCGACCTTCAGGCCATCAAAAGCGCCTATCACCACACATTCCATGATAAGCTCGAGAATGTTGTAAAGGGCGATCTCAGCATGAAGACTGAGCGGCACTTCTTGCTTGTCTTGGCTGCCAACAGGGCTGAAGATTCTGCCCCCGTGGACCCTCGCCAGGTTGACGACGATGTCATGCAAATCTACAAGGCCACCGAGGGCAAGTTGGGCACAGACGAGATTCTGGTCTGCAGCATCATGAGCAAGAGGAACGACAACCAGATCCGCGCTATTGCGCATACCTACAAGCAAAAATTTAACAAGGATCTCGAAAAGGTTATCAAGAGTGTAAGTTTAACTTCTACCGCGCACTCAACTCCATTTCTAACATGCGCAGGAATTCTCTGGCCACATGGAGGATGCACTACTCTTCCAGCTGCGTAATGCCACCGACAAGTACATGCACGCAGCCAAGCTTCTCGAGGACTCAATGGCCGGCATGGGCACAAAGGACCATCTTCTCATTGCTCGTGTTATCCGCTTCCACTGGGACCGCAACACACTCGCCAACGTCAAGGGAGCCTACCAGCAACGATACGGCAGAAGCCTGGGAAGTCGGGTCAAGGGAGAGACCTCAGGAGACTACAGGAGGACCATGCTGGCGGCGCTTGGCGAGCCCTGGTAAACCATTCAATAAGAAAAGAAAAAGAGATGGAAACAATGGGACAGTTAGGATGCAAGATTGCAAGTGGGATTGGGCTTCGCAGCCTCATTACGGCCGTTTTCTATGATCTGGCGTTGGGGACCTATTTGGCACTGCGGCTCTCGTCTGGGACCTGCTTGGGGCAACGGCAGCATAACTTAAGATACCAGATATTAAAGTCATTTCGTTCCTCAAGTCGCATCCTTGTCTCGTATTAACTCTCTAGATATTAACAACTTTAACTAACAAAATTTATTGTCACACCCCAAGTGGGTAGGCCAGAGCTGACAAAGGCGACAAGCTTATAACCTGTCATTCTGTTAGAGCAGGATTGCTAAGTGGAGCCACTGCTGATTGTCCTACAGCCATTGAGTTAGCTTTTACTGCGAGCAGTAAGTCAAACAGACAAACTATTAACATTTGGTATTAATTGTTTATAAACTATTAGCGCACAGTTGATTGATATGTGTGAAAGAATAAGAGGACTAGTACCTTAATAAATGTTTTCACGTCTCAAAGAGAGGCAGAGGTCTATAAAAGGGAGAGGCACATGTGATGCCTTTATTACACACGTATGTTAGTATTTTTATTTCTAAACAGGCTATAAGAGCTAGGCCTGTGATTAGTCACACTATATAAGCTGTGGGGCAGTTAATAAAGATGCCCTATAATTCAGGCACTAACACGAGCTCGTGGTGCTACTTAGCTGCGTTATAGCGCATGAAAAACGCGCTAGCGAAGTTTTATAAGAAAAATGGCTCCCCGCTCCACTGAATAACGCGCCTTGCCTCTCTCCCGCTCATGATCCCACGCCTCGGCGCGCGCGCACAGACAGCCTAGACCCAGATCACCTTCTGACTTCTCAGCACAGCAGGTGCAGGGACGCGTTCTGGTGAAGACTTCCTCTTTGCAGAAGGGGCTGCTCAATTGAACATTGAACATCTGTAATCTAATCTCTCTTTTTTTCTTCTTTTTTTTTTTTTTTTTCTCTCTCTCTCTCCCCCATCCTTTTCATTCTCAAGCTTCGTTTGCCGCATGCGCGCTTCTCCCTTTTTCTAATCCATCCATTGATATCGATGGTCGCGGAATCATCCACCTCTATCGACACGCTCCTCGCATCCCTGCAGGATCCCGATACTTCTTCCGAGGGCGAAGCCAGGCGCGACGCCTTTGCACAGTTTGTATCGGAAACGTTTGCAAAGGGCAACATGATGGCACTGCCGGCTGGTGTGCCTGCGCACAATGGCGTGAATCGTACAAACGGAGCTGAACAGGTTGCATCTCCTCTGACTGCCCCCACGACGCTCTCTCATCCAACTTTGCCTAATGGTCACTCTACATCGAGTCGAGCTTCAAGTGCTTCAGCCAACTCTGCGCATGTCGCGTCGATGGAGAGGGACATTGCACCTGTTGCGTCGATGGAGAGGGCATCGCAGGCTGGCTCACCAGCCCAATCCTCCCCGCTCGCGCAACACAAGTCACCTCCAGTGCATAGAGCCGCCCTCAACCAAGGTTCTCATCAACCCTCTCAGGCGCCAAACGGTTTTCAGCACCAGCCATCCCAGGGACCTCCACAGCAGGTTCAAGTTCATGGGCACGCTTCACCACCAGCTCAGGCCATGACGATGAGCGCTGTGCAACAGACAAACGAATATCAGCAGTTGCTCCAGCTCATCACCAACTCACCCGCAACCGCCGTCCGTCAGGCTATTAGAGATAAATGGGACAAGGCCTTGATGGGTTCACAGTACCACATCGCTTTCCTCGTAAGTCTTACATTTCCTATCATTCACAGCCTCAACTATGTTATCATCTCGTCTTCGATCGCACTTATTCACCGTCGCCTACTTTATTTCATCCCCTCTCAAGTATCAGCTAACACGCCCGACAGTTGAATGCAACAATGCATCAAGCTAGCCCCGAAACCCTTTCTCGGGCTGTCCGAGGTTTCGGTCAGAAGCTGGTGCAAACTTCAAAGCGAGAGATAATGGAGCATCTCAGCCCGGAGGACTTTGATGAGCTCGTGGATCTGATACTACCTCGCGTTAGTAATCAGTTCCTCGACAAGGCACTTGCGAGACGCCTAGAGACGATACCAGCACGACACCTCGTGAATGCGTTGGCACGGGCTGAGCGACTGGGGTACGATGTGCAGGATATCGTCCAAGAGCAAAATGGCGAGCATGTCATTCCGTCACTGCATTCAATCTCGTTGCCTCCTAGTTCACAGCCAACTCAAACAATGGTTGTGAAGCAGTACCAGCCAACGCCACCTGTCCAACAACAACCGCCACGGGTAATGCAACAGACTCAACCAATGGTGCCTATGACTGTGCCCCAGGCCATCCCACATCCTCCAGGTGTGGTTTATTGCCAATGTGGCTGGCCTTGCACCTCGAAGGAAGCTCTCGACTATGTGAGTTGGAAACGTCAAGTCTCGCAAAGTCAATCTCGCTAACATTGAATAGCACCTGAAAAAACGAGCCTGCGACAAGGTCAAACCTGAGGATCAGGCTGGCAGAGACATCTGCCTACATTGTGGGTGTAGGTTTGGCAGCGGTGGTGGCCTGCTATACCACGAGAAGTCCAACGTCTGCGGGACATACAATGCCGAGACTGGAGAACAGATGCGGAACCTGATCGCTGCGTTCCGCCAGCAATCAGGCTCCGGGCAGCATACACCGGCTGCTCCAACTCCACCTCCTCAGGTGAGAAACGTTATGAGCCAGCCACCACCCCAATCAACTCCAAACGTTGCATCTCGCTGGACGGCCTCCCCACAACCCTCGCAACAGCTACCAAGCGGCACGCCAGGTCGTGATCCATATGCACATCTCACGGAACAGAAACGAATCGAGTTTGAGACCAAAATGAGAGAGGCTGAAGAACGATATGGAAAGATGATGAGGGATGCCATGGAGTTGCCGGAAGCCGAGAGAGGAATGCGTCTGGCAAGCCTCAAAAACAGCTACAATACCAAGATGAGCACGACACGCAAGAAGTATGGCATTCGGCTCCGCGAGAGGCGAACCAAAGAACAGATCGCGGCCGAGCAAGCTCGAATCATGGCCCCGTCAAGCAACAGCGCTACGCCAACTCGTGATAGCGAGTCTCGTCCGAACAAGAGACCGAGAACTGATGCTGAGGAACCAGCGGCTACAGGAGGACCCAACGGTCAACAGGACAGTCCCCGCAAGAGAATTCCTGTGTCAGAAATGGGTGGATTGTCGGGGTCACAGGCGACGGCTGAGCTCACTGATCCGACAACCCAGCTCAACCCAACGCAGCCTCGATATGTGCCTCCAAAGTCGTTGACTGGCACAGGCAGACCGCAGTCCAAGATGGGTGAGACACCGGATCCCGCCCGACAAGGGACCAGTGCATCCCTAGTGGGCACCCAAGCAGATCCCATGTCGATCGATGATGATTCGGAGAGCGATAGCGACAGCGACAGCGACAGTGATGACGACGATATCCCAGCTACCCTTCCCTAATGTTACGGAACAGCGAGCATGAGCATAGGAGCAATGGCGTTTGGGTTTGCATGCATTAGATACCCCGGAAGAGGCAAGAAGGGACGATAACGGGTACGTTCCAGTGCAACGGGGATGGAGTTTTGACATTCAACACATGTGATGATGGGACGGGGCATGGGAAACAGGAAACGGATCTGCGACCAGGGCCTGCGCGCGAGCTTGGCAGCGGCAGGTCGATAGAACCACGATGAAACTGAGGAGAGGAGGGTGGTTCGACATGGGCACGACAGGGAGCTGATCACACATGGGTGCCAGACTCGATCACATTGCTATCACACGGAAATCTGGCACCCGAATAAGAAAGATCTTGAGGTATTTGGTAGTACGTCCTGTGACGGCGTCCTAATTCACAGTTGATAATACATGGTTAATGAGACAAGTTGATGCCCAACGTGAGGTGCACAGTAAACGGAGTGGTCTGGCAGGGCACATAACCAGCAAAGAACCTCGGTTTCTATTGATGCGTAGAATTGATTGGTGACTGGGTGGTGTCGTCGTCAAAGTGAAGATGCAAGCACTTTACTCGAGACTATAAATGTTTCATGAACTGCAAGAGGTCGTGTCGCGCGGCTGCCAGGAAAAGAAAAGACGAAAAGTTTCGGGTTCTGGGCCGATGACGGCGTGAGCAAAGTTTTAGTTTCCAACGTCGAAACCGCCCGTATCCTGCTTTAGGAAACCGTGAGAGGCGACGGAGGTTTCAGCAGCAGCAAAGGGGGGAAGGCACCTACAGATGTGTGTGTGACTTCCCTCTAGGCGCCGACTACGGGTTCACGGGACGTTCCTCCCGTCCGGGGTTCCATGTGGAAGCCCGCACTTCTAGTGGAGATGCCCACTGCAATCTTGGACCGCCAAACCGCTGATCGGACAGGAACAGAGCCTTTGTGCGGCTGGTTTGAAACGCCAGATGATGGAGATGACCACTCACAAGAGTGGTGTTGCGGGTTTTTTTGTTTTTTTTTTACTTTGACTCTTTCCGTTGTTCCTTCTTTGGACTGCTTCCAACTATCGCGAAGTCTTCGTATCTGACGGTGCATTGTCATCTCGGCTACCTATTCGCCAGGCCTCAGGACTATGCCGCCAAGGTGTCCCGCAGGAACAGACGGCGGCGGCTTTCATCACTTGCAGCGCTCGCATATCTTCTGCATCCCCCAGCAGGAGATGATGCAAGGTCCCCCAGATAAGCTCAACGCTGGCTCACGCGAAGCGCACTGCAAGACAGCGACGATCCCTACGACTTGACTCGACACGAGAGCGCCCAGTATTCGCGGTCCACGCTTCCCTCTTGCGTCTCCAGCTCCGACTGGCTGCTCTGGCGCCGGCGCGGGTCCCTGAGCACGTTCGGTTCGCCTGGCAAAGTGTGACGGGCGCTGGGCTGGCTGCAAGGGTCTGGCTGCTCACTGGAGGGAATTTCTTGCGCCAGAAGGGCGTTTTGGATCCGGCGACTTGAAACGGGTGAGCAACGAACAGGGGGCCTGCTCGATCAATAGGCTTCACTGCTTCCTGTATCGCCACCAGCCACGGTCTCGCGCCTTGGAGCATGGCCCCAGCAACGCTAGAAGCCTCCGAGGCTAGAACACGGCCCATTCGATTCGCTTTGAAACCCGCCAGGGGCCATCTTGAACGTTCGTCATGTGGGTGAGCAGCGCCGTGACTGGCCCAGCGACCGCTGAGGAGGTAGACGAGCCAGGGGGTTCAAGCGAGCTTGTAAGAGGACTCTGGCGGTTTTGTCGAAAGCGTTGACCCCGGATTGTTGATAATGTTACCTTGAGCCACTCCTGGTGACGGCTCTTTCGTTTCGTCTTTTTTCTTCCCTCTCTCTCCATTTGTTTTCTTCACTCTTTATTTCAAAGCTGGCTGTGCCAGGTGCATTTTTTCTTAAACTACTGCTAAAGCCTCGTTTCTCCTTTTCCCTTCGTTTTTTTCTCTGCCAGTTCAGACTTGCTCTCTCGCTTCTTGTCTCTTCGTCCAAGCTGGGTCTTGTCCTTCGCTCTCAACTCGACGATAACCTCCTTTCTCAGCTCTGTTGACAGTCGCCTTTACCACTACTACAACCAACCATGGGTCCCATCTTTAGCCCTACCGGCTTTGGCCGCTTCCTCGACAGTCACAGCCGGCGTACTTCAAGTAGCACCTCTCACAAGCCGGCGCCATCTCCGTCATTGTCACAACCTTCTACCGAGCCAATGGCAACCGTACTCGTTGGTCCCAAGCAGCAGCGCTTCAAGGTCAACAAGCAGCTCCTCTGCGCAACCTCGCCCTTCTTTGCCGAGCGCTTCGACGACCCCTCCACCTCCTCAAAGTCCATCTCCCTATGGCTGCCCCGTGAGTCGGCCTCCATGTTTGGCCTCTTTGTCGACTGGGTCCACCTCGGTCTCGGTTTCCGTCAGCACCTCGATGAGGCCGTTTCCAACGCTTATGATGCTGGAGATGAGGCCATTCGCAACATCCACTGGTCCATGATTCGCCTGCACCTCTTTGCTTCCCGTCTTGGTCTCTACCGCCTTCAGGATCTCACTATGGACGCCATCCAGGACCTCTACCTGCGCTGCGACTGGGATGTCCCTCCTGGACTTGTCACATTCCTCTACACAGAATGTGAGGACCTCGCCGCTATCCGACTTCGACGCTGGGCTGTCGCCATGGTTGCCTTCTCCTTCACTGGTGGACCTCGCCTTACCTTTCACCCTCAAGACTCTACTGCCTCGGAACCTGCTCGCTTCAGTGACCTGCTGGAGGAGCTCCCGGAATTCGCCGCCGACTACGACATGCACATGAACAAGATGCGCCTCTCAGGACTCGACATCCGCTTCAAGAACCCGCAGCTGCGTATCCCGGCCAACCGTCTCCGTAACGAAGAACGCGCCTTTGGTTTCCGGCAGTGCTCCTTCCACTCACACCGCGCAAGCGTCGGCGAGCGCCGGTGTCCTCACGATGCCGGATCGTCAAAGCACCGCCGCGTGCACCCGCCGGGAGCCGCCGTGCCAGAGCAGAAGGGCTCTGAGTCGACCGGTCTCACGGCTCCGACACGGAGGTACCACGACGTCGTTCCCAAGCCCCTATTCTCTGGCCCCGCGGATGAGGAACCGGGAGAAGACGACGATGAGATAGCCAAGGCCATCAAGCACGTGAGGTCCATCTCAAGTACTCTCAAGACATGAGGAACGTTTTAAACTCTAGAGTTTTCCCCCTCTCACACGCGTCGGCGGTTGAACCTTGGGGGGTCTCCTTTATCACCGTCATACCCCCGTCACCGCCAAAAGACGGGCCGAGCTACCAGCAACCAGGCACGAAACTCTGCTACACGAGGCGAAACACACGTTTTTCCCCCTCCAAGAAGAACCTTTCCGGGGTTAAAACGTGCTACTGTACCAACGCCCATGTAACTGAACCTGGTGGCTCGAGTCCCATCCTCACATCGCTCCCCCCCTATGTCCGTGACATGGAGGGAGCCTTGACGTCTGTCGACGATGCTGGTCATTCCAACCGGCCTTTTTCTTTTTGTTAGACGATAATTCCCAAATATTATATACTACCCCCGGCGGGAGCTCACTGGACGAGTAAAGCAAGACTTGACTATGATGTAGATTAATATTCTTTGTAACTAGTAATTAATACCAATGCACATACGAGAAGAGACAGCAGCAGGTGACTAGAACGCCTTGACATGTCTATTAACAAGAGTTCTCAAGGCGTTAGGCGTGACAGCTTGGTTGTGTTGGAAACTGTATTTCTCTTGCTGGGTTGCCAGGATTGGCTCTCTGGGTATGCAGTGAGGTTCAATGACTTTCAACAAGAGTCCTCACTTGATTGTCAAGTCACTGAGGCATACACTCAATCACATCACAAAGGCCAAGATTTTTTTACGTCATTTTAGTCATTCCTCATTCTATGGACATTAAGCTCCTTCATGCCTCTCGTCTAGGCTATTCCCTTTCGCTATCGCGTCCAGACGAGGGGGTAGATACATCATGTCCTTATGGCGTCATCTCCCCTTGGCGAAGATGCCCGTCCATACTTTCCCCCCCGTTCCAAGAAAAAAAAATCAACACGGCAAAAGGGGCGGCTCTGTTTGGCCGGCCAGCTGTTCGTTCCATCATATCATCATGAAGCTTGCAAGATCATTCCAGTCCAGGTTCTGGAAGCATGAGAAGAGAAGAAGAAGTGGTAAAAAAGAAAGAATTCCCGCTGAAAGCAAGTGAGAAGGGTGTGGTCTTGTGGGGGGGCAAGTATGGTTGGCCATTGTGCGAGGACATGTTCCAAACACAGAAAATGTGTTACATGATGCCGACATATAAAAGGAAATGGTTGAGAAGTGGTCGAAGAGGGTGAGATGAAAAAAGAGGGGCAAGAAATGAAGCTGTCGTCGAAAAACTGCTGCCGTCTAGATAATGCATCATGCGAAGTGGTATGCGTCGTGTGGCACCAACAGGTCATGTTCAGTCGATATGTCGGCGTCCATGGACTCGTAAAACTCGTCAGACAACATGAATGTTCTGGGCAAATGTACAAAGGAAACATGAAAAACATAAAAACACGTGGTATCGTGATTAGAGAGGTGACTCGGATCGGCGGCGGGGCCGGTCTCGACGGCGGAAGTCCTTAAGTCGTTCGTCGATGTAGGCAAGTCGGCTTGCGAGGGAAGATCGGGTAGAAGCAGGTGTGTTCTCGCTCACGTTCAACTGCTGGACCGTGGCAAAGGGACGGCGAGCAGCATCAGTGTCGACGCCATTGCCGTGTGAGAGGCGGTTGGGGTATGAAAAGCTAGAGCCGCTCAAAGAGAAAGGCGAGCCAAGTCGTCGGGGAACCTCGGTGACGGGAGGAGCCAACATGTTATGATCGCCAGCTGCCGGCTGAGAGGCTTCGAAGAGCTGTTGCAGATTCTTGCATGGAGCGATCGTCTTCTCAATCTCGTCAAGAGCCATTTGATGCTCTTCCTGCTCCCGGCGAAGAAGTGCGTCGGTGTCTGATGTGATATCGATAATGGAGGCAGGGTCCACCCAGAGATCCGAACCCAGGCTAGGTCGCTTGGTCCTTCTAGGCTCGTGCATGGCTTGCTTGGTCCGACGCTTCTGAGTGGATCGGCTGCGCGTGAGTCGGACGGGAGACATCAAAACACGGCGCGGGCCGCCCGTGTGGGTTTGTCGCTGCTGCTTTGCATCCACGACAAAGCTTGAAGGCAGGGAGCTCGACGAGCTCGAGCTAGGGCCATAGCTATGCATAGGGAAGGGAGAAGCGAGCCGGGTTCGTTCCGACTCGAGCGGCTCAAATCCAGTAACAGGCGCCAAGGCTTCGACATTTGGTGGCGGAGATGGGAGCTCATCATCAGGTTGAGAATTAGTGAGCTGGGCCAGAGGACCTTGCAGCTGCATAGATTCAGAGGTGCTGACTGCCAACGACATAGCCATATCTTGACCTGAGAAAACCGAAGGCGAACGGGCGAGTCCAGCACGGCGATTCCAGAATCGGGCGGCCGAGTTTCCATATGGGGTTGGGCTGGGAACAAGATGTTGGCCACGCGCGTTGGTCCGGACGCTCATCTTACAGAGCTCGCGGAGTTGAGCACGGGTAGCGGCGCAAGTATGAGGCCACTGCACATATGGGCCAGAGGGTCCCTGGGCGGTAGGGGTAGCGCTACCGCTGTTCTGGTCGGCGGCACTAGCTTGGGCTTTGGATCCTCTCCAGCTTCTCTTGGCCTCTCGAGCAACTCGCAAGCAGACTCCGTGAGGGGGGATGCCACTCTTGCCGACGCGGAAAGGTGTAACTTTGGGATCCTGCAAGTACATCGTATATGTGGACCACAGGTGGTGAATCATGGGCCTTGTCCACGGCGCCCTTCGCAGTGTATCTCTAGGAACTGACTTTTGGGGCGCCTTGATCGTCTTGTCGTTATCCTCGATGGATGACAGTTCGGCAAAGTTATCAGCCTTCTCGGTGTCCGGACTCACACATTGGCTCAGTTCCTCTGAGCTGATGGAGAAGTAGCTGAGCAGGGATGTGCTAGTGTGAGTAGAATGGGCAGTAGAGGGCCGGCTTGATTCGTAGTCTGGGCTAGACTCGAGGCTACTGAGAGTCGAGTCGATGGACCAGTTCGGATACTGTTTCGGGGAGAGCTCAGGCAAGGCGCCAGGGGCAGGAGTCTTGGGAGGTGAGAACATGCGGTCCGAGCCGCCGTGCGGTGTCAGAGGCATGTCCTCCATGTCGCTCAGTTGTGAAATAGGATACATAGTGTCTTCCATCTCCTCGTCCATAACGCGGGGCTCCTCAATACTGGGAATGGGGATATCGGCTGCGGCAACTGACGCAAGGAATTGTTGAGTAGGTGCATTGAGATTAGACGCATTCCTCCTCTTGACTCGGAATCGCGGTCGCGGAGGCGACGGGGGTTGTACTTGGCCTGCGGCAGTAGGCTCAGGCGTCCTAGGGATTTCGTCGCGACGTGCGCTCCGCGACCAAGGGGCCGCGAAAGGTTGGAAGGGAGGCATGGTGGAGCGGGAGTAACGCGAACTGCGCAGCGGTGTCGCGTGAAGCCCGGGGAGCTGGTATATAAGTAGCCAAGGGAGGCAGCGTCAGGCGGGCCGGTTCGAGCGCGGAACAAGACGATGCAAATGTTTCGGTATGCGACAATGTTGTCTTGGATCCAACACACGGGCCGCAGAGTTGACGGTTGGCAATTAGCGTTATCAGCAGTCTCGAAGGTCAAGGTTCAGACGTTGGCGACGTTGCGAAAGGGTATTAAGCCTGCGGTTCGTGGTATAGTTTTCGTGGGTATATTGATTCTGGTCCCCGGAGACGCGAAGGTGGGAAACACGCAAGGAAATAGGTTAAGGATTTAGTCGACCCGATGTTATGACATGTGCGATAGGTAGGTAGGCAAGGAAAAGGGGGGTGTCTTGGTCGTCAGTCGTGATCGTGATGGTCGTCTGTGGCCGTGGTCGCCGGCGTCCAAGTTGTTGTCACCGCCGCGGATCTTAGTAGGAACTCGCAGGCGCAAGTGAGCGAGGGCGACTGAGGGCTCTCAGCCAGGCGTCACCGTCGCGGTTTCAGGTCCCAAGCTGGACAGACGGTAAACAAGCTGAGCTCAAGCAACCGAAGGACGGCGCAAGAAGCACAGAGGAGCACGGGGGACACGTTGAGCGCGCAAACGAAGGACTGGAATGGAGAAGATGTGAAGATGAGAAGGGAAGGGAAAGGCGGCAGAAGGAAGAGAGTGTGGGTGTGGCGGGCGGATGGTGTGTGATATGTACCAAGTGAGCGCGCTGAGTGGAAGGTGCAGACTGCAGTCGGCAGGTAGGTCTGCTGTGTGCTGTGTGGGTGGGGAGAGAAAGAGGGAAGGAAGTACAAGTACAGGTACACTTGACGACCTGAGGTGCCCTACAACTGGGCAGCCAGCCAGCACACCACAGCCAGACAAGAGAGAGACCACGGCCAGAAACAGCAGTCGGGGGGATCCAACTGGACAAGGCCCCGTCGATGTGGGCCAGCAGCGAGAAGCGGGTGGCGCGAACGATGCTGTCGAGGTACCTGGCAGGCGGGCTGGCTGGGCTGGCTGGGCTGGGCTGGATGGTGGATGCCGGCCCAGACGGGACTGATCAAGGTTGCTTGCTTGCTGCTTGTGCTGTGCTGTGCTGTGCTGTGGTCTACTGCTGGTGCTTCTGCTTTGCTTTCTTGCCTGGGGCCACACCCTGGGACCGGCAGCAGGGAACAGGGTTTCTGTAACCCCGTGGTGGTCGTGTCCCCTGCTGGAGCAAGCTTCTCGAGGTCCACTCACTGCGCAGAGTCTGAGAGTCGACGAGTTAGTTGGGTTGCGGCCGAGCTAGTGCAGAAGGGGCCCTTGACCAAGCCCACTCTGGCAGCACCCGTCACAGGAAGAGGGCTCAAGCAGCGGTCAGTGGACGACGAGGGCACGTTGCGCGAGTTCGAGCAAGGGCCCTTGGATAGTCTGGTTAGTCTGTCGAGTTGATAGGGTGCGGCTGGGGACCGAGAGGTTGATCAAGACCAGGTGATAGAATGGAGATGAGACGGTCGACCGAGACCCTGCGTTGATAGTCAAAAGATGGCGAGGCGAGAGTAGTCAGGGACGGCAGATGGATACTGCAAGTAACTAATATCTCGACGTCGACAATAGGAGAAGGAATGGAGGCTTCGGTTGTGATTCAGGTCAAGGGTGGCTGCGTTTGATGGCCGACTCCTGAGCCTTTCCCACGGTTCAGAGGCGGTCAACCACAGGCCGCCGCCGTTGGTATGGTATTCACTTGGACTTGATCGGGACCTCGCATGTAGGTACGCAGCAGATGCGGCGTATGGTCAACGCGGGTGCGGGCGTGTGTGTGCGTGTCTATCTACCTATCTATTGTATTCCCTCCTTGAGGACGGCTGAATACTACCGCACTCGTACATATAATAGCAAACACCAACAGACTTTCCGATGGTTTGGTGCGTATTCAAGTTTTCGACGGACTTCGGGTCCAGTAGAATGGGAAACGCGATCTCAACCAGTAGCTTAACTTCCGTTTGTTTGTTATGATCGAGGCTGAGACATCCATCCGCAGCACCAGCTCTCGAGTCTCGCTCTTCCTGGGACCTCGGGTAATACCACGCCTTGGTGCAAACCCACCATGCAGACGGGCCAACTTGACAATTGTCTATCGTTTGGCCCGGAGCGAACGTCAGCTTCGTAACTAAAAACAAAGTGTCGGCAGCTAGTATGGATGACGACGATGGGCCGTCTCGTCCTGCTTGCTCGTCCTGCCCGTCCAGAGGCTGAGCGTAGACACACGTTTCGTCCCCTGCCGGAAGCCCTGGAGGCGTAACAGAAGCCAATGCACGTCGGCGGCAAGAAGAGACAAGCGACTCACACACATAACTTATCGGATTGAGGGGGCATTTTTCGCACTACCGACGCAACAGAACGGGTCAAGATGACGATGGCACCAACGTCAACATCTGGGAAGCCATCGTCTCAAACATCTATCAACAAACGCCCTACTGCCCAATTCGCATAAATTCAAACTTTGCACGCACTCTGCTAACCTAGAGCACCGTCTCAAGAGACGAACAAAACAACTGAAGGTTCTGATGCTTCCGGAAGCGCGTCTGCGCGAAATCGAAATCAACATGGAGCACGCGTCGCCACCAGCCACTCACAGCCGACGAATCGTCGTCACATAAACTTGGGCAAAGCCAACCCCAACTCTCCAGACTGACCAATCTCAACGAACCCCTCTCTCGGTGCGGAGGAGTCCCCATGTCGATATCCCCTCGGTCCTCGGTGGGCACTGCAGCACAACCCGGGCTCTGATGTACGTGCAGCACCACACACGCTTGCTCAAGCCTCTCTCTCTCCAGACGTGGGCATTCCATCCCAGAGCAATGGGTGTGATGAAAGAGGCTGGCTGGTTGTGTGACAGACAAAAGCTCGGGCCCTGGGTCAAGGGGGGCAGCTGGCAGCTCTAGCTTCACGCGACGAGGGGCAAGTCAAGAGCCGGCAAACGAAACAGAAACGGCAGAGAAGCGTCCAGGCCTGCTGACTGCGCGCTGGTTTCTACCAACCAGACCTCGAGCTGGCCAACAAGTCAGAGGAGGTTGGCCAAGGCTCATATCGCTTCACGGACTATATCTTGATCCGTCCGCTTACCGCTGCTGGCTAACCAGGTCCGTCTGGCCGGGGTGCTGTAGAAGAAGGATCAAGAGCTGGTGATGGCAAACCGCATCACTCACTGCTTCAGCGCCAGCTGAGTGAGCTGAGCTGGATACGATCCATGATGGGGTTCCTTTCGATCCTGGAGTAACTAGCCTCCTGTGTCCCACTTCAACCTGGATGTCCCGCCGTGTGAATGCAGAGATAATGAATGGATGCGACGTTCTGGCAAGACTTTTGACGATGGGTTTACACGGCAGTGCAACGTGCGTCTCCCGCCGTCGATCTCAACCGTATCAGGCTCAGAGCTAGCTAGGGCGACTCCCCCCACGCTCCATGGCCAGAGCCATATCCCAGCATCCTGGCCAGAGAAGAGGGCAGTCACTCATTTTTCAGTCTCTGGAGTGCAGTGCAGCGCAATGCACTTTTCTGGGCCGATATGATGCTTGTCCCGGTACGTATTCCCGGAGACAGGGGGCCATGCTGCAGCATCGTACGACTTCTGACAAGGGGAGCTCTTCTCGAAAGAGAGAGGCAGAGAGAAAGATTCACGACATTTGCTCAATTCGATCGCCATCAACCTCTAACTCACGGGGCGTGGGATGAAAGAATGAGAGGGATGCCTTGACAATCTCGATCCAGGTCAGCTCGATTGACATCACCACCGCGCCGGATTGTTTTTGTCGCAGGCTCAATTACGTCGTAGGCAATTCCTCAAACGCGCGATGCGGTTCTCGCTGTTGAGCCCTAAAAGCTAGCCCCAAGACATTGTAGCAGCCATGTAATGCCTTGGAGCGGCAATGCAAGCAGGCGATGGATGGCATCAAACGGTTTTCCACTTCCCGTGCGGCCCTAGGCGCGTAGTTTCTTTTCTCTTGCTTTTTTTCCCCCTCCCCCTTTTGCGGCGCCCGCCATCCAACAAATGCCATCTGGTCTTGTTTTGTTTCGCTTCGAGTTTGTTTTGTTGATATTTACTTTCAGTGGATATCTCTGTCCGAGTAACAGGAACTGGCGCAGCCTGTCAGTGGCCATGGAGCGCGTTGAGCTACGTATGGAACACCGCATGCGCATGCGCTGGCTTGCAGAACGCAAGGCGCATTCCCGACTCCTTGCTACATCCATCGACAAGCTCCTGTGTGGTCTCGTCCTTTTTTTCTCATGGTTGGGCTGGTACGTGCAGTACAGGGCTCTTCCCTTGGGGCCGTCCGCGGGGAGCTAGCCTAGTAAGCTGAGCTATCGGGATCGACAGTGAGCGATTCAGCGTCACATCATATCATGGATGCTGATGCTTCTTGGGAACTGCCTTGATTCTGCTGTGAAGGATTGTTGGGTATGGCATCACTCTCTCTCCGATGCACCTCGGCTGCGGTCTAGACCACGCAGGTACCTTCACAACTTGTTAGGGGAAATGTCAACCGGGCCTCGCCGCGGGTGGCATTGCCGGCGCTTGTCTTATTTTTTTCGGATTCAGCGTCCTGGGCGTTGAGGATCCCCTGACAGGCGAGAGCATAACGGCGAGGCCATTCCCGAAGCAGGTTGGCATTGCCCCTGAAGGATGTACAGTACTGTACCTATAGTCCCCTGAACCAATCTGTCATCTGTTGCTCCGACAAAGAGACCAGCCCGTCGACCAAACACGTATTCATCGTGGCAGTCCCAAGGACGACCAAGTGTCAAGATGGGACGGTCCAGTCGGGTTCGTTCGTGGCGGCCCAAGTGATACCGCGCGAACTAGGGTTGGTGTTGTCTCTTGACCAAAACAACAACAATGACAGCAAGATGCTTCCATCCCCCATGTTCTGCGGCTCACCCCGGAAGACATCTTGAGCCTGCAACATCCAGTTCATGCGAGAGTCAAAGGATATGTCTCCGAAGGCCTTTGCCTCAAGGTCGCATCCAGACGCAAGACATGGGACGCAGAGCATGAGACGCAGAGTACGGCGCTTAATCGTGCGTGATCGGTCACATTCGCAGCGACCATCTTCCTTCTCATAGCTTCGCCCACGTGCCGCGTCCCATTCTGAAGACCGTCCAGGCCGTCGGCGACCCAAGTAGAAACGTCAGGCACAATACGCCACGCGCGCTTAAATCCATGCCTCTAGAATGTGATATGGCCGCCTCTTAGGCCTGTGAATCTGCCTTGTCGGGAATCTCGTGGTTGGTAGCAAATGCCGGACCTGGCGTTGAGCCGCTCCGAGAGACGGCGGCGCCGTCGCGGGGCATCGGCCACGGAATGGGGGACCCCGCCTTGCCCTTACATGAGAGTGCCTTCCATTGCGGCTCCACGATCGTGACCCATTTTTGAACCTCACTCAACTTTTCAAAGCCCAGCAAGGCAACAAACGATACGCTTCATGAATGCAGCTTGGGAGTCAAGCTAGATGCTTTCTCTTGGCTTTGAATTGCTCCCCACACTCGCTTCCTTTACTACCCACCAGGATTGGCAACTTACGCTCAACCATGTCTACAGCAGCTCCTGACATCATCACACTCGACAACTTGTCGCAAACCCTTACGCCATGGAACCCTGAAGGCGAGAGTCAGCTATATGCCATCGTCGACATGGGCAGGCATGTCTCCTTTTGTGATTCTGGAGCATGAGCGAGCACCTGGCCTAACAGCTTTCTAGCAATGGCATCCGATTCTCCATTACGTCTCTTGCCCCTCCCTTCACTCGGCTACTTCGTCCCATCTACTCAACTCGAGCCCCAATTTCTCTCTTTGATGCACTCACCACTACCTCAAAGGGCCTTGTGTTCCCTGCCGAGACTATCAGTGCGGTTGCCAGTACCCTTGCGCGCTTCCAAGAGGTTGCGGTGCAGCATGGAGTCCCAGTCAGACACATCACCATTCTCGCCACCGAGGCAATGCGCCGGGCTGACAACGCCGCCGACATGCTTGAGGCCATTTCCTCGAAGACAGGAGGTCTCAGAGTGAGCATCTTGGAACCTGCAGTCGAGACCCTCTTTGGTGCTATTATGGGTTCACGAAGTGGCCTCGCAAGTG
Organism: Fusarium vanettenii 77-13-4; assembly: GCF_000151355.1. Lineage (NCBI taxonomy): Eukaryota > Fungi > Ascomycota > Sordariomycetes > Hypocreales > Nectriaceae > Fusarium > Fusarium vanettenii. Next base: position 1,355,242 of record NW_003315881.1, read on the forward strand.
TCGACGGTGGCGCCCTATTCCTGGACCTGGGAGGCGGCAGCGTGCAGATGACATGGGTCGACACCAGCAAGGCTAATTACGAGATCGAGGCCGCCCGAGCGGGTGTGAGCCTGCCCTTTGGAGCTGCCAGATTGATCCGCGTCCTGCACGAGCAGCCGGCCGACGTCCAAGCTACCGAGATCTCCAAGCTCCAGTCCGGCATGCAAGAGGCATATGCGAATCTCTGTTCCCGCTTCCCCGCTCTCGACGCCATCCGGGCTGCCCGCATGCAGGGCCACGATGCCCGTGTGAACGTCTTCATGTGCGGCGGCGGCTTCCGAGGCTATGGTAGCATGCTCATGCATAACGACGCCGTGAAGCCGTATCCCATTTCGTCAACCAACGGCTACACTGCTCCAGGATCGCTCTTCTCTCAGGTCCAGAGGATGCGCAAGATCAACGACGAATATGATGGTCGTATCTTTGGCCTCTCGCGCCGTCGCCGTCAACAGTTTCCCGCCATCGCTACCGTGATCGAGGCATTCCTGGCTACTGTGCCTAATGTCGGCAATGTGACATTCTGCGGAGGATCCAATCGCCAGGGCGCACTGATGATGAAACTTCCCCTTGAGATTCGTGAGAGTGACCCTCTCAACGTTCTTGCCGCCGTCACAGCTGAGGAGAAGCCTATATTTGATGCCGTCCTGGATGTCCTGGCGAACGCTTTCCCCAAGGAGGTGGACTTTTCTGCAGTACCGACTGTCCTGACCACTGGCTTGGGCGCCTTGTTCGTACGCGAGATATGGGCTCGCCAGGGGTATGATGCAGACAACAACACTTCGTTTGTACTACACCATGCCATTACCCGAGACGCTGACGCCCCCGGCCTCTCACACGTCAGCCGGGCACTTCTTGCACTGTCGACATCAGCCCAGTGGGGAGGCAACTTAGGACCTCTGGAGGCCCAGCTTCAGCGGAGTCTTTCTGATCTCCTCGAGAACCAGCATAGAGATGCCCCATTCTGGGCTTCATACACTGGTGCTGTGGCTAGTCTCATTACCATGGCCCTACCCGTGCCTCCAAGGACTGCAGAGGAAGTCAAGAAAGCCATCAAGTCAGTAACACCATTACCCTCTTCCAAATTACAAGATTATCTAACAGTCACACAGCATCACATCACACATCAAGAAAGCCGAGGACAAGAAGGACAGAATCATGTTAACGATCGGAGTCGCCTCCGCCAACACAGAGGGTGTCAGTTTAGAAGATCTCGCCGACAGAGTCGAGGGAGCCGCCAAAAAGAACGGGGGGAAGAAGCCAAGGTTCAAGATAACCGCCCAAGTAAGCTTGCAGTCATAACACACATTTTCTCGTCAAAAAAAGAAGAGCAAGCCCAATACATGAATTCGACCCATTGAACACACTTCATACGCAGCGAGCGTCATTACATTCGTTATCGTTAAGGACAGCCATGTTTTTTTTTTCTCTTTGTTTTCTTTTTCCTTTCTTTTTTCATATTCGGCATTTTCGTTATCGTTATTTCATTTCGTCTCCCAGTAATGACTGGACGTGGATATGCGAGACTAGCCATCATCGCACGAACCACTCTTGGATTTGCCAGAAGGCTTAGAACGTCTCTTGGTAGAGAGCTTCTTAAGCTCATGGCTGACCACTAGGAGGCTCAGCCTCTCATCAATCTTATGTGGCGACCGTTGGATTCCCTCGTCTGGACATGGTTAGTGTCATGTTGGAGAATGGGCCTGGTTCGGTCACTTACAGAATCCCTTTCTCGCATTCATCATATCTTTGGAGAACTGGTGGATCCTAGCGATGCGGCTCGACCCAGTGGTTGCCGATTCCTTGAGCCAGTCCATAGGCATCTCCAGCCTCTTAGGAGTCTTGAACTGGCAGTGATAGAAGATGGCAATCAAGGGGAAGAAGACGTTGTATAGGGTGTCATAAGGCATGGCTATCAAGTTTGTCAGCCAAGTACTTGAGCTCCAAGTTGGAGTTCCTTACCAACGGCGGGATCCCTTGTAGCGTTTGGGTTACGCATGAAGAAGTTGTCATGCGCGATCACAAGCTCCCTGTACATGAGCAGGAGCTGCCACAGGCTAGCCCAGACAGCCATTCTCTCGCGAGGCTTCAGAGGTTCCTGCTGCGCCAAGCACTCCTCGAGAAGCTTGAGGATATCGTGCTCATGAGACACAAGTGCCTTCCATGCGATGCGCCTCAGCTCAGCTTGGACGGTAAATGGAACATGAGAGAACTTGTTGGATGAGCTGCAGCAGGTGAAGGGAGGGGCCTTCCAGATCCTGAAGAAGCAGTTCATAGTGTGGACCTTGGACACGAGCTTATGCTGCGACACAGTCAGCTTGATGTTGAAATGTTATTAATATCTCGATGGATTTACCTTGGGAAGATCATAGCCACCCTCCGAGTAGGAGAGCAAAAAGTTTTGCACGGCATGCTCGAAGTGGGTGCTGCTGCGCTCACGCTTGATCTGGGCCTCAACCCATCGCTGCAGTTCAGCGTAGCTAGGGAATCTATCGCGCTCAAAAGCGGCATTCCTGGGGTTCTCATCAAGACCGTTCTGAGAATGGTAGGCCTGGACCGATGCGCGGAGGTAGGGAGCATCGGGCTCGCGGGTGAAGAAAATGAGGATATCCCTGGGCTTGGCCGTGGGAAAGCGAGGGTCGTCAACGCAGCGACGCTCCTCGGCGGGGTTGGGGGACCAGACGTCTGATGTGATGTGTCTCAGCATCATGTCTCACATTCAGATTGGGGGAGCCAGGGGGGTTGCTCGACATACCGGCGACATGACGAATCACGGGCGGAGCCACGGCAGGGGTCCTACGGGTACAGACCAGGTGCGAGTGGTCTGGGAACGCCTTGCGGCAGTGAGGACAGACGCCACAATCTTGACACTAGGATTGGCTCAGTTTTGCATACATGAGAGGCGACAGAGGAGAGGAGAGGAGAGGAAAGGAGAGATGCTGGTGGGTGGGCTTTCTCTTACGCGGGTCTTGGAGATGCGGCATGGTAGGCATGCCCCACTCTTCCGGACGTCGGCCGTCTGGTCGGGATCAGAGAGGTGCCTCGACCTCTTGTCCAAGCTACTACTGCTGGACCTCTGCCGCTTGATGCCGGATGTCGTCTGCGTCTGCATCTGGGTGGGCGAACCCCGGCGGGATGACGACTCGCGAACCTGGATGCGAGGTGGGTAGCCCCGGGGGGTGTGCTTGTTGGGCATGGCCTGGGGGTAGGTCCATTTATCATCCTGGGCCTGGAACTCTTCGAGGCTGACCTGGGGCCGGCGCCGGTAGGGTCCCTCATCGGCGGCGTCGAGGAAGACGGAGCCCGAGTAATCAGAGGGGGATGTGCTGCCACCGCGGATGAGCTCTGGGGGAGTCTGGCCCATGGACTCGGAGCTAGTCCTCCCGCCATGGTCGGGGCTCAGGCCGGGGGTCATGGTGAGGTACCCGGACCCGTCCCGGTCGAGGGAGAGGTGGTCAAGGAAGGGTTGGATCTCAGTGATGAGCGAGGGGAGGTCCCTGTGGCTGTTGCGGCCAAGGGAAGAGGTGCAAGGAGACGAGGAAGAGGACGAGGTCTGGTCCGAGGAGGACCGGGTGGAATCACAGTAGAGTTCCCAGTCAAAGACGGACCTGAAGAGCTCATCATAGTCCAGGCCCGGGGAGGTGGGAACACGCGGGTTTTCTTGACCCATCTGGGAAAAGTCCCTGGCAACAGCCCTTTTATCCATGCTCGAGACGTCCCCTTCGGATGTAAGTCAGGTCACGAGGAAGGGGGGGGGTGTGTGCTGTGTGTTGTTGATGCGCTGCCTTCTGCCTTCTGGTGGAACCTTGGCTTCCTATGCTTGGACGAATTGAAGCTTGCAGCAACTATGTCAGAAGACGATAAGGGGTCGGGCAAAAAGTTCCAAATGTGCCTGATGCTTGTGCAAGATCTGAGCGGTTCAGAGACACACACGTCCCGGCACCAGAAGAGTTATAATTCGGCCTTTCATCGAGCCTCATGGTCCTCATGGTGGACTCGCTCACTTACACGCTTGCGCCGGCCCGCCGTCTGATTGGCCACCCCGCCGCGCGATCCCATTAATCTGGGCCAAGAAACATCCCTGCACTCACCGAGAATTGCAACCTCTGCCGGCTGGGATTGGCCAGAGCATGGGGCGTGCCCCGGTTTTCCAGTCGGGGGCCAATGGGTTGGTAAAGCTTGGTGGTTTGAAGCAACTTCATCTCTTCATCAACATGAGCTCGAGGTTGGATCTGCCGTCAACCACGGGGATTCTACTTCCAATGGATGGTATAGGGTTCCTGACGCTAGTTTACAGTTGGATTGACCTAGTAGATGCCCGATATTCAAAATGAGAGTCTTGGTGTTGTTGGTGAACCGTCTCCCCCATATGCTCCTCTACCGTCCTTCTGAGCAACTCTACATATCTCTCTTTAACTCATCCATTGTCTCTCATTGACTGTCATTTCTGTCTCTTTATCACATCAGCTACTTCCAAAAAGCCCGGGAACTGAAGCTGGTTGTCATCACTCCAACCATTCCTTTGGTGACAATGCCCGTCTCTCGCCCGTAGTCAAAGTGCGAATAGCCTCATGTGGGGCATTCTCGATCAACCCCTGACTATATCAATTAAGCTCAACCAATACCCAGCCAGGTCGCCACTTTCTCTTTTTTTACTTTTCCGAATCCTCATACCGTCCATTCCATGCCCCAAATTCCAAGAGCGATTTTTTGAACTCGGGTGTCAACCTAAAATCGCTAGCGCACCCGTAGCCGTTGAGCTCACGTGTCGTGGTCAACGTTTAACCACCCCCTGGTCAGAATTGGAAACTGATAAGCATATCAACAAAAACCACCGCCACTCTATCAGTTTGACTACTGCCAATTGACTTTTTTCCTTGCGTTTTCTTTCTAGTCCCTGGGGGTTTCACTTGGCAAAAAAGGGGCCTTGTTTGTCGATCGCGTTGGTATAGGGTAAAACATCAGATCCGTCAATATTGCCTGCAATTAATCTCCTGCTACCCCTGACATGATATACGGTCCATTTGATACAATGAATTGCGATTTTTTTTCACTGTGTTATCGAAGTGATAAATACATTGTCAAATATGTGTTCATGTTTATGCGACACCCGTTTCGTAACTATTCCCACCTTTGCCTGAGACACCAAACAAACGACCTCTGAGCGAACATGTATGAAAGACCCAACGAAGGATATCATAACTCCTAGAAAACTCCCTACATGTCGTTTTTTAACCATAAAAAGGAGCGAAACAAGTAAATTGCCGTTGCATCACTATAAATTATTTAGTAAGGGGAGCCAATGGGAATTTGTCGAGCCCCCTTCACCTTTTGCACTGACCTCATCCTTTGATTGTTTTCTAACTTCCAAGTGGTAAAGGTCGTACAGACCAGTGACTGGACGTGGGAGATCCTGAACATGCTATGCGATGATGTGCCCGTTCAAGAAACAGGTCTTACTCTACCACGGCGGGCTGCCCCTATGGGCAGTTTGTTGAGAATACGGGGGCAAACTGGCCGTCAAAGTAGAAGACAAATGAAACTCCACTACTCTGATGAATGCTGCAATGTTTGAAATCACGTAATAGGAAGCTGCTTTGGCTTTAGTCCCGCCTCTCGATCCAAGATCATACGCCGTAACAGCTGGTCTTGAGGCGTTGTCATGGAAGATGACTCTCTTTCTGCGGCTAGGTCAGTTGATAGTCCCAAAGGTCCCAGGATATGCTTACGAAAGTAAAAGCTCTCAGTTCGCAAATTCATAAAGGCCCTTACAAGGGACTCATCCTCGTCTAGTAGCTTCCGTGTGGCTGCAACCCTGAAGTCCGTGTACAGCGGGCTTGTGACACGAAACAGGGCGGCATAGATTGAGACAAGGTAGTGGTAGAAATGTGTGCCCACTTCCAGCTTGCACTCCGGAAAGCCGCTGTAGTCCTCGGGGACATGGCATGGGAACTGCTGGAAGGCGATATAGGACCGGACCAGTTTCCTGTACATGAGAATCAAGCACCACAGACTGGCCCACAGAGCTATGGCGTTGTCAGGGCCGATACCAGCGGTGCCAAACATGAGTTTCTCCAACTCGGACAGGACCTCCTTTTCGATTGGTTGCGAGGCAGCCTTGGATATCTGACCGAATTGAGTATGCAGAGCGCAAGAGGGTGGTGTAGTCTTGCCATCCTCTTCAACACAGAGGACCAGCCCTAGTCGTATCTTGGTTAAGCAGTTGAGTTTGTGGACTTTTCGCACAAAGTCATGCTATAAGTTGTCAGAACGCATGTAATCCAACTATAGGCCAAGATACTCACCATCGGAAGAGATGCACTCGACTTGCTATACCTCATGATGAAGGCATCTACGGCTTGCTGGAAGCCGATGCACCGGGTATCCTGGTGAACGATGATATTCTCGACCCAGTCGACCAGGTCACTCGACGGAAGAAGTTGTGGAAGAGCATATCGTGCACTCTCCTCCCGATGCAACTCGATATGACCGTCAACCTGATTCATGACAACCCAACAACACAACCAAGGCGGCGTCTTATTGCCATAGTAATCCTGAACTTCAACCTCCAAGGCTGGGTTGTCGACGTAGTCCATGGATATAGAGACTTTGCGAGGCGGACCGAGGTGGGTCGTCCCGGCGATGAGTTCTTGGTCGAGCAAGCGCGCCGTGTAATCGATGTAGTGAAGGTCTAAGATGTCAGTCTAGGCCGGAAAGCTTCCACGCGGGCGAACTAACCACCTGAACTGAACCTCATCTTCGTTAATCTCTCCCGGATGCATAGCTGGAGTCCAAGAGAACCAGCAGCTTTCTTGCATGCCTGGCATGGTTCCCCGACACCGCACTGTAGGTGGGCTAGGTCAATCATCTACTCATACAAAACCCCATCTTGTGGAGGATACTCGCGTGTAAGTGAGGGAGCACGTACCGAGATTCTTCGCACTTTGCATCGGAAACAAGCACCAGTCTTGCGGACTTGGGCAACCTCGAGTCTCCTCTTTTCGTTAAAATCCTTTCTCTTTTTCTTGACGCCATCTGGTTTGGCGGGATTTGAAGGGAAGCAAATGACAGAGTAGCTGGCAGACGGGATGGTTTGGGAGCTGGTCTTCCGTCGCGATTTCGGGCATGCTTTGTTTTCTTGACCGCCGGGTCGCGCTTCATTCAGTGGATTATTTTCCAGGGGCGTCTGTACGCTAGCCAAAGTCGAGCTGATATCATATTGTGCCGTGGTAGCGTTTTGTCCGGGGTCGTCCGAAAGGTCTTCGCAGAGACCCTCGACGTCAAGCCATGTCTCCAGGTCATCATCAATAACTGAGACGCTGGCGGGGTTGATGTTAGCCATTGAACATGCGTCTGTTGGTGATTACAGAAAGGTTGAGCCAAATCAAACAAAGATTGAATGGAAAGCAACTCGGTTCATTGAGTTCTTTGCTTCTTGGTCACTCAAAAGATGCTTCATCAGCCCGATAAAAGTGGAACATGCAGAGTCCATGTCCAATGAGACGGGGAAGAGGATTGTGCTCGGTGAGATTGAAACAGGAAGTTATGTGTCACGTGGTGCGCTGTCTATGCAGACATACCCGACTAAGAGCAAACAATTGTCGACCTTTCAGCTAGGACACTGCTTGGTTGATTATTCAGCGGCATTTTTATCAATCAGAAACTCATTTGTCCGAGGCAAGAAAGAGCACGTTGCATGAGTGTCACTGAGACGGTGCGTCTCTCCTATGTCTCATTATGCAAATGCCTGATGGTCAGCACCTTGCAAAGTTGCGACAACAGCGGTTGAGTCAATGCCAGGACTTTTAAGTGCAAGTCTTTGACCTATACAAACCAAATCTCTCGAACCGAAAGCTATATGAAGTTGTTCTAGTTGGTGGAAGTAGGACTCTTCACAGTGGCTCTCGTTTCAGGAGTAGGAGGAATAGGACTGGACGGGGAACGACAGCAAAGCCCACAAGACGAGCGGAGGAACATGAAAGGACAGGACAAGGCTCTGGACAGGGGCCGGGTGGCTCGATTTTCCGGAACATTCTAAAAACGGCACCAGCGTGGGATCACACAGCCCGCGGGTGCTGGTGTGCCCCGTCCCCCGTCGTCGACAGGGCCAAGAGCTTCTGATGTGCAGGGCCAATTTCGGCTGCTGCTCAGCCCCTCGAAACAAGCCGACGGAGCCACAATTCCTGGGCTGCTCATGCCAGGGTCTATAGGTCTAGGGGGCACCGTCATGATGCAAGCGCAGATCTGGTGCGGGTCGTCATGGGTGAGAAGTCGGGTTGGGAGGGACGGAACCCTTTTAATAGACCCGTCGCCAAGACGTTTACCGCAAGAGATGAGGCGTCGTTCTCCGACGAGCGGGACGCCGTGGTCGGTGCCGTCCCTTACGTATGTACCGGACCTCCATCGTCATGAAGCACCGGATACCTCATCAACGCGGCTGGCCGGGGGTTGCAGTTATCGTACATGGGCGTTTGCATCCTGAGGTGATACGACAGCTACAAGCTCTTAAAATCCAGACCTTTCCCGCTCTTGGTTCACCGTCCTCTCTCTGTCGCCACTCGTACATGTGTACTTTGGCCGACGCTACAGTACACACGAGTCGGCCGAGTGGGTTAGACTGCAAAGTACGAGTCGAGTACGAACTGCAACACCTCACGAGGTGATTTTTGGTCTGCACATCACTAACAAATAGCTCCGAATTTCACCATCAGGTGCCGCGACGAGAAAACTGCAATACGACGTTGAATCTCGTACTCTGCGCGTATCCCCATGGCCGTTGGATCAAGGAGAAGGGTCGATCAATTTGTACCGGACGAGACAAAGCCAACGCCGTTCAGGAGGTACCGTAACTCCGGAAAACGCAACTCGGCTCGCAGATCTTACGACGGCAAATGTGCTCAGCGGCAGCCAAGCGCCCACGGCCAGAGAGGGCTGAAAGCAAGCAAAATAGCACCAAAAACAGGAAAGGGGGCGATGCTGCGGGCGGGCGCTGGCTGACTGTGATGACATCTAGAACAAAACATGTCGACGAGATCCCATTGAGGGATGACGATGGGCGATGCTGCTGATGATGGTGGTGACCAAGATGATGATTCCGTGATACAGCACGCTATCATGGCACGAGTCCGGTGGTGAGTATTGACCATGACGATGATGCTGCCTACATTACCAGCCAGCCCCCAGCCCGCCTTACTGCGCCGTGCAGCTGCCGTAAGTTTCGGGTGAGAATTGATGCCCGTTGGCCGGCCGTTGACGACGCCTTTAACGTTGACGACGACGACGACGACAACAACGGCACCGGCAACGATGGAAGCCAAGGCCGCGTGGATTTCGGGAGGCAGCTCGACTAATTAGTTTTGGAAGGGTATCATCCGCGTCAGAGGAGGTGGTGAGCTGAATGCACCAAGACTGCATGCTATTGAGGGGGAGCTAGTGGATGATTGATTGATTGACAACTGATAATCTTGTTTTTTCCCTAGAAGCTTCTTTCTCTCTCTCCCATACGCACGCCCTAGCAACGTCCATGCTGTATGTACTGTCACTGTCGTTTTCGGTTGTTAGGCCTTCTTGGCCGCCGCGTCGCCCAAAGGAAAGCTGAAACCACGAAACGACCAAGCACTGTGTGCGGCAGGGACACCGTGGGGTTGACGGTTGGCTCTCACTGACCCGGATGTCCCTGATCCCTGGCGGCGCCGCCCTAGCTTGGTGGTGTCGATGCCAATACTTGGGCTACCAACAAAACAGGCGCTTCGCACGCACGCAAGAGGCCAATGCCGTCTCATCCAACTCAGCCTGGCACAGGAAAAGGCACAGGAGACAGATCAGGACCCTACAGCCATGCAACACAACAGCACGCGCTCTCCGGCGTGGGCTGGCTGGGCTGGGCTGCAAGTCACCCTCAGGTACCTGACCGGCTCTTCCACGTCGGGACTGGGCTCTGGTACCGAGCGAGTACCACCGAACGTTCAGTCAGAAAAAGGGTCACCCTCAGGTCGCATTTTGCAATTCTCATTCATAGGTCCAATTCACGCCTTGTTCCCCCCATGAGGCTCAATCCCGCGCTGTCACTTTCCGCGCACTCTCGCCATCGCCGTCCCCAATTGCATATTCCCCCTCTGTCTCTCAAAAGGACCCCATCCTCGCTCGGCCTCTTGGTCATCCCCGGGTTTCCATGTCCAGGGGTTAAGGAAAGGAGGATGACCTTTTTCTTACTGTGTTGTACTGTACTGTAATACTCAACAATCCCTGGTGGGAGATCCCAGCGGTTGCCCAAAGCCACCCCGGAAAACAGCATTGAACGAGCAGTGGACGAGATTTGGCCCTGACGAGTCCCTCACTCTCAGCTGGAGCCCAGTGTTACTTTGTACCTGCCACAACGGTCAATGGTGCGGGAGCAAGAGTCAGGTGTTTGTCATGCTGCTGGATATACGGGAGCAAGCAGAAAGCATCCATATCCATACGTTCGTGACAAAACATGGAGAAGAGAAAAGGGGACTAGTGACTGCACATCATAGATTCCAACAGATCCATTCCATCGCTGGAATACGAAAACACACCCCAGACAACGATGTTTTGGGATTTTGGACCAAGGAACCAAGGATGGCAAACCCTGAGATCATCTTGGCTTCTCCTCTCCTCTCCTCTCGCACCCCGTTGCTTTTTCAGCCATGACGGGATTTTATTATTGCTTGTTTCCTTGCCGATATTGGATGAGGCTTCTCGTTGTGACCTGTTATTAGGCGGGCTCCCTTACTTAATTCTCCTACAACCGGTCTCACTCATCCGGGACCTGTCTCTTGTGAGGTACTCCACTTCTCATCACCCTCAACTCACTCCGCCGTCTCGCGAGAGAGAGGAGAGGAGGACAAGAGCCCAAAGCCCAGACCCTAAGGACAACGCCGCCAGAAGGGACCCGCCTGTTATGCCTCGTCTCCAATCCCACGGCTCCGTGTTGCGTACCTGCGACACGAGCAGCAAGGCGCTGAGCACGAGCACGAGCCCGGCTGGGGCTGGGCGAGACAGCATCAGAGACAGACACTGGCACAAGTAAAGTGTCCACGCACTGTCTGGATACACGGATGGACGTCTGCATCTTGACGGGCGCCTGCACTCTCTCTTGTAGTATCTTGTTTCTGTTATTTTTCTTTCTTTCTTTCTTTCTTTCTTTTCATGCCCTCTCTTTAATTCCGGCACAAGGGAACATATTACACACCCCTTGTCCCAAGCTCAGGAGACTATACCTCAACTTACGTAGCAGCGAACGAGGGACGAAGAAAAAAAAAAGAGACCTAGACAGAAACTTCATCCACTCACGCTGGGCCCAGCCAACGTCATCGCGTCTCCACCCGCTCCCGAGCCCCCGAACCCGTTGATCCAGAGACGACCGGCGGCGTCTGTCGCCCCAAAAGTAGCATACGAAGTACCTTGCGAGTACTCCCTGGATCCAGACTGACAGCCATCCAGAGTCGAGCTTTCTGGCTCGTCTATGGGTCCTCTCGCTCTCGGGGGCTCCTCCAAGGACCCCATCTCTGGGGCTTGTCCTGGCGCAGGGAAGACCCGTCCTAGATCTGACACGCAGCCACAGACTAAAATACTGTGTGCCCTGGGCGTGCCTAGCAAGTAGTATTCATTCGTGCAGCAGCCCTCTCAGTCTCCAGCTGGCCCGGCAGAAAAGAACGAGAGCCTGCCTGTTTCTGCTGATTCCTTTTTCCAAAACTGCTGCTTCCTGCGCTCTCTCTTCGGCCAAGGCTGCGGACATCCCATACCTACATATTCTAGCCTGGCCGCGACCCGCCAAACCCTCTCCCTCTCCCCCCCCTTCAGGTCCTCCCTCGTTCGTTTTCGACCGACTACGCCGTTACCGTACCTCGCCACTCCCCCAGCTTTACCAGTTCCATTCTTAGTAGCAGCATCTCGCTGCTGCATGTAACGCTGGCGTTTGCTGGCCGCTCATAATGCCCAGCATGACGTCGAGCAAGTCCTTCCGGGCCTCCATCATACCTGCGTCCTTCTCCATGCTGCGGTCCAACACTGATCCTGAGTCGTCGACTCCTTCGTCCTCGGCCTCTTCCACCGCTGGAACTTCGACTTCGACATCCCACGATCCCCGCAAGAAAACCTGGCACAAGTCGAATACCGTCGACCTTTCCCAGCTGCGAGACAATAGCTCCAATCCCGGTTCTGCACCCAATTCCGACAAGCAGGACGCCGTACGACACGACAAAGAGAGCACCTCCAACGCTCAAGCTCACACTCGCTCACCCGAACGGCCCAAGACCCTCACCAAGCGCAGCAGCGGCGGGAACTCCAACAAGTCTGCAACTCTGCCCAAGTCTCAGTCCACAACCAACCTACCACCTGCCAAGCAGTCAAACCGAAAATCTAGATTCCGTCTCTCATCGCTTCTCCCCTTAATCACGCTGCCTTCGGAATCCTCACCGGCTTCGCCCAAAAAGATGCCAGCCAAGCAAGCACCACCACCACCGCCTGTGCCAGCGCCAACAACGGCACCACCTGCACCGCCAACAACAGCACCAGCTGCGGCACCTCCACAACCTGAAGCACAACCACCACCCGTGCCAGTGCCAACGCACTCCGTACCTGCGGCCGTTGCAACCGCCACGGCTCCCGCTCCCGTTGCCGCACCCTCTCCTGCACCCACCAAATCTTCCTCTCCCACCAACACCTCCACCACCACTAACACGGTGACAACGGCCGCAACGGCTCCCACAACCCTTGACTACAGTCCATCGTCCAGCACCCCGAGCATCGTCGAGCCCAAGGCCCACATGCCCGAAGACCATCGCCCAGGCTTGGCCATCACTACCCAGGATCTGAACCTTACTGGGTTTGGTGGTTCCCCGCCCAGCGAAGTCTCAATTCCTACACGTGGGAGCGACAGTCTCGAGATGCCTCAGCCAAGCCCCAACCCCCAGATCATGGCCCCGATCCCGCCATCACCTGAGATGCAACGGGCTGTTCTGACTCCTCAGGAACCCATGGTCCCCCCTCCCCCTCCTCCGACGGCTCCCGTGGAGCACAGTGGAAAGCTGCGCAAGGAGAACCCCGACGCTCGGCGAAGGAGCGGCTCCCTCCAGCACATTGCGAATGGCGGCGAGCCTCCCGTGCAGGGCCTTAAGACGCGGACAACATCACCTGGTCCCGATCGTGGCCGTCGATCATCATCTGTTCAGTCCCCCACCGTGCGCAACAGCAACAGCAAGAGCCGCGTTGTCTCGACGCCGCTTTCCATCCGACCCAGCTCATCCAAGGGCGATGTTAGCCAGAGCCCGACCCGGGGTCGTCTTCGCCGAAGTTGGCTGCCCGGCGGCGGAAGATCCCGCTCAAACTCTGTCGAAGTTTCCAACGCAAACGAATCGAGCGCCTGGGTCCTGTCTGACGACACACGAGCCGAGTACAATGTCTCGTTGCTCAAGAACGGAGAAAAGGTAGGTGGCATCGTCCCCTGTTGCACCTGAGTTTCAGAGTTAATAATTGTTTCCACCAGGTCCCCGAGCTCTGGAACGAGAGCGGAGCTGTGCTCGTTTACCTGTACCCCAAGGACAGCGGCCACGGACCGGCGTTCAAGGTCCAGGAATTCACCATCAGCTCGTCCTACATCTTTAATGAACTCATTCAGACAGAGCGAGAAGCGCCCGCCGGTCGAAGCCGAGCTAGGAGCTTTGGTGGGCGTGATAGCTTGACTGCCGAAGACGCGGCCCGATACCTCTCCCCGCCAAACTCGCCGCCCATCCCTGACGATGGATCCGATGACCTTCGCCTTTATCTGCCTACCGCCCCGTCTAGCTCCGGGCAGCTCGCGGCGCCTGTCCCCGGTGCGCAGCCGGACCTCGACCGGCTGATCGGTATCCGAAATTTGTTCGCTTTCTTGACCGGACAGCCTCTGGTAGCAACCAAGACGCGACCTACCAACTTCCACGCCTTTCTTCAGATCGCCGCGCTCCTGGAGGAGTTTGGCTTCGTGAGCTTCGATGGCGCCACTTTTGGAGATGCGGTCGACCTCAGCTTCGGCTTCTACATGGACCAGCACGCTCTTGCGGACTGCAGACACAGCAGGGAAAAGACACTGGAGGCATTGATTCTCGGCGAGCGCATGCGATCTTCAGACCTTTACAATGAAGCATTTGCTCATGCTGCAGGGAAGTACGCTGCTATTATGGAGCTCCGACTGCCCCTGTTCGAGCAGGTTTCGCCCAAGACTCGCGTGAGCCTCGAACGTGCCCATCTGGACTTGCTCAACCGACAGCACAACGCCAACCAGCACCTGGAAAACTTTGACTTCCCGGCCATCTTTTCTGGCATTGCCAACTCGACCTCGATGGCGGAACTCAGACATGTGCGCTTCAAGGTGTGGAAGAACTCTTTCAGCAAGATGCGACACTTTGTCATGAGCTACTACAAACACACGTTTGGTAACTGGCCCCCCAAGGCCAGCAGCAAGAAGAACCCGTTCGCCGAAAGCGGACTGAACAGACTGGTCCTCAAGGTCCTGTACTCGGATATGTGTGCGTTGTATGACCTGATTGTGGACCGAACCAACCGCACCTCCAGAGTCATGGACGAGGTGCCGGCTCTTTCTGAAGAGACTGACAAGATGATCATGTCGGCTCTTCGAAACATCATGTCTGAGTTTGATCGCTCAAAGCCACCCGTCCTCCCGCCCGTTCCTTACGACTGCCCCCAGCTGCCCGTGGCCACATCGATTCTGGAGACGTATGACACGCTTCCTCCCAAGAAGCAGGCCAAATTCGACAAGAACATCAAGGAGCACGAGCTCATCCTCATCCTCAACAAGGCGTACAACTACGATACCAACAGCATCAAGGTCCCCTTCCTGGACAAGTTCAAGGAATTTGAGTTGCGAGAGGCCCGAGGTAAGACGCCACTGGACTTTGCTGATCAACGCATTGGCTACTGGCTCTTCCTCTATACGGTGATTCAGTCGCTGCCTGTCCTTGTGGTGGACGCCCCAGGCATGCAGTTTACCGAGGGGGTTGAGTACTTCCTTTGCGAGCCTCCCATGGGTAACCCCCCGTGGATTGGAGACCAGCAGGTCAAGAAGATGTGGTATGAGGTGGCTGGAGGAGGTGGCCTGGTGGAGTTGTCTACCGACGCGGTCCTCTTTAGTGTGGAAGCCACCTACCACCGAAGTCACTGCTGGCTTGCTGCTGCGCAGTGGGATGAGAACGGCGGTTCAGCGCTTCCTGTACAGGCCACGGAACCGCCTCTGTCACCGCTCGAGCCTCCTCGCTCCATGTTCTTGGACGGCGATGACTTTGTTCCCACCCCGCCCCCATCTTTTGGCGGACTGAACACTCCTCCCTCGCCCATGGGTAGCCCTCAGGCTGCCTTGCGACCCCGAACACACTCCCCAAGCGGAAGCCGAGCCAACCAGGCCTGGCGATCCAGCATTGCCCTTGGTCTTGAGCCGGTGCCTCTCCAGCCCCCGAGCCCCTTTGGAGAGCGTAGTAGCTCCCTGGGAGGACGACCTGCCAGTGTCATGCTCGGCTCAAGAAGCCAGTCTGTCGGCAACCTGACCGCCTTGGGTAACGCTCATGGCTCCCAACAGGAGTCTCCTCCTCCGGAACCATCTGGAGCCACCTTTGACGACATCTTGGGTAACGAAGGCAAGAAGCCAAAGAAGAAGAAGGGATTTTTCTAAATCAACAATGGACTACCTGCCATTTCCTCTCTCTGGGAGCTCCCAAAAAGGTCAACGGAGTTCCCAATGTTTTGTACATGCTGGGGGTTAGGTCTCGGACTTCATTTTTCTTGCGTCTCTTTTTTTTTTTTTTTACCTTGACGGCACTGGAGTGCTGCTACTCTTCTACCATTGCAACCATAATTTGGGCCTCGAGCTCGTTTTCTTCTTCTATTCTGATGAGAGCTGGTTGGCTAGGTACATGTTGGATAAGGCTGTCTTTTTCTCTCTTTTTTTTTTTTTTCAAAGGTGTTGTCTGCTTTTTTTTTTTTACCATATACGTACGCGCACGCACACACACACACACACACACACACACATGCACGCAGATATTTTTGGACAGGAGACCTTGGGCGCGCAGAGAACAAAACATTTTAACGACTTAGCATGAGAAAATCTACACAGATGTAGTCGGAAAGGAATACTTTTAGAGTTGATAGAGAGCCATGTCCACATAATTGGATGGATAAAAAAAAATGTTTAATTGTTTTTGAACCGAGTTCCGTTGTATGTAGCGTGGAGTTTGGTGTGTATGTATGTCTATACTGTATACCTGGGTACACTGGGATATAATTCTTGGAAGAGGTTGCTATGGTGTTTACCTAGGATATCATGACCGTGAATATCATGTGTTTATCGTTATATTTGCACCGTTTGAAGACAACTGTATCTGGCCTCCGGAAGATGTCATGGGGATAGTACTAAGAGTTGTCATGATATCTTTTTCATCGACTCCTATCGAGTCACGCAGGATTTACATTCAGTCTTTTACCTTATCCCAGAAGTTACCAAATTTTCATGCCCTGCCCCGATTACCTAAATTTCTAAACTCCAAATCAAAATGCCTAGTACCTATTCATAGAGATTTCCTCAAGACCCGTTTATATGTATTGGCCGTGATATCATTACCATGCTTGCCGATGCGAGAGCCCAGTCTTGCATTATCAATTATCCCAATGTTCCGAAAAAACGCCATAGAGAAGACAAGAATCGTTCATGATGATAGAGATACCTTTGTCCAGCGGCCTCTCTCAGTGTGCCACCACCTCTCCTTCTCTTTTCTGTCTGCTACGACACCGTCGCGCATATTCCAGCGCCCCATACATCCTTCACGACCTCCAGCAAGACTCTCACCGCCATCGCCGTCCAGGTCACGCACATCGACTAGACCGCCCTTGTCGTCTGTCGTGCCCGGATCCGAGATGAGGTAATAGCGGATGACACTGCCTGGAGTGCCGATGAAGCCGGCCATGGCAAATGTCTCGGTTGTCGTGCCGTCCTCGTCGACCACGTTGACGGTGAAGCGGGGGCGGGAACGGGCCGCCTCGAGACGGGCCTGAGCGGCGAGGCGCGCCGTGTGGAGGCTGGTGTAGGGGGCGTGGCGCAAATCGCCAAAGAAGGACATTGGGGTTCGTGGTGAAGGGAGGGAGGAGCTGCTGGAAGACTTGAAGAGACGTGTCGGTGACATGGGGCTGGTGTTGGAGCTTGGGGCCACATCGTTAGGTTGCTCCGTAGTTCGGAATCGATCTGTATGGAGGTCGATCCTCTCAACGGGGTAGCACAGCTCCTGGAAGATGCCGTCTGGGTCGTTGAGCACGCGGAGGGCCCTCAACGCGGGGAAGCCTCCAGCCGCGATGCTCCGTGCGAGGATGTCGTCGGCGGCGTTGACGCACGAGGCGTGGCTTGTGATGTCCCAATGCAGCTTCTTGACGCTGCTGGATGCGAGGTAAGGCATCATCCATAGGGAAAAAGTGTCGTCTTCAGGCATGACGGGCGGGAAGGCCTGGACGAGGGAGAAGGTGATGAGTGACCTCAGATTGGAGAGAATTCGTGCGAGAGCGGCCAGGGAGGTGAGGGGTGTATGGCGCAGGGTCAACTTGCGCAAGGGCGCACTCGAGGTGTGAG
This sequence comes from Fusarium vanettenii 77-13-4, assembly GCF_000151355.1. Lineage (NCBI taxonomy): Eukaryota > Fungi > Ascomycota > Sordariomycetes > Hypocreales > Nectriaceae > Fusarium > Fusarium vanettenii. Next base: position 1,372,904 of record NW_003315881.1, read on the forward strand.
TTGCAAAGGCAGAGAGGCCGCTGGAGGAGATGCCGCTAATGTGAGAGAGAGTCAAGGATTTTAGCGGCGGGAGGGCGAGGAGAGCAGCGTCGTTGAAACTGTTGGGAGGGAGGTTGCACAGGTGGAGGTGCTTGAGTTTTGGGAGGTAGCTGAGAGTCGATGTGAGGAGGCTTTCAGGCGTTAGAGTCGCTCCAGGGAGACAATGGATGGTGAGGGTCTCGAGCTGGGACCAGTTGTCATGATGGCTCAAGAAGGCGGCCTCCTGGAACGGCTTGAGCTCCCCGGGCATAACCAGACCCAGCTGCTGCGTGCTCGACTGGATCCTCTGCTGCTTCTGAAGCGGCGATGGTTGGATCAACCAGTTCATCTCCTTCAGGTTTGACCTCGTCGATAGTGCATGAAAGATCTTCTTGAACGAGTGATCGTAGGTGGTCGACAGACCAGAGAGGCTCTCGAGATTGGGACAGGCCATGACAAGAGAGGCGACGGGGTTGTCGTAGTCGGCAACGGTGGACCCCTTGCCCGGAAGCGGCTCGGGGGCCGGAACCTTGAGCCGGCGGACGATTGCGGCGATCCGGGGTTTGGCGCGTAGCAGGCGCCGGAGCATCATGACTCGGGCGCCCTGAGACAGCTTAAACTTCTTTTTGTGGGCGGCCGAGTCTGGGCCAACCAGCTGAATGTCTTCGTACCTGAACCAGACGGGAATTTGTTAGCTTGACGCCACCCGGCATCTCTGGCGATCGTATTCCGATCATGAGTAAGTAAAAAAAAAACTTACAGGGCTTCTTGGGCGGGACCGTACCACTTGCGAGAGACGACGCACATGTTGCAAACGTCTCGCATCCAACAAGTTGCACAACTCCCGCTCTTGTATCCGACATGAAGTTCCCTCAGCTTCTCCAGAATGACAGAGAGCACCTCGACAGGCATCATCGAAAAGAGCTCGTTCGGCTTGAATGGGTCTCGGACGGGTGCTTGTTTCTTGATGGGCATGGGTCGTTGATACATGTAATCAGGCCGCCAGTGGGACATGGAATCCGAAGTGTCAACGCTGGTCCTGCTTCCCCAGGATGGAGTCCGTCTTGTGCTCATGCTTTCCCGGCTCTGAAGAGAAGACATGGTGGTCATCGAGTTGTTGCTGAGCTTTCGAGGCCGGTTGAGCTTGACACCAGGAAGACCATCACTGCTCCTTGTAGGGTCGGCTAATGGTGTCTCCAAGACAGCATAGGTTGGACGTATCGGGTATGAGGTGCGAGGCAAGTTGTCCTTGGACTCATTGGCGAAGAAATCGTCCATGGTGTTCTCCTTTACCGGGTACAGGTCCGTCGGTGACTTGAAGGATGGAGGGTGCATTGGCTGAATTGCAATCGTAGGCTCTCGCATGGTGAGATCTGCTGATTTCGACTTTTCCTTGGACTTTCTGTCATTACCTCGCTTTACCGGTGGTGGTCCAGCGTAGGCAGATGCTCTCTTGGACCTAAGTTTGTTGGGTCCAGGACGACTGATACACCAATGTCAGCTTGAAGGAAGAGAAGAAGAAAAAGAAGAAAAGGCACACAAAGTTCTACAACTGCGGGAGAAAAAAAGGCAAGTATACATAATGAAAACTCTCCAATGCATCCATGAAAGGCTCCTCAGCTCAAAGCACAGACAGGCGCAGGCGCGGGCTAGGCACACTCGGCTTCAAGTCCATCCGTCTAGAACAGTTCTGACGTATGTGAACCAGCCTGGGTGATCTCTTGGCTCCGCGTAGCGCGAGGCTGCCAGGCACCTGGGGACGCCACCAAGGGGAAATTGTGGACAGGTAATCAAACCAAGGTCTTCGAGTTGAGCGCTAGTCCCGTCCATGGTGTTGGCGGCAGCCAAGCCCAGAGCGCTGGGGCAACATGTGCAGCCCGTGAGACACTTCCGGTGCTCGGTAGACGGAACGAGGAGAGACATGATGGAGGCGTCTCCTTGTTCATCAACTAGTAGTTGCTCTGGCTTGGCAGCTTTGTCTGGCCCAGCAACTGGTAGCAGCTCATCCTCCAGGCTGGCTCAGGGGGTTCAGTGCAAGAAAGACATAAGCATACACTGCTCAAACCACCACTGCCACTGCCGCTGGATACCGAAAAATGGGTAATGGCCAGATGCTGGTAGGATTGAGGCGCTGTCTGTCTTGCAGCCGCCCGCATATAGAGAGAGACGGCCTAACGGGCCACCTCTTCTGGGGCCAAACTACTGCACTGCACGGCGCGGGAAAGGGGTTCGGTCCTGATCTCCAACGAAGAAAAGAAAAGAAACCAAAGAAAAAAGATCAAGACTCACACAAGGTCAGTCGAGTGTCGATTCATCTTACCCGACAAGGGATCTTCGTCAATCATGGTGACGGCCCACACGTGCTTGCGGAACTCGTCGGCCCTCTTATCCTCAATGGCCGACATTGAGCTGCGCCCAGGCGAGAAGAAGCGCTTAAAGTCTTTGCCATGGTGGTTGTGCGGAACCTCGAACATGGCGGTCGGGTCTTGGTGATGCCAGGCCAAGAAGGCTCCGGCTGGCTGGTGGAGTTTGTACGGTAAGATCGGCGAACGGAACGGAACGTCAACTCAATATGACAGGGTGCTTGATCGTATATGTTCCAATGGCGCTTAGATGTGAGTTCGTATGGGTGTCTGCATTCAGCCCTCTCAGAAGGCGGCGTATCAACGTCTGAACAAGCTCGTAAACCTCGAGGATAATGAAACGAGAGTAGGACAATGAGGCTCTCGGGAGCTCAGAAGAGGGGAAGACGGCTTGAAATAAGAAAAGAACAAGGGAATAAATCGATCGACCAGCAAGAAATCAGGGAGAGCGGTCGGGAGAGCACACACAATAAAACGCCTCTGCATCAATTGCGGCGCCGTCGGGACAAAAAAACTCAGACATGCATGGCAAGCGTCGAGCAGGTACCGCACCGAATTGTCACTTGGTCGTTGATTTCCCCTTTTGCCTCTCTGAGCCACGAGGCCTTGATTTCCAGGTTGTCAAGTTGGTTATGGTGGTGATAGTTGCGTCGAAAACACGTCGTGAAGCGTCGAAATCAAGCTGACCAACGGGATCCGTCAAACTTAAGTATCATGCTTCCCATGGCCAAAACAACAACAGCAACAGCCGAAGGAGCCATGCTCGCGTCCAGAAACAGCAACATCTCCCAAGAACCACTGTTCTTCCTCATCCTCGACCGTGGCGGAGCCAATGACGACCCACCCCTTGGCCAAGTCACCCATGACCATTCCCTGCTTTTTGCTGTGTTTTGGATTTTGCTCCATCATGGAAACCTGGGGTTTGAGTTAGCATTGACGCCAGGGAAGGTCAGCAATAAGGAGAAGTGCCCTAGACTGTAACAGACGACCTCTCCCTCCAAGCGCCAGGACAGATCCAACCCTCGACTAGAGCCTCATTAGCGGCGCCCTTTCTTGCGCCATCTTCCCGCCACGGTTCGAGATATCCAATGTGTGAAACCATGAGCCGTGATGGTGACGATGTACCGCCAACCACCCGCTCAAGGTCAAAAATAGTACCCTGTTGAGGAGCACAACAGCATCCCTGCCTGTACTGTACCACTGACCAGTCTTGATGGCCTCACGCCTTTGAATCAGCGGGTCTTCGCGACCCCTCACAGTGGAATCGTTCTCACTTCTCATCATCCACTTGTCGTTCTCCCTCGAGTCCGTGGCCCGCCCAGGGTGTCCCAGTCGGAGCATTTGGGGGCGCCGCTGCAGCGGCTAGCTAGCATCACGTTGATCAACCAAACTCCAGCTCCTTGTCGGCGCGTCTTGCTGTTCCAGTGAGCGGGACAGATTGACAGCAGGCAACCATCCTCATCTGCTTGTGCGACAAACCTAGCTCGCCCCAAATGAGCCAGGGTTCCCAGCCATGCTGCTAAGATCATAGCAGGGCAGGCCACGGGAGACTCCCTTGTCTTGTCTGCTTCCCTTCCCTCTGTCTAGCGGAAGCCGGGAACATGGCCCTGGACTCAGAGTAGTAGCAATCGCCATCCCGTGCTGACCGAGAATGCAATGAATCGGAAAATCGATATTGTCCAACTGCTGACGGCATAAACCCTCCGAAATTGCACCCACGTAGCCCCCGTGCTGGCTGACTAGCCATCCCTCGCCATCTTTGCTGGCAAGGCATGTCGTCAACTTACTCAGAGCTATTGCTGCGTGCGTGCCATCTGCTGTTCCCGTCTTGGCCAGACCGCAACTGACCTCCGATGCACTCGAATCCTTCTGACTGCACACCGTACCCATACATGGGCTCCTGTTTTGTGCATCCGCTGCGGGGGTTGTCATGAGAGCGATCCTGGCGGGATAACCGAATCTTCACTTCTGCCGTGACAAATGCTCGGCTCTGCCTCGCTCTGTTCCTTTGCCCTCATCACCTGTTTTTGCTATCACCTCACAATAGCCCTTTTGTTTAAACCAAACAGCAAGGCTGCCTTGACGTAGACAATGCCCCAGGCCGTCGCTATAGCAAACATCAAAAGGCATCTTTTGATCTCCTCGCCCCAGTAAATCGCAAATCTCTGGTTCGTCACAGAAAGTTCCACGCTTTAGGTTGCTAGGATCCAGTCCGGCTGCGGAATTGTTATTCAAAGTATCCCAGCCAATTCGATAAATCCCAATTCCCTTCCTTGTATCTTATGTCTATGACGCCCGGCTCCAAACACCTTCACTGTTGTCCTTCCAACTTGTAAACTTGGTTCTGAAACCTAGCTTCCACCCATCTCCAACTTGGCGCGGGGGTTGGTGGCGCAAGCTGCAGTCGCAGCAACTTGGCTTGCCTTCACTCTTCGTCTGCTTCAACCGTGAACCGCACCCTTCTTGCTGGACGCGCAGCAAGATCTCGCTTATCGGATGACGACGCGTTTCCTTCACCTTGGCCATTTGCACCTGGGCCTGCTTCGTGTGCTCGCTTCAAATCATTCGTCATTTGGGGAGGCTCCCCCACACCATCCTTCTTCCTTGTTGGAGAATCATCCAGTACCAACCCGTCGTCTGGATGCATGGTGCGGCCAAAGCCTCTTCCGAACACGTATTGAGGCGTATGTAGAGGCGCCATCTGGCTTTCCTTGCTGGTCTTGTCATTGGGCAATGGGATGATTCTTGCGTCCTTGATCCAATTGTAGATTCGTTCGACCTGCAATATCGTCTTGGCTGCATCATGTTCAGCTTGTGTCATGTGTTGCTTCCGCTCAATGATGATCTCTTCGATACTGTTGCTCAGCACCAGCGTCTCCACCGAGACTGGTTTCTGCTGGCTGATGCGTCGTGCTCGACCAATTGCCTGCGCCTCGACCTGAGGGTTGAGAACTGGGCTGATGAAGTAAATCCTGGAGGCAACTCTAATATCCAGACCGAAGGCGGCTTGCGTAATGTCCATGAGAAGGACCCTAGAGGTACCATTAGCAGATAATACCCAGCCTGCGAGTGAAGAGCGTTACCTGAAATCGGGATTTACAAGGAACGTTTTGACATATTGGCCCTTCCTCTTGTTCGTTAGCCCTCGAGCATAGATGAGGTGCTGAATCTGGAGCTGTTTACTGTCAGTGGCAAGCCTTCAGTGTAATTCCCTTCAAGCTCACAGTTTCGAGTACGCTGGCGAGATACCAAGCGGCGTTTTCGTTTTCATAGAAAACGACAATCTTTTCGTCCTCCTGATACTTGATGATGCCATCGATCAAGTAGGAGAGCTTGGACGACGCGGTTGATGTGATCCTCGCTGCTTCTAGTGGACCAAGAGCACCCTCTGCGGCTGTCACCTCTTCGGGCTTCACAATGTTGGCTTTAAGAGTCTGCGTGGCTTTGTGACTGTCGTTCCCCAGGTTCGTGTTCCCAGCCAGGGTTTGCGACCTGTCGCTGGCTTGTTTGAAAGACTCATCCAACACACGATGCCTCTCGACAACGCCCTCCTGAACTAAGCGACCATTGAGCAAAGAGTTAAGTTCCTCAGGTTTCGAGGCCGACTTGTAGATCAGCTTCTGAAGTGCCAAGAGCATGCTTGACGAACTGCACATGGCATCACCCAAGGCGCCATCCAGGGACCATGCACCACCGAGATTGTGGGGAAAGCCATTGACACAGACTGGCAGTTCATGAAATCGGTTACTGAGTGTCCTCACTTCATTTTCCATGGCCACATAGCCAATTTTGATTGCTTGCTCCAGGAGGTGCCGATCCTCAGCACTAATAGGGACCTTCTCGCTGCGAAGAAATTCCTCTGCGGTATTGACAGCCGTTGAAATCATGTCCTTTGAGAAGAAAGAGCCTCCAAAGAAACAAGCTTGCTGCAGATTTCGAACCAGGTCATTTAGAGAGTCCCTTTGCTTTTGGTGGAAAAAGTAATCCCTATCTGTTCGTTGTGACTGAACTGAGTTGAAAATGATCATCATGGAGAAGACGTTGACAGATAGTTGGTCCTGGTATGATCCTTCTAGGACAATCACCTTGTGGTTCACAGGTGGGAGAAGGTCGCCTACCTCCGCGAGCTGGTGTCGAATGATGAGAGAGTTGAGGGTCGATTCTAGACAATCCGAGCGGCCACGGCCACCTGACGTGTGCTTTGGCAGCATCAAATACACCTTTGGGTCAGCCGTGGTATCTCCAACATCCACGAGCTTGTTTGCCCAGGGTCGAGCTTTCAAGTAGACAGCTGCAAGAGATCCGATTCTCTCCAAATCCCTTTTTTCCATTTCAAGGCTACTCCCAGTAATAGGCTTCGCCGTATTAATGCCATTCGCATCATCGTCACGGTGGGTGGTAGTGCCGTTCCCTGTTTGCTGAGCATCGACTCCGAATAACCCTTGTGATGGTGTTCCTGTCACAGCCCAGCGGGATGAGAAATGCAAGGAATCCAAACTGGTGAGCAGGTTACTTGGGTTACTGATCGATGAATTGCCAAGCTTGTGCCCTTCATCAAAGATGCATCGTTTGAAGTGGATATTGGACAGCGGAGAATCGCTCAGTTTTCCGCCCCCCTGCCGGATTAGAGCTTCGAGACGGGTCTGGGAGAGAAGAATGAGGTCGTATTTTAACAGGTCTTTAGTTGGCGGTAGCTGGATGCCCTTTGTTACCACGAGGACTTTTAAGCCCTCTGTATGCTTGCGGATCTCCTGCTCCCATTGTTCGACCAGATTAGCAGGCACTACAACGAGGCTGCAGTTGCTGAGATACAACAGTTTCTTGGGCGGTTCGATGCGCTGGCGAGACCGCCTTCCGACGTAATGAGGAACGGGCGGTGGGAGATAGTAATAGCCTGGGTTTCCTTCCAGGGCCTCGATGCAGCGTTCGTAATCGTCCCCAGTCTGTTCCTTGAAGAGGTCAAAGTACGGTCTCCATGGTACCGAGTTTCGGGTTGCGCAGGAAGCAGCCATCTCGGACAGCGAAGCCAGGCGTTTTCTCACGGGGGAATCTCCGGCACGGAAATGCTCTGGGGGGTGAGTAGGCAACGATCGAGTCGCGAGGATGAGTGCGAAGGTCATGATTGTTTTGCCAGAGCCCATCTCTTCGGCTAGAATTCCACCAGACACACCATCATAGTAACGAGGCTCCTTGAGAACTGTGCCGGCGACGGGGTCCAAATACCATTCTCTGTTCTCTTGATCCTTGACGTGGAGTAGACGTGGGTCAAGTACGGTCCCTGGCTGAACTTCTTTTTGTAACATCAACGCTGCCGACCTTCTCTGGTATGGGTAGAGCTGAGACTTGAGGCCGGGAACTTGGCTCTGGAGCAGATCGTACATGGCAGATTTCGAGTAAGGGTCTAGTATTGACTCAGGGTCGGGGTTGGGGGATGGTATGTTGTTGAATAAGTGCAGCAGCGACACATCCTCGTCAGATCCGTCGCCTTGGTTTGTGTCTTCATGCAGACGTGGCATGTTGGCGCGCTGACATTGGGTATCGCCTTGCCAGGCTTCCTGAGAGTAATCCAGTTGGCCTAGTATCTTTCTTCTTGCTTTGATCAATGTGGCATCTGATCGTTTCACGGTGCTGCGCAAGATATCATCTGGGAGGAGGTAAACCCGAAAGGTGCCGCGCTCCGAAGTCCGATGAGGGACGAGGAATTCGAGCCTGATCCATGATGCTTCAAGTAGTTTCATGCATGGTGCGAGCTTTCGCGACTTCCGAAGTGATGATTGCACGTTTTGAGGGAGGAATCGTTGATGAGGGTCAAGGTCGAGATGGAATGGCGAATCCGGCAACTGGTCAAAGGTCCTCCAATCCCCAAGTTCATCGAGAGACCAAAGTTCCGGGGTCAAAGAGCATTCATCTCGAGAGACGGACAAACATCCAGCGGGTATGAAAACTGTACTTTGAGGATGCATCGTGCATCAGACTGACAGCAAGAGAGTCAAACAAGACGGCGGGTCAGTCGAGCCCGGTGCAAGCAAGGGGAACGAATGATGTCAAGTGTCCACATGAGCCGTAAAATTCAAAAGGAAGAACACAGGATTGGTTCCTCGGAGTCTTCGTTGGTGTGAGCGAGAGTGATGGAGTAGAGGTGTCAAGGTGCAGACGGATGCCTAGTAGTGTGGAGGTTGTGATACACCGTGCAAGTGAATCAGAGCACTGTGCGTCGAAGCAAACCTCGAGGAAAGCGCAGCCGAGTATGGAATTGTTCAGGCATCGACTTAAGGTAGTTCTCACAAAAACAGCGCGAACCTACTTCTTCAGATTATGAAATTCCCAATAAATTGATTAACTAGACAAGGTAAAATGAAAGTGAAAGATCTGACACGCCATTTTCAAGTGACCAACACCAGGCTCTTCTATCAGGGGCTCCCCCAGTGCGCAGCAAGTCACATGATCTCGGTCACCAAGGAGAATGGCGGCAATTACACGTATTGGGAACAGATTGGTGTATTGTATCCTCCAGTTACCTATGCGTAGCTTAAATCTGCTTATTCTTTCTCGAAGGATGCTCACTGTCCATGCTCAAGTCGATATGCTTCTCAAAGATGGACACTCAAGGCCACTTTTCATCAAGTAGCCTCCCACCTTCCAAGAAGCCCAACGTCAAATGCCTTGAACTTCCTCTCCTGGGCTGGCAGCAAGTTGTTGCTGGAAGACAAGCAATCTTCGGCTGCTTTTATGGCTGAGGCGGGCAAAGTGATTTCTTGAACATCCGAGATCATGGAGGTGGTCAACTTCTCGCCCTCGTCTACCGGGATCTGTCTGTAGAGTATCTTCATTGCCGTTTTGCTGCCAGTGGCAGAGGAGGAGGCGTACACAACATTTGGGTTGAGAACCCAGAGAAAGAGATTTGTCTTGGTTTCGTCTGTCTCTGTACTTTCCGGGCCCAGGATGTGTGGTGTGATGATAGACTTGGAGGATCCTGACCGGGAGATTGTGGCCAGAAGAGTGGCTGCCAGACACTCAGAACTACTGGGCCTGGGGCTTGGTTTGATGGTTTGGCAAGTGATCTGCCATTTGAACAGCGTCACGGATGATGCAAGAATGTTGAATAGGCCAACCTCAAGTTGGCATTTCTGGCAAAAGACATGAAGATACTTCTTGGTCTCGTTGTCGTCCAAGGCCAAAGAAGAGAGGTCGAAGCCAGCATCCACGGTTGAGGACGAATACTACAAGGTGTAAGCAGCTAATCGATAGTCCAGGATACATCAACATTGTTCCTGTAAGCAAATGTGCCTCCTGTTAATCTCCCGTTTCCCATATCTTTGAGAAGCCGGATGAAAAATAGTGGCTGCGTCTTCTAGGTCACGCGAGGAACCCGTTCGGTAAAGAAGGTTTCCAAGAGATTGCTAGCCCACGGTGTGAGAACGACAGTGCATTCATCTTGGGGAGTTGTATCGATGGCCAGACCACTGAAAGGTTGGGTACCGACATGGACATCTTCTTTCTCCCCAGTCTGGAGGCTGAGACCGGGTGCAGGCGAGGTCTAGCGTGGAACAAAAGCAGTCGCGTCAGAATCATCACTTACCTTGACACCTTTACAGTCGGATTCTGAGAAGAGGAACGAGGTGAGGTCGACGAAACCAATGCCCGACTGGGCGGATATAGCATGGTTGGCGCCGTAGCCCTTGCTCACCAGCGATTCAGGATCTTGCTGGTCGTGGTCATGGGGTTTATGACAATGCCAAAATTCCATCATTTCAGCCCAGTTCTCGCTTGGCAGATCTTTCCAGGCTTTTATGGCGTGCTGTGTGACGAACTCGTTGTCGCAATTACGACAGCCTATCCGCGAGCCAGTCTCTATATCGACTGAGGTCCATGGCAGGGTTTGATTTTCCAGGGAGAAGCGGGTGGGCCTTGCCTCGGCTGGAGACACGGGCAGTCTCCAGGACAAAGCCGGGCGTCCATTTGTCGCCACCGGAAGGGCCGCAGTGAGGGCGACTTGTGCCGGGAGGGATATGGATTCTGTCTGCCCTTGATGAGTTACTTCAAGGCGTCGGCCTTCATGTGAGATTTCTGCCTTGGTGGACGAGTCGGGAGGTGATGACAAGGACGCGACAACTGAGACTTGTCTTATATTTGACAGAAGCTCGGCGTATATAGATATTTCCGTTGAAGCTGCCATTGCGAGAGACCAAAGCGTATGTCGACGTGAATTGGTTGTGATGTTCAAGATGAGAAGACGCGAAGCCAGACTGCAGATTGATAATCCACTGCCGCTTGGTCCGTGCACGCGTCACTGAGTGACAGTCCCCAAAGGAAAAAGCTTGCCCCGCCATTTTGTTAGTGTCCGTTGAACGCCCCCAACGGAACCGGCGCCAGCCATTTCTACAGCTCACTTGGACGTCATTGTGATCTTGCTTCTCTCATTATCAGATCACACTCGTATCAGTTCCACATTCTCATTTCTCACAATGGCTGGCCTCTTATCACAGGTTCCCGTCGTGAATCGACTCTTGGGACTGGCCTCAACCCGTCAGTCAATTGACGTACCCCCGGTCGAGGTTCACTCGATTGAGACAGACCCGGACAGAAGGGCGAGATGTCTAAAGCATCTGTTGAAGGCCAATCACGCCAACTACTCAATCGTCTACCACAATCTTCAGTTCGACAACCACAACCCTCATGTCCTCAGCTCGGCGTACCTCCTTGGGGCAAGTGTCTCTCACCTGAATGACATTTACGACAAGCAGATTGTTGAGCTCGAGCCATGGGTGCCTTCGCCTGCTGAGATTGGTGACGATGATTGGGAGGAGCTTCGAGGGGACCGAAGATACCAACGTGCCTTTGTCGACTATTTCGAAGACAAGCTTGTCATGCGCTTCAACTATGACTGGCGGCAAGAGTTGGTTCACTACTTGTTCACAGGCGACGAGCCATTGTGGCATGGTCTAATTGGTGGCCGTATGACTATCCTTTCATCCAAGGACTTGAGAATTTCATAACTAACATTAACAGTTGGACACCCTCTCATTCATCTTGGATATGCCATTGAGATGGACTGCAAGGAGGTTGCAATGGAGTCACTAGGCCTCGCCTGTGTGCAGTACAACTTCTTCCACAAGTACATTGACAACAAATCATACACCAAGAAGGCTTCCTTCACCTCCGACTCACCACTTCAACTACTCATCAAGATGACCAAGGACGAGCGGTTCAATGCTCTGCCAAAACACCCCGATCTCGACGAACTACCGGAGATCTTTGAAAAGCACGAGGATCTGATCCTGGAGTACTGGAATGCCTGGGAGATTAACGATCCTCTCAAGCAGTTTGAGATGTCGCAAGAAGCTGCAGTGGCTATACTGGTTGCTACTGTCCAGCCAGGAACCCATGCCTTCGATTTCTTCCTGGTCCATCTCTTGACCACGAGCCACGCTGTCCGAATCCTGCTACCTTTCTTCCCGAAGGAGCATCACATCACTCTTGTCCGAGAGTGGTGGCTTCTGGTGCTAGCCGTCTTCATCGTCAGAGGCCGACCTCTACCTAATCCGGACAATGTGGACAGCGACCCAAAGGGCAGGGACTGGAAATACGTCGTGGACAAGGCTCTAAACTCATCTTGGGCCACTGATTCTCACTACGTCAAAGGTTAGGCAACCTCCCTCATGTTTGAACCATGACTAACAGGTGACAGCGATCCGCGCGATGAAGGAGGCGTCAAAGACTTGGGGGGATGACAACAACCAGTACCTCCTTGCCGCTCTCACCTTCGTGGACAACTTTCAGGGATGGACTTTTTAAGGGTTGTAAAATGCTTTCAGGACGCCTAGGTACGACATATTGGAACGAAAATTGCATCAGGATGGCTACGAACGAATGTATATGATGGCATTGGATATTTGCATTGTATTAATACCAAATACTCAAATAATGACTTGAATAAGGGAGATGAAACTACCACCATAGGGAAAATCATTTTATGCCTGAATCTCTCACTTGTCATCCAACCATGCATGCCTTCGTATCAGTGAGCAACTGTTGAGAGCCCTGCTGAGATCATGGCGTGCGAATTCTCCACAAGCACTGTGCTGCGGGTCCCTAGCGCATCGATAGCCCGTTCACGACGCCATTACTTCGAGATTCAGCATCTTCATCGACTTATACGGCAATCACCTTTTCGAAGCTTCCGGGCCAATCGCACAGTCTCTCAGCCGCGGTATGCTGTCCCTGCAGATGCATAATTCGCGTTGATGGCTCCGCCCGCGAAGCGCCGCCGGCGGAATGTCGTCGACGCTTCAGACGACGAAGACGAGCCGCCCCGTGCGAACACGCTCACCAACTTCCTGCTCTCCTCACCGAGCTCGCCCCCAAAGACACGTCCTCCTGTCGCATCGCCGAGCCCATCCAAGAGCAAGCCCACCACCGGAAAGCTCTCCACAACTACTTCGAACCGCCTGCCTCGTCGACCGCAATCGCATAGGAACGGCACGAGCCCAAGCTCCAAGAAGACCAAGGATGTTGGGAAATCAGACGACAAGGGGAAAACTGCAGATCTCAAGACTCTGTTTTCAAATCAAGCACAACGAGCTGCGAGGTCAGGAAACGGGGATAGGCGGTCCGTTCCTCTCGACGATATAATAAGCGATCCCATCTCGGAGGATGATGAGATTTCGGAGCAGACAGCGGGCACTACGAGCTTGGTCGGCCAACGCGCCAAGAAGAGGATCCGAGGCAGCTCTCAGACGACTTTATCGGAAGCTCCTAGTGCCAGCCAGAAGTTCTTGAAGCCCCCAAAGCCAGAACGCCCAGCAGCAGCTGATGAGGACCTGCGTCCTTGGTCAGATCGCTTTGGGCCGAAGAATTTGGACGAGTTGGCAGTGCACAAGAAGAAGGTTTCGGACGTTAGAAGATGGCTCGAGGACGTCATGGCTGGGCGCATGCGACAGCGCCTCCTCATCCTCAAGGGCGCGGCCGGATCTGGCAAGACGACGACCATGCGGCTCCTGGCAAACGACATGGGTTGCGAGCTTCTTGAATGGCGAAATCCTACAGGGAGCTCTGGGCTTGGCTTTGTTTCGACATCGGCGCAGTTCGAAGAGTTTCTTGGTCGCGGCGGTAAATTCGGCGCCCTAGATACAGACATGGTTGGACCTCCCACGCAGAACAGTTTCCATGGGACACATAAGAAGGATTCGAAGCGAATCATACTCATTGAAGAGTTTCCCAACACCTTTTCGAGGGCATCTACAGCTTTGACATCCTTCCGCAACACCATACTACGCTACCTCGCCGATAACACACCCTCATTGTCCACATTTGCAAAGCCATCCCGACAAGAACCTGTGGCACCCATGGTCATGATCATCTCAGAGACTCTCCTAACCACAACATCTGCCTCGGCAGACAGTTTCACAGCCCACCGACTCTTGGGGCCTGAGATCTTACGGCATCCAGGAGTCGGGATGATCGAGTTCAATGCTATTGCACCCACCTTGTTGCAGAAAGCTCTCGAGTTGATCGTGCAAAAGGAAGCTAGGAAATCCGGCCGGAGGAAAACACCTGGGCCCCAAGTCTTGAAACGCCTAGGTGAAATTGGAGACATCCGGAGCGCCGCGTCTTCTCTCGAGTTCCTCTGCTTGAAGGGCGATCAGCAAGCAGACTGGGGCGGCAAGGTGGCATTTACAAAACAAAAGAAGGGTGTCAAGGATGCAATCAAGCTCACGCATGGGGAGCAGGAGAGTCTGGAGCTAATATCTCGGCGTGAGGCAAGTCTGGGCATCTTTCATGCCGTTGGAAAGGTCGTGTACAACAAACGAGATGAAGTTGCTCCTCGAGATGACAAGGTGGAAACCCTACCAAACTTCTTGTCGCATCACTCGAGGCCGAAGCGCTCTGAGGTCTCTGTCGACTCTCTCATCGATGAGACTGGAACAGACACACATACCTTTATATCAGCGTTGCACGAGAACTACGTCCTTTCGTGCGAGAGTACAGATCCTATGGATCTCTCTACTCCAATCGACTACGTCAACGAATGCATCGAGTACCTTTCCCAGAGCGATCTCCTCTCCCCCTCAAGAGACATCTTCTTTGGTGGGAGAGGCGGCTTCTCCGGCCGAGACTCTGGCAGCCATCTCCTGCGTCAGGACGAGATGACGTTCCAAGTCGCCGTCCGCGGTATGCTGTTCGCCTTGCCAAACCCAGTAAAGCGGAAAACATCGTACACAAAAGGCACCGACGCGTTCAAGATGTTTTACCCCACAAGTCTCAAGCTCTGGCGTGCCAAGGAGGAACTCGAGGGTCTTGTAGATATGTGGTCTACGAAACTACTCAAGGGTGAGGACCATGCGGCTACAAAGAACCTCACCGATGGAGCCATTGCGTTCCGTCGCCCACAACAGCAATCCTCTGCTGAATCATCCTGGATGCAGCGCCAGCAACGGAATCGCCCCCCTGTTGCGAAACCTCAGCTAGATGAGCAAGACGACAACGCGCCCCTCCTCTCCTTGGGCAGTGCAGCACGCCGTGAGATGCTTCTCGAGAGGCTCCCATATATGGCTCACATTGCCCGCGCCCGCAAGACATCCAGCTTCCGACTCCGCGACCTAGAGAAGGTGATCTCGTTCCAAGGGATCAATGCCCCAGACCAAGACTCCGACGCGGATGAGGATCATGCACCTGGAGAGGCGTGGGCAACCGATAAACCATCCGAGGAGACAAGCCCGCGGAAAAGGAGAGCGGGTATTCAATCAGGCAGCGTGACAGGACTGCTGGCTCAGAAGTTGGTGTTGAGTGATGATGATATCGAAGACTAGTAGGGGCAGGGCAGGGTATGAACATTACAGTGTACAAGAACAGGATTTTGACTTGATTTGATTTGATTTTGCTATTGGGGCCGGGATCACGGCGACGGGGGACAGGAGCAAAAGGGATAATACTGGATGGTTTGGGGTTCTCGCGTATACCACATATACTTTCAATCAAGATAGAAGACAGGGCGTATACAGACCTTGCAAGTGGACAAAGCATTATCACAAGGTGATGTCACAGCTCACTGAGGTCTATACCATGTGCTAAATGCTTGATCAGAGGGTGAAGCTCTGAGTTGTGATGAATGGAATTGGTGTTTATGAGACAATCTGGAGCATAAGCTACATTGCCTAGGAATTGAGTTTATGGCTCTACATATTGGCGTTTTCTGACGCGCCACAACCGCTGATGATGATCATGTCGATGGTGAAGTTGAGCAAAAAGAGAAATCATCGCAGAAATCGGGAATGGGGGCAAAAAAATGAATTGATGAGACTGGGACTCGAACCCAGGAGGATTGCTCCATCAGGAATCTTAGGTTGTTAAGGTGACCTTAACCTGACGCCATAACCAACTCGGCCATCTCACCAGAGGTTGTTGAGGGGAAAGACCCAATTGCGGTACAATCGCCTTGCAGTTGCGAGCGGGCAGATCGACAACTCAAGGTGAAGGGCCCTGTTCTTGCTCCGGAGCTCGTATTTCTGCAAGTCTGGACTCTGACGACCTTCAGTTTGATCAATTACTGCTTCTTTATTTGTAGAGCGCAACTCACATTGAATGACTCTCCACCATTGGCCGAGGTGCTTGTGACCAGGCGTGTAACTAGGTAGCTACCCTACAAGGTAGCCCCGATTCAGCTGAGATGGGACAATAAAGAATAACAATGCTTTGCCTCTTGTTAATGTGTGAGATGAATAGTGAATTTCTTAACTTTTACTAGTGTGGTTATATAATAGGCGACTTCGAGTAGTTCAATGCAGTACCTATTGTGGCTGGCGCAAGCATTACACGTACTCTGAATCCAGCATCTCGTGCTCACATGTACTTGCATGATCGAAGCGAACAACTTGACAGCTACACAATCAACAGCTTGCCCCGTTGAGCAGCTGCGCAAGGCTCTCAGAATATCAAGAACCAACACAAGATAGCCTGGCCCGGCCATCTACCAACAACAACCTTTAAACTACGTGCCTGGCTATCGTGCCTCAAGTCTTCCGATTCAACACAGCACAGACACCCGCCAAACCAGGCTGTGCTACAGCTGCTGCCTGTCTCGCCCGCTTACACTCAACGCCATTCACATCCAACTTCCTCCCCCCGCCTTGGCCAAAAAGTACCCCCATCACGCATTCCTTCCGCCCAAGCATCAAATCATGGGGCGCAAGACCCTGCGAATCCTCTGCTTCGGCGACTCCCTGACCTCGGGCTACTTCTGCTGGGGCATGGGATCGCACCCCTACGCTCTCAAGCTTGAGGATCGCCTCACGGGTGCTTTTCCCGATGTCGACTTTGAGGTGGTCGCTGATGGCCAGCCTGGGGATGTTGCTTCGTTTGAACGTTTTCGCAAGAGGATGGAGGCTGCCTGTACGTCGAATTCACTCATCTATGTCGTGATGCTTGATGGTCTTCGCGCCACTGCTTGGGCTTCGCTTGGGTGTCTACATACCTCTCAACGAGCATAGCTAACGATGTACACCTTCACCTAGGGAGCAAGAAGACCTACGACTGGACCATTATCCTAGGCGGCACCAAGTAAACTCCCCGTTCCCTTCTCACCGCCCACCTCTAACTTGTGAATATAGCGACATTGCATACGCTATCCCTCCAGTCCAGATCTTCGAGGCCCTCAAAGAAGTCTACGACATTGCCCTTAGTAGAGAGCACAAGGTCCTCGCCCTCACCGTCCCCGAGTGCGAGGCCAAGGGTGAGCGAGGCATCGAGTCTAGGCATGAGCTCAACCAGATGATCCTCAACAACAAGGACACTAACTAGTAAGTCACGGGACATTCTTACGCCTACATGATACATCACTCGGATCAATCTCCACTTTCTCCTATCTGTATCAACTAGTAAAGAGCCCAGCTGACAGTTAGTAGCTACTCCTTTGATCTCCACGCTCACATCCCCTTTCACTCGCTCTCAGAAGCAGATCGTGAAAAGTACTGGGATGACGGACTACACCTCCGTGACGATGGCTACGACTGGATGGGAAATCACATTGCCAACGCCCTGATAGACATCCTGCGGCGCGAAGACACCCTCGGCAGTCCTTCTCAGCTGGAATTCGAGGATGACTTTGTCTTTGAAGAGGAAGAAGGCAACCCTCGCAAAATCAGCGAGGGGTATGTCGTCGTTCGCAAGAAAGATTTGGACTAGAGTAATTGGCCTGTTCATGATGCCAGTCTAAAACCAAATGAGCCAGCTACATGGATATGCATTCATTTCATCGTGGAGGAAACTGTCCTCGATGCCCAACCCCCCAACGCCGTGCGCAACAAAAGCCTTGATGCTTCTTTCTATCCCTTCTTTTTTTTCATACATTGAGATTCACGGCCACAAATTCCTGGGAGATGGATAGTTAGCATCAGGCATAGTAATGAATCAAATGAAAATGGATACTCACGGGAAATTCCTTTTGCAATGTGTTGGTGACGTTTTCCACATCTTCAGCCAGACTCTCGACGTTGTCATCCCACTTTCTCATCTCCTTGCCTACAATGATCTCGGCTCTTCCACTGCCCTTCTCACCCGAAGCCTCACCACCTTCAAACCATACTATGCCGTCAACCTGGTCCATCCTGCCGACTAGACGGCCCTGCTCAATCATTCGAGCTGTGGTCTCCTCCGCCTTGTCGGCATCGAGGCCCAGAAGTGATCCGAGGGCCTCGAAACGGATGTTGCTGTAGAGCCTGGACGCACCCAGGAGGTTGTGCTCCACAACGGCCTTGGCGAGCACCGTGGAACCATCAGAAGTCGTCGCTAGCTGGTGCGGTTGTAGACCTTCGGCGAACTTGTCCACCTCCTCAGGCGACAGGAGTCGATCGAGGAACATCTTTTCTAGAATGCCAAACTCCTCCAACTGCACTGATCGCTCATCCTTGTACAGACGACCAAGCGTGCGACTTCTCATGGGGCCGGCGGGGGCCAGGACGGCACACTTGACGGCCATGCTAAGAGTATGCAGTCGCTCCTCCTCAGCGATGGCGGGGGAGAAGCTGATCTCGTGGTATCGCTGCGAAGCAGACAGAAAGTCTCGCTTGGCATCCTGGATGCGGGCCTGAGATAGCTTGAAATGCAAGTTCAAGTCCTGGTCTGTCACCAGGTGCATGATGTTCTTGAGCTTGTTGATGTACATCTCGGCAACCGTCGAGTCGTCCACCTCGAGGTAGTTACGCACAATGCGGACCCACGTACGGGCCTTTTCCTCGTCCGTGACCTTGCGCTGCGAGCTCTCGAGGGGAATCTCGGCCAGGGCCTTTGCGGCGTCGAGAAAGTCTTCATTGTTCTCATGGGCGGTAGCGACGAGCTCGCGGATCGTGGCGCCGGCGTCGATGAATGAGGACGACGAGGGCTGGGCCGAGATGGTGTTTAGAGTCCGGGTTCCGACCTCGATCCACATGTCCTCGTTCTTGAGCTCGCGGAGGGTGGTGATAAAGGCAGCGAGAACGGATCTCGTGGCCACGATGCCGAGGGCCTGGTTAAAGATGGAGTCGACGACGGCATTGAGGTCGTCGGTAGCGGTAGCCGGTGAGGAGAGCGTCTTGATTTCGGCGAGGAGATGCTCATAGAGGGGTCCTTTTTCCCCAGGAGCGGATTCGGCTCGCGAGATGGCCTCGGCGACTTTGGGGTTTGGCGCCATGGTTGTCGGTCGTCGTCGGGGAGGTTGATGAGGAGAGGATGGAAGCGATAGGAAGTTGGTGAGCGTGAGTGGAGGTGGAGTTGCCTGGCCGGGCCCCAGCCTGGAAGTTGAGGCTCACTGCAGGCGTCAGTGTGGAGGGGCAAGCAGGGGGGCAGCTTTAGCGGGGTAGCTTGCTTGATTAGCGCCAGATATTGACCGCGGCAAGCTGGCCTCGGAACCTGGAAGCCTGGCTGAGACTCCACGCTTAATTAAGGGTCTTGATGGATTTTAATATCCGGGGAAGAGTGTTTTCTTGAGAGGTTTGCTAGACATAGATCTTTCTCTAGGTATTATGGAGAGGCGTTGGTGATACCATTACCCCATAAAAGCGTTATGCAACAACCCACATGGAGACCTTCCACGGCCAACATTATGTGAAGGAGTATCATCCGTTGTTGACTGCCCAGTACTATCTACAGCGGATAACACACACTGTAGCTTTCGCAACAAAGGACCCGGCGTTATACGGCCTAGGGATTATTCAAGACGTTCACAGGCATACGGAAACAACACTGCTCCCAGACCATGACACCAACTGCAAGTCTACTCGGTTATCATATTCCAAAGTCTACAATGCTACCTATAAAGACAAGGCCCATCTGACCATTGAACCCTCGAGGTATGGATAATCTTCCAATGTTATGCAAATACCAGACAGACATTCATGATGCCTCCCTTGACAACTACCAATCACGCCCAAAACGCCAACCTAACCAACCCAAGAACAAAAAACACCCCCCACAACCAACCCCCCATCTATTTGTTATGCCAAAGCAAGGTCCGGAGCGAATCAAAGTCGTTGCAGTCCTTGTAGATATACGTCATGCTGGACCGCAGACTCGACTGCAGGTCCTCGGGGTGGTAGCGGAACACAAGCATCACCATGGCCCACGACAGCGACGCGAAGGCCGGCCAGGCGTAGTGGCTGATGGTCGAGTGCAGAGGCTCCGAGGACACGAGGGGGAACCCGTGGCCCGGCTTGACGGCGATGCGCGCGAGGGCGAGCATGACCCGCGCAAAGACGTAGATGACGATCTGCTGGTTGACCGACGAGATCTTGCCTGTGCGCTTGGAGCGTCCGCCAAAGACAAAGTAGCCTCCAACGAGACCGCCGACGAACGAGTCGTATGTACCTATAACATTATCTCCGTTAG
The DNA here is from genome assembly GCF_000151355.1 of Fusarium vanettenii 77-13-4. Classification (NCBI taxonomy): domain Eukaryota; kingdom Fungi; phylum Ascomycota; class Sordariomycetes; order Hypocreales; family Nectriaceae; genus Fusarium; species Fusarium vanettenii. Next base: position 1,393,141 of record NW_003315881.1, read on the forward strand.
AACTCCAGAATCCTGTGATGGTCCAAGGTTCCGGTAGCTATGACGTACCCTCCTTGCCAGGCGTAGAGCCAAAGTATTTGAGCGCCAACATGGTCAGCTTGTAGATGACGGCGAATCGCGCTAAGTTGCTCGCATGGTGTCTCGTCGCTCGTAATACCAATCCAGCCTTGTATCGGAATCTACATCACAATGCGCGTTAGCTCGTTCGTGGGTGTTATCTCGTGAGGTGGTTAAACGTACGTTCCAGAGCGGAAGAGGAAGATCATCCTGTAAACAACCAAGTTAGCGACGTCGCAAACCGTCAAATTTGGAAAAGGGAGATGCTTACACCAGCGCGTGAGGAAACCGCACTTTGGTTCCGTAGACTGCGCCATTGCGCGCCGTCTTGATCAATGACAGGAGATCATGGTATCGCGGGTCCTTGACAATCTCCTCCAGCGCGTTCTACCCGAAAGCTCCGTCAGCACAACGTCCCTCCTTCTCGTCGCAATGTGTCGATGGGGCAGTACCTTGACTACTTCAATCATCGCCGACGACGCCATCGTGTCCCCCAAGCTCTCGAGCCTCGGCAGAAAGCACCTGGTCCTAATCCACAGCCGTCGCAGGGTCTCGAGCTAGCAGCGGGTGCAAGGCAAGGGAAAGGGTCGGCGCAGGGGAAAGCTCTCTTAGCACATCGGATGTTATCGTCGTCGTTCGATTCCTCTCGTGAGTTCCACGTGCCAGGGGTAGGATGTAGTAATCGGAGGTTTGTCTGCGTAGGTGTCAAGACATTTATCAATAGAGTTGAACCTCCCATGACTGGGATGGGGACTCGACGCACGTCACCTGGTCGCGAGCCTCGGATGTTTGGGGTGTGCTCGGCTTGTGCTGCGGAGACGGCAGCTTGGCCCGGCACCCCCCAAGGCCCGGACGGCTTTAGGGGACAGGCTAGGAGTCAGAAAGAATAGCACACATCGCTAATGGTCTACGTTTTGAATCTGCATAACCATAGAATATATGGCGTATGATTGTAGTAATAATTCTATCTATATATAACTGAGAATGAAAATCATTTATTACATATTTCTTAATGTTCATTTGTCTCTAAGTAATGTCTCTATGTCCCGATAAAGCTCTTAGTGCCCATCTACAATGTGCCATTTTCTCGGTCTGGCTGACAAGGTACACTATGACGCAGGGCGGTCTAGGGGATCCATCCACTGAAGGTCTTTAGTGAAGATTTGGAGCACCTCTTTAGCTCGATTTCATGGAGAAAGGGACTTTCACATGTGATCCATCACGGCTCGAAGGAAGCTTCCAATGGCCAAGATCTGGGGAAATGCCACCTTGACTCATGCACGGTCAGATTCACATGTGCAAGTGGACAGGCATAGTTGAGATCCAAGGTAGGTACGTATATATCCCGTATCCAAGGCCTCCATCAAAAGACAATCTTGAAAGATACAAATGCCTCGAGACCCTCTCGGATTCAAACCCATGCTCATCGTCTCCAATTCCCCAAACTCCACGCTATGCTAGTCCAAATACCGTAAATTTTGACCTCGGTAGACCAGAAATGGCCCGAGGGACCCTCTTCAAGACTCTTAGCACCACCGTTCGTGAGGTTCCCGCCATTTAACCCCCAGAATCTCAAATATCCTCCTCTCATCTCGTCCTTCGACAAGTTCTCCTTCTGTGACCTTTACTCGCTGAGGTCCACGCATCACGTCCTTGTACAAGCCGCGCTGGTTCAGTCGCATTCCCTTTTTGGAAGCCAGGAGTCGAATGCTGCGGTTGAATATGTCGTTGCCCGTAAAGTACAACAAAGCTGCTCCTATCTCTGTCTCGGGCACCAGCAAGAAATCGATGCGTCGCCAAATGGGTTGGTAGTTTCCATCGTTGAAACCGTTGATCTTGGGCAACACACAACACCCATGCCACTTGCTGCCGTCGCTGGCTGACCTTGACGAAGCCAGTCTCGCGACGAGAAAACCCTGGGCTTCAAGACGATGGACGAGGTCATCAAGAAACGGCCTCAACTCTGATGATGATTCTGTGTTTGGTTTCGTAATGATAAAGTCGATGTCGCCCGATGTTTCTGCTCCTCGCCTGTAGCTCCCACCGATGATGAGCTCAACATTTGGATCAACCTGTTGAGCGCCTTTTCGAACCACTGTACCCAGAGCTTCCACTTCACGCCGCGGGATCCTGGTGTTAAGGTCGTCGTAGTGTTCGATGCCAAGCAATTGATTGGGTGAGAGCTTTGCCTTGGCCTTGAGGTCATCGAGAGTTCGGAATCCCTGGGCAAGCCATTGTTGAGCCTGGCTGGTGCCAACGCCGTAGATTCCAAGGAACAGCTGTAACGCTTCGTCCATCGGTTCTTTCTGAGTGTATTCAAGCCGCCGAAGCCGGTCTGTCGTGACAATCTCTTCGATCTTCTCTGCAAGGCGTGTCCCGATGCTGGGGAGTCGCTGCGCTTCTTCTGCCGTCGTCACCTTGGTATCTTGACGCTTCAGAGTGCTGATGACCTTGCGGTAGGCAGTCGTGCGCCAATGATCGTTGATCCGGTCGTAGTAGTCAGCCATGGATTGGAGCACCTCAATAGTGCGGGCATTTGGATTCCCCGCTTTTGCATCTTTTGCCCCAGCTGAGTTGCAGGCGAATCGATTTTGAAAAGTGAGGTCTTTGCGACCAGATCGTGTCTTTCTCCGTGACTTGCGTCTTTGAGCTTTCTCGTCTTCTGAGCCTGAATGGTGATGCTCATCTGATCCAGTATCTTCCATCTCTATCACAGTATGGTTGTCGTCTTCATCGGCATCTAACGGGAGGTCCTTATACTCCATCATTAGTTTGATGTAATCCGATAACTCATCCTTGTGGTCAATAATCTTTTGAGGTTGTTCTGCATCATTTATCCGACTCTTTCTGCCCCCCTGGGCATCTGCCGGATCATCTTGAATCGCCCTGCCAGAAGATTCCAGGTCATTGTCTGAAGCCTGTTTCGGAGAGGATACCATAGGCTCGAGGTCGAGAATGACTGGTTGCGAGTCCGTTGGAATAGGTGTTTCAGAGACTTGACTTGGACGCGAAGACTCCCCACTCAGATCTGGCGTGCTTCCGGGAGCGATGTAGTCCCATCTCTTTGGGTTCTTGTGTGCTGGCTTGATCTGTAATGACTGGATGGACTCTTCAGAGCTCGACGGCGTTGTCGAGATCTTGTCCTCCTCCTGGACTATGGGCTGACCCACGAGCTGGTATTTCTTCTGACTATGCACAAGAAGTGCCTTGAACTGGATGCAGTCGATCGGATAGTCCTCGTTGACCACCTTGGGTGGGAGATTCTTGTTGATACCCTTCAGAATCCCATCGAGATCCTTGAACTGAATGTGCTTATCGACGATGATATGCGTTGCGATGCGAGGTGCCCTCACCCACGTCGCACCAAACTCGCGGGCCTTTGTTATGCGCAACCGACGAGCCGGTGCAACGTCATCATCGGGGACGTAGAAGAATGTGAGGTCCTTGAAGATTTGCTCGCTCTCAGGGCGGAGCTTGAGTAACGGCTCTCGCTTTCGCTTCCTCATCGAGATGCTTGCTGACGGAGAGTCGTCTTTCGCCTGGCCTAGGTGCCGCCTGGATGGGAACAACGGCGTAGAACTACCTCTAAGGAGGCTCTTCTGGACTGGTCGCGTGGATACGGGGATAGGTGTATCGTCGACTAGGATAGCCCCAGCGCTATGTTGGTTCAATAGAGCATCAACCCTGCTCTTTTGGCCTGTCGCTGTCATCGGTGTGCCTTTGATGACCTTTGAACTCCCGGTAGGCTCTATCGTCGGAGCCGATGAGATTCTTATAGGTGTGACCCTCGTCTGTTGAGAATCATCGCCCGTCAGGTCCAGCACAATAGGCTTCTCACGACTCGAAGATTTGGAGACGGGCCTGGCGCTGAAGAACTTGCGGCAGCGCTTCCTCTCCGTCTGCTCATTCGAATCAAACTCGTCATCGCTATAGAGCGGCTTCAGTTGGTCGAAGAAAGCTATTTTCTCTTGTAGCGAAGCCATGCCGTGAATCTATACCGTGTTGACCTGGCGACAAAGAATGTTGATGCTGGGTTGCGAGTCGCGGCGTTGAGCGCTTAAATGCCTTCATGTCGGTCATGTCCTCCGCTGATGCCTGCACTTGAGAGCCGCAGTCATGTGAGCGTGAGCTGAAGCGCGTAGATGGAGACGAGGCCGTCGATGCTGGTTGATTGTTAGGTAATGATTCACGTTGGACTATGACCTTCCGAATCGATGCCTGGAGACCACTCATGATTGGTTGCTTGACGCTCAAGCCACCAATCACTACTGCCATAGGCTGCAACAAGTACAAGGATATTCCAACCTCACCCACGCATCAATCACTCTGTACCATGACTCTTTGATAGCTAAGGAGTCAATTAGAATGGATTACTCTAATGGGGCACCGGTATATGCACAATCATGGCGAAGTGAATATCCCACTGATATATGCCATCTCCCCCTTTCCTTGCTCACTCAATGTCATACCCCTCTGTTTGATCCTCACCCTCTGCACTCTCCAGCTCGCACTCGCAGTTCCTCGAAATATCTGGGCGATAGTGTTTAGTCACTATCGCCAAGTTGTAATAGTTTCGGCAAGATTGGTTCTGACACGACTCCAGGGCACCGCAGCCTCCTTCCCACGAGTAAGAATTTCGGTCCATTGCGTGATACCAATCGTGGCTGGGTGTTAGTGTGATCTCGTCGGCGCTGTGGATGTTGGTCTTCTCATCGCTGACGCTGAAGGACTTTCTGTACGCAAAGTCCAGGACGGGTCCCCGGAAAAACCGCTGCCCTCTCCACGTTGTGATTGTCAACCCTAGTCCTAATCGCGATGATAGAGTCGAGGCCGAATGTGGACTATTGCATGGGCCATTCACTCCCGCATGCTCTGATGACCAAAATTCCTCTGGAGGGAGCCTGGTACTAGGCTGTGAGGTGGTCTGCTCTGCTCCTCTTCGCATAAGACTCCGAAGGCGACTACAGTTCCATGGAGCAGAAAAGCAGTCCAATTCTGGGAGATGGGATGGCCCCTCTGCTGGAAGCATAGATGCGGCTCCTTCAAGACGGAGGACTTGAGCCATGGCCTGCATCTCTCCGGTAGTGGGGGGTCTGGACACTGCCATCTCTGGCGTAGCAGCACGCTCGAGATGCACCCGCCATTTGAGCGACAGGGTAGCGTTGAGCCGAGCGTTTGTACATGTACTCAGAAAGTGCAGCGTAGCACTATGAGAGCCACTTATGTTGTAACCGAGTCTCTGCTTGTGGTCCGAGTCCGGGATTTCACAACCCCTCAACTCAATCAGTCCGGTTGAGTTGTTGTTGGGCTCTCTCCATGACTGAGCGATGTACGCCTCGACCTCTGCCCATGTGATGACCTCGTGCTCGCAGAGACGCACGTATCCCTGCCTTCCAATGCATAGGCGTTCGTTCCAGGGCTTCATTTTCTCCTCGTTAGTGAAGACGGTGGAAAGGTGGTCGACTTTGCAGCCGGAGCAGTGCAGCCATTTCTTCTCGTCATTGTGTGTATCGAACTTGCAGGCGACCGATATATCTTGTCTCTTCCTATCGTTGTATCCTCGCTGGCAACTCACGCAGAGCAAATCCCTTCGGAGCCGCGATGCGGCTTCGTCCAGCTGCGCAGCATAGTCACCACATCCTTCCTTAGCCTTCGGCCAAAGGTGGTGCTCGAACCGTCCGAAAAGGCGGCTGGATTCTTTCTTGCGCAGATCGGAACCAAAACGTTGGTCATATCTGGAAAAGGGGTTCTTTCGGAATGTTTTGGTGTCAACAAGACGTCTCTAACGTCGAGAGACTTGGCGCAGACAGAACAACGCGGCCGGGTCTTCGTCATTGAGACATCGCATAGTCATGAGAAGGATCTCGTCTGGAGCGCTATAGATTGGGCTGTTCTCGAAGTTGTACTGCGCTCTTGCTGCCAAAGGGTCCATGTTTTTCTCGAGGAGAGATAACTTCTCTTCGACCTGTTCCCGCCATTGGAGGAACTCCGGAGTCGTTGTCGTTTGGCATAATTCTTCAATTTCCTCCTCATCGATGTCGTTGCCTTCTGAGTCGCTCTTTGTTGAATAGGTCTCCCATGACGCGGTATCATCTGGTGGATCTTCTTCAATAGGCTCGGGCTCCATGGCCATCTCAGGGGTGGACGACGACTGCCCCATCGTCGAGTGAGAGGCGGGTGTTTTTGCGGGAAAGGTGAAGCTTCTCACAGTGGAAGCAGATTTTGGAGAAGATGTGTGTGTTGTGTGAGCCTAGGTCAAAGGAGCCCTCGAGATATGTAGGTTCCTTAGGATGAGAGAAGCCTAAGATTTACCTAAAGTAGGCATTTAAGCAGCACATGGACAATAACGAGTGCTGAGGTAACCAGCCTGCCTCAGGCACAAGTAACCCTCTGGAATTGGACTTGCTTGTTCGTTTCCAGTCGGTGTTGAAAATGAGGTGCGATGCGACAACACGGTGGTTAGTGATGACCTGATATGAACCGGTCTTGCGATCACGAAGTTTCACCTAGGCAGTTGTTAGACCCGGCGGATAAACTGCTGGAAAAGGCGGGGTGAACTCACGAATGGGGTGACACGAAGAGTAGAGACAAAGAGCAGAGCTTGGGGAATAGGTATGTATGGTTTGATATTTCAGTTGCCGGTTTCTATATCCTGAGCCTGCAAAGTATGCGAGCATTAACTTGTCGTCTTAATATAATACAAAGAATCCGTCCCAAAAAGCCGCGAACCAAAACACCGGGTATCTATATCCTAACAAATAAAACATGACGCCGATTGATGCGTTCAATACATGGTGTTCCCTCGAAGGAGAAGCCTCGAAAGGTTAACGAGAGAGAGCTCACTGGGGGAATCCCAGAGGAGCAGGTGGAGGCTGACCGCCAAACATGCGGGCATCTATCATGGGAATGCTGTGCTTCTCGTAGGGATGGAACGCTGTGGGATCCGCGGAGTATCGGCTGCCGGCCTCGCCTTCGACGTCGTTGACCACCTCCCTAGTAAGCTCAACGTAGTCGTAGGCGAACTCGCCAATCTCGGCGTCGTCGATACCCAGAACCTCAGCTTCTTCAGAGACCCGTAGTCGGAGACCGGGGATCAAGTTCATGATGAACAGGATGAGGCAGGTGACGCTGAACGAGTATAACCCTCCGCAGAAGGAGTCGGCAAGCTGGTAACCCATTTGTGCCCAGTGGTGGTGAGTCCAACCGCCGTTGATTCGAGAGTGGCCATCGAGGGCTGCGATAGTCGGGCTAGCGAAGAAGGCGGTGCAGATGTTGCCGATCAAACCGCCCACGCCGTGGACGGCAAAGATATCGAGAGCATCGTCGATACCGAGGAGGAACTTGACCTTGGTGGCATAGTTGGAGCCGGAAGCACCGAGGACACCAAAGATGACAGCAGCCCAAGGAGGAACGTAGCCTGGGAAATGTTAGCTGGTTTCCTTCGAATGTGTCCAAGTGTGTGGTGGAACATACCGGAGCCAGGGGTAATGCAGACCAACCCTGCGACTACGCCAGAGCAAAAGCCAACCGTCGAAAACTTCCTCTCCAGGCGGTAATCCAGCAGACACCAAGTGATGCCCCCCACGCAAGCAGCCAGGTTAGTGACCAAGGCGGCCATGACACCGCGCAGGTTGGCAGCGAGGGCGGACCCGGCATTGAAGCCGAACCAGCCGACCCAGAGGAAGACGGTGCCCGTCACGATGTGGGTCGCATTGTGAGGACGATAGTTGAGCTCATGTGTTCCGTGGCCTCGGCGCTTTCCAAGCATCATGGAGTAGGCCAGGGCAGCACTGCCAGATGCAATATGGACTGGGGTGCCACCGGCAAAGTCCAGCACACCCATCTTGTTAGACCATCCATTCGGGTTCCATGTCCAACAGGCGATGGGGTCATAAACAATAGTAGCCCAAATGAAGATGAAGATGACGCATGGGAGCATGCGGCCACGCTCGGCGACGGCACCGGTAGCAAGGGCGACGGTCATGGCGGAGAACATGCCCTGGTAGACGGCGAAGAGCATATCCGGGACGTGAGCGGAGCCCACCGAGGGCCGGGCCAGGACATCCTTGAAGCCAAAGTTGGCCAGGTCACCAATGAAGGCGCCCGAGGTGTGAGAAAAGGTGAGAGAGTAGCCCCAGAAGAACCATTGGAAGCATGTTACCGATGCGCTCATTACTGAGAGCCATACTAATGAGAGGGCGGATTTGCGACGAGCGAGACCCGAGTAGAAGAAGCTACATGACGCATTTGTTAGCCCACCAGCCAAGCCAAGCCAATCTAGATGGAGATGGATTGTTCGCCGAGACCAGACCGACAAAAAGGGGACCCAGACGAAAAACCTAAAAGACTCACCCGACACCAGGAACCATCAACAAGACGAGAGCAGTGGACGCGAGCATCCAAGCGATATCTCCAGGCTGCGGGCGTAAAGTGTCAGCTTGCGGGCGTTGGTAGCGGGACCCCCTGTGACCCACTGGTGGACAGAGCGGGCGTCCAAAGGCAGTGCGCAGAGGGGCTTGCTTGGGCTTGGGAGGGCAGAACTCACCTCATACCAGATGTTGACGTCCATCTCGAGGGGATTGGCGCCAGTCGCGCCGGTGCCGTTGTACTTGAGTTGGGTCGCTCCTCTTGCGTCGCCGTCGCCGCCCATGGCAGCGACGGTTGATGTGGCCATGGATGAGTGAAGGACCGCAAAGGTCAAGAGAGTCGTCGGTATCGGTGTCGCGTGTGGCAGAAGGTGGCGGGACTGGAAGAGACTGCGACGGCGGGCGAGTCTCTCATGACAGGGGTAGCTTTGGCGCAACCTCGAGGACGAAGAGATAGACGGTCCTGGGTCTGGGGATGCGGCTGGATAAGTAGGGCTCCCCGAGGGGGGAGGACCTGCTTGGGGAGCTGCGGGCATGTCTGGGTTGGCGTTGGCGTTGGCTGGGGAGGGAAGCGATAAGGAAATCGATAGAGTGGTTGAAGGAGTGAGAGTGTGTGTCGGGCGACGGCCCAGAAACTGGAAACAGAGTTATCAGGATACGGCCGTGGCGTTTTCCGGCGACGACTGGACCCAGCGCGATGGGTACGGGGGGAAGAATTAAGTGGCACACTCTACCACTTACACAAGGCTTTCGACTGTACGTCTTATTATTTTTGCCCCCACCCTGCAACCTGCCTCCCCCGGACTAGCCCCCCGGCGTAGGCGGACGCTTATCGATTTGCGTTACCGGGCCTCATCATCGTCCTCATCAGCGCCAGGCACTTCAATGTCATCCAGGTATGAGAAAAATGTCATTGCGCGCGCTTTGATCAACAAACTCTTTCATCCCAAAAGCTTCAATTCTCATCGATCGATTCAATTGCCGACTCCCGAAGAGACATCCAAACACCATCCGCTTAATCATCACCATGACAGTCAAGAACAACAAGGCATCAAGAGTACTTCGCCTCACCGTCCATTTCATGCCCTGGCGCAAATCTCTGCCCTATCTGACACCAGCACTTGGTACAAAACATTCATCCTCAATTACTCGCTACATCACTCTTCAGGTAAAAAGAAAGACAAACGGCTACTAACCCGGAGATAGACAGGCTCGGAAAGACACCCCAGATCTTGAGACTGATAAGAACCCTTACCTGAACCCCAGATCCCTGAACTGAAATCTTGCCCCTGGATTCCTTTCCTCATGCTTTCCCTCCCTCACTCTCACCCGCCAGGAGCCGGCCGAGATGCGCCGGATTGTTTTAAAAATCTCCCAGCTGTTGTTGATTCCTTCTATTGACCAGGTTTCTCAGATCTGCCGTGTCATGGAACTTGCTTGTTCCTGTGCTGCCAGCTCATGTTAACACGAGCCTGATGTCTTTCAGACTCCGTCAGAGGACGGCACGGCAGCACCGGAAGACGCGGAGTGCATGGCGGAAATGTTGCTTTAGCCTTATCTCGAGGAAGCTATTCATCATCCCGACTACACGGTCGAACCCTCCATTACCACCATCAATATCAAGTGTAGCAACACTCAATCTCAACAACCCGCAGACAATGGCCTCATCGAACACACCTTCCCCAGCTCTAGTCGTCATGACCTCCTCCTCCTCCCTGTCAAGGAAAAAGAAAGGAAAACGTAGGTACCCAAGTACAAAACCTCCAAGCCTCAAATGACGTCCGGGGTCTCAGCTGCTGATAAGCTACCCCACGTCCATTGGCCGCCGGCCCAGGTGGGGGCTATCAAGACATGTACGCCCAGCCTCAAGCGTGCGTCGACGGTCACAATGTCCTTTGTTGATGAATCCGGGCATTCATTCACCATGAATCAGTTCACAATGGCTTGTTTGTCCTGTGATTGAGTTTCATGGCTTTGCTTTTCTTGACACTGTCACATTTGACATGTCCTCCGCGGAGTTGATCACAACTCTAAAATTGGACAAGATTGCTCAGGGGAAAAGATTACGCACCATGGATCAAGATTCCCGCCTGGCTTGTTGGTCAAGGTTTCAAGATAGCGGAGTGATAAGCCAGAAGGCTTGAGCGTCAGCGGTAGGTACAAACACTGCAGCAGTCCGCATTGTACGGGCAGCGGCGACGTCCTCGCGACTCTGCAATACACATTCATAAGAGTAGTTTCTCGGCGATGTGCCAAGAAGTGTGATTTGCTCCTTCATGAAGATCATCAGCTGTAGCGAGCGATACTCTGTGATGATGATCAGAAACACAATGCACTGCCCCCTGATCTGCCTTCACTTGTTATCACTCTCGCAAAACTCGACAATTGATTGCTATGACACATCAGACCATTTCTCTCAGGTACACAAATGTCGAGTTGCATCCCCCAGGCCGATTATCAACGACGTCAGGAAAGGTGGCGCTTACCCCTGACTACTGCACGGTGTGTCGAGCATGAAGAGCGAAGTAACGAGAGAGAGGGAGCCTCACTTTCCTTCCATCGTACGCTCGATATGCATGATTCTTGATAAAGAAGGTCATTAACTATTACACACCGAATGAGGAATCTCACTCTCTCTGTCCCCCTGTAGTGATTGGGTTGTGTGAGCTCAACGCTTGCCATCTTCTGCTGTAACCTCGCGCTCCCGGAACTTCCACTTGCATGTTCCCAGTGCTATCTGGAGAGAGTTCCTGGTAATTCCGGGGTAGTCATATCAGGAGGGACCGGTAAATCTTCCCCAAAAGAGGAACTCGTACAGGAACGGGTGAAAGGATATGAGACAGAGTTGCTTTGACATTGAGATTGCAAAGGCACGTCAAGAGATAAAGCAGAAGACATGATGATTTATAAGAGAAACCAATGTGGCAATCTGATCTGAGACTTGTGTTGGTTAAATAAGTACAGAAACAGATACTGGGGTATATTGGTGATAGTGTCCGTGTTACGTACTGCTACTATTGTCCAACGGGCCAACGGAGCAGTTAGCTTTTGACACAATGTCAACTTAGGAAAAGCAACCAATTCTCAGGCCGAGCTGAGGCATTTGTAAGTACGCAGTTGAATATCCCACAGAGTGCAAGTTGCGAAAGGTATTAGCACCGTATTTGGTTGTAACAAATACACCTTAGTTAGAAGAGAGCGTTTCCATCTCAGTATGCAGATCACAAATAGCTGATGAACCATAAAGTATTGTTATGCATCAATTGACTTGATAGGCTATGTATATTATACAAACCGTCGACTACACTTCTACTCCTCCATGAATACCCAAACTGTGATACAAGACATTATATACCAAAAAGGGTCGCGGTCAATGTATGGCCCGCGTAATGTATATCCAGGCTTTAGAGAGCCCTTCACCGTCAAAACTCCAGAGTGCCTTCTTTTATTCCCAATCGCGAGCGCCAACATATATGCGTGCGTGCGCGGCACCGTATCCCAAAGAATATTGTACCCAACTCGGTCCATCAGGTGACTCTTCCAAGGCCACCGAGGAAATGCGTAGCCAGTCCCATTTTGCCAGGCCGCTATGAATCGTTGCCAAATGTTGGCAAGTCGTGAAATCAAGAAACTCCGTTTCGCTAAATGCAGCATCCGTGTCAAGACACCTGATATGTGCTCCCCGTCCTCTTCTCATTAGGGGCGTGTCCTATTCTTTAACGTCCTTCTCTTTCAACCACTCAGCGTCTTGAATCTTTCCTCAAAGGACTTCATTTGCTCCTGCTCTAGGAGCTTCTGTAGTTTCCGCGTCTCGCGGACTGCGGCCTCTCGCTCGTCTTGGAGGTTCAGGACCTCGATTTGAGCCGTGTTCATCCTGGCGACAACGTCTTGCATCTCATGCTCAGCGTCCTCGAGGGCCTTCTCGAGTTCCGACACGCGCTCCCGAAGCACCTCCATCTGGGCGGCATCCTCAAACGACTTATCCGTGAGTCGTGGAGAGACAGGACCAGGGAATCGCGCACTGAGGGGGCTCAGGAGCGAAGGCTTGCGGCCCGATTGGAAACTAGGAGAGCGCAGGCCTCCGCGAGTAGGGCTGCTCATGCGCTGAAGGTGAGCGTTGTGAGCCTCACGGATCGCCGTGATCTCCTCCTCATGACGGTTGACCCGATCCTCCGAGGCTGTCTGTGCAGCAATGAGCTGTTCCTCCATAGTCCTGAGGCGCACCTGCAGGTCGGCGATGCGGTCCGAATTGGACTTGCGGTCGTTCTCGCCTCGAGTCACGGCATTGGCGAGACGCTCTCGGAGCTGAGCGTTTGATGAGAGTTGATGCCGAACCTGGGAAGCAAGCTCCTCCACCCGACGGGCGGATTCGTTGAGGTCATCGGCAAGGGCTCGCTCGCTCTCCAAGGTCTTGCTCTCACTGACGCTGAGCTCATCATACTGGTTCTTGAGAGCGTCAACCTCATGCTTGGCGGCGTCACGTTCGGAGACGGCGATCGAGAGTGTACGCTCTAGTCGCTCCATGGCGAGCTGGGTCTTATCATCGTTTGCCGTGTCGTGCTCGAGCTGCTTGATGCGCTCCAAGGAGTCGGCATACGCAGCCTGCAGTTCTTTGTAGGCCTTCTCCAGTGACTCTGAGGTGACAGGTCCGTTGGGGCTGGCAAATGAGCCGCTGGAAGTGCTGGAACCACTCGCGCGGGCGAATGATTCGGGAATGAGAATGTCCTTCTCCTTGAGAAGGTCACGCAGGAGGGCAATTTCCTCCTCGGCCCTATCGAGATCCATCTTCAATCCACCAAGGCCATTCTCCACCTGATACTTCTGCTCAAGGGCATCCTCGGCGCGGCGTCGGAGAACGTTAATCTCGGTGCGCAAGTTGGAGATTTCCCTCTCGAAACCAGCCTTGCGCGGTGACGTAGACATGAGTCTCTCCCGCTCGTGCTGCAAGATGCGAATCTTCTTCTCATTCTCCCGGTTTTGAAACTCCTGTCGCTCAAGTAGACTCTTGAGGGCACTGTGAAGAGCATCTCGCTGAGCCTCGACATCCTTTAGCCGCTCGGCGAGGGCCTCTCGAGATTCCAACTGCGTATTCTTAACGCTATTGGACCTCGAAAGACCCGATGGCCTCTGTCCTCGGAATGAACTGGTCGCGACCGAGTTTGATCGCGCAAGGCCACCAGACATGCCACCAGACATGGCGCGGGACATGCGGTTGAGGGGAGGTGTCGAAGTACCCGATTTCGAGCCTTGTCGCAATGTGTCGTTCTCCCGCTTCAGCATCTGAAGCTCCTGCTGCATCTTGGAGGACTCGTACGTAAGATTTGAGTACTCGGCGGCCTCTGCCTCGAGGCCTTCGACCCGCGACCTCAACTGCGGAACAATCTCATCGCGGAGATTGTCGCGCTCGCTGCAAGCCTCATGAAGCTCCCCTCGGATGGCGTTGATGAGGTCCTCAAAGTTGTTCTTAACTGTGCGCTCCTCGGACAATCGCCTCCTAAGATCGCCACAAGTTGTCTCGAGGTCCTTGAGTCGCCCGCTGGCATCCATGTTGTTCATTTGAGCCAGATCAACTTGCGATGCCCTCTCGGCAAGCTCCTTGATCTGTTGATCGAGCGCTTTTCGTCTCCCCCGCTCATCTTGTAATTTGTTGGTAAGTTCTAAACGTATCGAGGCCTTTTCTTGTTCGGCTCGTCTATGGACCTTGTCCAGTTCGTCTCGGCTTAGTTCGCTGTCGCTCGTCTTGGCTGAACTGTAGCCAGAGTCGGAGTAGTAGTCGCTGGTTCTCTTGCCAGGGGTTTGAGAGTTGTTGATTTGGTCTTGAAGTCGGTCCACCAAATCTTCCAGGTCCATCTCGCGCCGGATAGAGCTAGCTAGCTCGACGCTGATGGCCTTGAGTTCTTCTTCCATTTCGTCGATTTGCGCAGAAGTTGAAGACTGTGAAACTTGTGAGCATGTTTACCACATATATTGCGACCATTAAGCCACCCCTGGCTATAGTGTCATTGAATATGCTTACCGTTGAATAGGGGGTATCATTTGCTCCGCCGTTCCTCCCAGGCGAAATGGGCGACGATATAGATGAGAACTCCGTGGCGGATGGTGAAGGCGCTGCCCAGCTAAAGAGGGCAGCGAACGGGGAGGTTTGGCCGGGTGACTTTGGCAAGGGTTTGTTCAACTGAGGCGACGGCGTGGTCTGAACAGAAGGTGGTGTTTGTGCGCCGTCAGGTGGTGTATCGTAATTGGCGACGTCGATTGCGACCTTGTCAAGTTTCAGATGTGGAGGTGTCGGCTTTGGGGCAAACATGGGCGCAGGGGCGGATATGGATTTAGGAGTTTCGGAAGCGATTGAGCCAGTTTCTTTGACCTTGACGTCTGTTTCATCAACGTGATCGACTGCTCTGACAGCGCTAGGGCCAACGACAGTTTCTTTGTCACTGGAATCGACCTTTGTGACCTTTGCGACGGTTGCAACCTTTGCGATCTCGGCCTCTTCGTCACTGGTGTCGTCGTCGGTGTCGCTCTCGTCGAGCACGGTCTCGGGGGTAACGTCTGGCGCAGAGTCTGACTTGAAGTCTGAGATCAGATCATCATATCCATCCAGGACGTCAGAGAAGTCAGAGTGCGAGGCGGTAGGGCTGTGGCCTGGAATGTTTTGCGACCCAGCGGGAGTCGCGCTTAGGGTCGCCAGACTTTTGTCGGAGGGTCTACCACGAGAGGATTCCAGTCAGCAACGGGTTCCATGGGGAGGTGGGATTCGGCTATGTGAGACAAAGAACGGACGAGGGGACTCACTGGCCAGCCTGCGGCGAGGCACGAGCTGCGGGAGAGAATTCGTACAGCGTAGGACTGTCGACGGAATCGGGCCTGGCGAACCTCTGGTCTGGCTTTGGGAGCTGCAGCGGCGAAGGGATTGGCGATCCGGAGGAGGAGAATCGGAGAGCCAGAGCGGAAGCCGACGACGACAGAGGCTTGCGCTTGATGGGCGGCCCGGTCGGAGAGGTGACGGAAGCGGACTCGGGAGCAGCAGGGCCGGAGGCGGAAGAGCTGTAGTCGACCGTCTGGGAGCGAGAATGCGCGGCCGCGTTCCTAGGAGAGGCTTCGGGCAGAGTTCGAAGAGGGTGGTCCGATGTTGAAGAAGACCGGCGAGATATGTCGTCAGGGTCTGCAGAAGCCGAGGCAGATGGAACGTCGACAGGAGGTGCAGTAGTATCAGGACGAGTATCAGAGTTGGAGGTGGACGAAGAAGGCATCGGCACTGCAGCAGGCGCCGGGGCGGCGGCCAGGGCAGGTTCCATATTTGGAAGATATACCGACGACCGTCTCGATACGAACCCAGAGGTTAATTCGTATGAGGCCTTGGACTTGGGGGATCGCGCGGCAAGAGACCAGCCAAGTCGAGTTGGTGTGTGAGTGGTGTGGGGGGTGAGGTCGAGACAAAGGGCGTGTGACGTGTTGACCCAGGGGCCAGCAATAATGTCTTATCGCCGGAAATGGAATTGACCCATGGATAGGCGGGATAGAACAACGGACAGTAAGGGCAGGCGAACGAGTTAGCAAGAGGAAGAGAAGGAGCCCCAGGAGACAAAGTGAAGGGATGAGATGGAGAGAATGACCACGCGCCGAGCTAGAGGGGAGAATTGCAGCGATGGCTGGGGACCATGCGCGCTGGTCGACGGTCGGCCGGACTCTGTATCGCCGCTAAGTCAGGGGTCCAATGGGCCTCGAAAGAGCTTGTCGACTCTGAAAATGGCCTTGCCTTGTTGAAGCCTTCAAGGGGACGGGAGAAAGGGGGTGGGGATGCAGCCTCGGTGGGGATGACGGGCGGTTGGAGTGGGCTACTAGGTAACCTAATCCTGGACCGTGTGCGTGGGACCCCCGCAAGCCAGACCAGACCTCTTCCAAGGCAAGAAAGGCTTGGTTCTTTGGGTTTGTTTGCCTATCACCAGGCCAGAGGAGGTATCTTGAAGGCGTGGAATGACGAGGCTTGGATGTAGAACGCCTCTGGCTGGCTGACCATGTCACGGCCGGTAGCAAACGACGAATCAGCCAGTCAGACGACGAACTTGCAGAGGCGCGACACAGATGGCTGAACCACTCAGAGGTCGTCCGTACCTGAGAAGCGCCGGGAACCTGGGGGAGGCCGTGGCCTGGGCGACCAATTGCGACCGACTGACCAGGGTGGCTTTCTGGTGATGGTGGTGATGAAGGTGAAGATGGCGGGCAGAGAGGCGAGGGCAGGGGTGTACCTGCGCTAGCGCCAATGCTCAAGGTTGCCCTGGCGCTTCAGGGATTCGTCCAGTCGGTGGTGCGTTCAGGGGGCAGGCAATTACTGTAATTGACGATTGAAATGGATATCTCTGCGCATAACCACTTGCTGTCTTTAGTTCATGTATAGGCAAGGAGTGGGCGTCTGCAATGTAACCTTCCAGATATTTACCAATTCGCCGCTCTGAGTGGACGGCTGTTCTGCTGTAATGTGGCCAGCGCAGCTGTAAGTGGGAGGCAAAGACCACGCTGACGGGTTTCCGCGATTGATTGATTGATTGATGGTTGATTGCTGGAACGGCCTAGTTTTCATCTGGTTGGCCCTCTGGTAATAAAATGAAACCCTTGATGGGATGAAAGAAAAAAGAGGCGGACAAACAACAAAGGCCAACCCGTGGTCAATGCCTGTGTGTGGCTTAACGTGGTTGGGCCACCAAAGCCATGAGGCATGAGAGGGCTGGTGCAGGGGTGGGCAATTCACCAAGAGGTGGACGGCATGAATCGAGATTCCTGGGATCAGCCTGGTATTTTGATCCATCTTCTAGCGGGTGTCACGGCCATCTTTAAAGGCCATGCCATGCTGTGTGCCATGCTGTGTGACCGACACTTGTATCGTGATCGTTACCAGTTCGGCGGCTATCGAGACGGGACGCTCTGTGCATATATGCACGTAGCCGCCCGTACTATTGAAAATAAGAAAGCTTGTTCAACTACAGCGTCTGCTGAGGCAAAGTGATATCATCTGCATATATTTCTCGTTCGTCATGTCCAGGTTATCCTTGATTCCCCCAGCAACAACAGACCACACAAAACCCGCCGAACCAGCCTGGAAGGGTCTATCGAACCTCGCGTGTCTGCTAGTGCTTCACGTGCTTGACATGGACGCGGCGCTAATTAACGCTGGCTCGCAGAATTACAATCCAATGTGATATGATGCAGAGACGCACCCGACGCCGCCGGTGACATGGCAGGCTTGTTAAAGTGCAGACCCAACTTTATCTTCAGCGCAATAACTACTGTAAACGCTGGATCGTTAACCTACACCCCTGGCTCTCTTTCTTGGAACGGCAGGCCAGATGGCGGTGAGCAAGCTTGAAATCACACTAAGCGCCTTGTCATACTTCAACGGCTCTTTGCAGGTTCCATTGGCGCCCTGGCTAGAGCAGGAACCGTGGCATTGATCGACAACGCCGCGGCTTCATAGATATGTGCACGACGTCTGCGGTATCAGGAAGCGTTCGGCACTTGATGATACCGATACAAAGTTTACGCTTCATTTCTCATCGCCACATCTGCGTATAGCTACCAACTCTCAACTTGTCAGCCTCCATCTCAGGGTCTTTTCTCCCTTTCAAATTCCCGTCCATCTCCGTCTTGACTGAACCTAAAACGTAGATCAGGGTCCAAAGGGAACGATTCGGAAATTTGAATAAATGATGCAACCCTGAATCTACTCGGCCTACGGAATACAAATTGCATCTTGATCACATCAGGCGTCTTGCCTTGGACGGCTTGAATCTGGGGCCAGTTCGGCTAACCAAGACGAGGTCCATCTCCGGGTTGGTTAACAGGGGGTGAAGGGGGGTCCATGATGTGCTCATTTACGAAAATACAATGGTAGGAACCTCTTTATTACCGTGGCAGGCTGAGGCTAGTATAGATGCGTGCCATTTGTTGCCGTGAACTTTCGATAACTGCCGCCTCAAGGGTAGATGACGAGGGAGCTTGTCGATCCCTTGTTCTAGCCAGAAAACCCCTTCCCTTAACAGAGGAACAGCGGCATATCTCGGAAGACGGCCAAGTAGACCATCATGTCAACTTCATCAGAAGAAAAGCGCCGTCTCCAAGCTACCGCGTAGTACGCCGCCAACTTGCATATCTCTCCTCGAGTCGAGGCCAACGAACCCTGATCTCACGATTGAGAACCCACCCCCACCGATCGAAATGAGTGGCGCTTGCAGCGCGCAATAAACCACAAAACACAGACCTCTTACAAACCAATGTCGATCGATAGGGGAGGATACGACGGCGACGTTGATCGCAACCCTCGACGGAGGGTGTTCGAGTTCGCCGCCGATCGTAGACTCAGCTTGCGTAGTTTTCCGGGGTTGCCCTCCGTTCTGGGAAAGACAGCCAGCCTCTTCTCGTAAAATCGAATCCCTTTACGGAAGTACAGCTGCTGTAGGGTATTGGCATCGTCATGGGTCAAGATGCCATTGGGCGCGTGCGTGAGATGACATGATTTGCTCATCTGCGTTCATAAACAAATCAGCATGTAGCACCGAGTCTGCAGCCATCGTCTAATAGCTCTTCATATGCGTGTGATTACTGTGATTGCTAATATGTATCCAACTACACGCCTCGAGTCATTTTGCTTTTGCCCGTTGCGAATCAACCTATCCTGTTGGTGGCCCTGAGACATGCCACCAACACCATCCGAGGTTATAAGCCGAGACCTCGAGGCAAGGCGCCGTGTGAATTGTGACAGATGAAAGCTGACAGAACCAGAAACCAGGGCCACGGGAAACCTAAGACAGGCCGCATTGGGATGCCTTATTCCAAAACGGCCGAGTTGAATGTGGCTCTTGGTCAAGATCGACAACCAACGGTAGCTTGACAGGTACTCGAACTCCCCTATACCCAAGGATCATGGACACGTAACTAGGCACCAGACACAAACGAGCAACTGAAACGCTGTTTAATGATATGTTATCTATACGCTGTTATACCCAACAACCCACTGTAACAATAATCCAATAGAGACGCCTATTATACCCAGAAAAGGCTCCATCACTAAACTGGCTTCCCCTTTGGCAACAGAGTCCAGTGGCCACTACACGAGCACTTGCGCTGTTGCCCCAGAACAAATGTGAACCCAGGACGGCTGCCAAACACATCCTCCATCACTGCCGCACACCGCGTGCATCGTCTCCATTGACGGTTGGGAGAAGGTTTTATCTCCATCCGCTTAAACACGTCAACGTAGAACATGCCCCGTGCCTTCTTCTCTGCTAGGCTGTGTTCATCGTCCTGAACCTCGAGGAGGTCGTAGTTTGCAAAGAACAGCCGCGACGGGTCCGTGGAGCCTCGGAATGCTGGTAGATCTGTGGTGAAGAATTTCTTCATGATCTGAAGAAATGCCGGCGGAGGCGACGCAGCCAGGAGCATAGAGAGTTCGAACTGGATTCGAGCTGTCTTGACAGCCACATCGATCTGCTTCCCTTGTGGCGCGTTACGTTGGGCCTTGACAAGGTTTGGGAGGAAGACTTGGTAGGCTTGCCTAATCTCCTTGCTGAGCTCAGTCAGGAGAGCCTCAAACTCCGCCACCTTGACGAGCCCCGACGACGTCATTTGCTGCATCTTTTGATATGCCTGCTGCAGCTGAGGAGCTGTCCTGCCAGTCGACGAACCATCTGCCACGGCTGACTGTCGACGATAAAAGTCAATGGCTCGTGTGCTCAAAGCCTCCAAGTGGCCCAGTCTCCGGCAAACTGCCGATAAGAAGCCTCGGCTGGACGAGCTCAGGAGGAAATGAAGTGAGATATTGCCCTTTTCATGCAAGTATGGGGCGATCTCGTTAAAACGTTCTTGGGTTAAGAGCTCCAAGAACTTGTTGTCGTTCATGAGTTCAAAGAGACAATCAATCAACCAAGCCACAAGATCCAAGGCCCATTTGCCGCAACCAGCAAGCGTTTCTACGACCTCTGTATCAACTGTAAGCGACTACCCTCAGTACCAACTTGCGTGGCCAGACTACTTACCAGGTTCATCCAGAGGACTCAGCTTTTCCCTTACAGTCAGGGGAGTATTGCTCGCAATCGTAACAAGAACCACGGCGTTCCGCACGTTTAATGCCAGCATGGAAATTCTGCCCTGGAAAGATCGAGAATTGAACTCGCCGCGGTATCCCAATGCGTTCATGATGCTAAAGCAATACTGTAGCGAACCATTCCGCACAAGGGCGTCGTGGTGGGTATCCTCTGAGTAGTCCACTTGGATTTTGAGAATTCTGATAAGTTCCGTAACCCAGTCTTGGACAAATCCTGTTCTCAATAAGCGGATATTCACGCTTGTCCCAGCACAAGTAACTTACTCTTTTTTGTGGTGTATGGCCGGACAATGGCAAGCATGTCATCATAGTTGTTTTGGTAGAACATTGACGGTGCAGCTGTCACAGTCAAGGCGGCAATGCTCCCAGAGTAGTGTGCTAGGTTTATCAGTAATACGTCCATGGACCTGGGTAGGAGTGGACATACGATCTTGCATACCGTTCCCAATATCGCCTAGAGGAAAATGCAACTTGTTCCACCTAATTTTTCCATCATCGGCCATCTGGATCATGGAGCAGTAAGTGGGCGAAAAGGCCACTTGCTGGCCTAAAGAATTGTTAATGCACATCATCATGTCGACAAGAAGACTTACAAGGCCCTTCATCGGCAAAGGTCCATCCTAACTGTCGAAGATTGATAACCTTGGTTGTGTCTTGGTTTGCATAGAGCTCCTCAAACGTGAGCCGGTCGCGAAACTCGACCGTGCCATCCGCAAAAGCCAGGACCAGCACCTTGCCGAAGTGAAGTGTGTGGAATGCGATGACAACTTTATTGATAATGACGGGTGCAACCTTGTGAAGTTGTGTGATGTTGGGAAGCTCTGAAGAAAGGCTGTTTCGTCGACCCCCGAGCTGCTCAAATGCCTGATGCAGGTGTTGTCGTGACTCGATAGCTTCCCACCGATCGATGAAACTCTGGGCCATTTGATAGGGCCCCTCATTGGAGGTGCGTGACCTGACAACGACAACCATTGGCGGTGTGGTGTTCATACCAGTGCTGTCCATCAGCGAGGGGAGAACCTCCAAGTGAGAGAGCTCGGCCATGGAAGCATCGTTGTTCGAATCACCAGAGCCTCCCTGCAGCCAATTTGTGGTAGCTAGGTGTTTCTCAACCAAGGATGGATTGAGGTTCCCGGCTGGCCGGCCAGCGCTCTTGTCGGGCTGAGGTGTTTGGCCCCAGTGTATCTCGATCCTGACCAGCCTTAATTGCTTTGAACTTGTAGCCAAGGCGAGAAGTAGGTGCTCTATCAGTGGTCAGTACTTGAACATTGGGTTGATGGGCGGGCACGCACTCTTCTCTGAGGCAAACGCAGCATGTGTGATGGCATCATCAGATGAGCTGACACTCTCAAGCTCTATAGTAGTTTCCTCGATCCTGTTGTTATTTTGCGACCATATCATTCTGAGAACACCGTTTGTGGTGAGGGTGAATAGAGCGCTCTTTGCCGGGTTGGGGTGTGAGGGACCACCCGCTTGAACAAAAGAGCTTTCATATGTATAGCCGTTGCCATGCTTTGTGGCTGGTCCGTACATGACATTGTAGGACTTTCATACTCCGTCAGAAAGAAATTCAAGGGCTTTCCGACTTGCACATACCTGTTGGTTGGACGGAGTGATGCTGAGCCAGTAAGCTCCAACGACAGCGTGCACATCGTCAACGGGATCAGTGTCCCATTTCCTCTGGAGGAAAGGATGATTGAGAGAGATGGAGAAGCTGACAATACTGACACGTCCGACTGCATCGATGATGGCCAGGTCAGGGCTGCTCGTGTTTGCCCATACTAAGTGGACTAGAGGGACAGCGGGTGAGCCCTTGACAAGTTGACATGTGGTTGGTTCACTGAGATCCCACGCGCCATTGTCTGTACTGCGCCGCAGATAGCGAAGCTCGAGAGTCTGGCCGTCTGGCGTGATGGAAGCGATGGTGCCGGTTCTCGACCAAGACACAGTCCTGTTATGAGGTTAGTTGAAGTGTCCACCGACATATTTGCAATTTTCATACTGGCAACATCCTCGGCTTCTCAGATCGTCCATCCTCTGTTGGAGCTGTTTGCTTGGAGCCCTTACGGGAAGAGAGAGGCCCACGGCATCGCCAAACAGGTCGTCGACATCGTTGAGGTCCACTGGCATGGCATTATCCAGCATGAGAGGCATCTTTTCCGCGGTCATTGGAAGAGCGACGGGGTATCAAAAGGAAAGTTTAAAAAAAGAAGTAAGAATACATGAGTAGCAAAAGTTGAACTCTGATTCACCGACCCAACATGTCCGGGCGATGAACAGTGATGCTTGAGTTGTAGCTGAGATAAAGTTAAAGATGGATGGCTGGACTGAGAAAGGCTGAGGCTGAGGCCGTGGGTGTTGGCTGACACGCTGTCTCATTGGCTTGTGCTTTTGCCTCCAGTGGATGCCACGCCGGAAAAACGACGGCAAGACATAAAAGTTCACGACGAGACGCGTTGACTTTAGCGCGTCTGCATCTCTCAACTTGGAGAAATTGAGGCCTTCATGTGTCATTGGGACTTCTTTGTTCATCTGGATGAGATGTTGACTACCTCATGCAGACGCAATCTCATATCGTCTTTGTTTTGGAAGGGAGGTTGAAAAGATGGCGTGTCTTCTGACGCTATTGGCCACGGGAGGCTGCTTCAACCACGTCTTTCAAGTTGAAGCTTGTCTTGACTCATCATCCACGATGTTTGTGTTGGCTCATGCCCTCACCATCTTGAAGCATCACGAACACAAGAACTGCAATTATGAGAGGCAGCTGACCGAGGTACTGAGCAACTGCCACTGAGCTTGTGCTCACGTGGCCAGTTCGGTTCGTCTACGTTCGTGTTAGCTCGTGCCATCTCACAAAGACGATTCACTTCGAATCACTGTCAAATTGCCATCGCCTACGCCGCCTAGAGAAAATCGCACCATTCCCCCCAAGCCGCTTAGCCATCTCGGCAGTTGGTCTTCGCTCACTGCGACGTTTGACACGCCGGGCTCACCCTGCCTAGCGATGTGGTTCCCGGACGTTGGTGTCGCTAGGCGGAGCCACCGATGGCTATCGCGCCACGCCCGGACGAGTCGAGCACAGTAATGGGGCGACTCCTTTCATCACGGGCCCTTGGATGCAAGTGCACATATGCACGGCAGACGGTAAGTGGCGCCCAGAAGCGAAGCCTGGCCCTGAAGAGTGCGTCGTCTGTGCTTCTCATGTTGTGCTCCACACGCTCCCATGGGCGCAGTTTCAGGTACAGATGATATTATGGCTTATCGACGATGTCAACATCTCCATACCCTTTGCATCGTACTGTGTGTTTCTAGAGACTCATCTCCATGATTACGTGTATCTTGAAACTTGCAAGGGAACATGTTCAAATACGAACGGGATCACCGGGCCCAAGCCGGTCTCGGTTTGATCGGGAGGGTCTACTGCTGGGATAGGTATTTTGAGGCTGTTTCCCCGTGGTCAACGGTGAGCTGCCCTGCTAGTCCTGCCCACTCACTGCTGTTGGCGAACCCCGGAGGCGGCTCTGAATGGAGTTGATGTGCTGGTGCAGCAGTGACCCACTGGGACCAGATATACGGCGACCTCAACCAGGGCTCGTGGGTCGTGTTGTGACCCAGAATGTTCTCCAAGGCAATGGAATGACCCTTTAGAGTTGAAAATTCAGCTGTTGGGTTACATGGACGTTTCTCTTCCCCAGATGGATCGACAGGCTGAAAATAACAGTTTTGGGGTTGTTAGATGGACATCATGACGCTCGTTCAAGCGTAACGCAATAGCTGTCGTCAGCCAAATAGGCCAAGACACCAAGATGGACGAACCCCCGGATAGTCCGTCCTGGTCACTATCACGGCTCACGGCACTCTCGAGAGACCAGGGTGAGGCCTAGCCTGAAGGATTTCCAACAACTTGACTTCCGCTCCTTTAGTCTGACTTGACTTGTTGACTGGGTTGAAAACTCGGTGAAAGAATTGCTAAAAGCTTGGCTGTCCCGTAACTGATCTGTACCTCGTACTGGAGTCCTCTGTATCCGTTCCACCACAACCCATCGGGTTGAAGCCGTAGGTTCGTCGATGGAGTTGTGTAACCACCACGATAATGCGAACCATGACGGTTGGCGTAATTGCTCACGTCCTCGGCTCCGTCATCATTATCGGCCACGGCGAGGCGGCAAATGCCGCCGGCATCGTTCCCAACAAGCCCCGGGATCCCTGGGAGGCTCATTATTGCTTTTGCCTCTCAACGTAGAAGATGATCCAACGGCCAGGGGATCCAAAGCAGACGATGTGCCTGAACTAAGCCCAAAGTCAATATCTTCAAGGAGGAACCCAAAAAGTTGGGGCACCAATGTGGCACAGCCAGTTGCACAGGGGTTTGCTGGCCGCCTGTTGCCAACGTCAACTGCTCGCTTTCGGTCGCCCTGCCGCGAGATGCTCTCGAGGAACCGGGCGACAGACGTCAGAGCCTAGCTCGACTATTCGGGAGAGATGCCCAAAGAGACTCAACGGGACAAGGCCGTTGGCCACATCAGGAACCGATGGCTCAGGAGTGGTTCCTTCGGATGCCTGTCACAGGGGCCGCTTAAAGATAGCATTGAACGGTCAGGCGTGCCCTGGCTAGTCGGGCACCGGCCCCAGCTCCCTGTTGCCCTCAGCGTTGCATGGAAATCTGGCAGTTGATCTCACATGTCTTGTCGTGTCCTCCTGGATGTGCTGACGATTATGGTTGGACGCGAGGCGGCTGCATGAGGCCGAACAGAGTTGAGCTTGGCATCCAAAGGAGGACGAAGGAATGCAGGGTTAGGTGATTGGACAGACCCAAGTAGCTGATAGAAGCCCCTGAGTTATCGAGGAAAAGGAATTTCGAGGCAGAAGTGACAGACAGCTCAATTAGGTCTGACGTTGGCTACCCTTGGCTACCCTTGGCTCGTCGGGCGAGAGCCCCAGCCGTGCAGAATCGAGGTTGGTGGAATCGAGACAACGTGGATCCACCGATGTTTGCTGCCGTCTCTGGGGGGCGCCTGAGGTCTGAGCCTCATGAGAACGAGTGAGCAAGTTGACGCGGGTAGTGGGCGAGCGGTGGATCACATCACTCCGGCTTCCACCTCATCCACCGGTGCAGCGGGCCCGGGGCAGAGACGGCCTTGCAGAGACGGCCTCGAAATGGCCAATGTCAGGTGCATTGGTGCCCCCCAGACAAAGGGGCTAACAGAGATGGATCACGGCTTGCAACCCCCCAGACTCAAAGTCAAGCTTGTAGTACTCGGCAGAGCTCTAACGTTAGCTGAAGCTCGGCTCTCCGGTCGCGGCGTTGAGATGGCGCCCCCCTCTCGTCGAGGTGCCATTATTCAGCCGAACGCAACGTTCTGCTGCCGTGAAGGCGCCCGGGATTTTGGGATGCCGGCTGTGGTGCTAGACTCGAGGCTAAAACGGATTGGCCTGGTGGGTTGCAAGGACGGACGGTGAAGGGCAAGCAAGGCCAAGCATTGGGGAGGGGAGGCCGCGAACTGGGGACCATTTCTGCCAGGGACCAGGGGCTGAGGATTGGCGGCGACGGGCACCGACATAACTTGATGCAGCGCCGTGCTTCAACAAGAATGTGACCATGTCCATGTACATAGTCTGTAGATCCATGTCTTGTTCGCCCGTTAGCTGGCCTCTGCACGCGGACTTTGTTCGTTTCGTAGACCGTTCACTTTGGCCTTTTCGACGGGACGACGGGGACGAGGACGGGGGGAAAGCCAGCGGTCGGACTGTGTCCGTACCTATGAATCTGGAGTCAGTTATGCCGCCCGAAGCTCATGACCCCATATGACACTTGCGCTGCCGCCGGTGAAGTTGGTTACCTTAGATAGATCGTGGGTGGCCGGTCTTTTCTCCCATGCTTTTATTTTTTTCTTCTTTCGTCATATGTAGAGGGGTCCAATCTCCATTGCAACGCCAAAATCCTCGAGCTTTTTCTTCCTTTTCGCAATCTTTGACTTCTTTGTGAGAAAGGCCTTTTTCAAATTCTAGCAGCAACAGAAGCAGCAAAAGCCGACGACCGGGCAGTTGGTTAACGTCATCAGACTAACCTCAAAGGAGAGATCCCGTACCTGCCGATTTGCGAATTCACGGTTCCCGACGACGACTGCCACTGCCTGCGAAGGAAGCACTATGAACGATACCGGGGTCTTTGGGCAAGTGTGAACAGGAGTAGCGACTTCCTCCCTCGCGTCCACGTGAAGCCCTCACCAAACCAACTTCTTCCAAGAGTCGTCGACTGAGCTCTACTCTCTCTCTCTCTCTTGTTGTCTCCCCGTCGATCTTCACTCACACCAACGGCAAACGAAACAGGCAAGGGCGAGAGGCGCGCCCGCGGGGGCCAGGTTGACAGCAGTGGACCTTGCATCACGGTTCATTTCCAAATCCCTTCATGATCAGCGCTCACCATCCAATTCAATCACCGCTCCCTGTCGCAGAAATCTAAAACCCTGCTCCTTTAGCTGCCGCCTGCCCCAATCGACTCTTTACTGGGCTTCGTCATGGGCCAGGGCGATGGAGAAGATGCGACGCCGGTCTTGAGTCCTCAGTGGACTAGAGGCGGATGGCCAACGCAAGGTGTATCCGCGGACGGCAATATCAAGGACGATAACAATCGTCTTACTGTCAGCGATATTAGCGACGCTGCCGAGTCGCCTTTCGATGTTGATAATAATAGAACCTTCCTCGACACTGAGACCCTCTGCTCTCGCTCTGGCAGTTCGTCCCATCATCTACACCCAAGGCCTCTGCATCATTACCAGCGCCGACCAGTTCACGCCGACAGCCGTATACATGCACAGCATGCACATGCGTATGCACCCACATTCGCAAACCGCCATTCTCGAGAACGATCCGAGCCGCAACTGCAAACAGGGCGACGCCACCATCCCACCGAGCTCGACCTTAGCGATACTCTGACTACTGACCAGGACCGAGATTTCGGTGACAAGAGTTTCTTGATATCTCGCCCAACGAGCATCGCGACCATGGCCATGACGACAAGTACGACAGATGTATCGCCAATGCCATCAGGTCTGAACCATCCATGGCAGGTCGAGCTACGTCTCCCTACTGAAGGTCTCCTGGATGACGGCCAGCGCCCCAACCTCCAACAGTATCACGACTTGCTCAGTGAAATCGACTCCGAATTTCTCTTTCCCGATAGTGTTCTTGGCTCAGTCGACAATCGCCCATCTTCGTCCCGTAGCCACCTGCTCCAGTGGCGGCGCAATCGAAGCTCCGAGTCTGATTCTTCGAACCCTCGCGCTTCTTCTGAATGCCAGCCTCAAATGGATGATAACCGGCCGTCAATGATGATCACGAGGGAGGAATTCGAAGCACTGCCACCCACGATCAAGAGAAAAGTAAGTTTGCTTCTTTCACTATTATCACTTGCTAGCCTATTGTTTCTGTTCGGACTACTTTCATTCCGTTTTCCTCTCATCCACCGAATGGGCCGAGGAAGACATGCAGGCGGGCTGCTCATTCTTGACGCCAGCCCTGATGGGCTATCTCACTCATACCCCTTTCCCTCACATCTTCACATTAACCCAGAAAGCAAAGCCGAGAATCACCGAAACCATGGTCTTGGGTGACCTTCTTGACAGGGCTGCTTGGACAAGTGTCTTGCGATATCTGGGTCAGACAACACGGCATAGGGCGGCCATGATTCGACGAGCCCTGGCTGCATCCGCCTCCACGGGTGCTGCTCTGCAGATGCCGGGGGGTTAGTTGCCGCCTGGGCAGCAGACGAGCAAACCAGTAGGACCGTTAAGCACTCGGCGGGAGACCAAGACCACTCCCAAAAGCCACCGCCCACTGGCACCCATGTCTCGGCCATGCCTCCTCTGGCCTGGCTCATGGCGCCCGTTGTGGTGGCTCCACGCAGTCTGTGGGCTGGGCGCTTGGCCATTGGTCGAACCAGGCTCAATATTCTCCCATGTCTTCCCCCAATATCCCCTAGCATCCAGAGCTGAGCGACAAAGTGAGCTCTCTCCTTTGCCCAGCAATCACATCCCCAGCCCAAGGCGCTGTGACAAGGCCCTAGGCCTGCAGTTCCTGGACGATCCATGCCACTCGGAGCAGAAGGAAGCTCGTGCACAACCAACAGCCGGACCTCATCCGCCCCAAGACAGTGGTGTTCGGGGCCCCACGAGCCCTCACCTCAACGACTCTCTGCCCTGCTTGTGCCGCTTCGTTCCTGGATTGAGACATGTCCATTCCCTTTCGAGTTTTGCCCCTCTCTCTCGCCTTAAGAACCAGGGATCCCCCTCAATCACCTGCATTCTACTATCTGTTGTTCACTTCATTTGTCTTGATGTAATTTCTGGGTTGGCTGTCTGTTGCTTTGTTCGTTGTGTCTTGTGCCAATTCTGGGTGCTAAATATTGACCTCGTGCAGTACTTTTCAACAATTGAGCGATCACAATTCACCCATTACTCCGGCTTGGAGTCCCGTTCATGCTTCGGGAGTGTCGGACACGACCATCTATCACCCCGTTCTTCGCTGCCCAAGTCTTCGAACTGGGGCGAGCTGGAGAGACCGGTTACTTCTGATAGTTCGACTCTCTACTCGAACCGCCGACCTCGGATTACATCAACGGATCAACGGTTCTACGCGAATCTTCCCGAGAAGATAAAACGCCGCCATCTGACTGACGAGGAACTCTTGATCGCCCTCGACCGACCAAAATCGACTCCCGAAGCCGTGGAAGAACCATTGGACAAAGACAAGAAGCGTCCGTCACAAGAAATGAGAATGCAGTCTGCTCAGTTCAGCCCAGGGCTGTCTGACGACCAATCGTCGTTCTCGAGCGTACAGCGCCGAAAGAGTGACAGAGAACCTCGCCGTTCGGACAACAACAGGCCGGATTCTTTCTACGACAGCTTCCGGTGGCTCGAAGATGAGGAAGGCCTGGATCTGCGTCTGTATCTGGACGATTACCACATCAATCTCCGTGAGGAGGTGCCGGTTCCAAATAAAAGCCGCAGACCATCGTTCCGACGGCATCTGTCGATCAACAAATTGCCATTCGGCAGACCCTCGGTTTCTTACACGAGACCTCTTCCCAGGGAAGGAGTTGTGTCACCAACCTCTATCTCTCCTTCAGCCTCTCAGAACTCTACCATTGGCTCATCGGGGCACATCCGACGCAAGTCTCGCGCTCTATCCTTGGTGTCCCCCAACAAGCAGATGTCACCACGCTCATCCCCTCCTATCCCTCCTATCGATCCTGCGGCAACTCATTATCAAGACCCTGAAGCCCGCCAGAAGCTGCGAGCGTATCTCGCCTCACCCCAAAAGTTTGATGAGGCAATCGAGTTTGGGTTTCCATCCAAGGATGGCTCGCCCCGGGAGCCCACATTTACCAGACCCGTCGGGTCCAAGAAAGAGAATGCCAAGGAGTCAGACAAGTTCCGCAGTTTCTTGGAAGACGACCGGTCATCAAGATACAGCGATGATGCATCAGTAGCCGAGCCCGAGTCACCGAAAACACCTCAGCTGTTTGACAAGCCGGCGCCGGTGCGACCAGCCCGGACAAGCATTGAGCAGCCTCCATGCGCCCCCAGGAGCGACAAGAGTATCCTGGATCAGGCTTCATGTCGAGAGATGACTCTTCGCATGACGCTGACGCGACCGGATCTTCGGCAAAGTGAGGATCAAATCTACGGTTGGAAGCAGCCCGGAAGCAGCCGAGGGGGCCCTTCTCGGGATGAGTCCACCACCAGCACTGTCTATGCTCGCGATGGTAACCCGAAAGAGAGCATCGAGAGGCAGCTCGCAGCCTTGGACGAGTGGGGTGAGGGCGCTGAGCACGACAATGGGGTTGTCAAGAGGTTCTGGAACCGGGTCAAGCGGACATGATTGCCCTTGACGGCCTCTTATTCAACACCTACTCTCTCACCAAAGAGAGCACTTGAGAACTATCTGATGCCCCTGTGGCGCTTCTACGGAAGCTTGTTCTTTGCGGCATGAGGCTTTCATGCCGATGGGTTTTCAAAGCGAATCGTTACGATATGATCTCCTTTTCGTCTGTTAACAAATACCCCAAATTGTTTTTTAATCACCATAGACTCCCATTCTGCTTTACTAGTCACGGCCTCGTCGACTTGCGGGGCGGTACCATCCATCGTTTAGCACATCAACTACAATCACTTAAAGGACAGGGAGGAGTTGAGGGA
Source organism: Fusarium vanettenii 77-13-4 (assembly GCF_000151355.1). Lineage (NCBI taxonomy): Eukaryota > Fungi > Ascomycota > Sordariomycetes > Hypocreales > Nectriaceae > Fusarium > Fusarium vanettenii. The sequence continues at coordinate 1,423,857 of NW_003315881.1, forward strand.
GTTTTCTTGTTGCCTGCTGTTTTGGAAGGGTTCACGTCATCAATAAAGGCTCCTGGTTGCATTGGCATCAGAATTTAGGGAGGGCCAAGAGGATACGACTCGGAGTTGCAGGCTGTGGGCCCTTGGGAAGCAAGGCGTTGTATCAAAAGCGAAATCCATATCGAAATGACAATGAAAAAAAGATGATGAAGAAGACATTTGTGTAACCTTGGGCACATGTGCTGACATGGATGTTTGACACGTTGCTTGTCCTTGTGTGACTGTATATAACCTTGAACAACCTACCTCTTGATGCAACCTCGGACCTTGGAGTAACTCTTGGACTCTGTGTGAGCTGCATCACTTCCCACAAGGAGAGAAGGAAGGGGGGGGGGGACCACAAGAGGCCAAATAGGGAGTAGCACAGAGAAGGAGACGCATATGCGAACTGTTGTGCGTCTAGCCAAGCTCTGTGGCGTAGTAGTTGGCGCCGGGCGGACATGTGCGCCGGAAGGGTTTCGTGGCTTGCAGCACCGGCGCCGTGCCGTCGGAGCCTGCGTCCGTCTCCAGTCCGAGAAGGAGGGGGCGCCATCTCGATGATGCCAAGGAGGAGGCCCTCTCGTTTCGGCTGTATCAGTTTGCCAAGATGCATGTTGTGATATCCGATACTGATTTGTGTGTTCCAGTCTGTAAGGAGTTCAAGATGGACAGCAACGCGGATTCAGTCTTAGAACCATGCTTCATATTCCAAAGAGTACAGATAAACTGCTAATTATACCATCCTGACCGTCCATTCTATATCCCCAAGGAAAAGAGTATCCATCCGCTCATCCTCAACATATAAACCCATGCCACTCACTGTACTTTTCGGCGGCAGTCCCTCCAGTCAATACACCATATTCTCATGTTACAGTCCAGTCCCTGGAATTCCTGTCGTAGCTCGTACAACCCATCAAACCTCTTCGTCGCTCTCCTCACCGAGCAGCTCTCCTTCGTCATCATCCACCATCGAGTAGTCGCTTCGGGCGAAGCTATCGCGAGTCGTGTACCGTCTCGACCAGTTGCCGCCTCGGCTTCGGTTCGAGACCCGCTCGTACACACCTGTAGCAGATCGCCACAGTGAGATGATGACGAGCGGCATCGCAGCAGCCACTGCTGCCACGGCAGATATGGCGATGACGGGATACTTGATCCATGGCTGATCGCTGTCAAACGTCGAGCTGTTGTCTCCCAGTCGGATCTGGCCGAATTTGCCACTCCAGTTGCGCCAGACGTACCAACCGATGGCGGCAGCCAGGCCGATTGGGATCACGACGGCGAAGAAGATGACCCAGCCCGATGTTCGGTGCTTGCGCTTAAACTCATCCTCGTATCCCTCGCAGGCGTGCTCATCCGATGTCTTGTCTAGCTCTACACCGTCCTTACAAGTCGTCAGCGGCAGGCGACGATAGCCCGTCGGCTCAAACCAGGTTGTCTCGTTAGGATTCTGCTTGCACCATTCCTCGCCGGATAGGGGCTGGAAGCCTGGAACCAGGGAGCATTGTCCATGGTTGTCCAGCTCGTAATTGTATGCACTACCTCGTGTTAGCTTTACTCGACTTGACTTGACTTTAGTTATCAGAGGCTTACCATTCGAAATCTCGTCGAGTGCATTCGCAATTCTCGTATCCGTGCAACAGCGAAAGCGTCGCCTTGTTGAAGCACTTGCGATCCTTCTTCTTTCGCAGATACTTGGCCACGTGCCCAAAGAAGCAGTCGTTCTTTTGAAGCGGGTGCTTGGGAGACCACAGTTCGTAGTCAGAGGCAGACGCATCGTCCTTGTACTCGCAGGCCTTGTCCGTCAAGCCCGTGAAGTCGATGTTGACGGAGAACAGCTGCTTGCTATCTGATCGGCACCACACCAAGAAGTTTCGGGCCGCTCCGGTCTTGACCGAGGTCAGGTCCAGGATGGTCACCTCCTTGTCCGTGAATTCATACTCGTTCCATGTTTCGCCCTCGTCAAGTGAGTACGAGACAGTCTTGGTCTTTGCGCCGTTTCCATGGGTGGCTCGCTCTGCGAGGACAATGATTGAGCCCTGGTCGCCATATTGCCAGGTCCAGGCGCCCTTCTTGACGTTCTTCCAGTTGATTCCGCCATCTGCAGACATGAAGGTGTCGGCATCCTTCATCTCCCCAAGAGTCGAACCAACGTTTCCAACGCCAAAGATCAAGCCGATCGCTTTGCTCGCCGAGAATGTCCTGCGCTTGTTATCCCGCTCCGTGTAGTGATGCAGATGCAGAGCACACTTGCTGTCACCTGCGGAGCTGCACTTGTACGCCTTGCCATCCACATCCTTCGAAGGGGGTGGTAGGAAGTCCCATTCTGCGCCGTCATTGTGCGAAATCTTGGTTTGGATCTCCTTCTTGCCATCCTTCTTGTCGGGGTTGGCGACGACGTTGATAAGGGTAACACCCTCAAGTCCGGCAACCTTTTCAAAGTCCACATAGCCAGCCTCGTCCGAGTTCACGTTGGAGGCACTCAACACGTACGTCGTACCGTTGGAGTTGCTCTTGATGATTGAACCACGGCGTCGACCATCTGAGAGGTCGGTGGCAACAAACAGGTTGACGGCATGGTTAGAGCTGTCCAGAACCGTGTACAGGCTTGAATGGGAGTCGTGAAAGTTGTACGGGAATTGGGCGGCCTCAAAGTGCTGTCCGTCAAGACTTGCAATTGCCTGTAGTCCAGCCTTTTCTTTGCCGGCCTCGGTGACCTCGTCAGTAGCGAGAATGAACTCGTTCATGGTAGCGAAGCTTGCCACCGTGCCATTGTGGATGAGCTTGTCATCAGCAAGGAAATCATTGATCGTCACGATGGTCTTTGGGGACTCGAGGTTCTCTTCTTGGTGGACGAGACAGACGATCTGTGTGAGAGGGCGGTACTTGTATGCAGAATTACCCGTGAACTCGCACTTGGTCGCATATCGCACCAGCGTCTTCCAATGATCGCCACGATCTGTGGAGATAGACGCGGCAGGGAAACAGCTCTTGCTTCCGGATACGTCGTCGCAATGCTTGCCAACCCAGATAAGCCAGTCCTTCTTGTCCGGGTGGAAGCTCAGAGTGAAGTCGTCCGAAGCTACAGGTGTTTTGAAGCTGTGGAAGGTCTGACCGCGGTCAATCGTGTAGAGGATCTTGTCGGTTTTGGTTGAGAAGAACATGACATCCTTGAAGTAGTCGTGATGGAAGATTTTCATAATGTCTTCTTGATCGAGGATGCGTTTCCACGACTTCCCGTGATCCGAGGTGAGCCACACCTTGTTTTCCACCTGTACACTGTTGCCTGTCCTTTCTCCGATGGGCCTAGCAATAATGGTCTCGTCTGTGCCCGAGCTGGAGTCTCCACGAATGAGATAGTACTTTTGCATATCCAATGCTTCGGAATCGAAGTCGTTCTTCTTGTGCGAGATCTCGCCGTTTGCTGGAACGCTGGGAGACGAACCATCACCTCCAGAGTTGCCACCGCCGCCTTCAGAACACTTTCGCTCCACCTCGTCGTCCTTCTGGGCACCCTTTGTTCGCTTGCACTGGTTTCCAGGAATCATTCGCCAGCCAGAGGATCCCTTGAATTTATCGTCCTTGTCCTTGCATGCGCCCTGTGGCATAGGAATGGATCCAACCCTCTTGCAGACAGTCCTGTCCTCAGGGTCTCTCTGGAAGTTGTAATCGCATTCGAAATCGGCATCGGTACAGTCGCAGGGCTCATTGATGGGCTCAGGATCCTTGAAGTTGCTCTTGATAAAGCAGTCTGCTTTCTTGGTGCGGCGCTTGTACGTCTGCTTACGGCCCATGATACAGGTCGCTTGGCCCTTGTCATCCACTCGGGCATTCCAAGATTCCATATCCTTGTCACCGCACGTTGACTTCTCAAGGGCCTCGAAATCTAGAGCAACCATGTGGTACCTCTTATCATGCTCGCCGATGAGGAGGAACTTCAGGCTGGTCGAGTCTTGAGTGGTCGTGAGGAGCGCAGGCCTGATCTTCAGGTCTTTCGGCAGTGGGACAGATTCCCAGGTGTCGCCATAGTTGAGCGAGTACGAGACCTTGTCAACATCCTCTTTGGCAGAGTCGCGGACAGCAACAAGGATAGTGCCTGAATCACCAAACTCGTACTTGTGAGGGCCCTCAAGCGCCTGCTTCCAAGTTACTCCAGCGTCGTCAGACACGTAGAGGTTGGAGTCATCGAATTTGCCAAGAGACTTGCCCGTGTTTCCATTGCCCATGACCAAGCCAGGAGCTGGGCTCGAAAATATGCGCCCGATGTTGTTGATCTGGGTCATGGAGTGGAGATGAATCCGTTGATCGCCAGCCTTGACCGGCTCAAACGTTCGACCGTCATCAAAGGTGATTTGGGTGACAACAACCTTCTCGGCGCTGCCTTCGTCGACATCCTTGCCATTCTCGACCGTGTTGACAAGGAAGATGCCTTGGATGCCGCTAATCTTCTCAAAATCGACATGACCCTTGATGTTGCGGTTGGTGTATGGGATGTTCTCGGTAAAGTAGGTGCCATTGGAGTTGCTCGTGAAGATGACACCCATGGGCCTGGACGGATGAGATGTCATGACATCGATCTGGATGCTATAGTTTGTGCTCTCAAGCACAGTATAAGCCTCTTGGTTGATCTGGTGGGAATGGTCATGGCTGTCGTCGCTGGGGAACATGGCCCGGTGCCACTGGTTGGCGTTGCTCGTGACGTAAAGAGCCATTTCGTCGCTGTTGGCGGATGACGAAGCCACAAGGATGAAGCTCTTGACGGCCGCCAGACTAACGACTCCAGTTACGTCTCGGTTGCTGTCCAAAGTGGGTTCGAATTCCTGGTATTTGCCATTGTTCTCCTTCTTGAAGAACGTGTCCGAGACGCACAGCTTCTGACTTGTCTTGAAGATGCTCAGAGGATCCGTGACAATACATAGGATTCTTGTCTTGTCCAGATCTTCATCTCCAGTTGTAAACTCGGTGTTAGACTTGGCCCACCAGCAGCCCGAGGTACTGGGGCGCAAGGGCTGGATCGTCTTGAAACCATCGAGCGTGTAAGTAGTCTCCTCGTCGCAAAAGATGCCATCGCAGTTCATGCCGTTGAAGATGATGCGCTTCGGATCGCCGGCGTGGAAGATGAGGGTATCGGGCTGGAAGGCGCTCGGCATGGAACCGCTGTCGAACTCGGTCCAGCTCTTGCCTCGATCTTCTGTCTTGTAGTGCTTCCTGTCCTTGGTGAGGACAAAAGCGGTAGAGGACTCGAAAGGGTGAAGATAGAGGAACGCTGAACCCCCGTCGGGGAGCTCTTTTACTTTATTCCAAGTAAAACCAGCATCCTCAGATCTGTAAATGTTTCGCTCCTCGATATCTTGAAAGACGATGACGTCGCTATCTTCGAAATAGTTCAAGTTGAGCGGGGGATGCTCGAGCATCACGGAATCGATCTTGGGCTTGTCTTGCTTGGCTGACACTGCTGTCCAGAGCAGGGAAAGCCAGAAGACGCGCCATGATAGTGCGGCCCAGGCCACGGACCTCATCATTGCGACGGAGCTCGGGTTGAAGGTATCATGAAGGAACGAACGGAGCCGGCGGGGCTAAAGAAAGTTTATCACGCGATGCCGCGATGATTTCGGGCGGCAGAAGAGTCGTGGATGCTGTAGTGTCGATTTCAAAGTCGCAATGTGGTGATGGAAGTGAGCGTAGGACACTTTGCTCCTTGGAGGGACGAGGCAGGCACGTCAGCAGTGAGGCGGCAGCTCGTGTTTCGCCGAGTGTGGCGCAGAGCCTCGCGCCACAATTGACGGTCCACGCGATTAGGCACCCGCGCCTCATGTGGCTAGTGATAAGGACAGGACATTTGTGACCTGTGAGCTGTGAGATAAGAGGTTCATGAACAGATGTTCTTTGTCCGTTGATCGACTCTATGATACGCATTTGAGGTTACATGTTGGGTCACCTGGCCTCTCAGCCAAGCTCAGATCACGGATGCATCTAGACTAGGACCGTAGTCAGATCGGTGAATCCTAGCTGCTTACGAGGTATCCATTTAGCAAAGTAGCTTGGATGGAGCGACGATACAACACAAACCATGATTGACGAGCAAGATTAGGCGCATAGGAGTGAAGACACTATTGCCAGATACGAAGTGGGTAATTGGTAAATCACCGCTCGCTGTACCACGTACCTACCTATTGAATCATAGCCTGCTGATGCTCTAGAAGGTTACACGCCAAATATCCGGAGGCATGACAATGTTATATTCCGATAGGGTGGAACCTCATCTGGGTCTTTGCCTGCTCATATTGAAATAGTTCCACCAATTCTACTTGCCAAAGCCATCAGCACCGAAATGGACGTCATAATAGATCTCACTGTCATATGAGAAACGCCAGCTTGTTTCTCCCCATGCTGAGGGCCAGATATGTCTGAAGCTCAGCAGAAGAGGTGGGCCAACCAAGATAGGAAAGGCGTAGCAGGACATGAAACGCAGCGGGGCTCTGCTGTGACGCGCCCCTGGTTCGGCGTTGGGCTGGCTCCGTCGTCTTACATGGTGCAGCTCAGGGCAGGACCAGGAGCTTGACGCAGCTAACGCGTAGGCGGGGACGGTTAAGCTGGAGAACGCGTCCAAGCTTTGCCCCTTTTTAGATATAGCATCGTATCTAATCATTGCTTGTTGGCATGGTAGAGTTGATGGAAGCGCAGCATAATCGATAAAAGATGAGGCATCGGATATGACATCAACGTGGCACATTGTTGCCGAGGACCCGAAGATCAATCAGCCGAAGATCTAATCTTTCATGACGGGAGGAGGGGCATTCTCAATGCCTGTCATAAGCGCAAAGCTCACTCGTTGAGTTAAGGGGAGGGATGCTTCCTGGAGCTAGGCGTTAGCGCAATGCGACATCCAGGCAAACAAACCAAACAAATAGAGAAAAACAAGGCGCGTCAGCAAATGCGCATTGAATAACCAGGTATCTCTTCATCACATGTAATGATGTTTGCTGACAGTGACATCCAACATGTTCTGGCAATGTGGTGATGGTGCCCAGGTACCTGGCTCAGAAGTACCTCGTAGCAAACGGGTGCCGTTGTCTTGTTTCAAGTCTGGGCGCAACCCGTCATGATTGAGTTTGCTTCATGATACTACGTAGGTGCCAGTTGAGCCATCTTTAGAGCTCTGAAACTAGAATCACGAGGATATACGGAGGCTCCGTAGTAAGGCTGTCTCAGGCAAAGCGCATCGAAGCTGAGGAACAGATACGGCCTCGTAACGAAGGTTCTGCAACGCTTCCAGCAAGGGCGGCCAACCCTTTCATTTCCTCAAGAGGGATTGGATGCGCCTAAACACTCTGCTTCTCTCGACTGCGCCACTAAGAGCCCCCAAAATGCAGGAGGAGAGGAGGAGAAGGGAGACTATCCGCCCCCTTGCTGGCCCTTGACCCTTGAGGCCCCTCCATCCGCAGTGCGTGCAGCGCATGCGCATTCTTTGCTTGGAGCGCATTGATGCCGGTGGCCAGGATCAAAGGGTACCAGTAGGCAGGTACCTCCGGACCCCTGACTCGCCCCGGCTGCCGCTTTCCCACTTCTCCCCCATCCCACTTCACGACTCCACGTGCTTGTTTTGAATTCATCTTTTCTTCCCTTCTCTTCTTTCTTCCAAACACAAAGATCTTTAATCTCCATCTTCATCATCGCCAGCCGCATCTTGCTATCGGTCGCTTCGAGTCGCGGCCTCACTTTTCCCCCTGCTTATCCTCCGACTACAGCAGCTACACCACGGCAGTGAACTTCCATTCCCCACGAGTCGCATATCCCCGTCATCGTCATGACGGCCACTTACAAGCAGTTCCTGGCTGCGCCCAGCTCGTCGCTGCTGGCCGACACGGCTGCGCTGTACTATGTGACCACCACAACCACTTTTTCTGGTCCGACCCAGATCATTAAGCATCTCAATGGCCTTCAGAAGGTTGTCGCTAAGAAGAAGGAGGATGTCTTTAACGTTGTGGACGGCGGAAACGTTGCCGTCTTCGAGATCGACACCGGCTTGGGCTTCCAGACTGGTGGCGGCCCTTATCTTCCAGGCCTCGATGACAACTTTCTCTCTGCCCGAGACGTCTACCTCCCCATTGTACGTCATTCGCCTGGGCGCATTCGCTCTTGCGCAGGTCGAGGCGCATACTAACAATGGTGGTTCTAGACTCACTTTGTGACATTTGACGAGGCGGGCAAGATTTCGCAGATCCGAGTCCAATGGGACCAGGGCTCACTTCTGAAGCAAGTCGAGGTCATCGGCAAGTCTGGTCGCAACTGGCCCATTAGGGACAGCCGGGAGCAGATCACCTACATCCGATCAGCCATCAAGTCTGCCGGCACCGCACCTCCCGCTCCTCTCAGCCACAACGAATCCATTGCCCGAACTCGAGGCAACACTGGCAATGCCTTCCGAGACCCCCATGCCTCCCTGCAACTGTTTGGCTCTCGCGAGGAGATTGAAACTGAACCCGTTGCTGTTGTATCGCCCTACGCCGGCACTCGGCCCCGACAGCGATCCTTCACTGAGATTCTAGGTCACGAGCCTGATTCACCGAGCCAGCAAATGTCGCCCTCCAAGGCTGGCCAGGGTAAGAACTTCCAGCCTATGCGCCTCTTCGATGGTTATGAGCATACCGACGTGCCAGATCAGCCCCTGCAGCAGAACAAACGCTATATTCGCCCCAACCCCAACAAGTATTCTCACTTTGACTTTGCCGATGGCAGCGACCCGCAGGATGCTCCTCAGAAAGGTGTTTCGATTGACGAGAAGCCAAAGTCGAAGCACGATAGTCAATGGTCCTTTGAGGATTTCGTCACCCCCCAGAAGGTGAAGCCCTCCCGGGGTATGCGAACTAATGATGTTGGTCACTGGGGCGCGGATGAGAACACAGCAGACAAGACCACTGCGCAACCGGCTGCCCTGGGCAATATCACCAACGTCAACCGCGGAAAGGACTTTGACCACCAGTTTGACATCGCCGACCAATCTCCAGCCCAGAAGGAGAACAAGCCCGTTCAAGAGCCCACAAACGACTCTCGAATTCGCACTGCAGGCGACGGAATGGGAGGTCGAAGAGGCACAAACCGGGACTGGCTCTATGGTGAGACTGAGGAAGTCGCCCAGTCTATCCCTGCTCGACAGGCCAATGTCCCTGCTGCTGGCGTTCCACTCAACAAGAGCAGCAAGATCACCACTGCCGGTGACGGCATGGGCAGTAGGAAAGGAACTGAGCGCGATTGGCTTTACAACGAGACCCAGGAGGAATCGTCCCAGTCTGTGCCTGGGCGAAAGCTAGGAGCCAGCGGTGTCCCCAGTGAGACCAAGGATAGCAAGATCGCTATTGCTGGTGACGGCATGGGCGGCAGGAAGGGAACAAACCGTGACTGGTTGTACGGCGACCTGACCGAACAGCCTCTCCCTGTTCGAAAGCAACCTGCAAGACCGGCCAAGAGTGACTTCTGGGACTTTTAAGTGCTAGGGAATGTTTGATTAGGGAGCACATTGGGCCTCTTTGACCTTCACTGTTTTATGTTTGCGTGTTTCTCTTACTCGTCTTTTCTCTTTTTAACGATGTATGCGTACATATGGCTCATGGTTCACGAGGGTTCATTCTTAGCATCATTTTCCGCATTGGAAACCTGCTGGAAGAATGAGCGCCACTCCTCGGAATACGGTCTTTGGTCTTTTTCGTTGTTTGTGTTTATTCATCATTTTTTTGTTTGTTTTTCACGGCCTTACATCTAGGGTGTTGAGGGAAAATCGGACACCCGGACGGCGCAGAGCAGAGCAGAGGAGGATCAGAGAATGGCTATAAAGTGCTGGTATCCATTGGTGGACAGGTATCATGGCTGGTGTCGTTGAAAAAAGGGGAGGATCTCGTGCTGCGGCACAGGAATGTATCGATATCATCTGGGAGCTCAATCAGATACTGCCTTTACCTGGAATCCTTCAAGAAGTACATGGTGATGATAGAATGTGAAACTCGTTATTCGTGCTCATCAAGTGAGCGTTAAAGTACAAATCCCCGGGCCCATCAACCCTGCCCTTGACAAGAGCGAGTAGGCTACGGTGCTGTTTGCTATTTAAAGTCGTAGTGGTATCAAAATTATCCGTGGCTCAAAGGCCTGATATATCCCATTTCCATTCATCCGTCCCAACGCCATATGATCCAAGCCCTGATATATTTCCAAAATGAGGCAGCTCTGGCTGCAAAGGCGACCTATTCCGTCCGACTCCAGGCTAATCCAAGTCCCATTGTAATGATACAAAATCCCAAGCAATCCTGGTCAAACCCCCAAAGCCACGCAGGAACGCTGTCTAGCACAAAAGCTTGTAGTACTTCTTCCATGCCGGCCAGCTCGCACGTTCCTCGCGTTCTTGAGCGACCAAGATGGGGACGTTGAAGTCGCGGCGACCCGTGTCGACGTCCATGTCCTGTATGGTGACAAAGGTGGTGCGATAGTATAGCTTGTGGCCGATGAAAAAGAGGAGGACGCAAGGAGCGCCCACCCACTTGTGAAAGAAGTTGCTCGCGATCTCGGCACTCGAATCCTCCTTCCAGCCGATAGGAAAGGCGCCGACCCAGAACTGGGCGATGAGGACAAGGACGTTGAGAGTGATACCGAAGTAGGAGCCGGCAACACCAACCTGAGATTGAAATGGGAGCTCCGAGACAGATCGCCCACGGGCTGCCCAGGCGCGGCGGAAGCGGATGTGACAGACGCAGATAGAGCCCCAGGTGATGATTGTAGAGAGGCCTGAGATGGACATGAGCCAGTCAAGGACAGCCCCTTGCTCAGGGAGATCAGCGAGAAAGGCGATGAGGCCAAAAGCTGCTGCGATGGCTATAGCGACGAGCGGTCGGCCCTTGCGGTCGACGTAGCCGAGAATCTTGGGCGCTTGGTTGAGGTTCGCGAGGGCGGCGAGTGTACGTGAGGAACCAAAGACAGCCGAGTTTCCAACTGAGAGTACGGCAATCATGATGACGGCGTTCATGATCGAGGGCAGGACTTGGATACCTGCCTCTTCAATGGCGATAACAAAGGGGGAGGCCTTTGCGTCTGCATCGCTTTCACCACCGACTAGGCGAGGGTCATCGTATCGAACCAGGAGCCCGACCAAGGCCAAGGCAACGACATAGAAGAGTGTGATTCTCCAAAACACCTGCTTCAGGGCGGTTGGCAAAGACTTGCGCGGGTTAGCAGTCTCGGCGGCAGCGAGGCCAATAAGCTCAGTCCCAGCAAAGGCAAAAGCCGCCGTCACAAAGACACTACACATGCCTTTGAAACCATTGTTAAAGGCGCCAGGGTTCTGCCAGTACCTGCCGCCGATGTAACCGCTATCCGGTGTGCCGCCGCAGTTGAGAATGATTCCGAGCAGGCTAGTCAAGGAACCGCGAGTCAGTCAAGGGGTCTGATGATAGATTGGCGTCAAGCGAGGTGGGTGGGGAGAACTTACATGAAGCCAATGACAGCGATAACTTTGATGATGGAAAAGATAAACTCAGCCTCACCGTAGCCCTTGACGCCAAACATGTTAATGAAAATGATGATGATGAGGAATACTGAGACGAAAATGGCGCGAGTTAAGCTTTCATCCCAGTATGAGAGGGTGAGGGAGGCGGCGATGATTTCTAGCGGCAGCACGATCAGCCACTGCATGGCATAACTATCATGATGGTTAGCGTTACAATCAATATGGCTACGGAAACAAGAGGAACTCACTTCCAGCCCATGGCGAATCCCCATGAAGGATCAAGGAATCGAGTTGCCCAGGCTGAAAAGGAACCAGCAATTGGAAAGATAACAGCAAGTTCTCCCAATGCCTGGCATGTACAGAACAGCATGGCGCCAACTATTGAAAAAGCTAGCAACAGCGATGCAGGACCGCCAGCTGCTAGAGCTTTTCCAGAAGCGACAAAGAGGCCAGTACCTAGGTTACATCATGTTAGCGTTTGCTTCGGAGATAATCCTCCAACGCTCGAGTCGCCAAAACATACCAATGGAACCTCCAATAGCAATCATCTGCAGATGCCTGCCCTTGAGTTTCCGCGCAAGACCCGAGTTGGCTGTCTCCAGCATGGCAGACTGTATGTCGTAGTAGTGGACGCCATCGTGAACCCTTTCGCCAGCGCCACCCTCGAGCTGGCCCAACGGGTCGGTCGTAAAGAAGGAGGAGCTGCGGTCGCGCTTGAAGCCATCGACGAAACGGTCCCAGTACCGCGGCGGCGCATCATCGTCGTAGTCGGGTTCGCGCATGCTGAATGAGCTCCCCGGCGCGAGCGATTCCTCCTTCATCTTGAGGCTGCTGCGCTCAACGTCGGGTTGAGGCGTCATCCTCGCCCGCCGTGCCGAGCCCACGCTTTGTCGGTCCCGGGACTGCTGGGCGCCGGGACGGCGAGAGCTGGCTGCGGGCGGGGGACCTGTTGCGTCGCTGCCAAAGGTTGGTGGTGAGGGCGACAGGTAGGTGGTGAGAAGGCGATCCAATGGGCGAGGAGGATCTCTTTCGTTGGCCGAGTTCGTCAGGGTTACGATTAAAAGTGGTAATGGATAGGCGATGAAATTAGATCAGGTCGTATCGTCGTCGTCGTCGGAAGCGTGAGATCGAGAGGGAACCTGGTGTTGTCTCGGTCGGCATATCGCCACCAGGTTGGAAGCTCGGTGGTGGATGTACAAGTCGGCGATGGATCGACAGATTTCGGAGCCGAACGAGATGGAGAGGTGTAGACGTCCAAGATCCCGGAGGAAGAAGCGAGCGGATGAGATTATCAACAAGAAGAATTCCTGTCTGTGTAACAGAATGAGAGAGAGACTAGATGGCCAAGTAGAAGGAAGGGGCTGGAGGCAAGAAGATGGTGGTGGGCTTATCAAGCGTCGGTGACAAGATACCTGGTTGCTTGGCGTTGACGACCTGAACCGAGCCTGGGAAGGACAAGCAACTTAAGACAAGCATGCAGTGGGAATGGATGATGGATGGATGGAAGGCAGGACATGCCTGGGGGCGGCTTCCTTCAAGTCCCTCCTCCCTGGGTCAGAAATGGATGGGGTCCCCTCCATTAAAACCACTTGGTCCATGGGCTGCAGGCTAAAATGCATCATCAATCCCAAGGCCCAGCTGTCAAACAGCCATCATGCTGTATCCGTCCACGGATCCATCCTCGAGATTCCTTGCACCGTCACCAGTTGGCCAATCTCACTTCGGTGGGGAGAGCGCTATCTTTGCGCGGGGGGGCCGCTGAAGACCACTTGGACCAGGCTCCTAGGCTTGTGTGGTCCAGGCCCATGTCTTTTTTGAGCCCAGTTTCGTTAGCCCAGCATGGACCCAGGTGTTGCACGACGGGAGAGATAAGAGTCAGGAGAGTGGATGAGACTCGGTACGGTACGGTACAGTACAGGTACGCAGCGTCATTGAAGGACAGGACAAAAGGATGAATGCGAATGCCCTCTCGAATGTCTCGTGAGCGTGGGCATATTCGTGTCAACTACCAACGGTCAACCCACCAAAGCTCCCGTCGATCAATACGACCCCCCGTCCATCACCCAGCGGCCATTAACACCACCACCAGAAAGGACCCCTGCCCGACCGCCCGCCCAGGCCAGACCATCTACAGCAGGTGCATTCATTGACTTTTGGCGTCCTCCTCCAGGATCCTTACCGCTCTGTCGCCTCGATTCAGCCCAGCCCATCGCGTGCCACACCCTCCCACGAATCCTCGCCAATTGCGTCTATCCGAGAAAACACTCGAGATCCTCGGGTACCGGCGTCCTCCCCCCCTCCCTCTCTCTCGGTTCCGACCCATTTCGAAGCTTGGCAACCTCCTTATCCCACGTCGACAAGAACAAAAAGTGTTGCGTGCCCCAGAGCTGTGACCAGCCAGCATCCATCCCCAGCGCCTCCTTGCCAGGGATCATGCTACACTTGGCCTTTCAGGGCTGCCTATCCTCTTGGCTCTTGCTCGACGATGCGTTTCGTCCAGAACCGACCTCTCTAATCTGAGAATTGATCACATGCAATCCAATCTGCCCCAAAGACGGGGAAGCGGAGCCCAGTTGTATCGAGGTCCTTGTTCTTCAACGTGCACGAGCCGCTCAACAGATCGTGGCAACCTGGTCCACTCCATCTTGAACAAACATGGCAGCCCCAAACTGATGAAGCAACGGTTCGTTAGCCACGCACATGTGTGGCTGCCGCAAGGTTCAGGTACTAACTCGATAGATGATGCTTTCGGTACTGTATTCACGAGTGACGCTACGTACTGTCCAAATCCCGCCTTTGTTCTACTGTATGAGTAACATGCCATGTCCAATCAGCTTATGTGCAGCCAAGACTCGCTTCCCAATGAATACTATGCCAACACAGCCCCAAATCCCTTGGCTCCTATCACGTCAAGTTGCTACCAGATAATCAGGTGCTCTTCTTCTCCTCTGTGATTACCTTTTCTTCGGAACCCGTGTCTGCGCTTACGGGCTTAATAATCTGACCAGATGCGTCTCTTGGCTTTCGCTTCCAGCCTGTCGAGAACAGCGTTGGTAGATCAAATCTGGGGAACGGGTGGCCCTCAGTGTTGATCACGACCTTGTCCAGAGGCAGGAGATCGGGGGGTGAGAACAACAGGTAGAAGTATTTCAGCGTCTCGGCCTGTTACGGTGTCAGTGGCTTCATCTCTGAATATTTGCGGCTCGTCACTTACCAGCCAGAAGCTCTCCATGTTATCTCGAACCTTGGGCGGCACAACGTTGGCGTCTCGCAGGCTCGTAAAGCCTCCCCCGTTCCTCACGGCCGTGTGGTTCATGAAAGACTTGAACATCTCCCATCCCCATTCTCGGTACTTGATGTCGTTTGTGATTCTCCACATGTAGAACAGACTCTCGACCGTCTCTGGGCGCTGGAGGTTGTGGGCGTCTCCATTTTTGACGATAAAGTCGCTGCGCCATTCAGCGTCAGGGGCTGGGTCAAACACCGCCGGGCTCTGACGGGGGCTGCCAAAGGGTTGCGGCGGGTTGTCGATTTCGAAATAGGTGATCTCGGCCGACAGCCCTGTCTCGGTGAACTTGTACATTCCCCAGCAAGTCTCCATGATCTCGCGTGCGAGCTTGATATCCTCTTCGTTCTTCTTGGACCATGTAGGCAGCTTTCGGGCCTCAGCCTCAGTCAGACCTCCAGTAGCTCCAAGTGCCATTGTTCCAGGCATGAAGCAAACGAGGTGATCCATCTTGGGGCTGAGGGCTCTGTCCAGTCCAGTGGGTCGCTCTCCGATAATCGTAAACTGTGAGTTCTTGGTGTATGTCACCAAGTGCTTGCGGACACCCCTGAGTGCCTCGTCCCACATATCTTCATAAATGGGCTCTTGCTTATTCGTCTGGAGATATTGCTTGATGAGATACTCGTAGTATGAGTCGCCACGGCTACCGAGCCGGATATTTTTGCCCTTGAACTCGCCCGTGGTAGCGTAGACGTAGATGGGGACAAGGCCGTCTTGAGCACCATTGTCATCAACCACCTGCATCACCTTCTCGGCCCGGTCCCAAAAGTCCTTTTCTCCTGTGAGCTTAGCAAGATACTTAAACTCGAGCTGAACAGTTGTGGCCTCGGCAGTAGACGACGCTCCCGCATCGGCATGGGATGGGATACCCTCGTACTTGTGCAAGTTGACGCTTGCATAAGGAACACCAGAGGGGGAGTCGAAGGCACTCATAAGACGGTCGGCCAAATCCTTTGCCTTTTCGAGGTAGAGATCCTCTCCAGCCGCACCTTCGTCGTCCTCGGCCAAGGGGGCGAGATGTGGGAATTCGTTGGACAGGTAGTGCGCACTGAGCAAGCCACCCATCATGCGGATGGTTGTCTCAAAGGTGTTGACATCCTGATCCTGGTCCCATGTTAATGATTCTGAAATCCACCCACGAGCATCTTGCACTCGGGATGTCAGGTTCATCAGAATCATTGTATCGAGGGCATCAATTATGATCCAACCCAATCCCTTGGGCGCCATGTTGTCGCCCCTCTTGGTGACAGGGTGGTACTCGTCATAACCTATCCGGGTCCCATGTTAGCATGCATACTCTGTCTCAAGAGCTGAGGATCTGGACGCACCCCATGCATATCGTCGGTAGGCGTCCCAGCTCAGCTCGAACGCCTCCACGACACGGTCTCTCCTATGGTCCCAATTGGCCTTTTTATCATCTTGAGACAAGCCTGAGTAGCTCCAGTCGGTCGGTACGGTGCTCTTCTGGGATTGTCGTTTCTTGGACGAAGAACCGGTCCAGTATAGTAACGTCAAGACGATAAAGGTAAGGAAACCTATCACCCTCTTGCGCTTCCATAGCGGTCGTCTTTGCTCGTACCGCGAATAGCCATATGGCTTGTCCTTGTACATGGGCAACCCCTTGTTGGAGCTTGCGCCGGAGCCCCAGAATCTGTCCTCGAGATCTCGATGCCGGTTTTCGAAGGAGGGTACGTTCTTGGGTATGGAAAAGGCCATCGCTAAATCATGGGCGACGGCCAGCGATGCCGATTCTTGTTGGTTCGGGACGTTTCGAGGATGAGGACGGTTGAAGGCGCTGTTGCTTCGGATGTTGAAAGGGTCGCGGATCATTGACTTGAGCTGGTCATTTCGGGATGGATGGTTCGTGGTGTTGTTGTAGTTGATGCAATTAATAAATACTTGGCCGGAATGGATAAAATGCAAATAATAAACAAAGTTTTGATGTACAAGACTGCAAACAGCCAAAGTCAAAGACGGAACATGGATGCAAAAAAAGGAGTTGAGTTTGTAGGTACAGCAGATACAATAGTAGTAGGTCCGGCCCCGGAAACACGAGGACAGAATGTCACTTCGAATAAAAGCGACCTTGGGGACTTGGCGACCGGGAAGCACGAGACCACAGCCGCCATCCACTCCGTAACGTAGCCTGTTCTCCATCCATGACGACCACCGCCGCCCCCGCCGAAACTCATCAATGCACCGGGGAGCTCTGGACCGCGTCTGCCCTGAGCTTGCGGCCCCTGTAACCTGAACCCTTTTGTCGTCCATTGCGTGTAAAGGACCCGCGATTTTATTGGGTCGTCAAGCGCCAGTCCACAACTTTGATGGACATGAACCAACTTGAGGCCTGTCGATTAAACAAGGCGCTGATTTTCTCGGGAGAAGGATACGACCATGAGTATCGCAAACTTTCCTTCACTGAGCCCGGACGAGTTTACAGAGGCATGCCATCACCTGGAGAGCCAGTACTGCCATGCTAAGTTGGGTCCGGAGAGGGCACGTTGGAAGCTCAAGTTATGCACTGCTCTCTGCACCGACTTCTCCTTTGAGGGGGGTTATACGGCATATATCCAGATCAGACGCCCGCTACAGACAGATCTAGATCACAGGGATCTCTCGCTAGACTTGGAAAACTTCTCCTTCTCCGATGAAAAGAGCCATGATGTACCAGGTGGAGACAGAGACATGATGGACGCAGAAGAGGCTGACGAGGTAATAAATCCTCGGTGGAGTTGTCTTTTACTTAGACCGTTGTCTTACGAAGTTCCAGGCCGCTATTGTGAAGCCCCAATCTCGCCCAGATGTTGGCCTGGTGGAATACGAGATTCATCTTCATCCTACGTATCGCGTGCCCTGTCTGTGGTTCACTTTGCGCAATCTACCCCCAGATGAGCCCGCATTCAATATTGACACCGTCTTCCGCCGCCTTGTTCCCGATGAGTACAAGGCAGGCCTCCGCGCGCTCGGAGCAGTTGGAGGCATCTCGGCCGATGTGAGTATGGAGACGAGAGAGAGAGCTGTTTACACAAGTCAATTCAAAAATCCTGGGTATCGTCAAGATCGGTTGGCCTAACTAACACCTTGCTCGCAGCATCACCCTGTCACGGGTGTCCCGTCCTTCTTTGTCCACCCCTGCTTGCTCGGGGATGCCATCTCCAAATTCGAGTGCGACAGGACAAACTACCTGATGATATGGATCGGACTGGTGGGAGGCTGCGTGGGCCTGTGGGTGCCCAAAGAAATGGCGATTCAATGAGGCGATTTTCTCGGTCGTTTGACGCGGTTTTCTCTCTCATCGATGTAGCCGACCATTCATACGCATCATTAATCATCATCGCTGTCCTCCTCCATAGCCACGTCCGAGTCACTGTCCTCGTCGTCGCGTGTTCGCTTCTGGCCACGGCTCCCGGGGCTTCCAACATCCTTCATCACATGGTCGACATTCGCGGCGGGCTTAGCAGGGAGGCCAGCGGGTGCTGATCCAGGAAGAGGGGCGTTGAAGATGCTCTGTTGGAGTTCGGTCTGCTCGACATTGGCAGCGCCTGCATTTGTGGAAGGAATCTTGAAGGTGCCGTCGAGCTTGGCCACAAAGTTCGATTTCGACTTGGCGTATTGGATTTTCTAGAGAGCAGCGCGTTAGAGCTACTGTGTAAGCGACACCGACAAAGGAGGAGACCAACCAACTCGCGGCCCAGGAACGTCTGTCCTTCGAGGGACCTCATGGCCTGTGTGGCTGCTTGTATATCTCGGAACACGATATGGGCTTGGCCACGCATCGCCATCGTCTTGAGGGCGACAACATCTAGTACAGGACCGTATGTGGAAAACAACATGTACAAGGCCGTTCGCAGATCGGCTTTCTGGATTTTCGAGGACGGGAGGTTTGTGACATAGAGACTGCAACAGTCAATACGCAGTAATTAGAGATATATCGAGGGGAACTGACGTCTGGTTCGGAGGAATAGGCTGCACCTTGGCCGGCAAGGAGGAGTTGGGCTGGAGAGCACGAGAAGCTGTGGCGGCCATTGTGACGGATGGCGGAAGGACCGAAGTCTTGGTTCGATATTTATGCGCTTGTGATCGATATTATAAGTCCTCCTTAACAGTCCATAAGCCAAAATCGTATGAGAATGCGCGGGCGCGCCAGGATCGAGAGTACTAATATTGGCGGTGGTGTAGTAGCGGGATGGAGATTTTTCGCCGCACGACGAATTGCCAGCCTCGTCCATGAGGCGCTGCCGTCGGGCGCTGTGGCCCAAGCTTGCTGGAGCTCCTACGTAACCCCCCACCCCCACTAGCCATCCAGCCAGCGCAACCTACCCAGCCAGCATCTATCGTCAGCGCCTAACCAACCTCTTCTTGTCTCTCTCATTCTCTCAATCGACTCGAAAGCGATAGTAGAGAGCTACTCCTATCGCCAATACCTTCACCATGGCCGCTCCCGAAGTTCACCACCTCTTCCACAACCCCATCGCCGACCACTCGTTCTCGGCTGATCATTCCGTCCTCGCCGTCGCTCGCGACACCGCTGTTGAGCTTTACGGCAAGGTCGGCAATGCCTACAAGCTGAAGGATGAGCTCAAGGGCCACGACAAAACTGTCACGAGTGTCGACATTGCTCCCAACAGCGGGCGCATTGTGACCTGCTCTCAGGGTATGAATGCGCAGCTACCCCTATACCGACAACGCTGTTCATGACGCTAACACGACATGTCGCATAGACCGTAACGCCCTGGTCTGGGAGCCCTCTCCTACCGGTTACAAGCCGACTCTCGTTCTGCTCCGAATCAGCAGAGCTGCCACGTTTGTGCGCTGGTCGCCGTCCGAGACCAAGTTCGCCGTCGGCTCCGGCGACCGCGTCATCGCCGTCTGCTACTTTGAGGAGGAGAACGACTGGTGGGTTTCCAAGCATCTCAAGAAGCCCATTCGCAGCACCATCACGAGCGTTGCCTGGCACCCGAACTCGGTCCTCCTTGCCGCCGGCTCCACCGATGCCCACGCCAGAGTCTTTTCCGCCTTCATCAAGGGGATGGACGCCCGTCCTGCTCCCGGAGTTTGGGGCGAGCGACTCCCATTCAACACTGTCTGTGGAGAGTACCTTAACAACTCTGCTGGCTGGGTTCACTCGGTTTCGTTCTCCCCTAGCGGTGATAGCCTTGCCTTTGCTGCTCACGACAGCAGCATCACGGTTGTGTATCCCTCTGGACCTGAGCAACCTCCCCGCGCTGTTGTCACTGTCACGACTCAACAGCTGCCTTTCAAGAGTCTGATCTGGACCAGTGAGGACGAGATCATTGCTGCCGGTTATGACTGCGAGGCCTTCCGCTTCCAGGGAGGTGAGGGTGGTTGGCAGCTGGCTGGTACCATCGAGACAAAGGGCCGCCCCAGCTTGGGTGAGCACCGCGAGGAGTCTGCCCTTAACATGTTCCGACAGATGGATCTGAAGGGCAAGGCCAAGGACGACACTCAGCTCAAGACGGTCCACCAAAACACCATTAGCACCGTTCGACCTTTCGACACTGATGGAGAGCGTGTGACCAAGTTCAGCAGTAAGTCACAAAGTCATTCATTGTCATATATCAGAAAAAGGCTAACAAAGACTTTAGCAAGCGGCGTTGATGGTAGGGTCGTGGTCTGGGCTGCTTAAATTGTCCAGGGGGTAGATTGCCAATGACAAAGACATGTAGAACCATCAAGATTCACACCGATAAAAACTGGTCATGTTCTCAAATGAGTGCCTTGTGTCAGACCTCTGTCGCATGTGCCAAAGGTCTTTTTTGGTGTTTTATCTGCCTTGTATACTGCATATAAATATATAAACATATCACTGGAGAGAAATTTAACTCCTCCAACTTCTTCTCATAGCTCAAGCCTCACCCACCACCATGTCTTCTCCTGAATCCCCCAGCCGATTCATCTACGGGCGAAACCGGTCTATGTCCGAACCGACAGACGACAACACGGATCTGAGCAGCTATCTGTCTTCTACTCAACCTTCAGAAGATTGGCCTGACTCGCCCGAATACTACGATCGATTCTCCCCATCTCAACACCATGACTACGGACCATTCGCGAACGCCATCCCACGAGAAGCTCATATGGCGGGGGGGCCTCATTCTCGAGATGTCACCCCTTATGATCAATCATCTGAACGAGACGATACTCACGCCGTGACGTCCCTATTCAGTGAGGACAGCGTGCCTGAACACGTTGCCCACGCCCTCAACGACCCAGAATTCCGATGCTTTGCCGCCCGACAAGTACACGATATCTGTCTTGGAGTCAGTCAAGATTTCATCGAGAATTTCCGGTACAACATTGAGCAGCGGCTCTCAGAGTTTCAGCAAAATGAGACTCGTCGTTTTCCAGGCCGTGTGTCTATATTCGACGAGACGGCACGGACTCTCTACAGAAGCACGCACGCGACGGCTTCTTTGAGGACCAACACGGCCGGCATCTGCTCTATCCTCTGGGCCAGGGGGAATGCGTTGCAGATGCTATCACCAGAATCGGTGTCCAGAGCGCTAGATGGCATGAGTGTGGTCAACACGACGGCGGAGGATATCGCGAGGGCCTTTGATATTGTCTTGGAGCGAGGCGACCTCCACAAGGCGGACGCGAGAAACATCCTCGAGGCTGGAATGGCATTCTGTGAAAGACTGGAGTATCTGGATAAGCGTGAGGAGGTGGAGAATTTGGCTCTTTCTTTTCGGCGAGTACCCAGTTGAATTACTAGTTCCTGGGTTCTCTTGACTGAGTTGGAGTCTTTTGATTTGTCTGTCGGGGCGTTTTGAGTCAGGGTGTTGGTAGCGAGCACATGATCAGTAGCTGGGAGGAAACATGATAGATTTGATCTTCTCTTTGATTGACTTTTTTTATATTCTAAATTTTAGTCAAAGGTAGTTTTTAAGGGAGGGCAATGACCTCAATCTCAACATCGACGTTCTTGGGGAGAGTCTTGACGGCAACGCAGCTGCGAGCAGGCTTGTGGGAGAACCACTTCTCGTACTCAGCGTTGAGCTCCTATAACACCAATTAGTCTTTAAGATGCTTTTACATGGCATGAGGGACTCATACAGCAAAGTGAGCCATGTCAGAGATGAAGATGGTGGTCTTGACGACCTTGGCGAGCTCGGAGCCAGCCTCCTCGAGAACAGCCTTGGCGTTCTTGCAGGCCTGCTCGGTCTGGGCGGTGATGGAACCCTCAACGAGCTCACCCTCAGGGGTAAGAGGGATCTGGCCAGAGCAGTAGATCATGTTGGGGGTCTTGATGGCCTGGGACTGTTGAAGGTCAATACACTGATAGCATGAATGAGGGGTAGCTCTGGGAGCCATACGTAAGGACCAACAGCTAATTGAGGATCCGTCAGCGGTTTTTCTACGACATTCAGGTGAAAAATGAATACTTACCCGCAGGGGCGTTCTTGGTGAAGATGATCTGCTGGTCGGACATGGTGGATTGGTGTCTAATCGAACGTGTGAACCTGGCTGCCTCTGATACAGCGGGAGGGAGAACAAGACGCGGGGCGGCAGCTCTGAGAGAAGAAGCGACAAAGCGGGGAGCTCGGCGCGCGGCGAGAGAAGGCAGCATTGGATGCGGTAAGAAACTACCTACCTGAAGAGAGAGAAGATGTTTGATATGTGATTGAAAGATGTCAAGTTCCTTTTTTTGGTTGCGTCAAAAGATCGGAGCAAGCTTTAAAGCGGGAGGGACGAGGGGCCTTATATTCGACCAAAGCTCCGGCAGCTCGGAGGGGCATCCGATCACGCCGCCTCCAATTCGTCGGAGGGTGGAAGCCGGTGGAAAACGGCGGCTACGCCTGGGCTAACCATGGAGAGCGCGCTCTCTCTTTACAAGCGCATTACACGTGTAGGTACATGGGATCAGTTAACTGGGCGGTCCTGGGCTCCGTTGATCGGCTAACTGTCGACGTGTCTGGGGTGAGAGGGTTGGGTTTGCCCCGCAACGCGCCCTCCGGAGACGGCGGCCAGGGCCGGAGGGGTCCCGCGGTTCGGGGGATTACGTACAATTTCCTTGATGGAATTGATGGTTCTATGCTTTGAGGAAATGCTGATCGAATCATTAGAGATAGATGTAGACGATATGGGATGCAGGTCTTTCGGGGTATGTGTAGGAAGTCAACGTGTTCTTGGGCAGTTGCTCAACTTGAAGCTACTGATAGAGCATTAATGCCCACACCAAACCCCAATAAAAAGGACAATCACCAGAATTATAACAAGCTGCAAATAAATACTCAATAGAAGGCGATCAAGACAATTAAATCAAATCAATTATTCTATTTTGCAAGCTGCAGCATGGGTGTCTGCATCACCGCCATGAGAATCGTCTTACACGGCTCTTATCGATAAGCGTCGTCTTCAAGTCGGGATCAGCTCATGGTTACGCACACCTTGATAGAGCCATGTTAAGGTGACAATGCCCTGTCCAAAGGGAAGTCTGCATTTTGCACTGGTTTTAGCAGTCCCACCATGGTCACATTCCTCTTTCTCTATCTTATTGGTGTTACAACCCCCAATCTATGGTAGTGATAGCATTCAGCCCTGCTCGATCGTCCAGTAAACGATGAGCCGTGGGGTAGATCATCTAATTGGTCCCCTTTGTCGGCTCCAGTCGATAGCGCCTCTGCCCAGACAGCTAGGGCGTCCCAGTGGATGCTGGAGCACCTGTTAGTGTGAGAAGCTGTCAGACAGCTGGTAGAATAACATAAGCGGGGCAAGCCTTCACCCCCTGCATCCCATCACAGCGGGCCAAGTCACAAGGAAAAAAAGGGAAGCTAGGTGGCCAGGTTGTCCTCGACGGCAGCTCAGCTCAGCTCATCGCCAGGAACTCTTCAACTCCAATCCATTGCTTCTGCAAAGGGAGGTCTCCATCTACCCCTTTTTCTAACCATTCTTTTTCTTCTTCTTGAGGCGCGCAATTCTTTTCTGTGCGTTTGCCTCTTCAATCTGTCCTTCTATCCGCTCCTTTGTTTTATCTTCCTTTGCCCACTGCTGTTTGCTGGTTATACCTGGCCTCTGAGCCTCCTCCATCACCCCTAAGGTAAGTTCTGAGACTTATCGTTCCTTGTTGCGGCTTGTGAGACCCTGTCGCGAGGCTGCGTAAGCCCATTGCGACAAGCCTTCGAGTTTTCGCGTCGGAACCTTCTCTTTAAATTTCCCAGGAAGCAACCCTTACTGACAGCTGTGCTTCATCATAGCCTGCGCTTCACGGTCGACTCCCATCATGGCTCGCAGCTCCACGCCGCAGGGCAGCCTGCGACAGAGGGGCACTGCGTCCAAGAAGGTTTCTGATGATACTTTCAACCCCGATACTGAGCTTGACAAGCTTGCAAAGGCTGGTGCCCAGAGAGCTGGCAAGGGCGAGGGCGAGTACAAGATTGGCCTCGCCATCATCACCATTCTGGCCTTTGTCACTCGATTCTGGGGTATTAGCCACCCCAACGAGGTCGTCTTTGACGAGGTGCACTTTGGAAAGGTAAGTTGGCATTATTACCTATCGCCTAACGCGCAATGGCTAACCAATCGACTCGCAGTTTGCTTCCTACTACCTCGAGCGAACCTACTTTTTCGATGTCCACCCTCCCTTTGGAAAGCTTCTCTTCGCCTTTATGGGCTGGCTGGTCGGCTACGATGGTCACTTTCACTTCGAGAACATTGGCGACTCCTACATTGCCAACAAGGTCCCTTACGTGGCCTTCCGAGCTCTGCCCGCCATCCTCGGTGCCCTGACTGTCTCCGTCACCTACCTCATCATGTGGGAGTCTGGATACAGTCTTCCCGCCTGCATTCTCGCCGCCGGTCTGATCCTTCTTGACAATGCCCACATTGGCCAGACCCGTCTCATCCTCCTGGACGCTACCCTCGTCCTCGCCATGGCCTGCAGTCTGCTCTTCTACATCAAGTGGTACAAGCTCCGACATGAGCCCTTCTCCAGGAAGTGGTGGAAGTGGCTCATCCTGACCGGATTCGCCCTGTCCTGCGATATTTCGGTCAAGTACGTTGGTCTCTTCGCCTTTGTCACCATTGGCTCTGCTGTCATCATTGACCTCTGGGACCTGCTCAACATCAACCGACCCAATGGCGCTATCAGCCTTCAAGAGTTCGCCAAGCACTTTGCTGCCCGAGCCTTCGGTCTGATCATCATGCCCTTCCTGTTCTACCTCTTCTGGTTCCAGGTCCACTTCGCCGTCCTTAACCGCTCCGGCCCCGGTGACGACTTCATGACCCCCGAGTTCCAGGAGACCCTCAGCGACAACGTCATGCTGGCCAACTCCATTGACATCCAGTACTACGACAGCATCAGCATTCGCCACAAGGAGACCAAGACCTACCTCCACAGCCACGAGGACAAATACCCTCTTCGCTACGACGATGGCCGTGTCTCCAGCCAGGGCCAGCAGATCACCGGTTACCCCTACAACGACACCAACAACTACTGGGAGATCCTACCCATGAACGACGACAAGAAGCTGGGTCGCACCGTCAAGAACCACGACCTCGTCCGCTTGAGGCACATTGGTACCGACAAGATCCTGCTCTCTCACGATGTCGCCTCGCCCTACTACCCCACCAACCAGGAGTTCACTGCTGTCTCGATCGAGGATGCCTATGGCAAGCGCCAGAACGACACTCTCTTCGAGGTCCGAATTGAGCATGGCAAGAAGAACCAGAACTTCAAGTCCGTCTCGGGTCACTTCAAGTTCATCCACAACCCAAGCAAGGTCGCCATGTGGACTCACACCAAGCCTCTGCCTGAGTGGGGATACAAGCAGCAGGAGATCAATGGCAACAAGCAGATTGCGCCCAGCTCCAACGTCTGGATCGTTGAGGATATTCCCTCGCTGCCTGCCGACCACCCTCGCCGACAGAAGCCTGAGCGCAAGGTCAAGCAGCTGCCCTTCCTCCAGAAGTGGTTCGAGCTCCAGCGTGCCATGTTCTACCACAACAGCAAGCTTACCAGCAGCCACCCCTACTCGAGCCACCCTTACCAGTGGCCTTTCCTACTCCGCGGTGTCAGCTTCTGGACTCAGGGCGAGACCCGTCAGCAGATCTACTTCCTGGGCAACCCCTTCGGCTGGTGGCTCGCGAGCAGTCTTCTTGCTGTCTATGCTGGCATCATCCTTGCTGATCAGGTGTCTCTGCGCCGCGGCATTGATGCCCTGGACCACCGTAAGTGAATCAAAACTCCGATGATGTTCGTATACTAATAGCCCTTTAGGCACTCGTTCCCGCCTGTACAACTCGACTGGATTCTTCTTCCTCGCGTGGGCCACTCACTACTTCCCGTTCTACCTCATGGGACGTCAGCTTTTCTTGCATCATTATCTTCCAGCCCACCTAGCCTCTTGTCTCGTCGCCGGTGCTCTCCTTGAGTTCATCTTCAACTCGGAGCCTGCTGAGGAGCTGACTATCAAGGACAAGAAGGTCACCCCTAGCCCCAAGCACCACGTCACCGCCCGAGAGCGATTCGCTGGCCAGAGCATGCTTAGTGCCTGGATCGCTTGTGGTGTTGTGCTTGCTATTATCATTGCGGGCTGGTACTTCTTCCTTCCCCTGACCTATGGCTACCCTGGCCTGTCGGTTGAGCAGATTCTCCGAAGGAAGTGGCTCGGCTACGACCTGCACTTTGCCAAATAGATGGTTGCGCAAGCAGGTTGATCGACTTGTTGAAGATTTGAAGCGTCTTGAAAAGCCGATGTTGAAGTGTAGGAATATATGACTGCTCCTCAAGGGGTTTATGCAATCCCACCTTGACACATGACAAGGTCTCGGGACAGATCAGGGGTTCTGGGGAGGAATGTAACATACCTGACGAAGCAATCTCTCTTGATATGACGAAAAGGTGGAAGAGGGAGTATAGAGAAGCTAGTTGCTAATTTACTTGAGTATCTCAACTGATTGTGTCGTGTTTGCAAGCGTATGAAGCTCTCGAGTCACTCGAGGTTTCAGATTAACTAAAACAAGTATAAGGATTTGAGCTAGTCGGCTGCATATTAGCCCACATAGATGCTGTAGCTGGCGGTAGGACCGGTGAATTTACATCAGCCAAGGATCTAGATCCGCCAGCTAGGACAACCTCTATGCAACTGGCACAACATTAGGAAGGTGAAACGTTACCGACTCTGTCATAATCTCGCTGCCAATCAATACCGAGGCTGTGTACAGCACAATGTTGGTGAAATCCAGGGGGTTCACAGGTGAGGATCCCTGATGGGGGCCCCCGCAAATGATTTGCCGATTACCGATGCTTCCGGAGTCGTCCTAGTACTTGGCGCGTTATGTTTGCTTTCAACTCCCTACTAACAGCCGCGTCACACCTGAAGGCTGTGTTATGATTAGCCAAGACAAATGTCAGTCAAACAGTTGTGCTTTGCTGCCAAGTTACCTGTCACTCCTACAGGAGACTGTCTTAACTAAGCGGCGGTTTCCGTGCAGTGGGAGCATCAATCCATGATATTACTACGAGGACTAGCTCTCGGATGCGAATGCCATGGAAACATCTCGTAGCTTATGATTTACTGTCTAGTAAAATACCTACAATACACAGCCCTGTACTTGCTCGCCCAGTAAAACTAGACTTTGAATCAGTTAATTGATCAATGGTCAGCTCCATCCTTCTTTCAAGGCCTCTCAAGGTGCCCCTTGAGGCTTTGTGGAGAGCTTGCCAAGCTCTGGCCCCATTACCACATCTCGTTAAGAGAATCCCTAAGTAAGGTTCGTATTAGACCCAATGGACCCCCCAGACTTTCCATTCATGTCAATTTACGGCGTGGTTTTGATAAAGACGCGCGCTAAGTAGCCGACATGTGTCGTCTAAGCCTCGTTCCCCCACACGTGTTTGGAAGATAGGTGGAATGCAAGGAGCAGAGGGACGGGATGGCCGCCGCTGACTTTGCTGATCTCCCCATGTCAAAGCTCGAGTTGGAACGCTGCTGGCAAACATGATTACTCCCGCCCTTCACCTACGTTTCACATGAGTACTCGATTTCAATGCTTACTCGGGCTGACCGTCCAGGAAGTTCCACTAGTGTAGAACGTGGCTGGAACTCTCCCTATGATGCCGATGCCGATGCCGCCTTGCTGTCCTCCTCGCAATCGAGCTTTCGTCCCCTTCAAGGAATCATGATCTCACATGGGAACCGTCTCTTCCTGCGCCGCCTCCTCCGCTCTCGAACCACAAAGATCCTCCTCGTCCTTCTCGTCGTCGTCAACATCCTCGACGTCCTCCGAATCCACCGAAACATCCTCGATGCCGACCGCACGCCCACCCCCAAGCTCTCGCAGCCCGCAGAGCGCATCTACATTGCGAGCATGCACTTTAACAACGAGGACATTCTGAAGAAGCATTGGAATAATGCCGTCATAGAGCTTGCAAAGACGCTGCATCCTGAGAATGTCTTTGTGAGCGTCTACGAGAGCGGGAGCTGGGATAATAGCAAGGCCGAGCTGCTCAAGCTCGACAAAGAGCTGGAACGACTGGGCGTACCGCATCGCGTGGAGGTGTCAGATGTCACGCACGAGAACGAACTCAACGCCGAGAATAAAGATGAGGGGTGGATTGACACTGCGAGGGGGAAGAGGGAGCTGAGGAGGATACCATACCTTGCCAAGCTGAGGAACAAGACGCTCCGTGACCTGCTTGAACTGCACAAGAAGGGCACGCGCTTTGACAAGGTCCTCTTCCTCAACGACGTGGTCTTTACGGTATGTTTGCTCCAGTTGATGGTCTTCCGCAATGGCTTCTCACTCTTTGCGACTGGATAGACCGACGACGTCCTCAAGCTTCTCGACACCAATGGGGGCGACTACGCTGCTGCTTGCTCCCTCGACTTTTCCAAACCACCGAGTTACTACGACACATTTGCTCTAAGAGATGCTGCCGGCCAGTCACATACCACACAGTCATGGCCCTACTTCAAAAGCAGCGCATCGAGGAACGCTCTGGTTAATCATCTAGACGCCGTGCCAGTGACGAGCTGCTGGAACGGGATTGGTTAGTACAGTGTTCTTCACGGTGGTTTATATGCTGACCGGCATAGTCGTTATGCCTGCCGAACCCTTTGTTTCGTCCTCCAAGCTCCGTTTCCGTGGAGTTGCAGACTCACTTGCTGAGCATCACCTCGAAGGATCCGAGTGCTGCCTCATCCACGCTGACAACCCACTCTCAAAGACTCGCGGCGTCTACCTTAACCCCCGTGTGCGAGTGGGCTACAACATGGCCGCCTACCAGGCCGTGCACCCCGAAGAAGGAGCCTGGGTGTCAGTATGGGACATCTTTTCCGGCCTCTGGATCAACCGGCTAAAGCGCTGGACGGTGGTGACGTTTGAGAAGTGGGTGGTGAGGAGACGTATCACAAAATGGGAGAAGGAGGGCCTGGGAAGAAGGGAGCCGGGTGAGTTTTGCTTGATTAACGAGATGCAGGTTCTTGTAGCCCGTGGTTGGGCACATGTATGATGAGTTCAATGGCACGGCGAGGGAAGCAAAGCTTGCCTAGTGAGATACCCAAAAAGAAAAACATGATTCTCTTGTCTATTTATGATATGAGATACCAGCCCACGAATGGGTACCTGAGGACGTTGATAACGTCAATCCATGAGGTCAACAACCTACTCTAAGAAACACTGACTCGGAAAACAGTACGAGGATACTGCAATTTTGCAACATTCATTCATTCATCTCGGATATATCTTGTCAACTTAGGGTCCGTCCAGGT
The DNA here is from genome assembly GCF_000151355.1 of Fusarium vanettenii 77-13-4. Taxonomy (NCBI): domain Eukaryota; kingdom Fungi; phylum Ascomycota; class Sordariomycetes; order Hypocreales; family Nectriaceae; genus Fusarium; species Fusarium vanettenii. The sequence continues at coordinate 1,453,384 of NW_003315881.1, forward strand.
CCTGCGCCTCACGTAACCGCTCTCAGAAGAGCCGTCACTCTCAACGTCAAAGGACATGTCAGAATCAATATCCCAATAATCCCCTTCAACCCGTTTCGTTTCAGTTACCACACTTACCATCGGGGATGGTGGAGCTGGCTCTGAAGGTACTTCAACCTGACTGTTGCTGTCGTCGGCCAATCTGTCAGCCTGAGGGGCATCAGAGATAAGGGCACATGACGCTGCAATGCCATCAAGGAAGCCGTTGATGTCCTCGATTAACCCTTCAATGGTAGTAGAATCGGTTTTGGTACTAGTAGGCGAATCAGCAGGTGCATCGGGGTTGACGTCGTTGTCATCGCCCAACTTGTCGATAACAGGAGACTCGGGATGCTCATCATGCCTGTTATCGCCATCGCTGGTCATGCTCCCAATGCCAGGATCCTTAACAGGGGCAGAAGGCGACTCAGCCCGACCATCGAGACTGCTACTGCTGTCATGGCCCAAGTCTCTTCTCGTTTCAGAGGCAAGGTTAAGGACGGGAGTTAACTTGGGCGAATCGTCCTCCTGGCTCCCGTTATTATAGGGAGGGACAATGGGAGGCATCTCAGGCAACTTGTGCGCCTGGCTCCCATTCTCAGAGGGAGACTCAACCAAAGCGACTCTGGGTCGAACCATGGGGGCCAACTCAGTGTCGATGTGGAGCACGGGGCGTTGGCTGTTGACGTTGCCTCGCTTCCAGTCAATGTCCTCTTCAGCCTCTTGGTTCTTCTTAGGCACTGCGAGGCTTAGGGCATTGATGCGTTCGCTAAAGCTTTCATAGCCCGCATCCAAAGGCCAGACAGCACCAGCATATGGAAGGTCGAGGTGCCTCCAGTGATCCGTCCGACTCACACCAGAGGGGGACGACACGGTGGAGGAAGGGGGCGAGCGATCGAAACGGGTGATGTCGAGCGAAGACGGTTCCCGAGAAAACCGGCTTCTTCGTCGGATAGGGATCTCCTTGGTAGGAGGAGCAGGAGAAAAGTCGGGCGTGAAGGGCGTGCTGCCAGGGGTTCCGACAGCGAAGAGATCCAAGCCGTTTTCGTCCCTGTCAAAGTCCCTCTGGATTCTGATCGCCTGTGTTGCGCCGTACGAGATCTCGCTACCGTTGCTCGGGATGGAATATCTCATCTCACGGTCGGCCGCATCCCGGGCGGCGATGACTCCAGAGTCGTTGCCGTTGTCGAGCCAGGAGAGGGTCTCCTCGTGTCCCTTGGGCGGTTGACTTTCCAAGGATAGTCTCCTTTCGAGATACTTTCTGCGTTCGCTGTACTGCCTCTCTATGGAAGGCTTTCTTTCAGTGACATACCGTCGCTCTGAGGAAAGAGATCTCCCCGAGACGGACCTGGTCTCTGGCGCGACATCAGGGACGTCGACTGAATCGTGGACCCGTCGGACAGAGAAGCAGGGGAAAAGCTGACTGAACCACTCCAAGGCCATGATGATGATGGGTTTGTGGAAAGTTGCTTGTGGTGGCTTGTTTGTCTCTCCGAATAGTGTCCAGAGAGATATGTTGTAAGGTCGATAGTCAGGTGAGGAAGTAGTAAGGAGACTGGCTAATGACAAGACTGATTATTATACCTCTGGTAGGTTGTTCTTGATACTTGACGCCAATAAGGAACACGGTCTGTTCAGTTCCAGAATAAATTGAGAACAGAAAATACTATGGGAACGTCTTGGTTTTGCGTTCGCGTTTTGGAACATGGTCATCTTCAAAGTCTTTGTTCTTCAGAACTCTGCACCTCTCAGGAGGTGGACAACGCATGGACAACCAAACAATGACCTTGTTGCCTGAGAGCTGTGTCTTTTTCTTTCATGTTGCAAGCTAGGCAGATCACCAATAACCATGCAATCCAATATGAGATGGCCAGGTGACGGTGGGATATAAGAGTTCATGGAATGCCGCCCAGAGTTCAGAGAATACACCCTCCATAACCAGCCTCGATAGCAACAGAACTACTCCCAGATACCACAGATCACACAGCAACCATGTGTACTTACGACGGGTACAAGTATACCTGTGGACACACCATCTACGAGCGACGGTCCCCGTGCTGGGGTTGGTTCTGGGAAAAGCTGCATTTCATCGACTGTTGCTACGCACTCGTCACATGCACTGGTAGTATGCCCCCGGCCTGCGAAACACATACTCACATTACGGAAATGGACAGGAAGTGTTTCAAGTGCCATGAAGAGGATATTGAGGAACAGAGGAAGAAGCCGAGGAAGTATCAATATCCTGAAGGGGGGGCCTCCATGTTTGCCAACGCGGACCGGACACTATCTGAATATACGCAGGGAAATTACGTGTGGGATGATCCACCTGGGTTTCAAGCTCAGCAAGGGATGCAGTATCCCCAAGATCCTCCCGTGGCAGGTAGTCAACACCAAATACCTCTACCTTCGCCCGCTGTGCGGGAGTCGCGATTCAACCGAGGTCAGAGTCAAAACTTGGGAACGAAAGTGATGTCCCCGGGTCAGTTTGTTGTCCAAGATATGGCCTATCACAGAAACCTAAGCCAGTCCTCTACCAGGGATGAGCCTAGAACTAGAAGCCGCCGTCGCCACGCCTCCCAGGGACCTAGTTCTGCACCGCCTCACTCACAGCACTTTCGCTCTGAAAGGTCTCGCTCTCAACCCCGAGATGGCAGCCGTAGGGAGTCAACATCACAGGATCAGCGCCCTCGTACTCAACATCGAGATAACAATCGTCCCTCGTCAGCTAGGGAGTCGACATCACGAGGTCAGCGATCTCACTCTCAACAGCGAGACGGCAGCCGTCCCCGAGGGCGTAGGGAATCGACATCACGAGGTGAACGCCCTCCACTGTCCACTCGTGGTAGGTCTACCTACTACAACGATCCAACTCCGGCGCGCTAAGACTTTCTCAGAGTGAGAGCTTGGGCGTTGAGAAGAAAAGTCAATGTGGGCTATCAATATGGGATATCAGGTAGGTTAGGAGTTGCGGGATCTGCAAACATTATCTTGAAGTTGAGTAGTTTGAAGATGTAGTAATTGATCTGCTTGCTTAGACATATAATTCGCATCTATGACCGTGGAAGTGAAATACAATCATGACAGTGCCTAATTCTCACCTTAAATTCATATCTGATGGGAAACTTGTGTATGGACTGGTTCTTTGAGGGCTGTAGCAACACAACACAAGTAAACAAGCAAACCAACTCTTGAGCCCATCACCAAGACCACAGACTTTACCGAACTCTCTCTTAAGCCATCAAGTCAGCCTCTACTTGAGTCAAGATAAAATAAGAAAACCTATAAAGATAGACTGTGAGCCGAGAATAGTAGCACGGGTAAGCCATGCATGTCAGTGCCATGGGTCTGGTCATGGGATCACATCGCCGACTAGATTCAGAGATAATCTAACTTGAGCGGGGACAAAGATAGTACCCGAACGAAAATAAAATGCTGCCTTGAGGCCTTTCAAGGCCATCGTGATCCCTTGCAGTTAGTCCAGGAACCATGGTTAAAAATGGAGATGATGCTAGATCGAGACTTGAGATATGTAGGCAACCAGTTAATCGGGAACTTCTGCCATGCCCCTGGACCAGATGACCCCATCGTCGGAACCCATGGAGCGTGGAACTGGACTCGACATGGCATCGTCGAATCAGGGTAACCAATTCACGGGTGCCTTGACCACGGGTTGTCCTGGTTTAGATTCTTACGAGGCTATTTACGACCTAGCTCCCTTGAAGGACCAACAAAGATCTCGAAAGGTTGCAGCCACTCCGTGAGACAGCGGGGGTTGTTCCCTGTGCTAGGGTCCACAGGAAAGGATGGACGGGAACATGAAGAGACGAGAGATCTCTAAATCACTGCTAAACCAAGCCCAAAAGAACCAAAAGAAAAGAGCATACGTAGCCCCTGCGAGTCCGAAATACGGGTGCCTTGGGAATGGGGTTCGCCAGCCGAGGCACCCAAATTTGTCCCTTACGCGAGAGGGTCACGGGCAGGCTGCCCGATAAAGTCGACGGCCATTGGCTCATGGTCGGGACCTTTTTACGAGTCGACGACACTCTTGTGTTTGACCGAGCGATGCTTATGGTAGGGCTGAGGTTGAGCTTGCGTGGATACATGTGCCCTTTTGATTGAATGGCTGCATGTTTGCGTACTTTGGTGACGACTTTGCGCAACTCGGCATGTTTCTTGTCGTCTTGGCGCCAGTCGAGACTGCGATGGCTTCATAAGATCCGTACAGTTTTGTTTAGACCAGTGACATGCCAAGAACAAAACATTCGCAGACGCGTGACTAGGTGACGCAGGTTTCAGGGCCCGGCGACAACCACCACCTTTACCATCAAAGAGTCGGAGTCGCAGCAACGAACCCTAGGACGATGAGAGACGAGATGGGGCCTCAGGACGCATACCTGAGGACAGGTTGCCCGCAACAGGGATGGGAGGCGGGTGGGAATGGATCTTTGGAGGAGATTGGGGGCCGAAAATCGCGAGCGTGAACCAAAAGGGAAATCGCCGAACCGCTGATTGAGTCAACGGTGACAGGACATTTTGTTTCGCCCCGACCCCTGGTCCAGAGAAGCAGCCCTACGTGTGGATCAAGCGGAGGTGGTTGTGGTCCATTGGACGCTGGAGGGGGGCGTGAGTGCATGCAGATGAGCCCACGCAGGAGAGAGACGCTGGGTGCTCGAAGGGGCGAGGAGGACTCTTGGTCTTGGGGGACAAGAGGGAGGGAACGAGGTTATTCTGGTGCCGGCAGACTCAGACTCATCAGTGACATGCTGGTCGTGCCCCAGATCGCGTCTCAACTAGACTCATCGTAGTGGCATCGTAGGACTTTGGCCCTTGCACTCCAGATCCAATGGATCCCCCTCCAAGGAGGTCCCTCGGTGTTTGTTCCTCACCAAACGAACGATATGCATGGCAACTCGGCAGTGCAATGCCCTCTCCATCCAAATCCTTGACTTGCGACAAGGTAAAACGATTCAAAACAGATCCAAGCACGAGACTCTGGAGTTGATGTGCAAGAGTCGGTCCCCATTGATGCACCAGAGTTGCATGAAGGCTGCGCAACGCCAGGTCCATCGCAGCAGCCATCGCAGGCACAGCCGTAAAAGAGGGCTGAGGTGGAGGGTCGAGGTGCATCAACTCTCCCAACTCCTCCAACGAGAGATGGGCAAATCAAAGGATCGCGGGCTCATCCTGGCCAATGCTCGATCGTCTAGTGGAAACCTAAGCAGTCAAGGAAAGCGACTCACGAAGATGTCACGGAAGAGCGAGCTCCTACTCTCTGGCTCTGGCAGACACGGGCCATCTGGGAGATGCAAGTTGCGCCAACGGGGCAGACACCAAGAGGGAGACCCCTCGCAACGGGCGTCGATCCCTGCATCAACTCCGCAAGGCGTTTCGATAGGCTCATGGCCACGGTTGTGCCATTTGCTTTGCTCGCAGGGCAGCGCAGCAGGAGAAACACCACCAGCATCCGGCGTCATGGTCACGGCCACAGTTGAGTTCCTTTTGGTTCGGAAGACGCACCCAGAAAACAACACCATTTTTTTCATCCCACCCCCTTGCCTTGCCCTTTTCCGAACGCCGTCTCGCGTTGATGAGCATGGAACCCTCGTAAGCGACATCTGTATGTAAAGAAAAGCTCATGACTTGTCAATGAGCCTGACCAAAACAGAAAACCCCGAGGCCACGACAGCAGAATACGCAATGATGTGCATATTGGGGGCCGAAAAGTTGTACTCTTGTCTCTCTGTCTCTTCCCCAGCATTTCATCGCAGGCCTTGAAATCGTCCTGCGCATTTCGCACCCGCGCGAGCGGAGTTTCGCCGATGTGGTGCTGATGCGCCTTGAGGAGACACGGACCCGGACTGGTCTGGTCTGGTCAATCAATGGCGAATCGTCCTAACGTGACGCCGGACGGCCGACACCTGTGCGAGAGCGGGTGCGAGAGTGAGCGGGGCGGAGTTTGTGGAGACTTTCTCAAGTCGCCCGTGATAGTCGAGGCACCTTGGCCATTAACACCGATGCCAAACCCGCTGGTTCCGGCCGGCAGCGTCTGATGAGGCTCTGCGACGGATTTTGGGGGGCATCCGGGCGGAAATTGCTGTGGAATGCTCTCCCCCTCACAACAACCAACATTCTCTTTGCAGGAATCTCGGCCAGATGCCACAGTAACTCTCCCTCAAGGTGCCCCAGAAATTGTTAGTGACCCTATCGTCGTAGACTTTGCGCAGGGATCCGCCTCCTCCGCACAGGCTACGCCTCAGCCCGCGGCGCCCCCTAATCCTAATTGGGCCGGGTTTCCAGGCAGCAGTCTGCCATGGGCTGAGAGGGCGGTCTCCCAGCTTGGTTTCTAAGCACATTGGGGAAAGTGGCATTAACCCCCAAATCCAACACTTCGCCCTCCATCAATCCAACTCCCTCCCTTCTTCTTCCCTTCCCATCGTCGTTGCCGTCGTTGTCCTGAGGCCGCCGTCGTCAATCGATTCTTCTGCGTCTTTAACCACCCCGGCTCTCGTCTTACGGACCCTGCACACCCTGCGTCGCTTGGCAACACGCCCCCCTTTGCCATCCCTCATATACCCTTTTACGCCCCGTCCTCTTCTGTCCAGTTCCACTCGCCTCTCTCTGCATCCCCCTACGACTTGATATCCAACATTTTCCGTTTCAACCGCCGACTCACGCGCTCGTCGTCTCGTCAAACCAAACGATCCTGCCGAACCTTGCCGGGTCATCTTTCCGCGTGAGAAATATATCTGTTTGGTCCCGACTCGTTCATCCGCCGCCTTCCCTGTCATCCTCTTGGTCGTCTCGCGCCACCCACCGCACCTCGACTTGTTGACGACAGGATTGACATCTGCTGCGCGCCCTTGCATCTCTATCACTTGGTACGGTTCATATTTTATCTCGTCTTGGTCTTCGATTTCCATCTCGTCACGCCGAAATTGTTTCCTTTCCGGTTTCTTCCCCCAGACATTTACCAAACAACCCGGCATTGGTCAATCCCCCCAAACCCAAACCTGGACTCGGTCAACGTCTAGGCCTTTTCATCCCTCTTGGGTGTGAGAATTAGGAACCTCGACTGTGACTCACCATCCCGTCCTCCACTATCAAGCACTTGCTTGCATCCAAGATCGATCTTGTCAACTAACGGGACTCCCCGTTGCAGCTTCAAAGACACCCGTGGCTATCGGTCGACTGTCCTGTCGACTTGTACCCACCTCTCAGGTCTAAGCCATGTCCTTCTCCCACCCACGTCGAAGGACTCCGGTGACTCGCCCGGGCAGCGACACCGAGAATGCCTTGTCCCTTAAGACCAACTCGACCCTCCGTAAGGGTGCAACCTTTCACTCTCCTACTTCTCCTGTCTCTTCAGCTTCGGACCTCACCTTTGTCCCTCCTCGCCTGTCTCGATCCCAGTCTCACTTGGATGATGTCGTCGATGCCAACCGACGTCGCATCGCCTTGACCTTGAACGACATCGACGAGGCTCTGGCCAAGACCGAAGAGCTCTCTCTGTCGCCCAGGTCCCCCAAGAGCAAGCCCAAGTCTCTTCGAGACACCAGCTTGCCCATCCCTCGTGGCTTCCTCGAGGGACCCATCGTCGACCCAGCCATGGCTAAAGAAGCTGAGAGGCGCGTATTGCGTCCTCGTTCTGTCCGACGCTCACGGCACCATGCTTCCGACAGCGGTCTTGGGACTTCGGTAGCTTCCACAAACGAGAAGCATGCTGCAGTCACTCAGTCAAAGGAGACAAAGACTCGCTCCGCCATCACAAGATCTGCAGCTGCTTCCTCAGCAGAGAAGCTTCCCTCCCTCGGCTCAAAGGCCATCAACCGCATTCACGAGCACACATTGCGCCCACTGTTGGCCAAGCCAACTCTCAAGGACTTTGAGCCCATCGTCCTTGACATCCCACGAAGAATTCGATCAAAGGAAATTATTTGCCTGCGAGATCTTGAAAAGACCTTGATCTTTATGGCACCGGTAAGTCAGCTTCTGACTGATAATGGCGTTTGGGGAAATACTTATCGGATGCTGTGTTTGAAGGAGAGGACCAAGTCCGCCGCCTTGTACCTCGATTTCTGCCTTACCTCCGTCCGATGCATTCAAGCGACCGTCGAATATCTCAGCGACCGCGAACAAATTCGACCTGCTGATCGGCCTTACACTAACGGATATTTCATCGACCTGAAGGACCAGATTCTTGAATACGGAAAGCAGCTCGCCGCCAAGAACAACGGCGACGACATGGATGTCGACGCGTATGTACCCAGCTTTGTTCCTCTGGACTACCCAACTAACTCATGCCCAAGATCTGATGAGATCAAGCTCATCGGTGGTATTGCTGAGAACGGACGTCCCGCTGAGCTCGTCCGCGTCCGAAAGGACGGCACCTACATTTCCCTGGAGACCGGTGAGCCCGTCGAGGTAGACGAGGCTCCTATGAAGATGAAGCGCTCCCTGAGCCAGCAGCTGGAGGACGAGGAGGAGATCCAGCGATCCATGGCTCGCCGCAAGAAGAACGCCTCCCCCGAGGAGTTGGCCCCCAAGAGGTGCCGTGAGCCTGGATGCAACAAGGAGTTCAAGCGCCCCTGCGACCTGACCAAGCACGAGAAGACACACTCTCGACCCTGGAAGTGCCCCGTCCCTACTTGCAAGTACCACACCTACGGATGGCCTACTGAGAAGGAGATGGATCGTCACCACAACGACAAGCACTCGGATGCTCCCGCCATGTACGAGTGCCTCTTCAAGCCTTGCCCTTATAAGTCTAAGCGCGAGTCCAACTGCAAACAACACATGGAGAAGGCTCATGGCTGGCACTACGTCCGAACCAAGACCAACGGCAAGAAGCTTCCTGGCAAGCCCGCCAGCTCCACCCAGCAAACTCCTCCTCTGGTCAACGTCTCGACTCCCTCCACCACTCCCACCTACAGCGGCGTTCCCACTCCTCCTCAGCACGACGTTACACAGTTCGTTGGCACTGACTTCCCTCTCTACCCCAACGAGTCGGACTGGATGTCGATCAACAACATTCCTGCCGAGTCCCTTGATCTGGACTTGACTCTCGACAGCACTTCTCCCGCCTCGGCCAGCCCGTACGAGCAGTATGCTCCTTACCAGAACGGCTCGGCCTTCATCCTCGACAATGAGGACCTGTACGCTGCCCACATGCAGCTGCCAACTCAGCTCCCTACGCAGGACCAGATGGCATTCTACAACCCCAACCCTAAGATGATGGCTCAGCAGCTGCCCATCTACCAGGCACCTCAGCCTGTCACTGTTCCCACTGGCGCCCCACACTTTTCGCCAACTGGCCAGGAGACGGCTATGCTCTTCACCCCTAATTCACTACGAGACGTTGATGAAGGATTCGATGACTCCTTCGGTGGAGAGGGAATGGACTTCCCACTCTTCCCTAGCGGAAACGGCATGACAAACAAGGCAAACGAGTACCAGCAGCCACTCTTTGGCGAAATCCCCAGCGCCAACCTTGGTTTCTCTCAGACCTCGCAGCAGGACCTCTTCCAGATGGACCTGTCCAACATGGACTTCCAGCAGAACTTCACGGACTAGATGCCTGAAGTTTCAGAGGAGCCTCGTGTGAAGGTGGAGAAATAAAAGAGCACAAGGCTCGAGATTGTATCATGCCCCCCTTAAAATTACCAATGAGTTTTTTGGTTTACGATTTATGACGGACTTTTCTCAGGCCATCGACAGTGATGAGGCCTTTCATGTAATATGAGCAGATTTTACTTGCCCCTTACGTTAGCTTTGCTTGCTTTGTTGCTCGCTGCCGTCTTCCAGAGACGAGGGGAGATGGGGGTTTGAGAATGGAGGGGAGATTGAGTGACCAAATTGGGTATCAGAACACGCAACACATCACTACACAACACCATATGACACTGCACGGTTCGGTTTTTGCGAGATCTGGTTTTCACTGGTATAGAGTTCGCCCCTCTCTCGTACAGTATTCTTAGGGATAGAAATACACCCATCAAGCACTGGTTCTCAACCTTGACGTGTGACTGTGATTGTAGGCTTACTTTCGTCCGAACTATGCAAGGATTACATGAGGTAGATGATATTCGTTTGTCAGCTATTGGGTGGCAACTTTGCGCGTTACCGTAAGCAGGAGTCGGTCTAGATGCTTGGTGAAACTCGACTTGAAGGCCATCTTGTCCTACCATGTTGAGGCCAGCTTAAGCATGAGTCTAGATCAGATTTATCTGAATAATCAACTACAGCTTCCCGTACTTGCCGGATCCCCCTCTACAAAGCCCGGGTGATCAACTTGTCCAAGAGTGGGTGTACTCGATGCTTGGGCAAGTTGTGCCATCAACGGTGAAAGTGGCAGGTTTGTTTTTAGATCACGGGTCAGTCTGAACTGGCGGTAATCCAGAAGGTCGAGAAATACAATGACTATCATTGATCAGTAGAGGGTCTGACAGTGGCTACCAATCCAGATCTCAACGGGGGGCACGGAGTAGCACACTCTACAGTCGGGCAACTCATGTCGCCCATGCCTCACCAAGACGTTTGCTTTTCTTTTTGCTATGTTTGTACTTTGGCTGTACTTTCATGCTCGTGGTATCTTTGTACATCACATGTTTTGATGGGAGACTCGCTGTCGTTATCATCTCGACCATGGACTAGAACGTCAACGGGTAGCTCAACTTCCACTTAAGCCCTTTATCGCCAAAAGCACGAGTTCTGACCATATTTCCGGTGATATCATATGTTGTAGGCCATTTAGAAATTCCCTTTAGCTTTGGATCGCCAGGTTTTGACTTTTTGGTGTTGAGCCCAACCTGTCCCTCGATGCTAGAGCACGGTTACAACTGTCATGCGTGACAACAACAAAGTCTATATTGACCTCTGTGCTGTTATTAGTTCAGCGATCGAGTTACATATGTGTAGTCATGGGGCTCCTGGGACTGAGTGTGTTTTCTGTCGTGCTCATTACTCGAGACCTGGCTCCTAGGACCCGGCTTGTTGAGCTCGCTGCAACCCTCAACCCTTCCTGGTCGTCTTCACTCTAGGTTGATCACGAGGACACCCGGGCTTGCATTTCAAAGCCAGTCCCTAAGTTTACTGTCGGTTTCTTGAACTCACACATTCATCAACAGGCAAGGTTTATTTCTGTTGGTTATGTCTAATTGTCTTGCTACCGACATACCACCGACACGACACTCGTCATTTTCGTAACGGAAATCTGACTCCGTGACTGTATACTTTGACACCCGCGTGCTCAACGACAGACGTTTCTCTTCCTTGTATGAGAACTGTTCATTAGGTTTTTTTATGGTGTTGGTAGGGTGTTGACAAATCCATGTGTGCAGGATTCGCCTTGAAAATAACAACTCAACCATCAATGCTTCAGCACCGCTTATGACTGGAAAGACTAAGCATTATTCAGATGAATCACAAAGATGGAATCGAAATATACAGAGTAAAATACATACTAAATATTTCTTGTTCATAATGGCAACAATCTATCGCCCTGGGTTTCTCGACATGATGGTCTAGGGTAGCAAAGTGGAGTCGTGCAATTTCGGTCCCATTGCGCGAAGGCCAAGATCCATGAATGTTCATCCCTCACGCGTTCTCAACTTCCAGCAGCAACACGCGCAAAATGTGCGGCATTCACGCCGTCATCTCATCCAACGCTAGCGATCGAATTTCTCCTGGACTGGAGCGATGTCTCATCAACCGAGGACCAGATCATACAGGAACTGTACAGGCTCAGATCGACGGTAGTGAACCCAACCAAGCTGGCCTTTTCTTGACATTTACGTCGACCGTACTGTCGCTACGAGGAGATCACATTGCTAAGCAGCCACTCACCGATCCTACTTCTGGGTCGGTCCTCTGCTGGAATGGCGAGGCATGGGGTATTCGAGGAGAACCGGTTCAAGGCAATGACGGCGAAGCAGTCCTCGCCCTGTTAGCTGAGGCAAGCCGTAGTGCGGCACACACGCCAGGCCAGATCCTCGATGTCTTGCGAGCCATAGAAGGGCCTTTCGCTTTTATCTACCTGGACAAACCGGCGAAGCGGCTCTATTATGGGCGTGACCGCCTGGGCCGTCGGTCACTGCTCATCAAAGAGGGGATGCCATTTGCCCTGTCGAGCATCGCTGAGACGCCCGTCGAAGGATGGAGCGAGGTTGAGGCTGATGGATGCTATACTATTGAGCTTGGAGAGGCTGCGGCTAGCGGAATGGTACCTGTGCGACATGACTGGACACCAGACATATCCATGGTGAGTCATGTGTGAGTATACGCCCCGAAAAGCCTGCTACTTACGTCTCCAGGTCTCGAGCATCGGCGTCTTCAATGAAGAGGTCCCTCAGCAAGCTACCAGACTTGCTCCGGACTCAGTATCTGTGCAGGACCTACATTCGCATCTCGTCGAGTCACTCAAACTTCGAGTCCTGGACGTGCCACTGCCACCAAAGGCATCTCATACTGATGCAAGAGTTGCGGTGCTGTTCTCGGGAGGTCTCGACTGCACTGTGCTTGCGCGACTTGCTCATGATCTTATCCCCCTTGACCAGTCCATCGACCTGATCAATGTGGCGTTTGAGAACCCCAGAATAGCTGCTCAGTTCCCAGGATGTTCTCGAGATGATCTCTATGAGAAGTGCCCTGACCGGTTGACGGGACGGAGTGCCTTTGCAGAGCTCAGTCGAGTTTGTCCTGAGAGGAACTGGCGGTTTGTAGCAGTATGACTATCTTGACCCTCTGGCATTTTGTTTATTGACCACCACAGGCGAACGTGCCATATACAGAGAATCTCGAGCACAGAGCCGATATTATCAGGCTCATATACCCCCACAACACAGAGATGGACCTGTCGATTGCGTGCGCGCTGTACTTTGCCGCCAGAGGACAGGGACTAAGCGAGACGATAGGCGAGCCAACGCCACAGCAGTACAGCACAACCGCGCGCGTATTGCTGTCCGGGCTGGGCGCCGACGAGCTGTTTGGTGGATATGGCCGACATGGCGTAGCGTACACGCAGCGCGGCTACTCAGGCCTTGTCCAGGAGCTGAAACTGGACGTGGGCCGTTTGGGAAAGCGAAATCTCGGACGTGATGACCGGGTTATGGCACACTGGGGCCGAGAAGTGAGGTTCCCGTTCCTGGACGAGCGATTTGTCAAGTGGGCAATCGAATGTCCTGTATGGGAGAAGTGTGACTTTGAGAACAGCAGCGGCGAAGGATCTCTGGACGCAGAGAAACGAGTGCTGCGACTGGTAGCCCAGTCTCTTGGCATGAGCACGGTCTCGCGGGAGAAGAAGAGGGCGGTAAGTGCACGGCCGATTGTTCTGTTTCCATGTGTATTGACAAGCTTGGCTAGATACAATTCGGGGCTCGGACGGCCAAGATGGAGAGTAGCAAGGTCAAGGGGACGACGCTGTTGTCTACTTGAAGTCGGGCAGTCGAGTGACTGCAAAGAAGAGCAAGGAACTCGGCAGTGATGATTCTCAGATACTTCCGAGGCAATTGCAAACCATGGGCCAACACGAGGTGGGCGAGTGTGTGTTTGCTGGCTAGTACAGCTAACCCTCCGCTAGTCTGGTGTTTTATTGCATGGGCATTGCCAATGAAGTCGTAAAGGCAAGTCTGAGCCGAGCAGGATGGATGATTAGACATTATAGCGTGGTGTTTTGCAGGTAGATGGGGGAGTAATAAGACAAAATTCAGGTACAAGGGCAAGTTTCGCTCAGATATCACCTCACTTGGATGCATGACAGTTGTAGGGGACGTCAATGGATGTCAATCAATGGACGGTAGCCATGTGTTTTGTGTGTGTAGGTGTGCGCCCCTTGCATTGTAACCTGAGACGCATCATGTGGTGTTGAGGGGGGAGGGAGCCAGTGAGAGACTGTAACTCTTGGCAGCTCGTGCTGACAGGGGAAGCTTGGCAGGCGAGACAAAAACACGTGCGATAAGAATGAACAGACCGAATTGGATCAGGCATGACATTGTTTTGATAGAAACAAAACAGACAAGTCGATTGAAGCGGTAAGGGGTGACCAAATATAGAGTAGAGCTGGCTATCTAGAGTATCAAATGGCGGTGGTCAACTGAAAATAGTGGCTTGAGTGGTGCGACATGCCCCTGCCTCTTTCTGCTGCTCCTGCCTGCTCCTGCCTTGATGCTGGGCGTTTATCGCATCGATACGAGGAGGAAGGAGCTCCGGCGCTTCCACTCGCTGGCTGTCAGTGTCGGAGAGTTGCCGTCTTGTCCCGTTCTTGACCTTTCCCCGTCTTTTGCGCGCGCCAAAAATTGTCGATAATGGATCGATGAATCGATTGATTCTTTGCTGCCTCTTTTTTTTTTTCTTTCTCTTTTTATTGTTCCGTTCGTTCTCTTTTTGAGGATATTCTTTCGTTTCCTCCTTCTCTCGTTATTTATCCCGTTCATTTCAATTGATTCTAGCGCTCATTCATTCTCCGCTGTTTCTTTTTTGCCTCTTTTGATCAACACCATCTTTTTTGTTACTATTTCCATCTTTTGATCCTATTCGCATCCTTCGGCACACGTCACAACACCGATACGAGGCCTCTCAATGCTTCACTGAAACACACACACTTCTACACTTCTACATTACTATACCCCTCTATGTTCGGCTTCATCCAGGTCAGGGACCGGGATTCCTCTTCTACAAACGCCAGCCTGTCCGCGACAGGTATCAGCATCTTCAACCACCTAGAATCTGACGACGACGCCATGCGCAAGGGAAATCGCCCTCCGCCGCTGAACCTCAGCATCGTGACCCGGCCGAGGTCACTGCCCCGGGTATCCAGGACACCCGTGCTCCTGGCAAAGGAGCTCACGCCCCTGCTGACTCCCCTTCCTGAGGAAGAGGTCGAGGAGGACCCGCAGGGCCCGGTGGTTCGCGCCGTGAGGATATCTGTCGATTTCCTGCAGGTTGTTTCATGCATGCTGGTGATGTTGATGCTGGGCATCTTCATGGCATCGTACGCGGGGGCTGCATCGTCAAGTTATGGGTAAGTTGGGAGCCTGATGGGAGGGATAGCCTAGAGAGGTAGAAGACAAGTCAGAACAAGATCACTAACCTTGAGGGAACTGTAGAATCAGAGCCTCGATACTCATGGCAGCATTGGCCTGCGATGTCGGCCTCGGCATCTGCTCTATCCGCTTCTACGATCAGCCATGGCCCCGCGTCGCTGTGGTGCTCCGGATGCTCACCGCGGCGGTCCTCGTTGGGAGCCTAGTAGGCTTTGTTGCAGCGGAAAGAGTGTTTCCGGCAGACTACACGTACTGGAACTTGGCATCCTCGCAATCCGGCGGGCCGGTGTTGGGTCTTGTCTCTGCAATTCTGTAAGTCTCAGCTTGAGCCCATCATATCCCAGTCTCTTGTGCTCTCCACAACAGCGGGAAAGACATTTTTTTCTTGTGTAAAGTTTGTTGACTGACTCGGCGATAGGGGTTGGGACCTGGTCCATGTTTTGTTGTCTCAGCGGATCGTCGGCTGTTGGTTGTGGATGCAGTGCTGGTGGCAACGGCTGCGGATGAGGCGGCGGTGCATGACAGCTGGAGCTCGGGGACGGGCGAGGAAGATGGTTGGCGGGCCCTGGTGGTCCGCCTCACGATCCCGACGAACGGCAGCCGAGTCGAAACGAGGCTGGAGCTGTTCGTTGTAAGGTATCTAGGATGGACAGATGAGAAGCGGAAGATGAGATGGAGCATGGAGCAACGGAAGCGCTCCCTCTGATATTAAGGTTCCACGTCAAACCTCGTATCCCTCTCTGGGCATATTCTTTTTTTTTTTTTTTAATCATCACGACGACTGTGTCGATGGAGGATGGGGCATTTACATTACATGAGTGACATGGACATTCAGATGCCCAGTCAAAGTGGATGAGCAAGACTCTGTTACATACTGGAGGGGGATACACGAGATGCTTTTCCTGGTAGGGGGGAAAGACGGAGGGCAGACGGACCCATGGGGAAAGTAATGACCCGTAGAGATGCATTCATGATAGAGAAATTTCACTCTTGGGGTTGCAACGTTGAATGCTGGGATTGTTACTATGGATGTTGGTGATGGTGAATGATAGGACGACAAAGAGGCTTTTTGATTAGTGCGTATGCGTGTCTGAGACCACGTCTTGGGCAGGGGGGGCTCTTCTTTTCTTCTTGGCCCCCTTCTCTCACCCTTCTGTGTGGACTAGAACTTTGCTTTTTCTTGTAAGAGTAGCATTGTCTCTGATTGCGTGGTAGTATTTTTTCTCTCTGTCATTCTTCCATGCCGAAAAGTGCCGTAACGGTCAAATTGCCGGTCAATGTCATCCTGCTCGACATGGGCAAATGCCGTGTGTGCAGGCCCAGGGGCTGGTGAACTTTTCTTTTTGCCTCGTGGCGTGTGTTGCCCTTGCTTTGAGATGATGTCTCCATTTTGATGGGTATGAATATCCTTTCTTGTCCGGGAAGAGTAAAAAGATGTATTGTTGCCCTGTGGTTATTAACTGCATTCTACGAGTACTGCGTCCTTGGTCTTTTGATCGTGCAGGACATTGTATATCTTGCATGCTGAGAATCTTGTTTCTATGGAACTGGGGATATTGCTGCTTGAGTTATGATGCTTGCTGTGTGTTGGTTGTGTCGTGTTTGCTGGGAATGGGTGCAGGGCGTCTTGCAGTAGACGGCGGGAAAAGGTGGAAACAACTGTCCCAAACAGGGCATCGATTGCCATTCTGGGAGCAATCAGATCATGGTTTGGCGAGTGTCGATCACCCGAGAATACAGGGGTAAAAGTGACCGTCTAGGTACTGAGCTGAGGGCTGAGGGAGAGAGTGAAAAAGAGACCCATATCGACAAAGTGATAGTTGACAGGCTGTTGGTAAGACCGTCCAGGGCTGCTTGGCACATGACCTTCTGAGGTAGCAACGTTAGTAGGCTTAGAAAGTTCCCTTGCCTCTTGCTTTTTGCCCTGAACTTGACATTTACCAAATCAGTTCCGCCCTCTCGTTAATTAACGAGCTGTCTTGATGGTCTGTCTGTGTGTTTGTCCGGACACGTTGAAACGCGACGCTAAAACAAAACAAGACACTCTAATAGGACAAAACAACGAACCACGTCCTATGTTGGAAACAATAGATTCAACACCAGGGAGAAACATGAATGCCAAAGCGTCACCGCTGCCACCAACGGTCAACCTACCGTAGTTTTCATGCTGGACGTTTAGACTGGCCACCCTAGAGATCGAGCGCCCTCCAAGATAATCAGCTACCGCATGTAGGACAGCATGGGGCCCCTTTCCTTGGCGTACATCGGAGCTTGTCCATCCCGTGGCCACAAAAAAGAGGTTTAGGTCGAACCTGAGCCCCTTGAGGCTGCTGGAAAGCTTCTGTGATGCTCCACCTGTTGCACGCCGGCTCCGCTCGCTGTACCTGAGGCGACGGGAGGCGGCCCCAGCCTTAGCTTAGACCACCTGGTGACTCGATCCTGCATGGAGAGAGTGAGAGTGAAAGAGAGAGGCCGGCGCTATCGTGAGCATGTTGGGACAAATCAGAGGCTGCATCTACTAGATCCGATGAGTCGTGGAGAGACATGGCTAGCTGGGTAAACAACTAATGTTGACTAGAATGTGAATAACCTCACTCAAGATGGCAAAGATTTGCACGCCTCGACGACTTCCACAGGCGCGACTTCCGACGACCTCAAAGCTATACGGATGTCTCTCTTGTACGGACAGTAAAGCTCATTGGGCCGAAGTGACGGGTCGCCCGTTTTACGAGCTGTCAATTGCCAAACGGAGCTAAGAACGGCTGGGACATGCAAGTAAGTCATTGATTCAGAGTAGGTGTGAGCGGGAAGACTCCATCAACGGGTCTTGGCTAATTATTCACACACGCCCCCCTTTTGCAGCCCGTCAATGTGCGGCCTTGTTAGCTTACGGTACGGCATCTCAGGAGAAGGGAAACCGATGGCAATTGAAACCGTGTTCGTCATAGACTGGACTTCGGTACTTGTTCAATTGGCTGTCCTTTTCTTCCCCACGTTTAATGTTTGAGGCGACCAAAAGCTAGCTGAGACAATGAGCAAAGCAAGGAACGAGAGAGACACGAAAACTTGTTGACTCGACTCGTGGCTTTGTCTATCGTTCTGTCTAGTAGCCTCGCAGCTTGGCAGGGCATTTTTTTTAAATTTTTTTTTTCGTCCTGTCGATCTGCCAAAGTCAAGAGCCTTTCACCCCTTGTTTATTGCAGAGTATCATTCTTCTACTGGAAATAGACTCGCTGCAATGTAATCCTTCAGAAAGACATGTTGTTCCTGCGCATGGGAGTATGGTCACTTCCGAAATGGGCCATGACACGGTCCAGAACCTGAATCCTTCGGGAAACGGAACTCGCGCGTCGACTGTTCCTGAAACGAAACTTTTATCGGGTTAAGATTGGACAAGACTCAAAGGTAAACGCTTTCAGGGACTGGAAAGTAAAAAGAGACTGGGGTTGTCGGGGTCCCGCTGCGGCCCGAGGTCCTTTGTTATCCACCGCCCACCACCACCCGCCGCCCGCGACGCCGAAATCCGAACGAACCGGTTGACACTCTCTAACTTTTGTTTCCTCAGTTTGTTTGCTCTGTCACTGGGAAAATCCTGTAAGCTACCCTTGTCCCTTGCCCAGAGTTAGACTGGCAGCAACTGCCGGACAGGGTGTAGAGAACAAGTCTACGTCTTGGCCCCAGCTTACAACACACACGCCCTTCAACAGAAAGAGTGATCGTCAAAGAATCGAACAACAGAAAAAAAACCTGGTCCTTGTTGCATATGGATTAACACCCCTTATTTGGATAGTTGTCAACACCTTTACGGACATCCTCTTGCCTGACCGAGATGGGCCCCCCCGTCGACGATCCCCTCCCCCCCTTCTTCACTTGCGGTAGGGCTGCTTCTTGTACTCGGTAGGACACTTCCGAACTGCTACGACAGATTCCTTGTTTCTTTCAGCTTTGAGAGAGTGTAAGTGTAACAGGTGAACCGAAACATTGGCAGAGATAGTAGAACCAATAAACCTAAAAAAAAAAAGTGATATCACAGAGTTTACTAGAGTCCAACGTTGGGTTCAAAGGGAGGTGACGCTCCTGTCTCACTAGCCGGACCTTGGAAAAAAAAAGCACAGAGACCAAGGATGTAAGTTACCGCGGGTAATCTTGTTCAAGTAGACTCTCTTGTGGGGGAAACAAAACAATGCATTGGTTCGACTTACATGGGGTGTGGGCATGTCAAGAGACAAACCACGGACTCGAACCTCCTGCGGATCACGGGAGATTGGCACTCGAGCAGACTTTGTTGAGGACTACGGTGAGAGTGTGTGAGTTGTCAGTCCAGCCCCCTTCGGAAAGAGAGACTTGTACGCTTCTCACGATGGTCGATCTCGAGTATATATAGAGCTTCATCTTCCCCTCCATATCACCACTTCTTCTTCATCAGCATCAGCATCTCATCTCCTGCTCTTCACTTCCCTTCACTTTCTCTCACAGCAACCCAACCAAGCACTCGCTTTCACTCACTCTAATTAACTCCTCTTCACCATGTTCTTCTCCAAGATCGTTCTCGGCCTCGCCTCCATGGCCTCCATGGTCGCCGCCATCCCGGCCCCTGACGCCCTCCTCGATACCACTTCTTCCATCGCCGCCCGCGACTTCACCATCCGCGATGACTCCTCTCTCGAGGCTCGTGGCAACTTCAAGTGCCCTACTGGCATGTCCTACTGCCCCTGGACCCGTGCCTGCTCTTGTCCCCCTGGCCAGGCCTGGGATGGCAAGGCCCGCAAGTGCACTGGCAAGACCATCACCGGCTGCTGGCCCAAGCCTTCGCCTTCGGCCTTTGTCGATGTCAAGGTGAAGCTCGGCGCTTACTGCGCTAGCTCTCCCTACAAGATCGTCAAGTATGACGCCCACCACGCCTACTGCCAGGCCAGCCTCCTCAACGTCGTCTTTCTCGCTCCTCTCGAGATTGACGCCGAGATCTCTCTCCTTGGTGGTAAGCTCATCGACATCAACGCCCGCATCAGCCTCGCTCTTAAGAACGTCTGCGGTGGTCTCGCCGGTCTCTACCTCGAGAACGTTCTCGATGCTGTTGCCCTCTTCAACACCAACAAGTACGGCTACGCTGTCCGCCCCGGTGATGTTGTCGGTGGCCTTCTCTACGCTGTTGTCGACCTCCTGAGCGGCCTCACCTGCGCCCTCGGCCTCGGTGGCTGCAAGGTCTATGACTGTGTCTCTTACTGCACCAAGGGCTGCAAGAACTACATCGACGTCAAGGGAACCATTGGTGGCTACATCAACGGCCTCATCGGTTTCTGCCTTGTCAACGATGTCATCCTCATCGTCAACAAGGTCGGCGCCATCCTCACCGTCACCGTCAACAGCCTGCTGTGCATTGTTGGCAGCCTTCTCCGCAGCCTCCTCGGCATCTTCAACTGCAACTGTGCTTAAGCGCCCGGTCTTTCAAGTCAAGAACCGAGTGTTTGCACTTGAAACATACTTACACTCACTAAAATTGGATATAAGGAGATGGGATGAGCTATGATTGGCATTATTAACTTGGAGGATTTCATTCTTTACAATATTTGGGCTTCTACTAGGTTGCCTTAATCTTTTTCATTAATAACTGTACATGAGTGCACGTAAACAATATAACATGGGTTGTTTTGAGAATCTTGCTTCATTGAGTGATTGCAGCGATTGCAGTAGAGTGAAACTCGGAAATTACATCTCTGAGGAACTAGCCTGGGTAAAAAGAACTCCTCAATTCCATTACAAAACTCCTGGGTATTGATATCGACCTGATATCGACAGTTTGTAATGCCAACAACCTATTGATACACAATCTTCCAAGTAAGCCCTCTACACACTTGACTCATGCCCCCACTGGCTCCATGATCTGTTTACCAAACCCATCCACTGAGAAATGGCTAAAAGACTCTTCATCATTCTCGTCCATTAGGAGACTCCTGTCCTCTGTCTCTGGAACCAACTTTGCGTACAATCCCTCACCAGCCCTTGCCCACGTCGGCGGTAGAATATCCTCATCGTCCTCTGGCGCTGTTGTGATGACTTCAATAACGCGTGTGCGCTTTAGTATCTTCTTGGTGGTCTTGTGCTTTGACCTTGCTTTGCTACTTATAATAACATGACCGTGCCGTGGTTTTTCTTCATGCTTTGATGATTTGTGAACGCGAAAGGGGGTTGCTAACTGAGCCTCCCAGTCTGGTGAATCAAATATGGGTAGGTCAGGGTGTCTTTTCGACACAGACACAAGGATGTCGACAAGGAGGTTAGGCTTGAGCTGGTCACATAGAGAGAGGACATTCAGAAGATCAGTCTTGCGCATCTGGTCAAAGTACTCGGTCCGCTTTGCTGCAGTGTTAGCGTTGATACTCTCTGCAACAGCTGCAAGAGCTTGACTTACTAATGAGTCTGGAGCGCGCCCTGCGCCGAACCCGACGAGTCCAGGCTTTGCGGGAACGACACCCCTTGGGAGAGCGGCCAGACGCTTCTGGCGAAGCTTCTCGACCTCATACTGCCGCTGCTGGCTCGATTTTCCCTTGAACCTGACCGCCTGTTCTTGACCTGCAGAGCATGCAGCACAGACGAATATCGAGCCAGCCATGGCCTCACTGGTGATCGTGGGAGAGTGACACTGATGATGCCAGGACCTGAGACACTGCGTGCACGTAGCCAAAGGGCCCTGGCTCGTCTGCGCAGACCCCTCGCATTTCGAGCACTGAGCCGGCTGCACCGTGAGCCGAGACTGAAGACTTGGCTGGGGAGCATCTGTCCCCTTTGCCACCGGGAAGGCGACTGTGCTTTGCGTAAAGTCAACCTTTTCCATCGATGACTCTCTCTTTCTCTTGGTCCCGGCGTTGGACGAGCTCCACGCGGCTGAAGTTGGATTCGCTGACATGGGCAGAGTCTGGAGGAGGGGCGATGCCGACGGCACAGGCAGAGTTGCATCCGGATCGTGAGCCACTGCCGTCCTTAATTTTTCGAGTGTGTTTTCTTGGCGGCTGCTCTTTATGCGGTCCATGATGATGGAGGCGTTGGATGAGAACTGGGGGGTGTACGAGGCTTGATCTGGTGAGAGCAGCCTCAGAGAGGCGCCGGCTTCTGCAGATGTATCACCGTTGCGCATGTCGTGATCGGCAGATTCGATACCTCCCACCATGACTTGATCTTGTAACCCATCCATCTTGTCGAGATGTTGAACCGCGTCGACTGATGAGGCCTGCCAGCTCCTATTCGCGAGCCAATGACCTGGCGTGCTGAGGAAGGCGTCGGCGCTGAATGTTGAAGCTAGATGAAGACTGAGAGAACAATGAAACAGAAACAATTGAGAATTGACCAAAAGAATTTTTTAAAAACCTGTTGCGCAAAAGTTGGCTCTGACGGGGAATTGAAGTCGATGGCATCTGAGCTCAAAGTGAGATGTCGCGATAAACTTCACGTGGGGTCACGTGAGTTCACTCGATTGAGAAGGCTTTGCAATTGTTCTTCCTTGGGGCAATTTATATGCCCTTGAATATTATTTTATTCATTCACATATTTCCTCTATTCTTTTTCTATGCACGCTTTATCCGACAACGCCCTTTTCTCTCAATGAGATGACATCGGCTTCACTCAGGCCGAGATGCTCCTGGAGCACTTCATCCGTGTGCTGACCCAAAGTTGGCGGCACACTTCGAATCGTGGGAGGGGTTTCTGATAGCTTGATGGGTGTGTTGACCATCTTGATGGGACCGCACTCTTGATGATCCATCTCGACAACCATATTGCGTGCCTTTGTGTGCTCGTGGTTGAGCGTCCCTTGCACATCGTTGATGGCGGCGTAGGGCATGCCCTTTCCTTCAAATATCTCGAGCCACTCCTGTGTTGTCTTGAGCTTGGTAAGCGCCTCGATCTTGGCTTCGAGGTCTTTGCGGTTGGCGACCCTATCGGCATTGGTCTTGTAACGCGTGTCGTCCTTCCAGTGGGATTGGCCGAGCCCGTCACACAAGACGCCGAATAGCCGATCGTTACCTCCTCCAAAGAGGATTCCTCCGTCCTTGGTTTCAAACGACTTGTATGGCACAATCGAAGCTATTCCAGTTAGCAACTCGCGCTTCAAATCCATAACCAGACTCACGATGGGCCGTGCCCCAACGACCGGAATCCTTCTTTCCGCTGATTAGACAGCTACTGGCGATGTTGGCCAAGGTAGCAGTCTGGCAGTCACTCAACGCAACGTCAATGTGCTGGCCCTTGCCAGACTTGGCCCTTCCGAGGAGCGCAGCCATGATGCTGTTGCTAGTATAGAGACCGGTTGTTAGGTCAGTCACCGCAACACCAACCTTGACTGGTGGACCATCCCGTTCACCGGTAATGTGCATCAAACCAAACTCAGCCTCGACCATCACGTCGTAGCCGGCTCGGTTGGCGTACGGACCCGTTTGGCCATAGCCGGTGATGGAAGCATAGATCAATGCTGGGTTGATCTTGCGAAGAGTCTCATAGTCCATCGAGTACTTCTTCAGAGTCCCCGGAAGGTAGTTTTCAACCAGAACGTCGCATTTTGCTGCTAGCTTGTGGAGAACCTCGACTCCCTCCTTGTGCTGAAAAGACAGGCCTAGAGACTTTTTGTTTCGGTTCGCCTGGAGAAGGATGAGCATCCAAACTTGATCACAGGGGATTCTCAACATACCCCGAGGAAATAAGCAGACTCGCCAGGTCCCTTAGCCGATGAACCCTCCTTGTACTTGGCATATGGAGGCCCCCATGCCCTGGTGTCATCGCCTCGAACAGGGTGCTCAATTTTGATCACCTCAGCGCTGTGCGGTTGGCCAAGTTAACGCCTGGCCAGGGTCTTGATGACATCCAAATCCTCCCAAACTCACCCAAGGTCACCCAAAATCTGAGTACAGTATGGCTGTGACGGTCAGCGCTTGCTGGGGGTAACGAGATTGCGGATAAGAAAACTCACACCGGCCAACACTCTTGTCATGTCTAGCACGCGAATGCCCTCAAGCGGAAGACCGGTTCCCACGGCGCTCGAGTACCGACGGACGCGCAGCAAGCCATTGAGAGGCTTGGAGCGCAGGGATCTGGCGGCAGTGAACAGGCTCATGGTCCACGAGGCTAGAAGGTGTTCAGAGGCGGTGCAAACAGAAGTTCTTCAAAGAAAAGAGAACCAGAGGGAAATTGAGGTCAATTAATAAGATTGAAGCGATCGAGACGTTTACACCGGAGCCGGAACAGGAGCCGGAACTCGAGTTGATCTTGGCGGTTATGAGCGGCGGGGATTCGGGGCTCCTCGGCATGCGATAGTGTTAACCCGCGCCGGGCGATCAAGCGTCAAGTCTTCGGTGCCGAGTCAATCTTGCCGTTGATGAGTGTCATCGGCTCCGAAAGAGTTGCTGTGAGAAAAGGTAGACATTTCGGAGCCGGTGTAACAATCGCCAGCCGCATCACAATCATGGGATGGGTTCAAGTTGAACATTGATTGAGCCACGACGGGAAAGATGAGAATATCGCCGCGAAGAAAGTGCCGATTGAAGCGAGTGTGTCGCGAATTCACGCTGGCTTGCGTTGCATTGTGGGCGCAGCAGAGCAAAAAATCTGGGGGGTCGTCGATCATCCATAGCGGCTGAGGCTGCTTGCGATGGGCATCAGCCCCCTAACAACCTATGGAATCAAGCAAGGCATTCATCATCGCGCAGCCAAATTCAGGGTTCAATTCGGGCTTTCAATAACAAAGGATCGATATACATCCCTTGCATGAAACATTTACAAACGGCCCGAGACACACCGACTTGGAAAGAAGAAGAAGGCATCTGTTGAGTTGGCTTTTTGTTCTCTTGTATCGAGCAAGTCCTTGCTTACAGCAATGCCCTGTCCTCCAGGCGGACCGTGCCAACCGGGGCCTGCTAGAATGTCGGCTGTGTACAGTAGAGCCATTCCATTTCCATTCCCATCCCATGCAATGCATCCATTTATGGCCATGGATGCGATTGCAGCATCTCCCCGTCCCGAACATGCTGTTCTGAAACAATCTTCTCTGGGTCATTAGTTAAAGTAGGACGACTTGGGCGTTGTTGGTCGTGATCCAGGCGTTGACATAGCCTCCACCGGCTTCTCGTATTGGGCATCGTGAAGCTTCTCTTTTTTTACGCCTCTGGCTGTCGAACCACCCCCTGCTCGTGCTTGCTTTCCGGCTTTGGCCAATCCGCGCCTCAGCCTCCCTTGGCGATCTATCACACTGCAAGCCCCAGGCCCGCATGAGGCTGTATCGGAGGACTCCCAGAGCGAGCGCCATTCTCAGCTGTCTCCCCCCAGACCAGACCTCAGCTGCTCCTTTCGCAGCCTAACCCTTTTGTCGCATTGACAGCGAGGCGAGGATCCCTTGTTCTCCTAGGCCTTACTCTCGTTGGCGATAGGGTTCTTGATCCGTCATTACACACCGACCTAGGACGGCATATGTACGTCTACTCAAGCCCTGGCTGGACTCTGAAGCCAATTATAGAAACTGACAAATGAGCCGCCCGCCGTGCGCCCACCCTCCCGTCCTTCTCCCGTGTCCCTCTCCGTGGACGGTCGGAAGATTAAGGTATAGTGCTTTTGATAACCCAGTTACGTGGCATTGCGCGGCTTGTATCCGTTGCATGTTGGTTCCCCATTGCCCAGGATCATGGTTCTCGTTCCCCAGGATTCCCCCACCTCTGTGGTGTCGCAGACATACATAATACGGGCCTTGTCTGCCCTCGTTGTTGGAGGGAGGACTTTTTCCATGAAAATGTCATCGTTCTTTCGTATCTCTCTCGTTTCATTTGTTTTGTCACCATCGCCGTCATGGCTATTCTATCATACCTCTACTCGTGGGTGAAGCCGCGACAAAGTCGGCAGGACGAACAGTCCAAGACATTCACCTTTATCGGAAAGAAGAAGCGCACAAAGTCAGACCTCCCAAAGGTCGACGAGGAGGAGGATCACCAACGCCAGATCATGATTCGCAAGTCATTACAGAGCCGCGCCTCGTCGCGTGCCACCGACAGGGTGGAATTCGAAGACGGCGATACCGAAGAGGAGGAACGCAACCCGGGCCTGAAGAGCGACTGGAAAGCCTACGAGGCCGATATCCAGCGCAACAGGTCGAAGCTGATGCGCATCCATCCCGGAGTTGATCGCTCACGAGCCCGCGCCGGCTCCTCATCGAAGCGACCTCAACCCTACCCTTCAAGCTCAGCAAATCCCCAATCACCGACATTATCAATTACACCTGAGAGCCCAGCTTCACCGGGGATCGGAAGAGCATTTTAATACCCATACAAACAAAACAAAACCCATGATTATACGAGACAGAAGGAACGGATTACAGATTACGATCCCGTGTCATTTGGATTGCGCAAGGAGTTGGATATACCACATGGCTACGCGCCGACACAGAGACGACTTCAAGATTGACGTCTTCATACTCATGTCAGAGGCATAATGTAGATTCAAGCCTCTTTTAGTTTTACCGGCATAATGAAAACTTTCAACCGTTAACCTCCTTATCTGAATATGTCGTTGGTGTCCCTTTTAGGCCCGTTGACCTCCTTATCCAGAGGTGTCGTCGTTGTTGTTCCCCCTTTTAGGCGCCAATCTCGTTCGTGACCTCGACAAACTTCTCCCACTGCTTCCAGGCCTCGCCGCTCTTGAGAGCCCAGCGAGCCCTTCTGACGCCCTCCTTCCAGCGCTGCCCACCAGGGCCTCGCTCCTTGATGACCTGGCCGTCGTCGCCAGGCCCCATGTTGCTGGTGTCGGCCTCACAGATGCCCGAAGTCACCAGCAAGGCCGCAGTGTTGATCAGGATGAACTCGAGGAGTGGAGCATCATCCGGCAACTCGTCATGCAGGATCTTGGAGAGAATCTCTGCATTCTCTTCGGGCTCCTTGCCTCCTGACACTGTGTCCAAGGAGTGGGTGCTCAGGCCAAAGTCGCTGGGATGCACCTTGAAGTGCTCAACTTCGAGCTTGCCCTCGCTCGTCTCCTTGACCATCCAGCAAAGAGTGTTGCCAGCGCAGCTGACCTCGTCGAGCTCCTCCTCACCGCAGATGATGAGGGCTTTTTTGAAGCCGG
This sequence comes from Fusarium vanettenii 77-13-4, assembly GCF_000151355.1. Classification (NCBI taxonomy): domain Eukaryota; kingdom Fungi; phylum Ascomycota; class Sordariomycetes; order Hypocreales; family Nectriaceae; genus Fusarium; species Fusarium vanettenii. The sequence goes on from NW_003315881.1 coordinate 1,480,527, forward strand.
CCATGCACAATGCCTCCGCAAAGGCTGGTCCAAGGTCTCTTCGGCCGACGCCAATGACGCGAGCCTCGAGAACATCTTCGACGGGGTTAGCCAGGGGCCCAAGGTTGTTGAAGACGGTCCTCCAGGGGAGCTGCTTGCGAACAGGCGCGACATAACGCATGCCCGTGTGGAACACTGGGGCGAACAGGAAGGTGTAGTTGGTGGCCGAGTACGCCTTGACCAGTGTGTCTGGTCGGACGGCGCTGATGATGGGAGGCTTGGGCTGCATGCAGTTGACTAGGTCGGCGCTGCCAGACTTGGATGTGCTGGCCTTGTTTCCATGCTTGGACACCATGAGAAGTGCCGAGGCAAGGATGGAAGACGTGGTGCTGATGTTGAAAGTGTTGTGACCGTCACCACCAGTCCCAACAATGTCACACTGTTAACAGGTCAATATTAGAGAATGGGAGCGGTGCATGCAAACCTCACCAGACCACCTCTGTAGTTGCCTTCCTTTCTCCCCCTTCGCTCAATGACTTCCAGGAGTTGCTCGACGGGGATAGGGGCAGCCGCTTGGCGCATGACACGGGCACACTCGGCCAGGACATCAGCCCTGAAGTCCAGCCTTGTGAAGTGCAGGGCCATGAGGAGCGAGGCCGTCTGCGCCTCTGTCACCTGGTTGGTGAAGAAGTGCGAGATGGCCTCGGCAATCTCCTGCGGACTGACATTGTTGTCGGTAGGCCAGAGCTTGGTCAGAAGCGGCTTGATGTTGACGGGCGGGAGGGCCTCTTGTGCTTGAGAAGCCATGATTTCTGAGCAATGATGAGATAGGAAGCCGCTGGAAGTAGAGCGAAGGTGCTAGATGGTGAACTGGGAGATGAGGCGAACCACAGGGAAACTATATAGAAGTTGTACTCCTACACTTTCTTTGTTAAACCTCTGACTCTACCTTTCGAGATGCTATTGACTCAGTCTTTGTTTGAGGGTACGTACCTGTTTGCGGAGTGGTTCATATGCCCTGGATGATTGGCCGACCTCGGACAACAATATTAAGCCACCGGGAGACAACAATCAGTATCAGAATTGGTGAAGGGGTCAAGGTTCAGTGAGATTAGTAACGGGATGTCAAATGGTTACTAAATTTCAAAGACTTGATACTCTGCACTGTGTTTGTTATTGTGGTGTTGTCGTTTCGAATTTGCCGTTTTCATTGAATGAGGCTGGAGAATCTCATGGAAAGGGAAAGTTGCTGGTGTTAGCAAGGAGTACCTGAAAGAAGACAATTTCACCCTCAAAATGCTCCAAAAACAGGTATTCCCCGCTAGCTTATCTAACCACCAGTCCCTGACAGCGGGAGCTTAACAAGTGGGGTGTAAACACCCAAGATAACAAAAGTCAATTTTCAATGTATATGCTCAAATAATTTCGAAGCGTCTCGGGGATTCTGCCTCATTATTGTCAAGCCATTGAATCGCTTTATCAAGGCTGTCTTGCTTTTCAATCACTTTCAACCATCTCACTGGTTCGGAGTAACCGTGAGGCACGTGAGGCTGCCTAGCACCGCCGCAGTGAATCACTGCGCCTGCTTGGGCTTTCTTCCAGCTTAGTCATCACATTGGAGGTTCATTTGGCCTCCTCTCACCTCTTTGAGGCAGCAATTCATCATAACCTCAACAACAACCTCAGGAACCTCTGAACCTCCGCACTTCAGCGATCCTCTGACCCTAAAACACAATACACAAGTCTCAAGCGGCGGAGCGACACGTCTCCAACATGGTACCGCCTGGCAGCGGCGATACGAAAGAGGAGGCGTTCCAAGAAGATTTGAACAACATCCTGTGCTGCCCCGACTGCAGAGAGATCCCGCCAAACCTGATCGAGGAGTTCTCCAGTGGTGATGTTGTGTGCGAGAGCTGCGGCGTCGTAGTCGGAACCCGGATCATCGACACGCGCTCAGAATGGCGTACCTTTGCCAACGACGACCAGGGCGGCGACGACCCCAGCCGTGTTGGTGGACCGCAGGACGAGTTCGTTGAGGGCCAGCAGCTCGCGACCACTGTAGCCTTCTCCGAGTCCAAGGCCCACAAGGCTCTGTCCCGCACCCAGAACAACACCAACCAGGACAAGGCTCAGAAGGGTCTCATGCAGGCCTACAAGGAGATCGTTTCACTGTGCGAAGCTATCAACATGGGCCAGAACGTCTCCAACGCCGCCAAGCACATCTTCAAGCTCGTCGACAAGCACAAGTTCCTCAAGGGCAAGCCCCAGGAGGCCGTCATCGCCGGATGCATCTTCATCGCCTGCCGGCAGAACAACGTGCCTCGAACTTTCCGCGAAATCTTCAACCTGACCAGCGTGAGCAAGAAGGAAGTCGGACGTGTGTTCAAGCAGCTGCAGTCCTTCCTGCAGAAGCTGCAGGGACAGGATGGCGAGGCTACAGGCCTCAACGCCGTCACAAACTACGAGAACACATCCGTGGGCGCCGAGGATCTCTGTGGCCGTTACGTGTCTCAGCTTGGATTCAAGAACCAGCAGAAGATCTCCAAGATCTCCCGGGATCTGGCTGAGCAGGCCAATGAGATCTCGGCACTCGCAGGCCGATCACCCCTGTCAGTCGCCGCAGCATGCATCTACATGGCATGCCATCTCGTGGGAGAGCCACGCCCGTCTCTCCCCATCGCCAAGCAGGCTGGTGTCAGCGACGGCACCGTCAAGACTGCTTACAAGCACCTATTCGCTGCTCGGGAGCAGCTCATCAAGAAGGAGTGGCTCGAAGCCGGCGGCAGCATGGACAACATCCCCCAGGTTCAGGTTTAAGAACTGCGGGTGAAGAAATTGGGCATTGCGATTGTTTATAAGACGTGTTTACAAAGCGATAACGGAACAGACCAAAGATTGTCTTTTCTCTTTATATTAATACATGATTTTAGCGCGTCTCTCTCCTATGTGTTGATTTGTCCCTGGTTGTCATTGGATTCTCACGCTTATTCTCGAAAGGGCATTGTGTCGTGTGTGACGATAGCATCAGTGAGGGAACTTCTCAAGGCCTAGTGCCAACAGGACCGAGTTTGATAGTATGACTAGTCAATACAGAATACTCATTTATTCAAAATGATGATGGTGACTTCACTGTTGGCAATCCGTGGGGTTCCCACGAGTGAAATAGTTGAAGAATATGGACATGTCACAAAACACTTGCTATTGACCCCCAACTGGGACATCCTAATCAGATTCTTACTGACACCTTCCGTTTCTTGTTGTCATATCATTAAAATCTCAAAGCAAGTGAAAAGTGATCTCAGACAGAGTCAAGTGGATTGTGGCTACGTATTGACGGCCCCTCATGCATGTGCTTAGGTGCAGGCGAACCATACATCGAGTGTGTCAAATGGCTGCATAGGGAACCGAGTTGGTGTGTTGAATATTCGCTCTCGAGTTGTATAGCCATTGCATGTATTTCGTGACTTTTATTGAATTCAAACAGTTCATTCGTTGTCAGAAGCCTTTGTGTTCAGCCTGGTGTTGGTACCTCAACAGAGAGCCCAGCCGAGTAGAGTGATGACTATATTGTTTGTAATCGAATGTATTAAACACTCGTTCGACAGCCTGCCTACCTTGATGTGAGATATCGTATGCCGAATATGAACGGCCCGGATGTCTCACACGATATTTACCCACAGATATGTGTGTCAATGACACTGTGGATATGTTTAATGATGATCACTCACAATATACCCTCCAATCTTGTGCCAACCGCAGAGACAGAGACATGAGTGTAACTTTGTATCTTTACTACGTACGTCGCAGCCGGGGTTGGTTTGCAACACAATAACCTCGCAAAGCTCGTTCTGCACTGCCAGGTCCCTTCGTTCTGCCTACTGCATCACACCCTTGCCGCGCTGGGCAGTCCCGTGGGGCAGACCCCCATCACGATGCGGATACCAAGCTGCAGCAGGGCCCAGGTCTAATTGCAACCGTCGTAGCCGATGGGACGTCGTCGATGGTCTCGGAGGCCCGAAAGGAGGCATATGCACCTGGGCACGCACATCTGACAGGAGAGAGGTCCAGAGTCAGAGCTTGGTAGAGAAGCCGGGCGCAGAAGGAGAGTCGGCATCGACGCTACGGCATGTCTAGGAGGGAGGCGTCTTCGCTTATCATTCGATCGGCTGCCGGGGGTGCGTGCTGCAGGTCATGTCTGAAGACCGAGTTGAGTTTCTCTTACAAAATGCTCAGTAGGCGCTGACGGGACGGCGCTTGCTCGCTCGCTGTCTCCATCGTGAACGGGCGACATAGAGAGCCGTGTTACGATGGGGGTCCGGCGGGCAACGGGCGCTTGGAAGGTTCCATCCTAGCCAAGACTGAGGAGATGGCGAATTGGCAGTCAAAGTGTCTGACCCGCGAATAAGAGTCGCGACATTTGACGTTGGGGCCATCTGCGAGTACCGGCATGAGTTGTTGTCAAAGTGGAAATTGATGGGGCGGGAATGCCGTCGAAGAAAGCGAACTCCGCCGGATGGACCATGATGGCTTTACAAGGAAGAAGAGGAGAAAAAAACCTTTCAACGTATCATTCGAGACTAGGGCGTTCTGGAAAGCTCTGAAGCTTAGACCGGAGCTTGGAGCAACGGGGGATCCCGCCGGACGATGGCTTCACGGACGGGTGATGGTGGTGGCATGGGGTGAAGTAGCCGGACTTTCAGTTCGGTGAACCGGCTTGGACGGGTCGGAAGATCTGAAACCGTCTGGGCGGCGGACGGCCCTCCGGGAACGGCGGACAGCGGGGCTTGGCGCTGGACTGAACGCCGAAGGAGTGACGATCCAATGCAGGCTACGTAACTTGTGTATGTACTGTACATACCTACGTATGTATGTATATGGGCGGCTCGTACACTGGCCACTGCATCTCCATATTTGGATTGAGTGACGTGAGAAATATTACACGAGGGCTATTGAGCCAGGGAAAGACCTGGGAGGTGGTTGCGAAGAACGATGAGGCGCGTGTCAGCGACATCATGTGAATCTAATTGCAAGATGGTGTTGCGCCACGGCCGTTGAGTGGTGTGCTCCTTTTACTTTTGGGGGGTGGTATAATCTGGAGAAACGACGACAACCTTTTTATCCAACGACCATGAAGATTATTACTAGAAACCATTCTAGATTGAGGAGATTGATGGACAAAAAAAATACCGGGACATGGATACACTCAAGAGAGAAAAAACTGCCCTGGCATGTGAGAAGTTTTGATGGAATTGCCTCATATGGAGAATGGGGCATCGGCTGAGGACCCAGGTTGGGAAGCCCCACACGATGCCAGGCACCCTGACATGTACGTGCTTGCGTCTTGCATCTTGCGTGTCTTTTTTTTTTGTTTCTTACAATGATAACGAATGTTTTTGACAATTATGCTTCTGATTATCATTGTTTATTTGTTTGTCATTGAACCCATGGTTGAAAAAAGAAGAAGAGGAAAAACAAGAAGAACAAAGTCAAGGGTGTTATTTGCCCAGACCAGGCTTACGCTATCTACGTAGTAGGTAGCAACAAACAAACCAGGATGCCAAATGCATGTCATGCCACGAGTTGTGCTTTAGCGGCACGCACGCGCGTTTCTGAGCGAGAGCCACAGAGCCCATGATTGCCATGAGCCGTGAGCGTTCATCGGATTATCCCCAACTCCCAACTCGACAAAAGTCGGCTAGCAGGGATTAGTAGACGTGGGATTCTCGAAAGGGAATTGTCGACATCCCGGAGCGCTTTTGAAGCAACCTGCAATCCCTGTCGAGGACCTGCTTGTTAAGGATTGGATAACTTTTGGTTCAGACCATCCCATCCCATCCCATTCAAGGATCCATCCATCCATTCACTGCCCATTCCTCTCTTGCCGGTAAATTGCAATGTTGGTATCGCCATGCACGTCCGTCGTAGAAGGCATTTCGTAGCCTGCCCTTCTCGTGGCCAAGCAGCATCCACTGTCTGTAAGCGACGTCCGCCCACCATGGATTTTCATTCATGGGCTTGACGTGCCTGCCCACATTCACTCATCCATATCGGTGCAGATACAGGGCACCCCCATCTTTCACCACCACCACCACTGCTACTATCACGCTGCTGCTACCTCTCTCCCATCCACATCCATCCATTCATCACCACCACCACCACCACCGCGCCAGGGTCCATATTGCCTGCCCCATGCTTGCTTGACTCTTGCCTGTCTGCCCCATAGCAGCATGGAGCAAGTAACTCTGGCCCCAGCCTGGGGTGTGGACTTGCTAAGTTGTTTGCTTGCAGAAAGCACCAGCACCAGCATCCACCATTTCTCTGCAGGCCGCACCCGCATCGTGCAGCCAGTGGCTTGAAGGCAAGCTCAGACCTCGGGAAACGGGTTCACCAGAAGACAATAAAATGCAACCATGTCAGACCATGCTCCGGTGCGCACCAGGGTCGTAAGATGGAGTAGTTGCAAGCTAGGTGTCTTGTCTACAGTCTACGATTCGTCTACCGGCCCGATGCACCGTGCTCAACGAGACCTCTCTGGTTTTGACTAATTATAAACCGCTCCCGATGATTCAACAGACGCGATCCAAGCAGAGCTAGCTGCCTACCTTGGTTAACAACCAATACTTCAGCTCAGCTCTCTCTCATCTTCACAGGCTGGACCTTGACGAGAAGGAAAAGGCGAGGCCGAGAGCTAATCCACCCGCCATCTGATCTGACGAGATCTACAAGGAGACAAGCAAGTTGTGCTGAGTGTGTGAGAAGGAAAAAGGCTCGTGCATCGCTCAGAGATCCAATATCAAAGAGATCCAGTCGTGATGATGCCTAGCTTAAAAACCGTCCATGCCCGCGCCTTGGTAGCCGCTGCTCCTGTCCTCTGCTCCGGGCCCGGAGCATCGTCCTCTCTCAGTATGGCTTCATCTTCCGTTACCTGGGCTGCCTACCTATGGCGCTTCATCGTGAGCATGCTGGCGCCCTCGACTGCCCTGCTCCCCTTTGGCGCCTGGGCCGCCTCCGTCTGGGGCTCACCCGTCCCCTCCGAGCTGTACCTCCAACCTCACCACCACTCGGCCCAGCAGCAGCAGCCTATGCAGACGGCCCTGCCCTTTGGTTCCAGGACAGTCTCCGACTTCAACTGCTTCTCCCCAAACCTCCCCAATGTCACCATCTACGCCACGGGGGGAACCATCGCCGGCTCCGCGGGCTCCGCGCACCAGACGACGGGGTATCATTCCGGTGCCCTCGGCGTCCAAGCTCTCATCGACGCCGTGCCGCAGCTGTGCAACGTCGCCAACGTGCGCGGTGTCCAGTTTGCCAATGCCGACAGCATTGACATGAACTCGACCATGTTGATGATGCTGGCCGAGCAAATCCAGGATGATCTCGACAGCCCCTATACACAGGGCGTTGTTGTGACGCACGGCACTGATACTCTTGATGAGTCGGCCTTTTTCCTCGATCTCACCGTTCAGAGCGACAAGCCCGTTGTTATGACGGGCTCAATGAGGCCTGCCACTGCCATCAGCGCCGATGGACCCATGAATCTGCTCTCATCCGTGACGCTAGCTGCAACAGAGAGCGCCCGTAGTCGGGGAGTCATGATTGTCATCAACGACCGCATTGGATCCGCTCGCTTCACCACCAAGGTCAACGCCAACCACCTCGACTCTTTCCAGTCACCGGACAGCGGCCAGCTGGGCACTTTTGTCAACATTCAACCCGTCTTCTTTTACCCGCCCTCCAGACCACTTGGCCACCGACATTTCGATCTTCAGCGCACCAATGGGCGCTGGCCTGGGCACCAACTCTCCCCTGATGCGGCATTGCCCCAGGTTGAGGTGTTGTACGGTTATCAGGAGCTCAGCATCGGCATGTTTCAAGCGGCCATTGACCTCGGCGCTCGAGGGATTGTGCTCGCTGGACTCGGTGCGGGCTTCTGGACGTCAGCAGGCACCGAAGAGATCCGGAGAGTGGTCCGGGAGACGGACATTCCCGTTGTGGTCAGTCGGCGACCGGAGGGCGGTTTCGTTGGCCCATGTGAAGCAGGCATCGGCGCGGGTTTTCTGAACCCTCAAAAGGCGAGGATCCAACTTCAGCTAGCCCTCGAGACAAACATGGACAATGATGCCATACGGGCCCTGTTTGAACATACAGGAGTGCATTAAAGGGGGGAAGCGAAGTGAAGCTCAAGCAAGCATCATGACTTTTTGCATTTCAACAGCATCAACAGCACAGCACATATTACCAACAGCACAAGTACACGACAGATGCGGGTAAACGACACCAGGGTGACAGTATCACCACATGCATGCATAAAAGAAAGGGATGGTATTTTTCAGGGCGCAAGTTTTTTTTTCTTTCTTTTCTTACTTTGGGGGAGCGAACCAAAACAAAAAGGGGTTGGCTATCTGCTTTCAACAAAAGATGATTTCTGTTGCGTTTTTACCAGCCCAGGATGGGTACAAGATGGTATGGATATAAAAAGGTATGGGTGGTATAGTGTCTTTTTTACATTTGCAAAAGTTGGTGAGTTAAAGAGAAGGAGAGTGTCATAGTAGAGTAATCGTAATATGTACGAGACCTATGATATGATATGACCTAGAGGGAGAGTAATGAATAGTTAATAGCATGAGATTCTTCACAACTCATTTACTTTGTCCATCTTGTGTAACCGTTGAATGACGTCTGGGATTGTAGTTATTAAAGATGATATGATGTTGCTTTACAGACAAAGACCCTTGTTCAACGTCACCCGTCTTGGCTTTCGTCTCGCCGGTTTAAGCTCCTGCGGAAGAAGCAAAACCGACAAGCGAGGTGGTACAGTGCTACGTGGTGGTGGTACTACGTACATCAAGGTAAGGTACGGATACAGTACTCTGGGCGCGGACCGCCAGACGAAGAAGTCTAGAAGGGTTGGACAGCTCCGCTATTATCGAATCAACTTGGGTAGGGATCCTGTGAACGATGAGAGCGCGGTGGAGAGGTGCGAGTGGTCCTTGACGTTGTCAGACCAGGGGTAAAGAGCAGGGCCAGCACGGACATTGTTCTGAATTTGAGGCTACGATAGCAGGTACAAAGCAGGGAAGAGTGGCTGATCTGATGGACGGGGATGGATAAAAAACGGTGCCCTTTTGCTCCAGGTCCACCATAACGGTGACAGTTGTTCCGTCATGGAAGTTGAATGTAACTCTGCTCCAAGATGGAGACGGAGAACGTTGAGACGGTCCTTGCAACGTACGTCCTTGATGATGATCTAATCTTGGAAACGATGGATTAGACTTTGAGCAAAGATTGGATGGAAGAGGTGAGCTGAGCCACCGCCATCACAGGCCAGCTCCACGCTCCCTCCACGTTCCGCGCGTACAACGCACTCCATATTTCGCCTCTCCAGTCCAATCCATCCATCCCTTCCCCTTCCCCCTGCGGCTGACGGGACGACCTAATTTTCACCTACTCTGGGGTTTTCGGGGAGTCCGAGAGACCGTCATGAGAATTATCATGGCCTTTGCACACGATCATCAATCAGCCTAGGACGAGGCTACCTTTCGTTATTATCCATCACACTCTTTTTTTCCTCCCTCTAGTGACGGCGCTTCCAGCCAGTCGGACATCGGGCGAAACAGCCCCGACCACGCCACGCCCGCCTCGCTCATCCCTTCCCTTCCTCGTAGCGTAGCATAGCGTTGCAAGCAAGGCAAGGCAAAGGAAAAAAAATACGAAGATCGAGATCGGGCCACTCCAAGAAGCCGAAACCCTGGCTTGTCTTTCCCCCTACAACGGCCATTAGGTCATGGTCACAGTTCCAAGAGTCGGAGCACGGCACGCAAGTCACTCGTTCGTTTCAAGACGCGCATCCAACTGCTTCCTTTGCAGCTCTTGGCCTTCCTCCACGACTAGCCTCAGCCAGCTCGCTTGACCCCTTTTGACAATCAGCCAGCCAGCCAGTCAGCCATCATGTCCCCAGGCCGCTCCGACCCGGAGGCGCGCCCAGGGCCTGAGCCGCCGGGCAGGGACTCCAAGGTCCGTCGCCGTTTTGGCCGTAGCAGCAACGACGCCGGTCTCTCTGCGCCGCTGGCCCGTCGCGTCAAGGATGCCGCCGCGTCCCTCTACCAGAAGACCGTCGTCGAGCCCATCTTACGCCGTAAGCACATCGTTGCTGCCACCGATGGACGACATATCCCCCTCCAGCTCGAACACGACAAGCCTCTGATCGATACCCGCCGTGGCCTCTCGTACGTGTCCAACAGCATCCGAACGTCGCGATATACCGTCTGGGACTTCTTTCCCAAGCAACTCTTTTTCCAATTCTCTCGCGTCGGCAACTTTTACTTCCTATGCGTCGGTGTGCCGCAGATGGTGCGTATAAACTAGCTTGATATGATGGAAATGGTGCCATTGCTAACCCCTGGATCTAGATCCCGGGTCTCTCGACCACCGGATCCTACACTACCATCCTGCCGCTGCTTTTCTTTGTTCTCTTGACTATTTTCAAGGAAGGCTACGATGACTACCGACGACATCGCCTCGATCAATTGGAGAATGCTGGCTTTGCGACAGTTCTTGGAAGAGAAGATAGATATACGGGCAAGCTGAAGCCAATTACTCGATGGAGACGATGGAACCCGTTTGTGATCCATTCGACAGCCGAACCGCACCCCGCCCCTAACGATGAATTCAACGGACTACGATGGGTTCCTGTAAGATGGAGTGAGATCAAGGTTGGAGATATTGTCAGGTTGTGTCGTGACGAGCCTATCCCCGCCGATATTGTCTTGTTGGACAGCGATGGAGAGAACAAGCTCGCATATATCGAAACCATGGCACTCGACGGCGAGACGAACCTCAAGAGCAAGCAGGTCGCACACGCTTTGGAAGGTTGTGATACTCTCGAGGGGATATCCAAGTGCAAAGCCGAATTCGTTGTCGAGGATCCGAATCCTGATCTGTACAACTTTGATGGTCGCGTGACCGTCAACGGCAAGGCGGTTCCATTGACTTCGAGCGAGGTCATCTACCGAGGCTGCGTCATGCGAAACACCAATGCTGCCATTGGCCTGGTCATCAACACGGGAGAGGACTGCAAGATTCGCATGAACGCCAACAAGCACCCGAAAGCCAAGAAGCCGGCCCTCGAGCGTATCAACAACAAGATTGTCGTCACTCTCGCCTTCTACGTCGTTGTGCTCTCTGTAGGCGTGTCAGGCGGATATCTCAGATGGCAAAAGAGCACCGAGAGGCATTCGTGGTATTTGGAGCACGCCAAGGTGCCCTTCTACCAGATCATCATTGCCTTTATCATCATGTTCAACAACGTCGTCCCGCTGGCCTTGTACATCAGTCTAGAAATTGTCAAGATTGGGCAGCTCCTGATGCTCAACTCGGATATTGAGATGTACGATGAGGAGACGGACACCCCTGCGCGCTGCAACACCAACACTATTCTCGAGAATCTTGGACAGGTCGGCTATGTCTTTTCAGACAAGACGGGAACTCTGACGGACAACGTTATGAAGTTCCGTAAGATCAGTGTTGCAGGAACGGTCTGGCTTCATGAGATGGATCTTGAGTCCAAGGTCGATGAGATTGAAGCCGCCAAGTTGGGCGACGAAGACTCATCAACCAGCGAACCGTCTGTCTACAAAACTGAACCTGTTACAGTTGTTATTAGGGAGGAGCTCCAGGAGCCGACTTCGCCGTTGCCGCTTGCGTCTCCATCTCACCCGCCCCTGTCACCTCGGCCATCCATGTCACGTCGCCCTTCCATGGCCCCCTCGAGGCCTTCAATGGCACCTTCTAGGATGTCGTTTGGCAGCCGCAGATCATCATCCCAATGGCGCTCAACCGGACGTCCGGATCATGTCCAGCCCGATGTGACAACAAACGATCTTATCGAGTACATCCGTCTTCGACCTAACTCAGGATTCGCCAGAAAAGCAAAACAGTATATCTTGGCGGTAGCACTATGCCACACTTGTCTGCCAGAACACAAAGAGAATGGCGAGTTGGAGTTCCAGGCTGCATCTCCGGATGAGCTCGCTCTCGTGAGAGCGGCTCAAGAACTTGGTTATCTCGTCATCAACCGTACGACTCAAACGATTACGTTGCATATCACTCACCCTGATGGTCAAGAGGAGGAGCTCAAATACGAGGTCTTAGATGTTATCGAATTCACCAGCGCACGAAAGAAGATGTCCATCATCGTCCGTTTCCCTGATGGACGTATCTCGGTTATCTGCAAGGGTGCTGACTCGGCTATTCTTCCCCGGCTTAAGATGTCGCAGCTCGCTAAGCAAAAGGCGACCGAAGTGCGGAAGAGTGCTGATCTAGAACGCGAGATGTACCGACGAAGCGAGCAACAGGAGCCTCGGAACAGTTTCGGCGGCAGGCCCAGTCTTACAGTTCGCCGGAACCCGGGCATCTCTAGGGATAGAAGCACCAGCAGACGGCCTAAGACGGACAGAAGCAAGTCCTTCGAGTTCAGCAGACTTGCCCGTCGCTCAGAGGATAGGCCTCGCCTGTCTATTGCGGCTCGCGGGGTGTCAATCGACGCACCCAGGGGTCAGTATTTGAATACTCCAGTCCACTATCAGCAACCCTTGCCCGATCACTTGGCCTTCCTAGACGATCCGATCATTCTTGATGACTCGGAGACCTTCACAAAGTGCTTCAAGCATCTGGATGACTTTGCAACTGAGGGACTGCGCACTCTGATGTTTGCGCAAAAGTTCATCTCGGAGCAGGAATACAAGACATGGAAGAAGGTCTGGGACGAAGCCTCAACCAGTCTCAACAACCGTAAGGAGCGCATTGAGGAGGCTGGTGACATGATTGAACAGGCCTTCGATCTGGTCGGCGCAACTGCCATCGAGGACAAACTGCAGAAGGGAGTTCCTGAAACTATCGACAGGCTACGCAGGGCCAACATCAAGATCTGGATGCTGACGGGCGATAAGCGGGAGACGGCTATCAACATTGCGCACTCTGCTCGAATCTGCAAGCCTGGCTCTGATTTGTACATTCTCGATGTCAGCAAGGGTGGCCTGGATTCTCAGTTGGTTGCCTTGTCTGAGGATCTTCAGGCTGGTTCGATTCACAGCGTGGTTGTTATCGACGGCCAGACGCTTGCAGCCGTGGAGAAATCACCCGAGTTGTCTGTTCAGTTCTTTAAGGTCATGCTGCAAGTCGACTCGGTCATCTGCTGTCGAGCATCACCGGCCCAAAAGGCACTCCTTGTCCGAACTGTCAGGTCTCGCCTCAAGTCGTTCCGAGGAAAGAAGAGACGAGGACTCACTCTAGCGATTGGCGACGGCGCAAACGACTTGGCCATGATATCGGCAAGCCACGTCGGCATTGGTATTTCGGGCAAGGAAGGTCTTCAGGCTGCTCGTGTGGCAGACTACGCCATTGCTCAGTTCCGGTTCCTGCAGCGGCTGTTGCTTGTTCACGGGCGATGGAACTATGTTCGCACCGCCAAGTTCATTCTTTATACGTTCTGGAAGGAAATGTTTTTCTATCTACCCACGGCGCAGTATCAGAGATACACTGGCTACAGCGGTACCTCTCTGTACGAAGCCACGAGCTTGACTGTCTTCAACACTTTATTCACCAGTCTGGCCGTTATCTGTATGGGAATCTGGGAGCAGGACCTCAGCGCCGAAACGCTCTTGGCTGTCCCCGAGCTCTACGTTTTCGGCCAGCGCAACATGGGTCTGAATATCGGCAAGTTTGCCCGGTGGATGCTTCTCGGAGCCGTCGAAGGAGTCATTGCTTGGTACGGTGTCTGGACTGGCTATGGATGGATCTCACCGTCTGCGCGTGACCAGGGGCTGTATGCTCTGGGAACGCTGGCATTCTCGGTTGGGGTCCTATGGATCAACTGGAAGCTATTGTAAGCAACGCAACCTCTGAGTATGACATGGAACACTGGCTAACTGTCACAGTATCTTCGAAACCCATTACAAGTCGGCGATTGTCATGGTAAGCTTCTTTATCACCACGATTGGCTGGTTTGCTTGGTTGGCTTTCCTTGACGGGGTTTATGCGCCCTCGCCTTCTGGTCCATATGCCATACGCAATAGCTTCACTCACCTTTTTGGCGACGACGCCGTGTGGTGGTCAACTCTGTTCATCGTTCTCGGACTCATCGGACTCATGGAGATTGTCATGAAGTCCTCTAAGCGGCTTCTTCTCGTCGGCGGTCTTTGGCAATGGCCGCCCTGGGGTCAGAGTCGACGCGGAGACAACATCGAGGAATGGGACGTGGAGCTTTGGCAAGAGTTGGAACAGGATCCTGCCATGCGGCAACGCCTCCAGCGCCTGTCCCGCGATGAGCCGGTGGACGAGGACGAGCCTGACCTGGACACCATCATTGAGGAGGAAAGGAGACGGTAGCATGTATAGACTGGGGTTGTCTGGCGCTTCTTTTGTTTCTGTCTGGTGTTTTGATACCCATAACTTACCTAGACAACAAGTGCTGGTTAGTACTTGATCAGCGGCATCATTCATTGGCTGTTTGCATAGATTTTCTTATCACGATACACGATATATAGCAGAGCAATCTAATAAGTAGAATACCGTATCACTCTACTCCTCCACAACCTTGATCTCTATCTCGACGCCTACCTGTGGCTGCTTCAACCTCTCGACAAACTTGTCACCCAGCATGGCCGACGTCAAGATACCTCCACGTTGATGAGCTGGTGTACCGCCTTCAAGCAACACAAGTGCCGCTTCGGTCAGTGACACGCCTGTAAAGACGTATGGGTCTCCTTGGTAAGCAAACCTGACCTCGACACGGCGTGACGTGCCTTTTTCGTCAGGTATGGCCACGACACGGTACGTAAAGTGGTTTCCTCTTCGCTGCTCTTCAGACGGACCTGTCCCTGGTGGAAAGAGAGTTTTGGTGGCTAGGTTGCGTAGCGGGGGGATCTTGGTGATGGCAGTGGTAAGAAGGATAAACCCTGTGCGGAACAGCCAGGCCGTAAACGGACCAGACTGTCCCACGCGCGATGAGAAGAAAAAGTTCTTGCCGTATCCGTCTGGACTGAGAGAGTATGACTCTTGGCCCGCGAAGAGACCCCAACTGCGACCGATGATGCCCGTCTCTATCCCTGTCTGTGAGCCCTCAACTAGAGCGCCCATTCCTTTAACAAACTGAACACCAAATGCGTTTGGCCCAGGAAGCACGCCATGTTTTGCAATTTCGGTGCTGTTCCTTGGCACGGGCGATAGTACAAAAGGTGCCGAAGCAGCAGCGATCCTTGCGGAGCCGTAACTCATCTCAAGGTCACACATGGAGTTAATGCTGCCGCCACTAAAAGAGCCCTTGAGATCGTCGAGTGAGACGAGAACCTCGCGCGTTGGGAGGGACATTTTTTCGCGGATGTGACGAACGGCGAGGTAGGTTGGGAGGTCAGCTGGTACAGCACCCCAGCCGGCTGTCATGACTATCTAGAAGTAGTGTCAGTCGTGAAGAAGGATGGTTGGGAGGTGGGTTACTCTTGAGCCTGATTTACGAGCCGTTTCGTCATATTTGTCGATTATTCCCTGCATCCACGGCATCTCTCCGCTGCTGTTTCTTTTGTAAGTCGGGGTCTTCAGGGGTGAGTAAGGATACTTGCCAGTCAACGTAATCAGTCCCATTCTCAGCGCAGGCCTTGATGATAGCCGTTCCACAGGTCGCAGAGTAAGGTCCGATAGTATTAATAATAACACGAGCCTTCCGGGCAAGCTCAGCGATGGCAGTGTCAGAGTCGAGGTCGAGAGCGTAGACGGTACCTAGAGCAATCAGCATGGATGGAGGGTTTGGTGAGGCGAGGTTTGACGGACACGTTGCTCCTTTCTCCTTGAGTTCTTTCTGAAGGTCCTCGAGCTTTGTCTGGTTTCGACCTGCAATAGCCCACGAAACGGTATCCGGGATGGCTTTAGTCATGTAAGCCGCACAGAGACGGCCTGTGTACCCAGTCGCACCAAGGAGGACGATGTCAATCTTGTCAGCCATAATTCTAGTATGTAAAAGAAGCCTGTTGAGGGCCTGTATGAGTAAAAAGGAATGAAGTCGTCGAAAGACTTCTTTTGTAAGTCAACGGCTCTCTGTCACATCGGCCGAGTGGCGGACGAATCGAGGTACGGCCCCACTCTTCGGCGTGATGCAGATCCGGGCCCGGGGGTCGTTGTTGGACGGAGCGGGGCCGGCGGAGCAATTGAAGGCCGGTTAAGCACGACTTTCTATGTAGCATGACGGGATGAATTGATGGGTACGGTGTTTTCTGGATCACCGTCTTACGTGAGATGAGGCAATTGGGTCATTTACCAATTTTGTATATTATATCCAAGTCTTCCTATCTTAATCTCGACTCTTATTCTTCTCCATCTCTTTTTTATTGTTGACCTCTCCTCTCAACATCTACCGTCTCCTCATTCATAACCCCCTCAGTCCGGTCTCTCCTCGCAGGAATCTTTCCGATAATCTCCATACCCCTAAAGGTAAACACCACCAGACCCAACGCCATGATCAGAATGGCAAAGTTGGTCCAGCCTCCTGCACGAAGACCCTTGAGCGACGGCGCGTCCCAGGCCTCGACGGGCCCAACGTTCTTGACGTCGACACCCCGATCGCTAGCCATGACAGAGGATTGAATCGCCGTGGCAATAGCGAGCGCAATGGCTCGACCGATCATACCCGACGAGTTGATGAGGGCGCCGCCGATGGCTTGATCCTCTTGAGGCAGTGAGTGAGAGGTGTAGAGCGTGAGACACGGCCAAGCTGTGTCAGCACCAATAACGGAAAGAATCATGGCCCACATGCCCCAAGCAAAGTAAGATGTTGTCGGAGGAATAGGCACGGCATAGAGAACGGCAGCGATGGAGACACAAACATGCCCGATGGCGAGAATGAAAAAGGTCGGGATGCGGCTAAGTAGGTGAGCAGTTATAAAAGCAACGATGAAGCCGCTGACACCAGTGGGGATGAAACGTAGCATGGTCTGCAAGGGGGACAGGCCTTGGTAATCTTGGAAGTAGTAGGTGGCGTAGATGAGAAAGTTGTTGAAACCACCAAAGAAGAGGCCCATGATGCACATGACGGACGTGAAGCGCCAGTTGTTGAAGATGGACACTTTGACTAGGGGCGGACGATCGGTCTTGTTCTCGAGATAACGCTGCCAGAAGAAAAAGGCAACGATAATAAGCACCGACACGACGATGAGGACGGGGATCCACGGGGCCGTCCACCCAACCACGTTGCCCTCGGTCAAGGCGAACATGAGGGCCAGGAGACCGCAGGTAATAAGGGTAGCGCCAATCCAGTCAACAGCTGCCGTCTTGGCCCGGAGGTTATCGTGAACGGGCCGGAGTCCGGGAGGAGGAGGCGGGATGAACAGAACGCCAGCAACGGAGATGAGACCGGCCATGATGGCGAGGGCGCCAAAGACCCATTTCCAGCTCGCCCACTCGGCGATGAGGCCCGAGACGAGGTTACCGCAGACGCTGCCGAGAGGAGCTCCAGCGGCTGCAGAGTGTCAATCAATGCCCGTGTTCAAGTAAAGAATGAGACTCACCATATGCGCTAAAGGCATAGTTCTTTGCTTTTCCAGGGGGAAACGTAGTACCTAGGATACCAATAGCAGTCGGAACATTCGCAGCAGCACCCTAACTCGTCAGTTTATCCATCTCAAGTCCATCACAAGTAACTCACCAAGCCATGCAGTCCTCGAAACAGGTCAAACGCAATCTCAGTCGGGATAAAGGCGTTGACGACGCAGCAGATAGTAACCCAGAAGGATCCGAGGATAAAGATGAGACGCTTGCCGTAAATGTCTGCGATGCGGCCCCAGAGGAGGAGGAAGCATCCAAAGGTGAGGACGTAAGAGGACACGATCCATTGTTGGCGTGTGTCGGGGACGTCGAGGGCTTTGCCAATCTGGGGGAGGATGATGACGACGCTCTGACTGGCGAGGGTCTAAAATATTGTCAATGAGAACTTGAGGCTATTGTTTCAAGTACACTCACGTTGAGAAAAGATGCTCCCGTCACGGTCGTGACAAGAGCGATGCAGCGCGCCTTGGACAGAGTAAGTTCGTTCTTGGAGTCGATCGAGTCGTTGTCGTTTTCATCGTCGTTGCCAATTGTGCTAGCATCAACAATGTCGTTGAGATTATCATTGTCGCGGGAGAGACTCGTCCGAGTCTGTGGCGTCTTTTCATTGTTTTGCTCTCCCGAGACACCAGCATCCGTCGCAGAGCTGACCCCGATCTCGGCCTTCTCACCGTCGTGACCCGTCATGATGTTGAGCGTCAATCACTCTTCAACAACTCGTTAATTATCCAAGAACAGTCTCAACGAGTCAATTGAAGAACAAGAAAAACCAACTTCTCATTACAAGCGTCTCATATCTCTCAACACGAACCGGTGAGAGAACGTGGGTGGCAGGGCGTCAGGTTAATATATGTCACAAAACAACCACCACCACAAGTTTTTTTGCCAAGAATGCCCCCAATCGCATGCATTTTTCCCTTCTTTGCCTGTGGGGGCATAACAAGGTCGGAGGTCATTAGGCGAAAGGATGGCGAAATCTTGCAGGCCTTTGATTTGATTTGGTTAATTATTCCCGGGGGAGGGCCAATTCCTCCACCACCAAGATGAAAGACACTTGAGGCACAGCTTCTTCCTCTTCCCATTGACTGGTGGTGGTGTATCCTCGTAACTCCGAGAAGGCATCCAAGTCATCACAAGATAGCACAGCAGCTGCATTGGCAACTCTATCCGGCCGGGGAACTGAGACTACTCCAACTTGGCGGTATGGAGATGATGACCCCCCCCCGCTTCATAGACCCCTGGGGAAACACAACAGCCGGGTTTTGCTTCCGAAGCCAGCCATCTTTCTTGGGTCAAAAACAGACAAAGAGGTAGGGCTGATGGTCCTGTGACGTTTCTCTATTCTGTATTATCCCCCCGCTAGGAGTCAGCTAGATCTGTTCGAGTCAGTCTCGGCAACCCATGTCGGCAGACAAGAGTCAATTGTCGCGATAAAACATGATCAACTCCCACTCTTGACGTCTCTTGACTCATCGTGGCTTTCAACTCGACTGCAGTAGCTCCCTACACCATCAGCGGTTCGGGTTACACACCAACGCCCAAGACGACCTTGATTTCAAAGCATTGATCCTGTCTCCTCGGTTTTATATCACAACTCCGACTTGGACAACATCATCATCACGCGTCAATCACGAGAACTGACTTCCTTCTTCTCCATCAAGTTTTCTGGTTTTCATTGACTTCATTGGATTCGAGCCCATAATCAGAGCATCTCTCAATCTCAATCCCTTTGCTTCGCTTGGTTTCGCTTCCCTTCACGTTGCTTCGGGTTCGTGTCTCTGGCGAATGTCCTATCCTGCCATTCCACTCATATCGTCACATCTCATTCATTCCAGCCCATTCATATCCATCCATCCATCCCTTGCACGCCCAAGTCCACGCCCTTTTCCCTTCTCGCCTCCACTCCGGTTCAAAAGAATACAGACCGCAAAGGAACTATAACCCCCCGTCTCCCAATTAACAAATCCAGCCCTTGCCTTGCCTTGCTTGTTGTTGCAACCCTCCCCCCGAAAACAACCAAATATCAAAAGAAGCAAGCAAGCAGACCGTTGCGAGGGGAGGACACTAAAAGACACGCGCAATCCCAGTTCGTTCTTGTTGTTGTTGTTTGATTCCGGTCCGGCAGAGCACCGCGAGAAAAAACAAATAAAGACCATGGCGGAAACGAACGCCCTGCCTTTCCCTTCCATTTGCCATATGCCACCTTGATCTTTTGAGGTGATTCTCGAAAAAAAGAAAACAATCGTACACGTAGACACATCGAGGAGTGTTGAGAGAATATTCGCCTTGCCCTGCCTTGCCTTGCTTTACCATGCCATGCCATGCCTTGCCCTACCCCGTGAGCCCCATGCATCATGTTGATTATGCGTCATCGTCGTCGTCCTCTACGCCCGCTTCCTCCAATGCGTTCCTCAATAACTGGGCGTACTCCATATTCCTCTAGTGGTAGTTACCACCCCAGCCGCGCTGCTGTTGCTGCTGCTGCTGTTGCTGGCCACCGCCGTAGTAGCCGCTGCCGAAGCCCTGACCGTAAGATCCGTAGGGGCTGTTGCCATGCTGTTGGCTGGCACCCGCGTTACCCCCCATACCGTACGCGTTGCTGCCGTGCAGACCATGGCCCTGGAGGTGGCTGGGGTATCCAGCACCGTAGCCGCCCATCTGAGAGTTCTGGGGCGGGGGGAGACCGGCCTGAGCGGCCGGGGCATTGGTGGCCGATCCGGGGCGAGCTCCGCCGAGCGAGGGGGATGGGCCTGCAGCCGTCTTGGTCTCGCCAAACGGCTTCAGCTCATCAGTCGAACCAGCGTTGCCAGGCTGTGTCTGGCTGTTGAACGACTGTCCCTGAGACTGGAACGAAGAGGCGCTGCGTCCAAAGCTGTCGTGAACACTACCAAATGCGCTTCCTCCGAGACCGGGCTGGCTGCCAGCCTGGCTGGTAGCAACACGGCCATAGTCACCAAGGCCAGAGCCCAGGCCACTATCGCGGTGCAGAGAAGATTGGCCAAATCCAGCAGGGGACGACGTATGGTCATAAGGCGCGTTAGGCGACATGCCGTACGGCTGTCCATACATGCCACTCTTTCCGTAGGGGCCAAATCCGCCCTGGCCGTATCCAGAATAGTACTGGTGGTAATAAGGGCTGTTGTAATAGGGATGGTTGTAGCCGGGATACTGCTGGCCGTGTGATTGCGGCTGCGATCCCTGGGCAGGCTGCTGTTGGGCAGGCTGCTGAGGCTGCTGCTGTTGCTGAGCCTGAGTCGTGGGGTTAGGGGTGCTGTTGCCGCTGTTCTGGGCATCGGCCGCACTTCCGCCAAATCGGGGCTGGTTGTGCAGCGCGCCGCTCTGAGGATACTGGCTGAGGTTATCAGCCTGAGATGCTCCGTAACCGGCAAAAGGTCGCTGCTGGGAGGCAGTGGCATCCTGCTGTCCCTGTCCTTGCTGGCCAAATTGCTGGTTGTAGTACGCGTAGGTAGCGTTGCGATCGGGTTGGTTGGCAGTGTAGTATGAGCCGTAGTCGCTGGGCGCAGAGCTGAAGGCGCCACCAGGCTGCTGGGGCTGAGAGGTCTGCGTGGGGAAGTTGTCGAACGGAGGCTGAGAAGAGGGGGTGCTCTGCTGGTTGAAAGGATCCAGAGGCTTCTGGGGAGCTGCGGCGGCCTCCTGAGCACCGGCCTGGCCGAAGCGACCGAACTGCTGAGCGTTAGAGGCGGGAGCCTGGCCAGGTACCTGGACCTGAGCCGGAGCCTGGGTCTGCGAAGCGGGTGCTGTAGAGGTATTAGCATCGAGGCTAAGGCTCGAACAAGAGTCAGAGAGCATACCAGTCGGGGCCGCAATGGGGGTCACAGTAGAAGCAGGCTTCTGAGCAAAAGATTCGGGGACAGCAGCCTGAGTAGCAGGAGGAAGGGAGGTTCGAGGGTGAGCAACAGGGGAATCAGCAGGGGGCTGAGCCCGAGTCTCGGGCTCCTCTCGGTCACCATCAATGTCTTCGTCGGCATCGGCCAAGTTGAAAGCTCCAAATTGGACAGCGGCGCGGTCAACCTCACGGTTGCCGGGCATTCGCACAGCTTCCTCCTGGTCAAGCACACGTCGTTGGTGGTGATGATGATGGCTAGGAGTACGGGCGGTGCGTTCAGCGGTAGCCTTGGCGGCAGAGGCGGCGAAACCGCTGGCATCAGGTCGTGGGGGGATGTGCTGCTGTTGAGCAGCCGAGATAGGTGTAGCAGTAACACTGGCGGGGTTCTGTCGAGGGTCCCAAGAGTCAGCGGCGGTGCTTGCTGCGGTACCAGTTGGAGCTGGCTTAGAGTCGTCAACAACCTGTTCAAGATTTGTTTCGGTGAGCTCGTCCTTGGAGGGGAGTAGAGCCACCTCGGGCTCTACGACATGAGGAATTTCGGAGGGAGGAACGGTATCGGCAACGGGGGTGGTTTCGTCAGGTTCGGCAACAGCAGGGGCAGGTGCGGGCTCGGGCTCGGGGGCGACCTCAGGCTCAGGCTCGGGTTCGACAGGTTCGGGAACAGATTCAGGTTCAACGGGCTCGGGGGCGGGCTTAGGCGCAGGAGCTTCCTTTGGCTTAGGCGGGGCCTTGGGAACGGTCGACTGTCGCAACATGCTCGCCCATGTCTTGACCGGAGGAGCAGTAGGCTTCGGGGCCTCGACATTCGCAGGGGGTGTGGGCTTCTCGGACAGAACTTCCTTCTCCTCTGAGACCTCACCCTTGGGTTCGTTACTGCCCCAAGCAGATGACTCCTCTGTGGGGATGGACAATTGCTGATTCTCCTTGGTTCGGGCGCCGTTGGTAGGAGCAGCTTGGGCAGATCGGCCGCGAGTGCTGCGACCCCCTCGATCCGTAGCTCGACCTCGGCCGCGTCCCTCAGATACAGCACGACCGCCGCGGGCGGCTCGAGGACCGGTAGACGTCGCGTCGTTCGAAGGCGCAGGAGCTTGCTCCTTGGCCTTGGCTCGGGAAGCCTTCTTGGGCTTTGAGACCTCGCCCCATTGCGAAATGGTACCTATGACGATCGCAGATTAGCAGCAGGATCAGCATGAGTGGTGGGTTCAAGGGCGAGGGCGTGGGGCGCGCAGCGACTTCTAGCAGTTTGTGGATGTGTAGCGTGGCCGCGTGCGGTGAGAGAGGACAAGGCAGGGCAGGAAAAAAGGCCACACATACCCTCAGCGATGCGAGTGACGGCTTCGTTCTCGTCGCCGTTGGTCTCCTGGAGAGCGAATAGGACATCGGCCTCGGACCAGTCAGGGAACATCTCGCGGATTACCGATGTCTTGTCGCCGTATTGCTTTCGAAGCTCGCCAAAGTCGCCTTCGTCTTCAAATGCAGCCTGCGAGTCGTCGGCTTTGTAGTCGGCCTTGTCGCCATTGGGTCTACGGCCGCCTCGACCAGCGAAACCTCCTCTACCACCACGGCCGGAGCCTCTGCCGCGCGAGGCGGACGTCCGTGAAGTCACTTCGGACATTAGATGGGTTTGTTGTGGTTGGTTATGAGCTGAGTGTGCGTAGGTATGCAGTGTGTGGTGGGAGGAGGAGAGCTAGGCTCAAAGTGTGGAGAGAGGAAAACAATGGAAGGGAAAAAGGCCTGTCAGCTGTCCTCTGCGGGAGCAACAGGCAGGTGGGAGGAAGGGGTCGACCGTGAATCCGTGGTCGACAAGTGAAGGCGTCGATGAAGGAGAGGCCGGGAGATGGAGAAAAAGTGTGGAAGGTTCTGGGCAAAGGGAGAGGAAGAGGAAGAGGAGAAAGAGGCACGAGGTTTTCCCCAGAGGCAGAAGAAAGGTTCAGGTTACGAAGGTTTTGCCTCTAGCGGCTGGCCCGTGGTGACGCCCCAGTCCCAGTCCCAGTCCCAGTCTGAGACCTGGGCTGCCTGTACCGTACTGTGCTGCAAAGGTTAGTGCCCCTCCCAGTCATTCAGGCCCTGGCGCCCCTTGGTAACACGTCGACTCAGGCGACAACCGCGCCCACTTGCGCTGTCGCTCAGCCCTCTTACAGTGGGTGGCTCAATCGAATGCCTCGGTGGTGGCACTCGACTCAACTGATCGCGTCCAGAGTTGGCCAGCTTGGCATTCTGCCCAATTGAAGCCGTCGGCTTCGACGCTTGCCCTGACCGGAAGCAGATCGCCCTGGACGTGTTTGCCAGGTGGCGCAACCATGGGTACCTGACGGGAACCTCTCATCCTCAAGAGCGAGAGTCTATGCTTGCCCGTTGCGTCGCGTTGCCGCTGCCGTCCGTCTTGTGCCACTTCCATCGCTACGACCGCCGGCCCTGGAGATCGGACGGGAGGTACCTGCGCAACGCAACCTGGAACCAAGACCAACAACCTTGACCTTCCTTGCTCGTTTAGCCCCAGGTAGGGTCGAATCAAGGATCAGCCAGCTCTCTCCGTCTCCGGCCCCAGCCAGAGCCCACACGAGACCTGGCAGCCACCTACTACACAAAGGGATCGAGTTCAAAGCTGGAGTAGACAGCGTCGCATTCGCAGGGAAAAGATATGCCAAGTTGATGCAGCGAGGTCTCGCCTTCCTCCTCTGGGACTCTGCCGACTCCTTGCTTCAATTGAGGCCTTGCTGCCCTGTTATTGCGCCCATGAGATTGCGACCATTGGATCTGCCCGCGTCTCGTCATTTTAGGGTGCCGCGTATCTCAGCGACTTCGGTAGCTGTCGCTCCAGTCCTATCACGCACGCCGGCTGTTTGCGCTTCAAGGCTGTGTGCGGTGCGGCTGTCTCTGGCTCAGGTATCGGTACCCAACAGGCCGCATCCGCCAGGCAACGCCAGAGACAGGCCAGGTGGCCAGGAATGTCTCAGTACTTGGGTGACGGTCCAAATTTCAAGCCAGGGGGGCTGCGTCAGGGCCCACCTGAGCTCCTTGCTTGAGCGGGCGGTTCACACTTTCACGTCCATCCCCATTCTCCAATTCGCCCCTCCTCCAAAGGAAAGCCACTTGAGGCTGACAAGCCCCTGGCATCACATGACACGTTTTCCGCCCCGCTTTGTGGCGTCTCGTTCGACGATGGCATCATGTTTGAACGTCGAGGCCGCATGACCGCAATGCGTCTATCGCAAACACCAACCCCGTTCCCGAGTACGCGATAATTACGTGGATTGCGTCGAGTCAGCTCCTCCCAGGGCAGGGCCTGCCACCAACATTGCTGCCAATTTATCTCAATTGACCTTTGTCCATCATGTTTTCCACCAAATCGGTCAACTCGCTCAAGAACCTCTTCGCCTCCTACCACGAACCCCTCCCCCTGTCCAAACAGCAGTCTCAGAAGGTACTCGACGGTCTCAAGACATCCTTTCGAAAACAACTCGATCACGAATATGGAGAATCTTCCGAAAGCCCACCGCCTGCCACGAAACCTGTCGATCCTCCCAAGCCTATCCGATTATCCGCTGCCAACCGGCATTTGAAGGATATCCTCGCGAATCCCCTCTTCAGCTATAACAAGGATGTCACGTCAACATTCCCCACGAAAATATCAGCTTCAGCACTGGTCGCTCCGCAACGCGATCCCATGGAAGTTTTCGATCATGCCGTTGCTAGAGGATTAATGACACCAAAGGCGGCTATTGGTTGTATGGTTGCCAAATCAAAGCAGCTTCAAGCACAGGAACCTGGCCTAGGAGGTCTTGCCTCGGCAGGAACAGCAGCGCGTATTGTGCGATGGCTTAAGTCATGCGGCGCGGAACAAGATCTCCGATTCATGGACAACCAGACTTTTATCCGAACATTGGCCCCATTCTTGGTTGCTGAGGGCATGGAGGAAGTAGCCTGGGAGTGGTTGTCGCGAACAATCTACGATCCTTCTAGCAAGCTATCTAAGGAGAAGCGCCTGAAGAGAGCATCTCATCTTCTGGGCGAGCTTGTCCGGACAAAATGCCAACCCCAGTACGGCAACCTCGATTCGGGCATTTCCACCATGCTGCAAGCGCAGGAAATGTTCAGAGCCAGTCCTCTGCTCTCGGACCTGCTGGTCTCCTCGTGGAGATCTGTCTCGTGGTTCTCCACAGTCGAGGCCTACAGCCGTCCCGCGCCATCCGAAGAGCTCTTTGACGCCCACATCGCCACGGCTGATCGTCTACCGCAGCCATTCCTCATGGAGCGAGCTCATCTTCACCTCTATCACCCAACACATCCCGACCACGTACCGGCGCTCCAGTTCTTCAAGGACAAGGAGAGACTACGGAGGCTAGTACATGCTGTCGGGCCCAAGAAGTCGAGACCTGAGAAGTTAAGTGTCGTCTCCTGGCTTGCGTTCCTTGGACATGACACCGTCAATCACTTGACTCAGTCGGGAAGGACCCAGGAGGCTCAGGGGGTGACAGAGTTGTTGCAGGCGGAGGTTGCAAACCTGTTCAACGACAAGTTGGAGCCAGCTTGAGGATGATACAGGATATCTGCCTCTATATAATAAGGCTGAATAACAACCATACCTCTTAAGCATACACCCACATCTCTTGAGCAACAGTCGCCGCTGTGCTTCGGCGGGCGTTGGGTAGGAAGCTCCTAGCTGAGGCAAGCAGTCAAGGAGATGAAAGGCAATTGATTCATCAGTGCCTAGTTACGCGCGGATAGGGATGTGCGCCAGACCGAGTTCTAAAGAGAACTCTTGTACCATAGAAGGATTTTGGGAACAGCGATTACCAGTTCATAGAGCTGACATTTTACGATACCATGAGTCGGAGTCTATCACGAAGAGCACCATCAAATTGGATAGGTGGGAAATACAAACATTTTCAAAATCGAATCAAAATCAATCATTGCCTTGCTTTTTATTTCATGGTATCTATCATCGCGATATTGCAGACATTTCACTTTAGTCAGAATCGCTCTGCACGTCGGGCGAGAAGCCCTGAAACTCCTCCTCCTCAGACTCGTCCGGTGCAGGACCCTCGTCAGCGTCGGCATTCTCATCGTCACTGTCCTCCTGCTCCTCAATCTCAAAGGCGCCCGAGATGTCCCATCGGTCACCCTTGGCGCTCTTGCTGACGTACTTGATGAACTTGAGGGCGCCGCTGTCGCGCAGGACGATGGTCATCTTGTTCCAAGCAGCAGCCTGAAAAAAGAGGATGTTGTCGTCGTCGTTGCCTGTCTGGTACACGGCAGCATCCTCATCGGCGTCGTTGTCGCCAGACATGAAGATCTCCTGGCCACCAACCTCGTCGGCCTCCTTGGGTGCAGGCTCATCCTTCTCAACGGCCTTACCCTTACCCTTACCATTAGTCTTGGCCTCTTTACCCTTCTTCTCGGCTTCTTCATTTTCCTCCTCCTCTTCCTCATCGTCGCCCCAACCAGGGGTAGGGGTGAAGCCCAGGTTAATCTCGACGCGCGCCTTGCCCTCGTGGCCGGTAGCCAGGGTATAGTCCAGTCCTCGGCGGAAGCGACGAGCTAGGAGATCCGCGCTCTCAATGGTGGTGTTGGTCGCCATCTGGAGCCATTGGCGGAATTGACGACTGGGGAGGAATATGTCGAGAAGCTCCGTGATGGGCGACTCTTCCTGGGAAGTGCGCAGCTGGTCAGGGCCGCTGGGTTGCTGATAGAGGTAGCGGTACTTGTGAGGAGGCTTCGCGACACGCCACGACGACGTCTTTTCTATCGTGGGAGTGTCCTCTGGTGTGGGCTTCTTCTCCTCAGCTTCAACATAGGCCCTGAGGCGCTTGGCAAACTTTTTGCAGAGAATGTCGGTCAGGGTGATCTCAAACACCTCGTTAAAGTGCGATGAGATCTGGTCCAGGGTGTCAGGCACCAGGTACGTCGGCGAGAGGTACTTGAGCAGAAACTCGAGATCAGCCTCATCGAAGCCCTCCTGGCCCATCTGCGAGCTATCAACCTTGATAACCAAGGGCTGAGGCATGTCGTATTGAGCTGGGTTGCCCTGCAGCTGCATGAGGCCGCTGTTCTTTGCGTTCCTCTCCTCCTCGCCCTCGATGTAGCCCTCCTCGCCGAGCTGGGGGATGTGGAACCAGCCGCTGATGGCCATGCGAACACGGCCGCCATCCTTCTCGAGCTGCTTCTTGGTCTCGGCGTGGTAGACCTCCTCGACGTCGTGGAAACTCTCACCAGGCTGAACAGCGAAGAAACTCAGCTGGTTCCATGCCGGGGGAATGACTTTTGTGACATCGGGCAGAGGGGTCTTGGCGACCTCACCGTGCTTGTCCGTGAGCTCCTGGATGGGGAAGAGGCGGAGAGCACCTCCCCACTCGGGCTTCCAAGTGTTATCGGGGTCGACGAGGTAGAGGATGTAGCTCACGCGGCGACTGCCGATGACATCGTCGTGGCAGAGCAGGTAGCAACCGGGTGTGTAGATGTTGATGGCCATATCGGTCTTGCGGCCGCTCAGGGGACCGCAGGCGGTGATGTGGGAGACGTAGTCGCGGAAGGACTCGGAGTAGATGGCGTCGCGGAGCTTGAGCAGCGAGGGGAGCTTGGACAGGGACTCGTCGTCGAGGCCGTCGAGGTTGGCCAGGTCGCCCGACTGGTGGATCTTGTAGATGTCGGTCTCCTTGGGGGTGAACTCGACGTTGGCCTTGATCTCGGCGCGCACCGACCGGAGGAGCTCGTCGTTGACGAGGCCGTTGATGACGGCATGCTTGTAGGGCGCAGACTCGGCGTACTGCTCCGTGTACGAGTTGAGCACGTCCTTGTCAAAGAGTCCAGCACGGAAGCGCTCCTTGGCCACCTCTGCGCTGAGAGCTACACCGTCAAAGTCAGTTCTGCGTTGGGGGGGGAGCAATTGGGAATGCGCACAAGGCTTGGGCTTCTTGCTGATGGCGGCCGAGGCATCGGCGCGGGAGCCTGCCTTTCTCTTCATCTTGTCCCTGGGCAATTGACTCTTTGCAACCAGAAATTGTGCAGAGGAAAGAGTTTTGGAGGACAAGAATTTCCGAGTGTTGGGAGTGTGCGAAGTCGCAAAAAGATGGGCTGACGTCGCCAATCTATAAAAATTCTGGCTCCGAAAATCGACCCATCATCCCATGGGCGGTTCGCGCGCGGCCCTTGTACCCTGCGTCTGTCAGTCGCATTGGAAAAATACACGGGCTGGGAGGGGCAGCCACAAGATTTTTCTGTCAATTCACGATTTAATTTTGTTAAAAATGTCTCTGAAGGTCGATTTCCTACATATTACAGGTCAATTGCCGTTTGCAGTGTCTCTGTTTGCTGCACAGAGTTGTACTCTCTTGGAGCCGCCACGGGCGCTGACACGGAGCTCCCATGATGATGATTCGAGAGCTCCACCGCCTTTATCTGATCGCCTGAACCACCATAATGCACAGTGGATTATGCATGGATTATGCACCTAGACGCCTGCACAACATTGGTAGACTCATGGCTGAGATGAAAAGGATCCAACTCCAAGACAAACGTAGAGCCGCCGAGGCTGGCGCTTAGTTTACCAATAAGCTCGAATAGGCAACATCATACCGAAAGAGTCGATCAAAGCAGGGAGATGGGATGAAAGGAAACACTAGGAAACAAAGTCAGAGACTCAACAGTAGGCAGACTGGAATCTATTCTCCAAGAATTCCTAGAATAATCAACTTTTTCGCGTATAATCATCTCTCATCACATACATCATCGCTCAACTCCCGTCTATAAATCGCTACCCACACGCCATAAACACCCCCAACTTACTTTGCCTTGCGGTCATCCACCGACTTGCGCAGCAGCGAGATGACCTCGGAGGGGTCCTTGGCTCCGAACACGGCGCTGCCGGCCACGATGACGTTGGCACCGGCATCCGCGGCCTGGTCGATCGTGCCGGGGCCCAGACCGCCGTCGACTTCGATGTTGAGCTCGGGGTACTTTTCTCGGAGAGCCTGGACCTTGGGAAGCTCGGAAGCCATGAACTTTTGTCCGCCGAAACCGGGGTAAACCGTCATGATCAGAACCATCTGTCACTCCATGTCAATATCTCTCCCGTAACAGCCATCCAGGCGAGAGCTTACATCAGGTCGTTCCTGTTCCTTAGCGTTCTCCAGAATCTCCCACAGCACGTCGACAGAGGTATCAGGCTTGATAGCGATACCAGCAAGCAGACCGTTGTCGTGGATATATCGGATCAGGGCCTTGGGGTTGGTCTTGTCGTCGGTCTTCTGCTCGGGGCTCTCGGCATCGCTGGAAAAGGCGGCTTCGTAGTGGAAGCAGTAGAGGTTGCATCCGGCCTTCTTGAACTCCTTGACCCATTTCTTGGGCTAATGTCCCCATAATTAGCCCCTGTCCATACTCCATCCAACACCGAGAGAGTGCTGTTTACCTCTGCAATCATCATGTGGCAGTCAAAGGTGCCTCTGCCAAGAGCCTCGGTGGGCTGGTCGACGTGGCCTCGGATCGAGGCGACGACGGGAGGTCCAAAGGTGATGTTGGGGACAAAGTGACCGTCCCTATCTCGACAGTCAGCACTCGATCGCATGACAAGATACTCGTCCGCCATGGAGGCGCACTTACATGATGTCGACGTGCAGCCAGTCGGCGCCCTGCTCCATGGTGCGAGCGCAGTCATGGCCGAACTGAGCAAAGTCAGCCGACAGGATGGAGGGCGCGATGATGGTCTTGGGAGCCATTGTTGAGGGCGTCTACGGTCAGCTGGCGAGAGGGAGACGGAGGTATGATGGTGGAGAGAGAATAAGAGGTGACTTCATGGTCAGAGACTGTTTGGGTTGGTGGGGTTGCCCACCACTTCTTACCCTCTTTCTAGTGACGTTGTTGGCGGGGTCGTCTCTTCAGGTCCCAGGAACCCATTGGCGTTGCTCTCTTTGGCCCAGGGACCTTTGGTGGGGCCTTTAACCAGTCTTGCCAGCATGAGGCCTGCTTCTCTCCAGGTTGACTCGGCGAAATGGATAAATTGGGAGAGTTATCGATAGGGCCGAACAGGGGTGAGTTGCGGATAAGAAATGGTGTCATGGTTGTGGTGTAAGTGCTGGTTGAACGTGCAAGGTGTGGACATGCCTCGCCATAGATCAGGAGATGAAAGAGTTATAAGCAACCCACCAGACCGACATATTGGGGCTCTGTAGTATATTCTTCATATCACCTACGATATACCCTCATCTCTTTATGATCCTCTGCCGTGTTGCTAATTTGATCATGTTCACGATATCCCAGTGCAAAGCATAACAAAACGTAACCCAAGTCCATGTGTCTTCAACGTAAATCCATTCGTAATTAAAGGTGGCCTTGCGGCAACCGTATAGTCTCTCCGGTATACATGACTGGCTCTGTAAACTCGATGTTGCAAAGAAGAAGCTCACTCTCCCGTCGCCGTCGATAGTATTACCCCTTCTTTTCGTTAAACATGTTCCCTCTCTTCAAACAACTTCCACTACCAATCCCAAGCAATATCCATTCGATCTGTATATGCTTATCCCTTACAGAGCGAGAGCCATCATGACGGCACCCAGAAGTCCAGCCGCTGTTCCACGCGAAGCACCGTTGCCGCTATCAGCGGAGCTGGTCTCAGCAGCACCGCTACCGCTGGTCTCTGTCGAGGTGCCGGTCTCGGTTGTAGCCGCAGCAGTACCACTGGCAGTACCACTGGCGGTGTCGCTGGCGGCAGTGTTGCTACCACTGGCGCTCGCGGCGCTCGCGCTCGTATTCGCACTCTCCTTGGCCGAGTCCTTGCAAACCACCTCATCAGGAACATCAACGCCCGAGGTGGAACAAATCTTCTTCGCGTAGTCGACCGCAGCCTGCTTTCCCTTGTCGTCGCACTCGCCCTCGAGACAGCACGCGATACCGTCGAGGAAGCTCTCGTTGCTGCAGATGCACTTGAAGTCGAACTGACCACATCCGGCGATGCCCTTGCCCGTGGTATACTTGTCGACACAGGGTTGCTATAGCCAAAAATTAGTAAACAAAGGGATACACAGCTTGCAATGGCGATTTTCCACGCGACGAGCGGTGAGATTGCGGTCGTGGCTAGGGGGCACGTACAGCGCATGTAGGGAGCTTATCCTGCTGAGCAGACGCGAGACCCGCGAAGAGGGCGGCGATGAAGAGTGTAGACTTCATGATGAACAGATTGCGAACCGTGCAGATGACGATGTCTTTGTTAGAGAGCAGAATTGAGCAGCGACAGCAACGAGAGAGCTTGGGCTTTTTGTATGCTTCAAAACAAGGTTGTTGAGAGCATCAGCCTTCGGTCCTTCGGGGTCATCGGAAGGTCCCAGCAGCTAGCTGCAGGGCGACGGTTAATTATAAGGCCAACCCCGGAAATCATGGATCATGGGCCTAAAACGCGCCATTCCCCAATCATTGTCCAAAAAACCCAGCCAATCGCCGCCTCGTCGCAATTCCACGGGTTCTAGACCGGGAGATTTGCTGCCGGCACATAAAGTCAAGTAGCAACGAGATTGCAGCGAGTACGACAAAGTTCAACAGGGTTGAACAAGGAATTACAGTTTACGTACGTGGTGGTTTGAATTGTTGGGTAGGATTGTCATCCATGAATAAGAGATCAAACCTTGGAATCAATAAGAAGCACACATTGGATGGGAAGTATGTCTGTCCACGAGGACATGTCCCAGTCAAGGCCAATTTCCCCACTGACGATGGCGTCTCAATAGCAGCCATGGATGCCTCAATAATGCAGGCTTGCGTTCAACGACATTTAAATCACAAATAAGTATGCAGCCCATGCCAAGCCTTAAACTATACCATCTTCAAATATTGACAATAACAACTCTCTGCTATTCCTCAGTCTATAAGCGCCAGCTCGCTTCTATCTCGGGTCCAGCCCAGTTCCATGGATGACAATCAAACGACTACATGTACCTAGCCCCTTGCTCAATAGACGCCTCCTCTCGCGGATCCTCCTGTCTTGTCCCCGGCACGGCACCCATCAGAAACTCGTCACGGTCGCCCAAGGAAGAACATAATGCAGCTGGTGCCACCCGTCAACATGTACGTGATGCTGCCTGCACCTGCATGCCATTGTGTTACCCATCCATGGATGCCGATGCCCACCCACAGCTCTACCCTGACCCCGGCTTGTTGGTCGCTCCTCTTCCGAGGGTCCGGATTCATAGCGCAGCCCTACAGCCAGTGCGAATACGTACTCGAGAAATACGCACGCATGTTGGTTGAAAGGAGCCCAGGCCTTTTCGTGGCTGTGACTATGACTGCACATCATACCCTCTTCCCTTGCTTGAGCAGCTCCGACACCTTGGGGGGCAATACGAGAGTGCTTCGGTCGTTTCGGCGGTAAAAGTCCACCAGCGACACAGCCGTCTTCTCTGGCAAATCTTCATGAATGAAGTGGCCCGCTTCCGGAAAGACTTGCAAGGCGTATTTCCCTGTGCACACACTCTAGTAAGTACCTACACAATGTCTCAAGGGGTGTCACTGAATAACGCCGACATACCTTGCATCTGACCGATAGTCAACTCGGTGTCAAGTCGATCCGTCCCAGCTAGCAGAAGCAGTTTTCCTCCTCTAGCCTCGAGGAATTTCTTGCTCAGACCGACAAACCAGCCTTCCCAGAACGGCTGCGTTGCGCCTAGGTTAGTCCGCCATCTCCAAGGACGTGTCGGGTCTTGGTTCGCATCAAAGACCAGCAGTGCAGGAACAGACGTCCGGGCAGAGATCGAGTTGCGGATCGTTCGCGATCGGACATGCCAGTCAATACCTGCCTGCAGCGTCGCAAATCCCGATGGTCTCGTAGATAGGTACGTATGCATGCTCTGCAGAGCATCGATGGCTGAGCCCTCCACCACATCCAGCACGACATACCCCAAGACCGATGCTCCCAACCGGCCCGTCTTGGCCAAGTCAGTCACGACGGCTCCACCAAGTGAGTGTCCCACGAGCACGATCGGTGGCATCCCTGGCCACTTCATCTCAGACTTGGTCAGCTGGATGACGTTGAAGAGGTCTGTCGATAGTGTCTCCAGCCTCAGATCCAGCGCCGCATCTCCCGGGACGACCGTCGACCCGTGACCTCTGCAGTCAAGGGCCAGAATGCCAGCCGCGGGAAGGCGTTTTTTAATCTCAGAAGCCACCACGGCAAACGACAGCCCAGAGGATCCTCCTCCATGATGCATTACAAACAGTGGCCCCTTGTCCACTGGCGATGTCAGGTAGGCATGATAGACTACCTCTGGGTCCTGCTCCGACCTCAGGGACAACTCTCGCTCAAAGTAGGTGGTCCAAGGGATCTGCTCGAGGGTCCTGCCACGGGCGACTCTGCAAAGTGTCAGTCCCGCCATGGATTCTCAGCAAGATGCGTTGGAACTACCCTTGAGGTCGAGCAAATAGCTTCTGGTTCGCCGATGGGATGACGGTGCCGGTAGAAGAGACGGACGATGCCGAGGAAGCAGACGAGGAGTCGTCGTCCACAGGCTCCGGGAGTTCAGGGACCATATCAGTCTCCTGCTCCTCGTCCAGCTCGTTAAAGATGTCGTTGGACATGCCATACTTGGACTTTGCCCAGGCTCGCTGTAGGTCGCTCATGCTGGATCATGGGCTGAGCTGAACTGAGCTGAGCTGAGAGGCGGGGTGCAGACAAGAGGCGTGCCCTCCACCAGCGAAGAATGGCGGGGATGTTTTGATCGATGCTTTGCGCTCGATGTTTCCTGCCTCTTTCTGCTTTGGATCCGTCGAGGAACCGCTTCTCATCCGGGCCTCCCGCACTCTCTTTCTTCTTTTCGATTTCTTGTTTGTGAAGCCAGCCGCACTGATGATGATGGTTGGGCCACAGTGTCGGGCCTGTCAGCCAACCCGACTTGTTTGCAGGCGCAATTACTGGGGCACAGTGCTCGTTTCATATTTGGTCTTTCACACTGTAGATGTCCTGCCATCTGGCACCCAGCTGTACAGTGCGGCCTCGGTCTTCTTGTTCTTTGGAGTCTGGTTGTGAATCATGGTCAACATAATGTTCTGTAAGGCTCATGTCGTGAGGTGCTGCCATGGAAAAGACGGTCTGGATCAAGGCCTGGAGGTATCGCTGGAGTGGCAGGCGCTGACAGCTGGACGAGGATTGGCATACACGGTCACGAGAACACCTGTGCGACAAGTGAAGACGCTCAACTGGGGTATGATGGTGTTAGTCCACGGAATTCTAGAGTATAGGTCGGATGAGTAACATTCTGTCATTTCGTCCGATGAGTATCGGGCTGAGTGTCAACTCGCCTCACTATCGCTTATGATTCACCCAACCATCTCGCCCCTCTGCTGCGCAACCACGGGGCCATGGGTTTCATTGGATGGCATGTACAGAACCCTGATCAGCTCAAATCTAGTGACTGGGCCAAGAATCATGATCTTTCCTGCATGGGAAGTTGAACATCAAGGAGGGCCTCAAATGTGTTGTAGGGTAAACCCATCAGCCTGGCCAAACCAAGACACACCCACCGTTCCAACTTGGTGGCCTCCTGTCAAAAGGACCACGATCGATGGAACCTCATAGTACTTGCTTTCTCTCACTTCTCTGAGACAAAGTGTTGTTACAGTGCAGGATCGAAAAGTATCTCCACCGGTTGAGCGGTACCAGCTCGATCCGGCGTTATCTTTCAAGCACACCCGCCTCGCGTAAAGGTTTTTTCATACACATCCATTAGCGAGTGGAAAAGGTATACTTTGAAAAAGTCGGTAGTTTTCCGTTCTAACAACTGAGTGCCCCATACCCCCATCTTCGCATGGTTTTACGGATGCGTCGATAGGGACACGACAAACCCAATTAGAAGTCGCCTACCTTTGCAGAGCTACTGGAATCTCTCTCGCACCCTCGTCGGCGCGCATCCTCGTTAAACTCTCGGCGAGATTAGAAACAGGCGTAAACCCTGGTCTTGTGATGTTAGTTAACTTCCCTGTTTTAGCCGACCAAGCTAAGGAGATCAATCGCCCAGTTGGGGAGACGAAGTTGGCTGTCTGGTGGAGTGCCTGGAGGGGTGTCATATTCAGAGATGATAGAACTTGGTCTTCAGGGCCGACAATATGATATCTCGAAACTGTCACAATGAGGAGGGGCTGTGGGGAGTATAGTAGAGGATCTTATGTGTTGGTCCCTGGACACTAAGGGACCATTAGGGGCTGCAAGCGACGAACGCACATCAACCACGTTCACATTTGGGGTACCCATCATCTCGATAGAGTTGAGACTTTACTCTCATGATCATCGCAGACGACCATAGACGATCTAAGTGAGTACCACCACTCCCGGCTTCCGGGAAACGAAAGGGTTGACCAAATAACATAGTTGCTACATAGTCCGAAGTTAGCCAACCGAGAAAGAACCCTGATCATCACCAACCCTTTCCAAGCTGTCCCTCAAAATAATGAAAGAAAAGGCCGCATACCGGAAATAAGAACTCACCTCCCCAACTAAGGGCCCCAAAAGCAAAAATCCGTCGCAAGGGAGATCGGGGGTCTGAAGTTGATGGTTCCGCGTACCAGGGCCGCGGCTTGAGAGATAATCAGAAGTAGTTTCCCTGTGACATTTCCTGACCCAGGGATCAATGGTCCCATGGGAAAGTGACATGGTGTCGCAGACCTTAGTTGTCGATCTTAACGGATTGAGCCAGCCTACCAACCTAGGTGTCGCAAAAGAAAACATAAAGCCTATCCAACTGCAATGAATCCCCGAACAGGTTAGCTAAACGAGACCGCAACATCAATTGCAACCCAGTTTAGGAACCAACAGTCTCGGTAGGAAGTGCAACCGGTTTTCATCGCCCTAACTTGTTCCTGCATGTTCGGGTCGGGCCCCCGGCGTCTGTATAGATGAAGTGGTGGGCGAAAGAGAATACTGGGACTGCTTCCTGTGAAGGGGGGAGAAAGCGTGTGAGCAGAAAAATAGAGCATCTCAAACCGGTGACCATACAAGCCAAGTGGCCTTCAGATCGACCAAGATTCGAGGCTCTTTTGTCTCCAATCAGACACTGCCTCTATTGCGTAGTATTGAATGAACGGCACTGGGATGAACATGCGCCATCAAAGCTCGGTGAGGTCACACCTCATGACCTTGCCGGATTTCCTCACGGCAACCAATCCATCAAGACAAGGTGAATGGCAGGTTGGCCTGGATCTGTGAACGTGGGGGAAATATTGTTAATGTCCGAGCGTGGGGGCCCTGACAACCTAGAACCTGTTCCGATTCCGGAAAAGATCGTCAGCAGCTCCAGAATGTCTTTCGGGGAACGCTGGGAAACGACGGGCTGCTCAATAAGGACTAGAACAGCCAGCCCTCCCTGTGGTAGTGAGCAGATGGCGAGCAGACGCTGCCCCAAAGACACGGGGGACCTGAGACTTCCTGTAGCTGAATAAGTCACAGGTCTTGGGTTTCTGTCAGAGTCTGGAACAGGCAAGACGCCCCTCGGACATTTTCCTAAATGTCCAAGGGGTTACAGCCATCAGGGATCTAAGACCTCGTGGATCGATCTAGCGGTGGCGTCTCATGCAGTCGGTCATTTTATCTCTGGGGGCCAGCAGTAGCAGGGCTTGGTTTTCGATCGGCCTGTCAATCCTTTCCCACCTAGATCGAAAGGTGCTGTCACTTCCAGCTCATCTAGGTATGTAGAGCTACTACTGCATGTCTGTCTTTCTCCCATCTTCGCGCGGATCGTCAGAGATCGAGGAACGAGGATATGGGAAAGTTGAGAGGCAGATGTATTTCCCATATCAATGTGCCACCAGCGGCGCTGGATACGCCACCCCACTGATAATATGCCACAGGATCCTCTCAACTGTTGCAACATTAGCCGTGTGGCAAACGGATATCGTCCGGTCAGAACGGCAAGAACTCGCGCGGGCTCTTGACTCGGCAGTAGTGAAATGGCTAACTCGAGAGAGTAACGGTCGCTGCTGCTTGACGCTATTGCAGCCCTCAAACCGGCATTTGGCGTAACGTTCCGGCTGTTGGAGGAGGGCAACGGAAATTATGCGCCAATAGCTGGATTCTGATGAGTAACATCCAGCCTGTCCGAGCGAAGAGGGCTGGCCTTGGCAAGACATAACCGAGTCAGTCAAGGTCGTGTTAGAACTCCGTACTTGGTACCAAAGGAAAGACACGATGGAGTCAGGGTCTTGTTCGCGGCAACAACCGGCGACTTGTGATTCCGTGGTGGCCCCCGCAAGAACCGGAGAACTGTACGGCACTTGAAGGCTCTAGCCGCCGCTGGCGTGAGGCAGTTTCGATTTCCCTTTATTTTGACGAGGAGACCTGGCTTGGTCGTAGCTCGAGTTGTCGGAACAAGACGGGGAGGTGTACAGTCCGTCTGGAATGTACAAGTCGAGGAGCGTGCTGTCTCACAGGGAGGCTAACGCCTGGGCGATCCGAGTGGATAAAACCCTGGTAGATGATAACTAATGGCTGACAGAGGAGTCCGACCTTGGTCGGCATCTTCTGATCCCATCGGATTCATATGCTGAAAGCATGTCATCCCTGCTCGGTCATTGCGTCCGTTTTGGGTGAAGCTTTGAGGCCCCGATGCTCTGAGTGTTTCGATCAATGACAGCACCATGCGTCGCCAAGAAGAATCACGAGAGCGAACATGTACATGTAACATGAGGTGTATGCTGATATCACCGCCAGGTGAGAGAGTGTCTGCCTCTGCCTCTGCCTCCCAGCTGAGTGGCACGGGGGGTGGAGAGCACAGACTGCCGCAGACGCCCTGGAAAAAATTGCGACTGCATCCCATCCGCAAATCCGGAGAGCCGACCAGACGCAAGATTTCATCAGATCAAGGTGGATCTTGATCAACCAGGCCCCCGTAAATGGTCTCGTGGAAAGGTGTGTTCCCTGTTGTGAGAAGTGACGCAAACTGACATGCCTGCTGAGAATCTGCTGTGTGTCTGACAGCTCTGCAGTAGATTGGAGCGCAAATGGGAGCCAGTTGCGTGTCTGGTCGAAACCTTCAAAGGCCGTGGGTGGAAGAGAAGGAGATGATGGTATCCGCGAGCCCTCTGAGACTTGAAGGCTTGGTGTGTACATTTCTACTGGAGCCCATCCTGCTCACCCACTCCGAGAATGCAGCCTCCCGTCATTGGATCTGGCAGGTTCTCTGCGTGTGCTAGGCAAAGAAGGTTCAAGGATGATGGCGTCTTTCAACCTGGCCTGACAGCCTGGTCAGGTTGGCATCGGACCATGTCTTGAACCGTTCGATGTGAGAAATGATAAGAGCTCTGCAAACTATCACGCAGTAAGCTGCGCAAGAGGGAACCTTGAGGCAAGAGGAGAGGCCTAAGAACGGGCGCCTCAGGGGTTGAGGATGGGGTACAGCGGTGCGTCGGCTGCTCCCAATGGACGAGTTGAGAATGGGAGAATGCAAATGGCAAATGTCGCTCTCTCTAGCTTGGCCAGGCGGGGACGATCCTTGAATGAAGGGTGGGCCGGCACTTGGTAGGTGGCCTCCATCTGGTGGAGGGGAGGGGAGGGGAGGGTGAGCCAGAGGTGGAGGAGACAGCGGAAGCGGAGAGATAGCGCACCTCTTACAGAGATCTCTGCCTCCCGATGAGGAAGCTTGGAGCATGACAGGGCACGTGCGTCTGCGGGAGGCCGATTCCCGTCGCTTCCTTCCCAGATAGTGGGTCTAAAGGCCCTGCCAAGCTGAGCCTTGCTCTTTCCTGTTTGGTGCCCTGTTCCTTGTTCATCACACTTGCCTGGCACTGACCTGACCGCGAAATCTGCTCTCTCTGTCTTCTCGTCGGTTCCGTCGCACGCCAATCGCGGCCAAACCGCTCAATGAAGCCTATTTCGACTTTCTTCCTGTCATTCTGCTGCTGGCCGCTGTCGCCACTTGCAGCCACTCGCTTTCTAGCCACTCGCAAGCTCCGCCCCGACTCAGCTAGCGGCGGGAGTACCCTCAGCTTGACACCTGAACCTCCAACGGGAGCATCCTGAACTCTCCAGCCATCCCGGTCACTACAGCACCTGTTGCCATGCCATGCCCCTGAATTAGCATCGCCGCTGTCACTGGGTTGGTTTCCACTCGAGATGCGAAGCGAAGAGATCAACATCTAAAGATGGAACCCCTGAACTGAACTGCATTCACGACCCATCTTTAGGGGTCCTCTTGGTTGTTCAATGGCGCGCTCGTACTGCAACCAAACTGCCTACTACCACTACCGAAACCTGTCAGAACCACCCAGACCTGCCAGAATACCATAGCGCCTGGCAGCGCGTGATCCTTCGCCTCAGATGCGGCCTCAGCTCTTTCAGCTTTCTCCCTCATTGGGGTCCTAGCAGGGCCATGGCCGCTTACGGGGCTAGCTGGAAAAGGGGCTCTCGCCGTCAGTGTCCGGCTCCCCGCCTGGAGATTTCTTTGAGGCTTGGAGAAGTCGGAAACGGGGTCGGCTGGCAGTGTGTTTGTCCTGTCGGATTCGCTGGCTCCTGCTCCCAACAAATCGACTACCCGATATCGTATCCACAAGGCATCACAAAAGCTCGGGAGAGGGGTGATGGCAGCTCCAGCCAGAGATGCTATCTAGCGGGTAATGGTAAAATTCTCGCATCTGGCTGGCTCAAGCTGCCAGGGCATGAAGCAGGGAGACGCACAGACACACCAGATCAACGTCTAAACAAGAACGCTTCCGTTGAAGCGACTCAGGAACCCAGCTCCAAGCTCCCTGACCACGGCGTGCAGTGTAGCAACGCTTGGGCTGAACCTTGTTCTGGCCCCCATTACCACATTGGGGGTGACTTTGCGGGTTGGTCGGCCACATTGTTTGTCCGTAGTTTGGAGCGCGCATCGGCGCCAGCCAGGATCCATGGATGTTGACGCGTCTGTGTCACTCACTCATCTTGGTCAATTCAGTTCTGACGGGGAGTGGCTCCAAGACACGACACCACGCTAACTCCATCTACCCGGATTTTCCACAGCAATCAGAACTTGAGAGCGACAAGGAGAAAAAAGGAAACGAGCAACGGCACCTTGCAGTAGTACATGGAGTTCGTCTTTTGAATCTGGGTGGCGCTGTCGCAAACAAGCAGTTGGTCCCTTTGAGCATGAGCATGGCCATTGCTTTTTCTTCACCAAAGAGTGGGTGTCCAAATCTAGACTTCAAACACATGTGCGAGTGCTCGACGGATGGAGAAGCCTGATGATTCTATCGGCGCTTGTCTCTCCCGACCAATGTCCACAGAGGCAGGCAGGCGGAGAGAAGAGAAAAGACAACAATTGTGCATGAGGCGTATGTATCCGCAACGCGCCCCTTGGATGTTATGGCACGACTCAGATCAGTGGAGCAGGGACCAACAACCGGCTTCCTGGTGACCACTCTCCAAGAAGTGCAAGACAAAAAGTGGGATCGCTCTGGACGCAGCCGCAGTTGGAAATTCTCTCTTTCGTCATTAGAAGAGTGTTTCTGCGGGATGGAACCTCCACGATGATGCCTCGGGCCCCCATCTTTGATCTGCCCTCCAGAGGAGGCCCCATTGCCAGGGGTTCGGACCAAAAACGGGCAGGCGCTTTGCAGAGGCTGGAGCTGGAGATGGAGATGGAGATGGGAGATCAGCCATGTCGACTGGACAGTGTTGTTGCTTTGTGGTCCATGCAATCTTGGCACCCGCGAGCCCAGCTTGCAGGAGGGCGCTTCCGTATCGGGGTCGTAACTCATCGCCCTGCCGCCACGGCATTCGTATACAGGGATAGAGGCTCGTAACAATAAGCCTCACAGAAGGAGGGACGCTGGTACGGATATACATACTACGTATCCCTACGGGTCTGTTTATGGGCCTTCCAGGACTGCCTTGAGATCCCAATTACTGATCACAGCCCTAGTGGGTGCTTGAGCCGCTCCACGATTCGAGGTGCCGCATAGCGTGCTTACCTGAAACTCCAAAGGATCTTGATCTGTGGTGACGGATTCTATATCGGGGTTCGACGTCCAAGGGCTCCCCGGACGGATCGTTGCTCATACGATCTTGGAGGTTACCGCGTCTATGGGACTGAAATATCTTCCAGAGCGTTTCCCTCGGATGCTCGACTGGGCCATTTAAGGAAACTACCAAGACGTCGTTGTTGGATATCTCAAGCCATACCATGCCACAGTCAGCACGACACCCTGAACCTGGCTCCTTTCTCCTTTTCTCCGGCGTGCTCATCACGTCCTAGACTAAGAAAGGTCTTGGCTGCTCATCATCATCATATCCGTCCATTGATCCACGACAGACTCTCTTATATCTGGCCTCGACCGCCACCCTGGGAACCGCGCAAAGACACTCGGAGAAGAAACGAAAGACAATACGGCAGGAACTCTCAGGCATTGTCGATCGATGGCCTGTTGATAGACGCCCATGTCGTTCAGGTTGCACCCCAACTGCCTCCGACCAATATTACCCCCCGGTGGCGCTCCAGACGCTTGTTGTCACCACCCATTCATATCCACCATTTTAGTCGTCGGTACTAAGCGGCCAAATACTGTACAGTACCCACAGCAGGAACTGCGTGCTAGACTAGTCGGTTAACCCTCCGACTCGACACTGCGATCCTCACCCCCCCTCCCCGGTTCGTTGGCTTAGCTCCCGCTGGCCATCTTGAAAGCATAGGATCCTTGACCTTGGCTTACACTAGAAGTCGATCTGCCCCCCAGGGACAGGATTCAAATACTTCAAGGGGACCGCACTGAACCTGACCAGGGCAAAACCATCGTTCTCGTTCTTGTCTCCATATTCTGTGCTCGGTATCTCGGCCCTTCCGCTCTCGTCAACCGGCTCGCAGGCGTCTCAGTACGGGTTCACTGTCGTCCGTCTACCTGGCTTGGCGAGCTTACTGTTGCCATCTGGGTCTCAAAGCTGCGGGTGCCGCCTTTGCAAGCAGACACCTGCACAGCATTCTCGATTGGCCCTGGCCTGTCACACGCCTCTCTGTCTTGCATACCTACAGGCACGATAGGGCACGAGTGCCTTTCTTTCCAGCCTCTTGCATCGCCGCCCAATACATGCCGCCCTCTCGCCATTCTCTATGAGATCATTTCCAGGCCCGCGAATTACCTTGTCCTGGAACCATCCACTTCGCCACCACCCTATCTACCTTGCGACCAACTCTATATTTCTCATACCCTCAAGAGCTCCTGGCCTCCCAACCTGATACTACAACTCATCTCCTGGACCACAGGGCCTATTCTATGGCCCTCGCCATCCCGTCGTCCAGTCACTCGAAGCCCTACTTCTTTAGTCCTGGTAACCTGGTGACGGATCCCCTGTCATCGTCAGTGCCCATGATTTCGGTCATGTCTTACCAATACCCACCTCTGCCTCCTCTCAGTAATGAGATGGACATGGCGCATTCAGGCTACGTGCCATCCTACACTGTCCCTTCACAACAGCAGCTTTCTTCCTTGGGTATGGCCAATGTCCATGATGCACCATTGCCCAGTCAAGACCACAACATGGGCATCAAGGGGCCATTTTCAACGTCAAGCGCTGCGCCTCTACACCAGCCGGAAACAGATGCTCAGCAACAACAAATGGGTACCTCGGGAGAAAAGAAGAGAAACAAGCTCGGATATCATCGCACCTCGGTAGCTTGTGGTAAGTCTCATCTCTGGTTTGTCGTCCTCTCCTTTGGCTAACCCACTCAAGGCCATTGTCGGCGTCGAAAGATCAGATGTATCCCATCCCCATCTGATATCCAAGGTCGATGCATAAACTGCATCCGTTTGAAGAAGGAATGCAGTTTTTATCCGGTAGATCAGCCACCGGACGACTCACGAGCGAAGCAATCCTCTCGATCTTCGGCCGGGCCTAAGGGATCTTCTGCCTCATCATCGCCAGCGGCATCTACTAGCAATCCACCGGAGCGGCCTAAGCCATCGAAGCAGCCCTTTAGCCCTTCAGCAGTACAAGTGACGCCCGTTACAGTTCCAATAGTTACAGAAGCTCCTAGAAATGAGGGGTTCCCAGCTGAAATGAGAGGTCAGTCATCTCCCTCGAACCATGGGGCACATGATACTAACAGGGATGCGAAGTGTCCTTACCATCGTCGACAAATGTTCCTGCATTTGAGATGGGTAACCAAAGCGTACCTACCTGGGTGCCAGCAGACTCATCCCAGAGCCCAACATCAAAAACAGCAGAGCCCAACCCGACTTGGCGATCTTACCCAGCAGAATCGCCCATTAGTGCCCAGTTCTCCCCATTCTCTGTGTCTCCAGCGTCGGCTGGTTGGGCATCTGGAGGCTCAGAACCACCCTCTCGCGAAGACATGGCCTGGGCTCATTACGCGCCCCCAGTACGATCCATGTCCTATGGTGGCGAGCCCATGCCTGGCCACCATACACCTCAGTATCATCTGATGGCCCCCAACCGACAATACGAGCGGAGATCTTCTACGTTATCCGACGTCTACACTCCGGCGATGGATGGCATGGTTCCGGGGTTTGAAGCAGGTACCACGACAAGTATGGATACGGCTGTTCCTCTCTCGGCCGGAGCAGTGCCCCCGACCGGCTTTGAGACTTGGGATCAATCACAAACACAAGCCAACTACACCTTCCCGCGGACTTCAGAGGCCTACGGCGCCTGGATGTACGGGGAGAGGGGGCGAGGTCACCAACTACAGGCGGTTGACACCAGCCACCAACTCACCGATAATGGCACAGCTGGCATTTACCAGAACCGATAATGACGGGTTCACAGTACAGGAGCATGTTTAGGCGTTGTCGTTTCTGAGCATTGGTTTATTGTGGCTGGTTTTCTTGCTTTGGCTTGGGAGTAGGGCTCATCAAGGCCTTCAA
The DNA here is from genome assembly GCF_000151355.1 of Fusarium vanettenii 77-13-4. NCBI lineage: Eukaryota > Fungi > Ascomycota > Sordariomycetes > Hypocreales > Nectriaceae > Fusarium > Fusarium vanettenii. Next base: position 1,524,763 of record NW_003315881.1, read on the forward strand.
AACTGGGGCATCTGGCGTTGGACATGCGCCCCCGTAGTTAGAATGTTTTATGCCAGGTAGCGATATGGGGGGAAAGGCATCTCATAGAGATTAATACCCATTTTTAGATGGTGGTCTGTCTAGAAGATGTTTCCACGATCCTGAAGTCCCTCAAGGTTGAGCCAGGCTGCACTGTTAAACTTTGTCGTTACTGAGCACATGATGATTTATGACAATCTTTTGATAAAGATCAAATATCCTTCCAGCAGGCTTGACAAAAGCCTTGCAGCAATTATTCATCCCAACTAACATGTATCATTGTCGGAGGCCGCCTCACCTGGCATTCAGGGACTCGCCCTCAAACTTTCACCATTGACATGGGATTTGGAAGCACCAGTTCCAAGTGTCTGAATTTTTAAACGCATCCCCATTACCACCATCGACATCATGGAACAGAATGAGGCTGTGATGGACTTGTACATTGATTCGACCCCTCTGACACCAGCCGGATTCCTTTTTGCCATGCCCTCCATAAGTGCGCACCCATGAAGTCTCAAGACAAACCCTCGAATTCCAAACTTCTCGCCAGCTCCACCGTCCAACTCCAGTCCCAACCACAGCTTCAACCAAGTTCTGATCACCTCCCACGCACAACAAGCCCACACGCCCTTTCCATTTGCCAATCGTGAAGCTTCTTTCTTTCGGGGTTCGGGGTTCCGTGTGTGCAATCTGGAGTGTGTTACTACTCAGGTTGAAGCAGAACAGATCTGAGACGTACCTTTTGATCGACGAGAGCTGAAACCGTGTTATTCTGTCGCCAACGAAGCCGGGAAGGACCATGATAAACATGGGAGAGAGGCCAAGAGCAAACTGGAGGTAGTGTAATACCAGAAGCTCAGGGTTGGGATGAGGTCGGACTACCTGACAGAGTGCAATGTCAAGGTAGCTACAGTCAACCATCAAAGCCCGCTCCAAGGTGAAAAGGTTCCAAAGAGTATGACATGATGTCTCAGTGGGATCACTGTTTCGACCGTACCCCGAGTGCAAGCACTGTCGATCACCACCACCAGATCGTGGGCTTCCATGTGTCAACGAAGGCCGCCGTAGCTACGCCTAAGAAGCCGGCTGGAAGGTATACACCGAACCGTGTTGCCCACTCCACCAGAAAATCCAGTGGGACGTTGTCGATGTCCGGAGCCACCATATGCTTGAGCCAGGTTCGGAGACACCACGGGAGGAGGGCTGCGAGGCCCATCTGGAACAAAAAATTGGCCACCTGAGCGGCACTGGGGATGGAGGGGAGGGGGAGGAGGGTAATCGCTGTTGTTAACGCTGTGATATCCATGTTGGTATGGAGAAGCAAAAGAGAAGAAGAAGATTCTTCCCATCTCGGAGGGAGTTTTATTCTCATCGAACCATGAATGGTTGGAAAGAGCACTCTTCTTCATGATAACACCTTGAAGGAAAGAAACATCGAGTCGGGGGAAGGTGAAGGTTGAGGTTTCATCCAGTTGAAGAAAGAATCACCACAGTAGGGGGGAGGTAGTCAGTCCGGCCTGTTCAAAACCTCACATAAAATTGGTATGCCTAAGAACATGGATGCAGACATGCGCCGAGTATCATTCTATAACTCATCCGTCGAGTTTGTAGTCAACCATATCTGGGCCGTCCTGAAGTTGGCGTTGGCTATCGATCTTAGCCTCCGGCTCGGGACTGTCAGGTGCCTCTGTCTATCCGAACGAGTGCTCGAAGAGTCAGAAATGCGCTTTCCTGGTTCTTTTCTTGAGTGGGTGGGCATCCAGGGATGCATCTTTCCTAGACTCATTCCACGATGAACGTTGCAACTACCTCGGATGAATGTCGCATGCTCCATCCACTGAAGGAACTTACTGATACAAGAGCAACCGAATGTCTGAACTGCAGCCGGTATCATTCATGGAGGTAGGGACTCCCGAAAACTTTGTGCTCGGGCAGTTGGCTTCAGGTTCAGCGAAGGAGTGACAGTGATGAGCTCAAGGTTGATGTCCTTCAATGGACGCCTGGGTATGGAGGCATCCATTGGTGATAAACTGGGCTCATTTGCTGGAGCGTCTGGGGCGGTACTAAGTTGCTCTCGTCGGAATTATGCTTCCGTCACGCTGGTGTTCCAAGGGCCTAAAATGGGTGCTCAGTCGTGATCAACAATTATGCACCTTTAAACTCTCTCGTTGCTAGGCACCTGATTTTTGTCCCCGACGGTAAAGTGTACAAATACAAGCCATGGTTATTTAATTCTGGTAGAGACAGTCCTTCGTTTTTGTCTCCAGGCAATCCTAACGAAAAACCTCCAGACAACATCCATCCTACACCATCACTATTGGCCTCGGTCGAGGCTCAGGTGCGAACTTACGAATTTTGACGAGCATCGTGCGAATCAATCAACCAAGGTCACTCTTTAAACCATGTCAAACGATTGTGGGGAACTCATCGGGCAGATCCTCTGCAGGGGGTTCTTCAGTCTCTACGTTGCCATGATTGAGTACTATGTCATCCAGAAACGACGAGATGCGATAATAGCAAGGGGAAGACAATTTCAAGAAAAAATGCGACTCCCGGAATACCTTCGACCTTTTTCAGAACAAGACCCAGGCATGCTGGACAGTGACATGCGCATGGCGGCTATCATGTTCGGCTTCTCGTGGGTTTTCTCTACTATCGGCATTTGGATCGGGATACCCATAAAGGGCACGATACTTGACCCAGTTGTCATAAGTCTGGTGTTTGTCAACCCGATCTGTGTGATATGCGTCGCCTGGCTTGCCCTCGTTCTTTCAAAGCGACACCGGCTGCGTCACCTTCGTCGAACTGGACAGGCACTGCAGGGGTCGAGCTTGCAATCGGACATCGGTGGCCTGTGGGCTTTCATGTGAGAATCACCCACCGACTCTTACGGAACAAAGAATTGCTGGACGAGCTGATTCATGCTTGGTCCCGCTTGTTGGGGGCCGTCTGTGTTGGGGGGACGTTGGCGGAGCATGGCAGGCTGGCAAACCACATGAGAGGGAGGGCACCGCAATGGATGCATGACTGGACAAGGAAGATGCACTATCAAAACATGCAGCATCTGTACTGGTCCCCATGGCGTTTAATGAAGCATTTGAACATCAGGCTTGATCAAAAATTTCAATCATCACGCGCTGGCGCCGTAACGTTACTCCACCAAGGCGCAGTCAAACGGTCTCAACTCGTTTCTTTTTCATGATCAAAGCTGCAGAGCTCATCTTATTTCCATGGTCCGATATTTCAAGTTTCACAGCAGGCGCCATATTCAATATCTCCCATGTCGGCGGCAAAAGGATTGGTTGAGGGTAGCGGATCCGGGCTCAGGCACGTGCCCCAGGGACCTATTGGAAGTTTGGATTTCAGCAGGGACGGGATGAATGCGATGCAATGATGGGTACTTTTCTCTTGTTATTTGCAGTCTACTCGCTCTTTTATTGGTTTGATGGGGTCCGTACCATTCTTAAAGTATTACAGCTGAAAGCTGAGGGTATCAAGGGTCAACACCATTGATGTTATCACGGACCCAACTGAGCGCTGGTTTGCGAGGCATGGCCAATTCAATTGCACTGCATGACTCAGGATTGCAATCGGGCACGAAAGCCGTTTACTTGGACACGGTGTTTAAATGCATTTTCATGAGTGTTTGGTGGCAACGTGATTCTAAAAACTCAATATCCCGAGGGTTACGACCTCATATCCAACCCAAACCACAATCAAGCACGCACAGAACTTCTTTCCAAGATAACCACAGAGATCAACGCATACAAAAAAAACAGAGTGAGCCTCCTTCAACGCTTTTATCAATCGTGTTCCTTCTGAAGCTCACCATCATTCAAGCACCTTTATCAGCCACCGCCAAGTCTGCGCCATGGGACACCTCTTCGCTGCATGCGTGGACCATCTCCTTGCACAAGCCTGCAAGGAAATCGAAAAGACCGTGATATACTATGGTCAACGCACTCAAAGAGCGCTTTGCCTACCCGAATGCATCTGCGTCTTCTCAGATGAAGCACCAGGCATGCCCGAATACGACTTCTGGATGGCCCAGCGAGCATTGACAGTCTCCGCCATTGCTTCCGGTTGGACACTGCTGGTGACGATGCCTGAGCAGCATTTGACGTACTGGGACCCCTGGGTGATGGGGCTGGGATTTGTTAACCCCGTTGCCGTTATCGCCATCGTGTGGTATAGGCTAGTTCAATCGAAGCGGCGACGCTTGGCACAGGTGCCTTTCTTGCTTCGAGTTAGTTGAGTGATACTGGAGCACTCGAGATTCAGGTTGATGGATAATGAGAATACGATAACGCCGGAATGAAAAGTATCCAGGAACCCAACCAAGCAACATCACTATGCCCCCCCAAGTGAACATGGTAAAACTCCTCCACATGATGCTAATAGCAATCATCAGAATAACTGACAGGAAACCCGCCACGAATCGCCACTATGAAACCAGACGCCATGTGAGCACCATCAACGTCACGTAAGCACTCAGACTGAGGACTGTCAGCAGCAAAACGCTGTTCCCGCTCGTCCTAAATTTGCGCTTCAGTGTTCCATCAGGTGACTCGGAATTGAAGAATTGGTGGTTGCCTTCATAACGACGGTAGATAGCCACCAGCATCACTGCCACTCCATACACTGCGAATAAAGCGCCGATGGCATAGAACTCCGAAGTAAAGATCTTGAGAATGATCAAGGCAAATGAGAATTGGCCTAGGGCTGTGCGAACGTATGCGCCTTCGAACGTGCGCTGAGCCGCTCGAATCTCCACGAGCCTAGACGAGACACCGACAGGTTAGAGATGAGCATTACGAGGGGCAGGGTTACGGGAGTGAGGGGTAGAAACCCCCACAGGACTTCCAAGCCAAGTGCCAAGGAGATAGAAGCCTGTGGCCAGATCCATCTGCTCTCGGACAAGAGATCTGGATCAAGGCTATGTCTGCGGCAGAAAGCCACCTACTCTTGAGTTGTCAAGACGACAGACCGCGCCCTGTGGAGGCGCAGGTGAAATTGTTCATCTGGATTGGGCTATACAGCAACTACTGGTCAGCAGAAGCATTCTGGCAGATACGTGCTCGCGGGTTATTCGGTCACGGACCTGGAACATGATGGGCACAGCGACAACGGGAGTCGCACGAGAGCTACAGCACGGTGCAGCGTAAGGATGCAGCAAAGCCCCTCGGGCGTAGGTAAGTGAGGAGAAAACAGCAGAAACAGAGGACGTGCACGATTCGCCAAAATGCAGAATCTAGAGGTGATGGAGCTGGGCGCAGGACAACAATCAACGCATCGACGTTGAATGAAGAAGAAGAAGTGAAGTTGAAGATGGATTTGCTTGATTCGGATTAGCGGGCCAAAGGTGTCATGGGCGCCATATCAGGCGCGACATTCGGAAGGAAGGACCGGGCCCGGACGAAATATCGTCACGTGCAATCGGCAATTCGGGCACCTCACAGAGAAGGTCGGGGACCTTCTTGGATGGCCACATGAACCAACCTAGAAGTCACGACGATCAATAACCAGGGACGACACATGAACTTGCAAATGAATGCAACATTCGGCGCTTCATTCCATTCGCAGGACATCCATGTTTTCGATATGACAGAGCCGAGCGGCAGATAAACAAATCTCCGCATGGCTTGTGCTTGACGGAGCACTGCCCCCGTTTGATCTCACACTCAACAACTCGGCAGCAGACAACTCTCAACTCGATCTCGAATTCCTCTACCCAATTGCCATGGTTCTGCTACACAGCCTCGAGGTTGGTTCGTGGGTTTATTTGTACTTGGCCTGCCTGGCAGTCAATCGCCCGAGTCTTGTGACTCCAGACGCTTGGACTCAGTAACAACCCGTCGCTCGGGGTCGCGCTACTCCCGACCTTGACAGGGACTGACATCTTGGCACATTTGCATCACGATTGAGCGCTTTCCAGGTTGCGCATCGTTGCCCAATCAGGAGCTCATCATGACTTCTTGACAGGACCGCTGGGAGAAAACTGGGGAAAGCTGCAGAGACACCTGCTTCGACGTCACATTTGAATCATTGCGGTCGACGGAGTTGGTCTAGGTTATTCCTGAGACTATTTTCAGCTTGACCAGTTGCCCACAGTCCCCGAGATCCACCAACCATGCGACCGCGAGATTCTTGTTCAAACGTTAATCGGGCGTAAACCACTGCATGCAAGATCCGCAACCTCGCGCAAGCAAGTGCCTGCCAGGACAACGCATGCTGCGCAAGGCGCTTTTCGCACCCCTTGATATGGACAGTGTGGCATTAGAGCATGTCCATGGAGACCGCCGATGTTTCCCAGACAATGGTCTGGCAATGATGAAATCTGACGGTGGTGCTACCGAGGCTTGCCTAGAGGTTCAAAGAAACGCCGCTGCTGACATGGGAAGACTTCCAGAAATCATGCCCTAGAAGAGGAGCTGGTGAGCGGTGATCGACAAGACGATAGACCTATCGCGCCATGCATGCGCAGCACAGGCGAGAGGCTGTGTCCCTCCTCAATCAACTCCAGTTTCAGCCGCACCATAAAGTGGAAAAACTGCGTCAAGTTTGATGTATCTCCTCAAGCAGGGAATCAACAAGAATGGCACCGCTTCTGCCTGATACCTGCAGGCCATCGCCATGGTATTAGCTCGGATGCCTGGGAGCGGTGATAGACAAACAAAGGATGCTTGGTCGAAACAGGGAGGCAGGGTCAAGCCGACAACCGACTGAAAAGTGCCTCGTCGCCGAGACACGTCTCACGCCGGCAGCAGAGCAGTGACATCAGAAAAACCCTACAAGGCTGATGGAGTCTCCCCCCCGACGCTAGGGTTGCAGAGCATCGCTTGAGGTGTGTGTGTCTGGTACGACAGTCTGCTCTGTAATGGTTCCCAAAAGGCGCCCCCTGTCCTGCCTCGTTCAAATTCGAACCAAGACAAGCTCCGCCGCAACTGGTGTTCCTCGCACGCACACACAAAGCACCAGCTGTGGTTGACCCGTTCCCAAGTCGGGGCATTGGAAAACGCCTTGGGAGATGGGCCAGAGGCTCTGAATGGTTGGATGATGGACGGGCTGGAACAAGGGTCTCTCATGGGGCGTGGGGCTGGGTTGAATGCGCCTCGGCTCCAAGGCCCCCCCATCCAGAACGCCTAGCGGAGATGGATACGGGCGATAGAGGCATACCGTTTCCAGCGAGCCTGATGCGAGAGTCCCGTCCAGCTGTGGTCTGTGGTTGCAATAGACACCAAACGACCGTTTCCCCGGCGGTTCTAACCCTGCGACTGGGCACCCGCTGGTCCTCTGCTCTCCAGCATGGCTCGCACAAGCAAGGGGACGGACCAGGCTGTACAGTATTGGATGGATGGATGGATGTCACGCCTGCGCCTGCAACGCCCCTCGCTCTGGACCAACTACCGCACGACCTTACCGCCCTCGTCTTTTTCTCTTGGGATCAAAACGCCGGCTCTCACTGTTCAAGCCTCATTTCATCCACCTTCGCCTCTGCCACAGTCGCTTTTGTGTCTGCCCTCCAGTCAGCCTCTGCACAGTATTGTTCCTGCGCCGCCGACTCTGGCCTGTTCTGATTTGCTCTCACTTCAGTCGAGAGCCCCTCCTCCGCCCATATCACAGACGCCGGCTTCCATTTCCAGTGAAACCCCCCTCCCACATCTCCCCTGCCAGCTGCCCCTCAACAAGACACTCACTCACTCACTCGCCTCGCTTCTCTGCACATTCTGCTGCTGCTTCAATCCCTCCCGTCTGCTTGAACCTGCGCGCCACAATCCTGCGCCGATCTCTTGTGTCTCCTGCTTCTGTGGGTTCGCTGTCCTGGGTCAAGTAACCTACCTTACCTGAACTGAGCAGGGGCATCGGCGCCCCTAAGCGCTCTTTGATCCGCTTTCACGCGCGACGCCGCGTTCCAACTTCAGCCCTTTCCCCCTCCTTCTTCCTCTCAACCCAGCTTCAAGGGAATACTGTTCTCCTTCACCTGTCACTCTCAACCCTACCGGCGGCTCTTGTTCTTTGCATTCTCCTAGTCGTCGCGACCTGTCTGAACCTTGACGGGCCTCGTTCTGCAGCCACGATCGCTCTCCAACGGAGCCGATCCACCTCCCACCTCCGCGCACCGGTCCCCAGGACCATGATCCCCAGCCTGTGATCTGACAGAGGGAGCACGCCCAGTCAAGATCCACTCATTGCATATATACTCCCATTCCTCCCTCTCCTCCCAGTCGCAACCATGGCTTCCACATTCGAGGTCAAAGACCCCCATACTCAAGCCTTCCCTGGCCAGCAACAACGCCCATCGACCTCCTCCATCGACTCGAACCAACTACCACCCACCCTGTCGCGCATCGATAGCGAGTCGCTGTCGCCCATCAACTACCTCGAGACCCCCGGCTCCAACTCCAGCCTTGACCAGTACCAACCCAGTGACTATAGCGACTTTGAAGAGGACCCTTTCTTCGGCGCCGACTTCAACAACTTCGAGAGAGTCGACCCCATCTTCCTCGGAGACCAGACCGTGCTTGGCCCGTCTATTTCTCCCGGTCTTGTGTCGGGTCAGGATGTGGACATCAACAACTACAATCCATTGACTCCCGAACAAACGGCGTCAGTGCACACAAGAACCCCTCAGAGTGACCTCTCCCACGCGATCAAGGGATCGGCCCCTCCAGAGCTTCCCAATTGCATCTCGCCACAGGTGATCCAGAAGCAGTTCAACCCGCCTCCCATTGTCACACAGACATCCTTGACACCCAGTCAGAGCAGCAGCTGCCGGTCCAGCGAAGACGGCCTGGCGCCCAGTGTCGGTGCCATGACTAGTCCTCGAGTTACTGTCTCGATGTGGGGTAAGGATGATGAGACCCCTCTTCATACCTCTATCGAACGCTCCTTTGAGGATAGCCCAACTACAGTTCGCGGCGGGTTTGAGTCGGCCGGGGACTTGATATCCTCAAGCGACAATTCCGCACCCCGTGACTCCACAGGGCAATGGCAGCGCAACTCAGTGACTGGACATGCTGGGCTGGACCCCGACAACCGAACCTCGCAGGAGACGCCAAGTATTAATGAGCTGGCCACCAAGCGAAACGACGAGGAGCGGAAGGGAATGGTTGGTGATTGGTTGACCAACAAGATGAACGACCTTTCTGTTCAGCCGACAGAGACGTCTCAGGAGACTATCAATGAGCTTAATCGCCCACGCGATGATGCTCAGGATGGGGTCCCATTCAACCGCCAGACCGAAAACAGGGTCATCCCTGGCCAGGCTTACTATCACGGCAAAGGCGAAATGAACCAGACAGACTACGACATGATCGCTGCTGACCGGAACTGGGCCGATGCTCCAATAATGCATGGCATCAGAAACGGAGCAGATGGGAAACATCAACCAGAAACGTCAGCGGCTGCCATGGAAAGATTTGAGAGAATGTGCCGAGACACTGATTCAATCATCTCAAGAGCCGCCACGTGGGGTACCCGCCGGCGAAGTCTCCCTAGTCTGTTTGACCTTGACATGTCCGAAGTCACCAGCGGTGGCATTCTCAAGAAGCTCTCTGTGAGCCGAGGAGACAAGGGGAGCAAGCCTGGTGGCCTGCTCAGGGGTCTTGGAACATTGGTGCGTCGGCCTAGTACCTCTCAGATCCTCAAGCGTAACCGCACCGGGAACGACGATGAGAGTATACCAAGCAACGATAGCCGAGGAAGCCAAGACTCGAAGCGCGATAGCATCTCCAACAAACGCGAAAGTCTTGCGCCACCGGTCCGCATGGGAAGTTGGGGCAAGAAGCCCATGCCCTCGATCAATACGGCTATAGTTTCTATGGGTAGCAACATTGCATCCATCGGAACTACGCACGCCCGCAATGGATCCGTTAGTGGCACACCTGTGGCATCTGTGACTTCGCCGAAGAGTCCCTTTGGTAGCCTCTCTATCAAGGGCTCCATCCGACGACAACGAAGCAAGTCGGATCTCCCCAAGCCGACACCAGCCAGCCTGCAGACAGATAGCCACCCGACTCTGGTGTCGATGTGGAAGCGTGAGACGGGAGGACCACCCGTCGCCGCCTTGGCCAAGACCAAGAATATGGAATATGACGATGAAGACGACGATGACGAGGACCTGGATGAAGCCGACATGAAGACAAACCCGAACATCATTGACAACATCACTCCCAACCTTGAAGGGTTCCAGCAGCACATCATTGATCTGAATCCTGACTTGGCAAACACCAATAACTATCTTGTTGATCGTATTGCTTATCAACAAGTGCAACGTTATAAGTCCTTGCTCAAGAACAAGGTTACACACCTCGGGCTGGGTGCCAAGTGCCCTTCTGGTATCCTGTGCATCGCTAGAGGTGGCTCGGCTGCTCTTCTCGACCAAAACAATAGCCCTCAAGAGTTGGATCCTCTCTCATCACCCAACGATATCGATGATGGGACCCCGGTTGAGGGTGCCATTAACAACGAGAGCTTCCGCCAGGATATTCCCATGCCTCCGACCAGCCGCCTGCCGGCCGAGTTTGAGTGCCAGCTTTGTTACACGAGCAAGAAGTTTACGAAACCCTCTGACTGGACCAAGCATGTTCATGAGGATGTTCAACCCTTCACTTGCACCTGGGACAAGTGCAGGGAGCCGAAGATGTTCAAGCGCAAGGCTGACTGGGTTCGACATGAGAACGAAGGACATCGCCATCTTGAATGGTGGACTTGCGATGTTGAGGCTTGTCATCACCAGTGCTACCGACGTGATAACTTCCTTCAGCATCTCGTGCGAGAGCACAAGTATCCTGAGCCAAGGGTCAAGACTAAAGCCGCGATAAAGAAGGCAGGCGGTGCAGAGCCCACATGGCAAAAGGTTGAGCAGTGCCACCGAGAGACATCGAAGCGGCCACAAGATGAGCCCTGCAGGTTCTGTGGCAAGACGTTCCCGACATGGAAGAAGCTGACGGTTCACCTGGCAAACCACATGGAGCAAATATCACTGCCGGTGCTGCGTCTGGTGGATGCCAAGGCCAGCGAGCTCGAAGCAGACACTGTCATCAGCCCAATTCAGGATCCTCCTCCACGAAACATCCTCACAACACCTGTCGACCAAACCGGTTCTGATATGCAATTCCCTACGGCCTGTGGCGGATTTCCACCAAGTACTCAACCGATGGTATTTCAGCAACCGGGCCACCTGATCTACCAGCCAGTCATGCCGACGGATGCATATCAACAACCCCCTGGATTTTACCAGGACCAATTTGGCAATGTCGGGCCCAATCCGCATGCGGAGATGGGGATGCATCCTATTAACCACGGCGGCTTTAACCACGCCGCGCAGATGCAGGAGATGCCTGTTGGCCGCCAAGGGGGCTACGTGCAGCAAGGCCCTAACGGCTATATGATGCCGAACAACGGGGTAGAATCCTACACCCAAATGAATGCGCTTGGGCTCCAGCAGAACCACGGGGTACCGATGCAACAGATGGGGTACGACGGGATAATGGATCCGTCGAGCGGCAATGGAAGCCCATTTAGTGGGCAGGGATCAGTATCGCCTTATTCGCACTCACCAAACTTGAATGCCAACAACAACAACAACAATGGCGGAAACATGTGGAGCGATGGGCGGATGCCTGGATATTAGCGAGAGGATGTTTAGCCCGAGACCCGACACGAGTGATGACTGCGGCTGTCCTGGCTCGCATTGTCTACAAGTGAAGCGGGATCTGGGGATTATTATTATGTCTGGCGGCACCGCCAGACCATGAGTGTAGAAGGGGAGGATGGCAATGTATTTGGGATACCATGACGATTCTTACGGACGATGATTTGGGCTTATAGGCGAGAGCCTGTTTCTTTCTTGAGCCGACTAGATTTCTTGGATTCTTTCTGGGGGTTTTGGTTTTCTGGGAGGCGAAGGTGTTGGCGACGGATGACTCGAAGCTTTTAGGCAGAGCAATCTGGAACGGCACCATAGGGGCATGACATTGGATAGGGAGGGATTCGAGACGAAGCAAGACGAGAAAGGGATACAAAGCTGGCGTCAGGGTCTTATTTATGAATGAAAATGTCAAATTGCATCTTTGCAGCGATAACATCTGGACTCTATGATCTGCACTTGGCATTGCTAAATATACCAGCTGCGGCACGAGATGGGGAAGACATGGGAGGCTCAGCGGGAACACGCCTCTCGCGTGAGCAATGGATGACGAAGCCTGGGTCTAAAAAGGGCGATTGCAAGCCAAGCTTTTCGTCTCAAAAGGGGGCTTGGGGGGGCGGTTGTGGATTCCATGGACCATATGGACTCTGAGAGCGTGTGGTGGAGAATAGAGTTGGGATACGCTTGGGAGGCGCTTGGGCCGTATGTGAAATCGGCCGGGCGTTTGAGGTTGATGGGCGTTAAAAAAAAAATCTGGCTTATTTTGTGGTCTCATGAGATGAGAGAGATTGAGCAGACTGATACCGACTAGCTTGTTGTAATTAGTTCTCTGTTCATCTGCTCGCGTGTGCCATTACTGCTACGCGACATTCTCTGTTTAGCAGGTAATATCTACGGATACAACAAGGCAATCGAGAAATGTGACCGAGTCTGGCCAAGCAAGGATGCTTGTGGCTGGGTTGGTTACCGAGATTTGCAATGGCCGCGTCAACCCTGGCCATGCCATACTATGCTGAGTAAGGAGATGATAGATGGATGGATCAATGTTTCTATCTATGGATAAATAAATGGACGTTGGCGACGACGACGGTGGTGGCGGCGCTGGGTTCATCAAAGACCGAACAGGGTCGGCTTCAGTCGGTGCCCGGTCTCCCTTTTCGGGGCCGAGGACTCGTGACATTCTTTTTGAGAGATCGGCCAGAGCACGAGCACAAGTACACAGAAGTTGTTGAGCTAAAGTTGCAGCAGCGGCTGCTGAGACGCTGACAAGTCTGTGATGGAACATCGAGTCAGTGGCGACATGACTTGACACGGCCGAGTGTCTGAACTACGATCAACGGTGGCATCGTAGCGTAGCTTCCTCCCGAGCGTCTGGTTTGCCTTTTCTTGATGACAACAAGGACGGAAAGGCGGCACAGAGGTTTATCATTCGTCTTGTGTTCCATAGACAGGGCAACCTGGGACGCAATATGTGTGGAACACACCGGCTTGAAGCACTTGATGCCGCGTGGGCCTGTACCTGCAGAAAAGGAAGACGTGATTTCGACGCAAGGGGGAGGGCGCCGAGGTTGGACACGGATTATTCCTTGACGAGAGCTCGGGGCAATTCTCGACTTTCATGGATGAAGCATGGGTGCTTGGATTTTGCGGTCGGGAGGCTTGAAGATCATTTCATGCTGGAAGGTTGGTTGGATAGTCGAGTCGAGGTTGAGACTTGGCGGCTCGAGACATTGAGTGGTTGGATCATACTGATCAATATTCCAGAGACATTCTGTTCATCTTTGGTTCACAGAGAGCGAGGAGAAACCCGAAAACTACTTCGTATAACCGGTTCGTGATGATGGATGTTGGCACATGAGCTGAGACGACAGACGAGATGTGCATGCACAACCACCCACAAACCCGAACAGACGTTGAATAAGCATGTGGAGCAAAGCCAAGTCCACCGCTCTCTGGCTGGCTGGGAACAGCTTTCTTCTTCCCAAGCTGGTTTCAGAAGAAGCTGGGGTCGACCGCGTCTTGGCCTGGGACTGGTCAGCCGCTCAGAAGCCACCGTCTGAGAGGGAGGGTCGGGTTCTGTGGGTCAAAGGGTCAAACCCCTGCATCCCTAGACTTGAAAGAACCTGCTTGGACGGGCAGAAGAGCCGCTGGAAGCAAGCAAAAACCAGTTGAGCGTGCTGTGTGCCTTGAGGGAGCCAAGGACCCTTGATGCGAGCCCCTGGCTTATGGTCCACTGAGGCTCCACGAGTGGGAGGGGGCACCCCTGGCAAGCGGGTCAGGGATCTTGGGTTGGCGTCTCAGGGGTTCGATCCGTCGTCGGTGGTGGTTCGACAGAACCGTTCTCACGCTCAAGGATGGTCGAATTGCTTGATTGTCCACTGACTGGATGGATGGTTGCTGTTGTTGATTGCTGACTGCGGCGACTCCAGGCGTAGGTCGTAGCTTCCCCCGCTGGTGGTTGGCTCCTGCCCGTGAACTGGAGGCCCTTTGCTGTTTGGGGCGTCTATCAATCGGAAGGGACGCCTCCCACCCTCCTTCCTGATGGATCGCACCTCACTCAGAACCTGGAACCTCCTCCACCTTTGGGTTGGGATCCCAGTTTAGTTCTCGTCTTCTTCCTTGTCTCGTCTTGTCTTATCCTTTCTTCTCTTGGGCTTCTCCTCTTTTTCCCTCTTCTTGCTCTTTCTTTCCTCTCATCATCTCTCTCTCTCTCATCACATTGGTCTTTTGCATTGTACAAACCTCTAAAGCGTCGTTTCTCTCTCATTTTTCACTGTCTTTCTTTGCAACTGTTTCCGTCCAAAGAAGGACATGCTGCTTCCTTTGCGGCATTGTCGACTACTGGCCTCTCATTTCAGCATCACATAACGCGCCCAATCGGCCCATCCCATCCGTTAGACAGACTCGAAAAAAGCCCCGACCCTCCCTTATAAGCGGACTGGTCGCCCGCACATCACGACACCCTCACTCAGCACCTACACGACACACGACACCCACGAACGATCAAACGCCGGCACGTTGGAACTTCACGGGCGTCAAGGCAACTCGTTGCCCCTTCACTTCTTTTCTTTCCAGGTTGATCCTCGGCCATCTTTGCGCGTGCTTGCACTGCCTTGCCATTAACCTTTGAGATAACTTGCATCTCCGACATTCATTATACATACAGCTCTTCAGCTACAGTCTCTCTACATCTCTATTTTATCGTCTTGATACCATTCCTTACATCATCCTCCAACGATTTTCAACTATTTCTCGGTTTCTTTTCCGCTATCCATATCAATTTTTCTTGGATATCACTACTCAACTGTGTCTCTTGACTATACCCTGACGACAAACACTTTTCGAAGCCCAACAACTCGATCCAGTCGCGAACGAGTTACGAATTTCCCGTCTTTTTCTCTAGTTTCCTTGTACGACACTTTCTTCGAAAATGACTCGATCTCACTCACAGTGGAGCGCATGGAAGGTGGTTGCGACGGCGGCGGCTCTCGTCACTGGCGTTCTGGGTGACAATGTTCTCAAGACTTCTGGCTTCTCAGACTGCGGTACCGTTCCCGATATCACGGTTGAGAGGCTTAACCTTAGCTACGACAACGACAAGCAGGAGGTTACTTTTGATGTGGCCGGCACTAGCAAGACGAGACGGAACGTGTCTGCTTGGCTCGAAGTGACGGCATATGGCCGCCAAGTCTATCAGAACAGCTTCAACCCTTGCGAACAGGGTATCAAGCAGCTCTGCCCCGTACCCGCTGACCATTTCGCTGCCAAGGGCACTCAGAAGATCCCCGCTGAGTGGGCAAACAAGGTCCCTGCCATCGCTTTCCAGGTCCCCGATATTGCTGCTCAAGCGACTCTCAAGCTCTTGAGCCTCGACGACGACAATGAGCAGGTTGCCTGTATTCAATCTCAAGTCCAAAACGGCAAGACTGCCTCGGTCAACGCCGTAACCTACCTGTCTGTTGGTGTCATTGGAGCCGCCCTCGTCGTCTCTGGTGCCACGGCCGCATCGTCTGCTCTTGGTGGTGCTAGCGCTGCCAGTGGTGGTATCCCCAGTCCCAGTTTCGCAGAGACATTGGGATGGTTCCAGGGCATGGCCATGAACGGCATGCTGTCAGTCGACTACCCGCCTGTGTACCGCAGCTTCGTCAAGAACTTTGGTTTCTCGGCCGGTATCATCCCCTGGCAGCAGATTCAGATCTCCATCGACAACTTCCGCAGCATGACAGGAGGCGACCTCACCACAGACAGCGTTGAATTCCTCAAGAACGCTACCCTCGTCTTCCCCGACAACTCGACCAGCACCCCGGAACAGCACTCTTTCAAAGTCAAGCGAGCTTTCGACACTTTTGAGTCGTTGGCCAGACTGGCCATCCGTGATGAACTGGAGACTTCAGTTGGCGGTTCAAGTAATTCCTCCGAGTCTGGCGAGTCTGGAGCTACCAATGTCATCTCCGTTTCTGGAATCTCGGCCTTTGTCCAGCAGTACAGTGTTCCCAAGTCCAACACCTTCATGACTGTTCTGCTGGTGGTTGCCATCATCATTGCCGCTATCATTGTCGGTATTCTCCTGGTCAAGGTCATCCTCGAGGTTTGGGCCCTGTTCGCCAGCTTCCCCAAGTCCCTGGCTGGTTTCCGTCAGCATTACTGGGGTTCCATCGCTCGAACCATCACTCACCTTATCTTGGTGCTCTACGGTATCTGGGTTCTGTACTGCGTGTTCCAATTCACCCAAGGTGACTCGTGGGCGGCAAAGACTCTGGCTGGTGTGACGCTGGCCATCTTCACCGCCATCCTTGCCTTCTTCACGTGGAAGATCTTCAGCACCGTCCGCAAGCTCAAGAACTCCGAGGGTAACCCTGATGGCCTGTACCAGAACAAGGAGATCTGGATCAAGTACTCTCTCTTTTACGAGTCGTACAAGAAGGAGTACTGGTGGATCTTCATCCCCACCATCGTCTACCTCTTCGCCAAGGGCTGCACCCTTGCCGTTGGCGATGGCAACGGCCTGCCCCAGACAATTGCCCAGCTCGTCGTTGAGAGCATCATGCTCATCCTGCTCGTCTGGGCTCGACCCTTTGAGCGCAAGTCTGGCAACATCATCGGTATCGCCATCCAGGCTGTGCGCGTCCTGTCGGTGGCTTGCATTCTCATCTTTGTCCACGAGCTCAACATTCCTCAAGACAGCAAGACGGTTGCCGGCGTGGTTCTGATCGCCGTGCAGTCCGCTCTCACTGGTCTTTTGGTGATCCTCATTATCTGGAACGCCATCAACCTCTTGGTCAAGGAGAACCCCCACCGCAAGCGAAGAAAGGAGATGGGTAAGTTGACTAAACATAATCTGATGGATGACTTTGATACTGACAAACAACTTGCAGAGAAAGCTCAGCGTGACATGGACACGCTCACTCCTCTGGATGCCCGCAACTCACTCCTTCTCGACCGCAAGGACAACTCCAACACTAGCATCAACATGTTCCCTGTCTCAGCCCCCATTCAAGAGAAGCAGCACCAACGGTCCATGTCCCGTGACAACTATGTTGCTGCTGAGGAGGGTCTGCGGGCAAACGACTACTCTTCAAGCCCTCCGTCTTACTACCGAGACCTGACCGCCATGGACCACAACGACTCTCAACACGCTCACGGCGGTGCTCCTGTAGCCTGGGCCCATAGAGCGCCAAGTCCACCAGGTATGGGGCGCTATGACAACGAATACGGTCCGGGTGGATACAGCCCTCTCAACAGGCAATCTTACGGGTATGGAAACGGGGGCGGCTACAGAGGCTTCTGAACGACAGTGGCAGTTTAGCCTCACGATCCATGACTCTTGTATTTCTATTCCCGTGTCTACTTTGTACATACGACGCTCATGCCAAGCCTTTCTTGTCTGTCGAGAGAGAGAGTCTGGTCTTGGCTATATGTACAAAGACAATTTGGGTAGGGAGGGACCGAATTAATTTCGGAGGGGGGTATTGAAGCGAAAGACTTTGATTTACCACGGAAGCGCATCACCATCTTTTTGTCCAATAGAACCTTTTAACTATGCAACACTGTCAATGGTATCCTTCGTAACTTGGTGCGCGCTCTATGAAGCCTCAATGGCGTATCGTATCCGTCACTCCCCGTGCTTGATCAGGTACGAGTTCGATATGGCCTTGAAGCTGAACCCGCCATCCTCTCGCTTTAGCACGATGCCCTCCCTCTTCCTCCCGTTGACGCCCTTGCCCTCAGCCCGCTTGACGAGCTCAGCCACGCTCCCTCCAATCTCTCGCAACAGCTGATATCCATGCACAGGGACGTGCGGCACACCCAACCGCGGCGCCCACTCATCATGTACCTCCCTCGGGGGCAGGTAGCGCTGGGTATCAATGTCCCACACAGAAAACATGAAGAAGTTGTGGGTGTCCTTGGGAAAGCCCTCGTAGTTGGCTTGGATACTAGACCCGCACAGCTCGCCCTGGATGGCTACGTTTCGACCCAGCGCCGAGAGGGTTGCGGGAAGGTTGAGCTTCCGCACCGTGGACCAGAAGAGCGGCGGACTTCTTATGTGACCCTCGATAAGAGTCCGGTTCCGTGAGCACACGCCGAAGCAACCCGTAGGATCGTTTACAACCTCCGGGGCCAGGAGCGGGTAGTGGGGGCTGTCGGCGCGGACGTAGAACACCGTCATGGAGGAGCCGTCCATCTTTGTGGTCTCCTGGAACACCTCGTCTGCGTGGGAGTCAAACACCTCTGGCATGTTTTGCACACGCTCCTGGTCCGTCTTGAGGATAAAGTATGGAAACTCGGGTAAGGCAGTGCCGCCGCCGAAGACAGGCAACAACGTCGAGGGATTCTCGAACTTGCGGACCTTGAGCATGTCCTCGAAGCTAGTCTCCTTCAGCTCCTCGGGTGAGAGTCCCTCAGCGGCGGCGACCACCTCTGGAAACTCGGACAACGGCATGAGCAAGCCCTGCGAAACGACGCCCCGGACCCGGCGCGTCCTGATCCGGATGTCCGGTGTGGGGCCGTTGTCGTCCGGAGCGGGGTTTGCCAGAAATGCCCACCGGGGATCCGATCCGGGTAGCAAGGAATCGATCTCAAAGTACAGACCGCGGTCGCCGGGCTTGAATTCTCCAATGGCGACGACACATGTCCAGCCGTCGACCGAGGCGGCTACTGTGCGGTCGGCGCCGGGGATGGGTGTGAGGGCTGATACTTGCCGGACTGTGACGAGCTTTCGCGGCATGATGGGCAAAAGATGAGTTTGAAACTGGGTTGATAGTAGAATACTGTCGAGTAAATATTTGGGATACTTGATAGAAGCAGGCTGGGCTTATATAACGCCTCCATCCTCTCTGTTTGGCTGAGCTCAGCCGGCCAGATGAGTCAACCGGCCCGTTGACAAGGATGCTTTGCTTTGGGGGCCTTCAAACCAACACGGCGATGCAGCTAGGCTGTGCTCTTTTACAAGGAATTGAGATCATCTCGTATTGAATGCAAATTACAGGCCTTCCTGGTTCATCTTGGAAACACTCAACTTGGGACGCAGATACCCAGCTCAACACAACACAGTTACAGGCACATGTGCTTGCTTTGGATATGGTGATATTTCTCTTGTAGCTTGCCATCTGCCCCAACGGCATATCTCAGATAGCCCTGTGATGCTTTGCAAATCGCCCAACAAAGAACAGCACCAGTAGAGCTAACAATAACTATCCATGGCAACATTGAACCCCGCTTATTCATCACGCCTCAGCCTCATCACGTAGATAGTGCAAGGCATGCATCAACAGCTAGTCCAACCCTGGAAAAAGGTGTGTTAGCCTGAGCTGACCGAAAGACGATGGATCATGCATATTACTCACCTTCCTTCCTTTTCGTATACCACATCACTAATCACCTCCTTGTCAAGATCTGGGAACATGCCTGCCAGCGTTTCGACGACATTCGCATGCTCAGCCCGGGACAGTCGTTGGGCTTCTGCTGCTTCGGCACTCGCTTGCCGGGCAGCTGCTTCTTCTGCCGATAGCTCGTGTCTTGATGCTGGGTGTGGGGGTTCACGGGGCTCTTCGCGACTCTGGCGAAGCTGCTCTGGTGGTGCTGGAGTGCGAGGTGCACTACTAGGACCTGGTTCGCTGGTGGTAACAGGTTCTTCGGAAAACATCCTTCCGATCGTGGAGAGCGGTCTCTGGATTGTCTTGAGAAGGCCGGTAATAGCCGCCCTGTCGTCGCCCGTGTAGCCATCATTTGACGTCGAACGGCGTGGTGCAGGCGTAGTTTGCCCATCCAGAGATTGTCGGCTAGCCGGCTCACCAGGAGGTACCGATTTCTCATTAAATACGGGCTGTTGGGTCGCTTGTGGCGATTGTGCATGCTTCTCGGCAATAGCTGAGACAGCTGCTTCGACGTGCCTTTCAAACTCATCATCCGTTATAGTTAGAGTCGTCCTATCCATATTCTCGATGAACTGAATGGCACCCATCTGAGACTCTGTTAGTATATTAAACTCCTGGATCCAATGAGTATCTTACCAAGGAGGACAAGTAGTAGCCTGCTTCACCCCCAAGCTTCTCCTGGTTTCTGAAGCGAAGGATGTACTGCACATTAGAGACCAAGTGGTCAGGATTCGATTGCAAAACGACATAGATGAGCAGGGGCATGAAGGAGTCGGCCGATGAATCCGACTTGTTGTGTTTCAATAGACCTGCACCGTGTTAGAGGACGCTGTCAGCCAAGGGTCTGGGCGCCATACCAAAGATCACCTTGCAACAGTTCAGGACGCAGATGATCTTGTCGCGTGGTGCTCTGTACGACTTGATTTTGAGAAGTTCTGCTCCAAGTTAGCGATAAACCACACATAGTGTGAATGCGCTGACCTTGCTGAGCCAGCTTCAGGAAGCGGCGCCCACTCTCTCCGACAGGTGGAATATCCAGATGCTCCTCCTTGACCCAACCGTAAATGTTAATCTTTTGGGTCACGATATCATCCCGCTCGACATCTTCTTGATGTTGACCGCGTCGGCCAGGTCCGAGGGGGAGATCACCTCCCTTTCGCTTGGGCTTTGCCCCAGGAATGGGCTTGGGCGGCATGATGGCGGGAGAGAATGTTTGCGTGTACAACCTATTCATGACCAACTTCTCCATTCCCTCACGAGCATTGTCGAACTCGGCATCCGAAACATCTCTCCAGACCTCGCAGAGTGCCATTTTGTTGGCGATGAAGGCTAAGAAATCCCCAATAATCTTGACCTGCTCATGGACCATCCATTGCCGCTTGGCGAATTCCGACAAGAAGGACTTGAGGTATCGCGCTACGGGATCCGCCTTCTTATTCCGAAGCTGCTCTAGGAAACGGTGAAAGTCGAAGGGCAGAACTGGTTCTGGCTCTGGTTCGGGAGGCGGGGGCCGATGCGCTTGCGCAGGTGAGCTTGGAGTGGCCACGCTCGCAGTACGCTCCAGTTTGGGGCGTGGAGGTGTTCCATGGATCCCGTCCTTGGGGGGTACTGGCGGCCCATGATCATCGATGCCGGCATCGGCTGATCCTGCTGCGGGAGGTGAGCTGGTCGAGATGTGTAGGCCTTGAAGCTGTCCAGATATCGACGGTGCAAGAGGTTCGAGGCTCGACTTTCGGGGAGGATGCTGGACAGGGTGTCCCAGCATGGGCGACGCAATTTCCAACCTGGGGCTCATGACTTCTTCCTCACCGGGTCCGCCGCCTACCTCACTGAACTGCTCCATGATGCTCTGAATCTCGGATCGTGATCTGCCTTCCTGCTCATCCTCGCTCAGGTACCGCCTTTCGTCGTATTCGGCATCTGACTTGGAAGGAGAGATCTCTCCGGGGTGAAGCGAGCGGGTGGCATTTGAAGGAGTTCTTGAAGGTGGCTGAGAAGTTGTTGGGGTTGCAGGCGTGGGGTCGACGTAAGTGGAGGGTTCGGCGGTGAGGTACTGCGTAGCGGTGTCGTTCGACGAGGGAAGTATCATGGGCTTAACAGTCGCCAGGGGTGAGGACTGTGCGTTTAATGCATCGCTCCCGGTTCGCTGGTGGCCAGCTACCTGTTTTCCTCTGGCCACTTCCGACTGAGGCTCACCAGCGACCGCGTCCTCGCTTTGCAGCGGTACGCTCGAGGGCTGGTCCTGGAAGTCGATCAAGTCCTCCTCTGGACCGCTGTTTGACTTTAGAGCATGCTCAAGGTTTGCATCTCGGCCATATTCCTTTGTTGTATCCGTCTCCCCAACGGCGGGGTGTTTGGGAAACGTCACCTCGACATCGGGTTTGCTAGGCAGCGTCTCGTCGAGGACAAGCTGGCTGGAGGAGGTTTCGGACTGCTCCGGGGGAGACATGCAAGAGTTCGGGCGGTTGGCGGTGGAAGAGGAGTCGGGATGTCAAGGCGAGGGGTAGGATTGTTTGAGATGAGGGGGAGAGCCCATCCGCAGTCGTGCAAGGCTGAAGCCCAAGGTTGTATTATCTCGAGAGCGGGGAGCTTGTCGAAGCTCAGGGAGAGTCGGGTCGAGAAGCTGGTGGTAGGACCAAGTTGGAGGACGATAGAAGGTTCCGACTTGATGTTGGGGGAGAGTCTAAGTAGTAAATGACTAGGAGAATTTGTTGGTTGCCGCTGGTAGTGATGTTGCTGTGTCAGCGTCAAGTTCGAGACAACCAAGACATGGATGGAGACTGCCTACCTAAACTTGAAGCTGCCAGGCGCGCGTGCCTTCATGGATTCACCCATGGCAGGACCCCTCCTCCCTCCTTCTCCATCTCCAGCGGCTAGCTCCGCTAATAAGCACTTGGAACCTCCCTCATGCGTGTTACACCTTGGGCGTGCAAATTGGAGTGGGTCATGGTGGAAAATCCACTCTGGCACAGGGGTCGAGAGCTCTGTTTCACGTGACCGAGTTCATCGTGTGTTTAAATGTTTTTTGGATCGTATAGCGTTGATGGATTGTTATGAAGAGCTCATTTTGATAGATATATGAAAAGAAACATCGAGGCCATTATAAGGCCATGGCAGCATTATGTTGCGATATACTGCTCAAGTAGGGCTTGTAGGTGTGCCACACAACTGCACCTCGAAGCCCAATGTGAAGCTATCATAACCTCCCCTTCCCTCCATGGCTTGATGGCCTGCACGCCTCCAACATGCCAATAAGAATAGTAAGGCTGCTTATACACTGTAGCTACATCCCTTTGTTTATATGCCCTTGTAATCTCTTATTCTTACCTTCTTATCATACTGTGTATCTCAGGTCTCTACCCTCCGTCATGGTGGTGCGATTAGTATTTCATCTGGTGCGGGAAGACTTATCATAAGGCTGAAATCAATTTACTAGCTCCATAGATGACGAATTTCCCTCACTAACACGCCGGGCACCAAAAACTGCAGCACTTCTTGTGCTCATTTTTTTTTCTCTTGCTCCTGCCCCGCCCCCTCCCTCCCTCGAATCCTCGTTCCGCAATCGCCTCTTACCCCGCCAAACTTTTTTCCCCTTCTCGCCGGGCGCAAACGAGAACCACTCCCACTCGTTGTACAGCCTTGCTTTTCCTTTTTCTTCCTCTTTTTCTTTTTTAAATCTTCTTCTCTTCCCCTCCCTTTCTCCCCATCATCAATTCCTTCTCTTCTCCCCATCACAATGTCCTCTCAGAAGATCGCCATCGTCTCTGTCTATGACAAGACTGGCCTGCTGGACCTGGCCAAGGGTCTTGTCCAGCAGAATGTCCGCATCCTTGCCTCGGGTGGCACTTCCAAGATGATCCGGGAGTCAGGTTTCCCTGTCGAGTATGTACACAACAAATACGAGCTCACCTGACCATTGGTGGCTAATTGGACCTCTACAGGGACGTCTCTGCCATCACCAAGGCTCCCGAGATGCTGGCTGGCCGTGTCAAGACCCTCCACCCCGCTGTCCACGCCGGCATCTTGGCCCGAGACCTTGCCTCCGATGAGAAGGACCTCGCCGAGCAGAACATCAACAAGGTTGACTATGTCATCTGCAACCTCTACCCCTTCAAGGACACTGTCGCCAAGGTCAATGTCAGCATCCCCGAGGCCGTTGAGGAGATTGACATTGGTGGTGTCACCCTCATTCGTGCTGCCGCCAAGAACCACAAGCGTGTCACCATCCTCAGCGACCCCCAGGATTACGCTGGTTTCCTGAAGGAGCTCGAGAAGGGTGAGATCACTGAGGCCAGCCGAAACAAGTACGCTCTCAAGGCCTTCGAGCACACTGCCGACTACGATGCCGCCATCTCCCAGTTCTTCCGCAAGGAGTATGCCGGCAACGGCCAGCAGCACCTGGCTCTCCGATACGGTGCCAACCCCCACCAGAAGCCCGCCGCCGCCTATGTCACTGAGGGCAACCTGCCCTTCAAGGTCCTCGGTGGTGCTCCCGGCTATATCAACCTCCTCGACGCCCTCAACGCCTGGCCCCTGGTCAAGGAGCTCAAGCAGGCCCTTGGCAAGCCCGCTGCCGCCAGCTTCAAGCACGTCTCTCCTGCTGGTGCCGCCATTGGCCTTCCCCTCACCGAGGATGAGAAGAAGGTCTACTTTGTCCACGATATTGAGGGCATTGACCAGTCTCCCCTCGCTCAGGCCTATGCTCGTGCCCGAGGTGCCGACCGTATGAGCAGCTTCGGTGACATGATTGCTCTCAGTGACGTGGTTGACGTCCCCACCGCCAAGATCATCTCCAAGGAGGTCTCTGACGGTGTCATTGCCCCCGGCTACGAGGCCGAAGCCCTTGAGATCCTCAAGAAGAAGAAGGGCGGCCGTTACCTGGTCCTCGAGATTGATGCCGACTACCACCCCGGTTCCATCGAGACCCGCAGTGTCTACGGCATCAACCTCCAGCAGGCCCGCAACGATGTCCAGATCTCTCCCAAGCACTTCAGCACTATCATCACCCCCAAGGACACCAGCTCCCTCCCCGCTGATGCTGCTCGCGACCTTACCATCGCCACCATCACCCTCAAGTACACCCAGAGCAACTCTGTGTGCTACGCCGTCAACGGCCAGGTCGTTGGTCTCGGTGCCGGCCAGCAGTCCCGTATCCACTGCACCCGTCTTGCCGGCGACAAGGCCGACAACTGGTGGATGCGCTTCCACTCCCGTGTCCTCGGAATCAAGTGGAAGAAGGGCACTAAGCGCCCCGACAAGAGCAACGCCATTGACCTGCTTGTCAGCGGCCAGCTCCCCAAGGACGGCCCTGAGCGTGAGGCCTTTGAGGCTGTCTTTGAGGAGGTTCCTGCCGCCTTCACTGCCGAGGAGCGTGATGCTTGGATGAAGCAGCTCTCCAAGGTCTGCGTCTCTAGTGACGCTTTCGTAAGTAGCATCCCACAGAATGATTTCGTTGGATTTTCTAACATGTATTACAGTTCCCCTTCATCGACAACGTCTTCCGCGTTGCTCGCTCAGGCGTCAACTACATTGCCGCCCCCGGTGGCAGCCAGAACGACGGCGCCGTCTTCGAGACGGCCGAGAAGCTCGGCATCACCTTTGTGGAGCAGAACATCCGTCTCTTCCACCACTAAACGATACCCGATGCGGGACTTTTCTTTATGTTTTTGTTGCTTGGATTGGCAGGGAATGATGAAAAAGGAGGCCTTTGATGATCAGGCCGTCAGAGGAAGGGATGGCAAAAAAAATTGTAATCTGTAAGGAAGGTTACGATGTTGTATATATGGCATGATATAGACTTGACGCTGCGCTGTGACGCTCACTTCAACGTGATGATGATTTAACCACTTGCATGTACTATCCTCTTTCTTCAGTAAAAGTGAGTGGTATGTCCAAGAACCCCAGTCAGTATAAAGGGAGTATCAAGTTACGTGAGTGTACGGAGTAGCGAGTACAAAAGGTCGGTATAAAAGAAGTTGATACTTCCATTGCAATAACGGAGATGTCTTAGTAGGTGCTAAAATTGCAGTGCAGAAGCAGGTTCTGGACGTGTACGTGAGCTGGCAAGGAGCTCCGATCGGTACCTCGCCCCAGTGTTATTGGGATAACTTAAGTATGCGTAAGAATGATCTCACCTGTTAGAGCACTAAATTATGAGTACTTGCTCCTGAGGCAAGGTTTGGTGATGAATAAAGTATTTCTCATACGAATAAATGCAATTGGCCTGAACCCCTCGGAGTGACCTGGTTGGAGCTCCTTGCCATCCCAGCCAGACTGGGCCCTGGACTGGCACTAGAGCTTCGCGGTTTCGGCCTTTGACGTCGCCTTCGAGCACTGTCCATCCGTAGAGGCAGATGCAAATAATTCCTAAACTCGATGTGACTCTTAGAATCTACTTATACTGTACTCATTCCTTGATTCCCCTTTCCAGTGTCAAGAACTTAGTGAACCTGATTCATTCCACCTGGGTATTTAGGGCAGCTGAAACACCATCACAATGCCCCGCTGTCATGTGGCGCCTCTAGTCTCCCATCACCGAAAGACTCATGCCGGCAAGGCTGATAGGGCTGAATTTGTTATACACTACTCGAAATATGGGCATATTTAAACATATTCCTCGTGTTTGCCCCGAATTAATATTGCCCTGTCCATCAGTCTACAGTTCACCTGCCCATAACTCACAAATCTCACATTTCATCTCAATTAAACACATTATGACTTCCACCTCACCAGACACATCTATACCTTACCACCAAATACGCGCCCACTATGACGGCAAAACCATAACGGTCTATCAAGCCTATAAAGAATCCATCGCTAGAGATGCCGTAGCTGCTCAAAAACTCAACGCATCTCCCGACTTCAAGCCCGGCCGCATGACATGGGTCAAACCGAGCTGGGCTTGGATGATGTACCGTGCCGGCTACTCGTACAAAGATTCCCGCCAATCCCACATTCTTGCCATCCGCATGAAACACGAGCATTTCATCGGACTTCTTGAACGTGGTGTACTGTCAAAACATGCCAAGAAGGCTCCTGAAGACTCGACCGTCAAGCGTGAGAAGACCAGCGATGTGAGGATTCAGTGGGACCCTGAACGGACGCCAAAGCTTGGGGTGTTGCCGTACCGGAGCATTCAGATTGGCATTCCTGGAGCTCTGAGTACACAATGGGCAGACGAGTGGATTTTCGAGATTGAGGATGTCACGGACAAGGCCCGTGAGCTGAAGAGGGTCATCGATGAGCGGCCAGACATTACCGAGGAGGAGCTTTTGGAGTTGGGTCTTATCTTTGAGGAGAGGCCGTTTGAGGTGCCGGAGTCTGTTGGTGAGAGGTTAGAGATTACAGTGCCTCTCGAATCATAAACTCGAGTACAGTATCACTCTTACATTGTTGGTTTACAAGTGGCCCGAACTATACACCATCAGATATCAGCAGCGTGGTCTCAATTTGCAGTACAATTCCTTGATATTAATGATCGCATTAATTGCTTTTCTTTCTGCCTTATCTCAAGGCCAGAATACTACTTGTGACTTTCATGGATAGATAAAAGCCAGCATGTTGCTCATATATCAGAGAGCGGCCATATTCTCAGCCACCGACCACTTTCCCACCGTTACAATGGAGCGTCTGTCCGCTCACACAGGAACTATCACTTGACGCCAAGAAGACCACACATGTAGCAATCTCTGAAGGCTGAGCAGGTCGTCCCATTGGGCTTGTAAACTCCTCTTGGGCCTTTTCGTTCATCGTGGCCGGGATTAGAGGCGTCCAGACTAAACATCATGTTAGTGACCCCTACCAAGTCTAAAAGAAACAGCATACGCACCTGGTCCTGGGGCAATAGCGTTGACACGAATACCCCTCCCAACATACTGATTGCTCAGACCTCGTGTGAATGAGATTATGGCACCTTTCGTTGAGGTGTAGTCGAGCAGGTCAGGTCGGCCGGTGTAGGCATTGATGGATGCGTTGTTGATGATGGTTGCTCCGGCCTTCATGTGAGGCAAGGAATACTTGGAGATGTAGAAGAAGGAGTGGATGTTGATGTTGAAGGTATGAATCCACTGGTCCTCGGAAAGATCCTTGATATCCTCAACCATCATCTGGTCTGCGTTTTGGTCAGTGCTGTGGCTGTCTTGCTCGTCAATATTCACTTACAGGCTGCATTGTTGAAGAGAATGTCGATCCCCTTCATCTTTTCCACGGCAAAATCGACCAGCTTCTGACAGTTCTCCCGCTTGGACAAGTCGAGGGAGATGAGATGGACCTTGGCGCCCTCCTTTTCCACTTGCTGCTTGGTGTCCTGCGCGTCCTTGTCCTCCTCGGGCAGATGTGCGATGACAATGTCAGAGACTCCCTCCCGACCAAACAAGACAGCCGAAGCAGCACCAATGCCACTGTCTCCTCCGGTGATTATGGCTTTCTTTCCCTGGAGCTTTCCAGAGCCTTTGTAGGTCCTCACATTGCCACCGGCTTCAGGTAGTGTGTCCCGGACAGGCTGAGGGTCGGGCATATCATGATCCTTGCCTGGAAAGTCCTGGTGGGAGACAGGAATATCCTTCTCTAGCAAATATTCAGTATAATATCAAGCTAGCTGGGAGACCATCATCGATGGGAACGCATACCGTTGTGAAAGTTCTGAGTCGTCATTTTGTATAGACTTCTATCGTAGGCGTCAATCGGCTACCGACTTTGTTGTAAGAAAAGAAAATAACCATCAGAGTTTTCTCGAGGGGCTCTTCTCAGGTTTAATACCCGCTCGATATTTATGTTGCGGACCTTTCAATCCGGGCTCATGATTGTGATCGATCGATGACGACATAAAACGCAGGGCTTGAGAACTGTCGTCACCGAACGGGTCAGTTTCTCCAGCCAAGCAATCACTCTGACTGGTCTTGCTTTGCTTAGGTATGTAAAATACCGCCTGTTAAAGCGTCTGATCTGGAAGCTCAAGGACATGGTCAATCTTGATCCTTGCGGCGCTGCGGATAGGATTCACCAAGTTTCCAGCAACTTGGCCTTCACTGCACGAGGATGACGGCGGTTTCCCATTAAAGGAAGCCGCCTCCACATGAAAACTCCATCTTTTGATGGACTCTCTTATCGTCATGCACAAAGACCGATCGGGTGTAAACACGCTCCGGTGCATCATGCCCGGAATCCGGAGCGGCCCCACAATGCCGGGCCGCAGCTTTGTTGGCCGTCATGCTCAGTCGGAGCCACGGATTCGGATGCAAGTCCGGCCGCGAAAACAATAGGCCCGATGCGCAAGCGAGCAGTGGCTCTTTGCCCTGGAACGGCACGTCGCTTCTGATGAACGCGTGCTGCGCATCAAATAGCACAGGCGCTGTTGCTCTGAAGTCGTCTCGGTTTCGTCTCTGGAACACATCATCCTCGACCCGGTGTCCAAATAGCAAGTATAGATCCTCAAAGGCAATGATAAGTCCATAGTTTAGTACAATAAAATGCGCAATCAGTCTAAGCAATCGAATATTCCGTACATGGCGGACCTTTCATCGAGTCCACGCCCCTTGATTAACACCCCATGTGACGTGCCATCGGTCCCAAACACGCAGGGTTATGCTTCTCTTTCAAATACAATTGCCAGCCCAAAACTGAAATCGATCAAGTTCCCAGAACGCCAGGTTCCGCGTCGTGCTCTACTCGCTGGAAGTTGTGTCGTTGTTACAGAGCGATCGCGCCTCTTCGGCTTTCTCGGGCGTGCATGAGGCCTTGGATGCCGCAGAAGATGAAGAATGCCTGCATAGGTCAGTTTTTGGTTCCTTCTAGATGTCGTGGGAGAGTCGGTGGCTCTTATGAGCCTCGAAGGATATCCGCGACAGGGGCACGTACAACGTATACGAGAACAGCAGTGAAGATGGTTCCCGAAACCGCCTTGCCATCATCGGGGTCTCCCACGCCGCCAGTAAACTCCTCGTGTCCGGTTCGGTATAGGAGGGCGAGGATGCTGAGGATAACGATGGCAAAGACTGAGAGGACGGTGCTGTTGGAGCTCGATGTTAGCCGCGTCATGATGGGGGATGAAGCTAGGATTGGCGAACCAAGACCAGGCGTTGAACGCGCTGACGACGGGCTTCATGATGGGCAAGGTTTGGGGAAGCTCGGAGATGGCTGAATGAACGGAATTGCGTTGCGAACGACGAGATGCGGATTCGGTTGGCGGCGTCGATGCTGGAAGCTTGCTTGGAGCTGCCTGCTTGGTGTTGCGTCAAGGTGTCGCTGTTTGGCTCCTTGAATTCCTGCCTCAGTGGTAAGGCTGGAACATGCGCCACAGGAGGCGCCGAACAAGGGCCTGTGCCACAATGGCTCTGCGCCACATCACTACCATCTTGAAGCTCTGGCTCACTAATAACAGCAAGGCAAACGATCAGTTGCTATTATCACCATGCTCTGGCTCTTCGGATCAGATAAAACCGCTTGGCAACGACTTACCCACTCTCGTCGATCCAGACTTATACGAATAACCTCAATTGAGGATCTAGAGGATCTAGCGATGACGCTTGAGAACGCCTTGTCTTCAAGACGGAAGTTCGGCCTGCTGCATACGTAACAGGAAACGCACACATCCCATCCTTTCAACGGCCCAAAGGCAATTCAGATTAGCAACTCGTATTCCCCGAAGCATCTCGAGGAGCCGCGACAAGCAGGAATGGCGCCGTGGGCGATGGTTTGATGCCAGCTACTTTTGTCCTAGGACAAAGAGTGCCCCCAAGCCGTTCAGGCGTGGGACATGCGAGCTATCGAAGGCTGATGCCGATCCAAAGGGTGGGCTATCCGTAGTCCCGTCTTGAAAAGGGCAAAGACGATGCGAGACGGCATTGGTTCCGCAAGCGACCTTGGCGTTGAGGGTGCCGGACGTGGCAACGCGGCCAATGGTTTCGGGAAACAACCTCGCAGGGCTTCATACGAAACGAAACGAGACGAAACGCCTCCCGAGCCAGACCGGAAGACAGGGCAGACATCCCACGCAGTACCCATTCATGATCGCCCGCTACTGTGCAGGTTTCCCTTCACTTTAGATGAGGCTATTAAATTGCGATCAAGGGCTCATCTCAATGCAGACCGCCGTCTTACCGGTGATCCCTTCTTGTTCAAGCCCTCGGAGCTGACATCCCGCGTGCCGACATCGCTGAATCTTGAACAACGGACTTTGAGGGTATTCAGGGTCTCTCAAAAAAGGGAACTCGTGATGTTATCATTACGCACTTGTTTCTTGTCTGGGTGCGACGGCCAATGACCAATATAGCATCCGGAGCCTAGCTCACAGGTACCAACCAGCCAGCTACCTAGGCGCTGTGTGAGGTTACGCACGCCAGCAACCCTCCTCCTCCCATGGCCTTGGCGGAACTTGTCAGCGACTGACTGCACTGCCACGACCAGAGGGCCAGACTCGGATTGGAGCAAACACGGACCCCATGGGAAACAATTGTGAGTGCCTTTGTGCAGAAGGGGCAGCCGTCGCAGCCGTTCAATCAATCAATCCAGCAGAACAAAGATGTCGCGCCGTGTTGAAACAGCAAGCCACGTCGCCAATGAATACGGGCTCCCGCTTGTGCCCCCCGGCACGTCACGGCCAATGGGTGCGCCCAGACGCCAGCACAAGGGGGATTCGTCGCTTGTTGGGTGCTGGCATGGACTGGCATGGCATCCATTACAGCACAGCTGACGCCCTTGGCCCCTTGCCTTGAAGAGGAGATGACTTCTTCCCCGCGTCTGTAGCTGAGCATCTATTCGTGGGGGGAGGGATCTTTGGTGCTCGTCAAGATGCGGCAGAGGCAGAGCCTCTTCTTGGCTCAGGTTTTAGTTGCAGTGGTATCCCCTCGTTTATGCCGCTAGAAGAGCCCTGCCAGTCTCCCCAGCTAGTCTACTTCTTCTTGCCTAGCAGCATCCAGCCCATCTCGTAACCCGGGCAGTCAGTCAAACGCCAGCCGCCCGCTGTCGGCAGTGATGACGCCCTGCACTATATAGCCTCGACTTGCCGCTGCTGCCAGCTGCCGGTTTGCCCTCTCACCCTTTCTTCCTCCCCCCTCCAATTCAGACATTGCATATTTTTCATTGATTCACCTCCGGGCTAGACCCATCGTCTCTATTTGACCCAAGAGGTCCCTCGCGTTCGCTCACTTTTTATTCCTACAACTTACCTACAGTACCTGTCTGTCGCACACAGCCTATCGCTTACACTGCACGCATACGTCGTTCTCATCTCCGACCCGCCATCATACCCTCGTTCAGAATGCGAGCCCACGCTACTCTGGCCCTTCTCTTGACGGCCCTCGTCGGCCAGGTCGTCGGCCAGGATGCTGAAAAGGTCATGGACAACCCTCCTGGAGTGCCCTTCAAGGCCACACTCCCCAAGCAGCGCTTCTTCAAGGATGCAGAGCTCGAAGGCAACGCCAAGGGCTCCATCCTCGCTGTGGCAACCGACAGCGGAAATGGCGTCAAGTTCAAGGTCAAGTTCAGCAACCTCCCCAAGGAGGGTGGCCCCTTCAGTGAGTCCATACATGCCCATCAACCCCAGCAACGTTGCTAACAGTGAACAGCCTATCACCTCCACGCTGCACCCGTCCCTGAGGACGGCAACTGTACCGAGACGCTGGCTCACCTCGATCCTTATGAGCGCGGCGCCGAGACTCCCTGCGATGCCAAGGACCCTGCATCTTGCGAGGTCGGTGACCTGAGCGGCAAGCACGGCAAGATCGCCAGCGACCCCTTTGAAGCCGAGTACATCGACTACTACGCCTCAACAAAGGAGGGCATCGGTGCCTT
Organism: Fusarium vanettenii 77-13-4; assembly: GCF_000151355.1. Classification (NCBI taxonomy): domain Eukaryota; kingdom Fungi; phylum Ascomycota; class Sordariomycetes; order Hypocreales; family Nectriaceae; genus Fusarium; species Fusarium vanettenii. Next base: position 1,557,094 of record NW_003315881.1, read on the forward strand.
CTTTGGAAACCGCTCTTTTGTGCTGCACTATGCCAACAAGACCCGCCTGACGTGCGCCAACTTTGTCTCTCAGATCGAGGCTCCCGCGACCAACGAGTCTTACTCTGCTCCCCACTACCTGCCAACTCCGACAGAGACTGTCAACCCGGCTACTGAGACACCCAGCTCCAGCCCCCAGACACCCTCAGGTTCAGGCACACAGGCGCCTGAGCCCTCTTCCAGCGAGACCGGCGGGTCGTCTACCACCCCGAACGCAGCCTCAACATTGGCCCTGCCTGTCCACTTGGCCCTGGCTGGTGTCATTGCTCTTGCCTTGGCACTATGAGGGATGTGTGTTTGATATTAGGTTCATTTATTACACTAGGGGGAGCAAACATGGTTGTTTTTTGAGATTGTCAAGGTGCCAACAATGAGCAGGAGTTCCGGACTCACATAGATAGCAAAAGAAAATAAAAGGATCCTTCAACTTGATGACAATACGTTGAAGTCGACGTCTTTGAAACAAAGTTTAAATTGGTCCGCTTACGTGACCAGCCCTACAATCCCAGCATCCATCTATTTGACTCTTTGATATCGACAAGGTTGTCCATCATCTGTTTAAGATTGACTGGCTTTCCACTTTTCAACCTCGAAACGGACAAGGGTATCAGCGTCGCAGATGTCGATCTGGAGAACAACATAGTGTTTCCACTGAATCAATGTTTCTTGACGCCCTCGCAAGGCGTGGCAACAATGGGCTGATAGTTGACTTTTGTGTCTCGTCTCCGGTATGTGTCTCCCTCCCGCTTACAATCTCACGATGACTTACCTACACAGACAGGCAGGTATCTCATGCCAATCCAGGATCCCCCGTTTTCTGTCAATCTTGGCACTCTCCGTCTAAATCTCCCTTGGTCAATCAATCAATCTGAAAAGCATAGACGCTAGACAAGTTGGCGCTTATCATGTCGGCGGCGCCGTTGACAACGGTTGGGCGCTTCGGACTCGACATCTGCAGGCCCACCTCGGCTGGTTTTCCAGGCGTTTCATCAAGGACCTTTACCAACACCAGCCATCGACGATGGGCCTTTTTACAAGTTTCTAAGCTTTGCTTCGCCATCTGCCAAGCGTCATTCTTCCTTTGGGATCGACCACTTGCTCAGCCCGGGACTCGGCAGTTTTCCCCCCTTCTTCACACAGACGTTTTGAATTGGTGGCTTTGAACGCCGAGGCCCGGCCCTAGTGCATGCAGCTTTCCACTAGAGCTGACGGGCGTCGATGAGTGTCCGGGGTTATCATCTCTCGCCCCCTCCATCTATGCAGCAGCAACATCCAAGGCAGGGACACTAGGGGCTTCTTTTCAAGTTGGCGGCCATCAAAGTCCACAGCATCAGCTCACAAGCTTCGGATGTCGGGGAGGAAACGAGGCTTAAAGGGTCCTCCAAGTCCCCGAATAACAAACATCATCGTCCCGGTATGGGATAGCGGCCCGCAATGAACGGCGAAATGCGGGATCAACAACTCAGCCCTGTGGTCCCGTCCTGTGGAGACGGCATCTGACACGTCCACTCTGCCCTCAGCTGGCACCTTTTTTCCACTGCCTTGTGAATTGTTGATTTCCCCTCGTCATCAATGGGACCGGTTCCTGCAGCTCATCTTCAGCTCCGTGCCCTAGGACGATCTAAAGCCTATTTCTGGCAAAAAGCCATGCCGCACTCGAGGCTTGCCTCTTGGTGTTTTGTGGAGTTGCACGGATACCCAATGCTCTCTTTTCCCTTTGAAGAAGTAGCCTCCGGTGGTGTCTAGCAAGGATGCCAGTGTTTGTGCTAGAGGAGGCATACGTATATATATATATATATCGATTGACGCCTCGTGTCTGGGGAGCTGAACCATCTTCGCTTAAGCTGCTCGCCGCTCGATTTGGACAGTTGACTATCTTTTCCTTCCGAGAAACCCTCCTTTAGCAATCATCTATCGAGATAATTACAGCACTGTCTCTCCTCCGTGGGTTCGAACTTTATCGTTATTGGGCTGGTTTACGAGACTGTCTCGGCGCTTAGCAATCGCCGCAACGCGTCTGAACTCTTTTACACACGTTGCGCCTGCACATGGCTTCTTCGACTCTTGTAGGTTGCCGATCTATTCACAAACCAACCAACCAACTGGTTGTGGCTTCTGCACAATATCCTGTTGAAGACTTTCTACCCCTTACATTATATTGGCTCAAGTTCCTCAAACCTGGCACAAACCGCCAAACTATGCTACATGCTGTATATGAGGCCATGGCTGATACTGACTGTCTCTCCCTGCAGACAGAGATAAAGACGGTGGCTTCTCAGCCTCTTAGGATGGCGGTTGGAACAGGAGTCATGGAGTATAACTCGTCAGTTGACAGATTCAGAGATGACGAATATCCCAATATGGCCCAAGGTGTGCACGACCAAAACCCCTGACTTACAAGCTATGTTACATGATTGCTCACCCTTTCAGGGGCCTATCTTGATCATGGCGGCGCCACCATCTACTCTCGATCTCTCATAAGCAGCTTCTCTCACGCAATGATCAGCAACCTATGGGGCAACCCACATTCGGAAAACCTACCCGCGAAGCTCTCGGGTGAGATGGTGGATAATATTCGTGCCAAGACTCTCGACTTCCTTGGTGCTGACCCTGACCATTTTGATCTTGTGTTTGTCGCAAACGCCACGGCTGGTATCAAGCTGGTGGCAGACGGGTTTCGAGATCTTGGAGAGAAGACTCCGGCAAAGAGCTTCTGGTATGGATATCACAGGGAGGCTCACACCAGTATAATCGGCGTTCGAGAGCTTACGTCTGGGGACTATCATTGCTTCGAAGATGACGAGAGCGTCGATAAATGGCTCGAATATCCTTCCAATCCTGAGGTTCGAAAGAGCAAATCCACAGGCCTGGGTCTATTCGCATATCCCGGCCAGTCGAACCTCAGCGGCCGCCGGTTACCAAAGGGATGGTTAAGGAGAATACGAGAGAACCCTCAGCTTCGAAACACGTACACACTCTTTGACGCCGCAGCCCTCGCCATGACGACGTCACTCGGTTCACTATTCAGCGACCCCTCCGATGCACCCGACTTTACCTGCCTCTCGTTCTACAAGATCTTTGGATTTCCGGATCTCGGTGCCCTGGTGGTCAGGCGGGCATCGGGACACGTACTCAACCTGAGAAGATATTTCGGAGGAGGGACGGTGGCACAACTGTTTCCTTTGAATGGTGACACTCGCGTTGCGAAGAAGGTTCCCGGCTTGGGAGACCAGTACGACATGTGGAACATCCATGACGGTCTCGAGGACGGGACTCTTCCGTTCCACAGCATCTTGGCCCTTGGACTGGCCATTGATACCCATATTCGACTCTATGGCTCTATGGTATGTTGCTGGCGGGGTTATATGGACTTATGCGCTAACATACTCATAGGATGCTATTTCTCGTCATTGCTGCTACCTAGCACGTTCCCTTTACAAGAGTCTCGTGGCGCTCAGGTATCCCAACGGTGCTCCCGTTGTTGAAATCTATGTCGACGACCCTAGCGCATATGGAGACCCTTCGCGACAGGGGGCAACGTTCGCCTTCAACATTATGAGGCAGGATGGGACTTATGTTCCTTGGACGGATGTTGAGAAGCTGGCCAATGATGCTGGGGTGTATATCCGAGCTGGTGGTATGGAGATCTGTCTGTTGTCCCAACATACTCTGCTGACTATAGTTTCCAGGTGTCTGTTGCCCCGGTGGTGTTTCAAAGGCTCTCGAGTACGAAGAGTGGGAGTGGAACAGGATGTTCTCGAGCGGACACGCCTGCGGTGCAAATGAGATGGCTATCATCAACAGAAGGCCAACTGGGTAAGCCCAATGGTGACCTATCTCTATCAGAGCTAACATGTGTAGTATTGTTCGCGCCAGCCTTGGTGCCATGACTACAAAAGCCGATATTCAAGCTCTACTGCACTTTCTCCACAGCCAGTTCATAACAGAAGCCAAGACAGCCCCGTTGCTTGAGTCTTCCAAGGATTCGGTACCTTTACCTCTGCGAGACGCATATGCGATCCATGGGATGGCCAACGAGGGCTACCTAAAGGATTTGTAGATGCTGTATGTGTCCGTTAAAACTCCTGGGATGATTAGTATTTGAATGGCTGTCACCTATTTGTCTGGGTTGCGAGTTGGGCTGGTTAAATGGTGGCATGGAGCATAGATGAGGACGTAGGAGTATGGCGTTTTGAGATAAAAGGTATCGTGTTCATACAAACCTAACTAACTACATGGATTAAACATTTCGATAAAACGTGTCAGTACGAAAGAGAAAAGGGCTAGAAATGCTCAATTAGCACGGAGCAGCTCAACAAGCACTATCACAATTCCAACACACCTATCCAACCACCAATAGCTTGAGTGAGACTCGGAGCTCTAACAATGGCCGGTTCAACAAGGCCTCAAGGCAAAACAAAGGGCTGGCCAATATTTCACAAAGGGATGAAATAAAGGGATGAAAATAAGCGCCCATTGATGCATTTCTTGGTTGCCGATGGTGACAACCTATCATCTGTCGCTTTGTGAAACCTGCCTCGATCAATATTGCACATTGGTCTGCACGTGATCCATATGGCATCCAAACCACCACACTTTGAGCCCAAATGACTCTGAGAAGACAAGCACTGAATCACAGCCAGTGCCGGGTCATTTTTTATCAATTTTCTCATCTCTCTACAAACAACATCAGTGAAAAAAACACAAACAGTTTTCATCATCTTTTTTTCTCATCCACCTTGTTTTTTCTTGTTTCCTTCTTCACTCCTCCAAGCTATCCACCCTGTGGAATTCTCTATCGCTACACTAACTACCTACCTACCCCACGCTGACCATAGCAATCAACGACGCTGCTTGATCGCCCTTGTGCGCTCGCCTTTCCAGCTCAAGGTATTTGAACACGACCAACTTCAAGACGAATGATCTCATCATATTTGTAGCCGTAGATGCTACCCTCGCGGTCCTGAAAAATGGCAAAGAAAAAGAGCAAGCAGGCTCCAGCTGCTGATGCTGGTCCTTCTGGTGAGGGGCAGAATGCGACGCCTGAGAACGATTCGCAAACACAACCACAGCCCGCCACGACCGCAGGAGGGTCCAGAACCTCTAGGTCACCCAGGACGACATCATCGACATCATCTTCTCAGACTCTCATAATATGTCGAAACAAGTACGTCCTCTTCTTGCCCTGTGCTCTCCTGCTACCCCGCTGTCCATCTCCCTCGAGTTCGCCATGTTGACGCTCCAACTTGCAGGCATTGGCGATTCATTTCGGCCTTTCACGGCCCATGGCTTCAAATGCCCATGGAGATACTCGAGACCATCACCAACATCAACTACAACACCCCGCGACCCCGACCCATCGACCCTGCTGTCCTCTTCGACATGACCAAGATCCGCCGGCTCGTCGACGAAGCCACCAACCTCGCCGTGAGAGCTGCTAGTGACATCTCCTCGCCGATCATGACAAACGTCAACGGCGGCATGCCTGGCGCATCCTCCATGTCGGCCCTTGGCATGGGAGGGGGCCATGGGTCTAAACTGAGCCGTGAGCGGAAATTCCGGATGAGAGAGCAGGCGAGCCAGAAGCTCAGCCGTGCCTATCGCCTGGACGAGATCGCGTGCAGCGTCGCGACCATGCAGGGCTCGTCGCCGATAGAAGAAGTCGCTGGACTGGTCCTGCAGCGCAACCCACAGGATCCTGATGCCAAATATGTGCACTTTTTTCACGAAAAGATACCCTCGCGCCAACTAGCCGAGTCCACCGGCCTGGAGGCCTTGACAGAGGTGATATCGGAGAAGCCGAGCGAAGGGGAAGCCCTACGCACCCGCGCCATCGTGAAGTGTTTCAAGGACGATTTTGAGGGGGCTGCTCAGGACCTGACTCTCGCCTTGTCAATAAGCCGCTTCCATCAGCCACCGCACCAGAACCCTGAGCAGTCGCAAACTCTGGAGCCAAATCAGGGCCGAAGGCGGCCTCAAGACGTTGTTCTGGCCGACAAGGACCAGCCGACGAGCCTGGAAGGACAATTACTCTTTCTACGAGCTACGGCGTACCTGACTGTGGCTCACCAGCACGTGGCAGGCGGCATACCTCCAGCCCAGGAAGCCAACGGACACGCCGATGCAGAGAACTCGGACGGAAACCCAGTTCCTGAAGCCAACGCGCAAACTTCACCCGAAGCTGATGCAGAGCCTGATGCTGATGCTGCTGACGCAGATTCAGCCCGCAAACAGGCCGAGTCTCGAAAGCTTGTCAAGACGTATGCGAAGCGGGCGCTCCGAGACTTCATGTCCTTCATCTCGAATCTGGAATATGCACCGAATCTTCCTACAGTCATCGCCAAGGACTTCAACGACCGCGTTAACCTTGCGGCCCATGGCGTCCGAAACCCGAGACCCTCCGAGGCTACCTACTCTCTGGAGCCCTACACCATCTACTCCATCGCCGACCTCTTTGCCGCCGTACCTCCTCCAGACCTCCCCCCTTACCCTTCCGAAGAAATTGCCAAACCTGGGCAGGCATCGGAACTGCCGCCGACGTGTGAATGGACCACCTACCATCCCCTTCTCACTGAGGCGCTGCACTCGCTTCTCCTCTGCCACATTCTCGTCCAGACTTCGCCCAAGGAGCTCCTCCGCCACATATACATGGTGGCCCGACTTGTCCGCCAGGCTGACGGCTTTCCCATCTTCCAGGCCAGCCGCTCCCAGGCCCGGTCCGACTGGATGGAGGTTCTCCGCCGCAACGAGAGCCAGCTCCAGCTGAGCGCCTCCTGGGAGACCCTCTGCGCGCCCCCTCCCCTACCCTTCTACTACGATACCCCCCTCACCAAGCCCAAAGCCAAGATCTCCGACGAGCAACGCCGTCAGGACCAGGCTTTTCTTGATGCCTTTGATGACGACCAGATCGAGAAGGAGAGGCGTGCCGAGCAGGATCGCCTCCCCATTGCCACCAACATCCCCCCTGCCCCTGTCTACGGTGCCGGTCTAGCAACCCACCCAAGTCTCCGACGGTGGTCCGTTGAGGACGGCAAAGACTACCCCATCCTGACTCTACGGGCCCTCGCCGTCTCCCGGTGGCTGTGCGAAGCCCCGGTTGTTACGGGCACCACCCGGCGCAAGAAGCGCACCAAGAAGCCCAGCAAGGCGGGAGCACTGGGCGAGTCTGTCGAGAAGCTGCGTCTCGAAGACGCCGCCGGGGATGCTGCGGAGCCGTGATGATGGACTTCTCTTGCTTTTCTACTCATCTCTGTCTTGCTACTTGCTGCATCTAAAGCAATTTGAATCTAAAGCGCTTGAGCGCCCAACATATCTTGGTGTTGGTGTCTACGCATCTCTTGTATGACAAGGGCAACTCTCTTTGACGATTCCCCTGTCGTGACTTGCTTTACCGATTACTTGGGTTTGTAACGAAGTGATAGGCTACAGAGAATACTTGGAGCATGAGTAAGTAGTTCTATCATTGAGATATCCATAAAACCACGGTTCTAATGCTATAAAAACGCCCACAAAACGCCAGCCATGTATGCAAATGCCTTGTACCAACCATTGCCCGCCTGTGCCAGTTCAGCCCGCTGCGTGAATTCGTCTCGTCTTCAAGTCGCACTCCCCTCAGTACCATCTGTTGTTGTTTGGTATGTCGCCCCCGTTGAGGAACGCGTCGATATCACCCATACCCTCCGTCTCAAGCACGTTCATTAGCTCCATCTGCTGTGACTGTGTAAGGCTGCCTTGGCGACCAAAGCCGTAGTCAAACTGAGGAGGCGCAACATTGTTGGCCCCGAAATTTTGCAGTCCAAGACCGGCCCCCGACATGTCACCGTAGTTGCCTGTGTTGCCCATTCCGTTGTTTATAAAGCTATTGCTCATGTTGGCAAAAGTATACGGTGAGATAAGAGGGGCTGGCGGCGAGAACCACCCGTTGGGATCACTCAGTGTCGGCAGGGGCCGCTGTTGAGGGGCAGCTTGTGTCTGTGTCACTGGCGGGACTGTGAAGGTCGGTCCACCCTGAGAAGGCTCGATCTTGACTTGGGGAGACATGTTCTGTACAGGTCCTAGCGGAACCACCATTGGAGATGCGTGTTGCATGATGGGAGTGGGTTGCGCAGTCATGGTGTTTGGGGGCGATAGCACCGTGCTGGGTGTCGGGGTCGTCATGTTGCCGGTCGGAACAGAATCAGGGGGCGTGGGAAGTTGATCCGATACATGGTCCGGAGGTGATGCCATATGCTGCTCAGGGGTGGTAGTAGCCGGCGGTGTTGGATCATCCGGAGCTGCCTCGCCGGTCTGCATATAATCGGGAGGGAAGTACGAGAATCTCCGGCCTGTTGGTTCACCACTGGCAGGGTTGAAGAAGATCGAGTTGGATCGGAAGGTTGGCTGAGGCGGCGGGAAGTTGGGGTCGAATGCGAACGAATTCATCGCCTCCGGCGGAGAATTGAAGACATGGCTGAACTGGGGCGGGTTGAGGAAGGGAGCCTGCTGAGGGTTGGGTTGGGAGAAGGCATCAGGGGGCGAGCTGGGATCAGCAAATGATGGGGGTGTCGTGAAGAAACCACCGGGCTGTCCTGTCGTAGGGCGTGCGTCGTAGCTCTGTAGACAGGCTTTGGAGAAGATAGAGTAGAGCTGGGAAGCAGATGCGGTTCCGGGCCATCTCTCTGCGCAGCCTTGCAAGACTTCCATCGAGATGTCGACGAGCTCTTCCACCTCCTTTCGAGGGTGCGCCTGTCGAACCTCTGGGTATGACACAGTCCAAAGTAGCGTGTTGAGAGACATGTTGACAGTCAGGAGGAACACCCAGCTGATATCTCCTCCACCCTCCATCTGCTTGGCATTCAACTTGATCATAATGGCTGAGCTTTCGAAGCAAATCTTGGCGGCGCGAGGTGAGGGTTTTGGAATCTGGGGAGACGGTCTGTACATGAAGATGCGCATCTGGTGATAGCGGCCAGTAAACCTATTAAACATGTTAATCATCCACTTCCAATCAATATCTTGGACCGGTACATGCCATGACTTGCACCAGCTTGGGCTCGTCGGCGAATTATCGAGCCAATCCTGATTCATCCGCTCAACTCTCCCAAACCAGGGGTGCTGATCATTCTTAGGGTCATCCTTCTTCTTCTCGTACAACGCCCTTCGGATTTCCGCCTGGCACATTCTCATCTTGTAGAAGTGAATAGCCACCAGCTTGCGTTCGCTGGGTGGGCCAGGTTGGATCCCCTGATCGGTGATGTACTCGTCGTCGACAGTCGCAAAGAAATCCACGTCCAGACGGTCGTCCCCAGTTGCAAAACTATTGGGTCTTCCCATGCTGTGCGCCAGGCCGTACTCCATAGCAGCAACTGTCCATATTAACCGTCGTCGCATGTCGATCATCTTGGGATTCAAGTTGTAAGGGGGGGTGTTGATGGTCTTTTCGCTTGCCAAGCCTTCCTGCTGGCATATCCTGGTCGCAAGACCAATGACATAGTAGATAGGAATTCTTGTCGGGGTGAGGAGCGAGTATTGCCCGAGCAGAACAAGGCATTGCAATGTCTTGAGGTCCTTTGTCTGAAGGACGTCCTCAAATTTTTGCATTGCGGCCAAGTAGTAGCTGTCGGCCAAACCGGCATATAGAGTTCCCGGTTTCTGCAAGCTAATTGCGACAACCATGCGAACGATGAAAAACCGGTAGGGGTCGGTATCGCCGTTGTAAACCGCATCGACGTCGTCCTGGAGGTCCTTCTCGTGCAAAGCAGGCCAGAAGAGTTGAGCTATCAAGCATTAGCGTTCGCAATACACATGAGCATCGCTCGCGATATTCACCTTTTTGGTTGAAAACCTCGAGCAGCTTATCCATGATAGCCCTCGTCGGTAGGCTCTCCGCGGGGTGTTGGCTGATCATGGGGTAGCTCTTCCTCCTACTGTTGGCGGACGGTCCGGTCATCTGGATGGACTGCATACGATTCGGCTGGGTACGAACGCTGGGGATCAGATCCGAGATGCGCTTGGAATCTGTGTATGCTTTGGCTTGTTCCATAAGCAGGCGCGTCATCGCGATGCCACTGCTAGGTCCTAGGTATCGAGGGGTCTCGTCACCGCCGTTGAGGCGAACCATCCCGCCTGGGCGCACCATGTCTTCATTGCTCCCGGGGTACTCGTTCTCTTCGTCGGTATATTGGCTGAGCTCGGCCTCGAGTTGTCTCACTGTGTCCTGCAGCTTGATGACATAGTGGCGGTTGATCTTGCGACCCTTGGCTGCATCGAGATATTCACAAATCGATCCAGACCTTTCGCAGGGTAGGCAGCGCGGTAGATTAGGATCGCATCGAGTTTTCCTCTACGATGGGACAAACATGTCAGCATGAACATCTTCTGTCGACACCGGTTCGGGGAGATAAGTGGTATCATACCTGCCGACAGCGACAGCATGCTGTCAGAGTATGAGCAATGCGCTGGCCGCCAGGGCCGTCGCCACCCGATGACGAGTCCTCGTTCTTGACCATGGGCATGGGCTTTCTGAACTGTGGGTGTTGCTGTCTCTGCAAATGCGCCATAGGATGCTGTGGATGGCTCATGAAGGCGGCGTTGTTTGGGCGAGGACCGACATGGCCAAAGCCTTGTCGAAAGATGTCCGCCGGGTCCATTGGGCGGGATGGCGGGATCGTAGGATACGATCTTGGTGGGCCTCTGTTTTGCGCAAATGCCCGTGAGGCTTATACTGTCGGTGTCGTGAACCTGTGCGCAGAGCGGCACGGTCACCTAGGCACGGAAGACGAAGGCAGGACACAGGGACCAGCCGGAGACGTGGAAGGGACCAAGGTGGATAAGGGCAGAGAGGGGGTTATGTCTTTTCTATCGGAGAAGAGTCAAGAGTATAGATCGATACTTTGGCAGCGGCATAGCCGAGAGCTGGGTAGAACAAGTAGCTCGCGAGAAGCTTATGTCGGGAGAATCGTGGGGAGGTCAGATACGAGAAGACGATGTATGTACAGACAGAGCAGGAGGTAGGTAGGGTAAGGTTGAGGAAGGAGGGGCAAGTGGAAGGCAACAACAGGGAAGGCCAGTCGAGTTAGACCACCAGCTTGTGTTTAGCAACTGGATGGTTGGTTGGTCCGTTGGTTCGCTAACGTAACACCCCTCCACTTCCATTTGGACGGGAGGCGAGTGTCTAGGGTAAGGTATTTTGGCTCAATTGGCGGGGGATTGGATTAACCAAAGAGGAAGAGTTAGCAGATGAATGGTCTAGACTCTGGAATGATCCAGGTCCAAGACTAAAATGGCATCGAATGCGGAGCTCATCTCTATGTATAAATGAAAAGAACCTTTCGGCAAAGTAATAAAAAAGTGTGGCTTTTTTCCTCCCTGTGTTCCTGGCCCCATCTAGGGTGACCCTCACTCGCTGTATGGATCCAATGTTTGATGGCTCAACGACTGGTTGTTTCATGGTTTCATCAGAGCAGCTGAACTGGAGTCGAGTGGGCTTGGGCGTGGACCAAACAGAACCCTCACACGCCTCGAGGTCCTCTGCTCTAATCTCTCCGGGTGGCAGTCCAGCTGGAGAGGTGCTGGGTTTTACCTGGAGTGGACTAGCCCGTGTGTCTAGCGTAGATCTACGATGACAGATGCAAAGGCCCGATCAGTCCGTCAGAGAAATTCAAGACATTGCATGGCATCTCATGTGGATGCTCTCAAGGCTTCGACGAGGGTTCCGGAAGATGCGCCGTTCGTCATGACAGTGAGGGAGAGAAAGAGGGGCCAGTGTCGTGTGTAAGCCGTGGCTCACGTGTGCTGCACGACGTGGTTGTGAGCTAACTTAGCAAAGTGATGAAACGCCTCATCACCACAGATCGGATCCATTCACGATTCCCCGACCTGGTTTCATGCATCTGCCGTGGGTTGTGTTAGTCCACTCAAGCTTTGACAGAGGAGCATGTCACGCCACCTGTGCCACGCCTCTGATGCCATATTGAAGTGCCCTTATGTGTAGCAAAGCAAGCACCTACTGTATAGGCAGGTAGCCATACCTATGCAGAGGTTAACGTTATATTGTGCTGGCTGCTTTCATCATATCATCCTTCCGACTCTACATGACGCCTCCTCGACTACCTTGATATTCCCTCCTAGTGGCTTGGAGCCTCTGCGTATTATGTTGTGTATAATAAAAGTGCTCATCATACATCTAGTTCCGGAACCAGCACAAAGAGCGACTCCCACACTGCTCCCCTCTGTTCATAAATATCTGACCCGTTTCCTTCTCCGTAAAATCCGTGAGGGTGTGACCGAGAACGGCGGAGGACGCATTCATAAAAACCCTTGCCCTGTTCTTTTCCTCTAGTGCTTGCATCCTCGGCTAGACTAAGACGGGGGCAGTGTGACATTGGATCGAATCTTTCATATTCCCGGCACCGATGCGCGCCAAAAAGCAAAGGTTATTCCATCAAGAAACCAACACTCAGGCACCGGCGATCGGGATCATGAAATACGCCGATTGGATTTGCTGGCAGTGCACCTCCGTAGCTAGCCTCTCGGCCGCACTATGAAGTTGACCTCTGCCATCGGGGAAAAGCGAACCGGATTGCCCGATCAAGATGAATGTGCGACTCTCTTGATGGGTATCTCGAATTGGAATTGCTACTTGTTGACACCTCTAGGCTTCCATGGATTCTTCTGAGAATCAGCCAGGACAGACGGTCTACATGTACCTAAGTTCCGCATCCACCACGGGCTTATCTGTTGATGACTTAGGTAAGTCTTCACGATGAATACTTCCTGTCTTGCTAGCTCTTTACCTGTTGACGGAAGGCATATACGACTCACTCAACTGCCTGCTCCACCAAATACCCATGTAAACGACCATGTATCTCGTTCCTAGACTCGTATCTACAATGCTTGCCCCTCTATCACTGACATTCAATCTTCATCAACCAGGTACTCAAATCCCGACGGCGATATATCCGCAAAGCCCCCGCACCCCCACGTCCGTCCGCTACGGTTCTGCTACCAATGCCGCCTTGGCTTTGGCTTACCAACGCTGTTCAATCACCTCCGCCATCGAAGACTGGTGTCTGTCTCCCTTGGGCTCCATCCATTCCACTCCGCTCCGGGTGCCCCACCTGACGACGACGGGAGTGACTGTGAGGTGTGTGACCGATGGATGAGACGACAGGCTGGGGTTCATCCTCTCGCGCCGCGTAGTCAAATCTCATGGGTTTTCATCCCCCCTCATCTCATGCTAACCTAGCTACCTAGGTAATTTCTACTGCATCCTTCCGATCCCCATCCCTCCTTCCAACAACGGTTCTGTTTTACCTTAGCCGACATCCTTCGCCTCTGATCCGAGACCAGCATCAGAGTCCAATCTGACATTAGTGTCATTCTCGACACGCCGAGTCGCCGGCCTCATTCCATTGTTTCAATACTCATCCCGCAACCGTCGACTTGGGTCCTGCACGCCAACCAACGACGCCAGGCGAAGTGGGTTAAACTGCCCGCCCACAACCACCACCACCGCATTCTCTTCGTCTGTCTCTCACGCCCCTTTTGATTGCCCTCGACATCCTTAGTTATTGCCGACATTCGGGTCAGTCACAAGGCGTGCGCGCGCTTCATCTTGAGACAAGCACAGGACAGAACCAACCGGCTGGTTCCGGCCCGTTTTTCTAGAAGCCAGCCTGGTCCTCGTGGCCTCAACTGTCCTGTCCCTCTCTGAAGTGGAGAAATTTGACGACATTCCAACCGTCACCACCAGGCTCTCATCATCACCCGTTTCTCACGCTCCATCTACCTGGCCTGCCTACCTCAAACGACTTGGATTTTGTGTTACACCAGGGTATTTTCATTTCTTCAGGGTTTTATCCATCGATAGTGACAGGGCAGCGAGCACCTGCTCTTCTGGTTCCTCGACAAGATGCCCCGCCCTAGCTTCTCTCACAACCCTCTTTTGAGGGTCTCACGACCTGTCTCGGCTTGCTCCCGATGTAAGTTGCGGCTTCTGTCTACCTTGTGATGAAATTAAATGCTAATTCAATACACCGTCTAGGTCGCACTGCCAAAGTGAAGGTGAGATAGATACCTTCATGATTGAATCATTATCATTGCTAGTAGCCGAGGCTAATTCTGTTTAGTGTGATGGCAAGCTGCCTGCCTGTACAGCCTGTGAGAAGGCTGGCCGTGCGAGTGAATGTTCGGCAGCGAATGACCAATTTGCCAGGGGAAAAGAAAGAAGGTGAACGGCATCATCATCATACCGTTTCGTATCAGACCACTGACTCTAGTGTTTAGCTATGTGGCCGCACTCGAGTTACGGATTGAGAAACTCGAAAGAAGGCTTCAATATGCCAAGTCACGCAAGGCATCAGTTGCATTGCAGGATCCTGACACCGCTCTCAACAACCAGACAATGGATAGAAGGGATTCCCTGGCCGCCATTCGTGCTGCCGTATATCGCAAGGCGGCGCGGAAGAAGGAGAACTCTGATGTCAATTCGCTCGTATCAGACTTTGGTTTTCTGTGAGTGCTCAGCGTGTTGTCTTGCTTTGATGATATAAGGAATCTAATGCGTGTCGATAGCTCTGTTAATGCCACGACACGGGATTTTGAGCCTACATCGACAAATATGACATTTGCGAGACTGGTTTTGGCAGCCACCACGAATGATGCCCTTCCAGACTCACCGGAATCTCGGTTGCCCCCTAGACATATCGCCCAGGGAATTGTTCAGCATTATATTGAAAACGTCCATTCAGTGTATCCTTGCGTTGCCGAGATGTCCCTCCTGACGGCCATCGATGATCTTTACCAGCAAGATGATCGGGCGATCAGGGATTCCGACTGCTGGATGGTGTGGATGGTGCTCGCCATTGGTAGTGCCGTCCAAAGCCAACGATATCAAGACGAGCACTACCGCAACGGCGTCGAATACGTCACTCGAGCCATGAGCTATGCTGACGGCGCCCTCGCCCCTGGATATGTGACGCAGATCCAGTCTCTGCTTCTACTCACACAGTATGCGATGCTGGACCCTGCGCATTTTGACAGCTGGCACCTGATAGGGTTCACGGCACGGGCAATCGTCGACCTCGGCTTTCACCAAGACCCTCCCAAGTCTGCTGTCTCCGATAAAACCGCTCTTGATATGCGAAGGAGGATATTCTATTGCGTATATGCTCTTGATCGGTACGTTGGTCTTAAGTATCTGGAATTCTAGTCGATCGTGTTTCCTAACAGGTTTGTCTAGTTCCATCAGCATGGTTCACGCGCGGACATTCTCATTCACTGATGATACTATCAATGTCGCGTACCCTGCAGCAGCCCCACGAAGGTCGTCAAATTCAGGAGGCATTTTAGGGCAACCGGCCGCTGATCCTGCAAAGCTACTCTTCGAGCTTCGACGGGCCCAGTCCCAGTGGTACCAAGTGTTGTACCAGTCCGGATCTGTGCCCCTCCAGGATCCAATTTCGTATATATGGAGGGTGTGCCTTGACATGCGAGAGTGGCAAGAGGCTCTTCCAACCGACCTTCCCATTGATATCCGGCAGTTATTCGAGCAGGAGTTGAGATATAGCTATGTATACTGCATTGCTCCTTCGACCAGGGCGCCGCGTATCACCGACTACAATCGCATCCTCATATTTGAGCACTCGATGGCATATCTCGACAGCGTTCACCGGATTGCCCACCAGAATCAGAATACCGGATTCTACACATACCATGACGTGTTGAGAGTCTTTTTTATGGCCAATCAGTTCCTCGCGGTGTTGAGGGATGCCGAAGACATGCTCCTCTCGGGAGTGCCAGTACCGATACCGATACCACCACCGGGCGCGGCACCGCCGCCACCCCTACCAAGACGATTGCAGCCGCAGGGGCTCAATGGAGAGGACAATTTGGACCGCAGCCTGCGTTGTCTAGAAAAGGTTTCACAAACGTTGGACGCATACGCAGAGCGATGGGCGGATGCATCAACATGGCGGGAAAACTTTGCAAGGACATCTGAGGAGCTGATAGAGCGACTCAGGAGGCGAAGGGAGATGCGCGATGCGGCAAGGGAGCAACGTCAGATGCAATACCAGAGCGGAGGGACGCCACCGCAACACCAAGGCGGTTTACAGATGCAAAATCCACAGCAACCTAAGGAAATGCGGTGGGTGGGGGTCGATGTTGGGCACATGATGCGAGGAGGTCTTCCTCCACAATGAGACTTGGGATGGAATGACTGAAGGGTTTATATATGAATGAAAGGAAGGAAGGGAGGTGGTTGTCCTTGTTGTCTTGTGTTGAATCGGCCGTACATGAGAAGATTCCGGACACTTGATGTCTAATGTCGCCATTGTGACTTGAGTAGGGGCGAGAAGGCTAAGGGGTTCGGGGATGGTTTGGAGGAGGAAGTACACATGAGATGTAGGCTACCACGATTAGTATGGACCTATGCTAAACATCAATTTTTACAGTCTCAAGGCAGAGAGAAGGAAGGCAAGGAGCAATCAGGTAGGTGATGGACAAGGTTTAATGATGGGCGCATGGGGTGAGATTAGTGGTGATATCTTTGCTGGCGGGACAGCGAGGGCGCTGGGGTTGGAAGTGTTTTGCTGATAGGGGTAAGAACATAGCTGGAATCGAACCGGTAATTTTCAACATTTGCTCTTGTTGCGAGGACGGTAGGCAAAGAGAAGTGATGAAACCCGTGTACTAGGGAGCAGAAGACTCTTTGGATGACCGAGGTTAAGGCAGTGTGGATGAAAAAGGAGGCTGAAAGGCTTGGGGAGGAAGTGGACATGGATGGGCTCGAGACGAGTTTTGTTTTCCGAGTAAAAGGCCGAGTCCAAGAGATGGGAGGTTCCATGGCATGGATACTTAGGCTAAATGGAATGGGAAGGGAATGGATGTCTCGCTTTTGAGGAGAAGTTGTGTGTGTGTGTGTGTGTGTGTGTGTTGAGTCGGAGGATAGACTCGATCGATCAAGTGGAAGCTGGCTGTGCTCCAAGTGGAGAAGATGCAGCTTGATGGTGGTCAGGCGACATTTTCTGTGTCATTTCGATGTTGATATTGATATGAACGAGTCCAATCAGATGGGATAGCAGGCATTGATTGATGCGTATATAGGGCGTATGGTGACCGACCCCTGGCTGGTTCATGCTCTGCTCTGGCCGATAATGTCCGAGTGCATTCTCACTTCGGTGCGGAACCGAAGGAGAGAGGAAAAAAAGAAGCGGTCCTGTAAGCATCGAGTGAGTCGACGGGGACGGTCTGCCAGGGGCACATAGATAGATGCCCTGCAGCTAATGTGGGAGTCGGGTGAGGTGATGGGCAACGGGTTCTTGGCGGTGGACGGCGGTGGCTCGTGGCCGAGAAGGATCGACCTTGGCTGGCCGGGGTTCTCTCGGTGAGTGGTGTGTTCTCACCTTGCAGATTGCACGGGCGAGAAGGGACATCAGTTGACCGAAGGTAGGTGTAGGCATTTAGTTAGTCATTCTAGAGATTGAAGCTCGTGGTTGAACAGGATATGGTGATGGGTGATGGCATGGTCAGAGCGGGTTTCTTTGGTACAGCATCAACACAGTATGAGCATTATCTTTATCCTAGATAACCTTCTCCTGTGAATAGAATCCTCCGTCCAAACAAGTTAGGCCTCGCTTCCTTCTCCACGATATCATCTCGGTCGGTGATGGAGATGCGGGGAAGATAGGCCCAACGACCAGCTACTCCGCACGGCACCAGAGGGCGGAAATGGAAATCGTGGAGGGGAAGAGCGAAGCGGGTCTGGACTGTCCTTGGTCTGAGCCTTGACCACACGGAGAAATTCTCCCCGGATAGTTTTTCCACCAATGGGAACGACGATCTAGCGACGCGACGCAACCATCCCATCTGCCCATGAGCCCTTTCCCCCATTCCCCACACCCACTTCTAAAACGTCCCAAACTCCAAAGCCCAAAGCAAATCAACCAACCCCCAGCGTCTGTGGAGGTTTGAGAGGCTAGTCATTGGAATCGGGGGCGAGAGAGGCAATGGACACACCCAAAATCGACATAGCTCCCGAGCTGGTGGAGGAAAACGACAAGGGGGGTTGGCAGGGCTCACGGAACTCGGCACGGCACAGCAGATGAAGGGGACGTATCATGTTGAGTGCTCATCACGATGGAAACACCAAGAGATGTCGCCTTGGCCGTCTACAGCGCCCGTGGGGGGGAAGGGACTCAGAGCCAAAGAGTATACGGCTCCGCGTTGGGGGTTAGAGTCTCGGCTTTTGGTTCGCGGGGGTCCGGTCCCAAAGCTGAGGCTTGAGCTCTGGGAACTAATGAAGGAAAACCGAACCACAACTGAAGCAAACGTTCACGGGCCGACCAGAAACTAAGCGACTACTACTACTACTACTACTACTACAGTGCTACTGTATGTACGTGCCGGGTTCAAACTTTCAGGGAAGGCTAGCTACTGCAGCCTAAACATGGGCTTTTTTGGTCTCTCATACGTGATCTTCCCTTACTCTTGTCTTGACCTAGTCATGAGTCTCCTGTTCCTTTGTACCTGGTGGAGCAGGCTAACAGTCTCGACCTGGGGTCTGGGGTCCGGGGGAGGACTATCTCGAAAGATAAAAGATGACGGGAGAAGCCTTTTTCTTCTTCTTCTTTTCCTCTGATCTCTGTGCTCAACCATCATCTCTCCCTTCTCTCCCCCTTCCTGTCTTATACAAAGGGGTCCCTCTCTCTCTCTGCCTTGATCAACCACCAAGGGGTTCCTGTTCTTGTTCTTTACAATACACAATATCCCTTATACGAGTACATCACAAGCCGTCAAGATGGTCAGCAAGACAAGAACCTACAACTGGTTCATTGCCATGGTGGCGGCGTCCTGCATGACGCTCTACGGCTTTGACTCCAGTGTCTTTAACGTACGCAAAGCAAAACCCTTCCCTTCACCAAACATGACTCGCCTCTCGCCCCCAAGAACATCCATCGCTGACTCGTATCAAACATACAGGCTCTCCAAGCCTCTCAGCACTGGCTCGACTGGTTCAACCTCGATCTTGTAAGTCGGCTCCCCCTTGCCGGTCTCTTTCTTGGCATCTCGTGGCTGACCATGGATCTCCCACTCTCTAGAAGCGGGACAGCTACACTGTCGGCTTGATCAACACGTGCTACACCATCGGTGCTATCGTCAGCGGCTTCTTCATTGGTGGTCCCCTGGTATGTTCAACCTCCTACATACCCTTGTCCGCCTCCAACTTTTTTCCCCAAATGCAAGCCAAGACTGATACCCCCATCACAGGCCGATCTCTGCGGTCGAAGGGTTGGCATGGCTGTCGGATGTTTCGTCACCATCATTGCCGCCTTTATCCAGGCCTTTTCACCCAAGGGAAAGCTTGGCGTCTTCATTCTCGGCCGAGTCCTCATCGGCATGGGCCAGGGCACAGCTCTGAGTACGTAACCCCCCCTGGCTTTTCGACTTGAAGTTATACCCGTGCTAACCCCCGCTCAGCTGCCGGTCCCGTCTACATCGGCGAGGTGTCCCCCGCCAGCATTCGAGGCCAGGTCATGACCTTCTGGCAGCTCTTCTACTCTGTCGGTGCCTTCATCGCCTACTGGATCAACTATGCCTGCGGTCTCCACCGTGAGGAGCTCGGCGAGTGGGACTGGCGCATGGTGGTCATCTTCCAGATCATGGTCCCCATCATCGTCATCATCCTGCTGCCCTTCCAGCCCGAGTCCCCACGATGGCTCATCAAGAAGGGCAGAGTCGACGACGCCCGTGCCGCCCTGCGACGAATTCGTGATACCGAAGAGGAGGTTGAGGAGGAGGTTTTGGCTATCCTGGCTGCCGTCGAGTACGAGAAGGAGGCCATCAGCCCTGGATACGGTGCTCTGTTCAAGGATCCTTCCATCAGGAAGCGTCTCTACCTCGCCTTTGTCCTCAACGTCGGCCAGCAGCTCACTGGTCAGGGAACGCTCAACACCTACTCGACTTCCATCTACAAGCAGGTCTGGACCTCTTCCGAGAAGATGTAAGTTTTTCCTCCTGTGCTTCTCAAGTATAGTGCTGACTCTTGGGCTGTAGCAACCTCATCAACGCTCTCTGGGCTACCATGGGCATTCTATTCACCCTCAACGCCGTCTGGACTGCTGATCGCTTCGGTCGTCGCTGGCTTTTCATGGTTGGAGCTGCTGGTATGGCCGTCTGCATGCTCATCGTCCCTGTCATCGGTCTTGCCACTCCTACTCCCAAGTCTGAGCCAACTGCAATTGGTATCGTCGTGATGCTCTACCTCTTCATGTAAGCTCATACATCCCCATCTGAACCAACACACCTAACAAAACTTCTACAGCTTCTTCTACAAGCCATCTTGGGGCGCCGGTGTCTGGATGTGGACCAGCGAAGTCTTCTCAGCCAACGTCCGAACCCAGGCCGTCGGAATGGCCTCGCAGTGCCAAAACGTCGCCAACACCATCTTCCAGCAGTTCTTCCCCACCTTCCTCGCCAAGACGGGCCTCAAGTGCCTCTTCTTCTTCTTCGGCGTCAACATCCTCCTCGGCATTTTTGTCTTCTTCTTCGTCCCCGAGACAAAGGGAATCGCCCTCGAGAACATGGACGCCATCTTTGGCGGAGCCGACCATACCGAGAAGGGTGCCCAGATGATTGGCGTCGAGGTTACTCCTGCCGTGGAGCTCAAGGATGGGGCTGAGATTCAGCAGGCTGAGAGGAAGCGCGAGGATGTTTGAGGGAGGGGTTCTTTGAGGAGAGGTCTCTCTGGTAGACTTGCTTATGAGTCATGATGAGACGGGCAGTTGTTTTTATACAATGTTCTTGATGTAGATACCAAGATGGAGTCAATACATGGGTATACCCCTGAAATGTTTACGCGTGTTGCTAAAGGCTCCGAGTGATTTGACGAGATTTCGAGAACAGCTCGATGAGCTAAGTTGGAAGTATTCGACCCTTGAAGTCGCAGTGGATGATAGTCAATGAATTTACGATATAAAAAAAAGAAAAAGAAAAAGCCCATCACATAGAATCTATTTTAGTGATCAACACAGCTCTCCAGATGGATGACACCAGCAACACCCTTGACCCCTAAGAGGCTACAATATGGGTACTCTGATGTGTTCAACAGAATAAACTCTGCAGACAATTCAAAGGCCTTCATGTTTTCGATTTGTTGTGTAGTATCTCTAATGAGACTATTGCAAAAGTCAGATTCAGGGGTAGAAGTCACTTGGCAAAGGCAGGCAGATTTAGTAGATAACGACAGATTGTATTTGCAAAAGAAAAAAGTATAATACTTGAAAATCAAAAAGGATGTAAAGCTATGTACAGGAAGAAGAAAAACATTCAACAAATCATCTCTCTTTCAGCATCGTTTATTCACGACCACCCCTTTTCTCATTCTCAACCCCTACTCATCCACCTCTTTATCGCAACCTCTTTTCAGAGACAAGGCTCTCCTTTTTGATCTAGTAGCACTGGGAGTAGTAATCGTTGATCTTGTTGCACTTGTAGGGAGACACGCAGGCGGTGGGGCCGCTGTAGTTGATGCCGCCGCACTGGCCGTACTGGGGGACGGTGCCGACGGGCTCCTCGGGCTCCTCAGGCTCCTCGGGGTCGGGGTTGCTGCCGCCGGTGCCGGTGTAGGTGCTGCCGATGGGACCGAACTTGATGTTGGAGAAGCTGACGCCGGAGTTGGGGACCTCCTTCTCGAGGGTGTCGGGGTCGCCAGAGTCCTCAGGGCAAGAACCGCGAGCAGAGCCGGGAGTCTTGGAGCCCTTGGGGTAGGTGGAGTCGAGCCAGAGCATGTTGGCGTAGTGCTAGAATGCCATGTTAGTGTATTGTCCGAGACTCAGGGGTTAGATACTCACGTCGTGCCACAAGCTCATGACGAGAACCATGGGCTTGGCGAGGGCGTCGCTCATTCCGCTCCAGCCACCCTTCTTGTTGAAGTCATCGGGGTCGTTGAAGGCAACCTTCTGAGCCTTGCAGAAGCTGTCGGTGACGCTGCTGCCAGGGTTGTTGGCAATCTCAGACTGGGGGTTGCCAATGACCTTGCCGTTCTGAACATAGAGACGCTTGATCTCAGAAAGCTTGCCGTCGCTGCCCTTGATGAACTGGGTCACGACAGTCACCTTCTTGGTGGTATCAACGTTGAAGCCGGAGCCGGGGCCGTAGAAGGTCTTGTTGCCCTGGCGGTAAGGGTTGAAATCGCAACCATCGGGATCGCAAGTTCCAGCATAGCGGGTAGCCGAGTAGGTGCCACCGCAGGCATCGCCCTCGCAGGACTGCTGGGTGAGGCTCTTGCAGGGATGGGGAGTGTAGGCAGTGGAGATCTTGTTGGCCTCCCAGATATCCATCTCAGGGCAGCAGGTGCCGTACTTGCCAACACCGGCGTTCTTGTCGCTGTCGGAGGGCTTCCACTCGTCGGAGTTGGCCTTGGATACTTGTCAGTAACTACCCCTGAAGGCTGAGAACTCGAGATACTTACAACTCCGTTGATGAACTTGACATCGCGAGGGCACTGGGCATCGCAGTAGCCAGTTCCATACTTGGCACCAGCCTTGTTGGTGCTGAAGCGGCTCTTGCCACCATCCTTGTCCATGGAGACGAAGTAGAGGGCGCCGTTCAGGCCGCAACCAATGTTGTTGACATCGACATCAAAGGTGAACTCGTTGCCCAGGAGGTCGAACATCTGGTAGTTGTTCTCATCCTCCATGAGATAGAGACGGCTTCCGACATTGGTGCTGTAGGGTCCGACAGTCACGAACTTGAGGTTGAGCTGGTTGCCGCTCGAGGTGACACCGTAGGTGCCAGAGTAGTCGGCACCATCGAGACAGCACTTGTCAGCGCAGGTCTTTCCATCGGGGCAGAGAGTCTTGTCCCAGGTGTTGCCGGTGTAGCAGTTGGTGCTGCTGGAGGTGCTATGGGTCCATCGCCAGTTGGCATCAACCACGACAGATCCGCGGACGTTGCTGCAGCCGCTGGATGTGCACTTGGCCCAGGTCAAGGCAGGCTTGTTTTCGGTGTTGAGGGTGCAGGCCTGCTGGGCACGGGCGGTTGCCAGCAGAGCCGAGGCGGTGGCGAGAACGCGGTACATTGTGAATCGAGGTTGTCTCCTTTGTTTGAATGAATGATGAGGTTGTTGAGATGAGGCTGATGAGGAATATCTGAGATGGGAGGTCCAACACCTTATATAGTCGTTTGCTCGTCCATAGAGAGGCGGCAATACACAGTGAACAAGCCCATAGTCGTTAGTCCCTACCTCATCGTGAGCATGTTGAGTATGGAGTCGTGGCTATGGAAGCCGTGATGCCGATAGAGAGCTCCAGCTTCACTCCCCAGACCAAGACCGGGTTTCGGGCCGCCTCTTCCCTCCAGGGCACTGCCTTGCCGCCATCGCCACTAGCCCATCCGAGCTCCTCAGTTGATGAGCTGAGAGAATAGGCGCACCAAGACCAGAGAGCCATCACCCAGAGACATCGTGACATCCAAGTGGTGTAGGTGGGTACGCTCTAGAGCTTCTGGTCTCCTAGCTCATCTCCGCTTACGTCCAGAATGGTAAAGATGAGATGATTTCCCACAAGAGACCATGGACAACCACCGCATCGGTCCGCCTTTCCAGGATGAGGTCGACCTGTAGCCTCCGAAGAGGCTGCACTCGCTTTGCCTCCTCATTGGAGGAGCTCCCCAGGTTGCGCCCAGGACAACCATGTGCGAGTGGCTAGGGACGCCTCGAGGGAGACGTTCTTCTCCGGAGGCTCGAAAGCGGCTGTCATTGTTTCCCCATTCTCGGGCCGTCGCTTCCATCGAGCGTCTGCCGTGAGCTAACGGAGCGTGGACCTGAGGCCAAGGACGGATCATCCGGTGATCGGATCCCCCCCCCCCTGGAAAGGTAACTGAGCGGGAGAGCTTCACCCCGCAATCTTATTCAGACAGTCGCCTCCCAGTAAAGCAAGCCATTTAGCCGTGTGTGTCGACAAGGGAAGCCGTCCCATGACTGGTCGAAGGATTCTCGAGCATCAAGGCTGAGGTGTTGTAGGCTGGAAAGGCGCTTGCCACGGGCGAAGGGCCTTCGTACGGGTCGCCTTTGCCCGAGTATCCGACCAAAGCCGTGAGTGAAGTCGAGGAAACTGCAATTTTAGCCCAAGAGCGAGCAGTCAAGTCCGAGGAGTCTCGTGGTATAGGCGAGATGACGGAGAAGATTGCCCTTTGCACACATGGGGGATTCGTGAACTGAAAATTGGGCATCCCAGAAACCAGTGAGGCCACTCGATATTCTTTCAAGTACGTACTTGTTCGTACGAGGTTGTCCTATGTTGGCATCAATAGTAGCCTCGACATGTCTCTCATCAGAGCCTTGTTGGAGAGGAAGTGTCTCTCGGCGCTTAAGCCCTCCTGTGTTTCGTTCTCCATAAACGCAGACTCAATATTGGTGCTTCAACTGCATACAGCTGAAATCTCGTATTGCCCTTTCTCGACAATAGGGTTCGAGACGAACACGCGTGAAGTCGTCGAGTGAGACGGGACGGGTCGACGGGACTTTCGGGAATGCAGCCGTCGGTTTCCACTCGCCTTCTAGCTAGTTTGACGCTCACGATGATGAGGATGTGCGACCATCGTCACATTGAGGCTATCGTACGTTGCTCATGTGCCATCTTGTCTATCCCAGACCGACACTCGAGTCAGGTGGCAGAAGTTGCGGAGCCGTGGACCCCTAACTAGACAAGGTAATAAGGTTGGAGAGCTTCCCGATCCAGATCCAGCATTTTGCGGGTTTTCCATGAGAGGTCGTACATACATGGGTCTGGAGTCACCACGTTGCCTTGTGAGGAGGGAGGGACTTGGGTAGGGGTCTCGGCGAATCTATGTCCGGCAGGCACCTTGGCGATGGGAGGTCGCATGTGATGGCCAGGTCGCAGTAACTAATTAGCACCAAATGAATGGCGTTTATGCTTCAAGCGTTGAATGGCTGGTCGGTCCGGGGGACTTGTGAATTAGCTTTGGTAGGATTTGCGGTAGCATTTCGAGCGAGGTCTTGATGTTTCATGGTTCGAGATTAAGTCAAACCCTGATCCTTCGCCATCGAGAAGGCTCGTCGAAGCAAGAGAGGGCCCTTTCAGCCTTGTCCTACCGAGGCAAAGACAAGGCAGATGCGTTCCCTCAGCCACTCGGCCACCGCAGGCCGAAAGGTGGCCCTGAACCCTGGACGCTGGCTCGGGTCGAACCGCCCTATGGCAGTCGCCAAGCCGGCCGGTACTCCAGACCGGAGGTAATGACCGCACGTGGAGGAGGTGGCCGAGATGTGACAGTGATGTGACTTCCCAAAGGAGCATGCGGGGTGCTCGAGTGGCCGTGGTGAGTGGTGGACGGATTCGATCGTGGAAGGGGTTCCTCCGGATTGTCCCAATACGGACAGCTCTCTTGGTGTGATGGGATGGATGGTTCGACAGGCGAGGCAGCAAGGGATAAGCGGCTAGGGTAGCATACAGCAATGCCCATTCTCGGGCTCCGGAAGGCCGTTCAATGCCGGCGTTTCAGGGCCATGATGGAGGTTGATGGTGTCGTGATTGGGTAGATCTTGGTCTGGAGGTCAAAGTCAGGTGGCACACGTGACGACCAAATGTCGTGGCCATCACCTGCATCTTCCAGGCATGGATGCTTCAACCGGCCCCTTAATCAAGCATCATGCATATCATGTCACCTCTTTCTGGATGGAAGCCACTTTATTGCTCCTTCGAGGATCAACCTTGGCAAGGCAACCTCCCTCCGAGGACACAACCGTAACGTAACCATGCTGGGTATGCTATGCTGCCACAGCGTCCATCCATACCATCAGGCTTCGGCTCAAAACACCCCTTTTGCACTAATATATTCTACAAAGGTGGTACTGGTACTGCACAATACTCTACACCTCGCCTTCATCCATCCATCCTGGCTGGCTGGCTGGCTGGCTGGCACATCCCCGTTTCCACAATTACCAACGTCAAAAACCGTCCACTGAGGAATCCGTATCCTCCCGAGACGCCGTAAAACATCCCTGAGTCCCAAAGCCACCGCCCCAAAGCTTTTGCTCGCAAAAACAAGACTCCCGAAATGTGACTGATAGGATAGATATATGCAATGCCCCCTTGTGCCCTCGAGCTAGCTCGCTCACTGAACACGCACCGGTTGCCAGCGTAGGTGAGTAATAGACGGCGTTCGGCTTCGGCTAAGCTGTCTGTTACTCTTGCTTGGCGACCATGAACTTTCACTCGCCCGAGCTTCAGGGGCTGCTCTTCTTTCTTGCTGCTTTCCATCTGTAGGTTCCTAAACAATACGAGGGGCTTGGATATGAAGATTCTTGCACTGGCGAGGAAGCCTCTGATCTCGCTCATAGAGATATCCACAGTTGGCACACAGGGTCTAGAAACCGTCAGTAACAAGTCAACAAATCCTTGAGGAGCTGCACCTACCCTTGGGCCTGCAGGGCCGTCTCGCACTGCCCAGACGCTGGTGCCCCATATCTGGCAATGGCAGCATCTCCACTGGAGTCTCTCTTGGTCTGTCAGAGCTCCGCCGCCTCCATATCCTCCCACGTCTGGAGTTCCTCGCCCTCCTGGTGTCCCTCCTCGGCCCAGCGGACTCAGACTTCGGAATCTCCGCTTCTTCTTGGACCGCTCACCTCGTCCCATCCGCTCCTCCTCAACCTCCATCGGGGCGCCAAACGGCGTGCCGCCCAACATGCCTGTCGTAGAGCTAAACCGTGCCGTCTCCCGACGTAACCGACGGACTTGACGCTCTCGGTCGCCCTCTCGCTTCTCAATCTCTTCATTGCTCAGGAACTCTACCTTGGGTTCCCAGTCGTCTCCTAGGTGGTCGGGATCATATCTCCAACCAGCCTCCACGCCGTGGGCCGCATCATTTGGCAGTTCTTGCTGTAGTCCACCCCATCCGGCCACAAGTCCGCCCGCCTCGCAGGCCTCCTTCTTTAGTCGCAGAACAGCCTCATAGATAGCATGTGTCATGGCTGGAATCCACTCTCCGGTAAGTCCTAGGTCAGCGCACGTCACCTTGGCAAACGCCTCAGCAGTGCCTGGTGGGTGCAGCAGAGACCATTCAAACTTGTCTGTGTACAACATTGAAGCCAGATTAAGGTTCAAGTTGATGATGCATCGATATGTATCGTCAGGGTTGTAGTCATCAGAATCGGGGAGAATGGGAGTCGCCTCAGCTGTCACGTCTGGGGCCTGTGTCTGAGATGGAGTGGGTGCGCCTCCTGTCTGCGCAGGTGTGTCTGGTCGAGGGGTGCCTCGGATCGCAGAAGCGGGAGAATCGTCCCGAGACTTGAGAGCGAAGCTTGGTCTTGGAGTCAATCCACTGGCTGTCGGTTGCGGAAGAGAAGGGGCCGGCTGCTCCGCGTGGAACAGCGGGTGGAGGGCAACACCCGCATACTCCTCGAGCTGTGTTCGAATCTGTTTGCTGATCTCGGCGATGGCGTTTTGCCTGTGAGGAAGGTCGAGATCCTGCACCAGAGTTTGAGCAAACTGGTCGGTCGAGATCAGTGTCTCGTGGAGATTCCAGCAGAAAATATCTCGCAGCTTGTAGGGCACCGTCATCTCCTGCTGTCGATACTGAGGGAGGGAGATGTCGACCGTGTTGGGGTTCGGTGTTGGAAATGGAGGCGGGGGGACGAAGGCCGGAACATCCAGGTCGATCCGGATCGGAATCAGTGTGAGCGGCAATGTAGCCTGCACCGCATTCTGCTGATCACTCCGAGCCAGACGATGCTTGGCCATCCAATCGCGCCAAATGCCCTGGACGTCGACGGGCTGCTTGGTGTCCTTGCCTGCCTTCTCGGCGAGGTCTTGCCTGCTGACCGAGTCCTCCTTGCGCAAGCTTCTCAAGCCGGTGGGTCGTCTTCGGGTGTCGTCGCTATCCTCATCCAGGTCGTCGTACCCATCTTCGGCGTAGTTGATGATGGTAGTGCCTCGCTTGGTCGTTCTTGAGACAGGGCCAGAGGGCGCGCTCGGCAGTACGGGGGTGAGGAGGGAGTTGTTGTAGCCGCGCAATCGCGGCGCGTAGCTCGACAAGAACGCCTGAGGCTTTGATCGTTCCATTGTGTGCGTTAGGAAACCTCGAGGGTCATCCTATGCTGGACCAGTAAAGGGAGCTATGCCGACGCGCGAGGACTTGTCTCTCGCTTTTGCTCCAGTGCGCCGGAACGCGAAAAGGACCACCAAGGTGCCGGAGCCTGTGCGAAAGTGATGCAAAGTTCACAGTCGTGGAATGGGAGGGGACGTGGTGACTTTGGCGTGTCTGTTGTGATGGCTTCAACGCTCGATGCTTGATGGAGTCGCGAACTGGGGGCCTTTTTCTCAATCGCGTCGCTCACTGTCTGCCACAAATTCGGCGTTTCCCTTGGAAAGCACTGACCACCTGGGTATAGTATTATGTAAGCGTGGTTGATAGCCTACCCTAGACCTTCACCTCGAAGCCTTGTTTTCTCTTGGCAACTATGAAGTTGGGATGAATCGTTGATACTGGCTTGATCTGTAATATTATTCCATTTTAATTTCCATGCGTAATTCCTTCCTACTCTTGATAGGTTACTGATAACCCCGTGCATGCTTGATGATAATCCAACTGACAGTTACGAAGTATGTACATGAATGAACCCCTGACTTCCCAAAAACCGTTACAGCGATCCACACGTTGAGATTTAACCGTTGCGCAACACATTCGTGTATTACATCTCGACCCAACTAGTTTCCGGGGGCCCACGACTAATCGCTAGTCGCTGCTCCGAACGGTGTCTGCCCAATTCTTGCGGTCGTCAGTGGTGACACCTCGTCGACAGGGTAGACTCACATATTTCCTTCTGGGTAGAAACGGCAAACGTCGAATACTCTGCATGGTTCAGACACGCTGTATGCTCTCGCGCAAGCGATGTGAGTTGTTGATGACCACATGCACTGGGCTGTGGTTGTTAGCTTCAAACACAATTTGTCAAAGCGAATGACCACTTACACCAATGAAGCCAAGGCTCCTTTCCATCGCTGATGGGCTGTCCCGTGTAAAGCCTCTCTTGCGAAAGCCAAGCCTTGACGGCATTCTGAAGAGGCGTGTCGTGGACGGCATCGCACTGGGTGGCTGTCTGCTGAAAGATATTTTCACCTTGCAAGGGGCGGAGCTCAGGAGGTGCGTGACTGAAGGGTTGCGCTCCGGCTCCCATCTGGTTTGCCCAATACTGTGCGTAGGCTGCGAGATCCGGGCTCTATCCTAGAGGGTTGATGCCTTTGGCTTGACGGGCTTGGTTGATTGCGTTGATGGCAAGGACGAGGTCATCGTTTGCGGAAACAAGGGTGGCAAAGAGGAAGAGGGCCAAGGAGGTAAGAGTAGGAATAAGCTTCATCATGATAATTATAGGAGTTTTCTATAGAGGAGCGAAGGGGTGATAATCAGATACTAGTCAATAGGAAGATATGATGGTAGAATTTCTGCAAAGGTTGGGAGTTGAAGATGTTGAAGGGAAGGGATCACAAATTCTCTGGGACTTCGAAAGTGATGGTTTTAAGAGAAGCATTACGAGGAAAGAGCGTCCTTCCTCCCAGTACTTGTAATTGCTTAACTTGGTAGCAACCGTTTATTCAAAGCAAGTCCACACATGGGCCGAGTCCTGCCATGTGGGCTTGATGATATCCACGGCAGGCACATAATTCAGGAGGATAGTATTGGAATCAACGCCTCTACTTATTTTTTCATCCATATTTCCAGACATTTATCGGCCTCGTCTGTCTATATGTGACTCGAGTGCAGTCAAAATGTTCAAGTTGACCGTGTAAGTGCGCCAACTGCCGTGATTCGTCAAGATTCCATGATGAACCTTACTAAGTACCCGGACCCACGAATGACGTCTCGCGGCAAGCAACCCCGGATGTTAAAACATTTCTCGATCCCTCAACTCCAACTTGACCATCACCACTTACATCCACCAAAAAAAAAACCCCACCTTGCACCCTCACCCTCACGACGAAAAAAATGGCCTCTCGCTCAACACCAATCGTTTCCTCGATCCTGCGCCAGCTCCGCTCGCAACCCCAGCGCATCATCCGCGCTCGCCCCGCCGCAGTTTTCCAACCCTTGATCGCCTCCCGCGCGGCGCATTCGATCCCCCGCCCGCCGACGCAAAAGTACGCGCAGCCCAATCGCGAGCAGTCACAACCCGGAGAGGAGCCCACGAGCGAGGGCGAGCGACCAGAAATTAAGCCATCGTACTATCAGCTGTCGTTCACCTGCGTGCCTTGCGGCCATCGCTCCCACCACAACGTCTCTAAGCAGGGCTACCACTACGGCTCTACGCTTATTACCTGCCCCGGATGCCGAAACCGTCACGTCATCAGCGATCATTTGAATATCTTTGGCGACCGCAAGATAACCGTCGAGGATCTCATGCGGGAAAAGGGACAGCTCGTCAAGAGGGGAAGCTTGGGCGAGGACGGCGATATCGAGTTCTGGCCAGAGGAATCTCTTGCTCAGTCTGAAGAGGGAACTGGAAAGACCGAGACTTCATAAATCGCCATATGGATTTCAAAATGTACGAATAAAGATAAAAGAGCACCATGTTGTATGATAGAGTAGAGGGCATTGGGTGGCGTTGGTAGGATACCCTTCTCATAGACAAAACATATTGATAAAGATTCGCCTTGATGGCGTTGTATATTTTCCCAATCTCATCTACAGTGAACTTTTATATATCCACAAGCAAACGCCTTGAAATAGGTGCTATCTAATGCCGAAAACTCCCAAAACGCCACTTGATGCTCGACCACAGCTTCTTTACCACCCCTTGTACGACTGCCTCATCACCTTTTGCTCCTTGGATCGCGTCTTCTTCCGCTCCCTGTTCTTCTCAAACTTCTTCCGCTTGTCCCGTCCATACTTCTCGGGGTGTGCGAGCGCCTCGATCTTCCTCTTGCTCGACCGTTGCTCTCTCTTGGCCCTTACTTCCTCCCTGATCGCCAGCAGCTGCTTCGTGTACTCGGCCGTTCCAAACTTCTTCTGCAGGGCATCCATGAGAATCTGCGCTCTGGTCTTTAGGCCTTCGTGCTTTGTCTTGAAGAGCTCGTCGTTGGAGAATGGCGGCGCAATCGACGGGTCGGTGAGGTTGTGTAGGGGCACCAGAATGGTCTTGAGAGATGGCTGCAGGCGATCTAAAGGAGACCTGCGGCAAACAGTCTCAAGAACCTCCATGGCAGCAACCTTGGGCGTGATGGCAACGGCTCTGGGAGGAATCTCCCTTCGGATGATATGAGAAAGCTTCCAGAACAGATGCTGGAGATCCGTCTTTAGTTGCTTCTCCTCAACTTCATCAGCGTCCTCCTGCTCCTCTACCTGTTCCTCACTTTCACTTTCTTCCTCTTCTTCAACTGGAGGTCGCACGGGCAGGCGAGGAGCCAGGAAAACGAGAACCTGAACAGCCTCTGCTCCCAGTTTCTCATCCACATCACGAGTCGCCACAACACCAAGTGCTTGCCTGACAAGGTCCTTTACCTTTGCTAGATCAAGTTTAAGTCCATAGCTGCCTTCCACTGACTCGCCAATAGGGGTGCTGCCAGCCTTCTGTGCGAAATCAGCCAAGAAGGAGCTGACCAGCCCAACGGACGCCACCTTGACAGGTGTGTCAGGATGAGAGAGACACTTGGCGGTGTTCGCCCACATGTCCTCACTATTGCTTGCCAGAATCTTGTCGGGGAACACGGTCATAGAGGCTCGGACAACTCCAAGCGCAGCCTCCAGAAGCTCTCCGTCAACCTCACGGATATCCTCAGCTTCAATAACGCCGTTGACCTTGGAAATGACAAGCTTGAAGTCCTTCTTGTTCTTCGAGGCGTTTTCATGGGCTTCAAGGTAGTAGCCAAAGACTTGAAGGGCAAGCTTGATAACTGCCTCATTCCCATCCTTGTCGAGCCACGAACGCAACAGACCCAAGAAGGTCTGCGTCCTCTCCTTGTCAGCCTTGCGGAAGATCTCCTTTAGCAGCTCACCCGCTGCAAGTCGACACTTCTCGCTGTCGTCGTTGGCAAGGACAAAGAAGAGCGGGAGGAAGCAAGTGGCGGCAACTTCTTGGACGAAGTCATCAGAAGACTTCATGAGCAACAGGTGGACAATCTCCATGACAGACAAACGACCACCTTCTCGGTCGTACTTGAGATTGGCGACGATAAAGTTTAGCTGCTTGGCCCAACGGGCCTTCTTCTGGGGGTATTCTCGAATGAACTGGAAGAAGGCGCCTCTTGCCAGATCACGAGTATCCTTGTCGTCGTTGGTGATCATGACTGTTCCGACATAGTCCATCGTGTCGTAGATGGCCGCGGTTTCAATATGTCGGTCCAGAACCGATCGCAAAAAGTTGAACGTGACGTGACGATACAGGGGCTCGGTCAGATCATCCTTCAGTTTGGCAAGCAGCATGTCGATTGCCGCGTCCTTGACTGGTACATCTCGACGGTCTCGAAGGACAACGGCCAGCATCTTGAGCGCTGCTTGAGACAGATCAGTCGTGGTGGAGACCGCCATCGAGATGCTTTTTGTTGCTTCCTTGACGGCAACCTTGTAGAGCTTATCGGCCTGGTCATCAGGGAACGGCACCTTGACGATGACAGCCAATAGTCTAAAGGCTGAGATCTTCACCTCATCCTCTCCGCCCACAAAGGCATCACCCAGAATAGGGACAAAGCCAGAGATGTTGGCAGCATTTCTCAAGCTGTCGTGCTTCTTCAAGATGGCCCGAAGAATATCGACGGCGAAGCGAATGAGCTTGTAGGTGTTTTTGGTTGTCCTACCTCGCTCGCCGCTCTTCTTGGCACCCTTCTGGACCAAGTACTTCTTGACCCTCGGGTCGATCTTCTCTTCAACTTCGGGCTTCTGTGAGTTGTAGACGTCTTGAATGACCTCGTAGCAGAAGATGAGAGTGTCACGGCTTTCGGCAGCTGGGTTTTGAAGGAGGCCGGCAGTAATACGCGTCATGAGAGCATCAATCTTGCGAATCATCTTGAGGTCAACCTTTTGCATCAGGAGGGCCCGCAGAGGCCTCACGAGATCAATGAGATTGCTGATGGACGCATTCTTGGCAATCAGCTCCATCGAGTCCTGGCTCTTGCTGCTCTTGATCTCCTTTGTCTGGCTGGTGTATCCTTCGGCATCCTTCTCCTGTCCGATCACGCCGAAAATGTCGTCCATGATAACCATCACGATGGTTGGAAGGCAGTAGTCCAAATCACCAGGAGAGTAGCCAGGGATGACTGCAACCAAGATCGAGTGCATCGTGTACGAGAGCACATGAAGCTGATATCCTCTGGTGAGAGCGCCTCGAAGTTCCCTGAGAATGAAGCCAAAGAACGAGGGGCCAAGGTTGACAGCGATCTTGACAAGGGTATCTCGAGCCATGTCTCGAGCCTCCACAGATTTACTTCGAAGAATGTGGCTGATATCTGTCAAGACACCTGCCAACTTCTGGTCCATTTGCTCCGCAGGTAAGAGTTTCAGGAGCCTGATAATGACCACACCAACAGGGACACGGTAACTGACCTCCGACTCATCCTTCAGATGAAGATGCTTGATGAGCGTAGGCAGGAATGTGTTTTCCACCTCGGCATGCAGCTTCTCTGACTTTGGAATCGTGAGAGGAAGCCTTGTGCTGGTGGATGACGAGGCATCGACTTGGTCCACTTCCATGCGTTCCTCTGGAACCTCTTCAGATGCAGCAATGAGGGCATCAGAAAACTTGCCCAGGAGGCGGATTGTCTGCTTCTGAAGATCGGGCTTTGACTCAACGTAGCCGATGTACCTCTGGAAGGTAGTACGGTAATGCTTCCAGTGCAGAGACTTTGCCAGGTTACCAATAGTATTGGTCGCCTGTGCACCGAGTCCATGGTCATCGCTCCCATCAGTACGACCGAAGATGAAATGCTCCAGAAGTGGGATGAAGAACTGAGCAAGATTCTGGCTACCCATCTCCTTCTGGTTGTTGGCAGCCTCCAGAATGTGAAGAGCCTCCAACTGCCTCGCGGTCGCGGGACTCAAAATGTTGAAGAAGAAGGTTGGCTCTGCAGACTCCTCTGTCCTGTCATTCAGCAAGGCGCTGAGGTCAGCAATGGGCTCCCACTCGGGCATTGTCATGATGAGGTGTCCCATGACTCGGAGATACTCTCGTCGAGCGGTGTCGGAGGGTTCACGGGCTCCGACATAGAGAGCAGGGAGGATGACGTCTCGTAGGTAAGTGCTGAACTTCTCCTTTGAAGCATCAACTGTGCAAGCAGCCACATCTCGGATGAATCGTCGAAGGCCATCGGCCGAGTTTGATGAGAGAATTCCAAACTCTTCGTCGTCTCGGATATGGAAAATCAGGTTGTGAAGCAGAGGAAGCCACTGCTTCGGAGTGAGAGGAACCTCTCGGTCACCTGAAATGGCACTGAAGGCGGCCAGACGCTTGTCGTAATCTGGTTCCTCGATCCGACCCTCTTTGAACGAATTGAGGGCTTCGCAAAGGCCAGCAACTTCCACCAGATCATTGTCTTTTCCAGCGAGAGCCAGCAACGCCCTTGACAGGGACTGTCGGTTCTCTTGATCCTTGAAATAGCTGAAGAGGGATGAAACAGTGTCGTACACGTCGTCAAGGAGTGATCGGTCCTCAACGGCATTGGAACGTGTGACGTATTGTTCGACAATGAGAAGGATTCTGCCCTTGAGCTTGGGACTGACTCGTCGTGGGGGCTGGTTCAAGAGGAAGATGGAAATCTTGATCACAGACTGAATGTCTCGGGGATCCTGAACAACCGGTGCCAAAGACAAGATGGTCTCCACAGAAGCTTCCAACAGGTCATTGCTGAGGCCGGACATGTCCAGAGCCTTTGTGATCTGGGCTAGGATCGCTGCGGCATTCGTGTCAAGGAGCTCTGCCTTGATAACCTCGTTGTACTCTGACTCTTGAGCTGGCGCGTTGGCAAGCTTCACCAGGTTGCGAATGATGGCTAGCACGTGAATCTTGACCTCGTCTTTGCCCTTGGTTGAGAGGGTCTCAATGACCTTGGGAAGAACTCCATCTGGAAGAACCTTTTCGTGTGGCGCGAGGAAGAGAGCAACACGAGGAAGAACTGACCAGGTCGAGAAGAGCTGCAGCATCCCCGACACTCCTTGAGTCGTCTCGACAGGTAGATTGTCAAGTCTTGGAACAACAACTTCTTCAATGATGATCTCATGATACGGCGCCCACTGGAAAGATTGAGCGTTTTGGAAGAGCGCATTCAGACATTTCAAGCCAGTCGAACGGATCACTCTGAGCAGAGAATGTGTGCTGGCCTTTTCCTCCTCCTCCTCGTCAGGGGGGTTTTCCGGATCCGCGCCATGTCCGCTGAGTTGTCGACAGGCGAAAACAAGACAGTAAAGAACAGCATTGAGGAGGGTTTCGACATAGGGCGTTGCGTTGTTTCCAAGCTCAGAGATGACGGAGGAAATCATGTTGAGGAAACCCATTTGTTTTCGAACAGGGAGCAAGGGCTCGTTGAATATCTTCTTGGATGCGCCGACGACCTTGACACCCTTCAGCTTTCCGGTGGCGATGTCCAAAAAGCTACCCATATCCTCAACGCTGAGATTTCGTAGAACAGCAAGCCTGGTTGCGTGTAGTCCGTGGCGACCACTAGCCGCGCCCTTCTTGGAGATGGTTCGACCATAGAGCAATCGAAGGAGGACAGGCATCAACTCGGATCGGTGTTCCGCCTTAATGGCACTGTCGTCCTGAAGGAAGACAGTAAGTTCGTTCTTGAACCGAGCTTCATCAAGGAGGAACTCAAGGTTTTCTTGGTAGGTCTTGATAGCCTCCTGCTTCCACGCAAGGATAGCCTTCAGAGTAACCTTCTGAACTTCAACATCACCATTCTCCATCAGCTGAAGAAGTGCAGCATAGACTTCTTCGTGCTGGTATAGGACTCGAGGGTTGATGAACTGTGAAAAGACGCTAACTATGGCTTTGCGATCCGCGAGAGACCAGGTGGCGCCTTCAGAGGTATCTTGCTCATCAGCTGAGTCAGGGGTTCGGTCGTCGTCGGCCGCCCATGCGAGAAAGTGAGGAACAAGGTGACGAGATCTTCTCTCTGCGATAGCAGGGATTGCGTTGAACACTTTGAGCGCGCGTGATCTAGAGTTGCCAGCCGCAACCTCTGCTGTCCGCTGCTTCTCATCGAAACTCTGCAGCATCAAGTCATCTGGGCGGTCAATGGCCTCTTCCACCTCATCTGCAACTTCCCCAAGCCGGCGCACTGCGGTGCATTCAAAGTCTGAAACAAAGGTCCGACCTGAAGACTGGGTTTCTGGCTGTGAAGGACCCCAGCGAGCCGAAGGAACCTTGAGCCAACGGAACGCAACCTCGCAGATCGCTTCCTCTCCAGCCTTGGTCTGGGCGATTTGCTTCATTGTCTCCACGGAATCGTCCCAGACGGGCGAGAGCTTGACTGTCAGCATACCGAAAAGGAAAGACGGAACTGCCTGCTGCAGCCACGACTTGTCCTCAAATGAAGCGTAACTCTGGCCCAGCTTGCGAAGGTGCATAGCAATTGTTCTTGTGTGTGCGAGGCTCAGTGGAGTCTGCTCAACTTCGATCATAGTGTCAATGGTGCTGAGGGCATCTGTGATTGGGTTGAGTGTCTTGAGTAGTTCCAAAGATGCCAGGCGAATTTCATGAGACGGAGAGCTAAGATTGTCAATCAATGACTTGATGACTGGATCTTCTTCGCTTGTCGAACTCTCACTGCTTGTGCTGCTTTGTCTCTCGGTTGTCTCTTTGCTTCGAAGAATCTCCTCATAAGCAAGATAGGCGTGGAGGAAGCCAATAGACTGTGCGAAGCGTGGTACGGCAGCTCGCAACAAGGGGCTCAAGGCAATGTCGACAGATCCAGCAGCCTTGCTCATACGAAGGTATGCATGGAATCCTTGACCAACAATAAAGTGTACCTCATCAGATGCAAGAGATGAGGAAGGTCGCAGAGCCAACTTGAGTTTTCGGAGTAGAAGCTCGGCGATGCGAGCGTTTGTGGATGGATGAACCGTGGTCAACTCCAGAATTCGGAGTAGAGCAGAGTACTTTGGCAGACACCTATCCCTCCAGACCTGAGGATCCTTGTTGTAGGGTCCCCTCTCAGGGAAAGGCGAGATTTCCAAGCGCTCAAACTTGGAAACGATCTGATCCTGCCAGGCTTGCGGCATCCTGCAGCTGTCCTTTTCGCCCGCGGGCGGAAAAGCACGGTTCTCGATCATCTTGGGCAACAAGACACATAACATGTCCTCATTAGGGCCTTCAGACCAGTGGTTGGCAATAAACCTGACACAGTTAGTCCTGAGATTCGACATGGAAGCAGGGAAACTTACTTCTGGAAATCATTCCGGAACAAACTTCCAAAACGTTGAGCATCCAGCTCGCAAAAGTATGAGCAGAAAGGAATGAACCATTTCATGAACGGCTCCCGGCTCAGAGATTGAGTAAGAGAAACAATATGGGGTATTAAAGCGTCAATCGGCGCGTGATGCCATACAATGGCGATGTTGACAATAACAGACTTCCACACAACACTCTCGGCATCCTTTGGCACTTCGAGCGCCGCTTTGGTAACATTCGACAACATCTCGACAAAGTTGCGGATAAGAGGAGACCAGTCGGTCAGTCGATATCCCTTTCGAACGCCAGCCAGAGTGCCGTAGATCCTGAGTAGAGGGGTTGATTGCCACTGGTGATCAGCCGCGGAAACACGCTCCATGTTTGCCCGAATCGACTGATGAACTCCCTCAGCGAAGTCTCCAAAAGTGTCGACAGTCGCATGGTGAATCACGCTGGTGAGAACACCACAAACGACATCGGTCCAGATAGTCTCCTCTGCGAGGGAGCGCTCCTCCTCAGGAATAGCATCGACCAAAGCGGCAAAAATCGTTGGACCAGTCGAGTGAATAATGTTGTCAGTACCCTTGATGGCCTCGGCGAACATGGTCATCAATCCGTCCTTGTAGAGGGTAAACTGTCGGTCAGACTTGATGCTGATGAGATCGTCCCGCGCACATTCAACCAGGCGCTTGAGAGCTGTTTCGCGGTGCGACGGCGCGGCGGCCTTCTTTACCAGGAAGCTCAGGGCTTCAGCGGCGAATCGGGCGATATGGGGAGGATGTCGCGACTTTCCGAGTAGAGGTGCCATGACTTTGAATGTCGGTCGCAGGTCCGGGACGAGCAACTTGGAGAGGTACTTGAACAAAAAGGCGAGGGAGCCAAATGTCCACTCGATAACCTCGACAGGCTGAGGTTTGGCGGCGATTGCCACCATCAAATCCAAACTCCTTCCATAATGTTTCTCGAATCGAACTCCCAGGTCGTGTGCAAATGCTGTAAGGAGATCCAGAAGAGGCTCCAGAGCTTCCTTATCCTGGCCTGCGATAAAATCGGCCAAAAGGTCCATTATCCGCTGCTCGAAGTGCAGGAGCTGAGGAAGGCTCTCGCACAGCGGATACACCTTTGTCTTGAAGGCGGAGAAGGGCTTCGAGACATTGAGCTCTCCCCATTTCTGCAGCCCGGTCTGGAAGTACGACGTGGATGTCGAAAGGTCTTCGGTCTCGAGGTCATGGCGTCGAACTTTTCGCAACGGCTGCAGGGAACTGAACTTGGAGATCTTGGTGCTGAAAGACTCCCATCGATGATTCTTCTGATGCGGTGTTAGATTCTTGTTCTTTCGCACCTTGGCGATGCGCCCGGACGAGTTGGACGGCATCTTGGCGGTGTTGCACGCCGAAAAAAGAGATTTGTAGAGTGCGATTAGAGGTCCAAGTCTCGCTGCGAGAAGAGCTTCACCGCGAAGCGTCTCCCCGCCAAAATTTCCTAACTTTTTTTAACGGTAGATACGCGGCAAAACTGATAAGGCGGCGCTAGCAAGAAGCGCCCCACTCTGACCAATCAAGACCGCGCCGCAAACTCTTATCTTAAACGCGCCCAGGCACTTTCATCATCGCACCTGCAGCTTCGACTTTCATCCGCTCTCTTGATCGCGTGAGAAGCCAAGAGGTCCTCACCACACAACAGCCAAGATGGCGGCACCAAAGATGTATGTTTAACCCTACTGTTTGATTGCGACCCAAACTGACATTTTTCTATTTAGCATCGTCTTGGGCAGCCTCAATGGCCAGCTAGAAACCACCTTCAAGAAGCTCGCAACGCTGCACTCCAAGAACAACTTCTCCATGGCTATCCTCACCGGCGATGTATTTGGCCCCGACGACGACGACTCAGTTACTGCGCTACTGAATGGGACCCTGGAAGTTCCTCTACCAACCTACTTCACCATTGGCAGCAACCCTCTGCCCCCGCGCGTCGTAGCCAAGGCCGAGGCCGAGGAGGATATCTGCCCAAACCTTCACTTCTTGGGCAAGCGCAGCATCACCAAGACATCTGACGGCGTGCGCATCGTCGCCTTGGGTGGCCAGCTCGATACGAACATTGTTGCAGGCCAGTCAAAGGAGCAACACCTGCCCCTCCACACCGTCGATGATGCGAACAGCCTGCGCGGCGCCAACAGCGCCGATATCCTCTTGACCTCGATGTGGCCCGCAGGCGTATGGACCGGCTCGCAAGTTGCTCTCGATCCCACGAACCAAGCCTCCATTGCCGTTTCAGACTCCATCGCTCAGCTATGTGCTACTCTCAAGCCTCGATACCATCTTACCGCCTCGCCAAGCAACTTCTTCTATGAACGCGAGCCCTTTGTGCATCCCACCAAAGAGGAGTCCGAAAACCCTATCGTCACGCGATTTATCTCGATGGCGCCGTACGGCAATGACGCCAAGGCAAAGGCGATGTATGCGTTCAGTCTGAACAAGGCTGATGTTGCTATTCCCACGGGCGCTACGGCATCACCTTTCAACGCCCCCAAGAAGCGCCCAGCGAAAGACGACTCGTACAGCCGATATGGCCGCGACGACCGTGAGAGGGGCTATCGTGGTCGACAGAAGCATCGCCATCGTTCTCCTCCACCTGGTCCCGACAGATGTTACTTTTGTCTCTCCAACCCTAACCTCGCTGTTCACATGTGCTGCAGTATTGGTAATGACGCCTACGTCTCAACTGCCAAGGGCCCTCTCCCTACCTCTTCCACATTCGCTGAGCAAGGCCTCTCTTTTCCGGGACACTTGATCATCGTTCCGCTTCCGCACAACCCTACGATCCCGAGCATTGGCCCCGTCTCGAATCCTGAGGGTGAAGCTGCAAAGGCCTATAACGAGATGACGCGCTTTCGCGAGGCCATCCAGGCTATGATTTCCACCAAGAGCTCCCACAAGCTTGGCGTCGTCACATGGGAGATTAGCCGTGAGCGCAACGTCCATCTCATCTGGCAACTTCTTCCGCTGCCCGCCGACCTCATCTACAAGGACGTTGCCGAAGCTGCGTTCCGCGTCGAGGCCGAGAACCAGTCTTATCCGGCTTTCACCACCCGCGACCTCACCCTCGCGCAGCAGGCCGAGTCAGGGGGCGACTTCTTCCGCGTGTGGCTTTGGGCAGACGACGGCGAGGACCGCATTAAGGGTAAAACCCTCGTCATGCCACTGCCCTCTGACATGCGCTTCGATCTGCAGTTTGGCCGCCGGGTCGTGGCCAAACTCCTGGGACTTGAGGACCGCATCATCTGGAAAGACTGTGAGCAGACGGTCGAGGAGGAGACACAGGATGTCGAGGCTTTCAGAGAGGCGTTCAAAGAATGGGATTTTGCTGCTTGATACCCCTGAATGAAGATGCGCGTATATATATATATATATATCGGCAGCAACAGATGCATGCATGGGCGGCGTTCAAAAGGGCGGGTTTGGGATTTTTCATGGGCCACTTCCTGGGTCGAAATATGATTCGGAGCATCGAGATGGTATCTACCAAGAGATAAAAAAGCCGTCGTCTAATGCAGGATAGAGTCAGTCGGCCTTGATAGAACCAAGATGCAAACAAAGACAACTCAACCATGTGCAACTTGGCCCCTCTTATGCAACTTAACCCAATGACTGACTTGGCGGTGAGAGTTGATACTGTGCAACTTAATCCCTTTGCGTGTTACAAAATTCGTCGCACGATAGACTCAACTCGCTTACCACAACCACCAATCACAATAGAGAACCAACAGGTTTAACTTTAACTGTTTTCCCTCACTTGTAGGTATCTACTAGCCAGGGGAACCCCCCTTGGGCAACGTAATGTACAACCAGCAAAAACCACATCTTTCGCCAGCCATTGGACGTTTTTCCACACCGCCTGTCCAGCTAGTCCTACAGAAAAGTACAGCAGTAACAATCTTTCTTGGTACCGCAAAACCAGAGAGGCCCGGGATCAGAGAACAAAAAAAAGATACAAGGTCCAGGCCTGAGGGTTTGTTTGTAATTGCTTCCATCTTCCCCTATTTTCTCTCCTGGGAAGGGATATCGGAATATGTATGTTGAACAAAAAAAAAGTTGGTTAAAAAACCGGTCCCGTCGTGTCAGGTTGGGGGGTATAGGTGCGACAATATGCGCAGACGGGGTGGAGGTGGGTATCCGGAAGAGGAGGATACTGGTATCAAAAGACTGTCGAATAGAGTGTACCGAATGGCAGATGCGACTCTTGTGTCAGGCCAAGGTGGCCTTCTGTAGGTTTCCTTGTCTTGGTATTCCAAGGGGGTGGCTTTCAAGGGGGGACCACGGGTAGGGGGGATACGGAGACATCTGGTGTCGAAATGTCTATTGCGAGGAGCGCCACAGTCGCAAGGGAGATGATCTTCCCGCGACATGTCTCAGGAACCAAACGCAGATCGAAAAACCGCCAAGAACAAATGCATGTCGAGTAGCAAAAGAGAAGAAGAATAACGCGCACGCCCAAATGCTGAAGGGGAGGGGGTGGCTCCCATGTGTGTGAATGAGGTTCCATCAATGGACCAGGTACGTAGACGTGTAAATGTCGGAAAAAAAACCATGAACCGGTCTGTGATGCATAAAACGTGGAAAAAATAAAATCAATCGATGAGTGAGAACTCGCGCCGTGATCTATAAGCGAAAAGGTCGTTGCGGTCGTGGTGGTGCTATGAGCATGAGACGGATTAGGAGTAGAATTAGTTGCCAGGCGATGGTTGTCAAGGAAGACCAGGGCAAATATTATTGGAATCATATCGCCATGGTCCAGTGGCACGATGGATTCATCAGATGGAGGAGTTTTGGTGAGGAATCCGCTTAGCAACGTTGTCGGGATGAAGAGAGATGGATGCGGATGACCATAGACCTGAAAGAGCAGACTCGGTGAGACCAGCACCGATGGATGGAGTCAGGCTCTACCACGAGCACAGCAGACAAAGTCGGGAAGATCGACGTGTCTAGTATGAGGCCATACGACGGGTATGTGATCTCTCCCCGAGGATGGGTGAGTTGCCAATCATGGCAATGGGAGGGTATAGATGTCGTGATGAAGGTCGACTAGGAGCAGTCGGTGACTCGTCCACGCAAGGTCCACGCTGGCCAAAGGCAAAGGTCGCGGCACGGCTGAGGCCCTTGCGAGACTTTAGCCGACCCATCTCACGCTCGCAGGTGCGCTGGTGATTTTCATCCGACATCTCAACGTATTCTTGGGGGTAGCACCGGCCTCGGTGCTCAGCGAAGAATCCGGAATATCCACCATCCAGGATGTAGACTTCAGGATATGTAAGCTTGGGATATGACTCTGCATTCACGGTGCGATCCTCGGATCGGACATGACGAGCCATGAGGGGAGCACGGTGGGCCGAGTATTCGCAGTGGAAGATGAGGAGGACACGTCCGCTCATGGGAGTGTCGAAGAGCTGGCGGGTAAGGAGGTCCTTGTCATTGTAGTTGACAGCGCCATCGATGTGGCCACCATCGTACTCGTACTCAAATCGGCAATCAATCACCATCTTCTGGTCAAATTGCTCACAGTACTTTCCGTCCAAGACGTCCACAAGAGTTTCCCTGGTAATACGGGGGATAGTGTCGGTAGGATCCTCGGTAAGGAAGTGGGGGAGGGCGGGCTCCTGTGCCTCCTCGACATCCATAACCGATTGCAGGGCAGACGAGGTGCTCTCCTCGCCATCAGACTTGTTCTTCATGATGTCAGCGGGATGCTCGAACATGCTTAGTGACCGGCGGAACTGCTTTCGGTTTCTGAGAAAGGGGTTGGATTGCCGGCGAGCGTGGCAGTTCATGGGCGAGCCATTGCGAGCAGCGTTGAAGTTGAGGAACTGGGGTCGCACACGGGAGAGAGGGAGACCAGGGCAGGGGCTGTTGGCAGAGGCAGGTCGTCGCTCTTGGGGTGGTGATGTTGACTCGAAGCATTCACTGAGGGAGAGGTTGGAGCTGGTATGGCTGAGACGAGAGCCAGCACCGAAGCGGAAAGGGGGCAGTTCGCTGTCACCTTGTGACCGACTGGGCACCGCCGTTGTGCTGAGACCCTTCATTCGTGTGAGAGAAGGTCTCCGCGGCACAGCTATCCTGCGGCTAAGGAAGGACGTCAGTATGGATACACTCAGGAATGTGCCAATATGGGACTGACTCAGCCACGATATGCTTCGGCGGTTCCAGCGAAGACTGTCGCGAAATGGGAGCGGGTGAGTCGAGCATCATTTCGTCGTCAGCGGCTGGAGTTGCCCCAGGCGTCGGAGAAGAGATCTCAAATTGTGTGAAGAACGGTGCCTTGTGAGGTAGAGGCGAAACCTCCATGAGCTCGGTCAGGGGCGCGGGCGACGAGGAGGGCAAAGGAGGAGTCGTGACTGCTTCCATGAAGATAACCAATTAGTAACCTGGGGGGGCCAACTGAGGGCATGGACCCGTTGGG
The DNA here is from genome assembly GCF_000151355.1 of Fusarium vanettenii 77-13-4. NCBI lineage: Eukaryota > Fungi > Ascomycota > Sordariomycetes > Hypocreales > Nectriaceae > Fusarium > Fusarium vanettenii. The sequence goes on from NW_003315881.1 coordinate 1,600,955, forward strand.
CTTCTCACCTCGACCTTCCATGCCACCCATCATACCGGCAGTGAACAGGGCCCGTCTCGGAGTGGGGAATTGAGGACTGGTTGTGATGTTAACCAAAGACACTTGGCCCCGAGTACCAGGGACGGACGCGACGAACCTCGAGTCATTGTCAAGACGAAAGTTCTGGGACAAGTCAGCAGCCAGACTCGCAGCAGGCGAGGAACCCCGTACGTCCTTGACGTTGAAGTAGTCGGCCGTCTTGTGTAATTGCTCGCGCAGGCTCATTGTAGCAGAGGTGACCGAGGCGGTCGAGTAGTGAGGGTGTCCACGGAACACATCGCGACTGCCCCATCCGGGGACGGGCATTGGGCGGTGCAGAGCCGCAAGGGGAGAAGAAGCCTCCATGGTCGAATAGGTAGGCGGGTAGCAGGGAACGATTCGAAGAAACTCGAGTTGAGTCGAGCTCTGACGAAGCACGCCAGCTATCGGTAGGTGTTCGGTATCAACGACACGGCGATGGAAGATGCAAGAGGATGTTTCTGCAGTAAGTCAATGCTGCAGCAACTCCTCTACCAAGATACTATCGAATGAGTGTCTGAGCAAATCCCTTGCGAGTGTCGTCCGTCTCGAGGTCGACTCGTTGGTCAGGGAGTGATCTGGTAGGAGGTTGGCTCGTAGCGGGGCCGGTGTCGACGTCGTTTGTCGTTATAATCGTTCGAAGGACATTTGAGGACGTGACGAGCGAGTGTCGACGCAATCGTGGATTTCGTGAGAGACAGTCGTTACGAAGCAAGTCAACGCAGGAGAGCCGGGAGATAAGGCCCAGTCTCTTGAGTTGGACGAGATTGTGAGGAGAGTTGGACTTCTAGAGCGTGGGCAACTAGACTAGACCAAGTGCCAAAGTGACCGGGGGGGTCGCCAGGTGCGTTGCTGGGCGGATGGCGGAGGACCAAACGCGCACACGGCAGAGGCAGAAATACGCACAGGACCAGGCAGAGACAGATGCGATGCAATGCAGTGCTTCTGGGCCAGGTACCCAAGACCTTGTGTTCCACCCAAGGACAAGACGATAAAAAGATGACGGAGAAATAAGCCCTCTAACTCTTATCCTGCCTTCCTTCTTGTTCTGTCTTTCGTCTCGTCTTGGGCCACGGTAGAATGAATTGTTCGGCCGGGTTCTTAATTAGTGACGAGGCGTTGCCCGAAGTACAGTGATGCAGAGGAACGAGTGGTTGGAGTTGGATGGATGATGACCAGAGGTCGACGACGACGGGATGGGTGGGAAGGGGGACCAAGGCAAAGATCTGGATGCGGGAGCAGAAGCCTTTTCAATGGCCGTCTCAAGAAGACCCAGTCACCCAAACCCAGGCAGGCCTGGGATGGAGTTTTTTCAGGCGATCCCAGGTTGTTAGGGGTGATTTGGGAGCTTGCTGGGGCCCTGGGGGTCGCTGGGGAGCGCCGACTTACAGTGGAGTGCAGAGGGTGGTTCAGTGGACGCTCCAGGGGGTGTGAGAACCTCAAGCCTCCGACCCGGAGGGGGTGTGGAGGGCGTGCACCATCAGGTGCCGTCCATGCCATGGCTCCTCGACAGCATTTTACCCACAAGGCACAAGGCACGGCCAGGGCCTCGCTGCGCTCCAGCTGCAGGAGGCCGTGAAGCAATCACAGCGCGCGCCGGTCCTCCTCAGCCAGCCCGCCGCCCACCCGCGAGGGCCGCTGTCGCCGCTGAATGGACGTCGCCCCGGAGGCCAGCGCGCGGTTGCTCAGCGGAGGTGGGGACGTCACCTTGGGGGGAACCTTGCTCGGGCGCTTAGCGGCCACGCACTAAGCTTCCAGCGGACAAGGTCCCCAGGTGCTAGCTAACTTAGCAACTGGCAAGAAACCAGGCCGAGGAGCTAAGCTATGCCAACTGCGATGAGAGGTCTGTTCCTTGGATTGGATCCAATGCTGTGCAGCCGAATGTGGGTGTTTTGCATTAACTGCCCGGGCTGGGCTCGGTATTCCATTCCCTCGTGCTGAAGTGTCTTGTGCTTGCTTTACCTTAAGCTTAGGCGTTGTCTGGACTTGCAAGTGCAAGAGCTACCCAGAGCTTTCCCATTCCCAAGCAGCTTCTAGAGCTTCAGCCCACTTTTCTCCCACGGATGCACAGGCACAAACGTCAGGTTCGCATAAAGAATACCACCCACACTGGCTGGGCGAAATACATGGGCCAGTCTCATCTTTGGCTCTACTTATCATTGAGAGGAGAAGCAGGATTCGAGCTGGTTTCGAGAAATCAAGTTGCAAGCGTGCAAGGCCACTGTTTGGGCTACTCTTCAGATCTTGCATCATCATCATGGCTCAACTCAGCGACCGCTTCTGGCAAGACTCGCATCAATCATGGCCGCCGACCGACCGTGTATTTCTCCCTCTGTACTGGCTGGCATGCCCACCCCAGACAGCCTTGCTCACACACGCACTCGCTCATCCACATCTCACACACTGGTCCCGATGCGTCTCTATGCCATGCACCGACCACCTGGGTTACATCATCGCGTCCAGGGCAAGAGGCGGTGAGGGCGTCAACATATACAACCCATGCATGGCCTGAGATGCGTCCTCTCCCGTCCCGCGATACCTAATCAACGGTCGATTCCAGTCCCTGGTTGGCGTCGGCCGAGTAACATATGCAACAAGCAAGAGATAGATGAAGACCGGCAGAAGACAACAAAGGGAGCACGCTTGACTCGAGCGTGCGTGCATGCGCATCGTCGGCCCACGTATTCATCGAGGGACAAAGAAAACGGGCCTGCAGGAAAATAGAAGAGCCACAGGACTCGATCTCAAGCCATCAATACACGCCACAGACCCAAAGCTTCAACTGGGCTTTGTCTGGCCCTCGAAACTCAGTACTATTCCGGTCAGATCTGATCTGGAATATGGATGCTGTGGCTTGGTGCAGCACCCGCGTCTAGTTTCATTCAATTCACTATTCCTCCGGGATTGGATCAAAGACTCGACAACAATGCCCCTCTCGTCACGTCAGTCGTATCTTTTGTCGCCCAGCCAGACATTCGAGATGGGGGGCGTTTCCATGTGTAACGATCCAGCAACTCGGGGCCGGCTACCGCTGCTTAGTGAACGCCTTTGTCTATCAATCTCGACGCTCGTTCGACCATGCAGGCTGCCACAGGCCCGGAACGGCGACATGCCTCCGCGACCTGGTTGAGACAGCGACGGTTGAGTCGCAGACGTCTAAGTCCGGCGTCGGGGCTCTCTCGTCACTGTCGTCGGGGCAAAACGAGACAGGTAGAGTGATTGTGAGTCGACTCTGCGGCTTCATCTCGTCCAAACAGAAGAGCCGCCCTGCTTCCCCCGAATCGAAATCTCCCTCCCTTGAATGCAATTGTGGTCCGTCGCTAGCTCGTCTTCTTTGTCCTCGGCGGGGATCGCCTTTGAGGCTTTGTCCCTTGCCTAGAGGCTCCAGAAGTCTCCAGTTCAAATGTCAAAATGTCTCCCTCTGGTGGACGGACGGGCCTCTATCCAGCGCTAGGAATAGCACAGCACAACTCGGTGTCAGTGTCAGTGCAAGCATTCCCATGCCCACACCCGCCCATCTAGCACTGCCAATCGTGCTATCCCGGGGGTCTTTGTGCCTCGAGCGCCCCAGGAATGACGTTAACTTCCCGGCCGTTCGCCTGGGATCTTGGCTACCTACGACCGACGACCAAGGAAAAACCGGTTCTTGGAAACACTGCCTCGGATGGAACAGTTCATGCTCCTTTGACGGCCCCCCGGCCTTTGACCATCTTGTACCTGAATCCGCCCTGGCTCCCCTCATGTGCGCTGTGTTTCAATTGCTAGGCCCTTGCTCCAGCTGGGTAGGCAAGCTCCCTTCCGTCGACCCCAGGAACATCCAGGACCTGGCCGCCTCGGCGTCTCTCGGATGCCCCCGTCATGTACGGACAAGCCAGGGCCCTGCTGAAGTCTGAAGCCGCCGGCGCCCGTGTAACCTTTCACGAGGCCATCCTCCCCAGGTCTCGGCCTCGTCGCTGAGCGAGCATATCCCCGTCAGAAACCTTCTCAATGTTCCAAGCCTCTCCCAATGCAGACGCTGTGGCGAGCAAGGAGGAACCATCAAAACGGCTTCTCGCACGCTGAGTCGCTGAGCCTGCGCTGGAGCCGTCGTAGCAGAAAATCCAGGGTCCCTCCTCTACTCTGTCTCAGACAAATCACACCAGGGCTCAGAAACAGAACAACGGGTTCCACACCCAGCAACAGCGAATGACAGTGGTAGATTGGCGATTTGGACAAAGGTCGACAGAGAGTGACTCCGAATAGGCGCGGTGATGCTCAATCCGGCGAAAGCTTGGCGATCGAAGCCAGAGCTTACGGAGCTTTTTACGACTCATACAGAGACAACGAGCCATTGTGCCTCAGAGATTCAGAGATGGGATACCACTTGACTCGACAATTGACACTGACTGACGCGGCTGACGCTGACGCGACGACTGCCAGAATCGCAGCTCGGCGGTTGTGCAAGGTTACCTCGAATCCATGATACCAGCTGCAGTTGCTCGGTTGGCAGCAAGATCCAACCCATGTCTAGCTCGATGCTAGTGTCCAGAGAGAGCAGTTGGAAACGGCATCGCAACAGGGAACAGAGAGCGGATAGCAGCTGGGCAAGGTGAAAAGGAGGGGGCGTGTGAGCTATTGTTAGCTGTAGTTCGCTGCGCGTACGCGACCAGTTCATGCTCGCAAGACGTAAACTCAGCCCATTTGGCAGCGTAATTGCTTCAGGTTTCTTGTGTCCCCCCCATGCTCGATCCATCAGGCACAGAAACTCCCTTCAACAGATCCAATTGCCTTGCCTTGCCTTGCAGGCTGCGGGATCCCTCCCTAAGGCTGAGGATGCGGTTCGCAGATCACCCCAGACACTAGGTCTAATTACTCGACGACCACCTGCCTCTCGCTTGAGCAATTGCTCCGTACGGACAGATACGCAAGATACGCGCGCTGGACAGAGACAATCATTTTGATTCGGATGCTGCAGAAGAGAGGAAACACAAGGGCGGGCTTCCAGACTTTCCATGGCTGGCATTTGACTCTCCCCAATGTCCGACCCCACGTGCGCATGACGGGTGCAGGAATGCAGACATGGTGAGACTCTGGTGAATTAAGGCCAAGCTCGAGGATGGACGGATGGCTTGCTCTCCCGGCCACCTCTTTTTTTCTGACAACCGCCGCGTAGATCGACAGTATCATGTCGCCAAATGACATGCCTTGCAGACCCCAGGAAAAGGTCTCCGATGCTACCTACCAAGCTGGGAATGAATCCCAGGCGTGGCCAGATACGGGCACCGAGGGAGAGGCAAGGCAAGGTGCTCCGTAAAGCAGGCTATGTCGCGCCGTGGCGCCGAGATTGGGATGCCGTCAAGCAGTCAATAGCAGGCGTCATTCGCTGCGGGGGTTCCGGGTGCCAAGGATGAGCATTATCTCTAACTTGATAGTTAGAAAGCTGGGCAGCCTCTATCATGGGGAAAGCCTCCAATGGCAGAGTGTCGCGGTAACGAACTCGGGTTGCTGATCATCTCATCCACCAGACCCCGCCCTCATCCTTGCTCTCTCTACCTTTTTCTGAGACACCTCAAGCTCCAGGGTGAATGAAGCTTACGTCTTTTTCCTTCTTTGTTCAGCCGGGCGCTTGCAGTGTCGAGTTTCGAGCGCATTGATGTTCCTCGGCCTTGTCCTGCCGAAGGAAGCTCTGAACCTCGAGTTGGAGGTGGACGGGGCGTTCGCTTTGATGGAGTCGATCGTGGATCTTCTTTTTTTTTTTTTTTTTTACGAACACTCCGGGTCAGATGAGATCGACCTTGTCTTGGTGTTTGTTTTTTGCTGGTTTCTTTCGGGTCTCCATTTGAAGGGAGTTTCTTTGAACCGTGAATAGGCCCAAGTTGATCTGGTTGGTGAGTTCTTTGTTGGGAACCGCCCAGTCTTTGTCTCCAATGGATGGACGTAAGCTCTCCCTTGACATGGCTGTCAGTTACTCAAAGGGAATTGACTTTTTTTGTGACATCCGTCCACCCATCAACTCCATGAATGGGTCCTCGTGAGAGAGAAAAGCTCTGGCCGCTCAGCACCACCAACTGCCGGCAATCGTCCGTTCAGCCCCTCCTCTCGAAACAAGAAGCTTCCCTCAAGCTATCGTTCTCTACTGTCTGGTCTGGCACAGCCTCCGCCGCGCGTGCTGATGCTATCGCTGACACTGCAGCAACACCACCACCTCGGGAGCTTCTTGGACCGGGGTCCTCCCCTGTTCGCCAAAGTCCAAGTGTGCGTCTAGCCCTAGACAGGTTGAAGGGATGGGATGGGGTTCGCATGGGTGTGAAAGAGGGAAAAATAACTGGAGTCCAGCTGCCTCTGGCGCACCGCGTCGGATGGATGAATGGATTTGGTAAAGTCAAGTGTGCTCTATTTCATTAATTGAAATATCAGTCTTGAAGTAGTCAATCGCAATGATGACATGTATTTAAGTCATGTCTTTAATTAACTACGAGCTTCAAAGACATCAAGTCCAGCAAGCGCGTGAGAGAAAAAAAAAAAGTCGCGACAGGTCGGATCGATTTGTTTACTTCCTACCCTTTTTGGCCGTGAACCCGAGCCAGATTTAGCTGCATCATTCGTGCCTGGGAGCTGCAGGAAAGGGCTCCGTCCTTGTGACTTCGATTGCGACGAGTCAGCGGCCGCCGTTTATGATGGTGTGCCCTGAGGCTTGCATATCGATTGTCAGCATCAGCATTCAACCAAGAAACAGGAGACTTGAGCAGCATTTCTATGCAGCCCATCGGTTTCAAACAAGGAGCTTGGTCCATTGCTTTTTGTGCTCCATGCCATGGCTAAATTGCCCTGTAGATATTACGGACGGGACCGTCCAAGGCTGACGATCAAGGGCTCCATCTTTGTTCCCATGTTCCGCCATGAAGCAGAGGCCATGCTCAATGCTCAATCGTCAAGTCAATTGTTGCAAGTGGATTGGTCGAATCGTTCTTTTCTCGCTTCTTTCCACCTTCAGCCCTTTTCTGCGGCGTCCAGTACAAATCTCGCTTCCTCTATTTGTGTGCATTTTTCCTTTCTTCTGTTCTGAAGCTTTGGGCGATAGCGGGGACCTGAACCTTTTTCTCTCTCTCTCCAGGGTCCCCCCCCACCTCGAAAACCTCCACTATCAGAGTCGGCGTGTTCGTAGCGATATCCATGGATCCATGTTGTACGACCTAGACATGCACTGGAGACACCTTCAGCAGCTTCCGAACACTCTGATCGGCCTAGTATTGCCAGACTCAGCCACGGCGGACTTGGTATTGAACCCAAAGGATCGCCAATCTCGATTTTGGCTTTGGCCCAGCCTCGTCAATCAAGTAATTCCTGCTCAAGAATGCCCTCTTCCAAGGTCGGGGATTTTCCCAAATTGGATGCGCCTTGAACTCTTTTGGGGATCGAGCCCTGGTCGACAGACACTACTACCATTGTACACGCCCGTCCATCCATGGGGCATTGTCGGTGGAGCTGCACGCTGTGCAAGGTGCGACGGACGTGAGGGAGAGGCCTGGCAATGAATGCATCCAATCCATCCATGGCTGGCCTCGCATATGGATACGGACCCAGGTGGTCGGCCGTATGGCTAGGACACTGGGACCTGGGAGTGTGTGCTTTTCGCTTGTGCTGTGTTATGCTGTATCGTCGATCTATCGCCTTTAATCCCGATCCCCCTACATGGCACCGTCTCAGCATTCGACGTCATTCTTGACCATGTGCCGTCTTTCTTCTTATTAACGATCGTCATCGCTGCCGACTCCTGCTACATGTACGTTTTGCATTAGGTATACGGTACGGTACGGTCGCAAACGGTCCCCAGGCGATGCAATGCTGCCTCACGCCGGCTCGACACGGCGCACTGCCGCTGGTCTCAGCCGAGCCGCATCACAAGCCCACCACCCGGCATTGCACCTCTGTTATGTACATAGCAACGGAAAAGATGGGGATTCTGAAGCGTGCACGGGGACGGTTAGAGTCTGGAGATGATGGGCCTCATAACGCTGCAAGCTTTTATCCGTTGCTCCCTGCCATACCATGCCTGCTGCTGCTGCTGGCCAGTCAGCCCGTCGGACCAGCCGAGGCGGCGGCGTTGCTTAGGGTGCGCAGCATGTCCGCTCATCGGTCTGGCGGGGGTGAGAGGCAAGCTAGTTACTGTCTCCATGGGAGATTTACCCCCCAGAGACGAATGATGTTGCAGAGTCCGGGTTCCACGGATGGTGGTGAGCTGCAGCCCAGCCCGCAATTGTCAGAGACGACATGCCACGGTCCAATAGCCTTGCCCAGAATCCCATCAAGCCGGTCAAAGTTCGCAGCTTGTCAGCTCGCCTTGGGAATCCATCCATTCAATCAATCCCTCACCTTGTCTTGGACTCCTCCTAATGCGGGATGGACCGCTGCTTTTTTAGCTCCACCGCGTCACCCCTCCAAGAGTCAGAGAGAAAAAAAAAGCCCTCTCTCCTAGAGGCTCACTATCCCTACCATCCACAGCGTCTCCTGACCCTCGAGTGAGGGGTAAAAAATGCCCGCAGTGTGATGGTGTGATGCATTGTGCAGGATTCCGTTAGAGCAAGAGCCAGGGCAGAGCTGGAACTTTTCCGAATGCTGCTGCTGTGCGGCGTTGAAGCCGTCGGGATGTGGTTCGTGGGGTAAACATTGACACCCGCTAAAAAAGTACAAAGTAAACAAGCGCTAGACGTGTCGCGTTCTTTTTTCCTGGCGTCGGTAACCCAGTCAATTTCGCGTGATCACGTGCCTTTTGTTTCCTCCCTTTTTTGCTTCCTTTTCTTCTTTCGGTCCCGGCCACCGACCGGCCCCACATAGCCCCGGACCTCCGTCTCCGCCGGCCACCAAGACGAAAGCTCCAAGACAAGAACTAATCTACGATCCGTCTCTGGTTTTTCTTTGTCGGCAACGACATGTCAGATGGTCGGCCGTGGCTGGCTAGTAGCTTGAGATATTCGGCGCCTCTTCTCCCTTGAATCGCTTGGCAAAAGACGCCGTCGTGAATTGCTTTCTTTTTAATGACCTGTGATATTGTTTTTCTTTACCGACTATCTTTGTCTCTGGCCTGTCCCTGTCACCGCTCCAGGCCGGCCATCCCCAGCTTCGGGCCTGCAATTGTTGCTTGGGGGATCTGGAATTGCAGATGCACGTGCCATCAACTTTGATTTCACTAACCAACAACTGAACTAAACGGGCCGTGACAGGTTCAATGCGTCTGCGGCTGTGTCTATGATGAGCCGCAAAGACTTGTTCATTTCCCCAGCGTGCCACGTCCGTCTCTAGAGTGAGGCTGCCGGCTCGAGACATGTCTTGCCACATGCCCGCATTCCAGAGCATCCGCGTACCTGGCTAAAATGGCTAAAATGGCCAAGATTTGCGTCACTTGGCACGCACTTGACCTTATTCACAGCAGTTTAAAGTGTGCCGGCATGAATCCTGTCTTATACATAATGTCCCGAAACGTCCACTTCAGCCTGCCACAGTTCGGCCAAGTTTGAGCAGTAGACTGAAGCTTGTCAACTTTATAATTGTGCAATCTCCCCGTATCTTGCCCGAATCCTGATCAACATTCTTGCGCGTGGCATGCATGCGCATGCTCAGCAGCTATGCACAACGGTCCCGTGAAGCTGTCGCCGACCCACACAGCAACTAAACTGACATCTTGTTAGTTATGTCGAACCGAGACGGATAACATATCTCAACAACGAACATGGTCCTTGTGTCGTACGACCAGACGAACACGTAGCCAGCCTAGTGCACTGCAGTCAGGCTTGCGGCTGGCCGTTTCTGCGAGCACGGGCATGAAATTTGCCCGGCCGGGAAATGAGAGACCACCTCTCGTCCAAGACCACGCACGCAACGCAGCGCAGCGATGCGCATGTCCAAGCTTCGTCTTGTTCGTCCCCGACCCAAGACTGAGACCGCACGCATAACCCTCAGGTGAGGTATGCGGGCGGACAGAGTCGGGCCTCTCGCCTATTCCATGCCGTGAGCATACCTCAGCCGCAACAAGGTCCTAACCCTGCCGATATGAAGCCATTCGGATCTTTCTCCATCGTGGCATTTCCGCTGTGGGTTTGTTTGCCCTTTGCCAAGATCAAAGCTCAGATGAAGACATTGTGAGCGGAGTCCCTAATTCGGGGTAGCTCAGGGTAGCTCCGAAGAGCTCACTCAGGGTCCAGCAGCTAGCTCCGTCTCAGGTGTCTGTCTAGATGCGAAATGTTTTTTTTTTTCTCGGACGATGCGGGCGTTGTACTTGCAGAGCTTTGATTCGGGTCATGGCAGCTGCAGCTGCAGATGCAGCCTGTGGTGGTGTTTGCCATGGTGTTGCGTAACTATGCATGTGCGTGGATGCATCTCTATGGATACAACGCAGTCAGTAAGTTGTGAGCCTCATCTTTGTGCACGCACAACACAACTTGTTGATGCCCCGCTGGTCCAGTCACTTTAGCGTTGAACCTCGTTACTCAACGGTGGCATGGCATTGCATGGCATGGGCAACAGCTCCGATGTTTGCGCCGACTGGCCCTGTAAAGCATCTAAACAAACATCACCAACCGGAAGCACAGCGTATAGCGACCCTGCGGGTTTCACGTCGTCCGGGTAGCATCAGGCAGCTCCAGCGTAAAGATCCGGCTCCTCCGCCCCGCCAAAGATGGAGAAAACCCGGCATTGAAGCCATCAAAACATGACCTTGCGATGTTGTAGGTGTGTGTTTTTGCTTGAAACGGTGTTTCCTGATGCTGACAACCGCCAAACACGCGACTGAGAAGCAGAGCAAAGCAAAGGGTCGAATCTATCCCAAACAGCAACCCTGTTCACGTAGCAACTTGACAAGTGACCCGATGAAACGCAACCTTGTTCCCCGCTCGCCGATGTAACATATAACCCCAGTGCCTGGGTCAATATTCATGCATCGAGCTTATGTAGCAGCAGCGAAACTCTGCTGTTCCTATTGGCATTCCAGAGCCCGCAGTCAGGGGCGCTCGGGATGGGGGAAGCAAAAGAGATTTTTTTTTTCACATGGTCTGGATTGGGCAGTGGAGAAGCGAATGCGACTGCACCGGCGTAAAGAAGGGTTTTGGAAAAGAGCCGCTCTCACCGCGGAAGAGGCCCGAGAGTGAACTATAGACTTGGGTTCCCATGCTGGCGGGACGAAGCTATCCAGCCTTGCTCTGGGTATATGCAACTGCCAGGTAGCAGTTTACCAGCCACACGAGGCGAGATTAGAATACCAATATCAATATAGGCAATTAAACATACATGTAATCCCCTGGAATGAGGAATAGGAGACACGGAAAAATTATCATTGCTATCAATTATCATTATCGACCAAAGTGCCCAACCCAAGTCCCATACCTCAGTGACATAGGGTAAGGAGCAAACGCGCAACTACACTTCAAAACAAGGGGCGCGTTTAGTCACTGGCTAACTGGGACCGGAGTTTTGGTATAGTTCTGGGTTAGCTTGTGGGCTCTTTTGTTCTCGTTGCTGAGTTGACTCAGGCTCCATGGGATGCAGTTGACACCCACCATCCTGTGGGTTAGAATAGACGAGCGCTGGCGGTGTGAAGTAAACGAACAAACTAAAGCATGGAAGTGGGAATACAGACCTCACCGTAAAACTGTGAAAAAAACCGCAAGAAAAAAAAATCTGCGTGCAGTCAACAATTGCAGGTTAGAACGGTGGGACAAAGAGTTTGCTGTAGTAACAGCCGGCAAAGAGTTGTGAGTCAACGAACTGGTAAGGATCACTTTACCGATACTGCGGTAACTTACGGTAAAATGCTCCCGAACAAGCCGAGAACAGTGTATAAATAAGTTCTGCGTCATGATTCTTTGGCTACAATTGCCAACTCCAGTTCACATGTTCCTTCACATGAGTGAGTTCAGTCTGATCGTCGAGTAGATGAATGTGTGTAACTGGGCAATTGAAGAGAATACAAGACTCTTCGGTAACTTCCAGACCTGTAGCAAGGTAAATAAGGGAATTTAGAATATCGTAATCAGCTTATACCAAGTTCCTCAGCCGTATCAAGTAAATCTCGTCAAGTTCATGAAGTTGATTCTAGAAGCCCCCCACATATGGTTCATGGCCGGGACGTGGGGTTGCGGGGTGACTTTTTAGCGGTGAAAACCGGCAGAACCCGAGGTCCCTGTAATTTTTTGAAAAAGTATCGCCAGTAGCTTCGCGATAAGATCAGCGCAGCCTTTTTACAAGCTACCTATTCAGTACCTTAACGTTCAAACCCCCCATAAACGTTTGAAAATGGGTCAAGGTGGTAAGAGAAAGCGCGCGGCCAAGGACGCCGCTCAGAACCCCAAGAAGCGCAACAAGAACGACTCCAATACTCCTGCGAAAACCGCCCAGCAGCCGAAGCCGAACTTTGATAAATCGCCTTTCGTCGAGACGCCATTGGGCGACGAGCGCAAACGAGAAGCTGGACTCTACGAGCTTCTGGGAAGCGAGGATGGGAATGAACGGATCCAGGCCGCTGATTGCATCGTCTCTGGCCTCCTGGACGGAGAGGGAGTCCCAGAGACTGTCCTGCAACGGCACCTGGACCGTCGCCTGTTCCGTGGACTCGCGAGTGGCAGAAATGCCTCGCGCCTTGGATTTAGCCTGGTTCTCACGGAGATCCTTGGGCAGCTGTATGGCGAAAAGGCGCTCGCCGAGTCCAAGTACGAGGGACTCTCCTTCGACAAGGTCCTCCAGATCCTGACCGAAAAGACCCAAGCCATTGGAAACATCCCCGGACAGGAGGAGAGAGACCACTTCTTTGGCCAGCTGTTTGGGATCGAGTCATTTGTCCGAGCCAACATCCTCTTCCGCGACATTTCGAGGTGGAACACGGTGCTTGATCTGCTACTGAAGCTCGCCAGCAAGAAGGTGTGGCTTCGCTCGCAGTGTGGATGGGTCATTGTCCAGTCCATTGAGCAGATGAAGCAAAAACACGCCGAGGCGACGCTAGAGAAGGTGTCTGAGGCGAACCTGGGCAAGACCCCTGAAGGTGTCGCCATCTGGCTTGTCGCCACGAGCAAGTTCCCCGATCTCAAGGTCAAGCCATGGAAGAGCAGTCCTCTTTCCAATAAGTCACTCAGCGACGTTGCTGCTGTTCTGAGAGAGAGTTTCCAAGATCAGAACAAGGAACAGAATGAGCGCGGTCAGAAGAACAAGCAGGCTAGCTGGACTGCGCAGCTTCACTTTGTATGGGATATCATCCTGGCACACTACATCAAGGCGGGCGAATCCGAGGTCCACGAATTCGAACAGTTCTGGACCCGTGTAGTTGATGGTAAGAAAACCTTTAACCCTCTGAAAGCGCCTACTGACCCCTATAGACTCACTCTTCTCCAAGGGCGCCACTGAGGGCCAAAAGTTCAAGGGCTTTATGGTGTTCCAAAAGATGCTCGAGGGACTCGTTGACCTCCCCTCCCACATCCAGGTCCTCTTTAGCAAGAACCTCACCTTGTGCATGATGAACCAAGCTGCCAAGGAAGACCGATACCTCCACCGAGCGGCGACAAAGGCTCTCCGGGCCATCGAGGCAGTAAACGCAGCTCACCCGTCTACGTTGATACCCCTATTGAAGAGCTTGCTGGGCCAGAATGGCGCCTACAACTTTGACCAGCGAACCCGCTCGAAGACGATCGACAAGATCCTTCAGAGTGTGACGGAGGAGACTGGGCTTGAGGCGATTCAGATCATCAAGAAGCCTCACGACGGCTTGGCTAAACAGGAGGCTGATGAAGCTACATCCACACTTCGTATCTCTGCCGACTATCTGTCTAAGATCCTGACCGCTTCCGCATCGTCTTCGTCTGGAGAAATCCAGCAAGGCGTGTTCTCTGCTGCCCTGCAAGAGCTATCACAGCTGGCATACTCCCAGCCCAAGAACATCCCCGCAGAGGTCCTGACAGAGGGCATTCGCGAGCTTTGCCGTACACGCCTCGAGTCCTCCTTCGCCAAGGTCAGCCGAAGGACAGAGGACTATGGCACTCTCTGCAAGGCCGTGGCTTCCATCGACCCTGACTCTGTTGCCATGTCCGAGGAGATCAAGACTGCCGTTCAGGATGCACTCGAGCGAATGCAGAAGCTGCTGAAGCGCAAGACGAAAGATAAGGATGAGAAGAACCTCGCCCAGGGCTTGGCCATGCTACATGCCGTGTCTATTTTCCAACTGTACAACGAAGACCCTGATGCGATGGAAGTCCTCAAGGACCTCGACCAGTACTCTGACCGACTCAAGAAGGGCAAGTCCGCTGAGAGCGAGGAGGGAAACTCGGAGCTTTTAGTAGAAATTCTGCTCTCAATGGTCGCACGGCCCTCATCCCTTATGCGTCAGGTCTCTCAACAAGTCTTTGACGCATTTACGCCCAAGATCTCAGCTGCGGGCCTGGAGCTCCTGACCGACCCCCTGGCATCCGGCGAGAGCACAAAGGGCCAGAAGGAGCTGTTCAACACCGAGGATGACGAGATGGAGGTTGATGGCGAGGAGGAGGGGTCAGATGATGAGGGCGAGAACGACTCGGATATTGAGATTGATTCTGACGTCGAGTTTGTTGATCTCAAGCAAAACGGAGATGGAGAAGACAACGAGGAGGACGAGGACGAAGATGAGGACGAGGAAGAAGGCGACGACGACAAGAAGGACGAGCCCCAGGATCTGGACGAGTTTCTCGAAAAGATCCTCAAGAGCCATCGCCTGGACAAGGACGCCGACGCCGAATCATCAGACTCTGACGGCGACATGTCCGACTCGGAGATGTTTGCCATCGACGAGCAGCTCGCAGCGGCTATCAAGCCACGTATCGAGAACCGCGGCTCCGACTCCAAGAAGCAGAAGCGCGACGCCAAACAGTCCGTTGTCAACTTCAAGCACCGCATCCTCGATCTCCTCGACATCTACGTCCGCAACGAGTCCCTCAGCCCCCTCGCCCCAGCCCTGCTGCTGCCCCTTCTCGGCCTCATGCGTACCACTAGCACAAAGGCTCTCGCCACCCGAGCGTGCGAGATCATCCTCAACTACCAAAAGGCCCTCAAGAAGGCTCGTGGCAACCGCCAGGAAGTCGATGAAGCCGCTGAGGAGGATGACCTGCTGAACCTGCTCCGCCAGGTACATGAGGCTGCCGGCCAGGACGACGCTCATGCCTACGCCAAGGCTGCCAGTGCGGCGAGTCTCGTTATTGCATCAACTCTTTTCGCTGCCGACAAGAGCAAGATTGAGGACGTGGCTGCTGTGTACGCTACCTCGCAGTGCAACTGGGTGCTTGGTAAGACCAAGCTTCAGAGCTCATTCTTTGCTGATTGGAACAACTGGTGCCAAAACTTGGCCTCGCAGGCCAGCAGTGCTTGATACCGATACCCTTGGAAGGATATCCGTCGTTTTTTGTAAATAGATCCACGCCCAGACGAGCGTATATAGATAGACCCGAGATAATGTCATGTTTGCAGATGAACCATTAAAATTCTATGATCCTGTCATCATGATAGTACAGGTGCCTTGGTTTTCTTTGACACAGTGCTCTCTCTAGTCCTCCATCTTGTCATCATCCTTTCCATCCTCATCATCATCATCGTCCAGGTCGTCCTCGGCCTTTGCTAATCTCTCAGCCTCCTCCCGCAGCTCCTTTGGCACCTCGACGTGCCGTCCCTTGGTGGGACCGTCAGGCCCGCTGATCCAGGTCATCTCCAGCTCAAAGTCCTTGTCCTTGTTGTCCTTCTGCGCCACGTAGATGATGCGCGCAGCCTGCTTCACGCCCTCCTCCAGGGTGATGTTGCCGGCGGGCAGGTCGAGCTTCTCGAGCTCGGCCTTGGCGGCCTGTCGACCCTTGCCAGTCGCAGCACCATAGTAGCCCCAGTACAGACCACTGGGCTCGATCATGTAGAGGAAGGGGCCGCCGTGCTTGCCCTCAATCTTGCCGCCAGCGCCACACTTGGGTCCTGAGCCGACCTCGCCGTCAACGGGAGTCTCTTCGGGGGTGTCGAAACCACCAACGATGGCGGTGATACCGAATGGTCGAACGGAGCCGTACATGGTGTAGGCCTGGAGGTAGCCACCCATGCGGGTAGCCAGGTCGGATGTGGGAATGGGAGTCCTGAAGTTCTGTCGCCAGCTCTGAGCCTCGTCGCGGGCGCGGTCAACAAAGTGACGTCCATCGGGGACCATGCCGGAGTACACCTAAAAAGGGCATTAGTAAAGAAGGACAAGAAGCGAGCGCAGTAGTAGAGGGAAACCTACAACTCCAAGATGGCTATCGACAGTAGCAATACGCTTGTTGGCGCCGGGTTTTAGGAGCTTTGATGCGACCACCTTTTCGACAGCTAGGACGACACCGTCCTTGCATCGAATACCAATGGAAGTGCCGCCATTCTCCACTGCCTTGACTGCATATTCGACCTGGAAGTTGCGGCCATCGGGGGAGAAGATGGAGTTGAGGAGATCGTAACCCGTGCCTATCGACGTCTATGAAGGTCAGCACCCGGAAGCTCTCCCTGGGGGATGACGACAGAGATGGTTAATGACGTGCGGGATCTGCTCACCATTTTGTCTTTATGCTCTCGTGAATTTCGTTAAAGTCTAGCTCGACAAGGCAGGGCGAGATGGTTGGGAATTGGGGGAGGAGAGAGCTTGACTGTCGAGGTGCTTGCGATGGAGTTGGCTTGGAGCTTCACCTTCAGGCAGCCTGGAGCTGCGTGTTGCAGTTGCACGGCACCGCCCGCAAGGCTGGGGAGCTGGTGCCTGAGGCGACGAATGTGTCAGCCACAGAGTGCCAGCCACGAGTTACTAGCCACGATCTGCCACCTGCAGCCTCGATCAACGAGCCACATGATAAAAGTGGCTGTGGAGGCTAGTGAGATGCGGGAGTGGCTTGGGAACCAACCCACTAGCCCCTCCCGTGTGACATCGGTTTCCCCTGCAGCAGAACTTTGAGAAATGCGATGCAGGACGAATGGATGGTCCCGTTTTAGATCTGATATCCTTGGGGCCTAGAGTGCGTGTATTTGCATGGGGCATTTAATGCTCCTTCATAGCCATGGATGGCGCTCGTCACTAGTCCTTTGAGGTTTATGCCTTTTGGTAGCCGCCTGGCTGTTCAAGACTCTGAAAGCATCAGAACTGGTCTTGACCGACTGTGAAGATGAAACGGCCAAGTCTTGCCCATTCCGAGGCCCATTTCCACCGTCAAGTTGGCTGCATGTCTCTCTGTTGGAGCGACAGGCGTTCATAGCGCCAACCCTTGAAGGGCCACTAAAGGGCCACTACAGAAACAGAATGACCAGTTCGTGGCTAGCGGTGAGTCTGAGCTGGCACATTTGTTGAGGCCTGACGTGAGCTAGCAAGGAGGGAGGGGGATGGGTGAGAGAGACATGAGGGAATAGAGTCGATCTTCTCTGATCGAACAAGAGGCAACGAATATCAAAAGTGAGGATGAATTGTTCACGCTTCCAAAAGCAGAACGTGGCCGAGCCGGCTTGTTGATCAAAGCAGATCGCTTGGAATGGGCGTGAAATGCATCATGGATGCTTTGACAGCCCATGCCTGCGCGCTTAGTGCTGGTCGTCGTGTGGCACAGGCTTATTGGGTCACGCAAGCCCGAGGGGCCGGGGGGCAGTAGGAAGTGGTTTCCTGACTCTGAACCCTTGACGGCGTGAATAAGTGAATGCGACGAGTGAGTATTGACTGCTTGGCTTGGGGAGATTAATTGAATTATTGCGATGAACGATACTACAGACGCTTTATTGTTGAGTTTAGATTAAAGAGAAGGGGAGCGTGCATCAACAGCGCTTCATCATGATGGCAATCATGTGCCCGTGTCACTCGCCTCCGCTGCGTCATGACCCGAAAAGGATGGCAACCTGAAATGACAGGGAAGGAAGGAAGGAAGAAGGGAAGGGGTCCCGCTGTCCCACGTTGCTTGCCTCTGTACAGTACCCCTCCATCTTCAACCATCCATCACCTTCAACTTCTGCCGCTTCAATCAACATTGAACACTTTTGTTCACCAACTCTTTGCTCTGCAACAATAAAGAGACGCTCGTATCTTGAACGCCTTATTTCTTTCACTCCCCTTTGCATCAACTAATCTACCGCATCATCCCATCCTTCCTGCTTTGTCTCTCCCCACCTCGACTCGGGCAAGCACCCCGTGCGCTCCCTGCAATCCGACCCAACGGTCCACCGCTCTTAGACAAGCCCCTCCACGCCCAATAAAGGGTCCCCCGAACGAACCAGAGAGACAAGAGCTCTTTTATTTCTCGTCCCTCTTGTTTCCTCTGGCCTTTCCTTCTTGTTCTTTAACACTCCTTGCTGCCCTTCCAGAGGCTTAGCTTAGCTCCCAAATAAAATCCCACCGTTTGTTCCCCCCGTTGCGTCTGCGCCGTTGCAAAAAGATACCGAAACACCTCCGTCTATATCACCCCGCCGCATTCATTGCCACCCCAGTCCAGCCAACTCAAGCATCCAGCTCAAGTTCACGACTTGACCTCAACATATCACTGACTCTGCCAAATCCCTTGCTTTTCTGAAAGAGAAAAACATTGGAATATCTGCCTTCACAAACTTGCGTGCTCTCACAAAAACCACAACTGCACAGCTCAGCTAGGTAAAGCGACAACCCACCCTACCTTGCGATCTGGATATAGCTTGCTAACATAGATCACAGTTCGCATAGCCATATCAGTCATCATGGTTTCTATCCAGCCCAACATGCAGATGCAGGATGACCTCGCTGCCCTCTTTTCCCGAAACCTCACCTTCAACCCAGAGCCTATTCCCGCCCCGGCGCCCATCCCTCAAGAGCACCACCCAGAACCTGCCAAGCCCATCGTCTACTCATCTGTTCACTACACCCACTCTGCCCATATCGCGAGGCCCCAAGTAGCCCCTCAAGAGCAGCCTCGACCTTCCTCAGAACCTCCCCAGACCGAGGGCCCCAGTGTCGAGACTATCCTGCAATACCATGGCGTGAACCCAAAGACACTTACACCCTCTCAAATCCAGCTGTTCAAGGTCGCCGAACCTGCACAGCAGGAGAGACTCATTGAACTTTGGAACATCTGCCCTCCTAACAACGGAGGGGATATTCCCGCTCTGGCATGGAGCAGCACCAGCGTCGAGCATGAGGAGCAACTCGCTCGCCTGCGATATGACAACTTGACTGGGCGGAACCAGCCAGTCATGAGCTTGGACGGCACTCCAGTTCAAGCAGGTGACGGTAGGTGGGTTCAACAGCCGGAGGAGGACATGGAACCCTACATGGCCTCGGGCTATGAGGAACTTATGCGACGAGAGCGCGAGCGACAAGCCATGGACAGCCAGCCTAGGAGCACTTATGAGTCTTACACCCACGCTACGGACCCTGTCTACATGGGCCCCGACTTTGCCCGTCAACAGCAGATGATGGAGATGGCGACCCAGTATGGCGCCTATCAAGGTTTCCGAGCGCAGGAGGCGGACTCAATGGATGTTATGTAAATAGACATTGTCCCCTCTCCCAAGCCAAGCATCAGAATAGCACGGCCACGCAGTCTGCGGCCACGAAGATAGAGGCTCTGGGAGAGGCAGATCTACTTGTACGGGGGAAGTTTACGCATGAGAATGAACGAGCAAGACGGAATGATTGGAAGGAAGGCGGGTCTCAGGAGATACCAGTTGTTATTTGGCACTCTTATTTATCTACACACAAAGGATGGCCGAGCTCATGGACGAAACAATGGCTTTTTAAGGATTATGGAACGGTTGGCGCTTGGGGGACTTCGTTTTGCAAACTCATAACTCCTTTCTCCTGTACTTTTCCTTCAGGTTGTCCAGCTGTTACGTTGCAATGTGTGCTAACGTTGTGTCTTTTTAGAGAACGCAGATGGCAAACAATGTCGTTGGCCAGAGGTACGTCGTTCTCCCCATCAACAGCAACTTCTGCCCCCTGATGATTCGTACTCACCAAATTGGCCCTGGTGCGAGGTGATGTTCACTTGTTGCCCTGTCTGTTTCACTTTTATAGTCCAAGTTAATACATTGGTTTTATTTCTCAGTCTGATGTACACTGTGTTGATATGAGTGCCTGAACCTGCTCCTCGTTGTAATCTTGAATATGTATCATCGCCATCATCCTGAAAGGGGTATCAAATTCCATCTAGGCTTGAAGTGAATGGTCATCATCGTGTAGTTCATCTATAAGGGGGTTTGTTTGTGCTGGTATATCTAAATTCCTGTCTTCTCGAGCTTCTTTGCCAGCTCGTCCACCTCCTTGTCCTTGACGGGGATAACAGGCTCCTCCTGAGCCTCCTCGGCCTCCTTGATCAGCTTCTCGGCACGCTTCTCGGGCTCGATCTCCTCCTCCTCCTCTTCTTCCTCCTCTTCATCGCTGTCGAGATCCTCGAGGTCGCTCAGGCTGTCGACACCCCAGTCGTCCTCGGCAACGACGTCGCCGCCGTTCTTCTCCTTGCGCTCCTCGAGGAGCTCCTGGAGAGCAAGGATCGACTCGTCGTCCTCGGTGAACTTGTTTCCGTTGAGCTCGATTCGCTTCAGGGCAGGCAGACCATCCTTGGCGGCGGCAGCGAAGCCCTTGACACCGGCGGCGGTGATCTCGTTGTACTGCAACCGCAGGGTCTCGAGCTTGGTGTTGGCACCCTTGGACAGAGCACCGGCAAGAAGGACACCACCCTTGGCACCCAGGAGGGAGTCACCGACACCGAGCTCCTGCAGGAGGGTCCAGTTAGAGACCACCTTGGAGAGGGCTCTGGCTCCGGTCACGGTAAAGGTGTTGTCTTGAAGGTCAAGAATCCTGAGCTCGGTGGCTTGGTTGAGACCCTGGCTCAGAAGATGAGAGATACCCTCCTGTCGGATACCGTTCTGCACCATCTTGATCTCCTTAATCTTGTTGTGAAGGCTGTAGGTCTTGGCCCAGGCCGTCATACTTCCATTCTCGAGTCGGTTTCGGCCGCAGATGACGGTCTCGAGGTCAGGGACCTCCTGTCCATCCTTTCTAGCAGCCTCCTTCTTGGCGTGAAGCTCGGACAAGGCATCAGCAATGAGGATACCGGCATGGGGACCCAGGCCGTTGTTGTTGAGGTAGAGGTGCTGGAGAGGAACGTGGGCGGCAAGGAAGGCAACGAGGGGCGCTTGGGTGTTCAAGCCGAAGGCGTTGTCGTTAAGGTTAATGGTGTTGAGCTTGGGGAGGTTGAGAATGGAAGTGAGGAGAGAGGAGAGAGCTTCGGGGATCTCGTTAAGGAGTCGACCGGTGAAGATATCGGCGAGGTTTGCGACCTGGGAGGGGGTGTTAGTGAAGAGTCGGCTAAAGTGACGGGTTATTGACTTACTCTGAGGCCCTTCTTGGTCGCGAGAACCTCACCAAGAAGCTTGCAGGCGCCTACACCAAGAGTGTTTCCCAGCAGGCGAACCTCCTCGACGTCGTCCTGAGCCCGGAGACTGGCAATATGAGGCTCGAGATCCTCGGCGGTGTCGAGCTTGAGGCCCTTACCCTCGAGGGTAAAGAGCTTATCGGAAGGAGCCATTCTATTTGTAAAAAGTAAAGCGCACAAAGAAAAAAGTCGCCAAGTGCTGAAGAGCAAGGATGTTTATGCTTGTATGTCGCAAGAAGTTGTAGTGGAAAACTGAAGACTCGAGGCCAGGCGGGCAAAAGACTGTGGGAGTTGATTCAAGGTGGGGGTGGGGTAAGTCGCAGATTAGGCAGTACATTGACGTCCGAATGAGGCTTGGGCTGGGAATTTTTTCGCAATTTCCCATTGCCATGGGCAGCCGAGCCACAGCCTGCTGAGTCATGTTTGGAGAACCCGACTTTTCCCCTCGGGTCGGAAAAACTTGGAATGTGGTTGAAGTTGTTAGGTCACCACTGGCCCACTGGGTCACCTGCCGTTCCGCCGGAGGCTCAGAGCAACCACGGTCAAGTGCGGCTGCATTACCACGTGACCGCGTCCAATCAGCGTCGGTCCATTTCGGAACGCTCGATAGGATTTTGTCTGATGCTAATGATCTCTGCTGAGCCCTTTTGTCCTCCGACCCCGAGAACGATTCCCCATCGACGTCTCACATTCGATCGCGGCACATCCAGCAGCGACGGTCTAGCTTGCCCATAATGCTTGCCAGGTCGTGCTTGCGCTCGACGCGCACCTTCAATGGCCTCCGGAACGGCCCTTCCGCTGTCTCCAAGGTATGGCACGATCCAGACGAAACCCGCGGGTGACGACGAGCTTCCCTTCCCGTTTGCCGAGGGAACCTCACCACGAGCCTCGACACGCCGCAACCACGCCAATCGCATCAGGATGGGCCTGGAATACATGTATCCAATTGCTGACTGTGTCTTTTCACCAGCGTGCCGCCTCCTCGAGCTCCAGCGCCGCCGGCGATGCCTCTGCCACTCGATTGAACGTGGCCGCCGCCGCCTCGACCACCCTCGCCCTGGGCTCCATTGCCTGGTACTATCATCTCTATGGACCTGTGGCCCATGCCATGACTCCCGCTGAGGAGGGGTACGTGCTGCTCCCTGATACAATCGCCGCGCTGGTATATGTCGTCTCGTCCCGAGCCACAGGATGAGGCATAAATGCTGCAACGCATCGATGATCCGTACAATTGATGGATGTGACAATTGCTGACCAGGCCATCACAGCCTTCACCCCACCAAGTACCCTTGGGTTCACAACCAGTGGTTTAAGACCTTTGACCACCAGGCGTAAGAATGCCGTCGATGCCCGCTTCACGACAAGGTCGAATTGCTGACCCACCCTCACAGTCTCCGCCGTGGTTTCCAGGTCTACCAGGAGGTCTGCCAGTCCTGCCACTCCCTTAGCCGAATCCCCTACCGATCTCTGGTCGGTGCCGTCTTGACCGTTGACGAGGCCAAGGCCCTTGCCGAGGAGAACGAGTACCCCGGTGAGCCCGATGAGCAGGGCGAGATCCAGATGCGACCCGGAAAGCTGGCCGACTACATGCTTCCTCCTTACAAGAACGAGGAGGCTGCCCGATTCGCCAACAACGGTGCCCTTCCCCCGGATCTGAGCCTGATCATCAAGGCCCGCCACGGCGGCTGCGACTACATCTTCAGCTTGCTCACCGGTTACCCCGAGGAGCCCCCCGCTGGCGTCCAGGTCGCTCCCGGCATGAACTTCAACCCCTACTTCCCCGGTACCGGTATTGCTATGGCCCGTGTCCTGTACGACGACCTCGTCGAGTACGAGGACGGCACGCCCGCCACCACCTCTCAGATGGCCAAGGATGTTGTCGAGTTCCTCAACTGGGCTGCCGAGCCCGAGATGGACGACCGAAAGCGAATGGGTATGAAGGTGCTCGTTGTGTCGGCCTCGCTGTGGGCCGTCAGTGTCTGGGTTAAGCGATACAAGTGGGCTTGGCTCAAGTCCCGAAAGATTGCCTACGACCCCCCCAAGGAGGTCAAGGTCCGCCGCTAAACAAGGTGTCAAAGTCTCATTTGTATACTAGTCGCCCCCTAGAGCAGCTCCTTTGTCGGCGGTGGCGGGTAGAAAAGAAGGCGAAGTGGTGGAAGGAAGGAAAGCAGGAGGCGGATGTTAGAGTGTAAATCAGATGAATCGTTACCAATACCTTATTCGAAGTACCACATCTGGAGTTTTGAACATATTGGGCTAGTGTGATGTATGTTGAAAGTTTTTGAAGGAGTCCATCTCTTATAATGAAGGCTGAGGTTGAGTTGGTCAACAAAGTTCACCAACGGTCATATATGAGGTGTCTGAATATGCAACAGTAACTGTACATTTCCTGGCCACTCGTAAGATATATACACCTTGTGGCGTAATCATGCACTGACTGTATAATCTATTGAGATGTACAGGACATAAATCACTGCAGCGTCGGGTGATGGCATGTGAAGTTGCATTTATCAAGTTTCAAGTATGAGATCTTCGACCCAGCCAACCTATGAGTTTATATAGGTATATGACGAGTTGAGAATGCAAACATACTGGACCCCTGCATGAAGTAGACTTGGGGCCAGGTGATGAAATTGAGTAGAATTCACATACGAGGGATTATTGTTGCCTGTTGATATCATCGTGCTGCGTTGACATTCACGATGAGACTAGGAATAGGTCCACTGGAGTTGCTGAGCTTTAGCGGACCACCAAGATTCACAGTGGATGGACGGATTCATTAGTGGATGCTCGCCACGACAACTCAACAGACGCTAGCGCTCCCCCTCCACCTCCCGGGAGCACCTGAACGGGCTCCTTCACGCACGGAGCACGGAGCCCCAGCACTCTCGGCGGGAGCAGGTGCCTGCCTCCGACCGACGCCTCTCCAACCCATCCAATCCACTCACTCGCCATCCATCCTGTCCAACCTTCAACCTCCTCTCCTCCCTCTCACACCACGCCCTTCCACGACCAATTTTGATCCTCCTCCTTCTCCTCCTCTCTCTGTACGAGTTTCTCCCTCTCTCCCTATCCTTTTCTTCCTAAGCGGCCCCCCCTCTCGCTGAGCCGTGCGTGCCAAAACAAGCACCCACCGGCGGCGGCAGCATCAAGAACAGCGCCAGCGACCATGCCCTTCGTCGGTGAAGACATCCGCCCTGGGATCAAGCGAAGACTCAGCGACGACCATGAACCGACATCCTATCGCCCCGACCAGCCAAAGGACTTTTACCTTCTCAACCAGAGGTCCGACCTCACCCCGCGCAAGATCCTTCCCCTGACCAAGCGAGCCCGCATCACTGAGGATGACATCCTCGCCCACGACAACTTTACCTACACCAACTCTCACAGACGGCGTCGGTCTTCGCAGCTCAAGATGATGCCAGTGCAGCCCCTTTTCGCCAGCCGTCCCTCACCTCGACCAACTGGGGCCATCCTCGCTCCCTGCCACATCTGCCACCGCAAACCAACCAAAAAGTCCGACCTCGACTCGTTTGCCGAATGCCAAGGCTGTGGTGAACGAACGTGTTTTGTTTGCATTCGAGAGTGTCAAGGCTGGAATATGGACAGAGACACATTACTATCAGAACAAGAAGCGCTCTCGAGGTCTTTTCATATGCACGACGCCGACGATGATCAACCCTCACAACGCAACGCCAAGGGAGGACAAGAAGCACACAAAGGATGGGACGCTGTTGGACACCGCTCTGTGGTGTGTAGTCGATGCTGCATAGAACGCGGTGCAGAAGGAGACGTTGCATGCCTGGGGTGCTTCTCCCGCATCGAGGGCTCCTGAAGGAAGAATATGGACAGTGGTGGTGGAATTTTATAATGACGATTAATGATGGGATTCTCGCAACTGCTCTGGGCGTACACGTTGCATCTGGGAGTTATTAGCAAGCGTATTTACTCTTCAACAAGAGCCCTCTTTTTGAGCAGATGAGGCGGGGAAGGGATGGGAAGGGGACAGCTACATACGCATCATCATGGGGAACAAGCATTTGGGTTGGGCAATGGCGTTTCATTTTCAAGGCCTTAGGCGAGCCTCGGTTCTGATGCGCATGGTATGGATGGTTGCAACACTGCTTCGGGGAATCACTAGGTAGATAGATAGAAACATGGATGTCAGCGGCATCTTGTATGATTCAGTTCCTGCAAGTATTGTCGGCATGAGTCTTCCTATGACGAAGGATGTTAATAAAGTCCTCAACTCAACATGATCAATGTTCTGTCTAATGTGAATTCAACCGATGGTGACTGCAAGGAGCAATGGGAAACATTGCTATGGCTGACTGTGGTGAGCTCATTCTCTATATGCTAGATATTCCTCGAGACTACAAGAAGCCGGCTTAATTGATACTTAGGCATTCACGTATGGGTCCTTTTAAACTGTCCCGCATTAAACATCAGAGGAAGATCCAAATGGCGTACTGCTTGTAAAGCAACTTGTTCATTGAGGCGTCTATAATCCCGCCCATCCAATTGCCCTTTACTCATACACCGCATTAAATTACACCGCTGTCCAATGTCTACCTTAGTTGTACTGCATGTATGTCGCCGTCGAGTTGAACTTGAGGTTGCCCTTGATGACCTTGTCCACCGCGCTGAGGAAGTCCTTCTCCGATGCCACCTTTCTCCTCGCGCGAATGGCAAACATACCGGCCTCAGTGCACACACTGCGTAGCTCAGCACCCGTCGCGTTGGGGCACAGACGAGAGATGAGCTCCCAGCGGATGTCGCGCTCGACAGACATACTCTTGGCGTGGATACGTAGAATGTTAGCTCGGCCCTCGAGGTCGGGCAGCGAGAACTCGATCTTTCGGTCAATACGGCCCGGTCGCATCAGGGCAGGATCCAGGGTCGAGGGTCTGTTGGTGGCAAACATGACCTTGATGTTTCCTCGTGCATCGAAACCGTCAAGCTGTGTAATCAGCTCCAGCATAGTTCGCTGGACTTCGTTGTCTCCACCAGCACCATCATCGAATCGAGCACCGCCGATAGCGTCAATCTCGTCGAAGAAGATGATGCAAGCCTTCTTTGTCCGTGCCATCTCGAACAGCTCTCGAACCATCCTTGCACCTTCACCGACGTACTTCTGGACCAGCTCGCTACCAATGACTCGGATAAAGGTGGCGTCTGTTCGGTTGGCGACAGCTCGGGCACAGAGGGTCTTGCCGGTTCCGGGAGGGCCGTAGAGAAGAGCACCCTTGGGAGGATCAATACCAAGGTTCACGAAACGCTCGGGAGATAGCAGGGGCATCTCGACGACTTCTCGCAGCTTCTCAACCTGCTCCTTGCAGCCACCGACATCGCCATAAGTGACATCAGGCTTCTCCTCCACAGTCATCATGGTAACGCTCGCGTCGATCTTGGGCGGCAAGGGAAGCATGATCTGGTACTTGTTGCGGTCGACACCAACCCGCATACCCTCCTCGATATCTGTGGGACTGACCCGGTCACCGAGCTGGACAACGAACTTCGCGATCTGCTTGACGTTGATGACGTATTTGCTCTTGGACTCATCACCCTTTTCGTCGGCAATGATCTTTGTACACCGCGCAACCTGGAAGGGCTGCTCCTCGGACATTCGTTGACGGTCGGCGGCGACATCCCAGAGATGTGGTGGCGCAAGTCCTGTGTCGGATTCCTGTTGAGAGTTAGAATTGCTGGTGTGAAATGGACTGGTAGTCCAACCTTGACGCCGATCTTCTCATCAACGCTTTGTTGCTTCTCCTTGATCTGCTTCTCGAGCTTCTTGAGAGATGTTCCGTAGGGTGCAGCACCGTAGGTCTTGAGGACCTGAATATCCCTACCAAGCGTTAGCCATCCCAGAGCTTTCCGTCATTGTAGGCGCATCGTCCGTACTCGTCCGTTAGAGGAGTGATCTTCTTCTCTTCTATCTCATCGTCGGCGAAGTTCTTCTGGTACTTCTCCCAGTTTGAACCAGTTGCGGAAGGCTGGAGCTGTCAGTAGGCAAACAAGCTTGCGAGGGCGCGCAATGACGCACCATGATGAACTCCGCAGATCTGACAGATCTGGTGTGTAATTATGCGAGATCAAGGATCGTATGCGATGAGAGTGCGGGGGGTGCTGGTGCTGGTGAGGAGAAGAGTAGAGGTTGATGGGTTGTTGTCGACGTCGTGGTTGTTTGGGGATGGAGGTGTCAGTGAGGGCCTTCCGTAATCTGTGAGTTGCCTTGAGCTTCAAGCACGGACCCACACCATGAGGCTGCTGCACGGCTAAGCCACAACAGGCTAGATCGATGAACCCCTCGGAGCTGGAGGATCTGTACCCCCGATCCAAAATTTCTGGGTGACAATTCCTATGGCGGAGTAGGGCAGCCTAGGGAGGTGGGACATTGTCAAGGCTGCTGGATTCTGCTGCGAAGTCGTGTTCCTTCAAAAGCCCCGCCATCAACATCTTCGTTTTGTCTTGAGGATTCCCGGCACCGCCAACTCGATTTCAAAATGTCTGCCGCGGCCGCAGCTCCAGCCCCTACAGCGGGTGGCGCCAGTAATGCTACTTTTCGTGTACGCAGAGCTTCCACTAAGCTTTTGAGCTCCCCGCTGACCATGTCGATAGGATAAGGAGAAGCCCATGGCGGTGCGCTCCTCCAACATTGTCGCCGCTCGAGGTACGGCGCCCCCGGTCTGCTTCGGTATCTCTTTCATGCTGACCATCCCATAGCCGTCGCCGATGCTATCAGAACCTCTCTCGGTCCTCGAGGAATGGACAAGATGATCCGTGGTGGAAAGGGCGAGACCATTATCACAAACGATGGAAACACCATGCTCAAGAGCATGTCGGTCATGCACCCCACAGCAAAGATGCTGGTCAACCTTTCGGGCGCTCAGGATGTGGAAGCTGGTGACGGTACCACCTCTGTCGTCGTCATCTGCGGAAGTCTTCTTGGTGCCGCCGACCGACTTCTCTCCAAGGGCATCCATCCCTCAGTTATTTCCGAGTCCTTCCAGCGAGCTGCTGCCGCCGCCGTCGAGGTCCTCCACGAGATGTCCCTGCCCATCGCCCTCACCGATACCGCCTCTCTTCTCCAGGCCGCCAACACCTCGCTGTCGTCCAAGATTGTGTCACAGTACTCGAACCTCCTTGGTCCCATGGCCGTCAACTCTGTTACAAAGACTATCGACCTGAAGACCGCCGACAATGTCGATCTCAACAACATCCGAATCGTCAAGCGAGTTGGAGGAACGATCGAGGACAGTGAGCTTGTCGATGGTCTGGTTCTTACCCAGCCCGTGCTCAAGAACGCTGGTGGCCCAGTTCGCATGGAGAAGGCAAAGATTGGTCTGATTCAGTTCCAACTGAGCCCCCCCAAGCCTGATGTATGTGAGATTTTTTGATATGGGAAGGAATCATGCTCACACTTTACAGATGGAAAACACCATCCAGGTCAACGACTACCGACAGATGGATAAGATCGTTAAGGAGGAGCGATTATACCTGTTGAACATGGCCAAGAAGATCAAGAAGGCCAAGTGCAACGTCCTGTTGATCCAGAAGTCTATCCTCCGCGACGCCGTCAACGACCTATCACTACACTTTTTGGCCAAGCTCGGCATCCTCGCTGTCAAGGACATTGAGCGCGATGAAGTCGAGTTTATCTGCAAGTCCACTGGCTGCAAGCCCATCGCTGATGTCGACTCTTTCACCGAGGACAAGCTGGGTTATGCTGATCTCGTGGAGGAGGTACAGTCTTCGGGATCGCGCATGGTTAAGGTTACGGGCACCAAGTCGGTTGGCAAGACTGTCTCCGTGGTGGTGCGAGGTGCCAACTCTCTGATTTTGGAGGAGGCTGAGCGAAGTCTGCACGATGCGCTCTGCGTTGTTCGCTGTCTGGTGAAGAAGAAGGCCCTCATCGCTGGTGGTGGTGCCCCTGAAATTGAGATTGCTGCACAGCTCTCCAAGCAAGCGCGCAGCTTGACGGGCACCGAAGCCATCTGCTGGAAGGCTTTTGCGGATGCTTTGGAGGTGATCCCCACCACACTGGCCGAGAACGCTGGTCTCAACAGCATCAAGGTGGTGACGGAGCTGCGACATCGTCATGAGATGGGCGAGAAGAACGCGGGTGTCAGTATCAAGTCGGGAGGTGTCAACACCAACATCTCCAAGGAGAACGTTCTGCAACCCCTCCTCGTTAGCACAAGCGCGATCGAGCTGGCGGCCGAGACTGTGAAGATGATTCTGCGGATAGACGACATTGCTTTGACCAGATAGAGTGAGATATCCCTCCAGCAGGGTTCTGCCTTGGGTTGTATGAGAATACCAAAATGGGGCATGAGTCTGCTAAAAGTATTTACGTTCTGTATATTCGGGTGAAGTCTAAGTGTCTTTTTCGAGGTGATATGTGGAAGTGTCTCAAGCGGTGATGCCCATGAAGAGTTATTGTAGTCGGCAGGTGCAACAGGAGGCCGCTCCTACCATAACCGTAGGTTAGAGCAGGCCACCCTTTCGAGTTGTCACTCAACAGCAAAACACTCAACAAATCCTCTGCTTTCACTCAACTATAAGACGGCAGGCATTTACAAACTCGAGAGCCTATTACTCCAGTTCTTACGACTTGGGAGTGAACCTCTTCTACACCATGGTTGCGGATGACGAATCTAATTACTCGAGCAACGACGAGAATGACCCTAGCTTCATTGCTATGCAAGCGCAACAGCGGCTCTTTCAGGTCAGAACTGTGATACAGGTGGACAACATTGGTAGATGCTAAGATGTATACAGTTGAAGAGAGATCGAGATGAGCGCTTGGGCGCCTTGGTTGAAGACTCGGCCACAGCTATGGAAGAGCTACGCAGCCGTGTCGTCGCATACCAGAAAGAACGGCGCTCAAAGCAGTAAGTCTATGCTAGAATGACCAACATCGGGCTTAGGACAAGGCTGATTGGGAAAAGAGCTGATGTCTGCGCCGCATCCGTCATGAAGATCGTCGAAGCCGTTGAGCGCAGAAAGGAGATTGAGCAGCGGATGGAAACGCTTGTTTCCAAGGTCAACAATACAACTCGAGAGGTTGAAGACATGATGAAGGCAGGCTTTCGTGGGAGGGAGAAGGATATGAAGCAAGCCAGATGAGTGTCGGGTATGCATGCAGTCATGACATGGACGCAATGTGGAGGATGCTATCGCGGATCTTGGGACTGGATTTCTCAAGCATGAGGACATGAACATTTGTTAAATCAAACAATCCTCGAACCAATTGTGCGCTGAAGCCTTCCAAACAGCTTTAGCAAAGTCAATCCCTTTTCCGAGAGATATCAAAAGGTTCCGTAATCAGATCGTGGACATGTGCTATATCCGTGTTTAAGCGGCACATCACGCCACCAGCTCGAAGCCATTTTTGAACCAGAGAGGAATGCCCGAATTGGATTGCCCGTATGTCTACAATGTATTGTACACGGTCTCTATGACCGATGGCGCCGTCTATTCTTTTTTAAACCTGGAATCCGTATCCCGACATGCATGTGCGGTACTGCTCCACCAGCGATTTGCAGTCCTCGGCCGGATCCTTTGCGTTTGAGAAGAGCATGCACTCGTCTCGCTTTGCCTTTTCCTCCTTGCACACGCAGCAGGGCTATTCGGTTCGAAGCGTCAGTTATTGCGATTGAGGGGTGGAGGGCGTATATCTCGGAAGCTCTCTCACCTTGGGCTTGTCGGAGGCGGCGGTGGTGGTAGCTAGCACAGAGAGTTAGCGGGGGATCCAGTTTCCCGGAGCAGGGGTTTGTCCGTACGGTTCGGCTTTGCGACAGCCACCGGCGAAGGGGCAGAAGGTGTCGATTGTGAAGCTCCCATCTTGAATTGATTTGTATTTGGCTTGAGGAGAAGAAGGGATATCGACCGGAGCTATGAGTGTAAGTAGGGTGGTTCGGGATCGGGCTTAGCAGGCCATGACTTTTTTCAATGGCGAAATGCGCTCCTGGGACGAGCAGATTTCTAAGCTTGCCGGATGACCAATCATTTGTCGTCGGCTCACGTGGCGTCGCGACGACTTCGTGAAAGAATCAACTTGCTCGCTGACGTCATTTGAGATTTCTGTATAGAAACTTGAAGATATATACATGAAAAGGTCCCTCCCTTTTCACAGGCTCACGTTAGAGACCTGAGCTAGATATATCCCCCCTGAGACGAGGCATTGGCCATTATTCATCTTCAAGTCTGGGGAAACATCTTCAAGGTGGTTGCCGATGGTGGGGCCGGTGTCTTCCGGATGCGCAAGGGTCCAGCCGTTCACTTGGCGCTGTCGGACTTAACCCGGTAACAACAAAAGCTGTCACCGTTGAGATCCTTCCTTTTGGTCAGCCAGTTGCGCATTGGATGAATCTCTGTCTCTTGGAAGTGATTGCCATGAGAATGGTAGACGCAGCTTGGTCCAATCACAAGTTTACGTTGATCAGAGCGTGCTTACATACAGTTCCGACGCCTAGTCTGGTCCACCTATGTTGGTTGATCGTTAGGCGAAGAGGTAACCTTGACTTCGATACATACATGCATACACTCCGTCTCTTGTTATTGTTGTATTCAAAACCTACCACTCGCGTCGTTCTACTCAAGAATACCCAATTGATCAAGATACAATTCCTCCATCATGCTCACCATCGAAGAGACCCGTGCACTCGGCGAGGTTCACCCCGAGTTTGAGCCAGTGAGACAAGGATCATCACTCACGTATACACGAGGCTACTGACGTTTCATCAAGATTGTGAGATGTTACAACCCAATGCTCAATGCCTGGAACATGGATACCGATCTCGATGGAATCCGTGAGATAATGGCCCAAGTCCGCCAGTCACGGCCCAGGCCTGACCCCGATTCTCTATCTTACTGCATGGAAGACATCAAGATCCCACTTAGGGATGGTTATGAGGTTGATGCTCGAGTATACACCCCTAAGGACGCCCCATCTGATGGTTGCCCCGGTATGGTCGTGTTTCACGGAGGCGGGTTTGTGTTGGGTGATCTCGACACCGAAGCTGGGCTCTGTGCCACCTTTACTGACCTTGGAGGCGTCGCCGTTAATGTTGATTTCCGCCACGCGCCGGAACATCCTTTCCCCCAGGCCATTGAGGACGCCTTTGATGCAACTAATTGGGTGAGTACTATCCAATGGCATAAGAATATGGCATGCTGAGTGAAACAGGCAGCCAAAAACGTGAGCAAGCTGGGGATCGACCCTGCAAAGGGCTTCATCATCGGTGGCACCAGCTCTGGAGCCGACATGTCTCTGGCTGTTTCCCATCTCTGCCAGGATGCCGGAATGAAACCTCCGTTGACCGGTGTATATGCGCCCATTACCTCTGGGGTCAACGAAGAAACAGTCCCTGAGAAGTACAAGGACCACTTCTTCAGCAAGGAGCAGAATGCCAATGCACCCATGTTCAGCACAGAGTCGCTCAAATTTGTTCACTGTAAGTATTTACCCCAATTCTCACAACAAATCACTAACGCATGTGACAGCCAAGTACAAGCCCGATCAGACAAGCCCTCTGGCATTCCCCGTCGCCTTTCCCACACACGTTGGCCAACCCAAGACCTACTTCCAGGTCTGCGGACTAGACCCAGTGAGGGATTGCAGTCTTGTGCTCGAGCAGGTCTACAAGGATGATGGGGTGCCTACCAAGATTCACATATATCCAGGTTTGCCACATGCATTTTGGGCTCTCTTTCCAGAGCTCGAGATTAGCAGCAAGCGTCAGGAAGATGTCGTGGAAGGTCTGAAGTGGTTGCTCGAGCAGTAGAGTGAGTGTAGCAACTTGTGCTATGTTGTCCAGTGTCGTGAACCAAAAGAGTCATATCTATCAGGAAATATCCGAAAAGTAAACAAACCGGATATTCTGCCACCATATTCGATGTTTAGGCGTAAGTAGACTACGTCAATATTCTGGTGACGTAGGCTTGCCGTCGTGTAAGTGACCAGGGCAGCGTAATACCAGGCACCACAACACACGTCAAGCCTTGGAATTCGAGTCATTGAGAAACGCGGGGAATCGCTTAATTCTTCATAATCCAACCTTTTATTCGACCGGTGTTACGAGGAAGCCCGAGGTTGACGATTTCAAGCCGCGCGGCTGTCTGGTAGACTTGATGTGGCGACGGGACAGGCGCCAATGTCAATGAGTCAGCTTTTTCGGTTGCCTCTTTCACAGCCGCTCCGGCTTTTTTGATGTTCGGGCTTTTGTTCAGTCCATCCATTCTCTGCTACATGGGGCAAAAATCCCAGCAATGGAGACCTCTCCGCCTTCTAACCCTCCTCGGGGCCGAATCTGTTAAGGTGGGCAGACACTTTCCGGCACGTGAGGTAAAAAGGCCCCGCGCCAATTGGCGCTGCTGGCCGACCACCTCTCGGGACCGACCGATCATCGTGACCCCAGACCCCGAAGGCGAGAACGCGCGGCGAAGATTTTTGCCCGACCTGACCGTCTTTTTTTCTGCTACGTCCGAGATGGTGTGCAAACTTGTGTGGTCTTCCTTTATGCTCTGTGTGGTTCGATGACTTGCGCAAGTGTGCCAGCCCTACCACTCTGCCTGGAGTTCAGGTTACGGAGACGGTTACGTGTGAGAAATCGCCCCCCTTGCCGTAAGTGCACTTGTATTGCCGTACTATGTGGGAAGACAAGGTGAGAGGGAGTATATAAGTTGACACACCTGACCATGTTGGAACAATCTTTCCATCTTCAGCTTCACTCACATCATTCACTGATCTGACAGCTTTTTCAACAACAACACTTCTCCCTACTACACACATACAACAAAAAGACAAGGCAAGACAAGTAATCATGAGCCCGAGCCAGCAACCTTACTCGATGCCCTTTTGGGACTTTGTCCAGTCATTCGATCCCAATCAGGGACCTGGTCGTGGAGTTGATCACAACTCTGCCTCTCACTTCCCCTTCATGGCTGGTTACCCCTTTGGAGGACCTGGTGGCCCCGGAGGCCCAGGCGGTCCCGGTGGTCCTGGCCCTCATGGAGGTCCTCATGGAGGTCCTCACGGTTTCCCTGGTCCCCATGGACCTGGTCCTCGCGGTCCTCCTCCTCCCCCTGAGGCCGATGGCTTCGTATGGGGTCCTTGGTATCAAGGCGCAGGCCCCTGGGATCGCCCCCGTGGCCATCACGAGCACCATCGCTCCGAGGCCGAGTCCTCAGCGACAGACGTAGAGCGAGATGCCAACACCAACAACGAGAAGAGCGAGACCCCTGACACCATGGCTGCCGATGCCCCTGATCCCGAGGAGGTTGTCCCTGACGAGAACCAATGCGGTCGACGTCCTGGCTTCGGTCGAGGCCGTGGACGTGGTGGTCCCCGAGGTGGTCGATGCGGTCGCGGAGGACGAGGCGGGTTCCCTCACGGCCCTCGTGGTCCTCACCACGGTCCCGGTCCTCATCCTCCTCCTCCTTATCCCGGCCAGGGCGGCCCCTTTGACTTTTCTGGTCTCTTCCGCGGCTGGGCTGGCCACCCCTTCTTCCGCAACATTCGCGAGCAAGCCCAGCGTTTCCAGGACAGTCAGAACCAGAACGACTCCAACTCTTTCAACCCTCCCGTCGATATCTTCAACACAGAAAAGGCCTATATCCTTCACGTTGCACTGCCCGGAGCCAAGAAGGAAGACATTGGTGTCAACTGGGACGCTGACCGCAGCCTGCTGAACATTGCCGGTGTCGTCCACCGTCCTGGTGATGAAGAGTTCCTGAACACACTCGCCGCTGGCGAGAGAAAGGTCGGCCTTTTTGAGCGCAACGTGGCTCTCCCTCCCGAGGGAGTCGAGGAGCGTGACGAGATTGACAGCGTTGGCATCACGGCCAAGATGGAGGACGGTGTCCTGGTGATTACCGTTCCCAAGGTTGAGAGGGAGTGGACCGAGATTCGCAAGGTCGACATTGAGTAAAAAGGGACAGGATTTTGGACAGGCAACAAGATGAGCAAAGATATCCTCGAGTGTTTTGGTGGTTTCGCATATACCTGGATTGGTCTGGATTGGTTCATTTGATATTGGCACGGCTTAATAGTTCACGGCTTGCATCGATATTGGTATTAAATAGTTGGAAAAATTTTTTTGGAAAAATATTATATACATCTTCTCACTCTCATAACAAAACTTGTGACTTTGACTGACATTTGACTAATTAACGTGATGCTATGCTATCCTCTAAGAATAAATACAAAGGAAAATCTCCAACATGACATTGTAACGTGTCTATTCAGTCTATTTTAAGCTGAACAAAGTGAATCTTCATCTGCGCTAGGCGTATGCAAATGGGTATATGCTAGAATGTAGAGGGGTTTCAAGGGGGGCCGGATTCTCCAGGCCCCCAAGTTAAAAGGTGAATAGAATGCTCCAAAGCGCTTTCGTGACGACGATAGAAAAAAGGTGGTGGTGGAAGTCCTCGTGCGTAGTCTTGTTGGTTTTTTTCGCTGCTGTAATATGCAATTTCGAGCCAATGTCCTTCCAGAAGAGATAGAAGAAGATGTAATCAAGGGAATAAGATAAAGCCAAGAAACTCCAGTTTAACCCCCCAACGTCCAATCATTATTGCCAGTTCACTTGTTTCGGCATAAGTGGTCATGATTCTAGCCCCTTGGCGATCTCTTCGCGTACGTGGCGGCACCACTTGAGGAGGGCCGCCTCAAAGTCTAGCCAGACCTTGGGTGAAGTGTTGTAGACGACCCCGAGGGCGTCGACGGTCAGCATGACCTCGAAGCGTAGCTCGGCGGCCTTGACCCAGTAGCGCAGGTTATCGGCGCTGCGGTAGGGTTTCTGAGTGTCGGTGTGGAAGGTCGGGATAGCGCCCCAGCGCCGCCGGGACTTGTGCACCGCGGCATTGTGCAGCTTGACCAGTCGCAGGCCGTTCTGCATGCTCTCGAGGAAAGGCGTCGGCTTCTCGGCTGTGGGTGACATGGGCTTCCATTCGGGTAGAGGATCTGCCGTCGTGTCCATGGACAAGAGGAATGCTCGTTCCCGCTCATACTCGCGGCCGGTCCAGTCGCCTTTGAGCCATGTCCAGCCATCCCGCTCGGCCCTCTCTGCGTCCTCGATCTCCTGCTCCTGCTTGAGGATACCAAACACGCTGTCGACCCAGGTATCCATGGTCTTGATCTCCTCTTCTCTCATGCCATCCTTGAAATTCCGGGTGGCCATTTGCTTCAGCACCTCCATGACGGCCAATAGATCAGCCCTGACCTGCTTCTCAGGCTTTATAGAGTCGAGGCGGTCGGGCAGCTCGTGGGCCGTGTAGTACATCTTGGCGGCGCGGATAGCCAGAGTCACAACGTCGAGCATGTGCATGCCCTGAAGTTCAAACCATCCCTGGCTATTCTCTGAAGGCATGTTGGGGTAGTTGGGCGCGTTGGGTGGCGCCTGATAAGTGCCAGCCTTCCGATCCTGTGCCTCCTTCAATGCCTCTCTCGCGTCGCGTAGTGTCTGCTCGAGTTCGGACTTGAGTTCCATAATGGTGGGCGGCTTGGGAACCACCTTTTCGCGGTGGTGATAGGTGCTCACGGTTGGAGGGAGCATGTCCCCAGGCTCGCTGAAGGTATCATCGTAGTAGTCGTCTATCTCCTCGATGGGAGACTCGACAAGATCTGTGCCGAAGCCCTGGGCACTAAAGTCGGGGCTGCTGCCAGTAGAAGCATAGGAGGAGTCGACATCGGAGCCCACAATCTTGGGAAGGGTACCGCTGGTATCCAGAGCTGAGAGGTCGAGGGTTGCTCGGTGCGGCTGCTTCTTCCTAGCCAGCTGGCCACCCTTGCCGTCGAGCAGGCCTGTCCGGGCAAAGTAGTACTGGAGATGCGCGATGCTGCCCAGACTCATGACACTCTCACGGGAACGGGCGCTGGCGGCAAAGTCGGTGCCCTGGGGCCGCATGTATCCGCGGCGACGACTCCGGCCATCGAAGCTGTAACTCGAGTGTCGAGAGGTTGAGATGTCGGAGCGTCGGTGCTTGAGGAGACTGCCGGTGGAATGGCGGTTGTACGGCTCGCTCCCGAGGGAGTCACGGGAGGCAGCATCGGTGCTGGAGCCGTGAGACCATGACGAAGTGGTGGACAAGCAGCGAGAAAGCTCCGGACACGCGCCGATGGCAGGCGTTGGCAGCGCATCGGGAGGCGGCGAGTCGCAGCGGAAGGACGGAGTCTGGTGGTTGGCCATCATGTCTTGGTGATGAAAGGGATGCCTAGCCAAGGCGAGTTGATGATTTGTCGAGTATTCCAAACTTCGAATGCGATCTCTCAGAGTCGTCCAACAGAATTATCCCCGCGTGATCAACGTTGATTCTCGGCCTGGGCGGTAATGCTTGTTGACGGTGGTGTGCCGTGAATGATGATCTGCACTTACACAGATGCACAAACACGACAGATGAGGTTCCACAGCAACGGGCAGCTTTCAGGAGCTTGAATGGATGGCACTGCAGCTAGCGAGTACGCCAATAAAAGCAACAACAATAGCAACAGCAATCGAGGCGCAGCGAGAGAGAAAATGGCAGCGCGACAAGGGAGGGGAAGGTTTAAAGTCGAGCTCTGCGAGGGACAGAGGGGGAAAGTGAAAGAGAGCACAAATTCGAAGGGGTAATACAAGGACGAACGAATGGATGGATGGGATGGATTATTTCCAGGGGTTCTTTGGTGATGGGGCGACGGTTCCAGGCTGGCCGGGCTGGTTGGCGGGACAGGCCTCGGGACTCGACAAGGGTGAAATTACTTCGCGTCCGTTCGTTGGAACAGCGGGGGAAGCGTGCGAGGATTGGCGGAACCAGAGAGCTAACGATTAGCAAGGATCGGGAGAGGAATTGGTTTCCAGAAGGTGATGTGATGTCAGGGTCTTGGAGAAAAGTCGGTAGAGGGAGGACAGGCAGAGAGAGTGTGGGAGACTTTTAAGTGCCTGTTAGTGAGACGTTGAAGCTAAGGAAGGAGATGCATGAGTGTGCGTCTTGTTCTGGTGAACATAAATGGGCCTCTTTTTTTTTTTTTTCTGAGGCACGTTAGTTGGTTCAATTTGTTCAACAAGGGGGCAGAATGAAAAACAATGGCTTGAACAAGAGAGAAATGATGGACGATAAGACAAGCCAAATAGGTACGTCCTGCAACTCTCAAGACCAAGACCGTTGAGGCGGATTCAACTGGCCAGGGGCTATTAGATATGTATGCAGGAGGTAGCTGGAGCTTCTGCTTCTCCCAATGGAAGCTGGAGCCAAACAACTCGTGCAGTAGCGCAACGTCCAAAACCACAAGAGATGCACGGGGCGTGAGATGGGGGCAGGGATGAACAGATGGAGTCGTCAAAGCATCCATTCAAACGTCATGTGCGACGGGGGGGAGACTCTTTTATCACGGCGCGAGGCGTTGACGATACACACAGACACAGGCTTGTCTGAGAAGCCCGTGTGTCATATCCCAGGGCAACAACTAGTATCCGTCTTCCCGCGATCCATCCCCAAAACGAGCGAGTTGAGAGACTCCATCTCGAAAGTCAGACTCGGCCAGTAAGAGAGCTGGACTGGTTGCTGTCTAATCTCCTCCAGATTGATTGGAATCTGCTACGTTTCTATCCCACTGCCGCCACGCGCCCACATGTCTCGGTTGTCCTGTCAATCGCTAGGTCCAATCCTCACGGGACAAAGTTTCAGACATATTTTTCAGCAGCAAAGGGAAATTCTTCCATCATCGATCCCATCAAGGAATACCTCGCTCCGTGCCCACAGTCAAGGCAAGGCAAGGCATCTTGAATCCCATCCCCGGGTCAGATCCCGGCTCCGAGGGAAATTCCTCCGTGATTGGACTTTCATGCAAGCCACGCGGTTGGCTGGAGCTCCCTGGGGACCAAGCTCGGAGCTCCCGTTGAAGCTCTGGGCAGGTTGCATCTGGATTGCAAAGGACAGACTTCGATGCTTCTAGCTTGAGACCAGAAGAGAAGTGTGGGATAAATGATCTTGTTATCGTTGATCGACACATGCGAGCTTCGTCCGTGTGGCCTTGCTGCTGCTCCATAATAGAGGACCATCCTTCTATTTCCCCAAGTTGATCAGCTCTTTTGCATGTAAGAGGTTAACTACCTAAGGATCTGGAGTCTCGGCATTCGTCTGGCATCCATAGAGAGCTCGTATCAAGAGCTTTTGCCCGAGAGGCAGCTCAGCACTCCTGTGAGGCTATTTTTAAAGCACACCCAGGCCATATGGCCAAGCGAATCTAGGCCCAACTCTAAGCGGTTGACAGAAGGCTGACAGGTGCCTCACTAGTTGCCTCTTCCTTGCCCATATCTTGTCTGATATCTTTGCTCGTCACCAGAATCCTATCAGCCAGTAGCAGCGCCTGTCCAACCAACTGTCGTCTAAGTCGATAGACTAGCTCGGTACAGTATCGACAATACGGCGTGCCCTCTCCCATCCGAAATGTGCATGGGAGTGCGCTAGTCGCGCGTGGTGCTCTAAGTTGAGGCCGGACTCTTGTTAGGCGAGATCAGCGACCAGGGAGGGCCGTCAGTTCATCAAGAGGTCGGCCAAATCAGAGGCCATCTCGAGAAACGAAAAGATCCATCTGGGCCCGATCCCCTGGTAGATACAGTGTCCCCCGTCTCTCTATGCCCGTCAATCTGGGAGAAAGTAATAATTGCATCCCCGTGTTGCGCGGCGCGGCGCGGCGCCGGATGGAGATGGATGGATGTCATGACGGAGGATGATCATGGGTTTGGGCGGACGTTGCCTGGTGCACTTGTTAGTCCACCGTTGGCTGCTTCATGAGCCTCGTAACCTTTGGACGGCTTCTTCCATTAGCAGATCTAAATAATAAGTAAATCTGCCGGATCAAGTCCAGTCTCTTTATTCAATCCGTCTTCAACATTTCCTCGGCTCAAATTTCTACTACCTTTCAAAGCCGAAAGCCGCCCTTGTCCGGCCTTCCATTGCGCAAGGAAGTTGTACCCCGTAGATTGGGCCTTCCGTCCATTGCCTCCTACCCTTCCAATTTGGGACTCCTCATCTAAGAGGCCTCGGCCAGCTTCTCAGTCGAATTTCCCATCTTTTCGACTTCTTTTCGACTTCTTTTTTTCATCCTCGGGTGTTCAATTACGGCCTCTACACATTTTCATGCAGCCAACCAATCTTTGCCGCGTCTCATTCTTCTCATTCCGGCTTTCTCCCTCCGAAACCCTCCCCCTTTTTTGTCCCCGCCAGAGACGCATCGGCATCGGTCCCTTTGGCCCATCGGATGACACTGCGAGCATTTGATGAGAGGACTGCATCATACGCTCACGCTGCTTTCACGGCCTTACTTTTTTCTTGTCCCTTCTAGGCGACGAGGTTTGACGAGGGCACCTTCTATTGCCTATCATCACAAGATTTCTCTTGCAGCCCATCTACGTTGCCGACACGGTTTGCGCCATCACTCTTATCCGTCTAGGAGGTGCTCCAACTCAAGCCTGCAGCTCCTACTCTACCCAGGAAGGGACATTTGACTGCTCATCACAGCTTTGACAGGGAGCCCAGCCTCTCACAGCAGCCATTGCTACTGTCTCCTGCAGGAGGCTACTGGGCTTTTCGCAGGGCGCCCACCTCCAATCGCTGCGGCAGCCTGCACTGCATCTCTCGCTCAGTGGCCACCCACTGACCCTCAGACCTTGGTCGTTATCTCCACTCGGCTCTGGCTGACAACGGCCTCCAGCCCATCCATCGCATCCTGTATGTGTATGTGTATGCGCGTGAGCGTGCGTTCATCCAGTCAGTCAGTCAGTCGATTACTTGCACCGGCACTGGCTTCCTGCTGCGCCTGTTGCAGTACCATAGACTGTGGATAATACATGGTTGGGCCCAAGTGATTCGTGGCACTGAAGACAGGAGGCAAGACAAGACATTTGAGGGAGACAAAGAGGGAGGACTCTGCTCTCAGCTCAGTGCATGAGTTCGCCCCGCGCAAACGCTCAAAAGCCCCGAGCTTCTCACGTTTCATCACGGGCATTCAATCTGTCCTGTTTCTCTGTCTTGCCATCTGGAGAAAACAGAGGAAAATTCGTTTCCGAATCTCAAGCGCCCGGCCTTGTTGAGCCCTGGTTGCTGGTCCCTGGACTTGATCCTGAACCCAAGCCTGTCCTGTCCGCGCTTTAACCTGGCCTGGCCCGGCCAATTCTGGTTGCCCTCGCCTTCCGAGGGCGCCAACTCCAACGATTAGATGAGCGCCAGCCATTCGAACGCGACGGCTCTTGCAGTCGAAAACAGCGACTGGGCGTCAAAGGCTGATCCGTTTTTGATAACTCCTGCGACAAGCCCTGAGGCTAACCGATCTGCCGGCGTGGGCCACGACGAGTGCGACGGCGGCCGGGACCATGATGCCCCCGTGGGCGGCCTGCTGAAATTCGCTGACGTCCCTAGCCAACTATCTCACCTGCCCTTCAACCCCGGCTCGAATGATCCCTCCTCCACCCACGCCCCGGATCCCAATCCCAATTCCAGCTTGCTCACCTCCTCGTCTTCTGCAATCGACACGACGACAACTTTTCTAAACTCACCTGCCACCACTTCTTCCACCGCAAACACGACTCCTGCCGCCTCCACCGCGGTTACCCCTGCCACGACAACAAAAACAACAACCACCGCGCTTCTCACGTACCCTACTCCAACCTCACCCCTGCCACCACCCTCTGGCATTCGCAAACCCTCCCCTGGCTTAGCTGCCCGCCTCAAAGCTCTCGGTTTCGGCTCCCAAAAACCTTCGACGCCCCCAACCACGCCGCAACATCCCGATCACATCGGTCGCCTTGACGAAGAGCACTTGCGCCAGCTTGACGAGAAACATCAGGCGGGTTCGGTCAAGTCGGTCATCGCCCGGCGTGGTCGCCCGTGGAAGGGCGCCGGCGCTTTGTCCTCCTCCAAGCCCGCCGCCCACGATCCTGCTCTCGACTTACCGCCCTTCAAGGTGGACGACAACGATTCCATCGTGACGCTGCTGCCTGAGATCAGGACCCCCGAGCCCCTGGACATGGATACTCAAAAGTATCGTCTGCCCGACCATACCAACGGCAATGGAACAAAGGTCACCCTCGATACCCGTCGCGAACACATCGAGCGCACAACATGCCCTCCATCCCCCGACGATGGATGCGTGCCTCCTCCTCCTCCTCCTCCCAAAGACACCCCTCCCATCCCAGCGCCTGCTCCCGCCACACCTCCAACAGACTACGTTCCGAGCCTCAATTCTTACTTCACCCCTGGCCATA
This sequence comes from Fusarium vanettenii 77-13-4, assembly GCF_000151355.1. Taxonomy (NCBI): domain Eukaryota; kingdom Fungi; phylum Ascomycota; class Sordariomycetes; order Hypocreales; family Nectriaceae; genus Fusarium; species Fusarium vanettenii. Next base: position 1,643,619 of record NW_003315881.1, read on the forward strand.
ACCGTCCTGGATCCATCTACACTTTATCTCGCGTCTCCTTTGCCAACCAACTCGCCCAGTTGACATCGTTGCAGCTTCCCGACGCCGAGTCTCTCTCAAGCCAAGTCACTGCCATCCCAACCGCCCAGGTTGCCGCTAAAGCTCTTATCAACGCTGCTGAGCAGATCAGAAGCTGGATATCCAAGGCATCAGAGGTTGTAGATGGTCTCGACAGTGAGGACGATGTGGAGTGGGCCGCTGCTGGAGGTCGAGAGGGCCTGGCTGAGGTGGAAAATGCCATTTTACGCTTCGAGGAACTCGTCAAGGCCTATGTCAGCGCCATCGAGCAGCTGCAAGGCCGCGATGATGTTTCCAACGTACCCCTCAGCGACTTGACTCGGGCTGTCACACAGATGGAGTCTATCATGCAAGAGTGGGCCAAGATCCGACGAACACTACAGACCGTGAAGGTACAGGTTGAGATCGCCATGGAGTGGGAGGAGCTCTGGAACAATGTCCTTGGAGATGTCCAGGGCGAAATGGACGAGCTGAGCAGACTGGTGTTTGAAATGGAGGAACGTCGTCACAAGAGTCTCATGGCCGCAGCCAGCGCGGACACGGTCGATATCGGAGATCTCGAAACCATCGTCGAGGAGAATCCTCACCAAGCGTCCAGACTGCAAGCGCCGAACCGCTATAGCCTACCCGCCTTCCCTGTCACCCCTAACTCTCCCGGGGCTGGCACGCCAACCTTGTCGCAGGACGACTCCAGCCTCCTTGCTCTTTTTGCTCGTATGCAACCTCTAAGGGCTTCTCTCGATTTCCTTCCCATGCGATTGTCAATGTTTGAGGCGAGGGCCGAGCAATCTTTCCCGACAGCATGCGAAGAACTCAGTATGCGACGTGAGGGTCTCGATGCTAGCTACAAGAAGCTAGAAAAGGATGCCGAGTCGCTGCGCAAGGAGCTCGGCGAGGATCGATGGGTTATTGTCTTTCGTGGCGCTGGTCGCCAAGCCCAAAAGATGCAGGAGTCTGTCGAGCGCTCGCTCTTTAAGCTCAGGGAAGCTGCTGATGCAGGACTGCATCTGACAAACCAGCCTGCCATGTTGAAGAAGCTGGAAAGTTATGAGGCCAAGAAGACGCATTATGGACCGGCCATTGAGCGTGTCTTGTCCATCATCGAGAAGGGAGTCATGGAACGCCTGACTGTCAACGGGGAGATTCTCCGCCTCCATACCGACATGCAAGCTAGATGGTTGGCGCTGAAGCATCAGATGAAGGACGCCGAGTCCTTGATTGACGAGATCCACGCAGATAAGGGCCAGCAGCTCCGGGATTCCATCTCTAGCATGCTGTCGAATGACCATTCGACTTTGGGCAGTGGAAGGGAGACACCGGGTAGCTCGCCACCTTCTTCAGTCATCATGTCAAGCCTAGGCATGGATCCTCATACGCCAAAGTCGAAGCCTCCAAAGATGCGAGCCACGCCCGGGACCAACAATCGACCGATCCCGTCCAACCGACGGCATTCTTCCCTGCCAGCGCCCACATCACAAATCGGCAGGAAGCCCGGTTTCTCTCGCCTTTCTACTGTCACTGGCTCTTCATCAACAACCCACTTGGCTCCCCGTCCGGCGGTGGTCAAACGACCCGAATCCACGCTCCCTCAGCGTCCCCGTTGGAATGGCTCGACGAACACGTCAGACGTTGACACTGGCCACAACTTCAAGCCTCTCACACTCACCACACCTAGCCCCTATGCTAAGAATAGCCCTATTGCGCACAGATCAGCTGGCTCGATTACACCAGGGTCGAGCAGCTCGAAGCTGCCAAAGCTACGGAGTCCTCTTGCTCGCGCCTCGTCGGAATCCCCCAGAGTCGAGGACACGCCCACTAGAACTGGACACTCGCGCCTTTCGTTCCGAGAACGACTTGCATCCCCCGGCCCGAGCACTCAACCACTGCCAAAGCCGAGACTTGCCTCTCACAACTCAACGATGGCTCTTTCGGGCAGACGGTCTTCCCTGCAGGCTGCGAGGTCCATTGGAGCTGACGGAGAGAGGCAAAGTAGGCCTGCCAGCTCGCTTGCCACATCGTCGAGGAGGACTAGTCTTCTCCCTCAACCAAAGGCCAGAGAAGGCGAGACTGGCCGTGATAGTCCCCAGGCACTTGCAGGTGCTCGAATGGCGATGCGAAGAGCTCCCCCACTGGAGCCGAAAGATATGAAGCCAAGGTGGCGACACTGAAATCCTTCCTATCTACGAGCAACAACACAACCACCACCCCGAATATTCAGGAGACGGCGACTTCTCCTGGATATATGTAACATCATGTTTTACCAATTTGAGTTCTTTTACAATTCCCTCGAGACCGCACATGCACACACACATGCTGTTGGTTCAGGGGTCGCAGGAGCCTGGCGCGCCATTTATGAAAGACCAATTTTCTTTTGAACAGCAAGGCGTATCAGGTTGAGATTGAGATAATGGCGGTCGGCGGAGTTTCAGGAACGGCTCTTAAGGGATGACGGCCTTGAATCCCCCATTCTTTTTCCCTTGTGAGCACTTTGACGTCGGACGTGGCGGTTCAAAAACTCTCTCTGAACGCTTTCTTTGTTTTCTTCATGCCAACTCAAATGATGCGCTGTAATTACGGTGGAATGGAAGGAACACCAAAACAGACAAATGTGCAGCGGTACGGCAAGGTACGGTTTCTTGGAGGACTGATTATCGTTGAATGAACAAGTCAAGTCAAGTGAAGCGCTATACCATTATCACATCAGATCATACCCAATCCCAGATGCTGTTTATCATGAGCTACGAGCCTAGATTGAGAGCTTCTAGAAAAGACAGGACAGGACAGGGAAGGAGAGGAAAGGAAACGGGAAATAATTTAATTCAAGGAATCCCGGAAATGAAAAGAAAAGTGTTCGAGTTGTGATATAAATGTTGTTCGTTCATTCAGTCAGTCGTGATGTAACCGTATGTTCATTTTCGTAACGCGTTTATCTGAGCGAGCCCCCTTTCGTTAGGGGCCACAACTATGTAGCTAAGTGCCAGGTACAGGATGTTGTAGTAATAGCAATAGTAGTAGAAGTAGCGCTGGTTGTGATAGGTATAAACGGATGCAGAGACCTCCCTGTTCGTGAGAGGCAACATCCCCAAAACGCCATGCGTGGTGTAAGAAATATCAGCAAACCCCCTTTCCTTGATCGCCTCCCATGCAGAACAAATCGCCGTTAAACTCCAGTCCTCATGCTGCAACCATTTTTTTCTCTCCCTCTCTATGCTCCCGAGAGCTTACCCCTTTAACTTGGTCGAAGAGAAAATGGTCTTGAAAAGTCATGCGTGCCATTGAAATATCATTCGCTCTGCGTGTCAACTCGCCCCCCTTTTTGCCGTATCTCCTCTGTAGTCGTCATGATCGAATCTCAGAGGCCTCGAAACAACCTCCGACCTTTACGCCGGCATCGCCTTGATGCCGCTCTTTCGCTGCTGCGGCTTGCTGGCCGTCTTTGCCGCGCTGCTGGTGGCCTTGGCAGCAGTCGAGGTCCCGCTGGCCTTGCGAGTAGTACCGGTGCTCTTGCGCTTCGTCACTCCGCCTGTCGACTTCTTGCTGGCCCATTTCTTGCCACCCCCGGAGTATCGTTTGTTGCCGCCTCCACTCTTGCTGTACGACTTAGGTTTGCTCGGGCCAGCCTGGCTGCCAAGATTCTCGAGTCTGCTATGCCACTCCTGGACGGCCGCGGGTTGGTTGGCACCGAAGTAATGTGAGTCCTCGCCGTCCTCGTCTTCCTCGTCCATCTCGACTTCAGAGCTAATCAGATCCACGATCTCTTGGCCATTGGCACCAGACTTGCCAGGATCCATAATCTCGCAGTACCCGTTGTAGTGTCGTTGCAAGATGCGGAGGATCTTGGGCCCGTGCTCCTTGACTTTGTCGGGGTCGATACCGGGGATCTTCTTCATCATGGGGATTGAAGTGGTCCAGTGAATGGCCATGAGCTGGAAGTCCCTCTCAGTGAAGAGTGGCTTTCTCATCTCTTTCTTGTTGCGGATCTGCTCGTCTACTTTCTTTGCCTCTTGGACAAACCCGTCGACAATATCTCGGTGTATTTCGTCCAAGTCCTCCAACTCGGTTCTCATCGAAATCGAAGTCCCAGGTTGTCGAGAGGGAGGCCTCGATGGTCGATGGCTTGGCAGCTCATCAAAGGCTTCCCCATCATCGTCGTCGTCGTCGTCCAAGAATCCACCATTAGCATATCGGCTTGGCATGACTGCTTCTTCATCCTCGTCATCACTTTCCACAACACGCGACTTCTTTCTCCGTCGATCAACAGGCGAAGACACGTAGGTTGATGGCATCATGACATCCTGATCCTTTGACTTCTTGCTGGCTTTCTTTGACCGGGGCTTGGCCGCCTTGTTAGACGCGCCCTCTTCCGGCACTTGGATCGACAGCATCAGCTTCCGTTGTCCTGCAAGAAACAAACGGTACGTCGATCCGAGCCGCAGATACTGGATTGCCATGCCATGGTTGCCGACCTGGTTGTCTTCGTGGAAGGCCTTCTCGGCCGATAGCTTGTCGATGACTCGGATCAGCTCGTGCTTCTTAAGGCCCTTTGCCATGCCATGCCAGTTGTCTGAGAGTTGTGCCTCATACTGGGGGTATTTCTTCCCCATGAGAATGTCAGCACACTGCGCCGGGGTGATTCTGTTCTGCGCCTGGACAACCTTGATGGCAGCAATGGCATACTCTGAAAAGTCCTGCTGCTCAAAGATCAAGCCGGCCTTGCAGTTGTCGCAGGTCTTGTTGCACTGCGCCCCCGTAAACTCCTCGCCAAAGTACCGAAGAATCTCGGCACGTCGACAGTCGGATTTGTTGTCACAAAAGGCTGTGACGCGGTTCAGCATGGCCATCTGTCTCTCCTTTTGTTCATGACTTCCGTCGCCATCAGCGATCAGTCTCTTCAGGACCCTTATGTCCTGCTTGCCGTAGAAAAGAATGCAGTCGGACGGTTTGCCGTCTCTGCCTGCCCGACCAGTCTCCTGATAGTAACCTTCCAAACTCTTTGGAAGTCCATGATGCATGACAAACCTCACATCGGGTTTGTCGATGCCCATTCCGAACGCGATTGTTGCAACCACGATCTTGATCTCGCCCCGTTGCCAGGCATTCTGCACCTCGACCTTTTCCTGAGGGTCAACGTGTGCGTGATAGTGACTGGCAGCGATCCCGTGTTGCGAAAGACTCTCTGCAACCTTCTCTGCATTCTTCCGCGAGATGGTATACACAATCCCACTCTGATTCGGGTACTTGGATTGGACCAGCGAGGCAATGGCCTCGATCGTCTTGTCATTGGTTGTCTTTGGACGAACCTCATAGTACAGGTTCGGACGGTTGAAGCTCTGGCAAAACGTTTGACAGTTGTCCATCCCAAGATTGTGTCTGATATCAACAATGACGTTCTGCGTCGCCGTAGCAGTGAGTGCCATGACCGGCACTCCAGGATATCTCTGCCGGACTTGGCCCAAGGTCTTGTAGTCTGGTCGGAAGTCATGACCCCACTGACTGACACAGTGTGCTTCATCAATGACAAGACGCGCAAATTTGCCCTTGCTATGGAGTGTTCGCATGCCATTGTTGAAGGCGACGTTCTTGCTGACCATCTCTGGTGTAACATACAAGAGCTCGATAAAGTGCTCGGGGCTCCGCTCATCAAAGGCACTCATCACTTGTCTTTTGTACTGGGCTGAGCATTCGCCATTGAATGCAACAGCCTGTATGCCCAGGGCTTTCATGTGGTCCACCTGATCTTGCATCAAGCTGAGCAGAGGCGAGACAACGATGGTAACACCTCGAGTCCTTCCACTCTTGATAACAGCCGGGAGCTGATAGCAGAGTGATTTGCCACCACCAGTTGGCATCAGGACAAAGGCATCCTTGCCCTCCAGCGTGGCATTAATAGCCTCGAGCTGGTTGTGGCGGAACCCCTTCATTCTAAACCGATCCTTGAGCATCCGCTGGACATCGGGTGACCATGGATGTCTCATCAGCTCAGCAGGAATCAATTCAGGGGCCACCGAAGGTAAGGCTCTCTTTGTCGAAACTCTGGACTTTGAGTTGGGAACAACATTGCCAGAGGTCTCCGAGAAGATCTTCCTCGCGTTTTGCGAGACGGGAGCATGGGACTGACGGGTCTCGTAATCCTGTGCAAAGGCAAGCATCTCCTCGTCGTCGCTGAAGTCACTGAATTCATCGCCAGCGCGGTGGTGCATCGCCTGAGGGGTTCTTCGACTACTAGTGTTGGCCAAGTTGGTCGTAGGCCGAGCCGCTGGCCGGAACTGAAACTCGTCCAGGTCAGAAAAACCATCGCCCGCGCCAAACTCTGCTTCTTCTGCTTCCGCGAGTATAGGGTCTACCATCATGGATCTCGGGGTTGGTCTCGAAGTGTTTGTGAACTGTCTCGGGAACGGGACAGCGGAAGTGTCAGCGTCCTGAGAGAGAACACTCGCCACTTGAGACGCCTCGATTCTCGAGCCTGGAGGGTTCCAGTGAGAGGATCTGGGTAATTGGGTCTGATGGACCACTTGCGTCCCTGTCTCGCTTGCCGGTATAGTATCCCTCGACGGCATTGACATGTTGACGCTGCTTTGAAAGATGGGTTGGGTGCCCATTACAACAACCGGTGTGGGAGCAGGGGGCTGTTGGACACTTGCCAGGAAACCAGCAACGTCCAGTCTGGAGCCATCGATAGTTTTGAGGAGAGCTTCTTCAACCTCTTGAATCTCATCTGTGAGATCATCAAGTCGAACTTCATCCTCGTCTGTATCGATACCCTCAGCGTAAGCTTGAGCAATCTGCTGGGCAAGCTCTTCTCGTTTCCCACAAAGTCCTCTGTACTCCTCGGCGGGGCCCCCAAGTTCTTTGATGGCTTTCTGCTGCCGTCTAAGCCGCTCCTTCTCTGACTTGACCTCACTCCGCTTCTCTCTCGGCCATCGCTCGTTGATTGCTCGCATGAAGTTCTTGTCGTTTTGCTGGATGAGCCTATCAACAAACTCGCTCCATTTAGCCAGGGTTGATGAGTCTGATGCCAGCTGGGCAAGGAAAGCAGGAGCTTGGCTCGATCGGGGAGGGGCTTCGCCGGAAGAAATTTCATCATAAGAAGCATCAGGAGCTCCTCTGGTAGTCTGTGAGCTGGTCGTCGCGGGCGCGGATGCTTTGGAAGTAGTTGTCACAGGGGAGGCCTGGCGCTGGGAGGACGACTGAGAGCTAACATGGGCTGCAGGGAGAGAAGCTGGTACGGGCTGCGCCTCAGGTGAGGTGAGGCGCTGTGAAGATGACTGGAAGTCTATCTTGACTGCAGGTGCCGGTGCTGGTGTCGCCCGTGTCTTGGGTTGCACTGTCTTAACAGTGGAGGCCTTGAGTGTAGCTAAGGAGCTGTTATGAGAGGGTGGCGTCATGAACTCTTCATCCGAGTCGGGGATAACGAGTTCATCTGGGTCCATCTGCATTCGGGGAGGAAGAGACTTGGCCTGGCGTGCCGGTTCGGAATCCTCAAAGGTCTGGGAATCCTTCAGGGGACTCGTCGCTCTCTTGGTGCCAAGTCGAGACTCGAAGATGATTGGTACAGCCCGAGGGGATCCCTCACGAGCCAGCTGACTGCGCACCTGTCTTGAAGGCGACCGTAGGATCTCCTGGTCCTCCTCGCTGATTGGAGGGATCTCGGCCGACGAAGGGTTCTTGAAGCCATCGCGGGTTCGACGTGTGCGAGTGCTGCGTGAGCCATCCTTCCGACGTGTCCCTGATCGGCTTCCAGGGCTTGGGGCAGGGGGGTCGGTACCAAGAAGCTCATAGACATCTGGAAAATCACCCAAGTCGCTGAATTCTTCTTTGCTGATCTCGTTGCTCTTCCGCTTCCTCCCACTAGACACAGGTTGTTCTGGTTCCGGCCGAGACGCATAATCTTCACGCCAGAGTTTCACATCGCTGCCAAACGACAGTGAGTCGGAGGAGGCAAGGACATCATCGGTCAGGTCCATGTACTCGATCTCATTGGGCTTGAGCTCTGGAAAGTCGGGGCTGCGTGATCGAGGTCGGGACGGGGCGGGCGTCTTCAGTGGCGGCAAGCCAGATAGCTTGCTTAGTTCTGGGGTTCGTGCGCCTACGAACAAGTTAGATTTGGCATATCAACAGTCTTGTATTGGTACTTACCATTGTTGGTCTGACCGACAGGAGTGTCTTGTCGACTGAGGCGATTGGGGGTGATGGAAGAAGGGGTAAGAAGCTGTTGGGGTCTGGAAACCAAGCTGGGCTTCTTGGACTTGGAGCTCGACATGAGACGGGCCATGGTGTCGTCCTCCAGTATCACCTGGTCCGTATTCCGCAATCCACCAGGCCCGCCCAGTCCATTGGATGAAGTCGACGCGTCGTAGTTTGTGTTTGTTCTGTCCCCTGGCTGAGCCAGCGGCCCAGACTGAAGAGTCTGTCGTCCCTGCGAGTCCGAGCGTTGCGATTGGGACGAGCCGGTCTGAGAAGCGTCACTGCAACTAGGAAAAGTTGGTGTTGCAGGCTTGAAGCGGGCTTGGTCGTTCAACAGCCAGGACAGGTGCTCGGAAAGGTTGTTGCGAGTCATGAAGCCGACACGTATATGTCGGAGTGTCTTTCAGCTGCCTTTTTGGAAAACATCGAGGTGCTCGTGGCTTTCTTTGTCCGGGATGAGAGGGGTGAGCTTGGAGAGGGTCAGCTTGTTATCGTGACCCAGGCGGCCGTGATGGCTGTCCCGCGCGTCACGCGTCAGTGGATCAGTGGATGCGAGAGCACGTGATTCATTCCCACCCGTAAAGTGCTGATCATTGAATCAGGCAATCGACATCTCAGCCAAGACAACGCCACAACATGACTCTTGTTTGCAGTATGATGCATACATCTACATTTCTTTGAGTTGTCGTCTGCCATCGCATTATGCGTGCAACACTTTCGATTACACAGCGTTACGGGTAAACACTTCTCCCTTTGAAGAAACCCACGGGTAGCTCTGATTCAAACGCCTACTGCTGCAGGTAGCCATTGATCCAATGAACTACTTGATGGCACTTAGAGCACTATTGGACATTTGAGAGCGATGTGTACAATATCTGAGATAAACAGGTTTGTTACATTGTAGGTGCCTACGGGAGCAAGCCGATCTCCGTCCCAAGCATGTCCCATAGATGTTCGAAAGATAAAGCCAAAGACATTTAGCGAGAAAGCTCGTCGACTTGCTGTACCAAGAGCTGATACTCGGCTTCAAGAAGATCTTCCTGGTCCGCAATGTCACCCGTTGCAAGCAAACCTTCCAACATTTCACGGGCAATAATGCCCCGATCCTCAGCCTGACCAAGATACCTTACGGCTTTGCGGGCCTCCATTATCTTTTCTGTCTTTTCCCCAATGATTTTGTGATAATCTAGGAGCTTCGCCTTCAGATGCTTGCCCCAGGCATTTTCATCCAAATCCGTTGATGCATCAAGACCTACCATCCGACAAATTCGCTGAGCCACGGTTCCCAGAAAGAACGGGTGAATAGCATATTCCGGATCGATTTCCAGATCTCTGGCAAACTCATTCAGCCCATCGATCTCCATCTTTGTCTGCTCCCGGGCTTCGCGGATGATGTCCAAAACACGGACAACAGTTCGATTCGCTTCGTCAAGCTCTCCAGCGTCCATGTCTCGGAGTTTGTTACGTGCTTCTCTCCAGCTCACGGAAAGCACCGGCGCAGTGTGCTGTAGTGGAACCAAGATCTGGGCGAGCCTTACGAGACTCATCATTGGGACCTTCGGTGGCTGGGGAACAGGCGCGGGTGTGTTTCCGTGGGAATCTTCGCCTTCAAGAGACTTCCGTAAAAAAGGCACAAGGGAGTTGTCGACATCAAACCGTAGCCCAGAACGAATCTCGATATCCCCAGAAGTTATCATCTTGTCCAAGGCGGTCTTCATCTTCGATCGCGCTTCCCTTGTGACCCAGAAAGGTGTATGATGCTGTACCGAAAGCTCCCACTGCCCAGATAGGGTCTCATATTCGTCGACAGGAGGTCCGATGGTTCTCTGTGGTAGTTTAGGCGCTTGCCAGATAGGCCCTATGACAGTATTGACACCAAAAAGGGACATGGGGCCTGGAGAATTGGGATCCCGCAGCAGGCGGATATCAGCCTCTTTGATACGGAACGCCTTACCGCTGAAACGCCCACCGGCAACAATTGTAGGCATGGCGATCCTAATTAACTTCCTATCCGTGTACTCATACGAGGGTAAGCCACATGAGTAGATGTTGTCAAAGTTGATCAAAGCCATCTCGGTAGCCGAAGGGGGGGCAAACGGCAACATGCCTGTAGGCCATGGGATCTTGGATCCTGGCATGGAGGCAGGGAAGATGACAAACCTGGCCGAAGGATCAAGCATGGATGATTTCGCTTTGACACGAGCGACAAGGCCCTTTATCTCCTCCGCGTCCAGAGTTGCCTTCTCTGCCGGGTCAGACCCATCATTCGAATGTGAATCCCGAGAGAAGAAGGCGCGCATAAATTGAAAGGGGTGGATGTACTCAAGGAGTTGCTTCTCTTCGTGGTGGCGAAGCCAGTGTTCAAAGCCAAGAATGAATCGGTCAACCGACACATTCTGAATCTTGACACCTTGACCCTCGGTCAAGAATGCCTCCCTCTGAAGGTTCGGGTGCGCTCTGATGTCGCACCAAAGCTGGACAGCAAACAGCATGGACTTTATGGATATGCTGTCATGTGGATGGGAGCTGGAAAACTGTCGAAGTTTGTATAGCAACGCTGAAGGGTAGACCAAGTTCGCCATGTATGGCGCCTTGTAGAGGAAGCTCGATTGGCGTGCTTCGCCTCTGAACAAGAACGATTGCGCATCTGGAAGCATGCGGGACTTTGGGGGGTTGGAAACCGATTGCTGGCGAGTAGGGTCGAATAGCCCATCAGTTTCCCTAGGTTGACAGACTGAGAGGGGATGCCTTGGTCCATCAACGCCACTCCTGTATAGCAGGGTGCGTTGGACGACGTGTGGGTGACGGCGGTAGAAGAGAGAATTCCAAGAGGCTTCTAGTTGTGCGTAGACTGATTGGGCACTGCTCGCTTCGAAAGCATCGCAAAGTGATCCGTCTGTCTCCATGGCGGCTTTCATGGCGGAGATGTTTCCAGGTACAGCAGCGGGAGCGGTCAAAATGACTTCAGTACTCTCAATACGACCACCAGGCACCCGCTCCAGTTGACATCCTATTGACAGATCGTCTGAGACAATAGATGGAAGGGCATCCGCTGGAGCGGCTCGAAGCAATACGGGTGTGAGGTTGTACATCGAATAGCCCACGAAGAAAGCGCCGGGGCGAGCCGAGTTTTCGTGAGATTGCTCGCCTTGCTTGTGTGCGAGGACAGGAAACATCATTTCCGGAAACTTTGAGGGCTTCCTGGTTGTGCTTTTGGCATCTTCGTCGAAGTTTGCTCCATCCTAGAGATCGCAAGCTCTTGGTAAGACGTCGAAGGCGACCCAATCCCGAGCAATGGCTTCATGCCGTTCGTCTTGGGTTCGAGGCGATGCGAAGTGAGTGGTAAACTTGAGCGAGCTCACTGTTTCTGCTAGCTCGTATTTGTCGTCAACCTTCAAGCTGGCGCTGCCAGATGCAGCGTCCATGATGATGCGTGTACCCGACCAGCGGGGGTTCTCGACTGAAGGCATGTCGACCCGGTTGATAAGGTACGCGATACTGGGTAAAACTGAAAATTGTTAGGAAGGCATGGTTGGGTTCGATTGGAAATGCTTACCTCTGGGAGATGGCGAACGAGAATCTCAGGTTGAATGGGATGTGGCACCGGGGCCATCAGATGTTTCAACCCTACCAGTGCGTGAGGAGGAGGCAATGTGCGCATACACGATTTCCTGGCCGAGTAAATATTCTTAAAATGAATGGGAAGTATCGGCAACGTCAGTTCGCCATAGTAGGGCGCTCCAGCGGACGAAGGTGTTGTGGAGAGTGGAGGAAACGCAGAAGATGGTGTGGTGAGAGTTGCTGAATGAACTGGGTAGTTAATCGAGTGAAGATCCGGTGCGGGGTAAGTGAAACAAGACAGCAACCTAGAGTGATCGGAAGAAGTGGGAAAATGGGCTTTCAAAACGAGTGACACTGTCCGTGTTCTGCCTCAGATCTAACCAAACGGCTCCTCTATTGTCATGGGCGACTTATTTAAACAACATAGGTACATGTTGATGAAAGCTATACAGATGTACCTATTGAGCTAAAATACTTGAAGTGAGGACGGCAAAGCTCTTCTCAGAGCCAAGTAGTGATATTTAAACAGTCCATCGGTTTAGATGTCTTGTCTGGACCAGCTACCCTGGGGGAGACGATATTGAAAGAATGCTCAAAAAACACTGTTCAAACTCACCCATTCTCCAGATAAAAAGTACGTAAGTAATATATGTGAAAAGAGTTATCTTACTAAAATTTCACAATAAATATCATACTCTATACGTAAATAGTTGTTTACCACACGGCTTATCGTGTTGAAGCCTTGTTGGCACCTACATGCATTTCACTAAGGTCCGTCCTCCGAATCGACTTACAACCTCACGAACAGCAAACATCGAAGCTAACCCTTGAAGACAAGGAAACTCAACGAGAAAGAAAAAAAAAACACGACTTAACGCTACTTAGGTTCATTCACCCCAGGCCCCTGGCGTTGGGAAGCCCACTCGTTGTCTTCTGACGAGGTTAATTCCGCGATTTCGAATTAGAAGTCTTGGCACAAGATCATCGTTGGATAAACCAAGGACGGTGGCTTTTGACCCGCCTTAAGGCGGTATAACGGAGTGGTTCCCCGCAGTAGAAGTTGAATTGTTTGCGACGGCGCGGTAATGATGGTGGATGAGATGAATGGAAAGCAATCAATCATACGATAGGGTCAATTGCCGAAGATCTGCTGAATGAGAAAGAAGTGCGAGACGAAGTCCGAGATGGAAGGTTTTCTGCCTGGGAATGGTGTGATGGATGCAAATTGCCCCTCACCGAAAGGATGACCATGGAACTTGAAGCATCATTGTCTTATGCAGTGCGAATTCACGATGCATCACCAGCGTCAAGTTGTTGAGCGTGATGTTGATCAAGTCGCCAAGGGAGGTTGGTGATATTAGCCAGGCACCAGCGGGGCCATGAGCCTTTCAAAGGCCCCCCCCTAGAGCTGTGTAGCCTGCAGCAAGCACCTCAAAATGAGGTCGCACACACTGTGATCACGGGCTTTCGCGCGTCGAATCCTCGCTGCTCCAGGCAGCACAGCCCCCTGCAACTCGCAAACTGCCACCAATGCGCGCCGCAGACGCGATCTAACCATGTTGCTGCTAGCTCGGCATCAGCTCGCTGGAGCTTAACTGGAGCTTCAGCCTTTTATCGCAGCTGGAGGTGCCAGGTACTCCGCATCGCCATTCCGCCAGCGGTGTGATACGTGCGAGGCCGGTGGACGGCTTCGGTATAGTTGACATGATGGCTTAATCCATGGCTTGGTATAAAGGCCTCCGAGTCCCCTCCTCTTCGGTCGAGATGGATTCTTCTTGACCAGGTCACTGCTCATTCAATCAACATTATCATACCACTACTTCTCCAATTGTGACCTCACCAAACTCCTATTCACATTGGATCATCAACTTGCATCGCTGGATCTCGGCGACTGCCCTTTTTGATTCCCCCACTTACATCTTCCTCCCTTCAACTCAACCTGACCTCATCTCGCCGTTTTTATTTCTTCGTCCTCTCGTCTTTGTTCCAGCATCATCTTTCCCTTTATATCTCCTCCAAACACCGCAATCATGGCTGATCTTCCTGAGCTTCCTGCTCCCCACTCGGGGCTGGCCAGATACATCTCCGAGAACCCGGACAAGTCAATGATCGAGATCTTGGAGCCGTACCGCAAGTATGAGGCCAACCTGCGATCTGTCTATGCTCAGGATCGCCAGAACCCTATCCTTGAGGATCCCCATCTCAATGTCCTGCCGCTCTTTACCGATGACACCAAAGTCATCACTACTCGCGCTAGGAACCTCGAGACTGAGACCGAAGAGGAGAAGTCCAAGTACATCATGGCTCTCCCAGACGACAAGCGCCGTCCTCATGGTTCCCCTGCAACGGTCGCCAACGTGACCGATTTCCAAAAGAACTTCAACGTCTTCTCGGAATCATCTCTGGTCGACATGGACTGGAGCAATGTTGTGGCTGCTGGCTCTTCGGTCGTCAACTGTCTTCTCCCCGTTCCCAAGGAATTCAACACCACCAAGCGCAAGCTCCGCGAGTATTACCATGAGAAGTTCTGTCCTGCTTCGGATGTCGATCTCTTCCTCTACGGGCTCACCCACGACCAAGCCATCGAGAAGATCAAGACAATTGAGCAAGCCATCCGAGATGCCCTCCTCAACGAGGTCACTGTGGTGAGGACCAAGTATGCCATCACCATTGCCAGTCAATACCCCGTGCGACACGTTCAGGTAAATGACCCACCTTTCCCTCTTCGAGACCATCAGTTCTGACGCCATTTGAGATTGTCCTGCGAGTCTACAAGTCCGTCAGTGAAATCCTCACAGGTTTCGATATTGACGCCGCTGGCGGCGCCTATGATGGCAACCAGGTCTATGTAACTCCCAGAGCACTGGGCAGCTTCATCACCCAGGTCAACCATGTCGACCTCACTCGCCGAAGTCCTTCCTACGAGAATCGCCTCTCCAAGTACTCTCACCGAAACTTTGAGGTCTACTGGCCTGATCTCGATCGGTCTCGTGTTGATCCGACCATCTTCGAGAGAAGCTTCCAAAGGACGCTGGGCTTGGCCCGTCTGCTTGTCCTCGAAAGACTGCCAACAACGTCCGCCCGAGAAACATATCTCAACAAGAGGCGCGAGGAACGTGGTCGACCTCAGGTGTATAAGGGTCGAAATATTCTCTTTGGCAATATCAAAGATCACCACGAAGACGAAATTGCCGATTGGCTCTCTGAGGAGGACGTTTCCAACTACCACACTTTCACTGTTCCGTATGGTCAACATTTCAACGCCAAGCGCATTGAGAAGCTCTGCTACACGCGCGATCTCCTCCTCAATGCTGAGTGGAACCAGCCCGATGACAGAGAGGTCTACCTGCATCGTCACCCGGCATTCTTTGGCCGCGTCCAGGATGTTGTCGAGGACTGCTGTGGCTTCTGCCCCAAGCCAGTCACACCCGAGGAAAAAGAAGTTGCGGAGAAGGAGGCTGAGATTTACATCAAAGGCGAGGTCACTTTCCTCATCGATGACCCTGGCCGACAGCAGATCGGTTCTTTCAACCCCCTGACAGAGCAGGACTGGACTGATATGGCATATGTTGGAAACACGGCCAGACTCTGTCAGTCCATCGTTGATGGAGATGTCGATGATGTCTTGAACTGGCTCAGCCAAGAGGACTCCGACCCTAACAAGCGAGACTACACCGGTCGATCACCACTCCATCTCGCCGTTATGACCTCGACCCCAGAGGTTGTCAAATGTCTCGTTGATCACGGCTCTCGTATTACGGCACGCTTGGCCGATGGCAAGACTGCTTTGCACCTGGCTGCTTCCCGGGGAAACCTGGAAATGATCAAGATCCTGATGGAGAAGAGCATCGAGAACGAAGAGGCTGAGGAGGAGCGACAGGACAGAAAGCGCCAGGCTGCCAAGAGAG
The DNA here is from genome assembly GCF_000151355.1 of Fusarium vanettenii 77-13-4. NCBI lineage: Eukaryota > Fungi > Ascomycota > Sordariomycetes > Hypocreales > Nectriaceae > Fusarium > Fusarium vanettenii. The sequence continues at coordinate 1,659,329 of NW_003315881.1, forward strand.
GCGACTCCGATGGCAAAGACGAGACGTCAAAGGAAACCCATGAGGTCGAAGCTTCCGACAAATCGGATGAAGAATCTGATGGTGAGCTTATTGACGCAGAGACAACCGACGCAGACACTGTATCTATGGTGACTGGATCCTTTGTCAATGTCGAAAAGGAGAAGGAAGACGACGACGATCTAGTTCCAGATGAACAGGAGGACGAGCCGGACTACTATCAGATTGATGTCTTGGCTTGGGATGTCCCATGCTCGCCCCTTCATCTTGCCATTTCAGAAGGCCATGAGGATGCTGTGAAGCTCCTCTGCGATGTAAGTTGACAAACATCCAACATTTGTGAAACACAAAATAACCTTTTAGCAGTATGGTGCCGATTCTATCCTACCAGTCAAGTTCATCAACAAGAACAACGACTCTGATACGGGCGCCATCTTGACCCTGGCCCTGGCGTTGTCGCTGCCCCCTGGCCAAGCCAAGTCGATGGCTGAGCTCCTTTTGAAACTTGGGGCCGTTTCTTCCCAGGCCGACTCGAACGGATGTACTGCTTTCCACAGGTACATCGAGTCTGGGCAAAGGGACCTCATCGATACACTGCTTGACACGGACAAGACGGGCGTCAAGACAGCCATCAACCACTTGGTTTTTGCTAGCAATTACTGGAACCCGGAGGCAATTGCCCCGATTCACAGCGCTATTGAGACCGGTGACACCATCTTGGTGTTGAAGCTTCTCAACAACGGCGCCTTGGCTCAGATCGACTTTGAGACTTGGTTGAAGGCGGCCAAGGTTTCGCCATCGCACTCTGGCAGGCTGGGGAAACTGGAAGATAACCAGAGGAAGTTCAAAGAGTCAACAGAGCAACCCCTACTCGCAGCCATCCGTTCTGGCAACGCTGAGGTGGCAATCCAACTTCTGGAGAATGGCGCCAATCCCAACGCATTGCCCGGAAGCACCGAAAGCCTCATCCTCGATGAGTACAGGCGCACCTGGAACAAGGGACGTTCAGCTCTTGACATGGTCCGTACATCACTGAAGGGCCTCCGAAAGTACACCAACAAGAAACGCCGAGTGGTAAAGCCTACGGAGCCGGTTGGCACGGCGGAGTTTCTAGAAAAGTTCAAGCCAGGCACCTACTCACACTGGATGGTCTCTCAGCAAATCGAAGACGCAAAGTGGACGTTCAAGAATGCAAAGGAGAAGTATGAAAAGGACATCAAGCGGCAGAAGCGTGCAGAGCTCAAGGGAGAAGCCGAGAAGCGGGGAGCCATAAGCGAGGTTATTACCAGTTTTGAGGCCATCGAGAAAGCTCTCCTTGCCCGAGGTGCAAAGACCTTTGATGAGCTTCATCCTGATATCAAGACCCAATCGGACACCAGCCGTCGTGCCTCTCGCGAAGAAGAAGCAGAAGACAAACCTGCGAAGCCTTACGAGTTTCACTTTTCATTCCGACATGACAGCGAGATGACGGAGACGAGACGGGATGGCTATATCGAGCTGTAAGTATTTCCTAAACTTTGCGTTCCTTCTTCTAACCGATTACAGGATGAATGCTGCGTGGTCAGGAGATGTCGAACGGATCAAGTCTCTTACTCTCCAAGCTTGGGGCCCTGAACAAGACCAACCGCCCTTGGTGGCCGCGGTCGCGGACAATGATGGCAACACCCCATTCTCAGTGGCCTTCCTTCGGGGCCACCATGATGCTGCCCGGGCTCTACTTGAGATCGTCAAGGTGCAGTGGTCTCCGCCAGAGAAGGAAAAGGTTCGCTTCAAGATGGAAGTTCGCGAGGAAGACGAGTACTCAGATGAATGCTCGGATGAAGAATCCAACGATTCCGGTGACGAGCCCCGTATTGTATCCGAGAAGGTGCAGGAAAAGTTCACCATTGACGACATTGGCCATGTCTCCATGCAAGTCAAATCCCACACCAGGCCGGTCAACTACATCTGCTGGAATGTTCCTGACTGCACCATTGAGAACGGGGATATGACCGGTACCCGTCGCATCGGCATCTATCGCTCCAATGAAGGTCTTTTTACGCAGGTCTTGAAGAGAGATGATGTCACTGGACTCAAGGCTCTTTTGGACATGGCACAGCACTATGCTGGAGAGAAGTTGCAAGGAGGCGAGGAAGATGAGGACGACCATGTTGGTAGATTCACCTTCCCCCTGGGTGACTTCAACTATGCAGTGCAGCATGGAAAGACTCAGATGCTTGCGTTGATCATCAAGCGAACGGGCGCGGGAATTCCCCTTGATCATCTGGTCAAGAAGAGCGGCGTTGAGCTGAAGCAAAAGCCGCGATACTACCAGGGACTCACAGTCTATGGCAAGAAGAGGTACGTGGTTTTCTATTTGGTGGCTGTGGGTGGTTAATACTGATCCATAGCACAGGAAGGACTGGGCGACGGCTGGTCGCAACATGGTGGTTAGGACGTCAGGCCAGAAGTCGCCGCCACTTCTGCATGCCGCTTTGGTTGGCAATCTGGAGAGTGTCGAGTTCTTCCTTGGAGACGCCCCTCACAGACTGTACAGCGAGTTTGGCAAGTCAAAGGCTGCTCGTGAAGACTCTCAACTGAAGCACCTCAAGGAGAGCCCGGGTGGGTTTGATCGGGCCATCTCAAAGTGGCTTGGAGCCGACAGTAAGTGTGTTGACCAAGGTTGGAATACAGGGTGCTAACTGGTGCTACAGATGATTTCGTGATTCACTGCGCTGTCACGGCTTTCCCTTCATCACAGGCAATCGAACTCTTAGAGTATCTTGTCGAGGCTTGCCCAGGATGTCTTGAGAAGAAGAACGCCGATGGCGAGACACCGCTTCTGGTTGCTTGCCGCCTTGGACGCACCGATTTTGTCAAGATTCTGTTGGGGGCCAATGCCGACCAGTCTTCCCGCAACTCAAAGGGCCAAAACATTCTTCACGCAGTGTTGGAGGATACCCCCAAGGCTGGACAGCTTCGCAAGATGTTGGACCTCTTTGACCCGACCCTCCGCAGCCACCTGTTCTTGCAGCGAAACAACTTCAACGAGAACGGCAACACACCTCTGCACGCCTGGGTGTCGCAAGCCTCTGGAGTTCAGTCCGACGATAATGATGTGTATAATCGGCGCAGGAACAGGTACTATCACAGAAACACCACCAAGCCCTACGATGATGAAGAGAAGGACGCGGTTGAGATGCTCAAGCTTTTGCTCGAGTACTCCAAGGGCGAGGAGCTGGAGTTGCTCAACGCTGCGGGCGAGACGTGCCTTCACACTACCATCATGCACGACATGATATCTCTGGCTCGTGTCATTGTGGAGTTCAAGCCTCGATTGCTGTACCGGGAGAATGCTGTTGGCCGAACACCTGCTGAACTCGCCCATGACCGACTCACTGAGCAGAAGTTCAAGAAGCCTGACAACATCAAGCAGGATAAGCATGACTGTGCTACTTATCTCATCAACAAGAAGAAGGAGGAGTTTGCCGCCCACGTCAACCCCGAAGCTCATACGGCCGAGCAAAGAAAGGAGCTGCTCACGGGTCTGGGGCTCAGCAACACTTACAGTGCGGTCGAGTTCACCCAAATCATGCGCTCCATGGGCGAGAGCAACAAGAAGCGTAAGAGAGACGAAAAGAATCTCAGTGGCAGTGTTGCCAAGGTGGTTGCATGGGATCTCTGCCTCACCGCGATGGAGAAGCACCCCGAGCGTCGCCGCCTTGTGAGTCTGAATGAGGCCAACGACGTGGCCAAGAGGCTGGGTGAGAAGTACTCGGCATCGAGGTACTTTAGCATCCAAGCCAAGGCCGAGTCCGAAGATGGCGAGGAACGGGAGGATGAGACAGTTGACTTTGCTACATCTCGATGTCGTCAGGCCTCATCCTGGATCACGGAGAAGCTCATGAGGGGGTATGAGACCGATGAGGGTGAAGAGGACAAGAAGGAGGAGGACGAGCAGGATGATGATGACAGTGATCTTGAGAGTGTCTTATCGCGCGGCAGCTACTGCGCGAATTGCCGCCAGTATCATTAATAGGTTTAAGCCCAAGGGAAGGCATTTGTTTGGCCAGGTTGATGGAGGAATTGGTTGATTGTGGTAGTTGTAGATTTGAGACGAGCAAATTGACAAAGACATGAACGGCAATTTCAAAGATGATGGACATTGTTGCGAATGCGTGATAAACTGTTGATAGAAAATACATCTTTTGTTTCTTTCATAGCTAGATTTAATACTATTTGCTCGATCCTTTGGAGCGATTGACAGGAGATGGTCCCAACCGACTGGGGAGATAGATATCATGCTTTAAAACTAGTGGAACGCCTATGTGATTGCATCTTGTCCCTCAATTAATCATGTCATTAACAGAGAGGTCGTCATGTGCCTCTGTGCCCTCTTACGACACGTAGACAACGGCCTGAGGTGCGCCGTCGCCCCAAATACCAACAACAGCCATGACGAAGCCCAGGGAAGAGAGCACCGTCCGAGCGATGTAGCTCCGTGCAAGGGTCTCAACCTCGGCTCTCACCTCCTCGCCGTTGACGTCGTCAATGTCCTCCTCACTAGCGGGCTCGCTGTGGCTGTCGCCGAGGACCTCGTAGCTGGCTTCCATCTTGGCGCGGGACGACTGGCGAGGTGCTGCGGGAGCGACTTGTCGGGGCGCGGGGGATGGGAGAAGGGTGGGAGCGACGGAGGAGAGGGTGGCGAAGAGGGCCGTATAGAGAAGGTAGGGATGGCGGGCGGAGCGCGGGGCGAGGAAGAAGCTGATGAGGAAGGGCGCCGAGGCGAGCGAGGTGAGGGCTAGGACGGGAGCCTTGAGAGCATCGTTAAGGATGGTGAGACCCTGAGAAGCCGAGGAAGAGGAGGGGAGTCGGAGGAGCGAGGGGAGGGCGAGGGTCGAGATGGAGTAGGAGACGCCCTAGAGATGGATGTTAGCGAACTGAGCTTGCGATGCGATAGTATGCGATAACGGCACAAAGTATTGTAGCAATGTCAAAAGTGTGCAACAATGTTATGGTCAAGACAAGTTTTCGATGGAATCAGAGCTTTAAGTTCAGATACGCGAACCAGGGCAAGGATGTTTCTTGGAGCTTGATATGATATCACTTGATACCCAAAGTCCGAGCAGAGGCAGAGAGAGCACGTACCGTCAGCAAGCCGAGCGAAACGGTGCCGACAAACTTGAGGAGCGAAACGCCCGTCGAGGTCATGGCTGAAAGAATTGGTCGGTCGATCGTGTTTTAATGATTTGGATTAAAAAAAGGTTGATGTTTGAAAGAAGAGGAGGGGGAAGAAACCGACGTCGGGATGAGGTGACGAGATCAGTGACGACGGGATGAGAGTCCGGAAACATGACAATCCCAACCCAATCCTTCCCCGGCCTGCCGGGAGCGAGAAGCAGAGGATGTGATTGGCTGTAGCGGACATGAAGAGCCGGGGCCATCACTGTCGTGTGGCGCAAGCTGCGGGGTGGTGTGGCTAATGAAAGCTCAAACGCGTCTGGCGCTTCCGCGTCTAAAGGTGGGGCACAGTCGCTTAAACACGAACCAAAACCACATCCAGTCGCGTTTTTCTCTGCAATTTTCTTCCTCTTCAACAAACTTCCCAAACCTCCAAACAACACCCATACCACTCATTTGTAAGTCACCAACACATTCCAATTGCTATTCTTTCCATCTCGCATGATGAGCTCCTTTTTTCAAACCCTCCTCAAGCTTTAGGAAGAGCCGTCTGAGACTGCCCTCGAAACATGCACTTTGCCAGCTAAGCTCCTGACAATGGCCGGTTCGCCTCCTGTCCTGCTGTGCGCCGCTTCCCTCTCGGGGAGTGCGCTGCACGCGGGACGCCTTGGTGAGCTGGTCGTCGGTGAGCCTGGTGGGTGTGTCGGGGGTGGTGGTGCTTATAAACTGGGTTTCTGAAGTTTCGAGATGTTGTCTCTTTGTTCTTTTGGATCCATATGTGGATGAGTAAAGAGCTAACCAACAATAATAGGACTCTTACCGAGACGAAAGACGTGGGAATGGGTTGGGATGTTTATCATTGTTGTTGATCAGCAAGACGTAGCTTGCTGTCGTAACTCGTCCATTCATGCATGATCCTTTTAGTCTAGATACCTAATGTTACCATGTGTTCCGTTCACCGTCATGATGCTCCCATTATTCTCTTTGAATCGGCTCACGATAATGTTCCAAAACCTTAAAAGTCACTGTCGCTCTCGTCCACCACCATGGCTCGCCGGCCACGGATTGCCCGTCTCGTAGTAACATCGTCCTCCGACTCCTCCACAGCCGATCTTCCGCCAGCTTTCTTCTTAACAAGCTCACCAAGCTCTGGGATATCTTCGCTTTCCTGTGTGGCTGAGAATCGGGTTGGTACAAAGAAAGGCTTCGCCGTTTCATCAGTTCCAGGCGGCTGTGATGTGCCTGTCGAGATTGGTGATGTGGGAGCTTCCCTTAAGCTCGATATCGGATGGTTGTCGGAGACGATGAAGTCGACCAAATCTTCGCCGTCATCAGAGCCATCCGTCTCCATCATGTCACTATCTCGATCGCAGTCGTCACCAACCTCATCGCTGTTGATCCCACCGGTCTTGCGTTGAGTCTTCCGCTTCCCCTTTCCGCGAGGCTTGCTACCTTTCTTCGGCCGTCCACGACCACGGGGTGTCGCCTCTTCTTCCTCTTCCTCTTCATTTTCGTCCTCCTCGTCTGACATCCCATCATCCACCATAGAACCAAGAACGTAGGATTCTGGCTCCAAAACAGGAGATAGTCTTCTCCTCTTAGCTTGAGGCTGCGCCTTTGAAGGAGGTTGTCTGTTCGCCTTCTTTTTAGCCGGTGCCGCTGGTTTTGTTGGTTTTGCTGGCTTCGCTGGCTTCACCCTCGCAGGCGGTCTCACTTCCTGCGGTTCATCATCAGATCCAGCAAATGCAGGTACTGGAATCTCCAGGTAGTCGCTCGTATCCACGGAACGACAAGGCAGCACCATGCTTTCCGGGTCAGTTCCCATCTTCTTCCACATCTCAACGCAGCGTTTTGTGCGAGTCCCATGCTTGAGCTTGAAAACTGGTCGCAATTGCCGTTGCAACTCCGGATAGGCTGTCATGCTTGGTATTGCTGTTTCCTCCACAACCGTGTGATTGAAGGGCAGGTCACGGTACGCCCGGTTGAGCTCCTTAAGCTCCTCATCTTTAAGAAGAACCTTGCTCTGGTCTGGTACTTGAACAATGTCGCTAAGTTCCGGGTTTTGTCGTGTCTTTGTTTGCTTCGCTTTACCCCCAACCTTCAACATGCTCGCCACACTCTGAAAACCTGTCTCCACTCCATCAGGCATGTGGAACTTCTTTGGGGGCTTCTTCTTTCCAGCCGGAACTCGACGTTTCTTAGGCTCTGGTAGTGACGTGTCTTGGGTGTTTTCGACGGGTATGTCAACATGTCGCTTGTCGACCTCTGGCCGGATGGCCCTAGGAACAATCCGTGTCGAGAGATCAAAGCGGAAGTTGAAGCGGCTTCCCTCGCAAATGAGGGTTTGCATCTTCTCGTAGTTGTCCTTGGATTTGGCGAACTGGTCTTCCTCCTTTCCACGCATCAGGAGCAACACGATATTTCCCGCCCGCTTTCGACCTGTTCGGCCCATTCGCTGCAGCATTCGAATTGGCGACGCTGAAGAATCATAGCAGACAATGAGGTCAACCTGACCAATGTCGAGTCCTTCCTCACCAATAGATGTCGCAACGAGAACGTTGAATTCTCCTCGCTTGAACCTTTCGATCGCCGCGATCTGCTGGGCTTGCTTCATGCCTTCTCCTCGTTTACCGTCAGCTTGCCCAACGAAGACACTAGCTTTGATGAGCGGCCGATGGGTGTTTAGCATGCGCACAATGTCCTCTGCCGAGTCACGGTACTCGCTGAAGACAATCACTCGTGTTGCAGAGCCCTCTCCCTTATCCATGAAGTGATTCAGCACGGTATCCGCCAAGGCAGTGAGCTTGGGATGGCCCACGAAGCCATCTGTGCGTAACCACTTGGAGATCTTGTCCATCATCTCCTGAAAGTTGGAGTCTTGGATAAGCTGGCGCTTGTACTTGGAACCTTTCTCCCCCTTGCCTTCCTGCTCACTGCGCAAGTCGACGAGGTTGTCGTAAAATGGTTTGATTCCGTGAAAGTTGAGCAGCTTTATAGAGTGCGCGATGCTTGTGAGAACGCTGAAGACGGCTCGCATCATATGTTGAACTCCCTGGTTTGCATGCCTCCCGCGTGATGCAAACCATTCCTTCTGAGATTGCATCAGGCCGTAAGCTGTGATAGCCATAGGATTTCGTCCGAACCAGATATTTTGTGATGACAATTTGTCGGTTAAAGGTTTCAGAGCCTTGGTGAATAACTCGCTGACAAGACACATCTCGTCAGATGGGTCAAGAACAACCTGCTCGATATTTCTCTGGTGGACATATTGGCGGATATCGATCGAGTCCTCAGTACGAATCTCGCAATGGGAAATTCCAAGGTTATCAATAACCTCTTGCACCGTCTCGATCTTGGATCCAGGTGTAGCAGTCAGCGCCAGCACGCGGAAACTGTTGGAGAAACGACGGATGAGTTTCGTGACCTTGGCATAGGCATACTCTCCAACACCTCGGTGTGCTTCGTCGATGACCAGCAGAGCAATCTGCTTTGGATCCGCATAACCGTGGGAAATGTCGTTCAGAAGAGTCTGCGGGGTCATGAAGAACACCCGTCGCGCCTCCCACTCGTCAACACGCAGAGCTGGAGGGATATCTCCGGTCAACAAAGTCGTCTCTGAACGAGGGATTCCAGCAATGTTGTAACACGCATCGACCTGTTGTGCCACGAGGGGCTTCGTAGGGGCAACAAAGACAAGCTTAGCGGTTTTGGTCCACCGGTAAAAGTTTAGCATAACGGTTGCCGCAATGAACGTTTTTCCTAGACCGGTTGGTAGAGCCACCAATGTGTTGTTGAAAAGACTATTCTTGACGATGCTGAACTGATAGTCGCGAATGGCGCCTAGGTTTGTGGGATAAACCCATGTTTTCATGGCCTCCTCGTCTATCGCATGATGAGTCCGCGGCTCTGGGGGAAGGTCGGCACGGAATACGCGAGCAGTTGCTGGTTGTGATGTTCTTGGGCCATCACTTGATATCGAGCCACCGAAGAGGGTCGTCTGACGCCAATTCCCCGAACTCGTCCTGCTGAATCCTGACCGTGCAGTTTGAGGTGCTGAGATTGTCGCAGAAGCCGGTAGCCTTGACTGGGGTGGCTCTGGAGATGAGAAGGCATCTGATGGAAGATCCTCCAATTCCAAGGCCGCAACGGTTGCTGGATCCTGCTGGCTAGTCGGCTTGGAAGCTTGGGGCACCGAATTCTGTGTGGTTCTTGTAGCGCCTTGTCCACCCATAGAGGATGAGACTTGTTCAAAAGCCGTGATGAAGTCCTCGTCGGCAATATCGTCGTCGAATTCGTCACTGTCCATGGTGAAAGCAGCGCCGCAGCAGCGGCTATCCGGAATTTATAGCAGAATACAGGAGCTCAAAGCATCGTGAACTGCGAGGTAGTCCAATTGTACCACCTCATTCCCTGTTGACAGAAATATTGACAGTTGATGGTTGGTGAAGATCAAGGCAGGGACGCGTCGCACTAGCGGCCTTGCCTACCAAGCCACGCCAAGGCGAGAAGAAAGAAACGCGAGGTCACGTGAAGGGACTGGTCATTCCCTCCATCAAAGCCTGTAGTGCCCAAAAGTACCTACCTACCCACCCAACAAGGGGTGCATGAATTAGGAAATTTCTTACACAAAGAGCGCTAGAATCACAGTCAATCCAAGGGGCTCTTAAAGGAAATTTTATCAAGGAACAAAGGGTTTATTCCCCAATTTGACAAGCTCATGTAAAAGCACCGTGTTCGCGGGTGAACGTTTCACTGACTCATATCGGGTGCTAGTCCCAATCAGGTATATTACTGCAAAGGCTGCCTGCTTGCCTGGGAACCTTCACCTTCGCACCAGTGGGGCTTTGCAAAACGTCACATCGACTCCAGAAGAACCTTTGCGTTCTGGCATCCTTTTCAACGAAACTCTACTCATTCAACTACAAAACCGCATTCCCACGTCAGAAGTACCAGCGCTCCGCTACTTCTCGCGTCACGGAAGTGCGACAGCGACCACAAGGCGATTGATTTGCCGTCGTTCCTTCCCCCTCAAGCTCGACCTTCGCACGACTCTCCTCTCACCGAGAGACGCCTCGCCTCATCCCCAACAGCGGCGACAGCGACAGTGACCAGTTTTTCTTCTGGTCGCCTCTCCACCGCAAAAGAGTCTCGCCGACTTGAGCACAAAACACCACCCATCGCCTCGCTCGATATTGCGCTCTCGACTCCAACCACGGGCTCGATCATCTCGAACGTCATCGCTTGATCTCTGTTCGACTCGTCGAAAGCTTTGTGCAGCATCGACCTCCAAAACAAACCTCAAGAAAAAAAGACCACCAAACAACCACAAAAAACAACCTTAAAAAACCACTACAAAAAACAACCTACAAAAAAAAAACCACCCACCGTCACCACATCCCTTACCAAGCCTATTACCATGGCGCCCCGAGGTCGTCAGACCACTACAGCGCGGAATGCGACCCGCAAGGCGAGCGCTGCGTCAAGAGGTGGCATCTCTAAGCGTAAGGCTGGAGGTCGCATGGATGGCGATGGTGACTTGGACATGGACAGTGCCGGTCGACGCGCGAAGCGGCCTGCAAATGCAGACTCAAAGCCCACCAGGTCCAGTACCCGGATCTCGACCACAAACCCACGTGGCGCTTCGCGAAACGCTCAGAACGTCCTGAAGCATCTGAGCAATGGCTCTGCTTCGTCTCTTGCCTCGCGCATTTCTAGCGTATCTTCCGGCAGAGGCCCCAAGACACGGTCACAGGACATGACTGGTCTCAAGATGGTGCGAGTTGGTGGCTTGAAGGAGAGCAAGGCTGCGAGCAACCCCGGTGGCGGGCTCAACGATCTTCTCGGCTTCCTGGAGCGCAAGGCTTCATCACTCCGCACCGGATCAAAGCGAAAGGTCGCAATCAGAAAGGTATGTTTATCATTGACGGAGCACCAGGTGCGGACCACACGACGCGACAACGCGAGACTTTGGAAGTCATATGTCGATTTCAATGCGATCTGAATGCGATTTAAATGCGATTCACGCTAGATGATTACACCCACCCGCACCTTGGCTCATCACCTTCGACATTCCCTGCTAACTCAATGTAGAGCCACTATGTCGGCGACTACGTCTACGTGGGAGCGACCGAGGACGACGTTGAGGAACTAATTAAGCTCAACACCTTCACCTTTGCTGGTGCACAGTTGGAGGTCATCCGCGTGGATGAGATACCCGATCGCGGCAGCAGAGTCGAATCAAAGGAAACCCAAGAGCTTCGAGCCAAGCTCCAGGAAATCCTCAGCCAGAGATACATTGGCGCGAACAAGTTGCTAAAGCTCGACGCCCTTGCTGCGGATCCGATCCTCATCGCCCTAGGCATGTTCGACACCCGCGAGCGAGCTCTCAAGACGCTCAAAGGACTCATGGCCATCTGCGACGGACTCTTTAAGACGGAGAAGGATAAGCGCGAGGCCATCGAGAGCATCAGCCTCGCCAACAACAACATCGACGATGTCGCTCAGGTAGAGGTGGTGGCTACAACATTCCCGCACCTCAAGAACCTCGACATGAGCGGCAACCAGGTGGCCAACATGCAAGCTTTCCAGCCATTCAAGGGAAAGCTCAAGCACCTCGAGACCATCTACGTTACGGGCAACCCTATCGAGATCGCAGACCCCACATTCGCAGCCACTCTCCTTGAGTGGTTCCCCAAGCTGCAAATCATCAACGGCAACCAGCTGCGCACACCCGAGCAAATTGCTGAAAAGGAGGCCGCCTCAAGACCCAAGCCGATCCCTCAGAATGGCCCTGACTTCCGAGATGTCGGGGGCGTTGGCGAGAACTTCCTCCTGGAGTTCTTTGCTTGCTACGACAACGACCGGCCTGGCCTGGCATCTCGATTCTACGACGAGGACAGCCAGTTCTCTGTCTCGATCAGCACCCACTCAGCCCGGGACCCCGACGCACCTGCCCCTATGCCATGGGGATCATACATCAAGCTTTCCCGAAACTTAACCAAGATCAACCACCAAAACGCCCGTGTGCAGCGATTGTTCCGAGGTGCCAACAGCATCCAAGATGCCTGGAAGACCCTCCCTCTCACCCGACATCCCGACATCAAGCAGGAGTTGACCAAGTATATCATGGATTGCCATCCTCTGCAGGGTCTTGCGGATCCCACCGGTCAGAGCCCTGGAGGCGTTGACGGTCTCATCATTACGGTACATGGCGAGTTTGAGGAGCAGGATCCAGGTACCAACTCGACGGGGAAGCGCAGCTTCTCCCGCGTCTTCGTTCTCGGACCTGCCAAGCCGGGTAGGGGAGTCATCCGTGTTGTCAGCGACATGCTGTCTCTTAGAGCGTACAGCGCGCTTCCCAACGTCTTTGCGGCTCCCACTCCTCCTCCTCCTGCTGTGGCCGCGGTCGACCAGCACCAGGCGATGATCGCCGAGCTTTCAAAGCAAACCGGCATGACACCTCAGTACTCGGAGATGTGTCTCACCCAGGTCAACTGGGAATTCGATAAGGCTTTGGTGATTTTCAACGAGAAGAAGGTATGTGGTTTCTTTTTCATCGACTTGCAGTAGCGGTAAGCTAACCAGATTCAGGCTCAACTTCCACCAGAGGCCTTTGCCACGATGGCCAGCTCATAGGTTGACGGCCAATACGGGGTGGCTCTAGGCATGCCTATGCCCATGCAGGGACTCTGCCAGGCGATGCAGTATTGAGTTTTCAATGACTTTGGGGGTGATGAAACGGCATTATATCAATGAGGGGATGGGCAGCAGCCCACCTACAGCGATGATTTGGAGTTTGGGGCATTTACGGACAAGCATTAGATGGAAGGCCAGCAGAATGGTCTGGTGTGGCCTGGAAGTGGTACAGGGGCAATGATTTCAATCAGGAGGAAATTGGGACTCGAGGTTGCAGGACTTTGTGCTCGCCTTGTATAAATGATCAATAAGGGTGTAACAAAAAGAATGGACATCTGGTACCACAAGTAATGAATGCTGTTGAGTGAGACATATGATTTAACTGCCGTGAAGGGACATGCAAGTGTCTCAACATATGATGCGTGACTAAGACAGGTCCAGTTATTCAACAGATATATTGATTTTGTCCTTTGCAATGTGCCACAACAGGGGTTTTTTCCAGTCTTGTTGGTAAGACGCTGGCTGAGGCATTCATCTGGTCAAGACAGCACAGCACGGCAGTCGTCTGATCTTTAACAACTGCCGATGATGTGACAGGCTGGTGTGTTGGGATTGGCCCAGAACCTCTACTCGTGGGAAATTGAGGGGCGGGAGCGGGATGTGATGATGCTCTGCATGCGAGTTGGAGAAGAGACCAATCAGCAGTATTCCATACCATCCGGTGTGAAGCTTCTGAAGAGCCGCGCGCTCTGCTGTCACATTTGGATCTTGGCGACCTCGAAAGCTGGTTTAAGGGTGGCTCGCCGCCAGAGTGGCCGCATATTCTCTAGGGTAGATGTGAGGGAACTAGACGCTTGTGACACGTGTGGGTGAGATGTTGGCGCTTAGATGCTACGAGTGACAAAATGGCAAACGGTATTGGTTGAAAGTCGAGCATCCCAAATCAAAAGGAGCATGAAAAGTTGGTTGCTGGCATTGTCCACGCGTGGCGCGATGGTTCAACAAGCGTTTCCCACGATTCCACGTTGAGGGTTTCGATCGCAAAAACGCATAACGAACTTGGCTGGTTGCTGTTACTTCACATCTGGAAACGGCGACGATCACCATTTGCAGCAGGCAAATCGGGAAATAATATTTCACAAATCATGTTTTAGCTCATATAGAAAAAAGCCCGGTGTTGGAGATCCAGCGTAAAGCGGCCGATCAGGCACAGTGGTACGTAACAATAGACGGGTAGTGACAATTGATCCAGCGTAGTTACGTAGGCCGTATGGTAAACATCACCAAGTGAAACTGGACTAGAGGATCGTAAACAACGTCACTAGTGGACGACAACAGCACGTCATGTATGTTTCTCGTATATAAAAATCGATCATCATGAATAGATGAAGGACTCTGAAATGACACTACCCGATATTCTGGTTGACGGGGTCTGTCAAGTGGCCGGCCGACCTGCCGAAAAGAGCCCCAGATGACAGGTCCTATCAGACAACGAAACGACGCTGCAGATGGTGTGCGTTAGCGAGAGCACACACCAAAGCTGGCGAGATCTCGACGAGACCGGAAGCACGTGGAAGGACCTTGGAAAAAGCCCCGTCATGATGGAGCGATCTCTGTTGGAAGGACAATGAGGATCGACAAGGTGTGGGTTGGCCCCCGCCCAACGAACCTTCATCCCGCGAAATGCAATCAATGTCAACGTCTCTGGTAGACTCTATTTGCGTATATCCATCTTGCAGACGAGTTTGAGGAGCGGAGAATAAAACCAGCTCACTCAATAAGGATCAGGTCGCTGTTCAACCCTGGTCACCTCCAGGGGTCAGGGATTCAGGTGGGCGTTATGGCGCGTTTCATCTGGAGGCGGCTGGGTGGGGATGGAGACCGCGGTGCCTGGGAAGACTGGGGTGCTTGTCGAATTGGTTGGTGGGAATCCCTCTCAGCAGAGTGGGAGTCGAGCCGAATCCATGGCGCCTCTCTCACCATGAGGGTATCACTCAGCGAGCGCGAGTTCGCGCTGTCGAGTGACCGCGTTCGCCAGGTCGCATGGAGCAGGGAACGCAACCCGGGGTCTGGTCCTCACAATTTCTCATGCCAATCCAGTCCAATCTCGCTCAGCCGGTGAGAGTCGGGGCGGTAGGCTATACGGGGAGCTACTTATGCACGGGGATTATAGAGCCATGTGTGAGGTGTACGGAACGTGTTGCGCGTCTCGTCGCGGGGAGGGGAAGCGTATCAGGTAGAGGGACGGTGCGAGGGAGAGCGACGTTGGTTACGTAGGCGAGCCACAAGCGGGCTCAATCAACACGAGAAGATAGAGAAACCTGAGCCTGAGCCTGAGGATTCTCGTATCTGTCGACGGGAATTCGTGGCATGTAAGTCGATGCGAGGGAATGGGGAAAAGATGCTGTGAGGGGGGTCTGGGCGCTCAGAGATTTCCATGCATTGCTGGCCTCTCTTATGCAGAGGGCGCTATCCGAAATGCAAATGCCAGAATCACACAGCGCAGCCGTCCAACGTCTAGCCTGTGGCCGTGCTCAGAATCTCATTACCACGGGGTGGTACTGGGCATTTGTACGCTACCTATATGGATGATACAATACCCCAAGTGCTACGAAACAAGGTGACGAACGTCCAGGGTTCGAGTGGCTGCTTGGTTGTCCGCCCCCTCCCCTATTTTAATCTCTTGATGCCCAGGATGGAAGAACGGGCCTCACTGCCCGAAGCCTTGTCCTGGGTGAGGTGCACTCTGCCAGGGTCCGTGGGGCCGCGCCGCCCCCCTGATCGGAGGCCTGGAGGCCCTGAATGCCCTGAAGGCCCTGAAGAAATGCTCCATGCCACCAATCGGCAGCCTGCATGGGCCGCCGGGACCCTTGCAGCTGGGCGCCATGGAACGTTTGGCGCGGGGCCTGAATTGGCCAATCAGGGGTCTGGACCCCTGGGTGAGACGTCCAGCCTCTGAGAAAGGACCCGCCGTCCCTGCTGTTCTCGCATTTCGTACCTATCGTCCATCACTCGCTGTTGGCGCTGGCGTCTCACCTTACTCACTCCGCCTCGTCCATGCTCTCTCTCAACTCCATACTAAGCTGCTACGCCCAGGTCAAAGCTCACGATAATGGCTGGCTGGCCGGCTTCAACAGTGTAGCCGTTTCTGCTGGCTTGTCGAATCAAAGGCGTTTCTGTCCTTAGCACTAAAAAGCAAATTTGCCCTGGCTCGTGTGTTGCACTGAGGCTTGTTCAGTGGTTGTTTGCAGCATCCAAGCCAGGATCCCACGAGCTTCAACCCCTGCTCGTTTGTGTCTCTCGATCCATGGATCGTCTGCTGAGGCCCTGTCTTTGCTCGTCTCTCTGACTCCGCCTCTGACAAGCCCCCCGTCTCGACTCTCCACTACCTGTTCGTGCCAAACCCGTCGTCCTCCTGTCCTGCATCGTTCCTCTCTTTCTCCCTCTCGTTCTGGCCTGCTCTGCTTTTCGCGCTTGTTTCTGCCACACACCCATTCCAGACCTCGCAAAACCGTCTGGCACGAGAGCGTCGAGGTTTATCGCCCATTACTGGATTCCCTCCTTTTTCCACGTAGCGCGATTTCACACGTCCGAGTGCATTCCCCTGCCACTTCTATTCGCCTACCTGCCCAGGGGCATACCGAACAAACGTACGACCAACAGCCACCCACCTCCCGCGACCTGTGGCCCCCGACTCGAAACCTCACTTCTTCCACTTCGACGACGGCGACGACGATCTGCTCCTATCAAAGGCAGTCAATGTGATCTCTTCACGTCCAACTATCCTCTTAAACAATCCTCGCACCTGTGGTGTTGAGACTTCAGCCACCGTTCCACTCCTTTCGACGCCCGCTGTCTGTCCGCTGCATTCGGCCAGCTCTCCCCAGCTTTCGCCTCACCATATCGCCACGTCTGCTAGCTGAAACTTTGTCTGCTTGCGACTGACCTTGTTCATTCCCTACCCGCGAAGCCTTCTATTCGATCCGACCCCGCGTCCCGTTCCTTTGGCGCGACCCGTTGCTTCTCGTCTTGAACATCGAAGTCGAACTTCGACCACGCAACCGACGATTTCATCACCACTGGCCCGTGGCCAAATCGCTGCAACGACTCGATCCGCGACGCGAATCTCATCCGAGCGAATTATCGAAACCGCCATGCCATCGCAAGTCTACTAACTTAATCACGAGGTTGTAATTTGACTGGGAATTTCCGCTGCGATGAGTTTACCGAAACCACCATCGCCTCTGACGGGGGCGTGCTCTGTCATTCATGACAACACACTTTATGTTTATACGCAAAATGCGTTCATGTCTCTTCCCCTAGAGCAGGACGCAGAATGGAAGAAGTTGGCGACTGGAGAGAAGGTCTCTGGTGGAGCTTGTGTTGGTACTGACTCTGGTCTCTTCGTCGTTGGTGGTACCAGCGACTCAGACTCATATACCGGCCTACAGAAGTTCACGTACGGGGACAAGAAGTGGTCAACCATTACTCTCTCAAGCCCAATCACGAAGAATCTGCAACACCATGGTGCGGCTTATCTCAAAAGCACCGACCGGATTTTTGTCTACGCAGGCACGAAGGATGGAAGTGAAACAGCAACGAGTGAGGGTTGGGTTATTGGCGCTTCAGAGCCACACACCATCCTCGCGACAGGACCAACTGTATCGGCTCTCAACCCTATTCTTCTTCCCTGGTCCGACACCGATGTTTGCTTTGTTGGTGGCAGCGACTCGAACACTGCAGTCTCCTGGTATAACCCTGATGCCGGCTGGCGACTATCCGGAACCACCCTTTCTGAGCCAATTCCGAGTTCGATGAAGGCTGTCCTTGTACCCGGTGACGATGGATCTATCAGCCTCTACGTTTTCGATCTTACTGTGAGCCCCAACAAGGTCCGCCGTCACCTGGTCTGGACTGCCGACAACCAACCCGTAACCCTCTCGGAGGCTTTGACGAAGCGCGATGGAACCGACAGCGCCTGGCCAGTGTACAACGCAACACTGGCACCGAAGGAAGCTCGCAGCACCGACTACACAGTTGCCCAGGATAGCAACGGGAAGATCGTTTTCGTGGGTGGCAGTGACAAGCTGCCCGTCGCCATGTTCGACGGAAAGGAAAACGCTTGGATGGATTCTGTCAAGGTCTTGGGCTCTGAGCCACAGAAGCTCCTGGCTGAAACGACCTCATCCAAGAGCTCTTCTGCTACTAAGACCTCCACCTCCACCAAGTCGACTTCCACCAAGTCATCTTCGACAGTTTCCTCCACGAGCACGGAATCATTTACCACGGACTCATCAACTCTTTTCACCTCAACTGCCACTGCGACAGACAGCTCGACTGGCTCTTGGACTCTCTCAGAGTCTAGCACTGCCTCCTCGACTGATGTTGTCCCCGTCGGAGGCGCAACTAAGAGTGGTGATTCCGGTCTTAGCTCTAGTGCTATTTTGGGTATCACATTGGGAACGATTCTTGGATTCTTGGCCGCGCTTATTGTTATTCTCCTGCTCCTGCGTCGTCGCAAGAAGACTCGCCAACCTTCACCGGAAGCCGCCCATGCTCGACACAACTACCCTTCTGATGAGAAGGACCCGATGGCATTTGGTAATGGTCAACTTTCGCCAAACTCTGCCCACTTCCGCGGTCACAACCCTCAGCTGTCTCAGGAGTCATACTCATCTATGGCTATCCTGATGGGTCGTGCTGGAAAGAACAAGACGAGCATCACCCGAAAGCCCAGCAGCGGCACTAACCGAAGCTCTGTTGGTTCTCTGCACAAGCAGCTGAAGTCCAAAATCAGCAAGCCCATCCTACAGGAAATGCAACACCCCGTCCTGCAAGGTCAGGACACCCGAGGTGTTGCTTTCGACCCAACTGTTGCGGAACCTCGCCCTCGCAACGGACCTCTTGAGACGCAAGACGGCATGCGAAGAAGTTCCGGCTGGAACCGATACTGGTCCGGCGGCAGTGCCCTCCAGATTCTCGGCTTCGGTGGTCCTAAGAGGAACACTGTCGGATCTGATAGCGAATCCCACTACTCGGATTCGCTTGCAGCCCGCAACCCCCGTGTTACTCAGGACTCTGCCACTGTGCCCCCTTTGAACTTTGACTTCCGCCCTGAGATGAACCGCGTCAACTCTGGAAGCCCTGTGGTGGCAGAATACAGCAAGATCCCCTTTAGAGATGGAGTAGCTGGTAAGATTGAGCGCCCCACCTCAAAGGCGTCTTCAGGCTACTCCAGTGGTATCCCTGAGAGTATCAACGAAACTTGGGATCCCGACTATAAGGCGAAGCCCTGGGGCACAGATAGGGCGCCGAGCAGCGTCTATAACCCAAGCTTCTACTTTGGAACACCTCTATCGCCGAGTATTCCTCCCCCTCCCCGCAACCCTCCATCTGGTGTGAGCACACAACCTCAGCTTGCTATGGCGTCGACATCGTCAGATATGAGCTGGCTGAATCTCGGTGACCGACGAGTCTAAGGACTTGGAGCCTCGACGAACCATTATGAAGCGTCTAGGTTCTTAATGCTCCTCTATAATGAGGCACCGATATACCCCATGATGTTCTGACGCAAGCATCTCCTTATCAAACATATGCAAAAGTCTTTACGAACCGCGGATGGATCTGTTTTACTCGCAAGGCGCGGTTCTTCGCGAACAAGATTCGCCTTTTGCGCATCTAGCGCTCTGCCACTCTTTTCTCCTTTCACATCTCCGTGCACGTACATACGAGGACGCGCACTCAAACACACTCACTGCTCCTCATGGACCCAGTGTCTATCAGGAGGAGCCATCTCTTTTCTCCTTTTTGATAAAGCATCGCATGAATCGGCGTCGGCACCTCACTGCTCGACCTAATCTGTCTCATATTCCTTTTTCTTTTGCCCGACGTTGTCGTTTTTCCTGTACATTCTAGACGAGGACCCGGGATTGGTCGTCTTTTTTTTTTTTATCTTCCCTTCTGTCGATCGTTGTTGTTCTTATGATACCACCACCTCCTGTTGTATGTAATTGGCTAGAGTAGCAAAAGGGGAGGATGAAGTCGGCGGGGGGGAAGTAGACGGAGATGTGAAATGGAGAAAAAGAAGTGACGGGTGGTAAGGGTGTTGATAGTTGTTGTGGAGGAGGAGGAGGAGGAGGAGGAGGAGGAGGGGACGTGGTTGCTGGCCGAGGTTGAGCGGCGGCAACTCTTTTGTTATGTGTGTATGTGATGGAGAGTAACGCTGAAGCGGGGGCTGCAAAGCCGGAACTTCACCCAATAAAACGATGTTAAAATCACTCTTGAAGCTGTTGATGTTGAGTTGTGATGAGAGCACCATGTCTTGACTCGTGATATATGTATGGTATAAGTATCATTTATCCATGAATCAGCCCCCAGCTCTTTCAATGCATCCTGGCCCACACTTTTCCTACCTTCGGTCCCATCCGTGGTCTATCAGATCAGACTTTCGTCAAGCTGCGGGCCGGGCCTTTTCTTTGTCCTGTTTAGGAGCACGTGTCTGCATCGTGAGCACGTGCCGGTTGATCGGCCAAAGAGAAGATGGATGGGAAGAGTTGAAGGGGATTGGTGCGTTGGTGTAGGCTAGAGTTAAATTCCTACCTTGTTTATTATCCGATGGATGTAGATATATGGCGGCCCTGTTCGACCAAGATGGCTGCTCTTTGTTGAACTGTTAATGTCAACATGGATATCTAGGTATCTTGGCAAGGAGTAGGCCAAGGTGTAGAGTTCTGAGAGTGGTGCTTGGACAGCCCCCCTTTAAGCTCAGCTCATAGGACATCCTCATATGATTACAAGCAACTCGATTGAATCATACAGCCATACTCCAGTATTCTCAATCATGAATCAATCGTCTCATTTGTTTGAGTGCAATTCATGGTTACACAAACATTGCCAGTTTCCTACGATTCCCCACCCAAAGGCTGCCTGAAGCGCCAGAGACATACAGAACGAATGGAAGATTTCTGGAAAAAATCAGGTGCTTTTTCTGCAGGTCGCCAGGCCAGACCAACGTTTGTTGGCCTTGGACCCTGAGCCTCACCCCGGGTTTGTGCAGCGTGCGGCGTGGGGGGGGGGGAAGAGACGCCCCGAGCGGGTGAGATGGAGCGGCGCCCGGATGGTGGGGTGGCTCTCGGTGAGTGTTTTGGGCAACTTGGCTCACGATGGACGTGGGAAGGGCGACTTTTTGCCGCTGTCAGGACATTTTTGACAAGCGAGCTTGTTGAAGCTCGGACTAGAGTATTTTCTAGATGGTGTTGGGTAGAACTAGAATTATGCTCTTTAACTTGGAGGACGGTGTAACTTGGTTGCTCAACGGTTACGAGTAGACTTGTAGTTGAAGGACTATGTATGCGAGGTTAGACAAAGGGGGTTACCTCTGGATACTATGTAATTTAGCCAAGCAACTGGAAACTCGGTAGCACCCAATACCTTCTCAGACTCGTCGTCGTGTTCCTCTTAGTCAAGAGAATCGGAGACGGAAATGGTCTCGGAGAGAAACAAGCACGTAAAGCGAAAGAGCCCCGAAGCTTGGCGTGTTAGTGCGGAGCCCTCCAAAGGGAAGCGAGGAGACGGTAGCGTCTTAGGGGTCGTCCGTGTGTCGCCTGGTCTATCGGTAAACGGGACGGCGGCGGTTGGGTTTTTGAAAAATTTCTCATGTCTAGTCCAACAAGGCAACGGTCCAACGACGTTGGTCAATATTGGGTTCGTCAATAAGTTAGAAAGATGGAGCTCAAGATGCAGCAGCAGATGGATGTTTGGTCTCTCCCTCCTTGCAGGGTTGCAGACAATTTCACCCACACGCCGGCGAATTTCTCCGTTTGGGACCTCGTACAGCACGGCACGGCTGAGGTGGATGGTCCCTGAAAGAGCAGTACAGTGCCCCTGCAGAGTAGTTGCTAGTTTGAGGGACCGGTGATCGGTCGGAAGAAACCGTGGTGCAGAGCTGAGGTGGTAAAGTTGAATCCGCGGACCGTGAATGGACGGACGAGGATGCGTCGGGGAATCAGGCGGGCGGTCCACTCGAGTGCCGAATTCGATGAGGTGCCTCACTAGGACCCAAAGCCGGATACCTCCCGAGAGGGACCAAGCCCACTTGTCTAGTAGATGCGAGTGAGGGTTGGGGAGTTCCTGGGAGAGAGAGAGCATGGATTGGGGGTATCATGTGATGGCGGTGTCGATGAGATTGAAGTTGGGTGGTACAGCTTCAAACTTGGATATTAGGTAACTTGCGAGATACAAATGGGGGGGCCAGCCTGCATGTGAGAAATGAAAATGCCAAGATGTCATCGATTCCCCAAGAAAAGCTTCGACTTGAATCATCCCCACGGCGGCCAACTCCCTTGGACGAGTCAAACGCCAACAAGGAATTCCGAGAGATTTCTTTGGATCAAGCCACGAGCCCTTGATCTCGTTGCAACCAAAAACGATTCGGGTCTAGGCTGTGGACGCATGGGCCAGAGGTTGCCCACCACTGAGCGCTCAGGAAAGCCCAGCAGACAAGTTGCAATGTGAATCTCGGGACAAGGGGGGGGGATACATCTCACGCGGGCGGCAGCCACAAAGCCCAGTTTAACAGCTCCTCGGTATGGGAATCAAGGAGGAGGACGAGGTCACAGCCTGGAAGGCATACACGACATCCATCCATCCATTACAACTGATGCGACCCTTGAATGCTCCTGTTTTTTCTAGCCCAAAGGCTAAACAGCAGCAGCTGGACAACCCCTCCTCAATAGAGATGACGACTCCCACACAGATGGAATCTCTGTAGAGCACCGCGTGAGCCGTGCTCGTGAAAGGCCCTTGCTCTGTACGTATTGTTATTGAGGCATTGGACGAGGTTCTAGGCCAAAAGGACCAACCAGGGTTTCCCATGCTCCTCCTCCTGTCCGCCCATCCATCCCATCCCATCCCATGGAGTCAGTCCTTGGAGATCCCCAGCTGACAATGTCCTGCAGGAGATGGAAATGGATCCATTCACCTAAACTGCCAAGTACTGGTACCTTTTCCTCCTCCCCTGCAACCTGCTCACTGCGACGCCCTTGGGCGCAACTGAACGTTCTGCGTTTCTGTGTTCCATGCACCCAAAGGAACCAGGCTAGCGCTTCCATCCTCTGCCTCTTCACTTTTAGGCGTCGCCCAACTCTACCTTCTCTCCACCTGGAAACCCCACCCTCACTTGCGCAAAACTCCACTCTTCGGACAAAAAGTCTCTCTACATGTTCCCATCCCCCATTGCAAGCCCATTTTCTTTAGTTGGCTCCAGGTAGTCTAACGTACTGTACTGGACTGGACTAACTGGGTAAGAGAGACCACCCAGTCCTCTGCTCGCTTCTCGGCCCACCAACCACCCTCAGCCGCCTTCGCCTTTCATCCTCCTCGTTCGCCCGCTCCACGAACCACTTCTCATCACCCACCAACCGCTGTCGACAATCATCCTCCCCAGCCTGCGACCCGGGCTTCTCTCTCTTCCTTCTCCCTCGGCTTTGGTTGAGGCCAGTTTCAAGACCCTCAAACGCCGTGACTTTCATCTCGTCACAAGGTCGTCACCCTTCGTTTTTTTTCTCTCCTCCCGCTATTGCCAGATATTCCCGGTGCATGTAGCACTGCCGATCGACCGGCCTCGTCCTCCGACTTGATCGCCTACATCGCGAGCTCTCGTGAAATCTCTCTTGCTCCGAATCGACTTCAACTTCGCTTCGCTCTTCATCGCTGAGCAGCGCTCGACTATTGATTCCAAAAACTTCCGCTTTTGGTGCTGTTGACACAATTTCCACGTTCGCGGCCCCGATTCGTGCTGCCCGCCTATTATTCGCTCTCGAGTATCGATCGCACCCTCGCTTGCACAACCCCCCTCGACGCTCGTCGTCGCCTCGGTCATGATGAGTTCGGCGGCGTGGGACGGACAGGACCAGGCCATGACCTCGACTACCGATGAGGAGTTTCACCAGTTCATTAACATGGCCAGTCTGGGAGATGGCATGCACTTCGACTTCCAAGGCTTCCCCGATGGTTCAGCACAAGGCCTAATGAACCAGCCGCGCGACGCTCCCGACACAATAATGACCGACACTGAGAACCCGGGCCTCATGTCTGTCGCCAATTCATTGCCCATGTCGACGTCAACCGGCCAGCCCACCATTCCCGCCCACATGATGACACCCGCCAGCGATCCCATCTCCAACATTGATGCCCAGATCCAATATCTGCAACAGCAAAAGTTTCAACAACAGCAGCGCCAGCTACAGGAGCAGCAGGCTGCCTTCTTCCACAGCCATAACCACTCTGTGCCTCCCACACCGCAAAGTCTTGAGATGCCCAACAGCGGCCAGTTCTACTCTCAGGCTGAACAGGTTTCGCAATCGGGCGTCTACGACAGAGGATATCAACGCATGAAGGATCAGCAAGATGTACGTGCTCCTCTCGCTCTAGAGCTGAAGCATAACATGGCTCTTTTGCGCTCCTTGCTAACAAATACCAGCAGATGGCCTTCACACCACTTGTCTCTCCCGCAGTTACCCCTCTTGATCCTGGCTTTCCGATGAGCGACAGCTTCGTTGCCCAGAATCCCTACTTCAGCCCTCTCACATCGCCAGCGCTTATCCCACAAAATGACCACTCCGCCGTCTACAACACAAACTCTCCGATTGAGATGGATCCTGAAAACCCGGCCCGCCCCGTTTCATCTGTTATGGATTTGTCAAAGAAGACGAGAAGGAAGGCAGCTGCCAAGTCAAGCCGGAAGGGCAGTATTCGGAGCTCGCCCATTGTGAAGCCGCAGCGTCAAAAGATAAGACCTAGCCCGGCTATTGTCTCTCAGGTTCTTAACGAGGTGGATGAGAGCAACGGTGCTTTCCTCCCTATGCCCGCGACTTCGACCGAGACCTCAGCAGAAGAAAACTCATCAGTGTCTCCCGAGGCTCTTACAGATATGCCCCCGCCTCCGATCCCCAACAGGAGATCAACAAGTAAATCTCCCTACATTCAAGCGCAAATGGGAAATCAGCAGACTCCGATCTCGGCCCCAGTGGACTCTCATCCGGCCCCAGCGACCCCAGCTTCACTCATGAAGCTGCCAGCATCCAAGGCGCACAAGCAAGCTGCGGGCCATCACGAACCTGCTGTCTCTGAGCACATTGAATCGCTTGAGTTGCCGGAATCGGTATCTGGTGGCAAGACGCCGGCCCCAGTTGTCTCACGTGCCTCTATCCAATCTCCTATTGTAGAGCCTAATCCTGGCAAGGGCTCTGGTTTCCAACCCTTGCCATCTCCCGTGTTCCCGAGGCCATCGGGGCCGGCTTCCGCGAGTGCCAGTCCTCAGCTGGCCCCAGGTTCGACAGGCCCCTCCGCAAGGAAAACTCCGCAACTCGCGCCCCGGTCAAGCAGGAAACGTTCAACAGGCTCAGTGCATGTATCTCCGGCGTTGTTGCCAAGGATTTCTCCCAGTATCAAGCCCCTGCTTCCTGGCACGCCTGGTATGACGTCTGCGGAGAGTGCTGCTTCACAACTACTCATGTCAAAGTCCAACTACCAGAATATTCTTGAGGGCAACAAGGTGCCGGGTGTGTCTTATCCAAGCGAGCTGTCGACAAATCTTACATCCAAGCGGACCTCACATAAGATTGCTGAACAGGGCCGTCGTAACCGAATAAATTCAGCCTTGCAGATCATGGCAGGACTTCTACCTGGCGGTGACAAGGGCAGTGCTGGAGAGGAGGTGGATAAGAAGGAGGGGAAGCAGGCCAACGCCCAGAACAGCAAGGCCAGCGTTGTTGAGAATGCCATCGTGCATCTGAAGAACCTCGAGCAAGAGAATGTGGACCTGAAGAAGGAGGTGGAGGAACTAAAAAAGCGACTCGAAGGGTTGACAGGAACTGAGAGCAAGGAATGACAAAACCGACGACAGAAGAGCACTTGTACTGTGCTCACGACTTGAATGGGCTTCAAACGAGTCGAAAGTCTTGATTGGGACGGAGATAATATCGCATCTTGGTCGGGTCTGATTGCATTTCGAGTTTTCCGGGTGGCAGCGGTTCTTTATTGTTATTCATGTTGTTGTTTTGATGGTGAAGCGGACTGATAGACAGGCGGCTCTGGGCCACACCACATGGGGCGGTAGATATTGGGACCCAGCTTGGACATTACGATGCCGGTAGGAGTTAGAAGATGACCAGGTGGTCGTCTCTTGGGACTGGAAAGGCAATGGCAAGATCTCTTGGAGGTGTGGCTGGCGCGGTTACGGCGTGGAGCACATGGCCATTATTTGGATTGGATATGACCTGGCAGTGTAGCACGTTTGAACAAGTTTAAACAAAGAAAGATTTACATCCAACGATAAGGAACTTAGTTTGAGAGTCCGGGGCCATGTTGTTGCTTTTGGCCAAGGACGTCAGTGTCTAGCTGCTCCATGACCTCCACCACAAGCTTCAAGCTCTCCATGAAGCCATTGACGGCGACGCGTAGCATGCGATTGGTGGTGGCCGTGTAGCGAACCTCGAGGACCTGCGCATCGTGGTCACTGGGGCTGGGGCCCTGCGTCGGCGCCGGGACAACGGTGAGCTGTCGCCTGACAAGTGGAGAGAGTTCGGGGTCCACCTGAATGGCCTTGAGAGCGGTCGTGGCCAGTCGTGGGTTGGGAAACGGGATGTTGAGGACACTGCGCGGGCGGCAAGAAAAACAAGGGTCAGCTAGATGCCGTCATGGGTGGGTGGAGGACGTATAGGGCAACGACGACAACGCCTAGATCGTCATCGCAAGGATGGGAGGGGGATGGGATGAGATAGAGGGAGATGATGGAGATGGAGGGGGAGTGGCTTGCATCGAGCAGGGAAACTCGGGATCGGGAGTGGCGGCCATGGCGGTCATTTCCCAGGCATTGCCGTGTCTCTTTTGTGATTGATCCCCAGTCCGTCTAACGAGAACGAGGGCAGCCCTTAAAGTTCGGGTGCCGATTAAAGAGGGAGGGAGGGGGCGTTTGTCGAAAGGGAGAAGGAATGTAACAAGGTGTGTAAGTCGGGCTATCTCTCCGCCCTCCCGGGATATTCTAGGGCGTGTGTTCGCAGGGGGGGCTGTTCCTCTGAGTGTTGGGCTTGAGCTCTTGTCTTGTCTGAGGTTTCGGCTGTGTCTGTTTTTACGTGCGCGGGGAGATATTGGTTGGCGGTGGGGCTAGCGGTTGGAAGGAAAACGACAGAATTGACCAACCAATGCCAGAGCCATGAGTCAACTTTAAACTGTTTAGTTTAATATCTAGACATGGTGGAACAAGCCGCGAAGTATGTTGGAGGGGAAGCAATGATAAGCCGGGATCGCATTTGCTGGAACGAATGATCTCGACGTTGACTGAAGATGGCATCCATAGCAACGAACGACATGGATCTATTCCAATGTTTTCTTTACAGCGAGTGTGGGGTTCTTTTCCGATCGAGGCCGAGAGAGCAGCGGCCGAAGGGTTGGGGTTTGTGGTTGGCGGCCACACCAGCCACATGAGCCACACGCGACCAGCCTGGCCCAGTCAGGGGGGTTAGGCGGCCAGACATGCAGCCACAGGTTGGCGGCGGCTGCTTCATGCGGGTTGCCATGGAGACGAGTTGCTAGCCCACCCCTGTGCAAAGCAACGGGGGCCGGCTGGCTGTTTTGGGCAGGGGGTCTCACCCAGCGCAGAAAATAACAGACCGACCAAGTCCAAACCCATACAAAAACATCGTGGGCCCGTTCGAGCATCTACATTGTCAACCACCACCTTCTCTTTCTCTCTCCCATTCGAAACAAGAAAAAAAAAAACAAGACTTGCTCTTGCAAGTGTTTGTATTTGTGCTGGACGCCCTCCCGACCCGGGTTCCTTGCTCCTCTCCCTTCAACCATCAAACGCCTTTTCCGCTGCAGGTTGCCCGTTGATTTTCCCACCGTTACCACGTCACCGCCTGCATTGATATCACCACCACGCTGAACTCGGGCCCTCGCACCTCCCCTCGATCTTGTGACTGTTTATATTTATATATCCTCGTCGCTTTCCCGACCGCTCGCAGCGGCTCCTGCTACTTATTCTCGCCCGCCGGTTTGCTGAGCTGAGAAAAGAAGCGCATCCCAGTTCACCATGGCGCCTTCCACCCGACATTCGCAGAACATGGCGCAGATCATCGAGTACATCCCAGGTATGCCTGAACAGCTGCGATGCTTCAATTTCCTCCGTTTTCCCGTACAATGGCCCTTTGGTTGTCCAGGCTCATGTCGCATTGTTATCCCATCCCGTCGACGGCGCTGCTCAAGGGCCCACCGTGCACCGTCGACTTGAACAACAACATCAATGTCAACATCCGTTACCCGGCCACGGCACTAAACTATATCCCAGACCGTCTGTACCTCGCCTCTTATTTGAATCCTCCCACCGACGACGACCTCTTCCCCTACCCTGAGGCTCCCGTCTCGCCCAGGAAACGAGGTCAACGACCTACCCCGCTCGCCAAATCGAACCGCACGCCGCCATGCTACTTTACCGTCGATGATACCCTCCTCTACAACGCCTTTCACCATGACTTTGGCCCGCTGCACATTGGTCACCTGTACCGCTTTGCCATTCAGTTCCACGATGTCCTGGGTGCGAAGCGGAACAAGGATCGGCCCATTGTGTTTTGGAGCGCCGCTGATCCGAGAAGTGAGCCCATCCGATGAAATCGCGCGCATTGCGAAAAGACTAACAATGAGACAAGGTCGTGCGAACGCTGCCTGCATGCTCGCGTGCTACATGGTTCTCATTCAGAACTGGCCTCCTCACCTGGCCCTGGCCCCGATTGCGCAGGTTGACCCCCCACTGATGCCCTTCCGAGATGCGGGTTACAGCCAGGCCGACTACGGCATTAGCGTTCAGGATGTTGTCTACGGAGTGTGGAAGGCCAAGGAGGAGAAGTGCTGCGACCTGGATAACTTTGACTTGGAGCAGTATGAGAAGTTCGAGCGGGTCGAGCACGGAG
The DNA here is from genome assembly GCF_000151355.1 of Fusarium vanettenii 77-13-4. Lineage (NCBI taxonomy): Eukaryota > Fungi > Ascomycota > Sordariomycetes > Hypocreales > Nectriaceae > Fusarium > Fusarium vanettenii. The sequence goes on from NW_003315881.1 coordinate 1,688,086, forward strand.
ACTTCAACTGGATCACTCCTCACTTCCTGGCTTTCGCCTCTCCCCAGCACGAACCCGTTGCCAAGATCACCGAGGACGACGAGATGTTTCCCTTCCTTCCCCGGACGTTGACGGCCGTGGATGAGCACCCTACTCTGCCCAAGCCCTTCAAGAACGTGCTGACGCACTTCTCGGAGAAGAACATTGGTCTGGTGGTACGACTCAACTCGGCCCTCTACTCGCCCTCGTACTTTGAGGCTCTGGGTATTCAGCACCTTGATATGATTTTTGACGATGGCACCTGCCCGTCGCTCGTCACTGTTCGCAAGTTTATCAGACTCGCGCATGAGACAATCACCATCAAGAAGAAGGGAATCGCTGTGCACTGCAAGGCTGGTCTGGGTCGAACAGGCTGCCTGATTGGTGCCTACCTTATCTACCGCCATGGCTTCACTGCCAACGAGGTCATCTCGTTTATGCGCTTCATGAGACCTGGCATGGTTGTCGGTCCCCAGCAGCACTGGCTGCATCTCAACCAGGGCACCTTCAGGGAGTGGTGGATCGAGGAGAGAGTTGAGCGAAGGCTCAGGAGGGAGATGGCCGCTTCCAACCCTGTCCCCAGCACACCCATCCGTGCCATGCAGAAGACTTCTCTCCGCAACGGCCAGACCTCGACACCTCCCAACCGCAGCCCCTCAAACCGCACTCCACTCAGCGAGGTTGATCACGATCGTAATAACATTGGCGTCCAAGAAGACTATCTGCCAGCACCTACACCAGGTCAGCCACGGAAGACTGTTCGGGATCGTCACCACCCTTACCAGAGGTCGGCTTCCGGAACCATGGAGGAGCAGCAGACCATTGAGCAGGAAACAGAGTTTGTGGCCAAGCACCGTACTCAGGGCGCCGAGTCTGATGAGGAGTGGCACCTGCGCATGCGCAGTCAGCGAAAGGTGTCGCAATCGCCAGGCCGCAGTGAGAAGTCGAGGTCGGTCAGCCAAACAACGAGCACGATTTACATGATCGACAACGACTCGTCCAAGGACGCCGAAAACATCGGCTCTCTACGGAGCAAGCACGTTGACCGGGTTGCTAGCACCCCCGGTGTTCTGACCAAGGTCCGTGGCAGCAAGCGCCAGGGCGAGTCTCCTCTCCGAGCAAAGGAGACTGCTGGTATCCGCAAGACCAGCGGCAGAGTAGGCAGCGCCAGCCACGCTACGTCGGCGACAGCGGCCTCGACGGCTCGCAAGGTCTCTGGAGCTTAGAAAGTCGGAGTCCAGCATGCGAAGCCGCTCAAGCGGTCGCCGGCTCGACGGCGCGGCAAGGCGAACGACTCTACCTCACGATCATGACTCACGTACGTCACACGTCCTGCATGCATTGGCGTTTCAGGCTCTCGAAATGAAAGGGAATAATGGATGGGTGTTTTTGTTTGAATGTCCAACCAATTCTTTCTTCTCGCGACTGCTTCTCAGCTCTGGGCATTCTAGTGTCTGCCATTTTTCAAAGCTGGAAACATGATTGGATCTAAGCAGAATCCAAACATAATCATCATGGCCATGTGGTTGAATGGAGTTTTTTTCTTTCTTTTCTTTTTGGTCAAGAAAGAAAGGGGAGATGAAAAAGAGAAGAAGCGTCTCCGAGGTGAAGAAGAATGAAAGGAAGAAGGGCATCAGGGAGTTTCAAAGTTGCGACGGCGTCTAGGAGGGAAAGGGATATGATATTTCTTTTGCTATCCATTGTTTATTCACTTGTACTGGTTTGTTATTATATTGCGACTTTGGGGTATGGCATTGATTGGCATTTGCATTTTTCCGTATTGCAGCCACCAAGGATGCGAGGCGGCAGCGGACTTTTACGACTATTATATATACATTTCAGGGAACTGAAATAGATTCTATGCTGTTCACATTAGTTGTCGTTGGTGATCTAATGGTGTAAAGATGTTGACTTGTCTACGTTTGTTTGCTTCTCTAAGTCTCGATGGAAGTTCAGTAACGTCATCTCATGTTGGTCGTGTTAACTCATTTCATTCATCAAGTCATCATACTCTAATACCCTCAAGAGCCGTAACAACCTCTTCCAAAACCTTGGCTGCCTCAGTACTCGTCATCTCCTCACTCACACTCAGACACTTTTCCACAACATCACGATATCTACGACCAACCTTGCTCCCCAGACCTGGAACAAGCACTGCGCGCACCACCTTGTCCCGCCATCGATCTGCAGCGTAGTGCGGCTTATGATAAGCTTGAAGAATCTTCCAAAGCCCAATTTCGAGGAGGACCAGACCCAGACTGTAAATATCCATGGGCTTGCAGTGTGGAAAACCTCGTAACGAGGCTGGGTGTCGGTGTAGGGTGGCGATGGAGGGGTTACGTGGGGCGACGGATAGGGCCTGGTCAAAGTCTGGACGCGAGGCGTCGAAACCTGTGAGATACGGTCGCTGAATATCTGGGACAAGAGCGGCAGCAGCAGTAGGGGAGTGAGCCGAGGTGGAAAAGGCCGAGGGGAAGAAGAGGATGTTTGCACTGCAGAGGCTCTTGTGCAGCCAGTCGAGAGAGTGTAGGGACCAGAGTGCCACAGCTAGTGTGTGAGCGAGACGAACACGGTCGTCTAGGTCTGGCGTTTTGAGGTCCGGGCTGGCGATGAGTTCGTGGAGTGTTGAGAAGGATGGTGAGGGTGCCTTGTATACGAGGCCGTAGCGGCAGTGGGATGAGTCGTCGACGTAGCCTACGCAGTCGATGCTGTGAAGATCTGGATGACATTCTGAGGCTGAGTGCATCATCCGGGCAAGATCGTCGAGACGACGGACGTGGGCAACTCGTTCTTCGACATCGTCGCGGTCATAGTCTACCCATTCAATCACGACGTCGCCTGCTGTTTCATGGCGACCCTTGCTTCGCCCACGATGGTTGCTCTCCTTCTCTTCCTCAGTCAACTCGAGCGCCGGACGAGGCACTTTGAGTGCAAAAGTGGGCTTGAAGGAAGCCTGTGGTCGCGTGTCGAGGTTGATGCGGAGTTTCTTGAGGTTGGCCGAGGTAGTGAGCTGGGGGTAGACACCCGTTGAGGCCGTCTCGAGGAGTGAGAGCTGGGTGAGATCTCGTTGAGCAGACTCGAGAAGTTGATGTGTCCAGGCGCGTTGAAAAGATGGGAGGTGAGAGAGAGGGAAGAGACGTTCAAGACCGTCGTTGTAGTCTTGTGGTTGAAAGATTAGCCAATGTTGATAGATGGGTATGAACTGAGGATACCTCTTAAGTCCTTGAGTAGGTTTATAAACTTTTCTTTGTCTGTCATATCCATGTTTAGTTCTCAACTCTGAGATAATGGTATGTGAGAGCTCACCTCCTATCACCCACTTGGCCCTCAGCCCCAGTTCCTTTCCCCAACTCCTCTCACTAGAAGCACTCAAAGTCTTTACCAACCCATTCGATTTACTTCTCTCATCATCCCTCGACCCCTTTCTCGAAGGTGAAGGTGACTTCTTTCCCCCTTTACTCTTCCCACCCTTGACCTCCAAACTAGCACTCTTCACCTCATCCACAAGTCCATACCTCTCCTTGAGCTTGTGGAAATCAGTAACAGCGCTGTGCAGCTCTCCCAGGATTTGTAGGGCAAGACTCCTAAGCTGCGGATTCCGCGTGGACTCGAGGTGCGCCTCTAGCCTTCCCTCTGCGACGCCCCAGTCGCGGCCCCAGACGACAAGGCGCATCTCCTCGATGCGAACCTTGCATAGTAGCCGCTGGCTGTCGGTGTCGAGGTTTGCCGCCGTCGTGAAGAAGCCGTAGGCCTGGACGCAGCCCGCAAAGAGCTGGCCCAGGACGCCCACCACGCCGAGGGCGGTGCCAACGGCTTCGGCCATGTGAGGTGATTTGTGAGAGGGATTTACGACCGTGTAAAGAGGGTGTGAATCGTTTGGAGACTGGTTTTCGTGGTTTCGGTGGGTTTGAATGATTTAAAACATGAGACGGCGAGGGCTAAGCTTGACTAGAACGCGCTTAATAAGCCTCTCTCTACCCGACCATCACTCGAGGAGTTGAGACTCTTGAATTAATGAAGGCATAAAATGCGATAGTTTCAAATTCTTTTGATCTATTAAAATGGTACAATTTATAATCTATTTTCAAACACATTCACATATTCTACTTTTTAATTAATAACCCAATCTATAACCATCAACCTCTGACCAAGACCATGTCCTCATGGCCTATTATGCGTACTCTTCTTACTGCAGCATCTGTTGCATGGCGTTCAGCCTGTAGCTTTCTCTCCGCTCCATCAACTGCGAGTGTCGTCCGCTGTCGACAATCTGGCCGCCCTCAACAACAAAGATCACATCGGCCTTTTGCACAGTGTGAAGTCGGTGAGTAATAGCCAGGACAGTCGTGCCTCGTGACGCCCTCTCAAGACCCTCCTGCAGAGCAGCTTCGCTGGCAGCATCAAGGGCGCTTGTGCTCTCATCAAGCAGAAGTAGGCGAGGACGACGGACGAGGGCACGAGCGATGGCAAGACGCTGTCGCTGACCACCCGACAGCCGAGAAGCAGATGGACCACATTCAGTGTCATAACCCTCGGGAAGAGCAGCAATAACATCATGGATATTAGCCAAGCGACAAGCCTCTTCGATCTCGGCATCAGTAGCCTCGTGTCCTGGTGGAGCACCCAAGCCCACGTTGAACCGCACACTTCCGTCGAACAGGGCTGGGTCCTGAGGAACCAGGGCAATAGTATCGCGGAATGAAGTTGGGAGCTTGGAAATGTCTTGATCATCGATGAGGACGGTGCCCGAGGTGGCCTCGTATAGTCGCTGTACAATGTTCATGATGGTCGACTTGCCAGCACCAGAAGGACCCACGAGACCGCAGAACTGGTTGGGTGGAAGGGTGAACGAAACATTGTCCAGAATGGTGACATCAGGGCGGCTGGGATACGCAAAAGAGACGTTCTTGAACGTCACCTTTGAGCCACCACGGCGTTGGTTGTCCTTGGGACTGACGGCCTTCTCTCCAGTAGCTTCGACATCGTCGCCCGCCTTTGAAGGGTCCTGACCAGGCTTGCCAGTGTGGGTGCTCGATCCCATGTTGACGACCGTCATGACACGAGACAGAGCTAGACGAGCTCGTGAGAACTCGGGAGCCAGAGAGAACATGCCACTCCAGAGCTGGGCACTGGTAAGCATGGCCACGAGGATGATGAGGAAGTCTGTCTGAGTGTATTCGCCCTTCATGATGAGCTGCGAACCCCACCAGTAGGCCAGCGCGTTGATAAACGTGCCAGTGGTGTATGAGATGGCAAGCCAGATGTTGGTAAAGACTGAGGCGCGCACCACCTGCTTCCTCGGGGGCTTCAGAAGGCGCGCAAACCCTTCCATGTACTCGTTCTCAAGAGACAGAACAGCCACAGTTCGGATTGACTGGATAGCCTCGGTGGCCAGCGATGTGGCAGTGGAAAAGGCTTCACGATGACGCTCCTCGTATCGAGCCAGCATGCGCAGCTGCATGAAACCCGAGCCAAGCAAGATGGGAAGAGTCACCAGACATACCAAGGCGATCTTCCACGCAAAGATATGAGAGATGATAATGGCAATCAGGACATTAATGAGGATGGCAAAGATAGTACCAAACGTTGATCCGCTGAAGGCGCCAACAGACATACTGTCCTTGGTGATGATGGAGAGCAGACTGGTTGGGGTGCGGCCTTCAGACTGGTGCCAGTGGATGCCCTGCTCAAGCAGAGACCTGAAAGACAGGACACGAAGGTTATAAAGGAGCTTCTCAGCAACGATACCAAAGCCCAGCCAGGCAAAGAAGTTGGCGATGAGCTCAACACCAGCAAGCATGAAGAAGAGACCAGCAAACATGCGACCCAGAGATCGAATGCGATCCACGCTGCTAGCGCAAGGGTTGAGAGCACCGACAGTGTAACCAAAGATGATACCAGAACCGGAAAAGGTGGCTCCAACGAAGACGGCAGCGATCATGGCAAGGGCAAACCAGCCGAGAGATGGGCGGATCAGCCAGGCAAGACCCCTCATGACGGAAGAGAATGGCTTCTCGGCATCGAGTTCCTTGTCCTTGGGCTCTTCCTCCTTCTTTTCGCCCTCGGCCTTGTCATCCTCTGAAGACTGAACCTCGACACCCTCCTTGATCTCAGCCAGGTCGGTCTTTTCGTTCAGGGACATTCTCAAAGTCGAAGCATCGATCGAGTCACCAGAGACAGATCCTGCCTCAGTCTTGGCATGACCAACGCTCTGCAGCTTAGCCATGCGGGCGAATTCACCGTCTTCCTTGGCCATGAGTTCAGCGTACGTTCCCTGCTCGACGACACGACCGGCCTGCATGACAACAATGTTGTCGGCGTTGCGGATGGTAGAGAGACGGTGGGCAATGGAGATGATGGTTCGCTTCTCAGCAGCAGCGCGCTCCACGGCGAGCTGGATTCTCTTTTCGCTGGCAGAGTCAAGAGCAGCGGTGGCTTCATCGAGGACGAGAATTTCAGGGTCACGGATCAAGGCACGAGCAAGCGCAATTCTCTGTCGCTGGCCACCACTCACGAGGGAGCCCTTGGGTCCAGCAGAAGTACCATAACCAGACTCGAGACGCTCAATGAAGCTGGCCGCGTCGGCCTGTTCAGTGGCATGCTTAATCAGGTTGGCGATCTCAGCGAACTCAGGTCCTAGAGAAGATGCGGAAGAGAGGGCGTCCTGGCCCTTGGCAGCAAGCTTGGCGAGTTCAGGACCCTTGAGCAATGGCTTTAGGTGCTGGTGAGCAGGCTTGGGCGAGTTGACAAGTCCAAGTGCAATGTTCTCAAGAATAGAGCGGTCGAGAAGAGAAGGCTCCTGCTGAACAAAGCTGATGAAGCTTCTCAGAGACCTGACATTGAGCTCACGCAGGTCGTGACCTTCGAGCTCAACTGTACCCTCTGTGGGATCATGCAGACGTGCAACTAGAGCAGCAATGGTAGACTTGCCACTGCCAGAGAGGCCGACGATGGCGGTATACTGTCCAGCTTGGAATTCTAGGTCCACGTTCTGGAGAACGGGCTGACCAGGGCGCGATGGGTACTCGAACGTAACATTGCGGAAGGCGAGGGACTTGGCTGAGCTCGGTTCGAGGACAGTCCCAGCGTCTGAAGTTCCGTCAATGGCAGAGGGGGCGCTGATGTCTTCCATGAGGCGCTGGTACGCGGCCACGGCACCTCCCAAAAAGGGGAGCGTGGGAGCCATTCCACCAAGCATCACGCACGCGTCGACGAGAAGGTAGACGATGGCGTAGATCTCACCAACAGTCGTGCTACCATCGTTCTTTTCCACTGAGTCTGCGATCTTTATACTACCTTGCCAAAAGGCAAGGGCGTTTCCAGAGTAGGCAATGAAGTATAGAAGACCGGTCTGGACGGCGGCAATGGACGCCTTCACAATGGCGAACTTCCTAGAGCGTTCCATGTGCTCAGAGAACTTCTCCTCAAGACGGGGAGCGGCTCCAAAGGCCTGAACGACTGCGACATGCGAAAGAGCCTCAGAGGCAATTGAAGAGGCTGTAGCGGCAGCGTCGTTCTGGCGGATTGCGAACTTGCCAAGATATCTTCCTCCGAGGATGCCAGAGAGGAGGAAGGCGGGCAACATGCAAACCAAGATTCCAGCGAGCCTGGGCTGCTTGGTAAAGGCGATGATGAAGACGGTGACGAAGAAGCTCATGGTGACAATGATGTTGCCCACCTTCTCCGATGTGCCGGCTTGGACAGCCGTAATGTCGCCATGGAGTCGGCTTGAGACCTGACCCGAGGCACCGCGAGTATCAAAGAAGTCCGGAGGCTGTCGCAGAAGGGCCTCGACGTAGCGGGTTCGTAGTCGTTGGGCGAGGCGCTGACTGATGATGTTCCAGCAGGTGAGATGGCCGTAGATCAGAGCAAGGGCAATGGCACCGATCCAGGCTGTCTTGATGACCTTGTCGTTGATGGCAGCCTCGTACTCGAAAGGGTCGACGGTGGCACTCGAGTCCTGGCCATCAGCCGCGCATGTAGCGCCGTTGAAGTTATCGATGAGCTGACCAAACAGGACACCCATGAGGGGGAAGGGGACACCGGCAGCAACAGCACATAGTGTGCCCGTGATGATGAGGCCGATGTCAATCCATGTCGGTTGGGCGGAAAAGAGAAGCTCAATGTAGACAAAGACTCCCTTGATTGACTAGAAAGGAGGTCAGCTGCTCGCCCTAGTTGACAGACAGAGAGGCTCGGAAGTTCCGAACGGCAAGAATTGTTACTTACGGACCAGACGCTGCCCTTGGGCTTCTCGGCCGCCTTGTCGGGCTCGGCGGCCATGGCTACAGTTTCCTTTCCTGTTGTGTTTCTGGCCTGGCAGGGAATAGGAGTGTGAACCAACAACTCTATCTCGATACAGGCAGATAAGGCCTAGGAAAGAAAGGTTGCTGATATGGGCGGTCAGAAGCCGGCGTGAACCAAGAAGAGAGAAATGAATGACGAGGAAGGAAACGAGTCAGATGATGCATCTGAGGCGCCTACCTTCGAGCACGATCACCGGGTGATGGGCAGAGAAAGTGATCAGCAGAGAAGCCGATATAGGAGCCCCTAGACCCAAACTACTATCACGGACGTGGGTAGACCACCTATGTATCTACACGAGAACTCCATCACAGCACTGGGGAGCTGCGAGGAGGGATACCATGTTTTCCAGGGCCGTGGGAGTGAAGCGGGAGATTGACACAGGCCCACCGAACTGCAATGGCAAACGGCATTGAACGTGGCGGTAGATTAATGATCAAGGGCAAGATCAGCAACCCCGGCACGAGCAACAGCCTTGGGGCGTGGGTGAGAGGTGAGTCCATGAATCCATCCTTCATGTACCTACATGGCACGCACGGGATGTGGGCGGGTGGATGGATGTGGCCATATGGATTCTGATGCTACTCTACTCAACTTTGAGTAGTTTAAGAGGCAGGTGTACGGAGGTTGATGGATACTACCCAACATGGTGCGTATGTAAGTGGACGAATAAGTAACCATTCGCGGATATGTGGGCACGGGGGGTTTTGCTGGTGAGCAGGGGGTTCAAGGTGTTGAAACCTGGCCGCCACCCGACTTTAACGCCGCCGCCGCCGCTGACGAGGGAGATGGACATGGACGAGGAAAGGACGGGTAAGAGATGAGATGCCATGGCATGGCAATGTTGCTAGATGGATCCAAATGCTAATGAAATGCTAAGTGGAATTAGTCAAGATGAATGGGAAAAAGTGGAAGTGAGACATTTTGGTTCGACCAGAGAGAAAAAACTTGCAAATCTGAATGACGATCCTAGGCGTGATGCAAGGATCGGCCAGGTCTTGGCATGTCGGAAGATTCTGAACGAGTCAAGCGGGAGCCCCTCGGGGGGGGATCAGATAAGATGGGGTGATTGATAAGATGGCGCAGAAAAACACCAAGCCAAGGTGGCCAAAGATCGTCGTGGACCGGACGACGAACGGAAAAAGCAATTGAATTGGGGGATCATCGCCGAAGAAGCATGGACGTTGTGCGCGCGCGTGAGGAATGTTGCGGTGCCGCTTGGTCTCGCAGGGAAGGCGTGGCATCCTCGGTGGAGTGATCGACTATAATTCTTTCCATGTTTGCGTATAGCATTGGGATCCATTCCCTCAAGGAACAGGGATTCATGTTGCGCAAAGCAGGCAACAAATTTCATGAGTGGATGGAGGAGCGAAGTTGAGTAGCATCGGGCTCGGTGATTGATAGTCACGGTTGGTCTTGGCACAGCTCGGCATATCCATGAGCGGATCCGACCAATAGCAGGATCCTGAACAGGGTCTTGCTTTCTATTGGACCACGGGGGTTTAAAGCCGCATTGTGGGGGAAGGAAGGGGCGCACCCACGGCACCTTTCTGTTAACAGAGCAAAGCTTCGGCGTGAAGCACTTTATACGGCTAGAGCTAACCTTGTGGGAATAAAAACATGTCAAACTCTGACCTAGGCGTAAAAAGGCGTTTTTATGCTTATTCTTGCTCGGCTGTGGTGCACCCTAAAAAACACTCCAATATCCGGGAAAGCGTTTACACGGAGTGGGAGCATGGCATTTCTCGCGTTGGCCCTACCCTTCTCGGGTCCGTCTCGCTAATACGCGGGATGGAGTTAAGATCCATTTCTGCTGACTGATTAATCGTCTGATGATGGCCCCCCTGCGGACAAACCCCGGGGACGGGAGGGGAAGCCAAAAAACCGATGGCGATGGGATCCCGGACTCTGGCCGTCTAGACGCAGGCTGTAGGGAGTAGTGAAGGAAGATCCCGAAAAAGCGTGATTGGGCAACGACCAATTAAGGTTGCATTTGACAAAAGAAAGCACACAAAGTGGGATCGCCAAGGCGGCGAATTCAGGTCGTCACATCCAATGCAATCTGATACGTTTTGTGCCCTATGGAACACCCTCCAGGCAGCCTTGTAATGTCCCCCCAAGACTCCGTTTTCGACCGACTGCAGTTGCCGTTCATTTCGAGACTAGGACAAGGGGGGTAAGACCGTCATCACTTCGGCCGACGACGATGACGACAACTTGGCCTAAACCAAGGCCTGCTCAGCTGTGTTTTGCTCTGCTTTGCTGCACGGCACACGCTCTCACCTCACAAGTAAGGAAGGTAACGTATCTCACACACAGACGGCACATCCCCGCCAAGATGGTGATCAACCCTCCCCAAGGTTTCACACGGTAGCACCTTGCTTGCCCAGCGTCCGTCCTTGCAGGCCCGGCCCTGACCCCGTTGATCAGCATGGCAGTGGATGGCAAATCGCCATCTTCCTGCTGCTTGCTACACGAAGCATTCATTCCGTGCTCGGCGAGGGGTCCATTGCCTGCGTGTATAAGAAGGGGGCGACAGGAAGCCTCAACCTCGTTGTCATCACTGTTGCAACCATTCACAGAGGCCTCATATCAAATCAAACCACACTAGACAAAAAGAATAGTCTGGACCACTCTCTCCTCAAGCCACCAGCCAACACCCCCAAGCCAATTTCATCATGCCACAGGCGACTCTCCGCACCGAACGCCTCGAGCTGTTGCCACTCGCGCCTAGCCACGGGGACTACATCTACCAGCTAGACTCGGACCCTGAAGTCATGCGATACATTGGCTACGGCAAGCCACTGAGCGCCAGCGACTCGGCCATCGTACACAAGCTGCTCCTCGAGACTGCCTCCGTGGGCACAGGTCTGGGCTGCTGGGCCGGGTTCGCCGGTGATGAGTTTGTCGGCTGGTGGATTCTCGCCCCTAGCCAGAGCACCAGCCGGCGCAGCAGCAACAGTAGCACCAACAGCAGCGAGACGGAAGAGGATGAGGCCTCGACTCCTCAAGTGGATTGCAAGAGGGTCGAGTTTGGCCTGCGGCTCCTACCCAAGTTCTGGGGCCAAGGGTTTGCCAAGGAGGGCTCCCGCGCCGTGGTCAAGCACGGTCTGGAAGAGCTAGGCGCCGATGAGGTTTTCGGCGAGACCATGGCTGTCAATGCCGGTTCCCGTGCCATCATGTCCAAGATCGGGCTGAAGCACGTTAGGACGTTCCACAACCAGTACGACAGCCCTCCGCCGGGTATCGAGGAGGGAGAGGTGGAATACAGCATCACCCGGGACGAGTGGGCGGCGCTGGCCCCAAGCCGGAAATGAAGCAAAAGGGCGTGCGTGTACAATGATTTGTATGTAGATGAGATGTAGCAAATAGTCTGCTTGAGGGTCTGCGGCGTTTGGATAGCGTCAGAGTTGGAAACACGGCAGGGAAATTTCAAAGGGGCGATACATAGCTAGCATCAGCTCCAGTTCATTTTTTTTTTTCTTACTCTTTTTGAATCTTGCACCCAACCTGCCGGTCAGGACCGATCGTGATGGGGACACTCACATGCATTGGCGAGACGTTATGGGTTTTGGAGTTCCCGATCGTCTGGATCGTCGTCAGGTGCTTGCAGAGGAGGTTGTGCAGTTGGTTCAATGTAGGGCCGCGCGGCGAGCGGCAAGGGGAGAAGGCGTGAAGAATGCAGCGTGCATGTGAGATGCAGGGTCAACGGCATCCTCCGCCCGCAAAAGATGAGATGGGTCATGTCCCCATGGGTCTATAGAATCGATGTTAAAAGTCAAGACACTCATGAGGCACAGCGTGGGGGAGAGTCACGGACATGGCACGGTGTGATGTGATGGGGAACTCGGGGTGTTGGAAGTCGGACACTTGTCTCGGCACCTGCGGTGAGTGGCTCCGGTTTGAAAACCGTTGGCTCTTGTGCATGCCGGGATCAGGCGTTCTCGGACAAAGGGTGGGAGAGAAGGTGGTATTCTTGGACTTTGGTCCTCGGCCCAGGGTCAGGTATAACCAGGGGCATCTCTCGTCGTCCCCTCGGCTCTGGTTGGGCGGTAGCGTCGTGGGGGGCTTTTTTGACTCTCTCCGTCCCGTTGTTGGTTCTGCAGATCTTGGCAAAGTGGGCGGGTCAGCATGTCAAATATGGTCATGATCAGACAAGACCGGGCATAAGTTGGATATAGTGAGAATCTCACGAGGCGTGATTGGGTTCGGGGACAGATTGTGGCTTGCTGCGCCAAGGCGAGAAGCCGGCATCTCTGCCCCGGGAGGCCATGTGAGGTGAGCCAGGGGCGGACGCATTCATTCATTCATTCATTCAGATGAATAAGTTAGTACGTACTACGTTCCATGAACCCACGCCATGCCTTTCTGCTTTGGCCCCCAGCCAGCTCAGACGATCCATCCCGTCCGTCCCAGAGCCAAGCCAAGGCCAAGGTTCTAGGTTTGGCCCGGACGTTATTCGTAGCTGACTTGAGGGCCTCGGAGGAGAACCCCCCCTAGCTTAGCTTAGCTTAGCTCCCTCTTGGTCGTAGCGTTAATAGCTCGGGCTCCATTTACTCATGTTGAGTATGGAAACAACAACCAACATCACTCAAAACAGTCGACTTGTTCCGTGGTTGGATCTTACCCTTTGATCTGATTAGATAAAAATTTTCACCCTCTTCCGATCTCGGGTTCTTTCCCCCACTCGTTCGCCACTTGTAATCTGAATTCTCGACTGAGCATTCTCTCTACCATCTTGTGCATTTCCACCCCATCCCCATCCACATCCCATCCCATCCACATCGGTAACTGCGGCATCGTCCTATTATGGAATGGACCTCATGGGGGCCTCGAGTGACTTCCTGGTCCATCCTTGGGCCTGGGACATCGTCGGTCCAGGGTCTCGATCCGCGCATGTAGCTTAAATAGTAGCTTCTCTCTCTCCATCTTATCCATCTTGTCTTTTGCTTCTCTTCAGCATCAATCACTCGCAAAGGCGTTTGTCTTCATCTCGAGTTCAAACCCCTCTTCTGCTCAAGACGACAATGTCAATCCTCGACAAGATCAAGGCCGGCGTCAGCCCCAAGGAGGCTCGCCCAGAGGCCACTGAGGCTCCTGTCACTGAGGCCGGTATCAACGCCGATGAGAAGGCCGATGTCAACCAAGACATTAACGATGCCATCGACCAAAGCGCTCCCGATCAGAATGCTTCCCATGGTGTCCAGGACATCCAGGCCATCACCTTGGTCTGGGGCAAGGGCTCTCTGGCTGCCCTGCTCTGTCTGTATGCTTCCCTTAACCACATAGGAAACATGAGAAACACCATGCTAACCTTGCCGCCAGTATCTGGCTCCTCTTCCTCGTCCAGGGCTTCCGTATTTCCATCTTCGCTGTCATGCTGCCCTATGCCACCAGCGAATGGGCTTCTCACTCCCTCCTGACTGTTGTCGCCATTGTCGCTGATTCCATGACCTCTGCCGTCTACATCCCCATGGCCAAGGTGCTCAACGTCTGGGGTCGCGCTGAGGGTTTCCTCCTCATGGTCACCTTTGCCACCATCGGCCTCATCCTCACTGCTGCCTCGCACAACCTGGCCACCTTCTGCGCTGCCCAGGTCTTTTACTCTGTTGGCTTCGGAGGCATGATCTACACTGTCGGTGTTCTGGCTGCTGATGCCTCCAACCTCCGCAATCGAGGTCTGACTTTTGCCTTCACCTCGTCCCCCTACATGATCACTGCCTTTGCCGGATCCAAGGCTGCTGAGGCCTTCCTGCTCAACGTCAAGAACTGGCGTTGGGGTTTTGGCTGCTTCGCCATCATCCTGCCTGTCGTCACCTTCCCCCTGTACTTGGTTCTCAAGATCAACCTCCGCAAGGCCGTCAAGCAGGGTATCGTTAAGCACGAGAAGAGTGGTCGCACCATTCCCCAGAAGATTTTGTACTTTTTCCGCGAGTTTGATAGTGAGTGGCAATCCCAGTCTGGCCTTGGCCATGTTCAATACTCTCATGCTAACAAGACTGACAGTCGTCGGCGTCTTCCTCTTTGGTGGCGGCTTGACCGTCTTCCTTCTGCCATTCACCCTCGCTAGCCACGCTCCCAACGGCTGGAAGTCCGACTACATCATCGCCATGATCATCGTCGGCTTCCTCGTCCTCGTCCTGTTCGGTCTCTGGGAGTACTACTGGGCTCCCGTTCCCTTCCTCCAGGGCAAGTTCCTCACCGACCGCACTGTCATCGGCGCTTGCCTCATCGACATGACCTACCAGGCCTCGTACTACTGCTGGAACCTCTACTTCACCTCTTTCCTGCAGGTCGTTGCCAACCTCAAGCCTGCCGAAGCCGGATATGTCAACTCGACCTTCCAGATCGTCTCGGGTATCCTCCTCTTCATCGTTGGTTACGCTATCCGCCGCACTGGCTACTTCAAGTGGCTCTTCTACCCTGCTATCCCTCTGTACCTCTTCGCCCAGGGTCTCATGATCCACTTCCGTCAGCCCAACCAGTACATCGGCTACATTGTCATGTGTGAGATCTTCATCTCCATTGCCGGCTCCATCTTCATCCTCAACATGCAGCTCGCTGTCCTCGCTGCCGTCGAGCAAGAGTACATTGCCGCTGCTCTGGCCACTCTGTACGTCTCGGGCGGTATCGGTGGCGCCATCGGCGGTGCCATCTCGGGTGCTATCTGGACCAACACTTTCCTTCCCGCCCTCCAGCGCAACCTGCCCGAGGATGCCATGGCCAACATCACCATGATCTACAGCATGCTCCCGACTCAGCTGTCCTACCCCGTCAACAGCCCTACGAGAATCGCCATCCAGAAGTCTTACGGCTATGCCCAGACCCGAATGCTGACTGCCGGTCTCGTCATCATGGCCCTGTCCGCTATCTGGGTCTTCATGCTCAGGAACATCAACGTCAAGAAGCTTACCCAGACCAAGGGTACCGTCATGTAAGCTGTTTTGGACAGCCAGCGTCTCGGGGGTTTCACTTGGCCAGCCTGTCTGGCGCAATACCACATGTAATATCCATAGTATGGACTACTGCTAGATTGTTTAGTATCTAATCTGGCAAGGTTGAGTTTGTCGGGAAATATCCAACCCAATAAACATCTTTCTTGCTTAGTTGTCAGATCTTGTTCTGTGTAATCTTCTCTCGGCTCCCATCTCAACATGGTGAATTAATACCAACAAACACTCTTGAGTCCATATCGATATGACTTGTGCTCTTTCAGCGGGTGCCATTTAGTGGAAGTGTTGTATCACTTATTAATATATTGGCCTCCCATGATGAGTTGCGTCTAATCATGACACTCGCCACTTGTCACCGTTCTACTCCAACAAAGAAAGAAAAGCCGTGTTTGGAGAGCTGTTTGAATATGAATCATTCTTAGTCTTTTGCATCATGGCACAGTCAGTCGTTGTTGTGCCAATTACTGATCGCGTGACCCTCAGCCCTGTGAGCGCATCTCCCGAAGGATCATGATAGCTCACATGCAAGGTCTATAGGCGAAAGCCAACATGTCTTGGCATATTCGTTTAATCTAGGCCATTTCACTGCAATAGGCGTGGCCCATGGTGAGCCTCGTTATTGGTAGAGATTCCCTAGTATCCGCCATCACATTAGCCTGCCATCATCATGTTCCATGTGCCACATTCACAGGTATGGGGCATTACAATATCGATCGTTGTATATGTATTAATATTGGTGAAATACGACAATATATATGTTTACCTAACTATGTGAGAAATTGGTTGGTGTTTGTTTGAGTTGCTGGATCTTGCATAGGTTAATGGGCACAAAGATGATCAAGTCGGTTCGAAAGTGACAATTAGCTTCATATTCTACAATGAAACAAATGAATGAGCCTTTTGTATCCTTTAGGGTTGAATGCTGTTTACCCGTTTACTTTGCTCGTTCGCAACTGGTCATTTCATGGGTACGTGACTTGACCCCCTCATGATTGAGCAGCAACTATGGCCAATGCAAGAAGACCTCCATGCCACAAAGCAATACCCTCGGCGAACGCATTCTCACAGCTAAGTCGCACATCTATACTACAATGAACGCTATCAGATTACCTTTGTTTGTAGCATATAAGTCGTTTTCATAGGCGCCTAGTCCATCTACCCTAAAACCAAGCGGTTTCCCAACATCTCTGCGTAACACGTCTACAAGGCATAGTAAATCGTCCATTTATTCATTCCATCTGGTTTGCTATAGAAGCAGCTTCTAGAATCACTTGCAATATCGTATCGACCCGCTGCTCCTCCATCTCTCGCAACTTGGCTTCAACCACTGAGTGCAACTTTTCAGACCGTTCCCAATGTAAATAGAAAATGCCCTGTCAACGCCGGACACCTCGGCGCCCTCTCTCTGCTGGGCCTAGCCCGCCCGTCTGGGTTTAGTAGACCTTCTTCTTCTCGTCGATGCTGAACTGGCCGGGGCCGCTGTTGACCAGGAGCAGGAGTCCGCCGACAATGGACAGGATCTGGAAGAAGTCGTACTTGGCAAAGTCCTTGTGAGGGTGGTGCTCGTGAAGCTGTAATTGTTAGCCACTGAAACCCTGAGATCAAATCACTCAAACTTACAGTCCAGAAGTTGTTAACCAGGAGGTTAAAGATGCTCAGAATGACAACCAAAAGAGTGGCGCTGTACTTGGCCTTGAATCCAACCACGACCATGACGCAGGCGACACCACCCAGGATGGAGACGAGGACACGCCACAGAGACCATTGGCCGCTGAAAACAAAGCCAACGAAGAGGAAGATGAGCAGGACGCGGCCAGCCAGCTGGAAGTACATCTTGCGGTCCTTCTCGTCGATCTGGGGGAGACCGGCAAAGGCCTTGGTCTTTCGGACCCACGAGTCGGACAGGACCATAACAAGGCCACCAATAACGGAGAGGTTTCGGAGGAAAAAGTTGAGGTCGAAGATGAGGCCGTAGCCGAGGGCCTGGGTCACGACGACGCCCATGAGGCCGGCGACGGCGTAGTCGGAGTGCTTTCGGATGATGACGAGAATGGAGCACGAGAACATGGCGAGAATGTTGGCGAGAAGGAAGAGGTGCGTGATTCCGGACGGGACTGTTTCAAGTGTGAGAACTCTCAACTCGACTCTAGCTGGTGAGCGGTTGGCGTCTTACTGTGTCTGTAATCTCGCAGGTAGAGAAGCTGGTCGGACCATTGAGTGATGATGCGAAGGGCATCCTCAAAGAAGGTGACGACGATCAGGAAGCGACCAATTGCAGGGAGATAGCTGTTCAAAGTTAGCTCTCTGAAGCTTTCCTCCTGACAATAGACTCGGCTCACGGCTTCACGGGCTCGCTGAGGTTGTCGAGAGCGTCCTCAATCTTGCTAGTGTACAGCCGGATCTGCTCGAGAGCGCCCTCGCTCTGCTGAGTATCAACACTCTGGGCGGCACCATAGGGCGCGGGGCCACCAAGGCCGTAGCCAGAGTTGAATCGCTGGGACATGGTTGTAGAATCGTAGACGAGTTGTTGCCCTCTCTGGTCGCGTGCAGGCCTGCTGACGAAGAGTCACGACGGGCGGCAGCTTATGATGTCGTCGTCGTCGAGCGAGTCTTCTTCAGCTTGTGCGAGGTAGCAAGCCGAAGAGGGTTGAAGGAGAGGACCAAGCAAGCTCGAGATCTTGTCCTGAGAGCTTGGCCAAAAAGGTGGGATCGGCCGCGGGGGGTTGAAGAGAACAACAGTGAGACGAGGTGGACCAAACGGCGTGAGAAGCTTTACAAACGAAGATTAGGAAAAATAGAGAGCGTGCGAGCGTGCAAGGGCAAGGAGAGACAAGCAAGACGAACGAGGCGTCGAGGTGAGTTGTCCTTTGTGGTTCAATTGGAGCCGATGACCTCAGAGAAGGAGGGTTACTTAATTGTAACAACGGTGTCCTTTCGAGATCCCGTGATGATGCGAGGTAGACGTGCCCACTTTTTAGCTCCCTTGAGTGGTCTTTGGCTGGTACTCCTGAATCGAAAGGGACCTGTCCTGCAAGGCATGCTACAGGGGCAGGCGAGGTACTGCCAAGCTGGGAAGTACAAGCACTACCGGGCCTCCATCGCGCGTAAATACGGGACCCCAGCCACCAGGGTCGGCAGCTAAGAAGCACCAAGAATGGAAGCTTCACAATGGCTGCTCTCTAAGTGGCGCACAGCCTCTGTTCTGCGTCTTGCTGCGTCTTGCTGCGTCTTGCTGCAGCACACTCGGACCTTGACCTTCCGAATCTGCACCAGTGAAGTATCCTTATCAAGGCTCTGAAGATCGCTTGTAATTCAGAAGGTTGAATAGACGCCTCTTCCATCTTGGGGCTGTGCTATGACAGAAACTCGGCTTCTCATCCTACAGAGTACACACTAACACCAAAACCTCCAGTCAGCTTAGTCAGTCCCAGATACAGTACGCACATGTTCCTGCGGTCCGGCATTCAAGACATCAGAATCCATCCAACCCACTCTCGGCTCTTCCAAGATCCTTAATCCGCCCGTGTCATCGTACTCGACTCTTCCCTCGTTTACTGCCCGCTGCATCTCCTCCCGCAAGACGGTGCGTTCACCTGAGACGGGATCCCACTCCCAGCCCTCCTTCATCCACATCCATCTTAGATATGCCCTGAGCTCCTTGTCGTCTGGCCGGACCCTCATCCACTCGGGCTGAAACTCTGGCTCTCGCCCACCCCCGTTCCAATCCGTGGCTCGGCCGAGCAGCTCATCACGGCAAAATATCCGCCAGCTATCGATGGCATATTTGCCTTTGGTGAGATGTCCAATCTCCCACGCTTCAAGGTCATGCTCATCCGGGTCTTCCTCCGAAGGTGTTGAAGGGTTGCTGTTCAACTCTTGAAATACTTTTGCCGACGGGTCAAAGTCCCTTGGGTCGTAATTTTTCACCTTGTACGTCTTGCCAGCTCTCGGCGGATTGTGCAGGAAACCTTGAGCATACTTTTGCATCAAAGCCACACGGTGAACTGAGAGCCCGAGATGGCGTATCATGCCGACAAGCTCATCCGTATTCGCTGGGTCGCCAACCGCCATCGGGGTGGGGAAACGCTCCTTGAACTTGTAAAACACGGGAATTGCATGAAGACCCTTTGTTCGGATCAAAAAAGTTACCGCAATCAGCAGCCAGAACGGTTCGTGTGCAAACACTTCTTGAATAAGGCCAAACGTTTGCGATGTGAGAGGCGCGAATGGCACTGCAGATATCGTGCCGCGAGGAGGTCGCTTTTTGGCTTGAGGCTTCTGCTCCGGTGCCGAAATTGGTGGTGTAAAGTATGGAGATGTTGAACTGACGTGTTTCACACCCAGACTCTGATCTTCTAACAGGCCGGTCCAATTTTCAGGGGCCGTTATTTTATCAGAGCACTGCCCTTGAACCAGCTCATTGGGATTGAATTGGGACTGGAAATATAGCTGGTTTGAGACGTAGTTGATGTTGCCATCTCCCGTTACTTGCGGCGCCACAGACACACAGCCTTGGGCAAGATTCAATAGAGGCAATTGAGTCGGGATGCTCCACCTGTGGCTTTCTTGTGGGCGTTGGTCTTGGGGCTGGTCGGACCAGTAGTGTGATGTAGTGAGATGGCGCTTCGCGCTCTCCGGCGGCTGAGAATAGGGCAACCCGACTTCCGAGTCGCACCGCCGTTGCCGCTGATGGTCGAGAAGCCCGGCTGAGGACGGTGGCCGGATTTCTGGGTCGCGCTCCAGCTCCTTTGCCCGAGCAATAAGCCGATCGGTAGCTTCCCATGCCACCGGGGTTGACGGTTCCAACCCATTCAGTATCCTCCAGACGTGGGTAGCAACATCTTGGCCATCTAGACTTTGCTGGTCGTAGCCGCGTAGCCTCCGGAGTGATTCGGCGCAGTCAATCAGATAATGCCAGTCCTCTGAATCTGCGACTAGGCTCTGCTGGAGAAGCTCCTCGGTCTCGCTTGATGCCCGACTGGATTCGATGACGTCGGCGAGGAAATCCCGGGAACCTCGCCATGCGTCAAACGAGCGCAGGACGCCGTGACCGAAGCGTGACCGGGCGGGGTCGGACATGTCGATCAGTCCCTTTGAAGGTGAATAAGGATGCGGGCGACAGAGTCAAGTGTGCGGGAACAGGGTGGAAGCTTGCATGGTGATGCTGATGAAAACCGGTTCTCGAGGATGTATCTGGCCGATGGCAAACAGTTAATGGGGTTGAGCAAGGGAAAAGGGTTCAAATGGGGAAGACAAGGTTATGGCTATGAACAAAGGTTCAAGTTCATGACAAAGTTATCGGCAGAGTTTGGCGGATGCCTGAAGTCATGGAGCCATTCACGGTGTGTTTGTAAGGTTGAGTTTTCATCGTTTGGTTGGATGCAAATCTTGTAAAGTGACTGGAAATTCACAACTCGGAACGTTTCAGTCAACATCTAAAACAACAATGACAACAAAAAGACGTTTATTGTTGCTTTCAAACTAACCACAGCCTCGGTAAGGCACAGTAGGCAGCAGATAACCTCGCATTACTCGTTCGCGTATCTCTCAACATGGGACAGTCTGGAGCACTGTGCTCGACGTCGAGTCAGAGAAGACGAAATGGGGCCCTGAGCAAAAAGAAAATCGGCCCTACGGTCGAGAGCGAAGATGCTATCACCTGCTGGGGTTGGCGTTGGTTGGTTTCGGGCAAAGAACGGACGAGAAGGCTGCAAGAATGGAGAAGGGAGGCCCTCCACGTGTCCTGGCGACTGGGTTCCAGGGGGTCCTGCAGTGCACCTCACCCTCTGGAGCAACTGAAGTCAGGGACCCAGGGACAACCACGCCGTCGTAAAAAAAAACTCGAGACACCGACGGCTGCGCCGTGTGAAGAGTACTCACTCTATCGTCTAAATACAAGTAAATCAGACATGGAAATGAGAAATAACATAATAAGTCTTAGAATACTATATCCAGTTATCTCTAGGCTATTATTTACAATATTCAGGGATCTTCTTGCATTAGAAACTCCAAAGGACTGCTTTTGTGTCTTGGGGTTTTTATGGCTGCGTGCCTGGGTCCTCGGCCTGGAAGTGCCGCTCTTTTCCAGTGGTGTTGGGCTTTTGCGGGTACGAGTGCATGCCCCAGGCTTCACTCACCTGGTACATAGCCTTGCCTGCGCTCTCCACCAAAAATCACGGTGAGCCTCATGTACCACGTCGGTACTCTGCTCCTTCCAACCGGACACCTGGACAGGTCGCGTGATGCAGTACGAAAAGTGATGTGGAAGGCGAAAAATAAAGACTGGTCTTGAATGCAATTGCCAATTTTGAAATGACCATATAAACCAAAACTCGCCAGAGCCTCACCCGTCTCCTTCAACGTCATCCGAACCATCTTATCTCTTTTCTCCTACTGTACAGTACTGCTCCTAGGCTACAGTACAGTGTGCAAAACGTGTTTCCCAGTCAGTCAAGTGACACCCGTTGCTCTGCATCCTCCGCTTTCAATCACGCCAAACGACCAACCTAGCACAAGCCCGCCAATTAGAGCCCTGCATCGCGGCAAGGTCGGACCACATCTACAGGTCACGTGCGCTATCGCATCGACTCGATCCTGTCGCCAGTCTTTCGCCTCGCCTCGCCGCCTCCGCTCCGCTCGCAATTCCATCTTCCTCCGTATTCCGCCCACCGCGCTCTCCCCGTTCCCTACAGAACCTGTATCAGCATCATCAACATCATCCAAGAGATGAGTAGTCGCGGCGGTAAATTAGCCCCAGAAGTCAATCGGTATGTTTGTCGCCAGCCTCGCCCGCGCCCGCGCTCGACACCCAGCACGAATCAACATTGAAAGCCCGACGCCCCATCCATTCATCACCCATCTCATCCCGACCCCCGATCTGACCCCACGAACACCTGCATGCTGTATCAGATGTCGCTAACTATTCTCCAGAGCTCTGTTCGTAAAGAACTTGAGGTATGATGCGACCGATGTCGACGTGTCCGACTCCGACTAATCGATACCGATTTAGCTACAACGTCACTCCGGAGGAGTTGTTCGACCTTTTCGGAAAATTTGGCCCAATTCGGTATGCACAGGCCCCGAGCAACCACAGCGTCGACCCCGGCGACGCGCTCTCACATCAGCTCGAGTCGCACAGATCGATGCGTATATACTGACGGTCTATACAGCCAGGTTCGACAGGGTATCGCGAGCAACACCAAGGGCACAGCCTTCGTCGTCTATGAGGACGTAATGGATGCGAAGCAAGCCTGCGACAAGCTCAACGGCTTCAACTTCCAGAACCGATACCTCGTTGGTGCGTCGCCCTTCTTTCGGCTTGCCCGTCTGCTGCGCCCTCGGATATTGCCTCGGATGTAGCCTCGGATTTGGACTTTGCGCTGACGATGTGAACAGTACTATACCATCAGCCCGACAAGATGGCCAGGTCAAAAGAGGACCTCGAAGCCCGCCGCGAGTCTTTAGCTCAGCTCAAGAAACAGCACGGTATCGATTGACAATCCGACCGGTCTGTAGATAGCCTGCCTAGGAAGTCGACTTCCTCGTCTGCAGGCCGGTCTTCGTCTTCTCCCAAATCTCCTTCGCCGGATCCGAAGACGATCCTCCGAAAAGGCAGGGCCCCGACCAATAAAGCAACCACCAGGAGTCACGCAGCCTCGCGAGTTGTCCGCTTCGACGATGGGTTGCGACCCGCACTCCAAACCTGTGCATGATGTAATTCTTATTGTACCACTTGTTTGGAGGGGGCTCCAGGCAGGGAGCTCAGCATACACATCAGCTTTTGGTGGTTTTTGGTTCGGACTCGCCTGACACGCAAACACCTCTCCTTTTACGGCTCTGGGACATGGTGCACTGGGGAAATTAAGGTTGATTCAGCAAGTGGCGATATGACCAGTCACAAACTGCTTTGGGGATCTGGCCTGGGATAGGCCAGATGTCGTTTTTGCTTGTGGATAGCTTTTGTTGCGGTGTTTCGTTTGTTTTTTTTATCTTCTTTTCGAAGCCATGGCCATGAGAAGCCAACCCCCCTTCCCTTTGTCACAGTCTGCTTGATGGGCTCCAGACCGTACAGAATTGTGACCTTGACTGGCCTTGTCTTTGCCCATTTTTCTCGGTGGCTTTGAATCGTACGATATCACTGTTACTTTGACGGGTGAGACGAAAAAGGAAGCACGCATGTTGTATGTGGATTAGAAACGAGTTCAGTTTGATAAGGGATAATGGAACTCGATTCGCAGAATGGAGGCTGTGACTTGACAGGTACTCGTGATGTGTTGCTCGTAGCTTACTTCCGGTTCAGGTGTAGTCTTACTCTCTGAACTGGACTGATTTCTGAACTGTAACGTTGGAATTCGAGAAAAGGCGGGAGTTGTCAAGCTAGGATAGGTAGGGATGCAGCTAGACCGTTGCAGTAGACAACTCCATGCAGAGCCAAGGGGATACCCCTCAAGCCTGCTTCTCTCGATCGCCATGTTCCTTGGCATCAACATGAGTCTTGTTGGTCGATTCAGCATGTCTAATCCCCTGCAGGTAGGGAAGGGAGGGTAGGGCCAGCCGGAGTGTGTGGTGGAGGTGTCCGGACTTTTCGGTGTGGAATAGGGGGTTGAGATAGACACAGATCACTGACAACCAAGACCAACTTGAGGATACACTTTGGCGAGTTAGGGCTGATGACGAACAGGTTATCTACATTTCAGCAGCACGAGGGAGAAGAACTGTATCCTCATGTTCGCCCCCAACAGCAGCTGATCTGTTGAGAAATTCTGACATGACCTCGTCCTCCCTGCCAGGTTTCTACAGTCCAGTCCATTCCGGACCCGACAGTCTGGTTCCCATCCTAGTCATGATGCGGAAATTTGCCCGCCACCAACACGGAGCTGCAAATGCAGTGATCCCCATTGTCGTCACACGGCAAAATGCCGCAAATGTACGGATACAGCTCCGCGAGCTGGTTTTTTCCTCCCTAGGACGGGGGACTGAGCTCGGTAAGGGCGGGCTGGCATGTGGCATGGACTCAGGAGTGGGCATCGGGATGCCAGCTCGGTTGATAACAGCATCTCGCTTCCAGGCGAAGATTTCAGGCTCAAGCACAAGCTCAGAGAGATGCCTTGGAGTAGCAACTAGAAGCAAAAGAATCTCGCTGGAATCTTGGTCACTTGACCAGATGGACATGCGGCGGGATTCCTTCAAGCGGAGTTGGAAGGGGGCTGTGGTCCGGCAGCTCAAACAACTTTCTACGTCACGATTTATGGATACGCCTTACATTTCTCTTGCTAGCAAACAGACAGGCAGACAAACAACTGCAGCCTCGGCTCCGTCCGGCGTCGAGAGAGACGTCTTCGTGGCGTTGTTCTCTTAACAAACAAGCATCGGGGAACTAGATACCTGCCTACCTGCCTACCCAGGTGGTAGTCGGTATAGGGGGGAGAAAAACGCCTTGCCGTGTGACCCAAAGCCAAGCCCGGGCGCACGCTCGGCCGCATCGACAGCGGCCGTGGATAGAGAGACGAAGAGGAGAAGGAGAGAAAGGAGAGAAAGTGGAAGATACTGCTTGCTGCTGTGCAAAAAGTCTCGATAGACAGACGCAGACGCAGTAGAGAGCAAGGTGGTCGCAGACGCGGTCGCAAGCGGCGGCCGTGGAGGGCTCTGAGTGGTGGTGCAAGCGCCGGCGGGTGGAAGGGCGGTCGGGTGCGGCCTCGTGGCTTAGCGGGGGGGCTTTGAACGGTGAACCAACTTGCCTTGCCTGTCATGATGGTTGAGAATGCCTAGGAAGAAGAAGAAGAGGAAAAGTAGTTATGAATTCCGGTAGAGGCCACGATGGAGCGGTTTCAGAGTGCTGTCTGTGGTGGCGAGTCAACCCCATAACTTGGAAGTTATGGGGTTGAGCAAAGGCTGTGTAGCTCCTTCCTGCGTGTGTGCTGTGTTGGACTGTAGGAAGGTGCGGATAGTTCGCGGCACACACAACCCTGCACCTCGGAAGGAGACACTTAGTTTTCACAACCGACAGCACAAGTCTTCGATTTCACGCACGCACGCATCCACCTCAATTTCACTGAACATCGACAGACTTTCCTCATCAAGGAAAGACTGTATGCACCCTCAATCATCTGCCGAAGGATCCAATCCTTCCGTTTTCCTGTTGTGGACTCGTCCGCACCTCGCCAACCCCTGTACCGTACGGTATTGACAGTAGCTTGGCTTGGAAGGGCTCAGGCTCCGCTAGGCCATCGTCATGGCGCACCACGCACCACACACAAGCAAGTCTGATGGGTCTCGCTAGCCGGACCACCCTTCTCAACCTCCACAGCCACGCGCACGCACGAGCTCGACCGCCTAGACAACCATACCATACCTACCTACCTATGCACCTTGGACAGGTAGGGGAGCTTGCTCGATCTCGCGATGGATGGATGGACTGGACTGTGATGGGGGTAATCAACTCTTGCCGTATTGGGGGCCCACGATGACTTGACCCCGTCATGCGTCCTTGTCCCCGGCCTCGAGGCTCATCACCAACCGTCGATGGTCGCAGCTTCGGCCACTATGGATGTATTGTATACTAACTAGCACACTTTGACTGTCCGTCTCTCTACCTAAGGTATACCCAGGTATCCAAGCCTGATCGATGTTTGCTCTATAAAGCCATTTCGGAATCCTCCCAGACATGACCCGTTTCCTCTCTCGCTTGCAGTCTCATCCTCCTCCTTCTCAATAGCCAATGTCTGCCCCAGTGTCTCGCTTCAGCAGGCTGTCACTCGAGAGCATGCCCCCAGAAACCCGCTCTCGCACCAGGGCTCAGTCCCTCGCTGCGGAGTCAGAACAGCCCTATAGAGATGATGAGTCGAGCTCCTCCTCCTCCGGGTCGGAGCTGGACTCGGATAGCTCCGACTTTGACGATGACAGCTCAGAGTTTGACGACGGCGAGCCCTCGGCGATTCGCTCGCCCACCAAGCTCACTTATACCGTCGACCACCTCCCAGAAGCCACCCAGGAGACTGTCCGCGATACCTTCAAGGAGCCTCCAAGGATTGCACTGCAAAAATGCCGCCGCATCAACAACACCTATGCCTTCCAGATGACGGAGCTTGTCACACGCTCCATTCGGATCCGCGCCCCGGAGAACGGCATCTCCAACCTGAGCTGCTCGTGCCGGAACGACGGGCAGCCCTGCGAGCACCTCCTGTGGCTGCTCGACCAGATCGTCAAGCAGACCATGTACGATCATGACTTGGCTAAGCCCTTGAAGATGAACCAGGACGGCTACGCTGAAGAGATGGGTGATCCCTTCCAGAAGATTGCAAACTACCATCTCGACGTTCTTGCCGATGGACTACACTGCCAATTAGTTACTCCACAAACAGAGTATAACAATGAGCCTGATATCTACCGAGCCCAAGAAGCTCGAGAGATTCTCTCCTCAATCTATGACGAAGATCCAGAGTCGTTCAGACCAAACATCTTTGACCAAATATCACTGGGCAAGAAGCTACTCAAGCGGCACGACCTCGAGCAGACCATCTTCCGTATGCTCATGGACAACCACCACTTCTTTCATTACTTTCGTTCGGCATCCCGCCCTACCGACCCTGTCAATGACCCCTTCCGCAAGCTTACCCAGCGCATCGACCGTGTGCTCCGGGACCTGGACGCGGATCGGCCGCCGGCAGGGTCCGAGTCCCCTCGCGACGTCCCCTGGGCAGCCTCTCACATCCTTGGCTGCGTCCGTCGCATGCGCCACGAGATTTACACGCGCGACAGCCCACTCTCGGGGCGCGAGGCCCTGTCTGCCGCCCGCAGCCTCGTCCACATCCTGGACTCGGTTGTGGCCCATAACCGCGACCAGGGTCAAGCAAGCGCCCCGCGCGCCGACCGCAATCTGTATCTGCGCCTCGTGGGCGATCGTGATCAAGATTTTATCTTAAGCGTGTTGAACCTGATTCCCGAGGCAGCAAGCCAGTTTCTGAATAACCTCGAAGCCATCCTCGAGAGGATCGAGTTGTATGGCGCTCCTGCAGGCTACGTCGAGCGGTATCGTGCCATGCTGGGGAGACTGAGGGCGTCGAGCACAGGATCAGGGCTGAAGCGCTCTGTTCGCCAGACGGGAGGGCGGAGGACGAAGCGGGTGAGGTGAGGACAACCTGGAAGCTGGTTCTTCACGGGATGGTTTATTAACATTGGAACGGAACTCGCTCCGAGGGGAGAGCACGTGTGTACCTACGTTCTTTTCTCCTTATGAAATGGATATAAAAATACCTTTGTCAATTCGATACTGACTTTATCAAAACTGAACTGAGTCTGGTAGCAAGGAAGGAAAATCGAGGAAACGCGTGCCACTGGCTGAGCGGTTCATAGGACCCGCCGCCTGGCCCCCCTCGTGGATCTGCTCTACTGTACTAATGCTGTAGTGATTGCGCTGTTGTGATGCTGTGTGTGAGGGCTGTCTTGTGCCAAATCAAGATGCCACCCATGATATCAAACCTTGAGTCCAGCCTCATCTCGGAAGGCCTTAATCTCGGCGAGAACCTCCTTCAGCGTAGGCCGGTCATAGTAGTTCTCCTTCCAGCTACCCGTCTTCATACCCTCAATTCTCTGGCCTAGCCACTCCTCTGAGGCCTGAATCTCCTTGGACCACCAGTCGCGCGCCGTTTGCTGAACCTCCTCGGGGGTAGACCGACCAGTCTTCTCGTACTGTCGGAGCACGAGCTGATTGCGCTCCCTCACGATCAGCCTGCTTAGACCGGCCTGCCTCCCACGCGTGCAGCGGTCAATGAGGCGCCGCATCGGTTCTGGAGTCGTCGTATACCCTGGGAACTCAACCTGGGGCTCCCAGCGATACGACAGCCAGACTGCAGCTCTCTGAGGAGCACTGTTCCCCTCAAAGATGCACCACAGCACGCGACCGAGCATGTAAACCTCGCAGGCTTCCTGCTCTGTCGGAGTAAGGCATGCCCAGGGAACATTGTAGCCCTTTGAGGGCCACCTGTATTCCTCGCCCTCACCCATCTCCTCCCACCCAGGCAACATCTCGGTCAGTATGTTGGCATACTTCTCGCTGACTTCAAGCGGAATTTCTTCGTCAATAGCAAGCAGCCTCACGTACTCGAGAGCGTTAACCTCGGGAGCGGCAAACTCGCACCAGACTCCACGCTGCTCAAAGTCAACCATGACAGCGTCTCGAGAAGCTGATAGCACAATGTTATCCAGTCTCAGGTCGGGATAAAACATGTCGGACATCTTGCGCAGGTGGACGAGGGCCGAGGCCAATTGGAGGGCCCATTTCGTCTCGTCAGCCAACGACACCATGTTGTGTATCCTGAGGAAAGGAATCAGGTCACGCAGGCTACCGTGAGTATGATACTCCAGCGTGAAGCCAATGACTGCCACTTTGCTCCCAAAGCTGCATTTCTTGGTCACAAGGTGGACCGGCCGAGCAACAATGTTGGGGTGGGGTTGAATGGTGAGGAGCTGCCTCAACTCATGGTAAAGATACTTGGTGTAACTGGTCAGTGCCTTGAAAATCCACGTTTTTCCTTGGATCTTGACCAGGCAAACGCTGTCATGCAACTGTGAGACGTACGTCACGTCGTTGATGTCCACGGTAGGCGGCAGCTGCACATCCTTACCCCACGAGTTCTCCAGGCCGGGTACAGACAAGAGCTGTCGCTCCAGGTAATGAGTCGGGGCGACCGAGACTTCTGCATCTGCAACATTCACAGGCAAGTTTTTGAAGACAATCCTGGATCCAAAGGGAATATTCTTGAACATCTCAGTGGGGTCTTGCTGCTGAGAAGTCCAGTGCTGAAGGATGCGGAGCACATGGCGAGTGATACCAAGGTGCGCGATGCGCTTTGCGCTCGTAGTATGAAATGCCACATCCACGTCGAGAACACGGCGAAGTTCCGATGACAACTTTGTGGGCTCTGGAA
Source organism: Fusarium vanettenii 77-13-4 (assembly GCF_000151355.1). Lineage (NCBI taxonomy): Eukaryota > Fungi > Ascomycota > Sordariomycetes > Hypocreales > Nectriaceae > Fusarium > Fusarium vanettenii. The sequence goes on from NW_003315881.1 coordinate 1,717,286, forward strand.
TAAAGACATCCACTCGCATCGGCGAGATGGAGTCGACAAACAGCGGCACGGCATAAAACTGGCTTCCAAAGGCGGTGCAGCCGTCGATGCGCCAGAGGGGGCGCTCCAGCGCTGCGAGGCTGTCTATCCGGTTCTTGGGATTCAGAATCGAATCCTGCCAGCTGACAGCCTGGTCGTCCTGGCTCACCAAGTCCGGGGCCGGGTTCAGAACAAGGTCCGAGAAAGCTGCAGTGGGATGGATGACATCGTGAATAGACTGCTGGCTCAACTCCATGGCACGATGCGACGCAGATAAGAGGAGACCTAGAATAGAAATGACCCGAGTCAGCTACAAAATGTGCCATAGCCGTACGGTGAGGCAAAAATCACCTGCGGTATGTCTCGAATGTCTCGAATGCAACCCAACCCGACAGGCGGTTGAAGTGAGGGGTTCTAGACTCAGATGCAAGGGAGCAAAGGCTCGAGGTTTTGCGATGAGATCAGCCAATCTGACCAGGGAGTAGCAAATGCAAGTTGAAGACAGAAATCAGCAGGCAAATCTACTGAGAACAGCAAATTGAGTAACACAGGTTGACGCTTTAGCTGGCAGAGTTGGTTGACTGCCAGTTGTTGTGCGACAGAGAGAATCCAGAGGTAGGTAAGCTGAGCCGTTGGCGGATGACAGTGGACAGCCGAGTTTGGCGAACGGTTCTGAAGCTGGTTGCTGGAAATGGAGCACTCCGACCTGGTCTGGCCTGGCTGTCTGATCACATGATTCGAGAGACGGCCGTTTGTTGGTCCTCAGGAGCGAAAGGTGACTGATCACACTTGCCGTTTGGTGATAGGCTATGTCCCTCGCAGGAGGAACAGCAGCGCCAGTTTCCATGTGAAGTTGGCGACCAAACCGAGAGCTCGGCGAGAGCGGTCGAATCCCGAGTTCTCATGGATGCTCACTCGAGTCACCGTCGCTGGGTTCCACTTGGGCTGGCAGATGGCGGGCTGCTTGCTCAACAAAATCATCATCCGTGGGCAAAGATGAACAAGACCAATCGTTGTCGGGTCGGCAAGGCAAGTACCCGTTGCCAGGAGCCGGAGACACAAGAGTTAAATGGCGAGGCTAGGTGGTCCAAGAGAGCTGTCACAAATGTTTGTCTTCTCTACTCTCAGCTGGCGTCGCAAAAAGTGACATCCTATGTGGTCGAGCAGTCATTGAAGAGGCGACAACCCTCTGGTAGCGTTTCCAATCTCTTGAGGGGCGTTTGCAAATATAACCGAGTCGGGGCGTTTCGTTTGCTTAAGTCTTTCGTCGCCGACAGCAGAAGCAACCATCCATGGAATGGAGCAGGACCGCCTGTTTGTAGCCGCGTTACTCCGTACGATCGGTAGATTTCCCAGGTACAGAGACGCGATCAACTCAAGAACCGGCGCATAATATCTGTTTCAGAGTAAGTGAGCCTTGGTGCACAAATCTCGGCACCAGGATTGCCTTGAGAACCACAGGGCGTAATAATACTCGAGGGTTAAGAGATGAATGATATCCTAGCAAGGAGAGTTGCTCGGAGATGAAGCTGGGATGAGCACCCAGGTAGAAGCAAATAAAGTCATGAGTAAAGAAAGGCCCCGGTAAGACACGAGACCGGGGTCTCAAGCTCAATGCTCAGACTGTGTTACAAGGGCGAGCCCATGTTTGGGTTTGGCCATGGCCCCAACTTTCACAAAGTTGAACGTGACAGAAAACTCTCGTAGCAAGAGCCTCGCGTTTGAGCGAGAGAGGGACACTCGAGCATATGGAGATGGATATAGGAGTAGGTACGAAGAGGAACAGCGAGCCAAAACTCGCTTGCTGATCTGATCAGATCAGACAGACATAGCCGAAATCGACGACAATGCAGAGCTTCCGCAAATAACACCAACAAGTACCATGACCTTCGCTTCGAGTATCCTGGCAGGTCCTGAAATGTTTCCGTGGGGGAATACCGGACTTCTGGGAACAAGGGCTGTGAGCAGACCGGTGAGTAGTCACATCTCCAAATCCCAGGATTACCGACCACTTGGATCCTGGGAACGGTCATCGCCATCTGCATCGGCACGCGTCCCCTGGACAGTCAGCTGCGGTGGGTGTCTTGTGAGTTGCCGATTGCTCGTGTTGTCAAACAACCTGTTGGTCCCCGACATGCCGGGCTCGGCGTTCCGAAAAGCCATCAAGTGCCGTCTCGTTTTCAACTCTCGAGAGCCAAGCCGGAAGATCTGGGCAGTGCGCAAAGGTCATGTCAAAATGATCCAGGATGAAGCCGGGGAAGCTCCCGAGTGGTTATCCTGAGTCGTCCCTGTGGTGCCGCGTTGCCATGTTGGCGGCACCTTGGGGATGGATGCATGGCATGGCAAACAGACGCCGTTATCCGTGGGACGCGGAGCGGGCTAGGCCTTTGAATCATGACCAGGTAGGCGGCTGCATATGTGGCTTGATGGGAGAGTGGTTGGGCAAACGAATCTCCGCGACGGCATGGCAACGCAAGGTATTCATGCGTGTCTATCCATACATGAAGCGAGTCAGGCCAAGGTTCGCCTAGGAGGCGGGAAGATCCGATGGTGGATAGCGGCTAGACTAACGAGCGAGCTAGCGGAGCGGGAGCCATGTGCCATGTGGATATTCGAGTTTAGGTCGGGTTCTAGATGCCAGTTCTCGAGGTCGCGTTAAATTTATCTTGCTGCTTGGTGCTGGTGCAGATGAAAGAGGAGAGTGGCCAGGATGGAATTGGTTGATGCTATTGGGTTGGATAATCTCCATCCAGTTGCCTGGACGGGACTCAACGGTTGTGCCTGGATGGACCTGCCGTCAGTTGTCCTGGTGGGGACCGGTCAACTCCATCGTGCCTCCTTCGTGAAAATCGTCCCGACCCGATTTGACTAGGTCAAGTTAGGTCGCTTAAAGTTTTACTAGGAAGGTGCATTGCGACTCTGCGTCTACCTACGTCACGGGATATAGGGATCAACTTCCGAGGTCTTTTCAACGGCCACTCCTTGCAACCTACAACCACAGCCTACCTACGGATCCTTTACAGACCGACCTCACCGGCCTTTGTCTCCAAGCCTCCATCTCATCTCACGCCCTCACCTCGCAATACCGTCCTTTGGATCAAGAAGTGGCGGGGAAAAGAGGCAACATGGCTGGCCAGGCACAGGCACAGACACAGACACAGACAGGCATGCACATGCCGTCACTCATCACGGAGGCGTTGCGGTGCGCCTCGCCGAATACGACTCGACAAAGGGCGCCATAGCTGATGTTGAAGCAAATTCGTTGGTCTTCCATGTTTGAATGGGTGAGATTAGCGTGGCACGGCTCGACAATGCTATTATGCAGCCAATTCAGTCAGTCCAAGGCACAACCCGCAATTAACAATCATGCACAAAGCCGGGTGACGATCGGTCCGATGCCTGTCTCTGGGAGACGGTCAATGAGCGATATTAGTTCCTGGTCTCACCGGTCCCCGCCCCTGCTCTCCACTGTACCAACCAAAGTCTTTGCGTGACGATGGCGTACAGGTGTCTTGTCACATGGCTCTGAATCAAGCAACGTTGTCCGGCACACTCAGCATCATGTTCACCACCTCGCCCAGCCTCGACCAGGTCTGTGGGTGAATGAGAAATTGGAAAGAAGGAAAAAAAGCTGAAGCCCACAGATTCTGTGGACTCGGCATGCATTTCTGCGCTCGGCAACATTGGGACACTGAAAATGCTGGCCGCGCGCGTGCCCTTGTTGCGCTGGCGCATCTGCACTTTACGGCCCCAGTCGCTTTGTCACAAATGGAGATGTAATCCTGCGGTTTGCTCTCGCGATCGGGATCCAAGATCTAGCCTCAACTGGCTAGCATGTCAAGAGTAAGCCTCTTTTTCAACCCCTGGGTGGCACTTGGGATTTTGTACCTCTTGGAGCCGTTACTCGTCGTTGATGTGTCGATTACCTGAGGAGTTTCGACAACCCCGGCCAACTTGGCTTTGCGACCTACCTATGTAGGCCGCCTAAGAAAAAGCAAAATGACGCTGCGGCAGGCCAACCCCGGCTATTTGTGCAACCATAACCACTAGCCCCATGTCCGTCACATGGGCGATTCAATCCACCAACGACCGTTGTCGCGACTAAATCCCGTGGCCATGGGACAATAGTCCGATCAAGATTCGACTGATAGTCGATGGAACGAGGCCTGGGCATGGCAAACTGGGACCCGTGTTGGCGGATCGAACCACCCAGACAGCCTTAAGCAAAAGTCCAAGTCTCTGAGTGCCTGGTCCTCGTCTTGGACAACCCACCTCGCTGTCGCCTTGTTCCCAGCATCTCTCCACCTGATCGGGAACTCCAGGCACACTGAGCGGCAGGGCGGGTAATAATCCCCAGGTCCTCCTCCGTCCGAGCACCGCAATCAGACGGGCCCCTGTCACTCCATGGTACCCCTCAGACCGGTCAAAAACTATTCAGCACGGAGCCATGTCGACGCCGTCCTCACCGAGTCCACTTTCCTCTCTCACAGACTCGTCCATCATCACCCTTCCCAGCAGAGCGTCGAGCCGTTGCTTCATTCGCAACGCCCAGTCACTACGGCCACCACACCGCCAGCCGCCAACCCGCTCAGCCCGCAGCCCGCATCGGCCGTCATCCCTACCTTGATCGCGGCCGCGAGCATACCGGTCCTGCCAGCACCACCAGCTGCTCGCTCCAGACTCTGTGTGTGCTAGTACCACGACTGAACCATACCGTTCAGTCTGCTTGCTTCATCGTCGAGTCGAGAGCAAGCACCGCGAGCCAAGACAAGGCTCTGCGTCTTTTCCTAACAGGAAGTCCCGAGGCTTCCCAGTCAACAGCCACGGGCATCACACCAACATCTCGAGACGGCAGCGCAGCATCGTCGTTGGATCTTGCGCACATTCGAAGTGAGCCGACGGCACCTGGTTGGGCTTACCCTACTTATCCCCTCTCCGCCTAGTTCCCCTCTGGATTCCTCCGGCTCTCTCATCGTACCGATCTTCCTCTCTCATCGACTATCTGGGCTCGTCTCTAGCCGCTATTTTGGCATCGGTCGTCGTTGGCGCTCCACTCGGCGCACTACGGGGGTTCAACATCAAGTGTCCCGGTGATGGCTTTCGTGGCACCTTAGCCTACCACCACACTCCCCCTCCTCTCACCCCGGCGTCGCTCAACTTTGTCCGGTGTTTCTTGGGCCCAAGCCGGGCGATCCAGGCATTCCTTGTTCCTGCTTGTATTTCCTCTACTTTGGTCCCCACGTGGTGGTACCTCGACCTTTGTCTCTAGCTGCTGCTCCTACTGCCGCCGCCGCCGCTCCTGCTGCTGCTACTGCGCAGTCTTTGTTCCACACCCCGTCCTGTCTCACTGCAGCCATTATGGTAAGAGAATCCCTCTCCCCGGTTGGCGGCAAGCTGCATGGGTTATATCATTGATCCCCCGTCCATCGGTCTCTTTGGGTGGTCCCTGCGGCTGTTGCCAATCAACCCCCCCGTTTCCTCTTGTCGCCGCCCCATCATGGCTCTCGTGCCATGACTCTCCGGTCAAGCATATTCTTCTTGACCTCGCCCCCAAGCCCCTCCCAGCAGACCCGACCCAAATGTGCGGTGAATTGATTTTTTCCTCTTGTATAGAATCCTCATTACCCTTTTAAGGCCAAGAGATCTCGCCCCCCGCCGGGGGTTGAAGACTCAGTGCCTTCACCAATATCTTTTACCACTCCTGTGGATCCCAATTATACTACCTTGCCCTACGAGATTTCACAACACCTTGAGCAGCTAGCCCAGTTCTATGGACTGACGTCTGGCTATCAAATTCACCAAATACTCGACCAGGAGCATTGTAGAAAGAGAAGAAGAGTAGACTCGTCGTCACTTCCCATGGCCCCTGAGCGTGGATCAACCTCATCGCAGGGATCCTTGGAGAAGCTTCCCGTGTCGACTCCCTTTGACCAGAATCAAGAACAATATGGCTCGTCTTCAAGCTGGGACGACCCTGCCTCGGCCTCTGGGCCGTCATCGACTTCACCGATAACCAGACGTATAGCTGACTTGAGCCTGCTCCTCTGCCCTTGCTGTGGGTATGGCCTAAGACAACCAGATGGTATGCAACCAATTCCTTGGTCTCACTTTGAATCGCCATTGGCGGCCCTCATATAACGCCAATGATCCTGGCTGACGCGGATTGAAGGGTATCAACAACTTTCCACCACACCAGCGGTTGTGCCCGACCAGAGCACGCCGTACTTGGCGGAGAAGCAACCATCACTGCAAATTGTGCCCCCTGAACCGTATACCGACACGGTCCTTGGTCTGGAGCCACAGTCTACTTTTGACTACCAGCAGCCCGACCTCACCAGCGCTCCTTTGACAAGCTTTCCTCTGTTGCCTGACCAGACGACGCTGGCAGCGCCATTGGTTAGCGATGCTGGCCCAAGTCAGCAGCACCAGATGCCGGCAGGCGACTTCTACCCCAACCAACCTCTCAAGCAAGAGACCCAGTTGGAAGGCCAGCCAATGATACCAGGCCAGCATCTCATGACCCAGAATCTTGCACAGGTTGGATATGGTCCCGATGCCAATCTCGTCAGCACCACTGGTCTGACCCCGCATGGCTTGGTAACGGCTGAGGATATTTCTCCTTACTGCATGGCCCCAACTGCGCAGCTCGGAGGAGATGCTATGCAGAGCGGATGGCCTGAAGTTCACCTCCTGGATCAGCAACCCAATTTCGAGATCATCTTGCCCAATCAACGAGGTGGAAAGCGAGGCCCATTCAAGGACCCCAGTCTTCGCGAGCAAACCGCCCAGACTCGGAAAATAGGGTCTTGTATCAGATGCAGAATGCAAAGAATACGCGTAAGTCATGAGAAGTTGGCCGCTTGTGCCAACTTGGTGTGAAGACTAGAAACTGATGATATCATTTCAGTGCGAGAACAATCCTGATGAGGAAGGGGGACCGTGCCTAACCTGTAAGAAGGTGTCCAACTCGAGGGCAGGACGGTTTCCGTGCCTGAGGTACAAGATCACAGACATTCGACTGTTCAAGCCCGGTCAAGTGCCTGGCTATGAATGGACACGAAGGTGGAACAACAATATCTCGGACCCAATTCAGAACTGGGCATCAGACGAGCTCAAGACCATCTACATCTCGGATGGACTCTCAGCCAAGTGCGTCAAAATTGAGGTTCGACAATTCATCCCCCAGACTGGCGACAAGCTGGAGCGCACATGGGACTACAGAGGGTCCAAGAGATCGGTCTCGATCCCACCATATGCACTGGTGAATCTTGAAGAGGTGAAGGAAGCGTATCAAAACCACATCCGAGATAGCATGAAGGATGCCTTCGGACGATTGCTCGGCCCCCGTAATGGCCTCTTGTTCAAGACGTATGAACGCGCTTGGCACATATACCAGGACCAGTCGACCTCGACAGAGTGCCATGACCTTCTCCACCAGACACTGATGCTTTGGATGTCGGTCCGTCTGACGACGAGATCAAGCTTCATTGTCGGAAATGAAACTCTGGGCATGCGTCGTGACATCCTGGACGAGACAAGCCCCAACCACGGCATGATTCCCCTCCCGCCAGTGCTTGGTGCTCAGCTGGATCTCATCTTGATCCACCACATCCAAACGAGACTCCGGAGAGAGCTGCTAGACAAATTGCAGAAGATGATGTCCAAGAACAAGCAGAGCACGTGGCTGGTGACATACCTCGTAGTCTTCATCCTCTTACACAACACGGCTCTGATCACGGCGCACGATGCCGGGTATGCGAAGAAGCACGGCATGAAGGTAAGAAGGCCAAAGGGAGTGCCAGGCGGAGTGTGCGGATTACTAACGCGTCATTTGATAGCGACGTTTCGCGCGTGAGGAGAAGGTTAAGGAGTACCATCTCGGTAAGGAAGCCCAGCCTTTTGTTGATTCGAATGCGGAGGGGGATTGGGGGCTAACCTCGTGGGCGTGAACTAGGAGCCAACATCCTGTTAGCGCACTTCCACTACTGCAACAAGGGCATCTACCCCTTCTCGGAGGATTGCAAAGACCAGGACCTGCGAACCCTGGCAGGCCTGGATGAGGAAAAGATCAAATTTGTACATACCACAAGCAGCTGCGCCAGGCGGAATCGTAAGTCAAACCCAAACCCAAATCCAACACAGAACAAACCAAACCCCCAGTCTGTCCTGCCGGTCAGGCCCACCACACCACACCTCAATCTCTCCATTACCAAGTCACCGGGGCAGCGCTAACGTACCTTGTCATGGCATAGGGCCGGAGTGGGAAGAACTCCGACAAGCAGGCGCGTATGAGCATGATTACTTTTTCGTGAGCCAGCTGTTTGAAGCAAATTGGCAGCCTCGGACTACCATTTGATTGGGGCTCGGCAGGGGTAGTGAGGGAGGCTAGGAGGCCAGGGAACGCCCCCACCGAGACAAGACGGGATGCAGAGTTGGCATCGATTGGAGAAGCAGGTACAGCAGCAGCAGCACACCACACATGACATGCCTCTGTGTTGAGTGCGATGAGGCTGCAGGATGGTCGAGAACGGAGGGCGTGTCGAGACTGACGACGATAACGATGATGATGGTGACGATGACGATAATGACAAGGGCGGTGATTATGGCGGCATTCGTATCATTAATGCTTGTACCCCGAGATGAGAACCGGCATGGCATGGCGTGGCATGAATGGAATGGTATGGGAAAAGGAAGACAAAAGGCGGGTTCTGGCTCTGGCGTGCATGCTGTCCTAGGAGTTCCCGAGGGATGGCGGTACAATGAGGCGGCAGACAGCCAAGGAGAATCGGTTCGGGAGGTATGGATCGAGAATGATTCAAGATGGCGGTCTCGGAACAAGCTTCAGTTGTGGTGGCAACTGGCGTTTGACGGGAAGGACAAGCTGAAGGACGGACAGGACAGGATAGGACGGGATGTGTTGAAGGGATCTACAAAGGACGGTGAGCGGAGAACGGCCCCCCACAGCAACAGCCGAGAGATTCTTGACCGAGGCGGGTTGCGGCGTTGGCGGGTGTGTCACCCGTCTGTCCGTCCGTCCAGACACAGATGGCGGATGGCGGATGGCGGATGGGATGCATCAAGGTCGGGACGGTCTTATTGAAGGCGGCCGGGGCCCGGGGCCCGGGGAGACCATGCCGGACGGGCCGAGCCTGGCAGCCAGCGAGCGCATGCCTTTGTCCTCCAATGGATGATGTTGTCTCGTTCATCAGTTGCAGTCGCACCGTGCCCTGCTGTACTGTATTGTACTGTTCAGCGCGTGTCCCCCCACGGCAAGGAGAAGGGAGAGACGAAATGAGGCATAGTCCAAGTACATGGCTGGCTGGCTGTTGGGAGAAGGCGCCGTCACGGTGCGGTTTTGTTTGCAGTGCAGCGCAGCGCAGAACCGCGGCCGATATTGGGCATGCGGCTACCGTGAGGTGGACTTTTCTGTCCGAGACACCAGTTTGGATGCTACGTTGTCGGAGAGCACAGACGCGGGCTCTGCGCGGCTGCTCACAAGCCACGACCAACGGCATGCACTCAGATACTGTACACACATACATACATACATACATGAGGAAGAGATCCATTGCTTGCACAACAGAGTTCCCGAGATGTTGGACAAACAAGGAACCTGGTCAAAGCCGTGTTGTGTGTGTTACAGTGGGACAAGAAGAAGCGGTAGATGAGCGGCGGCAACGACAGCAGCAACACCAGGAGCATTGCGAGATGAGAGCGATGCAAGCGTCCTGCTGCCTCCCTACATCCCTGTCTTTTCCCTTTTCCATTTACTCGGCGCTAAATCCACGCCTCTGCTTATTTTCTTTCAGAAAGCTCACAAACCACCCTTGAATGAACCAAGCAAGGTTGAGTTGTTAGTGCGAAACCGTTTGTTTCTAGAGCCAGACACCCCATGTTCAAGCCCAGTTACCTATTTCTTTTGCTAAACATGGCAAAAATAAAAAAAGGGACCACTCATGTTAGGTACAAGGCCAGGTCCTTGGTGAAAATGCGCAAGCCACTGACAAGCTGTACTCAGGTTAGCCAAAAATCATGGATACCCAAGATCAACCTTTTCGTTTCTTATTCTTTTTGTGCTTACTTTTTCCTTTCTAACCTCCCCCCTTAGCCTCATCATAGAGACTTTTTTTCTTTTTTGCTTTGCTTCCTCGTCTTGTTTTAGACTCGCGACCACGGGGGAGGGGGGGGGTCTTTCCCCAGGCCCTGCCTTGATAGTTAGTAGTCGAGGAGAGGAGAGGAGAGGAAGAGGACATCTCTCTTCCCCCCCTCCCCTTCTCTCCTGCCGCTCCCGTAATCGGCTTGGTGTACTGGGCGTGTATACTAGATGGTCGTTTTCTTTTGCTTGCTTCAGGATCGACATGGAGTTAATCAAGCAAGTCCTTCGTCCTGCGTTCTCCCGGTTCCCCTCTGGTACAAAGGCATTCACCCGTCGGTGGGTATACCAACGGGTTGCATTGTGTATCTCTCAAGTAGCTACCCGTTAATCCTCAACCTACCCCTGGCATCAACTCTAGCCACTCGGTAGACAAGGTCTACCTACCTATCGTGTAAGGTAAGCAAGCAGTTGACGACAACGACGAGGTGAGAGATGAAAATTTTTCACCTTGCTTGAGAGTGGAAGAAGTAACGAAACCAGCAACTGTATGGATGATGCACAAGGCACCTATCCTCTCGTCTCTTGTCCCATCCCAAGCCTCCCGTCCATGTAGAGGGATCATCTCGGGAGCTATATTAGTTCAAGAGCAGCTCCTCTCAACTTACCTCTTCTGTCCACAAAGGATAGCTCCTCCGGTTCTCTCTAGTCGTCCTTGCCTTCCTCCTCTTGATCAACTTCATCTCCCCCTTCTGTCTCTTCGTCATTGTCTCGCTTCGCTCCGTCCCCAGGTTCATCAACAAGCGCCTCCAACGTCATCTCTCTGTGAACCCAGGACAGACCGCGATACCATCAACGACGGACCTTCTCCTTTTTGTTGCTTGTTCCTCTGTGCCTTCCCTCTCCTCGAGACACTGTCCAAGACATTTAAACCCGCCGTCTCGCACCGTTGCCGTTCTTGTCACTTCTGACATTCTCCATCACCTCTTCAACAACACCTCACATCTGACATCTGATACAACCCCTTCCATTCGTTCATCACCTCTTGTCTTGCACCAGCATTAGACAACTGCTCGTTGCGTCTTGTAGGTTCTTAGCCCCCCTTCACGTCTGCCCTTGAACGGCAAACTAACACGGGAAGCAGTTCAGCTTCAGAACTTGACACTTGGAAACAAACACTCTCCCTTCACAACCAGAAACCATCGCAATGGCATCTTCCATAGCCGGGCCCACCATTGGCCTAGCCCCAGTAGTTGGGCCATCTTTTGCGGCCGCTGGCTGTGCGAATCGCATCGCAGACGCGCCGGCAGGACTCCCTGAGGGGTGGCCACGGATTCTCGATGAAGCCATGGCTTGGACTGGCAATCAATTCGCGGATGAGTCGGACTACATCCACACTCTGAGTGAGTCGGATCTGCAGGAAACTGAGAATGCTCTGCGGGTCTTTAAAGGTACGTTCCTCTGGTGTCTCGTGGCTCCCCAACGGCGGCATGGCCCCTAGGCTAGTCGCTCCGTTAGTCGTTGGACCAACATACTAACCCAAAAGCAGCGCTGGGCCTTGACGGAGATCTCGTCTCTCGAGACAACTTTCCCCTTCCCACCCTCGGCCCACGACTGGACGAAATTCGCCGAGATGTCCATGACGGCAAGGGTTTTGGCGTTATCCGCGGCCTGGATCCACTCAAGTACTCAATCGAGGATCTGACGGTCATGTACCTTGGCATTCAGTCGTACATTGCGAATCGCCATGGTCGACAGGACCGAAAAGGCAACATGCTAGGTTTGTAACTCGGCTGATCCCTGATGCCTGCTCGTGGCCTTTCCCAAAACTGACTGCCCCTGTTAGTTCATATCGTCGCCGACAACTCGTCCAAGCTCAAGGCCGGTCACCATCGTCATTCCACATCTCCCATTGTAAGTCCCCTCGGCTCCAGATCGTCGCGTCCGCGTCCGCGTCCCCGCGCGGGAAGGGAAGGGAACATGGCTCGCTAACTTGCTCTCCGGACCTTCCACAATGAGGAAGCCGGCGACGTTGTCAGCTGGCTCACCCGAAACACGGCGGCGTCGGGAGGCAAATGCATCATTGCTTCGGCCTACACCGTCTACAACGTCCTGGCAGCCAGCCGCCCCGACATGATTCGCACGCTGGCCCGATCTGACTGGCCCTTTGCCATGTAAGTGCCCGAGACGGGATCGGTGGCTTTGTGTGGGGGAACACGCCCAGACTGACAGTATGACACAACAGTCCCCGTTTTCAGTGCAGACCGGTCCTCTTCCATCACGAGGGAAGAGTCATTATGAACTTTGGCAGAGTGGCGCTCACGGGAAATGCCGTCCACCCACGCCCGGCGAACCTGCCAACCGTTACGCCACGACAGATGGAAGCCCTCGACGCCATCGAGGCCATCGCCAAGGCAGCACAGCTCGAGATCGGCACCCAGGCCGGCGACATTCACTTCATCAACAACCTGGCTGTCCTGCACCGACGGGAAGGGTTTGTCAACGGTGAGGCGCCCCGGGAGCGTCGACACCTTGTGCGCATGAGGCTTCGGGATGATGACCTTGGTTGGGAGCTTCCCGTCGACCTGATGCAGGAGTGGTCTGCCGCCTTCAACCAAGAGGCTCCCAAGATCTGGCATCTTGAGCCCATGCCGGACGGTTTCTTTCCGCTCCGGTCTCAGGCCAATTGAAACCGCATCTACCTGGCATCATCCCGCCCCACGCCACTGAGGGGAGGGAGACTCGCGGCAGGGGAGATCGCAACATCCAACGTCTCCTCATTCGAGACATCTGTCGACCGCACCTAAAGTATCGGTACTCGAACGAGATTGGAACATGGGCGCATCGAAAAAAGGTAAGGGGTTCCATGGATTGGCGTCTGAAGGCAAAGGCATGGGCATGGGGTATTGGGAGAGAAAACAAAAGTTCGGGCTTGCATGGTTCCCTTGATGCATTCTGGTATCGAATATGTCTTTAACCGGTGTCCTGGTCACGAAAAGCAACAAGCATTGGTTTGTCTTGGTCGATCCTGTGTGTTGGTATTTGAAATGGGGCGCTCGGAAACGGCGCGGGCCAGGCTGATAGACCTGAGATTAATACATTGTTATTGTTTGTTTCAGAGACTGTGACGAATTGACTCCCAATGTGGCAGAGATGAGACGTTTCATCGATCAAGATTCTCAGGAACAAAGAGGTTGTTGAAATGAGATGTGATGGCTGGGTTGTGACTGAGATCTAGCATAGACCCTGCGTCTCGCACTTTGCTGGGTTGGGGAATGGCGCTTCAGGCGGTGCACACAGATGACCGAACCTAGATCGACAGGCTCAAGGGGGCATGCAATGTGATGGTCCTTTAGGTAGCACTGCAGCGTCGAATCGGACTCCAACTTGAATGACTGCATGTGGCGGTGGCTGGCAGCGAAGCCATTGAAGGTCATCATCTTGACCAAGATCAGACGAAATATCAAGACAAGGGATACAGTAGTCCTGTTTTCAGAAAAACTGGCGGGAAACTGGCATCTGCATGGTTGCTGCAGGCCGGCTGCACATGACCGCAGGGGCGCGGGCGCCGTGAAATGGATCTCTCGTGCCAGAAGGGCGGGAGGCTAGAGGCCACTTGATTCGAGGGCTGACATGAGACAAGAGCTCTAAAGGTAGGGGTTTCGAATTGCTGGGGTGTGAGTTGCTCTATGCAGCACAGGTACTGCGTACGTGAGAGGCTCGGCAGATGAAGGTAAGGCGGTTGATGTGTCATGCAGGCTTAGATCGATAACTTTTGTTTTTCTTTGCCGAGTTTCGCCAGCATGTAAGATGTCCTTTGGCGGCAAGTGTACATCCCTCACCTCGAGATTGAGGGCGTTGAAGGCGTCGATGAAGGAGACAAGAACTGTGTACCGAGTACGGACAAGTTTCCTCGATCGACTGGTTGTTGGTCTATCGGCGCTAGAACCGGAGTTGCTTTTGCCCAAATTGGTAGGGTAGACTGGTCAGATGGCAGGACAGATTTGCTTTTGTTTCCGCTGCTGGTAGAAATTGCTTTGTATCGTCATCTCGGCGTGATTGTCGTTGTCTCCATCCTCGCCTTGCATTCCTCATCTCTACTCCTCAAACGAGGGAGTCTCGACATGATTACCCCCATGCGTGTCATGATTACGATTCAATGGCGGTGAAGGCGGTGTGCTCGATGATCGGGAGGTAGATGTAGACGGGACATCAAGAATGAATGACAAGATGGCGGCCGCGATAGGCAGGCATGGCAGATGGTAGAACCCACCCCGAAAAGTGACGGCTGTCAGAGATTCAGGGTAGAGGCGCTGGCTCCTGACCTGGGGTATGGGGTCGATGACAGCGAGTTGTCTCAATGACGGGATAAGGTACTCCGCGCTGTAGGTAGTTCACGACCTACGGAAGACGTCCGTATCCATGAGGATCGACTATCCCGCTCCCAGAGCCATGGCCATGGCCATGGCCTTGGCCGTTGGCCGTTGGCTTGCCATTAGCGCAGGTGAACGGTTCTTGGGTAGATCGGGTCCAACGTGGATTCAGCCATGCATGGGGACGGGGGTGCACGATGGATGCGAATTGGGATGAGAGAAGAGATTAGAAGCCCAGGTTGAGGTGAGGTGAGGTGGAAACGTGAGAGAAGGTGCGGATCTTAGTGGACCATACAAAGCAAATACGTCACAGTGTGTGGCACAGTGCAAGATAAAGGATGATAACTCTGGCCTTGGAAACGCGCCCAGGACCCCCTAGCAAGCCCAGCAGACGCCTCTCGAAACCGCTGCCATCGCACTGGAGCTCTCTCCCTTGCGCCTCTTTTCGATTGCCCTGGCTGACGGTTGGTGGCTAGCGCGGCGGCGTCTTGGAGATCTCCATCCCCGTCCCCTCCCCTTGTTCTCCATCTCAAAGGCACGTTCCGGGGATGCACAGTGTCAGCCCCGGAACCTTATTGGTCCCTGCGCACGGTCCCCCTTTATTTTCTACGCAACATCGAGAAGCCGAAAGCCACAGGGGCTGGGCTGGCTGAGGTGACCCACGGAAGGTATCTCCCGCTCTTACCTTCCACGGCGCGCGCCAGGGCTGCCACGCTACATACACTACTCTCAACCACCTCCACAGGCATCACCTGGCATCAGCAGGAGACGCATACTCGCTCATCGACTCGATTGCCCCAATCCCAGGCCCTAGATCGATCATTCCTTCAGCGCCAAGTGGCTAGGACTTGTCATCGCGCCCGCTGCTGCCGCTGTTTCCGCCCCTGGAGCGGCTCCAAGGGGGACATCCCCAGACCCTCGCCTGGGCTGGCTGAGAGGCTGCACTTACTCACTCGTGCGTTTTCACTGAGACAGCCATCTATCTCGCATCGTATTTCGGGCCTGCCATCGCAATTCGCCTTGGTTTTACATCACAATGGCGGCATCATCAGCGCCTCGCGAGCCCAAAGATGGCTACCACCTCGTGCATCAGGACGACAGCCACGACGATGGCCATAGGCCGCCTCCCGTCCCCCCTGTGATGCCTCGAGGTCCAGTTCGGACTTACCGGAATATGACGCTGCTCCTCTCTGGGCTCGTCGTGCTCCTGCTGGGCTCGAACCTCTATCTCAGCCTTCCGTATGCCTTCTCCGGCTCCGGCTGCGACCCACCCCGGGTGCCCCAGTATTTCCAGACTTCGCCGCAGTTATGGCCCGGCGCTACGGCTACCGGTAAGCCGGCTTTTATGGCTCAAACTCACGTCTTTGAGCCTACGGCTACCTTTGTCCCCAACGAGCCCCTTCAGACCTCCATCCCCATCGAGGGCATGAAGGAGGGCAACCAGAGCATCTTCAAGATGATGGGTTATCTGAGCCCTTACTCGCCCTCACCCGGCTTTGGTGTGGATGAGTACCCTATCCCCCAGGGTGCCGAGATTGTTCAGGTTCAGATGCTGTCGCGTCATGGTGCACGATACCCAACTCCTGGCTCCAATGTGGCCGAGCTGGGTGAGCGTCTCGCCAATGCCTCTGGCAAGTTCAACACAAGGGGAGCTTTGTCCTTCCTTAATGACTGGAAATATGAACTTGGCTACGCCATTCTGGTTCCAAGGGGCCGCCAGGAGCTCTTCGAGTCTGGTAAGCAAGCATAGGTCTAGCCTTAAGCTTCAACACTAATCTTCTTCAACAGGTGTGTTGCATGCATACATGTATGGCAGCTTGTACAACCCCCAGAGCAAGCTCATCGTCAGAACGACAGTATGTTGTATCCAGAAAAATCAGCATCGGCCCAAGAGTCTCATAGCTAACTCGAACAGACCCAAGACCGAATGCTCAAGTCGGCTGAGAACTGGATGGCTGGCTTCTTCGGCCTGGAATGGTAGGTGAACGGACACTCACTGCTGAAACCGCATATTGACCCTGTCAGGACGAATAATGCTACCATTGAGGTAATCATCGAGGCCCCCGGCTTCAACAACTCACTTGCCGGTGGCCTCGGTTGCCCCAACGCAGCCAAGGCTGACTACAAGTCGCCCGTGTCAACCTGGGTTGAAAAGTATCTGCAAGATGGTATGCCCCTTACTTAAAACGACTGACTGAAATGGCACTAACTGTACATCCAGCTACCGACCGGTTCAACAACATGACTGAGGGACTCAAATGGACCCCCGCGGATGTGTATGCTGCTCAGACCATGTGTCCTTATGAGACGGTTGCGTATGGTTTCAGCATGTTCTGCGACCTGTTTACCTATGAGGAGTGGCAGGGCTTTGGGTATTCGGTTGACCTCGCCTTTGCCTCTGGCGCCGGGTTTCACAGCCCAGTGGGCGTAAGTATTCCCCCTTCTTATGTGGTTAAGTGATGCTGACAACTTGTAGCGGGCGATTGGCCTCGGCTATCAACAAGAGGTGATTGCGCGACTCAAGAACCACACGCTGGGCTACTCTGGCTCTCAGATCAACACGACACTTGACAGCATGGAAGAAACCTTCCCGTTGAACCAAAGTCTCTACTTTGACTTTTCTCACGACACCAACATTGTCTCCATCCTGACTGCCTTTGGCTTTCGCCAGTTTGCCGACAAGCTCCCAGCCGATGAGTATCCGGGAGACCACAACTTCACGGTGGCTCACGTAACTCCGTTTGGTGCCCGTCTGGACATTGAGATTATCAAGGCACCCAAGCCTGTCTCACCAGACAGGACTGGTTATCTGGAGGGAGAGGAGACCAAGTACATCCATTTTGTGCTGAACCAGCGGACTCTTCCTTTGGGCAAGAGCTTCCCAGAATGTGACGCCGACCGCAAGGACGGCTGGTGCGAGTTGGAGACGTTCCTCAAGGTGCAGGAAGAAATGGTGGACAAGGCCAAGTTTGAGTATGCTTGCTTTGGGGACTACCCGACATTACCTTACGGCCAAGTGACGGACGGTGTGCCCCCATCCTGAAGTGTGTACGATAGAGGGGTATTTAGGCTGTGTACGATGTAGGATATCATCATAGTAAGGGGTGGCAGGGTCACAGCGGATCTTATTCATATTTAAACTGGGAACAAAGACTGGCATTTGGGAACGATGGATGCCAGATCCACTACATTTTAAGCTTATAGGATTGATTACTTGGGAACACTTCAAAGCTGGATAATAGACATGGATATTTAATTCACTTGCTGCTAAGATTCAAAGATATGGACATTCTGATTCCATGACTATCTAAAGTATCAGACTGCAAAGAGGGATTGTATGTGCGTCCTCGACTACTTGGAATCACTTTTCCGAAGCCAGCCAGATAGATATACATGTGCCTTTGCGGGTATTAAAATCAAGATGTAGTAGATTGCGAACAAGATTCGAAAAACCGTAAACGCCTTTGCCGGCTACTCCCAACGACCATTGTGTGTAGTGTAACAAATAAGGAAAAATGGCCAAGCACACACTCTCTATACCGCTAGAAAAGATTGAGTCGCAAAATAAAGTCCTCCATGAGAAAGCGTCTAAGCCTGCTTCTCGGGAACCACCTTTTCAGGGGTGTTATCGATGGAGGGGGTTTTGCGGGCGTCAGACAGGCTGGGGGTGTTCATCATGGACTGATGCTCCTGAATGCCGTGGGTGGGCTCGAGGACATCACCATCCTCAGCAGGCTCGTCACGCTGGGGGCTCCAGGCGAGGAAGTCACGGCGGACCTCGACGTAATCGTAGGAGAACTCGCCGTGCTGGTCGTCATCCATACCAAGGAGCTCAGCCTCCTCAGAAGCGCGGAGCTTGAGACCAGGGATGAAGTCGATGATCTTGGCGATGACGGCAGACATGACAAAGGCGTAGGCGGAAGAGGCGACGATAGCAGCGATCTGCCAGCCGATGATGACGTAGTTACCGTCCATGAAGCCACCAATGGCACCGGTGTTGACACCGTCGAGGCCGATGATGGAGCTGCTGGCGAAGAAGGCGTTGAAGATGAGACCGACCATGCCGCCGACACCGTGCTCAGCGAAGACATCGAGGGAATCGTCGATTCGGACAAGGAACTTGACTGTAAAAATTGTTAGTGATGAAATTGAGCGAGATAGTTTATCGACTTACCCTTGGTGGCAAAGTTACAGGCGACACCGGCAACAACACCGAGAATGATGCTGGCCCAGGGGTCGATGAAACCAGAGGCAGGAGTAGCAGCGACGAGACCAGAGATGGTACCGGAGCACCAGCCGACCATGGACCACTTGCGAGCCAGACGGAAATCGAGCAGGCACCAGGTCATGGCGGCAAACATGGCAGTCAGGCACGAGTTCCAGCAAGCCATGACGGCACGGAGGTTGGCACCGAAAGCAGAGCCACCGTTGAAGCCGAGCCAGCCGAACCAGAGGAAGATGGTACCCAGGGTGATGAGGGAGATGTTGTGAGGACGGAAGTTCATCATCATCTTCTCGTTGCGGCGGCCGAGGACCCAGGAGTAGGCCAGAGCCGACATACCGGAGCCGATCTCGACGGGGACACCACCAGCGTAGTCGAGGACGCCGTTCTTGAAACCCCAGCCGTTGGCGTTCCACACCCAGTAAGCGAGAGGGCAGTAGACGAGGGTGGCCCAGCAGAAGATGAAGACCATGCTAGGAATGACGCGACCGCGCTCGGCAACGGCACCGATCGTGAGGGCACCAGTGACGGCGCAGAACATCATCTGGTAAAAGGAGTAGAGGAGGGCGGGGACGAGAGGAGATCCGACCGAGGGGGCACCCCAGACCTTCATGAGACCAAAGTGCTTGAGGTCACCGATGAAGGGGTTGCCGGAAGACTGGGAGAAGGCGAGCGAGTAGCCCCAGAAGTACCACTGGAAGACGATGACGGAGAAGGACATCATGACGACCCAGAGCATGGACAGGGCGGATTTTCTGCGGGCGAGACCCGAGTAGAGAAAGGCGATGCCGGGGACCATGAGGAGGACGAGGCAGGCGGAGACGAGGATGAAGGCCTGATCACCAGACTGGTACCACTGGTTGAGGTTCTCGGTGGCTGTTGTAAAAGATGTCTGTTAGTATACTAGAAGCTTGGCGTTTGGTGTTGGTGTTGATGCATACTGGAGTCACCGCCGAGTTCCTCATTGGTACCGTTAAACGGTGTCGGGGCACCGACTTCGACGTAAGACATGGTGGGCAAAGTTTTTATTCTCGGTTATCGATTCGTGATGGAGTTTGTTGTCGAGGTCGACGAGGTCGAGTGGGAATAGCGTAGGGCGTCACTCAAGAGATACAAGGATATAGAAGTAAAGTAAAAGGATCGAGTCACTAGAGATTGGAAATAAGAAGTCAAGAATTGACCAAGAACTCTTGCCCCGAGTCAGGTAAGATGGTAAGACTGGATGGGAAGGGAAAGGGGATATGAGATCAGAAACCGGGCATCGAGAGTCTATATATCGAGACGGGGAGGACAAGCTTGTCTGAGTTTTTTTCACCCTCAGCCCAAGCCCGTCGCCTCGGGTACAAGCCCGGGCATGGACTGGGTTTGCAGATCCCCTGCGGGATTGATTCGAGAGATACCCCATGAGAGATGGACGAGGGCTCTAGACTGAAAGATAGATAGAGGCGCGATACGGAGCGCGGAGAGAGAGATAGATGGGTACGTACCCCAGGTCTTTGAACTGTGAGTGAACGAGAGCAAGCCTCCATGTACAAACAGGTTGGACACATAGTTTATCGGTACGTACAGTCAACAGGCGGCGCGATAGGCAAGGTAGAGATAGCGGCGTCGTGCTTCTGTCCCCAGGAACCCAAGCGTGGACCCCCTCCCTACGATAGAGCCTGGCGCTTATACGTTTGTAGGCATGGTTTCTGTTACATGCACACCTCCCCCGACCCCGATCGAGCACCGTTCTTGGCCTGGTTCCTGGCGAGATCCCCTTCTCAACCCCCGGTCCTCCGGACAGAGTCCGCATTTTAGATTTGCCCCCATTGACCCGAAGACGGTCCCACGCCCTTTACGAAAGAGTGTCTTTGGGACATGGCGAGTCCGTGGAGCTTCGCCTCGTTGACGTGAGCAAGAGGAGAAAAGCGGCACTGCCCATGGGGAAGCTTACTCGGGGGAAAGCTACGAAGTGGGATCACGTACACAGTCACAGAGATCTATGATAAGAAAACCTGCCCCCAAAAAATGAAGATTTGAAACCGCTGTCGCAAAAACGGGAGAGGGAGGGGGCGTTGTTCGGGGAAAGGGCGTGCATGACGCTCTACTGTCTAAAGAAGAAACCTGGGGGCACACAAGACGAAGAGCTCTTGCTTCAATTGCTGGTCTGCTTGCTTGGGTCGTTGCTCCGGGGCCGCCGTTGACGTGTGATATTGGTTCCCTGGAAAGCGTGGGGTTCGGTTATGTGCAAGACACTCAATTTGGAGTATGGGGGATAACAAGATGTGTGTGTGTTGTTGTTGTTGCTGTTGAGCTGAGAGAGAGACTGATATCCAACCGAGATTTGGGGCTTGTGTGTGTTGTGTATCTCTGTAAAAGTGCCAGCTGAAAGTCAAGTCTCAGATAACAGAAATCTTGGCTTTGGAGAATTGTCGCGTGATGACTTTTTCTTCAATCACTAAACACAAGAAAAAAAGAGATCTCGAGATGGGGTTCCTTGAAACCGAAAATCGGAGTTGTTAGAGTGTTCAGTCAGCTGTAGCTTAGCGGATCGCCGGATGATGACGAAAGGTAGGTAAAACGATGTGTAAGTGCCATCGATTACATTACCTGTTTGACACAACCCACGAAAAATGTCCCCCCGGTCTTGTCCAGCCCTGAATCATCAGCTCCGGCTCCCCCATCCGGGTCTCCCCGAGGTGAGTGAGTACACCTTTTTCAACTCTTGTAATGCGTCGTTGTAACACATGGGCAAAGACTTAGTAACGAGATTCGGACAAGATACGAGATTATTTTGAAGCCATCTCGAACAGCTTTTTTTTTTACTCTTTCGATGGACTGACCATCACTCGATTCATCTCTGCACGTGCAAGATCCGATAGACGCAAGAACCCGTCGGTACAAAAGTTTAAATAAAGATATTCCGTTACTTGATCACGTCAATCACTGATAAGAAGAGACGAGTCCCCAAAAGAAAAGAAACAGAAGAAGTAGAAGAAAATCCAATTGGCTCAGACACCTTCTCCAACAAGTCAAAACCTCACGTGTAAAAAGCCATCTTTTCTTATCAAGACCACTGACAGCAAACAAGAAGCCGTCTTCAAGTGTAGGTACATTTTTTGTGGGGGGAAGAGGCTGTGCGGTACCTGATCCCATTCGGTGAGTCAAAAGTTTGTTTAATGAAAATAATTGGAGTCGGACCAGTGACTAAAACCCCAGACACATGAGCCAGCATGAACCAATCAGCTTCCATCTCGCCTCATCTTTGGTTCAACGACATCTCTCATTCTTTTTCCTTTGATCCAATTTTTCATGTCTTGTCTTGGCTTTGTATTTGTATTTCAGCGTTGCTACCGCTGATTATCTAGTATCAAAATCCGGCACACGTCATGAATGATATGCTGCATCTTCTTCATCGTCAAGCCCGCATTCAGCTAGTGGAGCCCCCAAAACAACCCGCCATCTCTTGGCCTACATAACACCTCTACCACCCCCCGGCGCGCTACACCTCGAGAGTAAAAAAGGCCAAGCTTCGTTGTCCCAGGGCCCACGATTGATTCCCAATCTATCCGGGGCATCCCGGGGCGGCTGAGACGGATCCTCCATCCGTTTACCGTTCCTCTGGCAAAGAACAGCGGCACTCAACTTTTCGCTGCTTCTTCAAGAACCGCATCCACTAGGTAAGGACCAACTCCCCCCTGCTAGACTTGGGCATGGACGAAGCATCCTCGGTGAGGCCGCCAGAGTAAAAGACTAGGTATATCGGATATGAGCACAGCACACCACGGCATGTAATTTGCACTAGGTCAAGGTGAGCCAGCGAGCGAGCACTGGGCAACAGTCGATTTCTGTCTCGACAAGATGAGATGGCTTCATGTCTTATCTACGCCCAGTCACTCAAACGACACACACGAATAGGCACACGCACACACACACACATTTCTCAGCTTCAGCTTCAACAAGCCACAGGATAGCGGAATAAAACCTCGAGATCCAGTAACCAACCAGGAAAACCACATCCCCAGGTTTTGTCTCCTCCTCCTCTCGAGTCCCCCTATCAGAGTCCACCCACACACACCTTCACTACACACTTGAGCCTCCCTTCCCGTGGCGCCGGTCCATGCCAAGTAGTCAAGCTTTTTTTCCCATCCTTATCTTGCCCTGCAGTCTCATCGACCAATCAAGTTCCACCTGATCATCAAAGACACACAAATCGCTTCTGGTCATGATCGTATAACCACCCCCTATTTTCCGCTATCTTTGATATCGTCACGCCACTTTCTAGAAGCTCGCCCTTGTTCATTCTCTCTTCTCTTTCTCCTTCTGCCTCTGCTCTTCCCCGGCGTGGAATGGGCTTTGCTTTGCGGGGGCAGCTCCCTCGTCCCGCCGACCCGGAACCCCGAGATACGGGTCCCCGCATTCAAAAGAGTGACCAAATTCATACTTGTCACCACTCCCGATCCCGGTCCGGGGCCTGTCTCCATCGTCAGTCGGCTCCGCTGCTCTGAGCTGGGGCTCCATGTGTTTTGCCTCGCTTTGCCTCACGGATATCTACATTGTAACTCACCTTTTAATCTTTTTCATGGGTTTTCGTGATTCACCATCTTTACATTACCCCGCCCATAGAACCGTGGGGTATCTAGATAGATTGGTCGCATTATCTTGCTCCAGCTTCTCTTCTCCAGACCAATCTTTCATCAATGTCAACCTCGTTTGTCCAAGTATCCACTACCACCCATGCATCAAACTTCCAATCCTTTGTATTTCATTTCATATTCGTGTCCCTAGATCTTCTGCGACGAGCTTGTAACTGGCATCAATATCTCTATTCAATCCTCCAATATGCATATCAGAGCATGATAAATGTCAACACAGCCATCAATGCACCCCCGAAATAACCCCCAACCACAATACACAAGAAAACTATCCAGTCCAACTCCAAAGAAACCATCCCAAGACTCCAAAAAGTGCACCCAAACCTTGCGCCGGGTATCCTTCGTCGCATAGATTGAAACAACGCCTTGTCAAAATATGCAAAGCTTTCCCGTTTGCTCATTCCGCGTCAACTCGTACGACAAAATGTCGTGGTTTCGATAGTGAAGCATCAACCGGTACCGCCGTGGGAGCCCGGTTCCAGCTCCGTCGTCCGTCTGGATGGGGCTCAGGGCCATGCCGTGCATCGGCCGAAGCACCCTCCTGTGCTCCTCTTCATCTGACTGCGTCGGCAGCACCCACTCTACTCGGAACCCGTGTTCCCAGATTCCTTCCTCGCGCTCTGACGGCACAGCCTTGCGTGTCAGCGTCAGGAGCACCACCCGTCCAATCGGTGATCCAATCACCACCAAAGCGAGCTCTGGCGCCAGCGCAATCATGTTGAGTCTACCAGTTGCATGGAAGTGTGCAACGAGCCCAACCTCCTTGAACCTGCCAAACCTCAATGCGTCTGGGCAGACAACACCAAACTCCACTCGGCGGTCCCAGTCCGGCGTTCGAGAGAATGGCCGCATCTCAATATCCTTTTCGTACGTTCGTAACAGAAAGAACTTGCGTTTGAGCCCAGCCAGCCGAGCTTCTGGTTCTTGACGATTATTGTTGCTGCAAGGTGGTCGCTTCAGGAACCCTATCATCCGGGATGGCTGTCGAGGTGTCTCGAGTATCTCGCCGCTGTGGGGGAAATAAGTCATGTCGGCCTTTCTGGGAAGAATCTCCTCGTCCGAGCTGGTCCCATCCTCACAGAGCTTGCCATCAAAGTCGTCCAGGAATGCGTTCAGCGTATCAAACGAATCGTGGGACGTGAAGGGGGCAATCAGAGCGTGCTCTACAGTGCCTGCCGGGAACGTCCCACCTGTAGGAATCATGGCGAAGGTTTCGGCGCCAAGAATATCCTGATGGTTGTCGTCCTCTACGTCGTCTCCATCCTCCTCCTCCTCCTCGCTTCCGAGCTCTGTATCTTCGAAATCGTCTTCATCTGCGCTTTCGCCACCACTTTCTTCGCTGTCCAAGAGGGGGCCAGGTCCTTGAAAGCCGAACGGCAGTTGCATAATTTGAGGGTGAGCTTGAGCCATGACAGGCTGCGCTGCCCTTCGATGAGGATTGTTTGGGATCTTGTTGATGGCATTCTTCACATTAACCAACGGGTGGCTGCACCCATTGGATGCGCGGATAACTTCCACTTGGCTCGCGTGAAGGCCAAACAGCTCCTCGCTAGTCCGTACTTTCATGAAGCAATTGTCGTCCAGGGCGAGTACTCCCCAGCCTCTAGTGGGGGAAGGATAGAATTCTTCGCTCTTGAGCTGACTGAGGGCTTGGATGGCTATCGGGCCTTGATGGGCTTGCCAAATGTCCGCCAGCCAAACGGTTCCCTTGATATCAATTGCACATACCTTCTGAGCCTGGCCTTCAAAGTCATCCACAAAACAAATATTGGGCATATTATCCGCGTCGCTACCCATCATAATGACAATCCTCCAATTGCGGGTTCGTCGATGACTCGTCTTCTTTTTAGGTTCTTGAGAGTCTGAGGAGGGGGCTTCTTTCCGCTTGAAAGGGTCTGATGTCAACGCCAAGGCAAACACAATTACCTCGTGACGGTTCGAGCTGACAGCAAGGAGGCGGGACTTTTGATGTATAGCCAAACCCCATGCAGACATGCCGACATTCTCACGGAAGAAGGGCCTTGGTGTAGCTTTGTGTGACGAGCCAGTGGTTCCACGGCCTCCCAAGACGTATGTGCCAATATCCTTCGTGTAGTACGCAACCACATCGCCGTCATCGTAGCACGCAAGCACAATCTCTTCGTGCCCAACTAGCCCAGTGATGATATGGTTGATCAGATGTGGTCTTCTCGGGTCGAGATATCCTCCGACCGAACGGGAGTAGGGACTCGGCTCGGGCTTGAGCTGAAGATCGGGGTGGCAAGGAAGCGATTGGTGCGGTACTCCGCGGGGTTTGTAGACGAATATGTGACCTTGGTAGGCGACAAAGTAGAGCTAGGGTAAGTGATCAGTCATGCACACATTCACCGGAAGGCCGGAGGTCGCACATTGAACACTTGAGAGAGAGCCGTAAGGTTGTTCCTGTAACTCTGCATGCTCGGTACAAGTCTATAGATGGAAGATTCAGGGCCAGCCTGATTCTCGTCATCTTCGGAAGGCCACGTAAAGGGTATTTCGGCGTCGGTGGGGTGCAAGCCTAGGGACAAACGTTCGCGCTGGCGGATGGCTGCTCTGGCCCCATCGCCAAACTATCCGGCGCAAAGCAGCTTGTGTCAGCAGCAGAGACCTAGATGGCAATGAGAGGCATGTCCCATGCTCAAAAGACTCACCCGCTCGTTGGCGGTTTGCGCGTAGCATTTTCCCACAGAAATCGGGAACTTTGCAGGGGCAGAGGGTGACGGTTGGCTTTCCATCAGCAAGCATTCAAGGATGCGCGGAGGGGAGCCTCGTTGCGGTGTTGCACATGAACATTCGGATAATGGCGATACGGCAAGGTGCGGTACGAGCCGCGGCGGGGAGATCAGTCGGACGAGGATATTAGAGTTGTAGGGTTAAGTTGTGTGATGCTGCAGGACAACTAATTGTGCTTCTGCGGTGGTAGAGAGTGAGAGGCGAGGTGAGGTGGCGGGGCGCAGTGCCTCCGACCTGCTTGCGCCTGTTATCGATAAGGAGCTTGCTCACACCTCGGCAGGTGCATTCGGTGTTGAGAGGACATACATATTCACACGGTAGAACCCGTCATCTATAGTATCATAACTTGATCCAAACTCGCAACTTGGAGTTCAACGTTGTCAACAATGTCTCTGTTTGTACCCCTTTTTCGGAAATACACTATCCTTGACACAAACTCCGTTCCAGTTATACTCCAATAAATCTCGAGACCCGTTTGCATGTTCATCATTTCCCCGAAAATAGCAGCCTAGTTTCACATATAAACGCCGAGTTTCCACATTCGTCTTCATGCCGCCATCAGATCTAGCATGTCCTTCATTCGGTAGTCCAACACCGGCGTCACCCAGTCATCATGCAATAGCCCGTACGTCTCGGTCGTATTGCCCTTTGGCTTTCGTGCGTTGAGGGCCCAGTATCCGAAGTCGGCGTTCTGCTCTCGGAGGAAACGCATGAGATGCTGCCAGTAGTTTGCGTCGCCGACTGATGGCTTGGATGGCGCGCCAAACTCGCCGACCCAGACGGGCGCCATCTCCTCATCCAAGATATACCCCCAATTATGCCGCATGGTCTTTGCAAACGACTCGTACTCGCGGAGAAGGAATCGTCCTTCCCAGCTGCCCCAGCCCGACCACGCGTAGACGTGTGCTGAATACACTACTCGATGGTCCACGTCAAGCTTGATGGGACGCTTTCCAACATGTGATAGGTCGTTGGATGATTCAGTGCCTTCAACGATGACAAGCCAATTCTTGTTCATTCGAAGGAGCCTGTTACCACAATGCTCTGCGGCTGTTGCCCACTTGGGCCATGGCATCGTTCCCCAGAGACCACGAATCTCATTCCGGAGGTCAACGCCAATAACGAGCGGGTTGTTCACATAGGGCAACATGATGGTTTCCCAGTGCTGAATCCACTCCTCCTCAGTCTGCTTCACGGGGCACAACAGTCCCAAATAATCGTTGGCCCAGGCAGCATCGCATGGGTCTGCACCGCAGCACCATGTAGCGCTCGTAATGTGGTTATTAACAATCACGGCAATGCCCGCCTTGGTCAGAGACTCCACGACGGCGTGGAAAACATCCATGGCCTTCAGCCCTACCAGGTCCGAGTTTGCACGAAGGTACCTCGCATCCACGGTTGGGTTCTTGATGACCAGCTCGTCAGCATAAGGCAGTCTGACGCTGTTAAAGCCGAGACTCTTGATAGTCTGAGCAATGTCATCGCGGTGTTGAATATCCAGCCCTCCTGCCACAAAAAGCTCATCGCTTGCTCCGTACCAGTTCACCGAAGTCAGCTTGAAGCGTTCACCGCGGGCGTCGACGATATTGCGACCCTTGGTCCGCAGTGGAAGCGTATAGTTGGAGATCTGAATGTTCTTGGCGGGTAGCTGCAATGGCTTATGGCTGAAGCGTTCTGTTTCTGCATCTGGTGTCCATTTCTGGCGACGAGCCGTCTCTATATGCCACCTGTAGGTCCAGGCAACACCGAGAACCAAGATCGTCACCAAGAGAAAGATGCCACAACACCGACTTCGGAAGCATCTGCCTCTTCGCCCACACCTTCTCGTTGGCTTTTTGTCGGCAGGGAAGCGTGTGTATGAGTAAAACCTGGTGGACTCGAAATTCGAAGGATTCTCGTATTGCTGCTCATCTCCATTTTTGTCTTCATTGCCATCCTCTTCGTTGATCCAGTCGTCAAGCAAACGGTCCCGTTGACCGGTGTTTGTCTCCGGGATGCGGGGCCGCTTGCCGCGAATGAAGGCCGAGAGTCGGGATGCCCCACTCATTGTCAGGATGAAAGGCTAACCACCCACAATGGGGTTTTGTCGTGTGCTCTTGGGGTTTCCAGCTGATCCTGTCTCAATCGCACGTTGTTCCGTATCTTCAAGTCGAATTGATATTCCCCTGTTTGGTGATCCGATTTTGTCTCCAGAAGATCGTTAGGAAATCGGCTTTCGTCGCGTACATAGCGCACCAAGGGCGTGGTGGAATGACGCTATCTCAGCATCAGTACTCAATGTGACCAGGGCAGTGAAGGAGGATCTTGAGGCAGCGATCTCACACGAGGGTCACCTCTAGCTATTATACCTCTCACGCAAGCTGCTGAGCTCAGATAAGCTGTCTGGTCCCTGGATTGTGGTGGCCTTTTTCGGATGGCCCGGAACAGGATGCAGGGCGATCTGACCAACTGAATGTCGACTGGCCACTGAACGAGGAAGCACGCGACACAAGAATTGGACATTGGACGCTTCATCGCAACAACATTTTGAACCTAAATTGACTCCCCAGCAACAATCAATAACAAGGTTTCGGTCTTTTGACTTTAGTTTATTCTTTGTTTACCTGGTTAATGATTAATTGATACAAATTGCCATTGTTCGCCATGTTTCATCACTCAAGCAATGGCATTAAACTGGTGTGCCTCATATTTCGGCGCTTCGCACTTGGCAAAAGCCCGTGCCGCCGATTACGCCAGCGTAGACAACAACCACAATGCCTCAAGTCAGACGAAGCAATACTGATGAACAGACGACAGCCTAGGGAGACTTGTCAAAAAGATCAAGTTTGGTGAGGAAACCAGAAAATCCGAGGTCCATGAGTATTTCTTTTCGTCAAAGGGTCATTCCCTACCAGCCTAGGCCAGGTATTGAGTAACCTGATCGTCTCCAAACGGTTGTCAGAATGACAATGGTGTTGGATAGCCAAGTGTACACCAAAGACGCAGTGGAATCGAAGCTCAAATTGCAGAGAGCCCAACCAGTCTGATATGTGCATGTCCATTACACCACCCAAGCTTGATCTACCCATTCATAGGTACGTCCTCGAACTATCCCAGCTCAGAACGAGATCCGAAAAAAGAAACAGAGAAAGAAAGAAACGCATTCCCGAAAAAGATCAAATTTCACATTAGGACATGTCGTGGGCTCTGATTTCATCGAACAAGCTTAGAAGATCCCTCGCTTGCTACTCAATTTGGTCAACAAGAAGCTTCGGCTCGCGGGCTTCTGTTAGGAGGTCATCGATATCGATCGTTGGCCCCAGACCTGCGTCTCCAGTTGAGCCAGCCGCAGCAAACTTCTAGGCCCAGGCGGAGTGCAAGTCCGCTGTTGTGTATCTCAGTAACCATTCTCTCGTACGCATCGTGGATGGAGATGCACTCTACCTACGCCTTTCGCAGAGTGTAGTCCGGTGTTAGTTTGACACTGTCACTCTTTCCCAGGGTACCTGTCAGGTGTCTGGACGGAAGACCTTTCGCCAAAACCCACAGAGGCAGAAGGCTGATGAAGACGAAAATAAAGGAAGAATATGTTGCATACTTCTCTGGGCTTCAAGTTGTCCTGTGAACGCCCAGTATGCTGTAGAGTTGGCCTTCTCTGTGTAATTGAACACAACCACAAAAAGTAAGTCTCAGTACGACTAAGTGCTTTTGGTAGGGCTCTTTCCTGGAAACAGACGACACGTAAGACTGGCTTGTAGAGTGCACAGATTGGAATAGTTGAAGGTATGATTGTATTGGAATGAGATAACCTGATATCTCAAGGTTGATGATCCTCACTTGGTAAGGTTCTTTTGTCCGCAGCTACCGGTATGGTTACAAATCCATGTCCCAATTCCCGCCGGCGCTCTCTAGACTCGTCTCTTTGGAGTCAAGAGACAGACAGAGGCTCTGCCTGTTGTTACATCCAGTAACGTTTCGCGCCAATACCCTCCACCAAGGGTCAATCTGACGATAATGAAACTGCATTCGTAGAGTCTCAGACTCGTCGTCTTGGTCGTTATTCTACATCAGCAAACCCTCAGGTTTGGTGTTTGTTGGAGTCGACATGTATCTTCGCGCTTTGCCCCCCTCCTTATTCAAAGTCGCGCCCATCTCAAATGTCAACGCCTCGCTTTCGTGTCAAGAAAAGTCCTCCATTAATAATAATAAAAAGTAAATCCAGTCGTTGGTATTGTTGATCCTTCTCTTACCGAGGACTGGCGTGTCGGCAAAAGCTTCGAGGCTTTGCGCGGTAGCTGTCGCAGCGGTGTGAAGGTCGTTGGTTGATTCTGGGTATAATTATGCGTAAATATGTGATTATCGTCTCTCAATGCTCTCTTCGTTCAAGTCCGGGACTTTCATGTTTGGTTCATGCTCAGTGGGTGCATGTCTTTATCTTTATACGTCGGCAGAGCAAATGTCTCTCCGGCATCCCATGACGCCGCTGGCGGGGGTCTGGGGCTCGAGAACGAACGTGCTGGCGCATGGTAACGAGCAGTTCGCCCAAAGTAGTCGGGGGTTCTTCGTCCACTCTCAGGGGACTTCACTGGAGTAATGGGTGTTACCGCGGCGCTCGAATCTCGTGAGAGCATCTCGTACGAACGTGTGCTATTCTTGGCATCGATGTGGGCATCCACCGATACAAATTCCTTCTTGTTCTTGTTCTTGAACGGCTTCGAGAATAGTTCGAGCCATCCTTGGGCCATGGACCATCGTCCGAGGAAGAAGAGTAGCCAAAGGCCGTTGAGCTATCATGGGTTAGCTGAGGTTCAGATCAATCCTTGACACATCAACATACTGCGAGAAGAAGCAACACAGCCGTGATGGTTGCTTCGTTAAGAACAAGTGCTGTTGCTTCGTCAAGACAATTGGCCTTTTTGCCGTTCTCCAAGACCAGGCACTTCACCCAGTCCTCAGCCAATGTGGGATCGTCGGTCACAGACTGCACGACATTGTCCTGGAATACAAAGATGACGGAAAAGAAGATGACATCGGCAATGATGATGAGGACAATTGCAATGCCTCGCCATTGGAGAGCGATGACGCGACGAACCCTGCGGTATGCTTGTCGTGGGCTCATGGTCTTGATGCTTTGGGTGTAAGTAGGCAGGCTGGAACCCTCCGAGGACGCGCCGTTGTCGCCCAGGGCAGTCAGGTAAACCTTGATGCAGTAGCCAAAAGTGGCAAAGGTGATGATGACAGTCAACCCGGCGAAGAGCAACAGAGGGATCCAGAAGTCGGCCAAGCTGTTGGCATGGTTGATATGGCATGTCGCTCCGAAGCGGAACGAGACACCGCTGAAGACGAGGGCCAGGATGATGCCCAGAATAGGAACTCCCCATCCCGCCGCCTGGGCAAAGATCATAAAGTTTCGGCCGACAAGGACCTGCCAGCAGATCTGAAGGTGAAGGGATACGGATCTGAGAAACACCCACATGACGCCAGCCCAGCCTCCAAGGAGGAGGAATGCGCCCGAAGCGCCACAGACCTGGCTCGTCTTCATGCTGTGAGGGGTGATCTCATTGTAGCATTGATCCGGTCGCGCTGCCAGCGGAATAACAAAGCCCAGCTGGTTTATTCTATCAGTAACAGCGTGCGAGGATCTAGGACGTCGACTCACATTCATTAGCAACACGGCAAAGGTCAAACATATGCTCAGATAATGGCGGTTGGTCTTGTCCACGGGCAAGAATGCCCATGACAGGAGCAAGAAGACGCAACACAGCACACTAAAGGCAGCGACCCAGTTTGCGACCGCTGTCAGGGTCTCGAACCGATCAGGGTACACCCAGTCGGTCATGGGACATGGCAGGCAGCATTGCATAGTGCCCACCGTTTGACAGAGCCGTCCATCGACAACTAAGTATTTGTTAGATAACCCGAGGACAGTCCTGGCTCAGACACTCTTACATCCACCCTCGTCGGGAAATAGCGTTTGGTCGAAGAACGGCGGTGGGCATAGGTTTAGCCCAACTGAAGTGTTGGTCATGGTGAACGGAAACCGGAGAGAGACTGTCGAGATAAATCAAGGGCACTGGCCACCAGGCGCAGGTCCTATCGAGAAAAGGTTCCCCAGTCCAGTCGATAGAAGTCGAAGGTCGGTCGAGTTCAATGAGATAGAAGATATGGCACTGATCGGTCGATTCGATATTGAGTAGAACAGTTGACGCCGATATGAGTTCAGTACGACTATAATACGGCGAACGGTTCGTCGATATGTTGAGGATGTGACACCAGGCGGCAGTACCGAGATGGTTTTGATGATGTTGTATACGAGTGAGGGTGAATGAGGGTTGTACACAAGAGATGGTGAATGACCTTGTATACAAGAGAGAGTGAATGAGGGAGGATATCGAGGAATCCCAAGACGGTATAGTAGACAGAGTATTACACAAGAAGCATTATCCAAGACACAATAGACAAGACGGCAACACCAATATGGTGCGGTCAGCACAGAAACAAGAGACAGACAACGAGCAAAGACGAGGTCGCGCGTGGGGAGGAGGGTAGGCGGGTCATATAGGCTGGCGGGATGGAGAGAGATCTGGATATTTGACCAGCAGCACTACCGGCATCAGCACCACTCACAATACGGGGATCGAGGACCAAGCTCGAGGCGAGGGTGGAGGTAACGGGTCCCCTCCGTCTTGTTGCCACCCCTGCCGCTCATGCTGGGCCGAGAGAAGACTCGAAGAGTTCCTTTGCATCTACATCTCTCCCACCCTTCCGGGGCCGTATAGACCACGGGCGAGGGCCCTCTGTCGGGCATGGCACCGGGACCAGGGCAGTTGTGACAGGGACCAATGGGACCGTGATGGAGGGCTGAGTTGAGGGCTTCTCAGGCGCTGCGACTACTGGAGACCACGGCTTGAACCGTCATTGGGGGGGATGGTGGTCGGTGATGACGAGCGGGCGCCCATTCGGAAGGGCAGAAAGGCGGCGAGAGAGGAGGGGAACAGAGAGGGAGCAGGGGTTGCTTGACCTCCACTGGGAGCGACCCACCAACACGCAGCCCTGAGAGGCCCCAGTGACTCGAGAGGGTCTCGAATGGAGCCCGTTTCCCAAGAAGGGCATCTGTTGCTGCCAGGTCCCAGGGGTAGAGGCGAGTTTTTGGCGGAGCCGGAGGTTTTTAGGTGGGGAGCAGTGTTTTCACTGCAGGGGTGAACTCTAGGGGTGCCGATGTGTGTCTCGGCCGCCACGACACTCCCCTTGCATTCTCTGACTCCGGCGACACGGCCGCCCAACCCCAGACCCCGGTAATGAGATTGTGAGCGATGGGTGACCTCACTCACTCAACCCACGATGGGACACTCAATCCCAATCCCAGCAAGCCCTGTGTGTATTGGTATCAGGTCGGTCGTTTCTCCAGGCCCAGATCGATGGTACTCGGGGTCCGTGAGTCTGGCTTGTACCACAGCCAAGTAGGCGGCCACGTTGAGAACCTCAGGGCTCGTCAAATCGGCATGTCATTGGCAATTATTCAACCAAACAACAGGCCCCAGTGGTAGAAAAGAGCATGCAAAGGAGATGAAGAGACTGCCCAGGCTATCCATACAGGCCAACCATAGGCCTCGATCTGCCTTTTCCACCCTCATGGGTGGTACAGTTTTCTTCCATGCTGACCTTGGTAGTTGGGGGCTACTTGGCCGGACCCTGGTGGGCTGGGCTGATTTTGAGATACGTTATGCGAAAAAGAGTCTGCTGCGAGCCTTGGTTGGATCTTGGATGACGAGTAAATGCGGACTCGGCTATAGTTCGCAGTTTGGGACTCGAACAGATTTCGTCAAGAAACGCTCGTACCTATACTCGGTCCCGCCGGTTTGATCATGGGTTAGGCGTGCTCTGGTGGTGGCTGTTTTGCGGGGCGGCGTTTCTCGAGGCCTCACTGCGCCATTATCAAGGGTCCTTGTTCGATGCTCTTGGACGCCTTGTCATTGAAGGAAGGTGGATTTTCTATCGATAAAGTCGTCATTCCAGAGACGTCATCGCCATCACCGCAGTCGACGTAGATACCGAACCCAGGTCTCGGGGCCACGTTGCTCGCCATCGAAACGGTGAACGCTCGAGGGACCCATCTGGGTGCCGGTCTGCGCGTCTCAGGGCATTCGGTCGGTCCCTCAGCCGTGCTGGGCTCCAGGTTGATGGTTCTGCAGAGGGGTGGAGTTCCGTGCAACCGTTGAATCTGCGAAGCTTAATGGGCGGGAACCAACGAGAGGCGCCGCCACCATAGTGAGTATTTCTGGAAACCAGGGCAGATACGTCGTGCGATACGTCGCCCTGGCCGAACCGACTTGCTTCTTGCTGGCTGCCTGCCTACCTGTGGAAGAGGGAGCTGGGTTGAGTGAGTCGCATTGTCGCATCTATGCGGGGCATGACGAGCATGTCCAAGTGTCACGGGACCAGGCCTCCTTCCAGTTCAAGGCCATCGCCGCGCCCACAATTTGTTTCTGATGGCCCACGGTAAGCATCCAAGGATCTCTATCTTTCCAATTCCAATGCTTCATTTGTCAATTCAAGCACGCGTGTGCGTACATGTGCCCCAACCGGACATGTTCCCTTATAGGACGATGATGATCCTGTGCTGACTAGATTGTCCATCACAATACCCCATCACCATCTTCAGCAATGCCGATATCGTTCCCGTCACCATCCACCATCGAACGAGGCGTTCCTGTTGGTGCGCGGCCTTTCAAGCACATTAGACTTCCCTAACGCTCCCGCTCATCCGCTTCTCATCACCCAGTCGCTAGAATTGGGTTATGTGGCTGATTCTGGAGCATCAATATCAACGCCTGTTAAGGCTGATCATCTTGTGTTGGTCTCAAGCCATTGCGAGAGGCCAAGATCTATTCGACAGACTGCAGCCAGTAGCCTCTCTCACAGTGCTCTTGAGCCGTCGCCAAAAAGCACTCAGACAAGACACAAGCCGTCCTCGCGCTATGACTGGCCTCTCGGCCCTTCTCCCCTCTCCGCTGATTTTCTCCACTAGACACAACGCACCCTAGTCCATCACACCCTATCACTCCTTGTCACTCCCGTCTCGCCCATGCTCATGTTCATTGATCCTCTTGTCGCCGCTTCTGTCTGTTGGTTGTGACTCGCAGAAGCCCCTTGTTCACATGGGCATGTCATTGAGCCTGCATCTGGCCTTTGCCACTCAGGAACCAAGTCTTCTGTCCTCTCGTGATACCCCGACTTGGCTTCTGATTTGCCTCTTGGAATTTGACTCTCGAGTCTCCCCGCAGCCGTCGACTTTGTCGGGCCCAGTCACAGCGAGAGATGCCATTTTCCGCTATAATGGCAATCTCGCGTACCTGTATCAATAATAGCTTACTGGCAAATACAAAACAGACGAAGCACGCCTATTATTGACTATAGGCATGGACTCGTCGATATAAGCCGCATAACGCACCCGGAGAGGCGGGAATTCTCAACAGAGCTCCCTTCAACGCCTGAGAGCCACCGCCTGCCAAAAAGTCTTCCCTGCAGTATATCAGACCAGGGCCCAGGTTGCAGATCTCCAGCGGTTGGTGATCGAAGGCCGCCGAGTTGCCGTTCTGGTCGTATTGTTCCTTTTGCCCAAACCCGATGCAAGCTTACATATGATGATCACATCACATCAGGTCATCTTCTCCTCAGCATCCTTCACATAGAGGAGCTTCACACGGAGGAGACTCCAAGCTGATATGTCGCATCTGCACCTGAAATCGAAAGCGAGAAATTAAGCAGGTCAAAGTCGACCATCCCCAACAAAAACAAAGGCGTTGATTGACCGACAACGGCAAGTTGGTGTGCCACACTCTTGATGCAGGTACCTGGCATCCCCCGGCCGGCCTGGGCCAGAAGGTCTGTCATGTCACTCCCCGGTCAACTGTCAGCCACTTCCGCTGCAACTTGGAGAATTTGGTGGTGTGTCATCTTTCTTTTTCTGTCCCTTCGGGTCCTTTCTTGCGACGTGCCCAAGACACATGCGGGAGAAGCCAAACGGCTAGCCATGTGCTAACAACTCGGCCGAACGAGACACATCCCGCTGTCTTTTGAACGCGTAAGAAGGCCGGATGAAACTCCCGTTCTCTATACTGCTCGTCGACAAACCTCCTGAAGATCCGAGCGAAAGACGGATGTTGCACCAACTCGTTGTCGGCCCGCTTATCAGACCCTCGCCAGAGTCCACAGCTATTCTTGGGCTGTTTGAGTCCGGCGGACAAAAGGGCCCGGGAGGCTCCGATGGTTGTCAATGAGAGCCAGCATCATTTCTGCAGACTTTGATTAACACCCTCCATCCATCATCTTCCCCGCATTCTTCCTTTTAGCTTGCCTCTCTTACACCCATTCGGCACTTCGATCGTCAGAATAATTTGAAAAGACAACATGTGAGGCCGACAAGTGTCGGTCATCAGCACAGCAAGATGCCTCAACAATTCCGGAGTCACTGATCGATGTCGGGGTTTGATCTCTTTCCGAAACGCCCTGCATAGAAAGAGCCTGGGCCGGTGACAAAGACTTTGACATAGTCACGGCTCACATGCCCTTTATGGACGTGTGGCGCTTTGTCCATTTCCATTCATCTCCCTTCCAGAAGCTTACCAGTAGCGCTGAAGCCTTCAAGTCTCAACCCTGTCCCAGTTGTCAATGCCAAGTTTGTTGTGTGGTGGAACAAGTTCAATTCCTAGGCTGAAGTGACCCCCAGAGCTCATGATACAGGGAGTTTGACCTTATCAGAGAACAGCACAGGGCAGTGTAACATGTCGAGCAACCCTCACTTACACAAAGCGCAAAGTTGCCTTCAAGGAGTTCTTCGCCGCCAATAGTCCCCTATAGTAATGCCCGAAACGACCGAGAACAAAAAGCTCGGAGAGGTGAGGGCGGACCTACCAATGCCACCAATGGTGGTATGATCCAATTGTCGGGAAACTTTGATGAACATGGGACACCACTAGCCTCTATGCAAACCCCGGCCTTCAGCCCTTGACTCTCCCGCCGCCGCTCGGAAGCGATGTCGATTTGGACGTGAAAGACTTGACCGTTACATTGCCCCTTGGCAAGAGATCCACAGCTCATAAGCACAAGGCTGTGGTGGGTAAAAACGTTGCGATTATCGGCAAGTTCCCCAAAGTCTCTTGGCGTGCTGTTGGAGCAAATTTCACTCAATTCAGCCGACAAGAGCGCAAGATTGGATTTCATTCCTTGACATGCACGACGGGTAAAGAACCTGCATGATACTCTGCGGCACCTGTCTGGGCGCGACAGGGGTTCTTGCGAGCGGTCAACTCGATCATTCTGCGCCGGGCCCTACTCTGCACCGACTTAGGAAAAGCTAGGACTTATACAGGGCGGAACAGAGGATTGGATGACGAAGTTTGGGTGTCAGTAAGGGCACTGATGTCATTGCCGCGAGGTGATTCAAAGGACTGAAACAACGGACACGGGTTCAATCACTAGAACCACCGAACCTACTGTTCTCTAGAAGACGCGACGTGTGGCACGGTCCCCAGACTCCACGCACAACATCACCAAGGCCAAGAACAGCTTGGCTGGTTACCGACTCAGGCACGTCCCGCATACCTAGTCGTGGGGTTGGTGTTGATGAGACCCATGGGTCTTCCGGGAGGCTAGCTGGATTTGGTTTCAACGCCGGGAGCGTTTGAGCTAGATCAACTGAGAATTCACAACCATTTTTGGCGTCAAGCATCATCTAGTAAACCTGGAGTGCTTGAGGCCATCCAGGTTTGCGATCGCCGTTGAGGTCCAGCTCCAGGGGTGGCTTGCGAGGCCAAGGCGGGCTCCGTCCGAAGGGGGGGCAGCAGAACTCAGGGCACAGCACTGACAGGCAAACCTAATAGAGAAGGCTGCCTGGGTATACCCATGCCGGGTTTCAAGATGCCCCTCTTCCAGAACGACGTTGTGCTTCACTGTTGCGGGTTGCGTCGCAAGGCATCGGAGTTGCAGGCACACAGCTCCGATGAGGCTGGGGCTAGTGTTGCCGTATGTGGACGAAAAAGGCTTGCTCGTGTATTGACGGCAAGGAAGCGGTTGAAGCCGTTATTTCTCTGTTCCGAGCATAGTCAACGCCACTCGGCCGCATTCTAACAGTCGCAAATTACGGATGTCGGGACGAGAGAGTGCGGAACTACTACGTTGTTGCAGCCGCTCCGTTCAGGCCTCAGACCTGAGGATAGAAGCATTCTTGGCGTTCAGGTTTTGAGGTCGAAGTTTACCAACAGCCCGAGATGGGGCCTGATGTTGCGATTGATGTTGCACTTGGATGGTGCCATCGTCTTTCGTTTCGAGGCAGGGACAAGATCTGTTGTCAGTGAACCCATGTCTTGGCTTGGCAGTCGGTTGGAGTTGGGTTTCATCTTTTGGTCGCGACCATGCCCTATCTTGGCATCTTCAGGTCTTGGCGGAACGAGCTCGACTTGTTAAACGGCCCGTTATGGAGATGGAGGCTATAGGTTGGGCAACCGAGTATCATCTCAACTTCAACCTGCCATCCGAATCTCTTGTCGAGAGATGCCGTGTCTGGGTCCCGTGGACCCCTGGGCAACCAGCCTGAGACGGCGGGTTTTTCCTGGTTTGGCCTTCAGTTGAACCGCGTCTGCAGGCTCGACTTCCGTGTGGTTACCAGGAGCCCGACCAACTGGAACCGAATCGTGCGCGTCTTTTTGGAAAAGATCCCCCACGCGGTCGCGTTAAACCACGCAGAGAAGGTCGATCGCAAGGTGCAGTAGACGTGTTCCAGAAACGACTCGGAGCCCAAGAGATAGGGAGGGGGAAACATGTGTTTCCTCATACGACAGGATGCCCGAGCGCATTGGTCCTTGCAGGACGCTCGTGCCAGGACGAGGAGTGTACGGAGGAGTGAAAAAAATGCAACCCTGTGTGTTCCTTCCGGGAAGGATGCGACTGGGTGTCTTGAGATATCTTGGCTCGGAGAGTATGCAATCTATCGCCGACGAACTCTCACGGGTCGGGTCGCGGAGGATTAAGATGTTGCATATTATATTGTTCATTGGCATTGGACACTGGAGGTTATATTTGTGGAAACAGATTTAGAAATGCTACCAAACTCAACTCTTCAAACCGGAGTCATAAGTGTCTTAAGCCAACTGTGAGCAGTAACTAGATATGGCACAGTTTGAGCAAACTAATTACTTTGCATCGAATGAACGCCTCAGATCACTGAGCAGCAGTATATAGCCGCAATAAATCCTCCTCTGACCAGTTTTCTTGATATTTCTCTGCTGAGTTTTGCACCCATCCTGGACGTCTCGATAATGGTCCAGGGTAGGCGGCTTCACCGGTGGTCTTGGTCAGGAATAGGTGGGTGAATGACTTGATTGTCAACAAGCACTAATGAGTGATTATATGTGTTTTGAACGAGAATTATCAGTATTGTTTGCAGTTTGATGGGGATTTGCCATTGATATCACTTGGTGTGACAAGCTTTTGGAATGGATGGCTGTATGGTGACTGTGGATTGCCTTTGCCCCGCCACTGACTCTCATTTTAGCCTCACTCTCCCCAAAGTCTTCAGTGACATCAA
Organism: Fusarium vanettenii 77-13-4; assembly: GCF_000151355.1. Classification (NCBI taxonomy): domain Eukaryota; kingdom Fungi; phylum Ascomycota; class Sordariomycetes; order Hypocreales; family Nectriaceae; genus Fusarium; species Fusarium vanettenii. The sequence continues at coordinate 1,756,944 of NW_003315881.1, forward strand.
CTCTCGACAACTTGATCATATCCAAGAAGAAACTGATCGACAAAGCAAAAGACTCACACATCACAAAGAGGACTAGCCAAAGCCTCAACCCCACAGGCACATCTATCCAAGCCAAACCAACAAAAGCCGACCCCTCAACCACCATCGAACATGGCTGGAGAAGCCCCCATCGTGTCGTTCAGACGACTCTCCAACGAAGAGGGAGACCCCGTCGCCGTTGTCCGAGTGCGAAACCTTCAGACAACCATTCAAGGTCCCAAGGACGCCTGGGGCCGTGGGGCCAAGCAGCAGCCTCTCCTGGTATCGGCCGAAGTCTCGCTCACCCAGCCCTTTGGGACGTCGTCTGCCGACGACAAGGTCGCCTCGGACACGGTGCACTACGGGCTACTCAGCAAAGCCATCCTAAGCACCCTTGGTCGCCTCCCCAAGTCGGGATTGTCACTGAGCGATGTCCTGAATGAGCTCTGGATCGATCTCACCGGGTTCCGCTACAACGGGCTTAGAGGACCCTCGGCAAGCGAATCGAAGTCGTTCCTAGACATCACCTTCATTCGTCGACTGACCATCTCACTTGTCCTCCCCAAGGCGTCACTCATGGGGAGTGCAATTCGTCTCTCTGGATCTGCCCTCTTCAGCAACTCATCACCCACAACGCGGAGCCTGGAGCTCGGCCTGGAAGGTCTTCGGGTTCCGACACTCATCGGTGTCAACAGCAACGAGCGCCTCGCCAAGCAAGTCGTCATAGCGAATGTACGGATAGACGAGTATGAGAGCATGTACGATGACTATGCTGTCCTCGAGAGTGTGGTGGTCGATGTGAGTATACCGATGTCAGAGCGAGTAAGTCGCAAGCTTACAGTTCACAGGCCATGATCGCGTCGTCGTATGAAACATTGGAGGCTCTGGCAGCAGACCTCTCGGTGCAGGTTGCCAAGCAGCTGCGATCCAAGCGTGAGGAGTTTTATGGTGCCATCATTCGAATTGGACTGGAGAAGCCTACCGCCGTGCCCCTTGCCGATGCAGCCTGTGTCGAGTTGACAGTCAAGACGGAGGATGTCAAGACTGATTAGATGAAGAATGAGATCTAGACGGAATAAGTCGAGAGAGACGAAAAGATCCAGGGAAAAGCAATCTAATTGAAGCATAGAGATATGAAATCTGAACAGAAAAAATGACTTGTGTACACTGCTTGATATGTTTTGCTCCGATACACCCCTGAAACTCAACTATACTACACGAAAATGAGACGAATTCGCAAACCAACGTATGAAAAACACCTGCGCCTTTCCATCTATTCCATCTTTAAACCACAGCGAGGAACGTCTCCTTTCGTGACGACGCGGATGAAGTCGGGATCTGGATCAAACAGCATGACGTGAAAGTGCCTGACGGCATTCACAGACTGCAAAGCCCGCCAGTTCTTGAACCACATGACCTGTTCTCGTCAGTATTCATTCCTTACAAAGGCTAGATCTGAGTTATCACATGTTCATTAGGGACATTTGTCCGAAACGTCGTCGTCACAAAGTCATCAATCTCCTGCCTCGCCCCGTCGGCCAGGTCCCCCGTGGCAGGGTCCTCGACAAGGTCAAACTTTGTCCACACGACGAGGTGGACGATCCTGGGGTCTATTCCGTATGGCGCATCGTTGTGGAGGATCTTGTAATCATCCTCAAACTCAAAGGGGGCGCCGCGCGGCGCCACAGGGGCAGACCAGCCTAGCCGCTGGTTGAGGATGAAGTTTGCGACGCTGCCGTGCTTCTTCTTGAGATAGAAGACAAAGGCCTTGTAGCGGCGCAGGGCAGAGGGTACGCGCTTGAAGACCTCGAGCCGGTTGGACTGGACGATCTGGCGGACCTCGTCCCAGGAGAGGACGTGGAATTCGGAGTCTGGGGTCGAGAGGATGCCGACGTCCTTGGTTGAGAGGTTCTGGAGAAAGTCGGGACACTGATCCGTCCTTTCGTCCTCGGGGATGTTGTAGTTCCAATACTGAAGAGTCTCTGCGCTGCCCATTTTCGTGCCTTGCAAGATAAACAAAGTGATGAGATGAGTTTAAAGGATTCAAGTTACGGTGAGATTTGGGCACCGAAGGATTTATGATCTCTGGAATCCCAGTGTGAAGGGACAGCACCCCGTCAGTTGCAATAAGCCGGCCGGCGTGTCCTCAGGGGCAAAAGATATCGAGTCAGAGGTAAGTCTAGACGACGATGGACCGTTTTTTTTTTTCAAGTCGGTGAGCATACAATGTTTTTTATTGATGATGGCGTCTGCCTGCGATGACGAGGCGTGAAGCTCTCGAAGCCGAACAACCGTTTTACGTGGGGGGAGAAAACGGTCCGTTTTTCCCACATGACGGCGGCCGGCTCTTCTCCTTCTCCACAGGGCTGCAGATGGCATGAACATGGCCAAGCACTCTTTGTATCTCTCGTCATTGTGGTAGATACACAGGAAGCAAAACTTGGAGTAAAACACCTAGAAGGGGTTGCACAAAGGTGTAACACGTTTGTAGAGATGGCATCAAGTTTCTACTTTGGAGGCAGCGTCGTTGAAACCTATGCTTGCCAGCTTCGATTGGTGGATGATGATGCACTGGCGGGTCCGAGGCCCGGCTCATGGGCAGTGGAGGTTGTGTTGCAGACGATAACAGGCTGGGGAGAGTCTTGGCTCTACCAGGTTGCTTTTTATGGACTTGGCCTTGCCATTGTTACCCTGTGAGTGAGTGTGTGAATGCTTCCCTTCGTTTTGTCAAAACAACTCAAATCGGTTATGCACGTCGGCCAACATCCATGATGTGACTTGACAGTTCGGCTTGTGTCCAATGCCGGGCCCACGTGGCAAAAGGGATGAAAGCGCGCATACACACACAGAGAAAGAGATGTTTTGCCGCAGCGGAACGGAACGGGAGAGGCGCTTAGAGATGGGATGGGATGGTTGTCGTCCAGGCCAACCAACCCCCCTCCGAGAGAGTTCCGGTCCGTGTCTCGAGGCGATATGAACGAGACCGATGTTGCCCAAGTGATTAATTATCACAGCCTCACTCAGGCGAGAGTGAATGTATCCCTGGCCATGTCTTCTTCACATGGTAGAGAAAGACAACGACAACTGGTTCGCAGGGAGATCGACCGGGAGATGGCACTAACGACCTACAAGTCTTCGAGTTTGTCCATTCACTCACTCGCATGCCTATCCACTCTCTGCTTCACTTCATTTCGCCGGGGCCCAGACAGACTGGATTACTCCTCGTTTGCTTTACCCGGCCAATGATAAACGACAGATATGGGGCCCAAGAGCCGCCTGGCATGCCTGGCGATGGGGAGCTTTGACCTGGGTCCTGGGAACTTGGAAGCTTGGGCCTTAATTTAGGTCGACATTGAAAAGGCGGGACTTCATGACACCTGTACTGTACTAAGAATGGAACAGCTTAACAAGCTCGTTGAGGATGAAACCAGATTTTGTTTCGTTGGTCAGTGGCGTACTACGTAGTAGTGAACCGGGAGCGAGATTTCTCCCACCGACAATAGTAGGTGAGCGGTTTGTTCGCCTCGAGTAGACGCCGCCACCAACAAGGTCCGGTCAGCAATGGATCGGATATCATGATGGCGATGGATACCGGGTAACTACTGCAGCCACATGCAGCAGAGCAACAGTATCGTAGATACTGGCTTGAGTGGTTCGCCGCCCATCATGATATCCACCACAAACCTCTCTCCTGCTTCCGTTCCATCCACGTCGTGCATCCATCTAGTCCTCGGCTGAAGACTCTTTCACGGCCTTCATCCCGAACTTCCTCTTGACCCAGACCCTGGTTGGTTGGCACGCCACCGAGGGAGATCGCTGGTGCAAGTGGTGGGGTTGCTCCCCATGTCCAAGGCAAGACCAGAAATTAATCATTACGACGAGATCCCAGATACGATGTCCATTAATACTAAGAAAAAAAAAAAAGGAGAAACAGGACATGCCCCCATTCCCAGTTGCCTGAGCCTACCTGGTGTGTTTTGTTTATATTTATATCTCCCTCGTCTCCCTCTCTGTGACACAAATCATAGCTTCATCCCCTATCCTCTCCAACCAGACAGCGTCCAACAAGGTGAGTAGAAACAAAACAACAAAAGCCTCCATTCCCTCAATCGTAGGCATATCATGATGAGACATTACAATTGCCAAGCCCCCGACGTTAACAAAGACAAAATAGCACACAACAACACTGCGTGCCAGCTCAACAGCTAACGCCCCAGAGCTAGAATCCATCCATCATAACTTGACCTGTCGCCCAAAAAGTTGCCTCTCTCCCCAACGTAACCCGCCTTTGGACAAAAGGAGAAAGAAACAGGAGAACTATCCGCCACTGATACTGTGGCACTTTGGACCGCGCCTTTTTCCACCTGTTCATCTTATTTTGTCGACCCTCGGCCTCGCCACCCCCACCAACACCTTCCAGTTCTGCTTGCTGCTGAGCTACGGGCATCACCGCCCCGCATCCAATCCATTCTCCTCCTCCCTCCTTTACCTTCCGTCATTCCTGACCCAAACTTGAACTCGACATCCTCCATCCTCATCCTCCTTTTTTGAGCCTTTTTTTGCTCTTCACATTTTTGCTCCTCTTGAAGCCTAACAGCTTGTTTCTCCACTTCCTCCTGCATCTCTTGTAACCGTCACAATGGCCAGTGCAATCAAGAGCGCGCTGCCTACCCACCTGAAGCCTCACGGTGGCAGTGATGATCAGCTCTTTGAGCGCCGTCATGGCAAGACGCGCAGTCACATGGTGAGTTCTGAATTGCCCTCCAGATTCCTCAGTTCTGCGAATCTTTCAAGAGACGTCCTACGATTCAATTCAGGGGGGGACCAGTGACAAGGGCAACATCTTGGGCAGTTGCTTTGGCGATGATAAGGCCTGGTTGTCCATGCGCCCCCTGAAGCTCCCAGTCACCAAACGTCGTTCACGAGCATTCACAACCGCACACGGCGTAATCGACGTTCTGTCACTTTCTCGACTTCAAAGCTACTCTGCAAAAGCCGAAAATGATGGGGCAACGATTCACTGCCCTCGCTGCTCATGATCGCGAGCTTCCATCACCGCCCCTTATCCGCACCCCTTCGAAACACCAATTCCCACGCAACCAACGAAATAAACGCGAGTCTCAAAATCAACTAACACACCATGCCCCAGGCTTTCGAGAACACCTCGACCAACGTCGCTGCCGCTCAGATGCGAAATGCTCTGACCAACCTCGCCGAGAGCGTCAAGGACCCCGAGCAGAAGAAGGCAAGTTGCGAGCGGTGACCATGGCTTCGCCAACATGTGCTGACCGCTTCGCAGCTGTTCGATACCGAGATGGACAACTTCTTCGCCCTCTTCCGACGGTACCTTAACGACAAGGCCAAGGGCAACGCCGTGTATGCTTTACCCCCCAACGAAACGTATATCCAAGCTAGTTGCTGATGATCGCATAGTGACTGGGACCGCATTGCTCCTCCCGCCCAGGGCCAGGTCGTCGACTACGAGGACCTTGCCAACACCGAGTCGGTCCAGTTCCTGAACAAGCTGGCCGTCCTCAAGCTCAACGGTGGTCTCGGTACCTCGATGGGTTGCGTTGGTCCCAAGTCGGTCATCGAGGTCCGTGACGGCATGTCCTTCCTCGACCTTTCCGTGCGACAGATCGAGTTCCTTAACCGCACCTACGACGTCAACGTGCCTTTTATCCTGATGAACTCGTTCAACACCAACGACGACACCGCCGCCATCATCAAGAAGTACGAGGGCCATAACGTGGATATCCTCACCTTCAACCAGTCCCGATACCCCCGAATCTACAAGGACTCTCTGCTCCCCGTCCCCAAGAGCTTTGATTCCTCCATCAACGAGTGGTACCCCCCTGGCCATGGTGACGTCTTCGAGTCTCTGTACAACTCGGGCATCCTCGACAAGCTCCTGGAGCGAGGCATCGAGATCATCTTCCTGTCTAACGTGGACAACCTGGGCGCCGTTGTCGATCTCCGCATTCTCCAGCACATGATGGAGACCAACGCCGAGTACATCATGGAGCTGACCAACAAGACCAAGGCTGATGTCAAGGGTGGTACTATCATCGATTACGAGGGCTCGGTCCGTCTGCTGGAAATCGCCCAGGTCCCCAAGGAGCACGTCAACGAGTTCAAGTCGATCAAGAAGTTCAAGTACTTCAACACCAACAACATCTGGCTCAACCTCAAGGCCATCAAGCGTGTTGTGGAGAACGACGAGCTCGAGATGGAGATCATCCCCAACGGCAAGACCATCCCCGGTGACAAGAAGGGCGAGTCGGACATTTCCATCATCCAGCTCGAGACGGCCGTCGGTGCTGCCATCCGCCACTTCAACAACGCCCACGGTGTCAACGTGCCCCGTAGACGATTCTTGCCCGTCAAGACCTGCTCTGACCTGATGCTGGTCAAGTCGGACCTCTACACCCTCAAGCACGGCCAGCTTCAGATGAGCGCGGCCCGCTTCGGTGACGCCCCCCTGATCAAGCTGGGTGGCGACTTCAAGAAGGTCTCGGACTTCCAGAAGCGAATCCCCTCCATCCCTAAGGTGCTGGAGCTGGATCACCTCACCATCACTGGTGCCGTCAACCTCGGCCGCGGCGTGACACTCAAGGGCACCGTCATCATCGTCGCAACAGAGGGCAGCACCATCGACATCCCCCCCGGTTCCATCCTCGAGAACGTCGTCGTCCAGGGCAGCTTGCGTCTTCTGGAGCACTGAGTGGAGAGGAGGCAGGCCTGGAGGGCCATGTTGTAGGTGCCAGTTGGCTCGCTCGTTGGCGGGAAGTTGTTGGAGTCACTTTGATCACGACCTGTCGAGAGTGGATAAAGACGGCTATACGAGGGCACACACAACAATGGGGTGGAAGAGGAGAGTTAATATTGGTGTCATGGTTGAAGAGGAGGCGAGTCTCCCAAGCCTACTATACGCCTGCGGACAAAAGGGCCCGGTAATGGGCGACCAATCGCTTCTGATGACGAGAGATATACTTTGCGTATGTACGTACTTGGCAAAACAGCAATAGCTCGTTACCTTTACATAGGGTACAAGAGCACATTTTTTAATTGAAAAAGGACAATGGCAATTTCTCTCGAAATGAGTGAACGGACATGGTGAAAAGGAGGTGGTGTTTGTTGACTGGACCAGATGGGCATTGACTTTTGGCGGCGGCGGCTTCGACTAACCCAAGCCAACCAACAATCACCCGAAGGTCTATCCTAATGTTGGGATCAGATCTAAATCTTAAATCTTGGAACGGCAAGTTTGGAAACCCGGACTAAAATTGGACGTGGCTGGGGGGGGGGGAGGGAGTCACGAGAGTCGAGAAGGAGGACGAGGCCGAGGCAGTCACTGTAAGACGAAGAAAGGCCATGTGGTGTCTGTGGTGTAGGTCCCCGTCATTTGACTTTTGGAAGCGCCGTGAAACACGAGAACAATTGCATGAAACAAAAGTTACGTCTCGGTAGGGTAGCAGCGGTGGCTGATTATGGCAGACTCGAGATGATGCATGCGGCATGAGTGACGGATGACGGAGGCGTCAAGAGGGAAGCAGGTTTGAGGGTGAGACGAGGGGTGAGGGAGGAGGGAAAGGCTGGGGTTGATGGCCGCAAACGAAACAAAACCAACAATGCCACCATGATAGACACTTGGAGATTACCCGGCTGTATAGCTGCTGTAGAAGGAGATCAAAGGACCTGGATCGACATATTCATAACGCTCTATCGGTGAGGCATTTCAAGGTGATGTTCAAATAGAGCCGAGGTGAGCTAGATAGCTTCAACTGCTGCATGACGAACCAAATGCCGAAGATTTGGTGTAGAGGTACGTAGGTACCTCATGCGGACGTAACCATTGTGGCCATTGTCCAATGCCCACAGCGGGAGGCATTAATAAGGATACTATTATCGCGGTCAGGCCAGGAAGTGGCCCAGTCGCCGATAACCAACAACGCCGAGCGCCCAGCCGGCAGCCCGGCGTTTTGGAGAGATATGTACGGAGTAGGTCTGGGGAGATGATGGGATGGCAGACGGGCCATCCCATCAAGAGAGAGTTGACCAGCTTGTAAAAACCTTGTCCAAGAGCTTGAGCCAACCAGGAATTGTATCCTTTCTACCCAGGTCTAGCTCTCAGAAGGACCCATCATTCCACGAAGCGGCAATGCACGTCGTTGCATGCGGGCGGGGCTGAGGGAGATTGCGTCGCTGATGCAGCCCAACGAGAGCTGGCCGGCCAGTGGGTAGAGACACAGCAAAGAGTGGAGATGAGCAAAGGAGGACAAGGGCCAGTCGTGGACGCTAATGCGGTCTCTAGACCAGGGCGAAAAGAAAAAAGTTGGGGTTCCCGAGCTGCTTGTTCATGATTTGCTCCTTGCTCCGGCTGCGCTTCAAGACTTGAATCCCGGACCACACGTTGGATCGTCGAGTCTCGTGCTTTGTTCGCTTCGATTTGATTTACTTTTTTCTTCGCTTCTTCAGTCTGGGCTCTTTACTGCCAGGGTATCCATAGATCCACGGAGAAGGGCGAGACATGCTGAGAGGAGGATCTGCCCAACGGTGTAGAACTTGTCTGAGAATTGCGCTTTCGCCTCGCCCGGATTTGCTTGACCGTTGCCGTTGGGTGGCCGCCAAGGCCCTGCCTGCGACGCTGATGAGACGCACCACCGAGGCGATGCAGTCGGCTCAATAGTCCTAGCAGTAGCATCAGTAGCTGCCGGCCGTCGGTCTGGTCCCCGTCTGTGAGCCTGCGGCGTGGCGTAGCCAATGCTGTGTGTATAAGGCCATCAGCCGCGGTGGGCGATGCATAGCTGCCTTGTGCTATTGGAATCCGTCTTCATAAACTGCTCAAGTGTGGATAAGCAAACTCTTTTGGGGGCTGTGAATACCACCATTGACGTCAACCCATTGGCTGTTCACGACTTCGAGGCCATCGGCTTTGACTCAAAGAAGAGGTCGCCGAACACCTTGGACACCATCACTCGCTGCTTTCCGACCATCCATCAATCATGCTCCGCCACCAAGCATTGCGTGATGTGATGATGGGAAGAATGAACAAAATAGTAAACATGCCGACCCAGAAACAGCACCAAAAGGCCGACTTGGCCTCGGTGTAAGTTGACGCTAAAGGCGACGAGGCTGTTTTGGAACAAGACTGACGGCATGTGTCACCATCCATTGATCGATGGCATGGCAAAAGGCTGGGGAAAGGGCACCATCAGTCCGGCTAATTATCCGTCTCGAACCAGTTCGATAAAAAGAATGCATCGTACGTAGGCCATTGCGTATGCTGTCTTTGCCCCTCCATCTAGAGGTTCTCGGCATTGCAGAGTTCTTCAAGTCGGGTATGGGCCAAGAAGCAGGATGAAATAATGGATGCGTAGGGCAAGCCCGCTTCTGTCGATGCGCCAATGCCAGAGAAGGGAACCGGCCAGCATGTAAAGATCTTGCATGGAACAGACTGACTGGCGTCTGCATGCTGTGTTGTCTTTTGCCCGTTATCGTTGCTCTCGTTGTTCGATTTTCAGCCCAAGCAACGCAGCCACCCCGCACCATCAAGGCACAACCATCCAACCTAATTCGCAGCTAGACGCACCCACCCGGGAGCTGTTGAGCGCTTGTTGTGTTGACTGAGAAGGCTGGAGACGCTGTAGGCGCTGAATCGACAAGCCATCGAACTCCTGAGCTACCCTGGGGGATATGATTCGAAGAGACCGACAACTTGAACAACGCCCCTTTCATCAACGCTTCCAAGAAACATGAGAGCCATGGCAAGATCCGGTTAAGTGGATTGCAGGGAAGAGAGGCTGCGCAAGCTCGCCATTGGAGCTATCGAAAGGCCAAGGGGGCGATGTCATTAAAGTGCGGCCCGAAGAGGAAAGGTCGGTGCGCTAACGAGATCACATTCTAAAGCGGCAAGCATCCAGACCGCCCATAAGCAACAATCTCTCAGTTATTGCAGGCGACAACGCTGAGATTTCCCGGAAAGTCATCTGTCCAGGACCGTTGGACATGGGCATGGGTGCTGATCCTGTACTCCCCCATTCTTTATCGGAGAAACGTGCAATGTGGACATCGGCAAGGGATGAGCGAGTGAGGTGTAAGAGAGACGACAGCTCGTCCTGCATGTTTGCTACCGTCTCAACCCAAGAAACGGAAGTCATCGGCTAACGTGTCCAAACCAAGACACAACAACAAAGACCTCGCTAGCGTCAGCATGTTGAAAGGCTTGCAGCGGCTACCATTGCTGGTGGTGTACATGTGCCGGTAGCCCAGAACCAGGCTGCAGAACAACGGCTAGCCGGGCAGGAATACCAGCTCCGATCTCCGCCGGAGAGGCGCGGCTAAAGGGACGTACCACCATCAACAGTGCAGTGGACGAGTAAGGCTGGAGATGACCAGAGATCACTTGGCCGCGGAGAGCGAGAGTGGACAGGGCATTTGGCCACCGCTCGTCGGCCAGAATCAAAACTTGATCCAATAACGTCGCGGCAGGCCCGTTCGCCCCCAGGCAAGTATTGTAGCATTAAAGGTAACCACCGAAGGCCAAGAGTTGGTTCAGGGAGACGACTCCAGTTCTGATGGATCGAGAATCAAGGGAAAGGCTGCGTGCTCTGCGCAGCCTGTGGGTGGTGTCGGATGTCGTGGGCCCTCTGGCCGGGCGCGTGCCACTTTTTGGCTGCCAGGCACAGCAACCCTACAGGTCGTTAGCTGGTCCTGCGGCTGGGGTGTCCCTGGACCACGCCCGCAGCAAGCTTGGAGCTTGATCCATAACAGGCATAGCGCATGCATGCTAGACTGGGGCTCACTAATTTCCCCAGCAAGGGTTTGATATCGTCCGTTCTGGTTCGGGGGCTCGGGGGACCGTGGCTGGCCGGCCTGTTGGAGGAATGTGATGATGAAAGGGTTTCTAGCGAAAGTGAGCTGGCCAAGGATAGGACGGACGCTGTACCGAAGCATTGGCCAGTTGCCTCCCTACCCAGGTAGGCAGGTGTGGCATGAGCCGGGCGATGGCCATTGGCAAGTTGGACCGGGCCAGGACAAGGAAGTTGCAAACGGCAAGCCAGAGGCCCCAAGCGAAGGAAGGAAGGGAAGGGAAGGGGGGAAAGAACCATCGTCGTCGTCCACCTCCACAGACGCCTCTTTTGCACGCCTCACACATCACACACCCCAACCAGAAGGAAAGTGACTCCCACTGTCTTTCCTTGCCGGGGGCCACCAATTTGTCTGTCCCCCCTTTGATGGAGGAGTGAGTGTGCTCTATGATCCATTGCCGCTGCTCCGTTGCCCTTTATAATATCTCTCCCTCCCCTTCCCTTTCGATTCCTTCTCTCTTGTTCTCCATCAACGTCGCCCTTCGTCAACTACAACCTCGTTGTTCTTTACTACCTAATGTAAGTCGATAGTCTTGAGACTTCCTTTCATAGTCGGATCTGCCCTTCCCTTGCTTGCACCTGCACATCACTGGCACCGGCCCGACACTGGCAATCGGCACACACCCGTTCACGATGGAAGTCAACCGCCAACCAGTCGAAACTTCAACGTTCATTCCAGTGAGAGTTGCAACTGGGGAACAGCTGCCGCCACGGATCAGTCGCCGAGCAACGTCGAAAGTGTCGGGTGCCTGAATCACTTCTTCCAAACTCTCAAACCAAACACAGCCAGACCCCACATGATTGTCAACACCATAGCAACAACATCAACACTATTTAACGGCTTCGCTCGCCCTTTGCTCATTATCAGACATCAAAACAAGACTATTTACTGACATCTGCGACAGTAATTTTAGTCACTCTTTCAAAACACAAACCACCCAACCTTCAAAATGAAGTACACTTTCGCTACCATTGCTGCCTTCGCCTCCGTGGCCCTGGCTCAGCCCGCTTTCCTCAACAGCAAGTTCGACGTCCAGGAGGGCAAGCCTTTCACCATCAAGTACTCCGGCTGCGAGGGTGGCTGCACCATCACCCTCCAGAACGGCAAGTCCACTGACACCAAGGATGTTGAGGTCCTGACTGGTAAGTTTTCATGAAATCAATTTGCGCGAGGGCGTCCCTAACAAGCAAACAGCCACCGCTGAGGGCGACTCTTTCACCTTCACCCCCGGCAACCTGCCTTCCGACACCTACAACTTCAAGATTAAGAACAACGAGGACGGTACCATCAACTACTCCGGACAGTTCGCCTACGAGGGCACTGGCACCCTTCCCTCCAAGACCGAGGCCGAGACCTCTGCCGCTGAGACCTCCGCTGCTGAGACCACCTCTGCTGAGGAGACTTCTGCCCCCGCTACCACCGAGGCCACCACCCTCACCACTGTTTCCAAGCCTCTTATCTCTACCAAGGAGAAGACCACCACCGAGGAGCACACCACCATCCACACTCCCATTGCCACTAAGAATGCTACCACTCCCATCCCTACCACCAAGAAGGCCACCTCCACCGGTGCCAGCTCTACTGGGGGTAAGTTCATTTAACTCCAGATGTAACGGACTGTGCTAATATATCCTGCTAGGATCAGAGTCCACTGCTGCTGAGACCTCGGCTGCTGCCACTGGCAGTGCCACCACTGTCCCTGAGAGCGGTGCCGCTCGCATGACCTCATCCCTGGCTCTGATTGCCGGTGCCGTTATGGCCATGGTTTATCTGAACTAAGATATGGGCATGATGTTTATGCATTAGCGCAAGGGAGAAGAGCGGGTTGATGAGTTTCGACTTTCGGTGTATAATCTTCTTTAATGATGCCTCCTTTGATTTCTTTTCGGTTACCCCACGAGGCGTCTGCGGCCGGCGGTTCCCCTGAAGAAGCCGCCTGTGGCGGCTTCTCTGAGTGTTATGAGCGCCAGGTATTTTAGAACTCAATTGGACTCAATGTTGGTCTACCCTGCTACAAATGTTTCCATCGCTTGTCCCTTGTGTGATGTGATGTCAGGTGCTGTGTTGTGTATCACAGTGGTTCGTGCTTTGGCGGATAACGGCTTCATCTTGTCGTGGATGAATTACGTAGGACGTTTGCTCCTTCGTCTTGAATTCCTTACATGATCCTTGGCCGTGGACAAGACGCAGTTATGCCCTTGTCAGTCGTCTGCATTTCCTGTTGGTCATTACAGGTCGCACACGCAGGTACCATATGATCTGCCCTGCTCGGCCGCGGCCCAATTAGTGTTTCAGAATAACGATTTTTTCGACAGGACGAATGAAGATCAGGCTCGTTCGGTTGGTAGGCCGGCAGGCATGCAACCGAGGGGGGAAAGGATTTGGCTGCACTGCCCTGCTGGGTAGATCCATGATGTACCATGTGTTTTGAGATGGGGCTTGGCGGTTTGGGAGATGGCCAGGGCTTTTTTGATCATCTCGGTCGCGTTTACTCGATGCATGAAAGGATCGTCTATGTGGGCGATGATCCGATTCTGTTTGATGGATCGTCGTGCAACATTAACAAGAACAAAAGATGTCACCTTCCAGAGCGGTAATTAGAGGCTCTCTAGGTCAAACACCAGGACCGTGGAAGGATGAGCACAAGGGGACATGGCATGGGGCACTCGCGTGCGACAGGGCTCGGATATGCAACCCACAGGCCTGGCCAGCGAGATTCGGGAGACGGCCGCAGAAAAGGTGCTGGGGAAACAAGAGATGGGGGGCAAGGGATTTGGCGACTGGGACTGGATCGGATCATTGTCGATCGTTTTCTTGCATGTTTGAGAAACGGAGAGAGGTTGTGGGACAGTCTTGTTTCAACATTTGATTTGCCACGAATTGATTCAATTTGATGTCATCTAACTCCATGCTGCCTCCCTTAAGTACAAGTCCTGTGATCCATGATATACATTCCATTCCTAACATTCCATCTGTGGTTGAACAATCTCTGTCAGTGTCTTGGGTATCTTTCGTATAGTGTAAAAAATCCGACCAACAATGAAAAAACGCAAAGTGGAGAGAGACGCAAAAGAATATGCAGTGAATGAAAGCACCTTCTGTCATCTGTGCAAAAGAGAATCATGTAAGTGAAACGTGGAGCCGCGCGTGACAGCAGCTCTAAAGAATCCTTCCGGCTCACGGACTTCATCCTGTCTACCTGACGACATTGCCGTCCTTTCTCTTCACCATGGGATCCTCGCTGATGTGGGAGATGAGGAAGAGCACTTTTTACTTCATCATCTGTCGTCGATTCTTGGCGAGGATCCCAGCAGGTATCGCCATGTCAGCCCATGCACCGATTTCGCAGAGACCGTCCGCGTCACAAGCGGCGGCCGGACTGTAGGTTTCAGAGAGATCCGGAGGGGACATGTCTGTGGCCCGGGTGTTGGACCTCTTGGGGTGATAGCCGGGGCTCATGACACTCGGATGGGACCCCTCGGGACCGTTGTTCTCCATATCGAGGCGGAGGACGTTGGAGGCCGTGAGGTCATGGACGGAGCCGTTGACGGAGACGGAGGCGGGGCGGGTCGTCTCGGAGCCGGCCGGTGTGGAGGCGCCGAGAACAATGGTCCAGCCCTCGTCCATAATGTCTTGATGTTGAAGGGGTTCAGGAGCGGGCGTGGGCTCATGTATCATTGACATATTGAGGCCCGAGGTTGGAGGTGGTGGAAGCTCGTGGCCAAAGCCGACGCCAAAGCCGTTGACTTTGTCTCTATACACGGACTCTGACATCTCGAGGTTATCAAGGATGATGGAGGAGGAGGCCGACGAGGTGGGCTCGAAGATGTTGCTCTGATTGATATTTGCAGAGTCCATGGCTACGGGTTTGAGTTGAGATGTTGAGATGTGTTTGATCAACGGCAGAGGGAGGGCTGGAGAATGATCGACAGAGGTTTGATGTTCTGTGTTGGTTCGGCACAGAAGTGCAGTGGCGTTCTTGATGGGTGGGTGATCAGGGTGGCTGCGGCACAACAAGCCCAAGCACCGACAAGAGTGGAGGGGTTGATGATGTCCAGATAATTCTGTAATGGTAGAATGAGTAGAGAAGTCTAATCATTCTCAAATTTTGGTTGTTGAAGAAAGGTAGGAGAGAGAAGAAAGGAGAGGAAAGGAGGGTGAAGTTGGTCTTTTTGAACTCTCCGAATGCACATGTTGCAGCACACTGACGCAGCCAACCCTCCTCCTTCTCTTTCCCTACTTGGCCCGACATGATCAGAATGGCCAACCAGCAGCGACGTGGCAGCCCATCAACTTCCACCACCAACAGACGACATCCATCTCAGGCCGGTCTCGGGACCGACGCGATGACAGTCACCGGCCCTGGAGCCAACGGAGTGCGGCGCTCTCGCTAATCGCAGACCAATATGATAACCCAAAGACCCTGCATTGGAACTTGCGGAGCGAATCCGGAGCTCAACTCTGGGGAATGGTCTTGGTCGCAGCTCATAGTGGCGTGACTTTTACATACAGAGCCTCCTCTATACCGGTTTGGCCTTAGAACGTCAAGGCGAACGGAGCTATCATTCACCTGCCAGAGCTCCCCTAGCGCTCTCGCCTCACTCTTTCTTTCTCCGAGCGCCCGGTCAGATGGAACAGCTACAGCATGTCACTGATCAAGACATTATCCCCGCGATGTCAACATCCACGTCGTTGGTTGGCGCCATCCGTCGCATGTGCTGTGCCGTGCCGTGCTGCGCTGTGCAACTCGCTTCCTCGGTCTTACTGCTGTGAAGCAAGGGGTTGGCAACGGAGGGCACTCTGTTGGACACCACGCGGGGTTGATTTGAAAGGTTCCCCAAAGATTCCAGCATGAACGACGTGCCCTCGACTCATCCGAGGACCGACAAACCCACGCAAGAAAGAATTGGGCATCTCTACTCCGTATCTTTGGGATGACGAAATGCTCGCGATAGCAATGACGTCGACACCCGACGCCCCGTAGGGCTGGTCAGCTCTCGCTCAGCCAACACGACCAACACGACTCGTTCGTTCACTCTGTTGACATGATATTACGAATCAACAAAAATTAGGAATGCGGAAAAACTCGGCATCAACGCGTCTTCCATCGGCAGATTAATTCGCGGTAAGCACTTACATTGGGCATCTGTTGGTGTTGGCTGGCTTGGCAACGACCCAACGTCCGAGATGCTGTCACGAGGAAGTCGTTTTTGAGCCTCAATCGGTCCCCAATCAGGCAATGGCCGACAGGCATGAACCACACGGAGGGGAACTGACAGGTGAACCCTTATGGTTATCGCCTATTAGGTTTGTTTTCTCTTTCCCCATCCCGTAGCTGTGAGGGGATATCAATACGTGTTTCGCCACCTCAGAATGACGCACCCAGGACTCGACAACCTTTGTTACACTGTTCTACGACATAGGATGTCGTGTCCTACCCAATAAGAAAGCGATCAGTTGGAAAAACTGGAATCTAACTCCTTACAGTAGGTAGGATCCCCAGGACTGTCACTGAGTCCTGCTGCACCGTTGTTTCACAGACATCCAACAAGCCACCATTCCGATACTCCGATACATTCTCTATTATTCGCGCGTCTATGAGTCAATCGCTGTCTATTATCCTACCCAAACCCCTGGTTAATACCGCGTACACGTGATGCAGTACATCATCGTCGACTTGGTTGGCCAATTCCAACCACAAAGCTCTCGTCTTACATGCAGCATTCAACTGGACCTGGTCTTCTCCCCTCAAGGATCGCCCACTACCGCCCAATATGACGAATCTCTCGCCCGGCGTCTACTACAGCGCGGTTAAATCATGTTTATCCCTCATGGAGGGTGACTCACATGACCGAGCTCATTATGAAACGCATGAGGTCAGATCTCAAAGCTTCGTATGAGAAGGGCAATACCTCGAGCAGGGTCGAAATCAACCATCGCAGCACCTCCCTGGTTATGGTGTGGCCGGTGTTCGACTCCCCCAGCTTCACATGGTAACCTAGCTGAAATAGCATCATCTGGGCTTCCTTTGCGTGCGAGCGGGAGACCTTCTCATCGTTGGACGAGTGCATCAATACGATGGGCGTTGCCGTGCTGAATTCCTTCTCGTACTTGTCCCGGGCGTGTTCAGTCCATTCGAATTGACGGAGGAAGTGTGCCACGCGTTGGTGCCGTGCTTCTACTGACTGGTTGGGTAGCTCAAACACGGGAGTTGGGGAGACGGCTTGTGGGAAGGGCTGTTGCTGCTGGTTGTTTTGTATGCTGAGCATGCGAGGGTCAACCAAGCCGTTGCCCTGGCCAAGAGCCATGTCTTCGATGCCGCCTTGGCTGTGTAGGTTGTTTTGGGAGAAGGGAGGATCAGGAGTCAAGATCTTGCCCAGCGTCGCAACATCCTTCATGTCTCTGACAAACGGCATCCACCCCCCAAATCCGATGAAGCCTCCAATGGGTTTCTCCATCTCGAGGAGCGTCATCATGGCGACGGCGCATCCCTTGCCGATGCCTCCAAGGAAGACATTCTTCCTACCGATGAGTCGCGCTTCATCCTCAACCACCATATCGACCTCCTCCGCTGCGTACATAACGTGCCTCCACTGGTCTAGGCTCGCCGCCTCGCCGCACTCTAGCTGGGGGTGCTCGAGGCGGTACCAGTCTCGTCCTCCATTGGGATCCGAGAACGGGCCATCTGGGAAGATGAACCGGGTTCCTGGGGCGACCTGGCGGATTAGGGTGGGGAGGAGGGCGTTGCAGAGGGCGCGCTGGAACTCTGCCCCTGAGGAGCCGCGATCGTGGAGGAGGATGAAGGTGGAGTTGTGTATCGTTGCGGGTTCGACCACGTTTCTCTGTAGTTTCTGGCCCTCCATTGTGAGTTGGAGGTAAGTTGGTGAGTGTCTGTAATGACTTGATAGCAGTACTTGCCTTGCTAGGTTTATGTAGTTCTGAAGTGATATTCACACTTCCTGTGAGTAGCAATATGGCTGCTTGGCTTGTGGTGAATAAAGGCCGGGAACAATTGGCTCTTATACCTTTGTTGATGAATGGATAGGTAGGTGGGTTGTAACAACGCCAAATATGAAGGGTTCATTGTTCACATTGACATGATGTCGAGTGAACTCGAGTATAACCCGAGAGTGATTAATAGCATCACATCAGAGGCAGTACAATGATAGAATAGTTATGAAACCAAGACCCAGAACAATGCCATTTTTGAACCCCATCCTTTGTCCCATACCTGTTCGTATTCAAGAGTATGCTTGCTTGCTGTACAGTTATGCCCTAAACGAAAACAATGCTACCTAGTTAATACTCCTGAAGCTTCTTTCAACTTGCGTCAACGTCTGTGCCGATCGACCCAAACGCGCCGTTGCGTTCCCTCCTTTCGGCTTCCATACTCGCCGCCATGCTTCCCTTTCGCCGTAGACCAGGGGCCTTGAATTTCCTCACAACCTGATACGATCTGTCTAGCTCATTCTCAACAGCGCATCTGATCCTTAGGGCCGCCACAGCTGGCCACACGCTTCTCTCGCCCCTCAGGATCCAATAATCGAGCGTCTCCCGAGTGGGTGTCTCCAGCAGTCGTACAAAGTCTCCCGCCGTCACCTCAGGCACTAGCACCATGGAAGCGGCCGGAACTTGCTCGTCGACTAGAAAGCGGCGGATGCCTGCAGGCAGTAGGCGCAACGTATCTAGCTGGCGCAGGCGGTGTCTTATTTCCAGCCCTACCATACGAACCAGAAAGGCAGACACCTGAGTCGTCTTGCTCCTAGCTTCGACAAGGGACGGCCCATGCATGTCGGACTGGATAAAGGGAATGAGATACGGTCGAGCTTGGCTGACGATAAAATGGTTGACGTTGAATAGCTCAGCAATACGTCGAAGAGGCGAGTCTCTGTCAGAGTAGGACGTGTGCGTCCAATGTCGAAAGTCGATTGTGTTGGCCGGCGCCCAAGGAACAATGTTCTCCTGAGCATCCTTGCAAAGCATAGTTGTCTTGCGACGACCATATAGTGATGGCAAAGACGCATTCGATGCCACGGCAGCCGTCCAGATCAACTAACACAAGTTAGTATTGGCAGAAGCAGGGACTCAACGGCATCAACCTACCACATTAGGCGCAGTGAGGTAATTGAGGAGCGTGGGAACACCTCCTTGACCCTCTGTCGCTACCGTAATGTTCAAGACTCTCTTGCTGCGGTTATAGGCCTCTTCAAACGTTAGATCGCCAACGTTGGCCCTCACACACTCCTCCAGGACAGTGACATCAAGGAAGTAACCCTCTTTCGAGAAGCGACGGATCCTTCTAAGTAGGGTTTGCCATCGTGAATGGAAACTCGAAACGTTGCCATTCTCAGTCCCAGTCTTGGGCGCAAACGCCGACAGGTCGATACCATCACCACTCAAGACAGCAGGCAATTCATCCTCTGTATGGACCGCGACGAGGGCCGCGATCAGGGCGCCTGTAGCTGTGCCGGTGATGATGCGTGGGAGCAAGCCGCGCAAGAACAGAGCCTTGACGACGCCCAAGTGGCACATGCCAAATATGGCACCGCCCTGTAGCACCAGCGTGCTCCTCCCAAAGGCCTGCCTCGTGTCATGGATGCAGTCCAGCTTCATCTGCGTCGTCAGAGACGGCCCAGTTCCATGGATGGCCGACGGACTGGTCGGGAGGGCGCGAATGTCCTCGACTGCCTCGGCGATCTGTGTAATGTATTCATCGATAAGGTATTTCGTGCCGGCAAACGATCGGTTATATAGTTTGGGCGACGTGATATTCCCCAGGTTTCTTACGAGACCGGATCGTAGGAGGTTGACGAGCTGTTGAAAGTTGCCATCTTCGCGGGCGCTCGCGAGGGAGTCGAGTCGTTCTGCAATGAGTCGCCAGTCATAGTACTTGGACGCCGGGTTATTCCTCCTGTCGACGTGTTAGCAGCAGTCGCACAAGCATCACCAAGAACAAGTACCATAGATCAAGACCAAGAAGATTGTCCAGGTGTAGTGCAGCTTCTTCCCAGTCCTCGAAAGCCTCGGCAGTGCGCAAGATGTCTAACCACAGCTCGACGGGGCTCTTGCGCGAGTACCAGCTGCGCAGCTTCTGCAGCGACATGGTCAGAGACGGGATGCTGGTATACGCAGGCCAAGGGGAAGGGGTGTTACCCTCTGCCAGAAGCTGGCAACGTCGACGACGACACCCCAGACGGCGACAACTACCCCCATTATCGTTGCCGAGGGACGATCACAAGCACCATCGAAGAGGGCCGAAGGGGTCGGTTCGAGCGCGGCAGGAGGATCACGCGCATCTAACTAGGTCATGGTCGTATGGGGAGAGAGCAACAATGCCACATGCAAGACTATTTTTGGGCTTCAAGCCTAGATACCAAGAGGCGATAGCAAAGTTTTTATAGGATAAGCTTATGGTTGTATTCGTTGAACTGAACTGTTGTTGTTGGGTTCGTGGAGCTCTCCCCGCCCTTCAACAAAGTGCGAAGCTGGACGCTAATTTCAGGCATGTGATTGCCAATGAGATCACCAGACTCCAGACAATCTCCGGCATTTTGCCCATAATACCCATGCCAGGCGATGGCGCATGTGCTCAGTTTGACATCTATAATGCAATTGATACATATAGATACGCGAAAAGGATCAACCAGCCCTGCTACAGATATGCAGAACATCCTCACGAGTTGTCGCGATGCGCCAGCCAAGAGTTGCTGCCGATACACAGCCAATGATGGCTTTGGGTCACCCAGAGATCCGAGATTATCATGTATTATCAGAGTACAAACCGTCTCCTGTGCAGCTATCATCTTTAGGAGCTTTGAAACTTTCGCCAAACAAGATATAAAAATCACCTCCTAGTCATCATCGTCATCAATGACATTCCTCCGACGAGCTCTACCAGCCACCTGTTCGACATCACTGCCCTCAGCATCCTCATCGGGGCTGCGGTCTCGGGTTCTCTGCCTCTTTGAACGAGGCTTTTCGTCCTCATCCTCGTCCAGCAACTCCTCTTCGTCATCGTCGTCGGCCTGGCTGTCCATCTCTTCAACGTCACTGCCAACGATAAAGCCGTCGTCGAGATCGTAGCCCTCGTGTCGCCCAACGGCCTCGGCAAGTTCTTCGTCCGACTCGGACTCGCCTCTCCGTGGCTTGGGCCTGGATGAGCCGGGGGCACCACGCTTGCGGGATGACCCAAATCGGCGTCCTCCTTCAAGTTCTCCAATAGACAGGTTTCCGCGTCCAGATCGACCATAGCCGCCGTCCATCTTGGCCGCAGCATTCTCGCGTCGTCGCTGAGCCTTCATTCTCTCCTTCTCAGCCAGCTCGGCCTGCTTCTTTTGGAGTTCTGGGTCGCGGGTGGTTCGGATGATCATATCGCCGCCTTGTGAAGGCTTGCTGGCTTGTGCCATTCGCTCGGCCAGAATGGACAACGCATCGTCACCCACAGCCTTGTTGGGACGGACATTGTACTGCTCTGTGATGTGGCCAACTGTCATGAGAAGGTTGCTGTGCAGTTCGGCCGCGGCAGCGTAGTAGTGACCGTCGTGGATTTCATTGTAGGGCTTGTCGGCTGAAGGAGCCAATGCCTTCTTCTGGACTTCGTAATGCTCGCCGCCAATAGAGATTGTGACGGATCCGTCGCTCCAGCGGAAAATGTTGGTGTTGCTCTTGAGTTCGCCGGTGCTGTGATCTCTTCGAACTCGAGCGACGTGTTTGGGGTGTTGAGCCTTGGCGTTGGCCAGATCGAACTCGGTCGGCTGGAAGGTGTCCGGGTCGTATTCTTCGGGCATTATCTTGACAAACTTGGGAATACGCATTACTCGAAGCTAAGGGGGTGATTAGCGATCTGTATTTGATGAGGCGCATGACGAGACTTACCGCGCCATCCTTGGGTTTCGGAATTCTATGCCGATACGTCTTGACACCCATGACAACTCGATCCCTTGTCTGGAACTGCATCTGATCGTCATAGTCATTACGATAGCGCGCGTAGCTATCTCCTTCGGGGTCTGAAGCGAGGTCATCGTCGTCGAGGACGCGCTCCTTGGTGGACGCAACATCCTCATCACCCTCGTCACCGAAAAGGTCATCGCCACCCTCGTCGATGGGGTCAATGGGATCTTCTGAGTCAGACATTTTGCAATGTGAGCTTCAGGGAAAGTAAAGTGCCCGGTAAGAGATGGAGTTGGTGGAAAAGGCGAGCTGGTGCTGGGCGCGCAAAGCGAGAGTATGAAGTCGCGAGGCTTTAGTCTTAGTATAATTTAGCGATCTAGGCCTGAGGCTGACTATTCACTAGCCACAGCTCAGCCACGCACTCTGGGCAGCAGCGGGTCAGTGGAGAACAAACGCGACCAAACCTCAGGAGCAGCAGATTTCTCGCCTATGTTCCCTAAAATAGAATAGCGTGCCTCAGGTGGCCTGCAAAGCCAGCCGCAGGAGGAGCAAGGGAGCTTTGAGTGAGGTTCAGGTTCAGAGGGACCACCCAGGACCACCTCAGGAGCAGGAGCAGAGGGAAAGACCCGCGTTAGCGTGTGGCGCCTTTTGGGCAGTTACGGGGTACGTAGCCGCTCCGCTCCGCTCCATGCAGTGCTGTACCTTTACCAACGCCGACACCGACACCTCAAAAACCCCCTTTCTCGAACTGACGCTGCTGTTTGATATTCGATATTGAACCTGACATCGCGCAGCTTCGTCCAGCGAAAGAAGGACTTTTGATAGCGCCTTCCCCTCCTCCGACAGCAGCAAAAGACAACGCCCTCGATTCGCACGGCAACAACCAGCGACTGCATTGCAACCTGCACCCCTTGCGGTCTCCCTCTCACGCTCCCTCTCACCCCGCCTTTCTGCCAACCTACCTTACCTACTGCAACCATGTCGAATCTTTTTTCCGGCATGTAAGTACCCAGCATTCTTTGTTTGTCTCTGTCTCTAGTCTTTGTCCTGTCTGCTTTGTCTCCGCTGGGCGTTTTGCTGCTGCTTTATCTGAGGTTTCTTGCATCATGCCTCATGTTTGACGCATGTCATGAAGAGAGGAAGAGAGACATCAACGAGTGAGATGTGAGAGGCACAGGCAATGTTATTGCCCGCTGACCTCAGCCTCGTACTTCTTGTGCAAGTGCAACATCGCCAATCCATGGGTTTGATGCATTCAACCTTCTTGACGATGGCTCGAAGCCAATCATGCCGTCCTTATCTGGCGTCGCGGGGCAACTACCGAGTGTTTGAGTGAGGTCAGGTCTGGCTGTCCACAACCGAACTCTCACCATGTGGTTCCCTAGTACGACATCCAAGACATGTTTTCTCAGCATGGCCATGAGCGGCCCGACGCCGTTCCAGGCGTTCCCGGTCGCCGTTCACACTGTTCCGAGGCATGGGAGTCTTTATCAGCCATCGATGGCGATATTGCAAATCTCAATGTCGAGGATTTGGCATGACGCAGAGCCTCTGACCATATATCATGGCGGCTTTGCCTCCCTAACAAGGGCGCCACGGAACCACGGCCGCCTTCTCCAAACGAGGCGCTTTGCTGCAGCCGTCGTTGGCGGGCTTAGCAATGTTTCAACCAACTGCACCCGTCTCAGCATAGTGTGCTGCCACCTCAACCCATCCTGACTCTGCCATGCCAGCTTGATCCGGCCTCTCTTTGTTTTCTCTTCACTCTCTGGTCTCGCACTGACAAGACTTGTATAGTAACGCCCGTTTCCGAGGCGGCTCAGCTAAGCCCTCTGGCCCTCAAAAGAGCCCGACCTCGTCCACTGCTAGCCAGCCGCCACCTCCAGAGACGTCATCTCAAGGGAGTCAATCCTCGGCGAGCCTGGCCCCGAAAGTTCCTCCTCTGCCCAACTCTCCTTCGCTCGCCCAGACCATCGGCATGGATGAATCCAGTGGTGCCGTGGCCAGCGACGACCTCATCTCTGCTTATCACCTGCCTCGACCTCTCCCCCTCTGGCTCAATGCCCAGTATGCCAAGCACATCGTCAAGGGAAATTTCATGACCCTCAGCGCTCGACCCAAGACTGTTGAGCAGGGTGAATGGATTGCGCACCAGGGTATGCTGCTTCACGTGACACCGCTTCTTTACATATGCTAATTCATATCAACAGTTGTTGAGCATTATCGCAACCTCTGGAATTTTGTCCGGGTGCTTCATGAAAAGGAAGATGATGGAAGCTCCATCTGCAACTCGACTTCCTGCCCACGCATGTCGGCTGGAGCGTAAGTGGTCATTTGCCTAGGTGGTTCATTACATATACTCACACTACCAGGAACCACTCCTTCACTTGGCTCAACAGAAATAGGGAGCCCGTCGAGCTTCCAGCCTCTGAGTACATGACACTGATGCAGCGATGGATCTCGGGCAAGATTGACGACACCAACATCTTCCCGACCGACCCCTCTGGAGTCTCGTACTCACACAATTCCGCCATCACCACCACACCTCTCTCCCAGCTGACCAACCCCGGTGAGCCCGAATGGATCGGCAAGCGATCGGGCTTCCCTGACAAGTTTGTCGACATTTGCCAGATGATCTTCCGACAGATGTTCCGCGTCTACGCCCATCTGTACTGGGCTCACTTTACCGAGCCCTTTTACCACCTCAACCTTGAGAAGCAGCTCAACAGTTGCTTCTCTCACTTTGTGCTGACGGCTACTGCCCTGGACATGTTGAAGCCTGCTGAGCTTGAGCCCATGCAACCTCTGATCGATCTCTGGGCGGCCAACGGAACCTTCCCACCGGAGTCCAAGGCTTACGAGTATGCCAATCTCCGGGCGGGCGAGCGTCTTCTGCAGCTGTCCGGCGTGAGCCAATAAACCAGGGCGCACGTTGTCATAGCCGTAGCGGTGGGGTCGTACGGGAAGCGGGAGGAAGCAGAGCATCCGTCAAACGGATCAGGGAAGATGTGTACAATCTTGGAGCCATGTATCGAGACTGGCATTTGGAGGATCAGAAGTGAAAGAAGGAAGGGCAAAGCATATTTCTGCAGGAACAGAGAGCTGCGGATTGGAGTTTCGGGGCCTCGACAAGCT
This sequence comes from Fusarium vanettenii 77-13-4, assembly GCF_000151355.1. Lineage (NCBI taxonomy): Eukaryota > Fungi > Ascomycota > Sordariomycetes > Hypocreales > Nectriaceae > Fusarium > Fusarium vanettenii. Next base: position 1,781,859 of record NW_003315881.1, read on the forward strand.
TGAGCTTCGTATAGGAGTTTGGCAGTAGAAGGCGAGATGGAAGATGGAGGAAACACGCAAACCGGCCGGCGGCTTTGCGTCTTTTTTGTATCATCAGCACTTCGAGGCTTGCTTCGATCAAATACGAATTGATTTCGCTCATTGGAAACAAGGACTCTCAGCAAAGAAAGATGGCGGCCAAATTCCACGATTATAACCCCCAGTCCCCATACGCCATTCACACAAGTTCGTACACGCATATCAAAATCAGAGATGAATGCCTCAACCACCCTCGGGCTGCTCACTGCATTGCGCGCCCACCTCGCTGATCTTGTATTCGACAATGATGGGCTGGTTCTCCTCAACGATGAATCTGCCGGAACCTACATAGAGCTTGTCTTGGAGAGGCTTGAGGCCAGAAGCGTTTGTCTCGAACCTAACCTGGACGACTATGGACATCAGCCAGGGGATTGACGAGTATACCAACAGACACATGGCAAGGATGAGGTATTCAAGTGGCATCTCAAAGCGCAAGGCTGACGGGAAGGACAAACTCACAGGCGTTCCCAAACCCCGTGGTAGTAGCATTGCCGTCCCCACGGATGACCCTGCCCTCATCACCGGCCACCCCGACGACACCGTTATAACTGAAACGAAGCATGGCGCCCGACATCGAGTCCCTCGCGACGCTAGAGACATCGAGGCGGACTCTCTGGCCGTCCGGGTCGCGGCGCAGAAAGTCGCTCCCGTGGACAAAGGTGGCCTCGAGAGGGGGCTCGTAGCCAGGTTCGGAGACGAGGGTGCCGAGATTGGGGACGAAGGGGATGTTGAGGAGGTCTGGGTTTATGACTAGGGGAGCGTCGATGTAGATCTGTTCGCGTAGTGTCAGATAAAAAGGGGTTAATATCACGAAGCCGTAGACATACTTGTGCTGTAAACGCAGGGATGAGGATGGGGAAGTTGGCAAACTTCATGTTGAGAACCGCCAGTCTGTCGTCGAGCGTTCGATATCATTCTCCTTTTCCCACGTTTGATGGGGACTGAAAAGGGGGGGATTTGATCACCAAGGGGGGAAGGCAATTCGTTTGTATTTTTGATTCTCCCCCTTGTTTTCGCTTCTCGGCTCGCGATGTTTTCCTTTCGGCGAAGGGAGTTTTCCCCCTCCCCTCCTTTCTCCGGCGCCCGAAGCCCGTCCCCGTCGTCGCATTATATCTGTCTCTCTCTTTTTTTGCTCCGAGGCCGCGACGACGGGAAGGGGTGTCATGTCTTGTGTTCGCGTGGGAAAAGAAAGTACGTGCCCCCAAGCGAAAGGGGCGGCGTCTCGGTTGCATGGCACACAATGCGGCACTGGGGGGAAAAGGTCGAGAGTATCTACCGAAGGGAAGCTTTGTCGTTGTTCAAGAGCGAGCCTCTCTGTGTCACCGAGGGACGGACACGGGCGATGGGCCATGATGATAGGGTAGGCAACAACGCGGGGGATTCGTGGGGAAGAGGTTCACAGGCGATCTGGTGAGAGGCAGCATCACACATCACAAGGAGTTACGATCACGAACAAAGAGAGACTTGGGATATGAGATGGTGTACGATGATAGACCTTTGCCCAGCGACGGCAAGACAACGAATCAATGTCTCGTCCCGCAGCGTCCCTTGGACGACCGAAACCGAGTCCATGGAGTTGACCATCTCGACGACTCCAGGCAAGGGGATGAAGATGGGCTCGAATAGCCATCGTGGGTGACTCACGAGTCACCATGGCACAGATCTTGGTCGCGGCGCAATACAACGATACCACAGCCAGGCCCAACCATCTAGTCTGTCGTTGGGCCTTACCGACAGTTGTCGATATTATTTTGGTGAGTCTTGGTCGGTTTCAGCCTCTCCTCTCCTCCCTATCCGTGGATCTCTATGGAATCGGTTCGAGGTGGCTCATCGACAAGTTGACGTTGCGTCCCTTGTGCACAACCAATTACCGGGCCGGCCATTGCGGCACTGCAACCAACCCCATGGACTCTTGGACTGGCAGAACGGCTAGAACACATGGAATCTCAGGCCACACCTCGGTCCGAGTGTCGTGATGGGATGGTCATGTTGAATGAATGTGGTGTCAAGGAAAATCTCCCCCGTCGGCGCAAGCGAGGCTCATGCTCACCTCTTCGTAACCAGCATGGAAGACAGCGATATTCCGGGAGCCACATCCACATCCGCATCGTACCTTTGAAACATGGAGCAAGATCCTGCTGTCCGCAAATAGGTCCCGCAAAGCTATCGCTGGATCTCGGGGGGGCTGTCGTCCGTCCTGTCCCGTAGAGGTCGGGGATCCCCCCGCTTACTTCCATGGCAGTCTTTGACATCGGAAACTGCCCCAGCCTAGCAAGCCACTTGTTTCAGAAGTACGACCAGTTGTGAGGTCGAGTGGCCACGGAGCTTCTCCAGTCACCCGGATCCCTGGACCCCAGATGTGGCGGAGCACTGCTCACTGCCCTTCACCGCCGGACTTTTTTTCTTGGGCTTGAGCAATAGGGTAGTATACGTCGAGACCCAACATCATGTTGCAGAGAAGGAGAGAGAGCAAGATGGACCCCCGATGCTGCAGTCAGAGAGAGTGTGGCTTCCAAGAATGGAACCTTTCCACGCCCAGCTTCGTGTTGCACCCCAAGATAGATGTCAGGAACCACCTTTCCTGCAGGTGTAACTTGATCTGAGAGGATCATGCGGATGATATCATGGATGGCTGCTTTACGAACTTGGGTTGCATGTTTGCCGAGTGCATGCTTCCGTGGACAAGAAGCAAAGTTTCAGATCTTGCAGTCCATCATCGTCCATCTCGACGCCGTGGCTTCAATGTCTTTTTGTATCGTGAACGGTGTCTCAGATTCGCAAATAGAACTCCATTTGGGAGTGTAATTGCACTTGCCAGACCAAGGCTAGTCCTGTTGAGGACTGCCTCGTCCGTCTAGACCTTCAAGAGAAGCACAGCATGCCCAGTCGTCGTCGACATGCCGTGGGCGTCATTGCAGATCCCCGGCTGCGACATGGTGGTCACACAGTTGACGTTTTCCAGGTGACCAAGATTTCTGTATCATGATCAACTCTATGTCTCCATGGCTATGTCCCCATGGCATCTTCCGGCCAACTTGGAATCCCTGCGGTCCAGGTTCGAGTAGTTTTCAGTTGGTATCCGTCCAAGTTTCAAGAGTCGAAATAAGAGGTGGAGTACTATAGGTCAAGCATCATCCTCAAACGAAAATAGGGTCTTCTCTTGGGTTTGATCCTCCCCTCCAGCCTTTCGGTCCACAGCCTCGCGAACTCGCATGACGACTGCCTGGTCAAGGCTGGCGTCGTCGAGGCTTTCTCGAACAGTGCTTGGAAATGGTAATCTCCAGACAGGTGGATCGTTATGCTGAAAATTTCTTCACCTTCACATGTGGGCGCGGGTCCGAACTCTTGTCAGGGATACCCAGACCGCATATTCGGAACGCGAGTTTTTCCTCTTGGCATGGGTGAACTCTCTCCTAGCGACACTGGGACTGGGAATCCTGTTGTTGCTCGACCTGTGTATGGTCCAGGGTGGTCTGACCCCATTGACATCAGCTTTCACATGGAAGCTCCCAGTTGTAAGTGAGTTCTGGGCCATGGGGATCCTCACTAGGATGTAGGAGGGGATTGGGGACTGTCCAGGGTCCAGGGTCCGAGTCATCCTGATACCAAACCAGACTTGCTGTTTATGGAAAGAGTTTCGGAGGTTTCGAGGCTGCGTCATTGCAAAACATCCAGCCTTGGCCGGAATATCTCGTAGGTAGGTCAGACAAGATAATACCAGATAGACGTCATGGGTCATTGGGATCAATGCTGCCTGCACCAGGTCAGGAACCAGAGACTGGATGCCTCTTTGAAACCGACATGACCGATCATGGCAAAGTTCTGCGTCGGCGGCGTGGGGGCCAGCGATTGCGGCCGAGAGTCAGAGTCATAATGGCGGTATCAGCAATGCTCGCCAATGAGTGGACGAACTGTGATTGTTGGGCAACGACTTCGGGCGGCGCTCTACCAAGAGGATTGTGAGTAATCATGTTAGTGCGGTGATGAAGAAGCCATTGAGAGCAGCTGCAGGCCCCTTCTTGTCAATGCGGCCGGCCTCGATATGTGATGAGGCTCTGGGGATGTACAAGACGCAGCTCTCGGTAACCACAGGATGGGTTCGAGAAGACCCGAGAGAAAGAGCACAGCCCACTCGATGGCCGAAAATGGCCAAAGAGAACCGCGTAGGGAGCAAGCCTGGCTACCTGGTTGCTTGGACAGGCAATCTTGGAAGCACATGGGCATGTCGAGAACGGCGCGGACCCAACCAAGATCAGCCCTCTGGGCAGCCAGGGCAGCAGAGACGGCTCGCCTCACCAAAGTGATTGGATGTGATGGCAGCTTGGGCCGTTTTGGACGGCGCCGGCCGTTGACCCAACCTGACCCTGCCGGGACATGATCCGAAGGGGCCAGGTGGTGACAGAAATAAACGCACACCTCTTACAGGAGCATTGAGGGTCTTGATGATGCGCCTGATGTCGTTAGCAGACGGTTTAGCTAAAATGAAGGGGAAACAAGACGAGTCGGTGAGTTTCGACAAGAGGAGTGAGGAACAAGTCATCAAGTTGAGCCTATACCGCATCGTCAAGCGTACTCATTGAGGGCATTCGGGGCCGATCTGCAGGTCGACTCTTTGTGTGTGGTGTTTTCTTTCGGGTGCGGGCCCGGAAGTGAAGGGTTCTCTGGGTTCGAGGCATGGATCGAGTCGCACACCGAGCTCCAAAACCCCAAAGCCATGACGCTAGAGCATCTAGGATCCGTTCGTAGAGGAGCTAGTCAGCAGGAGCAGGGGTAAGCAGGGAGACGAGGAGCCTGACTTTTTCCTCTGGTCGCTCTGGAGTCTGGAGAGGACGCGCACGCGTGACGGGTCGGGTCCCATGAGAAACACACCGACAAAACAAAGAGCTCGAGGTAGACACCATGGCCGGCCCATATGCGGCCATGAAGCACAGTGGAGCCGTGAGATCAGGCTGTTGAGCCTAGTGGTTAGACGTAGGACAGGACAGACAGGGAGAGGGCGTGCGGACGTGCGTGCGTACGCATCATGTACGCGCACATGTGGGAGCGTGGGAACGTGAGCGCGTCCAGTGCAAGTCCAGCCACCCAGAGCCAGAGCCGTCAATGGAGGGATCTCTTGGCTCGAGATGTTGCTTGCGAATCGGACCATGGCAGCAGCTTGGTACGTGATATCGACGATGGTATCGCAGCCGCGCGCGGGGGGGAGGAGAGTGGTGTTGTCCATCAATCATCAAATAGCGGCATTGGCGGCGGGATGCCGCTGTCAAGTTTCATGATGCCTGCGATATCCTATCGTCGAGATGGCCGAGGTGCGCCGAGTCTACTTGGGGCACGGTGATACTCGGCTCAGCTTGCGTGAGATGTGAGAGATGCCTGACAGCTTGGGGGGCTTGGGGGGAGAGCTCAGCTCAGCTCAGCTCGGTTGAGTTCAGATCCGAGAAATCCCAGATCCATTACCGAGGACCCCGTACATCCGCCTACCTACCTAGGTAGGTCAATACGCAGCATTGAATCTGTGGCTGCCCTGGTGATGAAGGCCGCGATGGATGACGGGCACCAGGATGAAGCCGGACGGGATACGAAGTCTCGGTTCAAGGTGAGGCGAATTGACCATGGACCATGGATCACCGTAGCGCGTACAATGTATGGCTCAGGCACAGCTGGGGCTGGCGGTAGCTCCAGAGCCAAAGCTCGAGGCAGAGAGCTGTCTAGACTGGATGCCAATATGGAGCAGTCAATGCCGTCTGTTGCACGTTGCGTCGTCTCAGAGCCATTAGACTTATCCGGGGCGCGCAGTGTAGGAGTCTCAGACAATTGGAGGTCCGGCCTTGTTCGGCGTCAGCCATCGGTACTTGGACTGGTACGTACCGTAGACCGTGACCGCGCTCCCATTAACGCGCTCTTTTTACCCCACGGCCCACCAGAAAGACCGTGCAATAGGAAGCTTGCCATTTGCGTCGGTGGCTCTCGGCTGATGCAGAAACGAAGCCCAGTGGCCGTGGCATCAGACCCAAGAGAAAAATAGCGTCCGTCCCTTGGTGCCCAACGTCTGGAACTTTTAGCTTTGGCCTGGGCTGGGCTGTCCTGCCCGTCTTAGGTTGTCTGTCACCTCAAAAGAGGAGAGGGCTTTTGGCTTTGAAAGGGAAGGCGGCCGGGCCGGTCCAGCAGCGCCCGAGGCTAAACCCTTTGACAGAGAGATGTTTCTGAATGAGAAGTGATACTGGACTTACTAGGGACGCCAGTTGGGCAGGGCGTCTTCCATTTCTGGACCTGTGCAGTGCCGATATAGGGCGTATCAAGTTTGGCACATGGCTTCCCGCGATTAGATCCAGCCCGGCCGGTCTGCCAGGGCTGTGACAAGCTCCTTGGGCATGGATTTTCTTTGCTTTTTTCTACGCCGTCTTGCTGGATGCTTCATGCTCTGGATCCATATGCCTCTTCTCCGTCGTCTTCTATGGTTGCTTCCTTTCTCATCGAGCCCGCTCGCGTGTCAGTTCCGGGACACCATGAACCCCCCCCCCTTCTTGCTTCTGCCCCCCAGCAGCTCCCAACCCGTACCCTCCCATGGTCCCTCCCCCCTGGTAACCCTTCAAGCCATGACACCACCTAGTGGCAGTTACTGGCTAGGCGCGCTCTTGTGAGCGTGGGGTTGCCGGGATGGTGGGCAGGTTTTCTGGGCAGCGAGCAGCAAAACCATCGCAGAGCACGCAGCGCAGCCATCGACGATGGCCTCATTGCACAAGCACCGCCCACAGATAGATCAGATCACGGCCTGATGGGGTAGAGAAGGGGCAACAAGAGACCCCAAGGCCCGTACAGACCGTACAGAATAGAGCGGCGGTCAAGTGACGCCGGACCATCTTGATGCTCACACGAGCTCACCACGACGAATGGCAGAAGGGTAGCCATGTTAATCCTCTTCTTGTGCCGAGCTCGGATGCCACATGAGGAAAATCCCCTGCTTGGTGTGGACGACTAGGCCCGTAACTAGACGGCGGCACAGTCGGTTTGCATCTGGCATGGCATCTCATCAACGCCGTCGTTGGTGTAGCTACCACAAATCTCGCTTTTTTTCAGTGTTGTCCATTCGCGAGACGCTGGCCCCGTTACGTATTGTTGTTTCCACCACGATGGCGATATGGAGTCCATGTTACAGATCTAGCTGGGTGCCATCATCACCGCTACTATGACTACGCACATGCCAATCCGATGACGGTCGTGTCGATTGATTGTTGACACTGGGAGATGGGTAGTGATCCGTCGACACCACCCCTCGCACTAAAGTTGGCTGGTGAGCCTTGAGCCCTTCTCAGCCTTTTTTTCGCCTGGTGTGCTTGGCTCTTCTGAGGCCTGCAAAGCCTGACCTACGCCTCCACACCCACATCTGATCTGGAGACCTTAGAGATGCTCTTATTCATCTCGATGGATGGGTGGTTCGTTGATGAATGGACGCTCACTCACACGGTTTCTTGCTTGCTCACTCACTCATTCCTTGCCTGGGCTCTCACTCATTCACCTTTCTGCTCATCCTCGCCTCCTCACCACTGTAAATGCACACCCATATAAAATATCGCTCGGCACACCCACGGGCAACCCGAGCAAGCCCATTCCCGTTCTTTGTAGAGCTCTCTTCGGAGGCGGCCCCATCCATGGCCGGGCCAGGTGGGTCGGGCTCTCTCACCCATGAAGCTCACGTCTAAGAGGTCCCTGTGAGCCCCGAGAGACCTGTTCCATGGCCGCGTTTCTTCAAGCCTGGGTATCGCCGTCGATGGATATGGATATGGATGTATGTACTTGGCTGGTGCTCCACACGCACAAATGCCGGGTGTCTGCCCCGGTGAGGTACAAAACCCATAGCAGGTCCTCGCATCCCATCGAGCTGCCGGCTGATGAGTCCATCACGCTTCCCAAAGTAGCAGTCTGTTGTCGTCGGGTTTTGCCCCTGCTTTCTGCTTTTATACCCAGCCCATACAATCCTATCCTCTTTTGTTTCGGCCGCAGACGACCCCCGAGATCTGGAGTGCAGCATCCATCAACGCCATCCATCCATCCATCATCCATCCATCCCTCCACCACCGCCCGTTGCCTGTATAAATCGTACTGGTCTCCTCTGCGTATCACGCCAAAGAGGACGCAACCAGGAAACCACCCCGGCCGTCATCAGCACCTACCTACCTATCGAGAGCCTAGGCCACACACATCCGCCCGCTGGGTAGTACACATCCATACCTCTTTTCTGGAGACGGACGCACACCTTGTTTTCCAACTGCTGTGGTGAGTGCTTATGGTCCCGTCCATCTCCTTGTCGTCGTTCGTTGCGCGGTGCGCTGCCCTGCGCTGCATTCTGCACTGCAGTAGCGGTAGCAGTAGTAGCAGCAGTTGCAGTAGCAGGACGGAGGTTCAGTTGCGCGCTTCTCTGTTTGGTTTCCACCCTCCCTCTTGTTGTCGTTGGCTGCTCAAAGTGAGCATCGGCCGTTGAGCTTGTTGCCCTTCCCGTCACTTCCCGTGCTCGCCGTCTAAAAGTTTCCGGCTTCCCGTCCGCGGTCCATGCCATGCCATGCGATGCCGTGCCATTATTGCCCCATCTTCTCCCACCAGCCTCTTTTCGATTTTTTCCCACACACTCTCGCCATCATTCACAACCAGAGAGATCCCTGAATACCCTCATTGTCATTTTTGGGTTTGCCGGCCTCAGCCTCACATAAAGGATCCTGCGGTTCTTTTTTTGGGTTCAAGGCAATACGAAACACAAGTTCATGAAACAAAGCCCTACTGCGTACGCACGCATCAACACCAAACCCCACGCTGCCTGTTAGGTTTTCCCTTCTTCTCCATCCCGTCGTCTGCTGCGCCCTGGACTGGACAGAGAAAAGAGAACCTGGACGGCTGAGCCCATCATCCATCATCCTTCTCTCCATTCATCCAACCCTCGGTAACAGGATCTGGTACCAGAGAGGTACGAGCCGTTTACCCTTCTCCCCCTCACAAAATCGAGTCACCATTGTCGTACCCTTCCATGCCTTGGCCCTGGCCTGCCACTTGACCCCACCCAAGCGCCCACTCGTACAGGACGGACAGTACCTCAGATTCTCACGCCCACGCCCCGGTGCTAAAAACCGCTTGTTCAAGTGCCAAAAATACACACCCGTCCATCAAGTGCCCCCCCGGTCACCTCAACTCTCCCCCCCCGTCCTGTTCTCCATCCATTCCCATTCCCCGTCCCCGTCCCGCCCGAAGGCTCCCCTTCTGCTCACCGCTGCACACCAAGCATCGATTCACTGACTCCCACACGCAAAAAAAAAAGATCATATTATTTCCCGCGCCCCTCCCCTCAAAACCCAACCTCTTCGCTTTCCTCTCTGTGCCTCGTGTGCTCTTCTTCACCTTGACCTTGGGTCTCATCTTGTCCTTCTTCAGATTTCACCCCCTTGCCCTTCTTGGCTTCTCCTTCTCTTTACAGCCTCTGCTTGTTTCTTCTTTTAAACACTCCCCCCCACACATCTATCTTCCTCTCCTCCTCCTCTCCTCTTTTACATATACCCACCCACACAACCACACATTCACTACAATGACTTCAACATTCCCAATGCAACAACCATTCTATCGTCCAGCTCCTCTGACCGTGGACACGACCCATTCACAGAAGTACTTCGAAGACGAAGACAACAGCGTATTAGACGACAACATCCTTGACCAGAACAACATCGACTCCGGTCTTGAACTCTCGCCCCCCATGGCTGACAGCCGCCGAGAATCTTTTGCCGTCGGGCCTCCTCTGTTCTCCCCCAAGACTGAGGATTGGCAGTCGGTCGACATGCAGTCGGTTCCTTCAAACAACCCCTTCCTGGACCAGCACAGCAACAACCCCTTCATGCGCCTCGACCAGAACCAGCCCAATGTCTTTGCTCAAACAGCCAACTGGTCCGGTACTTGCACTCCTCTTCATCCCTTCGACGGTGTCCCTGCCGAGTATGATGCGAATGCCTCCATCTTCCAGCGACCCATGGCCGGCCCTACGCCTTTCACAAATGCCGGAAACATGTTCACGCCGCTCCCCGCCGGTAACCAGTCCATCCCCACTTCCCCTCAGAAGGAGTGGATGGCCCCTCACCAGGCTATGAACAAGAAGATGCGACCCAACAGCCCCGCTATCCGCTCCCATAACGATATGCGACGAGGCGATGGCATCCGCAAGAAGAACGCTCGCTTCGATATCCCCGCCGAGCGCAACCTCAGCAACATTGATCAGCTTATTGCCCAGTCTACGGATGAACAAGAGATCAAGGAGCTCAAGCAGCAAAAGCGCCTGCTTCGCAACCGACAGGCAGCGTAAGTCACTTCCCCACTCACCCCGACCCTTGTCTGATGCTAATACCCCACCAGCCTTGACTCAAGACAGCGCAAGAAGCAGCACACTGAGCGTCTGGAGGATGAGAAGAAGCAGTACACGGCTCTCATCAACGACATGGAGGAGGAGATGACCGAGCTCCGCGGCAAGCTTGAGCAGCTTCTCCTGGAGAAGCAATCATACACCAACTACATCGAGAACCTCAACCTCGAGAAGGAGGAGATGATCCGCTCTCACACCATCGAGACTGGCGAGCTTAGGAAGAAGGTCGGCGTCCTCACCGAGCATGTGCAGCGACTCGAGAGCACCGCCGTGCCTTCCAACGCGACCGGCAACAACGGTTTCTCGGGTGCCTTTGACGACATGAACGACATGGGTATGGGTGGCGCTTGGGATGCATCCAACTTCCTTCACGACTACCCCGTCGAGCCCGAGGTCAAGCAGGAGATGGCCATTGTTCCCGCCAAGAAGAACGAGAACAACCCCTTCAGTGTCGAGGGTGAAAAGCCCGCCGCTCAGGGTGGCCTCCTCTTCATGCTCTTCCTCGTCGGCGCCTTTGTCCTCTCGAGCCGATCAACCCCATCGATCCCCCGCGTTTCCGAAGACGTCCGAGCTGCCTCGGCCACCCTTCTGGACAACGTCCTCAAGGATGCCGGTGTCAACTCCCAGTCAGCGAGCCTCCAGGCGGCTGCTCCTCAGCCCTCTGGTGCCGCCAACTGGGGCAACGCTATGCCTATGAACGACATGGTGATGGAGGGTGTCGCGCCATCGATGCTTGCTGAGCTCGGTGATGCACTGACCCAGCCGACACAGGAACAGACCAACGAGCAGATCTTTTCCCTGTCGGCGGCCCAGTACAACGGTGTCAACTCGCAGGAGTTCCTCCAGAACGCTCCCGAGAGGTCTTCCCCCAGCCAAGGTCGCCGAAACTTGGCCGATGCCCTGGCATCGATGCGAACCACAAACAAACAAAACGGTGCAGCAGAGGTCTACACGCGCTCTCTCCTCTGGGATCAGATCCCGAATGAGGTGGTGCGCAACTTTGCGAAAATGGTGGCAGAATGCAACAACGCGCAGAATGAGCAGCAATGCAACGAAGCAAGGACATGATGAAGACACGGATAAAAAATGTCACGATGACGACACTCACGGCTTTTGTTTCGTGCTTAATGCCTTTGATTTATTTGGTTCTTTTTCTTTCTTCTTTTTATTTCCTCTCAAGTCTTTTTCCTTGAGTTGGCTTGATCGATTTCCTTCCTCTTTCTGGGGGATGAGCCGCCATATACTCGACGTCTCTCTCGCGCACACCAGACCTGTTGCTCACGCACCCAAACGGACGGTTTTCTTTTCTTAACTTCCCTTTGTCGTTTTCTTGTGGATTTGATTTCCTACTTCGGAGTCGTTTTTGATTTCCTATGGATCTATCTAGCAAGCGAGCGAGCATTGTTTTTTGTGTGATTTCCTCTGTCTTGGATTGGAATTCGTCTTTGCGTTTGTCTTGAAATTGGATACCTCTGCACTTTTTCCTGGGTCACGGCGAACTTGGAGGCGGCGGCGGTGTGGTGTAGGTTGAACAGGGAGGGGGGTTTGAGTCGACGGGGTAGGACTTGCAAGCGCAGCGACGGCGGCGGCGAAACAGTAGCCAGCCAGCGGTCAGCAGCAGCAGCAGACAGATTCTCTACAGGGGCCCAGTCCAAGTGAGTCTGGACATTATTTGGCGGGACGGTTTTTCTTTGGATCTTATGGAAGGGGGGGGGTTGGGATGGGTGGATATTGGACGGATATGGGATGGACCTTTGGTATGGGCATGGGATTGATGGGTGAGATCAGATGAGATGGGATGGACGAGATGGAGATTGATGGATGCATACTGTCCGATGAAGGACGACAACGACTGAAATGGGCAATGATGACGAAGATATGAAGCTCGTCGATGAACCATTGTTTTTTGTTACATTCTTGAAGCGACCCCCAGCCCCAGGTGGCCTGGCATTTTTGGTTGCAAGATATTTATGACTTGGATTTTCAGTTTTTACATTTTCATTCATGGAGCGAGCATTGAACAAGGAAGAAAGAAAAATGTCCATCTCAATATGCTATATAGCCTTGTATTTACTTTGGAAGCAAGCAAGCATCTGAGCCTCTGGAGGTGGTAGAGCAGCTTGGCTTGACTTGACATAAAAGCGAACATATGAATATTGACCATTGTATCTATCTTTACTGCCTCGTGCCATCTTTGCCAGATTTGGCTGTTTAATGCGACGACTGCGCCCCAGCAGAGAAGAGAACGGCCGGTGGCACAGCCCAACGAAGGATGATTAGAGTCCTTACTTGGGCTGACTTGACGTGACGGATTGATACACTTTCCCCCCGGCCAAAAAGGTCATCTGGGCAAACTACGTAGTAGATAGACAGAAGACAGCGGGCATCATCAGGCCTTGACCAAAACAAGGGAAGCGCCCGAAAGGCCCGCCGCGAGACAACTTGGTCTAAAGTGAAACTAGTGTAGTTGAGCTACCAAAAAAGGGTGTCCAGTTCCAAGACAATGTCTTGGCGGCGCGCGGCGCTGGGACGGCACGGGATGCGGAGATGGATGGGAGGGGTTGCGTCACTGGCACTATCTCTCTTGCTTCAGAGTCCCCTAAAGAAGGCCTCATGTTGAGATATGCGATTCTTGTCCAATTCTTCGATTCACGATGCGCTCACACCCTAGTGAGACTTTTAAACTATGTGCAAAAAAAAAAAAAAAAAAAAGGCTGCTCGTCCTGCATCTGGAAGTCTTTGGCCGGTGTTCCGGTGCTTGTAGAGACCTGCATCATGCAGACCTCCAAAGGCAAGATGCGGCTTGTCGGGGGGATGGGTAGGTTGCCCGCCACAGTCTCAAGACGGGGGAGAGTCCTAGAGTAGAGAACAGTAGGAGTTGACGCCTGAAATCTAGGCAAGAGACCGGCCTTGGGCTGCCTCAACACCATGTTCCCGCTGACACTCTCTCCTCTCTTCTCCTCAATCTTCAGCCAGCCTTGCTCTCTGCTGGCTAGTTCCATGTGTGCGTGCAAGCACAAGAAAGCACTGGTTCATTCATGCATTGTGGCCTCGAACCTGCGCGGGCCGCCATAACAGGCCGCAGATGAGCACCTGCAAAGACCCAATGGGATGTACTCAGGGCTGCTGCAAAAGAGGTCATTGGGCAGCAATGGACAGCGCACTTTGGGGATTGGTCGGGGCTTTGTCACGGGGTGTTGGACTTGAGAGAAGAGACGACAAAGGCGGTCGTGGCGAGGTTGACCGAGGAATACAGTGAAGTAAGTCCGTATATCGGTGTTCAAGTCTACCAACATCCATTTCAAGTCTATCTAGGGTCTAGCGTAGTTGGACCTGGAGTTCAAGTGTCTCAATATATGTTGTACGTGCAACAAGACACACGAGGGGCTTGTGCTCTGTTCAATAATAGCATCGTACAGCACAAACCACCACCAGTTTGTCTACTCTGTCCTTCCCCTTCTCAAGGAACCAACCACTATGTATCCAGAAACATGAGACCGATATATCCAATACCTTTCGCTATAAACAATGTTCTCTCTATTCGCCCCCCCTCCCCCCTTTCCACGCACGGCGGCAAAGCCCGAGACCTGTCATTAGCCACCCAAAGACTCTTTATCCTCAGATGATGCGATGCTTACACGGCATCACGATGCAAATGCGCGCGCATCCTCTGTCGATTTCCGTGGCACGCGAGTTTGAATGGATGAGCTTGTGCCGCCGTTGCACAACAGTGCCTACTTACGGCTGCCGCCCTCGCCTGGAGGGTCGTACTTTTCCTTCCAGATCCTATGCAAGCATCGAGTCAGCGTCTCATGTTTCTTCACTGCACTGTCAACCCTGCTGCTTCTGCTGCCGTCGTTGCTGATGCCGCGCTCTCAAACGCAAGCGACTGGACGCCTCTCCGTTGCACTGGCAGGTCGACCGTCTGATCCATTGTGCCTCCCCCCCCTGGAGGCACAGCAAGCACGGCGGACCGAGAGGCCCCGGGGGCCACGAGGACCTATCCTGAGAGCTTCGCAGACGGACATGGCCCCGAGCCGCGCCAATGGCACCAGCAGGGGTGCAGCAGGAATAGCTACAGCTCGGCATGTACGCAGGCAGGCGGGCATATAGCCGCACAGAGCCGGTTGGACTCACCAAGTGTTCCCCAGTGTCTTGTTTCCAGACTTCTCAGCCAGTCGATAGTATCGGGCTGATGCGAACTGTACAGGAAGTCAGCCTCATGTGACGAATCGAGCATCTGCGTCCGTGGGGGTTCAAAAAGGAACAGCTCAACAGAGCGACCCAAGACTTTCTCTGATGGTTTCTGCGGTCGATGCCTGAGTCTCATGCAGGGGTGTTGGGCACCGAGCCGAGTTATCGAGAGTGAACAAATCAAAGGCCCTGGACACACCGAGTTTTGACGTCCGAGACTTGATTGAGCCTTCAATCGCCGAGAGACCATCTGACCAGGAGCCGCGTGTGTGCTGAGACGGGGAATACGGAATGCATCATGGAAACATTGACGTTACTGGCGCACATACCTTGTCCTTCTTACACCCGAAGCCCTCGAGGTAACACCAGGCAATCTCGTTCATGGCATCTGTCACATTCGTGTTATGTTATGCTTGTTCAGCTTAAGCTCGCTCTCGTCAGACTTACCAGTGTCTCCCAGGTTCGCCGCAGTCTCATAATACTGCACAAGCCCAAGTCAGCAAACATTCCTCTGCGCTCACACGAACTCCAACATACCTGCTTGGCGGCGTACGGGTCCTTGTGAATTCCCCAGCCGTGGCGGAAGCAGTTTGCCAGCTCAAAGATGGCCAGCACCAGCTCGCCCTTGGCCGCTCCGCCCTTCTTCATGCCCGCCTGCAGGGCCAGTTGCTCAATCGAGGCCGAGTTGGACGCCGCAGCCGACAGGTACTTGACGGCGCCCTCGGGGTTCGGTGCGCAGCCCCATCCGTGCCTAGACGATAATAAGGTCTCGGGTCAGCAATCGAGGACGTTGCTTTCTTCAGTAGATGCGAGACATTGCCGCCGGATCAAGGTTTGACTTTGGGGGTTCCTGCAGCAGCCTCCCGGAAAGCTTCAGCTCTCCAAGCCACTACCCGCGACAAAGTCCCCTCTCTGCCCACCCTGTTCTGTTGCGCTCACCTCAAAGCAAGACCGTAAAGGACCTGGCTTAGCGGGTTGTTGGCACCCTGGGGATCAGCCAGACGCCCAAAGATGCGCGTCGAGTGTTCCAGGTCGCCCTCCTCGTGCAGTCGGATAGCCTCCTGGATGTCCTTGTCAATCTCCTGTGACGAGACGGCGCGGCCTTGATCGCCCGAACCGGGCGTCGCAGGGCGGCTGGTGCTCCTCGCCCGGTCGTTCTGGCTCGCCAGGATGGTCGCCCGCTTCTCCCACTGCGACTCGGCGCCGTCCTTGTCCTGGGGATCGTTCGGGGCAATGATTTCGGGCAGATTGTCGGGGACGCTCTCGGAGGACTGCGGCGCGTTGCGGCTTAGGTGCAGACGTTGCGACAGGCGCCTGTGGCCGCTCTCCCTCTTGGAAGTCTGGCTCGACTCGGAGGCGGAACGAGACCGGCCGGATCGGAAGACGTCGAGCGAGCGCCGGGGTTTGCTACCGGATGCCGGCTCCTCTGCATGGAGGTGCAAGTTGTCGTTGGACTTGACCGAGGGTGGGTAGATTCGCTCCTGCGTCGTCGTATCGGACCGGAAGATGGCAAACTCGGGCGCGGCGAGGCGGTCGACCGTCTCCTTCTCCGGGGGCTGGCCCGCGGAGAGGTCGTCCTTCTTCTTGAGGATATCTCGTAGACCCATTTCTGCTTCTGCTTGTTGTAGGTGTGATTTGTAGATAGGTACAGCGACGACACCACCACTGCCCACTGGCTCCTTGTATGGAGACCGGGGAGGTCCGTTCACGAGATGAGATGGGTTCGGCTAACAATAAAGCGAAACGAAGATGCGCAGAGACTATCCCAATTAAGAATCGCAAAGAATGGATAGTCGAGTTAGGAAGAGAGGAATAGGTTCCCCGGAAAATGTCGTCACATCGTCAGGAACAAACCTCATGCTATTTCAGTCTCTGGAACGAGACAGGAGAGGAGAGGATCATGCCCCTCCATCCATGGATGGCTCGCCCGCAAACGGCGGCGCTGGGGCTGAGTCGAGGCTTCGCGCTGCGGTCGGTGCTGCACTTTCACGCCGTACAGGACAAGACAGGACAGGATTCAGTGCGAGACAGCCTATGAAGCCTGGCCTACGCGCCACGGCCATCTGCACTGTCAGACAAAGGGCACTAGGATCAGCCGCCGCCCCTGCTGGTTCGTTCGTGTTTGTTTGGAGGAGGGGGAGAGGTCGTGACGGGAGATTAGACCGAAACCGAAGGCGAAGAGGGGCACTGGGGCTAAGGATCGGATGGAAGCCATGACCAGTTGC
Source organism: Fusarium vanettenii 77-13-4 (assembly GCF_000151355.1). Taxonomy (NCBI): domain Eukaryota; kingdom Fungi; phylum Ascomycota; class Sordariomycetes; order Hypocreales; family Nectriaceae; genus Fusarium; species Fusarium vanettenii. The sequence continues at coordinate 1,798,743 of NW_003315881.1, forward strand.
CTCCTGCCTGTATCAGTAATGATTGTTTCTTTGTGTTTTAGATGGGTTAGCTAATGATAGTAACTGGGGCGTCATAGAGGCTGTTTCATCGATAAATACGATCTATTCTAAAACATGTTCATTGTTCATCGGGCAAGGAATCTGAAGCTATGGCCTGTCCTCCCCACCTAGTGAACCATCCGTGCTGACATCGATGCCCCTCACTGCAGATGACAAGGGGCAACCCCTCCAAAGAACTCCCTCTCCACCAACAATGGTCTATCAACGGATCCGTCCAGTATCATGTTTTCACAGGTATATTCCAGAGACAATAATCTTCTCTTTACAAAACTTTTTCATTATTTCTTCTTTTTTTACAAAGTGAGATATTCCTCTTTTTCAAAAACAACTTCTTCTCATCTTTCGGATCTTGTTCTTCGTTCATGCCTTTGCATGGCCTTCATGTCCCTCAGCTATGCCGAATGGATGCGAGTGCGTTACGGGTATCTCAAACACATGGATGCCAAAACTCCTTCCCAACTTTCCCATGCTGGATGAAGCAACAAATCAGAGCCGGTTGATCCGTTCTCTGTCTGTGAAAATCTCGAAACATGCGCTGCATGCCTCAACTTGGTCGTCTAGATGGACAAAAAGTCCTTCTGGGCCTCAAAGTCCTCACAGTCCGAGTCTGCGTCGATAAACTCGGCAACCTCATCTGAATCAACGTCGTCAGAGTCGCCTGCCTCGTCGTCACTCGAAACGTCTTCCATGGGCTCATCCTCTGCCTTGATCCGGTTCCGTAGGACGCTTGCCCTTTCGCGGTGTGGCAGTTTACATCCCTTGACCCTACATCTTCCAGTGTTGCTAAAGTCAGGGCACTCAAACACGTGGCGCTCAGCGCATTCTGCCCCCTTGCTGCAGTACCCGTTGAACCCAAAGTCCCTACAGACCGGGGCAGCTGGAGATGCTTTGGAGTGAGTATACGGACAGTCAGCCTTGGCGCAGTGGCCTTTGGCAAAATGCAAACAGTTGGGGGTGCGTTCGGCAGTCATGTCATGGGAAAGATCACAAGACTCGCCGTTGATGCATCGCCCCTCTTTCAAAAAATCTTTACAAAGGGCCACCTTGTTGGGGTCGTGAATGTAACGGCATCGAGGGCCCTTTGAGCAGGATCCTAAATAGGGGTAGTGTGTCAGTTTCGTCCCATACGCACCAGGTAGGTCCAGGGAAACGGCGTTTGAGTCGCTCCAGGTTCGGAAAGAGAAATTACCAGTCGTTGAGAAGATCTTGCATAGTTCGTTGATCTTCTTGACCATGCCGCTTCGCCTAGGGGCTGTCAGCAACTTGGTCACCCAGGGCCCTGTAACATACCGCTGGTCGTTGACAACTCGATTCGCCACTAGGTTTCCTGTCTTGGTACGGTAAAACTTTACACCAGCAATGACGGCGCTCTTGGGAGTTCGGGAAAATGCGTTGGGGGCATCTGCACTAGGTAAGGCACATGGAGCATCGACTGTCCTGGGTGTGTACACACCAGAGACTTTTACAAGCTTTTTGCCACCGTCGACGACGCGGAACTGAATGCCTTCAACAGATAGCTCGTTGCGGCCTGTGGGGTTAGTCTGCGTATTTGAGGCACTAGCTTTGTGTTTCATGAACTCGTCAAACTGGGCCTTTTCGCGTTGCCGATGCCCGCTGATCTTTCGCTGTCGCGTCTGTTCGATGGCCTTGGCCCGGTTCTGCGTCTCCTTCTCGTACACGTTCGCATTAATCAGTTGTCGGTGGCGGTCAGTCTTGGAAACCCAGCCGGGTGGGGTCTCGGCGCCGCTGCTGGCAGATCGAGAGCTCGGCGTGTTTGCGGCATTGAGCTGCAATGTTCGATGGTGGTGAGGCGCCGCCGGCCGTGCCACTCTATGCGATCGGGCCGGGTATGGCGAGCTCGCGTTACGATATGTGTTGCCTGACGGCGTCAACACGCTGATAATTGTCAAGTTTGGTGAAGTAAACTCACTCCGATGATGCGCCGGGTGGTGGGATGCCTGCGGCCGTACTCCTGCTTGCTGGTTCTTGTGGCGGTTGATCTGACCTGGAATATCGTGAGCCAAAGTTGCGCGTAAAATCAATGAATGGAGGGCACTAACCCGCAAGTTGACCGATGCGGGCAAGAAGCTCTTTCTCTTCTTCTGACATGTTGGTATTCGTCTCCTTGTACAATTTTTCTAGACCACTGCAAAACAAAAGGCGCGAGTAGATTAATACAGGAATGAAGGCGAAATCGTGGTGGTTGTGATTGAAAGCAGTCAACAAGCGACTGGAAGGCATTAGAAGTAGGTGCATCATCCAAAGCTTAATCTTAGTCATCCAGGTTGGCAGCCTCATTGGCCCACCACACCCCAGCGCTCATGCCAATCGCAAGGCTGAGCTTTCCATTGTTTGTTCCATCTCCATCATCCTCGTTATTAATTTCAACAGAAATACACATATTTCCACCTTGCAAACCATTTTGTTTTCTCATGATATATTTTCTCATCCCTTCATAAACTCCACGTCAATCAACGCCTCAATCTTAAGCACACAGCCAGCAGAACTAAACCCAGGCATCACCATGGCTTCTTCGTGGGATCTCTTGGACCCGGAGGAGGAGGCCGAACTTCACAAGTCGCGATTGCTTAATGTGGAGGAAAAGCCCTTCAAAAGAATCACAAAGCGTCTCAACAGCTTAACGACAATCGCTGCACCTACCGGCGCCTCGAACGGTACCAACCCGCCATCCAGCGAAGCCAAGGGCAAGCTCGAGCAGCTCAAAGAAGAGCTTGCCCTCGATTTTGCTGCCTTTGACAGCTCCATCACGCGCCTGCAGTTCCTCCACGATGCCAACATCCGCGAACGCGAACGCTATGCGGCCGACCAAGATCGCATCCTCGCCGAATGCCAAGCTGTCCGACAAAACAATGCGCAACTCAGAGAACAGCTCGAAGCTGCTCAGGCCACCCTAGCACAACGCAAGAAGTTCGACGAACTGGCAGAGAAGATAACATCGAATCGACTACTTAGGCCACGAGAAGACCAGATTGCCAACCTCGCCAAGCTTGAGGAGGAGTGTCGCGAACTCGAGCGCGAGAGCGAGACCTACAACGAGACATGGAGGGAACGTCGGGATCAGTTTAACCGAATCATGGAGGAGGGTATGCTTCTGAGACGGCAAATCCGCGACGAAAAGGAGGAAGTGGACCGCCGCGAAGGCATGAACGAGGACGCCGAGGACGATGGCGAAGTGGATAAGGTCGGCCAGACGCCCAGGAACGAGCCCAGCGGGAATGCAACACCACATCCAGATGGGGACAGCCAGGCCAAGGCAGACGTCGAAGCTGGCACACCAAACCCTGATGCCCTTAATGGTGGAAGAACACCCATGAGGGACACCCCGGGCCCAGACACTCTAAAACCGCTGCCTGGACACGTTGGGTCTCTGGGACGCGATGGAAGCCTAGCTCCTAGTAGAGATGCCTCCCCCATGCCACAACACGATGAGCGCAAGGCCGAGTCAGGGGAGGATGTTGACATGGAGGATGAGGCTACGAGCCGGGTTCGTGATGATGGAGGAAACACGCCCCGGGTGACCATTAAGCCACCTGAGGCCAACGATGACAAGATGGAGGTGGATAATTAGCTTTGAAAAGGCAGTCTACGGGAGGAACCAGGTCCCACACAAGCAATGTTTGTAACATCTTTCAAGATACCCTCAGGTTTATGGAGGTCTAATACCGGTCGGTCTTTTTTGTTATGGTTGGGTCAACTAAGTGGTATCGTAAAAGCAAGCAGCCTCTCCGTCCTTTCCTTTGCATGCATACTCTATGCGCCGTTCTGAGCAGCCTTGGCCTTCTCCAACGTCTCCTTGGCCAGCTGCACCTGCTCCTCTTGTCCGCCGGTCTGCTCGCTCACGGTGATCTGCTCTTCCAGCTTCTGGACGGCGGCGACAATCTTCTTTCGTAGAGGCTCGAAGACGGCCTTGGTCTGTTCAAGGGCGGTTTGCTAAAGAGAACCCAGCCTTTAATAATTGTCCTTGGTGAGGGGACGGTTGGAAAACCTACCTGCTGCTTGAGCATATACGTGTCATTGCCATCCTCGTCGCCCTGTCCGCTCTCAATCTTCTCCTTCAGAGCCTTGATAGAGGCCTCCTCTTGTTCAACCTCCTTGTGGTAGGAGGCTTCCTCCTTGAGGAGCCGGTTGACGGAGCTCGTGGCGATGGCGAGGGGTGTTGGCGGGGCCATGGTGTTTTGACTTCGAGGGACTTGATGGTGCAAAGGGTCTCGTTCGAAAGTCGCAGAGAGGGAGCAGCTTCTCTTGATATATCGCGAAAGAAAAGGGGCAATAGGCAGCAAGAAAAGGCTTGTCGGGAAGAATTTCGGTGCCTGTTGTTTGGTTCAAGACAAGGAGAGCAAATGAGATCATGGCTCGACGTGGGGTTTGTATCCATGGCGGGGCAACCTCGCCATCTGCTTCACCGCGTTCATGACAAAGGTTACACTTGTCAGGCATGACACAACAAGGGATTACAGACTTGATCGGTCATTTCGTGAATAGCAAAGGGCAGTTTATCATTCATTGAGCCAACTACATAGGTTTTCCAACAGAACTCGTCTTCACTGAACCAACTAGAGTATACCGACCGACCGCTCAACGGCGTCCGTCCAAGTCTTGTTAACCACTCCCCATTTTCCCTTATAGCCTCCATCCAAGTTCCGCTTGCCATGGTATCTCCCTAAACGCCGACAACGCCATTCGGGTGACCTCGAGTCGACTGTCCCCCAGAATGCAGGAATTCAATACTTTACACGACCAAACATGCCGCCCGTCCAAGTCTTCGTTATAACGCAATGAGCAAGTATCTCGTCATCCAGAATATCACGCCGACACGGCCACGGCAGGGGCGACCACAGCGGCAGGCTCAGGCTCGTTTCCGTCTTGTTGAGCCATCTCGCCGCCAGCCTCCCTCTCGGCCCAGGCTCCCCAAAGACCTCGCTTGGCCCGTATCCGGATATCGTCTCCGAGTCCCGAGCCCTGCTCAACCTTGATGGCGTCCTTGGTTGCGAGCACCAGGCACTCAAAGAACATCTTGGTGGCATCAGCCTTGCTGGTCACCTTTTCAGGGCAGAGGGTCTGGAAGTTAACCGCTCTCTCAAGTCGCTTTCCAGGGCTGTCGGCGGCATCGGCGCCAAATCTATCGCGGAGGACATGAACGGCGTGCTTGGTGCCCATCGACACAGGACCGCTCTCAGTAGGGTGAACAAGAGGGTAAGTGGTGTCTTCAAAGCCAGGCATGGGGGTGCCAGGCTCCTCCTCGTCCAAGTGCTCAGGGGGGACGCCTCCATCATCACCGGGGATTTCAAGTTGGGTCTCTTCAGGAGACACACTCATGTCGCCACCAAGGCCGCCTTCACCGAAGCCCATTTCCGTATCCTCGCCGAGCACCAGGCGGGGAGACTTGGACGCACCGTGATCGCTCTCGACATCGGCGATTCCGCTATCCCGCTTCCGCTTCAGCTCGTTCAAGCCGCGAACGGCGTCCAGTGAGAGCATTCCGCGTAGTTCAGGGGCCCAGGCAGAGCTTCGTCCCTCCATCATGATTGATGAGACAAATCCACCACTCTTCTGCATGTCCATCAAAGCCAGCAAGAAGGGATCACGAGGAAGGAACCCTCCCTCCTTGATAATGTTGTCTCGGTTGGCCTGCTGTTGCTTAATGTGGTTGCTGGAGAGAGCAATCTCCTCGTCAGGCGTCAGGATTTTCTGCTTCCTGGCGCGTTGCGCGGGTCGTCGGACAAGAGTCTCCTCTGCTTCGTGGTCGGGTTCGTAAAGATCCGTCATCTGGTGTCTCGAATACTCCTCCTCCAGATTAGCGGCGACCTCCTCGTCAATATCGGAGAGTGGTGACTCGGAAATGCGCTCGCGAGGAGGAGAGTGCATCATGGGCATCTCGGTCAGGTCTTCCTGGGGGACACCAAACTCCATATCGCCACCCATGGCAATATCTCCTTCGGTGTCGACAATCATAGGCCCGTGTAGCTCAAGAGAGGTTTCGCCCTCTATGCTCTTCTGGACACCTTCAACCTCTGATCCGCCAAAATCGGGTTCCATAGATGGGGCTTGACTGGCCCGACGACCACGTTCCACCTCAGCAGTTAGGTCTTCTTCCTCTTCTTCCAGTCCAAAATCCAAGCCGAGATCGATAGTATTGGCACCTGCCATCATTTCATCCTCTGCGCCAAAGCCACCATTAAGAAACTGGCTGTTGTCGTACTCTTCCTGCAGGTTGATATCTCTTTGGCTGGGACGACCCTTGCGACCAACCTGACTCGTAGAGACATCTTCCACTTGCGACAAGAGCCAATTTGCGTCGGGCGGTGGGGGCAGTTCAAAGTTGTCGTAGGGCGTAATCTTATCCGGAAGCGTCAGGGCCTCGCGGTTGGGCAGCTGCAAGCTAACAGCCATATCATTGTTTCCTGTGGATCGGAAAGCCTGGAGATTGTTAGCATGCGATTAGGAGAGTAGAAGGCGACGAAAACTAACCATCTTGATCTTCATCATGGCTTCATTGCAGTCATCCAATAAGTAACGCGTCTTTCGTTGATAGATTCGTACCACACCAAGCAACAGCTGACTGCTTAGTCGCAGGGCCATCGGCGCCTGGTTGGGTGTGATAATTGCCTCGACACTGTCCGTGACATTGGACTGGAGAATATGGTTCTTGGAGAGCTTTCGTTCAATGTTGGCCGAGAGCCAGACGCGAGCGAGCGGCCCGCTCTTTTGGAGCAAATCATGAGAGTAGAACATGGTGCTGTCGCGCGCAGACGCAGACGCGATGCCCAAGAAAAGAGAAGTGGTAGCTGTAGGAACGCGCCAAAAAGTTGAGGTTGAAATATGACGAATGCGTTTGGAGGGGGAGGCGGGTGGTGGTTGAGCGGAAGTGGTGTGGATAAACACGAAGACCGGGGGCGCGTTTGATGGTTGGGCGCGGTAAACAAGCTCAGTGAAAGGATTGCTCTACGCGCAGAAGCGGCAGCGCGAGCACCGCAGAGGCATAAAGCAATAGGATTATATCGCGCGATGGAGGTGATTGCTCGGCGACAAACGTTCAGACGATGGCGATGGCTTCGGAGATCGATGAGGCGTGTGCGCTGAATGTCGCGACGGATTTTAGGGAAGGGAAATTGGGACCTTGACCTTGAAGAGGGGAGGTGGCCTTGGTCGTTCGCCAACGGTAAATGGCGTGGCTGGGGAAATGGTGTGTGGTTCAGCAAGGCCCGCACGGATCACGCTTGCCTGGCTCGGTTCCGGATAAACTAGTTTCCGATGGTTTCCCCAGAGCATCGCCAAGGTGGCTCTAGTTTCAATGCTCAACCAGCTTGAATTATTAATGATTCATAAAATATCTGGAAAATAGCAGATCTCTGACGGTTCCTTATAATCCAGGTATCTTTCATCCGATTTCTTCGAGGCGCAGTCATATCAGCCTCAAAGGATCAATCGTAGACTCCCTCACCCGCTTGAACAGCAAGCATCATTGGCCTTGGCATTTATAAGCCTGGACAAGCTGAAGTTGACTGCTCCAGCGACGGGGCAACGCTACGTAGTCTCCCTCTCGCTGTTACTGGCCAGGAATGAACCAGATGGGCGCCACCGGCTCTGAAGCTTTCAAGGTTGATATGCAAGCCCCTGGCAGCCTTGCCGAGTCTGGAAAAGTACTAGCCCGGCCCGCGCTCCATCGAGGACAAGACACCTGGACATGTTGGATTTGAACTCTGGGGCTTTCCAACACATCCGCGTTCTCGTTCCGTCCTCGCTGGCCTCTTCTCACGTTCGTTCTTTTGTTGCCGCGTCTGCTCATGTCAAGATTTCTTCGGCAAAGGGGCTGAAGCGAGTCTTTTCGTCGACGGGACTCTAATTGCCATCGGAAGATTCTTGTCCGTGGCCACCTGGCGCATATCCTGACGTCGATCAATCATTTCAACATTAGACCGAACCTCCCTCCTCATGACCTCGCGCATTCACTCCTAGACCGGTCTCCCATCTCCCATGCATTCGACGCATTCCTCGATTCGATTGTGACAAAGCCACCGGCGCAAGCTTCTTTTTCAACATGCAACTACCATGGGCCGGCCGCGAGGGCCCTGGACATGACTCCCTTCTACCAATGTCCAATATCCCGTCCATTACTGGGCTTGTGGGGGATCTTACCGACTCTGGCGATGGTGATCGTCAACAGCGGCCAGGCCGCCATGTCAGAACCACCTCTGCGCATGCACGAGTGAGTCTTGCTTGGCATTTTCTGTCGTCTCAATCGCTTCCATGGTGTTGCTGACATGTCATCAGAATGTGGCCGACCAGTTCTCCTACATGACCCCGAGCGAAGCGGCGGCGAACCTACGAACCTCCCTCACGCATGGCCTTACACCAACCGAAGCTTTAACTAGACTAGGCGATTATGGACCAAACGAAATTCCGCATGATCCTCCCGAACCATTATGGTTGCGCTTCGTCAAGCAGTTCCAGGAGCCCCTGATCCTGCTCCTCCTCGTATCGGCCGGAACCTCGCTACTCCTGGGTAATATGGATGATGCCGTCAGCATCACAGTCGCCGTAACCATCGTGGTCACTGTGGGTTTTGTGCAGGAATATAGATCCGAGAAATCTATTGAGGCTCTCAACCACCTTGTCCCGAACCATGCGCATCTCGTTCGTGGTCAGAGCAAGGCACCCCCTGTTGGCAAGACTCCTACTTGGCCTCCGCGTCCCGATGACGGAGAGCCGGCGCCTTCTCCCGGCTCTGTTACCCCCATTAGCGATATACTAGATGCCACTTCTTCCAAGGTTATGGCTTCTCAGCTGGTTCCTGGCGATCTTGTCCTCTTCACCACGGGTGATCGCATTCCTGCCGACATCCGGGTTACCAAGGCTGCGGATTTAACAATTGATGCTTCGAATCTTACGGGAGAGACAGAGCCTGTAAGGATTACAGTCGATGCTCGTCGTCGTGGTATTGGCTCCTACGCTTTCGACAAGGCACAACACCCACGACCCGGATCGCTCGCTCCCGATGAGCATGCAGACTCTCACGGAGATGGAATTCATAACATTGCTTACATGGGAACTTTGATCAAGTCGGGACACGGCCAGGGTATCGTCTTTGCAACTGGAGGACACACACACTTTGGCACTATTGCGACCAGTGTGTCTGGTACTGAAAGCCCGCGCTCACCTCTTCAATTGACCATGGATGATCTCGGCTCGCAGCTAAGCAAAGCTTCATTCTTGGTCATTGGTCTCATCTCGGTTGTCGGTTGGTTACAAGGAAAGAATCTCCTTGAAATTTTCACCATTTCGATCTCACTGGCTGTCGCTGCTATCCCGGAAGGTCTACCAATTATTGTGACGGTTACCTTGGCTCTTGGAGTACATCGCATGGCTAGGCACAATGCGATCGTGCGAAGGATGCCCAAGGTTGAAACACTGGGCTCTGTTAATGTCGTCTGCACTGATAAGACTGGTATGAAGAGTCTCATTTACGATTGAAACACCACTGACACTGTATTACCAGGAACTCTAACCACGAACCACATGACGACCACTCGAATGTGGTATTTTGGAGCTCAGGAACCAGTTCAAGTTGATTCTGATAATGAGGCTATGGATACCAACCCAGACCTCAACCAGGCTACTCTACGAGTCCTTCGCATTGGAAATATCGCCAATGATGCGCGACTTGCTCAGAAGTATACGGAACATGGTCAAGCAGCCACGGCTGTGCTATCTTCAACTCTTGGGCGAGATCAAGTGTCCACCTATACTCGTTGGGTTGGCCAGCCTACTGATGTTGCGATGTTGGATCTTCTTGACCGCTTCAAGGAACACGACGTTCGAGAATCCATTGGCCCTCGAGTGAGTGAGACACCGTTCAGCTCCGAGCGAAAGTGGATGGGAGTTACTATTGGCTCGGAGACGAGAGGTGATAAGGAGTATGCCTACATGAAGGGTTCTATCGAAAAGGTTCTCGCCGCGTGCGACACATATCTCGAACAGGACGGAAGAGAGATTGTTTTGGACTCGACTCGTCGCCAAGAAGCTCTCCAGGCCGCTGAAACCATGGCTGTTCAAGGTCTACGAGTATTGGCATTTGCAAGCGGCACAGTCTCACGACCACTGAGGAACAGGTCAGCACCACGCAACACACCTGGTTTCGACAGGAGCGAGAGTCCTCTCTCTCACAACCCGGATGATATCTATAAGGGCCTCACATTTGCTGGCCTGGTTGGCATGCGTGATCCTCCCCGACCCGGAGTTGGACGATCCATCAGGCGGCTGATGCGGGGCGGTGTCAAGGTCATCATGATCACTGGTGACGCCGAAACAACAGCCCTTGCCATCGGCAAGCAGCTTGGTATGAACATTGCGGCTCCCAGCGGCCATATGGGTGGCCAGGGTACTGTCAAGTCTGTTCTCCGAGGTGATGAAGTCGACAGGATGTCCGAGGCGGATCTTGCTCAGGCAATGCAGCACACGACGATTTTTGCGCGCACAAATCCCGATCACAAGCTAAAGATCATCAGGGCGCTTCAGTCCAGGGGCGATATTGTCGCCATGACTGGAGACGGAGTGAACGATGCACCTGCACTCAAGAAGGCCGATATCGGTATCTCTATGGGCCGTCACGGAACAGATGTCGCCAAGGAGGCAGCGGATATGATTCTGACAGACGATGACTTTTCCACGATCCTTCGTGCCATCGAGGAGGGCAAGGGCATCTTCAATAACATCCAAAACTTCTTGACCTTCCAGCTGAGCACAAGCGCCGCCAGTCTGGCTCTTGTGTTTATCTGCACCTGCTTCGGCTTCAAGTCCCCCTTGAACGCCATGCAGATTCTCTGGATCAGTAAGTAGCAGTGAGGCCCCGTTTACAGCTGGAGCTAACCATCAACAGACATTATCATGGATGGCCCTCCTGCTCAGTCTCTGGGTGTTGAGAGAGTAGACCCCGACGTCATGACCAAACCTCCCCGAAGACGAGGAGACCCTGTTCTTACTCGCGCACTCATCACACGCGTACTAACATCGGCTGCCATTATCACCATCGGAACAATGCTCATCTACCGGCGCGAAATGGTGGCGGATGGCCAAGTGACGCGACGAGACACGACCATGACCTTTACTTGCTTCGTTTTCTTCGATATGTTCAACGCTCTCAGCTGCCGATCCGAGTCCAAGTCGGTACTACGGGGTGAGGTTGGACTCTTTTCCAACAACCTGTTCAACTGGGCCGTCTCTCTCAGTATCGCGGGCCAGTTGCTTGTCATTTACTTCCCCTGGCTTCAAGAAACGTTCCAGACGGAAGCCCTCGGATTCTTCGATTTTATACGACTATTCATTCTGTGCAGCACGGTGTTCTGGGCAGATGAGGTGCGAAAATATCTTAGGTATGGGAAACGGCGTTTTGGCAGCGGATACAGCCAGGCGGTTTAAGGGGCAGGGCCAGGGGTAAGGTTTGATGAGGCGGGATGTAATTGTAACCAAGATACTGTATAAACTCAAAATGACTTTGGCGTAAAGGCTTTTAGAAATCTTGGACACGACAAACTTTTAAAGGAAAGAATTATTGATGCTTGAATGAATCCACAGTGCAATGTGTGCCTTGAAACCATGAGACATCCATTTCGGTGCAGGGTAAGCTTCCAGGGAGCTTGGTGTTAATTGCGGGGAGCATCGTCGACTTGCTGCGTGTCACTAACAACGCCAGCTACCCATATATTCGCCCTGGGCCAAGTTGCGCCAGGAGCTCCACGACCCTTCTCCGCCTCGACCAAAGTCCTAAACGTCAAGGCAGCGATGCGCCGTTCGAATAGAATACTTCAATGACAATGTCAAGCCTCCCAAACGGCCTCTCCCACCGCCCAGACCACGATCACACCGTCGTCGAATCCACCACCTTGTCCCTTCAGAATGCCACGACCGAGTCTGACATCCGCGATGCGCTCGCCGCCCTGCACGCCCGCGAGACCTCTATAACGTCCCGTCTCGATGCTCTCGTCGCTTCCCAAGCTGACCTCTCCCGCGACCTCGGTCGGCTAGACCTCCTGCGGGCAGGACTCGGTGCGCAGGTCATCGCCGCACGATCCATCGGAAATGACATGCTGGCAACTGCGGCGGACACAGCAGGCCGACTGAGTGATAAAGTCAAAGAGTTGGACCTGGAGAAGAGCAGAGTCGAGGAGACGCTTGGCGTGGTGGAACAGGTTGCAGAGCTCAAGGCATGCGTCAACGGAGTGGTTGGCTCCATGGGTGCTCCCCAGGACTGGGAGGCTGCTGCTGGATACCTGTCGAGAGCGAGCAAGGTGCCAGATGAGATCGTCAAGGGGCCATTTGCTGTCAGCATAGTACCGAGCGTCGAGGTGCCCGACCCGCCGTGGGTGACCCTGGAGGATGCCAAGGAGAGTCTGTGTGGTCTCTTCCTACGAGAGTTCGAGAAGGCGGCAGAGGAGAGCGACGGAACCAAGGTCACACGATTCTTCAAGCTCTTCCCACTGATAGGTCGAGCCGACGTTGGTCTGGATGTCTATGGACGATACGTGTGTCAAGGTGTCGCCGGCACAGCTCGGGCTACGCTCAAGGATGTCATGGGTAGCCAGCGCAAGGAAGGATTCTTCTACGCCAACGCCCTGACGAAACTCTTTGAGCACATTGCGCAGATTGTCGAAGGCCACGGAGGGCTCGTGGAACGTCACTATGGCTCTGGAAAGATGGTCCGAGTTATTGAGCGCCTGCAGATGGAAGCCGACGTCCAAGGAGGCATCATTGTCGACACATGGAGCGACGAGAGAGGAATTGACAGGAAACTCACAGATGTTAGGAGCTATCCTTTCTCGTTCCTTGTTCAAAGCTTCCTACCTCAGCCACCGCGAGGTGGTACGCCGAGGGTGAACTCGCCGGCGATTGGGGTGGGCAACAACCCCAGAGAGAGCGAAGACGAGGGCGTCAACATGAAGGAAGTTGACGGCCTACTAAGTGAAATTGCTGTGATGCTTGGTCGCTGGTCATTATACACCAGGTTCCTTGCTGGCAAATGCAAGGTAAGACGAACCATCAAGACCCCTGTGACACAAACTCATATGTAATAGGACCCAAACACAGCAGACGATGCGCCGCTCGTCATACCTGATGTTTTGATCAAGTCAAATCTGTATCGAAAAGTCTCGACAAAGCTCACGTCGCCATACAATGTCATGACTACCTTTTTCTTCCGCCGATCCGTGGAAAAGGCATTTCAACTGGATGAATACCCTATCGGTCTATCCTTGAGCTTGAACAGACACATTGACGGCAACGCTCCCTACATCATCCTGGCGGTCGACGATGTCATGTACATCGTAAACGCTGTTATCCAGAAATCCATCTCAACATCACAAAGAGACGTCATAGCCTCGGTGGTACCAACTATCGGGCGAGTCCTCGGTTCTGACTTTGTTGGCATGATTCAGCGCAAGATGCGAGATGAATCTTACCCCAAGCCAGTGGTTCAAGGAGGATTCCCACCCGAGGAGAAGATTATTCACTTTATTGTTCTCATCAACAGTCTGGACATGGCCAACGAGTATCTTACACGCATTATCACCGGCCGGATAGGTGATTCTGGTCAAATACCGAATGGTGATGTCCAGAACGGGCCACTCAAGGACTCATTCCCCTTTGAGAGGGACGTTACATTCGTCGCCAATGCTTTGCACACGCTTCAAACATCCTTCATCGGAAAGACGACCGAGCTTCTTAACGAGGGCATCCAGGTGCTCTTCAACCAAGTTGTCAAGCTCAGGTTACGCCCTGTGTTGACTGATACGTTCCGTGACGCGGACTACACGCTGTCCGAAGACGACCTTGCCGAAATAGCCCAGCAGAACGACGAGGATGAGGACGAGCTCATTGAACAAGTACCCCGGCGCTTCGAACATGGCTGGGACCTGCTCATGAAGCCTATTGCAAGGCTGATGACACCTGGAACATACAGCCAGCTCCTGGACATCACAGCACGTTACCTATCAAAGATATGGGAGAAGAAGGTTCTCGGTTATGCAGGACGTACCAACGCCCTGGGTGCGATCCGCATTGAGCGCGACTTTATCGCCTTGGTGGATGTCGTTTCTAGAGGGGACTACGCTGTGAGAGAGGTGTTTTCCAAGGTGCTGCAGCTTCTCATGGTTGCAAACATGGAAGACGAAGAGTGGGATGAGATTATGGCGCAGGATGGAGAAGACGATGGCATTGACTGGGTTCTGACTGACGAGGAGAGAAGGAGGGCGAGGAGTTTGGTCAGGGGGTGAAGTGGCCTCTATGATGTCTCGATGGAGGACGGCGTTGATGATAGACAACTTGATGCACTGTAAAAGCACGTTTCATGAAAAGGACACACAAGTCTGAGGCAATCTAGAGTGGACCATTGGTTCGGACAATTAATGAGGATATGGTATCCATGACATCCAATATGCAGGATAGAAGCCGATGGTGTTGACAGCGGGACGGGAGTGAGTGGTCACTCGCCCTAACAGTGGAGGGCCACTAAATAACCGTTGTAGGGGCGTCAGGCGCACAGGCACCACTCACTTTTGCCTTTGGGCGCTGCCTGGTTGGGGCTTTGTTTGTCTGAGTATGAGTCAAACCATCCAAAAAAAAGAGCGAGTCCCGTTAGTTCGTCATGATGAGTGAGCATGAGGATGAAATTTTCCATCGCACAACCATCGCGAATCCTCACAACCAACCGCCGCTGCTGTTTACACCGCCGGCATATTTGCCATTTTTCACAGCCTGAGAAGACGGCTCTCTACTTCTTACGTCGAAATTTCACCAATAGCGCACGCAACGTCGTGCCGCTTTTCACCCCACGGTCACATCCCAGTCTGCCACCACTTACATCGGCGCTATCCTCAAAATTCACGACACAGCAGGCCTCGCCCACCATGGAGACGCGCATAGTCAAGGTCTCCAGCAAGGGGAGTCTGGGTCGCTTCCGGCCAGGCGAGGGACTTGCAAGGTTGGATCACTGGGAGGTTCAGTGCGAGGATAAGAGTGCCCTCAAAGCCCTGGAGAAGGCAGCCCACGAGTTGAGGACCACGCCCACGCCTGTTGCATTTCCTACTGAGACTGTCTATGGTCTTGGAGCGGATGCTACTCGGAGTCCTTCGGTCAAGGGGATTTACTCTGCCAAGGGGCGACCGTCGGATAACCCTCTCATCTCACACGTTTGCGACTTGGAAATGCTGCGCGAGTATATCGGCCAGATTGAGGGAGGTCAAGATCCTATACCAAGTCGATACAGGGCCTTGATAGAGCGTTTCTGGCCAGGACCTTTGACCATCCTGCTACCGAATCCTCAACCTACAAAGCTGGCACCAGAGGTTACGGCAGGCCTCAAGACCTTTGGTGTACGCATGCCCTCCTCACCCCTCGCCCTCTCCCTCATCAAGCTCGCCGGTGTCCCCCTTGCAGCACCGTCAGCCAACGCCTCCACCAAACCCTCCCCAACCACGGCGCAGCATGTCATGGACGATCTAAGGGGGAGAATCGAACTCATTCTAGACGGAGGGCAGTGCGCTGTTGGTGTGGAGAGTACCGTGGTGGATGGACTATGTGATCCTCCCGTTGTCCTCCGCCCAGGTGGTATTGGTCTGGATGAGCTGAGAAGCTGCCCTGGCTGGGAGGGTGCAGTGATAGCATACAAGGACCAGAGCGAAGAGGGCAAGGCTGCACCACGAGCTCCAGGGATGAAGTATAAGCATTACAGCCCCAAGGCCAGAGTGGTGCTCTACGAATCGAGTTGCGCCAAGGGTGCGACGGGAGTGGCCTCGTCTGAGCTGGCGACTGCGACGAATGGAGCCGTCAATGGCCATGCCACCAACGGCGAGAAAAAGATGAGGAAAATTGGAGTTATTCGTACTCAACGGTGGAAGCAAGGAGCTGGGTTGAGATGCGCCAGCCTTCAACGACAGAAAACAGTCGACCAAGACCAAGACTCGCCATTTGATGTGGTTGAGGGCGATCTATTGGACGAGAATGAAAAGCCTATTGGCAAGATTCTGGATATTGATCTTGGAAGGGATACTGAGGGGATCGCTCGGGGCCTCTTCTCGGCTCTCAGGGAGTTTGATCGACAAGGCGCAGACACCATCTTCGTCGAGGGCATAGAGGATAGAATCGACATTGCTGCGGCGGTCATGAACCGCCTCCGCAAGGCAGCGTCAGAGATTAGAGCATGAATGATGACATCAATTAGAACACCAGCACCCTGTATGAATGATTTCCCCCTTCCCTCCTTATCCCTTTATCGCCCAGACCGGTGGCATCAAGTCTTTTTCTCTCTCTTGTAGTTTGCATGCGGCGCTAGAATAACGACAAAATCCCAATAGACTAAACAACAACCCCCATTTACAGACCTTGCCGGAGCCAGTCTGCCAGTTTCGACTTTCCTAGCTGCGCCAGGTTGTTGACGCCCTGCTCGCTGAGGTCGATGCGACCCACGGGGAGGTCCTGGGTGGGAGCTCTGCTCACGCGCTGAACGATGATGGTGGGGTCGGTCTCGAGGATGATGCCGTCGTCGACGATCTCGTCAATGGCGAGGGAAACGAGGTCGTAGTTTTCGACGATTGTCCGCTTGTCGACAGATTGCCTGCATTTGCGCCGGTCAGCCTACTGCGATATGATCAGCATAACAAGGGAGGGAACTGACTTGAAGAGAAGGTGGAGAGAGTCCCTCAGGGCGAGGACGGTGTTGTACAGAAGAATCTCGTTCTCGTCGACGCTACCGACGACGTACATCATGACGTCCGACTCCATCTTGTACAGCACGATCCGGTTGTCGTAGAGGATGATATCGCCAGTCTGCTTAGCCGTCTTCTCAATGAGGCCCTTCTCAAAGGCCTTTTGCGACTTGACATCTGGGTAGGGGTTGGAGGAGGCGCTCGAAGGGCCTGTTTTCAAGATTCGGTCGTCAGCGCCTAGGGAACAGCTACACACAAGCTGGCTGAAGCTCAGGGGATCAATGTACCGTGGGGCGCTGAGTGCGGCGGCTGGAAGTACTTTGCGAATATCCGGGAGCCATCCTCGGTGCCCAGGATGAGGATGGCCTGGATGGAGAAAAGGGTCATTCCGGGAGACATGATTGCGGTTTGTTGTTGAGTAAAAGGTCGATGCTGGCTTGTACCCAGAATAGCTGGATGGAGGTCCCCCTCCAGATGCCAGCGATGCCACCTACATGCGATGGAGGGATGTCGGGCCAAAGTTTAGCCGGGCCCGAGCTCGACACCGTCTGCATGGTCATTTCTAATTGGAGAATCTCGCGTATCTCGACTTAGGTACTTTACGCGTCTGGAAAAGGGGACGCGTCCGTCACCCTGCCAATCCCCTCCCCCTCACATTCTCCATCAATTTGGCAAAATCAACAGCGCCTCCAAAGGACAAGGTTACCTCTTGGACGACCAAACCCGTCAACCATCACCCATAATGTCGTCACCACGGAGGACGCGCAATTCGCAGTCAGCGACCCCTCGTCGCACTACACGCAACAACTCGGAAGCCAACGAGACCCCCCGCGGTAGACAACCCGAGCAGGCTTCGAGTCCCCTCTCCTACCAGTCTTCGTCCCCAGGGCGTGACCAGAATGGGCTCCCCGGCGATGTATCATCGTCATTGAGGCAGATGACCAACAGTCAGAGCACTCGTGCTCCCAGCGGCATTCCCAGCTCGCCGCTGCGCCAGATGACGGATACTCAGAGTGATATCGATCCTGAGAGAACCCCTCGAGCCAACCCCACGACCCCCGCGTTCCCTGGAGGTAAGATGATTTGCAATGGTTGACAACTCAAATGCTGACTTGAATAGGATCCTCACCTATTCGATACGACCCCAGCTCTAGTCCTGGGCGATCCCTGCGACACCAATCTGAATTTCGAAGTGAGGGTAGTGGCCTATTCCTCAGCTCTCAGATTGGTAGTCCTGCCCCTCACCGTCGAGGAGACATTAACTCGGATGCCGCCCGAACCCCTCGTGCAACTCGCCGAGTTATTCTTGATGATGCTGGCCGTGTTGTGCGTGAGGGACCTGTGGATGGATCCGATGCCGCTTCCTTTGCAAACCGAGATCCCAATACCTCTGAGGCTGATGTCCTCGGTGGACAAGGACAGAGTCTGATCTGGGGTACGACTGTCTCTATTGACGACACTTTCGCCCATTTTAAGGATTTTCTCCGCAACTTTACACAAAAATACCGAATGTACCGCGATGGTGTGTCTGATGAGGATGTCCGGGCGGCCCCTGATGCCGAGTCGAAGCCATACTGGGAGGCGCTCGAGAACATGGTGCTTTTGGGTACGACAAGACTCTATCTCGACATTTCGGACTTGAACCTCTATCCTCCTACCAGAAAACTGTGGCATCAGGTCCAGGCCTACCCCCAGGAAATTGTGCCTGTCTTTGATCAGTCGGTACATGACATGATGGTTGAGCTTGCTCGAGCCGAGACCATGAGATCTCGTCCCTCTCAGAGCAGTGCTGGTCATCAACCAACCACGCCTGGAGCGCAGAGCTCGGAACCTGTGTTCCCTAGTTCTGATCACCCTGAGGAGGCACCGACACCTCGAACTCAGCCTGACCAGAACCAGCCTTCGCTGGAAGACCAGGTGGCGTCGTCTATTTATGTTGTTCGGCCGTTTGGCTTGGACAAGACCATCAACCTGAGAGATCTCAACCCAACTGGTGAGTTCTCCCTGATTATCCACTAACTCTTGCTTTAAACTCACACGTACTAGATATGGATCGCCTCATCTCCATCAAGGGCTTGGTCATCCGTACTACCCCCGTTATTCCCGACATGAAGGATGCCTTCTTCCGTTGCAATGTCTGCAATCACTCAGTCAATGTTGGCCTGGACCGCGGCAAGATTCGGGAACCCACCGAGTGCCCTCGTGAGATTTGCAAGTCCAAGAACTCGATGTTGATCGTCCACAACCGATGTTCGTTTGAGGACAAGCAGGTTATCAAGCTTCAGGAGACCCCTGACGCGGTGCCTGCTGGTCAGACGCCTCACTCAGTCTCAGTCTGTGTCTATAACGAACTGGTCGACTTTTGCAAGGCCGGTGACCGTGTGCAAATCACAGGCATTTTCCGTGTCAGCCCCGTCCGTGTGAATCCCCGCCAACGAGCGCTCAAGAGCGTGCACAAGACATATGTGGATGTGCTTCACATCCAAAAGGTTGACAAGAAGCGTATGGGCGCTGACCCGTCAACTCTGGGCATCGCAGGTGAGGAGGAGGCCGAGCACGGAGAGAATGAGATGGAGGAAACGCGCACCATCAGCCCCGAGGATGAGGAGAAGATTCGCCAGACGTCACAGCGAGACGACATTTACGAGCTCCTTGCTCGGTCTCTTGCCCCCTCGATCTACGAAATGGACGATATGAAGAAGGGCATTCTTCTACAACTCTTTGGCGGCACCAACAAGACGTTCCACAAGGGTGGTAGCCCCAAGTATCGAGGCGACATCAACGTTTTGCTCTGCGGTGACCCCTCGACGGCCAAGTCGCAGATGCTCTCGTACGTTCACAAGATTGCTCCTCGTGGTGTCTACACTAGTGGTAAGGGATCTTCCGCCGTCGGTCTTACTGCGTACGTTACTCGCGACCCAGAGACGCGACAGCTGGTCCTCGAGTCTGGAGCATTGGTCCTGTCTGATGGTGGTGTCTGCTGTATCGACGAGTTCGATAAGATGTCGGATGCCACGCGATCCGTTCTTCACGAAGTCATGGAGCAGCAGACTGTCTCGGTCGCCAAGGCTGGTATCATTACTACGCTCAACGCGCGAACCAGTATCCTCGCCTCTGCCAACCCCATTGGCAGTCGCTACAACCCTGACCTCCCCGTGCCTCAGAATATCGATCTTCCCCCGACGCTTCTCTCTCGTTTCGATCTGGTCTACCTCATTCTGGACCGTTTCGATGAGAAGAATGATCGTCGTCTCGCTAAGCATCTTCTCTCGCTTTACCTTGAGGATAAGCCTCACTCGGCTCCTTCTAGTAACGACATCCTCCCTGTAGAGTTCCTCACCCTCTACATCTCGTACGCGCGTTCCAAGATTCAGCCGACCATCTCCCAGGAAGCTGCCCAAGAGCTGGTTGAATGCTATGTGGCCATGCGATCTCTGGGCCAGGACGTCCGCGCTGCTGACAAGCGAATCACGGCCACAACCCGTCAGCTTGAGAGTATGATCCGTCTTGCCGAGGCGCACGCAAAGATGCGTCTTGCCGAGGTTGTCACCCGTGACGATGTGCGTGAGGCCAACCGCCTCATCCAGAGTGCTCTCAAGACTGCCGCCACGGATTCTCAGGGTCGTATCGACATGAGTCTTCTCACTGAGGGTACCAGCGCAGCGGACCGCAAGCGTCGTGAGGAGCTGCGTACTGCCCTTCTGCATCTTCTGGACGAGATGACGGCAGGAGGTAACACGGTACGATGGGGTGACGTTGGCCGCCGACTGAGCGAGGGTGCTAGCGTCCCTGTTGAGCAGTCCGAGTTCAACGAGGTCATGAGGGCACTCGAGGCAGAGAACGCCATCATGATTCTCGGCGAGGGCGCGAGGAGAACGGTCCGCAGGATTACGTCTGTTGCTTAAAGAGTCATGTGATGAATGGCAGGCATGAGGGATGTGTAAATGATATACCATGTAGACGACGCTTTGGGGGCTGGAGTGGGATTGGATCTCCTGGCTGGGTCAGGCGTTGGGCATGGCTACGTACGATAGATAGTTGTCTTATCCTCATTTAATACCAATATTAAGTTGACAATCGTTACAGACAGTTTACTTTGATCCTCTCTTGGCCTCGACAGCCGCCTCCAAAGCATCCTTCAAGGTGTCAATCAAGTCACCTTCATCCTCAAGACCAGCCGAAATTCGGACGCTCTCCTCTTTGACACCTAGGCCACGCATGTACTCCCTCTCTTCGACCTTTTTTCCAAATACAACCATGTTGTAGGCAAACATGATTGTAACGTGCCCCCCGAGATGAGGGCTTGGATAGAAACCACAGCGGTGATAAAATGCCATGGCGCACTCGACATCGCTGAACTCGACCGTCAGGAGACATCCATAGCCTGGCTCAGGGAGCTCGGATGTCCCACGGCGCATGACAGCGTCGTACTCGGTCTTGTTGGGCAGAAGACCTGGATACTGTACGTTGACGACGGGCGAGCCAGGGGTTTTCTTTGCATCGTAGAGGAACTTGGCCATGGCAAAAGCGTTACGGTTGAGAATCTTTGTACGCTCTAGGAAGTCGTGCGAGTTGGACAGCAGAACCTCCGCATCTGAAGCAAAGAGCTCGTTGTGGTGCGTTTCTTTGAACAAGGGCTTCAAGACGTCGTACTTGGGGGATAGAGGGTTAAGAACGATGGAACCGCCCATGACGTTGGATTGGCCACTGAAGGACTTTGTAAGGGATGTTAGGAGAAAGTCGGACTGGGGTAGGACGTCGATGTTGGCGAAGCCGCTGATTGTGTCGTCGACGATGAGGACAAAGCCATATTTCTCAGACTGGTCGAGTTAGTCCTGTCTAGCTCTGTACTCGAAAAGGGGCGGAACTGACCAGTTTCTTCAGACGGTACATGTCAGGGGTATCAAGAGTAGGATTTCCAGGGATTTCAACAAACACGTAGCTGACAGGTCTCGCAGCTTTCCTTTCCTCTTCAAGCCACTCTTCCATCGCTGAGAGACCTTGGTCGTCAACCTTGCCAAAATGCTTCCACCCGTGAGGACACTCCTCGACGAGGTGGTGATAGGTATTGTGAAAGATGATGCCCAGCACGACGATGGTGCCCGGACGGTTTTCCATCAAGAGATTGCTCGAGTGAAAAATGGCTGCCATGCCTGTTGGGTACAGAAACACATCTTCAGGTGTGCACTTGACCTTGTCTGCATCCAACGGGGCTCGCTGGAGGAGTTCAACGATTCTCTCTCGAATACCTTGATGTGCCGGACCCTCAGGTGTCCACGTCGGCGCTGGGAGAACGTCACTTTCAATAGGAACTTCCTTGATACTATCAACCCCCTTCAGGAGATGTTCTGCTCCACGGATAGAGATGCCCAGGCCCGGGTTCTGCCATGTGGGCATCATGGTGGGCATGTACTGCGGTTCGACAGAGATGGTGTATACCCGATGGCCTGCAATCTCGACGCATCTGAGAGATACGTCCTCAGACTTCATGCGATGCTTACCGCGGCTCTCGAGAGTAATATGTCGGACCGTGTATGGCCATACAGCAGGGTTGAGGTAGACGAGAGCAGCTTTTCCCTCTTGTCCAACGCACTTTGCAATCTCTTGACCAAGCTGTTGCACATTAGTCAAGGGAGTCATGATTTATCGAACAAGGTATAGTATCTCACCAGTGCCGAAAAGTGCGTGGGTGCAAACCGAGGATAAATGTGAACGACCCTCTTCAAAGGTCCATGATCACCGTCACGAACGGCCTGGGCGACGTCCCAACCGGGGATGTTGGTGATGACGCTGTAGGGAGTCTGCGGAGGAGGAGCGTATCCAAACTCGGACTGGGTCTTGAGGATGACCATGATGATTTCCCTTTGTTGATCTAGTCTTTTGGTGGGTTTAAGAGGGCAATTCAACTACAGAGACACGAGGTCAAGCCCGTCTTTATATGTGTACCATGTACAGAGGCGCCATCGTGTCACCTGGACTCCAGCCCACTCTGGATAGCAACAGGGCAGACGCCTTGGTGATGGCATATTCAAATAGAACCAAGTCTCGACCCGAAAAGGCTGAATCAGCTGAAATAAGCCCGCTCACCGAAGCTTTGTTAGTACACCTCCTTCACCAAGAGACCGTCAACGGCAAGGCAGTCTTTGGCGTTGACAGCTAAGCTCCCGCGGCACTAGCAGCACCAGCTTCGCCGTGTCTGGTCTGACGCATGTCACTGAGGCGTTCATCAAGGGTCGGGGACAATGGAAGATGCCGTGTAGCTGAATAGTTTTGCAACTTTAACTCTCGCACTAGCCAATGATATTACCCTCGACAGCTCCTAACCACCAAACTAACCTCACCTCTACTGTAGCAACAAATTCAAGCTTACCGCCTCACAGCAGCCCCAAAGACCGAGTCCATTTCTTTCGCCAATCAACCCCATGCGGAATGATGATGTGCAACTGTCAACCAAACAGGAGAAACTCTCCCTTTCCTTTACCAGATCTTCCTCTCTCTGCCTTCGAATGCAAAGTTCAGGACCACTCCCAGAAAGAGCGCCACGCAGAGTACACTTGGACCCCAGCGGTCATAGTACTTGACAACCTTGCGCGTTCTTATCGCGTTGCTTCGGTACAAGTACGTAACCACCGAGTAGCAGAGACTCATGATGGCCAGGAGCGTAAAGATACCAGCCACCCAAAAGTGTGCTGGCGTGGGATGTGTGCCAAAGTTGAGCAACGTCACAGCAATAGTACCAATATAAATCGAGTACTCAAGCTGCACACTCATGTTAGCTGTGTCAACATGATTATCACGGAAATCCAACTTACCCATCCCAAAAATGTCCTCTCGGCCGCAAAGTACACCTTGGGCTCGACACGCACAGGCACGTAAATCTTCTTTCCGTGTGGCGCCTTGAACTTCTTGGTCTGAATCTGCGCCGATCCAAACAGTGCCTGCAATCGATCGCTCCGGGGCACCTGCGTGCTTCGAGGCGCCGGGATGGCATACTTGAGGGCCGAGACCACCTGGTTGGCGGCAACTCGGCTCTTGGTCGAGATGAGGGTTGAGTAGTAATGCCATCCACCTATCCTCTTGGCCTGCTCCAGCTCGAAGCTCTCATCGTACTCGTCATCCGAATCATAGATGGGATAGTCCTCGTTGTCGGCTGGCAAGTCCGCAATCTGGCCCTCGACATCTGCGGGAAGGGGCCGGCGCCGATTACCGCCCTGAGCGCTCGACTCTCCGTTGGTGCCATTGCGGCCCGAAGGTACCGGCTCCTCATCGTCAGAGTCCAAATCATCCTCATCATCCGAGGTAGTCGTGGTTCCTGACATGCCGGGTCGTCGAATACCAAAGTCGTGGCTGACGGGCTTGCGAATGTCCACATCCATCTGAGGCATCCAGAAAGGCAGGAGGTTGATCCGGTCAGGGAACAAGCACGCTGTACCATGGATGAACTTGGAGAACTTGGGAACGGCTTCCACCAGGTGAGAAGAGATCAATTGGCGAACCCACTCAGGGGGCTCCTGTCCAGCCTGAGTCTGGAGCTTGACCTCCAGAACGGCATAGGGGAATCGCACAATGTCCTCAGGGGGCAGCTGTGAGAAGGGATAATCAATACCAATATCCATGCGCCTCCAGTTATCTCCAGATCGAGTGCGCCCATCCAGGTTATCCTCTCGGACCATGGTGAGCTCCGTGTCGAGCGAGATTCGCACTCGGGCATCGGCGGGGAGCTGGAAAGCTGTGCGGTTGTAGAAGGATCGGCAGACAGGCTTATAACCCTTCTTGAGCACCGAGTACTGGATCTCCGAGGCCAGTCGCTCATCCTCAGCAATAGCCTTTTCAGACTTCTTGCCCTCCTTGCGCGCCTTCTCAAAGATGGCAGCAGGGAGCAGCTCTCCCCTCATGTACGCATTGATATTTTTCTCCTTGGTTGCGAATCGTGCCTTGACCGACTTCTCGCCAGTCCAATCCTCACGATGCGTCTTGCGTTCCACAAAGATGGTCTCGGTCTTCATTCCTCCGTACCATCTCAGACGAATCGCCTCGGCACCCTCAGTCTTCTTCAATCGGCCCTCGTACAAGTCCCAGGTCTCGGGGTTGTCGTAGTAGATCGAGGTAATTGCCGAATCCTCGGGGTCAAAGTCCTTGTTGGCGTTGAAGACAAGGACGGGCAAGTGCTTGAGGATGATGAGCTTCAGCTCCGTCACATTGTCGGGGTGAACCCAGTATTTGGTCGTCTGTCGGATAAAGTTGGCTTGGCCACCACCAGCGGCGCTGTCACCCTTGACAGGGTTGCCTCGCGTTCGGACAAGATCGTAGAGCTTCGACAGCTTAATGACGGACGCATCGTAGTTTTCCTTGTAGAAAGGCTTCGCCTTGAGTCGGGTATCGAAGACGGGGCGCAGGTGCCATCCGGTCAATTTCTGTAACCATTAGAAGAGCTCGATTGGCACGTTTAACATGGGCAGCTTACGTCGTGCTTCTTGATGATCTTGTAGAATCCCGTATAGTTGAGCTGGACAAACTTGGCGAGATCGTGGACATCTGCGATAATATCACTGAGATCCTCCTCGAGAAGCATGAACTCCTCCTCGCTGGGGCCGTTCTCGTCGAGGCCGCGCTCGTTCAAGCGATTGACCACCTCCCTGACCTCGCGCTCGCTAACAGCGATACGGCGCGAGATCTCCATAGCCTTGACCTGCTGCTTTGTATGGACCTTTTCGAGCTCGGCCTCGAGCTTGCCGACGAAGCGCGTCTCGTCATCCTCAGTCCACTCAGGCCCCTTGGACCCAAGCTTGATAGGACCTGTAGGATGCTTAAGCTCGTCCTTCAGTCCATCGTAGTCAATGTAGTACCATTGGTACTCGTGGATGACGCTGGAACGGAGCTGCTCGCCGAACTTCATGACGACGACGCCGGGCCGGACCGTGGGGGTGCGTTTGCCCGAGCGGGTGCTTGTCCAAGTCTTGGAACGGGTTTTGAGGTCCTGGACGATCAGCATGAGCGCATTGAACGAAGTTGGAGTCGACACCCAGGAGATGGATGTGATGTGATGTGACGGATAGCGGACGCGAGAGGTGATGTTAAATCAAGGCCTAGAAGCTCATGAAAGAGGGAATTGATGCAACCAGACCATACGAGTCAATCGATGGATTGGCGGCGCTGGCGCTGATGGTGATGGTATCCAGGTCTTCGTATGCTTACCTGTGTGGTAGAAGAGGAAGAGAGGGAAAAAAGCCAGAGACAGCGCGCGAAGTTGGTGGAGTGTGTGTTGCGAGCGGAGGAGGCGCAAACTGGGCAGATGAGACGGTAGGTACGGCAGGTACGGCACGTCTCGTACTGTTGTACTTTCAATTTGCCTGTAGTGCGCAGGTCAAAGTCGGGTTTCCCTTGAGTCGCTTGTTGATCTGTCGACCGTTCGCCCAAGCAGAGAGAGACGCGGCAGGTCGTGCACAGAGGGTGGAGCTTGTCCACTAGCGCTTCTTCTGCTCAAGCGTCAAGTTTGTTGCTTCGTCGTTTAACCCTTGGTTCGGCGAGACAAGCTCGAGATACCTCGCGTGGGATTGGCCAATCGCGTAGCTCACATGCGGAACGTGCACGTCACTGCAAGGAACCCAATGGGTAGAGTTCCAGCACTAAAACTTATACGTAAAAGAGCCTGGCCGTCGTGCTAGGGAGCCCGAGGTCCACTGAGTTTTTAGTGGCCGTTCCCCGTTCTCTTCTCCCTTGAAACCGACCTGAGGAGAGACCTCGCTCCAGCTGCACGCCAATCTTTTCATACCTGGTCACCACAGTAGCTGGATAATTAGCCCAGCCTCACTTCCAAGGAATGGCCTCGACCATCCAGGGTGCCTGTTGGTTCTCCTACCGCAACTGCGCTAGCAAAGCAAAGCAAATGCAAGCAATTGAAATGTGATGCAACCACGGTAAGCCAAACCCTGTCGGCATCCTATCCGGCCACCGAGCTGCTGCAGTGGAACCGGCCCCCCGACGGGCCCCCGGGCAGGCTTCGGAGCGGGGCAGAGTGGATGCCTCTCGGTAGAGAATTCGATATTTCCTGCGTTGTCCAGCGCATCGGCCAACCCTAGCTCCGGCCGAATAATTTTTTATGTTATTTTTTTTTTCTTTGTCCTCTTTTCGGACTCGGTAGAGCCGCGGTTTGACGCTCCCTTCGGTAGGTGCCGCTCCGATTGCCCTTGTCATATCATTCACCCTTGTCTGATTTACTGGTGGTAGCATTGATACCCGTCCTCGAGCGGCCGATACCCGAGATCGATTTCGTGTGCCCCTCTTACAACCCCACGACACATTTTGTGTGTGCGCCCCTCCACAGCCCATCATGACAACACCGACAGCGAAGATCGACGACTCTATGCCTGCGCGCATCTCCTCGGATTGCCCAGATGAGATCCGGGAAGTCCTATATCACGCATGGGGCCACGATCGGAGCGGTCTGAAGGCTCTCCTGCGAACCACCGGCAAGGCCAACGCTCAGGATATCAAGACAGGCGAGACGCCTCTACATGCAGCTATCCGCGCCTGCGGGCCAGCCTCTCCCGAGGACGATAGCGCTGATCAAGAGGAGGATGGTTGTGTTGAGGAGGCCAAGGAGGTTATCCAGGATCTATTCCTCAACGGCGCCATCTGGAACGATGTCGATAGCAACAACGAGACCCCCGGCTGCGTCGCCCTCCGACTCGGCCGCAAGACCCTATACAATCTATGCGTCGAGGCAGGAGTTCGCGCAGAACTTCTCTTTGCCTTGATGGGCGGTGACTACGAGCAGCTGGACTCTGGCTCAGAAGACGGCGACGAGATGGAGATAGAGGAGAACGAAGACGAAGCCCCCCAACTCGTATCCACCGAAGAAGTCGTCGCCGCACCCGAAGAGGCCAAATTCGTGCCCCCCGATGCAAAGGAGAAGCCCGTCACGAGCGAAGAATACCTCAGTTCCAAGCTGGTATATGACGATGCCAAGCTCGTCGACTCGGACCTGAACGGTGTCATGATGGCCTGGGAGACGGACATCATGCGCCGCTCCGTCGCCGCCCTAGTCCCCGACTCGGCCCCTGGCAAGCGTATCCTCAACATTGGCTTCGGCATGGGCATCATCGATGGCATGTTTGCCGACCTCAAGCCCTCGCGCCACCATATCATCGAGGCCCACCCCTCCGTCCTTGAGCACCTCGCCCAGCCAGGCTCCAAGTTCGGCCCCGAATGGGAGAAGAGCGGGCCTGAAGAGGGCGCCTTCAAGGTGTACAAGGGCAAGTGGCAGGATGTGGTACCTAAGCTGCTCGAGGAGGGCGAGGTCTACGATGCCATCTACTTTGACACTTTTGGCGAGGATTACTCCCAGCTACGTCACTTCTTCACCGAGTGTATCATCGGTATCATGGACCAGGAGGGCAAGTTCAGCTTCTTCAATGGACTCGGCGCCGACAGAAAGATATGCTACGACGTCTACACCAAGGTGGTCGAAATGCAGTGCGCCGATGCCGGCCTTGACGTCGATTGGGAGGAGAGTGACGTCGACATGGCTGGCCTAGACCAGGCCGGCAAGGGAGAATGGGAGGGCGTGAGGCGACGGTACTGGACACTCGACAGTAAGACACCCAACCACTTGTTTCTCCGAGCCATGCTGACATTATTTCCCAGAATACCGATTGCCCGTCTGTACATTCATGGGCTAGACGCTCAAGCGCAGTGGGATGAGGAAGGGTTGAACTTTGACACGCTGTTTGGTAGTCCTCAAGCAACCCCCTTGTCTCTATTCGTGCTTTCATTCATGTACACGTCTATCTCCGTTTTACCCGTTCCTTTAATCATTGATACCCATCCGCGCCTTTGATTTATCCGTCCCACACTCTCATTTGAAGTTCTCAGGGTGGAGGATACCCGCTAGGTTGCCCTCGTTGATACGCTTGAGGGTCAGGGCGGCGATCAGGGCAGCGCCGACACCGCTACCATCTTCGGCGGCAAGGACCTCGACGGGGTCCTCGGCCCTCTTGTTCGTCTTCTTGGGCCAGTCGAGAATCTCCCGCAGAGCCTGGGCTCCTCGCTCCTTGAAGTAGGGGTACTTGTTGAAGACTGAGCCATCAGCACCGACGTGGCAGGTCTCGTAGTTCTTCTTCTTGCAGACAGCAGCAACACCGCAAGCCGAGAGGCGAGCAGCTCGAGTGCCGATAAGCTCGGCGGTCTTGCGGATAAGCTCCAGCTCAGGGCGTGTGCAAGCCAGATTGAGCTTGGATGAGAAGAGGTCGTATGTCTCCTGCAAGTTCTCAAAGGGATCCCTAAAAGCGCAAAATTAGCTAGGTCATGGTGTCAGGGGCGGGCAACATACTCCTCGATGAAGGACAAGAAGGAGGCATCCAGGCTGTAGGGCTTGCGGAGCAAGGCAATGTCCTGGTTCTCAAAGATGTGCACATTCTTGTTGTCGTGAAGGTCGACCATGATAAGTCGGAAAATTTCGCCCAGGTAGAGGCCGGCAATCATCTTCTCGAAGGCCTGCTGGCCAGGGCGAGGAGACTCCTTGTCGATAATGACATCGTAGGGAGTTCGAGGGAGAACCTTGTGCTCGTTGTCAAAAGCTCCCCACTCGCAATTGATGGCCATGGGCAGGTCAGGAGGGAGGTTCAGGTGAGCAAGCTTGGGAATGGAGCCGCAGTTTTCAAAGTAAGCTGCGTTGCAGCCAGTGCCGAAGATGCAACCAATCTTCATGTCCACATCGGTGTAGGCCGAAGCAACCAATGTACCAGTAGTATCATTGATCAAAGCTGCCAGCTTGATGGGCACACCCTGTGAAATGTTGTCAGCGGTGCATCCTATGCCTAGAGTCAACTCAAACTTACTCGTCGGGTCAAAGCCTCCTCAAACATGGGAACAACGTTCTCGCCCTCGACACCTTCAATGTCGAAGCCCTTGGTCCATCGCTGAAGAATACCCTCGTCGATGTAGTTCTGAGTAGCGGGGTAGGAGAAGGTGAAACCCAGGGGAAGCTTCTCCATGTTGGTGCAGTCGCCATGGTGCGTTTCGAGGAACTGGAAGAGACAGTCGGCGATGTAGTCCCATAGCTCCTCCGAGGTAGCAGACTTGAGCTCCTCGGGCATGCGATACTTGGACTGAATGATGTCGAATTCCGACTTCTCCTCAGTGAGTGTGATCTGACACACTCGCAGGTTGGTGCCACCCATGTCCAGGGCCAGATAGGTACCGGTCTCGTAGCCATCGGGGAAAGACATAACCCAGGTAGGGTTCATAGGCTGAATGTTGGTTAGAAGCGTGATTGATATCATGGATGCTGTGATGTATAAAAACTCACGATACTGCCACCCTCGACACTAAGACCTAGGAATTCAGGTTAGCCAAACGGGTCACGATGCCACGGATTTCCTGGATTTACCCTTGGCGAGCTCAGAAACAAAGTGGTTGGTGATCTCCTTGAGCTTGGCAGCGTCGACAGTCAAGAGCTTCTCCAGCTTGTGAATCTCATCAGCCAAGTCCTTGGGGACATCGGCCATAGATCCTGCCATTGTTTCGTCAGCGCTGAAGTGCGGCATTGTTGCGTTTGATTTGTGAAGCAAAAGAAATCGCAAGAAAAGTTTGGTGGTGGAAGTTGTTGAAGGAAGGAGCAGATGGGCATTTAGCTTCGTCAGCTGTCAACACTGCCAGCAGTGCCGTCGCCGCAATTATCTTGATATGGCACTGGCACTCCAGTGTAACAGCCCGCTAGTAGCCTCAACCCTTGGCGATCTTCTCGTCTCAACATTCCTGTTTCCACCTTGAGATCACGGTGACACGGTGGTGGCAGTGGAAGCGAAGGTATCGATCGATCGCCCACACCGACGATGAAACGAAACCTCGAGGGACGATGAGACAAATATTCAACCAGATCTTGTCCAACGAAGCACCGCATCTCCCCAAAATCTCTCAAGGAAAAGACGGCTTCGCCTTTTACATGGATGCTCCGGTCCAACGCCGGGCTGGGCGGCCGAATCAACAGCGTCATCACCACGTATTTCGCCCATGGTTCGTCAGCCCCACCAAGCCATTGTCAACGGGCAAAAGCTAACTGAGCCAGGACGGCGTCCATGTCCAAGCGATGGCACACCGAGTCCGTTCCCCAGTAAAACATGCGACACATCACGAGACACCGAGCAGCTTGATCAAGAGAACATACGTACCCTTTCGGGAGGGAGGACGACGAGGTCCGAGGCCGACCATTTTGTCGATAAAGGTTTGGCGGGGTTGGCGGGGTAGTTCTGGTTGAGGCTGACAAGAAAGGTGACAAGACGCGCGGAGCTAATCAGGGACACACGGTCGAGAGAAGAGCAATTGACGAGTCCAAACCAGAACAAGGAATAAGGGGGACACGGGGGTTTTAAAGGAGTTGGGGTGGATGGTGAGCGAGGTGGAGCAGGTCGAGGTGAGTCGAGGTGAAGACGCCAACCAGCCAGGTCGCAGCCGTTGAGCGGGAGATGCAGCAAGGTTGACCTCAGGGAGTTGGCCTCAAGCATGGAACCTGGAGCTGGAGGGGAGGTCCCGTCAGGAATCCATCCGCCCAAGGTACTTCTACATGTTGACGGCTCTGGGGATGTATCCGGTGCCTCGCTTTGGCCGCCCAGCAGTGTGTGCCGGGCCAATTGCGTCCCCGGATGAGACCCAACTCGCCCATCTCCGGGCCCCCAGACCCCTCGGCGGCCGCATGTTTCTGTTGTCAATCCATTGCAGTGGTCTCAGCTACGTAATGTCTTTATCTGACCGCTTGCACTGGTTGCACGAGGTCTGGCCCCCGGATAGGAAACAGAAATAAACTACTAAAAAGGAAGTAAAAGAGAAACCGCTGCCTGGCCAAACATGGTTCTAGGTTCGATAAGCTAGCTCCTGAGGTGACGGTGGCTTCCCGGCGCCCGACGAGGGCGTGGGTGATGCAGCATGGTCCGGTCTTGATCGTCTCCAGATCCCACGCCCTAGGCGAGGTAGTGTTGAGCTCTTGTCGGCCCGGTGTTGGAGGGGGCAACAGCTAGCAGCGATAGTCGACTCAACAAGGCGGGGGAATGCTCAGTAATTGCCAAGATGTTTCTGACCAAGCTTCCCACGTCTCAAGAGGGGGGCCCCACTGGTTCACCCAGAGGAAAAAAACCATCCCGTACACCGACAATGTGGATGGCTTCGTCTTTGTCTTCCTCGTGCACATATGCACCAGGGTCGGGGGACTTGGGGGTCGGCCGTCCAGCAGCTTGGTGACATGATGTCAGGGCCCAGCAAGCCACATGTGACCTAAAACCCCTTGGTGTTCGTGGGGGGAAGGGGTCAGTACCTGGCTTCTCTGCCGGCCGGGTACCTTGGGCTCATGAAGAGCTCTTCCAGGTTTGCCGGTTGGTGATCTGATCTAGCGTTTTGCCTATAAGAGCTATAGTTGCCGTCCCGGACTCGGCGCTACTATCTGCCGAGCTCCCAAGCTTCAGGTGGCCTCTGATTGGTCGGTTAGCTTACCCTGCAGCTCCCGCTGACGCGCGCCAAATGGGCAACGTATGCTTTTTGGGAGCTGTCTCAGGAGGACTCGCGAAATCGAGGTATCTTGAGAGTTGCGAGCTTGCAACAACCAACCTCGACCACGATTTCCTCCGGCACCCGGCCAATTTCCATCTCCAACAGCTTTGGGTCTGCTCGGTCAATGAGCGATCCCCTTTTCTAAAGCTGTCATCATGAAGGCGT
The DNA here is from genome assembly GCF_000151355.1 of Fusarium vanettenii 77-13-4. NCBI lineage: Eukaryota > Fungi > Ascomycota > Sordariomycetes > Hypocreales > Nectriaceae > Fusarium > Fusarium vanettenii. Next base: position 1,831,223 of record NW_003315881.1, read on the forward strand.
CCGCGATTGCTACGGCGCTCCTGAGCTTCGTCTCTACTGCCCTCGCGAGCGCAACCACCGAGACCTCCAAGGTCATCCTCCCCGCCGACTTTAAGCCTCCCCAAGTCTTCAAGAACGCCAACCTTGTGCATGTCATCTCGCTCGAGAAGAACTATGTCAAGGAGCAGATCAACGTCCTCATCGAGAACGTCGCATCCGAGCCTCAGACCAACTACTATGTGCCATTCACTGCCGACCAGCTGTCCCGTGTAGGTGGCTTCGAGGTCAAGGATCGCAAGGACGCAAGCGCTGGACCGTTTGTGGCCGAGGTTGTTGAATACGATACCCTCAGGTATTTATTTGTGGCTGACCCTGACATGTGCCGCCATGATGCTGATCCCATCGTTCCAGTGATGTCCAGTACTACCGCATCCAATTGCCCACTCCCCTCAAGGCCGGTGCTCAGCAGACCCTCGGCATCACCTTCTACTACCTGAAGGCTTATGCTCCTCTTCCCGCCTCTATTCCCCAGGACGATACCCAGTTCCTCGCCTACGACTTTTCCGTCTACGCCCCGTCGTCCTATCCCACCCTCAAGCAGAAGACCGAGATCAAGGCTATTTCGTCCTCGATCCCCGACTATACAAAGCTCCCTGGAAGCGGCAATGTCAAGGAGTTCCCCACCAAGCAGGGTAACAAGCTGACATATGGCCCCTTCGACGAGAAGCCTGCTGGCGCCATTGCCCTAGCTCGGGTTCGATTCGAGTTCTCCAAGCCCGTCACCCACGTTGCTGAGCTCAACCGTGACATCGAGGTCAGCCACTGGGGTGGAAACATTGCCTTTGAGGAGAAGTATGATATGTACCACCGAGGTGCCAACCTCTCGACCCTCTTCAACCGAGTCAAGTGGGCGCAGGGACAGTTCTACAACCCCACCACCCATGCTCTCAAGGAACTCCGAGTTCCCCTCCAGATTGGAAGCGTCGATGCCTACTTTGTGGACGTCATTGGTAATGTCTCGACCTCTCGCTTCCGTAGCAACAAGCGAGAGTCTCTGCTCGAGCTGAAGCCCCGATACCCCCTGTTTGGTGGTTGGAAGTACCCCTTCACCATTGGATGGAACTCTGATGCTGCCAACTTTTTGCGCCGAACTGCCACTGGAGGCTACGTTCTCAAGGTCCCCTTCTTGGAGGGCCCTAAGCAGCCTGAGGGTGTCGAGTATGAGCACATCAACGTCAAGGTCCTCCTCCCCGAGGGCGCCGAGTAAGTTCAGAAAAGGCAACAGAGTCTCGACATGTCTAACAATGAAGCAGAAATGTCAAGTTCTACACCAACGTTCCCGACTCGGCCATTACCTCGACCTCGATCGACCTCACTCGAACCTACCTTGACACCATTGGCCGAACGACCGTGACCGTCAAAGCGAGGAACCTCGTTGATGAGTTCCGGGACCGACAGCTCATCATCTCGTATGATGCGCCCCTTGTGAGCGCTCTGCGAAAGCCCACTGTCATCTTTGTCAGCGTGCTGGCAGTTTTCATCACGACCTGGGCGCTTGGCAAGGTGCAGACGGGATTCAAGCCCAGGAAATAAGATATATAGAGAGGGAAACATTGTCTTTTTGAGCGCTCTTCATATTTGCATGAACAGCGGGAGCTGCTCCTGGGCAAAGATGTAAAAAATGTAACATAGAAAGGGATTATAGTTTTCTATTGAAATGGATTTCAACCGTGAATGGGTCTGGTGTGCTAGGCGGGTGTCATCTGACAGCTGCCACAAGTTGTCAATTGTGTGACGACCCTCAATCTAATGGTGTTGGTGTCAAGGCTGACAAACCATTGTATAGCTGAGAAGAGGAGTGCAATGAACAGGGTTGAACCAGGTAATGGCGAGGAAATATGCACCATTCGTAGCTGCGCATTCGTGGATGCCTACGTAGATACTTGTTGAGTTGGGTTGAAGAGGAGGATGCCTTGGATCGAGACGAGTGTGGATAGAGGCAGTGCCGCTGTCAGATGATGCTTCAAACCGGCCCTGACATGAACAAAGTAAAACCTTTGACTCGCTTGATCCGAGGTTTCAAACCCAACAAAGCCACATTAAGGCAGCTACTAGCACAACTGGGGCTGACCGAGCCCAAGGTCGTGGGAAATGGTTGAGCTCGCGTCCTTGGAGCCCAAGTGGTCAAAGACTCGGCGTCCGTCAGAATAACCAGCAAGGTCTAGGGTGGTTGAGAGTCAAGACTCGCAGATGCAGGGCATTCTGCTGGTTCCATATTGGCGGTTATTTCCAGTGACGTGACCTGCAGCGACCGCCTGCAGAGCAAGCAAAGTCAAGTACCGGTATTCGTTCAGCCGCCCGTCAGCCAAGGCCGTGTTTGATGGTGTGTACAGTAGGTGGAGTGGGTGGGCGAGGCACGCTCCGATGGTCATCCCCGTCAAGGACCCCTCCCCTTGCTTGCGTGGTGGTGGGCATGGGTTTAAACCAAAGAAACCGGGCAAGACGCCAGTGTCAGTCATGGATGGAAAGCCAACTCGTTCGTATAAGATGATGAAGGGGTCCCCTCCTAAAGCTTTTTTCCTTTGTATCTTTTCAATCAACTTGACAAACACTTTAAGCGTAAACTTGCGCTACGAACCTCGTCTCTTCTAAACCAGTCTACTCAGTCGCTTCCTCTCGACTTACACGATTTGCTCTCTGAGCTACCAAACCTACCTATTACAACTCATTTCATCAACATCACTGCTTCAAGTTAGCCGAAATGTGCTTCCGCACTGAGCCCAGGACCAAGTACTACTATCACGAGGAGATCATCCCCGCCCGGCGTCACCACGGCCATCACCACCACCATCACCACCACTCCCACTCCCGCTCTCCTAGGGCCAGTTACACCAGTGTCACCCGCCGGTCCTACAGCCACAGCCCCAGGGCTAGCTATCGCACCAGCGGTCCTGTCGCCTACGAAACTCGCTACGTCTGAGCACTTCTAAACAAGCAATGTCAAGATTTCTCACTTGATGACGTTGTGCTGAATAGACTGGTGATGATCTATACTTGGCGGTTGAAATTTAGCGGCATTGGCGGCTTCTTTGACGTGTAACGTAAGACGCGAACATTTATAATATGATATTGAATGAATCGAGTGGACGAATTGGACGGCGGTCATTTTGTTAAGCTGGGCGTTTTTGTTATCGTGGAGTAGGGCAGGGCAAGCAACACGACGAAATGGGTTAGAAACGTTACGGACACATAAACACGAAAGAAACAAACATAAAGATATTTTGTTCCATTTTCTTAAGCCGCATACCAGCCTTGCCAGCTTCCGGGAGCCACGGACCTTGATCACTTCCATGACATGGTTGTGCTTGACTGGTGGTGTCCAAAAAAGAAGCTGTTGACGTAGCTGTTGCCTCTAGCGGGGATGGAGGGTCCCGCTCAAGGTCGGCAGGGCTGGATCTGTGAGGGCGTGTGCATGACATCACCTTGCATTCCATCGCCATCATCATCGCCGAGGTCTCTCCAAGAAAAGAAAGAAGAGAACCTAACTTGGGGTGATGTTGGTGTAAGTGCGTGTGTGTGTGCGCGTGTGTGTACTGTACCTTGTTAGCTGAGGACGGGTCTAGCCATCTTGTCTGCCGAAAGCAGGGAAGACGGCATCGCAAACGTCAGTTCTCGAGGGTCTTGGAAAGGGTCCTCGTGGTTGTTTAAAGCCTGCGTACCCCTGCTTGCAGCCTTGAAAGGAGCTTCTCGCATTGTAACCTCTTGATGCGGACGACGACTACGATTTACAAAGTATTTTCCCACTCGAAGCAAACCCTGCAGCTAGATCCTTCCGTGTCGCCTTTCATACTGTGTAAGAAATTGCCTTTCTGTGAGCTCATGACTGCTCTGCCCGTCATTTCGTGCTGCGGGTGGAATCATGAGTCTTGGCTTGCAGGTCCTTCTTTGGAAGTGAAGCTGACCTCAACAAAGAAAGCGCATCCCATCCAAACTTCTCCTTCCGAATAGTTTAGTAAAAGCGACCTTATCGGGGTTGTCGTTGTCAAAATGTGAGTTCACCTTTTGTAACCTTCGTCTGTACCTCGACGTTGTCTTTGAGCCATTCCCGGATATACCGGGCAACATCAACCACAATGTCGTCACGCTTCAGCTTCGATATATCCGCCTCACCTCGCCCTGGCTCGTACATCATGGAAGTGCCGGCTGACATGACCATGTCCCACAGGAACCGCGCACTCTCGATCCGCTCCAACAAATCGAAGGGAGGCTCCGCCTCCGCCTCTAACAAGCGGGGCTTCTCCTTCAATTCCCTCCGCGGTCAGGTCCAGCCTGAGCTGTCGCGCAAGCTCTTTAAGCTTATCAAGTCTGAGAACAACCTCATCAACGCCCACGAGACGGCTGGCCGCGAGCGCATCTCTATTGCGACCCAGCTGTCGGAATGGGGAGAGCATACGTGCGACGATGGCATCAGTGATATTTCGGACAAGGTTGGAGTTGTCCTGAGCGAGATGGGTGAGCAGGAAGATGCATATGCCCACTCCCTGGATGATTCTCGTGCCGTGCTCAAGGCTATTCGAAACACCGAGAAGAGCGTGCAACCCAGTCGCGAACACAAGGACAAGATTGCCGATGAGATTCAGCGGCTGAAGCTGAAGGAGCCTGGAAGCGCAAAGATACCTGTACTCGAACAGGAGCTTGTTCGCGCCGAGGCTGAGAACCTGGTTGCGGAAGCCCAGTTGACAAACATTGTATGTCGCCACTTACACCGAACTACTCACGAAATGCTAACATAGTCCGCAGACCCGACAAAAGCTCAAGGAGGCTTACGCTGCCGAGTTTACCGCGACTATCGAGAGAGCCGAGAAGCAAATTATCTTGGCCAAGCATGGCCGCCGCCTGCTAGAGCTTCTTGATGATTCGCCCGTGGTGCCCGGCGATACTCGACCAGCTTACGAGCATTCCCACCAGGCCCGTCAGATCCTCAACGACTGCGAAGACGACCTCCGAGACTGGCGTCCAGAAGCTGAATCTTTCTCTACACCTGCCCAAAGCCGAACACCGAGCATCACAGAGAAGGACAAGGAGCCAATGGTGGCTGACGATCTGCCCTCTCCTGTGCAGTCGGAGGCCACTACTGCGGCCCCGACAGGAACCAAGTCTTCCGTATATGCCGAAGTTGCTGGTTGAGATGATGGCTGTTGAATAATTGATACCTGAGCTGTGTCTCCTGTGTCTGAGCCAGGCTGTATTTGATGGTTGTTTGTTTGGCTTGAGCAAGCACTGGAGAGTATCGTTGGCTGCGTGGCAGTTTACCTCACTACCTACATATTTTAGTTCCGCTTGATCCGCGTTTTATTTGTCTTGATTACTGAGGATGGTTTTCGAGTTTGCTGCTGTACAATTATATCCCACACCTGTTTATTATGTCAGCTGAATAAGAATGGTTATCTTTGGCCTGATCTCGCCATGCATCCAAATGCCGAGGTGTAGTTGAAAACGTGACGACGGGCTATCGGGACTTTGATAGGTAAATGTAGCGCAAGGATTAGAGCGGAGCGAAGACGGACGGCGCGCAACCTTGGCCAAGGCCCGAGGCTGAGCAGTTTGAGATTCTTGGGTCGCTGACCACCAATCGATATGAGGTGATCGTTGGCGTGGGTCAGGAGCGCAGCTTCTTGGAGCGTTGAGGGGCTTTTACTCAAGGAATGGTGTGGATGGATGGAGTCGAGCGTCGTCGTGTTGGACAAATGAGACGGGCATCTTCCGGTTACGGAACGAGGAGGATTTTTTGATGAAAGGCCTTGATGGCGCGAGAGGATGAGGGAGAGGGGAGGGTTGATAAAGTGTCTATAACTTTAGTCAGTTGTAAGTCAAGCAATATATCAAAATATCACTTGATTTCAACATAGACTTCAGAGTAGAACTCAAAGTTTGCTTAGGCTCATCGGACAAATCCTCTCAACTTCGGGCTGTCGGCTGGCTGTGTGGATCTCAAGATGAGAAAAGACAGGAACCATTTTGGCACAGCGAAGATGGGTCCTATTAAGTCCAGACAGAGTTAGCTTCCGGTCAGCAAGTTCCGTCGTCCGATGGACATTGAACGCAATTCTGATCTTCCCGTTGCTTGTGCATTCCCACCCCCTTTTTTTTCCATTCTCCCGCCTAAGTGACCCTGCGGCCAGTTATACAGTCCAGGACAAGAAAAAAGACCTCGGTCAAACTTGAAGCTCGACAGCCGACGACCGCGGGAGCAGCCAGAAGAGGCACGAGCTTAGAATCCAATTGCCGTGTTCTGAGTAGGACCAGGTGCATTTTTATCACACCCCCTTTCCTCATTATCTCTCTTCCCTTTCTTTTCTCTCTTTTTTTTCTCCCCTTCTCTCCGGGCCTGCTCCACTTGAGGCGGTCCGCTCACTGCCCCGTTTGATGCTCCGGCCACAAGGCTCCCGAATATTACTATCATCGCGGCTACCCGCCGGCCGCTCACTGCAGCACCACCACCACCCTCTATCCTCCGCAGCGCCGTTGCCACTGTTGCTACTGTCGCAGGGGCCACAACGGGGGCCACCTGCACTGCCGCTACCGGCATCGCTGTCTCTGTCGCCATCGTTGTCCAGAGGGCCGGGCCGGGCCAATCATATGTCGCACCTGGCCACACGTCGCCCTGGAGCCAGGCCCAGCCTGACCCAGCAGAATACCCCGCCCCCTCCATCCACCACGTCTTCTTCTTCTTCGACTCTTGAAACTTCTTCTCGTCGGACTGCCCAGCTCGCTCGACACTTTACTTCTTCTCCATCAAGCGTTTCCGCACCAAAGCAGAACAAGATGGCCTCTCGCTACACCGTCCGCAAGGTTGCGGCTCCCAACACCCTCGAGCACCGCGTCTACATCGAGCAGGATGGCCAGCCCGTCTCTCCATTCCACGATATCCCCCTCTACGCCAACCAGGAGCAGACCATTCTGAACATGGTTGTTGAGATCCCTCGATGGACCAATGCCAAGCTCGAGGTATGTTCCGTCAATTGGTTATCTACGCCCTCTTGTTGCGCTGTTTGAGCTACCTTGTAGCTGTCGTGTGCCGCAAAAAAATTACCCCTCGCTTGGGCATCACCGTCTCTCCAAATCGACCCCATGCTGACAATCTGCCCACCAGATCTCCAAGGAGGAACTCCTCAACCCCATCAAGCAGGACATCAAGAAGGGCAAGCTTCGATACGTCCGAAACTGCTTCCCCCACAAGGGTTACCTCTGGAACTACGGTGCCTTCCCCCAGGTAAGACATTCCAAGTCTGATACGACTCCAATCCAGACCGCTCACACTTGTAACTAGACCTGGGAGGACCCCAACTCCATCCACCCCGAGACCAAGGCCAAGGGTGACAACGATCCTCTCGATGTCTGCGAGATCGGCGAGCTCGTCGGCTACACTGGCCAGGTCAAGCAGGTCAAGGTCCTCGGTGTCATGGCCCTTCTCGACGAGGAGGAGACTGACTGGAAGGTCATTGTCATTGACATCAACGACCCTCTTGCTGCCAAGCTGAACGACGTTGAGGACGTCGAGCGACACCTGCCCGGTCTTCTCCGTGCCACCAACGAGTGGTTCCGTATCTACAAGATTCCCGATGGCAAGCCCGAGAACCAGTTTGCCTTCACTGGCGAGTGCAAGAACAAGAGGTGAGTCGGCTCTTGATGTATCTGTCGGTATCGGATTCTAACAAATCTCCAGCTACGCTCTTGACGTTGTCCGCGAGTGCGCTGAGGCCTGGGACCGCCTCATCACCGGCAAGACTGCCCCCGGTGGTGTCTCTACGTGAGTACCCTCAATATGTTGCTGTCACACTCATACTAACCAGCGCTCAGCACCAACGTCACTGTCCAGCAGTCTCCTTCCCGCGTTTCTCCTGACCAGCTCCCTCCTCTGCCCCCCAACGAGGAGGTCCCCGCCGAGAAGATTGACAGCTCCATTGACAAGTGGTTCTTCATCAGCGGTGCCTCTGCTTAAGCGCAAAAAAGGCGTTTTCATGTGAAAAATACAAATCTATCAGACGTACAAGATTTGAAAAGTGAAGCATGACAGAAGAATACAAAAAAAATATGATCAATTGCCGTTATACTATACAAGACTTGTGATGTCGTGGTCCCATTGGCTCCGTAACATGGACAGGAGTCCTCGCTTCCTCAAAACGCCGGTGATGCATAATTGGTGGTACATTGTAGTTGATATTTAATCGGTCAAATCGGCCGCCTTCTGCAGCTGACGAGAGTGACGGTCTACTTCCTCGACCAATCCCTTGATGTTGATCTTTTGACAGTTGAAGTCGAGCTCCTTGCCATCCTCTGCGCTGTGTCAGCCATTGATCACCCCTGAGAAGAGCACACGGTCCACGCACTGAACTTGACACGTAGAGAGCTGGGCTCTTTCGAATCTCGGGGTAGGATAGTCGTGGTGATGGCTGTGCCGTTCGCTCGGGCAGTCGGAGGCATAAACGTCAGGAACAGGCGGGCGGGCTTTGCGCAAGCCGAGAACGGGTTGAACTTGGCCGTGACCTCGGTCATGAATTTGGTAATCATCTCGGCGACGTGGGGACGCAGAGCGCGTGCAATTGACAGGACTTGGGGTGGATCGAACGTCACTTAAGAGGTTGCTCGACAGACTGCTTCGTGATGCTGAAATTTCGGTGTTGAGAATGCTACCCCGGTAAATACATATCGCTTGGTGGGGCCGACTCGACAACTGCAACGTCATGATTCCGGGGGGACCACGTTTCGACATGAGACTGAATTAACAACTTTTGCCCAACACAGACGTTTACTCTTCTCCACTAGCGAAACCATTCCTTTCAAAAGCTCAGAATGTCATTCGAGGGCTTGCAGGAGCGCCTAACGGCTCTGCAGGAGACCACCACCCAGCTCAAGGAGCTCATCGACCGGCTTGCGACCCTCAAGTTCCAGCCTGGTTCCGTGCCCCTGGCCACCGACGAGGAGAACAGCGTCAGCGGGGAGCTCAGCACCGAGATTACGGGAACGCTGCGGGACGGAGAGGAGGAGTATGAGATTCTACATGAAGAGGTGGAGTTTGTTCGCGCGGCGGAGCATGATAGGGCGAGGTTGAGGGAAGGTGTGGAAAAGATTGGAAAGGAGCTTGCAAGGTACAACCCATGATGGATGAGAGTCTTGGATATCGCTAACTGACTGTCTATAGTTGCCGTCTATCCTTCCGGAAGGCACGACTATCCGCAAAGCAGAGCCTCTTGCAGGCGCAAAGACTCGAGCGCGAGCTCATGGTTACTTCATTCTCGCAACCCACTTCAGAAGCCGGCTCCCTACACCCAGACGACGAAAAGCCCTCGGCCGCCGTCCGCCCCTCGCGACAACACCATGCGGTCCAACAGCAGCAGTCCAGTCTTTCAGGGGAGGACCGGGAGGCGGTTGGGGCGAGCGCCAATGTGACCAACGCCCTGCGGCGCACGCACGACATTATCCAGGCCGAGTTGGCGCGCAGCGAGTTTGCGCATCAGACACTTACCGAGTCTTCTGCGGCGCTGAAGGATCTCAACGAGTCGTACAGCTCGCTGGATACGATGCTGGCGAATTCACGGAGTCTGCTGGGGACGCTGGTGCAGTCACAAAAGTCCGACACCTGGTACTTGCAGACGGCCGTCTACATGCTCCTCACGACTTTTTGCTGGTTGTTCTTCCGGAGGATACTATACGGGCCACTGTGGTGGCTCGTTTGGCTGCCCCTCCGAGTATTGTTCGGTGTAGGAACCACGGCTGGCGGCGCGATGATACGCGCGGGATCCGGCGCCGTCAAGGTGGAAGAGGTCGGAGATGTCAGTCAGGGGGTCCCCGTGGAGGGTCTGCCCGCGAAGGATCTACCCACTGTCCAAGTTGGCACTGAGAAGGAGGCGGAGGTGCTGGAGGAGGTGGATAAGATCCTGAATGTTATCGAGGAAGCGAATGAGCAGGATAATATCACGGAAGAGGAGGATGCCGACAGTGCCCGGAATACCAAGAAGAGAATGTGGGAAGAGCCCGAGGTTGTGGAGCAAGAACGGCCCAGAGACGAGCTCTAGGTTTAACAATATTCGCCTTTTGATAATACAATCAAAGACCCTTTGGATGGTTAACCATCCATCCACTCATACCCGGGAGCCCGTAACAGCATCATGACTCTTAGGCTATTGCATAGAACGACTCAGGCCATATCAAGTCTAACATGATTGTTGACGAAGATATTCCAGTGTATGAGTTTGCACTTGAGGAATAACTCTCGTCAGTTGCCTAACTCAGGTCAGGAGATGATGATCCTCCAGAAGCTGTTGCCTGCTGGCCCCGTTCACGGGGCGTCTGAGGCTGGGGAATCCTTCTGCATGGAACCTGGGATTGGGTACGAAAACAACTCCAGCGTGGCTATGGCTGGATATCTTGTGATGCGAAGGCATATATCATGGATAGGACTTCACTGGGCATATTGGTTTATTTCTCTTTAAAAGAGATGTCCTCGGCCACTTTAAATTCATTTTTTTCTATTCAACGCCCCTGACCTCTCCTGGAGTGATGTACCATCGACATCCAAATTTCTATAAAGATTGAAAACTCCACCTCATGACCCTTTACTCCTTTTGAACCGCTCTGACCGAAACGACTCCAAGTATACCCCCGTCGCCATCATGTGTTTTTGCCTCCCCGCCGGACCAGACGAGAAGTCGTCCACTGGCCCCAAGAAGCCCTTCAAGCCTTTGACCTTGGAGCTCCCCTTCGACCTGAATCATCGTCTTTTCAGTAGTTCAAAGCGCCCCCGAGTCTTTGTGGGCACGCAGAGTGGCGGGGTTGGCGAGATTGCTGGAGGTGTCACTGGAGGTGCGACGGGAGCAGCATCGCAGCCATGATGAGAGTCAAGATTCAACCAGAACCTGTATTTGAGACAAAGCGAGAGACCGACCCTCGTTGAAAGGGGCGTATATGGTTGCATTTAGCGGTTGAAACGCCGTATGATTCAAAATCAGGTTCGCTGGGGAGCGATCTGGGCGACTTCGCTGATCCATGGAAGACCGAGCTTCTTCATCTCAACTGCCAGCTGGAAAAGGTAGTCGAGACTTGGTCAATGTTAGTCATCCGATCTATTCAATGGACGACCTATAATGAAAGTGTAAACTCACCTCTCACACTGGGTCTTGGCCTTGTGCACATTGTCACCCCAGACGTAGACACCGTGACGTCGGACGAGGACTGCATATGTATCAGGGTACTTGTCCATGGCCTCCTCGAGGTACTCGGTCAAGTCTTCCTCATGAGGAGTGTTCTCAATGACGGGAATACGAAGGGTATCATGATAACCCAGGTTACCAGTCTTGGTCATTCCACGTCCAAAGCCCTTGATCTGCTCAATGTTGTTGATCTCAAAGACACGGTCCTTTCCAGGACCCTGGGCCTCGAGCAACAGAGTGACAAGCACAGCCCACTGAGAGTGAGTATGGATGCAGCAGCCAGCACCCCGGCGGGTAAAGGCCGCGAGGAACAGAGGAGTGCACTGAGAGGGCTTGTAGCAGGGGGGTGAGCGCAGGTACGTGCGCTGCTTCAACTTGTTATGGTTGGGGTCCTGCTCAGAGATGGACATGACATAGATGTCAGTGTGCTTCATGAGCTCCTTCTGGACGCCAGAAGGGGCAATGTAGACGAGGTCACTAAGACATTGCTGTGAGCATCATTCACATGAGGCAATTCCTAGCTGGAATTGAGCTTCAACAAGACTCATGCAAGCCATGCTAATGGCACAGCTGAAACAGAGCATCTTTCCTCACTCGAGAAGAGCAACCAACACATGATTCGCAAAGAGTCCGAGTTAATTGCAGCTGAACAAACTCGTTCTCGAGACGAGATTAAGGCGGGGTCGCGGGGTAGTTTAGATTGTCGGGCTGAAAACATACTCATCTCGAATAGAGCATCCTCCTCCAGTTCCCGTGACCCAGCCGAGGGTCCAGAACTTGGCACATAGGGAAGGAATCAAGTTGGCCGGGTGGTTAGGGTCCTCGGAAGTGATGAGGGCATCACCAGTCGGACGCTGCTGCTCCGCCGCTTCGTCGTAGAACTCGGGCATTGCGTCTTGAAACGCCGGAACCCAGGCGTGCCGGAGAGGCCTAAGATTGGCCGGGTCTGGAGGTTGATCCGGGGCGTCTCTCCGATCTCAATCGGAGCTGAGGCGGAATACGGAGCCCTGACGGTAGCGGTAGCAGCAGGACGATGGCTTGCACTGCACGGGAGAGAGAATGAGATGATGCCGAGCGGAGAGTAATGCGATGGCAGCAGATGTTGGCGCCGAAAAGATGAGAAATGGGCAGTTTGTTCAATCTTAATCGGACGCCGCACCTGCTTTGGACCTGGGTAAGAGGCCTGCTACTGGCTGAAGAGACCCGGGTTTCCGGGCAGGTGCTGCTGAGTGCTCCGTGCCATTGCCCGTCACCGTCCTTTCGAGATGGTGGGTCTCAAGAATAGAATTTTTAACCAATCCAAAGTGGGAAAAACGCACCCTGCCTGAAGTGAGGTCATGGCTGCCCAGGCTAGAGCAACCTTAACAATCAGAAACGACGGCTCGAAAACGTTGGACGCTCCCTGTCTGCCACTGGGCAACGTTGGGAAGAAGCAGAAGCAACCTCAAAAGCCCAAGGATACGCTCCTCAAACGCTACCCAAGATGCATCTAACAAGGAGCAGAGTTTTCGCATCCAGGATCATGTGTCGCCGCCCTACGTAATCTACATGGCATCTGCCTTGCTTGGTCTTGATAATTGATGTTGTATTGCGTTGGAGTGGCAAGGAACCAAAAAAGCGACGGTGAGCTATGAATAGGAACGGGACACAAGCGAAATGGTAGGTGGATTTTTCGGAAACGGGGGAGCCGATGACCGGTCGAAAGGCGGAAGGAGATTGAACGGATGCCTCAGGTACCAATGAAATTGGATTGGATGTGTCTGTCACGCATTGATAGCTGCCGACGGGGATGGCGTTGGAAATCATCTCGGTGCATGAACCCATGTCCCCAAGGCTCATCTCATCTGAGTGACTCGATCAGGGCGGGCTAGCTAACTGCCATTGACAGGGAGGTTTTCGCTTGCGTGATGACTGGTCATCAACGGGGAAGCAATCTTCAATAGGTAGGCGAAAGTTTGACTGCCTTGGAAGAGACCTGGGCGTCTCGGACCCTGGAACTTATGTTGATAACGGTGGACATTAACCCGTCCACAGCACAGCACGGCAACCAGTGTCACGCCTCCGTCCCTAGATCGGCTGGATCGCTTTCAGCTCGCAGCGCCAGCCCAGGGTATCACAGAGGCCTGCTCGGCCCCTAATGAAAAGGATATGGGGGGACGGGGGACGCCGGGGAATTTGCTAGCGGGCCTGGGTCTAGTCTCGTATTCATGCGAGGCGACAACAAGAAGACAGGCCAATGGTCAGCTAACTAGACGGCGTTACAGGTCACAGCACAGAGAGAGCCATCACTCACCCACACAGCTTCCGACACGCGCCGGCAGACGCGCCACCAGCGGCGACCTGTCGCGGAAAAAGCTTGTGCTGTGCAGGAAACGCATCCATTCATTGTTTGCTATCGAGACGAGACAGACCACTCGAGGCAGCCAAGAGAGTTTGTTGGGTGGTGACGGCGTGTGGTTGACGACGACGCTTGACTGCATCCTTTGGTCATGGCCGAGCACCTGCATATGCCAGCAGAATAAATGTCTTGAGGGGATCTGGAACTCTTCTTCTATTCGGGAATGGCGCAGAACCCCCGAATTCTGTCTCGATGATGGCGCTGGGCAGATGAAAGCATTGCGCCTCTCGAATGTGTGTGCTGCTGTTTACGTTGGATCTCGAGCATCGCCCGACCAATTTGGATGTCTCAGAGAGATTCCAGCTTCACTCCACCGTCGCCCCCCAAGCCTATTACCGTCTAGCTCGCTGCCACCCCCTGAGACTGGCTCGAGTCCAATCGACGTTGAGAGATCCGACGCTAGCACCGGCAACTAGACGCCGAGCCCAGAAACATCACAACGGGCGAGCGTCATATCAGCGCTGAAAACTTGGGGTTCAGTGGTGGAAGACAGCCCGAGTCCAGACAAAGGGAGCAGGTCTGGCCGCCTGGGCATCCATCCGGATGGTGGCCATCTTTCCCGGGCAGCCTCTGCAACACGAGCCAGAAAGGAGGCGAAGCTGGGTTATAATGGATGGAGGAGTGGAGGATCATCCATGAGTGGGTCCTCTCCCAACGTCTTCCATATCATACGGCTGGCATTTTGCTCCATCATTGATCAATGGCACAAGACATGTCGAGACAGAAGAGCGAGGCAAAGAAAAAAACTGCACACGATCTGCATGGAGCCGGAATTGCAGGGACGAGACGCTCAAGTGGCCGTTTCCCCCCGGTCAGGCCATGGCAACCCGCAGACCAGGGCCGCCAGGGACGGCAAATTAGTGCTGGTCTGCTGGATCATGGCTTGCAAATTTAAAATTGAGGTCGGCGGGCTTCCCCAGACACACCTTGACACATCCCAACACGGTTGATCGGCAGACCTTGTCGACAGGACAGAGTTGTACTGTATGTACTTGTGCTCGATGACCTGGTGGCTACTGTGCCACGATGCACGGCGGACGTGTTGCCAGTGGTTGAATCACGAGAGTGTCTCCATCCTGGACGAGGTGGGCAAAAAGTTGATATGATACAGGCAGACTGACAACAACAAACTATCATGCACGAACACCAAACAGCAGCCCTCCCAGAGAGCTCCGCCCCGACGCGGCAAGCGGGTTAATCAGGCCGAATCATGCTGGGCCCCTAGCAATCCACAATCCTGAACCGAGACGACCCAATGGCTGCAATCCTGGCGCCCCGGGCATGGGTCTCCTCCCCTCCATGTGAGAACATGGGTTCCATCCCCGATGGACTAGGCCAGCCTTGGCGCGACTGCTTGCCCCTGCTTGCTGCGGCTTTGACCCTGAGCTGTTGTTGACTTTGGCGACATTGATGGTGACTTGTGACTTTGGGGGGGCGCTTTTCCCCTGGCTCTGAGCATTTCTGGTGGCCTGGGGCCGCGGCCCCTTTGCCGTGGTCTGCCCTTCATAAGGACCTCGCAGACCCCGTCGCGTGCCATTGAGTTTCTTTTCCTCCTCACCCTCGCTGTCAACTCAATCGTCGTTCGTTAGACAACTTGACTCTTCTTCACAACTCTCACTTGAGATCCATCTGTTGTTTACACTACTTCTAATTTCCAAACCCCAACAAATCCATCAAGATGCGTTTCACCTCCGTCTTCGTTGCCGGCGCCTTCGCTGTCATGGCCTCTGCCCAGAGTGCCACTGTTTCCGTCTCCCCCGCCCAGCAGTCCCAGCTCGACTGCCTTGACGCCTGCGATGCTGGTGATGTCAAGTGCCAGTCTTACTGCATCACTGTACGTTAATAGTTTTACACGCTTGTACACAACAAGCCACTGACATTATTCAAGGTCCCTTCTCCCAACGAGAAGCAGGTCAACGCCACCAACGAGTGTGTTGCCAACTGCCCCAAGGGCAAGGGCTCCGAGGCCGACACCCAGAAGTACGCCGCTTGTCTTGAGCAGTGTGTTTCCGACAACTACTGGAAGACCGTCGACGGTACTCCTCGCGAGACCGCCGCCTCTGGCAGCTCCAATGATGAGGACTCCTCCAGCAAGGCTGCTGGCTCCAAGGCCACTGCCACTGGCACCGACGCTACTGCCGCCGCCTCTGCCTCTGCTTCTGGTTCCGGCTCCGAGGATAGTGCTTCCGAGACCGCTTCCGACTCTGAGGCCTCTGGCACCGCTTCCGGCACTGCTGCTTCCTCCACCGAGACCGGCAACGCTGCTCCCGCCCTCGTCGGTGGCGTTTCCCTCCTGGGTCTATTCGCTGCCGTCCTTGCTCTGTAAATTGGACAGCCCTTTGGTGTCTGGTTGATTGGAAGGATGTAATGGGTTTTGCTAGAGCGGTAATGATGGTTGGAGTTTGATATCACATGAACATGTTGGCAGCATGAGAGGAGGACCCTCCCGGTGGTCGTTTTTTCATGGACAAATTTGGGACACGTTTTGCGTTCACATACAAGCTCAAGACATGGGCATGAATACAATACCACTTTTTGGCGCTCTGCGTCACCTGAAATCATTGATTTCCTCTGAGTGAAATGCATGAAACAGTGAAGTTGTGACCTGTTGTGGAGACGGTTACATGATTGGTCCACGACTACCGATTGGGATAAAGAGGCGCTCACTACGTGTGTAAGCGAAATGAAGGCCTCGGAGAGTGATTGCAGCTGACTTTGCCAGGGAAAGGATGCGAGGCTGGCTTTGTAATATCGGTCAGAATCCTCATGTAACTTTGGCAGATCGAGATGTGTCTCATTTTACTCTCTGCAAGCTCTCAAGCTGCTGCCTGTTGACGTCTCTCCATCTTCATCTTCAATGACACTCAGCCTGCAGATGTACCGGTACCCTTGACGCCACGAAGCCCCCCTTCCAGTTCTCGTCCAGTTCTCGATTCCATTAGGACCGACTAACTCAAAGCAAGTCATCATGATTCCTCCCGCAGATAGTAACGGTTTTCCTTATCACTGATGTCACTGGCGGCATGATGAAGTGCTCGATTCCCAGATAGGCAGTTTAGCCGCTCATGAAACTATTTGCCTTGAAATGCGGGAGCGAGTTGAACAAGTCCAACAGCGTCAGCGAATCATGCTCGGCGGCAGTGGTTCCATAAAGAAAAGGGTCCTGTCTGTCCTGCATTTCACTAGTTGGCAAGCTTCCGGGATTGTTCTTCTGGACGACAACAGAATTCTACAAATGGCTTCTCCCATTGTTCACTGCAGCCTCGGAATTGACGTGCGCGGTGAATGGGCCGGCCTTTTTCGAAACAATAAGATATTACCAATAGGCCCAGCCTCCTCATCTTCTCGAGCCTTCTATGGGAAATTCACAACCCAAACTAAGCCTCCGCGCCGAGGCATCTATTGCCTGAGGTGGAAGTTCCCCGCCCCCAAGAATCGCCGGCAAGGTACCTGCCCTGCCCTGCCCCAGTTCGGCACCCGCACCACGCCGCCGCACCTTCCTGCTTAGCGGGCCACTGTACCCCCCGCCCTGCGCCTGGCCGTGTGTGTGATCCCTGAAATTTAGGGCGGCTCTGAGTGAGCTTCTACGTGTCCTCAAGCTCCATCTCCAACGCCAAACAGCTCTCCACCATTTCTTTGTAAAGACGCCACCTCTTCGTCACCTCCCTCCCGGCTTCTTTTCCTGCAACCTCTTGGAAACTTTTCTCTCCTCGAGCGCTGGGAACCCCCTCACTGAGCGTAGACTCTGTTGCGATTGTGTCTTATCCTCTCGTCCAATTCCTCTTTTATACGCGCCGCGCGACTGGTGACGTCTGGAACTACCCGTCCTCCACGGAGCTACATTGTCACCGCTTTCATCATGAAGATTAACGCTGTCGCGGCCCTCTCGGCTGCTCTCCTCGCTGGCAACGTCCACGCTGAGGAGACCAAGCCCGATGAGGCTTCTGCTGCTGTGCCCAAGGTGCCGACTTTCACTGTAGGTCATCACCATCGCGCTTCCCCGAGCTCTCGACCACCATCAGAGCTCCCATAAGCATGTGCTATGATCAATTGGAAGCTGACATTCTGTTCTGTAGCCCACCACCATCAAGGCCGACTTCCTTGAGCAGTTCACCGACGACTGGGACCAGCGATGGAAGCCCTCTCACGCGAAGAAGGACACAGCCGGCTCCGACAAGGAGGGTGAGGAATGGGCCTACGTCGGCGAGTGGTCCGTCGAGGAGCCCACCGTCTACAAGGGAATGGAGGGCGATAAGGGTCTTGTCGTCAAGAACCCCGCTGCTCACCATGCCATCTCGGCCAAGTTCCCCAAGAAGATTGACAACAAGGGCAAGACCCTCGTCGTCCAGTACGAGGTTAAGCTTCAGAGTAAGATTTGCCCATGAAACCCAGCCTTGGATGGTCGCGGCGTGCTAACATGTCCTTCAGACGGCCTCGAGTGCGGTGGCGCCTACATGAAGCTCCTCCGAGACAACAAGGCTCTTCACCAGGAGGAGTTCGCCAACACCACTCCTTACGTGATCATGTTCGGTCCTGACAAGTGCGGCCACACCAACAAGGTCCACTTCATCTTCAACCACAAGAACCCAAAGACTGGCGAGTACGAGGAGAAGCACCTCAGCTCTCCTCCCACCGCCAAGATCGTCAAGACGACCGAGCTCTACACTCTGATCGTCCACCCCAACAACACCTATGTCATCAAGCAGGACAACGAGGAGGTCAAGACTGGCAGCCTTCTTGAGGATTTCCTCCCCGCCGTCAACCCTCCCGCCGAGATTGACGACCCCAAGGACTCCAAGCCCGATGACTGGGTTGACCAGGCCCGCATTCCCGACCCCGAGGCCAAGAAGCCTGAGGACTGGGACGAGGAGGCTCCTTACGAGATTGTTGACGAGGATGCCACCAAGCCTGATGACTGGCTTGAGGAGGAGGCCATCACCATCCCTGACCCTGAGGCCGAGAAGCCCGAGGACTGGGATGATGAGGAGGATGGTGACTGGATCGCCCCCACTGTCCCCAACCCCAAGTGTGGTGATGTCTCTGGCTGTGGTCCCTGGACCAAGCCCATGAAGCGCAACCCCGACTACAAGGGCAAGTGGACTGCGCCTTACGTCGAGAACCCTGCCTACAAGGGAACCTGGGCTCCCCGCAAGATCAAGAACCCTGACTACTATGAGGACAAGACCCCTGCCAACTTTGAGCCTATGGGAGCTGTAAGTTTCCTTCATTGACTACTATGTCGCAGCAACTAACTGGTTATAGATTGGCTTCGAGATCTGGACCATGCAGAGTGACATCCTCTTCGACAACATCTACATCGGCCACTCTGTTGAGGACGCCAACAAGCTCGCCGAGGAGACCTTTGGCCTCAAGCACCCCGTCGAGAAGGCTCTGTTCGAGGCTGAGAAGCCAAAGCAGGACAAGGACCCCAAGTCTCCCAACGACCTCAAGTTCCTTGATGACCCCGTCTTCTACGTCAAGGAGAAGCTCGACCTCTTCCTTGCCATCGCTGCCAATGACCCCGTCCAGGCTGTCAAGTTCGTCCCTGAGGTCGCCGGTGGTATCGCCGCCATCTTTGTGATCTCTGTTGCCTTCCTCGCCGCTCTGGTGAACCTTGGCACCTCGTCTCCCGCTGTCCAGAAGACTGCTGAGAAGGCTAAGGACAAGGCCAAGGAGGTCAAGGACAAGGCCGCTGAGGCTACAACCACTGGCGCTGAGAAGGCCAAGGGTGAGGCTAGCAAGCGTAACACTCGCAGCCAGTCGTAAGGGACAGTTGATAGGTGTTGGCGGACAGGTGTTGATTTGCAAAGGCAATGACATCTAAAAACAAGCAAAAGAAATGTGCTACAGAAAAGAGATGATAGGAATGCGTATGAGGGAGTGTCAGTTTTGATCAGTTACCTGATTTCACATGCATCAAGGGAGCATCAACAGTATCAATTTGTTGATACCTTGTTGAAGCTACTTCACTTATACCTGGCCCAAGCTTGTCATCACTGATAAGCTTGAGTCATGACGAAAGGAATTTGAAAGCACGGCGCAGGCATTTGATTTTATCGTTTTGAATGGTGTTTAGCCAGGTTCTGTCTGCCTTGGTTGATAGTTTGAGGTAGTCAAGTCAGTCTCAGCTTATTGACCCAGATAGGCAAGAATTTGAGAACAACCTTGTCTATACTTATAGTGGCTCACCGGTGCCTTCTAGGGCCATGTGATGTATTTTTGCGATAACGATTTCTTACTTACCTCACGATAGTTCATGACAGGTGGTTGCCCTTCGTGGAGACGAAGCGAACAGCTTGATGAGGCAGGTTGTTGGAGATAGCTAAATTGCCCGATTAGGCAGGCAAAGGGAGACGAGAGGAGTTGAGGCTGTCCTGGCTGTCCGCACTAGTTCGGCCTTCTCACAACCGGGCCCAGAGAGTCCCAACCTCGGCCATTGAGAGGACAAGAGACGGAGGACGAAGGCCGGGTGAGGCAAGCACGGGGATCCATCGGCATAGACGGCAACTGGCGGCATCGGCACAGAGATCGGGGCGCAGGACGGCAACCTTGATATTACCCCACACTCTGCAGCCGCCGTTTTGGAGCTGGAGGGGAGAAGGAGAGCTTATCACACATGGTAGGTACGCCCCCCACATTGACATTGACGGCGTCGCCTCCGCACCGGCACAGCTACCGGTGCACACCAATCCAGTATAAAAGGTGTCGAGAACCCATGACCTGTGCATTCTTTCGATCCATCTGAGCTGCAGGTTGATTCCTCGTGGATTAAAGAGTCCAATTGCCATTCCTCTTTTCTCCCCTTGCCCCTCCATCTCTTGCTCTATCACTTACACACAACCTACCTCCCTCCCTGTCGCCATCATGCGTCGTGCTATCTCCCGCGGCATCGGCGCCTCCAGCCGCTCCTCTCCGGCTGCTTCGTCTCGATCCTCCCTCCTCGCCTCCTCCAGAATGACCTCCAACGGTCCCTCGTCGGTCGCTACCAGGCGGATACACGCCACGGCCAAGCAGCTCCAGCCCGTCACTGCCGCCCTGGCCTCGACCGCCACGAGCTTTCCCACCACACACGAGAAGCTCGATGCCGTCGACACTCCCTACTTCATTAACAACGAGTTCGTCTCTTCAAAGACGGACAAGTTCATTGAGCTGCACGACCCGGCCACTAACAACCTCGTCACCCGCGTCCCTCAGATGACCGACGAGGAGATGAAGGCGGCTGTTGCTAGCGCCGAGAAGGCCTTCCAGTCTTGGAAGAACACCACTGTCATCTCTCGCCAGCAGATCATGTTCCGCTTCGTCCAGCTCATCCGTGAGAACTGGGACCGCCTAGCCGCCAGCATCACCCTTGAGCAGGGCAAGACCTTTGCTGACGCCAAGGGTGACGTCCTCCGTGGCCTCCAGGTCGCTGAGGCCGCCATTGGCGCCCCCGAGCTTCTCAAGGGAGAGGTCCTTGAGGTGTCCAAGGACATGGAGACCCGAACCTACCGTGAGCCTCTGGGTGTTACGGCTGCTATCTGCCCCTTCAGTGAGTACCTAGTTCCTATGCTGCCATTGGGCCCTTGCTAACATGGGTAGACTTCCCTGCCATGATTCCTCTTTGGTGTATCCCCATTGCCACCATCACTGGCAACACCCTTATTCTTAAGCCCTCCGAGCGCGACCCTGGTGCCGCCATGATCCTTGCCGAGCTTGTCCAGAAGGCTGGCTTCCCCGAGGGTGTGGTCAACATCATTCACGGCGCCCACCGCACCGTCGACTTTATCCTCGATGAGCCCGCCATCAAGGCCGTTAGCTTCGTTGGTGGCAACAAGGCCGGAGAGTACATCTTCAGCCGCGGTTCCGCCAACGGCAAGCGTGTCCAGGCCAACCTGGGTGCCAAGAACCACGCCGCTGTCCTTCCTGATGCCAACAAGAACCACTTCATCAACAGCGTTGTTGGCGCCGCCTTTGGTGCTGCCGGTCAGCGCTGCATGGCCCTGAGCACCCTCGTCATGGTTGGTGAGACCAAGGAATGGCTCAGTGAGGTCGCCGAGCGAGCTAGGGAGCTCAACGTGAACGGTGGCTTCGAGCAGGGCGCCGACCTCGGACCCGTCATCTCTCCTCAGAGCAAGGAGCGCATTGAGAGCCTCATTGCCTCTGCCGAGAAGGAAGGTGCCACTATCCTCCTCGATGGCCGTGGCTTCAAGCCCAGCAAGTACCCCAACGGAAACTGGGTCGGCCCTACCATCATCTCCAACGTCACTCCTGACATGACCTGCTACAAGGAGGAGATCTTTGGTCCCGTCCTGGTGTGCCTCAACGTCGACACCATCGACGATGCTATTGATCTGATCAACAAGAACGAGTACGGAAATGGCACTGCCATCTTCACCCGATCTGGCGCCACTGGCGAGACCTTCCGCAAGCGCATCGAGGCCGGCCAGGTGGGTATCAATGTGCCCATCCCTGTCCCTCTGCCCATGTTCTCCTTCACGGGTAACAAGAAGAGTATTGCTGGTGGCGGTGCCAACACCTTCTACGGCCGACCTGGTATCAACTTCTACACTCAGCTCAAGACTGTGACTGCTCTGTGGCAGAGTGCTGATGCTGTGGCTAAGAAGGCCGATGTGGCCATGCCTACTCAGCAATAAAAGGAATGGATGATGGAATTGAATGATATTGAAATTAAGCGACGGGTTCAAAAGTAGGAGAAGGAGAATGAATGAATGCATGAATAGGTGGTGGAAGTAAGGACTATAATTACTAGTCGCAAACAGGGGCGTAAAGCAGGCCTCATTTTGGTTTCAAGTTGAGCCATTGAGAATATCAAAATGATTGCCGTCCGGCACATTTACATACAACTTTACATTACTCGTTCACTCATATCTTGTCATGTTATTCTCGCCTGAAGCAAGCATGGGTTCCTGCATCTCCGCACACTTGTAGCATGCACGGTTGCAACGCGGGAAGCTTAACCAGGATGGAATGCAACGCAAGCAACCAAACAAGAAGCGCACAGATGAAGCACAAGCTCCCAAGTCTTTGCCTGATCAAGAGCCCCGTGGCATGGGCAAGTCGACTAGCGTTTGTTCAAGTGCCGATAAACCACCCAAACTTCAAACAGAACAAAGATGAGGTTGCTGGTGTTTGACGCCTCATTCACAGGGGTCATGGTATTTCTAGCTAGGACGATTCTTCTCATTGATGTGAACACGGGAAGTGGCATTAAATGGAATTCACTTTAGATCCAAGACGGGAGCTTTTATAGCTTCTGGACGTCCTCACTCTTGCTCTTACCCGCTCTTTCCTCTTTCTCTTGCGTCGCCAACCAAGTCACGAGACATACGACCAACGACATTATTCAGGGAAAGAGCATGAAGCACAAAATCTTCCACCCTCGCTCTTTTAAAGCGTGGCTCAGTCGAAAACGCAGAGCCTTCTCTTCATCATGCCGCAGATATCAACTGCGCAAGCCTGGACGCAAAAACCGTGGCTCCATCAGCATCGTGAGCGGCGAGCCCATCACCGACGACAAAGCCTGGCACGCGTCAAAAACTCGCCATGATAGCTTCGATGGCTCGTCTTCTTCTTTGACGCAGACTCTTGTCCCATCCAACGACTCTCGTCCTGTCTCTTCATCTGAGAATACCAGCTGCCTGGATGGCACTCGAGGACCTCCTTCACCCGTCCAAGATACTCAGCCAGATCCATATTCTACTCTCTCCTTTCCTAGGTTTCCTAGGAAGTATAAGCAGCTACGCAGCCCACGACACCTCTATCTTCCCGAGAGTAGCAGCCAAAGCCGGGACCCTCACGAGCCCTCGCTCGCAAGCGACAACCAACCGAATCACCCTCAAGATCTCGTCCCTGCCGCGAGTAACAACCAGCCAGGAGATTCACCTGCCCCATCTTGCAGATCACAAGCTGGGATAGATGGACTCGTTAATCTTCCATTTTCACTTTTCCTCCAAATATTCTGCCTTGTCCCTCCACACGAAATTGTCCGATCTCGACAGGTCTCAAAGACGCTGCGAAACACTCTGACAGGCCAAGCCCTCTGCATGAGCTTGATTCTCGACTTCTTTCCACGGGCGCGAGAAGCGAGGATTCTTCAGGGTTTGGCCACGGGGGAGAGTCGTTCAGAGATAGGAGACAATGACCTCGACACCACGGATTGGGCCACCGTCTTCGCACGGTTGGCGCGTCGTTACTGGCATCTCAGCCAGGGGAAGCCATGGAGACAAAGCGAGATCGTTATAAGAAAGAATCTCCAGGTTTCTCACGGTGTGATGCCTTGGAACAGATTCATGAATGGGCGCAATCTGACCGCCGACTTCCATCACTGGGATCCTTTCTGGACTTGTGCCCCCGACCATGGCTTGATCATTTACCCTGCTCCGGACTCGAAAGACCTGGATGTGTTGGATTTCCGGGCTAGGGATATTGACACGGGTGATGAATGTGTGGTGCCCTTTCAACTCTCTGGTGGATCTCTCATTCGGGTTCATATCAGCCATAGCGTTCTGCTGTTCGCCTTTGTGGTGGAGGCAGATTCAGGATGTCGCTTCTTCATCGAGGCATTTGACATCATCATGAAACAACCAACACTGCCACAGCTAAGCAGCAAGGCTGACAAAAACCTCCGAGAGAACCGGCTTTCTCAGAATGTCTTCTCATCAAGAGGGCTATCTCAGTTGTTCAGCATGGACAGACCCTTGAGCCATGAGGGTCGTTTCTTTTGCACCCATAACAGCACACACTTTGCCCTATACAAATGGATCCCGACCACGGATCTAGCTTTCACTGCTGTTAATCCTTTAGAGGAGTTGATCGTCTGGGACATTGGTTCTCCAGGGCTAGGCCCGCGTCCAGAACGTAGTGAGCCTCGACGCATATTGACATACCAAACAAGCACCCTTCAGCACTTGGGGCTATCGCAGAATTTTACCCCCCGTCTACGGAGCGTGGAACTTGACAATATCACCCAAGACGACACTGGCTCGGCCTGTGGCCATGTCTACCTTGTCGAAGATGACCATGACTTACTTGGAGGCCCCCATGCAGGACCATCCTCGGGAGTTGTGCACTGTGTTGAGCCAACCGGTATCCCTTTACCGGGAATTGGCCCGGCATGGAAAGAAACGTGTCTGGGCAAGGCTCCTGTCAGAGGCGAGTTGCCTTTCTTCGACGCTCATTGCTTTAATCAATATCGAAATACAACGCCAGGCCTGCTGAGGTGGCAGAGGCTACAGAGAGGGCTTCCCCCACATTATTCATGCTCAAGGAGACCCCAGTGTTGGCGTCATGAAAGCTTCCCCTGCATCACCATGTCCCAAGCTCACGATACGGCCGCGGGCGTGCGCTTCAAGGCCCTCCACTTCTTTAGCCGCAAAGACATCACTGTCTCTTTTCCACCCGGTATCTATCCTCATCACACAGATGAGTGGGAGGGAAATACACGCCTCGGGAAGCACCCATTAAGGAATGAGCAGTTATCGTTCTTCTTGGGTAAGTTTGACAGCTTAACAGCCAAGGGCCGCATTTATGGTGATGAGCGATGGTTGGTGGGCGAGGACACAGACGGTCATATTAATGTACTGAGGTTCTAAAGCCAGAAGCAAGGTATCATGTGGTACATACGACAGGGCGTGGAGATATTGAGAGAACGCGGCCCAGATGACAACAGGTCCAGATGGCAACACCACGGTTTTTAGGCAACATAGATAACAGTCAAGACAATGCCTCAGTCGACAAGGACAACTTAGATGTCATCACAAATAAAATGAATTGCATAGGAGCAGCTACTAGCTATCTCACATGTCGTTGGTTCAGTAGCATCATCCCCCTTTTTTAGACAGCAGACAGATAATACCGTCCTTGCCTTGACCCCCCTCCTCTTCTATCTTCAATACAGATGGTCCCTCTTTAAATATGCCCCCTTCTCTTCCCCCTTCTCTTTCTAGGTTTAGGAGTGGCGATTAGCCAATCCCCCCTTTTTTTTCCTTCGCCGAGGCCAGCCCAAGCTCAGTAGGCAAGGCGAGGGATTTCGGTATCAAAGACGAAAACAACAAAATGAAAACTCCGTGCTCCCGGATATACAAACAAGATGATGTCGCCATCGAGGGGGTTCTCTTCCCTCGAGTTGGAGGGGGGTCAACTATCGCTGGTCCTTGAATAGGGGGTGAGGTGGGTGCAAATGGTCGCGTGGGCTCCAGCTGCTCATGTCTATAAACTCATTATCGTCCTCTGGGCTTACTGCGTCGGGAGTTGCATAAATCCGTCATAGTACTCGTCAAGCCATCGAGCAGCTTCGACACCAGAGTCATCCACACCCGAGTCCCATCTGCCAAGAGAGCCAACGTAGCCATCGGGGCGCACGTTGACAATGGCCACCTCGCCAGGTCCAAGGCTGCCGAGCCACTTGTTGGTGCACAGCGAGCCACGGGTGTCCTGGTCCGGAATGTCATCGAGATAGAAGGTCCATCGGCTGTCCTGCAGGAGAGGGGGGAGGTCCGAGATCTCGATTTCTGTCTTGGGCATGGTGGCTGGGTCATGGTTAGCATGGTGGGTATTCACACTGGAAATGAGGGTAACTCACTGATGAGGGCAAAGGTGAAGAGGTGGCTGACGACGGTGTATCGCTCTGGCCGGTAGTAGATATCCTCGGGGGCAGACTTTCGTGGTTGGTTGGCATAAGAGGCACTGGCCGCAGCAGATAGCCTGCTAATGAAAGAGTCGGTACCAGCAATGGCTCGGCAGAAGGTCTCGAGGAAAGGACCCGACTGCTGGACATCCCACATCAGGAGGTAGATGCGGAACTGGCCCAACATGGGAATGTCGAGCTGGATATCGACAGGGTTGGAATCGATGTAACGAGTCACCTTGGCAGGGGGCAAAAGGCAACCAGGCTTGACATCTCCCATGACAAACTGGTTGTTGCCCACTCCAGGTCGGTTGATGACATTTTCACCATACTCGGCACCGATACCAGAGATGAATCGGACGTTGGTCCTGAAGTTCTCGGCAAGGGCAATGGCGTCTCCACCGGCGATCTGGTTAGCGTGCTCATAGTCAAAGTTGACCAGATCCAATGCGATCTTGCGACGCTCTTCCTCGTAACTCTCAAGCAGGACCGGCTTGGCCAGGCCGCGAACCGCCAAGTTCAGCTTCCAAGACAGGTTCCATGAGTCGTGCATTGAGGTGTTCATACCCTGCGCCGACTTGGGAGAGTGCGTGTGACTGGCATCACCAGCAAGGAATGCCCTGAGGTGGCCGTCGCTGAACCGGCTGGCGACTCGCTGACCGACCTGGTAGCGACCAAACCATTCAATGTACTTCCACTCCACCTGGAAGGGAGCCATGATCTGCTTGGCACGCTTCATGATGAATTCCTGGCCCAGGTCGCGACGATCAAACTTGGCGCCTGCCTTGAGCTCGATATAAAATCGAGTCATGTTCCTCTCTCGGGGAACAATGAGAATTGATCCATGCTCCTGCGAGTAGACGAGGGTCTTGGACCAGATATCGGGGAAATCCGTAATCAACTCTCCATCCAGGACACCCCAGATGGCCGCCTGGGACATACCAACAGCCTTGACATCCGGGATGCTCTTTCGAACCTTGGAGTGCGCGCCGTCGCCTATGACAAGTCAGTTTCCATGCGATCGTGGCAAGATGCATCATCACTCACAGCCGACCAGGAATTGGGTCAGGACAGATCGCTTATCCTGGGTGACATTGGTGCGACAATTGACCTGAAGGGGTCCCAATACGTTGTCGGAGACATTGTACGACTCGAAAGCCATGTTTCGGCGAACCTCCTTGCCACGCTTCTTCATGTCGTCGAGGAAGAGACCTTCAACCATGCCCTGGTGAACAAGAAGGATGTAGGGATCGAGGACATCGATAATAGGCGGGTAGTGAACTTCGCGGCCGAGTCGGTGAAGAGGTTCGTCCGCTGTGCTGCGCCAGAAGGCGATGTCGAAGACACGGACACCACGTTGTAGCAAAGTGTCTGATAATCGCATCTGTCGGAAGGTCTCGATCGTCTTTGGTTGCAAGCCATCGGCTCTGTTTACACGAGTCAATTGGGGGTTTTCTGAGGTGGTTACCCAGCAAAGCTAGGTCAAGAATGGGGCATTACCTTCCCACAGGTGTCTGGTCTGCTCGATCATCGACAACCTCAACGTTGATGCCAAATCTGGTCAGGTTGGCGGCCAGCATCAGGCCGGCGGGACCTGCGCCGACAATGCATACTTGGCATTCTAGAGGGGGCTCAGGCAGGCTTCGAAGAAGGGCGAGAGGGTCCTGGGTCGGGGGAGGCGAGCCTTCCTGGCGCGCGCGGCTGAATGGGTCGTCCATTGGTGTCATTGGTGTATCAGGCTGAATAACGCCGGGAACCATTATATGGTGGAAGATGTCAGGAAGATGACAAGATCATGGACGACCTCTGTCAGATCTGGCGGTGGACAGAGTGCCGTCCTGAAGCGGTTGCGACAGGCACAGGCGGCGGGCGAACGGGTGGGCGAAAGGGTAGAGGATGCTGCAGGAAGTAGGCTGGCGAGAAGTTTGTGGGAGGTCGCGGTGAGGGGGTCTGCGAGGCGATGCCCGGTGAGGTGATATCCTCCGAGATGGTCCGTCCACGCGGTCGACAAGTGCCGTATCACTCTTCGGGGATTTGTCCAAGCTCCCCGCTGTCGTTTGAGGGATCCTCGCAAACCAGGGTTCGATTCGGATTTTAGGAGGGGTCGATATCAGGATCACAGAATCGACAATGTCGGAGGGGACTTGTTGGATTCGGCGGGAGGGGAGCGCAGAACTAATTGGATATATGATAGAATAGATCGACAAGTTGGATAGTGGAGGATGGATGGGGCTGTCGAGCGTCGCGGGGCAAGGCGACGATTGGACGAGCTGTAACTGGCTGACAAGCTACGGGCTGATGGGCACGCAGGCGCAAAGAGGACCACGACAAACGACGGCGAGACAACGGCGAGAGCGACGACGGAGCCGAGTACGAGGACGACGGAGCACGGAGGGAGACACCGAGGTGAGGAAGAAGAGAAGAAGAAGAGAGGGGACAGAGGACTAAGTATGAAGCTATTCCGACCCCAAAAGGCAGATATAGGTAAGGTAGGGAAGACCGACCGACGAACGGGCGCGCAGGCAGACAGGGCAGGTGCCGGAGAGTCGGGGATGGTGGGAAGTAGCGACCGGGGGCTACGAGACGAGGGAGGGGGGTGTACCGTTCTGTCGTAGGTAGGCTGTACGGTTGCTGCACTGCACTTGCTTGTTCGGGGCAAGAAGGAAGGGGGGATCAGTGAAAAAGACGGACAGGGTCAGGCAGGAAGGACCAGCCAAGGAGCAAGAACCAAGGGCAAAGGGCAAAGCGCAGGTGAAAGTCGGGTCACAATTGCCTTTAGAAAAAAAAATGGCATGACACGATTGTCGCCAGCGCCCAGCAGGCGGAGGCGGGTCGGGGGCATGCGCCGCAAGACCTGATGAGGAGACAGAAATGGGCTGATTTCGCGGGAGATTTTGCTGGCGCGCTCCCACACGGTCCACTCAGCCGACACGGTTGACACGGTCCACTGGGTCTGGGTAGCTTCCAGGGCCCTTCCTGGGACCCTGCCCGTGCAGTAGCGGCCTTGACTTGCACTCTTTTTTCTCTTGGCCTGAGTCCTCCAAAGTCCATGAGGGGTCCACATCCGCCTGTGCAGCGCCGGCTCCGCCAGATGATGGACGGTTGTGATTGGTTGCCGAATGACAAATGTTCCTTGCGGCTGGGTCGACCCCAGAGGGCAGCCCGCTAAGATGAAGCAAAGAATGGAGTTTGTTGTTGGAGAAGAAGCAGCAGAAAGACAAAGAAAAAAGAAACATGCCCGCAATTTTGATTCAAGAGATGCCTTAAGCGCCCCGTCTCCATAGAGTGCGGGAATAAGCATCTGTAGCCAAGATCAATTGACAAGTCCAGAAGCCACCGGGGAGATGCTGACAGCAGCCCAGCCTTGACTTTGACTGATGGACCTATGATACAGACAGCATGAGGGGAAAGAAGCAACAATCCAAAAGATCCGCCTAGAACACTCACCCACGCTATGCGCCCAGGCCAGACCAATCCTCCTCACTCATCATCACCAACAACAGTACGTACTGTCACCACCACCATCTCACAACCCAAGACAAAAAGACGTTGAACCCGTGCCGAGCTTGCGCCGTTGCTGGGCGAATCCACTCATGCACCTGCTAGTTCCGATGAAAACGTGCGTGCGAGTGTGAGTGAGCTGTGTGACTGACTGCTTTGGTACTGGGGGTCAGCTACTTTCTGGGCTGTAGGTTGTATTTCGTGCAACGTCCTGTCCGCATATGCTAACCTATTCTGCCCTTTTGGTATATGGTGCAGTGAGCTGGACAAGGCCAGCACCTGAGCGATGGAGGGTCGGGGTCTGAAGTGGCCTCATGTAGAGTTCCTCCGCCTGCCCTCTCTCGCGCTCGCAACTCTTTCAAGTCGATAGTCGTCATGTCCAGGACAGGCTATGTACGGTACGTACGTACGTGGACTGGACTGGTTGCGAGAGGCAGTCATCAGATGGAGCCATCCACGGCCCAGCAAGGATGAGGCGGACCCAGCCCATCTCCCACACCGGTTTCCCCGGTCGTTCCCACGACGTTTCGCCAGATAGATGACGGGTTTGGTTTGGCCAACACACAGATGGCTCGGCAGACGGACGTGCTCCAGCTGAGATGGCAGGCGTGGGGATTCGGGGGCTCGGAGCAAATCTGCAACGGAGCCAACATCATATGCTCTCGTGTCCGCACTAACTCGACTCGTAGGGCTCTTCCATGATCCAGATGGGATCTGGCAGTAGTTCATTCAAGCTGACACGGCCAGGTCTTGGCTTCTGCTGTGGTTCATGTTTATTGCCATGTTGATGGTCGGGGATTTCTCGCAGCGTCAACCATGGATGTTAATGTGCGGCTCATGGCTTATTACGGGACAGCAACACCAACACCGCCTTGCCAGATGATAACGCTCAGGTTCTGCTTCCTTCTTCAGTCATCTCCCGTCATCCAGCCGTTGGACCCCAGTCCTAGTCCCGCAGATGCGGTCTGTGTAACTAACTACTTGCTGCCCTGGGAGCAGTCCCAACTGTCAAATTGACAATGGTAATATGGGTCCCAGGCCACGACATGCAGCGAACGATGATCATCTCATGATGGTCCGGCAGGCTGGATCCCCTGCGAGACCCTGAACCCGTCCGCAGTCCTAGATTATGTTCCGTTACCGCTACCGCTGCCGCTGCCGCCGCCGTTTATGGCAATGTGCTTTGCTGTCTGGAGCTGACGCCGCAGTAAGCGAGCGCATCTTGGACTCTCTCTCTCGTCTATATACACACACGCCTGTTGGCCCGTCAATTGATCGAATCACCAAGCATAACCCATGCCTGACAATCACTCGAGCTTGGAACATTTCATATGCACCGGCACCTTGTCGGACGCGGGGATTCGCTCGCCCAGACGCAATGCCAACGGCCAACAGCCATCACCAACACCACCAAACGCATCCCCGACCACATCCAGAGCCTGCTATGCATGTGTAGGTACCCAGGTACCAACCGTCGGTCCCGGAGACGATACGATACGATGCACGGGCCTGCCTCTCATGCCGTTTCATATTGGATCCTGAGCCTCACCCCGGAGACAAGCAGAAACGGACTCGGAGTTTGACGCCCAAGCTCCTGCGCACGCCCTCTCTCTTACATGGGAGGTTCGTAAGGCGAGGGAAGCTCCGTGTCCTCTTGTCGGACCTTTTTCACACCGAAGATAGAGTCAGTGTCAGTGCCTGGCCTGGTCCCTTGTCTTGCCTTGCCTTTCCTTTGCAGCCCCGCCTCGAATACCCGTTGTCCCATTCCAAATCCCCTTGACTCGGGTCGATTGTGGCAGCACCATCATCAGATCCTTGCGATTATCTCTATCACCGGCTAAAAGAATTTTTCATAAAGAATTTTCCTTTCCTTTCTTTTCTTTTGGGTGCTAGGATTGCAATCGATATCTGAGCGTCGTACGGTCTGTTAGTCATGGGAGTTATGCAGCCCACATCCGTTATGGACTTGTTGGACACGATGAACTCTCAACTCCCCGCTCTTTGGCTTCACTCTTGGCCTTCTCCCTTGCCTCGTCCCGCTTACTATGGAGTTTTTTTTTTTTGACTCGACAGATGCCCGGCATGCCGAGGCTCTCTTGCTTCAGCCCGCCACGTTTAGCCAGCTAACCTTCTCCTAGCAGCGTCTGCATCATTCATCATGCCCCGACAACGGCCTAGACGCCAGGGACCAGCACTGCGCTCTCGGTCGTATCATTTGTGCCCCTCTTAAGATGATGATCGTCCTCATAAGCGGCGTCCACGTCCTCAATCACCTGTCTACCCCTAAAGTTGTTCATATACGACTGCGCCTTGGCTCTCAGTGGGATGGCATACCAATCCGGTAGCATACGAAGAGCGGATAGAGTCATGCCGAATCCCGGGATAACAACGTAACCGCTGCGTCCTGTGAGGACCTGCTTGACGACGGCGTCAGCCACAGTCTCAGGCTCAAGCTGCGGCATGAGAAAGTCCGTCTTTTGGTCATAGCCAGTAAAGAGAGCAGTCTTGGTGTGACCCGGGTGGACTATCACCGTCCGGACCTTGGGGGCGTTGTATCTCGTAGTCAGCTCGGCCGTCAAGCCTTCATGGAGAGCCAATGAGGCGGCCTTGGAAGCTCCATAATCCACCATGTTGGGAATCGTCAGCCAGGCGGCGTACGATGTCACAGTGACAATCATGCCATGGTTGTTGGTGACCATATCGGGGACAAACGTCCTGGCCGTCCAAAACGGTGCAAGCGAGTTGACGTCGAAAGTGAAGCGGACGTCGCCCGGCTCAGCTTCCAATACCGTCTTGCCCCGGGCCACGCCGGCGTTGTTGATGACGACAGTCGGGTGTCCGACCTGAGCCCTGACCTTTTCGGCCACGGCTTCCACGTTTTCGGGCGAGCGAAGGTCGCATTGAAAGTGGTGCACGTTGGCCGCTGCTCGCGTTAAAGTTAGCATCATTCACTGTCTGCTCCGGACCGGGGTCCGAAGGATGGAGATGGAGGCGGGAGAACGGACAGACGGCGAAGGACATGGGCTGAACATCCAGGACCACGACCGTTATGCCCCGCTCATCGAGCAGCTTGACCATATGGCCTCCGATGCCTCCGGCACCGCCAGTTACCAGCACAATTTCTCGAGTCCAATCATATTTATCGTTGACCCAATTATTTCGAGCCTTTTCCGACGCCCAATCGCTGGCCCAGCGGGCGAGGGCGACGCAGAAGAACGTCCCGAGATGTCGGGAGGCGGGATGGAGTTTGGCGAGGTCTTGGCCCGACTTTGTGAAGCGAGCGAGCAGCACAAGTGGGAACAAGAGGGCCGGGTTTAGCACGGTACGGCGGAAGAGTCGGAGGACGACATCGGCGCAGAAGCCCTCGCGTGGAATCAGACCTTGATGCATCGGCATGACGGCGGTGATGCTCGGTGGGGCCGGATGGACGTGTAAGTGATGGACGGTATCGCCGGCTCGCGAGGTATAGAGCCGAGTTCTCAAGGAAATTAGAGTGCGAAGCCACGGAATCAACGGACGGGTGATGGTCTCATTTTTAACAAACATGACAGCTTTCGCATCTCGAGCTCGCAGCTCCTGCTTTCACTTCATTGGAGCCTCGGCACGCTATCCCACGGATAGCGTCCGTGAGAGTTTACTACACATTGGGCAAGCTGTTTGCGAGGGGGTGGAGAATCAGAGCTGCGTTGGGAAAGCCATTCGCCAACTTTGCGACATAGGTGCTCTAGCCGAGACACGGCCAGCGAATGTTTGCTTTGGAGAAGCAAGAGGGCAGATCCGCGATGTTGCACTTACACGGTCCGTGACGGACAGCCTCGGCGAGGTATGGTCGACCCCGCAAATGGGCCGCCGTTGGAGGATGGGAGCGGGTTGTGAGAGGCTGGTTGGTTTGGCGAAGTGGTGACCTGCATTGGCTAGCCGAGTTCTGTTGGTTGGCGGCGTAGATGGGATAGGCTATTTCAACAGCTATCATTGAGGTTGGAATGTCTTGGGCAACGGTGAAAGGGCTTGATCAAGTAGGAGCTCCGTCTTAAGGGCGGCCAGATATTTTAACAACGGTCAATATTTACAGGATTGCAACCATTATTCCTACCAACCCCCCAGCATATGCCATCAACCCCAGATTGGCGATCGACGCCCCAGAGTCCTTGTCCCCAGCCTCAACCTCTGTCGCATCTCCTGGGGCAAACAGTACGCCGACCTCGTTGGCCGTCTCTGCGTCGACATCTTCATATGGAAGCAGTTCATTGGACAAGTCGTCGCAAGAGGGGCGATCGTCATCCTCTTGGATCGAATTAGTGACGGAAATAGGGACGTCGAAAATGGTATAGTAGTCGTCGCCGTTGAGCCTAAAATTCTGCCGGATGGAGATCTATATAAGTCAGCATCATGTAAGTCGGGGTGGAACACCATTCAAATACATTGTAAATGCCCCTGTCGCTATCGTCATCCTCTGGCTTGCCGTCGCCCACCAAACAATCAGGCCAGACCCAGTTGACGTGCTTCACGGTGCTGTCGGGCTCCTGCGCCATGATTTCGCCGAGGCTCGCGTTGTTAGCGCTAGCCGTACCATTCGAGATGGTAAAGTTGCGTCCCGTGGTGTAACTGTAGAGAAACATCTCTATGCTGAAAATCTGGCTGGGAGCATCTTCTTCGTATGGCGGCAGCGGTAGCTTGCCGTTGGCCGTCACGTCGATGGAAACATGTAGCGTGTCTTGAGGGTATTAGCAGAGCATTGGTGTTGAGCACATGGTACCTACCACCTCCCAAAGGAGTGTCTGGTTGAGGGGCGTTTAGCACAACGAAGCCAGGGGTGAAGATCTGGCCGTTGGAAATGGTAAAGTTGTCCGCCAGCGACTGTCCAGCCAGGAACAGCAGCGGCACGAGCAGTCGTGATACTGTCATGATGGCAGATGTGCACGGCGGAAGTGTGAAACCGGGGAGAGAATCACCAAAGGAATCATGATGGAATTAATTGCCTATATCTACAACTTGAAACCGGAAATGACGTCCGTCAAATCTCTCCAGATAGGTGTGTCCACACCCTGGACAGACCGTTTTGGAGGGGTCATTTCTGGGCAAAAGAGAGAAGCGAGATGACACGGATATTCAACTGGTTAATCATGAGTGTATTCTTCCAATGCCTCAAGATACTCTATTAGTGTCAGAAAGAAGTCTAGAAGCAAATATAGAGTCGGTGTAGAATATTCCGCGGCATGTCTCATCTTGCGCCTGTCAAAAAAGCAAGTTCCATTCTCTCAGATCCATGTTCTGTCTCATCTGAAGTCTGAAAGTCGAGCCCTAGGGCAGGGATCAGATGGCGGCCCGACAACTTGTGAATTGACTCAACCGGAGACAGGGACTAGCTTGCATAAAAGAAACTGACAAGCACATATCGGATGCAACAATTCCGCGGGGGGTTCCAATCTGTGCAGAAGCGAAGCAAACCCTTGAAACCACGTTCTAGAGATGGTTCATGTCATGTCGAACCAAACCATGCGAGTTTGACAGGTCAGGTTGCTTTGGTCGCATATATGTGTCCTCGATATAGCCGAAGTTGAACATCCAATCCATATGGCAACACTTCTCAAAGGATCCATAACGTTACTGTACCTCAAGGAAAAGGAAAAACACATGGCGATCCAGATCCCACAAACTCGCATCGATCGGTTGTGGCGGTAGAGAAACTCCACTCACCCACAGAGCGGAAAGAAAATCAACCAAGTGGAGAAGATGGCGTTTTTCTTGCCCTTCCATGTTCTCTCCTGGCGGGACAGGAACAAGAAAAAAGAGAGCCACTTTTGGTCGTTACCGACGGCGCCCTCCGACGGCCGAGTGAGGCGCCCGCTTCCCTGTGTTCTAGCCCCAGGGCCCCGAAAAGCATGGCTTTTGGCTCGCAGGACGGAGACGTTGGAAATCAGGCTGCTTGCATCTCTGTGGAGCTCTTTTCTAGACAAACACCATCGAATCCTACGAATCTCGACTCGGGCAATTGTCTTTTACTGGTCCTTGTTACGTTGTTCAAGTGGCAAGTACCGCGAGTTCGCCTATCGGAGCTTTTGATAAACCTCCATCTCCATATTGAGCTTGGCTTATCAAATCAAATCAACCCCGCCAACCAATCCACCAGCACAACAACTCTGCTTTGCTCATCAATCACATTCAAACACGCCATTCATCAAGGGGTTCCCTACAAGTTTACCAATTGCGCCTTCTCTACTGCTTAGTTAGCCAGCGCCATGCTGACTCCACGGCTACCCAGCCTTATCTCTCGGCATAGCCCTTCCATGTGGCGCTGCTCCGGCCCCGGCGCTCGGCCGGTCCATGCCCAGCGCCGCCTCATGAGCGCGGCCGCGTCACTGGCTGGCGTACGAGAGCTACTCAAGGTCACGGATGAAGTTGCCGACGCTGTTGCCAGCAACAAGCCTGTTGTTGCTCTCGAGTCAACCATTTACACCCACGGAGCGTTGGGCAATGACCTGGCCCGTGAGCATTCGGAGCTCGTCCGCAGCCATGGAGGTATCCCGGCTATTATTGCCATTGTTGATGGAGTGCCCAAAGTCGGTGCCTCTCCAGAGGAGGTTGTTCAGATGATTGAGAGTGGAGGTGCTGTCAAGGCGTCTAGAAGGGATATCGCCTACCTCACGGGAATGGTAAGAGGGAGTTTGTTTTTGCGAATGATGATAATTCGACTATAATTGCCAACTATCAGCGGATTTCTTTGCTTTCATCACACGCGACTAACTCGGGCTGTCTAGGGACTTACAGGACGTAAGATTCATGGAGGAACTACCATTGCCGGAACGATGCTGCTAGCAAGGCTCGCTGGTATCCGAGTCTTTGGCACCGGTGGTCTGGGTGGTGTCCATCGTGGTGGACAGGACTCGATGGATATCTCTGCTGATCTCACTGAGCTGGGCCGAACCCGGGTTGCCGTTATTAGCAGTGGCTGCAAGGGTTTCCTCGACATCCCTCGGACTCTCGAGTTCCTTGAGACTCAGGGTGCCTATGTGTCTACCTTTGCCGACGGTAGGTCTGGCAATATTGACTTTCCCGCATTCTGGGCCCGTGATAGCGGTGTCAAGAGTCCTTCTGTTGTCTACACCGAGAAGGAGGCTGCTGCCATCATCCTGGCCCAGGAGAAGCTCGGCATCGAGTCGGGTCTGCTCTTTGCGAACCCGATCCCCGAGAAGTTTGGCATCCCGGCCCCCAAGATGCAGGACTACATCGAGCAGGCTGTCAGGGAGGCCAACGAGAAGGGCTTCACTGGAAGCGCCAACACGCCGTACATCCTGGGCAGGCTGAAGCAGCTCACGGGGGAGAAGGCGGTCATCGCCAACAAGGAACTAGTGATATCCAACATCACCCGAGCCACCAACGTCGCAGTCGAGCTGTCGAAGCTCATGTCTCCCGGGTCCGAGCCCGTGAAGACTTTGTAAGTTGCGGCGATGAATTGCATGGTCTGGGGATAACGTAACTCTAATTGTAGTAGTAGCAATGCAACACCTGCTGCTCTACCTGCTGCTCCCTCTCAGCCCCAGGAACCTGATGTCGCTGCGGATAGCAAGGCCGATATCCTTGTCGCTGGGTCCGTAGCCATTGACCTGAGCTGTGACTACTCCGCTCCCAAGTCAGGCGGTAGCTCGCCTGTCCTCCAAACCTCGAATCCATCCAGCATCAGCCAGTCCATCGGAGGAGTCGGGCATAACGTCGCACTTGCTGCACACTCCGTGAGCAGGCATGCACGAGTTAGACTATGCAGCATGATTGGTGACGACGTGTAAGTGAATTTAGGAAGAAGACCCTCACATAATGCTGATGCGAAACCCAGCGCTGGAAAGACTGTCCTGAACGGACTCAAGGCCTCGGGTTTGGACACAACCTACATCCGACAGCTTGGGCACGAGTATCACGGTTCTAACAGGACAGCCCAATACGTTGCCGTCAACGATGCCAACAAGAACCTAGTCATGGCCATGGCCGACATGGGCATCTTTACACATCACTCGTTCCCGGAATATTGGAAATCGGCCGTCCGAGGTACCAAGCCCAAGTGGTTGGTGGTCGATGGCAACTGGAGTGAAAAGGACATCCGGGCTTGGCTAAAGGCGGGTCAAGATCAAGGCTGCAAGATCGCTTTCGAGCCCGTATCGACAGCCAAGTCGATGAACCTCTTCTGCCCCCAGAAGGGCCACCCGAAGCTTCGAGTCTTCCCAAAGCCCACCGTTGATATTGCATCACCAAACAACTATGAGTTGAAGGCCATGTATGAGGCGGCTCGTGACAATGGCTACTTTGACTCTCCTGAGTGGTTCGATGTTATTGATGCTTTTGGAATGAGGGGAGCTCGGGATCGCTTCGTCAGAGCTACCTCGGCAGAGCTGACTGATGCAGGAGTCCCTGTTCAGTCTGTTCAACTCCTCCCCTACATCCCAACTATCGTGACAAAACTTGGACCTCAGGGTGTTCTTCTGACCACTATACTTGGCCGTGATGACCCTCGGCTGAGGGACCCCGACTCTGAAGAGTACATTCTTGCTCGAGCGACAAGCGATCACCCAACCGTTGGCGGTCTATACATGAGGCAGTTTTCAGCCGCTGAGAGGGTCAAGAAGATCGTGTCCGTCAATGGAGTTGGTGACACGTTCTTTGGCGTTTTGATTTCTGGTTTGGCTCAGGGCGGCAAGGTTGAGAATCTGATTGATGTAGCCCAGGCGGGATCTGTTCTCACACTGAAGTCTACTGAGTCTGTGAGTCCCGACTTGCACCGGTTGGAGAAGGTTTTGGCTCAGGCGGCAGCGCTATGATTGGGAGATTTGAAGTGGAATTGAAGAGAATGGGAAAGAAACAAGAATACCCTAGGCATCAGCATAACTATATCAAGTTCATTGACATTCATGAAGTTCATGAATTCGCATATTTCCAGGGTTAGGGTTGTTGTCAGCCTCTCTTCATCACTTACACGTGATTGGTCAACAGCCCACTATCCCACTAGCGACACGAGCCTATCACAACCCGTCGCCCATGCAAGGCTGTGAGGACCCTCTAAAAAAATTCCACGCCCGTCGACATTTCGCCCAAGCCAGAACCTACAGACTTCCCACCCGTCGCGAGACTCAGCAGCAACAATGGCGCCGCCGCAAGACGAAGACATGCAGGACCTCACATCCTCCGAGAGCGAGGCTCATTTCGACTCGGAAGATGAGGTCCCAAAGCAAAAACCCACCGTCGCCCTCTACGACAAGGACTCGGACGAGGAGGAGCTGGAGCGATTGGTCCTGGGCAACAAGGCGAGCTTCCGGGCGCAATTGTTCAAGGACGACTGGCTTTTTGACTCCAGCAAGGATACAGAGGGCAAAGAGCTTGAGCTTATGGGGCAGGACACTGCTGGACTGGAGGATATCGACGATGCGGATCTTTTCATGCTCGACACAGGCTCTGGGGCTGCAGGCGCTGAAGTCACCAAGTCTACGAAGCCCACAGACGGCAATGCCCCCGCCTGGGAAGACAGCGACGACGAACGATTGGTCATCTCTCTCGCCGGAGCCACGCGCCTACGAAAGCTGCGATTAACAGAGGCCGAGGACCTCGTCAGCGGAACCGAGTACAGCAGAAGATTGCGACAGCAGTACCTCCGACTGAACCCAGCGCCGGCATGGGCTCGCGAAGCAGACGGACGGCCTAGCAAGAGGAGGCGACGATCTTCTGCCGCTTCCGACTCTTCAGATGCCGATAGCGATTCCGACTCTGAGATTTCTGCCCAGCCCCTCGAGAAGTTCCTCCGCGACGTCAACCGCCTGGCTGGAGCTGGATCGACAAAGAAGCGACGACTACGACCCGAGGTTATCGACATCCAGAGAACGAGAGAGATTCCAGACCAGCACAAGGCCCCTGTTACCAGCCTATCCTTTCACCCCGAGTACCCAGTCCTCCTGTCGTCAAGCACAGCATCTGTTCTGTACCTTCACCACATCGCACCCTCCGCCCACCCTACGCCTAATCCTCAGTTGATGTCAGTGCAAGCCAAGCAGGTCGACGTGCGAAGGGCCGAGTTCATGTATCCCAAGGGCGACAAGGTGTTTTTCGCTGGACGACGGAAATACTTTCACCACTGGGATCTTCAGTCGGGCACGGTGCAAAAGACGACACAGATTCTCGGACATCGACTGGAGCACAAGACCATGGAACGATTCAAGCTCAGCCCTTGCGGTAGATATATGGCGATTGTGGCTTCTACCAAGAAGGGCGGCGGCATCATCAATGTCATCAGCACAACATCCATGCAGTGGATCGCCGCTGCCAGACTCTCGAGTGTCAACGGCATTGCTGATTTTGCTTGGTGGAGCACCGGAGACGGAATGACCATCCTGGGCAAGGATGGTCAGGTTGGCGAGTACAGCATGGAGAGCCGTTCTTTCGTGGGTCTCTGGAATGACGAGGGTTGTGTTGGAGGTATCGTCCTGGCTCTCGGTGGCCATCAAGGCCCAACTCATCTGGGCGAGGATCGCTGGGTTGCCATCGGTTCCAACAGTGGCATCACAAACATCTACGACCGAGCCGAACTTGTCGTGCCCCAGGCAGAGGAGCTTACCATCAAGGAGCGGCCGACACCCACTCGAGTCTTTGAGCAGCTCGTCACCCCCATCACACACATCGCCTTCTCCCCCGATGGCCAGCTCATGGCTTTCGGAAGCCAGCACAAGAAGGATGCTCTACGACTTGTGCATCTTCCAAGCTGCACAGTCTACCGTAACTGGCCTACGGAGCAGACACCTCTTGGTAGAATTTCCGCAGTTGCTTTTGGGCGACAGAGTGATTTGTTGGCGGTTGGTAACGACACGGGTAAAATTCGATTGTGGGAGATTAGGAGTTAGGTATATAATGAGCATGAGAACGGCGTATGGCTATCAACAGCCTCTCCTTCTTCTTTTTCCCCACTAATGTGACTCTATCCATCTCCAGCAACTTAATCTCCCTTTAACAAAAAGGAATCGTATCCCATCAATCATACAAACATACGCTTTAGCAAGGCTCTAAGCGAGTCGCCCTTGGGGAGTTGCTTCTTTGGGTAAAAGGAATTGGTCTCTTTCGTGTATTTGACCAAGGCACGTTTGTCCTCGAAGAACTTGACGTCGCCGGGCTTGTTCTTGCTCTTCAGAAACTGTCCGATATTGACGTTTACATTCTTGATCTCCTGGCATAAGTCAATACCGGTTCCCTTCTGTCTGGTCTGAGGTTGGCATACCTTGCGGCACTTGTTCTTGCTGCCAAGTTTGCCAGAGAGTCCGAGGTCGACGCAGAGACGCTGGAAATCATTCAAGCCGTTCTTTTGGCCATCACCATTCTGCTGGTCTCGCCGACCAGCCTTGTCCTTAGGGTCAGGGGGGGCCGTGGCAGTGACGGTCAGACCGGCGGACCCTTTAGCACCCTCGCCCGTTGCGTCCATTTTAGCCAAGCGGAGCATGGCCGTCGCGAATCGTCTGAGTTGATACATTTTCCAGGCTGGGTGTAAATGCGTCTTCAGAAGGGGATGAGTCCTCAGAAGGGGATGAGTCCTGGGATCCAAGTTAAGGAGTGAGGTTAAGAGAAGGGTGAGCAAGAAGGAACCAAGATATAGAGCCAGCAATGGTGTCACTGTGGGCATGTGGTAGTTAATGTTCAGACCGGTGATGAGGCTTAAATTGTTTGCTTTCGTAGGCACGAATGTTGCTGCCTAGTGAGCATGCGACTCGCCATAGAGCGCCTGGCGGCATGCCCTAAATGCAAGATACCGCTTGTATTGGCAATCAAGCAGACGCCCTTCAATCGTGGGACTTGTTTTGGCTGAGATTCTTCAATATGGACTAGCAACATCAAAACGGATCAGGCTGGTCATACACATTTATTGCTTGTTGTGTCACCGCCCGTCTCGACCCTCAGGCTGTTGCACAACCGCGTACAACAATCGTAAGCACTCTGAATGACTGGAAGACTCGTAACAGAGAAATGGTAGTGTTAAGTTATCCCTGGGAATACAATGTCGTTGTGAAGAGGAAGAGGATACCGTTTTGAGGGTGACTCCTCCATATGGCTTACTTTGGTGTGACAGTGTTTGTTTAGATACAATCACCTTATATTTATCATGTTATTAGTCTGAGGGGGGTTCTGAGCGATACCGTGAATATAGGCCTTCACAATACATTTGTTTATCAAAGCATCGGCTCCATATGTTTTGTTGTCATCAAAGCGGGATGACCATGGGTATCATGGCCAGCAGACTCGGCACAGCTCCACGAATATCCAGATACATGACAGCATTTACTTCCGCCCCCTTCAACCAGGGAACTGGACTTTGCGGGCGTTGTTAGGGTGGAAGGTTAGATAAATTCGACTGGGGGGGATTAGAAGTTAGATATATAATGAGCATGAGAACGGCGTATGATTATCGACAACGTGTTTGCTTGTGTGGCTTGTCTATCCCTGGCTACTCGATTCCCCTAGCATATAACATACACAAACCTGACTAGTCATCCATTTCCTTCAACAGAGCCGCGAGCGGGTCGCCCTTTGGGATCTTGCGACGTGGGAAAAACCAGCTAGTTCTTCTCGTATACTGAATCAGGGCATGTCTGTTCTTGAAGAACCTCACATCTTCAGGCTTGTTCTT
Source organism: Fusarium vanettenii 77-13-4 (assembly GCF_000151355.1). NCBI lineage: Eukaryota > Fungi > Ascomycota > Sordariomycetes > Hypocreales > Nectriaceae > Fusarium > Fusarium vanettenii. Next base: position 1,873,582 of record NW_003315881.1, read on the forward strand.
GCTCTGAAGGAACTGCTTGATGTTGACATTGACGCTCTTGATCTCCTAGCACAAGTCAACTTCAGGACTACTACGCTACATCCAACATATATCGACATACCTTGCGGCACTTTGTCTTGCTCCCAAGATCGCCGGAAATACCAAGGTCAGCGCAGAGACGCTAGAAATCTTCTAAGGTGCCCTTCTGGATGTAGGTGCTCCACTGAGTGGTGAGATTAACCTTGTGCTTGGGCTCGGAACCAGAATCAGAGTCAGGGGGTGCAGTAGAATTGAGAGTCAAGCCGGCGAGCTGTTTGGCTATCCCGTCTGCGTTTCCCTTTTTCTTAGATCGAGGCATGGTTGTTGTAGGTCGTCCGTATGTCCTTATCTAGAGGAGTTGATATGGCCTCTCAAAGAAAACCAGGCCAAGAACCCAAGCGAGGAGTGCGTGATGGAGCAAGACAAGCTACTTGTCTCTGATAAAGGGTTTATGGTAGATTCACAGCACACACAGTGGAAACAAACCGACGGGTGAATGGCCCTGTAATGTTTGTTTATGCCACTCACATGTGTTGCTACCTGGTGAACATGCAACTTGCCGCTGGACGCCTGGCGACAGATCTCAGATGCAGGATGCCGCGCTGATTCACAAAGAGATGTCTATTCTACGATCAAGATGTTTTCATTAGCTCCGGTCCATTAAGGGGGTGGGTATTTGGTTCACCAACCTGGGCCTCTGAGGTGAAGTGGCGCTCTTGGAAGAGAGGCTTCCCCAACCACTTGCTAGATTGAGGCACTTGTGTATACGCCACGAGTATGTATTCAGGGGCCAAAGCAGCATGAAGAACCGAACGGCAACGTCAAGGCGCTCGAATCGTCCCAGGTATGGTCTCGTGTGGTATTGGAACAAGCTGTACCAAACTCCAAGGACACGATGGCTTAAGGAAAAGAGATAACCGCGAGGGTTGACGAGTCTAGGGCACACTGGGATCCGACAGGAGGCCCACCGCCAGTCTAAAGCCACGACGAGCCCATGACCTCGATAGCATTCTCCAATTACATCGTCACCCCCAACTGCACTGCTCTCGCATCGGCCAATAGTCTCGGGAACTGTAAGCGAAGCGTTCGTGGCGCGGTATCAAAGACCCTCCTGTCCCAAGAGGTCCAAGACCAGCGCTATCATATGAACCCTGAGCGAGCATCATGACCACAGAACAGAAAGTAATCCATTTATCTGATGTCAGGAAGGTTATATCATCAACCAGAAGCTCAAGGCGGGACACCCTCAGGCGCTGTTCGCACTTTTCTTCTTCTATCATTAACTCCTCTCTGTCGATATCCTCGTCAGTCGTCTCATCATTGATAACTTTCAAGGTCTTGAGGAAGCGGAGGTAGTTGTGATGGACCTGGTCTTAGGCCTTGTGCGTGCTGACGGCATGCCGGTGGAAGTTGTCTGAATTTCCTAGTTACACGTTTGTCAATATTTGCAATAAGCTAAAAGAGCCTGTCCTTCAGCTCATGCCTGTAACACTTGCTAAGGCTTCTTCCAGCTCGAGACTCGTCAAGCTATTCTCAATCCCTGAGAGACACAGATTACTTCTCAACCGTAGTAACTTGAACGACCTGATTCGTATCCATGATCACTTGGAGCATGTGATGAAAGCCACTGGCAGAAGACTATCGAACAGGCTGGGCAGTAAGTGTATGGTAGGACTCAGCAACTATTATGATCACTTTCTCCTCCACAATGATCCAGGTTTTGACGATCGATAAGCCTTTGAAGGGAAGTCCCTCCCCAGGACTCTGTGTTCACAGCAACATTTACTTGTCTAGGGTACCGTTTGTGATCACAAGATCATCGAAGCTGTGACTGGTAGGCCCGTCTGAGTTATCCAGCGTAGCTAGATACACAGCATCATTCACTTACGCTTCCTTCGACTAAGGGACAAGGTTCTGGAGACGTTGTTAGAGCGGTAGGTCAGATAAATACTGCAACCTAAACTCCAGAGTTCTGAGCCGCTGGCTGTCATAAGCTGCAACATGGGTCACTGCCTTTAACAGTTGATCGGCTTCCGTAGCTCAGTTGGTTAGAGCGTCGTACTAATACTTCAGTTAACACTGTAATATCGGTGATGCGAAGGTCTCAGGTTCAAGCCCTGGCGGGAGCAATCCCATTGGCCGTCAACTGTTAATTTTTTGCCCTTTAATGCTCTTTGCATCTCTCTTTTTACTCTCAATACCAGATATGGCGAGTTTTCCGTGGTGTTTCTATTTCGGGAGTGGATTACCCAAATAGGCAACTTTTGGTTTCGAGGCCCGGGACGGAGGCCATGGCCGCGACCTTCCTGGCCCTGACTACTCCAGCTCCTAGCTCGCCTGCCAGAAGCTTAGCCCAACGTCAAGGACCCTGAGGACTCCCTGTTGTTTGTTCGCTAACTAGTGTGCTTTGGGGGTCTTAGGCGCCCTTTCGCTTGCGCTCCGCAATTGATTCGCATTTGCTCATGCAAGTCAGTCTTGTTGTTTGATGCCTTATTAATTACCTGCAGTGACGTGGATCTTCAGAACGTGGCACCAAGCAAGCCGAGTTTCGACGCCGGTTGGAATCCGGGGTCATGAGTGGGCTTCTTTTGCTGCATGGGGCCTCAATCCGAAAATTCCCCTTTGGACTTTCTTCGTCTTGGACTTGGCCACGACATCTCGGGTGTGGTTGTTGTTGTTGTTGTTGTTGTTCTTGCCTCAATGCCACGTTGACGATGGATGCAGGTGCAGCGTTTTGAGGAGAGCATGACAGTTCACGGGGCCTATCATGCCGATACAATTCCGTGTGGCCGCTACCGAATCCCGATTCATAATCATATTCGGGCTGTGCCGGTCACATAGTTCCCGGCAAAGCCGCTTGCAGTCTATAGAATTACGGGGTGGTGATTCTACATGGGTTGCAACTCTATGTTGCTCGGTTTTACAGTCACGGACTTATCCTGCCGTGGGTGGATAGAGTTAATCTATAGGGCAAGTAGGCAGTCCCCATTAATCAGGATTCTTCCAGAGGTCCCTATGTTGGTTCCGAAAAGTCAGACAACTATACCGGGAATGAACGGACATAGTCAGGTCGGCGTAGCGGGTGATTGAGCACGGCCGGCGGGTGCCGGCCATCATCGGGACAAGTCCTGGCCGTGACCGATAACCAGGTATGTCTGCTCCAGACGGATGAAAGCCGGGGAAGAATTTGATGGGGTTGCCGGTCCCGGTGCATCGGAGACAACTTGTGCACGGGTTCATGTACAGTATGTGAGGGAATGGAGACAGCCGTTGAAGCGGGACAACTGAACAAGTAGAGAATGCGAGGCAGTATCCAAGTAAGGAAGAGTGGTGCGATCTCATGAGACCGAAGAGGAATATGCGGGATGATAGATGCCGTACTGGTGTAGGGTATGTAAATGGACGATAAGCTGGCATGTGTAGCCGGAGAGAATCGGGTGGATGGAAACATGGGGTGTTAAACAGGCACTGACCTCGGATGTATGATGCTTATCGAGTCGAAGAGTTTCTCATTGTGGTATGTGTCGGTTCTGGCGATTGTCGAGGCACGGGAGTTGGATGTCGGATCAACGGGGCAGGGATGAAAGACCAGGGTCGAGTTGAGCTGGATTGGCCGGGCTATGGTTAAAGAGGACCTCAGAAACAAGACAAAGACTCGAGGAATCACATCTGACAGAAGAGGAAGAGTCTCAGCCCTGCAATGCGCTGCAACGCAATGCGTGTAAAATGGCACCCCGTACCAAAAGAATGGAGAAGCCTGGCAAGCCCGCGCAAGCATGATCCGACTCTGGGAAGTTGGATGAGCAACGGACCTGGACCAATGGCTGGGACAATTCGCAGTGGGCAGATGGTGACGTCTGGATCCTGGACTCAAGGATCCCATCGCTAACCGGGTGCCAACCCACGCAGGCTCATGCGAGAGCTTTCAGATTTTAAAGGTTTTTTTCCTTTTGCACCAGAGCAGCAGCCAACCGCCAAATTGCGCCTTGCAGCGTGGGCAAGTCAATGCATTGCAGGGAGCGCGGGATGCGTCCGCGGGGCGTGGGTGACGGGTTGGCCAGACTTTCTGTCTCGAACTCGTTGTACAATTGAGGCCGGGCTTGGCTGAGATTATGTTGTTTTCCAATCCCGTCCACTCGCTGCGGCTTCTGCAAGACTGTAGTATTGAGAGGAATGGTGTGGTGCAGCCTGTAGGGGTCTAAGGCTCAAAGGCTCGAGTTTGGTTGGCCAGCTCTGATCGGGCTACTCATTGCCGAGCCAAAATGAGCGAACAAGAATCAAGACAATAAAAACCAAAAAAGATCAGACATGATGCCACCGGGATGCAGCCAACCAATCCATCGGAGTCAGGAAAAGAAACTTCCAAGAGGCTGGCTGACCTCGAACTCACCATGGATCCAGGTCGGTCAGATGCTCGGGATCCATCATCAATCACCGCCAGGTATCACAATCCCATTCCCGTGATCGTCAAGACCTGGTATGCGAGTAACCTGTGGCGTGGATTGTGACCGGGAGCAGGGGTGAATCCCCCGATCGCCCTCTCTTACTCGTCCCAGATGCCGAGACCTGAGAGCAAGACGAGATGAAGAGAGGGGTTCGTCTGTATTAGCGAGAACGGGAGCAGATGACACTGACAAGAAAAAAGACCCTGAAGGGTCCTGCTTCAGCTGTTTCCACGACGACTCCCTCTCAGCTGAGGAAGCTAGAAAACCAAAGATGGAGAAGAACACAGTTGGCTTCTGGATTCTGATCTGAGGCGAGCAGGAAGCTCGAGCCCGAGACTGAACCTGGAGTTGGGAATCCTAGGAGTTAAGTTTTCAAGACAAGTTGAACCCGCCCATATCGGACGATGAGCAAGGGCGTTGAAGGAAGGGGAAGGAGGCAGGTGGCGCCCGAGCTTGTGCCTGCCTCCACCAGTACTCGACAGAGCAGGTACGGGCAGGTACAGGCACGGACTTGGACCAACGTTGGACTTTTCATTTTGCTTTTTGGGGGATGCCATGGCCATGCCGTCTGCGTCTGGAGATGAGTGACCAACCCCCAATATCCGCTGAACCCACAGAGGGTTACGGGCGCTGGCCGAGCATGTGTGATGGCCAAGGACTGACGGCAGGTGCGCACGGCCTGTATTCAGTCAACTGAAGATATCTTCCTAGGCAGGTCCTATCCACCAAAGACACTCGCCTCAGGCATCATCCCAGGTACGGCTCGTAGCCAGGAACCGGCCGAAGCTGAGAGATTGACGACAATGCACGAAAAAGGCCGACATCAGACCACACACTCCCCCGTCACGAACTCGACGGGCTTCAACCCGGCCGGAAGGCATGGGTCACGCCCTCACGGTCAGCGCGGCGTGGCATGATGCACAACCCTGCCTACGAAGAACCCACGGAGGCTTTCACAGGAGTCCACAGGGACCACCCCCCTCCCCCTCCACGCCGGCGCGTCCCGGCACAGCAAAAGGTTGGATCATGACAAGATTGACAGTCCACTTTGGCCCAGAGGCACACGGGCAAGATGCTCGGGTCCTGCTAATCTGACCCGGGGGGAAAATCGATCCATCCAGTCATCGGCAGCGGCATCAATTGGTGCATGAGCATTGCTCTACCGGGCACGGCCAAGCAAGGCAACGAGCCAGCCAGCAGCGGCTCCAGCAGTGCTTAGGCGAGAAGCAAGCAATGAGCAATGAATGGGGCGCGCACGCAAGCAAGCACGCAGGTCAGAAGCATGCGATGCGATAAACCTCTTTAAAAGTGACCCGCCGCACTTCATGCGCCCCTCCCCTCAGGTTCCAGTCTCCTTCCTCTTGCTCGCCAGTGAGAACTCGCTCTTTTCCATTTCGAGATCCTTCAAGCTCCAGCGGTTCACTCTAGCTCGCTCACTTGCAGGCCGACCGCCTTCAGGACCAGCCACGACCATTTCTTGCCCTTCAACGTCCATCGCATTAGATCGGGGGAAACTACTGCGCGCCCAGCACATCACCCACCAACTGCGCTGCACAATCTTGGAAAGCCTCTCCGGCCATTGATCCATTAATAACCTCCCGTTATCTGGAACCGAGCTTGACCGACCGAGCCCTTTTCTCCCCTGCTGTCGAGATTTTTGCGACTCCGCCCAGGTCTCAGTCGATCACTCAACTAGTCGCAGCCGGCATCCCCGCCTCCGCCTCCGCTTGTTCATTGCTTTTCCTGCCTCTTTTTTACTCTTCCAGCCTCACGATTTGAATATTTTTCTCTCTTTTTCTTCTCTTAAACTTGCCCTCTGTCGCCAATTGACGTCTTCTACCTTCGGCCTCGTTCTCCAGAACCTCCAATCGTGTCTGCGCCGTCCTCGATGGACCCTTTGTGTCATTGAGGACCGAAACCCCAACCTTTACTTTCACGCCCGCGCACTTTTCCAATCGAACACGGAGAAAAAGTTAGGAAACGAGTGCCCGTGAAATCGACCAAGATGCCGCTCCGACGGCCGAGTACCTCGGGAGACGGTCACTCCGTCGCATCTTCGTCGCCTTCATTTTCTTTAGCGGGTACCAAGCGCCGCTTCCCGCTCCTAGGCCGGAAAAAGACCCGAAATTCGGACCTCCCCCGGCCGTCGTCTGTCGTATTGCCTTCAACTTCATCTTCTCAGACTCAGAAGCTCGCCAACGTCAAGCCCGGCCTCCGAGTACACGTCCAGGTCAAGTTTGAGAGCCCAATCGGCACCGAGCACGTACGCGACTATGAGGCCTCACCCCAGCTGAAGGCCTCGGATCGTATCTGCCAAGCGCTGCTTTCGCGCCTCCAGCATTGCTCTGCAGAGCTTATCACACGCCACGATTCTACCGCTCTCGACCCACTCCGCAAGCCCCATCGTGATGTCAAGCCACTGCGCTATCGCATCACATACCGCGTGGAACGCGATGGCCTCATTCTTGTAGAAAAGTCGCTACGCTCTTTTCAGGAGTACGAGCTGACACATGATGACGCTCGCGAAGTTGTCAATGCTACCGACCGCATTGTTGGCTTGTTTTTGGTGCGCCATGATCCCGGCTTCCGGTGGTCTGACGCTGCCGATCCCGAGCCGGCCAACGCCGAGTCCGAAACTGTCCGGCCGTGCACCGGCCGACCGCAATCCACCGCCTGCATTCCCCGATCCCGGTTCGCCAACGACACTCAATCTTTCGAACTCGTCTCGGGCTATGCAATTGAGCTCTTTTTGCGCAGTCGCTGTGCCACCCGCTACCCAGAGAACCGGAATGCTTCTATCAAGATTGATAGTCGCCAGCCTTCCCCCCTGACCCTCCTTCTCGGCGAGGAGCTGATGACCCGGGTATCCAACCTCGTAATTGACCCTGTCGACTCTTGTAAGCGCAAATTCGATAAGCGCCACAAGACTTGCAATGGGTTTGAGGGTAGCGGTGGTTGCACCCACACTGAGGATGGAGCTGTCGACATCATGGTCAAGGTTCGCAACAACCTTGGCCCCGATTACACATACTTTTCCCATCGCATCCAAACAAGCAAGGTCTTGTTCAATGATCCTCAGGGTCGCGACTTTGATGAGTTCGCCAACCAGGTCAAGGCCAAGCTAGAGAAAGCTCGCGATATGACTGACAAGTCTATGCGTTCTCTGGATGACCTCACTCTCACTATCCGTGAACTTCGTGGAAAGAATTGGTCTGTCCACGAACCCCTTGTTGTTCGACTTGACCACTCGGTCACTTATTGCCGTCAAACCATTGAGGCTGTCATGGAGCGCCTTCAGACTGGCATCAGCAACGTGCTGGAGCACCATGAGGATGCACTCGCCACCATGACCGTTCACAAGCGAGGCCACCTCATCTTCGATGGCTTCCTTGACGGTGCTGGCGGGGATGATAGTATTCCTCTGGAGAAGTTCGCCTCTCCTGATTTGGAGAGAAAGGCCCTCGAGGCTCACCTGAAGGAGCGCATCCGTTCTGATATCACGATGCTGTGCAAGGACACTTGCGCCATTGACTGTCCCGACACGCTACCAAACCTGCGTCTCAAGTCAAGAGGTGCTGCTGCCTCCTCCATCGGAGCGGCATCGTCCATTGTACCACCTCCATCAATTGGAGCTACGTCGTCAGTTGCGCCCACCCCCTCGCTGACCGCTTCTGCCTCACTCCCCCGACCCGAGTCTGAGGTCTCCATGTCGGGATCTCTGGGCAGCTCCCGCTCCGAGCATACGCTGTCAAAGAAGATTGGCCAGACGAACTTGAGAGATAGCCCCCAGGCTCCTCCCTCGCCGGCAGCTCCTTCGCCTGACCTGCGCCGAGTACCGTCTGGTCTCGAGATGGCCAAGAAGAACGGTTACATGGCCGATTTCGCAGACGACGAGAACCAGTCCGAACCCCCGTCTACTCCGAGCTTGGTGGATACTGATAGCATCAGCCCCCGAGACAGTATCGTTGTAACCCCCAAGTCCTCGCGTGCTTTGGCCCAGGACCAGTCCAACGAGGGACTTCGAATCATTGACGACGGACGTAGGATCATCTACCAAGAGCAGTCCGACATGGACGCCATTGCTAGCGGAGTGGTCCAATTCCATCGTCCTATCAACGACGACGACGAGCCCATCCAGCTCACAAAAGAGCCTCCGATCGAGTCCCCGGAAAGAAGAGCGGCTCGCCGATCTCTTGATACTCGCATGCCCGACCTCTCTGGCGGCCTGGACTCTCCTTCGGCTGAGCCTAAGAGGGATGACGCCCCTGTCTCCCCAGCTGCCCAGAAGGGAGAAGAGCCTGAGAAGCCTGCCCCGGTGCCTGAGACCCAAGAGACCAAGGCGGCTGAAGAGAAGCTCCCAACTGAGGGGGCCTTGGACCAATCGTGCACGCCGGCCTCGCCTGTGGTTGAAGAGTCCAAGTCCGAGGAGCCTGTTCCTAAGCAGACGGAAACACCTGTTGAGGCACCTAAGGCAGCCGAGCCTGATGCTAAGATCGAGGCCGCTCCTGAGAAGGAGTCTGTTGACTTGGTGGTGCCTCAGGTTGTCGAGCCTACCGAAGCTCCCGCTTCAACTGCCCAGAAGAATGAGACACCTCACACTTCTCAAGATGAGCAGTGGGAGATGGTTGATGCTCGCGATGCTCCATCAGACCCGCAGGCTATTGTGCCTCACACAAGATCTGAGACGAGCTTCGGCACCACCCCTCCAGCCAGCCTTCGTGGAGACGCCGAGACAGCCGAGGCCACTGCGCCTACTGTCCCTGTCGTAGCTGCTGAGAAGACTGAGGTGGATGAGAAGGAGTTGGCCAACGAGTCTGAAGTGCAAACTCCAAAGGCCAACCCGGTCGCTCTTGAGGTTACAGAAAGCGATAACGCCTCGAAGGAACCTCAGGAAGAGACTGTTCTCAGTGACTTCCCCAAGCCTCCCTCAACTCATTCTCACGCCGAGGAGCCTCAGTCTAAGGAGCCTACCGAGCCAGTTGTGGAGGCTTCCACTGTTGATGCACCCAAGCAGGAGCCTTCCGAGGAGCCCGCTCAGGAGAAGGTCGTCGAGTCCGAGGGGGCCGTAATTCCTGAGGAACCCAAGGAATTGTCTCACAAGGCTGAAGAGGCCCTGCCTGAGACGGTTCGAGGATCCAGCGACTCCGGCATCTCTATGGAGGAGCAGGCCAAGGAGATAGCCAAGGAGGACAAGGTTCAAACGCCTGCCGTTGCTGAAAGCGCCGAGGCGGAATCCTTGCCTTCAGTGCAAGAAACCCTTGCTGTGCCTGCTGCCGAGCAAGCTTCTGAGACTGATGCCCCCAAGGTCGAAATCACCGAGTCTCCTGAAGTCGCCCAGGAAGTGAACGCGGCTGCAATTGAGCAGCCCAAGCCTGTGGACGACGATGAAGCCTCTTTCCCTGCCACACCTACCGAGATGCTTGCAACTCCCCTTGAGACAGTTCTCGAGGAAATCCCTGACTCAGCTGTCACTGATGGATCAGAGTCCCCCAACCTGGAGCCCTCGTCGGCTCTCCGCGACGGACGTGGTGAGCTGCCACGCATCGCCTCGGCTCCTCTCAACGCGCTCCCCACGTCTGACTACTTCAGAACGCCTCCTGCGTCCGAGAAGGACCAAGCACCAGCCCCTCCTTCGATTGATAGCTCCAACCTTCCCCTGGTACTTGCTCGTCCTCGTCCCCGTACCAACACTCTCCCTTCGCGCCGTTACTCAACCGCGCTGACCCTCGATATCGAGGCTGAACCTTTCCACCGCGACGGCGATGAATCCCCCACCGGTGAGCCTCCCAAGAGTGCCAGCGGTGTGTGGAACAAAGATTTGGGCCACCGCCGCCAGCCCTCAGCTGGCTCAGTTGGCTTTGTCGGGCTACAGGATCAGCGACGCCTACACAGCGTCGGCCTCCGTAGCGCCCTGATGCCCTACCGCTGGCAAGGAATGCAACAGCGTGGACAGGGCGTCTGGGAGGGACGACCCAGCACCTCGCACAGCCAGGTTTAGATTCGATCTCTTGGATGATGCGTGGGTATTGATTTAAGCCACTCGTTAGACTTTTAGTTCAAGACATGAATGTGATGAGGAAAGGAAGGATAGGACCGGACTGGACAGGATTGGATAGGATAGGATATATGGACACATAGAGAGCAAGGGAGCAAGTTGCCGGCTTGTGCACCAAGGTGACAGCCTGGCGATGGCGTTTGGACCGACTATTGATTTTACGCACGTATTCGTAGCAGTCGAGGCATGACATTTTGCAGAGGATACCATATCAAGCAAATTATAACGACGGATGCACATTTAACACGAGTCTCTCGCATTGATCTATATGATTGGGCTCAACTACTAGCCTTGAGTATCTACCAAGGAATGGTGCCCTTGTCATCCGTAAATGTACCCGTCTTGCCATCCGCTCCAAGAGTCGCAGCTTGGCAAATGCTGACAGCTCCAAGGCTGGGGTCCTCGGCTCCCTGGAATCCGTTCAGCGTGGTCCCGCAGTGGTGGCCCGGACAGACAATGTTGATCTTCCATTGCGGATCCTCCTCATATCTGATGGCGTAGTGAAGGGCCATCATGTTCAAGGCTGACTTGCTGTAGGTGTAGACGCCATATTCAGGCTTGTGAAGGGCAGACGCAGGATCAGCCTTTCGGGCCAGGCTGCCGAGGGCGGAAGTGACAAAGACGATGCGGCGCGTCTTGCTCGAACGCTCAAGGAGCGGGATAAGGGCGTCTGTGACGAGACTAGTGCCAATGACGTTGGTGTCGAAGACGGTCTGCATGCGAGCGCGGGGAGAAACGTCCAGGCTAAGACCAGAGATGGCACTGTTGTTGATGAGAACATCAAGACGGCCGTACGTATCTTTGATGGACTTGGCAGCAGCAGCGATGCTCTCGTCTGAGGTGATGTCCAAGACGAGGGGGGAGACACGGAGGCCTTTGGCCTGGAAGGAGGAGGCGGCCTCTTGCACGGCGTCTGGGCGGCGGCCAGAGAGAATGACGTGGTAGTCTGGATGCTCAGCCGTGAGCTTCTTGACAACCTCGAGACCGATACCTTGGTTGGCGCCGGTGACGAGGACGATGGTGTTTTCGGGGGTGATGGTGTTAGGAGACATGGTTGTGTGTTGATTGAGGTGCTGTGCTGGTGTGATCTGAAATGTCCAATTCATCGAGGAATGAACCGCTTCTTTATACCATCGAGAATAGCGTATATCTGATTTGAATAACTCATTCTGAAGACATGTCGTCGCCTTTGAGATGCTATCTCCGATGTTGGCTGCTCATGAATCCTAAGTCCGTGATTGGACCAGGGCATCGAGGCCACTCTGAGATTGATTACCCTTTTGGGAAACCACCCAGACACAGTCTTGGTGACAAAATCTTCTGAATATTGAGTCATGGTGGTCAAAAGTGAATCCTTGGAGTTTCGAGGAACCAATTGCGTGACTTGCATGGAACCCGCGCGCCCCGAGGTATTGGGGCTGATGATGAAACTGCAGTTCAGCCTATATATCAGTTGGACCAGCCTTGTATGGCTTATGTGAGCAGCACTGCTGTGCCCGGCTTCATTCATGGAGTAGTTGAATAGATAAAGACCCCAGAAAGTAACGAATCTGGGCTCACACAAGCTCGGCATCACCTGCTTCGACCAAGCGCTTGGCACTGGACCATCTGAGGATGAGGATGTCGCCATTCTCTGCAGGCAGAGTAACATCGGCGTCGGTGCCTTCGCCATGGACATCGCCATCCTTGAGCATACGGATGAAGACGGCAGTATCCATGTCGGGCGAGTCAATCATGCTAATGTTGCCGGCTGTGTCATTGAGATTCTGCAGTTGCTGCGGAAACGACGCCAGGAAAGACGAGAGATAATGGTTATGTAGTAGAGCCTGATGCCTTGTCGCGTAGGCCACCTCTGTCGAGGAGAGCTTCTCCCTAAGTTCCTGGCTTGAGAGGTAATGGAGGGTGTGTTTGTCGATCTTGAAGGAGAGAGTCAGCTGCGTGTTCTGGCCCATGAACCTGTGTAACTGACCTTGGCAATGCGGGCTCGTAGATAGCTCCTGACGAGGAACTTGTACCTCTCCAGCTCTGTCTGAATAACGATGAGGGCAAAGTTTGTCTTGGGGTCCATGTCACCCGTCATGTCCTCGACCTTTTCGATCTGGGACTTGATGCGGGCATTGACGCGCTCAAACAGGCCGTCGGTGGGCCATCTGCAGAAAACCAGTTAGTACGAATACTCGGGAATAGTGGTCATTCATTTCTACTCACTCGAGCAGCTCTGGCGCTGAGCGTTCAGCGACCCAGAGACGCGTCAAGGCCTGCAGGTCGCGCGTCTCACTCGGGACACCGTGGGAGACGGGGTCGACTTGGCGGAGGATGTCGTCGATATCCATCGCGTGAGGAATACTCGTGAAGCAATGAAAAAGGTCTAAAGTGTGTGAGCTAGCGCAAGCTGCAGTGTTTTGCTGTAAGGCGGCCTTGAAGTACAGGTGGTGGTGGGGTTGGTTGGTGATGTGTGAGAAGCACAGTTTCTGTGTTGGAGCGGGGCGAAAGTCCCCGCCATCTCTCACCTCGACTCTTGCCCCCGTCTCATCAACGAACAACAACATGTTATGGATGTCAAGGGAGGCTCTTATCAAATATTTAGCGCCAATATTTAGATAAATGAATGTATCGTTTTCATCTTCTTATACTACAAGGCTACACCGATGGCACAAAGTCGTCGGCGTAGCTCAACCCACATCCTTAATCCACAGCTTCATGAGACCATGTCTTCTCTATCCTTCAATATGCCAATATCTGCAGGTGTCGGGAATGATTTTCACCTATATCCATGCCGTCTATTCTAGGTCGTAGAAGTTCTGTGTATCCGTCTCTGTCATCTTTCGCCTTATTTCTCTCTCGCTGTCTTCATGCCACTCTTGCTCTTGCACACTGCCATCATGACAAGTGTCACCATAAGCCTCCATTCTCTTATTCATACATTTCTGCCCAAGTTTGCAAAACCCTATGGCTTTTCGTGCTAACGACTGGCCTAGTCACTGTAGAGAAATCATTGGACCTTCTTGAGGGGCTTGTGAGCCTCCTTTTGAGCAGCTTGGTAGCCGTTGACTCGCGCATAAACCCACTTGAGGCATGAGGATGAGACGGTAACCAAACCAGCCGAAAAGGTGAACAACAGTACACGCTGCTCAGTAGATAGAAGCTCAAACAGAGGGTATGGGTACCTGTTGTCGAGTAAGCATCATCATACCTCTCTATTGGGCCGTGCAATGACTTACCATCCGTTGTGGCTGAAGCAAAGCTCAACCCAATACCAGTAAGCAAACGCAATAACCGTGCTGATTGCCATGATGGTGTAGGCCGGGATAGTCCACGGCGGACTCAGGAGAATCAGATCAAGTGTCAAAAAGACGGCCGGCGCGAGGTGGAAGCCGATATCCGGCAACATGTCTAGAACAAAGTCGCCGGCCATGAGTAGATTGGGGTCGATGAACCTAATGCCCCAGTAGAGAATTGAAATGACAACCTCTAGAGGCGTAGCGAGGACGGCCACGGCATTCTTGGCTTGGAAAAGCGCATGGCTCAGAGTGAGGTCGGCTAAGACTCCAAGGGCAAAGGCGATGAGAGATGCAGTGAGACCAATGATGGTGAGAAACTGGAAATGCCAGCCATATGATACGGAAAGAGGCGTCTCCCACACTGTCAGGAAGTGGAAGTTGTAGCTGAATGAGGCCAAACCAAGAACGTGAAGAAGAAGTGAGACGGAACGGGAGGGCGACGTGAGTCGCTGAAGAGGGTGTGCTGCCATTGTGTCTAGATGGAGGAGGATGGCTGTTTCTAGTCCAAGTCTAAGAGGCGAGCGGTGAAGGCATAAACTCGATTGAAGAAATCAGACCAAAAAAAGGTGTCCTTCTCTATTTACAGACGACATGAGATCAGGATCCAAGTGGTTTGACCCGTCCCCGGAGTCTCGGACCTGGCGTGAACCCGCCATGACCTCAATGTGGACCTCGGCCTGCAAGGAAGCAAGCCTGAGTAAGCTCGCCTTGGTGGGTTACAGTGTGAGGTTGGAGCACCAGCCACAATCAAAGGTCGCGCCACATGTGGCTGACTTTTTTGCCTGGACGACGATCCTGCGACGATCCAGTCGCGACACTGAAGTACAACGACAACAGGCAACAAGACTCGATACTTGTGTCGACTTTCAGAACCATCTTGGACCAAAGTTTGGACCTTGAAGGCGACACTCAAAATGGCAGCGGACGATGATGACAATCGCTCTCAGAAGCGCAGTCACTCCGAGTTTCGCGACGATGCATCAGGTACGTCCATCTGTCGCGTTCCCATCACCAAGCTAACCAGCTCTCAGACAGTTCCTCCGACGATGACATGGGCCCTCAGCTGCCCTCGGAAGCACCAAAGAAGAAGCGACGAGTCCTCCCCCACGAAAAGCTCTACGTCGCCGCCCTCCCCAAGTCTGCGCGATACTCCAAGTCGCTGATGCACAAGGAGCAGATCCTCTTTGCGACATGGACGCCCCTGACCGAATTCCTCATCACATCCTCTGTGGACGGTGTCGTCAAGTTTTGGAAGAAGATCGCCCAGGGTATAGAGTTTGTCAAGGAGTTCAAGGCGCACAATGGCGAGATCGTGTCGGTTTCCGTGAGCAAGGATGGACGGAGCTTTGCGACTGCTGGCGCCGACGAGACGGTCAAGATCTTTGATGTCATCACCTTTGACCTCTTATCCATGATTTCACTCAACTACACGCCAAACTGTGTCTGCTGGGTCCACTCCAAGGGCGCCTCCTTGCCGTTGTTGGCCGTTTCCGAGCAAGCGAAGCCCCTGATACACATCTACGACGGAAGAGGAGAAAAGGAGGAGGCTATTCACACCATCAAGGGCCTGCACAGGAAGCCGGTCCATCTGATGACGTTCAATGAGCAATACGACTGCGTTGTTTCCGCCGATGAGGGTGGAATGCTGGAGTACTGGCGGCCGAGTGGGAATTATGAGAAGCCTGAAGGGGTCTTTGAGTACAAGAGCTCGACCAACCTGTTTGATTTCAAAAAGGCAAAGTCAGTACCTTCATGCCTCTCCGTATCTCCCAACGGGAAATATCTCGCAACATTCTCCTTGCCGGATCGAAAAATTCGCATCTTCGACTTTGCGACGGCCAAGCTGCACCGAGAGTACGACGAATCTCTTCAGGCCATCGAGGAGATGCACCGAGCGGGCACAGGGGCAAACAAGCTGGATAACGTCGAGTTTGGCCGAAGAACCGCCCATGAGAGGGACATTGAGTCGCAAACGCTCAAGTACAAGTCCAATGTCATCTTTGATGAGTCGGGCAACTTTATCATCTATGGCTCCATGCTGGGGATCAAGGTCCTCAACACATATACCAATCAAGTGGTCAAGGTATACGGAAAGGACGAGAACTTTCGCGCTGTGAACCTGGCCATCTACCAAGGCCAGCCTCAGAAGAAGGGAGTGACGACTGTGGAGATGGGTGCTTCTAGCAACCCATTGCTCCAGGAGTCTGAGACCCGAGATCCGATCCTGGTGGCAACAGGTGTCGGCAAGGTCCGATTCTACATGTTCAACAACGAAGAAGATGTTTCCAAGTCAACGCGAGACGTTCAGAACGAGCGACCCACGATGCTGGGCCAGAAGAAGGACGCAAAGGCGAAAAAGGCCGAGACGGGTACGGGAGCTGTGATCCATACCACGTATGGAGACATTCACATCCGGCTGTTCCCCGACGCAGCACCAAAGACTGTCGAAAACTTTGTCACACACTGCAAGAGCGGCTACTACAACAGCACCATCTTCCACCGTGTTATCCGCAAGTTCATGATCCAGGGCGGAGACCCGCTGGGCGACGGCACGGGAGGCGAGAGTATCTGGGGACGCGAGTTTGAGGATGAGTTTAGCAGCTTGAAGCACGACAAGCCGTATACGGTGAGCATGGCCAATGCAGGCCCCAACACCAACGCCAGTCAGTTCTTTATCACGACAGAAAAGACGGTATGTTACACCACCTTGAAGATAATGAGAATATATATGACTAACTCGTAACAGCCCTGGCTGGACGGCAAGCACACCATCTTTGGCCGCGCGACACAAGGATTTGATGTTATCCACAAGATTGAGAATGTGCGGACGCACAAGGAGAAGCCGGAGGAGGACATCAAAGTCCTCAACATTGACATTATATAGAACAATGACAGAAGGCGCTGATTAGCGGATGAGGGATGTCTGCTCAAGTTGTAGTATACTTGGTCCTGAACGTGCACAATCGGGAAGTTCCTCCAACTTGGCCCTGGTGCTCTCTTGCACCTACTCTGGCGGTACCTACATAGGTACTTTGCCATAGTACCTCCCTTTTCTTCAATAGGTTCCTGCTAGAAGACCTGCGTCACATGTTAAACAGCGTCTTTCTCGTTTCTTCTCCACATTGACACATTGCTTGGCTTATATACTCCATATCCAAGATCCCCGACATCGAACTCTCACTACAGTGGTTGATCACAACCACACATCTTCCGTAGTATAGTGGTCAGCATGCAAGCTTGTCATCGACCTAGGGATAATAATCGATATTTCTAACATACTACGCTCCCTAACCGATCGCTTCTGCTTCTACTGCGGCTATGACCATCTCCGCTCTCTCTCGGTTTGCCCCAGCCCTTATCCTGTGTTTCCTCAACTTGCCTGCCCAGACCATGAGACGACAACAACAGCAAATGCCAGCCCAAATGACGTAACCGGCCAATGAGGACAATACAGGCAGGGGCGTGTTCCAGGGGTTTGTTCTCAGGGCGTAGCTGTGGGGACGTGTAAAGTCAAAGTCACGGCTGCAAGGGACATGTCGAGCCCTTTGGAAGACGAAAGATTGACATGCTTGACATGGACGACATGGCTTGGGGACGTGTTGTTGACAATGGAAGCGCCGCATGGAAGGAAGGAAGCAAGCAAGTTCAGCTCTGGCGAAACAATAGAATCGGAGTTCCCTAGCGCAACAGGCGCTAGAAGGTGGCGGTTAACTAACTTAGTTTTTTTTTGTACTGTACCGTAAGGTTGTCTGCCCTTTTTTCAACTCCCGCGAAGGAAGATGGAGGAGTGACTCAAGCCAATTAATTTAGAGGGTGTAGAGGCAGGGGAGAGAAGAAAAAACCGTCGCAACAATGAGGGTACCCGATCTACCACCAGGCCCACGGGCGCAATCGATGTACTCCCCTTGGATCGACTGCTAAAACCGGCGCGGGAATGGCGGGGGCAACAGGAGGCTCCTCCAATCATGCGGGGCAGTTTGGCAACCATGGAGTGACTTCTTTCGAGTTTTTGGAGCAAGCAGAGAGTGTGACACACCGACGCCGGCGCAAAGGGACGGGGTCACCTCAGGGAGGGTACGGAAATATAATTGTATACTTTTTTTTCCTCCTCTCTCGTTGCTGTAATTCTCCTTCTTTTTCGTCTTCATACCCTATCTCTCTCTATCTTCTCCTCCTGTCTAATTGGACTTGATCTCTACGATTGACTTGTATCTCCCGTCTTCTACCCCGCCATCACAGTCACCATGTCCGTACGTCTACCCTCCCAAGCTCCCTGGTCCCTTTGTTCCTTTGGCGGGGTGACTCACGAGTAGCGCAGCAGTTCTTCATCCAGAATAAGAATGTCGGCAACCAAGCCGAGTCTGAGGATTGGAGAAGTGAGTAATACCTCCTGGCAATCTATATTTGCCCCGGCGACCTCTACGTCTGTCGGCGCGCTTGATCTCGACCTGTGCTGACCAGCTCTTAGTCCGTGGCTACAACCCTCTGACTCCTCCTGATCTGCTCCAGCACGAGATCCCCCAGACCGCCGAGTCCAAGAAGACAGTGCTCGAGGGCCGTAACGAGACCGTCGCCGTCGTCAACGGCACCGACGAGAAGCAGCGCCTGCTCGTCGTCATCGGACCCTGCTCCATCCACGACCCCGAGGCCGCCCTCGCCTACTGCGACCTCCTCCTCAAGGAGAAGGAGAAGCACAAGGATGAGCTCCTCATCGTCATGCGATCCTACCTCGAGAAGCCCCGCACCACCGTCGGCTGGAAGGGTCTGATCAACGACCCCGACATTGACGGTAGCTTCAAGATCAACAAGGGCCTGCGAATCTCGCGACAGCTCTTTGTCGACCTCACCTCCAAGGGCATGCCCATTGCCAGCGAGATGCTGGATACCATCTCTCCTCAGTTCCTTGCCGATCTGCTGTCAGTTGGCGCCATTGGCGCTCGTACCACCGAGAGCCAGCTTCACCGTGAGCTTGCCAGTGGTCTCAGTTTCCCCGTCGGCTTCAAGAACGGCACTGATGGCTCGTTGAACGTGGCCATTGACGCCATTGGCGCTGCCGAGCATCCCCATCACTTCCTTTCCGTCACCAAGCCCGGTGTTGTCGCCATTGTCGGCACTGAGGGCAACCATGACTGCTTCGTTATCCTCCGAGGTGGTTCCAAGGGCACAAACTACGACGCTGAGAGCATCGCCGCTGCTAAGGAGGCACTGGCCAAGAAGGGTGTGCGACAGCGACTTATGGTCGACTGCAGCCACGGCAACTCTCTCAAGAACCACAAGAACCAGCCCAAGGTGGCCGCCGATCTCGCCAGCCAGATCTCCAAGGGTGAGGATGCCATCATGGGTGTCATGATTGAGAGCAACGTCAACGAGGGTAAGTTACCAAGTCGCACCATTCGAATGCAAACTAACAGAGTCAAGGCAACCAAAAGGTTCCCGCCGAGGGCAAGTCTGGTCTCAAGTACGGCGTGAGCATCACGGATGCCTGCATCAACTGGGAGGACACAATCACAACGCTAGAGACTCTGGCACAGGCTGTAAAGGACCGTCGCAACCTCGCCCCAGTCAACGGTGCCTAAGCTGTACGAGTTTGGAGAGTTGGGTGCGCCGAACTTGGCGACGAGGGAGATGGTCATGATCGTCGCTGGATGTTTCAACAATAAGTCCTGGGCCTGGGATTGGGACTGCATCTTGTCGCAATAGGTCGCGCATTTCGTTTCGAGGCTTGGAGTTTATAAGGGTGTTGATTTTCGGGATAGATAAAAGCATCAAACATGGTATGATGACTGAGGGCGCATTCAACAAAAGAAGGCCCCTATGCTGCGCTCCGTGTTTGACCGAGCAACAGAGAAAGGAAGCAATCAAAAGCATTGAATGAAATGAAACTTGGCTGTTGATGGTGTCTGTGTCTGCCTCGCTAGTTCCCGTTACTGGGGCGCGGGAGCGACATCGCATACTGTTTGTGCTCAGTCACGCACACTGTACGACCATTGCGCATATTTGAGTGGTTACACGCCATACAAAGCTCCACTATCCACACTGTGCTATCTGAGCTTCCAACTGGCGTTTTTTGAGCAAGCCCAATCCAACTGATATCTCCGTCATCTCGACCCTTCACCCACTCAAGCCCAAAATCGCTCATCGCGATCGCCCAATCCTAATCACCATCTCGCGATCCCTCTCGACATCCATCACTACTCTCACTCCTCCATCCTCGACTATCGCTTCTGAAGCCATTAACGGATTTCATCGATAAAAGGGGACGCGGTTCCTGTGTCTGGCGCGATTATGGCACGCGACTATTCACCCGCCGAGTCTCCCCTCTCCTCCATGGACGAGTCGGAGCCCTACGAGGAGGACGGCCATGAGCTGTACGAAACGAATTTGCGACCTTCAAAGCGCCAAAGGGTTGATGCTGGCTCTACAACATCCTCTGCCGTCATCCCCGACGCCGAGCCCGAGACTGTACCAGAGCCTGACCCTCTCGAGGGCATGTCTGACGTCTCATCTGACACGTCGGGTGACATCCCCAGCTCTCCGATCAATGCGCGTCTCGATGAGGAGGATTTCCAGGACCAAGTGACTGTTTGCGACTGGGACGGTTGCCCGGCTGGCGACCAGGGCAACATGGACAAGCTGGTTGAGCACATCCACAACTCGCACATTGAGAACCGACAGAAGAAATATACATGCGAATGGAGAAGCTGCAACAGGAAGGGTCTTCCCCATGCCAGTGGATATGCCCTCAAGGCACACATGCGCAGCCACACAAGAGAGAAGCCCTTCTACTGCTACTTGCCAGGTACGGCGCACCTTGACTCGCGATACGCGATAGCTTATACTGATGATTCTTAGAATGCGATAGGTCTTTCACTCGATCAGATGCATTGGCAAAGCATATGAGGACAGTCCACGAGACTGAGGCTCTTCGTCCCTCTGATCCCGTCCCCAAGTCGATGCAGTCTGGACCCCAGGGCAAGGGAGGCAAGCTCAAGATCATCATCAAGACCAACCAGCAATCGCAAGGCGCACACGACGACATGGACGATGCCGCAAACGGCGACGACCACAACTCGGAGTACTTTACACCCCTGACCGAGGACATCTTCGCTGCCGAGGAGCTCGCCTATCCCGTCGACAAGCTGTACCGAAAGTGCTACTGGGAGGCGAAGTGGGCTGAGGAGGTGGGCGAGTCGCTCAAGAAGGAGTGCAAGGAGTGGGAGGATGTCTACTATAAGGAGTGGCTCGAGAAGGAGGTGCTCCTCGCCCAGGTGATCAAGAGTGAAGTCAACTGGCACGAGCGGCGACAGGCCATTCTCACTGGGGCTGCCGACGTACACATCCCCGGCACTGTAGAGAGCATCGAGGGAGAGCGGGAAAACGGCGCACAAGGAGAGGTTGTGGCATCCACCAACGGGACAAAGGCGGCAGGTGTTGCTGCATGATTGGGACTTCTAATGGCGTTTCTGTTCTTTCTCTTTTCCAGTCGGGGCATCACAACTGGAAGCTAGCCACGTCCCCGATACGGTCGGTGACCTTGTATTATTATATCTAAACGGATGTGGAGTTGATGGAGTTGGCTACGTGACTTTTGGGGAGAGCTCCAGTAGCAGCATAGGTCGTCAGATGCTCAGGACCGTACAATGAAATCATGATTCAGCTTTATACAGGATGTGTTATTACAGGGCCTTCTTCTTGGCTCGATACGACTGCGAGTTCTTGAAGGGAAATCCACTTGTGCTCTGGTCAAACCTGTGATAACGGCTGATCATGGCCTTGTCGCTGGCAAACATGATGCAGTACAGCCCAAAGGTGGCAAAGATGGCACTGCCAACGCAGCCGAGTAGGTATCCCGTCTCGCGAGTCCAGGCAAACCAGCCGTAGCAGTAGAAGGCGGTCGAGGCGTGGTGTAGCATGGATATGAGGACGGCGGCTGAGGCGTAGGGCGAGGGGGTCGTTCCGTCGGAGGATGCCTCTGAGGTTGGTGGTTAGCAAGGCTGTCAATAGATCCGATAGGAGGGTGGAGATACCATCTGAAGAGCTATCGAGAGGGAGAACGCCAGAGAGGACGATGACAATGAGGCCCAAAGCGAGGAGGGCGAAGCCGAGGGAGCGGGCAAAGTACGTCTCGAGGGCTGCACACGTCAGTATCTTTTTCTCACACAGCTTGAGAGTATCTCACGGGTTGGTTCGCCGCCCCCAGAGCGAAGGATGGATCCGACAAAGGACGGCCAGAGGATGAGCGGGACCGCCTGGGTGCTCAGCCAGGCGAGGTTCCCGAAGCTGTATGCCGCGATGGCCTATGGTGCGTGTCAGCGAGTTGAATGAATGGTACTCGTGGGGAGGGATCGTACACTCATTGTGAGGAATTGATGCCTTTGATAGATCAAATATCAAATAAAAAAAAATATGTTCAAAAGACCAAGTTGGTGGTTTAGAAGCTATAGCTAAAGCTGAAGCTCAAGATGGTTCCATCATGGGAAGCTGTCCTTTGACATGGGGGAGGATCCTCACCCATCGACGTCACCATGGCGCATTCGGCGACTCGACCCGCTTACGAACGGCCCATATCCCGATCCGTCCGTTGTAGCATTTTCCGCTCTTTCGCCACATAGGCCGATCTCGCATGTCTAGTCCCGCAGACACAGGCGACAAAAAAACCATTGCAAATCCTCACATTTTCATTGCCCACTCTTCCCAAGAACGGAGCCTTCCTGCCTGCCTGTATCGGGATTTCCGAGGAGTTACTAAAACAGCCCTTTGGTCTAAGCCAGACGCCCGCCCGTCTATCGTCCTGCAACTTCTTATCTTGCCCTATCCGTTGACTCACGGAGTTGTTTCTTTCTCTTGCCCGTTCACAATCTTTCCAATCATAACGTCTTGATTTGGCACTGGAAGATTTGCAGAGGTTTATTTATTTGTCAGCCGCCTTTGCGCCGAGAGTCCGTCCCCAGTAAAAAAAAACCCAAAGTCAACAACTCCCCGGCTTCCATTTCCGCTTGGGCGCATCCACCACTCAACTTTATACCAAGCAACTTCCTGATACTCCTATATTATCATCGTCGCTGCCGTCCTCCCTTTCTCTCGCGATTCACCACTAGGCGCCATGAGTGCCATTCTCTCCGCCGACGACCTCAACGACTTCATTTCCCCCGGTGTCGCGTGCATCAAACCCATCGAGACCCTCCCCGCCGCCCCGCCCCCGCAATCGCAGTCCCTCGAGACTGAGGTCATCCTCGACGGCCAGCAACCCGCGGCCAACCCCAACGCCCCCGCCCAGATCTCTCTCACAGATTGCCTTGCATGCTCTGGCTGCGTAACATCCGCCGAGGCTGTGCTCGTGAGTCTTCAGAGCCATGCCGAGGTCCTCACCACACTTGATGCGGCACCGGCCTTGAGGGTCGTCACCGACGATAGTGGCCGGTTCAGGGTCGAGGGCTTGGAGAATGAGAACGCAAAGCTCTTTGTGGCTAGTGTGAGCCCTCAAACAAGGGCCAACCTTGCTGCAGCCTGTGGTGGGAGCGTCTCAGAGAAGGATGTCGGACATATGCTGAGCAACTTGCTGCGAGGGCCAGACGGCATTGCTAATGGCGGGCAATGGAAGAACGGCTTCACATGGGTGGTCGATACCAATGTCGCGAGGGAGGCTACCCTTGTGCTCGGTGCTGAAGAAGTCCTCAACTCGACGGGGGCTGGTGTGGCTGCGCCTGCGAAACCCATCCTGGCATCCTCATGCCCCGGCTGGGTTTGCTACGCTGAAAAAACACACCCCCATGTCCTTCCACATCTCTCCAAGGTCAAGTCACCACAGGCTTTGATGGGCACCATTCTCAAGACAACCCTAAGCCGAACACTTGACATCGCCCCCAGCCGCATCTGGCACCTGGCCGTTATGCCATGCTTTGATAAGAAACTTGAAGCCAGTCGGGAAGAGTTGACAGAGGAGGTTTGGGCAGGTGGTGAATCTCGAGGTCGAGGAGTCCGGGATGTTGACTGCGTCATCACGAGCAAAGAGATTCTCATGCTTGCAGAGTCAAGGGGACTCAATTTCTTCGATATACCCAAGACAGCGCCGCCCAGCCCGACCCTGACACCGTTCCCTGATCCCAAGATCCACGACTTCCTCTTCCCGCGTCGACGGTCGAGAAACTCACCCCGCGAGGCCGGCACTTCAGGGGGGTTGTTGCACCATATCCTTCAAAGCCGAGCAGCGCAGACACCAGGCGCAGAGATTGTTCACGCCCGTGGTCGCAATGTTGATGTTGCCGAGTACTCTGTGGTTGTGAATGGCGAGCCAGTCTTCCGTGCCGCCAGATATTATGGCTTCAGAAATATTCAGAACCTGGTTAGGCGACTGAAGCCAGCCAGGCCTTCCCGAATGCCTGGTGGAAAGCCGTTTGGAAGCGCTCGCAAGCCGGCAGGAAAGGCGGCATCTCTCGAGCACAGCTATGTCGAGGTCATGGCATGCCCCGGAGGCTGTACCAACGGTGGTGGTCAGATCAAGGTTGACGACCCCGTCGTCATGGAGCGAAGGAATTATTCCGGAAAGCCAGGTCCGCAGGAGCAAAAGGACTGGCTGGCAGAAGTCGACGAAGCCTACTTCTCGGGAGAAGAGGCCGGCATCGAGGTTGGTGAGGAAACATTCGAGCATGTCGTTGGCGGCATCTCCCACTCATACATAAATGATACCCTGGCGCATTGGGCGGAGATCACAGGCATAGGACTTGATAGACTGGCATTCACGAGCTATCGTGAGGTGATTAGCGACGTTGGTAAAGACACGGCCACAGATACCGAAAGGGTGGTACAGCTGGCGGGAAAGATTGGAGGCGGATGGTAAAGCTAGTCGATAGAATAATCAACTGCCCTAGCCTCCTCTTCGAGCGAAGCCAAACCCTCCCCGTCCACTTCCGTCTGGCCCTCTTGGTGTTCGAATGGGAATCTGCTGCTGCTGCTGCTGCTGCTGCTGCTGCTGCTGCTCGTCCTGGGGCGTCTGGTTCCTCCTGGGCGATGGCTGGTCGGGCTGTCGCCTTTGGTTGTTGGGTTCAGGCCTCGGGGTGGAGTTTGGATCGAACAGCTCGCGACCGGAACCTGACATGTTCTGCCTCCTCGGGGCGTCAAACGAGCGATTGTCGTACTGGCGATTCTCATACTGGCGGTTCTCGGTGTTCCTATATCCGCCTCTTCCCCTACCCCGACCACGACCACTGAAATGCCCATCCGACCGCGGTGGGGTAACTGTGCCCGGAGATGAGGCTCCTGACGACGGGTTCGACTCGCCAAAGATCTTGGCTCGGGCCTCCTCGTACCGCCGCTGCTTCTCCTCTCGGTCTCGCTTTTGCTTGGCACGAATCTCTTCTGGGCTCATGGGCACCTCCTTCTTGGCCTCCTCGTTGTCGTCGTCGACGGTCATGCCAGTCACGGGATCCCGCTTGGCGATGACGGGCTTCCGGCTGAGCACCTTGACCTGGGGCTTGAATGGGGTTGTGAGGGGGACGCCCGAGTTGGAGCTGGCCTCTATGTAGTGAAAGGTTTGGGGAGTGTCCCTGTCGCAAAGAGCGTCAGCAAAGAACGGGGCTAGCTTGTCAATCGCAATGCTGAGGGGACGTACGCAGACTCCCACAGCTTCCGATTTTGCTCAGCGTGCTGAGCAAGGCGCTCGGCCTTGGTGAGAGTAGCCTGGGGCGCCGATTGCTCAGGCTCGTTCACGACCTTGTCGGCCTGTGCCTCCCAGTCGTCCTCCCAAGCATCAGGAACAGGCGCCTTATTCTTGGACATGGTCAATTCAGGAGGGCTTTCCAAATGGTGACTTCGGTGATCTAGATATGTCAAGGCCTTCGTCTCCGTTTGTGTCTTGAAATCTGGTCCGGGATCGCAGGGTTGAGCATGGGGTGAAGCAAGAGCGTTTGGGTGGTTGCTGTTGGGAAGAAAATAGGCTGAATGGAGGCCCAAAAGCTGGGAGGAAACTCACGACGTATGGGGGACCTACGTTTTTTTCTTGCCTGTGCAGGACCTGAGAGCAGTGCTTCAAGGAAGGGGCCCGCTCAGGATTACGCCAACCTGGGGAAACGCGAGGGACCTGGGCGCAACCCGCCGAACGGCGACATGACCGCCTGCCGCGCTTGTATCTCCGAAGTCGCTTCTGTCAAGCCCAGATCTTTAGCTGGGCAATTCAGGTCAGTTTGGGCTGGGAGGTGGGCAGGTATGGAAGTTGCGGGGTGGCTGCTGGTTGGTGGGGCAGGGGAAGGGAAGCTCAACGCAAGCATCAGCTGAATCACCATCTCTCCTCTCTCTGTTGATACGTCGTCTTCTGCCGCAAGTCTCAAACCATCGCTATCGTTTCTGGTTGTGCCTCACATAATCTGTGGCTCCCTTTATTTCCCATTATTCCCCTACCATACCCATCTCAAGAGTTCCGTTTTCTCAACATGGCTGGTGGTCCACGTCTCTCGCCAATGATCCAACGTGAAATGGCTGATCGAGCTGCCAATACCAGTGCCAGAAGAGTAGCTGAAGAGTACGAGGCAGCTAGGCTAAGGCTTACAGATCAGAACTTCAATATGCGTAAGTGCTAGAGATGTTAAGTTCCCATCATCAGTCGCTCGGGCTGACGACACTATAGTCAGCTACCCAGACCCGCTCGCCCCTCGGAAGCAGTCAACTACATATCCCCCGGGAGTAACGCCTGAGATGGAAAAGAAGTGGCTTCAGGTCATCGAGCAGTCTAAGAAATGAATCGTAACTCTTAACATGACTTCCAGTCTAGCGAGGAACGTTCAGTGTCAGGAATAGAGAGTGTCCAGTAATAGGAACGTGATTCTAGACGGAACTAGGGGCTTTGATGGGACTCAAGGAAGTTTCTAAGATCAGTTCTATGGTGATTCAGTGATGAGCTCTACTGGCGGTTGTTAGGATAGCTGGCATTGTGGATTACTGCCTCAGCTTGGAGTGACTTGCGCATCGACTTGGAGGTGAAGTCGTCACAGAGACTCCAACCCCTGTATCGCCTAGTCTAGTTTGATATGCAGGTTGTGAATTCCAGTCGCATATGTCAAAGGCTCGTATTTAAATGTGTACCAATATGGAATTGCGAGAAACCCCCGTATCTGATCCCCAGACAAGAGGGACGTATACAATGACCTCGAATAAGGTCTATCACACCAGTCGATCTCGTGTAGAATTCAAGTCTTGCACCCGAAGAATGTATCACACTGGTGCTCGGATTTCAGCCTTTTTACCCCAAGTTCCATGGTCATCACAACTCCTGATCTACAACACCACGAGACGCAAATCAATACGAGCATTCTTATTGTAGAAAACCCGGAAATATACTTATTCGTCAAGCCTCCTTGACATTCTTGAATTCTCAGAATACACACTCAAAAGGCAAATCGTCTATCCAGTCGTGTTCTCCCGGAATCAAGGGAGAGCTTCATCACACGCATACGGCTGCAAACTGGGGCTGGTTCCTGCGTGTATGCAAGGCATATGAAAACTGGCACAGCCGACCATAGCCCCCTTCAGCAGACAATGGCGTCAGCTTAGCTGTAAGCTGATGTCGGTATGGCCGTAGCATCGATCAACGAGACCCGAGGTTACCACTCATGTGCTGTGATCTTCCAGGCATGCTCCTCGCCCATCCATCCGAGATGCAAGATATCCAAGCAGGGGGGAATGAGAAGAAATGACATGCGGGTGGTATCACACCTGGCCGGGTACAGGTCTGTATTCAAAGGTGTCTGGCCCGGGGTGTCACAGCTGGGGTGCAGCCCAATGAAGCCGTAGCAAGTTGACAGACATGCGGAGGTGCTGCAGAGGCAGGGAGTCGATCAGGTCGCGGGGTGACCATCCCATCGGGACCGAGCTCTCGATGGGATTTGCGAATGGATGATGGCCATTTGGCTGTGTTGCCCGAGGGGTGGCTTGGCCCATCCACTCCTGTCGTGATTGTTAGTGATTCCTGTGCAACATATGATCTCAAGGCAACCGAGACAAGGTCAATGGGAGATGGACGGATTACAAGGTGTATATAGTCAGTAACAGTGTGTAAATATCATTGCTTCAAGGCTGCCTGCATAACTAGGCGTTCTAATACCAGCTAGTCTCGATGCAGCGTTTCCCGCAGTTTGCCATCCAGTCATGTTGAGAGGGTCAAAACACAGGGCAGATTCAACCACGGATTATTAATTAATAAATTTCTGTGTTTTTGCAGCAACACGTAGGTTGACATTAACGAAATGTTGAGGCCGGGGATAGTGGCAAGACCCATGTTGCAGTCGACCCTGTCGGCCAAAGGGATGGAAACGGTAACCGACTTGTGTCGATCTCGGCTAGCCATGACACGTTTTGACAGACACAGGTATCGGGCTTGACGTTCCAAAAAGGATCACACACATCAGCCTAGCAGCCCGGGGGCCTGGGGACGCAACCGGGTATTTGGAATTGGAACACAACATGTGAGGGTGAGAGTGGTGTCTGTGTGTGTGTGCGATGGTGACGGCAGCGGAAATAGTTCACCAAGTGATGGCCAATGGTTCAAGGTCGAGCTTTCAACTTGGGTAGGGAGGGTCATGTTTGTGGCGATTGCTGGGATTCCCCAGCTTCCATGTGAGCAATCAAGCAACGTTCAGCATACCAAGAGAGGGCTGGACCTCTCTCAAACATGACGGGTCGCGGGAGTCGCCCCGAGCCGAAGGAGCGTGGCTCGATAGAGTGGCCCGCGTGATCATGAAGATGGATGAGGAGAAGCAATGAGTGAATGGCCTAGGAGACGCACATGTCGTCTTATTTTATTGTCGTGCGTGCCGTGGGCCAGAGAGAGAGGTGCAGATATCGGTCTGGTCTGGTCTTGGCACCGACGGACGTGTCTCGGGCTTCATGACTGGGCAAAGACGTCATCCGTCAGGTTGACTGAACCCTCCAGGGCCTGTATTGCTGAGGAGCAATACTCCATAGGAACTCCAGGAACGTTCACCGTCGTCTCATCTTGAGTGGAATCGAGCTAGCTGCTTCACCAATCCAGCACGTACATTCTGCCAAGAGTGAGGTGCGGCGCCGGAAGCGTTGGTAGCTAATGATGGTGAGGGGAGCATGCAATCAGAAGCTTGGAGATCTCTTGTTGAACCCCGCCGAATCAAGTAAAAATGGAAAACAAGCCCCACCAAAGATTACACCAAACGACCACCTACCAGACCGGCCAAGATCGCCTTCCGCCAGCAGCCTGAGCTGTGCAGCGGCCGGGCAATACGCACTGTGGCCGGCCACTCGTAGTAATCCGCAGCGTGTGCCTATCACGACCGATGGACGGGACCAGATCCCAGACCAGCTGGAGCTGCTGCTTCTACTCGCATCTTCCAGAATGAACCTGGACACCGCTGTTCTGTTCTGTTCCATCCCGTCAGCAAAGGTCAGCACTGAAACTCAGCTCAAGCTCATCCTTCCCGTATGCCGTGCAGACCTCCCGCTCGATCGATAGCAGAGGATGCGATAGATACATCATATACTGCCATAAAGCACTCTCGCCCACGCTAACATTGCGAGTCTCATGGCGCCATCATTTCATCTAGAGGCGGGGTTGGGAGCGGGCCTTGGTCCTGTTTGTTGTTGTTGTTGGTGCTGAGGCTTGCGCGGATGGCGCCGAGCCCAGCTTGGACGCCATCTTGTAAACCGCAATGCAGGAAACAGCCTTGAAATCCAATACCAAAGTCGAGAAGCCATAAGGCGGATGCAGGCAGAACAAGGCTGTAAGCCTGAAAACGCCTAGAACAGAAGGTGATGTAAGCAGCCCAGACTATCCCGACCTCGAAAGAAAAAAAAAGTGAGGATGAAAAAAGTGAGGAACCAGGTGAGGAAGCAGGCGAGGACAAACCTCTAATAAGCTTCCCATCAGCATCAGGCAAACATCAACAATGCACAAACTCCGCCTCTGATAAGCTCTCCCGTTTGAATCCTAGCCCCGACTGTCCTATCCTGAGCTGTTGAGGGATAGTATCAGGGAGCAGGAGCCTCGGTCGGGATAACGTTAGGTCTGTTGCAGCGGGAATCCATCCAATCCATCCCCCCCGCCTCCATCCTCAATCAATCGAATCGCAGCTCCGTTGCATCGCACTGTACGGGCGCCTCTAAACTCCCCCAGCCCACACCCTCACTCACTTCGCCCCAAAGACGGACGTCTAATTATCATCTCCATCACTTCTCTCTGCCTGCCCGCGCCATCCTAATCTTTCCCTCTCTCAACATTAAACCATCGCATTCCCTGCTCACCGCGAGGGCCCTCGTCTCTCATCACGCCCTCGTCCTGCTCTCAACCCACGCACGCAGCTATTCCAGGGCCAGCGACGCCCAACCCCGACGACATTCGACGACTCATCTTGCTCACACTACCTACCTCGCCCCTCTCCTCCTCCTCTTCCGCCGCCGCCGCCGCCGCAACAAGTCGGCCCTGTTTCTAAGCCGCGGCAGCTTCCCCCATCCCAGCTCTTTGCCGTCATGTCAGGCACTGAGAGCGCAACTCAAAACCCTGGAGGCTTTGACCTCCTACGAAGGGCCACCCAGGCCATGATGTCAAGGTTCGTGCTTGCTTTCATTCTTCATGTCCAATTACAGTTTTGCACCCTTCCATTCCGCCCTCCCTCCGAATCTCTTGCCCATCTTCTACATATCCGTTGGGATCTCGTTGCGGCCCCAAGCTGGGGTCCTACTCCCGACATCGAATATCCCGGCTTGATCCCAGGGCAGTTGGCAAGCCCCTCACCAGGCCCAGGCGTCTTGGAGCTCGATGGTGGCAACGATGACGGGCCCTTCAGCACTTGAGCCCAGCAGCTTCAGCAGCGCCTCCTCGAGTCAGCGTCCTGTTCCGGCTAGTTCCAGTGGCCCCCCGGTCCAAGACACCGCCTGCCATGGAACCCACCATGGAAACCCTCCCGGAGCTCTCGCTCAAGCCCTGTGCTCGATCAAGCATCAATCCCACGCCAGGACAGCGCCCTGAACATCTGCAAGTTGCTGGGCTCAGCCCGCACCGCTGCCCTGCGCTGCAGGCACTCTAGGAGGCCCAGGCACTGGAGGTCGTCGGCCGTAGGGCGTTGGCGGGCTTGCGGCTAGGGCATGAGGTGCTACGGATCGTCCGCCAGTGGACCACCAGAGCTCTCAAATTCCTGACGGGACCCGTCGGCAGCACCCTTGGGCAGCACAGCAAGTCTCGATCCCGGATAAGAGAGCAGGAGTATGCGGTTTCGATGCAAGGACGCAGACTCCAATCAAGGCCTTGTCGAACCCTCAACTTTGCCATCGCAGTGGAACCAAGCAGTCACCGTCGTCTCGGAGCCGTTGGGTCCCAAAACCTGACTTGGCTCCGGCTCCAAAGAATGGCTCCGGATTCCCACATGCAAGAGACAGCTCCTCTGCTTCTGGCTCTGTCGCAAGGCCTGACTCGCCTCCTCCGTGATTGGATCCAGTCGGCCGGCCTTGGAGTCAGTCAGTCCCTGCGTTTCCATCCCATCCATCCCATCGCCTCCGACCCCGCCATCAGGTCTCGCTCCCACGTCCGCTCCGTGCCTCCCACGCAAGATACATACATACATACAAGCAACCTGCTCCCCTCGGTCAGACAAGCCTCCCGTCTGGACAAACCCACCCCCGGCTGCATATCGAGCTTTCTTTTCCGGAGCGAGGTGAAAAATTGATCTCGTCATCCCCCTTTCCCTCGACTCGACTCGACTCGACTCGACATCCATCGAGGTCCCAAGCCTCCACTTGTCCACTCGCTCCCGCTTCGTCTTACACGGCCGCTCTCGGCAAGGCCTCGCTTTTTTTTATTACTGCTGGTCCTGGCGCGCTGCCCGCATCCACACCAGAGCGAACACACCACTGGCCCTCTTGACCTTGAAAGGCCTTTTTCGATCCCGTGTTTTTCTCGTCATAGTCGCATCGTCAGAGCCCACCACTGCGGCTATTGCTCTTCGCCGCCGCCTGTTCCCTCACGACCTTTTGCCCTGTTTCCCCTCTAGTCGACGCGCTTGGCAGCCGTCATGAACTAGTGTTCCCACTTTGCCCTTCCCCGCGCTGCTGCATCGGCGCAAAAGCATTTATTCACTCACTGGAAATCTCTTACAAAATGCATGGGGTTAACCAAACCACCAGGTCCGCGGCCGCTGACGAGGATGGCGCCGATCACATCGGTTTGGATACTCCTCGATCTGGTGTAGCTACTCCTCAACCCGATCTACAGGACAAACGCTTGCCCGGCATCATGAGCTACTTCGGCCAGGTTCGTCAACGCCCTTCTAGTACAACCAGTCACAGTCTGTCTTTGTCCAAACCCAATCGTTCTTCCCAGAGCCAGAGCGCTGTCTCTCTAGACCGAAAGCAAATCCAGCCCACTCCACCAACCGACCTGCAGTTGCAGGCGCACACCGAAAGCTCTTCTCGCGAGTGTGCCTCTTTGGCTTCAGATCGTTTGCTGATTCAACATGAGCCTCTCGGTCTCGAGCCAAGAAGCAAGGAGCGGGATGAGCCCAAACTTTCCAACCCCTACCCATCCCCACCCACTTCTCAGCCCTCATCTTCTGGGGGCTCTATTTCCCAGGATATGATTTTTGCAGCCCCAGATTCAGGGGCCGACGGCAAAGCCGCTGCCGCTGCAAAGTCTTTAACACAGTCGCAAACTAAGAAATCTGCGGCATCCCTCTTCACCACTACCCATTATCAACCCTCCAATGACCCATTGCCCCCCAAGCTCGACTCCAACCACGCAGAACCTCTCACGGACTCTGTTCCTCCCTCACATCCTGAAGCACGTTCCACCCCGAGTGCTCGCCCTGCAGCCCCCGGCAAGTGGTACTCCTTTGATGGACTCAAGGAGCTAACTCGTATGACGTTCAAGAGCGGCCCCTCAACTCCTACTCGAGCAATGTCGGCTGCTCGACCGTCCGGTTCCGATAGCAGGGCCCTCTCCTCCGGGAGGACCAGCCACGATGGCGCTGAAGTCAGTGGCACTCAGACTCCCAGGAGCTCAGGCGGCACATCGGTGCCCGCTGCCAAGGGAAAGCTGACTATCAAGATCAACGAGGCTCGGGGACTTAGAAAGAGCCGAGATCCTTACGTCGTGGTCGTTTTTCAGCGCAGTGAACTCATCTCAAGCGGCCCCAGGCACACTGAAGAAGATGACAACCTCAATGTCGCCACACCCGGCATGGGCATGGGTGGTGGAATTCCCATCCAGCGACAGGGCAGCGATTCTGGCCGCCCAATGGCTATTCCCATGAGAAGCCGCCAGAGCAGCAACACCAGCATCAGTGACTACAACACTTTCCGAAATCGGTCGGCCCGACTTTCCTTCACGAACCCCAAATGGGATGCTGAAGCAGAATTGTAAGTTGCTAACCAAGTCAGGTACCAGAGTCAAGATACTGACCAGCCATAGCGATGTCGTGAGCTCCGAGATGCTGGTTGACATTTCGGTATATGATCATGCCGCCTCGGGTGAGGAGTTTCTCGGCCATGTCGATTTCCAGGCCAGCAGAGACCCCGATGCAGTTGTCCAAGGATGGTTCCAGCTCCAAGGTCATGCCGATACGATGGCAGAGAATGCGCCCACTGGCGAGATCTACGTCCAGGCCGTCTATCACAGAGCCGAGAAGAAGCACTTTGGTCCAACCGACTTTGATATTCTCAAGTTGATTGGCAAGGGCACTTTCGGCCAGGTTTACCAAGTGCGAAAGAAGGATACGCAACGCATCTACGCCATGAAGGTTCTCCAGAAGAAGGTTATCGTGCAGAAGAAGGAAGTCGCCCACACCGTCGGAGAGCGTAACATTCTCGTTCGAACAGCCATGTCTGACTCACCATTCATCGTCGGTCTCAAGTTCTCTTTCCAGACACCCTCAGAACTTTACCTTGTTACCGACTATATGTCCGGAGGAGAATTGTTTTGGCATCTGCAAAAGGAGGGACGATTCGACGAGAAGCGCGCTAAATTCTACATTGCCGAGTTGATTTTGGCCATTCAACATCTCCACAACAACGACATTGTGTATCGGGACCTGAAGCCCGAGAACATCCTCCTGGACGCCAACGGACACATTGCTCTATGCGATTTCGGTCTTTCCAAGGCCAACCTCACCAAGAATGACACCACCAACACCTTCTGCGGCACAACTGAGTACCTTGCGCCAGAAGTTCTTCTCGACGAGTCTGGCTATACCAAGATGGTGGACTTCTGGTCGCTCGGTGTCTTGGTGTTTGAGATGTGCTGCGGCTGGAGTCCTTTCTACGCCGAAGACACGCAGCAAATGTATAAGAATATTGCTTTCGGCAAGGTGCGGTTCCCCCGAGACACCCTCTCGCAAGAGGGCCGGAACTTTGTCAAGGGACTATTGAACCGTAACCCCAAGCACCGACTGGGCGCTACTGACGACGCAGAGGAGTTGAAGAGGCACTCATTCTTTGGTGACATTGACTGGACACTGCTTTCTAAGAAGCTCATCACTCCTCCGTTCAAGCCCAAGTTGAAGTCTGAGACCGATGTGTCGTACTTTGACCCCGAGTTCACGACTGCCCTGGATCAGAACGGATCTCTCAACGAGCGTGCGGCGGCACTGGCTAGGGGCTACGCAGCTTCAACTCCCCTCTCTCCCTCGGTGCAGGCCAACTTCCAGGGCTTCACGTTTGTGGACGAAAGCGCGCTGGATGATCACATGCGAGACCGAGCTCGAATGGACGACGAAGATATGGATGACGCTCAAGGACACCACGATAACGACGACTGGGACAACCTGGACGACATCGACCTCAGAAAGGCGAACCGGATGAGCGGCATTGTGAAGACTTCTGCTCACGATGAGCACATGGTGGGAGGCTCACACTTTGACGTATAACCCGGTCAGGTTTTGCATTTTACACCCAGATCAGCTTCACGGCGTTTCGACGATGATTAGGGGGGGATTCTATCCGTGTCATAAGAAGAAACAAAAAGTAATATTTCGCAAGCCAAAAAACCCAACCCAAATCATATCAGGCCAGACCCGCCGCTATTCTGTTTGCATGTGGGCCATGGATGATTAATTGTGGAATTATTTGCATCAAGGTCGGATGGTATTGCATTGCATTGGTCATCGATCGTGCTGAACAGGATTCATGGCGTTTTATGGTTGTGCAAACAAACAAAACAGAGGGGGGTGAGAAAGAGGTTTCCCCCTCGAGTGTGTGCCTCAACTGGAAGGGCCATAAGCAGTAATGAATGAGAATGCCAAAGAAAATGACGGGTTGCCAGGAACCCTAGAAGGGATCTAGTGCACCCATTTGAGTTTTGCTGAGCTCTGTTTGTGCCTGAAATAGTCTAGTGATGATGCAGTCATAGTGGTTTGTGTGAGTGTGATGGATGACGTTGCTTGCCACCAGACGATACAGTATTGTAGCTAACGGGTGTTGAGCGTTATCAAGGCGCTTGCTAGTGATGGCTTGATCACTCTGGAATGCAGTCAACTTGAGATGTTGGAAATCCACGTCGATGTCGGAGATCACTGGTGACGTAGATGACCGGATCAACATCTCTGCAGTGTTATCATGTCCGAGCGGATGACGTTGAATCAATGTTGGGCCCAAAGGCAGACGCCATGATCAATTATCCAGGGTTAGCCAAAGAGTCAGTCTCACTGGGATTCAGACATCTTGATGGTATCAGTTGCTTGTGCTTCATTTGGCATTCGCATTTCGCAATGAGTTCCTACAGGCAACCAAGAGGTTGGATTTTAGGAAAAAGTACACAGGATTATAATCCCCATTCCACTGCTTCTCGCAGCCCAACTCTCCTCCGAGGCTGAGTTGTTGTCAACCTCTCCCTCTTTTTCTATCCCCATCTAGCAACGCCTCGGGCGGCGGGAAGTGGCCCGAGGTGCCAAGTCCGGGTCAGCTAGGTATCCTCGCGAGGAAAGGCGCTTAGTGGTGAGCCTCATCCTCCTCCTCAGCCTCGAGCCAGTCAGCGACCTCGGGGGTGCCAGAGGCGGTCTGGGCAGAAGCATCCTGACCCTCAATCTCGACGGCCATGCTCTCGTACTCCTTCAGGCTGCCAGCGAGGTCGGTCTCCTCGGGGGAGGAGGGGGTCTTGGGGGCGCTGAAGGTCTGGACCTGACCCTCAGAGTCGGTCTCCTTGACGGCGGGGATCTTGTAGGCCTTGAGCTCCTTGAGGTAGAGCTCCTGGACGAAGTCGGCTGTTGGAGGGGTGTCAAGTCAGCAATTGAGCAACCATCGGACGGATTCAGGCGTTTCTGGGGCGCATTGGGCGTTGTGACTGCGAATGGAGATGGTGGACGATGTCCTGAGTATGATCGTGGAGGCTTTGGCGACGTCGGAGCTCGGGTGGAGCGCAGCTTCGGCTATAGGACAGATCCGACCGACGACAATGAAGAATCGACACAGGGCGAGAAGGAGTCGGAAATCGCAACGTCGGGGGATCAAGGCATCGACAGGGATAGGTTCTTACCTCTCCGAGAGACGGTGGGAGCAATGAAGCCCCTCATCTGGACGGCATTGGGTCGGGCGACTCGAGAAACGGCCGCAACGGCGGAGCGAGCGCGCTATAAAAGAAGTTCTCGTCAGCGCTCCTCGGTCTCGGGCAGACGTAGCATCGATATTTCGAGGGATCAATCGCTTACCGAAACCCGGGAAAGTTGGCTGAGCATTTTGTATGGCTGGTCGTGGCTCAATTGGGTACTCCGGGGAGATGGGGGAATTGAGGGTTTTGGGGAAAAATCGTGAGAGTGCAGGCAAGACAGGCGCTCGCCCCCCCCCGGCTAGAGCGGTTCGGCCTTGCTATCGCGGGCTTGATGCCTGAGGCCGCACACACGGTTGCCCGGAGCTTTACGGGTGGTTGACATCACGTGATGTTGGAGGAGAGCGATTGGCCAGATCTGGACCCAGATTGGCGATCTTGCTGCACAGCTTTCGGCTGCTGGGAATAAGCTTGCTTGATCCAACATCGACGACTTATACTGAGCTTCCTTTGGCCTGTATTTGTTTAATTTTCTTACAACTCTTCTCTAATGCATCTCACAATACTCGCAGCACGGCTCCATAATCCTTCCCAATCACCTACTACCTCAATTGTGGCGAGTGCCCCCCACATAACCCTCATGACTTCATCGGACGATGTGCTCTCACGCCATGAGCCATGATTCGACAAGGATCTATGAGAGGATCTCATTCCATGACTCCATGTTCATATGGAAAATTCAAGCTATCGATCAAGAGTCTTTTGATCTACCAAAAAGAAACACACAAAAAAGAATGATGCAGGAGCCGATCTGTTCTATCCGTCATTTTCGGCTCATGTTCCCGGCCTTCCCGTGGTATCACATCCTTGAGCTCCTAAATTATTCAACGCCCAACCATTTATGGCATCAACCCTCCAACCTTATCTCTGCTCCTCCTGGGACATTTGAGGAGAGATTGACTTAGTGCGAGCTGTCCTCCTCATGCCGCCAACAAAGATACTACCAGTGTATAGCAGGGCCGCGATACCAGCAATGACCGAGTAGGCAATGATATATCCCTTGGAGGAGCTTGCAAGTTGCAGGCCCAGGCCTCCGTTGATAATACCGAGGATCATGAGGATTCGGCCGAACCAGATATGGACATGGCTGATGATTCCTCGCTTGCCATGGCTTCTAAAGTATCGGTGATGGGCGAATCCAAGAAGGGGCTGGAGACCCATCAGCGCAACAACAATTGTGCCCATCTTGGTGTGGGTTTGCTTCCACCACTACAAGTCACACGTTAGTATGGGGTCAGGATGCGAGTGCATTCAAAAGGATGACTTACATAGCCATCGTCGCGGGCATAGACGTAGCCAAGACCGAAGCCAGCCCACATGCCCAGGAAAACGATGAACTGCCAGCCAGCGTGGACCAACCAGTTTCCAATGATGGGCATGAGGACAGCTCCCAGGGGATATCCAGCTAGGAAGACGATGGACATGATGATACCGTGAGCCCTCAGCACAGTCTTGCTCGGGCCAGATGACTCGGTTACACCAGAGTTGGAATTGGAGCCAGAGCCAGAGTCAGAGCCAGAGTCAGAGTCAGAGCCAGAGCCAGAGTTGGAGTCTGAATCGGAATCCGAGCCAGAATCAGTACTGCTGGAAGTGAAGGGGTTGCTATCCGAGCTCATAGATGCCTGGGCAAAGTTGACGCTGAAGCTGCTATGCTCGTCGTGCTCGCTGATCCTCTCTGAGACACTGGTCGAGTCTATGGAGTCGCCATTCTTCCAGGCCGCGATCCACGAGTTGGATCCCTCAAAATCGAGACTATCGCAGTCGCCGCACCGAATGTTGGCAATCAGCTTGCCGCCAGAGACGCCAGAACCGGCGAGGAGTTCAACTGCTGTCCGTCTTGTGTATTGGGGCATGACATGGCCGGTGCCAGTCCGTGTGCTGAGAGTCACGTTGCCGTCGCCGTTCTGGTAGATGAGGAACATCTCGGCGCCTGACATGCTGGAACCGATACCGAGGCCGGCCCATTGGACGCTGCTGGGTGCTTCCATCTGGAAGTAGATGTTGCCAGAGCCAGAGCTGGCGGACGCTTCTGGGACGCCCCAGCGGAAACAGACGTCTCCATCGTTGGGGCAGAAGGACGAAGTGACGGCCGATGTGCCGCGGGCGTCTAGAAAAAGGCCGTGTTAGTCGGGGGATATATCATGGCATTGAGGGTCACTCACACAATGCCGCCGTGGAAGCTAATAGTGTGCCGACTGTTGACTTCATGGTGGATCGAGATCTCTGGTGGATTCTGATTGTGAGAAACAGTCAAGATGGAATATCCCAAGGAGGGCAGGTCGATGGTCATATATGCGCACAGATGGGGGGCGCCTCTTGTAACACGGTCAGGCCCATCTCGAAACGGTGATGGGTTGCGTGCGCTACGTGGTAGCCGCGGACTGCAAGCCACGCCCGGCACCAGAGACATGCCCTCCACTGCCTTACGAATCCCATGCACGTTAGAGGCTCGGCAGATGAGCTCTAATTGGGGTAGTTCCGTCATCAAAGGGAAGGGGGGACGATCAAAGAGAAGCGCCAAGCAGGGGGGCGTGCATTGGCAAGACACGGTCTAATGGTCAAAGAAGATGCAGCACAGCATGAGCTCGTCTGCGATGCTGTCGTCAGCTTCGGCTCCGCCCTTTGATGCCCAGCCCAGGCCGTTTCTTCTCTGGGACCAGCGCGCAAAATAGGGTTTCATGACACTGCCACGCTATCATGGTCTCAAACCGTTGCTGCGGATTCGGCAACTCGGCGAGGGCGTTGGAGATGAGATGGTCAAGCCATTTGGCCAGATCTATGCGATTGGTTCCAAGAAGCCACTTTGAAAGGCAGGCTGCGTACTGAAGCCGCCGTTATTGGCTCCTCGCTGAAAAAGGTGCTGACACTGTGAGGAATACCACAACAATCGGCCAGCGAGGTCCCGGTTACAGAGAGTCTGCGTTTCTGGGTGCGTGAGGAAGGGCGGCCGACCCCTACCGCGATAGCGTCGGTACATCGAGCTTAAATCAACACAGCCCACTCGGGAATGGGACCCATCTATCGAGGCCAGGGAATGCCAGACCCAAAGATGCTTCTACTGGAAAATCATGTCCCGATAGAGACAGCTCTCTTGCTGCTGCTGCTTGATCCCCCGGCGGAGGGTTTCATGCTCCCGGCGCGGACTATCCCACATGTCCTATCCCACGTGGTCGCCGAAACCTCAATCTACGAAGGTTTGCGGCCGAGATGATGAACTTGGCGAAGGTTTCCCTCTACCGTCTGCTCTAGGGCGCGCACAAGCCAGTCCTTTCGTATCGCCTTATGAGCTGGGGCAACAGGGCATGTCACTGGCCCGTTTGGACGTCAAAGTCGCATGGGGAAGAGGCCTCCACAAAGTGAAGACGGCACGTCCAATTGCAGAGCCTGAATTTGCAAAACAGACCAGCGCCAAGGTCTAGAACTTGAGAAGAGTACGTCAGCAGCTTCCCCAGACGAGACAAGGGGGTAAAAAACAACAAAAAACTCTATGGAAATTAGCGATACGCAAGGTCCATTCAACGAGCTCTACGCAACAAGAGAGGATTCCCGGTCTTGGCGTATTCATGCTTAATTCCTCCCTATGATGAATCTTTTGATGATTCATCCATGACTGAGCAGTCGATCCCGAGTTGCCAAGACTCAAATCTTGAAGCTGTGGCATGCAGGTATCGACGCCTCACGCTTGGGGGATTGCGTGGCCCTCCTTCTCGGCGTCTGGGGGGGAAGTCTAGTTGCAGATATCTCAGACAAGCATTGGAATCGGCAGAAGAAAAGAAGGCATCATGATAGCGTCAAGATCCTGTTTTCCGATTCGGTACAGATAGGGAAGATGGAGGAAAGTTTGACTCTGTTGGACGCGAATGCGTGCCAAGCTGGCTATCAAACATCAACACACAACACTCAGACCCATGACATCTACACAGGAGAATCAATGGACCTCGGTCGGCAATTGTCCAGTAACTGACGGGCTACGTAAAGTCCACAGCAGATGCCGGCGCTAGCAATCACTGAGCCTCTCGGCTAGATTGGTTGCACTATACGACGGGATACACAGACAGACAGACAGTTGTCTCATCCCTGTGCCGGATGTCGTGACCCGATTATGTGAGAGTCTGCTTGTCCAACTCTTCACCCTTCCCCTGTCACGTCCATCATGATGCTGCATCGCTTCGCTCAAGCTGCACTTCTCTCACCATCTGCCAGCTCAGCCTCTGCTTACGTTGTACTCGCATAGCTGGATCCTCTCTCGAGCATTACCAATCTGACAAGGACCTGTCGTCTCACACACTCACTGCTGGCACATGCATCATCATCGTCACTCGCTGCGAAATGTGATGCTACACGGAGACGCGACATTCCGTGCAACATTCAAAGAGTCTATTGTACTGTAATATCTCTAGCCGACTCCAGGCTGTTGATTGTCAGACAGCCATCTATAGCTGTGCGTGGATCTAAGAGCTCAAGAAAGAAAGAGAAAAAGACGAAAGGCAAAAAAAGACACGCCGCTCGCAAATACGCCAAACTGCTCCATTGGCCCAACCTCAAACTCCTCGTCCCCTATGTTCTACTGCTCAATCCTCGCTAATCACATCTCTCAGTTATGAGCAAAGGCTGCGAACGCATCGTTGTTCAGCAAGCTCGACGATGCCACAAAGCTGAACCCGCCAAAGAGGTCGTCCTTAGGGGCGCTCCGGGGCCAGGCATCCTTGTTGGTC
The DNA here is from genome assembly GCF_000151355.1 of Fusarium vanettenii 77-13-4. NCBI lineage: Eukaryota > Fungi > Ascomycota > Sordariomycetes > Hypocreales > Nectriaceae > Fusarium > Fusarium vanettenii. Next base: position 1,914,639 of record NW_003315881.1, read on the forward strand.
ATTGTCGGACTGATGGACAGCTCCGTGAACTCGGGGGCGAAGTTCTCGGCCAGCTCGGGGTCCGTGATCATGGGTTGGATTGGCGGCTCAAGCTCCCGGGCTGCTAGCTTCTTCCAGTCGAGCTTGCGGAAGAATCGATGCTTCTTCATGGTCTGGAGGTCCTTGGGCATCACGGCGCCGAGTCGCTTCTTGGGGTCCTTGCGAAGAAGGCGAGTGAGAAGATCCTTGGCATCTGGACTCAAGAAGTATGGAAGCACTAGCTTCTGCTTGACGATGTTGTCCTGGATCTTGGCATGATTCTGTCCACGGAATGGCGGGTTTCCGGTCATCAAGTCGTATCCAAGGGCGCCAAACGACCACCAGTCGACCGCCTTGCCGTACTTCTTGCCCAACACAACCTCAGGGGCCATGTACTCGACCGTCCCGAGCATCGAGTTGCAGCTCTCGCCCTGGTCGACAGACACCTTGGACAGCCCAAAGTCGGTGAGAAGCAGGTGGCCATCCGCATCGAGGAGGCAGTTCTCTGGCTTGAGATCACGGTAGACAACGCCCAGGTCATTGTGGAGGTGCGAAATGGCCAGGAGCATCTCTGCCATGTAAAACGACGCCACATCCTCCGAAAACATCTTCTCCGTGTTCAAGTGGGTAAAGAGTTCGCCGCCCTGTCCATATTCGAGAATCAAATACAACTGTTCCTGATCCTGGAAAGCATAGAACAGCTTGACGACAAAAGGGTGCCTGTTGACCGACTCAAGAATCTGTCGCTCGGTCTTGGTCTGCTCAACCAGCTTCTTGTGAACCACAAGTGAGGCCTTCTTGAACTGCTTCTGCGCGTAGAGCCGTCCAGTCGCGCGCTGCTTGACAAGGAGGACGGTGCCGTAGGTACCCTTGCCAAGGCACCGGAGCTGCTCAAAATCCTCCGAAGTCATCTTGCGGTTGGGGTTGAGGCCACCCTCAAGGGTTTCAAAGTATCCACTACGTCCGCGGACACTCTCGCTGACAAAGTCGTTTTCGAGGTTGACTTCGTAACTAACGGAGCCCTCAGAGCCCTCGCTACCGGCCTCGCTGCGGACATCCTCTCGGCTCTGGGTGCGACTGATGAGTTGCTTTCGAAATTCCAGGCCTTGCTGACTTCCGGCGCGGCTCATGGAGTGGCAGGGGGAGCCGCCGTCGAGGCTCAGAGGCTCCATCTGCAAGCGCAACTTGGCGATGCCTGACATGGCAGGGGAGGATGTGGCGCGAATGGTAGGGCTGCAGTTGGCGCTAACGACATCGTTGATGAGGGATCGTCCGCCATGGTTCTTGCGCCTCGGAGTGTCGTTGTGTCCATGGTCGGAGTCTTCGTCGCCAGAGGCGACAGGTGTAGCCTGGAAGCCGCGGACGGTGGTGACCGCGGTAGGCGCGTGACTTATCATGATGGGAAAGATGCGAAGTGGTAAAAGGTCTCGAGGGTTCGGAACGACACGGTTGTCCTCTGGCCACCACTACACACGAGCACTCGTCCTCTGTCAGTCAGGGACAAGTGCGAAGGGGTGCGAATTTCAGGCGAATCCGCGTCGACGCTCCGGATCTGCGCGGGGCTGGGATTCGAAGTGACGCTCGATCTCGTAGAAGCTCGACGATACACGCATCTGGTAGCGGAAGAAGGAAGTACGGAAGACGGCGGGCTTTGCTATATGCATTTGGCAGTGATCGAGGGCTGGAGAAAGTGGAAACAAGGGATCTTGTTCACCAAAATGGTGTAAAGAGGAAGAGGAAGGGAGTCTGGCGAGACAAAGGACGGGCCGACAATTAAAATGGAAAATTTGGCCAAAAAAAAAAGTTGGTGGCCCTGGACTGCCCGATCCATTCAGGCGGCACACCCGCTGCGGCATCCGACGCTACAGGGCACCTGGCCGGCTTTTTTCAGGCGGGCTTGGACTGGCTGCAGGCCCGTGGACGCCCAAAATGTGTCCTGCAGCATTTGGGGCCACCAATACAAACCCGGTCCGCTACACCACGCCACGACAAGAGTCCAGGCCATGGGCTGGCGGCCCCTGTCGCGCTGCCCATTTGGAACGCGGGGAGGAATTAAAGGGCCCAGGCTAACAAGCAGCTGCCAGTAACCATGTCGTACCTCGTACGTAAGGTAAAAATAGCCCCTGAAGTCAGGGGAAGAGAGGCGCCGAAGACGGCTGCTGGAATCTAGAAACCCAATATTAAAACAAACAAACCTACGTGTCATGGACCAACAGGAGCGACATCAAGATTAACCTTTATCATATGATGCCCCTTTTCTGACTTGTTGTAGCTGACTGCCTAGCACCGCCTTTTTGCCCGTCCACTCCCTCGGGCAAACAAGCTCTGCCTCCTCTCGCCCCTCTCGCCCCGTAAATACCTCTCGCCAGCAAGAAGGCTCCATTCACTGCTGACCGCACGCATTAAGCGAGCCCCGACAATCTGGAGACCTGACATCACCAATAACCTGACAGGCTTGGAGCATGCGGCGATCAAGCGGGCAGCAACGGTCGGGTTCCGATTTACAGGGGGTCTCTTTGCGCTAGAGTCTCCAAGGAGCGCTAAACCTCAAACAACCTTCCTCTTTCACGGGCTGTGGTCGGCTGCCGGCGAAACAAAGCGCCGTCCAGACGTGAAGCTCTGGAAATTTCACGTCCGCCAATGTCGCGTAGGCAGCTCTAGCCAGCACCCGTAATCGACAAGAAAATTACAGGCGTCACCAACGTCGCAACTCAGTGATTCAGCCCCCAGACTCATATGATCTGATTCATTCGTTTACACATTCACTGAGAGATCCTATTCGTCACTTCTTCATCTTCCGGCAAGATGATGCATCCATCGCGGCAGGCGTATGTGGAGGACGCCGAACCGAACCAAGGCATCGCCTTGGAGGATATCCCCGATGATCACGACTACGACCTTCACATGGGAGGGACCGGTGTCGCGCCCGAAAAAGCCTCTGCCATTCTAAACCAGTTCAATCGAAAGCGACTCGCCGCCACGATCGCTGTACCAACCGACGATGGACGAGTTCGCGCAAAGCTCAGAGAAATGGGGGAGCCCATGACTCTCTTTGGAGAGGGACCCGTCGACCGCCGAGATCGATTGCGCGAGCTTCTCACGATCCAGGCCGAGATGGATGGCTTGGAGAGTGGTGACATCACCATGGAGGACGCCGCAGACGAAGCGCAAGAGGAACAGGAGGAAGAATTCTATTCAAGAGGTGGCCCAGAGCTTCTCAAGGCCCGAATCAAGTTGGCCGAGTACTCTCTGCCCCGAGCAAAGAAGAGAGTCCAGTTCCAAAAAGCCGAGTCGACTATACCCCTGCGCACCCACGTCAAGTTTCGAAAACAGATCAAGGAAAGGTTGCAAGCTTTTGAGCTTCAGGGCAGTCAGACGGTTGGAGAACGACACGTCAGTATGACAAGGATATCACCAAACGGAGAGATGGTTGCTGTGGGCAACTGGGGCGGACAGGTCAAGTTGGTTGAGATACCAACTTTGAAAGAAAAGATGACCTTCCGTGGTCATACCAACAAAATCAGCGGCCTATCTTGGTTCCCGGGTGCGACCCTTCCAGAAAACAACATTTCTCCCGACACAGTCAACCTGGCATCAGGCGGTGCTGAGGGCCTCGTTCACCTCTGGTCACTGAACCAGGACACGCCCCTGTCAACTCTTCAGGGCCATTCGCAGCGAGTTTGTCGCATCGAGTTCCATCCTTCCGGACGTTATCTAGCTTCCGCATCTGAGGATACTTCGTGGAGGCTTTGGGACGTGGAGACTACGGCCGAGGTCCTCCTGCAGGAGGGTCACTCGAGGGGTGTTTATGCTGTCAGTTTCAACACGGATGGATCGCTACTGGCAAGCGCCGGTCTGGACAGCATTGGGAGAATCTGGGATCTGCGAACCGGGCGCACGATCATGATTCTGGATGGTCACCTCGATGGTCACATCAAACCTATTCACGCTCTAGACTGGAGCTCCGACGGGCACCGGGTTTTGACAGGATCCGCTGATGGCTGGATCAAGTGCTGGGACGTCCGAAAGGTGCAGCGGACTGGCGGAATTGGTGCGCACACCAGCGCTGTGTCTGATATGCGCTGGTACAAGGGCCTTGATGATCCGTTGGACGGAATACCCCCTGGTGTTGATGACAAGGGTGCTCAGCTCCCCAAAAAGTCAAGCACATTCTTTGTTTCGAGTGGTTTCGACAAAAATGTCAAAATCTTCTCGGCTGATGACTGGACATTGGTGCAGACGCTCAGCGGACATACGGGACCGGTTGCCAGTGTAGATTACAGCAGGGACGGCAAATGGATTGTTAGCGGTGGGCATGACCGCACGGTCAAGCTCTGGGGCCGCAACGATGGTGAGGGCATCTAATGAGGTGGGTGGATAGATCTGGGTAAAACGGACTGCGCTTTTGATACCCCAAAATTTTACTGCTTCTTTCGGTAGCAAACACCTGAGCTGCCTGATGATTGTTTTCCCAAGTGGTTGCATTGATGAGATTTATACTTCCGAAAAGGGAACATTTCATCCGAAGCAAATAGAAGAATTATCCAGATTGATTCACTTTATCGTTCCCTCAATCAGTGGAGTTGCATTGAATCTTCCCTTTTGGTAGTGCCACACCCCCCACCGGATCATGTGACGCCACCCTGTGTGATTTAGGTAGTTTACTTCCATTAGTTTGCCGTGCCCCTGCCGCCAACCTCGTCGCCAAAGTCAGGTTTCTTTGACTTCTATACCTCGACACTTTTTTCTGTTGATCACCATCTTCGCCTCTACTCTCAGAACAGTCGAGACTTCTCTACGAACCAACATCGTCGCTCTTTCCTGAGCATCGCGAATCCAAGCTCTCCACTACAGCCATGGCGAGCATCGATCGCTACCGACCTCCCAGAGAAGGCTATCAGCCTCCGAGCCTGCCCGCAAATCCTCGACCTGAGCGCGATTCCAGATCACGATCTCCCCGACGACGCGATGCGGTCCCCCCGGCAGTTCCTACTCCTCCCCGGCACTCGACACGAACATCTCCTCCGAGACCCCAGCGGCGCCGGAGCCAGGCGTCGCCGGCGCAGTCTGGCGCACAAACACCAAGAGCCGGGCCTAACCAATGGTCTTTCACCCCGAACGAGGTGCGAAGCACACCCAGCATCATCGAGGGCATCGCGCCGGCCGAGGAGAGAATGCGCAGAGCCAAGGGTGTCAACTTTATCTACCAAGCTGGAGTCATGCTTGACCTACCTCAGATAACACTCTGGGTGGCTGGCGTCTTCTTCCATCGCTTCTACATGCGCTGCCATATGCTCCCAGAGAAGGGCGGCATACATCACTACGTAAGTCATTTCAACCCTCAGCCTCCCGGTGTCACAGACACCACGACAATGTGCCCCTCGATATTTCATGCAGTTCACCGTAACACGTCATTGACACTTCTCCACCAGAACATTGCTGCCACAGCTCTCTTCTTGGCAAACAAGGTCGAGGAGAACTGTCGGAAGACAAAGGACATCATCATCGCGGTTGCCAAGGTCGCGCAGAAGAACACCAAGCTCATCATCGACGAGCAGAGCAAGGAGTACTGGCGATGGCGAGACAGCATCCTGACGTACGAGGAGGTCATGCTGGAACAGCTGACATTCGACCTGATGATCGACAACCCTTACCAGCACTTGTTCAAGCTTCTGGGCAAGCTCGAGATTGTACACAACAAGCATCTGCGACAAGCGGCCTGGGCGTTTTGCAATGATGCCTGCTTGACGGCCATCCCACTCTTGATCGAGGCCCGAGACGTCGCTATCAGTGCAATCTTCTTCGCTAGCGTGCACACGAACCAGCAGATCGATGATATCGACGGCGAACCCTGGTGGAAGCACTTGAAGGGCGACGAGGATCGGTGCTCCAAGGCTATTGAGGTGATGCGTGAGTTTTACACGGAGAATCCGCTTAGAAAGCAGAACCCGTCGCTGCCATCCCCAGCCTTTCACCTTGAGAACACCCGACGACGAGGCGATACCCTCCTGAGCCAGCCCGACACACTATCGTCGACAACAGGCACCCCGATGGAGGGCGACCGGGCGAGTCGAAGCCCTGGGGCCGCTTCCAGAGTCAATGGCGTCAGCAAGGATGGCCGAGAAGGAGGATCGCAGTCCAAGTCGGATGAGAACGACTATGCACAACGGTCACCTCTAAAACGGAGAGAGCCCGACGATGGCGAACCCAAGAACGAACGGGCAGAGAAGCGAGCCAGGCACTCGGAGGACGAAGAGGGCGAGCTGGTCGAGGAGTGAGGCGAGGCACTGGCTTTGTATTAGTATGAGACCAAGAGGCGTTCCGGTCTTTTCCAGTTTAGTTGCAAATCTGTGTCTATTTGAGGGGGGATAATCGGTATTTCGCAAGGCATCGTCTGAAGGGTATGGACAGTTCGGCACAAGGCAGGGCGCTCCCAGGGTTTGGCGTTTGGATGCAGTTGGTAGACGCACCAGCGACGCAGGTATTTTCTGATGATCATTCAAGGCACCATAGATGAAATTGCTAAAAGACGGTTCTAAGAGCCGCGAATATGAACGTTTTACGATCTATGTTGGTATTCCCGTTGTTTCGGCGTATGAACATGTGACACATGTTTGCCGAGTGAGCATCATGCCTTTTTGACCTCCACTCTTGCTTGTTTGACGCAGTCGGTGAAGCTATCGTGCCCATTACCCACCTCAACTTGTGGTGTTTCAACAACACCTGCGTTCATGACCCGAGACATGGCTCAATCATGCAGAACTCGTTGATTGTCTCGACAACTCGTTCCTAAATATTCGCAATCCAAAACGGGAGATCATCATGCTTTCTACCGGCATGAACGCAACCTTGATGCATGTATTACCCTCTCTCCTCCGAACCCATTCACATGTTTGCAAATCAAACCCTCAAAATGGCGGTGATTCCAATGCCAATCTCCCACCAGTCCTTTCTAGTCACCCAAACCCACTTGACAGCGGGTCACTGTCACCTTCCAGCCTCACCGCAATCTCAAAAAGCAGAGCCTCAGGCCGCACAGCCAAAATTCTGCCAATCAGCCCTCCCTCACCGCCCACCAACCACCAGCTATATAATCTCGCTTTCCCTCTCACAATTTTACCTTCTTTTTCTTTTCTCCTTAGCTCTCTTTGCCTTTTGGCTTAGATCAAGTGTAGTATCTGTTCTTTTCAGTTTAATCTCTGAAAGGTCTCCAAGGAGACCAATCGTGATTATTCCTATTTTTGGCAGCAGGGCGGCTTCCTCTGTGCTTGCACATGATCCCGCCCACAGTGTCCCTGGTATTACACTGCCTCCAGGTGACGCGAATTTTCAACACTTGTTTGAGCTCGGTTTTCATTGCTTTCTCAGGCTTGCCTGGGTGGTGAAGAAGACTTGTAGATGTAGAGAAGCCTGCTGCCTTCATCTTACGCCCACTGCCTACCTACGGTGCGTGGTCATCAAATGGGTTCTGAAGACGACGTGGTTGGACTTGATCGCATTGCCTTAACAGATTTCTATTCGAACTCTCCAACCAGTAACGTTTCGGCATAGATTTCATCAACGTCTTACGCCATAGAAGACAGAACTTCGTAGTCAAAAGCCGCCATCGACGTGATGGCCGTCTCTAGGGTAGCCCACCCATCATTGACTTCTCGCAGAGAATCCCTTCCACCAAGTCTTGCTCTACTGTCCAGCCGTATCATGATCTCTCGTAGTACTTCTTTTCTTGAGCTTTGCCCGTGTTTATCGACTTTCCGTTGAGTGCAGTCTGCTCGCTTCCTGGTGAATGTGCAGGGCGGCGTGTCTGCTTGCTCTCGATTCTCTTCGTTCGTTGAGGCCTGATCTGGAAGCAATGATGTGTACCTTTCCTAAACAAAACCAGCCCGTCACGAGGAACTGCAGTGAATCATGGAAGCCGTCACTTAAGTGCTGTGCCAAACTACCCTCCAACACTACAAGTAAACACTCGTTGCCTCGCGTGCGTCTTTGCCATCATACAGGAAGCTTTGTCCTGCGGTGTCGCGCAAATGGTGCCTAAAGTGGGCTAGCGCCGACCTCTCAGAAGCTCCTCCAAAAAGTCCGTCTCGGCAGCCCTCTGTGAATATCGAAACAGCTTCATCCGACACTCAACCACGATCACCGCCGTGTCCTGCCGCCAATTTCATACGAGCGCATACATATAACTAAGCTTCCCTCCAGAAAGTGTCTATACCCCTACAAAGGCCCTCTGAAGGCATCCATCGCCCCGTCGACACCATGGCTACTCTCGGCGGATACCTCAACAGTAAATCACCACCATAGAGCCCCGAGGACCTGACTACAGCTGACACGTACTATAGAGAAGGTCTTGATCGTCACAGCCGACTCGAGAATCCTCGTCGGAACCCTCGCAGCCTGCGACAACACAACAAACTTGGTAGGTACCTTACCCCTCCTCTACTGCGGCCTCCGCTTACCGATCCCTCCCAGGTCCTGAACAATGCGATAGAGCGCATTATCCGAACACCCGACGACCCGGAACCCTCAGCCCAAGTACCCCTGGGCCTATACCTCGTGCGTGGCGACAATGTCTGCTCCATCGGCCTCGTGGACGAGGCGCTCGACGATAGCATCAACTGGACAGAAGTCAAGGGCTCAGCGATCGGAGGCATAAAACACATCTAGAGCATCACCGTCAACAAAGAAGAGGGGCCATACACACACTGCATTATTATTCCCACGTGTTTATTTTCTAGGGTACGGCATCTATGGCGGGAAGACTGGAGTCACCTGTCGTGAAATTGGCAGGATCTGGCGTTCGAGTACAAGGAGTTTAGACAATTCATTCTGGCCTTGGAGACGGCCACTTCGATTTATATACTTGGGTTCATCGACTATATAGAGCCGGCACATGACCAGAGAGTACCGGGCCACCCTATCCAAAGATCCTCTGCATCAGCACCTCCTTGAAGATATCGTGGCCGGGAGAGTCAATCACACGGTTGACGCGGTTGCCCCTGCGCACGCTCAACCAGAAATTGTCGTCACCTGGAACCTGGTCGAGGGTCTGAATATGAGGGTCTTCGTCTGGGTTCGCCGAGAGGGCCACAGCAGCCTCGGCCGGCTTCACCCTGAGCCTGCGGTCAACGACATGCATTCCGCGTGTCCACTGACCGCTGGTCTCGACACGGATATCCTCCAGCTTCTCAGGCGTCTTCCACTTGGGGTCATCCCGGGTCAACATGTACCAGACAGTCAAGGGATCATGCAAAGAAAGGCCAGGCTCATTCTCATCTCCCTCCATGTCTTCGATCTTTTGGAATGCACCAGTGACAAAATGGGACACCCACTGGGCAAGGGGGCTTCCAGCATCGATGTGGGCCTTGACATTTTCTGCGAAATAGTTCTTGTGAATGAGATGAGGAGTCGTGATGTCAAGTGGGCAGAGCGTTAGCTTGAGCTGTCGAGAGAGCTTGGCCGGGTAAGGTGGCAGTGTCGAGAGCTCCTGGGGCACCGCTGGCATCGTGAAGCGTGGGTTGAACGACGTCAAGGCGTATACCCGGGCGGCTGCCACAGCATCGGCGTAGCAGTTAAACTCGGCAACAGGAGTTACATTACCTTCGCACTCCACGGCTCCACCCATGACCACAACCTCCTTCACACGGAGGAATGTCTCAGGGTCCTCTGCAGCTGCCATGGCCACATTGGTCAGAGGCCCAACAGCCAGGATTGAGATGGTGTCAACGGGGTTCTCCTTGAGCAGACGAAGAATCTCCTTGTGGGCTGGAGCCTTGGAGGGGGTGAAGAAGGGAGAGTAGTCTTGAGCACCCGCTGCACCCTCCTTGAAGAGCTCCCTCCAAGTCTCCGCAGGAGAGAGGTCAGGATGAGCCTCATGAACGTTATGCAAGCCATCGGCGCCGTCTAAGCCAACCCTGTTAGTGTGATCGAGCAGAGCCAGCAAGGATCAGTTGGAGCTCACGGAAGTAGTCTGCCATAAGCTCCTCGTCACAGAGAGCGTGCTCCGGACCGACAGCGACAATAGGCTTGCTCGCCTTCATGGCTTCATAGCCTTCAGTTTTGCCAGTGGACTTTCTCCACTCGAGTTCCTTTCCAAGAACATGGAAGAGAGACACGACGTTTCGAAGGCAGCTACATCGTATTAGTCGGACACTGTGGGTATCAACTCAAGCTGTGGGATCACCTTTGAAGGGGGACATTGCCGTATGTGACGGATACCATGAGAACCTCAAGCTCTTCAGGACTGGCACTTAGAGCTAGAAGCAGAGCCAGGATGTCATCGACACCTTGAGCTTGTCAGAGGACGACACTGGAAAGAGAGGAGTTGTATCCATACCTGGGTCCGTATCGATAATAATCTTTTGCTTAGGAGCCATTCTGATAGTTGTGAGACTGAGTGATTTCTAGAATTGGGCAAAAAGTTTAGTGTTGTAGGTAATAACGGTCCTCAGAGTCAGGCGAGAGAGTAAAAGCAAGGCGGAGAGATATGCGCAAATTCCAAAAGGGAAGGAGCGGTGGGATCGAATAAGAATGTCCAACAGAGCCAAGAAAACTAAACCAAAAAGATAAGGAAAGCTACTTGAAGCTAAGGTAATGGTTGATAGAGATGAAGCAACTTGATTCACGGCTTCAGGTTGTTTTGCTCGCGGCTTTACATGGAGCTTGCCTGGGGTTTCCCCTCCTTGTCAGTTTTGGGCAGGTGGGGTGACAACTGCTGAGATAAGCCTGGAGGGTCCAGTTCTCAGTTTCGTGAGACATGTCGATCTCTGGCTGTAGAACTAGTTTTGTCTGCTACGTGATGTGAGGTTAGGAGCGACGTTCTGAGGAAGCTCTACACGAGCACCTGTCATCCCGTCAGCAACCCGAGAGGTCATACAGTTCCAAGGCGTCACGGAGCTTGGTCTTGGCTCCAAGAGGGAGCTCACGAGGGCATCCAATCGGGTGCCGCAGAAGCTTGCGAATTGTTCGCTGAGTTCGACCACCTCATGCGCACGTGACCGCCCCATCGTCATTTGGTTTTACTGGAGGGCTCGCTGAATCTCCCGCTAGAGCATGTGCTGTAGCGCCATAGCCAGGGTGCCGGAAATGCCCCAAAATTCCATTCCCCGGGAGTCTTCTTCCCTGGCAAGCCTCCCCTGAGCGCCCCTGGCTTCGTATTGTGCCATCGTGAAGAAAGTCCACCTGTCCATTTGCTCCAGTTGCTCAAAAAGCAGTCGAGGTCTCAACGGCAGGAGGCGGAATTACCTCGTTCTCCTCTCATCATCACCATAACCTTTTCCTCACCAAACCCTACTTGATCCAACACTCATTTGCCCCACGACTCAGCTTCATCTGAACATCAACTATTGAAAGCCTCGCAGTGAAATTGCCTGCGCCTGTCCTCAATCAAACCGACACGTGTACCACTTCACCCATCTTTGGCTGTCGAGGTACCTCTCCTTGCGACAGTCCCCACTCGATATTCCCAACTGTGAAGGCCCCTAAGAAGCCCCCGCCGCTGCGCTACCTTCAGAGCGAACTGCCCGTCACATCCCCTGCAGCTCGGGGCCATTTCAGTCAATCCCGCGACCCTTCCTCGCCTCAGGTTGCGCAGAAACGACTGGCTGGCTGACTTCAAGCCACCTGGTGTCTTCTTCTCGTTTTGCGCCAAGCTCTTGACTTGTTCTCTCGACCGACTTCCGACACATCTCCCCCTTTCTCCTTCTTCTTCATCGTCGACTCTCTTCTCTTCCTTTTCATCCGTCATCTCCCACGCTGTCGACGCTTACCCTGCGTGGGCATCCGATCTGCTGTTGAAGACAATCTGGCCTCATGATTGCGACAGCTTAGCGGTCCCTCTACCTCTAGGTGCAACTCCAATTCGCGCCTGCGCATAGGCTCTTGTCCTTGCTCCCCAATCTTCAACCATCAACCTCTGCATCAGTCTTTGGTCTTTCTTCTTGGTCGTTGACCAATTCGCTTGTCACTCTCACGCTCCTGCGTCCCGTCCTTCCCGCTCATCCCCTAAACCCCAAGCTCAAGCTCGAACTCGACTTCGATCCCTCCCTCGTCCGAAGCTCGAGTCAAACCCGAATCGCCAACAATCACATCTCTACCCATCTCCAATTTACAATGTCTGACGATATGAGCATGCTCTACACAATTGCCGGCTATATTGCCATCTTTGGCGTCGGCTATGTGGCCTATCATTACTCCTCGCAGAAGCACCAGGCCAAGGTCGCTCCTGTGAGACCGGCCAAGAGCCAGCAGGCTGAGCCTCGCAAGGAGGATAGGAAGAAGAAGCAGCGCATGGAAACCTTTGCTTCGGAGGCTCAGGAAGCCTCCAAGAAGGCATCCAAGGCCAAGGAAGAGGTTAAAGCACCCGAAACAACCGCCTGGCTAAGCAATTCCAACGACAAGGATGAAGCCGATAACCGCGAATTCGCCAGACAGCTCGCCAAGGCTAAGGAGGGCACCAAGCTTGCGACCAAGGCGGACTCTGGCAAGCAGCGAGAGAAGTCTGTCAAGCAGTCCCGCGCCAACAAGATGGCTGGTGCGACTGAGGACAAGGAATCGGCGCCTTCTTCCACCACCGGTGCCGACGCCGATGACGACCAGTCTCCCGTCACCTCGCCCGAGGTTGGTCCCGCCGTTGCTGTTGCTGGCGACGTCTCCGACATGCTCGAGGCCGCCTCGGCCCGCCCCAGCATTCTGCGTCTGACCGATACCGAGGAGAAGAAGTCGAACAAGAAGGCTCCCAAGGCCGCCGCCCCTGTTGAGACCAAGAAGCAGCGTCAGAACCGCAAGAAGGCCGAGGCCGCCAAGGCTGCCCGTGAGGAGGCTGAGAAGCAGCGCAAGGTCCTCGAGGAGAAGCAGCGCCGTACCGCTCGCGTTGCTGAGGGACGTGCTGCCAAGGATGGTTCTCAGTTCATGGCTGCTCAAGCTGCCAAGTCTGTCTGGAAGGAGGGTGCTCCCAAGGCCCCCGAAGCTCCCAAGACGAACGGTTTCCACCAGCCTCTTGACACCTATGAAGAAGCCCCTGCCAAGGCCGTCAACGCTCCCAAGCCTGCTGGTAACAACTGGACCGAGTCCCTCCCCTCGGAGGAGGAGCAGATTGAGATGCTCAAGGAGAATGACGACGAGTGGAGCACCGTCAAGACCAAGTCGAAGAAGGCTTCCAAGAAGGCGCCTTCGGTTGAATCCAGCGACGAGCCCTCTGCCCGCCCTGCTGCTCAGCCCCAGCAGCCCATTGGCAACAAGGCTGCCAAGCCTACCCAGTCCTTTGGATCGTTCTCGGCCCTCACCAACAAGAACGACGTTGCCGATGAGGAGGAAGAGGAGGAGGAGTGGGATGTTTGAAGATGACAAACACACACCCTCTAACGGCACCCTCGCCCAATTCTGTACACAACGTGTCTCGGGACACGTTTATTTCTCTTTCCCTTTCACTGTTTTCTAGTTGGCAACTTTCCTTTCTTCAGTTTTTTCCCCCTTCCTGCGAAAAATTGGATCCTCAGACGATGTCCCAGACAGACATTGTCAGGACCATGGTCGGGTGCGGTAGCACAAGCGTTTGTGGTTGGGAGTTCAGGTTTCATGGTCGAGATTTATTCTATCGAAGCGAGACACCCCGTCGAAGATAACGAATCCGATGGAATACATCACGGACACAGTTCACATCTACGGTCTAAAAGCGAGAGGCACATGCCAGCCGTGGGATCGAGGGAAGCCTACGGTCGAGATATAGGCTGAAAGGGGGGATACGAGGAAGCTGGGTCATGCATGTATGTATTGGTAGCTCATAAGCACGCGACAATGATCGCCTCGAGGAAGAGAACAAAATGAGTGATAATTAGCTGCGAATCAAGTATTGAAATGATGACCTGTGTTGTCTGAGTGGTGTGTAGTAAAGGCTGGGCTTGGTTTGGACTCGAAAGACCAACTGCCTACCTCGGCCCCTACTTGGAGCTGGCGGTCAAGGCAAGGATAGGTTTGTGTACACGTTTTGGAGACAGGGCACGGGCAAGGGCAAGGGCTCGCAAGGGGTGTATTACTGTAATTGTGTAGGTAGCAATGGCTGGAGGAGGCCAAGGTTGGATAGAGGCATCTGTGGCGTGAGGAATGCAGAAGCCACGGCGTTTCTGGAGGGGTTTCTGAGGCTTACACGAACTGAGGAGGCGGTTAATAGGTACAGAGTGCAGGGCGGGTTAGGGAAGTTGCGGTATGATGAGATGGATGACGGGAGAGTCATGGATTCATCATGGGTGCCCAGGGAGGTCAATTGGGGGTGGCATGCAACAACCCCAGAAGCGAGGAAACGATTGGATCTTGGCGAAAGCCGATATCGATTTGCCAGTTGTCTCGTCTCGTCAAAAGTTGCTGTGGTTTGATAACCTGCCGAGAGTTTATGGGTGAGATCCATAGCTCGAACTCCATCATGACGCCCCGGCTTAACCGTCTGGCTCACATGCATGAGACTACATGTAGTCAAGAGTGGCGGGAGGGAAAAAGAGCTCAGATGCAGACTAACTTTCATGATGAACGTGAAGCGGCGCTGGAGCCTCTCGAAAAGAGGAGGCCCTTGCATGGTGGTGGTGGAGCGAATAGGATGAGGTGATGCGGGCTCATGTATGCATGCCATGCTCTGGCGATGCGACGGAGACGAGGAGGAGGGTTGGGAAGACACGCACACGTCGGCTGGGCAGCTTGGCCGCGCCAAGCCGGATGATGAGGGAACGAGTTGGACCGAAAGAGGGAGTGGATTGGTGTGTTCCCGGAGCTGGTATCCAATAGGCGTAAAGCAGACACGGCACCGAAGGCCGAGCCGGGGATTACGGGATGCGGGACGCCGGTGGGCGGGATGGGTTAACTATGGATCGCGGGTGACGAAAGGCAAGAGGCAAACCGGAATGAACGGTATCGCAAAAAAGTATGAGATCGGTAAAGCCGGGGAGGGGGGGGCACTACTGTATTACGGAGACAAAGATCTGATGTTGAAATATTTTAGATGCAAGCGAGAAAGGGAAAGAAAAGGAGACAATTGGGATGCGCGGTGAAGAGCCAAAGACGTCACCAAGCGGGATGGAGGCTGGAAGAGGCGGCGGCCCAGAGTTTGGTGCCTCCTCGTGTTTGGACAAGCCCGACTACCTAACAAAACATAAACTTTTTTTCTTTTTCGATAAACACATGGCGAGGATTTACGAAGAGGTTTGTAAGGGTATGAATCCATGTTCATGCGTACGATATATTCAATGCAACGTTGAGGTTGGGTGCGCAATGACAATTTCTTTTTGTTGTGTTGCATCTTTTGAAAGCTGAGACTTGGATGAGACGGCCAGTGATGGACAATGACGGTGATTATCGAGTTGATGGTCTGATTCGGGCCTGTAAGACATTAGTCTGGCCCTAGGAGGGAAGATGTAGGTATCTAAATATAATATATCAAACATCAATGATAGCAGACACAAATAATTGTCTATTGCAAGCCCAACAATATCATCAATTGCTTGACTTATTCCAACGTGCTCCCTCCAGATGACGCGTGTTTCCTGACCCTCATGAGGGTTTGCAAGAGTCTCAGAAGGTCTAGGCCACCCACGGCACCCGACCCCACCCAGAAACCAAGACGACGGCGGGGGGGTTACAGTAGCTGGACGCTAGGTACCTGGGTTATTGGTGGACTGGTGCCCTTGTTGGAAGGTCCCTGGCGTCCATGCTTCCCCCCTCCCCTCCCCCGTCAGAGGATGGAAGGAGGATCCATGGGGTCATGGATCCATTATGCAGACGAGAGTTGATGATACGCCTCAGCCATTTCTCTTTCGGTGGGATCCTCTTCGTCGGGGCTTGCGTGTCTTGAGTCGATTGAGTTTGACATACCACCGTAGCATTGCAGATAAATGAATTGACTGCGTCGTCGTCTTCTTGTCATCCCATGCGTCGTCTACCGACTATTGCAACACCGTCTCCCAGGTACGGTCGGGCCCTCGCCCTGGATGCGCTGCATCGTGGATTAGCCTGCAGATAGGTCTAGGCCTGTCGAAGCCAACCTCTCGAGTGCTACAGTAGCGCCCTGCAACTCCAACTGCACAGCGGCAGCAAAGGCAACAACAGCTCGCCCAGCCTGCGCTATTTGTCTTGACTGACACCGACCGACGGATTGTCTGCCTGTGTGATTCGCGTCGCCGCAGCAGCGCATCGCATCGCATCACAGAAGCGGCACCATTTCATCACCGCCACCTCCTCCGCTCGCTCCAGCTCCATTCGGGAACGGAGCTACGCTACGTATATAACGACGGGTCATACCCTTGTCCGCATCCCGACACCGACGACCACCAAATCTCCCATGATTGCCCATCAATTGCGGCCGACTACGCAGCACCGAATCAATCGATTCCAAGCCTAGCCAGACCATCAGCTCTACCCTGACCGTTCGGTGCTCAGTGCCACCAAAAAGCCCCCCCCCCCCCCCCATCCTCCGTCCCGTTTTTCCCTGGCTCTCACTCGGCTAGTGCCCGCCGCACCTGGCTGTGAAACGTCGCCGCCCCTTTATTACCGCCCAGGAACGGTACGAGACACGTTCATCAGTTATTGCACTGCGCTACCATCTGCTGCTGGGTCTCTCCAATCTCCCCACACGAGGAAAGACGGGCCTACGCAGTGATACAGCATTCCGAACCGAGGACGAAAGGGGTATACCAAGACCGAAAAATTGAAGGGAAAACGGCAGCTTTTCTATTCAATCCTTACGGACTGGACTGAACCCTCCTCCTTCGATTACTCCTCCTTCGGTTTCAGCCCATCCTTCGTTTATCCCCATTGTGGACCGTTCTGGCCACTGCTGGCGTTGGCCCAAACTCCCACTTTGAACTTGCAGAGACGCCACGCCTCGTCCACCGAAACAAGGCCATTTCATTTACACTCATCAATCCCCGTTTTCCGCCTCTTTCACCTACTCCTCCGGGTTCCCTCAGTCTGCCTGCCTGCCTGCCTACGTTAGGTGGTTTCCACAGCTGCGCATACCCCAGTCCGCACCACGACAATCAATCTGCGCTCTGCTGGTCTGGGCCCCTTTCTCATTCCATAACTCTCTCTCATGTTTGCGTGCCTTGTGGTGTAAAGACGGCTCATCCTTTCTTTTTCCCGTCTACTTCGTGCCGTTTCAATTATTACAAGACCCAAGTCAAACAACTCATTTATGCCGGGTGCCGCCCGATAAAAGGCGACGACCGACGACCACCATGTCTCTCCCCGTCGCAATCCAATCCGCCGTCTTCTACATCCTCGCCTGTACACCATGCGCCAAGGTACGGCATGAACAAAAAACCCGCAAGCAGGCCAAGAAGGAGCGCCAGGAAAAGGCGAGACAAGAGGTCGAGGGGTCGCAACCGACAGCCTACCAGCATCCTGAACCGTTCAACACCAACCCGTACTGGCAGGAGGAGATTAGCATGGGACCCAGCTTACCCAAGAAGTCGGCCAGCAAGAACTCGAGCCAGCGCGGTCTCACCAGCTCCGGAGGCGACAGCAGCGTTGTGAGCATATCCGAACAGACGAATCCTGTATTAAGCCGGACACATGTGGGCGCCAGCACGTCGGTCATCGCAGAGGATGATGAGTTGTCAGACGACTGGAACCGAAGGCGAGGTTACCAACGCGAGGATGAGGAGCTATGGGGACAATGGTCAGGCCAAAAGTTGATGGATGCTATTTCCAAGGCGCGCGACTCTGCTGGAAGGTTGATCGAGTCCACACTCGGTCTCGAGAAGGAGGTGACGGAGCAGCAACGACACGATTTTTACTTCCCCAAGAACCCTCCCATCAACGAGTACCACCCACCCGTCGTCAGCAGCAAGATCCCGTCGCGTAACGCCCACCAATGGATGTTGCAGCCACCACCCCCGGCCAAGATCATGGAGGGCAAGGTTCCCGTGAGCCGCGCAGGCAGCTCAGGAAGCAAGTCAAGCGGCAGGACTCTGATCGGTGAAGATGTTCAGCTTGGTCGCCTGGTCCAGGAGAAGCTTGTTATGGAGAAGCTCAAGCGGGAGAACACCAACCCCACCGAAACCGAACTCATCGAATCCCTCTTCCTCACTCGAACGAATCGATCCCTCAGCATCCACCGCACACGAAGCCTCTCCTTCGATGCATCCGACGACTCTATGGACAACGGATTCGCAAAGAGGCGGTCACGACTACGACCCGTCATCGCTCCACCCGGACTCGATTCTTCGGACGATTCAGACTCTGACGCCCCGATTCCCTTTTCGCAAAGCGCCATGAGCTTGGGCACACGCCGCGCGCCTTCGTCCGCTGGCCACGCCGCCCAACGGCCAAAGCTTGAGACCATCATGAGCACGAGAAACAACAGTCGCCTATCCTCGAAGCGATCCAAGCGACAGAGGTCGACTCGATCAAAGAGGCTCTCGGGAGCCGCGTCCCCCGTCGGTGACGACAGCGACTAGACATGACTAGTAGCCTGCAACTGAATCAACCCTCCAAGCCATGGTTCTAAAGCCATGACAACCCCCCACACGACTTTCTTCAACACCGTCTCTCCCTGCTGGGCAATGATCCCTGGCATTCCCTCCCCCTCAGACACAATGTCTCACATTACTCCGTCTCCTTTCTTCCTCACCCCCCTCTGATTTTCTCTACACGTTTTCCCTTTTGGATTAGGCCTCTGTTGATATTGTTTCTTTCCTCTTTTTTGTCTATAAGCATTTTTTAGGGACAGGTCTGGAGTGGGAATAGGTCGCATAGCAAACAGGCGTTGGTATGGGCCATGCTTTTTCTCTTGTTTCTTCTTTTCTTGCAAAAAAAAAAGGGAGGCGATACATGGTTTTAATCGCCAACGGCGCAATCATCAATCAACTTGACCCCTCGCGTCTGATAGTACCGAGGGCATTCCTCAGCACCCTTTTTTTTATAGCTGAGATGTTGAAAAAAAATAACAAAATTGGATTCAAACATGAAGTTGTCCTGTCCTCGCTGTGACCGTGATGCATGCAAACCCCTGATTACGATGTCATTATCGCCTTGATAATGTCGGCTTCCTTTTTGGGTATTAACCGCCATGATGCTCCTCGTCTCCTGAACGCCGTTCACTTAGTCTTTTTCGTCGTTTTTCAGTCCTAGTCCTTTCCTTTACAGGTGCATGCCTCCCTCGTCGTCATCCGTCTCTAGGTTCCTCATTCGTTCCTCCAGTGCTCTTTGCAGCTGTTCGTCACTCAAGCTGCCACCCTCAGGCCGGCCTGCCTCGCGGTCCATATGAATTTCTCCATTTCGAATCGTGCCCGTTTGAAATGTGCCGTCGCTCCACGCCTCGTGGCGGCTCTCGGTTGGTGCTGAGGTTGCGGTAGCGGTCTCGCTGGGCTGTGTATCTCCGTTGACCTCGACGGTGGCTTTTTCGCCGTCGCCCTCCCCTCGCGAAGCTATTTCATCACGACTCTGGAACTCTGTCCAGCTGATCCCGCGTTCCTCGACCTCTGCGCGGATGAGGGCGATGCGCTCTGCCATACGGTCGATAACTACCTCGTTCTCCTTGATAGCGTCTATGCAGTCCTGATCGGGCTCTTGGGCGACGGCAGGGGTCGAAGAGTCGGAGAGCGCGGTGGCGTTTCCCTCGGCAAAGGGCTTGAGCTGGTCGTTGGAGTATTCTAGGTGTGCGATCGAGTTGCGAATCTCGAGGACCTTGAGGTGGAGCATCCCGACTGAGAGGTCCTTGAGGGCGGCGGCGAAGCGATCGGGAGCGATGGGGCGTGTATCGGCGGAGGTTGAGGTTGACATGATGGCGACTGTGTGTATGTCCCTGGTGAGATGGTCGTTATCCCTTGAGAGGAATCGACAAGCTCAAATGTTAGGTGGAAGCACGATATTGGAAGCTCCAAGTTAAAGATGCAAAGAGAACCGCGGGGCAGCTTAATCATGGTGGGGGTTTGCCAGGCTTCCGTGTGTCGGTACGTACCCCTCCGTCCCGGACGATCCCTGCCGGTCCGTCCGTCGTCCAAAATCCTCGGCCTCATGGATCCCAAAATTAATTCATGCACTAAAGACCCCCCCATCATACCATCATTGCTCCTCCCCCGCGTCTGGCTCTTCTGGTCCTCCCTCTTTCCTGAGCCACTGGCTCCCGTGAGCGCATCCTGCGCATCAATCTCTTCACAATGAGCCTCTTTGCCTGCTCCAATTCCTCCCGAGTCCTTCTGAGGTCCGTCCTCCGCGGCGTGGCCTCTAAAGCTTCGTCTTCAGCACCGCAGCCGTTTGCGACTACACGATGGATATCTGGATGCACATCCCGGAGTCGACAAGGTCTGTGCCTTTCTTCTTCGGATGCTAGGAGTCACAATGCGGCTTTTGTGACTCAATATCCCTCCTACGAGACCCGACGAACGCTCTTCTCCGACAGGACGATCCGGAAATATGAGGACCTACCAAAGGACTACAGAGACCAGGTCGGGCTACCGTTTAGAAATATAGATCTCAAAGATGGAGAGGTGCTCGGGGTTTTTGGAAAGGGTATCAATGCCAAGAGGGCCAACCATCTACTTCGCATACTTCATGGCCGCCGAGTCGCCGGCACCCTCGACGACCCGGCCTTTGCTCCCCACACGGCATCGTTTACCAAGGATCAAATCGAAAAGGCGCTGAAATACCTGCGAGAATCGGTTCCCGTGAACGAAGTGATCAATGCTGGTCTGCGCGCCGAGGACGAGCTTGCGCAGCTGGAACAAGAGATGGAGGCCGCAGAGAATGAGAAGCTTGCAAAGGAAGCCGCCAAGAAGGAAGAGGCCAAGCCCTCTGCTTCATCTTATACGCCTGACCCCGTCTACGGCCACAGCAAGTTTGACGAGATACGAGCGCGGAACGTCGCCAAGCGCAAGGCCCAGGAGGCTGCCGAGGAGGAGGAGCGCAAGGCGGCTGAAGCTAGGGGAGAAGTGGCTTCCGGTCCTCTCGCCAAGGTCGGCGAGCAGAAGGAACGCCAGATTTCGAACCCCCGCATCGCCGAGTACCACCGAAAGGCCCAATCCGACCTGGAGGCGCCCCCCGAGCTCAAGGCCTGGGAGCGCATCCTGCCCTCTGCTACCGTTGTTGCTCTCGTCATTGGTTTCCTTGCTGCGGTCGCCACAGTCTATGAGGAGCCTGACGCCAGATACCGTGTGTTCCCTGACATCTCGACAGCCCATGCGACACTGGGTGCCATCATTGCGATCAACGTGCTTGTCTGGGCCGGCTGGAAGTTCCCTCCTCTCTGGTCCATGTTCAACAAATACATGATCTTTGTTGTGGCAACTGTCAAGCCTGTTACCATGTTCACATCGCCCTTCTCTCACCAGAGGCTCAGCCATCTGTTCATCAACATGGCCCCCCTTTGGCTCATCGGCACCCTTGTCCATGACGAAGTCGGCCGTGCCAATTTCCTGGCCCTTTACCTGGGTTGCGGTGCCGTTGGCTTCCTTGGCAGCTTGGTGACATATACGCTTCGCGGTTGGCTGAGCATCACGTCGCTGGGTGCCTCGGGCGCTACCCTAGGCTTGTGCTCGGCATACTTCTGGGAGCATCGTGATGACGGCTTCAGGTTCTTTGGTCTCCCGGAGAACGGTGTGCACGGAATCGTGTTCCTGGCTCTCCTATTCGTGCCTCAGCTTGCGGCTTTTGGCAAGACGGCTAAGTTCAAGGTTGACATTGCGTCACACATTGTTGGCATGTTTGCGGGTATTTTGGGCATCGAATGCCTCAACCGCTCCAAGGAGAAGCGTGAGCGCAAGGTGATCGACATGTCTTCTGGGCAAGGTCAGACTGCAACCCCGTTGCAGTAAAAAGGGGAAAGTTTCTCGGGTGGCCGAGTAGATGGGGTGAAAGTGGACGAAGAGTTGTTTGAACCAATGTATTATACAGACCTTTTGGCATACCCTAGAATTACGTGTACGACTGGAATAACGCACTACTCTGACGAAGATACGGATACTTTGAAGAAGATTATGATTTTGCAACATCCTGTAGCATCCCCTGGGCTGTCACTTTAGATGGCGCGAAGTTGGCGCGTAGTACGCGCGCCTATCGCGCTAGATCTCGCGTGGGGCCTGCAAGAGATTCACGGTGGGGCCTGTGGGGCCCAAGGGGAGTTTAGACCCCGGACGATGATGCCAGAGTGTGGCGCGTCTCTCTGGCAACCAAAAGACATGACCGGATCACCATGGTCGACGCTTGCCGAGAATTGCGGGCTAGAGACGGTGTTTGTGGGCATGGGTTATTGTTGACAGGATGGTTTCATGCTGTCACGGAGTCGGTGTGGGCCACTAGTGTATGGGCCTGTGCTGTTGGTTTGCTGGGTTGGTTGTTTATGCAGTTCATCAAGTCTGTTTGCTTGTCAGTGCTAGAAGCAGTTTCTTTGTCGTAGCTTGAGCTGATATTAAAGGGCTGGAGTAGATATACACTCGAGGAGTTGACGAGGTTTCCTTCGACTCTTGGATAACTCAAAGGTTACCTTGGGTTACTCTGGTTACTGAGGGGTAGAGTTTCAACGGTGGGCTAACTGCGGAAACGGATGTGTATTACAAGTCCTCCAGGCAGTCCGTTTCTCGGCAAGTGCCCATGCGTGAATATCCCTCTCGTTTGGGTTCTCGTTTGGATTAAAGGGGAAAAGCACAACTTCCGAAATGAGGTTGAGCAGATCAAGCAGTTGTTTGCCCAGGAACTAATGCAAGCTTGCTCTGGTGATCAGGCACGTGATGTTGGACAACTCCTTGTTCTGGAACCATGAGAACTTGAAGAAGGTGGTACAAGCACCTGCAATGTGAGATGAAGACGCCGGTTAGATGCATCCATATTAAACCATCAAAGGCCTTTAATCTGCATAATAATAACTAAAGAACAAAGAAATTTCCTCGACTGAATTGACTGGCTGTGGTGTGAAGGCTTGGGTGACGTGTCAAAGGATAATGACTGGCTTTGTGAGATGGAAAATGGGGATGATGGAAAGACGAGATGAGCCAATTAGGGGGGACTGTGTCAGACAGAAGCACCAGCCACGATGCATGCAGCAGATGTGAATCATGGCCATGCCAGTCTCTCGGTAGGGAGGGACGGGATGGGCGTTTGCTAGACTCGGCGGTGTCCTCATGTTGCATGAGGTGAGTGTGTGGCATTTGGACGAATTTACGCCAGCCAGGCTAATTAGGAGAACACGACGGGATTAATTAATGATGCACAAAGATGGCGCAAAGCAGTGTCATCTGGTTCTTTCATCCGTATCTCGATGCGGGTCGTGTGCCTGCGTCATGTCCCAGACTTGTCAACCTCGACGTATCTGAATACTTGACGGCTCAGCACAAATCTGCCTACCAACAGTCAGCAATGACTGTGGCATTGACAAGCATCAGCTCACGCACCGCCTGAATCTCACTGTTGGCTGGGCTGGCCCTCACAACACAGGCCACACACGACGACAACGTAAACATCAACAACAAACCAACCAGAACCGGTCTTCAGCCACATACACCCCGGACCAGAGTGGAAGGTCGGCCCACCTAAACCCGCCGGTTCCTTTTTTTCTTCCCAGGGGCGGCCCAACTTTAACATCCCCACCACCACCACCAGAAACCTGAAAGTCCTTTGCCGCGATCCTGCGCAGGGCCTTTGGGTCTTTGGGCGCCTGTGGCTGGTGGGTTAGCGAAAACGCTAAACACACTCTTCTTGCTCCCAAGGCCCCGGGCTGTTTTCCGTACCTTGCTTGTTGCTGTTCCAGTTCCCATTCAACTGGTCAAGGCCCTGCAGACGCTGCTACAAGCTACTCCCCCCCCGAACCCGCTCTGCCGATCTGGAGCCGCCTCCGTTTACTCGGTTCTCAGTCACTCATTACCTTTACTTTCCCCCGAGATTTGCCTCTTTTCTTTCCCTCTCTTCTTCCAACTTTTGAATCAACACTCGCTCCTATTGTTCCCTTTTCAACGCACGGATAACCCGTTGAACCCATTTCTTTATTCCCCCGGTTCCCGCTCTAAAGACTCGACTGTTCAGCTCAGTTCAACCCACACAAAGGCTCACACACGACCCTCTTGCGACTTTTCCTTTTTTGCGCCATGAGGTAGAGTTGGAGCAAGCACGCACCTCCCTCGCGCCTTCTCCTTTAAACCTCGGCCTTCGCCTGCGCTCCTCGTTTTCTCACTTGTACACAATTCTCACAAGGAGCATCTACGGCTCGCCATGAGCACCTCAAGCCCGTTAACAGCCCTTTCCGACTCGGAGCAGTCGACACTCTCGTCGCCGCTCTCAAACCTCTCAAAAACGCCATCCCTGCCATCCTCGCCCGATATGCCTGTCGACCCGGCCAAGCGTTATCCCTCACCGACGTCCACCACCGTCTCAGGCATTCAGTCTCCCGTCAAGCTAGGCGAGCCCATCTTCGACCACGAGACCGTCAGCAAAGCTTTCGATGACTCGGCCGACGGTCCTCCGCCCGCCAAGAAGCGTCGAATTTCGCCCCCGAAAGAGCGCACCACCGAGTACCTGGACCTGATGAAGCCCGACGAGGAGTTTACGCCTGAGGACAATCGCCAAATGGAGAGGCTATTGACGGCGCTGCGCAAAAAGAAGAAGATTGTCGTCATTGCTGGCGCTGGTATTTCTGTTTCTGCTGGGATTCCCGACTTCCGTTCCGCCACGGGATTGTTCGCTACCGCCAAAAGCCAGCATAAACTCGCGGGATCCGGCAAGCACCTTTTCGATGCGTCAGTCTATAAGCACGATGCGACCACGCGGTCTTTTCATAACATGGTCCGGGAAATGGCCCAGATGACGCAGAGCGCAAAGCCCACCCCCTTTCACCACCTACTAGCGTCATTGGCTCAGGAAGGCCGTCTACTGCGCCTTTATTCGCAAAACATTGACTGTATCGACACGTCGATGAAACCTCTGGCTACAAATATTCCTCTTAACCCCAAAGGTCCATGGCCGGCTACGATTCAGCTGCACGGCAGCCTCGAAAAGATGGTCTGTACCAAGTGTGGCCAACTTCAACCCTTCGATGGCAGTGTTTTTGATGGTGCAGAGGCCCCACTTTGCGGCGCTTGTGTGGTTGATGATGAGGTTCGAACTGCCCATGCTGGAAAGCGAAGTCACGGTATCGGAAGGCTACGACCGCGATTTGTGCTCTACAACGAGTTTAATCCGGATGAAGAGGCCATCGGAAACGTGTCTCGCGCCGACCTCAAGGCACGACCTGACGCCGTCTTGGTCGTTGGTACAACATTGAAGATTCCCGGAACCCGCAGACTTGTCAAGGAATTGTGCCAGGTCGCTCGAGGTCGTCGAGATGGCATCACTGCTTGGATTAACCTGGACAGCGAACCGAAGGGCGTTGATTTGAAGAATTGCTGGGACATCGTGGTACGGTCTAAGTGCGACAACGTTGCTCGGCTCGCTGCATTGCCCCCTTGGGATTGTCCTGTTGGAGATGACTATGAGGTCTCTCAGGAAGAGCATCGCGAGAGCCAGGAGCGCCGCAGCAAGACGACATTCGCAGTCAACATTCCTGTGAATCCCGATACCGAGACAGAGCTTTCAGGAAAGCCGAAGCAGTTTGAGCAGGTGCAAGGAATTCCGACACCCAACGCGAGCCCCAAGATCTCGGCGGCTAAGAAGCCTGCAAAGACCAAGCAGAGCAAAATTTCATTCACGGGCAAAGCATCAACAAACGACAAGCCAAACAAGGTCACCAAGCCTCGCGGTCGCAAGCCGGGCAGGCGACCCCTCCCAGCCGATCCACCCAAGAAATCAGCCATGCAGAGCTTCAAGGCGGTCAAAAATGTCGCAGCTCAGGAAAAGACGACGAAAACTGGACCGAACGGACCGTCGAAACGGAATGTCCCGGCCAAGGCAGTGTCTGATGCCACCACCCTCCCCCCTCTACGCCCCGTGCGCAGGGTATCCCAGGAAAACTTTCTCTACAAGCACGAGTCGAGCGAGAGGGCGGACGATTCCAGCTCTGGCCCTCCTTCTTCGCCCACCATGGCGCCGTCGAGACGGGCGCCCGATACCATTTCTCCCAAGTCAGTTCCTGCGAGTCTGCGCAGACTTATTGATTAATTTTTCACACCCTGGTTTTTATGGAAAACAAAAAGGAACGGAGCAATGTCTTTTCTTTTCTTGTTCTTTGAACAATAGAATAGGGCCCTACAATATGGCTCACGTCATGTAACGTGGATTCTTTGGCATTGGTGGCGTATGGGAAGGGGAGGTTGGTCGGTTCGGTTGGTTGCAGATTATGAAGCACGCACGCTGCCACGGCTTGGAGCGAAGCGACTCGGGAGGCGGCGCATCTTATGTATTACTAGGAGATACATCATTCGTCACGCGGCTGGTTATTTGTTTTTGTTTTTGTTTGTTACGATCAAGGCCATGGAAAACCACGCCCGGTTCGGCCTTGGGGGGGAATAGAGGCGTTGCGGATCTGTCCATGCCATGAGCAAGACTCGGCAGACAGGGGTCATTATCATTTTAAGCCAAATACATAATAACTGTATTATACAATTCATAACATGAACCTCAATGAGCAATGATCAGAGCTTGCTTGCCAAGTGAGACTCGCTGTGAGAGTATTTGTTCGCAACTAACGACTAGAAATCGTATTCCTGGGTATCATCATCATCATGTGTAGTAGGAAAGTATCCTTCAGCGCCATGCCCTTCCCTTCGCAACCAAAGATGTCATCCTCGTTTCGCGATAATCCAGTCCGTTCAAAATCCACCTTGCTGCCCTTCCAACCACCGAATGCAAACATCATGGGTATCCCAATCACTGGATATACACCTCGAGCGTGTCCATGTCCTCAATCTCGGCCTCCTCCATTGTGACGTGCTCCTCGAGACGGTCGCCATCCCACCATAAGGCAACCTGCTTGTTCGGATCGACTTTGCGCTGGGCGCGGAAGCAGGTGATGAGCGTCTCAACCGTCGTCTCGGGTCGTATTGTCAACCCCAGATCCTCGAGGTCCCGCGACTTGAGCATCACCTTGAGCTTGATGTCGTCGGCAGGCTCCTCCTCTTGGTCCTCATCCTCCTCCGAGATATCGCCGGCTTCACGCCTCCGTCGGAGTTCCTCGTTGCGCTCCATTTCCTGGAACAGTTCAGGTGTCCACGCCTCCACATGCACGAGGGAACGGTTGTCCTCAAACCCTTCTGACCCCTGACCCTCTGCAATGACACGCCCGTCGCCCTGTGGTCGGATACCCAGGCTGAGAAGTGTAGATGTGTTGTAAATCTTCTTCTTGCGCCACGTCAAAATCACATCGTCGACCGGAATGGTCACGCCCGACTTGTTCTGGTAGCTTGACCAAGTCTCACGGGTGAGGCGGAAAGGCTTGTCAAAGAGGTACTTTAGCTTGAGCGGCCTGGTGCCCGGGACCTGGCTCGTTATGAGAATGTCGACGAATTCCTTCTTCGGCTTGCCATCCAGGCCCGTCTGGAGCAGCGCTTGATCCCTGTCGCGCCGCTCCTTGGCCTTGCGGACGTACTCTGCGAATTCGTCATCCTCTGGTGGCGGCGACGGTTCTTTTGGAGACTGCCTTGAAGAGGTGCGGTCCACGAGTTCCACGATGCTAGCACTGCGACGGGACGCTGGTACTGAGGTGGGTTTGAGGGAGACATCATCCGAGTCGGAGTCGGAATCTATCGAGATGACATTGGTAGGCGCCGGCGGGGGTTGAACCATCTTTGGCGCTCGACTCGGGGTACTCGGTTTCCTTTGAAAGGGAGTTGGCGATGCGTCTCGGAATGGTTCGTCGTCGTCTTCGTCGAGGTCCAGGGCGGGTATGGGTTTCTTGGAGGAAGAGCTGGAGCTGAGCCTTGATCGCTTCGAGGGTGGAGGGGTAACAAGTTCACTGCGAGGTTGTCAGTTGAAGCGCGCGATATTGTAGATATCATCGCTAACCTTGCGCGATCAGTTGTCTCCTGTGTCGCAGGTGGTTGTTCAGAGACCTGGCTGCTCCTTGGTCGGACAGGTGAAGATTGAGAACCAGCAACTTCGGGACCAATTTCATCACTGACAACGGGTTCGTCCTGATTCACAACCTCCTCTGAGTCCTCCCTTGGACGCTTCTGCGCAGCCTCTCTAGTGCGGCGGTCGACGTCCATCTGATGTTTCTGATGCCTCTTGAGGCGCCTCTCGCGGTCCGCGGCAACGATGGGCGCCATCTCCTTTGAGCGCCGGAATAGCGACAACCCATCATCATCGCTCTCCTTGACCTCTTCCTCCTTCTCTTCAGGCTGCGTAGGCATGGGTTTTGGCGCAGCGAAACGGCGCAGCGCGGTGGGTTTGAAGGGGAGCTTCTTCTTGACTATTGGCGGCGACGCCGCGCCTTTGTCCTCCATGATGGCCGAGTTGAGTGTCAGGTCAGTTCAGCGATTGATTGATAGTATGTAGTAGCAAAAAACAGGCCCTGAGCTCTGTTCATATAGTGCATCAGGGACGTTGGTCGAGGGAATTTGTCTCTTTCTTTGTGTGTGATGGCACAAACACGGATAGTAGCAGCACTTTACGCGCCTTGGAGTGGCGTAGGCCGTGGGCGGGATTGTTTGTGAGGTTGGCCAGGAGCCCAAAAGAAAAATAGCGAGCGAGGGGGGCCCGCTGAAATACCCCTCCAGGCGACCTTTCACCCTCTGTAACGGGGCGTTAGGGGACTTCACGGCGGGAGAGGGTGCGCCACAGTGCGAGAAGGCGGCGCACTCTCGACAACCTTAACAGCACGACGAGGCATCAATTCTTTGGTGTGGTTCCTCCCAAAACCAAACTCCACCAAAGACTATCAACCACAACATCCATCCATCTCCAACCTCCGCTCAACACCATGGAGAACGGCAACATTTCGCAGGGCGAGGGCAAGGACCCCTCCAGCTTCTTGAGTGACATCATCGGCAACCCCGTCACTGTCAAGCTCAACTCGGGCGTCGTCTACAAGGGTGAGTGTCTTCGCATCGACGTCCGCACATGTCTAGGGCAATAGTTGATGAGCAGAACAGGCGAGCTCCAGTCGGTGGATGGATACATGAACATTGCTTTGGAAAAGACTACCGAGTTTGTCAACGGACAGAAGCGCAGAGAGTACGGTGACGCCTTTGTGAGAGGAAACAACGGTGAGTATTCATTCTCTAGCCTTCATTGAGGCCATCGAGCTGACCACACCTATAGTTATGTACATTTCGGCAGACTCATGAACGCTTAATTCATAATGAAAACCTGATTGATCCTCATCCAAAAGACATGTGCCTATTCCCATTCAAGAACGCACAGCTCCCTCCAGACGTGTGGTCCATGCAAAGAACGTGCACCCATGGACCTCAATCTCGCCCTTGTCATTAAAAGTCCCATCGCCTTCCTTGACGATCTTGTCAAACTTTTCTCTAAAAACTCGCCTCTCTTCTCCCTCACGGATCGCATTCCAGCTAAGCGTGTTCACCCGGTCCCAGAGAGCCTCCGGAGTCAGCCACACCGACCACTTGATCTTTTGAGTCTCGATAGGCGTTGTGAAGAACGGCGACTCTGCTTGAGCCTGACGCTCAAACACCTTCTTCCAGAGCAAGTGCCGGAAGCGAGGCTCCTTGTCAGCCTTTTCGTTGAAGTTGAGCTCGCTCAGCTCGTGCTCCCATTGAGTGGATGGGGGCCAGCTCTCCGGGCGGTTGTCTTGAGGTTTCTGTCAGTCTCGGGAACTAATCCTGCAGCAGGATGTATCTTACAGTCTTCGGCATTCCAGATCAGACCAAGCTTGGTGCCGGGCTTGAGGACCCGGTGAATCTCTTGGAGAGCTTCTTCCTTGGCGAACCTTGGACTTGTTTAGAACCTCCACCCGAATATCTGCTGCTGATATCTTACCAGTGAAATGCCTGTGACGGTATTAGTTTGACTTTGGCTAAACTTCAAAGCATAGCTAGGAAACCTCAACGATATATAACTTACCTGAGCCACGATACACCCGTCCGCCCACGCATCCTCCACATCCTTCATCTCAGCCGCCGTCCCGCCTCGGACGTCCACATTGGGGAGTTTCTTCGCCGCTAGGTTGTACCGCATAGAGTCGAGAGGCTCTACGGCCACAATCTCGTACCCCTCGGGTCTCGCAGCCAGCAGCTCGGTGAACTTGCCGGTACCGGCCGCGAGGTCAAGGACCCTGCTACCAGGTTTACCCTCGAGCCCCAGGTGCCCAAGGAGACTACTGACAGACTCTGGAGGGTAAGAGGGTCGGTGCGTGTCATAAGACTGCGCATCGTTGAAGCCCTTGGTAGCAACATCATTAACAACTTGAGAAGCCATTTTGTGGAGATTTCTGTCTACAAATCACGCAATTTCAGTTCTAGTTTCTATTGGTCACTCTTCTGCTTGTCTGTAAAGGAGTCAGTACGTTAGAGAAGAGTGAAGAAGGAAAGAAAAAGAGAAATGACGTTGAACGGGGTCGTCGTCGCCTTTTATACCCAGAGCAAGTCGTTCGCTTCCCCGCGATGCGGACCCCTCGCCAAGGGGCAGCCTGAATGGTGCAATGGCACTTAGATCTGGTCTCCGACTGTGTCATCAGATCCGGAGCCTGAAACGGCCCGACGGATTTGCAGCGGACGACGATCCTTGTTAGAGATCGAGTGAGAGCAAGAGATCTCATGTCTTGAGCCATTCTCTGTTCTACAATATCAAATAAGGAGACACATCAAGAAGAACCAAGCATAGATTTGCTAACTTGTTGATGATCTGGGAAGCAGCCGTTTTTCTGACCTCGAAGCTTTTTGCAACTTTGTCTGGCCTGGGCTTGCCTTGTTAGGGGCAAGCCGCTGTTCAACCTGCTGGTGAAGCCTGTCGGTCTGGTAATGTGTAACGTCTGGTGCGCGCTCTGCTATGTCCGACCTGAAACCCGTCGGAAGGGCAACTCTTCCCCGCGTCGCTCTGGTTACGCCACTCCGAAGGCTCGCCTGCTCCGTGATACCGAGAACCAATTCGGATATCGAGTAATCCAGCTCTGAGCCGACAGCGGATACTTGACTCAAGGACCAAGTCGTTGGCGTTTGCGCGGGAGTGCCGAAAGGATCGCGGAGACCCGTCGATGTCGAAGTATCGCTCCTTCGCCAGTTTCTTTGGCGTCCTGAGCAGAGATGCTGATGAGGTGGTGTAGACAGGGGCTGAACTTGCTCAACCTGGCCCAGCTGTGTGTAGTGGTTGAAGGGCTCGACGGGTGAAATAGTGTCGTCTTGTTGGGGTCGATGAGTCGGGATACTATGAGACTCGATACTCGGATTCGAACATGTTTTGCCCAGTTCAATCATCCTGCCCTTTCCCTTTGACATTTCCACTCGATGGCCGACGAGCGTGGCCCCTGGGGTCTTATGGCTGGATTCGGGGGTATCAGGGCGCGAGATCCAGATACCTTCCACCTGTACGCCGTTCTGAATAGCACGAATGCCAAAAGGGATCTCGGGGGGTCGCATGTTCTCGATGCCGCAGTGCGACATGAGGGAAACCCGAGCGCGCTTCTCCTCATCGATGATTTCCAGGCGGCGCATAGCACGGTTCGTCCACCAAAGCTTGATGAGACCGACGGCAAAGACAAGGACGATACAGCAGCCGAGGACCTGGGGGGAAGTTCGACGGTTAGCGACAGTTCTCGGAGAGGTCTGCTAACAAAGAGGTGGCATGGTACTTGCAAAGGTCATTTCTTGCCAAAGCTCCCAGCCGACAAAGAAATCACTCATGATGATGCAGTAAGAGAAGGACCGTTGAGAAAGAGTGTGAAAGAAAGAAAGATTGAATATTGTTTTCAAGACATCGGATGGTGGTGGTTCCAAAATAGCGACAATCAGGTTCAAAAAAGCGACAGTGAAGGACAACCGGGTGCCTGATAGAAGGATGAGGGAGGGCTAAGGTAACGAAAAGATGAGGTCTTGGGGTAAACGATGTCGTTTAGGGATGGGCACGTGGTATCTCGATCGTCTTGATCATGGAAAGGAAGGAACCACGGGAGAGGCGAGGTAGGTATGTTGAAGTTGGCAGGACGAGCCTTCAGTTCTTGCCCCGCGCAGGGTCACTGCAAAGCTATGGGCAATGGATCATGGCGAACGGACATGTTCATGGACGAGCCGAACCGGTTTGTGGCTGATCAAACAGAGCAGAGACGTATGCGGTCGATGATGGATATAACAGAGGAATCTCGCTTGGTTGCTGGCGGTACAAGCTGAATACGAGACGAAGGCGCAAACCTGCATATGGGGAGGGATCTGATATTGGATCCAATGGCACCGTTGGATCGGTTTGAAGACCAGGACAGGGAGTGCGGGAACTAGCAAGTTTGCTCGTTTAGTTGAGGTTTCCACGACAGGGAGTATGTATGCGTTTGGATATTGGTGTTATTGATTGGTCTCGCATAGTCGTATTGCTGTTGACTGTCTTGACTACCTCAGGTACTATCAATCGATGCGTAGGCGTAGACTGTATAGGCCGAGCAGACTACTTTCAAGCCGCGATCAAGTAAAGCTAGCTATTGGGATTAAAGTAGGTGGTATTATACAGGAATAGAGAACCGCCATAGTTCGCTTCACCTTGAACACGGGCCAATGCCATCCATTGAAACATGTTTCGGGTGCTGGCATATGTACAAAGCAACAGTCGCAAAGCCACAAAAGCAAGAAGCGAACAGCAATCAAGCCCATGCCGTACCTGATGAGCCCCGTCAGTGGCCGGAAACTCACATCGGCCGGCGTTGCTGTTCTGAGCAAACAAGTCCCGATGCAAGAACGGGGGCCGCGGGTCGGACCCCGTGACCGGCGAGTCGATGGACGGATGGAGGTTGGGATCGATCCACCGGCTCGGATGGACCGGACTTTTCTTCTTTGGATGGAACATTTTCTTCTTTTTCCAAGGTGATTAGACCACCCCATGTTGATCTAGCCTTCCAAGTCGTCATCGACAAGAATGCCAAGGATATTCGGACCCAACATTGGTGATGGCCCAATACGGAACAGATGCGGCGCCGGATTAATTGAGGGGTGACGAAAGAATGGAGGCCACAGTCGGGGCATCGGTGTTGATCAGATGCCGTCGAGGGACGGCCGCCCCGAGGCTTGACCAGACAGAGACTGCGTAAAGTTCCAAGCTTGGCAGGTTTGGGGGTAAATCAAGTCCCTGAACCTGGGACCTGGCCCTAGGTCGATCTGATGCTGATGTGTGCTGGCGATGGATCCTGATGCTCGGCTGACATGCGTTTTCCGCGCCATGGCTGTGCAAATGCAAATGCTTGTCGAAGCTTTTTTACTCTGTTTGTGCTTGGTTCTGCCGCTCTTGTTGCCGCCGTCTCCTGATTTGTTGGCGTATTTCCTCCCTACATGCGCAATCGGTCCATTCTGCCTCTTGACTCGATACAGCCCAGGCTGTTCTGCATCGTTTCACACCCTCAGCAGAGACAAGTGCCACATCTGATTCTCGGTTTCTTCTTGTCCGTGCTCCCGTCCCCGTCCCCGGTCTCAACTGGGAATCAATTAAACGTGCCCCGACCCTCCCGTGCTCCTTGTCTTTAACTCTTGTTCCTGTCCGTTCCTGTTCCTGCCCCCGTTCATCTTCCGTCTCGTTCGTCGTCTCCTTCCCACTCGGAATCGGCGTATTCTTATTCTTGTACCGCCTCCGACTTTTAACCTTTTATCCTCCTCCAAACTCAACCTTTTGTAAACAACAAAAGCAAGCAAGCAAAAAACATCTCTTTCCAATAGAGATCATCCATCCATCCATCAACCATGCCTATCCGTAACCCCTTCGCCCGCCGCCCTGGCAGCATCGTCGTCCAGGATGAGAACCAGCGTCCTGATACCGCCCCCGGCTTTGAAAAGGTCGACACTGTCGGTTCCAAGGCCACTTCGGTCCTCAGCATCCGGAATACCAAGAACCAGGACACCGGCGAGTACAAGATGAGTGGTATGTCTTGACTGCCCGTTGCCCGATCATCCATCATCCCCCTCACCGCAGGGAGGGGGAATGAGACAGGCGGCGCAATCCGGCATTCAGTCACAAGACCAAGTTGGCTAATTCAAGTCTCGCGCAACAGTTGTCAATGATAGTGGCGTCTATCTTCCTGTAAGTCGATATTTCACTCGCCTTTTCTCACCAAATAAGCTGACCGCGAATAGCCATCCCCGACCGAGGAGAAAGGACAGTGGCCGCGCAAGTACCTTTCAACCCGCAACTCGACAGACACCCGCAGCAGCTTCGGCGATATTGAGCACTTCTCCATTTCCCGAGAGTCTTTCGATTCCTACCGCAGATCATTTGTGCGTGCTCTCCTCTCGTCCCTTCCCTGGTCCTTGCCTCGGGCACGGTCGCCCCCAATTGACCCTCGGTCCATTTCGCGACCGTTGGCGCTTGGCATTCACCCCAACCCCAACGTACGACTGGACTGAACTGAACTGACCCGATGATATTAGGACATTTCTGCGCGATCACCAGTGCCCAACGCAGACTTTCCCCCGCGCCAGAGTCTCGATTCTGCCCGCCTTCCTCGTCTCCCCAGATCGGCAGTCGAGCGATCTTTCCATCAACCGCCCACCGCCGAGGAGCGTTTCGAAGATGTTGGTCTAGACGACCACAAGCAGTCTCAGGCCCAGCCCCAAAAGCGCAGCTTCTTTTCCAAATTCTCCGAGTCCCGCGAAAAGGACACCACCTCGACCCAACCCGCCGTTTCCCGCTTCCTCATGCACGGCCGCAAGAGAGCTCAGAGTGGCCAGGGTTCAGAGCTCGGCTCCATGGACAACAACACGAACGGGCCGCCCAAGGTGACGGTCTCGTCCGAAGGCCAGGAGATGAAATGAGAAGAGAACCACGACCAAAGTTTCGCCCTTGTATGAATGTATTAGAGATACCTGGAGTTTTCGTTTTCTTTACCCCGGCGTTCACGGTAACCGGGTCAGGATCAGGGTCAGGCTAGAAACGCATTCGTTACGGATCCATTGGGTACAACTCGGTTAGAGGCCCGGGGACTCTCGCTCTGTTTGACTGGAAGTGGCTATTTGCGACTGATGCGGCATGATGAACTGCCCAAGATGAATTGTATGTGGCAAGGGCTATGTCCCAAAGAGAAGGAGGAAAATATGAGCTACATAATGGTAATGACAAGATTTATGCTCTACAGAGTATCTGCAGCTATGCGTTTCTGTGTTGTCCAGAGTGTTGTTAGAGTCATTGACTTGCAGCTGAACCATATACGGTATCAGCAGACCTTGACTAAAGTCTATTGGTTTCCTTGATGGACTAAACACCAAGCACGAGTGCAGTTGACAGCCTCATTCTCGTACCTGACAGCATCTCGCATCAATCTCGTCACAAAAGAAGACCAGATCCGATTCAAACCGCGGCTGCTAACCGCGGCCGATGACGGAGAGATAGAGAAGCCCATTACCCACCCTCCAGCAGATGTCAAATTCACCCACTGCTAATGGCGTGCTGTAATCGTTGGATAAGAGCCCCGCTCATGCTCCTCGGAGGGCGCGCGGTTAGCCAATGTCGAATTTGCGAGTCATCGTCACGAATTGTCGGGGTGACAAAAGGCTTCTTTTTCCTCCTCTCTTCTTAAACCTTTAAAAGCAGCCTCTTTCCCTCGTCTGCTAAACTCATTTGAGGCGGCGTATCTTGTCTTGTCAAATACAGCTTCTTCCTCTCAAACCACAAAGGTTGCCCCTCACCTCCACACCCACTCACTCGCGTCGGCTGCATCGGCTGCATCGGCTGCATCGGCTGCATCGGCTGCATCGGCTGCATCGGCTGCTTGTTCACTTGAACTTTGCAGAAGAAGAGAGACAGGTGTCTTAAACAAACAAAAAGAAAGAAGAAGGAAATAAGGAGGAAATAGAAGCAAAGATGGCTCCTGAAAAGACCACCAACGGCACAGACTCCGTCCCCGCTCCGGACGGCACCGCCGACGCCCGGGCCGGGCTCGAGAGCTCCGTCGCCGGACTGTCGCTCTCCTCCCGCGCCGTCCACGCCGACGACGGAATTCAGGCTCACCGGGCTGTTGCACCGGCGATGCACGTCAGCACAACTTTCCGCTATAGTGATGACCCGGAGCAGCTCAAGTCCTGGGACAACATTGACGTGAGTGCTCTCACCTTGACGATTCTTTGATCTGGTTGGTGTACTTGATCGACAAGTCGACTCAAGACCAAAGACCAAAGCAACAATCATAGAGTCCAACAGCCAATGCTAACTCACGTAGCCCAATGCTCCACTAGACTCTCATGTCTACTCCCGGGCTACCGGCCCCAACACGACCCGTCTCGAGGCCGTCCTCACCTCGCTGCTCGGTGCTCCCACCGTTACTTACTCTTCGGGCCTCTCGGCCTTCCACGCCATGCTCGTGCACCTCAACCCGAAGCGCATCGCTATTGGCGACGGCTACCACGGTTGCCATGGTGTTATTCGCATCCTCAACCGTCTCACAGGTCTTCAGCAGCTGCCTCTGGACTGTCCCGTCGAGGACCTCCAGCCCGGCGATGTCATCCATGTCGAGACACCTCTCAACCCGACCGGTGAGGCTCGCAACTTGGCTGCCTATGCCGAAAAGGCCAAGAAGGCTGGCGCCTATCTCACTGTCGATGCGACCTTTGCGCCGCCGCCCCTGCAGGACCCCTTCAAGTATGATGTTGACGTAGTGATGCACAGCGGCACAAAGTACTTTGGCGGTCACTCAGATATGCTGTGCGGTACCCTGTCCGTGAACCCCAAGCACAAGGACTGGCCCAGGGCCCTCATCGAGGACCGTCTCATTCTCGGTTCTGTCATGGGTAGCTTGGAGGGTTGGTTGGGTATTCGCTCCCTGCGCACCCTCGAGCTGCGAGTCCTCCGCCAGAGCGAGACAGCAACTGCGCTGGTGGCTTGGCTCGCTGAACAGAAGAAAGACGCTTCATCCGCGGTGGGCACTCTCGTGGAACTCATCCAGCACGCGAGTCTTCAACCTGAGGCGGCCGTTGAAGGCAGCTGGCTACGAGAGCAGATGCCCAACGGCTATGGCCCCGTCTTCTCGCTTTACTTGAGCGATGGTGAGGTTGCCAAGCGACTCCCCAACAAGCTGCGACTATTCCATCACGCTACCAGTCTAGGTGGTGTCGAGAGTCTGATCGAGTGGCGAGCCATGACAGATCCCAATGTTGATAAGCGACTGTTGCGGGTTAGCATCGGCGTCGAGGGCCTGGAGGACCTCAAACAGGATCTTCTCCAAGGTCTGGAAGCCCTGAGGAAGGAAAGGGGAGGCCAGTAGGGGAAGCAAAGTATAGATGGACCAGGTTACTAGAGCGATTCAGAGACGTTAGAAACGGAACAAGACATCAGTCCAGACACGGATGGAGAAAGAATTGATCTTTGAATAACAAAAGAAAGAAAGAAAGAAAAAAGACCAATGACAAAGATCCCCCTCTAATCTATGATGGAAGCCGACAGAACGAGTGGCCGGAGAATGAAGCGAATGTAGAAAAAGGATCAGGAATTCTCGAGAACTGAGAATTCCCGACAAGAGGAGAAGAAGAGAAAGAAAGAGAGACCCAGGAAATCTATACCAACAAAAAGCCAGACCAGAAAGAAACACTCAAGACACTGGTCTTCTAAGCGAGTGTGAAGCAGCTTTTTCCCCAATAATGAACGCCGAAAACCCATGGTTATCCGTAAACCCCCCAAGTCCACCACGGCCCCAAAGTGAAAAGTGGGAAGCGAGAGAATAGAAGAAGAAGTAGAAGAGAGAAGAAGTAGAGAAAAAAGGAATCGTAAATCTTGACAGATGAAATGCGCCATACCCGTGTATCTGTGTTTTTTGTTGTTCTTGGTGTTTTCATGTAAAGTGAAGTAGTGACGTTATGAATGAATCGTTAAGTGAGTGTGTGTCATGATCACTCGGGAGGAGGGAGCCAGAGGCCATGCCAGCTGCTCAGCGGCTTGTACTTGACTTTCCGTCTATTGTTCGTGTTAGTGCTGATATGTGATATCCCGTGCTGGAAACATACCGAGAGCTATCTGTGCTTGCAAATGCCCCAATCCCGCGCAGGTCTTGGTCTTCAGATTGATGGTAGTCAGTCTGACGGTAGTCGACGGTGCGGTAATCCATGGTCCGAGGTGCAGGGTCTCGGGATGAAGAGGGAACGCCGTTGTCATAAGGTCGGTAAGGTACTGAGTTTCTTGAAGGGGGAGCCAGGTAGTCATTTGTCGTAGCGTGCATCTGATAGTAATCACCAGTTCGAGATGTAAAGGTTGCAGAGTCGCTAATGGCAGGAGATGTTGTGGGAGTCGTAAAGTCCGAAGCGGCATCCGTAGCCATGGTGGGCTCCTGGGGATGCTGCTGAAACTGCTGCTGGCCGAGCCATTGATTGACCATGTTTTGCCGTCTATCGTACGTATTCGGGCTTATCCTTCTCCTCGACGAGGTCTGGTCTGGTGGTGATGATACTGCAGAGGCCTGCTGGAAGCTCGAGTCCCAGCTGCCCCGGACTGCCTCGTCGCTCCACTGCCGGGAGCTCTCCGAAGAGCGGTGGTAGTTGTTGTTGTAGTCTTGTCGGCGATCCATGACTGCCGTCAAGGAATGAGTTATATGAATGGATGCTGTAAGCGATAGTTCGCGGGTTGAGTGCTGATGATTGCTGTGATGATCTGGGAGTTGCTAGTAGTGAGTTGTCGTAGATGATATACGAAACAAAGTGTAGTTGTAAACACACAATGACACGAATGATGATGCATCTTCAACACCACGCCTGGGATCGTCATATTTATCAAGTCCATGACTGCACGCAGTTTCTCTGTCCCTGGCATGTCTAGTGACGGTATCCATCCTCACCCGCTCCCTGTCCAAGCTCGCGCCCCATCAGCACCTGTGGCTGGAGCTGCTATTTCCTGCGGGGACTCCGGGAGGCCTTTGACGCGGCCAATCAGAGGGCTGGGCCTGACAAGAAAAGTGTGGCCGTGCTATTATGATATGTAGCGACTGGGATCGACCCCGGCACCATGCCGAGGCGCCTGTCAGCTGCGTTTCCAGAATAGGCATAGAAGCATTGTTTTTTTGGTTGCGAGAAGCGACAGGGCAAGGGTCTGGTGAAGGGTCATTCCCCGCAGGCCGCCCATCAGAACCCAACGAAACGTCTGAGACGACAAGAGATGGTCCGCAGCATATGCGTTTGAACCGCTTGTATCATAGGGCAGACCAATAGGAGATTAATTATCGCCCGCCATCGTCTTAATCGATCATCGCTTGAGCAAAAGCTTGGCCTCTATGCCACTATTCTATACCAAGCCTAGTCTGAGGGAGCCCATCGATTCACCATGCACATCACCGTCATGATGTAGATGGGATGAAAATTTTTGACTAGACGCCGGCTTTCTCGGAGGCCAGGTTCCTCACGAGGACTAAACCTGAGTAAATTGGGCATGTTTGCGAAAGTAGAGGCTTTGGAATTTGATCGTGCCACTAAGCACGACGGCATCTTATCCATCCGATGCAAGACACTCTCTGTTTCACCATAAGCTGATCATGATGAATGCCCATAAAGTTTCAGAGGCAAAACATCTTTCTGACTCTATGAACTATGTCCTGAGCAAACAATCACGTTCAGTGACATCCCATAACCTGCCGCCCATCCATCCTGTCTCCAGATCTCGATGCCCGCATGCAAGAGGCAACTCCACCTCGCGCAAAATGATTCCAAAACAAGCGCCCCTGACGGGAACCAACATTAGCCCAGCCATCCCGAGCACCAAAACACCAGCCACGGCGCGGCAGATCGAAGCCAATTCACCAGAACACCACGATCGCCTAACGTCCCAATAATCTGCCTTGCAAGGTGTGGCGTAAGCGCGGGTGCCCCACTAGCCGATCTCTGGGAGCCGAGCTAACCGGGGTCGGTTTGTGCCATTTTTGGGCCGTCGCGCCTCAATTACTCGCCAATCTGGCAGGGGTGGCAGGTGGG
The DNA here is from genome assembly GCF_000151355.1 of Fusarium vanettenii 77-13-4. Classification (NCBI taxonomy): domain Eukaryota; kingdom Fungi; phylum Ascomycota; class Sordariomycetes; order Hypocreales; family Nectriaceae; genus Fusarium; species Fusarium vanettenii. The sequence continues at coordinate 1,954,580 of NW_003315881.1, forward strand.
TTCCGTGGCGCCTCCCTGTGCCACTGGGCAATGCGCGTCTGAGCCCAGTGCACGGGCCTGATTCGGAGCCCTCCGAGCATGGAATCATTGTTTCCATGGTTATGTTTGATTGAAAGTATTATCAGAGAAACATTCAAACGGCAGTCCTGTTTCTTTCAGTATGAGCAATTTTATTTTGGTGTAGTTTATTGAGTTGACATTACATGGATAATCATATCATTATGGTATTTATAGAGCTTCCTAAAGAGCCCAGCAAGTCAAAAACACACAGAAACATCCCAGCGGACAATGCAGCCAAAATTGTCCCATGTATTTTTGGCCCCACAGGGAAGCCACATTTTCGCGCTTGGCAGCACAGACCCAGGGGAGACCCCCACTACTGCGTCTCGCTTGACTGGCCAAGACAGACGCCGTGCATAAGCGCAAGCAGGTACAAGCGACGTGCATGCGGCTCCACTTACCTGACACATCCGCAGCCAACATGGCGCATCCCTTTTCTCACCTCTTTCCATCTCCCCTCCACTACACCACGCTCGAGGCTCAACTTGCATCTCCAGCAACAGCCTCCCTCCCATACCGACGCCTCAGGGAGGAGCATGCGCGGGCTACACATTCACGTGTGTGGGTCCTCCGGCTGCCGCAACTCTTGCTAGATGCCCCAATGGTCCGACTCTCCCTCTTCCGCCTGCCCACCAAGCTCCGGCGAAGGGTTAGGCGCAACCGCATGGCGACCCTCATCGCACTCATCGTCCTCGTAGGCCTCCTGGTCTTTCCCTTCTACTCGGCGTACTGCATCTACAAGCCTCCGCGCTTCCTCATCGGCTGGCTGCGCAGGAAATATCCCGACGTTCTCTTCGAGGAGACGACCGACCAAAAGATTATCGCTCTATCCATCGACGATGCGCCCTCCGCACACACGGACGAGATTATGCAGGTTCTACAGGAGAACGATGCACACGCCACCTTCTTTGTCATAGGGTCCCAGGTCGAGGGTCGCAAGGATAAACTGGTCAAACTGGTCAAGAACGGCCACGAGCTGGGCAACCACGCCATGCATGATGAGCCTTCGAGGTCACTCAGCAATGAACAGCTACTGAAGGAGGTTCACATGGTCAAGGAGATGTTGACAGAGGCGTATGCGGCCAATGGAAAGATCCTCAACAACAACTACTTCCGTCCCGGCTCGGGGCTGTTCAATTGGCGGATGCGTGATGTGCTGGGAAACCAGGGCTTTCGCATAACACTGGGGAGTGTTTACCCACACGACCCCCAGATTCCTTACCCCGACACCAACGCCAAACACATCTTGAGCATGGCTCATCCAGGTGCTATCATCATCTGCCATGATAGAAGATCGTGGACACTGCCCATGCTGCGTATCGTTCTTCCCGAGCTTAAGCGGCAAGGGTACAAGATTGTCACCATCACAGAGCTCGTGAAATCCGTGTCGTCACAGAACCTGATGCAGTGAGATTTTGTCTGCTGAGAGGCGTATCTGACCTTGAATAAAGCATAATGATGTTGGGACTTGGTATATAGAAGACTGTAAAGATTGCTGCGATATGCATGGAACACCCGGAGTTGTTAATGGAGGAGGCAGCATTTCATGGATTTGTTTGTATATGAGCAATGAGATTATGGCGTACTCAAAGAATAATCTCTAATGACCCATCTTGTTGGACGAGCTTGGCAATCTTGTATCTGGGTGAAGTCAGCCTGCAATATGTTAGCACATCTGGTTCAAGATCGGATGAGGAACACAAACGTAAACTCCAAAGTGCCCGTAACAGTTGCACGGCACCCATCAATATACCTCCTGACCAGACCTGCCAAGTCCTCGTCAGGTCCTGCCATCTGAAGTAGTCTTTCTGATGCCTCATCGAACTCCTTTACTGCTGTCTTCATCCTCTGCTCCAATTGTGCCACGATCTCATCCAGGCTTACCCCCGGCTCAACGAGCGCCGAAACAGCGTTGATAACACAGTCAGTTCGTAGCTCCTTTTTGAGCGAGAGCACATCGTTCAAGAGGCTGAGAAGGATGCAAGCCTGTAGCCACATCCGGCCGATCTCGGGTGCTGAGGCCAGAGCTGCCGGCAATGGCTCATTTGTGGCATACGGGACGAGACTGCAGAGCATTGTGCCGCCGACGGTGGCCACCCGTAGGTCCATGTAGGAATTAAAATCGGGAATGCGACGTTCTAAGCGGAGCTTTTGTTCTGTGGCGCATGCAGTGATGAAGGCCCGGATCTCGTAGTGTAAGCGGCGACGTTGGTCGACTAGTGCTGTTTCGCAGAAGCGTGACCCAAACTGTTGGAACACGCGGTTGATGGGATCGTCCTCGTATGCTGCTTCTTTAGCATGCGTATTCGTCCCATCGACTTCCAAAGCCCTCCGAATCATGTCAAGCGTCTGACATCTCCACCGTTCAGCCCGAGCAAAGTCGGCAGCCAGGTCCCCCTCGTTTGCATCTACGGCGTCGTCCCAGCAAACCAGCCAAGCCGTGTACAGCGCCAGGGCCTCGAGCTGCGTCTTGCGAGCCTGGGGGTACCAGAAAGCTGTCAGACGGTCGATGCCGTCCCGTTTCCGGCTAGCAATGAGCGGGTACGTCACTGCCATGTGGTCGATGGCGTTGTCGACAATGGGCGTAATGTGCGCGTGGTGGCGGTTGAGATGGGCACGAGGCCATGAGCGGAAGACGGCTCTGAGGTCTGGTATTTTGAGGGTCTGGCCGCGGAGGGCGGCCACTATGGCTGCTTGGCTGAGGCGGCTTGGCTTCATTGTGAGAGCTGCAAGATGGCTTGTCGAGGTGGTTTGGAGGAGGGAAATGGGTCGTGTTCCAACCCTACGTGTAAGATGACCATGTTAACAAATCACACCAGGAATTGAAGGTAGTCTTGAGTTCAATATTCTGCGCCATTGATATCGCAATTCCCTTTTTCCAAGAGAGCGGTTAATCCCGTAAACCGTCATCAGTCTCTTGACGACAATTGCGCCTCGTTCTCGAAAGGAGACGAGAACACCATCCATCATTCCCGGACAGCACCACCCGGATTGTCGGGACCCATTCCTCTGTTCAAGCCCCTAGTCTAAAATAAACTCGTTTCGAATTTTCCATATTAAAAAAGTCTAACCGGGAAAAAAGGCGTCTTCTTTTTCGAAGAATCCAAACGCCATGGCTGACAAAAAATCCACAAGTTGAATTCCAGTCCATGACCCTTTTTTTTTTTTTTTCAACAACGGGTGACGACGACGACGACAACTAGCTGAAACCGCTTAATAGCACCAACCGCATATTGGTTTAATTTGAGTGCCGGTTTCTAGTAAACGAGACGTGTTTCCGATCCTGCAGTGTTCCTTGCGGGATGACAAGGGGGGGGGTTAAAGGGGAGGGCGGACGAAGGATCTATTTGCAGATGCACCGCATAACATCTCCTGAGTGATAGGCCGTTTCAAGGTGTTTCATGGCACAAATGCATGCACGTTGGCAGAGTAATCAATGAATTGGATCATGGGCAATCCTTCACGATTCGGGAATCGGTAATGAGAGAAAGTAATGTCAAGTGAAATGAAATGCTGCCGTGTATGGCGTGAGAGAGAGCGGTACTGTATCCACATCATAAGATACACATCATGAACAAGTCGATCAAAAAGAAAAAAAGAGGTATTCCCATTCCCGTTTCAACGCCCATCGCCGACTCCAGCCAGGGAATAGTGCCTAGCCAAGCGTCGGTCACAATCAATGGTATTCCATCCATCATTCCCAATCCTTCCCTTCCCTTCCTTTCCTTTCCTCCAAAAGCCCAACACATGAAAGGTAGACCAGACATAAAAAAAGGAAATTTTTCAAGGGAGAGAGTAAATGTCGCTGTATACAGCGCCCGAGTTATGTACCTTGCTCATCCATCCACCATTCGTCCTGCCCAGGACTTTTTGTTGTTGCGCCCCGCACCCTCTTCGTGGTCGTAAGATTTCTATCAAATATGTACAGCCGAATAGAGAAACCGGCATGCCGGTGGTGAGTTGTGGGTTATCTAGATCCATAGGGGTGTTGTTGGCTTGGCGTGTGACACCTCTGGGAAGAAACTGGACAGGAGACTTTGGACATCGCCCAGGTAGTCTTCGGCGGTGAATTTGTGGAGGCCATTGGACTTGATGTATTTCGAATCCTCATCGTCGTCCTTGCTGTTTGATGTCTTGGCGCTGTACTCCTCGGCGAGCTCAGTCACCTGCGCTAGCTCTTGACCGAACGGGTGTGAGTCCTTGAGAGGAGTTCGCTGCTGGAATGAGGGCGGAGGAGCTGGGGCGGCCACCGGCGCGGGTGCGGGCTTTGCTGCAGGCTTCTGGGTCTGGCCGGCTGAGGCGTAAGAGGCTGATGAGGCTCGGGTCGAGGTGGAGGATGATCGTGAGAAGGAGAAGCTGGCCTTGGTCGACACGGAGTGCTCAGAATCCTTAGACATACGCGAGACGGATCGTTGGCGGGCAATGGCCTCGTATGAGTTCTGCTTGGTGTGAGAGGGCGATCGCTTAGGGATGGCGGGAGCTTCAGCGATCTTGGGCAGTGCCACGACGGGCTTGTCTGAGACCATGAAGTAGGTTGACAGGTGATTCGGCTCGGGGCCAGGGCAATCCTCCACAGGCGAGACATCGGGGCTTGTCGGCGGTGTCGATTCGGCAGTCGAGGGCGCCTCAGAGTCTTCAGATCGGAGAGAAGACTTGCTGCGGAGGGCTTGCGGGATGTCGGGGGCGTTGTAGGAGAGCATGTTTGTGGTGTGAATGAGCTGGATGGGGCCAGAGATCTTGTGGCGCAGAATCGGGAGGTGGTGTCGGTCGCGGGCCGAGTTGCTGCGCTGGGGCGACTTGGTCATGTCGAGAAGATCATGATGCCCGCTGAGCTTGTTCTTGCGGGTGGTGAAGGCGCGAGAAAGCGACATTTTGAAAATTTTCAACGGTTATTCCTTGACTTGTCTGTTGCGAAATTCGGCGGTTTGGCGGGCTATATGCAACTTGGAGGTGCTGGTGGTGAGGCAGGTTGCATCCAATGTGAATTAATTTTGAGGCGTCTTGTGATGGAGGGATGCTCGAGCGTAGTTGCACTGACTCAAGATAGCAGAGACAGGCTACAATTTTGCAGTAAATCTTTGCCAGCAGGTGCCAGTTGAGTGAGGTTTGCGAGTGAGTCGTGCGAGGGTGTATTTGGTTTGGTTTGTTTGTTGGATATGTAGTGAGACAAGGAGTCCAGTCCTTGAGCGTAAGAGTTCCAACTTCTAGAGCAGGATTGCGACGTCTAGTTGCGGGTTTCCGAAAAAGGGAGAGTGGTTTAGCTTTGACACTGTCTTTGCAGTGATAGCGGCTAGTTTGCACTGGTTTTAAATGAACGTTCAACGTCGAAACGGTGTGTATCGGTCGGTATCCGGGAGGGTTCGATCGATCCTGCGACGGGGATATACCGAGGAGTGAAAAAAGGTGGGCGAAACAAGTCGTCCAATGGGAGTGATAAAGAGAGAATGATATAAATCAAGCGCACTGGGAGGCGGACACGACCGGAGAGAGTGGCGATCGTGAATCGGCGGACGCTTTCAAAAAGAATCGAAGATACAAACGAGGCCTTTCGACGCAGCAAGGAGAGGCGATGCGAGCGATGCGTTTGGAGGATGGAAGGGAGAGAAAAGAGAGAGGATCAAATGTGGACGCGGGGACGGGGGGACGAAACAAAAGATATGGATCCCAAGCACCATTTCCTTTTTCAGTGTCGACGGAGGTGACTTGCTCAGTCGATGGGACTCAAGGCTTGACTCTCTCTCCCAACTTGCAACGGCCAGGCCGCCCCTTGGAGGCTTTTAATCCAGGGGCCCCTGTCCCTGTCCCCTGCCCGCATGCGAGCCCTCGTTGGCCGAAGGACTTCCCACCCATGCCGACGCCCCTGGCTAAGGCTCCGAGAAAGCAACACATCCTGGCTCCGCGCCAACGTGGGTTTTCCAAGGCGAGTGGAACAAATGCAGGCCTTCTATCCAATGGCATGTTATCTCTCGTACCCTCCCTGGTCTTTGATCCACTGAAGTGGCTTTCCGCCGGCTCCTCCTTCTCCTCTCCTAGGGCGAGAGGGAGAAAAAGCCCGCGGCCGGCGCCAACAGAAAACCAGCTGATGTCTCTTCCCAGCTGTGAATGGCAAGATTGGTGGCCCGACTGGATTATTCAGTGCAGGGACGGTATCGGTATCTCTTTGTTTCTTTGTGCCACCCTCGGCAATGCATCAGCTGTAAATCGTTGCAAAACAATACATGTGTGTGTGTGTGTGAATCCATAATCTATTGCCGTGGTAGACGCGCTTCAACTTACAGACTCAAAAGACGGAAGCACAACGACATGCACTTTACTGCACCATGCGGCCCATCGTGGTCCCACCGCGTCTTTTTCGTCCTTCTTTCCAATTTTCTTCTTTTTGCCTCCCTCGTTGGGCTTTGCTTTGTCCCCTCTCTCGCCATTTTGGGTCCGGTCCGTCTGTCCCAAGTTGGCTTTGTGCTAGGTTGTGCTGTGCAGATTGGATGCGGCCTTTTGTTCAACCCTCCCCCCTCCATCAACAACAGTCACGTTTTTTCGACGTTGGGGACGCGAAACTCCCCCACCAGGAACCCTACTCTCCCATTCACCGTTCAATACAACCCTCCAGCATCACCCACCATCTCTTGCACATAAACCATCCCACCACTCACTGACTTGCACCGACCCGCGCGCTACGCCAACCCAACCAGTCGCCAACGTTGGAGCGGGCCTGAAGAAGGAACAAGAGTCCATCTACCGAGTCACATCCGTTGGCCCAAATTCACCAGGGATGAATGCAACCTGCAAGCACTCAACTGCAGTCGACGCCCAACTCTCTTTGACAGCTTGGCTCACCGGACGCAAGATGCACTGTACTGTAGGTTGACGCGTTCGAGCGGTGATGAGTTGTCCTTGCTCTAGCCCAGCTGGCCAGCGCACAACCCTACGATACGCACCCGCAAACGTTTGTCTTTCCATGGGCTGCGTCCTGATTTCTGCTTCCAGCGACCCACTAGCTGGCTTCTGGCCTGATCAAGCCCGCAACTCAATTACTGGCTAAAGATTTGAGCATGCCATCCCATCGTCTCCGGATGGGATGAACCGTCTGGGCTGTGTGCGCGGGCGCGTCTTCCGCCACGAAGCCACGCCGCGCCCCGATCATCTAGGATACCCCGTTCATTAAGGAACCTGGGTCTATCCATTAAGGAACTCACCTCACACCCAAGAACCAAGCAAGACGAACCGTGACATGGCCTCGTCGGGGAGAGATTGAGGCGTCCCTCAGGGCCGTCACGGCACAGGGCCTCTCCAGGCCGTGGTTGGCCCCTTCTCCAGCTGCTCGTCCACGTTCTCTCCACACTCGCTCAAGGCCCAGGTTCGCCTCCATCGGGGTCATGGCTGATCCCGCTCGAGAAACAGCCGTCCCTCGCTCATTGGATCCTTGTCTCGACGCCTCGAGCGCCCTTACCGTCCCTCCTGTTTCAGGCCCCTGGACACGTCCCCTTGTGCCTGCGCAAGCGGGCCCGGCTAGGCGACAGCTGGAGACCTGGGAAGCGATCCGGACGTGACGAGATGCAAGAACACGCACGACTAAAGAGCATGATAGACCAGTTCATCATCACTCATCACTCATTAGACCTTGACGCCAACGCCTACGCACTAAGGATACTCGATAAACAACACAAGGTCACATTACAGTTCCTCCCAAACCCCTGCTTCGCGCCCGTCTCCTTTGGGCAGGGATGCCTTAATATGAGAGGAGAGGAGACAAGAGGCCATCAGCCGGAGGAGGCCCCTGCTCGTGGTATTTTTGGTTGGACGATCCTCCGCTGTCGATTAACGAACGTCAAGAAGGGTCACAGCTTCAACCACCACATTCACTGTCTTGGAACTCATCATGCACCACCGTCATCCCAGCACGGCCATGCCATGCAGGTACCAGACCTTGGCACAAGCTCTCTCACTCTCATGATCTTGTGGTGCAGCACACAAGGACTCATTTGCAAGGCAAATTACACAACCTACTTTTGATAGTACAAGTGTCTGTGAGCGTACGATGAGTTGCGCCAAGTGCCACCGGCTTATTTTGTGCGCCTTTGACGCAATCGGGTCCGATCTTTAATGAGTCGACCCATCCACAAGAGCATCATGATCAATTGCTCAATCACGGCACGGAACAGTTTTGCACGGCTTCTCGGTCTTGTGTGCATAGGTTCACTTGATTCAGCCTTGTCCTGCAGGGGCAAATCCTATGCTATGCGCTTCGCCCCGTTGACCCAAAACGGGCTGTGATGTTTGAGGATGTTGCTTTTCCGTTCCCGTTTGCCTAATCTATCTAGTCCACGTTGTATTCATCCAATCCTCCCGCTGTGAAACAGTCCTTGTACGCCGGTGTGTTTCCTCCAAGCTCGTTGTTTATGGGAGTCCCCAATCGAGCAAGACATGGCTTCGATATGGGCCAGAGACATTGTCCACTAGGGTCGCCATAAGGGTCGAGTGAGACATGATTCCAATCCAGATCGGGGATATCGGTTTCTTCTCTTCCTGATTCACCTCTTCGGCATGGCCGGATTCTCGATTAATCCTCATCCATCGAATCATCACCCTCCTTCTCATCTCCCTCATCGTCGCTCGAGCTGTCATCGTCCTTGTTCACACCAACTAGGCGGTCCTCAGACTTGTCGCTCTGCTCCGGCACCCGCTGAGCAAAGGCCTTGCGCACCGACGCATTGGTGCTGGTATCCCACACGTGCATTGTACCCTTACTACCGGCGACGGCGAGACGGAACGCAACCTCCGGATCGGGAGCGAACGTGGTGGAAAAGACTTTTCCGACATCGAGGTTGCGCGAGACCACGACCGACGGCCCAGTCGGCTGGATGTTCCACAACTTGACCGTCTTGTCGGTCGAGCCGGTGGCCATGTACCCGGGCACCACGGGGTTGATGTCGAACGACGACACCGACTCGTCGTGGGCCTGCAGCGTCCAGACCGCCTTGGTGTGCGTCGGGTCGGACGGCGCATTTCGGATGTCGTGGTAGTGGATGACACCGTTCTCGGTCGAGACGAAGAAGAAGTTGGGGTCGTGGGGATCCCACCGCACGTTCTCGACGTCGCTCTCGACTCCCCATCGGGGTGCCTTTGCGTCCGGCGCACGCATATCGGCTGCCACCACGGTGCGGTCGTAGCTACCGCTCAGCAAAACGGTCGCCTCAGTCGCGTGCCACGCCAGTGAGCACACCTTGTCAGTGTGGTAGGTGTACGACTTGGCGCACTTTGTAGTGTTGAGATCCCACAGCTTAACCGTCTTGTCGGCCGAGGCAGAGGCCAGCAGGTTGCGGTGCTGTCGGTTGGCGGCCAGTGAGAGGACGGCGTCGACGTGGAACTGGTCATTGGCCTTCTTGGACTTCTTCTTCTTCTTCTTGAGCTTCTTCTCCTCCTCGGGGTTGCCTCCCTGGCCGAGGATGGCGTTGGGGTACATGCAGTCGATGGTGTCGAGGTCCCAGATCTCGATATCCGGGTCCATGGTACCGACCGCCACAAAGTTACCCGTCGCATCCTTCTCCGCGTCGGGCTTGTTAACCGGCATGTCAAACCACTCGACGCACAGCGGGATGGCGGGGAGCATGATGTCGTGGTGCACGTAGAGGTTGTCGGCGGCATCCTCGTAGACATAGACCTCGAGGTGAGCCATCTCGTCTTCCACCTTGGCCGACACAATCAGGTTGTCTGTAGCCAGGATCTGGAGGTCTTCCCGGTCCTCTTCCTCGTCCAGCTTTTCGGCGTCGATTGTGATGTAGGGGTCCTCCTTATTCGACTCGTAGTAGGCAAGCGACTTGATGTTGCCAAACATGCTCATGCCCTCGCCTTGGCCGGGCTTATCTTCATCGTCTTCGTCGTCGTCATAGTGTTCCAGGTCATACTCTTTCAAGTCGTCGTCGTTAATGTCAATCCTGGGCGTATCTGTTAGTCTGTCATGTCTTCAGCCGTCTCTCGAGGTACATACTTTGTCTTGTCGGCCGGCTTATCGTCATCGTCCTTCATGTCGGCATCCTCCTCCTTCTCCTTGGCGCCATCTTTGGCAGCACTCTCCTGCGCCTCCTCCAGATCCTCTTGGGCGTCGTCGAGCTGGAGCTTTGCGAGCTCCGCTATCCGCTCAAACTCGGCCTCGTCGAGTGTGTACTTCTTGGGGAAGGGCGCGGCGAAGCCCCTGCGCACCCATTGCGAGGCTGTGATCATGGACGACATCTTGACTGTCGGGGTATCTTCTGATGGTCTTGATGAAGCCCAGTTGCTGTGCAGAGGTGGGCGCTCCAGATAAATTTCATCCAAAAATTTCTTGGTGGGGTTTATCGATAAGGATTTTGAAAATCCGCTTGGGCTGGTTTGGAGGTTGAGTTGCATTGGTCAAATACCAACCTACCTAGGTACCTACCAAGTGGTTTGGCAGATGCTGAAATTCATCAACTGCCGTCTGGATGGTCTCATGAGCTTAACTTACTTGTTATTTTCTTTACTCTAAGATCGCTCGGTATTATCAACGATCTTTAACTTCTAAGCATATGACTTAAATTGCGTCTTTTGGCTGTCATCCAGATCTCGGCGTCAATAAGCGTTGCGTGAGGTTTCACTACCTAGTACAAAACAATATTATTTAAGCACCTTAATCATCTCAAGAAATTACTACAATCGCCAATATTACCGAAGCATTGACTGTTATGTATGTCTGGGCATCCCTCATCTGAGTTGTATATCTCGACTATGCCGTGGAAGTACAGGGTACTGGGATCGCATTTCCCAATTGCAGTTATTTCGACCAACCAAGCTACCGATCATCTTGAGATTGTACGTGCATCCAGGAGTCATATAAAGAGACAGAGTTAATAAAGTATTAATAAACAGAACACTCATATCCATGGAGGAAGGGAACTCAGTTCATCATCCCTCTATGAGATGTCACGGCGCACGTGACCGTCGCCTTATCTTATCTCACACCTAGGCAGCTTGATTGTTTTCTGGTTACTAGATTCGTCTTCTCGACTGTCCGGCCAACAACTCCAACTTCACCACCACTAAAATGGCCGACGATCGAGAATACGACGGATACAATCCCAACCCAAAGAGGCGCCGGCTGGATTCCGCGCGCCCAAACCCGCATCAAAGGTTTCAAAATGGATCGTCGCGCGGCTCAACCCCTCGAGCGCAGTCGCGGTACGCGCCTACACCTCCTCGGGAGCCTGAAGGACCAGCACCAACCGAAGAAGACTCGTTAGTACTGGATCGCGACTGGTACGGAGGTGATGAATACGGAGGCCACACGTTTGGAGATGATACGCATAACCCCTTTGGTTCGTACGAAACAACATGGGAAACACAACGGCAAGAATCAGCACAGCACGAAAAGATGTCGAGCCGGTTCGACGCCCGACGGGAACAGAGACAGCGGGAGAACGATGCGTGGGAGACGAATCGAATGCTTCAGTCAGGTGTTGCGCAACGACGAGACGTGGCAGCCGATTTCGACGACGACGAGACAACCCGAGTGCATTTGCTGGTGCATGATCTGCGACCCCCATTCTTGGACGGCAGGACGATTTTCACCAAGCAGCTCGAACCCATCCCTGCGGTAAAGGACCCCCAGAGTCACATGGCTGTATTCAGTCGAAAGGGTAGCAAGGTGGTCAAGGAGGCACGGCAACAGCGAGAGCGACAACGACAGGCAAAGGAAGCTACAAGCATGACCGGCACGACACTGGGAAACATCATGGGGGCGAAGGACGAGGATGGCGACTCCGCATTACCGGTACCGGCTGAGGATGATATGGAACACAGTGAGCGCAAAGGCAACAAGTTCAGCGAGCACATGAAGAAATCAGACGGCGCAAGTAACTTCAGCCAGAGCAAGACATTGCGGGAGCAGCGGGAATACCTTCCTGCTTTTGCAGTTCGCGAGGATCTCCTCCGCGTCATCAGGGAGAACCAGGTGGTCATCTGCGTGGGTGAAACGGGTTCGGGCAAGACGACACAGTTGACCCAGTTTCTCCACGAGGACGGATACGGAAGCACTGGCATGATCGGATGCACACAACCACGTCGAGTTGCGGCAATGAGTGTGGCGAAACGAGTGGCTGAAGAGATGGAGGTGAAGCTCGGAAGCACCGTCGGTTATGCGATTCGTTTCGAAGACTGCACCAGCAAGGAGACGGTCATCAAGTACATGACAGACGGTGTCCTTCTTCGAGAGTCCCTCAACGAACCAGACCTGGACAGATACTCATGCGTCATCATGGACGAGGCGCACGAGCGTGCCCTGAACACGGATATTCTGATGGGTCTGTTTAAGAAGATTCTCCAACGGCGTCGCGATTTGAAGCTCATTGTCACGTCTGCCACAATGAACTCGAAGCGTTTCTCGGACTTTTTCGGTGGTGCCCCCGAGTTTATCATCCCTGGTCGAACGTTTCCTGTCGATGTCATGTTCCACCGGTCCCCAGTGGAGGATTACGTCGACCAAGCTGTTCACCAGGTACTATCGATTCACGTCTCTATGGGCCCTGGCGACATCTTGGTTTTCATGACGGGTCAGGAGGATATCGAAATCACCTGCGAGCTGATCCAGAAACGACTGGATGCGCTCAATGATCCGCCCAAGCTCAGCATCCTGCCCATTTACAGTCAGATGCCAGCAGATCTCCAGGCCAAGATTTTCGACAAGGCTGCGCCGGGCGTACGCAAGTGTATTGTTGCCACCAACATTGCCGAGACAAGTTTGACGGTTGATGGTATCAAGTACGTGGTGGATGCTGGTTACTCCAAGATGAAAGTCTACAACCCCAAGATTGGTATGGATACCCTCCAGATCACACCAATCTCGCAGGCGAATGCCTCGCAGCGTTCGGGTCGTGCTGGTCGAACTGGACCTGGAAAGGCCTTCCGACTATTCACGGAGAAGGAGTTCAAGGAAGACCTCTACTTGCAAACGATTCCAGAAATCCAGCGCACCAACCTTGCCAACACAGTCCTGATGCTCAAGTCACTAGGTGTGAAGGATCTCTTGGACTTTGACTTTATGGATCCTCCTCCCCAGGATACCATCACGACATCCATGTTTGATCTATGGGCCCTCGGAGCCTTGGACAATCTTGGCGAACTCACAGAACTAGGGAGGAAAATGAGCGCGTTCCCTATGGATCCATCCTTATCCAAGCTGCTTATTACGGCAGAAGAGTATGGCTGCAGTGAGGAGATGATCACTATTGTGTCCATGCTCTCAGTCCCCAACGTCTTTTACCGGCCCAAGGAGAGACAGGACGAGGCTGATGCTGCCCGTGAAAAGTTTTGGGTACATGAGTCTGATCATTTGACGTACCTCCAAGTTTACACAAACTGGAAGGCCAATGGCTATTCAGATGGTTGGTGTGTCAAGCACTTTTTACACCCCAAGTCGTTGAGGCGAGCCAAGGAGATTCGCGAGCAGCTTTTGGATATCATTCGAATGCAGAAGATGGAACTGACAAGCTGCGGGATGGACTGGGACATTGTCCGGAAGTGCATCTGCTCCGGATACTACCACCAGGCTGCCAAGTACAAGGGCTCAGGGGAATATATCAACCTACGGACGAACCTTGGAGTACAGCTACATCCTACCAGTGCTCTTTATGCTGGACACCCTCCCGATTACGTCGTGTATCACGAGTTGATCCTCACCTCCAAGGTGTATGTGTCAACAGTTACGGCGGTGGACCCTCACTGGCTGGCTGACCTAGGCGGCGTCTTCTACTCTGTCAAAGAGAAGGGATACTCTGTGAGGGAGAAGCGAATCACCGAGGTCGAGTTCAACCGGAAGATGGAGATTGAAGCCAAGATGGCTGACGATAAGCGCAAAGAGGAGGATCGGAAGCACGCAGAGGAAGAGCGGTCTCAGAAGAAGAAGAAGATTGGCTCAGACGGGAAGAAGTTTGTGACGCAAGGAGCTGTGAAGAAGCCTGTCATCAAGAGGCGGGGAAGAGGGTTCTAGCGATGGGTATCATATAACATTAGAATATAATTGAACATGAGCCAGCGTTCTGGGTTAGGCAAACTTGGTGTACCTTGGTATTGGCTTATTTCCTAAGTAATACCTTGCTTGTTCTCAGTGCTCATTTCTCGTAGGATTGTGTTGTTTCTGCGTTTAGGTATTGCGTCTTGTTTCCTTATCGTGTAACATCAAAGGTGTCTTCTCCCTCCACAATTTGCCGGTCTTCTTTTACGACCTTGGCCACTCTGGCGTGTCTGGGTCCGTAATCCACATCCTTGAGGAACTTGGTCAGGATATCTTCGGTAGCCTGGGCCTCGCCCTCGACCTGTTTGGGGAGTTAGTACAACCGCAAACAATCAAACGCAACATCTAGAATCACCGTATTATCCCGCGTGTTTCGGCACCATCCTGTGACCCCATACTCTTGAGCCTTCTTCCGCGTAAAGTATCTGCTCTTGGTTAGATATCACCGCTCCCGGAACATCTTGAGAGCTTCGCACCGGAAGCCGACACCTGGTGACGTCAGTTGAGAGCTCTGGAATGACACGGGACAAACATGCCTTGGACGGTTCCGTGAACGACAAAGTATACCTCGAGGCATGTCAGTCATGGGCCTGTACAGCTGAGAATGAAATTTTGCATACCCGCTTCGTCATGGTTGCGGTTTGGATGTACAAGGCAAGTCGTCACGTTTACTGGGATGGGGTAGGTGTGTTACACAGCAACTACGGGCATTAAACCGATCCTGAATAAATAATAGCTACACTTTACAAGAGAACCAAAGCTAGAGTTGCTGTGGCTTTTAATGTCATCCAATCTCGCTCAACCCCAAGGCAAGCTTGTCTTAGACACTGTAGCGGGTAATTTGCGGGTCCCCCTCGATAAGATAAGGTTTTGGCTAGGCCAGTTGATGTCACCAACCGAATGTCACCCAGAGCAGATCAATCCATCCCCAGCTTCCTTTGAACCACCTACAAACAAACCATTCACACACACACACACACCCTCGCAAGCAAAGTCGGTAGCCGTCCATGGAAACTGCACCGACTACAGAAGCGGCATCGGAGCCGATACGGTTCCGCGCCGGCAAGAAACGAAAGGCTTACCGCCAGCGCACCGAGGATCAAGAACAAGACTCTGTCGACACTCCAAAGTCTCCCGCCAGCGCGATCGCTCCGGTACCCGAGGACACAGCAGCGCAGAAAGATACAGATGAAGATGATGGCGATGCTTCCGTCGCTGCGGCGCTTCGGCTGCGAAACGCGCGGAGAGGACGACTCGGCGGCGTCGCCTTTCGCAACTCGAACCGACCCGAAGACGAGATCAACGATGAGCGCGCTCTCGTGCCCCGAGAATCAGACGAAGCCTCACAAGACACCGCGCTAAATAGCGTCGCGAATCGATTCACCCACCAAACCGGAATGCTCGCCGACCTCAACGACAGGCACATGTACGTCTGACCCCTCGGGGAACCGCATCTCCCACCACGCACAACTAATCATTCAAGGATGGAGTACATAGAATCCCGGCTGTCTAATCGCGCGAGTGGGAACACATCCCAGAGCAAATCATCCTCCGCACCCAGATCCGACGCCGCGCCGCATGCGACATCCGCGCCACCAAAGGAGACCAACGGCCGCGAGGTCATGCAGGGCCACCTGATGGAGATTGACCTCGGCGACGACGTCAGGGACCGCAACGTGGCCAGGACGGAGCGCATAACGCAGGGCGGCCACGATGAGGTTCCGCAGGGGCGCCGCGCAAAGAAGCCCAGGCTGGGTAGGGACGGCAAGCCGTGGCGCCCGCGGAACCGTCGTGGCAGCGACGCCATAAAGCGAGATCAGCTCGTTGAAGAAGTCCTCCGTGAAACTCGGCGTACGTTTATACCCCCTGGACCCATAGATGAAATACGGTCTAACAATGTGCTAGTGGACGTGTACGAAATGCCCGACAAGGTCAACAAGACCTCCCAAGCTGAAGAGGACGGCGCGGCCGATGACCGACTCGCAGAGGAGTTCCGCCAACAGTTCCTTGAGGACGTGGCTCAAAGACAACTGCGGAAAAAGAAGCCCGTCAGCCAACCTGCACGACCTGGGGCTGAGGATGTCCTCAAGGGCCCCAAACTGGGTGGCAGTCGCAATGTTCGAGCACAAATGAGGGATCTATTACTCAAGAAGGAGAAGGAAGGCAAGAAGTAAAGTCAATGGGGCGTTCTTATCTTCGCTCTACAGGTGTTTTTGGTCCGTCATATGGGTACACGCATTGGGTTGGTTTGGCTTGGGTAACTATCACGTACACATTATTATGCATCAATAGAAAGATACACGACTATTCACAATTTGATTTGACGCAGGGCCTTTAACAATTCGAGTTCCTTTGTTCCTATTGACTGCCTAGTCTGTAATGATCGATGTTATATCCTTCTGTCGACCCAGAAACCTAACCAATGGGTCAATCATGGAGATATTTCCAATATCCATCCATGTTCCCCGAGTTGAAACCAAAAACTCCTTTACCCAGCCCATTGTAGCAAAAAAGAAATATCCCAAGAGGGCAGAAGCAGCGCCCTATATAGAAATGAATGGAAAGTCATTTGGCACAGGCGGTGCCAGGGGAGACCATGATTCGCCGTCTTGATCGTGTGCAGGTTCATCTGCTCCCATCATATGCCCTAACGCCGCATCAATGTGAAAGAAGCCTCATGAATCCCCTAAATGGTAACTTAACGAAGAGCAAGAAGAAGAAATAAAATAAAAGAAATAGTGATTCTCAAAGAATCACTCATCTAATGTCGAGCTGGAAAGGCTTGAACCGTCCGCCGATTGTAGCGCAGCGTGGACACTTCCTTCGTGCTCCATGCTCGGCCATGAGCACCTCGACACAAGTCGGGCAGAGGCCGCAGATACACTCAGTGCATGCATATGAGTCCTTAAGCAGGGAGAAACCCTGACAAGCGGCACAATAAATCTGAATGTTCTGGGCCGAGTATGTTGGTGAAGAATCAGAAAGCCCCCGGGACCCAATGTGAAAGTTTTCGCCGCTCTCACCACTCTCAACAGATGGGAATGGCTCTACAGCATCTTGACCATAAGACGGAGGTGTGAGAGCCTGTTGGAGAGGTGAGGCTTGGTAATTGCCAGGTTGGAATTGCGTTTGATGAGAAAATGGCGGCAAAGATGCCCTGTGCATTGAGACCGGAGACTGCGGGACCTGTTAAGTGGTTAGTAACGTTATCAGGCAGGGAAAATTGGGGTCTGGACATACAGGAGTTCGATCTTCATCAATATCTCCAGCAGCAGAGGCAGCCTGATCAGCTGCGTCGATGAGATCTTCCCATCTCTTCCCGAAATCTGTAGAGGGTTCGACAGAAATGGCTTTTCTATCATTCCCTG
Organism: Fusarium vanettenii 77-13-4; assembly: GCF_000151355.1. Lineage (NCBI taxonomy): Eukaryota > Fungi > Ascomycota > Sordariomycetes > Hypocreales > Nectriaceae > Fusarium > Fusarium vanettenii. The sequence goes on from NW_003315881.1 coordinate 1,972,028, forward strand.
GTCTGTATCGCTCTTCATTCTGGATTCTCCGTAGCCAGTCGGTTGCGGATCCCCTGGAATTCTTCTTTTTATGGTGAGCCTCCCTTCCTCGCTTTGTTACTGACTGCTTGCGGGGACGACTAGGACCAAGGGGGCGTTGGAGGGGTGGAAGGGTTGATGATCTCCCAGGAGGTGAGTTTGCGAGGATAGATGGAAGAAAGTCGCGCTGTCTATTGGACTTGGCGGAGGAATACGGGTCGCTGGTGATATCGTGATTTGAGAGGTTGAGAGGCGGCAATTCAATTGACGTTCGCGGCCTTCTCCGAGCATCCATATCTGAATAATATTCCTGTTCATCATTAGCCCTGGTCACTGATGCCTCTGTTATCGATAGGCGGCGGGGTAGCTCAACTTACACTATCGAAATCCATGTCCCGCTCACTTTTGACGCCATGCAGCTCGGCCAGGGCTGCTGCCGCACTGGCGGTGCCAAGCATAGGACCAGACGGAGGTCCAGCACCGCCGAGGTCCTCCACACGGCGGGGAGTTCCTGGGTTGCTGGACTCGTCGCGGTGATAATTGTGTCGCTCGTGAAAGCCTTGAAGGTGGTCAACGGGCGGGGGCAAGCCGGGCTGAGAGTGGGACAAACCCTGAGCTGTTGGAGCTGAGGTCTGATCGGGATGGCGACGCTCCGACGGTGGGGTATTGATCATTAGCAGGAAGCTCTCTTCGGTCGCCGGAAGCTTGGAAATGTAGTGTTCGGGGTGTGCTCGACGGATATGTTCTTGCATTGAACGATATCTCTTTTCCTGTATTTGGGTATTTAAGGTCAGATGAGGGACGTTTCCGAGAAACATGAGACGCGCTCCAGCTCAGTACACTGGCGAGCGGTAGGGTGGTGAGACATGACGAAAAGGTCGGGTGGATGCAGGCTCGGGAACCAAGCCCAGACGCAGGGACAGAGAAAAGGAAACCAGACGTGGGAGACTTACTCCGATACACCTCTTGCGACAGCTGGAGCCATCTTGATTTCGAAGGGGACAAACCACTTCATTGTTAGAGTCTGTAATTGAGAAAGAGGACGTTAAGGAAGATCGAGGCGGCATCTTGACCCCACCATGCGCAATGGCTTGCTGGCGGGGGTTGTGTAGCGACAAGATGGTGTCGATGAAGCTGTAGTTGTAGATGCGATAATTTCAATTGACGGTAATGAAGCTGTAAAAGCTAGGGACATTTCAAGGCGCAGCTCGTTAAAAGCGAGATGAGCTGCCCTTGAGCATGAGCAAGCTTGCTACAGGAACCGTTTCGGAATCGGTCCAATTATGCGGCGGTAGTGGCGTATGCGATTGTGAGGGTCGAGCGAGGTTGCGATTGATACGTCGTTGAAGCTAAGCAATGGAATCGATTCGAGTTAAGATGCTGTAAAACGTTGTTGAAGCGTCGAGAATCGACGAGGACAGCAAAAAGTTCGAGAGAAGACGGATGATCCGTCGAGAGGAGGGTGGGTGAATAGTAAGGAAGAGGGTGCGGAGGGGAAGGAGGAGAGGTAGGTAAAGTACGGATGGAGTGGGAAAGGAAAGAGGATGGATCGGAGGATGGAGCTTTAGAAGGTAGAAAAAAAAAAAGACGGAAGGAGGGAGGCAAAAGATGCTTTTGGGTAAAGCGTGTGAGAACAGGTGAGTAATAAGAGCGAACAAGAAGGCTAGAGCGAAGGAGTGAGTGCAAGACGGGAGGCAGACCAGACAGACAAAGGGTGTGTGTCGGCGAGTGTGTGGTGTGTGGTGCCGAGCTGAGCTCTGTTCTCTTACACAAGCAAGAACAAGAGCTTTTCGGTGCTGGTGCTGGTGCTGGTGCTCCAGACGTTTCACTCGCTCGTCCACACTCACACACCAGACACAAAGATCACTCACGGACCAGATGACCAAGCTTGGAGTGAGAAGCACAGGGAAGGAGAAAAAAAAAAGTACATCCAGCAAGAGAAAAACCTTGCGGGAGGGCGTGTGGGCAACGGATCCAGGCCGGTACCGAAGTGTGCTTCCGCACAGCAACAATAAACTGCAGGCGATAAAACCTCGACGACCTCGACAAGGGCACCACAGCCAGAGCCAGAGCCTGAACGAGCTCTCCCATACCTTCTACAACTACCAGACCTCCGCCTCCACCACTGGCGATCTCAGCTGCCTCGAACGACTTATCGCCCGGGACCAATGGCGTCAGGACGTAGCTCCGGGGGTGCGGGTACGGGAGCTGTCTAGCAGTCTTCTAGGCCCATGCGAGAAGCAAAAAACCTCTGCCACTCTTTCTCTGCCTTCTGTCTGGCTGCAGGCTGGGCGCCAGAATGGGACCGAGTTTGACGGACTGGGAACTTGACTGGGGCAGGCAAGCTTTCAATCTTGCAATCCTCGAGGCCTTTGAGAAAGCTGCTGCAGCAGGGTCCTGAAGAGCCTGCTTCGTCCAGTAGCAGAGCGCAACACCAAAGCAGGCATCAGCAAGCATCAGCAGCTCGAGAAGTGCATGGCCCAAGCGCCTGCGCGGGCAAATCAATTGGCTCCCATTGCAATGACTCGAGAGGGGTGGTGACAGCAGTGGAGAGGGGGGTGCCTGGCGGTGGAGCTTCCTGTCTGGACGGATGGAGGTTGATATGAGAAGCAGAGCAGACGTCCCTTGGCTGTTTATGTCCAGACGTTGCTGCCCTGTGAAAGGTGCTGCAGGCCCTGGGAAGCTCCCCCAAGAGCCAGGAAGCAGGGGAGCAAGCTCCATTCGAGTGGAGCTGGTCCCTTGCTCAGGTTTGTTCAAGGTCCCCTTCTCTTGGTCCATCCATTGCCAGAGCTTGCTTGCAAGAGATGCGATCGGTGGAGGCAGAGCTAACCACCACGGCACAGTACCAAGGCAAAAGTCTCGAGCCAGTCAATCACCAGCTGAGCTGGGTCGCGGATCACGTCCCCCTGCGATGCCGATGCCGATGCCAGTGCCAGAATCAATACCTACACCCGGCCGGCCGGCCGGCCTCGTCGACACCATCGGCTTGCGACAGGTACCTAGCATGTCGCAAGAAAAGGCCCGGCGCCTCCAAGGTTGGCCATGTCTGGAGAACGGCCAGGGTCGGCGGGGCCGAAACCCAAGGTCAACTGCCACTCACGGATCCTATCCCTAAGCCAACTCCGGACGTGGTCATCACATGTACACGGCGAGTACCTCTGCATGACTCTCGCCACGAACTGGTCCACGGGACCATAGCTACACAATGCTGTTGGAAGCTGGAGCTCAAGCCCTGGCCGACTAAACTTGAGCTGGAATCTCAGAGGCCGATGTGGCGTTTGGAATGCGACGGTTCGCAGCTGTGGACATGGAGAGATTCGACGTGAGAGTCGTTGCCCCCCACAAGCAGAAGAATATTGAATCATGTCCTACTTTAAGGGGTATGCAGCTCCTTTTTTTTTTCCTTTCGAGAAAGGGGATGATGGAATTTTCTTTTTCGATTTGGTGGTGGAGGGTAGCTGGCGAGAGGGGGGCAAGCTTCGAGAAGCTCTATTCATTGGAGAAGAGCTGATGCGCAGCAGAGCCATTTGGGGCACGAGTCTTGCCCACAGCCCAGCCTGGAGCCCTTGTCACCACAGTCTCGGGTCTTGTGAGACGGTGACATCACCGGCCAGGGGAGCGGGCAGCTCCTCGCCCTACGAGTACGGAACCGGCATTGTTGAAGGTGCAGGATGGGCGTGCGCAGAGTCAGACAAGTGAAGGGTCCTCCCCCTCGCTTCCATTATTATTCGACTCGGGCAAAGCTGCGAAGCGCTACACCCTTCTCATCGGGTCGTTCGCCTCCTAGGAAGGCGGTGAGCTGATGTCCGAAACGTCCAAAATCATGTGGCAATAGAGTGGACAAGAATTTACTCCTGTCCATCACGTCAAATCTGTCGCTTGACTCGAGCGAGGCAGCCAGCCAGCTGCAGGTCCGGTTGAAAGCGCACGAACGAGCTTTGAGGGACGCCAGTGACAAGGCATGGCATGCTGCTAGGGGAGTCGCCTGGAGCAAAGGGACCGGGAATGGCAACGAGCGTCGCAAGACTCGAAGGATGAAGCGCAGCGCAACGCAGCGCACACATCCAACCCAAGACCGCGGAACCGAGGTCGCGCCCACGATAAGTCCGGCTTTATTTTCGAGGCCCTCAGGGCGGTGACCCCGCGCCGCAACCACCGGCCACTGCGAATCTCACCCCAGCGGCAATCGTCGACGGTACCTCGATGCTCAGCTCCATGACGGACATGTTCACTATCGCGCCCTCGCTCTCAACTTCGGAGGTACCTTCCGGGGCTGGAACCGTAAGCCTAACACAGTCAGCGAGCAACTGCTGAAGCTCGCCGACAGCTCAAGGCTGATGTGCTCCCTGCCAGAGTCACAAACCGGGTACGGAAGCTCCCAGCTGCCAGAGAAGGGGTGGGAATATCCAGTGGGAGAGGTGGGAGTGCGTGTGGGGGCCAACTGGGGTGGAGATGGATGAAGGACGCCGGACAAGCAACAAATAACGACTGGCGGCAACGTCTTTTTCTCTCTTCTCCAGGGTAGCCAGCTTTTTGGTTGTCCTGGGCTTTGCTTTCAGATGAACGAGCAACGTCTTGAGTCTCGAAACTATCCATATCAGGTCTGCCAATCTTCAGTATTGGACCCAGATACATATCGAGAGCTTCCCCGCGTGGCCCACGCCGCTTCACTTCCTAGGAAACAACCGGGTTAGCCCTTCGACTTGCACAGCGTTGGCGAAGAGAGGGAATAAAAAAGGCTCGTCGTCGGGTCGTAATCCATAGGCGGGCGGAGCTTGGGGCAACTTAGGTTCGATCCCATGACCACTAAAAAAACAAAAACCTTGGACCGACATCCATGCTCGACAAGAGGGCAGAGTCAATAGGCTGCTTCCTGTTCGCGCCTTCGAGACCTAAATCTCCACCTCTTGCTTGGCTCTACTGGATGGTTACCATGCTATTGCCGCGATAACCACGTTGTGTCCGTGGTTCCAGAACCCGAACCCTTGAAGACATGGGTGTGCCCATTGAACAATTTCCAGTTAGCCAACTTCTCAATCGGCCGTCTTGTAAGACGATGGAGCACGGAACGCCGGTCGTCCATGACTGAAAAGCCATGGGTTTGGCGAGACGAGGTTTCTCAATTTCCTTGTTCCCTCACCGAGGATTATCGATCTTGCCAGCATGAGGTTGAGAACGAGATTCCCTTCCTTCAATCATCAAGTCTGGACATCCTTATGTTACTTATCGATCCGAGCAGCCGCGAGACTCGGCCGACCCTCAATACCTAACCCACCACCAATCGAGCGTCGAAACCGTGGATAGTCGCCGCTCTCACCACTTACTTGAGCATGCTATCAGAAAAGTAGCGAATGTCACCAGCATTTTATTCGACCGACCGACACATAGCCCAGCACCAAGTTCGCGTCGGTCGCTCATCACTCCACCGATAAGCACTGCAGAAACGTGAGTGGGCATACAACAGCATCCCGCTGTCAAACCGACATGTTGGAACGGAGGAATGCGACTCTGCGGATTTGGTATCACCCATCTCATCGGCCATCCCCATCTGCTACCTTTTCTACACAGACTGACTGGTGTGTTCCATGACCTGGACCACACCAGACAAGTCAATGCAACTATCGGATGATGGTTGAGCCTGGGCTCTCTGTCAGGTTGTCTTGGAAGTCTAGACCTCCAACGACGAGCCAGGCCAGTCGGCGCTGATCTTCAAGCAGACGAGCTGAATGGCTTCTCTGAGAGGTCCATTTGCGACCCCGAAACCACACATAACGACAACGACTTTGCCGCATCCTCGCCAATATCTGCACGTTCGCATATTCTAGAAACCAATGACTCTCACAGGTTACTCGAAAGCCCCGGATCGACGCAGGGCCACTAACCCAAGCTTCTTGAAAGTTTCCAAGATGCAGATCGCCAACCCCAGCAGATCGTCGACTGGAGCATCTCTTCATGGAAACTCAGTCAATATATCTACTTGGTGGCGTTTCTCCCCACAATCGACGTCAAACTGTTGAACCGTGCGGTCCAGGGGTCATTGCTATTCCTCTTGCGTTCGCCTGGGATGTCTGATTGGAGACTAGGAACCGGACTCCCTAAGCACTTACGTGTAGGACTGATAGATTCTTACACCGAGATACGTATGGGTTGATCGGATAGTAGACTTATTGTCGCCTGCCACGGCAATGATCACCTGGTGGAATGCCTCATTGTGCTACACTTATTGCCAGCAGCATCATCACACTCGTTGCGCTGACTTCGCACGATTCAATCAACGGCCAAGGCATTTGTGTCACTCAACATATAAACTTGGATGGAATAGTGGTGTAGGTAACTTCGAGTCCCATGTGGCCACGACCAGCTACCCACAGGTAGGTCCTACAAACTGACCTGGGACAACCGCCCCGAACCCGACTTTGTATCTGGTATTTCGTCGTTAAAGAGCCTTATGAACCCATATGACGGCATGACCAACTTGGGACTGGGTCGAGTTATTCAACATAAATTCATATGTGATGTATCAAAGGCAAGTCCCGGTCTCTAAGTCAGGATCCGCAGCCTCGACCTAGGGTATCATCCATCTGTCCATCCCATCTTGTCACTCCATGTACCCAGCCGTCTCCGTTATACACCCCGCCATATCATGCATGCTGGCTTCCTCCCTTAGGGCCGTATCACTGTCCCATGTGAGACTTGATTCATGTAACACTCCAGTCCTAGGAGTTCGTTTTCAATGTCCAAAATCTCCAAAACCACATCACCATCATTTTAGTCATTTACTTGAGTTGCTTGAGGATTTCTGTCAGGAAGTCCTCAAAACTTAGTGTGATGTATCCGTCGCGGTCGTCGTCGTACTTCTTAAACACATCCGTCATGCGCTTCAGAGAGATGCAGCTCTGGACAAAGAGGTCAAAGCTCATGACACCCTCGTTACGCTTGTCGTATGTGTTGAAGAGCAGTTCCACGAACTGGGGGCTGAGTCGATATCGAAATGCGACGAGAGCGTTGTTGAATTCGGGCAGGGAGATGTTGCCGCTGTGGTCGGCGTCGAAACGATCGAACAGGGTTCGCCATGAGGCCAAGAAGGACCATAGACCGCAGAACTCCTCAAAACCAATAGTGCCACTCCGGTCCGAGTCAAACATTCGGATCATCATGCGAACGGTGTGGGGGTCGAAGGCGGTCCAGTCACCGTTGACTAGCGCGGCAGAGAGCTCCCTTTCAGAGAGATGGCCAGTCCCTGAATAAGGGTCAGTGGGTTGCTCGTAAAGTTACCCCCTTGCAGGGAGGACGTCAGCAGACGATACTCACCATCCTTGTCTACGGCGCGGAATAGGGGCAAAAGCGAAGGGTCGGAACCAGAGCCATCAAGGGCGGGCGAGGGAGGAGGTCGCGAATTGAGGGTAGGGCGGCTGTGAGGCTGAGGCGGTCTCGCACCAGGGTTTGGAGGCGGCGACATGTGACCGTAGCCGTGCTGCTGGCCTATCGACTGAGACCGAGAGTCTCGGTGAACTGGCAAGGGCTTATCATATCGAGGTTGCTGTTGGTGATACTGCTGTGGAGGGGGTTGTTGCGGGGCAGGAGTCCTCGACTGGCCGGGTTTCTGCAGATACAAGGTCAACATGATGTGCTTTCTCCCTCGATAGCTGACGCATCAGCATGTGAGAACGGGCGAAACGTACGGGGTCTGGCTCGGCAAATCTGTACGAGGCGCGTGGTTAGCACTGGTATCGTGACATTGTCTTGGGCGCATCGCAGAACCACCGCTGGTTGGCGCGGGGGAATGAGGGGCAACTCACCTGGGGAGAGCATCCTCATCGAAGGGACGGTTGTAAGCCATGGTGATTTGTGTGATCCAAGGGTCTAGTTGTCCTGGAGAAGAGTTGGATTGGTAGGAGAACCTTTTAAGAAGGGAGGAGGACGAGTAGGACGTCGAGTATGACGGGGGTTTTTGAGGTCGGGCTGAAGTGGTGGTGCGCGGCTGAAGAGTGCCGCTGGGCTTGGACTAGACTGAGCGTCACAGATGGGCTGCGTGCCTTTTTTGCGCTTGGTTCTCGGTAAGGCCCAGGGGGGAGTATGAGCGCGGGGCAGTGTTGTCTTGTCGGTGGAGCGTAGAAGTGAGCAAAGTGTGGCTGAGCGTGGGAATTTATGGGCGACGACGAAAAGAGCGAGAGCGAGCCCCAGGGTCGGAGAAGCGGCTCCCACAGTAGGAGTTTTATCTGACGGACCAGGTTTGGCGATCACACGCGAGCAACGGATGGTTCAAGCGTGATGGGAGCCTGGTGACGTCGGTTTGAGAGATGTGTGTGTGGTTGTAGGTGAGTGAATGGGACAAGTGGTGTTTGTATTAGAAGAGCAATTTTTTTCTAGAGATCAAAGGGAAGGCACGCGGACAACTTGGCCAATTCGCAAGGGAAGCAAGGACCTGCTGCGTAAGGCCTGACATGCCCTTGCACCTTCCCCTGCTCAAGCTGATGGTTCTGGAGACGGGATTACGTCGTCGGGCTCGCATCCAATTCAGGCTGAGGAACGAGGAAGCCTGACTGCGCACGCAGCGAGCACCTCTCATTGCTGGGCTTGGCTTGTCTTGGCTTGGTCCCTAGGCAGGCCGATATCCGTCCTTACGGTACGTAGTCCCCCCTGAAGAGCCCTGTGGAACGCCCTGTAGGGATGGATGGAGGCGTTAGACGCTGGATGGACGATTCCATGGAGCGCTTCCATCTGCAAGTCAGCGTCTGCCCGCCCATCTCCAGGTGCAGTATGTAACTAGGTTAATCTGTCAGTGACGCCGGGGCGCCCATGAGCCACTGCAGAGGATGGCCTCAGCCACCCCGAGCACAGCATCCATCCAATCTCGGTGGAGGCGCGGAGCGGGCAGCGGCCATCTATCGTGGTCCACCGTCTTTACACATGGACTGGATCCATCCATGCATGGGATGGCATGGGAATGGATGGATTCAATCTCTTGCCGGCCCGCCTTCTGGATCGTCTGCGGCTGCGGCTTCCCGCGTATAGGGTCCTTGACATCCATTGGATGCTTGCCTCTTACTGGCCCATCCGTAGGTCACCTCATCGCATTGGATCGATGGGACAAGGCATTCCCGTTCCCATCCATCCATCCATCCATGCTTGCCCCTGTCCTCCCCATCTTGTCCTGAGAGTCACAACTACCGAGCAACCTATTATCACGGGCTGATATACCACTTACTCGCTTACACCTTGCCTTGGACTACCTAGAGCGGCTTGAGGATCTCGTCTAGTCCACTATTCCGTCTTGCACAATCGATCAAGTACGCACCTCGCAAGTCTCGGCAATATGCTCAACACCATTATTAATACACCTTGATTCCAGTCCTTGACCTCAACCTCAGCCATGACTGTCCAAAACGCCCAAGACACCTCCGAGTTCTGGTTATACGGATACGGGTGCGCCTCAGCTCTCTCTGATGTGGCTACACAGCCGTCGCATCCGAATATTGATTGATTCTCAATACTGACGCAGCCCTCTCCGTGATTTATAGGAGCCTCATCTGGAAGCCTCCGCCACACTTCGGTAACTAACTCACCCGATGTCTCAACCCTTGTCACCAGTTCGCTGACGCCCGCCTTCTAAGATCGGAGAATCCCTGGATGGGTCAACGGCTATGTCCGACGTTTCTGGCAGGTCTGAATACCCTCAATTGGCTGACCACATTGAACTCGTCCAGCTGACTCTCACACAGGCCAGGCATGACTCCAACACTTGACGAATAAGACAACAGCTCTTACTAACAGTATCCTCCAGTCAGGATCACCGAGGCACACCCGAGGCTCCTGGTCGTGTTGTCACTCTTATTGAGAGGTCTTACTGGGAACAGTTAAAAGACAAAGACGGCCACGCATCTGCACCGGAGCGTGTCTGGGGTGTCGCCTATCGGATCATTCCTGAAAAGGTCGCCGAGGTCAAGGAATATCTTGACATCCGTGAGATCAATGGTTATTCTATCCACTACGCCCCCTTTCACCCCGCTGACGGCTCTCCCTCGATCAACACTCTCGTCTACATCGGCACTCCGGAGAACGACCAGTTCGTCGGCCCCCAGGATCCCCAGGAGCTTGCTGAGCACATTGCCCGTAGTCAAGGGCCCAGCGGCCCCAACATTGACTATCTCCTGAACCTCGACGAAGCCCTCAACGAACTGGCCCCGAACAGCGGCGATGTTCACATCCATGACCTCGCTCGCCGTGTCAGGGAGCTCCAGAGCAGTGGCAAAATCGCAAACCTGAACCCTACGCCGACCATTCATCAGCAAAAGCACAGCACTGAAGAGGCGGAAGAGATTGAAGACCCAAGCCCCTGAGAGGAAGACATGTCGCTTGAATAGACTGTATCCTGGTATAGCATAGACAAACAGACACGTATAGAAGATCCTATCTGGCTGGTCAATACAGGGTTAGACATAACAACAAGACATTCCACAGCCTCAATTACACCGTGGAATGAATGCCTTCTCCGCACTCACAGTACGATAGCGTAGTGCTTGATGAGACCTATGATTCAGAACCAATTCCACTGATAGCCAAGGTCATATGACTGGGTTAGTTATGCAAAAGCTTGACGAAGGGGACCTCACGAGACAAGGGAAAGAATTCAAATAGCACTAGGTTTGCATTTGCCCGCCCAACAAGGCAATCTCCATTGTCTTCCCGCACAAAGTCATTAATAAAACGGCCGTGTCAAGATGGCAACCCCAAATGCCATGCCTTTTACCATGTCTCAACCTAAGCGCCCGGGTATAATCTGCGTCCAGCGTGCTCACCGATGCCTAATCATCCAGTCATACAAAGGATTCGCAAAGCCCAGGTGCCGAAACTCGTCGAAATCATTGACCCTCGCCATGTCTCTCCTACCCCCTAATCGACCCTCGTGGACCACTCCTGATGCGCCTCTAGCTACAGTCGACTAGTAGCCTCGTCCTCCCTGGGGAGGTTGCTGCTGCTGAGGAGGGAGCTGCTGCTGAGATGGGTCGTATCCATATTGCGGCTGCACGAATCCTATAAAGTAATTAGCCTTGGGCAGCCTGGAGTCGTCATCACTCTAGCATACCTTGAGGAGGCGTGCCGTAAGCCTGCTGCTGGGGCGGAGGGTAACCACGGCCGTACGGCATCGGGGCGTACATGTTCGGGGGTGGGACTTGGTAGCCGGGTCCAGGGGGAGCCATGCCGTACGGCATAGGTCCTCCTCCCCCGAAGCCTCGTCCAAAGCCGCCGCCGCCTCTGCCGAATCCGCCTCGGGGGCCGTTGTCAGATGCCTTGTCAACTCGAATCGTTCGTCCGTCAAACCTAGTACATGTTAGACCTCACTGCCAGTAGGCGATCGATCACAGCGAATCTGCCATCGGAAAGAAGGAAACAGAGTGACTCGTACTCGACGTTGTTCATGGTAGCGATGGCTTTCTGGGCGTCTCCCTCCTGGGTGTATCGCACAAATCCAAAGCCGCGGCTGCGGCCGGTATCGCGGTCCTTGACCACAACCTTTCCGTGTCCATTGTTAGAAGCCGCTTCGTACTCTAGCGAGCACTCGCACCAGAGCCACAAGAGAATGCAGAACCAGGAGTGCCTTGCCAGCGGGAGAAGAAAGGAACGGAGTCACATACAGCTTCCTCGACGGGGCCAAACTCTTCAAACTTCTGGCGAAGAGTACCCTCCTCAGTGTGCCATGCTAGGCCACTTATCTTGGGTTAGCACAATGCGATAACCGCTCACATGGTGATTTGACAAACCCGATGAAAAGCTTCGACATGATGGATATCGGGGGTCTTGAGTCTGTTCAAGTGTTAGTTGTGGTTCAAAGAAGAGCAACGATCCGGTTCTCCGGCATTCGGCGGTTCATTAGCATGGCGTCGCAAGACCGTGAGGCTGAGAATCAGAGTTGCGCATCTTTGTCTTTATCAAAGAGAGGTAGATAGCCAGACAGACTCTGCCATCACGGCCATGGAAAGGAACATGTTGCCCGCAAACCACGCGTGGCCTCGAATGGAAGCGCGCGCTTACATTCGCAGGCGGCGCAATCGCAATCACAGTCGCAGAGAAGGCAGAAGAATAGGAAGCCGCGGAGAGCGAGAGGACATACCTATATTGCCTCAAGCAGGTATGAATAGTGACAGTTCTGTCAAAGGCGCACACGATCTTGCACCGGAACAGCTGGACTCGTGCGCTAATTATCGAGATAGCTGACAGGAAAACGTGGACGGATTTGAAGTTCAGGGAGAAAGATGAGAGTGGAGCTCCAAAGACGGGAAGATGGTGCGGACGCAGTAGCTTAGACGACGCAGCGCAGCGCAGACAAAAGGATGAGAGGGGTCTTTGAGGGCGCGGGCGGAGCGTGACCGTGGAGGTTATGTATGCACCCTGCAGCGAGGCAAGGTTAGGCACGTTGTATCTGTAGTCCGGATCGGTACCGGCGTTGAATGACGATGCCGGCCAGGGGTATCTTGTCGTCTGCCTGTCCTGTCCTGTCTAGACTCAACTCAACTCTGGGCTGGGCTGGGCTTGGGCTAGTCGTGGTCTTTAACAGGCGAGCCCAATGTCAAGCAGCACATGCAGATGGATGGCGCTCTCTCGCTCGCTCGCTTCATTTCCGCCATCCTTTATAGCTCAGGTCCAAGTCTCCCTCCTCCCGTCGATCCTCCGGTGGGCTCATCCGTGGAGGCAGTGCTGGGTGAACCGTCACCGCGACAGGCCGGGGTGCCATGGGCATGGCCCACGGATGGACGTTTCGTCGTCTGGCACTGGCACCGACAGGGACCCAGGGCCCTTCTTCCAAACAAGCTTTAGGCGGAAGAAGCAAGCACGCACGGCAAGCACAGGGGGAACGCAATGCCCACCAACCTCACCGTGACGATGGGGGGCAAGACACTGGCGTCCAAGGCCATGAGAGGACGCTCATGCGGGTCTGTGATGACGACGGCCCCCCTCCACATCCTGGCAGCAGCCTCTCCACGCAAAAGCCAAGCACCGCGGCTAGCTCAAATAGCTCTGTGCCCCTAGGCCAAGCATAACTGCCCGATGATCTTGCCCCTTCTCATCATTCTACGCCAATTCCATTCGTTGCTCGCATAGCCCCCTCAACCCACATGCCCCAGTATCCCGGTCCTTGCTCCTTGCGCTTTTGGTAGGTAGCTTATATCGGGACAAGACACCGGCCTGGCCTGCGCCATGAACAATGTGAATGAGAGACATTGGAAACCTGCCACATGCAGCCAATTGGCCGCCCTCCGTCCAAGAATTGATACCCAAGACCTGCTTGTTGCAACGTCGAATCTCTCCTCATGCTGCCCTATGCCGTAAAGATGCCACGCACCCGTGCCTGACCTTGAGCGTGCCGCCCTCTTCGTAGGCTGGTGCTCTCCTTTCACCATCTTGTTTCGAGCCCCGCTTCGCCAGAGACCTATCTCAAACACGTGCTGCCCCTCTTCTACCTGGTGGTGGAGGGCATTGATTCAGGGGCGGCGGCACCGTCCAACAAGCCGAGACGGGGAATAAATAGAACGACGCGTCTGCGAACCATCGTGATCGTGGTCATCGATTGTTCCGTTTTGTAGATCGTTCGAGAAGCCGGGAAGGCCGCAGCAGGAGGGAGGGGAGATCGAGGCAAGGGTATGCTGCAAGTATGGGCCATGCTTGAATAAACCAGCAGTATCCGGACTCTGGAATTGTATTGCGTCCCGACATCTTTCGACGACGTGGAAACCATCAGCTTGGCGACAAACCGAATGCAAGCCACCCCAGAGCCCCTATGATTCCGACTCGTAACCATCTCATGAAACACGCGTGTGCCAAGGGGTAGTCTCGCGTTCCTTCGTATTGTCCTTTCTGGAGACGGGATGGAAAGATGGGGCCTCACAACCCACCGCAGTCCCCGCGATTCCGCATTGCGCACTGCTCCGGTTTGGTGTCTTGTCGCGAAAATCCGCAAAGAACCAAGTAGAGGGCGAATTAGAGACTCGTAAGGGGAATCCGTGTCAACGGTTGTGCTGGCAGATGCAGCGCGTTGAAACGCCAGATTAAGCGTTGATGCGATGCTACCTTGGCAGCGCCTTAGCCGGTTGATCTGGCCCCCTACTCGACGCCAAGACAAATACCCGTGTCGGTCCATCTCCATCTCAGGGACCATTCATCGCTTGGCCCAACGGAGATTGAAACTTTACGCATTGTCGGCTGATTCGAGTTGAAACCGATGGCGTGGGTATTCTTCCATGCCAGGTATTCATGCCGGGTACACGAAACGCATGCCTGGGAGAATTGCAGGTGAAACATGACTTGCGACAGGGCATTCAATCGTGACCATGCGGAACCTGCTGTCGGTGAAGACCCTGAAGTGGAAGCGAAGGACTCGTAAAGAGATGCAACATGTCCGCAATTTCCAACTTGCGACAAAGGTGCCAATTACCTAGGTAGACAGAAAAGGACACGAAAAAAGGTTGTTTCTTGATGTTTGAGGCGATTGATGGTGTTTTGATGCAATTTAAACGAAACTTTAGCTGTCAGTCAGGAACAGTTGGTGGGGATAGGGGAACGACTAAAGGGAAGGTGCACCTCCCATCAGGCCCATCTGTATTTTCTCAGGAGAGCCTTCCATTGGCAGATAGGTACATAGGTAAATAGGAAGGAAGGTGCTCTCGAACTCAAGACCGATGAACGGTCTTTCCTGCCTTTTTGCCTACCCAGGAGAAGTCCTGCCCAAGTTTCTCTTTTCCATCCCAGGCGAGGCAAGTGGCAGCAAGGGCAACCTTGCGCCATGACCGCTGCCCAGTTCGCTCAAGATTTGTGATGAGCAACTCTCACGATGCACTCCTGATCCTGTTTTCTGGGTATCCCCCAAAGCCCTTTGGCTCCTGTATCCTCGATCCCCTCCTTTTTGACTGAGACGACCTGAATGAGTTATCATCGAGACCGCGGTCATCCAAGTGCATGGCATGAAGACCGACACGGCCCTGCCAGGGGCTTTGAGCAAGATGTCCCAGAGGCCGGCTACGATAATTCTGGTCATGTTCGTTCTTGGTTGAACCAAACATCGCCCCAAGATGAGGTCGCCAATCCCCAAGATAATTTCAACCAAGATGCCGATCGCAGTCGCTCGATAGGGTGGCGTCCGTATAATCTTCCCATTGCGCCCATCCCTTTGAATAATCGCCAACAAAGAGAACGACACTTTGATCGAGACCAGCCGATTGCCAAAAGCCCCGAAAGATTTTACAGTGACACAAGGGGATACGAAGAATTCGTGGCGATGGGGTCTGATAAGGAAAACAGAAAGAGACATCGGCCACCAGAATGGCAACAATCCCCCAACTTCACTTCCGATGACTTTGCTTTCGAAAAACGACCTAGACACAAAACCCGACCTGATTACTATGATCCGAGGAAAAGAGATGACGCAAGAGCACGAGCAGCCAAAGGCGAAGCGAAAGGGGCGAGAAAACAGACCCGGGCAAAGAAATCTCGACTTCGTTCGAGCCGAGACGTCATGGACAACTTTACATCAAGTCTTCTCGGAACCTCTAGGATAACTGTATGTCATATCTATTAACAGGGAACGCAAGCTGAGAACGACGTTAACGTGCGATATATTAGCTGGATCCCGAGCTTCGAGTCGGCATGTCCTCGAATGTTCGAAGCTCTGCCTATGCTGGAAGAGAACGTGTGTAGTTCTGCCCGTGTTGCATCTCCTTTACTTACTATGATGCAGTTGGCGACCTCAGGTTCAACGAAATGCGTTTCTTGCAGAAGCCAGAAGAGCCGGCAAAGGGACACAGTGCCAGGAATAGTAAAGAGATCCGACAAGAGGGGAATAGGAACGGCTTCGAAAGGCATCCCGTGCATCTCTCGAGCCCCCGCCAATCAACGCCAGCTCTTAGCACCATAACTTCAAGGAGCGTGAGAAGTGGGAGGCTGGCAGCTCAACGGCAAGACGTAAGGCCCACGTCGCAAAACAGCTCGTGGGGATCTGGATATCACGGCATCAATTCCGAGAGTTGTCATGGTTCTATGCCAGGCAAAAGCTCATCTCTACCTCAACGGCGTCGCTCAGGATCAGAAAATCAGGGAGCGTCTGTCCAGGGCTCCAGAACATCCGAATTTGTGCCCGAAGAGCTCATTAAGACAGGAGTTTTCAGTGGTACAAAATTTCTGTCTCGACTTGGGCATCGCCGAAAACAGCCATCGATTGTCCCTGACACTAATGACTATACGTTAGATCCTGCTAAGACCCCAAAATCGCACACACCCAGGCGCGTATCATACGAAGACAGAGGAGTGATGGTTAGCCCTGAGATGGAGAGATCAGAAAGACCAAACCAACCACCCCCAGTGACAGCGGATCACAGTCATCAAAGTACAGCAGCTGGGACATCACTACCAACCAATTCCTTGACTTCCGAACAGCAATCAAAAGATCTTTCGATGCCTAGCGGAGACCCCAGTCGAGTTGAAGCTGACAACTCAAATACATCCAAGACATCTCACTGTCTTGACTCAGGGGATCAACTAGCGGATGGTAAAGGACGGCAGGCCCCTCCTTGTTCAGTTACTACACAAGCCGACAAAGTTTCAAGCTTTGAAAAACGCCCCGAGTCCATTTCTGCAGCATCAGAAGGAGGCCATCATTATATCCGCAGCGCCAACCGAAGCCTTGACCTTGGCATCGGCCTAGATTCAAGTCTCTGGAAAGACCGTCCTTCTGTTCAACCACTGTCACAGCGGATTTCGACGCCTCAGTCTTGGGAACATGCCACGGGGTATCCGGGGTACTCTGGCTGGCAGAGGTACCAAGGTACACCGGCACCTCCATCAGATTTTGGCACACGGTATCCAGAGTCTCTCCATCATAGGGTTCCCACCTTCACACCTATCCCAACACCGCATCTATCTAGGCCGGAGCCCCTGATCTATGAACAAGACGAATTCATGCCCAATGAGAAACATTCTGGAGTGTTGCCTCAGGACAATCATGAAGAAACCATGACGGAGTTCTTCGAAAGAATCGAAAAGGAGGTAAAGGAGAGATGGGATGGGCCGCAAGATTCATATGGGGTCGCTATGGGTGGTGACAATTTCGAGGCCAGTAAGATAACAAGGCCGGCTTCGAGGGTTTCGCAACC
This sequence comes from Fusarium vanettenii 77-13-4, assembly GCF_000151355.1. Taxonomy (NCBI): domain Eukaryota; kingdom Fungi; phylum Ascomycota; class Sordariomycetes; order Hypocreales; family Nectriaceae; genus Fusarium; species Fusarium vanettenii. The sequence continues at coordinate 1,989,187 of NW_003315881.1, forward strand.
CCCACTCCAGCAAAGGGAGCCCAGTGTTCAAGGACCTCGGGGCTCGTTTGTTGATTGGAATAATCCTCTTAACGCACCAAGGCGTTTCTCGGGAAGGACTGCCACGGACGAAGACTGTGCAGCAGCAGAAGCCGAAATGGTTTCATTTTGGAGGCCAAACCGGTTCTAGGGCTAGGATCATGAAATCGACACTTTGAGAGACGATACATGTATAGAGATGGCTAACTGGCTCTCCTTATTCAGGCTCCTGGTCCTTCCATTTTGTCCGCAAGCCCTCGACATCGATACCGCACTGCTCTGCCTTTGCGATGACGGCATTGGCCTTCCCTACAACAGGAACATCGATCATCTTACCATCAAGCGTCCATGCACCTCGTCCGGAGGTAGAGGCCTTTTCATCAGCAATTGACACCCTGACAGCCCACTCGACTTCCTGCTGGTCAGGAGCAAACATGCGCTGGGCCACTTCGACCTGAGTGGGATGAATGCATTGCTTGCCGTTGAAGCCCATGGCCTTGCCTCCAGCGCATTCCTCCTCAAGGGTTTTGAGGCCTTGTTCCCCCTTGTAGGATGTGCAGACAAGATCAATGGCGCTTGGAAGCTCAGCAGCGCGGGCAGCAGTAACAATGGCAGACCTGGCGTATAGGAATTCGGTCAAAGAGGGTGTTCGAGTTATGGACAGATCAAGGGCGAAATCCTCGGCGGCAAAGATAAAGCCACTCAAGTAAGGGGATGCCTTGCAGATCTCGGAGAGATTCATGACGGAGCGCGCCGACTCGATGAGGGCGAGAATCTTGATGGGATTCTCTGCATCAGTTGCGTGACGCTCCGGAGCAACGTGTCGGAGGACGTCGGTTACAAAGGTCAAATCAGCAGCCGAGTTGACCTTGGGAACCACGACAGCATCAACATGGCGGAGAGGGGCGAGGGCAGTCAAGTCGGACAGTGCGAATGGAGTGGACACGGCATTTATGCGGACGGCAAGCTCTGAGAATCCGGAGGGCCGGGAGTTGAGGCCTGAAATGTGATCCCTCAGCTGCTTCCGGGCAGTATCTTTGAGAGAGGGGGTAACGGAGTCTTCCAAGTCATATGTGACGTTATCTGAGTGCAGGCCTAGGGACTTTGTGAGCATCTTTTGAGATGAGCCCGGAACTAGTGAGGATAGTCAGTGACAGTTTCAAAGAATTGAAGGGTTCAAAAGTAAAGTACCATATAGCAATGAGCGGCGGATGATGGAAGCAGATCGCGCAGCCATGGTGACGGTCTTTTTGGGGCGTCTGATTAGGATGTGATTTGGAAGTGTTCGCTACAAAGCTTGGATAGATTATATGCGTCGAAGTTGGGCTGTTTATAACAACTACTACTCAGCGTCAAACACCAAGACGCCGAAGAGGAGAAGGTTGAATGCCGACTCGGAGACGGCTTATACGCCGAAGCTGGACCCGCACGAGCTCATGACGTCCCGCCCGCCGGCAGTTCATCAAGGGCCGAGGGTACCTGGTGCTTTCAAGTGGAATTATGCCGTGTGTGACCGCCTTCCGTAACGGGCCGTGTCAGACAGGGGTTCTCGATCATCATCCCTTTACTAAGGACCAACCGTTGCGCGGCTCAAGGCCACAGCTTACGGGGGATGAACAGGTAGCTTCAACTTCGACCACTTTAATCGCTACCCACGACATTCACGCACACATCGAGAGACGAACGAGTACGAATCGCTCAGCGCATCCAACGCGCGCTTCATCTTCCGTCCCCGAATTCATACACAGAACAATCGTTGAAAGCAATGGATGCCACGCAACCGCAGCCCGCCCAGGGCTCTCTCAGCTGGCGCCTCAGCGCGCATCCCATCACGCTCCTGACGTTTCTCGCCTTCCGGATAGGTGAGCTTTGCCCTAGCGACAGCCTCGAAGATGCAATCGCTAACCATGTACAAAACGCAGCGAGCATCCTGGTCTACTTTCTAGGTGGTCTCTTGTTGACAGATAGCATGTGCGTCTACACGATAACCCTCCAAACCTACAAAGACGCTGACACCTTTTTTCAGGATCATGATCTTCATCATCACCATCCTCCTCCTAGCCGCCGACTTCTACTACATCAAGAACATTGCGGGTCGTCGCCTCGTCGGTCTCCGGTGGTGGAACGAGGTCGATCCCCAGACGGGAGACTCGCAGTGGGTGTTTGAGAGCAGCGAGCCGGGCACAAAGGTGGTCAACGCCACCGATAGCCGCTTCTTCTGGCTCGCGCTGTACCTGCAGCCCATGCTCTGGGTCATCATGGCTATCCTGGCGCTTGTGTCGCTGTCGTTTATGTGGCTGCCGCTCGTCAGTACGTAAACCCCTACTGGAGCTCTGGATAGCTTCACCACCTTGTCCTATGAAATATTCTGCTAACTCTCCTTCTAGTCATTGCTCTTGTCCTTACCATCATGAACACCCTCGCCTTCTCCCGCTGCGACAAGTTCAGCAACGCCTCTAACCTCGCCGGCAGCGCCTTTGGCACCAGCAACCTGGCAGGCAGCATCGCGACCAACATGGTTAGCAACTGGTTCTCGCGCAGCTAATCAAATGTCAGCTGGTTCCCTCAAAAGCAACCATTTTCCATTCCTAGCCTTTCGAGGGAGTTGTTCAAAAGAAGAGAGGAGAAGTGTTTCGTTGTCTAGGAGCAGGGTCATTGGGGCCATCCAATTTGTAGACTAAGGGAATGAGGTGTCATCAATATCAGGTTGCGGTTTTACGGGCAAGATTTTTTGCGGTTTCGGCGCCTAGGTATAGGCAAAATATGTACGACTATACAATCAATTATTCATTACTTCATATTTTATATGAGAAAGCTAATAGCCGTTTTGAAAGAAACAAATCTTCCTGTCATCACATGACAGGAAGATGGAATTAGTGAATCCAAAGTGTAATATTACCCTCATAACTTGAGTCCATACTTCTTAACGCTACATCAATATACATCCAAACGAGCTGATAGATTTTTTACCCTTCATCATCTCGCAGAACATCCATGGTATTTCTCCAAACACATAACCAGCTAGCCATTCAGGGGCGCCTCATGGATGAGGCATGAGGCACGTGTGGCAACGCTACGATGACGACGAATGAATCAAGCAGGGTACATGAGTGGCCGACCCGACAAGAGACAGTGAAGAGAATGATAAAAGTGACGATCCAGAACTCCAAGCCCAATGACGCGCAGAAACATGGTGCCCCTCGACTTCTCTGGTCGACAGGCAACAGACGGCCTTGCCCAGGCGAAGCAAAGCGAGGCGGCACTACCGTCTTGCAGCACGCTCGATCTCGTCGTCCAGCTCTCGTTCCTCTTCCTCCAGCCTCCGAATCTCCTCGGCTGTCATACCATCCTCGACCAGGTGAGCCACATTGGATGACATGCCCTGGGGTGTAGCGTTGCGGGAACCGGTGGATGTGCGAGGGAGGTTGTTCGGTGTAGGAGTTCCGCGGGCCGTCTGCTCCTCGTGGTCGTGGGTGATGTTCTGGAGTGCAACAGGCTGAACTTGGTTCTCGTCTGAGTAGGGAGAGTTGGGTGAATCGGTAGCACGGCCGTGAGTCTCCTTGTCCACAGTGTACGCTTGCTGAGAGGTGTAATCCTCGCCGAGCTGCTTGCTGCGACGACGTCGGCGGAGGAGGAAGAAGGCCAGTGCACCAATGATCAAGAGACCACCAATGACAGCGCCCACAGCAATACCTGCCTTTGCACCAGTGGATAGTCCACCACCTCCTCCACCAGAGCTTGAAGCAGAATCGGTTGCTGAAGCAGAGGAGGTGGCTGTCGCCGCGGTTGTCGTCTCGAGAGATGCCTCGCTACTAGCCGAGGCCACTATTTTCTCCTGCAACGTTGTGTCGGTTTGGGATTTGTTGCTGACACTGAAGTAGAGCGAACGAGTGTTGCCGGTAAACTTCTTGTCTTCGGACTCCCAGTCAACCAGAATCTCCATGGTCTGGTCAAAGTACGCCTTCAGAAGGGCCTCATCAAGCAAGAGTGTAAGTTGATCGTCGGTGACTTTGAGGATATAAATTAGCAAGCAAAAACACACATAATTGCATAATCAAAGCAACACACCTTCTTGAAATCCAGTGGTTAATTCGGGGTTTTCATCCCCCGACTTGTAAGTGGCATTGGCAATGTAATCGCCACCTGAGCCGGTTGTTTGCCAGTAAATGTTCTTCAGAGTGATGTCGTTGGTGCTGTACTTGATGGCTGCAGTGCCTTCACTGATGTAAAAGACGGGAACGTAGTCTTCGCCCCTGGGGAATTCGACGTATGTTGTCGGCTGGCCGCCGCCACTACCCCCTAAGCCGCCGTTCTGTCCTGAATTGGTTCCCGGCCTGCCGTCGTCTTTGCCCTTGGCAGTCTCTGTTGCAGCAGCTGTTGTACCAGTGGTCGCAGTTCCGCTTTCTTGCTCTACGGGGGCATCCTCTCCCAAGCCAGTGCCTCCACCGGTGGGCTTCTCAGCCAGTTCCTTGAAGCCATCCTTGGTACGGGTCTCTGCGGCGTCCTCCATCTTCAGTCTGTGGTCGATCAAGTCGGATGTCGGGTTTCGAAACGGCTATCCTTGTAATGTGGAACTCTTTCACAACACGGTTTGTCGGCTCGGTCTTTTCGCCCAAAGAATCGTACGCTCCGCTCGCTCAAAACCCAACACGCCTCGGCTAGGGATGAGGCTCAACTCCAGGATTCGTCGTCGTGATCGTGAACTAGTTCTCGTGATGTTGCTGCAAGTCCAGAGGATGGGACTGTTAGTCCCAGGGGACAGCGAAATGGAAGATCACCACGGATGGGAGAATTGGTGTTTGTCGGTGATCGATGTAAGACGAAAAAGGCGAAGGAGAGGAAACAAAGACAAGAAAGAGTGAGAGTGAGATGGAGCGAGCGAGGGCCTTACGGGCTGGGATGGTTGTGCTTGACTGGGCTGACTAGGGTGCTGGGGGCCAATGTGACCTTGCTGCGGCAAGCCAGGCTGGCTGGGCTGGCTGGTCCATCCCTCCTTCCCCCGAAGCAACCATCCAGATAGAGGTCAAGCGTGAGGTGGCCCAGCCCAGGCAAGCCCAGCCCAGGCGTCTTCAGCCCAGCAAGTAAGACCCTGTACGAGGCACCACCGCGGGATGTACAATCAGGTACCTCGGGGCAAGGGTACAGTACCACCAACAAGCCGTCAAGCCGATTGCAAGACTCACCAGCAACCGACGCCAGACAATCAATGGTGGATTCTTAGTGCATGTCCATCGCTCATCAACGGGGAGCAAAGCAACGGGCAGCTACAGCATGGCATGTATCCGTCGTCCGTCTGATGCATCAACTCTGAAACGCAGATGGGTTTGCGATATGTCGTGTCAATGCTACGCGGTCAAGATATCTGGCCAACGCATATCCCAATTCACAACAAGGCTCTGGGTTGACCGTCTCTCTCACCGTCTCATCAAGGTGCGGAATAAAAAAACACAGCCCATCCTTCAGCTGAGAAGCAAAATAAGCCCAGCAAAAGAAGGCTTGAGGGGTGGTTGCCCAGACCCTGGATTCTTTGAACCACAAGTACCGGAGTGTATCGGTAAGCACTAGGCGCTGAATGAGCCTGTTCTCGGATGACTGACGAGGAATGGGAATGAAAAGGATCCATGGCATTTTTTGTCGGATCTGACATGGAAGTGGAGAAAAAAGCCCTGTGAGAGCGAGTGAGCGGGAATTATCAAATGTGCAAACATGTAACACCTGCAGCCATGCGCATCTTTTTCTGACGAGCGTTTTATCTAGACAGTGTGTGCAGATGAGCGTCTTGAAAGAAGCCATCCATTGGATCTGTCAATAAGACACCATCAAACTGATCAACCAACTGAACCTCTAATACGCTCAAGTTACTTAAAGGTACCTCCCCAATATTACGGCAAGACAACCACCTTAGCTGGAGAGGGAGAAGGAGTGGGGAGGGGCGGAGCAAGCCCCAGTCGGCGACTGCCTTCCACCCAAAAAAAGGGATTCTGCCCTATGAAACGCCCGCGCTGGAGCACCCCACCCGTACCCCAGCCCAATTGGATCCCCGGTGCGGCTGACAGAAGTAATCCCAGGGGGTGTATCCACCTCGGGCGTCCACTAGATTGCTCAATGGTCGGCGCGTCGTCTTACACTTATTGGCGCTAAGCCCCGTCAGCTCGAATCCGTACTTCTTTGCTGATGAGAGAACTGGTTTTGTCGGTCGGGGTATTTAAATGAATTGATTCCAATACGGCATCAAGTATCGAAGATTGATCCGGTCTTTTTGGTCTTTTGTTCTCTTCCCTGTCTATTGTTGTGGTGGTGAGGTAAAATGAACATCCATACCTAGAATATCCCCATCTCCGCTGATCAGGCTTGACGCCTCAGACATGATGGTCGCAGGATCAGAGAGGGATGGGGATGGGATGGATCCAACAGCATGCGTCTGCGGTTTTTGTTTTTCGCCGCCCCCGAGTTGTCCGTGTGTACATACTGTAGATCCATCATCCGTCGTCTAACGACAATAGACGGAGGGGAGGCTAGGAGGACAGTGCCAGTCCTCGTCTCCCGCTGTCAGCATCGACTTCGAGAAGAAAATGGAGCCACCATCAGAAAAGCCCAATCCATTCGAGTGTGAAGCTGCTGATAATATCCCATCCCTATCGTCTTGGCCAGCGAATCGCTTGCCATCCTTGCTTGCTTCCATCCCTCCCCCCTCGACCAATCCAATAAGCTGTTGCATGTGCAAAGCCTCGCTCGGGCAACAGAGTTTTTTTTCTCCTCTTCCCTCTCGGCTATGCTGTTGCACTTTTGTACACTCAGCCGCTCTCTTGGAAACACCTCTTTCTTTGCGTTACCTTGCACTATCGACGCCCTGTTTCGCCACCGACCGTTGTCGTACGGCGGCCCCTCCGCAGTGTAGATCTAGCTCCCTCCCCTCGAGCCTCGTTGTTCCCTTGCCAATGCCATGGATCAAGGCCCGTAGGACACGTGTATTGTGCTACTTGTCGTGTAACGAACTGGTGAATAAAGGAGGATCAAACGTGCCCAGTGACATCCATGCCTACCTATGCTTAATATAGATCCGCCAGACTCGACCTCAAAACAAAGGCTGCCATCCACATCACACAATCTTCTCCATGATTGGTCAACGTCTTCCCCGTCGAACCTTGAATATGTGGTGGTGGGTATGATATATCTTCTGTCTTGTACTGCTTGCTGCTTTGTTCATCTGCTCGTTGCTCATACCACATAGATATGAGACTAATGCCAGGCCCGTTTTGCTCCAAGGATCGCAACCACATCCAAAAATAAGCTACGCCTCCGAACAAACTTGAAAAGGCTGGCCGGGAATCTAACATCTATCCCCTTCCTCACCCATCAACCAAGAAACGCCTTCGGATAGGTGCAGATGGCCTCATCTCGTCATCCTGATTGTCACCCGCTCTTGTCGCCCATCAAAGAACTCCAGTCTGGCAGGTTTACGCAAATGTCATCGAAATCTCCTTCTCCTTGCCAAAGTCGTCATCATCCAGGTCATTCCAGGGGTCTTGTATGGTCATGGTTGGCAGCGTATGAGATGACTTAATCTCTGGCCGGTTCGGTGTCTCCTCCTTTGGTGGCACTGTTGTCGATCGTGGAGGATCGTCAAACGACGTATCAAACGTCATCTGGATCTCGTCCTCATCCCGGCCCGAGCCGTATGCATTGCCATGTCCCGAGCCAAATCCTCCACCATACGCTGCGCCATAGTCTGGCGGCGATGCCTGTCTGGTGTAACTCGGCGTGTAGCTCGGCGTGTAACTGCGCGAGCGCTCCTGTGATGCCCCAGCTTCGCGCGAGTCCCGAGGTGCAGTTAGGTCGTCTCGAGAACTGTTGACAGCCGCCGGGGACGATGGAATCGACGCCATATCCAACTTCATTGGAGGCAGCGTTGACTTGATCTCCTTCACTTGGATCTCCTCTGCGTTGCCCCCGCGTGCATCTTTGGCAATCTCTGCCCTGATTGCATCGATATCAAACAGCACGCCCTGGTTGGCGTCCCCCTCCTTGGTGCTGGCCTCGCCCTTAACTTCACCCTTGTTTTTCGCGTCGTCGTAGATCTCCCAGTCTTGCTTTTCTGCGTTCTTTCGTCGCCCGAAGAAGCTGAACCGCCCGCTCTTCTTTGACTTTCCCTCCTTTTCTAGCTCTCTTCGTGCCTCTTCGATCTCGTTGATAAGCTCCCTCTGTCGCTCGGCGTGATTGTCTGGATCCGGGTCCTCAATTTCAACAAACTCCTCACTCTCAACAGACCATCCACACCTCATAAGTAGGGTTGGCATCTGTTGTCGATAGTCCATATGGCCCACCACGAGATCCGTCACATCCATGTTCTCAATCCAGGGCATGTCCTCGATCGGAGCCAGACCCGCAACTCGACGGATACCTCCGCTCGTCAGTCGGAACAGGTATCCCAGGATCCAGTCGTTGCGGTTGAAGGCGTTGACAAACCGCCCAGAAACCACCGTCCTGGCTCGGATATACTCATCCTTGTTCACGACGATAGGCGAGCCAAACATGTAGACGTTTTGAACTATACCAACCGCACCCTTCTTAGATAGCTCCTGTAGGCAAGAAAAGACGACTCGAGCTCCGATGGAGAATCCGACGAGCGTGATTGGGCGAGTTCCCAGGTTACGTTCGAGCAAGGAATCTGCCAGAATCTTACCAGCAGATGTGGCTCGATCTAGAGAAACTGCCCAGGGGTTATCGATGAGATATGAAAGTTTGGTAAGGATTATCGGAAGCTGTATTGCCGACATGAGAGCGGCCAGAATGGTGGCACCCAGAATTTGTTGGATACTCTGAGTGAGGGCCTATTGCGTGTTAGACAAGCTTGCCCATTTACAACAGGTTAGAGAACTTACCTCAGTAGCCAGGATATTAATGGTGTCTCCCATACTTCGAAGCATCTCGGGTTCGAATAGGACTGAATAAAGGTCTCCCATGACAGGGTCCACCGTACTGAAAGGCAACCGGACATCATCGACCTTGCCCGTTAGCCACCCTGAAACGGTCACGATAAGGTTGACACGTTTGTTGTTGTGTAGTGGCCGGTACTCAAACGTCCTAACTGCACCAGTTCTTCGGCCGGCCGCCCTGCCACCGATGATACTTCCTGTCGTCGCTGCACCCGATGTGATGATGGCTGCACCACCAACACCGCCCAGGAAACCACTCGTACCCGTCACTCCGATGGCCGTCAGACCAGTAGCTAAACCAGCACCGATGACGGGTGCCAGCAGTCCAGCAGAGAGACCAATTACCAATCCACCACCCACGGTAGCCAGGCCCATCATAACGTAGCGTCGAGTCAATGCCCTCTTCCTGCGGGCCTCTGTATGCTCGTCCTCGTTCCAATTCTCTTTTTCGGCGGCTTGCTGCATTTCCAATGCTTCCGTAACCTTCTTCTCGAATCGACAGATGTCGAGCCACGAGATATCAAGGCTCTGGCCGACCCGCTCCAGCAGAACCCTCGAGCGTGCGTCGTAGATCGAGTCCGCAATTAGAATCAGAAACAGGTCGCAGAGGACGGTCCAACGGAGGTCAATATCGATTTTGGCAGTTGTTGGAAGCTGAGAGGGAGTCTTGACGTCGGGAAGTTCCTCGACGTCAGGGGCCTCATAAGGTGGAGGGGCTTCCGTCGGTGTCTCGTCTCCCGAGAACAGTGACGGCGTACCAGGTGTCGAGGTGCCTCCTGAGGTGCTTTCGGCCATAGGGTTCGCCACTCTCGCGTTGGTGTTGAGTGCCGGTGACAGGTCCTGAGGCATGACTCCATGATCAGCAAGTTGCTCAATCATGACCTGCTCGGCCGCGTTGATTTCCATATGAGCGTATAGTCGGAGCATCATCTTTTGTCCCCACATCATCATGGCTTCAGCTGAGATGCCCACTTCTTTTTTCGTCTTCTTGGTTGTCTCTAGGGTTTCCGCCTCCTTCACCATCTTGACAATCTCCAGACGTACCAAGCCGACGTATGCGACTCTCTGTCCCTCCGTGAGAAGATCCTTGGTTGCTTGCATTTGGGAGATGGCATCACGCCCCTCATCGTCGTCAACCATGCTCGTTCCATTGGTCGGCCTGAAGAGATACTGTGTGTTGTCGTCCATGCTCGTTGCCGACTCGGCATCGTCGTCTACAAAGACACGGGTGTAGCCCTTGCCGGCACCTCCAAGTCCTGCGTAGCCATATTTCTCATCCTCCTCGGGGTCGTATTCTTTAGCAATCAACTTGTTGTCGTCATTATACATATCATATCTGGCATACGACGGCATTTCCTGCCATCCATCATCCTCGTTCTCCTTTTCCTCGACCTTTGTAGAGATGTGCTGGTGGGAAAACTCGGACACGCCCTCTCGGTGGCTAGCATTACTCTCCCCGCGGCCCCGAGCGGCTGTGGGAGATGGGGGATTCGATTTCGGCTCGGTGGCATGGGATGATTGATCCTTGTCGACCGGTACTTCAACATTCGCAGGCTTTTTCGAGGGTTCAGGGACCTCAGTCTGTGGTTCTGCGGGCTCCTTCAATTTGGAGTCGCTGGTGGATGCCGTGTTTGGCTCAGGGGATTTTGTTTGTACCACAGGCTTAGACTCGACCGGCGCAGGCGGTTCCTGTGGAGCAGACGGTTTCGAGGCTGGTTCTTCGACAGGTGTAGGCTGTTGAGAGCGGGCATCCTTAAAATCGTCATCGTCATTATCGACTGGCTTCGTGGCCTCGGGAACGGCGGCGGTCGGAGTCTTTTCTGCTTTCTCCTCGGGAGCCTTCGGTTGTTCACCGCCTACGGCATTTGTGGACGAGCTGCCCTTCTCTTCTGTGATCGGCTCGACAGGTGCATCGTTCTTGGGAGTGGGATAACGCCTAATGGGGAGGCCAAAGTCATCCACTTCGACGGCCGGTGTAGTCATGATGTCTCGATGGTCGGCGGGTCCTAGCACTGTTCGGGGTGACGTGTGGCGTCTACGGTTCGAATGGGGCTCTCTTTGGGATAGAGACAAGTCGTTGAGAAGCCGACACAGGGACAGGTGAAGATCGGATATCGGGAGGATCGAAAGGGCCGCGGTCTGTCACCATTCGACCCAGAGGACGTGCTGTAGTCTGAAGACGGACCCTGGCCCTCGCGGTAGCTGCGAGACAGAAGACTCTCGTCAGGGTTGGGGGCCGATTGGCGAATAAAGTAGAATGATATAGGTGGTGAATCGATCAGATAAACCACCCCCTGATGTCAGGGATTGAGCAGACTTGCTGTAAGAAAGAAGGGCGAACTTATGAACCCTCGTCCCTCTCTCAGAAACCTCCTATATTGACGGGGACTCCAAGAAGGATGGATGACTTGACATTAGGTGGGGTGGGCCCATCGGATGGCTGAGTCGGCGGCGGGTGGTCCTGGCGGATGGTAGCGGCTGGCGGGACTTCCAGTGGCTGCTTAGTGGACGTTTCGTGAGTTTTGCAGTGGGGGGCGGGCATGCATCCAGGATGGATCCATGGATGGCATGATGGGTCTCCCATCACTTCAACTCACGACTCCATGCCATCACTTGCAAGCCCCGGCCAATTTCGCACTCACATGCCTCACGCGACCCTTGATGCCTTTTTTCATTAAATGCCCGAGGTAATGAGTCCTTGCCGCGAGCCGTCTTAGTATCTTGGTCGTTTAGTGTGGGCAATAAGCTCTAGTTGTTGGCGTATGAGATAATCTTGACTTCCATTTTAGGATTACACGCTCGTGACAAAATCTAGATCCTTTTGATTACGCCCCTTGGCTTTTTCTTCGCCTGTGCTATATTCCTCGGGTATCTGTACCATCGAATACTCCTCCTGGTAGGTCAATATGAACACGTTCTTCGCTTGTGATGCGCCCCTCCATCAACATTCCTGTCTTGGAATCCTGCCACAACCGATCCTTCACTTCATGCCTCAACTCTCCGCTTCCCCTGTGGCCTCGACAGGCTCAGCCTTGGCCTCTCCTTCGCCGGCCGTTGAAGTGGCAGCCTTGTTCTTCCGCCGTCTCTTTCTCTTGGCAGGGGCTTCTTGTGTGTCCTCCTTCTTCTCGGATCCTGCTGGTTTTCGCGACTGTCCCTCTTGCTTCTTCTTGGACTTCTGGACTGCCAATGGGTTTGGTCCCTTGGTGCCGTAACTCTTCTTCTTTTTCTTCTTTTGCTCTTCTGCTGAAAGAGCCTCTCCGTCGCCGGCCTTGGCCTTGTCCTTTTCATCGTCTGAATCTTCGTCTTCTCGCTTTCGCTTGCCCAGACCATTCTTGAGCTCGGCCCGGAACTTGCTTCTCTCTTCACGGGCTCGGACCTGGACACTCTCGTCTGCCATTGGCTCCAGAATCATGACGCTTCGCTTGATGTAGATCAAAGGGACGCCTCTGATACCCCGTAGCATTCTTCGCACCTCCTGATCCTGGCTGGCAACCACATAGCGATGTTTGTTCTGGTTCGTGCTCTTGGGGTCGACAACGGATCGAAGGCATTCCTGCGTGCTCAAGGGTTCGGGGTACTCGTCGGGATGGTGGCCGCATCGTCTTCGCTCCAGAGTTTTGGCTAGATCAATGGCTGCGCTCACGCCGGGTTCGGTTCTCTTGGCGTAGAGTTTTCGAATCTCGCACTGCGTGATCACTGGGGTTGTTAGTACTCGTTCGGGAGTCGCTTTGGTTGCAGACGTACTAGGCTTAACCTTGCCATGAACTGTCCTCGACAGTGCCGGCTCAAGGTCCATCTTGAAGCGAGAAGAGTCTTGCACCATCTCGGCATCGACTGCATTTGGTAAGCTTCATCTTCTCAGGCGCAAGTCGCGACAACTTACCGAGGACCTGGTACGGCTCACGGAAGCCGAAAGTCATGGAGAATTGCTCCATGAGCTTCCGGTACTGCTTCGATCTCTTGCCTCTCATTTTGGATACGCGATTGGCGGAATATGGTACAAGGTAGGTGACTGAGGTTCAACAAGCTGGATGCGACGGCGTTGAAGACGAGCAACAGAAAATAAATTTCTTATCAGTTTGATCGGCCAATCTGCGGCACGTGCGATAAGCCGCGGGTCCATTCATGGTTGCTCCTCTCCTGCATGCCCCGCTATCCATATCCCACTAACACCGACGGTTCGCCATGATCATGTCAAGGTGCAGCTCTCTTCTGGTTTGTTTACCTATGCTATATCTTGATCTCAGTATACTTCTTTCTATGTAATTTAAATTCTGAAGCATCATTCATTATAAGTACTATCCGATCCCGTATTGCGCCCGTTCAAATATCTGTATACCCTGTAGTCGGAGCATCATTCCACATGACATCACACTCTCCCAAGTCTACTGCAAGTCCCTGTAGAGCGTCTCAGTTGTCCAGCAAAGAGACTATCGTCGTCAAACCTCGTTTTTTACGCAAAGGGCTGCGACAACGCTGATATCGTCGAGTTTTCCTATCAATGTTAGTCAGGCTGTCTTCGACAAAGCAAACTGCGCCAGTACTCACCACCCTCACTCGCCAAGCCTTCCTCGATCGCATGCTCCATGAATGGACTTTCGGCGAAAGGATCCACGGCAATCTCCTTTGCAGCAGCCATAAGATCTTGCGCCGCTATCCTCATTCCTCCGTTGCGACCGCCAGTGCGATCACCCTGGTGGGCCTCTGCGTGCTCCCCAGACTCCCATTCCCTCACGCTCTTGAGTATCCTTGTTACAATCTCATGCTCCCAGAGATTGTCGATTACCCCGTCGCTCATCGCAAGCACAATGTCGCCAACTTCTAGGTCGACCTTGTCCACAACCGCATTGTCGTTAGGGGTATCGGGGCTGTTGGTCCCCAGCTGCCGCGGGCAGTCGAACCAGTGCCACTGCTCCACCGTCTTGTAAATCACCCTCTCGGCACTTGGCCGGAGGACCATGACCTTGCAGTCGCCGACGTTAGTTACATAGAGAACAGGCGATGTTTGCGCCTCGTCGTCTGGGCAGGTTTTGAAGTGCAACTGCGCGCCACAGGCTGTCGTTGTACCTAAGCAGTCGTGTGACGTTGTCGCCTCGAGGGTCTGTTCGTACGCGGTCTGCAGACTGGCAACCGGGTCAGGCTCTTGAGGAGGCTCTGATGAGAGACAGCGAATGCGCTGCTCCTCAATAGCAGCCGACCAGAAATGGAGAATCAGTCTTGACCAGAGTCTGTACCGATGTCAGTAAAAGTTAAGATAACCTCGGAAGTTGTCCGGCAATGTACCCAGCATGCCCCCTCGGACGGGTCGCCCAGGCTCCCACACCGTCGTTGGTACAGATGAAATAATCGCTGGCGTAGACAGCATCGTCGCCGTTTGTCTTGCCTCTGATGAGCTCCCCGTTGACAAAGGCCCGACGGTCGCGGCTCTGGTGATGCGTACTGAGAGGATCTGTGAAGGACGTAGACGGAGGGGAGAGAAATGGCGGGGGGAACGGGCGGGGCGTTCGTTTGGCGAACAGGCCGATGCCAGTTTCGAATCGAAAGGGCAAGACGGGAGGGTTATGTGAAAGTGGTGTCGCTGCGGAAGCGAACCATCTCTCGCAACATGGTCGCCATGTCGTCGTGTGTACCAGGCGTCGCACCGTGAGCCATGGTAGGAAGGTTGTCGGGAGGGCCGCCAGAGTTGAAGATGGTGGACTGGGCATTCCAGCTGTGAAAGCCAGGCGCAGCCCCGTGGAGTTGCTGGCCGCAACCTATGATGGGATTGCTGCTTTGCTCTCTGCAAGAGAGATGACCACAGATAGGTAGCGATCCGAGGAGTGGTCTGGGTGACCGACTCGCGAGATACCAGGCAAGGTAGCTTAGATCACAGACAAGGACACGTGATAAGCCCGATACCGCACCGCACCAGAAAAAGGGCGTCATCCAGAACAGAGAGACAACTTTTGAGTCAGGGCGACCAATGGCTCAGAAACACTAGCAACATGCTGCCCTCTCCCGCTAGAAACCGAGCCCCTCGTTGACCCCAACCGAGAAAGGGACGGCTAAGCCGAGGGGCTCATGGTAAAAATTTCCCCTATATCGCTCCCTGAGCCTGAGGGGGGACGGGCTCCTCTGTGGCCTGCGGTCGACCTGCTGCTTTTGTAAGAAGCTGTCCTCGAAAAGTTGAGCTTCGGGGATCGTCCGTGAGGGCGCAGCGCCCAATCAGAGCGGCACATGGCGTCGCCTCGCCCAGCCTAGAGCTACCCCATATTCTCAACAGCTCAGAAACAGTTGAGGGAGATGGTTATCTGGGGAAGCTGGACAAACGGTAGAGCCAAGAGGCCTCTATGATGTCAATGATAGATGTGTTTTGCGGTCACGGTGGAGGGGGTCACAAGTAGTAATGCGCCACTGTTCTAATACAGGGCTGCGTAACCCAAAGTGACAGTCCTATAGCGGTCAAAAGACAAAAACAACAATAACAAACCACAAGTCGTGTCAAATGAAAATACTCAAATACCCTGGAGTCTGGATTGAAGGCACCACGTGTTGTCGCCAACCGTAAAAGGTGAGCATCTACACGTCATGAAACGCCAACTTGAAGATCATAAATAAGGTGTGTCTGTGTGGAAGAGTGCCGCACCTTGTTTGAACCAGATCCGGAGGATCGAGCATTGAATCAAGTGCCAAGAATGGAGGACGCTTGACCACAAGGCGCCCTAATGATATTGGTGTCCTCCACTCCCTTCAGCAAGCTATCGACATCGACGATGAAATGAAGACCGCCAGATGACGCATTTTATTGGGACTTCTTTCATCACGTCTTATCCTAGTCCCTGATAGTTCCTACAGGATAGTTCCTACAGGATAGTTCCTACAAGGAGGCTCCAATTATCTGTACACTACAGCCCATAGTCCCATGCGCTTCAACGGACGGTAGGTAGGAAAATATGGGGGGCACATGCGGACGGATAAGTTCTTCAACCTCAAAATTGACAATCCTACCGAGAGAGTTTTCGTACTGAGCATGATAATGAAGCGAAAACTTTAATACGACTTGGGGGCAGTTTTGTGGCATCGTATTACTGACTGATATTCGTATAAGTCAAGGCGAGCATTCCTACCCATCCTACATACTAATGCCCTGGTTTAAATGAACCAGAACTATCGCTCAACTTGACCCTTGGGAGCAACTAGAAGACATGACGTAAGGGGTTGGGATAAATGGTGATATTCAACTGGAGCCAGCAGAGGCCCATTTCCCAATTTGGTGTCATCTTGAAATTCTCTCTACCTTGCACCAGTAGCGCCGGGTGACCCGATCATGCCGACCTCCGTGCAGACGTGATCCCAGCAAGCATGAGCGCCTGTCTGTATCATATACGTAGCACGTACAGTATGGTTGAACCAGAGGGTGAGTGAGTTGTCGGCTCTCAAATGCCTGACGATCAAACAAGGTGGAACCTGGCTGATGGCACGGGGGGGTTGCCGGCTTGTACCGCAGCGCAGCATGTAACTATAGATTTTGAAGGTGTTGCCGATTACAATCACGACTGACGAGTTCCCCATTGTTTGACGCGCAAGCTCTTGGCCTTTGATGTTAACCGCCCGGTGAGCGTATACGCCAGGGCTGTCGTGATTGGAACTCTGTGCGGATCGATGGCGGCTGAGTGAGCATGCATGGTTAAGGGGAAGCCGATGTTGCCGGGTGGGTTGGCGATTAATCTTGCCCTGACATGTTTGTGTGGGAATTAGAGCACCAAGATGTGGTGATCTTGGATGCATTTCCACGCCGCATGATGCATGACACGCCCGTCAGACTCAGGGTGAACAACAACGCGGAGGACACCAAGGGTTCCCTCCGGTCATGCCGTATGTACTGACTGGGCTGCGTATCCCGCCTTTGCCAAGTGGTGAGAGTACGCACAGCCTCCACAATTTGGAATCCGAGACAGAGTTACTTTCCTCAGACTTTGAATCGTCGTCTTGACCTTCTCCAGGTTTGTTTCTGTGTGAGAGGACCCCTGGTTTGTTTCCATGGAAGCCCTTGCGCAGGCTAGGATGTGGGATTGGCGGCCGCTCGAGGTCCAGACCACCCCGGTAGAAGTGACGACGTGGAACGTGAAAATCTATCTGTTGAAGAGCTTGGAGATAGTCCGTAGAGTTGGGTATTTAGTCGATAGGTGAGGAGAAAGCCGCCAAGCACATCTCATTTTAAAGTCTGGTATTCGTGGAATTGCCAAGGTAGATCTAATATTCTGACGCAAGACGAGAAATGCACTCTGGCAAAAAGGCTGCTCGACGGTGTGCCAAGCTTTACATGCCCCGTAGCTAGAGCGGATATAGAAGCACTATTAGAGTCCGCTTTTTCGCCTTGCAGGACCCCATGTCGCGCTGAGTGGACGTTCTAGCGGCATTCAGGCGCCTCGAGACGCACTTACAGACAGCGGGATGGTGGAGCAGCGTCACCGAGAGACATGATGTTGAGGCTTGGCGGAGGACACCACTGAGCAATACGAGAGCCGGCTTCCACCCCGGCTCGGCGCGGTTTCGTCCAGCGCGGCAATGAGCCAGCGAGCCCAGTGAAGCGGACTCGACGGTAGCAGCGCGAAACATGCGACACAGTTGATGACGAACCAGAGTGGCTGGCTCTAGATCGCTGAAGCTCGAGCGTGGGGACAGCGGTAGTATTGAACGACCGACAGCCCCGACGATTGGGAACTGGCGTCAGTGACGACGAATCCATGCCATTCATTGTGGGAGGGACTCCACCTCATGACTGGGGGGGCCTCTTGGGATCCCAGCCACTGCTTGCAAGCATTCTCGTTTTCTCGTTCGTTCTGGGCGATGATGAAGACTACGGCCTCAGTGGAGCGGCGGCAACGACTGCAGCGGTAGGGTAACCAACCTACACCCGGCAACTCTGTGAGACAGACAGGATCTAGAGAGAAAGGCTTTTGCCATTCACCATCTTCTGCTGTGCCGTGCCATGGCTTGGCTACTCATGTATCGTGTGCTTGGCCAGGAAAAAGCCGTCTTGAAAAGCGTCATGAAACCTGAATAGCTGGCGCCAAGATACGCAGACGCGCGCCGTCTGCTCATGTTGCACCACGCACGTCTGGATCTTGTTTGGATCATGGATAACTGGGGCCAGTACTGGGATGGTTGGGTGGCATCTCTCTCACAATCGAATCGCATACAGGACAACAGCCCGCTTATACATGAGATTTTGTTACCGTCCACTCAGTTGCCTCTGCCGTTCGGAGACAGAAGGCACACACGCCCGACCTCGTACCTGCTCTGCGTTTCCGTGACTATTTTCGTTTCATGAGAGGCGTATTTGACACGCCGACCAAAAAGTATTTAGAGAAACAATGATCCTCCCTGGTAATTCTCCCACACATGTAACATCCCCTCCATCTTCCGGCCTCGTTCTGTCGTTTCCTTTGTGAACGTCTTCGTTGTCTGCTTCTGGACCGGCCCCTGCTTTCACCATTCTTTGTCGCATCCAGCCAGTCTGTCACTCGACTCACCGACATTGCTATTGCCCACTCAGTGAAAAGAGGGTCATTTTTAGTGAGGGCGTTCGGTTCTGGACGTGCACTTAGACTTCTCGCCCAGCCCGCTGCCGCTCGTCGGTGACGTATGCCATTTTGGTCAACCAACATTTTGGCTCGTAACCACTCAAAGGCAGACCAGACCAGACCATCCCATCGACGGACGGAGCAAGCAAGCAAGAAAGACGCACGCAACTGGACTGGACCCTCCTCCCGCTCGCTCCGCGCGTCTCGTGCTCCGGCTCGCAAGATTTAAAAGAGGGACCCCCGCGCCGGCCGAGCATCGCGAAATAGAAAAACCTTGGTTTGGGACAGCCCTCCTTCTTTCACCTTCCAAGAAAAAACCTCTGGCTCTGGGTCTTGCCAGCCTCCTCCAACAGATTTAAGCTACGGGAGCCCGCAGCTCCGGAGGACGCACGCACGCACGTACCGACGCACCGCGACGACGCATTCCCACCCCCACCACCACCGACCCGACGACGATCCTCCAAGCCCGACGCCGGCCACCTCGTCCCGCGTATTCAGTGATTATATTAACCGGCTGCAGCAGAGCCAAGCCCTGTATCGCCTGTCTTGCCGTGTATCACAGTCGCTCTCGCCTGTCTATTGCGTCCCGACTGCCAGATTGCGACCTGGATGTCCTGTTACCCTTGGCACGGCTAAGAACTGACATGCCAGTCGTCCGACGCATCCGCCAGAGCACCACCTTTTGATGGATACAGAGCGGCGCCGAGCACCAAAGGGAGTCTAGAGTCTCAACGTACAACAACGTTAACCGTCCACCCACGTCCCAAGAACGCAAGGGCTGCTTGGCCTCTCTTTACTTTTTTGTTTCCTCTGTCGGTTTCGGTTTCGCCCTGACTTGGCCGATCATTGAGGGCAAGCAATAAATTAACTATCAAAGACACTTGTCCGCCTGTGTACGACAACACACATCGTCATCGTCGTGGCTGGCGCAACCCCTTCATCTCACGGCGTTCCCCTTGCTCTGGGCATCCCTTGCGCGCAGCTGGGTCAATTGATTGTCTCTCCCTTCCCACCGAGCGAACGAGGATTAACAGCCTCGATTTTCATTTCCTGTCTCACAGATCTGCCCCGGTTGATCCGGCCGCTTCGTCAACATGGGTCGAAATCGAGGTGCGTATTCGTGCATTCGTAAAATAATCCCATTCCAGTTCAGGCCCTGTCCGCCCGCCAGGGCTGCCTCTTCGCATGCGCCATCAGCAGATGGTGGACGTGCGCGCCGAGAGGAGAGAGCGTCCACCCGGTGGCACTAGCGGTCCCTGCCCGGCGCCCACTGGACGGGCAGTTGACGCCCCCCGCCGCCGCCTGCGACACCCGCCGCAGGGGGGAAGTCGGGTCTTCTGGGCGTGCGTCGTTCTCGCTACGGCGGGGGAACACACACAAGTCCCACGGCCTGGGCCAAGTTCCACTGGCGCCGGGCCCAAAATTCCCTGGGCTAGCACATTCAGGGGACTACTGGCAGCCCGTTCAGCAGGGTCCCAGAGCCCAAGGGACCCGACCCGGCCGGACTCCATTCTCCCTCCCTCTGGTCTCGGCTCCCCAGGAAGCCATATCATCTCACCTCATCCCGTCCTGGTGCTAACCTGTTGGTTGAACATCTAGTCCTCTCTTTTATGTCCCAGTTCTCTGCGGGCACAAAGACACCACCACCTTCGTCCTCTCCCCCTTCCGGCTCGCCGTACGGACACCGCAAGACCACATCTGTCAACGAGCCCTTTCCCGATCACAGAGTCAGCAACGACATTTCTCGACCAACTACACCGCCGTCACGACCAGATTATGGCACGCCTGTGAGCGGTTCACCCATTGATACTCCCCCTCGTCGACGCAGTTCATCACGACCCCCGTCTATGGTCCTGGCACATCAACCGCCCATCATGGATATTACAGAGGACACGATTCCGGAGCTTCAGCCCATCTTTTCCTTCCTCAACAGCCACTCCAACAAGCTGTACCAGGAAGGCTATTTCCTCAAGCTCGACGACCAGAATACACGTATGCTTGATCTCGCACACCCTCTTATCCCCTCCCCCACAGAGCCCCTACCGCCAAGCCCCCTCCACCTTAGGCGGCCCATTCACACGTGCATTTCGAGCTAACGAGTTGACAGAGGGCCGTCCAAACCCTGATAGAACCTGGACTGAATGCTTTGCCCAGCTCGTGGGAACCGTCTTGTCACTATGGGACGCCGCCGAGCTCGATGCCGCCGGTGAGGATGGCGAGGTCTTGCCCAAGTTTATCAACCTGACAGATGCGTCTATTAAGATGGTAATTGGCCTTGTCCCTTTACGCATGTGGATTGTCACTTGCGGAAGACTAACACGACTGCAATAGATCGAATCTTTGCCTACGAGATCTAGCGATGAACAGCCCCTACAGAACATTCTGAGCATCTCAACAGCCGGAAGAAACCGCTATCTTCTTCACTTCAACTCGCGCCATTCGCTGCTACAATGGACTGCTGGAATCCGGCTCGCCATTTTTGAGCATTCCACGATGCAAGAGGCCTACACCGGTGCCCTCATTGCCGGCAAGGGTAAAACACTGAATAACATTGGCGTCATCATGGAGAGGTCGCGGTTCAAGACCGAAGAATGGGTTAGGGTCCGCTTCGGTGCCGGTGTTCCTTGGAGGAGATGTTGGTGTGTCATTACACCACCCGACGAGAAGGAGTACGCGAAGCTCCAGAAGGAGATGAAGAAGAGGTCGCCATATGACCGGTCCCAAGTCCCCACTCTAAAGGGAGATATCAAGTTTTACGACCAGCGCAAGGACGGCAAGAAGCAAAAGAAAGCTCAACCGATTGCCACGATCACGGACGCCTACTCGGCATATGCCATTTATCCTCAAGCCAAGTCACTGATCGAGGCTTCGACGCTGCTCAAGATTGAGGGCAACATCGCTATCCATACCGACCCACCTTCGTCTACCGAGGGCTTCGTCTTCATCATGCCCGAGACTCACCCAGCCGTCACTGGCTTCGAGATGTTGTTGCGGTTCCTCTTCCCCACCTGGGATACCTTTGGCCTGTACGGTCGCCCAGGAAAGCTCGTTGCCAGCGTCCTGGACTCCCGATCTCTGATGTTTGCCATGCCTAAGAGCTCGCGTTACGGTTATCTCGAAAACCTCGACGTCTCCAACCTAATTCTCGAAGATGGTAGCTCTAACTGGGGCGAGAGAGATTGGAGAAAGAAGCTCAAGGAAGCGACTGGGACAAGGATGAATGCTATGGATGATGCTCCGACTACTCGATCCCGAAGTAACAGCCGAAAGAGCGTCAGGCTGAGCTTTGGGGACGGTGCGAAACAAAGAATCGGGTTCCAAGACCAGCAAGGTCCTACCAGGTCTTCTCGTTCATTCTCTCTGACTGAGCGTACGCGAACCGATTCTGCACCTGCCGATCCATCACGGGTGGCCTTTGGTCAAGGTGGTCATGGCCGCAACTCCTCTGACCCCAACCATTTGGCCGGTCCTCCTCCTCCTCGCCATGATTTCAATGGCAACAGCCCCTATTCTGGTTCGCCCCAGCGTGGCCCAACCCCTGTGGGCGGCCAGTATCAAAATCAGGCGCCTGCTGAGCTCGGCAGTGGTTATGAAAACAACCGTGGTGCTTCAGGCTCGCCCCCTTTGAGAGATTTGGATGGCATGCGAAAGATGCATACTCCGGAGCCCGTTTCACGACCCCCGGCATTCAACCATGGGCCCCAGGCCCGGCCCATGAGCAAGGCGTACCACTCTCCTGAGCTCAGGCGAGCTAACAGCAGGCTTTCTAGCTCCACGCTTGCCCAGCTTGCTACAGCTGGAGGCTTGGGCGGACCAAATGATTCGAATCCTTCTCCCAGAGAAGGCGAGGTGGACGCTGCGAGATCTGGACCATCGGTACCTCAATCACACGCCAACTCCGTAGGGATATCTGCTAACGACAACCGCTCGCGTGAAGCTTTAAGTCCGCCAAACCAGGATCCCTCCTCCAACAACCTCCCACCACCGCTCAATCTTCAAAAACAACGATCTCGATCCCCCCTAGCCCAGTCCCCCTACGGACCTCCAAGCCCTTATGCGCGTGGGCCGAACTCCCGACCTGGAACCTCGGACGGTAAGCGGTCTCCCATGCCCCCAGGTATGGGCCCTCCACGCTCCCCTCATCCGCAAAACCCCAACCGTCGACCCGACATGGGGCCCGATGGACGGCGACCTTCAGACCCTCGCCGCCCTGGCCCTGGACCTGATGGACGACGACCTTCCGATCCTCGTCGTCCCGGACCTGACGGACGGAGGCCTTCGGACCCCCGAGGTCCCGGACCCGATGGCCGGAGACCCTCAGATCCCCGGGCCCGTGGCAACGGACCCCCACCGCCAGGTCATGGCCCACCACCCCCTGGACCTTACGGCAATTTTCGGCCAGGCCCCGGTCGATCTCCTGGACCTCATGGGCCCCCAGGACCCCCCGGGCCACATGGACCTCCCATGCAGATGGGCCATCGAAAGCCTGTGCCCGAGAGAGCGCCGACTTTTGAAGCGCCGACCTTTGAAGAACCCAAGACGTCAACCATGTCGACCAGCAGTGTCGTGACAGCCAACGAAATCATCGACCACTATGTATTTGACCAAGGTCGCCGACCTGTGGGAACGCCGACCTCTGACAGAAGGCCGCCCCCGCCTCAACGACAGGGCAGCAACAGGAGTGGCCAGAGCAGCCATTACGACGACAGCTCTTCTATGAACAGCATCGACTATGCCAGCACCCACAAGTCTACTGAAACCAAGAAGTCTGTAGAGCGACCTCGCGCTGGAGTTCTCAAGACAGTCGGTGGCAGTGACGAGCCTGAAATGCCACGAGACGCCGGTTATGACATCCCGGACATTAACTTTGGGCCGACCATTAACTACGGTGCCACTCAACAGCACAACAGAACACCTGGTGCTCTGACTCCTGGATCAGACCCGGCTCAAAGACCTTATTCCCCTGCGGGCCAGGCGCCCACACCGCCGGCGCACAAGTCATCTGGATCCCATGGATCCCAGGGATCTCATGGACGCAAAGATTCCGAAGACATGAAGCGAATGATGGCATGGCAGCCAGGTGCATCGGCACCACCGTCCGGCTCCCAAGGCCTCAGTGCCGAGCAGTTTGTACAGCAGAGAGCGGCCCATGCTCGCAGCGCCTCTAGCAACACGCTGAGTGGAGGTCGACCTACGACGCCTGGTGGATCAATGAAGCGTACCAGTTCTTACGACATGCTTCAGGGCCTGCAAGGTGGCTCAGGTCGGCATTCACGAAATAGTTCAGTTGACTTGCTGTCCCGTCCCGGGTCACGCGGCGCGAACTCGGCTCTCAACTTTGCCAGCCCGGGAGATGCACCCACTCATCTCAGCGCTCGCGAGCAGGAGCAGGTTGCTCGTCTGACGGGAGCGCCATTGATCAGTGTGCCCGGGCATCAACGGCAGGGGTCTCAAGGCTCCGCCATGATGGGACATCAAAGACAAGCCTCCTCTGGTTCGGGGTTGGTCGCCGCTATCGAAGCCCGAGAACGTGAGAAGCAGCAGATGAAGCAGGGCATGAGCAGCCAGGCGGTGCAGCACGCGATCAATCAGCGACAGCAACAACAGGCTGCCATGGCATACCAACAACAGGTATCTCAGCAGCACCAGCAACAGCTGGCTCAACAACAGATGGCGCAACAGCAGATGGCCCAGCAGCAAATGATGCAGCAGCAGATGGCACAGCAGCAGCAAATGGCTCAACAGCAAGCAGCATACCAGCAACAAGCCTATCAGCAGCAGCAACAGCAAATGGGCGGTGCATACAGCACCATGGGTCGAGGAGGCGGAGGCGGGCAGTATGGCGCTGGGGGAATGCCATATGGCGCACCCCAGCAGCAGGCGGGAGGTTACGGACAACCAGCCAGTTTCTCGCGGCCGCTCCGGACACCAACGCAGGTTGACCCCCGGTTCGTGCCACCACAGGGTCAGTATGGCCCGGCGCCCGGATCTCAACAGACGCCGCGCAATGTCCACCCACAGTACCAGGGGCAGGCATTTTAAGTTATGAATGACGATGGAGCGAAATTGACAAGATGATGGGGCCTCTAGGTAGATGTGGTATGTGAAGGTCTGGAGAACAACATGAACGTGGAAAGACTATATGAAGCAGGCACTGATGCATGCATACACGGGCGTTTGGAGGATGTAAGAGTAGAGCGAACGGTCGAGAAGCAGCCTTGCATATCATGGTGGGCATAGGAAGGAAGCATCTGCATTTATTTAGGAAAAGCAATAAACAAGATAGATGCATGTTGAAACTGGTATATTTTGGACCTTGGCGTTGTCTGTGTCGGTAAATACGAGAGAAAGTGAGTTCAAGAAAGATGTGCTCAGCAATTGAGTTCTCAACCTCAGTTGCGGCGCTGAGTGAGTGGTTGTCAGAGGCTGGCTTGTCACGGATGAAGCCATCGACCAAAGTCCCCGGTGGCCTCTCGATCGGTGGAGACTGTGGGGCCTGGGCGAACCTGAGACTCCCTGGCAGGCGTCGACGTCCAGTGACTTTTTCTATCCAGGCCGACTCTGAAGGCGAGTCTCGAGGCCGGGTATTGTCTATGGCGGCTGACCGTTGACGTTGGCTGGGGCATCTCCCGTAGGCTGTGACGATGCGCGTGACCTGAACGCGCCTCAGGTTTCTTTTCGCGGACTCGACTCGCGTGAATTCGGGAGAAGCGAAGAGAAGAGAACGTGACGTGACCCTGTTGACAAAGGCTGGTTTCTGTGTAATCAGATGAGCTTGGTTGCTGAGGCATCCATCAAGCAGGGGTCTTTCGTTGGTGATCACGGCACTTGGATTCACTTCCCCGCCGCTGAGGAATTGCTTTGTAGGCGGTTCATGGCGCCAAAGTCGCTAAAGAGGCGGCCCCCAGGAGACATCAGAGGGTGCCTAATTGACCTGTGAAGGGCCTGAAGCGCTGGCCAGGTGAAATGGGATCCATGGATTGATAGGTTCCCTCCATGCCTGGTTGTTAGTTCTCTCACCCTCATTCACTGAGAGATCGGCCCTAGCCAACCAGGGCCAGTGAAGGAAGTCGTTAGACTGTCGTGACGTCCCTCGTCCCTTCCTTCAGTGCTTGTGGTTTCTTTTTCCATCCCGCTCCCCTCTCTTGGCTCTCGATTCC
This sequence comes from Fusarium vanettenii 77-13-4, assembly GCF_000151355.1. Lineage (NCBI taxonomy): Eukaryota > Fungi > Ascomycota > Sordariomycetes > Hypocreales > Nectriaceae > Fusarium > Fusarium vanettenii. The sequence goes on from NW_003315881.1 coordinate 2,014,867, forward strand.
TCCATACATCTCTGCCTCTTTTTTTGTTTTCTTTCTTACTTACTCTTCTTCCTCGCACAAGACAACTCCGACGCGACCGAGCAGGGATAAACCAACAGCTTTCCCCAACTTGTCCCACGTACAGAAAGCGATCGATCCTGCCTGCGCCCAAAACCTCCCGCCTTGAACGTTTGCGCCTGCGGCCGCCGCGCGACTCTCCTCCACGATCTCACCCGTTGCACCGTCGCAGCCTTTGATAACTTCCAAAACGGCAATCTGGCATTGCTTCGCGGCGTAGGCTGCTCGGGTCGCTCCCAATGGACGGCGACGAGCCCACGCAAGGTGCGTTTCCCCTCCGACTCGATCCAACTCCTGTCCAGGCTGACCTAGGCTCCCAACAGCAACCCAGAATGTCCTCGACCCACGCCGAGTCGGGAAGCAGAATTCGGGCTTCTCAGACGAAGACATCTCCGACATAATATGCGTACTCTACCCCCATTCCGACTCGGCCCGCCTCGAGCTTCAGCGTCTGGTCCAGGAGGACTCTCCTCACATCATCGGTAAGGACGAAGCGGACGGTGTCGAACCGGACTACGACTTCGAGGATCAGGCCGGTCGCTTTCTCGCCAACCCGACGAATACTGGCAGCCATGCTATCATCCTCCGTCTCTCAGCCCGACTCAACAACCCTTCGGCCGGCTTCGTCTTTGGTCGCAACCCAGGGCGTTGCGATATTGTCTTCAAGCACGACCCGCTCAAGAGAGTCAGCAACATTCATTTTCGCATCTATGTGAACGAGTATGGCTCGGTCATGATCGAGGATCAATCTACCAACGGTACTTGGGCCGACGGCCACCTGCTGACCGCCCATGCCAATGCGAACGCCAGAGGAAACACTAATCCTCCCCTGACAAAATGGGTCTTGACCTCGGGCTCTATCATCAAAGTCTACCTTCATCAAGAGGCTAGGGACCTCACCTTTCGTGTCCGCATTCCGCGCCGTGACGATGGGTACGATCAGGCTTATACCGACAAAGTCGAGGCTTTCTTCACGCGCCATCAGCTGAAGAACCAGACCGAAACCATCACTCCCGGGCCCGGCGGTCACGTTGACCTCTTCAAGGATCCCGTCCAGGCCCGATTTAAGAGAGAAGGGACTGGCGAGATCACGCAAGCCAACTCGCGATCACCACGCAACAGAAGAGAGACTCAACGAGAGTGGACGGGCTCTGGAAAGTACAATCGAACCGGATCAATCGGAAAGGGAGCGTTTGCTGTGGTTCACAAGGTGACTTCCAAATATGACGGTCTGCCCTATGCGGCCAAGGAGCTTGAGAAGCGCCGCTTCATCAAGAACGGCGTGTTGGACCAAAAGGTTGAGAATGAGATGAAGATTATGCAGCGGGTACAACATGTGAGTTCTCGAGGCTGCTCTCATATCCCTACTGGAACTGAAACTGACCGCGAGTTGTAGCCCAACATTGTTCGCTATATAGAGCACTTTGAGTGGGATGACCGGTTGCTCATCATCATCATGGAATACGTTCCAGGGGGCGATCTGGGCAAACTCATCTCGGACCAGGGTGCTTTGACCGAAGGCGTTGTTCGGATCATGTCAGCACAGCTATTGAGTGCTTTGGGATACTTGCATGCCAACAACATCACTCATCGAGATGTCAAGCCCGACAACATTCTCATCAACTCGCTGAACCCTATCGATCTCAAACTTACCGACTTTGGTCTGTCAAAAATGGTGGACAGCGAGCAGACCTTCTTGCGAACTTTCTGCGGAACATTGCTCTACTGTGCGCCAGAGGTGTACACCGAGTACGAGGAGTATGACGACGACGGAGTGCGTAGTCGAGGTAAGAGGATGCGGCGCGCACCCCGCCAGAGATACAGCCACGCGGTAGACATTTGGTCGCTGGGCGGCGTGCTATTCTATACTTTGACAGGCTCGCCTCCTTATCCCGTCAAGAGCGGGATCAGCTATTCTGAGCTGTTACATAAGATTATGACGACCCGACTGAATATTACGCCTCTGCAGCGAAACGACGTTTCAGAAAACGCCATCGAGTTTCTTTGCAGAATGCTTCAGAGACGGCCCGAGCACCGTGCAACGGTCAAGGAACTGGAGAACCATCCGTGGTCCACTGGCATGGAGTCGGTAATAAGCGCGTCACAATCGTTCGATGAGATCTCAGAGGATGAGGATATGCTCGGCAACTTTTCACAGCTTCAGCAGCGTCACTACGAGGAAGACAGAATCAGCGACTCCATGGGCGAGGAATCAGAAAAGGAGAACTTCAGCGGGCGACCAGAGACACAACAACCGAGACTATTTGGTGAAGTAGGCATCTCTGCGATTGGCAGCTCAGGTGTAATCCCAGAAGACTTGCTCAACCTGCAAGCGAGCAACCTCAGTGAAGGGCAAACCGAAATCCTAGGCAAGGATGTGGACGAAGCCTACCAGTCAGACGATTCTGCCACGCCAAGGAGTAGGAACCGCCGAACTCATCGTCAGACCAACATTTCTATCGCCCAGAATCAGTCGGATGATCAGCTGCAGAGTCTGGTGGAAGATGTGGCTTCTCAGAGCTTGGGAGGCAATGACTCCGTCGTGCAGAACCTTGCACCACCCTCGAACTACTCTTTGCAGTCGGCGGAATTCAACACTAGCAAACGCAAGCCCCCTTCACAAGATACAAGCGATGAGTTCGACAGCACCCCTGTCGGAAAGCCCACTATGAAGAGACTCAAGTCCGAGAACAATATCGAGAACCTGGCAAATGAGAACGTGGAGGAGTACAAACTGCTGGCCCAGGTGCCGCAGATCGAAAGACTGGGCTCAGGACGACAACTCGACGGCCCTTACAACAAGCAGGGCTTCTGGGAGCAAGATAAGGCAACTTGGCATTTCAACTACCCGGAGATGACTCACCTTCAATACAACGCCTTTCAAAAGGCTGCTGTTGAGAGGAGCGAGGAGTTTGCGCCAGGAAAGACTCCTCTTTGGGGTCTAGCTATGAAATACTTCCCCCCTGTTCCACGGACAGGAGGACGAGCCACACTCGGCCGGTCGAATTCACGGATGCCTCTGACTTTTGAGAACCAGGGCACAACTGATGACCCGATGGAGTTTCCACCGACCGCAGCCCCCGTTGACAACTCTCAGATCCCTGATACCCTCCCTGTGCACAACGCAATCATTGTGCCAGTTCCGGAAGAGGAGCCCAACAGACAAGCCGTGGGGATGTTCGAGTCCCACCCTCAGTCATGTCTCCCCATTTCGTTTCCTGTCACTGACACGCTGGTGTCATTCGGGCGTGGACCGGCGAATACCGAGGTGTTTGAGGACAAGTTGGACGCACGAGTACCCAAGTACGCACTGAAACTGCTGCTTTGGAGAGACGGAGATGGCTTTGACCCTGCAAAGGACCCTGCCAAGGTACCCCCTCCATGGCTTCGAAATGGGGGTGACCCGAACTCGTACTGCTTCTACATCTCGACAAAGGCCTCAGTTGGAATTCACATCAATGGCTACTTGCTTGCTTCGTCTGATGCAAAGAACCATAGCGGACCAGCACACCACTGGGCTCGAGTCTACAACGGTGACTCGATAGCAATTTGGGGCTCGGACGGCAACGGCAAGCAAACCACGCTCATCTTTCGGTGCTTCTGGGGTGCTTCTGCCCAAGAACGCGGAGAGGACAAGTCGCCGAGGCTAGCCTCCGCAGCCCTTGCCCAGAAGCTGGACGCTGCTTGTCAGAAGGCAGAGAAGCGCATCAAGGATGTGGCGGAGAGGAAGAAGAGGGGCGAGCAGATCAAGGCGGATTGGGAAGAACGTCTAGTTCACGTGGAACGGGAGCGTGAACGCAGCCGAGCATTCCAGGCGAAGCGACTGGAGGCGATTGAATATCTTACCACGATCTCAAGACAGACGCCGCTTTCGCGAATGGCTTCACCAGCAAGCGCGCCCCCTACGAGCTATGTATTCGGGGCGCCTATGTCTCGCCTATCTCCAGACAAGGAGAACACCATGCCCATGCCATGAAGAATGGCGAAACTACGAAATCGACTACAGGAGCTTCTTTCATCGTTGGGCTCTTGGGCACATTACACAAAAGCAAGCGCGTCATTCGGGAACATGGGAGGAGCAACGGGCTGTGTTTGTGGGATTAGCATTATGGAAGGGTAATCGGGCACGGCCTCGGCAGGCGAAGACAAGAATCATGATTGCTGTTAGAGTGGTATTTTGGAATCGCCTTTGGGCTCATCCTCAACGGACGACGGACGGCAACTTGGCATGGATGGGTTAGGTACTTACTTTGTGGGGGTGTACATGGGTTAAGACAGAAAAACTACCTAAATAGAAACTGAAATATGATGTAAATGATTCTGTGTCTGTTGTGTGATGGTGAACAAGTGGTTGTTGTCACGGCACTTGAGGTGTTCTCATGAGATAGGGGTAGTTTGTAACAAGTCACAAGTGACACCTAGTAGGTGATTTGACAAATCGTTTATCTCATCAAGCTCTCTTGACCACTTGGCAAGCTAGTCTAGATGATGAAAACTAATCATACAGCAATAGCCGCTCACGGCATTAATAGTAATAGTACAGTGTCATAACCTCATTCATTCCCTTGGTTCACCATGTCCGTCCAGAGATCAACTCTCACCCTTCCAACATATATCATTCATAAGTCCCTTCCAAAAAAGTCAAATATTCGTCATCACGTCTCTTGTCGAGACGGTTGCCTCTGTAGCAGAGCTTCAGGGCGCGTGTGCAGGTTGTAACATTACTGAGAATGGAACCTAGTTGAGAACCACAAAGCCTTAGGCAGAGTCGCTGTCCGAGGTAGGGTGAAGCGCGAGCTTGCCAGCAGTGGCAAGGTTCTCTTCGGTGTCTTCGTCCGAGGTGCTAAAGTCTCTGTCGGAGCCATCCTCATCGTCGTCCGTCTCGACAGAGGAGGCGTCAGAGAGGGTGTGGTACTCTGTTGAATCGTCTGTTAGCAACGGAAAGATGGTACAAGTGTGTATCTCGGCGAGCTTACCAAGAAGATCATTCGCGCAATCAGAGGAGATCCCGCAGAAGGAGCCTGCTTCCTCGACAATGGGGACGGGGTTGAACCCGTTGTTCCAGTAGAACTCGTCCGGCTTGCCAGGGGAACTGGGAGGGTTGCTCTGCTTAGCTGACTGCTCAGAACAGCCATCAGGGGCGCTGTAGTAGGAGAACCCAGCAAACCGACGCTTGCGAGGGGTGTAGTAGGGGTTGCTTCCAGCATCGTCTGTAGTCGGAGGGTAGAAGTCACTATCAGTAAAGGCTGTGTTGACGTTCGTGTAAGGCTTGGGCCCAGGGCGGGGTGTCCCATAACCGTTGGCCGACTTGTAAGCGCTGAATCCTTCCTGGTAGTCTCCAGAAGCCTCATTGAAGTCGTGACCTGAGTGATGGCGGCCAAAGGGACTAGCCCGACTTCCAGGGGTAGTCGACGCCTTGTTCTTGGACTTGTTGAAGAAGGAACCGAAGCCGCCGCCCGAGGGGAGGAAGGATGGCAGTGAAGTAGTAGACTCCAAGTACTCCTCATAGTGATTATGAGTGCCCTTGGACTCGTTGGCAGTGTTGTTAAAGGGGCTTCGGAACCCACTCTCGTCTGCAAACTTGGTCTCGTGGGGAGATCTGGGGTTAGTATAGAAACCACGGTCTTCGGATCGATCAAAGTCTCTGCTGAATGCGCCCTGGGAGTATCCTTTAGAAGGAGTAGTGGTTCTGAAGCTTTCAGGGGTTCGGAAACCGGATCCTGGACTCTTCATCGAAGACCGGCCACGATGTGGGTGAAGGTAGTCGCGGGTATCCTGGTCCTTTTCGCGGGAGCTGTCATAGCCAGACCTCTGGCGAGAGATAAGAGGCGAGCTGGGAGGTCGAGAATATCTCTTGTTGTCCAGGGGAGTGTCAGCCTCAGCCTCAGAAGCCTCGGTATCTGTTGGCAGAGTCGTTCGAATGTCGACAGAGTTCTTGAACCGCACGGTCTTGCTGCCAGATGACTTGGATGAGGTCGGGATAGAGTCACCGGATCTATCGGACTCAATGGACGCCTCTCGAGGTCGAGAATTCTCGAATAGTGGTTCCTTATCCCGTCCGGGGCGCTCCAAGGGCGATCTCTCTTTGGCCAAACGAGACGAGGTTCTACCACGCTCACGCACATGTGCTTCATCGAATGGAGTGGGAGTTTGTCCTCGAGAATGATACCCTGGCGCGAGATCTTCGATGTAGGGTGCTCGGTAGTTGGCAGGCTTCTCGGGTCGAGGAATAGACTCGGCATCTATCTGCCCAGAAGAGCGGCGCTGAGCTCTGCGACTAGCAGATCCAGTGACACGAGTAGGATAATCCGGGGACAGAGGGGAGACATCTCGATGGTTCGGACGAGCGTCGTTAGGACTAAGGGGCTCGTAGCGTCTGCCACGAGCTTCCTTGTACCGAGCTTCCTGGCGTCGAGAAGGAGTCTCTCTCTTGGGGACCGGAGACTCGTGGATCTGGTCCCTGCCGCGGTGTTTCTTGTCCGTCGTGCTGTAACGTCGAGGAGAGGGGGCTCTTCTATGCGGAACTGGAGACTTGAGAAACTGCTCTCGAACACGAGACGGTCCACGGGTGCTCGCACACTGAGGGACCATGGAGTCGGTTTCTTCATCAAGGCAAGACTTTAGAGTGAACCACTTTGCCTCTTTGTCTGGAGAACCCTTCAATAACATTGTTAGTGAGGAGTCCCAAAGGTGTCATGTAAGAACTCACTGTGCCAAGGACAGACATCTCCACAAGGCCGATATCGCCTTGAACCTCAGTCCGGCAGGTGCTGCAATAGTTTCGGAGGATGGGCTCGCCTGGAAGGATGGGGTGCTCCTTGTGAAACTCTCTAGATCGCACAGATCCGCAGCTGAAGCAAAAGTGGTAGCGCTCGGCCACCCCTCGCTTGACCATCATGTCATGGCATTTCCCACATATACTGTACTTTCGTACTCCAACCGGAGGACAGGGATACTTTTGTTGGAATTTTTCGGAGCGAGAGGCGCCGCAATAGTGACAGAAGTGAAATTCTTTGTTCCTGCGCTCCGGGCTCTGCTCTCCTTGGCTCTGTAGTTCCTGCTGAATGGACCTCTTGGTGACTTGATTTTCACCGAGAGGGGTCTCGGATGGAAACTGTGGTGATTTGAGTCTAAGCAGAGGAGAGCCGGGCGTGGTAGATGTCGACGGGAGTCTGGCATGCATCGTGACCTTGCCCGATATTGCCTTGTTCAGTGTCGAGTTGAGCTTGTCTTGGAGAGAACGAAGGTCTCGACGTAGAAGCTGATTGGCGGGCTGCTTTGAGAGATCCGTCATCTTTCCGTCGATACGCTTCTGAATGCGCTGCAGTTCTTTGGCGTAGGGCCCCGTGTCTTCAGCCAAGTCAGAAATGGTGCTTCCATGGCTTCGCTCCTTGGGCTTCTCGATTGGTGACTCAGAACGAGGTGGCGCGGCGGTAGGTTGCGCAATGTCGCTGGTGAGGTACTGGGCCGTCTGGACCGGCACCTGAACAGTCGATGGTTGAGTTGGTACAAAAGCAACTGGGTTTTGATAGTACACTTGTTGCTGCGGTCGAACAGGCACAGCACCAAAAGGTTGATTAAGATTAGACGCAGAAAAAGCCGAAGCTGAAGCGGGAATAGTACACTGGTTTCTCGGCTCATGAATGGGTATGAGAGGCGGGAATGTTGCTGAAGGTCGTACACAAGAAGCAACGACATGCTTGGGCATGGCGTAGGCAGATGGCCGACGAGTGGTCGAAAAGGAGGTTGAGGACCTCTTGGAGTTGGAGAGGGAAGAGGAGGATCTTCGATGGTGGTGATGGTAGTGTCGTCTCTTGGAAAGGCTCTTCTTCTCCTTCTTGTCCTTGTCCTTGTCTCTCTTCCAATGCGAAGGACGTCTCTCGGTGCGGACCTCTTCCTCGTCGTCAGAGGCGGAGCCCTCAGACTGTGAATCTAATTCGTCTTCGTTATCATCATCTCCAGAGTCGTATTCAATCCTAATGCGACCATTCTTGCCACCAGATCGTCCGCCAGGCGTGAATGGGAGGCCAAAGGCCGCAGCCAGGAGGTCAACATTCGGACCACGCCGGCCGCGAGCCTTGCTGAAAAGGCCCATAGTTTGGTAACCCAGGAGTAGCACAAGAAGGCGGAAAAGGTCGCAGTCTCTGTCTATTCGGTGAAGAAACAAGTCTAGGGGCGGATCGGTTTGAGGTCAAATGAGTGACTGTGGTGGGTGGTAGATGATAGGGGTGAGATGGAGGAATGAGGTTGGAGATGTGAGGTTCAGATTGAAGGCTTTGGCCCGCAAGAACCAAGAGAGACGCGCTATGGACTCTTGGATCTCTTTTGCCTGGCTAGAGGGCCCGTGTGCGCGTCGACTTGTCTGAACAGCTGTTGCCAGCTGGCGGAACTGGCAGATGTCAGTATGCACTGCCACCCACCAACCACTGACGGTCTTTGATTTTTCGAGAATTCAAAGACATACCTTGGATGATAGAATGCTTTTGATGACTTTGTCAGTCTCTTTGGTGACCTCGCCGCTCAAGTCTGGAAATAGGGGTCAGTGATGACCCTCACAGCCGTTTCACCCAACTCAACTGCCCAATGCTCACACAAAGGCGCAGAGACTGGCACAATGACTAGTGTCTGATTTCCTCGACGTATCAATCACTTCAAAGACCTTCTGGTTGAATCCTTTGCTGTGGCTCGGGTCGATCAAAGCTTCGTGACCGCGGAATCTCGGAGGTGAAAGCTTTGTTGGTCGACTCAAGGCGAAGAAGTGTGACGATGATGACAGTTGCGAGTGCAAAGATGAAGATGAACAGATGTGAGTTCAAAGAGATGGAGAGAAGCAGAGATGGCCTCGTTGGAAGTTGTGTTAGCTGCGCCTTCTTTCATTTTCCCGTCTTGTGCTCTTGCCCGTTCCCTTTCACCCTCCGTTTACATGGTAATACTCTAACAATTCATCACAGCAAACGGCCGCTTTGTCTTTAAGAAACAATGTCCTATTTCGTTGTGCTCTGGCTGCTCCGCCTATTGCGTTTGAAGACAATGAACTGTAACATCGCAGCAAACGAACGCTTCGTCTGCGTGCAGGTAGCTTGCCATTTTGGGAGCCGACTACATAACACTAGCACAAAGAAATCCGGCCTCTTCCACGCCAGCTTCAGTCAAAATAATACAGTGATATACATTTCGAATGCGCTTTTGTCTACATGCATCCCATATGGGCATCCTTTATCCTTTCCCTATGTAATCCCGCGCAAACCTACTCAACTCCATCTAGTCAACCCGGAGAACACGGGCGCCCCTCTTCTTCTGCGACTTCTTCTTCTTCTGGCCACGGTCAAACGCCGCAGCAGCCGCGTGGTCACGGCCAACGTTGTCAAGGTCCTTGACCTTGTAGATGCGGATGATCCAGTTCTCGCTGGTGAAGGCCTCCTCCATCGTGTTAAGGATGGGGCCCTGGTCAGGCAACCGGACACCACGCACGCGATCAGCAACCTGACCAGCGGGGAACAGGCTGGCGTAGTTGTAGTACGACATCTTGTACCTAGAATAGTTGTTAATACCAAGCTTCCCCAAAAGCAAGAGTAATACTCACATCAAGCTGTTCTTCATTGTCTCGGTGGCATCGGCATCCACCTTGTACTCGCCACGGGGCGTGAAGAAGTTGCGCTCCTTGACCTCATCGGGCCAGATACCCTCAGCAATACGGACCATCCAGAGGAACTTGTTGATATCATCTCCCGAGTATCCGAGGAGACCGCCAAACACAATGAGGACGTAGTCGACCTCGTGCTGGCGCATGATGGGGTAGCTGACCTCCTCACGGGAGCTCATGGCCTTGCCCACAGTCGCGATGTGCGTGTTGTTCCACGTGTTGTTGTCAACGAGAGTAGGGCGGTCCGCCATACCACCAATCTGGTAACCGTAGTCCCACCACGACATGATCTTGGCATCCTCCTTGGTGTTCTGGCGAAGCCACTGGTACGCCTCTCGGTAGTCATCAATGATGTGCTGGCTACCATCAGGCATTCGGCTGGCCAAAACGACCGAAGGCGACGAGTAGGCATTCGAGGTGACCCAGGTGCAGTGGGTCACAAACATGAGCAGGTAGACGGTCATGGCAGCAGTCACAACAATCTTGGAGAGCGTCGTGTAAATGCCAACCTTGGGCTTCTGCGTCGCTCGCAGACCACCCTTGGCAGTCTTGGAGGCGTCACCAGCCTTGGCAACATCATCGGCGCTGGGGGTCTTGATCTGAAGATAGGTGTCGAGAACCTGAGAGACCGCAATGGCAGCAGCAACACAGACGACGGGAGTCAGAGTCAACATGAGACGGACCATGACACCGGCAAAGTAGCTGGCGAAGAGAGAGTAGACGACAACAAAGACATGCTCATCCCGCAGATTCTGGAAGCACATGTAAACACCCGCGGGGAAGAGCCAGATGAGGAAGTTGAGATCAAAGAAGAAGGATGGCCAGGCGGTAGGCTGGTGCTCCGAGACGGAGGCAATGATGGGAATGTGAATCTTGGCGTAGCTGGTATCCCAAAGAGAGTAGAATCGACCGTTCCAGGGGGCAATGTATCCAAGAGAGGTCAGGCCGACGACGCCGGCGACACCAACGCCGAACACCGCGAACAAGATAGTGTAAACGAAAGTTTGGAACTGCTTGCCAGAAATGGCAGATCGAACGTACTGGATGAAGCCGATCAACTGAACAAAACCAAAGATGCCTAGAGAATATTAGAATTGGAGCACAGCTGGTGCTTCTGAATGGATCATACCTAGTGCAGGCATATGCTCGCTGGTCTTGACAGGCAAGAAACCGACAAAAGGAATTTGCATACTAGCCAACGTGCCGAGCGCGTACCACGTTGTGTAGCTGACGTACAGGCGAGTGCTATATCGACCCATGGCAATCAGAGTGAGGGCGTGCACAGGAAGCAGACATGTGATGAAGGCATATCCACCCCATGAGGCGACCATGTAGCCGTAGGATAGCGCGCAGAGCGCGCCCCAGAGCATTGAGCCCAGCTTGAGAGCCTTGATCCAGAGGAAGAAGGTAAAGACGAGGAGGAAGATGGCAATGGCCTCGTTATCATAGCTGCCAGCAACAGATCGCGAGATGTAGCCGGGGGCGATTCCCATAAAGATGGCAGCAAGAAGACCAGCGGATGGCGAGGTGGTCATCTCGTTGGTGAGAAGATAGGACGCGTAGGCAGTCAGGCCCGAGCAGGCAGGGGCGAGAAGAACGCAAATGTTTCGAATGTCGACGGGGACAGTGAGGTAACGAAGGGCGTGGTAGATGACGCCGCTCGTCACCATGAGTCCAGGATAGAGGGTGCCTCCGGTAACCCGCCCGAGAGGATACCATGTCCGGTCATCAAACCAGTCCCAAAACTTGTAGAATCCATTGGCGACCAAGTATTTCGTCGCTCGGAAGTTGAACCACGGGTCGACTATCATGGGGTTAGCTCGACGGCCTCGACGCCTCGTTAGTATCTGGGGATGGACTAACACTCGTGGATAATGCTTTCAAAACCTGCGCGCAACGAGTTAGCAGTCGATTCTTCATTGAGAGCCTGTGCTGGAGAGCTTCTCCCACAGCGCAGAGCGTGTATCATGGGCAGGGGAAAGACTTACGAATCACAGAGAAAAGACGACTGGAAATGGCAGCGCCGGCAATGAGAAGAAGGATGATGACCCTGAGAAAGGTCCTCGTGTCTTTGCCGGTCACCGCGGAAAGCACATCTTGGTTGTTGGCCGCCATGATGAGCTGCGATTGTCGACGATGGTTGCCCCTTGGAGTTGATGCAACTTGTCGAAGACAGACGAGACGGGGTCGAGATGTTGAAACTCCACTGGGGAAGCAAGAAGGACAGCTTGGAGCTTATGCCAGCTGTGGCCACACACACCACAGCCACAGGGGAGGAAGGTGGATGGGGCCGTTTGAGGTACGTACCTCTCTTTCCTTTTATGAGGCAGCGCGCGTCCCCCCGTGAGGTGGCCCCGTCCCCTCCCCTCCACTGCACGGGCAGCCGGGGCGCCCGCCGGAGCCGCAGTTTCGCCGGCTCTTCCCCAGGAGCTCAGTTATCCAATGACGACCAGGTCATTCTACGTCAACCTGATGAATCGGCCGAGAGGGGGAGTGATGGTAGAGCTACTTGCGTTTCAATTAGCTTGGAAGAGTCCATTGAAGGAGATTTCGCCCATTGAAGGTCGAAATGACAATTGCTGACTGTCTTGGCACCTGCAGCTCATCATATGCCTGAAATATTGCTCAATTGCTGTCTCTGCCCTTTGCACCATCTCAATGGCAAAGATCAGCTCCAATTCCAGCTTGTACTCCCTTCACTTCCAGACAATCCAGGTGCAGCAAGTTGTAACCCAAGCCATTGACGTTTTGTCGTCTAAAGTTGTTATATTGTACACCCGTACACTTGTGTAGCAGGGACCTAAGGAAACATCTATGCAGGACCGCCACGTATATCCTCAAATCATACACCGAGTCTTGAGTCGAGGCTCGAGGCTCGGATTATGCCTCCGGTGGATTTGTTTCCCTACGGTTGGCCGACCTTTTCGCCCGTGACTTTCCATCTGTTCTTCCGCCTCATCCACTCTTACGCTTTTCCCTCTGCCACGACCCCATCTTAAGGGTTCTCCTTGGCAACCTTCAGCAGCAGCTTCTCGAGGTCGAACTTGGGATCCGCGGGGTCGGTAATCACTGTCCAGAGTTAGCCCAGGGCATCCTCAACGGTCGGGATGCATGAGATGCAAAATGCCGCCCCCAATTGCTCCCCAGGGGGGCAGATTGGGTTGGGCAACGATGCCAGAGCCGACATACCAGAGTCAGCAGATGATGTAGGGTTCTTCTGCTTCGCAAACTCCGCCTTGGCCTGCTGGATCAACTTCTCCTTCTTCTCGTACTCGTGCTGGGCGTGCTCGGCTCTTTGGGCAGAGAAAATAGCCCGCTGGTGGGTGAAGCCGTAGAAGACGCCCAGGCCGAGGGCGGACCACCGCAAAACCTGGAAATAACTCAATTAGCCTCGTCGTCAAGGCACGTAGCGATTGTGCTGCCCAGAAGTTCGCGTTTCCGGCGTTGTCGAGTGCTCGGGGTCGGGACACGGTCGAGCGGGCGGCCGAATCGGCGTGGATAAGGAAGGATAACACGCACGTTCACTCCGGTCGAAGCCATTGGGGAATCGGGTCGCAAAAACTGCGCGATCGAGTGGGAAAGCGAGAGGATCGGTACAGACGATAGTCGTGGGTCGACAATGGCTTGTCAATGGACCCTGTCGGGGGTGGCTCGAGGGAATTAGGTGCGTCGGCTTGAGGTGAAGAATTGAAAAGATGTCGGGAAAAGTCGCAGTTTTTCCAGGTTTCGCTGTAAAACCAAAAAAGCAGCCGCTGGCGGCTGGGAGCTCGGGCGAACGACGGGAGCTGGAGCCAGTGACAGTGAGCCGGCCGGCGGGATCACGTGCCAGGCTGAATCTCAATCTTTCAGGTACGTACCGTTGAATTGGCACTCTCACTGAGCGCTGTCCCTGACTTGTCCCCTGTGCAGGGGCTCCCGGGGTGCAACTTTCCATGCTGGACGGGCTGTCGCATCCAATTGGACCCCCATTCAGCAGCTACTCAAAGTACTTACCAACTTTGTCCATACACTGCATCATTACTCAAACAACGCGGTCTCAACCACAAAGACGCGCCACGGTACAACGAGATCGGCTTGTCCTTTTCTCTCGTGTTACTATTAAACCACGTCCGCCCACGACTTGCGCCTCTGCGCCTCCCATCACCTGCGAATCCCGCCATCTATAGCTTCCCAGAGATCGACCTGTCCCGCGATGGGACCGTGGAACCTCCACCATGCAGCAACGTCGAGATGAAATCCTAGCAAAGAAAGCAAAGCTCGCGGAGCTTAAGCGGCAGAGAGAGCTTCGGGCCAGCCAGGCGACCGCCAGTCGCTCGAGCATAGGCACCCCTAGCGACGTTGGTCCCCTGATCCTCCACCGCCTTGGAATTAGAGCCCCTCGTTGACATGTTGTCTCTTCACCACAGTTGATATCCCCCACTCCCGGAAGAGCAGATAATCGCCGCGAGATCGAATCGCTCATCAATAGCTTGGTGGGCGACAGCAGACCTGGCTCCACCGTCACAGGAGGCGCTGCCTCTCCGGCCCCTCGTGGCAGCCGTCCGAACAGCGTATTGAGCGCTGGCGAACTCAGCAACGAGACTTCCGAATTCGCCTCTCCCGGTCATATCCAGCCTCTTGTGCTACCACCGAGCCTCACTACTGTTCCCCTCACCACCGTCTTCGAGTGCCCACCGTCTCCCGTAAAAGAGGTCTTCTCATACAGTAAAGGTGTTCAAACGACCGAGGAATGGACGACTCCCAACAGAACCAGAGCTCAGTCTCTCATTTCAGAAGCCGATGATATACCCGTAGCAACTTCGACGCCCAGCAAGAGGCTGAGCAGGAGAGAACGGGATCGAGAGGAGGAGCTTCGACAGAAGATCAGGGAAGAGGTGGAGGAAGAACTAAGGGCGACAAAGGAGTTCCTGACTGATGGTGTGGTGCCGCCGAGCACGTCGATGAACTATCCTTCAAGGAATCTCACTGCCGAAGAACTCGACGCCGTGGCGCAGTCAGACGAATTCGTCGACTTCCTGGAAAAATCCACCAAAGTGATTGAGAGGGCTCTTGATCAAGAGACGTACGATATTCTCACAGACTATGCGCTGCAAGGTCAAGATGTCGAGGATGAAGATGAAGAGACTGGCAATACTGGCGGCCGCGGAAAGCATAGAGTGAAGGAGGTGGCTCAATTCTTTGATGATCGGTGGTCCAAGAAGCGCATGATCAGCGGAATCGACTTCTCGCCCAAATTTAGCGAGCTTGTTCTCGCTTCTTACACCAAGAACCCAACGGCGCCCCACGAACCTGATGGCTTGGTTCAAGTCTGGAACCTTCACATGCAAGATCGCCCAGAATACGTCTTTACAGCGCAGTCAGATATCCTGACAGCAAAGTTCTCGCCTTACCACAACAACCTCATCATCGGTGGCTCATACAGTGGCCAAGTGTTGCTCTGGGATACAAGAGCAAAGGCGGCACCAGTTCAAAAGACCCCCTTGACTGGATACGGACACGCTCACCCTATTTACTCGGTCGATATCGTTGGTACTCAAAACGCCAACAACATCATTTCTTGCTCAACTGATGGTGTTGTGTGTGGTTGGACCATGGACGTGTTCGCTCAGCCTCAGGAGTTGCTCGAGCTGAAGAATCCCAGCCAGGCCAAGGTGGCTGTTGAAGATGTGAGCCCAACATGCCTTTCTTTCCCGGATACGGATCCTACATTCTTCCTAGTCGGCAGTGAGGAGGGCACCATCTTCCCCTGCCATCGATACGACCGAGCTGGTGCCAAGGCCGGCGTGGACAAGAAGATCAGCTACAAGGGACACACTGCACCTGTCATGTCGGTCGACTTCCATCCTGCCAGAGGCCCAGTGGATCTGGGTGATTTGGTCATCTCTTCATCACTGGATTGGAGCGTGAAGCTCTGGAAGGTTCGGGCACCTGCCGCAACCTCCACCATTGGCTCTGGCGATGGTACCATCTCGCCGCTGATCGATTTTGTGCGCGAGGATGTCGTCTACGACGCCAAGTGGTCACCTGTCAAACCCAACATTTTTGCCTTGGTAGACGGTGCCGGCTGGCTTGAGCTCTGGGATATCGCTGTCGAAACCGAGGAACCTGTGTCGCGGATATCACCCAGTGCTCGAAAGGACGGCAGAACCATGCTTTCAAAGAGTCTGAACAAGGTAGCATGGGAGCCCAATGATGGAAAGCGCCTTGCCACTGGTGGTATCGACGGTTCCCTAACAGTGTTTGAGGTGGCCAGCGGTCTAGGAGGCAAGGAGGCTTTGAAGAATGAGGACTGGGCAAACGTGAAGAAGCTTGTGAATAGACTTGAAGCGGTAGGGTCGAATGGCGCGTTGATGGATTAAGGAGGTGTGTTGGAGTATTGGCAGCATAGTGGGCGCATTTTTTGTGTGTTCAGGTAGTTGACCAGAGAAGATGATTGTATACCCCGTAAGATTTTATATCCTGTGAGAATTATCGAGCTTGTCTCATCCATCCCGAAGCTCTTCAGCCCCGATCACTCAAGTATAGACGCTACTCTCCAAGCCTTATTGGGCGAAGCCAGCTATGTAACATTCTTGGAGCTTTTGTCCAGTAGTCGAGAATCTATAAAACTTCATTAGTTCACACCATGTACTCCGTAATTTGTTGTGTTCGTCTGTTGACTGGCAAACCCCCTGTTGTGCTCAGTTGAGATTAGACGTCACGTGCATCAGATCCACCTGACTGTTTACCAACTTTTTCGCTTGAGCCTCAACAACTTTCCTCTCTACCTCCTCCCTACTCCAAAAACCACCTGAGATGAGACAGGCACGAGCGGCTCAGCACCGTTCGGCTGTTGGAGGTTCATCGCCTTCATGTGTCTGACCGTGTGGCGAGACACGGTGAACGGCGGTGACTAGTTGCATTGGTAAGTCTTTTTCCTCTTCTCGCGACTCATTGAACATTTCATGATGGCATTCATTTTTATGAATTCTGCAATTCTGAATGCCAATTTTGGCATCCTGTGGACAAACTCTAGCTGAAAATATTCAATCTCTTGCCTTTGTTGTCTGGTATATCCTAGATAGCATGCTAATTCACCAACAGATTCCCTTTCCAACTACTTTTAGGTCTCCATGGGCACACCCGCAGGGTAACGAGCACCAGCAGCCTCAAAGTTGTCCACCAGTGGTCGGATAGCCTGCATCTCCTCCTCGGTGAGCTGGAAGTACTGGGTGTTCTCCTTGACTCGGGCCGCTGCGCTGGCTCCCGGGATGGGGATGATGGTAGGAAGGTGATGACGCTTGCTGAGACCCCTCACCCAGGCAATTGCCAGCTGGGCTGGGGTGCATCCCTTCTTCTTGGCAAGAGCCTCGACCTCTTTGACGAGCTTGAGGTTGTGCTGAAAGGCTTCGGGCTGGAAGCGTGGCATGATGGAGACAATGCCCAATTCCTTGACCTCGGAAGCGTCCTTGAACCGACCAGAAAGCATCTATGGTAGTGATTAGAACTGAAGCTGCTTGCATGAAATTAATTTTACTTACACCACGGCCAATAGGCGCATAGGCCAGAATTGGGATGTCATGCTCGGCACAAGCTTCGGCAACCCCGTTCTTGAGGATATCGATGGAGAACATGCTCAGCTCAACCTCGGCGGCAACAATCTTGGTGATCTTGGCAGCGTCGTGGACGGTCTGGGCGCTGCACTCTGAGAGGGAGATGCCACCGATCTTACCCGTGTCGATGTACTCCTTCTGGATGACACCAAAGGTCTCCTCGAGGGGGACATTGGGGTCTCTCCTAGAGCAGGCAAAGGCGTCAACCTTCTTAGTCCCACCGAGCTGGCTGATGATGTTGTCGAGAGATCGTCGGATGCCCTCGGGTGTGCCGTTGGGCATGTGGTTGTCGAGATTGTGACCGCCCTTGATGACGAGAAAGACCTTGTCGGCATCCTCGGGATACTTGGTGAAGTAATGCTTGAGAATAGTCATGGAGTTGTACTCAGGTGTGCCATAGAACTCGGCGCCGTTCCAGACGTTGCAGCCGTTTTCGAGGGCGGTGCGCATGGCCTCGATGGCCTGGTCCAGAGGGGGTGGAGTAGGACGCCAGGTAAGGCCTATCGGTTGTCAGTTGGGATGCTATGTAAGTTGAGCACAGTGAGGTCATACCCATGAGGCCGTAGCCAAGAGCGCCGACTTCCTTTCCAAGAATCTGAGGCATGATGGGCTTGGTACGAATGAGGTTATACTGAGTAAAGGTCTTGGAGGAAGAGAAGATGGCTGAGGATGGTTGTCAATTGATGATGATGATGATGCTGAATGAATCCATTCTTAATGATTCAACCATCCATTTTATAGCCACTTCGTTCATCCTTCCATCGGTCTTGGATGCAAACTCCATGTGTATCATCGTCGGGTTTACAGCCTCGCCTGGTTAGATAAAGCCGTCAAGCTCCACGCCGCGTGCCGAGATCCGCCGGCAAGTTCCGCCTCATGCAAGGAGCATGGAGATAGGAGCAAGGCTAGGTTCTATAAACCCGCAATGGAAATAGTTGATCCCATCTATCGGGGTTGATTGTCAAAATGTCACCCTCTCGTATAGTAGCCAGTTGTATGACGCCTTATGAAGCATGCTAATTAGATTTGCCATAAACTGCCACCCTGCAACATTGACATCTAATCAGCAGGTAAATAAATTCATACATAATGTTAACACTCAAAATTTACTAAGTTCGTGAAGCATTCAATTATTTCCGTTCTTGGCTAGAACAATACGTGTTGCTATCCGCCTCATTCACAAAGCGAGACTGTCTGCATCTCTGGGGGCATCGGATTGAACACTGATATCTCTTGTGAGAAGCCACAGGATGAATAGCTCGGCGTGTATTCTACCGCCTGTACCTTGGTTGGGAAAGCTTCACTGCTTGAGCTGGTATCTCTTATTGGCTTCAGAATGAGGAGGATTCTTAGACTAACTACACTTAGTCCGACTACGGCGCCGGCGACTGCTCCACTGATGACGGCCCCGGAGGGAGCGGATGCTGCTTCCTCCGGCTCCTCGGCCGGCTGTGTCTTCTCTTCCTTTGCTGGTGTTGCACTAATAGATGGCTGGACCACGCCGCTGGCGGCTTCACCGCACATACTGATAGTATTCTCGTCAAAGACTCGCGGGTTGGTCGGCAACACCATTCATCTAGAGCTCTTTGACGTTGTGTTTGGTAGCCTGAGCCCTGCTGCGATCGATGTCGACAAAGGGCACGACATGCTGGTCGTTTGGCACCCGGATCTACAGACTCAAATTGAAAGCAATATCGCCAACGAACCTAATCAGAGTATTGGCTGGCACCTGGTAGTCAAGATTAATGAATCAACGTGCACTTTATCTGCATCAAGGAGACATGCTAAATAGTGGAGGTCGTATGAGGTCTGTGTGGTCGAACCCGGTCACTTGCCAACTTACGCGCCTGGCACCTCGAGAAGGAGTTGTCCTTGGGGGTCAATACGGCACGGCAAAGCAGGGTTGAAAGGGGAGATGCTCTCGCTAGAACATGACTGAAGTTGGTCCAAATGTCCGAGATGGTGACAGCCCCGAGTGCCTGTGTAGTCGTTGTAGACGAGGGGTGCCGCGTAGTTCCCTTTATCACCTTCTCCTCAACCTGCCCAAGGGAACCATCGACGGGGTCCCCAATGTCGCCGGCTTTCTCAACTGTGGATCACAGCCGCGGCGTAAGATCAAGAGACACACTTGACGCCATAAAGCCTGCACATTTCAAAGCTTATTGCGCGCCCGGAGCGCAGTTCAAAGAGGCAATTTCCACGTTGTCAGGTCGTAGCGAGCAACAATTCGAGTGCATGGCCGTGTTTCAACAGGGATTTCTCCCGTATCGCTCCCGTCCCGCAGCAGATCCGGTAGGAACTGCGGATCCGCCAAGACCTGTCTTTGCCTCTTTACTGGCTCTGCACTGCTAGCGCCCGTCTGCACCCACTATGGCTTGCCTTGCAGACAGCCAATGAATTGGCGTAATCACATTTTATGGCCCGCAGTCGCTACCGGATCTGCTGAGGGAGTCGATGAGGGCATGCAAGTGTTGAACAAAGAAGCCCTGCAAAGTACTAATTCGTCATGTTCGTATAGGCTTTTAATCGAAATGGTTGCATCCTGCGGCTGCGGTCGGCGGCAATTCACAAGCGCCATGTTTATCGCGTAGACCCTTCCTCGGGGAGTCGGGGGGCAGATACATTCGGTACTAATTCCCCCAACTACCCATACCCAGCGCGAGGCCAAATAGTTCCATTCCTAAGCGTCTCTCATTTCCCGTCGACGAGTTTGTCGACTTTCTCTCTTTTCTTTAACCCTTTTCCTACCAAACGGGCTTTTCATACGCCATGATCTTGCTCTCACAGCCATCATTATCACCAAATACAGCGCTGGTCGCTGCTTTTGCCGGGATAATATTGCTCTGGCACCTTCTATCTACGTCTGCGTCTTTGTCTACGCCTAAGACGAGTGGCCTGGAGTTTGTACCAAGCTCCATTAACTGGTCTACTCTGCCGCAATTTCATCCTCCTTCATCAATCAAACCCCTACCAACCGAGACGCCTCACAAATTGCCCAAAGTCCAGGCCAACCAGGGCCAGTTCCAACTCACTTCAACAACCAAGAGCCGCCAAAAAGCCGTCCGTGATGAGTTTCTGCGCAGTTACAAGTCATACAAGCAGTATGCATGGATGAAGGATGAGCTGACGCCCATCTCCGCTACGGGAAAGGACACCTTTGGAGGATGGGCGGCAACCCTAGTCGACTCCCTGGACACCCTTTGGATTATGGACCTTAAGGAGGAATTCAGTGAGGCTGCTCAAGCGGCTGCCACACTCAACTGGGGCGAAACTCACGATGGCGCTGTCAACTTGTTTGAGACGACGATCCGTCACCTTGGAGGTCTTCTCAGCGCCTACGAACTAAGCCGCGAAGAGGTTCTACTCAAGAAGGCCGTCGAACTCGGCGAGATGCTCTACGTTGCCTTTGACACCCCCAATCGTCTGCCTGGCTTCTGGCTCAACTTTGAAGACGCCCGGACTGGAAAGCAGGTTGCCGGCGTCCATGACCCGTCCGCGTCCCCTAGCTCTCTGGTGATGGAATTCACAAAGCTCTCGCAGCTCACCGGCGATCCCAAGTTTTACGATGCCACAGATCGCGTAACGCAGTTTCTGGTGAGAATCCAGAACGACACGCGCTTACCAGGAATGTGGCCTCTCTGCCTCAACTTTCAGCACGAGCAAGCAACCGACAACACCTTCTCCCTTGGAGCACTAGCCGACTCCCTCTATGAGTATCTACCAAAGATGCACGCGCTACTGGGCGGCTTGGATGCGAATTACGAGTCTATGTATCGTATAGCCTCTGATACCGTCATCAAGCATCTGCTCTACCGGCCTATGCTCCCAGAGAAGGACGATATTCTATTCTCTGGTGACGTTCACGTCAATGACGACAGGGTCGAGCTGGTCACCGAGAGTCAACATCTCACCTGCTTTGCTGGAGGCATGTTTGCGTTGGCTGGAAAGCTCTTAAACATCGAGGAGCATGTTAATATTGGAGAGAGACTTGCCCGAGGCTGCGGGTGGGCATACAAGGCGTTCCCCACAGGCATGATGCCCGAGATTTTCAACCTCGTGTCCTGCCCGAGCCTTGAGCCGTGTGAATATGAAAAGGAACGATGGCTCCCTGAGAAGGAATCTCTCTCGCCAGGCTTTCGAAATGCCCGGGACCCGCGATACATCCTCCGGCCGGAAGCCATCGAGAGCATCTTCATCATGTATCGGATCACAGTCGATCCCCAGTGGCAGGACATGGCGTGGGATATGTTCCAATCCATTGTCCGCTACACCACCACCCAGCATGCCAATGCGGCTATCGAGGACGTCACTAATACAGAGACTGCCCAAACCGACTCAATGGAGGTAAGTAGAACTCCTTGCTAGTGATTGATCACGGTATACTAACACATGGACGCAGAGTTTCTGGCTATCCGAGACCCTCAAGTATTTTTACCTCATCTTTTCACCCCCAGACTTGGTGAACTTGGATGAGTATGTGTTGAATACAGAAGCACACCCCTTCCGCCGACCATAGTGCGAGAGTTGGTAGTTAGAATTACCATGTATAAGTAATGAGCGATTGCATCTTGGATACAGAAGAAGACGAAACCCTACCGTGACGACGTTGGGTAAAATACATCAATGATAATATCCCACATGAGCATCTTCCCCCCAATTGCGACGTCACAGCTGTAACCTCGTGCTATCATGAACTTAGATCTCAATTAGCATCCCTTCCGCTGCTTTCACCTTCTGGCACTCCTTGATCTTTCTAGTCACCGCCATATTGACATCCACCGCTGATCGATTCATAATCTTCTGCCCCTGTTGTCCACCATCATTGACCTGACGCTGAGACGCCACCTTCTGCTTCCTCTTCTTGGTCGACTTGCGCGTTTCTGCGGCACGAATCACCTCTGGGGGCATCGGCATGACACCCCGTGCTTGAAGCCACCAGTCCGGGAACGTCTCGAGTCCAACCTCTACGAGACCCTCGGGCGTCGTGGGCATGGCGTGTTTGAACCGGCATGAGAGACCCCATCTGCATGCCCCGTAGCGGCACCAGTGGCGGCATGGAGATGTCAGAACAGGAGTCGGAGACATAGTGGTCGTGAGCTCCAGGTCCTGACTGTTGTTGAGGGGGTTATGACGGCTCGAGGCGAGACCCTGCGCGGGCTTGAGCTTCTTAGGAGCTGGCGAAGCCAATGCAGGCTTTGGCTTGTCCTCGACCTCGCCAGCTTCAGAAGGCGGTGGAGAAGAACTAGGTTCAGTCTTGGAAGGGCCGGTGATTGAGGCACCGTCATCGGAGCATAACTGTTCCTTTTCGCCATCATCTGAGATCAAGGCAAACTTAAGCTGGTAAGTCCCGGCCTCGGCGTGAAAAGGTCCCAGGTTGATCATGTCTTCTGTCTGCTCTTGAGGCAGATGTCGGGGGACTCCGATGACTTCGAGCCATTCAGGGAGCATGTCGGCGGGGATGAGAGGAACAGCTGTTCCGGGGCGGACGAGAACTTGGCCGTTGGGCGTGATTTGCTCGAGGCCAGGCCGGACCAGGAAGAATAGAGGCCTGGGAGACATGGTTGAAAGAACCTTTTATATGAGGTGAATGAGTGTGTTTAGTAGACGACAACTTACAGTACACTAGGGTAGTCTATCTTTATATAGAAAGACTACTCTTGGATTGTCAATCCTGCATAGCTTGTTTCACTAGGTACTCACGGTTTGCCATAGACAAACACAAAACCAGCATACATGCAGCTTCACGTAGGGTTTGTCCAACTATCGAACCTCCACGCGGATCTTGACATCCAACCCGTCCACACAGTAACCCAGCTGCCTAGGCCCGTCCTTGAGTTCCACCTCTCTCTTGACCCATCGTCCTGCCTTGCCTGAGCTGCCCTCCGCGGCGTGTGTGTCTATCCCCTTTCGTTCCCTCTCTTCTTCGGCTTCCTCCTCGTCGCTGCTGTCTCCCTCTTGATCATCAAAGCCGGCAACAGGATCCCACTCGCCAGTCTCCCACACGAGTCCCATCTTGAGGGGAGACATGTCAAACAGTTTTCCAGCAACTCCTTTCACGGCATAAATGTCGTATGATTTGGGAATCTGAGTAACTTTCTCTTCGCCTTTGCCCAGGTGGAAACCAACTGTAACTAACCTAGCTTCAAGAAATGCAGGATTGACCTCTAGCCGGCGGTTGATGGTTGGCTCGCCATACATCTCGCAAAGTTGAGTATAACGAGGATGGTTGACCAAGACTTCCGCCTCTGCATTCTCTGGCACAGCTGCGAGTTGTTTTCCAATACGAGAGAGGTAAAACATCTCGGCGTTGGTCCGATCAGCAGGCGTGACCTGGCTAAAGTTGAGAGACTTGAGTGAGGCAAGACGAGCCACGGTGAACATGTGAGACTCTTCTGCGGATGAAGCCTTGGCATCGATGTCGGCGGCATCGTAGAATGGGTTGTGTCCAATCCGCAAACCTGTTAGACCTGGAAAGTGCTTGGGTAGCTGGTCCACAAACGTCCATGACTGTATGTTGTTGTATGAGACATCGAGATACTGAACAGATTCGGAGAACATGGGACCTTCAGAGCCTTCTGGTGCGACGGCTGAGATGTTGTTCCCTTTCAGGTGGATGTTGCGGAGGGACTTGAGAACTGTGAGGGTGCTGATGTCGGCAAGTGTCGTAAACTCGTTGATCTCAAGGTTGATTGAAGTCAGAGTAGACGCAAGAGTTCCAAAGTTGACAAGAGGAAGGCTATGAAGGTGATTTGAACCAGCATCAAGTGCAGCCAGGATGGGGCATTTGACGGCGATGTGGCAGACCTCTTCCCAACTCAGCATTGTCTCCTCAAGCGACAACTCCTTGACGCCATCAATCACACCCGTAGTTTGATTGTCCAGAACATCCTGGAACCGGTTTCCACTAGAATCATGTTAGTACATTGTTTACTGTTTGCAACAGACCGGGAAGGGGACACACTTGATGCTCAGATGCTGAAGGTTTGGCAGCTCACGACAAATGTCGAGCACAGGATCAAGCCGCTCAAACAAGTTGCGGCTAAGGTCAAGCTGGGTGATCTTGGGACACGTCTTGGCTATGACGCCCTCCTCCTCATCCTCAGCCCTCGGGGTAGCGACCTGCAGGTCCTCAAGGATGACGGTGGTGAGCACGGCCGGATTTGCCTGCTTCCTCCGGATCTTCTCGAAGCCGACCTCCTCCGCACGCTTACCAAAGAAGATGATCTCCTCGGCTGCCCTCCGGCCGTCGGGAAGGGTATACTCGGAGGCGTACTTGTGGTAGACGGCAGCCAGAAAGTGCCGCGGCGGGTCAGCAGGGCGCGAAGGCCGAACAAAGGATGCAGCGGTGGGGGAATTTGATTTGCCTGTGGCCGGGTCGTCAGTCAGTCTGAGGGGGATCTAGACCGGTATCTCGTGTTACATGTAAAGTAACGGATGCCCTTGTGGCATCCGTCGTGTTTGCCCCGGGCCGAGTCGTCCCATTCCACTCCGAGCCAGGTACCCGTGGTGCCCGCGACCTCACCGACGAACCTCACGGTGCAGAGGGCTCCATCGTAGGAGACGCGCTGCCCAATTCGTTGAGAGGATGACATGATGATTGTTTAGAGAGATTGATATTGGCTGTTATTGAGTGCGCGACTTGATGATGGTCATGGTTGATGGCGGCCGATCGTTGTTGCGTTGTTGAGAGGAGAGTCCGACTCAGGCAGCAGAATTTGAAGCATCATCCTGCTGTGTCAGAGAATTTGTGTGGCCTACAACAACAAATTACAGCAACACAAGAGGCAGCAGCAATTATCGACAAATACAACTAATGCAGGTTTCCGATTAAATCAAATTCACGACTACCCAATTTTTTAACAAAACGTTTAATTAAAAGAGGTATCTTTGTCGCTGGCAAACACAAAGCAAAAGCAGAGGCCCGCCTCGCTAGACAAGCCAAGAGAAACAGTGACACTAACAACACACGCTCACGTTGGTTTATGCATCAATCACAACCGGCTCTTCTTGTCCTTCTCCTTGGCGACAACTCTAACCAACGCCCTTCCGTTTGTCAGGCACACCTTGCCCCCTGCCACCTGAACGGTGAACCGTACCTCTTCGTACCCGTCCGTCTTCTGCCCCGTCCGCCACACGCTCGTGATGAGCTTGTCCCCGGGAATCACCGGGCTGGCAAACCTCGCCTGGAACTCCCTGAGGTTGGCCGGGTTGCTGCCGCCCAGCTCTTTCAGAATCTCGTGGCAGGCCATGTTCCACGAGTAGAGGCCGTGCATGATGGAGCCCCCAAAGCCCATGCCCGCCCCCGGCTCGGGCGTGGCGTGGAGCGGGTTGTAGTCGCCGTTGAGGCGGTACAGCAGGCCCGACTGCTTGGTTGACTGGTGCTCTAGCACCAAATCGGGCTTCTCGTCTACCGGCGGAGGGAAGCTAACCGTCGGCGGGCCCTTGGGTCCCCCCCAGTTCCCCTGCGCGACATAGAACGAGCTGGTTGTCACCCGCGAGTAGACGTCGCCGCTGCCCGCGTCCACCAGGTCAGACTGCGTCTCTACTACGCTGCCGGGGTGGCCCTTGTCGTAGACCCCAATCACCTTTGTGCGGAACTCGAACCTTTTGCCCTCGGACGACACGGGAAGCCGCTTCAGGAACTCCATCTTGCGCTGTCCGTCGACTACACGGCTTGGGTCAAAGTCTGGCACTCCGGGGATCTTGACGGCTTTTTGAGCTGCGTAAAAGTCCACAACGTCTTGTGTGTCGCCCTTGAAGACTAGGAGTTGAGTAAACCGTCAGTAAGCTAACTGCGTACATCTGAAACCGAGGGTATAATTAGAACTCACGGAGAGCTACGGGGTATGTCGGGAAGACGGTAAAGCTAGGGTGAAGTTCCTGTAGGGCTGCTCAGCAACTTGTCGATCTCGTCTTGAGACTGGATCGTCAACTCACGTAGAGGAACTGAAGCTCATCATCGGTACAGCCAACTGTGTTGGCAAAGAGCAAGACATCTCGTCTCAACCACGAGACGCTCTGAGGAGGATATTGATAACCAACGCCTGGTCCAGACATGATGTATGTATGTATGTAAAAGAGAAGCAACAAAGAGGAATGTGTCTGAGCATCTCCCTCCCTTTTCAACGGCCGGAAACGCCTCGCCTTTTGTCCTACCCCGTCTCAGCGCCAGCGCCCCAAAGGGCTGAACTCGTAAAAAAAAGCAGCCCATCTCTTGGCAGCGATTCCGGCCTGTGTAATTACACTGGTACGATGGATGCCTCATGGCTTGGTCGCCCGGAGCCGAGGCTCACGGAGCTGTGGAGCACAGCATGACCTTTATTATCAACGGGCGTCAGCCAACAAAGAGGTCTTTTACGAGCTGCCCTATCCCTTAAGCTACAGCTGCAGCCGCCAGATGCACAGCCAAAAGTCCCTCGCCAACCTCAAAGACAGAGTGTCAAGATGGGATGGGGATGTGATAGGATGTGTGTCCAGAACCGGAGACGGAGACGGAGACGGAGTATAACAATAAACTGATTATCTAGATAATCGCTAATAACTAAAATAAAAGTGCAACCGAGCGCAACCCACCCTTGCTGCCACCTGCTCTCTTCTGACACATCTCCACCCACCTACCTTATTCTTGCCAGCTCCCCAACGTTAGCTTATCAAAACTCGCCACTAACATCAACACTAGCCAAGCGCCCAGCAGCAGAAGCAGCATCGCTCAACCATGTCCTCTTCATCAGCTGAGTCTGAGTGCCAGCACCGCTGTGCCCAGCTCATTTCTTTTGGCATGCTTCTCCAGGACCTCTCTACCCGCACCAACCTGCTCCAGCAGGACCGCCCCTCGCCGGCAGGTAGCCCACAAGCTACCTCGGCTCAACAGCCCAAACCTGATGCCTCGTTAGACCAACCTGGGCAACTCCCCGATAGGACCCTTTGACTCAGCTCAGCCAGACTAGTCAGGGGTCCTCCCGCTTAACAGGGGCGAGTGTTCCGGCGTCCGGTGAGCCCTATCCCACTTCATGTCCGACTTCACTCTACGAGTCACAAGACTGACAAAGCGTACTCAAAGAGATCAATTGATGGCTAGCTACATATACGGTATCAGTGCTAGCTGCTGTGGTTTCAAAAACTGTACAAAAGAGTGTAGATCGTCAAATGTTAATGCTCAGCAATCATTGCGGCATTCTGGTATCGGTTCGCTCAAAATCAATTGACACGGCCAACTCTTCCCTTGGCTCTGTCACATTCCTCCAGAAATCGATAGACCCCTTCAAGACCCTCGTAGTCTTCCGAAGGTCCCGCCATGGAGCTAGCCGGAGGTGACATGGTCTCGTAACCCTCGGTCTCAGTCAACCAGGGGTTGTCGGCCATCTCATCCATAAAGGCTTCTCGAACAAAGTCATCGTCGTCCAGGGAAGACACATGTTCAAAGTCGTAACCCTCCACAGATCGGACCGACAAAGTCGGTGACACCGCTGACTTGGTGGTGTCGGGAGCAAAGGGAAACTTGAGGGCCATAGGGACGCCAACTTCGGCGTCAAAGTTGGGGTCCTGACCAACAACTCCACGCTGAACCCCAATGTCATCGCATAGTCGCTCAATGGTTTCAGCGTCGACTCCAGGGAACCGGACTCGCAAAGTGTTGTGCTTCTCTAAAAGAACTGGAAGGTCACCTAAAATTGCAAGTCTGCGGAGATCCGCATATATCGCGGTGAGATCCTGCAATGCTCGGCCGAAATCAGCAGACAGAACATCGAGGAAGCCCTCAGTGTTGAGGGAAGCGCCGGCGAGGGCGGCCTCGGCCTTGAAACCGGAGGTTCCAGACGCAAAGGGGATGGCGGCAGCGAGAGGGCTGAGAGCCGTGACGGTGGGGCTGAGCTGGAAGTCGACAAAGGCGCCGGGGGCGGTGTGAGTGATGGAAGAGAACTTTCGCATCGCTTCATCCTCCACGGGTGACACGGCGCGGTACTGATGGTTACCGTGGGGTCCGACGCCGTCGTATCGGAGCTTCTGCCCAGACAGGAAGAAGGCCCTCATGGCCTGCGAGACATTCTGCACAACCTGGGCCGGGGCGGCCGGGGTATGCGAGAAGTACCGAGCTCCGCCTCCGAGACTGTACCCGCCGGCGGTCCGGGGCATAGCACCTCCGGTCAAGTTCGGACGGAGCGTGCTGGCGAAAGGGGCTCGGCCGGAGAACTGTCCAACACGGCGAGAAGTATTGGAGACCGGGAGCTGGGATCGGTCGAACCGGGCGGCCTTGGGCTCGGAGCTAACAAATCTCCTAACCACACGGTTGATATTCTGAGCAGCGGAGCTCGAGAACCATCGGGTATGGCGCTTCTGCTGCCGGAGGACAGCGACGGGGTGAATTGGCTGGCGGGCGACTCTGGCGGTCTTGAGTGTAAGATGGTGGAACTCGGACTGCAGCGGTCGCGTAATAAGGACGAGCTTGGTCCGAACCACGTTTGTGGTTTTGGCCACGGCGACTCGTAGGAGCCGCCGGGCCATGGGACCCAACAGCGCCTCTACGGACGCCATCGTGAAGTTTCGTATCGTTTCCAATCCAACTTTGGGTTGGAGAGTGAGATGTAGAGGGGGGAGGCGAGGCATCCAGCTCGGGAGTTGGGGGGCTCTTTATGTGGCGATAAGATTCGCCACAATCCAGATAACGGAGGATCTCGGCAGCACCGCCACACAGCTGCCGTGGCAGAGATTGCGGGGCACTCTAGTACTAAAGTAGCCTAGCGTACCCGCTCAGTCAGCACCCATATCTTCGCGCTCCAAGAAATTTTTTTGATTCTTCTTCTTCTCTAAAACTTCATCCTTCAAGGTCCGGTTTGCACTCGCGACACAAGTGTGCCGTCGACCCTGCGTGACCATGACCTTCAATTGCTTCTAGGTAAGACCTCTCTCCTCTTCCTCGCGACCTGAACCCTTCTATGATGATTACCTTACACGAACAATCCAAATCTTACCAAAACCATGGTGATAGCTATCTTTAGCATTTCACTGAGAAAGCTTTGGATCCCAACACTGAGGACACCTTGTCAGGGGCATTTACTGACATGCTACAGTTTGTCTTGTTTTTTTTCTTGTTTTTTTTTTTTCGGCTCTTTTCTTCGCGTTGCGCGTCCGTTTGACGCGCTCGCTTCTTCAATGATCAAAAGGTTAGTTTTTTTTCTGCACTCTACCACCTCCCCCTCTCCGTGTGATGAACAAAACGACACCAGGGATTCCTCATTCTTAATATACCATGTGGATACCGTTGTATTAGTTTCAGCCTTGTCTGACTGGAGATCACAATGCATCATTACTTTGCCGCCTCTTCGTGTTTACGCAATTGCTAACTCGCGTTGTCAATAGGTAATGCAATCTGTCTCTTCTCTCCCCGAGCCTCGCCACTATATGATGAAGATTTGAACGAACGGGCGGACATAAACGAGTACTGCTGCCTCTCGCCCTAGAAAAGCAAGGACGTACAAATCCTTGTGGCGGGTGTGTAGTGGGACCTCTTGTTGATATCTCGTCACCTGATCGTGGCTCTCTTGGAATTGGATTCTTGTCTTGAATGTCTGGCTGAGGAACCCGGAGGCTGACTGTTGAGAATCCAGGTACCTAGAAAAAGAATTCTCTTCTTCTGCTCCCATCTCTTTGCATGATGAGTTGTTTTAAAGTATTGTATTCACACTGTTTGACTCGCAACCTTCGGGCTTGTCGGGATATGAACACACTATCAACATCTGATTCCATTGGTATGCATCTGCCTCTTCCCATCTTGGAGGCCTGTCATTAACTTGCGCAGATTTTCCACACTTGCATCAATCATGAAGCTATGAAGCGACGCTGTACTAACAAACTCGTCGTAGGTAACTTGCTCGTTGTACTTGTGATCCGTCGATGACATTATGGTAAGACATCTCTCTTCGTCTTTTCCCTCCCCTACCTTATGATGACTTCTTACTATCTATTGTTCTATCCCTGAGTTCATCATGATGAACAATCAATTCACCTTGGAGAACTGATCTGGTTCCCATCTCTCCGCTTTCATCTTGCATTCAGCATTGGGCATGGCTGACCAGCATTGACAGGTACATGATTCATGGTTCATGAAGAGTAGATGAATAAAACCAGAATACCCAATGCATACTTTTTAGTGATTCATATTGGCATTCGTGTCGGCGTGACGTGCTATGTATCCAAGTCTAAATAACCTGCCTCCCTAGTGTAATACCCATCGCAAACACCACAACTCCCATCGTGGTCGTCTGTGTTAGCCTGCTCAACCGCTGGTACGTAGTTGGTCTGGTCATCACCACTAGTGCTTGACCTGCAGCTTCGCGTTCATTCCCACGATGCATCGGATGAGATCCCAATCATCGTTGGCGCCCACCCAGTCTGTGACAACAATACCAGTGCTGGCAGAACCAATTTTGAGCTTCTTAGGTCCCATGCCATCCTCACCGTGGCGTATGCACAGATACTCAATCACAGATGGGTTGACCTTTTGAGCAATGCGCTCTGGCCAGCACGTGGCGTTGAAAAAGTTGCTTGCGCTCAGGAAGTTGACAAAGAAGGGCGGGATGGCGGCGTCCTTCTTGTGGCCCGTCATTCCGCTGATGAAAAAGTTTTGCTCAGCGGCACGCTCGAGCTGGCGACGCGTGTATTCAATCTTCTTTTCGATGTTGTCGCTCTCGGTGATCTCGTAAAAGTCTTGGACGCGGATGAAACCACCGCCACACTTGCCGTCCTCACAGTTATCAGGCCAAGCAGCCGCATCGATGCCCCAACCTCGGCCGTCCCAGCAAGACTTCTTCATCTCGTTGTCTAGGTTAAATCGGCGGACGATAACGATCCGTCCACGTGCGCGGCCGAGAGTAGGAAGCTTGGGCTCGGTCCACCAACGGTTCCGCTTCTTATCGACATAGCTGGCCTTGAGGTACTTTCCGAGCTGCTCATCGGTTGCCTTTCCAGTTCCCTCCCGCTTGATGCTCATCAGGATAGTCTCACTGGGATTTTCGTCAAGGAACTTGTAGATGTCGTCAAGCATATCCTTGAAGTACTTGGATCCAGTCAAGGAGATAGGGAACACGCTATGCACCAGAGCAAGTTCATCATTGTCGGGATTCGCGGAGACGCGGATGTCAAGGAAACGGACTCCATTGCGCAGCTGTTCTGGGACACCAACGGCCTGGCATCGAACCGAGGGGAGGGCGGTGTGGCAGGTGGGCGAGTTGTGAGTTCCTGGAATGGAGAGCAGCGGGAGCGGCCATTCATCGTGAAGCTCCTTCATCCAGCTGTTGAGACGGGCCGAGGAAAAGATGGCGAGGAAGGCTCCGTTCGAAGTGTAGACAACTGTCAGGTCGTGCTTACCGCCATCGAGCTTCTTCATAACAGAAGATTTTTTGTGCGGACTAGGAATATCGACCTCGTACTTGTGGTCCTCATATTTGAAGGTGAGACGAACAACCTCCTTGTGCTTATCGGCGGATCGAACGTTGGTGTCTTTGGTCTTGAAGGGTTCAACCTTCACAGACACCTTTTCCTTGTGGATCGCATCGCCTTTGGCATGGGTTTGGCGGGAGCTGAAGTCGGTGGCATTGATGAAGCCTGTGACTTTGCTGGTCACGTTTGAGAGGATGTTTCCCGTCGAGACACGTTCGCCCTCGAAGCGTTCTACCTCGATAAGCTCAATTGGGTTGATGGTGAGATTTCGAATGTTGAGATTCGCCATGTTTGCGGTTGTCGCAGGATAAAGTGTGGTTGATGCAGAGGGCGTACGAACACCTGTAGGCGCGCAAAGACTCAAGAGGAATAACGACGGCCAGGCCGAGAAGGAGTTGAGGAGATCGACAATCGGTAGAGAAGTTGATCTCCAAATGTTGAGGTGAGCTCAGGAGTAAAGGCAGGCTGGGAGGAGGGGCAGGGGGCAGAAAGCGGCTCCTGGCGCAGGGACGAGGGTCAAAACCATGGATGAGGTGGGGAGCTGCCCAAGCAGAGATCAGCGCGCGGGGTCAATTGGACATTGGAAGCTCAGGGCGGGGACAGCGTGGCAGGGCAAAGCGGCCGAGACGCGGCGAGACGTGCAGAAGCAGCTGAAAAACGACCCTGAGAGGGCTGAGGCTTCTGTTCTCCCCCACCAGTCCGTCCGTCGCAATTGTACTGTATGGCATCCATGTCCGTGGGTGTCGGCGCCAAGGTGACCAAAGAACCCTGCATCCAACCAGCAGTATCCCACGGTTCCAGCACGCGCCCTCGACATGGAGGGAGCCTCGAGGTGCTCCTTCTTCAATGACTACCAAGAAGTAGACGGCCACCTGAATTTGAGTTCCTCAACGGCGTCAATGATGTCAGGTCGAGCAGGTGGAGGATGAGGGGGATTGCCAGATCCATGATCAATGCAGGTACCGTAAAAGCTCCAATAGAACCCAAGTATTCCAGGGCAAGTCCCATTGAGTAAGTTCCCGTCATGTATTGAAGTTTCTCGAAAGTGGCATCCCGCTAACATGGAACTAGCCCTGATGGACTGGACTGGCTTGGGCTGGCTGATCCCGATCCTCTGAACTGGGATCGCGATGGAGGGACCGAGGGACAGGACGGCCGTGCGCTTCTTGGGGAAGGCCGGGGGAGCTACCATTCCATCGGTAGGAGACGGGCGCTGAATAAGGGGTGTGGTGATGTTTGACTGTGCGAAGAGGAAGGAAACGCAGACGCCATAGCGTCGTAGGCGCGTTGACGGCGGGTATGGCGCTGAGAAGCACACAATTATTGACCGAGATACGACTGAGGGCGCTAAGCGAAAAGGTAAATTCTTTGAAATATGGTGAGAATAGAATAGGAACAATCTGAAAAAGGTCAATATTAGCAACGGTTCTAAAAGAAGTGCAAGGGGACTGTACTAGGATGACAGGGTGAGTGGTCCATGGTTGGAGATTGTAGGAGAATGGCGACACTTAATTTGCAGACTTCAAATTTGCGGAGTTCGTGTGTGAAGAAGAGAAAAGTTGTTTCATTCGTCAATTCGTCATAATTTGTTTCCTACCTTGTCTGTAAACGACTCGTCCTGTCCGATGGATGCCCCTTCCTCCCTTGTTTGTGCTACATGCCAGCCCCCAGGCTACACCTGCCTGAACTCCAAAAGTCACCAGTTCTTGGTCATCCCAGGCTCCCATCCTCAACCTCAAATGCCAACCAGCCCAAGGCCCAATTTTCGTATATCTTGCTCGCTCCAACTTTGGTATCAAAGCCCAAAGACTCAATCCAAACGCTTTCGGAATTCACCACGCTCCATAACAGATCCAGAAACGATTATTTGCCTGAAGAGAATAAGGAAACAATGAAAAACACTTTGCATCATCCCTCCCCGATTAATCACCAGAAGTGTGGTGGATAGGATGGGTGAGTGGGATGAAGAGTGTGAGTTGTTTTTGACACCCAGAGAAGAGAATTCCAAGCTCTAGAGGTAGTGAAACTACCATATCCAAGACCCAGTGCCTTTGCTCACTGGCTAGATCGGCGTCGCTTTGCAGCAGATGCCTCCTCGTCATCATCTTCTTCTCGGGGTCGTCGGAGTGGTGCTTCAGCTCGGCGTCGAAGAAGCTCGCCGACGACCTCGCGGCCACCGACAACATTGCCAGTGCCTTCGACGACAATACCAGCATCAACCTCGATCTTGAGAGGACGAGGGCAACCTGACTCGTCGATCATGGGGATTCCGCATCTTCCAGAGCTACCCTCGTTCAAAGCCTGAACGACAGCTCTAGAGATGGCATTGGCTTGCTCCGCAGGTGTT
This sequence comes from Fusarium vanettenii 77-13-4, assembly GCF_000151355.1. NCBI lineage: Eukaryota > Fungi > Ascomycota > Sordariomycetes > Hypocreales > Nectriaceae > Fusarium > Fusarium vanettenii. The sequence goes on from NW_003315881.1 coordinate 2,048,939, forward strand.
GCCGTCAGGCACACAATGTTGTTGCTGCGTGACACATTGACTGAAGTGTTGATTCGCAGGCAGATGGGTGAGCTATCTTCAGAAACCTCATCTTGGTCATCGGCCATGGCACCAGGGTGAAGAGTGGCAAAGGGGGCCTGTTGTTGCTGGGACTGCATGGAGTGGATCATGCTGGCAAGCCCTTGTCGTGCCTGGATAGCACGGGCTGTGAGAGTAGTGAGGTCGGGTACTCTTCGAGGAGTGTATGCGGGAGGAGGAGAGTTGTCCTTGGGAACGGTGGCCTGGGAGTCTTGGGGCTGAGCGGTGTTGTTTGGGGCATCCATGATGTTGGGAAAAGTGTTAATGTAAAAGGAGGAGATGGATGAGGTTGGAGTTTGTGACTTTAATATCTGGGGTGAGACAGAGATATATGTGAATCACTGTCAGGGGATGTTGTCCAGGGTGGAGGGGTGAGTGTGTTCCTGAATCAGATGTGACAGGATTGTGACGACAGCGAGGTCATATATAGAAGTTTTCAACGATGTGATCGCCGTTGATTCCAACGGGTAACAAGGAGTGGACCTGGACACAATAGGAAAGGATTGATGGGGAGTAATGGTCGAGAGCTTTGCGCCACCCACAGCGGGCTTGTTTCTGGCGCGTAAGGTACGTGGTGGTGGAGGAAAGGAGGCGATTCTAGATGTAGCTAGAGAATTAAAAAGGTTGAAGTTTAGGGCGGGAAGGATATCTACATATAGGCACAGAGGTGAAGAATCAGGGAAAGAGAAAAAGGGGAAGCTATCCCCACGTCGAGCGTGGGTAGTGAATACAAGACAATACTACCCACCCAGGTGCATAGATGGGTAGTCAATACCTGATTCACTTATTGATTGTGCGTCCGTGGAGCCGCCATGGGCATTCTCTTTTTTCACAATCAGTAACAAACAGGGATTTGAAAAAGAAAAACAGTAATCTACGCGTCCGAGTGTGTGTAGGTGTGTGGGCGTGGGTGCGTTTGTCTTGCTGCCGCCATGACATGCATGGACCTTGCAAGCCATCATTTCCCGGCTGGGCTGGCCGGGGAGTTGGATGGGATACCGCGACCACAATGGGCAAAGAAGAATGACCGTAGATGGACAAGTCAATGAGGCGAGTGAATCGATTTAGACACACCTTGGTCTCGACGGGTTGCTCAATCAGGCTGGGCACGCCCGCTGTGATGAGGCGTGACTGAGTCGTCAACACACCATGGATGGATGGTTGCCCACGCCATGGCATGGACTTCTGGGTCGGCCGAGTTTAACGGGTCGGCGCTTGCTGCGGTAAGGACGGACTTTAGACTTGCTCTTGTGAGCGTCTTTCACTACTTCATCATGTATTCTGCTCGTCTCAGTGTACAAACACTCCCCCTCCACCACGCGGATTGAAACCAACGCGAGGGCCACCCATTGAATACCATCTCCGTGGAATGGGATGAGGTCTAGTACCGGATAGGGCAAGGTTAGTCGCAGGCGAAAAAGTACCACAAGTAGCATTGTGATTTCTGTGGATCAGCTATTCATGCCACGGCGTTTGCAGGGCAGACAGGCGGGCAGCCGGCTCATTGAATTCGTCTTTTGGGCGTTCCGTCTTTGTTGGGTGCCTGAGTGCTACCTATTCAAACTGCCGGCCGCAGTCTCCACCGCAATTCCTTCAATGAGGCGAAATAGCGAGGGTTCTGGCTAGAGACATGAAAGCATCCAACGTCCCGTGCATTAGTGTCGTCATCTCTCGCGTGCATCGTCGGGACGCCGTCATATTTCCCTTGGGAGGTAGGCAAGGGGTTCGGAGAATCAACAAGGACCAAATCACGCACGCCAAGGCAAACGAGGACTCGTCCAAAGCAGAAGGGATCTATCAGAAAAGGGAAAGAAAAGAGGGTGATCATCACTTTCCACGCTGGCTGTGATCAGCATTGTCACCAATCTGAGACAGGAGTGGCTCATTCCCGGCAGGAATAACGTGTGCCTTTTGCCTTGGCTGGGGTGGAGGGATCATGGATGCCTCAAGTCTATTGTCTAAACGGACCGGCGAGACGTCGGCGGGCGTGGGTTGCGGACACGGAAGGAGGAGCAGGGCGTGGTTGGCAGGTGGAAGGTGGGGCGCGGCTTGACGGGGCTTGACGGGGCTTGCAGCTTCCTATTGTCCCCACGGCGCGCTTGCTATTGTTGTCCGACAGCCCCTGCCAGCCCGCAGTCCCGACCGGCCGGGCTGAATAAGTGCACGGGCACCTGCCGTCTATTGAGCTTCAGATTGGGTTTAGCGCCCGCGCCCCGGACCCGCTTTCACGGGGCGCTCGAGTGAGCCTGCCGCAACCATCTTGGAAACCTCGACTCTCACTCTCCATCTCCATCCCCTCTCCCTCACACTCCTCCCACTTCCCGGGCCAAGGAAGAAAAGCACTTCCACCAACACAGTGTCACGGCTCCAACTTCAGGCCGCAGCTGAAGGACAGCGCACACCTATTTTCCCTCTGTCCTCTCCGTGCGGGGGCGTCGGCCAACTGCATGACTTCCTTAACGACAAACACAAGAATGAGAACAGAACGACGCCATCTGCCTCCTTGGTCACCCGCGTCACCCGTTGGCGCGACAGCTTACGCTTCATCACACCCTCTGCGGCCTCTCCCCCTTCCATCTCCAGCCAAGCCACTCGTCACGTATGCCACGGCGGGCAACTTGGCCTGTTGTTGACACACGAATGAACATGACTCCACCAAGAAAGGGCCCAAGATGCAAGTGCACATGGCGCCCTCGCCCAGCCTTTGGGTGGTGTGCGGCTTCAACTCTGGCATCCGTCCCCTCCTACAGATCCAAGCCAAGCGACCTCCCGGCCGCACCGACTGCCAAACCATCTCCTCGGTTCTGTTGATTGTCCAAGCTAGGACCGCCCTTGGTCCCCATCTCGCCCCCTTTTTCGCCTTTTTCGCCTCCTCTGCCTACATTGCCCAGGTTTCGGATACCAGCGCAGTGATTACGCTATAATGGCGTGCCGGGATGATCCTCTGCTCATCCGGTCTGTTGGGTTTTGGTGGACAAAGCCAGGTGGTGGCCAGTGCTACCATGAATTACTCCGAAGCTCGCTCACGGTCGTGATAGTGTGCTATTCAGAAGAGAGAACAGACCAACAGCGTCTGACAACTCAGAAGTTGAGCAGCTTGGCCAGCCAAGCATCGTCATTTTTCACTTCTTCTCTATCCGACGGGCATCGGATGGGGTAATAGCACGGGTATTCGCATTCAGCCCGGCACACAAAAGTTTGGAAACCTGGGGCCTTGTCCTACATCCTTACATAGGCTTTCGTCAGCAAGTGCCGATTCCTGTTTGGAGATTGGCTGCTCATCTGCGGCTGGCCTCGATGGCTTGACTCTTGTTTCAAGCAGAGAGTACCCACCTCCATGATGAGACTTCCTTGGTATCGTTGCTACGTCTTGTCCTGTTCATATCACACCAGGTTCACTATCTACGTGTTTCATACTACCCTGTTGGGTAGCTTGAGTACACGCCCCCCTCTTCACAAGTTGTTGGGAGAAATGCACAATGGAGATTTCTAACGAGAAAATGGATCACACGGGAGCCGCCTTGAGAAGAACAACAATCGGCTGGACGCAGCGGCTGGCGTCATGAGCTGAAGCAACTCATGGAAAGAGGGAGCAGCCAGAGTGAACTCCCTCAAATCAGACAACCAAGAGGCTTCTCGCCCGGGAATGTACGCGGAGAATTGTCCCATGGCTCCTATTCGCTTGGCTATCCTCTCACGGTTTTAAGTTGTGGCTGTTCTCCATCATCCCAAACTACTACGGAGTAGGTTAGGGATAGCCTACCCACAGAATCGATCCTGCCCACCGGCTCAGGTGGCAGACCATGTCGAAGCCTGCTCCCAGGTATACCAATAGTCCAATGCGGTCCGCAAGCGCCAACCGCACCCTCGGTTACCAGGTCGAGTGCTTTTCGGATTCTCGCTATGAGCCCTTGGCTTACTCTACGCCATGAGCTGATACCCATAGATTCCGTGGATTGTTTGGTTCTGACACATTGTTCTCCTAAGGTATGATGCTATTCCGACCTTGACGACCTTTGACAAGTTCACGCTGTCGATTCAGCTTCGGAAATTCCGGATCATGACTCTACCCTTGTCTGTGCACCTCGTGCCAGCCCTACCACCTATGGCCTTTGAGAGCTACCAAGGAAGCAGCTCTATGCCAAGGCGCCGGCGTTGTCTTGGGTGCAACTAGGATGGACGACTGGGAAAGGCTCTTTGATTCTCCGGGTGCGTGGGCTGCAGAAGAGACTGCGGGTGTGGCACTCACCGACTTCGCACCCAACCTACACAACGCCTTAACGTTTGTTCATCCTCGTGGTAAACGGGGCCGCAACTATACGGACGACCACTTCCCGTCCCCCGAGAAGACGACCACGGGCTCTGTCCACGGCACTTGATCCTACGCTCGCGACCCTCCATAATGCAACTCGATTATCCTAGGACAAGAACTAGTCCCTCTTTAGGAAGGAAGGAAGCACCGTTCTTTGTGCCGCGTGGATGCCAATGCCTATTGATGCCTGAATACATAGATGACGGTCACGTAGAAATTCGTAATATGATGGAAGAAAAGATTTTCTTCCCTTGGCGCACGGAGATAAGAGGGTGGTTATTGGGTGCAAGTTTTGACTCGGGGGACTCACAAACTGCCTTGCCAGGTTGTTTCCTTGACTCAAACACATGAGATACGCCCATGATATGATACCAGCTTTTGTCTCACCAGATCATCAACGGCAGGATGAAGCGCAAGGTCATGAGACAGAACTTGAGAGATAGGCCATTACAACGTTGAAAATGGCATCGAAAACAACGCCGCAGACCAGACTCCTGCATGAGATGTGTTCCGAAACTGGCGCCCTCACCTCCATCCACCAAGCGCCGGAGCAGCTCGCTTAGCGAACCTTTGGCACAAGTGATCCAGAACGAACGGCAGTGACATGGCAGATCATTACTGGATCCTGTCCGAGTAGGCTTCTCTCTATGGGGGAGCGTTTATTCGCTTCCGCAAAGACGCGGCTGAGACGCAGCTAGCCCTCATCGACAGCTTCACATCATTCACCTGCTCGAGTAGACTTCCCTAGTCTCGGCCAAATTCTCTTGGCCTTTTGTTGTCGTTCCAACACATGGCTATCTTCCCTCAGCATCGATAACCGTTCCATTCTTCCCGCTTGTTCGTCGCTCAAGATGAAAACGGACAGACAATAACCGTCAAACGTGGTCAAGATGGGCTCTAAGAGTCCAGACCCAGCGGCATGCCATCCGGAATAGGATGTGATGAACTTGACAATTCCTCACAATAAAAACGGCTTGAAGGCTCCAGGAAGACAATGGCTGTACCTCTGATCTTGATCTTGATTCGCCTGGTTGGATCCAGGGATAATTCCACTTTCCCCATTGTCCACCATGAGACCACTTTTTGCTCAGAGTTTCTCGTCTCCCCGTTTCTGGTGTCCCGTATGCCGCCCTCCCTGAGCCACGCCGTACCACGGCCCGTCTGTGGCTAGTAGCTCTGAGGAATCCTGGCGTTGAGCATCAAGCTTGACGTCCCTCTCCCTTGCTTGAGTGAGACATGCTGGAGGCGAGGGGGTAAACTTGCGCGGCAGAGAGTCAATATTAGACGGGCCATGTGCCGGGAGTAATGTGATGGGACGCCAAAGGAACACGGCCGACTTTGGAAGGTGATAGACCAGCCTCCGCTCTGCCGAACAGACCTTACGTTTCATGTTGAATGTTAATATCTGACAAGAGACAAAGATCTCTTTCGTCTCCATGGTGCTATCCAACCATCCATCTATGGTCTGACCCTGTATTGTCCTATCCAGCTTGGACTAGGATTGGCCATCACAAGCGAGTCCTTGTTAGTTGTTACACAACGCAGGGAGCCATGAAGATGAAGATGACATCACATTTGAACCATTCCCAAAGTCAAAAAAGTAGAACTGTTGCTGCCTATCCGGATGCTTCCGCCTTGACAAAGAATCCAGAAGACCTTCTAGAACTCAACCTTGGGAGGTAATTTGTAACGCCAACTGCCGAGTCCGGTCATCTTCAAATTGCCGTAGAGGGGGTCGAATAACGGCGTGCCGGCTATGTGATAAACGGTCTGAATTGCCGGTCATGTATGTGTGAGAAGTGAGACGTCCCCGAACGGGTTCCCGTGAGGTTCCCGTGTGTAAGATTGCCGGCGGCATCGACGCAGCCGGGTATCAGTCAGGCAGATAGCAGCAAGGTTCATCATGTCCGTTTGCGGCCATGAGCTTCATGACAATGGTTATCGTTCCGTTGTCGGCCGTAGTTGACATCACATGTTCGATTTGCTTCACATGGGACTTCACAAAGATCAAGACTATCAAGAATGACCGTGAACTTGTTTTCTTTCATTTCATGGTTCTGGCTGCCATCTACTACAGCAGCCACAGGACGCATCTAACTGTCGCCCTTCCTTCTCATGCGTAACCCAAGATCGGATATGTCGATCTATCCACCGCCATATCTCAGCTCTCGCCCGCTTACTGCAAAAGCTCGGCTAGAGATCCAGGAAAGAAAAGATGTTGAAGTTCTTTTGTTTCCCCGTCAAGCGCCACGTTCATAAGTATGTGTCGTGTCTCTTTTTTGTCATCCCCTTTGTCGTCAGGGTATCGTCGTAATGCAAGTCTTTGACTTTTTTGCTTCGCCTCACAAATGCAGGTTTGCCCTAAAATGTCTTTGTTGAAAGACGCCCACTCCATGCCTGGTATATCGCGAAAGAAATTTCCCGCAGCCGTGGAACCAAAATAAATATTGGTTTTTTTGGAAAAAACAGAACAAAACAGAAGCCGGAAACCGCCCGCCCTCCCTTCCGGTGGGAGATACAAAGGTTTCGTTGAGAACCGTACGCCGCCTTGAGTTGCCAAATCAAATGGACTGATTAAACATCTGGGATGAATATATGCAGAGAGCTGTTGAATACTCTCTTTCCTTCACGAAACTTCGCGAGGTAAATGGCTTAGAACTTGAGCTCCTTGGGCTGCTCCCAGCTGAAGCTCTGGTTGGTACCGAAGTGACCGTTCTTGGCAGTCTGGAGGTAGATGGGCTGGTCCAGGTTGAGCTCCCGGACAATGACACCAGGTCGGAGGTCAAAGTTGTCCCGGATGATCTGGACAAGCTCCTCGGAGGTCTTCTCTGAGGTGCCGTAAGAGTCGACGTAGATGGAGAGGGGCTCAGCGACACCAATGGCGTAAGAGAGCTGGACAAGGGCACGTCGGCAGAGGCCAGCGTTGACCAGAGACTTGGCGATCCATCGGCCAACGTAGGCGGCAGATCGGTCGACCTTGGAGAAGTCCTTGCCGGAGAAGGCACCACCACCGTGGGCACCCCAGCCACCGTAGGTGTCGACAATGATCTTGCGGCCGGTCAGACCGGCATCACCCTGGGGACCACCAATGATGAAGAGGCCAGAGGGTTGAATCTAAAAAGACTTGTTAATATCAAATGACTCACTAACAGGGGGCGATAAGAACTCACGTGGTAGATGGTGTTGTCATCAAGGTACTTGGCGGGGATGACCTGCTTGATGATCTTCTCCTTGATCTCCTTTCGGAGAGCCTCGGTGGTGATATCGGGAGAGTGCTGGGCAGAGACGACGACGGTGTGGACGCGCTGGGGAATGACAGCGCCGTTGTCGTGGCGGTACTCGATGGTGACCTGGGTCTTGGTGTCGGGTCGGAGCCAGGGGAGGGAGCCGTCGCGGCGGGCAGCGGACATGGCAGCGTTGAGCTTGTGGGCGAAGAGGAGGGTCAGGGGGAAGAGCTCAGGGGTCTCGTCGGTGGCATAGCCGAACATGATACCCTGGTCACCGGCACCGAGCTTCTCAAGGGCCTCATCGTAGTGAAGACCCTGAGCGATATCGGGGGACTGTTGCTCAATGGCGACGAGCAGGTTGCAGGTCTTGTAGTCGAAGCCCTTCTCGGAGTCATCGTAGCCGATGTCCTTGATGGCCTCACGGACGACCTTCTGGTAGTCGAGCTTGGCCTTGGTGGTGATCTCGCCAAAGACCATGATCATACCGGTCTTGGTGGCGGTCTCGCAAGCAACCTTGGAGAGGGGGTCCTCCCGCAAGCAGGCATCGAGAATGGCGTCCGAAACCTGATCAGCGATCTTGTCGGGGTGGCCCTCGCCGACGGACTCGGACTGGATAAATGTTAGCAGCGGGGTCGAAGAGGGGAACAATTGATGCATGAAGCCTCGGTTTAAGACCGGAGTGTGAATGCCGATAAAGGCCGGGCTCGGGATCGCAATCTCGGGGGTAGGCGAGACGAGGAAGGACCTACGGTGAAGAGGAAAGATCCCTCGTTGTAGTGCTTCCAGCTGGAAAGCTCGGCGTGGACGCCGTTGGTGCCGTTGGCAGCAGACATTGTGAGATGAAGGGGAGAGGAGGATGAGAGGTGACGGAAAAGCTGTGCCGCGCGGGGAAGTCTGACTGTGATGACCGGAGAGCGAAGTCACTGGAGACGGATTGTTAGATATACATCGACAATGAAGCAATTGGGACAAAGACGTACCACGGAGAGTAGACGCTGGAGAGCCGAGGGAGGATTGAAGAAATGGAAGAGGATGTAGAAAGAAGAGAAGAAAAAAAGAATCGAGCGGGAGGTGAAGGAAAGAAAAGGCGGGAGGGAGGGGGATGTGCGAATACGTTGAGCAAGTGGGGGGTGGGAATTTGGATCGAGTCGGGCACTTTTGGACTCGGGCAGCTTATGTCACTTTGCACGGGAATCAAGGGGCAGTGAGACCTTGACGTCGTGCGAATGAGTCGAATCAATTGACGAGCTACTATGTACATATCTGGGCCCCTACCTCATAATGCTACATGCGAAGGGGTTGGTTCAATGGATTGGCTTGGCCTTCAACAGGGGACAAGAGGCGGGGATGTCGAAAGAAAAAAAAAAAGTTGTTGACCGGCCGTCGGTCGCGGCAGTTTGTTGATCTACAGGGCCAGATATTAAGAGAGTACATGCTTCCACTATGGGGAGCTAGCGTGGAGACCATGTACACATGCTATCGGCAGCGGTAGCCGTCATGGAGGGGTAGCAGAGCAAACTTGGAGGGGGGAGGTTCTTGATTGTCTCGGACGCCGAAATTTGCAGAAGAATTGCGCCATCGACTTGCCGCCCGCCGTTCCTTGAACCCAGCCCAACGAGAGGGCACGGAACCGTCTTCTATCCCCGCTAAAGTACGGGTTGGCTAGCTGGGTTCCTGGGACTGATAGAACCTCAGAGACTGGCTGCCCGGGGGCACATGGGCTCCTGTGCCGAACCAGTCGGCCTCGATTCCTCCTCCATGACCACCCTGGCCAGTACCCTGACCGCCTTCCATACACGTGCGCCGACGTCCGAAGAGCGCAATCGGGCGGAGAAGCACGAGGGAGGTTAATCGGGATGAGCCATGGACATAGACGGGGACGTGGAGCCATCATGATGGCCGTTTTAGCCTGGGCATGATGGGGCGGGGCAGGCACTGAAAGTCAGCGAGGGACCGGAGAGTAATAAAAAAAAATTGCCCGCCATAATGCCCGGGACCAGGTGCGAAAAGAAAAAATCTATCCCAGCTCTTTTTTTTTTCACACAACCCCACCTTTGCCCGACGACGTCAAAGTTTGACCACCTTCATCACCGTCAAACTGGCATTACTATTACTGTAGCAAGCACACTCGCTGACGCCCAACCGAGCCGGGAACTGCCTGTAGCCACACTACCTAGACCTTGCGCCTCTGCACGTCCTTAACAGACAGAGTCCCCGGTCTCGCTTTTGCCTTCATCCAAGGACCCGGACCCTTATCAGGCGGGGCAGCTTAGATAGCTCGGGGTACCCAACGGGGAAGCTAGAGGTGATCGCAGAAGCTCCCCTGTCAACTCGACGAAAACACCAACCACCCATCATCAACAATCCCCGGCTTCATTCAATATGAGCAAGTTCGGTGCCATGGTCATGGGCCCCGCGGGTGCGGGCAAGGTACGTTGGGCGCAAAACGAATCCCTTCTTCTCCCGTCGTCATCATCATCATCAGCCTTGACTCACTCAAGTCTTGCACCATCATGCCCGATATGCGCTCTTCAATTGCGTGCTTGCCACTCCCCCCAACGTCCCCTGGCTAACCGGCTGTCGCCTGCAGTCCACCTTTTGCGCCGCCCTCATCACTCATCTCCAGCTCAACCGCCGGTCCGCCTTTTACGTCAACCTCGACCCTGCTGCCGAGACGTTTGAGCATCAGCCCGACCTTGACATCAAGGAGCTCATCTCCCTCAAGGATGCCATGGAGGAGGTTGGCCTGGGGCCCAATGGCGGCCTCATCTACTGCTTCGAGTTTCTCATGGAGAATCTCGACTGGCTGACCGAGGCTCTCGACTCTCTAACTGAGGAATATCTAATCATCTTCGACATGCCAGGCCAGATCGAGCTCTACACACATGTCCCCGTCTTACCCGCATTGGTCAAGTTTCTGTCGCAGCCTGGCGCCCTCGATATCCGCATGGCCGCCGTCTACCTCCTCGAGGCCACCTTTGTGGTTGACCGCGCCAAGTTCTTTTCCGGTACGCTCAGCGCCATGAGTGCCATGCTGATGCTTGAGGTACCTCACATCAACCTTCTATCCAAGATGGATCTTGTCAAGGGTCAGGTCAAGAAGAAGGATCTGAAGCGCTTCCTCACTCCTGACGTGGCCCTCCTTGACGACGATCCTATCGAGCGTACGCGTCGCATCACAGAGGGACCCGAGGGTGAGGACGATACCTCAAGGCCACCAGATGAGAAGGATCAAGTCATGAAGGGTGCCAGCTTCCGTCGTCTAAACCGTGCCGTGGCCGGTTTGATCGAGAGCTTCAGCATGATCAACTATCTCAAGCTGGACGTGACCAACGAGGACAGTGTAGCAGCTATCCTGAGCTTTATTGACGACTGCATCCAGTTCCACGAGGCGCAGGATCCCAAGGAACCAAACGACGAGGAGTTTGAGGATCAGGAATAACAGTCAGATAGTAACTACGAGGAAAAGAGGGCACATTTGGGACAAAGGATATCAAAGTTTGCATGGGATCTTGATAGTATTGCATAGCGCTGGCGTTATTTGCGTCGTTTAGTACGAGACCGAACTGAATAAAGGCATGGTCGTCCATGGTCTCAACTCTCGCGGAGACAATCCAGCTTTCCGTCTCTTTCTGCCAAAGTATAGGTAATTATGTAGTTGGTCTCCTTCGTGTGCATATCTTCGTGCGTCGTTCCGAGTCTTTCCTATCGTGCGTCCTTCTCAGGGTATCCAAATAGTGTGTTTCTGTGCTCAGCAGGATCGAATCATCGCTGTTGGTTTGGTTTGGTTTGGTTTGGTTTGGTGGTTGTTGTGACCCGGTCATAAAAAAATCATTCCTTGTCGCGTCATCATCTCGACCTCGCTCCCGATTTCGTTCCGCCTGAACCTGCCATGCCCTGCTGGGCCTCATACTTGTTATACTCCTCCAGCCAGACGTCCTTGATGACAGCCAGGTATCCTGCCACCTTTCCTCCCGCGATGGCCATGTCCTTGGCGCTCTCAAAGACGCCGCGCTCCCACACCCAGGCAGCGATGGCGAAGAGGATGGCCCAGGTCGCGACACGCATGGCCAGCCGTGTCCACCACATGAGCAGGCGACGGATCCAGTTGAGGATGATGAGAAAGGTGGCGAGGACGAGAAGGGAGGCGATGACGCCGACGAGGCCCTGGTTCTCGGCCATGGCCGTCATGAGGCGGTCGAATAGTGGCTCGATGATGGGGGCCGCTGTATCGAGGAGGTTCTGCGCCTGGACGAGGACGTGGCGCAGGAGGATCTGGATGGGCGCTCGCGGGTGGAGGACGTGTTTGTTGATCGAGTCGACAAGATCCGGCGGCAGGAGCGCCGAGAGGAGACTCGTTGCCATCGTCGGCGATTCCATGTCTGCAAAGACAACGCCGTTTTTCGATGTCTTCTTTTTGTGGTCCTTTGTGCAGCCGGAGTAGACCAGCGCGCCGTTGAAGATGGGCGGGACAAAGGCTAGTATCGCTGGGGTTTTGGAGAAGGTTTGGTAGGATTTGATGCGTGGCTTTTTATTAGCGGTGTAGCGGTGCAGGGTAACTTCCGCGCTCTGCTCTTGGCCAGGTGGATGGTGAATGGCAGCGCACCATCACGTCAACGAGATCGGAGAAAATAATGGTGACACATTGGATTCTACGATAAATAGACAGTTCCTTCCATATGAGTGACGTGCTTGTGTGAATGCGAATACCCGATCGTGGTGGACGGGAAGATGTGTATTCACTCCTTACATCTTGACATGTGGCGGACCGACCCCAGATTCATCTGCCTACCTGTAGTTGCTCACTTGGTAGAGGGAAGCGAGACCAAGGTTGCTTAAATAGGAAGTATAGCAGTTACACATTCAATTCGATACAAGGCATGAACATTTGATTAATGATAAGAACCAGCCCAGATTGAACAAACAAAAAGAAAAGGTGCCAAAATCAGCAAAAAAAGAGTTTGTAGGAGATGAGGGACAAGGGATTTGAACCCTTAACCTTCAGGAGATTCCGGTGTACTGGAATCTGACTAGTGAGGGAATTAGAATTTTGAATTTAAAATTGATCATGTTGTAATGACTTACCGCGCTACCGTTGCGCCAGCCCCCCTCTGGTGAACATATCGGTCGCTAATGGCATAGAAGACCCGTCCAGAGAACTGCCCGTTTCACTCCGCCAGAGAAGACATCCTCGAGACTTGACGATAGATAGACTGCAAGACAGCAGCTCTGTCATCGCTGACCCGTCCCAGATTTAACCACCAGGCAGTCGGCAGCCTGCTACATGTGTCGCAAGAACAGTTGCTATTGTTCAAGCGGGTGATTGGTGGAAAGCACCTCATTAACCTGTCTGCTTGCGCAACACGATGAAGGTTTCTAGGGCTTGATTGCTCTTTGCCCCAATCCAAACTCGCCCTCTACTAACTGGATTAACAAATGCTGATGAGGACTCACCAGCAATACATTCATTGGCTCGTCAAACAATGGATTTCACCCCTTCACTTGTCTCAATCGCTGTCACCAACAAGGAGAACCCACACAAACAGCAAAACACAACTGCATGCAACTCAAGTAAAGATGATTCGCTAGACTGAAGGGTATCGAACGCGAACCTGATCTAATCCAAGACAGCTCTCAACTCCGTTTGCTCCAAACTAGAGCACCATATGCAGGTTGTCCGCCATGTAAAGCGCCGACCCAGACCTACACCAAAGCCACCCCCCCATCTAACCTTGTTCATCTCAAGTTTGAGGCCGTATCCCAACATTAACAATCCTCTAGCCCTTCCAGTATGCGCCGTGCTGCATCAATTCTTCTCCGGTACATTCGAGCCTCTGAGCTGGCCCTTGATGCTTCCGTCAATCCCAGAACGCATTTGCCGAGGCTGGCCACGAGCCTTTCTACTAGGATCCCATCTTCTTTTGCCAGCCCCTGCACTGCAGAAGACCTTCCGCTGCTCTGCCCACTGCCCGTGCCCCCCAAATTAGTTGCTCCGTTCATAAGTGTCTCCGAGATTTGCTTCAGTTCTGGATCCGGAGACCCCCCAGGGGTACTGTCTGTCGGTGTCAAGACCCCTGTAGTGGGCTTGGACTTGTTGACAAGAGGGAAGCTTCTGTTGGTCCCTGTCGACTCGAACGATGAAACAGACGGTCGATGATTAGACGAAGCAACTACACTATTCGTCGGTCGGTGAACCACCGTGTTGCGTCGGCCGTGAGGTTTTTGGAAGTCAACCGAGTTATTCCTGGAGCTGTGAGTGCTATTGTGCGGAAACTGGAAGCCCCCAAACGTGGTACGCTTGGAAGTAGGAGGTCCATCCGAGTTTTCAGGGGTTTCCAGAATAGTCTCAGTCGTATCGTCAATTGTCGAGGTGCGGCTTGCGCGTCCCTCGGTTGCCGTCGCAAAGGTATCGAATGAAGATATCGTGTCGATGCTTGTCCTTCGGTCAAGCTCAGGCAAAGGACCCCGTGTCGTCTCCACCGAGTCTTCTGAGCTCACGCTGCCCCAGCTTCCTCGTCGTCCTAGTCGCTGTTGGCTGATCGTTCCCATTGCTGAGTGAAGGAAGAAGTGCTCATAGTCGAATGCGTCCTCGCGATCCTCGTGCGAGACAGGGTGCTGCAATGTATCGTGGTATAGGGACTCGCCGCTCTCGCTCTCATAGTCCACAAACTCGCCCTCTTCGTCCCCTTGTTCGCTTTGAGGATAATTTTGTAGATCTCCCTCCACAGCATCATCCACATTGTCTGAGACGTTATCCGGCGCATTATCCAGCACATTGTCCTGCGGACTGTATTGCAGATCTGGCTGTACTTCCTCATCCCCTTCTGCTCGTACTTCCTCCACGTTGCCTTCCCGGTCCTCACCCTGACTATCGACCTCATCAACGCCATTCGACTGTGGCTCGTCCTTGACGACAGGTTCAGGATCTGGCACAGGCGTCTTTCTGTCCTCATCTTGCGCTTCCTCAGGATAGGCTTCGGCAGTGTCCTCATATTTGACACTTGGCGCCCTTTCCTCTGGTTTGTTCACTTCTTCCACCTCCTGATCAGGCGTGTCCTTGGCATCCGCGTCGTTGTTGGTCTGATCATTGTTCCAAGGAGCCTGCCAGGGCACTGTCTCTGGCCCAGCACCCTTGACCCTCCGAGGCTCAAGGAATCCTTGGTCCCACCTCGCGTGAGTGAATGGGCTGGGTGTCCGGAGGCTCTGTAGACTGCGGCGTTTTAGACTATCGGCTCGTGCTTGTTCCTTCAGACTCGAGATTTTGCCCCTCAGATCCTTCATCTGATCTTTCAAGTCGCGAACTTGCGCAACTGATGCTGATCGGGTTATATCCTTGTCAACGAATGAGCCAAACGTTGGGCTTTGCATGTTGAAACTTTGAACGCTGTCCCGATTCCTGTTGCCATTGAAACCATCTTCATCCTCGCTCAGGGCTTCAAGTGTCGTATCCAGAGCATAAAGCGGAGTTTTATAAGTTGAATTGCCGTATCCCCCCAGTGCATCAGCGCTTCTGGACGAAGTCAAAGGTTGACGGTAGCCTCCTGCAGCTCCCAAGGCACTAGCAGATCGCTGAGGGTATCCAGAGCCGCCAAAGTCGTCTTGTAAACTGATGTCACTTTGCATTCTCGAGTGACCCATTCCTAACGGATCGGCGGAGTCTTGGAGGGATGTCGCTGGTCGAACGATCGGGGGAGATGGTGTTGAGCCGTCAGACATGGGAGAGTAGTAAAGTGAGCTTCTCGCTCTCGATAGGTTTCCTTCCATTGTCTATAATATCATTAGCACAGCCTCCTAATCTTCAAGACGCAGACCCTACCGTTAATCTTTGCTTCGCGTTGGCTAGAATCTGCTCTGCTCTATCACTAAGAGAGCTGGTGGAATACCGCTCCTCGCCGACGGCCTGTGTACGGGGAACACGAGCGGCCCTGGGCTCCTGCGCAGCGGTTCCCTCGACATATGAGGAAGCCATGCTCTCCTCATCGTCGCCCTGGAAATTAATATCGTCAACACTGACGGAATCGTCAAAATCGGCAAAGGGGGCGCCATGGCCTTGAGATGTGATTGTCGAGTTGGATTCGAGCGATGACCTTCTCTCGCGCGACAAGATTTGCGACCTCGTCTTGATGCGCGACACGCTCATTGTGGACGAAGATGGCATAGCCATAGTAGGGTCATCATCAGACAGGTGTGATGAAGGGCGACGCTGTCCCCTTCCAACAACACTCTCAACCTCGGTCACCTCTCCAATATCCGACAGCATAGTTCCATTTCCGTAGATGATAGGTGTTGAGGGGGTCATGTTCATGGGTCCGGCGACAAAGGGGTTTTGCGACGGAGGGAGGTAGCGCATGTCGTTTGTTCGGCCATTGTTCCACATCAAAATGGGAGACTGGGAGCGATCATCGAGGGACTCATCGCAATCATAATCGGGCAAGATCATATCGGGGTTCGTCAGAGTGGGCGATCCAGGCACAGGCCCGTAGTTCAGGGACGAGCCAGAGCCTGATTTTCCATGGCGGGCATCGCGACCGTGAGCATGCATGGTCTGCGTTGCCATTGTGGTTCGACGTTATATTTTGAATAAGGGGTTGGACCAGATAAATCAGAGCTGGATGTTTTGATCGGGGCGAAGTTTTATCTCTGTAGGCGCGTCGATCAAATCGTCGGAGGGATTCAGGACACGGTGCCAAGTCAGGGCTGAACAGCCGGGCTCAAGTCGGCGACGCACTCAGGTTGCCTTGCAGAAGGCTTTCTTCTCTTTTTGTTCGTCGGCAGCTGGGCGCTTCCGTGATTCGATAGTATTGGAAGTGTTGTCTTGGGTGACGTCCGGTTAGTCGACAGATGGCACCGTGGCGCAAAAGCTAGAAGCGGCGGCGGGTGGAAGTCAGGATGTCGATCTGACAAAGAAAAGAAGCATGAGGTGATAGGGAGCGAGCGACAGGTGAGTATAGACGAAAGAAAGAAGCAGCGTGGAGCAAGAGACTGGATCGAAGAAGGCGTTCTAGTAGCGAAGGACGCAGTCAGCGAGAGGCCAATTTGGCATGTCTAAGAACAGGCTTGAAAAGCCAAGGGGAGGAAGATGGATGTCGAAGTAGCAAAAAACTGGAGATGTGATTGATGGTGATGCACGGTACGTCCGTGAGGGTAGGTACTGTAGGTACGTACCAATTGGCAACTCCCGTCCCGGCATGGAGCTTTCAGCTCGGACGGACAAGCGATTATGCAGCTTCAATCCAATGGATGGATCCCTTCTTCCCCCGCGCGCGCGCGTGTGCCAGCGTTAAAGACAAGACCTGAGAACTTCCAAGTGGATGGCTTTCACAAGAGGCAGGCGAAGAGAAGCGCTGGCTTTAGCCGAGACTCGAGAAAAAGCTTCGACGGCGTTGGTCAGGGGTGGTGCAACGGGAACGGGAACGGGAACTGATGGGGGAAAGCTGGCCCGTGGAATGGATGGAATGAAGCCTCAGATTGCGGCGGCGTCAAGCCCCCCTCCAGGGACTAACGGATGGAACGTTGGGGGACTTCTAATTAGGGGACCTTCAGCGTGGAATTGAGTGTAGTCCATGTGAAACGGGAAACACGGGGGAGCCCGCTTTGTTTCGCTGCTTCTTTTCGAGACCTTGACGGATGGATGGACTGTTAGCGCGTCCCTTTGGCCTTGATTGGCGGCTTTTGCTATGTGGGATTGAAACAGAAGTAATATTAATGAGGTTGCAGTGAGAAATCAAGCACGAGTTTTCGCGTCGGAAGCCTTATGAGGACTCGCGATGGGTGCTACTCTGAGATCTGCTCCGTGCGACACAGACACGCATTGAAAAGGGATGACCGCCTTAGATGCGAGCCCAGTCCGATAATAGCACCATGATCCGTCGTCGCCAAAGAGGTAGGTACAGTAGCCGCTGGCCCTTTTTCCAATTGGGTATGCTCCGGTACCATGGATGGCTGGTAGCATATGGAGATGTTGCACCAGTTAATTTCCATTCCATCATGGACAAGGATCATGGACCAAGCACCAAGGACGCAAGGACGCGTGGGAGAAAGGGGGTTCCCATCGTTCCCGACGGATGGTTCACCGCTCTCCTGGGACGACACTGGACGAAAATGGACCACCGAGGTTCGAGGCATGTGTCTACCTACCCTTTTTGATGGTTGTTGATAGTTCATGGATTTGAGATGGTTGTGGTTGACATGTACCGTTCAGCAGCCGACTCGGACTCTTAGCGTCACGACAGACCCAGTGCGACAGGGTGAATATTTCGCTCCCGATAACTTACCAAGTGATGAGATGAGATGCGCAGGGCGAAAATGTGCCAACGTGGCACGCTCTCACCTTTTCAATCTCATCACCATTGTCCAATTCCCCCGTATTCCAGATGCAGCCTCAACTGCAACTCTGCGGGGCCAATGACTGTCGAACTGGGTCATGATGATGGGCGGCGAATATTGGAGGAGGCCAGATGAGACAGATTGTCATGTTTGACGAACCGCTGAGAGTCAATGAGGGTTGGCTTGGCTTTGAGAAGCCGCAACTGTCATTTATCAGTTTGAAATGTAAGACAAACTCAGGTACTCCGTATTATCGGGATAAGCTATCTCGATAACGCTATGAGCAAGGGGCTCGATAGCGATCATGAGATCTCATAAATGGATTGTCATGGCGAATTGCTCATGAGTCGAGAAATTCAAGCCCAGTTGCGATTTTAGCATGTCTCACTGCTATTTTCAGATTTTCTCAATGGCAACCCGCAAGATTCCCACCATGAGCTCGTGTGTCTCACCGGCTGTATATGATAGAGGTATCTCGGGCAAACAGCACAGCGCTTACATCAACCGATTGACTGTGTTGAACAAAGTCTCATGCCGTGTCATTCCCCCAACTTTTCTGATTTATCCCATATCTAGTGTTACTCCTGAATAAATAAAAGCATTTTCCTTTGTTTTTGTTATCTCAAAGTTTCAAGTCCCAAACATTCTACTTTTCCATGGTCTAACCCAAAGCAATCGCAGGTATCATCCCTCAAAGCTCCCTCCAACCGTGAACGTCAAGCATCTAGAGACGACATCTAGTCGTCAGCAAAGGCCTCAGCCCGGGCCTCGATGTTCTTCTTGTCCGACTCATCCTTGGACGGCCGGTTGGCGATGAGGCGCTAGCCGGTCAGCATCAATATGGTTATGGGGGATCACAATGTCTTACCACCAAGTTTCTCAACAGAATAGCAATAGTGACCTTGCCGACAGAGGGCACATAGATCGAGGCCTTCTCCTTGATGGCGGGGCCGTCAAAGTTCCTGTACGAGGAAAAGTTGATGCAAACAGCACCATCACGGATGAGCTCGGTAGGGACCTTGAAAGACTCGACGGGGACACCGCCGATAACAACGTCGCTCAGAGGAAGGCAGTCCTTCAATCCCCAGCCCTCCTTGTCCTCGACCTGGTGGCGGGCCTTCTTGATACCCTGTCCTCGGGTGAAGAGTTGGACACCAGTGACATCCACAGAGTAAACGGTAGCACCGTCGTTGGCGAGAAGAGCGGCAAGGGGGCGTCCGTTGACCTCTGATCGGTTAATGACGGTGATGGTCTTTCCGAAAAGTCGGTTGCCAGAGGCCAGGATGGGGTTGTAGATCTGCAGGTACTCGAGGATCTTGACAACGGCAAGAGGAGTGCAGGGGAGAATCGACTTCTTGCGGTTCTCGGGGGCATCCAGGAAGCGAATGTTGTGGTACATGTTGTGAATGTGCTTGTGTCGAAGACCCTCAACGTCCTTGCCGAGCTCGACAGTCTCCTGGACGTACTTGTCGTGGGTAGGGTTCTGGGGGAAGATGGGGTAGTAGACGATCATGCCGTCGATGCTCTCGTCATCGTTGGCCTTCATGATCTCCTCCTCGAGGAGCTCCTTGTCAACCGTTCGGAGGTCGAAATTGAAGCCGCTATGTTATACATCAGCGCCAAGCCCAGGGGCATCACCCGTCAGACAGGCGACAGTCCGCAGGAAAGTCTCACTTCTCTTCACACGTCTTCTTGGACCACTCGGCGTACTGGACGGCGGCGGGATCACCATTGGCAAGGAACGCAGCAAGCGTGGGCTTGCCGGGGTTGGAACCTTGAACCTTAGCCAGTGTCTCCTTGACCTCGGTGAGGAGTCCCGTGGCGATAGTGTTGGCGGTGATGACCTTGCAGGTCTTGGGAACATCAGGGGCAGCCATTGCGACTAATTGAGTCTCAGAAATGGTATTATATCTAGAGATAAGTGTCAGTTTGAATCTTGAGGACAGGACGCCTCTCACTCACGATGCGTCACACTGAGGAACCTGGTTGTTACGCTTCTGACGAGGAGCCTACGTCAGTGCGACGCACGTGATGAGGGGAAAGAGACCAAGAGATCAGCAAAGAGCCTCATACCTTGGGGACACGGCTTGGATCAGTTACTCCAAAGATGGAAAATTGAAGAAGAGAGAAACAATAATTCTCGGACCCCACCAAGAGAGAGTCCGATCATGGAGGGGCATTTCGAGGAATTATCGCAGAAAAAATTCAGACCCCTCCTTCCCTCCACTCAGAGCCCGAGTTGCCCCTCTTACTGTCTCCGGTTTAGCGCCGAAAGGCATCCGCAGGTGAAGCTTTCTAGGCGCTTCAAGTTGCCTTCATCATTCCAACCATGTCTTTGGTTTCAAGGGGAATCTCGGTCAAAGAAGGATGGAAATGCATTGAACTCGCCAAGCTATATAAGACGAGCAACACGGATTCCCCACGGGTTAAACGAAATTTTGGATTATTCGAGGCCATTCCTCTGAAGATTACGAGGCCTAAGCGACGCGCCAAGCGTCCTGCGACAAACTCAGGGCCAGCCTCATCGACAGTCGATTGCTTCCAGAACCGACAGGAATTCCTCAGGGATCAGAAAGGGGTTTTGGGTTTTGGGCGCTCAACAGTGAACCAGTTTCAAGTTGAAGGTGGCAGCCTATCGCAGCATTTTGTCGAGTCGTTGCATGGTTTTTGCTGGATGTTTGGTTTTGGCTAGTTGCCAGGCAAAAGTCTTGTCTGGTCTTGAGCATTCCACGCCGCGAGGGAAACTGAATTGACTGGATTGAAGAAGCGAGTGCTTCTCTTGATGGCTTGATAATTGGGAGGCTCAGCCTTTTTCTCTCGCAGTTGCAAGACGCGCTAGGCACGTGGTTTGGCGCAACAGGGACCTCTGCGCCCGTCCAGGGGCAGTGATTGCCGGCCAACGAACTCTCCTTAACCATTGAGCTTTCCGCCAAAGGTCAGATCCAACGATTCGATTACCGGGGATCGATAATAGTTCTCCCGTCTGTCCGGGTTCCAACTCTGTTTGACACGACACCACCTTTCGACGGCCGCAACAAGATAGGACTATTGGTTAGCGCCTTGTCGCCCTTTATCGCCTCCAACCTATATATTGCCCCTACCCCGCCACAGTTTGCTCCGCGGAGATTCACAAACCATCTTCTTAACACCACCACGACCTTATCTTTGAACTGTTGGACACTAGCCATACATCGACCAGACACCGTCGCAGCGCCCACAGAATCGCGCCAGCCTCCTTCTTATCACCGTCCCCTACGCCGTTACGTCAGGACCCTGGGCCAATGGTAGCATGATTATTTGTCTCTGGACGATTTGCTTATCACAGCTGGGAGCTTGAGCCGCACCTAGTGGTGTCGGTCAGGCCAGTACCGTCGGCATATGGCCGTCTCATAGCCTGCTTGTGGTGCAGGCCTTATCTTTGCCATGCCCACGCAGGAACGGATCCTTGGATTGCATCTCTTGAGACGTGGGACCTGGAAGTTGCATAATCAACATTGCAGGGAAGCTTCATACGCGGATTAACCCCATTCTGAGGAGTGATCCCTTATCATTACTGGACTAGGGTTTCAAAAGACAGCTCGCTCGCCGTATAAGGGGACCAGATAGTCTGTTGAAAAACTAGACTACACGAGCTTCAGTAACAGATAGGCGTCACTCCGAGCCAGCTGTACACGGGTTCTAGGAGGCCTTTTCCGAGGCTAGTCCCTTGTCCGGCTCAGGGGACAGTTGTTGTAGCCCCGGAGGCTCTGTCACTCTCCCACCAAGACGGCCCGCTCTAACCCCCGTCGTCACTCCCGTCGTTATCGGATCAGCACGGAACCCCGAGCAGGAATCTGGTTCAAGCATCTCCGGGCTCCGGAGCATCACGTCTATTCTCACCTGTGCCCTCAGTGAGACTTCACAAACACAGATAGAGGCGCATTATCGACTTGAAACTTGCAGGACATTCATAGGAGATCCGGAGATGCAATTTCTAGATTGTCCAACATTTTGGTTCTTGAAGAGGACTGAATTGTTCTTGTATATATGTGCTGGGTATCATCCTTCTTAAACAGGATCAACAGGCTCGACACCAACAAACAACAACACCGTCGCCACAGACTCTTGACCCTCATTTTACTATTCGATCGCTTCCACAAGAATCGACAACATATCTTGAGGTCTCTTTGAATTCAACGACAAGCCTGTTCATCATGGGTTTTCAAATCGCCCATATGTGGAAGGCCCCTGAGGTCAACCCCATCAGCCGGAAAGCTCGAAGTGTGCCAGTACTCAACCCCGTCGACATCTATGGCCGTGTTTTCTTCTTCTCCTGGATGGGTTTCATGCTCGCTTTCTGGGCATGGTGAGTCATTTGATTGAGACTTTGTTCGACTTTGGTGTATTGACTAGACTTTAGGTACACGTTCCCTCCCCTATTGACCGTCACTATCAAGAAGGACCTTCACCTTACGCCTGCCCAAATCGCCAACTCCAACATCGTCTCACTATCGGCTACGTTCTTCCTTCGATTCATTACGGGACCGCTATGCGATCAGTTTGGACCACGACGGGTTTTCGCTTACCTGATCCTTCTTGGCTGCTTCCCTATCGGCCTTGCACCCCTTGTCAAGAATGCAACTGGCCTCTACATCTCTCGATTCTTCATCGGTATTCTAGGTGCAACCTTTGTGCCTTGCCAGGTTTGGTGCACCGGTTTCTTTGACAAGAACATTGTCGGCACCGCGAATGCTTTGGCTGGTGGATGGGGAAATGCTGGTGGTGGAATGTAAGCCAACCCTATACCTTCACAAGACAACGATGGCAGGACATCAAATACTAACTGGGGATCTAGCACCTATTTCATCATGCCTGCCGTTTTCGACTCTTTGGTTGCTCACCAAGGCCTAACCCCTTCCAAGGCTTGGAGAGTGACCTTTATTGTTCCTCTGATCTGCTTGATTGTATGTGGTGTGGGCATGCTCCTGCTGTGCCCCGACAGCCCCATGGGAGACTGGGACGACCAAGCCCAGCAGGTCCGCAAGAACATGGAGGAACATGGTGTTTCTACTTCTGATGAGATTACACCAGTGGGTACACCAGATCGCTCAGGATCGGACGAGGAGAACAGCGCTGGCTGCGAAAAGGACGTCAAGGTTGGCGACCACGAGCATTCGATTACACGCAACGAGGCCATGGAGATTGCACAGGGTGAGATTGTGGTCAAGCCCAGCCTCAAGGAAGCGCTCCCTGTTCTCTACTCTCCCCAGACCTTCTTCCACGTTGCTACCTATGCTTGCTCCTTCGGCGGCGAGCTTGCCATCAACGCTGTGCTGAGCGCATACCTGAAGAAGAACTTCCCGCACCTGGATCAGACCAAGGCGAGCAACTACGCTGCCATCTTTGGATTCCTCAACTTTGTCAACCGACCCCTCGGTGGTGTGATTGCCGATATCCTGTACAACAAATTTGGACGCAACCTTTGGCTGAAGAAGGGATGGATCACGGTTTGTGGCCTGTTGACCGGCGCTCTGCTCATCCTCATCGGCCGAGTGAACCCGGCCGAGTCCAACGGCGGAACTGTGGGCACCTTTGTCGGCCTCATCGTGCTCATGTCGGTCTTCCACGAGGCGGGCAACGGAGCCAACTTTGCGCTTGTGCCGCACGTCCACCCCTTTGCCAATGGTATCCTGTCGGGACTCACGGGCGGAGGCGGCAACCTCGGCGGCGTCATCTTTGCCATCATCTTTCGCTTCATGAACCAGGGCAAGGACTTTGCGATGGGCTTCTGGGTCATTGGCATCATTCACATTGCGCTCAACCTTGCCGTGTGCTGGATCCCTCCCCTGCCCAAGGGACAGGTTGGCGGTCACTGATGTGGAGTTGTGGGTATAGACACAGGACCTGTTGGGGCCTCTAGGGTGTGTGCAATGGAATGAGGTGCCACGAGATGCGCCAAGATAGAACAGTGGGCAGATGGGACTGGAGTATGGGTTATGGTTATGGCTAGGATATCCCGTCGCATCCGACGACGACGTTTGTGTTTTATTATCGAAAGCTATTCAACATGGAACTTTCCATCTCGCTGTCCACCCCCTTGTCATTTCAATATAATTACTCCCTCGATCCTAGGGACACACGTGCAGAAGCAACTACCGACCGACGATCTCACTCGACTTGCTTTCCTTGACAGCTCGTCATTGAATTGACGTGATAGTCGCCGATCGCGTCCTGTTGTCAAGTCGCCGAGACAATGACGTGCAGAATGAGACAAGATGAAGTGCCCCTGCCGATCAGGCACGCGCCCAAGGGAGGGCGTGTACAAAGGCGCGGCGAATTTTCCAGGTTTTTCGTTTCTCTTTTCATTTTAAGGGCAGAATGATGTTGTGAAACCCGACGACGAATCTGAGACCTCTTGCGCGTACGCATCTCGACATGTCACTGCAGGATTAGACAATTTGACCACCACCCTTGAACTTGTTCATGACATCAAGCCAAGGAACCAGTTTTCTTTAGTGTTTGCCCGTTGAACAAGGGATAAACGCTCCAAAGCAAAAAAAAAGTGGTGACAGGTTGAAGATCCTTGCCGATTCTTGGGTGTGAAACTCGTACAACGGAGAGTCCTCATCAAAATATCCAAACTATAACCAACAAACTGAGGTATATACTAGGCACAACTATATCCCCTTCTAATTTCACAAATCAAGGCAGACTATTAATCCCAGCATAAAGTTTGAAGCTTATTCAACCTACATCTCTCGTTACGAGGTCCTGCGACTCTCAGTTGGCGGGAAATCCTGGGAAACGGGAGCATTCCAGTGCGCGGCGGGCGCACGCTGCGACGCCACTCCCGGGCACGATGAAACGGACATCGCAAATGCTGGGGCATTCCAGTGAGGCGTGGGGTCTCATCTTGAGTCGTGGCGTTGCTGGATAGCGGCTTCGGAAAGGATTGTTTTGACAGATGACCGGTACGCTTGCGTGACAAGGGAATGCCGGGTAGAGGCTGGATGGGAGCGGCATGTCGGACGTGTGTTGACAGCCAAACATACGAGATTAGATGTCAGCTAAACATGCTTCAGATTGACCAAGTCTCACAGAAACGCAGAGACAATGTGTTTATGGGCTATTGTTTCATGGATATCTAGTTTCAACAACCGTCTACGACAAGCTACTACAGACAGACGTCTTGTTATTTGGCACGTGGTATTTAATAACAGACAGTTCATTAGGACATTACCACTAGATAATACACACAAAGCTGGGTTATATGTCTATTAGACGTAGCAGCAAGGAAACACGCGGCAGCTACATCAGAAAGGGCTTGATCAAGACAAATAACCCAAGTGGGTTTTAAAAAGTTTTTTCCTCAAATACATTAACAATCCAGAATACCTTCCAAGCTCGGGAATTACCAAATCAACGTATGTGCGCAAAAAAGGCCTGATACCCAGACTGCTCCATACCAGAAGTAACAAGAAACCCTCTAAATGCAGTCATGCCGTCATGACACCACGTAGATACCAAAATATGATACTGGGACGCGGTTTTGCTTCGCTTACAGAGCGAAAGCGGCCATGACGAGACCGGCGACAACGGCGACGGGAGCGCCGAAGCGGGCAGCACCGGAGACGGGAACGGGGGTGGGGGTGCCAGCAGCAGGGGGAGCAGGCTGGGAGGGGTAGACGGGAACAACGGGGTTGCTCTGAGCAGGGGGGTTGGAAGGGTGGGTGTAGATGGGAGGAGCAGCAGGGCCGGTGGCAGTGGCAGTACCGTTGCAGGGGACAGAGGCGGTCTTGACAACAGGGACGAAGGTGGTGGCAGGCTCGGTGGTGTTGCAAGGGACGGTCAGGGTCTTCTCAACGGCGACGACAGTGGTGTGGGCACCGGGAGCGCTGTAGACCTGAGAGACGGAGACAGTCTTGGAACCGTAGTGGGCGGTGAGGGTAGCGGTGCCATCATCGCCGTAGGTAGGGGCCTCGTAGGTGGGCTCGGCAGCCTTGGTGGAAGCGGGCTTGTCGGAGCCAGCAATCTTGAAGGGGTTGGAGTACTGGAAGACCTCGGGGTTGCTCTCCAGCTTGATGACGAGACCGTAGACGTTCTTGTCACCGAGGGAAGCATCAACAGCCCAGCTGTAAGCCTCAGCGTCGTTGGAGACACCAGCTGGTTGATTGTCAGTTGCTTGATTTCTGATTGGTGCGCGCGTCGCTACTCACTGGCAATGTCCTTGATGGGGACCTGGGTGTTCTGGGAGTCACCACCGATCAGGGAGATGGTGACGAGCTGGCCGGCGTACTTGGCGGGAGCATCCCAGGTGATCTGGAAGCTCTGGCCGGCGGCAACGGACTGCCAAGCCTCGGGCTTGAAGATGGGGTCGAAGTCGGCGGTCTGGGCGAAAGCCTTGGCAGCGAAAGCCAGGAAGGCGGCGGCGGAGATGGTGAACTGCATTTTGGCGAGTTTGTTGATTTAGAAATTACAGAATAGCTGTATAAAACAGGGAAAGACTAGAGTTGGAAGGGAGTTGGAGGGAGCACAGGGCAACCGAGAGAGTTGTAAAAAAGAATGTGGTAGGCTAAAAGCCGAAAAGAGTGACTGGTTGGTATGTGCTGGATGTTGAGGGAGAGAAAGAAGAGAAGGAAAATCGAGAATGAAGCCGGGGGTTTTTAGAGATAAATGCCGGAGGAGGCTCGAGGGGGGTGAGAGTGGTGAGGGCGTGGGGCCTGAGGCACGAGGCACGAGGCGTGTGGTACGTACCCCCGAGACAATTTCCAGGTTGGGCGAACCCTCGACGGACCATTGACGCCAAGGACGACGCTAAAGCAGGTACCAGGACGCCGCAGATGCTACCCTGTCTTGCCCCTGGTCTTGTTCCCTGTGCCTGTGTGTGTGTGTGTGTGTGCCTGCGTCGGCGCTTGCAGCCCTTCCTGCGACCTTCTCACCAGGGCTTGGTACGTACCCGACCGCTTCCCTTCATCTTCCACCTCCACACACAGCCTGCGGGACGGTTGGTCGGTGAAGGAGCGTGTTCAACGGCTAACGAAGCTAGCCCAGGGGGGAGCAAAAGTCGGCGCAGGGCATTGAATCTCGCATCGAGGGCAGGCAACCGCTAATTGGCAGCAGTGTTAGTGCATGTCCTCATCCCCCTGAGCGCTGCTCCCCATGCCCTTGCGCCAGTTAGAGTCACCACTCGGCAAGTCGCTCTCGCTCTCGATTCTCGCGCCAACGAACCCGTCCATCCAATCTGCCGGGCAATTCGGGCCAGACCGATCACAGTTAGGCCCCCCCATGGCTCGCCAGGGGCTGCACAAGCAGAGTTTTGGAGGAGCAGGAACCTGGGAAGCTCAGTCTCGCAGCGAGCCCAGACTCAGATCGGGCCACGAGCCCGAATGCTCTCTGGTTCTATTATGGGACCCCCCTGCAAGACCTTCTTCGAACACCGTCTAGCAGCAGATGGTAATTTAACTTGGGTGGGTGAGGGTCTGGCGATTGGCCGCACGCGAGGGGCGCAGAGTCGGCGACCCCCGCTTGGCATCCCATCCCATCCAGTCTCCGTCAAACTGATTGCTCAGAATCCATTGCCCCATGGATGGCGCGCCTGTCGAGACCTTCTTCTCTAAGGATTCAGGCTCTTTAGGGGAAGAGGGAAGGCCGTTTACCCGTTGGAGACGCTATCGAGATGTTGCCGTCTAGACCTTGGGTCTGGGCCTCGGCTTCACAGCGCAGTGTTTAATGTTACATGGTTGAATATGCTTATGCGATATGCCGCTCGTCAAATGCAAGCTCAGGGCATAGAAACAAAAGTCGCAGATTGATTGAACCGAAGGGAAGGGAGTAGAGTCATTCGTTCATTGACGGACGCTTCCATGGAAGATCCCGACAGGTCATGAAACGCTCGAGCCAAAAGTCCAGGGCGATGC
This sequence comes from Fusarium vanettenii 77-13-4, assembly GCF_000151355.1. Classification (NCBI taxonomy): domain Eukaryota; kingdom Fungi; phylum Ascomycota; class Sordariomycetes; order Hypocreales; family Nectriaceae; genus Fusarium; species Fusarium vanettenii. The sequence goes on from NW_003315881.1 coordinate 2,076,778, forward strand.
AACTCACTAGGCCAATCGCCTGCCAGCAGCTTACATGCAAACAGGGCTCGACCTCTTCCCTGCTCACTTGCCGTATGTGGGAGTCGCCGAGAGAATCAGCGGGCAACAAGGCAAGCTTCCAAAGTCTGTTGCTTCGTACAACGTTGTATAGATTCGTGTTGTACTACGTCAACTCGATTGACAGCACAACGCACCAGGTGTCCGCCCTCCTTGGGCAAACAAACAGACCCCGTCACACACACAGCGGCTGCAGGCAAACCTGACAGCCAGTTCGAGGCCTTCACCTTTCTCCAGAAAAGCCTCTAATAGGGCCTCGCCCAGCCGCTGTGGCTCGTAGGGCTGCTTACTGCCCTTCTTAGCACCGACCCCAGCCGGCTGGGCAGCCGGCCGCCCAGAGTCGCCGCTTCGCTTGGACTTGGATGAATAGGCGAGGCGGCGACGGCTACAAGGCCGGTCTTCTGGCAGCGGGGGCAATCTTGGAATAGCACGTAGTAAAGGGGCAATGCCCGAGAGGAGCAAAACGCAAATCGGAAAGTTTGGAGTGCGATCATGGGGTACTATGGCACCATCTAGACACTGCGACTCTACAGAGTTGTATGGGGTTGGCTGCTCAGCTTGACTTGACAAGAGAGCGTATTCAAGGTCAGAGGGCACACGACCAACATTCTTGTTGGCTTAGAATGTTTGAACTTCTGACCAACAGGCCCGTAAACACTCTATCTGAAATCGCTGACAAGCTGCACCGCCTTGCAGAACATAACCGACATTCGAGTTTCACACTGTCAAGACGCGGCCAACAGGCAATTCGCATGGAACCAAATAACAAGCATATTGAAGCCAGTAATCCCCTCATGGCCAGTGCTCCTTCGCCCCCCTCAAGCAGGGCATGGATCAGATGGAGCACCTCATCTGCGGCGTCTCTCCCATCCCCTGACGAGGACCCTAGATCCCTCCGCTTACCTGTGGCAAGCCGACAAAGACGCCTTCAGCCTTTTCCCTTTCTTTACCGCCCTTCCTCCACCAATGACACCGGCAGCATCGTCGGCATCTAATCTGCGAAATCTGCTGCTGCAATTAGGACATCTCTGACGCGACCTGCCTTGCCCTGCCTGGTTGAATGCGGCACAATGACGCGCCCCCCATGTGTTCGTAGATCAGGGCAAAAGCCACCCGAGGCCAGTGGGCGGCCATTATTCGCCAGCACTGTCTCGGTCGCTTTACAAGGAAGGGCGAATAGGAGGGACGAGGCCCTGTATTCTGTCATCTCGGGGCATGAAAGTGCAATTCCTTAAACCTGTCCTATAATGCTTCTCCGCAGGCAGGCTGGGAGAGGTTAATTCAGGAAATTCGCCAATTAAACGTTGACGCCCGAGCCGGTCGCCGTCCAACGGTCCTCTCTGCCACAAACGGCTCGTCCCCTAAACAGCCACAGCTGAGCCGTAGCGCTGGGTAGGTGATAAACTACAACAGCCCGGCGGTGTCTGGAACGCGCCTATTGTGACTTGCTAGTCGCGAGTAGGCTTCAGCTCCGGGTACGCCACTGTTATGCTTGATGGCGATAGTTTGGAATTGCCTAGTAGTCTGGAAGCCTCCTGAGTGGCCCATCTTCAAAACATCCCGACCGAATGGTGAGGGATTTTGGCCAAGAGCTGTCAGACGGCGATGAAGTCGATTTTTGCGCCATCTAGCCAAGGCCCCGTTCTCGGTATGTGGTAGAGACCGGTATGGACGAGACGAACGGTCGGAACGTCACTCGGAGACAGAGCACGACTCAAGCTCAGTTCCGAAGAGTGTCTCACCGAGAACCTCGTCCACGGGCCGACCACGTAAAAACGATGAGTGAGAGCAGACAAGGGATGTCTTGACTGACAAGAGATGCGTTGAGTCAAAACAGGGAGAATGGGTTTGGTTCTAAGAAAAGAACACACAAGCACAAGGAGCAGAAACAAAAGCAAAACATGGCACGGTCTCGACGACTTGGCTACTGGTTTCAACTGGCAGAGAAGAAGGGCTACCATTGCCCGTCTGCAGAGACAGCCCACAAGTGAGAAACAGAGCACAACAAGGGAACGCCACTGCCTGTCCTCTTTCTTTCCTTAGAGCCACATGGCGCGCGGCACGCGATCAATAGCCTGGATTGTATTGACTGTGCAACCCAGGCACCCAGACCAAGAAATAAATGGCATACTGCAGGTAGGCAATAAGACCTTTGCCAGGCTACATAGACGTAAATTAGACTAGAATATATAAATAAAAAATATTAATTATATTAATTATATTAATTATATTCTCAAGTCTATATAAATCCTTAGGTTTATAATCATAAGCCATTTATGCTGTGATTCAGCGGATTAAATGGCAGAGTAGGTACTTGCGAAGTATACCATTTTTCTTGGACCACTAGCCGGGGCATTCAGTATCCCCCTATTGACCATTGGCTTTTCAGGATTGAAATTTTTCACGGGGTAAACTTCCCGGACGCGCCGTTGCTGCAAAAATAGATAGTTTAATTGCCTAACCGTCCCCCATCACAGACAAGGCCTGATCTGAGGCCCGGCAGCTGTGAAAGGGGGCGCGGCTGACCGGGAGAAAGAACCAGTAGACGGCGCACGGAATGCCGCAAACCCAGCGCCATGGCTGAACTACCGACCGCCCGCATGGTGCGAGCTGCCCATCTGAGAGACAGGGCGGCAATTTGTGGTAATTAAGGAAGCTTCTTTTCACGATGGAAGCACAGTCCTACCAGACTAAGAGGAGCTGAAAGTAATCAATCTTTTGTCAAACTCCATTATAGGAGTCGTAAAGGACTGTTGGTCGTTTGATGACTCGTTCTAGCTGCAGCCAATGGTTTCGCTGGTCAACTCCCGTGTCACAGCGGAGATGAGTAGCCCGGCGCCAAAAGAACAGAATCTCTGCATGAAAACCGCGAGGCCAATGAATTTGGCCGTTCCGCTTCCCTAACCTCTGGTAGTTTCCGGATCTTCAGGAGTGGCTTGCGCAGGCGCTGACCAATCATGTCACTCTGTTGGAGATCACAGCTTCAGCTTTTCAGCCTCGTGCCCCACATTGGTTCTTTGACTTTGGCTGTCAGCCTCGTCCAGACGACCTCCCACCCTCTAGGGCCTGGAACTACCTAATTTCAACGAGGCTGAGCTGTCATTCGCGATGGCTTCCGACGACGAGCGTGTGGGCGATTCGCCCCGTGGCAAGCGTCGGAAGACACATGGCGACTCCTCCCCTCCTTACGCGCCTCGACGCGACGGCGAGGAGGACGATGCGAGCCGCTCGCCTTCTGCCCACCAAGGGATACGAAAGCTCTCGATCCGTGAGCATCGCCGAAATAGCAGGACTATGAGTCCAAGTCCCGGCGATGAAGGCACCGATCGGAAATACTACGATGAGCAGAGCCGTCGCACCTCGCGCTCAAGATCACGGTCAAGATCGCGGTCTAGGTCGACTACTCGCTCCGACTCTCGCATGCGCTCTCGCCTTTCCTCGCCCTCAGTCTCCCGATCACGATCACCCCGCTCCTCACGCTCACGCTCACGATCCCAATCATCATCCACACGCTCCCGAACAGACTCGCTCTCACCTCGAGCTCCGCAACCGACTCCTCCTCCCGAACCCTTCAAACCTAACTACCGCGCCCGCCTCGTCCTCCACGGCCACACAAAGCCCATCTCGCAGGTGCGGATATCTCCCAACGGGCGCTTCATCGCTTCTGCATCTGCAGATGCCACCGTCAAGATCTGGGATGCCGCGACGGGTGCGCATATGGATACACTGTTTGGTCACATGGCCGGCGTGAGCTGTCTCGCATGGACACCTGATAGCAACACCATTGCGAGCGGCTCAGATGACAAGGCCATTCGCCTTTGGGACCGCGTTACAGGTCGACCGAAGACTACTGCCCGAAAGACGGAAGCCGGCCAGGAGATGGCGCCTCTGAAGGGACATCATAATTATATCCACTGTTTAGCTTTCTCGCCAAAGGGCAACATTCTTGCCAGCGGGTCCTACGACGAGGCTGTTTTTCTATGGGACGTGAGAGCGGGTAGACTCATGCGTAGTTTACCTGCGCATAGTGATCCTGTTAGTGGGATTGACTTTTGTTGCGACGGAACGCTGGTCGTGAGTTGCTCAACAGACGGTTTGATGTAAGGACACCCTCTCGTGTGATGAGTTTCACTTGCTAATATGTGTGTATAGTCGTGTCTGGGATACATCAACAGGGCAATGTCTCCGTACACTTGTCCACGAAGACAACCCAGCCGTAACCAACGTCTGCTTCTCCCCCAATGGCCGCTTCGTCCTGGCCTTTAACCTCGACAACTGCATCCGCCTATGGGACTATGTGGCCGGTAGCGTCAAGAAGACGTACCAAGGCCATCTTAATGAAAAGTTTGCCGTCGGTGGCTGTTTCGGTGTCTTGGACGGCGCCCCCTTTATCGCCTCTGCCAGTGAGGACGGGAGCATCGTGCTCTGGGACGTGGTATCCAAGAATGTTTTGCAGAGGGTCGAGGGCCACGCGGGCGTGTGCTTTTGGGTGGATGTTCATGAAGAGACAATGGTCAGCGGTGGCCAGGATAACACAGTCAGGGTGTATCGACACATCAGAGATGCCCCTGTGACCAATGGGACAACAGTCAAAGAGGACCCAAGCTCAACGGATGAGCTGCCAATGAAGCAAGAAGATGTCGACATGGCCGAGGCATAGAGTGTCATATCTCGTATGGATAGCGAAGGCGTTAAATGAATCTATGATGTGATGGACCAAGATGTCCAAACATTCTCTGTGCCTGTCCTAGATTGATCTTTACATCCTATACATTCTTCCTTCGCACTGCTAGCTCCTCATCAATGCGAGGTCCTGACGCCCATCTCTGCTGCCATGAGACACTTGTCTCGACCGTTTTCAGGCACAGTCCAAAAAAATCCAGCACGCCGTTTCTCATTTCCCGAAAGCAAGATGACCATGACTCCACTCCCCCAAATACCAGAATCCTCAATCTACCCTACCACACACCAGTTCATTTCATTTGCCTCAATAGACCAAGGTTGGGGAGACTCAGTCAAACTCAACCTCGACGCTTTGCGCGCCAACCCGCACCCCATCATGATAGACCACGAAGTCGACAGTCCCATCTTCGCATGCCATCTCGACGGTATAGTTCAGCTCGTGGTAGACCTCTCCGATGGGATTGGTATACTTTGGGAGCGACTCCACACGGATGTGTCTGTTCCATTTGATCTGGCACATTCGTTCAACGGTGTGGTCGTTTCTCGAAGGAGCTGGATAGGACGCGGAACAGTGTATGTCCTCCCTAACATAGCCCACGGATTCTGATAAGAGGCGGTAAAAAGGGTACCGGACTGGACGCCTGCTGGTAATGTCATCACCCTGCGAAACATGTCAGTGAGAAGTCCGGCCCTGCCTTGTTTTATCGGTTACCTCTTTCAAGAACCACGTCATTTGGTTCTTGGCCAAGTACTTGCGCTCTTTATCGCACCAGTACTTGTCGGTCTGTAGGTGCTTGAGGTCATCGAAGGATGAGTTGTGGCAGATGCCGTAACTCATGCGGGCAATCCTTGCCTCAACCTTTACACTAATGTCCGCGGAAAAGTTCTGCTTGGAAAGCTCGTGAACGACAGCGCCACGGCAGATGGCGGTCCATCTAGGGTTGTTAGTCAAGTCAGTCCTTGGTTTGGATACTACCACTCACGGTTTGCTTCCCTGAGCCTGCAGGACTGACGATTCAAACTCGGTCTGCAGCCGGTCGAAAAGATATCGGCAACGACCGAAACCGCCAACGAGAACGATGTGCTATAAGGGTCAGCGCAAGCTTCTTGAGGAATGTGTGAAGAACTAACTTTTGGCGGCTGAGAGTACTTTCTTTCAATGGCATCGCACTGGCGGCGCACCAACGACACAATCTTGTCGACAATCGGGGAAAAGACGGACAGGATCTCGTCCCTAGGAAGCCCTGTTAGCCTTGTTTCTGTGCGGAGAGAGCATGAACATACGAGGTGAGCTCAAATGTACGGCGGCGTTTGAGCTTCCGAGGGGTGTCATTGCAGGCGTCGGGCAGATCGACTAGCCAAGTTCTCTGCTGGTTTGCAAACTGCGGCTTGATGCCGTGCTCCCACCCGTCATTGAGGAATCTCTTTTCCGCTGCTTTGCTGACCTGATCCCAAGCTCCTTTGGGGACCTTGGACTTGATGAGATTGAGGAAGTTTTCGTCGAGAAAAACTCCTCCGCACAGGGCTCCTGTTCGTAGTTAGCAAGCCAACTCTACCGTGAGGCTTTGGTTACTTGCCATCTCCTTTGACACACTCCTTGACGACGAATGGCTCTGTCGACTGGATTCTGTAGCTAATGAGGTCCTTGTTCATATTAGTCAGGGCTACCTAAAGCCATGCTTGGTATTCATGGGTGCAAACTTACGACTGTTCCGCCCCCAGCATCGCAGACAACGATGGTATCATCTGGCTACCCATGGATGTCAGTCCGGTTCACCTCAAGTGAGTTGCAGATGGAATACCTTGATGGTTGATCTCTTTGAAAGGTCCTGAATAGTCGCCAAAGCCGCTGCCTCGGGCTCTGAAACGAAACGAACCGTGGTGGCGCCGCATGGTCGGGGAGTAAGGATGCCAGATAAGCCTGCGGCTTGCTTCATGAGTCTCTGAGCGTAGGGGGGCCAGATGGCTGGCAAGGTGATGACGACATGGAACTTGGACTTGTTCAGCAGCTCAGCACCGATGCTGCGCTTGATGGACTCGATGCCATGGTTCCACAGCTTCTTGAGGAAGCAAGCAATGATCTCGACGGGCTGCTTGCCTGTCGCCTCCTGCAGGCGACGAGCGGTAGCGAGCTGCTCAGATGCAGCGATATCGGCTGGAATATCGCCTCTCTTGAGCAGGAGGAGCTTGAACCACTTCAAGGCGTCGTTGTCGGCAGGGATGGAGTATCCCCAGGTGACATCATTATTGCTGTTGTACCACAGTTGAGTGGGTGCCTTCTCTTTGTCTGAGCAGTGGTTTAGCTCGGCCTCCCAGCTTGTCACGATCGCAATGTCATTTGGTTCTCGTGAGTATGCCCAGGCGACACCCGAGTATCTAAGTAAGTAAGTGTCAGCACACACCTGATAATGTGTTGTGAGTAAACCTACGTCGTCCCAAAATCGATGCCAATGACGATGGCATCCTCGGTTGGTTGACTCGCTGCCATCTTTGGTCGTAGCCAAGATCAGTCGGCGCGGTTGGTAGGTCGGTAGGTAGGTAGGTTGGTTGCTAAGTTGGTAAGTAGTTGTCCAACTTTTCAATGTTGGAGGAGAAGAGATGGAGATTGGAAAAGAATAAACGGGAGCAGGGGTTTTTATCTGATACATGGAGAGAGTGAATACAGAGTTGGGAGTGGTGAGTGCCCTTAAGGACATGCAGGCACCCGTCAGTCAGTGAATCACTACCACCTGCCTGATCGACGGATCAAGTTACCTTGGTATGCAAGTAACCTTGGGATTTCTTTCATATTCTTTACCTTCTCCACTGACTTTCTCTCTTTCTCTAACCTCTCTCTTGCACTCACACTCTACGCACTTAACACCATCTCAGCCCTGTGTCGTCACACGACCCCTATCCGAACGCCAATGAGGTCTCTTGAGATCAAGCCTTCACCAATAAAGCGTATTGCATCCTCTTAGACTCAGCAGCTTTAGAAGATATTTCACTCGGGACGCGCGCTCATCGGACCTGGGCGAGTTCATGCATCGCCTTTGACGCTGTTGGCCATGAGCTCCGAACCGCCCTGCCAGGACACGGGTGATTCCTATCCACCTGAGCCTACATCTGAATCCTTTGATGTCATAAATGAACAACTTGAAACCATCAGGGACACCGAATCCGACAGTACTGCAATCTCTCCATCTCATCACGCTCAGCTGGACCTGGAAACCGGCACCGACAACCACGAGCACCGACCTCAAGATCAAGAGCGGTCTGACACCTGGACCGTTGAAGAATTCTTGGAAATTCAGCAAGGGAGACACCAAGAGCTCCTACAGGAGGTCCGTGTCGCAAACGCAGAGAACAGAATTGCTTTGGACGAGGTGATGGGGCAAAACATATCTACGAATTTCGGCCTGTGCTTCCAGCGCATCGAGGAGTTCTTCACAAACTGGGCGCAACAATTCACTCAGCATCAGCTCGTGAGCAAAGTTGCCGAGCTTGAGGAGCGGCTGAATCTGGCAAACCAAACAAACAAGAAACTCGGCGAGGATTTCAAAGAGATGCGCACTAAACACAAAAACGCCTGTACCAAACTCAGCAAGGCTCTCCGCGAGAGAGACGAGCAAAGGCGCCTCGCGGATGGAGGAGCCCTTGCCAATTCCGCCAAGGCAACAGACGACGCTGTTATGGACAAGTGGAGGATTCTCAGCTACAACATTCACACATTGGCCCATTATTTGGCAAAGAGTCCTCCACCGCAGGGCCTGGGTGAGGTCGTTCTCTCTCGGCTGAGCTGGATCTCGCAGTCATACCGAGAAGAGATTGAAGACCAAGACTACCGAGAGTTTCTTCTTGAAGGCTACCTGTGGGGCATGGTCAATGACACAGTGTTCGACGCTGGTACTCGTCTCTGGGGTGGCCCTGGAATGGCCGACCTCAAGACTATCGAAAGCAACCTCGTCAGTAAGTGACATCTATTTTGTACTTTCTCAAAGTATGAGCTAATTCTTGCAGATCGTCTCGGAGGGGAAGCTCAAGGCCGCTCTGAGATTTGCCAGCAAGCTGCGAGATGGCTTGCTCAAGGATCGGGCATTCTCAATCAGCTTTGGGGCTTTGAGTCAGAAGGCGCGAAGGCCCTTGCCACCCTCGAAGCCAGACGCCTGATGCCATTCCTCTCGGCCCCAAACGCCAGTTCTGACAGTGGGGGGAGAGTCAGGGACGAAATGAGCGTCATCATCGCGTGTGCCGTCGAGCTGGACCAGATGTTGATGTGTTCCAAGGCACTCTTCAAGATCCATTGGAAAGACCATGTTCAGGACCATTCAAAGCCTCAGCTATACAACCCAAACGTCATGGATGCAATCGCCTCCGAAACCGAGCTATCTGAGCAGAGCACCGTCAAGATGGTTATTTCGCCCTTTCTCTACAAGGCTGGAAACGCCGACGGCCAAAACTATGAATCCTCGATGCTGCTCATCAAGGCTGCTGTGGTCTGCGATTAGGCCTGCTGGCAATGAATGAAGGAGAGGAAGTTGAGGAAAACTTGATGAACTAGGGGATGCATTCTGAGATTGGGAGACATTGATGATTTTGGAGCCCAGATAAATGGGGTTATGATGTGTGCTGGCTCGGGGCCAAAGATTGATCATCTTTTCTGATGGGATCAGATAATGAGAACAGATAGACACCATCAATTCAGTTCTTGAAGGTAAATGTGATGCTCTCCATATTCCACCTTCCTTGACACTCATATAATGAATATCATCGGGAATGGTGGCAACCTAGATGCCTGTACTGGTCAGCAGCAGCGTTTAAGAGCATCCCACGATTACCAAACAATACTTGTAGTTGTCCCCTCTCGTTCAAGCAAGGAGAAACAGTCACAAGAAACAGAAACTAAGATTTCAACAGATGGATTGCTTTTCATTTGAACAATAACTAAAAAGAAATTACATATTAAACCGTCCCATCAGGGGACACGGAATCCGCATTGGACATATGTATGCTCTTCTCCAGTCGCAATAGCAACCACTTTAGTACAAAAGCCACACACTTATATCACTCTCCCCCTTATCCCTTCTCAAATTAGGTATTAAAGTGCAAACCCTCCTCCCTTTAAACTCCGACCCCTATGAATCTGTGACAAAGGAAAAAAAAGAAAACGTGTCTTGTCATCAAAGAGGTAGGGGTTTTAGTACTTCAAACCGAGACTGAGCTTGATAGATGCCCCTATTCCGCTCGACTGGTTATCGGTCGAGGTGCTGTCTTGGTACTGGGAGGGAGAGCCGCAGCTTAGGTCGAACCAGACGTCTTCGACTGTTGAGTCGATCTCGCGGATGTCCTTGTAGACAGGTTGACCGTAGACGGCACAGCGGGTTGCGCCGCTGTCGTTTTCGTAGAAGCGATAAGCCTCGCAGCCGCGGGTGGATGGTAGATCAAGCTGAAGGATTTGTTAGAACTTTGTACGGAATCGAGAGAGGTAGGAACTTACCTTGCAGAACTGGTAGCAGCCTTCGAGGGTGACGGGCATTCCGTAGCTGTCCTCGCTAAACTCGGCGAGGAAGTTCATTCCCGTGGCCTTACCGTTGACACCACAGTAGGCAGTGTTGCTCTTGGGTGCACCGTTCTCGGCATCATCCTCGCAGATGGTTTCTGTGGGAACACTTGGTGTGGTGGCGGTGGTGTTGAGGTAGGATGACGAGATGGGGACCATGGAGGTGTCGATGATGCATGGCTCAGTGGTCGAGGACTCGATCGAAGTCGTGGTTGTCAGGAAAGGCGTCACGGGGAGAGTTGTTGGCTCAATCGAGGTAGACTCCGGGTCAAAAGCAGTCGAGACAGAGGCAGAGCTACCCTGCGAGGTCGAAGCTTCAGGAGTAAAGGTCGGCTCGACAGAAGACGAAGAATCGCTGGAAGAAACGGGGAGCACGGGAGGAATCGTCGAGTTGCTGGGGGTCGAAGGCAGAGGATAAGCGTCAGAAGACTCGCTGGGGAAGACGGGCTTGGTATAAACCGGGGGCGAGTAAACAGGCGTATCAACAGGCTTGGTGGTGGCCGGAGGAGTCACTGAAGAGTTTCCGGAGGCAACAGGGTCAGAGTAAACAGGTCGTGTGTAGGCTGGCGGCGTGTAAACGGGGCCCTCGTTGGTAGACGAGCTGCTGGAGACCACAGACCCGGGGTAAGCTGGCTGGGTGTTGACCGGGGGAGTGTAGATGGGATCCTCGCTGGTGGAAGAGTTTCCAGGAATGATGGGCTCCGAGTAAGCTGGCTTAGTGTAGGTGGGAGGTGTATACACCGACGGGTCAACAGGAGTGGTGTACACAGGAGGGACTGTGGACGAGTTGTTGGGGACCACGGGGTTCGAGTAGGCTGGTGGGGTGTAAACAGGGGCCTCGCCGGTAGAAGAGTTCACAGGCTGAGGGTACACCGGCTTGGTATAAACAGGAGGCGTGTAAACAGACGGGTCAGCAGACTTGGTAGAGGCTGTCGAAGAGTTGCCAGGGACCACGGGCTTAGTGTAGGCAGGAGGCGTGTACACGGAGGGATCGGCAGAGTTGGTGTAGACGGGAGAAGTAGCCGTCGAGTTGCCAGGGAGCACAGGCTTGGTGTAAGCAGGCTTGGTGTAGACCGGTGGGGTGTAGACGGTGGGCACGATGCTCGAGTTGTTGGGCTCTGGATAGACAGGCTTGGTGTAAACAGGCTTGACGTAAGCAGGAGGGGTGCTCGAGTTTCCAGATGGGCCAGGGTAAACAGGCTTGGTGTAGACTGGCGGGGTATAGACGGTGGGCACGACGCTTGAGTTGCCAGACGGGTCGGGATAAACAGGCTTAGTATAAACCGGGGCCACGATGGTAGAGTTGCCAGAGCCAGAAGGACGAGGGTAGACGGGCTTGGTATACACAGGCTTGGTGTAGGCCGGAGTCTCGATCGAAGAGTTGCTGTGTCCAGGCTCAGGGTACACGGGCTTGACGTAGGCTGGCCGGGTGTAGACGGGAGCATCAGAGTTGTAGCCGCTGGGAGTGTTGTAGATGGCAGACTGGTAGCCACTCGCGGAGACGGGCGTGGTGTACATGGGAGCAGCGATGGTCGAGTTCATGTAAGGGAAATCATCCGTGCAGGGCTCAGTCTCATCAGGATCCTCGACATCCTTTGTCTTGGGAGGGAGATAGGTCGCGTTGGTAGGATAGTAAGGAGAGCCAGTGTTGTACTCGCCGCCGCGGTTGGTGTTCTCAGCAATGGGGTACGCAGCATTGGTCTCCTTGTCGTATGATAGCGTAGGAACATACTTGCCACCAGGCAGGTAAACGGTGCCGTTACGAGTGACAGTCTGGGTGCAGTCACGGCAGATGGTGTAAGACATGTTTGAAGAGGCAGTGACGGTGACAGTCAAGTCGAGAGTCGTAGTTGAGACGTAGACGCCACCGGTAGGACACTCAATATCTGACTTGAGAGTCTTAGAGTTAACGGCCGAAGTGGATGTGTTCTTGGGAGCAGCATATTGAGAGTCGACCTTGGTGTATGTGTCGGGAGAGGCGTACTTGGCGCCAGGAGTGTAGACGTTGGGCTGGTTATAAGCATTTGCGTAGTTGTAATCAGCTCGAGCAGCCATTCTTGCTGTAGAACCCTGTGATCCTTGATCATCTCGTCGAAGCTGTATCTATGTCAGAACATGACAATCTTTAAATCTGCAAAGCCCATACCTTATTGAACCAAGTGCCCCGTGGAGCGGCCTCGACAGCCGTGGCCAAAAGGCCAGCGGCGCCGATGAATGTAGGCAGAAGCATGCTGCAGACTGTGTATCAAGATGGAAATAGGAAAAAGAGAGCAGCCGGTGAGAGGATGAGGCTGTTGTGAGAGTGTGAGAGAAGATGCTGAGTCTGGTGGTGAGAGTTGCATCTCTGGGACGCATCCCACGGCCTTTAAGTACGACTTCATCTTTTCGAGGGCTGCTGCTCAAGGAGTCAATTGTCAATCAAAAGGGACGAATATTGAAGACTTTGAAAGGGTGGTATATTGAAGAGGGAGCGTCGGGAGCCCTTTGGAAGGGGCCCGTCGTGGGGCTGTTGATCGGTTCAAGGGAGTTGACACCAAAATCGCACACACAATCGACACAAAGGGAGACAAAAGCAATGTTTGCCCAGATCCCGACGAGGGGAGCAGAGACATTTTCGGATTTTTATTGAACACTAGGTTCTTATCGATTGAACGCGACCGACACTATAATTCGTCAATCGAGACACGGACGAAGCGACGGACACGAGAGTTGAAGCTTTGTGGGTGTGGGTTTGTTCTATTGTCGATAGATTCAATCACCCTTGGGCTTATCCCGCCCACCTCGCGCACAAGAAGCCGTGAGTGAAATGACAATCAAGATATGATAGGGACAGTGTGAGTGCGAGTGTGAGTGTGTGTAATTCGCCCTAGAATACAGATTCGCACAGCTCAACCAAGTTAATTGGCCTGACCTGTGGCTGTGTGATAGGTGATCCTCCTGTCGGGATGGATAATGCAGATGTGCTGGAATGGGTATCAAGAGGGTCACGCAATCGCCGTCGTGCCCTTTGTAAGAGTAAAAAAACGAGAAACCATATGCTGATGCCGAAAAAAAAAAGAAAAAAAACAAGCAACCGTCAAACAACCAATCCGCCGTCCGTGATGCAATCGTGTCTGCCAAGGTCCTGGTCCTGGTCCTGTAATGTCCTGTCCTGTAAAGCAACGTCTGTCTCATCCTTCATTGCTGGCCTCGGTTCATGTGCGAGATGCCGCGGCGATCCCAAGTCAACTTCAAGTCTCGTTCTCGACCAATCAATCTTCCCAAATCGTCTCCAGATCGAGATCCCCTCTCCGCTCAGCTCCGCATACACTCCAACGCTTCCGTTTATCTCTGGACCCAAATCCCATTGTGCGTCCCCGGGGCTGCCCATCTTTCCCCTTTGAGTCTGATGAGTCGTTACCCTCGGCGGCATCCGCGGCAGCCTTTAGCTGCGCAATTCGCTCGGCTTCCAACGCAGCTTCTTCGGCATCAGGTGTGTCAGGAATAGTCTCCAAGCTGGAAATGCTGGGGCTTCGTGACCTGGTTGAAGTTGGTGTTGAAGGAACTGATGAGTAAGTGGTTCCATAGCTCCCTGAGAGAGCATCGTAGCTCCGGTACGACGAAGTAGATGAGATCGATGAGGATGGAGTTGGGGGAAAGGCTGTCAGGGAGCCGGTGCTGGATGATGCAATGGTCCTCAGAGGAGATGATGGCCGACGCAGTCGAGCAGGAGTGCTTGATGAGAAGCCCAGAATGGGGGAGCTACTTCGCCTCTCCCCGTGCCTCCGCTCGGGCTCTAGTACAGATGTTCGAACGGGAGAAATTGGTGGAAACGCCTCATCGGCAGGCTTCCGCGGGATTCGGACGCGGCTCGGAGATCCTGAGGGACTGGTTTGGCGGCGCTGGGGCGAATAGAGAATATGACCGGAGCCATTCACTCCGGGCATGGATTGAGTACGAGACATTGGGGGCGCCAGGCTGGTGGTGGAGCGGGATCGAGAATGAGCACCAGAGAGGGGAGAGGTGGTGCGTGGGCGGTACGGAATGAAGGTGGTTGTGGACCACGAGGGTGAAGCTGGCGATGTCGGACTAGGGTCGGTGCTGCGTCTCAGGTTTGGCGGCTTTCGAGGCAGGTCAATGTTGAGGGTCGAGACGGAGTTTGGATTAGGAATCCGCAGAGCTGGAGCAGTTGGGGGAACCACAGGAGACGAGGAGACAAGAGCAGGCCGGAACTCCTCCATCCGCTCCGTCTCAGGAACAGGCTCCATGTCGAGATTGGTAATCGGTAGATGGAGGCACGGATGGAACTTGGGGCCAACCGCTGTCGTCAGGGCGTCAACGGTGGCATGTGTCGGCCGAAGCTTGATCGGTGTGTGGGCGACAGGCTATGGCCAGGCGCTTCGAGGATTTCGGTAGGGGAAGCGATGATCGGATGTGGTTATGGGAAGCTATGCCGACGGCAATAGTCGGTTGCTTGGAGCTATCTCTAGGCGGTGCAGCTCTCGCAGATCCGAGCCAAGAACAAGCCGCCTCAAAAGCACAAGCTCGCGGGATTGATAAAAGTCGCGGCAGAGGCGGGGTCGAACAAGGTTGGAAGGTTCAGAATCGGGCTGGAAATGGCGGTTCTCGATGTGTGGAGAGGTGGAGGAGAGCTGTAGAGGGCCGACGATGAAGGAACCCGTGAGGAACAAGGTCCAAGGACGAAGAGTCGAGGAAGTCGGCGAGTAAAGAGGTGGTGGTGGCGGAAGAAGGGATGGGGAGGAGGTGGTAGAAGGAGGAGAAAAGGAGCAAGATAAGCGGCGTTTAAGGTCGTGAGGCGTTAAAAGAAAGGTGATGGGAGATTTCAAAGAGGAGAGTGACGGGCAAGTGAGAGCTGAGCTGAGGGAGAGAGTCTAGAGTGTGAGTGACAAGCACGAGTGACACTGGGCGCGTGTGACGGGACGGTCAAGGGAGGTACCTCTGGAGTGGAGTGGAGGGGCCACCCACCGATGGAGCAGACCTGGGGGAACGTGCGACAAGCCCGCTAGGGGCCCTTTTAGCGGCGGCGGAGGTTGACGGCCAGTGGGTAACTCTTCTGTCAGGGCGGTGTCCTTCTGTGGATTTGTCCATAGCATCCATGGCAGCTAGAGGCGGCGGCAAAAACGCGACAGACCCGGCGGGCTCTAAACCAAAACAAAAACCGCCGGCGCCACTCTTACATTCCAGTGTGTCCTTCCATCGTTGGAACGGGAGAACAAGACGAGAACATGTCTGTCTGGTACCAACGGTGAATTCTCTCTGTTTCTGTTTGTTGGTGCTCAGATTAACATGCGGGGGGCCTCGATCATCGTTGGGGGCATTAACGCATTCCGTTTCCCCTCATCAACAACAAAAACAATATCTATCCACGGCAACGTGCTGCGTCGTCTTTGCGCCCTTGATCCAGTGCCCCATCTCTCTAGCCAGGCAACGAGTAAACATGGCGATGCGCAACAGTCTAGGGGAGATCTTCAGGGAGCTACATGTCCAATGGTGGCCCCGTCCCATCGTCAACGCCGCCCTTCCAGAACATGTCGGTCTATACAATTCCCAATCCCCGGGTCAACTCCCTGTGTCGGTGCCGACCGCTGTAGACCATTAGCCACTGTGGCCAGTGTCTCTCTTGCTCCGAGATTCATAATCCAGACTCGTGCTCATCCTCCCTTTTCACTCTCCCAATTCTCCGGGATCCCCTGGGCTCACCATTGCCGAATGCCCGGGTCTCTAGGGCCCCTTCACGGGGGAGACCGAAGAAGCTCGAGCCTAGCCTAGGCTTTTGCGTCCATTTTTTTGCGAGCGAGGCGCCAAGAAGGGAACAAAAAGGTGAAAAGGCCGCAAATGGCTCAGCCTGAACTTTTGACTGACTCTTATGCAGCAGCAAAAGGGGAGCATGAACCGAGCAGCATGCATCCCTGGATGCATTGCATAGATAGTACCTGAGTAAGCCATCCTTCATCATGCAAGACCAATTCCTTTCATCCACCCATCACATGTCTACACCTGCGCTTAGCTCGCCATTGAATGAATCGCAAAGCCAGTGGCCACCAAATCTGGCTCCCTCTCAACCCGTCCGAGTCAGTCATCACCTCTCAGTGGCCCGTCAGTTTAAACGCTTGACGCCCTCTCCTCTGACTGGTCCAGTCGGTCAACTCTTTCGCGCGCAGGGATGCGCCCAGGCTTCAAGACAAGCCTGTGAACGGAGAAACGGGGATGGGCCCAGCTCATTGGGCAGCGCCCATTCTCGACGGCACAGGGGGGCAAGGGTCAAGTCCCCGTCATGACGTCTCGCTCTGGTTACAGGTTTCCAGGTTGCCAGCATGAGCATCTCGTATTATTCTTTGTTGTTGTTATTGCCGCCTTGCATGAGCTGCACAAGATTGAACCAGCAACCAAAACCTCCAACGCGATTGGATCTCAACAAGCAAAGCAACCAAACTTACCCTTCACAGTTGAACCCCGGATTTTCTAAACCTCGGTCTCTTGCCAAGGACCCTGCACTACTGCACGACAGGAAAGCCAGTTCCATTTTTAGATGCCGCCAGCAAAGAGGCTCTGGCCGCATCCCGGGTCCCCCTCGAATTTACCCTCCAACATTATCAAGGACCAGAACAAGATCATTTGACACCTATAAGCTCTCATGGTGCCGAGTTTCCCTCTTATCTGCAAACCTAGACGTTTAACATAAAATCATCGGCCGATAAACCCTTCACCGTTCAAACACCGCCGAAGAGTGACACGAGATTTCATCCCTTTCTCTTACGAGCCATCTACGCGTGATGTCCTTGGCGGTGCCGCCTGCAGAACCATTTCCTCGCCATTAATTCCATCAACCAGCTTCCTTCTTGACTCTCGATTCCACTCACAATCGCCTTCTCCGGGGAATTTCAGGGGTCTCGCTTAATGCCGACTCACGTATCAATGCGAATCCCTCGACACGTCACTGTCTATGCTCTGATCTAGTCGAATTAAGCTCATCCAATAACTGACCTGCAATTCTCAAGGCAACCCTTGTTATGGTGACCTGGAATAGGCCATCCTAGATGGCACGGCTTCACATCTCACACACTAACAGGCCATGACTTGGCCTGTCCAAATAGATCTTGCACAGCTACATATACTCTAAAGTTTATGCGCCTTCCATCGCCCAAGACAGATTCTATCGGCCTCGCCATGAAGTAGCTTCCCGAACCCCAACTCTCCAAATTCGGTCCTCGTACTCGACCTGACTCGCATTCAATTCACACGCCCGGCAGTGTCCGTCACGCCCTTCTCTCCGGTGGTACCTGGAAGAGGTGTATCCCCCAAAACCTCGTCCAATTTGCCATGGTCTTTGGCTTCCTGTACGGCTTCCACCTGCGCGATCAGACGAGACTCTCCCTTCTTCGTCTTCCATGCTGGGGGTGCTCCCTTCTTGAAGAGCTCTTCTACTTCTTCGATTGTCTTGCCGCATGTCTCGGGGTATCTGTTTCACCAATTGGTAAACTGCTCGAATCACTGAATAGGCATAAAGCCACGATCTAGCACTCACGTAAAGTAGGCCTGGACAGCCGATCCGATGCACAAAACACCAAAGATGATGAAGATTTTGTACTGAATGTTCTTAAATCCCGGGGGAGTGAACCTGAGTAGTCATAAGCGGAAGTTTGTATGCAGCGCCTTTACTCGTTCACTTACATTCCAAGAGCAAAGTTGAAGAGCCAGTTGGCCTCGGCTGCCATGGCCATACCCGTCGCTCGAGTGCCTGTAGACCAAACCTCGGCTGCGTAAATCCATGCCACAGGAGCCAGCGTGAGTGCGTAGACAATGATCAAGAGATAGCTGAATGCGATAACGGTATAGGCCGGGGAGCCAGTGACTCTCATCACCACATTGGCATTGCCTTCAACACCTCCGGGAACGGGCACCGAGTAGGCACCGAGCATCGCAGCAACGATAAAGTGACACACCGCCATACCGATCGAACCCCAAACCAGAAGTGTGCGTCGTCCAGTCTTGTCGATGAATGGGAACATGATTGATGTGAACAGGATAAAGAGTGCATACTGGACACCCGAGGCGATGAGGTTGACGTTGCCCTGAAGATTGGCCATCTGGAAGACGTACGTCATGTAATCTAGGATGCCAGGTTAGCTTATGAATAATGGGTTTCATTTCAAGGTGTTGTTGATGGGAACTCATCGGGGCGAGCCGGCGTAGATAGTGCAGGTGGGGCCGAACTCCGCTCCACCACACGGATGCCGAAGTGGGGCTAAATCAGTCCGGGCCCGATCCCGATGAAGTATCCAGACCATGAAACATGAAAAACACCACAACTCCTTCAAATCTTGGTCGTTTTCACTGATTTAGAGATGTAAATCATAAACTCACAGACTATCACGTTGGCCCCACTCATCTGTTGCCAGGCTTGAACAGAAAGTCCAGCCATTGTTCTCTTCCACATCCCGTTCTTGAAGAACTTGCGCCAACCTCCGCCAGCTTCACGCTCGGCAGCCAAGGTCTCGGAGATTTCTCTCCATTCGGCGATTACTAGGGCATTATTTCTGTCTCCTCTGGCTTGGATGTCTGCCAGAGTCTGGATGGCCTCCTCCTCGCGGCCAACCTTGGCCAGCCAGCGGGGAGAACGAGGGAGGAAGGGAAGGCCGATCATAAGGACAACACAGGGAATGAACTGGGTCCCCCATGCGGTCCTGAAAGACGCAGTTCCAGGAATAAAACCGCAGCCGTAGCCAATGAAGTACCTAGGAGTATGAAGTCAGTTGCTGTCCTCACCAAGGGAGGGTAAACTTGCATGATCAGAATTCCCCACTCAATAGCCAACTGCTGGATTATGATGATACGTCCACGACGTTCCTATAATTTGTGAGTACTCGAAGTACAAGCTTGAACCTGATAGACGTACTCTCTTGGCAATCTCGGCCAAGTACACAGGAACCTGAGAAGAAGTGATACCAACGCAGACCCCGTTAAGGAAGCGACCAGCCACAAGCATGCCAAATCCGTTGACGGCGACCTGGAGTGCTGTACCCACGAGCCACCAGAGACAAGCAAACATAATGCTAGGGGCTCACTGTTAGCAATGGGCCAGGAGTTCACGCCTGGGGTAACGTTATACCTGTCACGGCGACCCCATTTGTCAGAGATGGGACCGGCAATCAGACTGCCAAACACAGATCCAGCAGCAAGAGCAGATCCAATGGCTCCCTGTCTAACACCGCTAGGGTTGTCAAAATACTCGATGTACTGGGGCCGAATGACGAGCGCAGCGATAGACGAGATATCGAAACCAAAGAGCATACCACCGACTGTGGCCACCAGGGCCACAAAATAAGTGTTGGCTGTAATGGGGACATCAGCGAAAGTCCAAAGACAAAGATGGCCGGTGTAGAACGTACTGATCTTTGTAAGTTTCCTCATTGTGAAGAAGTCACGATGCACAAGATTATCCACCTTGATGATGTTGATAGAAGACGTTGATTCGAAAGAAGAGCAGTGTCGGAAACGCTCAGAATATATCTCCAACACGTGTTCCTTGTTTTTGTACTGCAATACAGCATTTCATCAAGCTGCCCATGGTTCCTCAGGTCATCAGGTCATGTTGACCCGCTCATGATTGACCATCGAGACGCTCGGCACCGGTGATTCGTCTCGGTATTCTCTGGGCGCGCTGAGGGGCTGCATGTTTGGATATTAAGATCAATCAACCTTGGTGAAAAGCTCGCTGTGTCAGAGTCATGATCCTTCTGATGCAGACAAAGGGATCAGCTACCTGCAACGGCTTTTCATAGGCGCGCAAGAAGAGACCTCCTTGGCTTTTTCTTGTCGTAGAAGTCCTGATCTCATTGTCAGCATCTTTGATGATCAAGAGTTTGAGCCAAGCTTGACGCGTGTGACAGCTCCTGCTAGGCGACGTGGATATGAATTGGTGTTAGTCGTCACAACGCTGATCATTTTGAGGCTCTTGGCGTCAAGACGCAAGATGTTGGCTCTTGGAAGTATTCGGACCGATTTATGCACAAGCGATTGGTGCGGGTTTGATAACGGATGGGCAAAGGTGACAGGGGAGATGTGAAGCTCACATAACGACTTCATGTGCGAGGGGAGAATCGATAGCTGCAGAGCCAGTGCACCAGCTCAAGAAGGGAAATCGTGGACTGAGGGCGAGGCTCCTGAGTGGACGGCCAAGAGGGCAGGGTCACAACCTTTTTCTGGTGTGGGTAGGTTTCCAGTCCTGATGCCATAATTCTAATCCCTAAGCTGCGTGGTATCAATTGTCGCTCAATTGAATCATTCGGTCATCACACAGTTTGCATTGGAATTAGAGGACAAATCCATCTTGTGACAGTCGATTACCCTACGTCGTGGTTCCAACACAAGGCTCCCTTCACCTCCTCGTTATCACTCACTCTCCCTTGCATAGTGCACTAAGACAACGAAAGGATTCGTTAATCTAGCGAACAAATAGTCAAAAAGATGACATAAAATGGGGCTCAGGACATTTCTAGTCTTGTAAGTTACCTGGTCGTTACCAACACAACAGCTGAGCATAAACAACATTTGCATGTATTCTGGCCATAAATAAGAATGTCTGATTCCAACTTCCACATACAGGCGAGCGGTTCAAGCACCAAGGTGCACACTCCCTGCTTTGCCGCCAGCCCTGAATAGTATGGAAGCATCCCAGATGGTTCTTCTCACGGGAGCATGTTGGCCATCTGCTGGCTTCATCGCCCATTGGAGGCTTTCAAAATATCCCGTGCTGAGGGAGGGGTGGCATCCTTCTCCCCTCCAACGATGCAGCGGATGTAACCCAACCAACGTCCATCGCCATGCGATCTGCCCGCATGTACAGACGCACGCGCAAGCGCAAAACACCATCGCATGAAAATCCGGGTGCTTCGGTGAACTTTAAGCCAACATCCCTCTCGCTAATCATTTCATCTTTGATCATTTATGAGCTGCTGAGAGCTTCAGGCGGAGGAAGTTGATCAGGCCCAAAAGACATGGGCAAAAGCTGCGCGCGCATTGAATGAGTTCATGTTCAACATGTAAGGAAATGACGACACAACTGACCTGACCAAGCTTCACAACGACAAAGTCCTCATTCTTGTCAAACATGATGATTGGCGTTTCCAGCGTGCAAAACTCTCGAATACTACATCTCCCAGAAAACTCACCTTGTCAGCAAACCTGCCTCAGTTTCTACTGGCCCTCGCCTCACCCCCGACGATGGGACTCACAACTGCCTGCACATGCCGCAGGGGCTCGCCGGAGGCGCAATGTCGGTGGCGACGGCGACGGCCCGGAACCCGCGATGGCCGCCCGTCACGGCTGTGCCCAGGGCGACGCGCTCGGCACACGTCCCCACGGGGTATGACGCGTTCTCCACGTTTGCGCCGTCGATGAACTGGCCCTCGCCCGAGAGCACCGTGGCCCCGACCCGGAACCGGCTGTACGGGCAGTAAGCCGTCGCCTTGGCTGCCGTGGCGCGCTGGCGGAGCTCCGAGAACTCGTTCGGCGTGATGCCGTGTTGCTCACAGATCTCGGCGGTCCTAGCAGCGTCGCCTTTGGAAATAGTCTCTGGAGTCTCCATTGCAGTTGACTTTTCTACGCTGTTGTTGAAAGGGAGTGATCAAAGGGAGAGGAGAGGGGTAGTTATGTGTTACCCAGCTTAGATGAGATAGGCCGGGCCACGTACCTGTACAAGGAAGGTGCCGTGTCCCGCGGTGCGGGCCGCCCTTTATCAATGACATCCATCATCTCCGCATCGGGCGCCTCCGTGGCTGCGGGGCTGAAGCGCCGAGACGACGGACCCTCGGCCGCTGACCGCTGACCGCTTATCGCCTCTCGGCAGTTGCTGCATACTGGCATGGCCTTGCACATGATCATAACAAGATCAGCATCCTTCAGTCCTGTCAAATCCATATGCATTATCAGATGGTATCTCGTATCCTGTGGCCTCCTTGTTTATTGCTATCATGACCATCATGCACCCACGCTTTTCCTCCCCGGTAGCCAATCTCATTACAAATGCCTATGTACAAAAACTCCAAACTCGCCGCTCATGTAGATCTGCCCAGCTACCTATAAGAGACTGGTGCTCGAGCAAACGATAGAATATGTCCTCGTCCCATTTACCCTTCCTTTCCTTTGTTTCACCTCCTCTTCCTCAACATTGCTCAATCTCATCCCAACTCGTCCCCTGCCATGTCAGGAGGCGCTGTTGGACTTCCCCTAATAAAATCCATCAACACCACCCAGTCTGCTCGATGTTGAGCTGACTGTTGGTGTTGACTGGGCTGAGCCGCTCGTGTCGCTCGGTGTGGCTGGTTCCACCACCTGGCTTCGAATCGATGTTATCCATTCATGCTGCAAGAGTTCAACCGCCGATGACCGGTTTCGAGGATCCCGCGCAAAGCATCTCTTCAAGAAGTCGATTCCTTGCGGGCTGAGCTGATCAGGAGGCGGGAGCTGAGGCGGATTGCCTTGAGCAATGTTGTACATGATGGCCCATTCGTTGTCGAGCTGTGCCCACGGTCTTCTGCCAGTCGCCATCTCTAGGATAACGCAGCCAAGGGACCAGATATCGACTGCCCCAGGCTTACCAGGATTTTCGCCCTTGATCACCTCCGGTGACATGTACATGGGTGTACCAGTCATGGACCTGTTTGGCATCGATGCTTGTCGGTCCGCAAGAGTGCGGCCTTGACGAGCAATCACCTTGGCTGCGCCAAAATCCACATACTTGATAATACCATTGTGGTCGAGGAGGATATCTTTTCAACGGTTAGCTTTCTCCGCTCTGGTGACAAGTCAGGACACAACACTTACTTTCAGGTTTGATGTCTCGATGGGCAATGCCGCTCTCGTGCAGATAGGCAAGACCCTCGAGCAACTGAAGAGCGTAGACCATAATAACCTGCTCGTCTTCGATTCGGCCATGCTCCAGGAGGTTGGCCAGAGATCCTCCTGAGCAAAACTCCATAAAGATGTACACCCTATCTCGGTGGACTTCAATGCCGTAGTACGATACCACGTTCGGGTGGTCCAGGACTTCGAGCACGCCCATTTCTTCCCTAATCGCCTCGGCGATTGTCGGAATAAGCTTGGGATCCTGCAGTCGAATCTCCTTGACTGCCATCAAGTGGCCTGTGTCGAGGTTCATCGCGGCGTAGACGTTGCCAAATGTTCCACCTCCCACAAACTGACCTTGCTGCCAGCGCATAGTGACGTTGGTTGCAGACGAAGAGAGATATGCCAGCGATCGGTCGACTTCGTTGTTACCTTCCAGTACTCGACCCACTCCCTGCCTCTCGGCAACCTTCTCCCGTCGGTACTCGTCCACTCTCTCCAGCTCATCCATGCGCTGCTCCGTGATGCAGCGGGAAGCCTCCTCGTCGTTCAACATCCTATTCTTGTCAAGCTTCCTAAACTGCCCCACCAGCGCCTCAATTCGTTCCTTTTCAGCTTGAGCCGCAAGGTTCGATCTGGCGCCCATGATATCGAAGTGCGAGATAAGCAACGACATGCACCCTGCAACCTTGGAACGAAGCTTGGCGTACTCATCCTCTCCAAGTGCCAAGATGTGACGTCCTCGCGTCATGCCCATTGCGAATTCGAGCGCAAGGACAGCCCAGCGAAACGTCTTTCGATCCGACGCGATGCAGTCATCGCAGATGAAGCTCACCCAGTCCAGTGCGAGCTTAGTCAGCTTGAGGTTGTTCATCTGCCGTCTGTTGCTGTCCATATAGAGCAGCGATCGTTGACCAAATTCTGTAGCAAAAACAAAACATGTCTGAATCAATTCTTGGCAGTCTTTGCCCCGGGCTTGCTTCCTGATGATCTCAACACTGTCCATGAAAGTGTTTGAAAGCTTGTATGCCACCCTCCTCAGCTCGGTCAGCCTTGTGTTTACTTTGTGAATGTTGGACCTCGACTCTTGTACGAGGTCAACATGCATATCCACTGCATCGAGGAACGCCCTTCGCGCATTGTGCAGTGTTTGAGGGCTAGAAGCACAAAGTCGAATGTGGCCTCGCTTCAAATCGATGTTCTGATCTCGCAATGGCACAGGGATTGTTTCGCCGAACCAGTTGAGCGGATCTTCAGGCCGAAGAATGAGTAGGTATTGCTCCCCGAGCTCGTCAGGGAACTGATCCTGGGACGTTATGGCCATCATAACCTGAATGTCCTCGAGCCTCTCCCGTAGGTGAGGGGATGCAATGACATATGTATTGTCCTGCTCAAAAACTCCAGTGTCCACCTGGAAGTGTGCAGAGGCAACCAGCTGATCGTAGAATTTCTGCATTGTCTCTGGGGTAAACGAGATGCTGTAATCCGACGCATGCTCATAGTTGTCGCTCAACATTCGGCTGAATCGTTGAAGCATTCGTTGACGAACTCGAACCGAATCAAGACAAGCCTTGTAACGCTTGCTCATCTCTGTTGCGCTCTCCTTGGGCTTCGCCTGCAACTCCTTCTCGAAAGTTTGACTCAGTCTGTTCAACGCCTTGAAGGTCAACGAACTGAACTGCTCCGCCACTTCAATGTGACCACGCTGCAGATGGCTGCCGATTTCGTTGGCAAAGTCCCATTCTTGGAATAGTAGTTCCGCTTCCTTGAACGTGTTTTTGTTGCCGCTCAGTTTCCAGTTGAGCATCTTGAAATAATACTTCAGTGCTTCCAGCACAACTTGGTCGAAAGACTCGTCGATGCAAGGGGGCAAGTCCCATCCTGGCTCCGGATTCGCGATGGAGGTGCATTCCAGTTTGATTCGAATGGCGAACTTGAGCAGAAGTTGGAACTGAGATATCATCTGATTTTGCATCAGGGGGTTTTGCTGGGCAGATTCCTTAACTCTCCGAGCATAAGCCAAACGTGTTCGAGTAATCTCTTCGATGAGGCGGGAAGGGAAGCTGATAAGTGTGAGGAGTTCCTCGAGATACGGTGGAAGATGCCGCTTGCGGAAAGGGGCAGAATTCCTGATGAGCGTGCCCTTGGCCTTGTTGATAACAATCGATATAGGCACGAGCATACCCTTCTCGTCGTCGTCGTTGTAGAGAGATTGAAGTCCGTCCTCCTTCATGAGCCTGTCCAAGAACGAAGTCTCGTCGTTGCTGATGCCGTTGACGGCGGGAGACCTTTGCTTGGTCCGTGTAAAGTCCAGATCATCGTTGCCCACCCATTTCTTGAGAATAGAGAGCTCGGTGTTGATCATTTCGTTTGTGTTGTACCACGAGATGATTGCTTCGTGCGCTTCCTTGAAAGCTGGAGAATCTGCCGCCTTGTGCTCTGCTGCGAGCGCAGACCAGGATGGATACAGGTTTTCGCACTTCTCAATCTTCTTCACCATGTCCTTGACTTGCTCATATGGTGGTTTCCCAACTTCACTCTCTCCTTTAACTTCAAAGTTGATAATCTCTTCCAGCGTGCGGTCCAAGGTAGACCGTGCTTCCTCAAGCATGCGTCTCTGGACAGGGATATGTCTTCCGCAGACCTTGGAACGAATGCCTAGCCATAGCTCGGTTTTGTGGGCGGATTTGCCGGCCTGCTGGTCGGCTGAACCAATCAATCGTTTCTTCTCTTGCCGTACGACGTCTCCCGTCAAGACAGCCTCCAGCATGCCATGCCACTCGAGCCTCTCGCGGTTTTCTGGGTCTTTTAGGTCTTCGTCTGTTGGTTGGAGGTTGTCATTCCCATAAAACATGATGGTTTCTTGATCAAAACGATCATCGTATGGGCCCTCTGATGACGGAGTCTCCCCTTCCGAATCTGAATCGTTCCCGTTCAGGCTCGAATACGATGTAAAGTATCCACCGCTATAGTCTTGCCGGAGTTTCTGGACATATGCTCGCTCCTGGGCGCGAAATCTGCTCTCAGTCTTTAGTGGGCGTGTCTTGGATGACGATCGGATGGCCTCGGTGAAGGATGGAGTTGCTTGTGGATGGCCTGGTTTTCTCGACGTTGCCGGATTGTATGTGCTCGAGGGCGTTCTCGCAGGACCCAGCGGCCGCTGTGGCCAACTGCCGTTGGCATATCCGGCGCCATCATCACCGGTGCTGCTTCGCTGTGACTTGGGGTTTCCGTTGATGACAGTCCCAGGATGCAGTGAGGTCAACGACCCGGTATGGGCCGATGATTCTGTGTACCGGGACAGTGTGCCCAGCTCGTCTTGACGCTCTGTCGCATGGGGGTCGCCATTGGATTCGTTCGCACCGTCGTGTCGGAGGCTGTTGATCTTATCGCAATGCTCGTCTTCGGTGCCCGAGAACCGTACACCTCGCGGTGATAACTCGGTCATCCTAGTGCCTTTGTCTGGGCCAGCACCCAGGTGGAGGTGGAAACCGATAGCCCCTCAACGCGGCGTGTGGGCTCGATGGCAGGGAGAGGAAAAGGAGTCGTGGATGGTGATAAGGGCCAGCATGTGGAGAAGGTCGCTTCTGCTCAAGATGCCGGGCGGACGGTTGATGATGGATCGAGGATGGCCATGGGGTGTTGAAGCTCGGGGGAGCTTCCGTTGAGTTGCAGGCAAATCGAGATGAATCGCATGGAGGAGTGGCGACGGAGTGGGCTCCATCAGGCTCGCTCAGCAGAGAAGCGCGCGCAACCAAGGCAAATTTACGCCTCATTCGCGCTTGTGATTGGCCTCTCCGCGTGGCTCGTGCGGCTAAGACCGGGTTTAGCTGTGGCTGGTGGTACCACCTCATGAGAGTGTTGCACGAGCTCCTTGTGGCTGCTTGCTCCTTTCCATGCTATCATGGATGACATTGGATTGAGTCTTGCAAACGTGGCAAACCATCAATGTGTGTCAATACGGTTGCGTGTCAAGCGGGCCTTGTTCGACGGGTAAACATTCACCTGCCAAGGGTAAAATGGGCCAGTACAGTAATGCGACCGATACTACCACGTTCCGCATTCCTTTTCCTTAGACTCCCTATTTGACTATCGCTAGACATTGTGAAATGTTTTGGGTGCCTGCCTATTCGATGACATATGAAGAGGCGCCCTTTTTTGGGTCCGGTTGGACGGATTGATTATCCTTCCATACAACCTGGTTGATGTCCCCGTCCCTGTGTGTGGGTGCGTGTCACATCGATGTTGTGGCACCTCGCTTGACACATGGCAATGGCAATAATCAACGTTGGCTTAACTGGTCCCCTAGACCGGGAAGATCGATTCCCATTGCACCTGATAACAAGTCTAGATAAAGCTACATTAACCTTGGGCTCCCCATGAGCCACTTGTTGCCACTATCGGTCAGTTACCTCAAGTTACCCTAAACATATGGGCAGTCCCAGTGGGAATAGTGACATGCATCATATTGGCCATGCTATGACACACCAAGAAGTACCAAGATAACAAACAACAATGCGAGAACTTAAAGTGTGCCTCGAGGGTTCTCTCACATGTGTATTCACCGCTAGTGCGTAATTCCATGATAGCCCCATGGTTATGCTAACCATGAGTTAAACTGCAGGGGACTCAAAGGAGATGGCTGCCTCCACAACAAGATGCAGCTCACCGAATGAGAGTAAATAAGTGAATAGCCCAACGGTTGGATAATCCCTGCCATTGTGGTACTCCCGAGAAATAGTTCTGATAGTCTAGCTCTGGACATCGTGGTGAGGCTTACAAAGGAAACTGGTTTAGAGCTGGAGGGCTATGGTGGCCTTCTGCAACCGCGTACATTTCGTAATACCCCAAACGCTACCTATCTTGAAGAGCGCTTGGCGACGGACTGGACCCCAGTAGGGATCCGTTGGCACACGCTCCGGTGCGGCGTCCGACAGCGGCTGGATCTAGTCGAGAACCTAGGGAACTCGTAGCCGACGGAGTCAAATGAGAGGATACGACGACTGCCATGGTCCCGAATAAGACTTGTTATCTAGAATGGATGAGGATGTGTGTTGACGAAATTGACGGGGTATTCACGGGTTCTTCTCCCCGAGGGAGGTAGATACTGTGCCCATCTGTAAGTGTAACTGGATGTTGAAGGTCCTTACTTACACCTTCAACCGGCTTCCCCACCTCAAGATCACACCAAACTCCTGGCTGCAGAAAACCTCCCATTACACTCTTGGCAGCTACGTCACTCGAGGACACAGAGTCCACTGCGAGCTCACCAAGCGTTGCTGGTCAACTGGTGTAATAGAGACAACATACTGAAAGTCGGGCTAATTGGTACCGGGGGTAACCCGAGGACATTCACACATCCAGAACTTTTGTACTCAACATCCATGTGATGTGATCAGGTAGACTGCGGCGAAGCGACAACCACCAACCTGGTTGCTGGCACGAAGCGAACGTGTGACGAGTCATCCTGCAGTCTTGGAGATATTATCCAATGTCGGTCTGCAAAGTGTAGCAATAGCAGAATCGCAACTTGCCGATATAGCCTCGTGCGACTCACTAAAGAAGAGCAAACAATACCGATTGGGATGGCGCCTCAAGCCTGCATGAATAGAATTGCACGAGGGGCGACCAAAAAAAGTCCGAGCGAAACACGATGGACTCGCACATTAACGCGCAGGCAATTGGGCTCGAGTCAGTTGCAGAGCACATGGGCACTTCTGTCCGTCCCTCTCGGAGGCTCCAAGCCGGCAGGCCGAAGCACCCGACACGCTGCGCTGCGCGGGATAAGACCACCTGGGTGGTTCGGTCAGAAGTCCTCCAGACACCGACCGTCGTGTCGTGTAGCAGATGAAGCGCGAAGCTCAGGGAACTGTAATTTGGACACTAACGGCTTAGATGAAACTCTGGACAGCGCTTTGACCTGATGCCGCTGGCCCAATCCGGTAAGGAGAGGGAAGACAAACAAAGGATTTGGGAGACAGTCGGTGGCTCGGATCCCGTCTCCTTGGGGCACCTGTTTCTGGGCAGATACGACCAGGTCGACTGCTGGCCCCTTCTCACCCAAGTCCGTGAGCCCTTGAGTGTCGATTTGTCTGCAAGTGACGGTGTTTAGAGTTGAACGTTTGATCTTTTCCACGTGGCGACTGCATTTTTGGCATCGAATAGTGGCTGGTGAGGGCCACGCTAGGTGGGTATGGGGACGGCTTCTGCCTCTGATCGACATGGCACGGCTGTGGCTGGCGACATGGGCGCATTCCATCAGTCCAGGATATTCTTAACTCGCGTGATTCAATCTCCCCGATCACTTCTCCGAGCCCGGTGGGGAGCCTGGTATGATATGAGCATCGCCTGGAAGTTTGTTACCCTTCGTTTCTGCTAGACCATCTCAAGCGTCCCGCCATGGACAAGTCGTCGAGGTACTTCCAGGGTTTGTAGCCATGCCGTGGCGGCTCCGTTGCGAACACCACGCGGCCTGGAAAGCCAATTCGCGCTTGGGTAGCACCAGCACCAGCAAAAGCCGAGCTGTGTCCACACTGACACGCTTCCAGCAAGGGTTGAAAGGAATTGGAAGCTTCTGTCGACCTCAAGGGAGCTTCGCTTCGATCATGGTTGCTCCTAAACTAGTACGCGACGCCGTCGGACATGTCCTGCCTTGATGAAAGCCAATAGTTCAGCGTTAGATTGATTGAGGCGTTGTTTGGCCCTGATGCACCAAAACCTCACGTCATGATCTTGAATCCACTGTCAGCATCTCTTTGGTTATCTCGAGCTGAATAAAGGAAGATTGCGATCCATTTTTACCAAGAAGTCCCAGGACGAATCTGCTTCTCAATGAGTGAAGCCTCTGCAATATCGAACAAGGGAGTGCCCTGTAGACGTTGGCTTTCAGCTTTGATCACTAATGCATTGTTTGCCATGACGCCTGAGCTGAAGATCTTCATGGCCCTTGGCGCACCTTGAGGCGCTCCAGGATGGTATCCTGATTCATGAGGCTACTCGGTCGTTGGTTCCAATAGACCTCTTGGCATGCGGTCAATCTCATCGAGGTGATATGAAATCGGCGCAAAGGGACCGTATCCTGGTCAGCGCGGGTACTCGCGAGGTCCGGGTGGATAACCATGTTGCTACCATGGCCAATGCTCGTGTATTAGTTGGTCATTGCACCTCAATCAACAACATGTCTGAGGGAATAGAAGCTGCTTTGTGGCCGGACTAGCAGGTCAAAGCTGTCAGGACTAACCGGCTCCATGTCAAGCGTCGTTCTCATTGCCTTCCATGGCCTGATCAGCCGAGTAAAACGTGGTTGGTGCCTTTGGTGAAGCAGTGTTGCATGCTGCTCCGCTTGATCAAAGGTCAATCAATGTTTGCATCAACCCACACTAGAATCCTGCTGGTGCATGGAACTGATCGAGGTTTTTCTTTTTGCAGCTCTCTAGCGATGTAGGTAAAACGGTACCCGTAGTGTGCCGTGGCGATGGAACCTTGCACCCTGTTGTGTGCGGGGCATCTCGCTAGGCCGTTCCTGAGCTTTGAGCCCGGAATATCAAGCTTGACGAGGGAACCTGGGTGCGAGGCTGCGCAGTTTTGAATCCAGGACAGGGTCTGCTGAGGCCTCTTGCGTTGGTGACAGAGGAGGAGAGGATGGTTCTGCCTGGACTGGGGCATCCGAACAGGCCCATGGGTGCAGTTGGGCCGGTGGGTTGATGAGGAGACGAAAGCTTTGGTGATGCCGAAAGCAAGAAACCAGACCATGCCCAAAAGATACCGCCGGGCGTGGGGTCGAGAGGCCAAACCCTGGCTAGGGCTGACCAGTCTGATGTACGAGACGCAGAAAGAGAACCATGTACTGTAGGTACCCGAAGGTTCGCCTCGCTGGCTGTCACAGCTTGGTGGAGAGCCAGAGGTTCACCCCGGATTTGGGCTGGATTTGACATGTCAAGTAACCGAATGCCTCTTGATGTTTGGCCAGCCGTGCCAGCCTCTGCTAGGCGATCACACCGAGGGTTTCGAGCCAGTGGAGCCAATGGGCAGTGTCACCGTCTGGTAGTCCACGAGCGTGCGTGGCAACCAGGGTTGATGGCGGCCCAGGGCATGGGCGGTTTGTTGATCGGCGTGCTTGGGCCGTAACTTGATACCAACACCAACAGCCGACCAAGATAGATCACGGGGCGGGAGTTGGTGGGCAGCAGGGACAAGGTGAGGACCAAAGATGCAGCACAATGTGGCGATAGCTGAAGATTGAAGATTAGAAAAGGAGAGACCAGATGTTTGCCCCCGAAGGAAGCTACCAAGGTACCCGAATGGATATTCTGTGCTGCATCCTAGCGTGCAGAATTGCAGCAGCAGACTCACCCAGGCCAGGGCTGATTTGCAAGGGCGGTACGATGCAGGAAAGCCAAAGCGACGGATGGATGAAAGCGGAGGTGGAGATGGGATGCTGCATGGAGGTGGAGGCGGGAGTGAAAAAGTGGAAAGCAAGGCACCACCTTTGCTTCCAATGTCCTTCCTCAAAACTTCGCCGTTGACAGGAACAAGGAGCGAGAAGCAAGGACCAAGGCACAGGAAGAGGGAAGCTGCAAATGAGTGGACAGTAGACAGTGGCCACTCGCTCATGCCAGGTCTACTACGTAGCTCCTGCTCCTGCTTCGGCTTCCTAATAAGACAAGACGCACTGATCTCAGAGAGCAACTGGAAGGTCCCCCCATCCTACTGGCTTGCTCAGGAACATGCACTCCATCTAATGGAGGAAGGAGGCTCCGTGCCACGGCATCCGCAGCTTCAAATTTGAGAGCCGCCAAGACAGTCCACCACCATCTCCACCGCCAACGCCCAACCCAACAGATGCAAGGCCTCGATGGGCGGACTGCCTGGCTGGCTGCGTATGCTTCAGTAGGTAGTCCTGCCATCAGCAACTTTTGCCAACCTGCGACGCTAGCGACCCCTGCAACCTCTTGTCTGAAAGGGTTGCTGAGGCCCTTCCCTTGGTGCTGGGTTTTGGACGCTGGGTGCTTGGGGCATCATCGTGCCCTGCAACCATGGATGGATGGCAGAATGTGGTGAGCTCGGTTGCACTCACGGATCTCCTAGTCAGGTATGCCAGGCCATTGAGTGCTCAGTGTGCGTGGTATCCCATTGCCCAGAGGTCGGCATCCGAAGCCGGTGCAGTGCTGTGCTGGCACTGCAAGCTCTCGCGGGTCTGAGATAGGTCCTCCCTCTGCAAGCAATTTGCATGTGTCCGGCATTTGGGACTTCAGTGCTACTGTACCTATCGAGATCCCAAGGTAAGGATTCGCTCGCCACCACCACCATTGGCCGTTGAAGAATTTGAGACTCCCCCTTTCCCACCCCCTGGTTTACGAGTTGAATACCTAGGATAACGCCCGAGAATCCATTCCAATCGAGAGTCAAGATGCCGGCGTGTCGGCAGGGAAGTCATCCGTGGCTCCCGACCCGCCCGCCTACACAAGACGGGCCAAGTTCCGGCCGCTAGAAATTCGCATCACGAAAGCGCAAACGTTGAACATTCAAGGATCCATTGCCAGGGCCACTCCGCCGTGGCGCTGACCCTAACAGTATTGGCGGCCGATGGAAGCCTGGGAGAAGGAGGGCAGATACAGTATCATGGCCGGCCCTCAGGGTGCGGGAAGGAATCCCACCCCACAGAGTTTGTGCAACTCCCACTGTTGACGCCATTGAGACGCCATCCCAGCGGGCGGCGGTTCGGGCATCGGAGGTACGCGGCGTTGTCTTTTTTCCCTCTTGACGGCCGTCGTTTGTTGACGTCTAGGGGCAGTGAGGCGGAAGTCGGAATGCCCTCTTGGATTAATCCGGCTTGCCGGGCTTGTGCAACCCCTGGAGGAGCAGAAACATAGGCAGAGCAACCCTTCTGTCCGTGGACGTTGCGGATGGATGGCTGATCGAAACTGCAGCGTACAGGGATGAACAGAGAATGGACGTCGAGGCTGGAGCTGATGGTGCGTGCCCTGGCCTCTACTGAATCGCTCACAGCGTCTGCTCGTCCAACAGCTAGAGCTCAGCGACTGCACCGCACAGGACCGCGCTGCACAGCGCTGCACGACACTGCACTGCAGCTCACCTCACTGATTGAAGGGTACGTCGGCTCCCGGTACCACCGCTGCGAGCTGGCCCGTGAGTGCTACCTGGTGCAACCCCGTGGTTCGAGATTTGGAGCCCTTGAGCAGGCCTAAATTTCCCCCCACCAGCTCCAAAGTGACGAACCCGCTCCACTCGCCGTCACAGACCCGGACCTGGCTGGAACTCGACACGACATGGCACACGGACAGATCAGACCCTGGGCCGGGCAGAATGTCTGGTCTGTCCTGGTCTGTCCTGTCCTGTCTGTACTAGGTGATTTCCTCTGGCATCCCCGTCCGTCTCTCTCTGAAGCAAAGGCGTCATTGCTCCCCGACCCAGACACGGGACATGGCACGGTCTCATCGGCGCCGTGTCTTAAGGGACCCTCTGTCCCCGTCCCGATCCCCCATCCACAACCATCGCCAGTCCTCGCAGGCTTTACATCCATTGGGTCCAATCTAATCCAACTCAATCCATCCCACCCCCTTCCCCGATCCCTTTGCGCCTTTCCAGTCCTTTCTTTATTTAAGATTTCCCTGATAAAGCAAGCCAACCCGACCTCGCACCTACGTCAAAAGCTTGGAGCCCACCATCTCAGTCTCAACTCTGTTGCAGCCCGAGGCCTGTTATAAACGCCACCACCTCATCTTTACCCATTGTCCCATCTGATACCGATTCTCAACGACATCAATTCGTTACAACGTCTAGCAGACGGCGCAATATTGAGAAGCACTTGGTGGCTGTTGTCGTTGCTTCAAAATACTCGTCTCGCGCAATCTCGACCAATTGCCCCGAGTTCTTCCTACAGGCGTAAAGCTAAATCTCCGTCCTCCGGTATGACTGCACTCCTCCTTGGAAAGCCACATATATTTTCTGGCAATTCCGTTCTAATTCTGGCTCGCAGTATACCTTTTCCTCTGTCACGATGTGCGACTTCACCAAGAACTACTACATTTACACGTCCTGCACGGATCCTGGCACGCATTTCTGCAAGACGTCAACCGATGGCAGTCGAAAGCATGCATGCCCAAAAGGACCCCATGAGCGCTACATTGTGCTACCTGAGAGTTGCCCATTATGTTGCGGCTGAAGCAGGCAGGCAGTCTTCTTCCATCTACTTGATAAAGATTGAACCCGCCCATCGAGAAGACCGTGCTATCGGCTCTGGTCGATAGGCCCAAGGACATGAATGTGCTTCTTTGAGCTCTAGGGAACTCGTACCGGGATTTCAACATGGCAATTCTGCCATTGCCAGCTTCAGCGGCGGGCCCCTTGACGGCAGGTAGGAGAGTGTGCTGAGGAACTGCTCTCTCAATAATGGCTGAGTATCGTGCTCCCCGGACAAGGCCTCCCACGATCGAATGCTAGTGGCAGCCCGGATGCCAACAAAGCTAAGCAGCATTGACTTAATAATGGACGAGGTGTTTGAAAGGGAGAGTCACGACAAGGCAGACCCAGGCTCGGTACTGCCTCTGGAAGTTGGATTTGAAAGTTTAGACTTGTGCTTTTGCCTGGGAGGCTCGCATTCAGCAGGATCTGGAAATTATACACTATTCTGGCGTATTGGGTTATTTGGGAAAGAAAGGGATATATGGGATATCATTGTACTTGTTCTGAACAACCTAGGTCGGGGGGCTTCTTCGAATGGCCAGCACCATGTAATAGCAGGGCTGGCGTGACTCTACGGTGTTGAAAAATATTGGAAAATGATATGAGTTTGAAGTGTCATGTAAGCTACTGTCGATGACCAATTGTCGTTGTTGGAGTGCAGAAGGGGTTTGCAACCACTTCGATTGTGTCGAGTGAGCTAGTGTGAACAGATACGTAAGCATGGATGCGATATCTGGCTGGCAGATGTGATGTGATGATGTTGGCAGAGGCTGGTATGTCAGTCAGCCATGGCGTTTTCTATGGGCGGCGTCATGGCAACACTTTTTGATATTGAAGAACAGGGCTGTTCCTGGCCCGTGGTCTCTTTTGGCTGCATCTAGGATAACATGAGCGTCCCATCATGAGACGGGATGGAACTGCACTGTTGGTCAGCCCCAGAGCCCCTCCCACCCTTTCCAGTTTCTGACAGCTCGCTAGACAAGCCTCCCCCACCCCTTTGCCGCAGAGGCACGTTGACGACCGAGACAAGAGGCAAGAAGTGGGAAAGATCAGAGGACGGACATGACCGGGGATAAGTTTCAGACTGCGGGGAGCGAGGGGTGGGAGGGGGGGGGGAGAAAATAAGCGCGACGGACGTCTTGGCGACTTGGGTATCATGGCCCGAGGGTGCCGCGCGGGAGGCTGAGGATGTGCCCTCAGACAAGGCGACCTAGACCCTGCTGGGATAGATGCAGATAGGGATAAGGGGGGAGAAGAGACCCAAAAGGCGACAGGAAGCAAGGCAGGGCCTTTTTTTACTCTGCAGGAGAGGCCATCCTGGGAAGCAAGATCTTGCCAGATATGTCCCTGCAGCCACCGTCTCAGGAGAGCCAATGTTTCGGGGTCGCTTAGACTTCAGATGAAAGTCGTCCCGTGCCGTCACTTTCTTGGCCCGTTTTCCCTCGGTTTTTTTTTTCTGACGGTGGCCCCCCTCACTCACTCCCACCCCCTGTGGTAACCCGTTTCTTTGGCTGGGAACTGGGCGCGGAATCAAGGCTTGCGCGCCGTGTTAGTGCCACGCCCGTGCAGACTGGGGGGAGAGCTGGAGCCCACGTACCGGGCTACACTCTTATCCTCGCATAAGCAACGTTATATCCGTGGGTATGTGACGGGTAAGATAGGGCGGACAGGCGTTGAATTGACTCGTCAGTTTGTATTATTGGTAACCTGCGAGTAAATTGCTGCGAGACCACAGGGCGACCCAAGCTGAAAAAATGCCGGCGGGGGGGTGGAAGCTATGTGCCGAGCCGCAAAGGACAACAGCTGCAGCTCTACCAAGACGAGACACGCCGTCCGTTGTCTGTGGGTTAAGGGCCTGAAAGTATGTGCAATCTGATAAATTGGAACGTGCTCAGAGTAATCTCGTTGGTCAATTCAGAAGCCGCACGTCATTTACTTCTAAAACACGGCCCAAAAATGTCACTCGGGATGAAGACGCCAGGTTGGTTGTGGTGGAGACGGACGGGATTTTTGTGTTTAAAGCTGAGACGAGACCTGGGCATTACGAGGGGCCCGCAGTCCAGGAACGAGGCCTCAACGTCCACTCGTTTAAAAGAAGCTTTTGCAGGATCTTGCATGAGGAGGAATACACCCCCTTTTTTTTGCTATTGCTTGATTCAGAGTACGGTGGAGAAGTTCGGCATATCAGATTGTGCAGCATTCAAGCTTTGGCATCTCTGCAGCCCTGCCCTCGTGGGTGTCGATTCCAGTAATCAGATCTACAAAGATTTGTCTGAGCTTTATGAGATGCGCTCTGAACCTCTTGTGTAAATAGGGAAATACCTTGTCCTTGACATGTGAGCAGCGCATGGGATGTACGTGGTCCAGCAGCGGCCCGAGCCTCGGGAGAGAAATACGGCGTGACTCGGCCGAGATGCGTGAGAGAAAGCGGGGCCGACCCCAGATTCTCTGCTTGTTTTTTTCTCGAGACCCACCCCGAGCCGAGGCACGCAGGCGGCTCCGCTTACGTGGCCGGGGTTGAGACGAACTCCATCTCAGCTCAGCTGAACTTCCTCCGCATTCATTCATACTTCATATATTGCCTTCCTTTTTGGCATCGTTTCGCGTGTCTTGTCTTGTCTTTCTTTTTCTCCTTTAATCAATCACATATATAGTCTGTTATTCTGAGACAGGACAGGCCACAATGTCTGTTCCCGAGTCAACCTACCTCAGCCCGGTCTGGAGAGATGGAATCTTTGGTGAGTTCCCGCCCCGTGGTGCTCATGTGAAACCGTTCGAGTTTCTCATGCTGACTGTCTCATAGATGGTCGCGTTGTCTTTGTGACTGGCGGGGCCGGCAGCATCTGCAGCATGCAGACGCGAGCGCTGGTCCGTCTGGGCGCGAATGCATGCATCATAGGGAGAAACGTCGAGAAGACCGAGGCGGCAGCCAAAGACATTGCAACCGTGAGGCCGGGGGCAAAGGTGATTGGGATTGGAGGTTGCGATGTTCGAAAGGTGAGATTGACATAATATCTGGGTTGCCCTGAGTACTGACCGTCCTTCCCTAGGTCGAGAGTCTACAGGCTGCAGCAGAACGATGCGTAAAGGAACTTGGGGGCATTGATTTGGTCATGTAAGGTTTCACCATTGAATGATGAATTCTGCTGCTAACAGAGACAGTGCCGGAGCGGCGGGTAACTTTGTCGCACCGATAGAAGGCATGAGCTCCAACGCATTCAAGTCGGTTATGGATATTGATGTCTTGGGCACTTTCAACACTATCAAGGCCACGATGCCTCACCTACTGCGCAGCTCAAACCCTCGAATTATTTACGTTTCAGCGACATTCCACTACACCGGCATGCCGCTCCAGGCGCATGTCTCAGCAGCCAAAGCATCCATCGACTCGCTCATGGCATCAGTGGCCCTGGAATATGGACCACGAGGAGTGACAAGCAACGTGATTGCACCTGGAGGTATTGAAGGCACCGAAGGCCTGGCGCGACTGGGCAGTGAGGAGGCACCCGAGCGCAAACAGTACCTGAAGGGAATTCCTGCTGGCCGACTTGGAACGGTGCGGGATATTGCCGACGCGACGGTGTTTCTCTTCAGCGAAGCCGGGGGCTACGTCAACGGACAAGTCCTGGCGGTGGACGGCGCAGCGTGGAGGCGTCAGGGCGCCATCAGCGTTGGAATCGATGCGAATATGGAGTATCCGGATTACCTACTTAAGGGCGAGTTTTCGCAGAAGTTGAGGGATCCGCGAAAGAACGGCAAGGCGAAGCTGTGAGGTTGGATTGATGATCTATACCGGACTCGCAATTGACGTGCGAGGTGATTTTGCTATGAGAAAGAAGATGGATAGAGAGAAGTCATGCTTGGATATAAGAGGAGAGGCTGTTTGGCTTATCAGCTAGACTAGAATGAGGTAGACGGAGATGCGGAGATGTTTATCTCGCACGATAGATAAGATCTGATTTGCACTTTGCTCAATTCTGACATCTCCGGTGTTGCATGAGCTGATCCGTTTTTGGAGGATCACCATCGGCTATTCGGCACAAAACCCTCAAGGATGGGGGATGTCAGAGAACCCCATTTTTGTAAGAAGCAGCAGATATTTTCTCATACAGCATATACAACTCACATGTTTTACCATCTGTTTATGAGGGGTATGAGACGGGGGAGCACCCGGGCCTTGCACCGATAAAGTATCCCGAGGAATCCGGCCTTCAAGAACGGCATCGATCATCAAATTCAACCGCGAGCCGGCCGATGTCCAATCACCTCCGAGCCGATGTCCGTTGAAATGCCAAGAAGATCAGTGCCGGGGCCGAACAGGCTGCATTAGCGGCCGCCATGGCAAGCCACTCGCTGAGGGGAGAAGCTCATGAGCTTTGAGCTTGATTCAGGCCATGACAGAGAAAAGAGAGAGGTAAGAAGTGTGATTATCAGCCGCTAACCTTCTCTGCAACCTCTCTGCAGGCTCTACACCAAACCAACAAGTTCAATTGAACAACACAACCAGGCATCTTTGAGCAATGGAAAAAAAGATGGAGTCTGACTCCATCCGCATCCCACCCAAAAAGACCACAAGCTTTCCCCTTCCCGTTGGAACTGGATTATCGTGACTCTACTGCTGCTGGCCCG
Source organism: Fusarium vanettenii 77-13-4 (assembly GCF_000151355.1). Taxonomy (NCBI): domain Eukaryota; kingdom Fungi; phylum Ascomycota; class Sordariomycetes; order Hypocreales; family Nectriaceae; genus Fusarium; species Fusarium vanettenii. The sequence continues at coordinate 2,115,737 of NW_003315881.1, forward strand.
ATTAGGAAGCTGGCCCTGCCAAGGGCATCCATTCGTGAATTGCCCCCCATCCTTGAAGCAGCAAACACGGCAAGTTCAAGCCGAGGGCGGGGAGGGGCAAGATCTTCCCACTATCCTCCATCACAAATAAGGCTAAAGATAATGTTATCTTTTGTCTCGCGCCATTAGTTTCTGATATCTTTTTCCTCTCTTCTCTCTTTCTTCTTTTCTTTTCTTGCTTCTCTATTCTTCTTGGCGAATGCGGCTCCAGTTTCTTGCTGGCATTGTGTGGTCTGCCGTGCCTCTTCTCTGATACCCCCGTGTGTATAGCTTCAACCGACATCCACATCAACTACCGCCATAATGCTTACCACCCTTCTTCCCATACTTCTCTCTATCCCCTCCCTGGCTGCGGCTGAGGATGTCTTGGGCCTCTATGTCTTCCACCGTCATGGCGACCGCACTGCCAAGGCCTGGAAGCCCGTTAATCTAACTGCCCTCGGCGCTGATGAGGTCCACTCCTCGGGCGAGTGGTATCGTGACACCTATATCGAAAAGGATGCTTCACGCAAGATCAAGGGTCTCAGCACTGATACTGCCGTCCTCTCCCAACTCGACGTGACCGCCCCTGTGGACGCCGTGTTGCAGAACTCGGCTCTTGTCTTCCTCCAGGGCCTGTATCCTCCCGTCAAACAGGTCGAGACACTCGCCAACGGCACCAAGGTTGAGGCTCCCCTCAGCGGATACCAGTATATCCCCGTCAACTCTGTCGCCAACGCTGCCAGTGCCAAGGACTCTGAGAACAGTGCATGGCTCCAGGGAAACAGTGGTTGCACCAATGCCGAGGTCAGCTCAAATGCCTACTTGTCCTCCACCGAGTACAAGGCATCGTATCAAGGCTCTCTTGATTTCTATAAAGACCTCCTTCCCGTGATTAACGGCACTTACGGGGAAGTTAATGCCAACTTCAAGAACGCCTACTCAAGTATGTCAAGCAGCTCTTGGTAAAAGTACCCGAATACTGACACATCCAGTCTTTGATCTCATCAATGTTGCTCGCATTCACAACTCCAGCATCCCATCTGACAACCTTCTCACCAAACCTACTCTTAACAGGCTCTACAACCTCGCTTCTGTTCATGAGTGGAACCTTGCCTACAACAAAACCGATGCCTCTCGTGCTGTGGCCGGAGCTGTCCTCGCCGGCCAGATCCTCGAGTCCCTGGAGCCCCTGGCCAACGGTCAAAAGGGACACCCCAAGTTCAACATTCAGTTCGGCGCCTACGGTACCTTTATGGCCTTCTTTGGATCTGCGGGTCTTGACAAGGTATCCTCGGACTTCCTGGGTATCTGCGACTACGCTTCCTCCATGGCTATCGAGCTCGTTACCAACGCCACCAAGCCCACCGTTGACGACGTCAAGGTGCGCTTCTACTTTGCCAACGGCACTGCGGCTGAGAACACCCCCAAGCTGTTCCCTCTCTTCGGCCAGAAGGAGGAGACATTGTCTTGGAAGGACTTCAAGACCGGCATGTCAAAGTTTGCCATCGAGGACGACGCGGAATGGTGCAAGCTCTGCGGAAACTCCGACGGCACCTGCTCTGGCAACAGCACCTCTACTTCTAGCTCTGACTCCGACTCCGACTCCGACTCTGGCTCTGGCAACGGTATCTCAAAGGCTGTTGCTGGTGTTATTGGCGCTCTGGTCACCTTGGCCGTCATCCTGGGTATTGAGCTGCTTGCTATGCTGCTTGGTGGTCTGCGTCTGGTCAAAAAATCAACTCTTGCTGCTGCTCGCTCGGCCAATGGTGGTGTCAAGGCATGAGGAGCTGGACGGCAAAGCCTCGAGGTTGGGCGCTTGGAATGAACATTGATAGGCTTGCATCAATAGGCTTGCATTAACTGTTTGATTGAGATATCGTAACGAACAAGCAAAAGAAGAAGAAAAAAGTGACACAAGACAATTTGAGTCCGTCATACATGATTTCTCCCATAATGAAAACTGAAATCTTTAAGCCCAGTTAAGAACCCCCCAAACCTCATAAGAGGTACTAAACATTAATACGAAATGACATCCGGGCCGCGCGACCACAATCAATACGTCAATCTAGCATCTAACCCCTTTTCTAATAATGTGAAACAAGCACAAAGGTTGTCTTGTGCATTCTCTTCACCGAAGACCGGTCAGAGCAAGAAGATCGTGGCGATAGTAAAAGGCTCGAACTCGTTTCCCATAAACGTCTATAGAAATATCAGCACTGCTATGAATCTTGTGACCTTTCAACTTACACATGGGAACACTCAGAAGGCAGACCCCAACTTGAATAGAGGCGATGGATATCATTGTACGCTCGATGCCGCCGTCGTTGATCCAGTTGTATGCGTAAAATGTCAAGACGAAGCTGAAAAAGTTCTTAAAGATGATCATGATGGTGAACCCTTCAATCGTAAGATCGCCTGGCAGAGTTAGCAAGATGGACCTAGCAATGGTAACAATGAACCTACGATAAGCATCGACAATGTATAGAGAGCTTGCCACGGCACCAATCACCATGCCAGCAACCTCAAAACCAAAGAAGACCAAGGGCACATGGTACGTGTACTTGCCCTCCAGCACTTTGCCAGCTGTTAGGCCAAACCCATACAGTCCAATACCGCCAATGATCATCATGGGGAGCACAAGCAGAATACGAAACTCGGGCTCGTAAACGCCCTTGTTGAGCTTGGTCAGATATTTGACGCTCGAGTCAGCAAGTAGGCCCGCCAAGATGAAGCCGGCGAGGGCACCGATGAATGCACCCGTGTAGGTATATCCGGCCATGACCTCGCCCCAGTAGTAGGGAGGGCCAATGAAGATGGCTGCCACGATGACTCCAATGAAGACTGTCCAGCCAATCATGGTTCCCTGAATCAGGCAACCCCAGATGAAAGCGGGATGGGTCAGCAGAGGAAATGGCCTCAACAACAGAACCCAATATCGGTCATTTGTTTTTCGGCCGTCGAATAGCGAGATTGACTGAACAAACGTCTTCTTGGGAGTGTTGATGTCGCCAATGGGTTGAAGGGCGTTTGACTTGGGGAAGGCGACAAATCCCGTACGGCCCGCCTCGCTCCCAGTTGGATCTGCGATAGGTGACGAGTCAGGTTGCGGCTCAGACGCCGATGCCTCGTTTTTGTGCTCGCTGATTGCCGATGGCCGAGTCTCAGGCTCGACAACCGTGTCGGTATTCAAGTTGTCTGCTCGACGATACGCTGTCTCGGGGCAGAACAAGAAGACGGCGGGCAAGGTAGCCGCGAGGAAGATGGCAACAAAGAAGAATGTCCAATCCCAGCCCAATGCCTCTGTGATCTTTCCAACAACGATAGGAGTGAAGAAGGCACCGCCAAAGACGGCTAGGTTGGTAAAGGCCATTCGAACACCTCGTTGGTGGACAAAGTATAGATCACCAACAGCCGCATTGAGTAGACTCTCAAAAGGAGCGCATCCAACACCCTGAATGATTCTGGCACCGATGAAGCTGCCATAATTGGTACCGACAGAGCCAGCCCAGGCGCTCGAAGCAATTAGGATGCATATTCCGACGAGGAAGAGGTGGCGTTTCCCCCAGATACGACCGGACGGAACGAAGAAGATGGCACCCGCACCGCAACCCAGCAGAAAGTATCCAGTCAGCAGGGCGACCTTGGTGAAGTCCTTTGAGAAATCAAGCGCAATCGTGATGGTATTGGCAGCGAGGATAGGACCCAGAGCGGTAGCAAGAATGCCAGCGAAGCAGAGTAGGAAGGTGATGAGGTCGCGTCGCCATAGTGGCCAGTTTAGCGGATCGTTCGGATCATCGGATGGTTGAGGAATCTGGGGTTCGGGTCAGTGCTATGGCCACCCGTAGATCGGTGAGAATACATGACGCGTACTAGAATGATGGGTTCCTTCCCACTCCTATCGAATTTGAGGTTTTCGTGATGTTCGTTGGCGGTTTGGGGCTGAGAAGGGTCATCGAAGTACCGGGTCGTACCTTTGCGGTGTCAGCGTGTCATGATCGATCGATATGTTGGGAACAAAGCATGGCGAGTGGACAAGTACCACGCACATCATGGGGAATCAGGATGATCATCAAAACATACCAGGAACATGCTCGACACCCGGAGCCTCAAGGATCCCCAAGGCCATCGTAGCAACGACGTGAGCTTCGATCGAGCTCGGTGAAGTGAGTGGAGCACAGCAAAGGCACCCACCCGACAGCTAGGGCATGGCACGCTGTGTGCCAAGGGCAAGCTGCGACCACACAGGACAAAGAGTTTGTCTTACTCGCCGTGTTCTCCGGCGGCACAGGGTGATGATACAGACAGGCAGGGCTGGTTCACCTCTTCCATAAACGGGCGTCGGTGCTTGGGAATGGGATCCGTGCAAAGAATGGGTGGAGATGGAAGACCCTCCTTTTTCGTTCCGTGAATTTGACTTGCCGAAGAGGGTTAAGCCGGAGTGGAACAACTGCTAAAGCCGGGTGCCGGTAGTGGGGGGAGGTCCCATTTACCCACATCCACACACTCAACCATCCAATCAAGGCCGAATTGTCGATCACAGACAACCCTCTTTCACGATTCATGTTTCCCATGGCTTTGGGCTAATGATGGTGTTCTGCCCAGTCGGATAAGATTGTGTTGATGCTGCAATCAACCCTGGATAGCATCATCTTTGGCCTGGAGCGTACGTCATATCGTCTCATGCATTCGTCGTTTTGTACTTCCGAATTTGGAGTTATCTGCCCTCGGCCCAATCAGAGTCTTACCTCAGCATCACACCTCTTTTAGCAGCAGAGTCTTAGGCAGATCAGGAAAACTGGCAGCTGCTCCCTGGACCAATGCAAGGTGTTGCAAGTAAACTTACACGGACGGGGACGGGCTGGCAGTAGCACCAACACCAAGGGGAAGGTGCCTCGGTAACGCAAGGTACATACCTGCCTCGCGTGGGTGGGTAGGGCGCGGAAGGAAGGTGTTACTGCCGTGGGTGGTAGGGATGGGTATGGATGTATGTATGGCACTTGCATGAAAGGGCGTTGAGGCGTGTTCTGGGCCTCGTCCCCTAAGACAGAGCCCGAGGGGGAGGGTCCATTGGTGGATGCTGTTCGCCGCAGAAATTGAGGGCCTGAGACACCGCTTCTCTCTCTCACCAGTCGCAAGCGTCACTTGTCAAGCTGCCGAGTCACTTCAAATGACGAGAAGCGTCGTTTCGGCATGATGACGACTCCATGATGACCTTTGTTACTTCTTTTGCTCTGATCTCAGTTCATTCTCGTCCCTCACTGGGCCCAGCAGAACCTTAGCGACTCCATCGACCCTCTTTGGTGTCGTCAAACCCTTGCCCGCCGTTGCTCGTCTCTTGTCGGGGAGCCCTCGGGTGCGCCTTTAGATCCCCCATCTTGCGACATTAGTTTTAGACCCAGCGGGACCCTGGTCCTGGGGGCCCTTCATCCCCCTCGCTGGAGTCGCCGATTCCTGGTCGCATCGCGTTGCTTGTTCGGAGACTTCTTCAGCCACGGCCGACGTCTCAGCCATGAAAACGGCTCTGGGGAATTCTAGTGGTCCACAGCTGGCGGTTGCCAACCAGCAACAACCCGGGAAAGCTGAGTGTCTCGTTGCCTCCGTTCGTGCGTCATGCGCACACTTTCAAGGGACCAGCCGGCTGAACTTCCCCCCCAGGAACATTAGAGTGCCGAGCCCACAAACATGTTGGCATGTTCAGCGGACGTTGCTAGCGCCGTGCTACCTTGATGCTTGAATATGACCTATCACCAACTGCTCCAGGTTGCTATCATGTTCCCTTGCTCCTTGCAAGCAAGGCAACCAGCGGTCACCCTTCGAAAACTCGGAATCGAGCAGGGGGCATGGATGGGTTGTCCCATCGGCCAACGTTGCGCCCCTTTGACATTGATACCTAAGCATACGTTACCGCTACCGATACTACCTGCTGTAGGAACAAGGACAAGGACGGACGACTACGACGCTACCGCCGACGTGCAACACCCAAGTGGCGCTCCTCCTAGCCTAAACCTTCGAAAGATGTGGGGGTTAAAAACGTCCGGAAACAACTCCTCCCACGAGGCCAAGGACGGGATCCAGCAATTGGGTGCCAGCGTCCAACCAGGCTTCCCCCTGCTCAAACCATCTTGAAAGCACCCGTACGGCAAGGCTATTGGATAATGGACCAGAAAATCCTACCAAGGATCGTGATCTACACAAACACCTTGTTCAGCTGAGATGGTATGAAAGATGACAATCCACACCCTCACGGCACACAATGGTTGGCGGACCTCCCGGACGTTGGCCCTGTGGCCCCCCGGTTCCCTGCATATTGCGGCTCTGGCTTTTTAGTCAACCTCCAACCTTTCTTCTTCTATTCTTTCAGCCGAGAATGACATGCCGATCGTGGCTAAATCAGGCCCTGGCTGAACTCAGCCTTATTTCCAACGGACAAACCCTCTGAGGATGGGCTGCGCTACACACCAGATTGTCTGGTACACATGGCTTGGCCCGTGGACCACCACAGCGGGGGTGACCCGAGCTTATGATATGCAGCTACAGTTCCCGGTCCTATGAGAAGTGATACCATGGTATCCCGGTCCATTCTCGAGCAGTCAGTCAGTGAATAAGCCACTCAACCGAATTTCTAGCTGAGGGAGACCGCCACAGGATCGAGTTTGGGGAATGCCCATAGGCGGTCAGATGCTAATTAGCAATGGTTGTTTGGCGAAATGCCATTGTTCTGTGGGACTGTGCTCGACTGTGCCACAGCGCCATGCACACTAGGTTCTGCCACAACTAGGTAGGTACTGATGGTTGCATCGACATTCGTCACTCGCTGACTTGCATCGTGTGGGTGTCGAGCTCAAATTAGACAATTGTCGTGGGTAGGGAACGCAGCGGTCGACTCGATTGAGACGCACAAATGACGCTGCCATGGGCCCCCTTCGGGCGCCACGACGGCAGTTCCAGCAATGACCGGGTCAGATCAGGTCAGGCACAGGCACAGGCACATGATTGATGAAGAAAAAGTTGCTTGTTGCTTCCCAGGGCCGGCGCGCGCTAACGATGTGGGCATGGAGAAGGCCGATCGCGAGGCGCTACCGCCGCCACGACGCACTTGCAGCGACAGAGGCACCGGCACAAGCAAGGGTTGAAGAGAGAAGAAAAAAAAAAGGAAAAAAAAAGGAGGGCAAGCAAGCAAGGCCGAAGCGGACGTGGTGACCGTCTCCCCCACACACGATGGATGCCTCCCAGGAGAACGGTCTGCGTCCTCACAGGCTCCGGCCGGTCGGTGCGGACGGTGGACGGTTGACGGGGTTGGACGATCACGCAGAGAGCGGGCACTCGGCAGTGGCAACGACGGCGTTGACGCCAGAGGGAGTGTGCATCAGACGATGAAGCGCGAGTTCTTAAACGTTCTGTCGCGTGTTTGGTCGATTTAGACGTTTGGTGTGTGTGCGCGCGTATCGATCGGGTGTGAGTGGGCTCTGGATCTGGCGAGCTGTCATGAGAGGAACCCCCAAGGTCGGACGGAGGAGAGAGGGAGCTCGATCCCGGCCCGTGGTGAGATCCGGCGATGACGTCCAGCGGGCACGGATGCTACCTCAGGGACGCCAGTGACGATGCCTTCCCCCCCGGGGCGGCCCAAGCTTAACGGTGCGTCCACGGACGGCTGAGGTTACGGCACGGTGCTGGGCAGTGCAGCGCAGCGCATCAACACCACCACCCTTGAAGGTTGAAGCGGAAGCGCAGCGCAACAGAATAGGCAATGAGAACGGTGCGGCGGTGGTGCGGTGGTGCGGTGCGGTGCGGCGCGGCGCCGAGGTGCACCGTGTATCAGTCAGGCGCCGCCGCCGGGGCTTGATGGGTTGCGTGCGTTGTGTTGCTCTGCGTGGGCTCACTCTCACCACGGAGCTGGGCCAGGACGGTTTGATTTTCCTGGATACCCTCCACTTCCCTTGGCTCCCACCACATGGTGGCTACTCGGACGGGGCCTTTTGGCAGCTCTGACGGATTGCCAACCGCCTCTAGCTGGGGGAGCTCAGGAGCTTCGACTTGTGTCGAGTCTTGTATTTGTTCCCCTCGTCTCTCGTCGGAGTCGGACTTGGCTCCGGTCGAGTTCAGTTCACATCCTGCCAGTCCCCATTTGCGAATCTTTTCCGCGCCCTCGCTCGTCTCCGCGTGCTGAAAAACTCTCTCCCCAAAGATGTCTCGCCATATCCCAACACCAAGGCCTCTCTAGCCGCCCCGTGGTTGTTACTCGTCCATCGTTCCCCTGCCCTTCCCTGCGCTGCGCTGCGAGCCAAAGCAACGCCCGGCCGCCTTTGCATCTCATCCCGCGAACCTCTGCAAGCCGTTTTTCTTCGTCGAGAAGCGCTTCACTTGACGTACCCCATTTAACGCCCCCCCTAGTCTGTCCTGTCCTGTCCTGTCCTGTCCTGTCCGTCCTTCTCCCGCTGGCCGCCCGCCTCAGCTCCCTTGTGCGTGCATTCTTGTTGTCCTGCCCCTCCTATTTTATTCTCACCCTCGCCTGGCCTGTCCTGTCCGCTTGCGAAGCGTCGCACATCGCCGCTCCCTGGACGGGGCCACCTGAGCTCAACGCTCAACCACCTTTTCTTTCGCCTCGGGGCGCCCTGCCCAATGGAGCCTACCGATTACATCTGGGAATTACAGTCATCTTAGAGAGCTTTTTAGAGCTGCTGTTTTCCCAATTCCTCCCGTCTCCCGTCGCACTCACATGTGAGCATACGGTCAGAAAGCTGCCCCTTCCCACTATGGACGCTGGGCCACCCTCATCCAGCAACGTCTCACCCGGGCCTGGGCCGCAAACCAGTCGGAAAGAACGCGGCGCCATTGCAGCTCAGGTACGTTGCGGATTTACCTATCTCTGAGAATCTGGTTCTTTCATTCATTCTGTCGGTTCATTTATGGATGTCTTTGTTCTGTTCCCTCTTGTGCCTTCCCTGTTGAAGATCCTGGCTGCCGGTCCCCTCATCCATGGGGCCATCGCAGGGCAGGGCAGGAACCCCCCCAGTGTTGTCCCCTTCTACTCTCCATGGATGCCATCAACTTCCATCTGCCCCTGCACCGCTTGTCTTTGCTCTATCCGCCGGAGATGTACATCTTCATCAAGCCGATCCGAGCTGTAGCTGATGTGCCTATAGGCCTGTGAGACGTGCCGCAACCGAAAGCAGAGATGTGATGAACAGAGGCCAAAATGTGGTACGTGTCAGAGATTCAAGCTTGACTGCCGATACCGAGAACCTCAACCCACAAAGTATGTCTCATGAAAAAAAAGGCCGGGCAAAGCGGCATGGGAGCTGAGCATGGCCATTCCGCGGTGCTGCCGTTGTTTTCTCGGCCGCCGTCCACCACTGGCTGCTCAAGTGTGCTAAACTCTGCATGTAGGAAGGACAAGACCTTGGTTGAGATCCTAGACCGCCTCAAAACTGTCGAGTCCAAGATAGACAACTTGGGCCTCAGAGACACTACGACTCCTCCCCTCTTTAGCACTTCGCAGCCGGCAACCACCTATCCCGCGAGCACGCCGCTTCTGGTGGACCCCGAAACCCGAGATCCTCTTCCGGGGGCATCTCTCCCCTCAACGAGCCCGACGCCTTCCCACCAAGCGGGAGGCTATCGCTATGACCCCTCAGTGCCGAGGATGCTGGAGTGGCCTGTCATGCGCCAGATGTTCGAGAGCCTCGGCCAAAAGCCCCCATCACCGCTGGGCGAGCACGATATCCCCGCCCTCCCAAGAGGGCTCCGTGACTCAAGCATCGCTCTTCCCTCAGAGGGCCTTCAGCCAGTGGGCCTTTCAGGCAACGCCAGCCTTCAGGTGCCTCTGCAGCTCACGGGCTCTCCGTCAGCTCTCAACCTCAGCCCTCCCAGTGTCGACTGGGAGACGATGCAACGGCTGAGCAAGGGCTACTTTGATGTCATCAACTTCCTCCACCCCATCATGGACCGGCAATGGTTCAGCTCCAACACACTCACATCCATCCTCAACAATGGGTTCCAAGAAGGAGCCATCTCGTCGCTTGTACTACTTGTCCTTGCTCTCGGAGAGGTGGCGCTCACGACTTCTGAAGTTCCGATATCTGCGTACAAACAACGCCCATCGGGGATCAAGGGGGGGACTATTGATCGGCCGCCTGGCCTCGGATACTTTAACGAAGCAAGAAAACGAATGGGATTCGCACTTAGCGAGGTCAGCCTGGAGAATATTCAGATGTTTGCACTGGCGGCTCTGTACCACCAGAGCTGCGGACAGGCCCTGGTAAGTGCTGATACTCGGTCAGGTTGGACGACGTTGTGCTAACTTATTCCGCAGGAGTGTTGGAGGATGACAGTGTACGCATCCTTGGCTTGCCAGGCTTTGATAACAAGGTTTGAACCCCCGTTCAAAAGCAGGTCGGTACACACTAGGACATGCTAACAGACACAGCAAACCCAACGAGCTTCACGGCCCTCGCGCAGATTTGATTAAGCGGATATTTTGGCATTGCTCCATCATGGAAACGTAAGAAGACTGGTTGCGTTGGGGTGTTCTATGCTGATAGCCCATGCAGGTGTTTTCATATGGAGTTTGGGCTGCCCCTGACTGGTCTGGAGAAGCTGGACGACGCCATCGGCCTCCCAGACTTTAGCGGGCCGATCACCGACGACGACTATATTGGCAACCAGGCAACTCATTTTCAGGAACACTTTGCATCGCAGATTGTCTTGCGGAGGCTTTCTGCGAGTTTCCACTCGACTCTCAGCAAGGGTCAGTGACAGGGAGGTCTAGCTGTGGCTAGTATTTCTTTCAGGATACACCTCAACCCCATGATAGTGACGAGTGATGCTAACACGTCTCAGCATTTGGCATCAACTCAGGTCTTCCCCTGCCAGGTTTTGGGTCTTTTACAGGGTCGTCTAGCAGCGGTAGCCCGGCCCTAATGAAGCAACTCGACGCACAACTTGACCAATGGCGGGGTATGCTCCCAGGCCACCTGCGATGGCAAGACAACTTGAATCAGTCGATGGGCTTCTCGGATCCCTCGCACGATGCCTTTGGCGCCGTCTATACCGGCCAGCCTCTGCAGAGCACGTACATGTTTACCCCTGACCTCGATGCACCCCCTGCGAACTACCCATACGCCGCCGATATTCAGGTGGCGCTCCTCCGAACCCGATATTACTACAACAAGTATCTCATCTACCGACCATGCGTATTCAAAGCTCTCCACTACCCAGAGAGTCTGACGCGCGAAGACGCCGAAGGTGCAGCAGAGTGTCTCAAGGCGTCGCTCAAGTGGCCAATTGCTCTGTCACCGCCGTGCACCAACAAGAGGCTGGTACCAACTACCTTCTTCTGGTCACAGAACCTGTTTGGCATTCTCATCCTGCTGCATCTATCGCAGCAGCACCCGATGCTGGTGCGAATTCGGTCGTCGCTTTGCGGGCAACGCTTCGACGTGGAAGCTACCGAGAGTGTGAACGCATATCTAGATTGGCTACGCGACATGAAGAAGATAGACTCGACAGCGAACTGGTGCTGGAATATCATTCGCTTGATCTATCGACTGGACGAGTGAGGAACAAGAAGAGGAGGATATTGATCTCGAGGCTGCAACAGTAGGGCAGCGACGGGTTGAAGACTGATGGATTTCTACGCTTGACATGGCGGGTTTCGGCGAAGCGTGGCATGATTTTTTCAGCCTTGGAGACCAAGCGTCATCTTTGGGTGCTCAAAAGTTTGTTTGAGACGAGACGGTTGAAAGATTATAGAGGCGTTTGGACGATGGATGCCATGTTGATCACGTCAAGGGGGGCAAGGCTCGGAGAGAATCTAGTATTGATACCCAACCTACACTCACCTACTGCCTTTGATTTTCCCGCCATGGGTAGGAGGGCATCCTGGACACGCGCTCTCTCTTCATTTCCCTCGTCTCAACATTGTCTTGGCTGGTGCCGATCAAACCGGTCACATTGGGTCAGGGTCTCGTCTGGATGGCTATGAGCGGACAAGGCTGGTTCCAGGAGGCTGGCTGATACGAGCCAATACTCTCTGGGACCGATTTATGGGCAACGAACCGATCACGATAAGATTTGGGGTCGATGAAGCACTACGATTATAGCAAGCCCATTGGCCGACGCGGGCCAAGCAAGACACACAAAGACACGAGACGATGATGAGGGGGCAGGCGACCAGGAGGTGAGAGGTCGAGAGTGCTGGTCTGCGTTTTCAATGGCTGGACCAACAGTGAATAGGTGATGCTTGGATACGAGCCCCTATCCCTGGACCGTACGTTAGGGAGGAACAGCCATTCGCCAGAGGGTTGAAAATGTCGGGCACGGAAGGGAACGGAATGGGGTTGACAGGCGACACACACAGTCCAAGCATGGGTCAATGTACACTATATAATGCACTGTGACTAGGATTATAATGAAGGCAGTCTTGTCAAATCTGGTCCAATTTCAGGCTGCTTGGTTTGTAAATGTTGAAGTAAAATCACCGGCCAAGGCCACCCGTAGACCTGCCCGTCCCGAGACACCTCGTCGGCCGGCTCCCCGAGGAGCCACGCCCGGGTCCGTTAGCGGCAGGCGGCGGGCGGCGGCGTCCAGCTTTGAATCCGGGAGCTTACAACTAGCTCTCCAGGTTAGTTGGTGGAATAACAAACAAGGGCGTAGGGCTAAGCAGCCACTACGTAACAGCACTTGCACTCGGAAACGCTTCTACGTCAGATCCCTGGTCGGATTTAAAGCCCGTTTTGTTTCCTCGCATTTTTCCCTCGTGGCGCCCGAAAACGGCGAAACCGACGGCACGGGCCGGGGGTGTTGGTGGGGATCCAATCCCATCCTCTCGGCCGTTTGAACCCTACGTGGGATTTTATTGTCCGGAGGCGGAGGCGGAGGCGGAGGCGGAGGCGGAGGCGGAGGCGGCGCCTGCGGTAGTTGACATGAGGTGCATCAGTGGGGTTAAAAAATCCCATCCATCGTTCGGCTCGGCCGATAGGATTTTTTTTGTGAAACATGGTGTCAGAAGCTGGGGTGCCAATATCTGAAAGCTGCGGATAGTAAACTTGAACTTCGGACCCGAGTTTCTTGTGCAAGTATCCATCATCTCGGCTTCACCGTGAAAAAGCAACAGAGAGCCCACCACCCTGTCATCCAATGGATCCTATCTGCATGTATGTATGCGCACATAGTTGAAGCTCTTACAACGTCACTGCTGCTAACGTCACCGCTGCTTCGCGTGGAACGGTCGCGCCGCGGCTGGTTAGCGGCGTAGCACCCTTTGTGCAACAGCATCAATGGACAACTCTAAACTACCATGCACGAGAAATTGAGTGATAAAGACTTGATTATCAATCATCCAACACGGGCGCATTTTCTTTTGCATCCAGACTCACACAAATGGGCTCAATCAATGTCATCGTTAATTAAATCAAACGGCTGCCATTCACCGAGTAGCTTCTTGGCACTAGAGTACGTACTGAGGGACCTCTAACAAGGATCATGATATTCTCAAACTCGTCTATCTGATCCCCTCCCTGTGTCTCTAAACACAGACCAGCATATCTTTCATGATGAGACAAGCTTAATCAAGCTCATGGCTCGACGATTTGTCCATTTCCTTTTCGTACCCGCCAAACCAAATCAAATCATCCCATAAAACCATTCCATACAGAATCAACAAACAATTCGCATATCCTCACCCTCGTGTCCCACTTCCACCCTACACCCTCTCACAAACATCCATTCCATCCATTCATTCTTTACCAGAACTGGTAATCTTGCTTCCCGTCCCTGGTACTGTCAATCGTGCCATAGGCCTGTCCTCTAGTCGTCCGGAAACCCTGCGAGGTGCTGTTTGACTCGCCGATATGGTCCATTTTCGTCACCATTCTCAACGCGGGTTCGCAGAGAGCCGACAAAACACCATCCTCCATGAGCTTTTCAGCCGTCCAGTGCGTTCTTTCCCCAAACACCAAGCCCAAGTTTTCCTTGAAGAGTTCCTCTGCCCGTGTAGACGAAATATGAGCCTCAAACCATTGTGTAGGTGACCCCTTTCCAGGTGACGTCGCAGGAACTGTTTGACCTCGGAATTTGCTCTTGTGCTTGTTTGACGTGTTTGAAAACTTCTTGACGATACGTGTCATTGTGATTGTCAAGCGGCTGCGGCCCTTGGACGCATTCCGATACTTTGCAAGGTGCCGAATGTTGATTCTCTCAATTTGCCATCCAAGCCGACCCTCCTGCTCGGCCTCGATCTCGATCTCACCCGTGTCCCTTGTCCTTTGTAAGAGTTAGTCTAATTGTTGGACTTTTTAAACAAGGCTCACGACTTACGTGATACTCATTGAGTGAACCAATGACTGTGCAAAGAGCTTGAAGGCTTCAGGTACCGCCCCCAAGTCCACCCGGCTGATCGCAAATTTGACGTCCCAAGCCCGTCTGGCGCAGTGAACATAGAGATGAGACAGTTCCTGAGTTGCGGGGAGGCATTCATACTCAAAGGTAAGGGCGTTCACCTTCACCACGAGGGGAGCCGCCCCGTCGTGAGATTTGCAGACGATTTCATAGTAGACCTGTTTTTCGCTGAGCATCCATGAAGTCTTACCGGCAGTCAGCTGCGAAAGCAGATCAGCTTCCGTTCCATTGGTTGTGAGAATCGTGTAGAAGCCAACGGTGCCCTGGCTCTCACGTTCGTTGCTGTTGAGTCTGTCCAACACTGATTCCGACGTCCAAGCAGGGCCTTGCCCAATGTTGACCAAGGATGGTGGCTGATTCTTGAAGCACACCCTGCCAAACTTTGCTTCTAGACGAATTAGACCGGGCGTGACTTGTAGAATTCTTACCAGTTCCTGAAGTTTTGCTTCAGCCTTTGCAACCACTTCGATGCCCTCCATGAAATCTGGAGTCACCGGGTCCATCCCTGGCACAGCTCGCAGGGCACTGGCCGGTGGGCTGATATCTCTCGAAACTGTCGCCAACCCCAGGCTCATTCCTCTAGATGGACCGTCATTTTGGGATGGAGGCTCATTTTTCACAAAGGCTTGAGATTCCGTGGCGTTGGCAAGAGGGTGATTCTCCTTCTCGGAACCTGTTGGCTTGGGAATCGCCGGGACAGTCGAAACTCGAACGTTTGGTCCAAAAGGAGCCTCCTCGTTTTCTCCTTCCGTAGTTTTCTTCTTCGAAGCGATGTTGGCCCAAGTAGGACGGGAGGCCGCTTTTTGTCTCATGGTCTGGAAGAATTCTTTGGTAGCGTCTCCCTGCTTTCCAAATACCACGCTGGAACTGTGACCCGCCGTTGACTTGTTTTCCTTCCCGGATTGGGAGTTTTGCTTGTACCTATCCAGGGAATCCATTAGGGCAGGTGTGTGGACACGACAGTCGAGATAGTCCATCAAACTCTCTCCTGGCGGCAATGCTTTCTGGTTCTCGCATGTGCTGCCGCTTTGATGCGAGCCAGTCTCCACCGCAAGGGTAAAGGGGTCAACAGGAGCAAACATCCCGTGGGTTATCTTGACAGGAGACTCCGAATCCAATAGGTTTGGGATAGAATTGTCCCCGGGCCTCAACTTTGGTGTCTGAGCGCCAACGGACAGACGAGAGGGAACCGTTCCTTCAAAATTGAGCAGTTCCAAGTGCTGTGTCTCGCTGTTTTTGGGAGTTTGTTCGAGACCGGCTTGAACATCTTCTGGTCCCAGGTCAAGAAGAGCACCGCCAGGGAGCGTCGTGACCGAGGCAGTCATATCAGGGGTGGTATCATGCTGAACTTCATTACCCTCTGAAAGGCCAGGGATCAGTTCCAGACTCCCATTAAGCGGGATGCCATCGATCCAGTTTTCCACTGACGTTTCGGTTGGAAGTGGTGACCTTGAGCCCTGCCAGGAATTGCCCTGTAATCCTGAAAAGAGAATTCCTTCCAGCCCAGTCTCTTTCTGTACTTTGTTCTTGCCGGTCGCGGAACTGAGTATCTCGGATTCGCCTCCATCGTTCTCGATATTAACAAATCGCTTGGAGATTCTGATCGTTTCTTTGGGTGTTTTGGCGGTATGCGGAGAGGGCTGTGCGGGTTTCTTGAGAACCTGCTGCTGTCGACGGGTCTGATGGATACTCCGAGTCTCTGTCGAAGCTGAAGTATTGGGGCGTCTGTTCTTGTACTCGTAGTGAGCAAACGGACTGAATCCGAGCTTTGGGTCCTTGGCTGATTTGTGCTCCAAGGGGTACACGGTTGGGCCGAGACTCAAGCGGCCCCTGACATCTGCTGTCACCACTCTCAAAGATGCGGCTCCTTCGATCAGCTTGCGCTCTTCATCAGCTCCGAAAGTGACGGTAGGGTCCATGTATGTCAAATTCGAAAGACCGGTATGTGTTAGACACCGGTATGAAACTCGAAATGGGCGTGCCGCTTCTGCGAGTATCAGATGCGATTCCTTGGTGAAGGGGGCATCCTGAGATTGTTAGAAATCCTGCTCGAGATAGGAAGAAGCCAAGAATTACCATGAAGCTCAAGAGCGTGTCAAGCTTCCGTACCGCAGTTTCAAGAGACTGTGTATCGCTTTCGGTTCCGATATAGGCCAGAGTCTCGGTGCAATTGTATGTCACCTGAAGATTTCCAGCCTCTTCAAGCTTCCGCAAACTGGCCTTGGAGTCCAAGGCCGGCCACAAGATGTCGAACTTGGAAGTCAAATCTGAGATGGTAGCCCCTTCAACACCCTCGAGACCTCTCCATATCGTTTTGTGGGGGAGTTCTTGGATATGTTGAGGGAATCGGAAGATGTCGTATTTTCCCACTCTGGCCTCCAACCCCTCGGAGTACACTGGCCATGAAATGATGTGAGGCTTGTCTGTCAGGATCTCGACGTCTGGATGAACCTTGGATCTCCCAATGTCAAGATCGTCATCTTGATCATCGTCTTGGTCAATGGAACCGGTTTCTTCTTCGAGCAGCTGTTCCAGCCGAGACTGCATCCATCGGAGTATCTCGGCTTGGTACTCGGCATAGGCGATGACCTTGAACCACGGTACTTGGGGGTCATAGAGAATCTCGAGGACTTTCTGCAGAGTAATATATTAGAGTCAAGACGTTTCCTCTTCACGCTTAACTTACCGAGGGGCCTAGAGAATCTTGCAGGTCTGTCATGACCAAGGAGACTCCTTCAGGTAACAACGGAGGGTTGCATGAGATGTAAAATTCGATGAAGCCTGCCATGGTTACTATTGCATCTCTGATTGGAATGCCGATCTTAGGTGGATTTCTCAAGTAATAGTGTTAGTATGTTTGCGATATCTGTTGAGAATTGAGAAGAGCATAGATCAACATACCTTAGTAAACAAGAAAGATACGGGAAACAGTTGCTTGCCACAAGTGAAATCGAATGTTACAGGAAATCTAAAAGGCGGCGGTAAATAGCATGTCTGTCCTCCTTGTCGTAGCGCTACCTGGGATGCGGCGTGGTTCATGAGTGAGAAGAGGTTTCGCGAAAGCGGCCGCGGGTGGCTCGGTCGGATAAGGCAGCACGAGGATCCGGACCTCGCGAATAATATAAAACCGGCAAGGTTAATTGGCCGCGTGATGGTCAAGTCGGTGGTATCGGCCGCTTATTCGCGAGTTAAGGCCTGAGGGTCTTAAAGAGGTGATCGAGACGGCCGGGGGGGTCGCGACGCCGGCAGAGCGACCGATACGGCGTAATAAGGCAGTTAGAAGAAAAGGAACTACCCTCGGAGGAGTGGTGAGAAAAAAAGAGAACGTGATCTAAGACTTGATACGCCGCGGTGTAAAGAACTCGGTAGAAAGTAGTCCTCTTTGTCGATAGGCTCGGGTTCGTGGTGGGATGTGTTTATGAGAAGGCAGAGATTTCTCACAACGACATGATTAGAAACGAAAGGAGGAGGGGTACCGGACCAGACGGTTAGAAAGAAGGAAGGCGCATCAAATTCTTCTCCTATGCACCTTCCCGTGGGCAGTTGCTGGCAAGTGACAAACACTGATAGACCGTGCGGCATCGGCCCTCACAACTGTGACTTAAGGAGCTATGGCAGTGAATCACGAACCGATAAAAGTAAAGATAAGATATGCATATCATAGAAGCTAGCATAGCAGGAAATCTTATCTCTTCTAAGTATTATTATTACTATGGGTGTGGTATAGTTACTATGGACTGGGCGGGTTGGGCCGTGGGCGGTTGATGAGCTGGTCTCAACTTTTGAACGAGCCAGTGAGCATTCTTGCAAACAAAGAAGGACAACCACCTTTGACATGCATGGATCCAAAAGCAATGAGCGCCCAAAAATATATTCATTGGCTGCTTGGGTATCCGACGTCTTCCCAAGGACAAGAAAAGCTGGCCCAACCCTTTCACCTTGGGTTGTCCCCCTCATCAGCCGCCTCTAAGAAAATCCCAGGTTCCATTCTTTTTCTATTTTTCCCGAGTCCGTTTCCCTCAAACTGGGGCAATATCCGAATTCAACGAGCCACCTGAGCTGAGCAGAGTGGCACAAAACTTCCAGTACCTCAGAGAGGCACGCCCAACGCCAGTAGCGCCTATCCCTGCCGACCCCAAGGCCCCAAGGGCAAATCGTGGTGAGACTGGGGAGAAAAACAAAAGCCATATCCAGTAGGTAAATGTCCAGTCCATCTATCTGAAGTGAAGAAAGAAACAAAGAGCAACAACAAGGTATACAATGAGTGGTATCAAGGCAGCAGTGGTCGTGACAGTGTTCGTAGACGTGAAATCGAGGAGCTGTTGATGAAACATCAAGAGGAGAGAGGGTAACTGGAGTAAGCGGCAGGAAGAGATGGGCGCTGATAGAGCCTCGGAGCGGTTGGGTTCAGTTGGAGGTCAAGTGAGACCTCTCTTTGTTCGACCTGGTCCGAGTATTGAGTGAAACGAGAGGCTGGTGGCCCCTCACGACATGCGCGGGGCTGAAATCATTGCGCGCCTTTGACGTTTTCCTTGACGTTCAACGCCCACTTTAACTTGGCGAGTGCCTCTCTGGACTGCTCTAATAGGCGTTCTTGCTCATCCTCTCGCTTCCTTGCGTTGGTCTTGATGTCCTTGAGTGCGTCCTCTTGAGCCTTCTTGTACTCTTCAAACATGCGGGCAATCTCTTCCTTTTCATGTCGAAGCTGCTTGATGTTGTTGTCTTGCTGGTCGCAGAGATCCTTCAGTGTCTGTATCTTGTCGTCGTCTTTCCGTCGCTCTTCGTTTAGTTGTTCGATCTCGGTCTTCATTTTGGAAACGGCCCGCTTCACCTCGTCGCCTTGATTTTGCCAGTGGGAAGAGATGGCGTTGTATCGGCCTTCCATCAGCTGCGCATAATTTGTTGCCTCTTCAACCTGAACTGTCGTCTCCTTCCTTGTCTTCTCCATCTCATCTTTCCAGTTCCTTTCCCGCTCTAGGGCGCTGGCTGTTTTTTTCTTCTCGAGGTCGACGGTGGCTGATAGCGATTCGACCTGGCGTTCCTTGCGGGCCAGCAGAGTCTTTGTGACGTTGGCCTCGAGGAGCCGGCTCTCGTAGTCGCTAACGACGCGCTCCATCTTGTCCTCGACCAACTTCGCGGCCTGCTTGGCCTCGTCGGCCTTTAGGCGCTCGATCTGGATATCTCGCTTGAGGGATTCATTGTCGCTGACGAGCTTGTTGATAACACGCCCAGTCTTGCCCAAACCCGCCTTGCCAATCGTCGAGTCCCATTGGCCGTCCGTGTGTTCGGGTCCTTCTGACATTGTGGAATGTTCTGGTTCCGGGGTAGGTTCTACCACTCGAGGCGCGCCTGTGCTCCAGCGAGAGGGTGTCGTTGATGTGTTGTTTGGGTCGGCCTTGGCCTTGATGGGTGTCTGGGCGTGGTGGTTCGTCTCGGGGTTGTTGGACATGGCGCTGGCGGTGCTGTTGACGCTACTTGAAAAGGCGCTGTGCTTGCTGTCGGGGCTTGACTCGGAGCCCTCGAAGCTGGGTACGCTCCGGATAGTGCTCGACCTGGCGACTGCCGGCTTGTAGGTCGCAGGGCTCCGGCCTTTCATGCTGTTGATGGAGCCGGTGGAGGCGGGCGTCAAGGTCTTTTCCTTCTCGGCGGGAGCATGTAGTTCGGTGAATCTGGCGGCGAGAGAGGCGGCGGCTGGAGAGGAGTGGGTGAGATTAGCGCAGGTTTTTTTTCGACGGCCGACATTCATGCATGCGGAGGAGTGGAAAGAGTTTTTGCGGGAGTTAAGTGAGTGAGTGAGGCTGAGGGCTGAGGGTGAGAAGACATTGGACGGGCAGGACGGGACGGAGGGAATGCAGATGCGCCCCGTCGAGATGTGGGGAGCTGTTTCAAAGATGGGGCAGCATCAAGAGATGCAGCTGAATGTCGGTAGATTGGAGGTTGACTCTATCTGAACAGAGCATCCTCTCTGTGCGGTATGCGTACATACGTACCGTTGACAGCGTCCTTGTGAATGGAAAAGTCCTTTTTGTGCAGGCGATTCCGCATTGCACCGGGACAAGAGGCAGAGGGGGGTGCCTGTTGTTGATGGGTGTTGATGTTTGTTGTTGTTGGGTAAAGTAGCGAAAAAGGGAGGAGGAGGATTGGTCAAGCAAGCTTCTTCCCGGCGTAAGCGTCGACCAGCGCAGCACAATAGATTAATCGGCAAGTAAACACACACACGCGCACAGCCTTGGCCTCTTTTTTTTCTTTGTTTTTTTTTCTCTCTCTCAAGGGAGGGATGGCTGGGCTTATGCCTGGGCTGTTAGTTCGGGCCTCTGGCTGGGTTACGCTGGCTGACTGGCGTTGGTGCTGGCGTTCAATCTTGGGTTGGCTCCCGCTTGCTGAGTGTGGCTCTCCCGCTGGTCCCCCGTTCTGCCGTCACCGCCGCCCGCCGTTGGAAGGACGCCGCGTTGGATGGATCGACGGGTAAGTGGAGGATGGTCCGTATCCAATCCCGCAATAAAAACTGGTTTGACGGGCACTCGCTCCGGGGGGCCCGCTCACGGCTCTTTTTGACTCCTGTTTAATGGGAGGTCCGGGTTGTAGAGATTGATCGGCCAGGTTTTGTCAGTGGGAGATGAAGCAGAAGAAGCAAATATCGACCGGGGATGGGAAGATGAAAGAAGAGAGAATGTAAGATTTGAGCATGAGCATTGAGCATGAACAGCACGAATAGAATAGCTAATCAATCCCGCCCTGGGGCCGACTGATGGACGTCACGGACCCTTCACGTTTGAAACTCTAGACGCTGATGCCACAGCAACATGAGATTCCGGGGCATGACGACGGGATTTCCCAAAACACGCAACCCATGTTTACATACGACCTGAACTGAAAAAGCGCCCGTGAAAGACCAAGGGTGCTCCGGTGAGCCTGCAGGGGGATCCCAGCCTGGAAGGGCATGGCCCGGCTCGGCCGCCAAGGACTTTGTATCACAGTCAAGCACGAGGATTCTCATCTCTCATGCAGCTTTCAGATAGGAATTCCAGGAATGCCCAGTTGAGGCTGAACCGTCACTAAGAGATGGGCTTGGATTCGTGGAAGCGGCATGACGGTAATGGACCCTTTTGTCAAGGCTTCAACCCGCCACTCATCATGACCTTCATTCCTATCCGTATTTCCGTCAACTTCCCAACGCCTGATCCCTAAATTGCACTTCTTGGAGCCTAGGCTGCTAATACGCATCATATTACGACGAGCTGTCAGCCTTGCTAAACTCCATTCAAACGCCAAGGCTTTATTTAGACACTCAAGTCTCGTATGCATTATTTCTTTGTTATCTCTGCTCGCTTCATCCCTAGGTCTTGAGAACCATTCATTCAACCTTCTACTGCTGAGAATAGAAACGCCACGCAAATTATGACAACTAGGCTTCATAGCCCGTCAATTCTTCCACTATTATTTGTTCAAACTCATCTCATCCATGTCGTGATACACATCAATATCCCTGATCTGTGCCCGCATCCATTCACATCCCATCCCATCCATCACGTATCCGTGCTCGGCTTGCATCGAAAGATGCTCACCCCCTGGTTCAATTCTTTTGCAGCCACTTGATACAATAATCATACAGCCCGACAGTGTGAGGTATCTGGCTGTTCCCTGTCCATCATCTCTAGACCCAGCCTATGTTATGTGTGTGCAGCATCGCAACCTTGCCCCTTAAAACGCCTCCCAATGAATGCCCTTGTTTTTTGGGCCAGTTTTCAGCGGCCCGCCCTCTTTGTTTATAGTTGATGTGTATCCATCCGTATGGGCGTTCCGAAAGCGAGCCGTGTCCTACCACCAGCCGCTCATCATGACCACCCAACTCCGTCGTCTGTAGCCTTTACATTTTAATACAATCCGAGAACGTCAATAGCGGCCGCCTTGCACTTTCGTCGCCAAATTTCCCCATCTTACGCCATGGCTGTTTCAGGACAGAGGCCTTCAAGCTGCGATTGCAGGTGCTGTCGTCTGCCCAGCATTGTCGCCAGCTGCCTCCCGTGCCGCCTCCATGAAAGCAGGCCGATACTTGGACAAATACTTGCCCGCCATAGGCCTCGCCTCCTCGACTAGACACAAGTCAGCATAAGTCACTAAACGAAATACATTTTCAACTTACACTCGGTCCAAATATCTTGCACCGTATCTAGAGCAACCTCCTTGATAGGCGGTCGCATCATGACCAAGTAGAGCAGGCTTGTTAGGGCCAACTGCACAATGCTGGGATCGCGACACATGTGCTTCACCCGAGAGAGAATATTCCGGTTCAGTTCCGGAATCTCACTCAGGAATCGCGTGAGCACCTTGTCCTGGGCGTTCAGATATGGCAAGAATCCATCAATCAGCCGCAAGCAGCACTTTTCGTAATGCAGCGCTCGATCGCCGCCTGACTTCTGCTGTAGCTTGTCGTTGTACCACTCTTCACACAGCCAAGAAACTGCCACGTCGATGTGTTTTCGAAAGTCCTCCATCACGTAGGCATAAAGAACGTCGCGGATGTTACTGCTGAGGGATTGCGGTGCTGATGGGTCGCCCTCCTCCTTCACAGATACTCCCTCGAGGCCAGCCACTGACCGTGTCGCCAGTCGTGCCAGTATCGTCATCCACGAGTCTCGGTTTCCAGAGCTGGCAGCTAGCCTACTGAAACCAGCCTTGCTCTTCTTTGAGGGATCCTCTAAAGATTTCATCATCTCAATCACCCGCGTCACAGTCCCGTTACCCGCTGTTAGAGCCGTTTCCGGTGTTAGTGCCTGAGGTTGGTGAAGGTGGAACGACTTCAACGCAAGGCTATCCTCTAGACCTGATGACGCATCGTGAACAGCAGAGCTATCTAGCTTGTTGAGAATCTGTTCTGTATCCTCAGCCTGGTAAAAGTCGGGCTCGTAGTCGTCGTCATCTTCATCCACACCCAGCGGGGCAGTATTGGGGTTCAGTTCGGGAGCTGGAGCACTGGCAAGGGCGTCTAGACGTCCACGGATACCATCAACCGCCTTGGCCAACACTTGCTGATCGATACTCGCAAGCGTCGTGATTGCGATCTTGGCCACCATTGGTGCAGGGACTTGGAAGATGTCAAAGTTCCTTAGAGCGTCATTATCGATCAATGTAAACACATCTGCCAGGCTGTGCGTGCCAGGACCCAGCGGGGGCACCTGGATCTGGGCGGGGGTCAAGCGTTGTCGTTTGGCATCATATCCGTCATGATGCTGTGCCGCGAGAGGCCGTTTCCTTCCCGAGTCGTCGAATATCTCAGCCATGGTGCGCATCATGCGTTCTACGTGCTGCTGAATCCTGGGTGTCATGGGGTTGTGAGGATCTCGCTTCATTAGATGGATCAAGAGCAGTCGACTTGTCTTTTCCATCGATCTCATCATGACGCGAGTTTTGGGTGTGAGGGGTGAGTTTGCGAGCTTGAGGGGGTTGAAGTTGAGAAGAGCATTAACAACTCGATTCGATGTTGCCGGGCGCGTTCTCACGAGAATAGACAAGCAATTGAGCGTCGCATCTACGACCAGTGCATCACTACAGTTCACAACGAGTCAGCTGCCGAGACCGGAGTCTGTGTTACCGTCACTCTCACCTGCTCTCTTGAAGCACTATAAGCATTCGGTCCAGGAGCCCTGATGCTTCTGCCTCCAAATTCCGGGGGTCGAGGGACTGGTGGCCCGGGGGAACTTTATCCAAGGAGACGTCGAGGGTGCCACCATACTGGTATTATACGTT
Organism: Fusarium vanettenii 77-13-4; assembly: GCF_000151355.1. NCBI lineage: Eukaryota > Fungi > Ascomycota > Sordariomycetes > Hypocreales > Nectriaceae > Fusarium > Fusarium vanettenii. Next base: position 2,139,902 of record NW_003315881.1, read on the forward strand.
AGCGATATCCTGCACGAACCAGTCTCTAGGAACCATACTCTGAGCTCAGCACCAGAAGCGACACTCTGCGCCAAAACCACACGTTGCGCAAACTTGATGCAGCAGATCCTCACGGAAGGGGCTGCATTGTCCCATATCCGTAAAACCTTCTGCTTGATTGACACCATTCTCTGCCACGTAATCGTATCGTAGCTGTTATTTATGCTGCATCGCAAACATTAGTCTCAGCCTGTGCAAGGTTAGGGAGTGCGGACGTACATCCACCTCAAGGCCAGCGGATAGATGCTGGCAGCGCACTGGATCACGCTCCGGATGACTTGGGGGTCTTCTCGATCATTCTCCATCATCGATTCTAGTGTCGCCAATACGTAGGGCTGCATCGTCTCCTTCTCTCCGTTCGGCAGGGCTGGCGTCGCAAAGGCCTCGGCGAGGAATTCGGCGCCCCATCGTCGGAGTTCGATCGCCGCGTTCGGTCCAATGATGGGGAGGATCCCTCTGACGATGCTTGGATAGTATTTGACGTCTCCCAGGACGAGCTTTCGGGCATCGTTGAGCTGCCGGATCTGGTCCGACACTGATAGGTTCGCCGTCATGGTTGTTTACTGAATGTCTTCGATCGGCAAGGATGGTAGCAGGGAGAGAACCAGACGTCTAACTATGACTAGACGAAAAGGATACCATGAGTTGGAGAGGAGCGGGCGATGGCAGCAGCGGCGGGAGCTGTGAGTATGGCAATGCGGCTCTTGGAGGGTGGTCGCGCGACTAGGCTGCTGAGCTTGCCAGTTGTATACTTTTTAGCATCCTCCGCATCAAAGGCCCAGCATCAGCAAAGACGGAAACAGAGGTCCAGTATCGAAAATCGGGTGTCGCAGGGCTTTTGATTCGAGGCGCATCAGCTTCCTGGGCGTGCGCTGCGCGTCGTCGTCTTTGTTACAAAGGCCGAACAAGGTATGTAGAAGCTGGGCTCCAAGTTTTGGCGACGACGCGGGAAAGTAAAGAAGACGGGACGTGGAACAGACCCTTGCAACGCACGCTACCCACGCTTTAGCTCCACCAGAGGAAAGGTACCTCAGACGTCACGACAGACCTGCCTCCAGCCGAAGTTCAGCCGCAAAGATCTTCCACTGAAGTGACTCTGGCGCATCGACACTCCTTTGAAGTGCCGATTGATAATCCAGCAATTGTCAATTTGTCCGGCTTCTACTTTCTCTGCTCTTGATTTATTCTCGTGTGAATATTTGCCATCTCCACAATGCCTCCCAGGTTCGTTCATCTAGGCTCTACATTATTGTGCATAGTGGACTGATCATGACCTCCGAGACAGCCCGCAATCGACATACTACGATCGCCGCCTGCGACAAGGCCCTGCCCTCGTTCGAGCTCGACGACCTTATCTTTTCAAGAACGCCGTCACCGGTCTTGGCCTCCTGACCGTTGTCGGAGCCATCTGTACGACGAGCCGCCTCCATGTTACCGCCACGCGCTTACACTACTTAGATTACTATACCCTCAACGCCGTTGGCCAGGACAACTTTGAAGATGTCAAGGTCCCTGATGAGCCTCGGAAACCCGCCTCTTCCAAGTAAATTCTACATATGATAGGCCGGACGCCTAGGGAATCATCTCTTAGATCAACGTTGCAAATCAAAGCATTGGACAAGTTAAAAGGAGGAAGAACGTCAAAGCAGCTATGCCATTCATGCTACCTGCCACACAGAACGCCTGTTATAACCCCAGAGCCTTCCTGTACACCACGTTGGCGAACTCTTCTGCGCAACATGTACGAATAAATGACCCATTGTACAATAGTTCTTGAAGCACGCGAGCCCTCGCCCGCTGCAACCAAGATTCTGCCCCTCTCCAACCATCATCAAAAGAACCGCGCTGTCCACCGTAGACACACCCAATGCTCTAACCATGTTCGAGTCCAGACAGAAAAAGGAAAATCGAATACACCCGAGCTTCGGCCGATTGTTTTCCATGGGTATCACAAAACGAGTACAAAAGCAATATACTCCATCCTTTCCTAACAAGTCCTATAATAGGGATGAGCTGAAATGCACTGGTCTGTGCAATCAATTGCTCAAGCTGCGGCTGCTTTTGACCCTCGGCTTACACTCGAGAGGCTGCCAACCCGTTTCATTGGGTTATGAGCTGAGTTGATCATTGTCCGTGTCAGCTCGGGGGATTCTGACAACCGGTTTGCTAATGAAGGTGAGTGTTGCTTAGGACGAGCGGCGTTCAGGTTGGACTTGATATCCGCTGCAGCCGGCATCTGACCCTGCGGTACCGCGCCACTGGCCGTATTCTCCACTTGTCCCTCAACCGCTGCCACTGGTGTTGGTGTTGGATACATCTTGTGGGCTAGGTGGTTTGGGTTGGCCCAAGGCGTCTCCCGGAGGAATTGCTCACCGGCAGGGCCAAGGCGATCGAATGGCGGCGTATAGTACTCTTCACGTCGCTGTGGTGGTGGCTTTTGCCGGGCTCGTTTGGCTCGCTTACACAAGTCAGCTCAGCAGTCTTGGGGAGTTGACTTGACTTTGTCAACATACCTCAATAGCAGCCAAGTCATCATCAAGTTCCGAAGGAGTCGCTCCCGTCATTTCCGGCCCTGCAGGGAATCCTTCATACTTGGCTATGCTGGCCAGAGTCGAAACCTCGGTGTTGTAGGCGATGGCATTCCGTACTCGCTGCGCAGGATCCTTAGGGAAGAGCAGGCCGCAATCTTGCAGGCTATGCGCGCTTCGTCTTGCTGTTTGAATGTCGTACCACTCCTGGTTGAGAGCTTCCAGCGTCTTTTCTCGCTTTTCTCGTACCGCCTGATAGTATTGACCCCAAACTTGAGCTCGCTGAGCAACTGCGCGCCTCTCATGTGCCTTGACACGATAGTCGAGCTCATTATTGATCTCTCGGAGCTTCTGCTCCAACCGGTCATCTAGGCACTGCTTCATGTTAAGGTACTCGGGGTGTGTTGGGACGCTGGCGATGAGTGACTGCTCCTCTTCCTCGAGTCGTTGAAGCCGGTCCTTGTATAGTCTAGCTGCTGTCAGCGCAATGTACCAAAGGAGATGAACCGAGGCCTACCTGTCTCTGAATACCCCAAACATCTCTTCGATATGTGTCCAATCTTTAAACGCTGCGTGTTTTCGCTCCACTGTCGTTGGGTGAGCATGGTCAACCGAGTTGGGAGTGTTGGCCGGGCGATCCTTACTCTCTTCATCGTGTGCAGTAGCTGCGTCAACCTCTTCGTCCGCATCAGCCTCCAGCTCCTCTCCATGTTGCTCTACGTCAGTCCCCCGAGCACTATCACGGGCCCCGTCATGGCTGCCATTGTCTGTGTCATGATCGGCCTCGGTAGCGGCTGCCACTTTGCGTTTTGATCCGCGTGTGCCCTTCTTTGTCGCGCGAGTTGTGCGCTCTACCGCCCCATCCTCGCGGGCTGTGGACTTCTTTCGTGGAGAAACATCCACTTCTTCAGCAGGAGTTTGTGTGCCGCTGCTCTCGTTGGCCGGAGTTGGTTCATCTTCGTGCATGACTGTATCCTCAGCTTGCTGGGGAGTCTCTATATCAGCCACTGGGACCGAGCTGGTCCGCTTCCTAAGTGGCTGCTCGGTTTCTGACTGATCAGCGGCTGGTGAGCGCTTTCGCTTGCGGTCTTGGGAGTCATTCTTATGGTCATCTTCCAATGCCGCGTCGTGCTTTGTCGCAGGTTTCGATGGGGATTCTATTCCGATTGTTGGGGAGCCTATAGAGGCATCGTCTCCCATTGTGGATTCGTCGTCGTGATGGTCGTCTAGGTTGGCGGTTCTTCGGAGCTTGCTCGGGGTGTGTTCAAAGACTTGACCCTCGTTGAATTGGTCTACGACGACGTCCCTCTGTCGCTGATGCCTCGGGGTGTCGTAGAGCCGCTCAGTCTCTGCCTCGGTAACGTTGCCGTCCGAGGTGTGGGCGTCGGAGAGGACGCTGTCAGAATCGGAGGCGGCATGAGGCCTCTTCTTTGGGCTCGGCCTGGTGCTGTCTTCGTCGTCATTGTCAAGATGCATATGTTCAATGTCCTCGTCGTTGTCGTCCTTGGTGTCAACCTCGCTGAGAGGGCTGGAGATGTTGCTGTCCTCATGATCAACAACCCCAACTGCGGGTGAGGAGAGGGGCGGGGGCGCGGTAGCGGTCGCCGCCATGGTTATTGAAAGACGCGATGACGTGTCTATGGCCTTGCTCAATGGAGAGAGTAGGTAGGCTTGCAGTATCGGGTGTAGAAGAGTGGTGGTGGTGATCGACAGGTAGGTCGGAGCAGCGCGACCGTGGAGACGAGTGATGAGGAACGGCAGCTGGGTGATTGGGGATCGGGTGTCGTGAAGGGTGGACTTGAAGAGGTAAGGCCGAGCTAAAGCGAAGCTGATTGAAACAGCCTTTGTCTTGCTGCGGCATGGAAGACGCGAGAGGTTCTGGCAAGGCCAAGGGCTTCCGGTGACGGACGGTTGAGTTGAGAGGAGGGGACAAGAGAGAGGACGGAGATGGACGGTGGACGGTGCCGGTTTGCGCTGGGGGGCCAGGGCCTGCGCCAGTCGCCAGAGGAAAACCGAGAGCGGGCTGAGAATGACGGGGCAAAAGCGGTCGTCCATGGCAGAAACTGGCCTCGGGGGGTGTGCCATGATGGAGCATCCGGTTCAGGCCAATGACGCATTGTTCCGGGCAGCAAGGCTTCCGGCGCACTCCAAATCCACGCCCACTCAGAGGTTCATGTGGACCCTCTGGAGCTGGACTTTTTCTGTGCCTTTTTCCAGTCGCGATCCAGAGGCTGGCACTTTTTTTTTTCGCAGCAGGTTAGCGAGTTGACCGATTCTGTCAGAAACAAGTCTTCGAGACCATGGCTAAACAGTGAGTTCTTCTGCCATTCCTCATCTTGTCCAGGCAATGGAAAATCCTAACTGAAGCAGCACAAAGGGCTTGACGGCCTCTTCCAAGGCTGTGGACCCCACACTCGACGCTCTGTTTGCGGCCAGCGTAAGTTTTGCGACATTGTTGTCTTCTCTGCCCTCCTGGCTAATCAATTATAGTCTGGTCCTACCAAGGCCCCCACCAAGTCAAGATACTCGGCATTGTTGGAACAGAAGCCCCGAGAAGCACCCCAACCAAAGTTAGTCTTGGAGGAGGAGGACGGTGAAGAAGACGACGACGACGACGAAGTGCTCTCGGAAATCAGTGAGGAGCTGAGCTATGGGGAGGATGATGAGGATGAGGACGAGGATGAGCAAGACTCGGAGGCTGAAGAGCAGGAGGACGGCGAAGGGGATGAGGACGCCACAGAGAGTGCAGACGAGCCCATGACAGATGCGCCAGCCGAACTCGACGCTATTATCGATGCCACCGAAGGCAAAGAAAAGAAGGAACGGAAAAGAAAGCGCAAGAATGATAATGACGATCTCGAGGGCAACTATCTGAGCAAAGTTGCTGCAGAGGAGGAGGCTGAGCGTGCGGGCAAGCGACAGAAGAACGATGGCTCAAAAGAAGACGGTGAGAAGGTTGAGGGTGAGGACGACGAGGCCAGCGGCGATGAGAGCGATATCCCTGTCCACGAGACACTTGCCAAGGAAGACAAGTCCTCGGATCTGGAAAAGGCAGCTCGGACAGTCTTCCTTGCCAACGTTTCCACCGAAGCTATATCCTCCAAGACGGCCAAGAAGACGCTCATGGCACATCTCTCTTCCATCTTGGAAAAGGATGCATCTCCACCACAGACCATTGAGTCCATCCGCTTCCGCTCTGTCGCATTCGCGGGTGGCTCTCTGCCAAAGCGCGCGGCCTACATCACCAAGTCGCTGATGGACGCCACAACAAAGTCGGCCAATGCCTATGTCGTGTACTCGACTATCGCGGCTGCCCGGGAGGCCGTCGCAAAGCTCAACGGCACCCAGGTGCTTGACCGACACCTGAGGGTGGACAGTGTCGCTCACCCCAGTCCCACAGACCACCGCCGATGCGTGTTTGTTGGCAACTTGGGATTCGTTGATGACGAGACTATCCTGGCCACCAACGCCGATGGAGATACTACACAGAAGAAGCGAAACAAGACTCCTTCCGATATCGAGGAAGGCCTATGGCGCACCTTCAGCACTCAGGGCAAGGTCGAAAATGTCCGAGTTGTCCGAGACTCCAAGACTCGCGTGGGCAAGGGCATCGCCTATGTGCAGTTTTATGTAAGTCTCCGCAAAGTTTGCCACTTACACGGATGAAACCAGGGCTAACAGGATTTGTAGGACGCCAATGATGTCGAGGCCGCCCTGCTCCTTGATGACAAGAAGTTCCCACCCATGCTCCCCCGCAAGCTGCGTGTTACTCGAGCCAAGGATCCTCGCAAGACGGCCCTCGCTCAGGAGCGAGCCAAGGCCAAGGCTGTGGCCACCAACGGCGCACCCAAGAGCATGAAGTACAAGCCCAAGGCGACACCTGAGGAGCAGTCCATGGCTGGCCGCACAAGCAAACTTCTCGGCCGCTCCGCCGCCATCCAGCAGCGTCACGGAAAGCGTCCCTCAAAGGAGTCTCCCGAAGAGGTTTCAAACCCCCTTGGTGAGATCAAGACTCCAGAGCAGGTCATCTTTGAGGGCCGACGTGCCACATCCAGGGACGCTCTACCCAAGGACCTCAAGAAGGGCAAGAAGGGCAAGAACAAGAGCAAGGCCAAGGCCAAGGGAGGCAAGCCGCAAAATCGAAGCGCCAGGAGAGCTGCCGAGTGGAAGAAGAAGAGCTGATGCTGATTTCTCGGCAGCGGATGACGCATGGATGGGGTAGTTAGTTAGTGAGAAGCGGCCGTGTGGGCTTTGAGTGCGAAAGCGGATGTTTTGAAAAGGGCCCCGCGCCCGCACGGGGATCGGAAAAGTTGTGCTGTGAATTTTGGCCACAGCCGCAAAGGTTGCTTAGATGAGATAGAAGTACATATTCCTCAAGCTCACGAGTTCAGTTCGGATATTGAGCAAGTTTGCTTTTTTAATGCTACGATTCTGGGCATCTTTTTTATTACATTGTCACCCAAATGTTTGCTGACAAGGTTCCCTCATCAACTGAATGTGGTACTTCACTAACGGCAACTTCCGACGCTGCCAAGCAAACAGCATCATGATAACTCTCTGGTTGGTAGTAGAATACCTACAACCCACAATCTCAACTATATAAACAACTTCATTTCACACCAATCAAATGAGAAATGCTCCAATTTACTCTCATTAAAGAAGAAACAGATATCATCAAATTTACTTGCCTGCTTTATCAGAAATAAGTGCCAACTTGTGTCAAGGGATAACCTCGTCTATTAGGACCTGGGTCCAAGAGAAAAAGACCACGTGCTAGCGGGATACCCTGAGCCAAACTCTGGCGTCTAGTGGTAAACACATCCTTCCTTCTTCATGTGCCACCCAACAACAAATATCGGGAATCTTAATCAACATAATCCACAGCTCTCTTCTCTGTAGATTGCATCGCCATAGGCGTGAGCCCTGGCAAGACCATCGCTCTAACACGCCTCGAAAGAAGTCGAAAGAGGTTATACAAGCCAGTCCCAAGATACGACCGTTTAGTACTCGACCTCCTCCTCGGGCTCGAACGAGTCGGCAGCAACCTCCTCGTAATCCTTCTCCAGAGCAGCGAGATCCTCACGGGCCTCGGTGAACTCGCCTTCCTCCATACCCTCGCCGACGTACCAGTGGACGAAAGCACGCTTGCTGTGCATAAGGTCGAACTTGTAGTCAAGACGCGACCAGGCCTCAGCGATGGCAGTGGTGTTGGAAAGCATGGAAACGGATCGCTTGACGGAAGCAAGACCACCATCCTCGGGAGCGGCGGGGACAGCCATGGGCTTCTGGTAGTTGATGCCGAGCTTGAAACCAGTAGGGCACCATTCGACGAGGTTGAATGAGGCCTTGGCCTTGAGGGCAGCAATGGCAGCGTTGCAGTCGCGGGGGACGACATCGCCACGGTATAGGAGAGCGACGGCCATGTACTTGCCGTTTCGGGGATCGCAAACAACCATCTGGTTGTTGGGCTCGAAGCCTGGGAAACGTCAGTCCAATTGGCATATATGGCCAAGTTGCGATCATCACTTACACTGGAAGGTGAGGTCGTGGACCTTGAAGCTCTCATGCTCGCTCTTGGCCGAGGAAATAACAGGAGCGTAGCTGATGAGCGGGTAGTGAATTCGAGGGTAAGGAACCAGGTTGGTCTGGAACTCGTTGAGATCGACGTTGAGAGCACCGTCGAATCGGAGAGACGAGGTGATGGAACTGACAACCTGGGCGATCAGGCGGTTCAGGTGCTCGTACGAAGGACGGGGGATGTCGAGGTTGCGACGGCAGATGTCGTAGACGGCCTCATTGTCGACGAGGAATGTGCAGTCAGAGTTCTCAATGGTGCTGTGAGTCGACAGAACAGCGTTGTAAGGCTCAACAACAGCGGTCGAGGTCCGGGGAGCAGGGTAGACGGCGAACTCAAGCTTGGACTTCTTGCCGTACTCGGTAGAGAGGCGCTCGAGGAGGAGAGCACCGAAACCGGAGCCGGTACCACCACCGAAGGAGTGGAAGATAAGGAAGCCCTGGAGAGAGTGGCAGTTGTCTGGTCGTTCGATTTAGCAGGGGTTCCAAGGGATGAGGCGCGCAGCCTCAGGGTTTGCGAAACTCACCAGCCACACGGCGGATGCGGTCCATGACATTGTCGACCATCTCCTTGCCAATGGTGTAGTGGCCACGAGCATAGTTGTTGGCAGCATCTTCCTTGCCGCTGATCAACAGCTCGGGGTGGAAGAGCTGGCGGTAACCACCAGTTCGGATCTCGTCAATGGGAGAGGGGTCGAGATCGACAAAGATGGAGCGAGGAACATGCTTGCCGCTGCTCGTCTCGGTGAAGAAGGTCTCGAAGGAGCCTCCCTCACCGATATCGCCAGCATTGGGGTCGGGACGACCATCGGGGCCGAGGCCGTGCTCGAGGAGGTAGCTATTCAAGATATCGGTCAGCTTCGGGGCCGGGGGTCGAACGATGGCGACGGTAGCGGTGATGGTGGACGTACAGCTCCCAAGCAGAGTTACCGAGCTGGGTACCAGCCTGGCCCAGGTGGAGGTGAAGAATCTGGATCACGAAGCATCAGCATCAGCATCGCGAGCTTCGTTTTTGGTTGTGGTCTCGGTGGACGATAGGGGTCCTAGACAGAGGACACCAAGTGGAACAGCCGACCCATGCCGGGAGCGGCAAGCTGCTGGCAGCTGAGCTGGCTAGGTGGGAGCGGTCTCACGGCGACAACATTCGGATGCAATACAACTTACCTCGCCCTTCATTGTGTATGAACGAAGCTAAAGGAGCTACGACCAGAGGTGGAGTTGGGGGAATGGGAGAGAGTTATACGCGCTCAGCGCTTGAGGAAGAGAAGGGGAAGGGGGAGACGGGGGCGTGGTGATGATTTTCCGGCGGGTGTTTGGGGATGGAGGTTCTGTAGGTGAGTGGGTGCCCGCAGGAGGTGGGCATTGGCGGGGTCGACAACAAACAAACCATGGGCCGCGCGCACCAAAAAGGCTGCTCCAGCGTCTCAGGTTATCCCACGGGGTACCTCGCGCGCCAGCCAATTCCCGCGCAGACGCCAGGTACCCTCCCGGTGCCTCACCGCCAATTGAAAGCGCAGCATGGGGACCCCTGGCGGGCGAGGGAACTGCAACTTTGCCTTGCCAGGGGCGGCTCGTGTGGTGTGCGAGCCTAAGTGCTAACATGCTACCAACGGGCCTCTCTGCCCCGGCAAATGTTGCTGATGCGAATGGCTGATGGTGGCTCGAGCTGCTCCATAGGTGTCTGTACAGATCGGTAAGCTGTACTTGAGTTGCCCCGTGCTCCTGGAGGCGACAGAATGACCCTTGATCCGCCGTGTCGTGGCACCTGTCAAAGATGTTGCAGGGCAACCTTTAACGAACAACATGACGTGATGTTTCCATCTTGGTGTCTCTAAAAGCTGACAAGATTCAATTGACTTTATTGGGTTTCAAAACGGTTGCCTATTCCTAGGTAAGCTTGAGAATAGTATTCATCAAGTTGTCAGAAGCTTAAACCCTGACTACACTAACAGTTCCGTTAGCGGACACTACGGAGTATATACGAGGTTGATCTCAATAACAGGGACAAAGAACTACTTCAAACACACAAACTTTAGATGTTGACACCCACGCCAAGCATCCCAATTCATGCAAATGACCATCCATGGATCCCGTTTAGATGCTGCCTAGATACGCGAACATTGAGATCAGAGATGCCTCAAGATTCATGCAACCTGACGACCTCCAAGGCTTTCCATCCAGGAACCGTCCCTATGCGTCTGGGTCGCGGCGCGATTGTCCAGTCAAATCCGCAGCTGCTCTGTTGCCTTGCTGCAACCTCTACAGGACCGCAAACCAATCGTTATCTAGCAGTGGGTGTGTTTTCGGGCAAGGAGCTGAAGGCAGCCACATTCTGGAAGGAATGTTGTATGAGGTCGTCTTTGTTAGATCGACATTGGCAATCTTTATGTGGTTGGGTCTCGTCATGACTCTTGACGCCCAGAGCTTCGTCGGTGATCAAGTTTGGGACCCTCGATGTATCCATGAGTATTTCAAGTTTATTGATACACTAGAAACACAGTAAGCAGCCTCTGACGGCTCATGCTCTCTCATCCCTATCCATGGCATCATCCTGTCCAACAGCGCAGATATCAAATCGAGAAGAGGCAGAAATATGAGAATTAATTGTTTTTAGCCTGTGCCTTTTCCCGTGTAGCCCCGCCGCTTAATCCCTCCAGAATTTGTAGGTAATTACTCAAAACAAATGGTCCTCAGCAACACGCTGGGACCGTGCAAAGTGGTATCATATGGAGGTATAGTAGGCCGTTTCCCGTCTAATTCATGATCCCTCACCCTTCTCCTCTTCTTCAGTTTTAGGCACCAGCCTTTCAGTGCTGTCGGTTCTGATCCTGGTTCTGGTTCTGGTCCTGATTCGACTCGCTCCGCTCCAGCTCTTCGATGCGGCGCTGGATCGCCGCCTTCTGGACTTGCAATACCCTGAGCTCCTCATCCCTCGTCGCCAAATCATCGCTCAGGCGACTGTCATTGTCCGTCACGCTGGTCGAATCTGTCGCAGCCTCGTATGCAGGGGGTGGCTCTCCGTGGCGGTTCCTGTCTCTCCTGTGGTTTCCGTTGGCCGCAGCATAGAAATCGTCTCCCAATCCGCCAGTGCCATGTCTGGCACGCATAACGTCGAGCTCGTGTGCCCGCTTCTTCTCTGATCGAACCCGGTCTCTGCGGACGAGGAAGTAGGTGATCGCTCCAATAACAAGTAGCACAAACACCGCGACACCAACTCCAATACCAATGCGTGCAGCCAGAGACAAGGTCTTGGATGGCCGATGAGGGCCAATGTCATCCTCGTCTTTAAGTCCCAGTGCATCTTTGTCTCCGTCTTTGAAAAGGGCTCGAATTGTGTAGACAGCGATTGTTGCGCTGTATAGCGTGGTTGTTGAATCGGATAGAACGTCGTATGAACGTGCAGTGTGGTTGTATGTGATGGGAACCGCCACCACCGTGGGCACTAATCGCTTGCACAAGTTGCCATCCAGGGAATATGCCCTACAATAATCAGCGCGATCCATTCCGGGTCTACTATAAGACTTACGATGAACAACAAACAGCTGTAGTGGTTGCATCGTCATGGGCCTCATCGGTATCTATGCGTAGCTCTGCCGTCGTCCACCCATAAGGACATGTAGCTGGACTGAAAACACCAGTGCGATTATCATCCGCGAACATGCCGTCAGGGTAACAGGATAGTGATTTTGCCCCAGGGATAGGTTTCAGGTCGAGCCATGCGACCGGACCTGTGGCGCCAGGCTCTGGCACTCTCTCCGCATTATAGGTCCATGTACAGCGGTCTGGCACGGTCCAGGGAGTAGTCATTGGAGGAAATGTCTGGTAATGGTCGAGGTCATCGTCGGTTGGCGAGGGCGCCAGGACTGGAGATGTCGGGGTCGGTGTCTGGTTGGAAAGAGATACGGTTGACGAGGGAGCGGCCGATGACGAAGACGGGTTACTCGAATCGGTACCGGAGAGAGTCAACGACTCTGCATCCTCGAGGGACGACATGATATCAAGCGGCCACGATGGATCCCCAAGCTTGCAAGAATCTGGGCTGCCAGGCCGATTCAACTACAAGCTGCACAGGCCGTGCTTTGCTTGCAGTTTACTCGGCGGTTCAGCAACAATCGCCAATTTCGTCCATCCGGGGCCTGCGGTTGGTTGCTGTGCTAGATGCTGCAGCGCGTGGAGCCAGCTCGTGATGTGGGAGGCGACGGGCAGCGCAGAGTCGCGGCGGAGGGGCTCACGAGGCTTCACGTCAGGGCGAATGCGCAGGCGATGACAAGGTCGAGGACGGCGTCTCTGGCGAGTTGGAAGGCCATCCGGGCGGAGGACAGTAGAATATGAAGTAGTCGGAGATGGAATGGGACGGACGAGGATACAAGGAAGCTGAGCAGGGACAAGAAGGACAAGACACGACAAGAGAAGCTAAGGAACGAAAAGAGCCGGACAAGAAGAGAACTGGTCCATGCCAGCAGGCGAGACGACAGGTAGCGCTGGTGTTCCCCCTTCTGAGGCCTTTGAAGTCTTGGCGAAATCTTATCACGGGTGGATGCCGAGAAACGCCAAGCCCAGCATTGCACCGATACATTGTCCACGTTGACCGCTGCGAGTCTGGGCATTTGCCGCTTGCCTGTCGTCTTGGTCGCAGCTCCGTCGGAGCATGGAGGTTTTGCTCCTCCGTCACAGGTCTCCGGCTGCGGTACAGGTAGCTACGGCTCTGTAGCGAGGGCGGCCGTCTACTCACCATCGCCAATGCACCATACAAGGACGTAGATGGTCGACGCGATGCGATGCGATGCGCTGCGAGAAAACGCCGAGCTCTGCTCATTTTGGGGCGCCCATGACCAATCTGCCCAGGCGGGCGCTGGCCAATGCTCGTAGCGGCCGGCCAGCAAAAGCCGAGCCTTTTGGCCCCAGTGCCATGGTCTTGGCTGATGAGTCGCGGGTTTCTGGGCGACTCGGGACCTCTGACGAGGGGGAAATGAAGCCGGCTTCGCTGTGCCGAATATGCGGTCTTGGAAGTCTTGGGAGTCTTGGAAATCATGCCCACCGAGAGCCACAGCAGAGCGACCTCGCATGCGACGACGGCATTGCAGCGAAACCGGGGACTCGGCGGCGACCCATCACTTTGTCTTTCGTCATCCTGGTGATTCAAAATGGGTTCATCACCCCATCTCCGGGAACAGGCAGTTGTAGGATCTCAAGAAGCGCGCAACTCGACACAGGTAGAGGTGTCAGCGCCGAGCAAACCACAACACGGACGAGGTTGCACCGCCCAGTGTAGGACGAGGACACACAAAAGAGAGGCGAGAGTGGACAGTAGCAAGAAGATGACGGGAGGGTGATGCGAGCCGGTTGTCTTGGCTGGGCTTGCTCGCTTCTTTATTCCAACCAACAGAGTAAAAGAGGGAGAAAAGACAAAAGAAGCGGGCAAGGGGAACAAAGTTGCTCGGTAGCCCGGTTGGCTGATGTATTGCGGTGGCACCCAGTCCAAGAAATAAATGGCATACTACAGGTAGGCAGTGAGACCTTCGCCGGGCTATACAGACATAAGTTAGATCAGAATAAATAGATAAAAATATAAAATAAATAAATAATATTCTATACTCTACATAAATTCTTAGATTTATAATCATAAGCCTTTTATGCTATTATTCAGCGGATTAAAAGGCAGAGTAGGTACTTGCAAAGTGTGCCATTTTTTTCTTGGACCACTAGGGTGGATGGGCAAACTGTCTGAGTTGACGGCAGGCCGATAAGGTTATGGTGGTACCAGGGTACTTGGCGCGAATAGGGTCATTCAGGTCGAAAATGCGGTGCAGGTCTTGGTACGCATTCCACCCGCAAACTTGAGCCGTGTATCCGAGTCCGTACAGCATTGGCAAAGCAAATCCGCAACTCTTGCCCCTCTCCCTTTGCTTCTTTCAAGGTTGAAACGTGGATGAGCTCATGGATCATAAAGGTCAAGTCTTGGACGTCTTGGGTCTCGGGCATGCAGCTACCTACAGCAAGGTCACTCGCGCCGTTCCGGCACCGAAAACCGGACAGGGATGTACGGAGCTCGGGCCACTTGCATTCTCCACACATCTGATGCAAGCCCTCAGCGAAACCGGAATATCGGTGTAACCCTTTTCCGGCTTCGATTCTCAAGAATTCGCTTCCCCGGTTTTTGAAATCACACAGGTCATCTCAGGGTCACATGACATGAGGGGTGAAGGGCACGAAAACCCTACTGCCAGAATTTTGGCTCCAATTCGTACCCTGCTGCCCCCCAAGCGACTCAACAACCGCCTTCAAAGTCGACTCCATCCCGGCCCATCCATATTCGCTCTTCGGTAGATCAGCGAATTCAATCAACACAACACCGCGATCATGGCTGACGAATACGTACGTGTGCCCTCGATTCCTCTCTCCCTCTCGTCAACCGCCGCGCCGCCGCCGTCGCGCTCACCCGCCACCGCTCGCCCGACAATGCAATGCAAAATGGACATGGAATTTGACTGACTTGTGCCCGGTTGATAGAACGCTGAGGAGGCCGCTGAGCTCAAGAAGAAGAGAGCCTTCCGAAAGTTCTCCTACCGAGGAATCGACCTTGACCAGTATGTTGATACTACGACCCTACGCTCCCCCGCTCGACCATGGAAATGACTGCATCTTTGGATAAAGGGCAAGGAGACTGCACAGAACCACACATGCTGATATCTGCTCCCTCCCAATAGGCTCCTCGACCTCTCTTCCGACCAGCTCCGCGATGTTGTCCACGCTCGCGCCCGCCGCAGGATCAACCGTGGCCTGAAGCGCCGCCCCATGGGCCTCATCAAGAAGCTCCGAAAGGCCAAGCAGGAGGCCAAGCCCAACGAGAAGCCCGACCTCGTCAAGACCCACCTCCGAGACATGATTGTCGTCCCCGAGATGATTGGTAGCGTTATTGGTATCTACTCCGGCAAGGAGTTCAACCAGGTCGAGATCAAGCCTGAGATGGTTGGTCACTACCTGGCTGAGTTCTCCATCTCATAGTACGTTTCCCGATCCCGTGTGCAAAATCGCAAACGCTGACCCTCCCCTAGCAAGCCTGTCAAGCACGGTAGGCCCGGTATTGGTGCCACGCACTCTTCTCGTTTCATTCCCCTCAAGTAAGAAGGTTGCGGTGCGGTCTTGGGTGGTTTCTGCATTCACGGACATTTATGGGCGAAAAGGACTGGTTCTGGTAGATGGGCAAACGCATCTATCAAAGTTGCTGATGACAATGGGTACCATGAAAGTACAATAAAGGAGCATTGTCCGCTTGATGACTACCCTTGACTACCCTTGACTATCGCTGATGTTTCATAATCTGGTGACGCTTGTCTCATGCCGTCTCTCTGTGGTCGTCTGTCACACTTGCCGCCCATCTCATAAACATTCGATTCAAATTCTTCAGAGACCCCAATTCGCAACCTCGCCGAGACCGACGGGACCACCAACTGTATGGTCAGTGCCAAACCGTTGACCTAACCTGCGGGCTCTCTGTCTGAAGCGCTGGCCCCTCGTCCGGGGTTGTTGTTGGACTTGTGAGGCATCCTGGCCTTGGTCTTGTGAGGCATCCTCGCCTTGACCTTGTGAGGCATCCCCGTATTCAGGAGGTTGTTGCTGGTTAGCTGGGGGTTGCTGCTGTTCTTGTGTGGGAGTCTCTTGGGGTTGTTCTGGGGGGTTCACATGTGTGTCTCGCGGTTGATTCTGAGATCTTGCGCGTGTCCACCACCTCCACCTTGTGCCACACACAAAACAGTGAGCGTTCGGTTTCTTGTACTTGATGAGGATCTGCTCGCCCGCACTGACAGGCCTGAGAAGCGTGACGGAGATGGAGTTCGGGTCAGCAGAGTCGATCGAAGCCTTTGCATTGGCGCATCTACCACAAGCATGGTTGATGTGTGATGCGATTCTGTGGATATGGACTCTCCTCCCGCCCATGTCTGCGGAGGCATATTCCTT
Organism: Fusarium vanettenii 77-13-4; assembly: GCF_000151355.1. Lineage (NCBI taxonomy): Eukaryota > Fungi > Ascomycota > Sordariomycetes > Hypocreales > Nectriaceae > Fusarium > Fusarium vanettenii. The sequence continues at coordinate 2,156,002 of NW_003315881.1, forward strand.
GACAAACCCCTCCAGCTGTTGGCGCTGAGTCTTTGACAAGCCTGCCCGAGTGCTCAGCCCGAGCAGGCCAGCAAATGCCGCTTGAAGCTCGTCACGAGTTTGTCCGTTCAACGTAGTCCATGCAAGGGCAATGCTTTGATGAGCTCCCCACAACCGACGAGGTTTGTCGCAGGAAAATAGAGGGGTCTCGTGGATAATCTGGCGGTCTGCAGCCATGTTGAGACGTGCACAAACGCCACGCCGCGGGTCGGGGTTGTCCTTGGCCTCGCGGATTTCAACGGCATCCAAGTTCTCTGCCGGAGGCTCTTCCACAGCGGTGGCTGTGGATCTGGTGACGCCTGGGTCTGTTGTCAGCTCTGTGAAGATGCCAAGGTATCATATGTAATGCTTCCACGTGTATAGATAAACAGTCTTGCTGCGAGGGGTGCAAGAAAGCAGGTGGGCACACATTCAAACAGAGAAGTCTCTGGATCGATAACGTACCTGAACTGCGAGTGTTTTCTGGGGCTAGAGGTACCGGCCGTGTGCTTCGGGAACTCGCTGATCCATGTCGTGAAGAAGTTCCTGCATCACTGTGAGCTGAAAGTCCAACAATGGGCTCACGGTAATAACCAAGTTCCTGGGTGAATAGTGTACAACATACCATGAGAATTCCTTGGCAAGGAAGCACGTGCTGAATTGAACGCAGCCGTTCGATCACGGGTTAGAAGGTCTTCCGCAGGGACACTAGGCTCCAAAGGAGGGAATGGTTCGTGCTCTGCCGTTCGAGAAGCCTCTGGTTGCAACTGCGAAGAGGATGCTGGATCTCTGTGAGCAGGACGCCGAGCACAAAGGGTTCAAATGTGGCAGCATACCAGGAACGTTGGCTCTATCATGAGACCCATCACCAAGCGGGATCAACGAGGTGACCCTATCAACGTCAGCGTGGTAAAGAGAACTCGAAACCAAGGGGCCATACTGTGTTCTCTTTTCAGCTGCCATGACTGATTCTGTGGGAGTTGATTGGACAGTAAATGCTTGGTGGACGGTTGAGTGAGTAGTGATTCTCTTAATGAATAACTAGTGATGTGGACGATGAACGACTGATGGAATCCAAGATGTTGAGTGTTGAAGAGGAGAAAGGAAGAAGAGTCCGCTCCGAGAAGAAGAGGCCATGACTATACCCAGGTGCGTGTCGTAACTGCCATCCATCAGATCCAAGTTAGCTAGCTCAGGAGCCAGCGTGATTTCAAGCAGACGGAAGGCACCATCGTGTCGGAGCAGGTTCAATCGCGGTCATCGGAATTGGAATCATCGAGGACACTTGCCTTCTGAAATAGGGGAAGCAGCAACACCGTCGACACACGACAAATAAGCAGTTGCGAAGTGAGCAGTTGTTCCTGACTGAATGAGAAATGAATTCATGTGTGCCGGTCCACGTTCTAATGTACATCCCCTCATTCCTGCTTCTGGGCGGCCAGCTTCTTCGCTTTCCGCTCCTCCTCCTCCAGGTGCTGTTGTCGGAAGTGCGCAACCACGTAGTCCATGTTGGCAAGATAGCCAGCCTGGTTGTTTCGGGGAGAGTAAGACTGAATGGCCCTGCCTCTTTTGTTAGCAATTGTTGAATGTGACTTCTCTCCTCCTTGTTGCTCATGTCGTCGAAGAGTAGGGGCAGGAGGGGTTGGCGAACTCAGGGTATGCGACATCGACGAATCGGTGCTTGTGTCCACCGTTCTCAAACAGGTTTCGGTCGAAGCCAGCCTGCTCCGCGGCCTTTGTGTGCAGAGCGTTGATCTCCTCCCAGTCCTTGGCGCGCGACTGGTACTTGTCGATGAGGCTGAGGAAGAAAGACTTGTCGCCCTCCTTGGGGACGAACTGGTAGACGAGGACGGTGCCGAAGAAGGCGCCAACGGTGAGGAGAGATCCGGTCTAGAAGGGCAGGTCAGGTCAGCATGTGAGATTGCCATTGGCCCCATCCGGGAAGCGCGAGTGAACCGTGGAAGACGTGATGGCGGCGTTGCGGGTGTTTTGACGTACGCTGAACGACTCGTTGACCTCGGCGGGCTTGTGGTGGCCGTGGGCCTCGGAAGCGTAGGTCCGCGCTGTCCGCTGCAGCTGTCGGGCCACGCAGGCTGCCCTCTGTCGTGCGGCGAGCATGTTGGGCGGTATGGGCGGCGTTCAATTGAGCGATTGATCGTGTGTTCCTCGTGGGAAGAAGCCCATCCAAATCCACCGGATGAGGTTGTCGCCGGTCCGCGGGTTCATCCCGAATTACGTAAGGTAGCTGCACAGCCGTTGACCAATCATGTCTTGGAAGTTGGTAATTTAGCTGTTTAACGGCAAGATGGGTCAAGAATCAACAACGTTGAGTTAATCAGACGTCAAGGAAGTTATTATTTTCTATCATCGTAATTACATGGAATGAAAAGGCTTCAGTAGATGTGACTCCTCTTTCACTCATAGAAGCCTATGGTTTACAGCTCAATACCTGACGAACCTGACCCTAACAGTCCCCACAATGCTCTTACAAGCTCTTCAGTGAGCGCCAACTTCGACATCTTGTTCCATCAACACACCCAGGGAAATCAAAACTTTATTTCTTTCAATACTGGTCTTCTCCGCGAACGTTGCGGTTCATGAATTCAAGCTAGCTCATCGCTTCACCTCATACGTCACAATCCACCGACGACAATGGCTGACTTGAGCAACCCACTCCTTTCCGTCCTACCCGAGTTGGGCCTGTCCGAAAACCAGGACTTAAATAAAGCTCCTTCTCTTGATTAGCCCACAATATGGGCGCCTTTATCTCCTCGAATTTCGGACTGTCTCGATGGGTCGTGACGTATTCAGCAAGCCAATCTCCTTGGCTTCAGCCAAGTGGCTGAGGTGAGCCAGCAGTGTAAAAACACCAAGGTGGATTCATATTTGGGCGTGGATGAGATAATACTCCTTTCTCCATGAGATACTATGGCCGTTTATATGGATTTAAAGGGCCATGGGCCGGCAGAATGACCACATATCGTCAGGTCCAAGGACACATCTCAAGCATCATGGCAAAAACAGTATTCATCACTGGCGCGAATTCTGGTGTTGGTTTGGCTGCAACCAAGCTATTTCTCTCGAAGGGCTGGAACGTTGCAGCTACAGCTCGAGATACGTCTTCCCCAGCCCTCCAAGCGTTGGACGAGGGATCGGGAACTCTCCTAGTCCAGTACCTTGATTTGTCCAAGGCCCAGACCTTTGGGCCAGCCATCGCGGGAGCTACCGGAAGGTTTGGCCAGATCGACGTCCTTGTCAACAACGCAGGATACGGCCAATACGGCGTCTTGGAGCAACTTGACATTGATGCCATCCGGCACAACTTTGAAGTCAACGTTTTCGGTATGGTGCTGTTACAATCCGCATCATGGCGGAGGGCTGCATGCTGACGAGTGATCAGGGACCATGGGCCTCATCAAAGAATTCATCCCTCACATGCGCGCGACAAGTCAGGTAGAATCACCTTCCCGTATCATCTATGTTGGGTCAGGCGGAGGGCATTTTGGGCTGCCACTCATCGGACCCTATGGAGCCAGCAAAGCAGCCATGAACATTTTCATGGAGTCGCTGGTGTACGAGATGGAGGGTGTGAACCCCCCTATCCGGGTGAAGCTGGTCTGTCCACATGGCGGCATCAGCGAGACCAACTTTGGGCAGACGTCGATGCAGATGGCAGGATTGGACAAGATGACGCCAGAGATCAAGGGGAGATACGGCGCCTTTGTCGAGAGGACGCTCCAGCGGTTCGGCGCCATGCGGGGCCAGAGCATGGCGGCGTCCGAGGCGGCCATGACGATTTGGACGGCGGCTACGGAGGATTCTACAAAGCTGAGATACTTTGTTGGGCCTCGCGACGGGGGGAAGAACCTCGAGCGCAGGATGCAGGGTGGTGAGGCTGGGGAGGACGCTGACGAGGTGGACAAGAGATACATGGATGGGATGAGAGGCACGTTTCTGTGAAACGTGATCGAGATGGTACCCTCTGGAACGGAGAGTATATTCAGCCGGCCACAACTGGTATCATTGCCGATCCTGTTTGAGGGCGCGCATATTGTATGTACATTTTCAGCGCCCAGCCGGCGTCCCCTGTCTCACATCATCCCGTTTGTTTGACGGTCAGCAAGGGACAGACATGTATGATTCAGCTCGGCGATGAGATTCATGGATAGGCAAGGCAGACAGTTGCCAGCGTTTGGCCAGAGATAAGCCCGCCCCGATGATCGAGCCGTGACGTGAGAAGTAACACAGAGAGACTTGATTGTGATGAAGCCGTTGCCAAACAAAGCGGGAAGCCGTCAAAGCTCCGGGTGAGCCAATTGACTTTGACCCAGTCGGAGGTGTTTCCCGCGATTAGAGCCCGAGCCCGAGCCCCGGGTGATAGAGGAACAGAGGTAAGCTTGGAGAGACGGGCCGGGACGCGTGTCGTCATGAGAGTGTCTCCATTCGATCCAGCACCATCATCTACAGCACAGTATTGTACCCGGGCGCCGGACACACCGTGCCCTGGGGCTGGCTTATCTTGTCGCTGTGCCTCCCCGCAAAGCAGCGGCAGCCAGCGCCTCATCGGGCCTAATGGCGATGGCATGCCTCAGGGAAAGTCCTTGCATGAGGTCCATAGCCTCAAGGTAAATTCCGTCGGTCCAGTGCTAGAGCGAGGTACTTTTTTAACCCTTTTCTTTTCGCGGCTGGCGTAATGCGGGGAAGGTTCCAATGGTCACAAATGCATCATCTTGGCATCCCACACACTCTCTCTCACTTTTGCACGCCTTGAACAACAACAAACACCTCAAATCACATTCTCCGTGACAGGACAGCCTTGGGTTGGCCACTCCCGCCGCGGCTAACTGTACAGTGCCATACTGTACATTTCTACAGTAGCAGTGAGGCCAGCAAATTCGCTGGCCCTCTCACACCCACTTATTCCCCATGCCTACCGGCCGCTTGTCCGTGTTTGTGATTCTCTGCCTCATCTTGGCTCCTTGTGCTCTTCTTCCCCCTGGCTCCAAGCCCAGGTGAAACGGTCAGATGATGGCTTTGTGTGGTGACACACGCTCCCTCTCAAGGCGTCTCGACTCCCCTTTTTTTTCTGGCCCTTTGAAAAAAGGTAATTTTACCTGGGTTGACACTGTACTGTTGGTAGTCTCCTTCAGACTTGGTCTGCGTCATGTAGCAGTCACTTGTACGTGCGTTTCTTTGCCCCCAAACACTCCTGAACCTTGACTTGTCTGCGGGACATTAAAAGGAACAGCAAAGCCCCCTTGGCTTGAAGAAGTCGCCTCTTTGTTTGCGCCTTGGTCAGATAAGGCTGTTGTTCTTCTTTCTCAATCCATCCAACCCAATCCATACGTGCCTGGCAAACGCATATAAGCCTCTCTCATCGACAACGATTGCCACTGCGCCCCATGATGCTTACGTTGTCACTGCAGCGAGGCCTCTTTCTATCTGTGCTACAAAACAACTAAACAATCAGGAGTTCAACACTTTTTTGAAGCCCAGCTTCTACTACTATTTCCCTATTCCTCACTGCCTACCTACCTAGGTAGCCTCTTCTCCCCTCTCTATCTACTCCACTACCATCCCTCCTCTCCACGACACCACACCTAGACGCCAGACTACACATCTACTACTACTACCTTCAACATGTGCCATACCGTAATCGCTCAGCGGATGTGCAAGGTCTGCCACCGTAGTCTCGGCGAGACGGTCATCGACTTTACCCGCTGCGCTCGTAAATGCTCGAGCCCCTTCTACTGCCTCACACCCGAACCTCAGATGGAGCTATGTAACGTCTGTACCGCGACAACGACCCTTTCCACACCGGTACTCGCACAGCAGGCCATCGAGGACACGTCCACAGCCGCCGCCGTCGCCGCTGCTGCTGCTGCCTCGGCCGGCACGAGTCTCTACGAGAGTCCCTTTGCCAAGGCGGCGACGTATCCTGGCCCAGCAGTCACTCGACATACTGCTGCCCATTGAGTTTTGGACACGCCAAGCTCTAATGGGCCGGGTCAAGGACGTCTGCGTGTAAGAGAGGCAAAGGGAAATTGAAATGACGATACGAACGAGCATGTAAATTGGACATACCAAGGGAAATTCAACTGGGAAAGGCATAGGGATAGGGACAGGGACAGGGAAAGGGAACAAAGGCGCAAGAGGACTATGACAATATGGGAATCAAGGGATTGGATGCTTTGCTTTACCTCCATGTAGTGTCACCCAAAGACACTTGACGACACGAGGTCCCGGCGAGGACCGCTCTACCGGTACAAAGACCACTGGAATTGGTCATGATAGGTACCCAGAGCCAAGAGATGATGGTCTCAAGGGGGACACGGTCGTTGCAAGTACAGTGCAGTACAGTACAGTACAGTACAGTACAGTACAGTACATAGTTGACAAATTGAATTGCGATGAGAAAAGAAGAAAAGAAGATCGTCCTTGATTCCTTGTAATTGACGGAAGAACTAATGCCATTAAGCGGGCGGTCAAGCTTGGTTGACCCGCCGTAAATTCAGCAGCTAACACTTTTTTTTTTTTTTGGTGAGACGTCCTCCTCTGGCGTGTGCTCCATGTAGTAACCTAACGCTACAGACGCACGCATCATGTGCATTTGCTTGGCCTTGTTTTCGCTCAGGGCACCCAGCTCAGCTCTACACGGCCATGTGTGTTCCAGACAATCAACGCTGAACAACAACCAACACGACTCGAAACGTGCGTGAGCAACCTACGCGGCCCGCCTGTCGTACAGCCTTCGTCCTCATGACTCGGAGAGGCCTGCTGTAGTTACCTGTCTACAGTGGAGGGGAGGACCACAGAGCCGCCTGCAGAGAGAGAGACAGAGAGACAACCTCAGCTCGGTCAAGGATTCACGGATGGACGGGATGCAGTACCAAAGCGGATTCCACCGCGAATCTCGGAGAGGGAAATGGCGGGAAATAAACATTTCGGTCAATGACAAGAGCAAAAGCCTGTGGCCACAACGGTACAGACGCAATCGCCCATGACATGAGCACCTGCCCGTCCATGCCTGGTTCACGGACCAGGAACTGGTATAACTACCTGCCCAAGCCGACCTCGTGTGGATTTTTGAATCCTACATCTTCACTCTCTTCTCCTCTGAGAATACCTTCATTAACGACCTCTCCTGTGGCTCCTAAATCCCTGGTTGGGAACTTGATGCTCACGCGAGTCATGATGGCTTCAACACGATTGGCCAAGCCCTCGGGTGAGGCTACTCAATCTTCATGCCTCAACCACTCTGCAGCAGAACTCATATATCCTGGAACCCCCTCTCACTCTCTCGATATGACCTCGCTTTACGGAGTCGTTCAGCAGGGGAACAAGATCGATGCCGTGGACTTGGAGAAAGTCTGGGCGTTCTACATTCAGGGCATCGATGAAGTTGTGGGCTATATGAGGGACGACGTTCAACGAGACATGATATGGGATGAGAACTTTACCATGAACCAAGACACACGGACTATCCTTCTCAACCCCAAGATTCAATCAGGAGAGAACATTGCAACGGCATGTTGCAGAGTCTTTTCGAACCTATGTCTCCTGAACCGCGGGCGGTTCAACAACTGCATTGACGGTTGGCTCGCTAAGGATGTGCCACGGCGAGAATTTCAACCTCTGCATGTTGCTGATAGCACACGGCAAGATCTCACCATTCCCCTACCTATCCGAGGGCTGTTCGGGGTTGTCACGGTGGGAGTCCACCTCAACGTCTACACCGTCAAGCAGGTGGACGGCAGGGAGAGCGTCGACCGCATCTGGGTCTCGCATCGGGCCAAGGGTGTTAATGTTAGTTACTCGGGTATGCTGGATCAGGTTGTCGCAGGCGGCATGGATCCAACTGATCGAGTATCGGGAGTCTTGTCCCCGTGCGTCACCCTGAAACGAGAGGCACGGGAAGAGGCGGGCTTACATATCGACCTCAACACCAGAGAGGTCTTGATGGGCCAAGAGGATAGCACTAGAAGACTGGTTGGCTCAGTCGAACAGGCTCCTGCCATCACCTTCTATGACTGCAAGGACCGCAACGCAGGTCTCATGAACGAGGGTCATCTGGAGCCTGGAGTCCGCTTCGTGTATGATCTCAGGGTCGACACAACCTTTCAGCCGCATGCCGAGGAGCGTGGTATCGAAAGGTTTGAGGCTCTTTCGGTGGACGAGGTCAAGAAGAGCCTCCATTCTCTAGAATGGAAACCTAACTGTGGGCTTGTCATGGTTGACTTTATGGTCCGCAAGGGGCTTGTCTCAGAGGCAGACGACACCAGGCTGGGAGATATCATGACAGGACTACAACGACCACTCCCATTCAAGTTTGCGCAAGATAAATTTCGGGTTTTAGACGGTTGGTAGGGGTTATTAAAATGGCGTTTTGGGTGCCTCTTTGGATTCAACGGTCAGGGGGATACAGAAAATGCATAGAGCAAAAGTCTCGGTTGGATTCATGGCCACGCATTTTGGCTAGGCCCGGTAAGAGGCAAAGATAATGATTTGGTGGGTTCTCCTAATACATTCTTACACAATGTTGCTTGCCTCCTCTGCGATTCTTCCCAGATCAGCCATGCCATGAACCTCAAGCTCCTTGCCATGGACCTTGATGGGGGCCGAAGGCAGAAGCGTGAAGCAGACACGAGCCACTTCAGTGCCCGAGTTCTTCCAGGCATGGTTGGTTCCCCTCTGAATTATGATATCCCCTCTCCGGAAAGTCTTGGTAGCGCCGTTGTCGAGGACGCAGTCAACCTCGCCCTCCATCACAACGCCATAGTCGATACTGGCGGTTCGGTGCATGACGGCCGGGAAGCCAGGCCAGAAGTCAACGACTCGAAGGGTAGATCCAGACTCTGGGGCGAGATCCTTCTCATATGGGTGCTCCCTGTAAGCCTTGAAGTCGTTTCCGCTGTTGAGATCGTGAGAGTTGTCCGGGTGGATGTATGATGAGTGGATGGAGAAGCCGCCGCTGCGCTGCTCCTCGACCTCGAGAGGGACAGATTCATCCCAGGTTGCGTTTCCCTCCGCGTCATGGGTGGTGATGTATCGCTTGACGGGAGGAAGGGGCTTGGGTTGAGAAGACATTGTGAAATGGTTGTTGTTGGCTGTGAACTTGGGTGTAGTGTGTTCTGTGTGAGTGCTTGGTTTTTGTAACTTGTTAGTTTATTGCGGTTTTTATGTGTCTTTCTGATTCTTATATCTCTGTAATCGCAGAAGAACACTTGCTCTTTATACTTGTCCAAAATCACATCTTGAGGAACTCCATTCTATGTGAACTCACGGTGACATGAAGAGTCAACCAATAGGACGTCAACTTAGACAGTGGATGTCAATAAACAGGCCAATTGCGTTCTTCCATTTCATCCATCTGCTACATTAGTCAACATCGAAATCCTCCTCCCAAGATCCATCATCTGAAGCCATCGCGAGCATTACACATCACCGAGTTCCGTGGAGTTTGCACAGGACTTTGGTGGTGTTTAGAGATTGGGTAAGCATGTGTATCACTAAGCGAGAGGGGGGGTCAGGGTCCCGCAGACCGATCCCGCGTCTGTTTCCGGATTCGGATGAGGTGCCTGCCCGTTCCGGGGTTCCATCGTGTTTCAGCAGGTACGTACCCGTACCGGGCCCCCCTTCGCTAAACGTCCCATTTTACCATCACGCCAAGGGAGGGGGAGAAAATTGGCAAGGCTGAAACTGAACTGCCATGTATCCATATGCCAAGGAAATGAAGGAATTGTGTAAGGCCATTGAGGGTTTCGTTTGTCAGGCTCGGCAAGCCCGTGGAGACCTTGATGACTTTGCTCGTTCCTGGTGATAAAAAGAGGGCATGGGGTGCTGGTCAAACTGTTAGCCGCGCTGTCACCGCAAGTTGATTAACCAAGATAACCCGGCTGAATGAGTCCTTGGGCTGGTTGGCCGAGTCTGCCTTGTTGCTAAGTGCGAGGCTTTCCTGTAACGGCCAACCAGGCCGGTCAGGACCCTGGATAGGTGTGAACAGCCGAGATGGCAAAGAGGAAAAGTATTTGGTCGCCTCGATGTGACAAGGAGTTCGTTCCAACAGGTGCCGGAATAGGCTTAAGATGTGATTCTCGTCAAGTGGGAGGAAGTGCCGAACTTGTTCATAGGGCTTGTCAGTCGCTTCAACGATTTACCAGGTTCATAACTCCACCAACGTACGACCAACATTGTACCTTATTCAGCCGCTGAAATGCAACAAAGCCCAATGCCAACGAATTCCAATACGTACAACCCTACAACGTCTGAGAATCACCGAGTAGCTGATGCCGAAAAGTCCATGAGTAACGTCAAATCCACGGATCACAGTGAGTTGTAGGGTAACTCGATGCACTTTATACAGTCCCACATAAATTGGGCAAGTGAATGTGGAAGATGCACCTCCCCCAGTTCAATGTTCATGGATAAGATCCATGCATCGGCTCTCCACAGCCCCCATTCCAAGTCCACATCACTTGAATCCTTCATCGCCCACTCGAGTCCTTCGCCTGCATCAATTTCATGCGGTCAACCAGCCAACCCGTGGACGGGCAAGCTGCCGACGCCCGCCCACCATCAAATTTCCCCTTCGCCTCTGCCCTGCTAGTTCCGCCTCTCAAGGCCACACTGGAGCGGGAATGGTCCGCCCTACGGTTTCATCAGGGCCCAAATCGACACTCAGACGCCATCGGGTCAACTGTGCCCCGAGCCGCCAGGCAGTGTCAGCTTTTAGCGGCGGACCGGCTCAAGGAGCTTTGCGATTTTGGGCTCCTTGCCCATGCCTCTGGGATATGAGCAATCAGCCAGCGATCCCTCGCCCGTGAATGCATGGTTTTGCTGTCTCGGACGGCGGGCCACAGTCGTCCACACGTTGTCTCGGCAGGGGGCGCTCGTGTTGTCCGCCTAGAGTCTTCAGCGGTGAAGATGCTGACCAAAGTGCAACGGTGAGGCTGCTTGAGCCGCACATAGCAGTCCAGCAGTGAGAACCTACAGTGAGAGGAGCAACAAGGTCGGCTACCCGCACCACGAATCCATGCCCTGGAGCTGTGTTACTTGACCGATAAAATCCGTGCTGCCTCGATTAGGTACGATCAGCAGAATCACTGCAGCCGGGCGACAACAGATGAACAGGGGACGCCTGTTAGCCTGTGAGTCGACATCAAGTACAAGCAAGGAGAACGGGAGGCTGCGCTGCCTTGCTGCGAGGATATGGATCAGAGCAAACGGCGCGCCATGCAAACCCTCGTAAACGGGGACCAATGTTGGCCCTGGGCTGAGAAACAATCTGCTGCTGCTGGTAGGCCGGGCATGATGGTGGAGAGACGAAATATGAGGGGTGGGCGGCCGACAAAGTAAGCAGCGACCAATCACTCACCCGCATCAGAGACGGCCTCCTCAAGCAATATTAGCTATTATTGACATTGTAGGGGAAGCGCATGGACAATGTTTTGACTCCAAACGCACAGGAACAGTTGCATCACAGGGCCGAAAGTGTGCACACAGATACACTCTCTCGTCACTGACCAGAGCAGCGACATGAAATACGCCTGACTGACACGATACGACACAGTACCAGAAAAGTGAGCGACATGGAGGGCATCCAAAAATGGCACCCTTCAAATCGATCGTCGGCGGCCCCTTGACCTCGTTCCAGAACGCAGCCTCATGCGCCTCCTCAAGAAAACAAGCCCAAGCAACGGACAGCGGCAAAGACCTGGCTTGGGCCATACTCGGGGATGGCGCAGCCCTCTAGGAACAAGAGGCATATCTTTCCGTACAGATACTGCCTACCTGCCGATGTCCGCTACTCCGCTGCATCACTTGGCATGTCCAACATGATCGAGGTCTTAGTCCCCGACGGGGTACCTCGCTGGGCTGAGCCCTGGAGGGTGTCGGTGCTCGTCAAATGAGAGATACAGTCAGCAAGCCCCCATCGCCGGCCAGCGGAGTTGTCAACAGCTCCACCGGAAGCTGCTCTCTCCGTTGACGATGCTTCGTCTGCAAGAGACGATGGAGGTTTAGATGAGATGGCCAAGCTACACAATGTCAACGGCAAGCATCGTCATGACTGTACGGATACGGTATTGCATCGGCAGAAGGTACCTTCCCCGCCATGAGTTTATCTCCATTGTCTAATAGTGGAACAGCAACGTTGAGATTCGCAGAACCATGTGAACTGGTTGAGCTGTTTTTTTTCTGGGTCGACTCTCGCAGAGGCCCCGGAGACGGTGGTCCATTCTCAGTCCAGAGCTCCAATGAGGACGGCTGGCTTTTCAGCTCTAGACGCTAAGGCTGCTGGCGCCAATAAATGTCACCCAGCAGCGCCACCTAGCCAGGATTAGAGCAGGGCTAGCAGGGGCTGAGGCGCCCAATTCGAGCACCCACGAGTCCCCTGTGGCCATTGAACTTTCCGCTAGGCTGATCCGGGGTCCCTGTATCACTCTGGCACCACATGTACTGGGCTGGGCTGCACTCAAGGCGCCGCCGCCCACAGAGGGCTGCTCATGTACGAAGGGCCCGGCAACCTTCCTAGGCAGAGTCAGAGAGAGACAAGCCAAAGAGAGAGAAACAAAACCCCCGTTGATCCCTGCTCTGCCGCACCTCTGGTTTCTGGAATCTGCACATCTCGCTCACCTGCCTGTCGTGACCCTCTGGCAAAGCGTCCCGCTTGAATCAGTGTCGGACAGCTTCAACATATCGCGGAGGAAGGGACTCACTCACACCAAGGATCGGCGGACCCCTATTCACTGCTGTCGACAACAATTGCAATTACTGAGTGAGAGGAACTCGGAAGAGAGGGAGGAAAGCTTCGCCCAACACATCGCCAACTCGAAACCCAAACCGGAGCTTGGAGAAGCTATACAAGTTCAGCGCAATGTATCACTCCGCTGCCCTTTTGGCTCTGGGAGCCCTTGGCTCACCTGCCACTGCCGCCTGGCTCAAGCCGGCTGCCGATTCCACGCTCGATGCCCCAGTACAGACGGGCCACCTGGGCGCAGATGCTGGCGAGGACCACCAGATGGCCATTGGATGGTCGCCTGTCCCTACCAACGCGCCCAGACTCTCTGGTGCCATGGATATGCGCTTTGCCCTGGGCAAGCGAGCTGAGTTGTCCCAGACGTGCGGCTGGGGATCACTAGGAAGTGAGTTGACACCATTCAAACCTGACTGAGCTCTTCGAAGGCGGTTAGACGAGTGTCTATCTATGTAGCGCTGGCGAGATATCCAAGCGCTTCACCTCGAACGAGATACACCAGGGCATCTAACACAGTCACCAAGACCAAGTCATTAACATGCCATTTTTACAGACTCTTTCACCTGCGTTTCCAGTGACGCTTCTTGCGCTTCTGATGCCGGATTCGTTGGCTGCTGTGAGACTGGGCGATCTTGCAATGCGATCAAGACCAAGTGTATCGACTATGAGGCTTCTTCGGCTGGTGACTGCGACATCCTCGACGACTTCCAGACCATGTGCTGGTACGTTTGATTCTCTGATGCTTGGCAATTTGGCCAAGGTTGTGTTTCTTCGTATGGCTCTTTGCTAACCAACACGAACAGTGGCTCCTCTGCCTTCCCCGCCTGTTATACCCTGACTGGAACGAGCAAGGGCGAGTCTTTCACAGTCCTGGCCTGCTCCGTCACCTCGGGCACTGGAAGCCTGTTCTTCTCCGACCCCCTGGCCACCACCAACAGCAATAGTGAGTCTTCCGCGACCGATGACGGCGAATCGAGCACCACCGACGACGCGAGCGATACTACTGCCTCTGGTACCGCTACTGGAACTGACGCCTCGGACGTTACTGTCACCGTCGACCCATCTCCCTCGCAGACCACGGACGACAGCGACAGCGGCGGCGGCACCAATGTCGGTGCCATTGCTGGTGGCACTGTCGGTGGTGTCGCCGCTCTTGGTCTTGTTGGTCTCGCTGGCTTCCTCCTGTTCCGTCGCCGCAACAAGAAGACATCTCCCGGAACGACTCCTCCCTCCGACGGCACCCCTCCTGTGGCTCCCGCTATGGCCCAGACTCAGAACCCCCAGAACCCTCAAAGCCCCGGTCCCAGCTTTGTTCCTTCATCGCCGTCCAACGCTGCCTACCCGTCAGGTGTGCCCTCCAACTTCCAGCCCGGCTACCAACAGCCCTACGACCCCAATGCGGCTGCCGCCTACGGCCAGCAGGCTTACTCTCCTCCTCCTCAAAACTACGGTGGCTACGCCCAACCGCAGCAGGGCTTCCAGAACCAGTATCCCCAGCAGCAAGGTTATGGCCAGCAGGGCCAGTACCCCGCTCAATACGGTGCCGGTGGTTACCAGCCTGCCCAGTCAACTTCGCCTCCTCCTGGCGGCATCACACCCAGCCCCGGTCCCAAGGAGGGCGAGCCTGGTTTCGTTGGACACAACACACATTCCCCTGCGCCCCAGCAGCACGAGGCTCAGGAACTGCCTGCCGTCAACCCCGTCGGTAACGAGAACAACCGCGCTGAGCTTGGTTAGGAGCCTGGCCACTGGTATCGTGGGAGCGAAGAGGGTTTCTTTTTACGTCAAGAGGTGGAATTTCAAAGGTGACTGATAAGAGTCTGGTTGCCTTTCTGGGAAGACGAGGGAATGGAACATGAAGGCAAGACAAGTCAAGTCGAATGGATTGCATGGTTATTAATTGCATGAATTTGTATTATACCTCGTTTCTAGCGCGGTCGTATCTGGGGTTGTTTAGTTCATGAGACCCAATATTATAATGCCCAATATCCCAGTCAATATTCCATCCAATATCCCGGATCGTCAATCTATCTTGTAACCAACGAATGAACCAACCAACAACTGACAATTATAGACTAGTAATTTTTTCATCCCATGTTGTTTTCATCCGATCTCTCTCTGTGCCTCAGCTTCATGCGGGTCTATGCTTCGCCACGATCCAACTGTTCACCAACAGCTTCTTTCCACCACTGCTCCCAGTCGAGAACCTTGCGGCCGAGTCTCGCTTCCTCGGCGGCAAACACCATAGCATGGCTGCGTAGGACCTCGTCGAGAGTGCAGCCGATAAACTCGTCTTGAGCCCGAGGTGCCTCCCAACCGTGGTTCTTTACGCGATCGCATGCCATGACAAATTGGCGTGTGAGGCCCAAGTCACCACCGCCGTGGCCGCGGTCCTCGATGCCTGGTCGGTATGTGTGCGTCTTGCCCGTGTTGAAGTCCTCGACGACAATCTTGGCCGAGTCGGCGTAGATCTCACCATGCTCGCCGTAGATGTTCGAGTAGCGCTGGCAGATCTTTTTGGTCTGGGCGACCATGTGGAAGGTTGCCATCTTGGCTGGCTTGTTGGACTCTGGCCAGGTGATGGTGACGACCTGATCGTCGCAGACGTCGTTGTCAGACTCAAAAACGCATCGACCGAACCAGTTGCGGGACTTGACCTCGGACTCGGGAGTAGACTCATCGTAGTCTTCCTCGAGGGCTTGGGTCATGACCTCCTCCTTGGCTATCTGCGAGGGGTAGTCCTCGATGTCGTGGACGACAACGTTGATGGGCCATCTCGTGTTGCCCGCCCCCAGGCCGTGAAGTTTGGGACCGAGGTAGACGTTCTTGGCTGAGTACTTGCAACCTTCGTCTCCCAAGGGGCACTTTGTGCAGTTGGTGGCACCCCCCGCAGCCTTTGGCTTGCGGCTCTTCTTGAAGAACTGGAGACTGCCAGATGAGGAGACGGTTTCAGGAAGATGAGGTTCTCCTTGCCCTGCCTTCTCAGGGGAGCAAAGCAGCCATAGTAGAAGGTCAATGTCGTGACAACTCTTGGTTAGCAACGAGGGCGCCGTAGTCTTCTCGCTGCGCCAGTTGCCCCTGACATATGAGTGCGTAAAGTGCCACCAGCCCACGGGCTCGGTGTGGACAACGCTTAGGATGTCGCCAATGACGTGCTCCTCGAGAAGCAGTTTGCGTAGCATCATGTTGTGAGGGCTATACCGCAGGACGTGACCGATAGAGAAGACCTTGGAAGCCCGCGAGGGACGTAGAGCCTTGTACATGTCAAGGCAGTCCTGGAGAGAACAGGCGAGGGGCTTCTCGCACATGATGTGAAGCCCAAGGGGTGCCAAGCCGACGACGACTTCGCGATGCATCTCGTCCAAGACGCACACAAAGGCTCCATCCACACCCTCAGGGACGTTCTCCTCGCCTGCAGCAGCTCTCCTCCGCCGATCCTGTTCATACTCGAGAAATTCTCGCCAGTCCAGGAACGACTGGCCCTCACCAGGTTCACCGTCACCCCAGATGTGGCGGCGGCCCAGAGTCTCTCGCTTGAACTTGAGGGGTTCTGCGACGGCTACGACGACACCATTGGTGACGCTGTCAATGGCCTCTGCGTAGTTGCGGCCTCGCGAGCCGGCACCGATGATGAGGAAGCGAGGAGGGGTTTCCGACATGTCGGGCTTTGGAGGGGGTATGACACTGAATGAAGACTGTTCTGGGACGGTCTCTTCCTTTTCGGATGTTGTGAGTTTAGAGATCATTTTCTTTATTGAAGCCATTGTGAATGAGATTGTGTAGGTTCGTAGATGGTTTGTGAGTCGAGTATGCCGTTTAATATAAGTCGAGGTTGCTGAGATTAAACGTCTGCCTTGTGAGAATGAACTTATGCAAGCCTCCGACACCTGACTTTTTGGCGGTTGTATTCAGGCAACAGTCGCAGGCAGGCAAAATACGTTGGATAGTGATAATTGGGACATGCAATATGCAATGGCTTGCTTCATAACCTGCCGTATCTCTCGAGTTGAGCTGTCAACAACATCCGGCAGTTGGTGAGATGGCATCAAACAAGCCAATGAGGGGTCGCGAATTAAGAATACGCAACGTTCCAGCGCGTCGGTTTGACGCTGAATCACGGGCTGTTAGTGGGCTCTGCTAATGCTCCACTGCTGCAAGCTCATCCACTACTAGCGACTGAAGCCTTGGAGGTTACATGCAATCGTCCACATCCAGAAGAAGAAAAGAGAAAACTTCGAATTATGGCCACGGTAGAAGGTCAGGCTGATAACCAGCCCAAGAGCGCCAGCGATGATCCCCTCGTCTGGATCGACTGTGAGGTATGTTTGAGTTCAACGTTGCACTTGGTGGCTGCAGATAAACTGCGAATCTCATGCTCACATGCCTCACTTAGATGACTGGTCTCGACCAGGACAATGATGAGATCCTCGAGATCTACTGCATAATCACCACGGGCAACCTCGAGATCCTTGACGAGGAGGGCTTCCACGCCATCATCCACTGGCCGCAGTCCCGCCTGGACCAGATGGATGACTGGTGCACAAAGACCCACGCCGACTCTGGCCTCACCGCCGCGGTCCTCGCCTCGACCACGACGCCGGAGGAGGCGGCCTCGGCGCTGTACGACTACGTGACGAGGTTCATCCCGGACCGTCGTCGGGGCCTGCTGGCGGGCAACAGCGTGCACTGCGACCGGGCGTTCCTCCGCCGGGAGCCCTACCGCAAAGTGATGAAGCACCTGCACCACCGGATCCTCGACGTGAGCTCCATAAAGGAGGCGGCGAGACGATGGTGCGCAAAGAGGATCGTCAACAAGGTGCCCAACAAGAAGGGTCGGCACAAGGCTAGGGATGATATCTTGGAGAGCATCGAGGAGGCGAGATACTACCGGGAGGTCATTTTTCGACCGACGTTTGACGCGGCCCCGGCTGGTAAGAACAAGGGGGCCAAGGCTGCGCAGTCCTAGACGAGATGGGTGGGTATATTATTGGGTATTCGTCCTTTTCATGTTCTGGAGCTGGTGCGGTGAGCATGGGAGCTGTCGTGCCAAGCTCATGAGCTAGTTGAGGAGCTCAATGAGGGACATGACATGACACAAGCTGTAGCTCATGAATTGGCAGCAGAAATCTTGGTGCCACCCAGGCTCTATGGTTCTGTGTATGGACTGCTCAATATAATCTACTCACAAAAGTCTTGGAACAAGGAGGACAAGTGGACAAGCTATGGCTCCCATCATGAGAGCTCTTCACGCTAGGAGCCCCTCAACGAACTCCGTCCACTTTACTGTACCACACTGTGCAATGCACACGATCAATGTGAACAGCACAGTACCAATTGTGCCGCCCCTCCATTAGCGCAAGTGATATCATCCCCTCCAAACCCCACCACCACCAACAAACAGCTCTCCCCAAGATTGGAAGCTCCTCTCCTCTCTCCCCGCCACTTCTTGCCCAAAGAAAGGTTGTGTCCGTTCGTCGGGTGGGTTCTGTCTCAGTCTCACCACCTTTTCCTCCTCTTCATTCCTCTTTCTCAACAATCAACAAACCTTTTCCTTTTCTTTCTTCCTGTGCCCTCGTATCCTACAGCCATGAGCGTCCAGACGGTCGAGTTCACACCCTTTCAGGACCAGAAGCCCGGAACGTACGTTGTCCCTCTATCTTGTCAACCCCGCCATTCACACCCATTGAGCGAGCTCCGACCTTCTCCATCCCACACCGTTTACTCCCGAGAGCTGCTCGAGGCTTGTTGTTTATCCTCGAGATTCACCCTCGCTTGCTCAGCTCATCAGAATCCCTACTGACCTGTAATCCTCGCAGCTCCGGGCTTCGCAAGAAGGTTGTCGTCTTCCAGAAGCCGCACTACAGCGAGTCCTTCATCACCAGCATCCTGCTGTCCATCCCTGAGGGAGTTGAGGGTATGCTATGCCGGGACCCGAGAATCGTCCTCCACTGCGGACGACACGAGCCATGATCTGATCCATGTGATAGGTTCTTTCCTCGTCATTGGTGGCGATGGCCGATACTGGAACCCCGAGGTTATCCAACTGATTGCCAAGATTGGTGCCGCCTACGGCGTCAAGAAGCTCGTCATCGGCCAGAACGGCATTCTCTCCACTCCTGCTGCCAGTCATGTCATTCGCCTTCGCAAGGCTACCGGAGGTATCCTCCTGACTGCCAGCCACAACCCTGGTGGTAGGTTTCAATGCGTGATTCTCCCTCCATTAACATCTCTAACAATTACAAGGCCCCGAGAACGATTTCGGTATCAAGTACAACCTCTCCAATGGCGGTCCTGCCCCCGAGTCCGTCACCAACAAGATCTACGAGGCCTCCAAGACCTTGACATCCTACAAGATCGCTTCGATCCCCGACATCGATATCTCTACCGTCGGCACCCAGACTTATGGCGACCTCGAGGTCGAGATCCTCGATAGCACGGCCGACTATGTTGCTATGCTCAAGGACATCTTCGACTTTGACCTGATCAAGAAGTTCTTCTCCACCCACCCCGACTTCAAGATCCTCTTCGATGGCCTCCACGGTGTCACTGGTCCCTACGGAAAGGCTATCTTTGAGCAGGAGCTCGGCCTGTCTGACTCGACCCAGAACTGCGTGCCCAGCCCCGACTTTGGTGGTGGCCACCCCGACCCTAACCTCACCTATGCTCACTCCCTCGTCGAAGTTGTCGACAAGAAGAACATCCCCTTCGGTGCTGCTTCCGATGGTGATGGCGACCGAAACATGATCTACGGCGCCAACGCGTTTGTTTCTCCTGGCGACTCTCTGGCCATCATCGCCCACTATGCTCACCTCATCCCCTACTTCAAGAAGAACGGCGTCAATGGCCTTGCTCGTTCCATGCCCACCAGCGGTGCTGTCGATCTCGTTGCCAAGGCCCAGGGCCTCAACAGCTACGAGGTGCCTACCGGCTGGAAGTTCTTCTGCGCTCTCTTTGACGCCAAGAAGCTTTCTATCTGTGGTGAGGAGAGTTTCGGAACTGGAAGTGACCACATCCGTGAGAAGGATGGTCTGTGGGCTGTCATTGCATGGCTGAACATCATTGCCGGTGTCGGTGTCGAGAACCCCGATGTCACTCCCTCGATCAAGGAGATACAGAAGGAGTTCTGGACCAAGTATGGACGTACCTTCTTCACCCGTTACGACTATGAGAATGTCGACTCGGATGGCGCCAACAAGGTTGTTGGTGAGCTGGACAAGCTCGTTGCTGACCCCAACTTTGTCGGCAGCACCATTGAGGGTGAGTGAGATCCTGATGCTAACTGACTGTCCCCCCTAACTAACACCCCCAGGCCGCACTGTCACCAAGGCTGGCAACTTCTCCTACACGGACCTCGATGGCTCCGTGGCCTCCAACCAAGGCCTGTATGCCGGTTTCTCCTCTGGTAGCCGAATCGTTGTCCGACTTTCGGGCACTGGTTCCTCGGGAGCCACAATCCGTCTGTACATCGAGCAGCACACTAGCGACCCCTCGAAATACGAACTGGATGCTCAGGACTTCCTGAAGGAGGAGGTCAAGTTCGCCACGGAGCTGCTCAAGTTCAAGGAGCATGTTGGCCGTGACGAGCCCGATGTCAAGACCTAAAGGAGAAGCGCGAGAGCTGGTCATCTGGCTGCTGGACGAAAGAGATGGAAGCAAAGTAAAAGATAATTCTGAGATTCTGAAATTGCTATTCGCATGCATGCATATATATGACAAATTGAGCGTTCTTGAGACAAACCAACTGAGACGAAAACAGAGGGAGTGCTGAGAACCAAGGAATACGGCAGCTCAAACTGACAGACATCACGATATAAGGGAAAAAGGAAGAAACAATTCTCAATATCGAAAAACACGAGACGTGCCCTTCCAACTGACCAAGGAGAAAAGTGAAGCCCTGCTGGCTATCGTACAATCTTATCCCGTGACTCTTGATGGACAAAAGTAAAGTAGGTCGTTGCTCGTAAAAACCCGTCAAACCGTTGCTGAAATAAATACTCGTTGGGCGCCGTCGCTAAAAGGATGAATCGAAATCAAACGCTGTAGATGAGAGAGAATAGAAGAAATAAAGATGAATGAAGAAGAAAAGTAGAAGAAGAGAAGGAAAACAAAAATACAAGAGGTAGGTTGTCAATCTTGGACGTAGTAAGAGGCGAATTATCTTCTTAGCCCGTCTTTGCTGGTGCTTCCGTTGCTGTCGTTGTGCTCATGTCGGTCGACGGGGCAAAGAGTTCCTTGAATCGTTTCGTTGCTAAGAAAAAGTATGAGATATTGCTCGGATACTGAAAATGTGATAGAATAGATTAGTTAAACTTACCCTCTTCGCTAACGAAGCAAATCTCAAAGGCACCAGCAGCACCTCGTCGCTGATTTTGCTGCCGATACTCCTGGCAAAAGACGTAGAGCTGGACGTCGGCGAGCCGTACCTTTGTCTTGCTGACCCGCTTGATCCATTTCGGCGAAGCAGACTGGTGAGTGACTGCGAGTGTTAGCCACCCAATAGATTTAGTAGTTGAAGCCGGGGTTTGACTTACTGAATGCCGTCCACACGGGACATTGGCGGAGTTCGCCGTCCCAGACAGCGGCGTGGAGACGGAGGCCCTTTGTCATTGTATCCTCGTAGACGATGAGGGAGTGCATAAATCCGTCATCGACAATTCGACTGGAATGGTCAGTTGTGTAATTAAAAAGACTATGCTTTGAGGCTTACGCTTGAAACAACTTGCGCTCACCCCGTAGGATGAGGTCCTCTGTAGCAACTTGAACAGTGAGGCTGTTGCGCGTCTTGAATGACACAAAGCAGCAGTACATGAGAACAAGTTCTGTTTCAAGTTAGCTACCAGACAACTCAAAAACCATCATGGAAAGGGAGATATACCTTCCCAAGTCATGAAGCATAGGTTTGCCCACAGTTTGGCGCAACCCTCGTTCGGGCTCCACCGCCAGAACTGCAAGCTGCTTCCATCACGCTCAACGCAGAGCTCATGTGCGCCGCGGAGTGAGAACCAGGGACTTCCCATGTGATAGATCCGTAGGAGAAAGTAGGGGCACCTATCTCGGGCGCTCTGATAGACGATCAGGGTTATTTGTCGTTCATTAAACGGGCTGTTCGTGTAAGTGGATAGTCGCGTATAAGCGGGAGGTCTGATCTTACCGCATGAATAGAACCCTTGCATCGCTAGGCATTCTGATTTGGTTCCAGGGAAGATGTGGACCGTATGACTTGGATCTAGATATACTTAGTTGGCGCAGATCACGTTATGAGTTACATGGAGGACTTACGAATGCTGGTGCTTGAGTGCAGTTCGGGAAGGCAGAGGCAGAGAAAAGATTTGCTCGGCCCAGTGTACGCTCTACGGCCCCGTTAGAGATTTGCCGATTATCAAGGTGTTCAACCTAAACTAACCGAAGTAAGGTTCGAGTCGTCTAGTATGACATCGGGACGAATCGAAGGATTTAGACGGATAGGAGGAGGGGCTTCTCATGATTAGCATCATGTCTATGTTGGGAACGTCTACACTTACGGATGCCTCTAGCCTCTCGTAGTTGCATGATCTGCAACCGAACGCTTTCCATGGAGTTGAAGTCAAAGTTTGGTGACCTTACGGGTGTCAGTGAATGGGATTCACGAGCGTTGGGCGATGTTTGAGCCAACCTGGTTAGCAGCTCTCGCAACAATGTCAAGAAGTGGTTGTAGAGGATGAAACGTTGGGGTAGTGAGAGACCTCCCGCCTCTTGTGTCATGGAATGGTACATCTTCCGCCAACGGTTCTCCTTTGTGAGAGTTCTGTCTTCATAGTGTGTGGTGATGTCTCGCAGGGATCGTGACAGACAGGGAAGGATGATTTCCAGATAATCGAGCACGACAGGGACGCGAGAGAAATGGGTCTGAGAGTACTCGGCGAGTTCACGGAGCAGTTGGGCCGAGACCCCGATCTCCTCGGTAGTGACAACCAGATGGGCGTGAGGGGCTTCGGGGAGAGAATTGCGAAGCCCTACGAGATGAAATGCAACCTTGTCTGCCCGCTGTGCCTCGAGTAGGCAGCCTTGAAGTAGATGCAGCCCAAGCTGGCCACTGGGGACCATTTCCATGTTGGTAGGAGAGAGGGAAAGCGAGGCCATGGTCGAAGGGGTTATTTCATCCTATGAGGATGAGTTGAGTATTAGAGTGAATGGTGTATATGGTGGTTTTCCTGTTTCCTCCCAGTGTTGCCCTTGTGGCTTCTTGATACTGATGAGGAATAATCGATCGAGGTACCAAATGCGGTGAGGAGGAGGTGCTCGCCGGCGGGGAAGTTGTCGTGGGGTCGGGGAACGAAGTAACTTGGAGTAGATGGAGGGTATGAGAGATTGATGAATATCGATGGCTTGTTAGATATCCTATTTCTAGATAGGAACCAAGGATCAAGTCAAGGGTAGAGAAAAGAAGACGTGTAAATAATAGGAGATGAGGGGACGGCCGATGCAGGTCGTCAACAAACGTGTGATGCGAGCCAGGCAATCTGTTCAACACCATCCAGAGGGTGCACCCGCACCAGTCTACCCATACCCATGGCCTTCCCTGACGTGGTCGGTGGGTGCACGGTTCTTATCGTGCTCCATGAGTGAGCCCATCAGGTCGATGCACGTAATGTCGGGAGGCTCTTTGGGGATTCGTCTTGTCCTCCAACTAAACAAGGGTCTTGACCACCTGATGCCCATATCCCGCATTTCCCGAGGACGAGCTCTGCGGGACATCAACTTTTGAGGTTCCATCAACACGCAAACACATTGGGGGGCCAATTGTGCAGTGTGTATGGCCGGACTGAGCTGGGGGAATTGGCGCGCCTCATCGAGTCAACTTCTCAGGCGTTGCCACGATAGCAAGCGTCTCTCGACATGACGCCAGACCAATGCATGAGGAGCTCGGGGCCGGCGACTGGGCTAGATCGGGGTGGGAGTGGGTGGGCACTGGGCGCTGGGGAGACAATGGGAAAATGGGTGAAGGATGACCATTCTTCGAGGCCACCGTCCACTCAAATTCGAGGTGCGACGTGTTGCGACGGCGGCGACTCTGGTGGTGCATCCGCGGTAGGTGGACTTTGTGTGGAGAAATCTGATGATGATGGAGATCGCAATGGCCCTCGACGACCTCAAAGCGCCTTCAAAGCGCTTGGGAACAGCGTCTGTGCTGGGGTGCAGGTCCCTCGCCTCGTGCGCTTCTCAACGCCAAAACTCCACTCCATCCTAGGTCGTCGGCTCAACGGCGCTCTCGTGCTCAAGCTCGAGCCTTGTTCAAGGGGGCCATCCTGGCCATGAGGCTCGGCCGGCCACGACATGATGCCACTCTCGCCGCGCTCTGCCGTGGGGTTGCACATCCATGACAGCCGAGTCATGACAGCCTTCATGTCATGTGTGTGTGTGTGTGTGAGAGGTATAAGAGGCCGAGGGTGGCAGCTCACTTGTCTCTTCTCACTCCTTGTCCCTTGGCTGGGTCGCAACCCTCTGCGCCCTGCGACTGGTTGCTTCACTCGATACGACAACGTGGTTCCTCTGGACGATGCTGACGAGAAGCATAGTTGTATTGGGTTTCGGAACGTGATGGAGGTGATGAGATCTCGACCCAGCCAAGCGTGTTTCGAAACCTCGCTTCGTCGACAGTGGGGGGCAGAAGTGTCGCTTTGTATATACGAAAACCTGCAACTATCGGTACCTGAAGAGTCGACAAGTTGAACATTGTTCCAAGGCACTGAAATACGATACAATTATGACAAAAATATAGTATAGGCAAAAGAACATAGAGATTACATACATCTATCAATTCTATCTCTCAATGGGCAATTATTATTGCGAATTGGTATCGATGTTGGATAGTCTGAGTATCGTAGGTAAGCCACTAAGCTAGATACCGAGGGATACCTGACCTCCGCGTTGTCAGTCGAAGCGCCTTCCACGTCTGCTCATCTCAACACCACCAGCAAGCCACCACTAGCCACACATCAGCCACACATCACTGGCCTCAATCGACCCGTCACTTGAGTCTCACCATCAACGCCAGCCTCACACTTATCACCAGGTCAACACATATCGCATCTACATACATCATGCATAACCTCACGTCCATCTCACACAGTGCCAAATGGGTTCGGAATGGCGTTGGCTGTCATGCATTTTGCACATCAAATATTTCGTGTTGCCGAAGCTCCCATGCTTTGTACAAGCATCTTATTCCTCATTGATGACCCGAGCTCATTATCAGATGCTCATGATCATGGGCGTTCGAGTGGGAGCATGCAGCTCGACCAGCCGCCCTCTAGACCTTAATAACGCGTCGAACGACCATATCCCTTTGAGTTTCCGGTAACAAAAATGAAAAAGCAAAGCACCCGTCCTGTGCCATCATACAACACCGCCGAGACCAAAATACAAGGAAAGAGAGGACCTCAAGTGCGAGCATCTCCGATGCGACTGAATGCGGCGACTGTTCCCAGTCACATCACGTTCATCAGCGCTTGGTACCTCTCAGCGTGGTGCCTCTGCCTAAGAGGACTCCTCCTCTTCCTGGTCGGCCTGCACAATAGTTAGCCACGAAGTCTTCCACGCCAGCGGTCACACGTACGTTGTAAGCCTGCTTCTCATCCTCGTATCGCTTCTTGTCGGCAGCAGCCTTGGCCTCATAGGGGGCACGCTGCTTCTCGTTCAGGGCCTTCCATCGCTCACCGAGGAGCTTGCCGACCTGGCCGAAAGAGATGCCGGGGTTCTCCTCGCGAACGTTCTCACGCTGCTCGTTGGCGAAGAACATGTAGGCAGAGAGACCACGCTTGGGGGCGTTGGGGTCTGGGCAAGTTAGCTTTGTCTGTTAAGAGTCTTCACCGTAGGTGACGCCATTGGGTTATGCGCCGATAGAGAGTGTATGCGGCAGCTGCCAATAACGGCACCTGGTTAGACATGGGGAGTGGTTCAGGACCCTTACCCTTCTTGCCTCGCTTCTTCACGGCCTTTCCGCGCTTACCAGCATCGGCCTTAGGCATCTTGGATGTGTTCTGTGATTAAGTGTGAGTTAAGCTTGCTCGAGACTTGGAATGCGCAAAGGTGAAGTGATGGAGGAAGTGTGGTGGGAAGAGAGCCGAAAGAGCCAACGCGGTTGATGCGATGCAAACGACGAGGGGTAGCTTGAGCTAAGCTCGGGCAATAGGTGGATTGAGGAGATGGTGGATGAGGCGCAAACGCAATTGCGTTCCTCGTCGCGTGAAAATCCGTGTTTGGTTCAAGGAAAAAGCTGAATCCAGGGAAGGCGCGTACCTTGGAAATGAATTTGAGAACGAGAAAGTGATGGTGCTGTCGTCAACTGTGATGCGCTTCGGTCAGCTAATGCTTGCTTAGACGGGCGCGCAGAAGGCGAAGGTGAAGATGATGCAACGCGAGCGAGTGACGAAGCAGCGCGCAACTCTCAAGATGATCAGGCTTTTCAACAAAGATAAAAACGAGATCGGAGAGTTGACGCGACGCAATTCGCACAAGCAGATGCGGCAAAGAATAAGAGAATGGGTATGTGGTGCTGGTTCTGGTGATGCGCGTCGTAGAGAAAGGTACTCACCACAAAGACGTGTCGAGTAGGTATAGAGAGACGCGGGTATGAGGGAGGATTTTGGGTGAGAGATTGTATGGGAGAGGAGAGAGGGAGGGAAAATGTATGGGGAGGCCAAGGCAGCCTTTTTACTATGGGGAGGTGATTGTGCGTGGGGAGGGAACGCGGCCTGCCCAGCTACCACACTTGGACCGACTGTTATGCTGGGCACTGGCAACAACTGGGCTGGACTGGGTGCGGTGCTTGCTTCTTAGACGAGACCCCCCTTCCTTCCCTTCCCTTCGGACCCTTCCTGCCTGCCCTTTGACGAAAAAATGGGCGCGCGCGCGCACTCTGGGCTGCGGTGCCTCGAGCTTGCTTGCCCGGTGCTGGCCTGGTGCTGGTGCTAGTAGGAGGTACTGTCGCAGCAGCCTGTACCAAGTACCTGCCGCACCTCTTCCCCCAGCACCAAGGGGGAGAGCGACCAGGACTCAAACCGAGCCCGGACACCCAAGCTCCTCAGAAGCACCTGCCTTTGGCCACTCACCAGCCCGCAAGCCTGTGGTCCTGCTGCTATTATTGCGTGGTACTGTACAGGTACAAGCCGCACGCAGCCCGCCGCGCCGAGGTACAGTACAAGGGCCTTGTACCGCAACACCTGCTTCGCAATCCGCACCGTATACCTGGACCCAAGGCCTCTTTTGGGGGGGGCCGACGGAACTTGGACTGGGACTCGCAAGCCCCTCTGCCTTTGACCATGAGTGATCACCCTTGTTGTTGACCACACTCTGTGCCTCTCTCCCCTCTCTGCTCTGCTCACGTTGTGTCCGTCTCCCTGCCCGGCCGCCGCTCAGTCTCGTCCTTGCCCAGTCAACGAGCTCAGTCCAGCGGGTTCTCTGGGTGATACCGTACCCGTGCCCTGCCGCCGCCCTCATCCGTCGTCTCCCTCCACCACTTCCCAGTCCCTCCACCTCCACCTCCCTGAGGCCGCTATCCTTCATCAATCAATCTCGGGCTTCCAGTCGCGCTCGACATGGACGCTACTGACACCCTCCTCCCTGTCTGCGCGCCATTTGTTTCTTTGCTCTCGTTACTTGTGCCACACCATTGCCTGCTGCGTACAACATTGCCATTACGGACCGTGACTGTGGGCTACATTACCTTACCTCCATACCTGGCTGGACTAGGAGTGAGCTCCTGCGCCAGCGGCAGAGGAACTTTAACCCGCGTGCCTGCGTACTCAACCCGCAGCGGACTGGCGTACCAGGCGCTGACGTTCCCCGACTCCATCCAACGCCATCTCGGGCAGTCTGTCTGTCACCTTGCCCAAGCGCGTCTTCCTCGTGTCTCGCCCATCGGTCCTTGTCTTGGGTAGACTTGATACCGGCGGCTCCTTGTTAGTTGTCTGGCTCCAGCCCAGCCCAGCCGCCTCAGCTCTGGGACTCGACTCGAAACGTCGACGCTCCTCCTCTTGCTAAGAAAACACCCGTCAGCAGGGCAGATTGTCGCCCACAAAAAGTGGCTCTATGAAAAGTGATACCTTGCCGTACTCGGAGGGAGGCTGGCTGATGATTGAGAGACGGTGGTGGATGCTCTCATTGTATTGCTAATTCAGAGTTTGGCGCTGCTACGGCGGAGCACCCTCCCCTCACCACCACGAATATCACTGTTGCACCCTGGCATCGGAGCATGCTAAGACTTGGGGAAAGTATCCGATCTCGTTCACGACAAAGAATGAATCCGTGCCGGGCAACCGGGCGACCAAATGCGACCACCCGCTTTCGGGTTCGTCTCTGTTCCAAGCTCTGCCGTTTGGTACAGTACAGTGGACAGGCAGGCAGATGAACGTTGTCTCTGGAAACCCCAGCGCTATCCTGTGCCCAAGACAATCTCGGGCTATGTTTTACCTCACTCTCCAACTCTCCTCTCACACCCCTGCGCTGCGATACGCCGAGGCTACTGCCTCAAGCATACCGTATGTGCACACTTGGCGATGACACTACCTAGAGACATTTGTATCACTTGCACAACCTCCGATGGCCAGCAGAAATGATATTGATACAATGGGCGTAACAGGCAGGCCCTTGGCTGCTCTGGACGACATCATCTCGCCTCTTGTTACGGCTTTCGGCGCCCATGGCTCATGGTTCTGACTATGCTCTCACGCCAGCCAATTTTGCCTACAGTACTCTGTACGCACGATCAACTCTGGGTCGCCTACGTGACCGTCTTCCATCAGTTCTAGACCACTGGGATTTTCCCCCCGGCGCCTTATGGATTATGCTTCCTGATGATAACTGGAGCAGCGATGGACTGGCGGGGTACTTTGATCATGCATGACGGACAAGTACCGTCATACGAATTTTCAATGTACAGGTACAAGCTGGTGCGTACCCTCCTCACATGGATTGGATGCTCGCCTCCTCACAGCCATCCCCTTCATATTGGCCTCAACGCAACGACACCTCCCTGTGCCGCCTTGCCTTGAAGGGGAGAAGACACAAGTCCAAACATCATCACAATAGGCGCTCTAACATACAGTACGTTTTCATGGTTCCCCGAAGCGAGCTTGAGAGGCAACCTTTGGTTTGAGACCACACCCTAGTCAACTGCTGAAAGTCTGGCCCTCGTTTCCCATGCCACTCTTCCAGAGTCAGTGTGCAAGGACACAATACGGTCCTAGCTTCCGGCACGGAAAGGCTGGTATTGTGTGCCATTGAGTGTATCACCGCAGTTCGGGGTTGTCGACTGGCATTCCTTCTTCAAGCGAGTTCTGCGGAGAACAAGAACGAAGATCATACGCAGGAGGTGCATCATCGGTCATTGCCCCTCGATGCCATGCACATCAGTGCTCTCAAACGCACCGAGAACAACACGGCCAAGACAGGCGACAAGAAATGGCAGATGACGAGAGATACCTCATGACGCATACATTGTCTGCGGGCGTAGCGGGTACCACGAGTCGTGCGAAAAGGCCTTGGTGGGCTACCGCGCGCCGGGCGTGGTCGTGGTGGAGGTAATGGGCGTGGTAGGAGGAACTCCTAGCCTCCAAGGCAAGGCAAGGTGCAGCCGGAGCAAAGAGACAAGCAAGCAAATTGGCCGGCGAGGGCGGGTTTGCCGGGCTTGTCTGGATGGGCTTGTCTGGGCTGTGCGCGCCATTTGGTCGCGCCGGGCCAAAACAAGGTGCAGAGGCACGCCGTAAGTGGCCCACGAGAGAGGTACCAGCAGAGACTTCCAGCGGGTACGCGACACACCTGTCTTTGGGTGGTCATGTAGTCCTCCTGGCATCTGATACTGTGCTGTACCTGGGCGCCGAGCGGGCTCTGGGCTCGCGCCAGAGCTCAGAAGGGGGAGCTGAGCGTCCCCCCGCCCACGCAAACACTCTGCGTTCCTCTCCACTCGCTCTTCTTCCTGCCAGGGCTTGTCTTTCTGCCCCTTTCTATTTCCTGCCACCTGCTTTCTGTCGTGGTCCTTACTTGCTGCTGACCTGAGGGACATGGCAAAACGCGCAAGGTTCAGCGCGTCTCGATGGCTGCCCAACCCGGGGCTAGCGACGACTCTTGCGGCTTGCCGATCTGGTCTGGTCTGGTCTGGTCTGGTCATTCATTGTTTCCCAGGGAGATGAGATTGGGAGAATGATTTCCGCTGCGGATTTTCCGGATCTGAACGACTCCCCCCAATCACCCCATGACTGATTTTTCCCAACTTCTCGTGCTTCCTTGTCGTTTCATTCTCGTCGACGTCCGAGCTTCCAGTGCCTTGCGTGTCTCGAAATCGCCAAGCCATATCACGTGCATTCACGCGATGGTCATAGCTCCCTACATCTGCTAAGCCCTATCGGGTGTTCCTGGTGGATGGAGACGAGGGAAATCATCTGCTGGGACTGGCGAATTCTTGGGAAATCGAGCAAGGGAAGATGACCAGAAGAGATGGATCCATGATTCGAAACCTGACACCTGCATTTGCATGACGAGCTTTTCCAGGCACTGCCGTCGGCGCGCATCGCTAGCCGCAAACTCACGGCTCAAGTCGCGTCGTCAGAGTTTTCTTTGAGCCCTCGAGAAACCCTAGCAGATCTCGAGTCTCCATCTCTAGGGTATGTATCTTACTCGAGAGCCGGGTTCTCACCGGGATGCAGACCGGTGCGGAGGCCATTCCCAGTGCATGCAGTAGTCACGATGAACATTCTCGAAGACTGGGTGTCATGTGTGGTATCATTCTTCCATCTCAGGATCAAGAACAACGTCGAGTAGCTCATCATCGCGCGCCCAGTCGATCCCACTGCCGGCGATTATCCCGCTTGCCACGCCCTTCATTACTCTCCATCTCTGCTTGCTCACCTTGAGCTCTGCCTCGAGTTTCGCTTGCTCTTGTATCATCTTGGTGTTGTTCGGTGGAATCCTCTTCTTTTGCTTGGCCTTCTCTGCCAGTTCAAATAGCTCTGCAGTTGATGCCACGTTTTTCCGAGAGGCAAGCAAAGTGTCGCTCTGCGTGGAGGTCAATTCGTCCCAAACTCTGCCAGTCTTGGCCGCCTCCTGGGCAACCGCAATGGATGCCTCGTCTCTGCGTTCCACATATGGGACAAGTTCACTGGTGAATGTCAGCCATGTGTGATTGTGTGAGAAAACAGGGGATCAAACCGTTCAACAGGTGAAGCTTCTGTCCCGCCATGAACGGCTTTGAGGATTGGGTTGGCCATGACAACGGCGTCAATCACCTCGTTCCTCAGGACATATTTTGCCCTTGTCCCAAGAAGCTCCAACTGTGCCTTGCGTGTTTCTTCTGGTGTAAACGATGATGGCTCATCTGCGGGTATGTGAGCTTATGGGACAGAGTTTCTGCTCGCAGAAACAAACCTGGCTGGTGAGAGCGTTGCGCGTTGATGATTGCAATTTCTAACCGAAGCTCCTGTATTCTGTCGTAGAGTGCAAGGACCTTCTCCTCATCTTCCGATATGGGCAAATGAGAGGCTTCATCCTGGCCGTTGGCCATGGGCTGATCGATCGAGTCCGCCATGAGAAAGGAAATATCACTGTTATTCTCTTGGTATCGATAACCTCAACCAGACAACCGCGTCATGAAAGCATATGCGCGATAGTGGATGAGAGCCGTCTTAATGTGGCTGTGCAATGCGGCTGAATACTGTGGCGCACACTACCAATAAGCGCAGGCAGCCGTCACAAGGCACCGGTCACGCTAACATGCACTCCCAAGGACAATCACGGGTGGCTTGGATGTCGGTCTAACTTTCGTCACGCGAATACACACACTTTATAAGAAAGTCAGGCATCCCTAAACACCGGCCTTATCGTGCTAAGCTCCGGTGATTCTGCTTATATATCCCTTGACCCACGTTCTCGCCCTCGCCGGTCGCGCATCGCGGCATCGCTTTCCATGGGAGATGTCTCGGGATGGCTCTCCAGGTGTTGATAGCCCATACGGGCCAGCGGCTGGAGGTCGATATCGCACAGTTCTCCGTGTATGACTCGCCATGTCAGATCCTGTTCCCGATTGCTTGCTAACTTGGCCGCAGCCTCGATGATCTCAAGGCCTGGGTCTCCAGGAACACCTCGATCCCACCTCAGCATATCGTCGCCTTGACCCCTCACGGGCGCACCGTCAAGTTTGCCAACCTGCATGCGGAGGTATGTAACACGTCCAAAGACAAATCGTCTCTAACTCGCCCAAAGAAAGAAGTCTTCATCTACGACATCCGAATAAGCGCGTCGGGAGCCGCAAACCTGATCGTCCCAATCTCTGCGCCGAAGCCTTACGCTATCACGAGTGCGCCGAACTCGATCGACGACGTACAAGTGATATCATCATGGCAAACCCTGTACCAGGATCGCCGCAACTGGGCGATGCGCCTGGCGGAAGACTGCGGACACATGAATGCGGCTACACACGCACGATATGACGAAATCGACGTCATCATCAAGTGCCTGGATGCCGCGGTAACCAATCTTGAAATCAGCATCAAGCAGATTGAACCGAAATACACTGACCTGAAGAAATGGGTCACATCGACCTTGGAAGAGCATGGAAACCTGGTATCAGGATGGGAACAATGTCTCGAGCTTGCGAAGAACACCCCGGTTTCGCCCTTGATGGTGAAATTCATGACTCGACGAGAGGTCAAGAAGTCTAGGCCGACCCTGGAAGACCTGATCGAGCTGGATACTGCGAAAAAGGCAGGGAAGCTAGCACCAACCGCTCATCGGAGGTTCAGTGATAAGGCCAAGGAACTCGACAATGCGGCTTCGCGCATGTACCAGGGCTTGGAAGCATTGATTGGCGACTTTGAGAAGCTGATGAGCCGTTCTGCTCTAACTCACAGCGCTGACTCTGCGCAGCTCCTCGAGGATATCGAGGCGGTGGTGAAACAGATGGACTCTGACTATCGCACGGCTCTATCATACAGCAATTCGCAACGCGACCTCGCCCAAGCGTCCAAGACAGCCTCTATTCACACTGAGCATATGGTGCCGACATTGAAAATGCGAGCTCAGGAGATGGACGACATGCTTCACTATGCTACCGATGCGCGCAACTCCATCGCCTCCGAGTCGGCCAAGTTTATGCGATACGTCACAGAGATTACATCTCTCCACAGTAATGTCAAGACCCAGATCAACGTGCTCAACCAGTCCGAGGATGACATGACAACATTTGATTACTTGCGTCTGATTCATCAACTCCCTTATATGTACGCTGCCTTCGTAGCAGAAGCTGTTCGACGTCGAGAATGGGTTGACAAGGTCAAGACTGATTCTTCGACCTTGGCGAATGAGATGGCGCTCTTTCAAGACGAAGAGTCAAAACGGCGGCGGAAATGGCAGAAGATGATTGGCAGCATGTATGGGCCAGACCTGGACACGAATGTCATGGGTCTCGAAGTCAACTTGCTGGGAGAAGACATCCCCTGGCCATCGGTGACAAAGGAGGATCTGACGGATTTCATTCAGATCCTGCAAGAGCAAGATATTGACCAGGTTGTTCTAGGCGACGTGATGAAGCTTGTGCAAGATCTTGATCATCCGACAAAGCAGCAGTCCAAGAGACTCAAGGCCTTTAAGAACGGGAGCGTGCATGAGGCGGCTCTTGGAAGAAGTGGGCTGATGATTCGAGGAGATGACGATCTCCTCCGGTCGCTTCAGGACGACAAGGGCAAACTCGAGAACAAGCTCAAGACAGCTGAGAGTCGGGTTCGACGGTTGGAAGACCTATTACATCGGCAAAGCCAGGCATCCCGTCCGGGAAATCTCTTCCAACCTTCAGGTCCTCAACAACGCGAAAGGGGCAACTCCGGTTCTTCGGTCAGATCAAGTCGGTTCGACGATCGCAGACGATCTTCAGATGGCTTGGATCCATTACTACGTCGTGTCACTCAGTTGGAGAATGAACTACGGGAAGAGAAGCAGCGTTCGACTCGTCTACAACAAGAGCTCGCGGCTCAAGCAACCCAGCACGAGGATGTGAAGGGCCAGAATGAAGATTTGAAACGCCGCCATGATGACCTGAACGGCCAGATTGAGGAGGTTAACACCACCAAGAAGGATCTACTTGGAAACATGGAGGCATTCAAGCGCGAGTTTCTGGAAGAGAGGAAGTCTCTGGAGAGCGAGATCAAGAACCTCAAAGCCCGCCTGGAGTACACTGAGGACGAAATCGAGAATTTCGATCAGTCTCGGCAGCACGAAAAGGCTGGCTATGTTGTCAGGGTGGAAGAGCTTGAGGCCGAGCTTGAGCAGATCAACAAGCAACGCCAGGACGATGCTCTCAAGGCTCAGGGCCAAGTCGAATTTCTCAGGAAAGAAACGAGGATTCAGAGGGAGCAGCAGGAGACGTTGGAGCGACAAGTGCAGTCGGCTCAAGAGGAAGCTCGCAATGCCTCGAGAATGTTGGCCACTGCCGAGGAGACGTCGGAAAATCAGTGGCAGGCCTTGACAAAGCTCTATGCGGAGCTTTCGCCCGATGCTGCCATCCCTGACAACCTGGTGGATCTCTCAGACTCTCTCCTTGCTGTAGCGACAGAGATCATTGCCAAGCTACGCAACTCGGGTGCTGACATTGATCTGCTCAAGACTGATGTGGAGCACCTCACAGCAACCGCCAAGGAATTGCGGGAACAGATTTCTGAAAAGAATTCGAAGCTTTCTGAAGATGAAATCACAACTGTCCACCTTCGAGAGAGTCTCTCCAAGGAAGAGGCAAAGGTCTCTGCTCTGGAAAAGGAGCTGGCAGATGGCAGAGAGCAGCTGACCGAGTTGCGTGGTAAACTCAGTGACGGTGAAAGTGGCTCAGAAGCATTGCAAAAGAGGGTCGAGGAAGAGGAGAAGAAGGTGATAACGCTGACGGAAGAGGTAGCATCGAAGCAATCCCAGGTCGGCAGTCTGGAGGAAGAGCTTCACCTGTTCCAGGAGAAGGTCGAAGCCCTCCAGGGCAAGCTGTCTACTCAGAGCACCCAATATGAGTCACGGGATGAGAAGACAAAGGATCTAACACAGCGACTATACTCGCAAAACGAACGCATGTGTCGTCTTCTCGAGCGGGTAGGCTTCGCCATTACGCGGAAGGATGGGGAGGTGACGGTTACCAAGATTCCGCGAGCCGAGAGGAACGCCCAGAACCCCAACGACTCCTCCGACCCTGGCTCATCTCTCCGTAAATCAGCAACGCTGAGCCGTGCCATGGCCGACAGCACAGATCTTGAGCTCCTCTACTGGCTCAGCAACTCGGACATGCAAGCCGAGGGCGAGAAGTACGAGGCGTTCATGAACAAGCTTGGCAATTTCGACATGGACCTATTCTCGGAAACCATTTACCGCAGAATTAAAGAAGTGGAACACATGGCGCGGAAATGGCAGCGAGAGGCACGAGCTTACCGGGAAAAGGCTCACCACTTGCAAAAGGACTCGCATGAAAAGATTGCGTTCAAGCACTTCAAGGAGGGCGATCTCGCCTTGTTCCTACCGACGCGTAACCAGCAGGCAGGAGCATGGGCGGCCTTTAATGTCGGATTCCCTCACTATTTCCTCCGAGAGCAGGATGCTCATCGACTCCGTCACCGGGAGTGGCTTGTTGCCCGAATCTCGCGGATCCAGGAGCGTGTGGTGGACCTCTCGAAGAGTCTACAGCCAAGTAACGAGACGGACTCGATTAACGATGAGGAGAATGACAACCCTTTCCAGTTGTCCGACGGTCTTCGGTGGTATCTAATCGATGCCTTCGAGGACAAACCAGGGGCTCCTTCGACCCCGGGTATGGGCAAGTCAACGGTGGCAGCCAACACGGTAGAAGCGACGGCAAACATACATACTCATGCCACGGGCGCCAGGGGTAAGAGCCGTGACAGCGTCGCCAGTATCGAGGGTATCAACAAGACTCTATCCAAGAGTCTCGAGAGCAGACGCAGCAGCACCGGGTCCAGAAAGGCTCTACCGTTCCAGCTTGGAGGTACGACTTTGTTAAAGAACAGCGCCCTGGCCAGTGAAACAAACTCACTCCGAGCTCACCCAACAGACACCCCTTCCGGCGCGAGTCCCACACAAGGAGGGCTTCTCACTACGACCAATGCCAGCAGTTCGAACCGGGCAGCGGACGGCCAAGATGCGCAGAGGAACGAACAAGCGGACAACCTTGCCAAGTCGCCCCCGAGCGAGTCATCAGCAAAAGGCGGCGGCGCCCGACCGGACGAGGTACGAAACGTCGACTCCCTTCTAGGACCCTAGGTTGCTGATGGCCACTTGGCAGCCTCGGATTGCGGTGCAGCGGGAGGACTCGATTGAGAGCCAGACGAAGAAGTCGGTGGTATGGGATTCACTGTGGAGTGTGGACTACAACTATGAGGGTGGTGGACGAAAGTAGTTCAGATGTGCGATTGTTTGAGTAGGATTTCACTTGTCACGGTCTGAACCAAAACTGCTGGGAAGCCTTCATGGTGTTATGGAAGGGTGTTTCTACTGGATGCATCAGCGGCACTTTTCCTTTGTCCTATGATATACAGGTGGGACGGTAGATAAGGGCAATGTTTTGTTTGATTTTGACAGCTATCTATGGAGGCACCGACGTGAAAACTGTCTGGGCAATATCGGATCAACTCTCAAAGGTGTCTGTCAACAGTCAATACACAGCATTTGGGCAATTGTGTCAAGCCGGGGGGTTGGGCACAACTAGGCGCAGCTCGCCGCCTGGGCGAAGGCATTCCTTGAGGAAGTGGATGTAGTTGGTGAGTTCGGTGGGATCATTGTATTCATCCCCTGGGAATACCAGAAACTTGTCATCCTCTTGTTGCGCAACGTACTCCTTGCTACCGACCAAGTTGAAGTCGATCAGTTGGGGGACACCGATGAGAACAAGAGTCTTGAGACGAAGGCGCTTGCCCATCTTGACGAACAAATCCTCGAGTGATTGGCGCCTGTCTTCCATGATGCCACGAATGTCTAGACAGAGGGTCTCGAGGTTGCTGAGAAGCCGCCATTCGAGGTCAAACAAGGAATCTCGATCGCAACAGTACCTTTCCAAAGCAGCATGATCGATATCCTCCAACTGTAGAAGAGGGATCCGGGAAAAGGTACCGCGCACGCTGTGGGCCACCGTCGAAGGCAATAGCCTGTCACCCTTGCGAATCATGAGATGGCGTATGTGCTCGCACTCAAGGAGGGGGTCCTCTGGCTTAAGGCGTCTTGTCCACGCCTGAGCGTTGGGGCCGTCTTTTCCGCCATACAAAAAAGGAGGAAAGGGAATCTTGTCGAGCAACCTGGTGCTTAGAAGGGGGGTCTCGACAACGACGTCGGTAAAGTCAACAATCGTGAGCGCGTCGAGGGCTGCATCAAAGGACTTAATGTCATCGCCCTTTGGTGCCTCCGACACACGCTTCTCGATGCCGCCAACAATCGCCTTTGCCTGATCCAACAGGCTTTCCATATACTCCTCGCCCCTGAATCGATCATAGACGTGGATGCGGTTCGCGAAGTGGTGGCTGATGAGTTCCTCCCTGAAGCAGGTCTCCTTTTCAGAGGAGCACTGAGGAACACAACACCCAGGGATGCCCTCCCTATCGGCGATGGGCAAGTCAAAGATGCAACTCTTCTCTGGAGGGACAACTTGGAGCTTTCCACGAAGATATTCATCCGGTCTCCCGTACGGACCAGAGGTGGGCTTCTCAAGCTCACCTCGAGTGTAGACAATGGTGGAGAAGTATTCCCTGTGCTCTTCGCAGCTCATCTTGTCTTCAATGGCTTCGCTTATCCAGCACTTGTCCTTTTGTGTGTCACGCTTAGCAAGCTCAAGGGTGTGAGAGATTGCAGTCTCAGCTGGTTCGGTGCTGTTGCTTGGTTTGTTGGCCATGTTGGTGGCTGTCCTGATCTGTGTGTAGTAAGTAGATGGTTGTTGGTGTTGGAGAGTGTGTTGTTGTTCTCGAGGCTGACTATAAAACCTCGAGTTAACAGACTTCTACGGTATACTTATACCAAGTCAGATGTCGATTACTCTGCTTTTCATTGTTCTTGCTTATGTTTATGGACAAAGGCATGATGGTGTTCACAGCCCAGTCAACCAGACTTGGAAGGCGTGGGTAAATGGTCTTTGTGCTTGTTCTAATAAGTTAAAGTCTTTTATGGTAACAACAAGAGACTCCAAAGTTAGCAGTGGTATTTCTTTCAAATCAGTGAGTTTCTGAGCCATCATGGCTTTGAATCAATAACTGATGTGTTGGTAGAGTTGTACTGAAATAGACCGCTGACGTCAGCTTCCGGTAGACGTTCCTGGGGTCGGTATTGTCGCTTATCGCAACCCTTGTCATGACGCTCGATAAGGCTGAAGTCCCTCTCCTAGCGGGCGGCGGCGCCTTTGGACACGCCTCTTTTTATACAAACTCCAACCTCACCCGACGCCCGGAGCGCGAGTCTTCAATGGGTAATCAGCCATGTAGGCTGCCATCTCGTCAATGGCAATGATCTCTCAAACGTCACAGGCGCATGCGCAGCCTGACGCGCCAGACTCGATGCGCGTTCTGCCCACCGAGCTGCTCTACCACATCATCGAGTCCGTCCTGCCCTCGAATCCTCGCGCCTTGATACCGCCCTCGCATATCTCGACAAAGACGCTCCTCGCCTTGACACGGGTCTCGCGCGACACGTACCGATTGGCCACTCGGCTTCTGCGAGAGCGATGCCTCTATATCGACACGGACCGCCGCCTGGCTGACCTCTTGCTCTGCGTCCCTCGCTTTGTCCCGAGCCTACCGCCCGTCTTATCCCTGCGAAATATCACATCTCTCTATCTGGCCCCGTTTGGCGACTCCCTCGATGACCAGCCCACGGCGATCTGGGTGCGAGAGCTCTTTTGCGAAGTCTGCGAGACGCTGAGGAGGCTGGTGGTTCTCATGCCATTCCAGAGCCTCGATCCCCTCGATGACCACCTCAGCATCCGGAGAACTCTCCGCGAGGGGTTTGAGCGACTGCACAGGCTGCAGGAGTTTGTCTGCCTCGGCGACTATCCGGCGCTGAGTGTCCCCGACAGCCCCACGGACGTATGGAGGTTATGGCCCGACCTCGAGCGCCTCACGCTGTTCGGGGCGCCGGTGGACAGCCACTGGCTGTGGTGGGACATTGCGACGCTCCCCAGGCTGCAGCATGTCATCCTCGCGCGGTCCCTCAACGTCGAGGCCACCAACATCAAGGATGAGTACTTTCATAAGCTACCCCGGGACGATGCCAAACTCGACCGAGATATCAAGATCGTGCTGCTGGACGCCGGTTTTGTGTGGAGGGGGGTCAAGACGGATCGCTGGAAGCAGATTGACCCCAAGAAACGCATGACGGTTGAGCTGTACGATGTTCCCACCTCGTTCTACGGTGACGAGATGCCCCGTGAGCTTGTTACGACGTGGGTGAGGCGAGGAGCATTGGATGGAAGCTTGTGGGATTGGCAAGGGACCGTTGTGGAGGAGTCTTGACATGGAAGCAAGTCACGATATAGATACACTTGAGATATAATACTGGGTAGAATCGAGGACGGTCTAGACCTCGCGGGTGTTTACAAGTAATTATTCACACCGACGCAAAGCAAGGCTTCCTTGTATAATTTGTATATGGGTCATCTGGCATCGAATGGATATCTCGTGAATATCCGTAACCTGTGGATATTCCTGCTGAGTTGTTAGAAACTCGGTGCCTGGCTCCCCACGTTCGGCGAGTTGTGGATCTCGAGACGGACCGCCAAGTTTTGGTGATCCGGCAAAACGGCAAAAACAACAGGAGACCAACAGTAAAGCAGACAAATAGAAATACACATCTTCGGAGCTACTATTCCTAGTACGCGGATCAGAGCCCCTCCCCCTCACTCGAGGGCCCCTCGATATCGCATTCTATCCGCGTGTTTAACGGGATACGGTGAAGGTCCAGGGTAGCAGATGTGCATGCCTCGCTGGTACGTTTTGGTGGTCAGCAGCAAACGACATTTCCAGGTTCCCCCACCGAAGCTTCCGAGGCCTGTTCCCGGGGGAAGAAGAGGGGGCGGGGGATCCACCGAAGCCCTCCCCAAAAGGACGCTAGAAATCCTCCACTGGCGCCCCGTGTCGGAGCTGCTCCCCCCCCTTGCGACCTGCCCGAATAGGGCGACCCTTCAGCGGGTTTCGGCCCATTCTTTCGCAGCGGGCTCCGGCTTCGCTTTTTCCAGAAAACCCGCCATCGCCATCGGATTGGAAACCACCTTGCTGCCCCCCCAAAATCTTGCCTCGCGATTCGACGTCAAACTTCCCCTCCACGCCGCCATTCGGAACCTTTCTTTTCTTTTTTGGCCTTGAGATTTTGAGTTAATAGTCTTGGTTGCATATCTCTCCACAACATTCCTCACATACCGACTCCTCTCTCTGGCATCTTCGACCTTGCCATGTCCTCGTCGGCCCTCCCAGACAGCAGCTAGCAGCAGAAACACACAAAAAAAGAGGGCTCTGAAACTCTATCCGTAACCCAAACCCTCCCTCGCATAAAGGAAAAAGAATACAGCACCGGGCATGCCCGCGCGCCACAGCCTGCTGTAAAACCGTTTGACCTGTCAGACTTGAGCTTGATTCCCACTGCTGCTGCTCGACCTTTCGAAACCCCCCGAGATCCCGATCCTTCCGAGCAACCGTTTGAACGGTTCCCGCTCCGCTCCCCGTTGACCATGCCCGACAAGTCGGCGTCGGTCGTCACCTACGCCGCCGGAGCCTCTCTCGCCGCCGCCGCCCTCATCTACGTCTTTGCGCCCAACTTTTCCATCGATCACGATCCCGCGAGCTCAAAGAAGAAGTCGATTGTCGGTCTGCGGAACCAGGCCAATGACTGCTTCATCAACTCGGTCCTCCAGGCCCTCGCCGGCCTCGGGGAGCTGCGCGTCTACCTGATCCGCGAGACGCACCGTCGCCGTATTGAGGATCCCGCCGTATATGCCAGTCTCGTCCAGCCCGAGGGCAAGCAGATGGCACAATGGAAGCTACAGGGTCTACAGGAGGGCCTCGTTACCCAGGGATTGAAGGAGATGCTGGATGCGCTTAACGAGCGCCCCATCTATAGGAAGTCCATTTCCCCTTTCCAGTTCGTCAAGGTCCTGGAGGCTGCTTTTAAGCAGAGGATCAGTCGCCAGCAGCAAGACGCGCAGGAGTTCCTGCAAATTGTCGCTGAGCGGCTCAAGGATGAGTATCACTGCGGCCAGCGCGCAAGACTCCACGCCCGGAGAGGTCTGATTGCCAGGCCCAGCACCGTAAGCCTCGATCAAACGTCGAGCAGCCAGGTCAACGGGAATGATAGCGATGGATCATCACAGGAGCAGTCAGCCAACAACGACAACAGCGATTCTGCCATTGAACCATCCACAGAAGCCGAGATTCCCCAGATCAACGGCCAATTACCAATTGAAATAGAGGAGGGCTTCCCCATGGAGGGAAAATACGAGTCCCATCTAGAATGCCAGACTTGTCGATACAAGACCAAGCCACGAGAGGAAACTTTCTGTACCATCACACTGGCTGTGCCACAGGTCTCGAGCACAACCCTCAACGGGTGCTTTGATGGAATCTTCAAGACCGAGTTTATTGACGACTTCAAGTGCGAGATGTGCCGCCTGCTGCAGACGAGGAACAACCTAAAAGATGAGATTGCCAAGTCGACATCTGACAGCTTCAAGGCGCAAGCCCAGGAGAGCCTCGATAAGCTGCAGTACGCCATTGACACGGATCCCGAGAACCCGCCTGAGGATGTGGAGCTTGGTGATATGCGGTATGCGCCCAAGCGGAGAATCGCAAAGACGACTCGCATGTCCATCTTTCCCAAGATCCTGGCCATTCACCTCTCGCGGTCCATTTATGACGCCGGGCAGATGACGCAGAAGAACTCTGCCAAGGTCTCTTTCCCAGAGCAGCTGCCCCTGGGTGGCTTGATGGACCAGAGGAAGTACAAGCTTCTAGGCCTTGTAACCCATCGTGGTGGACATAACAGTGGTCACTATGAAGCCTTTAGGCGGCAAAACCTCCCTGCCCCCTACTCCAACCCAAACACTTTCCAGGCTTCCGAGGTCTACAGCAAGACCCCGACGCCTATTTCTACTCCCGTGATTGGGGCTCGTCCGACACACAGCCCGGCAATCTCGACCCCTGATCTCCTATCGGCATCGTCGGGCGACAGTTCATCGACGCCGTCTCTGGAGTCAATGGCTGCCCCTCCGAGGAGCGTCCCCTCGGATCTACGCACCTCGATTAGTCTCCCAGCAATAGGCAAGAAGGACTCCGAGACTGTCAGTCTCCGCTCTGTCGCCGCATCTACCAAGTCGGCGCTCTCCAAGCTCACGTCCCCAAAGCAGACACACGACAGCCCGTCACCACCAAAGCCAGTGATCTCGCCTCCTAAACGATCGAGGAGGCGCAAGACGACGGACAAGTGGTGGCGGGTCAACGACGAAAAGGTGCGCGAGGCAAAGACCAGCGAGGTGCTGGGCATGCAGCGGGAGGTGTATCTGCTATTCTACGAGCTCGAGAAGGATTCCTAGTGGGCTTCGGCTCTGAAGAGTCTGATCTCGGGCCGTTGATTCATGTGCCACGAAGTGATGGATGTGTATTTGTTGTTTGCTCTGCTTCAAAGGGGGAGTGTGGCCGAGACTTTTTGATGATGAAAAGTCGGCCCGTGTTTCGTCTTTCATGCTTGTTTATTATTTTTTGTTGTTGCATGGGTTGGCGTTGCAAAATGCCGGTGTTTTCGATGTGGTTTAGATTCCATTGTTTTTCTTGATGAAGGATATCAGCACTTTTTTGGGGGGTGGTAAGACGGGGGTTGAAGTTGAGCGGGTTTTGTAGATGATGACGGTCTTTCAGAAGAAGATAGAACAGTACCAGGCGTACCTGCATATGAAAATCAATACAGCGCATCTCTTAGAACGGCAGTGTCTATATATCTTGTCTGGGGAAGTGGAGCAGTTAAGCCTCGGGGCTGTTCTCTAGGCCGGTGTTTAGGAGGTTATGTTTCGGCTATTCCTCACGTCAATTAGTTGCTCGAGGTCAACCTAAACAAGGACGTTGTGGGATACCGATATTGAATGCTACTAGGGTGGCCTTCTAGAAGACACATCATGTCAGCCTCGTTACAGACTGCGGAGCCACTGGCATGTTTC
Source organism: Fusarium vanettenii 77-13-4 (assembly GCF_000151355.1). Classification (NCBI taxonomy): domain Eukaryota; kingdom Fungi; phylum Ascomycota; class Sordariomycetes; order Hypocreales; family Nectriaceae; genus Fusarium; species Fusarium vanettenii. Next base: position 2,198,961 of record NW_003315881.1, read on the forward strand.
CAATGGCAGGGTGCAGATTGTCAATAACATCTGCCGAGAACTCTTGCTCGAGTGATGGTCACAGGGAACAATTAATATCCCTGTTCATCATGCGCATGATGCATGTCATGAATGGCTGGTCTCATTGCAGTATTTGGTCTAGTTACGGTCATGGTGTGTACATATTAGGCAAGATAGAGTTTTCTTGGCTGTTACGAGAAAAGAAAGAGGGAAAAATGGATAAATTCTATTTTGACGAGGGGTTCGGTTGATCACCTGTGTTGGCTTTGAAACAATATCCTTGTCTGTTTATGTTGGGCTCTCCTTTTCGACGGGCCGACTATGTTGTGTGATCATGGTATGTATTTGGTCATATTTGAAGTACCCAGTTTGGTTAATAAAAAGAGAACGATTGATAGCTAGAAACTGCCAGACTCCATCACCGGTGAAAATAAGGATCGATATAGGGTATACAGAAAAACCAATTGAAACATTTCACGATCCAAATCTGCCTTGGAGGGATTCACAAGATTGCGCATCACCCTAGCAGCCAATCATGTTCCCTCCCATCCCTTGCACCGACAGCTGCTGAGTCATCAAAAGGAGTCGAGGTCAACGTCAAGCATGACGACCCAGACCTTGGTTTCGTAGCAAGTTCCCAAGCCTGATTTTTTTTGTTTGCATCTGGCATCATCGATAATCATTATTCCCCTCGTTTCTTTTTCATCTGGATTCTGGAGTCTTCGGATTGAAGCTGGTTGTGTTTTTTATTCCTTTATTCATGTTGGAATTGTAGACGTGGAAAATCTACAGCTACGAACTTGCCCATTTCAGTGATCCAGTGTGGGCAAGGGATCAGCACATACGTCTGCATTGACATTTTCTCACTTGGATCAAGGCATTGACAAAGAAGAAACGTTTCCTTTGCGGTTATGAGGACTTCATGAGAATAGTAGCCTCATGAGAATGGTGCGGCGCAAAATTGGCACCTCAACAAGTCACATCGGCTCCCCCTGAGCCTCATCTCATCTTTATACGCCTTCACTCACATCACCACATTCTAAACTCACCTATTTCCCAAAATGGCTATACTTTCTCGTCGCCTCCGTCGTCGTCTCAAGACTCCCTTTATCCTAATCATCATCTCCCTCCTCATCATCTACTCCATTCTTCCACATGACTCAGCTATCCGACTAGCCCTCGTCTTCAACATATCACGCTTCTTCAACCTTTTACGCGGCGCCACGACAGACCGTGACGCATGGCTCCGAGCACCGGCGCGGTATAGCGTGGATCTGAGCACCGAGGTCGGCTACCTCATCAAGACCGGCTATGGTACCCGCCACCGCGTGCCCGACCAGCTTGCTGCGTTTGCCTCAACCGGCGGCTATCTGGGAAAGGAGGGTCAGAGTTTTCTCGTCGTTGGCGATTGGACCACCGTGAACCAGACGGATGCGGCGCTGATGGGCGTCACTGTGCATGATGCCATCAAGAGAGTCATGGAGACCAAGATCCGAGGCAAGGTTGAAGATTACCCGAGGTTGGTCAAGTACAGGAGCCTCCAGGAAAAGCTCGAGTCAGGAGATGAGGATGAGGCTCTGAGAATTGGCCAGAGCTTCGGCTGGGAGTTGGATGCGCTCAAGGTATGTCCGTCCCTTCCGATAGTTGGTTGGCGTTGGCCAAATATGGATACCAAAACTAACCTCATGCAGTTCATCATGGGCATGGAGATGATCTACAAGGAGCTACCCGGCAAGAAGTGGTACATCATCCTGGACGATGATACCTTTCTAGTCCGCCCTTCGCTGGAGCTCCTGCTGGGTCATGTCGACTACCGCAAGCCTCAGTACATTGGCAACGCCGTTGGGGACTTCAAGGCTCGCTTTGGGCACGGAGGATCTGGCATTCTCATCTCCGGAGAGGCCATGAGGCGCCTGTTTGAGCACCCGGGCATCGTCCAGGAAGCATACGCCGAGTCCATGACTGAGACGTGGGGTGACCGGCTCGTAGCCACAACGCTCCAGAAGCTGGGGATCTATATCGAGGAGAGCTACAACCATCACTTTAACGGCGAACCGCCGTCAATCACGCGCATCTGGGGCGACCGTTTCTGCTCGCCCCTGGTCTCTTTCCACGGCCTGCGCAAACCTGGCGAGATGCGCCACGTGGGGCAGACGCTCGCCGAGAGGAACCAGCCAGTGCTATGGCGCGACGTATGGGAACTGTTCGGGGGCTCTCCCATGTCGACGCTCGAGGGAAGACCGACCGAATTGACGGCCGACCATGTGGGAAAGCCTGACGAGCACACGCGTTCGTGGGGGGATGTGAGGAGCGCAAACGCCTGTCAGACGCGGTGCCAGCAGAGCGGTCGGCGGTGCTTGGCATGGACATACGAGATGGAGAGCGAGAGGTGTCACACGAGCCCTTGGGTTCTGCTGGGGGCGGATGGCGCTACGGCAAAGGCATCGGGGGTGAACTGGCCTGAGGTGAAGCCACTGCTCAGAGCCTGCTCATGATGGGGACGGTGAGCTTCTGCGCATCGCAGCTGAGAAAGGGAAGGGAGGATCCGAGAATTCAGTTCGGCTAGGGGCTCCATCCAGCTCAGCCCGGCTGTCGAATTCGAGTCCGGGACGAAGGGTATGGTTTGGGATGGGCTCCGGTGCATTGTTTTGCAAGGATAGGCGGCTTCGCCTGGCGGTATGGCACGCATGGAGTTCGTCAGACGGTGTATCATATCATGTATCATAGGTTGCCATAGGTTGTCATAGCTTGCCCCTTTTAGCGTCGACAGCAAAGCAAAAGCACGACGTCTCATTGGAACAGCATGCACGGCCGGGCTAGCGACTCAAGAGCCGACCGATTTGGATAACCGGCGTGGAGAGGGACACTGGAACGTGGATCCCCATCGTACGGAGGGGGCCGGGGGAGGCTACGGCGGTAAAGCCCGACCGACGTTCCAGGAATTCGGGAGCTAATCGCAGGCGAGTCACCAAGGCGAGATGGTGAGATGCGCGAAGGGGACGTGGTTGGCCAGACAGTCTGCAGCCCCTTGTTGACGGCTTTCGCTCGCTTGCTTCCCGCCGCGTCTGTCAACCGGGATGTTTGCTGATGGTTATGTGCCAGGATCCATCCATCCGTCCAGCGAGCGAGCGAGCGAGTGCTGAGGAAGCTGTGGTTGGATTGGGTTGGATTGGCGTCGGGTCGGCTGAGTGTGGAGAGGGTCTTCCTTTTGGTTCCATCAGATGGAGGTGTAGAGCTGAGAACTGAATCAGTCGCAGCAGCTGAAGAGGAGCTGCGAGAGTCAGTCAAACTCAGACATGGCTGAAGGCAAACAACGGTCGGCTGTGTCACTCTGACAGAGGTAGTCCAGGACCCGTTTTGGGCCCTTTTCCCTCCTGTTTAGGCATCTGCCCTCCTGGAGATGGAACAAGGCATGACGAGGTTACACAAGAAAGATGATAAGTACCAGGGGGTGTGAGAAATTGGAAGAAAGGGAAGAATCAAGGGAAGGGGAAGAAAAAAGGTTCCCAAAGGTCGGTCGGTCCAGGGGGGGAGATGAGATGAGATTGGGGGGGAGTGTGGGCAGCGAGGAAATTTGACGGTGGCTTGGCGGGTACCGTTGTACCTTTCCTCCATGTGCGTGCTGTGCTGTGCTGTGCTTGGAAGAACAGGGTAAAGCACACCTTCTGTAGAGATATCCATATGGAAATGTGCTGCTTCTCTCTTCTGTACAGTAATTATGACGCTAGAATGATGAGCCGAGGATCGGGGAATTTCTCTGGCGATCGGTACTGTACTGTAGGTTATGGCTGGATGGCTGGTGCTTGCTCGCCCCGTTCGTCAACCTCGCGTGTGCCCAACTGAGATGGATTCCCGTGAGATTGGATCAAAATGTGGGTTTGTAAAGGTTCTGGGTAGGTTCGCTGTCACCAGCTGGACGGGCTCGGGTAATTGAGTAGGTACATTAGCGTCTTGGGACCTCCTAGCCTCCCTGGGAGCTAAGGGTTTTAGGGACTCGTTCACTCGTGGGGTCCAGTGGCTTGCGGGGGATGGATGGGACCTGGAAGCAATGGATCCAATCGAGAGAAACAGGGCCCTGGCCTGACAGTTTCCATTTGTCTGGTCGTTGGACAGTTGAGGAACGAGCCCGATGGGCCCGATGCCAGCACGCCCCTTGTTGTTGGAGTAGGTTCCCACGTCCTGTCCACATCCACATCCACGTCCACGTCCACCCATGATTTGATTTGATTTGATTTGCGTATCGTAACCTGAAGGAGAAAAGAGAAAACAGAACCATACCTTTCTTTACTCATCTGGCCTGCCATTACCCGAACCTGGTCGGGTCGTCTTGTCTTGCGAAGTACATACCCCTAAGGTCCAGTCCAAGCGGACTTGCTCAGTCGTTCCCAGCTCACTCCTGAACCACCACCACCACGACGCACATACGACTTGTCACCGCCAAAGGCACGAATAGACGGATTTGTCGGGAGAAAAGGGGGGTGTGCGTTGTGTGTCCTCGATTGTTGGGTGGACGACCCTCGCGGCCCCTTGCTCCCTACGAACCATGAGTGGCACACAATCAAGCACGGGCGTGCGCCCTGCTATCAAAGCTCTTTCTTCGTTCACTCTCTGGTTCCTGGGTTTGCCCAGGCTTGTGCTTGTCCAGATGGAGTTTTGATGTTTTACCATGATGCATGCTCTGGGATTTCTTGTCAGACACCCATCTTTCCCTTCCCTTCCCTTTCCTTCCCGGTGCGACAAGAGATTACAGAAAAAAAAAACGGTCCCTGTTGGACGGGGACAAAGTGCGATTCGGCCCCGGAGGATGCTGATGCAAGTGGTTAATCCCGTTCATGGATCTCTCCCGGATCCATATCCTATCCAATGCCCACCCCCCTAGTCGCACTTGTGCTGAGCCGCGTGCCCTCTTCACAAAAGTCAGAAGCCAAGGAGTGCTACCTAGGTAGGTATGCTCGCCAGCTCCATGCCAAGAAAGGTCAATCCATGCTATATCCGCTGTCATGCCTTATGGACAGGGTAACTTGTTGTTTCGCAGAGGGAGCTTGGGTACGGTAGGTACCTGGCTACCGTATCTACCCAGCTCAGGGCCAGCTGCCAAAATAATGAGCTGCCGTTAGACTTGCCCAAGGGGGTAAAGCCTGGGTGAGGGAGGTTGCTTCCAAGGGACCAGCCTGCAGTTGGATTGGATGGAACCGTAGGTACCTAGATTCTCATGCCCTGATACAACCAAGACTAAGACCCTCCACTGCCACTGCCAGGATGGAAGCTCTGGAAAGCTTGAACGCCTTTATTGCTCGGATTAAAAAAACCCGACCGTTCAATCAGCTTGTCCATGCTGGTCGTTTGTGGCAGGAGCATGAGCAGGATGCGCCGCTAATGCAGCTGCCTTTCAGCAAAAGCCTCTCTGTAGCTCGAGCTGGAGCTTCTATTCTTCCGCGCGGCTGATTGCCCAAAGAGACGGGAGGGAGAAATAAAAAAAATTAATTAAAAAAAACTTATTTTTTTTTGTCCCCCAACCTCTTTTGAGCCTCGCAAAACATTAATCCGACTTGTTTCCCATCTTCAAACCTCCTTCTCCCCCCCCCGAGTGAGCAAGCGAGCGAGCGCAGCGCCCAGGTTGTATTCGGCCTCTTGTCTTGCCTGTTCCCACGATTGGAGACTAATTTTGCCCCCCCGTTCGTCTCCATTTGCCCGTTCCCCCTACCTCTCGCTTTTTTCTTTTCTGCCTAGGCTGGAATTCTTCTCACAGGGAGAAAAGAAGCTCGCGCGCTTGTTCGTCGAGTATCGATCGTTCCGCATGGCACATCGGCCTACCAAGCCCGGCCGTCCCCACTAGAAACTTACAATTTGCGGCCAACACCACCACCACGGTCACCACTCCCACCACCACTACCACTACCACGCGGCAGCCGGGCAGGGGGTAGAGTGAGAAGAGTGACCTCGATGTTCGACGACGACAGCGAGTCGATCCAATCCATCCCCCATCCCCGTTTGTTCCCGATCTCCTGGAGCCATCCTCTGTCTCCCGTCTCCGATCCCGCTCCCCATCCGCCTGTCGCAGTAGCGCCTCGTCACCTGTTGTTGGCCTTGGCCCAGTCCACCATCACGGCTTTTGCCTCTTGCCTCTGCCGCAGGCGCATCGCAAGCCGCATCGTATCGCACTCACAACGGTAGCTTGCTTGTACGGGGCCCGCTGCTCTCGGCCCTGGTTCCGGAGACGAGACCTGCCCCTCTTGCACGCCTCTTGTCCCCCTGCTGCTTCCACGCCCTGGGCTGGGCTGCTGCTATTCACCTTCCCTGCCCAGCACCAGGTCCTCCTCCGTGGCCTAGGGTCGCTTCCCCCCGGTCGCCTCTCGTTATTCCTGACTCTTGCCTCGTGGCTCCATAAAAATTTCTAATTAAAAACAACATGGCTCAAGAAGTCCAAGGGCAGAGTCACGGCGACTCTCCCAGCAATCCTCTAGTTTCTGCTCCGACGTCGACATCTCCCTCTCTAGCTCCCATCGCCGCGTCTGCTGCTCCCCCAGCATACGCCGCCAGTTCAGCACCTGTAGCTGCAGCCGATACGACCCTCCCGTCCCTCGCCGCCGCCATTGCTGGCACCTCTTCCTCAACACCACCGGATAACCCGACCGCCTCGACCGCCTCCGCAGCTCTTCCCTCCGCACCCGTGCCCGCCGCCGACCCCGACGTCACCGCTGCCTCATCCGCACCGACATCTACGCCGGCCTCGGCTGCTGCTGTCTCTGCTGCCCCGTCCGCGGTCCCTCAGCAGAACGGCGACAGCAGGGCTTCCGAGGGTGCTTCGACGCCCTCGTCCAATCCGGAAATGTCCAACCAGCACCCAGGAGCTCCCCATGGCCAGCCTGTGAGCTATCCGGGTCCCTCGACGCCGTACGCCACGACGGTTGGCGCGACCACCGCCCAGTATGCTTCTTATCCTGCTGTGACGAGTCAACAACAGATGGACGCATATCGACCAAACCCCATGCCCGTTGGGAGCAACGTCATGTCACTACCGAGCATGCGTACGATCGATCCGGTCCCCCAACAACCGGGGCCGTCCGTGACGAATCCTCAGGGCATGCAGATGAGCATGCCCATGGCGCCTGTGTCGGGAGGTTTGCCATACTATGGCCACCATGGAATGCCGATGGCTGCGGGTTACGGGATCCCCTCGGACCCCATGTCTCGATACGCTCTCCCGCACGATCCGCGACTGCTGGGACATAGGGGGCCAAAAAAGGTGTGTTAGAAGCTCAAAGCTCGACCTGTCGAGGTCTTTTGCGAAAATACGGTGAGAAGAGTGAGCTGACGCGGGATTCATCCGTGGTAGGAAATTAAGCGTCGGACCAAGACAGGATGTTTAACCTGCCGAAAGCGCAGGATCAAGGTAAGCTGTGATTTCATCGTTGTTGAATTCCTCTTGCGGCTCAAGGCATTGCCCTACGTGACGAGACGAGACGCGGTTTCTTGGGAGGTTGGGCTGGGAGGGGGAAAAGGGAGCAAGATACACATCCAGCGAGCCACGGCCGGTCACAAGCTGACCGAGATGGTTGCATTGTACTGGCGGTTCCTTGCAGATTTGCTCGTTTGCCATGGAGCTACAGCAGAAGCGAGCAAGACTCAAACTCACGTAGCGTCCGTGGCCAATGTTTCTTCCTCCCAGTAGAGCCTCCCTCTGTCCGAGACAATGCGCGCCCCAAGCTCGCCCAGGTTGCAAGCTTACCTCGCAAGTAAGCCACTGACGGAGAAACCGTTTGGAGGCCGTTTGCTGAGCTTTGCTGAGCTTGCCATTGGCCGTTTTGTCTTGTCGTGTCGCGCCTTGTGCGGCGTCTCGCATGCTGCGGCACTGCCAGCCAGCTGCTGCTGCTGCTGTTTACCCACCTCGCCCTCGCCCTCGCCCTACCTATTTTCTTTCTCTGGTGGATGCCCACCCCGCCCAACACCAATCTCTAACATATTCTGTGCCAGTGCGACGAGACTCATCCTACCTGCAACAACTGCAAAAAGTCAAAACGCGAGTGTCTCGGCTACGATCCGATCTTTCGACAGCAACCGGGTGGTCAATCGTCGTCAAATATTCAGCCTGCGCCCTCAAGCCAACGCACTCCACCCGCGATACCGAGCTCTATCCCCTCGACGATCCCCTCGTCAATCGCGACCAACCCAGGCCTACCTGCACGGGCGACCAACTCCTACGGTAGTCAGCCGTCTATGCTCCCGAGCTCCTACGCTACTGCACACGTGACCACTGCCAGCCCCAACCCGTCCATCACGTCGCTCAGCTACGAGTCCAGCCTCTCCACTGTCGCGTCTCCTCCCATCAAGTCCGAGTCCGGATACGAATACTCATCCGCAATCGATCCGGCACTGCAAAGCCTAGCTTCATCAGCGATCCAGGACGGCTCAAGACCAGTTGACCAAAAGCCTCTGGACAACAACCTGCATCTCAGAGGTGGCGCCCCCTACTTTTGATTTTCCCCTCGTTCGTCGTTTGCTGCGCTGCTGTGAGAACATCCGCTTACGCATGTTTTCGACAGCCAAGAAAATGAAGATCGATGAGATTATCGACCTCCTGGGCGCAGCCCCACCTACCCAACAGACGGCTCAAACTGAGGAAGTCCTTAATGAGGTGACCAAGGTGTATCATGAGATGTACGCACCCGGGCTGAGCTCCTTCTTTGAGACCGGGTGGTACTACTTTGCGGAGAGTGGAAAGATGTCGTTTCCTCGGGACCCACGCTTGGTGGACTTGATGGCGTCGTTTCTCAACATCCTGGAGGCCGTGAGGGCCAACGACCATGCCCAGATGGCGTATTCTGGTATTCTCGAAACACGCATTGTGTGGGAGCTTGCTCGGACCTCTTACCAGTCCCCTGACCAGGCACCTCCCATGGGTGCCATGGCACTACCTCGAGATGGTGACGCGAACGAGGCTAGGAACCGCGTCAAGGTTGTGGAAGCACTCTTGTGTGGTGACTATCTACAGGCCAACCCCCTTTGCCCGCCTTTGCAGGATGTCGACCCTCACCGGACCCGTCAGTTTGATTTCTGGTACAATCTTGCAGAATTTGTTCGCATACGCGAGAACCCAACACTACAGCCGGCCGTCAAAGCCAGGGACGATGTTCTAACCCGGTTGCGTTATCTTCTTGATGGCCGCGAGAATCGAGATGTTCTCTACTCGATTGCTGTTGTCCGGGAACTTTCGCCTCACTTTGACCCTAGTTATGGCAACACAATTCCGGCGCACCTGGACGAGAGCGACCCCAAGAACAGGCTCGCAGTGGCCTCCAAGTTTATTCTGGACGAGTCTCAAGTCACAGGAGGCACAACCAACGTGGTACGGCGGTTTAGCGATATCGCTTACAGATCGTTTGTCAACCCGGGCGTCAACGTTACTCGGAGGACTTAGGCAGCAGCCGAGGCCGCTTGAGCGGCTATACCATACATACCATTGTCCGAGCTGGATTGTGGACGAGAACCGGTTTCGAAATATCACCTTCAGATTAATTTTCTTATGTTTAAACAGAGTTGGAGTCGACTCGCCTGTCACTCTTTTCACCCACCTTTCCTATCAAAAGCACCACCTTGTTACTCTGGAGCGGCTATCTCGCTTGAATTCGTTGCATCGTTTGGGAGGCATGGCGAGGGGTTCACATAAAAGTTTCTTTGTCTGATTGTTTACTTGTTTGTTTGCTTTGGGCGTTTGTTCCCTACGGGGATGTGGGAGGCACTTTGTCTTTTCTTTATTCCCCCAAAGTTTGGACGGCCTACAGAGTTATTGGCCGAGGCGTTTGCAGAAAGTAATGGCCTAGACTGGCAGAGTTGTACAACTAATGCTCCTGCGACACGGCAGTGAGGGAGAAGGAGGCGGCATTCTTTTTTTTTCTTTTCTTTTCATTCTTGTTTTGGGCAGAGAAAAGGCACTGGTAGAGACTGAACATGGAGCGATTTCTGCAAGGAAAGGGATACCACACAGCTTGGAGGAATTCTAGAAGCCACGCAGTGGCAGCCATACCCATGTACGATATGACGGCCGTTTGAGCGTGCAAGGCAAGACAAGGCGAGGCAAGGCAGAGCAAAGCAAAGCAAGGCGATGTGGAGGTGTAAGAGATGTGAAGGAATAGACAAGCGGCCTAGGCCATGTTTCCGGGAGAGCGATGTGGGTGTAAGATTGCCTGCCTAGTCCGCCTTGCCAGCAATGGTTGGTTGATTAGCTTTGGTTGAGACAGCTCTGTTGTTGTGTCGTGCGTAGCCTTGCAACTCTCCGAAAGAGTCAAGGATCTGGGATGTTGACACCACCAAGTAGCCAACGGGACAAGGTCAGCCCCACGATCAGTCAGCTTGTCCTGCGAGGAATACGAGCACCTACCTGAAAACCACTAGCTTCGGAGGAGAATAAGATCCTTTGTAAATCAGATGTGACTGTACGTTATCGGTGAATCATGCCTAGCCCTGTCATAGTATATGAGATTCCTTCCGCCTAGAAATATGGCTGGAAACTCACAACTGACAACCACCGTCACTGGTCGCTCTAGACTACGTGATTGATCAACCAACCTTGGCTCGAGTCCCATATTACTTGTCCTAGGTATCCCCGTCCAAGATGGCGGGTCCTACAATACTATCCTCGCCCTCACCCCCTAGTGAGGAGGCCGGAACTATCCTCTTGGAGACGGAGCGGCTCATCATCCGCCGATACTTCCTCTCCGATGCCCCGGCAATGGCCGAGACGGGCAACGACACCTTGGTCACGGCCAATCTCCGAGCGGGGTTCCCATCGCCATATAGACTATCAGACGCTGAGGCCTTTCTCTCCACGGCGTGCAAACCCGATGGCACGGCCTACCCACAACACAACGGCATCTTTGTAAAGCCCCTCACGGCGGACAACCCATCCCCGGAGCCGCGCTTCATCGGTGCTGTGGGAATCATTCCCAAGGGCGACGTCTACTTTCGGACTTGGGAGCTGGGTTATTGGTTGGGTTCTGCTTCGTGGGGCAAGGGATATGCAACTGAGGCGATCGGACCGTTTGTGAGGTGGTGCTTCGATACGTGGCCTGGGCTGAACAGGATCGAGGGGGAGGCGTACGGGAGCAACGAGGCGAGTCAGAAGGTCATGAAGAAGTGCGGGTTCATTGAGGAGGGGACGAGGAGGGGGGCAGCGGAGAAGCTTGGTGTGCTGAAGGATGTGGTTAACTTTGGGTTGTTGAGGAGTGACCTTGAGGGGGTGAAGGAGTTGGTGAGAGATTCATGATGGGTTTGGGGCATAAGAAAGGAGTTGACTAGGAATAGAGGCATATGGACTTGGCAGGCTTGGTTTGTGTGTTAGCCAGTCGTGAGGTTATACATGGAGTATGTCAAAGTGGCTGACACAATTATTGATTCACCTCTTGCGCTATACTCATACTAAAGTGTGTTGTACATTTTAGTCGGATGACTATCTCATTCCTACTGAAACACGATTGGTTACTGATACAAGTCGAACTTTTAATCAATTGTACTATACCTGATTAGAAGGGTGCTTGATTGCATTACGCATAGACTTGGACTTGGTTGAGTAGTGGCGATTTCCCAACTGCTCAGTACATAACGTTATGTGGATGACGCTGTACATGGGAGATGACTAGACAGGAAGTCTGCTGCACATCTCCTTGCTTGCGCGAGGACTACCAGAGCGTACTCATCTCCACCATTAGAGCACTATCTAAACCTTTATAAAAATCATACAAGAATAGGTTAATCCCTTATCTTAATTTTGGTGAGCCTAGGAAGAGACTTATCATAATTGGTCTAGATCCCAGCTCAGTACATAATGGCAGTCTCCGCGCAAGCAAGGAGATTGTAGAAGGAGTATAGGCCCAGAAGTACTACTGCTGCCTCAATTCTATTCCAATAATGTACTATATATCAAGAATAATTTTCTTCAATTTTCCCCGAGCTTTACAGACACATTGCCATGTCCATCAGCTCTTGGCCGAGATGGATTGGACAATTGGTGAAGACGGACGCTCGGGTAATTGTATAAAAACGAACGAGTAATGGTCGGTCGTTGATTGGTCAAATCCCCGCATCAACAATAGTCCGGCCCACCACCAAGAGCAAAGCTCCCAGGTTTCAACAGAGATCCCCGGACCGCGGGAGATGACGGGCACAACCACCAAGGCGAATTCCCCTCCATCAACCAGCCATTGACCTCGAGCCAGAGGTCCTCCTGGGAGACTCTCTTAATCTCGCCTCACTCACGGCCGACCCTCCCTCTCCGCTCCTCTCACAATGGCTTCCCTCAGACTCGCCAGCCGAGGCGCCCAGAGCCTGTGTCGAATGCGGCCCGCTGCCCTCGCCGCTCGCCCCTTCTCGACGACCTCCCTACGAAAGTACGCCGCTGCCGAGCCCGTTGGCACCAGGCTTGTCCCCGTCGATGAGGACTTTGCCAATCCTAACGATCCCTACGGCCTGTCCCGCCAACTACCCAGTGGCACCAGAAAGTCGCGCGAGAACTCGGTTGAGGACCGCAAGGTCCGACACTACACTGTCAACTTTGGTCCTCAGCATCCCGCCGCCCACGGCGTGTTGCGTCTGATTCTCGAGCTCAATGGCGAGGAGATTGTCCGCGCCGACCCCCACGTCGGTCTGCTGCACCGAGGTACCGAGAAGTTGATCGAGTACAAGACATATCTCCAGGCCCTGCCTTACTTTGACCGACTCGACTACGTCTCCATGATGACCAATGAGCAGTGCTTCGCCCTCGCCGTCGAGAAGCTACTCAACATCGAGATTCCCGAGCGAGCCAAGTTCATCCGAACCCTCTTCGGCGAGATCACTCGTGTCCTCAACCACCTGATGTCCGTCCTCTCTCACGCCATGGATGTTGGTGCTTTGACGCCTTTCCTGTGGGGTTTCGAGGAGCGTGAGAAGCTCATGGTAGGTCAATGGCGGGCAATTGGTTGAGAATGACAGAAATTGACCAATATCAAGGAATTCTACGAGCGTGTCTCGGGTGCCCGTCTCCACGCCGCCTACGTCCGACCCGGTGGTGTTCACCAGGATATCCCCGTTGGTCTTCTCGACGACATTTACCAGTGGGCCACACAGTTCGGCGACCGTATCGACGAGACCGAGGAGATGTTGACCGACAACCGTATCTGGATTGAGCGATTGAGAGGTGTTGGTGTCGTTCCCGCCTCCGAGGCGCTGAACCTCTCCTTTACCGGTGTCATGCTCCGAGGTTCCGGCGTGCCGTGGGATATCCGAAAGAGCCAGCCCTACGACGCCTACGACCAGGTCGAGTTCGACGTCCCCGTTGGAACCAACGGAGACTGCTACGACCGATACCTCTGCCGAATGGAGGAGTTCCGACAGTCCCTCCGCATCATCCACCAGTGCCTGAACAAGATGCCCGCCGGCCCCGTCCGCGTCGAGGACTACAAGGTCTCGCCTCCTCCCCGATCCGCCATGAAGGAGAACATGGAGGCTCTCATCCACCACTTCCTTCTCTACACCAAGGGTTACGCCGTTCCTCCTGGTGAGACCTACTCCGCCATCGAGGCCCCCAAGGGCGAGATGGGTGTCTACGTCGTCAGCGACGGCAGCGAGCGGCCATACCGATGCCACATCCGAGCCCCCGGTTTCGCTCACCTGGGTGGTTTCGATCACGTCTCCAAGGGTCACTTGCTGGCTGATGCTGTGGCGGTTATTGGTACTATGGATCTGGTGTTTGGTAAGTCACCCTGGCTTTTTGCTGGTATATGCACATGCTAACAACCATACTAGGTGAGGTCGATCGGTAAAGTCGAGTGGAAAAGAAAGAAGATTAGAATGGGTTCCTTTTGTTTGTAATCATAGCTGATAGGGGGACCACGGTAAATACTCCCACAAATGTCGTGCGCTCGAGCGAGAAGCTATGTAGGTAGAGGTGATGTTGTGCTGTGAGGTATCAATGAAACATGTCAGTTCCAACATTTTTTGGCCTTTGACCTGCCCTAGAGTGATTATGTACAAGTCTAATGTTACAGATCAAGAGTACATGCGTTAAGGGGAGTACAGAGAAGTTTTACAGCAGCTTGATGCCAGTGCCTGAAGCCTGCTGCATGAAGAAATTCTTCAGGGGTCCAAAGGCATTGACAGCTCTGAGACCAACTGAGCGCAACGGAACTAGAGGACCGCTCTCCACAGAGTAGAGTCTGTGAAGCTTGTCGCAAACGCCTAGGATGACGTGGTTGGCAGCATAGCGCTCACTGTTGTACGACTCGAGAGACAGCTGCGTACCCAAGTCCTGACCGTGAGACACAGCGTACTCGATGGTCTTGGCCAGACTCTGAACATCGCCCTGACCCTGGTTCAGGCCCTGGCCAGCGAGGGGGTGAATGGTGTGCGCCGCATCGCCAACAAGGGCAACGCGTTCGCCGGTATAAGTATCGGCATGACGCAGCTTGAGGGGGAAAGATGCGACGGTACCCTCCTGAACGCCAACGACGGTTTGAGGGATCGACTCAGCATCGATGGTCGTGTGCTCCATGCGCCATGAGAACTCCTCCGCCTGGCCATCTGCTTGAGTGTGCATGTAGCCGATGTCGATAGGGCTCAGGCGGAAAGCGGCATTGACTATAGCGATAAAGTCCTTAGAGGAGAGGCTCTTGAGAAGGGTAGCCTTCTCTGGCGTGGTAGACCAGACCAGCGAAGCATGGTTACCAGGAAGAGGCAGCATCGCAACGGGACCTGTGGGCAAGAAACGTTGGTAGGCAATCTTGTTGAACTCGCCGCCCCATCCGTCACCCTCCAACTGAAGAGTTGCCACAACGCCGTGTCTACCATAGTCCCAGCCGCGGCTGTTTATACCAGCAAAGGTACGCACGGGGCTGTTGGCTCCGTCTGCGCCGATGAGAAGACGTGCCGCTAGGGAATGACCACCTGAAAGCTGGACGATCGGCCACTCGCTCAGATCAACCTCTTCAGTCTCCTTGCCCAGATCAATATTCTCCACCTTGGTCTTGTCGAAAATATCCACCCCACCAAGCTCATTCAGTCTCTTGAGAAGTCCAGACGTAAGGTTGAGGTTCTCGGCCATGTAAGCGATCGTCTTGTCGGCGGCGGAGCCCGGAGGCCAGTCGAACTCGATGCGGGCGCCCGTCACTCCATCCCAAACCTGCATTTCCTGATAATCCTGAATACGCTCACGCTTCATGTGCTGCCATGCGCCTATCGTGTCGAGATATCGGGCCGAGGAGGGGGTGAGGGAGCTGCATCGGTTGGAGAATTGGGTGGGAGGGAGAGAGAATGACGAGACCTTGGAGAGATCCTGGGCTTCGACGAGGGCGACTCGGAGGCCGGCGGTGACGGGATTGGCCCCTGTTTGAATGTTAGCCAGGTTCCGAATAGTGATGTAGTAACTTACGAAGAGCTGTAAGCAGGCTCAGGCCCGCTGGGCCACCTCCAACACAGACAACATCGTAAATGTTGTCTTGAGCGGCAGTGGACGCTCGGCGGATCTGCGACTGGTATTGGCGGACACAGCTCCGACAGACAAAGCTGGACTGTCCCAAAACAGACCTTCTGGCTAGCATGATGTATGAAAAGTTAATTGAGCCCTCAATTCCAGAAAAACGCCGTCGTGAAAGGCAAATCACGGCTCACGATGTGGGATGAGACATCGCTTGAAGCTCCCCAGCGAATGTCGTCCCTCAATCGTTCGATAGCTCGCGGGACAAATGTGGCGTACTGTGGCTGGACGTGGCGGTGCAGCTACCGCACGGGTCAAGTGACAAGGAACGTGCAAGTTCCAGGCTCCAGTTGCCACAGACAACGGCGCTATCAACTTTATCATTGCGTCAAGGGTCTTTGTCTCAACAATCTGTCCAGACGAGACGAGAGGGAAAAATCCATCACCCCACCTCGAGCAGGAATTTCTTACGCCGCCTGGGCATCTCTTGCAAGACGCTACTCGCGACTGCGCTGCGACCATTGCGGTTTCAGGTGTTAACCCAGGCGCAAACTGCAGCTATCTTTGTTGTTGATCCTGCTGCGTGACCTCACCTACATACAACGTGGACGGTCTATGATCTGCGGCCATCCCGCACTCTTCCATTCTTTGCAACTTGTCCTACCATATCTCAAGCTTCAACAGAGCAGACATCATGGCGGACGTTGAGGATTACCTCGAGGAGGGCTTTGACGCCCACAAAGTCACCATCCCGCGACTACGATCTATACTCGTCACCCACAACGTCGAATACCCCGCAACGGCAAAGAAGGCACAGCTGGTTGAGCTAGTCGAGGAGCATGTCTTGTCTCAGGCTCCCAAGCTCCGAGCCCAGCGGGCAAGAGCCAAGCGATCTAGCATGGGTATCGTCAATGCCGGTAGCGCCGAAGACACGGGTACCTGGGACGACTATGATCTTGCCCCCCCATCGGTCGCAAAACGGCGATCCAGGTCTCCTCGAAAGGTATCAAGAGGAATCAAGACTGAGGATGATGTCCCCGCAACCCCCGCTTCCAGGCTTAGAAGCCCGGCGAAGCGGAGCACACGATCCGTGAGCCGGGCACTCTCCCATGCCGATGACCACGATGACTATGACGCTCCTCGCTCGACCCGTCAGACTCGGCGAACCGTTACACCTAAGATCAAGGCGGAGCCCGAGGAGGAGGAGACCATCATGCCAGACCCCGACGAGAGCGTCTTCACATACGATAACCCATTCCAGAGTGGAAGCTCACCCGCTCAGAAGACCCCAACCAACCGACGACGCACAACCGGCGGCGGAGACACTATCCGAAGCGTCAAATCAACTTCGAGGCGACGAACAGATGGTTATTCCGATAATTATGAGGAGACACTTGAAGCCCCGACGCCCAAGTATCGCGAGCCAACACCCAAATATCGTGAGCCGACTCCTGATCTGCTTGAGCCTGGCGAGGAGTTCACTCCTGATGAGCAACTCGAGCTAGAGGAGGCAGCAAGCAGAGGGGAGACTACGATTGAGCCGCGCAAACCTGCTGGTCAGGTCGCTCGCAAGGGTGGTCTTGGCGCGCCGTTGCTGGTCCTCTTTATGGCCCTCTTGGGCGCATATCTTGCCTGGTATCGACAGGAGAAGATGGCCGTCGGCTACTGTGGGATCGGAGCACCAGCGAAGTCGTTGGTTCCACCAGAGATTCCTGTCCCTGACGCTCTCCTCCCATACATCGAGCCTCAGTGTGAACCTTGCCCTCAGCACGCCTACTGCTTCAAGGACTTTTCTGTTCAATGCGAGCATGACTTTATTCTCAAGCCGCACCCACTTTCTTTTGGCGGCTTAGTCCCTCTGCCACCTACCTGCGAGCCTGATGGCGAAAAGGCGCGACGAGTCAAGGCCGTGGCGGACAAGGCCATTGAAGAGCTCAGAGAACGCCGGGCCAAGTATGAGTGCGGAGAGCTTGTTAGTGAGGATGGCAAAAAGGAGGAGTCTCCTGCTATCCCTGAGCAGGAACTTAAGAAGACTGTCAGCCGAAAGCGCTCCAAGAGACTCAATGAGGATGAGTTTGATGAGCTCTGGGCTGCTGCCATTGGGGAGGTTACTGCAAGGGAAGAGATCGAGATTGTCGAGACAGCACCGTAAGTTCCATCTCTTTATCCACACGCGTCGACAACCGGCTCCGCGACGACGACGACGACATTGCCTCAAACCGTTTCTGACCAAAACACTAACCAGATCCACTATTGACCCTACAGACCGCCCGGTTCCCCCGATCTTTCAGAACGACGGCTATCGTCCACGTCTCTCGCTCGCCTTCCGCTCACCTGCGCGCTCAAACGATCGCTCAGACTCAGCCTGGCAAGATATCGACTCACAATTGGACTTTTAGTCACGTCAATCTTGACTGTCTTGTACATGCGAGCCCGATATCGCAAGCATGTCGCTACCTCGGCTCAGGTTCCTGCTCTGGTTGACTTGGTTCTGGGAAGACTGGCCAACCAGAAGGAACTGGGTGAGGAAGATATCGATGACCCTTGGTTGTTTCTGCCTAACTTGAGAGATGATATCCTACGCTCCGTGCATTCCCTCTCGGAGCGTGAGCGCATCTGGCAGAGAGTGAGAGTTGTGGTTGAGCAAAACAGCAATGTTCGAACCAGTCAAAGAGAAGGTCGCAGCGGTGAAGTCGGCCGTGCTTGGGAGTGGATTGGTCCTGTCGCAGGCGATGCAGCTAGAAGACGACGAAGTGGGCGCGTGTCACTCGGCCCTGGAGTGGAAGAGTCTCCAGCAGCAAAGGGAACTCCAGAACCCAAGAAGTGGGAAGATCCGAGGCCGATCTACTAATAGCTGTTTTGACAGCAGATTCTTCTGACCTGTTTTTCACAACAGACAGTCCTTTATCATATTTCTTTTTTATCTATTGGTCTTGATGCGCCGGGCGGATGGGTGGTTACCTATGCTTTGGATCTTGAATCCGTGGAGCAGATGGCCGGCGTTGAGGATTGCTGGTTTTCTCGAGTGTATAATTACCCATGTACAGACGCACAATAATTTCTTACTGAACATTGTTGACATGTTGTCGATTTGTGATACTTGGTGTAGTGAACTATAGTCCGCCCCCATCAGTTTATCCGCGGCGGATATAACAATCCAATGCTAGACGACGTTGCGAGGGATGAACAATTAATCTGGCAATGTCAATCGGGTCACTGTCACGAAAATAGACGACATCGTGTTGATATTTGTTTTGATTTTTCGCTCAACTCGGAAGATAGGATAGGCGATATCGGAGATCCCGACCTTTCCCGAAGAGCAAATTATAGCTCCGACAAACCCAATTGAAACGCAATTGACCCTATCTTGACGTATCTCACAGGCAACAATAGCTTTCCAGCAGTGAAGGAACTAGGGTCTTGATTGATTCGGCTAATGCACAGGTGTTGTTTTATGACACAAAAGGGGTACAAAGGGAAACTGTGGAATCTAGTGATCGAGACTCTAGCGGCGGTTGGTCATCTATTGCTTGGCGGCGACGATCTCTGTAAACTGTGTCAGCATAGTCAATTGGATATCCAGGGCAAATCCACGCACTCTCAACGTCGGCAACGCTCTGCTGGAGGATCTGCTGGAGGACCTTGGGGTTCTCGAGCTCCTTCTGGACCTTAGCGATGACAGACTGAGCAAGCTCCCTCTGCTGTCGCTGCTTGACCTGGCCCTCGTATCGGACCCAGGAGTCAAGGACGCTCTTGGCCTCGGCGGCCAGGGCGGTCTTCTGCTCGAGCTCGAAAGCCTCAGCCTCGAGCTTGGCGGTTTCCTAACACGCAGTACCATCAGTATATATCACCTCGGGTCCGACGGCCATCTCGGAATTACCTTGGAAACCTCAAACAGGTTCTTGGTGATCTCGACGACGCTGCCCATCTGCTTGACGTCCTCAATGCGGCCCTTGACAGCCTCGGTGTGGTCGGCACGGGCGCTGTTGAGGATGTTCTTGATCTTGTTGTTCTGCGCCTCGGCCCACTCCTTGTAGGCAGGGCCACCGTACTTGATCAGACCACCCCAGACGGAGAGCAGGCAGATGGCGATGATGGTCTCCTCGTTCATGACGTAGTACTCGCTGGAGATGCCGTAGATGGAGAGACCGGCGGCGGAGCTCAGGATGGCCGTCTTGCTGAGCAGGCTGTTTCCGGGAAGGGCGTCGATGAGGCTCTGGGCCTTCTTCTTGGGCTCCTCGGCGGGGACATTGCTGTTGAATCGCACGGCGGCGGCGGAGATGGCAGGGGCGGCTCGGCGGGCGAGGACGGGTCGGAGGAGGGGAGCGCCTGTTTAGGTCAGAAAGAGTCGTCGCGAGGGCCCAATTGGGGTGGAATTGGGCCAGGATCGAGTATCGAGGGCTCTCAGAACGTACCGACGGCGCTTCGTGCCAAGCGTGACGCCATTGTGAGATGGTTACGTGATGGGGGTATCGTGGGCTTGTCGTTGATCGGGGAGCTGGAAGTGAGGTTGAGGTTTTATCGCGCTAGCTCGGCAACAATCAGATCCACGTGACCTTGAAAATCGGAGGGGATCTGGCACGGCCGGGATTTTGCCGTGGGAGGTCTTGGCGCCGGTGTCAGATTTGATTGGACGAAATTTCAACAGTCAAGTAAAGATTTCTGGACGTTGAACTTTATGAACTTGGATGAATCGAAGTTTGAGACTTGCAACAGAACCGGCGATATTTGGTCCTTTTCTTTTCTTTTCTTTTTAATCTTATTGTATAGGAGATAAGCCCAAGGAGACGCGATCAAAATGCCCAAGGCCGCTACAGAGGAGCGCTCCAAGCGCAAGCGGTCCTCAACTCAAGAGAAGCCCACCAAGAGACGGAGGTCATCAAGCGCCAGCGATGAGTCTGAGGACCCCAACGCCAAGATCCTTCTCATGGAGCAAGGCATCCTAGAGTCGAGGAAGAACTACAACGACATCACCGTCCTTCTCAGTACCGCCAATGACTTCAAAAAGGGCGAGCCCGAGAGCATGCTGGCGACCGTCGCGCTCTGCCGCATCTTTGTGCGACTACTCACCCAGGGTGCTCTCATCGCCAAGAAGAGCCTGTCCGAGAAGGATCTTGTTGTCGTCGGTTGGCTCAAGGAGCAGTTTGGAGAGTTTAAGAAGACTCTGCTCGCGATGCTTCGGGATGAGGAGCTGGCCCCGACCGCCTTGACTCTTTGCATGAGGACGCTCAAGGCTGAGGGGCAGTTCATGTACGACAAGGAGGAGTACATTTTCCCTCGGGCATTCCATCGCGACATTATGGAATCACTCCTTGTGAGTGAGAATGAGGACGCAAGCAAGGTTTATATCGAGGAGTTTGCTGAGCAGTACGACGACATCCGCTACTTTACCTTCAGCTCAGTCAAGTACATCGTGGAGAAACATTCAGACGACAATGCTTCATCAGAACTCTTTGATCGATGCTTCGCGCTCTTGTCCGCTCTAGATGGCGTCCCGGAGTCAGCTGATGAGCTGGAGGATTATTACGTCCCCCGGCCAAAGAAGAAGGCTCACCCTCTTCGAAATGTCACCCAGCACAAGAAGCAAGGCCAGGAGGCATGGCTTGCCATCATGACCCTCGCTGAGGAAAAGGAGCAGCGCAAGCGGATACTCGACATCATCTCGACCGTGATTGCTCCCTGGTTCACAAAGCCCGAACTGCTCGCCGACTTCCTGACCAACTCTTACGACGTCGGTGGTTCTATGTCCCTCCTGGCCCTTTCGGGTGTCTTTTACTTGATCTCGGAGCGAAATCTGGACTACCCCTCCTTCTACACAAAACTCTACTCCCTTCTGGATCGCGATATTCTTCACTCCAAGCACCGATCACGATTCTTCCGCCTATTGGACACCTTCCTCGGCTCAACCCATCTTCCGGCAGCGCTCGTCGCCAGCTTTATCAAGCGCCTCGCTCGGCTTTCGCTGAATGCGCCCCCAAGCGCCATTGTCTTTGTGACCCCCTGGATTTACAACCTGCTCAAGCGTCACCCGACATGCACGTTCATGATTCACCGAGAGGAGAGGGATCCCGAGGTCAAGAAGCACATGAGCGAGCATGGAGCTGAGGACCCATTCCTACCGGAGGAGGCGGACCCAATGGAGACCCAGGCGATTGACAGCTGTCTCTGGGAGCTTGTACAGCTTCAGTCTCATTACCATCCGAACGTTGCCACCATTACCAAGGTCATCTCTGAGCAGTTCACCAAGGTTTCTTACAACATTGAGGATTTCCTCGACCACTCATATGCTACTGTAAGTTGTTGCTACGTGTGAGATTGATGACAATGTTCTAACTATTGTATAGCTCCTCGAGGCCGAAATGACCAAGAACGTCAGGAAGGCACCTGTAGTCGAGTTCCACATTCCCAAGAAGGTCTTTTTGCCTCATGAGGCCGGTGACGCTGAGCCCGATAGCCTGCTCGTCAAGCTGTGGGACTTTGAGGGATCTCCCCAGACCACCGAAGTTGCGTAAAGACGGTTAAGCGGACTGTAAGGATGGCAAAAGCTAGTTTGTTGCGTATACCCAAGTTAGACTCGCGTGTAATTCTTAGAGATGTGAGGAACATGGCGCAAATGGCAATGTGTTTGGGCATTCCACGAAAAGTTGTTACTCTAGAATGATAGGCAATGGATACTTTGTTAGTCTTGGTATGGACACAGGTTTTCATGCAGATGCGGCGCTGAAACATGCCTTGACGTCAAAATGCTGTATTTCCTCGCACAGCATGTGGCATTGGTTGTTGCTGGGGTTTCTGAGTGCTCATTGATAAGCCTCACACGACGGCGCAAGTTCTCGAAGCAGGGATACTCTTGCTATCTTGTAACGTAACCTGAAGTGCCTATCATAGATAAGAAGCAGTGGTGGCAAAAAGAAACGATGCTGAGTTGTCGTCTTGGTGGCAACAGAAACACCAACACCAATCGCGAAACAAGGCAAAAAATGAATCATCAATAACCGCAGAAAGAAGCAAAAAACCAATCGACGTGGGCCTGATTCGAACAGACGCCTCCGAAGAGAATAGATTTCTAGTCTATCGCATTAGACCACTCTGCCACCACGCCTTTGCTTATGATAGGTCGTGTGGTGTTGCGGTATATTGGGCTGGCTTGACGGCGCGTGCCGGACATGATACCGAGCTAGTAGTGACAACCGATAGTTGGTGGGGCCGGTGATGTTGTACATCATGATCATGACAACTCGCTGGCTCCTCTTTGATGTTGCGGTAAAGGCGAAAAGAGGAGTTGTTGTTTAGCGAGAAACGTCCTCAGCTGGACACATGTCACCGGGAACCCAGCGAGTGAACGTGGTGAGTCTGAGACCCAACAGTTGTCATGTGGTAACGCCTTGAAGCCCCAAGTTGGCGAGGGCCGGATATGGCCGATTGACTGGTGAGTGTGGAGCAGACATGTGTCTAGGTAGGCTGCAAGGCATGACCGACATTGCTGTCTTTGAGTCGCATACCAGGAGGCAGGAAAAAAGAGACAATGACTAGACACGCTGTCGATCTACAACCATGATGAAATTCACTTCTGACATTGACCTCCCTTTTACCTTTCTCTCCAGCTGCAACCCCAACTCTCATCGCCCCCCGCTGCGGGGATTGACCCGACGGTAACTTTGGTGGCCGGTTAGTGGGAACCCAGCTAAAAGTGCCCTACGCCAATTATTGCTCCAGGCGAGCGCCCCCCTGTAGCTGGCCGATGCAGGCGCCAAACTGTAGGCAGGTAGCCCCAGGTAGCTGACATCATCACTGATCCATGGATTTGCGGCTTGATGGCACTGCGCAGTCATTCCTACGACTTTTCCACAACCCTCGACGCTTTCTCTTCTTCTCCCTTTCACATAATTCCATAGTGTCCCTGTCTTCAGGAGCACGATATGGCTTCGAACAATCGCTTTAGCAACTTGGCAAACCCAAGCAACACTCAATCGCCTGGCACCCCCACCCAACGGCAGGCTGCCTCTGGCTCCGCCTCCGCCTCCAACTCTACCCCCAAGCCCAGGAAGAGAAAGGGACACCGAGGTGGCAAGAAGAAGCGCGCGCGCAGAAAGAGTTTTGCGGCCTTTGACGAGGATGATGGACGCGACGAGGCTGAGGAGGCTGCTGGGGAGGGTTTCTTCAACCTCCCCAAGGCTAATCTGAGCGGCGCGAGCATTGATAGCGAGGCATTGTTAGATCATCGGTGAGCTTGGCTTGCATGAACAATTGCTTCTGTAACATCCCACTAATATGCAACTCAGTGGTCACCACCCTATGCGTCCCAGACGATCATCGACAGTCCCGGCTCCGGTCTCGCCCTTTACAGGCCCAAGCAGTAACCGTCTCCGCTCGATCCCAGCCGTTTCCGCCGAAGAGGAGCATCCAGAACATTCGCAATGGGATGAATCCGCGCCTTTGCTCGGCGAATCGAGGCTACGACGTTCACAGACTGGTCTATCTGGCTACGGTGCAAGTGATGCGGTATCAAGCCACAGTCGAAGTCGTCGACCCTCCAACAAGTCCTCCACGACACGGCTGGGAACTTCATCTGGCGCAAAGGACCGTTACGATATCAACCATCCGCCATCCATGCCGGGCTCTCCTACATTTGGCACCGCCGATCGCATAGAACTCAGTCTAGGGGATGTCATGATACGGGATGAACTCGGCAGTGTCCGTGACGACTCCCCACATCGCTTGATAGGCGAGATTGACGGCCTTTCTGATGTCGGAAGTGTTCTAAGGGATAATCGACCTGAGCTTGGTCGAAGAATGGTGGCTGAGGCTGAGCAGGATGTTTGCTTCCCGGGTCCTGGTATGTCCGAAATGGGAGATGACGAGCCTCAGACACGAGGTCAGGAGCAACGCCAGTATCGAACACGACGTCGTCGCGGTCAATGGCCCGACTTGTCCACCCTGGAAGAATGGAGTCACATGGAGAAGGAGGACCGAACCGAGGAACGTCGCGTCAAGAAGATTACGGAGCCGCAGCTCATCAATGGACGACTCCGCCCGTTGCGCAAAGGCTGGTTTCAGTCAGATGAGGAAACGCCCTACCGGTTCACTTACTTCAACGAGGAGTTTCAGAGCACGATTCACAGCCAGACGATATCGGAGCTTGTCCAGCCTGGCGGCGGCTTTCGAGAACTCTTCATTCCAGATCCTAGACTTCTCTCTGATGACGAGTCTGATGAGGAAGATTTGGACCCCATCGCTATTCCCACCAAGGCTCGCAATCAGGGCTCGGGGACAGATAGCGAGTCCAAGGCTAATACACGCCAACCGTCATTGTCAGCCACTCGTGATACTCTCGAGACCCGGCCTGAAGGAACGACATCCCCCTCGAAAGATCCATTGGCGCATGTGGCCTCGAGAAGCGAATCAGGGCGGGCTACTCCGACGGGCCGCAAGTCAGCAGAGGAAAGCTTATTGCACATCTCACAGGACACTACGGCTGGTTCAAAAGACAAGATCCTGAGATATGGCGAGCGACCAGTTTGGTGGCTTGATGTTCTCTGTCCCACTGAACCTGAGATGAAGGTCATATCCAAAGCCTTTGGTATCCATCCGCTTACCGCAGAAGACATCATGCTGCAGGAGGCTCGCGAAAAGGTTGAACTGTTTAGGCACTACTACTTTGTCAACTATCGGACGTTTGATCAAGACAACAACAGCGAAAACTTCCTGGAACCTGTCGATATGTATGTGGTTGTCTTCCGAGAAGGTGTCTTGAGCTTCCACTTCTCCAAGACGCCGCATCCTGCCAACGTTCGTCGACGAATTCGACAGTTGCGCGACTACTTGATACTATCCTCGGACTGGATCTCGTATGCCATTATCGACGACATCACGGATGTCTTTCAGCCCTTGATACAGAATATCGAGGATGAAGTAGATGAGATTGACGATGTCATCCTCAAGCTGCACTCATCTTCTGATAAGCGGTTGAAGGAGGTCAACTCGAGGCCAGACGACGCCGTCACAACGTCGGATCCTAGTAGTGACATGCTTCGACGTGTAGGTGACTGCAGAAAGAGGGTCATGAGTCTATACCGCTTGCTGGGCAACAAGGCGGATGTTATCAAAGGATTCGCCAAGCGCTGCAATGAGCGATGGGAGGTTGCGCCTCGGTCCGAGATTGGCCTCTATCTTGGTGATATCCAAGATCACATCATCACCATGACTGCCAATCTTGGCCATTACGAAAAGTGAGTTGTATACGTGTATAAGGCCAAGGGACAAAGTACTAACACATGCAGAATACTCGCTCGATCTCATGGCAACTACCTCGCCCAGATAAACATTCGCATGAACGAGCGCCAGGAACAAACGGCCGACGTCCTGGGAAAGCTCACCGTCCTGGGCACCATTGTCCTCCCCATGAACATCATCACTGGTCTGTGGGGTATGAACGTCTGGGTGCCCGGTCAAGAGTATGAAGGCGACCTGGCCTGGTTCGCCTGGATTACGGCTGGTCTCCTTTTCTTTGGATTCGCATGCTACATGATAGCCAAGAGGGTATACAACATTGTATAGGGGCCATTCCTACATCCAGGAGAGCCGAAGCGAAGGATACACACAAGAGTGCTACTTTCAAGAGTTGAGCACACGATACAGCGGTTGGCACACAGTACACAGTCTTGCCGCCCTCACTCTTTTTTTATGTTGTTTTCTTTCTATCTGCCTGTTGGCATTTTCAACCTGTAGGCCCGGAGTTATCACGGTACAGCACTTGTTCGTCTGGAAATGGCTGGTTGGTTTAGGGGGGTTTGGGGGCGCATCCAGACAGTACATCTGGCGCTGGGTAGTTCGGGTTCCCAATACTTTTCGGCGTGTGGCATGGGAGAGTATACATAAAATTGACATGTCTTTTGGGGCGCGAGCCGTAGCAAAAATTAGGCATCTTGGCTATTGTGACTTTCTCCTTGATGGTAGTCTTGAAGATATGCCAGAACACACCTCCAACATGTTCTGTAAGTACTTTATAATAAATCCAAAAATCGGAAACGAATCGCATCGTAGTATCAATGAACATCGACATAGATTAACTAGTTCATGCATGGCTAAATAGATCAATTATATGGGATAGAAGTTGTCAATCTTGCCCACTACCTATGGTCTTCTTTACCCTACATCACCCCTGAAGCTCAGCTAGGATCACATTCAAACCCAGACCATTCGTATTCAAAGTAACACCGGGAATAGAATTCTGTTTCATTTTCTTTTCCGTAAATCTCAGTCGCGGGTATCTGTTCAATCCCTATCCCATAACTGTTGCAATCGTGCCACCTCTCTTACACCATCATGATGATACCCCTCACAATGACCTGGCTTTCAAGATACCGCCATGTTACCCCCTTCTCCTTGGCATGACGGAGTTGTGACCACCAGAAAGCACGTCCAGACAACTGCAACGTCGCATCATATGGCTACCAACCTTCGACCCTACGACTAGCAAATAGTTAGGGATTATGCTTCCGCCTGGACTTTGTAAATCAATGGCCCATATCTGCGCCTGAACGCCTAATACATCCAAATACCCTCCAAGTGCATGATGCGAGATGCCTCTGGCGAGTCTCTTCACTCAACACGACTGGCAAATCACCTTGTGCGAATGTATCTATACATCGAATCACCTCCGCTGGCCAGCAAATGTAGCCCGGAGAGCCAAAATCTGTTGCCTCTCAGCCTCGGGAAGCATGTCGATCTGAGCTTGAGGAAGCTCCATGACAGCTCGCATCAGAGCATCAGGATCCTGGGCAGCCGGCGCGGGCGTAGCGGCAGGAGCGCCGTAGGGTTGAGAAGGCGCCTGATATGGCATATTGGCGACTGGAGGAGTGTTACTCGCTCCGGGGTAGCCAGGCATCGGAGCGGGAGGATAGGCAGCAGCTGGTGGGGGCGCTCCTGGTTCGACGACCGACTGAATAGCTTCGGGGGAGACGAGACCCATAAGAAGAAGAGCCTGGAACACTGCGTATGCCAACTGTGGTGCTTGCTGGAGAAGCTCGGCAGCTCGCTGAGGTTCGTTGGTCGCGAGGGTCTTCATCTGGGAAAGAATGTCGAGGAGCTGGGGAGGTGGGAGGGTTTCAAGAGTGCGGGAGATAGCATCGGTGCAGGTGACGCCGTGTGGAAGCTCCTTTCCGGCAGGCAGAGGAGGGAGAGTGCTTGGCTGGGAGCTGTAACTGGGGCCGGCGCCATTAGATCCGTGTGGGTTATAGCCTGAGCCGCCCTGGTGTCCAAGGTTAGAGTATGAATCTGAATAGAGCTTGCATGCCTAGTACCTGGTCCTTGTCTTCGTCGGTGCTCTTCTGCTCGTTAGAGAAGTCAACGCGAAGCTTCCTGCCCATGATCTCGTAGTCGTTCAGGTTGCGCACAGCTGAGGAGGCCGAGTCTATCAAAGTCGGTTAGAAGAGAATGTATGTCGGCGATCGAGGAATCGTACCGGTATCCGGGTAGTCTGCAAAGCCAAAGCCCTTGGGTCGTCCAGTCTCGGAATCATAAACTAGGCGAAAGCGTTCGACCTTGCCGGCGCTGCTGAAGATTTCGGTGATTTGCTCCTCGGTGAGTCCTGCGAGACTAGTCAGATACAGTATGCCACAAACATAGCTGGCGGCGCCTACCATATGGGATGTTGCCCACAAACACAACGCGAGAGGGTGGCCTCGTCGACATGTTGACTATAGACGGCCGGGAGGCAACAAAGAAGATTATCTCGTATACGAAAAGAGGGATCGCGTGTTTGTCGAGGACGTGCAAGTGCGGCGCACAATATGAAAACGAACGAGTAAACTATCTAAACCGGAATAGTTGGTTCAGATGGCGGTTACAGAGAGAAATGGTGATGGTGTAGGAAAGTTGGAAGAGAGTGAGTGATGGCTGGAATTTCTCAGCCTTGCGATCTGATTTAGTGGACCTACAGCGGCAGGCTGAACCAAAGCTTCCCTTCCACGCAGACCAAGAAATAAATGGCACACTGCAGGTAGGTAATAAGACCTTTACCGGGCAATATAGATATAACTTAGACTAGAATAAATAAAAATAAAAATAAAAATAAATTATATAAATTATATTCTCAAGTCTATATGACTTCTTAGATTTATAATCATAAGCCTTTTATGCTGTGATTCAGTGGATTGAATACTTGCGAAGTGTGCCATTTTTTTCTTGGACCACTAGCCTTCCTTCCCGTCTGCAGTGCCTGACGCATGCGAAGCTCCAATAGAAACCGGAGATTTTCCGACCCAGTGCCTCGAAGCTCGGGATCAATCCCTTTTAGGTTTAGCTCAATTGAAGATACCACGGAGGGGGGACCCTGTTCTGAGGCAGGAGAGGAGGGCCCCAAGCTACGCGCGGAAGGACCAAGAGATAGGTACCGTACTAGGTAGTCGGCCGCAGTTGGAAAAAGGTGGCCTTTAAGAAATGTAAGAATAGGAACAAGCCAAACTCTTTATTCTCGCATTGCTTCAATTCTTCCTCTTTTTTTGCTGCTCGAGTGTGAGGTGCCGGTCCGCAGCCACTCTCGACGAATGCTGTCTCTCATTCACTGCATTTGATCCTTTTCTTGCCCATCTTCTTGTGGTTGCTCCTGAAGCCTGCTCTCCTTTTCAGCTGCTCTTTAGCGACCCGCGCTGCTGTCGCATTCATACCTACCAACTTATACCCGTCTCGAACCTCGTCGCATCCAACAAACGACACGCTTCTCCCAAAATGCCTCCCAAGTCGAGGTTCACAAGGCTCGATGCCTTTACCAAGACAGTCGACGAGGCGCGAATTCGAACCACAAGTGGTGGTATTGTTACTATCGTGTCTCTGATCGTCGTCATCTTCCTGGCCTGGGGTGAATGGTCAGAGTATCGCCGGGTTGAGATACACCCCGAGTTGATTGTGGATAGAGGACGAGGTATGGAATAGCGCCTAGGTCCCCGGGGATAGAACCGCGATTGCTTCCCCGTTGTGACTTTATAACCGCGAGTTGCTGACGTGGATGTGATTTACAGGAGAGCGAATGGAGATCCACCTCAACATCACATTCCCCAAGATGCCCTGCGAGCTCCTGACCCTCGATGTCATGGATGTCTCTGGCGAGCAGCAGCACGGCGTCATGCACGGTGTCAACAAAGTCCGTCTTCAACCCCAGTCCAAGGGCGGCGCCGATATCGACTCCAAGTCCCTCTCCCTCCACGATGATGCTGCCGCCCACCTCGATCCCTCCTACTGCGGTGGCTGCTACGGTGCTCAGCCCCCTGCGAATGCCCGGAAAGCCGGCTGCTGTCAGACTTGTGACGAAGTTCGTGAAGCCTACGCCCAGGCGTCCTGGGCCTTTGGTCGTGGAGAGGGTGTTGAGCAGTGTGAGCGCGAGCACTATGCTGAGAAGCTGGATGCTCAGCGTGAGGAAGGTTGCCGTATTGAGGGTGGCCTGCGCGTGAACAAGGTTATTGGTAACTTCCACTTTGCTCCTGGACGAAGCTTCAGCAGCGGCAACATGCACGTTCACGATCTGAAGAACTACTGGGATGCTCCCAAGGGCAAGGCGCACGACTTCACCCACATCATCCACTCTCTTCGCTTTGGTCCTCAGCTCCCCGATGAAGTCGCTCGCAAGGTCGGCAAGGGAACGCCCTGGACCAACCACCACCAGAACCCTCTTGATGGTACTCGCCAGGATATTAAGGATCCCAACTTCAACTTCATGTACTTTGTAAAGATTGTCCCTACATCGTACCTCCCTCTGGGCTGGGACAGCAAGGGTCTTAAGATCGCCGGCCTACTGCAGGACGACACAAGCCTTGGAGCCTACGGTTACGCCGAGGATGGCAGTGTCGAGACTCACCAGTACTCTGTCACTAGCCACAAGAGGAGTTTGGCTGGCGGTAACGACGCCGCTGAAGGCCACGCCGAGCGCCAGCATACCAGTGGTGGTATTCCTGGCGTCTTCTTCTCCTATGTAAGTGCACTCCGGCGCTTGTCTTGACAGGTGAATCGAAACTGACGCTGGCTGTAGGATATTTCCCCCATGAAGGTTGTCAACCGCGAGGAGAAGGGCAAGACCTTCAGCGGTTTCCTTGCTGGACTCTGCGCCATTGTTGGTGGAACTCTGACCGTCGCCGCGGCGGTTGACCGCGGACTGTTCGAGGGTGCCGCTCGTCTCAAGAAGATGCGATCCAAGGACATGTAAGCAGAGAGTACATAGATGTGATGCAGGGACGAGTGAGTATGAGCAAGGTACAACCAGCTATGGTGAAGGACCTGTGTAGCTATTGTAAAAGTCCAATGCTCCCTATGCATTGGTGGGTTAGGCGTTCTGGAATAGTTGGGAATTTTTAAGGAGCATTATCAAATCATAAGAGGAGCCATGAACTTGATGGCACATGCATCTTGTTCGAGAACCTAGGCCATGGGACGTCAACTGGGGAGAGAGAAGGGTGGATTATAAGATGGGCTTTCACATGTCTCATGAGGGCGGCTATGTAAAACAGCGTCGGATCGAAGACAGTTTCAAATACGGCGGCGGGTGGGAATTGAGATCTGCAAATCACCGACATCGTACCTGGGAGATTCTGCCATTCCCTCTTAGTCAATTGCGCGTACTCGTCCGTATAACCCCTGAAGCAGGGGATCGATCGTTGAAGACGCTGTGGAGAAGAGAAGCACTCAAGGATGGCGAACCTTGGCTTGTGCCTGGCCTTGTGCGAGCACGGAGATTAGTGACGAGATTGTGAGATTATTGTGCACAAAGTCCTCGTGCTCAGGGACCAATCGAGGAGTGCTGTCAGCAGGGGACCATGTCCCTGGATCATGGACAGTTGAGAAACACTGGCGGGATAAGGACCGGGGTCGGAAGCTGGACAGTGTGACGGGTGGTGTTTCATTGGTAGGTGCCGCTGTAGAAGGCATAACAAAGTGAAGAGGCTCAAAATGAGACTTGAATGCGTCTTGACCACTTGATTCTCTGACAGAGACAATGGCTGTAAGATGGATGGATGGCTGTGTAAGAGGACTCAGGAGAAGTCTAGACGGAGTGTCTGATTGGTTCATCTCGGGTGATCGTTCATTTACGATTGACAGGCGAGGGACGGAACGATGGCTGTTAGCGATATCTGCGCTCCCTTGCGAGATACTGTACTACACACTGTCGGGTGGAGGAAGAACTTCAGATGCTGTACAGTACCCTTGGTGGAACGGGTAGATGCAAGATTCGGCCATGACAGTGGTGAAACCGTAGCCACATGTACGGAGTACCTAGCAACCGGTTTGAGGTGTGATCCAATTGTCCTGTCCTGTCCCCGTCCGCTGTCGGCAAACAAAGGGCCGCCTGCGTCATTCCCTGTGCCCTTGCGTCAGGCTCTGTAATACGTGAGCTTTCGTGGCATCCAAGGCCGCACTCCATCTGGCACCAGTGACACGGCGTGGCTTGACCCTGGAGGTAAAGAGAATTATGATTTGCGTCATTCGCTGCGGCTGAAGCAGCAGTTGCAGTGATCCACGTCAATCCTCCGATAAAGACGGAAAAGAAAGACGTTTACGCGTGCAAATTTGCCTTTGTGGCCCGGGTCGCCGTCTTGGTGGACTAGCGCTGGTCATCAGTTGCTATAAAAAACTCGTGAGTGAGAGAGAACTGGGGTCGGGCGTGAACTAGTCGTAATCAAGAGACAGAGGCGGAGGCGGAGGCGCATACAGTACGGAGTAACTAATGCTGAGAGGCGAGGCCTGTTGACGAGACCTATGTTTGTGGCTGTTTTCAAACTCGGCTGGCATGCAGAACTGGGTCTTGGATGGACCGTCAAAGACAACAAATGAGCCTAGCCAGGCGAAACTGTCGCTACATACGTGCGTGCGTACGTAGCACACAAGGCTAAACGAGATCGGAAGAGTCCAGACAGCCAAGCAATCATTGTCTAGACCTCTCTCTCCTCTTGTGCCAGGGGCCGAGAACAGACAGGAAAGGGTAGGGTAATCCTGGAGAGCTGAAAGGGGGCGATGAAGAGAGGCGAGGTTCAGATACCCGACCCGAGGTGAACCATTGACAACGGGAGCCAGCGCTAAAAGATGTTGTGTTGTCTGGCAAATGTAGACCGCTCTCGAGGCTGAGTTTGATCTGCAACGGTTTATCAATGGCCAGGTAGTGCATCCGTCACCAGGCATATGCCTTTCTGACAGTCAGATAATAGAACAAAGATAACAATGAAAGCCCCAGAGCATGTACCCCAGACTGGCAAGTGGCTGCAATAAGACAGGTACTTTACACTGGAGCCATGGAGTCTGTGGAGCCTCAAGCCGGCCGACCCTGGTCTGGTCTCATTGTTTTGCCGTCGTCTTGGGGTTGGGGTCTGACAAGTGAGAGAGAGAGACACGCTGGGAGGCCTTTGAAAGGATGAGAACAAGGGGAGCAAGACATTTGTTGTTGGAGATGGGGGGAAAGCAGGGGATAAGAAAGAAAAACAATGACGACGGGCCGCAGGGTGGTTAGAATGTGCAAAGACGCATGCAAGGCACCGAAATGAGGCGTCGAGGCCGTTTTTTTGCTTGTGTGACCGCGGCTGCTGGTCCTTGAAAAACAGCGAAATTGGATGCTACTGCGAGAAAGAGGTTGCCTTCCCGAGTTGGTAGCCTTGACGGGGGAGCAATAAAATCTCCCTGGGTACGGCTGACTTTGAATCCATCCATATTACACTCTAGAATCCCCTTTACTGTAGACGGACATGGCTCCGTTCTCAGTTGGACTCGGTCCCCGCCCGTCAATGTCAAGTCAAGTCGAACCCTGGTGATGGTCCTGGAGCAGGTGGGACTATTCGAACGCCTCCTTTCGGTCATGGGGGGTGGTCTAGAGGGCCAGCTTATTAGACTTGCCACGAGGGTCGGCGTTGTGCAGCGCAGTGCAGAGCGGGGAGAGAAACATTCAGCGTAATAGTGCAGGTCAAGGGCCTCGTATTTTGGACATGGATTGTCAGTGCATTCGCTGCGCCGCCACGCCCTCTGAGAGAATTGGATCTTGTGCAGCCCAGTCTCAATGTACAGAACACCTCATCAGCACAGACCTAGTGGAGAGAGGGCATCCACATCAACAACATTGATGAGAACATGAGGCGAAGTTGGCGAGATCAAGAGGTTAGCATTTCAAAGCCCCCCCCCCTTTGATAGTCAACTCTCCGCCGGGGCTGGCTGGATGCAGACAACAGCGTAATGCAAGAACCGACCTAATCAAAATGCCTTGTCCTCTTGGAGCGTTGCACAGCACAACGCCAGAGACCTCCCTCTCCCCATCCGGTATCCCTCCACCCTGGGTCCCATCCAAAAGGGACCCGACGGGATCCATCCATGATCCATCACCTCCCTCTCCACTCTTTCCACATCGCATCCATCAATCTTCTGCACTGTAACCAAGGTCTAATAAAGCCACCCAGGGCAAGGTAAATTAGTTCCCTGTTCGCGCTTGGGGGCTATTGCTTGGGGGGGAAGGACGAGAGAGAAAGACTTAGCTAGGGCCGCATGTCTATGCTCTCTACAGATACCTTAGACCTTAATCCTACTTCCCGTCTACAAACACCATCCCTCCTCTACCACGACTCCCCTGTTCTCGCCGCTTCTTCTTTGACTTTGAGTCGTCATTCGCATACTTGGCCGCTCGTTCTCTCGGTGTTTTTCTTTTTCTGTCGCCCTCGTTCTAATACTCGTTCGTGCTTCGTCTCATCTTGGCCCCATCAACGAAGGAAGGGCGTCGCCCCGTCACCCCACGAAGACCCAAGACCCGTCAACAACACCGCCGTCGCCGCATAGCATACAATACATACATAGCATAGCACGGCTCCGTGTTGCGCCGTTCACATCTCCGACAATCTCGAACCCCGTTCTCCGTCTGCGTCGCCGATTTCCTCTTGGTCGTAGTGGCCGTCGCTCGTTTCAACTCCGTTCCATCGAGCTTCTTCGTGGCACTAATCGCATAGCGCGGCCCGCGCAAAGATCCCTCTTCCCCCGCCGATCACTGCTTGGCTGTCTTTCGCCGTCACCCTCGTCTCGCCGTTCCTGACGTCTGTTCGCCATCATCCATTCTTTGTCGACCCCCAATGTCTGCCGCAGCTTTGTAACGCCTTGTTAATACCGGTGCCCCCTGCTCTTTGACAATCGCTCGGCCTGTTCTCCCGAC
This sequence comes from Fusarium vanettenii 77-13-4, assembly GCF_000151355.1. Lineage (NCBI taxonomy): Eukaryota > Fungi > Ascomycota > Sordariomycetes > Hypocreales > Nectriaceae > Fusarium > Fusarium vanettenii. The sequence goes on from NW_003315881.1 coordinate 2,233,568, forward strand.
CATCTCGGATCCTGGTCCTTCCTCGCTGCAACCGAGCGTCAAAGCAACGAAGTAATACAGCCAACTCTCCTGCTACACTCTCTGGTTGCTTTGGTTTTTTGCGGAACTCTCGAGAGGGACAACCTCAGTTACGCTTCCGCATAGCGCATTCGATTTTCCATAATAGTAATATCTGCATGGGCACCAGACTTTACCGCTAGAGTTATACTTGAGAGCGGCCAACCATGTCGACACGACCGTCCATTTTGGACTTGCGATCCGAATCGCAGCATTCGAATATTTCCACCATCTCCAAGCCTCTCCGTTCACCTCGCCTCCATGTCGCCGGCGAAATCCCTCCCGAGCTGTCCCCGTTGGACGCCTTTGCCATGCAGAGCCGGTTGCTCGCAAGGCAATTACAAGAGAGCGCCAAAGAGGGAAACAGGATGAGCCGACTTCCTCCCCTCACAGTCGAGAGCCCTTTGATTGTTCAGGGGCGGTCCGAATACTTTCGGTCCATGTCCCAAGATTCGGGATCTGAGGCTGGTGATCGCCCTGGTTCTAGTTTTGGCCCGAGGACGGATATTGAGCTGGAAGACGCGTTTAGCGATGATGCCGACCGGCCAGTCTCGATGCATCCACGAATGAGCCGCATACCCCCCACTCCGGATGAGGATATACCAGCAGTGCCTGCTCGTGATCCAGCTCGGTCTCGCCCACTGCTAAACCAGATTGACGAGACAGACCCCTTTTTTGGTGCTAGGAGAGAACGCTCACCTTCACCGTTGCGCAGTGAAACTCAATCGCAGTATGATAGGCGAACCGAATCATCTCCTTCTCGAAAGGAAGACGCGGCCTCACTTTCTTCTTACCGGCGACCCAGCGGGTCAATCAGTGGCTCTATCAATGGATCTGTCAGTGGCTCTCCTCACAAGCCGAAGCAGCCTTCGTTCGATGAACTTGGACTCGCGCCTCCTCAAACCATGTTCACGAGGAGATCATCCAGTACCGTTTCCACCCCCCTATTACCTACCGATGAAGAGTCGACCGGTAATATGGCTGGCTCATTCCATTCTTTACCTCCACGAAAACTCTCCTCTGGGAGCGCCGCCTTCAACGGCGCAGTGACATCCCCGGGCATTGGCTCTTTTCAAAGATCGCCTTCAGTGAGCTCGGACACGTCTGCTCTTCCCCGACCGTCCTTCAACTTCTCGAGACCTCTCAGCAGGTCTGGTACGCCTGGTATGGAGTCACCTCTGAGACAACTCTCTTCCGATAGCCAACCCTCTTTCATTTTGGCTGATGACACGGCCCATACACCAGTGAGCATGCATAGCGAAGCCTTTCTAGAGCAACAGCTCGACGACAAAGGCGCACCGTCGTACATTTACTCCAAGTTTTCACTGCCCAGAGGCAAGACTATCCAGCGAGCCGAGCCCTCTGATCATCAAACACAAGCCTCTTACCGATGGGAGCAACCCATTGTTCCTCCTAGCAATGTGCAGCGAATCCACGCTGACGCTCCTCCCTCGCCTCCCACCCGCCCATCCAGTTCTTCAGCCAAGATTGTCCCAGAGGATTCCTTGACACCCAGCAGCCCGATGCCAAGACCATCGACAGATTTGAGAAAGGTCTACTCAGAAACAGCGGTGCCCCCAATGCCGCAGGTACCCTCTAGTCCCGAGAGGCCTTCGGTCGACGACCCGCGATCTTCAGAAGATGCACCTAGGGGTCGAGGCAGGACTCCCGTCTCCACCACAACCAGCGACACCGCTAGCACGATCCGACCACCACCTACGGCTCGGTCTGCGGCTCCCACCGCTTCAGAAATGTCAGCAGAAGAGCATCTCGCAAAGGGCATAGAATGCCATGAGAACGGGTCCCTGAAGGAGTCGACATATCACCTTCGATACGCAGCCCGGCTGAACGATCCTACCGCCATGCTCCTGTATGCGCTTGCCTGTCGTCACGGATGGGGCATGCGGGCGAACCAGAAGGAGGGCGTTGAATGGCTCAGGAAGGCGGCTGAATATGCCAGTGTCGAGATTGCGGATGATGAGGACCAGGTCAAGGAGGGCAAGCATGTCGATGTCATTGAGAGGAGAACTCGAAAGGCGCAGTTCGCTCTCAGCATTTACGAACTTGGTGTCAGCCATATGAACGGATGGGGAATTGAGCAGGATAAGTCTCTTGCGCTAAGGTGCTTTGAGATCGCCGGTAGTAAGTCTATATGCCTCCGCCGCAGATGAGTTGTACTAACCGAGAACTAGACTGGGGCGATGTCGATGCACTGGCTGAGGCTGGCTTCTGCTACGCACAGGGCATAGGTTGTAAGAAAAACCTCAAGAAGAGTGCCAAGTTCTATCGTATGGCTGAAGCCAAGGGCATGAGCATGGTTGGAAACAGCTGGTATGTATCTGCTGAGACAGGCGTCTCATTGTGACCCGTTACTAACTGTCATGCTACAGGATTCACAAAGCCAAGTACGATGATGACGAAGACTCAAGCGCACCCAAGAAAGACAAGAAGAAGGCTCGGAGTAAATCTCGAACCCGAACCATGTTTGGACGGAAGTGAGCTCACGAGCCGCTTTATTTGACACGCCTACCACGATAATGATGAGATCTTCGACATACCCATTTCATCGGAGTTTGAGTTGCACATCGCATTTGGGATTCATGGGTTTTCTGGGAGGAGTATTCTTGTGCTCTATGCACCGACTTGGGCGCAACACTTGTTGATCATACGACATACCACAAGCGCAACGTTGCTCAGGGAGAGCAATGATGTGGTTTGGACAAAGGGAGTTAACTTCGCTTCTGTACCGGGCTTGGATTTTGGGATGGGGGGGTTTTTAGCGATGATTTGATCCCCAGCACTGGCTACGGCTTTCGTGGCCTGGGAGAGGCGATTGCATGGCACCGATTTGCGCATAGCAGATCGGTTGGCTGTTATTATTCTATTCTATTCTTGTAACCTTCTTGTCACATAGAGATAGTGGACATATCCACGGGGTGTAGCTGGAAGCATATTTGGAGCTTGGATCCTTCTTTCAATGCTAGCCAAATAAACAAGCGGCAGCTGTTCACCTCTAAACGAACATCAATGGTCACCTCTTGGAGATCAAATGACAAGTTCAGTGCTCCAGTTTATAGTGTTCCCGGATTGTGTTGTTACATGCCACGCTCTAACCATCTAACTGCCCAAGCATAATCCAGGCGCTTAGGTGTCGACATCCATCTTCTCAAGAGGCACCTCTTCCACACTAACGTACCGCCCGATCTCGTTCTTGGTAATGATCTTCTCGTTCAGCACAGCTGTCGTACCCTTGGGGAATGCGTAACTCTGCAGCTTGGGCTCCTTCTCGTTGGGCTTGATGTAGTTTCTCTTCAATGTCGTCTTGTCCTTGGTGATGACGGCCACATCCACGTTGGAACCAGAGCCCAGATCGTTCCAGATACCCGCCAGGATGGCGTCGCTCGCCAGCTTCACCGCCTCCTCCTCGCTGAGGTCGGGCTTCCACTGAGTCTCGAAGACGCTCATGGCGGCCAAACTACCACTGCCCATGGTGACATAGGGGAGCTTGTCGGTGCTGCCGTGAGCGTGGACGGTGAAGAGGTGGGTGCCAGTGGGATCGACACCAGCGACAACGAGGTAGGCGCCGATGTATCCCTGGTAGCGGAAGAGGTGCTGCTTCAGGAGGGTCATGCAGGTGACGACGCGGGGCTTGCGGCCGGTGGAGAGGGAGTGTAGCTCGAGCTGGGAGGAGATGAGGGCGGTGGTGAACTCGGTGTCGGCGGCTGTACCAGCACCAGCGCACCAAATCTGAGGTGAGATGTAGTGAAGCTTCTCACAGTTCTTGTCGGCGACGATGGGGCCGGATGTGGCTCGGGTATCGGCTGCGATCTATTGATGGGGGCAGTGTCAGTGGGTGATGCTTGAGATGGGGAGCTCTTATCGTCATGACGATAGTTCCGTTCAAGGAATTAAAGCATGCGCCATAGCAGGGACGCAGAAGTACTCACCACTACACCGCCATCGAATATGCATCCAACAATGGTTGTTCCGGTACTGGTGGCCTTTGGCAGAGGGACTCCTCGGGCGTGGAGGGCCGCATTGCGGTTGTAGTTGGAGAAGTCGAAGCCGGGCATCTTGGGTGACGTTGGTTTCCCCGATTCAATATCTCAATTTATGCGTAATTCCAGGCGTTATCGACGGGCACAGTATCGCAGGATGGGACAGTCGTTCGGGCGTATCTTTGTGGTTGGGACGTTGTTCACAGCGACGAGTTGAGGTTAACAAGGCAGAGCTGATGACGAGGCTAAAAGCTGCCTTCCAGAGGCAGAGGCACGTCGTTGAGCTACCCCAGGGACACGCTCTGATTGGACTGTGGCGCGCAGGTAGAGGCTGGTAGTTGGCGGTGGCTCGAGCTTCGGCACGTGATGATAAAGCTCCAAAAAGTCACTGCAGTCGAGACGAGGCGAACTCTTTGAAGCAAGCAGTTGCGAATTTCGTCGTGGAACATTACCTTGCTCCCAATTCACACTCAATTTTTTCTTCTTTGGACATCATCGACAACGCGCCCCAGATTCTGGTTAACCATCAGTCTCGATCCATTGCTTGCTGGGCTCCAGGCGCTTCAGCTGGCCAATCACGATTATTTGCTGGCCTTCTCACTGAGCACGTCCCCTGACCTACCACCGCCTGCCTAAGCCTTGCGCGAAAGCAAAGCAAAAGCTCCCCCGGTCTTCCCAGCCCACTCCATGCGAAGGACAAATTTATTGAATTCTTGGTCCTCTTCTCCAAGTCAAAGCCGGCTACTCTGCTACAGTCATGGCTTTCGGCTTCGGTAACTCTGGAAACTCCATGCTTGGGGGCGCCGGCGGAGCAGGAGGGCTGACTTCAGGTCCTGATTTGGAGACTATCCAGACAGAGGTGAGTTTGCGCTTGTGTTGATGGCATCTTGAGGCTGGATTTGTTTTGCTCGCCCATTGAGGCCATGCTAACCACTTGCGCCAAACACAGGATCTAGGTTTTCTCACCATCGCCGGCGACGCCAAAGTTCGTCTGACCTCTGCGTGGTCATCTCTTCCATCTTCAACCGCGTCGCTCCTGAGTGTTGCTTCGCGAAAGGGTCTCGTCGCTGCTGCCGGTCCCGACCAGGTCATCATCGCCACCACTGCATCCGTCCGAAAAGCATTCGAATCAGAAAAGAATGGCGACTCCGACATTCGCGCATTCGAGCCTCAGCTCAAGATTGCCATGCCCATGCGGGTGTCGCAACTCGCCTTTACCGCAGACGAGAACTACCTGATTCTCTCAGCTGAATCTGGTGGTGGGTTGGCCGTTTACGAAGTCCAGAGCCTCCTCTCGGGCTCGACAAACTCTGCCTTTGAGCTGCCGACGAATGGCGAGACGTTGCGAGCTATGGTCCCGAACCCGACACCCGAGAAGGCTGAGCTGTGTGCCATCGTAACCACCAGCGGCAACTTGTACATGGCGAATCTGAAGGAGCGTCAGATCAGCAACCCTCTCAAAAACCAGGTCAGCTGCCTCAGCTGGAGCTCCAAGGGCAAGCAGCTGTGCGCGGGATTGGGCGATGGCACAATAGCTCAGATGACGCCGGAAGGTGAGGCTAAGGGGGAGATCCCCAAGCCCCCTAACATGGGCGACTTTCATGGTAAGCGACTTCAAGAATCTAACAAGACTACAGTAAGGCTAACATCCAGATAGTATCATCTCTTACTTGGCTGGAAAACAACCTCTTCCTGTCTATTCACACATCGAACAATGAGTCTCCACCAACATCCATTTACCACATCATCACGCGCCAACCGCCAGCATCTTTCAACTTCCAAAAGCTAACGGATCCCGTTGAGCCCTTTGGTTCAGAAAAGACTCCTCACCATACTATTCTACGACTTCGGGACTTCCCACCAGCTCTCCAGGATCTTCTCATCGTCTCTTCTACGGCTGCTACTGAGATGGGTGTATTGAGTCGATCCAAGACGGCTTTGGCTACTGATAAACCGGCCGACTCCATCACCGGTGTTTTCACTACGACCGAGTTTTTGGATGACACCAAGAGACCGACTCTCCCTATGACCGACTCCATGGACGACTCGACACCCGTGGGCGTTGCGCTGGACTTGTCTGGCACGGAAAAGGTCTACAAACCCATCCCTTCGGATGTCGAGCTGGAGGAATCACCAGGGCCCCTTCCTGGATTTTGGGTTCTGACCCATGAGGGTATTCTATGCGCGTGGTGGGTAGTCTACAACGACTCCATCAGGCAAGGCACATCTTATCCTCATCTAACTGCTGTAGAGGGCTCTGCTGCCCCTGCACCAGTTCAGGCGGCTCCAGCAGCAGCAGCAGCACCTTCTGCATCTCCGTTTGGTAACGCCTCCGCCTTCGGCTCATCAGCTGCCGCTCCCGCGTTTGGCTCGTCCTCTCAACTTGGACAAAAGCCTTCGCTTTGGGGTTCAGGAGGCTCCAGCGCCGCAGCCCCCAGCACGGGTGGTGCTGTGTTTGGATCGAGCGGCTTCAGCAACGCCGCACCCTCTTCCGCACCAGCTTTCGGCAAGCCCAGCGCTATTGGCTTTGGACAGTCGTCACAAATGGGCGCGAAGAGCTCCCCTTGGGCGGCTGCATCAACTGGAACGGGATCGACTCCTGCTTTTGGACAGTCCGGCTTCTCGAGTTTTGCGAATAACAACAACAACACCAGCCCCTTTGGCAAGGCAGCCTCATCTAGCCAATCAGGTGCCTCTGGAGGATTTGCTGGTTTCGCCAGCCAAGGCGGCTTTGCTTCTGTTTCTAACAACAACACCAGCAACAGTGTATTTGGCAGCGGAGACAAGCCAGCAGCAAGTCCTTTTGGCTCTACCTCTAAGACAGAGACAGCTTTCCCCTCCAAGCCTGATCAACCTTCCAGCAATCCATTCGGCTCCACCCCTTTCAAGCTAGAGAGTTCATTCAAGCCGGATGGATCTGCCAAGGACGATGTTAAACCAAGTGGACAATCCTCCATGTTTGGAAGTGGGTTTGGTTCTGCTCTTAACGACGCTGCTAGCAAACCCGCCATCACCACAACTGCGGCGAAGGATGAGGATATGGATACTGCTCAGACGCCCCAAGAGACTCCCGCTAAACCCAAAGGCTCGTTATTCCCTACGCCCCAGAGCCCCGAATCTACCACACCGACAACTACCCCAGCGCCCTCCAAGTTTGGATTTGTTACCTCGCCTGCCCCCCAAAGCTCTGTCTTTGGACAGCCTTCCAAGTTTGGTTCGTCGACATTGTTCGGTACCAAGTCAGAAACCCCAAAACCCGGTGGCTTGTTTGGATCCTCATCCTCTACACCCAAGCCTGGAGGTCTTTTTGGATCACAGCAAAACACGCCCAAGGCAAGTATATTTGGATCTCCTCAGACGGCGGCCAAGACAACCGGATATACGGGGATTTTCGGACAAAAGTCAGTTCCAGATGCGGACACACCAAAGGCCAAGGTGGAACAAGACGCTCCCCTGCCTCCTGATACTACGAGCAGGACCGCCTTTCCTCTTGGCGATTCGTCTTCTTCATCAGCTACTTCTGCTGCTCCTAATCCATTCGCAGTGGCGACAGCTCCTGCTAAACCCGAGGCAGCTCCTTTGCCGCCAGACTTCATGTCAACGAGAAAGACGAGCAAGTCTGCAGACTCGGCGAAGTCAAGCGATGCTACAGACGCCCCATTGCCGCCCGACTTTGTCAATGTGTCCAGGCCCTCAGAAAAGTCGACGGCTGCACTAAGTGCCCCTTTGCCGCCGGATTTTACCAAGCCGGCAAAGAAGCCAGACGATGCTCCCTTGCCCCCCGATTTTGTTCTTCCCAAGGTCCCCTCAAAGGAGCCTTCCTTTGTGCCCTCGGTTCCCGAGTCAACCGAGGATGAGAGTGATTTGGAGGATGAGGATGAGGATGAGGATGACGACGATGGCTCCGAAGGTAGTGGCATCGACGTTGCCAAAGATCTGAGCCCAAGCGTCAGTGGCCTGACCCCCACGCCAGGTTTTACTCCTCAAAGCTCGTTTGGTGGTCTGGGCGGACCTGCCCTTGGTAGCAGCAGGGCCAACCAAGAATCATCCCGGCCCCTGTTTGGTGAAATCAGCCGCAATGCTCCCTTGTTCCCACGCCCGACTGCGACCAGCCCCAGGTCCCCTAGCCCGGTTCGGAGTGCTATACCAAACCGAGTGATGAGGTCGGAAGCTATGAGGTCAGTGAGTGCCCCCGGAATGGCATCGCAAATCCTCGGACCCAGACAGTCTCAGATGGGGGCTTCTATCACAAGTAGGGATACCAGCGCGCCGGAGGATCCCTTCATGGTCCAGCACCGGAAGTTGAAGGCGAAACAGGAGGCAGCGGAGACCCAGCCTCTCGTGGATGAGGAGGATGACGAGGTGCAGAAGATTCTTGCATCTGAGGTTGAGGGCAGCTTGACGTTGGATGAGTTCGTTGCTCACTCCAACGTTGCGCCTCCCGCCAAGGAGAGCATCCCAAGCCAAGTCGAGGCAGTCTATCGAGATATTAACTCGATGATTGACACGCTCGGCCTCAACGCCCGCACTGTCAAGTCATTCATCAAGGGTCACACTGAGGAATGTAAGCAAGGTGGACGTACCAAGGATGACCTCGAGGATCCCGATGATTGGGTTCTTTGCGAGATTGATGAGCTTGGGGAAGTTCTGGACAACGAGCTGTACCCGGATCTTGAGGATGGTCGTGTTCGTGACTTGGAAGCTAAGCTCGACGCATGCCACGAACTGACAAGAGATATGCACCGCCTACGGGCTAAGCAGGAAGATCTCAAGAAGATCCTCATGATCAGGACGGACCCTGACCAGGCCGAAGTGACACGGTCTATGCCGCTGAGCGCGGAGCAAGCAACACAGCAGAACGAACTCAGACGGGAGTTTGCCAAGTTCTCGAAGCTTGTTGCCGAGGCGGAAGAATCGCTGACGCTGCTCAAGACACGAATTGCATCAGTGTCGAGCGCTTCAGGCAAGGGCAAGACAGCCGTGCCGACGGTGGACGCCGTGATCCGTACCATTACCAAGATGACGGCCATGGTTGAGAAGCGAAGTGGGGACATTGATGTCCTGGAGAACCAGCTGCGCAAGGTCCATCTGGGCGGTTCGAGCCGAGAGGGATCCCCAATGACACCTCAGGCAAGGAAAAGCATCATGTTCTCTCCTGATTCGACGCCTGCGCGAACTCTTCGTCACAGTTTCGCGGGCAGCATTTCCCTGGGTGCGTCGGTGCGGGCTACCCCCCCTCGCAAGAAGCTCAGTGGTTTCAGCCGGGAAGAGAAGGGCGATCTGATGGAGAAGAGAGCGCGCAGACAGGCTGTTCTCCAGAAGCTGAAGGGGAGCGTCGAGAAGAGAGGCGTCAATGTATGGAACATGGAGGATATTGAATAATGGCAAGACTGGGATATGAGTAGAGAGAAGTTGAGGATGAATAGCATATGAAACAAACGAAATAACCAAGCAACTGTAGTTTAGAGCTTAGATAGTGTATCAATTGGTCGGGAGAAGCACTCAGCTAATGTATTCTTTGGATTCTGGACTTGTCCCGGGTTAATCAAGTAGTTGGAGAAAAAGAGAACGGTTTGAGGTTATCAAAATGATGTCAAGTTTTTATTAATTCCTTCTTTCCTATTGCTTGGCCCAAAAAACACCTGACTCCATGGGTATTCATCCCCAGACATTAATTAAGATACATGATGCGTATGAAGCCGAATCGTCGACTTAAGAGGTAGTGGTAGAGGGAACAGATCGAGGGACGGCAGGCTTGGACTCGACAGCCGGGGTCTCAGTGGGCATGGTGCGAGGGATAGCAGCCGTGGGCGAAGAAGGAACTCGGCAGTGGTCCTTGTTCTTGTGCTCGGGGTGAGTTCGAGGAGTGTAGCTGAGTCTTGTTAGTATTGCGAGTGTTTTGATTGGAGCTGAGGTGAGGGGTGAATTACTTAACGAAGGAGAGCATCTTGAAGGTTGTAGTGGGTTGGTTATGGTTGTGTAGTTGATTGAGGCTTTGAGTGTCTTGATTGTCAAGGCTGATTGATTGCTTTGATGGTGATGATGGATTGAGTGAATAGATCGACACCAAGAGGGAACCAGTCAGGCATTATATACTTTTGGAGTCTGGCAGAAATCTTTCAAGGCCGGACCGGTTACCGTTCTGGTGACTCCAAGGGAGCCCTCTACGTATGACCGGCATCGCATCTAGGTAGTACTCTGCTGAGGGACAGGGATAGGCTACTGGAAAGCTGGGCACGGGACTGACGTCGTCCGGGTTGCCCGGACAGGGAAGCGATGGGGGGGGAATCTCTGCTCCTTGCAGCGGGGGATCAGAGGGTGCGCGTGACGCCTTCTTGCTTGCGCAGTTGCTCGTCCGTGAGATCCTTGCCCAAAGAGCAGCAGCCCAGGGGTCCCAGGTTCGCGGAGAATGCTGGGGGTGGTAGTGGGCATGTGCTGATCTGAAAAGGCCGGCCCGGTGAGCGGCGAGTACGGAGTACCGTGGCCGTATAAGCGAGAGGCTCTGCTTTTGGTTTCTCAGGGATCTCTATGGTTTTCTTTTCTTGTTCGGAGGCGAGGCCGAAGTCGCAGTTCTTGATGAGAGCAAACACACCTGCCAAGTATGAATCATGACACTTTTTTTATCATGGTTATTATTTGATAATTCAATTCTGCGATTGAGTGATTGACTGCAATCTTCATTCCACACTCTACATGATTTGACACTCCACATGATTTGACATCTGCCCCTCGACTCACATCGGCCCATTCTTTCTTCACTTTCAAAAACTCCGGTCGTCCTTTCTGGTGGGGCTGCGCCGGTCCGCTTTCACATTTCAATGGGAACAGCCACCGAAGCTTAGGCCAAGGTCACCGGTCGTCGGTCTCGGGGTGGGGCCATGTCTGCGCCGTGCTGCAGTGGGTCTCTTCCTTCTGCTCCTGCCTTTCTAAATTTTTATGTGGGGACATTTCTTCACCTTGGTTCACCTTGATTTTTTTCACCGTTCACCGAGGAGGGGCATCTTTCAAAAAATTGTTTGGTTCTGGTTTCTCTACCCAGCCATCACACCCAAACCTGCCTGTACCTATATTCCAAACTCGCGCGAGCGCATAGTGATTTCAAGATGCATCCCACACAGCAGGCTGCGTGGAGGAGGGCTCCCGATGCGGAGGAAACTGCGCGCCGCCAGGTAAAATGTCAATTGGTCCCTCTCAAAGTTGTAGGTCTAACTTTTCCATGCGACAGACCGTCGGTATCAACAAGGAGACGGTGACCAATATCTCTTCGACCGACTACCCCGGACATCACCCCGGCGAGGACGCCGCCTTCACCATTGAGCGGTTCCGCGAGGGCTTCTCTGTGGGATTTCACCAGAACGACCAGTTCCTGTCGTCCTTCTCCCTCGTCGGCATCGACGCCTCTCTCGCCAACGCCTTCCGCCGCATCCTCCTCGCCGAGATTCCCACGCTCGCTGTCGAGAACGTCTACATCGAGAACAACACCTCCGTCATCCAGGATGAGGTCCTCGCCCACCGACTCGGCCTCGTCCCCTTCAAGGGTGGCCGAGAGGGCCTCCGCGACTTCCTTAAGTGGTATAAGAAGCCCGAGCCCGGAGAGGACCCTTTCTCAGGCTGCTTCGACTACAACACTGTCCGCCTTGAGCTCAACGTGACGTGTACCGTGAACCCGGACGCCTCTCCCACCGAAAACGATCCCCTCAAGGCCTACAACAACGCCCACGTCTACGCCCGCGACATCGTTTTTGTACCCACGGGGAGACAGGCCGAGTACTTTGACGGGGAGGACGCCATCGCCCCGACGAACCCGGATATCCTCATCGCCAAACTGCGCCCGCGCCAGACCATCAACCTCGCCATGCACATGCACAAGGGCATCGGCGCCGACCACGCCAAGTTCTCCCCCGTTGCGACCGCCTCGTACCGCCTCCTGCCTACTATTACTATTACCAAGCCCATCCTGGGTGCCGACGCCGACAAGTTCGCCAAGTGCTTCCCTCAGGGTGTCATTGGTCTTGAGCGTGTCACTGCCGAGGAGGCTGCGCAGGCTGGTAGCGGTTACGAGGGACACGAGGGCGAGACCAAGGCCGTGGTGGTGGATGCCATGAAGGACACGGTCAGCCGTGAGGTCCTGCGGCATGAGGAGTTTGAGGGCAAGGTCAAGCTGGGCCGGAGGAGGGATCACTTTATCTTTTCCATCGAGAGCACGGGGCAGTGGGACAGCGACGAGCTCTTCCTCGAATCTGTCAAGCACCTCAAGCTCAAGTGCAAGAAGCTTGAGCAGCAGGTCGTCAACATGGTGCGGTAGTCAAACAGGGCAAGCATGCATGCGTGGTTCTTGGGGAGTCTTGATTGTTTAGGTTGTTCTCTATTGCGGCTGTATCATAATCGTCTTGTCTTGTTGCTGCTACTTCATCTTTTTCTTGCGGTCTCTACGGTTAGATAAAAAGGAATGATACCATGACCACCTTCTTCATCTTCGCCAGTCAATTCTTCTCCATTTCATCATGACAACTTATCGATGCTCACTCCTTCTATTCTTCTTGGTTGTGTCTGCGTCGTCAAGTCTTTTCAGCATCATCATGTCCAACGCCCGAAAATGCCCAAAATATCCCAAACGCCGTGTCTATCTCCTGACCCCCCCAATCACGAACTCGTCTTGAACTTGAGGAAGAAGTTGAATTCGAGGGGGAATGCGGGATCGGTTACTACAATCTCCTGTCCTTCCTCAAGGCCAAGTTCATTGAGTGACTTGTCTAGGTTGGGACGTGTCTGCTCCTCTAGGCTAGGTGGGAACTGCATGTACAAGGTCTTGCTCTCGGCGCGGATGGATGGCTTCTTGAGCTGGGCCTCGGGCCGTATAGCGAACGAGTCGATAAGGTCTTGTAGAGTAGTCTTTGGGTCGACTTCGAGAGGACGGGCTTGGCGTCCGCAGACGGGGCAATCATCCTTCTTCTCGTGCTTAAAAGTATAAGTGTAGATGCTATCGTTGCCCGAGTACATCATATAGTTGGACTCGAATCCCAAACATGGAGCCGAGCCGGTGGCAATCTTGAAGGCCTCGTTACAGCAGGCGGCAGCAATGATGGCATTGGTGGATGCGATGGCCGGGATAATGTTCTTGATGGTACCTTGCGTTAGGGAATACGTCACGCCTGAGATGCCAAACTCTTGGGCGCGGATCAGGGCCTTCTGGAACAACCAGGTGACGTGCTCCGGATCATCCTTGTCGAGCTTGGGGAACGGCTTCTCCTTCTCCCAGGCAATGACATGGGCCCACTCGATGCAGTGCTCGGGCTGTCGCGGGATCGAGGCGATGGTGCAGAGCGGGACGGCTGCACGTGGGGCGTGCATGTCCAGCTGGCACTCGATGCACGAGGTTATTGATGGTATGATGACTCTGGCCTGGCCCTTGAAGCCCTCGGTGCCGCCGTCGATGAGTGGCTTTATCGCATCGGGGTCCTTACCCTCCTCCGCGATGGACACCAGCATGGCGTTGATCCACCGACGCGCCTCGATGCTGTCCAGGCCGCAGATGATGAGCTGGAACTGGTTGTAGAACTCCTCGTCAAAGTCCTGGATGCGGTTGTTGTGCGCCGTGATGGACACACCCTTGACCCTCTTCTGTACGAACTCGGCGGCCACCTCGGCCTTGTACTTTCCGACATCGGACTTGCGGAAGAGGAACTGTCGGTTCAGGTTGGAGATGTCGATGGTATCTGGAGAGCGCCGTGAGCTGATGGCCATGTCAGTAGCGGTGGAGGGGATGGCGGACGGACCCATGTCTATTACGTGAATGTTTTTGAATCGCGACATTGCGAGGTTCTTGAGGATTTCACATCCTAGGCCACCAGCGCCGCTGTTATAGTCAGTACGGGTACGGATCGAAGCTTGGGGGGTATAGACTGACATGACACTGGCGAGGTTAGCACGATAGCTCCAGATAGCTCGAACGGGACGACTTACAGAATCTTGAACTTGTCAAACTGCTCGAGAAACTCGGGACCGGTAGCATCGGGGTCGGTATAAGGGCCTGGATTTCGACGAATGTGGTTGAGATACTTCCTATGGTTGCGGTCAGCAGGTGATGGATGGTCGACTAGGTAGCTAGCTCCCTCACCATCGTCTCTCTTCAACGTCGGCCGCTGAAGCAGGAGCCGCAGCAGCAGCGGGTTCTAGAGTATCGACACTCATGGCCCAAGGATTCCAATCGGGCTTTCTAAAGATTGAGGGGGAAATCAGGTGTAGGAGGTGTAAGATGGGGGAGATGGTCGAGGTGCACAAGGCAGAACAGATCTGGGGGATCCGTGCGTTCGCGGGGAGCATCACGATTGCTCCAGGTGGCACGGTGAGCTTCGGTGAGCGTCGGTGAATGTGGGGTTGACAAGTCTTGGGTTGACGGTCTTTACCAGGCAGGAACAGGAAGGAATGACGACCATATATAAGAAAAGAGAGAGAAACCCCTTCATTGTTTGTTTATTGTTTTGATTGAATTCTCCACGGATTTACAACTTTAATCCTAAATCTACCGATATCAAGACCGTTCAGGAATTAAACACGGAAATACAGCCCACGAAGTACCTGCAGTAGAAGCTTCTATTGTGGCTGCCCGTGGCTGCAGAACGCTCACACCCCACCAAAGCCCACTAAGGCTCCAGCATCAATCACGGCCACCAACTCCAGCGTAAACTTGACTTTGTCAACTTTAGCACTTTATTTGGATTTAATATTTCTACCCTCACACAGCATGAGACCTTTCTAACAACGCATTGGAAGACCTCGGGCATTTCTTACGCATAATCAATATATGGTTTGCCAACCGTCACCATGGACGACCTTCTCACCCCCGTCAGCACCACCTATCTCAAACCTCGAAACGAGCCTCAACAGCTCCTCACAGAAGTGAAACCGATCATTGAGCATAAAAAGATCACTTCCATCTCGACTTTGGATGAAGCTTTGGACGCTCTCAAGAGCCAGCCGGATTACGACACTCTCATTGCAGTCTTGAAATTCCTAAATGGTGACAAGCCCGCGTCCGACGGTTTCTCATTCCACACTCCATCCCCCAAGAGCGCCGCCATCGTACACCTTCTAGTTTCCGAGATCGTGCCAAACTACTACGCACTGCTTGTTGAAGGAGCTTCCGAGCACGATGAGTTGGAGGAGGAACCTCATATTGAGCTCCTGCTGCGCTGCCTCCGCAGCTCAACAGGTCTCAACGCGACCATGACTCAGATCAGGGCTCTAATTCAAGAATCACGGCTCGGTGGAAAAGAAGAGAAGCGCAGCGATATTGCTCTCAACCTCGGAATTCTCTTGGATATGCTGGCTTCTCTCCTGCGTGGCTTCGAATCGATCCGCGACATATGGGCCTCGTCAGTGAAGCGGCTTACCAATGCAGGTCTTCAGAGAGTTCAGTCGCAGAAACTTGGCTCTCTACTCACAAACGGCCAGATCGTTTCCGTCTCTGCCGAGGCCCTTGAGATTGTTGGGCGTGGTCGAGTACGTGACGAGAGTCAGTGGATAGCTGATGGACTGTCGTATAGCAGATGGATGGGAAACAGCATTGTTTCATGGGTCAAGTCCTCACCCGGGACCGAAGAGATAACATTCTGCTCTGATCTGTTTCAGAAGTCATTATCCCTTCATCACTCAGGTAAGTTTGTGTAGTATGCCTATGTTGATCCCTTTTGCTCATCATGCCCTAGAAACTCTCAACAAGATTGCCATTGATGGGCTTCTCCTTTCTAAAGGAGCCCCCCCTGCTTCTTTTGTCAACCTGGCCTTCAGCCAAGCACGATCATCCAAGAAAATCCTCCATCTTGTTCTCCAGCATATTTCCCAGAAACATCTCAGTCATCTGGACCTGGGCGACACATCACCCAACGAGAAAATCTCTGCGGCTGCAAACATAATAAAGCAACTAACCCTGGATGATGAGACAAGAAAGAACATTCTGATAGACTGGTGCGCCTCATTATCTGGTGCTGGACTCGGCGATGGCATCGGTATCCGTCGTGCTGTGATAGCTGCCCTTTCACAGGACCGAGATGGTATTACTACTGTCTTGGAGAAGTCTCTTGCTCAGTTCGGGGATGAGTTGTACATAAAACATGCGGCAATACTACAGCAGGATGGTAAGGTATACCTATCCAAACCAGTAGAATTTGAAGCACTAACAGTTTCCAGTTCATACTCAGATCTTGCTCCTTGCTGCTGGCTATGTGCACAGGCTTTCGCCAATCAAACTGACTCTACTCATGCGAGCAGGCTCATACATGACCACTATCTCCAACAGAATCGGTTCAAGTCAGGCCAGAGCGCAGTTCCTTGGTCTGGTTGTGGGAGAATCCCTCTCGGCTCTGATCGACGACAACAAGAAACGATTGGATTTCAAGATGGAAGAGACGGAAACCGAAGAGGCACAGCAGCTCAAGAGCCTCACAAAGGTCTCTGACGCTATAGGGCCCATTGAGCCCATCCTATCAGACCCTGCAACAGAGACGTTAACCCAGCCTCGGAAGTCTACCACAAAACCCAAACCTCTCCAGAAGAAACAAAAGCAGAAGAAGAAACCTCTCATCGCCGAGGTCAAGCCAAAGGCTATCATTGAGGAGATCGGTTCTTCTGACGAAGAAGATGATGATCTCGCTCCCTATTCCAAAGACTCTGACCCCGAGGATTCCGATGACGATGCTACGCTGGTCGAGCGTAACAGACCAAAGCCTCCCGTCTACATTCGAGACCTCATCACCTTCTTTAGGGACTCGGAGTCGTACGACAAGCAGAAACTCGCCCTCCAAACCGCCCCGGTTCTCATTCGCCGCAAGGCAAACTACGGCACAGAGGTCAGCTACCATGCCGACGAGTTGGCTGGGCTACTCGTGGGCATACAGGACAAGTTCGAGATGGACGACTTTCAAGATCTGCGGCTTCAAGGCATGATTGCATTAGTGGTCTCCCAACCCAAGACCATGGCACCTTGGTTCGCTCGCACATTCTTCGAGGGCGACTACTCCCTTTCTCAGCGAACCTCGATCCTCATTACCATTGGTCTATCGGCGCGTGAGCTGGCTGGCTTTGAAGTATCTCAATACCAGTCTGCTGCTGCTTTCCCGTCCAAACGGCTCCCTGAGAAGATGGAGCAGCTCTACCTCGAGCCCTCTAGTAGCAACAGCCCCAACGCCCTCCCTGCCTCCCAGCTCAAGGCACTTCCGTCCAATGCCCTTGACAGCATCTCACAGTCCCTTACCTCATCCTTCCTCGCCCCTATAGCCGCAGAAGCCGCTGACGCCAACACGGGGCCCGATATCCTAAAGCTGCAGAGCTTCACGGCACGTTACAAGTCCAAGACCAAGTCCAAGCCTCGTGCGCGCGCCATCCCCAACACAACGGCCGCCCTCCTTGCGTCGTCCTTTTTCTCGCCGCTCACGGCTCACTTCCAGGTCGCCCTCCGTTCTGCGAAGCCCATCGTCCTGAACCCTGCACTCCTAGCGCTATATCTGCAGACCCTCGGTATCATCGTCCATGCCGCGGGCCCTTCAACACTTTCACTTCCTCAGTTGACGGCGGAGTTGTGGGATCTGCTTCTCGGCGTGAGGGTGCATGTCTTGGGTGATCTTGGTGCTACGAAGGGGTGGCTCGTAGCCATGGCTTCACTCTTGGAGGTCAACGGCGGTGACATGCGTCGACTCTGCGAAGCGCAGGGCAGGGAGGTGATGGAGACGAGGGAATGGGTAGCCATGGTATTCGAGAGAACGAGAGGAGAGGACGGCGGGGAGGAGAATGAAGTCAAAATGTTGGCTGCGGGTGTGTTGATCAAGTTGGGCGAGGCCATTGAGAAGTATCAGGCTTTGTTGATGGGAGACATGATTGGGTTTCAATAGGTGGTCGGTTTCAATAGGTGGTCCAAACAAAGAAACCGGCGATGAGATCAAGACTATTATTGAGGCATTCTATTCGTGATTAAAATTCATGATCATACGTCATGTCATGCAAGACGGCATCCGTCCCGGATCCAAGGCCCAAAGATGCTACCAAACTCATTCCGAGCATGACCAAATTATTTCACCTCTCCTCCCTATCCTAGCTCCATGATGCAAGCTGTAGTAGATCAAGGTGTGTCGCCGATAGACTCGATCCTGGTCGTGCTGGCTCGACGAATAGGGAGGCCTGACAGATATGTATTCGCCTGGTTGAGATGGTCGCTGAGGCTCATGGCCATGCGGCGAAGTTCCTCCTTGACCTGCTCAGACGAAGCCTGACCCTCCATCACCTGGGGCGAAGGCGCAGTAGGAGCAGGTGGAAGGAATGGTCTTTGCTGGTACGCACGGGGGTAGTCATCTTGAAACGCTGATGGCGGTTCCTGTAGAGGTGACGGTTGGCGGGGGATCTCAGCGATTGTTGGCTGGGGGGTGAATGACTCGGGGTCCGTATCCGCGAATTCACTCAAAGAGTATGGCCTCTCGCTGCCGTTTGTTTGAGCGGGTTGGGATGGTCCTTGTGGCGGTGGCTGCTGGGCTTGGAATAGTGGTTGTGGTTGCTGGAATGACGGCTGGGGATCATGCCGTTGCGTGTCGTTGAGAGAGAGATCCGCGATGGCGTTGGCATACTCCGAGTCATCTGATACATAGATGGATGGTTCTCGGATAGTATTGGGCATCACATAAAGGGAGGCGTGTTTCTCCAGCTCGAACGGATTCGCTCCGCCCATTTCTGAGCCAGCTATCGAGCCCACGTCCGAGTGTGATGTAGATGGTCGAGGATAGTCATTGATGGGATCCGCCAGACTCATATCCAGATCGATGAGACTTCCTGACGACGCTCGGTTGTTTATTGGCGAAGGAACTGCCAGATCATTAAATTGAGAAGACGGTTGAATTGGCTCAGTGGGCGGGTGAATGAGACGGCTGGTGGTCGGCCCCTGGTCATCGTTGAAGGGGAACCTGAACATCTCCGGGTTCGCAGAGGCAGGAGGAGCCATGGATGGGAATTTCCAATCTCGAGTCCGCCGATTGTTGTTCAATTCTGGATCACTGAGTGGCGGCTTGTTGTAAGACACATCGCCAAAGTCGTAGTCTGTCGATGCTCTAGGATCCCCCGCCCGGATGGTGTTCATATCAACAAACTCGGAGAGGTTGCTCCCGTCCAACGACGCGTCAAGATCAATCAGAGATTCCCTCACGCCCTGGGACTGGGACGAGTCATCTCGCAGGGGCAAGTCTGAAGCCGGGGGAGGAGGAGGAGGGTAGTCTAGGGAGGGAGGAGGAAAGCGACCATAATACGCTCGGGAGTTGTCCTCGTAGTTCGAAATGGTGTTCGGATCAAAGAGCTTCTCCAGGGGCGCCTTGACCGAAGGGAGATGCGGGGGAGGACGTCGACGCGACTTTGGCTTTTGGGTGCGTGAGGCATCGTCATAGCCATCTTGCCTGAGGTCGATACTGGACCCATAAACATCATAGACCGCTTGGTCATTATCCATCTTAAGGACTTGTTGATCGAATGCAGCGGTCGTACTAAAATTCCACTCATCGTTTTCGTATCCTGTCGGCGCGAAATCCGAGGGCCCCTGAGCTCCTCCTGCAGAGAAGAGAGATTTGCGGTTTCCGCCCTTAGCCTCCCACAGCTTGTAACCCTTGACCAGCTGAGCGAGAGTAGATGTTGGGAACATCTCCTGCGTGTTGTGTAGGTATCGGTGATGTTGGACCTCCTCGATAGTTGGGCGCTTCTTGGGGTCGTCCTCCAAGCAATACGCTACAAGGTCCTTGAGGCCCGGCGAATATCGATCACCTTCGAGGCGAGGGATATGTTGCTTCAGATAGGAGCCCAGCCTGTTGAAATCCATGCCAGCCGCCACATTGGGCGGCAAGCCCGAGGCAATCTCGTAGACCATGGCGCCAAAGGCCCAGATGTCAACTTCAGTGCCGTACGAGGCAGCAGGATCAAAGAGCTCGGGGGCCATCCAATGTGGTGTGCCGATGACGGTCGAACGCTTGTCAAACTTGGTCTCGATAACACCGGCAACACCGAAATCGCAGAGTTGAACGTCTCCAACCTCGGTGACGAGAATGTTGGCGCACTTGATATCTCGGTGGATGATACCTTCCTTGTGTACCCAGTGGACTGCCTCAGCCACCTCGCGCAGGATGGGTATTATCCATTTCTCTTGGAGACCACCGGGTGAGGTTGGCTTCATGAGGGTGGCCACACTGCCTCCAGCGCAGTACTCTGTGATCATCCACATGGACTGGCCTACCGGCAGAGCCTCGATGACATGGTTGATGTTCTTGGCGCCCGTGTCGCTCAACAACTTCAGGGCGCTAATCTCCTTGAGCAAGTCGCTGTATGTGTCGGCGAGCTTAGGGTTTGGAACAGCAGTGTCACTCTCCTCAATGTCGATAATCTTGACAGCGACCAGTTGGTTTGTTGTTAGAGAAGTGGCCTTGTAGACGCGGCCGAAGCTGCCCTTGCCGATGAGCTCCGATAGGCGATACTGAGGGGGGTCCTTTCCGGTCTTTGAGCTCTGCTCGGTGACGAGCTTTTGCATCTTCTTGGCATCTTCGATGGCCTTTTGCTTGGTGACGGAAAAGTCCGGGCCTCTAACCTGGAGCGACGCCATGTTGATGAGATCTTGGTGCCCGTCTGGGGCTGGGCTGCCTGAGCCGGGGAGAAGACGGACTTGGGGCCTTGCGGCGTTTGGCGGGACTAGAGAGCTTGGGGAAGGACAGTTTGGTTCACGTCATGGTATCCTTAGCCTGATCACGTGTCGCTAAGCCGGACGGCCGTGATCCTTGACCGGAAAACGAGAAGCGAAGATGGGGGTGGTGTTGAAAATGAGATCGTTGAACATGTTGGAAAGGGGCCACTCGCTCGACGCTTGTCGTTCAGTGTCTGACACGGCACGCACGAGCCTCGTGTCACAGCAGCCGCCATCTTGGTAGCCAATAGGCGGGCGATGTGGCGGTGCACGACGAGTCAAGGTGGCTAGTGAGTGTGCCAGCACAATAGAAAGACAACAAAGAGACGGGACGGGAATTGTCTTCAAAACAACCCCTGGCTCGAATTTTACGTATTAGTTCCCCTCCATTATCAGCTCTGGCCTGAATCAACTTTTTTAAAGTTCTCTCGTGCTTTTACCCAATTCATCCACGCCACAGTTGGAACCATCATGCAAGCTAAGCTAATCCTCCCTTCAGCGCATGAGCCAGCGCAACCAACTATCGAAAGTGCCCTTCTTCGCATCGCTAGTGCAACCAGCAAAAAGTGCAATGAAAGGCAGCGGACTAAAGAAACTTCGCGTCACTTGGAGGCAGTGTGATACCAAGGACACTCTGGAGCGGGCCCCCGGGCTACGCAAGCGTAACCAAGAGCTTTAACTCCGAAAGCAAAAAATTAAAGTCAACTTGTTTGGAAGGGCGTTGAAACCCATGCCAGGGGTTAACCTGTGCAAGAACAGATACTACACTTGATCTAAGCCATATGGCAAAGGAAGCTGAGGAGGAAAGAAGAGAGTGCCAGAGTTGGGCGACGTGAGGGCTCTTTTATACTCGGACACATCGTCTGTAAAGCCTTGGATCTGAGGATTCAAGTACAGGATATGACGATCCCACGTCAATGTCAATCATTCTCGTCGAATCGCTTCAGAATCCTTCCAGGCCGCAGGCAGCTGCCTAGTCAGGGCTGAGACGGGTGATCATCGCTGCCTGGAGTTTCCATTAGAAGAGCTTCCATGTAAGTGGGGATCTACAAGCGTACCCGACAAGGACCGGACATTTGAAGGCCACGCTGACCCGGGATCTCGTTCGCCGACGGGTCCCGTCCCAGGCCCAGGGGTTGGATGGGATTCGGCCGATAAAGAGGATCCAATAGTCCAGTGCGCGATGGCGCCCGCCGTCAACTAAACAAGTAGAATCGGTCATATTCGCCAAAGAACGATACGATGCCCGAGGCTTGTAGATAACCAGAAGCTGTCCGTGCGCAACCGAGGCAACGCGCCACGGAATGACACTGAAAGAAGTCTGTTTGATCGCGACGTTTATCGAGCCTCGAGCTCATGGCCACATGGCCTGACAAAAGACATTCTGCAAATGTCTCGGGCTGGTTAGCGACGTGACATACACAGGCTGGTCCCCTGTGTAGATGCGCCTTTATTTCCACGGGCTGCGAAACAAGTCGGCGGTCATGGCCACCAACACACCAACACACGTCCGGGTATAGCCTCTTTTCCAGCGTCAAAGCACACCTGCAGCCGCCTTTCCCAGAAAGACAAGGCTTGAAACAGAAGAGAAAGGGGCTTCACTTTTTGAGAGCCTCCAATGGCTATCGGTCCCGTCCCAGCTGAATGGACTTGGCCAACACCAAGCAAACGCCAACCGTTGGTGCCAGTTCGGAATGAGCGATCCTTCTCTTGATGGTTACTAATCGAGGGCGCGAGGCTTTATCCGTCGATTACCTCTCGGCGGTGTGACTGGTTTCTGCTGGTATGGCCCATCTGACCCATTCCAAGGTGATGGGTAGTGCGGCCTGAGAAGAGCATCAAAGTTGGAAGCAATACCGAGACCATCGAAAACACTACGGGCATGACAAATATCGACTTGAGTTGTTCATCGGTGGTAAGTCCCGACGTCGTTCGGGTTGGCGTCATGCATTCATTTCCTTCATCACAAGCAAAAGCGCCCTCTCTCTACTAAACAAGCTCCTCCCAACGGAAAGCCTCTTCCATCAACGCCATCAGCTCCCAAGATCGCAGTCAACCTGGTTAGTCCCGTCAAAGCCCGGCCCCTAGCCTCGACTCCCCGCGACGCCGATCTCATTCCCCACGTCCGTGCCCCCCTTTTTTCCCTTTGAGATTCACGAGTCAGTACCTGCATCTTCATCGATCCCCCTGGCTGGGAGTGTGTGAGTGCTGAACGGTGCGTCGGTGATAGGTTCGAGCCACACCTCGCCTCGCCATCGGATGCTCGGCTTACATCTGGCGCGAACTGTTGGATCGAAAGGCCTCTAAAATGCTACTACCGATACGGCAGCTACCTTACTGTAGCTAGTCCTGCCCGGGAGGTGGGAGGGCGCATGATTGCTGGATCCCACGCTCAGGGTCGTTCAAGTATTACAGTAGGAAGATGCACAAAAAGAAGCTTGTTCCGTGTCGAGGCTTGAGTCCCTCGGCCCTTTTCGTCTGTGTCTATCTTCAGTGTCCATCATTCAGTTTCCCCATCTCCTTCTTGATGACTGCCGGACTCCATGCAGCCCGAAGCCCAGCAGCATCACCACCATCATCATGGCAACCGCAGGTGAAGAGTACTTGAAGGCGCACTCGGAAAGCGAGTCCATCGCGCCTCTGCCATCCAGCCTCCGCAACGGTCTCATCGCCATCTCCGTCTTTGCTCTGCTCTCCTTCCTCCTCGCCTCAACTCTCTTTCTATACTTGACCTACAAGCTCCTGGCATGGCACATCCAGAAGAAGAATCGCGCCGACAACATCGCAAGAAACATCCCCGACCCTGAACCCGTTGCCGACTTTACTTATCAGGAGGGGCCGTTTGGGCCTCAGGGGCAGTCTTCGAGGGCAGTACACGGCCAGAGCGCTGAGCGCATCAAGGCTGCTGGAAACAATCCTCCCAACCAGTTCCTTATCCTCGTCTTCAACCTCATTATTGCCGATATGCACCAGGGCGCTGCCTTTCTTCTAAGCGTTACCTGGATCCAAAGAGGCGGCATCTTTATCGACACTCCTACATGCTTTGTTCAAGGTCTCTTTGATTCCAACGGGGACTTGTCATCGAGTTTATTCATTACAGCCATTGCCGTTCACACATATCTCTCGGTCGTTAGAGACTATCGACCACCCCAAAGGGTCTTGTATGCAGTCATTATAGGAATCTGGATATTTGTGTACTCTCTCGCCATTATCCCTTTGTTGGCCACCAACAATGGCAGAAATGTCGGGGGTTACTATGTTCGCGCTGGCCCATGGGTAAGTTACCTATCAAGAAGAGCACTCATCGATTGCGACTATACTAACATAATTCAAGTGCTGGATTAACGACGCTTACGAGAACCTTCGACTACTCACTCATTACCTCTTTATTTTCCTTTCTCTCGTCACAACCAGTGTTCTCTACATCGCCATATACATATCACTTAGACGACAGGCCAAGGGAAGCGCAGAAAAAGACGGCTCGAATAATCGTGTCAAGTTCAACCATAACCCAGCTTTCCTCGTGTACCCTCTGATCTACGTCATGTGCACTCTTCCTCTCGCCCTCGGCCGTATTGCCACCATGGCTGGCGCCCACGTTCCTATGGGATACTACTGCTTCGCCGGAACCCTCATCGCCAGTAACGGATCCTTTGATTGCGTGCTGTTCGGCACGACCCGACATGCCATTGTCTTCGGTTCCAAAGACGAAGTCGATATTGAGGACACGGGCCTCGAGACCTTTGCCTTTATGCGTACCCCTGCCAACCGATACGGCAACACTGTCTGGATCCAAGGCGGAGAGTCCCATTCCGACGGCATGGGAGGAGTTGGGGGATGGTGGCAACGGCTGGGGAGCAGGTCTGACAAGGTATCAGGAGCTCTACGCACCCGTACCCTCAGCCAGGAGTCTCTGAGGAGTGCAGCGCGCAACGAGATGGCCATCCAGATGGACGTGGTCACATCCGTGGCGGTGGAGATTGAGGTGGACAAGGATAGAGATCCGAGATTCCCTGACCCGTCGATGAGCCAGACTCCATCGCTGAGCAGCGGGGAGAAGCATGTCATAAGGAGTTTCTAGGGCAGGCCTTTGTGACTCGCTCAGACCCCATTCATTATCTGATTGAGGGTAACGAGACATGCCGTATATAGACCGAGAATGTCTGTCCATACATACCTAGATACCCAACATTCTGTTCTCTTGGATCATATCATACTCAAGATCTAGTCTTTAATCTAAGCAATTTCTATATACCAAGTCTTCCTCTAAAAAGTCCTGTGAAGCCTTCTACCACACCACACACTCTGTCTGGATAAGCTTACTTCTGTCACGAAGATCCCTTTAGCCTCTCGACCATCTTGCCATGCACCCCTTTCCACCCATCTTCGCACGAACCTTTGACCACACCCACAAGCAATCTAGAACACGCAATGACGACATCCTCGACGATCTCGCACCTCCCATCCTCTGCCTCCTCGATCTGCCACACCGTCTCCAGCACCATGCCCATCGGACCTCTCATGCGGATGAAGACCCCGCTCTCAAGGTTAAAGAACTCTGCATTGCTGACAACGTCGGAGTCCCAGAGGCCCGCCGGCAGGGCATGCACTCTGTCTGTGATTGAGTAGCACTTGGGCGAGGCGACGACGGGCTGGCCCCCGGGAGGAGGCGCAGGAGCCGGATCCTGAGGCGTCTGCAGAGCCTCGAACTTGATCATGTGAGGATCGCACTTGATGAAGAATTCGTGGTCGTGCAGCATCTCGACACCCTTGGACGGTGGGATGCCGGCGGGGATGGCTGAGACGTGCCGAATCTGGGCCGTGGTCCGGAACATGTTTTCCTCGAGGGAGAAATAAAGAGGCGTCACGGACGTGGCAAAAATCTCACGTGGCTGCAGCTGTTGGAGGGAGGGCTGGTTATGGTTTTGCGCGGGCGTTTTGGTGTGTTGATTGCGGGATGATACTGTACAGTTGAGCCAGTGACAGGTTTGGAGTTGGAGGGTAGAGGCTGAAGGCAATGGATGGCGGCGGAGGTGACGCCCTGGTTTTAAGAGCGAGACACATCATAGCGTCCTGTAGCGCATGGTAGAGTAGCATTTTACCAAGGTTAGAGGGCATGGGGATTCCAGTTTCATGGGACGAGAGATGCAACCCTCATTTCCTCATGTTTGCGCCTTGGTGGTGATTAGCTACAGTAGCTGCGGCTGCGGTTACAGCCCGGACGGCTATTGTCTCGTCTCGTC
Organism: Fusarium vanettenii 77-13-4; assembly: GCF_000151355.1. NCBI lineage: Eukaryota > Fungi > Ascomycota > Sordariomycetes > Hypocreales > Nectriaceae > Fusarium > Fusarium vanettenii. The sequence continues at coordinate 2,259,562 of NW_003315881.1, forward strand.
TGAGCGTCCATGCGTTTGATGCTTCTCAACTCTTGGCGGCACGGGTCGAACCGCAGTGATTGTTGTGAGGATATTGTGATTATGGCGGATAAGATTATTGTACGAAAAATACGAACTGCATTGGACACTCCAAGAAGGACTCATATTAAGGGTACTTGCTCTTCTGTTCACTTCTCATGATGTCCAGGTCTGTTCAGACTTCAAAGTGGCCATTGCTTCTTCGCCAAGGAATTCAACGATATGCCATGGCTGAAGGATACAATGAATCAAGCAACAAGGCTTGAAAAGATGCGTAAAGTAAATCTGACAATTTCTCCCCATCAAATCAAGGGATAATAGCACAATTTCATTGCCAGGAATTATACACGTTGAAATAATTGCAGTGCAAATGGTTGCTTACGATCGTCAGGGCCTGTCATGGCGATCCCTTAGATCAAGGAGATGTCATGTGACTTCGCGATTCCCACTTTGCCTCCCAGCGCGGTCTCGCGTGTAGCGTTAACCCCCATCCCACTTTGACTGATTCTCGTGCTCCTCGCAAGTTGTCGTGTCTGCCTCTTGGGCTTTGATCCCCATCTCAATCCTTCCCGATTAGGATTTTCTTGGATCTTTCATGCAATAATTCAACGCCCCTCGTTTCCGCCGCTTAAATCACCCTTCATAATGGTTACGTCAACCAAATCCAATCGATCCCGCACTCCGAGGAAGCCCGCTTCCAACTTTTCAAAAAAGCCCGTCAAAGCCAACAAAAGCATCCTCAGCTTCTTCAAAAAGGAAGGGAAGCAAGAAACTTCGCTTTTCTTGGGTGCAGCACCACAATCCGTCGATGATGAAGACATTTACACTGCCGACGACACGGCTCGATACAACGAGGATGAATCGCCCAGCAAGAGAAGGAAGCTGAGCGAAGAACCCGAGAAGGCGACAAAGAAGGAAACCATTATAAAAACTGAGACGGTGGTCACGGTGGACCAGCCCTCATCGCCTCCCAAGGCAGAGAATGGTTCACGGCCGAAGCAGCCCAAGCCCAAGATCAAGACCCCTTTCGTGATGGACTCGGATAGTGAGGACGAAGGCGAGGACGAACCCGAGACAAAAACCGCCGACAAGGAAACTAGAAAGACTGCCCAATGTACAAAGATACCCCCAAATCACGAGGTCCAAATGGACGGTTTTGCTAAGGACGACAACAAGGACGCAGAAAGCAGGACCCCCACGTTGAAACAGGACGACTCGACATACGAACAATTCGACCACCTCCAGGACATCCCCGATGAAGACCTACTCGAATTAGACGACCTCGAAGGCGAAGAGACACGTGAGATGCGGTTCATGAAGGAACAAGCCCGGCTCGAAGCCGAAGAAGCCGGGGGCGTCGAGCATGAAGACTTTGCAGACGACACCCTCGATGATGGTTCCATGATAGAGAGTTGCCCCATTTGCAACGGGAGTCTGGCCGGCATCTCCACGGACGAAGCAACTCGACATGTCAACTCTTGTCTCGATGGAAACCCAATCCCCTTACCAATCAAGGAGACTCAAGCCCCGAAGAAGCCACCCGAGCCCTCCAAGGCAAAGTCGATTGAAGTCATTAAGAGGTTTGAGCGGGCTGCTATTCCTAGACCCGGCCAAGCCAATCCTTTCAAGATGAATCCCTCAGGCTCCGCACCTAAATCAGCATTTGCAAAGCTCATGTCAAACAATGCTGAGGATTCGGCATGGGCAGAAGCTGCTGCTGCTGAAAACTCTTCTCGAGGGAAGCAGGCTTATGAGAGGACGTGCCCCTTTTACAAGATCATGCCTGGCTTCTCCATCTGCGTCGATGCCTTTCGCTATGGCGCTGTCGAGGGTTGCAAGGCGTACTTCCTGAGCCACTTCCACAGTGACCACTATATTGGCCTAACAGCGAAATGGAGACATGGGCCAATTTACTGCAGCAAGGTTACTGGCAGTCTAGTCAAGCAACAACTTCGAACAGCAGAGAAGTGGGTTGTCGAACTTGAGTTTGAGAAGCCCTACGACATCCCCGGAACCGATGGGGCATCGGTCACCATGATACCTGCAAACCACTGCCCAGGGAGCTCGCTGTTCCTCTTTCAGAAGAATATGAGACATGGAATAGGTAGTCGAGTTCAGCGCATCTTGCATTGTGGAGACTTTCGGGCTTGTCCTGCTCAAGTCCAGCATCCACTACTCAAACCAGAGATCGTCGACTCCATCTCGGGAAAGGTCAAGCAGCAAAAGATTGACATTTGTTACTTGGACACAACATATCTCAATCCTCGTTACTCGTTCCCGCCCCAAAACGACGTCATTAAAGCCTGTGCCGACTTGTGCGGATCAATGTCGCCTGACCCTGATTGCAAAGATGATGTATGGGAGAAAAGCAATGCCCAGGGGACTCAGGGCGTCAGCAAGTTCTTCAAAGGCCCAAAGTCGAACGAGACAGGGAAAGACGGTGCCAAGAAAGGTCCTCGAAAGCGGTTGTTGGTAATATGCGGTACCTACTCGATCGGCAAGGAACGCATCTGCATCTCCATCGCCAAGGCATTAAAGTCCAAGATCTTTGCATCGCCTGGAAAGATCAAGATATGCAAGCAACTCGGTGACCCGGAGCTGACAGCTCTGCTTACTTCGGATCCCCTCGAGGCACAGGTTCATATGCAGATGCTAATGGAGCTACGCGCCGAGACTCTCCAGGAGTATCTCAACAGCTACAAACCTCACTTCAGTCGCATCGTGGGTTTCCGTCCTAGTGGCTGGAACTTCAGGCCTGCCGGCAAGGCTATCGGGGCGAATACTTCACCTGGAAGCATCCAGACAGAGCAGATCCTTCACGGCAAGGGTTGGCGAACCCGTTTTGGATACAAAGACTTTGTGCCGCAGAGGGGTAGTACCAAGGAAGCCATGTGCTTTGGCGTGCCGTACTCGGAACACAGCAGTTTCCGGGAGCTGGCCATGTTTGTCATGAGTTTGAGGATTGAAAGAGTGGTTCCGACAGTCAACGTGGGAAGTGAGCAGTCTAGGAAAAGAATGAAGGGTTGGATAGATCGTTGGATGGCAGAGAGGAGAAGGGGAGGCATTGTAGTGCCACTCATTGAAGGTGAAGATGATGAGAAGATATCAGAAAAGGATTTGTGGGATGGTAAATCGGGCAAGGGAGGGGGAGCATATTGGTAGTGAACTGTGTAGAGTAACGTGTAGAGTATAGCCTCGTTTGGCCATATAATGTCTCGTCATGAAAGCATCACAAGCACGGAATGGGAAAGAAGAGCATTTCATTATCCATATCAGGAGCCAACGCCACATGAATCCCCCTTTTGCCACACCAAGTTATCCATGCACATCTCCCTTGTTGGGAAATCTATTCCATGACACGTCGCTTTGCTTTCATAATACCCCGTTTACTTGGCCTTTGCCTGCTGAGCTGCAGCTTCTACAACGCATCTAGTCAGTCTCGTCTCGTCAACAAAGATTCAAGGCGACTTACCCCTTCGGGTGGCATCTTCCAGCAGCTGCGTGTCCACCGACGCAGCGGGGAGGTGAACATATCTCACCACGGAACCACGGATGAAGACGTTCTTAACGGAGCTCTATCACAGAGTTAGCGCTATAATTTTGACAAGAGTAAAGGGGGCGTGCCATGTGTGGGTACTTGAGCTCTTCGACAACCTGGATATCGTCAAGCTTGATGTTGAGATACTGGTCCACGCTCTTGAGGATGCCCTTGAGCTGGATATCGTTCTTGAGCTCGACCGTGACCTCATGGTCGATGAGGGTCTTGAAAAAGCTTGAAAATTCATGTCAGCATACAAAAAGGTATGGGGGGTTACGCTGGGAAGGGGGTGAATGAGTACCTGAAGAAGAGCATCTTGTCGGTGGGAGAGAGGGTGAGTGAGAGAGAATGAGCCGGGGTTCTTGAGCCTCGCAACGCCTTGGCCTCACGTTTAAATGGGGTATCTGTCCGTGTGAAAGAGTTATAGGGCCTTCTTGATTGATTCACGGACTTTAACGGCGTAAAAGAATCGTTTAGATGAGGACGCGGGCGGTTTAGTTGGTTGGTGGTGCAGGATCTCCATCATGAACGCCAGGCACACGACTGGTATGGTCACGTGACTATATCAAACTCTCAATCACCTCCCATCAGGGCATATCACTCAAATCAAGTGGCAATTCAGATTAAACAAGCAAATGAGACTCGGTATTATAAATACAATTTCTACGCTTGGACTTCCTATTGTTAATTCTATCAGGCATTCAGTCTACTCCATATTCACTCTGTAGTTACACAGTCCTTGAACAGGACAAACCGTACAACTCCCCTCCGCCTTGATACACCTCCCCTGGATGCGGACAAAACATCTCAGGAACACGTCAAATGGTGTTTTTCTTTATGCAGCAGCGAGTACCTTGTTTCCCATATGCACACCCTCGCTTTCCAATATAGCTCAGCTGGACCACACAGTAAAAAAGCGCTCCCCGTGCCCCAGTTCATGCGTTGCGCTACGTTATGTAGTTAAAATCAATCGAGATCCATGCCCCCCTTTCCCAACGCCATGCAAAGCCCAGTAAATGGTGGTTTTTCACTTTCTTCCTTTCGTGATTTCGTGACATTAGAGCCATGGCGGATTTAGGCCACGTAACGGTACAGTGATGGCATGCCGTCCTCGTCGGGTCGCTCCAGGTACTCTCTCGCGATGAGATCCTCAATGCGCTTCTTGATGAGGGACACTTCGGGTCGGAACCGGCCAGAGAGCTGAGTGAGAACTTCGCTGACGAGCTGTGAGTGGCTGAGTTCCTTGCGGGACCTGTATCTGGTTAGTATGTTTGTATGCGTGGTCTACGACACCAAATACGTACTTCATGATTCTCACAACTGCCGCGTCGACAATGTGAGCTCTCGTCTGGTTGTTCTTTTCCTCAGTCTTCTTTCTCTCGCTCGTATCCTCAACCTTGGATACTGCATTGATGATGGGCGCCTTGATTCTGATCGTCTTGCTCTGGAAGGAGGCGTTGAAGGTGAACTTGTCAGTGGGCTTCACCGACTTGGACAGGGGCTCCTTGGCCAGGACGCGTGATTTGGGCGCCACAGCGATGGCCGTCAGAGTTCGCATAAGATCTTGGGTCGAGATGTTGGTTTTGGCTTGAATCTCCTCAAAGCTGAGAGACTCGCCCTCAGCCAGGTCGTTGAAGAGTAGCAGAACAACCATACCGAAGGTTGGCACGTTGATCTCATATCTCCGCTCCCGAGCCAACGGACCAGATTTGCCAGGGATAGCTGGGAATGTACACTTGACATCGGCGCTTCCAGTTGTGCCAATCCAGGTGAGCTTGCGTCCGTTGCGGTTGGTAAGGTAAAACTGCTCGAAGCTCGCCTGCAGTCGTTGCACCTCAGGTGGGTATTCGCACGTCACTCGGGAGCCCTCACCAATCTGTGCGGTTCGACCCATAACCTCAGGAGGCCAATAGTTGGTCGTGAGCACGTTGATGTTGAGATCTATGACCTTGGCACCGTCACCAACGTTGCGGATGTGGTCTCGGTAGCCACTGCTAAGATCAGAGGAAGTGGCCAGGTCTCTGAACATGCCCTCAAACTTGCTAGTGAACTGCTGGCCCATTTCTTGCTTCATCCGAGAAATGATTTGTTTTTCAACGTCATGGCTCTCCGACTTTGCGTGGAGAAGTCGTCGTGCCAGGTGTCTCTGGTAATACGTCTGGAACAGGTCCCTATCCTGCAGGTACCGAATCAGAACAATTGCCTTTTCAAGGACGACATCAACCTCAGCCTCCGTCTTGCCCTTGATGCCTCTCTTCAGGTTATCATCGATAAACAACGAGACGTATTCAGAGCACCGAGAAAACATGTTGATGAAGTCGGAGAAGCTCTTGGTAAGGGCACTCTGGATGATCAAGTCGTTCTGGAAGCACTGTGCCCAGAGCGCATCAAACTTGTCCTTCAGACGCAACACATCGTCCACCCACTTGACAGCAGCAGCTGTCTGCTGCGCAGCAGGGTTCAGAGTCTTTGACTTGTCCCCTTCGCCACCTTCCTCGCCTTCACCATGGCCAGCCGAGAAGTCGGTGCTCTTGAGGTTCTTCTCAATCTCCAAACCAAGCTCAACCACACGGTGTTGCAGGATCTCCTTAAGTGCCGTCTTCTTGGAGTCGACTCGCGAGATAAGACGGTAAAGGATAGAGAGTTCGTCAATCTTGTCGTTGTCGATCATCCATCTCAAACCACTTCCTTCCAGCGCGAGGAACTCGGACATGTGGGCGACAATGAGCTCCTGGTCGATGGTTTCCGTAACCTTTGGTAACGTCTCCAACTCGATCGTAGTCCCGCACCGGTCAATTTCCTCGTTTAGTCGCTGCTGCGTGTGTCGAAGCCAGGTACCAGCGTCTGACTCACGTAAAAGCTTCTTGCCTTCGGCGGCATAATACGTTTTGCTGTTGGCGAGGAATCGAGGCTCGAATACGGTGAGGTATAACTTGTCGTTCTCGCTCTCCTCTTCAGTTTCGTAAAGACAACTAAGCATACGACTGCAGCTTCGAACGAGGTTTCTGTCGATAATATCTCCCTCACGCTCCATATCGATCTGGTCGAGGATGACGGATATCAGGATATCAATGACGGTATCCTTGGTGTTGGAGTTCAGGCAAGAACGTAGGATATGGTCTCGGAAGAGGGCGATGGTGGTGGCGAAGATAGGTACTCGCTGTGCCTCGAGATGTGAATAGCCTCGATCGAGGTACATGAGAATATCGGCCGTCATGTTCATCGACATGTTGTGATCCTCCCATGTGTCTCGTAGTCCCTTGAGGAACTTTTCTCCCGTTTGACGTCTCTCGTTGACCGACGTCACCGATGTTCGCTCGACGCCGATGTTGATCAAGCTGGTGGTGACGAGGTCTCGGATCTTGGGGATAACATGGTCGGCAAACCACTGTTCTTCGAAAGCCTTGACCCGATCATACAAGGCCTCACCTTTCTTCTTAAGAACAATCTTGTAGGCTGCGCGATAGAGTTCTTCGAAGGACAGTCGACTGCAGTTCTTCTGGTGGATGTCACGGAGGGCCTCCTTGAGCATGTTCCAGCAAGCCTCAAAGTCGCCTCCTTCGTCGCGTTCGTTCGGCTGTAACGGTGAGGTCAGCACACTTCACCCAAGCACATAGCCTCCTCTTGCACAGGTCGAATTCTTGACATGTCCGTGGAAGGGCGCTTTCCAGACTTACACGCACGATGCGACGAGGGGGACGAATCCGCCCAGTTCGTGCGCCAGATCCGCCTCTTCCGGATATCATGTTGCCGTGCCCAAGATCTCTCGAGATGTCGTCGTCAAGTAACAAATTAAGGCAGGCAGAGCGCGTTCGCGTGGCTCGGTTTGACTTGAACTCAGAGAATAGTGGGGTAACGGTAGAGGGGAGTCGGTATCGAGGCGGGGGTAGAAGGGCCGCTGCGCTGTAGGCAAAGAAGCAAGAGAGAGTCAGTTAATGCAACGGAGGATTCTGACCCCGAGTATCCAGAGGATGGTCCAGGGGGAGAAGAGGAAACTCGGGGCTCAGGCATCAGGCGAGCTTCGTGAAAGATGACATGCTCAGGATTGACGAGACGAGGCTACAATCCAATTTATGGGTGGCCATTCGGTCTCCAGCAGGTCCACGAACTGGGTTACTGAGCGCCCCAATTAACTTTGGTCCGGGGCAGCATGTGGGCGCTTGCCCGAAGCTCAACCGGTCACGTGGGACCTCTCAAGCAGCAAACATCGACCTCCCTTCCAACAGGCAACGTCACGTGCACCTCCCCAGCTCCCGAACCTTGATTTTTCCGACCGACTTTCTCGACGCCGTGTTGCAGCCTCAGCCTCACGCCGAATCACGACGCGCGCGAGACCCAACCTCAACCGACCGACTTTTGAGCATTCACCACTCAACATCTCTTAGCGGCTGAAGCGCATTTTACACTTATAAGCCGCCAAGATGAAGCTCGTTCGGTAAGCTCAAACTCCCCTTCCATCTCTTGCGCCGCGTCGCGCCGCAGTTTGGAGATTATGCTGAGCTTACTCTTTCAAGCACGAGCTCTTGGGCTAACATGTCACGACCAGATTCCTGATGAAATGCGCCAACGAGACGGTGACAATTGAGTTGAAGAATGGTATGGGAGCAGCATACCCCTCATTCACAAACTCTCGGGCTTAACACTGACCTTGGTACAGGCACCATTGTCCACGGCACCATCTCCTCCGTCTCTCCCCAGATGAACACGGCTCTCCGCAACGTCAAGATGACCATTAAGGGCCAGGACCCCGTCTCCCTCGACACCATGAACATCCGAGGCTCCACCATCCGATACTTTATCCTCCCCGACTCGTTACCCCTCGACACCCTCCTCATCGACGATGCGCCCAAGCCCAAGAACAAGGCCCGCAAGGAGGCCGAGCGGGGCGGTGGCCGAGGGCGCGGCAGGGGTGGTGGTAGGGGACGTGGTCGCGGCCGCGGACGGGGAGGACGACCTTAGAATGGCTACACGGATGGGATCAATGGTCACACGAATGGGTATACAGACGGAGGGATGAATGGGAGAAGGTCGAGTAGGGCTTGAAGAGATCGGGACCGCGGACGGGGCGCGACGACGTGAGGGGTTTTATCAAACGGTATCACGACGATATCAACTATTCACCAATGGATTGGCGTTCGGGATGCTTGGCCCTAAAAACTGTATGAATCATCGGCGGGTGGGTATCGCTTGTTTTGGTATGAAAAGATATCTGAATACATGCTCTTGCACGCCTCCAACCCGGCATCTTCTCCGCTATACTTGTTACTCCGCTGGGTTCGCATAGTCTCGCCATATCCGCACGATCTGCAGCTTTTCCCAGCCAGCTTGCTTGCCGCTGGTGCCCACGGTAAGAGTCCGCCACTCGGGTCCGAATCTTTGGATGCGCTGCTTGACCTCTTCAGGCTTGTTCTGGGCACAGAGGAGGATGTAAGCACATCCGCGACGGGAGAGGACTTGCGGTAGCCCTTCAATAAGCCTGTCGGTCGTCTCCATGCCGTCCAGCCCACCAGCGTACGACAAGGCCAAGAGGTATGAGTCGTCATCGAAGGAGGGTTTCGCGCTCACAGCCAGATCATCCGCGACAAACGACTCGGGCCGAGCAGGCATCTCAGGTGTAGGCACATACGGCGGGTTAAAGATGAGGACGTCGACAGAACCCTCACGCAAAGGAGTGACAAGGTCACCCATGCACGAGCCCAGGTACAAGCCGTGGGTGTCGACATTGTCAGACTCGGCTTTGCCAACGGTGCCGACAGTAGCTCGGCACGCAAAGGCGTTCATGTCGACGCCCGCGGTGAGGATGTTGCGTGTGCCAAAGAGAGTCTGCGCATGGGCGTTGACAAAGGCGAGGACGACTCCTGAGCCTGTGCCGACCTCCACCACAAGGGGGGCAGCATCCGGAAAGGCTTGGTTGAGAAATGCAGTCTCTGTGGCGGATGAAAGCGTATCTAGGAGGAGGTAGGAATCCTCTGCGGGTTCATAGACCCGCTCGTAAGGAACATGAGAAGTGTCTGGGGTCGGTAACATGGTTCATATGACTGGAGAGTTGTGAGATGTAGTTGAGTTTTGAAGCTTCACAAACTGCACGATTAGAAAAACTATCATGGCGGAAAGTGGGTGCGGCACGTGATGCAGCTGGAGTTCGAGTGTCAGAGCTATCGATATTAACCAAGAGGAAATCAAGCAATGGAAGAGAGATGAAGTGTTGAATTTCACATGCCTCGATGGCATATGGTGTCGAAATATGTTGTGTTGAGGGCTTGTATAGGAGCTGCAAGTCGATCCCAATCCAGCCTTAGACACTCTTAACTCAGGTCCTTCTTCAACAAATTGTCTTGACCCTCCATCACCACCCATCAGTTCATAACGGATCAATGATACCACTCATAGAACCACGCACTTCATTTCGCAACCCCAATCGTCTCTGCCAGGTCCAACCCCCCACTTGATCCCCCGTCCCATACTCTCAACCATCCGGACCAGGTTGCGGTCATATTCGCCGTGGAGATCGCAACGAGGGCAAGGTCGGCTCTTGGTGCGATAGTATTTAGGAGGTTGCTTGGCCGTGCCATCGCAAAAGGTCGGGCAGTTGTTAAGTCCCATGAGTGGTTCGCACGGCTCCGTGACGACGACCCAGATGTGTTTGCAGTCTTTGTGCTCGAAGCAGGTCACGGTGCACATGTTGATGGCTGTTTGAGGTTGGGCGAACTTGAAGGTGGGAGGTATCGCACGAGATGTTGTTTGATAAAGAAAGTTGTATTGTTAAGAAAAACTTATTGGAAGGCCTGTGAATCAGTATCCAAGCCCTCACATACAAACGCCGAGCCAGTGCCTCTCCAAACGCATTCTGATGAGAATCACCACCTAAAGAAAAACTCCTCGCAATGCTTATGAAACCCGATCCATCAAGCCCCTGAAAGAAGATGCTGCCGTGTTGTCGTCTCTAAGTGTACCGCTCTCATCTAGCTCAGCATCGCCACTATCATCGTCAATTGCTTCCTCGCTGGATGGGACGAGCCGTGAGAGCATGGTTTCCATCCTGCGCATGGCCCTTTCCATGTTTTCAAGCCTCTCTGCCGTTCCCTCCAAGACGTCTGCGTCGGAGAATGATCCTCGAAGCTTCTGCGGGATGCCCGGGAACATGGAATCACGTCGAGACGGACGTCGAACATTAGGGTCGTTCTGGCGGTTATGGTCGTTCGGACGACCATGGTCGAGCTCAGCCGTCGCATTCCGCGTAAACTGTCTCCGAATGAGATGATGCGTCAAGTCATCGTCGACGGCGATATCGTCGTGCACCGTCTCCGGTGGTGGAACCTGGAACACGGCACGCAGATCTCGATGGACGGTCAACCGCCACTTCTTCCAGAACCGACTCTTGGTCGGCGGTGGAGCCTTGACCTCGGTAGGATCCTCGACAACGCGAGAAGGCCAGAGTAGACGGCGCTCAGCAACGGCGATGAGGATAAGTACTGGGAAGTTGAGGGTTTTGACAGCCGCGACGTGGATCTTGTGGAACCACCGGGGGTTGACGATGAACTTGAGGGGGATGAACAGAAACACTGCAAGGATGTTGAACGGCGGCTGGTACGCAAAGACGGCGTCAGCCTTGACGCCCTCGAGTGTGAGGACTGCTCGTCGAAAGTTGATCTCTTGTATGGCGTTGGACGAGATGTTGCTAAAGGTGTTGGATAACATGGACACCAAGATCGTGAGGAACAGTGTGTTGCCCAAGAAAGCAAAGGCCACCATGACACTGGGCCCCAATAGCCAGTGAAACTCGGTCTAGATATGTGTCAGAAGAAATCCAATAGCGGGTGACGGGGTGAGGACTAACTGATCTCTGGATGCCTGTACCGTCAAGCCCAAACCAGATGTAGATCATCCATTTCGAGATAGTCCTAGAATATTGTAAGCCCAAGACTTGTCAACTTGTCTGAGAGAGACATACACTATGGGGTGAGCTCCCTCGCCGAGCCAGAGGAGCGACAGCAAGAAGCCGAGGAAGCACCAAGCAGACAGTGCCGTCAGAAAGAAGAAATCGGCTACCATCGACCTAAGTGATAAGAAGACCAAGTTGTCGCTAAGTAGGTTGAACGCCAAACGCGGGACCAACACAGGGGCGGCGAGCGCGAGCACGTCGTATGCTTGCTCAATCATGTTTATATCATCACTACGCCATCCGTAGATGCGCAGGACGAGGTATACCCAATAGATGAGAACAAAGGCGACATCGAGGAATGACCAGAGGTTCTGGGTATACACGTTCCTAAACACGGTCAGTAAACTTGTAAAAAATCAAGTGGTGATGGGCGTGGACTCACCATCCGTGTGCCAGGATAGTAGCAAACTGGTCCAGACCCCATCCAAAAGCAAAGATGGCAAAGGCAACCTCGACGCCATTGTGTAAGCCCTGGCTCCTTAAAATCATGACGCTAAAATAGAGAGCGAGTAACACTGCGAATTGAAGAGACTCGAGAATGTTTCGGGTGCGAGGAACAATGAGCCGGTACTGGTTGAGAAGAGGCGACTCGCGAGGTTCGTAAATGGATATAGGCTTCAGCTTGTAGTGATCGGGGATAATGTCCCAGAAAGTCGAAGGAGTATAGACAATACGACCCTCGTAGATGGCATCGATAACCTTTTGACAAGTAGCAGAACTCAGAAAGTGCTTGCTCTCAGTCACAATGGCAATCTCGAGAGACGGCAGGGTCTTGTGGTGAACCCAGGAGGTGATGCGCTCTGCCTCGGCGCGAATCTCATCAGGGGCATTCTGGAAGGGCTCAAAGCCGGCGACGAGGATGTGGGCCAGCAGGAGGAGACCTTCGTGGCCGACGTGAGCCTCGCCGAAACGACGGAGGATGCGTGTCGCGATGAGCTCGCACAGGGTAGCACGCGTAAAATTGACATTGTGTCTGTTGTTCAGATGAGACTGCTCATCGAGGAACTGAGCACGGTTGACCAGTAAACAGTAAACTATGATAGGTCAGCAAGGTGTTGTGAGAACGAGGTCGAGTCTATCTCACTGATAGAAATATCATTTAGGCCATAGAACTTGTCCACCAACGGCCTCACAACAGTGACGTTGATCCTCAGGTCCTGCAGCTGCTCCAAACTCAGATAGTCCTCGACCACGCTGATAATGTCGCGACGGATGCGGTGGATGTTTGTGTACACGGGCAGGTGGCTGTGAGGATCCGTCATGCAGCTGTAGACGGCCTCGGCGTTCTCGACGCCGCCCGTGCTGAGGCGGGTTCCCAGCAGAGGACGCCTCTCCTCCACTCTCGGATCGAATTCGGGATCCGGCAGCGTGATGCGCCGGCGGACGTTGCCGGCCATTGACGCGCCGGGCCTAGAAGGGGTTAATCAATCAAGTGAGGTGTCTGGGTGATGGTGAAATGATCGCGTCGTCGAGTTGTTGAAGAGATAAGTTTTCTAAAGTCCGAAGGGCCAAGCGAGCGATTAACCTGGGCAACCAAGATAAGAAGGCTCAGGCAGTATCTAAAGGTATTTAAGCCTTGGCAAGAAAGAGTTCAATCAAGATTAAAGATTCAATGCACGTCCAGAGGCTTAAAGAAGGTAAAAAAAACTATGCAGGAAATGAAATTGAAATCCCTTGAGCAACGGTCAACGTCATAAAAGTCCAGTGTTTTGGATCTTGAAATCGCTGATGTCGCACTAAAACTGCGCCACTGATTGGACGAGTCCCTGGGCGAAAAAAAAAAACGTGGCGAACCTGGATCGGCTTGAGCCAAGTTTCTTATGCATCTTTTTGACAGGATCTGATAGAGGCAAATCAGATCAGGTGTTAGATAAGGGGACCCTGAATGTGAGGCTTCATTTGTTGGGTTGCAGTCCATCGTTCATTGGAGACTTGGCGTCCACGTGCATGAAATGTGCACAGAACCATGGATAGACACTAACAAGAAGATAACCTACAATCGACATCTCTTTCATGCGCATAGATCTAGTTGTGATCTTGATTTACTCTGAAACAAATGCATACCCTGTCAAAAGCATCCACCATAATTACACATCCCTCACAACTTTGCCTCCTTGCCAGCCCCAGCCTCCTTGGCCAACTCCCAAGCGACCTTTGCCAGCGGTCCCCTGGTCATCGAGTAATGCTTGGCCTTTTCGCTGCTGGCCTGCCTCGCCGCGTACCGCGCCGCGATTCCCTGGCACACGCCCGCGAGCTTCCAGATGCTAAAGGCCATGCCCCATGGCACCTCGGCTCGGGGGTCATATCCGCTCTCCGCCGTGTACCACTCTAGGATCTGCTCCGGCTGCGGGAGGCCCGGCGTCCGTCCGGGGAGGAACTTGGACACGTCGTAGGGTGTGGCTCCCGGGTATTTGGCAGTGTAAAAGTTCATCATGAAGTTGCACACGTCGGATAGAGGATGTCCGATCGTGGACATCTCCCAGCTATACCAGAGTCAGTCAGATGTCATCAAACAACAAGGTAAAAACATACTCTAGAATACCAATGACTCTTGGCTCCGTCTTGTGAAACACCAGGTTGTCAATCTTGTAGTCGCCATGCACAAGAGTCGCCCGGTCCTTGGGCTGCAGTCGCTCATTCTTAAAGAAGCGCACTGTCTCATCAAAGTTGGGGAGCCTTCCCACGGCCTCCTTCGTCTCAATGTCCACGGCCTTTTCCTGGCTTCCGCAGATGGTGACCCACGTGTTGATCTGTCGAGGGTAGAACCCTGATGCTCTGCCAAACTTCTCCAAGCCAACCTTTTGAAAGTCGACGGCATGGAAGCGCGCGAGCGTCACCACAGCGTCACGCCACATGGCCTCACGTTCAGCGGGCTCGACACCCGGCATGGTAAAGTCCTCAAAGATGCGCCCGTCGAGAAACTCCATGATGTAGAACGGGGTGCCGATGACCGAGTCGTCCTCACACAGGCAGTACGTCTTGGGCACAGGAAGGTCAGTGTGTTCAAGGGCGTGCATGATGCGGTATTCACGCTCAACCTTGTGCGCCGTCTTGGAGAGGAGCTTTCCAGGAGGCTTCTTTCGCATCACGAAGCGCTCACCATCAGTGGCCGTGATCTGGTACGTGGGGTTGGATTGACCAAAGCCGAACTGATTGACGTCACATGGTCAGCCATTTCCAGAGTCGAAGGGCGGTCGTGAACTCACTTGCTTCAGATCAATCGGCGTCTTGATAGCTGGCACATTATCCGAAATGTACCTCTCAAGCGCCGCCTCGTCGACGGGCTGCCGTACCCTGCCAGCCATGACCAAGAGTGTTGATTCCTCGTCTCAGTGATGTGGGCTGCTCAGTGATCAAGGGAGCTTCCAGGTCTTGCGAGACACAAATTGTATGTGACAGGAGAAGTTTATAAAAGTCTCAACAGCTAAACAAACCCCAAGTCAGTCTGACCGGGGTCGCCAGGTCGACTTTACATGCTTATGTTGCAGCTGAGGTCCCCCGTTCTAGGACATGCCGAGGTCCAAATCTGGGGTCGTCGGTCAGGTTACATACAGTTCATCGCCGCGGGCCATGCCTTGCCCCTCTTCCCCAATCTCTCCACATTGTGTCACGTCTCCTCGGCATCTTGCCATGGAGACTAATAAGGGGCCGCAATTTGATCCCGAGCCAATGAACAATCGATTGATCTGGCTGAGATCGGCTGCGCTTATGAAAGATATCCATGGATACTGTACTCTGTAGCTAGCGTACAGTGATAGGTGGACAGGCCAAGCACAAACGGCTGGTCACCAGCTTTACCATGTGTTGTAGGGACAGTCATTCACTTGTACCGACGAGATGAGAATCTTGAACACCTGTGAGAATCTACCAAATGCTATGCCTGTTTTCTTTCAATGTTATTACAGCCACTTACACATTCACAACAGACAACGAGCCAAATTAAACAAAGTGTAAATCATATACACGCCTAGATTTTCAGACACTGACTCCCTCTGCTACTGGTGATCCGATCCGGCATCGAATCATACTCGATGGCAACTCTAAACTTATACATCCATGGGCCACAGGAGCACCAAGTCCATAAACCAGTCCTCATTTCTTCTCTTCCCAAAGTATTTAACATGTGACAAAATATTCTTCTTTTTTCTTTTTTCTTCTTTTTCGCATATTCGGGTTTGTTGTTCTCTTCTCCATCCCGCCCTCGCTTGTCAACTTGTATTGGAATGCCTGCCCACATACATGGGCAATATGCATCAACAGCCAAGTGACTTCGTTGGTGCCAGACCCACGTTGTACGAGTTGCGAACCATCTTCAAAGAGTTCGACAAAAAATAAGAATGAGAGAACCGAAAGACAAAGGAGAAAGGCCCGAACGAAATAACAAAGAGGGGGTATCCATCATGTTGAATCGTCCATGCATTCTGTCCATCCGATATTCCTGAGGCCACACCCATCCGAGTACAGGCGTGTCATGCTGTTGCCAGTCCAGTGCTGTATTACAATGAAACAAAAAATCAAGAAAGAGACCTGCCGGGTCCTGGCATGGCCCCGACAGCTCTGTAAGAGCCGTAAACGAAGGTGTCAAAACTTGAGAAAAAAGACACAGACCCATATTAACCGAAGACACCCCCGTCCGGTCGACAATAAACCCCCTCGCCCGTCGCCGACCCCCTAAATAGACTCGAGTGGGGAGTGGAAAAGAAGGAACAATCGTGCTGCTGTCGTGACGTCGTAAACCGCTTATAGGTCAACAAAAGAGACTTGGGTGATTTATACACAGTATACGATCAGCCCTCGTCTTCATCTTCGTCGTCCCCTGGGCTCGCTGTGTCCGTCTTAGCTCTCTTGTTTGTTGATGAAGAGTCGGCTGCAGACTTGCGCTTGGTTCCTGCGGATCCAGACGTCTTATCTCCGACCGAGGAACCATCAGCTTTGTCGTCTCCCTTGCCAGCGTCGCGCTCCATGGCGGCGACCTCTTCTGCTGTGAGAAAGCGACCACCAGGGCCACGCGGACGGCGCATGGCGTGGTTATGTCGCGATTCGTGAAGGTAGGGTTTTCGGCCTTTCGAGGTCAGTCGAAGCTGCTCCTCAAGCTTTTGTCGGGCAACACGCCGCTTGAGAATTCGATGAAACTGCTTGGCATTGACATATAATGGCGATTCCTCAACGCCGCCTCCGGCCGGCATCTCCGGGGATTGCGGATGTTGCATCTGTGCGGCCGGCATTTGAGGTGGGGCAACACCCGGTCGCGCGCCGGCGTGGCTCATCATGGTCGACGCGTTGGGAACCCCCGGGCTGGTGACCTGGCTCATTCGGCGGGCGGGAATCTGTGTCATATTGTTCATGCGAGGGGACTGGCGATTGTCCTTCTTAGCGGAGGCGCCGCCCATACGAGGGGAGCTTTGAGGCATGTTGGGATCTGAGGGCATATAACCATAATTGGAGCCAGACGCGGCAGCGGTCGCAGCCATTGCGGCCGCCTGGATTCCGGGCATGCCATAAACTTGCTGCATGCCCTGCTGTGGCACGCCGTATTGTGGTTGATACATGTTGTGTCCTTGAGGCTGGGCCTGGTGCTGCTGCTGGGGGATAATGGGCGACGTTTGCACCGCGTGTTGGTTGATGTTGTTTGTGGGCGAAGTGATGTTATTAGCAGCACCCGAGTTCGCGTATCCTGAGTTTGTGTTTTGTCCTTGCTGTTGATATTGGCCGTAGTCCATTATCCACTAACAATCCAGTTTGATTGGTAGGTGTCGAGGATAGGCGTCCTCGTCGCGTTGCAATTCGTTGATGGCGTGTTGGGGTTCAGAGCTGGATTCGACCAAAGATGTAAGACGCGTAACAATTCTGACGTCCAAAATTCGTTCGACAGAGAAGCAAATGACGAATAGTTGCAATGCAATGGAAAACCGAGTTGGAGAGTTGTGGGTTTAAGGTCAAGCTGTTTGGCTTGGGTAGAGTTGGGCTGTCGAGTCAGGAGCCCTCTCTTCAAGATGCTCTAGTCGCGACAGATCTGGGAGAAGGCGTACCCAAGTGATTGGGCATACGTGTGTGAGGTGGCAAGCTGAAATGGGGCAGAAGCGGTCTCTCAGACGGTCAACCACAGCATATGCGAGCTGATGTCGTGGCTGAATACTGCCTGTAGTGGCTGATGCGGCGGTTCACACAGCCACGTGAGAAGTAAGCGAAGCCGTTTAGGCAAGAGAACAAGATGGCAGCCGAGAAGACGGCAAGGAGCGACGAGAGATGGCACTGGCTGGTCAGTTGCTTTGTCTGGAGAAAACTGTCCAACCATAGGCGTTAGCTACGCTGTATATATGCTAGGCTAGGATGAAGGGGTGGGACGGTGGAAAGAAAAACGGGGGCGGGCAACGGGAGCGGGAAGGGGTGCAAAATGCGCGTCTGGAAAGCCACTCTTGATGCGTTGGCAGCCCAGAGTCCCATGCATGACGGAATATGCAACAGGCGGGCCCACCAGCCCACCCCGGCGTGCTAGGCTGGCCAGGCCTCGAGTTGGAAGCAAGGGCTTTGACTCGAGGCCTCAAAGCAGAGGAAGCCTGTTGCGCCGGGCAGACTGACGACGGCCATGTCAAGAGACGCTGGTACTCTTGACTCCAGCTTCTACCGCTTTTTGTCACGTCCCTGGCGGACCCCATGTCCGATCATCAGTGACGATGCCGAGACGGATGAGGTTGAATCGGTCCGCCATGGGAAGCGACCTGCCTGGCCTTGGGCTGCACTCATCCAGATAAGCGCCGTTGGACTCGCATCGAGGCAAGGCAAGGCGGCGCCCAAGCTGGTTGGTGGCGGAGACTCGATTCCCTTCCGGGACTCTGGATAGCTGCGGCCCTGCGCCTTGCAACAGGGTGCCAGAGCGGGGTATTGGCTGGCCAGAGGAACGGGACGCAAACAAAGGGACGGGTGTGCATATCAAGGCTGAACGACAAGGATATGGGTGAAAGTGAGAACCAGGGGACAATATCTCTTTCAACAACATCATTGACTCTGTGTCACGAAGCGGACACCCGAGTAGGCTGTTTCGTGGGGGAAGAGGGGATGATGCTTATGTGGTGGAGTGGAAACCAAGGTGGCATGCCTGGTCGGTGACGTTTGAATCAGGCAGGTCGGCGGCGGGCGAAACGAAAGAGGGCGTGCTCGAATTCCACGCGACCGCCCTTCTGCCAGAACACTGGGGGAAAAGGAAAAGAACCAAAATGGAAAAACTTGTACGTACAGCAATGGCGTGTAGGAGTGCCTCGCTTGAAATTCAAGCCGTGACAGAGGTGCGGCAGCTGTGATCGCGTTGTCAGCATGAAACGCGGTAGATTATCGGCGACGTCGAGTCTGTGTAAGTGACACCAGAACCATGCAGTGCAGCACAACGCAGTGGCCAAGGTTGGAGTAAGCCGTGGGCAAGCGGCAGGAATGCGCGCCAGTGATAATGCCAAAAGAAAAGACGCGTTTTAGAGACGAGACAGAGTCAATGCTGGGTGTGCTGACACGGTCGACTGCCTGCCCAGCTGCGAACGACGCGCTGTCGCGTATGCGCCCAGAAGAAGAGGGATGGCCTCAAAGGGAAGTGCTCTGGAAGGGGAGCTTGGGGGATATGGTGAA
The DNA here is from genome assembly GCF_000151355.1 of Fusarium vanettenii 77-13-4. Lineage (NCBI taxonomy): Eukaryota > Fungi > Ascomycota > Sordariomycetes > Hypocreales > Nectriaceae > Fusarium > Fusarium vanettenii. Next base: position 2,278,674 of record NW_003315881.1, read on the forward strand.
AAGCAAGCAGAAGCGGCTCTACGTACCTTTTGTGATGCAGGAAACCGACAGATGCACACAAGGCGCGGATGCACGGTTGATGAGCGGGAAACGTAGGAAGCTTCGGCGCGCTCAGAGCTTACTCGCACGACCTTGATTCACACAAGGCCAGTTGAGACGAGAGTTGAATCTGGGGTAAATCGGGATCCGCAGGCAGAAGTCGTCAGGTGACGGACAAAGCGGCCAATGGAGAGTATCAAGACGATGCTGGCGACGATGATAGGCCTCGAGGTTGAGATGTTGAAAAGGCGAAGCGAGGTGAGAAAAGCGAGCTGATTTGCTGGTGGTGCGTGGTGGATTTGATTTGGGGTGGGTGGGCTGTCTCGGGCGAGTGACGAGGGCTGGTCGTTTTGTCGCGCGGCAGCGTGAGCCTTGCCAGGAAGGCAATTAATTATCTGACGGGCCACCAGATGACGGACGGCAAGGGCCAGGCTAAAGATGGTCCGAACCCGGAAGCGACCGTGACGGCTGAGGAATCGCTTTGTCAGAGCAGGCCAGGGTGCGAGAGATCCCGATGCTAGCTCGCTAAGTCAAGCTGCTGGCGAGAGGGCCGGACGCGTCTGGTCAGACTTTCAAAACAATTGTCCGCTGACAGCCGCGTGTATGAGACGAGGTCTTGACTCGGTCGAGTCAAAGAGTAGAGCCGGGTGTGGAGAGGTAAGACAGGATAAGAGGGGGTTGGGAGTTGAATCAGATATGTGAGAGTTTGCGTGGAATGCGTAAATGGACGAGTGATGCAGACCGAGAGGGGAGGGTAACGCGGCAACGCGGCAGTTGTTTCGCAGCAGGCCTTTTTGGCTTAGCAGGCGTAAGAGACCCAGGACGTTTAAGCGGAGAGCTGAAAAACACCCTTGAAGCTGAAAAGAAACAACCTGAAACGTAGGTAGGTTGGCCGCTGGGGAGGAGTTGGGCGATGGAATTCGCAGCTGAAGAACAGCACGAGTATCGACACCAAGCTATCGATTGAGGTGAGGGTATCTGTTACCGATAAGGCGCGTGTTAGTCCTATTGGTGAACAAGCTTTTGGAAACTGTAGTTATACTACAGTTTCTGGGCGCCGTGCATTACCGTTTGGGGCGGTTCGGCGGACGATGAGCGAATGGCAGAAGCTCAAAGCGGGCGGAGGCAGAAGCTTGTCTCTCGGACGGGCCAACTGGAAAGCAAGGGCAGAGCGTTTATCGGTCGCGGTTCACGGGAGCGTTTGCGCGCGCGCGTGGGATCCAATCAAGGCGAGATTGGATGCGAATGGATTTGATTTGTGAATGGCTGGCCAGTAGACACAATCAAGTGTTTCGAGGCCTGGGACGAATCTGATTGCTTGCTGAGTGGATGAGAAGGAGAGCAGGAAGATTGATTGGCCGTGAAGGAGGAAAGGCCGCGAGAAAGGACGAGGGAAATGCGACGAGATGATTTGAGGGGCGGGCTCCAGACTCTTTGTAGACTTGTGACTGGCGGAAGCAACCTTGGGTGGGTCTCGCATAGGTGGCTGGGGGTCAGGCCGAGCTCTGATTCGAGGGGCATAGCGTGACGCAAGGGCTGAACCTTTTGAGTCCTGAGGCAGAAGTCCAGGGGGTGTGGGGGTGTGTGAGGGGAGATTTTTTTTAGGCTTGCCTTGGCTCGGCCTCGGGCTCCGGATGACGGTTTCCCGCACCGTACGGCACCACGGGCAGAGGACTTGACCTGTGAATTGCGGCTTTTTGTTGGCCAGGTGCTCGACATCAGTCAATATCAGGTAGTTTTTGGCTCATCTGCAAGCTTCAAGTCATGATAGTCTCGGGCACCGACTTGTCTTTTACTCTATCTCTCTTCTTCCCGCCAGCACAACCCTCGATGGCCCTGGTCCGTGAGCCGTGATCCGGTGCCCCAAGAATCAGATCTTGGATACATCCCTTTATCTGACGCGCTCCATGTCCTGCCTTCCATCTCCCTCACGAGTAACCCCGCTCTTCGTTCAACTCTCTTTTTTTTTCTCCTCTGCGAATTCTCACCTTGGAATGCAGGACGGGGGTGATTACGAAACGCTCAGCAAAAATGGGCCACGCGCAGGAGCCAAAAAAAAAAAATGATTTTGGGCTTGTCTCGTATTGTCTTATTTTTTTTGCCTCGTCCTTTTTAGCTTGCTCAGCCACTCTTGTTTTTTTCCTCGTTTTCTCAGGCTGGTCCCTGACCGCTTCTCTCAACTTGTTGTCTCCTTGATGCCTTCTGCTCCAGCAACAGGCTGCCTGCGTGCGTGTTGCAAAACCGGTGACGACAGAACTTGCAACCAAGCTCGAGCTGTCTTCACCCCCTCCTTCTTGTCGGCCGATCACCGCCCGTGATGGATGGTGTGTGGATGAGCTGGCAATCCGGCTCGGGGACTAAAATTAGCCCCAAGACTTTTTTTAACCTTCCGGCGGACGACGGGGGACACAAGGCCGTGTTGCTGAAGCTGCTGGGAAGCTTGGAGTGAGCTTGTTGGAGCTGAAGCTGAAGCTGAAGCTCCAAAGTACCGAAGCTAGAGTGAGGTCAGAGGCAGCCTGTCCTGCTCTGGACCACGACAAGCGGTGACTGGGCTGGGCTTTGTTGACTCACGGGGCTGGCCGTTGCAGTGAGCGTCCTGCCGATGATGGATGTCGACGTGCTGCCGTTCGATGTGACTTGTCTCACATTTTTTTGAGTGTTGGTTCGCAGCACCAACATGGCTCCAGCCTCAGCATCCCCTATCGATACGCTATCGATTTCCACCCCATCAAGGCTGGCTGGGCGGGAATTTGACGACAGATCCTGAACCTGGACACATTCAGGCTGTTGCTGCTTGCCTGCTGGTGTTGCTGCTGCTGCTGCTGCTGCTGCTCCTGATTCTGGCCTCAGCAGGCTCTCCCAAATTCATTACTTTGCTCCGTCCCGTGTTGCTGTGACTGGGTTGGGCTCCAGCACCGGAACCGCTCGTGGCGTCGGGTTTCTCTGATCTGGGCTAGCATGGAGTTGGGCGTGAAATCACACACACCCAAGGACCAACTCGGCTCCACGTGACGACGCGAAATTCGCCTCTTTTCGGTCACTTGCACGGCAGCGAAACAGACCAAGCAAAGCAGGCTGGGCTGGCAGAACAAGGGACTGTAGCAGCCGCACAGTAGCAGCCACCCAGGGATCGAGAGTATCGATCACCAAGAGACGAATTAGAAATGTCGGTGTGCCGAACCTGAATCCGGCGATCTGGACACCTCCGTCACTGGTCGCATCTCATCAGAGACAAATGCAATGCCAGCCTCGTGTGCTTGATTTTTGTTTTGGCTTTTTGCCATGGCCTGTGGCTCACGCAGTCACGGTATTGACGAGGCAGCAAGCTCCACACAACTCTCTCGGATCTGCGAGTGCTGGTTCCGAGTCTCTGTGAGGAGGGTTGGTGCTGGTGCCAGCTAACTGCATTGATGCCAGCTTTTTACAAACCAGACGCCCGAGTGAGTGCCGTGCTGGGACTTGAAGCTGTCGAGTCGAGAGCAAATATCATGCAGAGGCACCCGACGCTCGCTTCCAATCCCATGGATGGATCCAATGCCACTGCCGTTGGAGCCCTGTCGTCAACAACCTATGTACCGACGGCGTCGAGGGGGATGGATGGGATGAGATGGGGCCTTGGATGCCGGCCGCAGCAGTTCGTACGTGAGCGCTATGAGTCGGTGAGTGGCCGTGGATCCCTGGCCCTGTGGATCAAGGTGGCACGGTCGTAGCACCTCGTTGGGATGGATGTGCGGGACGACCTGCCGAAGGGTCCGTGGGCCTCTCACTCTGTCTCTCTGATGGCCAATTTTTCACGCGTGGACGCGGCGCGTACCTGCTCACTAATGGGTTTTCCGGTCAAGACGGACAATGGCATACGTTGACGCGTATCAAGGCATACAAGCTCGACTGCACAAGTCAGGTCAGACTGGAGACCGGACAGCGAGGACGATGGGGGGGAGTGCTACGTTGGTGCGTTGTCGGTTGTGCCCTCTTCTCACGCATCGCATGCAAAGCTGCTGCTGCTTGCTGCTTGCTTCTACCTACTTCTCCTCCTGCTGTACAGTCATATCTGCTGCCGTTATAGCTCCCCGCCATGTTTCGCACGTCTCGGGTGGTGGGGCTCTACCGCGTGGTGGTGTGTGAATGCCCGTGTCTTTGGCGTCCTTGGGCCATCGAGCATTGCATTCATGGAGGGGGGATGGTCTACCGTCTACGTAGGGAGGTGTTGATGTGGTTGGTCCCATGGGTGTGGATGGGCTTCAAAGTGAATGAGATGAAGGATGGGGTTGGGCTGCCAGCTTCTGAAAGGCGGGAGCATCAACGGCATGGCCGCTCAAACACGCCCAGGCTTCAAGGATCGATTGGACAAACAGCGCACCCATCTCGATAATCTTCCGATTGGCCATCCCAAGAGCAGGAGCAGGAGGCTCACACAATGCTCTTGAGGGCCATGACGCACTCATCTCTGCCGTCCCCTTGCCGCATGTGATTTGATTACGGTGATGACGGAACACATGCGCCATGCGTTGATGGCATCCCAATCATCCCACATCACAACGCGATGCACGTAGCCGCCTTGTATGATCTACGGGGACGGACAAGTTCTGGGCCTGAGGGGAGAGAGGGGCCCAACGTCTGTCGGCCTGGCCTGGCCACCTCTATTGTATGGGTTGTGCTTGGGCTTGACACGTCGTCGTCTCAACAGATGTATCAGAGTTGCCAGGCAAGGTAAATTGATGGGTCGCATTCAAGGCCCGATGAATTGCATCGGCCTGTCCGCCTCACCTTGGTTGTGCTGTATGTTGGCGTCTCTGGCTGCAAGCCCCTGGACATGCCATCAGGCAGCCTACTCACTCGAATCGAATGCAAAGGGTCCCGTCTGGCTTGACAAAAGATTGCGGGCGTCTTTGCATGGCGGAGGAAAACCTACGAAGCCGTATTCGCGTGCCTCCTCCTCTGTTCCAAAACAGTTGTTGACTTTGGTCTCCCACTCATCAGCCCACCTGCGCTGCCAGCCTGGCACCACTTCGAACTGCTTGCTCCCAACATGCACACGACATTCTCTCTTTCTGGCATTGACATCTGCTGCCCAGTAACTTGAACAGCCTCGCCTTTCTTGCTCGGACGGACGGTCGGTCTCGGGGCTCGTATTGCTCCGTCATCCCCTTTCAGCTCCTCGACACGGACGCCCATCACGGACCTGTTTCCATCACCCTCCTCGTCACTATCACCGCAACACACGACTCGTACCCCTAGAGATATCACCTACTATCACACACAAGTCACATCTTGAATTCTAGAGCCCTTCTCCCGTCATACTCGGCGCCCCCGGGGCTAGGCCCGGGTCGCACGCGGCCGTCACCATGCCGCTCCGATTCGCTTTGAAGACAAAAACTGCCCAATGCTTTTCCTTGCTGCGCGCTTAACCCGTCCACTCAGGCATGATATCACGTCCCAGACGCGTCCCAAAACTGCAATTAGCTCTCCCCTGTTCGTGACGAGCCCGCTCCCCTTGCGACGGCCTCTCATTTGTCGCCACAGCTTTTGGCTCGAAATCGACCGCAGAAAGGTCACCCATCCGAGCTTTCGCGGGGCCGCACGCGGCGATCGTCATCTCGGGCCAGGGCGGCTCTAGAGCCTCGGGGGGGTTCCTTGCTTCTGTCTGTTAGAGCCGAGGCGCGACGCGGTATTATTTCAGTGTGATATTGATGACAGGCTTTTTGTTGATGCTGTGATTGTAACATCACTCTGCCTTGAGACTTCAATTGAGCCCCTGTGACATGTCACCGGCTCGTAATACCATTATGATTAATCACTGCAATGTCTCGCCACTTGTGAAATGCAATTGAAGGGGGGGCTGGTGAGTTGCTTGTTGAGAGGGAATTTCATGTCTTGGCTTGGATGGAACTCCACGGTTATCGTAAGACTCGGGTGTTTTTCATCCCAAACTCAGTTGGCTTCATTGAAAAACGTCTTGATGATCGACCAATGGCTTCGGTTAGTGGAGAACTAGCCATTATATAAACCAATGATAGAGTTATGCATTCCGGTTTGGGCGAAGAGGCTGGCTGTGGTTGAAACTCTCGTTTCGGCCGAGATGCAGGGTAGACAACAACACCACGAACATTAGTTCTCATACACTTGTCCGGAGTAGTTGGGTATAGTTATTTTGTGTGCTTTTGGCGTGCGAATATGTAGAGTTAAAGTACCTCCTCTGCGTATATTCAGTCCAGTGTCCAGTGGCATGTTGAGTAACTTCAAAGGGGGACATGTTCACTTGCATGAGTGCTTAGGAATCAATTCAACCGTCAACTCAAAAAACCTCCGCCGCAAATGCGATACAACCACAAGTAACACAAAATGGAACAATCGAGAAGCACAATTTCACTCACAGTTGTCGCCAAATGGCGCTCACTGAGCCAACTTAGATCCCAACTTCGGTGTTGTGTTCTCAAAGATTGATCAGAACTGGTGTATTATTGTCCAGCAAGAGTCCATCTGGGCCAATAGATTCAAAGGCAAGACGCACGATAAGCTCAATGCACTCATATAAACCCGTTCAGATCCATATACTTTCCGCCACTCTCACCCACAGGATACACTCAGAGTTCCTTTCACTGACCCTGCTGGACTTGGCTGAACCCCAAAAATGGACCAAACTGGAAGGTATTCCTGGCATAAAATTTCACGATCGAGGCCACTGACTGAGAAATCTGGCCCCATCAGGTCTATGAGCTGTGCTCTGCAGTGGAGATGTCATTTTTCCGCCATTAAACGGTCCCCAACAGCTCGAGTCACTCGCCGAGGAAAGCAAAGAGACAATAGATACGAGTGAATAAGAGGCTGTAAACGTCATGATGAAACCCCAGATTCGACCTTGACAAGTAGTTTTGTGAATGACTGGAGCTTGGGTTCATGTGGTAGACTGGCGAATGGCAGTGAAATTAAGGTCAACGAAGTATCCTGCATCAATTTCCAATTCACAGGGAGGATTCTATTTGCAGTTATACATGTGCCATATAGATCACACTGGAGTTGGAGGTTTGCATTGGTACAATGTTCAGTACTTAACCCAGCACCTGCTCGGCCATGGACACTGGATGGTAACAATGTTAGCCGCGGAGCCGGAACGGAGCCGATATCAATAAATGATGACTTACCACTGCTTCCAGTGTTGTCAGGCTCAACATGCGCCTCCTTGACCTTGCCGTCCTCAACCTTGAGGGCATATCTCTTGCCTCGCATACCACCGAAGATGGCGTACGCATCAAAGCCAAGATCAAGAGCCTTGGTGAACTCTCCAGTAGGGTCGCCGAGGAATCGAATCTGTGAAATGGGTTAACTCAAAACACATGCCCGTGTTAATCTTCATTTACTCACCCCGGTCTGCTTGGCGGGATCCAGCTGCTCGCTCCAGGCCTTCATACTGCGGGATGAAGTCAGCATCGGGCACGCAACGAGGTCAAAAGATAATTTGAGCCAGAAAACTCACACGAAGGGGTCGTTGACAGAAACAACAAAGACCTGGCCGGCCTCCTTGAGCTTGGGGTGGTTCATGTACGATGGCACATGCTTGCTGGAGCAGGTGCCGGAGAAGGCGGCGGGGACACCGACGATGTAGCCGTTACCCGACTTGAACTCCTCAGCGAGGTTGACCTTGTTACCGGGCGAGTCCTCGACCAGGACGTCGAGGTCGGGGATCTCCTGGCCGACGCGGACCATAGCTCGAGGGGTCGAGTGGAAGCTGCGTGCGACGGTGGCGGGCCTGGCGAGGGCGACGCGGCGGAAAGAAGCTCGGAAGGCCATTTTGTAAAGGTCAATTGAATCTGCTCTGGGGATACGCGAGGCTCTTGGAGGGTGTCGGGTTGCCAATCGTGTCTGGGGTTGTTTGCGGGGAGGTTGTCGTTGAGGAGCTTGGGGAGCTTGGGACAGCCAGGGCAAGTCCAATGACATCACGGGTTTGGTTTCACGATCCACCACGCTAAGAGATACGTACTCCAACCTCACCCTTCAAGGTTCTTGTCTCACTGCTGGTTCTTGCATGTTTTTGTTGAGAGTAGGTAAGTGGTGTAGAAGATTACGGTAATTCATAACTTGTAATATTGTCTAATACTGGGAGGATGCTTCAATGTTGATTTGGTTATGCGCTTGTTCTCTCTGCATCGGGAAATGAGTTGCGAGTGAACTCGGGAAGCATCTTCTTGAACCCATTGTTGGAGTCGTTATCAATATATCAAGACGATTATAGTCTATGTATAATGAAACCAAAGCTACTCCATGAATGGAGTGAGTTTTCCTGATCTTTTGTTAAACACTTTCTCATCAAATGGGATTCAAGGTCGTGATGCTCCTGCCGAGTGTTGACACCTGCCGAAGCAATGTCCACCAGGTAGAACAATCTAGAGCTTTATCCGTTTGCCTGTTGTGGAAAACAAACACCCAAATTCACCTAATTCGGCTCATTCACGGTCCTCAATAGCCCTCAATAACCCTCAATAGATAAAATGCACTGACGTGCGCTCCTGCCCCCGGCAACTCTGCCTTCACCCAAACAACTCACCCAACGAGCAACACTTCCCTTCCACCTTCTCTGCCTTTCACCCACAACCTCCTCTACAAAGCCAGGAATACTTCGAAGCATACGCTGTGCCTACACTGCCAAACCGACACAAAAAACGAGTTCATGTCACTCCCTCGTTGCCGAGGCACCAACTCCCCATCCTAAGCACCAAGCAAACACTCTAATCCTCTCCCCGAAGCACTCGTTCAGTATCGACTATGGCCGCTGAAAAGGTGTTCTATAAGGCCTCGGAACGCATCCGGGACTTACTCGCAACGGAAACGCCTTGGATCGATCACATTTACGTTGTGCGCTACGTCGACTTCACTGTTAATACTCCCGCAGACGAAGGAGGCACATGCGATGACGGAAAAGCCCCTCGACCGGACGAAGAAGTCAGAAGTGCCATCTTCATCGGGAAATCCGATGAAAGATACGCCGGTACACTCTACGAGACCTATCGCTGGCCGGGTTCTAGCAAATTCAAGCTCGGCGTCACTAGATACGCCAACCTGGAGAGCCACACCCACATGTCCACCGATGCACCCGTCGGTTTCATCTGGAAGAAGGACGCCGAGCACCTCCTCGACATTGTCAAGTCGATCCCAACTCCTGACCCGTCCGCCATCTACGCCCCTGGGAACCTCCCTGATGGCTCAGACCTCCCGCCTCAAGACTCGATTGAATGGGTGACAAGCGTGACTAAGGCGCTACGAACTCGGGGCATGCTTATCGAAAAGAAGCCTACGGACTGGTACATTGATGAATCGGGCGTGTTTCACGAGCGTGGCCGCGCGGAAGCGGGTGTTGGAAAGACCACCCGTGTCGGGACATCTACGTTGGTTGCGCCGCGGACTGGGCAGAACTGAGGGTCATCTGGGAACTTGAGGGAACGGGATTTGCACATGTGTACACATCATGCGATGGAGGCAATACCTAGAGAGATGCGCTGAACATGATACTCGTCAAGAGTCTTTTTCCACTTGGCATGACAACTCCCCGTGTAACTGACCTGATCATCTCGGCAAGAAGCATGGAACGCAGCATGATGATATAGAGGTGACGAAACACGTTCTATTAGTAGCAGGTATGCTAAGCATCTAAATACAGAAGCAAAGCGTATATCGCACCATGTGCTATAGTTTCACATGCTAGTTTCATCAACGGTGAGATCAGCATGCGTACGCCCTCCCCTATAGAAACAAGGTAGTCAAGCTATTGGCCGAGCAACCCCTGGCCTGTCGCAAGGGGTTGACGGTGAACATGGGAGACTGAGTAGCATCAATGCGTCAACCTCTGAGGCTCAGCCCCTACTTGACACGGACGAGTTGATCATTCAAGCAGGTTTAGAACCTGGCACCGGAATCAACCGAGGGCAAGGGTGGCAGGCTACATACATACACTACTACCGGGTGCACCACACTGCGTCGGATGAGCCGGCCGTGATGTACCGGGTGCGTCCCCGTTCAACGGTCTTTGTTTCAGAAACCCGTAGATGTTGGCTTAAACGGCTCGTCCGGAACCCCAGATGTTGGGGTTGGCAGGGGAGAACCTGGAAGTGATGGGGAAACCCAATGTTAGGCGGGCGAAGAATATCATGAATAAGACAAGACAATCACGCCCGACTCGACTCAGTTGACTGAATGTGCAAGGCGCCTCCCTGTAGTCGAAGTCGCGATATCGCATGTTGCACAGTCGCCGGTCGAGAACTGACATGTATCCCGACAAGGTTGCGCCGCAGACTCGGACGCAATTCTCCCATAGGTCAGACAATATCGAGTCACGCACGCAACGCATGCACGGCAGTTGGACGGTTTTGTTAGACGTCAACCAAAGAGAAGGAGAGAGAGCGCAAGCGCAAAAAGCCGCCGGCACGTGGGAAGTGGACTCGACTCGCATACGTAGACGGGATTAGCATCCCGGACTTGGATGCGGGTGAAGCCAGAAGTGACAAGCGCTGAGGCGGGTTGGAAATGACGACTCACGCGGAACATTCTCGTTGATGACGGAGGCTAATATGCCGACGAGGAAATACTACCTAGTTGCGTATGTCCAGAGATAAGGATAACGGACCTAGACTCGCTTCTCCTTGATGTACAAGGCGGTTCTCGAGGACGCCATCTCGTTGTGCATCTGGGCGCTGGGACTAGGACTGCTAGTTCAGCACCCGCTTTGACATCTGCTTTCTTTTTCCATCGGGCTCTAGATCCGACAGGCTGAGAAGCAAGCTGAACCCATGCGAGGCGTCTTGTCTTGTCGTGTACTTCACTGCAACTTCTCGTCAAGTTGCTGTCGAGTCTCCTCATCCTCCCGTTGGCGGCCGAGTCGGGGTTACAGGCTCTCCTAATTAAACGAGAGTGGACGTGATATATCAGGCGGGTGACGTCCATTGTTTGTAATGGTTGCGTGGCACGAAGCCCGTCTCTGAAGCCATGACTTGTTGATTGGCACAATCCGACGCCCAGTTATCCAAGCAATCCAAGCAATCCAAGCCATCTCGAGACCAGTCAAGAGTTGGCGTCGTCTAGGCCCTGGATCGGACTAGCCACCTTGAAAAGTGCAGCGTAACCACGCCGGGTCTAGGCAAAACGATCACGATCAGTTAAAGACGTTGATCTCTGGATGGAGAGTGGCCGAGTGGCACATGGCCCTTTGACAAGCCTGGTCGTGCGCCCGAGGTGGTTGATGGCAACACTAGCCCGTGATGTATGGGATGGGATGCGAAAAGTGGCTTGACCCGTCTCCCTGGTGGACGAACTGGGCTTTTGGCAGGACCTGGGCAACGCGACGAGGCTTGAGACGAGAATGTGGGGGTTTGTGTTGCATCTTGGTATGGATGGATGATGGGATATGCTCTTTTGGCCGAGACTTTACGTGTGAATGTCACCAACGAATGCTCGCTGGGCATAGGGTCTTTGAGCCTTGAAACGGGCATCTAAAATTGTCGGTGCTTATCTTCAACAGCGAACCCCGAGTTGATCTTCAGGGCTCGGTTGCATCGCTCCCTTGATGGTGTCGTTTTGCCCACTTGGCCGATCGACAAGGCCCTCTTCGCAACTAGAATCGCCGCCCGCACGACAGGGAGGTCCTGGGAAACCCGGGTACTATACATGGCAAGGGGAAGGCCGCATGGCAGGCCGGGGGGGGATGATGGCCTGCCAAGAGGGCACAGCACGGAACAGGGGGACATGGGGATCCCTAGAGGGAAAGACACAGAGAGTGATGATGGATGATGCGAGACATGCAGCAAGGGGATTGCATCTGAGTGAACCAAGGTTAATAAGGTGCCGTTGGCGCTTGGAATGGGTTGACTGACAGGCCCGGACATGGAAACAAGTGTCTCTGTCCCTAGTCAAATTGCGGCGCAGAAGACGGGAGCTTGGACTGCTCATGGAACAGGGCAAGGCCCACGGAAGGAAGATCACTTTGTGACCTGGAAGAAATTTTTCTCGATAATGGCCTGAAGTAATGTACGGTACCGTAATAATGGAAGTGGATGCTGGGGAGTCTTTTTGATGGATGGAGCTGATCTGATTTTCGAGACCGTGAGCTCGCTACCCGCATTATGACCTCACTCGGTCACAGCGGTCAGACGGGCCTATAGCACAAGAGATTGGCTATCACGGGAGCAATCTCTGCGGTGAAATTGCAAGACGACGAGGCAGAGAGGATTGCGCATGCGCAGAGGTTGACGATGATGATACTCGTCCTCAATCGCAGTCAGAAACTCGCCCGTCACCACCAGCAACAACAAACCATCCCGTCACCAAATTCCCCCTCCTCCGGACAGTGGAGGACAAGGCACCCTTTCACGCGTCTGGGACTCCAGCCCCTCCATCATCCCACGCACGCGGGCATCCACAGCGACCCGTAACGTGCATAAGCACGGAAGCAGGCACTTTAATACTGGAGCCATGTGCCCTGTGCCTGTGTGCCTGGGCGAGAAAGGAAAAAAACTGGCGACGGTCCAATCTGCCCCTGGCTTTTCGGTGGACAAGGATCTCGGCTTCCCCCCCCCCCTCTTTCTCTCCTCCCCCCTCCCTCTCCGTTGCCCCTCAAGTGTGTCCGTTTCTCCCAGGCACAAAGGACAAAAGAGCTGTTTTGGGTCTGCAGCTCGTCCACCAGTGAGGTCCTGCGGTGACCCTCCAGTTGCTGTCGATGGAGCCCCCCTCCCCTGCATCGTCCCAGACATGCTCTGTTATGTGCCTGGAACAATAGTGCAAAAGAAAAAGCCGTTGCCATGCCAGACTATTTCTTATTCGTTTTTGTCAAAGTCCCCCTCCAGCTCGGGCATCAAGAAGGCCGCAGCTTTCGAGGCCCAGACGTGAAATGTGTGTGAAAGAGAAGACGAACGGGCCATGAAGATGACCGTGTTCCGCGTCCGGGAAAGAGAACCTCCGTTCAAAGTTTTCTCCCCCTTGTCCTTGGTGTCGAGAAACTCGGAACGGGAAGCCTAGAGAGAGATCATCGTTCGTGATCGACCTCCCAAGGCTCTGGCGGTCAGAGGATGATCAATTCCGCTTGTTTATCCTTCAACCACTTTTTACTCTGTCAGAGGCTTTTTTTGTACTACCCGAGCCGGACACATTGGATACCAAAGAGAGGAAGAACTCCCTTCCCCGCCGCTGACGCCTCCGTTCCACCCGGGAGGCAGATTGGGAGATTGAAAAAGAGGCGATTTCCAGCCGCGGGGCGAATAAACGAGAGACCATTCTTTGACTTTTATAAACAGAAGAGGTCTCGGATCGGGAACCGGAAGCGAGGAATTGTTTCGAAAGATGTCAAAGGCATTGACTGATGGTCATCGATGTAATGCTATGGTTGTGTTGCTTCAAACGTTGGGCTAGGTGATGGGCCGTCTAGGGGACTCTCTGCCCTGTGGGTTCCCGTTGCGAGAGCCCGCCCGCCCGCTCTCCAACGCTGCAGTGCCTCTGGGCAGACTCCACCTCCTCAGGACGGGCAGGTACAGAGGTAGGTTTCGTCTCTGCCCCTGATCCCAGCCGGGGGCACCTAGGACAGTCTTGGCCGTCTTTGTCCTTGTCCCTTATTCAACCCCGGCATCCCTGTTGCCGTGAGCGACTCTTGGCTGATGTATGTTGTTGTAACCCAAGTGACTGCGGAGCGAGAATGGGCGTTGTCCATGGCCTGGTGCTCTAGTGATTGTCGTAGCGGATGGTTACAGGGCAGTTGGAGCTGACTGCAACGCTCAAAGGGTCTCGATGCTTTTCCAAAGTACCTAGAGCTACCTCGAAGCTGAATGGAAGCCCTCCCGTCTATTGGATCGCCCGCTTCTGCAGCCTAAACATCTGGCCTGGCCACGCTCTTGCATTCCCACCACCACCACCTCAGGGACATCATCAGGTACCGATTCTGTACCTTTTTTTCGCTCTCCTCAGTGTCCGTCCGTCACCCCAACCTGCAACCTGAGAGCATCCATCACATCCATTCCCATCCGTATCGATTCATCCCTCCCTCCCTCTTAGTGTTGCCCCTGACTCCTGCTTTCTTTGCTCTCTTCTTGTCGTCAGTCACCCTTGGCTTTGTTCTGCTTCATGCTTGTGCTTCTTCTTCTGATTCTTCCAAGCGTCGATCGTTTCCTTCAGTCACCCTCCATCGTCCTCTAGACCCGTCTGCCGTACGTCCTTGGTCACCCTTCTCGTTTCGCTCTCTCTCGATTCCATCCATCCTTCCTTGCTCCCCACACACACAAACCCGCATGACCCTGCAGCTTTGGACGCCCGCTCTCCACCGACCGTCCCACGCGCCGTCTCTCCCTCCTGAAATCCGCGTCTCAGCCGTGCATAAATCTGCCCGATAATACTCCTCAGCCCAGCCTAGGTACCTTGCAGTCCGTGACCTGAGCCGCCGCACGCCAAGTACCTGCCTTGCTCAGGTACCTCTCGCCGCCTCGCCTGTACAATTCCATCACGGCCCCCCCTTACCCTTTTCTACCACCACCACTACCACTACTGCTACCACCAGCACCAACACCAACACCACCTAACCTCCACCGCTGCCACCTCCACTTTCGTTATCACCATCTGCCCGCCGTCGCTTGTCGTCCTTTTTGCGCTTCCATCCTCCTCGATCACCTCCTGCGCTCCTTGTGAGAACTCGGGTCCTCGACGTCCGCTGAGCGACACGCAGAGCCTCTCGATTGAGTCGCTGTCGCCTGTTACTATCGCCCCTGCTTGGTCCTTTGCTCTCTGGCCTTGTCTGCCTGCTTCGCCCTCGTGTCGACCGCATCCTAGTTGCGCCTGATCCATCGTCATTAGCTGAAATCGACGCCTGCCACTTTGCTCGAGTACTGTATACACGAAAATCGCTCGACTATTGCTTCCCTCGAATCTACAACGCTTTTCGCTTCATCGCACCCAAGTCCGTCCAGACACGACACCATCTACTTCGCATCGCTCGACAACGCCCTTACCGTTCTCCGCGTTTCTCATTTCGGCTCGTCGCAACCGAGACATCGATCTCGACCTCGACCGTCACCTTTCCAACTGCCTTGGCCGTTGAGACGCCTGAGCTCAACGTCGCTGCCGCCATCAGGCGCTGTATGAGGTCAAGAGGCCCGCGAGCCTGATCGCTCTTCCAAGCCGTTGCTCGCCATCAACAACACCATGTCCGTCATGTTGCAAACTCCCTCCCGAGCCTCTACTGCCTCCTCGTCGTCGTTCCAACCTATATCACGCCAAAACACCATGTCTTCCTACGACGGTTCGCGCTCTGCGCGCCAATCCAAGCGCTACTCCATGTCGGCCCTGTACATGTCCATCTCGGCCAACGAAGGAGACCTTCAGATTGAGGATGACCTCGCTAAAGGTGAGCATTATATGCCGTGAAGAATTCCAAGATCAAGAGTAAATGATTAACCACATCTACAGCGCAAAAAGCACTTCGTGATCTCAAGTCCAAGATCTCATCTCAGTCTAAGAAGAACTTCGTTCTTGAGAAGGATGTGCGATATCTTGATTCGCGAATTGCGCTACTTATCCAGAACCGTATGGCTTTGGAAGAGGTATGACTGAAATGGTCTCGATGAAGAGAGTTGATTCTAACGCTATCTGCAGCAAAATGAAGTCGCAAGCCATCTCGAGGATGCTCTTGAGATGCAGCAAGGTGTCTTTCCCAACGACGACAAGACGCAAAAATACGGCAACCTCTTGTTTCTTCTGCAATCCGAGCCCAGGCACATTGCCCACCTGTGTAGGCTGGTCTCGATGGCGGAGATCGATTCGCTGCTGCAGACCGTCATGTTTACCATCTACGGAAACCAGTACGAAAGCCGTGAAGAGCATCTCCTTCTCACTATGTTTCAGGTACGTCTTGTCGACGATTTGAACCTTTCAAAGCTCACATGTTTTTCAGTCTGTCTTGACATACCAATTCGACAACACACCCGACTATTCCTCCCTCCTCCGCGCCAACACCCCTGTTTCCCGAATGATGACTACCTATACTCGAAGAGGACCCGGTCAGAGTTTCCTCAAGTCCGTGCTTGCTGATAGAATCAATGGCTTGATCGAGCTGAGGGACCTGGACCTGGAAATTAACCCGCTCAAGGTGTATGAGCGCATGATTGAGCAGATCGAGGAGGATACCGGCCAGCTGCCCCCTCATCTTCCCAAGGGAATTACGGGCGAGCAAGCTGCCGAGAACCCTCAGGTCCAGGCTATCATCGAGCCCCGTCTGACGATGCTGACCGAGATTGCTAATGGCTTCTTGACCACCATCATTGAGGGGCTTGAGGAGGCGCCATACGGCATTCGATGGATCTGCAAGCAGATCAGGAGTTTGACCAAGCGCAAATACCCAGATGCTAACGACCAGGTTATTTGCACTTTGATCGGCGGATTCTTCTTCCTGCGCTTCATCAACCCAGCCATCGTCACGCCGAAATCGTACATGCTCATCGATGGAACCCCGGCCGAGCGACCGCGACGAACCCTGACCTACATCGCCAAGATGCTCCAGAACCTCGCGAACAAGCCATCCTACGCCAAGGAGCCGTACATGGCCAAGCTTCAGCCTTTTATCCATCAGAACAAGGACAGAATCAACAAGTTCATGCTCGATCTTTGCGAAGTCCAGGACTTTTACGAGAGCCTCGAGATGGACAATTACGTTGCGCTGTCCAAGAAGGACCTCGAGCTCGAGATTACCCTCAACGAAGTGTACGCCATGCACGGATTGATCGACAAGCACCACAACGAACTGTGCAAAGACGAAAGCTCGCATCTCGCCATCATCATGGCCGAGTTGGGAACATCACCAGCCCAAGTGCCTCGCAAGGAGAACAGGGTCATCAACCTCCCTCTGTTCAGCAGATGGGAGACTGCCATTGACGACCTGACAGCAGCCCTGGATATCACGCAGGAGGAAGTGTATTTTATGGAAGCCAAGTCCATCTTTGTGCAGGTTATGCGATCGATTCCTTCCACGAGCAGCGTGGCCCGTCGCCCGCTACGACTCGAGCGCATCGCAGACGCCGCCGCAACAAGCCGCAACGATGCTGTGATGGTTCGAAAGGGTATTCGAGCTATGGAGCTGTTGTCTCAGCTTCAAGAACTGCGCGTCATCGACAAGAGCGATCAGTTTGGACTCCTTCGAGATGAAGTTGAGCAGGAGCTTCAACACCTGGGCTCTCTCAAGGAGGGTGTGCTTACCGAGACGTCGAAGCTGCAGGAGGTGTACAAGACGATCCGAGACCACAACGTCTACCTGAACGGACAGCTCGAGACCTACAAGAGCTACCTGCATAATGTGCGATCGCAGAGTGAGGGCACAAAGAGAAAGCAGCAGAAGCAGCAGGTGCTTGGTCCTTACAAGTTCACCCATCAGCAACTCGAGAAGGAGGGTGTCATTCAGAAGAGCAATGTTCCCGACAACAGACGGGCCAACATCTACTTCAACTTTACAAGTCCCTTGCCGGGAACCTTTGTTATTTCCTTGCATTACAAGGGTAAGTTTCTTTGTTATTCTGAGCCGAGCCGAGCAACATGCTAATCTGTGTATAGGCCGCAACAGGGGTTTGCTCGAACTGGACCTCAAGCTGGATGACCTGCTTGAGATGCAAAAGGACAACCAGGACGATCTGGATCTTGAATACGTCCAGTTCAATGTGCCAAAGGTGCTGGCTCTGCTCAACAAGCGCTTCGCTCGAAAGAAGGGCTGGTAGACGATCTATGACAACACACACGACTCTCAGCCGAACATCCATCTCGACGCATATTGATCCATGTACTACGACCACATCAAACGGAGGGGCTTGGCGTTATGGACACTGATACCACGGAATATTCTGTTCTCTTTACCTACTACTACTACCTTGAGTCAGTAAGCTGACTGGCTGGGAGGATTGCTGCCATTGTTTCTTTTGTGCTGTTTTCATTTGTCAGTTTTTCTTCTCGACATGAGCGTCTGTTTCATGTGTTCTTTGTGAGTGATTGATGGGTGCGCTGGGGGTTTGTTTCTTTTATATACCGAACGCTTGCTTGCCTGCTTCCTTGCTTGTTTCTTGGACGGCGGTATTCTGCTTCGGCTGGTCCGCAGTGGGAGTTTGTATGCGGCGCCTTGATTATCTATGTATGCATGCTGGTAGTTTGTCCACGGGGCGAACTGTTCCGTTGGGACACGAGGAGTCATGGCTCAGACGGAGGCATAGTTGGCACCTAGTCTGGAGCCATGCTCATAATGAAGGAAGGATTTCAATGTCTGCGATACTGTACATGTCCCAGCTGTGCTAGCTTTGTTAATCTATGTATGTGTATATGTCAATATGATGCTAGTTATGCCAATTTCCACAATGACTGTGAAGTGAAGTGACCTGGCTGAGTGAGACATGGACTGCCAAACTCGTCGTGATGGAGGCTTGTGAATGGTACCCAATGTTTGTTTCACCTGCTTGCCACGTCCACGTCCCCGGGTAGCGGCCGTGCCAATGAGAACGTGTACCGACTACCTGCCATGCCGGGCTAGATGAGTTGGCAGGCCGGGTCAGAGATGGGCTCTGCTTATGGGCTCTTCTGGAAGGTGATTCGCTGGAGGTCGAGGTAGGCCTCAAGAATCAATCACGCCTCGGATGTAAGACGGCAGAGCCGCCTGGAGATTAATTGCTGGCAGATTGGCGAGGGTCAAGTCTGAAAGGGGAACGAACGAGCTGGGTAAGGATGTAGATAGAAGTACATTCTTGGTAACTATACATGTGTGATAGCGACAGGAGGTATCTCTCTAGCTCTAATCAATCTGTCTCTCTGATCTCATAAATCATAACCGTGGCCGTCATAATCGTTACAATACCATGTACAAAACCGAACCTGAGATAATGAAAAGTGTTGTCACAATCTGTCATCGAACCAAAGAAAGTATAACGTTGCACAAAAGACATCATAGCAACAATATCATACCATATCAAACACGCTCTCCTCTCTCCATGTCGTTCACCTCATCTCTAGGGGGCTGCCCGCCCCAGGGCCACGTCAACCTCCCACTGCTAGTCCGCAGCCACGGCCACGTGCCGCTGCTACGTCTCAACCGAGCAACGGAGCGACTATCCGGGATGTCCGTGTCACGGGTCTTGCGGCGCAGGAGACGGGCAGGTACAGCACCGACGACAGCAAGCTTGCGAAGGAGGAGGCCGAATGAGCGGGTCTGGAGGAGGGTTATGAGTAACATGAATGGGACGCAGACGAGGATCATAGTGAGGGCGAAGCGCCAGTCTGTTGCGGGGATGGTGAAGACTGTCATGCCAAAGACGGACTAGAATGTGTTAGTGAGGGCTTCTTTGCAACACTGACGAGACGGTAGAATTTAATGCAAGTGTTTCGGATAGGAACTTACCGTGACAAAAGTCAGGGGCAGAAAGATCATGCTAATCATGGTCAGGATGCGGATATTGTCTCCCTGCTCGATGGCCCTTCGACTCTCCTTGATGGAACTTCCGCTGAAGAGTTGATCCCTCAGGTTTTCGATCTCCTTGCGGGTACGGGCGTTCTGCTTGAGAACTTCACCAAGTTCTTGCACAACCTTGTCGAGCTCACGGCGCAAGTTGGCCATATGCTCACGATAGGCGGCAGCATCAGCAGTCTCTGGCGACGGATGCGGCCACAGAGTTGCGTGGGTGCCGGCCCAGAAGCTGTCAGTAAAGGTCTCGTAGTAGGCGTCCATCATGGCCCTGATGCTGTTATTAACCACGGCCAGGGTGTTGTACGCCCAAAAGTAGCGTCGAATGTAAGTGAAGTGCTTGTCCTCAAAGAGGAGCTTGTCACGCAGCTTGGGGTCAAACATGAACTCGGTCTGTCACTTGTTAGTAGAGGATCAGCTGAGATAGAGGAAGGGAAGTTACAGGAGGAGTGATGAGCTTGGTAACTCTCTCGTGAAGAAACTGGTTGCGCGTTCTGGCGTCTCGATATTCCGAAATGAGGAGATCTAGGAATGCAGACGGTCCGTTGATGTACTTCTTGCGCTGGTACTCCTCGCCTCTAACAGTGTGGGAGTTGTCTGGGAAGCTCTGGATAGCAAGAAGATGCCACGGTCCAAAGGTCTCAAACAAGACACCCTCTTTTGTACGCTCCCGGCGTGTTCGCCAAGGAGGCGCCCTGGTGGACTCACCCCCGAGAGAGAGAGCCAGAACGGCACCACACTCGGCAATGTCGATGTGATCACCGCTTCGCTTGTCGAAAGGACGCTTGTCGAAGCGCTGCCAGGGAGCAGGCTCCAACCGCGGGGCGACGACGGTGTAGTATTTGAAGGCAAAGAAGAAAGAGCGCTGACGTAGATTGGCTATGGTCCGAGGGGGTGGCGGTAGTTCCACAGGTAAAGACATTGGTGAAGAGGGAGAGATAAAGGGCGAGCTGGATATAGCTGGGGAAGGGGGACGCTCATAAGCGCGGTTCATGAACGCGTGAGTGCGGCCAGGGTTTGGCTGATCAGTAAGGAGATATCCCAGCAGCTCAGACATGTCAAAGTGAGAGGACATGGCAACGTGAAGAGCGGCCAGAGCGAGAGGCGTTGGCTCCTGGACGATACTGCCATTTATGTCAGTTTCTCTTCTTCATTCTCAAATACACATGGTATGAGTACGTACGTGATACGGCCAACAGACTCACTATTCATGTTGACGTCCCGAATAGTATCCCACACAGTTGGCGCATCGACACCAGGGGCTGGGTTCTCCTCCTGCTCAGTACAATTGTCCTTGACGTCTGACGGATCCTCAGAATCGCTATCTGCGCTCAGCTTCTCCATCTCGAGGTTCCTATGGACCTCGTAGACTTCAAAGGTGCACTGATTGTAACACTCGCGCTCATAAGCGGCAAAGTCACGAAAGGGCGCAGATAGGTTGATGTCGGCTCGACGCTTGATGGCCTCGTCGAGGAGAGAGGCCATTTCTGGCGTAAAGTCTGTGTCACGGAGATAGCGTAGGAGCACGTCGTCAGACAAGTGCATCTGTTTGAGGGGACTTCGGACTACATTGAGTGCATAGTCCTCGACCTCACGTGTGGTTGCGGTGCCAGTCGAGTCCAGTAGCGGGATGAAGTTGACATCGTCATCCTGCGTGTAGACGGCGCGGTGACTACCACTTGGAGAGCTCGTAAAGGGACGAGATTCAGCAGTGAAAGAAGGCCGCTCCCTCGTACTCTCAAAAGTAGAGGCTCGAGGACGACGATGCAGGGGAGACAGACGGGCAGAGTCAGTTGCAAAGATGGGACCGCTGTCCGCTCTCAGGGGCGGCGTGAAGGCACCCTCGACAGTCTCGCGGCGGCGAGGGGCGAGGCTATCTTGGAGACCACGGAGAGTGCGGACATATTGATCATGAAAGAGGTCGGCTGCCCTGACGAAGTCGTCTAGAGCTTGTGGAGTTGGTTGTGTTGATATTGCTGTGGTCATTGACACATAAACGTCACTTGGCTAAAGATTATGGATAAATGCCCATATTCAACTTGAACTGAACAGGGCTATAAAGATGTTGGAAACACGTCGATATGGGCGGGAGAGTAGAGCCCTATTTCTACTCCTCCTCATCCCCCCTTCACTTCAGGTTGGGCAGCATGATGCTTCGGAGGACCCCGACGGATCTGCGGCTGAGCCCAGCTCGGTCAACCTCCATGGGTTAAAGCAGAAAGGGCAAACGAAATCCTTCTGCGCAGTAGGGCGAGAGGATGCACGATTAAGCTGCTTCTAGCGCGACAAGGCAACCGAGCACGCCTACACCTTTTGTCGCACGTGGGGGGGCCCGAGGCAGCACAGCAGGGACGGGACGCTTGTCTATAACAGGGCTGTAGGAGGTTTGAGCTTGACTCATGCGGGAAAGTCGGAGTTGTGCAAGGGGATTGGGATTCGTAGGACTTTGAAGGGGGGGGAACAAGGTTGAGGCTGTACCCGAAGGGCGTTGGTCGATCTCGTCGCTTCGGCTCGGCTCATGACGGCTGAAGACGGTATGACGCTTCTTCCGCGATCGTGATGGTTGCACAGATGAGCTCTTGTTGGTTGTTGGTTGCGTCGACATTTGATAGGCGTAGAAAGTTGCTTGATAATATCACCGAAACTACAGTCGCACACAGGTCAAAGGGAAAAACAAGAGACGAGGACGACAAAGAGTCTCTAACTCCTCTTAGTATCCTACCTTTCTTATGCCTAAATTTAGTTAATAGTCATGATGAAATTACTAACGTTAAAAAAGAACTAAGCTTTCAAAAAAAAAAAAAATCATATAATAACCTTTGAACATCTTTATAAGTGTCCTTAGGAGAGCAAATGATGTCCTTTCCTACCAGCTTTCTGCCAAGACCAATCCTCGCATCATGGCATCTGAAGAGTCCGCCATCACGATCCAGTTCACCACTGTATCAAAGCTGTTTGAAGAGATCTATTCTGATGATGCCCGAGATGCCCTTGTGGTGCAAAGTATGTTGCTATCTGTCTGATTTGTAGATACCTATCTAGGTAACTAATTTCCGACGCAGATGTCTCCCAGCAAGATTACATCGACATCGACAATGAGCGAGAGCTTCGGAGGCGCAAGTTTCGCCTCAAGCGATACTACTCTGAGCGCCAGATACTCATCGTGACCATTCCAACCGAGGCTCACGAGCTTCTGTATGCACCCCTGTCCGGACACATTCACGCTGCTGTTATACAGATGGGGCTGGGTTCCCAGTGGACTGCGATGGGCTCCACGACGTGGCGAGACCATCGGAATGGAGATGAAGGCGAGGGAGACTCAAGCGGCGGTCCAAGAAATCGCCAAGGTCCTCGTTGGCCGACGCTTATCATCGAATCGGGATATTCGCAGACTCTAGAAAGTCTAAGAAGAGACATGAAGTGGTGGTTCAGCGCCTCGAATTACCAAGTCAAGATTGTTCTCCTCGTCAAGCTCGACCCGAGTTCTGAGGAGATCATCATGGAAACGTGGCAAGTTGCGCAGGGCGAAACAACAAGCACCGAGCCTAGCTGTTCTCAGGTCATCACCGTCAGTGGAGGGCCCAACGCGGACACGCCCGATAGTGTGTCTGGAGGACCACTACGATTGGATTTTGAGCTCCTTTTCCTCAGAGCGCCACGGGAAGGAGAGGGTGATATAGTCCTGCCCGTCGATGTACTTCAGCTGCTGGCTGGAATAGCTAGGGAGGGACTAGAGGCCACCATCTAAGTCTTTTCGACAAAGTTACAAGTAACTTGGGATGAATATTCTAAAATGATACTCTAATACAATTAATGCTTTAGGTTGTTTTTCTTTTAGCGGCGACCCTTGGAGGAAATTAAACTAACTTATGTGTGCTGATGTGTCTCGATTATTTCTTGACCTGCACGGGAAGATGAGATGCAGCAATGGTTACGCACGTGATGGATGGGTTTTCGATCGGCATTGAAGGTTGCTTGATAATCCCACCGAAGCGAAGCTGTTTGCCTACGTAGATAACTTTGCGACCCAGGTACGTCATCATGGTTCGCCAACACCTCTCAAGGAGCCGGGCGAACCGTGGGGAGGTTCAAAATGAAGGGGGGCGCCATATCGCGGGGGTTTGATTACTCCGCCTGCCATTGAGCGTCAAGAGATTGTCGTTTCAGAGGCAGATGGGCTGGTCTGGGCCAACTTCTACTCGTGGGCGCTTGTGCTTGAGCAAATCCTCTTACGTACGGGTCTAGTGATACGCCCGTCCTAGCACCTTGAGCCTCACCTCGGATGCATCCCTCCACGTGCCGACTTCGGCTGGCTCTGCTTTGACACCTCCCGCCCTGCATTGAGATCGTCCGTGTGACCTTGACACGATGGCATCAGCACAACTGACAGCTGCATGTCTCGGTCCCTCTGCAAGTTTAACAGGATTCTATGCACGTCGTATCGAAACTCTCATGTCTAGAGTCCCTCATCCGACAGACCTAACGTGTTTTCCGCCTAGCTCCAAGCCTCCAAACCAATGTTCCCCTGATATCATTCCCTTCGTGTCCTCGTAACTCTATTAGACAATCAACATCCTCCAACCCCATGTGTTAATATCCATCACCGTCAAAGTCCAAATCAGGTGCGTGTCTCGACAAATGCCGACGTAGCCAACAGCGAACCAACCGTTGCAGGCTGTCCCTAGGACGCCACAGTGACAGGCTTGGCCGCCGGCGCTGCGGGCTTCTCGGTGCTGTCAACCTCCATGGCGTCGTCACCCTGTCCCTCACCCTCACCCTCGACCTCCTCCTCTTCGAGCTCATCCTCACTCTCGCCCTCGATGTCGACACTGCCGTCCTCAGACATCTCGTCCTCTTCCTGGGGGGTCTCTGTCTCATTCTCCACGCCAGCCATCTCGGAGTCATCTCCGTTCTTGGCCTTGGCCGCAGCCTCAGCCTCAGCCTCGGCGGCCTCTTCTGCGGCCTCCTCTGCACCGTATTCGTCGCCGTCAGCGACAAGATCGGCCTCAGGTTGCTCGGGAGGGAACTCGGCAGGAGCAGAAGCCTCGGAATCCCTAGTCATGTTAGCTTTGGGCATTTGTGATGGACAACTTATTCGACTAACCACTTGATGGCAAAGCGAGTAACTCGGGGCTTCTCTGCCAAAACGTTTCGCTTCACCCGCTCGATGATGGGCTTGGCTGGAGGTTCCGCGTTGAGCTCCTCAGAGTCGTATTCATTGTTGACGTAGTAGCCAACTCGAACAAATTCTCGTCCATCGTAGGCGCAGGTCAGGAGGATGACAGTAACGCCAAGGATGTCGGTCTCGGGGATGCGTGTGGTGTTGGGGGCGTCGGCCTCGAAGATGAACTTGTTAACGCCGACGGGGATGGGGCCGACGAGGAGGGAGTCGAGCTCTTGGTCCCATTGATCGCTGCGGGGCGTTAGAAAGAAGCGGTGTGATGAGAACAAAGAAGCTCTAGCTTACGAGGTGGCAGATCCAACGTAGGTGAGCTTCCACTCGAGATCTGTCCTGAATTAGCGACGCGGTTTTGCACAAGGCAGTGGCCAAACGAACCCTTCTCGAGTTGTTCGAGGCACTCGAATGTGATCTCAAACTCGTACTTGTCGGTGAACTTGGCAGGGTTGTTGTTCACCTTGACGCCCAGGAGCGACACGACAGACATGATGGCGAGGGAGGAGGAGAGACTGATGGGTGTTTGCGATGGGGGGTAAAGCCAAGTCGAAGAATGCGCAATGCGAGAGGCAACGGAAGGCTGTAGAGGACGGTGATGGTGTATGAGAGAGTCTGCTCTTGATAAAGCGTACGACAAGAAGTGAAGCAAAAAATAGATGGAGAAAAAGGGGGGGATAGCGTGGATAGTGTTGGACGATATAGAGCGGCGAGCTAGTGGTTTGGTTTGAAAGAGCAAAGAAAACAAGAGCGGATCGAATGTGGTTGCGATGGGCGATGGGTGGTCGAGGAAAAAGCCAGGGCAGGCAAGGCAAGAACAATGGGCATGGATGGGCATGGGCCTGGGCGGACGCGTTTCGGGTCGCACCCCGCGTAGAGGGGTTGCATGGACGCGAACCTGCTGGAAAGCGGAAATTACGAGTCAGCTGAGATGTCATGTGATGTATTCTATTGAGACTGCTTGCACGCTTGATCCTCAGGCCCCACATGCAGAGCTGCCTGCTTGCGGCTCTGTCACCGCCCGGAGCTCACTAGGCCGCTTTCAGTTTCTGCCGTCTCAACTTGCTCAAGGCTCTTCGTTCTTTGTTGAAGCTTTCGGACATTGCAGGCTCTCCTCAAACATCTGCGCTCTAGCCTGAGCCACGACACGACTTTCGACCGTCTTTGCTTACTATACGTGGCGCTTATTCTGCCGCTTTTAGGGTTTTCTCTCCTTATCGCCGAGTCCAGCTTTTGCTCAATCGGGGCCAGTTGGCTCGTCTTTGAGCTTGCCCGTGTTCGCGACAAGTCTCACCACATCTTCAACCACCGCATCAGGGGTTTTACTCCCTTCAATCGGTTCCGTCGCGCTTCTACGACCGACGCAAACGCGATCCCTTTATCGAAAGACGTACATCCTGTTTTTGCATTTTCGTCGCCGACTGCTAGATCGCGAGTGAGAACCCTTCACGCTTAGCCCCTGTGGCCTTGGAGCAGTGCCCTGCCCATCGACGACGCGCTCGTAGCCGGCGTTCGAGTCGCGACCCCGATCTTTTCCTCCAGTACTATTCTTGAACATTACAATATGGCTGCCGAAGGTGCTTCATGGGGCGGAGAGGATGTTGGGGCTCCCCAGGGTGATCAAGTTCAGCATAGCGAGGAACAAGTTGATAACTTTGCTCAAGACTCCCTTGTCTCTGGTGATGCAGCGGATAATGGTACAGAAGATGGAGGAGAATATGATCCAGAGTCGGTCACGATTGGCACTCCCGTCCAGGTTCCTGAAAGAGCTGCTTCCGCCACGGCTCAACGTCAGCCTTCCAAGCCAAAGATGTCCGGTGGTTTCATAGTGGAGGCATCTGACGATGACGATGACGAGGATGAGGAACCAACTTCTGATGCTCCCAAGGTGGAATCTGTTCCATCTCAAAACCAGCCGGAGCCTTCTACTGCGTCTCACCAAACCAATATCCCAGCCCCTGCCGCCGTCCCTTCTCCTGTTGCCTCATCCAATGTGACTCCAGCCTTTGGTGGTCTCGATCCAGTTGCCCTGCTCGAAGCTCGTGTCAAGCAGGATCCCCGTGGAGATATGGATGCGTGGCTTAATCTGATTGCCGACCACAGACGCTCCAGCCGACTGGACCAGGCTCGAACTACTTACAACCAGTTTCTAGAAATCTTTCCGCAAGCTGTAAGTTGACAAACCAGACTCTATATAGTGCAGCAGCTGACCATTTTGAAGGCTGATATCTGGGTCGAATGGATCGAGATGGAGCTTGGGCTCGACAACTTTGTCGACGCTGAGCAGCTCTTTGGAAGATGCCTCATGACAGTCCCCAACGTCAAGCTGTGGACCGTCTACCTCAACTACATCCGTCGGCGCAACGACCTAAACAACGATGCGTCTGGACAAGCTCGAAGGACCATCACACAATCCTACGAGTTTGTTATCGACAACATCGGTGTGGATCGGGATTCGGGCAACATCTGGCAGGATTACGTCCAGTTCATCAAGAATGGTCCAGGCCAGATTGGCGGCACAGGATGGCAGGATCAGCAAAAGATGGACCAACTGCGCAAGGTCTATCAGCGCGCTATTTCAGTGCCCATGCTCACTGTCAACAACCTGTGGAAGGAATATGACCAGTTTGAGATGGGACTGAACAAGATAACTGTAAGTCTCATTTCATCTGCTTGATGAATGTACTAACCTTGGCCGACAGGGTCGCAAATTCATCCAAGAACGATCACCGGGATACATGTCAGCCAAGAGTGCCAACATTGCGCTTGACAACATTACACGGCACCTCAAGCGCACAAACCTTCCAAGGCTTCCTCCTGCTCCTGGCTTCGACGGCGACCAGGAGTTCCGGGATCAAATCGAGATGTGGAAGAAGTGGATTGCTTGGGAAAAGGAGGATCCGCTGGTGCTCAAGGTTGACGAGCCCAAGGTCTTCAACCAGAGGGTTCTCTACTGCTACAAGCAAGCATTAATGGCATCGCGATTCTGGCCCGAGATTTGGGTGGACGCTGCCGAGTGGTGCTTCCAGAACAATGTGCGCGACAACGACAAAGAGATGGGCACCGAACTGCTTCTAGAGGGCATTCGGGCGAACCCAGAGAGTGTTTTGCTTGCTCTGAAGCAGGCTGACCACATTGAAGCCAACTACCCAGCCAAGGAGGGTGACAAGTCGGAATATGCCAAGGCAGTCCGCAAGCCCTACGACGATGTACTGGAGACCTTGTATGAGATGGGAGACAAGGTCAAGGAGCGAGAGAAGATGGAGGTGATGGCCTTGAAACAGGCGGCGGCGCAAGATCCCGTCCAGGCATCGATTGAGCAGAACGATGCCGACGATGATGACGACGACAAACCCAAGAGGTCCCCGATCGAGGAAAGGATCCTCGCCATCCAAAAGTCCTACTCGAGCGAGACGCTACTATTGTCACGTACCATCTCGTACGTCTGGATTGCCCTTGCTCGAGCTATGCGTCGTATTCAAGGTAAAGGCAACCAGTCGGAGGGCGGTCTGCGCAAGGTCTTTACGGACGCGCGCCAAAAGGGGCGACTTACGAGCGATGTGTATGTTGCCGTCGCACTGCTCGAATCAGTTGTCTACAAGGACCCCGTGGGCGCCAAGATCTTTGAGCGCGGTGCTCGCTTGTTCCCCAACGATGAGATGTTCATGATAGAGTACTTGAAGTATCTTCATTCCAAGGACGACACAACCAGTAAGTGGCACATTTCCATCGACCAAGACCAAGACTGACCATATGACAGATGCCCGGGTCGTGTTCGAGACTTGCGTCAACAGGCTTATTTCCAAGCCTGAGACACTGGCCAAGGCCAAACCCTTGTACGCCTACTTCCACAAGTATGAATCACAGTACGGAGAGTTATCACAGATCTCCAAGCTGGAGGACCGGATGGCAGAGCTCTTCCCAGAGGACCCCAAGCTCAACTACTTTGTTTCTCGCTTTTCTTCTGACAAGTTTGATCCAATCTCGACCCCTCTCATCATCTCAAAGGCAGTGCAGATGCGGCCCAGGCAGGCCATGCCTGTGCTTGAGCAGCCTATCTCGCTCCGAAACAGCCCACTTCCGGCCAGACAGGAGCAGAGCCCCCGACTACAGTACGTACGGGCCACTGCATCACCGAAGCGACCTCTGGGCATCGATGACGAGGAGTTGAACCCCCCCAAACGACTTGCTCGGGGAGTGTCACCCCTTAAGGGTGCGGCTGGCCGTCGACTCGACCAACAACGGCGGAACCAGGCATCGGCACTCCACAGAGACATCACTTTCCTTCTCAACATTCTCCCACCGTCTCAGAGCTTTGACGTGCAGCGCCTCAACCCCTCAGCGTTGGTCAATATTCTCCGGGACACCAGCCTGCCTGATGCTGCCACGTTGAAGGCGACGGGAGGCGGTCAGCAGCGCTACAACAACCCGTCTCACGCACGGCAGTCTTCCGGTGAGTACGGCAGCCGGCCGCTGAGCCCTTACGGAAGAGTGACCGCGGCAGCTGGCGGATACCGGAACTCTCCCTTGCGGCCAGAGAGCGGTGGCGGCTACCAGGCCAATCCTTATCCTCCACCCGAGGCGGGTGGTGCGTCATCGGCTTGGCAGCAGGCGCCCAGCGGATACGGCGCGCCGCCGCCAGGACAGTACGGGTACCGATATTGAGGTCGACAGAGGTCGGATGGTGATGCGTAAGCAAACATGATGCCACTAATATTACTGTTGAGTATTTGCCTGG
Organism: Fusarium vanettenii 77-13-4; assembly: GCF_000151355.1. Taxonomy (NCBI): domain Eukaryota; kingdom Fungi; phylum Ascomycota; class Sordariomycetes; order Hypocreales; family Nectriaceae; genus Fusarium; species Fusarium vanettenii. Next base: position 2,308,071 of record NW_003315881.1, read on the forward strand.
GGTTGCAAAATGGGACTTGGATGACGTTGGAGGATCGGGTCGGTTTGTCTTTTGCCTCGCATGGGTTCGGCGTTCGGAAGGGGGATCGACGACATGCCCAAGCGGTGGCTGTCACGGAGGATATTGCTTGCCAAGATGAAGACGGGTGCAGAGACGGCGAGAAGATGACGGGCTGGGCTGGGATGCGTTTCATTCATAGCTTTACCAATCACATGGGATTGTATCAATAAAACTCGTTGGATTTGGTCTTGAGCGGCTTGGTGTGAGCGGTTTGGTGCGTGTGGGTGTGATTTGCTTTCTCTGATTTCTCGAGTGCTGTATCTGTGCCGTCTTCCCGTTTGATTGCCAGGGTATTACCGCCTGTTGTTTATCCGTGTTGCAAACGACGTTGCCGTTGCCGTTGCCTTGGTTGGAGCTTGAAACCATGACGGATAGCAACAGGTCAAGATTGATTGGTCACACAACACGCTTGCCACGCACATGGCTGCGGCTTTCCCCTGTAACCATGTATTTGTTTTCTATTGCCGGACGTATAGCAGTAACACTTGACTTAAAATACACCTAATCTACAGCAATTGCATCCGTTTGACTTGCCAGCCCCTCAAATCATGTGCGGCGGGCCCAGCACCGAGTGACAGCGTGATATACCCCCTACTGACACTCGCAAAAGTTGGGACAATAGATCAAGCTGGGACCAAATTAAAACCATACGCACAATAATTGGACGTTAATTATCCTCTGTGCACACTCTCTAATCAATCTGTTTGGTAGATAAGACGCAATCAACCGTCACCTGTCTACGTGGAGCGCCACACCGCGCGGTGCATCCGGTCAACAGTGTCCACTCCTTTCCTCGTTGGAGGCATTGAATTCCGCCCGCGCTTCTTCCGTGTGTTCGTTGCCCTTGGTTGCGGGGGTGTTTTTCTGCCTGAGATAATAGGGAAAGCGCGGTCGGTTTACAGCGCTTGCCCAACAGGGTCTTCTCTCCTCTTCTTCACCCCCTCCACCGCACCACCTCCTCTCACCCTCTTCTCTTCTCACCCTCGGAGGAGCTGCAGATCCTGCTCATCATCCTAAGGATCTTCATCTCTCTCTTTCCCTCTCGCTCAAGCTCGAGTGCAACCGTGAGTCATAGTCCCCCTCTCCCTCTCTATATATTCAACCTCTTCCCGCCCTCTCCTCTCCCTCTTCTTCTTCCTCCTTCACCCTCACACACACCCTCTTCTCTTCGCTTGGGTCCTCAGCCAAGCACCTCCAACACTTGTGCAAGCTTCTGCAAGCACAGATTCCTTCTCCTCATCCATCTTCTGTTTCTCTCGCCGGTTGCTGTGATCCTCACATCAGCTAGAACAAACTCTCGCTCCACGACCGCGGTCTGCGCAAGCAAGGCATCACACCTTTCTCGTTGCCGGTAAGTTCCTGTTCTTTGCCTTGTAGCCCTCGCCTGGACGAGGGCTATAAATCTTGCCTCCGTCCCCCTCTTCCCTCTTTCTCCTCCTCTCTTCCTCCACCAGACTTCGATCAACCACTCTTCCACCCAGCACTACCATTACCTACCATCACTCCTCTTCTTGATCTCAGTCGCTTACTTCTTCAGACTCAGTCGCCATCATGTCCGACAGAGGACGTTCCCCTGGCCCCTCCGGGTCGGGCGGCTCTTCTGGCTCCGGGAGACGACCCTCTCAGTCTCCCGGTGGCTCATCCGCCCGCTCTTCTTCCCGTGGCCCTGCCGCTGGATGGGCTCAGGGTCCAGGTTTCGACCCTGCCAAGCCTCAACAGCAACAGGATCAGGGAAACACCCGCATGGAATTGCCGCCTGATGCATACGTGTCCGAGACCAAGAAGGACTTGTTCACGCTGCGCAACGGCAAGTTCAACACCGAAGGCAAGCCCGAACAGATCGAGGTCAACCAGTACCGCATGACCAAGTTTGACTTCAGCAAGAAGATTCATCAGTATGATGTGAGTACCAATCTTTGCCATGCCTACTTCTTGCTCATTACTGACAATGACTTCAGATCTTCATCTCGCCCAACCCTGACAAGCTCGGCCCTGTCATGAAGAAGATTTGGGCCCACGAGGTCACCAAGAAACAGCTTCGCCCCTACAAGGGCGACAAGTGGCTCTTCGATGGAAAGAAGCTCGCTTGGGGTCCTGCACTTGTTGAGCGTGGAGAGCTTCGGTTCAGTGTCGATCTCGACGAGGGCAAGGCCAAGGCCCGCGAAGGAGGCAAGTTCCATGTCACGATTCGCAAGACGACCGAAATCCAGGTCGCCGCTCTTCAGGGCTACCTTGAGCACAAGATGTCCTTCAACAACAGTGTTCAAGAAGCACTGAACTTCCTGGACCACCTTGTTCGACAGTTCCCATCTCAGAACCTGCTCGCCATCAAGCGCAACTTTTACGACCCCGCCAGCAAGCAAGTCACGCCCCTTCTCGATGGTACCGTGGTCGAGGTCCACAAGGGAACCTACGCCTCGGTTCGAATGAGCCACAACCTCGCGCAGAGAGGTGTCGGGCTCGGTTACAACATTGATGTCGCCAACACTTGCTTCTGGATTGGAAACCAGACAGTCGACAAGCTGATGTGCCACTTCTTGGCTACCTTGGACCGCAAGTTCCAGGGACACACCCCCGCCTCCCTTTGGGAAGTGCTGAAGCCCTCCCGAGACAAGACCGGCCGTTGGGCTTCTTCGGATGCTTTTAAGCAGCTTCGAAAGCTGCGCCGACTCAAGTTCAAGGTCAAGCACCGAGATCGCCCCAACGTCGACAAGGTCTACACCATCATGGACTTCAGCTTCAACGAGAAGTATGGTGAGCAAGGCTGCACCGCGAAGACGTACACTTTCGAGTGCGACGGCAAGGATGTGTCCGTCTATGACTACTACCGCAAGAAGTACAATGTCAACCTCAGACTGGCCAACCTCCCACTCATCGATGCTGGCAAGGGAGGAATGATCCCTGTTGAGCTCGCTATTGTCGAGCCAATGCAGCGCTACCCTTTCAAGTTGAACCCTGATCAAACCGCGGCCATGATCAAGATCGCTGTCACCCGTCCTCCCATCCGCAAGAGAGACATCCAGCAGGGCGCAGCTTCGCTCCGCATCGGTGAAGACCCCTTCTTGAAGGAGTATGGCGTCTCCTTTGAACCTCAGTTCTCTAGAACCGATGCTCGAATTCTCGCTCCCCCGACTGTCAAGTTTGGCACTGGCACGGCTGAGCCCAAGTTTGCCGGTCGTTGGGACCTTCGTGGAAAGAAGTTCTGGAAGCAGAACGCCGCCCCCTTGATGAACTGGGGTTTCATTGCTCTCGAACAGCCTGTTACCCTCCCCGTGCTCTCGCAATTCGCCAACACTTTCAAGAGCACTTTCATCGGCCACGGAGGCAAGGTGCTGAGCGACGCTCAGATGCTCAACTGCCCAGGAAACTTGCGCTTCGATGCTGCAGGTGCGGTTCAGTGGGCTCATGAGGAGATCACAAAGAAGAAGGGATACACTCAGCTTTTGTTTGTTGTTGTGTCCAAGAAGAACAGCGGAACCTACGAGCGCCTCAAGAAGTCTGCCGACTGCAGATTCGGCATCCTCACTCAGGTCGTTCTTGGCAGCCATGTCCAAAAGAACAATGGCCAGTATCACTCCAACGTGTGCATGAAGGTCAATGCCAAGTTGGGCGGCGCGACTGCTTGCACTCCTCCCCTTTGGAAGACTCCCACCTTCTTCCCTGAGACCCGCCCTACCATCATGATTGGTGTGGATGTCTCTCACACTGCCCCTGGTGGTACATCTCCCTCTACAGCGGCCATGACCATGTCTGTCGACAAAGATGCCACCCGTTACGCCGCACTTGTCGAAACCAACGGCTACCGTGTTGAGATGCTCACTCCCGGTAATATGCGCATGATGTTTGGATCCCTTCTGGAGCAGTGGAAGGTCAACCACCCCGGAAAGCTCCCCGCGCATGTCATGTACTTCAGAGATGGAGTTGGCGAGGGTCAGTTTGCCTACGTGATTGATCAGGAGATTGCAGAGATCAAGAACTTCCTCCGAGAGAAGTTGCCTGCCAAGGCCCCTCTGCCCAAGTTCACGGTCATCGTCGCTACCAAGCGACATCACATTCGGTTCTTCCCTCAGAAGGGTGACAAGAACGGCAACCCTCTTCCCGGTACCTTGGTCGAGAAGGAGGTCACCCACCCGTTCATGTTTGACTTCTATCTGAGCTCTCATGTTGCTATTCAAGGCACTGCTCGCCCTGTTCACTACCATGTGATCCTTGACGAGATGGGAATGCCTATCAACGACCTCCAGAAGATGATTTACCAGCAGTGCTACTCGTACGCTCGCTCGACTACTCCGGTTTCCCTGCACCCGGCTGTCTACTATGCCCATCTCGCTAGTGCTCGAGCTCGGGCTCATGAAAACATTGCCACCAGTGAGGGATTCAGAGCTGGTCCCAAGGGTCACGAGATGATCCGAGAGAAGGTTGCTCGCGGTATTTCTCTGGGCGGACCTGACCGAGGTGCTGATGCGCCCCCACTGCTGCCTCTTGGTGGCAGAGTCGGAGAGAACGCAATTGATGGGGAGCAGCGCCAGCGCAGCTTCTTCCGCAGCACCATGTGGTACATCTGATGGATGTAATCGACTCGGATAGGTGGCAGAGATACGCGACGGACAGCGTAGGTGATGTGACGGAAAGGTGATGCTTGTGATGGATAACACAGGCTGAAGAGGAGCGATCGCTAGGGCGGAGGGTAGGGCATGGACTGCATGCGAGCGATCTGATCACTGGCGCAATATGCGTGAAGAGATCAATAAACTAAAAGGGGCGACCGGTTTGGTGGAAGAGTGGCGGTGGAGGCTGTTTTCATGTTTTCTAAAATAGTTCTGGATCAATATCAGTGATTTGACCCGGCATATGAGGTTGTCTCTGGTCTTCTTTAGAGTGAAGTGATGGTGATGTTGTGATGGTTGAGAAGATGAAAGCGGAGTGGGAATAGATTGGGCAATATATGGCTCAGCTATGATGGGCGGTTTGTCACGGTTCAGAGTGATTGGAGGAACTGTTCGCGTTGCTACGTGTCTTGGTCAGTACCCAAGGTAGACTAAGGTATAAATAAGTTTTGGGGTAAGTAATGGATATGTACATGCGTATGAGGTTGGGGGGATTATGCAGAGTAATTTGTTAATGCCTCGCCTCGCCTCTTAGAGCAGGCCTCGATTTCTGTGGGTAATGAAAAACACTAGAATCGCCCACCCACAATGCAATGAATGTAATTAATGCTCAGTCCTTGATGAAAATATCCTTCCCACCATCTTTCAAAGGAGTAAATCATGAACCAAAGCTAGAACTCTCCAATTTCTCTCCATGAAGCAGTGCTGACATCTTTACCAACCCGTCGGTACCATCTTTGTTAGTTCCCCCCTTAACCAAGTTATGCAACTGTGACACCATCCACACAGTGCCCATCCAAAGGACTCAACGCGTCCAGTACCCTTCGATAACGAAACGGCAGGCAAGGGGAGGGTGTGAGGAGATGGGTGTGGTGGGTGGAGTTTTGATGCATCACAAGTCACACACACACACACACACACGATCCGATCCTGGAGAAAGGTGGGCACGGCGTCGACCCTGAAAGGAAGCACAAGATGTTCTGTACGCCCCCCTGCCCTGGCTTTTTCCCGTGGGGGTCCAAAGGGGGGAGGGGAGGGGGTGCGGACACACACACATCCTGGACGGGCACTAAGGGGATGGGACGGGACGAGGCAGGGATTTTAGTTTGAGGCTCTTTTGTCGGGACCCATCGTGTGCAACTCTAGATCAACGACATGCCTTGGCTTGGAGGGACGATGTTTGGGAGGAGGGAAGTGGATGGATGGGATGTTTGCCCCTGTCATGATGAGATGTTATGTCATACTCTGGCTGTCTTCCTTTATCTGGGCTATATAAACCTTAGAGGATGGGTAAAGGGGCATGGGGAGGGTTAGCCCTTAGTTGGGGAAGAGTCAGAAAGACATGCTCAAGAGGGTTCGACATGGGTTAGGGAAGGACCAGAATGGCATTGGTAAAGGATTGGATAGATTTTGCTCAGCCTTCGCCCATGGAATTACCCAGTCATGAGGTGTCTTTATGGCGACGGCTGATTGGCCAGTCATATATTGCTTTTTCTTCACCAAGGATGGACATATAGGGTAAACAGGTTAGACTTTTCGTATCCATTCAAGCTGGAGCTGAATCCCATGCAAAGCTTACGTTGGCCCTAGTATACATACACAAAGTTGGGGTTCTCCTTATCCGTTAGGTCATTGAACGCGGTCGCGTTCAGCTCATCAGTCGTGCCGTCACCCGCCAACCGGAGGGCCTCACGCTGCCTCTCCTTGCGCTTGTTCTCCCACATGAACGAATAGCGAAAGACGAAAAAGAGGGCGAGCTCAATGCAGTTGGAGACGAGAAGTGAGCCAATGCCAAGATGGTAGGTGGGGGCCTGCTCGGAGCGGTAGAAAAAGGGGCTGGCAATGTTGCCAATACAGGCTCCGAACCATATCATACCCGACACAATCATTTTTTTAGATTGTCCGCCCGTGTTTGAGGTTATGAGAGAGAGGCATATGACGAATGAAGCCTGGTAGGAGCCTGTGAGGTAACTTTACGAATTGTTAGCGTAGTTTAGGGTAGGGTTAGGAACTCAATTGGCACTCACAAACAGATCAAACGACCGACGTAGGCATCGGTAGGAGCAAGAAGGAAGCCGAGCGCGCCGGCGATAGTGGGAAGCATAAAGATGGCGCAGACAAGTGTGCGGCTGTTGGGCGGCATGTACTTGTTCGCCAGCGCACCGAGGCCGATCCAAATGATGACGAACACGCCCTGAGGGATGCCCAGGAGGGCAGTATGAAGCGTGTCAAAGCCAAGACCCTTGATGACGAGCGTCGAGAAGTTGGATATCCCACCGCTGGGGATGTTGGATACGAACCCGAGCAGAGTGAAGAGCCATGTCTTGTAGTCAAGGTAAGCCTCCTTGACCTGACCCCAATTGATCTTGCGCTGTTCGATACCCGTCTGATTGCGGCGGATACGGGCAATCATGATGAGTTTCTCGTCATGACTAAAGCCCCAGATGGTCCTGGGAGAATTCGGCAGCATGAATAGCAGGGTGATGGCCCAGGCTGCGCAAAAGGCGCCGACGACGAGGAACTCGTAGCGCCAGGATTGAAGAGCTCCCTTGATGTTGCCGATACCATAGCCTATTGAAGCTTGAGTTAGCATTGTTCAACAACAAGATAAGGGGCGAATACTGACCGATCAAGCCTCCACCCGCGACACCGACGCCGTTAAAGGCGTACCAAGCTGCGATGCGGCTCGGCTGCTCGGCACGGGTATAGTACATCGACGTGATGAGCATGAAAGCCGGGTCGGCAATAGCTTCAAAGGCTCCCGACAGGACGCGAAGAGAGAGGAGGCCACCAAAGTTGTGCGCCGCGGCCTGAGCCATGAGGAGAGCCCCCCACATGAAGATGTTGAAGGCCAGGTAGTAGGCTGGCGGACTGCGCTGCATGAGGAGGTTGGACGGGATGGCCCAGAGCAGCCAGCCAAAGTAGAAGCTACTCGAGAGCCACGAGTACTCATCGCCTTGAAGGTCGAGGTCCTCCTTGAGACCGAAGATGGCGGCGTATGAGCTATGCGAGGGTGGTCAGCCATGAACCCGCGTGTACGACTCAGAGAACTTACAGAGTGGTCTTATCCACGTAGTAAAAGAAGTAGCAGATACCCAGTAGAGGAATTATCCTCATATCAATCTTCCTTAGGACCCTCTTCTCCTTCTCTGGATCGATGTCGTCGTCGGTGGGGTACTGGGCAAGCGCCTCGACATACATCGCGTGCTGTTGCTTGTCGAGATATCCAGGCTTCGCTACGGAGCTCTCGTTGATCTCTCCGACACCCTCTTCGACCTCATCATGACCGATGTCGTCTCTTGAAGGCTGCTTATGCGGCTCGGTCGCCAGTGGGGCGGCATCGGCGTCGGTGCCGGCCATGGTGGAGTACAGATAAAAGGGACTCGATAGACAAGTCCTCCAGTCTTATAAAATCGGCCAGATCTGCCAGATTCTGCGAGAAACTGGCCAGAGAATGGTAGAAGAAGATGAGCGATCGCGGCTTTATAGGTATCCCAGGAGGAGCAGATCTGCCGTCGATAACGACGCAAGCCGGGCCCCAGAATGGGTCGAGGAAGGGATCTAGTGGAGCATCTCCACACACAGCCCAAGTCCCCTGGAGGGTAGAAACGAACGACTCCCGCACAAGCATGGGGAGAGAGCCGTTGTTGGAGTCGTGATGCTTTCATGGTGGGGTTTGCGGGGCTTCATCAAGCAGCCCGCCCGACTGAGCAATTTCGTTGATGCATCGAGGGCGGCTCCGAGTTCAAGACGACAACCATTAGCTAATTGAATAGAGCAAAAGGCGGTGTCTGTCCTGGGAGCTGAGCCTTCAAGGTGCCGATATCGCTCTTGGGCCCTGTCCTTATCGTGGCCCGTGTCCATCCTGCGAAGCTGGAGTACGACCTCGTCATGATGATGATCCTTTCCGTGGATCCCAAGGTCGACCATCATGAGTTTCCCGGTCGGTATTTGATCAAGCCCCGAGCGATTCAATCACGGCAATAACTGCTGGGTCCGGAGATCTGCTTGGCGAATCGCTTAGCCGTGCCGTACTCCCCTTGAGGTGATCGCATCTAACCGACGTAGATGCCGAGGAATTCCCTCAAATCAGGGGTCTTAGCGACGCCGTTATTTCCCACCAATCCGATATTATAGTTGGAAACTTGGAACATACCAATGCGCCATGTCGATCTGGGGAAGCTTGTTGACGATCTGGAGATGGTTGGGGGTTACGGTGGTGCCAGATTGGGGGTGGGTGCTAGCTCAACGCTAATCGCTGCTTTTGAAGCGAAAACAACGGGCCAAGATGGAAGATCTAGACTTGGAAGCGATGTAACGTGAATAAGAGATAGAAGGATCGTCTAGAGAGTGGTATCGAAGAACTAAATCGCAGCGAAGCGAAACCGCCGATGGAGTCAGTTAGGGATGATAAGAACAAGGCAATTGAACCCACTTACAGACGGGCCACGGAGAGATGACCTAGATTTGCTGTCAAGTGGATTTGCTCTTAAAACGGAACCAGAGGCCATGCCTAAAGGGCAACGGAACGGAGGGCGACATGGTTCCATCTGTCTTTGAGTCTTGTTGATATCCAAGCTTCTGCGGCAGTAGAAGTTCAAGTCTCGCGGTTGGGTTAATAGTTCTCCTGTGGACGCGTCCGGTCTAATAATGTTTGTTCGAGGCAAAGTGAAAGGAGAGGGAAAGAGAACTCTTGGTTTATTGAAGCTACTGGGCGAGAAGGGAAGCAATATTGACGCGACAAAGCCCAGCCCGTCACTGTCCAGCGGTACCAAAATCAAACTCGGGGGAGACGGGTAGCTATTTGCTTCCAAGGACAAACTTCCCCGAAAGGGAACACCGTGATTGCAAGAAGCAGGGGCAGAGATGTGTTATAAGTGAACCATGATATACCTAGATCAAATGTAAATGTTAAATATGGCTGTGGCCGGCGCACAAGGAGAGCCTGGCGCTTGTTGGAGTGACAAAATTCCACCACGACTGTCAAGAATGTGAATGAAAGACAATAATCTGGTGTACAAATCGGGCTTAAACAAACAACAAGAATAAATCCAAGCATGAAAGAGCCAAGCAAGCAAAGAAATGGCAGTCTCCTGCAACTAGCTGACCCGGGCAACCTTCCTAGTCAAAGTGGTCTAAAGGACAGACTGCTCTGGAACTGATGGGAGTCAATACCGACAGCTCCAAACTTTTGTCTTTGGCCTGCGTGCTGAGGGCGAAGGAGCATGCATAGGGCGTCGGGAAGGCATAGGTTTATAGGTTGCTGTTGTGGACGACCGAATGACAGGAGTGCTGCTAGTCTAATCATCTCTTTCCATGGAAGTCCCCGAAGATCCCTGGCTGGAGTGAAAAGGGCGATGGAGCGTGCTGGCGAGTGAACACAAGTAACAAGGAGAGTTGATGGTCCCTTAAACTGTGCCGAGTACTCGCGCGGGCATTTGTATAGGGCGCCACTCAAAGCTTTATACCTCTCCCTGGCTGAAGGGGGCATAAAAATAGCTGACTGAATGATGCAAGACGCTTTGCATGAGCTCAAGGGCACCAAAACTGGGCTCCTAGCCCGGTCAAGTCAGCCCTGACATCTTCCATTCTTCGTCGGAGACGGATGCAAAGAGACAACAGGTTTATTATGGCTTGGGAAACATTCCCATCGCGAAGGGCATAGGTGGAGAACGGAGCATCGCAGGCGGGAGTGTCCAGGAAGCGAGCCAATGTGTAGGGGACCTCGATCGAAGGAAAGGGGGCTTGGTCGGCCCGGGTGTTGCCGTCGCGTTCTTCGCTGCTATAAACGGTACGGTTAGTCAGATGCCAACATAGTAGAGACGGATATGTGCTGGAAATGGGATGGTCTCGGGATGAATGGGTGCTGTTTCTGGATCATACCTTGACACTGACAGCCAAAGGCTCTGCTGGTCTCTGCTATCCTGGGAACTCATTTTCGATGTGGTGAAGAAGCGTTTCTTGCTCGAAGAGTCGTACCGCACCACGTGGAGAGTTGGGCCGTGTTCTGGACGGGAGGGAGCGCTCAGCCTGTGTTTGAAGAGTCTTGGTGGAGAACAGGAACATCAAGACATGCTCAGATTCTCGGTTCCCCTTAAGTAGTCCAGAGAAGCTGCAAGAGTTCTCAACTTGCCGGTCGGTAGCCATCCCCTCGCCGTCATCCTGGAGGCATGGCAAGCCGACGATGTCTCACACTCCTCATCCTTCGTGATATTTCAGACACCGCCATGCAAGGGAGGCGAGATGGGAATCAGCTGGAGGGACGGCGTCGGCTCGTCCCTTAGTTTGCAGTAGCGTGCGGGCTTGGGAATCGGTCGTGCGTTTTGCCGTGGGAAGACTATGCAATTAAGGTTAGTAGATGTCTTGGACAAGAAGCAAGAGTCGAGGGCGGAGGGGAATGGGAGGGCCAGGGTAGATAGAGAGAGATACCTCACCCGAGCTTCAAGAAATTCATGGCATGAAGCAAAAGTGACAGATCATTGAATGGACTCGGGGTGGTCAGACGGACATGGCGTCTGCCGGCCTGCGAGACGCTTCACCGTGATAGGCCCAAACGAGGCGAGGGAAGGGGAGACAGGTCAGAAAGGCTTGGGTCGTCGTCGTTGGGATGGATTTTTCTCGATGCGTCTGAGTGCGATGGCTGGAGAGGCATGGGTGTCTCACTTCACTCACCACATACCCGGTTGAGGTAGAAGATAGCCGGTGCATGTCTTGGATTAAATAGTGTATTTTCCGCAATCGTCAAATACCCATGTGTGCTCTTGTTTGATGTGACTCGTGGTGTTGTAGCACGGGAATAACTAGCTGCAAGCGACCAACTCTAACGAAAGCTATCTCGATCATTCCGTCCCGGTTTTCCCGGCTTCGTATTACCGGGGCACCGTGCTGCTGCGCCAGGATCCCCTTGTCCGCCCTCTCCGGGTATTGACTTGAGAGTTGACTGGGTTTTGTGTGCCCAAGGCTGGGAGTTTTTGGGGTTGTACTGATTTTATGCAACCCTGTACGTACCTGCAAGTGCCTGCAGCCAGCTCAGCGGGGAAATGCCCGGGCGCCGCCTGGAGGCCACCAGAAGGATGTGCTCACCGCTGGATTCTCGCTGGATGCGGCTATGCAGGAACTGTACTGCCCGAATTTGTCGCACAATTTGTACACTTTCCAGTAGGTACTTATAGCCACTGAGTCGCTGCTACTTTAGCCGTCCACTGGGCCATTTACCGGGCACGAATTCCCCAAGTGCCCAGCATAAGAGGTTTGCACTCATGATGACAGAGCAAGCCATGTCTTTTCCTAATCATATATTTTCTTTTTCCTCGACGCTGCTTCCAGTCACCACCGCACTGTGCTTACCTTGATGCATATCTTTCACAACTCACACCCCCACCACTACTGCTGCGCCTTTCTTTTCTTTTTTCCACTTGCTTCCCTGTTGACATTGACAACACCTAGGAAGGGGTCGATATAACATTATGGATCCATCATCCATGTTTGAGTTTCAGAGGCAGGCATGCCACGCTTACAGTGCGGGGCCCATCCAGCCATCACATCGGCGCCGAATCAGATTACATCGCCGTAGTGTTTCGTACGGGGAAATAATCATCCAGTTAACAACATGCCGTCCCGTCGCTTCGACGATGAGGTTTGATACAGTTTCCCTCCATATCTAAGCTTAATTTCGACAATCAGCACTCTTGTGAGACTTGGATGCCAATGTGTGTTGGCTTTGATGCCCTGCCTGGCGACAGTCCACCCATTTCTTGCTGCGCCAAGGCACACTGGGTGTTGACATTGCAACACTGATTGATACTGCGATTGTTGGGCCTGGGAACTGGATTAAACTGCTTGAAATTGCCATGGCATGGTGGGCTGAGCGACCAAAGGGAGCTTGGCGCAGATCGCCCATGATGGAGGCCCCCCCTGCGTCTGGTGTGTTGACATGAAATCAGCTTGCCAACCTTGCTTTGCATCGGCTGGGTGAGAGCTGCGGAATGAGAGACGATATTCTGGATGCGACCGAGAACCCGTTTAGCGGCAAGGGGAAAAAACGGTGAGCGCGTGTGTAAGCCTCACTTACGTCCTTGTTCTGGAAGCCCGGTTCTCGAGTCATGAACCTCCGCCACACCATCATCCCCCCTTCGTGAGGCTTTGCTTGAGGAAACCAGTTTTAATTGGCCGTGTTGGTCGTCACGATGGGAGTTTGTACGCCTCGCTGTGAGACAAGAGACAACAAGACCAGAGATGGATCGATTGAGTTGCTTTTAGGGGCTAGGCGCACCCGAGACCAAAAGTATAACGCCTCCAATTCGTCCAGCATCGCTTGTAAAAACGCCTGTCGGCATTGTTTTCTCACCCCGGAGGCCGCCTTCCCCTGGATTCGGCGTTGAGGGGAGGGCGAGGCAACAATGAGTGCTCTGGGTGACGTGCCTCGTGGTGTGCTGAGCAGAGAAAAGGGGCATATCATCACGCCTCTCTTCCCCGTCTCTCCGGCTTGGCTACAATTCACCAGCGAAATGATGGATCGCTGTAACGATGCGGGAGGCCGCCCTGGCTGGAGCTCAATCAGTAGCCGGCAGTGGGCAAAGGGCTTCTAAATGCTCGGGGCCGCTGGCGGTCGGTCTCCTTAGCCCGTCTTCAGCGCTCCGTGTCCCCGCTGCTGATCGCCGTTCTTGGAGACGGCGTCATACTCTTAGCCGAGTCCGTCGCCCCGAGTTTGCTTTTAGATGGTCCCGTAGCGTGATGGCGGACAAGCTGGCGATGATCTTTGGGGCGGGCCGATATCCCCAGCTTGAGCGGTGTTGGGCGGAGTGCGCAGGTTCCCCACAGGCTCTGCGCATGGCTCTTGATCATTTCTTGACCAAGATAAAGAGGGATTTGCTTGTTGAGGAACCATTACAATCTTACCCGCCCCGTGGAAAAGGAGTTAACTGGCACATGGCCACTGAAGGAGCGACTGCTCTCCTCTGCATTGGAAATGGTCTCCCGCCAAAGCCACGTCCCGTCTCAAGTGTACTGTGGCTTCACAGAAGAGACAGCGCCTTGTTAGGCAGTCACAAGGAGAGGCTGGAGTTTCCAGGGGGTACTGGGTAACTAAACTGCCAGTTGCTCTGCGCTGGCTGTTGGCTCACCAGGATGAAACATGAGCGCGCCAATTTGAGCCCTTCACCGCCAGTGTGCTTTAAACTGGTTTCTTCATGATCCAAATCACTGTCAGCCTCACTTGTGACCATGTTGGTCGCGTCCTCCTGGAGTTGTTTGCGCGTAGCCGTCAAGACCACCCCCACTCGTCTTTCTGGTTCCTGACGCTATCACCCACCAGCGCCCCGAGGACCTGGAATAATCGTCGCCTAAAGCACTGAAGCGGATCTACGGATCTTCATCCGTCTGCGCTACTGCGCGAGCCCTGCAGGATGTTCGTTTATCTTGCGGATGAGGTTGTTATGGATGGGTATGATCTCTCCCCCTTTTCCAGGGGACCGTGTTGTTTCCTCAATTGATGAAAATTTTGCACAGGACGGGAGCCTACGTGTTGGTTTGGCCCCTTCCTGGTCTCCGTGTGCGAAGTCTACCACACGCCCGCTGCACTGCTGGAGGAGCGGGAGCCAACGTCTCCAGGGCTGGAAGCCTGGAGCTGAGCCTGGCGGGCCCCCACCCCCCTTAACTCTGTCACGGCCAATCCATTTTAGTGGCATCTTAGGTAGCACGCCCTAGCAAGTGGAACTTCAAGTTGACTTGAAGTCTGGGGCGAAATGGGTGCCCCGGATGACATGCCGTATCAATATCACTGTCAATCTGTAGGTCCGGCTCCCCTGAGACGATGCTGACGACAGCCTTGAAGGTCAGATGGAAAGAGAACCGCGATTGACCGACACTCTGATGTTGGCAAAAGAGTGGCAGAGCCTAGGCCAAAGGGTGCGCTGCCGAGGCGCGACCTGGGTAAGGTAGGGGGGGTCTGCGCCATCGGACGAAGTGTTAGTGAAGTCTTGGGAGAACTCGGTCGTTGTTTGTTCCACTTAAGCAAACATAGCTACCAATTCATGCCTTATTCGAGAATAATTAACAACCTGATTTGGGCCGTGGTCGGAAGCCATTACAGCTTCAATGAAGATCAGTCGAGACCAGGGGAGAACATGCCAGTATCGTCATCGCAAGCAGCACCTAGCGGCATCGTCTGCTAGTGTGGCCAACGGAACACCATTCCGCTAGCGGTGTCAGTGGCGGTTTCAAGTCTCTGTATGCAGGCATATTGCGAGGAGAGAGAAGAGACCACAATGAATCGACATGGCAGGGAGACTTGGAAAGGGTTGTCATGGTTTGAGGCTTGAATACCCCAACAGCTTCCGGGGCCAGCAAGGCCCGAGCCGAGAGCGCGATAGAGACCTTGTTGGTGCATGCGCCATGATGTGAGGCCGAACTGTGCTCGGCATGGGGTGTTCGGCTGTCAATCCCGTTGGCATCTAGGTGTGTCTCTATTCACGGCACCATCCGCGGCAGACAGTCCAATCTTACCACTCTTCTACCCCGGACCATGCAAAGGAAGGGATCAAGACAGGACCAGAGTCTAGCCGTGACCTATCAAAACGGAGTTTCATGATGGAGTTGCCGCTTTAACCTTGTTGTAGTTCCACACTCAACACACAATCTCCTCTGCTGTGCGAAGACTACAGCTAGGTCACCCGCAGGGATCTAGCCCAATTAAGACCAAGCTATTCTCCGTGACTTCATAAAGCACTCATCTTAGGAGGAGTGACAAGTACGGGAAGTTAATGCTTTATCACCTTAGTGAGTCAATGCCCTCAGATCAGTTAAGACACTAACTGCGGGGCGAGTGACATGCTGTAGTCTTTGCACAGCAGAGATAGGTCTCACTCACGAATCACGACGACAGAAATTGCCCATCGTCAGTAAGAGCCACATCGGAGGAGGGCATCTTGCGCAATCTCCTTTCATGTATTAGGGGACAACCTGATCTGATCAAACACAACAGCCGTATCACCCGATCAGCCGTGATTCTGAGACGTACTGAGGTGGGAACTGGGGGGCCAAAGTGCAAACAGGCAAAGACAAGGCTCTGAGACAATCAGATCATTGCCAAAAACGAATGGAAGATTCTGGCAAAGTGTGGCTTTGCGTCATCACGATTGGCTGACCTGACTCGTAGAGTTCTCTTCTGCCAAGCATCACCACAAGCCCACACACACAGCCTGACCGTGAATGGAAACCGCCGAGTCCAGGATGATAAGGTATACTCTCTTGTGGGACGATTTATTGTTCCATGGTGCACCCATTCTTAAAAAGAAGAAGGGAAATTGATAGAGCGAGCTGGAATATTGTTATAGACTCCCGGGACTATCTGCCGCCCTGTTATGGGATACAAGCATGGAATCTGGGCCGAACTCTCATCGTGAACGGTTTTGGCTGTTACGGCGCGTCAAGACACTAGAAAAGAGGCCCAATTTCTTCTATAGGTAATAGACAATCACATTAGAGACTGATCACATACACTCAATGTGCTAGGTACCGACCATGCTTGTCTGAAAAAATCTTCTCACCAGACCATTGCGGAGGATCCTTGTGAGTGACTGGTAACATAGGAAACGTGAAATAGGTTACCCAATAGTAAATCTTTAATTAGCTACTCAAGAGACATTGTGATGAAGAAAGGGTATAGGCTTCGTTATAGACAGCCTGACAGGGCATCTAGACTTTAAGACCGCCATCTCCCACCATACCAGCCAATTAGTTTAGCTACTCTTCTAATAATCTAATACTCTACTAATTAAATACCCTCCTCTAACTACAAGTTACTCGACGGGGAGATGAGAACGATGGCAATGTCCGAAGGGAGGCTTTCTGTTGGTCTCTTATCTTATCTTCCCTTCCTATTTCGGAAATACCTAGCCGATGCTGATTGGCCCCATTCAGCCACAACAGCTTTGAGCGAGACAAGCTGAATGGTTCATGATGTTAACTGAGAATCTATTGGGTTGGAGGGCCGATTGTTTATCGTTGGGGTATGAATGAGGGAGTTTATGGATTATAGGTAACCCAGATGTGTTGCTAGAACAGAAGGGCAGGACCCAGGATGGCGAGCATGTCGAGTGTTTTGTCAAGGCGACCTCCTGATCCCCTTGTGAGCCAACCCCCTTTAACACCCCATTAGCCAATGGATAGGATAGGATAAGGCTCATGGTTAGGGAGGGGTAAGGATCCGGGTTATGGTTGGTTAAGATCATGGTTGGGATTGGTCTATGATTGGTTCAAAGTACAAAGGGGCTCAGGGGTCGTCCTGACTAGATACACGACGATGTCGGGCACGAAGGTCGAAGTAGGGAGAAGGAAATGTTGTATTACGTCTTTAAAGACAGGATTAACAGAATTAACTAAAGATAGAAGGTAATGGGGCTTGGGATATTAAAACAGACCCCGTCGGATTCCAGGGAAGCTGAAGCGGGCGAGAAGACACGCTTAGCGGAACGCGTTCAACCGTTGTAAAGTCTCCGACAGAGAACGGAAAAGAGAGAAGAGAAATAGCAGAAAGCCTCTGTAGGGGCAGAGCCAAATACTTGCATCAGCTTATGCTTCTGTCGCTCGGGGATGAAACTCTCAGCGAGCACCATCCACAAGAATGAATGTCGAAGCAAGGATGAATACCATGGCCACGAACCACAATGCCATCAATCAACCCAAGCATTAGGAGCAAGGGCTGGTAGATATGACGGTCTGGAAGAGCCGATATAGATTTTGTTCCAAAAGCTTCGTCTTGAAGACCAAGATGGGATCTGATGCTGCAGTTCCCATTGTTGATGCCCCCTGAAGAGACCAGACTTCGGTAGCAACTTCTTGGAGCCGCCGTAAACGCGTTCGATATTTTGTCGCTGCTCTTGGAATACTCGACACTCCGTATGTTCGGAACGCTTGGGGGCCATCGTAGCTTCTGCTCAAGGAGTATCAAGTAAATTCAGGCGTAAATCCAGCTCGATAACTTCTGAGCCTGACAAGATCCAAACCCAGAGCAAACGGGACTGCCGGTAACATGATATCACCACGAAGCGGTAACTGCGAGAAGGGTCGCTATATCGGAGGTTGAATACGGAAAGAGGGTCATCGCAGGCTCGTAGGTAGCGGTCCATCGTCTCGGCCGGTGAAGGTGTCGGCGTGTTCGGTAGTTCGCAGAAGCTTCGAAGAGTACAGGTAGTTGTTAGTGAGAGGTTCCTCTCGAAATTCTTCAAGGGGCTCTATGAGGAAAGGCTCAAAGGCAGAAGTCCTTTGATGAAGAAAGAAGACTCACCCTGGCGTTAACACTTTCAACAGGTTGATGAGACTCCGTGTTGTTCAATGACGACCGTACGGAGTATGGCCTGAAAAGGTCAACGTCGATGAACGCAATCAAGACTGCCAGAGCCTGGAGAAACCACTAGGCATGGAATGGACTCAGTCTTTTAATAGTCCATCGATCTACCGACAAGGAAGAAGCATCCCATCAAGACATGACGATCGTCTCAACCCTAGAACGCCATGTGGACGACTGGGGCGCGTCTTGACAGTTTGGCCCTTCATGGCGAAGCGAGGAAGGACAAGATCGAGAGAGTTGCAGTAGCGTGTCGGCGAGAGAGGGACTAGAGGGAGTCAGCAGGGAATAAGGGTCAACAGCAGACTAGCTACTTACCTGGTCAGTTGCTCGAATGAGAAGAAGAGATGGAAAAAGAAAAGAGAAGTTGAGAGAAGAGACAGCTAGGAAGGTAGGTAGGTATGCAACAATTGGCAGATGGGATGAGAAAAGAGAAAACAACTGTGTTAGTAGGTCTAGCTCGACGCGAGGTGAGGAGAGTGTAGGGATGGGTAAGCAGTGGTGACGAGCGCCACAGCGGCCGGAAGGGAGCCGGAACGCGAGACCCCGGACAATCTCTTGCAGCACAAGGGGGGGCTAGTGCCGGGCCCGATGACTTGTGACGGTACCTCGATGTGCTGGCTTTTCATCAGTCCATGCTGGAGAGGGTCAGTCTTGGCTCGACCAGGTGTTCATGGATCGAGTCCGCTCAGATCTGCTTCGTTTGGCCTGCGTCCTGGGCTCAAAGCGGAGGCAAGCCTCGGAGGTGCGCCGGACGGGGGAGGGGTCGATTCCCCGGGGTGGGCAAATGCCGGAGGCGAGCAGCCCGTAGAGCCTCATAGTGGAGCTTGACTGCCATGGCGTCGCTGATGACCAGAGAAATCACCAGTCACATCAGACAGTTGACTGTTGTGAAACACACGGATCGCCAGAGTCCCCTCTGGAGAGGCAACGCTTGCATTCCAGAGGCCGCCCGTCTTGGTTAGGATCCAGTTGCAACTGCCATCATGGCGGATTAAGGAACCCCACCTCCGGCCTCCAGTCCTCGTTTGACATTGCCAGGCGATCAGCTCCGCGTGGAGTTGCAGCTGAGACATCGATTCATAACCAGCACCATACTCTCGGAGTCATTACAGAAACATGGCAATCTGGTGGACCTGCATTTGCACACGTCACAAAGAGATTGTTCTCCAGCACTCAGTCTTTGCTGTCGAGTTTCTTACACCGCTATTTGGAGATACGGGCCTGCAAACCGCGGGCTCGGCCCGCACACACAGTCCGGGATCAATCGACAAAGAAGCAAACAACAAAAGTGGCCAGGCCAGGTATTGCAATTCAACCACAGGTGCACTTTTCGGTGAAGGAGGGATGTTTGAGAGGGCCTTGTCCCTGTGTTGTCTGTTGGGTTTGGGAGGCTAAGAAGCCTTGGCTCCCTTCTCTGCTTCCACGCCCCTCGGAGCACGGCTCAATCTTGACTCCCACTGGTGGATTCATCCAATAGATGCAATGAGGTGCCGTCTGGAGGTTGAAAAAGACTTCCCTGCATTTGGCGCCCTGACCTCATTTCCGCCCGGCTGCCTTGTCCTCCAAACCCACAAGGCAACCTAGGCAGTGATTTTGATGTGACGCAAGTATCTCAATTGAGGGTCTTGCAGTTCATTGCTGGCGCTTGTCACCAATATGGCACGACGCTTCCGTTAGCTGACCTCTGGTTATCGCCCAGTGGTTGGGATAGGGTCTTCAGGGTTGGCACGACCCGAGGCTGAGCACAGACATCCAAGGATGGAAGCCAGATTGACGTGCTTCTCAACTGATGCAAACCCTGCGGAACTTGCTTTGGTTGCTCTTTGACAGCTCGAGTTTTGTCTAGGAAGCCTTGTCTAAGAGCGTCGCAGTCGCGTAGACAGAAGTCACCCTCCAATCCGAAAACGAATAGGCAACAAAGCTTGGACGAGGACAAGGGTTGTTACACTGCAAATTTTGCAGTCATTGATACAATGAGGCTCAAATGGCTGGTTCGCCTGGTTCGCCTTGTTGCCTTGTCTGAATCGAGACATGATCAGTGCGTACGGATAACACGTTTCTGTCCGGTTTTCCGTTTGTTTGTAAATAAACAATTATCGCTGTTAAAGGTTTCTTGATCGTTGGCGGGACATTACTGGTTGGCCTCGAGTGTAGCTGTGAATATTCAACAGTAGAAACTAAAAGACTGGTCCCTGAATCTTCCCGTCAAGCGACTCTCTCAAGCACAATGCAGCCGGCCTAAAGCATGAATTTTCTTGTATATTGACACTGTCGAGATGTCCACTGTGACCCCTGGGGCCATGCGTATCTCGACGCGTTCGGAACAGGTCCGCAAACTCGTACTTGCTGATCATTTCCTTGCAACCCCCCACACGAACTGAAAACCCTGGGCCTAGAGCCTGGTAGTTGTTGGGTGTTTTCGTCTCTCAACAGCATGTTCCGGTATAGTTGTCAACTCAACATTTACAGTGGTATGGCATGGATCTATTGAGTGTGTGCGGAGAGAGACAGGGGAGAGTATCGGCGAAAGGGCTACCTTGGTTTGAAACGTTGGCCTATGCTCTCACCACAATTTGGGAGGCATCCAAGGTCAGAACTGGTCAAGCCGTCACGAGTTCGGCCACGTGAACCCCAATCATTCGTCTCTGCTGGCTGCATCTTTGAGGAGTGTGGTTCGTGCTTTTATTAAACCAGGGTCAACTGATGAAGTTTTGCCTCGCGGAGGTGTGCTGTGCCACACCCATCTTGAAAATTCTTTCGGTCATCCATACCTGTCTTATTTGATGAACCAGAGCACGGGATAACGGGCAGATGTGGCCTGCTTTGACGTGGTGCATCAATTGTGAGACAAGTTCCTGCATGGTCTCAATATTAATTTGCTACTCATATGGGATTATGGATCGGATGAGCTGTCATGATGGAGACGGTCCCCCGCAACTCGCCCCTTTCAGGCCCGCGACAGCGGGAGGAATGCCGGCGAACGCTCGTCTACCATGGTACCGGGATTACAGCCGTCTCGCCTTCGGAATCTCTCAGGCTACTGCTAGTGGGATCTCGCCAACATGGTACGATCGTCGATATAGCCGTATTACTTCGTAGGGCTGGGAACCTAGTCAGTATCTGATACTTTCGAGACTCTCGCCCGCCCCAAACTTGCTTTACTTGACTCCTAAACGACCACACATTTTCTGCAAACTCATCAAAGATTCCCCTTTTTCCAGTTTTTTTTACTGGGGGACCCTGCTGCCTGCAGCCGTTTCCTTATTCGCTGTCGTGCATTGGTGTGGCCGTTTCTGCGGCCTTAAGGGGTGTATAGAGATATATGAGATTACAGCCTCACTTTTTTCTGTATTGTTCACCCCCCCAACTTTCAGGACTGACTGACGGTTTCCAAAATTAGGCAGGATTAATCTAATTGACAGCAGTAAGGTCAGATAATCAGATTGCATGCTCAGCAAGGATGGCGGGTTCGCCGATGCGGTGTGTGTGGATGCTGTAATATCAGGTGCTGTAAGATAAGAATAATTGGACTGGATAAAATTGTGACACCATCATACGGACGCGAAATTGGCATCTGAAACATGATGTAGAGAAGTCATGGAGACGATGCAGATATGAACGGGTGGGTGTTGGTGACAAAATAATAGAGGATGTTACTGTGGGGTAGCTGCCTTGAAAGTGGTTGCGATACATTTGTCAACCTAAGCACGTGAATATCTTTTGGGCGAGGTGAACGAACTTCCCTTCCTCAATCGAGACAAGTTCCCGTCTTTGCAACCAACCCTCTCTCTTTGACCAAGCGCTCTCTGCGTTCGTTGAGCGCAAAACGTTCTGCCAATTCATTCTACCAGCCCGAAATGCCTCTCAGGAAGATGACTTTGCCGACTCTCCTGATGCCCTTCCTCTACACTCCTTCCCAGTGTCAATGAATTCGAAGACGCCTTTACACAAGTCACCTCGACCAAAGCGGACCGAGCCTTCCGATGTGAGATTGTGGCATGTCGATGCCACAAGCATCATCGACTTCGCAAGAAATAGATGATGCACTTCACTAGGCAGTGGGCTCGATAGAAAGGTAAAGACCAAAGACAAATATTATAGCTTTGACAAAGCTAACGTTAGACTCAAGCAGGACTCCGTTCCCGTTTTCTATACGAAACAAATGCAAAGACCCAATGCGACCTTTCTCTCCCACCCCGATCCCGAGCTTTTTTACCATAGCCCAACCAAGACACCGGCGACGACTGCAAACATGAAGCTTCCAGCCTCAGTCTTGATGCCCGAGTTGACGCAAGCTGTTCCAGTACATCCGGACTGGTCACCCTGTCCCTGAGAGGACTGATCCGATCCTGAACCGCCCGCGCTGCTGCCACTATCCGTTCCGTCACTTCCTTGACTGGAGCCATCTTGGCCAGTTGCGTCGCTACCAGATTGGCTTCCAGAGCTTCCGTTGCCGGAATCACTACCGCTCCCTGAGCTGCTACCGTCTCCCTGACCGCCTTGAGATCCGCTACCAGAGTCCTGTCCAGCGCCTCCAGCGCCTCCGTTGTTGTTACCTCCCTGGCCACCGTTATTGCCATTCCCACCATTTCCGTTATCCCCACCGCCAGGAGTTGGGCCCTGACCTGGAGGGCAGCCGCCAGGGGGACACGCAGGAGCAGTCCAGTTCTTGCCACCGCTTGGGGGACTGCATCCGTGGCAAGGCTGAGGGATAGGCTTGGCCCCGCCACAGTTGCCGCCAGGGCACTTTGTGCGATAGGGGCAGTCAACGACATCTGGGGGGCAGTCGTGGAAGACATCGCCAGGCTTGTGTCCTGGGTCGTTGGGGACCGGGGCAGGTGTCTGTCCAGGGGCTACAGGAGTAGCAACGTCGCCTGGGAACGGAACAAAGACGACTCTGGCGTCATTCCTCTTGTAGAGGTCATAGACCGGCCAGCCGCGGACGGTGGCACCTCCACAGGTTCCCTTGGACTTATCTGCCGGATCGCACCATTGGTTGCAGAGCGAGTTGTCCACCTTAGTCACCCGGTAGGGAATTGGGCTCGGCGACAAATCAAGGCGATCGCAAGCACAGGAGTTACCGTGGAAGGCGATGATGTTGCCATTGGTCGAGCAAGATGATGTGCACCCGGCCTGACCCAAGTCAAACTGTCGAGGAAAGGTTCCAGGCTTGATGGCAACGCAACCCAGATGCTGGAACTCGCCACCTTTAATGAGGCTGGGGTCGGGAGTCGACTGAGCATAAACGCCAGCGGCGATGAGGGTGGTAAGAAGAAGAGACTTGGCCATCTTGATTAGAATGACAAAGAACCAAAAAAATTAGAAGGAATGACTTGAACAAGGAGAAAAGAAAGACGAGGTGAAGGTTGATTGCCTAAGACAACTTGAGGATTCAGATGAGAAGAGGGTTCTTGTCTGGCGCTTAAGTAGCTCGTGGTGGAATCTTGTTGTCGATATCATTCCTCTTTCTGGCACTCAGGGGGAAACTGGGGTTTTATGGAATGAGGGCTGAACTCTACGATGGTTTCGCCTGGCCTACGACTTCGAGATTCCGACAACGTTCCAGTCAAACGTTAGCAGAGTGGCCGGTTTCAGCCCTCCTCGCAGCAACAGCTGAGACAGAATCCAGGCACGGCTGCTGTACGGGCGAATGAGATACCAAGAGGAGAGACATGGCACCCGCACTTGACAGAAAGCATCTGGTGGAATGAAACGGGTTCGCCGCCCTAGGACGAGACCACCGGCTGCAAGGTCAAGTGGTTTCACTTCGATCAGCCTTGAAAGGCATCCTGGGGATCTGGCAACAGCTATAAGCTTAATGCGTCTCTCAGCAGATGTGTCTCGGCTATAGTGGTTGGAATTCCTACGCAAGGGAGCCTCGACAGTGTGCCTGGCACGCGACCATCCACATCCCTTGACAACACCGTCCAGAAGCGGGAAGACAGATCGTAGGGCTCAGACGTGAGGATTTCTGACGTTTTCATTTGGCGAGCACCCGTGAAGATGCTTAAAGAGATGTCTTGGGTAGCATACGACCCGAAGCGTCTAGCTGAAAACCTGAGACATGTCAAGATCTGCAAGCGTTGGCTGTCCACTCACGAAAATCCCCGCGATGGCTTCACCTACCAATTCAAGGCATCACACAAGCCTTGAAATGCAGTGAAGCAAGCCTGTCACATGATGGCCTGATTCGGAAAGACACAGTGGTTCGCCTTGTCTGGTTGCCTTCCCGAATCAGGCTTTGTTGCCTTGTCGCGAAAAAGTAAACCGAGACGCGCCAGACAAAGACGAACCCTATGACGCGCTCTGATCGGACTGCAAAGTCTTCTTGATGCTCTGCTTTCGTAGCGTTGACGAAATTCAAACACATTAGCCTCTTGCTGATGCTCTCGCGAACCGACAAAAGAACTACCGATGTTCAACGACGAAGACCCCACCGCGATGCGAACGACGACCGAAACGAGAGAACATGATACTATTGATGTTGAGGGTTGAATACAGGGCTTTCAGTCAGTCTGTTGTTCTGTGAACAAGGCATTGTTGGCATTGTTGCGGGTTGAAGATGAGCACTGAGCACACACAAACGCCATGAACAATTCTCGCATCTGGCGAGAAACCAGCAAAGTCCAGCTCGCCGGTCCTCCCTTAAAAGGCTTCCATACTACCACGCCAAGTTCCAGCTCCTGGTCAACTGGCTGAGACATCACCACTCAAGCTGAAGGTTGCACTTTAACTGTCTTGTACACTGGGAACACACCGAGATCTGCATCACCAGATAACTCGCAACAACCTGCTTCCCCCTCCGTACTCGCCATGGAGGACTCAGAACTGGTCTTCTGGAAGGTCTTGTTCTACGTTGCCCTAGGCCTTGTGGGCGCCCTTCTCCTGGTTTGCAGTTGCCTGCTAGGAGGAAGACATTACAAAGACGAGGCCATCAAGGATGCCGAAAAATTCAGTCGGACCCTTCAACACCAGGCCCAGCTCTGGGAACAGGAACGTGACCGACGGGAAAGGGAGTACGAGTTAAGGCTTGAGGAGCAGAGACATAAGAACGCCGCCTTTCAGCAAAACTCGGAGATTCGGGATGATATGGACGATGTCATGGAGGAGAACAGAGTCCTTCGTGAGCAGAAAGATGCACTCAGCCAACGCAATGAGCAACTTGCGCAGGAGAGTTCTCGCCTGAGGATGGAGAATGCGGGACTGACGGTACAGATCTCCCAAGCCAAGCGGCCGGGACAGGAGGTTGGGCCGGGATTCGGGCTTAAGTCTGGGCTGGAGTTGAGGCCGGGGCCGGAGAGGGTGGTGAGCGTGGTGAACGTCGAGAACGTGGAGCCGGGGCTACCGCGCAACCCCTCGTCGACGTTGTTCGGCTCAGGGCTACCCCCAGGATCGACTTACAGCTTGGAGGCTGCTGTCCAAAACGGCTCAGATAGCCCTGGGTCTCACTACTCGCTCCCGCCAACCTCAGAACCGGGCAGTCCTGAACGCACAGAGCTGCCTCCATCCCCTTCTGACGACGGGCAGGACCCAAACAAGCTCAACCCTGCGAGTGGTATGTTGACGATGGGCGGCCTTTTGCCAGGCTCCAAGCAGCGCAACACATGGTCTGGGGTTGAGGATTCGGTATCATCCCGCCCTGTGCATGAAGGCAAGGAGTGGGAACCCGCGGCCCCTGGCCAGCGACGCTTAAGCAACTGAGGGGGATCTACAAGCAAATTAACGTTAGAAGATGAGTTTACGGCCTCCTTTCTTTTCCTTTAACCCCTTTCTACTCTTTGTCTGGATCGAGTCAAGTGACCGGCCCCCCTTACCCTTGGCCTTTGCTGAGATACTGGTTTCAGTATAGTTGTAGTGCAACTTGGTAAATTTACCTGCTCAAGAGAAGCCCTTGGGGCCAAATCATTTATCCTCTTCTTGCCATGACACTGCATGCAAGTGCTGCAATGTCCATCTCACCCAAACACAATAAAATCCATGTGGTATCTAGAAACAGTCCTGGAATTGAACATCAACAATTCTCACCATCTTAGAAAAATTTGCCCTTGAGCCCTCCCAGTACCACATTCCTCTTTTGCTTGTTGATATACTTGTTCACGTCATTTGCCCATCCTGCACTCTGCTCCTGGAGGTTCTCCATATTGTCACCCATCATGTTAAGCTTCTCCGTCCTCTCGTTCAGCTGCCTCGTGAGGTAGTCTCCCCACCCTTCTTGGGAATTTGAGCCTGATGCCAAGGGCTCGCCGGTTCTAGCGGCACGTTGCTCAGCGGCAGCTGCATCCATCATGCGCTGGCTGGGTGGTCGATCGGGGCCACCGACCAGTAGATCTAGATCCATTGGGGAAATGTATTGTGTTCCCGAGATCCATTGGAGGTTGGAGATGGTCGGGCGAGGAGGACATTCAAGCTTTGGGTTGATCATGACATCGGGCGACTGTTGAGGCCCCTTGCCTGTGCCCCAGACGTGAATGACAGCCAATTCGCTAGGTCCTGACCAGGCAAAGATGTCTCCCGTCTGGGTCACGACCGAAGCCGTGCTCCGGCTGACGTCCATCATGGGCAGGTCAGCTTTGCCTATCTCTTTAAGGCCTGGAATAGAGAACGCCCGTGCTGTTCTATCTCCGAACACGCCTACAACGGCAAAACCTTGCAACTCAAGCTCCGCTACGGAGGCCGCATCGCATAGGATGTTGTCAAACTCCTTGGATGCGCCCTTGGAGTTGGCTGGTCTGAAGATGCGAATCTCGGTTTGTGTAACTGTAACCTGTCAGCCGTAAATCACCATATTGGCTACTGAGACAAACCTGCTACCACCACGCCATTGACTTGGCGTCCTTCTCTGAGGCCTGCGACTATTGGTCCAGTGGCAAAGGCTGGCTTGCCAGTATCAGCCTCGATGGGACTGAGTGAAATGATCTTGCCGTCAAAAGAGACAACGCCCGCTGGCTGGGCAGTGTAACTTCCATCCTGGCCCGGGAGCAGCTTAAAGGTGACGACCTTGCCCAGATTTGTTCCCACAAAGCAGCAAATGCTGGAATATTTGTCCTCATCCAACGTCATGACGCCAAACTCGATCACGACAGGCCACTCCTTTTGTGGCTCCGAGGCCGAGTGGTGACCCTTCAAGAAACTAGATCGCTTGTCTTGCTTTGCAAAGTCCGTCATGGGAGCCTGGAAAATGATGGAGGGCCCTCTGAGGTCGATCAATGTCAGAAATCCCAACTCTGAACCCACAGCCACGAAGCCGACGTTGGACACTTGGACAGCCGTGATGGGTCCTGACACCATCTCGTATAGAATGGCGGGCTGAAGTCCTTCCTTGAGACCCGGTTCAGCCCTCGAGCTGATGTCTGTCAACCCCTTGGGGTTCGGGTCAAGTTGTGGCGACTTGTCTTGGCCGAAAAAGCGGTTGCCGCCCCAGCGAAAGATGATGGCCTCGCCTGTTCGTGTTCCTACTACAAACTCTCCCGTGCTAGGTGCCATGTTCATGCATGTGATGTCGATATCATCAAATCGGTCCAGTGCTCGAGCCACATCCACTTGCAGTTGAGTCCCATTCTCAATATCGTCAGCATGACCAGAATCCCATATTCTGATGGTGCTGTCGGCATGAGCGGCCTGGATGATGGTGCGCTCTTCGTATCTCTTTCGAGGTCTTTGGGCTTCAGCACCTCCCTTCACCAGCGGCTCTCCTTGGTTGCGCTTCTCAAACATAGACAGCCATCTGGGCCTTTCAAGACACGACACATTTACCTTTGTGACAAACGGATGAACAAAAGAGATAGATGGGTGGAGTTGATTGGTAGGACTGATTGGGAATCCAGAGGGAAAGCTCATGGTGATGAGCTCACCAGATGACAGCAGGGTAATGACGGCAATGGGATCCTGGGCACCGGCGAAATGGGGCGAGAAGCGAGGGATGAGGAGGAAATCGACAGCCTGGGCGCCAGCAGGGAGAGGAAGGGGAGTCTGTCGCTTTCCACGAGTGTAGTTTGCAAGAACTTGCCATGTTGAGGTGGCATAAACCGGCGTCTGCCCAAGATCAATAAAGGTCAGGCCTTTGGGCGACGCGTCAGGCTTTTGTCCACCGGCAATGAGCAGACCACTGTCGTCGCAGTTCTCCTTGCAGCACCAGGCAATCTTGGTGATGGGCTCGTTCAAGGAGGGAGACACGTCGGGTGATGGCTGGTTGACATTGAACTCAGTAAGCGTCCTGGCCATAATGACCCTTTCCTCCTTGGGATCCCAGAAAACCAGACTTCCATCTTCGTGAGCGGTCAAAATAAAGGTTCCCGAGGGATGCCACAAGGCGTGCGTGACCCTTGGCTTTCGGACCGTATCGGCAGCCACGCCGTTGCCGCCCGGAGCACCCGCTGGGAGGACGTATTCGTAGAATTGCACGGCTTTGTTCTGCTTGAACGAGTAGGAGACGGCTCCGTTGGTGTAGGCCAAAAGCAGCTTTCCGACGTCTCTTGGGTGAAGCGACATGGACACGAGGTTGGAGATCTTTGCGCTGGGGTCCTTTTCCTTCCAGAAATTGGGCAGGCGGAAAGATCGAGCCAAGCTTCCTCGATCAAGGTCAAAGGCCATCACGTCGCCATTCTGCAAGCCAATAAAGGCCCAATCCAGCATGGGATCTGTCAGGAGACAGGCGACCTGACCAGCGACGACCATGGCGGCAACTCGATCGCCCGTATCGAGATCCCAGACTCCCAACTCATTTTTGGCATCCACACTGACGAGGCGGTTCGCGCAGAACTGTAGGGTACGGAAGGAGGTGTTTCGGGGAGGCTGGAGGACCTTTTGGACACGACGCTGGCCAAAGATGTATATCTTTCCGGGACCAAACTTGGTCTCGCTGGTTCCGATGGCTAGGAGGGACTGGACGGGCTCGTACGCGTAGCAGCTGTCGAGAGTCAGAGAAGGTCGGAGAGAAGGGACAACTAGAAAGAGGCTGGCGGGGTTGGGCGGGAATGCATGCTCACCTTACTTGGGAATTAATCCCATACCTGGCTTGATCGTCAGGCAGGAATAGCTCGGGTCTGATGCTCGCGGACAAGTCATTTTGCATGCCCGTCTGCTTGCCTCGCAGGAAAGCCGCCATTTTGAGATGATGCTTGCTCAGCTGAGCTGGTGTTGAAGAAGTTGTCTCTTGTCGCAGCTCAAGAGGGAGCTCCCGGGCCCCAAGTGTTTTTAGTGGGGGAGTGAGCCAGAGCCAGAGCCAGAGCTTCCGAGAGACCTGCAACGTCATCCATGGTCCGTGCAGGTGGACAGTGATAAGAGAACTGTGTATGCACTGTGGTTCCCGTAGCACCTGATATTAATGCCGATAGCCTCTCTTCTATCTCCCAACTCACACCTTATACCACTTACTTTCGACTGCCTATACAGCTATCCATTTCCAACTTGTTTTTTCTCCTCTGAAATCTACAATTATCACACGATATCATCACCAAAAACCTTTCTATACCCGCTCCACAACGTCCAACCTCCCATCATTCACAGCCCATGATTCTTGGCTGCACAGCCCCAAACCCAGACTGGTATTGGAACAAGGCCAGTCAGTGCTCTTCTCCCTTTTTTTTTCAGCGTGATTAATCCCAAGATTCGACCAATGCTGTCAAGCCGAGACGGAACACCGGCAGACCCGGAAGCTTGGCGTGGCCAGATTCTCAAAAAATGTTGAGAATGGCTGCTAGTTTACATACAGCACACATAGATAGTATGTCGACCGTTGCGACTAGCTACCGAGTGGCTTTGGTTAGTCTGTGCGTTTGAGCTGCGCTTTGATAGTAAGTTGCATAGATCTACGGTGATTTATATCACACACCGCTGGTTGGTTTGACCTTGTGCAAGTGCAAGTGCAGGTGCCAACGTGAGGATCCATGTCGTTCCCTGACTGCCGATGAACCATGATTGCCGAGATGCATCTTTAAAGTGTATATAAATTCATTTGTAGTCTGTGTGAATCGTTGTCCTCTTCAACTACAAGGATCTCGCTTGTGAACTTGTGGCTTAAGCTTAGTTATTAGACGGCGTTGGATATTGTCTAGTTTCAATAGTATGTCTCTTTGTCTTGACTAGGCATTATCAAGCCTCGACAATGTTTGAATATAGTTGCACAAGGTTTTTAGATATTGCTTGTTGTCTCTTTGCGGGCGAGTTGCAGAGAACTGCACTGATCGGATGATCAGAGTCTAGAAACTCGTTGACAGTTGTCAATAACTCCAGCATGACAATGGTTTTTTTTTTTTTTTTCACATCGAGGTATGTTCTCTCTTCTCTCGATCTATTCTTGTGTTAGTTTGGAATTATCAGCGGCATGCCCACTCCTTCGCGAGGCGTTCTGGAAAATGTCTTGTCAGCCAGCCGAGAATTCAAAGCTGTAACCTCTCATCCAACCAAACCTATGCGTCACCCATCTCAAACAGTTCTCAAACCCTCATCCATGTCCATGGGATGAACGAAATCACACGCATTAGTGTCCGACACCTGTCGTGCTACGACGTTTAGGCATAGGAGCAGAACCATCCCGTGACAGTCTTGACAACTCAGTAACCTGGCAAGAAACAAGGCGGTTCCGTGGAAGCTCGAGTAGACTACATGAGCCATTAATATTCCACGGCAGATTAATACCCTGAACCAAGTCTCGAGGCTTGCGGTATCGAAATGCTGGGCTTCAATCGAGACCAAGCGACACCCTCAAGGTCTCCGAGCAGCAAAGCCAATCGTCCACGTGTAACGAAAAGGGGCCTGGAGGATGCATATAAGGCTGTAATGGGTCCCCCTACTTGTCCACGTCGGTGCCCAGTCATGTCCAAGTGACGCTTCGCCTCGCCTGCACAGGATAGGAT
Organism: Fusarium vanettenii 77-13-4; assembly: GCF_000151355.1. Taxonomy (NCBI): domain Eukaryota; kingdom Fungi; phylum Ascomycota; class Sordariomycetes; order Hypocreales; family Nectriaceae; genus Fusarium; species Fusarium vanettenii. The sequence goes on from NW_003315881.1 coordinate 2,338,940, forward strand.
CGTGTTTGGGCCCGAAAAGCTGAACGCGGCGGGAAGGGAAGGGAAATGCAAGGCATTCATTCCCGCATAGGTCAGCAAGCCCACCACCGTCCTTCTTACCCCTTGGCCAGATCTTAGGGTTACATGTCGTCATTGGGTGTTTCGAGACGGGAGGGGTGTAAAATGAACGAGAAGTTACAACGTGTAATCAATCGAAGCGACGTGTCGAGGTTGGGCATCGAGACCATCACTTGCAGCAACCCGTGCCCCTCACCTGGCCTCTGACGTGGGCCTTTGAGGAAGCCCTGCGACTCTCTTTGGCCGAAATGGCTCGCTGGGACTGTTCCAATAAGCAGGTCATTCTGCCGGCCGCGAAAACGGCCAGCTGGGCTGCTTTGCTGTCAGTCGGGCTCCTGGCCTGGGCCACCTCCATACATCGATTGCGCAGGTACCTGCCGCATCGTTGTCACCACTCTGACGACTCAATTCCAAAGCCCTGCTCTTTCTACCCTAAACATAGGGAGTTGACTCGAGCCCAATGCAATTGCAGGGCCAGCGTTCAATTCCGTCAGGCCGGCTGGTGCCCAGCGAGCCTGGCATTTTAACTGTCTCTTTAATTGCTGGTGCCAACCCTCTTATGGATACCGAGCATAGAATAGCATCGATCGACATCAACTTCAACACCATCACACATCCACCCATCCACAATCCTCCTCACATTACATACTTCCCGACATGAGCTACAACCCGATTAGTGACGTATCTGCGGATCAGTATCGCCACCCGGATCCCAACGCTCGCTACCAGCAATGGCAATCCTCATCCTCTTCCTCGGGCTTCTACCCAGACCAGCAACCCTCAGACCCTCGCTCCTACGCCTACAGCAACCACTACGCCAACCAATCACACTCTGGATCCCAGTTTCCCTACCGCGTAGGAGGTGACTACAATGAGGTGCAGCAGGTAGAGGAGCACCAAATGTGGCAACCTCAGGAGTACGGCGGTGCATCCTCGTCCTCTGTCGCCACCTCAAGTCCCCCAAACGCCTCGGACGAGGCTTACATCTGGACGGGCTCTGCAGAGAACAGTGATCGCAATCTGTGCCAATGCGGCAAAGCTTTCCGACGTCCCTCTGATCTTGCGTAAGTTTCAAAGTAATGCAACTCTCTCAGAGACTAACACGCAACTAGGAAGCACCAAAAGTACCACATCAAGTACTTCTCTTGCCTCTTCTCAGGCTGCGACAAGGCCTTTGCCACACAGAAAGACCTGACAAGACACATGAGAACGCACCGCAAGGGCGAGGGCTACCAATGCAAAGTAGAAGGCTGCCGCAAGGCCATGTCTGGCCACGTCTACAGCCGCAAAGACAACTTTGATCGGCACATGAGGACTGCGCATCCGGAGCACCCGCATATCTGAGAGAGGCGAACAGTGACTCTCCCATGTTGAACGACAGAAAGAAATGACACACACGACGTGGCACTGCAGAAGCCGCCCACAGACAGAAAGAATTGTGCCAGAACGACATTTGAAACGACCGGTACGACATGAGACACGCACACAAGCAAGCAAGACACGGGTGTCTCTGCAAAGCTGGATTGTATTTATTATGGAAGGGGCGTGTGTTTGGAGTTTATTTGGTTCTCAAATAGAGAGGATGCCGAGGTTTCGCTCATACTTTTTACACTTCTTGTAAAGACTTTTTATTCTCTTTCTTTCACCTTTTAGATGAGATTATGAAGTCACTTGGCAGGCCCGGGGTTTATGGTCCTTTATATTTTCTTTTTTTTGATTTCTTTCAAGTTTCTTTCTCATATACATAGTTTGAAAGCCAATATGTTGAAGAACGAACCAGATATTGCGCCTATTCATATGCTCCAACTTTATTTTCACCAGCAAGCGAACAATAGGTATCAAGACTTGAAGAGACGCGAGGGTCACTGAGGGTGAGTGAGGCCATTTCACAGCATGTTTGTGTTACTCAAGCCGCATGTTAATTTACAACTGAGCAACCTGACCCAGAATTACGACGACGACGACGAGAGTTTTTTTTCATCCGTACTGGATCTCCCTACCAGGTTGGCGAAATTCCTTGCTTTTGGACATTGCCTCGTTCCGTCTTTTGTTTAACCCAGTTATCCCAGGTACTTCATATCCTTCCAGGATACCCCGGTTCTCTCGCTCCGCCTCAAACACGGATGTTTCATGACAACCAACAACCAACAACCAACAATGGCGTGTTTATGATACTTTACGGCAGTACTGAGGCCTGGCTCAGAGAGGACAAGCTGGTTACCTGTTCGATTGAAATGTCAGTGATCTCTGCCTTTCCTAACAGTGTTGGAAGAGTCTTTTTCAAGTACTCCAATTCTTTTCATGGATCGAGTCTCGTCTCTCCATGAATTAATGTTGGAGGTGCCCGGACCATCCGCTTTCTGCAACCCCGCCACGAGGGAGATACGACGGATCGCAATGCTTACCTGTATTGTACAAGTACACAACCTCCGTGGGCTACAAAAGAACGCCATCCTCCTCTCATTTCTCATCTTCATACAACCCTCTCAGCATCGAACGACACCGTTTCCCTCTTTAGAATGTCTTCACAAACCTCCTTCGCGATGGAAAAAGTACTTGATGCCATTGTATCTGATTTCAGGATGCTACAGGAGGAGCATCGGAAACACGGGGATGTGCCGTTCGAGTATTTCAATTACTCACAAAGCTACAAGCGCCCCAGGCCATCCGCTACAGCTTCTTCTGCCCAGGCAGCTTCTTCAACAAACCCTCCGGTACCAACAGCTAACAGCCTACTGGCAGCAGTCGGATGTGAGCACCAAGACGGACCAGATGAATTTTGGCAGTCCAACAAGAAGCTCTTTGCCAAGAAAATCAGACTGGGTCTGCAGAATGGCATCGACATGAATATTACCTGGACTCAAAGCGAGATGGACCCCCCTTTGCGCTACATGGAACCTTCATACGGGGGGTTCTGCTATCACATTCCTCCTCTGCCACTGGGTCCCCTTTGGTTCTTTTACAACACGCCGCTCCATCAGGCTCTAGTTCACAAGGACTTCGAAATGGTAGAGTTGATTCTTCAGTCAGGTGCAAACCCGGACATATACAACCTCTACGGCTGGACATCACTTCATAAGGCCCTCTTTGAGGATCGTCAGGATGAAATCTCCTTCTTGCTCAACCATGGAGCTGACGCAAATGCTCCCACAATTGGCAACAAGTTCACCCTTTATAGCGATATCAGAGCCGATGGCTCTGCGGGTGTTTTACCTATCCACATCGCCATGTGGCTTGGAAACCTTTCTATGATGCGTTTACTTCTGGAAAATGGGGCAAACTGCTCTTGGATTTCCTTAGATGGATGGAATCTCCTGGATCTTGCTCTACTGGCCGGGAATCCGCGAGCAATGGCTATTCTAATGTCTCGTGGTCTTCATCTATCACCATCGCCAGCAACAATATCGTCGTTGCCCGATGAGAGAAACTCCTCAAAGAAGCTCCTTGCGGTTTCAACCAACAGACTGCTCGTCCCGCCACCTGAGCTATACCCAGTGTACTGTCATATCATGTCTCGGGTTGACTATCCACAAAATGACAGCTCGGCTCATTCAGAAATGATTCTCCAAACAGCCGAGAGTATGATTGAAAGATTCCTCGACTGCCTTCACAGAACGGCTGTATCAAAGAGCTGGGAAGGCCGAGGAAACCTCTGCAACCACTGCTACAAGTTTCAGTCACTGCTACGCCACCACTCTGTCAAGGACAGCTATAACGCAAGATTTGATTTCCAAGTTCATGAGACCTGGCAGCAACTGGAAGCATCTGCGTCCAACAGTTGCCCCTTTTGCAATCTCATGGCAGACACTCTGGACCACGCACGAACGCACATGGGGCCAGCTAAAGGGGAACCCTCCTCATTGGGGTCCAAAGATGTCCGCATAGAATCTGAGACTCAGGAAACCAGCAAAGCTGTCATTCTCCATGTGTCTGATGACATAGAGGTTCAATGCGGACAGTTGTATGAGCGGTTCCAGGTCTCAGAACAAGATGAAGACATAGTCTCTAATATCAAAGTTACCCATGACGAGGAGATTCTAGGAACTGGCTCGGAACAAGCTTTCTTTACGGCGAGAGCTTGGCTTGGAGATTGCAGGTGGTCACCACGGCACTCGGCTTGTCGACAATATGCGAAGGACTTGACCGCTAAGAATGAATACCCGTTGAGGTTATTGCGAGTCGGAGATGGCCTAGATCATATCGTACTTATCGAAGGCGTGACTGACTCGATGCCATATACTGCGTTATCTTACTGCAGAGGGTCGTCAGACATCGCAGCTCAAACGACACAAGCCAATCTTGAGGCACGTATGAAGGAGATTCCGCTCGAGAAACTTCCAACTCTTTTTCAAGAGGCGATACTGGCAACCAGAGGTTTAGGAATCGAATGCATCTGGATTGAGGCCCTCTGCGTTATTCAAGATGACAGCCAAGACTGGGGTTATCATATTCAAAGAATCCCCGAGATATTCTCACACGCCGAGTTGACCCTCTCCAGCTTGGTTGCAAACAGTATCTCGGATAGACTATTTCGCCCTCGATCTACTCGGTCACTATCCTTGGTTCCCATCGAAGTATGGAGAAGCAAGAAGTTCCGCGGGCATTTTAAGGCTGGCGTTAATCAATGCTATACATTGTCACGAAGGTGGCTGACCAAGCGGGATGTCGCGACGAAGGGCCCGGTTCATTCTCAAGTCTGGGCATTCCAGGAGCATCTCTTCAGCCGCAGGATATTACACTTTGGGGATGGGATGCTGCACTGGGAGTGCCCTTGTAGGTACACAACAGAAGCAGATCCAACTTCGACGCATTCACTGCCCATGAGTGAGTGGAAAGAGGCAAGAAAGACGCTGCTTCAAGGGGGATCTTCTGTCTTGTCCACTTTCTGGATGAATCAGGTCGAGAGATACTCCAAACTGGCACTATCCAAACCTTCGGACCGACTACCAGCTTTCCTCGGATTCTCGAGGTATATGGAGAAGCAGCTCCAAGTCACGTGCCTTGGAGGGATCATGATGGGAGAGAATTTGCTTCAAAATCTCTGCTGGAAGACCGAGCCCTCTGACACACAGGAAGTTGTTTTGCCCACGTGGACGTGGGTATCTCAACCAACTGACGTGTCATTCTGCTTTGCCCCCAAGCCAGAGACGCACGAAGGCATTATTCCGCTCGCGGTATTAGTCTCAACTGACGCCAAGGTTAACGAGAGCACATTACAGGCCTCGGGCTCTCTCACACTCAGGGGATCTCTTTATGCCTCACGTCTCCTCAAGGACTTCTCTATCAAGGTAGATAAGAGACCGCTCTCGCTGAATCCTTTCTGGGACCGCAAGGCCTACGAATCGCGAGAAGACTATTACGTCTTTGATTTGCTGGGCTATAGCTGCGAGAAGAATCAAGCATGGAACACTTACGGTGTCAAGAAGTCGCATCCTGCCAAGATGCTCCTGATGCTGGAGCCAGCCGACGAGACTCTCACTCGGTTTCGCCGGCTGGGGCTTGGATTCTTGGGGTGGAAGGATACGTATCCCCCGTATGGATATGCACCTGTCAAACCAATATGGATCGATGACGAGACTCAGTTTGAGCACACCATCACTCTTGTCTAAAGGGCCATGTTGTGTAATGTCTTTTCATATAAACCGTTTTCTTACTATCGGAACCCACCGAATTTGCTCCCCGAATGCCGATATTAGAACAATATATCGGCCGCATATTAGTTAAGCCAAAGCATGTCGTTGACGTTGAATCTCATCGCTTTAAAATCAAGAGCAACCGACGGTTCTCCTATATCCCTTGATCCTCTAATACTATCTTGTAACATGACTTGTCGTATTTCTCCGAATGGCAGCTTTTCGTCGACTTCTTCCCCAGATTTGGACTGACCCTTGATCTTGGCCGATAGGACTTCCAGGGCCGCTACGTAACGCTCTACTGACTCTTCTACTTGTGAATATGCTCTTAGTAGTTGAATTGGTTAGCTTTAAGCGGTATTGGCACCCAGGTCCGTTGGCCCGAACCGCTCAGCCAGAGGAACTGTCGCTGCTGTATTATTTGAGTGACTGGGCTCCTCATGGTCTGGGATGGCCTTCTTACACAATGCAACAAACTACTATGTAGGAACTGGGCTCGTCGCTGTGTTATGGGCCAAGTTTTGCTGAAATATGCTGATGGTCTCATGCGCAGCTTCAAAGCAGGGAACGAAACACTCTTCTATAAGCTTTTGTGAGACACTCTCGTCTGTCTGCAGGTGCTCTCAAAGATCTTTTGGCTCCGCCCGCTTGAGATAGAAACCGGCAACTATTGGTCTAAGAACTAGTTTTATCGCATGAAGATATCTTTTGATTCCGTCAGCTCTTCAGAGCATTAACAAGAGAAATCCCATCACTCGCCGCACTCGCAGGACGATATGCTGTAGTTGGAAGAGAAAACCTTCATCCGTACTTGTGTATATATAACTAAGCTGCTGAGATATGGAACGGGTCAGGAAACAAAAGTCCAGAAACCGTCTTCTTTTACTTTTCTCTCTCTGAGATTTATGTATAGTTGAAGAAGAGAGCCGTTAATAATACTATAAAGCTCGAGATTAGATAAAAAAAGGCAACTTCGGCGGTTCTGCCATCGGGAAGAACTACGGCAGGGTTTGCTTGCGTATCTAGAAAGCCATTATCTATCATCAGGGGCAGTTGGACAGCGTCATAAAGCCAGTCTGCTTTCATACTAGGGCGTCCAAAGATCATCGATAAGACGCTACTATTATGTTAGCACGAGCTATACTCATCGTCCATTCAATTGCAGTTAATTAACCATGACTTCTTTGTCCGTCTCTGGGTTGTTGCCGGGTCGTGACACGATTGGCTCCTGTTCCGTGTGGATAACCTCAGCCATGACATCAAGGCTTAGCATCCACGGAATAGGGACACAGAGGAAGCCGGGTGATAGGGTTACTACGACAAGGGACTTGGCAATGTACTGCCCTAGACCATCGGTTGCATGGTTTCCTACTGCCAGCGTGATATCAAGGTCGCAAGGCTATCTTAAAATCAAATGGTAACCCACAAACAAGGCCGAGATTCCACTTCATAGTAGCTTGGAGAGCAGCAGCAATAAGGAGCTGACCAAGAGTTAATTTATGCAGTTCATCCTCGACGTAACAAGTCTATTATTAGTCTAGGTAAACCCGAGTCCCTACGTGTCGTTTTACAAAAGGTTTTTCGCCACGACGTGCAGGTTAAGGATGAATTCGGGCGTTCCAGTTAACAGCGAGGCGGACAAACGTCTCCCAAGTCCCTAGTGCATCATCGATTCCTCGCTCTGAACTCATTGATCTCAACGTTACTAAGATACATACACCACGACTTTGAGGCTGACTGAGCAGGCGCTCATCATTTGACAAAAGAAGGGCATACACGATAGCTTTGTCGTTTATCGATAGATGCTCCACAGCGAATAGCTTCTCTAAGTTTCGGAGCTAGGGGCAAAAAGAAAACTTCTCCGGTACAGGGAATCGAACCCTGGGCTCCGCGGATAAGGATCTCTCAACTGAGTTGATGAGAGCGCGAAATGTTAGCCACTACACCATACCGGATTGCAATTGGTTCAGAACAAAAGCTTGCAAATAGCGAACATGAATTGAAACGTCCACAGCTGACTAGTCACCTCGAAGAGAGTATCTGTACTTTAAATACGATATCCAGACCCAAATGAAAGTCCTATTTGAAGAAATTTGAGCTTCCGGATGTCCCTCTTTGGTTTCAGAGGGGGTGACGGGTTGGCGTTTTCAATACCCAGGATAGGGGTCTCGTCAAGAGGAATGATCTTGGTCTCTTGTACAACTTGAATTCAATGTGTAAGATCGCGATGAACGGAATGTTGAAATAGAAGACACAAATAACTTGGTATTCTAGTGACCATGGACAACGTTCTGTTATCCGAATGCGATAAGGATTAGTATGAATATGCTGATACAGACCTGGTTGAAGCCGTGCTGGAAAGGAGATATGTAGGGCAGCTCGTTACGGTCGACTTCTTATTTCTTACAACCGTAGGAGAAGCGAAGGTAGGTTGCCAGGATGGCAGTTCAGTTGACCAAGATTGCGATAGACAGGAGATACTGTATCCAGGTAAAGACAGCGGACACTCCTTGAGACGTAGTCAAGTATCCTAGAACCGTAAACAGAGTAAAATAGTGACGGCCACGTATTGGCTCTGGAAACGGTGGAGACGAGCAAAGACGCGAGGTGTGTGTCCATTCTTCGCCAGACCAAAGAGGTAGCGGACATCACTCATCATGCTGTAGTTGCCGCAAGACTAAGCTGAAGTCACGATGATGGCGTTGACATGCGAGATAACTTTGATGCCAGCCAAAGAAGCAGAGATAAAAAAGGGAGACGCAACATTACCCCTTGACTTAAGGAGTCTATCATCGTTGGAGAGAACGACCGGGCCGACTGGGAACATGGTCATACTGTAGAAGATGAGAATTCACGAAAAGACTTGCTTGGCAGTCTGAGGAATCATTGGAATCACATCTTCGAGCATTAGCGGTCTCAACAGCGGCTAGGGAGATAATTTCAGTTTCAGAGGAGGCTTAAAGAGCATCCTTTAAGGTAGTGTATAATCCCAAGGACCATCCGAGAGATCCTTGGATGCCCCCATATTGCACAAATGCGGCTGGGCCTGTGGTGAAATTTGATTAGCATTTGGAGTTAAGAACCACAGTAAGTAATCACCAACCTTTCCATTATCTGAACCCAAGAACTTCGTCATTGGGACCGCCACCGGCGATGATGACAACTGTCATGATGTTGATGATAATGGTCAGGACAGTCAAGAGTAGGGCAAGGTCGAACTCTAGCTCACCCAAGACTAACGAATAGACAGTTAGTGAAGCCCATCAAAAGTCCAAAAATGGCAATCCACTGTAGATATTACTTAGAAAACACACTTCCAAATCTTAAGAGGAAATTCCCACCACAGCGTTGTGAACTTCGGCCCAGAACGACATCAGAACCGCAGCGGCAACGATTTCAGCGAGAATATAGATGAGGCCCTAGTATGCCAGGTTCCTGCCATTAGAAAACGACAAGGCCTAGCCGACAAAGATCGGCATATGTCACGATGCCTCCACTCAACGGAACAAGGGCTGCTATCTCAACCACGGCGAGGACATCGCCAGCAGCCGAAAAGCAGATGAGGGTGTATCCAGGAAACGCTCTAATCAGCTTATCTTGAGTGACGGCGCGCCCAGATCCGAGGAACAGACTAGTTCCAATGGTTTTGGTGAGGGCCATCATCTGCAGGCGACGCCAATGAAGGCCTTTGTTCATGTCCTTGAGCTCCAACATGTCCCAGGGTGTATTTGCAACGGCGACTTTCTGAGTGGCTATGGTGTTTTTAGTAGCATTTGATGAGTTATTTTTGGCTTTGTAGGCGATGGACTTTCGTCCACCTCCATCTGGTTGACCTTAGAAGCCATGATCAGGGGGGGAAGTCAAAGAGAGAGAAGTTGGGGATGCTAGAGATAATTGATGCTTCCAATTACGGAATTCTTTCAACGAAGAGAACTTGGGATGATTGCTAACCCTCAAACTGGGAGCTTTCCAAGGGGCCAAATACCCAGCAGCCTCTTAGCGAATGAGTCTGGGCAATGTCGACTTTCGCCAGCGATATCCGGATGTCTAAACTAAAAAGCAAAGTGTCGATAGGGACTGAGTAAGTCGTGGATACCCCATGATATATATTCTCACATTTCCGGGGAAGCGGAGGCGATGGGCTCTCATTCGAGGCCGCTTCGCGGTGTACTATCAAGATAAGCTTGAAGATTTCGGACCACGATGCCACTGTAACCTCCAAGTCTTGGTCGGCGGTGGTTCTCTGTCATCCTGCGAACGGTGGCGACTACAACGGTCTGGTAGTGCTGGTGAAGTTATCTTGCTTGCTCGAGTCGCACCTTGCGGAGCGCCCTATTGTCGAGAGCCAGCATCCAATTGAGGGTTTTGCTATTACACGGGAGATTGGCGATTGCCTCACACGTCATGTTTCCCTGACTGTGTGTTACTCGGGTGAGGAACACTTCCGGAGCTTGTAAGTGATAAAGTGGCTCCCTTTTCGAGATCCTGTGAATTCTCCAAGCAGTTCTGGAGCAAAGCACCAAAGTCCAACCCAGTTCAAGACTCAGACATTATGGGACTAGTTCAGGAAGACGCCATGTCTAAAACCTTCGTCCAGACGGCGCAGGCCTTTCACAGAGCCCTGCCCAAGATGGGCATGGCCACCAGGGCAACTCATGTCGATGACTTCTCAAGCCCCCATCGCGCCATTGCACCCCCATCCAACTCGCAGTCAACTATCGATGCCACCGAGACCCTAAGCAGTTGGTGCCAATGCAGAACAAAGACGTGAGTTACCATCTTGACCCTGTCTCTTCAGAGCTCAGCTGACTGATAGCAGCCAAATGCACCATCCGGCTCCCACATATACTCACGTTACACTGCCCCCAACTCAGCCCTCTTCGAGACAGTCTTGCATAATCTCTTTGGAGCGCTGATGTTGTGACATACTCAAGTGCCCTTGTTTCATTCCACGCCACCATAGCCCTCCTGACGCCCAAGTGCACCTTTATCGGCGAGGGCTACCACGGCGTTCACCGAAGCATCAAACTCCAGTACCGAGTTACAGGAGGAGAGAAGCTGGGCCTGGATGATCTGAACCAGCTCGGGCGCGGGACCTTCTGCACATTGAGACGCCACTCAGTCCCACTGGGGAAGTCCGCAACGTGGAATACTATGTCGCAAAGCCACGTCAGGCTGGGGCTTACATCTCAGTCGATGCGACCTTTGCACCTCCACCCCTGCAGGATCCTCTCCAATATGGTGTCGACATCTTCATGCATAGCCGTATCAAGTACATTGGGGGCCGTTCCTATTTGCTCTGGGGCATTCCGGTTGTGCATCAAGTTCGAAAGGAGTGGGCCGGGACCTGTATCAGGCTCGCGAAGTGATGGGATCAATCGCGGGTCGCTTAAGAGCTGGCTCGGTATACGATCGCTGCGAACCATCCACCTGCGCGTGATCAGGCAACCTCAAACTGCCGAGAAGCTCATGTCTTGGCTCCACGAGGGGGCCCAGAAGTCTGGCTCTCTAGTCGCAAAGATGATCGACAAGGTACAGCATGCGTCTCTGTAAGAAGCAGACCTCAAGGAGGGGTGGATACGAAAGCAGATGCCCGGAGGCATTGGGCCAGTCTTTTCCATTTGGATGAACAAGGTGAAACACACGGAGACTGCCGAGTAGGCTGTACATCCTTCTGCATGCGATAAGTCTTGGTGGTGTCAAGAGCCTGATGGAGCGGCGCGCCATGGGCGGCGAGGGAAGGGACACCAGGCTGATCCGCGTCAGCTGTGGCGTAGAAGATGTTGAAGACATGAAGGCTGATCGGGATCTTCCGTAAACAGTAAACATCAATTGCATATTGGATAAATAAAATAAACGTATGGGATCCCAAGATTGGAGTGAATCCCTCGAGTGAGTGAGCCCCGCACGTGCAGGAGTGCATGACAGCGCTCAGCCTGGTTGGCGCCTATCATCCGTATTCGGAAGGTGATTACTTACAGGCTTAAGAACACGACGGGCCTCAAAGACCTGCATAGTAAACAAGGACTTTAGGAAAAGTAATTGGACACTGACTTACGCAGCCAGTGCAGCCGGTGCAGCCAAGTGTCAGCAGGTACACTTTCCCATGAACAGCCTGATGCGTCCACTACCGTCAAAGACGCAATTATGCGGGCGCGCAAGGGACCCAGCCACTCGGTGTTGTGCAACCCGACCCGACTTGAAGAAGTTCAGCTTGCCAGCCGGCATGGAAGCATGCATGGAACCTTTGCTGCCGGGTTCAGGGGTGCAGATCACACACTTCCATAAGTCTTCTCGAACGTCAGCGTTGTGTTCCTCAACCTGCAGCATGCGCCCGTACAAGCCGCCCATGAGCATCGATAGAAGAGCATGTTATAGCCCAGCTGTCTAGGAGCTCATGCAGGGTGGTCAGAGAAGCGTGGGTTCCGTCCTGTGTCCATCATCATCTGTTCGTCGGCACCGTGTGATACGAGCCAACCCCTTATCCTGATCCAGGATTAATGCTATCTGTCAAGTTTCAACGCTGCTCTGCCTCGTGCACGGCCCAATGTCGCATCGCTCTCTCCGGGTTCGTTGGGGGTAAAGTAATCACACGTGCCGAGAGGTAGCACAGCTGAAAAGAGGTTGACAGGGGGTCGAGGAGACGGAAGACGTGAGATTGTAGATCTGGATGGCAGTGGGGGCGGGATAACGAGGTAGTACCAAGTTTTTATCCATCAGTATCGGTACGGGGTTCTCTACAATCACCTCAGAGCTATTGCTGCATTCTCATGTAGGTACAGTGCAATGTCCGAGTGGTCCGCTCTTCTCTCACATCTATCCATCGTTGACGGGCGCGAAAGGCCCACGTGCTGCGTCAAGGGGCAAGGAATCTGAGCACAGATCGACAAGTCCTACAGCTCGCACAGCTCGCATGATGGACCCCGCGATTATCGAGGGGTCAAGCGGTCCAGTCGTTCACACTATCCCGTTTCAATGAGCCAACTAACCAGCTTATCCCAGCAACGGATCCCTGATGCCTGTCACTCGCGTGGCAACAGGGTTGGTTCACTCCCCTGTGTCACAGTAGTTTCTCCACATTGATCACACGCTAAGGGCGTTGCTCTCGTTTGAGTCTTGATCTCCCGGGTGCCTTCATCTGCAACGCGGCGGGAAGACTGGCTCATCTGCCCGCCCCCTCAATCTGTATCTCTTCCAAGTTGTGGTTCACTCCGTACTGACTGGAACTGACGGCCTTCGTGTTGGAGAGACCCATGCATCCTAACTCTTACCAGCAGTAGTATAAATAGGAGATCGGATTCCCCTTGATGGCAGGAAAACTCGCCTTCTCCAAGCGAATACTTCTCATCTACTTGGTCCTCTTCCCTCTCAACCTCTCTTACATTATACGATTCCTACCTGGCCAATTTCCAGGGTTGTCTTCAAGTTCCTTTGAGAGACTGGCTGCCCCCTTCTCCACACTACCTCCCACTACGAACACACACGACAGCGAATCCATCATGGCCAAGTCTTCTGTCGTTGCAGTTCATGGCTCAAGCCCATCCATCAATGGAAAGAATAGCGAGTACGTCGTGTTTTGGCGGATGAAAAAAAACTTAGACCTCACACTGATGCAAAACAAGGATCGATCGCAGCCAACAAGACGGCCTCTGTCCAAGCCTACATCAAGACGGAGCGGCACCCAGGTCGTCACTCCAACTTTACGACCCAACGGAGCCTGTAAACTCCCGGCTTCAAAATCCCCTCTATGTAGCACAGCCAGCCCGAGACGCCGCTTTATTGCATCCGACCGCTAGTGCAACAACTACTAGCACAACTGTGTTGAAAGACACTATCTCGAGCAAGGATCTAGCCGGCGTCGGGGACCAGTTCTTGGCCGAACGGTCGGCCGAGAGTTCGGCCGAGAATGGTTGAAAGCTCCGTTGATTGAGTCCTCCGCTTTTCGGATGCACGAATCCAGGGAGGGATGGGTAGCATATCCTTCTTTACTTGTTGATCTCTTCTTCTCTTTTCTTTCCCCTACCAAGTTTTCTCCCAGCGCTAGATACCTAGGCCAAGAAAGGTTGGGCTGATGATCAATGTGCTCCCGTGATTGGCTTAAACCAGCAGGAACGAGGAAATGGAACCTCTGCTCTGTCAACGATACGGCTGTGTTATTTCCGTTGAGTTGCTCAGAAGTCTACCCCCCACCCCTTCTTCGAGCCCTTGGCCAAGCTCTGTCAACGGACTCGACGAAGCAGAGGCAGAGGGCAGTTTCTGAGTAAAGCAACGGAAATAACACAATAGTGGTGTAGCTAGAGTTTATAACCGACGGAAATAAATACATCAACACCTTAACAGCCGGAAATAACACTTGGCTTCACTTGGTTAAAAGGCTGCGGTCCTAGGAGCAACTGAACAGAAATAATACAGCCGTAACACTGGAGATAAGACTCATAGCCAACCCTGGCGGAAATGACACGACCGTAACACAGCTAACTTGTACTTGGCGGAAATAACACTTCACCACGTCAGCCGGCGGAAATAACACGAAGTTAAAGATACTGTGAAGCCAGTTCTGCCTTGAGCCACACAACTAGTTAAGGCTTGTCAAGCTGATTGGCAATATAGATCCCATCAAGAATGCGCATGACAGGATAATAGTCATTGGCGCGCTGTGTTACGCTGCGTTATCATCTGATGTGTGTACAAATAAGGTAGCCACCAATTGACCTGCTGTTGGACCTCGAGATCCCAGATTTTCATCCTCAACGTAGAGTGAGCCAATCAAATCTCTCAATTCAGCCCAGTCCAGCCCGCACACCCGGTGGCAGATCGACAAAGTTCGTTGTTGGGGGGTGCAGGTAATCCGCCTCCCCATCGTACCCTCTCCCGGTGTCGCGACTTTTTGCTCTCCCCATCCTAAATAGGTGTGCGTACCAAGCGAGTCCTTTCAAGATGTGAAAATGTGTTATAAAGCCCAGCTTCGCGCACCTTGCATTCTACCTATGACAACGACTTTTATGCGAACTGAAATCCATACACTCTTCATCAAATACCTCTACCTATTCTCGTGCCCTTCGCCATTCTCTTTTCTTTACACCTAGATACCTACCCTCTGGTGGTGTTCCGCACTTGCTTACATCTTACGCATGCATCACCCTCTGCCCAGATCTATCGTTGTTTTTACCTCTCCAAGCTCGCCCAAGAGCTGAAATTCTATAGAGAAACACTATCAGCTCCCATCTTTCCACCAAGAATGTCTGCCACTTCATCCAAGGCTGACCACGGCTCAGTCGAGTCCAAAGACATGGGCCAGTCACACATCATGTAAGCCAGCGGCTCCACTCTCCCACCTCAATCGTGGAACCCCCTAACGCGGGCTAGCTCCCGGCGGTACGCCAACCAAACGGACCCGGGCAGATCGCACCAAATGCTTCGGTACCTCAATGACCCGACGTACAGACCTGTGACCGAGACGCTCCTAGACCCCTCCCACGTCCCTGGTGTCCGGAACTGGACCAGCCTCGATATCCTTCTGTGCAGCGCCCTCTCGCACAACAGCAAACCCACACCTCCGCAAAACGGCCTCTTAACTAAGATCGGGGCCCAGTTTTCTGATCACAAGCAAGGCACGGTCCGCCCCGCAAAGCTGGACCTCATTGATGTTGCTTCCACGGCTTCTTAGTCCATGGTATGGAGGTCATGACAGGGTTTTCACAATATGTCATCTTGCCCTGGTTGATTCTTGGTGTATGGCGTCGCGGAGACGCATTTCTATTTGTTGTCAATCGAAGCATGTCCATTAGCCAGCGAGCGACACGTCGCGTCACATTGGGTAGCTTCAATTATAGAATAGCTCATGTCAATCCAATTAAACCGGAATACCGTAAATGGAGGTGACACACCGAAAAGCTTCTACCACGCGGTCAGCGACCTTCCATACACCTTCTTTGCAGCAACGTTATGCAGGCGCCTTAGCGGTAGCCCGGACCGGCAGCCTGTGCAGCATTCGCTCCACTCCACGTCATCAGAAGCTGCAACCATTTGGTTCCCCGTCCCCAATGTGAAGAACCGGGACGCACCTCAAGTCTTCCGCTGACAGCTTACCTGCTTTCTCGGCTCCCTCACCAACCGGGAGCACCAGATTGACGCCGGGGAAGACTCGATGCATTGCCGGCACATGTAATTGCAGCAAGTCTCTGTTGCACAATGAAAACAAGCGCGCCCTTGCGTCTTCCGGCCGCCGCGGCGAGCAGGCGAGACAGCTGTACCTGGGCGTTGCTGATTTGCCGTCCCAGCGTCATAATACTCGCCCTTGCTAGGGATGCTAGGCTAAGCCACAAGTACCTACTTAGGTATTCAGAGAGCGCAGGGTGCCCGGCATTCGTGACGCTTCGACCACCCGGCTCGGTGAAGCCGGTCGGCTCTGGAGATCCTATAACAGCCAAGGAAAGCGATACGCATATTGCGGCGTCCAGTAAGATAGGGAGCTGATGGTGTGTAAGCAGTCACGGAAGGTCCTAGCGATTTGTGGATGCAATGGAAAGCTGTGGTCCTATGAAGGTAGGCCTTGGTTGTCCGGGGAAGTATCCGGAGGCCAGGGAGGTTCGAAGCGGAAGGGAGACGGCAGCAAGCCAATGTTGAATGTTGAGAGAAGGCGCATAAAGTCCGTGCAGAGCGCAAAGTAGGGCGAGGTTGCAATCATCACCTAGTGATCTCTCCTAGTTGAGGCTCTGCCGCTGAAGATCACAGATGAACGATGTGGGAAAGCTAGGTCAACTCCCCGACATTTACGGTGAACATGGCATCAGTGTAGGGTGCAGCCTTTTTTTACTTTGTACTTTTGCTAAACTAAACGGTACAGATGGATCTGTTAGGGCGGCGTGAAACTGCAAGCCCAAGTCTGCACATTATGGCTGCACCAAGTTGCAGCAACACTGAGCAGACCAGCAAAAAATAAAACAAGACGCAAAAAACATACAACAGCGGGGATTCGCTGGTCGTCACCGACCCAACTACTAATCCGCCCCTCACTGGCTTGTCTATGGGAGAGCGGACGGGATCCCGAATTTTCCAGTGGGTATGGTCGTATGTGACAGCTTCAGTTGCTGGCCTCCTGATGAAGGGCTCACGGGGACACCACGAGGACTTCCACATTGTAATGACTCCTTTCTTGAGATTCATGGAGTTGGATTGATCAGACATACACATGCTTGGGAAACTAGCATACTCATTCCTGTTTAGTACTTGCATCTACCGATTATCCACAATAAAAGCTTCCTAAGCACTTCTATAGCGGCCCCTGAGAGAGCCACATCACGAAAAGAATCCAGTTAGTCTCCTATCCATGGAGAATCGGAAAGAAGGATATCGTGTATCCCCTCAGTAATATATGGCCAGCAAGCTGTCTGCGACACGGCAGAGTTCCCATCAAGTCGCTCAACCCATACTTCACTTCTGACGCACATTTTACACTAAAAGACACCACTGGGGTCATACTTGTGTTTGATATCAAGCAACCTCTTATAGTTGGCGCTCCAGACGGCTCGTTGCCAGTCGGGTTCAAGAGCATCAGCCTGGAGAGCAAGGGGAGTCAGCAAGATACATATTGTTAAGCTCTACCATTTTTCTTACCTCGTTAAAGTATGTTCCAGAGTCAGGAGCTAGGCTGCGCAGGGTGGCACCCTTCACACTCGTCATGCCACGATTCCTCAGCAATTGGGTAGACCAGGGCATCTCTCCAGGCAGGGTTCAGAGCGTTGTCGACTGTCACTGAACTTGCTATCATGCTTCCTGAGATGCTTGGGTTGAATACGCCGGTCTGTGGGGACTAGACACGTCAATTCTTTTATGTCGAGGTGCACACCTTAGAGGCTTCATCACTGGGACCAATGAGCTCCAGAACCCGCGCCAGCTTGTTAACATCTTCAGTCAGGGACGGCTCAGGGAGCCTAAGCGAGGAGGCGGCACTACCACAACCAGCAGAGCCCTCAGAGGGCAGAGTGTCAAAGACGCTGATCCAAGGCGGGGCCCAGGCAACTTGCCCTGGAGACCCTGGCGCTTCAGGTCCGGGAGGATTGCATGCAGCCCGGCCATGAGATCCCACCACCTCGCCATCAAAAATTACTAGTACCGCTTAGATGATGCTATCAGTTCCCATGCGGAACTCGCTCGTCAGATGGCCGTGACCACCTCCTGTGGCCCAGCCAACAAGCCCAACATCCTGTTCCAGTGTCAGCAAAGCTATGAGCTCTAACCTACTGCAAGATAGAGGAGGGCAAGATATCTACCGACGCTGTTTGTTCCTCTGACTATAACCATACCATACTCAGCAGCTGCGTGGAAAATCTAATCGTCTTGTAGATCAGCGCCGATGGTGAATGCAGTTTGGGGTGGGGATATCTGACAGTAGACTAGAAGTCTTCACGGAACTCTACTTGCTTCATGTAATGCGTCCAGATTCCGAAATAATCGATATTAGCCAAGTTCATGTGAGGTAGGTAGGATGGTTTGTCTACGCACGAGAGACTCCCATACAACCCCGCCTTCCCAGGAAAGAATAGACTCCGTCAGACTCGATGAGTGCCGGCCAGGCCCCGGAAGCAACGGCTCGCAGGCCACAGTGGACGACGACGTGCTGGACCCAGTGGTCGAGGAACCGGGGTAGATCTGGCTCCCGTCGCGCCAAGGTGTCGAGGAGATGACAACCCAGGATTAAGGTGAAAAGCAGGGAGGGTCACACAGCTGGAACATTCGATGCGTATGCATGTCGATTTGAAGCTCTCGGCGGTTTGTGCTTACAGGTGAACCGCGTGCGCGAGGTAGAAATGTGACTTCGCCGGGACCTGGGATGCGAGGCGGCCTCTGACGTAGGTCGAGACTAGGCGGGCTTCCATAAGATCGTCGGCGGCGGCTCTGACGGGCCAGGTTTCGATGTCACGGCTTCTAGGCCGAGCTTGCAATGCCGTTCAGACATGATGCAGTTCAAACATGCCGGGCGCGTCTCATGGCACGATCAGCATGTCAATACATGATGCTCCTAATCTCAATTGACAACTTGGGTCGGTCAATATATACTCGCAGACCTTATGTGCCTCCTTTTACACTCTTGAAACCCATTGCGTGGTTTACAATGCCGGCGAGGGAAACCGAATACTCGTATTACGTCAAGATGGGCGGGCGCCTATCTCTGTAGAGGGGCGGGTAGTTTAAATAAACTTGACAGAGGGTAATACTCGTATTAGATACTATAGCCGCTAGTAAGACAGCCCTATCAGAGCTGGTCCCGGCGTTGGAAAGCAGGGGGTGGGAGCTCGGCACCATGACTCGGAGGAAACTTGCGTAATCAGGGGGTCTTTTTTTGGTTGAGTTGGTTGAGAAAGAGATGAATTAGTTCTAAGATTGCGTATACAGTTAGGCTGAATTGCAAACGGTGATCGAAATGTGCCTTGCGATTGCGTGTAGACGGGGTTGCGCAGGGACATCTATCCTGTTACCATCGCGAGTCAAGGTCCACGTACGTGGCACATGTCTGTTTCTATCCCCGGTCAGGTTCATGCATAATTCCGAAAAGCTTAACACTCTCTAGTCTCGACATTTAGAACGAGCCTTGTCTTAATACCAGCCGAGTGCTTGCTTGTTATGTTGTTTTGTTGTCTGCTCTCCATCTTGCGACTCTGAATCACTCTCCACTTGTCGTCTTTTCACTCTCTCAACACTGAATCACTCTCCACATTTCTCTTCACTCTCCCATCTCTGAATCACTGTCACAATAATCGGCACCATGTCAAAACAATCGGAAAATGGCTGGCCGACTCACGATAATTCATCTACAGGAGCTGAGCAGAATCTCAGAAATCACGGGCTCAGGGTGCAACAACAAAGACACGAGAGCCACGGTCCTCCTCCCTACAGCTACTACCCACAAGAGCCTAGCCCTCTTGATCAATTTGACCTGGATTCTACGATCGGTGCCAGCGTCTCGAGTAAGTCTTCTCCCTCCTTTCATCCAAGCTCGTAAGCTTATGGCGGTTATTGCAGATGACGGCCGAGTCAAGATGACTCCTAACAAGAGGACGAGCTACATCGCCGACATGATTGCGCCGACACTGCACCAACAACATGATCCTCATCTCAACACGAGTCCTCGACCTCCTCCCCCTCCCCCGAAACCAGGTCTTGGCCATGGCCAGGGTCCCCCGCCCATGAGCATTGTCATCCAGATCGTCGGATCCAGGGGCGACGTGCAGCCGTTTGTGGCGCTGGGCAAGACCCTCTCGGCATACGGCCACCGCGTCAGAATAGCCACTCACCCAACGTTTGCCAAGTTTGTTCGCGAAAACGGCCTCGAGTTTTTCAGTATCGGGGGTGATCCTGCCGAGCTCATGGCCTTTATGGTCAAGAACCCAGGACTCATGCCTGGAGCCGACGCCGTGAAGACGGGAGAGGTGAGTAAGCGACGCCGTGGTATCGAAGAGATGATGTTGGGCTGTTGGAGATCGTGTATCGAAGCGGGCGATGGTTTGGAAGCCACCTCTGACGAACAGAAGCCGTTTGTGGCCGATGCCATCATCGCCAACCCTCCCAGCTTTGCCCACATTCACATCGCTGAGAGGCTCGGTATCCCTCTGCATCTCATGTTCACCATGCCTTGGTCACCAACAACCGCCTTCCCGCACCCGCTAGCCAATATTCAACACTCAGCAGCCGATGGAGCTTCATCAAACTACATGTCGTACGCAATGGTCGAGGTCATGACCTGGCAGGGACTCGGAGATGTAGTCAACAGGTTCAGAACAAAGGTGCTCGGGCTAGATCCTATCGCACTCATGTGGGCACCTGGCTTACTCGAACGGCTTCGCATCCCGTACACCTACTGCTGGTCCCCTGCCCTGATCCCCAAGCCTGGGGACTGGGGTGACAACATTGACATCTCAGGCTTCTTCTTCCTGGACCTCGCTTCATCATTCAAGCCGCCAGCAGACCTGGATGCATTCCTTCGCGCCGGTCCCCCGCCTGTTTACATCGGCTTCGGTTCCATCGTCGTCGACGACCCCGCCAAGCTCACCAGAACCATCTTCGAGGCAGTGCGGCTAGCTGGAGTCCGAGCTCTTGTATCCAAAGGCTGGGGCGGCATCGGAGGGGATGATCAAGTGCCTGAGGGAGTCTTCATGCTCGGCAACGTACCCCACGACTGGCTGTTTGGCCGCGTCTCAGCCGTATGCCACCACGGCGGCGCAGGCACCTGCTCTGCGGGCATCAAGGCCGGTCGCCCAACCGCTGTGGTTCCCTTCTTTGGCGACCAGCCTTTCTGGGGCGCCATGGTGAGCCGAGCCGGCGCAGGTCCCGAGCCGATCCCACACGCCGACTTGACAGCCGAGAAGCTCGCCGCGGCGATCCGCTACTGTCTGTTGCCTGAGACACAGGCCAGGGCCCAAGAGCTGGGCGCCAGGATCCGTGAGGAATCTGGAACAGCTGAAGGCTGTAGAAGCTTCCACCGCCAGCTCCAGGATCGCAAGATTAACTGCGATGCCGCGCCTGGGAGATGCGCAGCTTGGAAGGTTAGGAAAACGACTGTTAAGCTGAGTCCCTTTGCTGCGGCAGTACTTGTCAGAGCTGGAGAGCTGGAGTACTCAGACCTAAAACTGTAAGTGAAAACCCCCTTGTCTGTTCTGTAACATGGGCTCTGGCTGACATGAAATCAGATACAGGTCAATTGAATACAGCACTGAGGAGCAGCCGTGGGATCCCTTCTCAGCGACTACAGCCGCTCTCATAGGAGACATGAGCAGCATCGCCGCAGGGATCGCTACCGTCCCTCATAACGTGATCAAGGGAATCCGAGCGAGCAACAAGAGAGGGAAATCACCATCCCCTGGGCCATCTTCAAATGCCCAGGAACCCCCCAATGGCCCCAGTTCCTCTCAGATCCAGGCCTCGCAGCAACTCCAGGGGACGCCAGGGGACAACAATCACGTCGAGCAGCAGGAATCAAGTAACAGCCATGCAGCCGAAGTCGCCAAGAACGCAGCCATTCAGGTGGGCGAGGGCATCGGTGGCATCGTCGGGGCAGCCGTCAAGTCCCCCATGAACTTCAGCGTCGGGTTGGCCAAGGGGCTCAAGTACGCGCCGCGCCTCTACCATGACGAGCTAATCCGTCAGCCGGACAAGATTGACAGCTTCTCCAGTGGCCTCAAGGTGGCGGGTAAAGAGCTGGCATTGGGATTCTACGACGGCGTCGCGGGTCTGGCGGTGCAGCCGTGGAAGGGCGCAGTTAAAGAAGGACCCAAGGGGTTCATCAAGGGCTTTGGAAAGGGCGTTGGTGGCCTCGTTTTCAAGCCTGCAGCTGGTAAGATCCCCTCTCTTCTCCTCTTTTTCTTCTTCTGGCTAACTCTTTCGTCTCAGGCATCTTTGGTCTCTCGGCTTACTCGATGCAGGGTGTTCACGCTCACTTCCGGGCCATGTTCTCGAGCAATGTGCCAGACTATATCATTGCATCGCGCATTCAGCAGGGCGAGGACGACTTCAAGGCTGCGTCAGACCATGAGCGAAACGCTGTGCTGGGGAAATGGTGGAGTATTCAGCCAGATCTAAAGAAGTGGCATCAGAAGGGCAAGGACAGGGAGGATGACCCCTATGTGTAGAGTGGTGACTGATCGAGGTGTGTTCAAGAAATGGCTTCCTTCTACCGCTCAACGAAGCGCAGTGTTTGTACCTACTCTTTAGCTTAATTGGCTAGCATTAGAAACTGGATAATACAGGCATTAAGATAGATTCCCTTCCGTTTACCATTGTGATTCAACCTGTGTCCCTAGTATGATGACTTGTCAACGACTACACAGTCGTTCTAGTTCACACCCATATCAGGCATCCAAGCCCCAAGCCCTGATCACCGGCAGCCCTCACAGCGCAAGTAAAGCAAGTCCCCTCGTCAGCTCTGGCGATGACAGCATACCTCCCCTCCATTGAACACCACGCCCTTGCTAGTAGTTCGCAGTCTCCCTCCCCAGTAGCGTCTATGATCAGCACCCTCTCATCCTCGGGCACAGACTTAAAAGGGTCTCCAATGTCAGCCACATCCACGATGTGCTCGAGTCCTGGCAACTGGCGCAGGTCGACGAGGTGTGGGCCATAGGGGCAACGACAAAGGTTGCGTTGTATTTCAGCTCAAGTAGTGAGGCTATCGGGGCCTCGTTGATTTTAAATGTCAAGACAGCTCTTCTTGGCTCATCGGCCACATCCATGGGATCAACTGCCTTTGCTCTTAGAAACTGCAGGCCCATGAACTTGATCTTAGTTGGCAAGTTTCGAGGAGGAACTGCTCCCACCCACTTAGCTGACTCGTCTGAGCCCTGAAGATTCGAGGTCCCAGCTGGTTGCTTGGAGACTTGGTCAAAAGACACCTCCTTCTCCTGAATCCGCCACCAGCCAGGGCTGACAACTTGACCATCGTTAGGCAGAACCGAGGGGCAAGGCCCAACCCAGCCGTTGGCCGCGTTGACACCCTTCATCCCGCCAAAAACACGGCCAAGTACGTGCCTGGAGCGCCAGTATAATTGCCAACCCAACACGAGCCCAGCGGAGGGATGCGCTGGCTCGCCCATCGGCAGCAGACTTGGGGTAGCAAGCACGAGGGCGGGCATGATGGCGCAAACATGCCCTGAACCGGGCAAGACAGTTCCAAATGCCCAGTCCAACAACTTGTGTGTGCCCATTGCAGATGGAAGGACGGTAGCTCCTCGAGGTTCCAAGAATTCTTGCATCTCGTCCAAGCCAGGCCACTCCATGAACTCAGCGAATCGAACCAAACCTTCAATCTGCTCATCATGAACTAGTTCTTCAAAGTAATAATATGGCTCATACTCGGGTCCTGAGCCATTCTTGATGCGTACACCTTTGATCCATCGACAAGCCGACTCTATCGCCGCCATGACTTGGTTGCTGACGGTAAAGTTGGTTGTGGTTTGCTCGAGACGTAGTTTTAACTCGTATGCGACGATCATCTGAAAAAGCATCTCTAATCTCATTGAGTCGCCAGATAACCACATCTTGGCAGGAGGGACGGCTTCTTTATAGTCTGGAAAGATATCGACGCGATCTAAAGTGACGATCAGATCCTGAATCTGATGGTCCAAGTCGTACGTAGGAGCCTTGATGCGTTGGGTGTTGGCCGGGCCGAGAAGCATTTGCATGTACTCGAGTGTCGATTGTTCTGTTCTATTCTCCGGTAATGCTTTATGCTGTTGTAGTTCGTCCAACCATTCGACAAGTTGGCCGAGGCTGTGGTTAGGAATGACGCCGGTAGTGTTGTGAGTGTCGTCTCCTTCACTTGTAGGTTGGCTGTTGCGTCCCAGCCGCTCAAATCTGCTGCAAATCCTTGGACGGTTCGTGCTCCAGGCTATTTTCCCTCGAACTTGCGACTGGCCTGCCATGGTTGAGTGAGCAGCCGTGACAGAACGGTAGTGAGGGGTTCGAGACCAACGTACCTCGCTGTCTTTCTCACTATACCTGCATTGCATGTTTCCGATGCCATTGTTTATCTCTGCTGTGGCGTACATCAAGACTGCCTCTGTCAGCATTGACACGGGCTTGCCGCAAGGAGTCACTCACGCCAAGATGGATGAATTGGGTTGACGTCCTCCATCTCTTGTTGCTTCTCCTGGACATCCTTGCTGTTGTAGCCTTCCCACCTCAGCGTTGCGTTAGCGAGATGTTTGTCCTTGACTACGGTGATTCGTAGCATTCCCTTCAGGTGATATTTATCGCCAATGCTTGACAACATCAGACTCGTAGTCATCCTTGGTTGTCAATTTGCGAAACTGCGGTTGCTGGCTGTCTGACTTTACCCTGGACTTCTCGTCGTAAGATTTGTCTATCTCATTCGGCTCTTCTATACTCGAGGTTATCGGCTTATCCGCGAATCCATCATGGCTTGTATCCGCTACTCCCTCGGTCTTGGAAGGCCCTTCCACAGGCTTAGGAACAGGGTTGAGCAAGATATAGGCATCTGCATCAGCCAACAAGACAAACAGCAAGTTGATGCATTCACAAATGCCCCGGCTCAGAGACACAAAAGCCTTCTTATCCTTCCTATGCCACCTCATCGCGCTGCTGATTTTCAAGTTCATTGATGGAGGCCCGGGATGACCCCCTAGGTCTGGCCTCATGTGCCTTCTAGAAAGTGGCAAAAGCGGGGCGATGGACTTGACTATGTCGTCGAGAAAGTCGAATGCCCCCTGGGCGAGTCGAGGTACCGTGAGGCGAGGGTCGAGAGGGCCATGATCGTTCGGATCAAGCATGTGTGGGAAGCCAAGTTGTCTTCCCCAGTCCTTCAGACGATCTTGTTGCGTCCAGATACCAAGTCTAAAGTCAGAATAGTCAGATGTGATGGGATTGCCGCGGGCGAATCTTGACAGCATATTGTCGCAATCTTTCCAGGCGTTGGCGAGCGCCAGGGCATTGTTGTCTTGCATCTGTGCTGGGAGCCATTGTTGCTCGAATCTGCCGAGTGTCTCTGCTACAAAGGCGTCATCCTCGACAGCTTGTGTCTCCGCGGTTGGTGTACCGCTCATTGCAACTGTCGAGGTAAGCTTCAGTTGTGATTGTTGAGGTCTTTAAAGAGTGCATTTGAGGATGGCGAAGGGGGCTGAGCAAGCCAAGCCCATCCTCAGGCGCCACATGGTTGGCCTGACTGGCCACGATGATCCATGATGAAGCTAACAGATCGGAGCTAACATTAGGCCTGCATTATAAGAAATCAGGGATGCCTTGCCTTGCAAACCATGATACAAACCAACAAAATCTCAGATCTTTACCTAGGTAGTGAGTCCTTGTTGATTAGTCCCTTGAACAAAGACTAGGGTAGACTTTAGAGACTCCGAACAATACTCCTATACCCCGTGGAACCGTCTCGTCTAAAGGCATCTATGTAACAAATTTCAGTAACCGTGGCTACCTTTAAGGCAAAATATGACATAGCCTGTCCCAATCCTTAAATAGCTCTATAACTACACTTAAAGAGACTCTGGGGTAGCGTCAAACACCAAGTGCCAAAGTTCGGGGTCCGCGGACATCAACCCTTACAACTATTATTTCACCCATATCCTTGCATCCCGATAGCGGATAGATAAGACAGAGCGCGTTGTCCCACCTGAATTTCGCGACATAGACTTGGTCTTTATACATCCTCGCCACTCCAACATTATCCCGGGCCATAGTATTGCTAGTTGTACGACCAATCTTACGACAGCAGCACCAAACCGCCGCCGGGAATGTCGCTTTCGTGTACAGACTCGGGACCCGCGGATCCCCAGGCTATCCCGGATGTCGCTCGGTCCAGGTCGTACATTGGTCGGCGAGGACAGTTTAAACGTTCGCGGAACGGATGCCTTACATGTCGATCCCGGAGGAAGAAATGCAACGAGGAGAGACCACGATGCATAGGTTGCAGGAGGAACTATCTTGAATGCAATTGGCCAATGGAACAAGACCATCAAGCATCGCCAGCAAGCTCACACAAGCAAGATGCCAGCCAAATTCACAGTCAAGACTGTTTGACCTCTCCTTCTAGTGAGATTGTCTCACGGGCCGCAGAAGCTGAGAAGCCAATGAAAGAAAGCTTATGGACGATATCTTTTGGATCTTTCACGCATCTCACCCGATCTTGCACACTCACTCCCGAATCCCCTCTTCTACTTCAACACTACCTCACCACAACTGCAACCATGCTCCCCATGCCAGCCAACGAAAACGCCTTCATCACTGAGATTATTCCCGCCGCCTCTGTGGACGATCTTCTCATGCATAGTGTTCTAGTTGTTAGTGGAGCACACATGAACTTTGAGGACGATTCCGATGGAGCTGCCCAGAAAGCGACGTTGTGTCACTACAGTAGTCTTATTAGGCTTTTGCGCGTTGAGTTCTCCGAACTACAGGCCTCGGACACTAGGAAACTTGTTCGGTTGCTCTTAATTTTGGTCATATTGTGTCACTTTGAGGTCAGTACTAGTCCCTATCAACTGTTAGTCCTTCCATGTCAATACCGAGTTCGTCATAGGCAATCTCAGGGGTAAATCGAGAAGCCCTGTTTCGCCATCTCCGGGCCAGTCGAGAAATAATCCTCAAAATCTTAAAGTACCAGGAGTCGGCTGCATTAGGACACGACCTCACGACGCATTTCGGGCTCGGCCTCGAACTGTACTCATACCTCGTCGTCACCAATTGCCTAACACCATATGGTCTCTTGACCGAACGCACGTTTCCTCTGGATCATTTCGTCACTTCACTCGACAGCCTCCGCCAGTATCAGACGTTTGGCATCATGTTTGCTGGTCTTCACGGCCTTTTTGAGTTGATACCACAGGCATCTCTCCTTTTTGGTCAGAGACTGACTGAACAAGAGGCCGGTGTTGATGACCCTTCACCTGGTTGCGTAGAGCTGCATGATACGATCCAGAGTTGCCTTCAAGATTGGAACGTCTCACGAGCTGCAACTCACAGCTTCTATGATAAAGACTCCATGATACATGTTTCCGAAGTTATACGACACAGTCTAGAAATCTACCTAATCGCAGCGATGCAAGGTTCATCTATCTTAAGCCCCGAAACCATCTCCCAGTTCCAGGCCCATGTCGATATCTTCTTTGGCTCGGGTCGGAAATTGCACCAGTCTCAGTGGACAGCAACTTTGATGTGGCCATCTCTCATTGCTGGCTCTTGCACCACCCGGCAAGACCAGCAGCAATCACTTTCCCGCACCCTGCGCAACTCGAGATATCGGATGAAGCATAGCATCAGGGCATCGAATTTACTACAGAAACTCTGGGATGATCCGGACCCACGGATGTATGGACCGTATGGGCTGTACCTAGCCATCTCGCAACATGACATTACATTCGGGACTCTCTAAATGCAAGGATATAGCTCATGGTCGGATGCCGGCTGCGCTGTCGTTCAATTGAGGATACCAGGTCCATATTTTAGCAATCTTCACGATGAGAGGGGACGAACTTTCAGATACCAGCATTGTTCACCAAACTTATGATCATGTAACACAAAATTACCGAACCTAGGACGCAGATTCCAGAACGGATCACTGGACGCAACTAAAGAGAATCAAGCTATCGGAGTTGGCCCTAAAGAAAAAGCAAGCACATAACCCCCAAAGTCCTCCCCGACAGCTTCCAAAGCCCCCATATCTGCAACCATCAAAATCATTCATCATATTTAATCTCAATGGTGTGTTTAGGGTCATAATGCAGGGCCCAATACCCGTCCCAGATCAACTTCGTGACCGGACCAATCTCCCCGTTGCCCACAGCGCTCCCCTCAAGCTTCGTGATAGGCATGACACCGCCCGCAGTGGTGCACATGAATATCTCATCGGCCTCAAACGCCAAGCTCGTCGGCACGTCGTCGATATGGACAGAAATATTGGCCACCTCCGCGACATCAAAGACAGTTCGTCGGGTAATACCCTCCAAGACGCCCTTCCTGGCCGTAAATAGGGCGCCATCCTTGACGAAGACGATGTTATACCCGGCGCCCTCAGTAATGTTGGCGTCCCCGTCGGTCAAGAAGGGATACTGTGAGCCCCTATCTTGAGCCTCAAGGAGACCCCTGATCAAGTCTCCCCACTGCAGGTTCTTGACCGTGGGGTCAATTGCTCCAGGTGGAATACGTCGAACTGTGCGAGCAACGATAGCCTCGCCGCCAATCTGCTGCAGCTGTGGAGGCATGATCCAGACATACAGCATCACCAAGATGTAGATGAAGTTGCTGTCGGGGGTGTCGCTAGATACGGGCTCACGAACAAAGCGGAGCCCACGTGTGACGATGAGTTGAACATAGGCATCGCGAATACCACTCTTTGCGATCAAGTCAATTGTTGCTTGCTTGACCTCATCCCACGACATTGGAGGCTTGAGAGGCAACTTCTTGCAACTCGTCTCAAGGCGGTCCAAGTGGTCATTGAAACGGAACAGCCTTCCATCCCAGGCGGCGGGCACGTCGTATGTGAGATCGCTGTGGAGGAACCCCTGGTCGAGGATGGGGATTCGGGCCTCGTACAATGGGGAGACCTGGCCTTCAATGAGGGATGCACCGTGAGAGAGCGGGTTTTCGGACTGTTCGAGCTGTGTCTGGCGCTCTTGGAAAGTGTCCAAGATCTTTTGCATGGTTGACATTTTAAAGGTGTGAACGAGGTTGGTGGAAAGGCGTGTATGTATATGTACAAGCAGGGGGGTATAGACAAGTGCTCAAGAGTTGATGCTGAGTAGCAGTCGGGGTTCGTAACATGACAACAAGATGGACAATATATACTCAAACTTCACAGTCTATAAACCGGTCCCCGATAGATCTACGGCGCCCGAGGAGCCCGTGATACTCACCAGTGTCGTCATCTGGGTTGATGAATCTGGTCGACGACCTCGTGTAAGTCTTATCTATCCGCGGCAGATTATCGATAAGACCGTTCTGAATGCACGACATTCACAGTCAGTAACGGCCGAGAGCCTAGTCAAACACTCACAGCCACAGTAATCAATCTCACAGATGGCTGTTTCAATCGAGACACCCATCGCAAATGCGACAGAACACATTCTCAGCTTGCATATCTACCGACGGAGTTCAGGCTCCGTTGCGGATCAGCGCCAGGCACGTAGTAGGTATATAGAAGGAGCCTTTGCCCTACAGAAACTCTGCCTGCTCTCGTGTTCTCCGTCTTCGACGTCCCATCCCGTCCACTCACGCTCCCGCTTCAAAGACGCTATTTACCCCGAAATCGATTCTCGAACAGATTCCTCGCCCGAAATCACGCCCATGAAAATCACACCGCTTTCGCGCCCTATCCCGACCAAACAGAAACTCGCCTGGCCAGCCCGAAAAAAGAAATGGATACTTGGTCACCCCGCACGATGTTGTCTGGGTTCAGTGAATACCTCTATATCTTAAGGGTTCCGATATTGGATCCTTCAGACGGCCTTGTTCTCGTGATCTGGTCAACGCCCTAAGATGGGTGCTCGTCGCGGCGATTTCGTGCCCGAGGCCGGCCAAACGGACGATGAGTCAAAAGTCCTACTTGGCCTACGCGTCCATGCACAAAAAAAAAAAAAAAAGGTATGTGCTGCTTATTTTCCCCTCCCTGCGGGGTCATGGACGGGAAAACACCACCGAAACGCAAGATGCCATCTGATTGGGCTTTATGTCGAGCGTCGTGTTCGGGATGAGGGCTCTTTGCGATGATGCTGGGGGATGGGAGCTACGGGTGTGAGGGGATGGGGGCGTGTGTCGAAATGCGACGGCGCAACAAGGGGGGGGAAGGGCGTCCATTGACCACAAAGTGATCGACAGCCGTCAAAGTAGAAAAAGGGTCGGTCGGGGGGGCGGGAGAAACACGCCAGATTAGTTTCTTCCCTCTCTAAGAGTCTGTTTTCTCATTTAAAAGCCAATCCAGCGCTGCGCGTCGGCTGGGCCCAAGCCGTGCGCTCACGGACGGCCTCCGCCGAAGCCGGGGAGCCACTGGCCCGACTTGCACGGCCTACGGCCCCGTCCGGCCCCACTCAGTCTAGCTCCGTTCCGATGCCTCGTTTACGGCGGGCGGCCCATCCTGCGGCTCTGCAAGGAAGGAGCCCCAAATTTTGGGGGAGGACGCGATCCCCCAGCTTGTGACGCTGGTGAATTCACCGTCGCCTAGACGAACCTGATGTTTCCTTCCCTTCTAAAATTCGATGATACCACGACCATTTGCCATCGGCGTCAAACTACTTGATCGGTGAACTTGCCCAATAATGTAATGAGCGCCCATCTCTCGACCGAGCAGATCCGCTTCATCACCTCTCTTCGCAAACATTCTAAGAAGTCTCAAGGGCACCAGCACGCTGCTTGGTGATAAGGCAGTCGGGAAGCCGACCCGGAATGGATCCGTGCTTGAGCCAAACAGAAGCCCAAGAGAGGCTCATTACGTGCAGCCAGCGCCTGGACCATGCTTGTGACGAGGGCCGCTGGCAAGGGCTGGCAATCGGTGGACCTGGTCAGTGGCGAGCTGAAGACAGCATGAGCGCCCGTCTCAGGACTTCTAGTTCCGAGCTAGAACATCCGCCACAGCCAGAAGGCCAACTAAAGACTCCTCCGCCCACATCCAAGCTTTCCCACCCGCACCTTGGAAGCGGGAACCGACGACGCAGGTACCACCAAGCTAGGGCGCCTCGCGCTCATCTGAAAGCTCCCCTGCCACACCGCTTGGTGTTTTGCCCCCTCTTGAATATTAGTAGTACTGTTGCTACAGAGGCTTCCAGAGACGTTGGCAGCCTACCCAAATGGTATCCAATTTGACGTAAGTCTGCGCTGTCGGATAATTCCTGTTCACAGATGAGAACAAGTGCCATCGCCGTAGTCGTTCCCATGCCAGTCATCCTGTCCACCGTTGTGGTCTGCTTGTAAACCGGCATCTCACTTAGGGTCAGTAGTCAAGAGGAAATTAGCTGCTGGCTCCGGAATGCCAACCTTTTCCCATGCCACCATCACCAAGGCGGGGCCTAGGAAATTGACAAGATGAAGACTGACGTGGCCATCGCGACGATGAGGCTGCCTCAGGCCGGCCGCAAAGGGGGTTGATGGTTGGCCGTGGTGGACCGGCTCACTCTCCTGTGATGAATGATGGATGGCGCGTGTGTGTGTGTGTGTGTATGTGTGTGCCTGTCCGTGTCTGTCTGTCTGTGTGCTCGTGTGGAAGGGCACCACTTGTGGCCCAACTCCAGCGAGAAAAAGAAAATAGGGAAAAAATGTCTTGGCCATGGCGGCGGCGAAAGTAGCGTCATCTCGGCCTGGAACACAGATTCGCTTGCCGAGACCTTTGTTCTTTGCAGCCGTAAGGGCAGCCCTGTGCCTTGCCTTGTCCTCGATCCCCTCGACGGCAGAGAGCGCAGGGGGTGCGGCGGTGGCCTGCAACCTACGTGCCTACCTACCCACCTACCTAAACACCAGACCCCAGTCACCTTCACCATGGTGCCGGCGTCGGGCTTGCTCTGCAGTCGCGCTCAACGCCTGCGTTTTGGCGCCAACCCCTGTTTCTTCTCGAAGGACAGATGAATGTTTTGTCTCAGGCGTCCACATCCAAGGACCCCAGGTGTGTGCCAAGGGAAAGGACGAAAGCCTCACTGGCCTCGTCGCGCCGCGTCGGTGGAAGGCTCCTGTAAATGTTACCCAAACTCGGCCATGCTGTGAATGTTCCGCTGGATGGGCACTGGTACTCTTGAGCTTAGGGACGGTACTGTCCATACCCCAGGAGCACACACACGCCAGAGCAGCCCTAAAGTGACAGCGGGATCTCCATTGCTGGGGCCGGTGGTAGCGTCGGTGGTAGCGTCGTTACTGCCAGGCCACGCAGGCCTTATTTTTAGTCCAGGTAGAGGCCGGCTTTCCTTTTTCTTGAAGCGACTGAACTCCCGACCGATGGCGGGCACGGGTGAGCGAGAACTATGGGCTATTGTCGAGATCTCTCGTCACAACAATCGTGTCCTGTGGTTTCGCGGGGGTGTGGGCTTTCGACTACTTGGCATCCATTCTGCCTTGGCAGTCTCGGCGTGGACGAGCGCTGTTCTTGCTCGGCCTCACCAACGGCAAAGAATCCACCGCGTCGGCTTTCTCATCCCACCTTGGCGATCCGGGAACGCTCTGGCCACCGCATGTACGAGAGGGCGCCTCCCAAGCGACATGCCCCAAGCAGTCGGATCGCAAAGCAGAAGCGCAGGAAGCAACGAGCAATGGGGCCCGGAAGTCATCCCCGGAAGCCATCCCTGGCAACTTGTGCAGATGGGAAGCCGTAATAGGAAATCCCATGAAAAGAAGCAATCGATGTCCAAGCTCAGTCGAAGGTATAGCGTCGGAACAAGAGCGGGCGCAGAGAGCATGGGAGTCGTTCCATGGAAAACTCGTGGGCTGGCTATTTGGCCAGGTGACATGCGTGGCCCGTCAGGTTGCCTTTCCAGAAGGCCGTAGGTGCGGATTACCGCACAGGCAAAGGAGGTTCTGTTCAAGGGCACTTGGCCTTTTGAGGCCACGTCTCCCTATCTCATCAAATCCATCAGGTGAAGGCCTCGTCGCTGTCATTGATATCGACACCGCACGTTCCAACAAGAGTCTTGAGCTCAGGTTCATTATGCGCAGCCGTTAAGTTGACTGAGAGGCGAACAGCCGCACCACATCCATTCCCTGTACGGCTGTTTAGTGAGACGTGATACCGAGCACAGCGCCCCGAGAACCACACTGCGTGACGGCAACTCATCCATCCTTCCTATGGACATTCACAGCTCTGACGAGCCTGTCAATGCACGTTTACAACACCCTTCTTACACGCCAGGAACTTGTTTACTTGTGCGCGATACCAGTTTGCTCAAAATCGCCCCTCAGATCAATGCTTCTATGCCACACTGGAACGCCCACCAGCCACAGGGCCCTGGCACCGGGCAACGGCACCGGGCAACGGCAGCCCTGGCGGGACGGGAGCTGGGGAGCAAAAGCTCAAAGCTCTGGCCGGTGATGCCGACGTGCTCAGCAAGATCCCTGTACTGTAACTGGGTAGTTGTTGTACAGGGATTTAAAGCGCCAGACGTTTCGTTTCTCAGACATACGCACCCGGTTTTTTTTTTTTCTCTCCCCACGGGGTTGCGCTCATAAGCTCATCTCTCCTCCCCGATGGATGTAATGTCGGGTTTATGTTGCCCGGCCTTCTGGTGCGTGTCAAGGAGCCACAGGCCACAGGCCACGGGCCATTGGGTCACTGTCTCACATTACCAGCATCCACGGACACAAGCTCTGTCTCTGCATGACCAGGGAGACTCGCGCGCATGGGATTGAGGCAAAGTCAATCCCAGTGTCTGGCGGCACGGCTGCTGAAGCTGCCAACGCGGAAGATCTCGTCATCACATCGCAGACTGAGCGTCTGGCAGCTGTCAAAGAGCCTCCTCTACCTGAGCCTTGAGCCGCCCCGCTCTCTCGCGAAGCCGTCTGGGGCGCTTTTTGGCGCCCAGCAGTCCAAGCGGCGGAAGGACGTCTAAAGAGGGGTGTGAGGGAACTGACCAAAAAAGCGTCTTCCGTACGCGCTGCTTCTCTGCGTAGAAGGCCCATTGGTAAATCTGCTGGAGTACTCTCGTCACCTCGATCCAAGACTGGATCTAAGTCTGACTTAGGGCAGGCAGGGGATGGTAATCACGGGTGTGGAGGTTGGCAGGGAGTGTGTGAGGAGAAGCTGGCTCACTTCACTTGGACTCGGATGGACTGCCGCTGAAGAAGCAACGGTCTGTATGTACTCCGTACTCAAGCTGGCAGGCCAGGATCATGGTCCGACCCCCGAGCTGGGTTAGGGCCACAGATGTTCTGAAGCTAAAGCGCGACGATACTGGGAGATAGAAGAACCGCGCGCTGACGAAGCACCTTGGCATCCCTCCAAGAATGATGCACAGGTCTTCCGGTCCAAAGACTTTTCGCGAGGCCTCGAAGCCTCCTCCGTCCCTCTGGGTCAGTCTCGGACGGACACACCCCTACCACACCCGCATCATACCGGTAGTTCGCGTATGGATCTAAAATGCATGGGGCAGGGGGGTGTGCAGGGATAGCAGGGACACCAGCCACAGATGCGGGCGATACGCAAAATGGCAGATCAGGTCTTGTTTTCTTAAGTCAGTGAATCAATTGACAAGGTATTCCTGCATCTCTGCCTCTAGTGTGCCGTTCTGGTTCTTGAGGGGTCAGCTCGAGGTTAGAGTGAAAAGAAACAGTCGAATGGCACAAAACTTGAAGCAAGTTGGGCGGTGCTCAAGCGTGGCTGTGGCTGTGCAAGCCAAACCGTTCTGTTTAAGGCGTTGCCAAACCTTGCGTGGACGACATAGGTTCAGAAGGCAGCCGGCATAATTACAGGGAGGGCAGGCCTGTTCTAGGTGTACTCGATGGAATTAGCCTCGGTGTCTTTTCTCCTTCTTTTTCTTTAAGACGGGGAGATGCGAGTAGCCAGTGGAGGCCAGGCTCACAGGAAAGGGTCGGTCCCGGGCCATGATGCAGTCGAGTAAGCCAGCGAACATGGAGCAGAGAGGGCTCAAGACAGCGGCTTTGGAGACTCAGAGAGGATCGGCGCTGAGTCCCCACAACCCACCCCCCTGGCACCACCATGGTGAGAGGAGCAAAGAAAGATTGAAGGAGGGCATGGGCAGCTCGTCGACGTAGCTTGTCTGGGTGTGCGCCAAAGCAGAATGATATCCACTCCCCATGCCATCATCCCGCCGGGGCGTGCAAGCGCTCAGGAAAGGGGGAGTGGTGCCAGCCCGCCGAGGCTGCTGGACAGTTGGACTTGGGGGATGAGCGTACCTATCATGGGCAATGCCTGGCAGAGAGAAGAGCGAGCAGACATTCCATTCCGATTGAAGATTGGCACGGGGCAGCACGGTACAAAAGTACAAGGAGAACGGATCCCAAACCGCCGGGTCTTTGCGCTGGAAGGACTGGGAGAGTGAACCACCTGTCCAATGCAGGGATCACTAGGAAATACCTACAATTATATGCACCTCCCTACTGCCAGAATACAGGCTACCTAGGAGTCAGATGAACATAAAAGGTTTACAATAGCCTTGCATCTGTCGCTTGTATGGATATCTAGATACTTAGGCAGGTACCTAGGTAAGTAATCCAGTACCTATGGACAGCCCAGGAAAGGACGTCGCTCAGATTGGAACCCCAGGCAGAGCAACCCGCGAGCGAGATCTGGCACCAGGCAGCCCGAATGTCAAATTCTCACACCGACGAATTGCTAGCACACACCAAGCCTACCTACTCAACACTTCCAAATACCCGGGCCCTACCACGGCGTCAAATTCCCACGAGGGTCCATAACTAGGTAGGTAAGCTTGGAGGTGCCGAGTAGGGCAGTTGCGGCCAAGTTGTCCCACGCCCTGACGGGTTGGGGTGGACCCCCGGTCCCTGCCCTGGTAAAGTGCGGGAATCCCTGTCTGTCTGTCTGCGCTGGGCCCCCCTCCAACACCATCATTGCTCGACCCTCCTAGATTTTGGAGCTCGCTCTATCCTTCCTCACTTTCCATCGCGACAAAGTATATAGACCCCACTGACTTCTTTACTATCGCGGCCTACCATCCTTCTTCAGCCTTCTCTACAACCATTTTTTACATTACTTGTTCGTCTCTTCGCTTCAACTTGTCGGGAGTCTAAGCCCAGCTCCGATACCTACCTGCCTTTACCAACGGCCGCATTGCATCACCGCAAACCAGCGTACGGAGACAGACCTCGACAATACCGAGAGCTTACCTCACCATATACTATACTCCTTCCTCTCCTCAGACTCTCAATACATCCGTTGTTTCCATCTTCGGCGCCAGCTTATTGTCCTCGTTCTCGTCGGTCGTTCGTATCGATCGATCGCTTCGTTCATTCATTGAGTGCGTCGTGATTGCGTTCGGTTCCGCCTCCACCATTGTACCCAGAACGCCCTCGCCCTCCTCCCCTTCTCCATCCCCTCTTCTGCTTCAGCTTCTCCCACCGCCTCACTCCTCTCCGGCCTACCCACGACATCGTCCCACCACCACCACCAGCCGCTCCTCAGCCGCTCCCGACGCTACCTCCACCGTCACCACGCCGCCCGGTATCTCCTCCTCCTCCTCTTCCTGTCCCTCAACCACTTGCTACTCCGCCACCGCCTGCCACCTCCTCACCACCGTGCTCGTCGGCGACATTCCATATCCAAGCCCTTGAACTATCATCGTACGGACAGAATGTCGTCTGTCGATGCTCAACAGGGCTCAGCCGCAGAGTAAGTCGCCTCGCTCAACCAGCGATCGGTCGGTCGATAGGTCTTTAGGTCGTTAGGACTAGCCATAATCTTGCAGGCTGCTAACAAGCATGGTATTCGTAGTATTGCAGCAAACGTTCGGCCCGCAGAACAACATGGCACGTCGGAGGCCAGAGTGGCTGGGTACTCTCACGACAACGTCTTTGCTCGGATCTATGCTCGCGTCGAAGATCAAGGTCCCGGTCCCGGTGGAAACGATCAGGCTGAAGCAGACCTTGGAGATCTCGAGGCAAGCATGGCAGCGTACCAACCGCCAGCTGGTCAGGGTGATGTTGCGCAGGCTTAGTCGCCCTTGACCACAGTCGGTTCGCAGCCTGATTAGTCTGGTTCGTCAGCGTTCTCTTATGTCGGCATATGTCGTCCCTGCTAACATAAGTAAGCAATCACTGGCGCCCAGCCCTCGCAATCCTCGTCTTCATGGCTGTATGCCTTTGGGGTAGTAGAGGGTGTTGGTTGGCGTCGACTTCGACTTCAACTTGATTGGGCCGGTCCCTATTCGATTCTTAAACGCGGCGGATCAGTTTTCTTTGTTTGTTTGTTTTAGCCGCTCCCTCGTTTTTTTTTTCTTGCCCTCTGGGTTTGTTATAACATGTTTGAAGCTCTTTGCTTTCAGGGCTTCAAGGCCAAGGTGCCACTGGGCGAAAGACGAGAGCCAAGATATGACGCAGCATGATGCATGAAGATGATGACTTATCATCCTTCATGGCATGATGAAACGTCCGCATCTAGCATGTATCCTCGATGTTCTCGCTTTTTCCTCTTTTTTTCCTTGGCTAAGAAAGACCGGGAGGGTTGTTTTGGGTTTGGCTTTTTTGGCATGTCTCGTTTTCAAAGAACACATCCTTGTGACGTGGAAATGAATAAGGGGAGAGAGGGATGGGCGGGATGAGTGAGATGAGCGTGTCAGGTGGGATGAAGCTACTCAATGGCTCCTCATATGCCATGAATCAAACTCAAGGATTCATGGGTTGGTTTTGTCCTGGTCAAAGCAGGACGAGAGACCAGTGGCTCTTTGTCCTGGGCGCGGATCGTCATCGATGTCGTTGTAGCCAAGGCTGCTACATGAGCTTCAGGAGTGTGGCAGGGAATCAACGGCTGCCAAACGATGTTGTGTCGATGATAAGGCGGGAAGTCGAGCGACGAGGATCTTGCCATCAATTCTCACGGCGTCATTCTCATAACGGAGTTGCGACGATACGATGCCATATCGAACCGACATTGACGAGGGTTCAGATGAACGAGGGATAAAGCCTAAAGGAGAGGGGGGCAGCGCTCAGTATTTATCACCGCAGACCACTTACCGTTGGGTTACACTTGGCCAATCACAGCTGCTTCTGCATCGCCGGCACATCCAGGATCCATCGAGACACGAGTACACTGAGCCGCCTCGCCAAAACGACAGGTCAATCCTTGGAAGTGGCCCCCTGCCGACTAATGAATGGTTGGCTCGAGACGACGTTGCCACTGTCGATGGCCTCGCCATCAAACTATCGCCCTGCTGCCTATGCCTTGGCGCCTCTTTCAAGACTCCGCGAGAGGCACTCGATCGCGCACTTTGTCTCCGCATCATGCACAGAGCTGTTCATGGATTCTTATCCAATACGACTGCATGGCTGGATCCAGCCTAAGGCGCCAGGGTTGAACCCCCGGATGTCTGACCATCACGCTACGACGCCATTTCATTTCTCCAAAACCCCAGGGCCCTTTGGTTGGTAATTTACGGTTTCTGAAACGGGACGACCCGTCATGGTTTTGTATTTGCGAAATGTTCATGTTGGAATG
Organism: Fusarium vanettenii 77-13-4; assembly: GCF_000151355.1. Lineage (NCBI taxonomy): Eukaryota > Fungi > Ascomycota > Sordariomycetes > Hypocreales > Nectriaceae > Fusarium > Fusarium vanettenii. The sequence continues at coordinate 2,377,241 of NW_003315881.1, forward strand.
CTTATATTACGTTACATGACTTAGTATAGATGTTGCATATGACAGAATAGAATAAAAAGACGGCTGTAAAGGAAGGCATTGCTCATATCTGCGGCTCAACGTGTCTCATGCTGCAGGCATCCCACGATGGATGATACGTGGTCGGCCGGTCGACCGGGGATGTAGAGACCGCCCCAAGTCAGTAAATGTCACTCTCCACAGATCAACGGGTGGCAATCTACCTTCATCCATAGATGCCCAACGCCAGATCCCAACGGGACAAATATCACATTTTCGATTCCTCGAGGAAGTTTCCCCATAATAGCATACACGACCTTTTCTCCCCAATGCCAACGCCCGCTGTCCTAATAGACTCCGCCCTAATAGACTCATGACTCGTTGCCGTTCATTGTGCGTTGCTCATAATCATTCAGTAATCAACCCGTGCCAGCTGGTTGACTCCCCTCCACCACTCAGCCTTGGGTATGCTTGCTTTGACCATGAATCCGGCATCATGCCTTCCAAGGCCGACACGTCTAGCACAACCCAAAGCAGGGAAGCTCGTACGCGTGTAACCATCCGCCTTCACCAGCGATGCCATCATGATCAAGGAATAGGCAATGTTGTGTCTGAGTGGCTGAGGGTCGTCAACACCCAGCGCCTGTTTTTCCCAGGGAAAAACATGAAGAGTAGAAAAAACACAACTTGTTGCGTCCTGTGAAGTTTTTCGACCATGGACCCATGATCTCCATAGCCCTCACCCGCCTTTAAGGAAGACTTATGGGTTAATGAAACTAAAATCAAGGGATTGGTAGTTCCAGAGGCTTGCCAACTCTCCAAGCTCCTCGTCCGAGATGCTGGCAAAAACCGCATCCGAGGGAGGCAGTTGACTGTTGGGAAAGTTGGCTGGGTCTTGCATGGGTACTTGTGGCTGCCATTCGATAAAGGGGGTGGGTGCAACATCCACACCAGCAGCGGCATCCCTGTTGGTGCCGCTAGGCAAACCGGACCAGGCAGGAATACCAACAGACGAAAGAGTCGCTATCGATGTCATGGATGTAGCCATGGTCGTCGTGGGTTGGGGCGTGAAAGAGGCGGAAACGCTCTCGTGAGAAACCGTCTGGGGCGACGCCGCAGCCTCGCCGAGACGTGTCTTTTTGCTCGAAGGGCTACCCGTCGCCACCTTTGGTGTAACGACTGTTCGAGGTAGGCGCTGAACGATACGGTTCAGTATACCAAACGACGTCTTGGCCGACTTGGTCACGGTGCGCAGACGCTGCAGCATGTCATGCGCCTCGTCGATGGCCTTGAAGACATCCTCCCGACGTGGAATGGTGTGATACTGATCGTGGAGAACTGCCGAGCAGAGAACAGTCGCCGTATCAAAGATGCAGAACAAGACAAAGTGGAATTTGGCGTCGCGGGGGTACACGTAATCAAAAAATCCACGTAGGGACACCATAAGCTCTAGGCAGTAGTTGATACCACCGCTACGGATCTGAAGCTCAGCCTCAGATGAGCGAATGGTGAACGGCCGGGCGAGGAAGACGCGAATTGGGTCGAGCAGCATAGAAAATGCCATTGTCCGGAGGTAGTGGCGATGCAAGACAATCCATGGGTACGATGCATCCAAGGACTTGTCCGGGTTGTGAGCCTGGAAAGGAGCAGGGAAGTCTTCAATCCATGCCTCAATCATTCGCTGGTATTCCTGGACATCTTCTGTAGAAACAACATTCTTGGTGAGGCCAAATCGACCAAACAGTTGCCGAATCAGGTTCGACTGCAGCTTCATGTATGTCAGGGGTGATAGCGGCGTCCCCTCCAGACCGAGGTCTGGAAGACCAACGTCGCAGTCAGCTCGGTCGATGAGCTTAGGCCTGCCTAGAAGACCCGAGATTTGCCTTAGAGAGATGAGCCAAGATCCAACCAGGGAGAGCAGAAGGAGTTGTCACAACTTAAACCTACCAATCGAATGTGTCCATGACGCACCAGAGTCTCCGTCGCATCTCCAGCTCGAATTCTGGTACTGGATCGGCCTTTGATTCTTGGTGGATGGCTGAGAAAAACCGTCAGCTGGTAGCCGGCAACGTGTGTGAGAACCTCAAGACATACAGAGCTCCTGAGCTTCTCGGATAGCCGAGTTTAGGACATGCCAGCACTCGATAAAGCGAGCTTCCGACTTGTACCAGCAGCACGACTGGAGGAGCTGCTGGACGCTGCTAAGGTGGCTGTAGCCAATGGGGACGGCGCTTCCCAGCTCACGGGCAGCTTCATGATACTGCTCCGTCAGCCTCTGGATAGTGTCACCCAGGTCAACTTCGAGTTTCCTCTGCAAGTTGATATCGGTGTACTGCGCCGAGCATGCGCAAACCGTGAGGAGGAGGGAGGTCCACTGGACGCTCAGGGGGCGGTTATCACCGCGGGCAGCCCACCACAACTGGTATTGCTCCAAAAAGGAAGGCGGGTAGATAAGATAGTAGTGGAAATTGGCATTGTTGAAGAAGTTCTGAACAAGGATGTCTGTGGCCGCGTTAGAGGTGGGAGTTCGACCAGAGGGTGCAATGGGGTGCTTACCGGTGTACGGCCTTGGGGGAATAACCTGCAGAGCCCGCTCCAGCTGCGGAAAGATCTTTGGGTCCTTGAAGAACTCTCGGGCTGATGCCTTGATGATCTTGAGGAGGCAAAACGCGTTAGTTGGCAAAGCCCATGCTCCATGGCAAGGGGAGGGACGCAAACCTCGGCCTGAGACGTGAGGCCAAAGAGCACATGGCCAGGCATATATCCCAAAGCATCGATACCATCACCATCTAGATCCTCACTGTCAAAATCCTCTGACTCGGTGCTGCCTTCGTTATTCAGTCGACGCTTCCTCAGGTTCTCCGAGGCGGCCTTTTCGCAAGCAGGGTGATTGGCGTCCTTGAAGCGACATTTATCGGCAACCTTGCGCTTCTGGCAATGGTTGCAAGGCCATTCGCGGTTGCACTAGGTAGACGGTTAGAACATGGGAACGAAAGGCGGAGGGGGAATGTTTGCGGGTTTACTTTTTGCTTACGGCGTGCACACTCCGTGCACGCCGACCGGTAACTGCTCTCCTTTTGGGTTTCGTCTCCCATGACGCATGCACGAGGCTGCTGGCTGGCTGGCTGGCTACGAGTTGATGGTTTGTGTCGATTTGGACGTGAACAAAGCGAAGTTGAGTTTAGAGTAGCCAAATGACGATGAAGGTGGGCTGATAGGATGCGGAGAAAGCGTCGTAGGAGGAATCAGCGCGAGGAGAACGTCTGGCCTGGCACACAAAAAGTGATATGGCCACCAGGGACCGGGCAGTCAAGGCAAATAAGCTGGTGATGGGTCGAAGTGGAGAAGTACTAATCGACCGTTGCTAAGATGCATCAGCCCGGCTGCAGATCCATCAGGTGGGTGGCACACGGGAAAGAGATGCATCGATGCGTTTTGGGGGTTGCCAATTTCTTGCCGAGGCGAGTCGAGTTGGCCCCTGTTGATTGAGCCTGGGGCTTGGGATGAGCAAGATCCAAGGAGATAAGCGAGCGAGTCGACCAAGCAAGTAAGACTGCAAGATGGATGCATTATGCTCACTCACTCCATTGTGAGAACCTCAACCCAGTGCATCCCTCGCCGTCTACTCCTCCACCAACTCGTCACCGGTGTTGACGGCTCTTCCCGTCGAGTGAGTCCCGCTTGTCCAGCGCTATCGAGCCAAGCCTCGGGAAACCCAAGGCAGCTCGTTGGTCAGCATTGTTCCTCGCAACAACATAAAATTGTTCAGCATAGCAGACGAAGCAAACATTGCAGCCTCCAAGCGCTGGCCAGGATTGTGGCAAACCCAGTTAGTTGATTCCCATGGTTGCTTGGCCATCAGACACACAAACCTGAAGCCTGTCGCCTCTGTCGATTCCGGGGAATGACCCTGACTGAACAAGGACTGAAAAGGTGAAAAAAGCCGCCCCTCACGCACATCCGCACATCCATCCAACTTCAATTCATCATGTCGTTTCGTTGCACAGATCCACCAATGTCTCTCGTTTCTCGTTCCGGCGTCTTCAACCCCCAACCCTGAATGATCCCCCGCTATCGTGGCCGGCGTCGACCGGTCCTGGGCATGCCAATCGAGCACTTCAGCCGCAGCCCATCTTCTCCCTTTCAACCGTCCTCATAGCCGCCGGAGATGCATTGTCCTTGGAACGGTACACGGCGTCTTTCGCACAGTCGTTGATCGCCAAGCTCGCGCGGGCTCAAAGATCGGCCAGGCCATCGTTCCAGCTTCTCCTTTCGAGGGTCCTTCTCATCCCACTACCCATTTTGCTGCAGCTTTGGGCCAGGCGGGGAATGTTATCCGCCAACCGCCATGCACGTCTCTGTCGTCCGGTCCTATAGGAGATGTCCCAACAACGCGCCCAGCCATGCTCCCGGACGTCATCATGGTGGAACAGTTCCATGCTCGAACATGAGTGATGTTTGGTCTCGAAGTTCAAGCTAGTGCCAAGTAACGACGCGCCGTTGCGGTGGCCTCGGTTGGGGGCACGCTATCACGCGTGGCTGGATACCTCTGAAGACGGAGGAGTCAGGGTTGTTGCCAGATGGTGATCCATACTCTCTGTCCGCAACATTGAGGCAAACGCTTGCACAGTGCTTTTTCTGGCCTGGGGTTCCAGTTCAGCAGGACTCGAGACCTTGTCGATGAGGATTGCCATTGGGTAACGGGATGCCGCTGTGCCGCAGACTCGCACAACATTGTGTAGACTCGAGGTCAGGACCTCTGTGCAAGTACAGACTTGCCGCTGTCGCTGTGTAGCGGTTGCTGCGTCTGTAGGTTATTTCGCAGCATGAAGGGTTCGGTACAGCACCGTAACCAGCCCGGCTGGTTCGGCGGCTCCAGCCGGCCCCCCAGAGTCCGTGGATCACTCGCTTCGAAGTTATGGATGGTTGCCCTATCGGAGGCAGGGGCCCTGAAGAGTTTTGCACCCCATCTCCTTGACAATGCAGCTGGGCTGAACTGCTGCAATTCCTAGGCGCCATGGTCTCAGACTGTACATGGCGGTCTTACTCTGTAGTCAGCCCGAGGCATAGCACCGGTCAGCCGGACTTGAACGAGGCTCTCTAGCCGTGCAAGCATTAGACGTCCAAGTCAAGTACTGTACGCAAGGGAAGTGTACAGTACATTTGGACATTCAAGCTCCGTCCCCCAAGCAAGAGGGCGCATGCAGATGACCATTTTCGATTGGCGACACGCAGCTTGGGACATACGGGGGCGTTCGGTGGAGAATCGAACCATTTGTTGGGGGCGACGAGGAGAGAGAACAAATAGAAGAGGTGAGAGTTGAAGATCGTTGCCCAAGTCGACTTGACTCGAGTTGGAGATAGAATGAGGCTCCTTCCTTCCCAAGGGGCGAGGTTCTGTGGGGAGGAAGGTAGGGCAGGAGGTTGTGGTAGAAAAGGGAAACCACCTCTCTTTCAGGTGGTCAGAGGAAGGCGCGGGCTTCCTGTAGTTAAGAACCACAAGGCTCGCAGCAAACGCACCACATCTCGATCTCTCGCAGCCCTCAGCGCTCAGGATCCTGACAGAATGGTCCGAAAGAACCCCCAGAACCCCGACAATTATCGGGTCAGGCCATAATTTCTGGGAAGCGGGGCGAGCATGCAGCCGGTTCCTCGCGTGCCTGCCTGTGTCTCCCTTTGCGAGGCCAGGAGTCTATGGCAAGGTCATCGATGGTCAGCAGAGTGGCCTTGGGCTGGCATTAGATCCAATGTAACCTACCTAACCAATGCATGGCTAACTAGGTCAGTCAAGGGTAGACCAAGACGATCCAAGAGTGAGAGACGGGAAATCACTCATCTCAAACAATGGTGGAATCACGAATGGCCTTATTATTTATGTCTTAGTAGACAATGGCATCTTTTGCGAGTCTAGAATCCATCAAATGGCCTGATTTTAGCTAGTTCCCGCGTCCACAGTGTAACCGCCACAACGCCCGTCTCTCTCGTAGCATCCACAACTCATGCCAAGTCGACAGCCAAGGGTTCTCAGCTTTGGACTTGGGACGGGCAAAGAGCAAAGAACAGTCTCGAGTGGAACGTCCATCTGCGACATCCATCACGCTATTAAGACGGCTGATCTCTCAGCGCTAAAGTTAGCCCCGCGTGCTGTAATGGCAAAGTGACGACTCATATACAATCTCATGCTGGGCCCTTGTCAGCCGCTCCACGGCTGCATATCCAGGCTCTTGTCCTGTCAGAACCAGCCCATTCGTGCATAAGCCTACTTAAGCAGATGTCCGCTTTGTGAAACACTTTGTCCTCTTAACTGGGTCGCAAAGAACTTGTCCTGTCGGCTCTCTCTCGTCAGAAGTTTGGAGATGGTGTTGTACTGATCAACATCCTGCATTAGATGAGCATAGTCGGTGAAGGGTTTCCAACGATCAACAGCACCGGTACCATTGGTACAACTATTCAACATGCAAATGTCATTTTCCCATCTCTTCAGCATCGCAATGTCATGTTGCTGATCCCAACGGTGCGGCCATCGCCAAGTTGTCGGTGGGGGATATCCCACATGTCCAAGGCCCTACGGGTCCAACCATGGCTTGTTCAAGCAGATATTTCACCTTCTGGCCAATGATTCCAAGCCAAATCACTGTTACAATTCCCCCGGCCGAGTTGGCCACATGGTATAATTTTCCGAACAGTCTCCACCACGCTTCTGCCTCCGATGCTGGCGGCCCACCCTCAACGGTCTGATGCCCACCATCAGCATCGCCGATCTCTAAGCAAGCGTGTTGCCAATGAGAGTGGAACTAGTCTCCTGTGTTGTTGCGACCGAGGTCCCTTCTCACCCTCCATACTCGAGACCCTACAGGCCGTTTGTCGCTCCCTTTCAGAATCTCTACCCAGGGAACTTCTGTCAAGTCACTGACTTTCGCTGCCGCTTCCGGCTCAGCATCCGAGCTGTCGTCTTCTGTATCTTCATCCGTAACTTCAAGCACATCGTTGCTTCCCTCATCCGCACCCGCTTTCTCATAGAGGTCTTCGGTGTATGCCCAGCTCGGAGCATCGAATTTACCGTGAAGCAGGATTATGTGCCTTCCTTGTGACCTAGCACGCTTGAACTCCTCTAGAGGAATAGGAGTGATCAGTTGAAGGGCATTTGACTTGGTATCAATGCCCCGTAGAAGGACTAGTCCAATGGTCCGAGAGTGCCGGGGATCTAAAGCGGCATCGTCGTAATTGGGTATAAACGGGAGGCCTTCGGGGGTCGTGGAGATGAGCGGCACAGGGCCACCGATATCAACGTCCATGTTACTGGGGCTGATCTCTTTCGATAAGCTTTCTGACGAAAATCCAGAGAAAGCTCTGGTATCTTCAATCTCCACTGCCGCCAATACCAGACCATTTACTGTATCTGCCAACAGTTCCGGGGGACATTGGTAGTCGTAGGATAAAAAGCCTAGGATTCCGCGGGTTGGCGATGAATACTTGACAAGCAATGGAGGCTTGCAAGAGAGAGGCGACGGGTTCCATTTTGTTGACGTGGTTAGTTTTGATCCTTCTGGTGAGCTTGTAGCCATTTCTTGGAGGTGGAAATAAGACATCGTCTGCATCGCTCGCAAATGTGCGGCCGTTCGAGAAGTGAACTCGGATTGCTGGGAGGGAAGTTCTGTGAATGCTGTCTTTGTGGCAGCCCGTAAGGCGTCAACTGTCTCCAAAGGGCCTTCCTCTGACATGTATAACACTTCCCCTGGGCTCGTTTTTTCGATCAGTTCTGATAGTAGATCTAAGCCCGTTCCCAGAATCCACCCGGGAGTATTGACGATAAGTGGCAGGTCGGCCAAGTCCTTGCGGTAGGTATCAAACAAATCCATGGCACATGCCAAGTAGAGGTCTGGGTCTGAAGCAGGGGTAACAGAGGCCATAGAATGGCAGCGTCGAATATTAAAGGCGGGAGTATTGGCACCAGGGTGTGTGAAAGGTGTACCCAAGTTCGGTTTCGTGACTACAACCAGTGACAGGGTCCCTGCTGGCGCATATTCCGGTTGTCCTGGGTCCAGGTCGAGAACCACAACCCTCTTCGGAGCATGACTTGGGGGCCGGTCAGTTACTAGTCGATTCACAAAGAGTCGAGAAAATGTAGATTTTCCTGACGACTTTGGGCCGCATACTAGCGTTGAAAGAGAGGGCTTTTTGCGACTTGTTGATAATAAAGAAGCCAGCTTCTTGTTCCATGCGGGAGGGGAGACCAGGTCCTGGAGTATACACTTCTTAGGTGCATCTTCCGAGGTACATATCTTGGATATATCTGTTAATTGGAGAATTTCTAGAGACTGTACAATAACTCACAATCTGGAAAGTGGCTTCCCTTGAAGTTTTCTTCCCCGAGCCTGTTTCAGAGGGTTCGTTCCACATTCTCCTGAATAGAGGAGAGATGCGACTAAGTTGGCGTAGGCCCCGCGAATTTGAATCTGGATGAAGCTCCAATCTCGTGTTCTCCGTAGTCCTCAACACCGGAATGGCATGGCAATGAGGAGCGTGAACCCATTCGATTGTCTCTGAGGGACGCAGAGTGGCACCGGCCAAGGTCACCTCACCTTGAACTACACGAACTCCGAAGCTCCCAATCACCATAAACCGCTGCTAGTGTTGGCTTCAGTCTCTCGACTCGCAAATAGAGCACATACCTCGCTGTTAGGGAGCCGCAGGTCTACCACGCCCCCAGACTTGGTCCGGTGGTTCTGTTTCGACAGACGAAAAGACGAGTACTGAATCACACGTTGAGGAGATACAGTGGATTCGGGAGTTGTAGTACCCGGAGTATTGCTGGAGAATCGATGAGCGATGTTGACGATGAACAAAGGCGGATAGTGTACCTTGCCAGCGCAGTGGCTTTAGGATGAGCAGCAAGCGAGTCAGTAACTCGTTGTTGGCGTGAAGGTTTCGAAACACTCTTCTTAGGAGTTGGCGAGGATCCATTTTGGCTGTCGCTTCTTCGAAGGGGGCTGAAATAGTTGGTGGTGGTGACGATTGGCTTATCGTCGTCGTTGGCCTCTGGGGTTTTCTGTGTAGCTGGAGGAGTCGAGGCTGCTTCGCGACGACGAGCGGCGAGAGCACTTATAGCACTCATAGCTGAATAGTGTCAGGCCATATTTAGAGCTGTAAGTGATGGCTCAATTGCAAGGTCAACCTACGCTTGGGTGTCTCAACACCATCAATCCTCCGCTTCTTGTGAGATGACATGATGGAGATGTTGTCAGGGTGCAATATAAAGAGAACTCTCGCCTGATATAATTACTGGAACATAGAGGGTTCTAAAGCACAGGTATACATCCTGATATGATCATATTACAACTTTGTAATCATCTTGTATTCTAAGATGCCGTGCCTGAAAGCCTGTGGCTGGAGGTGGTTGACAGTGAATCAGAGACCAAAAAAGTCTTATCGATAAGCGCCAAAATTTTACACGACCTGGTCGCGTCTCGAGTGGGTGCCCCACTAGCGCATCCTCTCTCTCCCAAAATTTCGTCGCCGGCATCATCTTCACCTCGATCAACCTCTCTCTTCTCACCAATTGAACCCTCTTTCGCGAGCATCCTCCCCCAAAACCTCGCCAAAGATGGCGCCCAAGGAACCCTTCAAGATACACTCGCTTAGCAAGCACATCGAGAATACAAAGAAGGGCCTCTCTGCAGAGGCACAGTACAATCGACGTCCTGCTACTCGCGCCGCAGCAATCAAGAAGGAGGCCAAGTCCTTTGAGCCCAACAACATCTTTTCAAACAATGACGACGATGAAGAGGAAGGCTCTAGCGACAGTGACAGTGATAGCAGCGACGGCGAAGACACCCAAGCCGATTTCTTGCGCAAGCTGACCGCTCCCTCTACCACCAAGAAGCCTGCTTCTACCCCTTCCCGTCGCCGCAGCAAAGATGACGAGATCGCCGACAGCGACGACGAGCGAAATGCGTCGAAGAAGAGCGCAACCTCTGCCAAGAAGGCCTCTCCTGTGAAGCCCGAGCCCAAGTCTTCCAGCGATTCCAGCAGTGAATCCGAGTCGGACGAAGCTGAGGACAAGGCAAACGCAAAGACAAACGGCGCCGCCAAGGCTTCAGACACCACATCCAGCTCCTCCGAGTCGGAAAGCGAGAGTGAAAGCGAGGCCGAGAAGGCAAAGCCTGATGCGCTCGCCAAGGCTGCCGCCGAGTCTAGCAGCGAGGAGTCCAGCGAGTCTGAGAGCGAGGCCGAACCCAACACCAAGGCCAAGCCTACCGTCAACGGCAAGGCTGCCGCTCCCACCACCTCTACAAGCTCTAGCGATTCTAGCGACAGTGAGAGCGAAGACGACGACGACGAGCAAGCTGCCAAGCCTGCTAAGAAGACCGCCGCTCCCGAGTCGGACAGCTCCTCCTCTAGCGAAGCCGAGGATTCGGACGACGAGATGGTTGACGAGTCCATGCATATCGAAGATCGCCAGGTCCAGAGCCGGGCCGCCGTTCCCAACTTCATCGCTCCCGACTTTGTCCTCCGAAAGGGCGACGACGGTGCGAGCGGCCAGGACGTTGCTGAGATCTGCACCCAGGCCAACCTCGAGGGCAAGCAGTTCTGGTACTTCACGGTCCCTTCCAACGTCCCTATTTCGGTCGTTCAGAACCTTGAGATCCCCATGAACCAATCGCAGTCGGGTAACAGCGTCTTCTCCCATGACGGCGAGGAGTATGGTGTTTCGTTCGAAAGCATTGCTCCCAAGGGCAACATTCAAATCTTGATTCCCTCGTCCGATGGCGCTCAATACCGTTCCTGTAAGCTCGCCGTTCACTGACTCTCGATGCGATTCGATTCCTAACATGTATGGAGCAGCTTCGAAGCAGGTCGGCCAAGTCATGCAGGTCAAGAAGATTACACAGCTCGGCGCCAACAGCACTGTTGGACCTGCTGCCAAGAACACCCCTCGCGCGCAACCCTCCGGTCTGAAGGCTCGATACCAACCTATTGGCGTCAACGAACCTATGGGCACCATTGGAGATGATGAGGCTGGGGAGGAGGATGTCGAGATGACCGAGGCTCCCACTGTGTCCACCAAGACTCCCAAGAAGGACAAGAAGCGCAAGTCCAAGGATGCGGCTGCACAGGATACCCCGGATGTTTCGACCTCTGCCAAGGGCAAGAAGCAGAAGAAGCGAGGCGAGAGTGTTGCTGAGCCTGCCAGCTCCCTGACCGCCGAGGCGGCGACCCCCGAAGTCAACCGCAAGGGCAAGCGGAAGCACACGGCCTCTGAGGACGACGCACTTGCTGTTACGGAGCAGCTCAAGGAGGAGTCCAAGTCGGCCATCAGCAAGTCCAAGAAGCAAAAGACGACACGCACCGGCAGCCCCGACCTGGGCTCTGAACCCGCCTCTGCGGCCGGCAAGCAGACTCCCGTGCTTCCTCCCGTCTTCCCCTCGAGCCAAGTGGCGGGTACCCCAACCCCCAAGGCCACCGCTTCTCCCGCAGTTGGCACCAGCAAGAAGTCCAAGAAGGCCAAGGCTGAAGCCGTCCTTCCTCCTAGCGCCAGAAAGGAAACTCCTGTCCCTACCCCTCGCCAGTCTGCCGTGCCTATCCCCTCGATTCCTCACTCTTCCCCCGCCCGGGCCACCTCTCCTAGCCAGGTCAAGGAGGAGAAGCGAGCTAAGAAGCGCAAGGAGAGCAAGAAGGCTGCTGCCACCCCCAACGGCAGAAAGGTGACTCCCGTACCTGCACCAAAGATTGCCTAGGAGCAGCTCTCTAGGTACAAGAACAGTGCTCGGCAGGGCAATGGCAATGGCAACGGCGTCGGCGTCGGTCAGAAGAGACGATTCTGAGTGTCTTTCTGGTGCAGTTCCAGTACACGACAGACATGGTGTTTACTGGGTCACGGTGACAGGCACGACTGATGTGCCCTTTTCGTCTAGGTGACCGACCGTTCGGAACGTTTGGTGTCACGAGCCTATAGCCATTGTCTAGTAGTGGTTAGGGGCTACATTCAGAGTTGGATGCCAGCGAGGAGATCGGGCGATTTTCTTTCTTATAGGGCATGCTACGATCCCGGAGCTTTGATACCGCGACGAGACCGATGACAATTGGTCTCTCGAATTTGGCGGCATGGCGTTGGTGGTGATTTTTTCTTGGTCGCGAGCGGATGGAGTGCATTAAAAAAAGTCGATTTGAGCAGGGGCGAGAAGGGGATCTCGACGGATAATTCATCTGGCCTGCATCTCGTAGTGGAATTTTGGGTTGAGGCCAGCATCGTAGGATGTGGTAGGGCAGGTAGACGAGGTCAGAGAGGGAGATGGGGTGTAGATATTACGATGTGTATCAATCAATGTCAGAATACAATCACATAACATAACTTGAAAGGCCCCGTGAATTTGTGACATGTTGCCAGCTAATTCTAATGTTTGTCCCCTTTGTTGCCTGGTCAAGTAGGTGGCCAGTGTTGAGGTCCGAGTTGTGATGCCACCCTAGAGGCTCATGATGATATTCCCAGCCTCAACAATTCAAAGTTGCACTTTATAAATAATACTACCTAACATATCCAGGTGATACTTATATTTATTTATATCGTCATTATAATGATATGGGCCAGCCTCTTGCCATTTCGTGCACTTCTTCCCTGACCAAGACATCTCAACATCCCAACATCCCAACATCCCAACCACCAAGACCAAACATCAACATCATCACATCAATGTAACAGTCACCACCCCCAAGCCTCACCCGCCATGTCAGTTTCCAACCGGTGGCTCAAACGATTGGCGTCCATCCTCTCACCCTCCAAAACGCCATTCCAATATCCCACTCGATGCAGGTCGCCTAAAGCTTCTCGAACCTCCAAGCCACCCTGCAGGACACGGCCAACCAAACCTGATGACGCCGATAGCAACGCTCCTCTCTCAAGGTTTCGGCACAGTATGTAATCATAGCTTAAGCTTACAAGAGGTCGACGTATCTTTTAAAGGGATGCTTGATGGCTGGGAAAAGGTTCTGCAGTAGATGACACTTTGGGAACCACACACACATCTTTACATAGAGTTTCACGGGATCAAAGCTGCGCCTGTGTAAGCTTAGTCGGCGGCTCATCGTCAGCCAAACAAGATAGAGCTAATAGAGATCCACGCCGTAGTTCATGCAGTGATAATCAACGGCGATCGCGGCTGGTTGCGGTATCTCTGAGTGAACGAACAGTGGGGGCTAAAGAGACGGGCCTTTATCTCTTCAAAGTTCAGACTCTATGCAACAGGTCAAGAAAGAGATAACCTTGTTCGAGGCTCAGTAGACGGTAGACGATGGTGTAACATGCACCTGAGTAGAGTCTCTTGTACGACCTCACTCCAACCTCGCACTGCATATTCATAGTTGTCACAGATAGAGCAATCACTAGGACAACCGCGAGTACCACCAAGAAACGGGAACCATATCAACCTTTTTTCCTTTCACTTCTATGACAGCGGATGGCAGAAAGCAAGGCAAGCAGGGTGTATGTCGTGCAGCCGGGAGCATCTCTACCCACGTGGCCGACACGAGGCCAAGTCGACAAAAGGGTTCAAGGTGTGCAACTCTCAAGGGCAACTCGTGTGTTCTTCTCGACTCGATCCATTATTGGTCGAGCTCTACGGGTCAAAGTAAAAAAAAAAAAAAAATCACTAGTTAGAGAGTCATTTACTGTAATTCAAGTCCACTAGCCGAGGCTCGAAAACTTGTTAATTTATGATCACCCAAGTCCGTTTGCGGACTTGTCGGAAGAACCGGCGAACGGCATTCGAGGTTGAAAACATCAGGAGATCACACCGGCAATGCCTGCATCTAGCATCGTCCCACATTCGCCGCGCCGAGACGAGTCTAGAAAAACTCCGTGTGCATGTACATTCCACGCCGACAAGTCCCGGCCGAACAGTACCGAACACGGACCAACGGCCTTTTTTTCGCCTCATGATCTTTGATGAAGAGATTTTTTTAATGCTGGTTCCGCCTTCGATTGGTAAGTAGGTCTCGAACTAGACACTAGAACGAATGAGTGGAAGAAGCAAAGAACAAATCAGCGTGGTCTTAAGTGGGGAATTCGACGCGGGTTTCACAATGATTGCAGCCCGTTGTGGGAATTCGACACGTTCGTCAAATGCAAATGAAATTTGCGTTTAATTACCCTGGCTCAGGCGAGGCGAAGAGACAGGCAGAAAGAAAAGCTGACAGAAGCATCAGCATGAGCATAGCATCAACCGCGGCTCGCTCGCTTACCATGATAAACCGTTGCACTGACCGCCTCGCCTCTCCTGCGCATCACAGAACCAGGCATTCCTTGGAATCCTAGAGTGAGCATGCATACATACGTCTTGGTGTTGCTGTCGTAGCTCACGAGGGCAACCCGACTGCAGCTAGACCCAACCACCAGTCACCGATGGGACGTCCCGGCAGAGCTCTCAACACCATGTGCGTCCATTGGGCAGCTGGCGTCCTTGATCCATATCTTGGGTGCAGGGAGGGAGGCACCCAGCGGGCATTGGTGCAGAGGACGCTCGCTGCAGTCATTGTGCATTTCTGGCGATGGGTTCACACGTTGGCGGTCTGGAACCTCGTCTCCCCAATGAGAAGCACCGCGAGCATGACGGTGTCTTCGAAACATGGAAATGCTGGCCCGCCAGTGACCGACCGTTCGAACCGGCCAGAGATGGCGGCCTGAACTACTGTATAAGTCACTGAACCTGCAACGCACGTCGTTGAATCGAAACGAGGGGGCCAAGCTCAAGCGCCGCACCGCGTCGTTAGGCTCGACAAATGCCGAGTGTGCTATCACGCAAAGGCATGGCGGTGCCAGGTTGACTGCCGTCTATCGAGACTCGAGCAGGGGCTGGCCCTGTCTCCTGACAGTCCATCTCACTGAGAGTATCCCCCTTTCACTATTGTCTGTCAGTTAATGAGTGGCAAGACGGTAATCTCCAAGGAAATCAACCCTATTTCACAGTCTTGCCCAGTCGCGCGATCCTGGGGATCGGGCTGAAAGGATCAATCCGCCCTTCATCTTATCGTCTCCATGAGATTGTCAGGTCGCCTGAATGTGTGAAATGGGGCCAAGAGGACTAGCGCCTCGAGGTGATGGGTGTCTCGTGCGCAGGTAGGGTCCCCTTGGCTGATCCCCTAGGCCAAGACCAGCAAACTGGTTCAAATGCTGAGAAGCCGCGCATCACGACACGTCAAAACGCCTGGCATGGGCGGTGACGGGCCTCGTTCGTTGGACGTTGAGTCGTTGACCTGTTAGAGATTGCAGGAGGAACGTCAGCCTGTCGACCAACGCATCACATCCGTCATCAAGACCAGGCACACAAGGGACCATGCTCTCTACCAGGCCTCTCTTCGTTTTCTCTCACTCTTTCCAGGGAGCTGGACAAGTTTCGTATCCCTGTTGCGGGAGCCTGGGTGCTGGCCCTCCTCTTAATCTCAGCACCCCTGGTCTTCCGCTGCTGGCCTTGCAGCTAGCTATCCGTCCCCCGAATCCCGATGTTAGAGGCGCTCCACCCTCGGATCCCTCGTACTAGATGGAATCCGCGCCTCGCATATGGGAGAGCCCTGTCTGCAACCCATAGCCGGGATACCGAGCGGCCGTCTCAAGAGCCTCCCAACAAGCGGCGCACCCCAAAACCCCGTGGGAGTCGGGCTCGGAGTGTGTTAAGCACCGGCTGCAAGCCCTACTGTAGGTAGGGCGGACGGAAGCGACGTCACCGTCCGATGAGGATGGGGCTTGAAGGTACTAAAGAGGAGCTAGGTCAGCTAGCCTGCCGCTCTCAATGGCAGAGGCTCAACGGTCGTTTCTGCTGCTGATGCGAGTGCTTGCTGACTGACTCTGCAGAATCAATTGCTCCGCTGCATCCGGACGAGCCGAGGCCATTATCAATGTAGCAATGGCGAGCCCTTGAGCGACGACGAGACCGAGACCGAGCGAGGCTTCAACCCATTGGTGACCGAGGTTTCGTGGGGTTGCTTGCTTGCTACATATCCTGGCTCGTCCGTGTCTCCTGAGTGACGGATTGGTGAGGGCGCGCGGCTACTCGCGTGGGAGACGGCGAAGTGGACGAGGGTCTGGATGATGCGAAAAGCCTGAACCATCAACCCGTTGCAGTACGCGCATCATCCATCAAGCGACCTCGTTCTGATCGTATGTGATAAAATGTTCATGATTTACCTTGCAGGGAGAGGAGGCACAGGGCTGAGTCGAGACTCGAGTCCGTCACTGCTCCAACCGGTTAGGGGTAGGGAACATGGGCACATGATTGATTGGTTTGGCACGATTTGATGCCGTTTCAGCAGACAAGTGGTGATATGGGCCAACACGGTCGACGGGCTGGAAGTTAATGGATGGGTGCAGCTGACTGTGCTACTGTGTGCTGTTCTGCTGGAAGAGGCTGGTGATGTTTGATGGTCGAACGCCAACGCCAACGCCATGCAGGGTGCGCCGCTGCCGACCAGACATGCAGCTAGGATCAGCGATCATCAAGTACCTCTTCCGTGTGCCTCTGCTGACGAGGTACATTAGAGGGCATCATGGAGCCGAGCTTCAGGGCTGTGGTGGTGTTGAGCGACCAGACGTGTGGGTGTGGAGGTCAAAGTGTGAGAGAGCTTGAAAGCCACGGCAGCCACGGAAAGCATTCCACATGTTTGGGCCGAGAAGACAAGGTACCTCGACCACAAGTACCACTGACTGACCTCGCCATTCGCTCGCTCTGTAAATGCGACTTGGTGCGAAAAAAAAAAAAGATGCAGTGGCCCCAGCTCCTCGCGCCGAGAAGCTGATCCTTGTCTCTGCCTCCAATGGCACCGTTGTCCATCTCGGCCTGCGCCTGTGAAACTTTGCCAGTGGAGCTCCCATGCATGGCTGCTTGTTCCCTAGCTCTTCGTCTGGGCCTGGGCGGCATCATCGTCTGCATCATCCACCCGGCGGAATGCACCGTAGCTCGGCCGTCAAAGGTCGAAGAAGACCCTTCAACAGAAACTCTCCGGCCGAAGGGTCCTCTTCAGCCCGACGCAAGCGGAGAGGCCGTGCATTGAACAAAGGGCGAGTGATCCAAAGCATGAGATACCGGATGCACAAGTGGAAGCATTGCAGCTTAGAAGCCCTGTCTCGATGGTCACGGGGCCTTGGATCTGATCAACTCTGCAGAAAAGGGAATTGTCATGACCTCAGTGGGTTTGCCAATGGATGTCGATGGGCATATCCGCTCCCGCGTATTGCCCGTATGCCGTAATAGCCCTGCCGGGCAGGGCATTGACTGACTGCCAGCACATGTCGCTTGCCGAAATGCCTGCCCAATGGTCATCAGTCAGGATATGCTGTACCCGCAGTCGTCTTCTGATGTTAGATTGAGCCGGGGTGATCGTCATTTTCTGGCAACCCCATCTCATTCTCCAGACCCTGCCTGCTGAGCTCCAAGGCTCGCCTGGCTCCCGTGTGAAGCTGATTGGCGACTCGGTCAGTCAAATCTACGTAGTGCGCGGTTCCAGGTCGCTGTGCCACAGTCATGACAATTCACAATGACCCGACCGCCAAGACCCCAGAGGCTGTGCAGCCAGCTAAGACAGTAAACTGCGACCGTTTCTGATGGTGACGTTTATACTGAAATCAGCCACAATCATGGGTAATGGAGTAGTCTCATCGAGGACGCCCAAGAAACAATGACAGGAGCGAGAGGAGTGGGTCGGAGAGACATGGCTGCTTCATCGATGAAAGCGAAAGAAAGGCAATGCTCAACCCATCTTGCCGGGGGGTTGTCTCGTCTCGTCTTGTCGTCACAGTACGCGCAGCCGGCTGTGTAGGGCAGTTACTGAGCCAAAGCTCCCTAACGGACCCATGGAATGGGCTGTACTGTAGCAAAACGGTTGAGCTGGCTGTGCTGTGCGAGTGTCCACGTCGGCGAATCCCCCTCCAATCTCACTCTCTCAGCATCGAATCGGCGCTCTCGGGGTCGTGGGTCTTGGCAGGCTCCTGCGTGCTGTTCATGGATGTCTGCATGCAGTCGCTGAGAGTGAGCATCATCCACCATGATTCAAACAGGGGTGACATGCCCCCAGGCGTTGCTCGCTTCCGTCGCCGAGGTACCCGTCGTTAACGGCCTTTCAGGTTGCCCGGCAGCCCGCCAAGGATGGATGATGTGCGAGATCGAGGGAAAAGGGTGGGCTGCCTCCCGTCCTCATCCACTCCACATTACGGTGGCCGTGCTTGCCGAACCAGAGGTGCCAGGCAGGAACCACGCCGCTTTCTCATCTGAGCCTTCCGTAATCAATCAATGATTGTTCCAGATGGCCATATCCAATTTCCAACTTTTGCGGCTGGGGGTTAAACGTGCGTACGTATCGCACACTGCCTCGCCAGGCGCACGCGATGTCGTCGCAATCCAGTCAGCGTTAGTTAGCAAGGGAACCCTCACTCACGCGACATGAGCCGCCAATGGGTCTTGGCGCACACTTCCAGGAAATTACGGTAATACGCCGTCGTTCGGGCTGCCGTAAACCCCGTTCCTCCGCGGTGCCCGGCCGTCCACGGGTGTCTGCTCTTCTCTGCTGTGTCAGCAGCTTCTGGTCTCGTCGGCTCGCGCACACGCGACTTGGTCGAGGCGCGTCGCCTGATTGGCTCCCGGGGCAACCAGAGAGCGTCAGAGAAGGCTCACAACGGCGCAAAACAGGCTTAGGCGCCGGCCCCAGTGCAATTTCCAGTCCACCCTGGTCCCCCATCGAACAGGGGCCCCGCTGGGGCTTGTTGGCTTGACGGTACCCGGGGCCCTTGTAGCTTTGACTCTGATCCCGCAGCATCCGGCGTCCGCTGCCTGCACGAGTGCCCGAGTGCAGAGAGGAAGGAAAAATCTTACTGCTGTTGCGGGCCCCCTTTGTTGCGAAGCTAATTCTAGTAGCGCCCACTGGATAAGGCCCTGTCGTTTCGTCCCTTTAGTGGGTGAGCGTGTAAGTGGTCAACTGTAGACTTTGGTCGGCACAGCGCTGCGAGCGCTGCAAAGCACCCGGCCGCAGCCCCTGCTGCACCACGCTTCCTGCAACTCGTCATCATTTCTCGATCCCTCTCTCCTCCACTCCTCCACTTGCTCATATTACACCCGTTTCCTCTTCTTCTCTTCCCTTTTCCTCCCTCCCTTTGCTCCCTCGATCCTCGGCTTGGTTTCGTCTTACCTTCGTACCTTGTTAAGCATCCCTCCTCCTCCTCTTCTCTTCACGTCTTCAGGTACTTTGCCTCACACCTTCCTGTGTGGCGTCCTGTCGCGTGCAATCTCCCTCCCTCCCTTCGCCAGCGCTTCGACAACTATCGCTGCAGACGACCACCCCGACGATTCCGACGGTCGTTGAATGAGTGTTTGTGTGGATTGGTCAACTTGGATATGAGGTAGTTTTTGGGTATTCATATTGGGACACCGACTACGATTTACGAGATTCTTCCTCGACCAAACCCCCTACGCTTCAACAATCACTGTCGCCTGTCCGGCCCCGTCGTTACCCCCTCGACGAGCATCACCACCCCGACGGTCACAATGAACGACTTTCCCACCCTCTCTGGCAAGCCGAAGCTGCAGCTTCTTTGGCCTGACCACCTTAATTTGCCTTTCCTCAACACGGCGGTCCCTCAAAGATACCGCATCGGCCGTCGCCGCACCAAGTCAAAATCCGGACCTGGCAACGAGGAGATTACTGGTCTCAAGACCTCATTCAATGCTTGGGATGGTGTCCGCGATTTCCAGAAGCACAAGTGGGCAACTTCAGACCTTCAATATGTCTTCCTCGCGCTTCTCGCACTTTTCTGCCTCTGGATCGCTCCCCCAGCCCCTGGCGTCAAGCTCTTGGCTGTGGTCGGCAGTGTATGGCTTGTGCTCATGCCTGCCACTCGCCAGTTCTTCCTCCCGTCGTCAATGATCTGGATTTGGCTTTTGTATTTCTTTTGTAGCCGGTAAGTTTACTCTGTAGCTTCTCTGACTTCTCGCATGCTTATTTCTCCCAGCTTTATCCCCTATGAGGTTCGACCTCACATCTGGGTCCGAGTGCTGCCCGCCCTCGAGAACGTTCTCTATGGCGCCAACCTTTCCAGTATTCTTTCCGCCCACCAACACCCGGTTCTCGATATCCTCGCCTGGGTTCCCTATGGCCTTTGCCATTTCGGTGCTCCTGCCGTCTGCGCCCTGATCCTCTGGATCTTTGGCGCCCCTGGCACCACCCCTGTTTTCGCGCGCACTTTCGGCTGGATGAGCATCCTCGGTGTCACTATCCAGCTCGTCTTCCCCTGCACGCCTCCTTGGTATGAGAACGAGCATGGCCTCGAGCCTGCTGCGTACGGCATGCCCGGATCTCCCGCTGGACTTGCTCGCATTGACGCAATTTTCGGCATTGATCTGTACACGACCAACTTCAGCTCAGCGCCCGTGCCCTTTGGCGCTTTCCCCTCGCTTCATGCTGCCAATGCAGTTCTTGAAGCCCTCTTCATGACTCACTGCTTCCCCCAGTTCCGCACCTACTTCATCCTCTACGCTGGCTGGGTCTGGTGGGCCACTATGTACCTCAGCCACCACTACGCGATCGACCTGGTCTGCGGTGGTCTCATTGCTGCCTCCTTCTACTATGTGGCAAAGGCGAGATGGTTGCCCCGAAACCAGGAGGACAAGATTACCCGCTGGGAGTACGAGTACGTCGAGTACGGCGACCGCAACACGATTACGGACGAGGAATACGGCGAGTACTTCGGCCTTGGCCTGCTGGGACGCCCACGGGCCGACTCTAGCGATGGTTGGACTGTAGCGAGTGCCTCGAGCTACAGCTCCAGCAGCGGAACCCTGAGCCCAACCCTGTCGGAGGAGGCCCTCCCCCACATGCTCATGGATCTGGACGAAAACGGACATTCCTGGGAGGGCCAAAATCGACCCCGCGATGTGGAACTGAGTGAGGTGGTTGTTGGGCGGTAATCGAGTCGATGCGATTCAGCAACACAGTCTTAATATCTTCTGGACGACTTGATCTCACAACGCCTCGACCGTTGATGGGAGTTTACGAACATAATGCCCGAAACCCCAACTTTAATTTTCGACTCTACATATTTTTCGACAAAATCTTTGGCATTCTACAGCACAGCGAATCGGCGCAACGCGGTGTTTGTTTTACTACGGCAGATGCTGGATTCTGGCGCAGGGCCGTCAGGGCCAGACGGATACTGTAATAATGGGGTTCCAGGGAGCAACTTTGCCCCATACTTAATGCGTTATACCCTGTCAAGGGACGAACCTGGATCTGAATAGAGTAATGTATACAATGCAGAGGAGGTTAATTCGTGCGTGGGCATGGGAACGACATGCCATGCATCGAGACGCTCGCTAGAGAGAGAGCCTGGAGCCGGACCAAGGGGGACGAGGCACACACGGCGCCCCCCTCTTGATGGGGATGGGAAAAGGAGGGACTCATTTTTGGCTCGCTGATGGCTGAGCCTCGGACGGTTCTGGAGAATGAAAACCTGTCGGCGCAAGGAGGCGGACGTCTTTTCGGGGAGTGAACAGGAAACGGAATACCAAAGATACCACTCGCTAGACATTAGGAGTTAGAAGGGAATTGACAGACCATTTACTGTCACCTGTTTGTCTGTGTGAACTTGCTTGTTAGGCTTTGTTGACAGCTTTCTTTTGGTGTTGCTAATGGTAACCTTCAACTCAATCTTAGCAACGTTGGAATCATGATGCTGATCATGCCGCGTCTGGTGTACTTGGCAACGGTCAATTTAGTAGCGAGATACTTTATTTCATACTATTAATGTTCAAATCATTACTGGACTTGACTTGTAGCACTGAGCTAGTCTAACGACAACAAGATGCTGGTTGTTGGAACCTTGGCTCCTATCATGGCACTCATGAGACGCCTATCGATCAACCAATGACCTCTAAAAGTCTGCAACAACATATGTAGAGCTCATGTTTAGTTTTTACGCCTCATCCAATGTCGATGACCCCATAAAACCTGACAAGTTTGACACCCAGGCTGCTTGAGTTTCATCATATCCGCAACTATCTCGGTCTCAGACGTCAAAATGAATCAGCGATACAGAAACTCTCGCTTCCCTCTCAACACACGCAAGTCCCCAACAAGCAAGTGAGCACATGGCACAAAGTTTGTAGAGTATCAAGTTTTCCCCAGTGTTTTTGATTTCGACTTTGGCTGCGTGGTCCCTGGTATCTACTCCAAAAGCGTCTCTCATGGCTACTGACAAGACAAGAAAGGAGGAAAAAAGACATTTAAGAAAAGTAAAACAAAAACATGAGAATGTAAAGAGAGAAAAAAAAAAAAGAGAAATGAAACCGTGCTGATTCATCATCATCCTTTCTTCTCCTCAAACGGCGAGCCTGCGCTCCGTTTCAAGACTCCTACTCTTCCAAGTCCAGTGACTTCAAGAACGATATCGCTGACATGCTCCTTTGGCCTCCCGTGCACCAACAAGTCGTCACTTTGCTCATCAAATCGCTAATATGAACCTGCATTGTCTGGCCTTGACCCCCCTTTCAAACCCAAAGGGCCTTTTCCTAACGAAAACCTTCATCCTTCCTTCGGCGAAAAGACACGGCTCATGTCATTTTCCGTTAACTGTGAGTACTCTCTCGTAATGTACCAATGTCGTGGTCATCTCCCGCATGTCGGTTCTACCTCTTCATGGCGGGTCCGCTCCAGAGGCCCTTGGACGTCTCGATGATGCGGTTCCCGTTGTTGCCCGGTTGCAATGCGGATGGGACATTGGAGGCCCCCGTGTTGCCCATGACCACGTCATTCTCAGTCTGTGTTCCATAGCCACTGTCCTTGGGCTGGCTGTTGTTGTTGGTCATGGATATGGCGCTGTCATCTTTTCGAACACCGGGTTGCTGGGGCTGGGACTGTCGTGCAGCACCGCGGTTGGGCTCCTTGGATCGAGCGCCGTCCATCAGACCATTCTGAGCCTCACGGAGCTTGTTAATAGCACGAACAGTGTCGATGGCTGCGTGCAAGGTCCGGCGGGCGTTGAAGTTCTTCTTGATGTTGGGCAGCAGGTTCTGGCTCTCGCCCTCGGCATTGATAAATCCTGCGACGAAAGGATGTTGAAGGGCCTCGTGAGCTGTGATGCGCTTGGTAGCGTCAATGGTCAGGCAGCGCCGAATAAAGTCCTTGGCGTGGCTTGAGACGCCGCGCCAGTACTCGATCGGGGTGAAGCTGTAGTCGGCGTTGAGGATGGCCTGCATCTCTTCAAAGTCGGAGTCGCGGTCAAAGGGGGTATAACCGCAGAGAAGGAAGTAGGTAATGACACCAAGCGCCCAAAGATCGACAGGCTTGCCGTGTCCCGTCTTCTTGAAGATTTCGGGAGCCATATATCCCGGAGTACCACAAGTTGTAGTAAGAACGTGGAACTGCTCCTCGTCCATGATTCGCGAAAGACCAAAGTCAGCAATGAGAAGGTCAGCATTGTCCTCTGGGGTGCGGAAGAGCAGGTTCTCGGGCTTGAGATCGCGATGGACAATTCCATGGTCGTGAAGGTAAGCGACAGCGGAGAGTGTAGCGCGAACGAGGTCGGCGGCATCGGATTCGAAGTACGAGCCCTTTCGGCAGATTCGGTCGAAGAGTTCGCCTCCTAGGGCAAGATCGGTGACGAGGTAGAGGTTGTTCATGGTCTCGAAGTAGTCAACGAGGGTGAGGATGTTTTGGTGACCCATGGAGACCTTCTTGAGGACGGCGATCTCATTGCGAACCTATATTCCACAATTCGTGTAAGCCACTAGGGGTTTCAGGGAAGGATTGTTCGACGTCGATGGGCAACAGGAGGAACCCAACGAAGAGGAGGATACAGAGGCAATGCGCACCATGTGTTCGCGACCCGCCATCAAGCGCTTGTTAATGACCTTGGCGGCATAGTAGCGGCCAGTGTCAATATGGACACACTCCTTGACAACAGAGTAGGAGCCTGCTCCTAGCGTCTTGCCAACCTTGTATCTACAAGGCTGGACTTGAGGTTGTGGACGAGCGGCGGGGTCCATGTTGAGGTTTGTGATGTGAGGCCTCCTCTAGGCGTAAGGTATGT
Organism: Fusarium vanettenii 77-13-4; assembly: GCF_000151355.1. NCBI lineage: Eukaryota > Fungi > Ascomycota > Sordariomycetes > Hypocreales > Nectriaceae > Fusarium > Fusarium vanettenii. Next base: position 2,401,299 of record NW_003315881.1, read on the forward strand.
AGGGAGAGGTGGAATATCGCAATGCCCCGCAGAGTGCGAACTGAAGAGCGCAAGGCGTGAGTATCGTGCGGTGTTGTCGCGGGGGGAGGAGGCGGCGATGGACACTCTTTCCAGGGGAGTTCGTTGCTGGGAGGAGAAATGATGAGAAATAGAGCCAGCCGGCTGAAGAGGGAAGAGTGTCAGCAGCTGAAGACAGATGCTGTCTGGCGGTGGTGCTGGTGCTGGTAGTGGTGGGGAGAGGGAGCGCGGTCGGGCAGTGATCGAGTGGGCGGAATGGATGGATCTAAAGGTGGGGTTGCCTTATTAGCGGAGGAGGGACAGTCAGGCGAGGGAGGCCCAGCTGAAGAGGACAGGAAAAAGGCTGACGGAGGCCGGTCTAGATGCAAGTCTGGCTGAGGGGAGTTCCATCTGTTGGTCGAACCAATGTAGGACGGTCTGTAGGTACAGCAGATTGGCGTGGTCGTAATCGCAGGAATAAAGACGGCTGTCTTGTGGCTACAAAACGGCAACGTTGCCGAACATGGTGCGGCAATCATGGGGGTTTCACCTTTGGACGCATCATATGGTTTTTGGTCCCTTTCAGTTAAAGATCCGATGTACGTATTGGCACCTGATCAAGGCGCTCGCTTCATCGTCTTGTCCTGTCTCGTCTCATCTCATCCGCTCTTTCGGTATGTGACTCTGTAGCTGTAGATCATATAGGCCCACTACCAACACGGTCGGTGATTGATAACGGTCGTTAACCGCCCGTGTGGAATGTTCAACGCTTGAATTCCTATAGATGCTCCTCTTTTAACCCATCATCAATACGTATTGTACGTGTCGTTTTTACAGTAGCCCGTGTTTTCTTGCCATCCATTGTCTCGTCTCGTTTCGTCTAATTAAGATTGCCATCACCGCCATGACCACTTGACGACAAAGGCACGACCAACAGCCTGCTCGTCGTTCCCCTTCAATAGGAACAAGGCCCAGCTGCGAAACGCGGAATCTTTCGATTTCATCTCTTCGTCTTGGTAACTCCCTCCTTGCTTCATGGGATTTGTTTCATATTCACCAAGCTATTCAGTCAAGTTGGTGGCCCTCTGCGATCCTTCTTCTTTTGGGAAAGTTGTTTCTTCATTTTCAACCTTTGGTTGTCCCAGTTCTTCTGGCTTCTTCTTGTCAACACCTGGCTCACGACGCACAAGTAATAGAGAGGTTACCTACGAATCTTGGTGCTTCTGCAGCTTTTCTTTGCTCGTCTCGTTGGGGACAACTTGGTCGTAAATACTGAGAATCTCCTTCAACAATTTTTTCCAGTTTTCTTTGGCATTTGCATCTCTTGACCGGGAGTCTTGAGTGTGAAAGGTAAGGGAGTCGCTCTTTGTCGTGTAATATTTCGACTCTCGAATGCTACGATGCAACAACCTGGGAAGCGTCGAGAGCAACTCTCTAACTGGATACGCTGTTGTGGCCTTGGTTTCGGTCCTTGTGTCTGTGAGCACGAGTATTCGGCGAGGACTTTTATGGAGGTGTTGCGCACTTATTGACATGCTGTCCGCCCGGCCCACTAGACCGAGCGTAGGTGGTGTTACCCTTTGGGAGTCGCGATAATTCACTTTCTGACCGGAACCAAGTTCGGGCTTCAGCCAGCGCATCTTGGTCGAGATCAGCATCAAAAGCCTGGTATCTTTTGAATCTGGGGTCAAAAGGAGGGCTTAGCAGAGGCCGTATCCGCAGCCTGAGAACTGCTGTCAACTGTCGCCGGAGCATCATTCACGCCCGCAACTTAAAACTCTGACAGAAAGAGCCCGAAGAGATTGCCCAAGTCCAGTTCCTTCTCTGGCCCAGCTGCAGCCTTTTGACTTGGTACCTAACGGTTGGCCAAAGGTTGCTGCTTGCTTTTTGGCCAAGGTTCAATTCTGCTGGGGCTCCCGTCCCGTACAAACTGCCGTGTCGGGGCGCTTGACCGCCTTGCCATAAATAGCCTAGCGTTTCCCGTCTGTCGGGGTTGACGCTTGCGCCCGATCAGCCTCATTCGACCCCGAAACCCCAGCCTTCTCTTCTTACTTCTTCCCAGTTTCATCTTCACCTATCGCCAGACTCTGACTGACCTGACGCCAACATCGACGCTTCGCCCGAGGACAAATCTCTGCGGCTACGACAACTCCTTTGTCGCGCCGAGTCCAGGCCAAGCTCCTTTCTTTGATTTGATGAGGAACCTCTAGCCCTTATCGCTTTGCTCTCACGTGCCGCTTCGCATCCTGAAGTGTTCCACACCCGCGAACTCATTCGTCCGGTGCGACACACCCCAACTCCGACGTCGCAAGTCGCTACCTGCTCGCTTCCTTGTCGAGCAGTCGGTGTTGTCGCCTGCTTCTTTTCCATCACGCTCTTGCGACAGTGTCGATCCTCTTTCCGCTCGTTTCTACGCCCGTTTGGCCCGCAACTACTACTACTACTACTACCTACCTATTCCAGCTCCTGGCACCCCCCGTTCTGACCGCGGCCCAATCTCTCTCCATCGCGCTTCCACTTGTCATTCTGCGCCAGGCCGTCGCGTGGCGGCCACTTCCACTAACGAGACGAGCCCATTTCCACCGTCTCCAACTGCACCATCGCCCGTGCCCGCCTTGTTTGTGCGATTGCGGCGCTTGAGAGGCTCTCTTCATCAATCTGCGCTGCTACTCATCACTCTTACACCCCCAAGCCCAACTTAATGCCAGAACCCGAGCCGGAAATCCAGGCCACTGCCAATCTCTCCCCTGTCTCTCCGTCGCCCGTTCACTCTGCCACGTCCTTGGCAGTTCCCGCGCTGCAGGAGACGGTTGATACCATCGACGCCATGGTCGCCGCCGCCGCTGCTGCTGCTGATGCCGCCAACGGCACGGCCAGCAGCGCCCCTAACCTCGAGCCTATCTCGGGGGCCGGTGATGACGATATCGTAGATGACGACAGCCTCAACGACCCTTACGGCGAGGACGACACCGAGGCGGCACCCCAGCCTGAGCCTCATCCACAGCAGGAGCTCCCAGACAGCAATGACGACTACGCAAAGACCTTTGATTCCCCGATTGGGCCGGAGGAGGGTGAGGACGGGGACATTCAGCCAGAAGATGTATCATCGATGCCCCGAGAATCCAACCAAGTTTCTCTTTCATCCGATCACTTGACAAGTCGCCCATCAGAAGTCTCACATGCCGTTCCTGAATCATCATCAGCCCAGCCAGGCGAGCCCGTGGCAACGGCCATTTCCAACGCTTCGTCCGAAGCCCATCTCGGCGGTGCTACGACGCCGGCCACATCGCAGCCCTCCAACCAGCCGACATCGTCTCCAGCTACAGCCAAGGCGGACTCCAACGCCGCTGGTTCTCCCAGTGCCTCAACTGATATTCAACGGCTCGTCGCCGATCTCACTGCTCCTGCTGAGCCCAGTGCCAGCGCAGATCCATCTCCTCTATCCGCCAAAGGTGAACCGTCCGCTGAACCGGGACCTTCGTCTTCAGCGTTCCCATCATCCGCCTCTCTTCCTCCGAGGCCCCCCCAGTCGCAAGCCGCGCCCCAGTCGTATGCCTCGCAGCACCACCCAGGGGGCATCAATGCCAGTATCCCCTCCAGTGTGGCCGCACCGCCGACCCCCGGTCAACCGTCCACGTACGTGGCTGCTGGGGCGCCGGCCACGGCCCCTGATGCACTGGGCAATTTTGCAACTCCTCCTGGCTCTGGTCTCCACGCACCTGTTGCCATCACTTCCATGAATGCCCCTCCATACCCGCCTCAGTCTGCCCCCTATACTGCTGATCGAGCTCAAGATGCCGAATACCAACGCCAGTGGGATCAGTTCTTGGCTGATGAGCGACAGTACATGTCGGAGGCCAAGTGGGACCGCTTTCCTGAAGGCTCTCGCATCTTTATTGGTACACGATCCGCGTCTGGCGCGTCCAAAAACGGCGCTCACATATTCTCTACAGGCAACCTCTCGAGCGACAAGGTATCGAAGCGTGACGTCTTTGATCTGTTTCATCGATTCGGAAGGCTTGCCCAGATTTCTCTCAAATCTGCCTATGGGTTTGTGCAGTATCACTCGGTAGAGGAAGGACGGAGAGCGATGGAGAATCTCCAGGGAATCGAGATTAAGGGGCGCAGGATCCGTAAGTTGACACCCCTTTGTGATCGAGTGAAGATGTTCTAACAGATTCAAGATCTCGAAGTATCTCGTGTCCAGGACAAGTCCAAAAAGGAGAGAGCCCGAAGCCCGGAGAGAAACCGGGGGCGTGATAGCGGACGCCGAAACGAACGACATGGCCACCAGAACCGGGATGATTATCGGCCAAGCCGCGGTCAGTCACCACGTCGTAATGATTACCAGAGAGACGAGTCCTATGGCCGCGATAGGGGCTTCTATGATGGTAACAGGGCACGGGGGCGGTCACACTCACCTGGCTACGGCCGCAACGACAAGGACAACTACCGCAGAAGAAGTCCAAGCCCCTATGGGCGACCTCGGCACGAAGGCGAACTCGAACTTCCTAGGCGGTACGGCGCCGATGTGCCAGACGTTCAAATCATTCTCCAGCCCGATGTCAACCGCGACTTTGTCAACTGGGTGGAACAAGCCTTCAAGGCCAAGGGTCTACGGTCTGAGGTCATGTACCTACATCCCAGGATCCCCAAGGATGTTGTTGTTCAGCGACAAGCGGCCGAGGGTGTGCATGCCGTGGTGGACCTCGATCTCAGAGCGCAGAACCTCGGAAGGATTCCAGTCCAGGCTTTCGACCGCTCAGCAGGCTCGAGTAACGTTCGGTTCGACCAGTACGTTGACCTGGAGCCTACTACTGCAGCTGAAGTGATTATACGGGCCAAAGCATCAGGTCAGCCAAGCTACGGCCAGTCATTCGGTGGAAATGGCGGATATAGCAATCCGTACGGTGGACAACCCCCTCACCAACCGCCCACATCCGGGTTCCCAGCTGGCCCACCTCAGAGTCAGTATGGCCAACAGCCTTCTGCAGCTGGTCCCGACATTGCCAGCCTCGTGGGACAGCTTAACCCTGCCGCACTCCAGCAGCTGTTGTCGCAGATCCAGCCAGGCGCCCAGAATCCCGCTCACCCTCCCGCGGGAGTCTCTGCCCCCGCCGCGCCGCAGGTTGATATACAAGCAATCCTGGGTAGCTTGGGTGGTAATGCCGCTGCCCAGCAACCTCCTCCGAACTCTTACGGGGCACCTTATGGAGCGCAGCCCCCGTCGAACGGAGCACCCCAGAACGGTGATGCGGCAGTCCAGGTACAGAACATCATGGCACAGCTCGCTCGCTACCGACAGTGAAGTTGTAGCACACAAGATGAGGTGGGGACGAGACGACCTTTGAGGACGTCGGTTAATGCCGTTTACGACACCAGATATACGATTCGATTCCCTTAGAGATGGCAGTTTCCTTGTTCTTTCAATTCCCCTTTCTTTCTGTTTATGCATAAAGCTGCCAAATTAGCGGCAGTCCCTGTGAAAGGGGATACAAGATTAGACCTAGTCGACAGTGACTATACGGGTGCGGAGCTTCTTGGTAGCAAGAGGAGATGGATAGGGGCGTTGGTGGTTGAGAATTATGACTAAAGAGGCGAAAACTCGCTGATACAGGGAGAACAAGGGAGCATAGCAATATGACTTGATGACATTCCAGTTATGATGTGACTGTCGCGGCTCAACAAATGTTAACCTCATTGGTATACAGGTCCGCTTTCGCCTACATTATATCGAGCTACGCCTACGTTCTTTCAAGACTGAAGATATATCAGCCAGAATAGGTATCTGCATACTATCTCGGCTCATAGGGAAGAGGAGGCTATGGGTGCTTTAGGCCAAGGACCAACATTGCCATGGCACAACTACCACGAGACTTGGCATATATCCTTAGGCATCTATTATGGTGGAACTCTAGAGTATATAGACACATGAAAGCTGAAACAACCCAACGCCAGGCCAATTCAATCCAACCAATTCTGATATCTTCTCACCAACCAAAGCTCTCATTGTGCCACCACACCTGTCGCCCCTTCATAACCCAAGGCGTAACACTTCTCCGCAACTCCCTCGCCATGCCAGGGGGGCCGCAAACCAAGACGGCAACCTTTTCTCCTTGCCCCTGTCGGAACGTGTCGTCGACAATCTTTTGCAGATCGGGCCTCTTGGGACTCCGAGCTGGTCGGGCTCCCCCTTGTTGCAGGGTGTTCATCTCGACTCCACTGTCGGTGACGCCCATGTCGCCTGTGAGAAAGAGCTGCACCTGGTCATCGTCGAGAAGGGACTTTCCCGTGGGGCTTGACGATGCCCAGGTTGCATCGCCGGGACTTCGGATGGCCCAGATGAGCTGGACGTGAGCTGATGCGTTCTCGGCTAGAATAGCGTGGTATAGAGGTACTGCAAATGTTGCTCCTACACCACCGGCGACGAGCAAGACACGGTTGATTCCTGAGTCGATGAGATCACGGAACGTCTTTCCGATAACGCCGTATGGGCCTTCAATGTTGAGCTCGACCTTACTCGAGGCGCTCCCAGTTGATGAGAAGTGGCTAAGGCGACCCGTCATCGGTCCGGTCCGCGTGCGTGCAACCAGTGTCAACTCGTGTGTCTCCTTGTCGGTTGATGCCACCGTGAAGGGGTTGTAGAGAAACTCAAAGAGCAAATGGGGAGCGGAGAACTGGCCAATACCCGGCCGAGAGCCCGATGGCATGTTGAGGTAGACATGAGATCCAGGACGGGCTCGATACTTGGCAATCTTGCTGCTAGGCATAGTTGCCGAGACCTTGACGAGGTTTGTCCCAGGGATGGCTTCGATGACGGCTGGCGTGGTGATGGTAGTTATCTTGCGCGCAGCCAAGTCGATAACAAAGCTACCGACGGCTAGGCCAACGTAGAACCGGGCAGAGTGCGCATGGTAGTATATCAAAGGCGGAATAGAAAACGCAGCCACGAGATGAGTGACGAAGAAGATGCGATACGAATACTCGCGAACACGAGCCATGGCCGTGCCCGTAAGAGCATGAAACGCCGTAAAGCCGACAACACCGGCAAAAACGACCGGTGCGAAGAATCGCTTGACCCAGATTCCAGACTCGAAGAAGAAGATGTTGTAAAAGATGGCGTGGAGAATGAGCAGGAAGTAAATGATCCGACCTAGCACGCGGTGATACCGGTTGAGGTGCTCGTGAGATGAGCGCAGGATAAAGGCAAAGGGGTTGAGTGCCTTGAGAGCCAGGAGATACTGGATGGGCATCTGCGAGGTCGCAATGATTCCAAAACGCTTCGTTAAGTGAAGATAGTCTATAAATTGTCAGAAACACCTCATCAATAAGTGCAGTTTCAATGTCTTACCCTTTCCCGTCCCTCGAACACAGAGAATCAACATCCACAACGTCCAAGCAACACCGAGAACCCACTCATCCCGCTGTCCCCATCGTGATCCCATAAAGTACACATCCTCGCCTAGCCACCACTGGGCGGCAGACCACTTCCCAATCATCCTGGTGGTCCATCTCTGCTGACTCGCCTTTGCCCCAGGCGAGCCGGGCACCTCGCTGTACTGACCGCGTCGAGCACGGCGCACACGGGCGATGAGCCGTACCAAGATGGAAACGAGACAAGGTGCAAAAGCCGAGAGAAAGGCGACGTAGGCGTAGTATTCGAGTGCGATGCGACGCTGATGCTTCTCCTCATCCGTGAGGGTGACAAACTCATAAGGCCAACCCATGGTGATGAGAGGAGCGATATAGTCCACCCCTCTAGACGCAAGACTAGCACTACTCTCGGACACGCAGCCGGTGCAATTGAGTCGGTTCTCACTTGAACAGATGCCTCGTAAAACACGCGAGATGGGGAAAAGTTGACAGCTGCTCTCCTCGGGAGTCGTCATCGCCGAGGGAGGACACAGCATGCAAATTGCGTCTGTTCTGATTGGTCAGCCTGAACCCCTTGCTCCTGGGAAAGCTACGCTTTTCTGGGGTTATCTAGATCCGAAGAATCATGATGTTTCCGTGTTGCCTACCCTGCATCTGGGTATGTTCAACTTTCAGTACTAGCAGCTGTTGATTTCTCAGTTTATCGAAGCATAAGGACAAGATTTATTAGTAGAGGTAAGTATTATCTCTTCATATTGCTTTGCTCTTAAAACATTCACCACGGGTGATAGCTAAAAGTCCACCTGACCACTTGATCACGAACATAACCACACTTCACATCAGATAAGACATGACCATCCAAAGAACAACCAAGTGACACCAACAAGTAAATTGGCGTCAATTCGACACAGCCATCTCACATTACCCATTCCAGGTTTCCCGCATGGTCACATCCAAGGCACTCTAAACCTTTCCCATGTACCTTGCTGAAAATTGATATCTAGCCTAAATACTGGAAAACCTCACTCTTCGAGGTAGAAACCACCCCAATCAGGGCCACAGAGTCAAAAAGGAAATAAACCCCTCCCAGAAACCGTGTTAACACCATTGCTCCACTAACTATGCCCGCCAACCCGTTCATCCATACACTCTTTCTCTATTAAAACATCGCTAGCGAGTACACGCTGCTGCTGATATTGTTGTCCGTTTCCCATATCGACATCCGTTGACCAGGTTCAAGAAAGAATCGTACATCGTACACGACACACATCACGCAGGGCTGCTGCATGCTACCCATGTATGCAAAACCCTTAGCTCTTGGAGTCGTCGTGGTCAGGCTCGAACTTGGTCTCGCCTAGCATCGGGCCAGGAGACGAAGTCATGGCCGTCTGAGTTGCAGGCTGAGGCTGGCTCTGCACAGTTGGACCCGAGGGCCGGTTGGGAGGCTGGGACGGCCGCGCTGGCGCCTGGTTGGCCGTGGCAGCGTGAAGCCTCTGGTCAAGAGCTCGGAGTGCAATGGCCCTCCTCCTCTCAGCCTCGGCGCGGGCACCTCCAGGGGCGTTACGGTGAATCCGCTGGTCGTTTCGGGAGGTATCGCCCTGGGAGAAGGGCGTGCAAACTCGCATGGCCACCAGCACCAGGAAGATCTGGTCAGCGACCGCAGCCACAAAGGGCTTCACGGGGCCGGGGAAGAACTCGGCAAACGCAAACGTCTCGCTCGCATCGCCGCGCTGGGAGGCGGGTTGAGACGACTCAAGATCGGGGAAGACGGTCTTGTAGAATCGGAGGTAGGTCCAGCTGGTAAGGAAACCAAAGATAGCGAGCCACAGGGCGGCCCTCGTAAGAACAGGAGTAAGAGACAGAAGAAAGACGATGCCGATGTAGACCAGCGGGAATCGAGGCACTCGGAGGGATAGGATGCCGCGGAAGAGAGTCACCGTATGAGCCGGCACGAGCTGGCTGAAGGCGACGAGGAAGGAGATCTGAACAGGGATCGTTCCGGCAATGACGGTTAGTCTGGAATATCTCGTTAGCCAAATCTCGCATTAGGTTACCAGTATTGGAGCACACATACGTCCAGCTCTCGTTGCGCGTCAGGGTAAAGAAGAGAACCATGACGCAGAGGGTCAAGAAGTTGGGGATCAAGGACACGAGGGCCAGGAACTTGGCCAGCTCGGCCGAAGACCAGGCTCTCTCCAGATAGCGTCCTCCATGATACAGCGTGACGCCGGCGATACCGAGTGTGAAAACGTTACTCTCAACAAACGTCGACGTAATAAAGGTCCACGGGTAGATGATGGACAGCTGCGGCACCAGCGTCAGGTAGGGGATGACGATGTCGGCGTGGGCGGTCCATTGTCGATATCGGATCGCGGCGCTGAGGAGGGACTGGCCGAGAAGCGCGATGAGGAGGATGCGCGTCACCGGCGGGATATTTATTCGGGGCGGCATCTCGGTCGAAGTATCTGGGTGCAAAGTCTAAGACGGTTCTGGTAGGGAGGTGGTATTGAAGTTGGATGATGTCCAACTCGGCCAAGAAACTCGCTGGGCTTTGGCGATGTCGGTGTATTCCAGGGACCGATAAGCCGATGCGTGAGGCCAAGAAAGGCTTATGTCGTAGGCGTTGTCTTGCTTCTACAAGCCTCGTTGTTGGAGTCGGCGCTTGATGAGTGGTTGCCCTCTCTTTCTTTCCCCCTTTGATGCACCGAGTTTCTGGGTCAGGTTGTCTGTCCTCTATGCGCAGCCTCACACAACAAGGCTAAGCCTCGACTCCTGTGGCGCAAATTGTTCGGCATCATGTGGCCTCAGGCAGAAACATTGTCACTTAACCCCTGTTCATCCGTTTCATCACTTGACCAAGTCTGTAATCTCGCACTTCAAAGAGGCCGCCCTCTCGCATTGATCAACAAGCCCGAGAACCGCGTTCTTTCTCTCTTGGTCCCACATACGAACGCAATTAAAGGCCCCCCCTCTTTCAACCTGATCATCTTGGCTGTCGCGCTTCTGGACTATTCGAGGAATCTTGATGTGGAGACTAGAGTTGTCTTCAAGACATTCGTGCAACAAGACTCACGATGATGTGAAACAAGACTCTGCACGGTGATGGGAGTTCGAGATCGCAACCTGGACACAAAAGACAACATGAGGGGCGACACGTGGAATCACAACACTGCGCAGCTCGGTAAACTGCAAGGGAGAACATGTCCAGATCACGTTTGGCCAAGTGTTGGCCTTGAATAGCAGGGCCAAAGAATTGCCTGTCGCACAACAGTCAGCAAAGAACGAAATACCCGTAGGTAGGGAACAAGCCTCCAACGCTTAGCTCCGCAAGCGCCCGCATCCAACGATAGAGCTACGCTTAGAGTTGGGATCAAGAGATTGCATCGAAAGCTTCGGATGTTTCACCTTGACGATCTTTAGACCGGCCCAGGCATTGACACTAGGCCTGTATGTTGAAGCAATCGCGTCCATGGAATCCTTACGGCACCCTTATCACGATGACTGCAGCAAGGCGCCCGCGGCAGCCTGTCAGCTATATCCCGCGTATAGCCCTTGATATCACGTCTGGTGGGCTGTTCTCAAATTTGGATGGGGAGACCCAGATACCGAAGTCGGTGAAGATTCGGCGGCCTCGGCAGCGGGATGACGGAGGCACTTTGTCAACAAGGCCCGTCTCGAATTTGACCGTTGATTGGTCAAGAGTGTTGAAACCGTCGAACAACTGTTCCCCTGCCTCAGAGAACATGGAGCTAGTGGGGCCAGCGACTCTGGAATGTCGTGCAGGGCACAGCAAGCAAGCCACATCCTCGACCTGGCGTTGTGCTGTTGAGATTCAGATGAAAAAGGCGCATCTGGCCAGATAGAGATTCCCGTTGACCAAGCACAGCAGCGGGGAGCCATGTCGTGAGTCCCCAGAGTGTCAAAGAAAGATTGGTGCCTTAGGTGAGGGCGCCGGAGATTTGTGAGGCGCCATGGACTCAGGTCATTTTGCGTCGGTGGAGGTCCAAGTACCGGCGGGAGATGCACAACGAGAACCTCGGGAATGTGACGGGAGGCTTGCGACATTCAATGTCACGTGACGAACAATCTCGAGTTCCAAGATTGCAGTGATCATGATGGGCTCTGCAGACCTCAATAGAAGCTTGGCAGGAAGAAAATGACGGCTTCATGTGGACGGATACCGATTTGCGCCATCATCATCAATCGGCTCGTAGCGAACAGTTTGCTCTGCTGCATTGTTTCCAACCGCTGAAATCATCACAGAGTCCGTGCATTGACGCACTCGACAAATGACGGGTCCCTGTCGAAGTCAAAAGGTGCGGGTACCCGACGCTCGGAGGTTTGTCATGGGTAGGTTGGGAGGGAATCCTGCAGCATCACGTTGTCAGCTTGTCAGAGCGGGATCATGGGCACGGCCAGTTCAATGTCCTATGTCGTCTCGAGAATGGCATACTTGTTTTCCCGTCGCATTGTCATTCATCTCGAGGACGATTCAAATCATGATGCCAGATTTCGTCCCTTGAAGAGCGCTAGGCATGGTGGCCCAAGGCCCGGACCAGGGCGCCCAGATGGTCCCCAGTTCCACGGTGGGCTCCTTGGCGGCCCCTTTGACCGAACTAGAGTGTTGCCACGTAATGACGAGAAGAGCAAGGCAGGGCTGTCAGCGCGTTGCGACGGTCGATATTTATCGCTGCCGTTACTGTCACGGTGTGACAACCGTTTTCTCGCGCAGGTCGGAGAACCGAAACGGGGCAGAACCTGGTTGCACAAGAATCTTTGCAAGGGGTTTGGAACTGTTGCACCGGCCGTAAATCATCAGCTAGCAGCCGTATGTATTGATTGCGATGATGCTGGCAACCTTTGCTCGACAAGTATTGCCATCTCGTGGGTAGCGATGCTGGCGACCGCACTCATCATCTCTGCCTGGCGGTTACCGGCGTGCCTAGCCTGGTCTTGTGCCCGAGAGGCAGTGAGTTGTGCATGTCATGTCACGCAGAGATGGATGGCTCAGATGTGCGGACGACATTGGGTGTGGCATCCTTGTTCGCGGTGGCATCTGCCCGTCCGGAGCTGTGGGAGCATCCAGGCTGGATGCCGGGGCAGTGTTTTGGTGGGCCTCGATTGATGGTCCGGTTCTTGAATCTCGCCTCCCCGGACCTTGAAGAGTCTACCGCAGGAAAATGGCGCCGGGCGGGAGACTCCTCAGCCGGGTATCTGGTGACCCCTCCGGTTTTCTCGATGCTGCCCGGCTCTCGTCATGACGACACAAGCTTGAACCTGCGCCAGACCGCGTTTCCTCAGCCATCGTGACATTGCACCTCGAATTGGAGTGAACACAACAGGGGGTAAGGGATGGGCGGGGAACGGAACCTGACACATGTCGAAGTACCGGTACTTTCAGACGTGGGCTGCTTGACCCCTGTCGCAGCCGATCTGCATCCGTCTCAGATTTTGGGAAGAAAGGCGAATGCATCAACCCGAGCCTCGAAGGAAGAGTGGGTTGGCGTTTGTTGCGGGCTGACCTGACTAAGGAGGGCGCGGTACATGATTGGACGCCTGTTGATGAAGCCTTCCAGGTTATGCACCAGCTGGGGCCGCCTGTTGGATTTTGACGGAACACCATGGCACCCGTCGGCGAACCGACAGCGGCAGGGGCGTCCATTACCGACCACGCGCGATAATGTCTCGTGGTGGAAGAGAGGTCAACGAGATGGGAGGGGATGGATTGTCTTCGATCGTATCGGAAATTCGACGTCGCCCCCTCCTCTCCTGGCCCTGTCACCACAAACAAGGGGTGGGATCTTCAAACCTTGTCCTGCTTGTTAACGCCGCTCTCTAGCGAAGGCATGGAAGCCAACGAATGACTGACCTGGCCCAGTACCTGAGAAAAGTACCGTTTCCCACCTGGAGGAGGGTGGCCCGGCTGCCGCTGCTGGTGCGTCGGCTCCCTGTCCAGGCATGAGCATGAGCACGACACAAGGGGGGGGGGTTATTTCAGTTCTTGGGGGTTGCATTCACCATTCAACATGCGCCATGGCCAAAACGGGTTCCAAGACCTTCAAATCCTCACAACGAACCCCTGCTTATTCGAGCCTTCAACTCCACAATCCGCAGGTCCACGAGACTCGGCCGACCTATCGATTGGCTGGCCTGCCCCCATCTCCAAGGTAGCGGTACTTGGGCGAGCCCGCCCGCAGCAGGCTGTTGGCGCACCCAGCCCTCGCCATCTCGAAAAGGCTCGAGACCGTCTGGCTGGCGTGCACTTCTGTTTTTTCCATCCTTCGACCTGGCGTCCACTAGCGCCAGCCCCATTTCGAGCCAGCCGTGGGTACCTGTAGCCCTGTCTGTACGGGACTGTGGTGTACCTTTTCTGGGCGACCAACCTGGAAGCTGTTCAGTTCAATGTCCGCCCACTCGCTTGCTCGCTCGCTCCCTCGTTGCCCTTACCCAGTTTTGCCTGGGCCTGGCCTGTTGCGCGCTGGAGGCTCCCGGCTGTTCATGGATGGATCAGTCCTGATCAACCCCAGTCAGCCCCGTACCTAGCTCCCCGTAAAGGGCCCGTAGCTCCAGCGCGAGCAATGTCGCTACTTGGCGTTTTAAGGGTACCAAGACAGGGTGTCCATCCCATCCTTGCACACACACACACACACACACGCATCACCCCAACTAATTGAAGCCAGGCCGAGCTAGAGCCAGAGGCAGAAACGGGGAGAGCGAAAGGCGACCGTGGTGGGAGCGGCACCAGCCCAGCCCAGGGAAGCGACAAGGGGCGGTAGGTACGTACCCACTCACCACCACCGCCCCAACTGGAACCTTGAATTTCATCTCTCTTTTGCATCTTCACTCGCCTTTCCCTCATCAACCCGCCAGATTATCGATCAAACACCAAACCGCGTCCGATTTGACTCCTAGGCTTGGCTTCAAAGAGCCCATAGACCCTCGCAAAAGAATCAGCTTCATCTGCTCGGTCGCTGCCCCTCAGCGACGCTGCGCCTGCTGCGGCGCCCCCCGGCATCATGGTCGCTAAGGAATTCGTCGACTCTGACAGAGTCAACTATCTCGTCTGGAGGTTCGTCACTGCTCCGCGTCCCCCGACTCGCACTCGTCCCCCGACACAGCGGTTCTCTTCGTGATTGTATTCCCCTGGACTTTTTGCGCTGACCGACGCTTCGTTGCTCCCTCACAGGTACCTTCTCGAAGGCAGTATGTAGCACTCAGTTCTGCGCGCCTGTGGCGGCACGTTCTAACCCTCAACTCCGCAGATTACCGAGAGACTGCGGCCAAATTCCAAAAGGAGTGGCATGTCAAACAACCTCACAGAGACTTTGCCTTTGCGCGCCACGTCAAGAGCCATGCATTGGTCTCGGTCCTGAACCGCGGCCTCCTGTACCACGCGCTGGAGCGCGAGCATGCACGCAAGGTGGTAAGTGATGATCGGTTTGTTGCCATTGTCTGCGCTTCATTCGTCCCCCCGCCCAAACAGGCGGGCAGCAGTTTGGTGACAAAACGAAACGTTGGAAACGGTCACAGGCTGACATTCAGGCTTTGCAGCTGCCTCAGGATGCACCGGCGGAAGCAGCCGAGGCGCTGCAGGTCGGCATCTTTGGCCCTCTGGATGCCCACCCACAATCAAAAATTGACGAGGAGGAAGGAGAGGATGCTGAGGGAGAGGAGGTTGAAGAAGTATCACGGAAACGAGCGCCTCAACAGTTACCGAATGGTTCGCCGGCTAAGCGACAGCGACTAAGCAATGGTTTCGAGCATGGCGCCGATGCATCGGCAGCGGCATCAGCAGCAGCAGGACCTCCCGTGACGACACCCATGGAAGTGGACAACCAACCCGACAATCACGCCTACCCTTCGCCGCTCGAGGGAGAGCAGGCGCCGGAGCCGATTGTGCATACTGACGGACCCGAGCAGGGCACCCAGGTCGACAAGGTCGAGGAGCTGGCTCCCGAGACGACCTTTATCCGGCTCGTGGATGACGGCCTAACTCACAGCAAAGGCGACGGCCGAGATGCAACCACCCCGTCTCCCCCATCTCCGTCCGGTGCTGAGAATGCTCCCATCATTTTGCAGTGCGAGTGGAACCCCAGAAACCCGTCCATCCTGGCGGCTGCTGGAACGGATGCGCTAGCCCGTGTTTGGACGGTCGCGCGTGCTGGCCCCGTTGAGGCGGCACAGGATCACGTGTCACCCCAAGGCCACACCCTGCTGGATCGTGACGTTCCCCGCGATACGACAGTAACCGCCCTGTCGTGGACTTCAGATGGTGCTGCCATTGCGGTTGCCACAGACTCGAGGAATCAAGCGTCGATCAACGTATGGTCTGCCGAGGGCGCCTTGCTGCAGTCGATTGAGCTATCAGAGCCGCCCGTCATCAAGCTTTCATGGAACCCCAGCAACACAGCGCTCCTCGCCATCTCACCGGACAAGGGAGGCGCTCTTGTAACGGTGCACTATCCGCCCGCAGGAAACTCGCTCTCATATTTCCTCTCTGGTCACGACATTGAGGCTACTCCCCTCGATGCGGTCTGGACAGGTGATCACGAATTTTTGCTTTGCGGTGGTGACCTGATGGTATGCCTACACTGCACCGACACGACAATAGCTCAGGCGAGGAAATTTGAGACCAAGGAGGATGATAGCTTCAGGCAGGTGCTATTTGATGCACGATCAAGGCTGGCAGCTACATCGAGTGATAAGGGCACACTAGATGTAAGAAACCGCAGTATGGTAACGAAAGAAACAAATATGCTGACTGAAATAGCTCTGGGACGAGAAGGGACAGAGGAGGTCAATATCTGCACACCAAGGAGCCATTACTTCGATGCAATGGCAACCAATTCCTGCAAACCAGCCAGGTGCCGACGACGAGCGGCTGATTGCGACTGGAGGCGACGACTGTGCGATACTGATCTGGAACGCGCGAATGCCCGAGAGCAAGGCCAAGTGCTTCTTGACGATGGATTCACCGATTGTGCGGCTCGCGTTTACGCCTGACGGAGCGTTTATTGCGGGAGCGACATCGACACAGGTGTTGATCTGGAAAGTGGGAAGTCACCTTGTTCCCCGAGCAAGCTGGAGCAGACCGGTTCACGCAGGTTGGCTCAGCCCCAAGGCCAATGCCGAGACAGATGAGGAGGATGAGCACTGTCTGTGTTGGGACGCTGATGGACAAAAGCTGGCTTACGGCTCTAATAGCAGGGTGAGTATCTGCGCTGACAGAAGAGGCAATGTCCGTGATGCTAACATGTCGATAGCTCGCCATTATCAACTTTCGCAGATAGCGAAATGACTTGAACGGCTAAAGCAATCTAATGGAAGTGCGAGTTTGACATGTACATGGGCATGCATAATAGTAAGATGGGCATTTGGTTCACCAGCATCTGGAGTTTCGCATCGGCGCCGGCATGAATATCTCTTTGGGAGCACGGCAGGGTATTGAAGCCGATGATGAATGGATGCATAGGACGACGGCACGGATGATCCTCATGTCTCTTCTGGCTTGGGCATGCATGATTCAGGGCGACAATATGGACGTTGCCAGGGTGGCGAAAGCAACGGCAAGGCAGGCAAGGCAACGGCAACGACACGGGCATCAGCAACAGCTTTTTTTCTTGTATACCACGACGACGAACAACGAACGACCGGCTGGCTACAGGGTTATCGAACAAGGTCTTTGGTTGGCATACTACACAAGAGATGACTTGGGCACCTGTCTACACACGAACATTCTTGACGAAGGAGCATGGATAGAGGATATAGGAGTACACACGTTGTGGCTTACGTCTTTTGGCCGGTTTCTTTTGTTTCTTGGGTTTGGGGGTTTTTGGAGGGCAGGTGGACAGTTGTCGATCAATGACGGTTGGGGAAGAAGGGACATGGGCTCGAGGATGGGCTCATTGTATGGTATTATTTCGCCTCCTCTCTTGTTTGTTGCGATTGGAAGGATTTGCGAAATCTGTACGAGTATATACCACAGCGGGGATGAAATAGCAGGTAAAAAACAAGAATCTACCTATGTATCTGTACTGGTGCGGCTGCAGGCTGAGCAACAGACCAACACGGGACGGGCTAGGTACCTTAGGCAGGCTACTGTGGGGATGATTCTGGTTCTCGAGGCGAACAAATAGCCGGCACGCGTGAGACACGAGGCATACTGCGTGTCTCACCTGCACCTGTATGATTTGCCCGAACGGTTCGAGTGTTGAGGCGCCACCGGACTAGGCGTCAGCTGTGAGGCGGCAGGGCAGGTAAGCCTGGTCTGATGGATGATGGAATCGAGATGACCATGATCGAGGGAGTTTGAAGAGTTGGTCTACTGGTTGTGGAGAGTGAGTTTGTCCTTGTGATGGCTATCGTGATATTTCTAGTGAATAGATCTATCATATCTTATCTCATCTGACTCGCGGGACAAGCCATTGTTGTCTCCCTGCCCACAAACAAAGGGGGGGGGGGGCAAACCGTTCTCATTGATCGATTGTTGCATGTGCGGATGCATCCCCGCATCAAAGCGAGTGTTGTATTTTGTCTACGTACCTTTTGAGTCTTGTTGTCTTGAACATTTCCCGCCGAGTTCCCCCCCCTCCCCCTCTCAAAGGCGTCCAATTGTAAACGGGGGTGACATGCCCGCTCAGCGGTTAGAGGTGGAAACCACCCCCGCTCAACAACTCTAGAGGGGCGCCGCCGCGGCATGGGAACCTGGGTTTGCATATAATGCCATGCTCTGATAAGAACCTAGAGGGGAGACAGAGACATTCCGTATTGTTCACATTGTTTGTTTGTGTAGAATATCAATCAATTACACCGTGGCACATTTTACATAAGATTAGGGGAAAGGGATTTGTCAATTCTTTACAGACATCATCATTACCCTCTTCTATTACTTTTATTTCTTCTTCAAAGCCTCATTCAACAACACCCCGCCATCATGGCATCACCACAGCTCCACGGCAGACACTCCCCCGAGTGGACGTCCGAGATGCGCGATCGTCAAGCCAGAGGGAAGGATCCCAACAAGGAGGAGGAAGAACCCCCGCGCATTGAAGTGGACGAGTCTGAGGTGCTGAAGATAGGAGGACGGCAAGTCTTGCTTCCCCTTTCTCAATTCCTGTTGCCTCCCATTTTGTAGTGAAAGAGACTGACTGGGATTTTATGGAATAGCCACCATGAAGAATCTGCCTTGGAAAGGGAGCGCAAAGGAGAAGCTCTGAGTGTCCTTGATAATCCAGAGGCTCTTCTAGCCTACGCTCAAGCCAACGGCGACGTGAGCATCATCTCCTCTCTTCAAATTCCCTCTCATCTAACACACCTTGGATAGAGCGTCACAGGCCAGCGCGTTCGCTTCTTACGGCAGCTATGCGGCTACGATGAAGATCGAGACAGACAACAGATTCATCCTATGAGGCCCACCAAGGGTCAGCAGTATGACGGTGGTCGGGGAGGTCGATAGGCTTGCTCTGGATCGGATATGAAAATCCATACTTTTACGCATTCACGATGGAGTTTTCATGTTATTTCTCACGAGCCCTTATTTTCAAGAACAGCTGTACACGTTCTTCTTCATGATTCACATCCAACAATATTGACATTGTTCATCCACCTTTTCTAAGACTACCGTTGAAAGATATTCCAAAAACCTAGTTATGTAGTGTCATGTCTGTATGTGAGTGTGTGTGTGTGTATGTATAAACAGGGTTTTAACCACACGTCTAAAGGAACTCGTCCAAGTTCCCAATCCCGTATGTTGAAGACTTCGCTATCCTCCAAAAGGTACACGATAAACAATGCTTGTGCTGACAGTGTATGACCTAGCCAACCCTTAACCAAAAAAAAAGCAGACATAATGGCTGGTTGCCCAAAAAAAGACTCCTTGAAAGAACGCCGTCAAAAATGCTTTGTATCCTAGAATCGATAACCCCCCAGTCTATGCATATCTCATGCTGCGCGTCCTTCCCCAGTTTTGCTGTTGCTGGTTATTATTCCCCCAGTTTTGCTGGTTATCCAAAGGCGCGTAGTTGTAACTTGGTTGCGTGTGCGGGTTGGCGCCACGAGAGTACGCAGGCCAGGCGTGCATCTCTGTGGGCTTGGGAGCCTTGCGTCGGCTGATTCTTCGTCGGATGCAGCTGTAGCAGCAGCTGAGGATGGCGATGGCGAGGAGTCCGGCAATCACGCAGCCCACGGGGATCGTGATGTTCTTGTTGTCCTCGAACCATCCCGTAATCTCCTTCCAGGTCGAGCTGCCCTTGCAGTCTCCGTTGTCACACTTGCCGCCGCCCGCGCAAGGGGTGCCGTCGAGGAAGTTTTGGTTCCTCTGTGTGCAGACGGAGTCTCCTGGATATTGGCATGACAAGAGACAGCTCGATGTGCAAGCCTTCATCTGTTCGCCTTCATCTGTGCTGTTCTGCCACATGGTCCTGCACTGCTGATCTCGTGATGTGCACTGTCCAGACGCGCACTTGAGTCCGTCGCCGCAGTCAGTACCGTCGTCCTTGTGCTCGTCCTTGGGACAGTTGGCATCCTTGCCCGTACACTTCTCCTCAGGGTCACAAGCTCCCGTGCTGGCACGGCAAACCGTTCCTGAAGATGAAAACTTGCACTGCTTGGTGCAGCAATCTTCGTTGGTGTAGTCACATTCAGCCTCGCCCTTGAACTTGCAAGTTGATCCATTGCAGCAAGGGTTGTCTTTGCAGCTGGCGTCTCCACCACAGTCGCAGTCCTCACCCTCCTCGACGATACCGTTACCACACTGGCTGCCCGTGATGGTCTTGATGCCCTTGTTGTCAGTCAGACACTCCGTCTTGACGTTGCGCTTGAAGCCCGAGCAGATGTTGCCGATGGTGCAGGGCGAAAACTCCTTGATGCTGTCCTTGCTGGAGGGGTTCATGATGTACTGTTCGTTGGCATCGCACGTGCTCTTGCTCAGCGGGCAGCATGACTGCACGTCCGACTTGACCGGGCATGCACTCGAAGTACAATCGTGAACGGCGCCAAACGTGTGTCCCGTTTCGTGAGCAAACACCTGCCATTCCGATGAAGTTCTCACCACGACGTTGGCACCAGCCACCGTTTCATTCCCTGAACCGCTACCACCCGAGTTGTCCGACGCTCCAGAGCGGCACAGCTGACCCAACCACGCGAGACCGACGGCGGATTCAGTGGGACATGTACTGAGCAGAGTCCAATAGGCGTTGCCATCCTGATACTGACCACGCCATGCCGAGAAGAGGTTGAGTCGGGCGGCCAAGTTGACACTATCCGAGCACTTTTGATTCCAGGGAGCTGCTTCAGAGGGGGCAGAGGGGCACCCCTTGTTGCTGATGGTGAGGTTACGGAGACCGAGTGAGATGCTAAATGTGCTCTCATATAGTCGCGACGCTGTGTTGACCATGTTGATAACATTCTCCCTCAGGGCCGTTTGGTTATCGAATTCAGCCGTGTAACCGCAGTCGGTAGCAATTCCCAAGAGAGCGACTTTGCGGGTAGTGGGACAACCGTCAACAGAACCGATGGTCGCCATGAGGTTCACGCCAGTGCCATCGTTGCCCGTCGATCCTCCGTCAATGGATTGTCGGCCAAACAGATGCTTGGCAGGGGTAGCGGCAAATGTGTTGTAATCCTGCAGATCGTGAAAGTCGCCGTTGAAGCCGAGTGAGTCCGAGTCGCAGAGCGCATGCGAAGCCGCGTCGCGCTTCAACTCGTTGGGGTCGTAGGACATGATATCAGAGTCTCGCCAGACAACCATGGTCTCGTCGTTGTTTTGCGAAGCGGGCAACGCAGGATCGCCTTCATGTCGAACCTTTTCATAATGGCTGCCAAATTGGATATGGTGGTGGGTTCCGTCCAGCCCAAGAGTGCCCTCAAACAGGGGCTTCTCGCCGTCGCGGTAGATGGTTATCCGTGCCCAACCAGCCTGTGTCCATCCCTCTCTCCCAGCACGCTCTACAAACGTATCGCCCTTGAACACCCTGTGGTCGCTGCGCTTGACGGGCTCGATGGATTCGACCTTGCCGTCGGCGTCTAGATAGGTAACGGAAAAGTCATCGTGCAGGATGTCGTGGTTGGGTTCGAGCTTGAGCCGGATCTTTTGCTGTCCGTTGTGAAGCGAGAAGTGAAGGTCGAATTTAGAGTCGGAGTGGACGCGGTGGGAAGGCGTCTTGATGACGGCGTCGTCGACAAAGGTCACCTGGCTAACGGCATTTCGCTTTACCGAGTACGCTGCGAGTCAAAGACATCAGCACGCCCGCAGAGGGCATCGCGGAGAGAGTCGACATACCTAACGAGGACTCTATCAAGAGGGCGACGCCAGCAACGGCGGTCGCAAGTGACCTTAATGATACCATGTTTTTTTCTTTATTTGTCGGACCGTGAGAGGTCCTGTGTAGGGAAAGGCCGCGCGCCGAGTAGAAGCAGTCCTACAACATACAAGCCATTCAGAGGCAATATGGTCCGGTAGAGTGATATTGTGGGAAAGCCAGGTGTCGGATCAATAAATGTGAGACGGATGGTCGAGACGTTTCGTTCGCCGCGGTGAGACGGACAGGCCGAAGCTGGGGGACGCTAATAATAAGTCCAACGGGGTTGCAACGACACGCAACGAACGAGGGATGGAGTGGAGATGTGACGTTGTCGTTGAAAGTCGGAAGTTGCCAGACGAGGCTGATACAAAGGAGACGATAAATCGAGGGAAGAAAGCCTCAATAAAGAAGAGAGGGGGAAAAGAAAAATAAACAAGATTATTGATTTGACCGAGATTGATCAGCAGGCGTTGTTGGCATAGGATGACGGGAGATCAAAGGGAAAATCAGAGTGTGGCGGAGGGCCAAGGCTTATCCCTACCTAGTACTGACAGAGCTGCCGTAGCCCGGTGATGGACATGAATGACCCCCCCCCAGAGAATATGGAATTCAACCTATGCCAAGAACTTCCAAGGGCTTGGGATGTGGATGCTGGGGGGACAACCAAGCCCCGCCCCCAGCGAATAGAGGCACAGAGGCCGCGCGGTGCCTCCTCTACACGCATAGCATAGCCCCTTGGTGAGTTTACCAGAACCCGTGAGAATCATGAATGTTGATCGTGAATGGCTTCTCTTCTCCAGGAGTTTGGTAAACATCAACATTCCCTTTCATCTCGAGTTGCATTGCATCTCCATCCCTAGCCTATATCTTTTGTCTGAACCCTTTGTTGTTCAGTTCGTAGGCGGCCTCCAATGAACAAGCCGGACCCTTCCTCTCTCCGTCCCGTGCGCCGACGTATCCGAGAGCCTCGACCTCCCCGTGCGTCGTGCGTGCAGCGCCGAGCACTAACACTTTTCCAGGCTTGTTTCAACCCAGGGCTCGTATTCCCACGCTTCGCTCGCGCGCGGCTTGCCCCCAAACATGGCAACCCGCAGCCCGCGTTCTCTATTTTTGACGCCCAACCTCTCAGATCTCAATGGATGGCGATGGAGTTGGAGATGCAGACAACTCGCCTCGCAGACTCGAGGTTTCTTGCATTTGACGAACCCGCATGAGCTGGATATTTATCTTTATCACCCAGTAGCATCCCCTCGCCAATCCGTTCACCCTCAGCTCAGGTCCAGTTTCAGCAGCGTCTCGGAAACCGCCAACGCCGGTTACGAAGACGGAGACCCTTACCTACATGCGCCCAGCTGCTATTAATATTTCCTCGGCGCCTATTCACTCCCATCCCGCATGAACCTTTTTCTTGCTCCTCAACTCGATGGATCCAATGTCTATGATAATATCTCATCTTTACCGCTACCATGGTTTATCTCTCTCATCCCTGCTCCTCTCTTCTTACACGACTGGCCACTCCGTAAGCTGACAGACAGAAAATCTCATCCCCTCGGCACACAGCCTCAACCAGGTAGATTGCATGTTAGGCGGTCGGTGTGCCCATTCTTGGCTGGCACCCATCATCTTGTTTAGCCAAGACGTCCCCTACCTCCACTCGTTGACTCGAGATCCATTCTTTGACCGCAACCATGACGAGTCCATTCAGCTCTGGGCGCGCACCTTGGTGGGACATGATTCCCCCAAGCTTTAGTTTTCGGTCAATTGATGCTTTTTTCGGTTCTGAACCCTTGAAATGTCCCATCTCATCATTCTTGCTTTGAGGCGAGAAAACATATCACGCAGTAATTCCGAACTCGAGTTGGTAGTTATCCCACTATCCCACTCGTCCTCCGATGACAGTACACGCGTCCTTTGCCATGATGTGAGAAATGTCAAAGTCATTCACAGCAATTGTTCAAGCTGAAACCTTCTCTGAATCTTTCTTTATTTATCTTGGCCCAATCAATCACACCATCATGATTCATATCATTTCTTGACCTTTCTTTTTGTCTTCCTGAAATAATCTTGTGTGTACAAAACAAAACCGCAATGCTCATAAAATAGCTTCATAAAAATGGTTCCCAAGCCATCGAGAAAATCCTCTTTCAGGTCGTGTCGTGGCTGTAACTTGTTGTATCCCAGCATCAACCCCAAAACACCGCACGGGACGTCCATTTAATTCCGGGTCGCTTCTTGACCTCTCTCATCCAGATCCCGTTTGCCTTGTATCCATGGTATATAAACTCCACTAGATAAATGCACCATCTTATCTCATCCCTTCTCTTTACTCATCGATTCATTCAACGAGGGCCTACTTGCGCTTGGCCTCATGCACGCTCTTGATAATCTTTTCCACGACAGAGGGATCAGATAGCTATAAGTCATGTTAGTTACTGTGCCTCCAACCCAATATTCAAGGCAACTTACAGTAGTGATATCACCAAGCTGATCCTCCTCACCCGCGACAATCTTTCTCAACACACGGCGCATAATCTTGCCACTTCGTGTCTTGGGCATGTCGGGGACAATGTACACCGCCTTGGGGGCGGCAAACGGTCCGATGCTCTTTCGCACCTGGATGACGAGCTCCTTGCGAAGAGCGTCAGTCGACTCAACGTTCTCCTTGAGATCAACAAAGGCGTTGACAGCCTGGCCGGTGAGCTCGTCGGCAATACCAACGACGGCGGCATCGGCAACGGCGTGGTGCTCGAGGAGGGCAGCCTCGATCTCGGCAGTCGACAGACGGTGACCGCTGACGTTAACGACATCATCGACACGTCCTCGGATCCAGTAGAAGCCCTCGTGGTCACGGGCAGCACCATCACCGGTGAAGTAGTAGCCCTTGTAGACATCGAGGTAGGTCTCCTTGTATCGCTTGTGGGCTCCCCAGACGGTGCGGGCCATGCTGGGCCAGGGCTGCTTGAAGGCCAGGACACCCTCAACATCGTTGCCGTGGATCTCCTCACCCGACACGGGGTCGATGAGGGCGGGCTCGATGCCGAAGAAGGGCAGAGAGCAACTGCCGGGCTTGGTGGGAGTGATACCAGCAAGAGGGGTAAGGGTGTGAGAACCGGACTCAGTCTGCCAGTAGGTGTCGACAATGTGGCACTCCTCCTTTCCGATAATCTCAAAGTACCACTTCCAGATCTCAGCAGCAATAGGCTCACCGACAGAGCCCAGGACCCGGAGGTGAGCGAACTTGCCTCGAACATGCTCGTCACCGGCACGCTTGAGCAGTCGCAGGGCAGTAGGGGCGACGTAGAACTGGGTGACGTTGTGGCGCTCGATGATATCCCAGTATCGGGAGAAGTTGGGGAAGGCGGGAGTACCCTCAAAGACGACGGTAGAGACACCGAGCATCAGAGGGGCGTAGACGACATAGGTGTGGCCAGTAATCCAACCGACATCACCACCGCAGAAGTATCGGTCGCCCTCGTGGATATCGAAGACGTACTTGCCGGTCATGGCAGCGCCGAGAAGGTAACCGGCAGTGGTGTGCAAAACACCCTTGGGCTTGCCGGTAGAACCAGAGGTGTACAGGAGGAAGAGAGGGTCCTCAGAAGCCATGGGCTCAGGAGGGAAGTAGTTGGGCCACTTCTCAACCTCCTCGTGCCACCAGAAGTCACGGCCGGTGGTCCAGGGGATCTCAGAGCCAGTGCGCTTGTAGACGAGGACGTGCTCGACGTCGGGGCACTGCTTAAGAGCATCGTCGACAATCTTCTTGGTGCCAATCAACTTGCCACCTCGCTTGCCCTCGTCGGTGGTGATGACAACCTTGGAGCCAGCATCGACAACACGGTCGCGGAGAGAGTCGGCAGAGAAACCGGCAAAGATGACGGAGTGGACAGCACCGATACGGACACAGGCCATAAGGGCGACAATGGCCTCGGGAATCATGGGCAGGTAGATGGCAACAGTGTCGCCCTTGCGGACACCCATTTGCTTGAGGACCCAGGCGGTGCGGGAAACCTCGCGGAGGAGCTCGCTGTAGGTGACATTGCGGCCTTCGCTAGGGTCGTCGGCCTCGTAGATGATGGCAACACGGTCAGGATCAGCAAAGGCGTGGCGGTCGACACAGTTGTAAGAGGCGTTGAGGCGACCCTCGTTGAACCACGAGACGTCGGCGTTCTGGAGGCTACCGCTGCGGGTGGTCTGGAAGTCGCGGTCCCACGAGATGAGCTCACGGGCGCGCTCAGCCCAGAACTTGTTGGGCTGGGTGATGGACTCCTTGTAGAGTCGCTTGTACTCCTCGAGGTCTAGAGAGTGGGTCAGAGACTGTTGAGGCTCCGGTGCGGATTCCGGGATTAACTTACTGGCAAGGTGGGGCCTGTGGGGGTGCTCTGTCGGGTAACGGGGTTAGCAAGGCCGAGTCAACGGAGCGTAATAAGACGAAAGAAGAAAAGAAAACAACAACAGGCGTGACGAGCGAGGGCTAATGGATGCCGCAGTAATCTCGTCTCGACGGAAAAGAAAAAGGGGTAATTGGTAATGCATACTGGCAAACATCCGCTGTGGGGGGTCTATGTGAGTCGTTAGCAAAAAGTCCAATGGACGCCGAACCCGGCCGGGCACGCGAGCTTACGGTAGGTGTCGACAAGGTGGGCCTCAGCAACCACGGGGGCCTTGGTCTCTTGAGTCTTCTCGGGGACAGGTTCGCTGGCTGCAGGGGCGGGAGCAGCAGCAGGGACGGTCTCCCTGACCTCGGGAGCCACAGCCGGCTCAACGGGGACTTGGGGGTTCTCGACGGTTGCCATTGAGACGGTTGGGGAACGTTTGTAAAAGATTTTTTTTTTTTTTTTCGTTGAGGGACGCGGGCAGATGCGTATGCGGATGCGACGTCGATGCGGGGTAGCGTGACCGTGGAGCTTGTCAGAACTGACAGCTTTCGGTGTTGCTCTTCGGGGGAGAGGCCGAGGATGCGCAGTTGGAGTCGTGAGAAGAGGGAGATGGATGAGAAGAAGAGTCCAAGTTGTTCAAAGATGGAGGGGAGGACGAGGGAGAAATAGTTGAGTTGAGATGGAGCGAGAGGTTTGATGAGAAGGTCCGGTCTGCGGGGGAGCTGGGGGACCATTGATTCTTTATGGTAATTTGGGTACATCGCCATTGGCAGGCCGGCCGGTAACTGGTCACTGGTACCTGCACCAACCGGCGAGCGGCGGCCGGCGAACCGGGGGGGCCATTGCCAGCCCAGAGCCGTAGCAGCACCGCCGTGATCCTTTCCCCCGAGCCATGTCCCGAAGAACCACAGCCAGCACCCAACTCCCGTCGGCCAGCCAGACTACCAGAGTCATTCATTGCCTAGCCAGGCTCTCGAAGGCTACCCCCCCATGCATCGTCATCGGGCAAGACAACCATTCGCCGCTCCCACACACAGACGCTCGGGTCCGGCACTCACTCCAGCATCTGGCCAGCATCCAAATGCTGGGTAACCCCAGAACACAGCAGGGTCGCAAGGCTGCCCGTGCGCTGCCACCCATAGCCGGCAGTCCTGGCCCTATTCCAGGTCGAGCTTTTGCCATGCGCCGCCATCATGGCGTCTACGGTCGGTATCTCCCTGCCCATCCCACCATGTCTATCCAGGGCGCAACGGAGTTAGCCCGTTGCCCTACGCCCGAAGTGTGATATGGACGGATGGCTGTTCTGGCTATGCCTGCTCTGTATATGCTTGCTGGAGGTGGTTGCCTTTGGTTCTTCTTCCGGTTCCGTACCGTCTATCAATGTTTACAGACCCGAACACCCCCCATGGCAGCGTTGCTTTCGTGCCGTCATCCACCGTTGAAGTGGCGGATATCCTGAAGGATCTTGTACGGGCTCTCTCTACTAATCTAATGTTGTAATCTCATTCAAATCAAGTTGCAATCATCAATCAGTCTCGGTCGCGTCTGACTCTAATTCCATCGCGACTTTGCCTGGGTGTGGTGGGGTCCCGAACACCGGGGGCGCCAGCTTGAAAATCCACCCACCACCGTCTTGCGATTTGGGATGCTGACGGTGGACTGGATACACCGTAGCTCTCTGTGGTCCCTTAAACTGGAGCTTGTGTTCCTGGCGGAGCCGAAGTCCTTGCACCCTAGCTCATCAACCAGAAACTTTAGACACTGGTTTTGTCGAGGCGGTTGTGATGATAAGGTGTGAAGCCATCTTGACCGTCTTCTTAACCCCTGGCACCCCGCCAGAATGATGGACTTTTTTTTCTGCCCTCTTTCTCCTGAAATCCCCTACCCTTGAGCCCCCATGCCGAGCTATGTGCGGCAGACCTCCCACGGTGGCTGATGGTGCAGCTGCATGCGGTACTTTTAGTACTGGGTACTACAGGTTCGTCCCTGGCTCCATTCCCGGCCCCATTGAGAATGCCTGCTGGCCACGACAGACATTGCAAGCCAGGACAGGGCCGGCCCTATGCTGCACATTGGCTACCCGAAGGAATTCGGTATTGCCACTTCAAAGGGCCAAGACTGGAGAATTGACGGTCCCCAGCCGAGAGGAGGAGGCGAGACAGATCGAGAGACACACAGTCCGGGGAAGGGATGTCATGACGGAGCCGTTACGGCTCCGGACGTGGAAGAGGCTCGAGCTGGAGCTGGAGCTGCGGTGTCCCTTGCCCGAAACGGGCACCGGATCTCCCACCCAGAAAAACGTGTTATGTGATTGACCGTGGTAATCAGTGGAGCCTTTTTGGAGCTCGAGGCCAGCATCTTGGGCCGTATGCGGAGGGCGCGGCTCTAACATCCATGGGACGGTGGAGTCTTTTCGATGCAGGAGGAGAGCACGCCGGCAACGGCCCCTCATGAAGAGAGACTGACTTGTCTAAGCGCCGCGTCCGAAGTCGCTGGATGATTGAGGCATCATTGAATATATTCCCAGTATGGCAAGAATCTGTCATCACAGCTGGACGCTTGAGGTTTTAGTCGCGTATTCGTTCCTGCCGCCGTCTCATCTGCCTTATAACCACTTCCGGTAAACGGGATGCATGCCCGCCGCCCGTGCAATGGCGCAGGTTGGCAGGTGCAGCAGCTGCCCCTCATAACTTCCCCCCGCATTCGAAATCTTCGGGGTTAGTCTGCACGACTTCTGATTGGCCGGCCTGGCATGCCCCTCCACGGCAACATCCCAGAGGCTAGACCGTCAGGGTCTTAATTCTCCTCCGATTTTCACCTCCCACGCTCCTCAACAAAGTTCACTCCGTTTTCGAGACGGCGCTGCGCCAGAGCGCTGCAGATTGCTAGGTACCTGGTACATCCATCCCAGCCCAGCGGGGGACATAAAACACGAGACTCAGGGAGGTGAGGGCACAGCCAATTCAGTCTCGTGTATTTTGTCCCCCGCTAGCCAGCCCATGTCTGAGGCACTCAGTTACTGTTTCGGGGAGAATTGCTTGTGCTGGTCGAGATTAGGATTACAATCTCAACACCATCCTTCAAGCTTGTCGTCTCAACCATTTCCTCTTGCTGCGGTATCTTTCGGTATTGAGAATCTTCCTCATCGTCTTCCGGATATAGCCACCGACTACGGGGTACTTCTTCTTCAGCCGCTCATCGTGCCGTTTCGCTCAAGTCCCGAGACTCCCGTCCGTTTCAAGTTAAACGGCAACTCTCTTGTTCAAAGCTTCACACCCCCTTCAACCCCCTCCAATACCGAGATTAGAGCGAATGTGTGCGACTCTCTGTTGACGTATCCGTCTCGCCGCTAGCTCGGGCTGGGCTCTCTCTCCTCGTGGTGGCTAATCCCGAATCGGCACTTCAACACGCCGCCCGAGCGCCCATCCCCAACCCGCCCGTCGACCGTCGACCCTTGTTCCATGCCCATCCCTGCCCCACCGGCCGGGCCAAAGCCCAGCGCTTGAACCGAAGCCACAGGAGCTGCATCATGGCTGTGGCGTTTGTTGCCGGCTCAAGCCACATCTGTGACGGTGTTTGAACATGGTTGCTGCCGTCTGGCCGTACCTTCGGGACTCGACCGAGATGTTCATCAGTGATGCAACGAACGGAACTTGTCCATTTGAAATGTCGGCACCGTCCTTGCTTCTCCTCTTCCGCATGTGATGGATGCCCTCTCGCCCATTCACTCACCTAGTCTTGGTCAGCTTTGATTTGCTCCTCTCACCCAGCCGAAGCTCTCGAGATCCGCGGCTATTCCTCACCTCTCTGCGTCATCTCGAACCCACACACCTTGTCGACTCGTCCACACCCTTCCCCTCAGATTGCCCCTCCACGGGCTCCCTCGAGCTCTCCATGCTGGGTAGTCATTGGTCGTTCTGATTCTGGCACCGAAATCAACCGGAGTGTTGATTTTGTTGCCGCTTCGGGCAGTTGACGCTACCTCTCGCAACTCCTCGGCATCGGGGTGTAGAAGAATTCGCCGTTGCCCTTGATGGAAGTTGACCCCGGCTTGGATACACAAGCCTGGGACTGGGCGTCCTGTAGGATGTGAACGCTCAACGACGGCTCGGTTCATCCTGGGAGAGAGGCGGCCAGTAAGCAACAGATGCGATGCCTCCCAGACGACCGGACGAACCCAACCTCCCAGGGCCAATCTCAAGACTTCCGTCTCTCCATGCGTCCTAGTCAGGGCAAGCTCTTGCAACTAAACAAGGTTCCGTTTCCCCATTTCCCCATTCCCCGCTCCTCGTCAACCCCTCAGTTCCGGGGCTCCACGACGGACCAGGTTGAGACAAGTATTGGTTGACAGGTCGGCCCCCTCAATAGCAACCCCTCGTCAACTCTGGTTCTCCATCTTCAGCTCTTGGCTTTGAAATATTTTTGCTCTTTATCATATGGCAAGGCGGGGTCCAAAGAGGAGGTCACGCGAAGAGGCCACGAGCCTGGATGCCAGTGAACGACATGGGGACAATTAGATGTAGTTTTCCGTCAACTCCCGTCGCACGGGGCTGTGCTACGTAGACCTCCCTGAACGCCAACCACGCATTCTACCATGTTTACATGTCCATGCTCATCAGATACATCTCCACGATTCTCATGAACTTTGCCACAAACGCCTCCAGATGAAAGATGACCTTGGTTCCCGTCTTGATCCGATGTTCGTAGAAAGCCGCCCACTGAATCACCTCACCCTTCAAACCGTCGTCGATAAGAGCAATCAGTTTGAAGGCCAGGGTCTTGAGGATGGTGGTGGGGGGAATGCAGTGTGTCAAAAGATCGTACAGCTTTGACCGCACCTGCAGGATCCTGGCTGGTGTGTGCTCCTCCAAAATCTCCTTCGCAATCTGTCCGATGAGAGCCTCCCAGTCTGCCGGCGGGATGGGCGTGCTGTCTGTAACCTTCTCACTGTACCTCGGGTCAGTCCCTGCTCACACGCCTCGGCCGAAAGCTCCGTTGGGGTAACCTACTTTTGGGCATGTACAGCCTCGTACATGAGGAGGGCTCGCCGCAGGTTCCGTCCGCTCTCCTCCGCTATTCGCTGGTGCAGGCCCTTGACGACGGGCCAGCCCTCCTTCTTGGCCGACACGGCTAGCACGTCACAAATTTCCTCGTGGGTCGGCGCTGCCACCCTGACTAGAAGGGTTCTCGAGCGGATCGGCGCAATGATGTTGGCTGTCGAGTTCGCCAAGAGAATTAGCCGTAGGTTTGGCGAGTATTTTTCCATTGTTCGTCGCAGAGCCGCCTGGGCGTCTCGAGTCAGGTGGTCTGCTTCGTTGATGACCACGACCTTGAACCGCTGCTTCGCTGACTGATCAACCTGTTGTGTTTGCGCCACCTCCTTCAACAAGTCTTGGACGACTACTCTGTCGTAGTTACCGACGTCGGAGGGCGTGATCTCGAGGTGGTAGATGGAGGCGACAATGTTGAACTCGAGCTTTCGATTGCCCGTCGTCTGGAATACTCGGGCATCGATCTTGATCTTCTCCACACCTGGGCCGTAAAGCTCCTTCAGTGTAGCTACTATCCGAGTCTTCTTTCCTGCGCCCGAGGGACCGTATACCAGGAGGTGAGGAAAGTCGCCGCTCTGGGCCTGTGATACTCGAGTTAGTGGTGGTCATCCCCTTAACTCAGCGGGCGGTCCTCACGAGAGATTGCAGTCGACTCGACAGCTCATGGTGATATGTGAGGGAGTCTAGAGACCGCGGTCGGTGTTTGTCGACGATGAGAGCCATTGTAGAAGCGGCTTGGTGATGTGTTGAAAATCGTGGAAAGACAGCTTTTTTGGGTTGCGAGAAGACGCGTCGTCGCGTAAAGTGGATGGTCTCTGGAAACACAGGTGGTCCGTGCGCCCGACTTACATGGCTGGAGCCGTTCAGCAGGCAACGGCGCTATGAGGCTCTGAACATGGAGCCATGATGGAACACCAACCAATGCAGCCTATATTCGTCCGCCAACACTGGTAGAGTAGTGGTACAGATAAAAGTGGTAAAAATCATATAGGGTACACTGAGACAAGAACCAATTCTACGTTTAATCAGGGTTACCAGGTCTTGAATATTGTATTCATACAGGTTTACATCAACATCCTTACACTTCGTTATTGTACAGTGTCCATGTCTCGTCAATTCTCCTCTAAGAGGAGCTAGAAGCTGCAGGTGTGCTTCCAACCTGAGTCTCAGTCGTTGGGGAAGAAGCCTTGAGCAGCTCAACAGGGGCAATTTCCCGTCTCGGCCTCTTCAGCTCCTCCAGAGTTATGCCATCAAGCTTGGTAATTCCAACCATAGGGGCCTCGCCCTTCTTCACAAATTCCCATTGGCCTATAGCTTGTTAGTTGGATCCAATTGGTGTAAATCTGGAGCCCTTGGAGCCCTACCTGGCAGCTTGTTGCCGGCCAAACGGAAGGCATCCCTCACGACTTGCTCGTGAAGTCGTCCTCGAATCTCGAACACAATCTGGCTCACAGCCACTCGGGTCGCCCAGTGATCGAATGAACCCTTACCCTTACCCATACGCATCTGCAAAGCCATGAGCTCATGTCCCGCTGAACATTGGGAAAGCCATTCTCACATCGTTACCGCTGACGTAGACACCAACGTTACAGTTCTTTCGCTTGTACAGTCGGTATTTCTGTCCTCGGAGTCGCACCTTGATGGTATCCTCAGCCATCTTCAATTGCTTTGCGCTGATTCTGCGGTGGTGGTCCGTCATTCGCAGACCGTAGTCGCCCCAGATCACAGTCGTTCCCTTTGTCGAACCTCCAGTAGCCACACGAGGACGTCCCTTGGCCATCTTCTTCTTTCGGTTCAGATTGGGCTCGAGCCAGCTGCCCAGCATCGAGGAAGTCGTCGAAAAGGCGCGGACATTTTGGAGTCGTCGGGTCGCATCAAGCGTCTTTGAGGACTGCTGAAGAGGGGCGCGAAGTTGTCGCAGGGGCGAGGAAGCGCATATCCTCAGTCCCTGAAAGGCATTGAGCAATGCCGATGTGTTGGCGGGCTTCATGGCGGCGATCGGGCTTGTCGTCTGAAGCTGCCTCGCATGACCGAGCTCCAGAAAATCTTCCCCGGCCGAAGATGGGGTGGAGTTGTGGCCTGAAAATCAAGGCCCACATGGCAGGGCCACTTTAGCCTGCAGTCACGGATCTCGCGTCAGCTTCGCGTTTGGTAGGAGCGGACGTGCACGTCACCAGACTCGAACTTCTAGGCTGCTCCTCGATTGCCTGAGATTGTCGTACAACCACTTCCCCCAGGCAACACTCGCGCATGGTATAAGTGAGGGCCGTTGCCCCATATCGTCAGAATTGAGGCAAAATAATCATCGCCAAAAATGCCTTCTGACATCCGGTCCTTCTTCGCGCCAAAGGGTGGTGCACCCCCGAAGCCTGCAGCCAAAAAGGCAGAGGAACCGGCCAAAACCAAGCGCACCAGTAGGTTCCAATGTTCTTTATTTTTTTCCATCATACTGACAAAAAATAGAGGGCCGCCGAGTTGTTGAGGATAGCGAGGATGAAGAAGATGAAGTCGTTGAGTATGTATTTCTGTTATCTTGCACTTCGTTTGCTGACTCCGAACTAGAGTGAAGAAACCAGCCAAGCCAGCATCCAAGAAGAAGACAAAGTGTGTTTTCCCACCTGAAACCCCCAATTGCCTCTATTCTGACTCAATTCAGGGATGAGCCAACGGGTGTAGCTATCTCCGCCGACGATTACTTTGCATCAACAAAGAGCAGCAAACCTTCGAGTTCAGCGACTCCCAAAAAACCTGCAGCCAAGTCTGACGTCCCGATACGTGCGAGCCCTCGAGGCAAACCTGCAACCGCGAAGCCTGCAGCACCTGCCAAAAATGGCACAGTTCCCGCCAAACGAAAGACAACGACCTCCTATTCTCACCATGCGGTTGATGATGATGCCGACGCTTACATGGATGATGGTGAGGAAGAAGATGACGATATCTTTGCTGCCGATGCCAAGGGTCGCAGTAAGCGGAAGAACGATGACTATGAGGAGGATGAATCGGAGGAGGAGGAGCTCCCCAAGCCCAAGCGGGTAGCTACACGGGGGCGTCCATCTGCAGCCAAGGACAACGACGTGAAGGCGACCAAGGCTGCACCCGCAAGCAAGAAGAGAAAGTCTCCCGTTGACGGTTCTGATGAGTCTGAGGATGAGATTCCACGCAAGAAGGCAGCTCCTGCCAAGCCACGAGCACCTCGTACAACCAAGAAGAAGGATGAACCTGAGGACACCGAGATTCAAGATATTCTCAACAGCGTCGCTACTGTCCGAGCCCCTACACCACCACCCAAGGATCCTAATGCCAAGTTTGACTGGCGAAAGAATGCATTTGGAGGTGGCAATGCAACTGCTCCACCGACGTCGGGAGGGGTTGAACTTCCCGAGGGCGAAGATGAGTGTCTCTCTGGTCTGAGCTTTGTTTTCACCGGTGTCTTGCAGACCATCGGCCGTGACGAAGGCCAGGCATTGGTCAAGAGGTATGGCGGCAAGGTAGTCGGTCAACCCAGCAGCAAGACAAGCTTTGTGGTTCTTGGCGATGATGCCGGACCCAGCAAACTGGCAAAGATCAAGTCCCACGGCATCAAGACGATTGATGAGAATGGCTTGTTTGACCTGATCCGCAAGCTTCCTGCATACGGAGGAAGTGGCAAGGGAGCACAGAAGGCCCAAGAAAAGAAGAAGGCTGAAGAGGAAAAGGTGAAGAAGCAAGTCGCAGAGATGGAGGCGGAGGAAAAAGCTCGAAAGGCCGAAGCAGCCAAGGCTGCAAAGAAAGCAGCAGCAGCTGGAGGGCCGGCAGCCGGAAAGGCACCAGCAGCCGCTCCTCCTGTGCAACTGCTGACATCCAAGTACGCGCCAACACAACTCAGTCACATCTGTGGCAACAAGGCCCAGGTCGAGAAGATTCAGAACTGGCTCAGAAACTGGCCAAAGTCTAAAAAGTACAACTTCCAGCGACGAGGCGCTGATGGTATGGGAGGCGAGCGTGCTATTATCATTTCTGGACCCCCTGGAATCGGAAAGACGACAGCTGCGCACCTGGCGGCCAAACTCGAAGGATACGATGTCCTCGAGAGCAACGCCAGTGACACTCGCAGCAAGAAGCTTGTCGAGTCTGGAGTCAGTGATGTCATGAACAATACGTCACTTCTTGGCTACTTTGCTGGCGATGGCAAGGATGTTGACACCACCAAGAAGAAGATTGTTCTCATCATGGACGAGGTGGATGGTATGTCTGCGGGTGATCGTGGTGGTGTTGGCGCTTTGGCCAAGTATTGCAGAAAGACAGAGATTCCCTTGATTCTCATCTGCAACGAGCGAAAGCTGCCAAAGATGAAGCCCTTTGATCACGTGGCCTTTGATATTCGATTCAATCGCCCAACCGTGGATCAAGTCCGATCCCGCATCATGACCATCTGCCACCGAGAAGGCCTGAAGCTGCCCCCTGCTGTGGTGGATGCCCTCATTGAGGGCAGCAACAAAGACATTCGACAGATCATCAATATGATTTCGACAGCGAAGCTGGACCAGACCAGCATGGATTTCGACCAGAGCAAGGCCATGTCCAAGGCCTGGGAGAAGCATGTCATTCTCAAGCCATGGGATATCTGCCAGAAGATGCTCGCCGGTGGGCTCTTCGCGCCCGCGAGCAAGTCGACCCTCAACGACAAGATTGAGCTGTACTTTAACGATCACGAGTTCAGCTTCCTTATGATTCAGGAGAACTATCTTCGAACAAAGCCCATGGCTCTTAACGGAAAGGGATACACCCAGCGAGAGTACAACCTCAAGGCGCTCGAGCTTTTTGACAACGCCGCGGAAAGCATCAGCGACGGAGATCTAGTCGACCGCATGATTCATGGCTCTCAGCAACATTGGAGTCTGATGCCGACTCATGCGGTTTTCAGCACAGTCCGACCAGCGAGCTTTATAGCGGGTCAGCTGATGGGCTCCAACTTTACATCTTGGCTTGGCAACAATAGCAAGTCTGGAAAGCTGGGCAGATACATCCGCGAAATCCACTCTCACATGCGGCTGAGGTCTTCGGGCGATCATCATGAAGTTCGCCAGCAATACCTGCCCGTTCTTTGGGATCAGCTTGTCAACCGACTGCAGCATGAGGGCAATGATGCCGTTGGAGAAGTCATTGACCTCATGGATAGCTACTTCTTGACCCGAGAAGACTTTGACGCGATTCAGGAGCTGGGCGTGGGTCCAATGGATGAGGAGCGAGTCAAGATTGAGACCAAGACCAAGGCCGCTTTCACTCGAACGTAAGTAAACACTCATGACCTATTGATAAGTACAAAACTAACGTGGACTCTTTAGTTACAATGCAATGTCCCATCCTGTTCCTTTCATGAAGGCCAGCAACGTCGTGGCGCCTAAGGCTCAGCCCAAGGAGGTTCCTGACCTGGAGGAGGCTGTCGAGGACGATGATGCAGATATTGCTGAAGCGCCCGAGGTTGACGAGGATGATGACGAGATTGATTTCAAGAAGGACAAGTACATCAAACAGCCCAAGGCGAAGAAGGCCACCAAGAAGGCCACCAAGGCGGCAGCCGATGACGATGACGGAGAGAAGCCGAAGCGAGGCCGGGCCAAGGCCAAAGCTACAGGAACCAAGGGCAAGGGAAAGAAGTAATGGGATAATTAGACGGTTTTTTTATTGAGGCAAGGATGTCTGATAGTATCTATCCAGTTAGATGGAGGCGGGTGTTGCAAGTTGCCTGGCCAATAAGGACTCTAGGTGGCACGTGACCAGCATTTGTACGATGACAACAAGGAAAAGGAGCCCAGGGCATCGAGGACTCGGGTTATGTATTGTAATGAAACAAGCTTCTTTAGAGTCTTGTTATTCGCATCGTGATGAATGGTTATCGCGCGTGTTCGTTGGTAGCTGTTAACTTGGTGTTGTTGTTGCTTGACATATCGGGTTGTGCACAGGGCATCTCCTAATGCCGTCGGTCTTCAAAATCGTGCATGTTTATGCCATTATCTCTTCTCTGTTGGCGATGCGTCGTCGCTCGAGCTTGTCTTTCCGTCCTCCTAGTTTCCACTCCAGACGTCTGCAACCTGTTCTATGATGATGTCGCTGATATCTTGACCCCTGAGTGATCAGTCCTCTATTGTCCAACTCAGCTTGACGCGAGATGTTGACATGCCTGTGCGTAGCTATTGAGATGAAGGGGGCTACTGCAGATGATTGAAGTCACGAAGCTGGAGAGGGGCCTTCGTGATGTGGTCGACAATGGTAGTGTTCGGCGGAGTGAACACAAAGGGCGACCTTGGGCGAACACACTTATTCCTCAATACATTCTTACTTCCTTTGATTAGCATGTTCGGATATATGAAACAATGAAAGCACTTTCGTACGTAGTCAAGTCGTCTAAAATGGCGGCATTTCTACAGCTTTGGCTCTGCGGCCGTCGAGGGGATGGACGCGAGGGGCTCGACGCGCGAGGGGCAACTAGTCAACACAGGACAACAAGGCCGAGCGGCCGTGTCAACCGCACGTTGCCGTGGTGCCGAATATTCTGGAAGGCTCATCGCCGCAGTGACCGAGTTGTCAACGCGGGGGTGAGCTGCTGGTTGGCTGTGGCGTGTGGTTTAGTAGTGCCCGGCAGCGAGCAACCCCTCGAGACAGACGCAAGAGTTTCTCACACGCCCAGCACGACCAGCACGCCCGTCGAAGGGCATCTTAGCAATGAGGGAGTTGTCAAATCGAGGGCGTGCAGCTGATTGGCTACGGCGTGTGGTTAGTGAGTGATGCCGGGCAAGGAGCAACCCCTATAGACACTTGGGTTTCTAGCACGTCTAGCACGCCTACTGCGCATAAAAGGGCATCATCCCAAGGATCGAGTTGTCAAATAGAGGGGGTACAGTTGATTAACTGCGGGGTGTGGCTAGCG
The DNA here is from genome assembly GCF_000151355.1 of Fusarium vanettenii 77-13-4. NCBI lineage: Eukaryota > Fungi > Ascomycota > Sordariomycetes > Hypocreales > Nectriaceae > Fusarium > Fusarium vanettenii. Next base: position 2,439,304 of record NW_003315881.1, read on the forward strand.
GTGCAGGAGGAAGCAAAGTCCATAGATGCCTGAGTTTCCAGTGCATCCATCACGTCCAGCACGCCCGCGGCCCCAGCAACGCGCGTAGGAGGAAAACAAGCTATGCATTGCAATCAGTAACTGCCACAGAGGGCCCCGCTAAAAAATATTTATACCCCCCCTCCAAACCGCGGCCCCCAATCTTCTTCCCTCAACACCACGCTTTCTTGAATCACAACAACAACACTTGATCATCAAAGCCTCACTTCTATCACTTATCTATCCGCACTTCATCTTATCTTCCTTATATCATCGCTTATTCATCGTCATAGTAGCTGATAGTTATTATCCATCCACTATCGCGACGATGCAGACGTCGGCGTCGTTTCCTTCTGCCCTAGGCAGTCGGATCTCCAACTTTTTGCGCGGTCAACGACCCGATACACGTAAGTCATCTACCTTCCCTGCCTTTCATCATCCTTTGAGAGATATCTCTTCTCACTTACGCGTTTACAGATGATGCTGAATCCAACAACAACACCAACATGTTGTCGCATACTCTGAAGTCCGCCAAGGCTGACCTGCGAAGTAAGTGATGACTCCAAATGCACGCGACTTTATCGCTTTGATGGCACGCTGACCTATATGATAAGAGCGATTCACTCTTTCGAAGGATAAGTCCTGGACGCGTCTCGATGGTAAGTCATTTCATCTCTGTCATCCCCCTTGGCCCCCCTAACCCACTTCGCAACAGAGTCAAAGCCTTTGGTCTCTTCCGAAGGAACAATTTCTTCGAAGTCTACAAAGCGTTCTCTTCTGAACACTATCTTTGACACCAAGTCTGGACGCAAGCTCCACAAGCGGGCGCGTTCCGATCCCACTCCCCAGGGTGATGGCACTGATCAGCTTCCTGAGCTCGAGCTGGTCCTTCAGCCCTACGAAGACGCCAGAGTCTTCAGTGTTGGTACAAACCAAGCTCTTGATGCCGTCTACACAGCCACTGTAAGCTCTCGTGAGTATTACACTTGCACGAGCGGTTCGTATGACACTTCGTACGAGATTGACGAGTGGTCGATCTCTGATCACGGCACCGTCCTCATTCGACGCCCAGCGGGCTTTCACCCCACGCGATCCCCTTCACTCACGAGTTGTGCCACTCACTGTACCATCTACGAAGAGACCCCTACCCCAGAGACTGAGGCAGAGTGTGTCTCTGACGTCGGCGTTGCCCCTTTCGACGATCTCATTGGATCGGTCAACAAAGAACTCCCAGTTTCTTTGAACCCAACACAGATTGTACACACTGAGGCCTAGAATGCCGAAGTGCAAGTTCATGAGAATGTCGCGGATAACCTCATTTCCGACAGTGATGCTCACGACAATGAGCCCACCCACCCTGTCCAGGAATCGTCTGGCACCCACAACACCAACGTGGGAATCACTGACAACAACCTTCGGGCGGGTTTCACCCAGCCAGTTTCCATGGCTCAGATCAACCGAACGATGTCGAAGGTCATCAATGGTCGAACTAAGAAGAACATCATCCTCCGTCCTATCAAGGAGCTCCGTCGCATGCGCAAGGTTGTCTCGGGATCTTCTAAGAAGATCCGAAAGACTGAGCACGATGCTCGCCGACTTTTCCTCGCTGCTAACAACGCGACCACTACGACTACTGTTGATGAACGTGACAACGCGACTCACACTCATGAGAGGCAAGTCCCCCTTTGATGACATTCACTTGGGTCACTTGAAGCTAACACTTGACAACAGCATTGCTGAGCTTCATGAGAATGATCGTGATGCCATTGACGGCACTCATGTTGATGATGATGCCATGAACCAATCTCATGCCGGTGAAGAGCCATTCCACCAGAGATCTGCTCATGAGTCCGATGACACCGAAAGCATCGACTCCATCCAAAACAACCTTGATCAGTGCAACGTGATCCTCGCTGCCTACCAAGGCGAATACAACCAACTCCAGCGTACTCACTCGACGCACACTGATGATCTCCCTGACACCATTCGAGGTGAGTATCCGCCCTGACCCCAGCACAACACATGCAGATTGCCTAACTCACATCTTGCAGGTACCAATGATGCTGAGTCTAACGACGACAAGACCAACGTCAACGATCCTCGCCCTGAGCTCAAGAACCTCGAGTTCGCTGCGGAGAAGGCGGCTCTTGAGCCGTACGCGCAGGCCTGTAACCACTGGGGAGACCCCAGCATCAACCCTGATACTCTGCGACAGGTGAGAGACGCTTCCTGCCAACTGACCCAAGCTCCCCCCTTTTGATTGGGTTGCTAACACATCCGCTTGCAGGGATATGATCAGCACCTCGAAGCTCTGAATCGAACCCAATCTCGCAAGTTCGTCAACAATTGGGTTCAGGACAACACTGACCGCTTTGCCGGCACGAAGTCCGCGGACGCCCAACTCCCGCCTACCAACCCACCTGAGCAGAACACTACTGACGCTCAGAACATTGATCGTGATCTTGACTCACAGGACGAGCTGGCAGAGGCTATGTATCATCCTCAGGCTCGCCACGTTGCTGGACTTCACCCACACGAGGCCATTGACGAGCATCACCGGCTCAAGAGTTCTCTTGGTCACAGAAATGATGAGGAGACTAGGCTTGACCGAGACATAGATCAAGCACGAGAGCGCATTGACGCACGCAGCGCCCAACTTGAGCATTTCTATGCTCTCATACGCCAACTCAATGAGCAGAACGAGGCCAAGGCCGCCCTCCGACGTGAGGCAATCTACCGCAAAGTCTCGCAAACCCTGAAGACCATTGGAGCTGAGCTTACCCAAGCTATGGCTCGCTGCGAGGAGAAGCGCGAGCTCTACCGCGAGCTTCTCTATCGTGAGAAGGCTCTTGTCGAGGCAGTTCAAGACGAGGCACGACACCTCGGTCTTGGTAACCATACTCCTAACGAACTCGTGTGGGCAGTTGAGCAACTCGTCGCTGGTGACAGCCTCGAGTATGTTGAGGAGTCTCTGAACTCTTGTTTCTGAGCGGGCTCTTGTGACAGCTTAGCTCTACTCACGGATGAAGGAGATCATCTTGACAACAAACAACAACAACAACAACAACAAAACATGAGCTGCCGACTCGAACCTTTTGATCCGACTCCACGACACCATATCACATACATACTGAAAAACAGTCTGGATTTCTACAACCTCTCCACATCGATTCTTACACAAACGCAAACAACTTTTCTCCTCCATCATCAGAGAAGAAGAGTCTTACCCAGAGATCCCCTTGAAGGGACACACAACAAGACCCAACACATCATCGTCACGACACGGATATTACTGCTCGCTGAAGGAACAGCTTGAGCACAGTCACTGACGAGAACATCACACTTTGTCTTTTTCACTGATTTCACTGCGAGTTCTTTCCTCATCTTTCTTCTCCTCTACTCATCTACACTCGACAAGAGTTTTCGGTCACACGACCCGGGCAGACTACACTGCACCATCGGATAGGGAGGTTCTATTTTCACATTGCATCGCGATCTTGTTTTTTTTCTTTTACTCTGCGATATCACCGGCATCATAGACATGCACGGCAACGGACTTTCAGGGTTTGTACACATTCAGGGATTATGACATACGGAAAAGGGCAACGGTTTTGTTTGGCATTGTTTTTTTATGGCCCAGATTTATGGCATTTCATGTTTACAGGGAAAAGGGCATTCAGGGAACGGTTTATGATGAATAGGGCAGCCAGGGAAAAAGGCGCCCCGGAAAAGGGTTTATTATGATATTACCGATCCAGGGGGACGATCGAAGACTCTAAAAGAGTATGAATTTATGACTTATGACATCTCAACATCTTGATGACTTTTCTTGTGACCATGAACTGACTCTTTTTCTCCAACTTGATCAAATGTCTTTGTTGTCATCACCATCACAGTGCAATCATCTCAGTCGTAATCATTCCTTATTGTAATCATCTATCTCATTCGGGGTATCATGACAATCCGTGCCCATCAAGCTTCTTGCTGCTTCTTTGTCTCGTGCTCCTCTTCAGAGTCCTCCTGATTCTGCTTTGTTTCTCCATCACCTTCGGCTTCGCCCTCCTTGTCCATGACGTTTTCGAATTGCGACCACAACGCCTCGACCGACGAGAATTCGTTGCCGACCTGCCCAGTCATCAGCTACATGAACTTCAAAAACGACACCCTTCTAAAAGAGTGTAGAGTCAATAAAGAACTTACAGCGATAACAGCCTCCAGGGATCGATTCAGCTTGTTGATGTTGGCGAGCACATGCTCAAAGCTCTGCCCGACCGTTAGTCCCGTCGCATGCCAACAGTACCAGGCGCATACCATGGCAATCTCGCCGATGAGGGCCTCTCGCTGCTGCTCAAAATACGTCTTTTCGTGCCCGCCCATTGCGGACGCAGACCGAGGATTGGAAGCCATCGTCAAAGTTGTCGTTAAAAGGTTGTCGCGTCTTTGTACGAAGCATGCATGATCCAAAGCGCGCCTAGGGTTGGCGGGGTTCAAAACGTAAATAGTGGGGTCGGCTCATGCCCAGCCCAGCTCACCCACGCCAAGTTTCATGACAAAACACCAAAAGCAATCATGACAAGTCCAAGCACTTGAAGCAAGTAGCTAAAGTCAATAATAAAACAATGTTATCAATGTCTAGAAAATGAGCCTACAACTCAAAATGCATACAATGCATACGCAATTCCAGATGGAATAGAACCTTGGCCACCAATCCAATCCAATCAATCCATCCTCCCTGTACGCCAAATATCACACATCACGCCTTGCTGGCGGATAATATCTACCTATGTAATCATGCAACTAAAACCTCCAATGGTAAGATCCTTCACCTCCGGTACTGATCCTGGTGCCTATCATACTCGTGTGGCCTCAATCCCCTCATTATATCACGAGGATCTCGTCCATCTCGTGGGTCTCGAGGATCCCGGGCATCTCTCATCTGCATATTTTGCGCCTCGTGGCCTGGGTAACCAGGGCCCCCTGGCGGAGGTGGCCCACGGTTGTCATACCCGCCCACTGGTGTGTAACTCCGACCCGGCATATCTCTAGGATCTCGCGGCGGAGCAGGGCCTGGGGTAGAAGCATACCGTGGGTACGCCTGTGAAGGAGGTGGCACTGGCTCCGGTCCACGACCAGGCGGCGGGTATCGCCCCTGCATTTGATGTTGCTGTGGGGGAAGTCCACCTCCTGAGCTATAATACGGGCCTCCACGTCCATCGTCTCTCATGGGCATGTGGTGAGGCGGTTGCGGTGGTGGCTGTGATGGGGCCCATGATGGAGCAGGCGTCTGAGGCTTGGATGCCGGGTGCTGTGTTGGCCAAGATTGTTGCGACGGCGGCGGTTGGGAAGTGTTCGGGGGCTGTGATGGCCACCCTGTCGCCTGTTGGAGACTGCCTGGCGGCTGTTGGTGAGGTGGCGTTGGCCATCCACCATCACGGCTACTCTGAGGAACCTCTCGCGAGCGAGACGCCGACGGATGTAGCGCGTACTGTCCACCTGGTGATGCAGTGTGAGGGGGAGGAGCTGCGGCACCATATGACGTAGGATACCCCTGGCCTTGATACATCTGGCTGGGTGGACCAGGTGGAGGATAACGATGGCCGCTCTGAGGCGAGTTTGTCCCGCTTTGAGAAGTTGGCTGGTACGGGTTTTGCCTGTAAAAGTCTCTCTCTGCCGCGGCAGCCTCAACTGAGACCCCGATTGAAGCCCTCGAAGCTCCCATGTGCTGGGGCTGAGGAGAATCTGTATAGGTGGGCTTGAGTGAAGGCATCGCTGAGGCTCCTCCTGATGGTGCTCTTCCATAAGGTGAGTATGGCTCCGGCTCCCGACGCATCTGCGAAGGCGCTGGCCCCGGCCCAGGGAGAGGGCGGCCCATGACTGGAGGTGGTGGTGTAGGTGAAGGCCTCATAGGCGTGCTAGCTACATCGCTGATGCGCTTGGGCGCTGCCGGTGGAGGATCATCGTTGAGCAGCGAAGAAATATTAAATCCTCCCTTACGAGGCTCTGATGGACGAGGAGGTGCCGCCACTGGAGTTGGGGTCCCTGCCTGAGGCGTTGTTGAGCCGTAACCCTCCTGCAGCGAGCCAGATGACGGCCTGTGTTGAAGTGACGAAACGGGCCGGCTGGTGGGCGTTCCCATCTGAGGAGACCGGACCTGCGGCTGCTCGCTGAGCAAATTCCTCACAGGCTGCGCAGGAGGCTGCTGCTGTGGCGGTTGCTGTTGCACAGGCGGAGGAGCATATGTCGGAGGTCGGCCTACCTCTTGCGGTGGTGGTCTCGCAAGAGGTTGACCACCAAGACTTCCTTGCTGTCGATGGCCAAACTGCTCGTAGTGATGCGGTGGAGGGGCGACTTCCGGTTCTTGCTTAACCCGCAATGTCTGCCGCTCCGACTGCTGGCGCGCCATCTCTCTCTCCCTCTCCCGTTCTCTTTCTCGTTGTTCCCTCTCCTGCCGCTCACGCATCTGCATTTCTGCCTTCTGCCGCTCGATTTGAGCGTTGTGCTGTTCAAATATGGCATCCGTCCGTGTCGGCTGCAGGGGCGGTTGTGCTGCAGCCAAAGGTCGCTCGCGTGGCTCTGCAACGGGAGGGCCAGAGGGCGCCTTTGGAGGAAGCGGCACTCGCTGGCCTTGTTCACGCTCTCGCTCGGGGAACCCAAACTGCCGCACAGGAGCTCGTAGAGGTCGTGCGCTAGGTGACATTGCCTGAGAGACAGGCTGGGTGGCAACAGGGTGTTGTTGCATCGCCAAGGGCGGTGCTGGTGGTTGAACAAGAGGTTGCTGCACAGGAGCCTGAGCAATGGGCACACCATAGTTGGAGAACGGCTGGCCTCGAGTAGCTTGAGCAGCCGCCTCCATCTTGGCGGCTTGGACTGCTTCGTTGTGAAGCTCGACACCAGGAGCAACGGCAAGAGGTCGAGACGCCGCAGCTGAGTTGTCGTATCTTCTCCCACGACCTCCCTGTGATGGCTGAGGAGGATCAGGCAGCTTCTCGCCACGGTTCTTCTTCCTGTCGGCCTCTTGAACGATCGTCTCCCATTCAGCCTTGCCTTGATCCTTTTGGCGGACAAAGTAGTTTTTGACCTATTTCAAATATTAGCATGCATCAACAAGTGTGACTCAAACATGTGGAACTTACCATGACAGCGGTCTTGGACCCCATGTGGGCCGCGATCCCAGTCCAGTCAGATCCAAATGAGCGCAGTAGGTGTGGGAAGTCATTAGATTCAGACACACTCCAGTAACTCGATGCTTGGGTCGGCGCCTTGCGCTCTGGCTGAGGCTGGGCCAGGTTGAATGTGGTAATGGCCGGCTGGGGTGGAGGCTCGGGTCGAAGCGAAGGCGCTGCCATGACCTCCGAGATTGAAGAGGCAGCAATAGGCTGAGGGCGATCCATGGTCTGTATGGGCGGCTGCTGTTGAACTGGGAATGGCGGTTGTATACCCGACGGCTGTTGCTCGAATTGAGTGGGGAGGCGATGAACCTCGGCTGGCGCAGGGGGTTGTGTCTCCGTGTTGAGGGCTCTCGAGTTGGACCTTGAGCGGCCCTTTCCGGGGGCTGGAGCTGCAGCCAACGTTTGGTTCGTCTTGTGCGCTTTCGCATCTTTGTCCTTAGCTTTGCGTCCGCGCTTCCTCCCATCAACCTTCTCTGGATGGTCGCCCTTAGCCGACGCTCCACGTCTGCCAGGCGTGGCGGAAGGTGTCGAGTTGTCTGTGTCCACAGCTGGTTGTTCGAAGCCCCATGTTGGTGCAGCGGCTCGCCTAGGCCGTCTTCTCTCTCCGTTTTCTCCAGTCTCGTGGTTCTCCTCCGTCTCGCCCTCGGCGTTGCCAAGTTCAGAAACGAGTGCACTAGATCGCTGCTTGCCTCGGCCACCCTTCTTGCGCCTCCTGGGTTGCTTCTTGAGTTTCTCCTTCAGGTTCAGGTCCTTCTTGTTCATGTAGTAATACTGAATGCAAGCGGAAAAGTCGCGATGAGGGATGCCATCCGCCACTCTGCCCCATTGCTTTGGTGCCTCCAAGTATCGCTTCTCGAATAACCCGGCTTCCTCTTCAGAAAAGTTGTTGACAGGCGGAAGTACGCGCCATGCTGCCACGAGCCTGTCGACAGGCGTGAAACCAGAATGATCGAGGTATTTGATGTTGTCCTTCTCTTCTTGAGTCCAAATCATATCAGGTATAACGGCGTCCTTGTCGGTACGATATTTTTCCTGTTGCATGCGGAGCTCCCGTTCCTTTCTCTCCTCGTCCTCTCTCATAGATGCCTGTAGAACCCGCTCCAAGTCTCGTTCGGTCGCAAAACGACGACCACGGCCGCTGCCCTCATGCTTGGGCTCCGGGGTCACCGCGCCAGTTGCTTCAGCAGTCGAAGTGGAGAATTTGCCTCGACTCTTCACCGCGGCTGGATCATTCGATGCTGTAAAATCCAGATACCGCACATAATTATCGGCGTACCTCTTGCGGTCGCGATCTTGCTCGGCAGTCTTTTCCAGGTGCAGCCTATCCAGGTGTTCCATGACAAAATCATAAATGCCAGGGTCCGAGTCCAGAGAGCGCATGAATTCCCTGTCTTCGTGCCATGGCTGGCAGCCAAAGTCGGGAAGGCTGTCGATCGGGGGCGTGCTCATACACTGGCGGATGGCGCTGATGTTCATGAATGAATCATCTTCAGACTCTGTCTCATCGTCATCAACTTGAGATGGTGTACTGGGAGGTTTTGATCCCGTCTCAGTTGTTTGAAGAACAGCATTAGGAGAGGGAACAGCGATAGGCACAGGTTCAACTGCTAGGTGCTCATTAGAAGTTGCCTCGGGCTTCTCGACGGGCTTCTCGATCGGCGCTTCGCTAGGGTTTTCTGCAACTTCATCGCTCGGGTTTTGGAGTTGAGCCTCGATCGCCTTCTCAGTAGGAGGCTCACTTGGCCTGCTATCCATGGGCTTCTCGGCAGTTACTTCAACCTGCTCCTCGCGGGGGGTCTCGCGAAGCGTCTCGTTTGGTTTCTCTAGCTCAGGGGCCGGCACCTCAGCCGGTTTGGTGGCCTCATCTTCCTTCGCAGCTTCTTCCGCAGTAGGCAGGGCTGTTGCAGGAGCCACCGGGGCCATTTCGGCAGTTGGCATGGTGGTGTCCTCCATCTTCGGTTCGGGCTCAGGTTGTGGTTCGGGTTGAGCTTCAGGCTCAGGCACGGGCGCAGGCGGCGTGGATTCCTTCACGGGCTGTTCGGGGGCCTCTTCGTGAGGCTCTTCAATCGTCTTGTCGGCGGGTTTCTCGACAGTAGCTTCGGCAGTTGTCTCACTCGTCTTGTCGATAATCATCTCGTCAGGCTTTTCGACAGGCTTCTCAACAGGCTCCTCCTCAATGGCCTTTTCGCTTGGCTTTTCGTCCAGCTGCTCGCTCGGCTTTTCGTTAGGCTTCTCGATGGGCATTTCGGTGGGCTTCTCAATGGGCTTTTCGATGAGCTTTTCGCTGGGCTCTTTGGCAGGTTCAGGCGCCACGGGCGTAGGATCGCTCTCTGCCATAGGAATATCCACGGTTTCCGCAAGCGGTTCTTTGGGCTTTTCCACACTGGCGGGGGCTTCGGGCTCATGTTCTGGCTGTGCTGGTGGTTCTGGAGTAGCCTTTGACGCAACAACAGCGTCGGTCATCTCTATGTCCTGTTCTGGTTGCTGATCAACGGGCGCAGGCTCCTCGACCTTCTCGACAACAGGCTGATTCACTGCTTCCGGTAGTTCCTCCACCATCTTCATCAGTCCTTCGCCCTCACTGACTATCTTCACCATTGCTCCATGTGACAAGGCCGCAAACCGGGCCATAATCTGTGTGGGAAGCTTGGGTTTCTCTAGCTTGCTGAGCTCAGCCTCGGTCTTTGCAATCTCCATGGCAAAATAATCCGCCATGTCTTCGTCATCGTCGGACTCGGAGTTTTGTTCAGGAGGCGCTGTTTTCGGTGGCAGTGCGAATCTCACAACTGGAACGACGGGAAACTTGCGTTTTCGCTTGGGTGCTTGCTTAGGCGGTTCTCTCGACTCTCTCATGCGCTGCTCGGGAGGTTGACCGAACCTGGGAATACTGTCGGTTGTCGGTGATGGAATAGGTCCACCACGATGAGAATCCCTGGGAGCACTAGGAGCGTTAGTTGGCCGAGCATCCCTGTCCATTGAAGCTCTCGCAGATTGAGACTCTCGCTCGGACCGGACCGTAATCTCTCCTGGTTCCGCGCTGTAATTTGATCTTGCTCGGTTGTCGATGGCCGAGTAATGCGAGTCAGACTTGGCATCACTACTACGCGGTCGCCTGTCGTCATCGTGATAATGGTCATACTGTGAGCTGTCGCGTCGGAGTGGTGGTCGTTGCTGGACAAAGCTCGGGGATCTCATCATCTTCGGGGAGTCGGGAGCCTTCTTCAGATTCGGGTTGATCCATTGCTTGCTGGACGGCCTTGGTGGTGGTGGTTGCTGAGCTCGGGGTCCAACTGGGATCGGAGGGCTATCGTGCAGTGATTTAGCTAGTCCAACTGGGGGCATTGGTGGCTCATGCCCAGCCGAGGGAGGTCGATCGTTGAAAGCTCGAGGGGCGGTAGGAGGAACCTTGACCGCAGCACTTGCTGAGACATAGCCCTCTCCAACACTCAGAGCGCGACTCGGAACGGAACCAAAAGCGGGAGCTGAAGGAGCAACGGGTGGTGGCGAAACCTCTTTACTAGGAGGGCCAGAGTCGTGACCGGCATTCGCGCGTGCTTCCAGCTTGTTTCGAAAGAGTTCACGGTCTCGAGGGTCGCGGTCATCTCGAATATCGCGTCGGGTTTCCGGGTCAGCGTATCGGTCCATTCGATCCATGCGGTCCCTTTCCTCGCGTTCCCGACCCCAGCGGCCCTCTTGAGACCTGCTTCGTGGGTAGCGATCCCCTCTGTCGTCCATATAAGGTCCTCTACCCCTCCCTCGGTCTGCAGACCAGTCACCTCTTCCTCTACCACGTCCACGATGAAATCCACCGCCACGGGGATACGGCGACATGCCGAACTGAGGGTCGGACGAAGAGGATCCTGCTGAAGGAGGTCCACCATCGCGAGAACCTCTCCGAGACCTATCAGCGTCGACTCCAAGCGGTCCATCTCGATCTCGATCCCGGAAGTCTCGGTTTGGTGACCTCGCACGGCCAATGGGGGAGCGACGTGACCTGAAATCCCTAGCATCGCGCCAATCTCTGTCCCTTTCGCGATCGCGATCACGCTCGCGGCTTCTGTCGTCACGGTAGCGATCCCGGAAATCCATGTCCCTATCCCGTCCACGGTCCCTACTCTCATCTCGCGTTGACCATCCACGTCCTCTACCACGTCCGCGGCCTCCTCGGAAATCACCCCCAAATCCTCCACCACGAGGACCACTAGGCGCATCGATTAGAGCTTTGGGGCCACGAGGAGGCTCCCTCCTCAGAGGGTCACCGAATGAGTCGCGATTGGGAGGAAAGCCGCCATTGTTGGACCGAACCTCGGAAGGGCGTCGCCTGTCGTTGTCACCGTACTGCGAGGCCCTATCGAAACGGTCAGGTGAGCGGTCGCGTGGCGATCGCGATCGCTCGTATCTGGAATATCTTGACGCCCTAGCATAATAATTAGTATTGGATGATCGGGGTGACGATGAACGACTAAATCCCCGATTCCCAGCATCGATAAAGCGTCTCCGGGGCATCTGGACAAGACGCGGTACGCTTTTCGCTGATGAGGTCGAAGAAAGCCGTAGAATGGTGCAGGCGGAGACGGCGAGGGTACAAACATTGCGCGGCGACCGGGTCGCGGAGACCCAAATTAAAAGGCCAGAGAGGTTATTATCAGCCCATGCACCTGAGAAAAAGTCGGTACGAGGTGAAGTGAGGTGGCCAAAGTGTGTTGATGAGACGGGCCGGCAAGGTTGAAACGTGGTCGAGAAGTGTTTCTGCCTCTGAACACGACAGGCCTTGGTGGAACCTCGAAGCCTCAAAGGTCTGGCTGCCCGTGTTGGCTCCGCAGAAGGGCGCGTCAGCCACTAAAGGAGAGTTCCGGAGCAGCTAAAACGAATGGTGAAGTCGCCGATAGGTCGTCAGCCGAGTATCTGAGCTCGATACGACAAACGAAAGCGACATGAAAGACGCAGGGCGACGGATGGAGATGCTCAACCAAATGGCGTTTTGAAGGTTGCAAGATTGAAGATGGGTCGCAGCCTCAGCCCGAGCCTGCGCCTGCTGCAAAATGAACAGCGTCGCGCGTGGCGCTTAGCCGAGGGGGGACCCAGACTGGGGGTAGGGGACCGTAGAGGGCCTTGAAATGGAAAGTCTGAACCAAAACTGCCGCGAGAGGCTAGTCCTAAAACGGGAGTGTCCAAATGTCTCGCCGAGCGCGTTACATGCACGCCCGCCCATTGACTGCCCGCCGGTGGGTCCCCGCCGGTTGTATGCGGAGCCGGGACGGAGAGGAGTCATGAAAAATGAAGGAAAAACGGCCGACGACCCATTTATGACCGGGTCACGTTTTGTTCGACTGACTGCGATACTTTGACATTCTTTTAAAGTTCTCTTGTCTATTCTCACTCATACTCACGAACACGGTTCACGACTTACGACTCACGAATCCCCCTCACTCAACTTATCATGGCCTCCAACGATCATGCGCCCCCGGCATCAGTGGCCGCTGCCGTCCTGGTAAAGTCGGAGGAGATGCCCAAGGACGCCCAAAAAGTCGAGGAGCTCGACTTCAACAAGCTCAAGGGCCCCATCACGGCCGAGGATCTCTTTGAGGGAATGCGTCACATGGGTTTCCAGGCTTCGTCCATGTGCGAGGCCGTGAGGATCATCAACGACATGGTTAGCTCCACCTTTTATGGTTTTACAAGAGAAGAATACACCATGATTTAAGATTGTGTGGGCAAGAGAAGGGAGACTTTTGACTGACTGCTCATATAACTTCAGCGTGCTTGGCGAGACCCAGAGACGGGTGACAAGACCACCATCTTCCTGGGCTACACGTCCAACCTCATCTCATCCGGCCTTCGAGGCGTCCTTCGCTGGCTCGTCGAGCATAACCACGTATCGTGCATCGTCACCACCGCCGGTGGTATCGAAGAAGACTTTATCAAGTGTCTGGGCGACACCTACGTCGGCTCATTCAGCACACCTGGCGCCGACCTCCGCAAGAAGGGCCTCAACCGTATCGGCAACCTAGTGGTGCCCAACGCAAACTACTGTGCCTTTGAGGACTGGGTTGTTCCCATCCTTGACAAAATGCTTGAGGAGCAAGAGGCTAGCAAGGGGACTGACAACGAGATCAACTGGACGCCGTCCAAGGTCATCCACCGCTTGGGTAAGGAGATCAACGATGAGAGATCCGTCTACTACTGGGCATACAAGAACAACATCCCCGTATTTTGCCCAGCCATCACCGACGGCAGCCTTGGCGACATGCTCTATTTCCACACCTTCAAGGCCTCACCCCTACAGCTCAAGATCGATCTTGTTGAGGACATTCGTCGCATCAACACAATCTCTGTCCGCGCGAAGCGGGCCGGTATGATCATTCTCGGTGGCGGTGTTGTCAAGCATCACATTGCTAACGCATGCTTGATGCGTAATGGTGCTGAGTCGGCCGTTTACATCAACACTGCACAAGAGTTTGACGGTAGTGATGCCGGTGCGAGACCGGATGAGGCTGTTTCGTGGGGTAAAATCAAGATCGGTGCCGATAATGTGAAGGTCAGTAGAAATTTGTTGCGTTTACTGGCATTTCGATCGTCAACAACTAACTGGTTGTCTCTAGGTTTACATGGAGGCGACGGCTTGTTTCCCCTTCATCGTAGCCAACACCTTTGCCAAGGATATTGGCAAATCGGCAGAGAAGTGAACATGACATGGACAATTAAACGAAAACTGTGTTTAGAAGTAGACTTCTGGGGTGATAGAACTGCAAAATAGTACATCACCAATACAACATAGAGATGGTTTGTGCAATTTGATGTTATTCTGATGCTACTCTGAAGGCTACTCATAGGTTTGCTACTTGGTCAACTAGTAGTAAACAACAAACAATGAGGCCCATGGTGCATCCGCTCGCCAATCCAGCGTCATATCCGAATCGATTCAGTGTAAATCTAATCATCAAGTAGTCATAAGTCGTAAGGTGCAAGTTGCGTCTAGGCGGCGACATCGAGCTTGGTCTTCTTCGCCTGAGGCTCCTCGTTGTCGTCCTCGGTCTCGTCGTTCAGAGGTCGCTTGTTGGTACCAGAAGTCTCCTCTTCAGCCTGCTCTTCGGCATCCTTCTTGGCCTTTTCGGCAGCAGCAGCGGCAGCCCGTTCGGCCTTCTCCTTGGCAATCTGGCCTCGTGGGCGGTATCGACGCTTGTTGGCCTGGCGGCGTTCCTCCTTGAGTCTAGCGATCTCGGCTTCTTCCTCCTGCTGCTGAAGAATCTTGAGGGGATCGATTCGCTGGCGTCCCATGGCTCTGACGGCGGCCTGGTTTTCTTCAAGGCGAGGCCAGGGGTTGGCGAGACCACCACGTCGGGTCATCATCCAGTTGACGACGTCGAGGCCATCAACGGAGCCGTCAGGGCGCTGGACGGCCTCACATCCCTGGCGCCAGAGGGCGATGCCAGAGGGATCAGGGTTGGTGATGGGGCATGGGGGCCAGTTATCAGACATGTCGCTGTTGCGTCGCTTCGTGGTCTTGGTCTTGGCGGCAGCAGCAGGCTTCTTCTTCTTCTTGTCGGAAGAGGTGTTTGGAGAAGGGTTCTTGGACAGCTTCTGCTCGGGGGAAGAGGAGGAGTTGGACTTGTTTGCGCTGACGGGAGAAATAGTTAGGGAGCTTTCCTCCGGAATTGTTTGGTGCTTCATGGCGGCCAAAATAGCAGCTGTGTCGAGAACCTCTTGATCGTCGGAGATGGGCGACTTTGAGCTTGAAGAGGGTGATGATCGAGAACCGCGAGGTAGAAGCTTAATTCCTATGATGTATGATGAGCGATGGTTGTGATGTGATGAAGGAGAGCGGGAGACTTACGGATTCTAGGGCGGTCGTTGTTGCCGTGGGCGGCAGCGATGTCGTTGTTGCCGGCCATTTTCGATAGAAATGCAGAAGATAGCAGTAGCTATGTCTTCGGAAGGCAGATTGTTGGTAGCTGCGTATCACGGTCGCAGGCTCGTCGAAGCAAAGTCAACACGGGGTTGATGCGGATGATATCGAGAAGATGATGAGGGTAACGATGAACACCAGGGAATCTTCGCTTTCTCGGATGCCCAAAGAGTAATGAAACGCTGAATATCGATTCCTGCGAGCTATGAAGATGATAGCGAAAGGTGTAGAAAGTAGAGACGAAGATGCAGAAGTGCGAGATGCAGCGATGTGGTGAGGATGGAAAGGCCCCAGGGCAGCGAACGCGTGCAGTCAGTGTGTACGGGCGACAATAGGGTCGATTCCTATTGACCCAAAAGGGAAGATTAAGGTCAAACAAATGCCCGTTTCTGGACTTGTCGGTAGAGGTGGTCTGCCAGTGTCGACAGCTGTCAGGGTGTGAGACGGCCGGCAGATGTTCGTGAACTCGAGATGAACAGAACAGGATCTTTCAGGATGTGTACGAAAGAGGAAGATTAAATCACAACTGGATGAAAGCACGAAAAGGGATAATAGCTTGTTGCGAGCATCAAGGTAAACAACAGTGCTGCCTTGGTTGCTGTGGTGCGAAATGAAGCTTTTCATATGTGGTTGAGTTCAACTTTATTGCATACTGCGATCCCTATCGAATCTCTACAAAGTTTTCAATGTGTTTGAGAATCCCAACAGTCCTTACTCCTCCCCAATAGTCTGTTTGAATTCGGCCAGTGCAGATGCCCAAGTTGCTGCACCATCCCCCTCGGCCCAGGAGGCCACCTGCGGGATGCCCTCCAGATCGTCCTTCATGTGATCTTCAGTCGTTGTTCCATCCAATATCGTGACCCCTTCGAGACCAAGGACCAAGGCGTAGTATGCAGGCACTTGTGGAACTCCTGCTCCTTCTGCAACTGTCTTGACCGGCTTGGATGCTGCGAGGCGTGGGTTTGCACTGAAGGTCCAGAATGACTGGAAGACGATACTTTGCTGTCTACAATAAGCTCGGAGCTCTGTCTCAAATCCCGTGTCCCGATAGAAGCGGTTCTGCACGACACTTGGTTTGATGGTGGCTGCATCGTTGAGAGCCTGGAGGACGCGAAGGCTGGTGTTGGATATACCCAGGTTGCGGATCTTGTGGGGGACATAGGTTTCAAGCGTCTTCCACGCAGTGACAGTTTCTTCAATGGTTTGGAGAGGACTGTGCAAGAGTACACTGTCAAGGTACGGCTCCTGGCCTTCAATGGTGAAGAAGGCTAGCGATGACTGAACCGACTGGTGAACCTTGTCGACCAGGGGTGCGTTGAGATCATAGGGGGCATCTTCGCCCTGGTTTCCTGGTGGGGAGAACTTGGTTTGAATCTATAAACTGCGTTAGCGACTATATATCTATTGAGTTTAAGCATAGGTGGCGTACGAAGAGAGCATCACGAGTGATGATGCCATCGCCAACGGCCCTCTGGACGCCTTGACCCACGCCCTTTTCATTGTAGTGCTTGGGCTGCCCAGCCGTGTCAATTCCTCTGAACCCATTCTTGAGAGCAGTGTAGACAAGATCTGCGCTGCGGTCTTTTTTCCAAGCAGTGCCATAGACGAGCTTCGGCAAAGTGGTGGAGGAGCCTTTGAGGCTGAGGTCCTTTGCTAGCTTGGCGGCCATTGTGGATGAACGTTTACTCTACTTTCCGGGTGGCGGCTTCAGATGGCAATTATCAGATCTTTCCTGTTGGTGTGAACCGTGTTCAAAATATGTCTCAGGCTGAGCGAGGTTGTCAGAGTTGAGAGTGTTAGTACCAACACCTTGAGCCTCAGCCCAATACAGTTGCTGGCGTTGCACAATCACAATGAGTGGCCAATCGTATGTCTAATCACAAGACGCCCCATATTAAACGCCCAGTTGATCATCACAAGTTAAAGAAGTAAACACAGAGACTTTCATATCTTGCCATTGTCTGCTCAAGCCGAGATAGGGTTGTTCGAAACGATGATGTCTGTTCTACGCATGTTCCACCCCAACAACGAAACTTGGACAATTCCAAGTGAAAAATAGCTCGGGAAAGCTAGTAGCGAGCTGAGCTGGGTTGCCCACCTTTTCTAGTAACAGCAAGCGCCCCCAAGATGACGTCGGAGATGCGGAGTGATATCCGTACACTACACACAAGAAGCCCCACCTCGGACGAAGCTCGCGCGGGGTTCTTCGCGGGGCAGACACCGGGCAGCGAATGTCCAAGGGGAAACCCGTAAATCCCATCATTTGGTCAGTTGATAGACAGCTTGAACAAGACCTGAGTCACACCGACCCGGTTAAATATTCTGCTGATTTGGTAAGCAAGCTGAAGAGTCGGGACTGGTTTTCCGGCGATACTAGCCTAAACGGGTGTGCGACGCCATCGGCCGGACATGCTCAGTGAAGCAATTCCGAGTCGTCCTCCCCCACCATGACAGCGACGGGGAAGCTACTGGACATTGATTTCTGTTACCCCGCCAGAGCTGCAGCTTCAGGATAAATAAGACCCTCTTTACTCACGTCACTTTACGTGCCTCCTCTGCGATACATCTCTGCTCCTCTTCCTGCAAGCAACATCGTGAAGAAACGCATCTCTTGTTACAATGGCTTCCACTCCCTACACAGTCCGATGGGGCATCTTAGCCACCGGTGGCATCGCCGAGCGTGAGCTACACCACTTCTCTACCAACATACAGCCAACTTGCTAACTCTCCGCGACAGACTTTTGCAAGGATCTCCTCACTGATCCTGCCATTCGAGATGTAACCGACGTGCGCCACGAGATTGTTGCTGTCTCCTCGTCCTCTTCTGCTGCTCGAGCCGGCGAGTTCATCAAGAAGATTGACGGTCCCTCCTCCGCTGCCCTCTACGGCTCATACGCTGAGCTCGTCGCCGACCCCAATGTCGACATCATCTACGTTGCTACACCGCACAGCCACCACTTCCAGAATGCCATGCTTGCCATCCAGGCTGGCAAGAATGTTCTCTGCGAGAAGGCCCTCACTGTGACTGCTTCCCAGACCAAGAAGCTTGTCGAGGCCGCCAAGGCCAAGAACGTTTTCTTCATGGAGGCTGTCTGGACACGATACTTCCCCCTCAGCATCAAGGTGCGAGAGTTGATTCAGTCGGGCGCCATTGGCACCGTCTACAGAACCTTTGGTAAGCCAGCTTTACCTTGGCCACTCTTAGCCACGACTCGGTTGGACATAACTAACTAATACTTTCAGCCGATCTCTCCTTCGGCAAAGACATCGGTAACGGCAAGGTCGACTTTGACGACTCTCACCGAATGGTCAACCCTGACCTTGCCGGCGGTGCCCTGCTCGATCTCGGCATCTACTCCTTGACCTGGGTCTTCCAGTCTCTGTACCACGTCCAGCCCGAGGCCGAAAAGGAGGCCCCCAACGTTGTGGCCGCCATCAACAAGTACCACACCGGTGCGGACGAGACGACAAGCATCATCTGCCAGTTCCCCAAGCACAAGACCATGGGCATCGCCACCACAAGTCTGCGCATAGGCACCGACCTCGACGGCAACTACACCGGCGGTCCCGCCATCCGCATTCAGGGCACCAAGGGCGAGATTCAGGTGACGGGTCCTGCGTACCGGCCGACAGAGTACAAGGTGATCAAGAAAGATGGCAACGGCAAGATTGAGGTGGTTGCCTGCCCGATTCCCCAGGACCCCAAGCGGGACAACTGGGGACACGGCATGTTCTGGGAAGCCGACGAGTGCGCCCGATGCCTACGCGACGGCAAGAAGGAGAGCCCCTCGATTCCTTGGTCCGAGAGCATCGTCATCATGGAGACTATGGAGAGCGCTCTCAAGCAGGGCGGCGTGACGTATCCCGAGTTGATCTCCACTGACGTCTTTGACGCCAACAGCCCCCTCAACAAGGGCAGGAGTTAGAGGAAGGCTATGAGGTCCACGCTTTAATGAAGAAACGTAAAAAGGTTAGAGTGGGAATATGCTGGGGCATTAGGTAGTGAGCCTGTAATGAGCGAGGCATTGAATATTACCTTGGTTATCATCATGAATAAGACAAGCACCTTGCACAATATGCACAGGCTAAGCAGCCCGGGGTTGGGCTATGCCGGCGCTACAAGCGGATGACCGAGATGGATGGTTCATGTCAGATATCCATGGCTAGGTTGACAGGGCTAAGGAAGAAGGGCGCTTCGAGAACAACAGCGACAGGGCAGGCATCTGACCATGATGCGTTCATCAAAGCGCCCTCCTTCCTAGCTCGCAAAAAAAAAAAGAAGGCTGGCCCGGTGTTGTGTTGTTGATTCATTACTCGTTTCAAGCCTGTGCGTAGATTCCCACGTTGCATTGACCCTGTCTCTTCAGGCGCAAGGATGGCTCAAGGACCGCGTGGCTCCCTCGTGGCCCGGACCGGGGAACCATTCCGCATGTGTTCTCGAGTCAGCCAGAGACGGTTCGGTTCGCTTGAAGGAAGAGAGAGAGTCGAGGCTCCAGTCTCAGCCCGGCGGATCGGAGATGACGTGCATCTCTTGCGAGCGGGAGCACCCATGCCCACATCACATCCTCGCTCGGGCCTCAAGAGCAGGCCTCAAATGTCCAAGAAGGGTTTCATCGTGTGTACGAGCGCGATGGAGGGGGGCGGGCGTAGAAGCACGGGAGAAGAGTTCCATCATCCATGGTTCATTTTGATGGACGGCTGGCGGAGTGGCTGATGATCCCCGTGCTTTTCTCCCCTTCCTGCGAATGAGGTGACATGATGTCAAATGGTGATGTGATGAGCAAAAAAGAGAGACAGAGAGATGAGATTGTGGAATGGATATTAATATCGCCCCCCTCCCCTGCCTAACGTTCTCCCCCCTTGCTTTGACTTTGAGAATCATCATGTCCCGAGCCAGGGACCCTGAAAAAGGCAAGTGATGCCTGTGCCTGAGAGCGGAGGCGGATCCGAGGTGTTCGTGACTGGGGGGCCTCGTGAAAAAAGGGGACCATCCATCAACAGGGCAGGGGGTGAACAGACGTTGTTGTTGTAACTCAACTGTCTCTTGTTCATCTCATCACAGCAACAGAGTAAAAAGAACCTTGACCATGTCGACTTCCATCGTTCAACTCGACAACCAACCACCAAGTTACAATAACCACCCCTCTCGCACGGTTCATATAGAGACCTCAACCGTCGAGACTTCTAGAATCATGAAACTATGATAATGTCCTTGTCGCAGAGTCGGTCCATCACGGGCAGGGCCAGATCTTCAACGGAATGCATGTTCCTTCAGCCACGCGGAGCCGCCCCAGACCATTTACTCCACTAATCGGCGGGCCACAACTCACACCTCCGCTAAGGAAAAAAAACACCACCACGCCTGTAAGTTGCAAGAAATTAAACCCCATCTCACCAACACAACACAACCAACAACCATATCAAACTCAAGCCGTTCCTCCAGCTTCCACACGCCCCCCCCCCCTCTTCAGGCTTCTGATAAACAAGGGTCCCTGTTGAAGATATCCCCCAGGAATTATGGCGAGTGGTTCGTCGGCGACGCCGGCTGGCGATCAAGGGAACGGGCCACTCGAGCAACCCAACCCTCAGCATCAACAAGGCGCCCAACCTCAGGAACCATCCGCTACAGAGGTATTCTCACCCTCTGAGGCTGCAGAGGCCCCGGAAACTTACGAGGCTACCCACGTGCACGCCGTCTACGAGGCCATCGCGCCGCACTTCTCAGCTACCCGCCACAAGCCCTGGCCTCGTGTCGCCAGCTTCCTCCAAGACCAGTCGCCCGGCAGCATCGGCCTTGACGTCGGCTGTGGCAACGGCAAGTACCTGCGCGTCAACCCGGCCGTGCACCTGCTAGGCTCCGACCGGAGCCCTGCACTCGTCAAGCTTGCCCGGACCGAGCTACGGCGGCCTCGTGCTGATGGCAAGGACGACGACCCAAGGGTCTCGGATGTCGACGTTGCCGTTGCTGATGGCTTCGCTCTCCCCTACCGGCGAGCCGCCGCCGACTTTGTCATCTGCATCGCTGTAGTGCACCACATGTCCACCCGCGCCCGTCGGCAAGAGGCCGTCGCCGCTCTGCTGGACTGCGTTACCCCCAAGGCCGGCCGCGTGCTCGTCTATGTGTGGGCGCTGGAGCAGGCGTCGAGCCGCCGCGGGTGGGACACGGGCAGCGACCAGGACAGGCTCGTCTCGTGGGTGATGCGCAAGCCAAAGGGTGAGGAGCCGGGCGGCACGTACCAGCGCTACTACCACCTGTACCGCGAGGGTGAGCTCGAGGAGGACGTCGTGGCGGCTGGGGGCAAGGTTGAGGAGAGCGGCTACGAGAGGGACAACTGGTGGGTGGTATGTAGTCGGCCGGCGGCCTGAGACGGCAGAGGAGGTGCTACAATGGGAATCGAGATCGAGTCGGAGCATCCATCCATTACAAGGGTTGGCTCGTAGGCGTTTGATATTCGGATACCTACTCACCGACTTGAAGCCTATTCTTCTCCCCCGAGGCGAGCTCACTCCGCTCCCGCAAACGGATGCTTGCCATACACAACGCATAAAGTAGAAACTGTAACTCGCCGTGACTCGACCATTCTCATCCAAGAGTTTTCTTAAAAAGGTAATACGTAACATGAGTAACTGTACAACACTAAGATATCCACTAGTCTCCCTCTATCCTCGACATAATCTATCAAGACAATAAAAACAACATGCTCTTCCCCTCCTTCTTGGTCAGAGCCTCTCTTTCAACTCAAGACAGATGCTGTGCTGTGCAACAAATAAAAAAGACAACCTTGCATTTTCAACTCCTTTTTTCCAAAGGCCACCCCCTGGCCGAGTCCCCCTGGCCCCAGATGCTTTCCAACCAACAATCCATCCATCCTTCGCTTCCTCTCGAGACGCCTCTGACCCATGCTGAAGAAATGACAAAAACAAAGAATAGAATAAAACAAGGCCGTAGCTAGTAAAAAAGACAAGTCAAAGAATCGAAAACTTTAGAGTCCGACGTTTTTTTCGGGATTTTTCATCAAATCAAGCCATCCTTCCCTTATTCCATCTTATCCCATCCCGTCGTCGGTTGATACCATCCATCTGTAGATATGCTGTTGTGTAAGTCGAATGAATATTCATCTTTATGCCCAAGCCCACTCATTCTTTCCGGTCAACCGGATCCAATAAAAAGAAATCAAGAAACAACACTCCCGGAAGGCAGAGACGAGATCCCCTCTCATGTCGTTCCATGCCGATGCAGCCCATGCAGTCCCTCTTGTCCATACCATCGTAGTGAAACCCATCGTCGCTCGCAGTGACCAAAACACCATCCTTTGCAAAATCAACCCGCAAAGGAAATGCCGATAAAGACCAAGAATTCCAACTCCAGAGTTCGCCCGCTCGTCCCATTGTCAGTCAACATGAACAGAGTAGACTGTCTTATGCCATGCGTCGTCGGTGGTTCGCCTCGTGTTGAAGTCGGTCTGGGCTTGAAGCCCGTCGCTTTGATCCAGCAGATTCCATCGAGTAGCTGGCGAGGCTGGAAAAGAGGGGTCCTTGGCTCGCTGCCGCGATGGATCCAACATTGGGGGCTCCGGCGGGAGTGCTGTATGGGCTGACACCAGTAGTGAGTTCAGCAACACCGGGAAGCATACCCGCACTCCTAGGTGGTGGTTGGTTCTGGATCGGGGCCAGCCCTGGTCCTGGCACGTAGTGAACTTCCTTGGGGTGGTCCGGGCCCATGGCCATTGGAGGAGGAGGCGGCGGAGGGATAGATTCTCGGCGGACAATGGTTCGGCTGCTGGCAACTGGCATCGGGGGTGCTCTGCTGTACATTGCTCGAGGCGAAGGAGCCCCGAGATCACGAGGCATGCTGCCCTGCGACGAGGAGTGGACGTGGCTGCGTGAGGGAGAGCTTCGGTGGCTGTTGTTGCTGTCGACGTTGACGGCGGCTAGGGAGAAGGGGATAACACCTGCTCGTCGAGCCATGTCCGCTTCACCGAGTTGCCAGTGCATGGCCTCGGCTGCTCGCCAGGGAACTGCCATCTCTTCCGCAACCTTGGCCCACATTTCTGGCTTGAATCTGGCTTCATGTTAGCTCTGCCTTGGAACGCGAGGGCCACTCGATGTAGGCTCGCTCCATCCAGTGGTCCGGTGTGGCATGCTTACCTCTCATACAACCGGGCAAGCTTGTTCTTGCGCTCTTCGTCCCATTCGCTTCGTCTCTCGAGGTAGTTCTGGTAGTGTAGGCGGCAGCTTATGGCACTCCGGCCTGGCAGACGCTTGGAGATGTCCTCCCACTTCATGCCACTCCCTCGAAGCTCGATTATGAGTGCATCTTCCTCTGGCGACCACTTGCTCTGCTTCTTGACGGGTTGCTGATCCGTGGCGTGCGCAGGCATGCTTCGCCTGCCAGCGGGCATCTGTGTTGGAGCTACAGGCGGCGGCGCAACAGGCGCAGCGTGCCGGGGCGGGGTGGTTGAGGCCTTGATCGAAGGTGGTTGAGCAACTTGCTGGATTTGGCGAGGCGGAGAGACAGAAGACTCATGCGAGTCCGGGGCCTTGAGGAGAGACACGATATCCACCGTGGCAGTTGGAAAATCCAATCTGCCCACGTGGGGACCGTTGGAATAGGATCGCGGAGTGCGTCCCAGAGAGAGACGGTCCTCCACACCCGCGATGGACGGCAACTCTGCCCGCAGGAGGCAGAGCGGAGACTCGCTCTTGAGTTGGGCCAGCTCGGCGACTTTCCTGGGTTTGTCTAAGTTATGCTGTTGCGGCGGCTCCGAAAAGCCTGGCGTTGTTGTTGGGGGGAGCACCGTTATCAAGGCTTGACGGAACTCCAAGTCTGTTGTCGTTACAATTCAACCCAAAGGAGGATGGTCGTGAAGGTCGGACACGCTAGGAGCTCCGAAGCACTCCGGTAATAAAGGGTTCCTGGATTAGATGTGTCAAGGTGAAAGCCGCGTAGTAATGAGTGCTGCGTAGTGGTGGGCAGCTGGGTTAGGTGTCGGCACAGTTGGGCTCGGTCAGGTACCAGTTGCCTCCAGAAGATGTGAAAAGGAGAAGAACTGTCTCGGGAGGCCGCAGCGATGGCTGTTCAGATCAAGAAGCGTGGCTCGAGGCCTTGACGAAGTGAGAGCCCTGTGATTGGTGATGCCCAGGGTGCGTTGAACCAATGGACGGGAACAGGATGATATGGTGAGGCAGAGCAAATCGCGGAGCGCCAATCGAGGTGAGCGAAGCCAAGGCAAGGCTTATTGTCCTGTAGGCAGCTATCTGTCGACCCAGGAGGCACCAGACTGGTTCGATATTGTGGCAGAGGATATTCAGGAGGGCAAGGGAAGATCGTCGGGGGTAGTCTTGTCTTGAAGAGAAAGAGGAAACGTCGGTCAGACGTTCCGTAGAGCCCTACTAGTATGACCTCGAGGAGCTGCTATATGCGCAGAAGAAAAAGGACCCACGCTGGGATTGCCTCGCTTCTCTTGGTCTTGGCCGGAGTCGAGACACGATGAGCCAGGACTAGATGGGGAGCTAGATGGAGCTAGGGGGTGCACTTGAGGGGCAAAGGAAAAAGAAATAAGTTCACCCGGGAGAACTGGTTTTAGATGGAAGTCCAACAAGTTCTTGGGTCGAAAGGAGGCGGCGGCAGCGACTTAACGGTGTGGGGAGACGACGATGCAGAGAGCAAGCCAGGCCAGGGTCTGATTACATCCAATACCCCCGGAAAGCGCTGTGACAAGCCCAGATATGGTGTCTTAGCAAGAGGCCCGGGCTATAATGTCAGGAAACAACAAGAGAGCAGCACCGCACCAGCTGTCGAGAGCGAACGGCATGGTCAATGAGCAAGCATGACAGGGGAGGGGTGTGTGTTTTGGGGGCCGGGGATGGCAACAGAGAGGCGTGTCAGGAGTGACAATAGGTAGGATGAAGAAGTGGGTGGAGGTGGAGTCGATTGTTTGGCAATAAGGCAGAGGGCATCGACAGGCCAGGCCGGGGATAGATGGATGGAGACTCTGGAGAGGGCCCTGCTGGCCATCCATCCACTGATTGCCTAGCATGGATCTCCCGCTGAGCGAGAGTGAAGCAGGTGAAAAATTTCCCGTGATAGCAAAGGATGCGTGAGGATGAGTAGAAGAAAAAGAAACGAAACGCTCAAAAGCGATGCGACACGGCGACCACCGTGAATGAATGCCCAATGCCTTGGCCCTGCTCCAAGAGAGGTTATCCCGACTTGTCCGAGTCTCGCCTTTGTGAGTCTCGGCCAGATTCCCGATGATCTTTGTTCGCCCCAAACACCTCAGCTTATCGACCAACCGCCATGCGACTATGGCCTCAGCATCGCCCAAGGCCCAAGGCACAGGTCCAAAAACTCCCCGCCGGGAGACAACTAGTTTGGCACCTGTCAATACCATGGCAGCAACCAACAACCATGTCCGACTTTTTTGTGTGTGAGCATGTACTGTAGGCAGGTACTGCTGTGCGACGGCGTACACCGCAACGCTTTGTACCTCATCGCCTCGTACAGCCGCGGTCTTGCCCTGCCTTGCTTGGCCTTGAGGGGGCGTTGGCGTCTATCGTGGTCTTGGAGACTAGGGTCGAGGCCACCGCACACCCCCCCTGTTCAGGTTCAATACCAACTCATCATGGACGCCCTCTGGTCTAGGTTGAGCGATGCGATCTTCGCATGGGGGACCATCTGCTTCCCGGCTCCGGTTTTTTTCTTCATCCTCGCCTTTTGACAGCTGGGGCAGCGAGGACAGGTTCTAAAGGGTTGAGGGGCTCTGCAGGCAGGAATCCAGAGAGAGCTTGCGCGCGTGGGATGTGGAGGACCTGCAGGCCTCGAGCACCTCGAGGCGTCGAGGCGAGGGAGACAATGGGCTGGAATGAATGGGCGTCGTTCAAGGTCGCTCGCCGCCGGTTCCCAGCCAGCATCCAATCTCAAGCATCCCGCGTTGAGGCAATGCCACGAAGCATTGCATAAAGACTCGTCAATACGGGCTTGACCAGGCGATCCATCCTCCGGGCATGGCGAAGCTGGCTCGCCGCCGTCAGCCTGACCGACTTGCGAACTGGCTGCTCTACGTAGTAGTTCGATGTCGTGAGGCCTTCCGTGTATTGAGCCACTTGAGGCGGGAACGTCTCAGCTTTCAAGGCTCGAATCGTATCAGTCCTTGGCTCAGACCCACGGCTCGCGACTCATCCTTATTTCAGGGACGTCTAGGCTGGGATGTAAGAGGGAAGTATACGCGCCTTACGCCCCCAGTCACCATTGATGCTCGCATCTCGGGCTCCCGGCAAGGTCAAGGTGGGAGCTGGCTGAGAGAGCGACCGCGCCAAATAATAGCGCACATGCGACTTGTTGATTGTGACTTGGAGACCGTTGGATTGGGGCTGCTCCATTCCGGCACGCTCCAGCGCGACGACAGCCGAGGGGCGTTCGCACGAACTGCCTAGTTCGAGCCAGGTTGCTAAGTCAGTCACGACGCGCTGTAAAACAACTGGTGCCAGGATCACCCTCGTCGGACCTGAGGCTTGGCTCGAGTTCGCCGCCAGAGGTTGGTCGATACCTGAGCTGGAGCTCGCAACAGCGGACAAGAACCCCAGGCGGCGGGGAACGGCGCTGCCATTGGGCATCTCCACCTCGAACTGGCGAGCCCTGGTCCCAAAGCACCACGCCCAACGAGATGCGGAGGTGCGATTCTGCAACAGCGTGGTGTGAGGCGAAGGGGAACAAGAGGCTTAACCCCAATCTCTCGTACAGGTGCGCTAGCAGGGCCAGGAACGCCCCGGGAGACGAGATCACCCGGCGGCAAGCGTGGAGAAGGGATGTCATGATGTGCAGTGGAGAAGATTTGGCTGCTGGCTGCTGCTGGCTGCTGCTGGCTTGCGCGTTGTGAAGAGCAGAGACGATGGTCACTCTAGACGGGACAAGGCTGGGTACGCTAGGCCAGGGTCTCTCATTCGCATTCTTTGACATGATAGATTTGACGAGAAGTCTAATCGTGATATCGATTTGGAGACAGAGCAGGGATAGCATGTAGGCCAGGGCCGACGACTGCATCATCGCATTGATCATCCCGGCGAGATGCCAGCCTAGCCCAGCCCAGCCAGGCCGCCAGGCACAGGCGCCAACAATCGATCAGCGTCAGCGTCAGCGTCAGTCAGCGTCAGCGCGCGGTGATCGATGGGGTGGGATCGTCCGCGGGGAGCTGGCCTGCTGGGTAGGTAGGTGCTGGGAAGGATGGACAGCGTTGAGTTGAGTCGGGATGAGCAAATGGGTTGGCTGTGACCGTTGGGCTCGGCCGGATGTGCTTCCGTACCTACCTTCCCTGAACAACAGCACCTCTTACACGAAAACCACCTGCCTCATGCTCATGCTGGGCTCTCATGATGGAAGGCACGAGCAGATGCCCAAGGCAACCTTGCCCTTCCATTCAACTCCATACATGACCACGTTATTCCACGCAAGACTCTAGAACGAATTGGACAGGACCAACTCGCGCAGGCTGCATCCATCTCCATCGAATGTGACGAGTTCCCACTTGAAACCGCTCACGAACCCTCAAGAAATTGCGGCGCACAACGGCGGCGGCGGCGGTTGGCAGAGGCGCAAGCTCAGAATCCGTTCGTGAGTGGCTTAACCCGCTGGCATCTGCCAAACCCCTTGTAACTGGCACTAACACCACTGACATTGGGCCAGCCATGATTGACAAAACACAATTGACATCGGATTCGGCATGGAGCACCACACCTTGTTCTTCATCACCACCTGGAGCCTTGCCCAACTTGGATAACGGCGCGAGCTTAGAGCACGAGCCTAACGTCCGTCTGTGCGCTGCCCGGCCCCAGACACACTCGACACACTCACAGATCACTTGCACATAGGTACACGCCTCTTGCACCTTTGATGTTCTGTTCGGTTGGGGCTTTGTGTCTTGAGGTCGATGGCGGCCTCGACGTCCTCACTTTGGGCGCTTGAACCTTGGAGCCAACACAAAAAGGCCCGGCCCGAGCTGTCGACATGGGCAGCCGAAACAACCAGCCGTGCCCATCAAGCGGAGCTCACCAGCTTGAGCCAGCCAGCCCCTCGCGGCTATAGAATTGGAAACAAGCACGCTATCTAAGCCGAGAATCCTGAATAGTTAGGTCAAGAGGGTGCGTTACTCCACGAGAAGCAAGGCTCTTTGCTTGATGTCAAAAATTCTGCGGGCTTGCCTTCACGATGCTCCGCTCCGTGTTGCTCCACGGCTATTCGTTTGCTCCACGCCGCTTCCGCTATTCGTTGGCTTGCCGGGAATACCCTGGGGCGGTGCTTGGTTCCGCTGATGAACTGGCGGTCAGAGAACTGATTCATCAGAGAATGAAGGCCTTGCGGCAGATGGATAGGCAAACAGCAAAATATCCGCTCCCCCTGGCGGCTGGTGTTGGTGGTTGGCAAAGCTGGTATCGTGAGTGACCGAGGATCAGTTCTGCTGGTTTCATGGATCATGGCTCGTTGCTTATGGGTCGCTCGAACACGGATCATGCGACGACTTGATGTTATTTATGCGTTGTCGAGTCCGAGCACCGCCCTCAAAGTCGTACTGAAGCTCGGTCAAGCATGCACGGCAAGGCAAGGCATGCGATCTGGTTGATGTGGACTGCACACTATGAACGCACTTTGCGGCGATAAGCCAGGCTCCATCCGCAAATACCTCTGACAACGAACCTTCAACATGGTTGTGTCGCTTGGCACCCGCCCACTTTCCTTCGCCAACGACCTTGTTGCAAAGAATTCCCTTGGCCTTCCGTTCAAGCGCTCAGCCGGCCGGTTGGTCGGTAATCAGTCCAAAGCTTGATCTTATTCAGCACATTCTTCTCGCCCTCGGAGTGTACCAAAGAGTGGATACACTGAAGATTGAGATGGCGTCGAGCGGGAGCCGTTGCTGATGCTACCCTGTCTACATGATGCAACAGCAGCGAACCGCCGCCCCGCGCCCTTTAAGATTGGACTTCGGCATTGTTCCTCGAATTTCTCTTGAACTTGAGGCATCTCCCACTTCAGCCCCTCACCTCACGAGCCCTACTTCCGTGATAGGGCTTGACCCTCGGGCCCTTCTGAGAACGCCACGTTATGGTCGCCCGCAGCCAGACATCTCCAGCATGGATGGATGGGTTTCCACCTCGCTGGCAAGGTGACCGCCTCCACATCGATGAAGAGAATTTTTCTTCTTTGCTTCTTCCTGCGTCTTAATTTGGGCGCTCTCCCACCTCTATTAGGTTAAGTGAGGTTTCCTTTAGGCCAAACTCACCCAGCGTGAGTGCTTCACCGGCCCCTCTTCGAACTGCGAGGATGAGGTGGAGGGACGAGCTGGATCTGCAGTCAGGGATCAGGGCGGAACAGAGCAGCAGAGCATGGCTTCGCTGGCATGGCTCAGCACCACAGCGCAGCGCAAACTGGGAGAGAGCTGAGAATGGGCGCGTACATTCTCAGGTTGCAGTATTGGGGAGCAGTCGTCGACACCATCATTTGGCTGGATGAGGTCGAAGCCGAGACCCGTAGAACCTGCAACACAGTCAAGCCAAGACGGTGGTTTCTTTGGCAGAGATTTGTCCAGCAGAGTCGATGACGGGATACTACGTTGAGCCAGCTGATCGACCCAACACAGATTTGGCTGTTGGTGCCCGAGCAAAGCAAAGTCGCCAGATTTTCCCATATTTGTTTGTCGCGGCTCCCAGCGCAGTTCTTGGCCTCACGCCCTCATCCTCAGTCACAGCGGCGCAATTTGATACATGGACGCCTGAAGAACGATCTAGACTGGGTGGGTGCGTTCCTGGTTCACGTCAGAGCGTCGTTGGATGATAGACCGGATGTTCTATAATGGTGCATCCCGAGCCCCATGGGCACCTGGATCTCTTCCATCCACGTTCTGAGATTCAAAGATGTGGCATTGCAAATGTCGTTGGGACAGGCCTTGAAGTCCACCCACGAACCATCCTCGACGAACCAAGCTGCGGATCGTGTGTCAAGTGAGCTGCGGCGCATGTGCGTATGTCGTTCCTCCAGCCATCGTCCAGCCCACAGGTGGGCCATCTTTCAACTAACGACAAGATGGCTGGAGAGAGGGCGCAGTCAGCAAGGCACAGAAGGCTGCTCCGTATCTCTGAATTCATTTGACGGTGAAAGGCCAAGGATTCCTCTCTCCTTGACTCGATTGGCGGAGTGCGGGAATGGGCGCTGCCAGGTTCCTGCGGGGACCTGGGACGGAGGCGGAGTCGGAGTCGGTAAATCGAGAGATTGAACGGGGGTGTCCCGGAGATGAGACTTGCGTCTATCTTGGCCATCCCACATGAAATATTGGCCAGAGTCGGATACATCTTGGTCACCGCCGCCTCGATGAAGGACCAAGGTACATGCCCTGACTACGTTGGCTGTGATGCGAGCCTCCGAAACCCCTGCTCGGGACCGGGAATACCTTCGTACCCCATATCCTTTCCCCGAAGAAAGCAATTTCTGCCAGCGACGTCATGAGCCGATTCACGATCATCTGTCGCATTGTCGAAGCAAGGGACCAGGGTGCCTCATTAGCAGAAACGGCTGACAACAGGCAATCTTCTAGTCTGCCACGAGTCCATCTCACGTCAAGCCACTCTGAAGTCGGTCAACGCCAAGCATGTGGAGATCTACATAGGAAAGCCTGCCGCTGAGCGTCATGTTTGATGCTGCGAGTGCAGGCCCGATAGACATACACCCAGCACCGAGGCCTCAAATGAACCCCGATCTTTGACCATGTTGCCGGTATGAACAACCGGAGAGGAGTTTTGCGAAGTGATGTCTGAAGAATTACCTAATCTATCACATCTCTTTGCAGTCAATTGTTGCTATTATGGAGGAATTCATAAGCACATTCAAGCCTCTGAGGTCTCGGGTAGCTCGGTTCAAGTGGTGCTCACAAGAATACAGGGGTCAGTTAGATTGCACCCTAAAGTGCACTGAACACCCAGGTTGACGAGCTGGAAAAAACTCCTCCACAGATCGAGGGCTCGCGGCTCCACGTTGCCAACCGGTTTCGTCAGAAGGATTCTGGGCAAAGCAAAACAGAGGGCGGGTTTCGACATAATTTGCCTTTTATCCTACCCTGTTCCCATGAGCCAATCTGCGGTTCCCCGTCAAGTAGTATCCTGTTTCCGATGGAGCGGTGAGTGTCCTCGGTGAAAGACCATGACACCTCGGGGATCGAAGCCTCCGACATAAACGACAGTGAGAATATTCCTTTGCCAGGATCTCACTTGACGTCAGACAAGCCAACCGAACGACGAAGCGAATCAGATGGCATCGTTCTCGTTCCCTTGACCTATAGCACAGCAAGTGAGGCGAAGCGTGATGGCTGTAGCTTCTGACGAGTGGTTGCTCACATTGTGTCACACTACATATGGACAAGTCGTCGGTTGTTGGATTGGGCGAATTGAGCAGAGAGCCGACTCACATCATGTGCTTTCCTCAAGTTCCTGGCATTGTGCTTTAGCCGGCGATTCGAAATTCGCTCAACTTACAAGACGGACAGACGCTCTCCCAAGACAGAGCGCAGAGACATGCAGACACACGTTGCAACCGGGCCGGCCTTGACTTGAAGCAAGTTGGCAAGATCGATGACGGGCAAAGGAGCAAAGACAAGGTCAGAGAAAAAAAAAATCAAACAACCCCCGTTGGTTTTGGGGGCTTGCTGCGAACCCCCCGGTGGGTGGTTTGTGACGTGTCAGGAGGGGCCTGCAGAGGATGTCGGCCAAGGCGTTTCATCCCGTCAACCCCCATCTGTTTGCGCAAGTAGCCTTGGCTTCCTATTCCGGTCGAGAACGAGATCCTAGTGCAACTCATGGGGCATCTCACCCAAGGCTTGTTGTTACCGCGTTTGTTTCCGTAAGGCGGCGTCAGCCCTATCTGCTACGGAGGTGATCTGAGCTCCCCTCACAACGGAACGGGTATCCAACCTCTAGGAAAGTATGCGCAACAATGGTCGACACGAAGCATTGGGTAACTTGGCAATAAGCTTAAGACAACTGCGAGCAGCAACCGGTTCGGTCGACTAGAACAGAAAGGAGAGACAGTTGATGCCTTGACACAGAATTGCAGGAAGACGATTGCATCGTTGCATCAACAATGGGGCCGAGGGAGCGCTGTGTTGTCCCGTCTCTACCCACCCAGCATTTTGTGTCTCTGTTGATGGGAGAAAGACCGTGGGCATCACATCAAAGGTCGAACCGGACCCGGAGCCGGGGAATCAAAGGACTGGAGGGCAGACCAGGGATGATGCCGACTAGGATAATTAGGACTGCCGCCCAACCCACGTTTTCCCGACGGCCGCGAGCCGCGCACCCACCTTTTTTTGTGACACCAGGCATGTGCCTGCTTGTTGTTGCTTGTCTTGGCTGATGCAGCAGCGGTTGCCATTGCTGCTGCTACTGCTGCGCAGCATCGGTATGGAGACATGGCATGTAAGTGAGTCGCTGCGGGACCGCGGGAGAGCAACAGAAAGAGGCGAGCGGCGGACAGACGGGCAGCTTGCAGCAGCGGTGGTGGAACCCCGTCGATTGACTATTCCTAGACGACTAGGTGCGTATATGTGTACTAATAAGTTATGGTTGATGGCATGCCCAGCGCAACATACATGATGCGCGAAATCTGGCGTCGGTCCGCCAAGAGGCTGCATTTCGATATGGTGGTTCCCCTTCCGTGCTCCCAGGCGGACGGGTCCGCGCGACGAGACGGACAGGCAGACAGACAAACGCCAACCGGACCAATCGCCGGCGTGAAACTTGACCGGGCCGGTCAAGGGCAATGAGATTGTATAGGACTAGAGTTGATGGAGCGTGGATTGATCTATACACGGATATGGTAGGGTGGAATGCAAGGAACGGGCTCGAACAGGCGGGAGACGGATGGGTTTGACAAGGTCGCCGCCGTAACTACCTAGAGAGCGAGGACCCTCAGCAGCGAACGCACGAGTCGACGGCAAAACCAACACCAAGCAAGGCCTGACAACTCAGCCCGGCCTTGGCTTTGACCTGGTGGCAACCAGAGGATTACAAACGCGTGGTGCTGCCAGGGATGAGTGTTTTTCAGTCGGCTTGACACTTTAGTCTAGATCTATCCCGCCCGTTACGGAGCACGTTCCCGAGACATCTGTGTAATACATACAGCGGGTGGCTCTCCACATTTCGGTTTCGGGGGCCCCTTGGCGGCAGGACTTCCGGATCAGACAGGGGAATCCTATGATGGAAGCATCCTCTTTCTGTTTCAAATAGCCACTGTGGCACGGAGGAAGGATCGTTTGCGCTGGTGTTGCTGCTGCTGCCGAGCGGGATGGCTGGCTAGCGAATGAGGCATGGACATGGGCAAGGGCAACAAGCAACAGAGACGGCCGGGATGCGGCTTTTGGAATTGGCCCCAGCAAACGACCGAGATATGGCGAGCGATCAATGCAACTCTGTCAGTGGCTTGAGATGCAGAGTTGATCATTCCCCACACTCGTAGCCAGGCAAAAGGAACGGGAACGGCAGTTGGCCAAGGGTCGCTGTCAAACAAGGCTTGATGGCGAGGCGATGCAAGACAGGGCGAGGGGCGGCATGGCTGCATCGGCAACTGGCAGCATATTGATGGTGGCAATATATGGCATCCGAAAAGTCCCATCCTCTTAGGATTCGGTCCTGACAATGTCCGGGAGATTGCAGTCGACGGCAGATCTCGTCGAGTTTCCAGGACGGACCTCGCCAAGGCTGAGATGGTAGCTCGCGATGGACGAGAACAGAATAACCGACAAGGGGCCGCAACAAATCTCTTGATGTTGCTTTTGCTGCTGACGATACAGACAGGCGGCAGGTCAAACTCCAACCTCAGCCTATCAACAGGCGCCATGCTCGGCTGAGAGACGTGTTCAACATGCGGGTAATCCGGTTCGCGCTAGTTTCTGGGTCTTTGATGCTCCATAACCAAGGATGTTGGAGCTATCGACAACGCCTCAAGAGTTCACCCCCAGGAAAAAATGATGCATAATAAACCAGATGCGATGCGGGCGCGAGTGTGCCGTACTGTACTGTACGTACGTACGTAAGCCTGCTAGGTCTCGACCCCATTTGTGCGGATTTGAGGTCGAATTGCTTCTTTTCCCATGATGCCTCCACGTTTCCCTTTAGCCTTGTAGCTAAGCTGGGCTCTGCTGCTGGAAAACCCTGGACTGCATAATCGCAACCCCACCACACTCGATCAGTCTGGTTGTCCTCATCCAACAACACCGGCGAGGCTCCAACTCTTGCCAGCCTTTTCTCCCTGGAAACTCCATACCAACACGACACGAGTCTCGCATCGCATCCATCGCCCTAGTCTGATCTGCCCCGGCAAGCTCATACCCTACCTACCTTGCAGGTCTGTCTCGGGTATCCGTACTGTTTTATTTTTATTTTTATTTTTTATTTTTTTTGCGGCGCAGGCGTCTCGCGATAATCGGGCTCTTGACCGCCAGAGTCACTCATCATTCATCCATCCATCATTCTCAGCAGCCATGGCCGACGTCCCGCTGGTTGTCATCTCCGAGTACGCGCAATCGGAGCGCCGCATTACACCATCTTGGTCCATCTCGCAGCTCAAGACCAAGCTTGAGACGGTGACGGGCATCCCACCCTCGTGCCAGCGTCTTTCACTCAAGCCTACGGCCGGCGCGGAGGCCATCGCCGTCGAGGCGCCTAACGAGGACGACACCCACCTGTCCAACTTTCCCTTGGCTCCATATGCCGAACTCCATGTAAGTCAAAGCACGGCCCTCATTTGTCAGCCGCACTCTGTCTTTGCTTTGCCTTGCAGCCTCCATCACCCTCTGTCTCTGCTTTTTTCCTTTTTGTTTTCGGGATGGGATGTCATGCGTGAACTACAGAGCCCGCTGGCTGCCCGAAAATTTCTCGCTCCCGTCCGCTTGACTTGAAGATCGCCGCCTCCCTCGGATTCCGACGGCTTCCACTCCGGGTCAACGCGCCGCGCTGCGCTTTGCTGTGCTGGCCCTTCCAGGGGTGGAGGGGGGTGTGCAAGTGAAGTGGGCGGGTGAGGACGGTGAGCCAGCGAGCGAGCCATGACGGTGCGGCAGCGAGAGAGGCGGTGGGAGTTGAGCTACGTGCGTGCGTGCGCTCAGGGACCTGACATACCTGTCGAGTTCCCCATCCTCAGCCCCCGTCTAGCTACTCTACACAGGAGAGGGCCCGTGATGGTGCCATGGCAGCATCTTTACAAGTAGTTCAAGATAGGGCTGACAGGGATTTACCTGGCAGGTGATTGACACACGTCCTGCGGCCGCCCGGATCAACTTGAACGACACCACGGGCGTCGACAAGTATGTCATGCCCGAGGAGGAGTACGAGAAGAAGACGGATTCTGTCCTGGCGTGGAAGAAGAACCAGAAGCTGGGCCGATTCGACCCCAGCGCCCCCAGTCACGAGCAGGCCAAGCTGGACTCGCTCGACCGCGAGATTGCCACACGCGGCATCGCGGTGGGCCGACGCTGCCGCGTGGGCGGTGAAGACACCCGGCGCGGCGTCATCCAGTACGTGGGCGAGGTCAAGGAGATCCCCGGCGGTCTCGGTTCCTGGGTCGCTGTCAAGCTGGATGAGCCCGTGGGCAAGAACGACGGGAGCATCGGAGGAACTCGCTACTGGGGTGGGCCTTCGGAGCTGAAGCATGGTGTCTTTGTGAGACCGGAGCGGGTAGAGGTTGGTGATTTCCCGGCTCTGGATGATTTGGAGGACATGGAGGAGATTTAGACATTGTGGTATGAGAGGACGGGCATGTCCATATGCTGTTCTCTGCAGGTTGTGGTCTTGTTGGTTCGCATTTGTGCGTTGCAAGATTTGATCGCACAGCGTCCAACAGGCCTGGTACAACTACATGAAGTTCACATCGAGGCTTAGGGCAGTGAGGTATGGCCAATAAAAATAGACTAGACAACTACGCCCGTTGATCTCTATGATATCAGTGATTTGTTCATGTTTACTTTGATCTATTTGCTATGTCGTCGAGCATAGTTACTGGTGATGACATCTCAGCTCCACTCACCATCACGACCCCACGATCTTGAACGCAAGCAAACACGATGGACTCGAGTTTCACGGGTCGGATCTTTCCTTGTGAAACACATGCCCCGAGCTTCTAGACTTGTTAGAAATAGATCTTTTCGCCCCCTGCGAGAGATCTGTCGTGCGTTTATTCCTCTGCCTCTTCTCCCTCTCTTTTTTTTTTCTCTCCCCGTTTTTTCCTGCACCTTTTTCCCATCTTGGTAAAGCACCCTGGGGTCATGATACCCGATCCGTGAATTCTTGCAGCAACGGCTTCAGGGGATGGAAAGGCCCTGGGCAACTTTATTTCAACCACAGCAAAGAGTCACTGGGGTACTTGTAATTATCTATGAGGAGGATATAGGTCGTGGTCGAATTTACGCCATCGTGTTTGGCATTATGGTTGTCGAGTTGCGTGATCATCGGCGCGCTGGTTACGATGGGCATAAGGCCCCTTGTCTACCCCAGGTTCATCATGTGCCGGGGAACGATGCTTTTCGGGCAACTCCGCATTTTGTTTCTCGGGACATTTGGGGTAGAGTAGAGTAGAAGAAAAAAAAGGTCTCAGGGATTGCCGAGGCATGGGAATCTGGACGCCCGGCTGCTGAGACTCTGGGGAAACGGGAGATGCATGGTTACCCGAGGACAAGGCTTGCAGAGGAGGGGTTTCCTGGTTTCTTGGTGTGTGTGTGTGTCGGCTTGCATGCTTTCTGCGAGATATTCGGCACAAAACTGAGGACACAGTCAGATACCTAGTTAGTGTGTGTGTTGGCGTTGGCTATGCAGTTTTTCGTCAGCAGTTCATTCGCAGGAACCTTTTTTTTATTTACACTCGTGTATAACGCCGGGGCAAAAGTGCATCGCGGACCGAGGAAATCCATGCAGCAATGACATATCCCCAGCCGTTCAAGCCCGGGACGCGGGCGTTGCTGCAGCCGGTCAGATTTCAAGGCGGAATGTTTGCTGCAGTCATTCGGTCGAAGCCGAGGCTTTTGTTCTGGAGGTATAAGCCTTCCGGACAACAGGGAAAAACCTGGTGTTGCACGGGTTTTTTGATGTTTTGGAATGGTAGGTGAGCTGACATTAAGGGGCTATGTTGGTTGAGGGTTGTCAACATGGCCAGTTGCGAGGCTGTGTCTTGTTATGAGGCTTCAACATCAGCATGTGCTATCACTCCCAGGCTGTCAGCTATCCTAACAAGGACAAATCCATAGTTCGAGCTACTCGTTGTTTCATATCCGGCTCTAACTCTCACATTCTCGAGTCAAAGTGATAATTACAATTTCAGTAGTTGTACATAAAGACATCCACATACTTGGCAGACCTCATCACAACTCGTGACTCGAAAAGACCCCATGTTTCCGATACGAGTCAAGATTCCAAGTTTAGACTCGTCCAGGGGCGTCGAGGACAAGTCTTGGCCATAACTAAGTCGTAATTAAGTTGAGCTCTTGACTTTTCCTGGTTATCTTAGGCGACGGGGACCCACGAGGTGTGGCGCAACTCTATTGTGACGAACTGGAATTCAACTGACGTTAGTCTTCCTAACGCCAGGGCTGAAGGGTTTCGCTCCAGGGGTAGTTAGAGAGTAGAGTTCTTTGTTTTATACGCCCCTGAGTTGTCCGTCTTTTATCAACGTTTGTAATCAGGGGGGGTAATGAGCACTTCAAGCAAGACACCGTCATTCATGGGGTGAACCATCAACATGAGGCGGTAGGATCAGTTCCTAGCTTGGCATAAAGGGCGATTATAGACTAAACCCTACTAAAACTTATCCAAGATACTTCTTCAACCCTCTCAGTCTCTCCTTGGAATCCTCAGGGACACTCTTGAAAACGGCGGATCTCAAAAGGATCTCGGCTACATGCGAGCTCTCTGAGATGTATAACTCACTCGACGGGATTACTACCAATTCAAGCTCTGTGGTGAGGAACTAGGTCAACTTGAAATCTCGCGACCGAGATGCAGCACTACTGGAGAACTCGTAGCCCTCTGGGAACTTCAGTCTTGGAAGTTGGCCAGGACATAGTAGCCCCCTGAGAGTGTGTGGTAGATCTAGCTCGTCGAGGACCTAGATGAAGCGTAATCTTGCCCTGCATCTCGCCCCGGGACTTCTCCTAGAAGCCCGTCAACCCGGTCAGTTGGTAATCTAATGTGTAGGCCTCCTGTAATGGACTCGGACTCGAGTAGCAGATCTGGATGTGCGCTGCGGCGACGTACTTTACTAGACGCCCCGGACCGATGAGAAATCCTATCCTCCAACCCGTCGTGTAAAAAGTCTTGCCCGCAGAACGCACCATGAGGGTGAGGTTCCAAATCTCTAGAGATAGCGTGGTCATGCGTTTTGCGCGTACTCAAGTCAAGCTGTCGTAGACATCGTCGGCGATGGTGATGGTATTGCGGTCGACCTCACATTTGCTCGACATTCCCGGCTGCTTTAGCGAGCCATGACTATCCTGTTCTGCGATGGAATTTTTCAGAAGGGACTAGACTACTACACGACTACCATTAGTCAACTCTTCGAAGATCTCGAGCAGTGGCGTGTCTCCATCCCCGAAGGACTGCACGGCTTGCCGATGGCGCCCAGCTCTTCAGTCAAGAAGACCTTTTCCCGCAGGATTATGGAGAGAGTTGAGCACTAACATATTTGTCTTTGAGCTGAATTTACTCTTGAGCTTTGCCGTATCCAGCGTTCAACTTTCTGAAAGCGAGGCTGCCGTCTCTCCGCCGGCCTGAGGGCTCAGGGGTACATGTCGAACGACACTGCCAACCATGCGGATATTACTGGTGTCCTGGTCGAAACTCGATTCAAACACAGTCACCTCACCACCATCTTCGACGAATGCCATGAAGGCTCTGTATATGCCTTCTTTTACATCAATGGTGCTGACCACCTCGGTTTCTGCGTTAAGCTTTTGCTCCAGGCTATTGGAGCAGTGCAAAGCGAGTGCGTTCGTGCGGTTTTTCGCGCACTTATCTGGGGGGGGGGGGGGGGGGCGATTGGTGTTGACTAGATCAAGAGCACTCTTGGCAGCATCTAATATGAATTCAGGGGTGTTATAGCCGCTATCAACTCGAGTTTGTCGGGCCTCTTACCCTGATCTCGATGGCACGGGGGGTAACATACAAAAATCCTTGTCCCACGTTGACCACAGGTTGGACCTTAAAGATGTTGGGCCATGGAAAGGAACAACGAATGCGTTTCTCTAGTCTCTTATGAGTGACTATGCGGCTGCGTTGTTGATCATGGACCTAGTCAGTTAACGTCTTTCATCATGTTGGTCATGACTGTTGAGGTTTACCAGACATCTTGGGGTTGCTTGGCCACCAGCTGTGCCGGCCTTGGGAGTTCCCTTGGGTATCTACTGTTTGAAACTGAGGTCATGCTGTAGGAGAATGCCTTTTCGAGCCTGGGTCGCGTTGACTGGTGTTAAGGAGGCGTTGGACAAAGTCTCAGCTCCGTTGTTGTCGTGCACCATCAGGAGAGGGATTCTAGGAGTAATTGAATGGGTGGTTTCAATTGTACAATAGCTCGCTTTATTCTTGTATATGAGTTTCTTGTGACCTACAAGATACCGGCCCAGGGACGAACCGGATCTTGATTCAGTTCCCGCGTCAACGGTATATATAGCCATTGGTCCATCTTGGGATACTACATTGATGAACCAGGGCCGGTCATTGTCTGTTCCTTATGGCGACAATGGAGAACAACTGTAATCCTCCTGTTACACTGTGATTATCCGAACTAAGGCGTGACTAGTTGCTATGTATGGGTTGTGATTTGCCAGTTTAGATTTGTCAATATCGTGGCTATGTCATGTGGAGATTCACGGTGTATCTACTACAAGAAGCATGCTGGTGATGCTATGTTTATGGGTTACTATTCGCAATATTACCAAGTCGATTTCCCGGGGTATCAAGAATATGGATGTTAATTATAAATAGGTTACACAAGTACCCCAACTAACTCGACGAAGCTATTCCTGGCTAATTCATTTCGACATTCCCATCCAATAGATTTGCCAAGGAACCACTGCCCCAAAGGCCGCATCATACCAAACACGCATTGTAATTCCAATCCTCATCAATATCATGATTTCTGGGATATGGTGCAGGGTAGCTGAGGCAGCTCGTGTTGCAAAGCCCAGGCTTGGCGTTAGCAATCATTTGCGTATCAGAGTCCAAGCGCTCACGCGACCCGAGCAATTGGCTGCCGATATCCGCCCAGACCTTGGCTGACACTTTAAATGTAGCTTCTCCTCGGGATGAGGGGGAAGGTCTTGGCGAGGAGAGATGGTGAATGGAGATGGATATGAGATGAATGAAATAAATCTATAACTTTCATAAAAAGAATGAAAGAAAAAGACCAAAAATTGCAATAAAAACAACTCCTTCAATGGCCTCGACAGTGATCAAAGCCTGGGCTTGGCAGAGCGCCAAGCGTTCAGTGCGTCGCCTTCGCTGGCACGTCCTTCCAAGGTTGGTTCGTACAGCGACCGCCCTCTCCTGCGACTGGCTGGCTCGTGACGGACTGCAAGTTGGAGCGGAGCCTTTACCCTCCCGGACCCTCCGTCAGCGCCCGCAAACTTGGAACCAGCCATGCCCATCACGGGAAGAGGTCCATGTTTGAAGGATGGAGTGTGAGCGACTGCAGTATTTGCTTGCGTGAGTGACGACGGTTGGGATCCATCGACAGGCGAATTCTCTCTCCCTCTGCATCTGCATCTTCCAACGCCCGACCACCAAACGCGCATACATCGCCCGTTGCTCGCTACCAACGCCAGAGCCAGTTGTGCTCTCTTCCTCCCC
This sequence comes from Fusarium vanettenii 77-13-4, assembly GCF_000151355.1. Lineage (NCBI taxonomy): Eukaryota > Fungi > Ascomycota > Sordariomycetes > Hypocreales > Nectriaceae > Fusarium > Fusarium vanettenii. Next base: position 2,480,260 of record NW_003315881.1, read on the forward strand.
CATCGAGATGCCGTCTCTGTCCATCTGACAGGTCGTGTTCCTTCTACCTGACTATCCGCCGCATCCTGGTCTATTCCTCGACTTCCGAAGTCGCCTCACTCCCAGATCCCGGTTCCCGCTTTTAGCCTCATCCTCAGCTACCACCACCATCACCCGTTGTCTTGTTTTCGACTTCGACTCGACATCCATCGCCAACCCGACCACCCATCACCCACCATGAGGCCCTTCATGGCCTCTGGCATCGCCAGAAAACTATCCTTCCTCTTCCTCGCCCTTACCGCCGTCTCCGCTCAGCAAGATGTCACCACAACCGCCGAGAGCGAGGTTCCCGAATGGGCAAAGCCTCGCGGCATGCAGCTGTCCCTGTCGACGAATCCAGGACTCCAGTTCGCCGTTATTCCTCTCACCCCGAATTTGGGCTTGAACGACACAACCGGCGTGGTTATTGATGTACGCCATTTACCCTGGCCGTCATGACGATGACGACAACGCCTGTCGTCTGCGACTATGATGAAAGAATGGTGCTGACAGGAAGATCAAGGTCATTCGGATCAACGGCTACATGACTGCGGCAGACCAGTCCAACTATAACAAGATCAACGAGACTTCCGACGTGGCGTATCTATCCTGCGACGAACCCAAAGACGATTCATACATCCAGCCCGAAAAGATGCTGTACCAATTGATGACCACCAAACCTCACATCAGAGCCATCGTGCTCTACTCCACAAGTTACACCTGGTGTTCAATCAGCCATACCGGTGATCTCGAATACACCAGCATTCTGTCAATGGCCGACGGCGGAGAGGCCATGCAGGCGCTAAACTATCTCAACCGCAGCCGCGATGACAGTGTTAGAGTTTCCATCACGGGCAATACCACCGACGACAATGCCCAGGCAGATGAGGACTCAGGCAAGAACAATAACGCAGTCGCTATGAGTGTTCTGTACAGCATTACCGGCCTCATCACTGTCCTGTTTCTCGCTATTATCGCGACAGGCGCAATAAGAGCCCATCGATACCCTGAAAGATATGGTCCGCGAGGAGCGCTTGGTGGCCGACCCCGTCAGAGCCGGGCCAAGGGCCTCGCCAGGGCTGTCCTCGATACCATCCCCATTGTGAAATTTGGGAACCAAACACCAGCAAAACCGGATCCTGAACTAGAGCTAGAACCTACTGAAGGAACCGATGGAGCAACGCAGCGGACCGCTTCGCGCCTAAGTGAGGCTCGGCGATCTGATGCAGCACCGGTAGTAGGCGCTGATAACGAGCCTGTCTCGGCCGGGGCTAGAGCCGCATCATCACCCGAAGGTGCCGAGAACAAGGATGATGATCATCTGGGGTGCTCTATCTGCACTGAAGACTTCAAGGTTGGCGAAGACGTCAGAGTCTTGCCCTGCCAGCATCAGTTCCATCCTGCATGCATCGACCCTTGGCTGATCAACGTGTCCGGCACGTGCCCACTCTGGTAAGTTGGAGCTTTTGTAATATCCCCAACAGTGGCCCTAGATGCTGACCCATTCTACAGCCGTTATGATCTACGCCCGGGCAAGGGCCACGAAGGTCAAAATGAAGCTACTGGGGACACCAGTGCACTACCCCCGCCGCTTGCTCTCGAGGGTGCGGAGAATGATGCCCCTCTAGCATCTCATCGCAACCGGTTATCACGGATCTTTGACATTAACCGGCTTCGAGAGGGGACGGTGGAGGAGCAGATTGACGCACTACGGCAGATGCGGGCGGAGACGAATGAAGCTGAGCGGCAGCAGACAACAGAAGCCGTAGATGGCGAGTCTCGAGGCCAAAGCGCACGATTCGCAACCAAGCTAAAGGAGAGATTCCGCATCCGTACTCGCGCCCAGTCGGGTGAGGATCGTGATAGCCAGAGTTGATTCCTCGAAGGGGTAGCATGCACTCGGAGATGGAGCGTGCCGAGTGAGGGGATCTGATCGCGTGGCCACAGATAGCCACGCCTAAGAAACGTGACTGGAACGTGCAGCTGGCAGATGAACTCGTGGATGATCGACAATGAAAATTGGAAGCCTCAGGTTTCCATGGGGAAGGGATATTCAAGCAAGCAACCCCAGGTCAGAGAAGCACTTTAGGTTCGGCGTCGGGATGGGCAGGGCAGGGGGGGAAGGCTCTTGATTCTGGATTGGACAATTTGGCAAGCATGGCACGGCGTTACAAGGGGATACACGAAATGAGGGTTTGCACTCGGCCGAGTGGCGATCCCAAGCATCATGATTGACGGTCAAAGCAGGAAACTGGTTTGAAAAAACAGTGTAGCATGTACACGATCACTTGAATGATATACACTTACGCGGCGCCCTCATGGGCGACCCTGATGACATCAGGTACATCGCCATCGAAAAGTGCCGTTGCGGCCAATGCCGAGATTGACTCAAAGGTCAATATCATGGGGAAAAGAGGCAATTGGCGTGTGACATGGCGCACAACGATAATGGAGATACAACAAACCCATTTCGAGCGATGCGCATTTGGACTGCCAGGGCCTGACCTCACATTTGCCAGTCAGGGCCCATCATCTATCAGCTCGAGTCAGTCATGGTGAAAATCGGCGATAGTGCATGGAATTGCGTATGCAGATTGAAAAAGGTTGCACCAGTGCAGGACCGGGTTCTTGGTGATCGACGTGCCAACAGCTTCCCACCCGTCAGCGGCGATCAATAGTTTCGTGCGAGACGATTCGGAGTAGGCAACGGAAGTCCCGCCCGAGGGAACCGTGCGGGTCGGTTGAAGGTATCCTGGGTATCATTGTTGCTGGCAGGTGAGGCACTTTTTTTTTTTCTTTGTTGGTTTTGACGTGCAGAGAAGCAGATAGTCTGCAGATCGTCGATGGCCCCCGAGGCAACAGAGTGCAGCTGGGGCTTGACGCCTTCAGAGATGCTACAGAACTTGACCGTTTGGATGTGCAGGCTGTCAAATCTCGTCTGGTACACAGGCCGGTGAAGATGTGGCTGTGGCTGTCGGTATGGGAGACGCGGGGAGAACCTGGAGGCGTTAGGGATCACAGGTTAAGATCTGTATTCCACCCAGCTTCAGCTGTCGAGTGTCACATTGCAGGTCTGTTTCAGAGCTTGCACTTCTTTTTGGAGATGCCTGCCGGGATATTGGGTGTTCGTGTGTGACGGCAGTAGAGAAGCAGGGGCAAGGTACGGTCAAGTAAGCTTTGGGGGAAACGGGCGTTGGTTCCGGGGTGCCAGCTGGTGACGAGGTGAGACAGGGCTGCAGCTCTGGCTTTCTGGTCGGTGAAGGTTGTGAGAGGACTCAGAGGAGGGACGGGCGACGAATCTGGCGATGCCACGGCGAACTGTTGGACCAGTGGGCTTGCACGCCATCTGCAGGCATCTCCGCCAAGATCTCCGGAACCGCAGGATGGGGGGATGATACACGTGGATGGAACAATACCAGAAGGAAGTTTGGGGGTGAGATGGTAGATTGTATGTCAGAGGAGCAGGTTGATTAGTAGAGGGCGTCCAAACCCGAGAGGGGGATCTTTGATGGAGGTGAGAAGGAGGAGGAGAGTTGGGAGGGAAGCACTCACCAGAGCTGCAAGAGCTCTGACGTTCAGCGGCACGCAGACGTGCAGTGACATCCCTCGACGTAGCCGTCCGGCATAAGGAACCCATCTCGACGAACCACGAACGCCGTCAAGCTTCTGCGCATTGACGATCGCACAACCTGGTTATCCGTGGTTCCGCTGTTACGGGCCAATGGCTGTTTGTCCAAGCACCGGATTTCTGGGCAGCTCTGCCCCGAACCAGAGGAGCAGACAGAGAGAGGTCTGACATGTCGACGGAGTCATATGCTAGTCGACGTTGGCGCTTAAGTTTCCAGAGCACTCTCTACACCGTCCTCCTCCTTCCCATCTTGGCTTCGGCAGATTCGAGGACCGTCAAGCCGGTAGGCGGGACGATCTGGCAGTGGGCCACGACGCAAGCAACAGCGTCGGGAGCGGATCATGTTCCCTCGTGCTAGCCGGCTCCCTAGCGTGGTGTTTATTCCAGGCGAGAGGCAAATCCAGGCCAACGGTGACGGCTCAAGGTTCAGAGCTACAGGACGTGAGTGGGGAACGGGCAGTCCGAAAGGTAGGGCTCCTCCCCCGTGAGCATAAACCTGTTGTTGTCTGGTTGGTCGAGTTTCCAGAAGTGATGCGGTGCGTTGTCGCTGAGATATTCTTATGCGTGCGATGACGGGCATTGCAACAGATGGCTGTGAAGCGAAACACTGCAGCAACGTTTAGAGGGGACGGGATGAGGCCGAGCACATGGCATTGAGAATAAGGGTCCCAACCACCATCAACCGACAGTGCAGAGCTTCGCAGGAATACGAAATTCGTATAATCGGCCAGAGCTGAAAATGTCTCTTGGACATGATCTGTCTGCTGGAGACTGGAAAACCGGGGTCAAGTGACTGCTGAAAGGCGGTATACACCAAGTCTCCGCCACAACGCCCGTTCACGAATCCTCATGCATGAGCCAAGCCTTTGGAACTGACACAATCAGAGAAGTGACCACGACGGCGGCGGGCGACGGAAACCATCTCGGAGACGGGGCGGGCGTCCTAAGGGTCCCTCCCGTATCTGTTCAGCTGGTGTAATTGGAGCGCGCCTCGATCTTGTGTAGCTGCAGGGGGCGTCTAATCCCCATCTGCACATGAAGTTGACGATGGAGGAGAGACTCTCAGCGGAGCTGATTGCCGAGAGATAGAGCACGTGAATACTAGCCCCAGCCTGGGGTCGGTAAACTCCATATGAGCCCCAGAATTCAATTGCTCTTGTCGCAGCAACGAGCCATGATTCGTCGCTGCTTGCAGCACTTGAGTCGTGCGTGATGTCTTGGGAGGCGGATGAGATCCGCATCCGGACTATGGATCCCGACCGGGCCTAGCCGGGTCTAGGTCCTCTTCGGAGGCAATGTTGTTGTGAATGTGTTTGTAAAGAGACAAGGAAAGAAAGCATTGAGAGACATGAAGACTGAGGGATATTCAAGAGGACTCGGGAGAGAAGAGAAAATTTGGTGGAACCACAGGGCAGCTGGTGGTTCTATCAGTTGTGACTGTAATTGTACCTCCCTTATATGCACTTGAAAGTGACGATATAGGTATCCCCAAGTAGACTTGATTGGCTGGCATTGTTCCAGGATTGCCAAGCCTTCCTTCCCAGATCGTGGCTTGCCTTACAGAGCCGTCAAAAGGTGGGGGCTTGGGGGAGGGGAAGGAGCTCCCCGCAAGCCTTCGACCCTCATCACAAGAGACTGAGACCTCACCAAACCAAGTTGGGAATTGTCCAAGCACAATGACACTCAGACACACTCATCACCACACACACGCATTCACACTTGGGCGCATCCACACACTCTTGATGCAAGCACCTTTGCCCGCCGAGGCTGCCCGCGATTTCTCGGGGCGTTGAGATCGACGATAACCGGGTACACACTGTTGCGCCGCCCACTGTCCGCGTGCGCCTGCTTGTGCATGCTGCACCCAATTCACCGTCAAACGCATCTGTCTTGCGGTGGTGGCGCCCAGCCTCGAGTCTGAGTTACTATGTACCGATGCTCTGCAACGCTGTTACTCGCCGGTTATTTCGAATCGGCCACCTCCCGCATCAGGATGTGCAGAAGCCATGCCGCACGGGAGGGGGGACGGGATGATCAGCATGGAGGAGGAGGTCTTTATCTAATGATGGAAGAGGCGGCGTCGGGGTCGTGAGGGGCAGGACAAGAGAGGTGAGGCCGGGCAATCTTCAAAAAGAAAACACGGCCGGCTTGCTCCAACGGACGTCGATGTGGTTTCCCCTCCAAAACACCAAGACGTTTCTCGATATACAACTTCCGGACCCGTGGCTTTGGTTTCTTTGCCCCTCGACATCCAGGAACAGACCCGCACTTATCCATAAGACTCATTCCGTTCCTCGATTTACTTGGCGTCTTGTTCGCTTCTCATTTTCCCCTTGCATCCGCTTCTCCATCTCCGGACCTAAACCACTTGGCAATATAAACTCGACTCACGTACCTACTTCAAGATCGCCGCCAGGACCACAAAACACCACAAATTGCCCATTGACCGAAACTCTCGATTTCAACTGGATCCTCCACCATCTCATTCCAGCTACGTGCCCACACTGTCTCCGATTGACTCCCGCCGTCCGTTGTGGTCCCCTCCAGCCCGTCCACTTCCATCAGTGGCCCAAGAAATAACCACGCGCCACTCCAACTCTATTACTCACGTCACACTCCAACGGAACTACGCTGCTGAGGTTCCTCGTACTTGAGCCCATCGGTTTCTCCCTCTTGCTCAAGACTCTGTTTCTCCTTGCCGCCGACTCTTGGCCACCCTGCGCTTGATCCTCATTGCGTCCTTTGAGTCCTTTGGCTGCTGCGCTGCCCCATTTCGTTACACGCCGAGAACCTTCGCAGAGTCTGGGCATTGCGCAGAGCCACACTGCGTCCAGAGTCTGGCCCAAGGCTACGGGTTGCCCTCTGAAGCCCCGGTACATCGACCTCTCTCACACTCTTAGCATCCTGTTATATTCCCTTAGTCGCCACCTTTTATACTTTGGCCTCTTGGTTACTTCTCTTGCTCCATCCCCGTTGCTCCGATCCCCATCCTCTCCATTCTTGTCTGCTCTCCCCGGAATTGCTTGGCACAGCTCGGAAGCTCCCACGTCTCGGCCGGGTCGCCTTCAAGGAATTCTAAGAAACCCTCTTTGCCTTCCTATTAATATCACACCTACCCTGTCCATGCGGTAGCTACGTGTTCCCGCCTCTGTCGAGTATCGTGCTGGACCTTGGTTTTTCAGACCCTATTCCTCAACATCGTCCAACATGGCTCCGACTCCATCGTTAGGGCCTCGCGAGCCCCATGTGCCCAAGGAGGTGCCCATAGGCGGCGACATCATGTCGATTATCGTCACTCTCGCCGCCGTTACCGCCTTGTCGGCCTTTCTCTGTCAGTCCTTGGTCGCTACATTATCAACACCAAAAGACTAACGTACAGAAACAGCTCAACGGCTCCTAGCCGTCAAGTCATGGCGAAGGTTACCCTTTGTTATGTGGAGTAAGTTAATCATGATCATCAGTTTGGAATTGGGATGGGGGAGGAGTGATACTGACTGACATCAAATAGTTGTCTTCGCCATCTACATCGACTCATACTGCTTCGTCTTTGCCACAGCCTTACTTCAACAAGTCTTTGGCGTCAACACCAATTACAATATCTGCCACGGCGCCATCTTGCTATGTCTGGTTTGCTATGTAACGACAAAGATTGTAAGCCGGCCTGGGTGCCTTGGGTGCTCGCAATCCGCTAACTTTCATGAAGCTCATCTACGTTTTCCTCGTCGAGAAAGCAGTAAGTGGCAGCAACTCAAGCCGTGGAAGGGTGCTGTGTCTAACAAATACCAGTACATCATTCGAAGTTCGTCAGTACGAAGGATGAAGTCGAAACTTTACTTGTTCAACATGTTTGGCATGCTTGGAGGTTACACGGTTGTGGTCATTCTCAACTTCGTTTTGTAGGTTTTGTCATTGGCATTGGCCGGATTGTCACGACTAACCAACCTGTTTCCCAGCCGTATCGCGAAAATCGTCAATGGAGAATGTGTCATTGGCATGCAGAGCATCTCTATGATCCCTCTCATCACCTTTGATGCCGTGGTTAATGTTTACCTCACCTTTCTCTTCCTCATTCCTCTGAAGAGTAAGCGATACAAGAGACCGTATCCAAGAAAGACCATTCTAACGTTTCTAGACCTTTACTCCTACAAAAACCTGCCCAGAACCAATGCCAACGCCCGCCTTCGCAATGTTGCCTTCCGCACCTTTGTTGGTGCCTGCTGTACCCTGCTCAGCAGTATTGTGTATGTGTGCACTTGGATCTCGAGGACTGTACACTGACATCTCATAGCAATCTCACTGTTTTGATGGTTCTTGATGGCGAGCCCGGCTGGGTGTGCCTAATGTGCTGTAATAGTGACAGTATGTTTACACGATAATCTTCCAAAGAGGCCAGCGCTAACAGAGCCAGTTCTCTTCTCTGCCATTGTCATTCAGTGGGTCACCTCTCGCGACGGTGCCGGTTCCTCGAGCCAGCCTACCTCTGCCGCTGCCGTCGATGGAAGTCTTCACGCTAGACGACCGTCTATGGCGCACCCCCTCGGCCCCATACACACCCCTCACGCCCCTAACTCACCACATGGCACCGACGCCGAGGTCTCGCTTGTGGCCTCAGCCACTGCTCGCTCCTCGTCTGATAGCCCCGAATCCGAGCTGGCCAAGATCCACTCGGGAACGAACGGCGGCGTAGTAGTTACGACCACCATTCATCGCCAGAGCCAACCGAACAGTGGCTTTGGGCTCGAGATGGAGCGAAAGGACGGAAATGGCATGAGACTTGAGGACGACGAATCGGTATATGGTTATCCACCACGACCAGCGAGTTTCGCCATCAACCATGCCGAGATTGCCGAACCTCCTCGGACACACATCACGGGTGGTAGCAACAGCCATCACAGCAATCATCATCATACGAAATCTTTATCTGACGGTTGATTGATCGACATGTCGAATTCAAAAGCAAAATGGGGAATGAGGCATTGGGCATGCTACTTGTGGCGTTGGTGGGTTGTTTAGAGGAGCATGGATAGGTAGAGGAGTTGTTTTACAAGCCATGATGCATCCGGGGCCCTTAGATGGCACATGATTTTGAGTAATGTAATAGTTAGATACCATGGGGGAGTTATTAAACGTCCGGCCCGAAAGGAAGATGACTTGAGTGTTGCCAAGTCACGGTATATACCCAATCAATGATGATGAAGATTCACGATCTTAACTAAGCTTCAGCCTAGCCACGAGTCGTCACGTTGACAGGAATGCGGGCATGTCATAGTGTAGCTAGCGGGTAACGTGCAATATCAGGGGCCGCTCTGGGGCACTGAGTCAGTCTGCCAAGACACGAGGTCCAGACATCCCGAGATCAGCCTTGCGTGTGCCACCGTCTCGGATCGTGACCACAATGACGGGAAACAACGCCGCATCCGGGGATAGCGACACTAACACGTTGTCTTGGAATGCGTCATTACGCAATTTGTCACGTTTGCAACAGCAGCAACCAAGAGTGTAAGCAGTCAAATCGCTATTCATTGTCATCGTAGCTCGAAGAGGGTATCTGCGTGCTATAAAGTCTATCAAACTGCGGGTGGCGTCTATAATATGAAATCGGGCATCCCTTTTTATTTTTCATAGCACGAAAAATAAAGTGACCATGTTTTTTTGAAAAAGCCTTTTTTTAGAATCCCGAGTGCCGGTAAATAAAGTAGGCAAACCACATAATAGGGGTTAGATTGCCATCATATGTACAGAAGAAGTCGACGTGCGCCATCCTTGACCGAGTTTTCCACCAATTTCCCAAAATGCCCGCGCTGAATGTTGAGGGTATTCCCTAGCGAGTGTACACGAAGAAAGACGAACTTTGGGGCCTTGCGCCCTGGACCGTGGTCGCTTAAGCCGAGGCGTACACCTTGCCGTAGGAGCTGAGCTCAGATGTGGAGGTCATGAGCATGCCCTGGGAAACCATGAAGTAGGAGTAGGCGTCGAGGTACTCAAGGGCCTCAAGTCGGGGGATGGCCTCCTCGAGCCAGCTAGCAATAGCCTCGTCAGAACCCTTGGGGGCGAACTCGGTGAGCCAGATGGGCTTGCCACCGCAGGTCTCGTGGGCAGCCTTGAGGTGCTCGAACAGGGTCTCACCGTACTCAACCTCGGAGTACCAGTGGACGTTGCAGAAGTCGTACTTGCAGCCGGCAGTCTCGCAAGCAGAGACCCAGCTCTTGAGCCAGGCAATACCCTCACCGGCAAGACCGCTGTTGCTGATGGAGGGAGCACCGATGAGAGCCTTGCCAGAGTAGCCGTTGAGGAGCTTGACGTGAGAAGCGGCAGCGCGGGCAGGCTCCATGTTGGCCTGACCACCGTTGTCGGGCTCGTTGAAGCTGAAGATGGCCTTGGCGCCGTTGGAGAGGCACTCGTCGATGCTCTCCTCGAAGTACTGGACCTTGTCGTCGGCATCACCCCACAGAGTGGGGATATAGTTGACACCCTTGATGCCACCAGAGGAAGGGCCCCAGTTGTAAGCCCAGCCACAGTTCTGGCAGTTGGAGGCGAAGGTGTTGGCCAGCTCGACATCGTTGTAGGCAATACCACGCTTGGAAGAGAAGCCAACAGAGCCACCGCTGGACTGAGAAGTGGTCTTGGTGGTGGTGGCCTTCTTGGGGGCAGCAGCAGCGGTGGTGGTAGCGGCGGGCTGAGCCTCCTCCTTGAAGACGGCCTTGGAGGGGGCCTGGGAGACCTTGGCAGGCTTGGCGACCTGGGCGAGGGTGGTAGGCTGGACGGAGACAGGGGCGACAGCCTCAACCTTGTTCTGAGCGGGCTTCTCAACGGCCTTGGTGGGAGCAGCAGCGGCGGGAGCGGGGGCAGCAGGAGCCTGAGAGACGGGGCCGAAGTAGTTGTTCTCCCAAGAGACAACCTGACCGTCGATGGTGGCAGTGATCCACTCGGCACGCTTCTGGACGTGCTGGTGGTGGTGACGGTGGACGTTGAGGCCGAGAGCCGGCTCAAGGAGAGCGGCGGTGGCGGTGAGAAGAGTGAGCTTGTTACCGATCATCTTGACGATTGTTGATGGTGAAGGATGGGTGTGGGTGGGTTGATATGTGCTTTTCTTGTATCTTGCTTATGCCGTGGAATGTCAGACGCTGTGATCAGTGCCGATAATCAAAGAATGAAACAGATATTCGAGGTTGTATGTAGTGGGTTGGATCACAGTCACAGAGACGAGACGTGATGAGGGCAACACAGCAACAGTGAACGACGAAGTATCGAGGTGAGAGAGATGTTGTCGGCACGGCCGAAGAGAGAGGATAGCAGTCTTTCAAAGACGCGGAGGGAGAGCTTGACAGCGGAGCTGCGTAAATAAGGAAGGGCAAACGACAAAGTCGAGGCTTGAAAACAACACAAAACGATGAGGGAGAGAAAGGGGAAGGGAGTGTATTCGAAACGGGGGAACTGGAGGGTTTTTGAACAAGGAGGCTCCTCGCCGAGGGCGTGAGGGTTGCAGTGGAGGGGAGGGGATACAAGTTGCGAGGTGGGATGAAATGTATTGTCACATGTTGAGAACAGCAAAAAGATACCTACTCCTTCCACCTGAGACAGGTCACTTTTCTATACGACGGCACCGCTGGGGTCTCTCCCGGACTTGGAAAAGCCCCGCAGTGGCATCCAGGGCCCCAAGAGCCTCCACTGCAGGGGACGGGTTTGGGGCGCCTCTAGCGGGTTCAGGTTAAAGTCTTGGTTCACTTCTGCAGCCTCATTGGCTGATGAGGCCGGTCCTGGCGCTGAACTGCAGTGGGTTCTGGTGGGTACCCGATGGCTAACGCCAGGAATGCCAGGGCAGTCAAGCCTTTTTTCTGCCAGGGGCACGCACACCTCATCCGGACAGGGCACATGATCAGAGCTTCCGATTGGTCGTGTCCAACCTCAAAGGGAACAACCTCAGTGCTCGACCCACGACCCAGAAAACATGGGCCAACGTGGCAGTCTCGGCGAATCGGTGATGCGACCACTCACGGCGTGTTTCCCAGTGCGAGACTGAAACGACGGGCAGGGGAAGCGCCATTTTTACCCATTCGCTCGCTCGGGCGCCTTCCCTTCTGTTCTGTTCCTGCAGAGGGACCTGCAGTAGACTCAAAGAAGGGTGGGAGGGAGGAAACAAACAGCTCAGCTGGCGGCCCAATCGACGGAACCAGGCATGATTCTAGTGTCCTCGCTAGACACCGCCCACGATTGCTTCACCGATCGGTAGTGTTGACTGATAGAGTCCATGCCTGACTCGGCGATCCTCCACCTACGTGCACACGCTATTTGGAAATCTAGCGGCCAACTCGTTTACGTTGAGCCCCCGGCACTCAGTCCCAGCATTTGCCGGGTTCCAGAACGCCATCGGAGGCAGGCTCTGGGCGAGGATCTTTGTCGTATCCATCGGCCAAGGCCGCGAAGGGTTTGGCCAGGGCTGAGCTGAGCAGAGCTGATCTGGACAGGAGCAATGCGCGTCCAGAGGCTATCGAACAAGCCAAAGTCAATAAACCTTGCTTCTGCCTCCTGGGCATTCCAACGGCATCGCACCACGACATGCACGATTTGCGTCCTATGACGGCCACAGACAAGAAAATACCTCTCACCGGATGAAATTTTCATGATCAGATGCAAAGTAAGTGCGTGTGTCACAAGCAAACAACTCGCCTCGCAACGGAACAAAAACTAAAAGTCTTGGCTTCTTCTCTAATCCCAACCTCTCGGGAACCACGTCCAAGGGCCACGTCGGCTACTATTCCGATTCTTGCTTAGCATCCGCCATGTGAAACAGCAACCGAAATTACTCCCGCCCGCCAAGGAGCCCTCTTCCCAGCTGTTCCGCGCGTCCCTTCTCCCCTCCCCTGTCAAGTTGTCAGTTGAACCAGGGTGCCGGATCGGATTCTGCTGATTTCCCGCCGGATGGGCAAGATGAGAACGCTTTTGGAAAAAGCTTGGCCTCTGAAAGGAATGCAAAAGGTGGGATCAAAGGTCTTGCTCTCTCCACAGTCATCCTACCATGCCACGAGGACTGACAATGTGACTGCCGTGATCTATCTCTGGCATGTAATCTGCAAAACCCTCTTTGTGTGTCTTTGTGGGAGATGCAACAAAGCTTGAGATTAGATGGTGTGCATGCAATTGGTCCAGCACTGACACTGGCAGGTCAAAGAAGCTGGCTCAGTCCCGGTCTGATCTTGGTCAATGGTCTCCTCTCCCCCTTCTTGGCAATGCGCATGGTTGCAGAATGCTTACGTGGTGCAATCAGCGTTCATCTGGTGCCGGTCCTAGTGCAGTTCACGTCTTGACAACGTTGAGGTCTGTGCAAGCCAGCATTACACTCCTGTGAGATTTGACCACCTGGCTCCGTTGATTCAGGGCCACACGTGCTGCCCTGCAGAGAGATACCGTCCCGGATCCTGGCTGGCCGGCCTGGGTACAATGGGTGAACGGTGAGGCCGTAATTACCATCTGGGTGCCCTGGTTTCCTCGTCAGACCGGATTCATGCTGGCACGGGGATATGGGGTCCAACCCAGCTTGGATCATCATATGTCAGCACCATATAGCGCCATCGGACCTGGAATCTCGCATTGGGCCTGTATGGTCGATGTTGGTTACCTCAACGATGTGGTGGGTTCGATGAGGTACAATGCCACCAGTCATGTTGATATCGCGGACGGTTGAGCATCTCTATTTGACCTACCCGTGTGTAGGTCAGCACAAGGTTGTCTGCATTCCGTGCCGTTGACTGCGGACAGTGGCACGTTTCTATTCGCCCCCCAGTGTTTCAAACTTACATGCAGATGCTTACTTGAATCATTGGTCATACCATATGACAATCTGTGTAAGGCAGGTCGGGTCAGAGCGTATCACAGACATACTCGAGCCATAGGCCAGTCTGACATTGTGAGCAGACCACAACCACTTGTGTTGTGATTGTGCTAGGACCTGAAGAGTCTCAAGACTAGGGAACAACAAATCGTAAAACAGAGGCTGCCCCTTTGTCCTGGGCGGCGATGAGCCCACAGGATCGGACCATGTGCTGTAGGGTAAGCGTGTCTGAATCACTACTCGGAGTTATTTGGTCCAGCAAAACAAGGGGGCAGGGGATGGCCATGAGACAACCATCTTCCGTTTGCGGCGCTTTGGGTTATCGTCATTCTGATTCAGATGTCTGCTTGGCGTCGGAGCTTCACTTGAAGGTGTACAGACGCCGGCGCTAGCATAAACTTGTAAAACAGGACCAAGAGTGGCAGCTGACAGTTGCTCTTTGGGCCACGACCCGTTTCAACTCGACAAAAGGAGAACAATAACAGCTGTTTGATCAACCGCGAGGCTTCTAAGTTTAGAAAGGGACCAACGGTTCATGATCGACGCGGGGATCGTTGGAAAATCCAAGCGCCGGACTTTGAATGGAAACTGAAGCGCCCGTGACGGTTGACTTTTGGGGGTGTCCCAGGCGCGCGCTTGTTTGTTTCACAGTCGAGACGATCGGAGCCAGTCAGGGAGAGGGTGGCCAAGAGTCGACAACACATGACATCAGACTTTAATGATACCGTTTCCGGAATTATTTCAACGGTGAAAGAAGGTCGTCAACGGCAAAGAGGATGCCGAGTTAAATTAAAGGTTGATAACGTCTTGACAGAATTGCCCCGACCGAACGATAGGCTGCTCAGCCACCGACGGCACCTCGCAGCGGATCAAACGGCACGGAGGAATTCAGACTGCACTTTACCCCGTCCCTCACAAAAAGTCCATGTCACCTTGAACCATTATTGGACTCATGTTATAATGCTGCCTGTTTGTCCACCCACACCATGGCTATTCAGACTGACCGAACACACTCTTCGTCGGGTTAAGGTTAGTCCACTGGGCCATGCTCGCCAAGACTAAAGATCCCTAAAAGGGAATGATGCCGCGAGAGGCGGCGGATTGATGACCCGCCAACCCGCTCAACCTGAGGGGCAATGGGCAACACTGCCACTGTCACCTACCAAGGAATGACTTGACGTGACAAGGTTAACGGCGATGGGAGCACTCAATTCAATTAAACTACTACCTAATCAACGAGAGCAACTGCAGCTGGGCGTAAATCCAAACTGCTAAGCCACCACCAATCTGTTCTCGCATGCCCTGAGGGGATCGTCAAACTGGCGCTCCCACACGTGACGACGCGATATCCTGATTCGCTCATGGTGCCATGTTCTTCTGTCTCAGCATTGGGAGGCCCTCTTTGTATGTCAATCTGCACTCTCTCGCCCGTCCAAAACTGGGTTTCTTCAAAATTGTCAATCGATGGGAGTAAATAAGCAACAAGGACGATAGAGAGCGAAACCAACTCTCTCTCGAGATATACTTGAACCCCTCTCTCGTCCACCTAGACAGCTTGTCAGAGCTGCGATAGCTTCAGCCACAGTTCCTCTGACCGACCACCATGGACATGTCCCAGGAGTTCTCCCCAGATATGCTGTCGTTCAACGGCCAGCCCTACATCGACTACAGCGCCTTTCTCCAGGCTGACGAAATCAACTTTGGCGACAATGCCCAGGAACAGACCAACACAGGACTGTCAGACTCGTCCGGAAAGGCCACCCCACCGAGCTCTGAAGGCCAGAGCGCATCCAACGCTAGCACGGAGGTCGCGAGGCGGCAGCCGGCTCAGAAGCAGAGGTTGGAGCGGAGAGGACACACCAAGAGTCGTCGGGGATGCTACAACTGCAAGAGAAGGCGTATCAAGGTATATCTCGCGTGTCATGATTGCTTCGAATAGATCTAACTGTAACCAGTGCCAGGAGACGCGCCCTGCGTGTGGTCATTGCACCAAGACTGGCCTCAAGTGCGAGTACCCTGCTATGCCACAGATTACACACCAAGTATGCTTGTCTAGATCCCTGAAACTGTCATCCACCGCTGACATGCCACCAGCCGCATCACCAAATCCCGCTTTTCAGCTTACAGGACATGCGTTTCTTCCAGCACTTCCTAACACAATGCTACCCGCACCACCCCCTGAAGCAGGAAGAGATCTGGACGCACGAGATACCATGCATTGCGCACAACGTATGTACTCCTCCGTTAACTAAACTCTCGTATCTGACAGTCGCAGCACGAGTTTCTTATGCATGCCATCCTGGGATTCTCAGCGTCCCAGCTAATCAAGACTGACGCCAGCATCGTCACAGCTGCCATGAGCCACCGCGTCAAAGCGATCAGGGCCATAAAGAAGCGTCTCTCAGAGACATCGAGAGCGCCTATTGAGTCCGAAGAGGCGAATGCCATGATAGCAACCTGCTTCGCTTTAACGTTCCAATCCGTCAGCCTCGAGGATGGACTTGCCGAGTTTCTGACGTTTATCCGAGGTATCATGGTCGTGGGCATGCAGATGATGTTCCGAGGTATCAAACCTTTGTTCCAAAATATGCCGGAGCAAGAACAGGACGCACTCTTGGAGCCACTCATGGAGGGCCTGCCGTTGATCCAAAAGGGCTACGTCGATTCTGCCATGGAGGCGGTCGTGAATCTGAAGCCGTTATGCAAAGAGCAGGTGGAGACAGAATACCACCAGCATCTGGTGAACATTCTCGAGCAGCTCTATCTCAACTCGTGGGATGGTGAGTTCTTATTACCCCTACCGTGATATGCAAGCATGGATCTGACATTTGGTTCCCGCAGCCTATAAAGCGTACACGAGACAATACGGCTGGTGGATGATGCTCCCCCACGACACGTTCGAAGCCCTTATCAACCCAGATAACCAGGTCATGATGCTGCTTCACTCGCACTGGATCGGGATCAACGAGATCATGACCCCTATAACGGGGCAGGAGAAGCAGGTGGCGGTCAAGTACTCGGAGCGCGATATGGAGCCCGACATTGACCCAGGCTTTGCGCGCTGGCTCAAGTATATCAACGCCCACATCGACTATGAGCACCAGATCTATAATCAGTGGCCCATGTGGATTGAGGAGCAGTTGGATCGCGATATTACTTGTCTTGGTAGAATTCCGTGAGCAAGGGAAGAGGAGGAAACACAAGAGGTTGAGGGAACATGTCAGACTGCCGATACATTTGGACTTGTGAGCGTGGCGCTTTGGATGATGGATCCCTGGGAATGGATATTTCCAAGATGGAGATGATCATGTATTGTTGGGTATTTTCCAATTTACCAATAACATATCCCACGAGCGTATAGCCCGTATAACTCGTTCCACCAATGATTCACTTGACAACAATATGTGACTATGCCTGACAATCACCTGACTCCCATAGTAGTCGGGCACCCGTCTACTGCGCCGCCATGAGGGAAGCCATTCCCACCGGGACGGCACCGCCTCAGCACGGCCCCACTCTGTAGATCTCGCATTCATCGTATTCCACCCATCGAGATTAGCAAGCGGGGCGTGGATCACGACAGGGGCCAATGAGGATCATCGTGACACACAGGGCTGAAGGATGCCCGGCGATATGCCCCGGGCTGTGGTCACCGTATTCTTCGGGTTTTGTTGTAACCTGTGGCGATGGGGTTTTGTGCGAGGGATACGATGGTGGGGGGTTTGAGGATATATAGATGGCCTTTTCCTTGGCTTTTATGAGTTTAGTTGTCAGTCAACAACACACATCAAGTATAAGACTACAAGTCAACACTTCTACAAACAAAACACCTATCTTCAACAACACCAGAGCAGTCCTCAGTGTCTCATACAGGGACTTCTACACAATGACAACAACAATCGAGACCATCTCGGCCCCGGCCTCTGGCCTCCACCGGCGATCCACGGGACACTCAACCCTCCCTCCAAACTACGAGGCCGCTGAAGGCTATGAACTTGCCCAGCTTTCTCCAGCATCTTCTTCAGCAGAGTCACTCCCAAGATACACAACCATCTACGAAAACGGTGGCTCAAGCTCATCTGCCAGAGACTCTGGCTTTTCCCCAACGAAGCTTCTCCAAATTGAAGCCCCTGGTTTCGCACTCATCGCTTTCCCTCTGCCCCCGCGTCCGGACCCCATCTACGTATTTGGCGTGAACCCCACGGGAGAACTTGAACAGGCAGAGTACGTCTCTATCCGTCCGGCGCGCAACTCTGGATCTTGCTTCCTCGCACGCCCAGACGACCCAGCCCAGACACCCATCTGCACTACCACGTACCGCTTCGGCCCTGGCAAGCCACCCAAGATCCGCCTTCTCGGTGGTGCGGGTGAAAATGAGCATGAAGAGGAGTTTGAGATCAGCTGCAAGGGATGCCTGACACGTAGCGTTGTCATGCGAACTCATCTCGGCACCTTTGAATGGCGGTACAGTAGCCGTGCTGAACGCCGAGAAGCCCAATCTTCTGTCGGCGAGGAAGTCGATTGCCTACTCGTCCTCGACCGAGTGACAAACGTTGCTCTTGAAGGCGGAAAGCAGGAGGAGCGCCGCAGCAGAGTCGCGCAGTTTGTCCGCAGTGCCGGACTACGGACCCCAGGCACACGGAGGAGCACGGCTGGCAACGGAGGTCGATTGATGCTGGACCTCCGGGAGTGGACAGATCGGAAGGGAGAGGCGGAGCAGATGGAGCTGTTGGCCGTGGCGAGCTGCGTGTCGATGATGAAGAAGGAGGTTGACAGGAGGAGGATGCATCAGACCATGGTCATCATGGGAGGTGCTTCTGGTGGTCCTTGAGGGGTTGGTGATAGATGTGATGATGTTGATACCCATGTATTTCTTATGTTGTGTTTTATATAGAATGGTGGAACTGGTTTGATTTCTATAGATGCAGTCTGTTTTATGGAGAATTGTTCAAGTTATCAGATATCATGGTCTCATGCGTACTCAGTCCTGCACTTCCGCAACTGCAGTCTTCTCCCTTGCACCAAGCTCAAGAACCTCAGCAACGGACACATCCTGCTTCTCATCGACATTTGCCTTCTCAAAGGCCTTCTTGCTGCACTTGCACGAGTACCGCACCCTGCATCCCTTCTTCTCGCCGATAAAGGGGTCGTTGCGGCACGACTTGCCAAACAGCTCGACTAGCAGGACCCAGACGGTCAGACCGAGTGTGATGGAGATGAGGTTGAGAGAGTTGAGGCTCTTTGCTATCGGCAGCAGGAACATGACGATGCAGACGGCGAAACGGTTGGCTAGTCGGGTGTTCTTGCTCCAGCGAAGGGTTGCTGGCTTGCGGTGCTCGTGGCAGTAGGCGATGACTCCCATGAAGAGCATTGCGATGGCGAGGCCGTGGCAATAGAAGAATCTAATGCCGTTGGCGACTTCGTCTTCCGCGCGGTGAGAGTAGTGATCCGACAATTGCTCGGCATTGGCGCCGCCTGCGTCTGTTGCTAGGACCAACTTGGATAGTCCAGCAGAGGCAAGGATGTAGCCCATGATGAATGGAAGATGGGCGTAGTTCCAGACGGAGGCTTTTGCTATTAGTCAACGGTCTGAACAGGAATGGAAAGCACTTACACGAAATGATAGAACGTCGAATAGCATGAACATCGATGTTGCTGCCATCGACGTCGAAATAAATCCAGTTAAAGACAAAGGCTTGAACAAGTCCAAGCACCGCCTTTCCCAAGAATGTGTTGACGTGATAGCCCCCATAGCTCTGGAACATGACGCCCACGACAGAGTATCCAAAGACCAGCGAGACAAAGGCATTGGTACGCTCCACTCGATGCTCAATGTTGACAGCGGGATAGAACTCAAAGACCTGGGCTAGGAACCTGCCAATGCCGCTGTTCTCACCAGCCATTCTTCCGTACCTGAAGAGCCCGGTGATGATGCCCTGACCCCACATGTCGAGGGCGAGGGCCACCCAGATGAGACCCAGCCTTGAGGGCATCTCGACGTGAATACTGGCGATCCACAGGACGGAGGGTATCAAGACGTTGATGGCTTCGCAGACCATGACGCCTCGGATCATGGGCAGGAGAAAACCGGTGGCCACGTAGTGGGCCAAGGTCCTGAATCTAGCCGCGAGATAGAAAGATACCAGCATCGTGTACGTGTTGTGTTCCTCGTTGTCGTAAAAGGCATATGTCATGTTGGTGGTGAATCTTGACATGTTAGACATCTCCTCTCTCATAGGCTCGATCAACGTACCCCAGTAGACAAGCAATCTCGAATAGAATTTCCAATCGAGTCATGACATCGTCGGTTTCGAACCAACTCAAGACCAAAGTGACATCGGCCCAGATCTTCCACGACATGATAAAGGTGATTGCGAAGCGGAGCAATTCCTTGCCGGTCGGTTCAGCCCAGACATGTTCGCCGTTGATGTGAATGATGCCGACTATTAACATATTAGACGCTGGCACTATGCGGTGAGCTTGGGGAATTACCGTAGAGGAGGTCAAAGAACAGCTCGATAGCCATGATTTCCGTATTTTCTGAAGCGCGCCATAGCAAGCCTTTGTGAAACCATTGCTTTACCACCGGCTTCTTGAAGAGCTTGGTAGTCTCTCCTAGACGGGCTTGGCTCCAGCTCGAGGCGATGGACACCGTATCCGACGCGGACGTATCCAAATCTGGAGTCTCATCATCATTGTAGGTTCGTAGTTCAGCACCATAGCCAAACTTGTTAAAGTTGGCGCTCAGACCGTTGGTGTTGGTAGAGAGCCGGTCTATTTCGCTGTTGAACGTGTCCAGCTGGCTCTGCACGTCCTCCCACTCGTCAAAGGCTGGACCATGCCGTTCTCGCAGCTTGGCTCGACGACCCTCGTGATGATCTCGAGTCTCTCTGAGATAGTTGCAGTGCTCTGTCGAACCGTGGAGGACGACTTCGACCTGTATCTCGTCCTGGCTGCCGTACTTCTTGCGAAGGTTGTCGTAATCTTCGGGTAGGGACACGATCACTTCTTTGCCATTGGGCAGGGCGAACCTCTGCGGTTGACGCCGTCTCGCAGAGGGCTTGGAGGACATGGCGATACCGTCGGACAAGAGAAAACAAGACAATTCACGCTTGCAAAATCAGAAAAAGACAGCAGGAGGGCGCGACGAGGAAGAAATAAGAGTCTGCAAAAACAAAGACAAGGATTCTCGTCTCCGACCCCAAATTACAGATGTAGGGCGGCCGCCGTCGTGTTGGCCCCTGGCAAGTTTGATGCCGCTATCATTGGCTTTTGATGGTGTGTCTGGCGGCCCATTGGGCGCGCCCCCAGCCGGTCAAGATGCACAATCGTCTTGGTGGCAGAATAAACTCATAAAGGCACCTCTTGTTTAAGCTTATCGAGACCCGATTCCATCTTGACTAAGGCATTGGTCATCATGGTTGTCTCTTTGAGAGAATCGCTTCTGCTTATTGATACGCGTGCATATCGAGGCTCATTCCGTCCAAGTGCCGGGAGTCACGTGATGAGATACATCTTCCGGTTGTTTACCGGCTGCGGCTTCAAGCGGGTAGCTGCCTGAGGCTACCAATCCTAGCTCAGCCGTCGACCGGTAATTCGGAGCAAAGATTCAGCCATCACCAACTACCAAAATCCCCATCTCCCCCCAATCAACCTTCAACACCGCCAAAATGACTGCTGCGTGGAAAGCCGCTGGCCTTACGTACGTCAATTGACCCCTTCGCCCTACCGATTCGACCATTGGATATATCCTGTCCAATTTTCTCCCCCCCGACCGACCGTGTCCGAGCCCCGAGACTAACAATACCCTTTTTCCGAATAGCTACAACCGCTACCTGGCCGTCGCCGCCCGCGTCGTCCGCCGAAGCTTGAAGGAGGATAAGAGAATCGCTGCCGAGCGACGAGGCGAGATGGACCTGCGATTCGCCAAGTGGCAGGTAAGGCGACCTCCCGGCGATGCGGAACTAGAGATGGAAAACTGACGGGTTAATTACCTCAACAGAACGGCAAGCAGGGCGAGCCCCAGAACCTGGCCGCTGCCAACGCCGCCAACGCCGCCGAGAACGCTGCTTAAAGCAGATCGACGTATGGATGATTGCGCGTGGATAATGGGAGCGTGGCGCCCGAGGGGTTTGCTCGGCCCAAGACGAGATGGAATAGAGCAGCTCAGCCTGCTCACGGGGAGGGCAACCAATTGCATGCACCTAGTGCCACTGTATCAATAACGATTGCTGCAATGTTATCAATCAACCAAAAAAGACGACGACTGCAATTGATGGACTCCAAGGAAAAATTGCTGGTGACTGTATGTTGTGCCCATCTCGACTGTTACACTGGTGATGCTCGGTGGGACGCAGCTTGAGGCTACCCGGCTACCGCCGAGGAAAACAGGTGCCTCTCCACAAAACCCATATCGTCAACAATCAGATTTCATGACAGTAGAACTTGACCATTCGTTTTCCCTTGACCGATTTCACAACATTCGTCATTCTCGCTCATTTGTGAATGTCAATCTCATCAGCCATCTGGTGACTTTTTGGGCTCCCAAAAAGAGACGGGGAGCAGTGGAACCTAAACCATCTGAACCATCATCTTGCTCCCTTGCCTAACTTTACTCTTTAATAATTCCTGCCATTTTTGTTCCTTCACCCTCGCACGCCCGCTTCGTGCGATAATAACCCCCCATCCCTTTTTGATGCGGCGGATTGTCGCGTTAAATCGTCGACATGGCCGACTTCGGTATCGGGATCCCGGACGGTGGGTACCCAAAATGATGGGAGAGGTTCCTGGTGATGACCCCTTCAAAAAGTCTGACTTTGAGGCCCAGATATCGCGAGACTATCGCTGGGCCAGGAATATGATCCGCCGCCTCCACCGCCGCCTGATATCAAGACCGAGGGTATCCTCGCCGTTGACATTACCGAAAAGTTTGCTCAGGCTGTTCAGAGTAGGTCCTTTGGTCTCGTGCTTCTCTGGTGAACCCCGCGATTGACACTTGCAGCTCTCGCACCCGGCGATCTCGTCAAGGATGGCTTCTTTACGCTTTTCGAGTCCGTCGCGGCTCTCGAGGTATGATTTTGTAGCGGTTACGACTCATGGCGAGGCTCACAGGCATAGATCATGGATCCCAAGATGGACAGCGGTTGTGTCAAGTCAGCCGATGATCTTGAGGAGCTGTATGGTGTCAGTCGGCCGCTGCTCCCGGAGGAGGTGCTGGGGGTCATAGATCAGCTTCTTTGCCACGAGGTGAGTGTTTTTCACTGTTTGATAACTGGGGATATACTCATTTCCTTAGATGGCATGGCATCTGGGATATCCACTCTCCCAGACTCTGTTCACCAGCGTCTACGCAGAGGCCCTTCTTATGCCAACGCCATTCAGCGTGGGAGAAGCCCGGTTTGTTCGAAATGCGCCAAATGACTCCCCAAGCAGGTCCAGTATGCTCGAGATTCTTCGGGCCTATTGTCTCGGCCTGCTCAAGGCATGTGGTTACGTGAACGAAAGGATTAGGTCTGAACATTACTATGAGGTGAGTACCATCACTGCATCGGACTCAAAATTAAGATCTGACACTATATAGGAGGAAGACTTTGTCACAAACACGTACAACAGGACCCTACTTGCTGAGATACAGCCACAGGCTGTCCAGCAAGCCATCCAAGAAGCGAGGAGCCTTCTGGCCACGCTGGGTGAGGAAGTCAGTGACGAGATTCGAGAAGCCCTTGACCGGCGGCTACAACTTAGATCCTTGTTCTTGGATGCTACCCAATGCCCCCAGCACATGAGAGAACCCGATGTCGCTAGGAAGCCGTGGCTGGAGGGCCTGGAACTACTTCCGAGCATCAAATCATCTCACTCACTAGGACGGCCCGTTGACGAAGCTTTCAGCGCCAAGCTGCAGCGCAAGCTTGCTAGTACCATGCCTCCGAGACCTATCGTGAAGCTGGAGTTTGACGACGCTTTTGGTCATTTGTTGAGGCTGTTCAAGGATGGTGCTCAGTTGATCGACGTGCTTCATTACAACGACTCCCAGAGTCTTCAGGTAATAAAAATTCCAATCTCAGGAGGCCAATGCTGACAACAGACAGACATTTGTGTCAACTTTCCAGGCCAAGAAGCCCCAGCCACTGGTATACGTGCGAACTCTATTGCAGACGTTCCTGTTTAACGAGATGGAAGTTTTGGGTTCCATGAGCATCCGTCAGATCATGGATGATGACTTTGCTACCGTGTCTATGCCAGCAAGCCCTCAGCTTGACCGTGCTAACGACGAGATCGAGTTTCCTCAGGACCCACGCTTCGTCATGGCTGAGCAGATGGAGCTCTTCCGTCAGAGAGCAGCACAGCCCTTCCTGGATGTACTGCGAACATTCTGCCAGAACCGATGCCGTGTACGACGCACACTCTGTCACATCATCCGGGACTGGGAGAATCTGCAGGTGGATGCTGAGGAGATTGACCAAATCATCCAAACCAAGGTCAAGGAACGGCCGATGAGACAATCAACAGGCATGGGCATTCCAATGGAAACGTACTCGCTTCCGCTTTCATCGTGGACATATCTGTACAAGATGCGCCTGATGGAATGGATCGTGCAACTGGGCTTTGAGCTGGAGGTTTACCAGCCAGATGAACTCGCCGGCATGTATTGGTACCTGAACTACCTTGCTAAGTGGAGGGTTCAGCACACGGAGAGGATCAAGTCGTTTGTCATCCGGAGGGCAGAGGAGTCCCGAGCAACCTCACAGCACCCGAACCCAGCCGTCGACCGCCAGCTCGAACGATCACTGGCTTTCATCCGGCTGATGCTGCTCGATTCTGCCGTGACGTGGGAACTGTCGGACGCCCTGTCTTGCCTCTACACCGTCCTCACCCGGCTGAAGCTCGTCAAGGTGCCCCTAAGACCTTATAGCAATAACGAGCTTCGGTACGACCTCAGAATGCGGCCGTTTGCTGCCATCGGCCTGCCAACCCTCCCCAGCTTTGACGAATTTACTCAAGGAACATCGCAGCCCGAGATATCGACTCTGGAGATCCTCGAATACGCAGAAAAGGCCCTCGCAGGTGCTAAGAAGGGCTTCGAGGTGCTGTCCAAGTTCACGCCCGAGGACTCGTTCTCGGTCGGCTCCCACGACCGGTGGGTCGCGTCCAAGAAGAATGCCCTCAAGGCCTGCATCGCGACGGGAATAGCAATCTCGGCACTGCAAAAGGCTGTCAAGAGAGAACAGGAAACCGGTGAACTGAAGATCAAGGCCGAGGTGCCCACACCGGATAAATCTTATCACGACTGGTGGATCGTGCCCCGGATAATCCCTTCCTAGGAGATGGGAGAGGCCTTAGAGGATAAATGATAATTCAAAGGAGAAAATGAGGCTAAATTCTAGAGTGCGTTCACAGGTATAGTTGTACATTTGGGTATCCAAATGAGAGTTTGCCTCCTCTTCCATCCATCCATCCATCCATCCGTTCTCCATCCCTGTTGTAGATTTGACAATAGATTCGAATACGTATTCGAATGACTGCGAGTCAAGGAATTAAACAAAAAGAAACGCCGATTTCATCGTGTCAGAATCTGTTGATATGCCAATTCCATTCTCACCGCAAATGTATTGGCTGCCGAGATATCGGTATCAAGGCGATTGGTCTGTCCTCAATACTGGGTCTTCGAGATAGTCGAGGTGGGACCCGCGCCTGAGCTAACTGGGATTGTGAGGCATCGCTTAAGCCGCAACACGTCGTCGAGCCCCAGCCATGCGAAGTCGGACGGTCTGCTCATATAGCACATCCTTGAAGGCGAAGAGCAGGGCAGCAGTCAGCACGCTCTGGGTGACCTTGGGGCCAATGCCTATTTCTCTGTTAGCATGTCGTTCCATGTAAGTATAGATATAGATACTCACCTCTGTAGAGACCAGAGTAACCACTCTCGCTCACAATGCGACGGAGAGCGGCAAAAGAGCCCTCCTTCTTGCCCTCGCTCTGAACGTGCATCTGACTCTTGACAGTGATGTAAGGGTAGGTGATGGTGGTCGCAAACAGCTTGCCTAGAGCACCAAGGAAGAAGGCGATAGTAGGGGTAACCTTGCGGCGCTTCTCCACCGTGTTCTTCAGCTGCTCAAAGAGAGTGTACTGAAGAATGGGGTTGATGACGAGGACCAGGGCCGGAATGACACCGGCAAAGAGTGCCTGGGGGCCCTCGTTCTTGAGGAGCTGCAGCAGAGTACCGATGGTGCTGGGGGGCTTGGAAGGCTTGGCCTCGGCACCGGCCTCGACGTCGTCCTTCTTCTTCTCCTGCTGGCGGGTGGTGACGCGGGTGTTGACAACCCAGATGGGGTTGGTGATGATGACGGTGGCCGACCCGGCGATGGCTCCGGCGATCATGGACTCGACCGTGGTAAGCTTCGCGCCGGCGCGGCCGGCCTTGGCAGCCGCCTTCTCAAAGAAGGTGCGGGTCCATTCATACCAGTAGTAGTAGACAAAGTTGGTGATGCTGATGCCGAAGAGGGCCGAGTTAATACCGGAGTAGAGGCCCGAGATACCCTCACGGGCGATGATGTTGCCAACAGCCTCGCTGAACTTGCTCTCGGCCTTCTTGGATTCGACCTGGGCGCGCGTGGAGAGGGTGATGAGTGGGTACCTTGAGTACTCGTCAGCTAGCGATCGCGATGCGATACTGGAAACCAGCCCTACGTCAGGATCATGGACAAAAGACCACCACCAGCGCCGGCGAGGGCGTGGGCGACATTGTCGTTCTGAGGGATGGGCGCCTTCTCAGTGACAACAACCCTTGCGGGCGTGATCTCGACCTTTTCAGGTATCTCGACCTGGGGGGTCGTCTCCTTGTCGGCGTTGTCGGACATGATGCACGTCGGGATATGCTTAAGCGAGCAGCGACAGACAGAAAGAGGCTTGAGCTTTCAATGCGCGAGAGTCAAGTGAAGGGGAAGGGAATTGGGGAACTTATAAAAAACCTGGGGAAAGGGACGGTTTCGCGGGGCCGTGCTCGACTTAAAACCCAGTCAAGAACAGAACATGCCTAAGCCTGGCTTAAGGGCCTGCCTAGGCTTAAGAGCGTCTATCTCGGGATCGGCGTCTGGTCAACTTGACTCGAGGAGGAGCCTGTGCCCCTAAAAATACCGAGGTCGGGACATGATACCGAGTAACCTTAGCTGGAATCGGCCAATGTTCCGCATCTGAAAATGAAGTCACCTCCTCCTTTCCCCTCCACTTTTGTTGGTTGGACCGGCATGTGACGTGGGGAAGACCAGGTCGGCAAGCCCAGCTCTTTACCGGGCCACGCTAAACTTGATCAGGGCATTGTCAGGAGAGCCACTTTAAAACGACCAAAACTCGGCATCTTGAGAATCCCCAAATTCGGAACCAAGGAGAAACAAAAAGTGCGGACGCGGTGCCCGCGCTAGGCCCCATCCAGGTCTAAGTAAACAAATCAACCGCCACACACGCTTCATCCTTGCAAGTCGCACACCCACACCGCGGGTTTAACCAACTTCAGCCCAGCGTCGCGGTATCTGGCATATCCCACCCATCCATGATTGTTTTGAGTTATTCTATCATTGCTCGTCAATGCCACGGCGCAGAAAATCCGGTCTCGAGTCCGACTTCCAAGTCCGCTGGCACTCGGTTGCCAACATCGCCACGCCCAGCGTGGACATCATGTCGTCGCCTGATCCGCTCAACGACACCATCGATACGAGCGTCGTCCCGCCTTCTACAACGCGCCGCGTCCCCCGCAGCAGTCAACGGTCCAGCCGGTTTTCCACCCTGGGCACCTCGCCCAGGAAGCAGATGTTTGAGCTCGAGGTCGGCGACGATCGAGCCCCCCAGAAGCTATTGGTGACGGTCGAGACGGAGGAGCCAAGCGCGACGGCGGGTCCGGGAAGCGCGCGACGAAAACTGTTCCAGACTTCGAGTCCTTTGTTACCAATGTCTAGGCGGAGAGAAATGGCGACCACGACGACTGTGCCTTTGAAGAAGGCTATTGAGGAGGAGATGGCTGACCCAAACGCGACCCCGAGGAGGAGGGGACGGCCGAGGAAAATAAATGGAACACCTCTGCCCGGCGCAGGCACCAAGAGAAAGTCGGGAACCCCAATCAAGAAAACACCAAGGAGACCGCGATTATCGAAGGGTACGGAGACGGGGAACGAGA
Source organism: Fusarium vanettenii 77-13-4 (assembly GCF_000151355.1). Taxonomy (NCBI): domain Eukaryota; kingdom Fungi; phylum Ascomycota; class Sordariomycetes; order Hypocreales; family Nectriaceae; genus Fusarium; species Fusarium vanettenii. The sequence goes on from NW_003315881.1 coordinate 2,507,902, forward strand.
CGAGAGGGTCCAACGCAGGCCGCACGCCAGGAACAAAGAGGAGAGGCCGACCGCCCAAGAATCGACCTGTTGAACCACCCAGCGAGTTGGGAACTGACGTGGATGGAGGAGTTATTGATATTGAAAGGAGACGGCAGGAACTTGGTCCTGAAGAGGTGGCGGAAGTGATGAATGAAGCTCCTGCGCTTCCCTCTCTTCGGGGTGACGACTCTCAAGTTGACAATGAGATGACTCTGATCATCACGCCTTCAGAAGCTGAAGGGTTGCAAGCAAACCAAACCCAGAACAATACCACCCAGAACGATACTACGGCTCTGCCGCATTCGGAACCTGATTCGGATATTTGGATGGCAACTCTGGACGACGAACCAACCCCAAGACCCTCAAGTCGAATAGCGCAAAGAGAACCTGCGCCCTCAAGCCCTGACCATGACCAAGAGGCCGATACTTCGGATTTCGGAGACTACGGATACCTTCCACCGGCTGGCAGCGATGTCTCTTCCGCAGACGAACCTGAAAGTGAAATTCGACCTATGAATAACGACACCATTGCGGCTGGCGAAGACTTTAGCATGATTTTCATGGACTCCCTTCCATCTCTGCAGGCGAACTTGCGCAGTTCTGTCCAGGAAGTCACCGAGAACGATATCGGCGAAGAAACGAGCATGATCATCAACAACACCCTTGAATCTCTGCGCCAGTCCTTACAAGATCGGGACAGGCCTAACACGGAGGCGGAACCTGCTGAAGCCCCCAAACCAGCTGAACCTGCCTCCTCTCCACCCCGAGAGGAGCTTAGGAAGTCCAGCATTCGTCCTCCCCTGACTTTTTCGCCGAATCGTAACATGTCCCCAAGGTGGCTTCGAAGCCCTCGAAGGATGGGATCTACACCCTTACGGCGCCAAGTATTGGAGTCGAACGCAAGAGAGAATGCAGATGCGGCACTGGAGGCACCTGAAAAGCATGACTCTCCTATTACTACTGGGGTGCAAAGATCATCAGCCCCCCCAGACCATGAAGAGTCAAACTTATATGATGATTCATTTTCCGAAATTCCTGATGCTGTACTTGAAGCTGCAACGCCACGACGACCTCGAAGAAATGTTGTGGATGAGACATTGTTGGAAGATGAAGATGTGGAAATGGAGGATGAGCAGCCTCCCCAGCCAGCTGAAGAGGAGGAAGAACAAGAACACGCGGAGGAAGAGCAACAACAACAGCCAGAACAAGAGGAGGAACAGGAGCAAGAACAGGAGCAGGAAGCGCAGAGAGACCCCTCGGTAGCTTCCCATGGAAGTGTCGTCTCTCGATCGGACGCTGGACGTCTCCCTACCCCTGATGATACCCCACCGCAACTTGATGCTCAAGAGGATAATGCTGAAAAATTGATACACATGTCGGGAACCTCGGCCACATCTATATCCCCTCGGGGCTCTTCTCCGGCTGCTCCATCATCTGGGCAATCTTCGGCCAGTCAAGTCCAAATTATTCCGGAAATCGTGGAGGAAGTTGTCGATGAAGATATCGAGGATGTCATCGAGGATGAACCTGTTGAAGAAATGCAGGAGGAGAACGAGCCAGATCAGGACGAGGAATTACCTGATATCAACGAGCCGCGGCCAACAGGCTTATTCGTACCCAACGACGTCCACCAGCCTGAGGTTACGCCACTCAACCAGATGACATCTCCTCTTCAGGACCCCCAGTCACTTCTGCCAGAAGCAGTATCGGAGAGGGTGCGACGGCCTACACTCTCCCCTATCGTGCGAGCAGGACGGGCGTTGCAAAGCGTGACATCGGATCCTCCCTCGCCAGAGACACGTGAGCAACACCTGCGGAGCCCCTTCAGGAGCTCTGTAAGCAGAGAGCTGGGACCCCGGGAGACGCAGTCGATCCGACGTATGAGCACCAGCCCCCGACGCATCAGCGCTAGCCCTGGGAGATCCGTTGCCTTCCCTGCAGTTACTCAAATACCCCCGGCCAACGAGGCATACGAAGATCCCTTTGGTACGGATACCCGACACACAGGTCAAGCTAGCTTTATGGAGGCACTTGAGAGAATTGGCGGTGATCCTTCACCACGGCGGTCACAGAGATCATCTCGGGAGTCCACGGCAAGCTCTTTGCGTTTCCAGCCTCGCAGTGAGGATGGAATGAGCTGGGTAGAGAACGAGGGCCCTATTAGCGCAAATCTTCGTGGCGATGTCCCACTTGAAGCCTTTGCTCGATCGACAGTTGGGAAGTCAAAGAGCCCATCTATCGGTCAAGGGCAGCTAGATGGCGCAAGCAACGAGGCAGATGAGGAGCCTGAACAGGATGGTGACGATATGGACATTTGGGAGTTTGAAGCACAACGGTCGTCTCCTCGCGCGGCTCGCCAACACTCCAGGGAGAGGACGGCCGAGGCTCCCGCTACCAGGCGGAGCGCCCTACCTAGCCCCTGGACGAAACGCACAAGTCGCGAGGCACAGCGTGAGATCGAACCCGTTGCCCAAAGCAACGTCCAGGAAGTCACACAAGAAGCCGACGAAGAGGAGGAGGAGGAGGCAGAGGCGGTGGTAGAGGAGGAAGCAGACGTGGAAGCATCAGACGCTGATGCCACAGAGGACGCTGTGCCGGAGCCAGCTCAAGCAGAGGAGTACTCACTTCTCTCTCAGAGGGGCAACGCCCAACAGCAACAGAACAAACCCCCGGAGTCTGCTGTCAAGGCTAGTCGTTTCGACCTTTCGACCTTCTTCTCTTCACCAGCGACTATCCCGGGGATGCTAGCTGAGAAGTTTCTATCAGCCAAGAAGCCTGCGCCCCGACCAGCTGAGCCCGAAATGGTAGAAGCAGAGCCCACCCTACCAACAAGTTCCATGTTCCCACAGTTGCCACAGCAGGAATTACGGCCTCGAGCTGGGCCTCGGGCTGGTTTCTTCTCTCCTGTCCGCGCTCCGCAGCCAGTATCAAGGCGGCAACAAGAGGAAGCAGAATCCCAAGGGGCTTCCACGGAGCAGGAGGGGACTGAGGAGCAGTCAGAGCCTGAAGAACTAGAGGAGCATGAGATGCCCTCTGTGCCACAGAAGAGGAACTTTACGCCTCAACGAAGACAGCCGAGCCAGTCTTTCTTCAGGACGTCAACCCAACAACCGGCTGCATCAGCTAATAGCGCGCCCACTCCGCCAAGAATGCAGCTCTCTCATGCCGACATCCAGAGGTGGCAGCAAGAGACCTCCAATGCCAGCGAAGACTCCCCTGAGCCATCTCGGCCCCTTCTTAGACCCCTCCCACCTAAGAACGCGTCCCCAACCAAGTCCAGTCTGCGCTCTCCCCTGAAACCACACACACCCGGTCGTGTGGTCGAGTTTACGAGCAGCGTTCTCTCCCCTGTTGAGCAGGCCAAAGCTCGACAGCAACGCCGACTATCCAATTCATCTGCAGCATCGCAGACTAGCAACACAGCTCAACGTCCGCGCCTAAGACCTCCACCCCGACAGAATGCCAACAAGGAGAATGCCGTTGCTTCTGACGTGTCCATGTCTGACGCCTCACCCGTTGCAAAACAACAGCAGCCCCAACCACTGTCCAAGACCGTCTGGACACGGCAGCACTGGCTCTTCCTGGACGAGCTACTCCAGCTACGCCGCCAGGGGCCTTACCGCACCAACTACGAGCGCCGCTCAGACAAGTACCTAGGCAAGACGGTCAAGAGCCAGGGCGAATCCATGACGCTGGAGCGCTGGCATCTCGACTGCGTTGACGCCTTCAAGGCCGAGGTCGGCGGCTGGGACGAAGCCTCCCTGGCAAAGAGACTGTTTGCCCTGATTCTCGGCGAGGAGAGGAGGAGCCGAGGCGTCGTCGACAGACCATCATCACAAGTCATGTTTCACTGAGGATTTTTCGAATTGAGTTTTATGAAAGTATAGGAATTAGCTGGTCTAGCATGCATGAGGCGTTTCGATGAGTTGTCCTTTGGAGGAGATACCAATTTGTATCGTTCAAGCATTGATTGCATTGCATTGCAATTGTTGGTTACATGCCTACCCACGCGCACATCATCACCACATACCCCTTTTTACAAAAAAACACCGTTATTTAGGATATGAAAGTTAGACATAGCAGTACAAAGCACATGAACAATGACGCAGCGATGAAAAAAATGTTCAGCATAGACGATTCTGTTCCCTCTTGAAACGCCTGATCTACTGTGTGACATATTACATACAGATGAGCGGCGCACTCCCGCCGCCCCAGAAAGCCCAGCCCATACCCTCTATTCCAGCATGGACGCCTGGTTCGTGTACAATACATCCACCACGTTGCTCAGCTTCTCAATGGTGGCCAGAGCCGCGTCGTACGACTCATCCCGCTGCGTCTCGTCAAAGATGATGAGGCAGCCAGCGCCCTGATCGAGGACGCCGATGATGACCTTGTCGAGGATCATCTGCGACAGTTTTCGCTCCACCTGCTGAGTGTCGAGGCCAACCATCTTGGCGATGTGGTCGATCTCGACGCGAGAGAAGGGCTCGATGACCTTGATAAGGTTCTGCTCGAGCATGGCATCGTAGAGGCGGCGGAGGTGGTTACGGATAAAGGCGTCACTTCCAAGCTCGTAGCGGTAAGAAGAAAGGGCGCGCTCGTACTCCTCGAGTGACCGATTTGAGTGAGCGCGGGCGATAGCCTTCATGGCCTCGAGGTTCTTCCCGGCGTACTTGAGAGCCTGCTTCGAGGTCATGAGGTTGTTGACATCGTCAACCAGGTTAAGCATGATCTTGCAGAGAAGCATGTACTGGAGGGCAGCCTGAGCCTTGGGGCCCTCGTCCTGGGTGTGGTATCCATCGAGAGCCTCGATAAAGTAGGAAAAAGCAGTGTTAAAGTCCTTGTCCTCGGCGTGGAGCATGCCGCTCTGCATGTCGAGGTTGGCCTGCAGCAGCGGGGGGGTATAAACGCTTGCAGCGCTCGTGCGTGCGCTGGTCAAGGCGGCGCGGGCCTTGGGGATGTTGCCGAGGGCGTGGTAGACCCTCGACTCTAGGAGTTGGACCTCGACGAGGCGGAGCTTGTCGTCGAGGCGCTTGAGCTCGCGGAGGAGGCCGTTGATGAGGCCGAGGGCTTCATAGTACGACTGCTTGGCCATCTGCAGGGCGACGAGGCGGGCCTCGAGGTCCTGGCGCTGGAAGGCGCGGCGCTCAGCGGTGGCCCATTCTATGCAGTCCTTGGTGACGGCGATCTCGATATCGGTGCTGTTGGGAATTTCCTTGAAGAGGTCGAGCAGTTGGCGGACTACGTCACCGTGTTAGCTGGGGTAAGCGCAAGCGTTCTTGATATGAAGGCATACCCAGCTTTGCCGACTTGGCCTTGGCAAAGGAAGAGAATACTGATCGGCTCTCCTTGACTAGATCCACAAGCTCCTGTGTCTTCCTATAGTCGTCGTTAGTGGGGGACAGCAATAGATAATATCGACAGGCAGCGCGCACTTCTCATCCCGGTAAAGCTCGCCCAGGCTAATCAAAGCCGTCTCGTACTCGCGCGTAGCAGCATCGGATGTGGTGCTGGGAGCCTGGGAGATGATTTCCTTGTAGATAGCCTCAGCCTTCCTCGGGTCTGACTTGGCGAGCTTCTGTGCTTCCTGGACCCTCGCCGATTCGGCCGCCGCCATTGTGAGAGAAGTAGTTGCGCGTGTCGGAGAGGTGCTCGTAGGTGGTGATGGGTAGGCGGCGAGGGCAGTTGGCAAGCGTTATGGCGTTGATGAGGGTGGAATGGTTGTCGTCGAGATGGTGTTTGTTTCGTTGGATGAACTGAAGCAATAGCTAGCCTTCCGTGCCTCCAGGTTGCCAGAGCACGACGTAGGCCAGCAAAAGGTGGGTCCTTGCTAGTTACCATGAGAGGTTATTGGCCAAATCCAGCGGGGCATGAGCTCTGGCGGGCTTTCGTTGATCCGCCGCTACGTACCTTGCCCTCCAATGCTGGAAGCTTCCCCGGCAGCGCAGCCGGCGCCAGCCTCTGGATCATGCCGACAGCTTAAAATTTCAGTCCTAACTCGGAGTGGAGGGGATCTTAAACTTCCTGATCATACAAGCCGCCGCTACATAAGCCCACCAGCTTCAATTCTCTTCTCCCACCTCCAATCTCTCTTCACCCCCATATATTCACCCTCCTCTAATACATTCACAATGTTCCGACAGGCCGTCACTGCTTCCTCCAGAGCCCTTCGCGCCGCTCCCCGCGCCGCCGCCCCTCGGCCCTTCATCCAGTCGCAATTCCAGTCGGCGCCCGCCTTTACCCTCAGAGCCGCCCAGCCCGCCGTGTCAAGATGGTACAGCGATGCGAAGGAGTCTGACTCTGCAAAGCCTGCCGAGGAGGCCAAGACGGAGAGCAAGAAGGACGAGAAGAGCACCAATGGCGAGACCGACGCTGTTGCCGAGCTGAAGAAGGCCCTCGAGGCCAAAGAAACCGAGGCCCGAGACTGGAAGGTTAGTGACTCGATTGACAAGCTACACAATCCCTTACATATACTGACTATACACCAGGACAAGTGCCTGCGCACTGTCGCCGACTTCCGCAACCTTCAAGAGCGCACCCAGCGTGAGGTCAAGACGGCCCGCGACTTTGCCATCCAAAAGTTCGCCAAGGATCTCGTCGACAGCGTCGACAACCTGGACCGCGCCCTGGGCATGGTGCCCCAGGAGAAGCTCAACGTCGATGAGAAGCCCGAGCACCTCCAGGACCTCGCCAACTTGTACGAGGGTCTCAAGATGACCGAGGACATCCTCATGAGCACCCTCAAGAAGCACGGCCTCGAGCGCACCAACCCCGAGGGTGACAAGTTCAACCCCAACGAGCAGGAGGCCACCTTCATGGCCCCCCAGCCCGACAAGGAGGACAACACCGTCTTCTTTGTCCAGCAGAAGGGCTTCAAGCTCAACGGCCGGGTGCTGCGCGCCGCCAAGGTCGGTGTCGTCAAGAACAACTAAACTACTCTAATGCCCGGGATCTGTTCCTTCCCGGGCCGCAATTGCGTGTACTATTAAAGGGTTATCGGTCGGCGTTGGCTCACAGTGTATAATGAATGCTCCTCTCATGATGACGGTTAAAAGATGCTGGGACAAAAGAAAAGTTTACAAGAGCTGGGACCTTGTACATAAACAAGATGTGTATAACACAGGCGGGCGGGGCTGGAGGGAAGCCGCCACTATTTCTTGCATGAAATGACCTTGGGGGATTTGGCTGTACCAACTTTGATCTCGGACTCTCTAGGATATACCCACCCAATGAAGATGTCGAGTATCTTGCTCACTCTGGTTCAACTAACACAATGACGTCTTGCCATTGTAGATGTTTCATGATACAGCACAAACATTGCCTCGCAACACACCTCACAATAAGACACACACACAAGCTGCTTTTAAAAATGTTTTCAAAAACCCTACCCCAACGACCCTATCGAATGAACAGTACCATACTACAAACAAGAAGCAGAAAAAAAGACCATCAACAAGTTGTAGAGGCATCTAGAAAGTGCTCTGCCCAGATGTCGCCCCAGTACAAAGAAATAGCCCGATTGTTGTCCTCCCTCCATCCTTGATCTTCTAAATCACTCCATAATCCCAATGCGTTGCGTTGCGTTGCGTGCCGTGCCATGCCAAACCATCATCCATCTGAACACCACTCTGTGTGTCCCCTATACCTCCGAGGCGACCCCCCAGATGATCGAGGGAGCGCTTCCCAATAATCTCTGCCGGTTCACCTCCTCGGCTCATTCCCTCGTAGGATCTTCTGTCGATGTTGAACATTGATAAAACAAAAAAAGAAAAGGAAAAAGATAACATAAAGTGCAATCGTTATAAGAAACACTGTTCATGCGATGGTCATTACAACTCTTTTAATGCCGTCCCACTCTGCTGCCTCCTCTCTATTGCGCTTAGCCCCCTCTCCCCAGGAGAGGTGAGACCAAGAACTGAAGGACAGTCGCGAGTTGGAAAAGCTCCTCAATCCAAAACAATCATCTTAGGCCGTGGACGCCTTAGAGGAATTGACACTTTCTCTTCTTCCTCTTAACGGGTCCCGCCCCGGGAAGTGATGACCTCCCCTCGTTGGCAGAGCTTGAAGCCACTGCTGAAGCCTCAAGGGTTTTCCGGTCATTGGCCACGACGGTAAGGATGGCCGACTCAAAGATCTCGTCAACTCCGCGCATCTCCTTGCTGCTACACTCCATGTACTGCGCACCCATCTTCTTGGCGACAGCCATGCCCTGCTCAGTGGTGACTGGCGTAAGTCCTTGAGTCTTGAGCATGTCGATACATGTCTTCTTGTAGCGCAGATCTGATTTGAGGCCGACCAGAACAAGCGGCGTGTATGGGCAGAAATGCAGAACCTCAGGGTACCACTGCAAAGACATTGTTAGTACTATACTGACACCCAAGAGGGGGTTCTTACCTTATCGAGCACATTGTCTATCGAGTTGGGGCAGTCAATGGCAAAGCATACAAAGATGAGGTCGGTCTCGGGGTATGAGAGCGGTCGGAGACGGTCATATTCTTCTTGGCCTGCAGTATCCCACAATGCAAGCTCCACCGTCTTACCGGTGGGCGGATGGATAGGATAGGTGATGTAGTTCTCAAAGACGGTCGGCACATATTTCTAGGAGCGGTCAGCATTCGTTTTGTGTACAAGAAAGTGTCGCTTACCTCTGGGAAATATCCTTGGCTGTAACTGATAAGAAGACAAGTCTTGCCGCAACCACCATCGCCGACAACCACAATCTTCTTGGAGTAGGTGGGAGCCTCTGTGACGTGAGTCGCAGCCGACTCGCGGCCCGTCGACGAGCTCATAGTAGTGCTGACGGTGCCCTCGCTGGAGCGGGTGCGCTGTTGACGTCGGGGCTGCTCGAGGGTGTCGTAGTAGGAGTTGCGATAGTAGGACGATGCCATGCTTGGGCGCAAGGCGGTCACTCAGAGGGTTGGCGGTGGAGATTTGTCTCAGCCGTCAACCTGGTGGCCTGGTCGGCGGAGATTGAAAAAGTCGGCCAAAAGATGTGCGTCGTCTCGTTTGCGCAGAAAGGCTGCAAAGACAGAATACAAGAGTAGAATCGGTTGTGTTCGTCGTAGCGATGCGGGGTGGAAGGGAATCGGCCGATGAGATAAACGTGAGATGTAGAGATGTGTATGATAAGGTGATGGATGATCTTTAGACGAGGGCGACTGAGAGGTAAAACAGCTCTTGAGGATCGTGGATGCTCGAGTTGAGTTGGGTTGAGTTGGAGATGTGATGTCTACTGCAAGTTTGGACTGGCTGCGCAGGTCAAGCAAGCGGAAGGACTATGGGAGTCAAGTCTAAAGTGTGGCTTTGTTGCGCCCCAAGTTACCCGAGTAAACATGTTGACGGGGCAACTGCGGAAAGCTGAAGCAGCGCCAAACTTTCCACTAGCATCGGATGTCAGAGTGACGAGAAGAGAAAAAGGCCCGTGCACGTGCCCAACCGAAAAATTTCCCATGTGGCTGGGGCTTATCGCGCTCGTGATTCGTCCAGACACGTTCTCGTAAATGCACTTCTCTCACAAATCCTTCTGCAAGGGGCTTCTTCTTTCTTTTCCTTCCACATCACAACTCCCGACAACATCTCAGGACAACCGTCAGCATGGACTTTCCAGAGCCCAGCAAGTACATCACCCTCGTCTCTGGCGATGGCTTCGAGTTTGTCGTCCTGCGCAAGGCCGCCCTCGTCAGTCCCATCATCAAAGGCATGCTCGACGTGAGAAGTCAGTTCGCCGAGGCTCAAGATGCCCGGTGCGTCTTCCAGGAGATGAGGTAGGTCGATGCCATCAACGTGCTGGCCTTGTTTGTTCAGCCGCCTCCTCCAACCCCGGTCCTCACAAGTCCTTGGATGGCCTCAGCCGTGGCCATGGCTTGCCTTGCTCTGTGGATTGATGACAAAATTCACGACACGTTTCTGACAGAACGACTGAGATATTTCTCGGTCGGGCTGGCTGACTACTCACTACACTTGACCTGACCACAACCGCACCCGGCCTCATCTGCGCTCATCTTTTGCTGGCTGCATCCTGAACTGGAAGAGCAAGACGCTGATGAATGATGGAATCGCAGCGCCATGGTATTGGACAAGGTCGTCGAGTACTTCCACTACTGGTACCGTTACCGCGACAGCGAGGATGTTCCCGACATGGACATCCCGGTCGAGCTCTGCCTTGAGCTGTTGGCCGCAGCGGATTACCTGGGCCTGGACCAGTATGCAGCCCAGCCGCGCGCATTGCTCCAGTGGGATGCACTGATACTAATTTCGGCTAGGGCAAACATGAGCTTGAAGTGAAGAGTTTTCTTCAAGTCAGATTCTACGGACTTGACTTTTCTACTCTTTTCTTTGCTCTACACATCTGCACCTTGCATTGTTGGCCAGGGCTACAATTTCGGAGTCGGGGAGTTGGGTAAGGATACATATGACTTTGCTACACTGCGGACGAGATTCTGCGGCACATTCGAGAAGCAATATCGATGCTATTACGAATAATGATGATGAACTCACATTCAAGGCATGCTTCTTCAAAGCAACACAGGCGTGATATGACAACCCCATTTCAGCATATGCGTTCTTCTCTTCTACTCCTCCGTGGGTCGAACGTCTATTAGAGATGGAAGATGGAAGTATCCCTCTCACTCTGCGTGACTCAGTTGACGCATTGAGCTTTCGCTTTTTCTGAAGGGCAACATTTCTTTGACGTGACTTTGATTCTGTCGTAATTCCGTAATATCTACCCACGCATTGTATCGTGGAGGATGTGCCGTTCCATGGGTCTCGTAGCGGACGTGTGTAGAGTACAGTGCGTATGCAGTCTAGGTAATCAGTGATGGATGTTGGCCAACGAACCCTCTCAGCTGCTAGCACTATCGTACTATCTATTCTTTGTCTCCCGCTTCATATTGAAAACGTATCTACCTAGACAATTTTACTACCAAACACATGGCAATTAAATTCAGAAGCAATTTCTCCTTTGGAAGGTCGGTTTGGTGTCACGTTGCCAGCGGTCGTTATACCATAAATCGAAGACTTCTCTGCGTGACCGCTAGCTCGCAACTTCTCAACTCCAAATACTTCAGAAAACGCAAAATGGCTGCCAACACATTCGAGACGCAGGGCGTCCGTGTTGCTGTTGAAGGCTGCGTGAGTGCTCTTGATGATTCATTTGTTGACTGTGATGAAGATTGACCAGCTCCAAGGGCCACGGTACACTCGATGCCATCTACGCTTCCGTCGCCGAGTCGTGCAAGCATCGCGGTTGGGATGGCGTTGATGTCCTCATTATCGGCGGCGACTTTCAGGTATTTTGGCTCTCAATATTGATCCCGTACTCTCTAGGCACATGCTCACCATTCACCATAGTCGGTTCGGAACGCTGAAGATTTGAGCATCATGTCTTGTCCTGTCAAGTATCGCCACCTTGGAGACTTTCCCAAGTACTACTCTGGAGAATGCAAAGCTCCTTACCTGACCATATTTATTGCTGGAAACCACGAAGCCAGCTCGCATCTATGGGAGCTCTACTACGGTGGCTGGGTCGCGCCCAACATTTACTATCTGGGCGCCGCCAACGTCTTGCGTCTCGGTCCACTACGCATTGCTGGTCTCTCTGGCATTTGGAAGGGCTTTGACTACCGCAAGCCGCACCACGAGCGGCTTCCCTTCAACCAAGACGATGTTAAGTCATGGTACCACGTCCGCGAGTTTGATGTTCGCAAACTACTACAGGTGCGGACGCAGGTGGATGTCGGTCTCAGTCACGACTGGCCGCGCGCTATCGAGAAGCATGGTGACCAGGAGTGGTTGTTCAGGAAGAAGCGAGATTTCCGTCAAGAGTCAAAAGATGGCACCCTCGGAAGTGTCGCCGCAGAGTACGTCATGGACCGTCTACGACCGCCCTACTGGTTCTCTGCCCATCTGCACGTCAAGTTCGGTGCTCTCAAGACCTATGAAGATGCAGAGGTGCCTGCACCAGAGCCAAGCATGGGACCAACTGCTCCTGAGCCTGTGGCGGCCGCAGAAGCGAATCCTGACGAGATCGATCTGGACTTGGACGATGACGATGGGGACGAGGCCAAACCAGAGGCAAAGCAGGAGACCAAGGAGAGTGAACCCAAAGAGAAGGAGGTGGCGGAAGAGTCAAATGTGGTATCTGATGAGTTGAGGGCACAACTCCCTCCATCTTTTGCTCGTCCGCAGCCAAAGAAGACACCAGGCCAACCAGTGCCCCCTGGCATCACCAACAAGCAGGTCCGGTTCCTTGCTTTAGACAAATGCTTGCCAGGACGGCACTTCCTGCAGCTCTGCGAGATTCGGTCCTTCAAATCGGAGACGAGCTCTGAGTATCCTCCGGCTAAGGAATCACCTCGGTATCGACTACAGTATGACCCAGAATGGCTTGCAATCACTCGCGTCTTTCACGATTCTCTCATCGTCGGAGACCGAAGCGCCCAGACACCACCTGATTTGGGCGAAGAGCAGTATCTACCACTTATCGAAGCCGAACAAAAATGGGTGGAAGACAACATCGTCAAGCCTGGCAAGCTAGATGTGCCGTACAACTTCGAGATTACTGCTCCACCATATGTCGCCGGGACCCCAGAGATCGTCCACGAGCAGCCGGAAGAGTATACCAGCCCACAGACTACTGCTTTCTGCGAACTGCTTGGAATCACCAACAAATGGAACGCGAGCCAGGAGGAGAGGCAAGAAAGAAGAGCTCAAGGCCCCGCCGAGTCAGAGAGACGCTCGTTTGGCGGGGGCAGAGGTGGCGGGGGCAGAGGTGGCGGGGGCAGAGGTCGAGGAGGTGGTCGAGGAGGTGGCCGAGGGCGAGGAAGGGGTCGGGGAGGAGGTCATAGGGGCAGATGGTAATGATGAGGGCCTATACTTGATCAAACGGAATGCTTGCTCAACCCAGGCTCGGCCAGATGTGATGGAGGACGTCCATAGGCTTCTGCCTGATTCAGTGCCGGTTCATGGTATCGATGGGCCAGGAGAGTCAAGGTGATAAAAAACAAGCATACAAACTCTTGCATGTATCTCTGATTTTTAATAGGTGGTGTTGAAACAGGAATAATGTAGCTTTGGTGCTGTCTTGGACACATCTCCATCCAAGTTGCATCTCCAACACTACTTTGCTCAGTCACTCCAGCTCGATTGCTTTACAAAGCTAGCTTGTTTAATGTTACCATCCAGCCCAGCAGAAACCCCCCCCCCTGTTGGATTTTTCAATAAAACCGAGAGTAAACAACCATTCTCCATATTGATATACCGGGTTGACACCCTGAGGTATGACGGTGGTGGGGTGTAATGAGCTCCGTAGCAACGGCACCAATCAGGAAATGGGGTAAACAACGGCTGGCGACCCCAAACCTTCTTCCCTCCACTACCTACGCCATCATTATCGTTCCGCCCGCCTTTGATATTCAGCCTCTTTGAACACCGACGCGAAACTCAAAACCCTCAGCAGTTCATACTCTACGTATCGCTCCTGCATATACGTACACACAAAGAAACGAGACAAAAAGCCGCCTTGTCTCATCAGCCTCCGTTCGCCTCCCCTCGTCGTCTCGAATGTCGCCCCGATTGCCCCGCTAACCGCTGGAATGAAGCAGAAACAGCAGCATCGCATCTCTCCAAAACCTCGACTCGGTCGTCGATTGCCCGCCATGGCTCAAGCTTTCTTGACCACCGTGTTAGTAGTACCCATCGAATGAACCATCCATCATCATCATCATCATCATCATCATGGCTTCGCCGCACACCGCCAACATGTTTCGCTACCTGAGCCCCAAGTCCCTGTCGACGATGCACCAGATGGGGGCGACCATCATACCCATCGCCTCAGACCCCGTACTACCGCCCGCGGTGGCCGAAGTGACGATTGCTAACTCGGAGACCGTCGTCGATAGGAACCAACGGACGAGGAACCAGTTCCGCCCGCGCGTGGGCAAGGGCGGATCGGCTAGTTACCAGCTTCGGCAGTATGCCGAGGTGACGCTCGGCGGAGGCAGCCTGCGCAAGGTTGTCAAGCTCCCAGAGGGTGAAGACGAGAACGAGTGGTTGGCTGTCAACAGTGAGTTTGGATAAACATGTTCCCTGTAGCGAGATGGCGGGCTGACGAGGATCTGTTAGTGGTGGACTTTTACAACCAGATCAACCTTCTCTACGGAGCCATCACCGAGTTTTGCTCGCCGCAGTCATGCCCCGAGATGAAGGCCACCGATGAGTACGACTCTCCACGGATATAACATCATGGCAGAAGCTGATCGTAGCAGGTTCGAGTACCTCTGGCAGGACAACGAAAACTACAAGCGCCCAACCAAGATGCCAGCTCCAGCATACATTGAACAGCTCATGACATGGGTGCAGTCCAACATTGACAACGAGCAGGTCCTGCCCAGCAAAATTGGTAGTTATGACCCTGTCCTTCAACTGGACTTCTCACTGACATCACCAGGCGTCCCATTCCCCAAGTCATTCCCAGCGCTGGTCCGCCAGATCTTCAAGCGCATGTACCGTGTCTACGCGCACATCTACTGCCACCACTACCCCGTGATCCGTGAGCTAGGTCTGGAGCCTCACCTCAACACGAGCTTCAAGCAGTACGTGCTCTTTGTGGACGAGCACAGCTTGGCGAGTGGGAGGGACTACTGGGGTCCCCTTGGAGACCTGGTGGACAGCATGTTGAAGAGCGACTAGGAGAAGCTCGATCGCTAGACGGGCCGGGTATTTGCGTGTGTGTCTCAAGGTTAGCATCCAGGAGTTTTTGGGCGTTCGGTTTAGGACTTGGAGGGGCTAGGGAGCTGCTTTAAGTTGTACGATCATGATCAGAGTAGAGGGCACGAGTTTAGATGACGGTTTGTCCTTGATGAAAGAAGGCTTCCTCAAACACAGCTTCAGGCACGGAATCTGAATCACTACAGGAATAAAGTGTCTTTTGTGCAATCATCTTCTTTGCTTTGTCTGTTGCTAGTGTCTTGAAGATGTCAAGCCAAGAGCACCAAGCAAGTCGTGTTATGTAATCGAAAGTGGATGCCTGACACCCGCCCAGGCATCTAACGCCCGAAAATTGCCGAGAAGCAACAACCTCCAAGTTATCGAGCTCGACGACCCGAAACTCCCATCACTCCCTTGACCCCCAATTCCATCGACCTCGCCCTTCACCCGCCGCCATGTTCTCGCGACAAGTCCTCCGCACCGTCCGGGCCGCTGCCCCCCAGCGCGCCGCTGCCCTCCGCGTCGCCGTCCCCGTCCGATCCTTCGCCGCCGCGGCTACCAGCGAGGTCAAGCCCCCCGTGTCCGTCTTCGGCGTCGATGGCACCTATGCCACTGCTCTGGTAAACAGCAACACCACCTCCTCCTCCCCGGGCCTCGCGGGGGTCTTCACCGGTCGACAACATCTCCTCCGAACCCAATTGGCATCGTGATGCCCCGCGATGCCTCCCCGGTCGGGCCAATGGATCGCGCCGTCGCTGACAAGAATTTTTTTTGCGTCAATTTAGTACACTGCTGCCGTCAAGACCTCGAGCCTCGATCCCACGGCCACTGCCCTCTCCAACCTCGGCGCCCTCTTCGAAAAGGACACCAAGCTGGCCGCCATCCTCTTGACCCCTACGCTGACCGAGGCCGACAAGAAGGCCATCATTGAGGAGCTCGGCAAGAAGGCTGGCTCCGGCAACGAGACGGTCAAGAACTTCCTCGAGACCCTCGCCGAGAACAACCGACTGGGTCTCCTGCCCGGCGTCTGCGACAAGTTCGCCACCATCATCTCTGCCGCCCGCGGCGAGGTCGAGGTCACCGTCACCAGCGCCCAGGTACGTTTGGATATTGGATGAGAGGGAGGGGAGCTCCGAGGGAGCAAGCAGCAATCGGCTTATATTGGGAATATGACGCCAATTAATGGACTTATGAATGGATTGATGGAGAATTGAGCTGACAACGGCTCTAGCCTCTCGACAAGCGAACCCTCAACCGATTGGAGTCTGCCGTCTCCAAGTCGGCCTACATCAGCCAGGGCCAGAAGCTCAAGGTCACCAACTCTGTACGTCATCAATTGGACCTCGACATGCCACCCAGGCCCCCCCTAACAACTAACCCTCACTCAGGTCAACCCCGACATCGTTGGCGGACTCGTCGTCGAGATCGGAGACCGAACCATCGACCTCAGCGTCTCGGCCCGCATCGCCAAGATGAACAAGCTCCTGACCGACTCCCTGTAAAATCACCCCCCTTCATAGTGTTAAACAAACATGTTTAGTTGTCTCCTTTAAGCCCATTCTCGTTTGGGCGTTCACCGGCCGGGCAACTCTCTCACCCTCCCCCTCCCGTGTTGCCCGCCGGCTTCTGGGCTTCCCCTCTTTCCGACCTCCCCCGACTTTTTTATTTACGTCTCCGGATGGGAGGGGAAAGAGTGTGTCGATGGAAAGAATAGTGTAGGAGGGTGTGAATAGGGCGTGCAATAAATGCAATTCCCCAATTGACTTGTTCAAAGTTTCGTGATGTGATCTGTTGTTCTGGAAATTCATCCGAGGTCTGGTCGGAATTAGCGGAAGTACGAGCACACTCGAAGAGCTCCATCATGAGCTGACAACATGTCAAAGAGGTATTTTGCACCGGAATGATTCACATCTTAAGCAAATGTATCGAATTGCAAAATCAACTCACAAGAGCCATGACGATGCTCTCAAAAATCATTCTCACATAAGAACAGACTCTCATTTCAATGCTGGTTAACATGTCTAAACCGCCGACTACAAACGAATTTCTACCAGTCCTACACGACATCCTCCCAAGGTCATGCTTTTTAGAACGCCCTATGCCTTCCTTCTCTTAATAGCGCCGTCTATCTGCACATTGCAGCAGTTACCTATGCTCTCTATGCCTTCGTCTCGTACTCGTCGTCGTGCTCATAGCCCTGAGCTCTTTCATCCTTGTACCTCTCGAGCTGGTCCGAAACGTAGCTATGCATGTGAGCATCCGCCTCGGACCGTTCCTTGGCTCGCTCTGGGTCATCGTGATGAATAGAGTTGGTCATGGAGCGAGCATCATCATCAAAATCACTACGAGCACCGATGGAGCGAGCTGTTGATGAGCGCCTGATGCGAGGCATGCCACCTTGGTGAGGAACGCCGGCACTTCGATGGAAAACGTCATCAAAGTAGTGGCTCATGGCGATAGATGGTGTACGAGGGGTGTGAGGAAGACGGCAGTTGACACTATATCTTGGTTAGCAATCTGGCATATACTTGACAGGTCTTGTTCAACATAACATACCCAGTATCATGGATCATTCGAGCAATCAGACCGGTCCAGCCACATTGGTGGGTAGCGCCCAGGCCTCGTCCAGTGTCGCCGTCAAAGAACTCGTGGAACCAGAGGTAATCCTTCCAGTTCTCATCAAAGTCTAGACGGTCATCGCCACCGTTGATGCTGCGCCTACCATCATCCGTACGGGCAAACAGATGCTGCAGGCGATGCTGAATCTCTTCAGACACCTTGCCCAGATGCATGTAGTCGCCACTGCCCGTCGGACATTCAACCTGGAAGTCGGGTCCATAGAACAGGAAGAAGCGCTGTAGGGACTCAACCAGCAAGAAGTTGACGCACAGCCAGATAGGGCCTCTCCAGTTGCTGTTGCCGCCGAACAAGCCGCTGTCAGAATCTCCTGGCACGTATCCAACACAGAACTTCTGTCCGTTGACATCCATCGAGAAGGGGTTCTCCTTGTGGAACTTGGAAAGGGATCGAATGCCGTGATCGCTGAAGAATTCATCCTCGTCGAGCATTCGCTTGAGGATCTTCTCCAGCCTGTCCTTGCTCACAATGGACAGCAAGATTCTGTTCCCCTTTCCTCGCTTCCGAATACTGGCCATGTTTCGTTCAGCCAGATCACACCGGTTTTCAATGAACCAGTCAACCCGCTTCTTGAATGACGGGAGCCTGTTGATCAGCTCTGGCTCCAGAGTGATGGTCGCATACAGCGGGATAAGGCCCACGAGCGATCGAACGGGCAGCTGCTGGATCCAGGGGCCGCCCCAAGAGATGGCATCATAGTAGAAGCCATCCTCCTCGTTCCAAAGAGATTTTTCATCCTTGTGGCCCGTTCGGAAGGTCATCGCATCACTAATGAAGATGAAGTGCTCAAAGAACTTGGATGCAATGTCCTCGTAGATGCGTCGGTGCTTGGCCAGCTCGAGGGCAATGTTGAGCATGGACAGACAGTAAAAGGCCATCCATCCTGTGCTGTCAGCCTGTTCGAGGACACCTCCGGTGGGCAGGGGCTCAGATCGGTTGAACAAGCCAATGTTGTCGAGGCCCAGGAAGCCTCCTTCAAACACATTCTTGCCATCAGCATCCTTACGGTTCACCCACCAGGTAAAGTTAAGGAGCAGCTTCTGGAACACACGCTCCAGGAAGTCAAGATCCTGACGGCCATACATCTTTCGCTCGATCTTGAAAGTTCTAAATGTGGCCCAGGCGTGCACTGGGGGGTTCACATCGCCAAAATTCCACTCGTAACTAACAGGTTCCTTCAGTGACCATCTCAGGGACATATACAAGCAGGGGGCAACTTACGCTGGAAGCTGTCCGTTGGGGTGACAGTACCACTCTCGGGTGAACAAGTCAAGCTGCTTCTTGGCGAAATCGGGGTCAATCATGGCCAGCGGGATGCAGTGAAAAGCGCTGTCCCACGCAGCAAAGAAGGGATACTCCCACGAGTCAGGCATTGACAGAATATCATCGCAATGCATGTGCTTCCACGCTGAGTTTCTGATGTCTTTCCGTGAAGCCGGGGGAGGAGGCATCGTGGGATCACCGTTCGCCCAATGATCCCAGATGAAATGATAGTGCTGCTTGGTCCACATCATGCCAGAGAAGGCCTGTCTTTGGATGTTTCGCAGGTCGTCTGCCATGGGAAGAGGGCTGAGTCTGTAGTAGAACTCGTCCGCCTCTTCCCTGCGGCTCTCCATCACATCGTCGAACTCTTCCTCGTCCAGGTAGCTATCGTCTCTTCTTGTGAAGCGGAAACGAACGACTAGAGTATAGCTTAGCCAGATAGCCTTCAAAGCTGCATGCACCAAAGTACTTACCAGCACATTCACCAGGGTTGACACCACCGTCCTCATTAAAGTTGAACCAAGCAGCGCATTTGGTACCAGTCTTGGCAGGGTTGACGGCATCCTTCTCGCCATCGACAATGTACCTGTGGAAAGCATCCTTCACATATGGCTGCTTATTCTCCTGGTCGTACAGAGCCTTGAAATTCGTGTCGTTCTCGGTGAACATGAACTGGGGCATCACATCGTCACCACTCGAGCCAACACCAGGCGATGGGGAGCAAAGGAAGTAGCGCTCTCCTAGGTTCCAGTGGTTGGACTTGGCGGCGATCTCGTCAACGGATTTAATCGAAGGCTTCTTGTCCTCGGGCTCTCGACCCCAGCTCCAAGTGTTGCGGAACCACACTTGAGGAATGATGTGAAGCGGCGCAGGGTCGGGGCCTCGGTTCCACGCGGTAACTCGAAACAGGATCTCATCGGGGTCGTCGGTTTCTTTGGCGGTCTCGATGAAGATATCCCAGTACCTATCCTCGTCAAATACGCCAGTGTCGATGATCTGGTACTCCTTGTCCTCCTTTCCTCTGCGGGCGTTCTCGTCGATCAGGTCTTTGTAGGGGAACTTTTTCTGCGGGTACTTGTAGAGAAACTTCATGTACGAATGCTATCATGGCAAGTCAGTATGATAGTGGGTCTCGAGTCTGGTCTGGGGGTTATTACTGTCTGCAGAGCGAATTAGCATGAGGTCGCTGCGGAATCACCATTGAGGCTGAGCTGAGAACTGACTGGAGTGTTATCGACGTGAAAATGGGCTTCCTTGACACTTTCTCCGTGGTTGCCCTGTGGGTTGGAGAGGCCAAAGAGACGTTCCTTAAGAAAGTCGCTAAAAATCGGTCAGCACTCATGACGCGGGTTAATTGGCGTCATTAGACGAACTCTTTCTCATTCCAGAAGCTAAATCCAATGTTTTGGTAGCCATGAGTGTCGCAGACACCAGCAATACCATCTTCACCCCATCGGAAAGCTCGCGATCGGGCATGGTCGTGAGGGAAGTCTAGCGCAACATGTTAGAGAGTGGCGGTGATTCTCGAGGTTTGTGAAGCTGCACGTACGGCTCCAGGCATCTCCATCAGGGCTGTAATCCTCTCGGACTGTGGGTTGGTTAGCAATTGGCTTATCATGGGCGGCATGAGCCAGGGTATGCCGCGTTTATCACATGCCTGTCGCCCACTGTCTCTCAGCAACGTAAGGACCCCATTTCTTCCAGTACTTGGTGCGGTCGCGATCCTCCTTGAGGCGTCTCTCTTCCTCAGTGAGGTACTCGTGGCCGTCATGAACAACCATGGCGCAATCTGAAGCTTTGCTTGACGAGAGAGCTCTAAGCACGGGCGACGCAGGCGACGATCGGCGAGGGGTAGCAACGATTGCTTAGGTGGGGGAGGACGAGATCAATTGGAACGAGTGGGGGGGGAGAAGAGGGGAAGGAGCAAAGTAGGGGTAAGAGGACGAGTCGTGAGATGATGTCGTTGGGTGAAGCTTCTCAGGAGGAAAGAGAAGGATGGGGAAGAAAAGAGGAAGAGAGGAGAGAGGAGGGAAAAACAACTTTCAACACGGGCGAGACAAGACGGGATCGACGATGGTGGGTAGGACCCGAACATGACAGTCCCGTCGCGGTTGTGCCTGAGGCTTGAGCTTAGTAGCTCCAGTCTCAACCAGGTGCGTAGCTTCCCTCTTTGTTCCTGGTTTGTTGTTGGTCTCGGTGCTCTACTTTTTTTTCTACGATAGCACATGGCTACTGACGAATGGCGCATCACGGTTGAGCTGGCCGATGAGAACGGCGGCCGCTGTGTCCCATCGGCTGCAGCGCGCTTTGATGCTACTGGATACATGGGTTCATGTCTCTGGATAGCGATGCTTGCAGCAGAGTGACATCGATGGCAACACTTGGGCAACAAACGGCTAGTCATGGACATGGCTCTCAAACTCCACCAAGAACACCATCATCGGTGGCCCCTCGGCGAGCCCAGAACCAACTGCAGGCCAGAGGAAACGACAAGAAACGGTCAACATGAATGGTTGTCCGGGGCCAAGTCTCCGCTGGAACGCTCCATGAGTGGGAACATTACTGTTGCCTTAGACGGCATTACACAGCAGCTTACACGAGATTTATGAAGCACTTGCTCTGGAGACGGTTTGCGCATACCGGTGAGCGACAGCGGCTCCAGCCTCCCCGGCCGAGAATTGTTGTGGCGTTTTCAGATTTCACTTGGATTGCGCTAAAACAGCTGCGGCTTTCGTTGCAGCGATGACGTCTTTGAGCGTTGAGAAAGCCGGATGTTGGTGGTCTCGATCAAGGTTCGGGACCTTGCCGTCTCACAAGTTTGAGAAAACTCGACCTTGACCATTCTCTTTGGGGCAGTATTTCCAACGGCCAGTCCAACGGTGCCTGGCACAGCATCCTATCTGGTCTATTGCCCTGAATCGAGAGAGCGATTGGTTTTTGGTGACGAATTGACCTCTCCAAGCTCTTCCCTTGACCCGTCCAATAACCGGGTTTAAATATTCACCAATTTCCACATGCCACCACAACATGGCCTTTGTATGAAACCTCGATGAGGACTCCTACATATGGATTGCATATTGGATGGTCAGCTGGGACTTGGTATCACTCGAATCTTCAGAACCAGGACAACTTACCCTGCAACCCCAAATTGCCGGGGATGGACACCGTGGACACCCAATATGGAGCCCATGCTCATCCACTCTTCAAAGGTAAAAAAAAAAAAAAAAGGATACAAGAACAGGCCTACTTTGTTCATGTCTGGATTATCGAAATGCGATGAACTACTGCCACAATGCCATGGCTTCCTCGAACCCCAATAGCAGAACGAGGATGATGCTTGTATAGCTTCCCAAACCGAGCAACTCGTTGTCGTCACCAAGTGGCGCAATCAGACACTAAATACCTAATGCGGCTATACGATCAAGTTATGGGGAAATCTCGAAAGTGAATGTCGGAAACCTTTCAATGCGATATCCGACCAAGTTTATTCAGCCATGCTTGGCTGGTCTCTTGGTGGCATGGATCTAACGTGGATCCACGGATAGAGGCTTACCGAACCTCACATTGACAAAGCCAGGTTCCAGGACAATAAACTGACACGGCAACATCCAATTCACATGTCAAACTCGGAAAACAATGCTCCAGGAGATATATTATTTCCCCAGGCAATGCCAAATGGATCAGCCGCTGCAAGTGAGCTCTCTCGCCAGCCCCTGGTAGGGATTGTACCAACATCGAGCCACTGGATCCTCATATAGCCAGCAGCTCGAGGTCACACCCTCGTCAAACACCTCAATCCTTGCTCGAATCTCACCACAATCGATCACATCAAAGCTCCTTCTGGCCTTGTAGCTCAGCTGCTTGCCCAGACGCCGAGATCCAGCCGTCGTCATAACGCCTCGGTTGCTCCAAGATAATGACGATAGGTTGTTGCGCAGCGTGCTTATTGGCCCGGGCACATCCTTGCGCCAAGCTCCCGCCCTCCAGTGCCAGGCACAAAAAGCTAAGGCAACGTCGCCGTTCTCTCCATCTGCTGCTGAGTGTTCCAGTGCTTAACGCCTCGCCTCAACAAGCCCCATCCCCATCGTCAGATGCGAGCTCCGCCACTATAGCTTCGTGGCTTACTTGTCAACACTCGTCGTCACGTCTCTGATCTTCGCCTCCGACAATCGTTTGTTTCCCTATTTCAGTTTTCAAGATTCCCATCAGCCATGCGACTTTGATTCCATATTTCGACCTTGCATAATATTTATCCCTTCTCGTTCACCTTTAGAGTCGCGCTCTTACCGACCGTCCACACGACACGTTCGCCATCTCGACCAATTTTTTTCCCTTTTCAATACCCCGTACACCAACCACAGACCTCGATTACAACCATCTCCACCATGTCCGACGCTATATCTTCCTTTCTCCGGAAAGTCATTATTGAGTCTCCCCCCGGAGAATGGGCTATGCGCCAGCTTCGCGAGCTTCTCATCGGTGCCCTGAAGCAAGGCCCTATCCCCCAACATGTGTCTTTCGAGATGGACGGAAACCGGCGGTATGCTCGAAGCCACCGAATGGAGACGGTGGAGGGTCATCACCATGGATTTGAGGCCCTGGCTAGGGTATGTATCACCTGTTCTGTGCTATTGTACGAATACTAACCTGGCGTACTTAGATTATGGAGATTTGCTACAAGTGCGGCGTGAAAGTCGTCACAGTTTACGCCTTCAGTATCGAGAACTATAATCGTCCGAAATACGAGGTCGAAGGCCTTATGCAGCTGGCCAAGGTCAAGCTGGAACAGTTGACCAACTATGGTCACATTCTCGATCGTTATGGTGCCCGTGTCCGCGTCCTAGGCCAGCGCGAGATGATTCGAGCCGATGTTTTGGAGGTTGTTGACAAGGCTGTCGCGAGAACCAAGCACAACAACAAGTTAGTTTTGCATTCTTTGAGGAAGCATTGAACGAGAACTAACCTATGGACAGGGCCGTATTGAACATTTGCTTCCCCTACACATCGAGAGCTGAGATGACCACCGCAGTCAGATCAACAGTGCAAGAGTTCCTTGCTCCCACTCCCCCTCGAAGCACCCCATTCTCTCCTTCTCGTATTAGGCAAAAGATCCTGTCGCGCCAGCTGGATGGCCGCGAAGGCTTGCCTACGATCCCTGATGTTCTGCCCGAGGACTCGGAGCCCTTGGATGGCGATGATGCCAAGAAAGACAGTGATGGAGATTCGTCATCGCCCACACTGCACCCAGACTCACCCCCACCTCGCATCAGGGCGAGAAACAGCGCAGCCAGCATCTCTGGCCTGCCAAACCCTGAGACGATCACAGCCGAGACGCTCGACAAGCACATGTACACAGCAAGCGACCCCCCTCTAGATATCTTTGTCCGAACCAGCGGAGTGGAACGCCTCAGCGACTTTATGCTCTGGCAGTGTCACCAGGACACTCAGATCTTTTTCATCGATACTCTGTGGCCCGACTTTGATCTTCACGACTTCATCTGGATCTTGTTGGAGTGGCAGTGGCGGCAGAAGCAGAAGGACCGCGAAGAGGCGCCGGTCCGGGCGGTAACTGTTACGGCGTGATGTGTTTCGATAGACTGGAAGTAGTGATACCCCGAGGTTCATGGAGAAATTCCTTTCTTTTTCATTTATTTATGGCAGAGTCTTTTGGTTTTCTGGCGCGGGATTGAGAGCTTTTGTGTGTATATATAGCTATGCAGTTTGGGGTGCTCTGAGATGGGTATTGGGTCTGCGATAAGATGCAATATATTGCAATACACTCTGCACATTCAATAATATCGCTAGTTGGGAGACCATGCTGTCTCAAAGAGAATTACATATGAGCCTTTTACGCAGCCAATTACTGTGCTGACGGTACAATTCGCACACCTCTCACTCAACTGACCTGAAGAACTGGTAGGTTTCGAGCCTATGACGATATTCCTGTCCACGCGCACCCTTATCAGATAAGAAAAAAACATCCGAGGTCGGAAGGTGGTTTCTCCGGATTTGATTTGCAGCGCCCGCGTGGTACAGCTGAGGCCCTGGTTGGGGCGCCTGGCGCCTGAGGCCGACGTGGACCTGTGAGTTGGGGGTGCCAGTGCAGACGGGAGGTACCTGTCTGTCGTACTTACTCTTGGACTCCCGCCGCGGCATTCGCTTTCTGAAGTCTTCAAATGGAAAACAAGATCTGCACCTTCGCGTCTCTTCTTCCCAAGCTCATATTCCCCTCATATGGCATTTGACACATAATGACCTAACCTCTTTTTCCATTTCGTCGATTTAACTGTTACTCACCTCATTACTCCCTCTCGTCGCCTTCGCACCAGGCACATACCCAATCTCTGTGTCGCCAGTCAGTCCGTCCCGCCGCTTGAGCTGGTAGACCCAGTCGCCTCAATCCTCGCATCCTACCCGCGTCGCCCACGATGAAGTCGGCCAAGGCGTCTCCGGCGGAGAGCCTGTCGCAACGCCGGTCGCAGCCAGTCCGCCAGGCTCGGACGAACCCTTCTCGAAGCACCGCGACTATGGGCCGCTCTGGTGCTGGTAGAGACTCGATCGGCGGCGGCGACCAGCCCATCGACATCTTCCCAGCGATCACCCACTTCGCCGACTGCGTCACCGCTCTCCCCAAGGAGCTGGTTCGCCATTTCACTCTTCTCAAGGAAGTCGATGCCAAACTTTTTGCGCCCGAAGAGCAGCTCTTTCGACTTGTCGCCGCCGCCGCTAATGCTCCCCTCCCCGAGCCACGCACGAACAATGAGGCCTCGAGCGGAATTGCCCCAGCTTCCGCGCCCATGAGCGCCCAGAACAGCTCGAGCGGCATCACAGTCAACAACACCCTCCAACCCATACCGTCGGTCGACGAATCCCACAAGGACCTGGTCTTTGACCCCTCCAACCTTCCTCGCCGCCACCTCTTCCGCCAGACCGCCGTCAAGATCCAAGAAATGCTGGTGTCGCTCGAAGAAAAGAACCACGTTATATCAACTGCCAACGAGGCACTGCAAGCCCAGCTTGCTCGTATCGAAGACGTCTGGCCACACCTGGAGAACGAATTCAGCGAAGAGGCCAAATGGGGAAGCGATACCCACTGGGCGTATCCTGAGAATCGTCTCGCGAGATCACATGTTGACCGTACACGGCGCGACGGCGCCGCAGCCATCTCTGCTGCAGCACAGGCTTTGGCCGAAGAGGCAGCCGCTAGAAGCGATGCCCGAAAGCAAGCCGTGCAGGCCAAGAAGAACTCGAGAAACCACAACAATCACGCTAATCATAATGCCCACCACGACTCCGAAGCGGACGATCACGACGGTAAACATAAAGCTGAGAGTACCAAGAAGACGGCCAAGTCTCGCAAGACGGCCGAGAGCGCCAATGTTGGCCTGGGCATCTCTACAGCAGCAGCCAACAATGGCAACCCACCTCAGAAACGACGCAAGGTGGAAAAGACAACCAACGGGGCCGTGACAACGGAACGCGCCATGAGCACTGTCTTTGGGACCGCTGCACCAAAGCCGAAGACCGCGAGTCCAAGGGCAACGCCTGCTCCTGAAGCACCCAAGAAGAGAAAGGCGCTTCCCTCAGGGAGTGGCCAGTCTAAGAAGAGGTATGTTCTATCCATTCCCATTACCATGCTAGAATCTAACGCCGTGATTTCAGTAAGAATGGAGTCGCCGGCATGCCACTATCGGCCAATTCGTCGCCCGTCATCACAGAGCTTCCCGAGCCAAAGATTGCTCCTGTTCAAGCTTCGCCGGCGCCCGCGGTTACGCCAAACCCAGCCCCGACGCGCGCACGTCAAAACTCAATACAATCCGCAAATGTTGAAAGTACCAAGGCGCGACCGACATCATCAGCGTCTAACAAGCCTAATGGGAAACCTGCTGGCACGCCAGATCCTGGGACACAACCAACCAATTGGCCTCGAAACGGTGCTGATACAAACGCTGTCAAGGAACCCAGTGTGCCTATCAAGACGGAAAGCTCCAAGAAAGAGCCCGAGCGGACAGAGGTTGCTGCTTCTGCTCCGTCACCGACGACAACCAGCAGCAAGAAGGAGACCAAGACGGACGAGAACGAACGTAAGAGCGAATCGGTACCACCAGCGACACAGAGCGTTACAGTCACAACCAAGAGTGGAAGGGCCAGTAAGCCATCAACACCGGCATTGGCGACATTCCAGGAAGCGGCTCAATCACGGTCGCGGTCGTCGAGAAACAATGACGCAGTTGGTACCAAGAAGAATCAGAAGAAGGTCGCTCCTACGATCCACGCAGCGGTTGCTCAGTTGGCAGACGAAGACACAAACAGCAGCATGCAGGGCGACGAGGATGACGCAGACATTGATGCAGACGAGCCGACATATTGCTATTGCAATGGTGTCAGTTACGGTGAGATGGTAGCGTGCGATGCGGATGAATGCCCTCGTGAGTGGTTCCACCTCGAGTGTGTTGGACTCAAGGTCGCACCAGGATCCAAAGGTGAGTTGCCGAGTGCACGTTGTACCGGATGAATAGATTGCTAATGGAGTGTAGCAAAATGGTATTGCGAAGACTGCAAGGAGCGCCTCAAAATGGGAGGCAAGAAGACGAACAGCCGGTAGGTCAGGCGACGCCCAGCACCATGAGTCACGGACAAGTCACGATGGCCTCGTCGAGGGATCGACGATTGGTTCTGGAATGGATTACACAGCCGGTAGAATGGATCCATGTATAGGTACTACAAGCACACAACGGCGTTTCTTTTTTTGGGAGGGAGGCGGACGCGGTCATACAGCACCCGTCTTGATTTGGCATGTTCAGCCGGCCGGGCAGAGGGTTCGGCGGAGTTTCATCTTGTCGACTTTTTCTCTGAATGCGAGGAGGTATGAAGGAGGATGTGTCGATGATTCGTTGTCTGTTCTATAGAAAGCGGCATAGTCAAGGGCGGAGATGCCAATGGTTGATGATGATACACAGACGGGTTTACCGAAATGCGGGGGAAATGAGGAGGGTCCTTACGAGATGAAGGCACCATTGGATCTAGCCAATAGAGGCACGATGTTCGAAATGGTATTAGTGAGGGATGAGAGGCGGAAAGGACGAAAAAACAAAAAGTCACGATGCTCAAATTTGTTGTTGTGTACTGTATTGTGGTGTTGTTGTAGCGGGCCGTCGGAGCTTGACACGAATTCGAGGGAGGGGTCTTGAGTGTCACGAGAACCAAAGCCTGGCCGCTAAGAGCAAAGTGTTAGGTAATGAGACCCGAGCTCTGGGGCTGGGCTTCCGGAGGAGGAGGAGGAGAAAGGGGAAGACGAGAGGCATTGGCCAACGAGACGATGGCGATTCGAAGCTGTGGCAGCGGGAGGTTTGTGCTAAGATTTCTTGGGCTCCGGGAGGGTGCGCGCAGCCGGGATGCGAGAGCTCGGACGGTTTTGTCTCTGGTTCCTGCACTTGGGTTAGGTTGTTGAGAGGGACCCCATGTACATCCGGGCCCTGCGTCTTGTTGAGAATGAGGAGAAACGGGTAACTTGGAGCAGAGAGAACTAAGCTAAGGTTGGAAGCTAAGGTGAGGGACGTTCCAGGACAAGAGGCTAGAAGCAAAAGCATGTCACACGGGGCGGAGAAAGAAAGCTGAACCCCGGAAGTTCGGAGAGGGCGGCGTCAGTGTGAGTGTGCGAGATTCGGGGAGGCGAATGAAAAGTGAAGTGACAAGTCTAGAAAAAGCAGCAGCAAGCAGGCAGCCTATGACGTTTTGGAAAATCCGGGGTAAAAATGGTTCTGGCTCGTTGTTAATGGTCGATGCTTTTTTTCTGCCCTGGCCTGGCCCTTTGGTGATAGGGTCCGGGGGGTGCGGGTTGTTGCACGGCGCTTGCGCGAGGGCCGCGCTCCGGAGCCGCTGGCGCGGAAGCTCACGTTATCACTTCAGGTCTCTCATTAACCTGCTGTGCTGTAGTAAAGCTGGCTGTGCCTGCGGCGTTTGATGCCGGGGGTTCGTCTGGTCTCAACATCGTGGCACCGAGTTTCGCAAAATGATGGCAACGGCCCCCCCCTATTCCAGCCGGGTCACGAAGCCCGTCGAGGTCATGTGGTCACGATGCTCGGCGTCATCAAACCGCCCTGTTGCCCAGGGGGTTAACTTCACGGTGAAGCGACCTAGCGAGCGCTCGCTCATTCTAGCAGATGAGGCGCTGCACATTCCCCCAGCATCACCCAAACAAGCAAACTCGACCCTGCGAATCCAATTTACAGCATCCCGTACACCGTAAGTAGGGAGAAGCCGGGTTTGCTGGTCAACCTAAGCCAGGCACTATATGGGGCACGTGCTGGATGCTGAATCGCATGTTAGATGCGCCGTTTCGGGATGCGAGTCGTACTATGGGATATCGTATGGTAAAGGTCCCAGCTCTCGCAGCATCTCTCTCTCCTTTGACCTGCCTTTGTCTATGCATGATGGCCTTCCGGAGTATTATCGCACAAATACAGGTTTGGGAGGGAGCGGGCAGAATCCTCTCAAAACTCCGCCCATCAGTACAGTAATAAGTGCCGTCTCTCTCGTCTGTGTTAGTGTTAGCGGCGCCCCCGGCGGCCGGCTTTGCTTCGCCTTCTTTTTTTGTTACTAACTATTTACTCCTCGGCGGCTGGAGTCGGTGTCGTTTCGCCGTGTGTGTCGGTCTCGGCCTGGCGTGTTTAAGCTCGAGCTGGCGCTTGCGAAAACTAGGGCCGGACGAAACGGGGTGCCGGTAGCGATATCGCCCACCGGGAGAGCGAGATGACGGGTTGG
The DNA here is from genome assembly GCF_000151355.1 of Fusarium vanettenii 77-13-4. Classification (NCBI taxonomy): domain Eukaryota; kingdom Fungi; phylum Ascomycota; class Sordariomycetes; order Hypocreales; family Nectriaceae; genus Fusarium; species Fusarium vanettenii. Next base: position 2,537,296 of record NW_003315881.1, read on the forward strand.
TGATTGACTCGAAAACAACCCCTTTGGGGAATCTGGGGGTCCTAGCTCTTCAAGGGACCGGCTTCGCTGCCGGTCGTGGAAGGAAGAAAAAAAAAAGAGGGGGCCGTGATTCTCTTTACTCATTTCTCCCGTTGTTCTACTTGTTCTACTGTCCTTCCCGTCATGTCCGGCGGCTAGGACGGAGTTTGTAATGGTGTTGCTCATGGGACTCGGCATTGCGGCGCTGATCATGATCGGGGCGAGTTGAGTAAGCCGGTGAATTCGGCGTGGCTGGAGCGCGGGATGCGATCAAGACGCTCTCTCCTGTATGCAGTTGATTGAGGCATTGCATAAGGTACTGCAGGTTGCTATGCCTCGGCCAGCCGTTATCCGTCATGGTGATTTGGTTCTTGTATAAGCTTTCAGGGCTGCCTCAACTCAACTTTCCAAAAACACAGACACGGTGGTCAATAGAAAGTGACAGCGCTGGCCCCCCGGATGGCCATTGTCGAATGACATGGCTGGAATTATGCCTTGAGCTTGGTACCTGGTCACGAGGATCTCGGCGGATCTGATGAAAAAAAAGAGACCTAGGGCTTGCATCTTGCTTCTCCTCCTCTCACCCCCGCCTCGCCTGGATCAGAGAGATGATGAATGAGGGGCTTCTGAATTTCCATTACTTATTTCCTGCAGCCATTACGTTACGTTACGCTTCTGGCTTCTGCAGCGTGTGTGAGCAGGCAACCAAAATGTCACCAAGGTTGTTCTGTCTCGGTATGAGCTTCCGATGGGGGGAGGTGTCGTTGACAGAGACCCTTGTCGCGTCATCGGCCATCGGCCATTTGACCAGTACAAGACGCAGTTGGCGGGAGCGGAGCGGGAGAGCGCGGCGGAGTGTAGTGTAGTAGTGTTGCACAAGGGGGGGTGAGAATTGTCTAGGTTGTTTGTTATCGTCGTTGCTGTTGTCCTGTGCTGTCCTGCTTCGTATATACGACGACCAGGGAACGAAACCAAAGAGTGAGGCTGATGGTGCAACTGGGGAGAAAAGCACCTGATGCTCAGCGAGATTTGATCGTCTGGGATATTCGCTGCAAGAATGAGGATCCATTGGTTTCCAAGTGCAGAAAACTAGAGACGGGCAATTGTGGGAGGCGACGAGTTTTTTCTCTCTTGGCTTGCCTCGACGTCGTTCCCATTACCAAATCTTGACCTGTCCCGTCCAATGGAGCCTGCCCACCACCTCTTCAAAGGCCGATCCGGCGCCAGCGGGAGTCAGTCGAATATTTTCTTTGTCTGGAAAACTGAGCGGCAACGGCTTTTGGAGACTCCAACTCCACAGCCCAGGCTGGCAGCTCATGGCCTTGTATGGACTTGTATGGCCTGTCTTTTCCATGCCATGAAATAGATCATCATGGGGGGTTCCTTGTCACGGATGGACGTGCTTCTCAAGAACTCGTCCCCGTCTTCTCTCCTCTCACTCCCCCATCGGTTCCAGTTCCAAGCCTCTCCAGCCCTTCCCCGTGGTCGTGGTGTGTTGCTCACCTGACGGTCACGGCCCCGAAAGATCCAGTCCTCGATTTCCATTACCCAATATTGTGCGATCCTGAGCTAATGCCCCGTGCATGCCAACACGCTTTTTCGCCAACGTCCCTGGCAAAATACCCTGGCTACTGGGCGTGGCTGCCCCCCCGGGTGACGCTCCTTTTGTCGGTCGCTCAGGCCCGCCTTTGCTTTGGTGTTTGGACCCTCCAACACCCTAGGTACCCTCGTCATGAGGGCTCCAGCAGAGGCTCCAGAAGGTGACTCTCGCCTCCGCCGGGGGTGGCTCCCCTCGTGGCTCGTGGAGTCGTGGCTCCAGCTCCGCTCCGTGACACTTTATATCCAGCCCCGAGCCCGATGCGCCTGGTCGCCCTCGTCTGTTCCCTTGTTTTCTGTTGTCAAGATTTTTCGACTCTTACAAGCCTAGACCTGGATCCTCATCTTTGAATCTCTCTCAACTACCGATCAACCTCTCCCTCCGATATCGATAAACCCTTTCGTCATCGGCTCCCCCGCCTTGGTCCTCGCCTTTTACTCTTACATAACCGTATAGGCTCCGGATCCGGTGGCTCATACTACGCCACCGCAGTTGCTCAACTATCAGCCTTTTTTATCCTCCGCCAACTTTTTGCCAGCCGTTGGGTTGGCCACCAACCAACTTACTCTCCGTGTGACTCGTTTCGTTTTGCTGGACTCACCATCTTCGCTGAGAACAGGCGAAGCTCTTCGACGAACGCATCCACATTCCTAACCCTCGCTCCCCGTCCTGATTATTTTCCCGCCCTCTTCAGGGTTGGCCATTGCACTCTCCTCTCGTCTTTAGACTTATGGCCGTCCCGCTGAGCCCTACGCACCACGCGGTGCCTCACTTTGACCTTTCTGCCCTCCTCAAAGCAAAGATGTCTCGTCCCGACTCCCCCAACAGCAACAGCGACAAGACGGCTCGCTCGTCCTTCTCCTCCGTGAGGGAGAACGACGACGGCCTCGCGCAGACCTTTACACGGTCCAAGATTTCCTCCTACACTCAAGGGACGGAAGAGGTATTCGATGAATCACCCTCACCCTCCGTTGAGATTGCACAGCCGTCGTTCCAGGCTCCTCTGACGCAGCCTCACAGTCGGCTCCATGGGTTTTGGTTTCCTGCGGATAACTTCCGTGGTTGGAAGCAAATCCCCATCAAGGGCAAGGCCGCCAGCCGTAGCTGCGAGGACCTGCACAAGCTGTCCATGACATGGAGCTCTCCAGCCCCAGCTGCTCCCGTTCAGAAGGTCTCCCACCCTACTTACCAGACCGGAACCTCTCCTCTCGAGCGTCTCCCCAGCGAAGTCCTGGGTAAGTCAACTCAACTACCAGATTTGGGGGTCCTGGGTCCTCGCGCACCCCAGTCCCCTTGTTATTAAAGAGGGCCTACGCACTGACATGTCGATCTTAGGTGCGATTATCGATCTTCTCGTCATCGAGATTCCTCCAAACGGCCTCACACCACGCAATGCCGATTTGATGGCCCTTCTCCTGACCTCGCGATCTATCCACGCCGCGACGCTTAACACTCTCTACCGTCACATCACGATCCCCCACTCGAGAATCTTCCGCAAGTTCCTGGCTACCATCACCGAGTACCCAGCGCTCGCCTCTATCGTGCGGCGGCTTGACTTTAGCCACTTTAACCCTTCCACCATCTTCTCTACTCAGAGCGAGAGAGCCCAGACTCGAAACTTGACTACCGAGACCTTGTTCAAATGTCTGGAGCTAACCCCATATCTGCAGGAGTTCCTGGCCCAGGAGTACATCGATGAGGACTTGGGACCCGAGGTGATCAAGAAGCTGTTCTTTGATATGCCCCGTCTCCGAGCCGTCGATTTCTGTGGCTGCTCCTCTCCCTACTTCAAGAACGCCTTTACGAACCTGGTCCAGTCGCCATCCTGGCCCGATTCTCTGACGCTTACTCGAGTTTCCTTCCACAAGTGCCTGAACTTGCCCGGTTCCGTCTTTGAGGCCATCCTGCCTCGGCTTGAAAAAGCTACGCACCTTGACCTTGCTGGTACTCGAGTGACTGACAAGGCGCTACAGAGTCTGCCTGAGACGGCGAGACTCACCCACCTGAACCTGGCCAAGTGCCGGGAGTTGTCTTCTGAGGTCGTTGTCAAGTTTATTACAACGCACCCTGCTATTATCCAGACGATCACCGTCCTCAGTCTCGCTACGAATGCCAGCAGCCACCTGCTACTCGGCAAGGCTGATGTTGACGCTATCCTACCTCGTCTGCCAACCTCCCTCCGTTCTCTGAGCCTGAAGGGAAGCAGGATGGATCCCTCGCAGATCCCTCTTCTCACTCCACTTGTTCAACACTTGGAGGAGCTTGCCATCGGACGAGGTCTCGATCTCCGAGATATCCACCAGCTTCTTTATCAGGAGGGACAGTGGATCCCCCACTCTCTCCGATACCTTGATGTTTCCGACCTGGATACCATCATCGGAAGTGCTAGTGCGCTGCTGAACCCAGGGTCCGCCCCGCTGCATGTTATCGAACTCGAGGAGCGTGCATACGAACGAGCGGCCAAGGCGAAGAAGAACCTTGAACGGGTGGGGTGGACGCCGAAGGAATTTGGTAGCCGATACTGGCTAGTCCGCATGAACTCGGACGGCACTACCATCGACAACGGCGCCCGGTGGTGGAAGCTGGGCGCTGAGAGCTGGGGTATGAGGAAGATCCCGGTAGCCGAGGCCGACGTCGGAGGCATGTACGGGACTTTCATGTTCGGCCGACGGCTGTAAGCGGCCGCCGAGGCTGATGCGCGGTTCAGCATCACCATTTGGATCTCTACTCTGTTCGATTTGACGGTGTTTTCTGGAACGGATTTGAATGGCTGGGGTTTGGTTGCATCTTGATCAGATATCCGGGGCGTACAGCGTTGAAAATTAGCGGTAAAAGTTGAAGTCATTTTTGTGCGAAAGCGTTTTGACACATGAAGATGACGATAGAAAAAAGCCGCGGATAATTAGATAATGACTTTACGAACTGGTCAATTTGACTTATTTGTTTAGCAGTTGATGTGCATTGAAAGTTGTGTTGAGTGAGTATAGATGTTTCCACACCAATGCTTTTTCGGTCTCGAAAGCTTGCCACAACTGAGGGAACAACTCACCAAATACACTTGTATGATTAGCAGGACTGCAATGTTTCAAGCATATTGAGGCAGAGAAAAAAGGATTAACCTCTCACATCTACTCAAGCATTGCTTCGATTACATGTGTTGAGCTTGCTTCGCTCTGACGGTAACGACAGCAGAGTGCGAATAATGGCCTATATGCAATCAGAAACTCCGGCATAGAAACCACAACGACTATAATTTATCTATGCATATCTGAACACCCCTAGTTGTCCAGCCTATCTCTGATTGCTCTGAAAACAACCTTATCAAAGACCTGGAAAGCTTCGGCCTTATCCAGGGGTGAGTGGCGCAAGCTGGTATGGCAGTGCATGCCACGCAGTGGTGGAGCACACGTGACCTGTAGTCCGGAACAACAAGGCCCCGTGGCAAACCAACGTTGCGACGTAACCGCGCCGAGCGTGCCTTGCTCCTTGACAAGCTCCAACTCAACGACTATCAAAAAGCCTTGGTGCTTCAGCGGCATCACCATGGCTCCCAAACAGGATACCCCGTTCCGCTCGGCGGACATGAGCATGGTCCAGCTCTATGTCTCCAACGAAATTGGCCGCGAGGTCGTTACGGCTCTTGGCGAGCTTGGTCTCTGCCAGTTCCGCGACGTAAGCTTGGAGTCCATCAATTCATCAATCGAGAACATCATCTAACATCTTGATTTCATCCAGCTCAACGAGAATGTCAGTGCCTTTCAGCGCACTTTCACCCAGGAGATCCGACGCCTCGATAATGTTGAACGACAGCTGCGTACGTCATCCCTAGGCATCCACGAAACCTCTCCCTAACAACCTGCAGGATACTTTTACTCTCAGATGGACAAGCTCGGCATTCCCCTTCGAAAGCTCGACCTCGACGTTGAACGACTGGCCTCGCCTTCAACTTCCGAGATCGATGAGCTTTCCGAGCGAAGCCAGAAGCTCGAGCAGCGAGTCTCTGCCTTGAACGAGAGCTACGAGACTCTGAAGAAGCGCGAGGGAGACTTGACTGAGTGGCGCTGGGTTTTGCGCGAAGCCGGCAGCTTCTTCGACCGTGCCCACGGCAATGTCGACGAGATCCGTGCCTCAACCGATAACGATGACGCTCCCCTGCTCTCGGACGTTGAACAACACCAGGGGGCTGCCGACGTTGAGCGATCCTTCTCGGGAATGAACATTGGTTTCGTTGCTGGTGTTATCGCTAGGGACAGAGTTGGTGCCTTTGAGCGTATCCTCTGGCGAACTCTGCGTGGCAATCTGTACATGAACCAGTCTGAGATCCCTGAGCCGCTGATTGACCCCACCAACAACGAGGCCATCAACAAGAACGTCTTTGTCATCTTCGCTCATGGAAAGGAGATCCTTGCCAAGATCCGCAAGATTTCGGAGTCTATGGGCGCCGAGGTCTACAACGTCGATGAGAACAGTGATCTCCGACGTGACCAGATCCACGAGGTCAACAACCGTCTCGAGGATGTCCAGAACGTCCTTCAAAACACCCAGGCTACTCTTCAGGCTGAGCTCAACCAGATCTCTCAGTCTCTCTCAGCCTGGATGGTTCTCGTTGCTAAGGAGAAGGCTGTCTACAGCGCTCTCAACAACTTCTCCTACGACAGTGCTCGCCGGACTCTCATTGCTGAGGCCTGGGTTCCTACAAACGATCTTCCCCTAATCAGGACGACACTGCAAGATGTCACGAACCGAGCTGGTCTCTCGGTTTCGTCTATTATCAACAAGATCCAAACCAACAAGACGCCGCCGACTTACCTGAAGACCAACAAGATCACCGAGGGTTTCCAGACCATTGTCAACGCCTATGGTACTGCCACCTACCAGGAAGTCAACCCGGCCATTCCTGTCTTTGTAACTTTCCCTTTCCTGTTCGCTGTCATGTTTGGTGATTTCGGCCATGCCATCATCATGCTTTCGGCTGCTCTCGCTATGATTTACTGGGAGAAGTCACTCAAGAAGGTCACCTTTGAGCTCTTCGCCATGATCTTCTACGGTCGATACATTGCTCTGGTCATGGCTGTCTTCTCCATCTTCACCGGTCTTATCTACAACGATGCCTTCTCCAAGTCGATGACTCTTTTCGACAGTGCCTGGGAGTTCAAGAAGCCCGAGGGCTACACCAACTCAACTCCCATCACTGCCGTGTTGAACGAGCATGGCCACCGCTACCCCTTCGGTTTGGATTATGCTTGGCATGGCACTGAGAATGATCTTCTCTTCAGCAACAGTTACAAGATGAAGATGAGTATCATTCTCGGTTGGGCGCACATGACGTACTCTCTCTGCTTCGCCTACATCAACGCCCGCCACTTCAAGAAGCCCATTGACATCTGGGGCAACTTTATCCCGGGCATGATTTTCTTCCAGTCCATTTTTGGCTACCTCGTCATCTGCATCGTTTACAAGTGGTCCGTTGATTGGCTTGGAACTGGACGCCAGCCCCCTGGTCTGCTGAACATGCTGATTTACATGTTCTTGCAGCCCGGAACCTTGGATGAGCAGCTGTATCCTGGACAAGCCACCGTGCAGGTTATCCTACTGCTCCTGGCCTTTGCCCAGGTGCCCGTCCTGCTCTTCCTCAAGCCCTTCTACCTTCGATGGGAGCACAACCGAGCACGCGCTAAGGGCTACCGTAGCATAGGAGAGACTTCCCGAATTAGTGCTTTGGATGGCGACGATGATGATGCCCAAGGCAACGGCAACGGCCACGGCAACAGCTTCGATGATGGCGAGGGTGTTGCTATGATCTCCCAGAACATTGATGAGGAGCATGAGGAGTTTGAGTTCAGCGAGGTCATGATTCACCAGGTTATCCACACCATCGGTAAGTTTCTGTTATGAGTAATGCATGTTACGATACTAATCAGCTTGCAGAGTTCTGTCTCAACTGTGTGTCTCACACTGCTTCTTACCTCCGTCTCTGGGCTCTGTCTCTGGCCCATCAGCAGCTGAGCATTGTGCTCTGGAGCATGACCCTTGGCCCCGCTCTGACTACTCCTGGTGTTCTTGGCGTCATCATGATTGTTGTCTGCTTCTTTATGTGGTTCTTCCTGAGTAAGTTGTTCTTATCTTGGTACACTTGCAACATGTTGCTAACTCATCGTCAGCCATTGCTATTCTGGTGTGTATGGAGGGTACTAGTGCCATGTTGCACTCTCTGCGTCTTGCTTGGGTCGAGTCCTTTTCCAAGTTTGCCGAGTTTGCGGGTTGGCCTTTTGCGCCATTCTCGTTCCAGACCCTGCTGGAAGAGTCGGAGGAGTTGAAGGATTACCTGGGATAATATGGGCTGGTTAAGGAATGGTGAACCATTTGTTATAGTAGTAGACTCTTGGTTTTTTTTTTTTGTTATTGTATCATAGGTAACATAGTGCACTGTTAGAAATGCTGGTCTGAGCCTTGTTGTTCGACTAGATAACTGCTAAACCAACGAAACGACCCGTGTCCCTTTTAAATTCTTGAAGCTTGCTACATGACCTGTAGCGATTAAATACACACCCAAGTAGTCATCCCGCAATTTCAACCCCAGAGAGGCGCCGTCACCTCGACGGCCCGCTCGACGACAGCCCTGACTCTGTCGGCAAAGACCTTGTTGTTACACTCGACCTCGAGGTCCTCCAGCCACACTGTGGCGGTCAATCTATCCACCTTGATCGATACTCCGGGCACGGGGATGCCAATCTTGTGCAGTCTCTCAATCTCCTTGCGCTGTCTCTCCTCGAGCTGCGAGTCCTCGTCGCCATCCTCCTCCATGGCGTCCTCGTCCTTGATCCTGCCTTCGGGGGCCTCCTCCTTAGGAGTAGGGGGCAGCTTGGGTGTTGCGACGGGGGCGACGTTGTCCTGGCCAAACTGTGCTTCGAGGAACCACAGCAGACGCTCAAGGCGTTCCTCAGGGGTTGCAGAGTGGTGAGGGTTCGCGGCGGGGAGCTCGTGCGAGTGGGAGTGCTTGGCCGATGAACGCTTGACGGCGGCAGGGGAGCTCTCGACGGAAAAGAGAACGGCCATGACAGAGTCAGCGATGCCGTCGTTGAGCATGTTGCCCTCCCATTCCAGCTCGACTTCGCCGTTTGTGCGGTATCGTACGGAAACGCAACCCATCACCAGATAAGCCGCGACGAGGTTGGCCACCTCTTCATCTGCCTCCTCCTGCTGAGTCTCACCGTCGGTGATTGCAGCATCCCCGTTGGTGCCGTTCTTGGCACGGCGCATCTCTGGCAGCTCCTCAATGGTACCGAACGTGCCCTCAAGAGCCCACTTGACAAGGTCGATACCCGCAGCGCTGAGGGTCAGACGCTGTTTGCAGGTGATGGTAGTGGTGTTGAGACCAGCGTACTCGCGCAGATCCTCGGGCGCCATGAGTGAAAGCTTGAAGTCGTTTTGCACAAGCACTCCAGTGACGAGAGGAGGTGCAGTAGCAGGGTCAAGGTGAATGCTCTGGGGCGGCTGGATGGAGGCGAGCTTGCCGACAACCTTGGCAGTCTTGTCGGCCTTGAAGGGGATGCGAAGTTCTTCGCAGTTGCGGGGAGAGTAGACCTTGACCTTTGCCGTCTTGTTTGCGTTGAGCGAAAGAAGTTTTGACTTGAGACGCATCATGTTGTGCTGTTCGCCATGGACGAGAATCTGTGATAGATATTAGTTTGTGTGTTGTTTGGTAGAAAGGGGAGCAAACGTACAACAACAGGCGCCGCAACCTCCTCAATAAACTCGCGGTTCTCAACACCGTCGACGTGAGCAGCGAACGAGTATTCTTGAACACTGCACCTTCGGGGGATGAGAACCTTCTCGCCGTCACCTCCAGGCATTCGACGAGCACCAGCCATGCTGCGAGACATGACGGCCTGGATCTGATCTGGTTCCTGCATGATCTGCTTGGCCATGGTGCCCTCGACACTGTAACCAGTAATGATCACACCGTTCTTCTCACTAGGTGCCCAGCGCTCTAGCAACTCTCGGCTCACACCATTCTGGAGCATACCAGGACTGGCAAGCATGACACAGCCACCCACGTCGTCGAATCGGTCGAGGTTCTTCAGAGAGCGGATATACTTGAAGTCCCAAGGTCCACCCTTACCAGCACCATCCCCAGAAGCCTCGGCCTCAGCCATACGCTCACGGAAGAGACGCTTGATGTTGTCGTTCATGGCACCGACATAAGTCTGGTAGACAAGCATACACTTTCTCGCCAGGTTACTGGCATAGTAGATGGGGTATTTTTGGAAGTCAGAATGTTTGCCCCAGTACTCGTCAAGAATTAGGAGGAGCTCTTGGGCACGTCCCAGGGCGAAGACGGGCATGAGCACACGACCACCTCGGTTGAGGATGCTCGTGATGGACTTCATGAGGGCCTGTTCTCTCTCCAGACGAGGAACGTGGGAGGCAATGCCATAAGTCGACTCAGTGATGAGAACATCAATCTTGACGCCCTTAGGAACCTCTGCCGAAACCAGATGTCGATCTTGCTCTCTCGAGTAGTCTCCAGTGAAGAAGATGTTGAGCCCACCAATCTCGATGAGGAACATGGCTGCACCGAGCACATGGCCTGCTGGGTAAGGTGTGATTCTGATGGAGGAGATGGTATGGGTTGTATGATAGTCGATAGCCTCGATCTGCGGGAACGTGCTGAGATGGTCCTGCTCCGTGTAGATGGGCTGTGAGGTTGGATTTGACGATGTGTTGCCCACTCGGACACTATCTTGGATAAGCCATTTGTAGATGGCCTTGGTAGGATGCGTCATGAATACACGTCCTCTGAAGTTGGTCCTTGCGAGCACATATGGCAAAGACGCCGCATGGTCAATGTGAAAACTATGCCCTGTTAGCTGTAATCCTCATCGGATTGCTCTGGTCAGGTCGACGACGGGCATTCTAGGACAGGCCGGCATCACAAGGACGAAAAGAGCAGGGACGTAGGGGAGCGGGAAAGACTGTATTGTATTGATCTGGCATACAAAGCGAAGATATCACACGAACACGATACAGGTCGCGGACAAGTAAGGTAAGTACTGTCCGTTCCATCACATCACATCAAGGTCGTCCCTCGCCCTGTCCAGCCTATATCGTCGCACGAGTGGGAAGAAGGGGGCGGCTTACTGGCTGATTAGGAGCACATCGACAGTGCTGAGATCGAAGTCGTCATAGAAGGGGAGGGCTGCGAGCCCATCGTACGCAGGGTGCTGGCCGGCATCAAGCTGGTGATGGCTGTTAGACGGATCCTTTGTTTGAAACCTCAACCGCTTACCATGACCGTCTTTCCCTTGTACTGGATAATGTGACATGATCGACCGACTTCGTTACCGCCTCCCAAGCAGAGGAACATGAGCTCGTCTGAAGGGTCTACGGGCTCCTCCGTCGCGGCCGCGTTCATCGCCGATGCCTTTCGTTTAGATGCCATTGTTGCGCGGGCGCCTGATGTTGCGACCAGTCGCATCAACTAGGGAAACACTAGAATATTAGTACAGAGCGGCCCCGAGCAACACGCGCATGCAGAGGGCCGTGATGCACAAAGAGCGACAATAGCAATCAATCGCAGGGATGGATGAAGCTTGAATGCCTGGAATTGAATAGGTAGGCGGGCGTCGCGGGCATAAAAGGTTAACGCGCTCAATGGCAGGCGGATAAAATCCGGCCTAGCCGTTTGTGGCTTCCTAGTTGGGAGGGAGGCTCTGCTCCGAGCACGTGACTTTAAAACTACGCGACCTTCGTTTTGCAGGCAGAGCTCCCTCCTCCATAGCCTCCCCCAGCGAAGCATCATCTCGACTCCACGACGATATTCAACAGCCCCATCTCGCGGCGCGGCGGATCTACCTTGTGCACCCGAAATTGCCTCTTTCCGATCGCATCGCCAACTTTCCCCAGAGCCTGGTCGAGATTGAGCGCGTCGAATGGGAGGCGTCGCGACTAACGTGACAGGCTCCTCTGCCTGCTGAGCTAGCACCTACTCACCTCTGCTTCCTTCCGCCTCCCGCTCGCACCTCAGTCACTCGGCTCTGGAGTCTTGACCATGGCTCAACCTCAACCTCAGGCGCAGGTGCCGCCGCGCGCATTCTCTCCCCCACAGCCCACGCCTTCGCCCGCCGCGTCACAATCGAGCTTTGCACTCCCACCCCAGAAGCGAGTCCGAACCGACGGTCCTCCATCGCAGCCCGAGTCGCCTTATGCTACATCTCCCTACGCCGCGAGTCCCGGGCCTACCGGAACGCCTCCTGCCGCCGCGAATTCTCCTGCGTATGCGCATAGCCCTGCTCTGCCGCAACCCTATGCCACGCCCTATACCAACGGCCATACCACGCCTGGCCTCAACCTCCCAGACGCACGACCGAACTCGACGCCCCCGATTCAAACACCGCATCACCCGCCCATGCCCCAGTACACAAACGCGACTATGACGCCTGTACCCGTGCCTGCCGTGGCCCCCGTTGTTGCTCCAGCTCAAGGGGCTGGAGCCATGGGGCCGCCACAGAGGCCAGCCGAGCGTCCGACAAAAGATTATGAGTACGACGTGACAGACTCGCTTGCTGGTACCGGCATTGATCTACGCGCTGAGGAACAATACATGAATGAGCTCTACTCAACCGGGTTCGACGAAGCCAGGACAGGATTCGCCCAGCATCCGCCTGGGGGCAAGGGGAGCTTCTACGGCGCAGGTCCTGCGAACCAGCCTGCTCAATCAACGCCCGACCAGAGCCAAGAGCAGTTCGCTGCCCAGCAAGCAGAGAGAGCTTGGTCTGAGTCTTCGATGCGACTTGCTGTGCAACGAACTCAAGAGATCGGTGATCCGTTTCTTATGGTGGCAACGCTTCACCGACGAGCGGATAAAATCGCACGAGAGCATCATCTCTCTCTCAACTTGGATCTCAAGAACAACAGTCAGACCATGGGAAAGATGAGACTGCCAGAACAGTTTCCTTACCCCAAAGTCAACATCAAGACTGCACAGGGTCCAGACGCTGCTCTAGTCCAGACGACAGGCTCCTATATTCCCCATGACGCATATCTGGTTGATCAGCTGGCGTTGCTGTCGATTGCATCCAAGCAAAGGCTTAGAGGGCTTTTGGAGGACGCGCACGTTGTGGCGACGAACCGGCAGAAGACGTCTCACGGCGATGTGCCTGAAGACTGGGCACCAGCGGCTGCGCCGATGAATGCGGAGCCTCTGCAGCCAATCGAGAAGCCAGCTGAGGGCGCAGATGCGGCTGGAGTGGAGAGTGCGAATGGGGAGGGCACGAATCCATTGAAGCGTGAGTATACTCGTAGTAACATGGCCAGTTTCATGCTCACACTATACAGGCTCTGCCGACGGTGCTGGATTGACAAACGGGGCTCCACCTGTCAAGCTACCAAAGATCTCATCTTACATGACGACTACGATGCGCGATCTTGCGCGACAGGAACGTGACTGGGAAGAGGCGCGGTTGCGAAAGCGACAAAAGCGCAAGGACGGTATCCCTGACTCTGGAAGCACAACTTCGCGTGCTGGCAGTGTGGCTCCCGGTACTCCTGGAACCACAGCTCCAGAATCGCAAAAGACCATGACCAAGAAGGAGATGAAGAAGAATCAGCAAGCCAAGGCAGCTGAGCTGGACAGTCACCAGAGTCAGAACACAACGAGTAGTCTCTTTGCTGGCCTGGGAGGCAAGGGCGGCCTCTTCGGCAAGAAGAAGACGGGCAAGACGTACGACTGGATGAATGTTGGGCGTGGAGGTAGTGGGGCTAGCACACCTACAAGAAACCCGTCCGGACTCGGTAAGGGAACGGCAGGGTCGGCAGCGGCGGCGGCACCGGTCAACATGGCCATGACGACGGAAGGACGCAACCGACTTGGAACCTGGCGAGAAGATAAGGAGAAGGGCAGAAACATACAACTACGGGATTGGGTCTCGGTGTTGGAGAGGGATGGGCGTGAGCACAAGGCACTACAGGGGGCCTATCTACGCTTGGACGCATCAAATCCCAAGTGAAGCCATCCAAGCTGAATTAAAAAAAAAAAAAAGCGGCGAGTAATGGAAGTGGACAGCAGAGGAAGCCGATGGAAGAAAAGGGGGAGAGACGCAAGCAAGGCGAGGAGGGAGGAATTGAGGAAGATACCCTGCGCCAAAGTCTGTTTTGTGACGTTTTAACAACTTAGCCTGGCGTTTGTTGTGTTGTGTTTTGAGGCATAGGAAGAGGGACAGGGAAATGCAGTCTTTTTGCATTCATTGCAAGGAAGCATTCAATTTCGAGATGTTGTCTGCCTATAGGAAAGGATAGGACGGCCATTGCCATGTGTGCCCATTCAGGGAGCCCAGTCTTATCTTTCTTGTAGTACCTTTTGGGGCTTTTGGGTATCATGTCAAGCCCAGTAGTAGCTCAAGCCAAGCCTGTAGAGTCAGGTTAGTGAAGAGAATTGTCAGATAGGAAGAATTGATCAAGCAGGAAATCTCTTGATGCGGAGATTCGGGTGAGGCATTCTCTATCGTGACGAGAACATTCCAGTTGACCAAAAGGGAGAGTCTCTATCTTGGGAGTACAGAGTGAGTGTGAAGGCTGCTCTCGGTCTGACAAATGCTTCACGTCTTGTGTGGAAAAGTGGGACTATGGCGGCATCACGCTTCCCCTCTCTTCCTCTCCTCTATCAACTCTTGAGGGTATTTGGAAAGGAGTGGCTCAAGATACTTGCCCATTCCCTTGGACCTTGTGAGCAAAGTTGACGCCCTTGAAGAAAACAGCCACAAGTTCTGGCCCAAAAAAAAGCCCAACTCAGGAACGTTACACAGGCATACTCCCCTCAGCCAGTATCACTCAAGGGAGACAGCCAGAAGAAATCCTTCGTGTTATAACTCACATCTCAAATACAATCACTCACAATGGCGATTGCGGTCAGTTTTTTTCGCATCCAAGACAGACAAGGGGGCACCCCCTGCTTTCCCGCTGGCATGGACCAGAACTGACCTCATCCCGTAGGCTGTCGGCCAGATCTGCTCCACGGCATCTGTCAAGGGGAATCTGGAACAATGTGTGAGGCTGGTGGCGAAAGCCGCGCGTGGAGGAGCCAAAGTGAGTGAAGAAGAAAGAAAAAAATGTCATGGTCGACGTATTAGAGGTTGACATGGTGAGACAAGTGTTTAGCCAACAAGAGACATCCCTAGATCGAGATCAACGTCTGGGGAAAAGGGAGGAGATTTTATCAGATCTCACACAGACGCTTTTTGAAAAAGGGCGGACTCTTGATCGAGATATGGTTCGTCTTGAGCCGTGAGACATGGCCAAGGGCCGATTTCTCCAAGACATACCAGCAACCCCCTCCATATGTCTCTCCTTTTTTTTTTTTTTTTCATGTCTTGCTCTTCCACAACAGCGAGATACACTCGTTATCTGAGCGACTTGCTCACACGGTATACATGACAGGTACTCTTCCTCCCTGAGGCGTCCGACTACATCGCGCCCGACGGTCAGACGTCTCTCGAACTCGCCGAGCCGCAACAGACGTCGCCTTTTGTAAAGGGTCTGCAGGATGCGGCGCGGGAGCACAGCGTCGCGGTGCACGTGGGCATCCACCACCGTCCCGAGCCCGAACCCGGCGCCGCCGTGCACCGCATCCTCAACCGGGCGCTGTACATCGGAGCCGATGGGGCCGTGGTCGACTCGGCGTCGTACGACAAGCTCCACGTCTTTGACTATGGTAACCTCCGGGAGAGCGCCACCGTGCGGCCCGGCCCCGCACTCACCCCGCCGTTTGACTCGCCCGTCGGCCGGATCGGGAGCCTCATCTGCTTCGACCTCCGATTTCCGGAGCCGGGTCTTCTACTCTCCCAGCCGGGGCCAGGCAGCCCTTGGGCCGGACGTCCCGCGCAGGTGCTAACGTACCCGAGCGCGTTTACGCTCCGCACGGGTGCAGCACACTGGGAGACGCTGCTGCGAGCGCGGGCCATTGAGACGCAGAGTTACGTGGTGGCTGCGGCGCAGGTAGGACGGCACAACGAGAAGAGGGCCAGCTGGGGGCAGAGCATCGTTGCTGACCCCTGGGGCCGGGTCGTCCTCAAGCTCAAGGGTGTCGTTTCCGACCCGAAAGATGTGCCAGAGGGAACAGCTGAAGAGGGTGCCGTGGGAGAGATTGGATTCGTCGAGATTGACATTGATGGATTGGAGAGGGTCAGGAAGGAGATGCCTCTTCAGCGGAGGACGTGAGTATCCCCTGATACCATGGTGTTGCGGCTGGATTGCTGACAGAACATATCCACAGAGATGTTTACCCCGAGTTGACCGCTCGCCATACTTGACCAGTAAAAGGAGGCATCTTGACCGCACTGTAAGGTCACGTTGCAAGGCAAACAAACACAAACCAAATCCATGCTCGTTCCCAGAGAACCGGGCCAGCCAACGGGAACGGTTTCCGCATAAGAACCAGTTAGCGTAGAGAATAGAATGGGCCATCTCGACAAAGTACCATGCTGTCTGTCCCCTTGCCTTGTTTGCCTTGTCGGTGACCCAAGAGTCCAGGTCTCTTTTTTGAAACTCGGCTCGAGGAGATTATCTTATCCACCAGACGTGCTGGCGTTGGGCTTTGCTGCACCGAGCTGCCGGGACGAGATTCACCGCCCTAGGTACCAACCTCTCGGGACAGCCGCACTGCCGGGGGGTGTACGGCATATAGCAAACATGTCCCGGGGTGGGTTAATAGCGGTGTGCTTTTTGCTGCACGGAGTATAGGCTGAAGATTAGATGCACAGCGGGGGAGTATACATTTTCCATCCTTGTCTCATTCTTTCTGCAAGGGAGGTTAATTACGAAAACGAAATAGAGAGAGAGGAAAACACTCAACAAGTGCCGAGATGAAGATCTGTTCGTCTTGGATAGTGCCAGCAAACTTCGCATTGCATATACCGCCCAAAGGGCCGATCATGGACGCACGTACACCGCTCAGAGATTCTTTTTACTGTGCCCCTGCTTCAGCTTGACAAAATAAAACAATTGCTTCGTTGGCAAGTAGTCTTTTTCAAGGGAAGGGGTAGTTGTGTTAGCGTTACGACGTTGAAGCGAGGAAGAAGTGAAAGAAGAAAAAAAATTGGATCCTGTTGATATTATTCCCCGAGGAGACTAGGGGAAGCAAGAAGGAGAAACCCGAGTTGCTGGGTAAAAATCTGCAAGTGCCAGGGATAGGGAAGGAAGGAAAGAGAGGCTGGGATTTCCTCCCCGTCGTCGGTATCATCAGCCTCGGCTGCAGCCTCGCCTGAGGTCGTCATGGAGCAGTCATTGCTTTAGGTAAGGTAGTATTCTATCAACGGCCTTGCTTGTGACTGCTACTCTGACAAGAGCCGAGATTTCTCAAAGTGAATGTCAATGTTTCATCCTCAACAAATATACAGTTTTCTTCTTCAATTCCTATTGTCTCGTGATTCTGTCGAGCAGACTTCCATCTCGATCAACAACAACTCAATCTCGCCTTGGCCGGTCACGGTCGTCGTCGTCGTCTAAACCAACATTTGCAAACCATGTCCCTGACCTTGAAGCCATCTCGACTCTGCACGCCCCCCTCCCCTTGCTTCAAGGTCTAGGGGTCCCTTGTCCATGTCCATGCAAGATTCCCGCTCCCATTTTTGATCAATTTCGTTGTTCTCTAGATACACACCCTCTCCACTCCAAGTCCCAATGCTTCGGTCCCGGCTTTCCGCCTGCATTAGTCCGGCGTCGCACCAGAACGAAAAAGGGATAGAGTCAAAAAGTCCAGGGGTTAAAGTAGCCGGGGGAGAAATGCAGGTTCAGGAGGAGCCAAAGCGAGCTGTCACTGCGACATCTTGCATTAGCTGAGGTGGCCCGATTTCCGCCCCCAGGGGTTTTGTTGCTGCTTCCATTCTCTGAGGTTCCTTCTGGCGCGGCTCCAGAAGCTTTGCTTTTTATTTGTCCCTTTTTTTTCTTTCTAATTCCGCCTTGCCTGGATGGTATCCGTGTGGTTGTTGCCTCCTGCCTTTTCTTGCCATCAAAGAAGACTCGTCATTTGTCACTGCTTGTGGCATCCACTTTTAACCCTCAGCCTTTCCCAAACTTTCCGCCCAAAAGGCAAAGGCAAAAGAAAAGAAGCTTGAGACAACAAAGCCATGGTGGTTATAGTTTTGTTTCCGCCTTGTCATTGCTTCTTCTGTTTTGCTATTGTAAAAATTTTCTTGCATTTTTTGTTTTTCTGATATCTGATTCAGCCAAAAAAAACTAAAAAAAAAAACTTGTCTTCTCTCAATGAACTTGTAGTTTCCTCTATTGTCGTCATCAAGTGCAACGCAACCTCTTTCACGGCTCGGATCGCTTGTGATCCGTTCTCAAGTGCCTCCGAGGCCGAACCAACCGACGTCAGATCTTGCTTGAATTCCTTTTTTACATTGCTTTTCTTTTCGCTTCGCTTCACGCTCGATCCGCGTCGCTTCTGGCGTCTCGGTAGTTGTCTCTATTCTCTCAACTTATCCTCGATCTACCTCGGGGAGTACTCATCCCGTCGCCTCGGCGGTTAATTGCGTTTCCTTCCCTTCCCTTCCCTTCCCGTCAACATTCAAAGACATTTCGTATCATCTCATCGTCGCGTTTCACGGTCCGTGTTCGAGTTCGCGCGCGGGAACCAAGCAAACCGAACAAAACGGATGAGCCTCGGCTGTTGCGTGCGTGCGTGCGTGCGTGCGTGTACGTGGTGTCACGAGCCCGCCTGCATCGTCCAACGACACACAGATTGTAAATGAGCGGTCCCGTCCTCCATCTCCTTTAAGTGTGTGCGTGCGCAGGTCGCGGGCGCGGGATGAGAGGTGCAAGCGCATCGGGAGTGGCATGTTTATGAACCGTCGTTAGCCCACAAGTCAACTGGTGATGCTGACCGAGCGGCATCAATTATGGCAGTGCATGCAGTGATGATTGTAATCGTGATGGAAACAAACATGACATAGCTACATTGTAGTAGTATTCTCTATCAAGAATGTCACCACACCCACACCCACACCCACACACACAGACACTCACACAGACACATCCATCGTCATCAACGGCCATGAAACGGGCAAGCCTCAAAAAAAGCTCAACCCAACGGGGATGCAATCCGAAGCCCGAGCGAACGAGCTCGAGCCCTCCCCAGGCGAAAAACTTTGAGTAGCTTCCCATTGGATCCAATCCTTTCCATCACCCCGGAACCCACTGGAAGGGAAGCCCTTCCCCGCAAGGCTCCAGCTCTCTACTCTAGGGCCTCTTGGTTGCCCAGCGCCGGATTCAGTCCCGCGTCGCCGTCATGACTGATGACCCCCCCCTGAAAGTCAATTCCACCATCCCAACCAAAACTGGCTCTAGCCCGTCGAAGCCAACGCCTACAGCTTCTTTGCCATGTTCCATACTGTACTCTACTAACTCGTCGTCCCCCCTGGTGTCATCATTTCGCACGAGGCTGTTTTTGCTAAATTAACTTATAACCAACCGTGAATCCCAGCCCAACAAACATGAAGGAGATTTGAGAGCGTCTATCTGTCTGTTACCTGGCCATCCGATCCAATTATTACGCGCCTCTATCTCATCTCGTTGATTTACCCTCTCATTTCTTGGACCGTACTGTAGATTACCTGTTGCGGCCCAATCCACCAGGGGCCAACTCAACTCTATTTTGCCTTTACTCCATCACCTCTGCTCTGCTCTCCAGCATGATTAGCTTCTGCCTAGACCTTGCTTGACTCCTCACGCTCGTTCGTATTTTGCGCACAGCGTCATCACCACTCACTCAATGCAATTGTGATTCCCCCTCTCATCACTTCGTCGTAAGCAAGCATTCCAATTCAAGGGGGCACGCACCCGAGCAACCCGCGCCCACAACACAACACAACCAACGAGTCCTCCCGTCTCTTGGGTTTGTGCTACTGTACCGTACTGTACTTGAATCCTCGCCCAGGAACCGTGGCAAACATTTGTACCCCAGCTTTCTCGGCTCCCCAGCCCTCGTCATCATCCTCCCCTTGTCCCGTCACACAAACCACGGCTCCAAGCATAGCAAACAATTTCTCTCGTCCAAGCATTTCCATCCCCACTCAATTTATCTCGCCTCGACATTGCTAAATCAGGCAAACACGGCGAGCCGACTCCGATCTCAAAATAGAATAGATGTCATATTGTTGTCACTTTTGCAAACATGAAACAGGAGCAGCAGCTTGTTCTTGAAGTAAATCCATTATTTGTTATAGTTTATCTCATAAAACCAGGACGTTTGTCTTTCCTTGCGCGCTGTGTAGCTAGCTGTCTTCCGTCTTAATAGATACTATACAGTCTAGAGGTTGAAAGGGGGAAAAACGCGTGGGGGTATCTTCTATCAATGTCCTGAGTCCAGCCCAAGTGCTCAGCTCACCGAGGCGCTGAGGCATCACTTCTCTTTTTCCCCCTTTCCTCTTCCTCATCCAATAGTCTTGTCTTGTACACCAATACAGAAATAGTACAGGGGAATACCGGCCAACATGAAACCACAAGAAATCCCTTTTGCTGACGACCCTCCCGCGAGGGATCCAAGGCCAAACAGCTAACCCAATAGTAATAAAAAAAATTCGTCAAAAAAAAAAGTAAAGGGAAGAGAAAAGAAGAAACGAGAGATACAGGCCAAAAGGGGAACCTCTGCAAGCAAGGGGGTTGCGAAAAGAGAGAGCAGAGCAAAAAGCAGAGAGCGAAAAAGCAAAAACCACAGATCCCAAGTCTATATGCAAGTGTCGAAAAGCAACAGTTTTTTTTCTCCCAGCCCGTTCCCATTTTGTAATACCTTTCCATATCCCCATGTCGAGTAAAACTCCCAATAAAAAATCTTCACCCGAGGCGGTCGCTTTTCTTCTGCTCACTGCATGTCTCTCGCCATCTCGGTCTGTCTTCGCTTGGCTTTCGGTCGCCCAATTCCAAATCGTACTGGGCTCGCCAACCCTTGTCTTGTCTTGTCTCGTCGGTGGCCGATCTGAGACATCCCCATCCCGGTTGGATCTGCATTCCATTCCGGCTGAAGACGCCCTTGACGTGAGTGGTGCTGAAAGTTTGGGTTGCCTATCGAGGGAGACCATGTGGAGACCGAGGACGACGACTCGAGCCGAGGGTGGTTGCGTGTGCGAGTGCGAGTGTGTGGTTGTTGTGAAAAAGACGCCAGGCGGAAAAGGAAAAAACAAATCCCAAAATTTTGTCCCGTCTATGGTCAAACGCCGCGTGCTGATTGTGGTATGAATAATTTCCAAGCCAAAAAGAAAATAAGAAAAGAAATTGTCGGCACTCATGTCGACGAGTGTATCCGTTTTCCCCAAAACCTCCCCTCGAATTCCGCTTGCTGCTGGGAAGCAAGGGATGGCTCCGAGCCGCTGTGTATATGATTTTTCGACAGGAATGCGTATTAAAAAGGGTATACCGGAATGCATTAAAGCAAGGAGTGGTGCCCCAAGCCATCAGAAGGTGATTAAATGGTATCGTAGTTGGGAATATCGCTTTAGGTCGAAGAGAAGACAGGCGGAAAAGGGGAAGCGCGCGTCTGTTGGACGCGGTGCCGTGTGGTGTCATGTCGTCGCCGGCAGGCCTAACCGCCAGCGTGGCCCAGCTTTGGCGTAGTCGTCAGTCGCATAAAGTTGGCGAGACTCATAGAGTTCGTCCAACAATCCAAGCGAGAAGACTCCTTAGTGAGGCTTGGGGCGAGGGGGAGGCTTGGGGACACCGGTTGTGTCGTAGGCTCCACGGCCCATGTTGCAAGGGCTTGATGATCCTTGAACCATTGTTGCTGTTGTTGTTGGGAGAACGAGTGAAAGAATGTGGTGTTGCTAGTGCCTGGTTGCTGGTCAGTCATTGCGTTTGAGACGGCATGGCAAAGGGGGGAAGATGGGGATAGATATAGAGGAATGTGGTAAAGACGGGGAAAACGACAAGTCGTAGTCCATGCGCTCGTCGCGACAGGGACGTGTTTTGGGCAAGAAAGCAAGCGAATCTGACTCACAAGATTATTCGTCGTGGTGCGACAGACAGTGTAGGCCGTATCCAGCGATTGCGGTCGCGATTGGAGGACCTAGACAGTGCAGGGAAAGGAAAGGCGACAAGAGAGCCGAATGGTGGGCAAGATGCGAGCGACACCAATATAATTGGAGAGTGTTTCGGAGAGGCCAGGCGAGCGAAGAGATGCGACGAGTTGGAAAGAGAGAGGCAGGCAACACGAGCGAGAGATGATGTCGCAGACGCAAGATGATGATGGGCGGACAGGTGCGTCTCTTTGAGTTCAAGAGAAAGGGGGGAGTTCGTCCGAATATGCTTTTTGCGCAACAAGAACAGCCCAGCCCAAATGAGGTAGAGCAACCCAATAAGTTAAGGGGAAACTTTTTTCTGGATCGTTGCCGTAATAGCTAGCCTCCAGCTACTTTCTCAGCTCAAGCAGTGCAGTCAGGCACAAGGCACGCACGCACACACACGCTGCACAAAGCGGATCGCTAGCAGGAAATGGTGGCGCCGGTCGGGCGGTCGAACGAGGGTGGGCCCGATTATTACGGGGGGGGTGTCTTGACTTGGACCTTGCCTGGGGTGGGCGAGGTGAGGTGATGTAAAGTGGTGGGCGTTGGTGGTGACAGAGTAGTAGAGTGGTTATGTGAGCTCAAGTAGATGACTGTCTTGAGTGTATTCCGACTTATAGTTGTTGGTCGTCGTTATCGTTTGCTTGTGTAAGTGATTCACTCTCAAAGGGATGGGATACAGAGTCGAGGAGGAGGGAGAGAAAACCAAGAGAGGTAAAGGCGGGCGGATGGATGATTAAAAAGGAGTCTGTAATAAGGGAGACGTGAAGTCGGTTGAGTAAAGTTCTGGGCCGAGGGAGGGACGTGGGAACGAGACGCTTTTGTACAGACCACCCATCCAGATGGCAACTACAAACCCAAGATGGAAAATAAGGAAAATTTCAACCAAGGGAACAAGGAGGCCAGGAGGGGAGGGGTGTACGAGTGTGTGTGTGTGTGCAAGTCCATGCCATGCCCATGCCCATGCTTCACACGGCTCCCGTTACTAGGTACGGCACTATGGGCGCTCCGTATCAACTCCAAATTGGCTGAAATTTGCCTAGGGGGTCCGTTCTGGGGGGCGTACCTGGGGGGAAGTGGAAGGGGGGCCTGGACGTGACAAAAAAGAACAAGCTCAAAGCGCAAAAAGAAAAAAAGGGAGCCATGGGTGGAAGCAGAACGGTACGGTACCTGGCCGGACCATGTTTCGTGGCTTTGCCTCCAGGGCCGATGCATGTCTCCACGAGGTAACCCGTGGCTGACCTGCCTGCTCTTCTCTGCCCTGTACCGAGCTTCTTCTTTTCGCTCGGCTGTCCTTTCTGCTGCGCTGCTACGTACTGATATTGCCCCAGCCCAAACTTCGCGGTCTGTGATCCATGGTCTGTGGGTTTGGCAAGGATCGCAGTGCTCCGTCGCCAGGGCAGGGGCTCCGTGGGAGCGCTAATCCGCACTTCAGAAGCATTCGCCGGCTGCACTCCCTCCCTTGTTCTGGCGCTGCTCGCCCGTCCTCTCGCGTCCAGGGACACCCAGGCCACCGGGCCACAGGGGTAGGGAGCCGCTGGGACTTGTTGCAAAGGCGTGTCGCTCCGGGAGGCTGGAAACTCATTAGCCATCAAACCTCCCAAAACGCTCCTCACACCCGTCCTCCAGCTGGCTCACCCACGCCCCCCAAAAGATCCCCTCCCCCTCTGGGTACCCTCTGCTCCTTGGCAACCTCCCGTTACAGCCAACACTGTCTTCCCTCACTTGCCCTTCTACGTAGGTAGACGTTGAACTGTAAGTTGCCTGTGACGTTGACAGCTCGCCGTGTGGAGGTGTGGTCGACGTCCAGAACAGCAACTCGCAGCCACTGATGAAGCTCGTGTGCCTGTGATTCTGGCCCTGGCCTAGCCTGGCCTTGCTCGCTCCTCCACCTGCCCAGCTGCCGCCATCCTCCCCCCTCAACGTCTGTTTATTAGCCACCATCGTCCTTGTCGCCATGTGCACCACGAGATGGCTATGAGCCCCAAAAAACCGCTGCACTCCCGGCGCCCCGAGGTGGATCCCCCAGACTGGCCGAGCCCAGCACCCAGCCAAGCCAACCCGCGACGGTGGAAACTGGGAGATGGGACCGACGTCAGGCAGACCAGACCCAAGGTCCTCAGCGGTACCCAAAGCCGTGTCAGCGTACTGTGCACCGCCCGCCGGCGAGGTACCTCGTCAGCCCTGGTACGGAGCACTCCATTCGGCCCCTTCTGGCGCTTCTCTGGTATGGCCAGGGTCCTCCGTTCTCTTAGTGCTCCCGATTGCGACGGAATCCCAGCACATGACCCCCGGTCCATCCCACCAGCTCAATTACCCACCATCCTTTCGTTTAATTCATCACATTTGAAACCTTGCGTTTGTCTTGTTTCCTCTCCCGTTGCCCTTGTCTTGTCCCGTGGTGTGGTGGAAAGGCCATGTTGCTGCTACGTACCCTCCTCTCGGCCGTTGTAATTTGTGACAACTGTAGACCGTCAGTAAAGAATGTTCCATCATGCGGCTTGCCTGCGGCTGCATACCGCTCTTGTGCCTTGCCTCCAAAGGAGAGGCTCGGCCCTAAACGCTCAGGCATGCAACATTGCTTTGCTTTGCCTGCAATTCCTCCGTCATGCAGCAGCTCCGAGCTGACGGCCTTACTGAGTACATATGCCGGCCGGCATCGGTAGAGGAGCAATGTTCTTGAAATCCCCACACATCTCGTGTCTCATCTCATATCTCGTCTCATCTCGTCCCCAAAATGAGATCAGGACGTGTCAGGGCGAGTACAGAAAGCCCAGCGCGTCAACCCGAGTAACACGTATAGTAAAGATCACTCTGCCGCAAGTATACCAACCTGCGGGTGGCGTATAGTCTCTCACCTGAAAAAACAAGCAAGCAAGACTTTGCTGTCCTATTGTTGTCGTTATTGTTGTGTGCGCTAGTAAATGCGGCATCGTTATATGTTGATTCAAAGAACTGCGGTCCTTTGTTACCCTGTATGTAGCAACGCCATCCGTCCTTTCTCCTCTCCCCTTCCTTTGTAAGCGGGGACTTTGAGGGTATCATTGGAGGTCAACCATTGATATTCAATCGTCATTGTTGGCCGACATTCGTTGATGGACTCATCCATTTTGCTTCGCTCCCTCTCAACCAACGAGAGCTAAACAGCATCCACGCATCCCTGTAGTGCTTTGGTTCACCGCATCTCAGACTGCTTTGTCGTGGTTTGCACAACCTTGTTCTCTCCGTGTTTCTTCCCACCGCCGGGGAATAATCGTCCTTGCTGCTCCTTCGCAACTTTTGCTGTCCTTGTAGCGAGGGTCTGCTAGCTGAGCTTATCCCTCGTATGTTCCATAATTAGCCACGATTAGCTCTGAGCCCAGGTCGTTATCCTCATCTGACCCGAACGGGTGGGTGTCACACAGACCGGCAACTGAGCCATGGCCAGTCGGCCAAACTGGCGAAGTGCTGTCATCACCGGTTTGAGACTCCTCGCTACCCACCCTGTCCGGTTTCTGAATGTACGTACTATGCGTAGCAAAGTGTCGCAGGATTCAGGCCCGTCTGTCCGAACATCCAATTCACTCATGGTTTCGCTTCATTCCATGCAGTGATGTTAGATAAAGGCGCGAGGGCGGTATTCGCATTCGTAGCCGCAGCCCCCCTCGTACAAAAACTGCCGTGTATCGTAGACATGGTAGTTCTTCGGCCGAATCATCCAGTCGCTTCTCGGATCGCAACCATGCGACCCGCTTGCGGTACCGAATCCCAGGGAAGCGGAACCTTTGGGGCTGTTATCTCGCTGCCTAGTTGGCATCTAATGTGAATCTCGGGCCATCTGGTCTTGAGACATTGACGACATGGCGCCATGACAGCGCTTGATATGTCTGTATACAGTCCCAATGAGATGGCATCCACATGAGCTGCGATGCCAATTCTTCCATGTGGCCTAGAATAGATTCATGCTTGAATCAGCAAGCGAGCATATTCATGCTTCCTCAACATAATGAAGAATATGTATTGAGGACCGAGGCAATATAGCTGTTTCACATTCAGCTGCTACCAAATGAGACGTCGTCAGGTCAGTGACATCCAGGGATCCCTTCCTGTTGTTCGGAGTACCCTACCCTTCCAAGAGACCCCAACCCTGCAGCCTCATGCAGCGGGAATACTGCCGGTCTCGCCTAAGTCTGGGTCGCCGTCCCGCAACTTGGTAACTCTGCACCGGTGCAAGCTTGGCTTCATCGGTCCCATTCGTCAAAGAGCCGGCCTCAACTCTCCACGCGTCTATCGTTACCGTGTGACAGTTGACGTTGGCAGTTGACGTTGACAGTAGTGCAAAGGCGGCTCTTGGCTTCAACCTCCTGTGAGCAACGTACGTTTGCTGGTTGTCGACACCTCAACCGGCAGACCAGACCAGTGGCTGGGCACGTGCTCCCCGTTTTTCTTTCTTTTTCCCTTCGAGACGAACTTCTGGAACCCTCTAGGTATACTTTGTAGCATCCCAGCTTGTCGGTCAACCGTGGCTCCTTGTTCGGTGGGCATCGCGGTGGACCAACGGGGCTGCATGGAAACTTTCCAGAAGGCTGTCAGTCGGCCTGAAGCTCCACGCGAGGATACTTCGTACCGTGTCAGCAGCGGGCATGAGGCTGGGGCGCACTGTAACAAAGGGTCAACGCTCAAGCGCCAGGACCGTGGTCCCAAGCGTCAGCTGCTCCAGCACGTCTCTTCGGTCTGGGTTTCGTACCAGGCAATTTTGGCAGCCTTGATCTTGTGGAGACGACCATGGATTGGGATGAACTGCCAACAACTCCCGTCCTGCAACTTCAGGGGTAGGCCCAGGACATGCGCCCTAGCGCGGCCGGGCAGCCCACACGTTGTGGCGGGTTGCGCAGACCGTAGTGCCTCATCGAAGCCCCGAACCTTCAGCGTTCCTGCATTAGCCAATTTCCAAGCGCCATATTCGGCTTTGAAACAGGGGTTGGCGTCGCCCATTCGGTTGGATACCAACCTCCATCCAGCCCTCTCATCGTTCCGTCAATAGCATCCACAGGTGGCGCTTCTCGATGGCGGTTCCATGAGGTCTCGTTTTAAACCGACGTCAGATGATTGGGAAGGCGAACGCCCTATGGTCTCATCTGTCGGATGCTGTTGTGGTGCCTCAGTGTCATGTGACTTCTGTTATCCAACGCTCTGGATCCTTGCCGAGATCAGCAAGCCTCCACCGGCCTATGGAAGTCAACCTACCCAGCTGGGACATCTTCATCTGCTTCAACTGAAAGTTCCTTTCTCAGTCCAGGGGTCATCGTGTGATAGGAATCCGTCGTCGTCCACATGGACGTTCCACACGGGCCTTTGCGATCCGTCCCCAACCTCATCTCGTGGTCGAAGAAGCCATTTGCTTAGATGCTCCGTAGCTAGATCCGAATGCCCACCGTCTCAATAAACCCCGGCCCCGGAGGGCAGGCCGGGAGTCGTTTCGTGGAGATGGTGCTGGGGTGAGACTGGCATGTTGCCTACTGGCTCGGGATGAAGGCGTAATCGTATGCCCGGACCATCCTGTTGTCACTGAGCTCGGAGCTATCGATTTGCGTTATCACACTATCGCAGCCTTCTCTGCTAAGTAGACCGGCTGCTTGTAGATCGTGCTTGTAGCGTTGTGTCTGTGTCTCCAATTTCTGCATTGGCTTAGACAGGCGCGGAGGCAATGCTGGCGCGACCATGTACAACGCCTCTGCGACAACAATCGTCTGGGCGCAGGTATCAGACAAAGGCTGAGGGCTGCTGAGATGAGGACCCTTCTTGGCATCACAAATGGTGGGGTCTTCATCAAAGTCCACCTATCGGGTCCATGACACATGTGGCCCAAAGCCATCGCCCAACCGCCAGGTTCAACTGGGGCAGAACTCCTGTGGCCGCCTTCCAGAAGCCTCAGCGAACAGTCCTGCAGATCAGGATCGGGGCTGCTGGAACAGGGCGTTGTGTCTGACCCGCAGAAACGTCACGGATGTTCGCAACTCGGTACTCTGTAAGAATTCGGTGGCGATCTCTGGGCGCTGGGCATCAACCCAACACGAAGGGCACCAAAGCCGTCAGTTGATCTTCAATGGAGGCAAGTCCGTAGCTGTGCCCATCATCCTTCATCGCGTTGGTCTAGCATCCCCGGATCACTGGCGTTACCAGCCTCTGGAATATCGTTTGAGCGCACTTCCAGCTAGGCCAACTGCTCCATTGAGATACGGTTCATGTCGCCGGGGAACCGCTTCCGCGAGCGCAGGGCTTCCGTGTCGAATCCGCTGGGTAATTTTAAAAATTTTCGTCCTAATGAACTCCGTTGTTCCTGGTCCGGCTGTGGGGACAGGGAGAGGCCTCTTAATTAGGTAAGGGACCTTCTGGAAGGACGATCTGCGAAGCCAGCTGTTCTTTCTGGAGTGAGCGCATGTGTCGTTCGAACCGGGTGGGCTCCCCGGACGATGGGCCGAGCCAAACGAGTCAAGTTTGGGTCGGCGCAGGATCCAATGCCTTCCGCGCCGCCCTCCCGGAATGATCGATATCGAGATGATCTCGACGCCCAGAGAACCCAACAGCCTCTGGGGCGTCGATACTGTGGGTGCATGTGCCTGATCTACGCTGCGGATTAGCCACACGCCGTGTTCGAGCTTCCTGGGTACGAACTGAGCTGGGTCTCGCCTTGGAGCCTCCAGGGCTGCTGACTCAGGGAAATGCGACCCCTATCCGTTGGGGCAATCTCGTAGTCCGGGGAAGCAGCGTGGCACAGCGTCTCCCGAACAACCGCCAGATGGGTAGCATTGCGTCGGGTCCTGAAGCGAGACAGATGTGGGCTTTGACGCGGATCGTGCCGTTTCGTGTAAGTGTGACCGAAATCGATGAAGACTCCCGGGTAGGCTATCAGGTCTTTGGGCGTGATACTGCTTTGGTCATGCATCGGCTGTTATCAATCGAGTGATGTATGAGCTGAGTTTTGGTGCTTGAAGCTGGGGTTCCGAATACGATTGGGGTCTCCTTGCTTCACCGGAAATCTTGCTCGGGAAGGAGCCTTTATCTGGCAATCAGGTGCCGTTCCTGCCAGCGTTCTCTCGGCGTGTGCCTCTAGGGTAGCCGAGCAGACAGGATTGGATGGGAGGGCTGAGCTTCGTCAAGACAAGTTTGCCAGAACAATAGCTGACGTTCAATTTTAGTATTTCCGCTGTTTGTGTATGGAATTTATCCAGCTATGGTTCTTCGCGGTTGTCCAGATACCTGTCGTGATGTATTAGCTGGTCCTTGTCCTCGTCAAGAATCGACGGGTCAGAACTTGTCTTTCAATTCCATCGAAGTGTTTACCAAAGCATGACCATATACACGCACCCATCTTCTGCGAGATAGCACTGGAGCCATGATATCCTCACACAGGATCTACTGTACTAGAGGGGTGTTTATTACAGGCCTAATTGGCTTCTTGAAGTATCTCAACGCCAGTAACAGAGTACTTCATGGCCCAGCGACAGTTGTATTTGTAGAGCCTCCCCTCAATTGCTACGACAGAGACCGTAAAATAGAAAGGAAAACCTCGCTATTCAACCACGGAAACCACACGCAGAAGCAAGGTACTTATTGTAACAATCGTCTGCGTGTGGATGGGAGGTCTGAGGCAACTCAATCCTGAGCAAGCTTCCAAGTAGGTACACTTCAATGCTTACATGCAACTCAACTACATCAGTCAAAGAAGGAGCCGCCTGGAGCATGTCCAAAAAGGCCAAGAGGCTCATCGTAATTCAAACTTCTGTACTTACTGACATTCATGACTGAAGCCCCAGACCATACTTGGCTGCATTCTTCAACATGAACCACAGTCGCCGGGCCCCACCGAATTAGGCAAGTACCTCAGCCACCTGTCCAGCCTCACCTCCACCCCGCCATCGCTGACGCAGCTAAGGTGGACATCCATCCTGTTCAACACGCCGACACCGACAGCTATCCAAGCATACCGCCAGAGCTCCGTGAAGCTTGCAAACACAACCACCGCACCCCGAGACACACACAAAGCCGCCCACAATGTCAATCATCCAGCAGCACACCAGCGCGACACTTAGCGATGCCTGGCGCACCATCAACATCGATGCCCTGAACGAGGACTCCAGCGTCAACTTCGACACCTCTACCCTCCACCCCCCACAGCCCGAGATCGACGAGGCGGAAGTGCGACAGCTTGCGGGTCAGGTTCGGCAGCTTCTGAGGGGGGGCGACCCCGAAGGCGCCTTGAGGGGATGCTTGGATACACCTGTCTACAATGGAACAGATGCCGCTAAGGTATGTCAAGCTGAACCCGCAGACCGACACGGGTAGCTCCCCGGAAGGGCAGGATCTAACAACTTATGTCTTTCAACAGGACGCCCACCTGCATACTATCATCGAGGTTCTCCAGTCGATCAAGGCGAGCGAAATGTCACCCCTGCTCAAGAGCCTCTACGCATCCGAGGGCGGCGCCGAGTGCCTGGACGTGCTCATGAAGTACATGTACGTTGCTTCAATGAAAATACCGAAATCAACTCTAACAAGTCCTCAGCTACAAGGGAATGGCCACGGTTCACCCTGGAAACGCCTCGCGATCACCAAACAAGGTCACACCTGAGCCCACAGGCTTCTCTCAGATCGGAGGACGACCTGGCGGAGCGAACGAGCCAGCGACGACGGCCATGAGTGTGCTCCTGAGCTGGCACGAGAAGGTTGTCGAGGTTGCTGGACTGGGCTGCATCGGACGAACCATGACGGACTGGCGCAGGGTGTAGAACAGGACGGCATGTACAATGATGGCGAGCGGGCTGAGAATTCCATAGACTGGGGAAACCGACTATCACGAACCGCGCGGAATTACCCTCGCGCGGGATTTTGCCATTGATTTACAGTTGTGTACAAACACAACAATCTACCCATCTGGTCTACTTTTGCTCCAAGATATCCTTCAAGTTGACTTGACCGCTACCCCTAGCTAGGGGTTTTGGCTGATTCTCGCCCTCATGCCATCCGATCATGTATATGATTCTAAAGGTCGCTGGAATAGTCCCGTCCGGGTTACCATGTAGTTCGCGGTAGATGGCATCACCGGCAATAAGGACATCTCGCTGGATAGGCCCCATCTCCCTCCCGAGGATGGCATTGCCTTCTCCCATGGCCTGGAGATCCTGCATCAAAGCAAATGTATCGGGATAGTCAACAATAATGTCGTCGACATCCACGGTCAACATCTTGAAGCCGGCTTTCTGAAGCAAGCCACCCACGTCTCTCACATCAGCCAGCGGAGAGACCCGAGGAGACATGCCACCACGTCTTTCTGACTCGGCCAGCTGAAGTGAAGTACGCAGTTCAAACAGTGTATCACCTCCAAGCATGGCGCCGATAAAGGGACAATCCGGTTTAAGGATGTTGTTGATTTGAGTGAGGACACCGGGCAAGTCGTTGATCCAATGAAGACTCAATGAGCTCATCACTAGATCGAATGAGGCTGGCTCATATGGAACTGTCTCCTCATCGTCTAGGACCTGCCGTGTAATCTTGAGTTGCTTGTTAAACTCAAGATCGGCATCTCGATAGAGTAGTGAATGAGAGGAGTCTGCGGCAACCAACTCATCGATCCTTGTGGATAAGGGTGGAGAGACGGGCATCGCAGGATCAGGATCAGGGTTCTCCTGGACTAAAGCCCTCGCAATATTGCAAGAGTTTGCACCGAGATCTAGCACTCGAGGGAAGTGTCGGTTGATGTCCTAGATACAAGGTTAGACATGGGTGGGCTGTTCCAACGACACAGGATGATGCTTACAAGGAGTCGTTCAGACAGACGGATGGCAACCTCATCCTTGAGGTAATCAGCCTCCCGACTCTCTTCAGGGTTGATGGCAGTACGCTCCTTTTGAAGCCATTTTGTTCGTCGGTTGAAGACTTGAAAGCGGGGAGCACCCGCAGCTTGAACGGCGTAGAAGCGTTGGTTTGAGATGGGGCGGCAAAGATTAGCAGGCCGTGACAATGCCCGCAAACTACAACGCATTGTGGATAATGACGATGTGCATAATGACATGGCACAGAGGTCTGTAGAGTATATCTACAGACGGTGACAGACAATTCAAAGATTTATGTAGTTGGTCTGGATGTATGGAGGTGGAATTTTGATAGACAAGCCAAAGTCATGATGAATTTGGAGCTCTTCAGTTGACTGCGCTCTAAAGTGGATGACGCACGGACCAGGACGACTCAAACGATGGGCATGTAGTCGCAAAAAAAGATGAGACACCAAATCAAGACTCTCGAGTTTCTGACACCAGAAATGCCTTGAGTATGATAGATAAAATATAAGAAAATTCTGAAAAATAGATGAATGAAATATCCAAGTACCTTTAATATCATTTATTATTTTCATATCTGATTTAGCTCATAATATGCTATACAGCGAATACTCTTTAATGGCTTAACTGAGCGCAGCCGTCCTGGTGTCACGTTTTTTCAACGACCGTGTGGTAGGCTCTTTCTGGCAGTTGGCACACCTGCAGGCGTGGAGCAGGAAGAAGACGACAGGCTCGTTAAAGGCCCAGGAGCCCATTAGGCTTGGACTGGCCTCCATCCAATGCACGGCCGAGTCGAGTCGCTCGCTCACTGGAGATGACCTAGACTACGGCCCTCCTGAACGGGCATGGAAGAAAGAACACGCACCCAACCTGACCTCCGTTTTCAATCCCACGGCACTTCCGCCTCTTCTTCTCACTTCTCCTATTTTTCTTTCCTTCAGCCAAACTCGTCACGCTCAAGTTGGTCGCTTCGCCCGCCTCCACGTATCTTGTCGCATCCTCCGTCGATTAACCCCCCGACGCATCCGCTTGTTCCCTGGCCCACGGGGCACCTTCCGCAACCTGAACTCCAACCTAGTCCACACCACGCACCGCCCATCCGCATCTCCCGCTTAGCTCGCCCCTCCAACGAGCAATCTCCCATCCATCTCATCGACGAACAATCGGTGTCCAGCGCCTGAGCTGTCTGGGCAACTCGAATCGACTATGCGATCTCTGCGATAGGCGACCATACTCTGTTTTGGAGATCTTTCTGTTTCATCTTACGCTTCTTTCGTCGGACGAGGCCAACTGAGCCACCAACGCGCCGCACCGCACCGCTTCCATAATCAGGGGTCTTCCGCAATCTACCACTCTGGACGCCATCAGAAGCTGTCACCATGTCGAGCTCAGGGACGGGCTTTCTGGGCCGCTCGAGCAGCAGCAATGCGAACATGCGCGGGTTGGTCCAGTTCATCGCCGATCTTCGAAATGCGAGAGCGCGCGAACTCGAGGAAAAGCGAATCAACAAGGAGCTTGCCAATATCCGACAGAAGTTCAAGGATGGCAACCTGAGTGGCTACCATAAGAAGAAATACGTCTGCAAGCTGCTGTATATCTACATCTTGGGCTGGAACGTCGATTTTGGTCATCTCGAGGCTGTCAACCTGATCTCTGCCAACAAGTACTCTGAGAAGCAGATCGGTTATCTGGCCATGACTCTGTTCCTACACGAGAAGCACGAACTGCTGCACCTTGTCGTCAACAGTATTCGCAAAGATCTGCTCGACCACAACGAACTATTCAATTGCCTTGCTCTCCATGCGATTGCCAATGTTGGAAGCCGAGAGATGGGTGAAGCTCTCAATGGAGAGGTCCACAGGCTCCTGATCTCTCCGTATGCGCCAGCGGTACCCCCGTGTTGAACAAGACTTACTGATCCTTGCCACTAGAACCTCCAAATCCTTTGTCAAGAAGAAGGCTGCCTTGACACTACTCCGACTATACCGCAAGCACCCCGACATCGTATCTCCTCAATGGGCGGAGCGCATCATTCACCTCATGGATGATTCCGATCTCGGCGTTGCTCTGTCCGTGACCTCGCTCGTCATGACCTTGGCGCAGGACAACTTGGAGCAATACAAGGGAGCATATGCCAAGGCAGCTGCTCGTCTGAAGCGAATCCTTATCGATGGGGAATACACGACGGATTACCTTTACTACAAGGTTCCTTGCCCCTGGCTGCAGATCAAGCTGCTACGGCTGCTTCAATACTTCCCCCCTTCAGGTATGTCGAATACTGAAGTGTGTTAATGTAGTTGCTGACACAGATCATCAGAGGATACCTACGTCCGGGACATGATCCGAGAGTCGCTGCAAAAGATCCTGAACTTGGCCATGGAGACCAATAAGAATGTGCAACAGAACAACGCCCAGAATGCGGTTCTTTTCGAAGCCATCAATCTCATCATTCACCTTGACACTGAACATGGCTTGATGAAGCAAATCTCGACCAGACTGGGCAAATTCATCCAGAGCCGGGAAACCAACGTGAGGTATCTTGGCCTGGAGGCCATGACCCATCTTGCCGCACGAGCAGAAACTCTTGACCCTATCAAGCAGCACCAAGAAATCATCCTGGGCTCCCTCAAGGACCGAGATATCAGTGTCCGCCGCAAGGGTCTTGATCTACTCTACAGCATGTGTGATGCCTCGAATGCGCAGGTCATTGTTGGCGAACTGCTGCACTACCTGCAGAATGCCGACTTTGCCATCCGAGAAGAAATGGTCCTTAAGATCGCCATTCTTACGGAAAAGTACGCTACTGACGTGCAGTGGTACGTCGACATCTCCCTACGGCTCATCGCCATGGCCGGAGATCACGTCAGCGACGAGGTGTGGCAGCGAGTGATCCAGATTGTGACAAACAACGAGGAGCTCCAGGTCTATGCGGCGCAAAATGCGTTGCAGTATGTCAAGGGTGATCATTGTCATGAAACCCTGGTCAAGATTGGTGCATACATCCTGGGAGAGTTTGGTCACTTGGTCGCCGACCAGCCTCGTTGCAGCCCTATTGAGCAGTTCCTCGCCCTTCAGAGCAAGCTAACTGCGTGCTCGTCGAGTACTCGCGCTATGATTCTCTCATGTTTCATCAAATACGTCAACCTGTTCCCTGAGATCAAACCTCAGCTCATCCACGTGTTCGAGTTCCACAGTCACAACCTGGACTCTGAGCTTCAGCAGAGAGCTTGCGAGTACATGACTCTCGCAAGCATGCCGACCGACGACCTCCTTCGTACCGTCTGCGATGAGATGCCACCCTTCCCCGAGAGACAATCCGCACTTCTGTCTCGTTTGCACCAAAAGCATGCTAATACGAGTGACCGAAGAACCTGGGTGGTGGGAGGAAAGGATGCCAACGCCGACGCTAGGGAGCTTAGCATGGGAACTGGAGCTCTTAAGAGGACCTTTAGTTCCAATGTGTCTCTGAATGGCAAGTCGAACGGCCAGGGTGCGGCTGGGGCAAATGGTCATAGCAATGGCGCGTCCGATCTGGCTGGCCTCGACATGAACGCACCTACGCCATCCGAGCCCAAGATGTTGAAGGCGCCGAACCTGGCCAGTGCTGCTCATCTGTCACCTGGATGGGAGTCTGGGTTCAACAAGCTGCTGGTCAGGTCTGATGGTGTGCTGTACGAAGATGGACAACTTCAGATTGGTGTCCGGTCCGAGTATCGTGGCCAGATGGCTTGCTTGATCACATATTTCAAGAACAAGACTCCTGCCACCATGAGCTCGTTTACAACGACCTTGGACTTGGACGAGAGCGAGAAGAACAACTTGACCTGGGATGTTAAGAACCTCCCTGACAGCACCATCGTCCAAGGCGGACAATCTCAGCAGGTTGTCATGTTTGAGGCAAAGAAGATCTTTGAGAAGAGCCCTACAGTGCGTATCAGCTACCTGGCTGGTGCCCTTCAGGCCCTCACTCTGAAGCTTCCCGTGGCGATCCACAAATTCATGGACCCGGCAGACTTGTCTGCGGAGGACTTTTTCAGGAGATGGAAGCAGATTGGTGGAGCTCCCCGTGAAGCCCAAGGAATCTTTGGATTGTCTGGCAAAGGCGGCGGCAGGGAGATCACAGAGAGCTTCGTCTCCAAGACAGTGGAGGGATTCAGATGGCGAATGCTGGACATGGTGGACCCCAATCCAAAGAACGTTGTCGGTGCGAGCGTGCTTCACACATCTGAAGGGGGCAAGTTTGGCTGTCTTATGAGACTGGAGCCAAACTATGGAAACCAGGTAAGACCCCTCGCTTCCTATTCACCCATGATATGGATCTAACCACTCTCTAGATGATTCGACTCACTATTCGCGCAACGGATGATTCGGTTCCAGCTGTTTTGTTGAAGTATATGCAGGAACGGCTTTCTGCAGGAGCGTCAACTACGCCAGAGTTTGAAGCACCCTCTCGAGAGCAGATTTCGGACGCTTTCCGAAACGTCATGGTTACCTGATACCATTCTTCTGTATAATTGGCCGGGACGGAGTTGTCTTGATACCACCATGAAGCATATGGGCGTTGGGGAACTAGCATGAAGGTTGGAGTGGATGAAGCGCTCAATTCAAGCCATTTCTTTATCGGCCGAAAAGTTGCCTGCGTCAATGCCCCTATGGCGGCTCTCTCTACCGTCGGTGCATGCTGATGCGAGCACCACAGACTGCGGAGTGA
The DNA here is from genome assembly GCF_000151355.1 of Fusarium vanettenii 77-13-4. Taxonomy (NCBI): domain Eukaryota; kingdom Fungi; phylum Ascomycota; class Sordariomycetes; order Hypocreales; family Nectriaceae; genus Fusarium; species Fusarium vanettenii. Next base: position 2,573,485 of record NW_003315881.1, read on the forward strand.
CTGTGAGCAGGGAGGATTTAGTTGTTTGTTGATACCATGAAGTCTCTCGTTTTGGATCGATCGAATGAAACCGTTATGCCAGCATGAAGCTCGGTAACTTTATTTTTGGGTTTAAAACAGTCTACGGCATCACTCCTTGATCTTGGCATCTGCCTTGGCCGGTCGTTGGCCAAAGATGGTACTGCCTACACGCACCTCATTGCTTCCCAACCTCACAGCACCCTCAAAGTCCTCGCTCATACCCATGCTCAACTCCAGGCTCTCCTCGCTCAGGCCTAACTCCTTGGCCACGAGATCCCGCTGCGCCTTGAGCGTCAGGAAGTCCTCATTTTCATTCTCAGCGGTGGTGGCCTTGCTGCGGGCGATGGCACCGATGGTCATGAGGCCCAGCAGCTGCAAGTTGGGGCAGGTGTCGACAATCTCGCGGCACAGGGCGACGGTGTCAGCGCCGGGAGCACATCCGGACTTGGCCTCCTCGCCAGAGGTGTTGACCTGGACGTGGACGCCGAGCTTGGAGAGGTCGGGCTGCGATGCTAGGAGGTTGCCGCGGGTCGTGTTGAGGAGCTGGGCCTTCTTTGAGGTGTCGACGCTGGAAACGCAGAAGAGATTGGGGATCTTGGCAAGAGATTTACAGTGTCCTGGGTCGATGTTAGTATATGAATGCGTATTGAAAAGAGTTGAAATGTCATGCCTGACTGAAGACCACCGATAAAGTGCCACTGGACGGTATTTGGAAGCAGAGCGGCCTTCTGAGTCAGCTCCTGGGCGTAGTTTTCGCCAAAGTGAGTTTGAGACGTAGGGGCTTTATGGAGGGCCAAGATGTCATTTGCTGGCTTTAGCTTTGAGACAGCAACAAGTCGAACCTACAGGCAGCGCATCAGGACATGTTCATCATGATAAGTTTGAGAGGACTAGGGCCATGCATACGTTACGGCCGTTCGCCACAGCAGTGAGACGGTCCTTGACCGAGTTGAGCTGGGAGACAAGAGCCTGGGCTCTTGAGGGGTCGATCTTCATTTCTTCCTGTGACTCGCTCATTTCTCTTGTCTAGAAAAGTATCGCAGCCTGAGTTAGAGATGTAGCGCGGTGAGTAGAGAAAGTGGTGATTGATCCATTGTTGTAAGTGGAGTGGGCTGCGGTTTGGGCGCCGGATTATCATCGGCTCATGGTCAGGTAATCGCCATGGAAGTGGCCACCACAGCTCTCCTACATCTCATCCAAGGGTGTTATCCCTAGAATCGCGGCGGTCTTGAATTTCATCTTGTCAACCACTGATAAAATCACCAAGTATTCGGGTCACCGGGGATAAAGAACTGTGACGCCGGGGCTTTGTTGAGAATGGCATCCGATTTGAAAGTTGGTCGGCGGCGGGCAACCAGCAGCGCCGCCTCATCCATCAGATCTGGACACTCACGACGAAAGTCCAAGGCGGTGATCCAGCCCAAATCGACACACACATCCGACGAATTCCTCCAGGACTTCCTCGACCCAACATTTGATCCCGCAACATTTCTGAACTCAGCCTTGCCGCCGTTGCAGCAGCGCTCAGTTCCTGGCCGGACCGGGTCTGACGTCGCACCCCTCGCTGAGCTGTCTACGCAGGCCCAGGCCCTCATCTCGCAACTCAACGCGCAGACCTCACGACTATCCAGTACTTTGACTCAGCTCACTGATGACATTCTGAGGAGTGGGAGTCGCCTGGCTTACGAGGTGGAGCTTCTACGGGGCGAGACGCTGAGTCTCCAGGAGACCATGACTGAGACCCTCCACGACGATATCAGCAAGTTTGTCCCTGAAGGATTGCAGGAAGCTATCGAAGCCAAGAACAGTGCAGCTGCAAGTGCAAAGGACGAAAAGAGCACGGCACCATCAACACCGGCCCTTGTTGGTGGGACTGTCACAGGAACGACAAACGCGGATGATCCCGAGTTTATCAAGCACCTACAAACACTCACACTTGTGCGATCTCGCCTCGATTTGGTCATCAAGACGTTTGGAGACGCCATGGAATTCGTTTTCCCACCTTCCGAGGTTTCAGTGAGCTCAGGCTTCCTATCCGTATCAGCGCCGGAACCTGGATCGGCGCAGCAGAGCTCAGAGGACAAGGGTCAAGAAGTGCTGAAGAAGATCCGGGGCGAGATATCTGACCTACTGAACAAATCTGAGGACCCTGTGCAAGGCATTGAGAAGGCGGCGCAAAAGATTGAGCAGCTCAAGGAACTCACAGTAGTGTGGAAGGACACGGCAGAGGAGAAGGGCAGGAACAAGTTTATCGAGAGCCTGGCCAAGATGGTAGAGGACAGGCATCGCGATCTTATGAAGGAAATGGAGCAGGCGGCCAAGAAGGAGGGCAAAGCGGAGCCCACTTCGCGATCGCGCAAATCGAGTGTCACAAGAGATGCGGCCGTGGTGGTAGAAGACACAAAGGCACTAGGCGGGTTTGGCCTGATTAGTCAGTTACAGAAGCTCAGGAGCGGATTGTGAGAGAAGAATAATGCTCGATTGGGAAATAATGATAATAACCATTTCTCCAAATATCTACTTGCAGCTCGTGAGACAACAAGGTGAGATGAAAGAGGTGAATTTGCGATGCAAGTGAGCTCCGTGTAAGTCACAGTGCGACACTGCTCTATTCTTAGCTGCCCGTTTCAGCGGGCTCAGGAGATTGAGCCAATCACGCCTCGGCCGGGATGACACCACCTGAGAAATCGGGACCGGGCGCTATCTGCCAATTATCCGCTTTCGGAAGGCGGTGAGCGGACACTGGATGGGCGGCCCCAGCGAGGTCATGCTGGTGTTGGTGCTGTTGGTGTCGCTGCCACTCTTGAGCATGAACAATACCAGACGAACCGCTCAATCCTCACGTTTCGTTTACCTGCCTTGCTCTTGTTGCTCTTGATCTCCTCTTTTCGGTTTAATACCGTATTGGGATCGAGCTCTATAAGAATCTGATCACTGTTCTGTCTGTTTTGTAAATTACCCTTTACATCATTTCCTCTTCTGTTTCTCCAAGTCGGCAAAATCCCACACCCTTGGATTCCCCCCAGCCTTTCCCACCTTCAAGCACACTACGACAACACCAGCTTCCTCTTACCACAGCTCGTATCTCTCTTCCAACGATCGCGATACGACCTATACACTCGTCTATACCATATTGACGTGCTGGATTGCTTGTCAAAATGGCTGCGAACGACGCAGTGGTCCCCAGCGGCCTCGGCGGCAGAGCTGATCCTCCTTCAGCCTCCCAGTCGAAACGAGACCGCAAGCGACTTGCTCTCATAGAGCGACTCATGACCCTTACCGAAAAGTTTTCACGTACAAGAGACTTGACTCTTCGTGATCAACTCCAAAAAATCCAGCTTGACATGACTCTGGTTCAGCGCTTCGACCCTTACGATCCCAGGGTGCTCGAGGTCATCGCCGAGATCCAGAGAGAATACGCCGAGACCCAAGGTCCTGATGTCAACGCCGAAGATGCACGACCTCTTCTCGACATGGCTGGAGTCCGCTTCTCCGATTACATCGGCGAGATCGAGGACTTGGTTGAGATTCGCGACTTTCAATTGGCACTGTCCAAGGTGAGATGGTACTGCCAGGCGCTTGGCCGATCCCGCTGCTAACAGAATGCGCTCCCAGAACGACTACGAGCGAAGATTGCAAGAGTACAAGAATACCTATGCCTACAAGGTCGAAACCGCCAAGCGCGAACACGAAGCGCTGGCCAATACCCTCCGCGATCGCCTCATTAACACCCTGACCCATAAGAAGAACCGATTGAACCGGGAGAAGGAAGTTTTGGAGATTAACGACTCCAACGCTTTGCTCCTGAACCCGAATCAGTTCAGCCTTACGAACCCTTCGAGCCCCGGCGGCACCCATGGCAAGCGAGCCACGCGTCTGCGCAAAGATGCCGACGACCTGCACATGTACTCCGATTCCAAGAAGCGGAAGCGAAACGGTGGTGATGACGACGGTTCGCCTGCTCCCATCCGACGCGCCCTCGACCCCAACAACACCACACCTCTCTGGCAGTCTGAGAAGGCTCGCGCTGCCGCCAAACAGAACGGCCCCGTTTACAGCATCGACAAGCTCTTTACTGACAAAGAGTTGTCTCTCAACTATAACACTGCTGCTGTTGCTGCTCACCAATACATTCTCCGCAGTCGGGTCAACGGCAATGGATCGCCCGATGATAGCGACTCTGGCCATGGTGATGCCAATGGCGACCATGATGATCTTGCGCCTGCTGCCCCTGCGATGGAGCGTTCTGTCTCACACGCCACCCGAAGCGGGCGTGGCGCCAATCACAACTTTATTGATGAAAAGATCCTTGGTATTGAGGGTGTTGTCAATTACGAGGGGATTGGCAACTTGGATCTCGTCCACGCACAGGAGCCGCCCAAGATGCCGCCCTTTGTCCCTTCGCAGTACCTGAAGCCATACCCCCGTTCCGCCGACCAGAACTTTCCTGTTCCTCTGTCCAACGACGACATCCAATCCGATCTCTCCGTCATGGGATACTTTAAGCAGTACGATGCTTCTCACAAGCCTGGCGCTCACCTTGACGTCAAGGGTGGTCTGCGAAGGGTTCTCGAGGCCGTTTCGACACCCTATCAGGAAGGACGCTACGTCGCATTCACCGGCGCCGCCCGAGAGGATCCGGAGCACGTCCGGGATGCCCTTGGCCTGCCGACCGTTAGCAGCCTCCGTGACCAGCCGAGCCCCGCGCATATCGGCGCCGTTGCCGCTCTGTCAAGCGCCGCCGCACCAATGAGCCGTCAGAGCAGCGCCGGAGGTGTTGCCATGAGCCGACAGGGGAGCAGCAGCACCCGCGGCAAGGGACGCAAGAACTGAACCTGGACTGCGTAGTCCAAGGACCTTGTCATTTTACAGCATTGTGAGCGCGGCGCATAGGTGTTGCAGCATTGACTGGACCCGTCATTACGTTCGGGACAGGAACAATCAATCATCCAGGATGACTTTGATGCATTTACTTGGTTTTCTTTTTTGACATGTTTTTCGGATTGGTAACAGGGACGTTTCTTAGTCAGGGGACTCGAACAAGGGCAAGGCTCTGGGTCAAGCACATGGGATATCAGGTCTCGTTTTGGTTTCATTCAAGTCTCAAAATTCATGGCCTCGGTACATAGATATAGAAATACCAAGCCCTTCATTAACCACATGTGTGCCCATGTCCTAAAGCAAACTTTCGTATACTGCAAATCGCTCCATATGCCATGATTCCTTCCACATCACCATGAGCCATTGGCTCAAGTGTAACTGACAAGTTTAGGGGCCAAATACCAAGGTTCGGACCTCGATACTCTCACGACCCTCGGCATCAGTCCTGGTTCTCGGATCCTGGAATGCAGTGTGAGGAACACGGCCGCCGATGTTGGATCCAGGCTTTAGAGATTCGCTGTCGAAGCACTCAAGCAACAGCCTCTCACTTCCCGTCATGCCGCTGAGGTAGTACCACTTCTGGTTTGGGTTATGATGAATAGCGGCAGTCCAGCCTTGATAACCATCGGGATACCGATGCTCGACGGGGACAACGTCCTTGTCTGGAACCGAGGCAGAGGACGCAACGGCTAGAGGGAAGGCTTCGAGAGGATTCTTGTTCAGGGGTCGCCAGACGTTGATGAGGCGGTATCGACGCTGGAGAAGGTCGTCTGCCTCTTCGGGGAAGTACCGACGGACTCGCTGAGCGACGGCCGCTGCGGTCTGGTCGATGTGCACACGGGTTACGGGAGCTCTATGAGCATCTGGCTTCTGACGGCGGATAGTGTGGTCAAAGATGAAGACTCGGTTTGACCCAGGAACGTTGTTGAGGAGAAGCTGCTCAACCTCTGGATAGTAGTTTTCCTTGATAGAGTCATCGTCGACAAACTCGGCTTCACTAGACTCGGGGACGTTCCTGATGACTTGGAAAGCGTCTTGGTCGAGGTGAAAGTCGGTCTCACGGCCGCGAAGATCGTGGATGACGGTGGGCTGAGGGTTGTCGGAGAAGTTGCGCTGGGGCTGGCCTTTGGGAGGCTGGTCGACGTAGTTGAAAGGCGTTGAGGCGTCGGAAGGGGGTTGGTAGAAGTTGAGGGTTGCGGTGACGTCGCCGCGGGGGATGGTGGATGAGATGGCCATGCTGTTGTGTTTGTGATGAAGTGTGTAATAAGTCACTTGTGAAAGACACTGATCTGCGGGACAGATGTTGGAGAAGGCAGTTGCCGAGGTTGAATGATATGAGCTTAGAGTATGATGAGATGGAGATGGCTGATGAATTGAAGCCGTGTAAGTGATGCTGATGCTGAAATTGATGAATGATGGATGTGTATTGAAGCTGGCTTCATTATGCCTATATATAAATTTTCACACTGCACCCAAACACCATCCATCAAGAGAATTGGATTTCAAATCAAGATGCGGTACACTAATCATTCTTGCACCGAGACTGGCCATGAAGCCTGTCTTTGGTTGAGCACGTCATTTGGAAAAGGTGCAATGTGGTAGGGTGCTTGTCAGTTGGAAGGGCGTTGGGCGGATTACTAAAGCCTATTGATTACTGTACATGCGCCTGTGGGTTTAACTGCCGAGGGATAGACATGGGGAAGTATCCATTGGATTCGCAATCAAGGTAAAGAATTTGGTTTTAAATTTGGTCGGTCTTGGGATTGGGTTTGCTTGCAAGGAGCGTGGAGCATTCTGATGGTGTTGGTTCTTGGCGGGTTTGAGCTTACGATGGATCTGTTGGTTGTAAGTCTTACTTCCCTACCTAGGTATTTACCTACCTAGCTAGGCATTTACTTGAAGCCGAGTTCGCTACCTTGTATCTATACAATCATCTCCATATCCATATCGCCATTCATGACATGACAAAACACAAAGTCCGGACAGATCAACCACAGTCACCATATCTACACGCACTGTACGACAACATGAAACCTGCCTCAAAATTACAGTGCGCCCCAAAAAACATCGGGCATCCCGGCCGTATTGCTAAATTTAGCCCACTTTAGTTCACGCTGTCGCGGCCTAATTTGCAACGCGAACTTGGCCCCTTCAAAGACTCTTGAAGGTGTCAAGTTTGAGCGAGGTATCAACAACGCGCTGTTTATTGATTTGATACCTGGGAGAGGCCGTTCTCGTCGTTTCCTGTTTGCAGGAATGCCAACGTGAGATTCTCTCTCCGGAAGCAGAAGCAGTCGCCGCGTGTTACCCCGAGTTCCTCCCCAAGATCGGCCACTCAATGTCTCAAACTCCTACCTCTCCTTTCACATTCGATTTACAGACTCGCGTGAAACTATCCAAAACCCGCCATGCAAGGAGAACGACTTCCTAGGATTATGACATGAGCTCACAAAGATGCCCTCTCCTAATCACCCGCCTCCTCCTCCGCCTCAACCCGCGTCACACCAACCCGGCCCTTCGGCACCCGGCTCCGTCGCGACCCCCGACATCCCCGTGAGGCCGGAGCTACCGGACCGCCGTGTCACCGCCGACACCATCGAGGATGCCTACGTCTGCTTCATGCTCTACTGCAATCCTGGTTTACCCCCATCGACCCCTACACTAACCTTACGCGAGGCGTTTCGCAACCCGCCACGCAGCGGCGGCAAGACTTTCAGCACCTTTGCCGTCTATGAGCTCGTCCGCAAGTTCTACGACAATGAGATCCGCACCTGGACTGAACTCACCACCAGACTTGGTGTTGAGCCTCCTGACCCGAGCAAGGAGGAGAGTGCTCAGAAGATTGCACAGTATGGCGTGCGGCTAAAGGTACGAGCCACTTAGCCGGGGTACGATATTAGCTGACCTGGCCTAGAAATGGATGAACTCGATGCATGTTAAAGCATTTTTTGAGTATCTCATGGATATACCCAATGATTATTGGACCAAGATACCGGCAGACACCAATCCAACTAGTCAGCCCATGCGCGATGGTGTGGCCCTGGAGGACGACATGGCTCTGAGAGCACTCGTCCCACAGATACGACCCAGAAGAGGCCGGAAACGTCCAGCTGATGACGAAGTAGCCGCTTCGCCAGCCCAAAGGTCCTTTCTCGCGCCGCCTTCTGCTACAGATGACTTGAGGATGGGTATGACAAGCGCCCTATCGGCAGGTCCCGGCGCCGCGCCTTGGAATCATCCCGAAGGGGTTCAGCAGACGCCTCTATTCCGATGGCCACAATCCGCAATCACGCCCACTACGAGAAACTCGTTCTGGGACGACGCACTGGAACCGCAGTCTGGCGTGACGCCTTCTAAACCGAAACCTGGTACGCAGCGCCGGGGAGCAAAGAATGTGTCTTCAGCCTGGCGACCAGGAATAGCTACTGGAGGTGTTAAGCCGCGGGGCCGGCCTCCAATGAACCGGACTCCCGTGGAAACATCTTTATCTGCCTTTTCATCCTCAACTACTACACCTCCTCTGGGTGAACACAATACGCCAGTTTATACCCAATCTATCCCAGTCAGCTCAGCTCCTGCGATAGACGGTGCACCACAGTACTCCGTACCGGCTTCAGCAGCGTCGTACTCTCAACCGCCGCCCGCGACAGAACGACCTCCTCGGCCTAATATATCTCTACAAGTTCCCGATCGACCGCCTGGGAGCGTTAGACTTGCTACACCTCCACCTGCAGTAGTCATTAATGGGGAACCAAGCAATCACCTACCCGTCCCGGACCCCACGCAGCAGACTCCCACGCCGACCAACTTTACCAAGGCGGCAAATGAGGCTGTAGGGCAAGGCAAACCGCAGGCCGAGGTGCCTGCGCCAAAGAATGTCCCACGGTTCTACTTTGAGAGAGGCGAGGATCGAACGAATGTGGACCAAGTGATTGCCTACATGACCCATGGCTGCCTTGCAGCTGAATTCTGCGATGCAGAGGGAAGACCGTCATATGGATGTTCAATGCAAGAAGCTGTGGGAATTACAAATAGCACTATTGAGGAGATGTATAAAGCGGCTACATCCCCAGAGGCCTTTTTGATAAACTTGGCTGCTGTCACCGGGGGCTCACACCTGGTGGCGGCGAGGACACGCATCACCCGTATGGGTCGTGAAAACGGGCTCATGCGGTATTCGTGCGAGTGGACGTATGGATTTGGCCACCTTCGAGGCGTCTATCAGATGGAGCAGACAGTGCCCCTCGATTTTATCGAAGAGGGACATCGCAGAGATGATGGTCCCACGGGGACGGCCGAGGGGACGGCCAGCACGTTGTCTGTGAGCGAGTGGCAGTCCAAGTATAAGAGTCTTCTTGATGATGTACAAAAGAAGGACAAGAGGCTTTGGGACCTACGGGCCAAGGTGGCGGATCTACTAAAAGGGGATTCACAAAAGGTATGATACCCGTGTTGTGGTGGCTATTTGTTTTTGCATTGGGAGGTGTGTTTGTGTGTTTCTTTCTTGATATATATTGTTATGCATTTCATCGGTGCATAAACGGTTGGATGAGTTGTAACTGGTACACAATAGGCCGATCTTGGACTGTTAGATAGAGTCTGATTGTATATGAAGTCTTAAACATGGGTCCAATGAGCCTCATATGCAGAATGTGCTGGGTTCCCATAAGATGGAACTCTGACAGGGGAGCTTCAACTAGGTGCGAACTGCTCGGGTCTATCGGATGTCAGGGACCGATCCGTTACTAGACAAATGGGCCGACAACCAATAACACTCGCTTGGTGTTGACGGTGGCTCCGAGAAGAAACTACTGCATGTTCGAATACGCAACCGGTACTAGACCGGTGGTAGTGTCCCTTCCCGTCAGCGCCAGACAGAAACAGAATGTGTTTGAACATGGGGTCGTGATTGGACAACCGATTAAGCGGCAAAGTTGGAGAAGAAAACCTGGAGAAGCTGGGGAAGTAAGGCCCTTGGGTCTGCAAAGGAGACAGACAAGGGCAAAGCGTCTGGAGAGTCTGGGGGCGAGATACCGTCGAGGTTATGCGGGCGTTGGTGGTGGAGGCGGGACAGATCCTGGGGATGTCCACTCATGGAGGAGGAAATTCTGTTGCCTTGCGCCAAGGGTTGGGCTATGCAAGCCCCCTAAAACTACCGCGAAATAAAGTCACGATGAGGCTAGGGAAACAATTTTGATGTTTACAGAGTATGGAATTTGTTATCTTGAGTATTAGTTGATTCATAGAACAACAAGGTCGAGGCTCAATTAGAAATGACATTCAGACGGAGGCCGTGTTGAGGTGGTATCGTCTTCTCATCACGTGCTATCAATTTCCTACCGAAATCCTGGACAAGCAACCCGCGGAGGTCGGACTCGTCGCCCGGTGATAGCTCCAAGCCAAGGCCACTAACACGAACGACAGGTTGGTGATGCGGTCCCACAAACCCCGGCGCCGTCTCCGACTTCATTAACCCCAGGCTGATGTGTCTTTGATGTTTGATGGGTGCGCCACCTAGGCGCGTGGGAAACCGTCGATAGAATGCGAAAAATGCGAGACTCTGGCGGAAACCTCGAGTTCCGCTCCGCATATTCAACCTAGACGAAAAACCATCCTGCAGGGATGGCAGAAGATCGTGGGTCGCCATGTCTGAAGGATTCGGGTTGTGGATTGCCGGTGGAATCAGCCAACATGATCGACACCCATCGCAGCTCCAAACATTGACGAGGACCATTCACTCTCTTGAAGAAGATGGCTCATGGATCATCAGTCCAATCACTCTACATACAAGGGGGTCGGACGAAGAGGGCGATGGCATTGGCGATGATCCAACGGCATGTCTTGCGTGACGGTGCAGATGTCTTTGCGAGTGAGACAAGCAAGGCTCAGAGATGCTCATTTCTCACGGCATCCATCAGACGCAATATCTCACCACGCCAAACAACCGTTACAGAAACCACAAAAACATTCGACAGAAACATCAGGGTATTCACCATGCACCACTCACAAAACATGCTCTGGTATTTGTGTCGAAGGGGTTCAAAGTTGGTGGCGTCCGGGAACAAGGAGGAGATGCCGCCAGTCGAGGCGTTTCTGGTCTTGGCAAAGGAATCTCCTGTCTTGAACCAGAGACAGCCACATCCTGGAAACAAGATTACTTGAGCACAAACCCGGTGCAGGTTTGGAGCGGCTGTACAAAGACCTGCAGGTCCTTGACTAATAACAAGCGTATCGAGCGGTCGTTGTGAAAATGACATTCTCCTCAACGGCAACGGCAGCCGACGGAGGACAGAGTTTGACCGTTCCCATGACAGACAATCTGGGGACGTTGAACGGAGCCGTTGCAAAAAGGTTGTCAGGCAGTTCGTGACGTGACGGAAGCGAGACAGGGGCCCCGGTTTCTCGGCTCTCGTTCATCTTGACGGTGCATTCGGGAGCCGGGCCAGACAAGATCAGGTTATGTTGGAGAGAAGGACGAGACCAGGAAGCCGAGAGGGTTCTCGATGGGGGATTGGGCCCATTTTCAAGCCCACCATGGTCATCACGATGCTGGTCCCTCCCCCAGGTCCAGGAAGCAAACTGTTCCCATGGCTTGTTCTGATGATGGTCTAGCGTTGCACCATGAAACCCAATCCCAGCCGTCATCTCCTGGGCGGTCCCCAGTTTTAGGGCCATGGACAGGCCTGCCATTGGGGCCGAGGGAGCTTTCGCATGCGGAGATGGGCGGCGGGATTCCTTGGCCATGGCTGGGCGCGCTGCACTCCAAGGACGAGGATCCCGGCCCATGGGGTAAGGTTGACTGACTTCTTCTCGACTTGAGAGCCCTGCAGCAGCCAGCCTTTGAACAAAAAGGCCCAAGCAACCCACTTGTCACTCACTCGCTGCTGCTCGTCGACCACTTCAAGAGGTTCCTCGAGGTCCCAGCTGTCAGGATCGTCTTACTCCCGTGCTTGTTAAGCCAGGGTCCTTGACCCCTTGTCTTTTTTTCGACCGCTGCCATTTCTGCTGGCTCTCAAATAAAGCGCAACCGACTGGATCATCATTGTCGCAGAGTTGTCGGCGCCGCTCTCACCACCATCAAACATTACCGTACCGTACATACAGTACATCAGCGCAACCCAGGAGGACCAGGTTTCCCCATGACTACCGCGCTGGAGGGCTGATATTCCCCGATGCCCTCCGAAAGACGAGCCGCCACCGACCTGGACCGGCGCTGAAGTTGCCGCCGCCCCCGGCCTTGATTTCAACTTCACTTCTTCCGTCTCACAACACAACCTTGCCTCCTTCAACTCTGCGCCCAATTCTCACCCGCGTCTCTTGCTTACTCGCCCTTGACCGTCTGTAATACAGACGCTGGCTACACAAGGTGCACTGTCCGAAACACAGACCAGTCGCAACCGTTGTCCGACTCCGCCTCCGCCCTGACTGTGCCTCAGTGTGTCTCCATATCTTCCATCCCCGCAAGGCGATCGCCCGAGAGACATCGCCGGGAACTGGTTCGCTCAACCTTTGCCTAGGTGATATTTAAGCATTTTCACGACTTTGTTTCTTATTTTCTCTTACTATTACTGCCGGCGCTTGACAACACCATCAAGTCTCTGCTCATCAACGCTGTTCGGCAGCGCCTCTCCGCCCCTTCTGAGATCGCTTCCCCGGACTCTGCCTCGGATCTTCAACTCTCACTTGGTGCTTCTTTTCGTGAGACTACCCCACTGGGGGCTTGAAACAGAATGGCGCCGAACCAAGGTGACGAGGATGTGCAAGCGTAGGTATCCGACGATCACATGTGGCCAACGACCATCATGCTGACCTTTACCAGCCTTTCAAGGACTCCCCACGAATTCCCTTACAGTTCCATGATTGAGCATGCGCGTCGTCCTTCAGAAGCCTATGTCAACCTGCATGCCAATGTCGAAGCCAAGTACGTCCTATCTTGACATGGCTCTGCCGAATCCCGAGTGACTTGACTGACATGGATGGAAAGGATCAAGAACCCTTTATGGGGCATCCCCCGGTCAAGGTTAATGGCCGACGTCGATGACTTTTGTCGCAAGAAGGACCTCGACGACTATCGCCATCTCATCCGACAGGGCGCCCTCGTTGCCCAGGATCCCACTGGTTATGAAGATATTGATGGCGACGAGAAGCTCAACGACGACGAGATCGAAGCGCTTAGGAATGAGATCCTCCACAAGTGGCGCGTCCCCTTCGTTCTATACCTGACTGTTGCTACCTGCTCTATCGGTGCTGCCGTGCAAGGATGGGATCAGACGGGCTCAAACGGTGCCAATCTTGAGTTTCCGTATGCATTCGATATTGGATCCAACAGTATCCGAGATAAGCTCCTGGTCGGCCTCGTCAACTCTGCGCCGTACATCGGTACTGCGTTCTTTGGATGCTGGCTATCAGACCCTCTAAATCAGCGTTTCGGCCGTCGAGGGACAATCTTCTTCTCGGCCAACTTTTGTCTCTGGCCCGTTATTGGAAGCGCGCTGTGTAACAATTGGAAGCAGCTATTTGCATGCCGTCTACTCCTTGGTATCGGGATGGGAACCAAGGCGTCAACTGGTGAGAATCATATCTTTCGGGCCCGGAGGGTTACGTTCCTCTTTCGTTCAAAGGCTAATAATGTGTGTCATGATAGTCCCCATCTTTGCTGCCGAAAACTCGCCCGCCCCGATCCGAGGAGCTTTTGTCATGAGCTGGCAGATGTGGACAGCATTTGGCATCTTTCTCGGAACTTGCGCAAACGTGGCCGTCACCAAGATTGGCCACAACGCTTGGAGGTATCAGCTTGGGTCGGCCTTCATCCCCGCCGTGCCCCTGTTGATATTGATCTACTTCTGCCCCGAGTCACCGCGTTGGTACATGAAGAAGAATCGCTATAGAGACGCATTACAGTCCTTGCTTCGTCTACGGAATCACCCTGTGCAGGCCGCTCGAGACTTGTATTACATTCATGCGCAGCTTGAGCTCGAATTCGAATTTATTAAGAAGGGCAACTATATAAACCGCTTCATCGAGCTGTTCACGATCCCCCGAGTACGCCGAGCCACCCTCGCCTCGTTTGTTGTCATGATCGCACAGCAAATGTGCGGCATCAACATCATCGCGTTTTACTCGACGAGCGTTTTCAAGGAATCAGGGGCCAACGACAACCAGGCACTGCTGGCCTCAATGGGGTTTGGACTCGTCAACTTCGTCTTTGCATGGCCCGCAGTCTGGACTATTGATACCTTTGGACGACGGTCTCTGCTCTTGTTCACCTTTCCTCAGATGGCATGGACGCTCCTTGCTGCTGGACTGTGCACTCTGATACCTGGGACAGGCGGAGCTCATCTTGGCCTTGTGGCCATGTTTGTTTACCTCTTTGCGGCCTTTTACTCACCCGGTGAGGGCCCAGTGCCGTATGCATACTCAGCCGAAGTGTTTCCTCTATCGCATCGTGAAGTTGGCATGTCGTGGGCTGTGGCAACGTGCTTATTCTGGGCGGCTGTCCTGTCCATCACGTTTCCCCTGATGCTCGACAGGCTGCACGCGATAGGGGCCTTTGGTCTGTACTCGGGCTTCAACTTTATTGCGCTCATCATGATCTTCCTCTGGCTGCCAGAAACGAAGCAGCGGACGCTAGAGGAGCTCGATTACATCTTTGCGGTGCCTACCCGCGTCTTCATGAAGTACCAGGTGACCAAGGCACTCCCATGGTGGATCAGACGATGGATCTTGTTCCAGCGAGACGTGACGCTGGAACCTCTATATCAGTTCGACGTTGGCGAACCTGAAGACAGTCATAGCACCGATGCCGGATACGAGAACGACAAGGCCAAGGTTGAGCTCAAAGACACTGTTGGGCTGACGAATGCCATATGAGTTTGGCGAAAGATTGGTGGCATTGGCGTTGGATATGTTTGATGATTTGATTTGGAAAGTATTGCTTGCTTGTGCTCTATGATACCCTGGATGAACGGAAAAAAAGGAGCAGGCGAATGGACTAGGATCAATCTTTTTGTTGAACGGAAGATCAATAAGATACCCCCACGATGGAGACAAGTTGGACAAATTATGTGACGTCACGGGTGAAGAAGTCATGATGACGGTCCTAGTTGGCAGTAGTTTCATGAATGGTTCTGCAGTGAATAATAATTATTTGCTCATGGTAAATAGGTAATTTGCCAAGATCGAATAGACGGCCTTGGTCAGTGACGTCGTGAGAGCGGAAAGTGAAGCGGTTGACGTGGACTGGAATTCCGTCATTGAACCACCTGTTGAACCGGCGCCGGAGCCGACAGCTGGAATGGATGATCAACGCCCAGCGATAGAAAGGCTTCTCCACCCGTGACGAAGTCCGCCAAAAGATTGGGATAGGCCGGGAGACCAGGACCGGCGGCCGGCCAAGTTTGGCGGTTACTGACCAGAACTGGACTAGGCAGGCAAAGGCGGTATTCCCAAGTTGGGCTGCTCACCCACACACACATGCAAAGTCTCAACACGAGGGGATTTCAACGTCATTTTGTTTATGCCGCGCGCGTAGGCGCATACCGACTTACAAGAGATGTTCCGCTCGATGCGATACGATACGAGAGGCGTGTCGTGGGGTTCTACAACACGGGTGTTGTTGCAGCACGGCTAGCATTATCCGGGGTGAAGGATCAGATCGATCAGATCACGTTGCATTCTGGTCTGGGCGGAGAAGGAGGGCGTGATCCAATTCTTTTCTGGCGGATGGGATGGGATGGGATGAGCAATGTTGATCGGCGGTCGTTGGGTTCGGGCCCTGGCCGATGGGATTGGACAGGGCGGAAGGACAAGGAGAGACAAAAGGGGTCCAGCGGTGAGAATTCACAGTGAGACTGTTGCGCCCTGTGATGTACAAGAGACTTGGTGGTTTGATGGGAGATGATCACGATGATGAAGAGTTGAAGTTGAAGATGCTGTTGTTAGTTGAAGCGAGATCGTGACCCAATCTGTCGGGGCGAGCTTCCTGTACCTCCACCCTTCAATCAGCGGTCAATTACCACCCCAAGCTCCCTGTAAAAAGGGAAGGCAATCGCTGTAGGGCCACGAGCTTGGCTACCATCGAATGCTACATAGGGGAGGTGAGGAACCGTTTCAGATAAGGAACAGCATTGGATGCTCTGCTGACTGCAATTTTGTGAGAACTATTTTAATAAATATCAGGGTCCTGACCAAGCTTTAATGTCGTCTACACGGGTCAACGGCATGGCCGCATGGTATCCCTTCCATCTTGGCTGCGAGGGATGATGAACGGGGTGGCTATGCGAGCCAGCAATCCAATCCTTGCGCAACCCTTTATTTTTGTTATTCTCTGATACTGTCCTGCCAAGGCTAATGTAGGAAACCATGTCTAGCAACAAAAATTGTGAATATTGAGGAGAGATGGGATCATCAGAGGCTGGGACAGCAAACCAAACATAGCCCTGCAGGGGCTAGTTGCTTGGTTTCTCATCGGTGGTGGCAATTCACGGCGGGCCTCTTTTTTTCATTCTTTTAGTTTCCAGGGCCAAATTTTTTTTTTTTTTACTGTTTTGCTTTCATCGGGAGACGATAACGCCCCGAGGACCCATTTTGAAACGTCATGGGAAACGTGTCCGTCGTCGTCGTTGTCGACTTAGACGTTGGGCCTTGTCCCGATCAGATCAGGACGAGGCGTCTTGCCGGGGCCGGCAGTTGAAGAGGCGTGATGGTGGGTGGTTGCACAACAAAAAAAAGTCAAGTCCCCTGGTGGCGCTGACGCTAGATTTGTCGAGGTGGACGAATGGAGAGAAAGTGTGGTTGGTTTCGTCTCGTCTTTTGTTCTTGAAGGTGGTTGCGCGTTCACATGTAGGTGGTGCTTCTTAGCGGTTTCAACGAGACAACAAGGAAGGAGTCTAGCCGTTACACGAAAGGGTGGGAAAAGAAAAGAAGCTAAATGCTCATGTGCTTGCTGTTCACGGAAGAACCTCACATATCGTCGAATAGGATAAAGAGAGTGACGCCAGGTTGCACAAGTGATTGACATGAAGAATGGGCGCCTACCTCGCTGTCCATCCTCATACTGTAGAGGTTGGCCGATGACAAGACCCCTCGAGATCTTGTACGCAAATCTTTTCCATGATAGGGGTCCTTTACGGGGGGTTGATGGAGGGCCGGAAAAGATGGAGACGAGTTCAGACTCTCGGGATGTGGATGAATCGAGAGGTTGATCGAGAGGCAGAGAGCGAATCCCTCGTGTTGAGATGTGTTTACCCCCGCCCTCTCCAGTTTTATTCCCACGTTTCTTTTTCCATTCTCGTCAGGACTTGACAGTTTACGGAAGGATCTCTCTCATTCCGAGATGCATATGGTGTTGGTGGTGGTGCAATATCAAAACTGTCATGGAGATGGATGCCACGCATTGCCGTCATTTAACAAAGCCAGCCACGGCTCATTCATCCTTGGCGAACTATGTACTGTATGCATCCGTTCTAGCCGTCTCATGAGCAGTAAAGCACAAAAATCAGCACATGGATGCAAAACAAAAGCCCATCACGCATCTGTCGTCTGTTTACCACCCGCGGCCGCCCTCACCTCAAGCCCGATCGGGAGACGTGAAACAAACCCTCCATCTGCTGGCGCCGGTTCCGCCAGGGGAGCCAGTGGTGGCTGCCGGGGGGCGGCGCCTCCCCCTGGGACCGGCGCTGGTAAACGCTGCCAGTGCCGTGAGATTACTGGACGGCGCTGACATTTGGAGGGGAGGACTCCCCCTGAAGCCAGCAAAGAAAAAATGCCCTGGTGCGGATCCTCTTTCAGCTGGTAGGGCTCTTGACAGGCCCCTGGAGGGTAGGACCGACAGAGTAGAAAAAAAAAACTTGATGGGTGGCTGGCCGCCCCAAACCGTTCTGGAGCTCCTCAAACCTTGCAGAGGACGCGCTGACTGTGGATCATTGCCCCCTTCTCCACGCTGGACCCATCATGGCGTCGGTACGTACTGTACATGTACGAAAACCCCCTTTCAAGCTCACAGGCACTCACACACTGGGCAAAGTCAGTCACACTCTCTGCAGGTACCTATGTATTCAGGTACCCACTGCACAGTGCCACATCCCACAATCCCACATGAAGCACGAGCCTCGGGGCAGGACCACGACAAGGAAAGCGCCAGGGAACCTCCACCTCATCCATGATCCCCGAAAATCTCCTTCGTCAAGCTGCGTCTGTTCGTTCTGTTCTTGTCCTTGTCTCTCCCTCTCTCTCTCGTTCTCTTCTTTCTTCTTCTCCACCAGCATTCGTTCCAGTCCCTAAAACCGCGGTCCTCCCACCCCGGCCTCCCCTCCTTTCACTCGCTCGGTTCTTCCTCTTTTTGTTTCCTGGATTCCCTCTCGTTTCCTACCAGGTCATTTATCCTCCAACTGCTTGCCTGTTCTTCGCTGGAGAAGACGGCAGATCACCCTCGTTCTTTTGTTGGAAAAGAGGAATAACAAAAAGAGGGCAATATCTCATGGGATTGTTGTAGTGTTTTCACCTGCATTTGTTTCCTTTGAATCTCATATCCTACAACTACAACTTTGGGTTTGGCATCATCTGCCTGGAGCAAGCCTTCAGCGGATAACTTTCCCACCAAAACTCTCCTATACCTAGCAGATTGTTGCGATTGAGGATTTGATATCCCATTGCCGTCTCACATCTTCCCTAGCACTACCCGATCTGACATCTCCCGACGTTATCGGTTTCATCATCACCCTCGACACGTTCTACAAGTCAATTCCACACGAGTCTCACATCGAATCACCTCCACAAGCATACCTCTCGAACTCGGTCCCACCCCCAGACTCCCTGGTTGGAGTCCCAACATAAACCAGCATGAATCACCATCCTTCTCTGTCCCCTCGCAACTCGCGACACTCAGGATTCATCCCCCTCGGCGGTGGTAATAGCAACCGCGACATGACGGACGGCATCCAACTCACGCCGGTCAAGAGCAATGCCTCCAACACCGGCCACAGAAAGGCTGAGATGCCTCACCCTACCAGCTTCGACAGCGCCTCTGTTCACGAGAACGAAAAGTCGGGTCATCACCTTGGACATCGCGGCCGCCGGCGCAAGGAAGGCGAGAATCAGCTCTCGCGTAGTAACACTGGCGATGAGGCCACCTCCCTGAACGCTATGGGCCGGCTGTACTACAAGATCATCGGCTTCTCCGTCGTTACCCGATACCTCGTCTACGTTGTGCCTGTTGGTCTGCTCCTCGCCATCCCGCTCATTGTTCTGTCTGCCATTGGCGAGAAGAATGGGCTTTCTGTTGGCAAGTTTAAGGGCGGAAAGAACGACGGCAACCCTGGCCCTCCTCTGTTCAAGATCTTCCTCTGGATTGAGATCATGTGGCTCTCGCTTTGGGTGGCCAAGGTCGTCGCCTGGTTTCTTCCCGCCCTCTTTATGTTCTTTACCGGAGTTGTTAGCAAGGGTACCCGAAAGTATGCGACTGTCCTCGGTAACCTGATCCTGCCATTCTCCTTCTTCTTCTGGGCCCTGGCTTCATACGTCACCTTCAAGAATTTGTACAGGGACGAGGACAAGAGCGACTCGTTTGTGCCATGGTGCCAAACGATGGGTCGCGTTCTGGGTGCCCTCTTTGTCTCCTCAGCTGTCTTCCTCGGCGAAAAGGCCATTGTCCAGCTCATTGGTATTTCTTACCACCAGCGATCCTTCGCCAACCGTATCAAGGCCTCTAAGCGCGAGGTTCACCTTCTCGGGCTTCTCTACGATGCCTCTCGCACTCTCTTCCCCATGCACTGCCCGGAGTTCGCCGACGAGGACTATATCATCAACGATAGCATTGAGATGATGCTGCGAGGCAAGAAGGGACACAAGCGGGCTGGTTCCGCCACCCCTATGAAGCTCATCGGAGAAGTTGGTCGCATTGGAGACAAGGTTACCTCTGTCTTTGGCAACATTGCCTCTGAGATCACTGGCAAGAGCGTGTTCAACCCCAACTCAGCTCACTCGATTGTTCTCGAAGCTCTCGAGAAGAGCCGAAGCTCCGAGGCCATGGGTCGTCGTATCTGGATGTCCTATGTCGTTGAGAACCACAACTCTCTTGTTCTGGAGGATTTCCAGGAAGTTCTCGGACCTGCATACAAGGATGAGGCTGAAGAAGCGTTCTACATGATCGACGGCGACGATAACGGCGACATCAGCCTCGATGAGATGGTCCGAAAGGTTGTTGAGATTGGCACAGAGAGAAAGGCAATCGCCGAGGGTATGAAGGATATCGGTCAGGCTCTGCAAGCTTTTGATAAGATTCTCCTTTTCGTTGTGCTTCTGATTGTTGTCTTCATTTTCCGTAAGTCGATCTCACTGATGAAGAGAATGAAGTATACTGACCATCCACTTAGTTGCCTTCTTCCAGAGCAGTTTCATTACGACTCTGACTACCGCGGGAACTACGCTGCTCTCGCTCTCTTTCATTTTCGCTGTCACGGCTCAGGAGTTCCTGGGTTCCTGCATTTTCCTTTTCGTCAAGCACCCTTACGATGTTGGTGACCGCGTTGACATCAGTGGTACCAAGATGGTTGTCAACAAGATCTCCCTCCTCTACTCTGTTTTCCACCGCCTCGATACTATGCAGACGGTTCAGGTCAGTTGTCGGAATCCGTCAGAAGCAAGAAGTAATACTGACAAGTATCCAGGTGCCCAACATTCAACTCAACAACATCTGGATCGAAAATATCTCTCGCAGCAAGGCCATGCATGAGACCGTCGAGGTTAACGTCTCCTTTGATACGTCTTTCGAGGACATTGAGCTGCTCCGATCCGAAATGGAGAAATTCGTTCGACAGCCTGAGAATGCTCGTGACTTCCAGCCCAACCTCAGCATTAGCGTCGGTGGTGTTGGCGACCTGGACAAGCTGCTTCTCTTTGTCACCATCGCACACAAGTCCAACTGGCACAACGATTCCGTACGAGCCAGCCGTCGTTCCAAGTTCATGTGTGCGCTGGCGCTTGCTCTGAAGAAGGTGCCTGTCAACGGTCCTGGAGGTGGCGGTGAGCCCCTTGGTGGGCCGACCAACCCCTCATACTCAGTTGCCGTCACCGATGACTTTGCCAGCAAGAGCCGTGCGGATGCAGACAAGGCCAAGGATGAGGCCCGCATGGTGCCTACAAGCAAGCAAGAGCAAAGCGAGGAGAGCGAGACGCAGGCCATGCATGACTTCAACTCTCGCCCCGCTGCCGCCGGCGTTGGTGCCTGGGACAACAGTGACAACCACACTCTGGGATCGAACGAGGATCATCATCGCTCCAGGGATATCGAGGCCCTCCGCACTGATCTCAAGCGTGAGAGCACTCGCGGCCGTCGCAAGGCTGGCGAGGGTGTGCCACAGTTGTCTTTGGAGACGGCACCCCGGCCCAGCATTTCGATGACGCAGCCCAGCCCTCGCAGCATTCGCAGTCCCTTCGACGAGGAAGCTGAGACTGGCATGGGCGCTACGCCCTACCACTCTAACCTCTCTGCCGGTCCATCTCAGGGTTCCCAGGGATACCAGCCATTCTCAGGAGGTGCTAGCAGCAGCCACATCCAGACCAACGTCCAGCATCCCCTCCAGGGCGCCAGGTCCCAGCAAGGACCACCTCAAGGCCCTCCTCCTCAGGGACCACCCCCAGCTCCTCAACGCTAGTGGACTTGGAGGTGAAGGAGATGCAAAGTGTAACGGCTGATTAAAATGTTTTGGTGGTAATATGGAGTCGCTATTCCACGCGGTTGGATTTTTGGATTTTGGCAACTGGGTGTACATGGAAGCAAACAAACATTGGGTGAACTATCCCGTTATAACCTAGATTGGGCTACCCGCACAAATAATTGGGCGGAAGTATTGGTTTTACGAATCCAGACTATGGGATTGCTCAACGGGCAGCTCATATTTTACGAAGTTAAGAAATTAGATCATTATTACTTTTATTCATCTGGTAACTGAAGAGACTTCAACTGTATGAGATGTGAGAATGGGAGGCAGCTTAACAGATATGCTCAGGAGGGGGCACGTTGCCGTCCTTGGCTCCCAGATCCGTCTTGAGGACACGGCCAAAGAGCTCAAGCAGGACCTCGAAGCAGATCTTGGTGATGGCTGGGTCGTAGCGGCCCTTGCTGAGTTCATCACGGATGAAGGCATGCTGAGCCCAGGCGAACTCGTAGAAGCTGGTAACGACACCAGCCTCGCGCAACTTGGCGCGAATGAGGTCGCGACCCGCATCAGGGACGTGTGTATCCTTGACACCGAAAATCATGGCAACCTCGCCCTTGAAGTTGTTGAAAAGGTCTAGGGTGTGGTTGCTGTACTCGGGGGCAGTGGAAGAGGTGTTGGGGGCGTCATAGGGACCAAGGGTGCGAGAATGGATATCAGTGGCGAAGTAGGCGACGCAAGCAGAGATGCGAGGGTCAAGCTGGAGGTGTGAGTATAATTCAAGACAGGATTATGGTAGCAACTTACAGCGGCGCGGACGGCGAGGTGGCCGCCAAGGCACATTCCCGTAGCTCCAACGAGACCAGTGCAGGTTGGGAGGGAGAGGAGATGGTCAACAGTGGCGTATGAGTCGGCATCGTAGGACTCGAGGGTCTTTTGCAGTTAGATACCGTGCGAACATTGGTTCTTAGAATAGTACCTTTTCAATCTTGAACTTGTTGCCACGGTCCGTGTCTTCAACATCGTACTTGAGGGGTTCCGGACCGGTAAAGTCATGGTAGGAAGAAGGGGCGGCAACAATGTAGCCCTGGCCTGCGATTTGACGGGCGAAACGGGCAACGGGGCCAGTTACTGATGGATGTCAAATTGTTGCTCAAGTTGCCAGGGTATCTTGTGAGATGCTAATGTGTTGATAGGTACCTTGGTAAATCTCGCTAAAGAGGCATACACCTGGGAAGCGTCTAGGATATAGATTAGTCGAGATCTGCAAGAACAGACAGAATGATACATACGCATTAGGATATCCGGGAATTGTTGGATGAAAGACAAAGATTCCTAATTGTTGTTGTTGTCAGTTGGTCATATCATGGAATAGTTGAGTGAGGGTCAAGTTACGCATGGTGCTGTCCTTGCCATTGGCAGACGTGGGGACGTCGATGTGAGACTCCTTGATCAACATTTTGACTTTGACCGAATCGATTGACAATGTGATAGTGACCAGTAGCTCGGTTTGATGCTATGGTGAGCTATTGACAATGCTTTCATGAGCTTCCCCTCCTCAGATGCCGGACCCCTCGGCGGGGTGTTGCAGTCAAGGGAAGGCGGACCGTGATTGGCCGGATATTCAAGGTCTCCAGGAGCGGGACACGGACCGATCCTGGGTTGGGGCACGGATAAACCGATTCCGATGAGATATCGTGAAAACATGACAAAGCAACGGTCAAGTACATGTGACAGCAGGTCATGAATACTTGAGAAGTGGAATTCATCGTGTGCTACCGAGGCATGCATGAAACAGACAGCGAATTGACCTGGCCAGTGACCGCATGGCGGCTGCGTGATGTGTACCGACTGGACCCTCGCACCGCCTTTTTTTGGTGGACAAAGGTCAGAAGCACCCACATACGGACAGGGATGAAGTAAGAAAGGGCTCCCACCTTTTAAGGGGCTGGCTCTGGCTTGCTTGAAGGTACGTGCTGCGGGACAGAGGGGAGAAGGGTAAAGGTACGTACCTTGGGGCCTGCATCACAAGGAACTTGCATCCGTCCCGTCTTGTTTGTCCAGGTGGTCACAACTTTTTGGTCGTCCGACGGGTTTCCCGACTATTCGCCCCAACAAATACAGTACAGATATACTCTACTCAAATTCTTTAATCTTTCCTCATTGTTGTTACAACGTCAAAGTCTGTGCAACACAAGTTTCGTCATATTTACCTTTTTTCTCTCTTTATTTCCCGTTGCCAAGGGGTTCCCACCCACGCTTTGTCAACGGCTGGATGCACGTACTTACTTGTTAGCTGTTTAAGCTCTCTCTCTCTCCGTCTCTGCTACATCCCACACCCGCACACACCAACACTCAACACCAACAACCGCACCCACAAGTCGCAGACCATGAACGGCCACTTCTCTGCCGTCGGCGAGAAGCCAGGCGCCGGAAGCTATGAGCATGGCGTCCAGGTCATCGACGAAGACAAGGAGTTTAAGTATGCATCCCAATGCTGCTGCTGCTGCTACCGCTACCGCTACCGCCACTTTGGCCTTTACTGACCGATCACCTCCCTCTCAGCGAGAACCTCAACGAGTACCTCCAGCTCACCTCGGTCGCCGAGTCTGGCTTCAACTACCACCTCATCTCCGTCTTTGGCTCCCAGTCCACCGGAAAGTCGACCCTCCTCAACAACCTCTTCGGCACCGACTTCTCCGTCATGTCCGAGACGGAGCGTCGCCAGACTACAAAGGGTATCTGGATGTCCAAGAACAAGCGCGAGGAGAGCGCTGGCACCAAGATGGCCGACAACATCCTCGTCATGGATGTCGAGGGTACCGACGGCCGAGAGCGCGGCGAGGATCAAGACTTTGAGCGCAAGAGCGCCCTGTTCGCCCTGGCCACCAGCGAGGTCCTGATCCTCAACATCTGGGAGCACCAGGTCGGCTTGTACCAGGGAGCCAACATGGGACTGCTCAAGACTGTCTTCGAGGTCAACCTGCAGCTCTTCCTCAAGGACAAGCAGTAAGCTAGACGCTGTGTGATGCATGCATGTGCCACCACCTCTAACATTGTCTAGATCAACTCCCAGGTCCCTCCTCTTCTTCGTCATCCGCGACCACCTCGGCACAACCCCCCTGGGCAACCTCCGAACCACTCTGATCCAGGACCTGACAAAGATCTGGTCGTCCATCTCCAAACCCCAAGGCCTCGAGGGCTCGCGGATCGAGGACTACTTTGACTTTGGTTTCGCCGCCCTGCCCCACAAGATCCTGCAGGCAGACAAGTTCACCGAGGAGGTGCAGAAGCTGGGATCAAGGTTCACCGCGGGCCACCGGCACGGCAAGCCGGGCTTGCATGGCGATCAAGAGCTCGAGGGCGGCCTCTTCCTCGCCGAGTACCACCGGCGCATCCCGGCCGACGGGTTTTCCGTCTACGCCGAGGGCATCTGGGATCAGATCGTCAACAACAAGGACCTCGATCTGCCCACCCAGCAAGAGCTTCTGGCCCAGTTCCGCTGCGACGAGATTTCCAGGGAGGTCTTGATTGACTTTGATCTCATTGTGGCGCCCCTCGAGGATAAGCAGGCCGAGGCATTGACCCTGGGTGTTCCTACCGTCTTGCCTGACCTCGGTGTATCTGGAAGCGAGGCTCGCCTGAAGTGCATCAAGGCCTTTGAGGTGCAAGCTAGTCGTTATCACAAGGGCGTTTATAGTCGCAAGAGGCATGAGCTTGAAGGAAAGATCGACGCTCGACTCAAGGCTCTCTACCAAGGACAGCTGGCGGCGGCTCACAAGGCCGGCGTCGCTGCTTTTGGCGAAGCAGTTGCCAACAAGGTCAAGGCTGGTCAAAAGGCCGGCGGCGCCTATGAATTCGCCGAGATTGTCGCCAATGAGAAGCGCAAGACTCTGGACATCTTTGGCGTCGAGACGCAGAGCTTGTTCATTGAGGGCGCCGCCTGGACTAACTTTGAGTCGCAGCTCACCCTGTTCGAGAAGGAGCTGGATGAGGAGAGCGCCAAGCTTCGAAAGGAAGAGATGCGACGACTTGCGACACGGGTTGAGCGATGGGTCAAGTCTAGACTCAATGATGCGATTGGTCTAGAGTTCAACAAGCTGGGCAGTGGCCGAGGTGGCTCAGGCGCGCCAGAGACGGGCGAGAAGCCCCCTACTGAAAAGGATCTTTGGGACAGAGTCTGGAATGCCTTCACGGGCATCGTCAAGGAGGCCGAGGGCCGCTTCGCTGAGCGAGCCAAGAGCTTCGATGCTACCAACGAGGAGGTCGAGATTGGCACATGGCGGTTACGCCGAAAGAGCTGGACTGCTCTCCGTGAAAAGATTGAGGACGAGGTGATGGAAGGCAACATCCTGCTCAAGCTTCGAGAGAACTTTGAGGACAAGTTCCGATACGATGAGGCCGGTGTGCCACGGATATGGCGACCCACCGATGACATTGAGGGCATCTATACCAAGGCGCGGGAGTCGACGCTCACCTTGGTCCCTCTGCTGTCCAAGTTCAGACTCTCTGAGACGAACAGCCTACCCGACCTACCTGGCTTTGTTGGCGCACAGCCAAGCGGTGCCGAGGCCAGCGACGAGGAGGATCTGGCGCCCATCGGAGGCATCGATGAGGAGGACGGCAAGAGCCTCGAGGAGGAGATGACTGTTCTCAGCGAGGGCAAGCGCCAGGATCTCGTGGTGAGATTCAAGAAGACGGCCGACGGAGTTTACGTCGAGGCCAAGCGTGGAGCCATCGGCGGAGTGGCTCAGATTCCGTGGTACTTTTACGGCCTGCTCCTGGCCCTTGGCTGGAACGAGATCTTTATGGGTACGTGTCTACGATTGTTCATCAACGTGATGTTTACTAACTATTCCTCTAGTTCTGCGCAACCCCTTCCTCTGCCTTCTCATCCTCGTCCTCGCAGGAGGCACATACGTGGCTTACACTCTCAACCTCCTCGGTCCTATGATGTCGATGGGCAACGCGGCGGCGACGCAGGGCGTCGAGATTGCCAAGCAGCAGCTCCGCGACTTCATCACCAACTCGGACACTGCGCGCCAGGCGGTTGGCATGCCTGCCCGCAACGACACGGACAACATTAGCATGGACACGTTGGATAGCCGGGGGAGAAGGGTCAACAACAACAACTCTTCGCAGCAGGACGACGACATCGATGATATCTGATGTGATTGATCCAGGAAAAAAAAGGTCAATTTCTTTTTCTATTGTTTAGTTGTGTAACTACCTAGACCTTGCCCGGGCATGAATAGCGAATGAAACAGGATATAATGTCTACTTGATTACCAAAAACATGTTCCTCTATTGCGCCCCTATTTTATCATGACATTACCAACCATGTATATCTCTTGCGACGCTTCAACATGACCCCAAGCAATT
Organism: Fusarium vanettenii 77-13-4; assembly: GCF_000151355.1. Classification (NCBI taxonomy): domain Eukaryota; kingdom Fungi; phylum Ascomycota; class Sordariomycetes; order Hypocreales; family Nectriaceae; genus Fusarium; species Fusarium vanettenii. Next base: position 2,600,424 of record NW_003315881.1, read on the forward strand.
AGAACGCCTCCAAGCCTGCGGGTGTACCAAACCAATTACCCAGCTCCGATGACTCCTTATCCTTGTCGGCCGCAGTGAAAAAGTCTGTAACTCTACTCGTCTCGCCATCATCCTCTACCGGCCACTCAACCTTGACGCCATTCGCCTTCTCAAGCATATCCTTGGACGTCCCCCAACCAAACCGGCACTCGTGTCCCCATCCAAACAGCGGGTGCATGCTGTTCTTCATCCACCCGGTGCATCGCTTGTCAGACGAGTATCCAGATCCCCAGCCCATGCCGTTCTCGGTGAGCTCTCCCTTTGCGTCGGATAGCACTTCCAGTGTCGCGTCTCGGGTTACCTTGGCGCATACCGAAGCAGCACTGACGCATGCGAATAAACTGTCGGCCTTCTTTGTTACTGTGATTTTTGCCGTGGGGAAGAAGCGCTGGAGCTTGGCCTGGTGGGAAGCAGGGGGTCCGACAGTGTCGACGTAGATCTCCTGGACGTTGACGCCAGCGGCGTAGGCAGCCTTGATGAGATCGACGGTAGCATCCAGCGCCTGAGCGTTGAGGTTATAAGTCGTCGTAGGATGGAGCATGCCAGTGGTGATATCCCTCGCTGAGAGAGCCTTGATCGCCCACCCGCACTCGGTATGCAGGTCAGAACCAGGTGTGCAGAGGGTGCGCATGAGCTTGGATCGGACGGCAGCCGTGAGAACCTTGGAGTCGTCAAAGTGATGTGTGTCGCGGAGGAGAGAGTCCGAGATGGTCAGCGGGAGGAAGAAGACGCCGTAGACCATGGGGCCAAGGACGGGACCGCGACCGGCCTCATCGACGCCGAGGCAGCAAGGGACGGCCGAAGCGGGATCATCGGGGGAGGATGGGAGGAGAGAAGGCGGTACGACCACGTGAGTGAATGTGTCCCCGGCGAGAGCGGCTTCGGTGTGAACTGAGGGTGGGATATAGGTCAAAGAGGAGGGAGTGTTGTCGATGGGAGCGTCCACAGGGGCGTCCATTTGGACATCGTCGGTCGATGGTGAGTTTGTCATGATGGAGGGTCGAGTCGAATTTGTGAGTACCAAGGTTGGAATTATCGTATATCACAACTGATGCCAAGGTCAATTGGTGAATGGAGATGTGTGTTGGTCAAGTAGTTTATTTGAGTACTAGGCTATCATGATGAGGTTGGAGTTGAGTGAGACGCGTCGAGACGCGTTAAGCACCTTGACTCCACTCCATCGGTACGTACCTATAACCCACTAACATCGCTTCAATTCTATCACGTACAACATAATCCAATCTCATCGCTGTCTGCCTCCACGTCTTCCATGGCAAAGCTCATCTAATGTCAAATCATAAAAGGCGAACATTCCGCCGAGGGTTGTTCGCGCACCACTCGTCTACTCGGTCGGACCATGAAAAGAGCAGACCTACCCGCTCCCAGCCGTCGTCGCACGACGAGCGGACAACCAAGCAGATCCTCTTGCTCTCGACAGAGCCCAGATAAATGCATATCCATTCCGTTTCAAACTCCAACCCCCTCTGGGCCAGACTCGCCAGACCTGGGTTGAATAGAAAATCTACGATCGATGTATGTAGACTTGCAGGATCCCCAAGCAACGTCAAGTGAGAGCTCTCGGTGACGGCAACAGTAGCTGGTGGGAAAACCCATGTTTCTAACCGGACTGCCTTTGGGGTCTCAGAACGGTTGATTCCAGCTTGGGGAATCTCCAGGTATTCTGAAATGGTGAGAAGTTCTCCGTCGTCGGCTTCCAGGACAACAGATGCCACAGCACTGTTAAAGGCGGATATAGGTCTGTCTTTGTACAGATCAAGCTCACGATACTCGACCTCGCCGGACCAGTTCATCCATGACCAAGTCGGGAATATGCCTCTTGGCATGGGCAGCCCATCTAGGTCATAGCCCGCCCTTGCCTTGTGATTCCAAGCAAGCCCGGCCACAAAGGTCTCCTCCCGGGTCCTTTCTTCGTTACAATAGAAAGGAATGCCCCAGATCTGGTCGATCCTGTCCGGAATTACTTCAAACTTGCTGGCGATGCCATAGAATGCCTTGGGGGCGTCGGAAGGACGCATTAGTTCCCTGGCCGAGTATGCCTGAATCATTTCCAGGAATTGCACAAAAGCGGCATGTAAGCCTGGACGGTCAGGTTGGCCAAAGCGGTGCTTGTCGTTCCATCCCAGGATTCCAGGTCGCAATGTACGGTCGGATTCGCGCTTGTGTAGAGCATGTAGTTCATCCAGCGAGTTCTCAATTTGCTGGCAGTATTCCAAGTTGCTCCAATGGTCGTTCCTTTTTGGCACATTCGTGACACTCTCATGACAGTTCATACCATCGCATTCAAAGTACATTTGGTCGTTGGTGAAGACGAGGCAGCGGCGGCTCAGAATGCCTTCTTGGAAAGTCCACGCCCTTGTCGACCATTCTGACACTTGGATCGCGGAGTGAGGATGCCTCATGGTGGGCACTATTTCGATGTTGCCAATCTTGACAACTTGCTGTGGGATCCGTGGGCGGTATCCCGCTCCCACTCCTGGCAGCCCGTATTGCACATCGCTCCTGGCAGCAGCAATAATGGTCAGTTCTGCGTTGTGATATATCAGGTTCATCTGTTCCATTTGATGTTGTTTGGCTTCCTCGTGCTCCTAGTCGATGCAGCACAGATCCATCTAGAGATAACGGAACCCCAGCTTGATAGTAACCCGAATAGCATCAGCAAGGGTGTAGGGGAGCGAGGTTAGGTCACCGAATTCTGCGATGCCACCAAATCTGAAAGGCAACTCTTCCATCTGAGAGGAACCACATACGTAGCTCAGAGCGACGTAAGGGGCATGTTTCGGAGCTGAAATCACTTCAAGTGATTGATAGTCTATCAAGCGAAGCCCTGCAACTTCCCCACCAGTTTTTGAGCACAGGGACTCATGGTGATGTTGACAATAAGTAATCCATGATCTGGCCAGCAACTCGTCAAACTCTTGACTAACGATTCGGGCCGTGATACCCGGTGGCTCACGGCTATCGCTCCATCGAGCAACCAGGCACCCTTTGTTCTTTGCACCTTCTTCCAGGGCCTGTCGAATAGAAGGTAGAGGATGGACGTTGCTGCGTTGGAAACCTGATGGCGCGAGAGCCAACATGATGGAGTCATTGCCACAAGTAGCTGGCGTCCCATGACCGATAGTGTTGTAGCAGTGACGGAGAAAGCTCAATGCAACAAGCTCCTCACCGCCTTGTCTGTTGTTGAGTTTCTCTGTAAGCTCTGGAGAGTCTATGCGCGAGCCACACAACAGTCTGCACAGGGCACAAGGAGGATAGGCCGGCTGCTTCTGGTAATAGGTTCCAACGTTGGCAACTTTTATTCGAAGGTTGATCGATGGTGTAACTCCCCCAAGAACTGCTTCTAGTGGCAGGCTTGAGCAAGTAGCGCACAAATCGGAACTGGAATGCCTGATCTCTATGGTCGGAAACGAGCTGGGGTATTCGTCGTCAACCATGAAGAAATTTATGTCTGACGGAGGAGAGTGGTTTTCGGAAGGCTCTGACATGATGATAATAGCACAGATAATGAAGGCGTACTGGTGTTGAAAGAATGCCGTTGGTTGGCAAGTCTTGGAGAATCTCGAATGGAAACCAAGAGTTGGGACCCAGACACTGGTAAATTGTGATCACATGTTCCGACTTATACAGGGAGGCAGCAACGCGCAAGCATCCTAGAGGAAGGAACGAGACTTAAGGGGTGCGTAAAGGCAGGAGCCAGGGGGCCAAACTAAAACAACCTCATGAACGATCTAGATTGACCAAAACTCCACAAATCTGAAAGATGCATTGCTTAAATATCGTGTATTGATCTCCCTTTGGTGCGAGACAGATCATGCCTACTTGGTAAAGTCGTGCCTTTCCGAGAAGGACCAATGAATTGCATCCTCTCCCACTGAAAACTCCCCATCCTTCACAGAAACAGGCGTGTAGCCCAATGGCGCGGTAGTCTCAGAGCTATCTGACTCATCTTCAGATTCTCGAGACTCAAAGCTCGGCTCTGTGGTCGCCTCAGACAGCCGACCTGCTTTTGGCTCCTCCTCAGTCAGGGGACAGTACTTCCAGTCGACCCAATACTGATTCCCAGCGAGGACGTGTACAAACCACATTGCCAGGTTCACAGTCAAGTCTTTGTAACTGTCGATATCGCCTTGGTAGTGGTTCGCCCAGGGGATCGAGACGTACTCGAGGAGTCCATCATCCCTGAGGCTTTTTGTTAGTGCCTCCTGACTTTCAGCCGCTTTTTTCTCTAGTTTCGTCAGCTTGAAAACTTGCCAAATTTCGAGATTCCCAATACGAACTAGGAGATGCTGCCCGTGGCCTCACTCGGAAAATAAAGGCCTCGCCGCAGGTCAAGATGCATCCGTAACGACAGGCGTGGGTGACGCAGTAGGTGAAGGCTTGCCTTATCGGCATGCAATAGTTCTGCATGATCATTCCCTTCCTCACTTTCCCCTTGTTATTGAGGAAGCCGCTTCTGAAGAACTTTTCACTGCACCATTTCGTTGCCGGCTTATATTCCTTGGGGAACCTCTCCTTAGTCTTTGGGGAGGCATGCTCTTCTGGTGACAAGGCATGGTACACGGCGCCAGAGTCGGGTCTCAGCGCGGACAGGCGATGCTTCTTCGGCTTTTGCACGCGATTCGATTGGGAGCTGCGCCTCGGTGGTTGTCTACGCTTCCCCCGGCGGGCTGGCAAAGGTTCGGCGTCTTGCTTCTCGTGCTTTCTCTTCTTGGAGTTCCAAAGGCTCGGGTTGAATTGGTCTTGAACAGATATCAGAGCCATGTTGACAATTGACTCGTTCCATTTCACGATCAAGCTCGTTACCGAATCCTCTTCGGTGATAACGCAATCGAGCTTGGGGATGAGGGTTGGATATGCTGGCAGAGAGCGGCCGTTCTGGCGGGCCTCACGCAGCAGAGCACCCGCGAAGATGTCCTCCAGGGTCTCGAAGTTGAACTCGTCCCATGGTTGGAGTTCCTTGGGATAGAAATAGTGCGGCGAATGTGTAAGCGTCTTGTTAGCAGGCTCAATTTGAACAAGTTCGGGGTTCTTTGCAGTAAGGAGTTCAAAGATAGAGGTTGCCGGGGGACGAGATTCCATATCATGGAAGGGAAGAGGGAATATGGGAGGAGGGGTATAAATACTACGAGAGCGTACGACCTGTGGAATGTAGCACAGATCACATCGGTCAGTCGAGGTCCATTCCGAGACAGGGGGCTATTTAAAAGACGCAAATCGCAGACGAGGCTGTCGAGATACCCGGCGCTACCATCTGATTAGGAAGCCGAGCTGACCTGAGGCCCACGACACGGCATCACGGGTGCTGCGTGTTGGTGATGATAGCTGAATGAGACAGCATACACGCCCATGGTTGGCCGAGACCCCGCCGCTGAAGCGTCACGCCATGCACGTCGGATGCTCCCTAGTCTCCGAGAGGTGGGAGGAGCCGCTGGAGTCAAGCTCAAGCGATCATCAAGGGGGCACTACCATGAGGGCATTATCTTTGAGCTGTCCGGTTGGTGAGGCTATAGACACCTGTCCACACCTCAAGATGCCGAGGAAGCGTTCCCAAACACAGACCTCGTCCATCAACGACCTACCGCCTTGCGCGGGTCCGAAACTTCACCAGTTCCAGCATCATCGATCACCAATACAATGGATGGAGAGGCTAGACGACAGGGATGGCGGCGCCGGAACCGAGGGTTACGTGTTTCGGGTGATTATACGTAAGAAGCAATACGCTATCAAAGTAGTACGTACGACCCCGTTGTATAAACCGCAAGATTCTGACCTGAGCAGTTCAAGTTCTATGACCCCTGGAGCTCTGAGTACTACTGGGGTCCTCTCTTAGGTGAAGACACACCTCTAGAAACGGCGGCTTACTATACCGACCCCTTTTTCGCCGAGTGTCGAGCTTACGGTCGAATCGAAGGTGTCAGAAGGAGAGGCAAGTTGAAGGATGTGACAGTTCCTTGTCACGGTTACATGTTCCTGAAGAAGGCGGATGAGAGAGTATTGAAAAATCGAGGGATCGATCTTGGCCGAGACGATGTCGACATCGGCTTTCAGCAAACCGTCAAAGGTGGTTGTCGACCTAGAGCCATCGTCAAGGACTATGTGCCAGGAGACCCAGGGGTAAACGAAAAGAGTGCAAAAAGGATACTCAAAGGCATCAGAGAACTCAACAAGCTCAAGATCTACAACAAGGACATTCGGATAGACAACTTTCGAAACGGGCTGTTGGTCGACTTTGGTTCCTCGTGGACGGAACCACACGCTCTCATGGATGCGCTGGGTGCTCAGGACGTCAGTGATCACAGGGCTGCTGATCTGGCTTTGTTTGATGAGATGATTGAGGATGAAGAGATTGAGACGAAGGTGAGGGGGTTACCAAATCCAGAGTATTGCAGTAAGCTCCGGTCGTGGGATGATGATTAGTGGTGGAGTGTAAGTTGGTTGTTTAGTAGTGTATCTATTAGTGTCCTAATAATCAATGCCATTATGAATGGATCCATATGATTCCTCAAAGCTAGTTGCGTTTACGATATTAGAAATAGATGCTGTACAGACGAGAAAGTAATGAATTTCGAGGCTATTCTTGACACATGTCAAACTAGATGGTTTGAAAAACACGGGCTTTGTAACTGGCTCCGAATCAGCGAACCATGTCTGTTGTAGGCCTCGTGATTCTTCTGTCTATGAGAATAGCGCCTCTAGGTTTTATGTGTCATGACATACCATGGCTCTCGACATAGATTATCAATCGAATTTAATGTTGAACCTCTGGTGTGGATCCGGAGCCTTGGCCGCGATACTCTCGTCTAAGACGCTTCGAGAGAAAAGCAATGTTCAAATTGCTACTGATTACGTGCGTCAAGAATCTCCAACTACAATTACTTTCTAGTTTGTTTCTTTCAGATGGTTTCGAGGCGTTCGAGTACTTTATGCATGTTACCCTTCAAGCATGGACGGGTCTACTCGGCAAATCACAGGATGACTTCAGCCTAGAATTGAATCACAGATCACATCCAATGCCTAGACAAGATTCAAGAGTCCGTAGGCAATTGTACACTTGCATTGTTGTTGTCAAGTTGTTGTTCGGCGTATTAATCGTTGATTGGTGCGTTGTGGTGGTAATGGTACTACCTCGAGGTACCTGGCCCACTGTGCCAGTGTGTGGCATCCACTGGGCGAGCATTAACTGGGGACCCTCTAAACACGCCCCAAGCTCCCGGCCCATCTTCAACAACACCAACACCAACACCAACCGCGTCACCCGGCGCGTCTTGTATTTCTCGTCGCATCCCACTTTCGCCCTCGCACGCCAACATCGCGACCTACCAAACGACGCAGGCCCTCCAAGCCAAGGAATTTCGGGAAAGACCACAGACGACATTATAATCATGGCCCCCCGCGGTGGCCCCAGGCGCAGCGAGGCTGCCGAGCCGCAAGCTTTCCACCAGCTCGGTGTCCGTGGTCGGTGAGTTTGCGCCCGCGAATCTCGACATTTCCACCATGCGCGTCAATCTCAGATTTCTAACATGGAATTACCAGAAAAACTGGCGTGGAATTGATCGATACCGGAGAGCGCGACGAGTATGGCATGCAACCGCTGGATGACCTACTCTCCTCGCCAGAGAGGGGACCTTCCAGAGCCAATCAACAAGACGACGACGATGACGATGATGATCAATATGACGACGACCAAGGCAGCGAGGATATGGACATTGAGACGAGTGCGCCAGCTCTTGCCGTACACACACAAGCACCACCAGAGACTAACATGACCACAGGCGCAGGACCGGGCCCGCAAACCCTGCTTAAAGAGCGAAGCATGCCGTACCCTCTTCCTCGCAGTCGGTCACCCGTAAAGACGCAATTACTATCTCCTGCCCGAAGGAATCGAAACCTGGAACACCTCTCGTCACCTACGCGACGCTCCATTGCCGAAGAGCGTGATCCCACCGTAACGCGAAAACTCGACTTTGGAGCCAAGTCTGGACGCGCACGAGGTGGCGCGAATGGCATCAACGGCTCACTGCCTGAGGAGGACGAGGATGCAGATGAGACAGAGGACACCGACGAGCCTGAGCAGGAAGAAGAGGTGTCAGACAACATGGATCTTCTGGAGCAGTCTCTACAGATGGTCGAGGCTATGCATGGAGACTCACTGTCGCCCGAGCCTGAACCCGAGCACTCAGAACCCCCTTCAGAAGAAGACGAACCTCCCGTAAAGCAGCACGTCGCAGCTAAGAAGGGCCGGGGACGACCCCCAAGGCCCAAGCCTGTGCAACAACAACCGGAGGAACCAGTCGAGGAAGAATCTGCTGAGGAGGAGCCCGAGGAAGTTGTCGCGCCTGTAGCATCCAAGAGAGGAAGGAAACCAAACAAGCCTGCCCCTCAACCTAAGCAACCCAAAGCAGCCCCAGCATCAAGAAAACGAAGAGCAGAGCCGGAACCGGAGCCAGAAGATGTTGAACAACCTGAAGATGAGATCTCAGAGCCAGAGCCTGAAGAGAGCGCTCCTCAAGCCAAGAAACAGCGTACTGCCGCCGTCAAGCCTTCAAAACCTGCCGCCAAGGCAGCAGCATCAAAAGCTCCAGGCAGGCCCAAAGGAAGGCCACCACGCAGCAAAGCTCCAGCGGAGGAAGCTGGAGAGACTTCGTTCGCTGCTCTTCAGCGCGGTCCCCCAATGCCCAAGTCGCGCGGTCTGGTGTCTGTTCGTCACGACGCAGAAGAGGTTCGAACGACAAGATCTGGCCGTCACTCTTTCAAGCCTCTAGACTGGTGGAGAGGTGACAAGGTTGTCCAGGAGGAGGAAGAGTTTGACGGCGTGACGGGCAGGGATAAGTTTGTGCTGACCACCATCAAGGAGGTTATCCGCAAACCTCAAGAGGAGGCGCCCATTAAGAAGGCCAAGGGCCGTTCAAAGGGCAAGGCCAAGCGCGCTCCAGAGGTTGAACTTGAGGACTGGGAGCTCAACCCAGGCGTTGTCAATGGCGAAGTCATCCTGTGGGAACCGGAGCACGAGCTACACCCCCCGGCCGACGACGAGCCTGTTGAAGTCATGGAGGATCGTGTGGCGATAGCGGGTAACGCCATTCAGACTAAGGACATTCACGACACGACGTTCCGTTTCGCCAAGACGCTCACAACACCGTTTATGGGTGCTGGTATTGTCGATCTACCCCCGGGCTCTGATAAGCGCCCAAAGAACTCACGCAAGATGCACATGGTTTTCTTTCTGCATTCTGGAAAGGTGCTCGTCACCGTCAACGAAGCTTCGTTCCGGCTCTCCGCTGGAGGCATGTGGTTTGTACCAAGAGGTGTGTTGATCTTTTCATATTAAAGACTACTAGTGACTAACATACCATGCAGGAAACTACTACAGCATAACAAACGACTACGACAAGCCCGCGCGCATCTTCTTTTCCCAGGGATGTGAGGTGACGTCGCAACCAACAGAAGGAGAGCAGTCCCAGATGTCAGTAATGGCATGATTGTGTGCGAGACGGTGTTGTCACCCCTGGGAGGAGTTTCGTGTATATACTGGGACCTGCTGTCGTTGAACTAGACGACACAGGGAAAAGGAGTTTTTCTTGCTGGAGGCATCCCTCTTTTTTTTTTTGTTGGTAACCTCGGGACTTGCGGTTAAAGGTTTAAGGCCATTGTCGAATTATAGCCTCAAAGGGAGTTGTATCAGACAAAGAGGTCGACGTAACGATTTATGTGTTGTTAGGGCGGTTAGGTTGTATACCATTCATGAAACAGGGCAATTCAAGTCGAGGGCTTGTTGTAATGAATTTGCGGTCATGTTCAAGTTGGGCCGGTGACAAAAGAATAATGATTCATCTATGGCATGTGAATGGTGTAGATTAATGTTATCGAAAAGGGGATCCGACGATAACTTCACTCTAGAGACCGAATCTTGAACACACCAACTCGGGGATACTTCTTCACTATGCATGCACGTAGTACGTCAAACAAGTCACTATCAAAGATCCACACCATGGTTGAAAATGTTAACCTCGAGTTCATCTACTCTGGTAAAGTATAGCCAAGCTTATCAGCCCACTCAGACTTTAAATTGCAATCTCCAAAAAAGACAAAGCCGTACTCTAACTCGTAGAGACAAACTTGCTCCTAGGCGCCCAAGATACACACAAAACACTCATCAGGCTCCTTCCTGCCTATCCAAGGACAAAACATGTGCTCCGAAAACACCATGCAATGCGATGTCATGTAATAAGATGCTCAATAATCAATCAGTCTCAACTTCTTTCCAATATCACGACGACGGGCCTGTGCCTGTGCCGCCCGTTCCGAAGCCCGCGTCTCTGCAGTCGCCTCAAACTGCACGTGGCGAGCCTTGAGAGCTTGCAACAGCATGCCAGCATCAAAGAAACCATCTGGGAGTATTGTTAGTAACGATTGGTATCAAAGGACTTGGATTGAAAACTTACATCCACCCATCTCGTCATCCTCACTAAAGGTACTGCTCTCGTTGGTGGGAGACGTTGTACCAGTGGCAGAGCGGAGGCTGTCAACGGCGGTGATGGGGCGTCCACGGCTCTTAACTCGGCTGATGGGCTTGGGCCTCTCGACTTCGACCTCACGAGCACGGCTGGCCTTGCCGGTAGACATCTTGCGGTTGCTGATGCGCAGGATGCGACGGATCTCGAGGAGGTAGCTCTCGAGGGTGTCGACAAAACGCTTGGTCTGGCGATGCTTGCTGGCCACGCAGATGGCGAGTCCATCATCCTTGATAATGTATCCAATACCGAAACCATCACCAGAGGTAGGACCGAATCCGAACTGGCGAAGAGCAGGGTTTCCACAGTTGGAAGTAGAGATGATGGTGTTGTTCAACTTGTCCCATCCAGAGTCGGCAAACATGAGAGGCAGGGGGTTGTGATCTCGTGAACGAGAGTTACGAGAGGCGGTGCTGTATCCACGCTCGCGCGAGGAGGGCTTCAGCTCAACGCCATCTGTAGATGGGAATGAACCGTTGCTGACGGGCGATCCCACGTGGTCCGAGTACCCATCGGGGCTAGAGTAACCTGTGCTGTTCAAGTTACTGTCAAGGTCCTCATCCAGGCTCCTCTGCCACACAGAGAAGAGGGCATAGAGGTGGCGATCGCAACCCTCAGCCTTGGAGCACTGTCGGGTGTTGGCTGTGTGCTTCTGGCAAGCCTTCTTGAGAGCCTCGATCTTGGACTCGGCCGGGTTGTCAGCCCAGAAGGTCTGGACAAAGTCGACAACCTCAGGAGAGACAGTTCGGATGGCCTCGGTTCGGCCGTGCAAGAACATCTTGGTCATGGCCGGCTCGTAGGTGCACTCAACTCGGCCATACAGACCATAGTAAGCGGCCTGGAAAGCCATCTGGACAAAGGCATCGGGAGAGAAGCCCATCGAAGTGATGAAGTTCTTTCCGTAGTGACTAAAGTCCAAGGTCTGGAACTCGTTCTGCTCAATCAAGTCGGCCAACCTGGTCTCAGCAAATCGGACCGCGACGCTGAGCTCAGGGATCATGTCCCACTCGAGCTTCCGGGGGGTAACGCTGACATCGCCAAAGCTCTCAGGGTCGCGCTTGGAAGGATCCGGGCTGGATGAGGCCCAGAGCGAAGGGGACATGCCGTTGATGGTGCGGGCGAAACGGAGGATGGTGTCGGTATAAACGTCACTAGCGAACCGCAGAACCGTGTGACCGTCGACGCCCGTGTGCTCAAAGTTGATCCCGGCACTTCCGTTCTTGCAGACAATTATCTGGAGTTTGTCATACCATCGGTTGGTGCAAGTTCCGATCTGGACACCCTTCTCGATCTCACTGGTACCGCAAAGCATGTTCTGGCACAGAGCAGCGGCATCGGTAGGCTCCGTGTAGTCTAGGCAGAGGATGAAGAGGGCTGAGTCGACAATGCCGAGAGAGTCGGCGTTGTTGGAATCAGGCTCGCTGGTAAGGACGTCTCGAAGTCCAGACCAGACCTTGCGGTTCTCAGTGCTCAGAACGCCCAGGGCACCCTTGGCGGCATCCTGGATGGGGATTTGAGTGGCATCATCGATGATGGTCTGGAGGTTGATGGAAATGTCCTTCTCGGTCATGATGACATCCGAGTTGTCGTCCAAGACATCAAACCAGTAGAACTGGCCATGGCACATGACGACAATGTGCTTCGACTCAGGGTCCTGCTCGATCTGGCAACCGGCCTCGGTAGGGACTCGGGCAGTGCCGAAGAGTCGGGAAAACTGGTACATGCACAGGGGGGTGCCCTTGATCTTGTCTGGGGCAAGCTCCTCCTTGCGGACGGCTCGGACAAACTCGAGGGATGAGGCAACCAGGGATGCCGCTCGGGTGACCTGGTTGTTGCGAGCGGGGGTCGGATCATCTTCCAGGAGGAAGAAGGGGTTGAGGTTAAGAACAACGGGGTTATCGTAGTTCAGGTAGGAGTCATACCCTGTCAAATGTTAGTGATGATTTGAAAGAGTGAAAGAGCTAATACATACAAAACTGCTCAATGTAGCTAGTCTTTCCCTGGGCATAAGCCTTCAGCTTCTCCTGCAGCTCAGGGCCATCGCCCTTGAGGAACTCGTTCACAGCATGCTGGGTCTCTGCGTGTTCCCGGGCCGTCTGGAGGGGCTTAAGGGATTCGAGGTATCGCTTGCAGGTGGCGTCCAGCTCAGGGATGGGAAGCTTCGGGAGTTTGTCCTGGCCGGAGAAGGTGATGCCGCCCTCCTTCTTGGACTCGTTGTAGGTAGCCATGGGAACTCGCTTGTAGTCGCCGTTGAGTCTGGCGGACGAGTCACGTCGTTGTTGAGGAAGTTCGGGAATCTCAGGAACAGAACGGGGAACCGAGGCGTCGATGGGTGCCGACTTGGGAGTAGGCTCAGAGAGTCTCTCTCCAAGAGGCTGGGGAAGGGTAAAGGTGCGGACTTGAGTCATGGTGTCAGTTGTGAGGGTCGTAGGAGTCGATGAGAAAACGAAGTCTAAGCGTAAAGAGGTGACACGCTTGTGCTAACGTTGAGGCCGCGGAGAGCGGTGCGGTAAAAGTAGTGACAGTTTTCTTGTAGGAAATAGTCTGGCATTACACGATGGGCATTATAGTATTGGAGGAGATGGGTTGATGGGTAACAAGAGTCCAAAGGATCAACTCGAGAGGGCACAGGGCTCTGATATAAAGCAAACGGCCATGACCTCGCTGACTTAGACAAGAGTCAAGTGGACCCGCCACGCACCCTCCGCACGCCCTCCGCACTCAACTGGGGGTAGCCGAGCAAGAGGGATGGCTTCTGGGGGAGTGAGGGCAGGCAACGGCTGTGATAGGGCCAGCAGGCCTGTCAAGGCAAACGGTAGGTGATGAAACTCCTCCGCAGGTCCGACAGCCAGCAGTGCCGAACGAACGTGGGTGCAGGGAGTATCGAAGTAGAACGATCCAGGCACGGAGACTTACCGGGGACGGGACGGAGCCACAGCGCACAGCTATGCAGAAGGCGAGAAAACCCCGAGCAAGACGAGAGCCGGTAATAACAAGTTGATGCCGAGTCGGTGGGACGTTATCACTGGACAAAGCGTCTGAGGCAGGTTGCGACAGGGCAGGGGACTCGAGGCATGAAAAGAAGCACGAGGCTGGCCGGCTATGTACCTGGACAAACGGGTGGCATCCAAGAGCAGACAAGTAAGTACCTGGGAGAGCCAGGAACGGTTCTTCGCAACGTGTCGCTCGGGTTGGAGGGGCGCTGTGCCGTCACGGAAGGCTCCCGAGCAGTGGCCTTGCAGCAGTTAGAGGCCGTCTAAGCTGGAGGTTGTCTTCGGACGACGGGATGTTGGCAATAACGGTGCCAGACTCGGAGCCGTGACGGAGAGCAGAGGCAATCACCTAAGCCTGGACCGGGGACGGACAGGATCCACTCCCAAGACAAGTTGGAGGCCGAGGGGCGGCGTGTAACTGGCTGGATAGATGTGCTTCTCCAGCGTGTTGGCCAGCTTATGACGGAGAGTGTCCGGCCTGGGATGACGGTCTGAACGCTGAACCCCGAACCCCACGATTCAGCCTGTGATGAGGGGAAATCACCTGCGAGAGCATTACCGAAGTTGGGGTCTCGTCAGGTGGCAATTGCCATGTCTCTCTTCCCCTCTCTTGTGGCTGTTTGTGTCCTCCTGCTGCTGTGTGCACGCGCCCTCAAGATGCCCGGGGGGCAGTCGAGTGCCGCGGTCTAATGGTCTGATGTCTTTCATGTGCCGGCCAGAGTTTGAAAGGTTATCTGATCTGATGTGATGGACGTTCCTGGTGTCACTATGTTTGGGTGGGCGCGATGGTCGCTTGCGAATTCAAGACAGCTAGAGTGGGACTTGGAGAAGACCGGCCCCGGCATCATGGGTGGCAGTCGTCGCCTGGGCTGACGCTGGCCCATTCATACCTGGCCGATTAGTATCCAGGGATCGCAGACACTCTGGACCACATTTCGGTGCCGGTAACAAGTTTGACGATCCGGGGCGTGTTCTAGGCTAGAGTTGCTCGCGACCGGCATGGCCGACGCAAGCGGGAGAGCTCTACGCGGAGAGGCCTCAAAATCATGGCTTGTAGATTATTTCTCCGGGTTGCTTCTTGCTCGAGACAATTCCGCCGTGATACCGGTGCTATCCGAGACGGAATGAAGACTTTGATATCCTGTACGAGGATTATTCAAGAGGGTGTGATAACAATCAAGGGTGTGTGGCAAGGAGCCAAGCCGAGAGATGGCAAGGTCAGGCAGGGAACCGACAACAGCGCAGAGCTTTCAGATCTGACAGGTAATAACATTGCGGTACTGGTCTCCATGCTGCTGGGCAGTGTTCGCATTCCCGAGGGCCAACGGAGCCGGTCCTAGAGGGTGTGCCTTGCTGGACGGACAGCGAACGGCTGGGACGGCCGGCCACGGTCAGGGCCATTCTCGGTTCGGTCCAAAGGACGCCAGTGAAAAAAAGCTTCGATACCACAGCTTCATTTCGTCATGGCCGCGCCCCGAAACGTGGTTCCCGCAGTGGGGGAGCGGCGCCAAAAAAGCAGGCCGATGACGGGCACCACGGAAGAGAGCAGACAGTGTGTGTGGGTGGATTGAATCCTCTCAAGGTGACTGGACGGCGTGTCATTGAAGGCCTGCAGGAGTTGCTAGGTTGTTGGACGAACCCTCGAGGCCGAGACATTGTTCATGGGGAAATTTTTACTTCTTTTCTTGGATTCTGGCTCGACGAGGGCGCTCGTCCAGCGTGGCAATTGGGGGAAGGAAGATGGGGGATCCCGCGGGGTAACCCTGCCTTGCACCTTCCTGCTTGGACCTTGGACCTTGCACCCTGTTGTCGCCTCAAAACGGGCATCTCTCGGCATGAGCATTGTATCTGTAGAAGAATTTTCATTACTGGGGCTAGATTCTCTTGTTTGATCTTGAGGAAATTTGAATTTGCACCGCTATTTCAAGCGTGTACCAGCTGACGCTTGGATATCTTACACAGCTCGGCTTTCAACCGAGGTTTTGGGGCGATGTCAGGTGATGGGTCACGTGCCAAATGATGTAATTGTTTGATTCGAAGCCCCGGCGTTGATCCCCAGCCGTCCCGCCGAACTGGGCCCTTGTCCGGCTCTGCTGCTCCTCTTCCGGAGGCCCGGACTCGGCCCCGGTTCGATCCACACTCAGCAAAAGCCGGATGGTATGGGTCTGCTCCGGACAAGTGAACGGGGCCCACTATCATTACCTTGCACATAAGATCGCAGCCTCTCTAACTTCAGTTCCCAACCAACTTCGCTGACTCTTAACTAGTAATTGCTCCTTTCCTGCAAAGTATCAATCTTTCGTCGACCATAACTCCCTCATGCTCCCTTTGAGATTATCAGCAAGCTTCGTCAACACGCGAAATTCTCATGCACTATTTTACTGCATAGACACAAAACCATCTATCTGACCATATCCCAGTCTACCTAACATGATGACCGTGATAATAGATGATCTAGTGATGTGATCTTACGCGGCCAGAACTAGAAGATGAATATCATACGGATGCCGGCACGTTCTTCACTTGGGGAGGCCTCATCTACGTCGCAACGAGTAAGATCGCGTAGCTCCATGACAGGGAGATGGTGATGATTTCCATGAGTTGTCGTATATAGTTGAAATCTGCCCTGGGGATTTTTCCAGAATGAGCATCTCATTCGAGCTGTCAAAAGGACGCGCTAACTTATTTCGGAGTTCCATTCGAGAATTCGAGGCGCTATACCGTTTTCAGAAACCCATTCGAGGTCCACTTCTGCCTCGTTTCACAGCCCTACGAGCATAGCATCCTACACGGAACGGTCAATCCGACCGCATTACGACCCTGAAAAGAGGTCCCTGTGATTTTCCATTGGCTCAGATCTTTGTTTCTCTTCTAGAATAGGAAAAGCCATTCGAGATATATTCAAGAGTTACACCTCAGCCTCTCAGTAGCTCATGGATCTACTCAAGCTTCATTCAACAACCCACAACTTGGGGGTATTGTGGGACATTGATGATGAATCCGTGAACAAGGTTGTTCTCGAGTTTTATGATAAATACAGTTGTTTGACCTCACTTTTCCAAGTTCCATCTCAAATCCCATATCCAACTCTTCAACTGTCCAACACCCTTGTCTGCATCCTCTCACTCAACCTTCTTTGACTGATAACATTTCTCAACCTTGACTTCCGCCACACTATTAAAGTATCATGATCTCGTTAGTCAAAAAGTCCATTCGGTCACAGCGTAATAAAACGCCTACAACGCCACCGGCGCCACCCATGGAACTCCAGAAGACTCAACCTGAGACGACAAACAAACAACCACAATGCATTCACCGCGATGGATCTGAGCCCTCCAATGAGCCATGCTCAACTTGCGCTGCAGACGAGAAAGCCGCTACGAAATATCGATGGAAGATCATTCTTGGCCTAGTGGCACCCTTTGCCCTTCAAGCCCTCGACTCGACAATGTAAGCAGTCCTTCACTTGGCAACTCTACTAGTGTTAACGTCTTTCATAGTATCGCAAGCGCTCTCCCTTGGATTGCTCGCGACTTTGGTGAAATTTCACAACTAAACTGGATCGTCTCATCATTCAACCTTACATCAGCAGCCTTCATCCCCTTCTGGGCACAGATGGCTGATGTCTTTGGCCGAAACGCCTCCCTCGACGCAGCCGTCATCTTCATGCTGATCGGCAGCGCACTCTGCACAGGCGCTCCCACCAATGCTTTCCCAGTTCTTCTGCTTGGTCGAGGTTTCCAGGGTCTTGCAGCAGCTGGTCTGAATGTTATTGTTCGTACCATTCTGGCCGACAAGGTCTCACTCCAGGAGAACGCCAGGAATTGGGCCATCTTTGCGCTTGTGGGTGGCATCTCTTATGCAATTGGCCCTGTCATCGGTGGTACGTTACTCTTTCTTTTTTATTCGCATCAATTTGGAGATAGTTGGGACTAACATGGACTGTTAGGATATCTTACCAACGCGGACTGGAGATGGTGCTTTGCCATTAACCTTCCAATTGCCGTGGTGGCTCTTGTCATCATTTTCTTTCTCCTACGAAAAGAACTTCTCGGCCCTCAACCTATCGCTGAGCTCAACGAAACCACCGAAACCGGAAGAAGGACCAAGTTTATTGCCAGGCTCAAGACGGTGGATGTTGGTGGTCAGCTCCTGTTCATCTTTGGCTTTGGCCTCATCATCCTCGCCATGACTTGGGGTGGTGCAACCTACCCCTGGGGTTCGGCCGCTGTGATTGTCCCCCTCGTTCTTGGAGTTATCTGCACCGGCGTCTTTCTGTACTGGGAGTATCTCTTGGCTCCTGGAAACACCATGGCTGAGAAGCTCCCCTGGCAGCGGGCGATGATTCCCTGGGACTTGCTTTCTAACAGAGACATCGGGCTCCTTTTCTATTGCGAGTGTGCCACAGGAATGGGCATGTACGCAGTAAGTGCTTATCGTTCTTGGTATGCCGTACGTTTCTAACTTGGATAGGTGCTCTATTTCTGCAATATCTACTTCATTGCTGTTAGGGTATGTGGTTCTTGGCCCACGTTCGCGCAAGAAGCAAACTAACAATATCACAGGGTTACGAGCCCGACAAAGCCGGTGTACAGCTCCTGTACTTTGTTCCTGGACTGGGAGGTTTGTCCCCTCATGGTAACCCAACGCACTGAACATTCATTGCTGACACTCATATAGTTGGTGTTTACATCTGCTCTTTCATGTGCAACCGATGGCCCCGCATGACCTTTCCCTGCGTATTCCTGGGAACTCTTGTGGAAGCGATCGGTGTCGGCCTGCTTGGCTGGGCTATTTGGGCCGAGAAGCTTAGCACCATCTTTGGAATGATGGCACTTGTTGGCTGTGGTAGTGGTATGCGATTCATGGCCTCGCCACTTCATGGAATTGGCCTGTTCAAGAACCTTCGCGCTTCGGTCATCGGCTTGATGGCTGTTGCTGTTCCTTTCGGCGGCACTATTGGGTTAACCATCATGTCGACTGTCTTTAACAACACTTCTAGGATCGACTCGAGCAGCAGTGACTTTACAGAGGTCCAGTCGTCATCATCATCCAGCGAGCTCAAGGGACAGGCTATTCACGATGCCAAGATGGGCGTTGTGTGGGCATTCGTTGCCATTACCCCGTTTGTCGCACTTGTAAGTTTACACTCCTCCCGTTCCTTGACCGTTAGCTAACCTTCTCTCAGGCATTCCCATTCGCAGCCTGCCTTGGCAACGTCAAGCTTGGCCAGGGCCCTCCCAGCTCGGAGGGCCCAACAGACATCGTGGTTCAAGGCTCCTATCTTCTCAAGCTGCTTAGAGGTCAGGAGAAGTTTGGGGTTGAAAAGGCGGGATATAGACTTGAGAGTTCGCATGGCAGAGGGTGGTCAGGAAGCCCAGGCTCAGGAGAGCGGGGTGACCAGCAAGTCTAGATAGTACTATCGAGGGTAGTTGTTTTAACAGGTTGGATGGACATAGTATTTAGACAGCGATTTCTTTGACCACGACATTTCTCAAGCGCAAGATAGAATATACCCTTTGTTTGTTTAATGGTGTTCTGGAGCCTGCTTGGACAACCGTGAGACGTGTTATCACATGGGCGGTGACACCGATTATCAGGGTGCCGAGATCGGCGCCTCAGAGTCAACTCTGTATGAAAGAGATGGTTACAACATGTTGACACTTCCGTACTTATAACACGCATATATCTCCGGAATGCAGCTTATAACCTCTGAGATAGCAAGATTTCCTTAGATAAAGCAAAGAACACGGAGCGCCAAGTTCCGTCGGGCCGTCTATGTATTCCAGTGACAGCAAATGATTAGCTAGGACCAACTCCCGGCAATAATCGCATGACCTGACCTTGGGCCTTACGGGAAAACATGGATGCGAATGCGATGCGTCTATTTTATCTCAAACCCCCGCTAAAAACGTGAAGTTTCCCATCAGACCTGGCTTAAATATTGGTTTTCTACATTTTCTAGGCCAATTGAGTCACGTTACCCT
Organism: Fusarium vanettenii 77-13-4; assembly: GCF_000151355.1. Lineage (NCBI taxonomy): Eukaryota > Fungi > Ascomycota > Sordariomycetes > Hypocreales > Nectriaceae > Fusarium > Fusarium vanettenii. The sequence continues at coordinate 2,619,975 of NW_003315881.1, forward strand.
TCTCTTTAACCCGCCCAACATGAGGTACACGGAGGTTGACGAGGAGCAGAGCCCGAACCCCAGATTCTGGCTCGAGTTTCGCACTTTTGATGATGGCCTCTCGGAGCATCCACATGCCAAGAAGACATCGCCATCCTCGCTCACCGCATTTCCCCAGTTCACGCAGCTCCCTCCTGAGCTGCGCCTGAGGATATGGTCCTGCCTCATCCAGCCACGCATCGTCGTCGTCTGCTGTATGCAGCGCGATGAGCGCCTTGGTGAGAGAATTAAGGAGCTCGACTCGCGATCTCACGGCAGATCAGCACCGGTTCTCCTACACGTCAACCGCGAATCGCGATATCTCGCGCTGGAGCACTACGAGCTCACCTTTTCCTGGCGCATCTCCAAGCTCCTCTCGGACACGCCCGTTTCGGCACCCGCACGGGTCTGGTTCAACTTCGCGCTCGACGCCGTCTGGCTGGCGGGCGAGTTGGAGGCTTACGACTCGTACGGCTTCAACTCGCCCATGGTGTATTTCCTACGCCGCGAGGACACGCGAAGGGTACGGCATGTGGCCTGCATGCTGGCCGAGCTGGGTTATCCGCGCCAGGAGAGCGATCAGGTTTTTGGGTGTCTGTGGCACGTCGTTGATGGATTTCCTACCATTGAGAGGCTTCTACTGACGGTGGGCGAGGGTGATGACGAGGCTGTCAAGGGTAGTAAGCTGATGAGCCCGGACAATGTGATGCAGAAGATCTGGAGCGGGTGGCTGGGCGGATCGACAACCGAGACGAGTTCGCGGATGGCGCATAAGCAGATGATGATGATTCAGGAAGAGGACCTGTCGGGTTTTGTAGCAGATCTTTGAGGGACCAGACTTGGTTTGGGGCACGCTAGTCGGCTCATGAGGTGTGGGTTGCTTATTTTTGGTTACATGTTGAGCTCAAGCTATGGACATAGAGGAATTTCTTATTAAGACAGTTTGCGGCAGTGTATCAATGATGATCCTACATTGGCCTTACAAGCTGACGACCGCCGACTGATCCTGGTGACCAAGATATTGGCATTTCATAGATGTATACACATATTCGACGCTGGTGAAAGATGAATGTCCTCCTCTCAGAAGCTTGTCCTGGTGCAGAAATCACGGTGGCTCTTCTAGCCCAAGACTCAGACTGCCGCCCAAAGGGTTGGCAACATGGTGATACCATCAATACTCATTATCGGGGTTTTAAATTCAGCCGTCTATAAGGAGGGAAGGGAGTGATATATCTCATTATCCTACATGGGCACAGAAGTCAAACATCAGATATGGCGAATGTCGAGCAGCAGTCGTTGATGACACCAACCTTATTCACGTGAAGACTGGACTTGTCTTGCTAAGAGCTGACCATACCTATCCTATGAAAGTTTCCAGAAAACATCTCGTTGAATACGTTAGAAGGGTTAAACCAGGCGCTCAACCAATCAATTGGTGAGCGTTATCTAACTTCATCGCTGGCAACTGAGTGACGTTGAACAGAGGGGTGTCCCTTGAATGGAGAGACTCCCTCCCACCGGCCATCTCGATCTAACGCATGCTAGGGTTCATCGTGCATCAAAATGAGCAGACATGGAGAATGGGTTCCATGATGATGCATCATTCGTCCGTTAAATCTCGCCAAAAGCGGGCACTTGGGAAGCCTAGAAGCCTCCAGGTTGGTTCAGGGTAGGGTTGAAGCAGCTAAACAGGTTAACGATCCCGACCTCGTTTTGCGGACCATCACGACATCGGCCCCACCGGCAATCCAGTTACTTGGAGACGGCTTCAACCCACTTTGAGTACACGGCGATTGACGGATAGTAGAGATAAAGGCAGAAGTGCAATTGGGGCCACGAATTTGACTGCATCGAGTTGTCTACCTAGAGCCAATGGACGCCATCCAGCTGTATGGTACCTGGATCGTGGAGCTGGTGGTGGTGCCTTGAAAGGGAGGCGGCCGCCGCAGTGAAACCCAAAAAGTTACAAGCCAACCAACCCAGGACTGCCAAACCAACAAGCACAACAGACAGGCAGGGCCTCCATCTCGTCGAATCGATTGGATTGTCTGACTGTCGGTTGCCTGGACACTCAATTGGGCAGCAGCGAAAAACGCCGAATGGCTCCCAGGGTCGGCTACGCCACGCCTCAGCCCTGGAGCCCAAGTGGATGCCGTGGCAGCAACCCACAGAGAGCCATGGAAGCGCCACGAAGGTGAGGATGCGACGCTTCCCAGCACGGGTGAGGGAGAGGCAAGGAAAAGATGGCCAGAGAAGAGCATCGACGGGCGGACCCACCCCCAGGGATGATGGAATCAGGGGCCCAACGGGTCTCTAAAGATTAAACATGCATTTGTTGACGGTTCGAGTTGCAGTGAGGCACTGACCAAAGACGCCGATGGAAGCCTTCCATCAGCCTGATCGATATGGACTCCGTCCTGCAAGGATCCAGCCATGAGTGATTCGTACCCGTTTTTTTCAGTCTGACTTTCTTCTCGGGTGTGCCAGGCCGAGAGAGGACAGTCTCAGAATGGAAGCAGGAAATAGGTGTGCTGCATCTCAGAGTGCCTGGCTGCCTGCATGCCTGCATTTTCAAAGTAGCGGTAGCCAGCAGTTTAGGTTAGGTAGTTGGACAGCAAGGCATTCAAACCTGTTTCATCAAGGTCGTAAGATGGCCGATGTCAAGTTCCTTACTTTCCGGCCGGATGTCAAATTTGATAGCAGAAAATATCTGAATTTTCTTATTCATTGCCACAAAAGGTTGATCAATTATGACACTCGATGATGGCGGCGTAGTCTAAGCTGTCTACGGTGACTCTGCCTAAACCACAGGGAGAGAAGAGCGACAAAGAAAAAAAAATCAATGTAGCAGAGTCAGTCGAGGAGGGGCAGTCAATGAGGGAGCTCTCTGTCAGCCTGATGTCGTTGGTGGGGCAGAAGTAGCATGTACTTGAATCTGAACCTACCGCCCCATTGACGATCAGGTATTCGACACCTGGAGCTTGGCTGACCCTGGCTCGGATGCCCCGCGATGGAATTTTCGGGAGGGGAAGGTTTTTGGTGGTGGTTTTTGGAGGGGGATGACATCAACGAGCACAGACAGGCACAGGCAGGCACCGCGTACGAGCCAAACGGCCAACAGACGAAGCGGGAACAAACGAGAAGCGAGTGGACATGCTCGAATTGTACCCGGCGGCTTCAAGAATCTCCCAGAAGCAGCAAACCAGCGAGATCCCCATCCATTGTCCAGGAGACGCCGCCGCAAGTTCCCATTTTTTGGTGGGGCACAACAGATCTGCCAGGCGCTCGCAGCTGCTAGAGGGTTCCTCAAACGCCCCCTGCACGCCCCCCCCCCCCCCCACCACCCCCCCCCAGCAACGCCTAGCAGCGCCCCCCCCTGCACTCCCCAGAAGCGACGCACATCCACAGAAGCTCTGAGGAAGTGGGCTCCTTTGGAACAGCGCAGAACCGCATCGAACCTTGGCACCCGCCTTTATTTAGCACCTTTTGCGACTGCTGCACCGCAATCCGATTTTCTTCTCACAACAACACATCTCTCAGATACCCTCTCAAGCCTTCAAATACCTCCATCCCCCCCTTTGAAGCAACTGCGATTTCCTTTTCCTTTCTCCCCGCGTTCATCTCTCTTCTTTCGCACATCACACATCTTCACACACATCACACAAAATGGGTCCCGCCGTCGGTATCGATTTGGGTACCACGTACTCTTGCGTGGGTATCTTCCGTGAGGACCGGTAAGCTCTTTTCCCCATCATTTCTTCATCAGCAGCTTCTAACTATTATTCAGATGCGACATTATCGCCAACGACCAGGGTAACCGAACCACTCCCTCTTTCGTCGGTTTCACCGACACCGAGCGTCTGATCGGTGATGCCGCCAAGAACCAGGTTGCCATGAACCCCACGAACACTGTCTTCGATGCCAAGCGTTTGATCGGTCGCAAGTTCGCCGACCCTGAGGTCCAGGCCGACATGAAGCACTTCCCCTTCAAGATCATCGACAAGGGTGGCAAGCCTATCATCGAGGTTGAGTTCAAGGGCGAGCAGAAGACCTTCACCCCCGAGGAGATCTCCTCCATGGTTCTCACCAAGATGCGAGAGACCGCCGAGTCTTACCTCGGTGAGACCGTCAACAACGCTGTCGTCACCGTTCCTGCCTACTTCAACGACTCTCAGCGTCAGGCTACCAAGGATGCCGGTCTCATTGCTGGCCTCAACGTTCTCCGAATCATCAACGAGCCTACCGCCGCTGCCATTGCCTACGGTCTTGACAAGAAGATCGAGGGTGAGCGCAACGTCCTCATCTTCGATCTCGGTGGTGGTACCTTCGATGTTTCTCTCCTGACCATTGAGGAGGGTATCTTCGAGGTCAAGTCTACTGCCGGTGACACTCACTTGGGTGGTGAGGATTTCGACAACCGTCTGGTCAACCACTTCGTCAATGAGTTCAAGCGCAAGCACAAGGTTAGTAATTCCCTCTCCGTCATTCCCATTCTCTTTCCGAGGTTTTGCGATTTTCTCCATGGGTTCACTCCTTGGATTCAATCGTGAATCATTGTCCATTACCCCGCCCCCACCTTCCTTATGATGGACTTTGATCTCCTCACATCATCCTCGCATTCTCTGTCATGATTTGTCAAAACATACACTAACCCCCCTCACAGAAGGATCTCTCTACCAACGTCCGTGCTCTCCGACGTCTCCGAACCGCTTGCGAGCGTGCCAAGCGAACCCTTTCTTCTTCCGCTCAGACCTCCATCGAGATCGACTCTCTCTTCGAGGGTATTGATTTCTACACCTCCATCACCAGAGCCCGTTTCGAGGAGCTCTGCCAGGATCTCTTCCGATCCACCATCCAGCCCGTCGACCGTGTCCTCGGTGACGCCAAGATCGACAAGTCCCTTGTCCACGAGATCGTTCTCGTCGGTGGATCTACCCGTATCCCCCGTGTCCAGAAGCTCATCACCGACTACTTCAACGGAAAGGAGCCCAACAAGTCCATCAACCCCGATGAGGCTGTTGCCTACGGTGCCGCTGTCCAGGCCGCCATTCTGTCCGGTGACACTTCTTCCAAGGCCACCAACGAGATCCTGCTTCTCGATGTCGCCCCGCTTTCCCTCGGTATCGAGACTGCTGGTGGCATGATGACCAAGCTCATCCCCCGCAACACCACCATCCCCACCAAGAAGTCCGAGGTCTTCTCTACCTTCTCCGACAACCAGCCTGGTGTCCTCATCCAGGTCTACGAGGGTGAGCGCCAGCGCACCAAGGACAACAACCTTCTCGGCAAGTTCGAGCTCACCGGTATCCCCCCTGCCCCCCGTGGTGTTCCCCAGATTGAGGTCACTTTCGATCTTGATGCCAACGGTATCATGAACGTCTCTGCCGTCGAGAAGGGCACCGGCAAGTCCAACAAGATTGTCATCACCAACGACAAGGGCCGTCTCTCCAAGGAGGACATCGAGCGCATGCTTTCGGATGCCGAGAAGTACAAGGAGGAGGATGAGGCTGAGGGCCGCCGTGTCGCTGCCAAGAACGGTCTTGAGTCCTACGCTTACTCTCTCCGCAACACTCTCTCCGACCCCAAGGTCGAGGAGAAGATTGAGGCTGGCGACAAGGACAAGCTCAAGACCGAGATTGACAAGGTCGTTGAGTGGCTCGACGACAACCAGCAGGCTACTCGTGAGGAGTACGAGGAGCACCAGAAGGAGCTTGAGGGTATTGCCAACCCCATCATGATGAAGTTCTACGGCTCCGGCGGCGAGGGTGGCATGCCCGGTGGCATGCCCGGCGCTGGCGGTCCCGGTGGCTTCCCTGGTGCTGGTGGCCCTGGTGGTGCCCCTGGCCACGGTGGCGATGACGGTCCTACCGTCGAGGAGGTCGACTAAATTCTTTGATACCCCAACAACATCAGTCTCGACTTCTAGAATGGTCAAGCATCCAGGAGTGCGATGCGGGAGGCTAGGGGTCATCGAGGGATGATGCGATGATTAGATTTCTGCCTTTGTTTTTCTGCATTTCACGGTTATGAACAGGGAAAAGCTCGGTGGTTTACCCAGGACTGTACTTTAATGAATCGATGAATTAAGACATTCATGAATGTTTTTTTCTCTTGAACAATGTGATGTGATGTTTCAACTTCCATGTCTGAATATCTTACTCCAAAGTTGGGTACTGACTAAACGATCCAAGGCCTTGGCCTTTGTTGTGAATTATTGTCATGGTAGAGGTCCTTGAGAGGACGCAAAGCTTTGCTTTATGACTTTTTGACCCGCGTGAAGTCATCGACATAGGAGCTGGAGATGGTTGGATATAGTGGATTGTGTAGTCATGACCCTGTGATCGTAATGTCTGTCCCATAGTGGGATGTCCTAGTATACAGTAAATCCCCCTCATGTTCTCATTCCAAATAGTAATAACAATAATCGAATCCCAAGTCAACTGTTGCGACTGAACCATTATTCAATGGGCTGGTTGAACGTTGAACCTTCAGGAACCCTTTCTTCCCGACTCTCCCACACATCCTCACTGCTAGGCTTGCCCGGACCGTACTTAACAAACTCCTTTGCGCGGTAGTGCTCCCGGATGGCCTTCTCGCGCATCTCGGGGGAGTAACCCTTTGTACGCATGCAGAACCAAAAGTCGTCCCAGTGCTCGCTGCAAGAGCGCATCTCGCCGTAGCGATAGACGGCGTTCCACTGGCCACCCATCGAGTTGCAGGCCCAGGCCTGGTCAAAGGCTTGTCGGCATGACATGTCGGTCGGGAGGAGGGCTTCGGAGAGGGTGCCGAGGGGTGGTATGTCGGAAGGTGTTGGGGTTGTGGCTCTTGTTGATTTCTTGAGGGTGAGCCATGATGGTAATGACGAAGATTGTTGGTCTTTTTGTGAGGCGGGTTCGGGTTTGGCGTTCTTTTCCGACTCGAAGAGGTCGATGAACTTTTGGATCTCGGGGTCTGTGGTGGTGGATGTCGAGGTTGAGGGTGGAGGTTGTTGTGAAGGTGTTGAGGTGGGAGGTGCTTCTTCAGAGAGTGTGGACGGCTTGTCCTTGTTGGACGAAGACCATAGCCAACCCATGGCGACGGATGTGTGTGTAGATGTGAAGTAGGTTGCTTCGGTCGATGTCGTTGGATATCAGAATAGGGACAGTCGAGGAGGGATTTCACGTCGCAACTGTATCGTGTCGTGCCAATCAAAAAGGTCTCGTCGCGTGGTTACCGTAGGTATAGTTGCTCAGCGGGGTTGGAATCAGCGCCCTCCTTGTGTCTCTCGTCCGTGTCGTCTTGCGCTCGTGATGCTCATTGGATTTTTCGCGGTGGTCAAGATGCGCAGGTTGTGTCGGGAAAATGGATTTGCCGAGTTGCCGAGAGACAATGCTTGCTGCTCAAAAGGTTGACGCTTGGGATGTGATTTGAAGGGAGAGCAATTGAAGTGTATTTTGATTTGGAGTGATTAACATTTGGCGAGGAGCTTGAGTACCTAATTTTGATCTTTCCGCCATGTTTGTTAGGTGAATAGTTCGCGTTGACGTCCGTGGATGATGGAGTTCCATTAGAGTGTGCTGGGGTGTTGCGATTATGTGTACGTGATAAAACAAGATTGATATGTATTGATATTCTTAAGTATTCTTCTCTTGTTATTCTCTCTATGTATATATATTTATGAAAAGTCATGTTTTTTTAAGAGGTTTGGATGCTTTGCTGTTTCAATGTCGTGTCCATGTCCTGACCAGCGTGCTTGGACAACTAACATCCCTTGACGCAAGCCAAAGATTTGACAATAACTATACTCTCAAGAGCCCAGCTGATTCATAAAATATCGAACACGTCTCATCGAGTCGATAGTAATGGGTCGATAATCTTCCTTTTATATCCCAGATAGAGAGCTCTGTATCATAACTCGAGATGGCCTGTTGATTCAATTGAGATGAGTGCGCTCAACTACAAATAGCAATAGCCTGACTTCACAAATCCTGTTGTCGAGTATCATGACGGCTCCAAAGAGGGCATCAGACATAATTTACAAAACCCATCAAAACTCCTCGCTCAAGACCTTCTTCAACTCAGTCATCTCCCTATCCCACTTGGCAATCTTGGCCTGGCTATCCTCGAGCTTGCGGAGCAGGAAAGTGATGCGTCCAGCTGTCTCGCCTGTCTGCCGGGGGAGGCTACCGAGCAGCACCAGCTCATTCTCGACCTTGTCAATGGATCGAGCCTCAGCCTTGGACGAGTCGTTGAGGATGTCGTAGTCCATCTTGGCCTTGAGCACACGATCGTGGAGAAGCACTGAAAAGGCGGCTTGGTGGAGAGGCTTGCCAGCCGTGATGGTCATCGGTCGGCCCTGATAAGATTGAACAGCAATGAGCTCCGAGCTGGCTAAGCTGTCGATAGCCGCATCTGCGTCGGTTGCACCCGCTGCTGCGGCCGAGGCAAAAGGCGCCGAGAGGAGAATCTGGTTGTACCGTAGGTTCGGGTTCTGGGCAAGGGACTTGATGAGATGCCATGCCTGCTGGGAAGAAAACTTCTTGCCCTCAATGTCAGAGGGTTTGCCCAGGAGGAACATGCGAACAATATCAGTGGCAGTCTCGGAGACAATCTCATCCATCGCCTCCTTGGGGGATTGGCCAGTTCGGAGACGACGTGCCAGGAACTCCAAGTCAGTGAGTCGGCCACCGAGGGTGTCGATACACTGGTCGAGCTCCAGCATGTTCAAGCGTGGCATCGGGCGCTTCTCAGCATCATCGCCGTCTTCCTGGCGCACCTTCTCCTCAGCAGCGATCTGGTCCTTGAGGCGGCTGAGAACAAAGTTCTTGGCAACATCGGGGGCGAGGTCACCAAAAGAGACTGTACGGAAGAGTCGATCAGGCAAGGCCTTAGCTAGGGGCTTCGAGTAGGCTGAGTCGGTGGTCAGGAAGATGACATGAGCGACGTTGTTCTGAACCACGGTTGCTGCCCATTCGGCGATCTTGTCGTAAATGATACTGTTCTCCTCGCCCTTGTGGAGAAAGTTGTCGACGACAATGACAGGTCTGCGCTCAGGGTGAGCCTCGAGCCAAGCATCCTCTGAGAGTTTGGCATCGGTATCCTTCTTGTCGCGAGATGAAACGGCGACATCCTTGAGGGCGCCAGTTGTCGTCTGCAAAATCTTGTTGAGCTGAGACTCGAGAGTTTCCGAAAAGCCTGCCTTGACACCCGTGGTGCTTTGCACGGCGAGATCAATCATGCTGCTCATGCTATTGGCCCAGGAAAAGACAGGACGATAGCCAACAGCAGCAGCCAGCCGCTTGATGGTGCCAGCTTCGCCTCTGGCCTCAACGATTCGCCTGCAGTCCAGTTTGAGCACGTTCTTGCGACCTTCCAGAGCCTGTTCCATGACCATTTCGACCTTGCCCGAGCCCTTGGGCCCAGTGACGACGATGAATGTGTCGGATGTCTCATCAAGCCAGCCATGAACCTTTTCAATCGCATCACGTCGATGATTCCAAACCTCACTCAGATCGTCATTGCTCTTCTTTTTGCCTGTCAACCCAAAGTTGCCAGTCTGCTTCTTAAACCACTTGTAAATCTTGGAGTCCTTGAATTCCAGTGAGTGCTGAACATGGAGCTTGATGAAGAACTCGCGAATAGGGTCGAAAATGAGAACCGAGAGACCGGCAACCAGGGCAGCGATGACGGGGATGACGATACGGGGATGGCTAGTCAGCCAGTTCCAGATGCTGTGCGCCTTGACGCGCTTCTCAAAAGACAATCGAAGCTTGGTACCGCTATTTCCGCCTCCAAGAGCCTCGCTCACAATGAAGCCATGCATACAGTTGCGAGCCATGATGGCATCCCTTGTCACGGGGAACCCAAGATGGGCATACCGAGGTATGACCTTGGAGTCGGTAGGCTGAGGTATAATGTCTGCGATCTTGCCGTACTTGCGGAACAGGGTGTAAAGCGTCTCTTCTGGGAGTTCTTCAGGGGCTGTTCCAGGTGTCGGAGGAACAAATTCGACCTTGACGAGGTTTGATGGAAAGCGATACAGGTCCTCGAGCCATGGAGTGCCCTGAACAAGGCGGGCGTTGACAGGGCGAAAGAGGCTGAACCAAGGCTTAATAGGCCTCTCCTTGAGGCTTTTGGCCAACTGAGCTATTAGGAAAGTGCGTATTAGCTGGTGGTACAAACAAAAGCTCGCTTTTTGACACCCGTACCTTCAATCTCTGCAGGGTCTATGTTGGCATCGTGACTGAACTTGACATATGCGCCTCCATCTTTTAGCCGTGGCAGAATTTCTGTCACCTTGATCGGTAGGTCTTCCGGTATGGCTGTCCTGACCAGGCGGATTGGGTCCAAGATACCCAGAGAAGAGGACTCGAAACGCTTGAGCAGGTCGGTGACTTCGCCGTCCGTCTTGTAAGGGCGGCTTAGCACACTGCTGAGTTTGAGTGGAAAGATGTCTGCAAGAGTCAGCGAACGGCCAATTGATCTAACCCATCATATATAGGCCTATATCAGGAAGAATCATACTGTCGAAGAAGAGAATGGACTCGTTGGAGTGGGTGATGATATGCCCACTCTTATCAGCCCCCTCTTCTGAAGCATGTGGAGGAGGCACAGCAGCCGCATCCGGGCTCACTGTCGTGCTCTCCCAAACACGACTGACGGGTCGCCGTATCACATTCTGGTCAAAATGTCGGAAATGCGACGCTGCCGCGAGACCAAGGCCGAGCGATCGTGGTGAGGATGGAAGCGACCGGCGCGTAGCAAGGAGCGCGGCCGTTGCAAGGCCGCCTCGACTAGGAATCATGACGATTGAGACCCAGAAGCGCGCATGCTGGTGAAGGGAATATGGAGAGAGAAAGAGGGAGAGGTGACAATGTCTCCAAGCAAAGAAACGCGACTGGTTTTGGTGGAGGCTTGCTGGTAGACCAGACCCGGAAAGAGCTTTCGCAGTTGTTAGCTTCGACCTCGGCTGCCGATGAGGTCATTGTCGATAATCGAGAAAATCACCCCACTAAGCCGATCTAGCTCTGTTATAGGGCTATTCTTAATAGGCTTTTATTATAAAATTCTTTATTAATTATTTTAGATATAAATATTAATAAAAGCACTCTAAACTATATAGTATTATTATTTTTTTATAAATTAAGTTTAAAAAAAACTATTAATTTTTTTTTAATATTTTTCCTAAGGTAAGATTATCTATCCTATCGCAAGATAGATGGATATAATTGTATGAAAAGAACAAGATCTAGTTCTTAAACTCTAATCCTTTCTCTGCCAACTCCTTCTCAAACGTTTCCTGCTTGGTAATAATATGCGTGCCCGCAGCCAGGCCAACAAGACCTTCCATGTTGTACACGGCCTCCATTGGCACATCCCGAACACAGACCTCATGGGCTTCCTTGGTGCCTCCGCAAAAGACCTCGACGATATTGCCATTGCCATACTTGTCACTCTGGATACCATCCATGGCAACATCAATCAGCTCATCTACCGTGAGCATAAGGTCGTCTGCCTGTACCCTCTCGCGACTGTAGGGGGCGTGAAAGATAGGAGTCTGGTTGGCAAGTTAGTCAGTCACTGTAGTCGTATCAAAACGAAGTCAGACATACATCAACAACACCAGGGCAAATGGCGGTATTTCGGATACCCGCAATCCTGTTCAGCGAACCCAAGGATTTGCAGATGCTGACGACAGCAGCTTTGCTCGAGTAGTAGAAAGGGGTCAGAAGCCCGTGGATGTAACCGGCCATGCTAGCAAGCCAGAGAATGTTGCCCTGAAGGTGTCGGTTCTCGGGCCGTAGCCAGTACTCAACAGCGATCTGTGCCAGCCTCACTGGTGCTATGGTGTTGACGGCATATGTCTTGTACATGCCGACTTGAGCGTCGGCAGGATCCTGGGCGAGAGGCGAGATGCCAGGCGGGTTCCAGAAGTCGCTAAAGGGAGGCTCATATAGTCCAGCCCCATTCACCAGCAGGTTGACATGGCCGAATGTCTTCAATGCAGTCTCCCACAACGAGTTGATCTGGGACCAATCGCAGAGATCAGTCTGATGGAAGATGGCAGATGCGCCGCCAGCTTCGGCCGGGGGGTGCGGGTAGCTGTCGAGAGTCTCCTGAGCTTCGGGACGCAGCTTCAGATCTGCCATTACGACAGAGCAGCCTGACTCGAGAAGCCTCTTGCTCAGGGCATGGCTGAGGCCTGGCCATGATCAGCGATTGACGATGGAGATGGCACGAAAGGGACTCACCTGACCCGGCTCCGGTAACGAGCGCGACCTTGCCCTTGACTTCCCAGGTGGTCATGTTTGCCAAATAAAAAGTAAGCAACTATGGGTTTGTTTGAGAATGACGAGTCACGGTAGCAATGAACAAAGAGCTGATGCAAGACATGGGACAGGAAGGGGTCGTCAGGGTTGTTAAATAAACACTACAAGGAAGACGACAAGGCGTGACAAACCGTTGCAAACGGTGTCTTGCCATTTGGGATCCCAGAGATATGCGATTAACACGTTGCTTCCCCTGAACCTAGCCAAGTCGTCGTACTCACCGCAACGCGAGTGCTACGCTGGCCCTCAGGGATGGCGATCCTTGGGATGAGTAGTTCGCCGTTCGAACGCCGTTCGAGCGTTGGGCAGTCGTGGCGTTGGAATCACTCACTACCTTGAGGATGAAGCAGCGAGTACAAGAACGGTTCTCACCTACTTTCCCTTGGGAAGTGAAGTCAAGTGTACGCTAGCCGGGTGTATAATTCGGAAAGCGAGTCCTGTAGCTGAGAAATCATGGATTCTCCACGACAGTCCTGAAGCTGGCTCGGGGCCTTAAGAAGCCCGGCGATGACAAGGGTATGAGACCGGAAGTACGGATGTGCAGGGTGTTGTACTGCCGGAGCCACGAGTTGCAAGGGGTTTACATGTTGAACGGTGGGACTTCTTGGCACTATAATTGGCTGGGAGACTACTCGACACAACGGGCAGCCTATGAGAGTCATGAGAGCTATGAAAGCTATGAGAGCTGAGAGGTATCCCTGACAAGAGGCTGCCAGAGAACACACCACTTCCTTAGCGAAACCTCTGTGGCAAGGCAAAGCATCCTGTTCAACATTTAAACCCCCTGCGTCCCAGCCCGTTGTGTTGGACGAACCACCCTGTGCAGGGTCCAGGGATAAACATCCGATAGGTTTGGAAAGGATTCTGTATTAAAACGATCAGCATGACATTGTACCCAAAGTGGGAAATCACAATCCTTACCTGGAGACATTGATGAAAGAACGGGACCAGGTGTAGGCGAGGTCCATGATGAATGATACAGTAGAACAGCCTTGGGCATCCTCGCAACGCGTGCCCTATGAATAACACAGTATCCGCCCGAGTTTGTGAGAATCGATCGGCATCCCAATGAAACGCTTATATCCCAGGGTCCTGATCCTACAAACAAATTCAGTCTCTATTAAAGAATCTCAGCCCATTGTGTCGACACTACCGACAAAATGCCCCCTAACTTTGCAATTCCGACAGACAGACGTCTTGACTGATTCTCTGAACGACAACCACCAACATCATGGACGATCCGGAGGTAGTGTGGCATGCGCTCAGCCCTGATGGCCTCGCCGCCGGCATTCTGGCCGTCACCATCTTCTTCTCCATTACCACCACGATCATGCTCCTGTTGAGGGCTTACGTTCGAACTATTCACAGACTGAACGGTCCGGAGGATTACTTGATGTACATTGGAGGAGTGAGCAACACCACACGGAATACATGGACGGTTGTTTGTTTGCTGACCTTGGTTCGGTCCTGCAGGTGCTCAATTTGGGGCATAATGCTGTTGTCATGTATGCATGCTTCACAGGCTTAGGGACCCGCGACGCAAAGCTCAACCTCCCTATCATGGTGGAGGGCGCAAAGGTAACTACACTGATCCATTAATACCACAGATGATCTGGCTAACACGAGTCTTTCGACAGGCCGTCACCGTTTGGCAATTGCTCTACATCATCTCCTCCCCCTTTATCAAGGTCAGCATCTGCGCCAACCTGATCCGAGTTGCCATGAAACGTCGATATACAATCCCGCTACAGGCCATGTCAGGTCTGGCCATAGCCATGTCAGTCATGGCATTCATCGTTGTCTTCATCCAGTGTCGCCCATTTGCGGCCTCCTGGACAGGACAAGGCAAGTGTATCACTGTCGACGTAATCATCATCCCAACCTACGTCTTCTCGGCTGCAAATATCCTCGTGGACTGGGTCGTGTCCATTCTGCCAGCATTCATCGTCTGGAATCTCCAGCTCCGCAGGAAGTTGAAGCTGCTATCGTTCGGAATCCTGGGAGTGGGTGTACTGTAGGATCCCCCGCAGTGCGTACCTAGACAAGGTTGTACATACTGACTGACGTCGCCAACAGAGCTTCCATTGCCACAATCATACGAATGCCTTATATCCCTAGCTACGCGGCAACGTCTGACAAGCTTTGTAAGTGCAGTCACGCTGACCAACCGTCAAACGACAACACTGACATTTTACAGACAAGATTGGCTTCATCATCCTCTGGACCGTCGTAGAGCTCAGCCTCGGAATCCTAGCCGGCTCTCTCCCCTCCCTCCGCAAATTCTTCAAGAGTCTTTCGAAAGACCAAAGCACAGGGGAGCACGGAAACATGTACGGATCCGATCTTGTCACGATAGGGGGTGGAAATGGCGCGAAACCACAACGCTCAGCTGCATACGAACTGAACACGAATGTGGTTGGGAGGAAGAGTGAATCAGGGGATGGCAACAGTGACGGTGTGACCGATAGGGATAATGACAGTACTAGCCGTATTATTCATGTCACGCGGAATGTCACTCAAACTAGAGAATGGGAGCGATTAAGTTGAGAGCAGAGGAGGAGCAAATTAGACACATTCAAGGGAGCTATCCCAACAAGGGCGCGTCGATCCCCAGAGTTTCAGTTGGTGATGTCGTCGTCTAGTATCCATCTCTTGAGCCGATCCAAGTCAGAAAGAAGAATATGTTGATTATACTCCTCATCAAGGTAGAACTGCGTCGTGGTCACTGAGATATACTATCACAAGGGGTGAGGTTGCCTTGGAGTTGTTGGGCAGAGGGTTATGGTCAGTGTACATGATAATATCCATGTAGATAGACATAAGTAAAAGTACTTTTAAAAAATACAAATATTACTCCAAGGTTTTAAAAACTGAAATTTAGATCATAAACTAGGCCAAGCTAACTATCAAAGAGGAATTAACACTCTTTCCATACCAGCTTTATTATAACCCCGTGATAGGTGTCATAGACTTGATGTTTCTCAACTTAACCCCCTGATAACAATTCCTTGCTCTGGATCCCTTCCCTTTGCAGCCGTTCCTAAACAGGGACAGGCTCGTCTCACAACTGCAGTACATCTTCACGGGTTCAAGCTAATGGATGCCATGTCAACCATAATCTTGTCATGATATGTGCAGTTCATGATATCAAACATGGATATTCTAAGCTACGTAGATATGTCATCAAGGCCTCTTTGACCCCTAGTTCATCCATTCGTCCAATCTCATCTTTTGATCAACTACGACCCCTAGCCTGAACGTGGCCGTTTCGTTGAAAATCAAGCAAAACCACCTCTATTCAACTCCAGACGATGATGCAAATACCCATTCCCAATCCCAAACGCCGACCACCCTTCCGAAATAACACTCAGAGTGTTTGCCAAAATCCTATGCCAGTTCCTGAGCTTTTGGCTTGACAGACTCGCCACCTGCTTCGGCGATGACAGGTTTACCACCAGCCTCAGCAATTACTGGTTCACCATCAACCTCAGGGATGATGGGTTTACCCCCAGCTTCTTGGAAGACAGGCGGCAGATATCCAGGAACTAGTAACCGCTGGTCAGGGTGTAATTGCTGTCCAGGAGGCGGTACTTGATGGTAGGAAGGGCTGGGGCTCGGCGAGGCGTAGGAGAGGCGAGGATCGTAAGGAGCATTAGGGTCGGTGTGGTAGGCGGGATACTGCTGGCCACCCAATGCGTAGGGATTCTTGTTATCGTAGTGCGCGGCTGCGCCCTGGGGTATCTGGTTGTAACCTCCAAGGCCTTGGAGCCGCTGGGCGAGAGTCGGTTGGTAACCAGGAGGGTTCGGGGGTTGCCTTTTACTTCTTTGGCGTAGAATAAACCAGAGAAGGATGCCAGCGAGACCAATGGCACCAACACCGCCCACAACGCCACCGACAATTGCTCCCACATTTACCTCCTTATCGTCCTTGCTGTCCGAGTCGGCATCACTAGTAACCGTGGCGGCGGGCTTGTCGGTGCCGGTAGAACCAAAAAAGGTGCTTGAAGGATCGGTCAGGACGAGCTTGCTGTAGGTGACTTTGGTTTTCTGCGAATTGTAGGTGGTCTCGGCCTTGAGGGGACTTGAGAAATTTTTACTGTTACACCAGTAATCTTGAATGCCGCCATCAAATGTGATGGTATTGCAGTAAGGGTTCTCAGTCTCGGTGCTAGATCATCAGTCAGTTCAGTATAACTCAGAAGAACCATGCGAGAGCGTCATACCACTTCAGAGTGAACTCGTCAACAGCACAGCCATCGTCACATTTACTCGAACTGTAAAACTCCTCATAATTGACACAGCTCGCCCGAGTCGCGCAACCGTCCTCATTACAACAAGCAATGGCGCCAGAACGACTCCCCTCGGGAGTGATGAAGATGCAAGGCCTATCCGTGTCATCGCAGACAAACGGAGCACCGAGTCGACCGGAAATGTAGCCACAGGTGGCATCGGGGGCGACGAGAACAGTCTTGGGATCGTCTTGGTTGGCTCGTCGGAAGAATTCATGAAGTTGCGGAGGAGTCGTGGGCGCTGGGCTCACGCCGTCCAACGCGAGAGCGACTATGCTGGTAGGCTCTGGGTAAGCTAGATGCCTGGCATTGGCGGTGACCGACAAAGCCACAACAGCGGCAGCCAATTCAGAAGCCTTCATGGTTGCTGAGTTTGGCTTGAATTCTGCTCTCGACAAGCAGTCAAGCAGACCAAGAAGAACTAGGCGGAGGAACTGGAAGAAACGGGGCTGGGGCAATGGCCGCCAGCAGGCATGGCAGAGTTATAGCAGGACATTCTCCACATTAAGTCGTCACTGCTCGACCTTCGAGCTAATTAAAGTGATGAGAGATTCCCAGGTTCCATCTGTACCGATGCAGACACCGGGGTAAGCAGTAGAGTGGGCCAGGCATAGCTGTGCGGTTGGCGAGGGTTTCCGGGAAGCTCAATGGACAGAAACACCCGGTTCCCCTGGTCGTTTTTGGGCTCGAGAACGCAAGGTCAGGGTCAGCCTGCCTCGACGGGTGAGAACTTTTGGTGCCAGCTCGAGGAGACGTGATCCCACAGTGTGGCTAGCGCCAGAGCAAAAGGCCATTGCCATAGTCGTGCCTCGAATCCCTTTAGTCGACTTGTTCCAACGTCAGAGCGGGTAGTTGTTGCCGAGAGATGGACCCCAACTGAAGAAACAACACAAGATGATCCATGGTGTCGTCCACATCCACATCCCCATGGATGGATGTACGTATGGGCCCCAGTGGGCCACGCACAGCCTCCCAGGCCCGGTCGAAACAAGCCAACCCGCGAGTCTCTAGCCCCGTAGGGCAAAGAGTGGACTTGGAGGTTACGCCAGCCATCCACGTCCGAAAATAAACCCCTGCAGCTCATCCACCATCGCCTTACCCGAGCCCGGCGTCAGCACAACGACATTGTAAGGAGCCGCCAGCTTTCTCTAGCCTGCATCATCCGTGACACGCCGCTGGGAGGCGGGAGTGCCGGGGTGAGAGGTACAGTAGCCAGCACATCCTGGTCCTACATGATCCCTCTCGTCAGCAACTTTCAGCTTCCCAGTCCTTGCAGCATATACCCGTTTGCGGAGCCTGCAGATGGACACACGTCCAATCGATACCACAAGAAACTGTGTGCACCAAAGGCCTCAGCCGTTTGTCGTTGTCGCTACAGTTAGTCCGTCGTGAGCAAGCTCAGCCTCAGAGAAGGTTACCATGTGGCGTTGGAGCATGGATCGGCCGTCGAATGCTCCGCGCGTCAAGAGGTCAGCCCCAGACAAGATTGACAATCGAAGCTTGGGTTTGGAGAGATGAAGAGATGAAGAATGCTTGGGCCGCTTGAAGGATCCATTTCGGCTGGGAAAGGTACCCAGCCAATCAATTGCGACTAGGTTCATCCCGCCAGTTGAAGGCACGAGTCGTCAATAGCTCTCCTGCGAGACCATGATCAAGATTGAGTTGCTCAGATTCAACCCATCGATGAACTCTTTCTTGCCTTCCGCGAAACACATAACACCCATGATCATGTTTATCATGGAGACGCTGCACTGGTGTAACAGTCGAACCAGCCGTGTGGTTGAAACATAACGCTGGGGCCCACGCCCGATGAATTATAGGCTAGATACCTATCAAACATGGATCAGTTTTAAACCCAGTACAACGTTCATACGCTCTCTATGGCCTTGATGCCATTCTTGCGCATCAATAGCCGTCGTCCTACCCACGCGGGAGCGTTGTTTGTGGCAGTCTTGACGCCTCCCTGTGATTCGAGATCGCTGTTCAGACCGGCATCGGTGCCCGTCCCCCTGTCGGTCGTCGGTTCAGCAACCTCCCCCCTGTCAATCATGGTTGCAAGATGAGTACAAAATCGGCATAGCACGTTGATTCCAATGCACAGTGTCAATATGGCGCCCCCGAGCAAAAACCAAACGTGCGACCACTTGAGCTTTGGGGAATCCTCTAACAGAGCCGGTGCCGCAATAAAGAATATGACGAAACTCCCGTAGCTGATGGCCTGAAGGAGCGGGCAATGCATCATGTCGAATAGCTTGTGCTCAAGTGTTCCGGCTGGAAATGCATCAGTTACGAGCAGCAGGAGAGAATTGAGTCTGGCGGCCCATACCTGGAGGGATGTCATGATGGCGGAGGGACACATATATAGAGAATTCCAAAGAAAGGAAGAGTGCGAAAACTGGACAATGGTGAGTAGGGACAGGCAAAGTCCTTGAGTAGCACTTACACGCAAAAGTGGCTGGCGCGTCTCCCTAGCCCGCGCTATCGGTAGTATCTAACTGGGGATCCATGATGATATCGATTCCAGAATGTCGTGTTTGCGCAATGGAAACTGATGAAGCGATTGATTTGATAGTGAATGGTTGGAGATGGATGGTTGTGAAGTGGAGCAAGCTGCTGCAATTGGTGGTTGAAATAGGCACTCGCCTGGGGTGCCTGCCTCCTGCAAACGCTAAAGTGCCAGTGGAAAGTGCTACGGGCAACCGTGAATCGCGCCTTTCACAACTCAACACCAACGCGTTATAGATTTGGATAAACCCAACCGACGGCATCAATCAGCTTCGTCGAGATAGGGAAGCAGCTGGAACAAAGAATTTCTCTGTAGTTTTCCAGATAATTAATTCCATCTGGCTCTGATTGAGGACGTGCAGGCTCCCCGTGGGCTCAACACACGCCACCGACCTCATCTCTACAACTCCACCCTCTCTCTTCCTCTCACTTACACACACATCCTCATGACAGACCTCTTACAGATTCTCCCCTCCTTTCCTCTCCGCCCCTTTGCGGCTCTGCTCCCAACCATCGAGCACAACGCCCTCACCACCACCGACCTTCTCACGCTCCACCCAGCAGACATCGCCAAGCAGACCAGGTTACCTATTCTCGACCTCAAGCGCCTCATCGCTGCCGTCCAGGCTTCCCTCTGCGATGACATCACCCCTCAACAGCCGCTCCTAGACCCGGATCCGCCTCCTAGCGTCATCAGCACTCTCGACGATGGTCTTGACGCGGCCCTAGGCGGAGGCGTGCCTGTTGGTGCCGTGACCGAGATCACCGGTGAGAGCGGCGCCGGCAAGACTCAGGCTCTACTCTCCCTCTGCCTCGCCGTTCAACTTCCTCCGCCTCACGGGCTTGGCCGCCAGGCTCTCTACATTTCAACCGAGGCCACCCTAGCCACAAGCCGCCTGGCCCAGATGCTCAACGCCAACCCAATCCTCCAGCAGTACGATGAAGATGCACGCCCCTCACTTGATGCTATCCACAGCGCCGTCACCCCAGACTTGGAGACTCAAGATCACATCCTGCAATTCCAGGTCCCAGTCCTTCTCTCTCGCCTCGACATTGGAGTTATCATTCTCGACTCGGTCGCCGCAAACTACCGCGCAGAGTTTGAGCGCCAGGGCTCGCACGGCTCTAACATGGCCGCTCGCAGCGCTGAACTCGTTCGTCTCGGTGCCCTCCTCCGCGATCTGGCCCGTCGGCATGGCCTTGCCGTCGTTGTAGCCAACCAGGTTGCCGACCGCTTCTCCTCCAGCTCTGCCCTCCGACAGCATGCCCCTAGAAGCAGCGGCGTCCAGGAGAGTCCGTTGGCCTCACGGAGCATGCCTCCTCCTCCCTCTATGAACCTCCCCAGCACTCCCTCATCCTCCATTCCCTTCGCTCTACAGGACCCGGACGGCCCTCCCCCTCCACCTGCTCTGATGCTTGACCATCAACAACGCTGGTTCACAGGCTGGGGTGATGATCCTCATGCCTCTTACTCGCTCAAAACGCCCAGTCTAGGCCTTGTGTGGTCCACACAAATAGCTTGTCGCATCGCCTTATTCAAACGACCCGTCTATGGCCGCTCTAGGCAAGCTGCACCTATAGACGCAGATGACGATAGTGACTTGCTGGCGCCCACTCTGAAGGGATGGCGGAGGTGGATGAAGGTTGTCTTTGCATCACATACAGCACCCACTGGCCAAGGACTCGACAATGCAGTCGAATTTGAAGTCACCATGGGGGGACTGAAGTCGGTCGACGTTAAGAAGGCCAAGAATAAGCAATAATCTTTGATATAATGGGAAGGGGGTCGCCAGGATTTATGACATCTTGTTACAATGGAGTTCACAGGCACATACGGCGCATTCATGATGATGCAATGGATACCATACAATAGACACCAACATGAGCTCCAGGAAGAATAAAATCATATATCGATACTTCAAATTTCCCCATAAGAATGCTTTCTGTAAGGTATACAAAGATCCATGACTCCATTTCTCATGCATAAAACTCTGCCCAGCTTCCCTCTACGCCGGATGGGGAAACTCATCCTCCATCTGAAGCCGCACTCCTACATTCATGCTGATGAGCTCCTGCACAAGCAGCTTGGCCGCGTACGGCATCGTCATCTTGGTCACCTCCCTAGTGCTCTTGCATGTATGGCAGTATCCCTTGTATCCGAACAGACCGCACTGCTGGCAAATATCAATCTCTGTGCCGTCCGAGCTAATCATGAGTCGTTCCAACAGAAGCTGAGAGGCGCCGTAGGCGATTAGACAATCACGCTCCATTTCACCCAGACGCAGACCACCTTCTCGGGAACGACCTTCGGTGGGCTGACGTGTCAGGATGGCCTTGGGACCTCTGGATCGAGAATGCATCTTGTCTTGAACCATGTGCTTCAGGCGCTGGTAGTAGATGGGACCGTTGAAGATGTAGGCCTCCAGCGGCTCACCAGTCACGCCTGAAGTGAAGTAATCCTTGCCCTCCCACGAGAATCCGTGGTCAACAAGGACCTTGCTCATCTCCTCAAGTGGGTGCGATCGGAAGGCATCACCAAATCCATAGTCGGGGCGGCCGTGGATAATGGAAGCCTTGCCCGTCAAGCACTCGAGCAGCTTGCCGACCGTCATTCGAGACGGGAAACCGTGAGGATTCATGATGATATCAGGGGTCAGACCCTTGTCAGAGAAGGGTAGGTCCTCCTGGTCGACAATGATGCCAACCACACCCTTTTGACCGTGACGAGACGAAAACTTGTCTCCAAGCTCCGGACGACGAGTCTGTCTGGTCTGGACCTTGATAACTGTAGTGTCCTTCTCCGTTTGGGATACCATCACCTTGTCAATGTATGCCGGATCAGCAATGCGGTACGAGACTGAGGAATCACGATATTCGCTGGGTCCGCGATCCATTCCGATGCCGGTGGTTGTCTGGTCAAGTGGTGTTTCCTTCTTGATCATGGCCTCGCCATTATGAATTCTGTATCCCACAATGGCCAAGCCATCATCGTCGAGACCTTCGTGCTTCTTGATTCGTTGTTTGACCTTGCCTTCTTCATTTTGGGGATCGCCGATGCGCTCGCGGCGACCATTAGGGTATTTTTGTAGCTCGGTTGTGTATTTGCGGAAGACTTGGCAACGTCCAAACCCTCTGTCGATCGACGCCTTGTTCAGAACCAAAGCATCTTCGATATCGTATCCAGAGTACGACATGACGACGACAGTCGCGTTCTGGCCTGCGGGGAGCTTATCATAGCCGATAAGCTGGATGGTCTTGGAGATAACCATGGGTCGTTGAGGATAGACGAGTGTGTATAGTAGAGTGTCGATTCGGTTGAACTGGTTATAGGCGATGGCACCAATGGCTTGTTTACCCATAGCACATTGGTAGGTATTACGAGGCGATTGGTTGTGGTGGGGGAATGGAATCAGTCCTGCAACTGCACCCAGGATGGTGAACGGCTCAATCTCCAGATGCGTGGTACTTTGCGTCACTTGGTCTTCGTAGATGGTGATGAGGGCGTCATTCTCCTCGTTCACATCCAGGTACTCGACGACACCCTGTCTCAGGAAATCATCAAATGTGACTTTTCCAAGCTGAAGAAGCCGAAGGTGCTCTGGCTTCAGCTTCTGTTGCCCATTCTTGACAATGATATAAGGACGGCAAATTCGACCTTCATCGGTTGCGATATGGATGGCGTTGAAGTGTGTGTTGATGTTGATACCCACGAAGGGAGAGATACCGCCTCTGCGTCGCAATGTTCTGAACCTTTGTGCGAACCTCTTCGGATTCCTTGTCAAGGCGAATGGCGTACCATTGACATGGATGACGTAGCTCCCTTCCCGGTGCATCATTGAACCAGAGAATTTCTCGATAGCCTCGACTTCCTTGTCGATCGTCAGGATGGTCTCCTTCACGGGTCCTTCCTCGACATTTGTGGTGATATGGGTCATCAAAGCCAAGTTCTTGACCAGACCGCAGGCTTCTCCTTCAGGGGTATCCGAAGTGCACAGCATACCCCACTGTGACGGTTGGAGCGCACGAGGACCTGAGACCTTTCGCGTCTTCTCAAACTGACTGCTGATTCTCGTCATCATACCAAGAGCAGCGATATAACTGAGCCGACTCAGGACGTGGGTCACACCAGCTCGGTTCATGTTGAATCGCTTAACGCTCCAGTTACCAGTTTGGATGGCCCGGTTGATTCCTATTCCGATAGTGTTTGCATGATTGCTAATCATGTGAACAGCATCCAGGGGAACTGCGCGGTTGTTCTTCTTGAGGAATTTATCGATCGACATCTTGACCTCGACAGTGAAACGCTTGAACAAATCTTCAAAGAGGAGAGAAAGAAGCTGGCCAGCAAGCTCAAGTCGCTTATTGCCGACAAAATCTCTGTCATCGACCAGCTTGGGGTTGTGGGCAGCCATGAGAACCTTTCGGGTCATCATAGCCACGTAGATAGCTTTGGGGTAGAAGTCAAGCTCCTCAATGGGAACGTGGGCAATAACAAGGTTGGCAAGGGCGTCAAGACCTTCCTCAACATGGTTGCGACGCACTTGAGGGCCAAACTGACCCCTGCGCGAACCCATCTTCACTCTGGCACCGATGTACTCTAGCGCCTGGTGCTGGGTAAAGATGCCCGCTTTTGTCGCCTCGTCAAAGTTGACCAGGAACTCGTCTTGGTATCTGCCATCGGATCCCGCAACAAGCTCCATGATCTCCATGTCTGATTTTCCACCAAGCGCCTTGAGAACAATCACAATGGGAATTCCCTCGACAAGGACGTTGTGTGTGAGGAGAATCCTGTCCTTCTTCAGGGTGACATAGGTCTTCGACTTTCGTTCGTGGGTGGAACTGGTAACTGAGGCGGAAATAACGTTGTTCTTCTCGTCCGCTTCGACAATGACACGGTTCTTACTCAGCTGCTCCTGGATAAGAATGACCTTTTCCGTGCCGCCGATGATGAAGTAACCGCCGGGATCGAGTGGGCACTCGTTCATCTCCTCCATCTGGGTGTTGGTGGCACCACCGAGTCGGCACTTGGAGCTCTTCAGCATCACAGGCATGCGGCCCAGGGGAACATTCTTTCGCACGATCCTCTGCTTGTCTCGAATGTATTGGATATCGACGAGGATTGGCGCGGCGTATGTCATATCTCGGAGACGGCACTCCATGGGAGTGACATCGGTGTGCGACTTAGCATCTTGCCAGTCCTGCCGTCTGGGGCGATCGACTCTAATATCGGTGAATCTGGGGAGCCCAGTCAGTACATTTCGATATCGCGACGTGTCCAGGACCTACTCAAGCCAAAAGTTGCTATCCACGTCGCTGCGGATGGTCCGGTTGGCGCGAACAATATCCTTGATCTCTTGCTCGACGAAGAAGTTGTACGAGTCGATGTGCCTGCGCCTGGTGTCAGCAATTGCAGATCGGAGCGGCCGGTTATTCTGATTCTATGCAAAACTTACTGCTTAACGAGGCCTACGATCAGTTAGCACCTTTGCCGTCAAGCATGATGGAGGGGACTTGCTTACCCTTGACTTTTAGGAAGGCTGGTAGAAGCTGAAATTTATCCTCCTTGGTGGAGATGGGATCCGTGAGCTTCTTTCCATTGTAGAAAGGCTCCAAGAGGGCCTCGAATCCATCGTCTACCAAAGGCATCTTGATGGTCACCGCAAGAGACGCATCTATGGCGGGAGTGTCGGGCTATTGTGTTGCGATGACTACTTTTTTTCGGGCAGCTCGCGACAGCTTCGCAAAAAGTTCTTGCCCCGCGGTCGCAGGTGGAGCCGTCCGCTCTGTTGCGCCGCGGTGGGGGACGAGCGTCAGCGATAAGATAGTGGGTCACGTGCCTCTCTTTTCACTCTACAACCTACCTACCTACCCTAGGACAGAAGTCGAGATAGTCGGGGACCAGCTATTCCTTGCGTATTGTATTGGCGTTTCTCCTCGAGTGTCCTTGGAATTCAAACGACGGAAAATTCTCCCCTAATTACTGTAATATTCACCTGTTGAGCTATCTTTCGCCTACGAGTTGCTCTTAGGTTTGCACGCTCGAGTTGTAGTTACGCATGCGGGAAGATGATGCGTTCCATATGGATTCTAACATTTACACACAAGCCTGCATTCCCATGCCTACTGTTTTACCTTTCCGGCTCCTTCCCTCACTACTCTTGAAGCATGCCGGCTAGGACCGTACGAGGACCCATTGAGTGGACGAAGCCTGCATGACATGATGTGCTGCCCCGGCTCTGGGTGGATGACTTACATCTAGACGCAAGGGGTCACAATCCACAGTGACGAAAGCCCCGGGGACAAGACATACGACACATCGCAAGCCAACGCGCAAATATGCCAAGGACTAAGAACTATCAACGATTAGTTGGCCGTATTCGGCCCTAGGTCGTCAATCCAAGAGATATGGTTGGATTCAGGGTAGGCGACGTTGTGCAGTATGGTGCAGCAGGGCTCGACGGAGGATCTCCGCGCTAGGACTTCGCCGGCGCGGGACGATGCAATGCCCGTCGACTGTTTTGCAGATTGCCTGGCCAAGTAAAGGCTGCAGACCATCGAGCCAGTGGCGTCTTGAAGGTGGTTCGAGGAGTTTTGACAGGTTCTTGGTTACCAGTTGAACTCGTCTGAGGGATACCATCATGCAACTCGTGACCATGTGACGAGCACGTCTCAGGCAGAATCGACACCAGATCGGTGATCTAGTCAGTGAATTAGCCATGTGAGTCGCACTTGAGGCATCGGCGTCACTCGAAATATGCGCAATAGACTAGAAACTAACCACCAACAACCCGCAGTTGTCTGACCCTTCTGGACTGCGTGGGGTGACTTATATCTTCGGCATCGCTTGTGGGGTTCAGTTTTCGCACATGTCGAGTTGACCAGGGCGGCAGGGATAGTTATGAGCGCGTGCAGATATTCATCTGCAAGGCACACACATCTAAAGCAAGCCTTACGGTGCGGCTACGCTTTCGAGTAACGAACACTGTTTCTCTGCCTGCGAGATGAATTGGCATGTCTTTCCCAGCACGTTGCCGACACAGACACTGGCCACTGACGAGGTGAACACGCCGCGGCCCGCGAATGTAAGGGTCCTAGGAAATTTGGGCTGCACAGCGGGCACGGCGGGACGAACCAACAACCTCTGGCTTGGCGCTGGCAAGGAGCCCCTCTAGCGTGACTTGATCGGACCCTGACTCCTAAGCTCCGACGTAGTAGGGTGGGACGGCAACACGGCTAGCCAGACGGGCCAGTCGTAGGGGTGGACAGTAAAAGTCGGTGAAGGGGTTGAGCTCTTTCGAAAGTGAGGGGGAGAGAAGCGGGCACCAGCCAGAGAGGAGACAGAGGAGGCAAGTGGAGGATCTTGTCAGGTCTTGCTCGGTTGTTAACAAAAGAGCGCGTGCTGTTGGAGTCGACCAAGCCACTGCCGAGTTGTTATTAAATGAGGCTTTTTGTCAGAAATGTTTCAGGATGAGGACGCTGCAGGAGATGGCTCATAGTTGAGATCGCCAAAGAGCTTGCGGCTCTACTGGGCCGGAGCAGGGTTCTAACCTAGACCTGCAATGTCATGTCGTGAGTATATCATGTGTGTTATAGCTACCAAGCAGCTCTGGTAGTGCCATTCGCAACAACGTCTGGGATCAGGGCAGGCCGATGGCCGCCGGCAGTGGCAAAACTAGCTCAACCACACCCCATGTGCAACTGATGCCTCCAGCCTGGGCTGCGGCGGGATTGATAACGGGGTGGTGGATATCGCACCGATTAGGCCGAGGGACGACCAGGCTCTGTAGCCCAAGACCAACCGATCGCGCGGAGGCACAGCAATCCTCGTCTCGCAAGAATTGGAGAGAGGATGCAAGTCAATTGGTTGGAATGTCGGCGATAATCGCGAGGCGCTACTGCGCGAGATGTAAGGGAAGAACGAAGCCAACACGGGCCAAGGCAGTGATCGTTCAATGACCTGTCTCTTGTCTACTTCGATTTAGCAGGAGATGCGAAAGCGCCAAAGATCCATGGGTCCGTCAGATTTGGATCCCATGCCCAGCCACCATTGTGTTTGCGCTTTCAACAAGATACAGTAGTTGAAGAGGCAAGTGAGTTTAGCCCAGAAGGCGCCGCGCGGAGGAATTGCCAGGAGCGGTGAACGAATTAGGTGATAGATCATCATGTGTCAATTGTTTGTGGCGGATGGCTGGCTGTCAGACGGACAGCTATTCTTGAATACGGACGAAGTGGCAATCCAGACAGACAATGATGCTTGTCAGGCGGCTAATAGACCAACGGCTTCAGAGGCAGAGGTAGCAAAGTCACAGTCACAGCTGTATGTGAGTGAGCTCCCGTGTTGGCGTTCCTGGTTGATACATCGAATGGAAATCTGGGGACTTGTTAGCTTAGCTTCTGCAGTCCAATATGGATTTTGAGTGACGTGCAGGAGGAACAGCCAAGTAGACACGCCGACCAATGAGCGAGGGTAACTGGGAAGACGGGGATGCGCTCGGTCCAAGTCTTCAGAGTTGTGCGTGTGCTTGTCTCTGGACTTGCCAGGGGGGCACGATATTGATCGCTTGACATGTACTCCGAGGGGCTCGGACAGGTTGATGCGATTGGGGCAGGATTATCGTCGGCTGGCGCGCAGATACTGTTATCCTTACCTGCTCAAGATCTCGCCATCTCCCTGGCCTAAGGAGGCGGAACGGGTCTTTCGGGCTATGCGCGGAGGAACCATTGCATTGCGTCCAAGGCAGGCAGGCAGGGCCAGTGTTGCCGATCCAGACCATGCACCATCCCGGCGCCTAGGCCCGTCCTGTCGCGATCTGGGGGGCACTCGAGGGTGAGGAGACAGCGTGCGTGCTGGGGGTGGGCTTCAGCTAAAGACCGAGCCGAGATGGCTGACAAAGCTGCGCGATCTTGCTGCGATAATACTTGGGAAGGAAGGTAGCTGAGAGGGCTGGACTTTCCTCTTGCAGGAGAAGGTGATACACGACATGGATGGGAAGGTCACACAAGACATCCATTGTTGTGTCTTACAACGGCCAACCATTCAATTTGGAGCATCAACCTCCATACCAAGAAGTATGGATGCCGAGGCCTGCAAATATTGGTTGTCCAGTAAAAGTTCATAGCCTTGCGACTCTAACAAGCAGGAACGAAAACTCCGGTTGTTTCAGCAAAAACCCTCGTCTGCGGTCATTCTTCGACCATGGACCTTTCTCCCTCCAATCGATACAACCCCGGACAGGTGACATCCATCGAAAGCCACGCAGCGACGGTTCTTCAGGCGCCCGCCCTCGGTGACAAGACTACTGTGCCGCTGCCAGGGACCGTGACAGGCCCAATGTAGGAATCCCTGCAACCCTCCACGCTGTTGTCGGCCTGCACTCCGACGCACGGTGCGATGCGATCCAGCTGCCTGTCTCTCGTCATAGCTTCTGTCGAGTGAGCATCAGGCTGGAGAGGGTGGCTTCCGACGTGTCTACAATCTTTGCTGGTGGTCCTCAGCCCAACACCGATATCTGCGGAAGGGGAGTTATCCATGTCTGGATGCCCATGCAGACTGCTGTCCGGACCCAGCATTTCACAAGAACGGGCCGCTTGCTAGCTGATGTGAATGTCTCAACAGCATGCGGCGGGCCCCTCAGCATGTCGGGTTCGTACCACTCTCTGCTTAGCCCACAACCCACGTCGAGGGTATTGAACGGGATCGGGCTTGTGGGAGTTGGCAGCAGTTGAGGTTGGCGGTAAAGTGATCTGCCTTTTAGACCTGAAAGATTCCGAGGAGTAGCAGCAAGGATCCGACCCATACTGCAGAGCCTCCTAGTTTTGCGCCCAAGGGAGCCCTCATGCTTCTGGAAAAAGCCTTGAGGATCCATGGATCCATCATGGTTGAGAGTTCTGGTGGCCGTTGCCTCAGAGTGGGCATCATGTCTCCTCCCTTCCCATGGAGCATTTTTGCTTTTTCCGGTGCCTGAGTGCTGGTCCCACTAGTGGGCTTGTTAGTGGCCTTTTTGGGCGTCGATGACCACGGATGCGGCGCCTTTGGGCACTCTAGTCACTTGTGTCTTGTCTTGTCTCGTCTTGCGTGTGTTTGCCTGCAATAAAGGACGACTGTACGACGCTGGACCCCACAAGCGCTATTATCAGTTGAGGGCAAGTAAAGACGAAGAAAGAGGCACTCAGCCTTTGTGAAAAACTAAACGACGCTCTAATTGTGTCGGTGGTATTTGATGGTTTATTGAGGTACTACCTACGTCGTGTAGGTACCTACTGCGTATGAGAGAGAGTATTGTCCACCTAGCGGAACAGCGTGTGCTGTAGCGTCTGATAGACCTCATGCACAGGGCCGTAAAGGAACCTGGAACCGACCGACCTGAGGTTCGCTGCACAGAAAAGAAACTTTGGCTTCCCCAAGCAACCCTTGCCCTGACCTACCTGGCCTCCACTAGGACCAGGCTGCCGACCTGATCCCATATCCCACTTTCTTCCCCTGGGTCTTTGTATCCTGTTCCTGGGGCGCATCACATTGGATTTCTCTTCTCCATGCCATGCTATGCCATGTCCTGGGCCTGTGTCTGAACCCTGCGTCTTTGGTCCCCCGCCAAGGACTTGCCTCAACTGCCTGCTAGTACATAGCACCCTGGGCTGGTGCCCACAAACACGCGCAACTCCCCACGCTGACGCCGACGCCAAACATCCGCCCGCGTTTCCCATCCCATCCCATCCTTTTTCCTCTGGCCTCGGCCAAGTTTTTCTTCTCTTTTACTCCTCCTGCCCCATCGATATCTGTCCCCCTTCTCGCCCTTCCTCCCAACCAGCTTGTCGCTCCTGGCTCTCCAGGGCGCGCTGTGAGAGAGTAAGCGTGTAGACGAGTGTACCGAGCACCTAGGAAAAGCCCGAGTGGCCTTGTACGATTGTGTACAATTTCGTGTCTGCGTCATCAGCTGCTCGACCTTTACGCCCACTCACAGCCAGATTTACTTGAGGTTGGTTCATCTTTTTTGTCCAGCTTGCCTCTTGGTCGGGGAACTGCTTAACCCGATCTCCATCCCCTTCCACTCCCCTTCCTCAAGACGAAAGAAGGTCTGCACTGGCTCTGGTATATGGAATAGTGTCGTTGTGCTGCCACTCTGTCTCTGTCTTACAACTCCTTGTCGTTGTCAGTCTTGCTTCCCATCACAAGGGTGAGGAAGGAAGGGAGGGCGGCACTTGTTGCTTTCCGACACGGACGCCTTCAACTGCGCACATCCCACCCACCGCCGCCGCCGACGATGCACACGCGGGTAGACGACAACACGCATCCATCCATGCCTGCAACACACACGCACGCACACACAAGCATCCACACCCATGCTAGCTAGCTCCGATGAGACAGCGAGACAACCGACGGACTTGCGCTGGCAAGCCCTACCTGACACTAGAAGACGATTTGCTTGAAAGACGACGAACAGAGACCGAGACGGAGTGAATAGCCATGACCTTTTCCAGCTTGAGACCAAAAGCTTCTGCCATCCATCGACCTGAACACTAATACCCCCTAAATACCACCTGACCTGGCCTCCGAGTTACCTGTTTACCTTATGCTTTGCATGTTCCCCAACCAAGGCTTCAGATCCCGAATCCTTTATTCCCTACCTCCCCTCCCGTACCTTGCGTGCGAAGTCGTCGTCCCCCGTCAAGAGTGGCCCGTGTGGCCCCAAGCCCCATTCATTGCTCATAAGCCATCCCTCCATTCATAACCCGTCGTCCATTGTCATTGTCCATCCAGCTCAAGGATGGACATGTACCGACCGACACAGGACAGGTACCCGCCAACCTACCCATGACACCCTGCTTTGAGTCCGCGGCTGGCCTATTACCCAGTGACTTTAGCCCGGGCGTCCCTCCTAAGCCCAGAAGCCCATGGCCCCCCCTACCTACCTGAAGTAGCCCGGCTCCAAGTCCCCCCCAGGCCCAGTGCCATACCCACACTGACCGCGTTCACCCCGCCTCTCAACAACGTCCCATCGCCTTCGCTTTTTCCTCTACCTACCTTACCTCTCCCTCTAAGCGCATTTGCTGATACTCTTTTGCTTCTTCTCATGTCTGCAGTATTATAGACCGAGACCGCTTGCCAATTCGGCGTGTACCACCTTGTTTCTATTAGCCCGCCATGGACGACCTGCGATTCCGCTCCCAACAGTCCCCTAGGAGCAACGACTCGCCAATGAACTCGCTTGTCTCACCTCCTCGTAATACCTCGAGAATGCCCGGCCCTCAAGTCCCAACCCACGTT
This sequence comes from Fusarium vanettenii 77-13-4, assembly GCF_000151355.1. Lineage (NCBI taxonomy): Eukaryota > Fungi > Ascomycota > Sordariomycetes > Hypocreales > Nectriaceae > Fusarium > Fusarium vanettenii. Next base: position 2,651,360 of record NW_003315881.1, read on the forward strand.
GGCGCTCACGATCATCGAAACAACCTTTCTCGTCGCTTCACTACCGACTCGGGTCGAGTCCCTACACTCTCTTCCTTGAACGCCATGGCTTCTCCCCAGCGAGGCCCCGATCCGGGCCAGGATTACAACGTGAGTGATGCTTGCTCGACTCTGTTGCCCGTAAGGTGCTCTGGGATACTCCCCGGAGCCCGAATCGCGCGGCTGCGTCGTTGCCCTCTCGGCTGGAAGAAGCGCAAATGCTGACATGTCTTGTGGTAGACTATGCACAAGGTGCAATTGGTATGTTTTCATACGCCGTACTCCGACCCAGTTTGCCTTCCAAATCCAGTCGATTCCTGAACCTTGAGTCCTTGCTTTCAACCACACGAGACCGTCGACATCAATCAGCTCAGAGACCGGGATCATTTAACTAATATCAGACTCAGATAGAGAAAAAGAAGATGGAATATGAGCGCATTCGGGAACAGAGACGGCGCTTCGAGTTAGAAATGCAAAAACTGGACCAACAGCAACGGCGCGAAGCCATCGAACTTGCTCAGATGGAAGAAGAGATGGGTCGATTGGGCGGTCATCAGTCTGAGCCCACCACACCACCCGAATATCGCGACAACTCTGGGTTTCCCTCCATTTTCTCCCGACCGAGCCGATATTCGATGTCCAGCTTGACCTCCCCTCCAGGTCTCTTTAACCGCCCTGGCCGCTCCGGCTCGCAACTTGCCTCTCCACAGTCTGGTATCATGCAGGGTCGTTTTGGATTCGAGGACACCACGACGCAGATGCCTTCTCGCTCTGTGCCGACTACGCGGCGGAACAGCGACGATGAGAAGGAAGAGGCAGTTCGCCAAGACCCTAGTAGCCACCGGTCAACCAATGCGTAAGTGATATGTTTTCGTGTATGGCGATTTAGCGCCTCGGATTTTGGGTCTGCCTCAAGCGAGGAGTTGCTCTCAAAGTTGCCATGGGCTAGAATGCCTGTGAGGGAGACTTACTTTGTGCTCCCAAAGCGCATATATCTCGTGAGAGGTGATTCGGGTGGAGAGCGGACTTCCTTTGGCCTTGGGATTTCCGCTATCCGTTGCGTTGATAACTTGGTCTTGGGTTAAAAGCACGCGACTGTATGCATCGTCTCCCAGCGGAAGCCCTTGCGAGTCGAAGCGCTAAGCCGTCCGTGAATCACTCTCAACCGCAATATTCGAGGATATAAGAACTCGATCAGTGCGAGTCTGCTCCTAACTTTCTCCTCTCAACTTCCCCCTTCACCCTTAACCTTCAACCAAACGTCATCTCGCATAGGTGCCAGCACCTCCCCTCAACACTTCTCTACCTTCTTTCTTCAGGCATCTCGTTGAGATATAACCTCGCCTTCTTGGGAAAGATTCGACTGCTGTTTTGCGGCATTCTCCAACGTTTCCATCCCATCTTTTGCTGAAAGATTGCGCGGTTTCCTCGATTTGGCCCAACAAACTGACCATGTCTTCGCCGGATAGGATCAACCGCTATTCTATGCCGGTGACTCGCTCGCGTACCGGGTTGTACGACGTTGGTCTCGATCAAACCAACACGACTCGGTTCCTTTTTGGCGACGATGAGCCAAAGGCGCTTGGACACGGTGCTGTTCCTGACGAGAACTTCCCGACTCTTGTTCGTCGCGACGATCAGATTGTAAGATTGCCCATTTTCTTTTTCTCAGGCCTCTGCCTTTTCTTGGAGCACAGATCGGATGTGGTGGCTGTCTGGTGAGAGTCTTGATCTGGGGGCGTTTGCAACTCCATGCTCCAGCTCCGAGACTCACATACGGGCTCCACATTTTTCTGCCAGTGCTGCTTCACCAGTGCCTCTGCTTCTCTTGCTATTGTCTTCAATTCACCCTCATGCATTTTCCCTTTCTCACCTGCATATGCACAAAGCCCTGTGCCCCTCTCCTATTGTTCCCCTTCTTCCCTTATTCATTCCCGAGATTTTGAGCGCCCTGATTGTTCATCAGGCGCAGCTTTTTGCGGAAGTACCAAAGCTACCACCGAGTGCTCTCTACCTCACTCTCTACCATCGTTTGCCTTCACTTCTGACGTACTCCGTTTCGCCTAGCTCTCTGCATCTTCGGCCGCCTTAGATCTTGCCCTGTCCCCGTCTCCAAACCCTGAGACATCCCTATCCTCCAGAGGCTGGAGCCGTGTTGTTAACCGTCACCGACCTCAGCAGAGCTTGTCGTCTATCAACGGAGGTTCAGGTCAAGTCAACGACCTCGCAGGCCTTAAGAGTCGACCTGCTGCGTTCCGCCACTCCCTCGACCTCAAGTACATCTCAGAGAACGCAGTCGAGACTGGTCCAATCATGTCTTCGCCTGCGAATCAGAACATGGCCAGCCCGCCTAAGCTTCAGAGCTCGTTCTCTGCCAACGACGTCCCCACTGTTAAGAGCACTGCGACATCGTCCATGATCAACGCCAACGCCAACGTCAATGCCAACAACCATGCTCAGCAGCACTTCCACAACCACAATGCCAGTCTCGGCCGCATCCCTGCTGGCGTCCTCCCTCGTGGCCACAACCGTGAGCTGTCGGCTGAAAGCGTCGCCGTGAGTCGCGAGCAGGCCACCACCTATCCCTCGATCCAGTCAGCTCTCCAGGCCAGTGCTGCTCCTTTTGGTCCTAGCACTACCACCGCCGCTCCTCCCACCTCAATGGTCTCCTCCCCTGCTGGTACGCCTGCCGCGAACAACAACTTCAACAACGGCAACGGCAACGGCAACGGATTCTACCCTGTCAATGGCTTTGGGGCTCAGCAGGGTGTCGCCCATCCTCCCGGACCCGGCGCCTACAACGTCAACATGATCGCCAACGGTATGCAGCACATGAACATGAACGGCGTCAATGGCGGCAACGTGTATCCTCCTCAGAACTTCAATGGCTACAACTCGCTTCCCTACAACCAGGGCAACCAGCCTCGTGACAGCCAGGCTCGTGTGATTCAGCACCGCCGCCAGCTTGACAACGAAGGTGAGTTTTTCTAGTACAGTATCTCAAGACACAAGCTAACCTCTCACTACAGCCATGTCCCGCTACCAGAACATGCCTCTGGACTCCTTTACTGGCCAGATATATGACTTGTGCAAGGACCAGCATGGTTGCCGCTACCTTCAGAAGAAACTGGAAGAGCGCAACGCTGAACAGGTTCATATGATTTGGCTCGAGACCAACCAGCACGTCATCGAGCTCATGACGGACCCATTTGGTAATTATTTGTGCCAAAAGCTCCTTGAGTTTTGCAATGACGACGAGAGGACCGTCTTGATCCAGAATGCTTCTCAGGACATGGTGCGCATTGCCCTCAACCAGCACGGCACGCGCGCACTTCAAAAGATGATTGAGTACGTGAGCACCCCTCAGCAGGTTCACCTCATCATCGAGGCACTTCGTTTCCGGGTTGTCGAGCTCATCCAGGACCTGAACGGCAACCACGTCATCCAGAAGTGTCTCAACAAGCTCACCGCCCCTGATGCCCAGTTCATCTTTGACGCAGTCGGTCATAACTGTATTGAGGTGGGCACTCACCGACATGGCTGCTGCGTCTTGCAGCGCTGCATCGACCACGCATCCGGCGATCAGAAGCTGTGGCTTATCCAACGCATCACCGAGCACGCCCGGGTTCTTGTGCAGGATCCCTTTGGCAACTATGTCGTCCAGTACATCATCGACCTGAACGAGCCTACTTTCACTGAGCCCATCGTGGGTATGTTCCAGGGATGCATCAGCCAGCTGTCCCGCCACAAGTTCAGCTCCAACGTGATTGAGAAGTGCCTTCGGTGCGCTCAGGCCCCTTCCAAGGATATGATTGTTGAGGAGCTCCTGGGCCCCCAGGAGATGGAACGCCTGCTTCGCGACTCGTTTGCCAACTATGTCATCCAGACCGCCTTGGAGTATGCCACCCCTCATCAGAAGTACCAGCTTGTTGAGTCGATCCGTCCTATTCTGCCTCAGATCAGGACCACTCCCTACGGTCGTCGCATTCAAGCTAAGATCTCTGCCTTCGACAACCGCGGCAGCGCTGCTTCTAGCGGACAGGTCACTCCGGCCGACAACACCCAGGGCCAGATCCCTCTCCGCCCTTCACACACTCGCGGCATGCCCTCTACTGGCCCTATGATGCAGCCCAACACTGTTCCCAACGGCCCTATGCCTGGCATGGGGAACCATGGTATACGCCAGAACATGCCCGGCTACCCACCTAACCCCACTATGAACGGCCAGGTGCCGGCTGCTGGAGCCCATATCCAGCAGCCTCACTACGGACAGAGAGCCCCTGGCAACTTTGCCCAGACGGCCAACGGGACTGTTAACAGCGCCGTCAATGTCGGTGCTAACATCAACGGCAACGGTAACATGGGCGCTCCCGTCAAGGCTACTGACAACACGAGCAGCGGCGCCAGCCCTGCTAACGCCAAGGTAGCCGGCGGTAACAACGCCAACGAGGCCGAGGAGCCTCAGTGGCTGTAAACCCGACTTGTGCTCCCCCACAAGTCTGCCACTGATGGATCAGGGGACGGCCCGATTGTACAATGATGCTCATTATGGTTTTCGTCGGATGTCGAGCGGGCGGCGTGTTGTGCAGATGCATGCAGATGCAGATGCACACACAGCTACCTGTGGCACCGTCATGATTTGACGATTTTCTTTTGATCTCTGTTTCACTACGCCTCAAAACCACAGCCAAAAGGGCGCAGGCCCATTTCGATCTCTTCGAAGCGGTTGACACGACAGCGACAGAGTTGCTCGTGTGTACATTACCAGAAGGGGCGCTACGAACTACAGCCAGATGTCTTGCAGCAACGGCACCTTGTCTTCTGCTAGAGGAGGGAATAGCAGCTTGCACAGGAGCGTCAGCAGCATCACAACCGGCGTGTACATGTATTTGGATCGTAAGATCCTAACCAACCAAACCTCGGCATAGACGACTCGGTTCTTTTCAGCTTTTTGTTTTCACTACCTTAGGTCTTTGCAATTTCGACTCCAGGGCGACACATGTTTTTGAACGAGGAATTTCGATGCGCATCATCACTTGCGATATGGGACTTGAAATCAGCATCACTCATGATTTACGTCAAGCTTTCGACATGATCGTTTACGATATACGCGTACGGTTTTGACAAGACACTGAGTGTTCTTCTCTTTCCTTTCGACACAGGACTGCTTCTACAGCCTGGATGGACCTAGATGGTCACATTCTGATTAGGCGAGAACTTTTTGATGCCGAGATTATCCTGGCTGCTTTCTGGTCCATTCTACTCAGGCTATCCATACAACTGGTGTGCCGGGTCATGGTAAAGGTCAAGCAGTATCTGCGGTATTCTCGTTTTTTTTTTTACTCTTTTCGTTTGGGTTGTATGACTTCAGGGACAATTTACGGTTGCTTTTCATTCGGGGTTGAGGATATGCCGGCTTGCTGGCCAGACAGAGGACGGAGAAGTTGCCCCCCGCCTGTATTTAGACAAGGTCTTTGAATCCAGGGTTCGCTTTTACTTTTGTATTATGATGGTGATGCTAGTGATGTCTGTGGAGTGATCTTCACTGTTCGAGCAACTAAAGTCAGAGTGAGAAGGGCAGGTTAGGTCAACGTGGTCGTCAGGGGACGCTACAGAGAGGGAACCGTCTCACCTACCTCGGAAGCTCTTGGATCGACTTTGAATTAGAGGGCAACGCAATAACACCCACCAGAGATGGAGTGGTTGTTTATCAAAGCTCAGTTGAATCTTTCCCGCTTCTAGAACTTACTCTTGATGAGTTTTTCATTGTTCATCTTGGTGACGTCTTTAAGAGGCCATCAGCCAGAATTACAAACATGACAGTCATCAACAACACTTAATGGCATGAGGACTAAATCCAAACACCGTAACACGTCTCCCTGAGGAGAGTTAGCATATAGAGAATGCAATTGGTCAGCTTGCCCAGCATCCTTGCTTGAACACATGTACTAGACCGCTACTGCCTTGTCACAGAATAGACAAGCCATTGGGTGTGGAAAGCCTTGAAAGACTTTTACGTGGAGTAACATGGCCCACACTTTTCTGCATAGGTACTGTCACCGAAAAATCTATCAGATGGATGAGCCCAGCTAGCCTGCCGCATGGGACGCCAGAGGAGGTTGTGGAAGGACTTCAAGACGACTCAAGTTGACCGTCTCCGTTCTTCTATTCATGTGGCATCTTCTTATACAGCATCACGGCACATCACATTGTATCAAGCAGACGAGGAAATCCAGCCGGAAACCCATATTTTTCATCGTATCGGAATTACTTTGATTCCATTTTTTGCTACCAAACAAGGTTCCCGACTCCCCAGAGTCCAAGCGTGCAATGCCAAAACCAGACCCAGCACTTGGAAGAAAACGTGTAGTGTGCGCCCTCCGAATCGCATGTACCACCACCCAGCAGTGAGAAAAAGGCCGGGCGTTTATCGGTATCGCCACAGGGACAGGGTGTTGTGGCGCTTCCAGGTCTTTCTGCGGCCGGCCTGGGTCTTGTTGTAGCGGTGGCCCTTGTTGAGACCGCGCGACTTCTTGCCGGTAGCAGTGAGGCCGCGGGACTCGCGGTGCTTGTGCACGGGGTTGACGATCCAGTTGATGCGGGGGTCGATGCGGATGGCCTTGTGCTGGGGGTCGACGAGGATGACCTCGTAGTACTTGTAGGTGGAGTCCTGGTTGATCCAGTACGAGTTGAGGACTCGGAGGTTGGCGCAGCGGCGGCCGACACGCTCCTCAGCGGTGGCCTTGAGGGATCGCTGATACTTCAGCTGGTTGATACCCTGGTTGGTGGGCTTGCCTGTTGTTCATGTGTCAGAAGAGTCTCATCCCGTCAAGAAGCAAATGACTGACCATAGGTGGCACCCTTGGGGGCAGGGCGCTTGCGGCCACCACGGCGGACACGGACGCGGTAGATAACATAGCCCTGCTTGGCCTTGTATCCGAGACGGCGAGCCTTGTCCAGACGGGTAGGGCGAGAGGCGCGGTGGATGACGTTCAATTGACGGAGCTATATTGATGCACTCTCAGCAAACGTTCAACGAGTGTATAGCAGAGACGGGGTGAAGAAACACCCCGCTCCCGTCCCAGGCCTCCTTCAGCGTAGATGTATGCGTCTCGATCTTGATGTGCGTGTTGTCCCATCATTGTCGGTGAAGAATTTCTTCTCCTCCCGTTGTTGAGAGAAAACGCACAAAAATTTCGACACCATCGGATACGCGAGGAGGACGAGGGAAAAAAACGAGAGCGGGCGCCGCCGTCCACAAGAGAGTTGGTGATTTCGTTTCAACGTACCTCCCAACAGCGAACTCGGAGGAGGAAGGCGATGACATCCGACTGCTTCTTCTTCTGAAGCTCTTCGACGTACTTGAGGGCACCCATCTTGGCTGTTGTCGGCAACGCAGAGAGCACACGTTAGCAATGGAACAGATTGAAAGGCAGAAGCTTCCAGCGATAGAGGAAAGAACAAATGCTTTGATGCTGGAGAGAGGGGATCACAAACCGGCTTGTGTCGAACGATTCCTGCCGTGTGGTTAGTAGAGGCGAGTGTGTCGAAATTTCGAATGTCACAAAGTTCGAGAGGAAGATAAAAATTGAGGGCACAGTTTGTGGGTTAAGCGACGCGCTAGCCCTGACACAGACTAGCGCAATAGGACTTGCCCCTCAGCCCCGGCACCGTGTGTAGCTGAGTCAGCGAGGTGAGGATGTCCCCTCACCGAGAATTGCCTTTGCTCACCGACCTCATTGTCTAACACCGGATAATTTCACCGCCGCTCATGAATTGGTACCCGCCCAGATTTGACTAAACTCCTCTCAATGAACCAAGATATACACCAGGCCGATCATGTCAACCTATTGCGTGGTGGGGAGAAACTTCAGGACGCCTGTGAATGCCTTCAGCTGCTCTTGCGCCGTCTTTCCCCATGTCTCCTCCGGTCTCTTTGGGATAGCATCCTCAATGAGCTCCCATGCCAGCTTCTCAATGTCGCTGGCGTTCTCTGCGGGTTTGGCTGGCAGTGCGTGTAGATCAGGCATGATGACATGATTGACGATTTTGGACGCCATGTTCACCCCCTTCTGGCCCAAGTTGTTCAAGTCCTTTGCGTCCTGCTCCCAGTGCATCCAGGTTGGCGCCTTGATGCCGGTGTCTTTCTTGACCAACTTCTCGTAGCCCTCGACCGTGTTCTGAAGCTCATTGAGCGTGTTGAGCATGAGCTCTGGAAGGCTTTGAACGCTCTCCTTCTGCAGCGCCGACGAAGGGTTCATCCAGGGCAGAACATGCCCGAGTTCTGAAGACAGCTCCTCCTTGGGAATGTTCTTTTCGACTTGCGGCCTACTCCACGTTGGTCTCTTGACATAGCGAAGAATGGGGTAGTACTCACGGACGCTTCTTCATTTCGTTGTTGATGAACTTGATGAGGTCGTTCCCTCGATTCTGAATCTGCTTCTTTGCATCGCCGACGAGAATCTTGCGTCTCTTGGAGGTGCCGACGCCGTCACCCAAGAGTTTCCTGTGAGCATGTTAGTCGCCGAAACCTGCGAGGAGGTGCGAATCAACCACTACAGACCCTTCGCCTGCTCCATTCGCCGCGTTCTTGCCCCTTCCTTGCCTTGCGGTTCCTGTAGCTTGCTTTCTCGGGGCCCGAGTCGTTTTCTTCGGAGCGACTTCCTCCGTCTGGTTGCTCTCTGCTCACGATTTAGCCAAGCCGACGTGTAGGAATTCGCCAAACTCACCGGTGGCAGAGGGCTTTCTCTTTCTGGTCTTTGGCGGCATGATGAAGCGAGCAAGGAGGAATCCAGAGCAGCGAGGTTTGCAAGAAAAGAATTGGAAGTGAATTGAGATTGGTAGAGGTCGTGTGTTTTAATGGCTTAAGTGCTTGTTAGGTGGTGGACTGAAAGATCGGAGGGGTGGTGTGGAAGGTACGCAGAGGGAAGGCATGACCTCGTTGCTCTTTCCCATTCTGCGAGATATGAGAGTCCAAACGGATTTGGCATCGCACTCTAGTCAACAACTCCCATCATTATCACCACTGCCTACGCCAACGCACAACCTACCTTGGACGATCACATGTATCCAATGTCAATGGTAACTGCAGAACCTTTGGGCCACTTTCACTTAAGCATGATCACTTCACTGTCACGGAACAAAAAGGCTCTGCACCAGGTAGATGGCATCATACAAGCAAGCACTGGGCTTCCACTTTAACCTCTATCACATAGCAGATCTCATTTTTCATGCATCTGAACCAAGAACCCCTAAAGAGACCCCCCAAACTGGATAATAGGACGAAGAAGCAAGCAAGTAGGTAAAGGAAATCTTTGTCATACATGGTCCCCAACTATATCCCAAACACGTCCCTTTTTGATCGCATATTAGTTACAGCCGTGAATGCGAAAGCCATGGATCTCTCTGTCTATAATCTCAACCTGTGAAGCAAAAAACCATTGCGTGCCTGTCATCTGTCTTTCCCCTCCCCCTACTCCCTGTCGTGAAAACGGCCGTTGGATCCTAGATCCTGAGTAGTAAAGTATCGGCATAAACGAAGTAAATCGACAGCATCACAACCCTCGCCTGGCAGCTTACCAATTAAGAGCATGTGAGTGCCTGCAAACGCCTCCCAAAAAGAGTAAAATGACAAAACGAAGGGGTTGGCCGAGTGTGTAGAAAACGCACAAGAAAGCCACACCAGTAGACCACTTGGGGTCAAGTCTTGAATCTCGAAAGGCATCTCTAGCCCCCACTTCTTGTGTATCGGTGGATGGCCCTGAATCTGCCCGAGGCGCAAGGGATTGAATCGAAAGGAATATGACAAGTCAGTCGTCTAGCGCCTTCAAGGTCCCACATCAATGAGTGTTGAGCGAGAGTCCCTGGAACGATCCCACCCAGTCATTCTGGGGAGCCAGAGGCGATGCTCCCTGCGAGTGCGGCGTAGGACTCGGCCCAGACTGCGGGTTAGGGAAGCGCTGTCGCATAGACTGAAAGTCTGCAGGATGCTGAACCTGACCTCCAGGGAAGCCCTCCATGGCCGGCACAGCTCCTGTTCCGTAAGGAACGTTGGCTCTGGGGTTGGGGTTGCCAAACGGACTAAACTGCCCGTATGGGTAGTTGGAAGGGGGATAGCCAGGAGTCTGAGCAAGGCGGCTTTCGTTGCCATAGGGCTGGCTGAATGTTGGCCGGAACCCACGGCTGTCTCTAGCCCCAGCTGTGAAGGCCGTGGCTTGGTGCGACTCCTGGTTCTGCTGGTTCTGCCGTCGATCACTGCCACCGGTGGCACGGTTAACTCCCACGGCACCAGGACCAATGCCGCTTGGGGCCTGGATACCGAGAGTTGGGCTGGCGAAAGAGGCTGGGTTAATAGCAGACATCCAGATTCGCGTTTTGTAGATCTTAAACAGGTCCGTAACGAGAGAGTTGAAGTTGATGTACGAGTCAGCAAAGTAGTAGAAGGTCAACTTCTTCCAATCCCTGTGATAATCATGTCAGTACATCGGCATCAGCAAGTTCATCACGCATACTCACATTTGAAATTCAGCATCCAGGATCTCCATGTTGAGTCCATGCTCCTTAACCTTCTGCATGCACACTCGCTTGGCCTTTGCTTCTTGCCCCTCCTTGTCCCGCAAGGCATGCACCTCATGGCTTTGGGCAAGGCGCTTGATGAGCTTGGGCCGGAGCTCGCCAGCATTTGGCTCTTGAGCATGATGCTGGCTTGGAGGTCCCATGCCCCCAACGGCGCTCCCCTGGAGACCGGTGGAAGAGGCGAGAAGACCAGCTCCAGCTCCCTCTTGCGCAGCAGCGGCACCCTGGGAGTACATCATGAGCCACTTGTACTGCTCCTCAGCGTAGTGTTCTTTGAGCTCCTTGGCTGTCTGCCAGTCGACGTTGTCCTTGGCCACGGTCCCAAGGTCAGTGCCACGATCAGCTTCAACTATGACTAGATCTCCAGGCTTGACAGTGAGTCCAGTGCCCTCTTGGATGTAGAAGACGTCGGCCCTGGCGCATTTGAACAAGACGATGTGGAGCAGCTGGTTGTGCCGGGGCTGAGCGATGCTATACACGTTGCGATGAGGAGATGGCGCGCGGTTCGCGTAGGGGTTGGGGAGGCCATAGGACGAGTACTGGCTTGGGAACCCGGTCTGGTACGCATTTCCCACGTTCGCAGCTCCGCCGAAGTACTGACCAGCTATTGTCGATGTTAGGGTGCGGTCCAAGATAAGGCTACGGGGTGTGCGCTCCCACTCACCGTGAGTAGCAGCTCCGAACGCAGAAGCGTCGGGGTAGCCGGGAGGATAGTCTTGAGATTGCTGCATTTCGGCTGCGGAAGGCTCAAGAACTGAGGTAGCGTCTGGGATAGAGCTGATAGATCCTTGACGAGTGGGCATGTTGGCGAAAGAGTGTCGTCTGCTCTGCGAAACGTCTGTGACAGGAAATCCGAGCGAGGTCGACCAGAGGGCCTTTTTGAGGTTGGTATTATCAACCTTCCGGCCATCCCCGCCAAACGGAGCGCGAATAGATGCCGGTCCATATTCGCTCATCCGGCGATTTAGAGCTCGTTTGGCCAACATCTCGCCTGCCTCGTTTGCTTCATCAAGCTCGTCAATGGCAAAATCGGATTCTTCTGGCACGGTCTCTCGCAATGAATAACCGTTTCCCATATAGCCAGATCCGGTCACAGCCCGAGGCCGAATGCGTGCATTGTATTGCGTTTGTTGTTGCCGAAGGATCGCGTTTTCTCGCGCGAGCATCTCGATGGTTTTGGCGTCAGAGGTTTGTTGAGCGGGTTGGTGTTGTTGATGTTGGTGCCAAGATTCCTGTAGCGATTCATTTGGGCTCTCGTCGTCATCATCCTCTACTTCCTTCACTTTCCCGAGCATTGAACCATCGTTGGCCATTTCACTCAACATACTAGGGCGAGAAGGTCGATGGCTAAGAACAGGGTGACGAGCACGCCCCAAGATAGCCGAGGAGCTCATAGCAGGTGGAGCGGCTGTTGACTCGGGATCAAGCTGTCCAACTGAATACGACTGGGATCGGTAGGTTTTAGGTGTGGGGTGAAGGGGGATCGCGAAAGGGATTTGAGGGTTGGGCCCGGGATCCCGTGATACCGGAGATGTCTGCACGTCGCCGCCAAAGAAGGAGTTGCCTGCAGTTCCTGGAGGCATGGTTGATGTAGGAGATGGCAGAACTTCGCTGAGTCTCGAGGGAGGATCCTTGCGCTCAGCGTTCCAGATTCCAGTTCCCCATGGAAAGGTGGATGACCCTGCTGGCCGGCCCATGACAGACGACGTTGAGTGCGAGCCCCAGGTGCCCGCACCAGCCTCGGCAGATGGAGTGCTAGGATGTGAAGCTGTGGGCGACATTGAGCTGCTAGCAAATGATCCTTTGCGAGGACGGCCTAGGGTTTGCGAGGTTTCGTTCAGCCACGAAGGTCTTCGAACAGGCTTTGGCGGTTGAGAGCTGGATTGTGTAGCTGTGTGCGCGGACTCTTGGCGATGGTCGCCTTCGTCGTCTGAGCTAGCGAGAGCCTCTGAATCTGGTGTGGATGTTCGAGCATGCAACTTGTCGAGAAGTAGTGACTGATTGTTGGCCGTGGCCGCAGCATGAGAGCCTTGGCCTAGTCTCGACGGCGGGCCTGTCTTGAGTGAACCAGAGCTCATTGTCTGTCAACCTGATAATGAAGCCGCCTGGATATCCTCCAAACTCCTGCAAGGCTAATGCTGTGGGAACGTAGTCCTGTATGAAGACAGAAGAGGTGATGCGACCTGGTTGCTGGAGCCGTGGAGAAGAGGCTGAAGTAATGAGTTCTTTTCAGAAGAGAATGGAAACGTAGCTATGACTGATTAGTCCAATTCCATGAGTATTTGGTCTGCTAGGCAGTTATTCTGGTGGTGGGGAAACAAAGGCCTCGTGACAGGCCGGGAAAACAATGCGCAGTCATAGATGGCATACAAGTAAGTCATAGTGAATATCGCACCCAGACCAGCATATGGGGGCAGGGAAATGGGGCAGTGGTGTGGTGATAAAGAAGCGAGATGGGGAGGTATAAATCCAGCTCACTTACCAGAGACGCAGATCTCGAGGATGTCTATGGGCTATGTCGTCACACGTGCCAAATTCTAGTTCGTGAAAACAGATGAAACGCGAAGGAAAAAAAATAATAACGATGCTGCAGCCGGGATTGAGGAGATGTGGCTTCGCGGTGGCGATTCTGGTGGAAATCTGCAAGTCGATGCAACGGGGAATCTGGCTGGCGCGAGCCCAGGTGGTCGATTAGTGTGGTCGGAGAGAGTAGAATATCTAAACACCAGCGCGTCTAACCCAAGGCGCAAAGAGATGATTCAAGTCGTCGAGAGAGGTAGGGTGACGAAAGCAGGCGTGAGGCGGACACGCATTCGCAAGTAGGACTTGATCAATGTCGGAAAGGTGTAGAAGGGACGAGTGCGTCAAGTGCTGCGGCGACAAAGGGAACTAGTCGTGGCCCATTGTCAGAGAGAAGGCTCGCAAGCAGGCGCGCAAGACCGACACCACAGACACCGAGGGAATGACGCGGGGTTGGTCACTCGTAGGGGTGGCCCGTATGGCGAGAGACGACAGAGAGACGACAGAGTCGACGGTGGCGAACAGGTGGCGGTCGCTGGGTTAGTCGCTTCCTGAGTCCTGGACCTGCGTCGACCACTACAGCATCAACAGCAATGCCAGGAATGGACTGGCAAAGAATGGTTGATCGCGGATAGCGGCAGGTGGAACGCACGAGAGATGAATGAGGAGAGGGCTCGCGGCGGTTGCTGGACGATCGGAAGGCGGGGGAGGAGGACAGCGTCGCGCTGCGCACACACAAAGACGACAGTAAATGAAAATGGCAGTAGACCGTGATGAGGAGACTTTGTTTCGCGTGTCGCGGGGCGGCGTTGCAGTGCGTCGCGCGTTGCTACTGCTTCCTGCTTGTTGACTGCTGCCGCTGCTCTTTGCGATGCGATGCGATAAGTGCTCAGGTTGTGTCGAGGTGCGGTTGCGACACGAGACCAGGTTCTAAGTGGTGCTGAAGAGGACGTCGAAATGGCTGGCGGCGGGCGGTATGGGCCTCTAGCTAATAATGCCGTTCCTCTGCGGGTACTGGGGTGGCGGCGCTGGAGCTTCCAATGGGTGAAGTTGGTTGGCGGCGCAGCAGGGGAGGGGTCCTGTCCTAGTTGTAGGTCGGCGCAGCGTCGCGAGAGGATGGCTGGAGAGAGGGGAAAGGTTGAATATGGAGTCGTGACAACCTTTTGATGAACAGAAGAAGGTGGAGCACGGGAGCAGCAGAATCCAGTGGAGAGTGCCGAAGTGGAGAGGACCGCGAGGAAGAAGGAGGAGATGCGGTCGGAACACCGTAGGTCGGGAGTCTGATCTTCTGATCAGGGACTGAGGGGTACGCAAAGTGGAAGACGCTCTGTTCCTAGTCCGGTTACCAGCCAAACCTGGAGAACGATGCGTTAGCGGAGAGCCCTAGAGCAAGGTACCGATACCTCTGGTGACCACGGCTTGATTTGCAGCACGGGCGACGCCAGAGGCAAGGCCAGAGAAACACCAAAACAAGGGAAAAGCCACCAAACTCGTACCTAGACAGAGGCAGACCTCGGATAAGTTGTTACTTGATTTGCAGGAGCTAGGGCAACCGACGTCTTCGCGAAACCAAGGACGTGGTTACGATCCAGACTGGCGGGTTAATAAGGCACGTCGGCGCATCCAAGGTGCAGTAGCCGTGACCGATGGCGGTCTCGGAAAGTGGGCAATGATCTGGGGAGAGCTGCCTTAGCGAGCTAGCTGGGCGAATGCTCTGTCGCCTGCTCGGTAGGCAGTTGACGCTAGGACAGTTGGGCCGTAAGGCACGCGATATCGAGATGCGATACGAAGGCAGAGGATGAAGATGAGCGTGGGGAACTCGATCTTGATATGCTTTTCCAGACGTTGCAGAGGAGGGGACCCCCTCTTGGAAGATGGTGTCAACTAAGTGGCGGTAATGGCGGCGATGGGGAGGGAGGCCAGTCAAGGTGGTGTTGTTATTGTTGGAAGTGATGGAAGCCAAAGGTAAAAAGGGTGGATGGATGGATGGATGCGGAGTGGAAAGAGCCAGGGCACTGGGGGATTGGCAGGAGCCAGCAAACGTTCTCTTGGGTTAACTTAACTGGACTGTCACGACGGGCGTCGAGTTATTGGTGATTACTGGAGGCTCTAGAACAAGGCGAGAGGATGATGCAAAAGAGCTCTATCATGAAAGGTAAATGGCATGGTAACTGTACCGCAAGTTAGAGTGTAAGCCCAGGCGCACTGCCCTACGTTCCCGCGCTCTCTCCCAGGTCAATTGGCAGTCTTCCAGCAAGACCTGGACCCTGACACGACGCCCAAAGAACACGCACTGGGCGCATTGAGGTCTCGAAACACATCCATACCCTGGACGCATTAAGGACAGGCCAATGCAAATATGAGGTCTTTCCTGGAACGCAAACTATCTGACAGGACCTGGGTGCCGCTCTCCTGGCCGCTGATACGACCATGGACGGGCAGCAACATGATCTGAATTTTAAGCTGCTGATGGCCATTGGCAGCCGTCCGTGCAGCGAGTGCCTTCACTGCTACTGCAGCACAGCACAGCACAGCACTGCACAGTACAGTACATGATGAGGTTGGGAGGCTGCGTCATTCGCCTCTCGTGATGCACAGTTTCAATGGGGGCTGGGATGGACGAGTCCCCGTCGCATCAACAACAGCACCCGCAAAAGACGGAGCCTATGACGCTTGGCTCTGCCGCTGCCCTTCCTTCAACGTTCCTCATCTCGTGCCCGTTGCGTACCTCTTGTGTAGGGGGGCCAGCGGGGGACGCGACTAGAGTCTGTTAAAGGGGGGGATGGGCGGCTCCTGAAGCTACAGAAGGACACCCACTCACAGCAGGTAGCCGCTTGATGATGGACGTCGACCTCCGGGACACAACAGGCAAACAAGTCGATTCTTCCAGGCTCAAGGTGGTGGATGCCCTCCCTGTCCTTGCAGGGCTCCGTGCTTGGTGCCGTTACAATGAAAGCGGATTGGACACTCCACACATGCGCTACTCGGAAGAAGCTCATCGACTCCACCTGGACCCCGACCAACCGAACGCTCAGCGTCAGAGCATCCATGGATCACATCAGGTGAATCAGTCGCGGGAAAAGGCGAGGAAACCGGACGGCATGCGGAGGGACCAGGTATGGCTGGCATTGCAGCTCGAGGCATGGGCTAGGGCTAAGAACTGGAGCCGGAGACCTCGACTCGAGGACGAGACCCCGCCGCCACTGGGCTCCATGATGATGGCTTTGGTAATGCCTCTCGGCACCCGGTGAATTCATTGTCATCCGACGCGCAGAAAGGCAACGGCGTCATCGTGTGTTGTAGCTTACCGGACGAACTATGATCGCGTCTCCCGTGACCATGCCATAGGTGGGATAGGCCGGTCAGCGATGCGATCCAAGGGACTCCCTGATCAAGATCGCCGCCGTACTCTAGTGCAAGACACAGTTCCCACCTGCTGGAAGCTCTCAGTCAGAGTTCCTCACGTCACTTTCCGGAGCTGGGCCTGCAATGGATCTTCTCAGTCTCAGTTTGAAGAAATAAAGAGCCGCGATTGACAAAAAGCAATATTCTTGCGTCCCAGGTTCGCGCTTCTCGTTCATCATATCATCCAACCTTGCTCCCTACCGAGATCAAATATGATCCCTGAGTGTCTCGAATGGTCTCGGGGAGCCTTACGGATTACAACCGTTCGAAACCCTGCTCCAAGTCTTGGCTCCTCTTCGCTGTCTGGGAATGCCAACCCCGTCCTCATTCCCTGTGGGTGTAAATGTGATAAACTTTACTGTGCGCACCAAACCTCCAGGGAAGGAACTTGCCTGTGATGGACCCAGTGGATGTTGCCCACACACTACCAGACAGTGACTGACTCTCCAAATTCACACTGTAGTTGAATCCATGGCAAAGCACCTCCCAGCATCGAGCTCACGCCCACCAGGAACTGCCGTCTTCTCATTAAAGTATCGACAGGCCTTCAGGCTCTACCGAGCATTGAGTTCTATGCGACAGCTCGTTCAGGCCCGTGACTGGTTCACCAATCTCGATGGCAACATCCTCAATTTGCTAAGCAACGCCAAAGCCTTCTGAGCGTTGAACCGTTTGGAGCAATAGCAAGTCCAGGCCATGACAATTCGGCACATGGGAATGGCAGATTCGACACGCCATGTGGCCCGCATTGGCCAAGGCGTCGATCCTCACAGGTCACAGCGATCCTCACTCGCTCTCACCAGATACTGGGGTTACGGTGGAGATTCAATTACCCTGCTCTCCCGCCTGGTGCTGTGCTGTACTATACAGTAGCCTTCCCCGCGACGGCTTCGGCCATTCACCTGCGGCTCCTCGCCCAGTCGACCGTCCCAATGACGCAGCTTTGGCGCCAACATCCCCAAGAGTCTCCAGCTCGTCGCGGGCGCTAAAGGGCTAATTCCCCGTCAGGTGTTTCTGGTGCTGTTTTGTCTATAAATCGGCAAACTGGATATGCTTGCCCAACTCGAGAACATTAGCAAGGTGCAGGTTATAGACCAGCGGATGAATGCGACAGGAACATCTCGCTCGACCAGACTTGGCTCGACTTAGCGTCAAAGAAACCACCTTGTTCCTCCATGCCAGGGGGCGCCACCAGCTCACAGCATTTGGTCAGTCGGGACGAGAGGAAGACATTGTTGCAGAACTAGCTGCACCGCGGCTGCAGCACGTCACGCGCCATCATGGCTGGGTTCCTGGAGCTGGAGGTGTTTACTGGATTAAGGTAGGCAAGATGACGGCACTCGTTCTCCAGGACGCCGGCACGCCGGGCACGGCGCACCTTTTGCTGGAGACAGCGTTGCTTCTGACAAGGCCCTTGCCGCTCCCTCCGAGGCCAGAGGTTGATTCGGGCCATGATCGGATATATCACACACGTACCCCCTCAACGTCTCAGCCTCCTCGACAATCATTGGGCTTGGGAATTGAAACCAAGCGTCGCCTTGGGGGCCTGCATGTCACTGAAATGCATGCATCCAGAAGACCCCGGAGAATTCATCGACTTGAGTTGACCGTCAGTGCTGTTTGGTCGTACGAAAAAGGCCGGTAGTCAACTTGCGGGACTTCTCATGAAGCACTAAAGTCCAAAAACCGAAACCTTGATGCCATGAGAGACGATACGAGGCTATGGGTTCGGATATTTAGCATGCGCAAGGCAAACGGCCATGATCTTCCTGGCCATCACGACAGCCACGGCACGGAATGGGATGGATGGGCGTGGTGGAGGTGTCCCCGCCATGCGATGGATCCATTGGATGTTGCACCTCAAATCCATTGGTTCTGGCGGGGTGCTACCCCGGATTTTCTCCTCATTTCGTGGAGCCTCAGGACGGAAGCAGGCTTTGTACCCAAGGGTACCGGTTCAAGAGAGCAGGATGCGCACTATCAGCCTGACCATATCCCCCCCGACGCCTGTTCAGGTGGAACAACGTTAGTCTGGTACGGCAATGCCCGTGCCAATCTTATTGCGCTTTCAGGATCGGACACGACAGCGGACGACGATGGCCTTACACATGCCATCGAAACGTTCCTGACTGTGGAAACATGGCAAGGATATTTCGGTAACCCAGCACATATGCCAGTGTATCGCGAAGAACGAATGCTGCCATCGCGATCGGAACCTTTCGAGTCCAGCACGAGACCTCACAAACCACCAGGTTGGTGGCTGTGCCGCGCTGCAGCCGAGGACATCTGCATCAATGGCAAGCCCGCAGCAAAGCTTGGCGTCGTCGAATTGGAGAATGTCTGAAGGTCGCTCCTTGATTATCGGGCAATTTAAAGTTCGCACACCCTCTACTCCGAATCCGGCCACGGGACAAAGTGCCGCTACAGTATCCTCGCAGAGAGGTTTGAGGGGCTAACAAGGCGCCATGAGTGAACGATGACCCAGGTCTACTGTGCTGCAGAGTTGGGCATCTCCGGTTTAGAGAGGAGCAACACCACATGAATGGAGTGCCATTTGTTGATGTCTCATAATTCATCGAGGAAGCTCATAAGTCTTGATCTACTGATACATACGATGCAGTGAAATAATGTACACGAAGGAGGGAACAGGGCATGAGCATACGTGGGTATCATGAGGTTGTCCCGCCAAACTACTATACAGATACAATGGGTTCATATCATCCAGCTATCTATGCTGCCGAAGCCACCTGTCCCTGTCCCTTTTGCTGCTTCAGCTTTTCTTCAAACTTTTCAAACTCCTTGAGAGCAATCTCCTCCTCTTGATCCAGCACTTGCTTCACACCCTTGACCTCTTCAATCTGATGTGGCGTATTAGCGAGCCATTACGGCGTGGTATGAAGGAGAGGAAACAGAACTCACATAATGCATTAGCATGCCCTCAATACCGTTCTTGAGGGTAACCGTGCTGGAGTCGCATGTGCGGCATGCGCCTCGCAACCTGAGGTGTACATATCCTTCATCATCGAAACCCCGGAAATCAATATCACCGCCGTCTTCTTGGATCGCTGGTCGGATGCGCGTCTCGAGCAATTCCTTGATCATGCCAACAACCTCGCTATCATCCTCGTTATATGCCAGACTATCCTCCTCAGCTTCGGGATGGGTCTCTCCCTCACGACGCTCAGCGACGTTGACGAGGGTCTCGCCTGATGTAATTGCCTCGGTAATGAGGGCAAAGATCTCGGGTCGGATATGCGCCCAATTGGCATCGGCAGCCTTGGTCACAGTGATAAAGTCAGCGCCGTAGAAGACGGAGGTGACTCCATCAATATTCATGAGCTTGGCGGCGAGGGGTGAGGGGTGCGGCGGTGAGATGGTCGCTCGGGGGTTGAGGTATTCGATAAAGGGCGTAGATATGCCCTCGGGGACGACGCGGTGGTTTGGCAGGAACTTGAGGGCGTCGGGGTTCGGCGTGCCCTCGGTCTGGATGAAGATGGTTCGGACGCCGCTGCCGACGCCGGCGAGCCCTGGGGCGGTCGCCGACCGGGCGCGGAGTTGTACCCGAGGGCGGGAAGAGGATGTAGCGGTAGGAAGATGGGTTCGGACTGTGCTAAGAGGACGAGTCCATCGCGGCGCTGTCCGGGAGGTCGTCTCCGTGGCAGACCGGGTGAGGGTAGCCAGTGTCCGTGACACAACTCGGGGAGCTCTGGAAGAAGCCATGACGCAATTCCAAAAGCTGGAGTAACGATGATGGCAGGGAAAAGAAAACGAGAAGCGAATTATAGGTGAAAATTCCAGAATATCAATAGGAAGGATTCGTAAAATGCCTCCGCTTTGAGAATTAAGAGGGAAAAAATAAGAGCGATTTGGTGTTGGACTCTCAAGTTTTCGCCGCCGTCCTCGGTCTTGTGTAGCCGTGCAAGCCGTGATAGGCCCGAGCATTAGTAATTGCCGTGCTATGATGCAAGGGCAGGCTGAGAGGGACCCCGTCGCGCACGGACCATCTCTTTTCTTTTTCTCCGTTGTTCGAAGCGCGGGTCGGAAAGCCATGACGCGCGGGGAGCTTGGCTTATCACTTTTTTTTTTCCTTTTAATTGCAAAAAAGTTGATATCACACTTTCAGCCCGATCTTGCTTTTACGTTGAGCGCTCTTTTATGACTATGTCGACTACTCAGGAAGAATCAGATAAGGCTGCGCAGCCTACGAATGAGACTTTGGTGCCGGACGCTGGAGCTCAAGATGCTGCTGAAGCTACCGCGAGCTCTGATGCGACACCGCCCAAGCCTTCACTCTGCGGCGTGTGCAATGTAAACCCGCCCAAGTACAAATGCCCACGATGCTATCTCCCATAGTGAGTATACTTCCTTTTCCCTATACCAACCATTACGAGTCCTAACGAACCTAAGTTGCTCCGTTGCTTGCAACAAGACACATCGCGAGAACCATCCTCCTGACCCCGAGCCCGCACCCAAACCCGAGCAACCCCAACCGCAGCAGCAATCCTCAGAACCGCGACAACCATTCGACCCTTCAAACCCCTTCCGTGCTCTCGAATCCTCCGACAAACTACGCCAGCTCTTCCAGAAATATCCCCACCTGCCCGACCAACTCCTTCAAATCCACGCCGCTACCCTCCCACCACCCGAGACCAAGTCTGCCATTCCTGCCTCCCTGCTCAAAGGCCTACCGCCAAGGAGAGAGACCTGGAACCACGACATAGGAATACAGAATGGCAAGGAGGCTTTGCGCAGGGCCCGCCGCGCTGACGGCGAGGAGGGCGATGCAATTCGCGAGTACTCGGAGCTGATACTGCATCTCATGAACACCGATAACGCTCAAGCCGATGTCGGCGACATACTGCGCCAGCAACTCGCACAGGAGGATACAAAGCTTATCGAACGCTTAATGGCACAGGAAAAGCGCTGAGCGGGCATCAGTGTTACACGCCGCAGGACCAAAAGGACGACGACATGTTCGCCCCTTGGATTTCACCTTGAAAGCGCGTGGTTTTAAAATTGCATAAGGCTAAGAAATGTCTCTTGGTCCGAGTCTGAATAGTTGATGATAATGTTACAATGTGTCCCTGGTTGGTGTCATATTATTCTTCAGGTATAATCCATCTCATATCTCTTCCATTCCCATGTCCATTCGCTCGCTAACGCTTGAATCGCCCCAGAAATCCAGCCTTGGGTGATTTTGGTGAGGTTGAAGGCTGAGCCTGAACCTCTGTTACATTACCAGCAGGGCTAAGCTTCTCCCCGTTGTTGGTCTTTTGGTTCACACTGGCCTTGCGCTGCTTGAGGCCCGCCCACTTGGAATCTCGTCGAACCTTGGCTGGCTGATCGCTCTGCGACCAGTCCACACGGTGCACCTCGGCAGCCCGCTGGGGATTGGCCATGTTGGCAACACTGCTCCTTCGCGAAGCCGTCGTGCTGGTGTTGTCTGATCCTCGCCGGTTGGGAGAGTTGGCGTCGCCAAACTCGGTCTTGAAGGGCGACGCTGGACCAGAATCGCGCGCAAATGGCGACGAGACGTCCGAGAAGCCCGATGAGCTGGCAGAACCTCGTCTTCCAGAGGTAGGGTTGTTCTGGCAGACGGCCCCGACGGCGGTTGAGTCTCTGCGGAACGGGACTTGAAGTTGGGGATCACCTCTTCCCCACATGTTGCCAGTGCTCATCCTTCGGCCTGGCTCACCCGCCTTAAGATCGTTCCAGCCCTGGACAGAGATTCGAGGGTTCTTCTGCTGCGAGTTTTCCTCGTCCACCTCTGCAGTACTCTCCAGCCTTGTGCGGCCAGGGGGTCCCGATGGTCTACCGCTGCATAGACTCTGTGCTCGTCTGTACTGCCTGTTGTATTCTTGCAGCGACATGCTCCCATTGTTCATGGAGTGAGGCCCGGGGACAGGTCTCATCCC
Organism: Fusarium vanettenii 77-13-4; assembly: GCF_000151355.1. Classification (NCBI taxonomy): domain Eukaryota; kingdom Fungi; phylum Ascomycota; class Sordariomycetes; order Hypocreales; family Nectriaceae; genus Fusarium; species Fusarium vanettenii. The sequence goes on from NW_003315881.1 coordinate 2,673,793, forward strand.
CTTGGGGGAGGGCTGAGCCTTTTGTGCCAGAGGCTCCACGGTAGTTGTTCGAGCAAACTGTTGCGCCGCTACCTGTGGCACATGTCGATAGCGGACCTTCTTCTTGGCATCTTCTTCTTCCTGCCGTTCAGTTTCGTCAGTGTAGTTGGAGCCCCTGAAACGGAGGTGGTCAAAGATGCTGCTTCGGCGGGATGGCGCAGCCTGAGTAGGTGTACTCAGTTTGTCGTTCTTCTTGTCCTTGTGGGACTTGGGTGCTGTTGATGTCGTGGCTGGAGCCGGTTGCTGTGCCGGAATAGTCCTTGGAGATGGCTCGCCCATGTCATTTGCCGACATGGGCACCTGAAGTTGGTTTTGTTGCAATGGCTGTCCATCTTGTTCAACAGCGAGGCCGGTGAGCTTCTTGCTCAGCTCATTGGGATCGAAGGGCTCAATCTGGATGCTCTTTGGCCTGTGCCTGGGCTTACCCGAGCTGTTGGTCTTGCTGGCAAATCTGTTCGTTGGCTCGTCCATCGAAGCACCCGTTGTATAGAGCATTGTAGTAGTCATGTTGGGCAACTTAGGGGGGCCTCAGAAGAAATACCGGTGTGGGAACCTGAGGAATGGAATGACACTGTGACTGCAGCGACGAGAGTGGCGTTGACCAGACTACCTTGAACGGCAAGGGTAGCTGTGTCGAGAGAGGGTGACTATGCTGTGCTCCTTGTTTTTTGCAATGTGAAAGAGTAGTGTGCTGGATATCTTGGGAACAAGTCCTCGTGGTCCAGGGGAAGTCTGGCATCATAAATGTATTCCGGATTCGCTTGGGAGGCGAGATCTTCCCATGGTCATGACTATGCTTCCTTGGCAAAGCATCAAAAAGCCTTTCGGGCCTGGCCCGCAGGGGGAAAGTCTGAAATCGGCTGGTGGCCCATGATGGGACGGCGTCGATCCGCAGCAGAGCCACGGCGCAACTGGCTCGTGCCCCGACGGCAACGTGTGGGGCAGTCCGGCCGGAGGTTATTCTGGCATGGCAGCGTGGTAGCCATGATGCCCGTGTGCATTGTCGAGGGTCCCTGATCGCCGTGGGCCGGCAGTTCTCTCTGGGGCAACCTGTCGAACAATGGACCCAGCTGCTCGGAGAAGATGCTTTCAGTCAGGGTTCTGTGGGACGCAACATGGCCATGTCTCACATTGCTCAAGTCTCCAAATGCGGACACACGGGATCCCAGCATCATTGAACAGCGTTCCGGGAACACGGAGGAGGCACCCGACGAGTTGTCTCCAACCAGAGCTACGGCAAGACATTGTAGTCAAGTCCCCACTGCAACAACGTTTGCATCGCTCAAGGTCGGCCGAGTCAACCAGGTGTGCAAGGGTGTCGGAACGATGAGGTGGGCGTGGGCCGGCTCGCCAACAGCTGAGCGTGGCTAATCGGGCATGGTGTTGTTGTCGATATGTCAGTGAAATTCCAGTCTCGGGGCCAGAACTGAGATGACCGGAACTTGTCCAATCACAACCAGCCGACATGGTTCTGATGCCCACGGAGGCATCACTTCCGCGGAATTCCATTCTTGAATGTGTTCTCCTAGGAAACAATGTAGTCACTTAGCTCTCGCTCGAACAATGCCCTCAAGCTCAAGCTCACGTCGTTCTCGCATGTCGGCACCGAAAGAGTGATGATGAATCATAATCCCCAAGACACCGTAGTTAAATACGCAACTATCGTTTCAAAAGTTGACCATGATGTAACGCATACAATTTTGCCCATAAAATAGAGGATCGTCGAACATGCTTGATCGCGAGTCTATCACTAGGCTGGCACGGATCGACTCTTGCGGGCAAGTTCGTGCCGCCAGGACGTGATTTAAGTTGCTCGACCCCGAATCGGCGGCGCCACAGCTCCCGGGAGGGCTCCATGACACTGACAGGACTCACATGGCGGCTCGTGCGTTGCCGGTTTGGGAGCATCAGCTTGGGAATGTGCCAAGCCACATTGTTGGTGACCTTGAGTCGTAGGGTTAGGCACAGACGGGGAATGCGTCCGGGAACTCGGGGATAGTGCCGGTGTTGAACATTGTTTCTGTGAGCATCCGCGTCATTGGCGTAAAGTCTCTCGATGCAAGATATTTGCCTTCGACCTAGCAAATCAGGAACCAGGGGAACATTTTCTCAACATGTGCGGCTTCCAGCAAGGGGCAAAGGGGCAACTGCCCGTGGCGTTGTCAGGCGGCAGTGAAGTCTCATGGCTGTGGAAAACGGGCGTTACTTGATGGTTATGCCGGAGAACGGCCTTGGTGCGAATGCCTTGCAACTGGGTGATGACAATTTTGATATTGTTCAGAAGCCTACGTATGTCTACTACGTAACGTTAGTACGCAGTCCCGTGCTAAAGACGCAAGGTAGCCTTAAGTCCTTTACCGTCCTGGCTGCGGAAGACGTACGAAGTTAGTGCTGCAGTCTCAGGCTAAGCTCCTAAGCATTGTTGGTTAAACTCTGTTGAGGTTGAAGCCTTGAAGTTCGTCGGGACGGACCCTGACTCCTGAATCGCACACGCTTGCTTATCGCACGATCTGGGAATTTCATGCGGGAGAGGCGGTCGACGCTCCATCTCGAGGATAGCTCAACACAAGAGTCATTGGATCACAACAACGCCGGGAACCCCACCAAGGGATACGAAAACAGAAGAGCGCTAATGAAGCATATCGTGGACAAGCCGGGCACCAGGGGACGATCGTAGATGAGAGTCGCCACGATAGCTGGACTGAAAACTCTGAGGAAGCCCGGCCGAGTTATCCGGTATTTCATGTTGCCCTCTCAAAGATTTGGCGGATCAGAATCACGGCAGTTGTGAAGGATCGCAGGGCGGAGGAAGAGAGGCTATCGAGTGCCCCTTAAACCAAGTGACCAAAAGATGAGAGTGATCCAGACGCGAAGAGGACCCTCGATTGTGAAGGGCAAGACTGTTCCAGACAAGCCAAAAAGCCGACACAGAGAGGCAGAAGTCGAGCCCTGCGTTAATCAGCTGAGCGTTTAGGGGCCTCGATCGTCGTCTCCAAGCCACTGGCATGCCAAACTTGACATATCGATAGACCAGACTCCGTGAGCTCTCTGGGTATCAAGTACCGCATCTCATCTTTAGACAGCGTTTCGAGCCCGGAAAGACTGCACTCAAGGGTGGTGCGCCTCGGCCCGCTAACCGTCACTCAGGAATCGTGGAAGTTTCGTAAGAGGTGAACAATGGAAGTAAAGCAGTTGGGGACCTGCAGACTGTCGTGCGTGCAACCCCTCGATCGGAACCGGAAGACTGGCGACAGGGTTCTTGTTAGGTAGTTGCGGACCATGCCCACGTGTTACCGGGAATGGACTCGGGCAAAGTGCTATCCACGCATCTTGGGTTTTGGGTCATGTGGGACAGAAGGTTCAGAGGGCATCACGGCACTTCTTTGGTGTCTCCCCCAAGGTTTTGTTGGAACGAGCGCCCTGCTAGGGAGCTTGGATCTCTTTGTCGTCATCATCCCGAGGCGCCGAGGATGAGCTGCTTACTCTTTAAGGAAGAGCTAGACCAGGGTCAGCCATTGCTTGATGGGTGAGTGTGTTGACACATACAACAAGAGAACAAAAGAGTCGAGGACAAATAAAAGAGGGGACTTGTCTGTCTCATGGATTAGTAGAAGAGGGATAGTTACACAGCTGAAATGGATCTTGGTGTTCGTCAAAGAAGTCTGGATGGAGCCATCCATAGCATCCCCGTGATCTTTGGTGATGCAGGTGCAAGCGAGAGTGGGGGACGAGGTAGGGATATACGAGCGGTTGCCATGTGAGAGCCATGCGTGGGCGCACTGCACACTTGGTGGTGCCATGTATCCGCCTATCGTGATATAGATTACCTGGGTTCCTAACTATCGATTTCTTGAACCAGGGCAAGAAGCACCAGGGGTCGATGCGTGCTCCAGCCAATGGGTACGAGAGCGCCAACGCAGCACCTGGGATTGGATCCGAATGTGATGGGCAGACAGGCTGGAACCAGAGGATTGGAGCTTGTGACTGAGATGGAGGATAAACGAATAAACGCAGCTGAGAATGAGATGCAATAAGGAGAGGGCGACCATTGATTCTCAAGCTGCAATTTCAACCCTGCCAGGTTGGGAGGCCGTTGATCTTAACATCCAAATTAAACCAGACCTCGAAGCAACGCCGAGAAGCACGACGCTTTGATCCCAACTTCCTTAACTGGAAACAACCTGACCCCCCCAACGTCAACGTAAACGTCGGCGCGCCGGCCCAGGTCGGTAGGTCCCCTCCCCCAAAACGTTGACCGTCCCGATTCCGCGGTTCTCTTCCCCTCTTCGTGCCATTTTGCGCAATAAACTTGCCAACGTCGAGCTTGATGCTTTGAGCTTCATTCCTCAGACGCGTCCCTGGATTCACCAGTCGAAGCCCTTCGGTCCAAGGTATCCGCTTCCGCACCCTGACCGAGCCCCCGGGCCCCCCATTGCAGCGCATCGCAGCGCCCATCGCCTCCTGAATCTGACGACCTGACCCTGAGCCGCCTGCCCCTCAGACGTGCAGCAAACCCACGGCGCGACAACAAACATAACCTTTGCAACGCCTGTACAGCATAGGTAGTACCTTACGTACGTACGACTCCCGCGCCTGCAGACGGGATGCACGCCCGTTGTGCAAGCGCCTTTGCCCGCGTTGAGCGTGGCCTTGAGCATGGCCGGGCTAACACCAAGCCTCAAGCAACAGGTTTCAAGTTCAAGACATCTTGAGGTTGTCAAGGTCCTGAGCCTCAGGTCTTGTCCACCTCTGGCGCTGAGCGCGCATATCGACACCAGCAGTCGTTGTGCCACCCACCTATTTTGAGCTTTCAGGCCAATCTGCCTGCCCACCGTTGCTGCGTGAGACATACTGCCCGTTGTTTCTTTTGTTGCTGGTTGCACAAGCATCGCGGCTAGGAGAGCGCTTCTACCCTCGCCAGCGTCTGCGCGTCCTCCCTCCATCTGGCTGGACTCGCCTACTGTGCCTGTATCCATCCCTACCTCACAGTGCAAGCCTTGTCAGTAACTCGTCTCCCTCCTCGTTCGTTAGCCTTTTGCCCTAGTGTCTTCTCTCGTTATTCCCCCAACTTCCATTTCTTGTCCCGCTGCTGGCTTTGCTTTCCTCATTCTCTCTTTCCCCTTTACGACAATTTTTAGCCACTAGCTCTCCACGAGTTCTCCCTCCCCGCAGACGCCACGGGTTCGGTCCTCTCCACCTGTTGGCATCCATCCTATGTTCCTCTTCACCACCTGGCCCAGTCGCTGAAGTTGCGACCATGCGACCCGATCATGCTGGTTCACGATATACTCACCCGACTTCAGGCATTGCCGCCACCTCGTCCGCCTCTCATCCGTACCCCGTAGCCAGCCCGGCCGACTCCTACCCGACCGCCGAAAGCGACTCCGACCCTTCGCCATCCGGTACCAACCATCGGGACTCGGTCGGTTCAATCGTCGACGACCCCTTCTTTCAGACATACGATCCAGCAGTCAATGCCGCTGCCGCCTCGGACGGCGACTCCGACTCGGACGGGAGCTCTATCTACCAATCGCTAGACGACGAGGAGTTCGAACACCAGTTTCACCCCGGTGTCAAAGTCGGCGCTGGTGACACAGCCAACCCTGCCAATTCTAACGGCGGCGGTGAGGACAGTAATTTCGTTCCCGACAGCGATGACAACGACCCAAGCCAGCACTGGCCGCCTCCTCGTCGAGAGTCTCTGACCGCCACACCTTCGTCGTACTGGGTATGTTACATCTCCAACATGCGCCCCACCTGCCTTTCGCGGGGCAGGGGTTCAACCTGATCGAATCGAGAATGCTTGGATATTCAGGGACTGACCATGATCTGGTGCTCTGTAGTCGCAATCACACACAGCCATGGAAGCCGGCTTCAACATTGCCATCATCGGTTCCACCGGTGTTGGCAAATCCTCATTTGTCCAGCGCGTCCTAGGTTTATCCCGACCACCCATCTCCAATGCCTCTAGTGTTCGCATGTTGGTCGACAATATCTCCCACGTCATAACCCTGCTCGAGCTGGATCTAGAGTATTTCGAATTAAATCCTAGTCAACCTATACAATGGCCAAAGCAAATCAACGGGCATATTGTACCTCGCGTCGACGCCGCGCTTATACTATACGATGTTACGAATCATGAGTCTGTTCGAGAACTACCACAGACGCTTGGTATGATACATACCCTCCCGCATCCTCATAAAGAACTCCGGCTAAGAATTCCTAGCGGCTCTAACTAATTCTGGTCTGCCAGCCAGCTTGGTGGCCTGCAAATGCGAGACTCCGGAGGCAGAGTGGCAAGTCAACGCAGAGGCCATGGCAAACCATCAACTCTTTAAATCCTGCGTTTCTACCTACAAGATCGCATCAGATAACCATGATGTTGCAAGAACATGCCTACACACAATTCTGAGGGCTGCTATAGCACATCGAAGGGGTACGCGCAAAGTACATCGAGTATACAACATATTCTAATAATTGATACAGAAGAAAACGGTGAAACAGTATCGCGCCGAAGAGCTCAGTCTGCTGCCAACTTGGAAGCTCCAGATGTCAGCACTGGACGCCCAATAAGCCAGCACAGCAAGCACAGCAGAGCAAGCTCCGACTTTTCTTTGCTCAAGGGATTCTCAAACCCCCCTGTTAGCGACGGTTACAGGGCACAGGCCTCTCGCAGCCCAAGAGCTGGCCAGCAGGGGACCAGCCCAAACCCGGGCTCCGCACGCGAACTAGGAGACCCGGGTCAGGCGCAAACAGTTGGCAACATGCTTAGGACCCCGGGCATACGGTTGGACAGGCCCAATACAGATTCCTTCTTGGATGTTGAGGAGTCGGACGCTGAATCATACCGCTACTCGGACGACATTCCTATACTGCAACGAGCAGACGACAATATTCTTGAAAAGCAAGCAAAGATGGCAGGTGTCACATTTGACGAATTGGTCGATCGACTTCTTGCTCCCAGGCTGTCGAGAGCAGACAGTAACTTCTCGGATGTCTTCCTCTGTCTATATCGCAAGTTTGCTGCCCCCGGCGAACTCTTTTCTGCCATCTTAACCCGACTTGACAAGGTCAGGGACGACAAGACTGCACATTATCTCTCCAAGACGGCGACACAGCTGCGCATCATTGAAGTCGTAGCCAAGTGGGTATCATCGTATCCCGGTGACTTTGCACGACCGCAGACGAGGCGGAATCTGGAGGAGTTTATCAGACATCTTTCCACGGAGCCGATTTTCTCAATCGCTGCACAACACATGCGACGTAATCTTCAGTTCAACGTGGTGGAAGATGACGATACGGGCTGGGCAAACTCTGATGAGACCAGCGACAAGCTTGCGAGCGAGATCTTATCCAAGGAGATGTCCGAGCTGTCATCAGGCGTCAGCGTGCTGACAGTGGAATCCGACATGGACGGAAGACCGTCGGGAAGCTCCGAGATCTCTCTGGCCACGGGTGGCAGCAGTTCCGGGAGCCAGGTGCACTTTAACACGTATGACGATTATGAAAGAGCGGCAGCCGTCCTGGAACCCACCGACAACTTGCCGATGAACAAGTTTCGTTATCACATATTTATGGATATTCCGGACGACGATGTCGCAGACGAGCTGACTAGGATTGACTGGATCATGTTCTCGTCGATTCGAATTCGTGATTTCGTGCGTCATGTCAGCTTGTCAACGGCGCAGAAGGAGAAATGCAAGAGCTTGAGGAACGTCAACCGGATGATTGGCCACTTCAACCACGTTGCCAAATGGGTTGCCAACATGATTCTGCTGCGAGACAAGGCTAAGCACCGAGCGCAGATACTGGAGAAGTTTATGAACATTGCACTCAAGCTACGTCAGTTGAATAATTATAACGGACTGGCAGCCGTCCTCGCTGGAGTTAACGGGACAGCCATTCATCGATTGACCCAAACGAGATCGTTGGTGCCGGCCGAGGTACAGAAGCGATTTGCGCGGCTGGGAATATTGATGGGGACTCAGAAGAGTCATTTTGCATATCGACTGGCGTGGGAGAACTCGCCCCTTCCACGCATCCCCTTTATCCCTCTCCACCGGCGCGATTTGGTGTCGGCAGAGGAAGGGAGCAAGACTTTTGTTGGCAGTGAGGGAGACCGAATCAACTGGAAGAAGTTTGAGGTGCTCGGGGAGGTGCTACTCCCGATCATGAAGAGTCAGGGCACAGCGTACCCAAATCTATCCAAGCATGACACAGCGAGGGAACTGATTCTGGGTTGCCGGATGCCGACAGATGAAGAGGTGAGACGACCTTGTTTGATGCTGTTGTACTACAATGGATTGCTAACCGAGCCAAACAGGATATTTACCAGCGAAGTGTACAGGTGGAGAGCACCTCTGGAGGGATTGCCGAACCGGCCAAGAAGAAGTCTGGGTTTCCCTGGTTTGCGAAATAATCTACCTGTCTCGTGTTGGATTGTTGATCGCAAGGAGTTACTGGAGCATGTACATATGCCATCTACGGGTGCTATTATGGGAGGCGCATTCTACTATAGACTTATGGGACTTGACGACTCTAGTTCACGGCCAACGACATACATGCCTTTTGGAGGATTTGATATTAGGACTGTCGACAATGAGTTATCATGCACAGGATTGCCTATTCATTGTTTACAGAGTCGGTTAATTGGCTACAAGCCTGCATACCATCTCCCTAGGTACTGCCTACCTGCTTACCAGCTAGGTCAGTGTCTGCCAATGGCGCTCATACTGAGACCAATAACATTTTTTGAGGAAGGAAAGGTGCACTTTCCTCCCTCCCCAATAAACCACCACCTTCCAAGTCTCGACATCGAATCCAGAGGCCCTGCTCTCACGTGCCCTTTCCGTTTATCTCCCTCCAACCTTCCATTCAAAATGTCTTCCCCTCAACCTTTCAGCCATGTCGAAGTTCTCTATCAACAGCAATGACACCCGCGCTTGCCTTACCAACCCTTCGAGTACACGCAAAAAAAGCGGACCTGGAACTTACAGCAACGCCGTCTCTCTGTGTCGACGTGCCCAACGATTTGCCCTCCATTACGACCATCGATGAGCTTGCAGTGGTGGTGAAGAATGCCCATATTTGGATTGCTCGAACGGGTACCTGCTGCATCGAGATATCCATTGCCGTCAATGGCCGCCCGATACTGGAAAACGAACACCTTCAAAAGACGATTGATCTAATCCAGTATTGCCCGGTATGGTTGGCACCATGCACCACCGCCCCCATAGGCTTATCTTGTTTGCTAGGTTTGGAATCGCCTGGGGCTTCAGCTTGAACACAACAAGGACTCGGTAGCCACACTCCCAGGCCTCTTGTCTTTCTCAGTCCAGCACCCAGACCTTACATCGGCCCTGGTAGCCCCTCAGACGGCACGAACATCGCCCTTTCGGACATTGATACTTCCAATCAGTCTCTCCACGCCCACAGATAGCTACGACCCAGACAAGAAGCCGAAAAAGAGGCGGAGGAACACCAGCAAACTAAAAGGAAGAGACTGTCAAGAAACTACCGAGGAGAGTGATCTACTGGCTACACTCGAGGCAGACGACCAACGAGCCATCGACAACTTCATGTCCAGCCTCAACTTTCCACCCAACAAGAACAAGAGGAAGAAGCCTACGCCGTGTAGAGACAGAGATGAGGAAGCTGCTTGCTTGAAAGTGCTGGAGACCCTGCAGTCCTTGTCCCTGGTGGATATTCTCCTGGAGCAGCTAATGTTAGCCCCGGAGAAGAAGTATAGGGGCTACCAAGTTTGGGGCGGTTCTTCAACACACTGCCTTACAAACTTGGCACCAGGCGTCTTTCATATGCCCTATCTCAGCGTAAGCTCAACAAGAAGCGTACAATCCAGCATGCTAATAAAACAATAGAAGATATCGGATCGTGCTCAGCTACTACCGGTTATTGCGACATGTTTGGCACGGATGAAGAATGCCGAGTCCCCAGCGCTGAGACAGAAGGTGGTGGATATGAAACGGGATGGCACCGATTCCAGAAGCGCATACAATGATTGGGAAGACACCGTGCAAGTGATCGAAAAGCGAGCATAGGATGTTCTTTTGGCAACCACTGAAGTGCCCTCGGCAATGGAAAGAAAGCAGGCCAAGAAACCAGCACGGCCAGTGCAAAGCTCACAAGACACCACCCAGGGGCGGTTAGCCCCCATGCTGTCAGAAAGGGGCATGGCAGAGGCATACACTAATACCGAGGCAGAGAGAGAAGATCAGGAGCATCCAGCACTGAGTGTGAATTGGGAAGTAATACACAATTCGCCAGGCTTGGTGAAGAGCGAGAATTCCAGTTACGGGTGCGAGGGTTCAAGTTTGGTGGCTGTGGGGTTTTGCAACGACCCATGGGCTAACCCGCATGGCTATCCGGTGACTTGGACGCTGCCGGAATGGACTGAGAGTGGCTACGGACTAGGAGGACAAGTTGCTGAGGTGCCGCTCGGGCATGATTGGGGTCCCGCGGTGTCCGTGGAGCAGATGCCTCAAGGTACGGAGGTGATGGTGGCAGATAATACATTCTACGACCCTAGGAACTTCCACGCTGCGGATCATTGGGTTTTTCGTAACGAAGGGATATAGACTGGGCGACGAAGATTTTCAGGCGTCAAATCAAAGAGGCGACATGTGGGATGGACGAAAATGGCGGAGTGATTTGAGCTTGAGATAAGAGAATAAATACTCTATAGAGGCGAATTAATAAAGCTAGATGAAAGCCCGGGGTAGAGGCGCGCTGAGGTGGTGGTGAAATGAGGTGTCGTCGAGACGGAGAAATAAGTGTCGAATGAGCCGAGTGACATCCTTTTCAAGCACGAGGGCCTGTCGTGAGGTGGCAAGATGTCGATATGATGCAGTTGCGATATGGCATATATGGTTGTCTCATTTCTTCCTCGCGGCAGCCTTCGCGGCAGCCTTCTTGTCCTTCTTATCCTGCTTGGCCTTGCGCTGCTCAGGCTTCATGGTGGCGTAGTGGATATACCAGATGAGGACGCATTGGAGGATAACGGCGACGAGGACGACAAGGAGGATGGTGAAGAGGATCGGTTGATCGTTGAGGACAGCGACAGCCTCGTCAGTGGCGCCGATGGAGGAGAACCAGTCGAATTGACCCATTGGGGCTGTTGTGTTGTTGTTGTTGCTGCTGCGATACGGGGGTGGTTGATTTGAGCTTGACTCAAGGGTGTCGCGGAATTATGTACAGAGAGAGTTGTCTGTATCGTGCGCCAGTCACGAACAAGAAGAGAAATAGTCGGCAGAGAATAAAGTGAATATTGTAGAAAGGAACGGAATGAGTATAGCTACAGGAGAAGGAAGAGGGAGAGAAGTGTTCAAGAGTTGGGAGGGAAAAGACGGGAATCACGTCGGCTCGCGATTGTCGAAACGGCGCAGGCGTCACATCTGGTTTGGTTCAATGAATGGCCCACAGCGAGTGGTGAGGACGGTGGAAAGACCCCTAACGCTTGGCTTTTGGCCCCTGGAGCCACACTGAGACGTTTCACACTTGCGGCAGAGTCGACTGATGTTGGGGTGGGATGTGATTGGTTGGATGAAATGGACAACAATTGGTGGTATTTGAATAAAAAGATGTTGAAGACGTTACTCATATAATTCGATCATTAAGAGCCTTGTTTCGTTGAATTGAGACAGGCAGTTGAAGTTGGGATGAAGTTGAATTTGAATACCCACGTGACTCTGCTCGTGATCGCCATGGCCTTTTGGTGGGATGGATGACCTGAGGATTGACCAGCGCTGATTGGTCCCTACAGCCGCGAGACGCTAGCCCACTTGAGGGGAACTCTCAATTGAGTATTCCTGGGTCCCCAAAAAAATCCTCGAGCTCGTGTGAGGGAAAGACAGCGCTCAACACGGCCGATACGGAGCGTCCTCTCGCCGCCTCGAAGCTCCCCAATTCGACGAATTGAATAAGACGATATACCTCCTTGGAACCTCGGCCTGCCCGCCGACTCCTGCCGGCCATGAGCGTCGCACGACCGGCGCGCACCCTCCTCGGCAGGTGCCTCGCCTCGTCCCGAACAACCACCACCACCCTCCCCGCCGTCCCATGCCACCAGTTCCATAGCTCTGCTCCCCGTTCGAAGCGGAAGTCAAGGTTCCGCAATGTCACGGCGCAGGAGCTGGGACTGCTAAGCACGCCCGAGAAGATGGACCAGTACAAGAAGGAGCACTTTGCCGAGTACACGCCCGAGGAGAAGGACCTCCTCAAGGGACACTACTCTAAGCAGCAGATGGAGGCCATCGAGGCGGGTGAAAAGGCCGTCGACACCGAAGACATGGTGATCCAGGGCCGGTTACGTGACGACCCCTACAAGCCCGAGTACATCGAGGACTACACGGTGCTCGACCCCCGCTACGACCTCAAGCCCGAGATCGAGGGCACCCCGAGGGAGGTGCAGTGGCCCAGCACCAGCGAGTGGCTCGACAACTACGGCCAGAAGATGAGGAGCATCACCGATAAGAAGACGAGCGACCAGCTCACCCGCGCCATGATCCGGGCGCTGCGGCGCGTCAAGGAGAGCCAGGGCGAGGACCTGATAGACCTGACTGAGGCGGAGCTCGAGGACATGGAGAAGGATCCGGAGCTGGCCAAGCGATACATCATCGAGGAGGACGGTCCCGAACCCGACGCCAACTCAAAGGGCCCCGAGTTTATGACACGAGCTCAGGCCATGAAGGCTGATGAGGCTGTCGACGAGGCCTGGAAGCAGGAGCTCGACAAGATTGTCGGCTTCGGTAGCCAGGGTGAGGTCGAACCCTCGAGCATTGAGCTTATTGAGGACGGACCTGCGGGTATCGACCGGGCCCACTCGGCCGAGGCCGCCGATCTGGGCAAGGTTCCCGGCGTTCACGGCCTGTACAAGCATGCCGTCGACCCGGAGGACCAAGGCCAGGACGACTCGGGCAAGTACCAGGAGATCAAGCGGTTGACGGGCATGAGCCTGAAGGAGATTCGCTCGCTGCTCACAAAGGGTCTCGTCACCCGCTGGGTCGCCAACCAGACCCGTCTGGGCAAGGTCCGCAGCACCTCAGTCGTGGCCATCGCCGGTAACGGCAACGGCCGTCTGGGTCTCGGCATGGCAAAGTCCACCGAGCCCGGTGTCGCAGAGGAGACGGCGCAGATGTTGGCCATCCGCAACATGAAGCCCGTCCGCCGGTACGAGAACCGCACCATCTACGGCAACGTCTCGGCCAAGGTGTCGGGCACCGTTGTTGAGCTGATGGCCCGACCTCCAGGTACGTTTCAGGCACTTCCTTCTAATAACATATTCACTAACAGAACCTCTCCTAGGCTTTGGACTCCGCGTCCCCCACCGCATCTTTGAGATGTGTCGAGCAGCGGGCATCCACGACATGGCTGCGCGCATGCCGCGGTCCAAGAACCCCATGAACTCGGTCAAGGCGGCGTACCAGGCGCTCACGAACCAACCCGACCCGGAGCAGATCGCCATCGGCAGGGGAAAGAAGCTGGTGGACGTGCGGAAGGTGTACTATGGCGGAGCTGTATATTAAAAACCCCATCCATGAAACAACCGTGTATCACCATTTAAAAAAGAGACGACTTTTTGTATCTGTAGCCTGTAATGGAGAGAGAGGGATATGTGCCAAAATCTCAATGGTGGTGCAACATTGACGCGGTTATGACTCTTTTTTTTTTGTATTTATAAAGGTCGGTTCTTGGTCGTCGTGGCTTGGGTATCAATCCTACTCTCCTCATCTCCTCCGCCAAAAGTATGCCTTCTCTTTTCACTGCGCCGTCGAACCATCACCCCAGTCAATCTCTTGCTGTAGAACTATGCTGTACACGCTAGCCTTGAGAAGGGTAAACGCCAGACTCGTCTTGCGCTCGAGTTCGCGTAGGCTATCGAGGATCTCGGTGCTGGGATTTGATGCGAGGTGTTCGAGGATAGTAGCCAGCTGTTGAAAGAGCGTCAGTTGCTAGTCTTGTGGAGGGGCAGAGTATCAGACCTTGTTCATGTTGTCGGCTAGACGCTCGTACTCGTCCAGGACCTCCTGCTCGAGTGGTGTGAGCTCCGGTGGGGAGAGAATCCCGCTAGGTGCGCCCTGCTCCATCATGTATCTCTCCGAGTCGGTAACTTCGTAAGAGGGACAGATTGGGTGGTTATTGGGTGTTGTTTGGGTATAAGTCGTGATGGTGGAGGACGCGACGTCAAAAACATGGAGGGGTTCCGATAAGACAAGGGGCATCTATAGTGGGGCTCCTTTGTTGACTTGAACAAAGAGTCACTCTACCAACTTGAAGCGACTTCGCAAGTTAAGAATAAGGAACGAATAAATGAATGGCACAATGTGTTAGGACTGTATGGATTTAGTTGGTATCAGATGTAAACGATAAGCCAACAACTGTTGGCCAATTGGTCGAGGAGAACCCATCCCCTCCTCTCCTATCCCCGAAATCTACACAAGCACCAGACTTCACAACACCAAGAGCAAAACATCTCTAGAGTTGATTTGAATTCATACATTTCTTTTAACCGTAACCTATCAACGAAATATGACTAACAATGCTAAACGAAACCATCATTCCAAAGCCATAAACGACCATGATCAAGTGCAGAGACGTTACCAATGAGAATAAACAAACAAACAAACAGACCCAATCTGATCCGATCCAGCCAAAAACACTCCGTGAAGCCTCATCAAGAGTCTCGTAACCCCTTGAAACATGACCAGGTATCAATCCCAACTTGACTCTATCGCCGTCGTACCTTCATCCCGTATCTTTCCCTTCATCCCCTATGATCCGTAAACCACCACGTCATTCCCCTGATCCTGTATGGATCCCGCGTCGGTTCCTACCGCGCTCTCTGTCCACTCACTCCCTGTGTCGTCACTGTACTCGCTGTAATCATCACCCTCTGTATACATGTCGGTACTGTTGGTGACGACCGTCCCCCTGCTGCTCCTCCGCAGCGTCTCGTTGTCACTGTCGCCGGCCTCATCGTTGTGCAGCACTGTCGTGTCTCCAGCGCCAGGCTCTTCGGCTTCTGGTGCTGCACCTCGGGCATCAGCTTCATCCAACTCCTCGACCGCCTCGCCAAGGCCGACGACATTCTCCTTATCATTGTCGCCTGGACCCTTGTCGAGGTGGCCACCCAAACTTCTCTTGCGGTATGCCTTGCTACCGCCCATTGGTGTTCGCACGCTCTGGCTGCGCTTGACACCACCAGATGCTACGTTGTTGTTGATCTGGCTGAGAGAGACGATTCTTCGGGCACTGCCAGTCTGTGCAGGAGCTGCTAGGTTTCGCTTGGCGTTGAGAGCAATGCTCACCATCGACTTGCGGGCAGGCTGAGAAGAGTCGGTCTCGGTGGCAGGCTTCTTGACTCGCTTGCGGCTCATAGCATCGCCGCCGTTCTTGTTGGCCTTCGACATGAGAAGCACTCGAGAGTGATCCATGACACCTTCAAGGATGCGGCGCTCAAGGTTCTCAGCACGAGACTCCATATCGTAGAGCTCCTCCTTGCGAACGCGAAGGGCAGTCTCAAGCGAGGAGACGTCTCCCGTTAGGCGAGTCTTCTGTCGGATGAGACTCTCCTGCTCAGTTCGCAGGCTCATGACACTCTTTCGAAGCCTCTCCTCCTCCTCACGCAAGCTAGAGACGGACGCCTCAACGTGGTCCTTCTCGGCAAGCTTGCGCTCCACCGATGCCATAGTCTCGCGGAGGGTCTTCTCGTGATCCTCGTGTGCCTGCTCAATGCGCTGCTTCTGGGCGGAGAGGAACTCGGAGATGTCAGCCGCTGTCTGGACGACCGAGGCGTGAACCTTGTCAAGAGTCTCCAGACGAGTGAGGGCCTGATCAGTGGTGCTACTGTGGTCAACGAGCTTGTCGAGCTTCTCGTGCACCTCAGCGTCGTCATACTTGAGGTCAATGAGGAGACCAAGCTTCTCCTTCACGTCAGAGTCGTCGTACTTGGAGTCCAGAACCAAGTCAAGCTTCTCCTGAACTGCCTTGTCGTCGTACTTTTGCTGGATAACTTGATCCATGAGAGAGTCCATCTTCTCACGGACTGCCGTATCATCGTACTTGTTCTCAATGACCTGATCCAGAATGAAGCCAAGCTTCTCGCGAACCTCGGCATCGTCGTACTTCTGGTCAATGATCACGTTGAGCATCTCACGGACATCAGCATCGTTGTACTTGTCCTCGATAATCTTGTCGAGCTTGGTCCGCACTTCAGCATCATCATACTTGTCTGCGATGATCTTCTCAAGCTTCTCCTTGACCTCCGAATCATCGTACTTGTGTCCGATGATGGTGGTAAGCTTCTCGTGAACTTGAGCGTCGTCATACTTGTCCTCGATGATCTTGTCCAGCTTTCCGCGGACTTCGGTGTCATCGTACTTTTCCTCGATAATCCTATCAAGGCGCTCACGGACTTCAGAGTCGTTGTAGATGTGCTCCACGAGGTTGTTGAGCTTCTCGTGGACCTCGGTATTGTCGTACTTCTCGGGGGGCAGGAGAGTGCTGAGGATCTCCGGGGGCTTGTTCTCGACAAGCTTCTCCTGGATGTCCGTGACAGATGTCTTGGAGTGCTCAAAGTGCTCGCTGACGAGAAGGAGGAGGTCCTTGACAGACTCCATGATCTTGGGCTGCCCCTCAGTAACTTCGCCCTTTAGACCCTCCACGACAGACAAGGCCAGAGAGATCTGATCCCGGGTTTGCTGATGCTCAGCCTTGTCTTCAGTGTGTGTCTCCTCATGGCGTGTCACGAGCTCCTCCACCTTGGTGAAGACAGTCTTGGAAGCCTCCTCCATCTTCTCAAGAGAATCAGTGACAGTTGAGCCGAGAGTATCGATGAGAAGCTTGAGTTCGTCTGTGACGGTCTTGGAGCTGACAACAGCCGTCTCGACGGCCTCGTCCCGAGCCTCGCTAACCTTGCTTCTTTCATCAAGCTGGGTCGAAAGAGACTCATACTTGGCGATGAGCTCGCCAATCTTCTCGTCGATCTTGTTACCCAGGGACTCGGTGGTCTCCTGAAGTTTGTCGTTGGACTCGATCTTGACACCAGCCATGACAGCCTTGGAGTCTTCGAACTCGCTCTTGATAGTGTCGAGCATGTCCTTGAGATCCTGGTGAACATTTTCGTTCTTGTCAATCTTCTCGCCCATGGTCTCGAGAAGCTTGCCGACACCCTCAACACCAGAGGCTCCCTCCTCGAGCTTGATGTTGATGGTTCCCTGAAGCTCCTCAAGGAAGTTCTTGACCTCGTTCACCCGCTCAGCAACATTGGTGGTCTCTTCGTCGCGAACTGCGATAGCCTTGGTCTGGGCCTCAACAGTGAGGTCCAACTTCTCGTGGAACTCCTTGACGACGGTTTCGAGGTTGGTGACATCATCCTTGCGAGCAACAAGAGCCTCCAGGCCTGACACATCCTCCTTGCGGGCAAGAAGGGCGAGATCGGTGTTGATGTATCCGTCCAGAGCGGTCTTGATCTCGAGAGCGAGGGCCTCAACAGTTTCAACATCAGCCTTGACAACCCTTTCAGGGTTCTCGCTCTCCTTGTCAAGACGACCCTTCAACTCTTCAAGGCCGGTGGAGATCTGAG
The DNA here is from genome assembly GCF_000151355.1 of Fusarium vanettenii 77-13-4. NCBI lineage: Eukaryota > Fungi > Ascomycota > Sordariomycetes > Hypocreales > Nectriaceae > Fusarium > Fusarium vanettenii. Next base: position 2,691,431 of record NW_003315881.1, read on the forward strand.
AAATGAGAGTCTCGAGACCAGTGATTTCCTCCTTGCGGGAGACCGTCTCCATCTGAGTAGTGATAGATCCCATAGTCTCACGTGTCTCGAGGAGGAGAGTCTCAACATTGTCGATGTGGTCCTTGCGAACGGCTTGATCACCGTCAATGAGATCATCAAGCTTTCCCTTGGTGTTTCGCAGGATGGTCTCAATGGCTTGAACATCCTCCTTGGTAGCGGCATCCTCAGGATCACCAAGGATGGCGGCCTCAGGGCGCTCCTTCTTCTCAGTTGGGATAGCGCGCGTGGACATCATTTCACGAGAGCCAATGTCATCGACGGTATCCTGGACATTGCGGATCATCTCCTCCATTCGAGTCAGATCATCCTTCTGGACACCCTCCTTCTGGGGCTCCAGAGCCTCAACCTTGACGCGAAGCTCAGTGATCAGGACCTCAAGGTTCCTGATATCATCGTGACGCACGGTGTCAGGGGGCAATGGGATGTCTTGCGGCTCACGGTCATTGAGGACGGGTCCGAGAGCGCGCTCAGTGTTGTTGTCTCGAAGAGCTTCAATGTCTGAGCGAACGGATTCCAAGCCAGACTTGAGAGCATCCAGAATCTTGTCGTCGGAGCCAGGATCGACGGGGGCGACTGCGCGGTCGTTGGTCTCACGGAGAGACTCAATCTCAGAGCGGAGAGACTCCAGTCCGGTCTTGAGGGCATCAAGGACCTCATCGTTGGGCTTGATATCAGCAACAGGGGCAAGGGCCTTGTCGTGGTTCTCCTGAAGGGTCTCGATGTCTGTGCGAATGGCATCGAGACCGTTCTTCAGGGCTTCAATGACCTCATCGTTCGTGGTGTTGTCAACCGGGGCAACAGCCTTCTCGTGGCTGCTGTGCAACTCCTCAATGTCAACTCGGAGAGCATCGAGACCATTCTTAAGAGCTTCGATAACCTCGTCATTGGAGGTGTTGTCCACAGGCGCGGCAGGTGCAACAGCTCTCTCATTGCTGTCCCGGATGGCCTCAATATCGACCCTGAGAGACTCCAATCCGTTCTTGAGGGCCTCGATGAACTCATCGCTTGTGTTGTGGTTGTCGACCTGAGCAACAGCCTTGTCGCTGCTGTCTCGCACGGCTTCGATGTCAACCCGGAGAGCGTCAAGGCCGTTCTTGAGGGCTTCGATAACCTCGTCATTGGTCGTGTTGTCAACAGGGGCGAGTGCCTTCTCATGGCTGCTGTGGAGAGCCTCGATGTCGACCCGCAGGGAGTCAAGTCCATTCTTGAGGGCCTCAATAACCTCATCGTTGGTGGTGTTGTCCACGGGAGCGGCAGCGGCAGGCTCCTTGGTAGTCTCCCGAATTGTCTCAATGTCAGCGCGAATGGATTCAAGGCCAGTCTTCAGCGCTTCGAGGACCTCGTCGTTGTCCTTGTTCTCGGTATGCTCAGCTGGCGTAAGGGCCTTCTCGGCATGGCCATCGCGAAGTGCCTCAATATCCGAGCGCACAGCACCCAGGCCAGCCTTGAGAGCATCGAGAAGCTCATCGTTGGCTTGTGGAGGGGCATCGAGAGTAGCAATGGCTCTGTCGTTGCTGTTCTCGCGGAGAGTGTCAATGTCGGATCTAACAGAGTCGAGGCCAGTCTTGAGGGCATCGAGGATCTCGTCATTTGCGGTCAAATCGGCAGGCTTGTTGGTGACACGGTCCATGCCAGCTCGCAGATCGTTGAGGCCATCATTGAGGGCGTCAAGAATCTCGCTCGTCTCGGCTCGGGGACGGAGGATCTCCTGTCGGAGGTTGTTGAAGCCTGTGTTGAGAGCCTCAAGGACCTCCGTGTTGTTAAGTTGGGGAGGGAGAGCGGGCACCATGGAAGAGTTGACCACATCACGGAGGCCTTCAAGCTCAGTCTGGAGTTGCTCACGGGATTGGAGGTTGGCATTTGCAACGAGGCCGGCCACTTCATCCTTGAAGTCATCCAGGGATTTCAACAGATCATCCAAGAAGTCTTCCTGGCTTGCAACGCCAGCGGCACGGTCAACGTACGACTCCATGGCTTTCCGGAGGTTCTCGAAGCCGTCCTTTGTCGCATCGATGACCTGCTCCGTATCTCGGCTCTGCTTGGCTTCATCGGACATCGCCTTGAACTCGTGTCGGAGGAAATCCATAATCTCTCTGAGACGCTCGGCGATATCGTCGTTGCCCGCAGAGGCAGGCACCAAAGCACGGCTCGAGGTGAGATCCAGGTCGTGGAGACCCTCCTTGACGGCATCGACCATGTCCTCACGGGTGAGCTCATTGGGGCCAGGGGCCACGGGGAACTCGAACTCCTCCAAGCAGTCACGGACCGCATCGATAATCTCCTCTCTCGATGCAGCATCGGGCTGCTCAACCTGAGGGGGAACAAAGTGCTTCAGGCCCTCGACGACGGCTGTGAAAACCTCGTCTCTGGTGGCAGCAGGGGCTGGAGCGAACTCTCGAAGGCCTTCCTTCAGGCAAGCCAAAACCTCGTCACGCTCAAGTCCAAGCTGTTGAACCTCAATCTCAGGCTTGTAGTTCTCCCAGGCATCCCTGACAGCCTCAATGACATCATCTCGGCTGAGGTCGGGCATGTTGTTACGGGTAGCCTCGTTGTCCTGGATGGCTGCTCGCATGGCATTGTAGATCTCCTGATAGTCAACAGCACTCTTCTGGGTGTTGACCGAGGCCGCAGACTGGCGCCTGTGCTCCCGAAGGACGTGGTTAAGCTGGTCCTTCATTTGCTCAAGGCCTTCATCTATGACTCGGGCCACCTCATCCTTGCTTGGGCTATCATGGTCGTCGACGTTCCTTCGCGAGGCTTGCTGCTCCAGTCTGCGGCCAATCTCCCGGCCCATGCCAAGGACCTCACCACGGAGCTCCCGGACGAGAGCCTTGACCTCGGCAGTTAGACCGCCACCCTGGGCAACGCTGTCCTTGACGGAGCGGATGATGGCCATGAGATCGTCATTGACGATGTTAGCTCTCTGGCTGGCGGGTTCAGAGTTCCTCCGGGCCTCATTCTTCATGATGTGTTCAACACGTTGAGAAACGGCACTCCTTGCCTGTCCAGGGATGAGGTCCATATGGCTAGGCTCATCGCCAAAGCTCAAGTTGCGAGACCGGCTCGCATCAGGGCTTCCAAGTGGGTTGCCCAGCACGATTGCCTGCTCGGACTGAGCCCTGACCTGCTCAATGACCTCATCCAGCTTTTGAGACGTCGCCATTCCAGAGAGCTTGTTTGATACTTCTAGCAGGCGAGTAAGAAGAGAGTCCTGTCCCTCCTTTGTGGGCATGTCCCGAATGATCCTCTCGAGGAGAGCAATAGATGCAGGCGCCTCCGATCCGGCCAGAGAGGGCGTGCTAATGGATCCCCTCTCAATCGAGTCGGAGAAGCTCTTGGGGGAAGGGATTCTTGGGAGCTGGAATGGCTTGGAGCCAGGGGGAGACAAGTTGTGTGGCTTGTTGTCCAGGTAATATCCGCCAAAGGGGTCTCGGGAAGATAGTCGGTGGTTACCATCGCCGTTGCCACCACTTTGACTACTACCAAGAAGCTCTCTGAGGCTCCGTCGAATATCCTCATCTCTTGTGTTGGTGGCCTCCTTGAGACTGAGGAGGTCGGTAGCATTGTCTCTGCTTCGTCGACTGAGCTGAGACATCTCCTTCTGGAGATTTGTGGCGATGCTGGTGAGGCTGAGAATCTGGTGTGAGAGCTGCTCAAGGTTCTGGGGGTGCTTCACCAGAGCCGATGAGCCGTTTGTAATGTTGGAGAGAGGGTTTTCGGGCTCCTTGGTGGGTGATAGGGAGCTCATGTTCTGGAGAGCCAGCATCGTAGACGACTGGGGAGGTGTGTTCTCACCCAAGATGCTTTGAGGAGGTGGCCGTCGAACCGCGGGTCGCAAAATAGGTGTCAGGCTAGGACCGGGACCTGGGTTTGATGGTACCGGCTCCTTGTCGATAGGTCGGTTGTCCACGGGTGGTTCGCGCGACCTTGAAGGCGTCTCTGGTCGACTAGGTCGCTCTGGTGATCTGGAAGGCGAGTTGCTGCCGCTGGCACCCTCGATCATGAGACTGATGTCCCTGACGGAGGAAGACTGTAGACGGCGGTGCGAGTTGCTCTTTGTAGGTGAGGCATTGTTAATCCTGTTGAGGTGAGGCATGGCGGCCTCTCGCGCACGCTCACTAAGCGCAGCGTGAGCAGACTGAATGGCGCTCGAGGTTCCGGCCCGCGAGGAGAGAGGCGATCCCGGGTTCAGAGGTAGCGGTGGAGGGCAGCGCTCGGGGTCAGAGCTATCCCACCTATTTCCTGTCAGCCGGCGCAAGAAAGCCATGAGGGTATATAGTGAAGAAAACTTACATTGGAATCAGCGCCCGGAAGTGGTCTGAAGAGGCAGAGTGTTGATGTCTCAGCTGCAGGTCTCCCTCTCGGGACCTGTCTCGCTCCGAGGATGGCATGCTTGGCTCCTGGGAGACGCGAATGTCTTGTGTGTGGAATGAAGTTGTCCAAGGTCTGGATGGCAAGAATGCGGACGGCTCCGCAGCCACGCTAGATTGGGTGCGCAGGAGACGATGATGAAGGTGAGGATGGAGGAGACGTCTCGGACCTTGGGACTAAGGTAGGTAGTAGTAGCGGTAGCGGGAGCGGGAGAGGTAGTAGTATTGGTGATAGTGGAAGAAGAGTAGGCAAAGGCAAATGAGAGGGATAAAAGGCGCGAGGTATGGACGGGGTAAAAGTAAATCAAGTCAAAACCTCGGAGCCCGATGCATTGTTTAGTTTGATTTTTACAATGGTGCTGGAGGATGCCATAGCTCCATCTTTGTCTGGCCGCCGTCGCAGAACTTGGTCGCCTGGTTTATTTTTGTTTCGGGGGGTCTCTGTTGCTGAGCAACCAGCCGCCGCGCCAAACAAACTAACTTCCCACTCGCCTCTGCACATCCGGACCCCGGCCCCAGCGCGGCCCATCATCTACGAATGAAAAGCCCACAACAGAGCATATCACACCACCGGACAGAGGGACGGCTTGCGCGACCAGGCCTATAGCATACATCATGACCCAATTCCGCAGGGATCATGGCCTTGCTGGCGGCTGTAGCGAGCCAGCTTGCATGCTGCGTATCTGTTGGTGACGGCAGTTGTCACGGCCCACGACGAGATCTGTGTGTGACGTGTGCCAAATCAAATCAAGTCGCTTTATTTTATACAGAGTTGAGTGCCTTCGTCCGCCTCACTGATCAAGTGAGGCCCGATCCCTCATGCCGGTACGTCTATCGTAGAAATCCATCCCAACATAAATCCCGTCCCTTCTAAACTCCCATCCCTTCCCTTTACGTCCCCCTCATCCATACGTAAGCCCTGTCTAGATCATCTCTAGCTTTTGTATCTATAACATAAATCCCAAGTTTTCTTTTTCCTCAAATTTGCTTCAGCTTTACTTTCGGAAAGCAGCGTCAAAGGCAGGAATCAAGGTCTGGGCAAGCCAGAAGGAGAAGACCAGCTTGGGGCCAGTCATGAGGAGCTGCAGCACAAGATCCATTAGCGTCTTGACATTTCAGAGTGGAGACGGGCCTTGAACGGGTCATGACGAGCCGCAGTGGAGGGGCCTGTTTTCTTGTGTTGTGTTTAAGCAACTCTGCCCGACGTACCTTGGGAACCAGTCCCTTGAAGAAGCTGGAAGGGCCCTCGTTCTTGGCCATGTTGGCCAGGATTCGGAAGCCACTCTCAGGGTTGTCAAAGTTGCGGTTCTGGATTCGGGTCTTGATGACATCGAGAGGAGCGGAGACGACAAGAGAGGCAGAGGCACCAGCAATCGAGGCAATGAAGTTCTGGAACCAGCTGGCCTTGTTGTAGTCCTCGAGGTGGAACAGGTACTCCTTGGCAAAGGCAGAACCACCGAACAGCTTGTATAGGTCAGTTATTTTCGCTCTACTCATGGCTGCAGGGCAAAACACGTACCGCGAAAGAACCGGGAGCGTTACGGGCAGCAGTCCAACCCCAGCCACGGTACAGGCCGAAGCCCTCATCAGCCACAATCTTCAGAACACCACGGCCACGGAAGGCCTCGGGGTTTGTCTGACGCTTGATCTTAAGAACATCGAGAGGGAGGAGGACAATCTCGCCGATACCGATCAGACTAGGTGAAACAGTTTAGTATGAGTTCCTAGTTTACGAATCCCCAATTTCCAGGGAACTCGGATAGCAGACATACCTTCCGGCAGTAGAGTGCATAATGGCCTTGCCGGTCTTTTTGCCAAAGGCATTCTCAAAGTCGGCGCCATAGTGCTTGCCCAGGTAGTCTCGCGCAACAGGCTGACCGCCGTACTTGTAAATGCGCTGGAGGACCTTGTAGCCAGCGGCGTATCCCAGGCCAGGGAACAGGGAGACAAACTTCCTGCCGACGGTTGCGCTGGCCTTGTCCTTGAAGATGACTTGGTTCAATTGGCTAGCACTGGCAACCTGGAGGCATGACAGGTCAATGGACTATTCTCTCGGGCTGATTCGGAATTTGAGGTGTGCTTCTTACACGAGACTGGTTGCTCATCAATCGCTTCGCAATGGTATCGACCTTTACTGGTGTTAGCAGGTGTCACATGGCGTAGGAGGGAGCTGTCGGCAGCCTGGATCTCGGGCGGAGGGATGCATACGGGATGGAAGATGGCGAGCTCAGCGATACCAGCAGAGCCTATGCAATTCTTGTCAGTCGAGGTTTGCTCGCGCATTGAGCAGCACCGAGGCAATTGGAAATAATGCTCGGATGTGTCAATGGGTACAGTAGTGGAGGACATACCGGAACCGAGGAGTCGGGCCAAGTTGGACTCCTTCTCACGACCAGAAGCAACAGGAGGAGACATGATGAACGACGAGGGCAAGACAATTAATTACTGCCGAACAGAAAACTCGATGGGTATCGCGAGAAAAGATGTGAAGAAAGCAAAGAGGGGAGCTTTGTCGCAAGGCAAAGGGACGGACGAGAGACAAGGCTTGGCCGCTTGGGACTGGAAATTTTTCCACCACCACTCCAGTGCACCTGCACTTTGCTCTTTCTGGTGTACGGCGAGCGGCTGGTTCCTTTCCCCCTGCTCAATTACTTACCGACGTCGGAACGGGATGCGTGGGATGGTGGGCTGTGGGCTTTTTTTTTCTGCATTGGCGGGGTTTCTTGCCCCCCACTTTCAGTAGCTCGGATTTTTGGAGCTGGCCAAATTTCACGCATGAGCCACTCGCGAGCCACAGGTCAAGCCACTGCTCACAAGGGTGAGGTTGAAGAACTCTGGTCAGACCACTTTGCGCTAGCCAATCATGGACGAATGCTTTCATACCAGAATTGCCAGCTCCATACCCTACAACCATCAACAATTCTAGTCATGATGGCAAAACACGGATGTCTTTAAGATCAATTGCTTCATGGTTTGGGCATCAATTGGTTCAATTGCAGTCCTATAGTCCTATTCTAATCATGCATTGGAAATGGCGTCTGTTGACAAACCCCTCGGTACGACATTCAAAACTTGGTGGGATGAAACCCTGCTAATTTCATCTCTTCTCAACAAACAACCTGAACAATGACAGAACACCTCCAAATTGTTGGCATGATACATGTTGACTCATGCCGACGCATCTCGGTAAAACACAACACACACAAACACATTACGCATAACCCAGCACCTTCAAAACTAGCAACATACCATTCTTTTATGGGTTACCACAGAGCAGATATCATATAATACAAGCTGAGCCCATGAACCGTCCAAGCCTCGACGCCAACATGTCAAGTCACCATGATAGCGCAATCGACAAAAGTTGAAGACCAAACTGCCACCCATTGTCGTTTTCCAACTCTCTTAATAGTCGCGAAGGACAGACACCAACTCATCCAACCGCATGACCTGCCCAAGAAGCTTGCTCTGCACCTCCAAGTGTTTGTTGTACTTGTTGTAGTGCTCCGTCGTCATGACCTCCTCCTCCTTGCCCTGGACGTCTTCTCGCTCCACAAACGAAAGAATGTTCCGCTGATTGTGCCGCTCTACCTGGAGCGTCTGCATACATCGCAGCATGGCCTTGTAGATGTCGTCCAAGGCCTGAGTCTGTGCTCGCTCCTTGTCGAAATACCAGAAGAACAGGGTCCGGTTGGCAAGGCGGCTGCTATCCTTAGGCACTTCCTGAACATCCACAATCCCTGCCATCTGCATCGCAAGCATTTTCCCCTGGACATCCGTCTTCTTCATAAGCGCAGCAGATGGAAGCATCTTCTCATCGAGCTTGCCCTTTTCTCGTAGAATGCGTGTCAGACGCAGCCCATGGCGGCCATGGGACTGCTCAATGATGGCATCGAGCTCTGTCTCCCGTAGATGTGTCATCAGCCGGGTAAAGTCTACCGTCCACTGACCGCGACCGAATGTCCCACAGTGTCGGATAAATCGATGCTTGCTCTCTGCGAGAAGTAATAGATGTCGTCGCATCTGAGAGATGCGGCTATCGGTGCCGTTGGCAGCGCCATTGGCAGCATCCTCAAATCGAACCTTGCTCTCTCGCTCGCCGTTGGTGGCTTCGCCATTTTGATCATCGTCATCTGCCCACTCATCCTCCTCGTCCGCGTCGAAGATCCTTTTGCGGCCTGGAGGGCCAGCATCTGAATCATCAGAGTCATCATCCGTGTCCGGAGCTGTCTCTCTAACCCGTTCGGCACTCTCAGAGTCAATCTTGTCCTTGGGAGTCTTGCCAATTCCAGACTGTACATTGACAGACTTGTCAAGGTGTTCAAAGATATCCACAGTTGTAACTGCTGTCTGTTGACCAGCGGTAAGCTCATCAATTAGAGGATCTGGCTGACACCTCGAGAACTCGGCAGATAGGAGGTCTAAGACGGTGCGATAGACTTCACCGGTGACCTCACCAAGCATCTCTGCCGCAAAATTGGCCAGGCGCTGGTTGCGCAACTCGACCAGGCATCTCGAATGATTCAGACGGACAACTACGTTAGGCTGCCAGATGTTAGCTTAAAATGCAAGATTTTGTTGCCGCAGAATGTCCTTACGTTCAAACGCGGCGCATCATCGTCATATGCATGTCCATTTTGCGCTGACCCGTTCGTGAGCTTCCGTCTCTTGGGTCCACTAAAGTCACTGCTCATGTCGAGTTGACGCTTCAGGACCCGGGGCTGGTCTCTAAATGTGCGGTAGCGTTTTTGAATCTCCTCCTGTGCCTGGGTCTTTGTAAAGACGGATTTTTCGCCTGGTCGCGTCTTGATGACAGAGTCCTTGATTTCGCGGTATACATCCTGGGGGTTGCGAAAGCTCTCTGGGCGCACAGTTTCGACAATCTCGGCCCGAATGAGACGAACAAGAACAGAGTTCAAGTGACTTTCTGACTCAATGAGCCCATCATGTGACTCATGATCACCGTTCGTTTGTCCATTGGTCTTGGGTGCTCGGGACCCGAAAGCGTGGGAAAGGTCTGCAATGCGGGCATGGCCCAGAAGCATGAGAGTCTGCGCCAGCTCTCGTTCTGCGGTGCCATATTGGCGCTCGATAATATCCAGAATCTTGCCGGATCGCACAAGGTTGTAGCAAGCATCAGCGTTGGCCTGGTAGCTCGTGACGTCGGTGTCGGGGTCGGTATGGTGGTAGAGCAAATTTTGCTGGATTAGAACGGCGAGACCATTTCGCAAGAATCGCGGAGTAAGGGCGGTATGTTGGACCAGTTGGGAGATCGTCGAGCGGCCCTTGGTCAAAAGCGCAATCAGGATACGCTGTTTCGCGACAACTGAGTCAGCCCCGCGATCTCACGCCAAGTAAAAAGACAGATTTATATCCCAGTATATGGGCAGGAAAATCGCATACCGAGGGCAGTTCGCCATAGAGGTCGTTGACTAGGAGAGCACAAAGCTCAGCAGCGTGTTTTGTCTGTTGGGGCGCGCCTGTTAGCTGATGCTGTTGCGTGTGTGGTTGGGATGAGGCTCGACTGACTACGAGCATTGATGCTCCTAGAGATCCTCTCACTATCTCTAGAGCTGCCACAGTTGCTACCGGGGCGTCATTGATCTGCAAAAGAGCACTATAGAGAGATATACGGCCCGTAGGCGCGAGATCTGAATATCTGTGCGGTTGACAATCCGAATGAAGCTGGTTGGGAGGCGAGGTCGTGAACGAGAGCACAAGGCGAGGAGGCTGGGATGCTTTTTTTTTGCGGCGCAAATGGGATCGTTGATTTTTCTGCGGCTGCAGGCAATGAGTGGTGTAAGTCGGGAGCTGGTAGGCCTAAGGCAGGGAGGGTAACGCTAGGTGGGGTGAGGTCTTTTCCTTGTAGCTGCGCGCCAGAGCCAGTCCCAAATGGTACCAGTCGATACTGGGACCAATGCCGCGGGTGCAAATCTGGCTGACCGGAGAAAATCACGTGACATCTCCATTCGTTCCCCGTAGCCCGAAAATTAGACGGGAGCTTTTCGACGAGGCACTTCTTTTGGAGATCAATTGCTTCACCCCGACGGCCGAAGGATTGCCAATTGCCTACGCCATCACCCTCCATAATGATCTCGAGATCGTCTCTCGCGCGAACCGCGCAGCAGGCTGCTCGCCGCTCCTGCCGCGTCCAGCGACGAACCTTTGCCGCCGCTGCGTCGACCGGATCATACGAGACCTCGGATGTGACTGGCCTCAAGGTCGCCTCGCGGGATGCCCACGGCCCTACTACCAAGCTCGCCGTCGTGGCCAAGGCCGGTACTCGATACCAGCCTCTGCCCGGTCTGACTGTTGGCCTGGCCGAGTTCGCCTTCAAGGTGAGGAACCCCGGCATCTGGAAGAATCCCGCGAGTTGAGCTAATTTGCCGGGTCCATGTAGAACACCCAGCGACGATCTGCCCTCCGCATCACTCGCGAGTCTGAGCTCCTCGGTGGTCAATTGGCTTCCTCCCACACCAGGGAGGCTGTTGTTGTCGAGGCCAGCTTCCTCCGCGAGGATCTGCCTTACTTCACCGAGCTTCTGGCTGAGGTCATCTCTCTGACCAAGTACACCAGTGAGTGAAACCAAACCAATTGCAGTCAGCCTTGCTGCTTCGACCGAGTTGACACGCCTATCCAGCCCACGAGTTCCACGAGGATGTCGAGCGTGTCCTCCACGCCAAGCAGGCCGCTCTCAACGCCGATGCCGCCGCCGTTGCCCTCGATAACGCCCACGCCGTCGCCTTCCACACTGGTCTCGGTTCCTCCCTCTACCCCGGTTCTTCGACTCCCTACCAGAAGTACCTGAACGAGGAGTACATTGCCAGCTTCGCCGACGTTGTCTACTCCAAGCCCAACATCGCCCTCGTCGCCGACGGTGCCGCCCCCGACACCCTCTCCAAGTGGGTTGGCCAATTCTTCAAGGACGTCCCTGCGGCCCCCCGAAGCGGCCAGACCCTCAAGACCGAGGCCAGCAAGTACTTTGGTGGTGAGCAGCGAACGAGCAGCAGCGCCGGAAACTCCGTCGTCATTGCTTTCCCCGGCTCTGGCGCCGACTCTGCCAAGCCTGAGATTGCCGTTCTCGCCTCCCTCCTCGGCGGCCAGTCCACCATCAAGTGGGCTCCTGGCTTCAGCCTCCTCTCCAAGGCCACCGCCGGCACCTCTGGCCTCACGGTCAACACCTCCAACCTCACCTACTCCGACGCCGGCCTTCTGGCCATCCAGCTTACCGGTGCCGCCGCCTCCGTCCGCAAGGGCGCCGAGGAGACCGTCAAGGTTCTCCAGAGCATCGCTAGCGGCAACGTCAGCCAGGAGGATGTCAAAAAGGCTGTTGCCAACGCCAAGTTCACCGCCCTGAACGCCAACCAGCTCCGACAAACCAGCATCGTCCAGGCCGGCTCTGCTATCGTCAACAGCGGCAAGCCCTACGACTCTGCCAGCCTTGCCAAGGCTATTGAGGGCGTCTCTGCCGAGGCTCTCAAGACCGTAAGACTATCCAAGATTTGTTCCCTAGAAAAATCGACTAACACTCATGTCTACAGACTGCCAAGTCTCTCCTTGAGGGCAAGGCCACCGTCTCCACTGTCGGCGACCTGTTCGTGCTGCCTTATGCTGAGGAGATTGGTCTCCGGGTATAGAGAGGGGTCCAAGAGAGAGAAAAGCTTGTACCAACAGTCAGAGTTTAGAAGAGTTGGAGGAGAGGATGTCCTCTTTGTCAATATTTGTAGTAGAAATCCTTTTGGTCCACATCATACGTCCGCGCTTGGTTCGTGTTGATGAGCTGTGGTGGGCGAAGGCACTGGGCGGGTTCATGAATGAACTCGAGGCCAGTAGTTGCCCGTCCTATGTGTCAGTGACATGCAGATATGCATCAGTGAATGCGGAGCATATCACAATTCGGCTTAGCAATGTCGACAGTGATTGTTTATTGAGGTGGGAGTTTGTTGTTTCATGGCCCGTTTGCCCCTCTCTGCCGACAAGGTCGTTGTTGGACAATGGGAGTTGTTGTTTCAACCTCAAATTTACAAGACCTGCATGATGCCCGTACGTTGGGCTGAAAACGGATGCACCTTTCAGCCTCATTTCCCCTGGTTCTGGTTACCTGGGGTACCTACTTGCAGTTACGCTTGCAGAGCAGATTCAGATTCAGGCCGAAGCTAGAACCGGTGAAGATGTATCGGCTCCTGGCCAGTCATCTCATCATGAGCAAGGCTTGTCCCGCCCAAACTTGCAGAGTCAGCATCGTATTCGTGGGGCGTGACAGTTGTACCACCTCTGCTGCGCCATTACGAGAATGCAGCTTCTTCTGCCGTCCTGATCTGACCACGTCGGCCACAGATGGGCAGTGAATGTTTTTGTCCCGTCTGCGCTGCGAGCCCGTTGAATCAGCTGCCAGTAGAGGTTATTTCCGAATAGGGAACTCGTGGTCGCGAGGCGAGTGCAAACAGCCAGCAGGCACTGTGTTTATTTCTGGTGAAACCTTCAGCGCTGAGGTGCCCCAGAACTGCCCCAGCAACGCCCTGCTAGAGTGCGCGCGGACGACCCTTAATTGTTCTGACCACTACCAGGGGCGGACGGCGAGCCGGGCCGGGGCAAACGGAGGGTCTCGCACTGTAGAGCGCCGTCTCCGCAAGGCACATGATTGGCTGTCCATGGGCCTGCCCTGGCTGGTGAAGAGTCAAGGGAATTCTGAGGGAACACTCAGAGAAGACTGGACAAGGGCTGCAAAGGCCACTCTGGTTGATGAAGGCCCACACTTTTTCAGAAACACACACGCGCACACTGTCATTCTCCCACAGGCCACACACACACACAAAGAGACGGACTCTCTGTTACAAGCTCGTCCGGGGACCGTGGACCGCACTTTATTCGGTTCCTCCTCTCGCTAGCCCCATCAAAAACCCCCGTCTGCGGCCGTGGTCTACTTAGTTACCTGGTAACAGCGCAGCACTGTACCGTACTTGTAGGTACCAACAAGCCCAGCCCAGAGGACTCAGGGAAACGACGGGACCGGACAGGGGATTGACTCCTCGTCACTAACTTTCGGGAGAAAACAAAGCCTCAACCACCACCTCCCTCCCACTACCGCCAAAACCTCGACCTCGACTCTTCCTCCCGCCACGGCTCACTTCCTCGTCTCCAGCCTCAGCCTCCCGCTCCATGCTCTTGTTGCCCATTGCGAGGCAATCGTAACAGCGCCCGAGCTGGACGAACCGCCCCAGACCATCTTGTCTGGATTTCCTATCGATCGACCTTGTGAACCCCCCCGCGAGGTAAATCGCTTGCCCCCCGTTCTCGCCCTTCGACAGTTCCCTCTTTCAGACGCAGCTCCTCGGCCGCATTCTTCCTCCTCACCCGCCCGCCATACTCACACCCTCCTTTCCGAAACCTTTTTTCTTCTCCCCTTGAAACTGCACTGAGTACACTCTGTGGAATTTGCAGTCTTCAAGCGTGGCCGTTTAAAGAGGCGTCTTCAGCTTGTGGATGCAGGCACTGACTGATCTGCGCAGACTCAGCTTGAGTGAGCTGCTGGCCAACATAGCTTTGCCGTTCTCGCCCACCGAAATCTAACCGACTTCTCCAACCAACGCAGCCCTTCGTCGTTGCACCCACCGTCCTGGCCGCCATCACGAGGTAAGCCTGTCTTGAATCACAATCCCCATCATACGTCCAGCTTATTTCCCCATGCCCCTTATCAACTGCCCCAAGCCCCACGGTTGTCGGACAATCCACAGCGGTCACGTCATGAGCTTTGGACGTGGCCTCTACCTTCCTAAGCTTGCCCGTTGGACCTGCATCGCCCGACTCTTGCATTCTGGGGACTGACACACCATTCCTACAGAGTCGAGAAGCTGCGTTTGCGAACCTCCCACGAGACGTCGATCATCAACCTTGATCGCCACGCAAGGCTCTGTTGTAGCTACCTGAATGGTGGCCGAGGCGAAGATATCCCAACACTCCTTTAACAAACCTCGTAACGACAAGAGCGTTTCCAACATGCCTGTCACGAAGAAGGATGGAATAGCTGGTGGCGGTCCCGGTGGGAAACAGAATGGTTTGTGGTTCAGCGCTGCCTCGTGAGCTAGCCATCTGACATTTTCTGATCAGGAAACCGTGCATCTTTCCGAACCGATTCAGCTATTTCTAACAACCGTTTCGGCAATGAACGAGTTCTCCAGCCTTGGGTTCCCGACACAAACGACGCAGTTAATGGTAGCCTCGAAAGGTCCGGCAACAACGCAGGTTGGGATCAGTTCGCCGAGAACGAGAGACTGTTCGGCCTCACGACAGACTACGACGAAAACATTTACACCACCGCTATCAACAAGAGCCATCCTCAATACAGGGAGCGGATAGCCGCTGCGGACAGAAAGGCCCGAGAGATTGAGCGCAGCGCACCCACTACTGCTCACGTGGCCGAGGAGCGTATCATGGACTATGTTGGTGGTGATGATGGAGGGGATGAAGAGGACAAGTTCGTGTTCTCCTTAACGAAATCGTCTGCGATTTGCTGACATCTTTCCCTGCAGGTACAGCGGTGTCCGCCGACAGGATTTTCCACCTCTGTCTGGACGTGAGAACAAATACACTCCACCCGCAAAGCGAGCACCCACAGCTCAGTCCACTGTCAAGGGTGCCCCTGTCGATCCTGCCATTATCTCTTCACAGATCAAAGCGCCTGCCAAGAAGCAGCCTACCCCAGTGCCCGAGGAGCCGAAGCCTCAGACTCCTGATGCGAACAAGAATGTGTCGGCGCCCAAGGTCGATGCTCAGAAAGTTCCTGCCGAAGCCAAGCCTGCTGAGGCTCCGGCTAACTCACCCAAGCCCGCTGCTCAGCCCGCCAATGGCAAGGCGACAGAGACGAAGTCTGTTGACAAGACTAATGCTGCTCTGAGACCCTCCGCCAGCGGCGCCGTCGCCGGCGCTGCCGCCCCCAGCGCAACCTCCACGGTCGAACATGACGTGCTCAAGGAGTTCAAGTCGTTTGCTAGCCAACAGCGCCAGAATGCCGAGAAAGCACGAAGCAATAAGGCAAAAGCAGACAAGGAGGTCAAGTTGACCGAGTTGAAGAAGTTCGCCAGCTCCTTCAAGCTTTCCACCCCCGTGCCCACGGATTTGGTCTCCATTATCGCCAAGGACCCGGTCAAGCAGAAGGAGATTCAGGCCAAGGCGATTAAGAATGCCGAAGACGTTGCCAAGGCCAAGGCCGAGGCTGCGACGAAGGACAAGACCTCTCCATCGAAGGATGCGCAGGCTAAGCCTGCGGGACAAGGTGCGCCAGCTGCTGCTTCTGCGACATCTGGCCCTTCCAACGACAACAGATCCTCTCGCCCTGCTACCGGTACTCAGGCTACTCCTCCTGCTGGAGGTCAAGGTCGTCATCCCGGAGCTCGTCAACAATATCCCCAACAGCAGTACCATGCGCAGCAGTACCGAAACAACCGTGGAGGACCTCATGTTCCCCAGCAGCAGCAGACCGGCATGCTAGCGCAGCGACTCCGTAACGTTGAGCAGCAGAAATATTCTCAGGCTTCGGCTCCCCACCAGCCTCATGTCCCTGGCCAGGAGATCCGCGCTCCTCCTACCGGACCCGCCAGCGGCGTCAGCTCTGACTACAATCGACGCCTCAGCGGTGCTCCTGGCCACATGGGTGCCAAGTTGAACCCCAACAGCCACGAGTTCAGACCTAGCCCGTTTGCTGCGGCTTTCAACCCGAACGGACATCCCAGCGCTGGCTCGAGCCCCCGATCTTCTGTTAACCACGTTGAGGCGTCGGCCAGCAATGTCGCTGCCCCCGGTCAGCTCATTCGCCGGAAGACCAAGGCTATTGATGTCAAGAAGTGCTACATCCTCTCACACATCCAGACCTTTACTCCCCCTCCGGGTCGCAACTGGGATGACAACGGTGGTCTTCGTCCCGCCTATGACACTTTGCCTACATGGCGACAGCTTCAGGACGACGAGAAGCCTGATTCCACGATGCATCTCAACTACAAGGAGTATTTCGAGCGCCAGCCTTTTAACGGACCTGCGCTAGCCACTCCCAACCCGCAGCATGTCGTTCCTCAGATGCCTCACCAGCACCAGCTACCTTTCCATCTCCAGCAGGGCGCGCACAACATGGCCCCCAGAGGATCACCCCACATGCCACCTATGCAGATGCACACACCGCAGCATGGCCCCGTGCCTCACCCGCAGTACGGTAACGACGATCATAGGATGATGCATTCAAACTCGGCTCAGTCATTCGCCTCACCCCGCCTCGGCAATGTGCCTGTCGCCTACAACTCGCCAGCACAGGTGCCCTACAACCAACCCGTCTTTATGCCTGGGACGCCGCAGATGGGACAGTTCCGTAGCTTCTCCAACAACCCCCAGTACATGTCCCCTCAGCAAGGCCAGATGGGAGGCCCCATGATGATGCAGCCGCAGTTCATACCTGGGCCGCAGGGAATGGTTCCCGGTCCGCAGATGATGTATCCCGGCGGCCACCCTCAATTCATGCCTCCATCTGGACCTCAGCCGGTCCCCGGCGTCAACGGATATCCCAGCCCCGGACGTCCCGCGGCGCCGATGATGGCGCACCAGGGCTCGCAGCAGGGACAGCCCATGTATGGCATGAGTCCCAATGTCCAGTATAACCAGCCGGTCTTTAACCCAGGCCAGCAAGGCGGACCAAGTAAGTAGCAACTCGGGGATTCTTATAGGAGCAGCGGATTAACGAGCGCTAACCCTAGTGCAGTGAGAGGGGGCTACGGCAGCCCTGGGCCTCAACATTTTGGAACCAGCCCTCAGCAGGGACACCAATATGGCCCTCAACACCGAAGCGGCAGCACCAGCTACAACAAGGGCTATGCGGGCCCAGGACCTCATCAGACGCCCCAGCCCAACCATGCGGTGCCAGCCGCGAACCAAGGTCGACCTGCTGAGGGGTCGAATGAGGCCAAATAAGGAGGTGATGCGAACTATCATCAGCCCCCCTCTTAGCATACAATGAAGCATCTCTAGCACGGCCTTTCCGAGCGGCGACCTCGCCGAGATAGACTTTTCAAGCACATCTATCTCAGGGTCTGAACTGCAGTGACACGACAGCGAAACGTGCGAATCATTGCATACAAGTTGCAGTATGGGGCATTCGTACAGAGTCGCACAACTATCAGCTTAGACAGGATGAGGCCTGAGGCTCGGGCCGCCTAGGCATTTGGGTTAGCAGGTGAGCCGTTGGGTCGCTTATAGTGGAGTGGTCTGGGAGATGCCAGGCCTGAAGGTGTCGCGAAGGTGTCTCTATGACACAGAAGTATTTCTCTCTACCGATGTCGCGCCAATTGGACGGCGCCAGGATCAGCGACGACCATTGGCTGCGCCGGAGCAAGCAGGTGGCAAGAGGCAGACGCGCCATCAAGTCTTGACGGCGGACACTTTGTGTCTGTGGACGGCGAGGCCGAGGAGAAGCGATGTCGGACAGACTGAATGGATGAATGACAGCCAGCAAGGTCGAGCGGGGATGCCAAGATGAGGTCTCGAGGTGTGTACGGGGCGAAGATGACCTAGGTCGGGACACAGCATCAAGTGCCGATGTCAGATGTGTGCTACCAGGCTCGAAGCCCAAGCTACAGGACTCGTTCCCGGTGGGTCTTTGGTGTCGAGGCAGGGTGATGAAGGGATCAGCATGTCATGACAGAGGCAGCCGGAGAGCTACCTACGAAGGGTATTGTTTTGGGAATTTCGAAAAGTATGTGATAGCGGTGGTGGTCCTGGAGGGGTTTGAAAAGGCAAGGAGGGTGTCTTGTGAGGAGCGGAGCCAAAGGGGGATCAGGAGGTGTTGGATCCTGCAAGACCAAGTTGAGGCAAAGCATTCATGGAAGCGAGTCGAGTCATGCATCAGGGCGAGGCATTTAGCAAGTCGAAGCGTCGATAGCTCACAGCATAGGCCTACTAGGCAAATAGCAAAAAGAGAGAAGTACAAAGTGTACATACGTATGTTTCGTTTCACGGGAGGACGCATGGGGCATATGGTTGTGATGTAGATGAGATGCATGAAGATGGATGGAGTATAGATTCAGGGTGATGGTCAATGCGGTCAGGCAGGCAGGCAGGCATTGATTGCATTGACAGAAAGAAGGCTTGGAGAAGGCTTGGACGAATGCTTCAGGTGGCTCTGGTTGTGGCAGTGGTAAGGGCTTTGATGGGTGGGTGGAGGGAGGGTAAGGGATGAACGAGTCCAAGCTCATGTCAGGGGATCCGCACTCTGGAACAGCAACAGTCGCAGAGGCCGGCGTCCGCGGAAGGGAGGGTGACATGGCCGGGCGGGTCGATCGTCGTGGGCCGGATCAAGGCCGGAGAAGTCGAAGCAGGCCAGGCCAGCGCCAAGAGGAGATGACGGAGTGTCGAGTCGTGAGTGGCCAGAGGCGAGTTTGGTCATGTCTTGTAGCGGCAGAGGGGCAGAGGGGCATGAGGGGTTCGCGGCAGAGCGGGACAAAGAAGAGAAGAAGACGGACGAGTCAGGGTTGAGAGATTTAATCGACGGCACTCGGTAGACGTGCTTGTGCCTGGGCGGGAAGCCAGGCATGGCATGGAATGGAGATGGATGGCTTGCATGAGGGCATCTTAGGGCAAGAGATTGGCTAGGTAGCGAGTTTGGCGCCGAGAGAGGGGATTCACTCACGCAATGTGCACCGTACGATCAGCGGCGTCATGCGCCCTCGGGTTCCTGGTTCAGGTTGCCTGCCTATTTACGGATCTCACATATAGAGGACGCATGTCGCATACACCACCGCCAGGTACGGTACGCATACACGCGCGGCTGGAGAAGAAGAGGGAGGGTGGGAACTCACGCCACCAGAAGAAACAGGAGGGTATGATTGATGGATGATAGATGTGCAATACTGTAGGGATGAGGGATCCAAGTCAGGCACGAAACATTGAGCAGAGAGTCAGGTGGTGAAACTCGAGTCAATTAATGTGGCTTCCAGTCTTTGAAAGAATATTCTACAAAAAGTCAAAACTGTGGAATAAAGAACGGCTCGGAACTGCCATGTGGTTCTAGTTAGTTAGTTAGTGACATGGTTAAATAAATGACTCTTTCTTTGATGGCGAGAGTCTTGTCAGTCATGATGGTCTAGGTTAGTTGATGGGCGAATGTCATTGTTAGTGTGAAGTGGCGCTAGGGCCAGATGGTGTCTCTACCCAAGATCTTGGCTTTTCTCACGACCGTTGAAAAGGCGGTTGCGGCGTCAAAGACTGTTCCTGTTGGTGGGTGCCCGCCAAGACTGGAGAGGGGCCCTGACACTAGCCAAGATGATCATCCATCTCATCCTTCCGAACGAATCGGCATAGGGGAATAAAGAGTGTGTGGAATCAATAGAGAATGGTCTTGGATCTGGGGTTTCTCCTGCGGAAGCAAGGAGGATCGGTATCGCTGCTAGACAGTGCAGTTTGCGACAGCGCATACGATGACGATGATGCTGTGTTTGGATTCTGGTTCGCTGGCATGAAACGCATGTCAACGACGACGGCGTTTGACGACGCAGGGTAGGCTCATGGACTGGCTTACTTGATTCCTTCTATTGCTGACATTGTTTCATTCCATTCCATGCCGTGACTCGAAACTTGTCTTTTTTACTGTACATGTGAGCACTTTAGCATTCTCTCTGGAAGCCAAGACACACCCCGCGTGATGGATGTTCTCACGGCGCCTCCGTTAGCCACGAAACGTGCCATCGAGGCCACCTGGTCGCAGTCCTCCCTTGACATTCTCGACCCAAGTCTTGTCATCCAATGTCTCTGATTCGTCCGACCAACTTTTCATTGAACTATTGAGTGGTTGCACACTGACACTCTTTCACTCATTGACTCACGTGTATCCCCGCCCAGAGACATTGACCGTCAACACTAGCTGGACCGGATTTGCGACGGACAATAACGACGACGACAAGTGCTGAAAAACTTCACGTGCAAGAGCCTTAATACAACTCTGATATATCCCTGCTAAATACGTGACACACGCCTTCGGACTTGGCACCTCTGTTAGGGAGTTGACTCTCTAGTTTGCCTCAGGGGGAACCTGGTAATGGCCAAGGATCACCACCGGGAACTTTTTCTACCTCGTCAATCTAATGTTCAGTTGGCATGAGGTAATGAAGAATGAATCCCCGTCATTGGAAGATATTCTCCTTCCTTTGTCGGATTTCCATGACAAGCCTTTTTCACTCCTGCATTTCTCTCCCCTCGTCTCCCTTTTTGAGGCTTGCAGACGATCGCGCGTTTCAACTCAGGTACAGGTCCCCAATCAATGCATTGCCCGCGGGTGGCGTTTCAAGCGCCAGGGGTTCTCCGGGGTGTGATTGGACGAGGAGGACGTGGCCCGTCACGTCTCGACCTGCTTCAGCCTCTTTTCTTTTTTCGGGGTCGGTCCCCTGGAACGCGGGAAAAAAAAGAGTTGCTGAACCAGCCACGGTGAGCCAGTTATTTGGCTACGATGACTTGGACTTGCGACTGCTTATTGTTTGTTCATGCCAAGTTGTCTTGTTTTGGATGAGACTGGATTGTTTCTCTAGAGATCGAGACATGGGATTACTGAGACGGGTTGTGTCATATGGTATCACATTACACATCCCATCACAAGGTATACAAAGCACGGCACAGAAGAGAAATGCCAAATGAGATTGACGAGATCGAAAAAAAGGAGACGGTGTATCAGGTCATCGTCCCTTTGTTCGGCATCTCCATCTCCTCAAGGTACGTGCGTAGCAGAGCAGCCGAGGTGGCATCCGAACCCGATTGTCGTTCCGTCCGTGGTTCTTCGTAAGTGTGTGTGTGTGTGGGGAAAAAAGAACCATCAGTTTCGGATTCTGGGTCCGGCGCCTGCCTCGGCCGTTCGGTGAGGGGGTCCACCTTTTTTCTTCTTCTTCGACGGCCAAGCATCACATGGAGAGGAACAAAGATTCCCATCCATGTACTTCGTACTGACAAAGGTCATGAAGGGAGAGGATGTGGAGGATGCCATCAGTCATTGCAATCATTTTGAAACTCACTCAAGTTCACAAAAGGCAGGTGTATTTACGTATTCTTAATCCTCACCGTAGCAACTCTTGTAAGTCAAATTCTGTTAGGCGCCGACCAACCATCCAGGGGAGATCCACGCGCATGCGACATAGACGCCCACAGTCGAGACGCATCCACCGCCAGTCGACTTTCTACGAACCCTCTCACCTTTGACCTAGCCTTGACTCGCAAAGAGGATCAAGGCCCAGGATCATGGATGACATGCTCTCTCTCTCACCCCTTCGTCGATCACTCTGGGTGTGAGTGGTTTTGTTTGTATGATCTGTCGCCCTTTGGTGGGGATGCTACCAGGGACCCGGAGCGACGACAGCGACTAGCTTGCTTGGCCTTTTGCCGCGCTGCGATTCAGGAGACGCCCATGCCTTGCTCGAGGCCTCTCTCTCTCTTGTCAATGACTAGGTGCATTGTAGTAGTAATTCCTAGCGTTTAGGGGGGGTGGCAGCCCAAACGAAACAACTGAAACATCGCCAGCCCGTCTCTGGCTCTCAAAGACTATAAGACGTGACCCAACCCCCGACCTCCCGATGGCCTTTTCTTTCTGTTCTATCCCCCAGCACTGCTAAGGAATTCATTCTACAGGCCGATCTCTTCGGGTTTTCTTTCTTCTTTCTTCTTCTTCTTGAACTTTTCCCCTCGTGGGCCGGATACATTCCCTTTTTCAAGACAACAAAACCAACTTCAACTTCACTTCTTCACTTTCTTGACCCTTTTTTTCACCGTTTGTAACGGAGGCTGGTCAACTTTTTTTTCTTCACTTCAAACTTGCTTCATTGAATCACTGACGCACAAGCTCGGCCTTTGTGTCACTCAAGCTCTGCGACCCCTGTTTTGAGAAACAAGACCGATTCTGTTCTGTCACTGTTCGTCACTGTTCAGGAAGCATTCACACCCCCCTCACACACACCTCAGATTCTTCTCACCTCTTTTGTTCCGCAAAGGCAACTTCTTTTCATTGTCTCGCGCTACATTCCTTGCTTTGAATAGCACCACAATCCTTTTTTTATTGTTCCGTCCAACTTTGAACGCAACACGCACACACCTCGAACTACAATAGAAAACCCACCTCGTCGGTCCGTCTGAATTCACTCTCTTGTTCACCTGGACAATCACACCAACCACTTCGACGTCATTTCGAAACAACCCAACGAGCCGGGCTCGATATAAAACATCACCTTCTCTGCGGCTGAAGCCAAACAACACACTCCCTCCGCATCAGACACTCGTATAACCCAAGGAACACACTCCTTCCACAACATTCTCAGCGAATACTTGGCGTCAGCACAGCCAACGTTTTCTTCCTCATTTCAACAGATACCCTATTCTCATCACCTCCTCGACGGAAGTGTTGTGATCAGTTCTTCTTTTCAACAACAACCACCAACAACGCAAACATGAAGTTCTTCGGTATCGAATCCGCCGCTCTCGCCCTTGGGCTCGCCGGTCTGGCCCAGGCTCACATGGAGATGACCAGCCCTCCCCCCTTCAAGTCCAAGGCCAACCCCCACGCCAACGGAGATGTCGACTACAGCATGACTGCTCCTCTCGAGGCCGGCGGCGGCAACTTCCCTTGCAAGGGCTACCACTCTCTCTTCGGCACCCCAGCTGGCGCTTCTGTTGCTGACTGGAAGGCCGGCGGCTCTTACAGTATGACCATCACCGGCGGTGCCAACCACGGTGGCGGTAGCTGCCAGGCCTCTCTGTCTTTCGACAAGGGCGAGACCTGGAAGGTCATCCACTCGTACGTCGGTAACTGCCCCGGAGCTGGCACTACCAGCTACGACTTCAAGGTTCCCGCCGACACCCCCTCCGGCGAGGCCATCTTTGCCTGGACTTGGTTCAACCAGATCGGCAACCGTGAGATGTACATGAACTGCGCCGCTGTCACCATCGGTGGAGGATCTTCCAAGAAGCGCGCCTCTGCTCTCAGCAGCCGCCCTTCCATGTTCGTCGCCAACGTCAACAACGGTTGCAGCACTGAGGAGGGTTCCGACCTTGAGTTTCCCGACCCTGGTCCGGATACCTCCAACGACTCGTCCAAGACTGCTCCTCCCAAGGGTAGCTGCGCCTCCAGCTCCGGCTCCGGTGGTGGCTCTTCTGGCGGCGACAGCGGTGCCACTCCCAGCTCCCCCGCTGGTGATGTTGGCAGCGGCAACGGAAACAACGGTGCTGTCCCCAGCTCCCCTGCTGACAACGGCTCCGGTGCCCCCAGCTCTGCTCCCGTTTCCGCTCCTACCCAGACCCAGCCCGCCGCTGAGCCTTCTCAACCTGCTGCTGAGCCTACTCAGCCCGCTGTCGAGTCTTCTGCCCCCGCCGGTGGTGCTCCCTCTCAAGTGTATGTATGCTCTGATGATGTTGAAGAAGGCCCTGACTCACCCATGTCTAGTCCCGGAGGTGTCTTCATCACCGTCTCCCCTCCCGCCGAGGGCACCGAGGCTCCTGTCGCTGCTCCCACTGACACCATGATGACCCTCACCAAGTCCGCTCCCGGAACTGGTAACGAGCCCATGCCCACCAGCGTTGTCCAGCCCGAGCCCGTGCCTACCACCCCTGCCGGTACCCCCGAGGCCGCTCCCACAGTTCCTGCTACCCCTAGCTCCGGCTCTGGTGATGGTGGCTCCGACTCTGGCTCCGGCTCCGGCGAGGCTCACACTGCCGGAACTGCCTGTACCTCAGAGGGTGAGTGGAACTGCATTGGTGGCTCCAAGTACCAGCGCTGCGCTTCTGGCCGATGGTCTGTTGTCCAGTCCATGGCCTCTGGCACTACCTGCTCCGGCAGCAAGGCCATGGCTTTCGCTTGGGGCTTTGGCCGCAAGCTTGCTCTCCGTGCCCGCCGGGCGTAAAGAGCCAACTCCGTGGGACCAAGCACATAGGCACTCATGAGTTTCAGCTCATGATGAACATGAAAAATGGGGACACTGGCTTTTGAGCCATGGCCTGGGCAAGGCCAAAACGGTACATATCCTGCATTTAACGGTACGGTACGGAACACGGAGGAACACGGGGAGTTTTTGGTCATTCTTTGTACATGACAGGATCACGGAGGTATACAGGACATGAATTCAACTTATGGATACTTTCAACACTTGTTTAGATGTGCAGTGACTGGTGCGACTTGTTTGAACTTGCAGATTGTAGAAGAGAAAGAAGATACAAGTGAAATAGAGTTTGAGTTTGTTGATGCAGAACAAAGATACATACTGGCCTTTGCCCCTTTGACACGATTGGCTTTGTCCTTACTGGAGTGCCAGGTAGGCATGTGGTAGCCAGGATGCTGGAGCAAAGGAACGGCACAGGACAGCACGTGATGCTCCCCTTTGTCCTGCAGATAGAGGTCGTCGTCAGTGGCGGAGCGCATATGTTGATGAACGGTCGTTGGTGGCAGAGCCAGAGACGCAGTCAGAGCGAGGGTAAGAGGAAAGGATTTGAAGGAGGCAGCCCGCGTCACACGGAATAAGGAGGCTGGAGGCCGCTTTGTCGTTGCTGCTAGTTAAGTGAGAGTGAGAGAGCCGAGTAAGATGGGGGGCTGAGGTAGTTTCTCTGGGTGGCTCATTCTTGGGGAGACGCGGACATCAAGGGCAAGGGGTGTGTGTACCTGCACCTGGTCGAGAAGGGAGTAGATATAAATATCAACGCGTCTGCAGTGGAAGTTGTAGTTGCGAGGCGCATGTCTTATTTTGACCGCTCCCAAGCAAGTCTCCAATTTGCGAAGAAAAGGTCACCCCTCGTTGGCCAACAGCAGGCCCATCTCCATCCACAGTGCGCATTGCCTCATCCGATGAGCTGGCCATTGGGCAGCAACGAATTTCGGCGCCAATTGTGACTCTGAGTGGCGGGTTTGAACAGTGTGACACACGGTACACGTAGCACAAAGGGTCCCCCTCCCTCTAGGTCTCGTCGTCTAACTACGAACCCAACCCAACCCTCAGCGGTGGACGACGGCGGCGGGGGCTGTGTCGGAGTCAGGGTCCCAAAACGACTCTGGTGATGAGATGAGACAGCTGGTAATCGGCACAAACTGTACAAACTGTCAGGTTAATACGTATGTGTGTAGATACTATTTGCCTCTCCCGGAGCAAACGGCACGATACATCAACATGGAGGCGCATAGCCTTCCCCCAAAACGTCCTAGCTATCCGCTCCATGCCTCGTTCACAGCTCAGCTCAACCTTGGAGATGCCCGCCCATCAGCGCCATGCCAGGGCCCATCACTAGGTGTGCTGTAAATCACTGGAACAGCGCCTGATTCATCATTTGACCGCCCGCCCGCGAGCGCGAGAGCAACCCACTTTCCTTGCGCTGGCCTGGCCTGGCCTGGCCTTCCCCCATCCATCCCCATCCCGCCATTCATCCATCCGTTCCCCATCCATTCTTGGGCCCCTCCCCCTCCAGCCTTATAACCTCCACCACCCAAGGCGACACCATCCAAACCTCTTCTCTTGCTACTTTCCCGCCCTCTTGCTGCAAACCCTCATGATTGTGGCGCTTCTTTCTCAGTGACGGAATTTCCGTCTACACGACAATCCCTCCTCGCGCGGCGACCTACATCCTTCCTACTCATAGGTAGAAACACCATCCCAGCCAGCCCCTCCTCGCTTCGATAACCTCCTCGACCGCCAGACCTCGACCATGGCTGGTCCTGCCTCCCCCCAGGCCGAAGGTCCCACGTTTGCTCCGCCTCCGCTGCCCGCCGGCTGGATTGCTCAGTGGGATGGCGCGAGCAAGAAGTACTACTATGTTCAACTCTCGACCGGAGTCTCTCAGTGGGAGGTCCCCACTGAACCGGCCAAGACAGGCAACACTCCGGCGCCCCAAATCGAGCACCCCTACGGCGCTCCCAAGCAGCAGCCGGAGCTCATCACCCACCCGGACGGGTCGCAGACGATGCGCCATGCCGATGGCACCATGGAGCCCATCATGCCCGACGGAACACGCGGTGTTGACGGCCCATCTGGAGACCGGGGTATTGGGGTAGGTCGTGGCGCGTTGGTTCTATGCTTGCGGTTTGCTGACCATTTTCTTTCTAGAGTATGGCTATGAACGCTCTGCTCGGCGGCAACAAGAACTCGTCTCACGGCGGCGGTAGCAGTGGAGGTCACGGCCCCAGTCCCCTGGGTAACCTCGGCGGTCTCGCAAGCCAATTCCTCGGTGGCTCTCATGGTGGAAGCGGCGGCGGCAGTGGTGGAGGCCACGGCTCCGGTTCTTCAGGCAACCTTGGCGGTCTTGCGAGCCAATTCCTTGGTGGTTCTCATGGCGGAAGCGGTGGAAGCGGAGGAGGCAAGCAATCTGGTGCTGGAAAGCTCGTCGGACAGCTGGCTTCGAGCTTCATGAACTCGGCCTCTCAGGAGAAGCCTCCCGCTCCGCAGAACTACCATGGCAACGCCAACCAGCAGAACTCTCACCACTCTCAGGGAGGTCTTGCTGGTACTGTCATGGGTGGTGTTGCTCATATGTTTGGTGGCAAGCCTGGTAGCAGCGTAAGTTGTCGCATCCTCGAATGCGCTCGGTCGTGAGACTAACTGTCTGAATCCAGCAGGGCCAGAACTTTGGCTATCACAGCTCGGGACCGCAGCAACAGCAGCAGGGTGGTGGCGGCGGCGGTTCCTCTTACTCGGGCGAAGCTCCCACTTATAAGCCCCCGGGTTCAGCAGGATCTGCTCCCTCAGGGACTCCTTCGGGATCGCAGCCCTACGGAACACCCTCGCCTAACCATCAACAGCATAACCAGCAACACGGTTCTCATCAGCAACAGCCGGGTCAGAGTTCTCCGTACGGTTCACACCAACAGCCCGGCCAGAACGCCCCTTATGGTTCGCATCAGCAGCAACCCGGCTCTCACCCACAGCAGTCTGGTTCCAACACACCTTATGGCTCGCACCAGCAACAGCCAGGAGCCAACCCGCAATATGGAGCTGGTCAACAACACCCAGGATCGAACCAACCGTACGGCTCCCACTCGCAACAGCCAGGCGAGAACCCTCCCTATGGATCTCACCAGCAGCCCGGCTCGCATCAACAGCCAGGTGCTAACCCACCATATGGCTCACAGGCTAGCCCGAACCAGCAGCAGTATGGTTCCAACTCTCAGTATGGTGGAAGTCCGCATGGATCCCAGAACAACTCGTTCCCTCCTCCACCCCCAGGAGGTCCGCCTCAACAGCATGGACAACATGGGCAGCATGGGCAGCAGGCACAATACTTCCCTCCTCCTCCTACTGCGCAGCCGCCGCACCAGCAGCAATATGGACAAGGCTATCCCAATAACCCCCAGGCCGCTGGCGGTCAGTATGGAGGACCTCCTGATCAACATGGACAAAATCAACAGACCTACAGTGCACCTCCAGCTCCCGGAAACCAGCAGTATCCCCCTCCCCCTCCCGGAGGTCCTCCTGGAGGATATAATCCCTCATACAACGGAGGCCAAGGAGGCCAGCCTTCTTATGGTGGTGGTGCCCCCCCTGTTCCACACGGAACACACCCGGGTCAATATGGAGGAGCCTACTGAGCGGCCCTTTGAGGAAATTTGGAAATCCACAACATTTACTGCCTACCATGCTGTAGTTCCCTAGGCTCAGCAAGGATGACTTGAGTATTCATCGGCAAGAGATCGCGAGATTATGCCAAGCCAGACCCTCAGTGTGCGTTCCTCTCGCTTCGCACCTGATGACTGGATGTTTGATATGAAAGTATGTGTCGAGACGATCGGCAGGGATATAGACGCCATGGCCCAACCAAGGGCGGTGAGGACGAGAGTGACACATGGAGAAGAGTTACGAGAAATATGATGATCAACGTAGATAGTAGAATGCATTTGCCGGGTCCGTTTCTTTTCTTTCTTCATATGGGATAATCGGTCACAGGGTCCGAGTACGCAAGCAACCCTCTTCTATTCTATATCTCTTTCTTTTCTCTGCTCTCGCCGGCAACGGCGATTGACTGTAGCTTGGAGGCGACGGACCTGGCCACGAACCAGGCGACCAGACCAACCACGACGAGGAACCCAATGGTTGGCACCAGTGAGCGAGGGATGAGACTGTACAGATAGGGGTCGAGAATGAGATCCACGAGCACGGGGGGAGGATCCCTCATGAGAGCCGCGTCGTCGGTGAAGTAATCCGCAGAGGCCTTAATCTGCAGCAAGAGAACCGAGGCGCTACGCTCTCCCTCCTCACGATCCCCATGGCTGTCAGTACTGGACTGGCGTGAGTAGGCGAAGTCGGCGAGCGACTGCATGAGCTCTGGCGTGCCCCAGACAGTATCCAGCTCATATACGTCCATCACGAAACCTGTAGGTTGCTACAAGTAACAGAAAAGGGAGAATCAGTTTCCTGAGATCTAAGTGATGGGGTTCTTGACATACAATCGCAGCCCAGCATACCCTGAACTCATACCGCTGGCCTGCATTCAAGCTGTCCAGCAGTAGCCATGTCGCAGCGCCAGAGGCATAGTCCTTGGGTTCCGTGGGAAACACGCGACTCAGATTTGTCCTGATAGACCAAGAGTCGGGAGTGAGGACAGGGAGGTTGAGGTCGGCGAGTGAGGGCTTCTGTAGGGGGATGGGGACAACGTCTGGAGCAGTGAAGATGACCTTTTCAGCGTTGGCCTCTGTGGAACTCGTAAGGAATAGGATGAGGCCTAAGATAGGTAGAAGATGACGCAGCGCTAGTAAAAACATGGTCGCGAGGGCATTGAGTGATGGCCACCCACGTTTACATGGCCTTGTCAAGTGTCTTGTGAGATGAGGCGTGTTGTCTGAAGCGTCACGTGGAGCCCTGTCGCCCCGCCGAGTCGGTACCTAGTTTCGACCTCAGCAGCTATAGTACCTACAACTCAGTTACTGAGAGAGCTATACAGGTCAATAGTTTGGCTGGGTAATTAAGGAGAGACTTACTGTTTTGGCAGGTCAAGAATGGAGAATCAAGAATATGCACATCATACACACTTATCCAAGCCGGGAGATGGGTAATGCACTGACAACATAGACATTCTACAACTCTATTCTATGAGACTACCCGCTTCTGATATATGAATGAGCCAGATTTCTCTTGCTCGTAGCAATGTCTCGATGATATCACAGTATCCATCCCTTCGGCTATGATGGCTGTTGCGTGCTGTTCTAACTGAGAGGATGATTGAATCAAGGTAAGAGCTTACGGTACCTGTTCAACATTCCATCCCTCCTCAAGGAGACCATCAAAGTCATCAGCCCACACGATGTGCTGATGGAGTAAAAAATTGTACGCAGAAGGAGATAGGTAGTCAGAGTTGACCATGCCGCAGGCCTCGCCGAGAGGCATGGTCTGCCCCGGTTTCCACACTTGATACCTTAAATTGATGGCGTCGCATATTCGAACCGATGGACTTCGACGAGAAAACATGGTTGAATTATTGGTTAGATAGGCACTCTGCTCATGGCTGATATGGCCGTTGTGATACACGATGGAATTGGACGTGGTTTTAGGAAGACTCTCGACGAGCCGCTTGAACTCATCTTCGCTCGTTTTGGCAAATTCGATGCATGGGTAGGCAGGCCCCGCTCTTGGACACGGCGATACACTGGGGACCTAGGTGGTTGGCGATGAGGAGGACCAAGTCTTCTGAAGGCGTTTCTTAACCTGCCGGCTATTTGACATGGCCCATGATATCTGTCAGAGCACCATTGCTCGTGTAGGTTGGAACCCCCCCCCCCCCGATCGCGAACGCACCGGCAATGGTAAATGGGCGCGTGTTTTCGGGAGGAGTTGTCCTTGACCATGCAAGGAAGAGAAAGGGATAAAGATAGTGCACGCGGTCGACGTTGTATAACTTGCGAAGATGTTCTTGGAGAAACTTGGGAATGCCTAAGCTGGTGAGGGAACAAGGGGTTCATCATCTGCGCCACCAAACGAGACGACCAAGTCAATTGCCCAGAGGATTCCAGTTTAGAGAGATAGGCATGATGTAATAAGTTTGTGAGATAGTATGGTGATGTTTGGGTTTGGGATTGGTAGAGTTGGAAATGCCAGTACTTATTCTATCAACCTAGGTGGTAATACCACTACCTACCTACCTATCCGCCTGGTGTTATCATTCTGAGAAGTAACGAGCCTGCCCAGACCCCAGACGCCGGTGACCTAAGCCGTGAGGCAGGCGAGGGCAAGTCCAAGTGAAGCATTGCCATCTGTCCCGAGTCCATGGTTTGGTACCCATGTGGATCACAACTACCCATCCTATTGAAGCTTTCTTGCAGCAACCAGGGCAGGTGACGGCTATGGTCGCAGGTCAAGCCTTACGCGTGTATCCAGCAGCTCATCGTTTCTTTTGATCGTTGCCATACCTACGCACAACACCATATATCCAATGATACCCTATGGTAAGAACGATTGGGTTGATGCCTTGTGGTGGAGGTTGTTCTGGTTGGCTGGAGGTTAACGTTATCAGAGAGTGAGGCTCGAGCCAGGGGTGAGTGAGGACTGGAACGAAAGGAGCCTGGGCCGACGTCGAAGCTCGGGCCATATGGGATTTGACAGGTCACAGGCCAGGCCAGGCTGGTCCAGGCCAACTCACCGACTTGATTGACTGATATTGGCCACGATGGGACATGACCCAGAGGTGCTCTCAGATTTCTCTCAAGTTGACTTGCCCCTTATAACTCGGAGTAATATCACTGTGAGGATAGAACACGAGGGGCATGGATAGTTCACGAGGCGCTCGAGTGGTCCATGGCAGAAAAACAAAAGCGGGAGCGGGTACGTACATGAGATAACGGGCAGGGATGAGGAGATGGACAGGCATGGGCGAGATGGAAACAAGGGAAGTTTACTAATGGAGGTTTCCGTGGGAGAGTGAAAAAGACAGCTGAGGCGTGCAAGCGAGGCCTGCCAAGTCAGGGACTGTATCTGGCTTGATCTACCCGTGGCATTCGTCCATGTAATATACTACTACGTAGTAGGCCGCTGCTCACAATCATCATATCCGAAACCGAAATTGACCCAAGATGAGTGTCGTGCGATAGAGAAAAACATGGACCCATGGATCGTCATTCGAGAGGAGCGCCATGATGGATGATGGAGAGAAGAGCTTCCAGGCTGCGGCCCCGCCCCGCCCCGCCAGCTTAACAATGAATGAACCAATTTGCCGTCCATGCCCTGAGCTGCCCTGGAGCGGTGAGCACCAAGCAAGTGCCACAGGGAGCCACAGGGAGTCCAGGGAAGCCACGGTAGCTGCTGGAGAAGGTCTAGGCGGGCCAGTAGCCTAGGGGGCAGACCAGCGCTGCCAGCCAACAGGGGTGCAGCAAAGAGAAGCGCCAGCAGGGCGTTGCAGGACGCGCTTGCCCCCTTCAAGACACGCCTCGAAATCAACAAATCCCAGGGCGGCAAGCCTCCCCTGTCTGCCAAATTTCCCCCACCTATTTTCTTCTCCCTCCCCGTTCCGTTGCCCGCCCGCCATCACCAAACCAAACCAATCTGCCTGCACGCCCTCGCTCTCATCCTCTCCGAAACTCCGTCGTAAAAGCCTTCTTGCCTGGCCTGTCTCCGTTTCCACCTCTACTCTTTTTTGTCGTGGTGCCTCTGCTTTACCTCCTCTTCCCTTTTGCATCGACATCCTCCATCCCCATACTTTTTTAACCACTACCATCTGCCATCATGCGTGAGGTCATTAGCATCAACGGTAAGCTCTCCCTTTGCAGCGCGCACACACGCACACAAACGCACGCGTGCTTTCACCGCATCCCCCCTTTTTTCTTGGTGATGCTAACTTTCGACTTCAGTCGGCCAGGCCGGTTGCCAGATCGCCAACTCCTGCTGGGAGGTGAGTTTTTGCCCTAAACAATGAGATATGCTCGATTACTGATTTGTTTTCTTTCAGCTTTACTGCCTCGAGCACGGCATCCAGGTACAAAACGACCCCTCCATTGTTGACAAACACACGACGACACCCATACTGACCACAACTCTAGCCTGATGGTTACCTCACCGAGGAGCGAAAGGCTCAGGACCCCGACCAGGGCTTCAGCACTTTCTTCTCCGAGACTGGTACGAATTTGGCCTCATACCCCGAGTTTGCCAGTTCCAATCTAATGCCCCCTTTCTAGGTCAGGGCAAGTATGTCCCCCGCGCCATCTACTGCGATCTCGAGCCCAACGTCGTCGATGAGGTCCGCACCGGTCCCTACCGAAACCTCTTCCACCCCGAGATGATGATCACTGGCAAGGAGGATGCTTCCAACAACTACGCCCGTGGTCACTACACCGTCGGAAAGGAGCTCATCGATGGCGTCCTCGACAAGATCCGCCGCGTTGCCGACAACTGTGTTGGTCTCCAGGGCTTCCTCGTCTTCCACTCCTTCGGTGGTGGTACCGGTTCTGGTTTCGGTGCTCTCCTCATGGAGCGTCTGTCCGTCGACTACGGCAAGAAGAGCAAGCTCGAGTTCTGCGTTTATCCCGCTCCTCAGACCGCCACCTCTGTCGTCGAGCCCTACAACTCCATCCTGACCACCCACACCACCCTTGAGCACTCCGACTGCTCCTTCATGGTCGACAACGAGGCCATCTACGACATCTGCCGCCGAAACCTCGGTCTTGAGCGCCCCAACTACGAGAACCTGAACCGCCTCATTGCTCAGGGTAGGATCTGATGATTTGTAATTCTCGGCATAGCTTAGCTAACTGTACACAGTCGTCTCTTCCATCACCGCCTCGCTCCGATTCGACGGTTCCCTCAACGTCGACCTGAACGAGTTCCAGACCAACCTGGTCCCCTACCCCCGAATCCACTTCCCTCTGGTCGCCTACGCTCCCGTTATCTCGGCCGCCAAGGCTGCCCACGAGGCCAACTCGGTCCAGGAGATGACCATGTCTTGCTTCGAGCCCAACAACCAGATGGTCAAGTGTGACCCCCGCCACGGCAAGTACATGGCCACCTGCCTGCTGTACCGCGGAGACGTTGTCCCCAACGACGCCCACGCCGCCGTTGCCACCCTCAAGACCAAGCGAACCATCCAGTTCGTCGACTGGTGCCCCACTGGCTTCAAGCTCGGTATCTGCTACCAGGCTCCCGAGAACGTCCCCAACGGCGACCTCGCCAAGGTCAGCCGCGCTGTGTAAGTCATCCCGCTCCCTTGAAAGCTAGAATAATGTCTAATACGCAACAGCTGCATGCTGTCCAACACCACCGCCATCGCCGAGGCCTGGTCTTCCCTGTCGCTCAAGTTCGATCTCATGCACTCCAAGCGTGCCTTCGTCCACTGGTATGTTGGTGAGGGTATGGAGGAGGGTGAGTTCTCTGAGGCTCGTGAGGATCTCGCTGCCCTGGAGCGCGATTACGAGGAGGTTGCCACCGACTCCCTCGGCGAGGAGGAGCTCGAGGCTGAGTACTAAGCGGTTTCGGATGCGAGGACTGGATTGCTACTGTAAAGCCAGTTTTAGCCTGTCACCGATAGAGAAGGTGTATTTTCTATTTTTCAACGGTCAGAAGCCAAAATGAGTTTTAATGTCAAAAGACCAAATCTGTAGATGAGAACCTTGCGCGCACGCGGCATGCTCGTCTCTTAATCATTCACATCCCTCTAGAGCCAGTCTTTGCCAAGTATTGTATTGTAGTGGATGAAGATAATGGAATCCTTATTGCCCCAGTAGTAGTTCCTAGCCCAATCATCAAGAGCGTACAGTAACAGAATGCGGGGAACTGAGGAACTGTCTGGAGAAGTACTAAAGATGCATTCATGGCTTGGAGCGGCCGGCGATGTAGGTTGTACCGAGGGGATCTGGGCTGGAGCTCGGCCCCCGCTGAAGCCGATGATACGCGGGTCGACGTCGGCCTCGTCGAAACCATTTCTCCTCGCCTCCTCCTCTCTCTTGCAATTGAACCCACCGAAACTTGTTAAGCACAAGCCGACGACCACCTTCACCATGAGCCTTTTGCGATCCAGCATCTGCCGGGCGTGTCGGCGCTCAGGGCAGCTCCGTTGGCAGAGAGGCTTTGCGACAGCCAACGCGGGCACCTCATACGACAACCGTGTCAAGCTGGTCGAGGTTGGACCTCGCGATGGCCTGCAGAACGAGAAGAAGACGATTCCTCTGGCGACCAAGATCGAGCTGATTGAGAGACTGGCTCGGACCGGAGTTTCAACCATTGAGGCCGGCTCTTTTGTTGCTCCCAAATGGGTTCCTCAGGTATGTTCTGATGACGTCGCTTGCCGTACATCCGTCGGTCAACTAACAGATGATGATGCAGATGGCCAATTCTAGTGAGATTCTCGAGCATCTTCTTCACCAAAAGATTCCGTCGCCGGTCCCGATCTCATATTCCTTCCTCGCTCCCAATGCCAAGGGTCTGCAGAATGCTGCAAAGATTCTGGGTGATAACCCCGGCAAGTTTGCAACACAGCAGGAGCCCGCTTCCGGACCCGAGCAGGCCACGCAGCCGTCAGTTGAAGTGGCGGTCTTTGCGGCTGCTACCGAGAGCTTCTCTCAGAAGAACCTCAACTGCGATATCCAGACCTCTTTGGATCGTTTCAAGGAGGTGATCCAAGAGTCCAAGGCCTTGGGTCTCCGGGTCCGAGCCTACATCTCTGTCGTCCTGGGCTGTCCCTTTGAGGGCTTTGACGTTGACCCTCACAGGGTTGCTGAAATTGCGACGGATCTGCTGGAGTCGGGAGCGGATGAGATCTCCCTTGGTGATACTACGGGCATGGGCACAGCGCCCCGGACAGGTGCCCTGCTCAAGTGCATGTCTGCTGCCGGCATCCGATCTGAGGACATTGCGATGCACTTTCACGACACATATGGCCAGGCCCTGGTAAACACTGCTGTGTCTCTTGAGCACGGTATCCGCACGTTTGACAGCAGCGTCGGCGGGCTGGGCGGATGCCCTTACAGCCCTGGAGCCACGGGTAACGTTGCGACGGAGAACATGGTCTACTTCATGGAGACTCTGGGCATGAACACGGGCATCAACTTGGATGCCATGGCAGATATCGGATCATGGATCACGTCGGAGCTGGGCAAGGAGAATGCGAGCACGGTAGGCAAGGCGGTACTTGGAGCTCGAGCTCGAGCTACAGCCGAGGCAGCTCAAGCAGCGTAGGGAGCTTATTGGCGGCTACCTCGTTGAGCTACGTGTTGTACGGATGTGTTTAAGTAGCGGTAAATAGCAGAGCACTGTAAACAAGAAAGAAAAAAAAAAAGCCAGAAAATATCAAGCAACATTGAGCTTCGCTTCATACTCAAAGCTATGATGGACCTCTTGGATGTCATGTGATGTCACTTTAGACAGGATGGTGTTGCGTAACAAGGTCTTGTCCATGGCTGCGGTGAGTTTATCGGCCGTGCGTCTTTGGGCTTGGGCTGGCGCTGGCGCAGGGTCCCCACTTTGGTGAAGCAAGCTCAACCTCCTCCAACCTCATCCCAGCTTAAGGCGTCCTCCCCCAACTTCATCTCCAAGCTTCCGGATCGGCTCCCCAGTCCTCCGTCCTCTTCTCTTCTCCCGCCTCTTCTCCCGCCAGCTCCCCCCATCTACAGCCCAACATGGCGGACCCGCGCGTGTCGTCGTCGTACTCGGTCGTCCCCAGGATTCGCTACAACACCGTCGGCGGCGTCAACGGTCCCCTCGTCATCCTCGAGAATGTACGTCGTCATTCAATAATCGAGCCCGCCCGAGTCCACGAGTTGACAACTGCCAGGTCAAATTCCCGCAATACAACGAGATCGTAACTCTCACCCTGCCCGATGGAACTGAGCGATCGGGTCAGGTTCTGGAAGCTCGAGGTACGTTGCGTTGCGGATACTGCCTAACCCCTGGCGTAGTGACGTGCGACATGCTGACAGAGATGCATAGGTGATCGAGCCGTCGTCCAGGTACTTTTTCCCGAATGCGATAGTACACGAGCAAACGATTGATGAGTGCAATAGGTCTTCGAGGGCACTTCCGGTATCGATGTCAAGAAGGTAGGCAGCGCTGCGAGAGTTAATGGCAGGGCATTGGGCTAAGACAACAACAGACCAAGGTCGAGTTCACCGGCCAGAGCTTGAAGCTCGGCGTGTCCGAGGATATGCTTGGTCGTATCTTTGATGGATCTGGACGCGCCATCGATAAGGGTCCCAAGGTGTTGGCCGAGGACTACCTCGACATCAACGGTTCTCCCATCAACCCCTACTCCCGTGTAAGGCTCCCAGCGCGCTCGTGGTCTTTCCACCTAGCTGACAATTCCAGGAATACCCCGAGGAGATGATCTCGACCGGTATCTCTGCCATCGACACCATGAACTCCATTGCCCGAGGACAAAAGATCCCCATCTTCTCCGCCTCTGGTCTCCCTCACAACGAAATCGCCGCTCAGATTTGCCGACAGGCCGGTCTCGTCCAGAAGCAGGGCATCACCAACAAGGGCGTGCACGACGGCCACGAGGAGAACTTCTCCATCGTCTTTGGTGCCATGGGTGTCAACTTGGAAACTGCCCGTTTCTTCACTCGCGATTTCGAGGAGAACGGCAGCTTGGAGCGTACCACTCTTTTCCTGAACCTCGCCAACGATCCTACGTAAGCGCAGCCTCCGTGATGCTGTAGGCTCTGATGCTAATTGTTGACTAGTATCGAGCGTATCATTACCCCCCGTCTCGCCCTTACCACTGCCGAATACTACGCCTACCAGCTCGAGAAGCACGTCCTGGTCATTCTTACTGATCTTTCCGCTTACTGCGACGCCCTTCGAGAAGTCTCGGCTGCCCGAGAAGAAGTGCCCGGTCGACGTGGTTTCCCTGGTTACATGTACACTGATTTGTCCACCATCTACGAACGAGCCGGTCGTGTCGCGGGTCGCAACGGATCCATCACTCAGATCCCCATTCTGACCATGCCCAACGATGACATCACCCACCCCATTCCTGATTTGACTGGTTACATTACCGAGGGTCAGGTGTTTGTCGACCGTGCTCTGGCCAACCGTGGTATCTACCCTCCCATCAACGTGCTGCCTTCGCTGTCTCGTCTGATGAAGTCTGCCATTGGTGAGGGCATGACTCGCAAGGACCACGGTGATGTGTCGAACCAGCTGTACGCCAAGTACGCCATCGGTCGTGATGCCGCAGCCATGAAGGCTGTCGTTGGTGAGGAGGCTCTGTCGGCTGAGGACAAGCTCTCGCTCGAGTTCCTGGAGAAGTTTGAGCGCCAGTTCATCAGCCAGGGCCAGTACGAGTCGCGAAGCATTTACGAGTCCCTGGACCTTGCGTGGAGCCTCCTCCGAATCTACCCTAAGGAGCTGCTCAACCGTATCCCCAGCAAGGTGCTCAACGAGTTCTACCAGCGTGCCGCCAAGGAGTCCAAGGGCAAGGGCAAGGCCCGGGCAGAGACCGAGGCCCGAGGCCAGCAGCAGACCGAGGAGAACCTTATTGACGCATGAGCATGAGGGGACAGCTTGTTGGCGTTTCGATAGAGAATGGTATAATGAGCGCGCGCAAGGCAGAAGTCGGAATCGCAGTAAGAGCAACTTGTTTTCAAATGATTGTTTACACGCTGGAGAGGAGGAAGAGATTGGGAGGGCAAGAGTTGGTCTCTGCTCTGAGGGGCACATAGGGAGCCGAGTTAATGCAATTCATTCAAACCCCGAGTCTGACCTTGAACACGAATACATAGTTTAACCAAAAGAGTTATCATGATGAGAGAGGTTCGAGTTTGGCTGTCATGGCTTCTGTAGCCTTGGGGGCCCAATGACGAAGTGTGCATGTGGAAAGTGGGTCGTACAGTGTCGAAAATTCAGACCACGCACATTGCCGCCCAACTTTTCATTTGTCTCCAGCGTCACGAAGGCGACACAAATCCAGTGCCAAGGGAAAGCCAACTCACTACTGTGCTCCTTACTTTGTTCCTTGGGCATAATCAAATATTAGCCGATATGGAGGAGGATCGAAGACAGACAGATCTTGGCACCGCGGCCGATATTGAAGAAGCCCAGCTCGCTCAGGCGAGCCCCTCCCCCGCCGAGACAGAGACGACACCTGCGACACAGAATGGAGCAACACCGTTGAAGCAGCCCAAGAAGAGATTTGTTGGAAGACGAGCGGCGGCTGAGGCGGCGGCAAAGAATGGAGGAGCTGGTGTTTCGGGTGAGAGCGGTGCTGTTCAGAGTATGTGCATTCTTCATGATGAGTCTAGTATGAGTGAAGTTATACTGACAAATCACACCTAGCTGCTAAACCTCGAAGAGCTCCCAGACTTCTGAACCAAGTCCCCAAGGAGATTCTCGAGGATCCTAATCTGAAGGCGGCTATTGCTCTGCTGCCGGCCAACTACAACTTTGAGATCCCCAAGACGATCCATCGCATCCGCTCTTCAGGGGCCAAGAGGGTTGCGCTTCAGCTCCCCGAGGGTCTGCTCCTGTTTGCCACTACCATCTCCGACATCCTCACCCAGTTCTGCCCGGGTATCGAGACTCTTATCATGGGTGATGTGACATATGGTGCGTGCTGCATCGACGACTACACGGCGAGGGCACTGGGGTGCGACTTGCTGGTGCACTATGCTCACAGTTGCCTCATCCCCGTCGACGTGACCAAGATCAAGACTCTGTACGTCTTTGTCGACATCACCATAGACGCCTCGCATCTATTGGCATCACTGGAGCGCAACTTTGCCAGTGGCAAGACGATTGCCGTCGTTGGAACTATCCAGTTCAACGCCACCATCCACGGCGTGAGGAGCAACCTGGAGCGGGCTGGCTTCCGCGTCGTGGTGCCGCAGATTGCTCCCCTAAGCAAGGGCGAGATCCTGGGCTGCACATCTCCTCGTCTCAAGGATGAGGACAAGGTTGATCTGATGCTGTACCTCGGTGATGGACGCTTCCATCTCGAGAGTATCATGATCCATAACCCGTCGATCCCGGCGTATCGTTATGACCCCTACTCGCGGAAGCTAACGCGCGAGACGTACGGGCATGATGAGATGAAGTCACTTCGAAGGACGGCCATCCAAGGGGCGAGGACGGCGCGCAAATGGGGTTTGATCCTTGGAGCTCTCGGCCGACAGGGCAACCCGCACACGCTGGGCCTCATCGAGCGTCGCCTTGCTGCGCGTGGGATCCCCGTGGTGCACCTGCTTCTGAGTGAGATATTTCCAGGCAAGCTGGCACTCATGGCCGACGTTGAGTGCTGGGTGCAGGTGGCGTGCCCGCGACTGAGCATTGACTGGGGTTACGCATT
Organism: Fusarium vanettenii 77-13-4; assembly: GCF_000151355.1. Lineage (NCBI taxonomy): Eukaryota > Fungi > Ascomycota > Sordariomycetes > Hypocreales > Nectriaceae > Fusarium > Fusarium vanettenii. The sequence continues at coordinate 2,731,093 of NW_003315881.1, forward strand.
CCCACGGCCACTGCTGACGCCTTACGAGGCACTCGTGGCGCTTGGTGAGAGGGAGGACTGGGGCGAGGGGGTGTATCCTATGGATTACTACGGCAAAGATGGGTTGGGGAGGACGAGGCCGTTGGAGATTGGAGCCTCTGGTTAAAAGTTTGAAGATGAATGAGACATGATTATAATGATGCCCTGCCATACGTGAAGATGTTCAAGTTGATATTCATGTTTAATTATTTATTTACTGTTCTAGTGAGCCTAGCGTCAACTTGGGCTCTGAGGAGCGTGCCCTTATGATCATGATATCAAAGTCAGGCTGCCTGTGCCTACTTGACAGGCATATAGTGATGTAGTATCAGCCTCCCTTCATATCCTAACGTGTAGCCAACAGTGGCTTTCGAATTAGACGGGACAAATCTTGTAGTGGCCCCTTTCCAAGGGGTAGATAGAAATGGCTGCTGGTGAATGAGACTGAGTCCCTGCTCTAGAAGGATGTGAGTGGGCTTACTATGATGCCCCCCAAGATCGTCTTCAGAACAACCTAGCAAACCAGAGCAGACTCTTGGGCGCAAATCCATAGCTCTTTGGTATCGAAGTCCTCTCAACGGATTCAATCCAATTTGAATAAGTGGTGATGGGAGGAGAAGTCGAAGACATGGTTGCCGGTAAAGTCGTAGGTCCTCATGAAGCATTTGCCGTTCCAACAGGCTCGGGTCGGTTCGAAAACATGATCTTGTACTTGACAATCTCTACCACCTCGAGATTATCACCCTGCTCCTCCGACTCACCCCCGGAGCCAGTGATGGTGCCGTTCTCCCTCCGCCGCACCACAGCCATGGCTTTCGGCAACTTCTTGACCTCTCCCGTGAGACGTTGGTGCTGTCCGACGTAGAGTTGAACCCGCTTCATCCACGCAGAGCCCTCAGCGTCCGGGACGTAGTCGGGGAAGTCGATCCTCCCAATCTCGATGCTGCTGGCTGGCTCGCCTTCGGCAGTCTGGGGCATGTTGACCACACCTTGGAGCTCGAGGAGAGCTAGGCCGGATGGTGTTTGTAAGAGCTGGGGCAGGGGGCTTGGTGTTTTGGCATTTTTGTTGGGAGGATGAAGACTAGCGGATGACATTTTGGAAATAGAAAAGTCAAATCTTGTGTGAGATGCGTTTTCAGAGGATAAATATCCCTGAGGCGGTCGATTATAGTAGGTAGACGGTCTCTATCAATAACTTCAAGATGAGCCCAAGTGAGGTCAAGGTACGTACCGATCAAACGCGCTCCGTGTCCGAGAAAGGTGGAGCATCCGGTGTCGAGCAAAATGTGGAGCTCCCCGTCGCGTTTTCAAGGTGGGGCACACCTTCTTTTTTTTTTCACGCACAAAAAAGAGAGGCGGGCGGAACTTCATTTCCCCGAGACCCTTAACGAGAAGGGGAAAAGCCCTCTGCGCTTATTGGTCAGGAAATTTCACCTGCGTGGGGAGCCCTAGCGACACACACTTTCTCGATTTCGCCTGCAATTTTGCAAACCTCCAACCATCCTCATACTAACTTCAAGCAGCGCCAGGTCAAGTAAACTTGCACCACCACAACTGGCAAGATGAAGGTACGAGGACACCGTCAATCGATCCTTCCGGATGCGTCACCCCTGCTGAGAAGCTGAATGCTGCTGCTCGACGACGTCTGCATCTGAAAAGATCGATTCCCGCCGCGTCTCGAGATAAATAATTTGCTGACTTTGGCTCTTCAACAGTTGAACATCAGCTACCCTGCCAATGGCAGCCAGAAGCTCATCGATATTGAGGATGAGCGCAAGCTCCGTGTCTTCATGGAGAAGCGCGTACGTCGAACCCCTCCCGATCATGCACACACCGCCGCCCTTCGAAGCGACGAAACAAACAACGAACGATATGCTAACATGTTCAACTACAGATGGGCGCTGAGGTCCCCGGTGACTCCATCGGCGACGAGTTCAAGGGCTACATCTTCCGCATCACCGGCGGCAACGACAAGCAGGGTTTCCCCATGAAGCAGGGTGTCATGCACCCTACCCGTGTCCGCCTCCTCCTCTCCGACGGCCACTCCTGCTACCGCCCCCGACGCACCGGCGAGCGCAAGCGCAAGTCTGTCCGTGGCTGCATCGTCGGCATGGACCTGTCCGTCCTCGCCCTCAGCGTCGTCAAGCAGGGTGATGCCGACATCCCCGGCCTGACCGACGTCGTCCACCCCAAGCGCCTCGGCCCCAAGCGCGCCACCAAGATCCGCAAGTTCTTCGGCCTCACCAAGGATGACGATGTATGTCTCTCCCTACGCCCATACTCGATCATCGCCTGCCCGGAGCTGCAGTGGAGGAGCTGGCAGTCCGGGTAGAGTGTGAGAGGACCACTGTCCTGCCCTCTAAAGGGGCTAGGACAGCGGTGCGAGTTGTATACAATATTCCAAAGATGAAAGACACTAATGTGGCTGGGGAACCTAGGTCCGCAAGTACGTTATCCGACGAGAGGTCCAGCCCAAGGGTGAGGGCAAGGCTGCCTACACCAAGGCTCCCCGCATCCAGAGGCTGGTCACCCCCCAGCGTCTCCAGCACAAGCGCCACCGTGCCGCCCTCAAGCGGCGCCAGGCCGAGAAGGTCAAGGACGAGGCCGTAAGTTGGACCGCTTCACAGTACACAGAGAACCCTGACTGACAATCCTCCAGAACGAGTACGCCCAGGTCCTGGCCAAGCGTGTGGCCGAGGCCAAGGCTCACAAGGCCGATGCCCGCAAGCGACGAGCAAGCTCTATGCGCAAGTAAGGGATTCTGGCGTTTGATTGAAAAAAAGGGGAATCATACCTTGGTCTTGTGGTTTGCATGCATTGGGAGTGAGGATTCTCTAGGGCTTGAGATTTTGAGCCAAACAACAACTTCGGCAATGACCGCCGTCGAACGAATGTATTAGACGCATCTCGGGAAATGAAGATGCATTGATGCGCTCGTGTTTACACGCCGGTCCCGGTCCGCCTGCGCAGGCCCTGCATCCCGTCCCAGTGATGTGTGAAGACTTGAATACAAACAACCACGTCGATAGTATCAACATTCTCCCTCACTCATTGCTGCTGTGAGAGGGCTTGTGATATCATCTATGGCTAAACACAGAGACATATCTAATGTCTAATTTCCTTGAGTAGATAAAATAAATACATATTTAAATAGCAGATGAGGCGTAAGCACTTGGGCATTCCAACAACGTTGCCCATGGCCATACACACATGTACACACACGTACACAGAAAGGAGCCTTTGCCACATTAGCCTTGCTTGTATCACACTCTCAGACAGGCATAAATGATACCACTTTCTTAACTTTTCTAAGCGCGGTAAAACCAGAATGAATATACATGCATGCAGTGCCCTTCATCCTCAATTTCCTACAAACCATCCATCTCCCGGCCCAATAGCAACAAGAGACCTGCACTTCTCCAGAGCGTAGCCTGACGGCATAGACAGGATGAGGACGAGTCCAAAGAGTACAGCCCCTGTTAGGTTTGCCATATCATCCTTGCCAATAAGAAAACTCTCCCCAGAACCAGGGGGCAAAAAAAGAGCAATTCGCCGTCCCTCCACTCCCATCTATCATCCATCCACGTGACGGTCATGTCATGCAAAGCTGAACGGTATTACGCGAAGCCAAAGTATTCGCTTCCTGCTGTGATGGCCTTGATGATCTGAGAACGCAGCTGATCGTAGCTCTCATACTCGGGAAGGTCCAGTTCTGATCCAAGTTAGCTTGACATTCCCTCGAGTTCAAACAATGGGTGTCAACTTACGGTTGAAGCAGGTATGCGAAGAAGGTAGGCGGTCCTTGTTACCATAGTCGCGGTGAATGTTGAATCGGTTAACACCGTTCATGCCCTCAAGCTCCTTGAAACCGTTGAGAGGGACCTTGCTGGTTCCAGTGACAAACTGCAGCAGCTTGGCTCGCTCTTCCTTGTCAAAGGAGCGAAGAGCTCTCCAGAACCACTGGATCTGTTGCGATGACGGGTTGTAGTTGTGATACTCGGTGTTGCTCTTCCAATCATCGATGTCGATATCTGGCAGGCCAGAGATCAGAAGCTCCAGCTCTTGCTCGTTGAAGATGGAGATCAACTCGGCGGGAATGATGTCGTGGAATCCTGATGATTCGGTTAGTATATTCTCTTGATACCTGTAGCTTGATATCTTACCTTGGAGGAAGTGAGCCATCTGCTCCTTGACTGAAGAGAGCAGCTTGTGCTCGACCACAAGACGAACATAGTCGTGCTTGTTCTCCTCAGTGACAGCAATCTCTCGGCCGTTGGGGATGAGGTCCACAACGTTGGTGACACCAAACTCGTCGTCCTCGACAGAGAAAGTCTCGGTAATAATATCGGTGATGTCGTTGTCCAGCATCCAGCACAGGGACTTGTAGTAGTCTGGGTCGAACGACTCCATGTCCTTGACCGAAACCGACTTGCCAAGGATGCGCTTGTAGACGGCGCGGCTGAAGTAGCAGTCAAGCACGCGGCCCTCGTACAACGCCTTGCCAATGATGCGACCGATGAACTTGAAGAACATCAGATGCTCGTCGTTGATACCGCTGAGCTTGTTCGGATGGAAAGTAGTACGGTCTGAGGAAACGGGGATGAAGAGGACGTAGTTGGGGTCAAACATCTGTCGAGAAAGGACCTGGAACCACTCTCGAGTCACGCCGCCAGCATCGACACCTTCCTCGCCGTGGAATCGGATGTTGAGCTTTCCAAACTTCATCTCATCGCCCGACTTGAAATAGAGAGACTTGAATGAATCGTGAAAGACCTGCTCACGGCGGACTGAAAGCTGCAGAGGAGGATACGATGGTCGGCTCTGGTTACCGGATCGCGAATGAACGCTGCGGTTGAAGTAGTTGCGCTTGTTGTCAAATTCCAACACCTTGGGGTTCTTGACGAGGAGGGCGAATGTGCCCGACATCAGCTTGGGGTTGTTTCGAACAAGCTCGTTGAGGATCCGTCGATGATCTTCAGTGAAGCTAAAGAAGAGGCTTGCCGTCCGAGATTCGGGGGCCGGGCTGGACAGAACCATCTCCTTATTCTGAGAGGGGTCGTCGTTTGTTGTTGTGTTCTTGCACACAACCATCAGAGACTCGATCAAGGGCAAAAGGATCGTTGCAACGTTGAGCATGTTCTCTCGCTGGCGGATGGCACTCAAGCAAGCACTCAGCTTCTCCCACATAGCCGAGAAGGTTGAGTTGTGGTACAGAGAGGTGACCAGTCCGTGCCTCTCGTCTTGGCTCTTGTCGGACTCCTCATCACCCTTCTTCTTGCTATCGAACAGATGATCCAGTGCCGTCAGGACTCGGAGAAGCTTGTTCTGTTCCGATGCTCCTGGTGAGAACTTCGCAAGGGCAACGCCCTGGATCTCTGTGCCTGAAGACGCCTTTTCAATGTAGGGGAGGAGATCATCCAGATCCGCCACAATGTTTTCACTCAGAAGCCGGGCCTGGTTAACGAGCTCATGACCAAATGTCGCCTTGGCACCAGGGATAGCAGACAGGTTCTTGATGCTCGAAATTGTGTTCTGGAACGTCTTGGAACTGCATTCCCGAGCCACAAAGATCCTTACAGCCAGGGTCAAGTTCTGGGCTGGGATGACCGGCGGCTGAAGTTGTCGAAGCTTCTTCTGTGCAGCTTCCTTCCTCTCTTGCATCTTGGCAGCTTCTTCGGCGGCAGTGGTTTCCGCTGTGCCCGCCTGGGCAGTGCTTGATTCATTGGCATTGCTTGATGGTGCTTGGTTGCCACTTGTGCCTTGGTCCGTTGTTGTTTCGGCTGTAGCAGACTCTTCTGTTGGCTTGGCCGAAGCCGCCTTCAGCTCATCCTCAGCTTCCTTGCGACGCCGTTCGAGGTTCTGGAGTGGCATCGTCACCCGGTTCAGCAAGTCCGCCAAGTGAGTCATAACTACTGAACTTTCCATGACCAAATCGCGGTCGAGAAGAGAAAGCAGCGAATTGATAGCGTACTTGTGGGACTTGGTGTCCTTGACCTTTCCTTTGCGGCTAAGAGAACGCTTAAGGGTCGAGCCAACAGTCTCATGCTCCGTCAAGAAGAGCCAGGGGATGTGAGGGTTCTTAGTAGACAACTCCACCAGAAGATCAAGACACTGCTGTACGATCAGAAGAGGTGAGGTTTCCGAGTTTGTCTGTGTGGTTGCCGAAGCAGCCAGGCCAGTCAGGCTCCTCTTGAGAGTCTGGGGAGTTCTCTGCTCTGACTCTTTGTCCTTTGGTCGTCGAGCCTTCAACGAAAGTTGACCAAAGCTGCGCTCTACAGCCCCCATATCTGTGCTACCATCTTGCAGAATCTGGAGGAGCGTACTAATCACCTCGAGACGGGTCTGCTTGTTCTCGCAAACATCAGCAAAGACGCTGAACAGATAGTTTCGAATAGATCCCTGCTGGGCAATGAACATGAGGCGCAGCAACGTGGCGACGCCCGCCTTGTCGAGCATCTGAACAACCGTTCGGCGCTGAGCCTTGTTTCCAGTCTGGGGTCTTGGTGGTCCAGGTTGGCGGGCTGCATTGACGCCTGGGGGACTTCGACCGGTGATGACAGAGTGGGAATTGTTGAGCTGGCTCAGTGCCCGCGCCTGGGCTGCCATCTCTGGGGTTAGGTGAGCCATCAGCTCCTCGCCTTGGTCGATGAGGACCTGTTCTCGCAGTTCAGGGGGGAATGTGAGAAGAATGCTAGCCGTGTCCATTTCGGGCACAGTAGTCTGCCCGCCAGTCGTGGTGGTTTGGCGGCTTTGGTCTTCACGAGCCCGGCGGCGCTGCTCCTGAAGCTCCTGGTGTGCGATTTCCCGGCGCAGCTCATCTGGAAGGGCATCGAGAAACTCTTGGAAGACTTCTGTGGATTCGCCAGTGGTTGCCTCCTCTCTTGCTTGCGACCTTCTCGTGGTGAGAGTCTGAGCGATGACCTCCTCCCGGAACTCTTCGGGCAAAGCTGCAAGGTACTCAGGGTCAATGCCAAGTTCAGTGACATCGAACTCTTCGCCCCTGATTGTTGTCACGACGCGAGGCTCGTTGCTGGTGCTTTGGGCTGGGGCATTCGAACGCTCCGCGCGGGTCTGTTCGGTTGATTCAACACCCTCCATGGCGCCGCTTTCACCTTGTCCCTCAACAGAGGCACCTTGGCTTGCGGCAGCGGCTTCTGAAGCGGCTCTCTCCGCGGCTTCCCGAGCTTCGGCCTCTCGCTTTTCCTTTTCGGCCTTTTCTTCCGCCTCCTTGGCCTCACGAGCAAGGCGCTGCTCTTCTTCACGCTTCTTTCGTTCTTCCTCCTCACGTTTCTGGGTTTCAGCTTCCTCGGCCTTGAGCTTCCGTTCCAACTCCATGGCAGCCGGTGTAAGCTTGGCTGCGATTATGTTGTAGAGTTTGGCGGATTCTGTCGCATGGCTCAGCCCAAATATCATCCTGGCTTCTTCCTGGTAACGGTCCATGGTGGATTCGATGATGAATGACACCGCTTGTGAGGGTTCTTGAGCCACACCATCGCGTCTCTGCTCGCTCCGTGATCCCCGAACCTGTAGCTCTCTGGCCTCTCGAGGAATGCCAGGGCCACTGAACTGCAAGTGGAAAGCGTGCGATCCACTACGGTTCATAATTGGAAGAAACTCCATCAGCTCTCCGAGGAAACCCATGGGGCCATCGATGCCGTGTCGTCCGCCTGGACCAAAGATACCTTCGGGGAGTCTCAGTCCGAGGGTGTGGGGGTTGGTAGGACGCTGGGGTCCGTCACGGCCCTGATCACTGCGACGGAGCAGTGGATTGGCACCGTCATCAGAGTTAGACTGGCCTCCACCAGTCCGGTGAGTTCTAGAAAAGTAACTGCGGAAATCACCAACGGCATCCCGGTTGGACCCAACCATGAATCCAGGGGGGAAGGGGCTTCGGTTGTCAACTCGGGCAAGGAAGCGCCGTCGGCTCTGGTTGTCCATCATGAACATGTGACGGTGGCGGTCTTCTTCCTCGGGGGAGATACCGTCCCAACCCAGCGCTGGAAGCGGTTGGGCTTGGTCGTCTAGGGGATAATCGTCATCATAGAGGTACTCGTCTTCCTCCATTTCATCCTCGTCGTCTTCATCTTCATCCTCGTCATGGCCGTCGTCAAGATAGTGGTCGTCCAGGCTGTCCATAAGGTCTGGTCCGTAAGCGTCATCATCTCCCATAATAGCTCGTGCCATGCCATCCAGAAGTTGTCCTGGTCCGAGCTGGATGTGTTCCTCGTGAACATCTGCATCATATTCAAGATCGTCGTCATCGTGATCCTCGTCATCCTCATCATGACTCGCGCTCTCCCATCCTGAGTTACCGTCATCGTCGATGGGATTGCCATCCTCATCAACAATCTCAACGTGGTCCTCCACGTCTTCCATGTCGGCTGACTCGACATCGTCTTCTTCATCGTCTTCCTCGCTGTCATCGTCTTCCTCGCTGTCATCGTCATCGTCATCTTCGTCCATGATGACCTCGACGACACCAGGTTCGCCGTGGAGACCCTCGATATGTCCCATTTCACTCAATTCTTCCTCTTCATCGCTGATGTTATCCTCCTCATCTGAGATGTCGTCCTCTCCATAATCCATCTCGTCGTCGTCATACTCATCGCCGTACATGTCCTCATCGTCATCTTCTTCATCCTCATCTGAATCGTCGTCCTCGCCTCGAGGCTCGAGCATGCCGAGGGCTGAGTTTCGATACAGATCAGGTGTTTCCTCACGGTCATCATCCATATCCGAGAGGGACGAGGTTGAGGCAATGTCATCATCCCCATTGTCTGAAAGGGAGTCAGAGGGCAGGATGTTCGAGTGACTCAGCTCCTTGGCTGTCTCAGTCAGGACCCGGAGAACACGCAGGATGTACTTGATGGCACGTTTCACTCCCGGATAGTTCAGGTTGATCTCGGCGATGGAGGAAGTCAACTTGTCAAGGTAACCCTTCTCATACATCAGTCTCCGCAACTGTGCATGTGATCGGGCCTGAGCGCTATCAGAACCCCGTGCGCCAGTGCCCTGATCCTTGTCCCTCTCGCCGACCATATAGTTCATGAGTTCGGCGAGACATTGCATCCGAGAGTATCGGGTCTCGAGAGGCTCATCCGAGAGCGGTGCCCGTTCATAAGCCTTCAGCATCGTGTCGAGGACGAACTTGCGTGCGAACAAGAGGTCCGGCTCATCGTCGTATGCAAACTTGTCCTTTCCACGGTCGATGGCCTTCTCACTGGTCTTCGACACCAAAGCAACCAGGACCTTTTGCGTCTGCGCGCTTGTTGCGGCCTTCTTCTTGGAGGCGATACTATCCACTGTTCCACTCAGGTTGCCTTGGCAAAGCAGGTCATAGATCAAGTAGTTGAGAACAGTTGACCGGGGCTTAATCGGTGTGCTCGTCGTCAGAGGAGCGCTCCGCTTGAAGTTAATGAATTCCATCTTCGTTCGGTTGTAACTCTGGAGAAGTTCCGCCAAGCAGTTCAGCAGGAAGCATCGGTAGACGAAAATAGGATGCTCTTCAGCCTTGAAGACGGGCTTTGGTGGCTTCTTGTCCTTTCCGTCGGGAGCAGGAGTCTCTTTTGAAGAGGAAGCCTTTTCTTCAGGCACTGGCCCTGAAGCAGCCTCAGACTTCTGGTCTTTGTCCACGACGGGCACTTCCTTGTCATCAACTTCTCGATAATTGAGCAGCTCGCAGAGAAGGAAATGGATGACACCGTCAGGATTCTCAACCACAGGGCGTTTACTTTCGTGGTGAGCCTTGGGTGCATCTGTCATCTCCTTATCCACTGGTTCCGTAGATTGCTTGATGTCCTGTGTTGTCGCGTCCTCGGTGGGGTGGCTTCGTTCATCAGGGGTATCAGTGTTCTGTTCGCTGCCATTCTCCTTCAAGACGAGAGCCTGAGATCGAGCACTCTCGCCCGAAGATGATGCCCACCGAGCGAACCTCAACATCTCGTTCGTAACATCAACGAACAGATCTGGGGCTCGGAGAGCGATGGGTGCCATCGCTCGGAGATAGTTAGAAACGTCGGAGTGACCACGCTGAGTTCGCTGCAGGGTTGGGAAGCTGGCCTTGATCTCAGCACGCATGATTTGCTTGATAGTCTCCTCATCTTCCACAATGTGGCGGAGGATAGTCATGATGTGGGCCGTCAGCTTTGTTTGCTTGAATCGCTCAGAACCAGACCCCGACAGCTGTTTTGCCATAAGAAACAGCCGTTGCAAGTTCTTCTTGTCCCCAACCAATTTGGCTAGACGTCGATTCCGTGTCAAAATGACCAAGACCCGGAGGGCAGCGACAGCAAGGGTCTCCTCTTTTCCTACGCGAGGAAGCATCTCGAGAAGGGATTCCAGTATATGGGCGCGCTGCTCATCATCAATGAGTGGCGTTCGCATCTGGATGATGGGCTCTGCAACCGCCTCGTCTAAAGACTTGGGTGCCTTCCACTGAGCAGCCACGGGACGTTCATCATGGCAAAGCAGGATCTCAATGACCAACAAAATGTAAGGGATCCACTGTGGCATCTCCTCACCAGATGTAGAGGGGGGCAACTTGAGGAAGCCGACGTACTCATCAATACCCTCTCTCAGACTTTCAACGTTGCTCTCAAAGAAGCGCTCATCTTGGAGCAAGAGCGCAAGGAGATGAGCATACGCAGCGATACATTTCCCATTGCGCTTCTTCTCCTCCTCCTCATCTAGAGCGAGAGAGGACAGCGCGGAGGTCAGAGTAGGGCCAACATCATCTTGGGTATCGCTGGGCTGTTGCCGCAAAGCCATTGTCCGGATGAGGTCTGATACCTCGATGGCTGTTTCGGGGTGTGCCCGGATGACATCCAGGCACCTGTCGATCATGCTTCCTCGTAGCTTCGCGCGACACTTGTCAATATCTTCCTTTGTGGCCACCGGGTGGCTTTCAGTCCCATGGTCTCCAGCCGCTGCTGCTGGAACGGTCGCTGGAGATCCAGATTGCTGCAAAGGAGTCTCGGCCGCTGCCGTCGGAGCTTCACGTACATCCTCCGTCGTTTGGGGCCGATCGATAATTTCGCCAAGAGAGTCTCCCAGCAATCTACCACTGAGATCTGGGGGCTCCAGCTCCGGGGGCTCATCCAAGGACATGCGGTCCGGCTCAGGCGCGCCCGCCGCGTTTGATGGTTCCCCATCACCGGTGCTCGGGGGCTCCTTAGGAGTCTCTTGCAAGACAGAGGTATCGGAATCCTTGGACGGGATAGGGTTGCGAGGACCAGCAAGGCCGTTTGTATGTGCTGTGCAATACTCCCGCGCGGTGCCAGGGTTTCCGAGTGATCTGTACACGGCTTCGTGCACCAACTCGCGGCTGTGGCCCTTGCTCACGAGGTCATCGATAGTGGCGCGGCGCCCAGGCCAGTCGAAGCGGACATCGGTGTACTTGAAGAGCTGGAAGGGTGGCTTGTCCCTTGCAGTTGACTGGGCCTCGTTTTCAGCTGCGGAGATTATCTTGAGAATATCAAGCAGCCGTGACACAGTTTGGTGAGGGACCTTTTCTGCGAAATTAGAATCCCACAGATCCGTGATCTCGGGAAGAATAGCTGCCCGGAACTCCACCACGAGCTGCTGGTCCAAGTGAGGTGTGTTCTGCGATCTATCCCCGGTGCGCGGCTGAAGAGAAAAGTGGGTGCTGCTCTCAGATAGGTACTTGTCATCAACCAGGGTCAAATACAAGTCTAAGATCTTCTTCAACCCAAAGGCAGCGACCTTGGCCTTGGAAGATTCATCGGGAGGTGTCTCTGTACGCTGGCGAATAGCTTCGGCAAACACCTTCAACATCGAGTTCAAGACGTCCATGCCGCCCTCCTCTTTGAAGGCAAGGAGGACAGGCATGATAATTTGGGCGCCTGACCGATCGTGTGGGCGATTAGAAGCTGCATCATGTCAGTGAAAGTACGTATATCGGGAGGCAATATCATCTTGCAACTTACAATGGTCGATCAACATCTCAGTAATCGTGTGCAGCATGATGATCCAGAAATGGAAATCCTTCGATGTAGGTTGAGGAGTTGCGACAGATGATCGAAGTTGACCCAAAACAGTATCCGCAAGGGCGCGGGCGATCTCCAGATGGCGAGGTCTCAGGTACGGATCACGAGGCTCTCTCTCACGTCTAGGAATCAAGGCCTTTCCGAGCGTCTGGAAGAGGGGAAACGTTGTTGGGATCATGGGATGCAGCAGAAGCCGGAGTGTCTCGTAGTTCTGGAAACGGGGGCTGGATTGCTCTTCTTCCGTTGGGCGCCCCAGGCTCACGTCACCCGGCCCCTTCTTCGACTGGAACTGGCGTGTCGTGCTCAGCATGTCGGGCAATGATGTGTTGTCATCGGCCTCCGGCTCAGGGTTGTTTCCACCAGATGATCCGTCAGAACCTGATGCGTGTCGCCTAAACGACCAGTTCTGGGGCACAACGTTGAGCTCGCCGGCCTCTTCTGCCAGTACACCACGCAGGAGAGGGCCAATCGACTGGACTAGATTGAGATAGTAGTCGTAGACGTTGACCGGATAGAACTGCAGGGCATTGGATCTGGTTGTTTGAAAAGACTCCGAGATGATCTTGATGTACGTCTGCGCATTTAGGAGTGCCTTGATCATCTTGGTGCCATTCTTGATCACCTCTGAAGCTCCTTCATCGTCGGGCGTGGCCTTCAAATCAGGCGTGAGGAAGGGCGCAAAGTAGGGAGGCAGTGCATCCGTCTTTGCTGAAAGAGGCTGGAGAGTGTTGATGGTCGATTGCGCGCGTTGCAAAAGTGAGGGAAGCCCTCGAATCGCGGAGAATTCCACCATCTGTGAGACCACCTGGCTGAATATCCTACAAGCAAGGGAGTCACCGAAGCTGGTGGGAAGACTAGGGGATTCGCAGATGTCAAGCAGCAACTCCAAGCCTCCATCTTCAACAAAGTGTGACTTCAGGACCGAGTTAGACATGTACGAGCTCAAGAAGGAACCGAGGGCGAAGATGTAGGGTGTGATCGAATGCGAAGGCGAATCTGGTCCGCTGCCCACGCGACTCTCGGAAGCTGAGTCACTTGAAGGCACGCCGTCAGCCATGTCAACATCCGCGTCTCCAGAGGTGCCATGTCCTGTGCTCTTATCTGTAGATGTACCCGAGGGCATGAGGTTGGCTTCCTCATCGACAGAAACCGTCTTGCCGTCAGAATCAACCAGCAACATCCGTGCTCCCCAGCCAGCAGTTCTCGCTTTTTCGATTCCAAGGAAGCGTACTCGTGCAACCATGTCAATGGCAGCATTGGAAATGGCCCTTCGCAAAGGCGGGTGATGGCGGGCAAGCTCATCGAAGCTGGCACCAACGCTGTTGGCGAGGTCTGCGTCAACCTCCATGCATCTGACATGGGCAGGACTCTCAAATATCTCCAGGAAGCTGTCAAAGGCTCGCGACGCCACGACCATCTTCATGCCGGCATTGTTCAGAGAAATGGAGTTCAAGACTTGGGGTACAACAGTGATGGCATCAGTCGACGGAAGGATGCCAGAAGCCAACAATTCGCGAGATAGCTGTCGAATCGATTCCTCGGTGGGGGGGTGCTTTCTCGAGTCCCGTTCGACAATCAAGGAGACGGTGCTATCAGGAGAATCGGGGCCATCATCTTCTTTGTCGCCTGGCTTCTGCTCTTCCAAAGCATCACTAGGAAGTGGCCGGCCGGTGATGGCCTCCAGGTAGGTCTTGATCATGCCAGACTCGGAGATGGCTGCGAAGCTTGTAGGGTCGTTGTTGATGAAGTCGCTAAGAATAGTAACGGAATTCGTCCAAACAATGGAACCAAAGCTCTTCTTGTCCTCCATGACGTCTCGCAAGCTCCTCAAAAGGTCAGACTTGTCGGCAAGATTACGGAGAAGGCGGTCCGTGTTCCCGCTGTAGCTGTACGAGTTGGACATGATGTGGTGGACAAACTTGAGCAGCCATTTGAGGGTCTGCTGCTGGTAGTAGGGAATTTCATAGTCGACAGCGCCAGACTGTTGACCTTTCGTAATCCCTTTGCCCGACTTGTGTAGGGTCTGGGCCTCCCTGACGGTATCCACAACCAGCTGAGCAACGGCGTCCAGGCCTTTGGCGTTGAAGAAGGCTGTAAAGGCATTCTGGTAGGTCCAAATCAGACCATCTAAAAACGCAAGAACCATGGAGTGGTTTCTTTGGGCAACGCCTGACCGGATATCCAGGATCTCGACTAGGATCTCCATCAGACCAGCAGAAACCATTTCACTACCAACGCGGGTAGCCATGCAAAGATGAAGGGTAAGAGAGAACAAGTTGTTCCTCCACTCGTCCATCTCGGTGACTTGGTTGCCCTTGTCGCTGTCATCCTCATCCTTCATTCCAGCAACGGCCTTTCGTATGACATAGAGCAGAATTCCATGGTTCACATTGGCGTTGAGGGCGGATAGAACATCTTGACATCTGGCGTGGAAGTTAGAGACAGCCTCGAGAAGAGCAAGGGCCACGGCCTGGAGCCACAGGGGGACATCAATGTTGCCATGTGCTGTCGGGTGGATAAGCTCAGCAAGTTGGTAGACAAGTTGAAACCTGCGAGTCTCGTCGACATCCTGGCGGAGGACCTTTTCAATGAAGTTCGACTCGGTATGGATGTAGGCAAGGTTGGTAATTGCGAGGAGACGCACGGCGAGTAACTGCTGTCTTGACTCGCGTGATCCCAGGAGGGCTTTGGATGCCCTAACTCTGTGGAAAGCCTCATACTTCGAGGCAGGTGGGAGGTCGTCAGGACATCGCGATGCCAGTTCGTACACCGAAGTCGAGGCAACGACAGACTGAGGCAACTCAAAAGTCTTGGGTCCGGAGGCAGTGGGCTCGTCTGCTATGCCAGGTGTACGGGGTCCAAGAGGAGACGAATCTTCCCCAGGGTGGTTTCGGCTCCTAGGAGTCTGATGCTGGGACGTCATGGTAGAGCTGCGTCGAAGCGGCGTAGGGGTGGACGGCATCGATGCGCGACCAGTGTCGCCAACACCGGATACCTCCTGGTGAGGATTTTGAGGGTAATAGGACACCTTGACATCACCCCAGCCGGTCCAACGCTTATCGTCCGACGAAGCAAGCGCAACCAGATCGTTAGCATGCATCGAGGTCACTGCCTTGGAGGTGCTTCCTTGCTGGCGTTCTTTTCCCTTGGCAGATCCAGGTGTGTGGGTGGGGACCGGATCCGAGAGGCTGATGATCGGTGTCTTGACAAAAGGCTGAGCAAGCTGCTGAACACGCTCAAGGTCGATGTTGTAGTGATTTGCAAGCAATGCGGTGCTGATCTGTCTGGAAGCATTCCCTATACGCTTGACAGAAGCTTGGTACCGCTGGGCAAGCTCTGAACCAACCTCGAGTGTTGCGATGAGGACCGTGAGAGATGTGCTGTTGAGAAGTTCATTCAGATGAGCACTGCTGGCATAGATGCTCCGGTTGCCACAGTGTTCCAACAGCATACGAGTGAATCTGAGAATCACTTCCATAAGCTGTCGGTCTCCATCAGCAGGGAAACCCAGATCTGTCAACTCCTTCATCGACCATTGCCTCTCGTTGCTGAAGGCCGATTCCTTGTCCTCGTTAAGAAGCACATCGCATCCAAACTCGCGAGGTTGAGGGCCTTCGTTCAGCTTGTACGTTGCGCAGAAGTACTCGAGGAAGCTATCGAAGCGGTTCAGAAGGGGTATCCAGTGGTATAGGTCGCCTCGTCCGAAAGGCCATCGGGATGGGAAGCTGGCGAGCTGTTGTGGTAAGAGGGGTAGAGGGGTCGTCGAGGCGGTCTCGACATAACTCTTTAGCCAAGGGGACTAGAACAGGCTGTTAGCAGTATGATCTCGGGGCTCGAGGGGCATGTCCTACCAAGGTATCCTTGTGCTTTGGTTGCATGGGCTTGGTGATCTTCCCCATGTTGAAGGTTGAGGCGGCTGAGCCGCAGGAAACGATGGAATCTCCCCCTCCACTACTGCCGGGTTACCGAACCCGCCACAGCGACGAATTTTCTCTCAAATCCGGAGTGTCTTTCTTCTGAACAGCTCCGAATATCCAGAGAAATCTGCACACGGTGGGGCGATGATATGCCTAGAGTTGGAGGTTTCTGGAACTTTGTCAGGCTCTGCGGGGGTGGATGATGATGGTGAAAGCCTTGCAGGGCCGACTTTTTTTTACCTCGACAGAATGTTTTCTGGGTGCGATAGTCGGTGGGGAGAAAGGATTCGGTGTGATATTTTAATGGTGGGCAAGGGCGCGATCGCCGGGTCAGTTTCGCGAGTGGCCGATGAAGCTTGGACAGCAGTTCAAGGTCGAGTGCAGGTCGTCCTCGAGCAGCTTTGCGCGCGGCTAAATCGGTGCTTGTCGGTTACGAGATGATGCCAGATTCTTTCTCTCACCGGGTACAGCGGGGATGAGAAATATCTCGGTGTTCGGGGTGTAAAGTGTTTGGTGAGGATGCGGAGAGAAGGTGTAGGATGGGGAAAACGACGTCCTGCAAATCGTCAGGTTGAGAGATGCAGGTGGGCCTTTGCGTAATAGGTGTGCCAGCTGGTGGGCGGAAGCTACAGGGAGCGGAGGTACCTCCAGTGCCAGCCTTGCAGTGCAAGGTACCTACCTCCAAACATCTGGGGTCAAACAGGAAGGATCGGATTATCTATTCGGCAGGTCGACGGCACTTCACTTCTCGTCCCCTCCCCTCCATTCTACGCGCAGTTGATAACGGAAAGATCATGATTCGAGGCTGCCTGGTGGTACAAGAATCCATTCATAGGTCTGTGTGCATTGCTACCCCGCCTCAGCTTTGTTCGAGCCGGACCGGCTCGTGTTGTCCTTTTGTCACTTGCTTGCTCTTGAATCATGGCCAGCTGGCGAATTTCTTTAAACTTTCCATGACAGCTTGAGCTCCAGCTCCCAGGTTCTTAGTTTATTCCCGTCGTGGTTGGCTGCCCGGGGTGAGGGGCCGTGCTGCCCACTCAGAGCATGTGAAACAGCCCTGGAAACTTGAAGACTCTGTTTGATGCTTTGTGATGTGCCTTGTAACGGCAACGCATTCAAAAGGGACTCGAGGAATAAGTTGCCCGCCTTGTTACTTGACACCTTGCACCAGCTTTGTGTCAGCTCCGCAGGTGCGTGGCGTTTTTTTCCCGATATCGCCTCGTCAGTGTGCAGCAAAGGCCAACTTGACATTCATGTCGTGGTCGGTGCTTGCAAAATCATTGGCAGTCATTGTTTGTTTCTGGCAGCCTGCATGTGTTTGGTTCACTATTGGGTGTGACCTTTGTTTTGATTCACGTCGGTTCTAGGTTCGGCCGCCGATGCTGTGGTTCGTGCTGATGGATGCAGTATGTGCAGTTACAAGCTGTAGAAGATATGAGTGCCTCGCGTGAAAGAATAACGTTCCCATAGATAGGTACGCAGGTTGATGGACACCCGTGAGCAACGTTAGAGGCTCGTTTCTAGATATCGGAGCCGAAGACGATTGCCTCTAGCGCCGAGCCAGCTCCAGCCCAAGTCAATCAGTGTAAAAATAGCAACTCTCCCCGGAGACTCGCTTTGTTTGCCCTGCAAAAATTCCACTAAATTCTAGAACCTCCAGATGAGGGACTTTGGCAGATAGAGTTGCATTAACGCATAATCGGACTGTTCTCAATGGACAGGGAGTTGGGAGATTGAAGCCAAACTCCGTCAATGCCATAGGGTAGGTAACCAGTAACGTACCTCCTAGGAAGGCAAGTTGTTGAAGCGCACCACTCTCCCTCTTTGTTGAGCAATTTGCATGTCAGTCCCATAAGTAGCATTGGACTACAATCAAGTGTCATTCCACCTAGTTACGTTTCCTAGGAAATACTAGCCGATGTTAGTGTAAACGTGCGGGCTCTGATGTTCTCTTCGCAAGGTAGAAGAATGCGCTTTGTATGGCTGAACCACATCCACAAAACCCACGAAGTACTTAGGTAGGTAGACGATGCATAGCTAACCAAGACTCGAATCGTATTAACACCAAAGAGATAACCGGAAGTTTGCTAACGTCTACACATGGCATCGTGAATAAGTCTTTCTGCCCCCGCTAGTTTTGAACCCCCCATTTCAACGGCACGGGTGTTGTCTGCCAAGCTTCATTCACTATGAGCTCGCCGGCATTTGAGCGGGACACCGCCAAACCCGCTGCCCCTGCGTTAGTGCACACGGATACCCGGACCTTGAGAAATACCGAGTCTTTGGAGAAGGGCTACCTAGATCTGGTCCATGTTGATACCCTGGAGAGAAATAAACATGGCCAAAAGACACGGAAACAACCTTCTATAGTAGGTATCACTATGCCGCGTTAATACCTGTCTCACAACAATCCGCGGGCATCCTTGCCATGGCCGTACGAGATGCGATCAGTGTCAGCTGGGAACAAGCTGGCAAAACGGGCATTCGAAACTTGCTATTGGCCAAAGACCCACGTCATCCCATGCCTGTGCAGGACTCGGGTGGCTCTGAAACAGTCGTGCTGGGGAAGTGCCTGGGTCCCTGGCGTCCTTTATACTGCGTACGTGCATAAGCGCAAGCCGTGATTGAAGGGGAAATCGAAGTTGGCGTCAGGCTGGCTGGTGATGATATGGACGCATTTGCCCTAGCCAGGGCTGGAGGCGGAAGACGGCTCCAAACTCTGGACTGGAACGTGCCTGGAGACTCTGACGCCGGGAAGAGCTCTTCTGTGGGCTGCTTGGTGCTCTAGGGTGATGGAGAGAGAGGGGTAGCCGATGGGCAGGTATTTGGACAATGGTCCGTCAAAGGTTAGATCTGCTGCATCATGACCTTGGCTCGAGCATGATGGCGGCTGATATGACGGTGGCGATCGTGGTGTTGGTGAGATCTTCAGACCGTAGGCATGGACCTCGATTCAAAGCACTGAGTGAGTGATGCCTGCCTATCTATCCATCCATGGGGGCTTGCAAGCTCTTCCGTTTCGGTAAGAAGCAAGGGGCAAACAGTTGGGTACTGTAAATTGCGCGCCGAGACTGGCAAGCCCCCATTCAGAATCAATGACTTGAATTTAAATTCACAGCATTCCCATTGTCAGCCATTGCGTGGCGAGCGAGGAACCAGCACTCAACACAACGGCGGCCATCACCAGTCTGCCACAAGGTGGAGGGAGAGATCTCCATTCCAGGGCACGCCGCCTGACGTTTTCCAGCACCGCCTTGGGGAATCAGGGCGTCCCCTAAATCCACAGCTACAGCGCGTCAGACCAGCCAGCCGCTGCCACCGACAAAGACAGCCCGCCGAGCTACGCTCGCTAGAGAGGCGTACCCAGTTTATTTCTGGCGGGTCAGCGCCTCACTGCCAAAACCCCGAGCTTCCAGTCCACTTGGTCAACCTTGGACTACTCTCTCCGTTCTAAGGGGCAGCAGCATCAACGCCACAACCCCCCTTGGATTTCTGCCAACAGCTGGCTTCTGGCATTCTTCCGTTCGCTTCCTCTCGCAGCGCTCAGTCTCTCGTTCAAGTCCTCGTTATCCCTCACCGTACCGCATAGCATCTCGCCGCATTGACCGCCCTCTGTATTACACCTCCGTACATGGACGGCAATTGAGGGGCCACATATTCGTTCCCTCTCGGCGCTTGATAGATACTCGACGACCGACCACATCGCAGCTCAGCATCCGGCCGCCTTCGGAGCCATGTCACAGACAGAAGCCGTCACCACGCCGGTGACCCAGGCCCACGCCGAGCCCGAGCAGGAGAAGCCCGAGAAGCAGGAGGAGAAGCCGCAGCAGAAGGAGACCGAGAACAAGAGACTCTCGTCTGGCACGGAGTCTGACGACGACGACCCTGTAGGTCGATCCCGCTTTTTACCCTCTCCCACCGCAACTGTCACACGACAGACTGCATCCCTTCGCTGGAGAACCCCTATGCTAATCAAGCAGGCAACCGATCCTGATGACAACTTCGAAGACGCCGTAGCGCATTCTCCCGCGCGATCTCTCACAAAGCGAACCGTATCATATCACAAATCCCAGACCCCAGCACAAGATGCTGCTGCCGAGGTGCCATCCGACCGGAAGTCTGTAGAGACACATCGCTCAGAGGACAAACGGGCGTCCAAGACAGGGGATGCTGCTGCAGAATCCGACGACGAGGTAGAAAGCCTCCATGAGAAACCTCTCCCTCGACGGAAATCGTCATCTGTCTCGAAACGCATCTCCAGTACCTCCAATTTAGATAACGTTAGCCTTGACGACGACGACGCTCCGCCTCCACCTCCTGGTAAGAGGCATCTCCCACACTCTTGCCCGATGTTCGGCTTGTACTGACACTAGCAATGCAGTTCCCAAGAGTCCCCCCAAGGATAAGGAGCCGCACAATAAATCGATATCTTTGAACAACATCTCCCTACCCTCGATGCCATGGTCGCCCCCAGCCGAGGCGGCCTCAAGGGGATCCCTTCCACCAGCCCCGGTCGTCGCACCTCTTCCGCCTCCGCCTCAACCTCAGCCTCCAGCCCCGGCTCCAAGCCGAAAGCTCACCAGCCCTTTCTCTTGGCTGTCCCGGAGCTCTAGCAAAGAGAAGGAGACCCCTCCACCGCCACCACCACACAGTACGGGACGAAGGGGTACTGCTAGCTCTATCGCAACCCTTACAAGCAATCCGGAGATGATGCTCAGTCGACTTGAGGAAGAGAAGGATGGGGATTCGCTCCATAGCGAACCTGCACAGCGGATTAGCCTCAAAGACAGATTTAAGCAATTGAGACTACAAGAGGAGGCCACCCGTACACCCGAAGGCGAGGGTGAGAATGTGAATGGAACTACTGGTCTGACTGTGCAAGTGGAGGAAACTCATCCTCATGAGAAGCCCCTCCCTTCCCCGGTTCCACAGCCGATTCCTGGTCTCGCCCCCGGAACTGTGTCCGGAGTTAACGCAGGGCCTTCGGCTATGGCAGAGGAGAACGTTGACTGGGACCTATGGCAGTCTGTCGTCTACGAAGGGCCAGCTGCTGTCGCCCGGACCAGCGCTGAGGAGCTGAACAAGGCCATCGCCACTGGAATTCCTAGCGCCATCCGTGGAGTCATCTGGCAAGTCTTGGCCAACAGCAAGAATGAGGATCTAGAGCTTGTTTACAAGGACCTGGTCACCCGTGGTACCGACAGGAGCAAGGACCGTCACAGCAACAGCACGACTACCAGCTCGCTGAGCAACGGAAACCTTAGCGTTCATAGTGGTGACGCTGTTACGTCCTCAGCTTCCTCTGTGAACTCGGACCATTCAGGTGCGCCGTCACCCAACGAGAAGAATACCGAAGCTATTTTGAAAGCACAAGCAGCCGCCGCAGCTGAGCGAAAGCGAAAGGAGAAAGAGGATGCGGCTATGCTGCAGAAGCTTGAAAAGACGATTCGTCGTGACCTGGGTGCCCGCACTAGCTATTCCAAGTATGCGGCTGCCGCTGGGCTTCAAGAGGGTCTGTTTGGTGTCTGCAAGGCATATGCTCTCTTTGACGAGGGTGTTGGATATGCTCAAGGCATGAATTTCCTTATCATGCCCTTGCTTTTCAACGTAAGTTTAAAACCAACACATTCGTTTCCAGTGCTAATTATTTTACATAGATGCCCGAACAAGAAGCCTTTTGTCTCCTTGTCCGATTGATGAACCACTACAAGTTGCGAGACTTGTTTATCCAGGACATGCCTGGACTGCACATGCACCTTTATCAGTTTGAACGTCTGCTTGAAGACTTTGAGCCTGCCTTGTACTGTCACCTTCACCGCAAGGGCATCTCTCCCCACCTCTACGCAACCCAGTGGTTCTTGACTCTCTTTGCCTACCGTTTCCCCCTTCAACTAGTGTTACGCATTTATGACCTTATCCTTTCGGAGGGTCTCTCAGCAATTCTCCGATTTGGTATTGTCCTTATGCAGAAGAACGCTACCACACTTCTCGGGCTGTCTGACATGCAGCAGCTCACAACTTATCTGAAGGACAAGGTCTTTGACGTCTACATTGACAAGGACCCCAGTCATGGAAGCCTTTTGGAGAACGGTTTCTTCGGAAGCTCAAGTTCCAGCATGGATAAGGAGGTGTACCGGGCTGATCAACTTGTCAGAGATGCCTGCGAGGTCAAGATCACACCCGAGATGCTCAAGGCGTACAGCACCGAGTGGGAAGAAAAGACCAAGGCTGAGAAGGAACGTGAGAATGAACTTTACGAGCTTCGGACGGCAAACCACAACTTTGCCATCAGAGTCCGAAGACTCGAGGAGAGGGTTGAGGTCTGTGATCGAGAGCAGGCTGACCTCGCAACTGAGCTCGTCCACACCAAAGTCGAGAACGAGGAGCTCAAAGATGAGAACGAAAGTATGAGAGGCCAAGTCCGAGAGCTGAAGATCGTTATCGAGAAGCAGCCATCGGAGTTTGAGGAAAAATGGAAGTTGGAGCGTGATGACTTGATGAAGCGCAACCTCCACGTGCACGAGGAGAACCAGAGGCTCGAGAATGAGCTGAGTGAGCTCGAAGAGGAGTTGGTTCAGACAAAGATGCGTTATGCAGAGGTGAGTTACCCATGTATCACATTCCAAGACAGATTGTTAACATCTCTTAGATCAACTCCCAGCACGAGACTCTGAACCGCAAGTGGACCGACTTGAAACGTCAGTTTGCATAAACCAAATCCACTCGCAACCCAATTTTGGTTATCTGGTTCCGAACCAACGCTTCATGTATAAAGTATTCTTGTTCTACTGATCCCGCCATGGCCCTTTTCCAGTCAGGGTTGTTTTTGCTTGCTTGCTTCCTTGATTGGGGCGCGGCAGCTCGCTGGACAGAGCGGATCGCGCATGTTTTGTAATGATGGGAAAAGACTACGGCGGCATTGTTTTTGGCATTTTACAAAGAAACACTCATGAAAACCCCATCTTGTACGGCATGGAGTAACGATGCCACGTGTGTAGGCGTTAAAAGGATGTCTTGTATGCTTCTATAGTCTGTTGGCGGTTGATTCACCGAGACCTATCCCGTCAATGAATGACAAGGAGAGCTTTACTAGATGCACACGACACGACGTCACCATTGGGTTCACAAGTAGCAAGAGAAAAGACCTTGATCATGAAATTGCATTCGTCGCAAGAAAAATTTTTATTCCCTAAGGACCCATTCCGATGCGTTATGTGAAGCTCATCATGCCTTGAAAATGCCAAGACAGCGAGAAATCCTTGAACACCATACCAGGGGCCAACAGTCCTTTCTTCTTCACCAGATTTCAACAGCCGCCAGTTTACTTGTGGAGCTTGCGCTGGTAGAAAGCGAGCTCCTCACCCTCCAGGATGTAACCGTCGCAGCGACCGGACTGGCCAGGTCGGCTGGAGATAACGGCGAACAATCGACCGGCCTCGAACTGCTTCTCGACGGCGCTCTCGACCTTGCCGCGGGCGGCGTGACGGGCAGCCTGCTTCTTCTCGACGGCGTTGGACTTCTTGACCTCCTCCTCAGTCTTGCCCTCCTTGGCGGCCTGGGCCTTCTGGCGTCTTCGGCCGATGGGCTGGCCGTAGTGGGCCTCGTACCACTGTCGGAAGGGGGCGGCGTCGATCTGGACGACGGCGCTCTTGGTCAGGGTGTTGGTTCGGACCAGCTCGTTGTTGGAGGGGTGGTAGGCGACACCGATGACACGGGTCTTGCGGGTGCAGCCCTCGGAGCCCCAGGCGAAGTTGCCCGAGTCGAGACGGAGGGCACGGTACTTGTGGTTACCACCACGAGTGCGGACGGTGTGGACGCGCTTGGGGCCAATACGGGTGTTGGCACCCTGGCGACCAGCCTCGAAAGCGCGCTTCTTCCCTGTTGCCAAAGGTCAGAACGTATGTCCAAAAACGGAGCATACGGGCTTTCGGAATTATTACGCACGGTAGTAGGCGCGCTTGGCACCGGAGGCGGAGCGCTTGTGTCGAGAGTCACGCGAGATACCCATGATTGCGGTTTCTGTGAGGGGAGAGATTCCCAAGTGGTTAGCTGGATGATTTTCAACGAGAGGGGTGAGAGACGGAGGGGGGAAGAGAAACTCAATCAGCTGGATATTCGAGATCGGCAGGAGTCGATATCGTCGAAGCAGTGTATTGAGTCGTTCTTCCTTCTCGTCGTCTGGTACTAACCCGATGATGTTGGCGCTCACCAGGCAATCGAATTGGCGGATGTGGGAGGAGTGAACTTTTTGGCGGGAACGAGGGTCAAAGTCTGGAAAAGCGAACGAAAATTGTGGTTGTGGGTGCGGGTTTCGCTAGCGGGAGGTACGTACTCCGGAGGCACGGGCGTGCGTTGTTCCGCAAAGCCCTCCTTCGCACGTGATGATCTACCAAGATGAGGTGTGGGCTTGGATGGGGTGGATGGGGCAGTTAAGCAGCCAATAGACTAACACGTTTGCACAACTCAATTACAACAACAACAATATGGATGCCAACGATCAGAGACCAACGCTTGGTTTTCGATTTGTTTGACTTTCTAAAAATCCCATATCAGGCAAAGCTCACCATTCTAAATCTCTCGATGTGATGGGATCATTTGCCTCGTTCTTCTAAACCTTCATATTCCTTTCCCTCCTCACCTTTGTTAGCCCCGGCGGTGATAGCAAGATGAATCTTCTTCTAGAAGTGCTGCGTAAGTTCGCGCTCGAAATCTCGAAATCTTGTCAAGGAACTCTCTGGTGCGTATCCGAGGTGAGTAGGCCTAAGCCCTTTCTTTGTTCCAAAAATCTCATCATGTCATGGTTCAGGCTTCACGACTCTTCCTCTTTGCGGTTGTCCTGTTCGGCGGAGACTTCCTTCTTCTCCTCCTTCACCTCCTTCTTGTCCGCCTTGGGTTCAACTCCATCGATCTCTCCAAGAATTGCTCGAAGCAAGAAATGAAGGGCATCGATTTTGAGCTCAACAGGAGGCGTGATGGAGGGGTCTGGCTGTGTAACTGCACAGATGAAATGCGAACCAACCTGGACTACCTTCTTGTCCCAGCGGATTGTTCCATCAGGGTTGCACGCCTCCCAGGGTCTGTGGATGTACCTTGGAGCGACCAAGTTGAGACGAGGTAGGGGCAAGCAACGACCCGGTCGACCAGCACGCTTGTCACCCTCTTCCTTGAACTCTGAAAGAGGCGGCCACTCAGCTTGCAGCACTAGGTTGCTGGGCAATCTTTTGTTGAAGCAGTTGTTCATGGCGAACACAGGGGACAGATGATCCGAGAATATCTTACCGCCCATCAGCTTCTCGAGGAGCTGCTTTGTCTCACCCCCTTCGTTTTTGGCATTCGACCGAGCAACTCGTCGGCTAACCTCTTCAGCTAGCTTGAGCTTTTCAGTCTCGGCGATGGCTGCTTTGAAAGCCGTGAGCTCTGCAGGAGTCTGAGGCACAAAAGGCGACTGGTCAGCACCCATGTATCGCAAGTTAGCTATCATCTTCTGGAAGGACTGGCGCTCTTTGGTTGCCGTGCTTGTCCATCTCTTGGACTGCGACCATGTACCTGCCTCAGGTCCGGTAAGAGCAGAAGACGATTGCGTGTTAGAGCTGACGGGTTTCACAGTGCGACGTTGAGACGATGGTCCTGCAATAGATGAATCGGTCTGCTGAGGAAGCTGTACCCGAGGCACCTTATGGCTGCGAAGCAGACTGTCGTTGAGGCTGCTGGCACTTGGAACGTTCATCAGGCGAGGCGATCCCAACGAGGTCTGGACCTGTCGAGTCGGAATGAAACCGGTACACTTACGGGGATCCGTGACCTCTCGGAGGTGCTTGTCGAACGTCTTGGCAGCGGTTGTCATGGGTACCTCCTTGTCGTCGGGAGCAACGGCAATTGCGCAAGTCTTACCAAGAGGGGACGCCTTCATCCAGGCAGCTTTGCCTCTGGGACCAAATCTGGGGCCTCTGGGGCTAGAGGACTTGGCTCTCTCCTGGTTCTTGAACATCTCGACCTGGGTTCTGGGGACGATGTTTGTGCCGGGCCCCGGGACTGCACCGAGGGAGTTGCTTGCCTGATGACCACGGACGGCTGTGGTTCGGGGTGTGCTTAGCGAATCACTGTTCTTGGAGGACTCACAAGACCCAGGTCTGGGCGGCCCTTGCAGCTGAGGAGCTTGCGCAGCGACCGGAAGAGGCTGAGGCCAGAATTGCCCGTCATATCCTTCCACAGTGAATGGCATCTGAGGTTGGTATGGGTGCCAGGGCACGGGCATCATGTTCCAAGGCACGAGCGGAAAGGGCATGGGAGATGGGCCACACATAGGCGGGAAGGGCATCCCCTGTGGATCGAAAGGCCCGATCATGGGGGCCATCATGGGACCGAGAGGCGCGTTTGGATCAAGGGGTGCGAGAGCATGAACGGCGGCTGGAGTACCAACTATGGTGACGGGAGGACCTGCTACAGGTTGCCTTCGGCCTCGGCTCCTTGGATCATGACGAGGGGTTGGCGGCACGTCGGGGCGCTGGCGGGGTCTTGACGATCTGCCAATGGGCTTGTTGACACGAGCTCTTGGGCTTTGCAAGTTATCAGCTTGTTGGTCTCTACGGCGGGCGTGAGAGGAAGTTGGTGGAGTGTAAACGGTAGGTTTGAGGAGCTCCAACTTCGGCTTCGCGGGGGTATAGACGGTGGGTTGTAGAAGCTCGGGTTTGGGCTCGGGATCAGGCTCAGGCTTCTCAAAGACCTCTTGGACGGCTTCCTCTTCGACAACCTTCTCTTCGGTGGTCTCCTCTTGGATGGTTTGCTCTGGGGCAGCCTGACCCTCGGCAGTGGCTCCGGATGACTTGGAAGGATCACCGTTTTCTGGACTGTGGACACTAACTTTCTTAGCCCTCTTCTTCTTCTTCTTGGACGTCTTCGCTTTTTGGACCGGCTGCTCCTTGGGCGGGCTGGCTTTCGGGAGGGAGGGAAACATTGTATCGTACTTCTTGGGATCAAGTGCCACACTGACGCTGGACTTGTTACGCTTATGCTTAGGCTTCGGCTTCAAGGGGGCATCTCGAGGCGGACGAGGCTTCTTCGCTGGCGAACGCGTGGGCTTCTTGGCAGAATCAGGGTCCGACTCGGACGACTGAGAGCTTGGGACGAAGGCGGGCGCACAAGGATTCATGGTGACGACCGATGGCTTGTCAAGCCATGAGCTTCAGGGGAAAAGAGGTTGCAGAATGGTTCTCGAGATGGTCGGACACAAGGGGGAATGCAGCAAGCGGGATGCAGCCGGGCTTGACGGGACGAGGTAGGTAGAGGAGGTGATTGTTGATATGATGGCTGACCGTGAACATGAGGCCGATGATAGGAGAGGCACTCAGACTGGATATTGTCTTTCTCTTTCTCTTTCGGGATGTTGCCTTTGTCGAGGAACACCGATAGCTGATCTCTAAGACATCATCAATTAGCTACTCGTTCATGGACGGCGCAGGCTTGCAAAGAGACTCACTCAATCAACTGTATCTTGATTCATCAAGCAAAAGCGAGCAAAGAGCAAAGCAGGAGAAAATAGCTAAAGAAAATAGAGGCCTTGGGTGGTTTGCGTAGGTTGATTGAAGACCGAGCTATGATGTAGGTATCGGTTGCGTAGGTCCGTGGGAATGACGAAAATGAAGTGAATGACGCAGGATAGACACAGAAATTGAAAGTAAACAAAGAGCCTGGAGTGCGAGGCCAGGAATTTTGCGAATGTCGGGTTGACGATGTGAATGCGCGACAGCTGGCTACCAGCTGCCAGGCAAACGCTGATAGGGTAACCGGCAGCAAACAGTCCAAGGCCGAGTCGCAGGTGAAGCCTTGGACGTCGATGCTTGAGTGGTAAAAGTCGAGTTGTGTAGGAGGTGAAGATGTTTTCAACCTGTTTCCCGACGAGAATATATTTACAAGCAAGGTCTGTGGTGTGGTCGAGGTGAAGCATTTCGGATGCTTAGTTATTGTCCCGCTTGGGCGACGGTGCTCTATTGTTGCGATAATACGGGTATTCTCCCTATTGTTGATTCAAATGCGGTAATGACGGATTAGTGCTGGTGAATCACTGGCATTTTTCACAATTGGGACTGATCATGGTTTCTCATGATGATGGTGAGGGATGACCACTTGAGAGCACCGACAATGTCGGAGTGAATAGGGAGGGCATCACAATTGACAGATTTGGGCAATGTCGATTCTAAAGGGGCAGAAATGCGACTATAGTGAGTTTCCTTCTTAGTGCATTCTATTCTTTGTGTTGATGAGCCCGATACCGATGTTTTGCTTCAACCTGTCCATTCTGGGACTGGCAAAGGAGACATGACACTCCCACATCTGGATTGCTTGACAACCTATACACCGCAGATGTTGCCTAGAAGGGAAGAGAGTAAAGACTTCAGCCTACTCAAGTCGATTATCTCCCAATTTATCCATAGAGGTGTCACGTTCAATACTCCAAACCAGATTGAGAGAACTGCCTCGGCACATGTCTAGCAATAGCAAATGAGGCCCTCGATACCACCCAAGCAAATGCGTAATACAGCAAAAAGACGCGAATACACATAAGCAGTCTATCGCAGTGCTCAACCTTTGAAATCACATGCCATAAGCACATGGGCAAGGGAAGCGATGACATTTTTTCCCAACAAAGTCGACAGGCTCATGTTGATTAGTCCAAAGGGGAAAGCACACACACCCCGCCGATCCCGAGGCCTTGGCGCGGGCCGATCCACTCTGAGATTAAACGGGTTCCCAAATATCTTGGGTGTCCTCAACACCAAAGAATCTGTCTCCCCCCTCCTTTTTTCCCACTTCATCCCCCTCGGCACGATTCAAGATGGCCACTCTAACGACCCTCAAGCTTACAAACCGCTGTACGAATTCATTCTGCTCTTTTATGCAGCTATAAACTGACACCTCGTAGCTCCGAAGCAACCCATCAAGAAGCTCCCAGCTTCTGTCGAGCTCGGCCCCGACACCACCGTTGAGGATGTCAAGATCATGATTGCCAAGGCCGTTGGCCTCAGCGACTACAACCGAATTGGCCTCTACGATCCTTCCACCAAGAAGACCCTCAAGAACCGCAGGGCTCGCATCGCCGATGAGCCTGCTGTCGTTGCTGCTGGCGAGACCCTCGTCAAGGATATGGGTACGTCCACACAAGCTAAACAATACCGGACAACACGTTCTAACAATGCAATGCAGGTCCTCAGATGGATTGGAGAACCGTCTTCGTCGTCGAGTACATTGGCCCCCTCCTCATCCACACCGCCGTCGTTCTCGCCCGTCCCTACCTGTACAGCAACGCCGGTACCATGTCGTCGACCCAGTGGCTCTCGTTCTACATGATCATGCTTCACTTCCTCAAGCGCGAGTACGAGACCCTCTTTGTCCACAAGTTCTCGGCAAACACCATGCCCATCAAGAACATCTTCAAGAACAGCTTCTTCTACTGGGTCGTCTCGGGCGGGCTCTGCGCCTACTCCCTCTACCACCCGCAATCCCTCGCCGCCAGGGCCGACGTCCCCGCCATGGACATCCTCGGCCTCGTCATCTACCTCTTTGGCGAGCTGAGCAACGCTACTGTCCACCGATACCTGGCTAGCCTGCGATCCACTGGCGGCACCGAGCGCAAGATCCCCGTCGGCCACGGCTTCGAGCTCGTGACCTGCCCCAACTACATGTTTGAGATCATCGCGTGGCTCGGCATGGTTGTCACCAGCCGAGACTGGAGCGTCGCCTTCTTCATCGCCATTGGCGCTGCGCAGATGTTCACCTGGGGCAAGGGCAAGGAGCGTGCTTACCGCAAGGAGTTTGGCGACAGCTACAAGAAGAAGCGATATGTCATCCTCCCCGGTCTCCTGTGATTTGGTTGTGACCGAAAGGGTTCTCATGGTTATGAGGGGAAGGTAGATCTGTTTGGGGAGCATCAAGAGGGGGGGTTTGATACAGGTTAGAAGGTTGGAGGAAAATGGGCGCGGTTAATGAGATAAAGAGTGAATGGACTGTCATGTGTACGTTTATAGAGCGAATGTGCTTGCTTGCCATCCAATTCCCCAGCGCCTATAAATCATCGTGTTCGTCAAGCATTGTCATGATATACAAAGTCGTTCCTCATAACTCGAGTCTCCTCCTCATCGGGACGCCGTCGACATTGACGCCGTATCTGACCCCTTGGTTCCTCTCCCCATGCTCGACTCAGGATCCGTTAGGCTCCGGCTAGCATCCGAAAAGGTTCCCGGCATGCCGTGTCTTGTATCAATTTCCATGCCCTCCATGCCCGTCTTCCCATGATCATCGACCCCCTTGTTCGGTCCATCCACATCCATCTCGTCTTCGCTTTCGCTCCCCACGCTCCCGCACTCACTACAGCTGCAACTACAGCTCCCCTCGCCGTTGGCCAGCCGAACCGTCTCCTCGAGGACAAGAAAGTCGCGCTCCAGCACCTCAGCCCAGTTCTGGACGTTGCCGAGCTCCTTGAGTCTGCGAGCAGCAACATCCGCCTCGCGAGCCAACCGATCATTCTCACGACGCAATCCGTCCGCAGCACGGCGCACATCCTTGGCCTGCTTCCCGAGGGCGGCAGCGTTGGAGTGTAGCGTCGAGGCGCGCCACTGTAGCTCCGAGTCCATCATGTTCTCGAGGGTCGCCACGACTGCGCGCCGCGCTTCGGTTACGTGCCGCTGCGTTTCTGGAGAGGGGAGCGTTGGCTGCAGATGCGGAGGAGGCGGGGAGCGTTGCGCGGACGATGATGAGGACGGCCCTGGAATCTGCGCGTGAGCGTGAGCATGCGCGATGGACGGCGACGCGATGGATGGTGGAGGAGAAGTCGGCGGCCGGGAGGACGAAGGGCCCCCAGCGGAGGAGGAGGAGCCAGCCTGCTGAGAGGACCTCGAAGCTGACATGATGTGGGTTTGTCAAGGCTATGCTTTCAGTTGCCGAGTTGATTCTCGGGGGTTAAAGGAGAGGAGAAACATGCCAGCAGGATCTGAGCAATGAGTTCAACGGGCTCGTTTCATGCGCAGCTGATACAACTCGCTGTATGCATGGTGGTGGGGGTGCAGATCATGCGGCTACACGAACGACAAAGAAGATCTAGCTCTTGATAAAACTTACAAGGAAATTTACATAAATCTACTAAAATAGGATCCTAATCTAATGAAGATATTCTATCTTTTTATTCATGGTTTTATTATTCTTGTTACCTTAGTAAGTTGCCTTTCGGGAAGAATGGCAAATATGCATTGGATCTCTATATCTGTCTCGATGTTTTCTTAACCAGCGTGGGGAAGCCCAAGGGTGAACCCACAAAACAAGGAAATAAACGCAAGGAATAGGGTATCTTGCAGGGAGCTGGCAGAAAAGTACAAAAGCCTTATATCGGGTTATTGGTATCCGAAGCCCATTAGTCGTCGTAATACCCATCATATGTGCCCTGCATTGCTTGTGTGCTCACAAACTCTTCGCTGGCTAGCCCTCTCATGCACCTCATCACAAGTCCATTAGGGTCCTTGTGCCAATCACAGGCAAAATCGCAGTCAGGCGTGTCGGTTTCGCCAAAGTACTTACATATGAGGGCGTGTCGACATTTGTTTGTGCTCTCACAATACTCGGCCAGAGCCTGTAGACTCTTGAGCCTGGCCGTCTGGTTTGCCTCTTCCTTAGAATCGGATCGGATCATTCGCGTCACTCGTTCCAGGTCTTCTCGGCTGTAGTATAAGAAGCAATAACTGGCGTTACCGTCTCGGCCTGCACGACCAGCCTCTTGGTAATATCCCTCAAACGACTTGGGAATGCGCCAGTGAACCACAAAGCGCACGTTGTTCTTGTCGATGCCCATGCCGAAAGCAGTTGTGGCAACGATGATATCGTAACCAGGGTCGTTGCGGATCCAGCGGGAGAGAGTCTCCTCCTTAACATCCTTAGGAAGTCTGGCATGAAAGGGCCGGGCTCCAATGCCCTCATCTCGAAGGTTGTTTGCGAGTGATTCGCATTCATCTCGAGATATGGTATAGATGATGCCAGGCACACTCTCTACCCTCTCATTGACTTGTGTCAGTTCGGCCAATCGCTCATCGGCACGACGACGACTGTAGACACCTCTAATCCACCGTAAAAAGTCATTGAGACGGTTCTCATCCTCATCCTTGGTGTACCGAATCTCTAGATGCAGATTTTGTCGTTGAGGGTTCATTAGAAACTCTTTCGTCCTCTCTGGTGTCTGATCCAGTTTCAGAATGGATAAAACGTCCCGACGAACCTGTGGATTCGCTGTCGCAGTGAGGCACATGATGGGGACATCCGGGAAGGTTTCTCGAAACCATGAAAGGCGTTTGAAGTCTTTTCGAAAGTCGTGACCCCATTCTGAGATGCAATGAGCTTCGTCGATGGCTATGCGAGCAAGCTCCTTTTGTTTGTGGACCAATTGCAGGCGTTCGCGGAAACGGAGGCCAGAGCATAGTTCGGGTGTAACGTACAAAAGACGGGTCCGCGGATGCCCAGTCTCAAGATCACGTTGGATACGGTCACGCTCCTTAGGCGGTGTTGTGCTGTTGAGAGAGTTGGCGTCTATCCCGGAAGCTTTGAGAGCTTCAACTTGATTAATCTGGCAGAGAATTAGATCTAATACCAACGAAGGATCCGAGATTTCTTACCATCAGACTTAATAAAGGGGATACAACGATGGTAACTGAGGTGTATCGTCAGTAGGAGACCAATACTTGGTGATTAAACGGCACAACTTACTGCCCTGGTCGATGACTGCCGGGAGTTGAAAGCACAAACTTTTGCCAAATGATGTGGCGGCTTGAACGTAAACATCGTAGCCATCAAGAGCGGCCTCAATAATTTCACGTTGATGTGGCCTGTCGAGGAAAACTACAAGTCAGATCAATGCGAGCTTTGATGAAGGAATAGTCGCGGCAAACCTAAAATCCTCCTTGTTGAACTGCCTTCTTAGTGTGAAGCCAATATCTGTGCATGAATTGGTCCTCTTGAGAGGAGGCATTGTGTTTGCGTCAGCTTAAGCATAGATTCACGGCAGCTTGAGGTGAATGTGTGGAGATGTGTCGTTGAGCGGATGAAAACGTGAACTACCGACCACTCAATTCATAGCAAGTGGTCAAAAGTCGCTCCTTGCTCGGCACTCGATAACGGTTCACACTGGTGTTGTTAACCTGTAGCTCTAGCTTGCGTGTTCAGGTGGATTGGTAGGAGTGTTGGCTGACTTACAGAGTTGCAGTGAGGAGGGTCTCTATTTCTCCTTTTGGCAATCGTATCGACCACCAAGATCCACCAAATTTATAGGGTCCCTGCTATTAGTGGTGCGCTGGTGTCTCTGGTGAGCGTGGTGAAGGATGAAGTGATGCGCAGGGGTGTGAGCGAGATCGCCATGCGCTGCCGGAGTCGCGATATCTCCGTACCCCAGCTTCGGAGTGAAGCTGGAAGGCGGGCCACGTGGTCACGTGCACCCCGACGCCGAGTCAACCGAGTGTTTTGTCAGCCTGTTCCGTGAGCCTCTGTCAGCATCGAAACAGGCTATTTACGTCTCCTTGCTCCTACGACACATGGTTGGCGCACAATCGGAAGCAGTTCGTCGAGTTACAAGGCGTGTCGGGGTTGGAATTCGCGATACGGGGACCCTGAGTCTTGTCTCAGCCGTCAACGGGCTGCACCTGCTACATACACGAACGCCGACCGCGGGATGATGTGATGGGTGTGGTCAGCAGAGAGACAGCAGAGACAGCCCAGTGGTCCGGCCAAGCAGAGTGTGCCAGTGTCAGCGCCTCGAGCGCCAGTACTGAGTGCGTGCCTTGCATTACTCGCCCGAGGCTTGGACAGGGGTTGACGACTCGACTGAGTCCGTTCCAGCCAGACAAGAGCCTAGGCCGCCCTCCCACAGCAGCCATCCCTTGGTCGATGCCAGTGACGGCGTCGACGGACGGTTGAATGGAGACGCTTAACGGGCTCTGAGTTGTTTCATAGGTTGACATTACCCCTCGTCTCCCACTTTTCTGTTGCTTCCAGTGCCTCCAGGAACGGTCCCGAGCCTGACAGCTGTCCCTCTTGTTGTGTGCGTGTCGCTTGTCTGGGCATCTTGTCTACCTGTGTGTCGCCCCTGTGCGACCATGTCCTGTCCTTAAGCTGGCTGAATGGACAAGGAGCCATCCCTATCTCGCCCAGCATGGGTTCATCTGGATGCCAGTGCTGACCAGTCTCTGCCCGCGAATCTCGTACTGTGCGTCAGCGGCCGAGCGGTGGCGGGTGCGCTGGCCAGTCAGTGGACAGACCAGACCAGGCGCCTGGAGGGATGCGGCGAGCAGCGTGCCTGTCAGCGGCTGCTCCAAACCCTCCAGGTGGCCGGGCTCTGAAAGAGGGTTTCCATCTGGGGTGAGGGTCCTGGCGCCAGCTTACAGCACGCCTTAGCCTCTGAGACGGCCCCGCACTGTGTTTCACCCGCCCACATCCCACGACCCGCGCGCCCTGAGACCGACTGCTGGCGTCGAGGGCCCCACGTTTGAGGTGCGTGCTGTGACCAAAACACTTGATTACCCCTATCTGGTGCGCTATCCCCTATCTAAGCACATGGGACCGGCGGGTGACAGGGGTGGCTGGGAGGAAGTGGAAAAAAATCCTCCAGGCGGCGAGGGGGCAGAGGCATCTGTAGGTTGAGTTGCGGTAGCCAAAGCATTTTCCTCTGCCCGAGGTGGACTCTCTGGATGCTAAGTTTGGCTGGTAGCATTCAAGTGGGCAGCCAAGACTTTCTCAGCAAGGCGCTAAGGCACCTTACCTAACATTGGTTGCAGCATGTGCCTGAGATCCCCCGTCGATCCAGCTCCCATTGCAGTCTCGATTCTTTGGTGATCTTTTTTTGCAACTCCTTGAGCTCGACTTGGCCAGTCCGCGATAAAAAGCAGCAGGCCAAGAGACCAAAGTGGGAGACAGACGGGGGACATCCCAGCTATTCTCACCACACATCCTTACCTTACCAAAGACGGAGTCCTGGCCCCGACTTCATCGCCTCCACGTCCGCATCAGCTCATCATCGCGGCCCTTCCCGCCCCATTTCCTCCTCTAGCATCTTCCTCAGCAATCCTCAGCAATCCTCATCCTTGGGTCAGCTTCCACCGTCGAATCCTCCTCGATTGCCGCCACCGGGCATTCGCCCTCTACATCTCCTCGACGACGATCCTCAATCGACCTCAATTCCGTCTCGACAGAACAGGCCTGAACCTGAACCACGCGCCGCCTGCTGGCCTTTCCTATCCAACAACCATGACCCTGTCGCACTCGTCGCTGCCACAGCCTTCATTGGCCTAAACAAGAACCTTTGATCGCGGGCTTTGCTCCGCTTGAGACCCGAGGGCCTTCGCTTGCGTTTGCGTTTGCGCCTGCGATCTGGTCGAGAACAAGAGACAAACGCAACGACAAGCCATAGAGGGGCTTCTGAAACGTCTCATCCACAACTGTCGACATACCCGTCATCGAAATTCCTAACGCCCTCGCCGTCGATCGATTACTCCACTGGTGCACCCTCGCACGTTGCCTGCCTCAACCGACTATTCATATAATCATTCTTCCGCCATGGAGCGACCAGAGCGACTCGCTGGCTCGTCTGGCGGCTCAGCATCACAACCACTAGTTCCTAGGAACTTGCCCGAGAACCATATATCTGGGAGACGCCCCGTACCGAATTCGGCTGCCACCTCGAACGGCCCGCCGCCGCCTCCTCCCCCCATTCCCAACCTGCGTGGTCCTCCCTCCAGCTCGTCCCTCTCCACCGGCGGCATGTCGTCTGCCCAGGTCATCAACCTCGCGCGCGAGGCCATGCGGAATGCCCTCGAGAGTGAGAACAAAGCTGCCGAGGCCAGCGCCGTTGGCACAGGGCTGAAGACCGGAGTCACCATTGATCTTAGCCGAAAAGGCATACAAAAACTGCCTGAGGAGGTAGTTGATATTGTCAAGGGTGAATTGGAACGGTCTGTGCCCTCGCTGGGATCCTCTCTAACCAGGCGCCCGGGCACTGATACTTACATGGTGTCCAGACTAGCATTGTCACACAATCAGCTCTCATCACTGCCAGCCCGATTTTCCGAATGCACCTCACTGCGATACCTCAACATCAGGGGCAACCAGATCAAGGAGTTCCCCATGCCTGTACATCTCTCGTCTTCAACCTTGAGAATCATTTTCTGACAAGTAACAGCTTTGCGATCTCAAGTCTCTAGAGATCCTCGATCTCGGTCGCAATCAGCTTCGAGTCCTTCCTCCCGACATCGCCAGACTTTCGTCTTTGAAAGTCCTATCCGTTCCTAAGAACCAGATTCGAGAACTCCCTCTCTGTCTTGCTGACATGGGCTCCCTCCAAGTGATCAAGTTTGAAGGAAACCCCATCAGCTTTCCACCTCGAGACGCGATACAAGTGCAAGCCCCGAGCCCACCGAACGAGGGTCTTCTAAGGGATAGCGAGGTCACAGAAGTCGCTGTGACTGCACATATCAAAAAGTTCTTGAAACAACACGCACTCAATGACCGACTCGAGGCTGAGAACACGGGAGACGAGTCGAGCGAAGGGGCC
This sequence comes from Fusarium vanettenii 77-13-4, assembly GCF_000151355.1. Classification (NCBI taxonomy): domain Eukaryota; kingdom Fungi; phylum Ascomycota; class Sordariomycetes; order Hypocreales; family Nectriaceae; genus Fusarium; species Fusarium vanettenii. The sequence continues at coordinate 2,767,605 of NW_003315881.1, forward strand.
GAGACTCCCCGCTTCCCGCTAAAGAGGGTTGCCAGCGGGCGTTTCCCGATCAAGGTGAATGGCACCGATTTGTCAGACATTCGATCGCCCAACAATGGCTCGCGCCCACCGCCGATCCCCTCAAGATCACATTATCGAGGTCTTTCACAGCAAAGCACCGCTATTCGACGACCTGGCGTCATGCCCCTCACAATCGGAAACGTCAACGAGCGAGTCCGCAGTAACTCTGAGAGTTTGTTGCGAGCGGACCGGTCGGAGAGCCGTAGCAGACGCATGGGGATCGTCTCGAGAAAACCATCGGATCTGGGCACTCTTGATGAGATGCAGGTCAACAATCGCTTCAGCCATTATCGTGGCCTAAGTCATGGCTCGGCCATGCAGGGAACACCGATAGGAACCAAGAGTCCAGCGACTCCAACGGAACCTTATCTTCAGCGCCCAATCTACGTGAGACGGCTCTCCGTGTTACCCGAGCGACGCCGAGAGTCAAAGGTGTATGATCCAGTCGTTGAAGCAGCAAAGGGGATTCTATATTCGATATTCCAGATCCACCCCATGATTCAGATGTTGATGAGCCTCACAAGCGACGGATCTGCCAAGCGGTCGAGTCTTGAGATTGTCTTTTATAACACAAACTCACACGTTGAAGAGTTGGAACAGGAGATTCAGAAGCATGAAAACGCCTTGGCCGACACTGACGACCTCGCACACCGGGAAAACGAGAATGTCCACCGAGCTTGTCATACACTCGTCAGCGCGTATGGGCATGTGTGCACGCTTCTGGTCGACAACATCGATACGTTTGTCAACAATGGAGATGCGCGCTATATCCGGTCTCTCTTGATGTTGCTGTACAACAGTATCATGGAACTTCGGGTAACACTTGCGTCTCTGAGCGCTGAGGAGGGCCCTCAGCAAATCGCACCCGAGGGAGACTTGACCAGCAGCCGCACTATCAGACCGCACGTCCGAGAACCATCAATTACTCCCACAGTGGAGAGACCTACAGGAGCCCGCAACCGGAATGGCACTCTGGTGCACCATCCGATCAATCTCCGTGTTGCTACTGACGTCCCAGTGCGTCTTTCAGCAACATATGTCAACGGCAATGGACGGACTGCTACAATCACCTCGGCCACTCCGCGGTCTGGAGAGTCATTCTCTTCGATAGGCAGCCGAGGCATGTCTTCCGAGTTTACCGAGGAGGACCGACAATTCGAGAAGATCTTCCTGTCGTTGCAGAAGTCGACAGATCTTGTCATGCGGACACTGCCCAGTTTCCAAGTACAGCTTATGGGCGGCCTTAGAAACGCGATGCATCAGCGTACACCGGAGAGCATCATTCAGCACTGGAAGGGGCTGATCAGTGGGTGTGGCGTCGTCATTCAGCAGACGGAGGCGTTGAAGAAGAGGCTCTCACTCATTAAGTTGAAGGAACCTGGGGTTCGAACGCAGGCGAGCTTCTGGGGAATGTGCAGCAACTTCAGCCATTCTTGGGCAGACATGATCGAACAGATCAAGTATGGTCCTAACTCGGTACCCCTGCCACCAGACACCAGGGCCCGTCTGAGACCAATCCAGCAAAGTATCAAGGAGACAAGCAACATCATCTACCAATCTCCTTGGCACTACCTGTTCCGACCGATGGCCAACAACGGGCCCACGTCGTTCCCTGCGCACGGCATGTCGCCAACCCAGGTCCCGATTACACCGCAGAGTGCCGCCTTGGGACCTGCAATGCAGGCAACGGTTCCCACAACACCACAGAACGGATCATTCGCAGCGGCGTTCCACGGAAACGTCTTTGACCGAGCCGACGCCCTCATGGCGAATCCCGGCATCTCTATGGGTCGAAACGGAATAAGCAAGGGGCACATGGGATTCAGCTCTCTCTCTTCTATTTCGTCCATGTCATCAGATGAAGGCAGCATGCACTCTTCGCCCTCGGTCTTGGGATCGCACGGGCCCCTCGGGCCAATGCCGTTGCGGCTCAATGGGGGTAGAGTTGCCTTTTAAGTCTTGTCACCTGGCCACCTCTTGGATTTGGATATCAGAGTGAGGCTGACTTGACAGCCGAGCGCTGTCGCAGTTCTTGCATACTGAAGAGATGAGGAGAAGGAGGAGGAGACATATTTTTGATATAATTTCGTGTTTTTGAACAACTACCAAGGCGTATGGTATTACGCTGATAGTCATTCCTTTACCGCATAGCCTTGGCGTTGGGGACTCTGTTGGTTGCTTTTGTCTATATGCCAAAACAGGGCTACGGGAGGTAATTTGCATTTAATTTTCAAGGCGGGAGGAATTCACAGCTTGCGTACGGGTATAATGCTTAAACTATTCATGTTGGGGGAGCAAAATTTGGTGGGAGAGGCATGATGAACTGGCTGTGGCTGGACCAAGGACATGTCGCCCACATGCACACGAGTCGAGGGAGGCTATAGATGAGATGGAGATATGGCATTAAGCAGGGAGGAGGCTTTGCAATTGTACATTAGCCGTACAGCCAAAATAATGCTGCTGGTATTACGAATAAAGTGTTTGAGCTTATCCTTCCCTTGGACTATGTACACTCGGTGCTGTTCCAGCATTTCAAAAGCTACACATATAATTCTGTAACCGGGACACGATATCAATATGATACAGGCCATTGAGCTTGGCCGTCTCTGCTCATGGTAGGGATCCCCAGGAGGCTGGATATGTCCCATTCCATGGGGTTCTCCTAGACCACTAGTTAGCGATATGGCGGGGAACCCCTTCTCTAGGCACTTTCTCCTTACTGCTGAAAAGAATCCGGGAGGGAAAAAGTCGGTGCTCAGAGTGTCTGCAGTCGCCATGGACTCCTGGGGTGTCGCCCCCGCCGTCGTCTCGCGCAGCACCGCAACACAGTTGCGCAAGGTCTGGGCATGAGCCTCGTATACTGCTTGCTTCATCGGCTGGCCTGACTCTAGCGCCCGGATCTGCGTAAGATGGGCGTTGACGAACAAGAGTCTCTTGAGACTGGTGTTGCCTCGTGCAATGAGCTGGGTTAGTTGTTCTTGCATGCTTTCGAGAACTTGGATCAGGGGGGCTCGGCCAGCTTTGGCCATCTCGCCGAGGACATCGGCTTCGTAACTCGGTGCTGCTTCATCCTGTAGCTGAGTGATGACCTCAAGAGACAGTATCAGCATGGCATCGAAGTTCAAGGAGCACTTGAACAACCCCCGACCAACGAGTGCAAGACGCCATGTATCCTCCCACCGTTGGAGGGGTTGGTTGAGGTTGGCCCCCTTGTCGCTGGATGCGATAACCAAGGCAGCCTCGACACATATTTTGCGGGAGAGGTAGAATCTGGGATCGGCCCTAGCCTGCAGCATGAAGTCGCGATGAAGAAACATGATGAACCGTCTTAGTTGGTTATCCATCAGTTTTCGGTGGAACATATTCGGCCTGAGACCGCACGTATCCGCAAAACTACCGTCAGTGACCTTACTCGAATGAAAGAAGGCTGCCACATCACGGCACGCCTTACGCAGTTTTGTGCCTATCTCTAAAGCTTTCTCGTAGGATTGTTGGTGGCGAAAATCGTTGAGCAGGCGGATGACCTCGACTCTTAACGGAAGAGATTGTGCTAACATTATTTGTAGGCTCGAATCTGTGGGAGTGTCCATAGGTTTGGGCGTTGGCTCAGAGCCAGAGTCGAGATCAGGGTCGTCATAGTTGGATGGTGAACAGGCATCGTAGTCGATGTCGGAGAAGTTGAGCGGCAGGCCGAGGTCAAGACAGCACTGTACAGACAATTCCAAGACTGTGGTCCAGAGACGTGCACGAATCTCTCTTTGGTACAGCGACAGGCCTGGAAACAACTTGGGGTTGCGATGAAGCCCCATGGTGATGGCAGCGCGAAGAAGTGACCCCGAAGAGAGCCATGATGTTGCGCCACGGCAGTTGAATGTGGTCTGGCGAGCAAGGAGCAAGAGACAAAATACTTGAAGACCATCTAGATTGTATGTAGTCTTCTCGCTTGGTCCTGTGAGCCACCACTGTGCATTCTGTATCCACGTTTGCGCAAGCCGCCATAGATGGTTGGCCTCGGCATCATCAGAGACCTCCTTAAAAGTCGTTCCAATAGCAAGGATCAAAGACAACTTGACGAGAAAAACAGGCTGAAGGGTTGAAGCATGCTCCCCCACCCACACCTGGCTGTACTCGTTCCAAAAGGATGGTACATGGATGATTCGGTACATGGGCTCAAAGGTACGGAGATAACACCGGATGAGATCATCGCAAGTCTCCTTCACGGGGAGAGTCTCACGCAAGTCCCGGATAGGCTGCTCAAGATTGGCTGCGTTTTGTTTCTTGAGGGCGAATCGGAGATTTCGAGCCTCTTGCAAGGTCTCGATGAGATCGGCTTTGGCATCGTTGAACCATGGTTCGACTTGGACGGGGTGGAACGACCCCGATATTGGAAACTGATGGAATGTCAGCCATCAAGACTTATGAAGAGTTTTGAACATGAGTTAAAGATGGGGGAACAAACCCTCTCTGCTGTATGCAGCCAGTGTGTCTGGCCAAATAGCTTCGTCTTCTCGGGGACATGTCGAAGTCTTGGTGTGTGTGGTGGTATACAGGTAGATGATGAGGCCGGGGCCGAGACCAGAGGCTGAGAGGGTGAAGCATTGCTCAAGAGCAAGGATTCCTGATTCGTCAACGGCACGTCATCACCGGCCTCTGGTCTTGATGGTTGGCGTGGTATCTGAGCTCGGAGATAATCTCCTACCAAGGCCGGCCTTACTGCTGCTCCCCTCCGCCCAGATACTACGACCTCCTCCCCTGCTTCTGGATGCGTCTCGGTAGATGCTAGCTCCCGGCTCTTGGCAGGTACTGCAGCTGCATCCCCGGAGCTCCCGTCTCGGTATGAGCACTCCATCGAAACCCGAGCCCGGACGCAGCCATTACACGGCTGCCCCAAGTCGCACCGAATCTTGCGGCGGCGGCATTGCTCGCACGACTTCGCCGGTCGACGTCTTCGACGTTTGGGCCGAGGACTGTCTGTCGAAGAAGCTGCTGAAGACATGGATGATGTTTTGACAAGTTGAGGCCGGTCTGGAAAATGAGTCGATCGGGGATGTGAGCACCGAGATGGATATAAGTGAGTGGTTTGAAATGCCGAACTTTACCCCCGAGTTTGTTAAGACCGAGCTTTTGGCTGACTACAACTCCGTGCATACTGACAGAATAAGTCGGACAGATGTAGGCCAATATATGAGGGCACTTACATATTATTTGCGCACCAGATGAATATCACCGAGCTTCTAAACCGATGCCGAACTTCGGGCATATTTTGAGATCATGTTAATGATCAAGGAAATTGAGCAAGCAGGTATATAAAAGATATCTTCCTTCTAGAAGCCATGAATCATCATCTTCAAGACAATCCAGCACAATCACAACCATCCATTATCATATCTTTTAATCCAACTTCGCAATGTCCAACACCAGCAGCACTCTCGACGTCGCTACCCTAGAGGGTGGCCGACCTGAGAAGGAGACGGACGAGAAACCTCAACCAAGCCCTGAAGGGGGGACCAGAGGATGGCTGACAGTCGCGGGTTCTTCGGCTGCCCTGTTTGCCACGTTTGGTTGGGTCAACTGCATTGGGTTGTTCCAAGCTCAATACGAACAAGTTCAGTTGAAGGATTACTCGAGCTCTGATATTGCCTGGATCACGTCAATCGAGTGTAAGTCAGCCCCAGATGTCCATTCTCATGTGATACAACCTCCCGGATGATGACCCGCGATCCTGACCCGGTCTAGTCTTTTGCATGCTTTTCTTCTCTCCCGTCGGAGGCAAGATTTTCGACCATTACGGACCAAAGGTGCCCATCTTGATTGGCTCCGTCATGCACGTCTTTGGCCTCATGATGCTCAGCATCTCGAGCAAGTACTACCAGATCCTCCTGAGCCAATCGATCTGCTCCGGGGTGGGCTCATCTCTTGTTTTCTCCCCAGCCTTGACCGCTGTGGGTTACCCCCGTTGTCCAGACTCTCTCTCATCACCCCATTCTGATGCATCGTCAATAGGCCCAAACCTACTTCGACAAGAAGCGAGGAATAGCACTCGGACTTGTTGTAGCCGGGTCGTCGGTAGGGGGTGTCATCTTTCCCCAGATGGCACAGCATCTTATTCCACAGGTGGGATTTGGCTGGGCTATTCGCATCTGCGCCTTTCTCATCTTGGGCATGCTTCTCCTGTCCAACCTGACCATCACCTCAAACCTTGTACACTCGCCCAAGCCCTTTAGCATAATGGACTACCTGAAGCCCATCCGCGAGTTTAACTTTTGTATCTTGGCTGTATCGTCCTTCTTTCTCTATTGTAGGTGCTACTACCTAGGAAGTCTTTGGTCGATGCGGAAAATCGAGAGTCGCTAACACTGATGCAAGGGGGAATGTTTGTGCCGTTCAATTACATCGTCACAGAGGCAATCCATTACGGAATGAAGCCGTCTCTAGCCATAGGACTGGTATCAATCATGAACGGCGCCAGGTAAGCTTTTTTCTAAACTTAAGTCAGCCTCTGGTCTTAAATGGAGCTCTAACGGAGAGTCCGGGGATAGCTTCTTTGGGAGGACCGTGCCCAACTACATTGCAGACAAGCTCGGCCGGTTCAACGTCACGGTGGTCATGCTTCTTCTCTCCACCATCATGGTTCTAGGCCTGTGGCTCCCTGGGAGGAGTGACGGCGCCATCATTGCATTTGCCGTGCTGTTCGGCTTTAGCTCTGGCGCGGGAATCGGACTCGCCCCCGTGCTCATCGCGGGAGTCTCTCCCATCGAGGAGCTTGGATTCCGGGTGGGCACGGTTCTGTCACTGGCTGCCATCGGCTCCTTGACGAGTCCCCCGATCGCCGGAGCGATCGTCGCAGACGACGGAGGTAGCTACCGATTCGCAGCAGTGTTTGGCGGAGTTAATTTCTTGATCGCCACGATGGGGGTCGCATTACTCCGGGTCAAGTTGGGGGGCTGGAAGCTCACAACCAAGATCTGACCTGATGCCCCAGGAACTTGCCATGTCTTTCCGCGTGGAGACGGGAACCGTTGAGAAGGGGGCAAGGTTGAAAGGGGTACCTGAGGCTGAGAGGAGGTAAAAAGTTTAACGGGTTGACTTTACAGTAGACGGGATCCAAAAGCGTGTTTTGCATAGACTAGACCATGTAACCTGATTATTGAACGGCATGTCTGATATTGACCTGAGCCGTGTTATTGACTTTTTCTTCTCGGAACCATCTATGACGCCTGTAAGAGTGTTGTAAGCTTGCCAGTAAGCAAAAATAACTTGTCTCTTTGTGGCGAAACATTGCCAATCAAAGCTACAAGCCATCAAGTAGTATCAAGGTGACCTCGTAGCAGTCGTCCGCACAAGCACACGCACATACCTGCCGCTCGGGCTCTGAGAGTAAGCATAAGCGAGATATGCAGGCACCGGAGACTTTGTCTTGGTCAAGAGCTGAGGTTTGGGAGATTTGATATTACTTCATGGTTGAGCTGGAAATAGATTGTGAAACTGGAGGCGTTGGTCAACGAGCGTTGAGATCCTCTCTGGGAAATGGGCCACCAGAGGGAAGGTGCCACACACATTGTCAAAGAGGTCGTGCCTTACAACACGCAGAATGAGACATGAAAGCCGCGTTAGTCATCAAGGTGTATCTCTGAGATTTCAGGAGCCAAGGCCGCCAAGAAGGGGAATAGTCGATGAGAATAGAGTTGGTCTAGATGCACCAGGGGCAGATCTTATTCCTCCACCTGCATCATCTCTACCCGCAAAAAGGGTTGCATTGCATCTGTACGACACCCAATGATGCTTTAATGCTGGCACATTTTTCGATTTATTTTTGTTTCCGACATGATCAACGTGCAACCACCCCAACGCTGCATGGCTCCACGATATGTTTTGTTTCGTTTCTCCTCTTTAGTGGCTCAACCGCCCTACCTTTGATCTGGAAGACGGGAAACGAGGGGTGTAAGCGTTGCTTCTCGTGGTAATGCACCGATTGGGCGAGGATCGATGGCGGGGAACCGCTCTACCGGCTGGACGCCACACGATGGCACATTACACAACGGTGATGCTAGGCCCCGATGTGCCGCTCACCTCACTTCCCCAGAGTTCTCGGCCCCGAGGGCTACCTGAAACCCGCATTCGGACCTGAACTCTTTTCCGGATGCTCTTTGCGGTAAGAGCGGACGCTGTGACTGCCGCTCGCACGGGGGAAAGCATGGAGAATCGCCGAGTTGTCCGCGGCGAGGCTGGATCGACACGCTCTCGTCAGCAAAGAGATTGACTCTAGAACGAGTTGCGGAGCTGAAAGACGGATATTCTTTTCCTTTGCCAATCATGTTGGCCAATTCCCAAATGCCGGTACCTGAATCTTCCCGATGCAGTCGAGCAACTCTGCAGCGATGGCGTCCCGACCGCACCGTCAACGGCGAGACACAACGTCTGTTGCATATACGAACGGGTGGCTCACTCTAAACATGCGGCATATCGACTGCCGGCGAGGTTTACTTCCTTGATTGGCTCCCCTTGCTTTGGTGAAAGCCCAAGAGGTTGGTTCCCGTTGGCGTTCTACAGTACCGGCTACCTAAAGTTAATTCTCAATTTTCGCCACACTCTTCGCCTTGCCCTGAGCTGAGAGCCGTTGCAACTCCCGGGCTAGGCCTATGTTTAGCTACACTAACTGTGCCCGTTATCGAATCAAAGATGTGCCGAAGAATTGCGGAGAGACGGGCTCGCACCGTTTGATGAAGGGGCAGCGGTTCGAGCCTATGCCGTTCGGCCCGCTCGCTGACCTCCTTTCGAGAGAAGCTTGTTTTGAGGACTTGGTCCAAACCAGCCAATATGGAGGGCGGAAACGAGTCCGTGTATTCGCGGTCCTCCAAGAGTGGGCACTTCCGTTCAAGGACATGAGCTTGAACATCACATGCATGTACAGTGCAGCCGTCATCTAAACGTAACTCAATAAGCATGGATAGAGTTGTGCCTGTCCGTCGAAGCCGCTCGGATGCGGAATGAGGCTCAACGTCAGGTCAGGTCATGGGAGAGATCAAAGCTGTATGGGGTCAGCACTTGGAGCACGGATCTTTGAGACTATCTGAGATTGTCGCAAAGCCAAACAGAGGGTATAGGCGATTCATGTGGCGGTAGCCCTGGAGGCTGGTGTTGAACCGGCGGTAATCGTGGGAAGAACTCAATGGCTTGGGCCCAGTGCCAGCCACGCTGGTATGGCACGGGGAAGCTTGATGCTCGAGTCTCAAGCAAGAGACTCAAAGACGCTCTCAGACATCTGGATGGATATACCCTCATTTCATCTATAAAAGGAGACTCCTGCCCCCTCAACCAACTCCTTCTCATCCAGATCTCATCCTCATCCCACGAGCTCCTTCAGCACCCATCTCCGGATCTCTTATCTTCACACTCTCGTTTCAAACAACTCTCTTTTTATCTTCTTCTCAACACACCCCGTCTTTCAACATGAAGCTTCATCAAGTCGTCGCTGTCCTCAGCTTCATTGCTGCCGGCGCCTCCGCCACCCCTGGAGGTTATGGTGACAAGGACAAGGACGTCAAGTATGGCAACAATTACGGCAACAAGTACGGAAACAAGTACGGCAACAAGTACGGCAACAACTATGGCGACAACTATGGCGACAAGTATGGCAAGGACGGCAAGGACAAGTATGGCCATGGCAAGGACGGCTATGGCAAGGACGGCAAGGACAAGGACGGCAAGGACAAGGACGGCAAGGACAAGTATGGCCATGGCAAGGACGGCTATGGCAAGGACGGCTATGGCAAGGACGGCAAGGACGGCAAGGACAAGTACGGCCACGGAAAGGATGGCTACGGCAAGGACCACGACAAGGACGGCAAGGATGGTGACAAGTATGGTCATGGCAAGGATGGCTACGGCAAGGATGGCGACAAGTACGGTCATGGCAAGGACGGCAAGGACGGCGACAAGTATGGTCATGGCAAGGATGGCTACGGCAAGGATGGCGACAAGTACGGTCATGGCAAGGACGGCAAGGACGGCGACAAGTATGGTCATGGCAAGGATGGCTATGGCAAGGACGGCTATGGCAAGGACGGCAAGGACAAGTACGGCCACGGCAAAGACGGCTACAGCAAGGATGGCGACAAGTACGGTCACGGCAAGGACGGCTATGGCAAGGATGGCTATGGCAAGGACCACGACAAGGACGGCAACAAGTACGGCCACGGAAAAGATGGCTACGGCAAGGATGGCGACAAGTACGGTCATGGCAAGGACGGCTATGGCTACGGCCACGGCAAGGACAAGTGCAAGACCTACGAGTGGGACATTGGCCGCTGCGACTGGTGCCCCTACAAGCCCTACCACCCCCGCGATTTGGATGGCCTTGAGGCTCGTGGCGACTACGGCTACGGAAACGGCTACGGCTATGGCCACAAGACTTGCAAGAAGACCTGCCCCGACAACAAGAAGAAGTGCAAGAAGCAGTCCTGGGACTACTCCAAGCCTACCTACGCCGGCGACTTTGAGGAGTCTGTTTGGTGTGAGGGTGGTGATTCTTACAAGGTGAAGGGCAAGATCGCACCTTGCGGCGACTGGGGCAAGTACGGCAGCAAGCAGTGCCTCTTTGTCGAGTACGCCGACTGGGACAAGTGGAGCGACAAGACCGCCTATCTGGGCATCTACACCACCGAGACCGAGGGCCCCAAGTACAAGAAGGATCTCAGTCTCACCAAGGACTACTGCAAGGACAACAAGTGCGTCGTCCCTCTCGACAAGTTCCCCGGATGGCCCAAGCTCTGCGGCAAGAGCGTCTGGATCGGCATCGACGACGACCAGTGCAAGCCCAAGAAGGGTCACGGCTATGGTGGCTATGGCAAGGACGGCAAGGACAAGTACGGCCACGACGACAAGGACAAGTACGGAAAGGACAAGGATGGCAAGGACAAGTACGGCCACGACGACAAGGACAAGTACGGAAAGGACAAGGATGGCAAGGACAAGTATGGCCACGATGATGACAAGTACGGCAAGGACAAGTACGGCAAGGACACCTACGGCAAGGACAAGTATGGCAACAACAACAACTACGGCAACGGCAACAAGGACAAGCGTGGCAACGACGACAAGTATGGTAACAACAACAACTACGGCAACAACTACGGCAACAACAACTACGGTGGCAAGGACGGTAACAAGGACGGCAACAAGTATGGCAACAACAACTACGGTGACAAGGATGGCAACAAGGATGGCAACAACTACGGCAACAACTACGGCAACAACTACGGTAACAACGACGACAACAAAAACTACGGAACCGACCGATATGGTAGCTACGGCCGCAACTACGTCAAGTACATCGAGCTTGACATCACCTGCACCTACCCCAAGAAGTGCGTTGCTTGGTGCTGCTGCGCTTAAGCGACGACTTTGCCGGCCGGGCTCTTGTCTGGAGACCGAGCCGGAGGCTCTCAGGCCAATGCCATGGCAAGTTCTGGGACGCCATGATGATGATGACGAACGGGTAATACACAGCCGTGACGCTCACTGGTTTTTCGCTTCTCTTCTCTATGTAGTCCTGGGACAGCGCGCTCATTTGTCTGTCCAAAAGTTTAAACTATCGGTTTAGGGGGTTGCTTTGGGAATCTTGTGTTTGGGATCTGATAGGTAGTCAATTGACAAAATTGGGTGTGAAACAGTCTTGCCAAATGTGTGATGATGTAGTTGAACTTGAATAGCCGACATCTCTATAAGCTTAATTGATAGGGCTGATGAGAAGATGAGCTTTGAAGAGGAAACTGGGGTATGAGAGTAGACTTTGAGGTCTTTGGGATGAGTTTAGGATCGCTGATCCAGACCAATCCAAATATGGACTTATTAGCTACCTAGCCATAGTCATGCTCTTGGAGTCGTCTGTTAGTCTGCCACTTTTGTTTCCATGGATGACGTTACAATCACCTTGAAGTGAGATGAATGAATTAGGGAATGGGTTGATAAGTCCAGACCGGGGCCCATCTCTTCTATCGCACCCCTGCGGCGCTACATGGTATCACTTGGAGCAATGGCAAGTTCACATTGCAATTGCCGTGATATCTTGAGATCGAGTCCTCCCAACGCAGGGAGGATTAGATTTTTGCCGTTTTTTCTACTCTTCTTCTTTTTGTCTCTTGCTGCAATAGTATCTTCTTCTACAGTTATGGCAATCAGGGGGAATCTATGAACAGGAAACTTGTGTCTGGCGCTTCTGTAATAAGGACACTCATAGTAATGAGATGGATGAACATGACTTGTCCTCGAGGCGACTATGTGATTCCCCATGGCACAACGTGACCCCATACTGGTAGTAGAGCAACCGGATAATCAAGGTACTATCGTTATAATGCCCTCGATATACTGGTAAAGGCGAACTTTACAGCCGTATTGTCGCTCACTGATCCAATTCTAGCCTTTGTCTTACAAACAGTGGCCCTTCTATTCATCTCACTTAGAGAGGCCCAAGGAAGATCGAGGTTCATTTTTATTGTTATTTGAACTGCCAATTGCAACATCTTGATCCCTGCCGTCTTAATGTAGTAATAGCGCACGTGTCCTTTCATCCACCTTGGTACAAACGTCTTTTCACCAGTGGGCCCGTCACCACCTCATCTTGATCTCAAGTATCATCTTCACTTCCACTCCCGTAGCATCATTAATGAGTTCATTTTCCATATCAATATTCTTTATATCGACCATATTTCCAACGAAATGCTGTTGACGGTTCGGTAGACGAGACGTTTGGTGGCGGGGTGACCCCGCATCGCCAAGCTGCAGCATTAGGGCGAGGTGATGATGGCGGCGCCCACAAACAAGATTGGATCCTGGGTAGTGATGATCAGTATTCTGAACAGCTGGAGCAGTCAGTTTGTCCAATATTTGCACACGATGAGGAGTCGATAGAGGGGGACAATGATAAAGCAGGCATCCGTATGGCATCTGCAAAATTTCAACCTATTCTCTGGGATGAGGCGTCAGTCAAGGGCTTGGGTCAGAGCACCAGGGTTCAGTCAGTCAGTCAGCCAATAGAGCGCACACCAATTGTTTTCTGGTACAGCCTGTCAGTATGGAGTAGGGTCAATATTCAGACCCACAGCATGACTTTTGTTCCAAGACACATGAGCCGACTCGTGGCATTGGCTGCCAGACTCGTTGATATGTGCTTGACATGTCGAAAGATGTTGGTTGAGTAGAGAGAAGAATCCTGGTATCATCAAAATAGAAACAAGTCTGGCTCTGGCAGCGCTTCCCATGATAACACAACGCCTGTCCATAAGTACCAGTACCCATGCATAGTTACCCTCAGAGAGGCACAACAGCACATCCACAGCAGTTATTATTATTACGTAGGCGTCAGACAAACCCCACTGCACGCACGCACTGCTTTGCTTTGCTCTTGATTAACCCAGCTCCCAGGACTCGCCCCAGATCTCGTTCAGATTCAGCCCTAGCAGCTCCAGACTCGGATCCAGATTGAAAGGCTGGGTGGAGTCCCCCCCTATCATCCAAGGGGCCTGGTTTGGGTCGATCGGAGCCGAGGGCATCGCCGGCGTAAACGAGAAGGGAGTCACCGACTGGATACCAATATTAGGAAACGCCCTGCCATGGAAGTCAAGCTTCATTACCTTTGGCCGGTCGTGTAGCGGTATGTTGGGTGCCCCCATTGTTGCTGGGCCGCCTGCCACCGCGTTCATCGGTCCTGATACTTGTTCCCCGGACACTGGAGGCTCCTGGTTGGCAAGGAGTCGGTAGTGTAGGTTGACAAACCTCTCTGCTGAGGTCGATTTGGCAACCTCTGGCTCCTTGGTTCCCAGATGTGCTTCAAGGAGTCCCAGTGCCGCACACATGATCGAGTATCCCCACGGTTCATTGTTGCCACATCGAAGGAGTCGGTCCTCCTTCATCGCAATGCACTTCTCAATCAGCTTGAGAGTGTGGTGTGAGTTGATCATGATCATATTGGTCGATCCTCGAGGCTGTAGCATTGTCACGCTGCAGAGGTTGATGGCTGTCGTGAGCGCATCCTCCCGGAGGAAGTTGAGGCTGCGGACCCCTTGCTCATAGAGCTTGTCATGCAAAAGGACAATGTCCCGTGCCGCGTTGTAATAAATAATCTCCGAGTATTGATACTTGGAGTTTTGCTTGCGGAGCTTTAGATATGGTTGATGGAGTGGAATGATATACTGTCGCAGCTGCACATGCAGAAGCGTATATGCAATCAAGGGGTTTTTCTTCCCCTTGGTGTTGTCAATGTTCATGTCCCATGATGGTAGCGCATCGATCTCCTGTGTTAAATCGTTGGTGTATCGAATCACCTGGTCATAGTCGATGTCAGACAATGGGCCTGTCAACAGACGGCTGAGCTCCAGACGGAGCGGTAGACTCTGTCGAGCCAGATGCTGGAAGGAGGAGAAGGTGTACTCCTTGGTTGGCTTCCCAGGTGGGAGAACCGTGGTGCTCTCATCAAAGTCTTCGTCGTCGAGGTTGCGAGGCGCATTGGTATCGTAGTGAAGCTGGCTCACGAGCGTCGGTAGACAATGATCAAACGACGCCTGCATATCAAACTCCTGGACCGTTGCCCAGATTCTCCGACGCATCTCTTGGTGGAAGACGGTGATCTTGGCAGCCATGTGACTTGGCTCCCGATGGAGTCCAACGGCAATTCCGTCCTGGATCAAGGCGCCAGAGCCAGTCCAGAAGCGCTTCTTCTTGATGGTGTTGACCCTCTTGCCCAGATACAAGAGGCAGGCCAATTGATAGTGAATCAGGCGACGATGCTTCTGACTCTGCCTCGATGACCACTCGTCGCAGGCCTTGATCCATCGCTCTGCCCAGTGGCGGGCATTAGACATCATGCCAATGAACTTGAGGTTATCGTGAGTGTGAACACAGCTGGCCACCGCCATCATGGCGAGGATGAGGGCAGTGAAGGCAGCATATCGCTTAGTGGAGCCAGGCTCCCAGTACTCATCGTACTCTTTGCGGAACGTAGGGATGTGAACGATGCGATGGACCTGCTCAAACTGGTCAAGGTAGACATCGATGAGGGCGTCAGACTCCTCCTTGCTCGGCAGCAGAGCCTCCAACTCTGGATCCGACTGCTCAAAGATCATTTCACGATCCTCGCGTCTTCTTTTGCGGTCCTTTCGGTCATGGAGGATGACTGGACGAAGCCATTCATCTGCCGTCTCCTTCATGAAAGGACAGAGGCCTGTCAACTCGACAAAGGCCATACTGGCATTATGGGGACCAAAGTAACGGGTGCGGAAGCCTCTGCCACGGAAGAAGCGAAGCTCCCCCTTATCGGCAGACATGTTGGTGGCCTCGATGGATTCGTGTACTTCGCGAACGGAAGGGTCTGGCTCCCCAGGATGGGCGTCATCCTTTTGGGTCTGGGGCGAGGTGGTTGTGGCAGCGACGGTGCTGCCATCGAAGGAGACGCCAGTGCGGGATATCTGGTTCTTGAGCTGGGCAATCTCAAGCTCGAGGCGTCGGATCCGATCGTGATCCTGGCGGACGAACTCTGGGTCCCGCGGGGACAGGCCGGTAGTTGGATCGACGAAACGGCGTGAGTCGAGCTGGGCAAAGGGCGGGGGTACGCCCGAGGAGGCATTGACTACCTCTCCATTGCGAGACTCGTAGCTACAACGGTCGGGCGTGCCGCTCTTGATGCAACGCTCGCACGGGAAGCCCCGGTCGCACGAGAGCTTGCGACGACGACACTCGAGACAGCTCAGTCGGACTCGCTGCCGCTTCCGGGCGGGCGGCTGGCCGGAGCCGTTGCTGGACCCAGGCTTTCGGTCACCGTCCGAGTCCGGGGTCTCACTTCGGTCTGAGGAAGTCATGGTTCGATCGAGCCCGGAGCCGATGGGGATGGGTTAGAGGCCTCTCAAGATTGCCCAATGCCGGGCGTTGCTGGGACCTTGCGGTTCGGAGTTACGAAGGAGGAGGAATCGCTCGCTGGGCCGACCCGGGGGCATCAGCAAGTCAAAAGGGATTTCTTTATCAATCTGATCTGATAACTTGCGTAGAAAAGTTTTGCTGCCCCATTTGAGGTTGTCAACGCCGAGCGGAGATACGATAGAGGGGGATCCAAGGGTTGGCCATCTGTGGGTTGAAGCTGTGGGGGTGTGATGACTCAGCAGACCGTTAGTGCAAGGGGATACTTTGGGTTGTCAGTTGTCGCACTTCAAAGTTTCCCGCCCAAGATTCTGAGACAGGGCCGTGATTGGCAATGAGCAACAGGCAACCAGAGCACAGTCATTCATGAATTTTCTGCGAATTAATACTACAAAGTTGGCTCTCCAATCGTGAATTTCTTCTTCATGATATTCATCATCAAGCGAAGCGCCAGCTCGGACCTCCGATGGATCGCCGACCGGGACCACTCAACGTTGCCGTTACAAACCACCAACAGCCGAACCCACAGAAGCCGAGCCGCGCTGTGTAAAAGGCAGCTTCCAGAGCCGTTCAAGCGTCCATGTGGAAACGTTGAGCACCTCATCTTTGCTGCGTAAGCAATCCTCGGCTCCTTTGGTCCTCGATCCAGTTGTGTTGCTCAATCCTTTCGCCGATGCCTCACCGAGCACCTGATGAGACGCCAACCTCGGCACATGCGCTTCCGGCGGACCCTTGAGACCGAGTGAGCCTCAAGTTGAGGTCGCAAGTCTGATCGTGTTTCTCATACAATAGCCTCGGGCTCCTCAATTGGCGATACAAGAACCCGAGCACACGGCTCTCACACTCTAACAGCTTCAACCTCGTGCCCACGTGACACCTGCAGCTCCCACTGTTCCTGAGGACCAAAGTTCACTCGCCACACGTTTCAGGTCTCCCCCTCTTGCGTCGACAAGCTGGAAAGCTAACGCGGGATGATGTGGCACCGGATGGACCCTGGGAAGCCAGGCTGACTCTGACTCGCAAGTGGCGGTCTAAGGGATCCAGAAGAAGTCTTCTGGAAGATTTCTCAGATCGAAGCTAACATCAATCGCCTTCTAATTATAACCCTGGCAAAGAGTCTGTGTGCTTGGTGATCATCTGGCAAAGTTGCCATGCTCTAATCTAACTGCCCCGAGAAGCCTCTATTCCCAGCCCAAACTCTGTCCAACCCTCCAGCTTGCGGGGAGAAATTTTCCACGGGCTGGATCATGCGCTGCTGCATCGCCAAAGGAGCCCGCGGTTTCACCTGAAGCATGCAACTGCTCTCGTACGACGCTGCCCCAGTTTTGGCCTGGTCAAAGCTCCAGTGTGAGCTCAATTCTTGGTGCAGAGAGCTTCAACAGACTTCTTTATTCCAGCTCTGAGTGGCTACAGCTCGGTGAGGTTGCATACTCCCTGGTTTAGGGCCAACCCATGCGTCGCACAGGGAGGGAATAGGACTTGAGGGTGCATATGGCAAAGTTCTTGGTTTGCTGACTTGTGCATAAGCTGGGCGCCCTCAATGCGGCGATAGGGGGGTTGCATCTTAATGTGCCCAAGGACCTGATGAAAGTCCATCGGTCAAGCCGTGGATCTTGATGGACTCAGTCCTCAGACCGGGGCAACCGAGATGAATGTTACCACAGTCGCTATTCTGAGAAGCAATTTAAGCATCCATGCTATTAAGACTGAGCCGCATGATGGAATTTGCGTCTGTTCGGCTGGTCTGTGTAAGAGCACGTCCGCGATTCTCAGGCGATCCTCAATGCTAAACCTCTGCAATGCCGATAACTACAGGGGTTTCCCATGGCAGTTATAGCTCCCAGAGCTAGTGTTAGTTCTCGTTACAGTTGCATGCAGATGCCATGCCTGCACTACACGTGTAGGGCCCCCCTTTGTCCATTGTCGATCCGGGGGTTTTATAGATGCGGCCAGGCACGAAGAGATTTATGGTTCTGAGTTGATGCCTCTGCGCAAAAGAGATTTTTGTCGTGACTTTGCCTGCTAGTAATCTGCCTCAATGCTAGTCAACGGGTATGAAGCTCGCGTCCTGGGCAATTTGCTCGCCGTTGCTCATCGCTGGAGTATGCGCCAATGGGTTTGAGTCAACCGGCGGGCTACCAAGCTGTGCTGTGAGTGCTTTGTCTCTGACATTTTTGCCCTGCTGACAGTGATAGTCAAAATGCCTTGAGTCGTCGTATGGCGACTTATCTAGCGGGACTGGGATAAATGCCACTGCTCTTTGCAATGGAGGCAGCCCAAACCGCGAAGTCGATACTTGCATTTCTCTCGAATGCTCTGGTATGGAACGATTGAGTATGACTGCTATTCAACGACGATCTCGTACCTCGAATCTAACAACGACCAGGATTCGCAAATGTTCGAGGCCGGATGTGTATTGATGAACCCGGCTCCGAGCGAAACGACCACTACGTTCTACTCGCAGCAGAAACCCCAGCATGGCTGAGCCCTTGGCTACGAGTGTTTTCGAGCTGGGCAACCTGCAGCAGACTCTCCTTGGATGACCATGTCATGGTGATTTGTGGGGTAAGATTGGACATCGAGAGAGTGAGGATCAAGTCTGACAATATTTCAAGCTTCTCTACACAGTCTTTGCCACTTTGGTTCACTTAGGTATGATGTATGGTTTTTTTGGCAATGGACTGGGCATGCTAATATCGCCTAGCTTGGTTTGTGACGGCCGATTTGACTACTTGGGATACCGCTGTGCAAAATGTCACAGACGGACTCAAGGTACGTGTGATTAATAATGGCTAATCTTTTCCACCTTTTCTAACGTCATGGTTAGATCGTCTACATTGCCGAAGTCTTCGAACTTGCCTGTCTATGCCTATCGAGACTGGCGGTTCTCCTCGTGTGCCTCCGCATCTTCCCTCGCAGCCGACACCAAATTATATCCTACACGGCCATGGCGTTTATCGCCATTTTCACAATCGTTTTTATTTTCTTGCGTATATTCCAATGTTCACCAATCGACTTTCCATGGAACGGCTGGACGCAAAGTCCTGAAAACGGCCAATGTTTCAACCAACAGGTTCTCTCACATGTGGCAGCTGGTTTCGACATTGCATTTAATGCCGCTCTTTTTGTCGGGGTGCTTCTTTCAGTTTGTCGACTTTCAACGGGGATTGGACCGAGGTTGATAGTCACGGGCATGCTCGCACTCTCAGTGTTTGCATTGGCAGTCTCGTGCTTTCGTCTGTGGCAGATGGTCGACTTTGCCGCCAAGATGAAACCAGTGTGGGACTATCGCGACCGAATTATCTGGATGGATGTTGAAGTTTCTTCCTTGGTCATTGTCGCATGCCTCCCAAATATTTGGCCTTCGCTCACGAGCGTGGATTCGCCTAGCGACAGAGAATGGCGGGAGAGTCGCCTAGAGTCGAGCCACCCTCCATCAAGTCGAGCCTTTTCAAGTCGGCCTCCATCCAGTCGACCCATATCCAGCATTCGACCTATATCCAGCGCCCGACCCGAGACAGGAAAGACAAATTCGACCGAGACTCTCCGAGTCAAACTAAAAACTTCGATAACAAAGTTACGACAGATGAGCTCGTTCAGGAATCTAATCGAAAAACGGAGCAAGAAGCAGGCACAGTCCCATCTACGACTAGGAGACAAGATCCGAGGAAACGTACAAACAGAAATTCAAGGAGGACAGAGATTCTCCATGATTTCTCAGGTGGGAGAGAGAATTGGCATCCGTGTCAAGACAAGAACGACGACGCAGGTTGCGGTGAATAAATGGGATGCGGAAAAGGGACATGTTCAAGAAACGAGCGAGGGTTAACGAGTCATGATGAATTAGAAGCTTTTATTGCAAGCGAATTGCACACGATAGTACCAGAACCGAATAAATGTTTAGTTATGATCAAGATTTGTGTGTCCAGTTGGTGTTGGTGTTTGTAAGACGGTTGGTATCTGTGTATCATGTTGGTTACCTCTTACACGGCCACACACCTCGACAAGCAAAATAAACCCAATTGGCATTCAAATTGCATACCAAGTGAATTCTAACTGATCTTGACCTTGGGGTAAAATAACCCATCAATTTATCCATCTCCGATCCCGGCTCCGAGATGAAATGCAGGGGGCTCCACTTTCAACCTCACTCGGTCAAAGTCGCGCTCACAATCACAAGCAAAAGGCCCACCAACCACTTCTCAACACCAAACGCCCCAATTGAAACACACCCACCAAATACCGCCCCCAAGGCACCTACAACATCCTCAAAAATGGCCTCTGCTGATGATGCCCGCAAGAAGCGCATCGTGTCGCACATGAACCAGGACCACACGCGCGAGATCTCCTACTACCTGCGTCACTACGCTCACCTATCCGCCGGCGCCGCTTCGTCCCCGACCTTGCGGGACGTCGATCTCAATGGCATGACTATTCGCTCAAAGGACGGGAGGGACCACTTTATCCCGTTCACGCCGCCGCTCAAGGGCTGGGGAGAGGCCAAGGACCGCATCATCGAGATGGCGGTTGAGGCCCGCGAGGCGCTGGGCCTCAGCGACGTGGTCATTGAAGGCTACAGGCCACCCGAGGGTTTCGGAATTATAGTTACCGGATCTGTAATCTTTTACTTCTTCTGCGCCGCCACCCTCCCCTGGGTGCAGCCTGGCACCGACGTCTGGAGGCTGCTGGAGACGGGGTTCCCGGGAGGACCTACGTTCTACAGCTGGCTCGTCAACGCCATCTTCTGGCCGGTCGTCGGGATCCACGTGGTCGAGTGTTACTTTTTCGACAGGAAGCTGCAGAGGCACGGCGTGGAGAGGTTGTCTGGACAGTGGTGGTTGTGGCTGTCCAACTGCTTCGTTGAGGGGTTCCCGTCGTTCAAGCGGGTGGATGGGATCGTGGCCCGGAAGCAGCAGGAGAAGAACGGCAAGAAGCAGTAAATCTCATGGTTCATGCTTGAGATTGATGAGGCAGTTTGTGTGGGATTGACCTTGGGTTGACGTGATACACAACTTGTGTCTTGACAGCCTCGACTCTTTGTACAACCAAGCCATGGCTGAATTGACAACTGCCGGACAATGCGGGCTAGACTTGGGGCTCGTATCATTCAAAAAGTGTAACTTGATCACAACTGATCTTGACCTCAATTGGCAGCGGCTGACTGCAGTTCTCCGTGTGACTGCCCTGCCTATCCTCGCCTCAAGATGATTCGTCGAGGCCCGCGGGGGTGATGATCGCCTTGGGCAAACCACTTGATAGCAAAATGGGTCGATCAGTAGTTTGCGAACCATCATCATGTACATCGACGCCTTGTTCCCGCGATGCAATATGCAATCCATCCGCCTTACAATGCAGGCCGGATGACCTGGAAGGTCCAAACAGGTATAGCCTTGTTTACCATCACGTTCATCGTGACTCTTTAATTCGTTGCGTCTGCTGCATGAACAAGTAAGTCGTACATCTATTATCTCTCGCGCAGAAGCATCCACTCACACGCGCGTGTTTATATGGCTTGTCCCTCGACATCGCAGATGTGCCCTTCTCTCTTCCCCGCGGTCGGCGAACATGGCAGCCGTCATCGCGGAGTACGCATTTGCGGGTTTTACCAACATCTCTTGACAATTATTAAGTGGCAAGTCGGGCCATAGTGAGTACATATATATAGTTCTTTATCTTGTTACTCTCAATGTTTAAACTCTGGCCAACTTTCTATTCTCTACTTCTCAAGGCGTCTCATCATTCTCATTAAAAAGTGCAAAGGCTAAAACATGCACCAGAAACGACCTCGTAGCTCACGAGAATGCCCTCGTTGAGAGACAAAGCCACACGATATTCCTCGAACCGTCACCATCGAGACACCTTCTTCTACCGCTCCGCCCATTCCAAGTTACAACACCTCATCCCCGGCTTCCTGAGGTTCAAGCCGTCCCTCGACAAATCAACTATAGACCGTCGTCTGGGCAGCCGGCGATCGGATATGCCTCAGGCTTCGGAAGAGAAAGTCTTTGTCACTCGAAACAAGCCATCTCGCTCATCAACTGAACACACTGTATCTCATTCACATACTGTATGTCTTACTTCAACGGCTATTGTCCAACTCTGACCATGTAGAACCAATCTATTGGCACATCACGAAAGTCCCGGTCTAAGAAGGACCTGGAGCGCGGTCAGGGCCGTCAAGGTTCTCCTGCCTCCCCGTGAGTAGCCCATATCATCTCATGTATACACATCCTCACACATTCCAGAAGCGGCCAAGTCAACTCGTCCCCTCAAGGACACCGCAACCACCTCGCAGACGAGCGCGCAAAGCCCCCCAACGTGCCTCTGTCGCCAGATGGTGGACGGCGAGCCGCCGCTTCCTCAGACGCCGAGCCCACTACGAAGCTGTCGGCTGCCTATCTAGACCACTGCATCAACCAAGAGCTGTCCCGCCGCAAGCAGATCATCGTCGACAGTTTAATGGCTGCTATCTCGGGATGCTATAAACGAAAGCTGGACGCACTCGAGGAAGGGTGCGATCCTGAACAGGGATCACACCCTTCATCGAGTTCCGTTCAGGGCTTCAAGTCCACGTCCCGCTCGTCGGCTGCTGGCCAGAAGAGGTCCAGCCGACATGGTAGCAGGGACGAGAGCGACAACAGTGAGGATGATGACAGTTTCAGAAAGAAGAAGGATAAGAAGAGGGCAAGGATCGAAAAGGACGACAACAAGCCGCGCTTCGCATGTCCCTATCACCAGTACGACCCCAAGACGTTTGGGGCGAAGCGCACGTGCTGTGGTCCTGGATGGACAGAGCTGCCTCGGGTAAAGTAAGTGAGCCCAAAATTCACACAGACAGGTTACTAATTATGTCTAGGGAACATCTTGAGCGTGCCCATAGTCTTCCCAAGTCCCAGTGCAACAGATGCCTTCGTCGGTTCAAGAAGGACGAGGAGCTCAAGAAGCACCAACGAGAGACTACACCGTGCCCAGTCAAGGACCAAAGCAAGATCCCTCGAGATCTCGCAGATGGATATGACGACGAGCAGGCCAAGAAGCTCAAGGCAAGAACCCGAAAGTCTCCAGAGGAAAAGTGGAAGGAGTGGTATGGTATCTTATTCAACTTGTCCCCTGATGACCCTAGTATCCCGTCGCCTTGTAAGTCATGAGCAGCCCCTGACACGCCTCACAAGATACTAACCAACTCCAGACCACGACACTTCCCTGTCTACAGCCAAAGCTTCCACCATCAACCGGGACAACATCCCCGAGTACCGCGAGTGGTGGAAGAAGGTCGAGCCCCTCATCCACGACCACGTAACCAGGGCGGTCGAGAAGGCCCTCATACACTACGAGCCACAAGTCAAGGACGACGTTATGGAGAAGCTACAGGATCTCCCGCATCAAGTCGCTAGCCATATACCTCTCCCGGGCATGACCTCGGAAGAAACTTCCAACCTGGCGGGGGAGGCGGGCTTCCTCGACTTCCTCGACGACATCTGCGACATGGGATATGAAGACATGGTTGGAGGCGTTGATGGTGGCACGAGCTTCACCAACGACGCCTCTGGTATGTTTGAATCTTCATATTCGTCTGACTGCTCGGATCCGTACCAGGCTGGGACCAGCTCTGCCACTTCGGTCGAGGACGACTACCAGAGTTTTGATGCTAAAACTGGCATGGCTCCCGAGTCGTTTTACTTGAGCTATCCAGCAAACAACCTTTGCTAACTTCATCTTGTCGTTTTCTGATTATCTTTACATTGATTTAGTGTCACTCTTTTCTCTCACGCAATTTCCTTCCTGTTGATGCTCGCTCCTTTGAGAAGCAGCCTTTTCTTTGTTTCATATACGTTCTCATGTACCCTCGTCAAGAGATCTCAGCTTTGGCTACCAATATCTCTTGACGAAAAACGACTGTATAACTAGACCTCTCGAGACTCTTCGAGTATGGTCTGTGTACGAAAAAAGTGTGTTTGTTTAGCAGTATGTACTGCAACTCATGCCCGACTGTCATTTACACGAGATTTTCCTATGTTTGAATAATCAACTAGAATGGTTCTACCTACGCTAGGATATATGAAGATACGTTTACATATTATGTTTCAGCCCAAAGCATCCGTGATAGCCATGTGTTAACTACCTCCAGGGGTGAATATTTATCACACTGCTCCTACTCAGCGTAGCTACCTACCTATCCTTGGGTAATCATGAAAATTGCATTGTATAACCATTGTAGATCAACATTATATGGTCCAAGATAATATAGAGTATCACAAAACCCTTGTACATTAGGTTATCAAGGTCCTTTTTAAACTGGACGCTATCTCCGTGGGTGAAGAGATAAGAACGACGGTACATCAAATAGGCAAGTCAGTTTATCAAATGTCTACCTCTATATCGATCCAATTAATCTACCGTCATGTTTGTTTACATTCACCCACTGTGCGCGCTGACACGTCCCATTCTGCCTGTGGTCGGCCTCCCGCATCTTGTGGGGAAAGGTCCTCGTCATTGAATGCCTACAGTTGCATTTTCAACCCAACCAACAAGACCTTGTCAATCGGGACTGAAAAGGCGCGAGTTTCTTTCTCTTCTTCTCTTTCCGTTCTCTTTCTACTTTCATCATAACTACTGCTTGAGCTGCCCCCAAAATGATCAAGATCAACCCCGTTATAGTACATATCCTTGTAAGTCGACAACAGCTCTGAATGGCTACATCAATAGACTCACCATATCTTGCAGCTCAGCCTCGTGCTGCTTGGAATCGCCATGTGAGTGTTTCCACTCTCCGTTGCAAGGCTTCAACTAATTGTCCCTCAGCGGCGTCCACATCCACGCCTCATCCTTATCCCTCCCCATCTCGCCCGCTGTCTCCGTCCTTACCATCCTCCTCCCCGTTTCCGGCTTTCTAATCAACATGTTCTACTCTCGCCACGGTCCGATTTTGTCTTCCTCCTCCAATCGAGTCCCCAAGCTCGCCCCCTTGATCGTCCAAGTCCTTCAAGGCCTCGCAACAACCATCCTCGCGACCATCCTCTTCGAGACGATCCTGCCTTCCTCCACTTTGGACTGCATGCTCGAAACACAGTGGTTGCACATGTTTCGCTCCCACGACGCTCACGGAATACAAAGTATTCAAGATGCGTACGACTGCTGTGGACTAAACACGGTTAAGGATCGGGCCTATCCGTTTCCCCCAGGGGATGCGGACAGATGCGTCAAGAGGTATGAGCGGGATGTCGCTTGCAAAGGACCATGGAGGGGAGCACTTCAGAAGACTTCAGGCATGGACTTGATTGTTGTGCTAGCGGCCGGTCTTATACAGGTAAGTAATACCAGAAGATGGCATAGACAAGTCGTTAACAGTAGGACAAGATAATCTGTCTCATACTTGTCAAGGATGGCATGGGCTCATGGAATTCCTGGCCCAAGTATCATCGAGGTCAGACAGAAGACCACCATGAGACCCGTCGCTCTCTATTGCCGGGGCCAGAGAGATCCATCGTGGAAGAAGAAGAGACTCCATCAGAGCGGCCAAACAAGGGGAAAGGGGCACAGGGGTATGGAAGCCTAACTGAGAATGGCTCTGGTTCACGAGTTGTGCCATCGGGTCTCCCAGAGCACAACAACTGGTCTGACTGAGGATAAAGACATGTCAGCCAAATGGCAGGTTACTAGATACCGACGTTGTGTGTAGTCAAGTGCTTGATTGGGTATGTAACTCCAGATGCGCCACGCGCGCCCATCTCTAATATCTACATCACCTTCCAGCCTCCTTGCCCAACTTTTCCAGGGCAGCCTCATACTCCTCCACCTTCTCCTCACCCATCTCTTCAATCCTCGTTCTCTCCATCTTTTGAGCTCTCCTGACACCTGCACCCTTAGCAATCTTGCCCCAGAACCAACCACTCTCATCATCGCCCACCAGTGTCCATGCGCATCCGGACCTTCCAGCTCGAGCTGTACGACCAACTCGGTGGACATAACCAGCAACGCTCGGCGGCAGATCGTAGTTGATGACGTGGTCGAGGTTGGGAAGATCGATACCTCGGGCAACGAGATCGGAAGCGATGAGAAGTCGGATAGGAGAGGATGGTGTCATGAAAGAGCGCAAAGTCTTGCGACGGATGTGTGTAGGTGTCGTAGATGTGAGTGTGCCAATATGCGAGGCCAGCGAAGGGTCGAGCAGCGCCAACAGTCGTGATAGACGAAGCGCCGACTCGTTGGACTTGGTAAAGATGAGAGAGACAGGAATATGAGACTTGAGCGAGCGACCTGATGACCGTTTCGACTTGGGCTCAGATTCTGAATCCGAGTCAGAGTCGGAATCGGAGCTTGTGTCTGAGGTTGCGTCAGAGTCAGAGTCAGAATCAGAAGAATCAGAGTCTGAGCTAGAGTCCGAGCTCGAGCTGGTATCAGACTCTTCAGCTTCATCAGGCTTAGCAGCGTCTTCATCCTTGTTCGGGCTGGCCATGAGCATATCCTGGCTTCGGAGCAGCTCAAGCAAGTAAAGCGGCTTGAGATTCGTGTCGTGAACTCTTATAGCGTGCTCCTTCAGGAGTACAGGCAGAGAATGCTCGGCGATCTGAACATCGCCATCGCTCTCCAGGACGATCAGTCGCGGCCGTCGCAGACCCAGCTGGTTAAGCAGGCTCAGATCCCTGGTAAGAGTAGCACTGAGAATGACCTTGCGAACACCCGAAAAGTCCATGTCTGGAAAGTCCCGGGCACTGAACTTGCTGACACGGAACTTATCCATGGCGAGGTCCAGCCAGCCCTGGAAGCTTTGCGCAAGAAGCTTGTCAGCCTCATCAACCACCAACCATCGAACGTAGTCGAGGCTGAAGCCAGGAGTCTGTTCCATGTGCTCTACCAATCGTCCAGGAGTGCAGATTAGAACGTCCACCTTTGAGGGAAAGTCCACAACGTAGCCGTCCATGCTACTCAACCGAGGATCGGCTTCGTCATCGTCAAGGTCATCGAGAGCAGAGATACCAGCCTTTTGTTTCCTTTGCTCGCTCTCCTCTTGTAGCTTCTTGTATGTGTCAGGGTCATACCGAACCTCTCGATCCATCAAAGACTCCTGCTCATGCTTGAGTGACTGAGATCCAATCGAGATGCCCACTCTGACCCTCTTCCGGTCTCCACCTTCAAATGCCCTGGCGCAGAGTTCAAAAGCCTCTTGGGCTTGCTTCACCAGTTCACGCGTAGGGAGAACCACCAGAGCCCGGAGCCTTGTCACAGCGCCTTGGCTGATATCTCGTACGACAGGTAGCGCGTATGCAAGGGTCTTTCCAGAACCTGTGGCAGCAGAGATGAGGACGTCACCTGGCCGTTGCTTGCTTGTTGGGAGTAGGAGAGGAATTGCTGCCGTCTGCACTGCAAAAGCATCCTTGAAGCCCTTCTCCTCTAGGACACGAGCTGCCTTGGGCAGAATGCCGAGATCTGCAAAGGGCGTGCGTGTATCTTGTGAGACACGAATTGGCTCCGCCAACCAAGGTGGAAGAGTCTCGTAACTTGGCTTGGAGGTTGTGATGGAGATAGGTTCGGGCTGAGGTAGAGGTTCCAGGCCATGGAGCTCTCCTTGATCTGATTCCTCCTCGACGTCCTGTACCGTCTCGCTGGCGAACCTCAACGACTTTTCCAACCGCTCAAGCACCGCCTTATGTCTCTTAGTGTCCTCCTCGGCTGCTTCTCCCTCTGTCGGTTCAGGCTCCTTGTGTTTCTTCTTCTTCTCCCGCTTCCTCTCCTTCTTTTCTTCGCTTGCCTTCACAGTCTCAACCGGTTCGGGAACTTCCTCAGCCGCCTCGGGACCTGTAGCATCGACCATGGATACATCTTCGTTGTCGTCGTTCACTTCAGGCTTCTCCTCTTCAGCTTGTTCCGGTTCTTGTTTCTTCTCCCTCTTTTTGTCTTTCTTTTCCTTTTTCTCCTTCTTTTCCTTCTTCTTCCTCTCATTCTTGTCCTTCTCAGAGTCCTCCTCGACTGTCTGACTCTCCTCCTGGACCTCACTTATCTCCTTGGATGTCTCTTTCTCAACCTCTTGTGGTTCGGCCTTGTCTTTGGGGGCTTCTGGCTCCTCATCGTCGTCCTTTGTAGCCCCGGTCCTTCTCTTGCCTCTTCTAACCTTCTTCTTCTTCTTGGGTTCTTCTTCTTCGTCCTTCTTCGCCGTCTCTACTTCGGTCTTGGACTTTTTGCTGTCAGGCTGCGGAGAGCTCTGAGCCTCCTCTGTAGATTCCCATTTCCGCTTCGGCTTCTGCGGTGTCGGCTCGTCATCAAAGTATTGGACTTGTGGCACCTCGACGGGCTTTGGCGCAGGCGCAGGCTTTGCGCCAGGGACGTATCGTGAGTAGTTGAAGCCGTCGCTCGTGATGGAAGGTTTTGCCGGCGCAGCGGGCGCTGGTGCCGCATTCGAAGAGCTTCCGCCCTTTGAGGGAGGGACGTATCTGGCATACATGATTTCTAGGTCAATTCCTCTCCAAGACCATAGAAATCTGTATACAGAATCGTTGGTGGAGGGGCCTTGGACTTATTCCTTCCCAAAATTTTGGGTGGATCAAGCATCTTATCGCGATTCTGCCGCCTCTGACCGCTAAATTTCTACGCGGTCTAGCTTGGCATGGTCCACTCAGGAAACACCACCCCTGCAGCATCGCCATGTCTTACACGTGGAATGAGAGCAGGAGACAAGCATGAGATGAGTCCATGATCACGACAGCGCAGCAAAACACCATCAATTGAGTCCTATCGGCTGAAACACCTCAGCAAGTGCTGAGTAAGGGCTCATTTAGACATCTTCAGGGGCCCAGCTCTGCTGGAACCCCCCTAACCGCCGCCATCATGACACGCCGCACATACAACATCGCTATGGTTAGCGACTTCTTCTTCCCCCAGCCTGGAGGCATCGAGTCACACATCTACCAACTCGCCACAAAGCTCGTCGACCGCGGCCACAAGGTCATTGTCATAACTCATGCCTACGACGACCGCAAGGGCGTCCGCTATCTCACCAACGGCGTCAAGGTCTACCACGTGCCCTTCCTCGAGATCTATCGCCACGCCACCTTTCCCACCGTCTTCTCCTTCTTTCCCATCTTCAGAAACATTTGCATCCGAGAACGCATCGAGATTGTTCATGGCCATGGCAGTCTCAGCAGTCTTTGCCACGAGGCCATCCTCCACGCCCGCACCATGGGCTTGCGCACTGCCTTTACTGATCACTCGCTGTTTGGCTTCGCCGACGCTGGAACCATTCTCACCAACAAACTCCTCAAGTTTACACTGAGTGATGTTGATCATAGTATCTGCGTGAGCCATACATGGTGAGACTTAAAGCAATGCCATGCCAGAACTCTTCTAACATCATCGCAGCAAGGAAAACACTGTGCTTCGGGCATCACTTGACCCCCTGATGGTCTCAGTCATACCCAACGCTGTCGTGGCAGAAAACTTCCGTCCCAAGGATACTCCAGCTTCTCCCTCACCTCAGAGCACAACGTTTGGCTCTGAAGCCCCAGTCTACCCTCCTCCCCAACGAATAGGACCCCGCGACATTATCACCATTGTCGTCATCTCACGTCTTTTCTACAACAAGGGAACTGACCTCCTTATCGCCTCTATCCCTCGTGTGCTCGAGAATCATCCCAACACACGCTTCATCATTGCCGGTTCTGGTCCCAAGGCCATTGATCTCGAGCAGATGATCGAGACAAACGTTCTTCAGGATCGCGTCGAGATGCTCGGTCCCATCCGCCACGAGGAGGTCCGCGATGTCATGGTCCGTGGTCACATCTACCTCCATCCATCTCTCACCGAAGCCTTTGGTACCGTCATTGTCGAGGCAGCCAGCTGCGGGCTGTACGTCGTGTGCACCCAGGTTGGTGGTATTCCCGAGGTGCTTCCCTCCCACATGACAACATTTGCCAAGCCAGAGGAAGACGATATCGTGCTTGCTACCGGAAAGGCCATCACCGCCATCCGCGCGGGTAAGATTCGCACGGAAAAGTTCCATGACCAGGTCAAGAAGATGTACTCGTGGCAAAATGTTGCCCTCCGCACTGAGCGTGTCTACGACGGCATCTCGGGCACTATCCCTGAAGACGAGTTCTACGGCATCGATACCTCTGGCTACGGCAGTCGGATTCGCAACTTTGCTCTCATCGATCGTCTGAAACGCTACTATGGCTGCGGTATATGGGCCGGCAAGCTATTCTGCTTGTGCTGTGTCGTCGACTACCTATTCTTCCTCTTCCTCGAATGGTGGTTCCCCAGAGACAATATCGATATTTGCCCTGACTGGCCTCGCAAGCAACCAGCTGAGGATGGCGCCGGCTCAAAAAAGGGCTTGCATAGTAATCGGTCGAGCACATCTCAAGGCGCCCCTAAACTTTAATGAGCCTTTATATCTTGACTCTACTACATACTTTAGCTCAAAGACGGTGGACCCTTGTAAGAACCTGGGTAATGACGGCGTTGGGAGTTTCGGGAGACTTCACAGACACAAATAGACAGCAAAGGCGCGTTTGAAGGGAATAGTAATTGTTGCATAGCATACACGCATCAGTCGATGGGATGCTTGAGTGGTGGGTAATTAACAATGAGCTAGCTCAGTATTCTAGACGCTGTACACAATCAAAAAAGTACAAGCTGCGCTTCACTCTGCAGCGCACAAAGCCAACATCCAAAGTCGTTGTGACCTCGGAGCGGTGAAGCTTCACTCAACCCCTGGTTCCAATTCGACGTCTCTTAACCGTCCCCGTCTCACGTTCACCTGGCTCGTCATCATCATCACCCGTCTCCTCGGCGGGTGTGGCGACACTTGCAGGACGGTTGGTAGAAGGCGGTGGCGCGCTGCGCTCCTTTTCTGCGCTCCGTAGCTCGCCCAGGAGCTTCTCGACCTCAACGAACATGCTGCGGGTGTTCTTCACCACGCCGTTCTCGTCGAGGCGATAGCCTACCACCTCCTCTTCCTCGTCCTGAGACCGTTTCATAAACGCTGATCCAGGGCCACGGTCTGGGTCGGGGTTGTACATGATGGCATTGCAGAACATGTGGACAAGCTCACGTTCAAGCTGGGCGCTGTTGATGATGCCCTTAGGAGGGACGAGCTCATCAGAGAGCGGCAGCCACACGTGCGCTGTGCCAGGGTCGCCACCTGGTAAGCCCGCGGCTGCCTGGACCGCTGCTTTATTACCATGCTTGATAGCAGAGCGGATGGACGTTATATCTTGTGGCTGCAGCACAATTTGGTGATAGTTGGGCGCGTCCTTCTCCCGAAGGGCGGTTGCAAACATGTTGGCATCACGGTGACTGGAGATCTGGTCCAAAGCCGACGAGGAAACCTTGGTGAAACCACGAGTCCACAGAACCTGCGTCGTCGCCGGCGCAGGATCCGAAGGTGTATCCTGTCGCTTTCGCTTCTGCAGTCGCGACGACACGCTGCTCGGGGTCACAATCAGGGGTCGACCGGGAACACTCTCGTCTGCCGTGGTATCACCAGTGTCCTCTGTAGGCCGAGGTGTCGCATCCTCATCCTTAATCTTGGGCGCCGACTCAGAGGGTTGTGTCGTGTGATCATCCGTATGAGACATGACAGACTGACTACGTCTGGATCGAGTCAAGGACGGAGTAGCACTAATCCCGCGACTCTTGGGTGCCGCTCGAGCCGATCGTCCTCGAATAGACTTGGGGACATTGGGCTCCACCTTTGGTACCGACTTGGGCGCCTGTCGCTTGGGTCTTGGTGTTGAGCCAGCAGAGCTGGGCAAGGCTGCTGGCTTTTGAGGAGGGCTAACTGGCTCGTACGCGGGACTTTGGGGTTCCCCACTAAGGGGACGTGGAGTGGAAGGTGTCGATTGTGAGGCCCATCTAGTTCCAAAACCGTGTGTGAGATGTGTTGGTGTAGCTGAAATTGGGGTATGTGGTGTAGAAGGTGTTCCAAGCCGCTTGACAGGTGTATTGACGGCTTGGCGGATAATATGTTCAGGAATCGCAGGTCGTGGGGGTTGAGCAACATAAGGAGAAGTATAAGCCTTGTTATCCGCTTTCGATGCCAGAGGTGCGGGAGAACCAGATGGGGAGGGGTGTTGTGCCTGTTGAGGTACATATCCTGGTGGCCATCTTTGTTGTGGTGGAGCAATAGGGCCAGTACTTCCTGCAGAAGGAGTAGGAGAGGCTGACGCAATTTGACGAGGGACCTGCTGTGCTTGTCCTTGTGGCGGTTGAATAGGGCGGCTTGGGTGCGGCACAGGCGTGGTTGACGCTGGTCGAGCTTGAGGGGCTTGAACATTGGTTTCGCCACTTGGTCGTGGAGGCGCTGGCTGCAAAGGAGGTGCCAGTTGGCCCGCATGCTGAGGAGGCACAAGGACCGGTTTGTGAGAAGCCGGTCGCTGCGGCTGCTGCTGTTGGTGTTGCTGTGGTCGTGGCGGCTGTGGTTGGTGAGGGACCGGGGTATGCTGAGCGTGTTGAGCCTGCTGAGTCTGTTGAACAGGCAGAGCTTGCTGAGCACGTTGTGCCGGCGAAGGGTGTTGAGCCTGTTGGGGAGTGGCATGCTGTGGTAGAGAGGGCTGCGGGTGCTGGGGAGTTTGGGGAGTTTGAGGGGGATTTGGTCGTTGCGGATGCTGCGGTTTCGCATGCTGGGCCTGCTGAGCCTGTTGCTGGGCCTGTTGCTGCGGCTGGTGCTGAGCTTGCTGAACCTGGGGCGGATGTTGAGCAGCTGCCTGTGGTCGAGGCTGGTGTTGAGCGTGTTGCGGTGTCTGGGGGCGAGGTTGAGCAGCAGTTTGAGGGGAAAACTGAGCATTCTGCTGAGGGTACCAATGCTGTTGCTGTTGCTGTTGCGGGTGTTGTACGTGCTGCTGTGGTTGATGCTGCACCCCTGGAGGAACCGTCGGTCCTTGTGCAGGAGGCTGATATTGTCGTTGTGGAGTCGAATGAGCTGCTTGAGGAGGCTGATATGGCTTCTCCCACTTGAGGGGAGCCGCTACCGGCGTCACAGTCTGAGGAGTTACATTGGCATCCTTTGGCTTGATTCCAACCTCGGGTCGTGGAGTAAGTGCCTGCTTTGGAGGGTGCGCTTGTGGTGGTTGCAACGGTCGAGGACCAGTTTGAGGAACACCTGCGGGAGGTTGAAGAACAGAACCACTCCCATTAGGAGGCTTTGGAGATGCCGTAGGTCGGACTGGCGGCGTTCCAGAGGGGAGATGACTCGGCGGAGCAACAGTTGGTGGCGCAACGTGAGAAACTGGAGGCTTTGGTGGGATAACGGGTGTATGCGGTGTAGGTCCCCTCCGCACAGCTGCCGGTGTCGTCGAGTTCGGGGTTGGAGTCGGTGATGCAGCCGGTCCATTAGGCGCGAGGACAGGCTTCGCATCCCGCGAGGCGAGCACCGGTGTTCCATTCTGACTTGCGGCCCTTGCGCGTCGCTCTCTCTCAGTCCGCTCGAGCAACTGAATCTCGCCGCGAACATTCTCGAACCGCCGCTCATCCTCGCGGATCTGCTTGACGATGCCTTCGCGGTATCGCGCGTAGAGTGTGTCGACAAGCGCGGGTATTTTTTCGACATTTTCGTAGACCTCCTTAAGCGTCGGCAGCGGTGGTGTCCCCAACTTCCTCTTCCTTGACCCTGGTGATCCATCTGCTGTCGCATCCCCACGCTCCGCCTCGGTCCTCAGCTCCTCCCTTAGCAGCAGCAGGAACAGCTGATGCAGCGCATCCGGTTGCAGTCGCGTGGGATCGTATGTAGGATCATCCTTGATGAGCGAGTTGCTAATCAGAGACTCCGAGATGCGCGCGAAGGCCCCAGTGTCGACTCCATTGGTCACCACTGACTGGAATAGCAACAGCGACTCGAGGGGGGTGTAGGCGGCCGGTTGATTCATGCCCCGCGGTCCACCTCGCCAGCTATCCAGGGGGCCTTCACGTCTCGCAAGAAGATGAACCGGCGCCACGGTCACGGTCTATGGTTGGTGGGTTGTCCAGTTAGGCCTCGTCGCGACAAAGGAAAAACACGGCTACGTCATGGCTGGGGGAGACGGGACGCTATCAAAACACGTACAGAGGCAACCTTAGTCAATGACTCCAAAACCGTCAATGCCGACCGTGAGGCCTTTCATCTGGCGTGATGCAGATGCAGGTTGGGGGTTATCTGGAGCCTCCTCTTGCGAAACGCGCTCGGCCGTCCGACTGTCGTGTGGTAATTTTTTTGCCTCGGGATCGCGATCGACTGGCCTGATGTCACGTGATTGAGTTGGCCGGAAATGTTGGATGAGCTGTTTTGGGGAGAGTCGATGAGATGCAGGGAGGAAAATCTGGGCTGAGGTCCAGAGCCGCCAGCTGCGCTAAGGCGTGTCCAATCACGTGATACCCCTGACGACCAACTCGCTACTGCCAACCGCGCCAAGCGTGAGCTTTGACTTGACGAGTAGCAAGTCCGTCTGACTCGCTCTCTTACAGGTGTATCACTTCACATTTTAACAACATTAAATGTCATGAACAGAAATCAGTCAACAATAAACGCCGATCCCGGCTGTAATGATAGATTGCATCCTAATAGTGCTTGCTATCAGTTATCAACAAGACTCCAGACCCAGTGGTATCATGATGGAACTCGGCAAGCGGAGTACGCTCCACGCTTAACCTTGTTCGTTGGCCGCCCTTTCCCGCAAATCTATCAACCATAAACGCCGTTGCCGTCTTGACCCGGGTAAGAAATGAAAATGAACAAACAAAAAAAAGTCCCGTAATAACACATGAGACCAAAATATACTATGGCGAGAGGGAACTTGAATCCCCATCTGCGCTTGGCTGGCCTTCAGAATCAGGACTTTCTCCGTCCCTCTCTGTTAGGTTCCTTTCTGTTAGGTCCCTGGGCAGATAGTTAAGGCGCAGCTTTTCATCTAATAATGTCACCAGCCTCTCCGAGTATTGGTCGAGTAAGCCACTCAAGACCGTCTCGTTCATCGCCTTGCTCCGAATGGCCCGATCACCAAGCGCAGCCGCTGTCAATCGCAGCTCCTGATCCAGTTCGGTCAGGTTGTCTTGACTGATGGGTTCCGAGGAAGCAAGTTTCTTGCGGTATGTTCGCAACTGACGACAGGTCTGTTCTGTCGCCATATTCAATGATCCAAAACCAGACCGTAGATTGGAGGATGATGTCTTCTTGCGAGCAGTTGTCCCCAACGCCGGGAGTGATGGCCGCCGAGTGACCTTTGCTCTGGGACTAACTGGAGGGCTGACCCGGCTGTCTCCTGAAGGTCGTCGTGAGGGCGTATCTTCCACAGCTGTGCTTCCAGGACTCGTTGGGAAGGTGTTTGTCGGCGTCCTTGTCACACTCGCAGCCAGATTGAATCGAGAAGTCCGTCGCTGGAGCGTCCGTGGTGGTGATCTTCGACCTGATGCTGTCGAAGGGCGCTGAAACTCGGCCAGTTCAGCTTTTGACAATACTCTCCGAAGTGGCGGCCGTCCAGAAACAATATCCTTAGCCGGCGATGGATCCCTACTCGTCGAACCGGGGACTGGATCGTTCAGATCCAACAACCAAATCATCATGGTCCCGTCCGAGCCAACACTCACTACCTTGCGGCTTCCATCTTCATCCTCAACCAAGCAAACTCCGTTGATTGCTTCCGTGTGTCCCCATTCGCGGTCCAAGAAACTGCCCGTTTGGGCGTCGTATAACCTGATGGACTTGTCCGTGTTGGATGTCCCTAATAGAAAATCCTGGTCTTTGGGTGGCCATTGGCCAAAGGAGAGCGAGTCGAGAACAGCAGATTCCCCCCTGCCCTCGTCTGTGCACTTGAAACAAGAAATCTTGCGACCCGTGTTGAGGTCGTATTGGCAAATGGATCGATCCAAAAGCGAAACAAACACAGTCCTTTGGCCGGGGCCCAGGACCATGGAACTGGGAGAAGCTCTTAGTGAAATAACCCTAGAAGGAATGGCGGCGATAGCATCTGGATCGCCTTCTTTTGTAATAATGTCGTATATTTGCAACGTCCGGTCAAAGGAGCAAGTCAACACCTTGTCATCAGACGGGATGAGGACTTGGACGACCTTGGCAGCAAATTCCAGTGTTTGGAAGTGCTCGATAGAGCCATCCACTGTCCGGTGGAAAAGTTGCGTCGTGCGGTCCCTACCGCAAGAAGCCATGAGGAACTTTGAGCCGGTGTCGTAAACGCTCACGCAACGGCAGTCGGCCGTGTGAGCCTTAATGTCGAGTATGGAGTCCTTTGTCGCAATGTCGGTGACGCGCAAGACACCAAGTCGGTCTGCTGAGACGAGCAGCTTGCCATCACTCGTTGTGCGAGCGCACGTTAGTTGGTTGATGGGTCCCACCAAGTCATTTTCCGACTCGGTGATCTCAATCGGGACGTCAACACAGGCCTTGACTTGGCCTTCCAGTGTCCAGAAAGTAACATTCCCTGTGACTGTCCAAGTCAGGAACGATGCGTCCAGATAATTCGGCTTCTGTAGCATCTGAATGCCCGTAACTGGTTGTCCATGGCCAGGAATAGGGACGCTGGCTACAGCTTGGGCATCCTTGCCTGGAACATGATCATAGTTCCAGATGTCGATACAATGCCGTGAATCGATAGTCACGAGCTTGTCCGCCAGAAATCCCAGCGCGACGTGCCCTGTGGAAGGCGTTGTCGTCTCGCGGATACATGCTGATGCGGGCTTGCCGTCCAAGACAGCCTGAGCATCCAGCACGGCAAAATGGCCGTTTTTGCCTCCGATGTAAGCAAGATTGCCTCGGATGGCAATCGAGGCGATAGAAAAGTCCAGACCAAGGACTTTTTGCAACCTCATCTGCCTGTCGTCGTCGTCCAGAATGCACACATCGCCCGTTTCAGAGCAAAGGATAAGGCCGGAGTCTTTGACAACAGCAGCGCAAGTAAAGGTAGTTTCCAGGAGAGACCCCAGCAAGATATTACGCCCTGGTAGGGTTCTCTGGGAGGGAGGAGTCGACGCCGGTGGCTGGTCGTTCAAGAATTTTTGCTTCGTAGGAGAAATGGCTGGCCCATCATCAGGCTTCCACATCTTCACGTGGCGGACTCCAAGCGTAATGAGATAGTTGCCCATCCAGACCATGTCTTTGACATAGGATGTGCACCTGTTCTGTTTGAAGAGCCTGGCCGCACCCGTGCGAGGGTCGACCTTCCAAACATAGATAAATCCATCGTTGGCGGCACCAAGGGATGCCAAGTACTGAGTGTCTGAGGACCATGCTACGGCTGTGACGCCAAAAGCATGCTCACTAATAGAGATGAGGGGGGTATCCGATGAAGTATCGTGTAGGCTAAAAATCAGGACACGAGGAGCGTATCCAGTCTCGCCAACAGCCAAATATTTACCATCTCGGCTCAGCGCGAGACATGTAGCAGCTTTGATTCGTTCACGACTGGTCCATGTGTTGCTTCCGGGGGATTCGTTCCAGTCAGTGGAGGTATGAGGCGAGTTTCGAAAGTTCGGTGCAACACGGCCACGGCTGTCGTTGGCTTTGGGAGTTCCTGTCGGTGTTGAAGGTGTATTCTGAAATGTTGCTACTGAGTACAAGGGTACAGCAGTTGGTCGAGCTCGGTAAAAGCGTTGGGTGTGATTCTCGCCATTAATATCCACCACAACAACAGCGCCGCCGGCGATATAAGCGAACGAGGAGGAGAGTGTGTCGAAGCCCGTGGGCGAGGAGCAAGTAGTGCCGATAACACGCTTCAAGGAGAGCTTGGAGGAGTCATTCAAGGTGGTGCGACCGCGCATGGGTGACCTGGAGGACCGAGTTGGGCGAGCTAAGAAGGGAGAGTTGGAGGGAGTGAACTTGAAGCGGCCGTGGGAGGGAGTCGCCGCCATATCGCCGCCATTGACACTTGGGAGAAGATACTGGAGGAGAGAGTATTGTCGAGAGGGTCGAGAAAGGTCAGACGAAGCAAGACAGAACCATTGAAAAGTGGTGTCAGTTCAGAGGCGAAGATCTAGGCAAAGAAAGAGCAGAGAGCAGGTGTTTTCTCTAGCATCGGCCGAGAAACAAAACTAGCCAGACAGAAACAAGCCGGTTGCCCCAAGAGAAATCAAATCGGGATGATGCTTGCAGAAGTGGATGACGGGCGGTGTAAGTCGGGGAGCTGCTGCGGACCTACACGGGCCGATGGGGGAGGAGAAGAAAGATGAAAGAGAGGTCGAATCTGCAAAGCTTAAAGGCTGTGGGGGGTGGAAAGCGGTTAGCTACTGCACACAGAGGGGCTGGAAGTGGGAAGAAAAAAAAGAAAGGAGTCATGCGCACAGTGACTTTTGACAAGCAAGTGATCAAATGAGCGACAATTGAAGCGAGTGACGATGGTTCGAAAGGCGTGAATGAAGGTGGTTGAGAAGAGAAGGAAAGGAAGGTTTGAGTCCGGCCTGCTGGATGGAATGTTGAAATGATGGTTCTTGCCGTCCACGAAACCTTGGGTTCCTGCCTGCCTTCCCTCCCAGGGCCCGAGGCCAAGGTCCTTCCCAAGGGAAAGGAGCCCCGACCACCGGCCGGGGTTTGTTTTGGTGGGTCCGTTGGCCGGGGACGCCTGCAAGCGGGAAGCACGGGCCAGCAGAGCCTGACGTTTCTCGCCTGGCGGCTTGCCCGCCCTCCGGTCAGCTTCACGTCTCGACCCTCTTGACCAGTGGCCTGAGAGCTGACCCTTGCCCTTGACTCTGGAATCCCGGCTTTTAGCGCTCCCGTTAGTGGCTGTCACCTCGAATCACTTCCGGCAAGGACGGTGGTGAAAGATTGCCTCGCCTTGGGAATTGGGTACAGAGTCTTCGTGTTGGTGATCATGATAAGGGGCCCTGGATGGGCAATCGACAGGGGGAGCTCCTTTGACAGCTGAGGTATTGGTATTCCTGGGTTTCAGGGCTCAGCTTCGAGGTTCAGCCTGCATCCTCTCAGCAGCGCCTTTCACATATCTCCTCTCCGTTGTCGAATCAACAGCCACACTACTCATGCAGCCTCTCATCATTGTGCTGCGGTTGGCGGATCCCGCTCATCATCACCAACAACAACATCAACAAAGAACCTCATCCCACCCAGTCCAAAAGCCTCGTTCGTCGCACCAAGTCAATCAAAGAAGCAAATCTTGCCCGAGGCTTCGACGCCACATGAGTCCTTTCCTCGAATAGAAAAGCTGTCTATTATCCGCCAATCCATGCCTTGTCGCCAACCTTTGACCCTGGCACATTGCGAAATGAGGTCTCTCCCACCGCCCGTCGGTTCGTTATCACCATACCTGCCATCTCAGCCATTTTGCGCCTCTCGCTATTGTACCTATTAAACGTGATTGTCTCGCTCCTCATCCAAGGGTCCCGGCACGGTGGCTGTTGGTGGCAGACCAGCCGATCCCACCAAAACCCCGGCTCTTGAACCAGCCGATCAGTCCCAATCCCAATCCCAATCCCCTTTTTTTTTTCAAGGCTTTGACAATTAGCTTCAGGCCGCGTCCCTTTGTCAACTGTCAGCTGTCTCATCTGCCGCGTATGCTTTCTTATCCGTGTCTGAGGTCCGTGTCAGTGTCCATTCCCACTCTACCGGTCTTGGCCATGGTCGCATGAAACATTTCCGGTTCACTTCTTATACTTCAGTCACATATCCTCATGCTCATGCTAATAGCTCGTGCTTCCATAGACCCAGAATGGTCTTTTATTCTGACTATACCCCATTGTATATGTTCTGTTAATCCCCAGCATGTCCATCTTCAGGAGCTCCTCCTCCCTCGCTATTCTGTGTAAACAGCCAACCAACATCCATCCCATAAGTATGGTTAATATCCAACAGCACAAGCACAGTTTTGCCCGTCAATCCAACTCCATCATACTACAAGACCCTCTTCTGAAGCCTCATCTCGTTCAAGCCGCTCGAGTCCTGTCCCAACTGCGCCGTAGACGCGCAGGGGTACCGCAATTTCAAAACTCTCACATATCAGATTCTCCACGGCCACAAGTACTGTGCCACCCTTCTCATCTTGAGAGATCTGTTCCAACAGTGGGTGAGGCGCCAGTCGCTCAACGCTGTCGGAGGAATCATTCCCCTGCGATGGCACCACAAATTCGATGCGAATCTTCCAATCCAGACTCACTCCGCTTGTCACAAACTCCGGAGTAGCTGTTATCGGAATTGTCGGATTAAATGTGACGCGGCGTGAGTACATTGTTGCC
Organism: Fusarium vanettenii 77-13-4; assembly: GCF_000151355.1. Taxonomy (NCBI): domain Eukaryota; kingdom Fungi; phylum Ascomycota; class Sordariomycetes; order Hypocreales; family Nectriaceae; genus Fusarium; species Fusarium vanettenii. Next base: position 2,807,727 of record NW_003315881.1, read on the forward strand.
TCAGATGATGATGAGTGTACCTTTCGTGTCACTCGGTGAATGCTCGACTCGGATCGTATCGCCAAAGACGCGTCTACCTTCTCTGATGTTTCGAGCGTAGTGTGTACCGCATAACATGGGATATCGGCATCTGTGAAATCAATCGCCATGGTAACAACTTCTCCCAGTCGGTATGCCGGCCTTGTAAGCATAACAACACCAACTCGTTGTCCGTTGCGGGCGATCTCAAATCGGTTGGGGCTCTGTTGTCCCCCGGACGTCATGTTGCTTCTCATAATCGCCAAATGAATTGCCTCTTGGGCAGTGCCCGCGTCCTCAAATACTGACGGTCGTCTCGAGTTTCCTCCGCCTGTTGGTGAGAGAAGGATACTACCACTTTCATCTCGGGGCCTGTGCACCAGGTCGTCCACGTAGAGGAGGAAATCGTTCAACGAAGATTGCCGTCCTTGCACTCCGTTCGTCTTTGCTCCTTTGCCAGTGCTCGATGGGCTCTTAACCTGAGCCTGGTCTCTGAGCAAGATATAGGGATTCATGAGATCGTGTCCCAAGATCTCACCGTGGCTGTTCACACTTCCAAGGACTCGGAAAGGAACCTCGACGGATTTGACCTGTTGTTCCTTGGATCCTCCTGCCCTCTGAGTTCCGATAACTAGACTGTAGGAAATCTTGACTGCCTTTCCTCGGTGAGTTGGAGGAAGTCCCTTGGGTAATCGGAACGAATACTCAAATACCCGGCTTTCTCCGGGTGCCAGTTGCAAATCAACAAAAAGAATAGACTGTGGTGTCGTAAGGAGAGGTACTGATTTCGAGTTGGCCACTCCACGCATCTCCTTGATGGTGCTGAGCTCTCCGCCACCCAAAAAGTCGCCCAAGGAGCTGCTGAGTCTGCTCCATCCAAAACCTCCCAGGAGGCCACTATCACGTTTGGACTCGAGGCCAACAACACCTCCCCCTTGACCGACAATGGCCTTCTTCTTGACCTGGTCGAAGGGGCTGAGGCTGATCAGCGATCCGTCCAGTGTGAACGAGCCTTGTAATTGGGCGTATCCCATCATCAAAGACTCTGGTGCTCTTGATTGCGGCAATGGCATACCGAGACTTCTTCGAAGAGGTCGCGCGTGCCCCCGTACTGGCGGCTGTGTCACATATTCCGACACGAGGGTTTCCGACGAGTTGTTGCTGACGGAGTAAAATTCTCCACTGCTTCTTGGTGTTCCTCCCAAGATGCCGCTGCTTGCCAGAATCCGGGCAGCGGGAGCAGGCTGTTCATTGATCGTTGGAACGCCATCCTTAGTGCGCACGGCCAGGCCATTGAACTCGGCTGCACCATTTCTAGGGCTAAGCATGCTCTCGTTTGTTGTTCTTGATAGGCTTGGTGGTACCTCCGCGGTTGGCGACGGCGCTGCAGGGAAGTGGAATTCCGGTACTGGGTTCGGTGATGGTCTCGGAGAGGCCCTCGGTGATCTTCGGCCGATAAGAGCTGGTGTATTAGGAGCTGTAGGTGGTCTAGACATTCGGCCAAATCGATCGGGTGGTGGATATGAAGCATGGAATAAAGGTGAGCTAGAGAAACGAGGAGAGAATGATGCTGGCAGTCCAAAAGTTAGCTGATGGCCATAAACTCGAGTAACGCTACCTACCAGAATGAGGCCCAGGCGAGGGATGGCTCTGGGCCCGAGGGATAATCTGTAAACTAGAGGCACGGCCGTGACCGCGATGAGGCCGTTGAGGTCGCGTCGGGACTTCATTTCGTTGGAGATGGTCCTCAACAGTACTTGTTGATCCAATCGAGACAATCGAGATCGAGCGCTTGTGGGAGTGTCCCGGCTGGCGATCGGTTGTGCTCGCAGAAGACGGCCATTGTACCGAGCCCGACCGACTATGAGTCTGCGACGACGGCACACTCAAAGACAAAGCAGAGCGACGATGGCCTCTGCCCGAGGATGCCGACGGCGGCGGGGTCAAGCCATGGTTGGACTTGGGCCTCCCAAGCAAAGGAGAGGCCAGTCGACTCCGTTCCGACTGCGGCGGCGGCTGCTTGGGCTGACCCGGACCTGGCGCGACATTCTTAAAGGTGATGGTACATTTGACTTCCTCGCCGGCGAAGACAGTCTGGTCGTGCCAGCGGATAAAGACGCGGATGTTGCTCGGTCCGTCTGGCGCCATTGCGAGAGAGGAGAGGACAGGACAGCCTCCTCAGCGATGAGCGCGTAGTTGGAGACGGCTATGCGGAGGCAGGTGCAGCATTTCCGCACGAGGGCATTGTCGGGATCGAGGCGACGGCGCGGGAGACGCGAGATGATCGATTAAATGGATGCGATAGCAGGAGCTGCTGAGGAGTTGAGCGAGATGCAACGTCATGAGGGTTTCGGTGAAAGGAGACGGAGGAGGTTCACGCTTGGGCGGGCTTGGCAGGGAGCCCCGGAGCTACTTGCACCAATCGCTGCAGGTACATGCGTGGAGCGCAACCCCTGCCCGAGCCAAAGGGTACGTACATGTGATCGCAAGCGGGAGGCCCGACTTTAACGTATAGACTCAAGGTGATGAGAGTTTCCCACTGCATCGAGATCAAATTGTTATGGCCATCATGTGCCAATCGAAGTTTTAATAAAATTTCCATTTCGAGGTAGTAATTTAGAAACAATTTTGGCTTTAAAAACGTGTCTTCATCCATCATCGCCGAGCTCTTTGTTCCATCCTCAAATATTCCCTGTTCACAACGTCCTAACCTAGACACGACCATGTTCAGAGCATTCAGACACACCCGCCTCGTCCTCGCATCATGTAGGTCACGAGCAAGATGCTGCACAGCGCATCACAGAGCCCTTAAGACCGGAGTACCACTTCGGACTTTAAAACGCCGCTCCCACCTTACCGGCAAGGCGAAAGTCGAGGAGATGGTCAAGCAGTTTCGTCAGGCACTGGTAGACCATGAGAAGGAGAAATGGGATGCGCTGCCATGGTACAGGAAGTATGTAAGCAATCCAGGCTAGATGTTGGACAATACTATTGGTGTTTGCGTCAGTGAGGGTTGGCAATGGAACGTAGTCGCCGGCCAACAAATCCAACCAGCCTTATATCAACCGTCAGATACGATACAAGCAATGCTAATGACAACAATAGAGTACTCGAATGGCTTAAATAGCCTACACATCTACATCGAACAGATTTCTCCTCATTCAATCTCCCATTCCCTACTCCCATGGGCTTTGGTGTCAGTTGCAACTGGGTAGGTAGTCAAGCATTACCTCCATTGTTTGACTAACCTGGAATAACACGAGATGCTGCCAGGGCCAGATGCCAGCAATATCTCGTTGCAAGTAGAGATTAGAACCCCGACTACGTTCATAGTGTTAAATTAAACGCCACTCAATAATGAAAAACATTAACTTGTTGGTTCTGAAGCTCGCACTACAAATCGAGATGCTTTCAACGTGTTCATCATAGTGGTTGACTGCCGATACGCCGTCAAGTCCCTTTTCCCACAACGCCATGTGTTTTCCACAAAGTGATTCCGACTGCCACAGTCAGACATTTAATCCGTATTCCATACGCCATCACCATCGCCAAATCACACAGATGAAAAGACACAAAACCTCATGCTTTGCCTCAATCGTCCTCGGTGAGGTCAAAGGCCTCTCTCCCGTCATCCAGTTTGACCACCTTGAGAGGCCGGACCACTCGTGGCACAGATTCAGCCTCCCTCTTGACGCGTCCGGGCTCAGTCTTGACCTGGCCTTCAAGTTAGCAACATGGTGAGAATATACTGCGTTGGGTCGAATCCTTTGGCATGGGAGCAGCTCGCTAGACGGTGTGGGCGGTAGCTTACTTGGAGGTCACGCAATCTTTCCCTAGCTAGACGCCGAATTTCGTCCTCGGAGAGGTTCGAGAGGTTAGCTCCAACCGGAGACGATGCGGCTAGAGCCTGTGTTTCTGGTGTCGGAGACCGTGGGATAATCGTTTCCCGCTGAAGGGCTTCTGTATCTCGGATCAGTCACCCCCCTTCCACTACCCCTTGGTGAAGTCACTCCCGTACCGTGGGATCGATAATAGAAGAAGATTGTTCCAAGCTCCTCGACCTGAGTAATCTGGGTGCCGTTTCGATTGGTGGGTTTGGTGCTGGCTGTCAGGCTGCGGTTCGTCAGCGACGTGTTTCAAGCGATACCATCTCAGGTAAGAGACATACGTCCCCCGATGGCTAAGCTCTCTGCCTTTCAATGCCTTTTCCGGGATCTCTCGCTCTTGGTCTTGGAGGCCATTGGTTGGAGTGAGAGTGACAGTCTCGCCGGTTATTCCTGCCGTCAAAGCCACCTCGATGATCCCCAGGCTTCCAACACGCTCTACCTCACTGGCCATATCTTGACTAGCCACAGTCTCGCCTGGTGTCCGTTGTTAGCTTATGGATTGTTGCTTTAAGCGGATAAGCAAAACTTCATACTTGTGACGACTGTAGAAAACGTGAAGTTTTTGAAAACAGGCTCTCCACCATCTTGATCCGCGTGACAGAGTGTATCACTGGCTTCTATGGTCTTGGTCGCTAGTCCAGCGAAATCTCCCCCTCGGACGAACTTGTGCCTCATCCAAGTTTCATCAATGTAGACATGCATCGAGAGAGCGTTGCTGTTTTGAGGGAAATGGAAGCTGGAATTCACTGTCATTTCGACACTGAACTCCGCGCCAGTTTTTGCCTCGATGTAGCAGTGGGTAGAAGGAAGCTCTGTGTCAGCATCATTGACGGGGGCCTGATCGCTTGCGACTTCATGTTCTGTCGCAATCTCTCCGGCGACCCTGACATTCACCGATACATGGGATACTCCAGGGAGGACGGCCATGGTGAGGAGTTCGGATCGAGCGCGCGTGCGCGAGGGCGGCGTGCGATGCGATTAATGGATAAATGATTGTTGTGGGTTGAAAATGAAAGTGCACGGGAACTTGAGGCAACATCCTGCATGATTCACAGCCTGAGCATATTTGTGCTGCACTGACTTTTAGGTTGGCAGTGCCTCATCACTGGCAGCTCAGCGGCTATTCGCAGATACTGTCTGCAATGCCATTGGCTGAAGAGACATCCCAGCAAATCAAACCGTTGAATAGGTAGAAAATTACCAAAAGCCAATCCAAATAATCTTCTGCCTTTGGCTGAAGGACTGCTGCCAGTGTCCGAAAGAACCAGTAGTGCCTGCCTACCTCGGAGCGTTAGGTGCATGTCACCTGATCGCCTCCCAACGGCTGGCGTCAAACAGCCTGGGTGCTCCAAGCTCTCTGAGTGTTTGCTAGGCTTCACCAAAAGCCGAGCAAGTTCTGTTTGCTCTTGGAAATGTCGGACCATTTTCAGGGGTCCAACTCGGGTATCTTCAAGAGAATACTCGACAGGTCTGTAGGAGTCATGGAGCATGGAGGGCCAGATATACCATAGAAGACAAACAAGTCAGTAATTTGGCTCCTTAGAGAGGAAACATCACAGATCTGAATCTTTCTGAATCTCTCTCGCAAATCTAAATCTCTGTGAGCAAGATTCAGAGTAGTAGCAGTTTCTCGGCGGCATCCGCGTTAGAAACCGCGCAGAGTCTGAGCTCGATAGCATGGGGTCTGATGGTCTGAGAGTCTGGGGAGGATGAAAGAAAGTCTGGGGAGTGAATCTGGGGCGAGATTCCGGGGATGGCCGTGCCCTGGGTTAAGGGTTGAGGGTCTGGGGTGAGAATCTGGGGGATAGGGGGGCCATCGTAAGTTCCGAAGATTGCCGTCACGATTCGGAGGGAAAGCAGTCAGACATCAGTCCATTTCGAGAGGCATTTTGACCAGGAGGGAAAGCAGGGGCCACTAAGCCACGAATGGGCCGGTGCGGATGAGCGATGGACACGGGGCGTCGAGTGGTCAGTCCATGTGGCAGCCGCAACGAGCCAGCCAACGTGTCGTGTCTGTCGTGTCTGTCGTGACGCTCGTAGCAACGGAAGTCTGGGGTCAGATCTGCCTATCTGGACCCGGTACGTGCGTGCCTATCCTCACGCCCACGTTGGTTGGTCCCTGACCCGACGGCCAGTCCCCTGATGTCGGGGATGAGGAGAAAGACTGCGGCCCCCGGATGTGGGGTTATGCAATCGAGGCGTACGCAGAATGTACGGATGAGAGTGATCTAGCGGGGTAGAAGCATGGAGTCGCGGACCCGTAGATGCTGCTGCTGCTGCTGGAGATGGATGGGGATGGAGGGCATGGCATGGCATGTATGTTTAAGGGTTAGCTCTCAGTCAGATTGGGGCTGAAAGAGGACTGTATCTAGGTCACCAATCCCAACAAATTGCGGCTCTACAACAACTTCCATATCACCGTTCAGCCACTGACTTGATGCGGAGCATGCGGAAGTGATGATGTGTTTTTGTGTTTGCGGCTCTCGAAGAAGGGGGATCCCATGTTGTTGGAGATGTCCCAGCCGTTGGTGTTGACAGAAACGAGATGGATCCTGGGGAGAAGCCGCTAAGCCTCGACTCATTGACCAAGGACGATGAAATCCGGAGGAAGCATGGACCAAATTGAGCCTCGATGGACGTGGGAGGCAGTCGTTGATTGACTGGAAGTTGTTGTGTAGGTGGTGGTGGAAGCGCTGGGGAGCGGGGGGAGGCAGGCAGGTACGTATCGAGTGGAGCCCGCCCCCGCCGTCCCCGGCGAGACGGAGACGGAGACGCAGCGGAGCCGCAATCGCCCACAGCGAGTCTGCGGGTCCGCGAACAAGCTTCACTCACACTCGCACTCACACTCTCAGAGTGAGAAGAGACCTTGTCGGCCTAGAGGAAGCTGGGCAGAAAGTCACGGGGCCTGCAGAAACCGCCCCAGACTAGACAGGATTGGGAGCGCTTTCACGGACAAGGGAGGGCTAGGATGAACGGCTCTTTGTCTTGAACCCCAGGAATTGGAGACTGATCAAATCTAGCCAGTCATGGCATGGCAAAAGGCGCTTGGCTTGTCGCTCATCATCAGGCCCCTTCCATTTTTTTTCTCGGGCGGTGCGGGGTTAATGCTCGCTCCCCTTTACGCCGAGGGAGAAGAGAGGAGCCCCCATTCCGTCCCCCAGCAACCAGAAAGACAAAGATCTTTTTTTGCTGAACCGCTCCCTTTTCCAGCGAGTGGATGATTGCTATCTAGTGGGGCGCTCTAGAAGGAGACGGAAAAAATGTCTTGTTCGGGTGAGGAACACGCGAAGAGGACCACTGTTCTTGTGCATCTCGGTGCGTGTGGTTGTAGTAGAATGACGGTCTGTTCACTCACTAACTAACAAGCAAGCGATGGACGGACTGGTTTGGAAACACGACGTCAAGGTGGGGTGGATGGCGCTAGAAGGAAAGGACCACGGCAGAGCGCAACTTTCAGACCTTGATCAACAAACACATGCCACGCTCGTCGGTCGGTAGGTACATAGGTTAAATTGCTGGTCTTACACGCGCCGCGGCGGTTGCGGCTTGCTCCAAGGGAAGGGGGCGTGCAACAACTGAAGAGTAGATGATGGGGGGCACACGAGGCACGAGATGGAATCGTCTACGCTCGAGGGGGTTCAAGCTGCGGCCATTTTAGGCAATGGTCGGCTGATCTGCCCCAGGTTACAGGAGTCAAAGCGGTGCGTAGCCATGCGGGAGCCATGCGGGATGGGGAAAGATGGGCTTGGGGAGATGAGGGATATGGATGGAAGGAACATGCAGATACCGTACGTCTTGGTCTACTCGCCTTCAGTCCGAGCAGAATGTTGCGGTTGCAGTGCGGCTCAGGACAGGACAAGGTCAGACGAGTTGACGGTGATATTCTCACTAGCTACAGCTCGTCTGCGTGAATACCTACGTTTACCAGGTTCATACTGGATTGGATGTCTGGATGTCCGGAAATCTGGACATTGATGTGCGGATTCAATGCCCCAACATGGCTTCGTTTCAACTGCGGCGCCTGGTCGACACACATCCATGTAGGTACCTAGGTTGGATCGGCTCCGGGGCTCTGCATGCACTGATTTGTCAGGGTCGGGCACAATTACAATTCAGGGCGCAGGGAAACGGGAGAGAGGAATCTACAGTAGAGAAAGACACACTCCACCAGATCCTCTCACTTCTGACACATGGTTTGATCTGAGCTTTGACATGACACGCACACACCCGCTGTCTCCTCTGTCCGAGTCGAGTCGAGTCGAGCCGAGTTGAGGGCGGTATTGCTCGGGGCGGGTCCCCCATCTTGCTCCGTCTCCTGGCCCCGGCTTGATTGGCCACCGGTTGCGGGGAAGCTTGATGGTCCTCGGTGGCGGCATGCCTGGTCCTGTTCAGGGCCGGCTCTTGTGATTCGCGGAGCCGTTCCTTGCTGTCATCCACTTTGGCGGGGGAGGGAGATGAAGAAGCAGTGATGTCCAAGACAGGCAGACAGGAAGAATATCCAGGGCCATCAATGCAACAGAGAGCGGCATGTGTTGGGTAACCAAAGGAGTGAATGGCATGGAACAAGTCATCAGCCTGCACTGGCTGAGTTTGAGTTTACCATGGCTGGCATACACACCAAACATGGTACCCTTGCTCACCTAAAGCGTATCTGCGGCTCATGTCTGAGATACTGGGAAGCTGGGGTTCCGGTGGAGGTTCCGGCGGAGGGGAGATACAGCAGAAGAGAGAGAAAGAAAAGAATGCCCTTGAGCCGCTCTTGGTGTGCTGCCGTTCACTAAACCACCTGTACCAAGTCGGAGGCGCAACGTAATTCTCCTCTTACTGTATCCCGACTACTACAGCAACCAGCTGTGCAACCCGCAGCTCGCAGCCCACCACCGCCACTACTGTACTCCGCAAAGGTCCTCCGGCCGCTCCATCATGGCTAACTAAGCTACGGGGGCGAACGGGTACCGCTCTCGACGCCGCCGCACGCCGCAAAGAGGCCGGTACTCCGTACCCCGTAGCCAAAACCCCTGTCACGCCGAGGAACCTCGAGAGAGGCGAGGCTGTTGCGGGGAAAGGTTGGCGTCACTCTGTGGCCAAAATCTTGCACCCCCTCTCTTTTGCGGATGCCACACTACACCCGCACCCCCCTCCTCTCTCTCTGTCCCCTCCCCCATCCCAAACTCCCATCGAGCACCGAAAACCCCGCGTCGAGCTCAAAGATAAATACTCCCGTCCTCGTCTTCGATAATTCTCTTTTCTTCATTCCAGATCATCCTCTCTCATCCTCTCCTACAATCACCTCGACTCCTCCCAAGATACCCAATACCCTCTTCCTTTCTATACACATCAGTCACAATGGCTCCTCTCACCACCGAGCTCACCACCCCCATCACTGGTACCTACCAGCAGCCCATCGGCCTCTTCATCGACGGCAAGTGGGTTGAGGGTGTCGACAAGAAGAAGTTCGAGGTCATCAACCCCTCCACCGAGGAGACTATCACCTCCATCTGCGAGGGTACCGAGAAGGATATCGACCTGGCCGTCGCCGCTGCCCGCAAGGCTTTCGAGGGCGAGTGGAAGAAGATCACTCCCCAGCAGCGAGGTAACCTCCTCCTCAAGCTCGCCGACCTCGCCGAGAAGAACCTCGACCTCCTCGCTGCCGTCGAGTCCCTCGACAACGGCAAGTCCATCACCAACGCCCGTGGCGATGTCGGTGCCGTCGTCGGCTGCCTCCGCTACTATGGTGGTTGGGCCGATAAGATCGAGGGCAAGACCATCGATATTGCCCCCGACATGTTCCACTACACCCGCTCTGAGCCCGTGAGTTCTTCCCCAAACCTTCCCCAGGTTTCAGCCTCATCCATGTGCCGGCACTAACAAGCTCCCCACAGATTGGTGTCTGCGGTCAGATCATCCCCTGGAACTTCCCTCTTCTCATGCTGGCATGGAAGATTGGCCCTGCCCTGGCTACCGGTAACACCATTGTCATGAAGACTGCTGAGCAGACTCCTCTCTCCGCCCTTGTTTTCACCCAGTTCGTCGAGCAGGCTGGTTTCCCTGCTGGTGTCTTCAACCTCGTCTCCGGCTACGGCAAGACCGCTGGTGCCGCTCTCTCCGCCCACATGGACGTTGACAAGATTGCCTTCACTGGTTCCACTGTCATCGGCCGAACCATCATGAAGGCTGCTGCCTCTTCCAACCTCAAGAAGGTCACCCTCGAGCTTGGTGGCAAGTCCCCCAACATCGTCTTCGAGGATGCCGACATCGACGAGGCCATCAACTGGGTCAACTTCGGTATCTACTACAACCACGGACAGTGCTGCTGCGCCGGTACCCGTATCTACGTCCAGGAGGCCATCTACGACAAGTTCCTTGCCGCCTTCAAGAAGCGAGCTGAGGAGAACAAGGTCGGCGACCCCTTCAACGAGGAGACCTTCCAGGGCCCCCAGGTTTCTCAGCTCCAGTACGACCGTATCATGAGCTACATCCAGTCCGGCAAGGAAGAGGGTGCTACCGTCCTCACCGGTGGTGAGCGCCACGGTGACAAGGGTTACTTCATCAAGCCTACTATCTTCTCCGATGTCCGCCCCGACATGAAGATCATGCAGGAGGAGATCTTCGGCCCCGTCTGCGCCATCTCCAAGTTCAAGGACGAGGAGGAGGTCATCAACCTGGCCCACGACACCGCCTACGGTCTGGCTGCTGCCGTCCACACCAAGAACATCAACACTGCCATCCGAGTGTCCAACAGCCTCAAGGCCGGTACCGTCTGGGTCAACTGTAAGTTACACCACCCCGACAGATGGAAACAAGCTGAACTAACCGCTCCAATTCGCGCAGGCTACAACATGCTACACCATCAGCTTCCTTTCGGAGGTTACAAAGAGAGTGGTATCGGCCGGGAGCTTGGTGAGGCTGCTCTGGCGAACTACACCCAGAACAAGTCTGTCGGTATCAAGCTGTACTAAGTTGAAAACAAAGCGAAATGGGCACTATGGAAGGATACTGGAGCGGCGTTGTGACAGCATGATCAATATGCATATGATTCCACGTTAGTTTTGTGAATTGAACAAGAAATATCAATGAATTCATTCAATCTGTTCATCTGGTGATGTTCTCCTTTGGTGTTGTTGAAGAACTGCCTAATCGGGTAATGGCCCATCGCCCCACACAGTCCCAACGGCTACCCGAGCAGAGAAGGACGCAACAGTGTCGAGCTGCTATAAAAAAACGCGGGTAGGGCTGAATTTCTTGAGGGAGAGGGAAGGAACGACGGCGTTGCAGGAAAAAGTGAGCGACACCTTCAAAATTGAGATCGAAGGACTGTGAACAACGTTGGGGGACTCTCGCCCGTGAACTACCGAGACCTTCTCCTCGGGGTAATTAAGACCGAGATCCAACACAAACATCATTTGCGTCAGACCCACTGCCGACGTGCTCGTGTGGGAATGGCGGGAAACAGAGGTGTCCGTACCGCTAGATAAATCAGAAGAGATACGGGCAGAGAAGGTATTTCCCTCAGGGGAGGGGTGTCTTGATACAGATAGCTAGAGGAGCATTAGGTCAACGCTTGCGTCGTCCATTAGCGGCTAATTCCATGTCTTCACTCAACCGTCCAGCTCCGTCATAAATTCGTCTGAAGGGTCAATATGGTACAGGGTCCATCTACAATGGATAACTGCATATGCCAGCTTGGTAAAGGGAGATAGAATGCAACTGTTTGGCTCAAGCCGGGTATTCTTGTGCCACCCTCTCCGGGGACTCCCCCCTGTGCTGCACAAGCCCAAACAAGGAATCCCCCACGGGTCTCAAGGATAAATGCAGTATGGCTGCTTTTGACCCATACCAGGGGGTGTAGACTGTGGCTGTCATGGTCAAACCAACGTGAAACTATTGGTGTATTTTGTCTCCGGAGTCAAGTTTCCCGCTGATGGAGAGCTTAACGCCAACAACGATACACGACTGCCCCCACTGGAGCTTGACAATGTCCTGGCTGAACACCTATGTCCGTCCGGAAACCGCCGGCGGATTATTGAATTTACGGAAAATTTACCGTATATCTAATGCGCTGGAGTGAGCTGCCTGGGCGAAGCATTCTGAGCAGCCGGTGAAATACTCGTCGTAAGACAATCAGCGGCATCTCTGACGAATTTTGCAAGCCAAACCAGACCAGCATCCTTCCATTACCCTCAAGTTTGGCCAAATTCACCACCATCAAGGGTATCCGGTGCAAATAGCTTCTTATGAGAAGCAAGCGACGTGGTTGTTATGGCTCAATTGTTAGGTACATGAGGTACCTATCCCCCAAGATTCCAGCACCTCGCTAGTATTCTGCCTTTTGAACCCGCAAACCACAAGAAGAAAAGCTTATGATGATAGACATAAGCTCATATATAAGACCTGTAGAGTATATTTTATACATTCAAACCTTTTGTGTCTCTAATTTGTTCCGAGATACCTCTCTGCGTCCCGATGAAGTTTTTATTGCCATCAATCCGCTCTCTTTTTCTTGGTTTCGCTGGTGAGGTCGGGTTCCTGATTGGTACGTACCTTTGACAGGAATCTTATCGATAAGGAATCAGAGTGGGTCGATCTTGCGGCTCAAGCCTGGAGCTTGACGCGAGCTAACTTGAAACTTCGACCTTCACGACCTTCAACACGCGACTTCGGCTTTCTATCCTCACATTAGGCGCTCGACCTTGACATTGACGGGGCTACGTATTCGAGATGTCGGCGATTTATAATCTCGAGCCGCAGCCCACTGCGTCAGTCATCATCCACACGAATCGCGGAGAGCTGTCTGTTGAGCTGTTCGCAAAGCAGACTCCGTTAACATGTCGCAACTTCCTGCAATTGGCCCTCGACGGCTACTACGATAATACCATCTTCCATCGCCTGATTCCTGGATTCATCTTGCAAGGTGGTGATCCGACAGGCACAGGCAACGGAGGAGAATCGATATACGATGGAGGCGCATTCAGTGGCGACCTGGATCCGTGGCCCATGGACCAGCGTCAGGGAAAGAATGCAGGGCCGACGGGAATCAACTTCAAGGACGAGTTCCATTCACGTCTCAAGTTTAACCGTCGAGGTCTGCTGGGTTCTGCGAACGAATCGCGCCCCGACACGAATGGCAGCCAGTTCTTCTTTACCCTCGACAAGGCGGATGAACTCAACGGCAAGAACACCCTATTCGGTCGGATCGCTGGCGATACCATCTACAACTTGGCAAAAATAGGCGAGGCGGAGGTGGACGAGTCGACAGAGCGACCTATCTACCCTGTGAAAATCGAGAGGATAGAGATCCTGGTGAACCCCTTCGATGACATGAAGAAGCGATCTCGGGTTGCCGTCCAAGCACCAAGCAAAACGACGACGGCAAAAGACAAGAAGAAGAAGCGAAAGGGAGGAAAGCAGCTTCTCAGCTTCGGTGACGAGGAGGGTGACGAGGACATGCCAGTGCTGAAAAAGAAAAAGTTTGACACGAGGATTGTCATGGAAGCCGACTATGACGAGGAACCACCTAAGGAGAAACCCGTGAAACAAAAGGCGAAGAAGGAGGAAGCACCAAAAAAGAAGTTGCCAGTGAAAGAGGAGGAAGATGAGGAGGACAGGAGGGAACCAGAACCACACAAGAAAACAGAACGAAAACCTAGCCCAGCTGCGCGCCAGCCCGAGGAGTACAAATCTCCCTCGCCCGAACCACCCAAGAAGACTGCTCTGGAGCGAGCCAACGAAGAAATGGCGGCGCTAAAGGCATTGATGAGACGGAACATTCACACCGAGGCGCCTGTGCAAGAAAAGAAGAAAACTGCGTTGGAGTCCATGATCCCTGAGACATCTATCAGGGGCCGCAAGCGAAGGCCTGGTGCCAACAATACATCTGCAACTGAGGATTCAAAGACACTTCGCATGCTGAAAGCCTTTCAGTCTAGGCTGGACAAGGCACCCCCCAAAAAGGATAATGAGGCATCAGCGCCCGTTGTCAAGGAAGAAGAGGGAGGTACTCAGGCTGCAGATGATGAAGCTGAGTTATGCGATTTGCACTTTATTGCAAACTGTCAGAGCTGTACCTCGTGGGACAAACAGGAGAAGGAGGAAAGCGACGATGAGGGCTGGATGTCACACTCTTTGAGCTTCGCGGCAGATAAACTTGGCAAGGATCTCAGCAACCGCAGGAAGGCCGAAGAGGAGCTGGTGGTGATTGATCCACGCGAGAAAGCACGAAATCTCAAGGAAGAGAAGCGGGCAGGGCGTGATGCAAGACAGGGGAAGACGGGGAGAGCGTGGGATCAAGCACGAGACGCTGCAAAGAACGCCAAGATGGCTCAAGCGGCGTCTCTGGCGGGAAGAGGTGCAAAGTAGATGGAATTCATTGGAGTTGAGCTACGAATCAGGTTTCGTTGTTAATGGATGTATAGATAATAATGGAGAAGGAGAGACAAGGTTGGATGTTGTCAAAGGACGCAATAGGAAAGGCCACGATACCCCAGCGCAACCACGGTCTACGGTCATGGTTCATTATGCCCCTGCTTAAGTTGGCTGGCCATGACGCCAGCGCCAGTTCGCCGAAGAAGAAGTGGCATTATGTCGCGTCTCCACATTGACGATGTCATGTGTCGATCACACAATCGCGATGAAATTTTCATTGTTTGTCGAGAGGGAAAAAATAACATGGAGCTATATGAATGAATATGCATACAAAGATCAGATGAACCGTATTCAAGACATTAAAGAATAACTAAGAATTAAACGGGATTACTAGGACATTGCCTTAAAGTGAGATCCTGTTAGGTTGTACCTTGAAATTAGTACCGAGACAAATCACGTGAAAAACGACAGGCTCTAGTCTTTCGCGAACAGCCCTGATTGGTCGAGCAGAGATTTGACAATTGAAACCCGCCCGCCCCAAACGCTCCGAGGGACCCATATCGCGACCGCCAACTCCATCATCATCATTATCTTGCTTGCCCACCTCTTTCAACGGCGCGACTCATTGCTTTGATCTCTGGTTTGTGCATCACCCTTTATCTTGCACTCCAGAATGGGTATGTCGCGGCAGCACATGATCCATCCTTGATTTGAACGAACCAAGGCTACATAGAGCGCACCACACGAAGCGCCTTCCGTCTTGTCCAAGTTTCGCCCGACGCGCTCCGCGAACCAAGCTTGCTTTGAGGCATCTCAACACGCCTACTAGATATTCTTGAGAAAAGACGACTCGCAGCATCATTTGGCTTCTTTTTCGACCGTTGTTTCCCTGCGATCGTCTCGCCAGGCTGTGCCTTTTTTCCTCGATCAATTCTGCTTCTTCCAGGCAAACCTTTTTGAAGCCGACCTAGCTGCGATAAAACCGTCCTCCAACACTCTCGTGCGACTACTTGAGATCCCGCGCGCACTGCGTAACCTTGCTCGAAAACCCGACGCGACCGCTCAAGTACCCTCTTATCAGCGCTTATCACCCACGACTCTGCGCGCCAGAGACACAGATCGCTGAACCATCCGAACAAATCTTTCCGCCTTCCGACCACATCGAGGAGACGATTCGCAAAACTTTTACCGTTCAGCAAAACGAGGCTGTGAGGCAGACTCGTTGAAAAGGCAACCAACAGCAGCCTTGAAATCTCACCCACAGAGATCAGGCATCGAGAACACGTCCAGGCTCCTAAAACCGCATCCGGCCACGTTCAGGAAGCGTGAACTTCCCAAACCCAAGATTCATGTCGGCACCCAACCCTAGAAAACGAGCGGCTCCTGGTGCATCGCCCATGATGCCTCTCCCGCAGCAGATGCAGCAACAATACAACCCGGGCAACGCGGCCAACGACCAGATACTACGATGGAATGGCTTGGGCGATACTTCGGGATTCGTGAACGGTGTGGATGGGCTGATGGATGGAAATGGGCAAGTGGGCAACTTTGGACTGGTTCCGGCGCAGCCGCAGTTTCCTCAGCCCGTGCCGACACCTTCAAACTCACTTGCTCGACGGCAGATGAATCGGGCGCTGGTCCCGACCAACTCCCGAGCAAATTTTGATGGTTCTGTCGATACATGGGGAAACTTTGTTGGAGACGAGAATGCCCTATTGCCACAGAATTCTGGTGAGAACATGACTGAGCAGGACAATGTCGAGTTGCTGGAGGAGATGGCACAAAAAGCCAAGAGGGAGGCACAAGCAAAACGCAAACAAATCCCGCCGTTTGTGCAAAAGCTGAGCAGGTAAGATATCCATGATTGCTTGATGTGCTTTCACAAACTGACCATGACAAGCTTTCTTGAAGAGCGGAAGAATGAAGACTTGATTCGGTGGTCGGAAAAGGGAGACTCCTTCATCGTGCTAGACGAAGACGAGTTTGCCAAGACATTGATCCCCGAACTGTTCAAGCACAACAACTATGCATCGTTCGTCCGCCAACTCAACATGTACGGCTTCCACAAGCGCGTCGGGCTCTCGGACAACTCGATGCGGGCTAGTGAACGCAAGAACAAGAGTCCTAGCGAGTACTCTAACCCCTACTTCAGGCGAGGCCATCCCAACCTTCTATGGCTCATCAACAAGCCCAAGAGTGGAAGCAAAGCAAAGAAGGGAGCCAAGAACGCCGAGGGTGAAAATGACAGTGAGGAGGAGGTTGGGAACGAGGAGACGCTCGGTCAAGGGCTGGGTTCTTCCAACCCACAGGCGGCACGATCCTTGCCAGCTGGGACCGAATCGCAGCCCTTACCGAAGAAGGAGATGTCATTGATACGAGACGAGCTGGCCAAGGTGCGCGAGCAACAGAAGCTGATTCTCGGTGCTATCAACCGGCTGCAACGGAACAACAACGACCTGTACAGCCAGGCCGTCATGTTCCAGACACAGCACGACCGCCATCAGAACTCGATCAATGCCATTCTCAACTTTCTGGCCAATGTCTTCAGGAAGACATTGGAGGACCAGGGCAACTCACAGAACGTGAGCGACATCATATCCAGCATGATCACCAACCAGGGCCAGCAGCCTGCACAGCATGGAAGCGTGGTTGATCTCGGAGACTTTATCCAACAAATGGATCCGACAACGTACGGCACACCTCATAAGAAGGCCCGTGGATTACTTCCTCCAATCCCGAACCAGAACGGTCGATCGCAATCAGCAAGATCATCATCAACTCCGACGTCGAACTATCAGCCCGTTAATATCAGCCATCACAATCCGGAGATGGGCCACGTCACTGAACTAGTCGAGGGCTCGCCAACCGACACAACCTCGCCCAGCCTTCGACAGGAGCTCGAGACAAACCCCCATGAGCAGATGATGAAGATCATCAATGATCACAACGCAACAAACACGCACGGCCTGGATCTTCCAGAGGCGGCTAAGCTTGTCGCGAATGCTCCCAACACTCTGAGCAACGACCAACGAAGCAAGCTAGTCAACTTTATGGCTGGTCAATCTTCGTCTGCGCCCTCTGCCAAATCCACCCCCGCCCCAACTCCTGTGTCTGCGACCTCAACACTTCCTCACATGTCTTCTTCCAACCCTCCGCCAATGACGATGCCACCTATGCCCCCATCAGCCTCGGTCTCGCCTCCCGCCGCCGAAGCTCATCCTCCTCCATCACTGTCTCCCATCATGCAACCACCTATGGCGCCGCCTTCTCTGAACGAAATCAATACGAACCAGATCGACCTAGAGCAATTGCAACGCCTGCAAAGTGAACAAGACGCCAAGATTAGCGAGCTGGGCAACCTGCTCGGACCGCTAAGCCCATCCGGACACATCCCTGGCCTCGGTGAAGGCGATTCATACTTTGATCCCCCACCAGTAGACCTCGATCAGTACTTTGACAGCAACGCCTTTCTCAACGATGGCCATTTCGGTGGTGACGGCAATGATTTCAACTTTACACTCGACACGGATCCTACTCACCAGAACACATCGCTACACCCTGGACACGCCATGCAGCATGGTGGAAATACCAACACTCCTAGCCCAGCAGGGACTGAAGAGATTCCTCGGGATGACTTGGGGTTAGACGGTAGTCCTGATCGAGTGTCCAAGCGGCAAAGAGTTGGCTAGCAGCCATACTTTGGAAATATGTTTGATTGAGGGGATGCGGCATGTCGAGACTACAACTCGGTCATGTCTCGTGGCTAAGTGGTGGTTCTTTTTGATGCGCACTTGTATTATTCGATTTTCATACCCCTACACTAAATGCATGTGCGCGGAAATGATGACGAACTTGAGGTCTTTTTCTTGGAAGGTTTATTTCCAAAGGCAATGGGCGAGAAATGGATGGGTCAGCTTTTGGAAGCATATCGGGAGAGCGAGTCGGTTATTATTTCTCCGGAAACGAACGAAAAAGAAGAGTTGCGAATGCAAGCAATAGAATCGGGCAGCGGGATTAGCATAGTATTGCTCAAGGTACACAGATATTCAACACACCAACTTCACCATTCTCAATGCGAAGTATCAGCTTGGCGGTGATATTCTGTGCCCCCTGGGCGAGACTCCTCTCAATCCTTACGTGCTTGTTCATGTAATGTTAATAAAAGATTTAAGAATTTTACTAGATTCCACTACGAGGCTCTTCCTATGACAAGACTGCATGCCACTCGACACATAAGCGGCTTCCCCTGAAGATATCACCGTCACGAAGAAGTGTCTGTCCGTCATGGTGATAAGAGCCTTCCTCTATGCCCTCGACACTGGGGACACGAACATGCTCGTGCCAGGACAATAGAAACGTATTGTCGTCTTTAGTTTGGATGTGGAGAGGGACTCTGGCGCTCCATTCTTCCCCAAGCACCAGATCTGCGCAGACGTCACCAGACGAGATACAGATCCCAGCCCCGTATTCAGTTATCCCCTCGACTTACATACCTTGAGAGATAGAGGCGAGGTTGGCTCGGCTGGAGACAATATCTTTCAACAGTTTATTCAGTTCTTCTACGGCAAGGATTGTGATGGCAATCGCATACCCGACGCAAACATTGCAAGACAGCTAAGAATCCCCATTCTCGACCGGCCCTCCCCTGAGGCTTCTGCCCAGGCGACTCTAACTCAAGCTGCTCAACTGATTGGCATTTCTGCCAAAGTCAAGACTTGTGACATCCGCTGGGGTGCCGCTCGACAGTCTGCCTATCTCGAGAAAATTATTCTAGGTCTGTGATCGAGCAGGCTCGCATTGCCATCGGCCATTCACACAAGAGCAGAGGCAGTAGACGGAAGAGTATATCGGCCACCTAGATGAACACAGCTGGACGAATAGGGCTAAGCAGCAGCAGAGACAAACCGCCAAACATAGGTCAACTGATCTTCGTCTCAGAGCCGTATAAGCCTAAGCGGAAGAGAACATCCCAGGCACGCAGGCAAAGAAAGAAATAAGATACTAAAGCATTAAGAGTATTATCTAACTCCTTATAAATATAAGTAATTAATTTATAAAAATTACTATAAAGTAAAATAATAATTAGGAGATTTTTATATATTTTTATTATATTTTATTGAATATATAGAGAGGAGGATTGATCATTATACTCGTCCTCGTGTCTCGTTTTTAATCCACACGACAGGAAGGATCGACTGAGGGCCTCACAAAGGTCACGAGCCGCCGATCACGAGGAGTGGGTTCCTTCTGAGCGTGTCAAAGCTCACATCTGTGTTCCCCAAAACACTGCCCAGGTCAAGCCAGGGAGTGGCAGCGACGCAAACAAGGAAACCCGCCCGTCCCTTTCACATGGAGCAAATGCATCTCCTGTTCGACAAACACGTTCATCTGCTTCATCAAACTCAGACTCGAGTGTCACAAGAGGCCTCGTTTCCCTCCCCAGCGGCCATCAACCAGCCACTCACGACGAGAGGCATGAGGAAGAGGAAGACCAGCAGTACTCCCCAGAGATACTGGAGGTGCAGGCTCTCCACGACTACATTTTTGACGGTGACACGAAGTCTCTCACCAACATTGATGAGATCGCTTCGGTGTTGACAAAAGAAGTTGGGACCATTTCGCCTGAAGTCGCAGACAACATCATTAACGCTGACCCGAAAGCCTTCTCAGATTTCTTTGCATCAGTCTCAGGACTACCTCCTTCCGCATATCAAACCGGTAGTAAGGATGTTCCAACGCGCTTCATGCATCAATGTACTGTCGCTCATTGTGCTCGGATTTTCTTCACTGGTGTCAGGCGGGATGAGCACAGCGTTAACTGTCAAGCTGATGTTGCGCAATCACTCGAATTTACCTGTTCCGTCTGTGGAAACAAGCATCCTACCGAGGAAAAGCCCAACGTGCACATGTCAGAACACAAATGGCCTCCTCGAGCCTACCCATGACCCGGTTGCCAGGACAAGACCATTTACCAAAGGAGAAACCAACTCAGGGCTCACACTGCCCAAGCGCACCAAGACCTTCCCACAGAGTGTTGGATTTGTGACGCGAAGTATGGAGCACCTGTCACACTCAAACGACATGCGCGGGCGGAGCATCCTGAGGTGACTGAGGAAGAGCTTGATAACATCATGCCCATTCAAAAGCGCCAGGCCCACAAACGAGATGCTTTCAAGCCACAGCGATGTTCGTTCCCGGATTGTACCTATCAAACTGGTTTCGGCTCTCGATCGCAATACCGGGACCACTTGAAGAACCATGGCGTCAAAGGATCTACGTTTAACCAATACGTGCAGGACAACCCAGAGGAACTGCGGCCAACTACGCCTCCAAGGGCCAGAGCCGCCAATTTTGAGCCCCAACGATGCAACCATTTCGACTGTTCTTAGAAACCTTCGGCCATCGACACAAGCTCGTTGCCCACCTCCGAGAACACCACGGCGTCTGGAAGGATGAAGACATCGCTGTGTTTGTCAGGCCTGACTCGCCAGTTGCCTCTGATTCCGAAGATGGCTCCTTATCAGCGCAGCCATCGGATCCAAGAGTTACTGCTCGCCGAACACGTCACTCTCGTGCAACCAATACCAGGGGTGCCCAGAATGATCAATCTAATACGCCAACTGACAATGATGAGTCTCGCAATCCCGACCCGAACAAGCCTTGAAACCAGAAGTTCCCACTCGCCGAGCCCTCCCCTCTCGCTCAGCCAAGACCCTAGGTTTGAACAGCAAGCATTTTCTAGTCCATGGGACGGGCCCAGACGATGACTGTCACCCCGAAGACACCACTAGCGAAGACGAGTTGGATTCGGATCCCTCGGGTTATGAGAAGGATTCCGAGCTCGAAGCCAAGTCCCCGTCAGGGCTAGAAGATGAGGGGTCTGACTTTGATATGGAATAGAGACTGGATTCACATGAGAGAGCATATTTATCTGGGGAAAAAAGCATATATGCTGAAGGAAGAACATGGAGAAAACATCGTGGAAAGTTGAGAGTTGTCGTCTCAAGGACGACCAAACGGTGATGTTTTAATGGTGGTTGGACTCATTAGGTCACCAATGTTTCCTTGAAGCGAGTGTTGGGGGGGAAGATGGTGATATCATGGCAGACATGGCCAAACACAAGTGTACCAGGGGAGATTGTCGACCGTTTTGATGCTAAAAGCCATACGAACAGGGTTAACCATAGGTTGAATCAAACTGTCAAATATAAACAGGCTTCGCCAGATATCCGTGGTGTGCAATGTGGTGTCCTCTCTTCAGCTCGGTTGCCCCTGTCCGGGCTTCACGTTTGAGAATCGTTTGCTCTCCTTTGCACATAACTTCTCTACTCCTTTGTTGTCGTTTTCCTACACGTCATATACAATCGTGCAATCAAGAGATCAGTCATGAGAGTACCGTGAGGACCCTGGCGACTGGACGGGTATATAAAGCTGCTCCGTCGCACGTCGTTTCAAGCAAAAAGTACGAAGAATGAGAAGATATTCTGTAGAAATTCTCCATAAGCTCAATAGAGCCTCTATAGAAATTGTGTAATAACTTTTCAAATGAGCTTATAAAATTATGCACATTTTTATATAAAATCTTACTTGGATATTGATGAGGATTTGAAGAACGCAAGGCAGGTACGTTGTGAGAACGCCGTTCATTCAACCCACAGCTCGCCACCTGCAACGCACTGCCCATTATCCCAACAAAAACACCAACACTCCTCCTACACTTTAATTTCAACCACCTCCTCCATCTACGCAGCACGTCCGCCCGCCTCACTTGCGTAACGTCAGCTAACCAGTGTAGGATCTTGATATGTTCTTGCAAATAGTCGCACCCCCTCGAAAACCCAGCCCACGGTCAAGCCCACATGATGGGGTCGGTCTTCCGTTCGAGGGGGCGACAGAGTTGATTGACAGCTACTTCAATCCGCGACCGGGGCATCCTGCTCAAGGCTGGGGCTGAATTCAACAAGATCTCGCACAATCCGGACCAATCCACCCTTATCGGTTCAAGTAAGTGCATTTAACCCAACAAACCAGTATCTCACTGACAGCACCCTACAGCCACATTAGGGACAAAGTGACGTCCCAAGAGATTATTCCCGCGAACCTCCGCCCAAGCCAGTATCCTGTCACATACCAGTTTGACGGACCGAACGAGGCTCAGACCTCCCTCACGCAATCAGCCGTGCAGGAGGTATTCTGGGTCATGGAAGACTGCGAGACAATCCGACGTCTTAAGACTAATGCTCGATTCATTAAGCTCGACAAGGACAAGTCAACCAAGCACAACACACATTTCCTCCTCATTGTCAACACGGACGAGCAGGTAAGCCTCCCAAACTGTGACGGAAAACTTTTCTTTGCTAACCAGCGCAGGTGTCCGAATTAGCGGTCACTATCCCTCGTGTGACCAAAGAAGGCTCAGCTGTGAAGCTTTTCTTCAAGGGATCACCGCTCCCTGGATCAGATGTCCTGGCCGATGATGAGTACTGGGATGGAGTAACCCAGCCCTCCATGATCATCCTCATGACGGCAACTTAACCCTGAAGGTCTGTCGACCACCGGGCAAGTGGCACCCAGGGTGGAAGGTCCGTGGTCAGAAGTTCCAGGCATTCGATACGTACACCGAGGGAGAACAGCATTAGGAGCCTGTCTGCCTTCAGTTCGACGCCAATCCCGGTGTTACTAAGCGTCGTGTTGCGGCGATTAGCAAAGTGTTTGGTCCCATCATGCCTGACCTGCCCGGCACCAAGACGCGACAGGATTCAGATGACTACGAAGATGATCAAGATGAGGATGAGAACAGTCCAGCAGTCCCCGCTCCCTCTCCCAATGATCCAGTGATGGGGATGGTCCGCCAACTTCTCGATGGCGAGGCGGTCGACCCTTCTCCAGTCACTCGAGAGATGATCGATCACATCATCCAGATGAATTTCTATCTTCAAGACTTTGTCATTGGCCAAGGATTACCTTGTGTTCTTTATCGTCATAATGATGATGACGACGTCCTTGCCGATGGGGCTTCTAGGATCTCGCTCAGCTCCTCCTGTGTGAAGCGTTCTCCGTTGTCGCTCCCACATGTGGACTTCTTTAACAAGACGGATTCCTTCTTAGTCGACACTATGCTTTTGAAACTTCGACCTCTCACACGATGTCGTTTCGAGAAGTACCTTGGTACTATTCCCTTGGGACTCATCGGCATCTTCAGGTTCGCTAGCTCCAGAAAGACGGAGACTCTTGCGATCGTCGCCCATCTCTTCCTTTCGAAGTACTCGCGGGTTTACGCATCTGCCCCAACTCATGTCGCAACGACCAACACTCTCCCTTATATAACCAAAGAGAGCTCGATGTGAAGCGGGACTTTCCCCTTTCCCCTCTCACCATCACTACTACAAGTCCGTCCGGCTTTGAACACACCCCTCTCGCCACGCTGCGACTTTGTCCCGCTTCCTCTCCTTCAACACAAACCTCCACCCACACCCTGCGCGGCATTACATCCACATCCGAATTCTTCCTAGCAGTATGGGATCTCGACGGCCCCTGAATTGCCTCGTCAGACCAGATAGGACGCTGAGGCATTGAGAGACAACATGGTACATCACCTGCGAATGCCGCGATTGGACAGTGAAGAAACCAAGCATGAGCCGGTGGCGAAGAATAGAAGAGCCACTGCCGAGGACGTTGTGGGGACCCGGGTGAAGGCACCTCTCGCTGGGCCTTACCTATCGACGATTTGGAGGGTCAGCTCCAATCATCACAAGGTTCTCGCCCAACCTTGTAGGACCCTCGAGGTGGTGCCTCGTGCCTGCCAGCTGTCTCTCCCCCAGGATGACTTCAAGAAGACATTCAAGGGGGTGCAAGAGAGGCTACCAATTGAGGTACTGGGGCCTGAGGAGATGATCCCCTCCGTATATGTGGGCATCTCAAGCTTGACGGCCCAGCCTGTCTACATCACGAAGCCAAAGCGAACAGGCAACATGGCCTATAGGGACAATCTCCCCAAGGTGGATGTGAGGATGGAGCCTTCGCGCAAGATTGCCAGCTCACTCACCATCCTTCACGAAACCTGTATAGTTACGGGCAACCTGGGCCAGTTGAAGCGGTTAATAGTGGACAATGACCGAGCTTTCGAAGACGAACCCGCCTTGATGGAGAGGGCGGCATACCAGAACAAGCGGGCACTGGAGTTTCTCTCAGTGGAAACCTTGGCTGGGGCGACGCAGGCCATCGATGAGCCCATACATAAACAACCCTGAGCATCCCTATGACGGCAACTTGTTTCTCGAAGAGGCGACGCAGGTCATCAATCGATGACTATATCAACGCAAACGCCAAAATTCAGGGTTTCTGATCGCTCGGTGATATTCTCTCGCAAGTCGAATTCCATTTCCTCTTCCGCAAACGAAATATCTTGCCCACCGCCAATGCTGGTTTTGAGAAAGACATCTTGCCTCCCTCTGGCCCTGCGATTCGATTATGGCTCCAAGTAAGTCCACTTGACTTGATATACCACACCCTTCTAACATCTGGTAGGCACACTTGAAGCCCGGAATACTTCAAGGACATCGTTCGCGAAAATCTGCGCCCATATATAAACAACCCTGAACATCCCCATGACGGCAACTTGGTTCTCGAAGCACGACGACCAATGTTCAAGACTGCGCCCCGGTCCCTCTGCCGTTACGACAGCAAGTTAGTATACCATCATCCTATCTTTACTATGAAGATTATCAAGAATTAAACAAAGTTATGATTAACTTTGTTAGGTTTTATATAACATTATGATCATTTTTAATATTATTGATCCTAAAATACTCATAAGTTACCAACGTTTTGGCGTTCGGCAAGGATTTCATCCTCTTCCAGCATGTACCCGAAGACCAGGAGTACACGATAAAGGACATGGGAACTGAGTACCCAACCTATGGCGAACCCGAGGATGTCGAGACCGTGAACCAGGCCATCCTGGTGGCCTATCGGGGGGACTCGATAGTAGATGAAGAAGGCGATGAGCTTCACGCCGAGCTTGCGGGGCCAAAGGAGCTCACTATCTACCACGAGGAGAACCTCCGCGACGGGTTCATCCGCCACAATCTGGCTCGGCCGACTGAGGCAGTCAGAGTCATGGCCCGGGCAGGCCGACTCTTTCTGCCAAAGAACAAGAGGGAGGCCCCGGCGATGAAGAACAGACTGGTGCTTCAGGCACCGACAGGTACGGACCTCCTAAAGGGAGTATATATCGGCATCTCAGGGATCTCCCTGCAACCGGCATTTGCTGCCGGCGTCATCAGCCCACACGTGCAGCTGCGTTTCTGTTGCCGCTTGCTTCCACGTATCATCCTCCTGTGCTTTCACGACGGACTCGGCGGTGTGAGAGGTAATGGCCTTCACGATAGCCACAGCGGCAGCTGTCTTACCGGCACCAGCCAGTTACGAAAGCCCAACCAAACGGCACTGACTTCGTCTGGCCTGGTGAAGGCCATCGAAGATGCCGCCGCTATCAATGAGAACGTTGAGACTGCTGCGCTAGAGGCTAACGGCTTTGCCCTACCGGAAGGGGATTTCACGCTGCCAGTCTATAGACTCCCGACCGAGGGCACTGGCGATGAGGCCGCTAGAACCAACGCTGATGAGGGTATCGCTGACACCAACGCTTGGCCTGGTGACACTAACCTTGATGCGCAAGACTTGGCCTGGCCCGTTGAAGAAAGCGGCAACAACACGCAGTTGCACGTGTGGGCTGGTGGCAACGGCAGCGAGACTGCGATCGAGACCTGGACGGTTGCCGGAACCGAGGCGGGGGTTATCAGCGCGAACCTGCACACGAGCATCACCCCAGCCCAGCCCACTATGGCACAGGCATCCTTCCTTGAGCAAGAGAACGACCACACTCCAGTTTCAGGTAACCGCTTCGAGTATCCCACAGCAGCTGAAACTTCAAATGGCTTTGTTGTTCCTAGCGGCCTATTAGACAATGGAGACGCGTCAGGCACGATTGAGACATCGGTTCGCTGGAGAACGGTGTCTTCCAGACGCCGCAAGTTCAATCTTCATGTCCACTGGCTATGGCAAAACCCGGACTACCTTCTTGTCAGGGCAGGTCAACTGAAGGCGACGGGCGGCATCGTCGACCAGGCGGTTTTGAGGCGCAGTCCAGGCAACCCGGGCATTGCGACCGGCAGTGGTTGTCTGAGTGTCGTCGCCATTGTCTAATAGGCCGCTAGGAACAACAAAGCCATTTGAAGTTTCAGCTGCTGCCATGGCCAGTGGAGATGAAAAACTTGCGGCGTGTGGAAGACACCATTCCCCAGCGAACCGATGTCTCGATCGTGTCTGACGCCTCTCCAGCCAGTCACCAAATGGCTAGACACGTCGATGCCATCCGCACGACGGCATACAGAGAGAAGTCCCCCTCCGCAGTGTTCAACTCTTTCTCCGAGTTCGCGCAATCCATGGTGCAGAAGAACCCCACGGAATGGGAGGATATCGAGAGAGCCTGAAACGAGAAATTGACCGACCCTACCGCCTACGACGTCAACCGAAAGACGCATGAGGAGGCTTTCCAGGCTCTGGTCAAGGCGGCAGCTGAAGCAGTTGATATTGTTTGTTCAACACCAGTCACCATGGTGGAGTTCGCTAATAAGACCACCTTCGCCCCCGACTTCATTGTGGTTGACGAAGCAGCTCGACTATCCGAGAACCTGTCCGTCGCCGTTCAAGCGAAATGGCCCGGTGCACCATGCCTTTGTGGGAGTGGGAGTGGGAGTGGCGAACTGGGAGGCGTCATCAGGAGAGACGAGCTGCCTTCTCAATCTCCGTCGGGTCATCGAATATCATTCCGCCTTGGACGAAACGATGAAGCACGGCAAACTTCTCCTCGGTGTGAAAAGCTTGACGGAGCGCGAACAGGACGGGATGGTCAAGAGCTTCCAGATCCCAATCTCCAAACTTGACAGCCTCGAGGAGACATTCGCAGAGCGACAGTTTGATGTCCCACCATGTACGATCCTGAGGAGGGGCGATGTCAGCGGAGCTGTTGTGGATGACGTTGAAGAAACAGGTCGAGGAGTTCTATGAGTGCAATTTGTACTACTCCCCATGCTTCAACGACCAAGCCATACAAGATTTTTAAAGCAGATGCGGGCGCTGTGGTACTAGATGGAGCAGGCGCGATGTAGAAGGCTGATACGCTTCAAGTTATCGGCCAGACTCTCCGTCTTGTCGCCATGGCTGGGGACGAGAATCAGTTGCCACCCACCGTCATGACCCTCATGGACAAGCAGGATGGAAACATGCTCAACCAATTCGCACCAGACGCTCGAACCTCAATGCTTGAGCATTCCAAGTGTACAGTACTGGTCAGGCATGTTTCGTCCTGAACGAGCAGTTGCGCATCGCAAGTGGTCAATTCGACCTGGCTCGCACTCTCATCTACCCCGACGTGAATGGCTTCACATACGGACCAAACACGGTACTTGACAAGCAACCAATCGCTACCGAAGTTGACAAGTGGGTTCGGAAGACTCATGGGATCGAGTCTTTGGCCGGCATGTCGCTGCCTGTCTTCCTACACTGCGATTTTTCTGTCTGTGAAAGTCACCAGCGATCTCGTGTCAACGAGCAGCAGAACCTCGTCGCCATCGACCGTCATGACCCTAATGGACAAGGATGGAAGCATGGTCAACCAATTCGGACCAGATACTCGAACCTCCATCCTCCAACACTTCAAGCGTACTGGACAGGCATGTTTCGTCCTGAACTGAACGAGCAGCTGCACTGAACGGCCAATTCGACCTGGCCGTCCCCGGCACTCACTCAAGAGTCAAGCCCAGGAAGGGCAGTCTTAGCAAATTCTTGCTAATGTTAACTATTACTTCTAGATGATGGTAGTCTAAGAAGAGGCAAAAGCAGTCTAAAGTTGATCAAAGACAATGTAGAGTTTCATTAATAATACTCTAATCTTTATGCTAGGACATAGGTAATCTATTTGCCTATTACCTCGTCTTTATGCCAAGGGATAGATACTTCTCTCCATCCTTTGATCCTATGTTGAAATGCACAGTTCCTTCTGACTGGTCTTCAATGGATGTTGAGACATGGATCCAGTGTCATCGCCTCCCTTTGTTAGAACCTACAAAGGAGCCAATGCTCACTCTTTGATTTCGCGAGCGGAACACTTCTGGATAGGCACTTCACGTACATAATAAAGCCATTGTTCTTTATGTGGTGAACATAACATCTATGATACCTGTACATAAAAGCACGAGCTCTGCTGTCAAGGTGCTTCTCACCATCATCGCTCACGATCTGCTGATACTCTTGATTCATCTACTTTAACATCACCAAGCAAAGCTCGGTGAGACGGATAGAAGAACCCAAGCGCTGTACAGTAGCCAAACAATCCCCCTATACCAGGCCTTCCCCATTCATCTCCAGATATCATGTCTTCAACTTGCAACCTGAAGCTTTACATGCCCATTGACAGCCCTGACAACCGTCAGCTCGTCGAGCTCAACATCAAGTCTCTCGACAAGTGGCAACAGAACATTGCGCAGCATTGCCCCTTTGTGTCACCTTGGTCTGGCTCAAGCTCCACAGAGGGCTCCGACTGCAAGGATGGACCTGAAGATGCTGGTGCGGAGGTAGGAAAGCGGCCAATTCCCGAGCGTTCCTTGCTCTGCAGCGCACGCGACGGCCACCCAGGCGAGGATGAATCTACACTCAGAGACCTCGCCGATATGGAAGAGATGAGGGAGCAACGACTCGTGCGTACCCATCCCCTTGCAGATGATGTCAAGGCCTCGGAGCTTTCTACCTATCGTCTCAAGGGGTGGGAGCTCCTCCACAGAATCATCACTGACGGCCTGATCAGCGCCGACCTTCCCCGGGTTCCTCCTTGCAATCCTGATCAGCGAGTTTACATTTTCTTTGTCGATGAGACAGAGACGGGAAAGCTAGTCGTACCCCAGGTAGTGAACATCGATGCATGCCCGAGGAACATTCTGATGAAGCACCTGGACCGGGTCGAGAAGCGAGGATGGCGCGATATTATCTGGGTGGGAAACAAGGGCGAGGGTCTCCAATACACGATGATCAAGAAAGAGTGTTTTGAGACGTTGGTCTGGGGTTGATTCGAGAGATGAGGCTTTCGGCGAGGAAAGGGGGATACCATATTAGATTGAGAATGCACTTCTTTTCCCGTTCAAGTGTCCCGTGTGGTAGATTTGTGAACATGTATTCAAAACTTCGTCTTGTTTGATGTGACAGTGCGGGCAGCTTATAGGTTGGCCTCGTCGGCGATCCTCAACGGCGCAGATGAGACCTGACAATGTCGACAGGTCAAGTGGGTGATGTGAAGATGAAACCAGCATGATGTGGTGCCGTTTAGCTCAGCCAGCTATCGGATTGGCGTGAATCGTAACTTTTTCGATCCGAATGGGTTCCTTGGGCCTGTTCTTCCGATCAACCTCGACAGCCTCCATCTTGGCCAAGGTCGCCAGGCCCTCGTCTCCAATGACGCGTCCAAAGATGGTGTTGAGGCCGTCCAGATGCGGCGCCTTGTCAAAGGTGATGAAGAACTGCGAGCCGTTGGTTCCGGGTCCCTTGTTGGCCATGGACACGACACCTCGCGCGCCGTGTCGCAACGCGGGTCGAATCTCGTCCTCGAACGCGCCTCCCCAGATGCTGCGTCCGCCCTTGGGGTTCTCTGGGGGGTTCGGTGTCGCGGGAGCTCCAGTCTGTGTCATGAACTTTGGGATAAGGCGGTGGAAGGGTGATTGATCGTAGTAGCCTGATGCGCAGAGGGCAAGGAAGTTCTGGCAGAGGTTAGTGGTTAGCCAAGGGTCCGACTGGTCTTGACGCAAATCGATGGCTTACCTCGGCCGTCTTGGGCACACTTTCGCAGTAGACTTCAATCTTTATGTCGCCTAGCGACGTATGGAGAGTAACTGACATTTTTCCTGTCTGAGGTGGTGCGGCGATGTTGTTGTGGAGGTTGGAGAGAAGGTTGGTGCAGTTGCGAGGAAAGATGGGAAGGAAGTCTCACAAGTTGAACGCCCCACTATCACCAACACCCAGGCACCCCAAGCGACTTCAACCCATGGGTCACAAACAAGCACATCAATACCTAGGGACTATAACAAATACACTCTATAAACTTTCTGTTGTTTGCTTTTATTTCTATCAACCTATTCTTTAACCCCTCTTCGACTTTGCGCCCCATATACATTTTCTCCTTGTCCTCACTCCCTCTCCTATAAACCTAGTCACCTGCTTGGCCGTATATATCTTCTTGCTGGTTGCTTTGCCCAATTCATAGCAACTTCCGATCATGGTCTTTGGTTATTAGGTAGCGTTTAACATGGATAGGTACCTACCCTAGCAAAACCAGCTCTTAAACTTCCTCATCGCACTCTACACACTTTGAGTCCACCTGGGCAGTACGGGCTAGGTCCAGTGTTGGTCGCATTTAACTAATAACTTACATGGTAGGTAACCAGCGATAGATGGCACCGAAAAGGTTGCAAACTCGGCCTCATGATGTCTCCACTTTTATCTACGTAGTACGACTACTTGCGAGTACCCGCTCGCAGCCTCATCCTCTCTCCTACCAACCTCAACCTCATTCGGGCCATGACCTCGGTCTCGCCCTTCTTCAAACCACAACCTCATTTGGGCCATGACTCCGGTCTCGCCCTGTTATGAATCCCAACCTCGATTAGGCCATGACTTCGGTCTCGCCTTCTTCAAACCTCACCATTACTGGGCCATGATCTCGGTCTCGCCCTTCTTCCAACCTCACCCTCAACCAAGCCATGACTTCGGTCTCGCTCTGCTACGAACCTCGCCTAGGCCATGACTTCGATCTCGCCTTCTTCTAATACAAACCTCATTTGGGCCATGACTCCGGTCTCGCCTTGTTACGAATCCAAACCTCATCCGGGTCATGACTTCGGTCTCACCCATCTTCAAACCTCAACCTCACCCAGGCCATGACTTCGGTCTCGCTCTTCTTCCAACCTCGACCTCATCTGGGCCACGACTTCGGCCTCTTCCTCGACTCTACCATTGATCATGGCGCATTCCATATCTTATGGACCTGCGCCCCACCTCTCATCGGTCTTCAGCTGGTCATCACTGACTGACAGCTGCTGCCACTGTCAACTCAGTAGTTGAACTGCCACTTGCAAACGAGCACGACGGGTATGCCAACAAACGCATTTGATTACATTGCCCTTGCCCTTGCCCTAATCGCACAAATTCCCCTCGCTTCTCTTTTCTTCTTCTCCTTCCCCCCACCTCTCTTTTCTTCTCCTCCCCTCCTCACCTCTCACCTCTCAATCTTCCTTTCACCAACTCCTTCGCGACGTCGCTCTATTCATTTCCCCCAGCTAGAGGTATAGCACATTTGCCCCTTCTCATACATCGTCGGCCTATTCTTGCCGTCGCATTCCACCATCGTCAGCCAGTTGCTAACCCTGTGGCCAGGACATTCCTGCCCAGTTGCCCACGAGCTTCTCGATCGTGGTTGATCTTCCCATCCACCAGGTTCGTCAAACAACGTCTCCTATCACCTTGCGCATCTTCTTTTTGGCCTTGCTTGCTCACTAATATACCCAGGACAACTGTTGTGCCCGACGAATCAGTCTCTGCAGAGATGTCAAGCCCGGCTAGCGGCCCCTTTGATGCCGCGATTGCTCACCCAGAAGAGCCCCTCGGTATGATCACCGAACCGGACGGTCAAGAGCTGGAACGCGCGTACTCCCTTCTCTGGACACCGGTTCACGAAAAGGCCCACGTGGTCCTCCCCACCTCGGTCAAGCTCACCAGGGATGAGTTTCTTGCCCAGAATCAGCACTGGCTTGACCTGCTCCTTCGTGTTCCCTCTGCCTAGGATGCTCTGGAAACCCTCAAGGAGCACTTGCTGCAGAACATTGACGAGCATACTGCCCGACTTGTGCCCGAGCCGTATCGAACCACGCTGTACTTTTTTTTCGCCTCGATCCACGACGAGGCTCGGCAGGATTGGTTCCGAGAGAGTCCTCTCCCGGAAGTCACCATCAACCGTCATATTCCTTTGCCCAAGATGGTCGAAACCCATCCCCTGCGCCAAGCCGCCCAAAAGCTTGAGAAATTCGCCTTCAAGCTCAAGGAGAAGAACCCTGCTGATGCTGTCGAACTCAAGCATCTTTCGGATTCCATCAACCTGATCTGCGATGTGCTGTACCATGAAGAGATCAAAGCCAAGACCCAAACGGAGGGTATGGCGGTCCAGATGGACAAAACTCTCCAGAAGCTCCAACTTCTCGATGGCCCAGCCCTGACAGCCATCATTGACGAGGTCAACGAGGAGCAGCAGAAGCAATTCGCGGAGGTCCGCAAGCTTGCTGTCGATGCTCACAACGAAGATGGGGCAAGCGCGCTTCAGATGACTGACAAGGAATGGCTTCTCTGTTACCGCAACATGGGCGATGCCGAGATCCAGAAGTGGGTTGATTTCTTTGTCGACATCTCTGATATTGAGACGGGTCTTCCGGACACTTGGAAGGCGCTCGTCATGCAGACGGGTGGCGATCGTCTCTGGCGAGTGTTGAACAATGCCATGTCCAACCTCTCTTAGGCTGCTTACTGCAATGCGGTATATCACCTGTCGTGTAACGTCCTCTTTCTGAGGAGGCTCGACGCAACGGCTATCAAGGACACGGTACGTTTTCCCCAGATGACTGACTGATGATATATCAGACTGACTAACGACATGTCAATAGATAGGTCAAAAGGTGTGACCAGTTTGATGGAGGAAGTGCGACGGAAGTTGATGTTCATACACCGGGTCGACAAGAAGGTTGGAGGAGCCTGGGTGAGCGGGATTCTCTGGCTGGAGTGGGCTGGCGGGAGTAGACATGGAGTTGCGGCGGAAGTTGATGATGATACACCGGGTCGACAAGAAGGTTGGAGGAGCCTGGGTGAGCGGGATCCTCTGGCTGGGATGGGCTGGCGGGACTAGACGTGGAGGTACAGCAAGCAGACCTCGTAGCTTAGTCTTTGAATGCCACCCTGGTAGACTCATTTTCTTGTTTCCAAGTGTGACAAACAACATGAAAGAAGAGAAGCCCCTCTGCTGTCGAGAAACGGTCTTCCATACATACTGGCAATGAGACTCGTCTTCCGGAAACCGTCAAGGCGGTCATCATGCAAACGGATGGTGATCGTCTCTGGCGAGTGTTGAACAAGCCCAACACAGCGATAGAAGGTTTCGGATTGCCAGGCGGAGGATCGACCTTTCATCATCACACCCTGGTACCAATCTCATTTCTGGTGATCACGCTGGGGACATTCGCTGGCCTATTCCTATACAGACCGGACCAGACGTGTATTTTCTTTCTTTATTATTATACGCCCTACACTAGATCCATTTAACTCCCTGACTTTAGGTCGACGCCCTAGATCCGCCGATCCCTAACCAGACTCGCCGGTCAAGTATTCGCCCGCATCACGCTCATCCAACACCCGACGACCTAAGTCCACAGGGTTCCATCATTAATAACTTGAGCAGCCAGCTCCAGTCATTCTCGTTCAGATCCCAGCACCACCAACATTCTCGATCATCCAGCTCGACCCCTCACACCTTCCCCCAAACCCTGAGTCCGCCAGGGGTTGGCATCAAGCTGCGGGGAGATAAAAGTTATTTGTGCTCAGGAGATGGGATGCCATCATGTCCCGTGGCTCCCTCCCGTCCCCAATCAATCACCCGAGCCACGCAGCGTATCTCCATTACGATTGACTGAATGATTGTTGCATTTAATTGACACCGATAAGCACGTCATGGGTGATAGCCACCTTAAAGAGAGGGACAGGATCCAAGCCAGGCGAGCGCTTGGCAGTCGGAGCTTCCTTCTTATTCTTCAAATGAAAGTGAGTCCTCTTTGCCGAGCGTGTGGTAGGCCCCTGGCTCTTTTTCATCATCTTTTCGGCTGGGGAGCGGTCGCCATGGGCCGCGAGGTAGTTGGAGATGTTATGATTTCTCTGCTCAATGAGGGTGAAGAGGAGGGTCTTTTGTGAGTCTGGGTGCTTGTTGCAGTGCGATATGCCATATGCCGTGATACGTCCTCTTCTTTATAGGTCTCGACATAACACGGTTATCGAGGCCATGGCATACTTTCCCCATATGTCGTGATACGTCCTTTTCTATACAGGGCTCGACATAACATGGTTATCAAGGCCACGGTATCCATATGTTTTCCCCATATACTGACGAACGGTATATCAAAGACTAACTAACGACGTATCAGAAAACAAAAGGGGAGATCAGTTTGATCAAGGAAGTGAGACGGAAATTAATGTTCATACATATTCTTGTTTCCAACTGTGACAAACAACATGAAAGAAAAGCAACCCTCCGTGCTCTCCGGTGTCGAGAAATGGTCTGACATGCTTGCATCCCACCAAACTGTAGATGAAGTTGTCCCTTCATTTCAAGGCATCTTCATTATCACTATCGGCATCATCATGATGGCTGGCTGCAATAACGTCAGGACCTATGCGGCTGCCCAAGTTTTCTACGGCGTGGGGTATACTGGCATCGACTTTACGACGACCATCTTTATAGCCGATACTTCGTCGCTTAAGAGTCGAGCTTTCATGATCACATCGCAGGTAGAGATGGCTTGCAGGCGTCTTTGGCGGGAGGAAATGTTGTCCTTTTCCAGTTTATATCAACACTCTCTAAAAGCATTGTCATAATGTCACACTTGAGTATAGCTAAATCCAGGCTATTCTTCTCCTATCCTTGGGCAAAGAATCGTATAAGGGCGCCATAACTTCGTGTAGGTAGCTTACCTTGCTCCATGACTGCTGAGGCGACATGGTCCCTGTTGACAAGCAATCAGTAGGCGTGGTGCAGTACGTCCAGGGCTCTCAAGGCTTATGCGACAACCCTTACCCTTGGGAGTTCATCATCCAAGCTCGGGTTAGGTAGTGTCCGGCAGTGGGCATGCTCAGAGGATCACCCTCAGGATTCCTTGTCGTCCACTTCCGCCAGGCTGCAGGAACCAATTCCCAAGGGCTTCGGAATCATCCTCTTCATCCCACTGACGGAATGAGTGGCTTCGGTTTTTTCTTTGGAGTGAATCATAGAGGACGGCTGGTCTAGAGGGTTCCCAAGCATGATACCAGGAGCGTGTGTTTCATCAGGGAGTATATCGTAAAATTATCCCCTTGTCAGTCGCAAGATGTGATCGAGAAGACCATGGTGACTGTGAGATTATTAGAAGAATCAGGCCATCATTCCTCTCTTATTCCATGGTGTACCTATCTAGTGTCTCTCGCCGGTTATATCACTGCCGTAGACATCGCATGTAATTGCGGAATACCGTTTAAGAACACCCCTCTTGTTCACTTCAACGGGCGCTAGAGGGGACAAAGGTGGTGTCCATATCTTCAGAAGGTCGTCTCGGATCCCAGAGACAGCTTCAATCACGCGGACTCCCAGTGGAGAACATCCAACGGCATTGGTGACCATTTTCCAATCCAGAGTGGGTATGTGACGCTGGTGAGTTCCTCGCGTTGTGTCCGGGCTCTGGTCCATTCCAGTGAGGAGGGGAAGCTCCGGTTTCAAGTTATAGAGCTGGTGATTTACAGAGGATGCAGTGGCCAACTTTAATGGAATGCCAAACCGAATTCTTTGAGATTCAGATGGGACTTCTGTCAGAAGAGGGTGTGGTGGGTTTCAAAGGTTGCAAATCGGCTCAGGTACCCGTTGTGAAGCGGCCAGCCCATCAGCTACACCAGGTCGATGGTGGTATGGGATCACATTCTTGAAGCTGTATTCATTGATATTGATTAAGGATCATCCAGGTTGAGTCCGGATTACCTCCTTGCTAGGCTTACTCTCGGGTACTTGTTCGACTGACGATGTTTCACGCCAAGCCCAAAAGGCAGAGCATCAAGCTTGGCCTGGCGAGTGTGAAGGGACCAGAACCAAGGGGGACTGCTAAAGAATACCAATTCAAGAAATTGAATGAAAAATCGCCTGATAGAATGGTAGGCAGACTTTGCTAGCTCGAACAAGCAGCGTATGTAAAAAGGGTGTTGGATAATGCTTGACGTAGTAGAGTGACGTTATGTAGACTTCTTCACCGTCCTCTTTGTTCCTCTTCAAACCTCTCTTTCAGAAACGGAGATAAATCTGCTTATTTGCTCTTGACCCATTCACATCATCTACCTAGGTATACAGCGGTGCCTGGCAACCACCATGTGAAGCCATCCCCACGATGCTCCCCAATCCAGGAACCGCCATCAGCCTTACGACGCTAAACCAAATCCGTCAAAACAGTGGCTTATCGGTTCCCAAGCCCCCGTCTCAGCCACATCATCAGTGGCTCGAGCATGTGGCGTGAGCTCTAATGCTTCATTACACGCCCCCTCCATCATCTGTCCAATTTACCAACACAAAAGAATGCTTCGTTAGCACAAATTTACGCTATGAAAAGACGGTGTGTGTGTGTGTGTGTGAACGCGCTTGTTGTTTGTTGTTTAGACGCGGTTGTTCGTGATTTTTTCGATCTTTAATTTCCGCAAAAAGCCACAGGTGGAATGGCCAGTGACATTTCTCCGTGTGGGACGTAATTTACCCAGCGGTTGGTGATCTCGGCCGAGAGCCGCGGGTGTGCTACCCTATGGTGACAAGTCAACGTCTTGAGATGTTGAAAACTCCAGTTTCTGCCCATATAATCACATATTTTAAGTGTGTATATAAATTTCCTATGTCTGATACAGGTATGGTATTAAAATAGGTAACATCCTGCGCCCGTTGGTGACTTAAACATCCTCATCAGCTGATGATGTGATGACCTCCAAGCTTACTCCTGGACTTACACGGATCACTGCAACGTAGCCACCGCAACTCCAGACATGCTCCATCCAGCAGCATGAGCCGCGCAAGACAACAGCATAACGGGTAGGGGACACCCCTCAGGCATAGCTGACATGATAGAACGGATTTGGATAGTCACGATTCCACACACGCGCAATATCAGGGCGCATCCAAGCGAACTACCGACCAACAACGGTCCGAACAGGTCACTTGCCGACAAGGGGGGTGGACCGGATGATGACTTCCCTTTTCCATCCTTACGTACGAGACATGCATACGACAACTACCGCAGAGAAAGAAAAAGAGATGGCAAAAATCCACCCTCCAGGCCGTTGGATTCAAGGAATGTTCAGGTACCGTGGAATTCGGCCGGTGAGCCACACCTTACCCATAAGCGAGGAATGCACAACCCCCCCCTTAGCCGAACACATTTCTACATATTCCACGCGATGAATTTAATGTATGTCACCAAGGGGGGCGCATATCGGATGCTTAACATAGCTTAGTCTAGCCAACCAAGGGGCGAGCGCATACGAGGGGGGGAGGGGACATGCAACCTCCAGGGGTAAACTGAAAGAAAAACCCACCGGCATGAACCCAGCATCTCTTGTTCAATTAAACCAAACTCTAACAAACCCTATAAGCTTGATTCCCGTAAGACAGCCCTACTATGATTCCCCCTTGGCCCTTGCATGCCCTGCGTGTTCTCCTAGTCAGGGGCACATAGAGAGGTTGGTGACCGTTTTGAAAGGCGGTGGGTGAACCGTCTTTGATTGCGAGACCCGAGATTACACACACTCCCCACAGCGGGAAATTTCCCTGACGTCACCTATTCCCAACCTCCACTCCATTCATCGACGATCTAGATCGTTCTGTTAGAGTGAAGCGAGCTCGGGAGAGCCAGGCACGCGAGCCAGGGACGTTTGAAGATATCCATAGTATCACATACCGTTTATCGGGTTCAATACGAAAAGTCACAGCCAAGGAATGAACAGAGACATAATCTGGGTGAAAAGAATTTTACTTCTTTTTTTTGTGCCTGTTACGTACAACTACCTATACACAGGACGGGGGGTCGGGTCGAAGATATCGGAGAGGTACTAGCCTTTCTCCGGATTGTGTTTCCATAATGAAGGCACATGATAGTACCAAAATATCCTTCCCCCGGGACGACGTTCCAATCGATGCCCTTTCATGGTCATCCCCCGGGTAATGCTCTGCTCTGCTCTGCTTCGCTTCGTCGTCCCTCATCCATCTTTCGAAAGAATTATGCAGATGTTTAACTGCAGTCGTGAAGAGTAGGCCCGCCTCATCGTACCAGACCGAGGTCAGACTCCATCGTCCCTCTTTCAAAGCCATTCCATAAAATAAAAGTAAAAAACCTCTTTCCCTCGTCGTGGGGTATCCTTTTTTTTTTCCATCGCGGAGGGACCTGTACTGATTGCA
This sequence comes from Fusarium vanettenii 77-13-4, assembly GCF_000151355.1. Lineage (NCBI taxonomy): Eukaryota > Fungi > Ascomycota > Sordariomycetes > Hypocreales > Nectriaceae > Fusarium > Fusarium vanettenii. The sequence goes on from NW_003315881.1 coordinate 2,846,304, forward strand.
TTCTCTGTCTTCCCTGGTTCCGTTTCGAGGTTTGGGCCAAGCTCCCCTGTAGTAAAAAATCTATTCCGTTGAATCTCCTTTAGGGCGATTCTCCCTTGCGCAGGTCCTTTTTGTCGGTTCGGTATCCCTTCCACGCCGGGGAGGGCGAGTCGCATTGTATTCGGATTCGGGGCCTGAGAAATGCAAAACGAATAAAGTAGAAGAAAAAAAAAAAGGGTATGATCCGCGTGTTCCTTTTTTTTTGGGTGCCGCAAGACTTGATGAGAAATTTTGAATTCGCAAGGAAATAAAAGCAGTCGCTAAATGCCAAAAAAAAAGATGAGAGTGAATGAGAGAGAGATCATTCTGTTGTGCAACCATGCAATGGATTCGAACAAATGCTAGAATGTCGGAAGGATTGTTTGTTTGTGTAAAGGTTGGTTGTGTCGATGCTGCATATTGGCAGCCAGGTCAACAAGACCCAGTCGTCACGAGTTCCATTATTGGTTCATGCCGTGTTGGTTCACGAAGCCGTTGTATTGTTGTTGTTGCCCATACGCCGAGGCGTGGTGGTGAGGGGTTGGTGTTACCGGGCACCGAGGGGGGAGACCGTAGCAATCCTTGGCCATGTTGTGGTTGTTGCCCATTAATGAGTTGCCGTCAGGGGTGATGGGGGGAGTCAGGTATCCGTCAAACCCCATGGTGGCGCTGTGGCCTTTTTGGGGTGTGCTGTAGATGTTGCTGGTGTGCTTGTTGATGGGCTCGGTGTGCGGTGTGGTGGGATTCGCAGTTCGACGCGCGAGCTCGGCCTGCTCAGCCATGAACTCGGCGAGCTTCTGAGACACTCGAGAGTAGTTGGGGGTCGAGTACTTGCGGGCGAGGGTGGCAGAGGGCTGGTGAAGGTGGTGCGACAAGGTCAGCAGCGTCATGTTCTCTGTGTGATCCCACTCTCCGTCGTTGACTTCGGGTCGGGCGAGGATGGCACGCGCGAGCGCAAGAGAAGATCGAGCCATCATCGAAGGCTTGGTGGAGACAAAGTCGCGGTAGTAGAGGGCAATCTCGCAGAGGTAGGCAGCCATGTGCTCCACCTCCTGGTCGTCTCCCTCGTCCGTCACCATGAGCTGAGCAAACAGGTCGACAGTGGGGTGTCCTATAGTCCAGTCGAGAGTGTTCAGAACATGCATCTCCATCTGAGTAAACATTCCAGCATCGTATAGTCCGCAGCACATGTTGTTAAGCTCGTGAATCTGAGGCACTCTATCCTTCTTGTCACCATACTTGGCAGCGATGAGGAGGGCGGCACATCCAACAAGCTGGTAATGTTGCTTGTAAACCACTCGCTTGGAGCAGTACCGATCGAGGAGGTTGACGGTAAGGAACAGGGTCTCGGGGAGGAGGGCGAAGGCGGCGTGGGCCTCGATGAGGAAGTCGATGAGGTAGGGCCTCATGAACCACTGGATCTCGCGCTGCATGTCAATGAGGGAAGCATCGGGGAGAGTCTCTTCCTGTTAAAGGTCAGCAAAGACGCCGAGTAGTGCGCAATGTTCAACATGCCTCCATCCGTCGCAAGTGCCGCATGATATCCTCGAGGTACTCGTCGGCCGCTAACCGGGAGAGCTCGCCGGCAATCATATCTTGGCGCTGGCGGGCGAGCATCTTGATGGTCTCCTGAGTAGAGATTCTAGGGTGATGGTCATCGGACTCGACAAAGAAGGAGCCGTCGTCGTGAGAGTAAGCCATGTTGGGTGGTTGAGTTGAATGGCTAGAGTTTAAGGCTTGGCGGCTTGATGAAATGAGAGACGGGTCGGTTCGCCAGGAATCTCGTTGGTGAAGGAGCGTTTGGTGAAGTGTGCAAAGAGAGTGATGCACACAGAAATTAGGTTATTAAGATATTAAAGAACGTGATGGAAGAAAACGAAAAGAATGACCGTGGCTGGTAACGAGACCAGAAGCATGTAGAGACAAGGAAAGGGATTGGAAAAGGGGTCGTTTAAAGACTAGTCGACTGAAGGGTTCTAGAAACGGGATATGCATTAGTAACGAGGTTCCATGCTAGCGTGCGGCATCTCGATTCTCAAGACAATGCTAAATGGCCCGATGAACAGAATCGTGGGCTGTAGAAAGAGGCATCCCTTGGGCGATGGGGGACGGGCTGGCACGAGGGACTGGGGCGATTGGCACGAGTGCCGTATCGAGGGGAGAGGGAGGCTTACCGCCACAGCTCGGGGAGGTGGACAGCTCAGTCGAGAGATGAGACAGTCCCTGAGATTGTGTGGGAACAACGAGTTAACGTCTCCCACGGGGCAAAGCTCAAGGAAGCTGGTGAAGCGTGGTTGTGGAGAGGACGACGGTATGCGGAAGGATCCTCGGCATGCAGCTGGAAGGGGAGATTAGAATTACCATCTAACCCTGGGGTCTTTGACAAAAGACATACCTTCCTGACTCTAAACGCTTCCAAGGTTACCGGGTCAGGGTTGACAGGGTAGCCGAGTAGTTCAGGTGGTGGGATAGTGAGTATGAACCTCGAAGGCTATCGAGATTCAAGAATTCAACAATCCACAGTCGTCACTCGTCGTGAATTCTTCTGCCCTAGTGCTCGAAGAGGTATTCGACAAGGTTGAGCAGGCTAGTCCGGCCGGAGGGTCGATGAACCAGTCTCGGGAAGGGCAGCAAAAGAGATCGTCTCGTGTGAAGGGAGCGGGTGCGTCGATAGGCGGCGTCGGCGGCTGGTCGACAGGGAGTGGAAGAGACTGGAATTCCTGGTCGACGGACCTTGGAATTTGGCAAGAGTCGAAAGGAGAAGGTCGAGTTTAAAGGGCTAACTTGGGGGGTACCAGAAGGAAGAAGTGAAATACCAGCAAAGGTGTTTTTTGATTCACTTTTTCCAGTCCGGCCTTTTTTTTTTATTCTTTGGTTCCGTCTCACAACCTATTTTTCGAGGTTCGCCCTGACCTTTAATAGGACAGGAGATGGGGCTCTTTGAGGGAGGAGGTGTCGAGTTGAATTGCCCTGGTGTGTGGTGAGAATTCTCCTCGTCCCAAGCGCGTTTCTTCAGGCCTGCTGTGGTCGAGTCAGGAGGGAAGACGTAACGAGAGATGAGGGAATGTGATGGATGAGGGAGAGGGAGAGAGAGAGAGAGGAAGGGGGAGGATGCGGATGAAGAGGTAGGAGGAGGATGGAGAAGAGGGAAAAGGACTGGACGAGAGGTACACGAGTAGTTTTAACGGAACCAGCCCAGCCCAGCCAGCCTGCAGCAGTAGACGGGAGGGGGGGAGTACGCAGAGACGCAGCTAAACGCAGCGCAGCACTTGTCCTCAGGCTGGCTGCTGGCTCCATCCATCCCTCCATCCAAGGATGGCTTGACCTTGGTTTTTCTGGGACGGGTACCGGTTGCGGGTACCGTACGGGGTCGCTGACCAGGTACCTGCGCGCCGGGCAACAGCGGGTGGAGGTACCTAGACGCGGCCCCTGCTAGGAGGCCACCAGGAGTCACACACCCACGGCCACGGTCGCGCGCCCACCACGAGGAGGAGCCACAGGATCCTGGCACTCCTTGGAGTGAGTTGAGTTTCTGAGAGCAGCTCAACTCTTTCCCTGTTCTTGTCCTTTTTGGCGGAGAAATCGCCTGTGGGATTTGATCTCCAGAGCAACTCTGGGTCGAGGGGGTGCATGATGCCTCCAAGACCGTTATGCTGTGCTCTGTTTCTGCCATGCACTGCGAATCACCAAAACGCCTCTACCTCATCACCTCTAAACATCACGCACCTCATTCAAGGAACGCTGTTCGGGGGCTGGACTAGAGGAAGAGTAGCTTGGGCTCATCGCGAGCTTGACTTTTTTGCTTGCTGGTGCTGAGCGGGAGGGGGTGAGGCCAAAGGGCATGGGGCATGGGGCATGGGGGCGTGCAAGGTACGGCACTGTACTTTTTGGAGTGGACGCCAAATACGTACCTGGCTTGGGCTTGGCTGCCCGCTTGAGCGTGTGCGGTGCGTGTATGAAGCGTGTGAAGCCTGTGCTGGCCCGGGCGAGTTGTGCCAATTGTGTCGTGTCGTAGCGTGTTCTTGTCTCTCGGCTGGGGAAATTCGGCGCACGCTGGGGCAGGGATCCGCGCGCGGATGTAATGGAGACTGGGCGTGTGAGACGGGCTGTTTGGATGTAAAAGATGACCGCGTCAACAGTCAAAGTGATGGTCAAGATGCGATCTGTTGGTGTTGATGATCGGATGGTGATGGATCAGGATGAGCATCTCTGGGGAGTGACTGATAAAATAGCGAGAGGCCAGAGAAAGAAGAATTATACTGAATTGAGATGTTTTGAGATCATTGGCCTCGCAGTCGCCCAAAGGGTATAATTCCATTGAAGCTAAAAGCGGAATCGGTGGCACATCCGTGGTGAGATATAACCTCAGATTTTCCACCTCGGATTCAGCGCCGCAGTATGCCCGTACCAAGCCGAATTGTTCCATTTTGTTGTCAACCATTAATTCGCCCTCATATGACATCAAGATGCAAATGAATCAAGAACACGACATATTTGTTTGTTTGGAAATATGCATCTCGCGGGCCTGGTTGACCTAGGCCACAGGCGGCCTTGTGCCCGTCCATGTCTGATATTGTGCTCATGTGAGGTGCACTGCGCAGGCTCACCACAGATGGCGAGCCGAACTGTAGTGACATTTGCAGGTCGCCTGTTTTTCTGTAGAGCCATCATCATCAGAGTCAACACCGCCACGACCGCGACCTCGTTCCCGACCTGCCTTAGCACACCGAAGCTATCGCCGTGATGTCGAGCCAGCAAAGCAAGGCAGTGTCTGTGGTAGCATTTGTCAGGCTGTGCGTTGCGGTGCATGATTACAAGGCAGAAATCATGACACTATTATCAACACCGCTGCTGCATCGATCTTGGGCCATGTAAAAAGTAACCAGGGGTTTTTTAGATGCCCCTCTGACCTCACCGATGAAGCGAGATCTCTTCCATGTACAAGCCTCTACATCCCCTCGGATACAAACAACCTCGTCGCCCCGATGCTGGTCCCATCTCAAACTCGTGGCATGGATTCCCCTTACGGACGGACCACGCTTCTGCACTCTAACGGAGCTCCGGGCTGTCCGCGACGTCGACAACATCCCATCAACCTAGGATGAGTGTCGTTGCAGGCAGTGCTGTACTGTTAGTGCGCCGCCCTAAAACATCCATATGTCAGCATCGTTGATGAACTGCGAGGCTTGCTTCTGCCAGGTTCCAGTGTCAAACACTAACACCAACAAGACGCGAGCGCATTCATCTCGCGCGCTGCATCCTCATTTCTCGTTCCCGTGTCGTCGCCAATCCATACCGACACCAACGCGCGCCAGACTAGATCTCCCGTCATGGACATCTCCGACGGAAGGGGGTGTTGTAGTGGATTTTCAGGGCGTCATCTCTTAGCCTATGGCACGTCGCCCAGAGACCTGTCTATCGAAGCTCGAAAACGGCCCTCAAAAGGAGCCACAAAAATCTTGGGTTCCAAAAGCGATGTCAGCGACTGGACTGGTCGGTCGCGTTGCCCTCACTTCAAATCTGAGGATGCCACATCCCCAGCCTAGACCAATCATGTTCTGCCATTCACGACTTCTCGCATCGTCCTGGAGCCCAAAGGCCAATTAATCATGCATGTCATCCATGATGAGCACCTCGCTTCTTGTGCCTTGCCTAGGATTTTGTTTCTCCCTCACGTCCAGTCTGCTCATTAACATTAGCAGTTGGGTCATTCACCCCCACCGCGGGCTTGGTGACTTGCACTTCAATATATCCACTGAACTACAGGCCACTAAGCAAGCCCTGGTGAGGTTCCCTTGGCTTTCATTGTGCAGCGGTCGCGCAGCGTCATGGACCAACTGTCATTTACACTTGCATCTACATGACGATTTGTCTGTCGCGACCGCGTCTTTCTGTAGCGCAGCCCTACATAAAACCCTTTCAAACTCCCTTTCGCGATGATGCGCGCCGTGCTCGCGCGTTGCCTGACTGTTGGTGGCTCAGGGGGCGGAAAGGCCGTGCTACACGCTTCCATCAGTCGTGAGACGTTGTCAGCTCTTTTTCTTGCCCTGCTTGCATCCTGGGCAATTTTGTGACTTTTTCGGAGCGTCTCTTACAGAAGCCTCCTCCGTTGCCAATACCCTTCGGTCATGGAGATGTCATCATTCATTCGCTGGGTCTGCTCCCTGCCATCAACACATGTTCACAAAAGTGACACTATTCGCATAACCTCTCAAGTCAATTTATTAAAACGGGCTCCTCCCGATGCAAAGCAAAGATTTTTTCTTGATGAGTTGTCAGCTTTCTCAGGTCAAGCCTCATCTGCCGCTTGGGGCAATCTGCCCCTATTAAGATGCTGAATATAGCTGAAATAGCTCCTGTCGCAGACGAGTTATTTGCTCTTCTGTTGGAGACCCATCTCGGGACGATCTTTGTTTCCTTCATGTCCCCTCATCCATGTATCGCGGGTATAATCCGCTGCTAGTAAAAGGAGGTTGCTTGCTTGGCGAGACGATCAACCTCGAGAATACCGTGGCTGCGTGTTTCCACCGGACAATGGACGCCATCAGCTTAGCCCGTCAACTCAAAGACACGTCCATAGCGGCAGAGGTTATAGCGTCGCACTCCATACACGGGTTAATTACGGAGGAGAACTCATCACGTCTCATGTAATCACCAACAGAGACTCTGACCGTCTCGTCTCATGGATCCAGCTCCTTGAGAGTGAATCTTCTGCAGCGGCCGCCTCACCGAAAGTTTGAGCCGTACTTGCGCAGCAGCGTCGTGCCCGGTCTGTGGTTGGAAAAATCGCCCGATGCTCATTTCCATCCCATGCCGCCGCGTTCAAGCCGCTCCGTTTTGCTGCTGCAAGGGATTGGAAGCCCACGGCCCCCACAGGCGCGAACGGAGGCCCCGTACACTTGCACAGACGAGCACAATACTGATACCTAAGCACAATGCCTTTGTGTCGTCCGTTCCGTAAGTCGTGACGAGTTACGCCGTGTTTCCTATTGTACGGCATGTGCTAGAGTCAGTTGGTCCATCAGAGTTAAGCTTCCGGAAGTTGCCCAGTTGGCGACCAACTTCAAAGAGTGCCACCGAGTCAATTGCCTCTTGACTGGTTAATTCTCCGTGCATGGCATAAGGATAGGAATGTTGCAACCATCCCGCCATATCTTCTCAGCCTGTCACATGAGTCTGACACCGACTCAACGTCCGTGAAATAAAATCTCAGCCGCCGGTGCTCCGTGCCACGGTCGCAGACCCGAACCCCGGGCGCCGTTTTCTATCTCTTACTGAGAGATTTCACCTGCCTGGTTAACTGTCACATCCTTCACGGAGAGACGCCGTTGCGGAGGTCGCAGGTCCGGAATAGCCGTTGGTGTACGGGTACTGGTACGAGGCACATAGTTGGGCGTGGATCATCAGAGACCTGTCTTTGTCGTGACAGTGACAGTGACAATGACAATGGAACCAATCCACCGAGAGCACACGACAACCAAGGCACGACAAAGCACGACAACCTGCCTAGCCAAGGCACGCACACGACCTGACTAGAGCCCGGCGCCGGCGCTGGTGCTTGTTAAAAAAGTAACACATACACGTCCAACCTGCACCCCTTTAACCCGTCGGTTGCGCGTAAGGCCCTGGGACGCGCCTCGCTCGCGTCAAATGGCGACGCAGCTACCACCAGCCAATGACACGGTCCAAACGCGCACCTCATGAGACTCTGCAGTCAGCGCATCTGGCCCGGACCCAGGTGGCTGGGCGAACGAGAGAGGAAAGATGAGATGGGGGAGGCAGGCTAAGTTTAGCGGCCGGGCACCTAAGGAAACCCTGTAGAGAGTAAAAAAAAAAAAAAGAAAAAAGGCCGGGACCAGCTACGAAAAACACCGTCATCTGGATCGACAATTTTCTAGAGATCCACTTGAACTGACGCAGACTGGGAGATCGAGGTGAGTTGAGATTGTCAAGTTGAGCTGAGTAAACGCAGGGAGACTGAGATGAGGCTCTTGAGGTTGCCGCAAGACAATGATGCGTCTCTTGGGAACTGAGTCGAAAACTGACAGCTCTTTCGAAACTACAAACAAAGAAAAGCTCCATTTCAAATCTTTTCTGTCACCACCTTTTCTCTCACTTCTCACATGCGCCGGTCGACGCCAGTGAGGGGTAGCCCCAGGAACCACGTCCAGGATCCCCCTGGCCGGTCCCGACGCGGAGGGTCGAGATACCAGATCTGTGAACCATGGTGGTGTGTGATGGTGGTGTGTGAGTGTGAGTGTGTGTGCCAACTATTTGCAGATCCTCACATCCCCCATATCGTTGCATTCGCCAGCCCTCTTTCTCTGCACATGATGATGCTGCTGTAGTATGATCAAGAGGGCGAGGCTCAAGCAATGGACCATCATGACGTGTCTGACCGAGCGGTTTGCACTTCCGTGATCCGGCCCTTGTCGTGGCACTCGACCTGATCAACTATAGGTACGAAAAAGCATCTGTAAAGTCGGCTCTGCACTGGTTCGCCCAATTTAGCTACCCAATCTTGAACTAGCAAACATGTCTCAGCCAACTTGAAAGCCCTCTCATGTCGTCCCGCCCCAAACTCTGTCACTCACTCCCCCATGGTGGACAGACGGTCTGGACGAATTTGTCGATAGGTGGCTCCTCCGAGAAACCCCTCAACAACCACAAGGAACAGGGACCAAAAGGTCGGTGACGGTCGCCATGGCCCGCTCCCTCGGAGGCGAATTTTCCTTACATGGAAAAAATGTCTCTTTTGTATTGAACAAGGTGTTGTGTTGTGGTGTTGTTTTGTTGTTGTCCCTTGTCTCTGGCCTGCGACATTCACAGGCCTAAAAGTCGAGACCTCTAAACAATGGGACAAAACAAGAAGCGGCCGAAAATGGCGACCCAAGCCACGTTTCCCGAGAAGCCGCAGCAGCCACTGATTTCTGTAGATCAGCCATGTGCCAAAACACAAGAGACCTTCTTTTGTATTCCCGGTCAGTGTGATCAAGGCCCTTTGTCTGCAGAGTCAGGGCTGAAAGTCGTGCTTCTCCAACTCGGTTATCGAGTCGAGGTTGTCAATTCCGCAATCACGGGTTCTAAACGGCCAGCACAGGCCCGGCCTGTCCTTCATGTCCTCCTACGGCGCCGGCTAGACCTTATAGACCTCGAATCGTATCATAATTCGCAACTGGTGCTCCTCGTAGTGCCCGTCGTTGCGCTACGGCTGCCGCATTGGCCTGGTTGCGGTCCTGGCTACTGGACACAAGGCAACCCAGCCCAGGCAACAAAGGCGAAGCAGTGGCTGGCTTGGCTGCCGAGCTCAGTGCAGTGCGTCAATGCTGAGTGATTGTGATTGTATCTCTATTGAACAAGGGATGGCTCCTCTTGTGAGCGTCTCCGAGCCAACCAGGGCTTCCTTTCTTCTTCCGAGTCGTAGGCCTCAAATTTCCAAGGCAACTTGACTGAAGCAGAATGCAAGTTTCAATTCTCCCTCACCCTCACATCAAGCCCAGCTCCAGCAACCGACAAATGTGACGTATGGCAACCTGGCTTGTGGGGGAACGCCGAGCCGTCACTGGGGCAGGCGTTGAAGTTTAGTGCTCGGAGCCCTGTAGGATGTGACCACTTAAGCCGGGCCTAGTGTGAGCCCCCGCATTCGCTGAGAGGAGGGTTGCCAATGGATGGGCCGGGATCTATTGAGTCTATTGGTAGGATTTGCGGATGCTGCTTTTGTTGCTCTATAGAAATGAGACTCTGTGGTTTCGGACCCTTTCATGCTCTGTGCCCTCCGAGTTCATGCTGTGTAAGACCAGCAGTTCCTGTTTGCGAAAGGAGCCGCAATCTTTCCCTTCCATTCCGATACCCGAAGAGTCGGCTGTCCTCTTTACGAGGACCGGTGAGGCACAGCGTCCTCCCGATCCCCGTAGGTTTCCATTTTTTCTTTGGTCTATGGTTGTCAACTCCCAATGGTGCCCTGGCAACACGGGTCACGCCGCAGCGGAATGCCCAAGAAGCGGCAGGGCCTGCACTGCATCAGACTTGCAGACCTAGCCACCTTGAATGTCATGGTCATGCTGTCACTGTGTCCGTTGTCGATTCCAATCGCGTGCCCCTGTTGGATGGCTGGTACGTCAGGATGTGCAAGCACTTTAAAAGCCCGTCCGGAGAGTCACGAAGTTCACACGCTCCGCTCCGCCCAGCCCAGCCCCGATGTAGGAACAGCGTTTCGACAAGTGGAATACGGTGTCAAAGTCTAGCCATCGTAGCACCTTGTAACGCATCTCAGCCGCCTTGTCCTTGCTGTGCTGTGACTGCTGCAGAGTTGAGCGTGTCACCTTCCGCGTCGGAGGAGTTGCTCAACTGTGCTGTCCTTGCTGGGATCCAATGCATCGTCCCCTCGCCTCGAATGTGTTGCCGCGTCGTCCACAGCCTCCGCCTCTATCGCACGAATGACGCCCATGCCGAGACACTCCTTGCTGCGGATGCTGACGCCGTTGCCTGCAAATTCTATCCAGACCCTTAACCTCATTCAACCCCGTCCCTGCACTGCACTGCGCTGCGCGGCACTCCCCCAACCCCGTTGCCCGAGAGCGTGTCTTGCCTCTGAGCGACATAGACGCCCCAGAGACGCGCGGGTTTTCGTGATGATTTGCAGCTCGCAACACGTCCGTCCCACGTACATGGGTTGCTGCGAGACGCGTGAGATGACAGCCACCGACAGGGTAAAGTGTAAAGTGAGGGGACAATAGAAAAGAAGAAAAAAAATTCATCATCTACGCCCACCGCCCCGTTGAGGCAGGCTGGCAAATTGGAGTCTTGTGCGATCCGCATCGGGCGCTCCATTCCCTTGCAGGCCCCTCCGTCGCCATTTTCTCTGCAACGAGGCTGTCATCGTCACCAAGGGAATTCTTCTCCCTGGCGGATGCTGCGGTTTCTTTCACTTCATCTTTACGTACGCAGGGACCAGAGGATCGACTTAATTAAGCTGGGTCCGACCACAGTGGACTCCAGCTAAAAAAGCGCCCCCAAGATCCGTCGCCTGAGACAAGAGGCAACGGAGGATGATGCCCCTCGAATTATCAAAAGCGCGGCTGTCGTTGGCTGTTCCTCTTCCGCACTCCATCGACCGTGGACAATGATGCCCTTGCTCTCCGAGGACCGACGGGGCGTCGGCCGCGACAAGCGAATGTGACTAATCCCAGTGGTTCCAGGGTGGAATTTCTTGTTTGTTTCTTGCATCTGACCCGCGACGATGCATCCACTCCAAGATGAAAAAGAGTCAATATCTCTCGTCCCCAACCGCGCTGCAAATTGAGGCTCCAAAAGTTTGACTTGACTCGACTCCATCATCCTCCACTTGCACTTGCACAAAACTGACGCGGGTGCACGTGCCTAGCGCCTCCATCTCATCCACGCTAAGCGCGCCATGTTCGAGAAGCCTTCCACAAAGTGGGGCTTCCCGCGGAAGTGACGACACCAACTCCTTGCTTCAAAGCGAGATGAGGCTGAATCGCAATCTCTTGAGGCTGGTATCCCCCACAAGCCACGGCGCGCCATCTTCAGGGTCCAGATTTCCCTATGCCTTTATTATGTCTTGACCTTATACACGCTGTATTCAATTGTCACCGTTTTGTGTCTCCTCTGGTTATGCTAATGCAGGGCAGGGTGTTCCTGCCGGCGGTGGGAGACCGGGCAAAACTGCCCCAGAGGCCCAGACTCTTGCGGCTCCATCCCTCGCTTCTTCACCACGGCGACGCCCATGACCAGGACCAAGACTAACTGGATCCATGACGCCTCTACAAGGACCCATTCCACCGATGGACTCATGCAGAACGACGAGAAAAAATCCCAGGAAAAATGTGCACCCACGCGATCGTCAACCTACTACTGCATCTCAAGGTCGCATACATGTGCGGAGAAGAAGACACCGCCCTCGAAGTTTCTGCATTGGCAGGACAATGATGAGAAAATTTCTGTCTTTCCCCTCACTTGGGATACAGCCTTTACTTTAAATGACCTTTTCACCCTCGTCCCCCGACTCGTTTCCGTGGTGAGTGCCGCAAGCGCCGGGCTTGGCCTTCGGTCCTTTGACAAACGGCCCCAGATCCAGGCTCCTCCGGACCCGGACACGAGGGAACTCGGCATTCCACCCCTCGGCCCCTCTCCACTGTAGGAGGGGTCGGCGAGGGATAAAAATTTCGATTCTCGCGGCGGTGAAACTATCCTCGGCAAAACGTTGGGAAACGAATTGCATTTCTACTCGAGAGGCCGAAAGAAACTTTACTTGAACATCTTGTGATGGCTTGTGCTGTTGCTGATTCAACTGGTTTCAGCCCTAGGGTCTGGTGGACCACGGACAAGGGCTGAGCCTACCAACAACCATCAACCTGATACTCGTTTCCTTACGCTGGCGTTGTCGCATTGCTATTTCCTGATGGTCGTCATCAACCAATGCGTTGCTGTGGTTGGGGATGGGTTTCTTCCTTGAGGGTTGTTGCTTGGCCTTCAACTCGCTCGGCGGGCTTCCCAATTGAGTCAACTTAAGAAGTGATCATCACGGATGTTTCTCTCGACCTGAGGAAGCGAGATTTGCCCGCGGTTGCCCAACGCTTGGTCAGCGAGTTGCTAATATCAATACCAGAATTGCCGGCCTTCATTTTCCCGTTCAGAAAGGAGAGCTCTTCGCAACAGTTGCTTCAGACAGAAGTTGCTCAGCCGTGTGTCAGTCACCTCAGGGTAGCCACTAGGACAGCTTCAGACACAACAGTTACACGGTGCACACCTAGCTGGTCCTAGGTTCGCGGGGGTGCAAGTAAGCGGCGCTATTGGTCAATGCCGCCATCTGATCAGCCGGTTTGCGATGATGCGGGCGTACAAGTGTGCGACATGGCCATGTTGAGAAATCCAATGCGCTCTTACTCACGAGTGCGGCTGCGGTTCCATGTCACTTGAAACCTCCCCGCATCTCACATGTCTGAGAAACTCCAATGCCCTGATTGTCAGCCCAAGGGCCCTGGGTTACCAAGTGGTCCCTTTGGCAAGACGTCAATGCTTGTGGCTTGCGGCAAGGATGCTACCGGGGACGAGAGGAGCGTTGGTGATGATATTCTCCACGACTGGCCATGCTTCGCAATCCCGTGACCAACATTCGTCTCATCCAAGAAGATGCGCAGGCATTCATCGCCAGTCATGATGTTGCCACAGATGGTGGAGTCACGGGCGCGCGACATGATCCTGGACGAAAACAACAAACAACAAAAACAACATGGAGATAACGGAGTCAAGCACCGAGTGGGATAGTTTCGGCACCGGAACGAGCAAGAGGCGATCTATCAGTTGCAGAACAGGGTGGGATTCGCTGACGGAGAACCCACGATCTTGGGATCTCCAAGCCAAATGACTGTCCAGTGAGAGCTCACCAAAGAGGCTTGGCCACAGCCAAAAGCATTCACCATGACGCCGAGCTGCATTCAATGGTTCCTCTGCGAGGTCCGACCCCTGGCCTCTTTGGGTCTTTGGGGCCCTCTAGCCGCCAAAAACGTTTGGCTAAACTGGCTGATGATGGCAGGAGGCCCTAGAGGCCCCAGGAACTGTCAGCTAGAGGTGGGAGGCTGTGAGGATGGCTATCGCCGAGCGACCTATCAGAGGCCAGAATTGACATGTCGGTTGTTGACGCGAACAGGTCCTCCACAGATCTACTGTGGCTATTGCATGCATGTGGACGCTTCTGTCGGTCGCACTCGTCATGTCTATTTTGATGGCATTTGCAGGCGAACATGGGATATCGGACAAGGCGATGAGCAGCATGTCATTCAATGGATCCATGATCATCATCAGTCAAAGACAGCCTCATGTTTCCTACCCCAGCTCTTCTCGGCTGCTACCGGGACATGCTGCAGCTGTCGGAAACATTGTCTCCAGAAGCTCTGACCGAGGGCGCGCTACGCAGTCAGAGAGGAGAAGAAAATGGCATTATCTTTGTCGCGGCTGGCGGACGATTGAGCTGAGCGAACAGGGCATGGCCTTGCTTGGTGCTCAATGGTGAGATTGGATCGCGAGCTGTGGTTGGCCTGCTACACAGCTCGCCCATGTTTGCTTTTTCCCTCTCGAGACACCAAGCCGGGAACTTGCTGGCCTAAGGAGGAGCTGGAATCTCCAGCATCAGCCACCAAAGGCCTAGGCGAGGCCGAAGGGGCGCATCTCACAAAGAAGTCTCACCAGCTCCCCACAAGCCTTCTGACCAAGGGTCCCTGAAAGCCCTGGGTAATTGTTCACAAACCCATCACCAACAAGACTCTTGTCAGCTCAAGAAGCCACGGGTGAGCCTCCCAATCGGGGACATGGCTGATGAGCCTTTGGCGATCTGAGTTTCGCAAGGTTTCCTGACCAGGGTCCCTGTCTAGGGCCAGGCTCGTGCGGTGGTCATACGGATTCGTCGCCCTGGTTCATCCCCGCAAGTTTTTTGCTGCTGGGCCAGCAGCATGTGGGGTTCTTCTTGTTCGGGAGAGGCAGAGAGAAAGAGTCAAGTCGATCAAGGGCTTGAGTATCAAGAATGCTAAGTGAGGGGAGAGAACCGCCTGGGCCTTGGAGGTGAACTCAATGCGGAAGATGCCATCTGTTGAGAGTTGAGTCGCCGGTTGAGGCATTAGATGTTGACATGGCATGGCACAATAGCAAGTTGCTATGTTTGATGGCCAAGTTTATTAGCTGGTGAACTGGCCAGCACCTAACGCAGCCTCGACTGAGACTTGAGACAACTGGCCTAGCTTGCGAGCCGAACCAGACCAGGCCAGGCCAGGTACCTGCTTGTACCTCGCCTGCTCGCCCATCTTCCCGATACCTTACCCACTGATGGATGGATGTTTCGCGTGTCAGCCCGCTCGGGGCTCCTCTCCTGCGTATCACCAGAGCACAACGTCGACCTCATCCTGCCGGTTCCAGTGGACGACTCCCCATGTCAATTCAACAACTCTAATCGGTGCGATGTAACCAGAGCTCCTGTTCCAGAGGTGCCGAAGGACCGAGGCACGCAGAGCCCGGCCTCAATTGGCCACCCGTGGTTCGTCAATTCAGCTTCCAAAACAGAACGATGGGCTTGCTGTTTTGGGTCAACCTAGATGCTCAAAGCAAGGCTGCCTTGCTGTCTGGCACGCGGGGCTGTTGGAACGGCTGCTGACACCACCATGACGCCTTTTCGCTAGGGCATTTGTTGACAAGACTATTTGGTTGTCGCCCGTTGATATGCATCTCGTCTGTGGGTGTACGCTGCGAGCCGCGCCACGATGCGAGCGAGCGAAGCATGCATGGATCTAGGCCGCCAAGACGAGGCCGTAAACAGGTTTATCTTGTCCTGCATGGATCTTCTCCGACACAACAAATAAACAAGAGGAAAAAGAAAACCGTGAGCAGTTTTTATCGAGCATCATCGGGAGATGTGATATCCGAAGAGTTCTCGGTGGTGCCAAATTCTCCGATAGGGTCCGATTTCCCCCTCCCGTTGACAACGCCGAGCGCCCTGTTTGATTTCGGTTCAGCCTCTCAGACGTCGAGGAACCTTGCTTCGGTTTTTGCTGCGTTGGTGCCGGGGGTGGTCGATGTTTTCAGCCCTTGATCCCGGAGGGCAATGACCGGCCCAATCGATGGGGACGAGAGGGCCACGCCATCGACAAGTCGAGGGATTGAATTTCGACGCCCTCTTTTCCTTTTCTTGGGTGGTGTTTGGGCAGTTATCTGGTATTCCATATTTGGAAATTCTCCTACTGACAGGCGGGAGCTGAAACGCATGCAGAGAGACCTACAGGCAATCTCCAATCCTTGCCCTTGGGACACCATCAATCAGTTTACAGGACCCGCCCGAGGGAGAATCCCTCCCCGTCGTGTCTATCGGCGATTGAATCGTCGATTGCTCCCGCCAAGGGATACGGAATCTTAAAAAATCTGCCCACGACAGTTTGTTCTCGGGGGACGTGAAACCAGAGGCTGGGACCGCCAAACGAACGTCGGCAGCCAAGAACCACGCGTGCGATTGCAATTTCGGTCCTCCGCTGTCCCTATCCTTGAGGGCTCAAAGAATCCAGTGACACTGATCCGGTTTGCTCTTGTCCCGCAAGCGCTGCGCTGCGTTGGTGGGCAATCATGGTGGCTGCATACAATCATCTCGCTCACCCTGGCCGTTCAAACCCCTGACGATTGGCAGCCGTCCCTTTAGATAGGGCTGCCAGCACAGAGAGATGCGTATGTATGTCCTCGCCCGGCTTTGCTGGGCAGATTCGTACGTTGAAAACATGCGTCGTCGACTTCTCACGAGCCGCTGCGCGACGTTGCACACATCGTCGGTACCACGCGAACCGCGGGCATCCCTCAGGAGAGTGCAATCAACCCCCCTGGTGAACTCGTCAAAGGGGCCTGGCATCGGATGGCTCATGGTGCTACGGCACAGCGCCGCGAAGAGGAAAGAAGCAATTCGCTGCTCGAGGCCGGGGCAAGCGAGACGACGACGGGTCGACGCTCCGGGCCGCGGGTGGCCCGTCGAGCGCCTGCCGGGGGCCGTAGGTTCTCCCTTCATCTACTGATCTCTTTGGATGGGGAGGGGGATATGAAGTTATGCTGTTTGTTGTTGCTGTTCAAGCGTCCCCTGTTGTGACCTCCGGCCTGCCCACCGAGATGCAGGGCCTCCCGAGTTGCATTTTCCTTCTGCCGGGGTGAAACTTGACAAGAGAGGAAGGCCAAGATCCAACAGGATCAATCAGGTTCAGTCAGCGTTGCAGTCCTGAGACCGGTCAGCAAGGGTTTCGAACCCATCCAATTGCCCGCCTCTGCAGGTCTTTCAGCTCGACCCGGGCAGCGGCCACTTTCCCAAACCGTTCGTGGCGACTAGATGCGCCGTGTGGCAGATGCTGTCGTGGCGCCAGTAGACAACTGTAGATGCTCCAAGTCAAAGTGACAGATGTGTGTGTGATGGATGCTTCGTGCATGATTTGACAGGTGCTTAAAGGGGGTTATTGCTTCTCCTGACATGACATCTTTTTGTAGAGTGGGAGATACATGATTTGAGGACCATGTGACGGTAGCAGGACGCTGCAAGCGTCAACTTACTGCGTAACGCTCATTATCGTTTCAACTTACACCTTGGTGTGTAGGCATCTGACCCGTGATTCGTCGGTGGATATTCATCATCTTGGGTTGTATTGCATGTCTGATGGACAGAACAAGTTTACAAGTTGCGAGATTAGCGATCGTGGTTTATCAGTGTTTGTTGCAACGACGGGTACTTGGTTCAAGGGTTGTGTATTGCGGAATGGCGCTTGGCTATGCTCCCAAGGGGTATCAGTCAGTTTCGCTCTTTGTCTGCCGTTTGTTTAGGGACATTGTGAGAGGATACTCGGGAGTTCATGTAACTGATTGTCCTAGGAGCCTGCTTATCTGCCTTCAATAGACATGCCCTCTCAAAGAGTCCAGCTATCCAAAATAGATGGGTGAAACAAGTAGCTTGAATGGAAATATTGGGTTTTATAGGTATTGGATCCCTTATCGAGTTTTGTGGGAGTGAAGATGTCTCGAGTTGACCCAGGATGATGCTTCGTCTCAACCTTTAGTTTAGATAAGGCTAAGACGATGCTTCGTTGACAGCTATATGTGAATGGGAAACGCATTACTACTACTGTAATAAACTACTCTTACACCGGAGCCCCTTCTTCATGACGCCTTGAAACGTTGGTACAGCTCTCATGCTCACTCGTTGGCCTCTATAGCACCTTCTGCAGCTGGTTCTTGTCCTTGACTGGGACAAAACGTCAACTCGGTTGCCAGAACAAAGAGATTTAAACCACTTACATCGTATGGTCATGAGGGTAGCCACGCCTGCTGAGCTGGTGGTTGTGGACTGGGCCACACTCGACGTTGCAGCGCTCTGGGTCCTGTTCGTGAAACCCGTCCAGCCATTCGACATACGAGGAGGGATAGGTGCTCCCGTGTATTGATTCTTGGAGGAACTGGCAGATGTCTCCTCTCTAGTTTTGGTCAAACCATCTCCATTGGCTTGTCAGCACCAGGACAGGCATGATGAACGAGAAGAGGTTGATGGCAAAGGTCGACGCACCGGATGGCATTGGGGTGAGGACTGGGATCTCAGGGGAAGGAGTCGAAGCCACTTCAGTCGAGGTGTCTGTCGCAGCTGGAGTCGTTTCTGCCCCTGAACTGCCAGTTGAGGGAGAAGTGCTCGCAGCAATCGGTGTGCCCTTCAGGATGTGTGGTTCAACGTTCGTTGTCTCGCAAGTGGCGATGTAATCAGCAACTACTGACGCAAAGTTCTCGCCAGATTCGGCTTTCGACTCCTCTTGTATTTGATACAAGCCCAAGATGCAATCGGAGCATCTCTGGTACTCGAACTTCCCAGCCTCTTTCGAATCTTCCCACTCTCTAAGCAGGTCATAGCAGAACCTTCCCGTCTCTCTGCTCCTGGGTCAGCCTTGTCTCAAAAGCGCACTTGGAGGGGATCATCTTACGGGTCAATCAAGCAGAGCTTGTTGTACATGTCAATGAACTCGTTGATGTTATCCGTGCCCGTAAAGTTGCTGCCGTCGGGCCAGTGGACGATGTTGCTCTCTACTGGACAGGCCTTTTGTATGTCCTTTTTAAACTGGATGAGGGAGCCGTGGCATTTGGCAGTGCAGATCTTGGTCGCTTGCTCGACCGAAGGTATGATGTTTTCAGGTACATATCGAGCAAGTAATGTATCGCAGTCGAGAACCTTGTTCAAGGCTGCTTTGCATGTCGGCGTGATACCTTCAAAGGGACGAAAGTCGTAGTCGTACTTGTATTCGGGGAGCTGCTGGGCAGTTGCCGCACCCAGCAGCGAGACAAAGAGTATTCGAAAGTAATGCATCTTGTTTCTTGACGATTTGGTCTCTCTGGGGTGAACTGGCGTGAAATACTTATGTCTTTGCTGGTGTTTCATGTATAGATGTGCTAAGGGGATTGTGGCTCGAGCAGGAGTTAGAACCAACAACTCACGACCAACACTCACTATTATTGGATTTTGCTGACGGCTAAGATTAATACGTCGTATAGAATATGTAAAGTGTTTCAAGGGGTTGACATTTCGTCCTCATCGCGCCTGTTACGTTCGTAGCACCAGCCAGCTTCGTGAATTCTACCAGGCAGTCAATTCCACTTGTTGTTCGCGGCTATGACTTTCGCACCGACTTGTGGGCTTTCTACAATGTCACCGAGAAGAAATCGCCCGATGTTGACCTTGGTGAAGGTTTTGGGCGGTGGGACATCAAGCTTTCCCTTTATGAGTGGCTTCTCAAAGTCTTCAAGGTTGACGGATGGGATCTAGACCCTCTTGACCATCCCATCCTCTTCACTCTCCGCCAAACTTTCAACGACGAAGCCGCGTACGATGAGCTTCGTACTTTCACTCGGGGTCGTGTGACTGGGCACAACCAAAAGGCCGACCTAAAGTCTCTTCTTCATCCTCCAAGTGGCCCGTCCTGCGATTTTTACGAAGCCGTAAAGGAGACCAAGGGCCAGCTCAAGCAGTTTTACCTCTACATACTATAGCACGCCAATATCATTTATACCACCCCGTATATATCTTCAAGTAAGCCCCAGAGGAATTTCAAGGCAAAAATAAAGAGACAACCATCGTGTCGTGCACGTTGAAGGAGATGCTGGCCAAGAACCCTGAGGCAACATAACCACCACTACCCATGAGGAATGGGGTCCAAGTGAGACTTTCGAAATCAAGTGGGACTAATATGAGTAACGGTGGCGATTAGATAAAGCAAGATGGTTATGTTTAATGGTGAGCGGATAGGAAGAAGGATTTGAAGGGCAGGATAGATAATAAGGATAAATATAAGAGGAAAATATACTAAATTCCTCCTAATTTATACTAAATCTATACTATTCTTATCCTAAGATACTTCTCATTATATACTAAAGTGCATAGGTTTTGGCGACTTCTCTAACCTTGACTTGAAGTATCGCAATTCGAGACTTGATTGGTTGTCCCATACATGCCCAGGCTAGCTTCGCCTACACAAGGACCAGCACCACCCACCACAAGACACGAAACCATCAATGCTAACAGATTCAATCAGGTAACTTCAAATTAGACAACTCTGTTCTTCGAAGGATCTTAAGCGACCGAGCTATGGAATTGTTGGTGCGCGCTGAAACTTGAAAAGGTGGGGCAGTAGGCAACAGAGAAGGGTCAACATGGACTCTATTTATCTGCTAACTTGTGGCATCATTCTTAATCCTCAACGTCGTCCTTTTTCTCTCTTTAACTTCAACAATTGTACCCACACAATGACGGGCCGCGGGCGTGCAGGGAACCCCGTTCCGAAACTCCCTAGACCAGATGCCACCCTCGACATTCGCCCAGTCCCTAGAGAACGGCACTTTGACGTTCGGTCTGTCGGTCCAGGCGCTTCCCCTGATATCCATCAGACTGTCCGATCCATCGACGAGTTAGAGGAAGACCTCGTCGTGCCCAATTATGGTGGTCAACGCTGCCATTCGGAAGAGTCGCAGGATCAAGCTGTCCGCGAGTTTCTTGGCTTTATCATATCCGAGGGTCTTACCGATCACCGCAACCAAGACGAATTCACACCCGAAATCACCTGGGGATTTTGTATCTTTGTCACAAGCTACTCGAAAGAGGCTCAGAGGAACCTCGACTCAGCCGTGATGATGCTGGTCAAGATCGTGGACCGCTACTTTCGCGAGAACACCAGCCCTGAGTTTGCTATGTTTGGGCGGGAAGCTTTCAAGAGATTCAAGTTGGATTTGTTTGAGAATAAAGAGCTCCTCGAAGGTGCCTCGGATGATCGTGTGAGAGAAGAGTTCAACGCGTATGTAAGGAGCTTACATCTCTGGGAAGACGACTACGACCCAGATGCGCACCGCGCTCGATACTACCACGACAATCTCAACAGACCCCCCGGAAGCAGTCGTCTCAAGTTTTGCATAGTCTTGGACGAAGCAAAGATCAGCGAGTTGGCAGCCTTCAAATTCCCCATCAACCCCAAGGAGGACGATCGAGCACTTCGCAAGACCAGCGTCAAGATCATATGCCGTAGCTGGAATTACCCAGACGAGCCAAATTGCGAGACGGGCTACTTTGATGGGTCGAACCGCAAGTTCTTCTCGGGTATTGATCAACTGCCGCTTAACCGTCTCATAGAGGTGTATGAGAAATTGTCTCACTGGCATGTTGATGAGATGTTTCCTATGTTCAGGTTTTTAGATATATGAATGGATGCATGGAAATTATTATTAACATTTAACTTCATATCATGCATTCTCAGCAAATTGTTTCCTAGATACTCCCCCAGTTAATATCGCAACACGTTTCAACCAGCACGCAATCATTAAACTTAGGACACCAGGACGGCTTCGCTCAGTTAACCTCCTTGACAAAGAGTATTCGCTTCACAGCCGAATTATGATCTAAACATGATATAATAATAAGCAATACTATAATAAATCTTTGAATATTCTCTTTAGTTGCCTTTAGTATCTTTTATTTGTTTCCGCTTGCCTGACGTTGGGTATTCGCGGGACAGTGTTGTTGTAGGCCTCGACGATATCTCTTCCAACACGGTAACATCTTGAAGCGAAGTTGGTCGTTGCCACATGTGTTGGAACGGATGCGTAGACAAGAGAAAACTTAGTGAGAAAGAGATGGGCGGTGATTGCGAGTGTCTTAGTCTTGCCAGAGCCAGCAAACCCGAAGATGCTGATCAATCCCAGAGGAATAAGCTTCACGTATCTGGTGAATCGATCCTTTGCGTCAGGGCGAAGTCTGGAAAGAACCACCTCGATCATGTGGAGATCAGTGCCATGGAAAAAGTCAACCTTGGGCATCTGAGGGAGAGACCGTCCTCCGTCAGCAGAATGCAGAGCTGTCTGGGAGAGTTGGCTGGTGAGATCATCGATGTCATCACGCAGGAGAAGCGAATTGAATCCTCGACCCAACAGGAAATCTTTAAGGAAGAGATTCATGCTGAAGAGATGATCGATGTCCTTCTGAGTCAGTGTGGGTTTCTGGGTGCCGTTGGCCTTGATGGGCTTCGCAACCGTATTCATCTTATCGGCTTTGGTAGATGTGTCGGGGTTTGCTTCGCTAGTCTCTTGATTGTCATCTTCACTGTCAGTGTCATCGTCGTCGTCATCATCATCATCCAGCCTCTTCCTCTTCTTCTTGTCCTGAGTTGGCGCATCAGTCGTGTACTGGAAGACCTTTCCAATCGCGGCCACACGACGTTTGGAAACCATGGGGCTAGCGTCGAACTTCAGGTAGAGCGGTTCCTACTGCTCTTCTCCCTCAGAGTAGGACGCGAATGACTTGACCTCCACGGCACCGGCGGGTGCATCCGCAAGTGGTTCTCGTACTTTGAGAACCAAGTTGCCGTCATGAGGTTGCTCAGGGATGTGTACAGGCGCGACGGCTGCCTTCCAAAACATGTTGTCCTTTGTTCCTTTTGCAGAAGGTGGTGGCGGGAGGTCAAAAAAGACGTTCACATCTGCGCCCTCCCTGGTCACACGAGGGATAGTGAACTTGTATTTTTCCATCTTCACAGCGAACGGTTAACAAGCTGTTTTGATCAGGAACTGGGAGTACTTACGAATTCGGCATCAAGTGTCATCACGAGGAAGTGGACGCCACTGCTACTGGTCTTGATGAACCGACCCTTCACCTCGATAGATCGAATCTCATCGCAATCCTCGACTACCCAGAAGATCTCCTGCACAGCGGATTCCGTGAGGGATGTCTGGGCATCGTTGGGGATGTTGAACTAGTAAAGGCCAGTATCTCCATCAATAGCCACGATATAATTGTTCTCGTGGAAGTATTAGAGAAGTTGCCAAAATCTATGCACTTTAGTATACAATGAGAAGTATCTTAGGATAAGAATAGTAGAAATCTATCATAATTTAGGAGGAACTCGGCATATTTTCCTCTCAGATTTTGATTATCTTGCTATAAGATATGCACATAATACTGTTCAGTGTTTGCTGAGGCATATGTCTATCTCTACGGTTGACGAGAGGCCCGCCATGTTGAGGTACCCTGGCGCTGGCGTTTTGCCAACACCTCGGACTTGATGGTATCAGCTTCGCCGTCATCTCCCTCCTGGACCATGTTGTCTATTCCTTGGAGCCAGTGTCGGGAGGGGCTGATGAAAAGAGCGCCGACCTGTCCCCTGTTTGTCGCAAACAGGAACCGTATCTGTGTCGGCGAGACCGGAAGACTTCTCTTTGAGTGTTTGCTGCAGGCGATGGAGGTTAGCGCGATATGGGCTGATGATTATAAACTCGTCGTCGGCGGGATGCGTCGAATGGCAGAGCTGTCATATATTGTGATTTGGTATTTGGTAGGCAAGAATAATTGGGCGATATCGCAGAGCTTTTTCGATGGTCTATGATGGTTAATGTATAATACATGATGGTTATGAATCATTCATGTGCCAAACATCTTCGTGGAGTTTGTTTTACTTGAGCCTCCTTCGACAAACCTGGTCCATCCATCGACGATCTGAACCGTTGCTAAGCTAGCATTAGGCGTCTCTAGATGAGAATTACAAGGCAGCTCATATTGGCTTGGTGATTTGGTGTGGGCTTTGATCACACTGACAAAACTCACGTATTTCTCATGATGTGGTGAGCTTCAAAGCTATCAAGTGACCAACTGCTTCATACTGTATATTTGCAAGGGCAGTCCGGGCAGTCTTTCTGGCGTTCCTGCATAATCGATCTTGGGAGGTATAGGGATCGTTTTATACATGTAGGGGTGTGGTTGGTGCAATCAGGTGTAAGCTGAGACCAGAGAGATCCTGCACGTAGGGTATCATGCGTCTCGAGTTTCACCAGGCACATGTCTTGCATTATTCCATGGCGAGAGAGTGGTTAGCATTAATGAGGCCGGACACATGCCGGTGTGATAGCGCCCAACGTTGCTGAGGAGAACTTGTAGGATCAGCAACTTGGCATTAGAGCAATTCGAGTCTTGCCTGCATCCGAGGGAATTCCAAGCGGAGACAGACGAGTCACTGTTGTTGACCTGGCATTGCAGGCGGGACCAGTCGTACGACTGATGGGCAACGTCGTGGAGAAGGATATCAGCGGGCTTCCTTGCTTTTTCCTTGTACGGATAGACAAGCAGCAGGCGGTGGAGACACGATAATGATCTGAGATGCAAGAAACAGTCTGACTTGAGTTAATATCAATACAACAGCTGACTCTTGACCGTAATCTCTTTCGATCTTCAACTTAAACAGAGTCGATCATCATGTGTAGGGTGCACGAGACAGTTGTCAATCGCCTACCCCGCTGTAGGGCTCAGAAACAGTGGCTCCCCCTTGTCCCCGTCAGGGCGTTGACGCCTGAAAGCTGGAGCCGTTGTGGGTCCAAAAGCCCCGAACAACCGAGAACGAACCCACTGAGGTTTAGCGGAAGGAGGGTCCGGCGCCAACCTCTCCCGACCCAACATCAACCCACCTGCAAATGGACGGCACCGTGCGAGGGGCAACCATGATCCATCCATCCATGGTCGTCGTCGTGATTGGCGAATTCCCCATCTTGTCGTCCATCAGGCCGTCAGTCCGGGCGGTGACGTTTTGCTGCTCTTGTTTATCTTGAGCCGTATACCGCCCATGGAGAGCTGGTTTCTTCAAAAACACCACTCGACCGCATCACCATGACCGACTCCCGAGAGCGCGCAAACCTCCGTGTTCCTCGTCCCCGGCCCGGCGTCACCAGAAGCCCCTCCACCCGTTCCTCAGCCGCCTTTGAAGACTTTCGCCCTCCCCCAGGCGGCCCCGCTGGTTCTCAGGCCCTCCGCGGGAATTCCTCCAGGATCTCTCTCAATTCTCTCAATGAGCAGTTTGCGTCTACGCGCCAAGAGTATGAGCTGTGGGACGACGATGGGAGCTCGGTTTATGAACGCTTGACCAACGCATCTGAAGCGGGGGACACCGAGGCCGGCGAAAAGATCCTCATGAGTTCGGCTGATGGATTTGGGCTGCTATACCATGCCGACGAAGCTCCATCTGGCCCAGGGACGTCTTATTGGGACTACTACGACATCCTTTGCCTTCCTCGAGACGGAAAAGAGTTGTCACAGGAGCAGATTCGAAGTGCATACTTCCGCCTCTTCCTCCTCTTTTATCCCGATAGTTATCCTGAACATCTTCGTCCAATTGCTCGCCAGCAATTCCTTCGCGCCCAGGAAGCCTTCGAGACACTGATTGATCCTATCCGCCGAGCGCAGTATGACCTAGATCATTTTCTACATGTCGAGGACGCTCGCAGAGCATCATCAGAGTACGAAACAGCTTTTAAGGAAGCTGTCCGGAACCGGGTGCAGAATGGCATCCAGACAAGCTCCGATTTGGGTATCCGGCTGGACGCATCAAGATCTTCCATAGACCACTCGGGTCCTCGACTACTGGACTTTGCTCTAAGCCATTCCGTGACAGTGGACGTTCCCTCACTGCGCAAGCTAGTACAGCCTCAAGTCTCGCGGTTAGAGCGCTTTGCGGCAAGCAAACAGCAGCAAGCAGTGGTTGAGGGACCTTTTCAGCCTACAGTCGAGGTGGCCACACCAACTCTGACTGTATCTGGATCTACATACGGCATTGCAGGAGATACGTCTATGCTACCGACGACACTGTTGTACGATCGATATCAACCACTTTTGCCCTTGACGATTCCTCGGAACCGCCTCATCCAGCTCGTCGAGAACCGGCTTTCGCCATTGGTAACTCTACGATACAGACAAGAGTTCCTGAACCGCTCGCCTATATCATCTCCAGACAAGTTCAGATGGGTCAAGACCGCCATCGAGCTTGAGTCTGATATTCTACCCGAGTTGTCGGCCACTAGCCGCCTCTACCACCAATTCACCCTCCCCAATGTCTCAGAGCCAACAACCCTCGAGTATAGCATACAGTCTTCCCGACATGAGCCCCCTACTCAACCACGAATTACACTCGGACTTCACCAGAAGCTGTACCATGGCACAGGATTCCTGCGTGCGGATAGTGGCGACTGGGTGTTCGGTTCTGGTCACTCTGGCTGGTTCTCCGACTTCTCAAGGATGAACCCCAACATGTTCAGTGCCGAGTCTCCTCTGAAGACGTCCCCTACTCTGGAATTGGGCTTCCGAACAGGGTCGTCGGAGCGAGTTCCAGTGCCAGGCTCCTCAGACTCGCCTGGTAGCGAGAGTGGCATCAGGGGCCTTGACCACGAACTCAACTCTTCCTGCAATCACGGAACCTGGGCTATCTCTGCCTCGGCGACACCTACTTCGGCTGCAGGTCTCCTACGATATAGCAAAGACCTCGACCTCCCCTTTCAAACTCCCTCGACATCCCTCGACCCTGGAACGCCCTCGTCCGCCCGCATGGAAGTCGAGCTCTGTTCCAACACCTTCCAAGACCGATACCTCGCCCTCCGTAACCTCTGGTCTGTCGGCCATTTTGCCCGCATCGGCATAGAGCTTGGTATCAGTCTTCACAACCTCCACCTCTCAGTCTATTGGTCCCGACTTGGCCAGCGTCTTAGCGTGCCCCTTCTTATCGCTCCCCGTGCCCTTATCGGACCAAGTGTAATCTTCTGGGCCGGCGCACTACCTTTTGTTGGTCTTGCTGCACTCGAACTTGGCCTTGACCATCGCCGCCGTCGCAGACGTTCTTCGCGTTCTCGTCGACGCGTGGCGAGAGCAGAGGCTGCTACTGGCAAAGCCAACATGGCCACCGTCCGACATCGCTATGAGGCCGACAACGTCACCGTGCTCCTCTCCCAGGCCGTCGAGGGCCGACAGAAGCGCCAATTGACCCTCGGCGGGCTTGTCATCGTCAGCGCCAAGTACGGTGTCCCCAGCGAAGACGGTACGCTCTCGACGGGCGAGCAGGTTGCCGACGTCACCATCGGACTGGCTGCCCTCGTCGACGACTCACCCGACGCCCGCGGACCAGCCCTATCCATCCCCCGTGGGGTGCGCAAGAGCCGCCTTCCGGGATTCTGGGACCCTGCTCCGGGCCGTGACAAGGTTCTCCGAGTTGAGTATTCGTTCCGAGGAGTTGCAGACGTGATCGAGGTTGGCGGCCGTGAGGAGCTGATACTCCCGCCTCAGGCGTAAATTTACGGATGTTCACGTTATTATTATTTTCTGACTTTATGCCACCCAAAATGGGGATCAAAGTATCACAGTCAATGTCTAAAAAATTTCAACAGTAATTTCTTCTTGTCCAGGCCTAATGAGCCTGAGTCTGTTGAGTCATTACCCCTGGACAAGAAGAATTACTGTTGAAATTTTTTAGACATTGACTGTGATACTTTGATCCCCATTTTGGGTGGTATCATCATGTGTAATGAAGAGATAAACGAAACGACATGACTGCATGATACGGGCTTCGTGGGGATTGGAGGAGGATATAGATGACGGCTTTGCATTTTCTTGGTAGCACAGCCAGGTCCGACGATAGAAATATTATCTATGATACCTATCAGCTTGAAAGCCGTTGAGTGTGTAACCAGGAACAAGGGGTTAGCCAACTCTTTCATCCGAACTCTGTTGCACTGATACGAACTTATGTGATACCAACTCGTGAACCATGTGTAACAAGACATGTGCGAGGTTGAACTTGTACCTCGAGACCAAGTATCACAATTCACGATAAGCCTAGGCAAGGGACAAAGAAGAATAGATTGACGCAATAACGCTGTCTTTATCGTACATGACACCATCCCTCTAATCCAGGCACAAAAACAAACACCTTGTGCGCAGTGTCTCCCAACCAACTTTGGTCCTCCAGTAAGGACTCTTGCTCATACCATAGAAACGCCTAACCCACTTTTTGTTTGTCAAAGGAAATAAATTATTGGTATAGAAAACGTAATGAGAGAGAAAACCAAGGCTCAGTTGGTATAGACATGACCAATTATCCCCTTGTTAACTGAAAACATCGAGACTGCCGTCTAGACAAAAGTCCATTAATGCTCATGTCTATGAGGACTGGTCTGGCTGTGTGACGAGTCACTGGCTCGACGAATTGAAGAACCCCTGGACGAGGCTTCTCTGCTTGGGCAGCAGCCCTGGGCCTGACAGTCGTCGATACACTCGAGGAGGCAAGCGTCACCCTTGATGCCGTCAAAAGTGCCATCGAGGGTAAGAGCTTGAGCGTCTGCGTCGTGCCGGTGCTTCTGGTCGAAGCAGAACTCGGGCTGGATAGTGGCACTGTGGATGCCGAAGCCGTGGAGACACTTCCTGGCCCGACGAGCCAGCTCCATGTACTTCTCACCACTGTGCGAGTCGATGGGGAAAGAGACCTGGATGTGCATGCTGGCGACGAGCTTTGTGTCGGAAAGTTGCCAGACGTGGATGTGATGGCAGGTAATGACGCCAGGGAGTGCCTCGATATCCTGGCGAATCTCGGGAATGCTAATATGCTCAGGGGTAGCCTGGAGAAGAACTCGTGCGGTACCGCGTGTGAGAGGAATGCAAGTCTTGAGAATGATGGCGGTGATGAACAGAGAGACAGCGGGATCGGCATAAACCTTTCCAGGCCAGTCGGTAAGCCAGATGATCAGAGCGGTAGCCATAACACCAATGTTGCCAAGCATATCGCCAATGACGTGAAGAACCATGGCGTTCATACCCATGTCGTCGTGACTGTGGCCATGGCTGCTCTTCTTGCCAGGCTGTTTGGGCAGAGTATGGTGGTGACCGTTGTGAACACTCGAGTCTCGGCGTCGTCGGGGGGAGTGAGAATGAGAATGAGATTGGACAAGAGTCGTCTGTGTGGTGTTGACACCAGAACCGCCATTCCTAGGGACACTCTTGAGGAGAGGCGATTCCTCGTTCGCCTCCTCATCCATAAGAGGGGTCTCCGAATCGGCTTCGCTGTCGCTGGGAGACTCTCCCATGGTTGCGGCGATGATATCCTGTCGGAAGCTTGCGGGGTGGATGCTAATATCTTCGAAGTTGGAGAATCGCGAATGTCCACTCCTACTGGATCGGCGATAATGTCGGCCCCTCGAATGCGTGGAATGTCTGTTGCTGGTGCTGGACTCCTCCCTGGTGTGACGATGCTCAGTCGCGCGGCGGACAACGACCTCGGGAGGGACATCGGCGGCATCGTCGTGGCTATGGTATCCAGCATGACCTTCCTCTTCGTCGTGAGCGTGGTTATGTGAGTGGCCGTGAGCATGATCGTGTCCATCGTGATCGTGGTCGTGTCCACCAGGTCCGTGAGAATGGCCGTGGCCACCGAGAACAAAGAAGCCGACAAAGTTTGAAAAGAGACCAGCGCTGCCAACAATGAGCATGAGCTTGGGGTTGTCGATCTCCGGGGGCTCAATGAATCGGGTCAAGGCTTCGAGGACGATGGAGACGCAGAGGGCGATGAGGAAGACGGCGTTGAAGAAGGCACCTAGAATCTCGGCGCGAACCCACTACGGGTGTATGTTAGCCATGAACGTGGATGCGCGGGCGTTGGGGCGTCTAGGGACCTACACCAAAGGTAAACTGGTCGGTTGAGACCTTTTGGGATGCCTTGACAGCCCAGAGGCCGATAACCAGGGAGATGATGTCATTGAGCTACGTTGAACGTTAGTAGATGGTCCAAAAGCCAATTCACTCGTGAAAGAGCGCGCGAATTGACTGACCATGTGGAAGGCATCGGCCATGAGGGCCAGCGAGTGGGCGAGGAAACCGGTAACGAGCTCGAGCAGGAAGAAGGCCGTGTCAATTGCGATCATGACCTTGATCCTGGTGCTCTTGGACCAGGCCATCTTCTCGAGGATACCCATGGCGAAAGATGATGAAGGCGCCAAGTAAGGCGCCGAGTGTATAGAGGCGATTGAAGATGGATGGAGAAGAGGAGAGAGGGGAATCGATGGTTTCGTTCGCGGGCGGAGGCGAGGGTGAAGGCGGAGATTTCAGTGGTTTGCGATGACGGAATGCGACAGTGGAGGCCGATGGCCCTGGGCCAGGGAGAAAGGCCAGGGGCGAGGAATGTCTCGGGGTGAATACGGGAGGAAATTGGCGAAGCGATACTGAGCGATAAGAAAGAAGAGAAAGAACAAGATGTATGCAAGATGCAACACAAGCAATAAAAAGACGCCTCGGGGACGAGGGATGAGATGTAAGAAGGAAGAAGAATGGGCTTAGCAAGAAAGAAGTTGTTTATTAGAGAAAGCTGAGATAATAGAACCAACGGGTGGCAAAGCTAAAAAGGCACCAGCAAACAGTGAAGAGACGAGACCGAAAAGAAACAAAGCCGAGACTCGATCGGGAAGTACCCGCCCTACGCCCTTGTTAATGCGGCAGAGGGAAAAGAGAAGAGTCTTAGCAGCTTTAAGACATGGCTACCACTAGTTTAGTAACCTCTTTAGCACCGACAAGTTCATTGCCGACACCCGGTTAGAATTTGGGACCTGTCCGCGAACCGCGTCAGAGAATGTAGCATCACGAACGAAAAAGTGCCGTGTAAAGCTGTGGGCGTTACGCACGTCATGCACGCACCATCAGTTGATCTGCCCCTTGCCAAATGCAACAGTTCCTTTCTTCTGATCCCTTGCCGTTTTCCCTTTCCCTTGCCGCCTTGTCCGACAGGGGCGTAGGTGGTCACCTCCATCAGGTTGCTAGCTCAATTGAGGTCCCTTGTGGCTCTCCCGATTGTCCAGTAACTGGCCCTGCTCGTCGATAAAAGAGTTCAGCTCCAGGGTTCACTTTTCACTACCAGCCCGCCCGGTTCGGCCCATCCATTCCTCTTTCTGCCAGCTCTGTCTCGAACATGTATCTATCATGGCGGCCTGAAGAGATTGCGCAGCAGAACCAAGACACGCAGCCGTGCCGATGCATGCGCCCAAGTCTACTGCAGGACCTATTGCTCGGCAGAACCATGCCCTCGAATCAAAGCCTGTCCTACAAGACACTTTCGGAGGTACAAAGACGCCTGGTCAAAGGGTGGAGATGCCTTCCCGTTGTACCAACGCTTCCTCGTCGGTTCGGGACGGATCCATCTCTACCCGGTCACCTGTTCTGTTCCCACCAACTCCAGCTCCGGCTTCGGGAGGATTCGTTGTAGAGTGTTAGTTACTCTTGAGTGACCTTTGTGCGATGGATGGCGAAAAGGAAGGATCTGGAGACAATCTAGAGACAATCTCGAGCCCTGAGATGGTCATCGCACTCTCGGAGATTTAACATGTGACATACTGCAGTGGTAAGCTGCTCATGTCGCGATGATCATCTTCAGTCCTACCTACGTCAGCGCCTACAGCCAATCTGTCTCGTCTCGCGCAGAATATTGCTATTGGATCCGCCAGCTTCGGGTCCCCCATCCGAGCGTCTTTTCCATGAAGGTTCTCCAAAATTGTCAAGATTGATAAGGATCTGATAATGCATCAGGTGGACAAGCGATTGCGATTCCGGAAGGGTCTCTACGGAACGGATACTCAGATCGACGTTACCCCAGCAGGATCCATCCATATCGAACCACGTTAATTCCGTCTCCCCAACAGTTATCCCGGCGGTTTATGTATCCCGTTTGGAAGCCCGTATTCGGCATTGTCGTGGCTCTTGCTTACGTTTGACGCGCCTTGGGCACATAGGAAGACGCGGGGTGGAGGAGACAGCCGCACACGAAACATGGTGCTCCCATGGCCTTGAAGTAACATTGACGATATTCAATGGTTTGTTTGCCGACATTCAAGACTCCGGTCAGACAAACATACCTGGGCATCAACTGTGCATTCACCAGCCAAACGAACCCGTTGAATCTAGGCAGCCTGAGCTGGGTTTGTGTAGATACTTTGGCGCATATTGAATTGGGCTTCGATCTCGATCCATCGCTTGCTGGATACTTGGAGAAGGCAGGTAATACCGAGTCACTCCTCCCTTTATCATTCTTTGCTTGTGCTCATAGGCACCCGGCTCCTTGCACCATCTTACATTCAGCCACCTACCGCTCAGAAACTCAGCCCAACCACTAGTCATCTGCATGGCGGTATATCCCCTGCTTGATTCGATCATTTCTCTTCAAAGTGCAATCCACCAGTCCTTTGAGGATACCTCACCCCAGGTTACAGACATGACAGCTGGAGGTCTAGCCCGCTTCACTGAGGCACACATTGCTGGGAAAACCCTCTCTCCATCCCCAGGCTTCACCCCTCTGTTCCCTTTGATAGATTCACTCACAGTGTTATCAACGCTCACCGCCCACTGCCCATGAGTGACCGAAGGGCAAAGACTAATTGAACCGCTGGAGTCATTTGGCCATTGGTATTGCTTCGCCATGTATTAGACATATTAGTGGTAATGAATACGATCACCGAGGGTGTCGAAAGCACGAGTAAAGCCCTATCCCAGGTTCTCGGCAAGCTCAAGAATCTTGAAGTCGTCGGGGATTCTCTATCAGAAAAGAAAACCCCGGCCAGGTTCATCAAATTTCCTTACCATAGAGTCAAGGACTTTGTTAGCCGAGTTGAGGACCGTATGACCTTGAAGTATCATTTAATCGACAAACCACGAGGGACCAAAGCTCGCTGCGTCACTCTTAGGGGTCTTCCAGGCCAAGGCAAGATATCTCTGGCAATCGAATTCTGACAACGATACATCGATCAACCTTACCAGTCAATATCATGGATTGACACTTCTTCTAATAATACCATTGACTATGACCTGTCTGTTTGTGCCGAGGAGATCCTCGGTCATGATGACGGCAGGTTCCCCTTCGCACTGGACGGCAGAGCCCAAGCCATTTTTTTGCCATCTTGCCAACACCAAGACCCCTTGGCTGGTTGTCTTCGACAGCGTTGACAAGCCTGAGATGATTCGAGCGATCAAGAGGTACTTCCCACTGGCGCAAAAATGCCTCTGTTCCGATCACCACTCGTCGGCAGAATGTCTAGGACTTTTTGCGACTGGATGGATCTGTCAACATCGAAATCATGGAAGAGGAAGATGCCGTGGAGTTACTTATGCAAGCCTCAAAGAGTGGTGACACCAAGGACATAGAGCCTCGGGGCAAGTTGGTGGTCCGCAGCATTGTTGGCTAGCTCTGGATGAACCCCTTAACCATCGTCCAGGCAGGGCTACACACCCGCCGCTCACGCCTCGACTTTACGGTCTTTCTAGAAAGATGCAAGGGCTAGTCTGAGACACTGTCAGATGGATTGATAGCTACTGATTACATCACGAACCTGGAAGGGCATGGCATGCTTCAAGACGTGGCACGTCTACATCTTGCACAGACAGCTCCAAATGAGTACGGGAACTTACACTTGGATCTTGCATTCCATTCTGAACAACCGACGATCGTTACTGAGCCTTTCCATAAAGGTATATTCTACGAGCCAACTGGAAACTGGCTGAGTGATGTTAGTCTTTTGTTGAGCCCTGGGGGATGCCGCCGTGGGAGGAACAAGTTGGGCAACTCATCCTCGATATGGGCTCTTCAGAGATGGGATATGGCTCCCCTGAGTGTCATTACATCTGTGATTTCGCGAGAGTGATTGAAGAACTGAGCTCCGAGGTTGGCATGTTTGCACAAGAACATAGGGCACCGGGGATTGATGGGAAGTTGGTAGATAAGCCAGGGACGTGGTTCAATTTGCCACGGTGTCCGATGAGGCCATTAATGATTGGCATGAGGCTATAGATAAGCCCAGAGTCCATACGACACCAGACTCACTACTTTTTGAGGCACTGGAATGGTTGCTGCCAGTACTGAAACAAACTGGTATCTCTGGCAAAAAGTTCATCTACCACGTTGAACTTCTAGGTTAAATTCTTACTCTACAGGGCTCGTGGACGACCAGGGCCCAGCGACAGTAGCTTTTAAAGGAGCTGCTGACCCTCGGAGTCTTGGAACCCGTGCAGAGCCAGGTGCCTCTTGATATAGTCAGGAGTTTGGTCATGCTCAAAGCCTGCCTCGATCTTGGCAGGGCAGAAAACGTGGACGTGTTTATACTACATGCGATGGGCATTTATGAAACAAACTTGGCGTATCTCGATGGCAGAGGAAGAGATGCCCCGTCAACTCTGAGAGCTGCATCTGGTGGCTTTGCAACGATTCGGGGGCGAGGGATCTTGATATCCACTGCAATATTAACATGGCTATATGCTCCCACCACATGGACCTTAGTAACAAAACTCTTAGAATCGTGACAAAGGCACTCAGAAATATCCGTGAATTCGGCGATGCTGCCCTGTTCAGGAGTCGGGAAAGGCCACTCACTTGTTTTCGCTTTCGTGTTCTGAGCGCCTTGGGACATGGTACGCAGGTAGTAGAAAGCACAAGGGAGATAGTTTCCCAGGTATGGGGAAGCGACTTACGACTTGCAGTGAGATCTTTGTTGGTTGACCTTGTTTCAATATTGCTCGAGGCACAGCGGTTTGACGAAGTAGAGGCGGTGGCGAAAGAAGCAATATGCGGGCATTCTAGCCTAGGTTATCTGGAGATATACGATAATATACGGGTGGCTTATTATGTTCTCCAAAATGCGCTTGGCCGTGTACGCAAGGAGCGTTAGACGCTCACGATGAGTCTAGCTGAAGAGCATAGGATGGTGATGTAGGCGAAGACTTGTGTATGATGATTGTCTACGAGAGAGCTGCCCGGTACACAGCGAAGATACATAAGAGCATCTACAGAGTGGCTCATTGATGTCTTTATACTGAGCCAGAATCATAGTTTCCTTGTGGACAAAGATGACTTCCTCTGGTGGTGAGATGATGAAGGACGCCTCCGTAGACCAGTAACCAATCATTGTTAGCGCCCTGACAGCGGCTTTAGCGGCCCGCACCGCTGGGGCTTCTAGCCGGACCCGTCGCGCGTATGCATGTACAAACGGCTGTCATGGCGCTTACGTCTGGGTATTCCATCTCTATCTAACACTTCAATATCTCATTTCATCTTGATTTTTTCACTTCTATTCAATGACAAATATCCCATATATTTCTTTTTGAGTAACGACCGAAAACGCCTAGCTATACGGGAGGCCTACCATTTCGTCGACACAGCCTGGCGGGCACCACACCATCTGCCGCGGCCCCCGTTCGCCTTGCCGCCCAGATTCATGCGGCCACTCATCTACGCGCCATCCCCGTCCTCCCAAAACTGGTTGGTCCGCGGCATGGATCCTACACTTTGTTGGTTGTTTGTGTCTCGGAGTTAGCCCCCCTGCGTTCTCGCCACGGACGTGCTACGTAGGACTTGAGGTCATGAGCTCCCATCATGGAGGCTGTGTTGGAGATTCTCTCTTCTGCTTCAATCTGTGCTTCCTGTCTTGTTATTCTAGTTGTATACAATTATTCTTCCATTTATTTCTGGTCAGCTGTGTTGTTGTTCGCTATTGATCCATCGAATGAGGTTATCATCAGTCTCATGAAGCCAACATGGAGACCGCCGCTAGCATAATCGCCTTTGTCCAGATAACGACCGAAATCGCAAAATGTGTCATAAAGACCAAGAAGCTATGGGACCAAGCCCAGGAGCTCCCCGAAGATATCCAGGCCCTCATCCTGCGACTCCAATGTCACCAGCCAATCTTTGACGCCATGCAGCAACAGCTGCAACACGACGATTCCCTCTGTTCCGTGCAGAACGACTCGCTTGTCCGCACAAACCTGGACTGCTGCCAAATGTCTCTCAAGACCCTTCAGAGCACCGCAGATGATCTTATCTCTCAGCTGAATGCAAAGAAGGGACTGAAACGGAAGCTGGCTGCCGTCAAGTTGGCGCTCGGAAAGGATGGCCTGGATCGGCTCAAGAACAGGCTAAGCGAGTCCATCGAGCTACTCAAGTTGTCTATCATGGCTTGGGATATGTAAGTGAAAAACAAAATCAGAAGTTACAGAGTTATCATTATCAGTATCTGACAATTTTTGTTCAAGGGCGGTTGCAAAACGAACTCGCGATCTCATGTTCTCTAGAGCCACGACCGAGATTCACGCACGTTATCAAGCGCCACAGCCAACAACACCATTGGCAATTGAAGCCAAAGATGGAAGCAAACAGAAACAGAAACAGAATGAAGCAGCAGCGAAGAAGAATCAGCCAACTGCCTTGGCACCAAACGAGTCGAAACTCGTCAGAACATACTCTCCTTCAAAACTAGGTCGATTCGCGTTGGCATATACTACAGCGACAGGTGCATGGCAGGCATACATCCAATGGCCAAGCTGGCTCTCGCAATCGGTCTGCGAGATCCAGTCTTCTCCGACACTTTGCGGCTGGACGTACAACTACAGAATGTATAACATCATCTCCTCAACATCCGATATCATAAAAAAGATCCGGGTGGGGGATAAAGCTGGGGTTTTGGAACTTTTCAATTCACGACAAGCATCTCCATTCGACAAAGATCAGAACGGACAGTCACTCCTATTTGTAGGTCAGTTCGTAGGCTTCTTTGAGCCTTGCTAATGAATTTACAGCACGCCGCAGATAGCAAGAATTTCGAGCTCTGTCAGCTCTTCCTAGGTTTGGGGCTCAAGGATGCATTGCTCGAGAGAGTTGGAGAGTCAAGACAGTGAGTTCAACATGATTAACCTGGTCCTGGAAGTGCTCTAATCCAAAACTAGGGGTGCCTTGACACCAACAGTGTTCAAGCCCGATAGAGACCATCCAGAAGCGGACTGGATGAAGATTGTCGAGCTTTTCCATTCCTACATGGACGAGCCGGAATCCAGCATGTTGTTACGTCTTTTTGACTACCAAAGAGAATGCGACTATGGCGATGAATACGTCAACATCTTTCGACAAAGATTCCTACCCAAGTTCTATACCGGTCCACTGAGATATCGCCTCGAAGCTTTCCGGCTAGCTTCGTTCCATTCTCAATCACCGGAAACTCTTCTGGGGCTCTTGGCGGAAAATAGACAGGTCACCAGCTTTGACGTGAGCCACTCGAGCCATGAAAACGTGTCCCTAGTCCACTCGGCAGCACTCGCTTTGGGCATACGTTTCGCCGACGAAGTTCTTCCCTACAAGAGAGGGTGGGCAATGTGGAGCATGGCCTCCTACAGCGAAGGCTGGAGTCTCCTGGTGAAGCAAGTGACCGCAGTGGCTTCACCAGAGGATTTACATAGCATTGAGAGTGTTCAGCCGTGGGACGTCTATAGCGTTCCGGCTTGGAAAGGGACACCACTTGTGTCAGTGATTGGGGGTGCATTATGTTACATGTCGCCTGACATAACCTTTTTCCACTGGGACAAGGTATTCCAAGAGTCCATCCGGCAGTGGGTTTTGGATCTTCAGGAGAGCGGAGTTGACCTGGAGATGTACGGCCAAAGAGAGGCCACAACGCTGAAGGAACAGATGCGTGGTGCTCTCGATGCAGACGCCATTGAATCGTCGAGGCACAGCATCCGGGACTCCCTGCCAACGGCTGCCGTCAGCTTGGCTTTCAGGAGGGGGCAGCGAGCTGACCGGAGCAAGTGGAATAAGAACCACTGGGTTCCGATTCGGCTGTTGGAGCTCAAGACTGGACCAACACCTAGTGACTGGCGTATAGTATGGGCACCCGAGTTTGAGTGGATGGCGTGCCAGTTCTGGGAGATGATCGAGAAGGAGGATATCGTGATGCCCGGATCTTGGGTTGACGTCTAGGCAACATCGGACAAGTGTAGTGCAAAGTATAATAAGTCATGTGGGAATAAACGCATATGATGAAGAACCTGACCTGATGGGAAAGCAAGAAAAAGCCAGGTGATCTCACTCATACAGATCAGCATCCTTAGGTGCCGTTGCAAACGCAGGTACGGGAGTAATGGATGCGTTTGACGCCCAGAATACGCGCTCATGAACCATGTCTCATGTTACAGATAACCTCGTCCAACCATTGGGCGTGCATGCTCATGGTCGTCATGCCATGCATCGCGCTACATACCCCGCCGGAGAGGCGGGGCAGGAGCGGCTAGGTATCGACAGCAAGTTACGACGTGCATCCCTCAGCAGGCATCATATTTCACCTTTGAACTCTCCTGATAACTTTAAAGCTCCCTTCTCTCCCAACCTGCAGTTCACTGAATCTATACCTCATTCAACTACAATCATGGTGGCGACACGACCCGCAGCAAAGGCTGGCTCCTGGTACAAGAGCAATGCCAAGACGCTGCAGGCAGAGCTCCTAAACAACCTGGCGGCTGTGCCGGAGAGCCTCGACGGAGCTTCTCTGCCGATTCCTGGAGCTCGCATCATCATTGCCCCGTGAGTTGATCTCCCATACATTTCGACCGGACTCTAAGCTGACGACGTTGGGTGCTAGCCATGCTGGGTATGAGTTCTCTGGTCCGTGTGCGGCTTGGGCGTACAAGACTCTAGACCTGAGCCGCGCCAAGCGCGTCTTTGTCCTGGGACCTTCTCATACCTACTACCTCGAAGGATGTGCCGCTACTACCTTTGACAAGTACGAAACTCCCTTTGGTGAGCTTACCGTTGATCGGGCCCTGGCAAAGAAGTTTGAAGATGCTGCCAGTATGGACCTCATGCCGCAGAGGAACGAGGTCCTTGAGCATTCCTTAGAGATGCACATGCCCTATCTCTACCTCCGCTGTCAGCAGACCTTTGGCTCTCCAGACAAGTTCCCCAAGATCGTGCCTGTGCTGGTTGGATCCAACAACGGGCCGGAGGAGAAGGAAGTAGGCCGTGCGCTTCTGCCTTACCTCAAGGACCCAGAAAACGCCTTCATCATCAGCTCCGACTTTTGCCATTGGGGCCATAACTTTAGCTACATGGTCTACTCTCCGACCAGCAGCCCCGGGGACCTGGTGAAGCTGCGCAGACAGGATCGAGCACCAGCCGGTCCCCCAATTCACGAGACTATTCGGGCCATCGACGAAGCAGCCATGGACGGCGTCAAGAGCGGCAGTCACGATGCTTTCCTCGCGACCTTGAAGCAGACCAAGAACACGGTATGCGGGCGACACCCCATCGGAGTCATGATGGCGGCTCTCGAGCTGTTGGGTCAGGAGCCGCAGTACCAGGGCAAGGGCCGTTTCCAGGTCATTCAATATGACCGAAGCAATCTGGTTCAGGAACCTGATGACATGAGTGTCAGCTATGTGTCGGCGTACGCTATTTTGTGAGCATGGTATAAGTTGTTTTTGTATGAGATTCGGATGCTTTTGGGCGTGTTTGGGTGCTTTGGCGATACGAGATGAGTGGTTGTGAAGAGTCGAGCGGAGTTTCTGTTTTTGGGATTGAAGCAGCGTGTGAAGACGTGGGATGAAGTATGATATGGGGTTGGAATATGGTTCTAGAGTAATTGACGTCCAAATACTGTAATGCAATGCAGTGAAAGAGAAATGACCATGTGAACAATTTTTGCCAAGCGGTTGAGGTGTGCATGCGTGATCGGCGAGCAAACATCAGCAAGTCCGAGCTGGAGCCGTCGAATGCGAGGTGTCAGCTTATGATTTATTGAACGCCAGCATGCGGCTGAAGTCTCTGTGGCGGGTTGATGAAAGCCGGGCAAGGGTGTGATGTGAGTGAGACGAAATCCTGCTGAGGGTGGAGCTGACCAAAGTCCCGAGAAGGGCATTTCTATTGCGAAATGCATGAACAGTGGTAAGACGAAGCCGTTGATGACAGCTTCTGTGAACGAATCTGGCCATCACACGGAGTAGAGTTTCCGTATTCCATATGAATCCGAAAATAACCTCGCAGAATCGCGAGCACCCTTGACACGGCATCCACCCACACACCAGATGCTTGTCTTGTCTTGGGGAGAGAGCCCCACGCTGGGCAGAAGCTTGGTTGAGGTTTGTTCCAGACCAACCCCGGTCAGTGCCAATCTCCAAAAAGGTGGCGTCCCTGGAGCTAGGAGCTGAGGGATTAGCGTGGGCTCGCAGGGCTTTTTCCGTGTCAGCCTACATATTGATGCGGACGTAGAGGCGCAGTAACGGTGGAGTTTGTTTCTGGTGTCAAGAATGGGAGTGGAATTTTGTGGTAATGATGAACATGATCATGACGCTGCTGCTTCACACGTAGCAAGATGCAGACTACAATACCAGACGTGTTACAGATGGCGAGGTTTGAACATCCATGGGATAAAGCAGCCGCGTGCAAATGTGAAACAGGTGGAGAGGCCATCCATCACCAATGAGAGGACCCTTGACAGCCAGTTGTTATTACTGGGGATCGTGGGACCTGACCCCTAAAAAAGAAGCACAGCAAACTGCCGCCCAAGCTCATTAGACAGAAATCCATGCAGGGCCCCCTCCCTCCAATTGAGCGTCGCATGATTGATTCGAGCTGTGTAGCATTTTGGGTTGCTTGCCCAAGGGGTTGGGGGCCTGGCGAGTTTAATCTTGGAGCAGTAGCAGTCCGAGTCGGCTTGCGAGATTGCGACCGTGACGGTCTGAGATTGGCATTGAGATAAAGCGAGCTACCTTGATTGAAGGCGTCAACTACGAGTTTTTAGGTCAAATTGAGGAATTATTTTGCGAATTGTCCATATCTTGATTGACTGCCAGGACAGCACTTGATGATGGGTGACAATACCTACGGACCATCTGCCTGTAGGTACGGACAACCGACTCGGGGCTTTGATCCATCCCCAGGGCATCTAGCCGCTAAAAAAGAACCCACCTGCAGCCCAGTAGAGGCAGTGAGCAGCAGCTGGAGCGCCCAAGCGCCCGTCCCCCAGTGGCTGGACCATGGCGCGCCTCCAACTCAGTGGCCACTCCCATGCCTGTTCATTCTCACACCGTCTGTCTTCCCCATTCCCGTCCGTCTTTTTGCCTCTTTCTTACTTTTCCTCATCCACGCCCTCGTTCCATCGCCCCCCCTTCTGTTGCACTTCTTCTTTTTCCTTTTCTACCTTCCCTTACGCCCCCCCTCATTCAAAGTCTCGACCTTCGCTATTTTCCCTCTCTTATTCTCGAGTGGTTTTCTCTTTGCTGTGCGACGAGATCTCGGGTCCAGCCACCACCGAAGCTTTCCTTTTCCCTACAATATACCCAAAACCTACAATACGAGGGAGAAGGCGAAAACACCAAACACGAACGATTCGAGCTTAAAAAGATCAAGCCCGACGACGACGAAACTTGCAAAGGAGAGCTTATTCGATCTCCCGAAACAAATCCATTCACAGCTTTTGAGTAGGGCTCTGCTCAGTCGCCCACCATGAGTGTTAGTCTCGCCTCCTATTCTGCCTACCTCCTGCCCCCAATCCCTTCGAGTGACTCCAACCAGCGACGCGAATTGAGTGCCGCAATTCGACCTTCGAGTCTCTAAATCCTCTAATCAACACGATACTCCTTAATGTTGATATTTGCTAACTTCATTCACAGTACGGGTTAGTTGTCGCATCCAACGCGTTCGATTTCGCCCCTCGACCCCTTTGCTGACGCACATGAATAGATACGGAAGACAAAATCCCTACGACTCGCCCGACACGGGCTACAACACTCCTACCGGCGGTTACGGAAACAATGGTGGTTATGGTAACAATGGCGGCTATGGAGGTGGGTACAACAGCCCTCCCGCGCAGAGTGGTTTCGGAGGTGAGATTGTGATTGAACTGGATATGGGACTGGCTGGTCGTCGTCCGTCATCCACAGCGCGCGCTGACACGACGCGATTCGTAGGCAACGTCGAGATGGAGCCCCTCGCCCACAACGCCAGCTCTTTCGGCCATGGCGACCCCAACGCCATCCTGAACGAGTGCCGCGATATTGACCGCGGCATCGACACTGTCGAGAAGAACCTTGAGGAGCTCCGTCACATTCAACAGCGAACACTCGATGACGCCGACAGCTCGGCATCGAGCGCCGCTAACCAGCAGCTTGATGCCCTCTCTGCCGACACCATGAGCCTCTACCGCGGCCTCACAGAACGCGTCCGCGTCGTCAAGTCCAACCCCGAGGCCCAGTCAGCAAAGAACAACCCTCACGTCACCCGTATCGACCGCCGCCTCAAGTCAGCTATCCAGCAGTACCAGCAGGTTGAGTCGCAGTTCCGAAAGCGCACCCAGGACCAGATGGCTCGCCAGTACCGTATCGTTCGCCCCGATGCCAGCGAAGCTGAGGTTCAGGCCGCCGTCGAGGACACAACTGGTGGCCAGGTCTTCCAGCAGGCTCTCATGCAGAGCGACCGCCAAGGACGCGCCCGTGCCGCTCTCAGCGCTGTCCAGGATCGTCACGCCGCCCTTGTCAAGATTGAGCAGCAGATGGTTGAGCTCGCTCAGCTGTTCCAGGATATGGACACCCTCGTCGTCCAGCAGGAGGTTGCTGTCACCCAGATTGAGCAGAAGGCCGAAGAGGTCGTCGAGAACCTCGATAAGGGTAACGAGGAGATTGGCGTCGCCGTCAACACGGCCCGCAAGACTCGCAAGAAGAAGTGGATCTGCCTTGGTATCTGTGGTGAGTATCGAACGTTTATGCAGCCCTATCAACGGCCAGCTAACTCTGCATGCAGTGGCCATCATTCTCGTCATCGTCATTATCGTGCTCATCTACATCTTTGTCATCAAGGGCCAGAACAACGACAACAAGAAGCGAAGCCTCGTCGACGACATCAACCGCACTCTACCCGCCATCAACGCCCTCGGCCGACGATCTCGCATCATGGGCCGAAGCGCAGACGACAGCGAAGCTACCGCCCTCCTTGACCAACTCACCAAGGGGCGGATGCACCTCCCTTCAATCCCGAAATAGGCGCCCGGAGGATAAAA
Source organism: Fusarium vanettenii 77-13-4 (assembly GCF_000151355.1). Taxonomy (NCBI): domain Eukaryota; kingdom Fungi; phylum Ascomycota; class Sordariomycetes; order Hypocreales; family Nectriaceae; genus Fusarium; species Fusarium vanettenii. The sequence goes on from NW_003315881.1 coordinate 2,889,009, forward strand.
GGTTGACTCCCCAAAAGTATCTTGTTTGGGCGTGGCTGTCGTATAGCCCAGCCATCGCCCCGTGTTGCCATCTTGAGGATATATACGCATCTGAAGAGAGGAAACCGATTCTTTGCCTCACGGCGATCATTGCCTGCTGCTTTTTCTTTGCCTGTCTCTTGCGTATTCCCTGCCCGCACCATGTTTTGTTGCTGCTGCCACCACAGCCCGATAGCCTGTCCTCATCTCTTTTTGGTTTTGCTGTTGTTGAAAGGATACAAATCGGGCCTCTGCGTTGTTCTCTCTGTCGCCATTCTGGAGTTTTTTCTCTCTTTCGATTTGCATTAGTTAGGGGCGTTTATACAGTATATGAACTTTTAATCAATCTTTTTGCTACGCCGTGTTTATTCTGCCTCCACATGTGAGAAACTGCTGTCACAACTAAAAGACTCACAATTAAAGACAACAAGGATACGCGTGATATAAAGTCCAATTCATACACCCAAGCTTGGGCCTACTTTAGTTGATCCAAACATCCATGGATATAGAGTCGAGATACTCGGGTGAAACAAATCCCATACGCCAAACCAATTTTACCCATACATCCATTCATCCATGTGTCAAAAAGGTGCCTGGTCCACCTGATAATCCAATCGCATCCTCTCTAGAAAACACTTTGTCGTTTATGCCATGAGAAGGCATCGTGTAAACTAAACAAAGAGGCCTTTAAGCATAGCATGCCCAAGTGTCCATCCGTGATGGGGCCAAACTGAAAGCGTCTCACAGTTGTTGTACGCATACACACTGAATACCCACAAAGGGTATCAGATTCCGGTAAGACGTCTCAAACTCATTCCTTGGCCTTTTCCTTTCCCTTTTCGACGCTGTCATAGTCCACTATCGCCTCGTCTGGTGGACCCTCGTCCTCGTCTACTTGCTCGTCTTCATGTTCTTGTCCTACTAGGGCGCGTCGCTTCTCTCCCTCGTCGACAACCTTTTTCAGCACACCCATACGTCGTCGAAAGTCTTCGGCGAGCACGTCAACGTCTTCACCGCCTATGGCACCGCTGCCGGAGCTGGGAAGGCTGTCGGGGCGCATCTCGACTGGTTCGCGTTCTACGCCTTCGACGCGGAGCATGAGGGCGCCCCCATTACGGCCGTCGTCATCGCCCTCGCTTTGTTGTACAGCCACGTTTGATGTTGTAACGGCAAAGTCCGGTGTCAAGCTCGCAGCCCAAGAGACAGCCCATCGACTCGAGTCTCCTTCGGGAGCAGGTACAAGGTCCACGACGAGGGCGCGGTCGACGGCAGGACTCGCCAGGACAGAAGGGTCGTCGTCGGAGAAGAGGTAGTGGATGCGGGGGTGGACGGTGGTGTTTGTGGTAGAGTTTGTCAGGAGCGCAAAGAGCGGCTCGAACGGAGGCATCGGGGGCTCAAGCGGGGCTTCATCTTCGGGTTGTTGTTGTTGCTGCTCGTGGAGGAGCTCGGCGGCGGGAGCGAGCCCGGAGGCCGTAATCGGTGGGGACGGATCCCTATCGGTGCCGGACATGGTGGTGAGGAGTGCGAGTTGAGGAAGGGTTGTGACTGAACGACGGTTGCCGCTCCGTGAGCATCTTTATGCGCTCAGGTACTTGTCCACCGTTGGTCGACCTGTCGAAATGTTGAGAAGGCGACAAAGGTTAATGTTGCTGTTGAAGCTTCAAGATGGTATCGACGTCCTAGGTAGGCAGCATGACGGAAGTAAGCTCCAGCCTTATCTTATCGCACGTGGATGATGCCCCATGCGGCCAAAAAAAACAGCTGCAAGCTCTATTAAGGTTTAGGTCAATTGTAAGGTAACTTTTATGTCGCATGCCGCTTTTACTCATTTTCAAGTATCGTGACTTGGCATGTGACGAGTACATGGACAAACAAAAACACCATCTTACACGCGACCCCATGCGTCTCAACGGAACACCTATTTTAGGAAACCCATCCATCTTCCATACCTCACCAAAGGTCAAGACCAACACCAGGCATACGGGAACCGGGAAACCCAAAACGGTCTCTCATTCTGGCGTCTCCTCGCATTAGATAGCTCCCAATCCCTCGTGGGGGCCATGCGCCGTTGCAACCCACACCCACTTTCAACGTCTCATCCACCACTCCCATCGTGTCGTTGCCCAACAAGGCTTTCCCTGCCTGCCTGACTTGTTCAACCGCCGATCCAGCTGGATAACCGACACGAGCGACCACCAGTTGACGCGGCGCTTCCTCTCTTCGGAACGGCTATCGCGTCTCGTTATACCCCGGCGTGTCCCGTTTGTCCGATGTCTCTCTCGATCCCCCTAGTGATGCACTGTAATCAGGACCAACAGACACAAGACCCGTCGCCATGAATCATGAAGAGTAAGCTGTAGTTGGAAGGATAATCAGGTTGGCAGTGAACCATCCGTGTCCAGGAGGGAGTAGAGCATCCAGTGCTTGCCTCCCACCCCAGCTGCCTGGAAGAAACGCCAACCCCCCGTCTATTGAGTCTATAACAATTCCCGTCCGTCATGCTGATGCCCATGATATCCCTCTCTCCCATTTTCGCGGCTCTTTCCAGAAGAAACAACGTGTGCCGACCCATCCCTGTAAGGCGTTCATGATAGTAAACCAACCAAGTTTTTCCCAAGCAACAAAGGAGAAAAGAAACCCCCAAAAGACAAAAGAAAAGAAGAAGAAAGGAAACGCCAGCAAATGCCCCTTCTGATGCTGTTGATGGATGATGATGAAACGCCGTCTCGCTACCGTCTAGTATGCAGAAAGCAGGCTGTGATCAAACAGCCCGCGAGACAAGGACATTGAACCGTCACGTCGTACCAGGGATAGCCATCACAGCTCCCTCAGGTAAGGAGGTTGAGAGGTCCCTCCTCCACGATGGTAGAGCCCCTCTCACGAAGAGTGCAAGGCGCGGAAGCCAGCCGCAATTAGGCTTCTCGACTTTTCTTTGGCGTCGGCCGGGCCGTTCCAGTAAAAGAGACCCTAGATGCCGCAGTTAGCGATCTGGTAACCAAAACTACTACCCAAGTACCCGGCTTGCATCCCGACGTGGGGGAAAGACACGTCGGTGGCTCGTCCAAGACAATGCAAGACACCGAGAACAACAGCCACTGGTCGACTTACCCCTAGTCCCTTTTGCTTGCAAAATCCAGCCTTGATCTTGACCGTGTCTGGGTTGTCGTACGTCACGAATCCACCGTCTGCGCCCACGCACTGCGCTGCCACATGGCGCTTGTCGACAACCTCCTTGCAGCCCTTGCGTGGGAGCTGGTTGTACTCAAAGGTGCCATCCTCAGCGCCTCCGACGCCCTTGAACTTGTGCCCAGCCCCCGAGCAGTGGAGAAAGCTTCGCCCAAATGTTGGGATGCCCAGCAGGATCTTCTTTGGCGGGAACCCTTTGGACATGAGATATGAAACCCCCGCTGATCCTGAGGTCTCCTCCTTGTTCATGGCGTACAGTTGTGAGTGGTGGCCTGCCTTTGGTGTCCAGCTGCCAAAGAAATCGTACGCCATCAGGTTGATGAAATCCAGGTACTCGGTCACCAGCTTCAGGTCGAGAAACTGCAGGATGGCCTTGTTGGCGGGCAGCGCCGCCGTGAGAATGTAGTGCTCCTCAGGGAGATGAATACGGATGGCCGCCAGCAGCGCAAGAAAGTCGTAGCCTTGCTGCGCATCGCACGGGTATTCCCAGGCAACTATCACGAGTGACACAGTCAGCATCTCGTCCGCAGCAAGACGAAAGCCTAAGACATTGTCTCAGCTGCCACTTACTGTCGATTCCATCCAGGCCAGAGGCTTCAACGAGGCCCCTCGCGGACCGGGCAAAGTTGTCACGCAGCAGCGTGTTAGAGGCCACTAGGGGGAAAACCTCTGACGAATTGCCGCCTCCAACAGACAAAACCACTCTAAGGTGAGGATGCTTCTGTTTGAGATGCATCAGGGAGCCCAGCCCGCCTTGTACACCGTCGACAGGCGCTCCAGCATCCGCCCATTCATCACTTAACTAGAGCAGGGGTCCGAGTCAGTACCGATCTTCGGCCGCCCGGGCACATGATGATGATGGGCGAAACTTACAAAAACACCACCATCGGCTGAAACACTGGCATACGCATAGTAAACATGGTTGATGCAACTGTAGTTGAGCATCCCCGGTGTGTCGCCCTGGTATATTCTGTAGTTGGGGAAGTAGACGGCGTTGGTGAACATGACATTGGACATGCTCGACGCAATCCGTGACTTGCGAGAAGAAGAACTCATGATGGGCGACTAAAGAGGCGAAATCTGGAAAAACAAAGACGATAGACGTTCAAGCAGCGAGTGAATGACCCAGAACAGAGTCTACAAAGATCGAATTGTGTGCGGATGTGTCTTGTCTTTTAATGCTGCGCGAAAAGGTCATGCTCCAACAATCAGCCCGATGGCTTAGAGCTTCAAGGTCAAGGTCAAGGAAGATGAATTGATGAGTTGGAGAACAAGGTTAGGCACCAAACGAGGCCGAGGAGCATCATGGCTGCGGTCAAGAAGGATTGGTCGACTATATAATGCTCAATGGATGGAGGGATGGATGGACGGCGGCCAGCTCATAACGAGCAAACAAGCCCGGCCGGGCAGAGGATCGAGGGCCGGCCTGGGCTGGGCAGGGCGGCTGATGCTGGTGGAGCAGGGTCCCGTCCGGTATCCAAATTACGGGAGGGTCCAGGATACGGCGAAACCATCCATGATGCATGACATAATTGCGGGGAGTCGTCGAGAATGTATGGATGATGAGACTTGTGCAGTCGTCGACAGTAAAGCAGAGCTGAGTGAGCCTTCAAGGGTCTTGTCCTCTGTCCGTCGGACCGCCTTGCTCACGGCTGTCATTAGTCCGTCTCTCCCAATCATTGAGCCTTGAACAAGCCTCGGGCCAGCCTTGGACCACGCCAATTTGGTCATGGTAAACCTCTGTAATCCATCCATCGCCAAATGACAACAACCCCATGGCGCTTGGCAGGCCAGTGCTGGACAGAAGCGGGACATTCGGGCGAGGCCGCTTTCTCTCGTTTCTTCTTTTCCTCGCGTAAAGGACTCACTCAAGAACCCTGCCCTGCCCTGCCCTGCCCTGCCCTGCCCTGCCTCTCTGTCCGCGTCACGTCCCTCATTGAGGAGAGGACGCCCGAGGCACCAGAAGAGCTGTCCCTCGGCCGTGCTTGGTGGTGGTTGAAGCGAAGCATTGATAATGACTGACACTGACACTTGACAGAGACAAGCCGCGGCCTCCCCGGACCACGATACAGCCCTGTCGTAAAAAGGGAAGAGGGAAAAAAGATGAAACGCAATGACAGGCCAGCAAGACGAGACACGTACATCTGTGCGTGCCCTTGAGCATTGCCTTGCCCACCGAGAACCCAGCCGAGCAGACGCCGTCCCGTCCATGGGAGATGAGTCTTTTCTTCGGTGCCCGCCTTTGTGAGCGTGAGTGCGTGCGTACGTACGTGCGGCGATGGCTACGGGATAGCGGGGTGACTCGTGCACGAGTCTCCCCCGTATAAGTCGCCGAATCCGACTGGCTCTGGAGTTTAGTTTCGAAAAGGCATTGTCGTGAGCCACCAGGGCTCGGCTTCGAACCAGGCTCGAACCGGGACCGCAGCAGGATCAGAGCGAGTGATCCTGCTAAAGAATCGGCGTGATCCAAGGGGTGAAACGGTCTCAGCCAAGATGGGACTTGTTCTCAGCAGCATTAGTGTTGGCTGTCCTCGATGTCTCAACCTCCATCTTGGGGACCGGGACAATCCACGACGCTCAAGGACATCAAGGACAATCCCAGGCGTCTAGGACCCCTCCCCGGGGCGAGGGGCCTGTTGTGCCAAAAGCGCCGAGCCAGGCCCAACAGAACAGCTTCCGATAAGGGCGTCGACAGCCGTGCGGCTCCACGGATTCGCCCTGCCATCGAAGTTCTGGAAGGTCGACGAACACTTGGAACGCACTAAATGGTGAGATTGGCTCCATAATTAAAAAACGGCCAGGGATGCTGGCCATTTGGGCGCAACATTCAGTGGAGTGAAACACCTTCTGTTCAGCTCCTAGTCCTTGCAAGCTGCTCGCCCTGACAGCCAAGTTGAGCCGGGACCAGGCTCTAAACCTCGCTGTTGCTCGCCATGAATCATCCTAATAACCCGAGAGGCCTTTGAGCCTAGGCCTTCTCATCTCCATCTCCCTCCGCCATCCCCGAAACCTCCAACCAAGACCTAGGCCCACTCGGTTATGAGTTCAGAAACCGTGACGTGCCGCCATCCTGCATCATCTGGATGTCAACTTGAGACCAGCCACGGGGCTAGCGGCCTCCAAGGTACACGCAGGGCAGAGTTTCTCGCCAACTGCCAACTCCAGACTCTCGCTCAGACGTCCGTACTGGCGTGACCTGCCGCCGGCGTTTCCTCCACATGGCTGGTATGGCAGCCCGGGGTTTAAGCAACCCTGCCGAGATGTCGATGTCTGGCACATCAGAATCCCATGGATCCTTGCTGGGGCGGCGGCGCTGGGAGACAACTGTTAGCGTCGTTTCCAGAAACCACACGGCCAACGTCCAATCCCATCCGAATCAGCTTGCAAAGCCCAGCAGAAGGAATTCTGATGAAATCAAATGTCTCGGTAGTGTGTGCAGAGCCCCCGGTACGTACTCTGTGGAGCTGTCTGACACGCTGTCATGCTCTGTTTTTCTGTTTTTAGTTCAAACGGCGAGGTGAAGCCATCGAGCCCCTCGGAGTGTTTCCCCGTTGCCGCATTCAGAGAGCTGGGTTGTTGCTTTATTTGATCCATTGTTTAATGCGCACAGCCTCGGCCGCGCCCCGGATGTACGGGTTGATTAGGCGCGCATGGGGCTCTGGTCCTCTTGTATCCGTGACGTCGTACCGGGAATCAATGTTGTGTGATGCCATTTTGGCGATCCGGAACCTCAATGTCAGCTTCGCACAAGTCCGAGATGATGTTACATTCAACATATGCAAATTTAACTGCTGCATTTAGCACAGACACGAGGGAGCTCTCCAACAGTCCTGTGTAGAGTACACCACAAGGAACTGAAACCAATAAGCTCACCAGGCTGTCTGCACCCCAGCCAACCTGACTTGGCTGCATTATCTTGGCCTTGAGCTGGACGACGCGCATACCTGTTGGCTGGCATGGGGGAAATAACCGATGTCCATTACCCGGTGGGCGGGCTGTCGATGCGGGACGTATCAAGGTTTGGCGAATAGGTAATGAGAATAGGAGACCGAGCATTGAGTCTTGCAGCATGTGAGACCGAAGACGACCCGCAAGGTGGTGGGCAGTCTGCGAGTCCTCTGCAAGTCCTTCTGCGAGGCTCAAGTAGACGACCTCGCACAGCAGTAAGTAAGCGAGTGCAGATGCATGTTTGCCCAACCCTGGTCCGTCCGGCCTAGGCCGAGTCACTCAGATCTACCCAACCGATCCGTTATCAGTTCTCGTTTCCGTTTCGAGGATGGATATAGCAGAGCTGTTATTAGTAGGTATCCGCCCGCTCAACTTCTGCAAGAATATACTTCAGACACTTCTCAGATAGAAACTCTCTGCACTCTGAAAGTGTATTCGACTGTCCCTCGGCTCTCCAGAAAGGCTCTCTGGCATTTATTCCGTACTGTGTCGCCGCTTGGGCCATGTGAAGCAAACAAACTCCGCCCCTCCTTTGCGCAAACTGAACCAAACAGCCGAATGGCAGAGTCCCTCCATGCGCCAACCGCATAACTCATCACCAACAACTGGCGTCGGTAAGTACGTAGTAGATCGTAGGGCACACCAAGTGCGAACCCCTTTGTCAAGGGCCAGTGTCGGCAGCCAAAAGGGTTCATCGGGGTGGGCCCTCCGTCATGGAAGCAACCGTGTAATCCTCATGACCTCTTGCATATGTTGATTGGGGTTCTTGGTCTTGTGCACCTGTCGCAGTTGGTCGTTTCACAGAAATGGCCAAGGTGGTGGCGTTGCCGCAACCTAGGGGGACATGATTCCCGCCGTAATAAAGCGTACCGAATCTCAGGTCGTCCATTTCCCTTGCCACCGAGTCTTTATCCTTCGCCCTAGGACCGTTCGACACGATGGAAGACGACGATACCCGCTCTTTCTCGCTCATCTCGACCGTGGGGATAGAGTCCGCATACACGGCGACAGATCAAGATACGGACGAGTTCGAACTCGTCTATGACGAGGAGAGGTCCGAATGTTCGCGTTGGGATCTGAGCTCGAGCTGCTCCACTTCGCTACCTCCAAGCATTCATGGCTTTGAGTACGAGTGTGGTCGACGGTATCACAGCTACATGAGCGGGCGGTACCCCCTCCCCAACGATAACGGAGAACAGCTTCGTGAGGAAACTGAACATGCTCTGTTTCTCCATCTACTTGTGCGTACCATGGCACACAAGCTTGAAGGAACTGTGGTCGGTTCGACTGCTAACGAGTCTATCACTTCAGAGTGGTAAACTCTTCTTGTCGGAGATCGGTGACTCTCCGCGAAAGATCATCGACATCGGCACGGGAACCGGTTAGTATCCCAGAATCCCGATGGCTTCATACTAACATTGACGTCAGGAACATGGGCCATAGACGGTAACCCGTTTTCGAAGTGTCTGTGCGAAACCATGGCTGATTGTCACAGTGGCCGACCTATATCCATGTGCGAGTGTTGTCGGAACTGATCTGTCGCCCATTCAGCCCGAATCGATGCCGTTGAACGCCCAGATGTTTATTGAAGACTGCGAGGACCCAGAATGGACACATGGAAACAACTTTGACCTGGTCCACCTCAGGGGGGTCGCTGGCTTCTTACTCGACCTCGATGCCGTGGTCGATAATGCCCACGAGTGAGTAACGTGATACCGAGATATCGGGGGTACATCGCTAACGAGAAGAAAGACACCTCAGATCTGGAGGGTGGATCGAGTTTCAAGAGTTCGACCATTCGGTGCTCTGCGACGACAACACCATGAAGGAAGATGATCCTTTGCGCATCTTCTTTGACACCTGTACCGAGGGCATGCGCAAGTATGGCTGTGTCGGCTTTGGTAAGCACGATATAAAGCAGTCCCTCAAGCGTGCAGGCTTCAGGCGCATCCAGATGGTGACCAAAAGAGTTCCTCTCTCGTCATGGCCAGGGGAGAAGAAGCCGAGGACTGTAGGAACGCTGATGCAGGCCAATATCTCGGAATGTCTCGAAGCATTTGCGGTCAAGCCATTGGTTGCCCTGGGAATGACACCAGAGCAGAGACACGAAATGGTGAGCCGTGCTCGCGAGAGTCTCCTGGACAGTTCAATTCGTCGGTATGTGAACTGCTATTTCTACATGGGTCAGAAGGTCCAGCGCAGTCGTGTTTCGATCTGAGCTCTCACCTTTGGTCCATTGTGATGATTAGTACTTTAGATTAGGCGGCAGGGCAATAGGGAATGAACTTAATGATTGACGACTTATCTCTTGAGATTGATGGAGGTTCCAAAGATGAACGTGGGGGTTGAGATCATGTTGATGGTCACAAGACATAGCAGGAAGGTACGGGCGAGGAACGGAACAGGGACAGTTGCCAACATTGGGCAACAGTGATGGACCAGCAACTGCGTCGCTCACATGTTTCTATTGACTTGAGTTCATTAGTGTGTTAGCACAGGAGAGTTTTTATACTCCAATTTAATAACTGATTTTATGAAGCTTGGATAGTCACATCTCATGCGACAGTTGAGCTCTCATACCCCCCCAAATTGTTATGGAACTGGAGCTGGTGGTGGCGCCAACTAGCGGCGATCTTGGTCGCTGACAAAGGTTCCCCACACCGCAGGCGCCACGGCGCCTATCGTCACGGGCTTTGAAGCTGCTGGAGCTTTCTGCGCGTGGTGAAATTGTCAACCTGAAGCTCGACCTCGACATCAACACCAAGTTTCTCTCCCCACCGCAAACCATACCCAGCACTCGCGCTCAAGCAGCAACTACGCATTGATATTGAGATACAGAGTCTACTCCTGTGCCGATAAAGGCCTCGGCCTTCTGCCCAACATGCCCGCCGCAGTCGAGTCTGCCGCATCCGCCATCCTCAATCACTCGGCGACCTCCTACAACTTCCGCTTCTCGCCCTTCCTCCGGCGAACATACCAGGTCGGCCTACCCCCCGACCGTCCCATCTGCAAGGCCTTCCAGTCCGGCCACTGCCCCAACGGCACGCGATGCTCCGAGCGCCACGTCTCCGATGCCAAGACGGCGCAGCCCACGGGCGGCCTCAACTCGCTCGTCTGCAAGCACTGGCTGCGCGGCCTGTGCAAGAAGGGCGAGCACTGCGAGTTCCTTCACGAGTATAATCTGCGCAAGATGCCCGAATGCAACTTCTTCATGCGCAACGGATACTGCTCAAACGGCGACGAGTGCCTCTACCTTCACATCGATCCTCAGAGTCGGCTGCCGCCCTGTCCTCACTATGATATGGGATTCTGCCCGCTGGGACCCAACTGCTCAAAGAAACACGTTCGCCGCAAGCTTTGTGGCTTTTACCTTGCCGGTTTCTGCCCAGATGGTCCGGATTGTAAGGAGGGCGCACATCCCAAGTGGTCCAAGAACCTGGAGAAGCCGACCCTCAAGTCAGAGGAGAAGAAGGACGAGGATGTTCGGATGGAGCTTCCACGAGATGATGAAATGGACAGGCCGCGCGAGCAGCAGAGAGACAGAGATCGCGACCGTGACCGGGATCGGGACAGGGATGATGGAGGCAGACACGGCGGTCGACACGGAAGAGGAGGCAAATGGCGCGGCAGGGGACGATTCCGTGGAAGAGGGCACTAAGGATCTAACAAACATGGAAGAGAAAGCGAATGGCGCAGACGAGATTTCTAAGGATATGGTACAAAAGGCTTCGTCTACTTGGTATTTTAATGGCAATGATACCCAATTAGTTCTTGGGCCTCGGGTTTCTGAGGAGCATGTTGCAAATTCAAGTGATGATGACATGAGAAGAGAGTAAACCAATATGTATTTTCACCAATCTTTGTGCGAGTCGTGCTGTTTTTAACATAACATAATCATTGGAGTCGTGACGGCGTCTATTGTAGCAGAACGGATCCTTATTTCATGTCCCATCGTTATTTGCGGTACACATTAGATCCATTAAATGACCTGTGTAGAATCATCAAGGGTTCCTCGTTCAAGAGGTCTCGGATGTCTGAGGGGTCCAGAGAGCTCCCTCGGCTTCATGAGCGCCACCCCAAACGTTGGACTCGGGTGGAACGGCGACAAACTCGGTCGATGTCTCTCCTCCCTCGGTGTCTCCGTTCTCGCTCTCCTCGTCAGCCTCGGAGCCCTCGTACGAGCTCGTCTTCCAGGTGGACAGCTCATCCACACGGCGGATTCCCATCATCCACGAGACAAGGCTTCTGGGGGCCCATCGTCCGACAAATCCGTAGACGCTGGCGCCAAGGCCGACACGCACGGAGTCGGCAATGATGGAGCCATCAATCACATCAAAGACCGAGTTGTGGAGGCTTCGCAGAGAGCTGCCCCTCAGGCCGCGGATACGGCCTCCCGAGATGGCAGAGCTGGTCTGTGCCACAAAGTTTTTGGCATAAACATGTCGGGCACCCTCAGGCCAGACGAGAGGTGACTCAGGGTTTCCAGACTTGATAAGACCTTGCTGGCCATGGCCTCGAGCGGGAACAAAGCTGGAAAAGTCAAAGGTACCGAGTTGCATGTGGGTAACGGGGATATCAAGAGGTCGAAGTTCGGCAGTGAGAACCTCGGTAAAAGCAGAAAGGGCCGAGCAGACAGTCGCCTCGGGGGCGTGGAAAGGCGGGTTAATGGACGAGATGATGGAAGGCGTAAACACAAGGACCTTGGGAGGGACCCATTTCTCCCCGATGGGGTTCAGGCGCGAGGTGAGGAGGGGCAGGAAGGCCTGGATTGTGAGGATCGGCTGGAGGAGGTGGGTGTTGAACAGGTCGGCGAAGCTGGACGGGGGAATAGTGGCGATGGGAGAAGTCTGGTAGTGGAGGCTTGGGATGAGAATGACAGACTTTAGAGTGAGCTGGTTGGGCTTCATTCCGGGTCCAGGAGCTTGAGGGGATTGGAGGAAGAGAGCAAAATGTTCGATGGCAGCGCCGGCATTGGGTGGCTGGGGTCAGTGTCAGCATTTTGCTTCGATATCAAAATCAGCAAACTCACGTCGGTGGTGTCAATACCCAAGGGTCGAATATCGGGTCTCTTCATGGCAAGGACCATGCCCTCATCCTCGGCAGCGTTGCAGACAACGTAGACCATGAATCCCCGCCTCTCCATATCCAGAGCAAGAGATCTTGTCAAGGGCAAGCTCGGCGAGCCAGCGATGACGATAACCTCTGTACGGCCGCCATTCCTAGCCCTCTTTGCTCTCCTCGTCTTTCTGCAAGACCGAGTCGCCTGGTAGCCCTTGTAGATGCCGGCTCCGCACGCGACCACGAAGATGCCCGTCAAAATTTTATGCTTCACCGCCCAGTCTACCAGCCTCTCGCCGCGAGACAGGGAAACGATCTCGACGACAGGCTTCAAGGGAGGCGTAGGCCTCACGGACTCGGGTATCCATTCCGACGTTGAGAGATTTTCCCTGACGAGTTCGGCGGCGCGGTCGACATTTTTTTCGATTATGCCGGTAACAGTGTCGGTGTACTGGCGGACTTGGGGTGGGATAGCATTTGACAGCTGCAGGGGGTCATGGTCAACTACAAGAACATCAAACAGAGAAGCACGTCGCAACTTACCACGTCCAAGAAGTGCTGGTCGCCGGCCGACATGATGGCGGTTGGATGTCAGAGGAAAGATGTTTCAACTCAGTTCATATGACGGTCGGTATTGGATTGGGCTGCTTCATGCGGACGGTGGGTGGAGAGCTGGAAAAGCTTCTGATTGCCGAGTTCGCAGAGGTGTGGTGCACGGGCCACCCGATCTCCGCGTCGGAGATCGGGGCAGACTGCTCCGGTGGCCGGCTAGCCGGTAAGATGCCGCATGACTTGACCGGCTGCAAGGATGAGCAATGTCCTGTCAAGATGCCGTGCTAGATGAGTTTCTTAGAAAGGAGTAGGGGCATTCAGAGTGGTTATATAGTAGCCAAGATATTGTTGTATTTGTTGACGGTGATTCGCTACCTCTTCTGAAACATCTTTAGCACCAAAAATATCAACCAGTCCACATGGCATTAGGCTATCCAGCTGGGCTCTCCCAGACGATTTTGTTGTGTGTCTTTAATTTCTACTTTCCAGTGTAGTAAGCCAAAGTGGACTGAGAACTCATCTATCTATTGCATGAACTTGTTGAAACCTGAAATATCGTTGAATCTCCCAATTCATGCAGCAACTTGGCTTAGTCAGAACTCGCAGGATTAATATCGCTATCTCGCATGTGAAGGCTGTAAAAACAGGGGGGACCGACCAATTATGATAGGTTATACTCACCAAAATTAAGATAAGAGATTAACCTACTCTTGTATTATTTTTATAGAGTCTTAGATAGTACGTTAGCAATAGGGGATGAATATGCTCTAGCAGTCCCCGCGCAAGCAGGGAGATAAACTCCTTTTGGTGGATGGACCCATGACATGCGTCTAGGACTCTAGGGTGGGTGAGTGTTGGAGACACCACACTGCCAAGCGCCTTGCAGGTCTGCTTCGCCAACGGCACTCAGTATACCACGTGACAGTGTCGTTTAAGTTGACTGCATAGTCATGATTCCATTTTCCTGCCATGCTTTGCACTTCCCGTCTTACGTAACGTGCACTTTCAGGCTGTTCAAGTCAGAGATGGGAGTAATAGGTGATAGGTCTGTGTGCAATGGGTATTTCTGTGTGAACAACGACCTTCCTCCTTCGCAAATCACGAAGCACTCTGAATCACTGTTGGCCAGCGAGTTCCTCATGCTGGAATCGTTATCATTCAGCGAGTGCGTGTAAACCATGGATGTCTAGCCACAGGGGATCAACTACAAGATAAAGGGCGTGAAAGTGGATTGGTTTCGTCTCCACAAGACACCAAGATTTGGAATTCTCATATCATTCCTCTTTTCACTCAGATACGTGAAATGGTAAAAGAGATGTTGGAATGAGAATTATTGAAGATTCAATCCAAAAGAAAAATTAAAATATCCTTATTTCTCTGTACAAGACCTGAGACTCCAAGATTGACTATCATCGGACCTTTATCATCGGACGCCTCCCTATCTCGGCGTGGGGACGACTGCCGGAAAGCGGAGCACGGCCCCTCTAAACAGACGGCAGAAGCGGAGATGGACTGCGGGGGAGCCAATGGCCCAGTGGTTATCAGCGGTTCCACCCCGGCTACCCAGGCCGGATCGGAGCCGGCGACTCTTGCCTTTATCTTGATACCCCGTGACCATCTGCCTCTTGTCCAATCCTCTTATACAGGTTTCATTGATCTTGTCTTTTCTTCAACTTATTCCCGTTCAACTCTCAAATTTCCTTGAACTTCTTCCTCTATCTTGCTTGCCCAGTCTCACTCTTGTTTGTCTATACCCGGCCCCACATACACAACCATGTTTCTCTTGGACTATCTACAACATCGGCGAGATTGGTCAGTCTTTCTTTTAGATACTATATCCATCTTCTATACGAGTTATCCGAATTCACACTTAACTAACACCATCTTAGTCAGTTCAAACAAGAACAACGTGTAAGCCGTATTCAAGGCCTCACATCCTACCATGCTCCCTTCAGTGTCTTGGACCGGGAAATCGTCAACAAGCCCATTGAGGAACTAGTTCAAGACGTACAGAAGGATCCTAGCAAGGCCACAGACTACCTCCACACCTATGGCAAAGTTGCCCTCAAAGCACATGAAAAGACCAACTGTGTAACAGAGGTCTTGCTTTCCTCTGCTGAGGAGTGGCTTGCTGATGGTTCCATCAACTTCAAGGGGCCTCTGGCTGGCATCCCTGTGAGCTTGAAGGACACAATCGAGGTTGCTGGCTATGACAGCACGGTCGGAATGAGCACATATGTGGGGAAGCCTGTCAAGGTTGATGGCAACACTGTGAGGATGCTCAAGGACGCTGGTGCTGTGCCATATGTCAAGACCAACGTGCCCATTACACTCCTGAGCTTCGAGTCATCCAATGATATATGGGGAGAGACTTCGAACCCTTACAACAAAAAGTACACCGCGGGCGGCTCTACTGGAGGCGAGGGTGCTCTTCTTGCTCTCGGCGGCCGTATCGGTATTGGAAGCGATGTCGCCGGAAGTGTTCGCTGCCCAGCCCACTTCTAGGGAATCTATGCTCTCAAGTGTTCGACTGGAAGATGGATGAAGACAGGCGTGGTAACTAGCATGCCCGGTCAGGATGGTGTACCAGCAGTCTACAGCCCCATGGCACGAACCCTGAACGACTTGACGTACTTCACTCGATCAATCATTCAAATGAAGCCTTGGACTTACGACTACTCCTGCCACCCTCTTCCCTGGAGGTCAGATGTTGAGCAGGATTTCGCGGAAAAGAAGAGTCTCCGAGTTGGCATTCTTCGAACCGACGGCGTTGTGGATCCAAGCCCTGCCTGTAAGAGAGCTCTGGAAATCACTGAAGCCGCTCTTCGGAAAGTAGGCCATGAGATTGTTGAGATCGACCCTCCTTCCCCGTATGAAGCTCTGTGTCTCGCATCGATTCTCCTCTGCAGCGACGGTCTAGAGACAGTCAAGTCGTTCTTCCGATGGGGAGAATGGAATGATCCCGGCGCAGCTCAAATGACCTTCTACTTTAACCTACCTCGACCTCTCAAGTACCTGCACTATCTATGGGTCAAGTATATCCGACGAGATTCTATTTGGGCTGGACTCTTGCGCAACTGGCATCCCCAGTCTGCAAGCGAAATCTGGGGACTCAACGCTAAGCGCGAGTTGTATAAGAGGAAGTGGTTCGACTGGTGGGACAAGTCTGGTGTAGACTGCTTGATTACCCCTCCTAACGCGACTCTGGCTGTTCCTCACAAGGGAATGCATGACGCCTGCAGTAGCTGTGGCTACACGTTCTTGTTCAACTTGGTATGTTGCCCCGGCTGCACTTTCATTGCGATAGGCTAACCTGCTATAGCTCGACTACTCTGCTGGTGTCTTGCCAGTAACACATGTTGACAAAGCCAAGGATCAACTGCCAGTCGGGTTCAAGCTAAACAGCCTAAATGGTATTGCACAGGGAGCGTACAAGCTTTACGATGCAGACGCCATGCATGGCTTGCCCGTAGGTGTCCAAGTTGTTGGTCGCCGACTAGAAGAGGAAAAGGTATTGGCAATTATGAAGAGAGTGGAGGATGCTTTGGGTGAAGATAAGTTCCCCCTACTAGAGCTTGATTAAATACGGGGGTATTGGGTAGGATTTCCATCTAATTGATAGGTTGGGGTATACTATCTCGGAGACAGATCTGGAGTGGCAGTTGGCCAATTCCACCGACAACCGGCGGGAATATGTAGCTAGTCCATATCATGACCTGACGTAGACAAGATTGACGTGCCGATTATGCCGGATCTATTTTTTAGCGAATCAAAACCACGTTTTAGGTCATGAAGTTGGACCGTCAATATCTGGGGGTGGAAATGTATTTTTGCAGGGTAGTTTCACGACTCCGATCTCGGCGCGAGCTCCAAGAGCTTCTCCTCTTCAGCCGTCAGCAAGCGACGCTCTCTCAGGTATAAAAGAACCAAAAAGTACGTTTTATCTGAGTACCAAGTTCCAAACACAATTGCTCGATCAATAACTTGCTACACTTCAATCATGGCTCAAGAAAAGGATATGTGGTCTTCCAAGGTGCATTTCCCCACTTCTTTGGTGATAGCTTCATCACTTACACGCGCGATAGGCCTACCAGAACTCGGCGTCTTTTGTGCCCAAGCTTGCGACAAAAGTGATTGGATGGCTGGATCTCCAAAAAGACGATGTCCTCCTCGATATTGGTTGTGGCGGTGAATATTTATCTCCCTTTTGGCAGACCCAAGCTGACCATCCAGATGGCATATTGAATGTTGAATTCGCCAAGATCCTCGCTCAAGGCAGTGGTTCGATGCACGGCGTTGATAGCTCGCCTAGCATGATCGAGGCTGCTCGAGAGCTCTGCAAGGATGCCAAGAACTCTACCTTTGAGAGTAAGTGCTCCCAGCATTATTCAGAACACAACTTTGCTATTCCTGATTCAGTATATTAACTGGCTATAGCTATCGATGCCACTCAGCTCGTCTCTAAACCAGAGCTCCAGCAAGGAACTTTCACCAAAGCCTTCTCCAACGCAGCCATGCACTGGATCCTGCGGCCAGAGGACACCAGGGCCCAGTTCTTCAAGGGCGTGTATGCTGCTCTCGCACCAGGTGGTACCTTTGTGTTCGAGATGGGCGGTCTCGGAAACGTCTCTGAGATGCGGACAGCAGCCCTTGGCGCCGTGGCTCGCCGCGTCGGAATGAAAGCTGCACTGGCCGCCGACCCTTGGTTCTTCCCAGACGAGACCTGGGCGACAAAGTTCTTGGAGGATGCAGGCTTTGTGGTTGAGCGGGCCGAGCGTGAGTGGCGGCCTACACCCGCTGATAAGGGTGGTGTGGAGGGCTGGATACGTCTGATGGTAAGCAAACTACTGGATGCTGTTCCAGGGGAAGTGGAGAGAGAAGCAGCGGTACAAGAGTGTATAGAGGTACTGCGTGAAGTTTGCCGGAACCCCGGAGGAGGAGAGATGATTTCCTATGTTAGACTGAGGGCGATGGCTAGGAAGCCGGAATGAGACGATCCTAACATGGACCTCGCCGGCATTATGGGAAAAAGGGCTCACTTCAGCACATGACAGAAAAGACCGGATGAAAATGTAAAAGAGGCTCCCAGCCACGTTACCTGGCGATGTCTGCTTCGACTCGACTAGAATCAAAGTGAATGAGCTCATGGAAGTTCGTTGTATGCAATCGTGATTAGTCATCGCCTAGAGAAACCGGGAAATTTCTAGGCTGATTCCGTCAGCCTCCACGACCTCTCTCCAACACTGAACGTATGCTCAACTGCCTTGAGGGGCAAACGGCTCAAGGCACCTGTCACTTGACGTGGCCAGTTCATCATCACTGGCGCAGAAATGAGTCGATAATCATCGTCAACTGATGCCCACACTCGCTAGTTAGTCGACATCACCGTCGCTTTCAGCATACACCCGTTGACCCCATTTGTCCGTCGTGATATTTGCCCTTTTCACCTCAAAGATCGCTGCCGAGACTGGTAGCTACAACCTCAACAACCATGGCCGAACACGATGCGTTGGTACTTTCGTATGTTCACTTGAACAACTTCCCGAGAGCAAACGATGCCCTGCATACTTTGAAAAAGGTGGCCTCTTTGGTCAAACCCATCATGAGAGCGCGCAACTGGAAGGTCCGGGAACTGGCCGAATTCTACCCCGAGCAGGGAAACCTCCTAGGTTTGTGTGCATGGCGCCCGTAGAACTGCAGCCCGTATTGAACATGGATATAGGTCTCAATATGAACCGAGGTATGAAGATATGCCTGCGCTTGCGGCATGCTGGCGACCGGAATCAGTTCATGTCCATCGAGAGCGTCGTCGATACTATGCTTCATGAGCTATCACACATCGTGCACGATGCCCACGATTCAAAATTCCACGCTCTCTGGGACCAACTCCGTGACGAACACCAGGGCCTGGTCCTCAAAGGGTATACTGGTGAAGGGTTCTTGTCCGAGGGCCATCGGCTGGGAGGTTCCAGAATGCCCCAACGCGAAGCTCGTCGGTTGGCGCGAGAAGCCGCCGAGAAGCGTCGAGGTCGACCTGGTGGTACTGGTTCTGGAAAACGCTTGGGAGGAGTTGGTCCCCGGCCGGGCGAGAGTATTCGCAGCGTCATTGCAGATGCAGCTGAGCGACGAAACAGAACGCTCCAGGGTTGCGCAACGGATAACCTCGACGAGGCTCAGATCCGGAACATTGCTGATGCCGCTACAAGGAACGGCTTCCGAACACAGGCTGAAGAGGATAAGGCCAATGACGCAGCTATCGCCCAGGCTCTCTGGGAGTTGGTGCAGGAGGATGAACAGGCCAAGTATGGAAGCAGTTATATACCACCAACCGCGAACAATCCAACTGGCAATGGCGGTGGTGCCGTGATGAGGGACCAAGGGGGGCCCAGTAATTCGGGGCCCAGACGATCTTTGGGCAATACAGCCGAGAGAGAGGGACATGGTTCCAACGCTGCAGCGAGAGAACCTCGAGGATGGACATGCGACACTTGCACACTACACAATCCCGTCACCTTTCTTTGTTGTGATGCTTGCGGGATGGAGCGGCCCGCAAAGGCAACGCAGGCCATAGACAATCGCCGATCCAGATCGCCAAAACCTGGAAGAAGACCGGTTGTTGTCGACTTGACTCAGAGCCCGCCCCGAGATCGACAGCAGAACGCTACCGCCTCACGGACAACAAGACCGGCGGCGAAAGCCTCCTCCGTCCCTCAGACATGGCAGTGTAGCTTTTGTGGGACAGAGATGGAGAGGCAATGGTGGACCTGCTCAACCTGTGGAAAGATGAAGGATAGTTCAGGATAGGCTGACGATTACATCGTTGGTGGTTAGTAGACGATGGATAACCTGAATTGAAGAGTTGATACCCCTTGAACCCTGCTTCTGATTCTGGTTGTCGGTCAGCGATGACTTCATCGCGGCAGATTGAGTGAGCATCGAGCCCACCGCGGCTGCTTGGCCTGGCCTGCAAGGCTCTGTTGGCTTCTGCCGGTATGGGCTCACGACAGCCAGGCTTTTCGGGGCAAAGCCAGGGCGCAGGGGTCGAACATCAGATCGTGGCCCTGAGATTCCCAGGGAAGATGACGCTGGGAGCTTTGCAGGTTTAGGGAAAGCGTCGATCGAAACTGGAGATGATCTGCGGCGCGGGCTCGGACGCCATCGGAGCTTTATGGCCATTGGACCTTAGTAAACGAGGCAGGAGAACCGGTGCTTTGGGGGAGATGAACTTGGGTTAAACGAAAAGAACGGGACGCCTACGCTTGAAGCGGCTGTCCAGAGACAACCATTCTGCGAGAGCCCCATGGATCCTTGAATACAACCTTTTCGCTTGGTGGTTCGAGATGATGACCCACCGCATCCACAGAGGACTTTGCCCTGCCCGCAGTCTCAGATAAGCAACATGATTGTATCCATCATAGGCGTGTATCAGGGCATGGGCAGCTAACGTAGAACGGGGTCTGTAGCCCTCTCGCTTTTGTCAGGAGAACGTGGATAGCATTGGTCTAGCCGATGGGTTCTAGACGGCCATGGACCCAAGGCCAGACCACAATAGACCTCGACAACCCTCGTCTGTCGCCCTTGAAAACCCATTAAGAGGGCCACAAATGGACAGAGACATGTTGGCGTAAGCCGCGGACTAGGATGCACGTTCGGAGCGTATTTTGGTAAAACAGACACTTGGCCGCGTGCTTGGCGTTTGGGGAGCCTTCTCTTGCTTCTGCAACTGAGGGGATTCAGTGACGATGATCCCGATTCATGAGCATGCTCATGAGCCAGCGGCTGCATGCAAACAAGGCCAGGGACTTGCCGGCCGACGATCTTGCCACTGGAAACGCACGGAAACCCTCGACCCTTAAAGCTGCTGCCAGTCCCGGTCGAGGTTAAGAACTGGAGCCGAATCGGGGTGCGAGTGGATTTGATCAGCTCTGCATGCCTTGGTGCGAGAAGTCTCTTTGCTGTTGTTTTGCTTTTTTGTCCCCGTCCCCTTTCTCTCTCTCAGTCGTCGTTGGGATCCTTCGCGCGGTGCCTGAAAGAGGGCCGTCTCATTCGTCGGTTCCCGCGATCTCCTGTGTCGTGCATTTTCTGGAGTGGGGTGCCGCGACAGATGGACAGGGCCGGCATGCGGGTGTGACTATGACTGCAACCCAGGTAGCGAAGCGGTCGTGTGTTGTGTTTGTGTGGGAGCGTGCGGGAGAGGGCATCAGCAATGGATGAGTAAGAGCCATTGGCTCTGGCTTGGTGTTGAAGAGATGCCCAACTGCCGCTGCAAAGATAGCAGGCAGCATTCACGGTTGGGTATCCGTACCTTCAAGCTACTGTACTTGTTAGTGTCGACGTCCAGCCGGTAGTGGATAGACGCAGAATTCGTCCGGTGTCAGGCGGTTTAGCCATCCATTGCCATGTAGACAACGTCTGTGCCAAGTAAGCACTGCTCGCGAGTGGGTGTGCTTCACATGCTCCCTTCCAACGGGCGGATTTGGAAAATCCATGATGATGACCAGGATCATGACCATTTGAATTTGAAATGCGGCCGATGGTCGGTCGAGATGGATGGAGTGTTGGAGGAGCGGAAGGGAGGTGGAGGTGGAGATGGAGAGAGGGAGAAACGCCAAAGCTTGGCTGGATGGGGGCCTTCTTTCGCCACTGGCGCTGTCGGGGTGTGGGCGGGTTCCACGGAGTGTTTTAGTGAACGCCCAACACCAAAGCTCACGGTAGCTCATGTTGTAGCTGCTGCTAGCAATTAAGCCTGGGCTTCCACTGTGAGATTGACTTAAAAGCAACTCCAAGCTCTAATCAACTGGATGGCCGGCAGCAGCCGTGAGGAAATCGCCGGAGAGTCGAGTGACAGCTACCGTCGATCGGATCAGAGGGGACGGGGATTAACCTGCCCTTTCTAGCCGACGTGCAGGGTTGCAGTCTAGGCTGGTGACTTCTGGGAACCGTCAGGCCGGCATCAACTTTGTGGTGTTGTTGGTGTTGCCAGGATCGAGGATATCCAACCACATGGGACGGATCCGCGCAAACCTTTCCACTGCGTGACACCCTGCTCGTTTTGTGGGCTGGGTAGACTGGCAGTAGGTTCAGATAGTGCTAACCGCCCTGTCCCGGTACCTGACTTGGCGACCTCGGGCACACACTGGACTGGACAGCTCTGATAGAAGCTCCATCTCGCCCTTGACCTTGGTAAGAATGGAATGGCCAAGGTTGGGAACGACCGGCTTTAGGTTCTTGGGTAAGGTGTGTTGAGAGGATTGTTCTCATTGCTACGTAAGGACGTCGTATTGTGGACTCTTTTCTCCAGGTCGAGAACCTACCTCTAACAGCAGCTTATCTGCAGCGGGCGAGCTCTAGGTGCTAGCTGGGAGGTCATCTGTGCTAACAAGCTTCCCGTCGCCCTCTGGACCACCAAGGCTAAAGTAGTTCCGATTCTGGGCTTCACCGAGCAGAGTGCTTTGGCTGATATCCAACTTGGTCCGCCATCTGACCTTCTGCGGCCGTGCGATGGATGGTGCAGCGTCCGTGCCATCAGAGACACATCGACTTCTCTCGCGTGAACCGGCCTGCTCACCGCAGAAATCAGGGCTTGCCAGGCCATGCCATTGTCGTCCTCGATCGGCATTTGAACACAAGGCGTGGCCCCACGCGTGGAGGCGATCCCGACCCTGGCCAAGCCTGGCACGCCGCGGCGACCAGTCGAGGGTCCGACAAGTGCCCCACCTCGCAGCATCTCACCTACCCTCACGCCCCCCAAAGAGCGCCCCGGAGCCCGCAACACCCCGTAAGGCCACCCCGTTCAGTGGGCGTTGGACCCTCGTAAGCCCCCGCCCGTCGGTGCTCTTACCACTAAACTGCATGGATGGTGGCCGTCCCGCCGTGTCGTCTCAGCTTGTGCCCCCAGCCTGCAGAAGGTGTCAATTCAGGGTCCCCATCCATCTCAGGGCCCTTCTTCCACCCCTTCGTCTGAACGGACAATCTATTGCCTATTCTATTCTATCCTTTCCAGCAAGTTGCATTAAGCATTGCTCTTTGCCCATTCGTGCCGTGTCGGTCTGCTCTGCTCTGCTCTGCTCTGCTCTGGAAGGACACTCCGGGTTAACCCATCCACCATTCTGACCTTCCTTGTCTTCTCCTCTCGGTTCAGGGCTTCAGTCCCATCATCCTTTTACACCTCTAACTGTCTTGTCTCCAACCGTCCTAGATCGCCTCGACCTACATCGCGGCTGCTCGCCTGCTAGAGTCTGCCAGCTCTACGCTCCTCGGCCATCACGGAACCTCCTCCGTCGCCTTGACCGGAGCTGCTGGACCTCAGGTTGACTGGGCGATAAACGGCATCCCACTGTTGCCTGACCTCACCTGAGCTGGTTGGGTGATACCTTCGAAAGTTAAATCCTGTTCCCGTCGACGCCGCATCCAGAAGACCTAAGCTAGGCCCCTTGCCACGGCCTGTCTCACTCTCAGCATATCCTACCTTTGCGCCATGCCAATTCCCCGTCGACGGTCACTTGTCGATTCGTGGTAGAGAAAGCTTCGCCGCCCACTTGCCGTCGTCTAGACCTGTCTCGGTCTCGAGGTCGAGGCCGTTCGCATCGCGAGAGGGTTAGACATTGCTCCCCACGGCCATTGCGGCGCCATCTTTCCACTCTTGACTTTTTTCTTGGGTATTCTATTTTGTTATCTTTAACCATTTCTCCTGTTCGACTCTCAAGTCGCTTGACACGGCTCGTTCTCGATGCCTCGTGACGGGCAGAACCGACATGAGCCCTCCCGAACAACTTCGCTCCAGCAGCCATTCCCGAGCTATTAGGCCCGCCGCAGCTGTGAACGACACTGGTTTCCCATTGAGCCGCTCCGAGTCGCATCCTAACCACATCCAGGCGCCTGTTCCAACCACTGTCAATCCTGCGCGACCGAGAGCTGCCGTGGACCTGACCAACGAATCCATACGTCAAGATGGAAGCCCACGCCTGCTTGGTGGAGGACGCTTCCTTCGGGACCCCCTCGGAGACGGCTCGAGGTCGCCATCCCAGAGTCCATTCCGCCTAACTATGCCTGCCATTTCACCCGGTCAGCTCGCCTTCTCAGCCCTGCAGTATCTGCCGGTGCCGACAATGGTTCTGAACAATCTCAAGACGGTTGTTTTGGCTAATGAGGCCATGGGTCGAATGCTGGGAATAGTGACAGAAGATTCGGACGAGGAGGATGTATCCGCCACTATCGAACATCTGCGGGGCCAGTCCCTCTCTCAGGTCGGAGTCGATATGTTACAAGACGGACAGCCTGTGTGGGCGACATGGGAGGCTTTCCTTGAATCTTTGGTCGACGAGATGGGCGTACGGGCACCGGCGAGAGATTCGAGACAACACTCCCAGTCAGGTGGCGACGCAACACCAACCGCCAGTACCATGCCCACTCCCGAGAGCCGTCTTAGCCCTCCTGCTCGCCAGACCCAGGATGCTGTTGTGGAGGTCGTCATCACCAGGAAAGGTATTGGCAGAACTTCCTTCGATAATAGGTATAAAGCCAAGGAGTCGGACTACCAGGTCTTTGCCAAGATGATCATAACTATATGGGAACTCGAGGATCGGCAAGCTTTCTTCACGCTGACCTTTACCAACACCCAATCGCCAAAGTCGACCCTCTCCAACACAAAGAAACCCATCGCGAGACCGAGTATCCTCGAGGCCGCCGAGCGCAAGTCCATCTCCCACTCCAACCCATCTTCTGTCGCATCTAGCAGAGACTCGAACTCGCCCTCGTTTCACAGCCCTGGCATTGTCACCATGTCTTCGAGCCCCTTTCCCCCGATGGGCCCTCCATCCGTTGCGTCCCATTCTAGCACACCATCGCTCCTACAGAAGATGCTGCTGATGAAAGACGCCCTATTAAACAACACCCAGATGCCCATCCTGGCAATGTGGAAGGACGGCAGTGTCACGTTCCCCAACTCGGCGGCTCGCAAATTGTTTGAGAAGGATGCACCGCTTGACACCTCAGTCAATGGCTTCGATCTCCTTCAGTACTGGCACCTTTACACCGAGGACTTTTCTCGCCGATTGGATGTTACAGAATATCCCATCTCAACTTTGCTCAAGACCGAGACTCCCTTCAGCGGTATTCGCATAGGAATGTATGATGAGGCTGGGAAGAAGTTGGTTTTCGACATGCTTGGAGAGGCGATCCGGGACGATTCAACAGGCGACTTCCTTGCTGGTGTTGTCACGGGACGCGATGTTACCGTTATGACAGAAGAAATCACACAGATCAAGGAGCGGGATGAGGAACGATTCAAGCTCATCTGTGACACGATGCCTCAATTGGTCTGGACGGCAACCTCGGACGGTCTGGTGGACTTTTGGAACACTCGGTTCTACAATTACTCAGGACTCACACCAGAGAATAGTCTCGGCAAGTCATGGGTGAATGCTTTCCACCCGGACGACCTGGTCGAGGCTCAAAGAAGGTGGAAACATTCTTTGAATACGGGCGACCCCTACATGACGGAATATCGATGTCAAAGCAGAGATGGGCACTGGCGCTGGTTCCTCGGACGGGCACTACCTCAACGTAACAAGGAGACTGGCAAGGTCGAGAGGTGGTTTGGTAAGTTGCATACTGGCATTGTTCTATCCCCTGGCTAAACTTGGAATTAGGGACTTGTACCGACGTTCATGAGAGCATTCAGACCAAGATGAATGCCAAGCGCACACGGCAGCAGCTGCTCAGCGTTATTGCCCACTCCCATGTTACCATCTTCACTGTCGACCCGAAGCGCCGAGTGACGATGCTTGAAGGCGCGTTGATTTGGAACAATACCCACGAAGAGAACCATGACGGAACGAGATGGTTCGTTGGAGAGAACATGTACAAGGTGTTCAACCGTCTGACCGCACAACTCGCCGACGGCGAACGTCCAGAGTTCCTGGAGCCCATCGAGCTGATTCTTGACGGGCGAGTTGCCGAAGATGTCAAGGAACACGGGATCGGTAAGACTTGACCAAGCTTCAGGTTTTCAGCATCCCTCTAACTTGTGATAGACGATCGTTGGTATAGGACTCGCTTCCTCCCTATGTTTGGCAAGAAGACTCAAGAAAGCGGTGCAAAGAACGATACGTATATCGAGGGCGTTATCGGCGTCATCATGGATGTCACAGAGCTCAAGAGCCGCGAACAAGCATTGGAGAAGCAATCCAAGGAGAAGCGAAAGGCCATTGCTAACGAAGCAGCCGCCAAGGAAGCCAACAGACTCAAGAGTCAGTTCCTAGCCAACATGTCGCACGAGATCCGAACGCCCATCACAGGTGTATTGGGAATGGCCGAGCTACTCGCTGGAATGCACCTGGACGAGGAACAACAAGAATACGTTGAAAATATCCAAAGCTCAGCAACATCTCTCCTCACCGTCATCAATGACATCTTGGACTTTTCAAAGGTGGAGTCGGGGCGCCTCGACATTGAAGAAGTACAATTCTCGCTGTCTCACATTGTCAAGGAGGTGGGAAGAATGCTGCAGTTCGCCGTGGAACGTAAGAATCTCGATTTCCAATCAGAGATCGGGGATAGTATCGAAAACGACTTGGTTGTTATTGGAGACCCTGGACGCGTACGACAGATCCTCACGAATCTCTTGACCAACAGCATCAAATTCACGAATCAAGGATATGTTAGGTTCTCGGTGGTTGCAGAGAAGGAAACGGCCGAATCCATCGAGGTCAGATTCACGGTTGAAGATTCGGGCATTGGTATTCAAGATGAGGTTCGGAAGAAGTTGTTCCAGCCTTTCAGCCAAGGCGACGCATCAACCGCAAGGCGATTCGGAGGCACTGGACTGGGTCTGACCATTTGCAAGAACTTGTTGGATTTGATGCACGGACGGATCTCGTTGGAGTCCAACGTTGGTGTTGGAACCCGAGCGACGTTCTGGATCCCCTTCAACAAGCCAAGTGGCCCGGCAGAAGCTGGCCTTGCTAATGCAGGCGCTATTCCTGACCGCCTTCAATCCGAGTTGAGCATGTCTTGTAATAGCTCGGAGTATGATCAGATTGTCGGCACCCCTCCGGCGTCTGATGGAATGCAAGGAGGCTCCTCAGGATCTCGCCGGGCCCGATTCGGTATCTCGTCATCATCAAGCCCTGACCAGGAGCTACCCCCATCAGAAAGAGCCAAGATTCACATCTTGGTTGTTGAAGACAAGTAAGTCATGGATGGATCGATTGGAGGAGCCTAGAGCTGACTGTGATGATAGTCCTATCAACCAAAAGATTGCGACCAAAACAATTGGTCGGCTTGGCTTTCAGGTGACGGCTGCCTGGAATGGAAAGGAAGCCCTGGAATATCTGTCTGGCGTTCACCAAGGTATCAAACCTAAGCCAGATATCATCCTGATGGATGTGCAGATGCCCATCATTGATGGATACAAGTGTACACACCTGTTGAGGCACCACCTCCCCTACAAACCTATCGTCCAGGATGTCCCTATTGTGGCCATGACAGCATCGGCGATCCAGGGCGATCGAGAGAAGTGCACTAGGGCTGGTATGGATGACTACTTGGCCAAGCCTGTTCGGAGCGTCATACTAGAGAAGATGCTGCTTCGCTGGTGCCATGCTCGGCGTCGGGCATCCACAGCGCCGGATCCTTCCGCGTCGGACTGTTCAGAGATGAGCGAACACTGCGACAATGCAGATATTCCACATGTCGGCATCGACGAGAACGATATGCCTCCTGTTGGACGCACGTCCGAAGATTTCAACAACAGCCCCATCACGCCCCGGCCGTTGACGACGAACGGACAGAACGAGCCATCCCCTTTCGATACCACGGCTCCGGAACTCGCGCCTCAGGTGAGGCGGCCGGAGGGAGAGACTGAATGGTCAAACAGGCTTCAAGAGACCAAGCTCATCGACGCTGCGGGCGGACCATCGACCTATCGAAGGAACTCGTACCAAGAACTACAGACCGGGGACTCATTGACGGAGGAGAACATCAGCAAGCTAAGGAGCGGTAACCAAGCGCCACGCCGGTAGAACGAAAGAACGTTCGGGACCCACGGCGCATTGGTCACATATGGACTGATGTATGGAGCTATCGAGAACTACATCGGCGATCTAGTTGGTCATGTTTTGTCAACACATCTACTACTTCTCCGATACACACGGAGTAGTTTTCATCTTCTATTCTCTACTCGAGCATTTGCAAAGAAAAACATGCATTGCATGACGGGTTGGCGTTGGAGCAGGTTCTTCTCTCTTTCACAGTGGAGAGGTCACAGAACTGCGGAGCACATACGATTCAAAAGCTTGGGGGTGGGGAGGGGGCTTTACAACAACTTGATTTAGGAGGCTCATGCTTGTTTTTTTGCCCATTTTTATTTTTTGTTCGCTTTTTTTTTTCGCTTCGGAGAAATCATAGACGGTTCACCATTTTTGTGAGAAAAAAGGGGATCACCCGCATATGCCGGCGGGATCGGATGGGAGGGGGGGGCCAATGGAGGAAACTATTTGGATCACGACGACTTGGGATGGTATGGTTTGATTTGATTAGCAGGAGGTCGGCATTTGGAGGTGGCATGTTTTTAATGAGCCATGTGGTAAGTAGGTAGGCAACGATGAATGATGGATGATACCTCTTTTTTTGTTCTACCGCCTTTCTCGATATGACCTTGGACAAGCATTTTCAACCCTCATGACCCTGACACTCCTCGCTTGCTTGCTTCTTGCTAACTGATAGATCCATTTTACTCATCATGTTACACAGCCTTTTGCTCTTGTGCGTTGGCACCGGCATATCCACCCTTCCCTTCGGCATGTCGCTTGGCCGGTGCGTGGCTTGCTCTAGACCTCGGTCTCGATCCCAGGCTGCTTGGACGAATGCTCCAAGACGCTAGACGCCTTATCCCCAACGCGGTCGAACTTGTGCTTGATCCACTTTGCCGTACGCGGGATCTAGGCCCATCTGTCAGTCCCACGTTGTTTCTTGCATCGTGCCTTTTGATGCACACGCCCCCCTCCTCGCTTGCCTGCTGCTTTTGCTTTGAACTTTGGACGGCCAAAATAGAAGCACGGCAGACGAGGAAATTGGAAAGACACAAGGGGAGTCGGAGCTTACCTTCCACTGCATGAGTCCCCGGTGCTGCCGATGCAGACGCTTGTCCCGACGTCGATAGTCGCGGAGCTGATCAACGGGACCCTGTTTGTTTCCAGCACTGCCGTCGGGGATGTCGGAGCCTTCTCCATCCGAGTCGGAGGAGGAAGAGGAGCTCGAGTCCGAATTGCTCCCGATTGATGGTGGGCGGTGCGCGGCCCCAGACGACTCACCTTCAGAGTCGACTATGCCGGCCTCCCTCTCCATACGTCCGGCTTCGAGGTTGTCGCGTGCGGTTTCAATAACCTCGACTACATTGCGGAGGTGCTCGTCGCGGCGTGTCCAGCGAGAATGGGCGCTTCCCTGTGACGGGGTTAGCATCTGTGAGCTGTCACCTGCCCCCAAGAGTTGCAGTGGTGTCGACAAGGGACTATTTACCAAACCAGACCAGAATGTCAACTTCAACTTGATGGTGCCAAGCTTCTCGCCGCACTCTTTGAGACAACAAGCCGTAGCACGACGGAAGTCACCCTTCCATATTGGCAGCTCCAGCTCCGTCTCTTCCTCATCTATAATATCCTTGAGCCAGAGGACGGAAAATGCAGCCGTGTCGTCCCCAAAGAAGCCCTTATCACGAAAGGCAATTGATAGACAGCTGCTATATCTTGATTGGACAGCCAGAGCGAGCGGCCTATCTCGCTTCGACTTCCATGTCACCATCCCTTGGTTCTCACCATCCTCAGTGTACATCTTTGCTGCGCTGATGTTGGTCTGAAACTTGAGCTTTGACGAGCAAAGATCCTTGGGGCAGTTGTCAACCGTTACTGTTGGCTGAACCTCGATGGTGCCGTACTGCCAGCCCAGGAGGTTTCGCGGCGCCTGCAGTTGGACGCTGCGCCAGACCATTGAGAGACGGATACGTCCGTGGCCAATACCACCTGACAAGGGCCATAGGCCCATGACCTGTGAGCGCTCACGGAAGAGCTCAGAAAGCGGTAGGTGGACAATTCCCAGTAAGGGATCGTCCTCCTTCAGCCGGGCATCGCGTACAGTGACAAACACCTCAGCCTCGCGCCAATCTCGCACAAAACGTTCACATCCTGCATTATAGAATGGCTTTGCGTTCTGAGGCTTCGTCCTCGTCTTGAATGTTTTGCGATGGTTGAGAATGATGGTGCAGTAAGCGCTCGGCAGACCATCACCAGCATCTTCCTCATCCGTTGCCTCAGCATCGTTCGAGGCTTGCCGCTTGTTTAGACGATCCAACTCAAGGCCCGTGATGTTATGAATCTGAATACTGAAAACACCACTGGGGTAGCCATCAGGGGGTGGTGCCGAGATGATCATGGCGTCTTGTTCAGTCTTCAATTCTTGGGCCTTTTGCTGCTCGAGTTCGTTGATATCTTCTTCCTTCTTGCCCTCCTTGAGCATGGTCTCTCGGAGTTTACGTTCGCAAGACTCGTCCACCTTCTCCTTGAGCTGTTCCATGGTGCGGATTTCGGGGTCGTGAGTTTGCCGCTCAAATTGATCTTGTTGGATTCTGGTCTTGGAGTAGTAACCGACACTCCATTCGAGCTTGCCAGGCATGTTGTCGCCAGACTTGAGAGCCCTGAAGCCATCTTGTCGAGTCGACATTCGTCCGTTGGTGTTGTCGCTCTTCATCAGGTCCTTGATTCTGACCTCGATTCGTCCAAGGTCATCGTCCGCAGTGAACCTATCGGAATCCCAGAGTTGGATACGCAATCTCTCATCGATATTCAGCTCCTGTGGCGTCACCAAAATGAAACAGGTCTCATCCCAATATGGTTCCATCTCGTTTTCAAGCACACGCGTGGACCAGACGGGCTTGCCAAACTTGGCCCAGCCAACAGAGACATAGGGGTCTGAACTGCCGTCCTTGACAAGCGGAATACCAGAGTCGCCCATTTTGAAGTCGTATCCGCGCTTGATGTTGACAACAATTACGCCAACAGCGTTGGTATCCTTCTTGAAGTCGTCACCGGCCAACATGTCCTTGAGGTCGAGGGTAAGACTCTTGGGGGCGACATATTCGGCCATAGCAGCGTCGACGGCAGCTTGAACAAAATTGCTGATAAAAGGCACATCCATGATGTTGATGGCGTGCTTGCTCAGGGGCACGCAGCTCAAGTTGACTCTGGGCTGTCCAAGAAAGGTGATTGTGCAGAGGGCGAAGAATGGCGGGTCAGGGGTAAGCTGGAGGCGCATTCGCATAGTACCAATGATGCCCTGAAGATCTACCCAGACCGGAATCTTGATGTTTCCGGGTAGGTAAAAGGCAAGATAAAGATGCATATCCTTGGTGCGTTCCCTGAGAGACTTGGAACTGGATCGAGTTCGGTAGGCAAATGCCACTTCGAGGTTGATAAAGTCACCCTCCTCAGCTTCCATACCATCCTGGGCAGTGTCGCTGCTATCGGTTTCACCGTTCTTTTTCTCGGTATCGTTGTCACTCTGCTCTGCAGTCATGAGTTTCCCATCCTCACCAACTGCCCTTGCAGCAGCACCAGTGGGAAGCCACCGGATGCCAAGGATTCGCAATGCCTCGCTGCCCTGGCCAATGTCCTCCACGCTGACCATCCGAATGAGCTTGGGTAGTGAAGCCTGCATAACATCTTCCAGGGTGTCTGCTAGACTGGCAAAGAGGTCGGGGTTGATGAGAGGCCATACAGAGCCAAGAAGGGAATTCAACCAAACGGTGGTCTCAGTGTCGTGCTTCTTGGATGCCTTGATAACGCCTCGCCGATGAGCGTCCCAGACTTCGTCCTGGAAAATGTTGTTGATCTTATTCGCCACCCATTCTCGGACGGACACGATGAGAAACCAGACAGATGCTGCACATCCTGCGGCCAACACGATCCAGAGCATACCCCCTCCCACAGCCGATGCCCAACCTCCAACCGGGAGCAGGTCCTCTCTCAAGGTTCGTTCAAAGGAAAATGTTCCGCCAATGACGATTGCAATAGCTGCAAGTCCAAATGTGACACCGCGTTTGCTGATCTGTGCCATCTCGAGTTGAAGGGCATCAAAGTCTGGTGGTGGAAATAGCTCGCCCATGGCATCATGGCTCTGCTGGATGTCCTGGTGTTCCTCCTGAAGCTGGGTTTGAGACTTGTTCTTCCCATCAAGTCCGGTTGCTGTCCGCTGAGTCGTGCCAAAGGATGGATGGTTGACTCCTACCTCCTCAAGCGCTTCATCGGTGAAATCGTGTATGGTGACAGGGAGGTGAGTGACTGGGTCGGTGACTTCTCGTTCTGCCCTCTCCTTTCTGCTCTTCTTCATCTCCTTTCTCCTCTTTTTGGGGTCAGACGATTGCCCTTCAATCTGAGAGGTATCCTTGATGCCCTCGAATTCCTCGTCATCCTGACCCTTGTCGATGTCGTCTTGCTTGGCGTCTTCCGACTCTGGACGGGGCCCCGGGTCTTCTCTCGACTTTTGTTGTGATGGATAATCATTATTACCACTTCCCTCTGGTACATCATCGCTCTTATTTAGTGCCTCTTCTTGTCGAGCTGCCCTCTCTTCTCGGTACTTGGATATTGTGGGGATAGGGTTCCTGGCGCTATATGGAGCTGTGTAGCGGCGGTGCTCCTCGGCATCATCCTTGCCAGACATTGCGGGGTGCTCTTGTAGTGGTCAAGCTCTGTAGCGACAGGATGATGCAATTGGCAAAGAGATGAGGTTCGACACTGAAATGTCGCGAGAGAAGTGAAAGAAAGAAGTCGAGAAAGCTTCAAGCTGTTGCTTACGAAAAGGCAGTCGAGCTCTAGCCTCAATCCCCATCATCCATGTGGCATGGCAGGCAGGATTGAGGCGGATGAGGTGGCCCTACGTCATCAGTTGGTGGCATGGCACGTGCCGTGTTTCCATCTTGGCGGTGCCATCTTGCCCAGATAAACAAGCCTTCCTCGCATAGAGAAAAGATTTTGAAGCTTGGCGAGCGAATTCTTGATGTCAACACTTGGCGATAGTTTGAAAGTCTTTTTTTTCGTGGTTGAGTTATGAGGCTAACCAGGAGACGGACCGAACGGGCGTTGGTTGAGTTAGTGGACTAGCTGATCACGAGTCTAAGCCAGCTTCAGCATCAGCATCCATGCTGTGTGATCCAGCTTAGCTCCAGGTACAGTTCAACGGCCATCGATGCATAATTCCTCAGGAAGAGTGAGATTTTGATTGGTTCTGGGAAAAACGAAAACCAGAATGCAACAGACAGACTGACACCACCAACACGTCAGTGCAGGAGAGAAATCAAGCTTGCTCAACTTTACAAGAGGCGGGGCATCGAGATCGCCTGTGGGAACCCGCTCGGAGAATTGAGTAATTCGACAATGATCATCATTGATCTGGTTGGTCGAATTTCCAGTTTCATCATAAGGACTAAGCAAGTTTCTCTTCTCGATCTGAAGCAAAGATCGATAGACTCAGTTGCTCTTTGCGGAGTGGTAACACAAACTAACAATGCTCGGACTGCTCTTAGCATGTAGCATAATGCTATGTAGAGCTACCATATCGAAAAGACTAACTTGACTTGGAAGGAGTTTGATGGTCACAGTTGCAGGCTAAAACTACCTAATCGTTGATATCCTCTCGAGACATCCCCTTCCGGCTCCTGGCCGTCACCTCTCCATCCAAACCGGCCCCACTCCTCCGAAGCGGAGTCGGACCCCGACCAGAGCGGCGGCCGTTTCGGGGCTGAGGGAGTCGAGGGTTTCGTGTGACGGCAAGGGTCTAGTTACAGCCCAATCCGGCCCGTCTATGCGGCTACACTCGAGAAGAGACAAAGCTATGTTTTCTAAATCCTTCGTCTTAATCCTCAGCGCGTATACCACGAGTCATACGATCGCTTCTCCTTTTATCACATCGAGTGTTATCTAGTCACACGCAGTGTGAAGGAAAAGAAAGCTGAAAAATCCATCACATGATCACATCCTTCTGTCCTTAGTGATAGCTTGGGTTGGATTGGATTGGATTGCCAAACCAGGGGTCAACAGTTGAGACGCTCGGTTCAATGCGACGACGACGAGAGCGGTCTGGCAGCCCATCCCATTGTGGATCAACCAACGGGGACAGCCTGCGACGGTGACAAGAGACCATGGCCTAGCAGATTATGAGTCTAATGTGAGGGAGACGAGAGATGTGCGGCATGGATGGACGCTATTGATCGGATGACAGTCATTCGATTCCTCTTGGAATCGCTACACGATGGGTTTCTTGGAATTGATGCGATGCACACTCATCTTGGCTGTGATGAGTTGCCGCCATGCTGACAGTCACTCTCTAGTGGCTGGGCTCTAACTAGATTTAATTACCTTGCTTCTTAGATAGCGTAGGGCAGAACAACCAACAACACAAATCGAGTTTCCAGCTCGTTGGGCCAACATGGTGACGGCAATCCGGTTCAACTTGCAGATCATGCCCGTACCTCTCCCAAGGAACCGGTACCGGTAACCTCTTTCTATCCAACATCGCCAGGTTGAGGAAGAGAAAACTCGGTAACAGGTCACAGAGGGACTCGGTTAGCCAGCTTCAGCAGCCCAAGCGTGTAACTAGCGCCGTCACAGTGCATCTTGCCAAGCCCTATGCAGACGGGAGCAGGGGTCGACCAAACCCAGTCGGGGGGAGGCTGGCAGGGAGACGGAGGCTCGCCGTTGGCTGCGTCTCGGGTCTCTAAGCGCCCGGGGACGAAGCCAGGGCAATCACAGGTCCAGGGGTTCGACTCCAGGGCTCTTCAGTGGCTGGACTGCTCCTCAGATCGAGTGTTCCAAATATACTCGGCCAGTCAGAGGGCGCAGAGGAAGGATGCCCAGGCCTCTAATAGGCGCCCGCGATGCGATATGCAACCAATTCTTTTGTGCCATCCCATGGATGAGGGTGGATGGGGCTGCTGCTCCCGCCTCGTGGAATCCCATGATGGGTTGGCACACATGGTTTATGGACCGATCTTAATGATGAGGACAAAAACAGTTTGGGTCCCCAATTTCTTCCTCTTTGATCTTTTCCTATCCGAATAATCCCTCCTCTCCTCTCTAGAGGTCTGTCCCTTTGACGCTCTACTGCGACAGTCCAAAACTCCACACTCGCCGCCCCGCGAAACACCACCACATCGTCAAAGCGCCCTCTCACACCCGGCGTCTCAAACTCAACTCGACGAAACCCGCTACGATTTGGATCTTTGTACTGGACCCCTTCTCTGACGTTTCAACTCTCCCTCAACAAACCGTTTACCAGGGCACTTCTCGGCATTCCCCTTTCCCGTACAGCCTAATACCGTCTCGCAAAGGGAAAAAAAAACGACGCCGGTGATTGGAAAGACTGCGCTATCGAGAGAGCCAGAGTCGCACCAGAATCCGGATCGCGCCTCTTCCTTTTCCGACTCGACTCCTTGCTCTGTCGATCTTGGCCGGCCCCCCCGAATATCCTCGTCCCTTGGACTAGGGCCGCCTTCTCTGGCCTCGTTTATCAACTTGGTTCTTCCCCCGGATTCTTGTTGTTCTCATCTCTTCCTCCGCCGTCTCGCTGTCGTCGACTCCTCGCCTCCCCTCGAGTCCACAGGATCATTCCCTTCGTCGGCCGCTCAGCCATTACTTTCGCTTCCATTCGCTGCTGGATCAGTCTAAACTTTCTTTTTATTAATTCCTTTCGATCGTTGGTTTCGGTTTCGTTATCCTCAGCAGGGTTGACGTGGATGTAATTGGGATTGTGTCAAACCAACTCGGCATCACAAGACGGTTTATCTGATCAGTCGCTTGGAAGTTTGCTGAAGCATTACTTTGCTTCGCCTCTTTGGCACTCTCTGAGTCTTGTCGCCGGTCGACTTGGACTCTCTTAACCTCTCAACCTCTCACAACCCGACACACCAACCGCCAAGATGGGCGCACAACTCGGCTATGTCGAATTAATACGGAAGCAGTTCACGCCTACGAAGCTGATCTTTCACTTTCTCTTCTGGGGCTTTCACTGGGGCATCTTTGCCTATGGATGGTGAGTTTTGGTCTCTCTACGACTATTTTCATCACTAACTGTCTTCAGGTGGAAGCAGTATGCTGATGCCCGACTTGCGGGTCTCAACACACTCAAGTTCTCAGTCTGGATCTCCCGTGGCGCCGGTCTCGTTCTGAGCGTCGACTGCATGTTGATCCTTCTCCCCGTCTGCAGAACTATTATGCGATGGGTTCGACCCAAGATTCGATTCCTCCCTCTCGACGAGAACCTATGGATGCATCGCCAGCTCGCATACTCCATCCTCTTCTTCACCATCCTCCACACCGGCGCTCACTATGTCAACTTCTACAACGTCGAACTGACCCAGATCCGACCCGTCACCGCCGTTCAGATTCACTATGTCCAAGCTGGTGGTATTACTGGTCATGTCATGCTTCTCTGCATGCTGCTCATGTACACGACCGCCCACGCCCGTATTCGTCAGCAGTCCTTTGAGACTTTCTGGTACACTCACCATCTTTTTATCCCGTTTTTCCTTGGTCTCTACACTCATACCGTGGGATGCTTCGTGCGAGATACTCCCGAGGCCATCTCTCCTTTTGCTGGTGATGAGTTCTGGGCACACTGCATCGGTTACCTGGGATGGCGATGGGAGCTCTGGACCGGCGGTTTCTACCTGATCGAGCGTCTCTGGCGCGAGGTCCGAGCCCGTCGTGAGACCAAGATCACTCGAGTCGTCCGACACCCCTACGATGTGGTTGAGCTTCAGTTCTCCAAGCCTTCGTTCAAGTACAAGGCTGGTCAGTGGCTCTTCATCCAGGTGCCTTCTATCTCCAAGTATCAGTGGCATCCGTTCACCATCACCTCGTGCCCCTTCGACCCCTATGTATCGGTTCACGTCCGTCAGGTTGGAGACTTTACCCGCGAGCTGGGTGATGCTCTTGG
This sequence comes from Fusarium vanettenii 77-13-4, assembly GCF_000151355.1. Classification (NCBI taxonomy): domain Eukaryota; kingdom Fungi; phylum Ascomycota; class Sordariomycetes; order Hypocreales; family Nectriaceae; genus Fusarium; species Fusarium vanettenii. Next base: position 2,925,756 of record NW_003315881.1, read on the forward strand.
TGCTGGTGCCGCGCAGGCCAAGCTCTACGATGATGTCGACCCCATGGGCATGTACGAGGTTGCTCTTCAGAACGGTGACCAGATGCCCGCTCTCCGTATCGACGGACCCTACGGTGCTCCCGCCGAGGACGTCTTTGAGAACGAAATCGCCGTCCTCATCGGTACTGGAATTGGTGTCACCCCCTGGGCCTCCATCCTCAAGAATATTTGGCATCTCCGCAACTCTCCTAACCCTCCCCGCCGACTTCGCCGAGTCGAGTTCATCTGGGTCTGCAAGGACACTGGCTCTTTCGAGTGGTTCCAGACCCTCCTTGCCTCTCTCGAAGAGCAGTCAACTGAGGCCGCTCGCGTTCCCGGTAGCACAGGCGTCGAGTTCCTCAAGATCCACACCTACCTCACCCAGAAGCTCGATATCGACACAGCCCAGAACATTGTGCTCAATAGTGTCGGCGCCCAGACGGATCCCCTGACGGAGCTGCAGTCACGCACCAACTTTGGCCGACCCGACTTTAAGCGCCTGTTTGCCACCATGCGTAACGGTATCCTAGACCGGACGTATATCAACGGCCTTGAGGGTCACATGCGGACGACTGTTGGTGTTTACTTTTGCGGTCCTTCTTCAGCAGGTTAGTTCCCTCTCTTCCTAAACATCTTCACACACAATACTAACCGTATTCAGCTCGTGATATCAAGACGGCTTGCAAGTCTGCTACGGTCAAGGACGTAGAGTTCCGTTTCTGGAAGGAGCACTTTTAAGGTCGAGATTGAATTGAGCTGTATTTCTATTTATGTAATCCCGAGATACCATCACTATAGCATTCTGCCCGCGCAAATGGGTATGTAGATAATGAAACCAGTCACGTCGCCACCGCTGTCCCCCAACCATGCTCCTCATCCCCTTAACTGTATGTCTTCCAAGTAGACTCCAACTATGAACCCCATGGAGACACGGGCTCCTCTCGAGATGGTGGTGTAGTCGTCTTGCTCTTGCGGCTGTTCTTCCTCCTCACCTCAACAGCCTCTGGCACAACATCGGTGGCTGCAGCCTCAGCCTCAGCTGCTTCCTCAGCAGCACGGTCCAGAGCCTGCTCATCCTCTTCATCGTGATATCGATGCTCTTCGTCGACAAACAAGGTGGCATACTCCCCATGTCGTTGCTGTCGTATACGCTCCAGCCAGGGCAGTTCGGGGAAATCTGGTCGGAGCCGGTGGTTGCAGTTGGGGCAGTCGGGTGGGAGTGTTCTCCAGGCGAGCCATTGGACGAGACTATGGATGGCGAGTCCTGTGTAGAAAGCTTCCAGGGCAAGGAGGAGGTGGATGAGACTGGGTCTAGTTAGTATGCTTGCACTAGGAGACGGGTTGGAGCAACCTACAAATTGACGAGCAGAGGAATAGTCGCATAGGCAGCCAGCATACTCAGCGAAGCTGAATCACCCTTTGAGATCCATGTAAAGACCAAAACCACCATAAAGGCAGCAGAGAGTATCACGTCGCAAACAAAGACCAGCACAGGGTGCGACAGCTTCAGAGCAAGTCCAGCATCATCATCGCGTCGACGAAGCAGAAACACACCGCCACTAGCAGAAAACGCAAGAGGAACGAGGCCGACCGCGGGAACGGGGTTGTGCGAGAGGATGCCGTGGGTCAGGCAGAGGGGAAACGCGGGGAGAAATGAGGCGATGGTGATGAGACGGAACGTCCTGTGCGAGCGTGGCGGCTGGTGGTGAGCCACCGTCGAGTCGGCCTCTGAGGGGGCGGTGCTGGGCATTTTTTGTCTCTGTATGTGCAGTCAGAGTTGAGGTCGAGGAGCTGGCTTGTACGGGGTTTAACAGAGGGTCATGTTGCGCGAACGCGGTGGCTGGTGTGAGGCATTCGTGATCAGACCCTGGTTAGTTGGGCGGTTACATATCATCATGGGTGGTCTGACCAATGGTGAAGCCTTCGGTTGTTTGGGGTTCTGACTGATTCGGTAGAGGAGCAAATGAGATGATTTCTAGGATAGATATCCATCATTTCAACTCTTTTTCCTGTCAACCTCATCCTACCTTGATCTTTTGCATCTATTCATCCTCATGAGCACGGTGATGCTTCAGGGTCCTCGGTGAGAGATTGGCCCGACCACACGTGGGGTAACGCAGGGTCCTTGTTCGCCGGGGTCAACGAGATAAGCTTCATCAGACGTTGTGCTCCCATCGACGAGAATGATGTTTCGGGAGAAAAGATATTGGACGTGGTAAGTGAAGAGTGAAGATGCATATATCCGTCTCGCTGCCGCGCCTAGCTCCCATTTGGGGAAGTTGTCTCAGTTGCTAGTTGCACTGGGAGTTTGGCCAACACTGGTTAGCTGCCCTGAGGCAATTTGCAATGCTTCATCTTGGTTTAGCCGGTATCGCCATCTGTGATGGTAGAAGGAGAAACGCCAACATCTCACGCGTGCCGAGGTGCTCTAGATATTGATGCATCCCGGAGTCTAGGAACACGCCGAAGTCCCGGTGTCAAGCGATGGGAGCGCCCGATAACCAACTCAAGATCCATTTCTATGCAGTTGCAATGTGCGGAGAAGTACGCCCATCACAGTAAATCAACCGTCCTCATTGGTCTCGCCCCTTGGACAGACTTGAAACTCCACAATAGATTCAATCTCACAGGCTCACGAGAACGGATCACCTTTTCTTTTCTTCTTTGCAAGCCCGCTAGTCCAGGTCGAAATCCTAGCTGCCTAGATGTATCCCGCTATCCAAGCCAGGAAACTCCGCATCCCATCCCATTCATTCCATTGATGAGGCATGACCATGCAGCAATCGTGCACCTCATCTCTCAGTAAACTCATAAAAGCACCAGACGCCATCTTCGTAATCGGACATCGGTGTGCATTAAACCGAGATGGCGAGTTTAACCGGGCGGATCTCTTGGTGGTGAGGATAGTGCTCAACAGGAACACAAAAAGTCTGGAGCCCCTAGAGAGGAATCCAAAGCCAGCCCAGGTCAGGTCGACTCCTATCAAACGCCGACTTCGCTACGTCATGATACTTGTGCTGTAATTGTTTGCCGCTCTAGCACCTGAATCGTACTTTTTTTTTTCTCCCACCGCAAAACAACGGTACCGCGTTATCAACCTCGACAAAAAAAAAAAGAAACGCCATCCTCTTCTCCAATTTCTTCTCTTGATACCTACCGTTGTTTCCTTTCCTCCGCGAAGTTGGGGTATTTCCCGCCTGACTACCTTCCTGCAGCAGCCTCACTTCCTCTCGCCAATCGTCGCATAGACGCGTCTCTCGCCCAACGTTGTGGCGTACATCAACCAAAAGGCTCGGAGTTGGGGAATCTTCGAGGCGCAACCTGCTGGTCTCTTTTTCTCTCCCAAAGCCAAAGCGAAAGGATTTTGAGTGAATTTTAAACTTTGGCCAAGATCCAAAGCATATCCATTCTTCGTTCCTCGATTCGCCCAGAAAAGTCAAATCCACCGTCGCAATGGCTTCTTTCATTCGTTGGTACGTCTTCTAGAATGCTTCACTCAGGCACGTCCCATCTGTCACAACGTCCGTGCTAACCCTGGATCGCTCAGGTACAACGCCCGGCTGGCTGCTCGCCCTCTGCTCACCCAGAGCGTCACCACGGCGGTGCTCTTTGCTACTGGTGATATCACGGCTCAGCAGCTCGTTGAGAAGAAGGGCGTGGAGAAGCATGACTTGGTTCGAACAGGTCGCATGGCCCTGTACGGTGGCTGTGAGTATCTCCAAGTAGTCCACTCAGTTCGAATCACTAATTAACTCTTGACAGTCGTCTTTGGCCCCGTTGCGACAACCTGGTTTGGTTTCCTCGCTCGCAACGTCAACGCGCGCAACAGAAAGGTTGAAACTCTCGCCCGGGTGGCTTGCGATCAACTCGCCTTTGCACCCGTCATGATCGGCGTCTTCCTTGGCAGCATGGCCACCATGGAAGGAAACGACCCCAAGAAGCGAATCGAGACCACCTGGTGGCCTGCGCTCAAGGCTAACTGGATGCTCTGGCCTTTCGTCCAGGTCATCAACTTCTCCTTCATCCCCCTCCAGCACCGAGTCTTCTTTGCCAACATCGTGTCGATCGGTTGGAACTCCTACCTGAGCTGGATCAACAACCGGTAATCGCCATATCGGATTATTCGAAAGCATCTTTGCTGTTTACTTTGAAACATAGACATAGAAGTGTTATGTTCGCGTCAGGTTCTCACAAGATCGCATCTGTTTCGGTTGATTTCGGGATAAAAGGCCACCAGGAAAGGATAGGAAGGGAAAGGAAAGAAAGGAAGAGCGAGCATCGCATCTTGAAGACTCAGACCATGTTTCTGATAGACCAAATTCATCATTTTACAGTAAGCAAACAATTCAAAGTCCACTAGTTGGATCTACCATGTCTCGTCCGACTTATCTTACGAGTGCGGGATGAGCCGCTAAGCCTCATGGCGCAACGACGATATCTCTCCTCATGATGTGCTAAGCCATTGCGGCAACAATAACATTAATGCACTCATGGAATCATGCCAAAGTGACCAAAATAGGATCACAGAGGCCAACTCAACGGCCATTAGCTCCTCTCCCGCCTTTTTGAGTCACTTTATTGCCTTGCTTCAGTTCAGCTGCGGAGAAGCCCCGTGATCAATCAAGGTGCAGCGGTTGGGAGACCTCAGTTACCAGTCCCGTTATCGCTTGCTGCCTTAGGCCACAAACAGTTTAGCGCCACTCCCCATCCACTCACGTCCACTCACCCATCACAACGAGCGCAGCCTTTTCCGAGCGGCCAAATCCGGGTTTTGAAGATACAACCGACACCATCAGGAAGTCGTCACGACCTCCAAAACACCCTCTCTCCTCCATCGACGACCTCTGCGGACTGCCTGCGCCGCGGTAACAGCCATGTTGCCCTCCTCGGTGCGGCGTGTCGCCTCCTCCGCCATCTCCTCCGCCCCTCAGACCGGCGTCATCAGTGCCCTCGCCTCCTCGGCTCCTAAGGCCATCCCCGTCTTTGTTCGCAACCAGCAGCGACGATGCTCCTCCTCCAAGCCCTCGAGATCCGATAACGGCTCCAGCGAAATCTCGGCCGGTCAGTCGGTCCCTGCCTCGACCGCGAGCCCCAAGTCTGGTACCGAGAAGCGGAAACGCAAGAGCAGCAAGGATGCCTCTGAGCGAGCGGCTTCTGTCAAGAAGTTGCCCAGCGTCCCTAACACGCACCACATGTCGCAAGAAGGTAGGTCGTCAGGTGTCTCAATGGCGGATTTTCGTATGGCATTTGCTGACTATTGTCCAGCTCTCGGTCTATCAAGTTTCTTCTCGCTACATAGGCCCATCTCTGTCACACAAACGATGCCCCGAGCTGTGACTGATGAGCACTTTGCTTCTATTTTCACTTCCCGAACCAGGAACAACAAGATGTCCGACACCATGTCGACTCTTTCCGACACTATCGACCAGCTGGAAGGTCCCATGGCCCAGATGACCATCGGACAGGAGGGACAGGATTCCATGCACAAGGTTGATATCAAGAATGCCGATGGCAGCGAGTCGAGCATGTACCTCCAGATCGACACCATGTCGGGCGAGTTCCTTCCCTTCCGACCGCCGCCACTGCCCCAACCGCAGTCCGCTGCCGAGACGGACGGTGCCGTCGCCGAGGCTGAGGCCGCCGAGGAGGTTCCCCAGCACCGCGTCTACAAGGCTCTCTTCACCATTGAGGAGTCAACCGACCCCGATGGCCAGATCCGTATCATGGCCCACAGCCCCCGAATTATGCAAGACGCCCAACCCCGGAGCTTCCTCGAGCGACTCGCCCTCCGCCAGCTCAAGTTTGACGAGGCCCAGGGCCGCCGCGACATGCACGCCATCAGTGTCAAGCGGCAACGAAAACTGAAGATGAAGAAGAAGAAGTACAAGAAGCTCATGAAGCGGACGCGAGTCCTGCGCCGCAAGTTGGACCGAACTTAGAGGACTGTGTTTTTATGCTCCCCCACCCCTTGCTCGACTGCCATTTCCTTTTCTCTCACGCACACACATGAGCATTCGAAGGGGTTATTCATTCGTGGTGTCTGGGCATGGAAGGTGATGAATTGTCTTTGTGGAACTGTGGCAGTGCGCTGTGAGGCTTTTCATCTTACTATAGACTCGCGCAGGTAACAATCATCATTGCAAATGAGCTGAGCCGTTTCCACATGGTGACTGCAGTCTCCCAGACAAGACGATACTGTATAACTAGCTGTAAAATTCACTCTCTTTCTTCTGTTCAAATTTGATCCTCGTGATATTTCCAGAAGTCCTTGACTGATTTGATCAAGTCAGTGCGATCAAGAACCATGGTTTTTATGATCTCCTAGGAGTATACAAGGGGGAAATTTTGAATAGCACAACTCTTAGATTCGATTTCAAAGTCAAATACAAAACTACGGCCAAAGCCAATCATCGGCGTTGCGAATGTGGTTGAAATTCAATAGTCCACCGAGGTGAGCTACAGGTGAGCACTCAACCAAGTCGCCCCGTCGGTGAGACCCCCACTTTGAGATTCTCACCGTGTTCACCGCCCGGCAGAAAGCTCCCGACCGCCAAAATTTTGGATTTTTGACCCAGTCCCACCTCTAGACGAGATCGCATATGCGCCAGCGTATTTTCAAAGCGATTGGCCTGTGGAAAATCTGCAACCATGGCGCGCAAAGTTGTGTAAGTTGAAGTTCTGTTGAGCCTGCTAATCATATATGCTAACAGTGAGAATATAGAGACTCGCGCATCCAGGCGCTCATCAAAAATGGAGTGCAAGAGAAGAAGAGAAGCTTCTTCGTGGTGGTCGGAGACAAGTCCAAGGACATTATCGTGAACCTGCACTATATCATGGCCCAGGCATCGCAGGCTACGCCGAATCAGAACAATTCGGTCCTTTGGGCGTACAAGCACAAGCTCCTAGGCTTTACCAGGTATGCTCCCATGGTCCCTCAACCCAATGCGACGAACTAACGCGAAGATGACAGTCACCGGAAGAAGCGCGAGACAAAGATCAAGAAGGAGATCAAGCGAGGCATCCGCGAGGCGAACCAGGAGGACCCCTTCGAGCTGTTTGTGTCGCTGCACAACATCCGATATACCTACTACAAGGAGACGGACAAGATCCTGGGTCAGACCTTTGGCATGTGCATTCTGCAAGATTTTGAGGCCATCACACCCAACACCCTTGCGCGAACGATCGAGACTGTCGAGGGTGGTGGTATGGTTATTCTGCTGCTTAAGGGAATGAACAGCTTGAAGCAGCTCTACAACCTGTCCATGGACGTCCACTCGCGGTACAGGACAGAGGCACACGACGATGTGGTTGCGCGATTCAACGAGCGCTTCATCCTTTCGCTGGGTGGTTGCAACTCGTGTCTGGTCATCGACGATGAGATGAACGTGCTTCCCATCTCGGGAGGCAAGGGCGTGAAGGCTCTTCCTCCTGCTGACCTGGACCAGCCCAAGTCCGAGTCGCAGGTCGAGCTGCAGGCCGTAAAGGAGCAGAATGAGGACCGACAGCCTGTGGGATCTCTCATCTCCCTTGCCAGGACCCTCGACCAGGCCAAGGCCCTCATCACTTTCACAGATGCGATCGCCGAGAAGACGCTGCGAAGCACTGTTGCCCTGACTGCGGCTCGAGGTCGCGGAAAGTCTGCTGCTCTCGGTGTTGCTGTCGCGGCCGCTGTCGCTTACGGATACAGCAACATCTTTATTACCTCTCCCTCACCCGAGAACTTGAAGACCCTCTTCGAGTTTGTTTTCAAGGGTTTCGACGCTTTGGGATACGCTGACCACGCCGACTACTCCATTATCCAGAGCACCAACCCCGATTTCAACAAGGCCATTGTTCGAGTCAACATCCACCGACAACACCGACAGACGATCCAGTACATCCGACCTCAGGACGCCCACGTGCTAGGACAGGCTGAGCTTGTGGTGATCGATGAGGCTGCTGCTATCCCCCTGCCGCTTGTGCGGAAGCTGATGGGTCCTTACCTTGTGTTTATGGCCTCCACCATCAATGGTTACGAAGGAACTGGTCGATCTCTGTCTCTGAAGCTGATCAAGCAGCTCAGAGAACAGTCACGCTCCGCTTCTTCGACTGGCGAGGGTACGGAGCTTGCGGATCGCTCAACTGGCAGGGCCTCAAAGGAGGAGTTCCAGGCTGGCCGAAAGTTGCGAGAAATCACCCTTTCTGAGCCTATCCGATACGCCCAAGGAGATGCCGTCGAGAAGTGGCTCAACACCCTGCTTTGCCTCGATGCTACCTTGCCCAAGGCTAAGTCCAACATCAACGGCTGCCCGGATCCTACACAATGTCAGCTTCTGAACGTCAACCGAGATACCCTGTTTTCTTTCCATCCCGTGTCCGAGAAGTTCCTGCAGCAGATGGTTGCTCTGTACGTTGCCAGTCATTACAAGAACTCGCCAGATGACCTACAGCTCATGAGTGATGCACCCGCCCATGAGTTGTTTGTTCTTGTTCCCCCCGTCTCCGAAGAGAGCACAAGATTGCCAGAGCCTCTCTGCGTAATCCAAGTGTCTCTTGAAGGAAAGATTAGCAGACAGAGTGTTCTCAACAGTCTGAGCCGAGGGCAACGGCCAAACGGTGACCTTATCCCCTGGTTGGTCAGCCAGCAGTTCCAAGATGAGGACTTTGCTTCCCTGTCTGGTGCTCGAGTTGTTCGTATTGCCACGAACCCCGAGTATGTCTCTATGGGATACGGCACCAAGGCACTGGAGCTCCTCACCGATTATTATGAAGGCCGGTTCGCCAACCTGTCTGAGGACGAGGACCAGGTCATGGACGATGCCATGACTCGAGTTGCTGATGCGGATCTGGCCAATGCATCTCTCCTTGACGACGACATCAAAGTAAGGGATATTAACAAGATGCCTCCTCTGTTCTCCAAGCTTTCGGAGAAGAAGCCTGAGAGACTTGACTACATCGGTGTCAGTTACGGCTTGACACCTCCTCTACACAAGTTCTGGAAGCGGGCATCTTTCTCTCCCGTGTACCTCCGCCAGACCGCCAACGATCTTACTGGAGAGCACACTTGCGTTATGTTGCGACCACTTGAGAACAGTGATGACCGCAGCTGGCTCGGAGCCTTCTCTCGGGATTTCCACAAGCGATTCCTGTCTCTGCTCTCGTACCAGTTCGGTACGTTCCCTGCCATCAGTGCTCTCAGCATTGACGAGTCTGCCAATGCTGGTGCTAAGCTGGACTCGACCGAGATCCAGCCTTTGACCAAGGTGGAGCTCGACAGGCTCTTGAGTCCTTTCGATCTGAAGCGACTTGAGTCGTACGCCAACAACATGCTCGATTATCATGTTGTGCTGGATCTGATCCCGACCATCGCCAACCTCTACTTCACTGGCCGCCTCAAGTCCGACATCAAGTTGACGGGTGTCCAGCAGTGCATTCTGCTCGCTATCGGCCTGCAGCACAAGGATGTCGATGTTGTGTCTCAAGAGCTCTCCCTGCCTTCGTCTCAACTCCTTGCCATGTTCATCAAGATCCTGCGCAAGGTGACGGGACACTTCGCAACTCTTGTCTCTGAAGCCGTCGATGCAGAGCTCCCCAAGGCCGAGCGCCTGGGTGTGACTCGTGAGAATGCCAGCGGAGCTCACGATGACGAGATTGTGGATGACCGATTCGTTCCCTTGGCTACCACGCTCGACGATGAGCTGGAGGAGGGTGGTGACGAGGCATTGAGGGAGCTCAAGAAGAAGCAAAGAGAGCTCATTGACTCTTTGCCCCTTGACCAGTGAGTTCTCCTTACCAGTTAACAAAGGAACGTTGATAACTAACAATTCATAGATACGAGATCGACGGCGACGCTCCGGCGTGGGAAGAGGCGGAAAAGCAGGTTCTGAGCGCGACCAAGCAGGGCAAATCAAACCCCGTGGTCAGCGTGAAGGCGGCCAAGCAGAAGCGCAAGGTCGGGCAGACGGCGAGCGAGGTGTACGAGGAGGCATTTGGCGATAAGAGGAAAAAGGTCAAGAAGTCGAAAAAGTCTGCGTGATTGGGTTGAGTTGATTTTATCCATGGAAAGGCGTTCTTTTGCTCGAATATAGAGGGGATGTGTGTTAATCGAGAAAGTGTTTATTGAATATATTACAATTCGATATCCATCCAACGCGATACTGCCCCTTTCCACTGCAGCCAGGCATATTTTAAACGTGAGATAAACTCCAGTGCACCTCATTATTAGGAACTCCTTAATTAAGTATGTTTTGCTAGCATCTAGCATATTAGGGCCCGAGTTTAGCAAAATCTCCCCCTCTAACTTCTAGTTGCGTACTCATATGTGAAAACCCCTTTCTTGCCAGACACTACCCAAACGGGGACAGGAAGTGAATCATAGTCACTCCAACGAGGGGATGAATCACAGTCGTTTAGATTCGCCTATGTATATCATCTCGATCTTCAATTTCTCTTCTTTCCTTTCCTCCTTTCCTCTTCACCTTTCATCCACTTCACCACCTCCACTCCTTTACCTCACTCCCTCAACTCCAACCTCACCCCCCTCTTCTCACTTCAACTTTCAAAGACACCATCGACAATGAGCGACTCGAAGCACCCGACTTTGATTGGCAAAGAGCTACGCAACCAGCTCGAAAGCCATTTCGATGATTTGGTCAAGTCTGGGAAGGTCCAGCTCCCCGCTGGCACCCGCATTTGTTTCGACCTCGAAGGGATTCCCAAGCTGGTGGACGTGCCATATCCCGCCATTTCGAAGCAGAGAATCACTCGAATCCTTGACCACATCTCCAGCAATCTTTTTGACCGATCGGCTGAGTGGGCAATCCTATTTTCGGAGCTTAACCACCTCAGAAACGACGAAGCAGCGCGCGCCAGATTCACTCACCAGCAAATCTGGAAGAAGATCCGGGGTACCCAAGCTGACGTCGAGGATGATTGGAGGGCACTGGTGAGCGAGGGTCAAGATATGAGGGGAAACCCTGAGATCGTTGCGGAAGTCAAAAGCAGTGTCTGGTTACCTCATCTTGTCATCCGACTGCTTGGTGAGCCGACTGGACGCGATCACGACGAAGATGAAGGCATGGACTTGATGATCAAATTGGAAAGAGACCACCATGGTATTTTTCTTCTCGTCAATTTCATGTGCGAACTCTATGACCGTGTCAGGGCCAACCCATCTCACCAACATCGCCTTGCAGAGCTCGGCGCACAGTGTTGGGACACATTGGCGGCAGTGTTTGCGTCCAAGGACCCTGAAAATGACATGGACCATGAAGTGTTTCAGTCTCTGAAAGAGAGAGTCGAAGCAATTTCCCATGGCAACCGAGAAGCCTCACCTGAAGTTGAGGTCGAGGACAAAGTTGAGGATGAGACTGAAGACGAGACTGAAGGCGGCACCGAAAACTAAGCTTTTGACCAACCACGAAAGGATATGACGGCGGCGGGTTGAGGTTCATATTGTGGTGACGACGCAGGCCATGGGTGGTTGGAAGGGAAAGGACATTACTCACTGGGCTGTTTTTGGGGTCAAATTTCAAGGTCAATGGCGGCGTCTGGGGACCACCAGGGCGACCATGGCGACCACGCCGACTACGACGGCCACGCCGACTACGACGACTACGATAACTACAACGACTATGATGATTATGATGACTACGGCGGCGACGACTACAACGGCGGCGACAACCACGGCGGCGACCACGGCGACGGCGGGCTGATGGGTAGGCATGGGTGTCATGATTTGAGCGTCAGGGCCGGCAGGTACACGAATAGTTTTGGGCTCTAAACAAAATGCGTTTTCTAAAAAAATGTGCTGAAATTACAAGTAAAGAAGTAAGAACACATATCTCTGTTTTGTTAACATGACGAGAACATATCTACACAGAGTCTCTGCCCCAGAACAGACTCCCCAGCTGCGCCATACTTAAACACTCTGCTCCTCTAGAAGTCAGGGGCTTTAAAACAAAAAAGACACTCAAGACGCCGTTGATTTGACTTCCCAGTACGTCAATTTCTCTTCCGTCGAGACTCACGTTGGGGAGTCAGCTGCCCCCTTCTTTCTTAGCATATCCGTCGACCATACCGTCTTTCAGCCAAACAAACACTCGGCGACTCAATTACAACATGTCGTCGTCAAACCCCCCGACGGGTCCCATTGATTCTGACATTTATTCTCAAAATCCCCTCAGCTCTCGTTTAGATGAGCTCGTCCGCTCTGGTGCTTTGACGGTCAGTCAGGGTCACCAGCTCACGCTTGACGAAGACGGCCTTCCCATTGTAATTGGCGTCGAGCCAAAGAGAAAGGTCAATCAAAATCCAGAGCAGCAGAGATTAGATAACATCATTCAGTTCCTCGAATCGCCCGTCGCCCCCCAGTCTGTCGACTGGATCAGAGCCCGAAGGGCCCTTTGCAAGCTGAGGAATCAGGGTGTTTCCCGCGAAGGTGATTCCGACATTATGGCGTGTCATATAGCCGATGAGGCCCATAGATTCACAATTCAACGGCTCGATTGCCTAGAGAATCTTCTCGAGCTTCTCGAGGCCAAGAAATTAGACGCCGATCGACTGAGGCAGATGCATGAAGTGGTTCGCTATTTCCCAGAGCACGCATGCCGTCTAGTCGGCATCTCCACCCCTAATGATCTAGACGAGGATGCATGGGATGATTATCTGGCAGAGATAGTTCTAGAAAGGAACATTACAGCATACCGATGCATCAATGACGCCTGGGTAGCGCTCCGTGACGGCCAACAACGAGGCTTCCTAGGATCGTCGACCGAGCCTGAGCGACACCTCCGTCGCTTTCTCGACCTTGATGTGATCAAGACGCTCAAGAAATGGATGGAACACGACGTTTTTGTGATCCTGGAGCGGAAGGTTATTACAACTCGTCGATTGCGACAGCCATAGACCTAACCCAATATTGTCTTTGTCCGATGCCCTCAGTCACTTTAATCATAGCCATTCATTAGACTAGTTTACCTTGATAAGGAAAGTTAAACTGTAAATCAATATATTTATTACCTATACCAGGCTCCAGGGGGCTATGTCCTTGTCGGCTTGCTAGCACAACATACCATAACCCCTTTCAAAACCCCATGTCCTCTATCAATCTACAATTTGACCGACAAAGGAATTCAATTAGGAAGAATTAAATGATACATTTTGTAGTGCACAGTGAAGTCACCGTCAGTCAGCTTCACCTAACACTAGTGTCCAGCGTTCACCCCTGGCTAGATATCAATGAATCACTGCCTCTGGATTCACTCCTTCCACCCAGTTCTCCTCTCTTCACTCCTTTCTCTCTCTCATTTTTAAATTCAACCTTCTCATCTATCTCTCTTCCTCTCTTTTCTTTTCTCCCACCAAAGCCAGGCTTTCCTCTCCCCCAACACGAGGCTGGACCAACCTCAGCGCAGATTTACTTCCTCTGCCTTCCAGATATCCCCAACTCCTGACCAGAGCACCCATTTCTCACCTCGACGATATTTTTACCGTCTCCTATCCAGAGTGTCTATCCAGTAAGTACACACTTTCGACACATGGCGGTGCTAAACCACTAACTCTCAAGTCATCCCACTCCACAGCCACCCAACTTCACGGTGTTCCTGAACACCCCGACCAGTCAACAACTTCAGGGTCCATCTCGCGCAGCGCACAATCGAGAAGATGAGCACCACCGAGAAGCGGAAGTTTACCAGCCGCGAAGACATGCAGAAGCATGTCAACGGTCTTGTTGCATCTGGTGCTATCGTCGTTGGTCCCAGAAAGCGGCTCAGGATTGGAGACGACGGTCTTCTCCAAGTCATTGATCCTGCTCGATCCCCAATGCTCATGCCCTATTCTGACGCTCGGAAGAGACTGATTAATGTCATCAACTACCTGGAGTCTCCGGCCGGTCCCAAGTCTGTCGACTGGTGTAATGCTCTCAACAAACTTCAGTTGCTCGACAGCAAGGATGAGCGCGACGGCCAGCTGGATATCCGCGCTTGGAAGATATGCGCAGCGGCCCATAAGGAGGCCATCGATGACCTCACTTACATGGATTTGCTAAAGAATGCCTTCCCTGATAAACATGGCTATGATGACTGGGAATTTACAGACAACAATCACACTGTCATTGAGTTCGCACAGCGGGCTTGTCGTCTGCTTGGTATTTCCAGCTCTGGTGAATACAGAGAGGAGGCCTGGGATGATGGTTTGGCCGAGGAGATGTTGGAGAAAGATCTGGAAGCGTACCGACTCGTCGACAGATTCTTTAAGCTCCTCGTCGAGTTTGACAAGAGTGACTGGGCTTTCTGTGAGTACCCATATGGTTCAAAGGTCAGAAAATACATGAAGAGCTTCCGAGAACTGCAGCCGATCAAGGCACTCGACGCGGTCATGGAAAACGAGCATTTTCTTATCCTCGAGCGCAAGGCAAAAACGGCCAAACGGGCCCAAGCCAGCCAGGCCGCGCTGGTCCCACGCAAACAGCCCAGAGAGCAGGAGCAAAATGATGCTTCAGACTGAATCTCGAGAAAGTCTTGAAGCTGTTCTCGCCGGCTCTTATTCCCACTCTCTGTATTTAGGTTGGCACACCCATGCACGAAAAGGGAGACCACTGGAGGATCTACTTGACGGCTATTCGGACACCGGGTTGAGAAGGCATCGAAAGCCTTCAATTTCGTTTGGGGACTTTTTTGGCAGGGGAATCATTTCATCACATCATGAGGGAATCGCATGTGCTGATTCGGGGAACAAGGCAGAGGGATCTTGGTATGAGATTACGGATGCGCGGAAAGGACGAGACAACTCCCAGGTTGCCATCATGTCTTCAGATAACTAGTTGGAATGCGAGTAGAGGATACGCATTTTAGGACGGGAATTTACATCTTGCCAAGTACCTACTAATATTTCGTGTCAAGCATTGCAAATCTGCAAAGCGCCGACAGCCTTGCGGCAGATGCTGTCATTACACAATGCGTGGAATAACATGTGCGTTTCCGCTCTAGACAAAGAAATGAGCTAGAGGGTGCAGAATAAAAGCAGTTGGCCGGTTCTCGTCATATCTCACGTAACAGCCGCAAAGAATCGTGGCTTACAAGGCAATCTGCCGTCAAAGAAGATGCATCCCGATTGATAAACAACGTTCAAAGATCCTTGTCAAGGTGGTAGCGCGGGTATAAGATGGGGAACAGACAGGGTCTTGGCGCCGATCTCTTCTGACCGTGGCCATTTTTAGCCACGGGTGTCTCTCCACTGCCGCCTTGATTTTGTCCGCCTCTCGAGGCCGCGATCGCAGCCGGCGGCGTTTACCATTTGACTGGAAAAACTCTGACCGTAGACGGCGTCACCGGTTAAGTCCATTAAGGGGTTGGAACTTATGGGAGATGGGCTTCAGTTCACTAATACATTTTCCAGGACATTTCTTCTCCCTGGTACTCACATTCTGGTCGCCTCCTCTCACGTTTGTTTCCCATCTCCCTCCTCTTGGTCACACACTCTCTTCCTTTTTTTCTTCCGTGTTGCCCCGCGCTAGTCAGGGGCCCTTGCAGGTGGCCTTCCGCTAGAACACAGTACGTACACGCAGGAGCTTCCACTGAGGAAAGAGGTCTTCTCCCTCCCCGCTTCCACCCAATTGCTCTCGTCGCCTGGTGCTCCTTCCACAGGCTGACTGCGCCTGCTGCGGCTCTGTCCCATTGTCAGTCAGTGAGTGTCAGTGTGGGCAGCAGGGACATGCATCGGGTCGGGTGTGTGTGGCGGAAGGCGCTCCCAACTTAGGTAGAGCCCGAGTACAGTACCTGCACTCCTACACTCCCCGCTAGACTCTCGTTAGTGTCTTTTTTTCACTTCTCACGGGGACTCTTTCTCTAGCCTCATTTTCTCTCCTGCTCAAGGGTTGGAGTTGCGCACAAAAAAAGTTGCTTGCCCTTTGCGCCCTTGAGGATCGCCTCTATCGTCGCCCGGCCGTCGTCGTCGTCTGCGGCGCTCTCTGCAGTCGAGGATGCGCATACTGCATCCCTTGCCATTTTAACTTTGCAGTTCTGGCCTGTGTCCTGTGTCTTAGGTGGCGACTGCCCTCCATCATCCCTCACCTTCCCGCCCTCTCTCAAACTTCACCATCCGCAAAACCTCACCGCTGACCTGTCGCAACTGCGCAACGGGCCCTCCCCCGGCTTCAATGGAGGTCCAACCACCGTCGCATGAGGCGGCGAATCCTCCTTATCATTCTCACGAGCCTATCGTGTCTCATCAGCTTCCACCCGAGCCTCTTTACGGTCCCTGGCTCCCGAGTGAGCAGGGTTCAATCCCCGCCAGTTTGCTCCCAGACGTCATCGAACCGGCACAATCTGTCCAGCAGGACATCGCGCCCGCGGTTCAAGAGCCTCGGCTACCAGAAATCGCCTCAAATGATCCTCCTGCGCCTCGCGAAATTCCATCTGCCTCTCTAAACCCTCGGCTGCCAGCAGATAGTTGGGATGCGAGCTCGACGCTTAGCGAACCAGCGCCCATTGATTGTCCAATCGACCACGATTATGACGGACCTCAAGGCCACAGTGTGCTGCGGCTCAAGCCAACCATCGACCAATGGAATGACTTTCCAGCCATTCTTGCCTCTGCCAGACATCTCGGGGCCGATGAAGATGGCTGTTTCAAAGTGATCCTCCCGCAGGAGCTGCATGAGGAGCTTCCAGAAAAGAATTCCCAAAAAGTTGCAGCAAACGCCTACCGGCCCACCCAGATCAAGAAGAACAGCTTTTGGAGAGTCGACACTGTTCCTTCTGAGGGTACCTTTTCTTCTGATGTGACGGGTCCAGAATGCACTTCCAGTGCTCTGGACGCTATTGACCAGCTGAGAAAGATGTTCCGCAAGAATGATCACAAGCAGATCCGCAATGTTCGTTATCGGGTCGATGTTCCTGCATGGACCACCGAGCAACGAAGGCAAGCAGGTGTTCCAGAAAAGAGCCCCATACATCCTCTCAAAGGAGACAAACTGGAGAACACAAGAGCCATTATCCCTGGAATTCACACGCCTTATGTGTACGAATCAGGTCCGCATTTCGGAGCGAGCTTCCAGATTCATGCCGAGGACTTCCGACTCGTCTCCTTGAACCACCTCTACAAGGGCCGCAAAATCTGGATCGTGGTTCCGTCCACGGCAGTCGACGTGGCCGAGGAAGCTCTCGGCCGAAAAGGCAAATGCTCGCAGTTTATGCGCCACCGGGCTGAATTCTTTTTCCCTCAGAAGCTCGAAAAACTGGGCATCCCCTTTCGCATCGTTGACCAGCGACCTGGTGAGACCATAGTGATTCTGCCAGATGCATACCATGAGGGTTTCAGCACGGGATATACCATTGCCGAGGCCAAGAACTATGCCGACGATGCATGGACTACCGATACATATCAACCATGCGAAATCAAGTGTCAACTCGCCACGGCAATTCCGGCTGAGCTACTGAGACCCTTGCAAGAGGGTGAGACGCAGTTAGATCTCTG
This sequence comes from Fusarium vanettenii 77-13-4, assembly GCF_000151355.1. Classification (NCBI taxonomy): domain Eukaryota; kingdom Fungi; phylum Ascomycota; class Sordariomycetes; order Hypocreales; family Nectriaceae; genus Fusarium; species Fusarium vanettenii. The sequence continues at coordinate 2,943,231 of NW_003315881.1, forward strand.
CGCCGGTTACGAGCTCATGTCACAACAAACAACACCAGCACCAGTTACAACGCCGGTACCGGTACCAGCGCCAGTACTGGTGCCAACACCATCTGAACCAGTGAAGCGGCGTTATGAAGGTGAAGAACGGGATAATGGTGATATCAAACGGGTCAAGGAATAGAGAGGCGCATGGGTTCATCTGTTTTCTTGGTCTTACGGAGTTGGTTTTGTTGGCAGGCTATGATACAATCTGCTGGGGACGGCTGGGGTTTTGTTTTGGGAGGGATTCGGAATACCCATGAGACCCGGCGTATGTGATACTATCATGGCATTTGCCATGATTCACGGGATCGGCTCTCTTTTTTGTTTCGTCTTCACGGTGCTGCCAAGGCAGCCAGGGGAAGGCTATGCATAGTAATGGGTTGATGGACAAGGCGTTCATATTAAGTCTCATCATACGTCATTTATCATTACTCCCGCTCGCCGTCATCCAAATGCATCCATTGATGTAGATTTTACACGTCAAATGAGTCAACTGTCACGGACAGGTTGGCTCATGACACCCCATATACACTTGAGTTCCTTCTCTTTCTTAGTGGCGCCTCTCCTGGTCCTGTCTCCTCATCTCATCACGGAAGGCATTGTGGCCACCAGTGGTACCCTGCTGGGCGAACGAAGGATCGACAGGGCTTCCAGCCAGGCTGCCGAGGCCGTCGCTGTCACGGCGGCGGTTCTCAGGAGCATCACGGTACTCGCCAGGGGGTGGCATGTCGCGGGTGTCGAGCTGGATGCCGTTGTCCTTGCGGCCAAACAGGCGGCGCTCAGCACGGCCAGTGTATCCGTGGCGGCCGCGGCTCATGATGTTGCCAAGTCCGATGCGGCGGGTCTTGCGGTTCCAGAGGCACACGCCGATCAGCAGGAGGAAAATGGAACCCAGGACGACGGGTAGGGCGATGACGAGAGTCTGGCCGTGGGGAACCTTGGGTTCCTTGTGGGCAGGAAGCTGAGGGCTGGCGACGTTGAGGTAAATGGTCGAGGCCTTCTTCTTCTCGGCAGTGTGGTTGCGCTGGCTGTAGAGGGTGATGGAGATGTTGTGGTCGCCGCCGAACTTGCGGTACGAGTCCTTGACGTTGAAGGGCCAGAAACCAAAGGCGGCAGGGACCTGGTCAAAGTCGTCGCCCTCCTTCTGGTACTCTTCGCTGGTGGTGTTGTAGATGTCGAGGCGGGCAAAGACCATCATGGCAGCGGTGGTGTTGTCGGCGTTCTTGTCCTCGAAATAGTCGGGGTCCCAGGTGACTACCATGATATTAGTGGTTGGGATTGGGCAGACGTGAAGCCAGTTACTTACTGAAGTAGGTCTTGCCAGTGGTCAGGGTGCTGTTCTCGTAGGGAGAGCAGAAGGGAGCATTGCTGCCGTCCTTGTTGTGGCAGCGGGTGAAGACACCCTCGCCGTGCTTGCCAGTGGCGGTAGGATTGGGAGGCTCGCCGGTGCTGGTATAGATCTCGCCGTAGTAAGTCGAGGTGTAGACGGTGGCGGTCAGGTCATGGGGAGCACCGTCAACGATGGAAGTGACGCCGTCGACCACGGTCATAGAAGGCGTGTAAGTGGTGGCAGGTTGAGCCTCATCGTCGACGGAAACCCAGGCGGCTGTCTGGTCGGCTCTCTTCTCGATGACAACGTCGCGCTGTTGGTTGACATTGGCGTAGCGGACGACCGAGGCAGAGGCAGAAGCCACGAGGCCAACCGAGGCGAGGATCTTGGACGCGTGCATGATTGTTGTGGTGTTGTTTTGAACAGATGAACCAAGATTGAACCAGACCAGAGACAGATTCGCCGACGGAAGACAAGGGCGAAGAAGAAAAGAGAAAGGAGGTTGAAGAAGGAAAAGAAAAGGAAGAAAAAAGTTGGAGCTGCCGGGAGATGAGGTCGTGACAACAAAACAATGCCTGGGCTACCATGAAAAGAAAGCGCCGATCTACCCGGGGCGCGGGATTGGAATTGGGGAGCCTCGACGGCCCAACCACGTCGAGGTATTATTTCGCGCAGCCTCTGGGGCCAGGCACGAGGGACGCTAAAAAGGCCTCAGCGCAGGGGACGAGTCAGGGGTTTGTTGGCAGGTCTTCTTCTCCGGGGCTTCCAGTGAGCGCCACAGCCGACCGATGAAGCCGGGCTTGTTGATGTCATTGATGGAAGGGTTCGGAGATGGAACGGATTGTTTTAAAGAGGGTAGAGACATTGTATTGAATACATGTTGAAGTTCGTTATGGATGTTGATACATTACTTGTCTCGTCTCGTGTTGTTGGTTTTGCTTTTCGTGTTGGTGCCGCGGCTGAAATGATCGGCATGCGACGAGACATGGCCTTGATCCTTCCGCAGCGTGCTACCCTGCACGATCGTCTGTGACAATCCGGATTTCAAATTGACTTGCCTGGGACTTTACAAAACACTAGGGGAAAGGCATTACCTTGTCCTTCCCTAAAGATGGCTGATGATGTGTGGATAGAATATGTAGAAGGAATAACTGCTCTTAGGATACCTTTTATCTTGTGTTGATAGAATTCATGTAAATATGTCCCAATGCTTTAGAGGAGGCCTTCCCTCATTGCTCTTCTGGTGTCTCGTTTTTTCCTTGATCATCGTACCTGGATCATGTCGTGCTTCGCCTCATTGCCCCTTCAACTCACATCTGTCATGGCAGTCAACTGTATTTGTATGTATCTGTCGTATGTAGTTTCTCTCGGAGTTCGGCTTGTCCGAACGCAGTCAATAAGCTTTTCAAGTCTGACATCCAACACAACCAAGTCAACAACCATAACCTGGGCCCCTAGACCAGCAGAGTAAACCGTAAACCGAGAATACCAAGAAATGCCCCAAACTCCCTGCCGACAGAGAACCCGGCCCTTATGGAACGCTTGGGCTCGGCCTCCCACCATCAAGCGGATCCCCCGAGATCCTCCGGTGAGATGGCCGAGTTGGTTATGGCGTCAGGTTAAGGTCACCTTAACAACCTAAGATTCCTGATGGAGCAATCCTCCTGGGTTCGAGTCCCAGTCTCATCAAGTCTTTCTTTTTGCGGGTTGGAAATGTGTTGTTGTCATTGTGGTTGTTGTTGGTCAACCTGCCTTTTTGGCACAGTTGGAGAAAAATGTTTCACAAAATTTATGCGAGTAAAAGTTGGATTGGCCAATCAGAGCTCAGCCGTACATAGCTATTCTTCAACACCATGCTTTGACATCTCAACCAGCAAATTTTTTTTTCACAAAATTGCAAAAAACATACAACACCAGGGATTCGCTGGTCGTCACCGACCCAACTACTAGTCCGGCGCTTCGGAGCTTAACTATGGGAGAGCGGACGGGATCCCGTGTTCTCTCCGAGCTGTGGTCGTATGTACCAGGTGACGTTCACAATCAACTTATAACCACTGGAAATTTGAGATGAGAAGAGTTGAAGAGTAAGTTCCATTAACACCATAATTCCACCACCCAAAGTTCATTTCCTCGAGAGGAGGTCCAGTCGTGACACCTCAAACTCCAAATACCAAGTCTCTCCCACCCAACTGCTTCTCACCCTCAACCCTCCACCGGTGGAACCTTGCTTGGACAGGCAGCGTTGGGACATTCTGCCGCGTTGAGCCCCTGGACTGCGCTCCGTTTGAGTTCATGTTGTGGTGAAAACCAGGCTGCCGGGGGAGTCAAGCCCTCATCCTGCCGGCAGACTTCGAGGCTGGCCTTGAGGTAGGGCATGCAGTACTTCCATAAGAGGGTAACGCTGCTGAAGCAGACCGGACACTGAGCAACCGCTTCGCTGCACATGGTGTGGGGTCGATTGTTGGTATACTTGAAAGTCGATATATAGAGAAAATGGGTAGAGGGTTGAGGTTGTCGAGGAGGGTCTTGTCCCAAGTGGCCGATATATATACTTGTTGCCCTGTTGTCACAAAGATACAATCACAGCCCCCCTTTCAATCACATCTGATTATGTGAATCGGAGACAATAACGAGTACCGCCGCCAAGAGCCCGAATGGCCGTTCTCTTGTTTTATATGGCCTACCGTCAACTCACACCGTCCCATGATCGGCGGCCAATCTGAGACCTGTCAGTTTTTGCCTCCGCAAACATAGCTTTGCTTGCAGGCACACGGGCCGAGTTAGCCGATTCTCCTAAAAATGATAATAAGAAGAATAAAAAAGGCTCTAAAGTATTACTTTAATTATGATATATATCTTACTTCTCTTATCATATTTTAAATCAATTTATTTATAATAATTATGAGGAGTGAGGTAACTCCCCTCCTATTCTGGTGTCGTTTATTTCTGACCCCCAGGCAGGCTCGTTGCGCGGCATTTCGCACAGCTACAGACAGACGTGGATTGGCACATTGATAGGCGCCGTGGCATGCGCCAGGGGGTCATTTCCTCGGAGGTGAAACGGTGACACAAGACGGGAGCGCATACCAGACGAAAAGGAGATGGAGAAGTAGGTCATCTGCTGACCAAGATCGGATCCAATACCATTGCCAAATACACTGTACACATGACGCCCTGTCCTTATTTTCCCCCTTGACATGGAAGCACAAACAAAAAAAAAACAAGAAATATCCCGATCCCTATCAGTAACTTCTGATCTGTCCATACTTGTTGATCGAGAGCACAGTGTCGGCCGAGCAAAGGTAATGCGTATTGGCTCCGTGCTCTCTGTCAAATCCCAATGGTCCCCACGCAGCCTCCATATCCTCGCGGAAATCCGTCTTGGGCTTGCCGGCCTTGATGCGCTTCTTCTCAAAGAAGATGTATGCGGCATAGAAGGTAATGTTGGTGTTGCCGTCGCGAGGACCTTTGCGACCCATAAAGTATCGCATGTTGGCCGCCGAGACGCTTTGCCCTGCAGGCAGGTTCTTATTAATCTCGCGGATAAAGGCTGCTTGGGTGATGCCATCGCGGGCCAGGACGTGGCGGATCTTCTTGCGTATCTCTTCACACGTGTCAAACACGGGCACGCTGCCCGTCTCCTCGCCGTCGAGCTCGTCAACACCACTCACGTCGAAGATCTCGGACACCGCCTTTGCCGACGCGGCCGTCTTGGGCTTCTTGGGCTTGGGGGCCTTGAGAGGAAGACCCTGGAGCTCGCGCTTCTTGAAGAAGCGATGCCCCTTGAGGTAGGTGTCGCAGTTGTCGCCGTCCCAGGTACCGGTGCGGTTCATAAAGGAGAGGTAGGCTTTGCTACTGACGCCGATGGTCTTTTGGAACTCGCCGACCTTTTGCGCGCCCGACTCGGTCCAGTTGCGGATCTTGCGACGGACCGCGTTGCACGTGTCGGTGATGACGTCGAGCCGGGGGTCATAGTCGTCAATGTCTTCAACATCGTCGGGGAAGAGCTTCTCCTTGAGGTCTTCCTCGCCGGCGTCCGACTTGCGCTTCTTGGATGCCGTTGTGGCGGGCTTGGGTTTAGGCTTGGATGCGCCCTTTGCGGTAGAGTTTTCCTTGTCTGCGGATGCGACGGGTGACGAGGAGGCCTCAGTCAAGACTGGGCTGTCGTCGCTCACGAGATTGTTATTGTGAAGCTGAGCCATGGCACGTCTTGGTGACCAAGACCATCCAGCTTCGGTCGCCATTGTCTCTGCGATGCAAGGTTCAATTTACATGATTTGCAGGTTGTTGAATGCAAGACGCAGCGTCGATGTAATGACCCCACGGGATGACGTTTTCTGTCTTGGGGCTATCGGCAATCTTGCTCTTCCATCAAAGATGCGCGAAGCTTGGACGATAGCTGCGCGTTGCTTGAGAGCGGGGGAGTACTTGGCTGAAGCACTGTGCACTGTGCGCGTCTGTGGGTATTGCCTATTATGGCAAGACGCTAAGATATTAAATATTCCCGATCGGCGCTCCGTACGGAGTGGGGCCGGGTCCGGAGCTGGTCGGGTGCCGGAGCGGGGCTGCACAAAGAGCATGCTCTCGAGATAGTACATAAAGGCTACATGCACAATGCCAAGGCAGCATCTGTTCCCGAGGGTAGGATAATTGACAACCCACGGGCCACCATTCCACGCCAACGACTCTAGCTCAATGCAAACAATACAATCTCGGATGTCGTACAGATATGGATGGAGACACTTCGTGGGGGTCATGATCCTCGGGAGTCGGAGTACACAACCGCCAATACGAGAAGCGGCATTAGAAAGGACACGAGACTGCTAAGACCTCAAGCGCGGGGTGCAGGCTGTCTGCGCCCTCTGACCCAAGTTGAGGGGATGCCAGCTTCAACTGCATACGGCTCTGAATCCTGACGTGAGCATCAACCCGTCATGCCGGGGCAATATTTAGGTAACGGAAACGATCATATGAGTTCGGCAATTGTTGTATAATACTCTCGTCGAAGCTACAGGTCACTATTGGTTAACAGTCAACAAAGCGGGCAGCGTGGCTCAGACCTCAACTACCAGGCAAGTTTTACGGATACTTCTCCGACTCTCGTTTCCAATTTCCACCACTCACGCGTCATGATCGCCCTCGGCGGCTGCACCTGCAACCCCCTCTTCCTTAAATCCCCGGACTGATCAATGCTCCATGCGGCCTTGTGGAGCTGAAGCTGGGGAAATGAGACAACCGCTGTGGAGTTTGTGGGACCCCCCTCCTTGCCGTTTACTCGGTCCTCGCGTGGGGGGTCGACGGGCCTCGTTGAGGATGCTACAGATCGTGGGGGTTCCGTATGGTAGAGTCAAACCACATGGTGGCCATCTTCGGCTGGTATTCCCGGCTTTGATTCGGCTCGAGTGTGTCCGAGTTGGTGGTAGGTCCGGCGGGATCCGGCTCTGTCTGCTTTGGATATATAAGGCAGTGGCATGGCCTCAGCTTGATGTGCTTTGTCTGTGTGCTTTGTCTGGTAGACTCACGAGAATCCGCGTAGCCGGGACTTCTTCGTACCTGAATCCCCTATTCCTCTTACAATCTTGTCAGTCAGCAACATCATGGCGGTGTCATCGACAGTAGAAGAGAATGGAACCGCCAACCACACTGCAACCACAACGACATGCCCCCTGATCGATGGCATCTATGTACCAACCGTTGCATTCTTCACCCCTGACGGCAACATTGATGTCGAAGCTACAAAAGCCCACGCAACTAGACTCGCACAAGCAGGTGTTGCTGGTCTCGTCACCCACGGTTCCAACGGCGAAGCTGTCCATCTCGACCACGAAGAACGACGACTCATCACACAAACCACTCGAAGTGCCTTGAACGAGGCAGAGAAGCATGGTATACCTCTCATCGCTGGTTGTGGTGCGCAGTCAACTCGGGAAACGGTAGAGCTCTGCCGTGAGGCCGCCAGCTCAGGGGCAAGCCACGCCCTTGTTCTCCCACCAGCCTACTACCACAACCTTCTCACAACTGAGCACATCCAGGGGCACTTTCGCAAAGTAGCCGACCAGAGTCCTATCCCTATTCTCATCTACAACTTCCCTGCTGCTTGCGCCGGCCTCGATCTCAACTCTGATACCATCCTCGCCCTGGCTCAGCATCCCAACATTGTCGGTGTTAAGCTTACATGCGGGAATACAGGAAAGCTGGCTAGGGTAGTGGCTGGGACTAAGGACACCGATTTCAAGACATTTGCTGGAAGTGTCGACTTTACGATCCAATCCCTCTCCGTTGGGGGACACGGGGTTATTGGCGGCACGGCCAACATCGCCCCCCGGGCATGCGTTCAGCTCATGCAGCTGTGGAAGGAAGGCAAGCAAAAGGAGGCTGTGGGATTACAGGCGATAGTATCTCGCAGTGATTGGGCAGCTATCAAGGGAGGCTTCATAGCTGTCAAGGCGGCATTGGAGAGATATTATGGGTACGGGGGTCAGCCAAGGAAGCCATGTTCGCCCCTTGAGGGTACTGCCCTCGACGCTCAGCTGGAGGGATTCCTGGAGCTTGTTGATCTGGAGAAGAGATTTGAGGGCGATTGCAAGAGCTGACAGATGTTTCTGCTGGATGTAGCTTGTCAGAGACTAAGATTGTACCTTTGCCAGATGATAGGTCTACTATTGACAACTCAGCCTCCAATGAAGAATATGATTGAGGATGTTGCCACGAAATACTATTGTAGTTTTCTCCAACCCATGAATAATTGAGGCTTTTGCTGCGTGATTGCGTAGTGAGTTGTCGTCTCGGCCTCTCGGTTGGACGGAGCACGTACATGAGTATGGTTACACAACCTCAAGCAAGCTGACCCATAGAAAAAACATGATCCCCCACGCAACAGGTATCTGTTACCAGACGTGGCGTGTTTTCAGTAGTTTATGTTACTTTGGGGGCCCCAATCAGTCAGACCACGTTAACAAGCCGGAAGGAGTCATGAGTGAGAACTGACGGGAGGGCCTCAGAAGTTGCTGTTGACCATTCAGTGAGATTGGGGGTGAGGTTGAAATGCTGGCCGAAATTCCCTCATATTGGGAATGCCTGGGTTGTCATGGGATCTGCGTGATAAGATTCTCATTTGTGACTTTGATGGCGATCAGTTAGTCAGGACTATCACAGGTTTGATGTTGCTATCGTCGAAATATCACAGGCCATCAGAGATCACTGGCGATCTGGAATGCTCATATGCGGTTGCGAGCAAATGTGTCAAACATTTCCAGGAAAGTAGTCTATTGGAATGTATGTCTGGAAATCGACAGATGGTAGCTACATCTAATGCAGAGTGTGAGGTGTTGGCTGAACTAAGAGAAGGCTGTCCTAAGAGGAGGCTATCATAGGCAATCCATGGCCAGATGACCCCTGCATACTTCCTTTGCTATCTCTTCCAACAGTATCCCTGAAGAGTCTGAGTATGGAAGTCAAAGCCGATGATATTGGGGCAAGTTGGCTCAATCAGTAATCGGAGTGTCACTCGCAATGGAAACTGCTACTTGCACATGAGCCACCTAGAGTCAGAAGCAAACAGCACCAGGCTCGGATATATAAACCCACTTTGAGCTTCTCGAGCTGCAGAACAAGATACGCCTGCTATCGACAGAATAGAGCAGTATATTAGACATTGTGTCACCGGTTACCCACACTGGTTACCTTATATCCCATCAGAAGCACTGAGACGTAACCCCCCTTTTCCTTTCTTGACGACTTATATATCACTTTACCACTACTAGATACGATGGATATCATGCCACCCTCATTTCACCTTCATCGCTTGCAGTCTTTGCCACTCCAGGGACGGGCAATGACACAGACCCTAGTCCGGGTTGAGAGCCCTGCTGTCAGGCAGGGGCTTGAGTTGTCGACGAGCTACAGACTAAGATGGCAGACCAACCACGCCGAAAGTCATATGCACACTCGACACCCTTCAATAGTTTCCACTACTATATTGGGATAGAATGTTGGTTGAGCGCAATGCTGCGCCGAGAAGACATCGAGAACCTAATGACACTGGTCTGCACAGTCTTTGGCCATTTAGAAAAGGAGCTGGCGGTTGGGGCGCTTGCTGTCTCGGCGACACTCGGATCTTGAATCCCTAACGTCAAGAGCGTTCAGGGAAACCAACAGCACGTTGGCGCATTTTCCCTCTCCTCTCCTCCTCTCTTTGACGTTTCTCTCCCCTACGCCCATGAACAATTACTTTCATATTACTCAAACAATAACAACACTGAACATCAGAGATTCGGGTTATTGTTGAACATCTGCCTTTGTTACTATACACATCTTGGCGCTTTCGGCACCTTTGTTCACTCCAAGGACAGAACCACTTCCTTCACTGAACACCAGTCAGTGAAACACATCACAAGCTAATATTACAACTATTACATTCACTTAATCCCTCTATTATATAACTATGCGTAAAATCTACCCAGAAGCAACCAAGTGTTCTCACTTGACCATTCCACTGTCTCCCTGCCGACCCGTTTATCGGCACTTTTGCTTGACCTTGGCACCAGACACATCTCCCTCTTTCTCCCTCACACCATGTGTATCAAACACGTAAATGTGTGCTGCCACTGCGGCGAACTCCTGGAGCCGCATTGGGTCAGCTGCAACTTTCACCTACTTCTGTCCCGGACAGCTCTGAGCCAAATTCCTCCTCTGGAGGAGCCGCTCCACAGCCAGTGCCCCTATCAGAAGAGCAATGTGCGTCCTACGCTCCGCGGATGTGTCAATAGCGACTCTTGCCCCTCTTGGCTTTGGGGTTTGACCGAGGGGCTTGGTGAGGCTGAGGACGAAAGTCGGGAGGTGACCGAGGCTCAAGAAGAGGTTGCAAGAGCAAAGTATGAAGAGTATAAGAAGGAGTTTGCTAAGAATCACTACACTCGACGATCGCCTCCAATTCGAAAGAACTTTGGAGAATTCCTGGAGACGGCACTTGATGATCTACCTTCCCCGGACCCGGAATACAATTCCGACGATTACTTTAGCTTGACGGATGACGATGAAGGGCAGGAGCTTCTATCTGAGGCTTGCTCTCTTGGAAGCCTTTCGGGCTCTATGTCAGCCAGCAGCGCTCCTCCTGGTCTGGGTGTCCACTTCGAGATTAACCCTGAGCTGCTCACCCAAGAGAACGTCCCTGCCAAGAAAGATGTCACAGACACAGAGATCGAGCCTCCCTCGGCCGAAAACCTGGCAAAAGAGTATCGAGATCTCGTAGCACCTATCTGGGCTTGGTTCTTCTCAAACGACTCGGACCCTGATACTGAAGCCTCTTAATAAATTTCCATTTTCCTCCAATCAACTCGCAATGAGATTCTTTTTAATATTTATATACTACAACATGTCTAACATATGGGCGATGCCAAAGAACCCCCTTTCGAAGGGCACGTGGCAAATCGAACCCATCTGTTGTCTCGTTGCTAGAGACGAGATTCGAGATTTCCTCCAACGTCATGGGGACGTTTCCCTATATATACACACTTCTACTCCGACCAGGAAATTGACTGTCGCCGGAGGGTACGCCGCCATCTGAAGCCCTCGAGCATATGGCTAGTTCATTATTGCCCAATGACAACAACCATCACATCGCCGTCTACTGCTGGCTGCGTTCTTCAGGGGCGGTTCTAGGGGTCGTCTTTCACGCAGACTGGATCGTAGATGGCTTCGAGCAGAACATCTCGATGAACGGACGGTCTCACCCAAAACGCCAAGTCGAGGAACTCGTAAGTCGTAATACGGTCTAACCTTTGACTTGCCATTACCGACTCGATGGTATAGACCGATGATGAAGCAGTGAGCCGGCGTTTGATTCACTAACCGATGGGCGATTGCTGACCCGGAGACATAGGATGACGATGTTGCACGCTCGGATGACGGTAGCGACGCATAAACCTCCGTATTCGACTATATATACAACCTCTTTAGCCCCATGGTATGCTTGGGGCACAGTCAAGGGCCATGAGTTTTGCCCCTAGATGCAACCCACAGACCATGGGGTGACACCGGGTCGCTGTCTGGTTGAGCGCACATCTGAGGTTCCCCTTGCGTTTTCATCTGCGCCCGACGAATTCGGGGGTTCTGGGGTCAGTTCCTCACGGCGAATTGGTGCTCTCAAATCGCACCGCGGACGACACTCCGGCGTAAGGGGCACAAAGCCGCTATAATAGCAGTCCGGTAGTGAAGCTCTAGGGAGAAGTCGGCCAGAGCCGCTGGGAGCGTCCACCGTTCGCGCCTCGTGTGGACTGCTTCAACCCCGGAGAAGATGAAGAATCTGATTCCGATCAATATTCGAGTTTGGTTGGCTGAGAGATGGTTTCCACGCACTGGTCGGCAATGTTGTACGGGAAAGGGGTCAACCTCACAGCTTCGACCAATGGGTTGCCGACGACAAGCCACTGTCGACAAGGGATGGAGGCTTTGGGATTGAAACGGCCCTGGCTGAAAGGCATGGGAAAGCAAGATTAAATGGAAATCAACTTTTATCATTCACTTTAATTATCACGTTTAGCTACGCAAGCGGGTTCGGCGTTTCTTTCAATACGCCTCTCTGAGTGAAGTATTCACAACACCCACCTAATGTCGCCCCAAGATAGCACAAAATCATCTACCCTAATTAGACAACTAAAGGCATTAAATAGATACCTATATCTTGATATGATAGTTTCGCATAGTAGCGCGCTTTGTCGTTTGTCAATTGCTGCAAGGAGCCGCGAGTGCGTGTCTTACCCTATGTAGGTCCTTAATCAATATTGTACATCGGATTCGCTGTTGGCCTCTCTATGTGAAAGGGGAACAAACCGGTGTACTCCAAAAGCACTGATATAATGGATAAGGAATTTATATATACAAGTGACATGGTTGAGACCGGTCAGTCAGTCTATCATGGCCGGAGGGAGCCATTGTACACACCAAGCGATGGACAATGAGAACTCTAGATCGGAGATCCAATTCCGCACCTTGGGCTGAGCTTGCATCTTTCGACCCTATAACTCTAAAGCATGGCATAAAATCATGGGACATTTAAGTTGAGTCATGAAATTTATTTATGTGACATTCGTATGCATGAAAATCGCAATAGTCTGTTACACAGTGGCTGTCATGACAAAGTCCATCATGACAATGACGCGGATTTCATTCTCAAATGCTGTCAACTCCGATGGGCGGAAAGTGGGCATGGTGGGGGAAGCTGAGCTCTTAGTTGTGGTGATCATTCTAACCATAAACAGAAATGATCAGCGACTATCTTTTAAGCTTGGCTTGCTGATATTCTCCGTTAAAGATCAGATAACCTTCTGGAACATATTATCTGACTTCCAGAATCTCCAAGAGACACCTAAAGTATCAAGAAAATGAATCTCAACTGTCAAGTATGAAAGTCTCCCGGGATTTCTTCGTGTATCGGACTCGAATCCTTCCGGAAGAAATCACACCACTGCACGGGATTCAGCCCTACAAGCTCAAACCCCGATGCATTAGAACCAACACCATATCCACCTGATAAGATTATAAGTCAATGCCCGATCCTGTTATTGAGCTTTCAATTGAAGCGCAGCAGTTTTGTTTAATCAATTGACTCCTCACACAATGGCTGAAGGCAATGAATGGCGAAGGAGGATCCTCCTCCTTGTAACAACGGGCGGCTTCACCCATGCTGGTAACTCAATGTCCAACCCTCATATCTCAAGCTCCGACTGACAGACTTGTGAAGCTCCCGTCCTCGAAATAGGTGCTGTATTGGCCTCCCGCGGCCACGAGATCCAGTTCGCAACATGCGCCGGCCAAGAATCCTGGGCAAATGACTACCCCTTCATCAAGACCATTCACACAACAGGCCCCGCAGCACCAGAGGATGAGATGGACGCCCACTACGAGCGCATGCGCCTCTGGACGCACAAGGATGGCTTCGCCCCCATGTGCAAATCCAAGTACCTCTTCGATCGTTTCTGGACCGACGCCTACAAGTGCGTACGAGCACTGTGCCTGGACCCCTCCACAAGGCCCGACTTTATCATTGCCGATTGGTTCGTCGATAATGTTGCCAGGGACATGCTTAAGCAGTTCAATATCCAGATTGCCAGCGTCTGGCCTCAGATGCCGTTCATCATGGCTCCTGTGAGCTATCAGCCAGGCCAGCCCGGCTATCAAGCCGATGGAGCCATGACTTCAGAGCACGCGACCCTGATGTCGAGATTCCGAAACGAATTCGTTGTCGTCGCTGCCATTCCGACCGTCATAGGCTTCCTGCGTTGGACGCGCAAGATGCGCGCTGATGCTGGCGTTCACTATAGCCAACCTATTCTGACCAAGCCAGACTATCTCGTCCTGGTCAACTCGTTCTGGGGCCTGGAAACCCCTAAGGAGTTACCGCCGCTGATGGCTTCAGTTGGTCCCATTCTGGGTGACGAGTATCCGCCTCTGGATCAAGATCTAGCACAATTTCTCGAAGAGCACGACAAGACAGTCTACGTCTCTCTTGGAACCCATGTCGCCCTCCCGGCGGAAGAGCTAGAAAAGGTGACTCTGGGTCTCATTCAGGCGCTCGATGCTGGCTCTATCAACGGCGTCATTTGGGCGATCCCTCGCAAGGGCCGGGCCAAGTTCGACACCTCAAAGTCATACCCCCTCGCTGATGGCTCAGTTCTCAACGTGGCAGAAATGCTCAAGGATGCCCATCCTCACTTCCGTCTACCGGTCTTTGCTCCCCAACGAGCTGTCCTAGAGCACTCTAATACAGCCCTCTTCCTCACACACGGCGGCGGTTCAAGCGCCAATGAAGCCCTCTTCCATGGGAAGCGAGTCCTGGTGGTCGGCTACTTCTTTGACCAACTCTGCAACAGCTCTCGTCTTGTCACAGCCGGAGTTGGCCTTTCCCTCGACAAGTCACACCTCACCCCTTCATCCATCGGCGACTCCATCACAAAGGTCATCCTCGACCTCGATGGAACTTTTGCCCGCAACGTGCGTCGCATGCAGCGCATCGCCGTCATCAACTCCCGTCGAAAGGAGCTTGCCGCCGACCTTGTCGAAGAGGTTATGACCGATCAGGAACTGCGGTTCCGTGATGGGGTTGAGCTTCGACCGATGCATCTGCAGACCGCCGATGTGCGCATGCCTCTCTGGAAGGCAAGGAACTGGGACATGTGGCTTGTTAGTATGACGGGTCTTGCTGCGACGGGCTTTGCGAGCTGGTGGCTGGCGACCGAGGGTTGGAAGACGTTGCCGGGCCTCCTTAGGCGTTCAGTCGGCGTGAGTAGGAATTTCATCCAAGGGATGATTGGAAGGCGACTGTGATGGCCTGTTGAAGGGAGTAGCAGACATTGGATATATCGACTGGGTTGAGCGCGTATTCATAAGGATCAAGTAAGTATCTAGGGCAGCTAGGAGCGACTTATACGTATTAGTGCCGGGATTAACTATGCCCGGAAAGAACAATCATCAAAGGCAAAGCACTTCATCATCATAAATTTGCATTATTCCGTCAAGGATTTCTGCATGTCCCACTAAGAGTTAGAAGAGCTGAGGGTGTCCCAGCACATCAGGCTCTGGCTGAAGCTGCCTTACATGGGCCTGACCTGCAGTGGATGGCCTCACGCCAAAGCTCATTTACCAGCTTGAATGTAATCCCAGCCACAGTTAAACATGGGCACTAACAGAGAGAAGCCAGATGCGAGCAGAGCAGGGCTGTTGTGGCTTTGGCTGCATGCAATGCCTTGTTGGCTCAGCGCAAGGCTCTCTCAATCGTCGATCAGCAGAGCAAACAGGATATTTAGCTTTGCACGACCTACACTCGTCACACTTTGCCCTTTCAAATCGATCTTGAACTGCCCCTCCGTGCCTTTGTCGTCATGGAAGTCGCGCTCACGTTCGGGAGCCTAGGCGACATCATACAACTCTGCCAAATCGCCATTCAGCTCGGTCGAGCGGTTGGCGTAGGATGTGGGGCTGTTGGAGAGAGCGTCAAAGAGTACCAGGAGCTTCGCGACGACCTCGATTTTTTTGTGCGCATCTTGACGCAGGTGAAAGCCAACTTTCCAGAATTTCCAAGTAACTTTGCTCACATTGTTCTACCATAGGTCGTCGCAACGTATGAAAAGCACGAGTTAAACTCCTACCTCGCTGGCCTCGACCAAGCAACAAAACACGTTGTCAACCAGACGGCCTCCTTGATACAGGAGGCCCTGGATCATTTCCGGTCAAGATATCAGAGCAGTCTTCGCCCGGAAGGGTCTGGCAGCAAGTTCACAGATTTCCGTAAAAAGGTCGAGTGGTTAAGGGAGAAAGACCAAATACGAGATCTGCGAGGGAAGTTGAAGGATAGCATCGAGAGGCTCCAACTATTGACTAGCCTTGCAGCAAGGTGAGCCTAACTTAGGGTATCATAGAAAGTCAGGCAAATGCTAATTTGGGACCCTCTAGGAAGTCTGCTCGAGTCGACAACGCTGTCCTGCTCGACCGAGTCACCGAGGTACAAACACTTCTGTCAAGGACATATGCTGGCCAAGAGGAAACGCTTCGTCTCATGCAACAACGAAGGGGAAGCGAAGAGCAGGTACAGAGACTGGATGAAACAAGCCAGATGCTTGTGCAACAAGACAACAACAGTCAGAGTGTTTTGGCCCAGGCTGGGGACGCTCTCAGCGCTATCCTTCAAGTCAGAGACCTACTTGTTCAGATCTCTCAAGATGCCATTAACGTCGACATGGTCTTCAATTCGACGCATCTTCGTCCAATGGATCCCACGAAGGCACTTCCTGTCATTATCATAGACGCACTCGGTCGCCACGTTCAAATTCCTGCAGATTGGCTAGACTTTTTGGACTGGGAGGTAAGTAGCTGATAACCTGGATTTATCAATACCCTACATTGATGCTGAACATCTCTAGGCACTATATGCATTGCTGTCTTGTCATTTCAAAGGCCAGAATGGCCACGACATGGTGATAAGGCGAGAGTACGCCCTCGAAGAGAGCGCCTCAGGAAGGGATCTGGACCCCGAGCGTCCTTTACATCTTTGCCTACGAAGAGGCATGAATATCAACATGAGCATGATATTCGAGACAACTGAACCTCTTTTTGGTACTTGCCCACGCTGCGGTACAGCACAAGATGCACCAGAAGGCGTCACAGTCCGGTGGTAAGCAATCGCTGGTTTTCCCAAAGTGCGCTTGGAGCTAATCTAGGTTATATAGTCCCAACTCCGACTGTGGCATGTGGTTCAGCATGCGACGAACGGACTCGAACCAACCCATCTCAGTAAATGACGGCGAATCTTCCGATCTAGGAACGGAGGCCGTGTCAAGCACTGCTGCTAACCCAGCCGACTTCCAGCGTGTACGGTTCTTTTGCTACAATACGCGTCTGACACAATCTATCATTTCGATATCGACAATTGAGACAGGATCTATCATTTCGATACCGTCGATTGAGACAGCCTCTATCATTTCGACACCGTCGATTGCGGCAAACACTTCAGTCAAGAGAACATTCTATCAAACCCTTTTCCGCATATCCCCACCACGAAGAAGGGTAGTGTGGGTTTGGATTTGTGTAAGTAGCCCAAATACACTCTATGCTCATGGGCATCCTCAGCCCTTTATACAAACAAGCTAACCGCCCCCAAGTGCTATTGCGGCCACGGTGGCAGGAAAGTCTCGGTCGATCCTTGTCCAAAATGTGGTGTTCCCCGCTGTCCAAATTGCGATACACAACAGTTGTCTGTTAGGTAGAGTAACTTGATAGAGTCGCCCCTATAAGTCATGAATGACATTACATCCTCGCAAATACCTTAGGTAGGTGCAATTCGAGGGCACATAGGGTCAAGGGATAGCAAATTAGCCGTTCTTTGTCGACAGAGTCGGAGGAAAAAGGGAACGGATGTTCTCTCCTGAATGATGAGATGAATAAGAGCATAATCTAAAGCTTATTATGAGAATTTAGTAAATAAGAATAGATTATTGTATGACTTTATGATTACTTTTATGTAGTAAAATGAAGAGCATTTATCAAGGGTAGCCTCAACGATTATTGTGTTTCTCGATCTTGTGGCCGAATGGGATATCATTAATAACAACAATGTGTTAACTATCCGTTCCCTTTAAGCACTCAGTGCTACGAAAAATGCAATCAAACTCTTGATTATCAAGGATAACATGCAAGTTAATTGAGCTGGTATCAATTCTAGACGGCACATCCGTCTCGTCTATGTCGCTTCTATGAGCAAATCTTACACGAGTCTTGTATATCTTCTTTAAACACGGACAAATTCATTCGCAACCCAGCTTAGAACTTGTACACCTGCTCCTGCGAGTAGCCGAGCTCCTTGAGGGAGCCGGTCAGCTCGCCCTGGTCCTTGGGGCTGACCTTGTTGCCCGAGATGGCCTTCATCAAGCCGGGAGGACCGCAGACAAACAGCTTGATGTTCTCCTCCTTGGGCTCGGGGAGGACAGTCTTGAGGAGCTCCTTGGAAATGTAGCCCTTGTTGCCGACCCACTCCTTGGGAGGGTTGTCGAGGACATAGAAGGCGCGGAAGCGCTGGGGGTAGGTGTTCTCGAGCTCGTCGAAGTTCTTCTTGAGGAGGATGTCCTCCTCGGTGACGTTGCCGAAGACAAGGGTGACCTTGGTCTTGTCGTTGGGGTTGTTGAAGATGGCGCGGGCGAGCTGGTACATGGGGGTGATACCGGTACCACCGGCGATAAGGGCAATGTGGGTGTGCTTGTTCTCCTCCCACTGGTACTTGGGCAGAGGGCCCTTGATATCGAGGCGCTGGCCGGGGACCAGGTTGTGGATGTGGGTGCTCATGGGGCCGTTGGGGTACTTCTTGACAACGAGGTCAAGGAAACCCTTCTCGCCTGTCTCATTGTTAGTCGCATCTCAGTGAGAGTGATCTTTGCACGCACTCTCATCGCTGGTGGGAGTATAAGGTCGGAGAGTGGCCTTCTCGTCCTCGGGGCCCTTGTACTTGGTGAGAAGGGCGCTAGCAACGGGAAGACCAGAGACCTGGTCGGGCTCGGGGAGCTCGAAGCGCAGGCGCTTGGTGTTGTGGTTGACAATCTCGACCTCGGCGAGCTTGAGAGAGAGGAAACCCTGATCACCGCCAGTGAAGGCCTTCTTGGGCTCAGCACCGACCGCCTGCTTCACATCCGCGGCGGCGGCAGCGGGCGACGAGGCTCCGCTGAAGTACCAGTACGCGGCACCGCCGAGGACAGCAGCACCACCGGCGAACAGGATGGCGTTGGAGCCGCCCGCGCCGCCGGCCTCGGTGGCATAGCGGCGGACGGACTGAGGAGCGAGTTAGCCATGATGCCATCGCGAATGGAGGGGTGCAACAAGCGAGAGAGGACATACCCTCTTGAGAGGCTGGGCCGCGCGGAAAGTTCTGGCAAACATTTTGATAGAGTTTCTGATGCTCGGATGAGATCAATTGGAGTAATTGGCCAGAAATAAACAAGATTTGAAGGGCGGGAGAACGGGAGAGCTTGGGGGGAAGAGGGTGTCGAGGTGCCGGCGAGTGGGAAGCTCAGTTTATTCTGCAATCGGAACTCCGAAATGGTCAATGGAGATGACGTTATGAGTCACGTGATGTCCCGAGAACGTCAACAAGGTCCCCGAGCCGGTCGGAAAGCCGGATATATTTGTCAGTTAGACTGTTATCGTTGACGCTGTACGAAGCTGGTTCTTTCAATGCATAGCATCATCTTGGCTGTGGATTGGTAAGCCGGCAGTTGAACTGACTGGGATACCGAGAAGCTTGATCCCCAGGCCGAACGTTGTGGCTTAGATGCAGCTCGAATTGACGTACGTCAAATAAGCCACGAGATTCAACGGGTGTGGCTCAACGACTTTGGTCATTGAGTGAGGATATGAGATGAGCGTTATCATGAGTGAGCACCTGGTCTCCGTTCTCAGACTATTCTCTTCTCAGATCACTTTCTCCTCAGCTTCTTCTCTTTCACGACTTACCACCTTCCTTAAGTCATACCCCTCGAAGCTCTTAGATCAGGATTTATTACGACTCAACGTTTGGCTCGCTACACTCTGTTCTTTCAGACTTGAACAACACTGTATCATCCAGCATTATCAGCCAAGTCCAAGCCAAGCATCGCTCCCATTCGCATGGTATTACATTCAACGACTATAGCTCATCTTCCACGACAGTCGAGCAGCCTCCTCACGCACCTTGCTTTCATCCACTTCAAACTGCCATCCTCTTCAACTTTAGGCTCTTCATACCGCCTCTCCTTAAAACCTCCTCTAACATGGGCATTGCTGCGTAACTAGGCCCTCAAAATCGGCGTCACCTGCCGCCCGTTTATATACCCCCCACAAATGCGCCGGTATTCGCAGATATATGTCCTCCCCCGCCCTTTGTACTTTTTCGAAAATGGTCCGGTTCGCTCATCGGCGTGGACAGCCAGATTTGGACCCAGCTTGGATGGCTAGGATATCAGAAACACCGCCCTTCGTCCATGTCGTCGAATTCGTTGTGGTATTATTGGTATTTCCGCCCGCTCCCTTACAAGTATACATCGAGTCGTGAGCGTCTTCAAGCATCGCATGCAAGTCGTTATATCGAATCACCGCATCACCTCTCCTTCTCTTTCTCCGCGGCTTCCTCAACGCCCCCCGGCTCCGGCAGCTCCATCGGCGGTTTGGCTTGTACCGGTGTGGAGGTCGAGTCTCTCTGCCTCCCAGAGTCGTGACTCTCCCTCCTCAGCATCCCCACATCTTGGGTCTGAGCCATTGTCGGGGTGTTTGCCTGACTCCCTCCTCGCTGCCCGTGGTAGTGGATGACTTGAGGAGGTGCTTGTCCTGAGTGTAGTCCCAGCTGCTGGGTCGGATACGGGTCAAGGTCTCTGCTCGAGGTCGAGAACATCGACACGATTGGCTGATTGTACCCGTTAGTCGCATTGCTGGAAGATGGAGTGTGGCCATATTGACCGCTATGCTCCGCTTGAGTCGGCGTGCCCACATCGTTTGGGGAGCCGTTTCCCTCCACCAGCTGGCCCGTCAGGCTGTTCATTCCACCCTCAATGTCTCGAAGGAGTCGGACGTATTCCTCGGGCACCAGGCCGCTCTCCTGCGTCTTCGGGTCCTCGGCCACCAGCCAGCCCTGCCCGTGCCGGTACGAGACCCAGATGATTTGGCCCTCTACCAGGGGCAGCTCGTTTTCGTTCTCCCGCTCGAAGTCGAACAAGGCGACGGCCTTGCCGTGGAACTCCTCGTCCGGCGATGTAATGGTAAACTGATAATCTCGTGAATAGCGAGACTGATCCTCTTCATTGTATCCTGGGGACGATGGGGGGCTGGAAGCATCTGACCCGGGCTGATAATACTCACCGCCGTCGGCAGGACGGGGCTGCTGGGCAATATGATATGCCCGGCTGTGTCGTGCCTGGTCCGGCGGATAAGTGACATACTCTCCACCAGGGCCGTTGGCTTCGCCGCCGTTGTTCACATAATATCTCTCGCTGCCATCCCCACCGGTTCCCACGTAATAACCCCGCTCATGATCAAAGTTGGTCGGGTGCAGGTCAACATCTCGAGTTCTTCCCCTTAATGCCGCAGCTGCCGAGGTCGACTTGTGCTTGCGGTGTCGTGTAGCGACGACGGGGCTTTGTAGGTCTTCATCCTCGCTCCACGGAGGTCCATCTCCGAATTGAATGGGAGCGAGCTCATGGCCACGGTTGTATACATCGGTGCCCCATGAATCCCAGGGCATCTTTTGGTCCCAAGAGGCCGGAGGGTCTGAAAGTCTGCGGTGCTCGCTTGCCGGGGTTGTCATGCCTGAGGGCGGACCCGAAGGCTCTGGTGGCGGGCCATAGTGCAACGGGTGCGTGACTGGGTATGCAAAGTCCCGCACCTGAGTATATGGGAGAGTCGACGGGAACATGGGAATTAGATGAGAGGTCGGACGGGACCTCGTGGGCAAGGAGCCCGTCGAGTATTGGGAGAGTCGGCTCCTGGAGGCGTGCGACATTGGGCGCGATGTGATGCTTCGGCGCGATGGTGGGGAGGTGATCAGAGGCGGCAGCGCGGGGTGGTTGGGGTTCGGAGGAGAGGACGCAGCTGCTGGAGGAGAAGTCGCTGGAGAAGAAGTCGTCGACATTACCACTGTCATCGACATGCCTCACAAGACAAGTCAAGCGACAGTCGTGCGATCTGGCGCACACGGCCGCGCAACCGCCGAAGGATGGGGACCGTCTGTTGCGGCACGCGCGCGGGGCGGCAGTAAGCTGGAGATGACGGGTAGAGGCTCGGGTTCCCGCGGCGAGATCGAGACGGGAGAGGCTCGTACGAGATGCGACGCTTGCGCCGAGGAGGGCGATGCTTGATATTGCAGGTTGAAGTTGTCAGTGCAGGGCGTCGTCCGGGCAGAGCTGTCCAAGCAGGCGGATGGACGTCAAGTCAGCCGCAGCGCTAAGGCTCTTGTCCCTCGGGGAGGGGGGGGACACAACGTTGGGCGGGCTCCAGTCCGGGTGGGATAAGCCAAGCCCTAATGCAAATGCGAGACGACCAGTCGTCAGGCGATGAATAGAGCAAGCAGGTGAACTTGTAAGGCAATGGAACCTACGGAGCACCGCGAGTTGCAAGTGGGGAGAGAGGGATTGCAAAGGAGCGTAGAGAAACAGAAGCAGAAACAGAAAACAATGGATGTATGGGGGAGCCCGGCGACGCTCGGGACAAGGGCTCAAGCGATTGCCTATGCCTGTCTGTATGTCCTAGTCCTGGGCCTGCGCTCGCGCTTGCGCTTTGGGCGAGTAACAAAGGGCCTGGCCTGGGGTAGGATTGGATCCCAAGTCAAGTTGTGATGAGAGAGTGAGAGAGAGGATGGATGGAAGAGAGGGCCGAAGAAGAGAGGGTCGTCCGTCGACAACGGCCTTGGAGGGGACATGGCAAGGTTGGTCTGGTCCATCGTAGGTACACCAAGGTACCTCCCCTCCCGTCTCGTCTCGTCACCCCCCGCCGTACCGACCGTTGTAAGGCGAGGCATGGAGTGGAGCGGAGGTTGCCAGTGGAGGGGGCGCTGGGCGCTATAGCGCACCACACCACTGAAGCAAGCGCCTCGCGCACTGATCCTACTGGCTGCGCGTTGGAGACCCAGCGAGTCAGCGCCTGTAAGTCGGGTCCAAGAAGCCCAATGGCACCCAACGACTTAGCTCCTCTGTCTGTCAGCCGTCGCCCGTTGCTTCTTTGGCGCTAGCACGCATGGGATTGATCTGAACATGCTGCTAGAAACGGCCTGATCTGGGGGCGACGGAGATCTGAGGTAAATACGGCCAGTAGGCGGACGTTGGGTGCTTCCACGCGGGAAGAAATGGCCGGTTTCATCGATAGTTGGATGGAGGACTCTGGTCGAGATGAGGGGTCGCGAGGTACCTTGTCGTACATCCTGTCCATCCAACTTGGAGCCGCAACCATATCCATCTCTACCATTGCAGCACCCAGAAACGACCCAGACGCAGTCGCTCATAATTTTTCTCTCATGCATGCGTAGAACCAACAGATGTCCCCAATGTCTCGTCTCCCATGGCCGGATCCTTGACCTCCCTTGTGTTCTCGTCGGAAGCACCTCTTCTCTGCGCACATACACACACGCACGCACATGTATACACACACCAACACGTACGACAACGTCTAGAGGGCCATGGTACGCCATGCCGGACGGGGATCGCCCTGGATACCCACCCGACCTGCTGGAACCTCAATCTGGGATGGCGGCCCTGCTCATCTCTTTGCCTGGCAAATTTGACTAGGAGGGCGACCAGGGCGGGCAGGGCCGTAACCGTTCCAAGGTCGCGATGGGAGCAATCTCCGGGCGGCCACCGTCTGGTTGCCGTCGCAATGGACTGGAATCGTCTCGACGTACGTCTCCGGCTTGCCTGGAAATTACCATCATCATGGCGCGCAGGATGATGAAACTCGAAGCCCCGAAGGTTGTGTGGCAGGGGCCATCATGGATGGATTAGGTTGGTTACGTATGTAGGTAGTGAGGCGAGCCCAAGCAAACAAGGTGGTGGCCATCGATCAACCATCAACCATTCGTGTCACACGTACTTGTTCCTGTTGCTCACTCTTCAACTTGCTTCTTCTTCAACTACCCTCGGGAGCCGCACAGATCAGAGTGGGATAAATGCCGGTCCCGAGACTCGTCCCGGCGGCCGAGGCGTCGATAGCTTCTCGCTGCATGCCCACAATCCTGCCGTGAGCACGAGACAATTTCTGCATCTCAAGCCAGGTCGGTGTAGCGTAATTGGATTTGCAGGGTTGTTACAGGTGAGAGAGAGAGGATGCGATATTACTCTCAGCTTAGTAGAGGAGGGTGTTTTGGAGAGTGAGGTTAGTTGAAGGATGGTTGGGTATACACTTACATGGCACTTCAGCTACGGCCTCAGCTTGGGTCCATCGATAAAGAGTCCTCATCAACATGACATCTATGGCGAGCTCACCGCAACGCCAGCTCCTTTTCATTGTCCAACGTCTCCTTTTTCAACCCTCCATGCAACCGGTGATGCAAGACGGCTTGTCCTCAAAGTGTTTCTATTTCTGGCAATTCTGCACTTTAGCTCATTTACACCCACTACCTGATTGGCCTTGCCCAATGCGTCGTCTGTTTCAGGTTATGCGGGCGCCTAACAGCCAATAGCGTGTGCCGAGCCAAGTTCGTCGGTGGGGGGAGCAGCAGGTCGGTTCTCATGTGCACAGCGATGGATGAGTGTCCGTCTGACCATCCATGAATGAGCGAGTCCAACTTCATCTTGTCTGGCATCAATTCATTCCACCGTAATCTTGCAAGGTCAGGTGACGACTTCTGACTGTTGCTTGGATCGGATATCGAAGCCGATGGGGCTTGTGCCTGGCTACTATTTCAGGTATCTGTGACAAGGCCTTCATCTATTCTGGATGCCCAAGCTCTTGGCAGAGACGTACTCAGTTCTTCGTCGTCTAAATTATGATTATTTTCATTATGCAAAGCAGAAGGGTTGAACGCTGCAACTATTCTTGGTGTTCTCTACCCATCCGAACCTCAAGTCCATCAGGCGGCTCCGAGGTCTCAGCTTACATCATGCTTGGGTGACTAAGCGACCCTAATTGCCGCACTTTAGCCGAAAGTGTGGGACGTCACTTCCAGCCTCGCCTAGGTTTTTTACCAACCTCACAACCTTCACCTCTACATTCCTCAAACAACAAAGAAACGCCCAAATTGCATTGCGCACCGCGTGGGCAACGAGGCGAAATGACATGATCATAGCAATTGTCTGAGGCCGAGAATTCGTAAGTACATTTTCAACAAACACGCCTGCTTTCTATGATGAACTCAATTATTGGAGCTGTCTGAATTTCCATTGCTGAAAAGACACCTTATACGCTTTTTTATCTGATTTATGATCGCGCATCTCTCTTACTATAGCCTGCTCAACTCTCGCGGCCTGTAGCTGACTCTGATGCTTCTAGTTTTGCTGTGTCTGCTCCCCCAAAGGATGCCACGCGCCCCTACACATCATCACGACCTCGTTTATTCGCCAGGCTAGAAAACCGGAAAGATGGAGGCTGCGAACGGAGGATCCACCGCTCAGGGCCAGAATGGCTCGGGTGGGCAGCCTGACGGATACAAACTCACATTCTGCACTGTATGTGCGAGTAATAACAACAGGTTAGATGCCTTGTTCTCCCAACCCGGACTGCTGTGATGCTTACTGGCTACGTAAATAGATCCATGGAGGCACATCTCAGACTTTCCCAAGCGGAGTACCCAGTCATATCCTTTGGTACTGGCTCTCTGGTCCGCCTGCCGGGTCCTACTATCACACAGCCCAACGTCTATCACTTCAACAAGACATCCTACGACAGCATGTTTAAGGAACTTGAATCCAAGGATCCCCGGCTGTATAAAAACAACGGAATCTTGAACATGCTCAACCGAAACCGAGGCGTCAAGTGGGGACCCGAACGCTGGCAAGACTGGCAAGTAGGTGTTCCTCGTCTGAACCACTCTAAGGATCGTGGTAGCGAGGGCACTGAAGGCGGCTTGGTTGATGTGGTCATTACCTGTGAGGAGCGGTGCTGGGATGCCGTTATTGATGACCTTCTTAACCGGGGATCTCCCCTCAACCGACCTGTTCACGTTATCAACGTCGAGATCAAGGATAACCACGAAGAAGCCGCCGTCGGTGGACAGGGTATTCTGGACCTTGCCAATTCTCTCAACGCTGTGGCTCGAGAAGAGCGAGACGCGATAGGCGCTGCTGCATTTGACAACGGCTCCGCTGCGAGCAGGGCTACTTTTGACGAGCGAGTTCCCGATGTTCTTGCTTCCTGGCAAGAAAGATGGCCCAACCTTCCGGCCACATGGACCTTGGCTTGGTTCTGAGACTACGTCATTGGTCCTGTTTTGTCGATTGATGCGCATGTTACCGCTTTTCACTGTTTTATGCCAAACAGTACTATTATGAGTGATTAAGAGATACCACGCTGGACCTCCCGGCCAGCAGCGAGCGAGCATTCTCTCGCAAAATTGGGAAACCAAGGGCAACAGGGGCGCAGCCCGTCATGGATTCACGCGTAGATTATGATCGGAGAACGAAGGGATGGCCTGCTTCAACTCACATCATGAGCCGAGGTGGTGGAGAGCACAAACAGATATCTCCGACAAGACCGGTGAATTGGTTTTCTGGCCCATTCGTGTGAGCATGCAGACTGAGCCCGGACATGGCTCCGTGAGCCACCTCAGACATGCGCAGTTCCGGCCTAGACTTTCCATGAAGTAGAGCCCCCACGGGTCATTATTGCCGGCCGTTCCGCTGATGTTCCCGCTGTAATAATGATATCGAGGGACAGGAGGCAGATCACAACGCCAGCGTTTGATGGACCCTCACAGTGTTTTGAACACACGACTTTCATAGGCAGTCAGAGACCGTTGATCATGATCAACCTCATAACGCAATGAAGATTCTCGCAAGCTGCATCTGCAACGTGCTGTTTATGGAGACGCTTATCGATCCGAATCTTGCACCCGTCCCATCCACTGCAAGGCCGTGGTGCTGATCCCACCAGCTGAGTTGACCCGTGTTTTGACGACGCTCCAGTCAGACTCATCCTCCTGTGCCCCTATTTACGGGACCAACGACATGCGAAAGATGGAGACCCAATCCGAGTGACGGATCTAGACCGTCAAGAAGTCGAGATGGTCAAGAAATGACAAGACACCAGGACACAAAGACAGTAACTCCTCATAAGGCAATCTAAGGATAGGTGCAAAGATAATAAAATAGTGCATCAAAGATCATCAAACCATAGTCTTATTATGATTATCCTTATGACCATTTTAGGTTCTTTATGAAAATACTTAGACCATGGTACTCTGCCATGGCATTCGAGAAGAATTATTAGATGCTCTCTGCCCCCTGACTCTTGGCTCGCGCGAAATGTTCTAGATCGGTGCTTGAATGGATCTTCGGGTCTCTCCCCCCTGGTTGCTAGACGACGGCTTTCCAAGTGAGACCAAATGACGCCTTGAGAAATGCCTTTCTTCAACGGTGTCTTGCGTCTATGTCAACTCGCCTATCAGAAGCCGGTTGTTGCATCATCTGAGTCGCGTGTCTTGGTCCAAGATTAAGGTTGTGAGTGGCTTTGCCCTTGACATCGAATCCCGGGCCCTCGCTCTCTCTTCTTGACTTGACCGGGCGCCTATCCAGGGGGTCCAAGTCCAAGAGGCAACCAGAGGGACCTCTTACATGCCGCGTAATGAGAATGGATGAGCGACGAAGGCCTCCAGATGGACAGGGCACGTCCGCCTCTAAAATTAGGTTCGACGCCACAAGCTCTCGGGGGTGGATCATTGTGCATTTGGCTTAGCGCCAGCGCTGCTTCATTGACATCGACTAACAAGATCAGGGGTCAATGGTTAACGGGTTGAACTCTGGGATGAGGAAGAGTCCAGTCTTAAACGGAACTGCCAAGCAAGGATACGTGCCTGGTTTGTTCATTTTCGAGTTCTCGTTCGTTCCTAGACGTCTTGCCAAGCAGTCAGTCACCTGGGTCAAGAAAAAGACGAGACACGACGACAAATATATTACTGCATCCCTCTCTAAATATAACCAATAAACTATCACAAAAATATACCAAAATCTCCTAATTAGTATATTATTTTATAATTTTTTTATAATGAGTTAGGTAATTCTTTGAATACTCTGGCGTTGTAGTAAGTGCAACAGTTTCTCGAGAGGATTGAACAAATATGGGGCTTGGCAGGCATCCAAATCCTTCTTATGATTTTGCGCCTATCTAGGCATCTATTTAAGCTGGATCAGAAACAACATCTTGTATGTCTTAACGAGCGCGGCTGTCCGCGGCGCCGTCGGCACCCCGCGGATTCCGTAAGCTTAAGATGCACCGTGTAAGCAACATAAGAGAGATGGACTTCATGTGGTATGAGGTTTCAGAGTTCACTCAGAATTCTCGCCCAACAGCACTCTTTCCAGTAACAATCATCAGATCATCCATCAAATGGCGTCGCAACGGAATGGCGAGCCACGGACGGCCGCCAAACAGCCAAGAGTCATCCGGCCAATGAGCCACAAGTATGGCCCTGTCTAAACGTCACCTTCCAGCCTCATTCTAACAACATACCAGTGAAGCTTACCATTCAGCTTTACATGTTTTACGCCAGAGTGCTGCTACCGTTGTAGCATGCCACTACAGGCTGCCGGAAGAGCTCACCGATCAAGGTTCTTTCGAAGCAGTGCAGGATGCCTTCCACCGGGCCATGGCTCTTACAGTGCTTGAGCATCCGATGTTGCAAGTAGGCATTCTAAACGAAGACTCGGCTGTACCATCCTGGATCGAGCTTGATTCCGTTGATCTGAGTGCGCACATTGAGTGGGAAGAAGTCAAGCCTTCACAGGACCGCATGGCTCGTTCGCGGGAGGTGACTCTATACCAGCTTGATACCTTTTTTGCTGATGTAGAATCCAAGCCTGGCTGGAGGATGTCAGTTCTCAGGGAAGAAGGGAACCTCTCGTCTCTCGAGGTTATCTTTGCTTGGAACCATGCCAATGTGGATGGTGTGTCCGGCAAGATCTTCCACCAAAGCCTGCTGCGCAACCTCAATGATCCCAGGATCAACGAAGAGTTGCCTTCTCTTGAAGGAACGGTGCTCCATCTTGAGAGTGTGGCCGACAGGTTCCCTCCTCCGCCAGAAAGCCTTGTCAATATCCCCATCTCGCTAACATTTGCCCTCTCAACCATCTGGAAAGAACGCAGACCCCCATTCCTCGTGTGGGGTGATTCTACGCACGCAACCTGGGCCCCGATCCGCGAGGAGCCATACAAGACCCAGTTCCGAACATTTTCGGTTGATGATGCGACAGTGAAGAAGGTTGTCAGTGCGTGCCGAGAACACAAGACTACCATTGCCGGTCTCTTACATGCACTGCCACTGGCATCCCTGGCTCTGCAGCTAGACGAGGGCAAGGAGCATTACAAGGAGGACGCCAAAACGATGCATGCCATTACTGCCTTGGATACTCGTCGGTTCATGCCCACGAAACCCAAGGAATATCCGTGGCATGTGCCCGAGAGAACCATGGATAATGAACTCAGCCTCTCCTTCCACATGTTCGATTCCAAGCTCCTAGCCGAAATCCGAAGCAAGGCGAAGGGAGTATCCTCCGAGAACGAGGTCATGGGTGTGCTCAAGGATATCGTTTGGTCTGCCGCAGCCAAGACTAGACAAGAGATCCAGGAGAAGCTCGACAACGGTATGAACAACGACCTGCTAGGTTTGATGAAGTTTGTCCCAGACTGGCGAGCACAAAAGATGAACCAGCTCAAGAAGCCACGAGGAAGTGCATGGGGTGTCTCCAACCTGGGAACTCTAGACGGGGAGGTGGAGGGTCCCGGTTGGAAGATCGAGAGAGCCGTGTTTCAGCTGAGTTGCGAGATTACCTCGCCCGTGTTCCATATCAGCTCCATCAGCGTAAAGGGCAGAGAGCTCTGCGTGGACATAAGCTGGCAAGAGGGCGTGATCGATGAGGCAATTGGTGATAAGCTGGCTGAGGATATGGAAGCTTGGTTAAGGTTTCTTGGTGCGTAGCCTTGGAATGATGGGACCTGAGATGAATCATCGTGGAGATGGACTTGGACTTGACTTCCGGAAAGGAAACTTGTATGTCTTTGTTAGTAAAAGTAACTTAATGAAGATCCATGTCTTTCTTTGCTTCGGGACGGTAATAACATGTTGCGTGTCTCTCATGGGCATCCATATTAGACGGTGAGGATAAGAGAACTCCCGTTAAAGCGGCACTCCTCATGTCGAGTCTGACAGCACGGCAACCTTGCTCCAGTGGGTGGCTCCCTCTAGGATCCCGTCCCCAGCGCCTCGCTCGGCAAGCCGCTAAGCTTTGCGAGTCCAGCTTGGATGAAGCAGCGAATCACGGATCGAGCCAGCCTCGGCTTCAGGGGCAAGTCCCCAGGGTGCAGGGATCGATTGGAGGTTCACTCAGGGCGGCGCACACTGTGGGCGCTAGAAGAGGGTGGACGAGCTGCATCGAGATTGGCTGGTTGCCCCTTGCGCCAACGTCGACGCAGCCAGAGGCAGCCTCCATCTCAGCCATTTTCTGCAACCACTCTCAGTCGAGTTTATCTGGTGTGATGCAATCTGGTGATGATTATCGAATGGGTTGCAGAGAAGAGACGACAGCTGCAGAACAAGTTCAGCTGGCTTCGCGCACGCGGCATCTGCGGGAGTGTGAATGCAGGCGTGGTGTTGTCGTGTGGGTTCGAGAAATTGCGGTCCAGTCGGTCCAAGAACAATCAATTAATTGCTGTCCAGGGGGAGACGCGGCCTGTTCCTGTTGCCCATGTCATGTTCGTCCCGCGTATTGGAAGACCGAGCCAATGTAGAAGCTCATTTCCCGCCGAGATCTGACTGTGCAAGCATGCATTGGCAAAAGCAGCATCACAGGTAAAAACTTGGGAGAGGGTTCAGCGCACAGTACAGCACTGTTATGGAGTGCACACGCTATTCTTGGTGGTGGAGTCAGGGGACCTGTTGATCCATCCATTTCCATTGCTTCCTTCCATGCTTGATTGATTGATTGATTCACCGATCAAGCTAAACCCCAACCCCCTTTTGGATGAAAGTAACGGGACGCTTTCATCCATTCATTCATCCCATCCCCATCCCCCCTTCCTTCCTCCAGTCTCGCTCGCTCGCTTCGCTTCGGTCTCGGATTCGTGGAGTCGCTCGCCTTCTTCGTTATCGAAGGAAGGAAGGAACGGTAGAGTTCAGTTCCATCCTCCATTCTATCCTTCCCTGCTCTCCCGAAGTGCAGTGCCCGTTACTTCTCCATACCTTACCCATTTTTTATCACCACCGATTCACACTTCCGCATCATTATTCTCCCCGAGACTGTCGTTGACCGACTCTCGAGTCGTCGTCGTCCCTCTCGGCCGCCCGGAGATCTTGGCGCTACTGGCTTGTCGCCCCTGAACGCCCCCGAAAGACGCCAACCTTGTGGGGGAGCCTTGGCCGTCGATTCCAAGGACGACACACCTGCATTTCGACCGGTCCCGCGTGGCGTCCTCTATGAGACAGGCGACTGGTGCTTGCTTGCTTGTTCCGTCTCCCTCCATCGCTGCGCAGTGGCACCGGCACCACCACCTTGAGCTTCCGTTCCTGTCTCCTCTTGACTTCCTTTCACCATCATGAGCATCAGTGCGGGACGCAATGCGCCGCTATCCCCAGTCTCTGTAGTCGGTAGCGAGTTCTCAGTCTCAAAGTACCAGGCTGCCGACGACGGCCCCTTTCCCAACGGTCGATCCAACCTCGCCTCGCCCCCGAATTCGGGTGGCTCCAACAGCAACATGAGCATCAACGGCTTCGCCAACGCTCCTGGTCCCAGGAGCACCGGTGGTCCCTCACCTCCCGCCTCCATCGCCCGATCCAGCAATGGCACAAACATGTACGCTCGCAGCGACAGCGGCCGCAACAGTGTCCGCGGCGATCTCGATGAGGCCACCCTCAGTGAACACTACGTCGCCTTGCGCGCCTTCCTCAACACCCGTGACCCCAATCACAAGCAGCAACCCAACAAGGCGCGAGACAAGCTACTCCGTCTCTCCTCCGTCCAGTTCTACGAGCTCAGTACCGACGTATTCGACGAGTTGATCCGGAGGCAGGCCGCCGCCAGAGCCCCCCCGAACGCTCCCAGCGGCCCTCCCGCCTTTCTACTCCCCGAAAAGAACTTCCACCCGAAGCGAAACCAGGCTCGTCAGAGGCTTTCTTCCTTAGGTCCACCCCGATTCCGCGACCTCGCGGCCGATGTCTACCACGAGCTCGAACGCAGATTCCCTCGCTTCGTCGGGGCCGACCTCCCTCGGTCAGGAAGTCCCATGTCTATCCGGGGCGCTCCCGCAAGCCGCTCGGGCACACCGGTTAATGGTAATGGATTTCCCCCAAGGGGTCAAAGCCGCATGAGGAGGCCCTCTGATGCTCCATCTATGAGAGGCCCTGGACCGACAGATGCTTACGGGTTACCATCACCAGGTGCCCCCAATGGCGATTATGGAAGACCGACACCAAAGCAGCTCAACCAGAATAACACCATAGTTCCAAACAAGAGTACCATGCTAGAAGAAGACGACGAGGGTGACGGCGAAGGCGATTCATTTGCGCTAGAACAGGTTACGGACAATCGCGAGAGCAAGCGGAGTGCCGAGAGCGGTGTGACCTCGGAAGTGGGTGTTTTGGCGATGTTTGCCAGCAGGGCTCAATGGCTAACCATTCGCAGGCCGATAAGAAGCTCATCGAAGACTATCAAAACCAGGTACGAGAATTACGCGAGAAGCTTGACGGTATGGAGGATGCTATGAAGAAGAAGGAAGAGGAGATGAACATAGCTCTGGACCAGGAGCGGTCACGAGCAACAGCAACCAGTCTCGAGAAGCAAGAATGGAGCGATCTCCGGCTCAACCTCGAGAACAAGCTGGCTGAGGCGCAAAATCTGAACGACTCGATGAAGCAAGAACTGCAGCGTGTACGGGATGACCATGAAGACGAGACCCAGAGGCTCAGGGATGAGGTGGTTGCAGCACAGAGCGCACAACCCACCAGAAGCATTGAACCCGGTGCTGCAGACTCGGAATTGCAGCGAGAGAATGAGGAGCTCCGACATGAGCTCCGGGAGCAACAGCTAGTAACAGAGGAGGTCCGGAAAGAAGCTCAAGAGTTTCTGCAAGAGATGCGGATCCTATCCCAGCAAAGTGGCTCAACATACGAACGACAAGCCGAGCTCGAGAAGACGATTGAGCGCCTTGAACAGGAGGTTCACGAATGGAGGAACCGCTACGCTCGCGCCAAGACGCAGCTCCGACATATGCGCTCATCGTCTGTCGGTATTGGAATGGAGTACGACGCTGCAAAGCACATCCGGGAGAAGGGATTTGTCGACGAGCATGGCCTTATTAAGGATGTCCACGTTACAAAGTTCCAGATCGCCGTTGACGAGCTCCTGCAGAAGGCACGGGCTGACGACCCAGAGAAGGTGATTGATGCTATGAAGTCAGTCGTGGTCAGCGTCCGTCGCATTACCAAGGATATCGAGGGAGCCCAGAACCATGATGAGGAGTTTGCCCAGCAGCAGGCCAAGTTGAGGTCCAAGGTCTCATCTACCGCCAACAGCCTGATCACAGCCTCCAAGAACTTTGCCGCCGGTGCCGGAATATCCCCCGTCTCCCTGCTCGACACAGCCGCTTCGCATCTCTCGGCTGCCATCGTGGATCTGCTCCGCCTGGTCAAGATCCGGATCACTCCAGCCGAGGAATTGGACGACGAAGAGGAGGATGGAACCATGACACCTGTGGACTCGAGCGGTCTCTTCTCCCCCGTAGGCAACGGCCCGGTTTCCGCTTCTCAGGGTACGCTCCCCCCGGCTCGACCCTTCCAAGGCCTCGGCGCCCGTGGTAGCGTAGACTCATCGGCCTACAGCCCTATAACTTCCCCCCGGCAGTCCAGAGATCCCTACTCTCATGACAGGTCCATGTCCAAGGATAGCGCGGTACCAATCGGGCTCGGGTTTCCTGCGGTCCCAAGCGGCAAGCCGGTCAACGGACATGCAGCACCCCAACCGGATCCCCGAGCCGCTGAAGATCTCAAGGTTAGTGTTCCCTATTAAACAATGATAAGCAGCTAGCTAACTTGTACCTCAGCTCTACCTTGAAGATCAGAATGCCCTTCTAGCGGGCGATGTCCAGAAACTCGTCAACACCATTCGTGGTGACGCCGATATGGATCAGATCATGATGGATATTGGATCTATCTCGGGTATTGTGGGCAGAATCATCTCGGACACACAATCCTCGGGCTTTGCCGAGATGGCAACGCAACTCACGCACTACAGAGCTCGACTCCTTGAGTCTGGTGACCAGGGCCAAGATATGGCTAACATCGGCATGAACACCAACTCTCACGAGTGGCGCATGTGGGTTCAAACACTACCTCCTATTGCGTTTGAGATGGTACGCGAGTCCAAGGAGCTGGTGCAGCAGCTGGACAACGTGGCCAGGTCAGGGAGGGCGGATGACTTTTCGTAATTACCTTGCAATTAGCCGCTGAGATTCCGGATTTCGCCTTTGACGAACGGAAACGCGCTTGATACCCCCTGAGTGCCGACTTTGGCATCGGACAGTCGCTTTGGCTGTCCCAGTTTCTCATCTTTGGATTTGGTGGACAAGGCCGGGGGTTGATGTCGAGGGTGTCTCTCTGAAAGACGAGACAGGCGGATCAAGGAGGATAAATGGAAGGGACTGTTGGGTAATGTGTGCACGCAGGGAAGCATGGATACGGCGTTGGACAAGGCGCTGCTGATGACGCATGGTGTGAAGACATAGATTCTGGCAGTCCGTATATACTGGCCGTGGTGGGCTATCAGACAGAGAGGGTCAAGACTTATGGAAGCGAACAAGGAGGGATTGTCCTTTTTTGTTCAGACAAGACGATACGCGGACGATGATAATAGAGATAGATGAGAAATGGAGATGTCTGTCTCAAATGTCGACTGCAACTGAATATGTGGGAAGTGTGTCATGGTGTTTGTTAACGAATAGAGAGCATTGATATACACCATATTAACACGTCAACTTGCGTATCTGGGTTGCCATTCTGGCTATTCTTAGTAAATCCTCTTGATAGTTCATATATAAAACCCATCATAAAATCATCAACTTTAAGATAAAGTCTCTTCTTGTTTCTTTAATCCTTATATTAAGCCTTAGATGAGGTTCTTGTATATATCTCATAAGATGTAAAAATAGATGCCCAGGCAAGTGTACTTTAAATACCTTTCCCAGCACCTTACCCAATCATTCAACCAAGCTGGTGTGCCAAATAACTATCGCGTCCCTCTTCCACAGCACCCCAAACATTCACCCCTTTTATTTTTTTCGTCACAAACACCCCTAGTTTCGCTCTCCATTCATGGTTCCGTAGCTCTGCTGCGACTTGCCCTTACTTGAGGGCTCAAAGTCCTCATCTTCAGAATCCGAAGCTATGGCAGAGTCGTCCGGCAGCAGCAGCGTGCTGGAATCCGTTGACTCATCATCTTCGGCATCGCTGCTCTCCGCCGAAGCAGTAGGGCCCTTGCCATCGACGGCCATATACGCCGGGATTGCACCGAGAATGGCCACAAACATGAGGTAGAACCAAGGCGTGACCATGTAGCCGTTGTCGGCGCCCCAGGTAAAGACAGCGCCGGTTGAGGCCGGGCCTAGGGCTCGGCCGATGCCGCTGAAGGTGGTGGCGTATCCGTTCAGGGTACCCAGCACGCGGAGCGAGGTGCAAGAGTTTGTGAGGAGGATAGTAGTTGAGGGGAAGGCAACGATAATAGCGGCCGCCTTAATCAACAGAACAACCAAGAGGGCGATGAGCCTACCCTGGGCCGTTGGGAAGAGCACACAGTACGGGGTGAGGAAGTACACAAGGGGCATGAGAAGACCTGTAAGAGATTAGTATCAAACCACACTTTGTATGACGCTTATGACTTACAGCAAACTCTAAAACATCGCAGAACTCCGAACCGAGTCACGATCGGGGGGTAGAGCAGGAATTGGATAACACCACAGACGATGCCGTACAACGTGAAGATCAACCCGATCTGGCCGTGTTCCAACCCAAATCCTCCAGAAAAGTAGAACGGGAACTTGAAGTTTTCGGGGGTCTTGTCCTCAACCGGGTGATACAAGAAGACGCTGAGGACCTGATCATAGGCAACTGAGTGGAAGGCCAGGAAGGAATAAGCAAGGAGGTTGATGACGGTCTGGCGAGTAAAAACGCTCTCCTTGTGCTGACCATAGGGCTCGTGGCTGTGCTTCGTTGGGATCACCTTGCTAGGGAGAAGAGGGGCAGTAGCCTCTCCATCCACAAAGGAAGCTCGGCGTGTTGAGGGAGCCGGGGGTGAGCGTCTCAAGGTGCGCTTGATGCGATCACCAACCAAAAGACCCCAATCCCGATGACCTCGCTTGCTTGGGAGTGTTTCCTAGGCCCTGTTAGTCTGAATAGCTTCACCAAAGAGTTCGACTTACATGGAGAAACAGCGTTGCGCTGGTGGCGGAGATGAGGAAGAAGATGGTCAATACCAAGTTGGGAAGGGCAAAAGGGAAACGCTTGAAAAACTCGATATTTCCAAAGATGGCTGGGTACTGCTTTGCCGGTTCAGCAAAGAAGCCTCCGAAGCTGGGACCGATGACAGAACCCAAACTCCAGACTAAAGGCATGATACTGAAGGCTCTGGGCTGCAGTTCCCTCTCTGGTACCATCTCGGCCACCATGGTTCTGATGATACCAACTAGAAGACTGTTAGTTGAGAACATCAACTAGAAGAGGCACACGTACCATTGCCGTTTCCACCACCCTGGATAGCTCGCACGATAATGGCCATCGGCAAGCTCGTAGACATGCCCCATATCACAAAGCACACCATGGTACTCAAGAGACCGGTGATGATGGTGGGCTTCCGACCATACGTGTCAGATGCCTTTCCCCAGCCAACAGCGGTGATGCTCTGGGCGATGGAGAAGACACCCGAGGTGATACCAGCCCAGCGAGCGACCTTGTTTGTCTTGACACCGAAACTCTTGACCATAGAGGGGAGGTATGGAAAGACAGAGGTGTAGGCCATGGGCTCGGCGATTCTGGCAACGGCTATCGGCATGTTAGCATATACAACGGATGAAACAGAGTGTACCTGTGAACCGGACCATGATGTCCTCAAGAGTCATGTTTGGAACCATCCTGCTAGAGTGCCTCTGTGCCCGATGAGAAGTTATTCTTGTCAAAACAAAGGGACGGTGGTACGTATTCGCACTGGTAGACAAGAAGACCACAGAAGGAGCACAGTCATGATTGCAGAGAATCGTTCGATTGTGTACCCAAGCACTGACCTCGGGACGCCCACTTGGGAGTATGACTAGGAATAACTATAGTAGCGACAGAAACGACTCTGATACTTACCCAGGATCGCCAGCTGCTGGACGGGCAGCTTGGGCTTATCTTTGGTCGTCATTGTCATGGTTCGATGGTGCAAGACGATCTGGGGGCCGCGGGTGGGGAAAAGCGCGGATCAGATTCTGCCAGTGCTTGTAGCAGTTTGTGTAAGTTGTACGAAGCGTAGTTGAGAGGGAAACTGTATTAGGCTTCGATGTTCTTTCCAGAGCAAAACACGCCGGCAGTCTGAACCTTCAACCGAGAAGAAAACAAGACGAGGTTAAGTCAAGGCAGACGGAGAATGAAGCCAGGCCAAGGTATGGGTCACAAAGATTCAGGTGAACCTCTAGTTAATAAGCCAATGCTGACCAGAAACGGGTTGGCCCAGCCCGTGCCGTGCAGAAAATGTGCATCTCTCGGGCAGATCCACCCCGATCCAACCCCCCAAGGTCGACCGCGAGACGCCGCGACAGGGGGATCCTTTGGGCAATTCTGCGGACAAGGGCCGATCATTGGAGAGCGGCAGCTCGTCTGTGGGTGTGGAGGGTCCGGGAAGGAAGGGTCACAAGCGCGCAGCCCGCATACAATGGATATCGGCCGTAACGTCCGTCCATCGTTGTGTGGAACGCCTTTCGGCTGTTAGTTCAAGTCGCCGTTTTTGAGGCCAGCAGAGGTTCCCCGCGCGAGACAAGAACAAGCGAGACATTTGCCGTGATATGCGAACCATGACGCATAGGATCTCGGACAAGAAGAGGGCCCCTACACCGTCACTTGACCATGTAAAACATCACGGTCCGGGGCCCTTGTTGAAAGTTCCAAACTTGCAAGTGGCGATTGTCGGTGTAATCTGATTTTTCTGGGGCAAGCCCCCCCCGAAAGCGGACCTCCATCTTCGGGTTTGACATGGGAAAGACCGCCAGGGTGTTGGTCATCCACCAGCCCCGAACGCCTCCCCGCCCACCCCCGCTTGTTGCCCGAGCC
The DNA here is from genome assembly GCF_000151355.1 of Fusarium vanettenii 77-13-4. Lineage (NCBI taxonomy): Eukaryota > Fungi > Ascomycota > Sordariomycetes > Hypocreales > Nectriaceae > Fusarium > Fusarium vanettenii. The sequence goes on from NW_003315881.1 coordinate 2,981,075, forward strand.
GGGGAAAAGTGCTCGGCCGGTTGCCGGTCGCCTATGGGAATGGGAATGGATCCTATCTTCAGGATATATACGGAGTATATCTGCTTGAGCTTATCATAATATTGAGAACATCTCAGTTATATACATGGTGTCAGTGACTGTGTGCATGCATCCCAAGCCACAAGTCTTGTCAAATTCCATCCTAAGACTGAGTGAGTGGCTGGTGAAGGGCGGTACCACTTTCTACTCTAAGCATCTGGCTGAAACCCTGCCGCGATTGGCCAATAAGCTCCCTCCCGTTGAAACGTCATCGCCCATCACATCACGCCTTAGCTCTCTTAACTCTCAAGGTCCAAGCCCGAAGTTCTCTCACTTCAACTTCCAACAACAACATCAAAGGCCATAGATACGCGGCCACCATCGGATGACGGATTTTTAACGACTTCTGGAGCACTATCCGCGAGGACGTCTTCACCATGAGCAACCTGTGAGTGCTTTGGAACCTGATAAGCTACGCCCTCCACTTTCCGGCTGTCGTCATCTCGAGCTCGACCTCTGCCCCAACTCTAGGTCAACATTTACTAAACCCCGATTCTCAGCTCTACTCCCCAGGAGAAAATGGCCAACGAGAGGACCCCTCTCATTCAGACCGTCCAAGTCGGTCCTCCCAGGAGGAGGTACCCACACCAGACCTGGCGTCGCTTCTTCACTATCGCCAGCTCGGTTGTTCTTATCTGTGGTTTCGCCTCTTTCATCTTCCACGGCCTGTTCATCTGGCCTCATCGCTACCACCGTGGTCAACCCGGTGGCTGGCCTCACGGACAGCCTCTAAGCCGGGAAGACCTGGACCGGATCCTGTTCGATACGCCTGACCCTAAAAAGGCCGAGGAATGGAGCCGATACTACACCTCAGGCCCTCATCTGGCGGGTAAAAACTACTCTCAGGTAAGCAGCTATACCCCCACCACCCAAAGACTTGAAGCTCATATCTCCTAGGCTGAATGGACAAGAGACCGCTGGGAGGAATTCGGAGTCAAGTCAGAAATCGTCTCTTATGATGTTTATATCAACTACCCTGTCGATTCGAGCGTCTCTCTCTTGGAGAAGTCCAAGGACGGAAACGACTGGACTGCCACCTTCAAGGCTTCCCTCGAAGAAGATGTCATCTCCGAGGACCCCACGACATCTCTCGAGAACCGCGTCCCCATCTTCCACGGCTATGCTGCCAGCGGAAACGTCACTGCTTCCATCGTCTACGTCAACTACGGCACCTTCAAGGATTTTGAGGATCTCGTCGAAGCCGGTATTGACCTCAAGGGCAAGATCGCCATTGCCAAGTATGGAGGAATCTTCCGTGGCCTCAAGGTTAAGCGCGCTCAGGAGTTGGGCATGATTGGTATCCTCATCTACAGCGATCCCGGCGATGATGGCGAGAGAACTGAAGAGAATGGATACAAGCCTTATCCTGAGGGACCTGCACGAAACCCAAGCAGTGTCCAGCGCGGAAGTGCAGAGTTCCTGAGCATTCGACCTGGTGACCCGTATGTCCCCCTGCACTGGACGTCGAAACGTGGACTGACTTTCTAGATCTACCCCTGGATATCCATCCAAGCCTGGTGCTCCTCGCGTCCCTGTCGACGATGCTACCCCATCTATCCCGTCTATCCCAATCTCATACCGCGACGCCTTGCCTATTCTCAAGGCTCTCAATGGCCACGGTCCCAAGTCTAGTGACTTCAACCAATACTGGAACAAGAATCTCGGTTTGCGATACAAGGGCGTTGAATACAACATTGGCCCTACACCCGACGACGTTGTTGTTAACTTGTACAACGAGCAGAAATATGTTACTACCCCTCTCTGGAACGTCATTGGTGTGGTCAACGGCAGCATTCCGGATGAGGTCATTGTTGTCGGAAACCATCGAGATGCTTGGATCGCCGGCGGAGCTGGTGATCCGAACAGTGGCTCTGCTGTCATCAATGAAGTCATCCGTGGAGTTGGAAAGGCTATCGAAGAAGGATGGAAGCCCCTCCGCACGATCGTCTTTGCGAGCTGGGACGGTGAAGAGTACTCTCTCATCGGAAGCACTGAATGGGTTGAAGAATTTCTCCCATGGCTTTCGGGAGCTAGTGTCGCCTATGTCAATGTTGACGTTGGCGTGGACGGCCCTGAATTCACCGCCTCGGCGGCCCCTCTTCTTAACCAGGTTATCCGCGATGTCACGAGCATTGTTCCCTCGCCAAACCAGACTGTCCCTGGACAGACGGTTGGGGATCTTTGGGATGGCAGAATCAAGACCATGGGTAGCGGTAGCGACTTCACGGCCTTCCAAGACTATGCAGGTATTCCTAGCATTGACTTTGGCTTCAAGTACAACGGCCACAGCGCTGTCTATCACTACCACAGCAACTACGACAGCTTCTACTGGATGAGCGAGTATGGCGACCGTGGATTCAAATATCACAGAACAATGGCCCAGATCCTGGGTCTGACTATCGCCAAACTGGCTGGCAGCATCATCATCCCCTTCAGCGCCACCGAGTATGCTGATGCTCTGGATGGCTATCTCAACAAGGTGGAGGCCAAGTTTGAGCCCCTCCCCGAAAACCTCAGCGGCGACAAGCTGTTCGCTTTCCGAGGCAGTGTTTCTGCTGGTGCGGTTGTTGGCAGTGAAGACGAGTTCAAGGAGAGCCTGAAGGGTATTCGCCACTCACTAAAGAAGTTCCGCCTCAAGGCTGCTGAACTCGATGAAGAGGCCGAGGCAGTCACTCGTAAAATTGAGGAAGGCATTCCATGGTGGAACATCATTGAGAGGATCCGTCTGGGGAAAGCTGTTATTAAGCTCAACAAGAGGTACAAGCTACTCGAGAGGAGCTTCCTCTACGAGGGTGGCCTTGATGGACGAGACTGGTTCAAGCATGTCGTGTTTGCACCCGGCCTGTGGACTGGTTACGCTGGTGGTAAGTACTTGACTAATCTACACTTTGGAATATCCCGCTAATCACATGAAGCTGTCTTCCCCGGCTGGGATGAGAGTATTGATGCCAAGGACTATATCAACGGTCTGAAATGGTCCAGCATCATCGGCCGCTGCATCCACCATGCTATTAAGAGCCTGTCAGACTGAGCTCTTTAGTTGACAAAGTCTGGCTGTGTCTCTGGATCGACCACGGATACCATATAGCGCAAGGTCATTTGAGATGTATGATATGTGCAGGATAGATTGATGATTGTCCTCGAGCCATGTAACGTTTAGCTTTTGACCTTTTCACAATGACATGTGAAAGAATGTGTTGGGCTAGAGAATCTAATAGCGTAGATAAGGAGGGAGTAGTGAATCAAAAGCAGAACGAATAAGTCAACCAACGTACCTCTACCGGAGCTTAATTGCAACTGTTAAGTAGTGCGAGCACGTAGCTAATTGTGGCACGTCGTGATTCAACCAAGGCGCACAGGCAAGATCTCAACCAAGCCGCGTTCGAGATATCATCTTACCCACACAATTATCTACTATTAAGATAGCAATTAAAAAATTATACTGATATCTCCATTTTGAACCTTTGATAATAATCTTAGATTTAATGAAAATCATCTATTGTGAGGTAAAATTATTTATATTTCTGCCAATTTATTTCCCCTTCATGGTCAGTCTCTCCAGGGTATTTGCAGATTCCCTCATCTGAACGCCTACGCCGAACCGTCCAACCAGGGTGTCAAACTTCCGCTGCTGGGAATCATCCTTGGCGGAATCCCTTGTATCTGAGGGTATCATGATCAGCATTGTCTGCATTGGTGGCGTCGAAACATGCCGAGCATCACATCCCGGTATCTGACAGTTGTTTTGCATGGATACATCTAATGATCATCACATATCACACATGGAGCTGAACAAATCCTTGTTTTTATCACTTGCACTTTTGCCCAAGGTGCACTTTTTTCTTTTTGGTGACGGTGATGTATTCAATCTTGGCTTACTACCTTGATGATCAATGCCGTACAATATGAAATAAAAAAGGTATAATAAATCTGATATCTTAACAACATAGAAAACGAGTTGAAGCAGCCGCTTGGAAAAATGCCACGGCTGAAAAATAGGTATTTCGATAATAATAATTCCCGCTTCCTTGACTTTTCTCTCCTCAGTCGTAAGTTAAACCCAGTGAGTTGAGCTCATTGCTCCCAAAAATTTTCAACGCCCAGTATTCGAATGATGGATGCCCAAGATCGCTTCAGTGTAAAAAGGGGGATATCGTATGAGTACAGAGGTCGGTGCCTCGAAGAGTAGTTCGTAAAAGGGTTGGTCCGGCTTGACACCATTGGTGTCGGATTGGATAAAGTGATAATGATAATAACGATATGCCATGATGTAGGCCATGGCTTATAGTAGCAGGATGTGGTTGTGTACCACCCTGATCAAGAAACGTATGGTTAGATAATCTTTGGAAGAGCCATTTACATCTTCAGTAAAATGGTGAGGCTCTCCTTCGAGGATCACGGGCTCGGCGCCCTTCTCGGTCATTCCACTCCCAGTCGATATGATCCGGGTGTGGTCGTGGACGGGGCTCGCAGTAGTCATGCCTGGAGCAGCCATCCCATCTCTCGCATCGCCAAGGCACCTTGCGTTGGTCGTCAGCACTTCGGCTGCGCACTTGGTGCTGTTCGTGGGCGACAGAAGGGCGTTCGCGGAAGTGTTCCAGGTCGGCGTCCATCTCGCTCAGCCGCAAGCTTCCTCGTCCTACCCAGTTGTCGATAGTGTCGGCAATCTGGCGGAATCCTTCGGTGTGTCCGCCATCGTGGCTGGCCTTGAGGCCGCATGTGACAAAGAGGTAGCTGTGAATCATTTCATGTAGAAATGTCGAAATAAGTAGGCGACGGTTGTACTGGGTGTCTTTGAGAATAGGCGAAGACAACACAATGAGTGTCTCGAACCCGCTGACAGGGGAACGTCGCACAGCCGTGGTACCGACGATGTGTGCCTGATACTGGGCACTGGCAGGGTGACTCCAATCCCAAGCAACACGACCGGCGAGGGTGTTGAAGAAGAATAGTTCATTGGCGGCAGAGAAGATGCTGCGAAGGGCATCCTCATCTAGGGGAAAATCGGCGGCGCGAGACTTGGGGTTGATGAGAGTCCGGAGGATGCGGCCGTGCCGCGAATCAGAACGGCGATGCCGTCTGCGGTTAGAGCCTAAGCCGGCGACATGGTCCCGGACAAGGCGAGCGGCAGCAAGGTCGCTCAATAATGAGAGGCCATTGTCCTCTGCTTTGAGAGCAAGGCTGGCGAGTGAGTGCTGTGTCGTATCAGAAGAGACGGAAAGTCCGGACTCGGTGCGTTCCATAGCGCAGGCTTCGGGGACGGGTGCCGGGCCGAATGCAGCTGCTGGCGCCGGCCGGGGCTCGGGGGTCGAGCCAAAGTCGAGGCCGGCGTCAATAGAGGGGAACTCGTGATCCTCGGGAGGTGGCGAACGTTCGCGAATGACGAGAAAACCGAGCTTGTTGAGGGTCATGAGATCGGGGGGATGAATTGGCGGAGGAGTAGTCTCAATGTCGTCGTGGTGAGGAACCTCGTCCTCTGCAGGGGAGCTATAAGAGCGACCGTAGGGATAGTCGGCGTGTTGGTGGACGCCGCCGTAATGGGCCCGCGGATACCCATGTCGGTGATGCAAATGAAAAGGATAAGGGTAAGCGGGCGACTCATGACCGCTAGGTCCAGCTACGGGCGGAATGTTGTTGTTGTTGTATGCATCATCATATGGAAGTGCAAGTGCATCATCGATGTTGGTGTATTCGTAGTAGTCGTCGTCAAACCTCTTCCTCTTTGGACCGAAAGTGAAGCCATCGCAGCCATCCGAGTGGCTCACCCTCCGTTTGCCGCCGACGACATACGGGTCGGGGCCGGTAGCACCAAGCGAGAGACCCCCGTCATCCACCCGAAATGCCATGGGACATGCTCATCGACTCGAGCCGGGGTGGGTTAGATTGACAGGTGCAAGGGGGAGGAAGAGGAAGAGGGAGGGGGGGAAGGATGGAGGAAGAGGTCACATAGGGGGTAAAGGATGGAACGCCACTTTGTGATGGGTTTCTCTGTAAACGTTTGCGTTTGCGGTTACAGCTTCTTTCGTCTCTATTGAAACAATGGAGATACGATTCAGAATCTGGATTGTCGGTTGGTTCCCCCCTTTCCAAGTCAAGTCGGTGAGTCCGGAAGCGGATTCGGATGCGAGTGGCGGGAAACGGGAATGGAGAAGGACGCGCGTGAGCCAGCGGTTGGCGGTGGAAGCCGGGAGATCGGTTGTTGAGGGAGGGGAGAGAAAGACGAATGTGCAAAAAATGAGAAATTAAAACAAAGAAAGTGAAAAATGAGAAAAAGAAAAGAAAGAAGAAACGAAATAGATGGTTATGTTGGGAAATGCATGGGTAGTAAATGCAAAAGACGTGCGAAGAGCTGAGTCGAGTACGAATCGAATAACCTCGAGTTTCACCGTAAGTCTTGCTTGTCTTGGTTGGGGGAGGGGAGGGAGTCGGGATGGTTCCCAGACGGTTTTGAACTGGTTTAAACGTCGAGTTATGCAACCTTGAGAGCCGATCACAGATGGACACAGCACAAGAGAGAAGAAGAAGAGGGAAAAGGGACCTCAGGGCATAACAAAGATTGGGAGAGGGAGCGGGCTTGGTCTCCAAATAAGCCTCCCCCCCAACACAGGACAGGGCGACTCACTGACTGCACGCAAACAACAAGCCCAGGGCACTTGTCTTGACAGGCCCTATCATCCTTGTACAGTTGTCCGTCCTGTCTCTGCTGCTCTGCCTCTGCCTCTGCCTCTGCCGCGGGCTTCTCTTCTGCCAAATCACCGCGCTGGGGAATCCTTGCCTCGGGGGTGTGTGAGGCGCTGAAAGCGTGAGAATCACTGCTGGCTGGGTGGCTGCTTGCTGCAAGTACCCCCCTTCGGCTCTCTCTTCGACAGAGAGAATGACACGACACACACGAGCTTTTTACTCCAGAGGGCCCTATTATCCAGTCCAGGGGATCCCCCATTAGTGAGAGGTCCATCCCCCAAGATACGGGTCGCCTCACTCTTGTCGACTGGCTTGCTTTTTCCTCTCTTGATTCTTAAGCTGCGCTGCCCGGGCTCCGGGCTCTAATGGCGAACCGGCGTCGAGCGCTATGGCTATTGCGGCAGTGGCACCGGGACCTTAAAATGAGGAACCCTGAGGGGGGCTTGGGGCTTGGAAACATCGGGAATGCAATCTTGGGAGTCTGTTGGCTGTCGATGACCATGGCAAGGCATGGCAGCATGGCGGTGTGTGCCATGTCGCTAGGCGCCCGAGACGAGATGACGGCAGACCGAGAGAGAAGCAACCCAGCACACGCTATCAATACACTACAGTAAAGAGGCCATCGTCACCGCAGGTCAGCCTCGTAACCTGCCTGCAAATGGAGCCTCGGCCGGGGCAAAAAACTGACCTGATGTCGTCGACAGAAACTTGGAAGCCTCCCTTGAAATCTGTATTACAATGTACCCGGCCGAAACGGTCCAGACAAGGGGGTCCCCTCGCTGGAAGCCACGAGATGCTCGCTGCAGATGACCAGGGATCTTCCCTCCAGACTACCAAATCCAGGGCAATGGGCCACTGCTACACCAGCCAATATCAATCAGAGACGTCTGTCGTTCTCTTTCTCTTTTGGAAATCTTGAGCCGAAGGGGGAAAAAATCCCAGCGAAGATCCCCATGTCTCGGCTTTTTGCATCTCACTCTCAAAACCCCTACCGCCCATTCAACCAAAAAACCTGGCTTTTTACTCCGTATGATTCAATAACAAGGCGAAAAACATCTCCACCTGTATGTACACAGACCTGACAGCGCACACCTCCTCCGCCTGCTCCCCCGCTAGAAGATGCCATATAAACCCACTTCCCGCCAGGGGCCACCGTACCGGCGCCCGGTGCCTTGGACAGTAGCCTTTTGTTCAATCATCAAAGACCGGGATACCCTTTAAAGGTTAGCAAGAGTGCCTGACGTCGATACACCATGGATGCGTGCGTGATACAAAAAGAGGGGTGAAGCTGTATCATCCATTAAAAGATCGTCATTCCAACTTCAATGCTGGGCTTCACTCGCTCTCACGGCCCAACTCTGAGACGAGAGATATCAAAATATGAGGCCCTCTACTTGCCTATCTCCAATAATAGCCTATAACTGCCGTCCGTCCTCTGACCGGATTAGCCTCAGCTTCTCTAGCCGCGTTGCTAGAAACCCGTCTATTTCCTCTGGCGCCTCTGCCGAGAACCTGTCAAGCGTCTCCATCCGCATCATTGGTCCAGGGATGCCGTGGGAGACCCGTGATTGGTCGCCCTGTTTCTTCAGAAGGGCACCTGAACTTGGGCCCAGTCGTGGACCTTGGCGAGAAAGAGAAGAGAAGCTTCTGCGAGATGAGAGTTGGAATTTACAAATCTTTCTTTTTACCAATGGATCTCGTTCTAGTGGTTTTTATCGTCTTTCTAATCCTTGAAAAGTCCAGAGATGGTGAGTAGATGTGGAGAAACGGCAGCTAATGCGTCCCGAGACAAACCCAGAGATGGACAGATGCAGATGCTTTTCGAACTGAACTGACTCATAGCGTTGGATCGCAGTTGGGTTGAGATGCAGCATGTAATCGGTCATTCTTTTCTATCAATAGACACACAAACTGCTAGACAGCACAGCAACTCCTCTCTCTCTATCCAGTCAACTCTTCCTCGACAATCATCACCATCAACAAGCTCATCCACTCCTCGGCATCACCGCCACGCCCTGCATTGACCACATCCATCTCGCAGCATGCAAGCACCCTGCGCCGCCTATACTCTTCTAGCCTGATGCTTGCTTTGACTCTGTCGGTCGTTGGCCGCTTCGTCGAAGCCTGTCAACCAACTCTTTCTGCTTTGCCGCGCCGCCGCCTCATCTCCTCGACGTGGTCACTCTATAGAGTAGTGATCCTCATGGAGTAAGCCCTTTGGTGTGTGTCCAGACACATGAGCAGCTTGTCAGAGGACCTCGCCCTCTCCACCGACGATCGCTCGCTCGCTCTCGTCATCGGCAACACTCCACTGGAACTTTCAAGGGTCTTTGCCCTGCAGAGTGAACTGTTGATCCCATCTTTGTTTTGTCCGGTTATCACACATGCAGATGAAGCAAAAGACCGCTCTCTTATTATCCTGGACCCTTAATGCAACCTACAGCACCCACCCCCTCACTCTGCCAGGCCTAGCGGGGGACAAAAAACACCGAACCTGGCCCAACCATAGGACTCTACCTGCGAGTTCGGTGTTTTCTGTCCCCCGCTGGCAGGCCAAGACCTTGTACGAACCGTGCCTCGTCAGCCTGCCGTTCCAGAGCCTCCCGCATCCGCTGTGAATACACCCGTCTCTTCTGCTCATCCTCCGCAGCCTCCCCGGTCCTGTCCTCGTCAAAGTCCTCCGGCGCGAAGAGCGGAGCTCCCGTGAAACTGATCATCCCAAGCTTCTCACCCGTCCAGAACAGGAGGTTGTCCTCGTTGGGCCGGTCCGGCTTGGACCCCCGCTTGGTCGACAAGATCTTGCGTGCGAGGTCGTCGGAGCCCGGCATCGAGGCAAAGAGCGACGCCTGCGTCTGCAAGTCGCTGTGCCCGATCTTGATCCTTCGGCACTCGGTGTATCCGTCCCTCTCGAACCACTTGATTTGCCCGGCCCCGTCCGAAAAGGCAATCTTGGTCCCGTGGTTGATTACCGACAAGATGATGGACGAAGCCGCCGTGTAGCGGTTCTTCATGGTAGAGTTTTGCTGGACAGGCCCGTCGCTTGACAGGTCTACAGACCCCAAGCCATACAGCTCCAGAGAGCCCTTGGTCTTGTACTCTCCGCCGGCAATCAGTGTACGGCCATTCTCAGACGTCTTGCATTCTTCAACTCTCTCGGCCGAGAGCTCGCCCCGACGGCGCACCTCGTGATCCACAGTAGAGAAGGGGTAAGGCAGGGCTGCCAGGCTGGATAGCCTCGATCCTGAGTAGATGGAGCCCATGATCTTGGGAAACTGGCGTCGATCGTAATGCAGAATGTTGGAAAACCGTCCCGACACGTAGATGTCGTCCGACACCATCTCATCACCCGCTGGCCGGGGCAGGTGGAGAATGCTGGTCGGCGTTGGCTGAGACAGTGAGGCGTACGGCGGCAGTGGGTTTGGGTCAAAGATGGCCTTGAAGGGATTATCTTCCTCCAGGCTGCGGTCATCGAGACGCTCCACAACCTCATCGTGTACCTTTGATGGTGCTCGAAAGTCGTGTAGGTGTATGCCCAATGAAGTGCCGACTGTCAAGGGTACTCCGTCTTGGATCTGTGACAAGGTTGTGATGGACCACTCGAAGGAATCTCGCTTGACTACCTCAAGACGGTTGAGATCGACTTCAATGAGGTCTGGTAGAGTGTCAGAAAGATCAACGATCAACAGTTAATGGGGACCGGTACTTACGACTCTGCACAGCAAAGACAGCCTTGTGGTTGCTGTTGCTGACGCTAACACACTCTGTGACACCCGTGTCGATCTTCTTGGACCGCCTCGTGTTCTGGTTTCCCCTGCCGTCAAAGAAGAGAATGTCGGGTCTGCTCGTGGCCACGATTCCTCCCCTTTTCCCTCGGCTTCCGTTGACATCCCACAGACAGACAGACCCATCGTCCAAGGGGGAGACAGCCAAGATGCTGCCAAGACCATCGTCTCCGTTGTTTGGGTTGTAGAGAGCCATGCCCCTGACCTCGATGAGGTGCTGCAAACCTCCAACTCTGACACGCGGCGTCTCGAGCCAGTTGACACATGTCGGTCCCTGGCGTTGAATGTACTCGTCATACCACGAGACGTGCTCACCAGGGAATGCTGGATCCCAGTTGGCCATGTCCTGGAGGAACTCGAGATGCACCTTGGCTGGCCTTGGAGGTTCATCTGCGTCTGGGAGTAGATCATAGTCGCTTACATCTGGGCATTTAGCCTTGCCCAGCTTGGACTCGGCAGAAGTAGCAAAAATCTTCCGGCGGTTCTGGAGGAAGTGATACCATGGTGAACGCTCGAAACAGTGGCGTTTCCACAGCTCATGGTCAAGACAGACTTCTCTGAGTCTGCGTGAGACGAGTTGAAGCCTTGGTAGGTTGTGAGGTTCGAGATCTAAAGTGCCGGCGTCAGCAAGATGATAGCGGGGTACTGATTCACAGCTGGCAACTCACAGCAAAGGATCTGGAGCAGGATCTCATCCGGGAGCCCATCCCAGCGGCGCTCAGATTGAGTGGGTGAGGCCATGACGCAGGCTGCAGAGGAGCTCGGAGAACTCGGAAGATGGCAAGGCAGTCAAGAACTCGAGCGGACAAGAGAAACGAGAGTTGGGCTCGATGACAAAGTAGGCAGGGCAGACCAGGCTGATTGATGATTTGCGGGCGGAAGTGCGGGTGTTCCTGGGTGCGTGCTGGGCCTGGGTTGAAAAGGCGGGTCAGCTCGACAAGGGTTGCAAAGAGTCGCGATAAGCGATGGAGATGGGCCTGGACATGTCAATTAAGCGACCTACGGCTTACTTGTGCCTATCCCAATGCTACAGAGTGTCTATCTACAGGCTTCTTTATGAGTCTAGTCGAACGATGGCGTCTGATGGATCAGTCTCAAGAGGTCCGTCTCCGCCATCAATTGGTCAACCACGGGCATCCATCTTGAGACGCGGGGGTTAGAGCCTTGGTCCGGTTCCCCGCTTGGACGATCCTCACTCACAGACTCTTTGTCTCTACAATGGAAAAGAAACTTCAAGTCGGGGCTTCTCTTTCGATGCTTCCGAGACATGGAACTACTATGCCCGTTTCAACCACCACTAACAGCCACAGGGCCATGGGCGCTATGTGGCGTGCTAGGCCCGGATATCCCATATAGAATCTGCCAATAGAAGCCCTCGCCAACTTGCCATCACTGCCAGCCGTCCATCACTGTCAACGACAACTTGATCAGTTCTTTGCCAGCTGCCAGGCCACAGCCCGTTTCCATGGCAATAATGTTCAAAATACAGTAGCCCTAATCGATAGGACTTGCTGGCGACGCGTCTGCCTTAGGATGCCACACTTTTTCCCTCCCGCAATAACAAATCCCCCTCCTCCCCCAAAACATCCCCAACACCCTCACCTTTTCACCTCGCAAAACACTATCCTCTGCATCGCATCACGGTAACCACGGTTTCTCGCGCACCCTAGGTGTGGCTTCAACTAGGGCATTCGCTTCTTAAGAACGCTCTGGTTGGTTGCAGCTTCTAGGCTTATGCGATAATCCTATTGTGAGCGTTTCAAAGGCTCCTCAGCACGTTTTACTTTTGTCTTTAATCGATCCTATTTGAACCACCCTATTCAAAGCACCGGCAGATACTCTTTGTGATCATCTTCAAAATCCACTACAAGCACGACAGAGAGTCTTTGCCATCGTTTTCAAACCTACTTCACTACGAGCACGCAAGTGCCTAAAACTCCAATCATGAATCCCCATCACGAAAATGTAAGTTTCCACCTATTCATCGACCGGCGAGGCCGCGGCATGCTAACCTTTATAGTCGCTCCTCTCACCAAAGAGTGATCATTCGGGCCGAGGTGGGCGACGTGGTGGTAACACCACCGCTACCTCAGTCTCCTATCACTCGGACCCCTTTGCGAGCTCTAATCTCGAAGAGGATGTTCAAACCAAGGACTATTCCTATGTCAAGTCTCGTACTCCCAAGAGCGAGACTCCTCGCCCTCGTGGTTTCGTCAATGATCAGGGATCGCGGACTCCATCCAGCAATGTCAAAGCCAAGATGGCTTGCTTTGAGAGCCCCAACTCCTTCGGAGATGACCGTGATGATCGCGGTGATGATCGAGCCGCTTCCGAGTGGGAAACAGTCGCTGCAGATGATGAGTTTGCACCTTACCCAGAGGTCACAACCAAGGCCCAGAGACGCCAGGGAAAGTCGAACTTTGCTTCAGCTACTCCTTCCAAGAGTTCCAAGACTGATGCAATCGTCCACCCGCATATTATGAGCTGGGGACAGCCAGCGGAGTCTTCTAACCCTGTCTCGCGTCGCGATCCCGTTCGCCAGCCGTCGGTGCGACCAGAGCAAGCGTCATCTCCGCGTTTGCGCACTTTCCAATCCTCTTCTAGCCTCTACAGCGAGCTGGATAAGAAGGAGAGAAAGGGTCACAAGCAAGCTCTTCACTCTGACGGAGCTGAACCTGACACGACTTACTGCGAGGGAGAACGAGCTGAAGACGTTCTGCAAGATGAAGACGATCTCCCAATTCCAGAGGGTCTGCGAGTTCAGAATCCTGACACGCTCAAGAGAGCCTCTGCCATCACTAGCAGCAGCCAAGGCGACCCCTTTCACTATGACGGGGACAGGTACTCGGACTTTTTGCGCTCCTCAGTCGAACGGGACGTAAGTGATGCGCTACACCATAGCGGCAAAACTACCTATTCGAACTACAGCGTGCCACAGTCCCCTGAGAGCCACACTCCCAAGGGTTATCCGCATGGTGGTCATGTTGGCTCCTTCTACAACTCTGCGGCTATTCGATCGGCCTAGAATGTCGACGAACAGGTAAAGGTTCCCGTCGGTCGACAGCCCGAGGAAGAGCCATCCCCTGAGCCCATCCAGGACCGCCGACTGGACGGCGAGATTGTCACACTGCTGAAGAACCGGGCCGAGACTCAGGCGGGCACCGAGGCCGATTGGCAGACTGTTACGACCGAAGCTCACCCTTACGATTCGATGCGCCAGGAATTCCATGATAGCATCGCCAAGGGTACTGGAAGCAGTCTTGCTGATGTTTCCGACACGACGGAGCGGAACCATCACCTCTACGAGTATGGGTCCATGGACAGAATCATCCAGCATCCTTCTCGCGATGTCAACACCGGATCCTACCGTGTTCGCAACGACAAGCCATCCAGACTCCCAGTCCTTGTCCCTCAGGGTGGAGGACGTCCCGGGCTCTTTGCTCAGAATGCGACTCGCAACTTGGTTCAGTCACCACCCAGAACCCCTGCGTCCTTGGCAGGCTTGTTTCGTAAGGACGGACATGGACAGACTGCCAAGAGACGAAGTCTTCTCCTAGATGAGGAACGCCGTGACAGCTACCAGACCCTCAGTTCGGATGCAGGTCCTTCCAAGGCTCACGACAATGGTGAATCTTCCAACGCCGAGCGACTTTTCAGCTGGCCTCGAGTCAACAAGACCCTCGGACGGGAGCCTCCCCAAACCCCTCCTACCATCTTGGACAAGCCACTGTACAAGCGCGACTTCCAGGGAAGAAAGCGGCCTCACGTCCCTCATGACGCTTTTCTCAAGAAGACTGAGACAATCCACATGGACCTCATCAGTCTCCCTGAGGCAGCCATGCTCCAGCGTTTCCGCAGAGCGCGAGGTGAGGAGGACCACACTGTGACTGGTGCCGCGTTCGCCGCCCAGAAGCTTGGTGGAAGCATGAACAGCCCCCTTGGCAGTCCTAGCTCGGCCACGTTCCCTCTGACTCCTACTTCGGGATCTACTCTCCCACGCCCTGCTCCTGCGCATCACCCGGAGCGTGCCAACCACAACGGATTGTTCCGAAACTGTAAGTTGAAAACACACTCACCAACATTAACTATATACTAACTCACATACAGCGAACGAGCGTATTACTGAGATGCTTATCCCATCTTCTGCTATCCTAGGAAGCACCGGGACTGATAGCCGATTCGGCACCAACAGAGGATGGTGCGGTGACAACATTCAGCCCTTCAACAGCTTCAGTGAAGATGAACCACGGTTCAGACGCGGCCCGGCCAGCACCTTTGGCAGACGATCGGACAATGGACGCGGTGACCGCTCGGGCGTCGAACTCGTCGACTTTACCTGGGGCAACGTCCTCCGCCGTCGCCAGCAGCCTGACGACGCTGAAGACCACCGACAGAAGAGAATCTTTGTGAGCATCGTCATCTTGACTATCATGTTCCCCTTCATCGGTGTTCTCGCCATCCGGAACAAGCTCGATGCCATGATCCCCTGGGCCACTGAGGGAGAGATGCACACTCTCACCCCGACCCAGCGTCGTACTCTCAAGTACCTGCTTCTGGCTCTTGCTGTTCTGTACCCTGCTCTTATCACCGGACTTGTTGTCTACTACGCGGTCCACCGCCGCTAAATCGGAGAGATTCTGAGAGATCGAGAGGTGTTTGTATGGATTCGTTTTTGGGATTATCGATAATCATGACAGAAAAGCCTACCCAAGCAACGGGGGCTGACGACAAAAGCTGAGAACATGGGCATACGAGATGCCCAGTCAGAGAGAACATAGGCCAGACGACGTGGCCGAAGAGAACATGGGCGATGCAATATGGCCAGATGGTATGGCCAGATGACATTGACCACATAACATGGGCCAGAGAGTATGGGCGTGATGATTTCACAGACACAAGACCCCATATACACGGATCAAGTGATGGGGGATGAACTGGGTCGTGAGATATGGATGCCCCGGAGAGGCCTACTTTCGGTTCTTTTTTGATTGTATGATTTATCACGGTTGCACACGGGGACGCAACATGGAGGCGGACGTAAGGACGGACACAGGGGCGGACATGGGGATGCAACATGGGGACGCATATGGGGACGCATATGGGGACGCATATGGGGAAAGGGAAGCCAGGTTTCGGTTTTTTCTTGTTGTACGGATTTCTTTCTATGATGGCCACAAATGGGAGGGAGAGACGGAGAGGAACGGGCTTATCCCGAGGAATTATGTACTGAGTTGGTCTAGGGCCCATAGACGCGCAAGTTACCAGACTGCCGACGCATTCCCGTTTCCCGATGGTGATTTCCTGTGATCATGATGTCGCAAGTTGTGTTGGTCTCTCTCTCGTTTCATCAACTCCAGATGTAGGTCTCATCCTCATTTCTTGCTGTCAGAGGAGGTGTAGCTGTCTCCGCTGGGAGCAGTGTAGGTCGAGTCACCCTGGCCGTTGTTGTAGTAGGTGCTGCCATTGGGGTTGGAGTAGTAGTACGATCCATTGCTGGTTCAAAGTCAGTTGGTGTCTTGAGGATCAAGAGGGAGGCGTACGAGTTGGAGTAGTGGTACGAGTTAGAGTTGGTGGCACTGCTGCCATAGTCTCGGTCGCAGTAGTGGTTGCCCTGATCTAGCGTCAATCTCACCACCAAGATGGGATTGGGTTGGGGTGGACGTACCTGGCTGTTGGTGCCGGAGCTCTTGTATGTGTAGTCGTCAGGCATGATGATTTGCTCGTGTTGGTGATGAGTCGTGGAGTGTTATTGAGACGTCTGACACTGTTGGGTATTGTTAATAGGAGAAGATCGCTGTGAAGACGAATGAGCAAAGGTGGATGTGATGAAGCAAGAGGAAAGAGCGGAGAGACGGTCTGGGGGATGTCGTCCCTTAAGTAGCCGTGAGCCTGAGACGGTAGATCTCATCACAGTGAGGGGAAGACAGACCATATCAATCGTATCTTGCTCGATATCAGCAAAAAGTAAAGACAAGCACTCGCTAGGTCCGGGTGGTTTGCGTTGCGCCATTGGTGCCATTTGCCATCCCCCGCGGTTTGGGCTTGACGCTATCGCCGGCCGCGCCTGGGATGGAGGGGGAGGCTTGAGTTAGGTTCCATGGGCGACATGTAGTGCTGCGTGTGTCTGAGGTGATGATTGTTACTTTTTGGCTTGCTTGGGAGGATTGCGAGGGTTTCATGATGATGGAGATGGTGTTGGTTGTAAATACCTAGATGCAGATGTTGATGCCCATTGTTGTTGACAATAGGCTGGAGAATTGCGCACTTCGTATTGATAGACAGGGGCCGTCATGTTATCAGATTAGCATTTGATAGCTCCATCGTGGGAAACGTTACAGGAGTCACCAGCCAGGTACCCCAGCTCAATCCACAAACCTGATTGTCATGATGGCATCTCCAGGGTAGCCATCATCACCATCAACTTCATCAAGAACCAACATTTGCATCGGAAATACCGTCCCGAAACATGCAAGCATCCATTTTCCGAAGCGTCCCCCTGATCGCCAATCACCTCGTGTGGTTGCAGCAAATACCCGCACCTCAGCACGACATACCGTCATTGACGTCAATCCCGCTTACCAAGCTTTCCCACTGTGGGAAGCCTTGACGTTGGAATGAAGTGATGAACAACCCTCAGTTGCACCGCTGATTAGAAATCGTAGAGTAGCAGAGTAACATGTGAAATGGTATAAATTGTATTGTCTCGCTCGTATTTTGTTGGGTTTGTGTTTCCAAGACAACACTCTTAGCCCCTCATCTACTGTCAGAGAGCAGACATCAACCTGCAAGCAACAACATCAAGATGGCGCCCAAGATCTTTCTGTAAGTGCTACCCCATTGCTTCTAAAATCCAAGAATGTTCAACGGAAGCTGACTTGTTAATCAGAACCGGAGTCACTGGTATGACGCAGAGGTTCAATCATTGCGTCTCGGTTGCTAACTGCTCCCACCGCAGGCTTCATTGGAGGCGCTGCCTTTGCCAAGATCTACGAGAAACACCCGGACTACGAATACAAACTCTTTGTCCGTAGCGAACAGCGTGCAAAGGCTGTTTCCGAAAAGTACCCCGATGTCAAGTTCGTGTACGGCGATCTCAACAGCACCGATGTGATCGAGAAAGCGGCTGCTGAAGCCGACATCGTCATCCGTATGAACAACACATCTGCAGCATCGAGATTCCTAACTAACATTCGCTCCAGACACGGCAGAATCAGCAGACACCGTTTCTGCTGCCGAGGCAATCGCAAAGGGCCTCGCCGCTGGCCATACAGCAGACAAGCCAGGATATTGGATCCATCTGTCGGGTACTGGTATCCTGACCTGGTACGACTTTGACAACAAGCGTTTTGGCGAGGGACCTATCCCCGAGCAAAAGTACAACGACATTGACGATATCGACCGTCTCCTGACTCTACCGGATTCGGCCATGCACAGAGATGTCGACAAGATCGTTCAGGGAGCTAACTCGGACGCTGTCAAGACCATCATTGTCGCTCCTCCAACCATCTACGGAACAGGCGGCGGACCTGTCAACAAGCGCAGCATCCAAGTCCCCAACCTCGCCCACGCGAGTCTCCAACTAGGCTACGCTCCCGTCATCGGGGCGGGAAAGACGGAGTGGGACAACGTCAACATCAACGACCTCGCAGACTTATTCAGCAGATTCGTCGATGCAGCACAGGACCCATCCAAGCGGAGCAACCCCGAGATCTTTGGCCGTAACGCCTACTACTTTGCCCGGGGCGGCCAGCACGTGTGGGCCGACATTGCGGCGTGGATCGCCGACGAGGCGAAGCGTCAGGGGTACGCCCCGGATCTCAAGACAAAGTCGGTGCCGCTCGAGGTGGTGTCCAAGCTCGGGTTGGTGTCGGCCGAGTCGTGGGGCGCCAACTCCAAGGGTGAGGCCGAGAGGGCCAAGAAGTATCTGGGGTGGGAGCCCAAGGGGGTGCCGCTGAAGGATACTATTGCAGAGGTTGTGGCGCTCGAGGCAAAGAAGCTGGGATTGACGGCTAAGTAAGGTGTATTCTGGTGAAAACGACCTGTGAAGTCCACGGATAGGAACGCGGTGTCAAGTTGCTGGTGTCTCAGGGCATGGCGTTTATAATACCTGTTTTCGTCCTTCTCGTCTCGTGAGGGGTTAAAATTGCAGTGAAGCCTCGATCTACTACCCGTCCATGCATGGATATCTTGATGGAACATCACCGTTCTCGTCTTGTGAGATACTAAAATCGCAGTGAAGCAATGGTCTTGCACTGTTTCAACACCCATGAATAGCTTCAAAACTCTTGAATGGATTAAGGGAAATATGACTGCACTATCTGGCAGACATTGCATGAATGACAAACTCGTATAATTGTTTTCCGTCGTCAAGCAAGTCTCGAGTGATCGAGTTGCCAGTCATGCCCTTCGTTCGCCTTTGGCCCATCTGCTGCCGAACCTCCCTCGGAAGTCTGTGGCGTCGGTTGACTCGTTGGGCAAGTCGTTCACGTAGAACATTCGAGTTCAACTGTCAGCATCTTCATTAGTCTAGTGCCTAGAAGAAATCGATATCTTGTGGCGGCACATCCGACAACTTGGCTGCAGCCGTTGACTCGGAGCGTTTCCTCAACCAATAGCATCAGTCCGAAACCCAACCAGAATGATTTTTTGCATACAGCCTGTGTTGCCTCTTGAGAGCCCCACGAGTCAGAAAGTCCGCTGTGTCGAACGTTGTGGTTGCGAGCGAGTAAGTTGACCATGGCTGGCTGCTCCTAGCCGCCGCGGCTCCGAAAGCGGCAACTGGATTACACACACACGGCCTGAGGAAGCGACTCGCTCGCTACTCGGCGTTGCCGTTTTAGCCTAGGTTGTACTGCAGCAAGTAGTGATTGCCATCCCGCATGTAAGGAGAGGGGAAGAAGAAAAAAAAATGGTTCGAGATGCGGCTAATCCGTTCGTCGCCACTGGGTGTATGAATGTCTCTTTGGTGAGGCGGCTGGGAGTGATTGCTGTCACGAGAAATGGGGGTTCAAGAGCACTAGCCACGCACAAGTACTTACACACAAAAAATAACAGGAAAATATACCTACATACCTAGGTAATCATGAACTTTTTTGCTCGTGATTCAGCGACCGCACAAGGCCTCGTAAGATAGAACCTGACAAGGATGCCCGCTTCTTGCCACAAAAACAAACCATCTCCGGCTTAGAATTGCCTCGTCTCTCATTTCTCAACCATAAGCGCCCTCACAGAATCTTTCCGTTGCCCCAGGCGCCGCCGCAACGACGAGGAAAAAAAAAAAGAACTGGAGCCCTGAAAAACTCAGAACCTACTCAGGCGAGGAGACCATACCCTAATAGGCTTAGTGGAGGGGATCTCAAGCAGCCCACCACAGCCTACCATAGCCCCACCCGGCAGAAAAAAAAGTTCACAAGCCCAGGGCCCCTCCCGAATTTATTCTCAGCGCCCGCTCACAAAATCTGGTTGGGAGAATTTCTTTCTCGAAACCCCACGTTCTTCCTCTTTCCCTTCATCCTTCTTTCCTTCTTCACCAAAAGCCTTTCAGACTAGACAAAATGGCTGACGAAGTGTATGACGGTGCCATTGGCATTGATCTGGGTGAGTCTCTGATGTTTAGTTTCGCTGTTGTCGTTGCGGCTGCGACGTCGCCGTGATGATTTGTGCGCTCGCGATGCCCTCGTCTCGTCGGGCGTCAAAGGGCAAAAATCACACACAGGCTCAAAAACACAGCGACCATCAAAACTCTTCGACTATCGATGCTAACAACGTTCCCTCATAGGTACCACCTACTCCTGCGTTGCTACGTACGAGGGTACCAATGTCGAGATCATCGCCAACGAGCAGGGTTCTTTCACCACCCCTTCTTTCGTTTCCTTCACCGAGAAGGAGCGTCTGATCGGTGAGGCCGCCAAGAACAACGCTGCCATGAACCCCCGCAACACTGTCTTCGATGCCAAGTGAGTTTTTTGCTCTCGTTCGATCCGCGCGAAAAAAAAACACCATCTGACTGAAATTTTCAGGCGTCTGATTGGCCGTCGCTTCGATGACCCTACCGTCAAGAAGGACATCGAGTCTTGGCCCTTCACCATCATCGATGACAACGGTACCCCCAAGATCGAGGTCGAGTACCTCGGCGAGAAGAAGTCCTTCTCTGCCCAGGAGATCTCCTCCATGGTTCTCACCAAGGTAAGCCAAAATACCCCTCCATCACAATTTTCCCCACCCCCGCACTAGCGACGCTCGAGCAAAAAGTTTCTGACCCCTCCAAATAGATGAAGGAGATTGCCGAGGTCAAGCTTGGCAAGAAGGTTGAGAAGGCCGTCATCACTGTCCCTGCCTACTTCAACGACAACCAGCGACAGGCCACCAAGGACGCCGGTTCCATCGCCGGTCTCAACGTCCTCCGTATCATCAACGAGCCTACTGCTGCCGCCATCGCCTACGGTCTTGGCTCCGGCAAGTCTGAGAAGGAGCGCAACGTTCTCATCTACGATCTCGGTGGTGGTACTTTCGATGTCTCCCTCCTCAACATCCAGGGTGGTGTCTTCACTGTCAAGGCCACCGCTGGTGACACCCATCTGGGTGGTCAGGACTTCGATACCAACCTCCTCGACCACTGCAAGAAGGAGTTCAGCCGCAAGACCAAGAAGGATCTGTCCGGTGATGCCCGTGCTCTCCGACGTCTCCGAACTGCTTGCGAGCGTGCCAAGCGTACCCTCTCTTCCGGTGCCCAGGCCACCATTGAGATTGACTCTCTCTTCGATGGTGAGGACTTCACCATGTCCATCACCCGTGCCCGTTTCGAGGACCTCAACGCCAAGGCCTTCTCCGGCACTATCGAGCCCGTTGGCCAGGTTCTCAAGGATTCCGGTATCGAGAAGAGCGCCGTTGACGAGATCGTCCTTGTCGGTGGTTCCACCCGTATCCCCAAGATCCAGAAGCTCCTGTCCGACTTCTTCGACGGCAAGAAGCTTGAGAAGAGCATCAACCCCGATGAGGCTGTTGCCTACGGTGCCGCCGTCCAGGCCGGTATCCTCTCCGGAAAGGCCACCTCTGCCGAGACTGCTGACCTCCTCCTCCTGGATGTCGCCCCCTTGTCTCTGGGTGTCGCCATGGAGGGCAACATCTTTGCTCCCGTTGTTCCTCGCGGCACGTCAGTTCCCACGCTGAAAAAACGGTGGGGCGCTCTAATTCGTATCTTGTTTTCCTCTTACTAACAATTTTGATAGAACTTTCACCACTGTCAGCGACGGACAGCAGAGCGTTCAGTTCCCTGTCTACCAGGGTGAGCGTGTCAACTGCGAGGACAACACCTCCCTGGGTGAATTCACTCTTGCCCCTATCCCTCCCATGCGGGCTGGTGAGGCTGTTCTCGAGTGTGTCTTCGAGGTTGATGCCAACGGTATCCTTAAGGTGACTGCCAGTGAGAAGACCTCCGGCCGCAGCGCCAACATCACCATTGCCAACTCTGTCGGCAAGCTCTCCACCGATGAGATTGAGAAGATGATCAGCGACGCCGAGGCCTTCAAGACCAACGACGACGCTTTCCAGAAGCGATTCGAGGCCAAGCAGCAGCTTGAGTCTTACATCACCCGTGTCGAGGAGATTGTCTCCGATCCTACTCTGTCCCTCAAGCTCAAGCGAGGCCAGAAGGAGAAGATCGAGAACACCATCAGCGACGCCATGGCTGCTCTTGAGCTCGGCGACAGCTCTGCTGAGGACCTCAAGAAGCAGGAGCTCGCCCTCAAGCGCCTTGTCACCAAGGCCATGTCCTCCCGATAAATGCACAACACTGCTGAAAAGGATGGCAGCTGTGTAGATGAAAGGGTTATGGATGATGAGCAATGAGCCAGGCCACCCTCGACGCCTCGCGAGGGCATAGGCTTACGACTGGCCGAGGAGGTTTTCCTTTGTCATTACGGTAATTGGACAAGGAAATACCGAGGCATTTGAAAAGTTCTGCATGTTTGTGTTCATGGGTCGATGACAACGATGCCGCGCTCAGGCCTGGGCGGTCATGACATGAGAAGCTGCATGGGAAAAGCGAAGGCGGGTGCGGGCTCACTGGGCCGGGGGCCCCGATGAGTGGATGAAGGCCTGTGAATTTAAGCATAGACTCGGTAGAATGGAAAAATGGAATGATGCCTTTTTACCAACTTAATTTTGTTTGCCTCATGCTTGGTGTGATCTGTGCTGTCTCATGACTGACGGTTGCCCATGAGATTTGATCCATGGTGTTGAACAAACGGGAAAATTGTTAGTGCTTCAGGCAGGGCGCTGCCCCACAGCCTGCCCCACAACCCGCAACCTTGGTAGCCCGCCGCCTGGACGTCCAAAAACTTGAGACACCAGGGCGTCTGCACTCAGTGAAGAGTACTCACATAATAGCCTAATTATATACTAAATAAGAGATAAAAATAAGAAATAGTATCATAAGCCTTTGGTTATTTTATTGATTACATTCTGGGACCTTTTGTGTCTCAGAAAAAGAGATTATTGGCTTAGTCTGATATTTTTCTATAAATATGTGCCCGTCCCTTCAACTCCAAGTATAGGCTGGGGGCACATAGAAAATCAAGAGAATAAAAGACATGACCAGGAGAACTAGAAAATCACCAGAAATAAAGCACCTGAAATGCAATGCCCCTCTCCGAAATGTGCCACCCACCAACTTCCTCCTCACAACAACCTCGTCAACAATAGAGGAGACGAAGCAACCCCCAAAACTATACAAAAGGGAGCATCAAGCCTTCTCTCCTTGAAGGCATATCGATATATCGATATCGAAGCACTATCAGAATCATTTGCACGACCTTGCGCCCATTTCTGAGGGACTTTGAGCAGCCTTTACTCGATCGCTTCGAGGTTTCTGTTTTGCCTAGAAGCCATCACTGGTTTCTCGCCTTTGACATCACAACCCAATAACACTTGCGCGCCCAAGCTCACCCTTAACTTCATTGTCTCTGTCTATCCCATCTTCTACTTCTCTGCCTCTTTCAACCCTTACCGTCGTCTTCCCTGCTTCCCACGGCATTGCCGGAAACGACGCCACCATGGCTACGCCACCCACTGATCAAGAAGCATACTTCATTTCTACGTGCAACCGCATCCTCGAAACGACAGAACAAATCCTCGAGCAATCGGCTAAAGGGTTCGAATGCCTAGACCGCCTCCTGGCCTTGAAGCTGAGTCACCCCAACATCTTCAGCGAAGAGGATGACGCGAAGCTCAAGGCTGTGAAGAGAGAGAGTGACGAAAAGAAGACAGAGCTTCAAGATAACATCAACAAGACAAGACAGATGTTCTTAGAGCCGAGCCCGGATTATTTCCGGGAGTTTGGCCCTGATTTTGATCCCCTTAAGATCGAAGAGCACCTCAATCGCGGCCGTCAGGATACTCATGAATGGAATGAAAAGCTGCTCGCAGCCGAGCGCATAGTCAGAGCCAACAACCCGCAAATCGAGGTAAGTGTTAATAACATCTGAACCAACTTGGCCTCGCCGTTATTGACACTTAGCAGGAACTCCAAAAGATCCACTCCGACGACAAGGATGCTGCGACCCAGACAGAGACAAATGTTGAGAAGACACCCACATCATCTGGAAACTAAACGAGGAAGTACGGAGTCATGATGTGAATGTAGAGGATGGATCAAAGTAGGGAAGCTGGATGACACGAGTTGAGACATGCTCATGGCTGGCCTGCTGGGGAGACAACGCAGGTTATGACCATCAAGGTCTACTGCTATACGGACGGTCGGAATCATCTTGAAAGATGGATTGACGCTGCTGTCATGTCACCAAAGTTCGAGGACATTTTGGAAGGGTCAACTGACGACGAAGTCGGCTGTGGTCAGATGTAGTCGGCCGATCTGAGCACTTGAACAGCCTTGACGGGGCTCCCGACTAGAAAGAACACGAAATTATGCACACGCACTTTGATGATCACATTGGTGACTGTATTGGTGACCATGGCCGACCGCAATACCTTCTATGAAGTTTAGGTAGGGAGCAGGGGTTGACGATTAGTCGGTTGTGATCGCTTTATGTCGAAGCCAGGATCGTGGTTCCGTCAGTCATTATAGGTAATGTTCATTGTGGTCACCAAGGTCACTGTGGCCGCTATGGTCGCCGTGGTCGCTATGGTCGCCGTGGTCGTTGTGGTCGTTGTGGTCGTTAGGATCGCCATGGTTATTTTATCGTATGGACGTGTTTGGATTATCTCGGACTGATGAATTTCAGTATAAAATGAAGAGTATCTTAGGATGAGAATAGTACAAGTTTATTACAAGTCAGGAGAAACTCGACAGGTCTCCTCCCTAAATTTAGATTATCTCATCATAAGATACATATATCTATATATCACGCTGTCGAGTATTTGCTGAACCACATGTCCGTCTCCATCCGTGTCGAGGGCCCCTGACACTGACGTTTTATCCACTTGGTGTAAGTCTGTTACTGGTTTCCATTGGTGTCTCGATCCCCGTCTGCCGGGCGCCAACTGCCAAGCTTGATAGGATATGAAAATGACAAGATATATGCGCCCTGATGTCGATTTCTCTCAATATTTACTGTTACAATGGTCGCGGAACTCTGTGATCTCATGGAATGGACTTTTCGTGGATAGCTCGCCCTTAGGTAAACCGACGTGGGGAGATGGCGGGGACCCCAACTTTGTGTATTTAGCCCGCTTCCACCCAATCGGCGACTTGCATCTGACAACTACATACTCGCCACATGGTTCAGTTTGAATGGCATGCCTTCTTGAATCAGGATTGGAGTCAATACTAGGCCTCTTACTTCTCAATTTTCGTTGATCGAGTTCAGGGCACGAGCATGTCAGGCAGCCTGTTCTTGCGAAACTCACCCGACCAGAGGCAGAGGAATTGTAGTCATCGACTCTGAACTGAGTCATCATGACAGGCACTGAAGCCAACAACCTCACCATCCTCGACCTTCCTGTCGACATCCTGAGCCTCATCCTTCAACCTCTCGTTACAAGCGAGACGCCGATACAGCTCTGCCCATGCACACCATCGCCCATTAACCCAGTGTCTGTCCTCCTCTCGCATCCAGCATTGCACGCCATCGCGACCCCGTTGCTGTATGCGAGCAACGAGTTCGTGCTGGACGTGACGGGCCCTCATGCGCAACACATCCGCAGGGAACTACTCAAGACACCCGGATCCGATGAGCGGCTCCTCGGCCGGGCGGTTCTGCTGTCGACCCCAGACGCGTTGCGCAGGGTGGCGAGGATGCAGGTGCGGATAGACCGGCTGAGGGGTTGGGTGGGGGCCGGCGTGGTACCGCTGCTGGCAGAGCTGGCGGTTCAAGGAGGGCTGGACCACCTCACGGTGTGGGTGCGAACCCCCGGGGAGCGGAGGGCGCAAGTGCATGTAGCCCCGAGGAGGAAGATGCCCGGGGAGGAGGAGACGGACCTGCACATGTTTGCCCGGCCGCCGCTTGAGGGGCTACTGAGGGTGTTGGCGGACCCGTACCTACTGTCTGCGCGGCTGTGGGTAGACGCGCGGCACGCAAAGGCATGGTGCCGGTTCCACGCCGGGGGATGCGGCGCCGTGGCGGAGGGTTGGACCGGAGGTGGAGCCCGGGAGCCGGCGGATGCAGTGGAGATTGACTGGCGGCAGGTTCTCCGGGTGGTGGACCCGGAGAGGAAGGATATCGCTGTGGCAGTCAAGACAGAAAGAAGATGGTAAACGTCACTGCTCAAAGGTATTCTCGATGCACAAGCTTTCAGCTGAAGCCGATCTTTTCTTGTTTCACTTTCTTGTGGTGTAAGGAGAGGCAGGCCACAGTTGGCTGGCTGAAGCAGCAGTGTGTACGTGGCGTCTGAGGAGCGGCCAGAGACGGCATATTGGAAAGAGGGTGTGGGAGGAGCATTATAGTTACGGATTGCTGTTATCCAACATGGGAGAATAGGAGAATGATAGTCTATCTCTGAGATGTGTTCACATGTAGTATGCAGAGACAATCCAAGCTTTACAGATAGGATCCATGCGATTGGCAGCGATAGATCTACGACTATGCTGAACCGGTCCTTCTCGGCATCGATCTTCCAGCCGCATTCCATAGTGCACCAATCCTCTCTCATGTCTCTCCCTTACTCTCAAGCTTATTCGTCCCGAGACAACTCACACCTCGCATTCCAACGCGTATATCTCACACGTAGCCACACCCTCTGAAACCATGGTCCTACCTAGCAGCAGCGACGATCCAGAACTTGTCTCGTCCAGTCAAGACTCGCCTTGATATCCCCGAGGGTTGTCATCTCGGAACCCCGAGCCAACGCCGCCTCTCCGACCCTCCCGCCGTCAAGCCACGGTCTGGGGGATGACGTCTTTCGCTCTGCCCCCAATTGACTTTGAGGATTCCCCTTCTGTCCGAGATTGCGTCTCTCAGTGGTTGGATTTGTAGTGACATTCCAGTCCCCCGCAAATCTATCCAACGCCCAGAAAACCATCATCAGACAGAAAATCAAGAATCGCAATCTCCGTCCTTTCGGCGTTGTTATCTCCATGTTTCCCATCCTCTACTGCACGCCACCCCGTAAAAGCCAGCAAGCAAGAAAAACGGCCTTCCCCCTCCGCCTGGGGGAAATCTGAACCCCCATGTCCCGCTCCTCCCAGCCCACAATAAGCTGTGGTGGACAAAATAACACAGGCAGCCATAGAAAATCTGCAGGCCTTCATGCACGTCTCGGACGCCTCCCGAACTGCTACGTAAAGTACCGACAGGACGGAGCAACGAGAGAGACCTTCGAGACCCCTACACACAGGCATGGGGGGAGATTGGCGCGCATGCTCTATACTCTATAGGCTCTCGCTCCAAAAAGTGAGCACCCTTGCTCGAGAGATGCGACCTCATACACACTGACCGGCCTCCTCCGGTCGTTATGGCACGTTTTTAATCTTTGGTGTCGCTTTCTCGACTTTCACGTGGCCGGAATCAGAAAGAAGAAAAAAAGTAGTTCATCCTTTACGCCGGCAATGGGGTTGTGCAGTGAGATGCACTGCAACCCCCCTTTCGCTGGGCAGGTTTCCCCGGCAGTTTCTTTAGGTGCCGCGAACTCGTCGCAAGTTGATCAAGAGGGTGCACGTAGGACATGGAAAAGAAGCCATGAAATAAAAAGAGGATAGAAGAGGAAAGCGACGGCGCAGCAAACCCAACAAGATTGGAGCTGGCGTGCTTTGATCTGCCTTCTTAGCACATGACGCTAAGAGCTCGAACCTTGACCTATGAGCCTCTAGTAGTTGAGTTGGTTGACAAGTTGTGCATTGTCACAACAAACACGCGCCTATACCGCCATATTTCATTCGGGATAGTGAGTGCCGTGTTCACAACTCTCTCCAGGCACCTTGATGTTCACACACACATGCACATTTGATAGACTTTCTTTTTTGCTTGTTTCGGAAAGGACTGGAATCATGATTTGCCGCTACCAAAAGCTATGCAAGATTATCCAATTGCCCAAGGGCGAGGGAAAGAAAGGGATAGAGACAATGAAGCCCTCCACAGTCAATCCGCCCGCCCTGTAACTTTTCTTCTCCTCCTTCTCCTCCTCATCCTCTTGGCAATGAGTGTGAAGCTCAAGGTAGGAAAGAAAACAAATAGAGATGCAGAACAAAACCCCAAACCTCGCCCTCCTGATGAGCCTCTCTCAAGACTACACTGTTTTTTTGTTCATCTTCTCGTAAAACAGGATCCAGACCAAAGCCGCCCACCTCAATCCTAATCCCGTTTCATATCATTCCGTATCATTTCGTTTCGTTGGATTTTTTCCCTTCAGCCGAGCTGCAAGCTTCGTCGCTTACAGCCCACCCCCCACCATCTCAGATGGGGGGACTTTTTGTTTTTTCCATCACTTTTTTTTTGAGTAGTTTTTTTGTTCAAAAGTTGATAGGCATAATAATGCTCTCGAGAGCACAAAGTCAAGACGTGGTGAATCGAAGAGATAAAAGAATCGCTGCGCTATCGTAAAGAGTCGCCGGCCTAAAAACAAGGCCGCCCCTGAGGAGCCTGTCGAAGAAGCTCGTCACATGGCTTCGCCTTCAGTGGAGGATGACATCGTGAAAGTCGGCCTGGTTGTCACCGGCGTGCTCGCCGTAGTGGACGGGTCCGAGCTTGAGGATGCGGTAGCCGTTGGAGCTGCTGGAACTCGTGGATCCGCTGGAAGATCGTCGAGCGGCAGTGGGCCTGACGTGCGAGCGAGCGCTGGTGACGGGCTTCTTGGGGTACGAGGGAGAGGTGGCCGGGGCCAGCGAGAGGAAGTTGGACCGGGGAGCCGGGGTGAGGGGGAGGAACTTCTGAGGAGGAAGGCCAGACATTTTGAAAGGGAGGTGTTTGGTGAAGAAAGTTTAGAAAGATATAAGAGTTGTCTTGTTTGTTGTTGTTGTGAGATGTAGCTGAGGTGGGCGAGACAGCTAGATCGTTGCTTTCCTGAGAAGGCAGAGAGAAGGCGAGGTATGTTGTTTGGTTGAGGAAGAAGAAGAGAGGAGGGAAGCCTAAGATTGAGGGGAGGGACTCGTCCCTTTATGCTCCAGAGATTGTGTCCATGTTGTTTCTATTGTTGGTGTTTGGGGGCGTCTCCGTTGTCCGTCTCATCCGCCGCCTCTGCACTCCATCCGTAACCGCCATCCACAACCCACATGATACACCACACACATTGGAACCCCCCGGCCGGTCCCCGCACCTATGTCCGTAGCTCCAGACCCGGGAGATCCTATCTCTCTATTATTGTACGTACCGTAGCTGCCTATCTCTGCTCTGGCGTAATGCGAAACTAGTCTGTCGCAGCTTGACGACATGTCCCGTCCCTCCCGTCCCTCCTCCGGCAAGTGGAAGAAGCTCTAGGCGGAGTTGTCTCTATCGATACTCCCTCCTCCTTGACTGCCCGCGTTCCAGCTCATTCGTCATGATACAGCGCGTGACTGCAAATCAGGTTGTCGTCACAATCTTGGACAGCCCATCCCATCCCATCGCCACCTCGCGTGTGAGTCCGGCTCATGCCTCTCGGCCGTCACGATACCTCTTTGGCCTCCACTGTAATTCCGTGTTTTTCGGACGGAGCATGCCAGCAGCTCCAGCTGCCATGACGGCGGACTTGGCCGCACCGGGTGCCCACCCGGTCCCCATCGCTCGCTTATTGGCCACCCCCGGTTTTTCACCACCTGAAAAAAAAAGATGGGCAGGTCCGTAGGAGCGTACCGTACCTTCCTGCACCGCGTACGCTTGCCCTTGTCCACTCACACTTCAACACTTTGCAATCTCATCTCCGCCTGTCAAAAGCATCCACAACCAACCACCTACCGAGCCAGCCAGTCCAGCCCAGCCCAGTAACTCCGGAGGGAGGCTTGCTTGTCGTCTCGTTTCTTCGCGGTAGCTTTCCACCGAGACCTGCTCCTGCTGCGCATCAATGCCGCTGCACGTGGGGGTTTGGAAGCGTACGGACCGGTCCATGCCTCCTTGATGCTCGCTCGCAGCTTTCTGTCGCTCATCTCGCAGCACGCAGCCGCCCCTGTCGACGCGTCGTGTCTTCCTTTGCCTCACCATCACCACCACCATCTACAGTATCATCAACCACGGCTTGGCCCTGTTCGAGAATCACGGGAATCTCCACTTGCGGCTCAACCCCAAGGTTACATGCCTGCCTCTTCCCGAGAAACCGTCCTTGCCCGACTCCATTGGGTCCCGGCTACAGCAAGGGAATATCTCGGAGAGTCGACCAGACGTCTTGGACCTGGGGACTGTCAAAGCTCTGCTGCATATTGCGGGGAACTGCCGTCATTCGCCATTGCCTCCCTCCCATCCGCTATCGACAAGTCTCGACTGTCAAAATCAGTCTCTGCCAGGCACCGGGTCCTCTAGTTTCTTGGTCTTGTCTGGGCGCCCCTCTGCTCCCTTCCACCACCTCGCCTTGCATCTGCCATTCTAGCTCAGGCCAGCCTATCGTCGTCATTTCCCGCCCTCACTCGCAATCTCTTCTCCACTACTGCCACGAGGCAAGCAAAGCAACGTGCAGACCAGACACCGCGAGTAACCGGGACAGGCCTCTCTTTGAGTGGAGCGCTTCGCTTCGTCAAGCCCGCAACTGATGCATCCTACCGGCCTCCGGCTTGCCTCGACCTACACTGATTTCGCCTGTGACCGGCTTATCTCCCGGTGCACACACACACTTGCAGCTTCTCGATCCCATTCTACCGACCGTGGCGCCAGGAAAAGGTCTGCGTGTCAGCATTGCTTCTGCCTCAAGCCCTACTGTACGCCTCCAGTCAACAACAAATCCATGCTCGATCAAATGCGTTGTGGCAAACTCGAGGGGCAGCAGAAGACACCAGACCGATCCAGAGTCTCAAGCCTGCCTCTTGCCCAGCATCATGCCACTCTTGAATCATTGTGCTTCTTTTATCTCCTTTCTCTGTCCAGAGCAAAAATTTCGACCCTGCTTTATGCATCTCACGCTTCCAACAAGCCACTCAAGCGGCCACCGGAGACCTCCTTCTGCCCGAGACGCTCAAATCTGCAGCTAGGCGGGCAGCGAGCGACAATCAATCCATTGCAGCATGTTGGTCTGTTGGTCAAGTTGATCATCGGGAAAAGGAGGGTAGAGGTTTGGATGGCACTTGATTAGATCCCGTTCTGATCCCGCTCCTCCCGTTGCTCCTGTCTCCATGCCCACCCGTCCCCTTGACGTTTCTGCCCTCTCAGCCTGGAGACTAGGTCTCGAGGCAAAGAGCCTCCTCATGACGCCCATCCGTTGTCATGGGACTGTCTTTTATCAACTCGAGTAACTGATATTCATCAAGTTAGCTGGCACAAGTGTCCTTTTCTCTTTTCCTTTCTTTTTCTCACGCCTCTTTGCTCTTCGCTTTTTCTGCCTTTTCTTTTGTTCGTTGTTGCTGCTACTCTCATGACCCCTTAGGCCGCCACTGACCAGCTCACTTTTCCTTGAGCCGAAAGCCTTCATCTCTCATCATGTGATGTAGGTTCGGCTAAAGAACGGTCTCTAGATCGAACAGTTCGCCGAGTTACCTTCACCGAACCTTCACCGGTTTCGGCCGAGTACCCATGCAGACCTTGTCTTCGCTCACCCTGGTCAAGCTGGGCCGCTTGCTCTCTCACAGCTACGCCCATGCCAAGATCGCGGAAGACCTTTTCCCTCAACCACGGACCGACTTATACGGACTGACAGCCTCCAACTGGCTCGCGAGTTGTCTCCGCTTCGGTCCGTAACCTTCCCTATCAACTCTAGAGAGTCCAGCTTGTCACTCAACATCTCGGAGATTCTGTGGCGTAATCCAGCCAATCCAGTAGGCAACAGATGGCTCCGGCCAGAGCCTGGCCGCAAGAGAACCAGGCCATCGGCATGACGCTCGTACTCTAGTTTCCAGAAACCGGGAAATTGCACAAACACCACTGCAAAGCCAAGGAGAAGTCACCTTTTCGATACCCACAGGCTTATGCGAGGGGGGTTAGCAAGAAGCGGTCGGCCACTTGACACCACGTTCCGCGTCAGCATGTTCAATCCGAACCTCGATCGACTCGTCTAAGCGGTACTCGACACCCCCTCCGTTGCACCTTTGCAACCCAAAGTCTACCCTTTGCCATCGTTTGACGCCATGTCAAGTTGTGGGTTGTGACAAGGGGTCGAGCCATATGCGCCATCCGACCAATGACATGGACTCCTAAGCGCCGCCCTTGCAGCAACCAGTCGTTCAACCCCACTACCCCTGGCTAGACTCTAGGAGTTTGGCGTCCAACGTCACCTCTCGAAGCTCTGAATCAACGTCACTTGCCAGTCGAGAACGCGCAATCGCGCGCCCTTTTACCGCGCTTTCAAGGGACAACTGGCGGCCACCGCGGGTCTTTCCCAACAGCCCGGACTACCTGGATTGAAAGAATGGGGCAAGTGATCGGATCAGGACAGGCCCGAGGCGGCCTGGAGGGCAGCTGTGCACTACCCAGTGGACCGTGCCGTCGAGGCGGGAGCAGGAAGGGCGGAGAAGCTGCTCGGGTCGGGATGAGTCCTGCAAGAGAGAGTGACGGTGTG
This sequence comes from Fusarium vanettenii 77-13-4, assembly GCF_000151355.1. Taxonomy (NCBI): domain Eukaryota; kingdom Fungi; phylum Ascomycota; class Sordariomycetes; order Hypocreales; family Nectriaceae; genus Fusarium; species Fusarium vanettenii. Next base: position 3,013,678 of record NW_003315881.1, read on the forward strand.
GGTGTCAATGAATCTAGTTGCTGCACTCTTGTCACTCTGATCACCAACAAGAACTTGAGTTTGCGTCGAGGAGCACTAGCCCCGGGCAGCCAAGATGTTCCTGGCCAGAGACAAGTTCCGTGCATGCACTCTGACCGCGGTGGTTCCGGCTCAAGCTCCCTCTCAAGCAACTTTCCCACTATGGTAAAGACACCAAGTCTTTGATTCCGCTCTGCCCGCATGCATGAAGGGCCCTCTTTGTCTCAATGTGGATAGAGTACCAACGCTTCGGGGCAACCTTCAAGTTGTCAAACCGGTTAGGAGTGTGATGAGAAGATTTGCGCATCATGGCGTCACCTTCTTGTTCGGAACGAGAATGACATGGTGGCGGACGATGGCGGCCAAGTCCGAGGCTTCTTGGTCTGTGCTAGGATCGATACTGTACCTCCTGGCGTCGATTTCCTTGCTCTAAGGAATACTCTAGAACACCAAGAATTCTACGAGCTAGCCAGTCTTGGGGCAAGTATCTCAGAGATATCAGGGCAACCAAACCGAGACCAGCCACTTGGATCATGAGCCTCCGATAGATACCTATTGTGGAGATAGTATGAGTTTGACGTCAGCTAGTGCAGACGACAATGAAGACTAGGACTGTTGGTCCCATCAGTGTCTTGCCCCATCATTTGTCAAGGGTTCGAGGAATAAGGACTGCCGACACGAAGAGTGCTTTGTTCCGCCTCGGCCCCTTCCTTTTCAGGTGTATATTGACGAGGAACAGCTAGCAAACTGCACTGCTGGGGCCACTATGCATGTAACCTGTTGGGTCCCCTATCGTGAACTCACGAGGGAGTTTGTTGGACGATCCCAGAGAAACCCGCAACTCGTATCGCAATGAACCGAAACGTCAAAGTTGGAAGGTGACAAGCAGAAAGCTGGGGCGGATGCGGCAACAATCACTTGACTGATACGCCATGTGCCAGGGTCCCCCCGAATGGGTCTTGGAAGACAGACGCAGACGCATGATAAAGGTTGTGTAGGGCCGCTAGTTCGGGCCGCAGCCGACTCCAAGAGGATACATACATGGTGTTGAAGTGACTACAAGAGAGCCAAAGTTTCTCGACTTTCTTCTCAGTCTTTGGGGGCCTAACTAGCACAATGCCGGCGGCGGAAGGAATTTGGGTCGCATAAGGGCCGCATGAGGCTTTCCGACGGGAAGATCCTAGGGCCGCAGATGAAGAGACCAGAAGAAAAAGGACCAACATGCTCGGAAGAGAGTCGCTTCTGTGCCCTAGGGTTTGGCGTCTTGGAGCAGCAAGCGGTCAAAGTGCCCGTAAAGGACCAAGGCTGTGTGCGCAGTGATGTAGTCCATAGGAAAAGATCGGAGCGAGAACTACGCCAAGGCCCCAAGAGATGGTGATATGAGTATTGTTGCATGCTGATCCATCCATCCAATGCGTTGTCCACTCACTCCCAAGCTCAGGGGGAGCTTATCCGCGACGCATAGTGCCGAGCAAAGAGGCGCAAGACATGAGAGATATTCGAGCAACCAACCCAACCCAACTTGAGCAGGTCGAAGGGCAGGGGCCAGCAGCCGCAGCCGCAGCCGCAGCGGAGATGAATGAGAGCATTGTGGTGTAAGTAGGCGTCCGAGATCCGTACAGTAAGTACAGTGCAATACAATACAGTTAGTTAGCTCTTGTCCAAGTGGAGTGAGCCGAGGTTGTCGAATCTGAAGAAACGGCGTAGAAGCCGACTTGTCGAGTCATCCATCCATTCCCAGAGCCTGGGAAGAGGGAGTGCTGTGAGTGATGGCGTTTCAGGCGCGTCGCTTGAGGTGAGGTGTGAACTGAGGTGCAGAATCGTACAGCCGCGCGCCATCACACACCACCACACCCAACCCCAACCCCAGGAAACTTACCTAGGGCAGGGCAGGCAGGGCAAGTACAGTAGCAAATCGGCCCCCACTGGAAGTAAATGACCAGGGCTTGAGGTGCGGCCGCCGTTGGGCACTGTGTCTAACGCGCGGGTGAGCAGAACCAACACAGTGTGATCATGGCTGCATGGTACGGCTGAATGGCCTCCAAGCTGCAACCTCCAAGCGCCCCATGACAGGGGTGGTGCCTGCCTCATCCAGTCTAAGCCCCAATCATGGCTCTGGAGTACTTTCAAGGGAAGGAACAGGAACTCCTGTAGCTGGCACCTGGAGTAGCTGGACCTGCCTTAGCACGTAGAGAAGGATGTACTACGTAGTAGACAAGCCAGGTCATCACTGCCCGTAAGGAAAGAGCCCAGATACTGCAAGGTACCTTCCCAGATACTCGATTTCTTGCTGTTGCAGGGAGCCAGAGGTACCTGCCTGTCATCCTAGACCCTTCAACACCTGGACCTGACATCAACTTCGCCCACCACCACTACATCAACGTCGACGACATATACTTTTCCACTTTGGCCCATCCCATGACACAACAAAGAAGTGGACTCTCTTGCAAGAATGAGGCGGTGGATTGGCACTCGAGACACTGCGGCCCGGTCGGTTCCTCCTCGCATGGACCTCTCCCTTTGTCTTCTTTGTCCTCGACCCTTCCTACCATAATACCTGGACGCACAGTCGCACACACACACACACACACTCACACACACGCACCCACATTGCTCGCAGATCCAGGATCCCGAGTAGGCAAGCCGGCAAATAGTCTCTGGCCAGGGCATGGGCATGGCATCATATGGCACAGCACGGAACAGCGCAGCAGACCGCAGCAAGCACAACACATAGCACAGCACCTCGGCCAAAGTCGAGTACATACATACCTACCTGCAGTACCTTCGGCAGGGCCAAGCTCAGCCATGTGTGACAGGCCTCGGCCGCCATGCGTCTAGACATGCAGTAACGCGGAGATGCCGTGATGCTATCCCGGACTAGACGCTGCCCGTTTCCGCGTGCACGACCAAGAAGCAACGGGCAGCAAGGGACGCATGCGCGAGCGGAGAAGAAGAGGAGGACAATCAAACGGCCAGAGAACAAAGGCCAACTCGGATGGTGCCGCCGGCAGTGCGTGCGCGGCTGGCTGGAGCAATCCTCTTCGTGTTCGATGCAGACTCTGCCGATATCAGGCGCAGCCGACACACCCTTCTCCTGATGCGATACTTCGAGGCGGTGGTTGTTGGCTTGTCGTGGACAAGTTCACGGTGTGCTCTCGGCGGCCCGCGCGCATGAGTTGGGCCCGTGTACGTACCCACATGGATATCGCCCCGAACAGGCCGCCCTGGCGCAGAACCAGACCAGAAAGCGAGGCCCGGTTCCTCATCCGCCGCGTCAATTAGATGAGCAACGATGTCGTCGCAGTGAGACAGTCCCTTCTACACGCGCGTATACGCACACATGCATGTACACCATGACAGCAAAGTACAATTCTCAGGTACTACATACGGCCCTTCGGCCAACAACACCAACGGCTATGGCTAATGACCAAGGCTCAGGGGGCCAACGCCAATCCCGCAGCTCTCTTTGTTCCTGTGCCTGATCCTTTGATTCATCGCCGCTAAACGGCCCTATGCCTCGTGGCTAATCTACAAGGGGCTTAACCATCTCACCTCGCGGATCATGTGCAACATCCGCTAGCTCCACAGGGCGTCTAACGCTCCAAGCCCAGCAAGCCAAGGGACAAGGAAGAATGGCGGCGACCAACACACGCTTGCGCAAAAGAAGTTTTTTCCCCCTCGAGATGTGCCGAAGAACAAATCGGGGGACGGCCAAGGAACGTTGGGGGAGCATCCGGGGGGCCCGCATTCATCAAACTGGGTGAGTGCTGTGGCGTCATGACACATGCTGTACAACCCGTGCCTCCGTTGAAGTCTTGGTTGGCCAACATGGTTTCGACAGCGGGAGAGGCGAAAGGGGGGGAGGGTGTGAAGCAAGGCTGTCATGGCCATGCGGCAGTCGCTACAAGACACGGCAGAGAGCAAGTCTACTTGACGACGGTTGAGACGCTGGCCAGTATCATGGCGAAGAAAAAGCTTCACCCCCATCATCTCGAGCTAAACTTGAGTACGAACAAGACTATCTGCTCATGATATTGTGGGGAGGTACATTGACAGAGCTTGGGCTTGTGGTCCGTCATCCGAACAGTGTGTCTGTCGTAGGTGCCGCGGCAGCATCCGACACCAGGCCTCGTCTATCGATCGAACCAGACACTGGCATGGAGCCAGCGTTGGCTCATATCTCCGATGCAAGAGGCACAATGTGCAAAACCAACTGCTGAGAAATCCAGACGGACGCACCGGTCGAGTCGAAAGAGATACGGGGCACATCATGGCTCCGTCCCGTGCCGCGCCTCCGATGAACCCTTGTATGCCAATGGCTGTCACCAACTCGAATTACTGTGGCTGACCCAACCTGTGGTCAATGAAGCACGCACAGGGCGGTAATTGACCCATTTACAGATGCTCAAATTCTGGACAATGGTGTCAGGTGTTGGGTCTGGGCCCCGCGCAAGCAGCAGTAGAGGCATAGGCATCACCATCACCATCCCCCGAGGCTTGCGTAGAGCACATCGCCATTGCTCGTCCCATGGGCCGCGGCCATGATGTGGGCTGGAATCTCGAGAGGATGCATGATGGTGGTCCCCCTCCCCTCCCCTCGATGCAGAAGAACATGTCTGTGGATGCACGATGCCCCATCACACAAAGGGCCCCCATCCATCCACATCTGAACCCAACTGTCTCTCTGTCCATCTGTCAAGCCGCACACGGCGTGGGATTACCATAACCGCAAGGCCCCGGCCCAGCCGCGATGCAGTTGGTTTCTCTCCTCAAGTAGTTGTGGACTGATGTGCCTTGACGTAAGTCGACTCTCGGGCAGGACGTGCCAACATGGTGTTGCGGCGTGCAGGCGACCTAATCTGGAGCTCGGAGGCTATATCTCCTCTCTGGAACTTGGGGCTGTCCCCTGCCTGGACCTCCCCTCGTCTCTTTTTCGCGTCTCTTTGCGGGGACGGACGGCCGAGAAGGAAGAGGAGCAACTAACAACACACTGCCGCCAACACGCACGCCCCCCCTCGCAAGGCTCACGCCCCTAGCCAGCCAACCTTGCCCTCCCTTGACCAACTAAGGTAGCTGGGTAGCTAACCAACCCAACCCTCCTATCTAACCAACCCAGCTCCCGGTCTCTGGACGTCGGGGAAGTGCAAACACGACCAACAATCTCGATTCCTTGCTCGGTGGCCGTTGCGAGGGTTATTTCGACTTTGACGTCGCGGCATCTCCAAGGCCTGCCTGTGTCCATAGTGTCATGGACAGCAAACATCCTCGCTCTATCACAGCCGTTTCCAGTCTCTCGGGATCGTATCACCAGCTATATAAGGACCGACGACATTGTCCCTCTTGTCGATAATCACCACGACTCAACTCATCAGCATCTCTCACAATCACACACATACACACACTTGATCAGCTCATCACAAAGCAACACCAGCCTTTAAAACACCTCTTGATCCCTCTTCTTGTTGGTCAAACCCCAACCAAGCCAAGTCATCCTCCCGTACTGCTAGTCCTGGGCTAGCCATCCATACCTACCTACCTCTCACCACCTACCCAAAGGCAACCAGCCTATTCTTTCCCCACGGCACACAGAGCCTTTCCCGTCGGGACGAGTGCAACCAAACTCACTCACACAAACTTTTCGGATAACGGCTAGGAGCAGCCTGTCATCTGTCAAGGACTACTTTGTCTGTCGAACTGAAGCGCACCTCGCAAAAGGCAGGTATATATATCTGGAGCTTTGAAGACCATCTCCCTCTCCTCGTTCAGAATCAACACGCTCGTTGTGATTCACGACTCGGAGACTCTGATTTGATCCTTGATTGCCTTGATTGAGCCTGCTTCTGTCACCAAGGACTGCCCATCATGTGCTACTGGAAGACTACTCAGCTCTGGACTCTGTGTGGCTGCACAGTTTCGAGCCTTGACCCTCAGCCCGGCACCAACTGCCAGTGCAAGAGCAACATTACGGACCAGGGGACTCAGAAGTGGGTGGGCTACTGCATGCGTCCTCAGTGCCCAAACCCTCCTCAGACGACCTAGTAGGTTGGTACTCAAATTCTCCCCTCTGCAGAGACTGCCGAGGTGACGGTTGAGCTGACGAGCCACGGACGGCAGCGACCCGCGGCATCCCCGAAGGAAGGGTGAGAAGCTCTGAACGGAGCAGCACTGGCACGCGACAGCGATGATGGTGTTTCTCTACAAGCTTCTATCCCCCCCTCGGGCTGGACGGACCCTTCACGGGGCCCAGGAGCTTTTGTTTCTTTACACGTTGGAACCCTAGAAGGATTGTTGTATCCCCGGAGTTGTTTGGCGACAAACTAGGGCTCCCAGAACAACGACTCGCAAGAGAAGACAAGACAGACAGACAGACAGACAGGCATGACAGTCATTTCCGGAGTCTCGAAGCGCTCACTCTACTCAGCTCAGCATCAGCGTCGGGTCATTTCACGTCTCCCTCTCATCTTCCCCCCCTCATTTTCAAGTCATTGTTCTCTTTTTTTGCTGCTTCATTATTCAGATTTCTTCATTTCTTTGACCAGTTTTGCTTCGCATCCTTGCGCGGTGCCTCGGACAAGCCTGGATTGGATGGACCCTATCGAGCAATTACAGTGTGTGTTGGTGGTTTTGGGGTCGGGGTCGAGTGGAGTGGGTAGTATTGGATCTTGGGGGGTGTGCAGCTAGGGACTGGGATCCCTGGTGCTTTGGTGTACCTACACGACTGGAGGGTTTCCTTCTTTTTTTCTTTTTCCTTTTTTTTTCCTATTTCTTTTATTCTCTCTCTCGTCCCCTTGGTGGATGTTTTATCTTTTTCTCTCTTCTCACCTTTACATCATGTTACACGTTTGTCAAGACATCTATGATCAAGACTCAACTCAACCAACTCAACCCCTGGTGCAAGAACTCTCGCCTCGATAGGTCCCCTGTCTATTGAGGCTTGCTGTGAAGTCGCTTTAGCCCTGAACAAGATCCACTCTCAATGGAAGCTTGGCCGCATCTGACCCGCCACGCCACGGCCATGGTCACGGCCCTACCAGGCCAGGCCCAACTCACGAGTTCACAACCAACAGCCAAGGCCAACGCATCAACGCTCCAGAACATGTTTCACTTTTTTCTTCTGCTGTGTCTTCTTCCTTCTGGTCCTGCTCACAGCCTCACGTCTCGTCTCGAATAGAGAGTGTGAGGCCAGTCAGGGGGGGGGCCAAGTGCGCCTTATGGGCGTTTTTTTTTTTTTTTGATCTGATACCTTGCCTTTGGGCCAGGAACAGAACCGATTGATGTCACTGCCGCGATGAGAGCCGCCCCTCGGTAATGCCACCCAACCCATCCCAACTCATCCCATCCATCATGGCCCATGCTTGTTGAGCGGGTCTCATTGATTGACGGATGGGATCCGAATGAATGTACTGCATAGTACTGTATGTAAGTCCACCGGTGTCCACGAGCGAACGAACACCACCAACCAACATAGTTGGTCTTGCATCAGCGACCTGTTCTGCAGCCGGGCCGACAAGACTTTTTTTTCACTCAGCTGCTACTTGGACACGAGGCATATTGGAAAGGGGGAGAAAGAGGTAAAAAGTTGAGAAGAGAGAGAGACACATGCAGCAGCTCAAAAGATTGACAGGATGCCCCGGCTCGCACCCAAGCTTAAGCGCCGACACCCACACCTGGACCGCGTCTTTTTTCTTCTTGACCTCTAGTCTCTGATTCTAGTACGAGTTCAGTCAACCTCATTCAGGGATGAGATGGGTTCAAAGATCGGTGTAAAATGGGACTATGGCACCCATTGGCACACACCCGCGCTCAGCGCTCCTGTAGGTCGGTGAACGAACAAGGCGATTTTCCCACCCGCACGCACGCACAGGGCAGGGCCGGACGAGAGCCCAAGACGAGCACAGGCATCTCGTTCAAGCGAGTGTTGGCCTCTGCTCTCGTGCTCCTGGTCGCTGGTGTTGGTGGAGAGTGGGCGCCACGCATCGGTGCACGCAGACGGTCGGAATCATGTGATGAAGAGAGGTCAGATTTGGGGGCCATGATGAGGGTTTCACCAAGACTGAGTTGTTGACTTGAAGTCTTTTGTCCTTGTGATGGATGAGGATCGTCACTCCTTTTCCCCCCAACTCCTACTCGAGACTTCGGGGATAGTTGCTGCTCCCTCGGTGCTTTCTCGCTTGGCATGTCGGTTTTTTTTTTGCACAGCCGAGCTGGCTGTGGAAACAAACACGAGATAGAACTCTAGGAGGAAGGAGGAGTTCTTTTTTGAAACTTGACACAGCCTCTTTCAGCCTCATTGCAGCGGTTTTTTGTTTTATCCTTTGATCCTACTCAGATCCTCATGATATCATGTTTCCTTTTCAGCCCTAACACGAGATGGTTCCTTTTGCTATTCTTGGGAGCTGAAAAGGCGAAACCTGTTTCTGCCTTGCTGTACTCACTCTGCCTCTTTCGTGTTATCCCTTTTATCAATTGTACGCCCCGAAGAAGCCGCTGTCCCACAAAAAAAAAAACGACTTGGGAAAACTCTCCGCCCCCGCCCCCGCCCCCAAATGCACACTCCCATCCAACGAATGGATGTCGTGATAGCCTCTACATTCACAGCCCTAGAGTACAATGCCTCCTCCTCCTCCTCCTCCTCGGGCTTCTCTCCTCCCTCCCCGCATTTCGCCTAAATGCCGTTGTCTCTCTTTAACGGGCTCGTGCGGCCGATCGGCCCATGATTCCCATCTGTATCTATACCCGACTTTTTGTCCTTTTTTACCCTTTTTTCTTTGTCCTTGTATCCATGTCATGTTATGTACACTCTTTGTTGGTTGCACTACACCCAGGGCAGCATCATCACCCATCACCACATAGCCAGTGCCTCCTTTCACACAAGGTTCCCACTCGGCCTATTCTAGAGACCTCTCCCCTCTCTCTCGTCACTTTTTTTTTAAAAAATCAGCCTTGTCGTGGAGTCTCGTCTCTCTCTTCCAGTTCAACATGGACTCCCCCTTGTTCTCTTTTTTTCTCCTCGAGGTCGCAGCCGACGCGGCCCGCGCTTCTGCTGTCATGTCACGTCCTAACTCGTCGGGTCGCACGAGCGGCTGCGCTGACCAACAACCAAACCATGTCATGTCCTGGGGCAAACGCACGCAAATTATGTCCCGTTCAAGACGAATAGTCCAAGAAGAAAAAAAAAATTGTTGGGCGGGATAACCTCGTCGTCCACATATGCCGGGTACACTTTTTTTTTTTTTTTCCCTCTCCTTGTCGTCCTTTTTTTAATTTCCTTTTTTCCGTTGAGTGGTTGTTCATGTGCCTCGTCTCACGAGAACAGAAAACTTTGTGGATGGATGTGCTCCATGTTACATTTCCACTGTTTCTCTCCATCATGGGACTACACAGCGGGTTACATATCAAGGTAGGTACACACAAGTTGACGGCATTTCGACCTTGTACAGAATTTAGAAGAGGACCCTGATGAGTCTTGGCATAAACATGGTTAAACAGTCGGAATATGGTCTCCTAAATTAAAGATGACTTCTAGACTGTGCTTAAAGAGACACTTCTAAACATTCAATAAGAACTTAAAGACATCATGAGCCCCCCATCTTGTATATCATGCAACGCTTATTCAATTACTACATTTGACCCAACAAGAGCCACCAAGAAAACAATAACTACACATGCCCAAAACTAGATAAAATCATGCAGTGCATCACCAGACAAGACTGGACTACCGAGTACACACACACTACCTACGCATGCATCATCAGAGAACAGAGGGTATCAGGGCTCATTTGTTTTCAAATAGGCCAATCCATTCCAAAATTCTGCATAGCTGAATGTGTGTCATCACCTCCTGTCTGTCTGTCTGTCATGCTGCGTCCGCAGTCTTGATTCCAATCTGGATCATCATCCCTATATGTCATTGCCTCTTCCCCCTCCCCTCCAATTCCTTCCCGTCCCCTTTCCTTCGCCAACCCCCCATCGCTATAGTACAAGTCAGCTATTACAATGCCCCGTTATCTTATTCTTTTGTTTTTTTCTCTCCTCCCCTCGGTTGTTCCTCGAATGCCCATCTGGCCCTTCTCAGAATTTCGTCCAGCTTCCTCCGCCCTCTTCGTGGTTTTCTGATTTTTCTTGTATAGTCTGTACCAACTTCTTTTGCGGGTCTATGATGCTGAAAGAAAACCCCCCCTGACCAAAGAACCATGCGGGAAAAAAATGAAATGACAACCTGTGCCACGTTTGCATTATTCAATCAAAAAATTATTCGTTTGACGGCGAGTTGGGAGAACTGCTCCGTCTGTGTTAGCCACTCGTCTCGGCACTCCTCTCCGGCCAAGCTGATCAACTCACTACTGGTTTCCAGAAGATCCCGGACCAGGTGTACGAGGAGAGAAAGCAGGCGATGTGGGCGAGTAGCTTGGGCTGGTTGGCGACTGCTGCGCACCAGGGCTCCTCTGGTACGGGCTTGTTGGCGAGTAGGCCTCGGGAGACGTAGGAGACCACGTGGGAGATGCCGGTGAGTACGACGGCGAGGTGGTTCCGCCTGCGTGAAGGTTGGGCGACGCAGGGCTGTAGTTGGGGCTTGCCGGCGAGTAGTTGGGAGACGTGGGAGAGTTGAACTGCGCCGGCGATGTAGGCGAGTAGTGTCGAGGCGACGATGGCGAAGCAGGTGAGTAGTTCGGCGACGACGGGCTGTAGTTGGGGCTCGCGGGGCTTGTCGGCCGCACCATGGGTGACGTAGGCGAGAACGACGGCGACGACGGGCTGAACGAAGGCGAGGTGGCATACCGACCCCCCATGCCACCATCCACAAGAGGCGATGTGGGCGAGTAGGCATTGGGTGACGTTGGCGAGTAGCCTCCTCCAGGTCCGAATGGCGACGTTGGCGATGTGGTGAAGGGGCTGGTTCCTCCGCGCATCGCGTACGGGCTCATCGCAGTCGATCCACCAAAACCGTACTCAGTGTTGCCGAAGCCAGCAGGAGTATCCGATCCAGCACCCTGGATAGGAGAGAAGTTACCAGCTGCCGGCGAGCTGAGGCTGAGGTAGCCTGAGTCAGCCATGGGAGACCCTGTGTCGTAAGGCGTCGCTGCTCCCTCGATCTCTCCTCCCTTGACAGGCATGCCAGGCATCAAGCCCATGCGAGAGTTGTCCGAGATGACAGTCTCCAGCATCTTGGGGTCCAGGAGGACATCAAAGTTGCCTGTGCCCATTGGCGCCATCTGGCCCAGCATGACGTTCTCCGAGATACCACGGCAGTCATCCAGTTCGCCTGAAGCTGCAGCCTCGAGCAGAATCTCGACCGTCTCCTCGAAGGAACAACGCATCAGAGCACCAGTGTCAGCGCGGTTGATACCGTGTCGAGTAACAGCCGAGATGGAACCTCTGTACGTCATGACATCTGTCAGTAGCGCAATGTGACGATGGTTGACGTAGGAACCGTCGAAAGCCAACACGTTGGTCAACTCCTTCACCAGTGCGGAACGAGCCGCCTCGATACCAAACACCTCAACCACTTGCCACAGGTCGTTGGTGTATGTCCGGCTCGCGTCAACACCGTCAACTGCCAGCACATCACGCAGCGCCGAACCACTCGTATCCAGGTACCACTGGGTGCATCGTGGGTCGTCCTTGATGGCAAGCAGTGCTCCATCGGGGCTCTCAACGAGTCTGGTTCCCTTGGTAAGGAAAGCACGCTCGACGCCGTTGACACCACGAAGAGTGAGGGTATCGAGAAGATGGGCCTCAAGTCGCTTCAGCATGACATCGTCCTCCATTCGGCCTTCGCCATCTTCGTCCTTGTCACCAGCAGAGACAGTTCGAATGCGGATCACCTGCTCGTCGGCGTTGTTGTCACTGAAGATGACAGCCAGATCAGTGGGGTACTCCTCCTTGATGCGCTGAGCAACGTCGTCGATCCTGATCTCCTTGTCGAGTAGCTTCTGTCGATCAAGTGTGATACGCAGAAGCCATCTCGACTGTTGGTCGATGCTGACCTGCGTGTCATCGGGAATCATGAAGTAAGACTCGACCATATCCATATCCTCAGGAATGTTGGTTGACTGGATATCGGGATCGTAGTAGATCTCGGTAACCGCTGTCACAGAGCGAAGGTTGGTATACTCAACCATACTTCGGAGCTTCTTGGCCTGTTCCTGTCGAGCAAGCGGTGTGTTGAGATACACAGCCATGCTAGGCGTCTTGATGTTCTTGGCCAAGTTGAGAATTTCCTTGAGACGGGGCACACCCAGAGTGACGTTCTTGGAAGACACACCAGCGAAATGGAATGTGTTCAGTGTCATCTGAGTAGCAGGCTCACCAATAGACTGAGCAGCCAAAACACCAACCATTTCACCAGGGCTGACAAAGGCCCGATCCCATCGGTTTTGAAGCTCACCGATAACATGGTCGAATGCGAGCTTGTTCAGGCGATGCTCCTTGACCACTTCCTTGAATGCCAGACGAGAGCGTAGCAGGCCCTTGAAGAGAATGGTGGCATTCGCATCTGCCTCTACTGAGATGGGGTCGGTACCGCGAACAATCTTCATGTGGTCGAGCAAGTTTTGCACGGAAGGGATAACGTCAGAGGGACGCAGGTTGCTGCGATCGTTGGCCTTGACGTTGAACACACGCTTGGCTGATTCGATGATTCGAGTAATGTTGAGCGGCAGCTGCATCATTTCCTCGTTCATCTTGGCTTTGTTGATCTGTCGGATCACCCGACGGTCCTTGAGCAAAGCCTCCCACTCAGTATCAAGAAGGGCCATCGAAGGCCTGTCGCCAGTCAACTCGTTACCAAATTCGTAGTCCGACTTGAACCACTCGGGAGGGTTGGCAAGATCCAGTCGGTACTTGGCCTTGAAGGCAGCATTGGACATGTTGAGGATCCCCAGCTTCTGCTTCTCGATGCACATAGCATCCAGACCATCTTCGCCGTAGAGGAATTGCACAACATCGCCCAATGAGTTTCGGACGGTTCCATCGTAGCGCGCGGACAGGTCTTCCAGAGCCTTGACCAGTCGTCGCTGAATATAACCTGTCTCGGCAGTCTTGACTGCAGTATCAATGAGACCTTCTCGACCAGCCATGGCGTGGAAGAAGAACTCAGAAGGAGTCAGACCACGAAGGTACGAGTTCTCGACGAAACCACGGGCTTCGGGCGAGTAATCATCCTTGGTGAAATGGGGCAGTGTGCGATACTTGAATCCGAAGGGAATACGCTTTCCTTCGACAATCTGCTGACCCACAAGCGCAGTCATCTGTGAGATGTTGATGGATGAACCCTTGGAACCTGATGAAGCCATGGTGACGGCGTTGTTGGAGTCCTTCAAACTCTTCTGTGTCGTAGTACCGGCCTTGTCACGAGCCTGGTTAAGAGCCATCGAGACCTTGTTTTCGAATGTTGCTCGAACATTCATACCGGGGAGAGCCTCAAGCTCGTTGGCAGTAGCCATAGCGGTGAGGCGAGCGACTTCAGCCTTCTCTTCATCAATGTGCACCTGAACCTTTTCAATGGTTGCCTTGTCGGGAATCGTGTCACCGATACCGATACTGTGACCGTTGTTGAGCAGCCAGTATGTGACAACCTGCTGAACACCGTTCAAGAATGCCATGGCACCCTCAGCTCCCAGCTCGTTGTAACTGATGTGGACAATGCCACCAGCCGCTGCACCAACAATCTTCTTGGTGGGAAGACCGTACATGAGTTGACCAGCTTGAATTAGGATACCCTCGTCCTTAAGGGGGGCATCCTCCTTCTTGTCGGTGCCGTTGTGTAGGGTCACTTCCTTGGGAATGACCATGCTGATGAGCTGCTTGCCAGTCCACCGAGGGCGTGGCTTGAGAATGGCAGGCTGAGGGATGACACCATCCCAGTTAGGAACCCAAAGCATGCTGTTCATGATCTGCTCCTTGGTGAGGAAAGTGTCTCGTCGGCAGAGCTTGTACACTCCAGCAAGCGAATCCTGGACAATACCCATGAGGGGACCGTTCTTCTGGGGTGAAACAATGTTGAGAGGCACCAGGCAGAGCTCCTTGACTTCGGCGCGAGTCTCTTCGCTCTGAGGAACGTGCAGGTTCATCTCGTCACCATCGAAATCGGCGTTGTAAGGAGATGTGACAGACAGGTTCAGACGGAAGGTAGAGTACGGCATGACGCGGACACGATGTCCCATCATGGATTCCTTGTGCAGAGAGGGCTGACGGTTGAAGATAATATAGTCACCATCAATCAAATGACGCTCGACCTTCCAGCCGTACTCAAGAGAGATAGCACCTGCGCGGCGGTGGTGCCGCAGATCAATACGTTGACCATCTGCGCGAATGACGTACTTGGCACCGGGGTGCTCGTTGGGGCCGTTCTCGACATACTGATGCAGCCGACCGATGTTGTAAGGTGTAACAGTTTCGGGGTATGTGAGAGTTCGGGCGATGCTGCGAGGAACACCGACTTCGTGAAGTGAAAGATTGGCATCACCAGTGATGACAGTACGTGCCGAAAAGTCGACACGCTTACCCATCAGGTTACCTCGCAGACGACCTTCCTTGCCCTTTAGGCGTGCTCGAATGGCTTTGACGGGACGTCCACTCTTCTGCAGAGCGCGAGGCTGTCCAGCAATATCATTGTCCATGTAGGTGGCAACGTGATACTGCAGTAGCTCCTCAAAGTCCCTGGCAATGTGTGCAGGTGATCCTTCACGGATGGCCTGCTTGACATTTCCATTGGCGCGGATGATATCACCCAGCTTGTATGTCAAATCATCTTCGTTGCGCATGCCGGTGCCGGTGCCGTCCATGGAGATACTGGGTCGGACGGGAGGCGGGGGCACTGGAAGAACGGTGAGAACCATCCACTCGGGGCGGGCGTAGTCCGAGTTGAGACCCATGTCCCGAAGGTCTTCCTCGGTGATTCGCCTCAAGATGTTGTGAGCCATCTCGGGAGTGATGGGCGTCGTCTCTCGTCGCTTGCCTCCTCCCTCCTCCACAACGTCGAAAGCAGCCTTCAACTGCAAGGCGGCCTGTCGGACGTTGGGCTGGACGTTGCCGCAACCGCCGTGGCCTTCCACAGGACCCAACTTCATGCCTGGGGCGAATTCCTCATCCTTCTGCTTTGGCTCCTCGTTGTCACATCTTCTCTTCTTTTTACAGACTTCCCAGACGCGACTGAAGCGAACTTTGGGATCTCGAGTAGCGATAGCTGCGGCGAACTCAGGATCTCTCTGAGAGGACGAGGTTAGCATCAAAGGGTTAAATAGCAGAGCTTCATGTGGTGAGACCAACAGTATCGGCTAACACTTTGCTACAGTTGTGGCAGACAATCTCCAGAATCTTCTTCACCTTCTTGATGAAGCCAGGGTGGTAGACGGGTTTCGCGAGTTCGATATGGCCGAAGTGACCAGGGCACTCGCCCATAGCTTGAGTGCAGGTCTTGCATCGGAATTGTCGGTCGATAGATCCAAGGAGCGGGTCATTAAGGCCTCCGTCGCGGGGCTTGGTTTTGTTCTCCTCCATGGTCTCGGGGTAGAGGATGTGGCAGACACTCATGTTCTTGATCTCCTCGGGGGACATCAGTCCGAACTGAATCTCTTCCACTGTCTTGAGCGGAGCGCTCGAGTGGGTGAAGATGAGGTTCGCCATGGTGGCGACTGGCGGTGGCCCTGACGTGAACGGAAAAGGAGCGTGAAGCGAGAGCGGAGGTCAGAACGCGCGCCAGAGAGCAAAGGAACGCGAAAAAGTCGAAGAAAACGGGAGAAAACTGCGGCAGAGCAAGTATTGTACCGCGCAAGGTCGCAAAATCGATGGCAGAAGCCTTCAGATACGATTGCTGGATGGCGCAGAGCAGCAACGCCTGTCCTGGCCGACGGCCCAGGAGAACCTCAGGCTGATCTCCCCCGTCGCCGCCACCTCGAAAGTCGCAAGGGATCGAAAAATCGCGGTCGGCGATGTCGTCGGTCGGTCGTTATCGGTCGGCAAGCTGGTTCGATGCGATTCGCGCGATGCCCGACGCGCGCTGTGATGAAGTTGTGCGATGGGCAAAAGTTTGTCGTGGATGAAGCGAGAAGGTCGGGGGAAGCCTGAAAGATTCTGGACTTGAGGCGGCTGGCGGACGAGCGATGGCGCTAAGCCATTTTAGGCTGTTTGAGCTTTGTCGGTGTTGCCTGAGGCTTGGGAGAGGCTAAGTACCGGTACTTTGGTGCATGCTCTTTCATGCTGACTAAATTGCGGTGGAGACAGCTGCAACGCGTTTTAATGAGCAAGTCGCGCTGATTTTTTCGGTTCATCAGAGGTCGCACCCGCCTGCCAAGTAGCTCTACTTTTGATGTTCCATAATCACCCTCCTCTGACGTTGCACCGGTGACTCAGCTCCGGCTCAATACCTTCCAATCAATTCATGCGTGTTCAGCAACGTCGCGTAGCCATAGGCAGCAGATGTTCAAGATTCGATTGCGCCGCAAAGCGACGTTTTTTTGAGGTCAAATTCACGTCAAGACCGGCAATGCCTCGCTCTCATCAAGTCGGTGACTTTTGCGCCATGCAGCTCTAGCTTTATCGCAATGCGACAAAGGCCACCCTGGCTCTTTGTCGCGTCCAACTCTCCCTGCCCCAGATCCTTTGTCCAACACTGTCGCCGCATTCAGCGCTTTCGGCTTCTAGAGGCCTTGGTTGCTGTCTTCTTCACAGGTACCTTTTCATCCAAATCGCTCTGACCCTCTCCAGGACTCCTACGTCTCATGGTGCCGGTCGACACGGCGATAAATTCATCCTCGCTGTCGCTTTCGCCCAGGTTGAACAGGATGGGCATGCGAAAGCTCTCTCCTTCGTCCAGGGCCTTGGATCGATCCAATGTCAAGACGTCAACCTCCTCGTCCTCAGCATCGAGCCGCCGTCGATGGATTTCCTCTTGTGCATAAATATCGAACTCGTCCTCCCGCTCGATGTACTCGACATTTTCTTCCACCTCTGCAAAGTCCGGCGCCAGCGCAGACCACTTCTGTGGACTGATTACAGACCATATATATATCCGGCCCGTTTCCAAGCCGCATGCGGCCAAGAGAGCGCGAGCCGGGTGCCACTCGATAACGCCCTGTTCTTCTTTGGGGTCCTTCAGCATACACACCAGACTGCCGTGATTGCGTTCCCAGACGTAGAGCTCGTGGTTGTTATACGTCGAGGCTGCCACGTATTCTCCGGTTGCACTGAAAGTGACGTGGTTCCATGACAACTTGTTGACGACGTCTTGAAATTTGTGTTCCAGGGGGATCTGTAATGTATCAAGATCCAGGTTTTCGACCGACAGATTAGGGACTCGAAATGTCCGGATAATGCGATCTTGCGAGTTGACCAGCAGCTCGCGGCCCGATCCTGTCATCCGCATCGTAGTAATAGCTCCTGAGCATATCTTTGCGGAGAATATAATCTCGTAGGACTTGGCGTCAATGATGTTGAGTTTTCCTTTGTTCGTTCCGGCGAGGATATGGTCTCCAGTAATGCTCCAGATGGCACATGTGGTCATTTGCTTGGCATCCTCCTTTGCTTGCTTCTCTCTGAGAGCTGCGTCGGCATCGGTATTCGATCGCTTCGGGGCAGAAGGGAGGATATGTTTGATGTCGACGGGCTCGGAAACATCGACAAGGACGGGCTGCTCCTCAAAGAGCGCTGCGACAAATTGCAAGCTGTCGCATGTCAGCGATCGCACGTACATCGATTCAACGCGCACTTACTGATTCCATGGATGAAGCTCCGCCATGTACGCGGGCGCGCGGAAACGAACCTCGCGCAGTCGCTTGCCATCCTGAAGATCCCAAAGGATTGCCTTCCATCCTTGACAGGTTGTGAGGAGGTACTGGCCACACCTTGACCAACTAAGAAACGTGATGCTCTTGTTATGACCTCTCAGCTTCCTCGCGACACCCATAGTTTCGAGGTCCCAGACTACCACGGTGCCATCGACTCTACCGGAGGCAAGGTAATCGCCCTTGCGGTTGAAGCGCAGAGTAGTCGCATGTCCAGAGCGGATTGTATTGGTGATGTTTTCGGGGTAATCTTGAAGAAGATAGTCGTCAGATAGCAGGAGATTCATGATGAGGCGACGCCGGGCCTGGACGTCAAAGGATAGCTGTTGAATTAAGCTTGTCGCGTTCCATGGAGGGGGAGGTTAAGTTGCGAGCATCTCCAAAAATCGGCTTCAGCCGCGTTGGAGGTAGGTCCAGATCTGCAAGGCTACGGCTGCCCCAGAGCCCACTCTTGGCCCAACACGCCCTGGTGTGCAGGCAACAACGGACTCTGTACCTTCTCCACACGGCCTGAGCTGTCCTAACAATTCTCACAAAGCCCCTCTGATTCACAAACACCAGACACCATCAAGTGTGAGACTCTCCGCCAACACTCGTTTACCTGCGCTGGACTCTAGCCCAGAGACTCGCAAAGATGGCAAACTCCAAGTGAGTTTTGAATCCGTATACTTTTCCAACTGTTTCCTGTACCTAATGCATTACAAGATTCGAGTACGTCCGTACTTTTGAGACGACGGATGCTCTACTGCCCAACACATGGATCGTGGTTCGAGTAGACGGGAGAGGGTTCACAAAGTATACTCCGCATGACTCTCAATACCTAGCACATTGCTCATGATAAAAAGGATGTGTGCCAAGTATGGTTTTGAAAAGCCAAATGACCGAAGAGCATTGGATCTTATGAACACGGCAGCCAAGGCGGTTGTGACTGACCTGCCCGAAATCACCATCGCATACGGCGTCAGTGACGAATACAGGTTCATTCTCGCAGGCTCTCTTATTCTTTCCCTGCTGACAATTTTGGCAGCTTTGTTTTCCACAAGGCATGCACTCTATTTGAGAGACGAGCCAGGTACATGGTTTGCCAACACTTACAGACCTAGCTGACATCCATCTCAGCAAACTTGTCAGCACAGTTGTCTCTACCTTCACGGCCAACTATGTCTTTTCTTGGTCGACTCATTTCCCAGATACCCCTCTATCTTACCCGCTTCCAACCTTTGATGGCCGAGCCGTTTGTTACCCCAGTGTTCAGAATCTCCGGGATTATATGAGCTGGCGACAAGTAGACTGTGAGTGCTCAGCTACCATTGCATGATCAATATATCTCTAACGAAGTAGGCCACATCAATAACCTGTACAACACAACATTCTGGTCTCTAATTCAACTTGGAGGCTTGGACAACAAGGAAGCCGAAAGGACTCTTGCTGTAAGCAGATTGCTCCTGGATGATGGGCGCGCTAACACCCTCCGAAGGGCACACTGGCGGCCGACAAGAATGAGATCCTCTTCTCACGGTTCTCAATCAACTACAACAATGAGCCCGAAATTTTCAAGAAGGGCAGCGTCATCTTCCGTGATGTTAGTTTAGAAAGTACGTCCCAGTGACAATGCTAACATCTTTCTATAGTACGAGCTGGTCGATCCCAACTCGCACAACATCACGCAAACCATCGACGCTCAGGCAGAGCCGGTTCAACAGTCCAAGTCCCAAAAGGAAAAGGACAAGAAGAGCCGGGCCAAGGCGCGTGTCGTCGTGGAGCACCTCGACATCATCAAGGACGACTTTTGGGATCGAAGACCATGGCTCCTTTCTAACAAGCCAGGCAAGATTCCAAAGGAGACGTAAAATATACATCTATAGGGGGTATCATCCAAAAAAAAAAATAACCTTTGATCGACCTAAACTCCGCAAAGATGCTTTCGCTGTGTATATGTTGCCAAACTCCAAATCTCCATGTGCCCTTTTATTTCGCTGCCTCCTTCGCTCTTTGTCTCCTCTTTTCCTCTTTCCTAGCTCGCCGTTGCCGCTTCTCTTCGTCTGCGTCGCTCGAGTCTGCCGATGACTTGGATGACCGTGATGACTTTTTCGACTTGGATTTGCGCTCTCGGCGCGCGGCCTTCTTCAGGGCACGCTCCTCCTTGCGCTTTCTCTTGGCTTCTTTTCGCGCCCTTCTCTCTTCCTTGGTTTCTTTTCGAGGCTTGTCGCCATTGGCCTTCACGGTGTCTTGTTGGTCGCTAGTATCGTCCGAGGAGGAATCTGTGCTCGCGTCCTTGATCTCGAGCTTGTCTAAGGTGCCCTCGAGAAATCCTCCTCGTACAAAGGACGAGTAGACCGAGTATTTACCAAGGTTCTTGTCGATAACATTGAGCTTGCCCGTCGTGATTGTCTGAACAACCTTTCCCTTCTTTGAGGTGTCGAGGCCCTTAAGTTGCTCGTCGAATGCGTTCATCCACCATTGATCGCTTGTAAAGTGTTGCTTTTGACCCAATCCTTGCGTGTTGTCTTTGCGATTGAGTAGTAGGGGTTTCGCGAGTCCGATCGAGTCGTCGGTTTTATGGAGGGAGTGGCCTGTTCCTCGCCATCCCTGGGAGGAGAGGAGCGCGTGAGCGTTCATCGTGATGACTTCGATGTGACTGAGGCTTTGCGACGAGTTTTGAGGTGGTGTCGGCCTCGGCTTTCGTAGAGAATGGACTGAACAGAAGCTGGATGGTCAAGGAAACTCATCTTTCGAGGGTCCAGACTAGGAATTTTTTTAGCGGGGCTGGGATCTTATCGCGCATGTTGGCTTATCGGCTCGTCTCACGATGGATTACCCTGGAGCTTCCGTGGGTCAAGAGAAACAAGAACCAAACATTAGCTTATCCTCCCCTCAGGGCAAGTAAAACGGTGCAATAAGGATGGGATGAGAATAAATAAAAGTAATCTAAAGTCCTGTTCCATCAGGCCATTGTTCTCTATTCTTTAGAGAGTCCTATTCATGAATTTTAAGTAGAGTTATATAATTCTTCATAACCCGCGTGCCGCCCTCCATGGGTGTTAATGACACCAGGGAAACCTAACGTCAACGCGCCTGGCTTCATTTATTGTGGCTTCACCTGGAATGTGTAGCTTTCCGCTTCGAGCCTTGAGGCGTCCAACTAGACGGTATCTCTTCAATATTAAACTCCAGCCGAACCCCTGAGAAATGCTTTTGATATCATCTCAGCCAGGCACGGCAGCTTGCGCACGATGACGTTGGATCGACAGAGCCCCAGTAGGACTCGATCGAGGACCAACAGCTCGTATAAGACACGTAAAGAGAACTCGATCGAGACTTGACCCAAATCACAAACCTCGGCCACAACTGGATATCCTGGCTAACGTCTCTGGACCTGAAGACGCTGTTCTTGTTCCTCTGTCTCGTCCACCGCTGACATATCTTGATACATCGCACGTGACAAGGGACAGGCATCTCCCTCCAACCCCTCCAACACCGTCCAACCAACGAAGAAGAAGGCCAAGAACATCACAGCATCATCTTCCATATCCCCCATCGCCAGACAATTCAGCTCGAGGCCCCTGCGTTTCAGGGGACAGTCGACGCCGCTAGGCAGAGAGTGAGGGATCATACACCCTGCACGTCCACGGACCAATAGCGACAGCTTGGAGGGAATGTCACCACTCGATCTCGCAACGTAATTCTTGTTCATTGCGAAGCCAGCTGTCTTGTTCGACATCAATCTCCTAGGCCCTCCCACTGATATTGTGACTTTACTTCAACACCATCTCCACCGTTCCCGGGGAACGAGCCGATATCACGATGGCCCCAACATGCTCGGACCCACGACAGATCGTCATCAGCCTCAACCCCGCACGACGCCAAGCTCTCTGGAAGCTCGTCAATGAAATCACCGATTTCATGAGCTCTCAGCTCGACGTTGCTGATGATGAGCTGGGCCCTGTTCTGTCCACACCTCGTGATGAGAGTGGACCTTCGACACCCAGGGACGAAGATCCCGAGACCCGTGTCCAGCAGCCAAACAGATCAACTCAGTCCCTACGCATCCAAAGAGCCGCACTGAAGCACCTGGCAGAATGGAAACGGGAGTTTATGCCCAAGCTCGAAGAGATTATCCGTGTCAAGGATGACCAGAAGATCCAGGAAGAGAGACGCAAGCACCAGCAGGCACTGGAGCAAAAGAAGCTCGACACACCTGAAGAAGGCGAGAATCTCATCAGTTTCGGAGAGACCAAGATCGATAAGCTGGAGGATGTCACCTCACTCCAGGCCTTGTACCACCCCATCCCAACGAGACTGACAACTATCCCATCGGAGGATAGGAAGCAAGCTCTTTCATGCATCTTGCTTCTCATCCTGTCTACGGGCAAGTATTCGGCTCACACACGAGCTCTGGCACTATATCTTGCCTCCTCACTGGAGCTCTCACAGTCCTTTATCATCAATGAAGAAATTGAGATCGCCAAGGCCCTTCTCGAATCCTCCAAGAATGGGGACAAGCAGAAAGAGGTCATGTCTGCCGAGGCTGAAGCAGCCAAGCGCAGACAGGACAACAAATTTAACAGATTCTGGAAGGTTGGCCTCGCTTCCGTGGCTGGTGCGGCAGTTATCGGTGTCACTGGAGGCCTGGCTGCCCCTCTGGTTGCCGGCGCTGTCGGCAGTATCATGGGCGGCGTAGGCTTGGGAGGTGTTGCCAGCTTCCTTGGCATATTTTGGATGAACGGTGCCCTTGTTGGAGCACTATTTGGCGCATATGGAGCCAAGATGACGGTATGTCCCCAGGTATTTTCCCTCGATAGCTACTAAGACCATGTATTAGGGTGAGATGATGGACAAGTACGCCAAGGAAGTCGAAGATTTCAAATTCATCCCTCTTAAGGAAGAATGGGGTGAAGTCTTCAACGCTGAAGACCCACAAGGCGAGCAAGACCGTCGTCTTCGTGTCACTATTGGAATCAACGGCTGGCTTCACTCCGAGCAAGATGTCACCAAGCCATGGCGCGTCATGAGTGACGACAGCGAAGTGTTTGCCCTCCGCTATGAGATGAAGACTCTCATTGCCCTCGGACATGCACTGCGTACCTTGGTCGAATCTTTTGCTTGGAAGAAGCTCAAGCTCGAGATCTTGAAGCGAACCGTCCTCGCAACTCTTCTTGCCGCCCTCTGGCCTATCCAGTTGCTCGCTGCCGCCTCCAACGTTGACAACCCCTTTAACCACGCCTACAACCGGTCTCGCAAGGCTGGCCAGCTCCTCGCGGATGCCCTAATCAACAAGGTTCAAGGCGAGCGGCCTGTAACACTGGTAGGCTACTCTCTGGGTGCTACAGCTATCCATGCTTGCTTGCAGTCCCTTGCCGAGCGCCACGCCTTTGGACTTGTCGACACCGTTGTCCTAATTGGAGCACCCGCGCCTTCAGCACCCGGTCATTGGCGTACGCTTCGCACTGTCGTCTCTGGAAAGATCTTCAACGTGTTCTCTGAAAACGATCTTATCCTCGGCTTCGTCTACCGCGCGCACAGTCTCTCTATGGGAGTTGCCGGCTTGCAAACGATCCCAGACGTCGAAGGAATCGAGAATCTTGACTTGAGCGAGTCCGTCAGCGGTCATCTACGCTATCCAGACCTCACTGGCGAGATTCTTCGAAAGTGTGGATTCGTCGGCGTCAAGGCGGCAGCGGAGATTGAGAAAGATGACCTTATCAAGATGAAAGAACACCAGACCGAGGGTGACTTGCTCAACTTTGATGGAGCGCCGGAACATGATGAACGGAAGAATTCTCAGTCGCCTCGCCAGGAAGAGATTGCGAGTGATCTCCGTGGGCTTAACATCTCCCCGCCCGGCCTTGTGTCTCCCTCACAGCCTCCAGTCCAGGACAAGCAGGTTGAGAACCCTCCTCTTCCTCGGCGTCCAACCAATCATGGCGATGAGGAGCCCGCGCCGAAGCTCCCTCGACGTCCTACAGCCAAGGAAGAAGAACCAAAGCAAGAGACAGCACCCAGTCTGCCTCGTCGCCCAACCGAGACTGAAAAGGAAGCTAATCCTCCCCTGCCAAGACGCCCGACAGAACCTACTGGTCACGAGGATCTATCATCGTGGGCATGGAAGCAAGACCGGCCCTGGACACCAGAGTCAAACAAGACCGACGACGAAGAGTTCGGGGGCATTGTCATGGTTAACTACGATACCGATGGGAGTTCGAAATAAGCAGTCAGATGATAGTGAACTGACAGAGTTAGACCAAATGGATGGATGGACGAATACGAATAGGGGTAGGGCATCGAGGAATCTCTTAGTTTTAGTGTAGGAAGCATAAACTCATACCTTTTTAACGTCTTCCATATCTTCCCTATTCTACTGAACCGTGAGTCCGTGAATCACTCACTCATACACCATAGCATTCTAAAAACCCTTCCCATGGTTTCTTCCCCTCAACATCCATCTCCAGCTTGAAGGAAGAGGGGAAGGTTAGGAAGAACAAACGGCCGGCGGAGGCTGTGAATCACACACCCAAACGTGAGGCTGTGAATCACGCTCTCAAACGAACCACCAATATATAAACTCGCTCCTCAACCTCTTCCTTCATCTCAACAACTTTTCCTCCTTCACAACCTCTTCCTCCTGAAGAGCTCCGCCAGGTATTACATTCCAATCGTTCCATCACTCTTCTTTCGCATCATGACTAATTATTAGAAGCATCCATCATCTCTCTTTGGAGCCCTTTGATCTGAGGCTATCGCCATGGTCAAAACAGAGGAAGAGGGGTCGACGAACCTCGGAAAGGTCGACCCTTCTCTGGCACTCCTGGATCTAATGAGACAGTACACGAATCAAGGAGCGAAACGACCTGCTGACTCAACCCCGACCACGAGCGCCCCCCCAGCGAAGCAAGCCAACACAGACACTGAGTTGAGTATGACTATCCGGGTTTCAGGGTTTCCCGGCGCCGTGCGCGGCCAGCTGAGTGAGGAATTTGAGAAGCAGTTGCCCGACATCTGCAAGGAACTCAGCAAGCAGTTGCTCGACCTCCTCCGCGACCACTTGCCCGGGATCCCGAGCGACCAGGCGCCCAAGAATGAGGGACTTCAGAAACTTGAAGAGGAAATCCGCCAACTGAGAGAGGAAAACCGTCGATTGAGAGAGGACAGGGAGAAGGACAAGGCTGCTCTCAAGGAACTTGACGGCAGGTTTGAAGAATTTAGAAAGCCGGCAAACAGAGCCCTTCGCTCTCTGATTTGGAGGACTCCCAAGACGGAAAAGCGTCTTGACGCCTTGGAATCGGCCAAGACGACCAAGGCAGCTGCCAGCGAAGAGGGCTGATACCCAAGCGAGCTACCATGGAGAAAAGGAACGGTGGACACTGCGACGGGCTACTCTTGGGGGGATGGTAAAGGGTTGGCGGAACCAGGCGTTACAGTTACTGAGGACAATGAGTTGAGGATCAAGGGTCATGGAGAACAATACTTGCTTTATTCTGGAACGAGGATCATTTAAATGTATCGTCCCTATCCTTCATATCGTGGTGCCCTGTCTATGGTCGCAAGACTCTCAGTGGTCGCAAGACTTCTAGTAATGTTCTTAGCTAAATCATTCGCAACCTGGTGCATAAGGAAATAAGCAAGAAGTTGCCCGACCTCCTACCCAAGGTCCTGTCCGACCTCTTATATAAGGCCTTGGGCGACCAGGCGCCCAAGAGTAAGGGACTTGAGAACATTGAAGAGGAAATCCGCCAATTGAGAGAGGAAAGGGAAAAGGATAAGGCTGCTTGCTCATAACGAACTTGCCGGCAAGTTTGAAGAACTCAGAGAGCCGGGCAACAGATGCTTTTGCGCCCTGATGAGGAGGACTACCGAGGTGGAAGCGCGTCTTGGAAGAGTTCGGGGGCATCGTCATGGTTAACTACGATACTGATAGGAGTTCAAAATAAGCAGTTAGATGATGATGAGCTGATAGAGATAGATTAACTAATAGGAAAAATACGAATAGGGGTAGGGACCTAGGCACGGAGGAATCCTTTGGTTTCAGCATGGGAAGCATATAACGCCCTCTTTTCGATATCGTAATCTTTCTCGTTCTTAGGTACTCTAGGCGTGAGGCTATAAGTCAATCACTAGCACATACTATGTAAAACTCCATTCTACAACTTCTCCATCCTAATAACTTCTTTATTTCCATGCCTTTATAACCATCAAGCATGAATTGCTCACACATGTACGCGAGTAATAAAGCCATATGAGCCCCCCTTGAATTACTAAAATACTAAACTCTAGTCTGCACAATAAGAAGCCTACAACTTCTCTATCCCAGTAACCTACCTATTCATCTTGAACCTAAGTAAGCCTTTCATTTTAACAACTTCTTCCTGATAACTTCTTGGTTTCAAAAAGCACCAACCTCCCCTTTCCGTCATCTTCAATATCTATCCCATTCCACTCCAAACCGTGAGGCTCTGAATCACTCACGCACCAACGCTATCATTATAAAATCCCGTCTTTGCAACTTCTTTTCTTCTTCCTCTTTCATCTTCAACCTCCTCCAAAAAGAGGAAGAACAGGAAGAACAGACGATGAATCACAGACACACAAAGACCACCAATATAAAAATTCGTTCTTCAACCTCTTCATCTCGACAACTTCTTCCCCCTTCAAACCCTCGAGAGCTCCATCAGGTATGGTATTCCAACCATTTCATCCCATCCCATATCTCTCAAGTATCATTATTTTTGCGCCTCAACTCGCAATTCTAACTCGTTCTAGACTGCACCTTGAAGCTATTCCGGCTGCTCCATCGCCCGGCGATATCGACCTCCTTTACCTTGACACCTCTCTCACCATGGCCAATCCTAAGGAAGAGGGGTCGACAGATCCATACAAGATCACACTCTCCCACTTCGGCGATGCCATGAAGAACAGCCCGAGCCGCCGAAAGCCCGTCCAGCGCGTTCTCGACCTTTATGACAAGATCCGCAGAGGAGGCAACATGAACCAAGAGGTCCAGGAAAAGTTCTTCAACGACATTTCCGATATCAAGTGGGCGACCAGTCTGAAGACCGCGGTCAGCACTCATGGCAGCTATAAGGCGCTGAAGGGGAATGGTGGTCGCCATGAGAACAGA
Organism: Fusarium vanettenii 77-13-4; assembly: GCF_000151355.1. Lineage (NCBI taxonomy): Eukaryota > Fungi > Ascomycota > Sordariomycetes > Hypocreales > Nectriaceae > Fusarium > Fusarium vanettenii. Next base: position 3,040,594 of record NW_003315881.1, read on the forward strand.
CGCTTCAGCAACTGGGTGATTGTGAGCGCCTGCTGGCCCGATGCCGACAAACTCCCCGACATCAGAGCAAACATGGCCAAGTACTGGGGTCTCAAGATCTTTCCAGACGGCGAATTCCCCAAGGTCGCAGTCGACAAACAATTGACGTTGTATCTGGGAAAGCTTGAGAAGAAGCACCCATCAAAGTCCAAGTCACGAACGATCGGGTCGGCCACTGATCCAAAGGGCAAAGGACCTCAGACACCCAACCAGGGAGGTGACCACGGATCTATTGATGGCGACTCCAGCGGCGGCGAATCCGAGGACGAGGCCATCATTGATGAAGAGTCAACGACGGCGGCCCAGAAGGCGCGCGACAAGAGCTTGAAGGAAGAGGCACAAAAAGAAAGGAACAGCAACCCCGACCAGGTCGAAAAAGCAAGTGGTTCGAGTGGTCTAGCGACCATGGAGAAGATAGAGAAGGCAAGGGCCAACGTATCAAAGGCCTACGCGAACCGAGGAGCGAAGCGACCTGCTGACCCGACCCCAGCCACGGATTCTCCTCCAGCGAAGCGTGCTAGCACACATAGTGCATTGGACCGTCAGGCTATAGCTCTGGCCGACCTCCTGCGCGACCTCCCATCCAACAGTGAGAGGCTTCAGAAGCTTGAAGAGGAGAACGACCAACTCAGAGAGGAGAACCGGCAACTCAAAGAGAGGATAGACAAGGCCGAGGCCGCTCACGAAAAGGAGACCATGGATACGTTGTTGGTCCTGCTTGATGTGGCTCAAAGAAAGGTAGCCTCCGAGGCGACCAAGGCGACCTAGACGGCTGCAAGCAAGGTGCTCAAGTAAGCTGAGGCTTTGGTGAGTGGTCGGGGAGAAAGAAAATGGAGGGTGGACGCCGTGGCGGGATACTCCTAACAGGAGGAATAATAAAAGCTTGGGTTGACGGGAAGCTGGGCATCATGATGGCTAAGGACAATGAAATGAGGGAGGATTAAGGGTCACGGACACGAATATTTGCTTTAGATTGAAATGTATACTTGCTTTATCTTGGGACAACTATTATTCAAATTTATTATTCCTATCTTATCATATCGTAGTGCCCGGCGTGTAGTCGCAAGACTTCGAGTGCTGTTCGTGGCCAAATCGACGTAAGAACCTGTGTTGCGAATTAAACGACAACGATCTTACCACTCTGTTCACGACACATTACAACGCTCAAGGAATAGACAAATGAACACAAAGAAGTAGAGTTTCTTAGAGATTGCTCAGGATGAATAGATATATGAATAAATACAGGACCCCAGGCAACTTAACAGAGCCTGGTCCGTTTCCTAGTCTTCTTCCTCTCCCCTCTCCTGTAGCTGTCAAGATTCGCATGGCTTTTTTTCTTCTTCCATCTTCTAGTGGTATCATGTGTCAAAGGAGAACAAGGAAACAAGGGAGACCCAAGAAACATAAAAACAGATTAGCGACGGCTGGTATTAGGCGTGTGCAGGGCGTGCGAAATGTGTCTCGTAGATGTGCCACGTAGCAATGAAAGCTCAGTTCAGATGGTGGCGGACGGTTTCAGAAGGTCCATGATAGGAAATTGTGCTTTACCAAGTCCTAGCACAAAGGGTCAAGTAGTTGGTGTATCGTTGCGACATGGTGTTGTTCAGCGGCGGACCGGAGTCGCCTGAGGGCCGGCGGTGCCCTCCATGTTGCCGGTCAGTTCGGCGACGCGAGCCTTGATTCGGGCAACGCGTGATTCAATAGCTAAGGTCTCGTTAGTTTTGTCAACTTCAGGCACACCAACTTGTCTCAACTTACTCTCTTCTCCACTTGTATCATCATCGCCATCAGTTGTCCTGTGAGCAGGACGGGGCGCCTCGTCGGGTTGACGAGCGGCTCTATCAGCAGCGTTCTTGCGGATCTGAGCCCATCGATCTTGGACTCCAGGGCCGGCGGTGTTGCTCAGCTTCTCCTCAGGCTGCGCCGCTGAACCGAGCTGGGGAGAGTGACGGGAGTCCCGAGCGATAGGTGGAGGCGTAGCGTCGTCCTCGTCGTCACTGTCAGGGGCAAAGGCAGGCTGGTCTGCGAGGGGGCCCTGGTTGAACCGAGCATTCTGCACCTCCACAGGGGTCGAGTTGTTGGTGCTGGCAGGGAGCTGAGCCTCCTCCACTGTTGGCTCAACGACCTCGTGGTTCTTCTGGGGGGTATCAACACGCTTCACAGGCTCTTCCATGGGCGTAACAAAGTCGGCGGGTGTGGGAGTTGGCAGCTCAGAGTCATCGCCATGTACAGGGGCGGGTTGGGGAACGGGGGCTTGGACAGCCGCGGGCTCTGGAGTCTCAACACGAGCCGGAGTTGGTTGAGCGTGAGGCTCAGGAGTGGGCTGATCCCGTTGAAGGAGCGCATTCACGTTGGCGCCGGCATTCTCTGGAAGCTTGGAGCTTCGGTTCTTGCGGAACAGCTTACGGAAACCGCGGTTCTCCTTGTTCTCCTTTTGCAGCTTCTTCTTCTTGCTCTCGGGGCTTGATGGCGTAGGGGACACCATATTCTCACGAGAGAAGTCTTGAGGCAGCTCGTTCTTGGGGGGAGGGGCGGGGACAACCGCTGGCTCTGGATCCGGGAGTTGTGTGATAGGCTCCTGGACCTGCTCCTGAACTGGCTCCGGAGCTGGTACAGGCGCAGGCCCAACTTCGGCGGGCTTATCGGGGACGGGAAGAGGCTTCCTTACGGTTTCCCTGGGGGCTGGCGCGAATGTCGGAGAGGCAACAGGCGTTGGCACGTCCTTAACGGGCACCTGAGGAGGCTGCTCTTGAGCATGCGAGCCACCGTTAGTCTCGGCGTCCCCGTTAACTCCCTCGGAGGGAATAGGTGATACGGCCAAGCCGCGACCCGCGTTGCTGTTGGCCATATACACGTCCTTGATCGTTCCCTTGTCGTACTTGGAAACCCACTTCAGTGCTGACGAAGCCTCGCCGATGATGGTGGGCTGCAAGGTGAGAACACTGTTAGTCTTCTCCGCCATGAGCTCTGCATCAGTTCGGCCACGGCGCTGGTACTGCTGCTGGGCAGCCAGCTTCTTCTCCTGAAGTTCGGCTGCTCGAAGCTGTGCAGCCTTGGCCTGGATCCTAGCATGAGTGTCGGGGCCAATGCTGGCCTTGCTGGCGCTGTTTTGGCCAACATTGTTTTCGAGGGCTTGTTTGCTAGTAGACTTCCGTCGACTAAGTCCCTTTCCACGTCGAGTCCAGCTGAAGAATCCCTTCTTTTCTGCGATATAGGCACCCTCCTGCGGCTCTGGCGCCGCGCCAGCCACCATCTCCTCCATCACCAGCCAGCGGCCACCGGTGATCTTAGTCTCGACAATTGCGCATCGTCCGAATGCAGACTTTCGCTCGGCAGTCTCCTCAGGGGCAAGACTAGTCATCCAAACCCACCAGAATGCATCGTCCAAGGAAAAGGTGGTGATGCTAGCAAGTTCACCAGGTTCAAGGGAGCGGTCGTGCTCAAGTCTTGGTCGATGTGACTGCGAGCTTCGTTGTCTCACCGTTTCAAGAGGTGGCAGGACCTTGTCAGGAGGGAGAAGAAGGTTTGATCGAGCGGCCTGGTTTTCGTCGACAAATCCGGAGGACAAGAAGTCGGCCCATGAGGGAGTTGTTGGTCTTCCGAGGTTATTACCAGATGCAGGTGTCCTGCGAAGGCCAGGCGGTGGTTGTTTCTGGGCCAAGGCGCTTTCGTCGTCATCGTCTTCCTCCTCGAGGGTACTAGAGAAACCGATATCTTCGAATCGCGACCAAGATGCATCGCGCAGACTGGTCGAGTGCTTTGAGCTCGAGACTTGCGACTGGTTGGCGCCAGCAACGGCCTTCAGGACTCGACGGCACTCATCTGTCAAGGCTTTAACGGGGTCCTCGTACTCGGAAAATTCCTGCAATGCGCGGTCCTCGTCGCGGTACTGGAAGTGGTTGGCCCTTCGCAAAAGGGCAAAGGGAGTCGGAGACACAGTATCGACGATCATGACAACCTTGTTGGTGGTGGAGCTCATAAGGGCTGGTCGCTGGGGAGGATATTCGGTTTCCTGGAGCAGTTTCTGGAGAGACATGGGGAGCATGGTGATACCAGTGACGTTCTGTTCAGGCGAGAGAGATCGGAGGAAAGCGAAGAACATGTGGCTCGTCGCATCGGCAGCACTGGTTTCAAGTAAGCAATCACGATAAACAGCGGTCGTTCAAGGCAACTTACCGAAGCCACGCCTCATATCCTCCCTCGAAGCCCTTGGTTGTATCCTTGTGCTCAAAGGCCCACCATGCAGCCATCCGCGACAGCTTTCGACCACCAAGACCATTGGACTTTCCGTGGGCAGCAATTGCTGCCATGAGGTCGAAGAAGTCAAAGATGATGCGCTGACGGGCGCCATTCTCAACGCTAATCGGGATGAATGTCTTGAAAGAGTCTCGGGCCAGGTTTGAGTCTAGATAAGGGTCAGGTTTGCCGTTTGAAGAGGTCGTTAACGTCATGCCATGCGAAAGCACATACCAATTTCTCCCACCTTGAACAGCTCATACGCATCCCAGCCAACAATGCCCCCCTGAATTCGACTCCAGCACCACTTTGCGACACCAGAAACCACCTGGGAATGTTAGTTGGCGCGCTTCTTGATGCCGTAACCCACGTACCATTGGTTCCGTCATGCGCAACTCCTGGAGCAATTGTTCACCGCGTAGATTCGCATGAGACTCGAAAAAGTGACGGACAAAGGAGCGCACGGCGCTAGGATCGGAGGTCGGTCGGAATGGAAGAAGGAGAAAGGGGTGGTCGAGAGCTGGAGCACAGCATAACGATTAGCATGTCGTGTACATGGAGGGGCATGATGGGGACGAGAGTCGCAGTATGCGTATCCCATGTGACAAAAGTAACATACCTCGCGCCTTGAGCTCTTGAGTACAACATCGAATCAGCTCGTGAACCTCCTCGGGCTCGACAGAGGTGCGCGCGTAGGCATCGGTCCATTGTGGTTTGGCCGGCAGCGACGAGGCAAGATCGTTGGCGGCTTTCTTCTTGGACTTGGAGTCCTTTCCCTTGAGGCGAGCGAAGAGGCCAGCCATGACGGGCAACGGCTTAACAGCAGTTGCGAGAGAAGATAGTCAGGCGCGGTGGCGAGGAGATTCCATGCGACAAGAGAATAGGAATGGATGCAAAAGCGACGTCAAGCCGGGACGTGAATAAAGGGGCGGTGATGCTCTGCTGGGGTGTACCGATGCCAGGTACTGTAGGTAGGAGCTATTCGGTGATAATTTCCCGGTTGAGGACGGGAAAAGCAAGGCCCCGGTTGCGAAATATGGCCAGGGTATGTCGGCAGTTGGGTCGATTTAACAGTAGCTTCTGCTGCACTGGCGATGATCGTGATATGAAATGGTGAAGCTGAACGAGAAGGTGGGAGAAGCCTGCGCGCAAGAGAGACGTGTAAGTCAGGGAAGGTGGGCTCAGGGACGGTTTCTACGCGGGCGTGAGCGGCATATGATGGGCGTACAAATAAAATTAGGGGACCCTTTTCCCCTCTGGCGGATGTTGGAGGTTGATACAAGGCCAGTTAGATTGGCTGCTGCTGGGTATCGAAACGAAACGACGTGCTCAACGGGGGTGAAGGAGAAGAAGAAAAAAAAGGAGGGGCACGAGGCCGGGGATAGAGAAGGATTATGGGAAGAATGGAAAGTGAATCGAAAGAGAGGAAGAGAAGAAAATTCTGAGTCCAACCAGAAGCAAGATGAGACGAGAAGAGAGAGAGAGAGAGAGGGTGACAATGGGATTGGGGACGGGACGGGATTGTGGACAACGGGGTGAGGTAGGTGCAGCGCACCTTGTGCTGGGCTGGGCTGGAGCGCGCTTCAGGGGCGACGACGGGGATGCGCGACCAGGTTTATCATGGATGGATGAGTACGGTACGTACAGAAGAGAACAGCACTAAGATTGGGATTTGGGCTCTTGAGCTGGGATGACAGGACGTAGAGCATGAAGAAGTCGACAAGGGTGGGTAGGGGCCCTTTGGGATGGAGGGAGGGGTGTGTGCTTGCGAGTGATGAGTGTGTTGTGTTGCGTTGTGTTTGTGATTGAATAACCTAGAGGTGATTGTGGTGTATTGTATAGATTCAATTCTGCTCTGCTATTCATGATTGAGCTGCAGCATGATATTAGAGCGCAGCTGGCATCATGCCCTGTATGATATCACAAATCTATACTCGCGTCTGATCGGATATTGGCGCTGGGCCACTGTAACCGTGAGGCTGAGAATTACCAACGTACACAGGTACAGGCACAGGTACAGGTTTCGTCAACCAACACAACACAACGCCTTCCGGATGGTTGACAAGCCGCGCCCGAGTACAGCTCACCCCACGAGCCCGCAAGCCAAGGGACTCCAAGGAACAGACTAGCAGGACAGGGTGTGAGGGGCTCGGGAAGCAGATTCGGGGCATTCCATTCCAGGGGACAAGGTGAAAGAAGGAAGTCCAGCGATGGGCGGCAGCAAAAAAGAGTTGGGCAGTGTGCTACTCGCGATGTGAGAGGCCAAGACAAGAGGTAACCGTAACCGTTGGACCAGAGTTGACCAACGCGATTGGATAGGTTGGGCCGCTGCCAGAGGTCAAGGCTTTTTCATCAGAGGAGTGGACCGCCACGTTCCTGGATGCCCTGAAATTTTAATTACGTTGGGCGGGCGGGTGGCCAGGTAATTAATTAATTGGACGTCCATGGGGGAGAGAGAGAGCGAGGGGCTTCATGTCTTTGATCATGCCGGTCGTCATGCCCTGGCTCTATCAGACAATGACGGCGATGGCTGAAGCCGAAAGAAAATAGGAGGAGAGCGGGCAGAGAACGACGTCAATAGGCTTCACCACCATGATCAGAAACTTGGGATGATGGACCAGGGGTCTCGCTCCTCCATCTCATCCATGGCCCGGCATCGGTCTTGACAAGCCTGTCACCTTGGCGCCTTGGTTGGACGCCGTCGCCGTAGCCAAATTGGTGCTGTAGCTCTACTCTTAGCTTGCGCGAGCTGAGCGACAAGCGAGACGACGCGCTGAGCCTCTCACGTCTTTTCTTTTCGCGACTGATCCAATCTCTAGATGCGATCATTTCGGGTGGCTCGACGCCATCGTTTCGCAATTGCCCTCTCCCAAAGAGTTCATCAGTCACCCGATGAGGCGCCCCTCCTCGCCCTCTCAAACTTCCCGAGCCGCTCACACACACACACACGGGGCGGGAGAAACGACGCCGTTGCGTCCCGTCTGGCGCCCTCTGGTGGCCTAATTGGCGGCGGACTTGTCCCTTGTCAATATCAGCGCCTCTGTTAAGATAGGGCTTTTCAGCCTGTCGATGAACCCAAGCCTCGCTCGTTCTTCTCCACGTCATGAGTAGCGCCTCTAGAGGAGACGAAAAAAAAAAAAAAGATGTCTACTAATTCAAGGAATCCTTGATGGTAATCCACTCTCGACTCGGCCGATTCAAATCGTTCCGGTTCGCGAGCATCTTCAACATTAGCCTCTTTTACCTGGGATACCCCATCTCATGCCAGGAACCTCTCAACGGCGGGACATCCAGTTTCTGCCCACACAAAAAGCCCAAATATAGCCCATCTATTCCTTCTCCCAGGCTTCTTTCGGGATGTCTTTGTCCAATGGCCGTACCGGTGGCTCAGTCATCCGTGGGGCGCCCCGAGTTGTGAGTTGGCATGGCCAGCGCATCCTCATCCCACCCAAGCCGGCATTCGTGGGCGTCTTGGGTGGCCGCCTGTTCGCCCAGGATTTCCTCTTGGATCGACGCTGCTGAGTTGGCAGACGGGCTGTGCTAGAAGACGACTGGTTATCCCAAATGTACGTGAGTGAGATCAGGACGTGGCCACTAACACGTAGTGTCCCATCTCACACCGTCGGCAACCAGAGATGCAGGTCATACAGAGCCCAGAAACCTGGCAGCAAGCAAGCAAGCAAGCCTCGATCTTGCTGATGAAGACGAAACATCCTTGACAACCCCATCCAAGGCATGAGTCTGTGCCGTTGTCGCCATCAGCCTTCATCCCAACTCGGCCGCTTCTCGACGCCCAGACCTCGATCCATGACCCCGGTCTAGTCGAGAGTTGAACCGCAAACCAAACTCCACAGTCGTTATGCTTCATGCAAGCGGAGACGGGCACTTACTGTACCTACGTGCATCCCTCTTCTGCTCATCCGTATTCCGCGCCTGGGTTGGTATGCCAGGGCTGAAACAAGATGCTCATGGTTCAGGCGTTGGTTCCCGTTCGTCCACGTTGTTGACGCTCAACCTTGATCATGACTGGCGCGTCCCTCCATGCCCCGCATTCTCATGGAATCTTTTTTTGACATGGGAGATCTGATGCTACCTTTTTTTTTGTAATGCTATATGGGGAAAACCCCTAAGGGAGGCGCTCGAGGGATGAGGGAGGGTGCTTCAATCTCAGACCTTTTCTACCTCGACTCATCTTGAAATCTCCATTCGTGCGCTCGGTCGTCCAGCCCCCGGTGAAGCTGAAGGGATCATGCCATTTCAATTTTGCTCAAACTGGATCTTTCGGCTTCTCCTTCGAGAAGAGGTTTAGGCGAGAGACTAGCATCGCGCGCTGAAGAGTGGAGTTGAGCCGGTTTGAATTGCTTCAACACGGACCCTTCTCTCAACCGTGACCCTGAACTGATCAAGTCCCTGACCTCGGGCATGACGGCTGCTGGGTCTGGCCGGCCCGTCCTCTTCTTCCCTCCATCCGTTCTCACCGTCCGCTGATCTCCGAATGTTGTTTACAGCACAATGCTTGGTTCGGAGGTTTCGAATGGCCAGAGGATGACGTCTTTCATAGCTCGATACGATACGCTTGGGAATCGTTCATCCAAAAAACGAATACTACAACTACATATATCCATGCACATAGATTCCCGAAAGTGATCCTTCCATGATCCCTGGCCCAGCGACCCGATCATCTGGGGACCGATATTCCTACATGCCAAATCCTACATCCCTAGATACTAAGATACCCTTACCCTGATCCAAAGTGCTAATACAACGCCGTCGTAAGAAAACAAATACGCTGGCTCTGATAAACCCCAAACCCATACTCTACTCTTCCTTCTTGCGCTTTTCCTCCTCCTCGGCGAGCGCGAGGGCTTCCTCCAGAGCCTCCTCATCTGCAGCAAATTCGGCGTCGTTCTCCTTATCATCTTCATCCTTCTTCTCTGCTGACATGGTCTCCGACTTCTTGGCCTCTGTCTTCTTGGTCTCCTTCACATCTTCTTCCTCTTCGGCAGCTTCGGGCTCCTCGACCTTGGCCTTGGTCGTGGCACCTGGTGCCAATGCCCAATCGATCTCGCCATCAGGTCCGTATCGCGATACGAGCCACTCGTTGGCCTTCTTGAAGTGCCCACAGTCGAAGAATCCTCGAGAAGCGCTGAGAGGGCTAGGATGCACGCTCTGCAGCACGAGATGCTTCACTCGGTCGACCTTCTGCACTCGCTTGCCGGCCGGGGTTCCCCAGGCCATGAACACCACACCCCTCGTTCTCTTCTGCACAACTAGATCAATGACCTTTTGGGTAAAGCGTTCCCAGCCTCGGTTGGCATGCGAATTGGCCTCATGAGCCCGGACAGTGAGGCAGGTATTCAGCATGAGCACACCACGGTCCGCCCAGGGTGTGAGGAGTCCTCCCTTGTTGGGTGGTGGCTCGAAAGACGGATAGTCCTTCTTGAGAGCAATGTACATGTTCTTGAGAGAGGGGGGTGCGGGAGTGGGAGGTCGCACGGAGAAGGCCAGTCCATGGGCCTGGTTGTTGTTGTGATAGGGGTCTTGGCCGACGATGACAACCTTGACGTTGTTGAACTTGGTGTGGCGGGACCTGGTTATCCAAGATCAGAAGGGGGCATTAAAGGCAAGCATCGTAGGTCCATACCATGAGTAGACGTCCTCCTTGGGCGGGAACCATTTCCGGCCAGCACCGGTCTCGCGGTTCAAGAAGCGCTTCAGCTCCAGGAACTCCTTGGTGGTGATGTCATCCTTGAGGTGGGCCAGCCAGCTGTCATCGAGGGTATCAATCTCGAGCTGGAGAAGCTCCTTTTGCTCTGCAGTAAGTGTTCCCAGCCACTTGGCCTTGTCGAACTTGACGGCCGGCGCTGCCGCAACACTACCGGCGGGCTTAGGGGCAGCTCCAAAGAATGAAGCAATGTTACCATCGGCCTTGGCCTTCTTCGTGTCGCCTCGACCAGCAGCCGCTGCGGCCTTGCGCTTGAGTGTCGACATAACGAGATACTGTATGTGGAGACGGAGTCGGAGATGGGGAAGGGGTCGATGCACGGTGAGTCCTCGTAGGAGAAGGAGTCTGGGGAGAGCTCGCGTGGGAAGAATCCTGGGCAATTGGGCTCGCCAAACAGTACAGTAAAAATTGATTGGCACCAAAACTTTGGAGAAGAAACAATGGATACGGACGAGAAAGTGCAGGGCCGAGTCGTGATATAGGAAGTGTGATGAGATGTGACGAGATGTGATGGATTTTCCGAGCTAAAGTGGTGATGCAAGCTCTCAGGAGTCGATGGCAACGGGGCGCGTTGCGGGAGACGCGGTCGGACCCCAGCCATTGACGCGCTTCCCGTGACTTTCGCGTCAAGGGAGGCTTGGGGGACTTGGGACTTTAGTCCAGGCTGCAGGGCACTGAAACCTGGGGGCTTTTCGTGAGTGGCTGGGAGCTGAAGTAGTTTCTACACTAGCAAGCCTGGCGTAACCGCTAGCTAGGCAGAACTAGGCAGAAACTGTGGAGTTGAAGATTGGTCTTGTTGTGAGTTGTGGAACTATGCAACTTGTGCTATTCAGGCGTATCAATTGGGTTCCTTGGAGTTGCACAACAGCGTTGTTTAAATCATACAACTGGACAACTTCAGCATTGAATATCTCGAGTGGTTAAAAGAGAGTTTCCTTTGTCAGGTCCTAGCTAATATCATAGGTGCATCTCCCTGCATCACTGGCGTTTGCAGCCTCCTTTTCTGGACTGATGCATTTGCATTCACATCGAGGCCGGAGTGTGCAGGCGCTGACAACTCAATTCATATTCTATCTTGAATATCGTCCATAATTCCTCTCTTTTGTTCGTTTCTCTCAACTGCAGCTATCTAACAACTTATACTCTTCGTAGTCGAGAGCCTCCAATGGCTTCTCCCCGATGAACTTGTTCCTGGGTGGCGCATTAGTCAGCCGTCGTCACCACGCTTTTCCAATCTGGGCACACACCCGACAGGCATTACCTCATGTAAGGTCCGACCTCAACTGGACAGCTTGTAACTCCCGGCCGCTTCGAACACCCCGCGACAACAACACCGCAGGCCGCATCTACACTCTGCAGAATAGCCATGCTCTGCGGCATAGCTCGAAACTTTGGCACATAGAAGTTGCCCAAGATGAGGCAATCAATCGTCTGGGTTCTCCGTTAGTCAATCGCTTCCACCCGGCACACGCGACACCTGGCAAGCTTGCTGACCTTTTGTTAGTGCTCTGGCAGGCCACCTTGGGAGTTGGCACGAATGCCAAATATTACCAGCAAGAGATCAAAGAACAACCCGTTCAACGAGGCGGTCAGAATAAACATGTCGCCGCTCCAAGAACCGATGTGGTTGTTGACCACAACCACCTTCATACTCCCCAACCTGGTACAGTCGGCCTCCACGGAGGAATGGGAGCGCAAAGACGCTGACAGCTTCTAGGCGCGGAACTGGTCGATGCAGCGATGGCTGAGCTGAACAAAGCACCGCAGCCTTTACATCGTCGAAAGCGAAAGGCGGCAGGTCTCGTCGGAACCGCCCTGCGGTATATCCTTAAAGCTATCCCCACCAGCCCGGTAACCTCGCCATCGCAATCCCACGATTCTTCCGCCACCGGCTCCATCTCCAATGCGGTCGATCTTCTCGAGCAAGCCGCGCGGCAAAACAATTCCGACGCTCTCTACTTGCTCGCCGAGATAAACTTCTTTGGTAACTACAGCCACCCAAGAAACTTGGACGTGGCCTTCAACCACTATAACCAGCTCGCCAATGTTTACGGAAATACGACGGCCCAGTTTATGGTCGGACTCTACTATTCCACGGGGATCGGCAATGTCGTTGAGCGCGATCAAGCAAAGGCGCTCCTCTACTACACCTTTGCTGCTCTTCGCGGAAACGCTCGTGCGGAAATGGCTGCGGGATTCAGGCACCACGCTGGCATTGGAACAACTAAGAACTGCGAGACGGCGGTGAAATTTTACAAGAGTGTGGCAGACAAGGCGATTGCCTGGCACAGATCTGGTCCTCCTGGTGGCAGAGCTTGGGTCCAACAACAATGGCGAATCTCGGATGACCATGGAGGTATCTACGGAGAAGGGGCAAGTGCTTCAAGTGCAGGTATGAACGCTTTCAAGCCGAGTTACGGATCCGACGCGAATGCTGCCATCGACGATGTGATTGAGTATCTCGATTTGATGTCTCAAAAGGGCGACTTTAAGGCATCGTTCAACTTGGGAAGGATATACTACGAGGGCCAGCGGGGCCTTGAACCCGACATCGATATTGCTCTCAGGTACTTCAGCAAGGTTGTGTCCCGCTACTGGAAGCAAAATGGACAACTCCACGAAAGCCCCAAGTCGGGTCTGGAGAAGATTGCTACCAAGGCCGCTGGCTACATTGGCCGGATGTACCTGAGGGGCGATGGTGTTGCTCAGAACTTTGCAAGGGCAAAACTCTGGTTTGAACGTGGCATCACGCAAGGAGATGCCCAGTCGCAGCATGGTCTCGCTCTGATGCTGCTTCATGGATACGGGGGGAAACAAAATGTGAAGTTGGCTATGGAACTCTTCAGAGCATCCGCCGATCAGGATTTCCCTGCTGCCATGGTCCAGATGGGACATCTTTATTTGGATCAGGGTGGTCAGGAGGACGTTAGGATCGCCAACAACTACTTTGAACTTGCGGGACGACACGGCAACATCGAGGCGCATTACTACATTGCGGAGATGATCCACCATGGTGTTGGACGGGAGAAGCTCTGTGGTGCTTCTCTCACATATTACAAGAGTGTTGCCGAGAAGGCCGAACCGTTGGTCTCGGCTTGGGGCGATGCCAACGACGCGTACGAAGCCGGTGACCATGATCTTGCGTTCTTGGAATACCTTCTGGCTGCTGAGCAGGGTTATGAGAAGGCGCAGACTAACGTGGCATACATGCTGGACTCTACACAGGGGCGCTTCGCTCTGTCATCGTTTCTCCAAGTGGCTCGAGACAAGAGCGGCCTTCTCAAGAACCCAGCACTCGCACTCGTCTACTGGACTCGATCATCGAGGCAGTCCAATGTCGACTCGCTTGTCAAAATGGGCGACTATTACTTTGATGGCATTGGCACCGAGGTTGATGTTGCCAAGGCTGTCCAGTGCTACACTGGAGCCTCGGATTATTCGCAAAGCGCTCAGGCTCTCTACAACCTGGGGTGGATGCATGAGAACGGCATTGGACTGGTGCAGGATTTCCACCTGGCCAAGAGGTATTATGACCATGCGCTGGAAGTCAATGAGGAGGCATATTTGCCTGTCACTTTGAGTCTGTTCAAGCTCCGGCTTCGGAGCGCTTGGAACACCTTGACACATGGACCGATTCATTCGATCCAGGATGAGCCCAGTAAGTCTTCCATTGAATCATGTCGCTGTTCATATCCTTACAATGCCTTTAGAACCGAAAAAGGTCAGATCGCTGTCCGAATGGATTAACCACTTTTTGCAAGATGATGGGCAGTATGACGAGGAATACTATGCCGGCGAGGATCTCTACGATGGCGCGCTGGGCAGCGGAGAAGGCGCGGGCGATGATGACGGGATAATGGAGAGCCTTCTTATTGTTGGCATCACCTTTTCGCTTGTATTCCTCCTCTGGTGGCGGCAACGACTGCAGCAGGCACATCAGGAGGGCGAGGACGCTCGACGAAGAAACCTGGAAGGATTGCCTCCGAACCCGCGGCCAGATAACGGCCGTGATGGTCCTGATTTTGCTGGATGGGCTGCGGGAGGTGTCGGCCTGTAAAGTACCTATTGGATGTGTGAAGAGTGGCGGGCATGTCCCTTTCTTGATGGTAGCATTGGAGCGATGGCGTTTCTGGGTTCATTTGCTAAGCTAGATGGAATTGTGTAAGAGATTCTCAACAGCGATTTTCATCAAACAGTATTCTCGACCTTAAGCTGGTATGTCGGCTTTGAGTAGAGTCAGTGGACGGCTTTGTCCGCCATGGCTGGCGTGGGAAAAGGCACGTTGCACGCCACTTGCTGATACGTGATATTTTGGCGGTCAGCCCGAGAGAACTTGAACAACGGAACAATCACGTATTTTGTAACAACATTGATTCAGGGAATGCGGTAATAACAGTCAAGGTAGAGTCTGTGTTGTTTCATCCCTTCTTTTCGTCTGTTTGCATTGAGCCACCAGACGCCTGGACCAAGAAAAAGAAAGGCGTCTTGTACTGAAGGGAGACAACGAGATTTGCCGGACTATAGAGACGAAATTTAGAGTAAAATATATAAATGACACTCTCAAGTCTATATATGATCTTAGCATTATCATCATATGGAAGCCTTGTATGCTGTGCCCGGTTTTGTATGCCTTTTCTTGGACCATTAGACCCCCTGTGAAGGCTGGCGCTAACAAAGAGCGGGACTGGCTGTCAAGCCTCTTGTGTAACACGATGAATGGCTCTGAGACGGTCCAGGATGAGACGTTTCAAGGCAAGAGGCTGAGCTCGGAATGGACAGCGCCCGTGAATCCTTTCACGGTTGTACAACCCTTGACAAAGCAGCCAGCCACGGGCTTGGACTTTTCTCTAAGCGATGGATCTTTGGATGGAATTATCTTACTTCGTAGTAGGTGCCAGTGCTAAAATATCACTCTGAATGGAATAAGCATGACTCTTCTTACTATTGAACCCCCGCGATCCCAGACTCAGCAGTGATAAACATGGAGTCTCTGCTCCGCAGGATAAGGAGGCTTGCCGCTTGTCCATAGGCGCCCGTGAGCCAAGCAGCCTGGCCCCCTTTTGGGCCTGTGAAACTTGAATGCGCAACGCCTCCTGCCACGGATCGTCGCCCAGAGAGAGAGATACTGCACGGAGATCCCTCCCCCTTCCCCTTCTCCTCTCTTTGTGCGCCAAAGCACCTCACGCACCGCAAGTCTATTTATGATTTTCTGCTTTGCATTGGGAGCTGCCAAGGATCCTTTAAATAACTCTGTTTCCCTTTTTTTACTCTTTTCCCCCTTCTCCGCTTGGTCTGTCTCTCTTCTCTTGCATCTATCTCATCTTTTGGTCAGCGAGCGGCCCGTTTTGCTGCTTACTCCAAACAGCCTCCACACATCCCTGCGACGTCGGGGCCGCCCTTGAAACTCCCGTCACCCTGCCTGGTTGCCCCGGGGGCCTTGCCGCCGTGCATGCACCTCCCACCTCGGACGAGACAACTTGAACACAACACAACACACACACCATACAGCAGAATTGCCAGCACTGAACATGTCGGCGACAAGATTTGTGCGGCGCGCTCTAATGCGCAGAGATGACGACGACGATGATGATAATCGCACGGAATCATGGGGTCTTGACGACGATGATAACGATGAAGGTTATTGGTGGTATAGCGATGTAGGCGACGCCCGATTTCACCGCACCCAACGTTTCGCATGCTAATTGAAGTAGGAGGGAGTGATTGTCAAATGGTCAATTCTCGCTGTCATCGTCGTTCTATTTACCCTCTGGATCGTGGGCGGATACTGGCATGCGAAGAGGAGGATCGCAAAGGGTCTACGACCTATGGCATACCATCGGGTGAGCTGACCTCCAGATTCCCTCTATCAATCTTGACGGGCGCTAACATTGACTTCTAGTGCTTTGTGAGCAGGCGCATGATGGCACAGGTCGACCCAAGATACGCATATCACCCACAACCGTATTATGCTACCTACCCGGGGCCAGACGGACACACCTACGTGCAGCCTGGTGGATATCCCATGTACAACATGCCTCCTCCAGTATACGACCCGTCACGGCCTCCCATGTACGAAGAGCCTCCCGAAGGTGGCTCTAAGATCGACCCGACGCAAGGACAGAGACGGGACGACGGGCCTGCAGACTTCCAGGCACCACCGGGACCACCTCCTGCGAGATAGACGGCGGAAACATGTACAAGATTAGATGTAAGGGCGGATACAACAGGGTTTTGATTGAGACGGGTTTGGGTTTGGAGGCTTCACGGGAAATAACGACCATCAATGCATTGCTGGAAACATATCAAATTGAAAGGAAACGAGCTACCTTATGATACCAGAAATAGATAGGCACTAACGGCCTTGTGCTGAATTACAACAACACTAAGATCGTTCTCTGCAGTAAACCCATAACCATGAACTCCAGTCGCCTTGGGTATATGTATCTGTAGTGTGTGCGTGTAAACTGATCCGGGGCCTTATTCTAATCCACGTCCATGGCATCTGGATCGTCATCTGTATATGTTTGAGGTGTAATCGTATCGTTCGTCGAGTCACGGTCTACCCTCGGTGTGTTCGTCTTGCCCTCCCTTTCTAGTCGTTGCTGCTCCCTCGCGCGGTGCCTCGACTCTATGATAGCCTTGCGCACGCTATCCTTGTCCTCGGGCACCGTCAGCGACTTGGGATCGCTGTAGAGTACAAGCTGCATGCCCGCCAGCTCGCCATCGCTGTTGGCAAGGACGGCAGGAGGTATTCGATTTACGCGCAGGTGCTTTTCAATGTCGGAGAGAAAAACGAGCTTGCCGGGATCGTCGGATTCGCTGTCGGAGGAGAGCTCATCGTCGATGTTGTAGATGTAAACCTTGTGTTTAGAATCATCGAGTTGCATCGAATCATTGGAAACTAAAGGATCGGGAGCAGAGGACGAAGAAGAGGGCGTAGCATTGGGAATTGATGGCGTTGGAATTGATGGTTCCTCGACAGGAACATACAGCTTAGAGCCGCTTTGCTCTGTAAGTCGCGTGCGACGTTAGCTCCAAGGGATCTACCGGGACGTTGGAAGAGTGGGACAAGACGGGATGAACGTACCAATGTTAAGCAGACTCAGGCGCTTAGAAAGACGCTCATTGTCCTGAGTCTCTGCCTTTCTCTTGCGCCGCAACCTCCTCGCCTTGTCTATGCCGTCGGTAGCAACCGGGGCTGCCGAGGTCGAGGTGGAGGGAGATTGCGCTCCGTGCAACATGATTGATTGATTGTCAAAGTAGAGGAGATGGAGGTGTCAGTGGTCAATGGCCCCCGCCGCTGGAAGGCCTAAAAAAAAGGACAACCTTGAACCCTTCAACATCCGGAGACGAATCAACGAGAGGGAGAAGGACACGGCTGCCACCACCCGTGGCGAGGATGAACTGGTTTTTCGCCTGAGCGAGTATAAAAACTTTTTTGTCTTTTTGTTGGTTTGTCAAGACGAGTTCGCCCCTGATGTGGGTGAACATCAATCGCAATGTCGGCGGCAGAAGCAGAAGCAGCGCCTCTTCGGCCTGGAACGGGATTGCGATAGCGGCGGCACGGGTACCGGGCTTCAGCGGTTGCGATAGCGGTTGCGGGCGTTGGAGTCGGCGCTGTCCGCCCCGGAGCTGGAGCTGGAGGCAGGTGCAAACGAGCACGGGTGGGCGCGGGCCTTATGTATCCCTCTTGACTCATTCGGCGGGTTCTTGTAGAACTTTCCACTCCCCTCCGTCGGCGCCACCAATAATACAACGACAACCTCTTCTCCTCCACAACCACAACCTCCTTCCCCAGACAAACGTCGCTGCGACTCTGCGACAATCGACAATCACGATATTCGCGCGACAGATCCCCAAGGCCACAAGGAGATTTCCCTCTTTCCTCTTTCGCCGGTCTTACTCCAGCAGCTCGACCATGGCCGAGTCCGAGCTCAAGTGGCCCGCTGCGCGCGTCCGCCAGACATTCCTCGAGTACTTTGAGCAGAGGGGCCACACGATAGGTACGCGATAGTGCGGGCAACACGTCTTGCCACCCCGGACGGCTTCGCAATTATACCCAGTTTCTTCCACGAGATTTCCTCAATTCCGTCGTCCAATCTTCATCATCCCTTTTCTATCTCGACAGGCGCTGACAAGGCTCTTCTCCAATGCAGTCCCCTCCTCCTCCGTCGTCCCTCACAATGACCCCACCTTGCTCTTCACCAATGCGGGCATGAACCAGTTCAAGCCCATCTTCCTCGGTACCATTGGCAAGACGGATCCCATGGCCGGCCTCAAGGCCGCTGTCGACAGCCAAAAGTGCATTCGCGCCGGTGGCAAGCACAATGATCTCGACGATGTCGGCAAGGATAGCTATCACCACACCTTCTTCGAGATGCTGGGTAACTGGTCTTTCGGCGACTACTTCAAGAAGGAAGCTGTTCAGTACTCTTGGGAGCTTCTGACCAAGGTCTACGGTCTCGACCCTGCCCGCCTCTACGTCACTTACTTCGAGGGTGACGAGAAGTTGAAGCTGGAGCCTGATCTGGAGGCCAAGGACCTCTGGCTGTCTGTTGGTGTGCCTGAGGATCATATTCTTCCTGGAAATATGAAGGACAACTTCTGGGAGATGGGCGACCAAGGTCCTTGCGGTCCTTGCAGTGAGATTCACTACGACAAGATCGGTGGTCGCAATGCCGCCAACCTCGTCAACATGGACGACCCCATGGTTGTCGAGATCTGGAACAACGTTTTCATGCAGTACGACCGACAGAAGGATGGTAGCCTTAAGTCGCTGCCCGCCAAGCACATTGATACCGGTATGGGCTACGAGCGATTGGTTTCTGCTCTCCAGAATACCGTCTCCAACTACGCCACCGACTGCTTCACCCCCCTTTTCAAGAAGATCGAGGAGGTGACCGGCGCCCGACCGTACAGCGACAAGTACGGCAAGGACGATGCCGACGGTATCGATACCGCTTACCGTGTTGTTGCCGACCACATTCGAACCCTCTCATTCTCTATTGCCGACGGCGCCGTCCCCAACAATGACGGTCGAGGTTACGTCGTCCGACGTGTCCTGCGACGAGGTGTTCGATATGCCAGGAAGTACTTCAACGCCGATATCGGCGCTTTCTTCTCCAAGATCCTGCCCGCCTTGGTCGACCAGATGGGCGAGCAGTTCCCCGAGCTTGTCAAGAAGCAGCAAGATATCAAGGAGATCCTTGACGAGGAGGAGGTCGCCTTTGCGCGAACTCTGGATCGCGGTGAGGCGCAGTTCGAGAAGTACGCTGCTCAGGCTGTCAAGGATGGCTCTAAGAAGCTTGAGGGCGACGTTGTCTGGCGACTGTACGACACTTTCGGCTTCCCTGTTGATCTGACCCGATTGATGGCGGAGGAGCGAAGCCTTGAGATCGACGACGCCGAGGTCGAGGCTGCTCGTATCAAGGCCCGAGAGGCCAGCAAGGCTGTCAAGGAGTCTGTCCAGACTTTCTCCAAGCTCAACGTCCACCAGATTGCCGAGCTCGAGCAGCAGCTCAAGGTTGAGCGAACCAACGACGACGCCAAGTTCCTTCAGGGTGACAGCAAGGGCAAGGTGCAGCTCATCTACGACGGAAAGACATTCCTCAAGTCGACCAAGGATATCCCTGAGAAGACCGCCCTCGGTCTCCTGCTCGACAACACCAACTTCTACGCCGAGTCCGGTGGTCAGGTCGCCGATACCGGCCGGATTGTCATTGACGATGTTGCCGAGTTCAATGTCCTGGACGTCCAGAACTTTGGTGGTTACATCCTTCACAGCGGATACATCGAGTACGGTGCTCTGAACTCTGGAGATGAGGTCATCTGCGAGTACGACGAGCTTCGTCGATCACCTATCCGAAACAACCACACTGGTACTCACATCCTGAACCACTCGCTGCGGGAAGTCCTTGGTGATGAGATTCATCAGAAGGGTTCGCTGGTGGACAATGAGAAGCTGCGTTTCGATTTCTCCCACAAGACTGGTGTCAAGATTGAGGAGCTTAAGAAGATTGAGGATAGGTCCAACGAGTATATCCGTCGTGGCTCCCCTATCTTCTCCAAGGATGTTGACCTGGACCTTGCCCGCCAGATTGAGGGCTGCCGTGCCGTCTTTGGCGAGACCTACCCCAACCCTGTCCGTGTTGTGTCCATTGGCAAGGACATTGACGAGATGCTTGCCGACCCCAAGAACGTGGAGTGGCGCCAGTACAGTGTCGAGTTCTGCGGTGGCACCCACGTTGAGCAGACCGGTCTGATCAAGGATCTCATCCTTATTGAGGAGAGCGGTATCGCCAAGGGTATTCGTCGTATCATCGCCTACACTGGTGAGGCGGCGCACCAGGTCCAGCGTGAGGCTGCCGAGTTTGCCAAGAAGCTCGATGCCCTTGAGAAGCTGGATTTCGCCGAGAAGGAGTCCCAGGTCAAGGCTGTGTCTGTGGAGCTCAGCCAGCTTACCATCTCTACCCTGACTAAGGACGAGCTCAACAAGCGATTCCAGAAGATCTCGACTGCCGTTGTCGCGGAGCAGAAGAAGCGCCAGAAGGCCGAGGCCAAGACTGCGCTCGACACGGTCCTCAAGCACTTCAAGGCCAATGAGGATGCCAAGTGGTTCGTTGGCCGCTTGCCTATCGGTGCCAACGCCAAGGCTGTCGGTGAGGTCGTCAAGCACTTCCAGGGCAAGGACAAGGAGAAGTCTGTGTACCTGTTTGGTGGCAGCAAGGAGGAGGGTGCCGTTGTGCACGGTGTCTATGTCGGAACTGTAAGTTGTACAGCATTCTCTATAAGAACTATTACTAACTGGGGCTTAGCATCTCTCTTCTCAGGGCGTCACCGCCGAGCAGTGGGCTGCTTCTGTGTCTGAGGTCATCGGTGGTCGATCAGGCGGCAAGGAGCCAACCCGACAGGGTCAGGGTACCAAGCCCGAGAACCTCGACGATGGTGTTGAGACGGCGACGAAGTGGCTCAGCGAGAAGCTGAAGTTGTAAAACACATGGCATGACTGTTTGGGACATTGAGGGCATGGATGCTTGTAAATCGGAGCAATTTCAGGGATTCGGACAGACAAAATGGAATGATATAGAGCGCGTCTTGTGCATGAGCCATGAGAGAACTGGACAATGAAAGGGGGCATAGCCGATGGATGATTCGGTTCCATAGAGGGGTATATATATATTTATCCAACCCGGGATGTATATCTACAAGTCATGCTTTTGGTTTGTTTGTACTTTTACACAGTCACAAGAACGCTGGCATTGCTGTAATGTGACAATAAGGGGTTCTCCCCGCTGCGAGTCTCGGTGTCCTCGACGTACGCCCACTTGCGCATAAAGTCGCCGTGGGACATGACGCGCGTGAGCTTTCCCGTGATGGCTCGGTAGATGGCCTCTGTGATCCGGAAGTCGGTGGGGAAGAGGATATCAAAGTAGCCTTGGTGGACCTGAGAATTGTCAGTTTCGTGGATGAGAGGGAGATAGCATCAGGGAATCTTACCAGAGGCGTCGTCACGGGCACCATACGCCGCTTATACCGAGTCTGGACAACGGGGGCGTTCATTCCCTTGACAGCTTGGGGAAGCCAGTCAAAGTCAGAGGTGACGAGCCGATGTGCGGGAAAGTACTTTTCCAGGACATCAAAGAACTGCATGAGGCGAGTGGGGATGAACTCGGGGTCTGAGAGATTGGCCGCGAAGGGGACCTTTGTTGAAAGGTATCGCAGAGCAGCGTTGGTCGGATAAGGTTTGGGGTAGTCGCCGCCAGTGGCAGCATGACGAACACGAAAGTACCGGGCAGCGACGGGGTCGAGCTCATGAACATAGAACTCGTAAAAGTCGCCATCGCCATCAATGAGGACGTGACCCTGGAGAGGCTCCTCGGTGGCGACGTCGTAGCGGATGCCGTCATGGGAGAAGTTATCAAAGACCTCCATGGCGAGGAAGAAGCACGGCGAGGGCACGTACTGATCCCAATCAAAGATGGAGCGATTAACGATCTCAACCTTGTCGGCATGGCCCCGGGACGCCGCCGTGGAGAGAAGGTGTCGGTTCTGCAGGGCGGCCAGGGAGCTTGAGATCTCGATGATGTTGAACTTTGTTCGGGCGTAGACCTGAGGGTCGACTTCGCGGATGTAGTCGAGGATGTTGAGCATGAGGGTGCCGCGGCCGGCACCCATCTCGTAGATGAGGAGATCGTGGTAGGGGTAGGTGGTGAGTCGGTAGTTGGAGACGAGGTATCGGGCAATGGCCTCGCCATAGTAAGGGCGGAAGAGCTCGGTAGGTGTATGCCAAAGCTGCCGTGTCGGATTATCACCCTCACGATCATCGAGAATGTCTTCGAACTCGGTGTACCGCCGACCAAGCTCCGACTGGAACTCGATCTCGTCGCGCATGGAGCCAAAGTCAAAAGGCTCACCAGGGCTGAAGATGACGGCCTGTTTAGAAAAATATCCGTACGAGGGATTGTACAGACTGTCTGGAGCCTTAAAGTCAGCCATTGATCCAAGGCAGGGAACAGAGGCCAGCCTTGCCGTCGATAAAGTCCCGAAGCAGCATCTTGACCTTGCGGGGCCTCTCCTTGCGCTGCTTGAGCTCTGCCAGCGATATATACGGAT
This sequence comes from Fusarium vanettenii 77-13-4, assembly GCF_000151355.1. NCBI lineage: Eukaryota > Fungi > Ascomycota > Sordariomycetes > Hypocreales > Nectriaceae > Fusarium > Fusarium vanettenii. The sequence goes on from NW_003315881.1 coordinate 3,063,206, forward strand.
ACTCTGCAAACTCGGCAGACCGATCCTGAGGAAGAATATGCGTTCGCTGCTGCCATCGACTCTCATTCTTCTTCATGCCGCGATCGCTCGAGGGACGGCCGGCGACGTACATCCGAGTCTGGTGCGCGGCAGCACGGCCGGGGCCGGGTCGGATGCCATTGGGCAGACGGGGGAGGTTTCCCTTGCAGCCCCGGGGACGGTGCCGGAAGAGCTGGCGGAAGAGCTGGGCCACAATGGGTGAGTCCATTGCTTTAACGATGGGCCTGGGGATATCGTCGGCATGAGGGGCCTCTTTTCGTGGTGTTGAGCACGCTGAGATATCGGCAAATGTGGGTCCGGTGTGACGGGTGTACCTCGGGCTGTTAGTAAACCGCGGAAGCTGTATCGCCAACGTTGGAGCATGCGAAGAGTTGCCGTTTTTAGACTAACGAAGGAGTTGGTCGTCTTGTTAGTTGAGAGTAGATGTTCGATATTCTAAAACTGTGGAAAAACAGGCGTGGTTCAAGTTGTCGAGCTTTATTTGAAACTTTACAGTACCTCACTCAACTGAGCGTGCTGTCTCAGACGAGAACTAAATGAGATGCTGCAACATCGACGAGTTTACCTAACTCCTCTCAAAGCATAATGACTGAATTTATATAAAATAGGTAGTTAAGAATATCATAATTATGGCTATACTTAAGATCCCCTTTTCCTATTCTCATGATACTTTATTACTTAGCTTTAGTGGAGGATATACTAAAAAGTTTGTACTGGCCTCTTCTTTTCCTCGACCCGGATCATGTCACGAGATCATAGCTCCTTGGTAGTGTCTCTCTCTGCTTCACCTTCAACACTTGGAGGGGTAGCTTCGATCGACGCCAAGAAATCACGACAATTCCGCCTCCCGAGATAACCCCAAGAAGTCAAAATCTCTTCAATGCAGCAAAATCATGAGACAACTTCGACTTGAAGTCATCACGAGATGATGGCGCCGGTACAAGACTAGGGCTCCACATGACATCACGGGCGCACGCACCAGAGTCTCGTCATTGTAACTAACAATTTCCATCTTCACTTCAACCTCACGACTCAGCGACAGCAACAACGATGCGGGCATTTTAGCTTCAAGGGAAATTTCCCGAAAAAGGCTTGGTTTTTTACATCGATAAACCAAGATCTTGAAAATGTCCTTGAGCGATCACCCCAAGGCCTACGGCACGGCCGCCGTGGTCTTTGCCTTTACTACAGGCATTCTCGTCACTCTCGGCTTCAAGGACTTTTACCCAGATCTCGAGCGTAGGTACCAACGCAAGCGCCGCGCAAACTCGGGAGGTTCACGCAGGTCGAGTCTGTTCTGGAGTGCACCTGTCACCCTCGAGGACCACGAGTCGGAGACTTCATCACCATTACCGTATGATGTCGCTCGCAACAGCGTAGCCCATGGCATAGAGGGCACTATCGGCAACACGCCCCTGATCAAGATCCAGTCTCTATCCGATGCCACGGGCCGCACCATCATGGCCAAGGCCGAGTTCCTCAACGGCGCTGGCAACAGTCCCAAGGACCGTGTTGCACTGAACATGATCAATGAGGCCGAAGCTCAGGGTCTTTTGACGCCACACCAAGGCGATACCATCTACGAAGGCACTGTTGGCAGCACGGGTATTTCACTTGCGACGCTCGCTCGGGCAAAGGGTTACCGCGCCCACATTTGCATGCCCTCAGACATGGCCCTCGAAAAGTCTGATCTACTTCTGCACCTCGGCGCAACGGTTGAGCGAGTGACACCAGCACCTATTACCAGCCCCGATCACTTTGTCAACCTTGCGCGACGCCGGGCTGAGGAGCACGCCGAAAAGGCCAATGACGGCAGCAAGGGCTTCTTTGCGAACCAGTTTGAGTCTGATGCCAACTGGCAGGCACACTTTAACGCGACTGGACCCGAGATCTGGAGACAAACCAACGGCGACATTGATGCCTTTGTGGCTGGCGCAGGAACTGGCGGGACCGTCTCCGGCGTTGCAAAGTATCTCAAGGAGGAGGAGCAGGCTACAAATCTCAAGATTGTCCTCGCTGACCCGCAGGGCAGTGGCTTGTACAACAAGGTCCGCCATGGTGTTATGTATTCGTCAACAGAGCGAGAGGGTACCCGTCGGCGGCAACAGGTCGACACCATGGTCGAAGGCATTGGAATCACACGACTGACGGAGAATTTTGAGGCGGGCCGCGAGCTCATCGACGACGCTGTACGTGTGACGGATGAGCAGGCATGCCGGATGGCACGGTGGCTCGTCGAGCACGACGGCATCTTTGTTGGTAGCAGCAGCTCCGTCAACTGTGTCGCCGCCGTTGCCACCGCCATGACTCTTCCTCCGGGGAGCCGCGTCGTGACGATTCTCTGCGACTCTGGAACAAGACATCTGAGCAAGTTCTGGAAGCACATCAAGGAGAAGGGGCTTGAGGGCGAGGGCGAGGGCGAGGGTCAGAGCGAGGCGACCAACCTGTTTACCGAGTTAGGGATACCCGAAAAAGAATGAACAAGTCAAGAGAAAGAAGAATCTGTCCAAGTTATTTGATGTCAAGAAGCGAGTGTCGAGTACGATTTGAGATCGGGTGGGGCTTATTCGATAGAACCCATCACGCCCGAGCCAACACCAACACCAACACCCAGCAATGAATGCCACCACCCTCGTGCGACATATACAAAAAGAAACCACCCATACCGCCATGGATTGAATGGCAAAAAGCAAAAGGAATGCGTAATCTGGGAATCGAACCCAGGGCTCCCCGACGCTGCTCGAATGGCAACGGAGAATTTTACCACTAAACCAATTACGCTTCGTTGTGGTTGTTGAGTTGAGGGCATCGTTGGAGCATTCATGGATCCAGTTTGGGGAGTTATCGAGACATGGACAGCGACTACAACGTCTATTGTCACCAAACTTTTGCACCTAATCAGAAATACCCTTCAGATCTCGTTTTAAAGAAGAAAAAACTAGGTAGTGTGTTGTTAAGAAAACAAGAGAGAAGAAAGGTATCTCGCGCCGTAATCTTTCCTTCTTGATACATGTTTAAGTCGCCGCTCCAGTTCCCGTTAACTCCATGACCCTCCAATGTGTAGTATAGCTCAGCTAGCTTGCACGCAGATGTTGTCTGCGCAAAGCAAAATAAAACGCCCCCCTCCAACATCAACATCAACCTCTTAAGAGAACTGTGACTATGTGAGCTTCATCTTTCCAGGTCAGTGTGAGCAGTAAACATACCTTCCATCGGTGTCCGCAAGCCATGCATTCGCAAAAGGTCGTCATCGGTTCATCAGCGGCTCGTGTCTGGGCCTGCGTGTAGCTGACCTGCTTCTTCTTGCAGCGGCCGCACTGGAGATCTTCGCTGATACTCTTCTCCGCCATGGGCACCTGGGCCTTCTTCATGTTCTCCTTCTCCAGCTCAACCTCCTTCTTGCGCTGGTCCTCGCTCTTGAGCTCGTCATCCGTCATGACCACGAACCTGTCCGCCGAGATGTCGCCGCTCATGACACGGCGGCCGAGGTCCTTGTTGGACTTGTTCTTGAGGTTGGTAAACAGCGATCGAATCTTCTTCTTATACTCGGGTGTCTCTCCCTTGTTGCGAGTGTAGGCGGCGTGCTCAACAGAAACGGCCTTTGCGATGACGTCGGACTCGGAGGCGGTTGAGCGATAAGCCAGTCCGTTGTAGATGAGACCGATACACTGGTTGCGGACGGTGGAATCGGTGCGCTTGATGTCCACACCATCGCTGTCGTACTTGCGCTTCTCGGGGTCACCCTTGAAAGCCTTCCTGGCGCCACCGGACGACGATGGCGGCGGAGCAGCCGGAGACGACGTAGGAGCGGGAGCAGGTGAGCCCATCTTGGCCTTGTGGAGCTTTGAATTCTTTTCTTGCTCGACAAGCTTCTTCCATTTGGTGACGAGTTCGGCGGCGGCGCGGGCGATCTCCTTGTTGGAATTGGAGCGAAGTTTGCCGACAAAGACACCGGCCCTTGTTGCCTATCGACGGTAAAACCACAAGAGTTAGTTTATGAAGACGGACAGAGTGAAGACGACGACAAGTCGTCTAGACAGCAGAAAACATGCCGAATGCAAATGTCCGGACGGGGCGCACACATCGGGTCCCCGGTGCGATCACGCATTTGCGCGACAAGACCAAAAGAGACCAGGCTCGCGCGACAAAGGGGAAAATCTATATACTCAAGAGGGACATGTGCGACCAGCGCAGCCTCTCTCCTCTTGCTTTAATCCCCAGTCTTCCACGTACCCTCAGCATCTCCTCGGTGGGGGAGGCATCCTTCTTCAGCGACTCCAGTAGCTTGATGGCGTTCTCGGGGGGTTCGTTCGCAGCGACGCACTTTGTGAGCGCCTTGACGCGCGAGGCGAGCTCACGTTCATCCATGGACGGCATGGGTTCAGTTATAACGAGTGCGCGCGCACAAAGAGAGACGAGAAAATCCAACAAAGAAACAAAAGCAACTGGGGGGAATTTATAGAGGTTGGAGTGAAGTTGTACCACCAACATTTGGGGGGGGGAGGCGCTTTCGCAAACGCACGCCAGAAGCGTAATGATTGGCACGTGAGCTGGGGAGAAAACGTTGGGATTTTTCCGTGGTTTAGCCCGAGACGGCGGAGGTGGCTGTGGGAAGGAAGCTTTGGAGGTGGAGGAGGGAGGGGTCGGAAGCTGTCCCGGTCAATGACAGCTGCAACAACGGTCACTCCAAGTCCGAGTTATTTCCACACTACCTGTTGTGAGATAAACATACAGCATCATTTCTTGAACGAATGATAAAGCTAGTTTTTGCTTGTTTTCTGGCCTTCCTTGGCTTGTGGCTTGCAATAGACATTCGAAACGGCCTTCATCAGCCAATCGATCAGGAATGATGTCATTGATTGAGTTGTGAATAGCTTCAAATTCAACAACAGCCACCGAATTCAGTCAGATTTTACATGTACAAATCGTGTCTATCTCCCATTAATCCTCACGACGCCCTCGTTCGCTTTCTGGTTGTCTGGGCCGCACCATCCTCTTCTTCCTCGTCAACATCTTCAGCATCTTCATCATCATCCACCTCTATCGCATTCCTCCTCGAAGCCCGTTTCCGCTTACCTCCTCCATTCTCAGCGACCCTTGATGATTCACCAGCCGCAGCATTAGCCTTAAGTCTGCCCACAGCTGCAGCCATTCTCTTGCTTCCCTGGGCTTTCTGCCGTGGCGCAAATGCCTCCTTGGCACCCGCTCCCACGCTGCCACCAAAGAACCGTGTGATATTGCTTTGCGTGCCTTCGCGATCACGCTTGTTCATATCCTTGATGACTGGAACAAGTACCTCATCCGTTCTCTCCTTGCTCCATCCAATGGTTGCCATCAAGAACTGCCGTAGGCCCTCGACATCCGGCACACCCCATTGGAACGACTCATTGCTGTCGTCCACCTCTGGGTTCAGGTATGCATCAAAGACAGCCGGGCTGGGGAACCCAGGGGGTAGGAAGAGCTTGGTGCCCTGCGACCTGCGAAACTTCTTGCGAAAGGGGGATGAAGCATCGGCCTCCTTAGGCCGCGATTGCGATTGCACTTCCTTCCACCAATCGCGAAAGTCCTCGAGTCCAGATTTACCAGGGAACTCGGATAAAATCTCAACTGCTGTGACCGGTCCGACTCCAGGCAGACCCTCCGTATAATCCGAACCAAGAAGTTGAGCAAGTGAGATGAGCTGCTCGCGAGACAAAGACAGCTCCTTCTCGAGGTCGCCTCCCAGATAACACTCAACAAACTTGTTGCTGTTGAACATGTTCTTGTAGACTCTGGTGCCACCAAACAGAAAGGTATCCGAGTCGTCGGTCACAATGCCATCGACAAGCCCTAACTGCACCAGCTCAGCACATTGGGCTTCAGCTTCCATGGGCGCAGTGATGTAAGGTATGCCAAACAGGCGAAGGAGAGCCTGGCATTCCGTGATCATGACCTGCGTGACCTCGTCGGCATCTCGACGGTCCTTCTTTTGCTGGCCTCGTAAGGCACGTAGTTCTCTTTCATAGTCCTCCTTGTTCTGCTCCGCCGACTTGTTGTTCAGCTCACTGGCAAATCGAGCATGCTCTTCAGCTTCCTCGGCCATTTGCGCCATGAGTTCTTCGTCGCCAGGGTCACTGAACTCGTCGTACTCAACATCGTCGAAAAGTCCATCATCTGGAAGCTCAGTCTCTTTATCTGCCCCATCTTCCACTGGCGCGCTAAGGGAGGGGACATCCTCAAATACAGGAGAAGGGCTCTTCGCCGCAGTTGGTTCGGCTGTAGTGTCGACTGGCACCACGTCCTCAAATTCAGGTTCAGGGGACTCTGACTGCCGAGCCTTTTCCTGCTCCTGGGGTTCCATCTCATCCAGGCCAACATGTTCCGGGAGGCTTTGCGCCACGGGGTCAGGCAGGGGTTCTTGAGGCTCCTTTGAAGCGGGCTCGGGGCTGACTTCCAAAACCTGAGGCGGAGATGGTACTTGTGGCTCGGCATCTGGCTCACTCTCGTCAACATTGATGACGATTGGCACGTTTCGTGTTGATTTCTTGGGCGACGGTGGCTTGTCCAAAACCTCGATGTCACTCCCATCATCTGATGAAGAATCAATCTCAATGAGCTGATCTTGCATCTGCCGACGGTGAAGCCTCTCCTCCTCTTCGGCTGCCAGTCTGTCCGCTGCATTGATTTCACGCTCCACATCTTGCTGCTTCTTGAGTGACTCTCGGATGTCTGTGTTGTCTGCCAGCCACGGTGGCAGAGGCTTTGGGGCATCGTCATCCAACTCCCTCTCAAAGCCACCTGCCATGTCATCGACTTCTTCTACCGGTGCCGGGGCTTCTTGTGGATGTTTATCCTCCTTTTGGGTCGTCTTTTTTCCAAAGAGAGAAGAGCCCCAATCCAGCTTAGGGAAAGGCAGTGGCCCATCAAACGGGTTCTTCTTGTTCTCAACGATTGGTACGGGTTGCGGACGCTTCTTCATCCTGGCTTTGGCGAGAACCGTCTGCATGTCTTCATCGCTATCGCTATCAGCAGCAGTGCTAGGCTCTTGTCGCTTTGGCACAGCTGCATTGGCTCGGTTGTTGACAAAATGCGCAATCATCGAGCCTCCTTTGGCTGTGATGGGCTTTTGCGCTTCGACGGATTTCTGTGTCCACTTGGGTGCCTCGATGGGCACGTCCTCGAAATCATCATCGTCCTTTGATTCTTGCCCAACTCCGTGCTGGTTTTGCAACGACAGAGCAATCGCCTTGTTGAGGTCGTCTTCTTCTTCCGTGTGTAGTGCCTCCTGAGGTGGCTCCTCAAAGAGGTCATTCGTATTCCCAAGATCGCCCCCTACAAAGAGTGACTCTTCATCATTGGCAGTGGGCTCCGTTCGGTGGCCATCGTAGAGTTGCTGGCGTCGGGCAGCCATATCCTGTGCTGCTTGAGCGCTGGCAAGCATCGCTGCCGAAGGTTTTGGCAGCCTGTTCAGGCCTTCAATGGGAACATCCTCAAAATCCTCGTCATCTTCATCTTCGTCGTCCTTGGATTGATACTGAACTTGGATGGCATCCACATCAATTGGCTTGTGTGCTTCTCCAATCTCCTTGTCCCTGCTGACCACGCCCAAGGCCCATCCACCTTCGGCACCCTCATTCTTGACAAGAATGTACTCTCTGTTCTTTTCGCCAGCAACACGTGCGTTGACACCGATAGTCAGATCTAACCCAGTCATTCCAACCTCAAGCATCAGGCGTTGAGTAAGGTGGTTTCTCTCCTTGACTCTTTCAATCTGGAATCTTGAAAATGCCATCCGATCGGGAAACATGTCGTCCAGCTGTTCCTTACTAAGACCCATTCTCAGTCGACTTCTAAGTCTCGCTGCGTTCAAGATGTTGTATCGATCCGGGGGTGGCAGACTCTTGAAGAACTCGCCGTCAAAGTCAATCTTGCTAAAGTCGTATAGATTGATGTCTTCTCCGTCATGGAATTGTCGCGCGTATTCTTCCAGCTCTTCTACGCTCATGATTCGCGGGTCTTCAGGCTTCCCCATTGCGGCAATACCGCCTCCGTCAAGGTCCGGTAGATGGTAGGCATCTTGTTTGCGAAATGTTCTGGCCTTTTGTCTCTCCTTCTGAGATAGGAGTACTTCGTCCTCGTAGACTAGTTGGCTGACATCGGGAATCTCCTCCTGCTGCTCCTCTTCTCGGGCAGAGACATCGCGATCTTTGTCCCGTCGCCTCCGATCTTGTTCCTCTTCCGCAATGCGCTGCATCTGCACGGCGAGCAGCTTGCCGGCGGTTCGAACAGCATCTTCGCGACGTCCTTCTCGTCTTCGCTTTCGCTGTTGGATCGTCTGGCGCTTAAGAACGGGGGCGCCACCATCAAAGACAAAGACCGGTTGGATGCCGAACCAGAGGAGCTTGCATATGCGACGAAAGAAACCAACTACATGCGAGTTGCGCAGGGCGTTTCCTTCCTTGTCGCGCACAGCTTTGAGGAACTGGTAAATCCAGATCGATGCATCAACGGCGAGACGCTTGCGATTGAGAGTCGCGAGGTTCGTGGGCCGAGCGCATGGCTGGATAACGGTCCAGAGGCCGTTAACACCCATGGCGGAGTGTTACCGTGAACTTGACGAACAATTACAGGCGCAGGGTCGGGGAGGCACGAAGCCTGGTCTTCAAGGGTAAGGCCCTCGTCTCGCAAAGTCTATGATCATGATCTAGCACGGCCTAGTCGAGTAAGACCAGGTAGGCCGAGGACAAAGGTGAATGAATGTGAAGGAGGAAGAATGAAGGAAGAAGTTGTAGGCAACCATTGAGCTTTCACGCTCTCCCTAAGCCGTCGCGCCAGTGCCTGTGCATAACGTCAGCGTGGGCCTATCGCGGCTAATCCACTGGCGAATGGTGGCTCTACCTAGTCTAATTCTTCAGAGAATGAGCCCGCGGCTCCCCCACGTCACCTTGGACCTTGTCCAACTCTACCACGCCCTCTATTGAATTCGCCGCCTGTGGAAATGGACTCGGATCAGGCTCGAGAATACCTATCAGGTATTCTAAACAAGAACCTGCGTGTCTACACCACAGATGGTCGCCTATTCTGGGGTGCTCTAAAATGCACCGACCCTGTATGTCTCTCAGACCCCTCCAACTCGGGCGTCACTCCATTGGCATTTGGCTGACATTTGAGGGCAAAGGACAGAAACATTGTTCTTGCTCATACATACGAGTACCGGCAACCGTCATCTAGGCAGCGTGCAGAGGCAGCCGAAAAGGCCGGTGGCGAGACAATCAAGCTTGACATGAGCTCCCGCTATCTGGGACTAGTAGTGGTGCCTGGACATCACATCGTCAAGATGGAGGTTGAGGAGTTTGCGAGCCAAATGAGGAACCAGATTTGATGATGATGATATCAATGAGAACATAATATTAGTGGCTAAAAATACAGCAAAAAGGCTACTACAAGAGAAAGTGCCCAATCAGCCTTTTACAATCCATCCTGCCAGAAGCCATCCTCAACGCCTCATGCAACCTAGGTCGCATTCCCGTCATTACAAAGCCTAGGAGAGCATATCACAACAGCCGTTCGGTGCTCTCCCATCGAGTGTGGCTCTTCTGCCTACGCTCCCATTCCGCACCGGCGACTTTCTCTAAGCGGCGGCAACTTCCTGGGTGCGTCCACGGGACTCGCCGTTCAAGCCACCATCACTGTCCATAATGGAGCCTCGGACATCCTCCTCGTCCTCCTCGTCGCTCTCAAGGTCATGGTCTCGTGCCGTCCAGGAGCTTCCGTCGTTGAGAGGGACGTCCTGGCCAGAGAGATCATGTCCCTCGCTCCTAGCACGGATGTTGTTTCGGCGTCGCTGCGACAGAGTTCGTGCGCGGGTCGAGAGCTTGGACGAGACAACAGCATTCGACGTAACCCAGTTGGTGAGAGCATCCTCGCAGTCCTGAATAATAGCCTTGCTGGCCTCGTATCCGTCATAAGCCTGGCGAGTCTCGCCGGGAGTGACTGGGGTGTCATCAATGAGCTCGAGGAGGTGCTTTCCGTATCCGGCGATGATGGCGACCTTCTCACAGTGCTCGCGCAGAGCATCAAACTGGTATGTGTAGGCGGCCTTGACCTTTTCGCGAGTGATGTTGGACAGCTGGGCCTCAGCGACGAGAGACTCGGCCTCGGCTCGGACGAGCTCCTGTTCGAGGACAACGATCTTGGGAGAGTTGGGCTCCTTGTACTTGAGCTGGGCGATCTGGTCCGTGATCTTTTGCTTGCCTGTTATTGGCGTTAGTAGTGTTACCTCGAAGCTTCAGGCGTGTGCAATTCTTACGGTCGCGGCTGGGCTGCACCGACGCCTCAATGTTACGGATGCTCTTCATCGTAATTCGGTATTGGTCGTATCGGTCCACGTATTGGTCTTCGAGCTCGCCGATTTCGTAGAGCAGCACACCAAGCTTGTCGGTGACGTCAGAGACATCTTCGTCGCCGGCCTCGCCCCAGATGGAGAGTTGTTGCTATCAAGGTTAGTACCTCATCCTGAGTGAAGGTATCATGAACATACTGCCACTTCCATCCGCTCGCGGGCGACAGTCTCGAGACTGCGCATCACGTTCTTCTCCATCTTGACCAACTGGGAGAGCTTCTTAGCCAGGTCGGGCCCGAAGGCACCGCCGGCATTTCGACGAAGGGCATGTCCTGTAGGACGAGAGTTGTTAAATTCGAGGAATTCGTCGCGGGGCAAACCCAAGCTTACCGAAGCTACCCTTGAAGAGACGGCCGGACTTTGTCGATGACGGAGGAGGGGGAGGGTTCTATGGAATGAGGTCAGCTCTCGCTCCGTGACGCGCTTCATCAGATCAGACATACCTGGAGCTGGGAGGCAGTAGGCGCCCGGGTCTGGCGCATAGAATAGGTGCGGTGCATGTTGATGGCGATGATGCGACAGGCGGTGGAGCTGACAGATTGTTTCGACAGACGCGGAGACGCAGGGGATAAGTAATACTGGGTGGGGATAAACGTGGGTTGATGGGCAGCTGCAGCACTGAGAAACAAGGGTGAGATGTCGGAGAAGGCACAGAAGGATGATCGAGTCCGGGCTGCCGGGGAACGTTATATGAGAAAAACCCAAAACCTGGCAAGCCTAGAGGTGGTGTTGTTGCTGCGGAGAACAAGATCGTCACCTTTTGGCTGGCAGGTTGAAGGCGACGTCATCAAAGCTCCACATCGTCAGAATTGCGACCAAGGCTGAGTGACGGGCGGGCGCTAAGGGAGAAAGTACTTGTACGAGAAGATTGACCAATATTTGCTACGAGGTGAAGTATCACTACCGGATCCCGAGCATGTCTCAGGTCTACGTCGTTCGATTTGGCCGCCAAGTATCCCTACCTGCGCATCCGGGACTGGACTTCCCTTGAGTTGGCTGGCCATCCCGCATGCGGCTTGCAGCCACCAAGCTTCGGTCATTTTGGGCGCTAGTCAGCGTCTAAGATGAAGTATGACGGAATTGAAGCCAAATATTGGGGTCCTTTGAGCGTCTGTGGGTGGGTGACGGGCTCCTGAATCGAATGTCCCCCGGCAGTTCCCAGGCCGAAAGAAGGGGTCAGGCATCGGACCCAGCGGATCATGTCCATGCTTGGATGCTTGGTGTTGATGTCAGTCATGAAACAGGGTCTCATCTGGTGATGAACACGGCACCTGAATAGGCATGGGCCAATTTGTAGAGGCTCAGCAGAGGTTGTGGCATTACTTATGCACACGAGGCTTCAGGGTAAACGACCAGTGCAGTTCCAATGCTGGCATGGAAGGATAGGAATGCAACTTCTTGCATGGGAGTTGACTATCTGATGTTTATTCTCCTTTATTTAGACACCTGGCACTGGGTAAACTTCCCCTGGGCGCACTCTTCCTCTGGCTATGGTGGGTTAGCATTGTTGGTGAAGTCAAGTTACAGGTATCCTGATCCGGGGATTCCGATGGATTCAAGTAGACCGTGTATGGAGCTGAAGCCCAGCGATAAGCATTACAGCCCAAGGGGAATACTCATTAGCAGAGCCTCCTTCACGTGTTCCCTTTATTTCCATTGAGTTTTCTTTATTTAAATATACTCATCATTCAATCACAGACTTCGAGGGAGTTATCAAATTGCGCCACAAGAAGTCAACCTTGCGCATGAGGTCCAGCCTTTCGACTACAAGCCTTGCGCAATCTACAATAATCGAATAGAAAAAAGATCCATAGCAAGATAGTAGTAAGCTCAAGCAAACCGAGGATACAACTCATCCCATCATTTAATTCTGCTCAAACGTTCAATATCCTGTCTGGATATATAAGCCGGAGGAAATGATTGCTCCATCGAGAAAAGCGCGGCCTCCACACTCGCGCTAGACCCTGTTGGTCAACGCGCGCCCCTGTCAAGCCCCTGCAGACTCCTCTCAACGCGTGTGTTGGACACTCATTCACCACTTACTTTCACCTCGAATCTTGACGACAACACAACATCGCGAGTCGCAAATATCATATTTCGCGCATCATTAGCTCGCGGCGCCAGATTTAACTGGGTAGGAAGCACGCATCGGATCGTCTTGTTCGCGTTTAACGGCGCTACCTGCTCTTCTCTCGGGCCCTGCATTCTCGTCTCGGCCACACGCGTTCCTCAGCGCAGGACAAACTCCCGCTTCATTCAACCTACAACTGCCAGCTCAAAGCAAACTTTATCCTGCATAATTCCCTTGTTCCTTCCCGACTCCCCAAGGCAGAAGTGTTACCCCCGCAGAATGGTTGCAGCTGCAAGTGAAGGCGAGGGGCAATCCTAAAAAAACCTTGACAAAGTTGTCAGCCGCAGCCATGGCACCTGTCGACCACATCGACTTGACCTTGGAGTCGAGCGACTCTGAAGGCCACGCAATTCACGCTCGCATCTTTCCTCCCCAAAGATCATCGCCGCATCTATCGCAGCGCGCAGACACAACCACCGCCAGATTTGATCTCGACCCTTTTGCTGGTCGCCCGCCGGTGACAAACATCCATCACGGTACCGGTACCATCCGCAGGCCCATAAGCCCGCCCCAGCTGAAGCGACCTGTGGTTGCCAACACCAGCCAAGGTGGCAACATCTCGTTCGAGCCAGCCCGTTCAGTGCCCACGGTGGCCAGGCCAGCACCCAAGACGACCTCGACAAGCTCTAGTGTCGACAATGCCGCAGACATGGCAAGACTGTCTGGTGTCGGACCTACCAACCCGCCGCCTCGACAGGTAACGCCGCCCCTTGAGCGTCACTCTCCCAAGCAAAGCCAGCAAGCCAAAGCCACGCCTCCCAAATATCAAACGCCTAGGAAGCCAGAATGGGATGTCGCTGGCATCGCCCGCACCTTGACGACCTTTCGCCAAGACATCAAGGATGGTCATGCACGAATGACGTCCTACATCATTGAATCTACCCAAGCTACAGAACGTCGTGTTCATACGGGCAATGACCTCTTCGCTGGACTCGCCAGCAATCCTGTGCCAGTCCAAAAGGGTGAGACTATGAGAATAAAATTCAAAGTAATGACCCTCCAACCACTGTGAGGCGGTTTGATATTAATGTCATGGTGTAGGAGCACTCCAAGATGAAGAGCAACAGACGAGAAGATCACTATCTTATCCAGCGCATCCAGACTGATGAAGAACGTGTCCCCCGATACCGGTTCCATCATGTTGAAATCAAAAAGAATGTCCTCACACCAAACACAATGCTGACCTTTGTCCCCCATCTGAGGGATCTTGAGAGTTCTGAAGAGTCAAAGTACAATGTCTGGTTGCAGGAGCTGGAGGATATTGACCGCAAATCGGGGTTCAAGCCCATGAGCCGAGAAGAAAAGGTGCGCGTTACCGTCCGCTCAGAATTCGCCTCGACCGTCTCTCTTTACCTCGAAGACTGGCTGGACAAGCTTGCGCTCCCTGGCTGTAACAAGTCCACCTTGATTCGCTACATGGCAAGCCGAGCACCCGACGATGCAATCACCCCTCGACAAAAGTCCGACATTCTCAATTCGCATCGCCCAGCAGAGTCTACTACCCCGCCCGAAGCCAACAGAGCCGCCGAGATGTTCACCGAAGCCTTCCACCGTGTCTTTCACCAGGGTCAATCGCCCACAAAACAAATCGCGCTACGTGATGTCCTCCTTCTCGACGAGTCGGTTGACAGCATCATGGATTCGAAACCAACTGCCAAGGACGGCTCCAGCTCCCAGAACGAGAACGAGTTTGAGGTGGCCGAGTATGAACTTGGAACTTATTGCATTCTTGGTTGTCTTATCTGCTTTAGCCATTCTTGTGAGCACGGAGAGTATGACGCTCAGAATTGCAAACGCACCGTTTCGATCATGCCTCGTCTCTCAGACACCCTTAAGCGACGCAGACGCGCTGCTTCCGATGGAGCTCACCATGTCAATGGGAACAGCCACGGTCTGGGTCCATGCAAACGAGACTGCTACAAAACGCCAAACCCTTCGTCCCTGAACCCCGATCATCGACCTTGGACCCAAGAGGAGCGCACCGTCTTGCGAGCCACGGTTGCGACGACCGACGGAAGTCGAGTCAAGAGGGATCCGTTGTGCTTTATCGCCCATCTTCTCGACCGCGACTGTTCCGATGTTTTCCAAGAGTACGAACGTATGGGCGTCTCTCTGCCTACCGCCGAGCCTGTTAACAAGACACAGATTCGGACTGTTTCATGGTACGATCGCTTCAAGAAGGCACTTATCGGCGACTGGGAAAACCACACCATCACCCATGAACACCAGCGGCGTGAACTGTCTGAGCCATGCTCTCACGAAGGGCCATGCACTTTGGAAAGTTGCACGTGTGTACAACACGGGCTCCTTTGCGAAAAGTTCTGTGGCTGCACGGTGGAAAGCTGCGCGTACAAGTTCACGGGCTGCGCTTGTCACTCGCAAGGCAAGACCTGTCTCTCGAAACAAAAGGACCGGCCGTGTATTTGTGTGCAGTTGAACCGTGAGTGCGATCCAGATCTCTGTGGAAACTGTGGCGCACTGGAGAGAGCCGACCCCGAGAACGCCGAAGATGATATTCTCCATTCTACGGGCTGCCAGAACTGCTCGTTGCAACGTGGTCTTCCCAAAGGTCTTGCTTTGGGCCAAAGCCAGCTTGAGGGAGTCGGATATGGTCTGTTCACTGCCGAGTTCATCGCGCAGGATGATTTTATTATCGAGTATGTCGGGGAACTTATCACTCACGACGAAGGTGTCCGCAGAGAAGCCAGACGAGGCGACGTTTTTGACGAAGAATCTAACATCTCGTACGTCTTTACATTGTTAGAGAACGAAGGCATCTGGGTCGACGCAGCCATCTATGGCAACCTTAGCCGTTACATCAACCACGCGTCAGAGAGCGACAAGCGCGGGTGCAACATCACACCCCGGATTCTCTACGTGAATGGCGAGTACCGGATCAAGTTCACTGCCATGCGTGACATTGAGGTCGGCGAGGAATTGTTTTTCAACTATGGCGAGAACTTCCCCAACCTGACCAAGAAGCTCCTCGACCATAAGGTGGGAGGGAAGTCTGACCAGGGCAAGAAGCGGACACGGCGGCCGAATGAGGGAGTGGCCAGGAAAGCCCCCAAGGCGGACAAGAAGAAGCCAGCAAAGGGCAAGAAGGCTGCACGCCTCGCCCTCGAAGACGAGGACCTGACGATGATGGATAGCCCTGGCTTCGCAATTCAGTCAGACCGCAAGCGCAAGCGTGGAGCGCACAACGACTCGGAGGAGGAGGAGTACCAGCCAACTGGAACGGATGCGACGTCCCGGGCAGGGACACCGTCGACTGGCGAGTCTGATTTTGCCTCAGGTAAGGCCGGAGGAAGGTTGCGAAAGCGAACGCGACAAGTACCGAAATCAGCAGCCGAGCAAGCGGGCAAGCCTCGAGGAGAGCCCAAGACACGGGGCAAACGGGGCGGCGCCAGACCCGGAAGTGGTAGGCCTAGAAAGTACCCACGCACGGCGCCGAAGCCTGCCCCGGCCCCGGTCCCGGCCACGATTCCAGAAGAGTCCAAGGCGCCAACGCCGGAGGAGGCCCAGATTGTGGTGCCGTCAACGACAGTGACCCAGCCAGTGGTGACGGCGCTTGGGCTCCAGCCACAACAGCAGTCCAATTCACACCCGCAATCGCAGCCGCAGTCGACGGAAATTGATGACAGTGTGGAAGATAACGACTACAGCGGTGATATTAGGGACGAGATTATGCTGCATAGTCAGCTTGAAAGAAGGGATAATGGCGGCGTAGAAGACGACGAAGACGACGACGATGACGATTCAGACGTGATTGTCCGATCGAGGAGATATCGACGTCCTTCGGCCAAAGCCCGGGATGATGGGTCATGGTCATAGGAACGGACGATGGGAACAGTTTCAAAGTCAAGGAAGGGATTGTTGTAAGATAATTGAGGGATGGTGTGTATCCTATGCGTAATATGCTATTTGTGATTTGGGGTGGTTAGGTATAGATTGGGGGAGAGCCAAAGGTGAAAGAACAGGTAGCCATGGCAGATGGTTATCTCGCTATAGCTATACTAGGGCTCATTTTCTCTTGAATGCAATCGCATCTTTGTTGCTTCAAGGCCTGGATAGATCGCGATGGTGATGGCGTCAGTGACATCATGTTTATGAATAATTGCATGCTTGTGACATAAAACACACAGATTGCACAAGCCACAACTGAGAAAGTTGTGAATGCCCCACCATCCGCGGCCCGCACTCCAGCCACAAACGATGACGTTGTCGATTCGAAAACGACGGAAGCAGCAAGCGCTACGTAGCTTGGTAGGTAGGTAGGCAGGTACCTTCCCTACCTACCTACCTTGTCCACCTACGTAGGACAGCTTGCTCATGCCAGGCTGAACTGACCACCTTTCTTCCTCTTCCTCCTCCTACAAATACACTGACCTTCCAGGTTACGAAAGAGCTTCTTTTCTTTCAAACACTCAATAACTCTTTCTCGCACATACGCTCTACTCGACTCGACTCTTTGCTCGCGTCCCCCGCCATCCGAGGCCTCCATCTTCAGCTCCGATTCTTCCTCCCTTGTTTTCTACCCCTCCTCGACTTCCACCGTCGCCATGACGCTCTACTACACTCTCGTATGCGCTCCCATATCCTAAGAGAACCGTTCTCGTGCTGCCTACTAGGAGCTGTGCGGTCGTCGTGATATCCTGTTGCTAATTGCGTGGTTCAGGTCTTTTTGTTGTTGGTGTTTGAGATGGCGCTGTTCATGCTCCTGATCATCCCGCTTCCCTTCAACGTTAAGCGCAAGATCTTTACGTACGTGTCTGCTCGTCCCTGTGTTGTTGGATAGCTTTGAACTGACTGTTGCAGCTTCATCTCCGAGAACCCCGTCGTCGCCAAGATCCAGTACTGGATGAAGATTACCTTCATCTTCATCCTGATCCTCTTTATCGACAGCGTCAACCGGGTCTACCGCGTTCAGCTTGAACTCATCGCCGCGTCAGAACAGTCTAAGCAGGGAGGGTACGTGACAAATTGCTCCCCTTCTCTGTCCTACAACTACTCCAAGCTCCAAGTTCCATGAACCTCGCTAACTATGTAACTATAGCGCCGCCGTCATGGGTCACGAACGTCTCGAAGTCCAAGCCCGCAAGTTCTACTCGCAGCGCAACATGTACCTCTGCGGCTTCACCCTGTTCCTTTCGCTCATCCTCAACCGTACCTATGTGATGATCCTTGAGGTGATGCGTCTCGAGGACAAGGTCCGCGCCTACGAGGGCACCAAGCAGAACGCCAAGGAGAGTGAGAAGCTGGCTGTCGCTGGAAAGCCCGGTGAGCTCGCCCGTCTCCGGGAGGAGCTTGAGAAGAAGGACCAGGACCTGCAGAACCTCAAGAAGCAGAGCACGCAGCTTCACAAGAGCTATGACGAGCTTAGCGACAAGTATGCTGCCACTCAGCAGACTGGTGAGGGTAAGAAGGGTATCTAAGCCATGTCTATGACATGCAATTCCCCTTGAAGGGATCCTGCCAATGGATCAACCGGCACTGGATCCAGTGTCGTTACCGATCACAGGGAGAATCAGAGGCCACGTCAGGCCAGCACCTTTCAGGGTACATGAAGAAAACTACAGACCAGGGTTATATGTAGCAGAGGACGCAAAACAACGGGCGGGCATAAGTTACGGATAAGCAACGGCGCAAAGTTGACGATTTTGGCGCGTACTAGGCTATCGATCGATCGACAATTTGAGATTGTATTCAATTTCTCAGAAGGATAGAATTATCAGGAATAGTAAATCTACCTCTGTGAAGTGTCATTGCTCTTGACCAAACTTGTTTGTTTGTTGGTGTCTAAGCCAATAGTAAAGTGAAGTTGATAACAAAATGGCCATCGCTATAAACTAGGGTATCCAGCATTATTTGGTCAAGCTGCCTTCTGTCCAACCCGATTTTAATAATCCATGTCGTACTTTTCCGGAAACAAAATACCATTCGCCATTTCCAATACTGAAAACTCGCAATCGTCCCGAGCATCATCCTCGTCCCACGGCAACAGGCCCATGGCACGCATCCCGTCGGCACCTCCGGCCTCGCCGACCTTTTGCACCGCCTCTTCTGCTTCTAAAGGTAGATCACCCGCGCGAGCACCGCCAAAGTCGGGACCAGATTCACCGTGAAGCAGTGCCTTGCGCTGGCGGACCAGGTAGAGCGCGTTTGTCTGGGTCAGCGGGCAGGCGGGGAGGTATAGGATCGCCGTCGTGGGTAGATCTGGACGACTGAGGCGGTCTAGGGCATAAACAGCATCGCAATGCCAGACAAGATAGTCGCCCGGGGCGAGCTTGGGTATGGGGATCATGCTACGGTTGAGTTGGAGGTGAGGGTGGAACGCTTCGTTGAGTTCTTGGGGGTATGCGGGGAGGGCGCCCTGGATGACAGACGAGGGAGGCTGTTCAAGAGTCCAGTTGTCTGGAGAAAGGAAGCTTGGGTGTGTTGGGGAGGACTCATTGGGAACAAAGAATGGCCGGAGGAGGAGATATGCAGTTGTGAGCCGTATCATGGGACACAAGAGGAGGGTGCCTTCGCCAACAGGGAGGTCACTTAGTGATATCCAACCCTGGAACATGCGGAACAAGCTACACGAGCCATCGCCGTTGTACAGATCGCTCGTCACCTTGAGGCGAGTGCTGCTCTCCCATGGATCCCACTCCTCCCATTCGCCGTCCCAGATGCGCTGATATGTTCCGGCCGAGCCGTAGCCGTCGGACTCCCACCGTTCCACGCTCCCGCCGTCGACGTAGACGCTCAGGGAGCACGTTTCATCCTCGGGGTGTCTGATTCTCATGCGATCGGCATAGCTGACGGGAAAGTTGGGACTGACAAGTGCTGCCGGGTCGGATGATCGCCAGAGGTTCATGAGGAAACGCTGGGTATAGAGTACATTCTCATGGCCTCGAGCCTTGATTTGGGCAGGGGACCAATATATTCCGTAAAGATGCGGATCATGAGTGGGAAGACGCTGTGCTCGCGGGTCCTCCTTCAAGTATTGATCCGTTTCTGTCTTCCACTGGGTAGCAACATCCCGAGGGATAACACCCCGTATGACAGCAACGCCCCGTTCCTTGAGTTGTGATGAAAATTCGGCAGCTTCGGAGTCCTTCTTGAGATGATCAAATTCGATTGATGGGAAAATGTCAGGGCCCTTGCTGGCAACAATGTCGATTTCTGTCTTGAGCTTGACCAGCAGTCTCGTCCATGAGGCTTTGATCTGGTCTTCCTTGCCAGCAACCAAGCCCCGCTTGATTCGTGCAAAACGGGAGGGAAGCGGTAGAGCTTCAGTGGTTTGGGCGAACATGCTACTTGAGGGCCCATGTCGGTGGTGACCATTGGACGCCATGTTGAACCCAGGATTTGGCTGACGAAACACGGTCAGAGCCTTTTAATTGCGAGAGCTTCTGCCCGTCTATGGGGGAAAGCCCGTCATAGTGGGCGTTTCGTGGGGCGGTGTTGGATTTATAATAGTTGAGTGCAACCCGCAGCGGCGCACGTTCTGATGGGTCGGACTCCACGATGCTATCTTTATCGTAACGTCTAGGTAGGCTAGTTCTCTCGATAGTTGTTCTTGGGGCGGGAATTCTTCGGTTGGAGTTGTTATTCTTCGGATGCTCACCGCCATGACGGGCCGGAGATCCGGTGTTGCCGCATGAGGTATCTTGAGTCTTCCAGCTATATCCTAATAGAGTAATCTGGGGGCCGGAACCGAATGACGCAGATTTAGCTGCGGGTGTCGTACGTCTTGAATGATCAGCTGCCAACTGGAAGACACGGCATTCTCTGTTGATAGAGCCTTGTGGGCTAATAGGATGAGTTTCCAATGTCATGGATCCGGGTGTGCAGCTGGGCGACTGCCGATGAGTCGTAGGTGGCTGACAGCTCAGTCAAGCCTTGACTCGCTTCGATCGACGAAGGACAGGGGCGTCGTGGGTTGCATCGCCGGCCTTCTCAACTCTGGTGTCAGGCTTTCGCTTCGTCGAAGATGGTGCCCTATTCTTCTTGGCCTCCTTGGAGGGCACCACATGGTCTGATGACTTGGGTGAAGCTGGTCCCTTCATCAACACATAGGCAACCCTTTCCACGTCACTTGCTGCAACGTCAAGTCTCTCGTGTAGATCGTTGGCCGCGGAGCAAAGGGAGCGGTACTCCTTGGCGTTGTACTTGATAGGGCTCTGCTTTCCATCGCAACATAGCCACCAGAAAGCCTCGTCGGCGAAAAAGATGACCCGAGTTGCATCATGAACGGCCAGGAGGAGAGATGCAGTTGCAGGGCCGATGCCCTTGAGTTTTGTCAAGATGCCAAGGGCCGCGTCGATGTCGGCGTCCTCCTTGTAGGCATCAATGGCTTGCTTGACGATATCTTCAGCCGTGTCGGCATCATTTGAAGACACAAGCTTCATCAGTGTTGGCCTGAATTTTCCGTGACGTCTGTAAAACGGTCAGATCCATCCTTACATGATTGATCAGCCGCATCTGCACTTACAACTTCCACTCAACAAGGGTTTTGATGTCATCAAGCTTCATTGGGGTGTCCTTGCCAGGGCTGAATATATCCAACGCGTCATGGTAACGATACTCATCAAGCGCCTCCAAGGTCTTCTGACCAGGTTTGGCTGCAGTCATCAACACCCGAATTAGCACAGCTTCCAAGAGCGCGAATCAAACGACATACCACCCTTGGTACTGGAGATATCCTTGATGAGAGCCGGGTACTGGCTCAGGAGCTGGTTGAACTCGTCGATGGTGATCTCGTTTGCAGAAGCGATGGCGGTCTTGGAAGCCATTGTTGCAACACGCCCTAGGATTTCAGGCCGGTTCAATTGAGGGTTCGGCCGGCAAGAAGAAGGAACCTGAAGATTGAGGCGAGCGACAGGTTTGAATATAGTGCGATAGGAGAATAGCATGCCAATGATTCTTGGTTGGTGAGGTTGGAAGATGAAAGACGGAAGCTGGGTTTGGAGGCGCGACGCGATTTCTGTGGTGGCCTTAGCCACACAGTAACACAACACAGCACCAAACTGGAAGGCACGCCGTGAGACACACTTACATCCACCCTCATCACCTTGACCAATTCCTTCATCTCCCCTCTTTCAAGACAATTTCATTTCTCATTGAATTAAAAACTTTAACCAATTTGGCCGCGTATTGTGTCATCCTAGGCCACCCATTGCTCCTCAACCTCTCCCAACAGCTTCCACAGCTTGTCAAAGACGTTGTCGGCATCATATTGCTTCTTCAGCGCTCTCAGTCGCCTAGCATTTGCCCCGAATGCATTCTCTGCTGAGACGGCGTCAGTGCTAACGTAATTGATGTAGTTGCCCACGCCGTCCTTGAGGCTTGCGTCGTTATAGCCAAGGTCACGGGCCGCCTTCTGGTATTCGCGGTTGAACTCGCGGATCTTCTTGTCCAGGCTTTCATCCTCCCACTTCCACACGATACCGATGTTGTAGTAGTTGCCTCGCGAGTTGAAGGCCGTCGACTCGATAGGGACTGATCGAATTTTGCCGTGGGGAGTGCATTCGAGGACCACCATGCTACCCTTGGCGCTTGGGTTCTCGTCGATGAATGCCTCGAAACGATCGCGGATTGCCTCAGCGGTTGACAGCTTGAGAGGGAGGGTGAAGTTGCTGCCACCAAACATATATCGGCTACCTGCAGCAAACATGGCGTCTCCGCCCTTGTTGACTGATGGATAGGGCATAGGCCCAATCTGCTTCATGAGCGCGTCGAGCTCCAACACTGGGGCAAAGTACTTGGGTCCATCTTCGACGGCATTTGCTCCAACATGTGCCATCTGAACGATGTTCACTAGAGGACGAGGGGCCTCTGGATCCGGGCCGGGAGGCGCATGGGCGAAGCTGGCGATGAAGGCCTGGTTTCCATCGTTGGTTTCCTCCCACTTGTTGAGGAAATCGACCACGGCAGGAAGCTTGTCTTTGGACAAGATGACGAGGCCACCCCAGATCTCGCCCTGTGGAAATACTCTGCTGGTGAACTGGGTCACTACACCAAAGCTGCTGCCGGCGCCCCGCAGAGCCCAGAAGAGGTCAGGGTTCTCGGATTGAGAGGCAGTAACGATGCTTCCGTCTGCCAGCACAACCTGGCAAGAGATCAGCTGGTCGATAGCCAGCCCGTGGAGGCCGGACAATATGCCATATCCTCCGTGCAGGATCAGTCCGCCAACGCCCGTGTGCGAAACGGTGCCTCCAACGGTCGCCAATCCATGGGGCCAGAGGGCATCATCAACGTCTTCCCAAAGACAGCCTCCTCCAAATGAGACGGTCTTGACGGCTGCATCTACCGAAACGTCCCTCATAAGAGCTAGGTCTAGGACCATGCCCTCGGGGGAGGGGGAGCTGGAGGATTGCGAGGTACTGTGGCCGCCGCCCTTGACATTGAATTTGATGCCATTGGCGGTTGCGAATTTGACGACTGCACTCGCTTCCTCAACGGTTGCGGGCTGGGCTACGGCTGCCTGAATCTGAAGTTAGTCCCTGCCGTGATGCTCGAAGTGTTTCAACTCACAGCTGGCTTGACACAGGTAAGACTCCATCGCTGGAGACTAGCTTCATATCCATCGTCTCCAGGGACCAGAAGACGTCCCTTGACTAGTTCCTTTCGCAACGACGAGAACTTGTCTGCTGTCATTTTTACTTAATTTTCTGGGTTTGGCGAATTTGTACGGATGATCACGTCTGCAAAAAAGCAGGACGTCGGGCGCCCTTTTATGCGCCTCTGGCTTGGAATCAGACCCCAAGCTCACCTCAGCGACGCCGAAGCTTACGCGCCGTGGACGCCGGATCTCAAAGAATGCGGGGACCTCTTCTCCAAAGAGGCTTGGTTTGGATCCTTGGGATTGGCGAGCTTGTGTGGATGCAAGTGGTGGCGGTAGACAATAGCACGCCGCGTCTCACACCTAGCCTTGGAACGGATGATGTGTGGTTTCCTTTGCCGCGTGTTATTTGGTGGCAAGAGATGCCTGACGAGCTTGTATTCTTCGAGAAGCAGAAGAAAGCTGATGAATTGCTCACAGGTTGCTGAGAAAATGTCGTGGTTTCGTAGGATTGATCGACAGTTGAGACATTGGTTGAGGGATCCAACCACGCTGGTCAAGAAATAAACGAGATACCAGACCGGCAGAGAGGATTAACTAACTCATCTAAGATTTAGTAAATAATTTTCTATAAGTATAATGATTTTTTTAAGAAATATATCATAATAATAGTAATACTTTAGAGCCTTCTTCTTTATTTTTCTTTCTTTTATTAATTATATTTAGAGAAGGATATATAAATATGGATATTTATATTGGTATCTTTTTTTCCCCCTTGACCTGGGTGCCAATGATTGAAGCAAAGATTGGCTTTCGAACCGCCGTATTGACTCGGCGAATCGGCTCGAATCCGTGGATATGTTTACCATTGCTCGCTTCTCCTTGGAGGCTATGCAATTGCTATTAACAGCAAGGCGTATCTTCTGAGTAGCCGACCATATAATAGCCAATTAGTTGTAATTGAGACATAACAAGGGTGAGGGACGCTTGGTCTACTTCGCTGAGTTGATGCGGTAGGATAAAAGATTATGTAGCCTGAACAGTCTCTACCACCACAAGCATTTGAAGGCCATAATAGGACTTCTTTTCTCATCACGGTAAATAGCACACGATCATGTTGTTATCGTCAGATTTCTTGCTGTCCAATACTACCGTATTCCAATTACGCAAACTCGCCCGGTGTGCCAGGTTGTAAGCGAGCTATCCATCCCTGGAAGCATCAAGTTTGAAGAAAAAAAACGACACAACTTGAACATTCTAGCTATGGTAAACCAGGCCTTAAAGAGATTCAGATGCTAAATACTTTTACATATTGGGTCTATTTCTGATACTCTATTGGCATTCTACAATCCTCGACCAATTGTTTAACATGCTACATTTCACAATCAGGCTCAGTATTACCGAGAAAAGCCATGCACTATGCGACGAAACCTGACATGTTCCAACGATTCACGCATGTCTTGACTTGAACAAGGCCTGGATTTAGTAGGATAAATAGAGAGCGGTTTCTAGTGCTCCTTGACGTATGGAAGATACAACTCAGTGGCTTCACTATTGCTAACAGGAAGACCTGGCGTCCATGCATGTAGTTAGTGGAAAGATCTGCGTCCCTTCAGAGCATATTATTACCTCCTCTGAAGTGATAATCAACCTGACCCCGTTAGAGAATGTTACTGTGGATTCCATATTGTCACCTAGTGCCCGAGCATTTATATTCTGATAGCTCACTTTATGTTCATTAGAATACCTTTTAAGCTTAATATCGACGCTCCTGTGGTCAATCACCTCGTTACTCCTCGGTTGAGCAATAGTCGCTACCTCTACGTATGGCGGTCATGGAAGTGTGACTGCTGGTTGAGAAGCCTGAGCATCTATCGAACCCATCTCCGGCCTTTATGATTTATACAAAAATGGGGAGGATTATCTGCAGGAGGTGGAAATCAAGTAATGATTCAGGAAATAGACCAAAATCTTCCATCATGATTGGTATGACGGGTGATTGTCTAGATTGTTGGTATCACCGGGAAAACACGCACTGTGCAACGAAACGTGCCATGCTCCGGAACGGTCGAGACCCTTAAGCGACCTAACG
The DNA here is from genome assembly GCF_000151355.1 of Fusarium vanettenii 77-13-4. NCBI lineage: Eukaryota > Fungi > Ascomycota > Sordariomycetes > Hypocreales > Nectriaceae > Fusarium > Fusarium vanettenii. The sequence goes on from NW_003315881.1 coordinate 3,088,401, forward strand.
TGAAAAGAAGGGATGGAGAAAGAAAAAAAAAAGGTGCCATTTATAGATAACGGCCCGTGCAAACCCAAAGAAAAGAATAAATGGTTGGTCCCCCTCCGTTTTCCGTTTAAAATCCCATCTTACATTCTTTCAACACCGCCAGTAGAAAAAATCTCTCTCTACCTTTTGTTCTTACACTACCACACACGTCGCAATCATGGGTAACGTATGTTTAATAGCCTTTCAGGACGGTAAATAGCATTCAGGACTGACTGAGAATACAGGGTGCCAAGGCTCAGCAGAAGCGCGAGCGCGCTCAGAAGGAGGGCAAGACTGCCAAGTCCCAGCTCAAGGTGGTGAGTCTACAATCGTCCTCTCTAGACATCCCCTGTTCGAATACTGACTCTTTCGAAAACAGAACAAGCAGGCTTGCGACATTCAGTGCCAGGTCTGCAAGTCGACCTTCCTCAAGACCACCAAGGGCCCCGCGTATGTCCCCCCACGATACTCCCGAGTTGACCGATCTAACAACTTGTCTCTAGTCTCGCCGAGCACGCCGAGAACAAGCACAGCAAGACGCTGACCGAGTGCTTCCCTACCTATGAGCAGTGATCGTGACGCTCTTGGACGAAACGAGCCTTATCAGAGCACAGATGATTAGGCGTAACCAAGGGAACACATTTGGGAGCATTTTAGCGAAGCGAGGCGTACTTTGTGTGTTGTTGTGGTGTGATAGAACAAGGGGGCGTGAAGGTTGGGCACGAAGATGATGTGACGAGAAACCCACGACGGAAATGCTTTTACATGGTTCTTATGATTCGCTTGCTATGATTCCACCGAGAGATAATGTTCTCTCTCCCTCCATGCCTGCCACTTAATGAGCCTCTACCGCCTTGGGAGGTGTCTCGACCACCAGTGCAGCCTCCTCCCGCTGCTTCTTGGCCCTTGCCTGCTCCTCACGGATCCCAGCGAGAATATCCGGGTACCAGCGCTCGCCGACGTCCTGGTGACTCTTGACGCGGTTGCGCAGTGTCGCCTCGCCCAACGTCTTTGAAACGCCTCCAGCGCGGAACGTAAACTCGACATCGTCGATACGGCCACCGTTGCGCTCCACGATTTGTCGGCGCTGCTCTCTTACGCTCTCCGGCACGAGGCCCACGCCCACCTTCTCGAGGTCTTCAAACTCTGCATCCATTCGCACGCCCTGGAAGAAGGGGATAGAGAAGCGAGCTCCTGAGCCAGCGGCTGGCGAGAGAACGCGGTGCGTCGTTGACACACAAACTCCTTGCGTCAGAGCTTCAAGACCCTGTCCGATGGCAACGACGAGCGTGCCTGGGATGGGTTCGCAGTCGATCCACTCTCCACGGACGTTTTGCACCTGCAGTCCCTTGTGGGAAGTTGCTTGGAGGAGGTAACTCGTGAGCATGCTGTCCTTGTGCGGTCCAACACCCTGACCCTGCGCATCACCCCCACGACCGAGCTCGGCAAGGTCCGGGTACTTGACGATCTTGAGCTTATGCTGCTGATCAACGTCAAAGTACTTGGCAAACGCATCACTGGGGAGCTCGATGGCCTCAGCGATGAGGGAGGTGAAGTAGATGGAGATGTCGCCCATGCGGTTCATGTAGTCCGTGTAGGTGCCCCGAAACCCGGGGATAGACTCCTCGGCGGGCCATTGGTTGGGCGCCAGTAGGTTTCTGTAAAGAGGGGAGCCTTGCTTGGGGATTGGATGCTCTGTTGAGAGGTCAATCTGTTCGCGGTGGTCAATCTCTCCAGCTGTGATTTCGGCAGAGAGACGAGAATAGCCCAAGAATGACGGGGCATTCTTCATCTCGATCTTGAGCCTGGTTATGCGTTAGTATTCATAAACTCTTCAAGTAGAAACAAGACTTACTTTTCCTCTTCAGGAATATCAAAGAATCCCTTGCCCAGATCAATGACCTTTTGAAACACCTCATCGGGAATGCCAACATTCTTGAGATAGAGGAAGCCAACCTCCATCAGCGCATGGCGGAGCTCCTTCAGAAACCCAGGCTTGGTAGCCGGATCCCGAGCCGCAGCCAGGTCCAGAATTGGAATAGAGGTGAACGACATGGCCAAGCTGCAGTGAGATAGATAGATAGTGTGGCAGATGAGATCGACAGAGGGGGTTCAGAAGCTCAAAGTCCCGGCTGACAATGGATGCAATTTGTTGATTTGTAACTTGGTATCTTGGTCTTGTCTTGTCTCGCAAAATAAGTAATAAAAAAAAAGATAGGTAAGTAGCCAAGATAAACTCGCCCATCCATCACATCCCATCACCTCATCGCGCCATGGCGCAATTGGTCCACTAGGACACACCTTTTTCTCTTTCCTGCTTCTTCTCTCGTCTCCCCGCATCTTGCAGTGTATCCACGCCCGACCCGATTCCCGGTTCCCGGTTCCGCCGATGGATGCCGGGTGGCGTCTGGTTGGTGATTGCTTCCCTCCAGCCCGGGATGCCGGTTTCGGTAATGGTGTTACATCTGCACATGTTTGAGTCTGCTTGTCTTCAATCAACCCCGTTCAACGCCGACGCCCGCAATGCGATGCCTGACAATCCATGTACTGGGATCTTTCAACCAGACCACGTCTAGTATAATACATTGGGCTTGGCAAATAGCCCACTTCACCCTCGTATATATCCTGTCTTATCATGAAGCCGAGAGAGGCTTTGTCGCGAGCAGGCCCGTAACCTTGTAGAACATGTCCTCAATCGGAGGTGCGGCGAACGCAGGAGCAGCATCAAAGATGTCTGTCAAGTGCTGCTGGTTGATGACGCTGTGGTGAACATCGTCGTCTTCCATATCCACATCCTCGACTTCGCCTTCGCCTTCAGCCTCGGCCTCGTCGTCACTCACCATCTCCTCATCCTCATCAATTAGAGCAATCTTGTCACCGCTGTTAACCACAGTGCCTTCAAGACGCAGGTCCTCCAGAGGCTGAACAGTGGCGAGGGATGAGGGGTCGGATCCCTCTGCAACTACCCACACCTGAGCTGCATCATCAAGAGCAATGAAACCGCTTGTATCAGGAGCAGATACCAGGCTCACAACCCTTTGAGGCGTGCTGCGCACCAACAAGGGCTCTGTCTCTTCAGGCTCAAACACGGCCAGGAGGGAGCCCTCGCTCGCTGGCAGAGCAAGAGCAAAGTGCCCAGAGGTATGATCAACGGCAAGCTGAAGCAGCTCGTTGGCTTGTAGGGATTCGGGCATCACAATACCGTAGCGAAGCTCATCGCTCACAACATCGTAGACCCGCAGCTCATCAGACAAAATGACGACAAATGGCGAAAGGGCACGAACAGACCGCAATTGACCCTTCCATTGGCCCTCAAGTGTCTTGACCACCTCACCAGATGCAGCGTCAATTACATAGACCGCGCCAGAGCCAGCCGTTCCGAAAGCAACGAAAAGGGTTGAGCCGTCCTCTGAAAAGGCAATGCTTCCCTGAGGCTCGTACTTGACGGACGAGTCGGGGACGTCAACAGTGCCGTCTGGGGACACACCATCACCCACAGCAATGACTTGCGAGCAGCTCCAGGTAAAGACCTCCCGGCCGTTGGGGCCCTTGACGAGAATGCCATTCTGAGACCTCGTCTTGGGGCGCCACAGGCGGACTGAGCCATCAGTGCCGATGGTCGCAAAGCATGTCGAGACGGGGTTCGACGCCAAATCAAGAACCGCCTCGTTACGGCTTGTAGCATGAGGCGCGTTGATCCTGGACACAAGAGCGATCTGGTCTTCGCCCTGTCGCGCCTCCCAGAACTTCAGGTAGACTTCTCGTCGCTCATGGATGAATTGGTCTTTCATATCGCTGAGAACATTATCCACGTCTCGTGATGAAGGTTCCCAGGTGTCCACGCTAGCAAGCCACTCTCCATCCGCCGAGAATGCGATATGGGTGATAAGGGGCTCGCCAATGGGGTGGCCCTTATTGGTGATGTTGACATCCGTGGGCTGAGTGCGAGCCAGGGCTTGCTGTGACACACTTCGGAAAGACTCGAGGTCGAATGTCTGCAGCAAGGGAGCAGAGAACCCTCCCGCAAGAGTAGCCTGACGACCGTTTCCAACACAGACGTGCAATCTTGAGTGGTCGGATGGGTTAATGGCAGCTGGGATTGGCCTTTGGACACCTTCAGGCGCCTTCCACGTTCGCTGAACCAATTGATCCTTGGGCGTCGAGACATTGACAGCGGCTGACTGAATACCAGCAACGTATGCTGTTGGCTTCATCTCGGCGGTTGAAATGATCATTGCCGAGTTGTCATCAAGGTGGACGGCGTAGGCTGATCCATTTGAGGAAACGGTGATGTTCTCAACACAGCCAGAAAGATGTGGCAAGAAGTCTTTCCTTCCAGTGTCCATCTGCCATAGTACCAATGCATTTTCGGAACCTCCAGAGATCATGTAGTGGCCTGTTATAAGTCAGTATGATGGATGCAGCCACAAGATTTCAAGCACATACCGTCTCGTGACCATTTCACCGCATGCACAGCCCTTCGGTGCCAGTGGAAGTTTTGTGCTTGAATGGGCTCCTTATCAGAACCAGACTTGGCAAGGGCCTGGCTTCGAGCCAGAGCATCGCGGTAGAGATAGATGGAACCACGGGCGCCACCAACAATAATGTCGAGCACAGGCGCAGTCTCCTGTCGTCCCTTTCTTCCTCCTGTCGCTGGCCTGGGGTACACTCTGAGATCGAGGGCGGTAACGAGGTCCGGGACATCGAAGGTGTAGATCTCATACTCCAAGGCCGCCAGGTTGTCGAACTGAGGTTGGGAAGGGACACCAAAGAAGAGGCGATCGTTGAATCCACCGACCAGGACCTGGCCGTCATCGCTCGCTTCTAGCAGTTGCAGACCATTGCCTGACTTCTTCATCGCCAAGACAACCTTGGGTTCAGACTCCGCCTTGACATTTCCTGAGTATGCGACAACCTCTATCCGTCCGGGCTTATCCGACTCGGCAACAAGAACGAGTTCCTGTGCCTTTCCAGAGATGTTCTTCGTCAAGACCACCAGAGCATTGGCAGTTCGGGATCGCGTTTGGAACGACGCAGGGGTCTTTGAGCTTGTCCAATCTACCTGGAACACATGTCCATCGGAGCATGCGACCCAGATGATATTCGAGTCTTGCTTTGAGTGCCGCATTGCGACAATGTGGGCAGGTGCCGAGGTCTTTAGTTCTGACGAGTCGGCTGCGGTGATTGGGATTCGGCGCACAAGCAAGGAGTCGGCTGCCGAGTACACCTGGATCGAGGTATTGTAGGCGAGAATGAGATATCTATAAAAGTTAGCCAAGGCAGTCCCGGTGGCGCTCGAGGAACTCACTGTTCATCTTCAGTCAGGATGGGATCGATATCGAGCATCCTGCCACCCATGGGCTTGGATACGCGCCATCCTGCCTCAGCATCCTCGAATTGTCGGACAATCTCGAGCTCCCTGGGTCCAGGAGCCTCCAGAGCTCCTGCGAGCCCATCCAGTTCAGCTACGACGCCATTTGCGCTGGGCAATCCACTGGCATCCGACTTGCGCCCATTGGCCTTGTTCAACTTCCGCTCAGCTCTAAGGCGCTTCGATCTCGAGTCGTTCTCATTCAGGTCCCGCTTGCGCTTCTTGGTCGGGTCGTGTTTCGTCCGGGGATTCTTGTTGCCAGCCATTTTCGCCACCTCTTTCTGTCTGCACAGTTGAGACAGATATCGAGTGTTGCTCTCGTGACGGGCAATAAAGTTTTGTTGAGAGGTGGTTTGTCCAGGGAAAAGGCGCCTGCCTGTGCATCTGCTGGGAGTTCGCAGAAATTTTGGTCCCGCTTTGGTGAACTTTTTGTTCCTGATAAGATAAGCCGGCCTCCGGACAAACGTCGGAAGGTAGAATTTATTTTCAAACTCGGGAACGACGCCAAAGAATCGCGAGCTTTCTCCAAGACGCATCCATCACCTTTGTCGCAAATCTTCTCGAGAAAGCCATTGTTGCCGCGCAACTCTATCACAAAGCCAAGATGATTATTCCCATCCGTTGCTTCTCCTGCGGAAAGGTGACTAGCCCTCCGGCATCACGTTACTCGAGTGACCTACTGACTAATTGTTTAGGTCACTGGCGACCTTTGGGAGCGTTACCTTCAACTGATCGCAGATCCCCGAAAGACCGATGGGTACGGCAAATCCTAAAGCGCAATCGAACAGAGGCTAACACACGTATTCAGTGACGCTATGGACGAGCTCGGTCTGAAGAGATACTGCTGCCGCCGCATGATCATGACCCACGTTGATCTTATCGAGAAGCTTCTCAAGTACGAAGACACCACCGAGACGATACGATTCCCAACCCGATACTGACATCTTTCTAGGTACACGCCTGATGGCCGAAACGAGAAGAAGCAGCGTCTCAACGAGAACGAATAAGACCAGCTCTTGACAATGGAACTTTAAGATGGTGCATGGTTTGGCGTTAATGGAATTTAAACAAGTACCTCGTTTGGATGGCGTATGGAAGACTTCCCGTTGAAAGAGCTAGAGCACGCGAGTACTCTTAATTCACAGTGTCTTACCCAAACGTGCTCGAGCTGCCCAGGTGCACTACACCCATTGACTCTCTTGGGGCGTCATCTGCGCCCAGCTCTCTTCTTTGTATGGCGGATCGACATGATCAGTCAGCAAGAACCCTCGGTTCCGTATCCTACCCTCAAGTGAGGTTGATGATCTGAGCGAAGTGCCATGATTGCTTATTACTTGGCGGATAGGTTACTTTTGCACCTCTCCAGGTCTCCCCCACCACCCCCGTCAAGGCCTGTGCGCAAAGAGCGGTGGACAAGCGCCTGTGACAAGAGAGAACAAAGGGGATGGCCAGACATCATGCGCATAAAGTAACGCCTAGGAGATGGAGCTAACAAGCTTCTTCGCTTAACGAGACCAGCGATGCAGCCTTGCATATCGAAAATCTCACCTGACCGAGCACCGGCCGTGACAAGTCTCGTATCAATCCGGCCTGTTGGTGTTGGCCGAGGCGAGGCCCTCTCAAGGAGCCTTCCTGGTAATTCACGCGAAGACTGTTGGCCGAACCATGTTAAACAGCAGGCTTGTAGAAAACCTCGCTGCAGGCCAACAACTCCGCACCGCAAGCCAAACGATTCGCCGATCCAGACTGTCGGAGACGTAAAAGGTCCGAGTTCACAGACACATCAGCAGAATCGTCTCATTGCAGGGCTCGGCATTCTCGGGCCAACCTCACAGGAAGGCCATGTCCGGGTTGCCGAGTGTTGTGTGTCAGTAGAGACATCTGATGGCAGGGTATGCAACTCTCGATGAAGGCCCTGGGCGACTGGCCAACACTAAGGATGAGTCGGGATGCCACCCCATAACAGACACTGGGACTCCGTGCAGAGCCTGAACACCACATGTGGCCATAGGGCAGGTCAGTTGGTGTGCCAGGTTTGAGGAAGAGACGTGGAACAAAGCATTAAGGCTGAACTTGTTGACAGCCAATGTGGAACGCGGCCGACATTTGAGGCCAGCCACTCAGTTTCCAGCCCTAATACACCTAGACCAGTCAGCCTATCCAACGTGTCGGGTCGTCCTCTAAAGAGTGAGCACTTGGAGGTTGGTCTAGTTAACACCAAAGGCGGGCGAGATTCGCCATCTGTTGTGATTGGTTGTGACAAGGATACAATGGTATCCTCCTCAACCGTCTCATTTGCCAAGATGCAATCAGGACAACCGGCTCTGGCAATACCTGATGGTGTTATAGAGCCAAAAATTCTCCCCTGTGCCCTCTGATACTGGACAGTCAAGGCCAATCCACAGCTCAACAAGACAGATTGCCGCGCCTGGGTGGTCAGACGAGTTGCTGAAAGCGGGCAACAACCGCGCACTTGAACAAGCGGCATGAGCCATTCCGCCGATCCAGCACGATGTTTTGCTAGGGCCAACAACGAGACGGCAACCGTGCCATAAGAGGTTGGCTCAAGCCGTCGAGTCGGGTTGCACGGCGCAGCAATATGCGATACCGCGTCAATTGAATGGGGTTGGGATGTCAGGCCGCGCCGGCGCCTAAGCATGCAATGCACTTTCAACTCCGCCCTCTCAGATCCTTCCTTCATCGCCATGGCCTCGGCCGCGTCAGTTGCACTCTTGCCCCGGACTTTTAGCTCGAAATGTTCAACAGGCCGGCCAAGGAACTCGGAGCATGTGCCTCGACGCAACCAACATGTTGCAGCGTGCTCGATATGTCAATGGGCAGGCAGCTTGGGTAACATTCAAGCTTTCGGTGCCTCTTTGCTGTGGATCCCGGGACCCATCCCGGAAGGAAGAAGAATCACGCCTCAGCCCCGTCTCTGTGGGTTGAAGAAGGGATCGAGAAAGGCATCCGAATTCGAAAGAACCAGGAAGCTTGCTTCCTGTAAGAGCGAACCCATGGAGTCTCCAAGGGTACACTACAAGCTGGCCAACGGGCTCGCGTCCCCGCACCGCCTGGATGGGATAGAATCGTTAGAGCGGTTCCGACAGTCTGTCTAGCGCTGTGATAGCTGAAACGACGCAGCAAGCATAGGAGCTGTCACCACGCTAAAATGGCTCCTGGGACAAGAATCCTAGCCAGGTCAGTCTCCAAGTTGACATGGATAATGCAAAGACTAGAGGATAATCCGCCAACAAGCCCTGGATTTTGAGCCCTTTCTCTTTAGGATTGTCGGTCGAAAGACTGTTGATCAAAAGCAATGATGGATGCCAGACTCTCGGGCGTTTCCGCAGACGCATGGACATTCTGGACGTCAACAGCATTCCGCGCCGAAAGCGGAAGCACCCTTCTCGATCACCTTGAGCCACAAAGAAGCAAAGTGACAGATAGGACGAGGCTTCAGACAAGACTGTGACCATGAACACGGTTTACGTAAATCAACAATGTCCATGCCGCTTCGACACTGAGAAGCAGGCTGAACACCGTTCCAGCCTGTTGAAAGCCACTCAAAGCCAATATCGGATTCAAGGCGCACAGCCAAGAGAGCGCGCTGGGCGCTCCAACAAGCAACAGGGGAAGGGGCTTTGCGTCACGGAGGCCGCTCTGCGGCCCCGGCTAGTGGGACCACCGGTTTGTTTTAGCGTTGCCAAAGCCGCCGGGACCAGACTGCTGGGATCGAAGAGGCTGATCGCTGACTGGCCCGTCTGGCAATCTGGTGGCGCCCCTGCGCGCCCAGGGCGTTTACCAGCACAATCGACAAGTCCCAGAGTGTGGGATTTCGAATGGGACCTGCGCCCGGACTCGCTCTCGAAGGAAGTGGAGGGAGGGAGGTCGCTCCTCCGGCGGCCAGACCAGACCGGACATGGCGGGCTGAGTTGCTCCCAAAACGAAACAACAAAGAGAAACCATTGATCATGGTTTGGATGGTCACTAGGGCACGGCTTCGGATTCAGGTGGCCCGAGATCACAACAATGCCCGCATGATGGAAGGTTTGAACACAACCAACATGCCTCCATCCAGGTTTCGTTCGTATGATGAAAACCTTGGAAAACCTCGGCCGACTGGGCCGTCAACAAGCAGATGGATGACACGCTATGCAGAGTAACGACATGTTGGTTGTCGGCGTGCAAAGTTGCCATCGTCACACCGTTAGACCTGCATTCGTCTCAACATCGGGCTTTAGAATGCATCCTGCGGGTGGCACCCGTGCCGAATACAGGCTGATTGGGATAGGGCGGGCTGAGGTCGGTTGTCGATCATTGGGATGGAGAGTTGAGTGTCACATTCCGTGCCGTCGATGCTGTGCAGCAGGCCGTGGCACATGGCATTGACAAAGGGAACGCTTCGCCTGCCAGCCCGACAGCCTGCTTGCCTGCTGTGCTGCGCAACGCAACGCAGAGGGCTCGGTGCCGTGCGTGTTTGGACGCATCCTCGGCCAAGTCCTGCCTGCACCAGACTTTGAGATCCACCGAGCCTGGCAATTGGGTGGGCTGCAACTCGTTGGCGGAAGCGATGGGGTGGGGGACTGCGGAGGACTGGCCAGTCCCACCGTGAGTTAAGCGCCGACGCCTGTCCTTTTTGATGCAGCCCCACGGGTTAGGAGGCCACGCCTATCCCCCTCGACGAGCCTGCCGGGGTTTGACTGGTCGGTTGCTGGCGGTGGGCGCCTGGGGATGTTCTCTTGTATCCGTCGAGCATGTGTGTTGATGGGATGGGCGCAAAGTAACGCGAAGCTGAGCACCCGCAGATCCGAAGTCAGTGAGTCAATGGGTAGGTAGGTAGACGAGGAGGGCAGGCAGACGGAGAGGCATGGACTGACGAGATGAGAGTCCGACGATGACGGTAAAGGAAAAGATCCATGATAGATAATACAATGGATGTTAAGTTGGCCCTCAGGTAGACACTTAGCAGGCCTTGGGATGGGGAAAAGATTGCGATCCAGAAGTAAGGCAGGTGCTAGCAGGGATGGGCCTCCCGTCCTTTGATCCGTTCGTCCAAGCCTGATGGTCCAGGGCTCCTTCCGTCAACGGCGATGATCACGTTCTAAGCGTTTTCGGTGTACTTGCCCTCGGTACTGGCACTGGATGTATCATGGCTTGGGTCATTATCAGTGTTTTTTTCTTTTTGGCCAGCTTGAAAGTGCAATTCAACATTCAACAACTTATGCCTGTCTCAGTTGGGCACGATTGATTCAGCTCGTTCTTCCGCGCGAGGACACCCGTTGAGCCTCCACCTATCCCGTACACGGTAGGTAGGTAAGCAGTCAAGAGAAGGTTGCATCGACGACACCCTACTTATCCCGCCAAGGACAACACCAAAGGCAAGGCAGCCGGATAGAAAGGGGGACATTGACGTTAGCCGCTCCAGCCATCCATCCCGTCGAGTCGATGTAATTCCGCCCTGAGCTCGTGTCCTTGAGTAGGTGTTCTACCGTGTACTACACCCCGATACGACTGACTTTGGGTTGCCGCTATTGTTCTGGCACAAGCCATCTTCTCCTGACCTCTCTCTTCTCAATGATACACAACTAGTTGGGGTCGTATTTATCCTAACCTAGCCGAGTGTCGAGCTCAGAAAAGCAAGAATTGGCTTCGACAGAACACCAGGTAACATGTTTCTCTTCTGGCCCCCAACTTCTCTGACTTCCATCCGTACTTCTCTCACTCAAACCTACGCCCGACTTCTTGTCGATCCACACTGCTGGTCCACCCCCGAGTCGGCAACAGCACGCAGCTTGAGGTGGCTCTTCTGGCTGGGGGTCTGTCACAAGTCGACTCTTAGCCGCAGAGCCCCTCCGCTCCGGTACCAGCTCCGTCCCCGTCCATATCCACACATCCCATATTCCATCCGCCAGGGCACGCCCCCATTCATGATCCCCCGTCTTTTCCACCCTCGTCCCTCTTCCCTCGGTCCTTGACGATTGGTATTTCCAGTTTGTCGGGTTGTCCTTGCTGATCTGTGCAATCCAGTAAGCCGTCTCTCCCCGGTCACCAAGGGTTGGTTTTCTTGACAGCAAAAGTAACCTGAACTTGAAGAGGAACCGAAACTTTTGTTGCTCAACATCCATCGCGCCTCTGCCTCTGCGTCTCTTTTGTTTCCCACTGGCCGCGCCAACAATCGCGTCCCGACAAGCGCAGGCCGCAGCTCCGGCCTCCACCAGAATAACACTCACACACGCACACACACATCTCATGGCAGCAAGGTAGCCGGCCTGACCCAAAGCCAGCTACTCGCAGGTGCCAAGGGTAAGATCACCAGAGGTTGTGGTTGGTACTGTGGTTCCCATAGCTCACTGCTTGACAGTAACAGAAGCTACCTGCATTGCTGCAGCACCCTTGCCAACAGGGCTGGGGTGTCCCATCGACAAGGGACCTTGGCTATTGACCCCTGTCAAATTGGCGTCTGCCTGCCTGAGTCCGTCGCTGCAACCGCCCGCTCCAGCTTTTGGCTCGGCCTGGTTCTTTAAACCTCCCGCCCTCCATTCTGTCCATCCTCTGCTTCTCGCCTCGACCTCCCGGTGAGCTGGTTTCCCGTTCCGACAACTGAGGTGCTTGCTTCGTTTCTGGAAGCTCTCTGAGCCCTTGCTTCAACATTGGTGTCTTGCTTAGCCGCCCTGAGCTTTGCGATCCTTCTCCTCTCCCGCATTGCCTTTTTGGAAGCATCGGCGCAAACCATCCGACCTTGGGACACCCATATCCCACGGGCCTCCTCCCGGCCGCACGACCGCCGACCACCGACCGACCAACACCACACCTCCTCGTTCCACTGCCACGATAGCTATCCCACTTGGGTCTTTCTTCTTCCAAGGCTGGGCCACCGTTCAACCTTGTCGCATTGCAGAGTCCGCAAGGCATTCTTGCCTTGAAGCCTGTCGCTGCAATCCGTCTTAAGCTTCCCTCTCCTGCTGGAGTATTCGACGACTGGCATCGGCCCTCTTCGATAGTTCCACCCCTTGGCTTCAGTCATGGCCCTCGAGGCCCCTTTGAGGTCATCGACTGGAAGCTTGCAATTTCCCTTTGCCTACTACCAGAAAGAGATGTCGACGTCTACAGATACTGAGAGCGTTCGCGCTCCCTTCAGGCCAGTGTGAGTTGACACCAAGACTGCTTATCTTAATGCGAGTGCACCGGCCTTTTACTGACCTTATTCTAGCTCCTCTCCTCCGAGCACCGACTCATCTTCCCTACGGCCTGGCTCTATTCATCGCATGACGAGCTCATCCTTCAATGTCATGAGCCCAAGCGATATTGTAGGCCCATCACCAGTTACATCCAATGGCACCGAGACGACCGAAATAGAAGATGATGTTGCAGAGGATCTCCATCGAGAGGTCTCTGAACCAAGGCCCTCACGCCGCTCCGAGGTCCGTCTCCGAGATCCAAACTCCAATGGTTGTCAGACGCTGACTGACTCAATGTAGCTTTTGATGCTCACGACCAATCTCCCTGAAAGCGTGCAGCAGACCAGCACCGATGAGGCAGTGTCTGTCATTCATGCACCTGAAAGCTTTGCCAGCTGGGCAAGTGAGATTCAAATAATTGGCAGGATATCACATCTAATCCACGATATAGGTCGCTCCACCATCAGCGCCAGAGGGGTCGAGTGAAGAGACAACTCTCAAATCCGATGCCGAGAGTTTACCTGCTGCCAATGGCTCCCCCAAGAACTTGTCGCATAGCTCTCCCGATAACTCTCCCGAGAAGGTATGTTGTGCATGGCCTGGCTTGCGATATGCATCTAATTCGTCATCAGACATCGACGCATCCAGCTCGTCCTCCGATTTCAACCGATGTCAACCCTGTACAGTACAACATAGATAGCGCCACACCACGCGCTCAAGATTTACAGTCCATGTTGGATGAGGGCACACGGTTACGCTCGAGTAGTACGAGCAGCCTTGAGAGTGGGTTCAGGATAGGTCATGGCAATGTGCATGGCTAACACTAGTAGAAATCGACGAGCAAACTGAAGCCGAGGGCGACGACGACGAAGCGTACGAGTCAGACGGCATGCTGATGTCTCATCACCAAGATGAGATCGAGACTTTACGAGCTGCTCTTGCGGAATGTTGGACTCTATGCAATAGTCTTTCCAAACTGAGTTCGATTCACCGCACCCGTGCCTTCAACAAATCCAGTGCCCCCGACGCACATGAGAAGGCATGGCGAACCTGTTGGAAACTCTGTCAACGACTTTACGAGAATCGAGACGCAGACGCGAGCTCATTCAGTATTAGAATGAACCTCGATCTCCTCCGTGACTTCTGCCAAGCACTTTTTGACGTGCGGCAACGTAACGACGAGACGGCGGATTCAGTTCTTCGTGTCAGCTTTGAGCTTAACAACCAGTGAGTGGCATGTATCGAGATGTGCTCTCTTTCTAACGCTTGGACAGCCTGTACAGTGCTCAAGATGGCACCCTACCCGAGGAGTTTAGGGAGCGGACGTTGGACTTTTACATCGCCTTGTGCCATCGACTCATGAAGCAACGCAGCGAATTGTCTGAGGAGACTGACCACTTGCTCGGCGCAAGCTGGTCTTTGGCAGAGATGCTCTTTAACCTTCGGCAGAACAGGCGCGATGGCAGGCCTCCAGATGAAGAGCTTCTGAGCTCTACTGTTCAGGCTTGTTGGGAGCTGTGCGACGTATTCCGCGACAGCTGGGCACAGATTCGGCCAGACAGGTCCGTTTCTCGATCGAGTCAGACCTTCAGTCACCACGCCCCTGACCAAAGCGGCCGGCAAAGTCGTGCGTCGAACCCATCTTCAGTTCCCTCGAAACATGAGAGCGCCAAGAATATTCGACCAGAAGAGAAACCCAGGAAACCACCGATCGTGCCCGAGACTCCAGTGACCGAGTTTGAGGATACACCCATCTCCCCTCAGAGTCGTTCCCCTACGATGCCCAACATTCTGGTTCTGGGAACCCCCAGCGACAACAGTCGAGGTCGATGGTCCAGCAGTGCTTCCAACCTCTCGAGCTACTCCAAGAGCAGTGTCAGGACGTCGAGCACAGCAACGACAACAGCAACGTCCGAAGACGCCAATGTGACACGCGCAAAGATCCTCGTTCTCCGAGCGGCTATGAATCTTGGCTTTAACCGCGATGCCATCACCGACCCCAAGACCGCTGCTACCGCCTTGCAGAAGTTCGTGCAAGACCTTCCTGCCGGCTCCTTTGGGTCCCTTCTCTCCCAATCGGCCTTGTTAGCACAGTATAAGAACTCGGTGCTAATGGACTCGATTATTCCCCGACACCATTTGTTGCCAGGCCGGGGCAAGCGAGTCACGGCACGGGAAATGGCCAAAAGTATTCAGATGATGATGAAGAGTTCTCAACGATACGCATACCTGCGCGACCTCTTCCGAATCGTATTCCAGTTCCCGATGGAGGAGGTCAATATCCAGCGGGATGTCACCATCAGCGTTTGAGAGACCATGGCCGAGGTTGTGCTCTCGCCCGGCAGCGTCGCTGTCGTCGAACTATGGCACTTATATGATGACTACATAATTTTATTTTTCTTCTTTTGGAGGACTTTCTGAATGGAGGCAGAGAGTCATGGCAGGTTGTTGGAGGTTGGTGTTACGGATTTCATCTTCTACCTTATACGAAAAGACATGACGCACAAGAGGAGGAAATGAGGGATTGTTTTGAAGAGGTTTACGTGGTGGTCTATTCGTTTCTACATGCACGAGATACCCTTTTGAAAGGCTCTGGCGGGCGCGTTGGTATGGATATGAGGAGGTAGAGGAGGGTTGGAGAAGCCGGCAGCTGAAGCCGGAGGCGTCGACCGTTTCTGTCATTACGTGGCACATTGAAGGATTTCACATCTCATAAGCACGTTGGATTGGTTCTAGGTTACCTATTTATAGCGGAAGCGAAGGAGCTTCGGTCAAGAACTAGGTATCCAATTAAGATATCTAACTTTCCTAGTTCTGAATTCCTCTGCATCCAGTTCAACTCGTACATGTGGTATTGCTGGTCTAGGAGCTTCTCCTCCATCCGACGTCCATAATGGCCCAAAGTCCTGGGCGAAACAAAGTCTCAACGGCGGGGATATTCAGCAGCTCGCAAATCTTCGGAGCAGGTCTCGCCTCTTCAACTTGCTGGGTGTTAAATATGACTGTTTCTTACGCAAATCCTGTCGTTCTCTCGCGTTCCAAAAATTAAGGGAAGGGTCTTGCCAACGTGGGTAAGTGACATGTGTGGTTATGCATGTGGTGTAGGTGAATTAGTGAGAGAGGCCGCCGAATCTGTGGTCTCTTCAAACAGTCTGGGGTCGAGACTGTTAATGTGAAGGGTCGGGGTTGAAGGTGTTTGGCGTGTGTATCCGTAGTTGGAAAGAGACTGCTGGGGAATGGATCGGTTGGTGGTCTGTGGCGTGGAAGGTGAGTATTCAGGCTGTTTTTGAGAGTACAATTGCCGCCCCCTTACGGGGTTTACAAGAACTGGGTTAACTGTGTTGTTGACGTCTTGAGTTAGCTGAGAGGAGGTGAGGGGGGGTTGGTTATCGGCTGGCCGAGCTGTCCTTACGTTGAACCATCCGGCCTCCTCTGAGGGTATTGTCTGCTGGATCGCAGCTTCCTCAGCGGTTTGATTGAGTATCAATCCCGTCTGGACGCTCTCACTAGGTTGAGGGGTGCTATGAAGGACATCCGTTGAGGTCGCCGGCTGGGACACGGGAGCGTTCTACACTCCGGCCTGGCCTGCAACAACATGGGCACCTGCAGGTTGGAAGAGGAGTCCAGTGTGGTAGTTCTGGATGCTTTGGCGCTGGTATTGGTGGCCATGGATTGGGCTTGGGAAGAAGGACGCTTGCTGGATAGGGGACAGCATATTCGGCGTTGGCGCGGGGGTTGTCGACAGACCGGGGCTCTCTTCCGCGGGCGAAACAACCCAGTTCTGGCCAAAGTTTGTACTGGTGGGATAGAAGTTTGTGTTCCATCCAACCTGCTGTTGCTGGGTGAAGATTCCAGCTGAGTTTCTAGGGATGTAGCTCCCGTCTTGGGTCTGTTGAGCAGCAGGCAAGCTGGGTGCCGGGGCGGTCGGTGTAAGGACGTAAGCGTGACTTGGAGTAGGAGATTCACTCTCCTCCTTCTTAGGAAGGGTGGTCTCCGCAACGGTCGGGGTGAGGTTTTGACCTTCATGGGGCAACTTGAGCTGTTGTGGTTCAATTGCTGGGGAGGGTGCGACAACGTCGGCTGGAGGAACTGGCGCGGCTGCTGTCGGCACTTCACGACGAGCTCGCTTCTCAGGTCGAGAAGGTCTGAAAGATCAGTTTCATTGTTCTGTATGGAAGTGAAAGGGTAACTCACTCGGCAGGCTCAGCGCGACGGCGCTTGAGCTTTTTGCTCGCCGGTCGATTGACCAGAGGCGCCCTACCACACACAACCATCGCATTAGCAAAGGTATTCTCGAGATTGATGTGTGAAAGAGTCAAGGCTTATTGTTTACTTACCCGAAGTCGGGGTCCTTTCCGTACTTATTTCGCAAGTACCGAATCTGGTTGTCGGTCAAGGGGCGACCGAAGCGTTGATCAAAGGCATCAGAAATCTGCTCGTTGTATAAATCCTGTAGCATGAGATCCAGTGCAAACTGGATCTCATTTGCCTGGTAACTTGGCTTGCCAGTCATTCTTATCAAGGGTCGAGTTGGTGGTGGTGAAGGGAATGGTGTTGGTATGTGAGGGGGAGGAGGGGAGGTTGTCGGGTTGCGCTCTTGAACGCGCTTCACGATCTCTGAGAATCAACTGAAGTAGGCTGAAATTCCTAATGAATAATGCGGCGGTGCATTGAATAGACCTATTGTTCCCTAATCGAGTAACAAATGTCGGAACTGTGATTAAATGCTTGAAAGGTTGGGGGGTGGGTGTATGCGTAGCGATTGTTAATCACAGTCGATGTGAGTCGGTGACACTGAGCGAAGCAGGAGAAAGAAGCCGGAGAAGAGTGTGCACGAGGAGAGCGAGCGGGGTGTGTTTATTCGTCGAGGCGCTTCGCAACTGTTGACAACTGGCAGTGTTTAGCTGCCTTGCGCTGAGAGTGGCAGATAATAAGGGGGCTAGCACGTGAGGCGGTTGGCAGAGGGGTATTTGAAAAAGTGTTGCCGCAGAGATTCTACTCTGAAATTGAGAAAAGAGTGTGCAAGTTGCTATAAGCTGTGCGAGGAGTTTCGGTGAAGGTTGAAAAAGAAGAGGTCGGGGGTGAAGATGGAGGGAAAACGGTGCCTCTTAAGGATGTGTGCATGGGCGTCTTGTGATTGTTCACACTCGGGCATGCCCTGACTCAACTAAAAACAAGCTTGTCTATTTATTGACCTCTGTAATCGCCTGCGCTTGCTTTCTCTGCTTATTCTAAGCTGTTGTCTATGTCTATTTATCTAAAGTTGGCTGGTAAAGAGTTCTAGGTCATTCCCTCCCTCTCCATGATTCGCATCCAAAGAGCATCTCTCCCTCATCACTGCCAACAACAAGGTCATGCAACCTCTACGACGCATCATCGCTAATCACTGTCAGAGGAGATCCCCCACGGCTAAACACGCCCAGCCAGCACCGGACCCTCCCCTCCTCCTCGTCCCCGATCCAGTCGTCTTGGCCCGCCAGCTCGTCCTCCTCCTCACAGAACAGCGGCGTTTCCAAGTCCAGCATGGCCTGTCGGAACGACTCGAGCAGCCTCTCTGTCGTCGCATCTCGTCGCGGAACCATCACCACCGCTCGCGATTCGGAGCCCAGCGCTAGATTCTGGCAGATGGCCGACGCCAAGAGAGCTGGGTGGTCGTCGTCGTACATGGGGTCAGCCGCGAGAACAATCTAGTCATCAACAGTCAGAGATTTTTCGGATCAAGATGAAATGTGTCATTGCTGAGACAATCTTAAAAAACACGTACCTTGAATTGGTAAGGTTCTCCAAACAAAGGCTGATCAATCTCATCCTCGCTTCCGCCCCAGGTCAAAGGCCCGACGGTGAGTGATCCACCACGAGACTCAACCAGACTACTATTCTTGTCCACATTGTCCTTTAGGTTGGGCACGATGTTGGGTAGATCGCTAAGGGCAACGGGAACCTTCCATAGAGCTGCTGCCGCAAGTCCTAGGAGGCCAGTTCCTGAACCGAGCTCAAGAACATCGGGGGGTGACTGTCCCAACGTCTCGTCAAACAGTCGAAACAGCGACGTTTCCGCCAGCCGGGGAAGATGTTGCGAAAGGACGTAAGAGGAACCCCATGTCTTGAGACCTAGAGAATCGCCAGTGAGAGCAGGCTCCCGGATGATGAGCTCAAACTCATCCGCAGCCGCCGTCTCAAAGGGCCACCTCCGAATAACCTCGCCCATGGCCGTACGTCCACACCGCTCCGACATGCGCTTGCTAGCCTGAGTCCAGAGATCCTCCTTCTCCTCGTCGTCCTCGATCCACGCCAGAGGGCTCTTGATGATGGACGAGAGATAGCGGGTCACTTCATTCTTGCGCTGGCTCGCGAGTGACTCTTGCTCCTCGATAATCTCCGAGCGACGACGCTTGTGGTTCCAGATGGGAGGGCTGAGTTCAAGATTCTGCAGCACGACGACCAGCTCTGCGTAGCTGGGACGCTGCCACATCTGTGGAAAGTCGAGAGGTTCAAGACCCATGGTGGAGTGTCGTCGGTGATACCAAGTATTTAACGGTGTAAGGAAAATTTGCAGTTGTGGCAAAGAGAAAAAGAACTCAAAGGTGAGAAGGAAGTTGTTCGGAATCTGTTTGGCGTGCTCTTGTAACAAGAGCACAGTTCAAGCACGCATCTTGGGCAACAGAAACTTGAAGAAGCTTGCTCTTTTTTTATCGTTATCAACTTCAACTCACTCGAGTTTTACAAGTTCACAACGGGGGAGCATTTAAAAAATCCGGGGGAAAAGACGGGAACCGAACCCACTCAGTCATTACCAATTATTGCCTCTCGTGGGACCCATCAACACTAACAATGGCCGGCTGATAAAAAAAATTATTGATAAGAGTCATGATAGGGGGAAGGGGGAAAAAAATAGCTATGAAATCGCCAGGTTCCGATTTGGTAAAGGTCGGTCTGCGGATCCCTTTGGTCTTACACCGAGGCTGAGCCACACGAACGTCTGCACTGCCACACAAGCTTCAGCTTCAGTCGGGGATCACCGTCTGATCCACGTGGCTGACAAGGGAAGCTCTTCTTCTCTTGCCCCCCCCCCCCCCCCCCCCACTGTATTCCCGATTGGTCAGCCCGTAGACCCCTGTTGCCCAACATGCGTGAACTCCCAAAAGTCTATCCCAAACCTCAAAGTCAACTCCAACTCCAAACTTCAAACAAGAAAATACCAGTAATAGAAAGAATAGACCATCACATCCAATATCCCTCGCTTTCTTTAGTTTCCTTCTCATCTCCGGAAATACCCAGGGTTGACCATTTTGCTCAAGTTGGCATACCCAATGGCGGCGCGTAGCTCCAACTCTAGCTTCGTAAAGGCATCCCAGTTATCCATGCCTTGGTGAATCATCCCGATCAACGTCTGGCAAGAGACATCGAGGAGGCGCACAGCATTAGCAAAGTGCCCGGACACGTCCTGGCTAGGCGAATATTGCCAACTATACGATGCTGCAACTTGGCGGCGGCCCCGATCGAGAATGCCCTGGAGGTGTGGGTACATGTCGGGGTCAAACCACTCCCGTGTCCACAATGTCCACTCGCGCTGACGGAGGGCTTGGTTGGACATGTCGACTTCTGCGCGCTGGCAATGCTGTCGAAACTGCGTGAGCTGTGTCTCGCAGGCATGCCGCGCGCTAGTAAGATGGCCAAGGAGCTCCCTCAAGGCGAATCCAAGCGAAGGAGACTGGCGTTGTGGAGGGGGGAACATAGCATCCCGAACCATAACGTCGTCTCCGCTGCTGTTGTCGTCCATATTTTCGTCGTTCTTCGGAATTATGCTTGTCCAATGTTGATGATTGTACGGCATAGCTAACAACTCTATCGATAACAGCTGTAAGTGATGCAAAAGTCGAGAGATCCAATGGGTGAGTTGAGTTATGTAGTGCCAGCAGTGGGAGTTCGTCTTAGTTGTTATGTTGATGAAGATTTCCATGTTCGCGAGTTCTCTAGGATATTTAACTACAATAAATTCATATCGGGGTACTAGTTGCTTCTTGCTCTTTCACCAATGCAAGCATTCAAACACACAAAGACTATTGAGTGATGTTAGAGCCATCACATTTCCCTTCTCACAACATCTATAAGCTGCAGTAAAGGTCTTTCAATATACCACTAGATCATTCATAGCGATTAAGAACACTCACAAAGACGTTTCAACACTTAAACAGACCATTTCATGCAAACATGCAGATCTTTGATCCCCATGAGCAGCTTGCATCCTCCCACCAAGAAAGCTACCCTAGATCCGCAACTCGCTAATCTTCTTTGAGCTTTGGGGTTGGGGGCCCGTCCCGGATCAGCCCATCCATCCCCATCCTCATCCCGCGCTTGGCCCGCTCAGAAAAAAACTGGATCGACCGTCGGCCGCCCAACTTGGTAAATGCCAGGGAAATCACGCACCTCAATCACATGCGACTCACGTCATAGTAGTACCGCTCATCACATCGCCCATGCGACGCCTGTCATAGTCTCAGTTAACGGCCAGTCACAGACTCACAATAGACGACGACACTCAATTTCAACAGTTTCTGTATTCTCGGCCTTTGCCTAGTCTAGCCGTGTGGCTCATCAGGTGGTATCAAAATAAAGTCAACGCAAATCAAAAGTGCTCTGTACCCTTCCTAGAGCCTCTTGTCCATGCAGTTCCGGTTTTCCCTGGTGCAAATCGCAAAATGTAAAAGCAATTGGTCATCATGCCTTGTGCGCCTTGTAAATCAAAGCCTCCTCCAAAGGCTTCCCTGTCGCATTACCGCCGCCGTCGCCGCCATTCCATTCAGCTCCGTTCCGGCCGGCATTCGCTGTAAATTTCATTCTTCATAATCTGGAGCCGGTCCCTCATCTCCATCAGGTGGCCCAGCTTCGTGCTTGGTGGGTTGTCCAACGCCGAAATCTCATGGTGCAGAGCCTCGTACTTTTCATAGTACACCTTGAATGCTTGTGCCTTCTGCACAAGCTTGTCCGAGAACCGAGAGGCTGCTGATCGCTTCGCCGCCGGGGCCTTGCTCAAGCCCTCTGCCTTGCGCTTCTTCGTCACCACAGGTGCGGGTGGTGCCTCGTTCTCAAGGTCTGAAGCATTCGTGGGCGGTGACGACGCCAGAGGGGACGACTTGGTCGGAGACGTGTTCTTGCTCTTCATCGACGCCGATGTCGCCGTTCCGCGAGAGTTCTGGCTAGCATCAGATGGACGGTGCTTGAGTCGAGGACCAGCCAGCGGCTGCTTGGGCTTGATTCGCTTCGAAAGTGGCGTCCCCGAGCTCGAGCTCGAATCGTCATCCTCGCGGGCTCGCTTCGTCACTGTAGGCTGCTTCATCGGTTCTCTGACCAAAGGCCGAGGCTTGGCCACCACTGTATCCTTTGTCTTGACTGCAGGCTTGGACACAGGCTTGGGCAACGGCTTGGCCTTGACGACAGGTGCAATCTCATCCCCAGAGCTGTCCGAGTTCGAGATGATTGCCTGGGAGAGGACACGGCCTCCGTTGGGCTTGGTCGCTGCTGTTCGGGGCTTGGTAGGCGATGCCTTGGTAGACGGGGCCTTGGAGGATGAAGCTGAAGCCGAGGCTGAGGCCTTGGACTTGGACTTGCCCAATAGGCGCTTGACCTGAGCCTCCTGTGCACTTGGCTTCTTGGGCTTGGCAGGGAGAGGATTCGATGTGGATCTCGACATGGCCTCTCCTCTAGCCGTCGGTCGGCTTCCATCTAGAGACTCGGCACTGCCTCGCGGTGTAGAGCCGCCATCCGCCATTTCGATGGTGATGGCCGGTGTGTTTGCCGTGTTGCCCAAATTAGCCTGCACTCGGCTCAGAGACTTGCCCGTTCCTCGCTCCTCCTTAGGCAGAAGCCTGTCCCACTCTGGTTCAGAGACAGTGACTCTCTGCTTGTCGTACTGTCGGACTGCGTTCTCAATCGCCTTCTGTCGTATCTCTTGGGTATCATAATCGTAATTCCAGACATCGAGTTCCCTCCATTTTAGTTTCTTCAACGCCCACTTCTTGGTATCGTTAAGCAAATCGGCAACCTTTCGGAGGGTCGGTTCACAGTCTTCTTGCTTGCCTGTCCATTTCCCGGCTAGGTATTCGAGGCTGCGCTCTGCCACGGCAAGCTCGTGCACCAACATGGCGCGGTCTCCCTTGGCTCGGTCATCCTTTTGCGAAGCCGATGGTGTCATAGAAGGAGAGCCTATCGAAGCTTGACCAGGGGATTGAGGGATGGACCGTGGAGTCGAGCTGTATCCGGCAAATAGCTTGCTCTTGACCTTGATGGAGCCTTTCTTCGCCGGCAGGCTGTCAACCATGCGAGCCCTTCAACAAACGTTAGTATGATCAACCCAAACTGAGAACCGAGTGAGACCGACTTCTCGCGAGAAGCAGCATGAGCCGCGAGGCCATTCTGGAGAGTTTCGATGTCAGACTCCAATCCCGAAGACGCGGTGCTCTTGCTGGATTTGGTGGTCTTGGGCTTGGCGTCGATGTTCTTCTCGACCTGAGCCTTGCTCGACGATGTGGCGCCCCTGGGCTTCTGGAAAAGGGAACCGGGGTGCGGGATCTTCTCGGCGGTTCGTGTCGATTCGAATGGTCTTGTGAGGTAGAGGTCGTATGGGTGCGAGTCGGGAGGAGGAGCGATGACGTGCGAGTTGGAGCCGTAGATGAGAGTCTAGCACAAGAGTCGAGGATTAGCGACGATGCCAAGGGCATATCACCATATACGCGTGCCCAACACAGACAGCGACTGGTACAAGGCATCGTGTTGCTGTACTTACCGGCTTGGACCCGAGGGAAAGGTTAATGCTCTCGCCGTTTTGGAATGATTTTATCATGTCCTCAATGACGAAGTCGCTCAGGGTGAGGGCGAAGGCTTGCGACGGCAGGGTGGCATCCTTGCCAGTCGAGCCCTCCAGCTGGAGCCCGCTTTCGGGAACCTTGAGCGAGTTCATGCTGGAGGATATCACGAGCCTGGGCAGGCCGTGTGGTGAGAAATGACGCGGATGTGTATGTATGTTGTGTCGATCAGTCGAGGCGGAAGGTTGAGATGGGAACGCGGGAGCGAGTAGTCAAGGTTGGAGGCGGAGGTGAGAGAAGAGCGCGGTCGGTGTGTGTAGGTTTCGTTAATGTATGCAGGCGGGTTCGAAAGTAAGGTGAGGAGCGTAGTCACATTGTCATCCAACAAGGTGAGCCGAGAGTGAGGCCGCTGTTGTGATGACTTGGTTGGGCGTACGGGAACCAAAGGCTGGGGCCCTTCTCCGATACAACAGAGCAGAGCAGCCTTGTCCGATTCAGGAGGACAAAGGAGAAGCGCCGGGAGTTTGTCACTGACGGGAACAATGGACCACTCCGCAAGCGCAAAGAAGCTCCAACACCCTCTGGTAATTGCAACTCTCGTCGAGGAGCAAGAGAGGAGTGAGAGAGAAAGTTGATGGAGGTTTGGAGGAGAGCGGAGACGATGGATGGGGGAACGGGAGCGGCAGCGGCGAAAGAGCGAGACGAGGGTGTACCAAGGTACTGCGCGCAGATGGGAGGGAAGGAAGTTGGGGAGGTACCTACCGTACCGTACCGTACCGGACCCGTGCCTGCCTGCAGTGTGGTGCTGTGCAGTGCCCAGTGCCCAGTCCCAGTGCCTACCACATTCATCAGTGACGGGCGGGAGTGGGCGTGGACGTGGACGTGGGCGTGGACAAGGGCCATTGGGGCGGCCAAACAGGGAACTCGACCGGGGAGGAAGGAGGCGCCCAAGGCCGGGCTAGCACAACACGACACAGCGCAGCAGAGCCCAGCACAGCACAGCACAGTACTCCAAACCTGGAACAGTACAAACCCAGCATAACCCAGCGAGCGACATTAAACAGCACCAGCGTCAAGGGATGCAGTCTCCCCGGGTGCGCCAAGCCGCCCGCACGGTACGCTACGGAGACTCGTCCGGGGAGGGGGGTACAAAGTGCTACTCGCAGCTTTACTGGGTCGAATGGGCAGCGTAGCACTGTCAGTCCCCTGGCAAGGAAATACGTCAGGCTCTCAGCCCGCTGTCGATCACAAATTTACAGGCGAACCTACAGCATCCTTCACTGAGTCAATGTACAGCGCAAGTACTCAGCCTCGCTAGCGTCCATGGGGCCGTGGCTGCGGTGGCGTGCGTCGTGGTGGTGCGTGTGAAAGAGTCAACCGGCCAAGGTCCCCGTTTGGGTAGAGCGAAAGTATCGACCTTCAGCTCCCAGCGCCTAGAGGCGCCTGAAAGCCCCCTGTGGCGGCCTCAAGAAACGGCGAGCTACTGTTCAGACACTTCAGCTTTCAACCTGGATACAGACGTGCAAAGTACCTGAGGGTGCTCCACAGCGACGGAGGTCAAGTGGTGGATGCATGCAAGGCGTTGGGCTAGTCGAGTACCACATCCCAGAAGAAGCCAAAGGGTTCCTCCCGTCCCGTTCGCCGGACCTCTCTGGGTCAAGGTCATCCGCTTGAGCCATTATATCTTGCAGTCACCGGTGATGATTCTGTCGACGACGAGAACTGGCGAAATACCTCAGAAACAGCAATGGCCGGATTGTCGCGTCTCCCCTTGTCACCGTGACGGTTCCCGCACCCCAATTGGCCGTCAGCCCAGGACGGGACATGACGGGGCTGGATCCAGCGGGCAGGTTGAGCTACCAGTTTAGCGAGCGAACGACCCATCATGGGTGGCCCATGGCGAGACATCCAGGGCTCGGAATGGAGGCTACGGCGGATCTGTCATCCGGCCGGGGTCGGTCGTGGTCGCTTGCTGGTCGCCCTTTCAACTGCTCATGTTCAGGCCGTTTCCGAAAAGGGCTGGCCGGGCAGTCGGTCAACCCTCATTGAGATGGATGAAAAAAGGGCTTTGTATCAGCTCGAGGGATTGGATGAAACAGCACAAGGCGGAACAGAAGCCTCAGCTCACGACAATGTTCCCCTTTCCCACCTCATATAACGTCTCCCTTTTTTCTCTTTGAGAAATGAACTTCTAGACGCTACGCCCAATCTCATCTTCTTTGTTATGCCTGCAACGGCAATAGCGCGCCCGAATCCCCATATCCCAGCACCCCCGGCCGCCGCTTCCAATCCGCCGGCAACGGACCCATGACCCTCTTTGCCCTTTTGACTGTTGACAGTGGAGCTGTCGACTCTATTTACAGGCCGGCCTAACTGTTTGTTTTGTTATTGTGGTTGCGGTGGTGAGTTGAGCTGGCGGATTGTTAAGCAACTCCAACCTCTACGACTTTGGCCGCGTTGCCTCTGCCGTCGGCTCCTTGCCTGATTATGGAAGCGGTAAAACGTCGAGAAGGGTCTATGGATCCCTGTCCGCTTGCTGGGCTGGGCTGGGCTGGACTGTCCCCCGGTTGAACAGGGCGAGGCTGAGTCCCAGATTTCTTCTGCGCATCTGGCTGCACTCGACGTTCCTACGTGGGAGATGCGAGGTACGGAGACGCTGCCACATGGCGACCGAGGACGTGGAGGATCCGATGATTGGCGACCCTCGGCGGTGAATCTGGGCCGAATGATATGACTCCCCAGTTCGCACTCCACCATTGAGTCTTGTTGTCTCTACGTTTTGACAGAGAGGCATTGGATAAAAATACAATTCCGAACACACGCACTGGCAAAGGTCCCTCTCGTCTTCTTCGTACCACGTCGCAGAGGCCGTGCTGACCAAGGGTTCTGCGCCTTGGAGGGCATGTCTCGCTCGAGCGACAGCCATCTCGGCGGCACGTCCGTGACCTGTCGTCAGCTCAGAACGGCTCAGCATGCGACCACCTCCGAGGCGGGTTTTCCGATGGCCGGAGCTGATTGGAGAGGGCGCAGAAGGGCCATGTTCCAGGTACCTGTCCTGTGTCTTGGGCCCTGACTGAGGCCTGGCTGCTTTTACCAGCGAGCTGCTCAAAGGGCTAGATCCATCGGCCAGGGTTGCATAAAAAAAATCGAGCCCAAGTGAGTTTATGTGGCGTGCAGATGCACATCGGACGTTCCGTTTTCCAAGGCATAACAAACTGCGCAGCATATGGCTGAGCTCCGTTTCTGCGTTGTCAGTCAGCATTGTGACGCAGACCGATGAGGCATCCATTGAAGATGCTCCTGGTACCTAACACTTGTGTATGGCGATGCCGATGATCCTGTCCACACGTTCGGCAGAGGCGAATCGATTTGTTGAGGCTCAGCGTCTGAGTTCACGTCATCTATCCCCATTGACAATCATCCACTGCTACCCCAACTCAACTGGCGCGAGCACGGTCGGGACCTTGCAGACAATAGCTGGACCAAGTAATGGTTGCCGATCATTCTATGGTGGAGCAGGGTTTCAACTGCTGAAGGATAGCACGAATACCAGATTCTGCAGGCCGCTGGAGAACGACATGTTTCAGGCGAGACCGATACACCAAGACAGACAGTGCAGCGGCTGGATCGTTGTGGTGCAGCCAGGTCGAATGCGGGTGATGGATAGTTCTCGGGCCTGGTTAACTCATGTCGCCGAACCCTACATAAATTGCCTGCTGTGACATTGGCATTCCCGATATATTAAACTCTCACCCAGCAGTGGAGGTTTATATAAATCGACATTAGACAGTGAGATATTCACATGGTCTATCTCTCTACAGTGCCGCAGTGGAACAAGCTCTGACGAGAGGCTGGCTGGGTACAAGACTGGACTCAAAGATGGCCCAATCACAGCATGATTTGGTCAATGATAGAGTCCTTAAGAAAGGAATTCCAGCCGTTCTCTCCAAGACATGGCTGACCTGACCCAGAGCGGCAAATACAACGGCCAACAGGGACCGCTCCTAGCCGGAAGGCATCGAGGGAGCTCCCGCGATTCCGCTCTCTGATGCGGGGGAGGCAAACACCAAGAAACGAAAGCTTCGGAGCTCTCAACCGAGCAAGCAGGAAACAAACGACTTTGGTCTCCGATATCCTCCGGCGAGCGATGATGCCGCATGATGCCGAATGGATGGATGCATGCCCTTCTGCTCGATTTGATGCCCCGCCCCCGCAACGCCGGCTTTCCTTAAAACTCCACCGAGGCCGGAGACGTCTCCTCGGGATAGGATAGTCATGATGGTGGACGAATCCTTAGGTTTATGATTCACGATGACCAAGCTTCTGATCTGCTTGGGTGAGCATTTCCAGGCTAGCCTCTTCCTCAACCGTAGCTCTTGGGAGAGCGTGGCTCAGCTTTGGCCTGATGGATCATCGTATTGCTGCCAAAGCGGCATGTTTTTCCCCTACCGGACATGTCACAACACCCAAGTACCAATTGCTCTCCTCACTTCAAATACGAGATTGTCGAGTATTACGACAGTTGAGAATTTAGAGTTGGAAAGCCGCAACGTCTCGCTTGGTCCTCTTGAGCCTAAACGCATCTCAACCGTCAAAGCTCCTCAAAACGTTGCACAATTTTTTTGCTTTCCTGCAAAAGCAGCGACGGCGCCAGGCCTCTTGAGGAAACGTCCCAAGAGCTCGTGGCACTCCGCCAGTCCGCGAATAGAACCAGCAGCAGCAGGCGAGCGGTGCCTGGGGGCAGGGATGAGTCCGCCGGGGCAGTTGGGCCCTGGTCGGCGGAAGACCCCTGGCTCGACATGGGGCGGGAGGTACATCCATCCATCCCATCCCAAACAGCAATGGACGGGGGCGTGGGAGTACTCGCCGCCTCACTCGAGCTCTCAGCGGCGGTATGCAGGGCTCTGTCTTGGTGAAGCAGCAAGTTGACCTGCTGCTCTCTGACATCACTGCTGTGGTTGGCCTGGGGTTCACACAACTTCCCAGACGGGAGGATATCAAGGCAAGGCTGCCGCGTAGCGCCTACTGAGGCCCAATGCCGCGACGATTGAGAAGAGAGGAAACTCGTCAGGTGGACAAGCTTCGCTTCACCGGTCATGGAGCGTTTGGATCTCTGTCGGTGAAACCACCCGAGACAACATCGTCGCTCGAGGTGCCATCGCCTCTGGATCTCTCAGACCGCTGGGCGTTCCCGAGCCAGGTAGGTAGCTGGGTACGCATCAACCACCCGGTAGACACCGCTACGATACCAATACCCATCTTTCTTGGAACCGAGAGGACCTACTCATTGACAGACAACCGGGGGGAAGCGACGCATATGTGTATGACACCAGATCTGGGCAGGCCTGGCGGGTTCAATGGTGGTCACGTTGACCACGGCTCCAGACTCATGCCTCCGCCTTGATCCCACGCCCACCTCACATCCCACGTCCGAACCGCGTGCATCCGTCAAAGTCCCGGAGGACGGGTCCTTGCGGTCCCGAGGTTCCTCAACAGACCGCCGGGTCTTGGCCACGCAGAGTGCCGTGTTGCAGCTCATCAGGGCTGTTTATGATCCGAGTTGTATGTTCTACATCGTTGCCTGTATGTAGAACCCCAGCTCATCAGACTTGATGAGTTGAAAACGGGCTTGGCCGACGTGAGTGGGACACACGAGCAAGACAACTCGGGCGGGTCCAGATGGACTGGGCTGGGCTGGCGTTGGTCTGCATTGGCATCCCGCGGTTTACGTGCGTACGCCACGGCCGCTTCGTGTGTCTCGAAGAGGCGCTGACTTTGACATGGCCCAGCAGAATGTCTCGCTCGTACATCCAAGATGGTAAAAAAAGAAAGTGACAGGGCGAAAGTGCAAGCGCCTACTGGGCTGGACCGCCTTACCACACAGCTCGTGTTTGTACTTTTTTTCAGGGAGAGGGAGTGGCATCTGCGACGTGGGATGTGTCGATGCCGGACCCTTGAAGGAGGGAATAATCAAACTTGAATTATTGCAATTGGTGACGCACGTGAAGCCTCAAGGTGAAGAAGGGGGAAAGACAAATAATAGCCAGGAGGCGATGGACCGAAGTAAAATGTCGAATCCATCTTTCGCCGAATGATTCAGGTGGCATTTGGGATTCAGCAGGGACCAAGGACCCGCCGGCTCTCGACTCCGTGAAATGACCAGGGATCTATCCTTGCCGTGGATATTGATCTCTCAACTCCCTCGAGTTCGAGTTCGCCGAGGGTTGTTTTCGTCGGTTGATATCCCTTTTTATGGGATATCGATTACTGCAATTTCGTGCTGGAGTTTGTCCCCATTCACACTATTGAGGTTCATCAAACTAGCCAGAGGAGGGAGTCGTGGATCCTTGAGATTGATATTAGGGGTTACCATTCGTGGACGTGAGGAGGAGCTGAAAATTGGTAGGAGATGGGTTTCTATTGAGAAACGATTGCTGAAATGCCCCTATAGTTATCCTCCTGCCTGAAACCCAATACTTATAAGATTGAACATCTAGGGGTTGAGGGGAATCTACTATGATCCATATACGTACTAGGATCTTGCGGCGTAAGGCTGCCGGGAATGCAATGCGTGCGTGTCGAGGACAGGACAGGACGAGACTACTCTGAAGCCGAAGCGTCACAGGAGACATCCCTAGATGTACAACCATTGTGGCAACTATTCTCTCATTGCTGCACACTTGCAGCAACGTCGATTACCCGAAGTCACGGCTGCAATAATACCCGACGCGAGAAAACGGGCACTGGACAACAGGGTAGCACCGTTGTGTCTCGACATTGATTCTTTGACTGGTTTTAGATTCAGCACGAGCGCACCGCTAGAAGTGCCATCTCATCTCGTAGACCACACATGGATAGAGAAAAGCAAGGATGTCGGAGACCAAGCGCCGCGAAACGAACCATGGCAAGACGAATCTGGAGCAAGGAACACGGGCTTCCGAGCGTCATGATTTATTACCTGGGAGTCTTGGCGGGACGAAGGTGAAGTTTTGCACACAGTTTTTGAAACAAGAATCATACACTGGGAGAGAGAAGGATGGAAAACTTCCAGAGTTCTTTATCCCTGTCACCCTGTCTGTGCCTGCAGGTCAGCTTGAACCACGATGTACAGAGAGGCGCTGCCAAAGGGCCGAATTACATCCGGGGCTCTGATCAAGAGTAGCTGCTTTGTGAGCTTCGTTGGTCTGCATGTCATCATGGACGTCAGCGTCTTGTAAGCCTACATCCTCTCTTCTCGTCCAACTGCCACCTACGACAGAGAAGTTGCTTGGTCAAAAAAGTCCATCACTGCCCATTTTCCACCTCGCTCTATCAGAAACCGGATAGGTCCGCTGCAATGTAATGCCAATCGGGCACGGCGGGTTACAAGTCCGTCAGCGTTGACGCCGCCCACCCCCCTCCTCATTGCCCGTGCCACGCATTTTGTCGTCGTCCCCTTCTGACGAACGGCTTTTTCGTTAGAGTTCAGGCACGCAAATCCTCATTGGGGAGGGGGAGGGGGAACGTGTATTCGCCACCTTGACGAGATTTGACATGTTTGTCTCACGTCCCTGCTGAGGGAAGAGAGCTAGAGGAGAAGGCCATTCGACCTTTGTATCAGCTGCTCTTGAGAAACATCAGATATCTTGCCGTGAGTGACTTACTATACGGAATAATTGCTCCTACCTAACACCTTGATTCTCTTTTTGCCATTCCAAAGATGAGAGACAAGAGGTAGGTGACCAGGATCTCTCTGAACCGGGACCAGCTTGGCGGGCGGGTGAGTGGGCCACGGAACGCTTTTGCTTGGGGGGGACGCCATTCCCCCATGTCTACAGTAACATAGCGTCAGGTCTATTGGAGGACGAGGGGACTGCGTGATGGGGTGGTCACTGGGTCGTGGTGGTGTTGGGCATTTGGATCCCCGAACGAACAATGACAGAACAGAGGTTCCAATGGAGTCGGACTGCATGAGCATCCAGAACGCTCGAGGTCCCTTCCGGCATAAGTCGGGTTGCATGCTTACTTTTTTATCGGCTGCGAGTTCTGTTAAACCCTGTAAGTATCGTTGGTTGACGAGTCCATCCATCCTTCGTGAATTCGACTCAATATCCCCGAGAGAGAGATAAACGGCCGGCCGGATCATATTCCGAGGCTTGATCTTTCTCTCAATGTCCCCCACGTCGTACGTACGTAGAGACCGGTTGATCAATTCCTTCTGGCCTCCGCCGAGGTCATCCCATACAAGTCCCTGATGATCCCACGAGGGTCCCTCAAGTCATGGGTGTTGCAAAGACCCCCCTCTGTGATAGACTTTTTTCTTCCTCAGGTCATTGCTCATTGGCGCCTTTAACGACAAAGAAAAGTGATATGGATGATTCTCGGTATCACAACTCTGTCTGTTACAGTACCCGCCCGAAACCTAGTTTCTCGCCGGGTAAAGAGAGGAAAAGAGTCAAGTCCCTAAATCTGAAAAGCCACCCAAATCCCGCGTCGTCCACTCTCCCACACCCCATGTGCTGGGGTTCCCACCCCGCGAGAGGCGTTTTGATGGAGCCCGGACTTGGCGTTGTGTTTGCCCGCACCTCTCTCTCTTTCAGTTTCCGAAAGAATGTCTAGTTTCCCTTTTGAACGAACGACGGGAAGAGGGTGTTTACTAAACTTGCACGAGGGGACCCGAGGCTAGAACCGAGACGGCAAGACGGGGGAGGCATTTGACTTTGGCACCAAAAAATTGCTGGCGAGCTTTTTCTAAAGTGCTTTGAAGGAGTTCGTCTTGGTTAGCTTCATCGACTCCACGTGAACTTGGCGTTGGATCGTCCATGGGCCGACGATCGTGCGGGCTAACGATGCGTCCTGCCGCGATGTCAGTGATGCTCAGATGGGGCAGAAATCGTTGATCCTAGTTTAAGCCGTCTTGTGCTTCCACGGCAGGCTACAGATGACGAGCCAAGACGAGTCCGACTCTTCTCGGCGCGGGACGATGACAAGAAGATGAACTTGTCTCACGCTGATAGCCACCTGTCTCAGGAACGACGGAAAAGCACACCCGATCTCAAGCCACTCACTGGCGTGAAGCCTCTCATCAGGAACATACTCGGGACCCATCTCATCACCAAAGACAGGAACAGCGACAAAGTGGAATCACTGGGCGAGCGCCCCTCATTATTGATCATGAACCTAGTACAGCCGCGAGCAAGCAAGCTCTACCGCCATCCATCTCGTACATAGGCAAATAGGGTTGGGTGGACGGCATGGCATGGCATGGAAAGCCGTAAACGCGATGCCTCCTTGCCTTTCTTCTTCTTGTCCTTGTCCCACCACACCGTCCCTCTCGCTCACAACAAGCTCTTCCAAAGGCCCCCACCGGTGAGCCATTTCTCCCATGCCTATTGCGTTTTGAATAGTAGAATTGCGCAGTGGCCAAGATAAAAGTAGATGAAGTGCTTGGTCTCTGCAGAGGCGTGTATGTGTTAGTCAGGTCCCAGGAATGTCATGACTCGATCGAGCCCAGGGGTATGGCAAGAAAGCATCACGACAAGGTTTTGACCACGCACCGTGAGTAACGAAGCTACCGAAATTCCGGCCGACGATGCAATGCCAGGTAGGGCCCTTGCGCTCGTCAAACTGAAGAGGGTGAGTGAGTGGTCGGCTGTGACGGCTTCTGGGGGTGTACGAACTGTCCGCTTGATGTGCTGTGCGATATCCTACGAAGAAATGTCAGCTCTCTGATCGCACGAACCCAATCATGGAACCTGATAGACCAACCTTCTCGATGGTGAACTTAGCCATAGCCTCCTGAGCTGCAGTCATATCAGCCTTGTGTCCTGTGCTATCAGGTGACGTTGGTGTTTAGCATACCAACTTCAATCGACTCTTGCTGCATGTCTTCCGTCTTTATTCCAATCCTCGTCAGCCATCGTTTCTTGTTTATACGGTTCGTGTTCGGGTCATCTCACCATGTCGGCGGACTTGATCTGGGCTGGTCTTCTGTTAGCATGATGCGCTGGTCAGAAAAACAAGAAAGAATTTGCCCACCTTCGAGCTTCTCCCGAGGCGCGGGGGTCTCGGTTGCCTTGATGTCGGACATTGTGCAGGTCGGAGAGGTCTTTCGGTGCTGGTATCAAATGCGATTCGACTGAGGAGATGACTTGTTAGCATGCAGAGTCGTCAGAGGTGCGTGAGGCTGGCGCGCGTGGACGACGATAGTTGGACGCCTCACTCGACGCCCCTTTCAAGGAGCTCGGGCGCACGTACGGGATGTGATGATCGCAAGGCGCAGAACAGAGGCGTGAGTGTTTTGATTAATCGATAGGTGGGTGATGTTGACGATGCGGCGCAGCGATATCTTGTCTGTAGGTAGGTAGCCTTGCGAAGTGGATGCTTCTCTGGAGTCGCGTGTTTGGGATGGATGCAGTCGTGTTGCTTGTTTGGCTGTTGACGTTGGATGTGGGTTGGCAGGTGCCCGTACCTTCCCTTGGTCAGGTAGCCTCGCCCGGGGACGTGCACGCGCTGCTGGGACCTGCCCTGGTACGGCGCGGCACGCACCGGTACTTCCAGTTGACAGGTCCACTTTTCGATTGCTTACCCTGGACCTGAAGATGGAACTGAGATTGCAACTCGCTGGCAGTTATTGCTGGTGATTCTATCTACTCTGTACAGTTTGTAAGATGTTTTTTATTTCATAAAGTGAGTTTGATTATCTTGTGTGGTAATCATGCCTGTTCTCGTGGGCCATCCATGATGTCACTCACTGCTCACAGAGAGGTGTTGGCCCACGGTGGTGACGCACCACGCCAACTCTGTCATAAAATACAAGAAGCCATAGGTAGTTAAGATATTGAACAATAGACGAGGAGAAGAGTATAGACATATGAGAAACAATATCATTTCCGACCTCGTTGGGCTCTCCACATAGGAGAAGCTAAACCCCACTCACTTACAACTGACATGCTAACCTGATTGCCCTACATCACAACTGAAATAACACTCTGCTATGGACTGAGCCTTAACAATGTGATTGACAACATTTCCACATTTCTCAATACGTATGAACTATCTCAAGTAGACAATGTGTCTTGCCGGTAATTGCCATTGGGGCTTTGACATACAAGCTCATGTTGTTCCACAAGGAGGGAGATACACAGCACATATCCACAGCAAGATCTCGACAAACGGATTAAATAAATGATGAAGAGGAAACTCGAGCATGGGCTTGTCTTAGGCATTAATTTATTACAACTAGCTTGCTATCTTATAGAAAAATGACAAACGAACCAATTCGAAGCTCGGTACAACTACGTAGTCACTCTACCGTAACAACTAGTCATAACTCACTGCACGATGATGATGCAAAACAAAAAGGGGTTAAAACTCAAAAGACAAACAAGGTTCATCGCAAGGAATGAACCAAATGCTGGTCGTAACGGCTTCAACGTTGCTCACCTCTGCATTCCAACGGTCCAAACCTTGCCCAACGGCCTGGAATAACGCATCCGGCGGTGTAGGTACATGGAGAAATTAATGCAGAGACCCATTGACCACCTAGGCCATCTACTTCAGAGAATAGAGATGCCAGTTGACCAACGAGCGGGATGATGGCGTCTACACCTCGAATCTACGTAGAGCGAATACTCACTTCAGCATGCCAACCACCCGGGTGCGGCGAAAGAGTTGAGTGCCTTTGACAAACACTTCAAACTCTCCGGACCACCCGGAACAGATATTGAAAGCTGTACATAAACCTACATTTCTCCAGGGCCGTGGCCATAGGTCCAATATCTCTACCCGCCTCCAGTCCTCCACTGTCGATGTTCTCAATCCACGACTTTGTCGAACATTTCGCGGTTGGCTCGGGTTTGCGGCGGGATAATTCGACTGCGTAATTCCCTCTCTCGTACTCCCAAAACAGCTATTGGACCATCCGGGAACCGTAGAAAAGCTCACTGAGATACCGAGGTGCACCCTGACGCGAGCCGAGGCTGGATAACCACGAAAGCCGATCAGACACTCCAAGCTCTTGCAAAATGAACCGTCACCCAGGACCCCCAAATAGTCGTAAATTTTCAGGCTTTCATATTTGATCAATTATGGCCCCTGATTGGATCCGGTAGGTTGATCGCTGCTCTCAAACAAATGGCATTGGCAAGGCGGTAGTCGGTTGTCATCCATGGCCGTGTTCCGGTTTCTCCAATACATCCAACGAGTCGGCTCGGTGTTTTCCATAGTCTCGTAGAGCATAGGGAAGAGGTTGAGGCCATGATAAAGGAGAGTGCTTGCCAGAGCGACTTCCTTCGCCCGGGACACTGATATATCATGAAGAGAAGGAGTGCAGAGGTCAGCGCTTAGAGGATCTCTTATAGTCCTCAAGATGGAGAAAGCTGTCCTGATGAAAGTCATCCGCCCCTCCATAAGGTTTGTGAAGAATTCTCCAACGAAGATGGCTTGCATCCGCATTCCCTCACCGGTCATTCCAAGCTCGTGGTATGGATGGCTCAACTTGTCCCAGGAGGTGCATCAAGAATTCATTTCCCAGACACCCCTCAAGATGAACAGTACGAGAAATGAGGATTAAAGAGCTAATATTCAGTTTGTTCTACCATAATTCATTGTAACGATGTGAGGAGAATAGGAGTTGAGATGACGACAATCGAGTCCTCGGAATGCAACACTGCCAAATTTAGCCACTCTCAGTCCTAATAGACTTTCGGAATCTTTCTAGATTTTGAACCTCCACCATCTAAGAAAAGTTAATTCAAGTTGCTCGGAGACCATGCGGAGATGTTTGTGTTTATCTCTCATGATTGACATTTCATGATGTGCCGTTTTGTTGTTCTGCGAGCTTCTGAAGACAGTAGATATGTCGAGATATTGCGAGAATGGCATTGAAAAGGCACCTATACCACTCAACCGCCCAGGAATACCTCAAAACCAACTACAAATGTGTCTCTAGGCATTGGCTTGGTACAGTCGTGTGTCAATGCCCCTTTACGTCTAAAAAACGGCTAACGCCGAGGCGCTGAGCTTTGATGTAGCGGTGAGAAGAGTTTATCCTGATTCACATACCTTTCCTTCAACTCATCTGTGACAAAGTGGTATCTTGCAGATACTAGTTGTAGGAAGTATGATGATGAGTGACGAGTTCTATGTTGGTCTATCAACGCAACCTCCTAATGAGTGCAGGTAACTGGATCTTGTTCATGAAGACCTGCCATGAGTAGAATCTTATCAACTCGGCACAGCTCAAAAATCCATAAATCCTAAATAAACACCATCGGTATTTGGGATGCAGATTCTGGGTCTTGGAACAGCATTTTGCATTCTGCATTCAGCCTTCAGGGGCGATCCATGCCTCCGCAACTACGGTTCGTGACTCGATGCACCAGAATCTCTGAGCAACAATTGGGCTGCAAGATATAATAGCATTGTACCGACTGATTGAACAATAGAGATCCTTCTGCTTGCAGCATCTTTTGACAGGTTGAGTGGCGTCTAACTCGTTCGCTGGAATTTCTTCCATCACTCGCTGAGAGCGGTGAAGAAAAACGTCTCCTTCTCCAAGCAATTCAGAAGCACATGGTGGGGTTGAGCTCGTGAGTGCACGGACCAGCAACAGGCCCCAGCCTCAACGATAAGAATGGGTAGCAAACTTTTTTTTTTCTTCCTCTCCCTTCATAAAAAGCCCACGTCCAAAAGATGCCTTGACGCGTTCAACCTCTGCTCCCCGGGTGAACCATTCACCATTGCTGGGAGACGTCAACATCAACAAAACATCATCAGATCATACTCGCAATGGCCTCATCAAGGATCTTCATCAAGGGTTTGCCACCCAACATCTCCGAGGCCGAGTTCCGGAAGCACTTCTCCGCCAAGGGTCGCGAGATTACCGATGTCAAGCTGATTCCTCAGCGACGTATTGGCTATGTCGGCTACAAGACCTCGGACGATGCGACCAAGGCAGTCAAGTACTTCAACAAGTCTTACATTCGTATGTCCAAGATCGCCGTTGAGACAGCTAGACCTGTAAGCGACTCCATCCTCATGTCTTGACTTATGGTTGCTCATGGAATGTTAGATCTCAGACCCCTCCCTACTCAAAGGCCAGAACACTTCGCATTCCAAACATGCGTCGGCAGGCACAGGCACAGGCACCATCACCAAGGGCACGGAGCATCCGATCGTGAAGGACTCGGACGCGAGCTCGAGGAAGCGCAAGCGAGATGAGCCTCAGGCGGCGGATCCCAAGCTGCGCGAGTTCCTCCAGGTCATGAAGACCGGCGGAGAGGGCGCGTTGGAAGATGCTACCAACGCCCACCAGGCTGACGGCGCCTCTGCGATACCAGCCGCTGCCGTTCCCGAGGAGGATAGTGACGACGAGTACGAGCAGATCCCGACTCGAAGGGAGAAGCAGCGCAGGATAGAGGCACCGGAGAAGCCCCCAACCTCGGAATCTCTAGCACCGCGTCTGAAAGAAACATCCGGCTCCGCCGATGTACACATGCAAACTCCTGCAGATGAAGAGACAGCCGAGTCATCAGAGACCAAACAACCATATCTGGAACATTCGGCAGTAGTTGCAGAAGATGACGACTGGCTGCGTTCACGTACCAACAGGTTGCTGGACCTTGTTGATCCCGATGATCTGGAACGAACGCCTACGCAAGGGCCTGTCGTCAAAGAGACTGGTCATGCCGAGGGAGGCGAAGTCGTCAACAGTCCCCAGGCCAACCCCTCGGATGAGGATGAGATGACAGCTGAAGACCAGCCTGTCGAGCCATCGGGGGGTGAGCCACCGAAAGACGACTCACTTGAGGCGATCCGCCGAACGTCTCGGCTCTTTGTCCGGAACCTCCCCTATAGTGCCACCGAGGAGGATCTCCGCGAGACCTTTGAAGGGTTTGGCACACTTGAAGAGGTATGTTCCAAGATTGTTTATTTGTTTTTCGTCTTTTATAACCGACAACGTGATGAACCCCTGATAGGGACAGCTTACACTACGGTGTTTGATGAGAACCAGGGCGAATATTTTAGTAGATGCTTCGATTATCTGAATTGTTGTCAATTTTGTTGCATTTTTCTGAGTGGACTTTCAATGGCTGGGCACCGGCTAACAATGCACGTTAGGTCCATCTACCCGCCAACAAGTCAGGTACCAGCAAGGGGTTTGCCCTGGTGTTGTTCAGTGACCCCTCGGGAGCGGTTGAAGCATTCCAAGCCATGGATGGGGCGACGTTTCAGGGGCGTATCCTCCACATCATTCCTGCCAGCGCAAAGAGAGACACAGGCTTGGACGAGTTTGCCATCTCCAAGCTCCCTCTCAAGAAGCAGAACATGATTCGGAAGAAACAAGAGGCATCTGCCAGCACCTTCAACTGGAATGCGCTTTACATGAGCCAGGACGCCGTCAACGCGTCGGTCGCAGACCGTCTTGGTGTTTCAAAATCAGAGATGCTCGACCCTACCTCTGCTGATGCGGCCGTCAAGCAGGCTATCGCAGAGACGAGCGTCATCCAAGAGACCAAAGCCTATTTCGCCGCTAACGGGGTGGACCTCGAGGCCTTCAAGTCAAAGAAGCGGGGCGACACGGCCATCTTGGTCAAGAACTTCCCATATGGGACGACGATCGACGAGCTCCGTAAGCTGTTTGAGGAGTCTGGGCCCGTGCTGAGAGTTTTGATGCCTCCTAGCGGAACAATCGCCATTGTGCAGTTCACGCAGCCTAATCACGCCAAGTCCGCTTTTGGGAAGCTTGCGTATCGCCGGATTGGAGATAGCGTCCTCTTCCTGGAGAAGGCGCCAAGTGACATCTTCAGAGGCGGCGACCAACTGGATCAAGCCGTGTCCCTAAAGGATCGTCCGGCTCCGACGGTCCAAAACCTTAGTGTGAACGACCTGCTGTCACGCGGTGATAAGCCGGAGGACGACGTGGATACGACGTCGCTTTTTGTGCGGAATTTAAACTTTACGACGTCGACCACCAGGCTTGCCGAAGCTTTTCAGTCCCTCGACGGATTCGTCTCGGCCAGGGTCAAGACCAAGATGGATCCCAAGAAGCCAGGCCAGACGCTTAGCATGGGGTTCGGCTTTGTCGAGTTCCGGACAAAGGGCCAAGCGCAGGCTGCACTCAAAGTCATGGACGGCCATGTTCTGGACGATCACGCGCTTGCCGTCAAGGCATCGCACAAGGGGCATGACGCAGCTGAAGAGAGACGGCGAGAAGACAAGGCCAAGAGGGCCGCAGGACAGCGTACAAAGATCATCATCAAGAACTTGCCTTTCCAAGCCACCAAGAAGGACATCAGGTCCCTGTTTGGGACGTACGGCCAGCTCAGATCGGTACGCCTTCCTAAGAAGGCTGACTATACCCCAAGGGGTTTTGCCTTTGCCGACTTTGTCACTCCCCGCGAAGCCGAGAACGCGCTAAATGCGTTGAGGGACACCCACTTACTTGGTCGCAAGCTTGTCTTGGACTTTGCGGAGGCAGAGGCAGTCGACGCCGAGGAGGAGATCGCAAAGATGCAGAAGAAGGTAGGGGGCCAGGTGAACAAGGTCGCCCTCCAGCAGTTGACTGGACGAGGGAGGACGCGGGTCAATATTGGCAATGAGAACGACGAGATGGAGGGTTGAGTTGAGCTGAGCTGAGTTGAGAATGAAAAGCAGACTACAGGGTCAATCGAATCGATGGCCTCGAGAGTTTCGACAAGGCTGAGTGTCCTATACGCGAATGGCCTCGCTCGCATCAGGGACTGCGCCGTTCTCCCTTGGCAAGGGACCATCCATTGGGTGCTGGCGAGCGGATGACATGCATATTCGCAACGCTTATCCGGCGTGGCTACGATCGGAACTAGAGGTTGGTGCAAGACTTCATCGCCCTGACAGGGGAAATGCGGATCCTCTGGATGTCTGATTCTAATCTCATCCACATACCTTGGGCCGTTCGGGGTGAAGATGTCTCTGAAGTTGTTTCGAGACACGCCCTCCCCACCCTCCCCTGGAGATGGACGCCTCCCCTGGTGATGGACCATGGCGGCCCCGCCCTGACGCTCCCTTGCATACTAACGCCCTCGACCAAACCTCAAAGCTGCCATGTGCTGGTGGCTTAGGCAAGTGCCCTCGATTGGCCGCCATGGCGCCTCGACGTAGACATCCCTCCGGGCGAAGCCTGCTCAGTTCCCCGCCGCTGGGGCGCCCTTCCCACCCTTTGTGGGTGGGATGGCGATGGATCTTGATATTTTGGGTCGAGGAGGGGCGGGCAGCCCTGGCCTCGGCGGACACGGTCCTCAGACTATCTATACTCTGTTCCCGAGTCTTGGATTTATAGACGTCTATTAGATTTCTCCTGACGATTCTTCGTTCCAGTGCCTAGACCTCCTTTCTTCAGAAGCATACATCTATCCCACCATTCCACGTCTTGAATTCCTTCCAACATTCTCATCCTCTCTTGTCTATTCATTGTCTGCATACGTAGAGCTGCGAACGGTATTCTAGCTGCGTCAAGCTTGTTCCTGTGAGCTCTCTTGTTGGCATTCCACTGCTGCTTCAGCAGTTACTCCTCTGCCATGTCTTCTTCATCACTCTATCACCCGCGGCCGGTGCTGTCGTCGCAGCGATATACACCTTCACCAGACTACCTTCAAGATGCTCGAAGAACCTACCACAACAACAGCCGCCTGTCTCTGCGGGAAGCCAACGGCAACGCACACTCACACAACTTCAACGGCATGGTCTCATGCTATCAGAGCCCCGTGGGCATCTCGCCCTCAGTGCCCCAAAGCCTCCCAGCTCCCATGGTTCCCTCACAGTCATTCGACTGCCTGTACCGCGTCCCTACACCACGAAACCAGCCTCGAGGCTTCCAGAGAAGGCCTCGAAGCGGCGTGAACCCCCTCTACTTCTGGCCTGCCTTTAGACAATACCGCAACCGGCAAGCACACAAGGATACCCAAAAAGATAAGGGTGGAGTGTGGAGGAGGCCAGAGCTCGAGGATGCTTTCGTTGACTGTAAGAATCCTTCCCATATTTGAAATGAACTATACTGACATGTCCTAGCTGTCCTGCTTATGCCTCACATGGGCCGTCGCAAGTTTTCCATGGGAGGAAAGCTCCACGGCCGTAACATGCTGATCAGCGAATACATCTTTGTCATCTGCGTCGCTATCCTTGGCAGCAAGGAAATCTTCCGAATCGACAACAGCAACGACAGTATTGAGCAGATGGGACGCAAGCAGGTGTCGAGCCACATGCAAGTGGTCAAGAAGTTCTTTGAAGATCTGCGATGCTGTAAGTCTGCATGGCCAGTAACTAGTGAATCAACTAACATTTGGCAGTCCACTTCCTATTCCCTGCTGAGGAGAAGAAGGAGCCTGGTTCAACCAACTCTGATGACTACTACGACGAGGAAGAACAGGAGTCGTTCAAGTCCAACCCAGTTCTGACTGCTCTGGCAGAGGGCCGAGTTCCTGATGTCAAGCCCAACTACGAGTACTTCTCGCAGCTCCTGGCTCTTCAGTCTCTGATCACAGTCCGACCCAAGACGGCAGAGGTTTATGTCTCATCTTCCGAGGTCAAGATGAGAGATGATATTGCCTATGATTCTCACGATACGCCTCTTGACCAGGATGCTTTCCCTCACCTGAACAAGTACAACAACTGCGATGACAGCCCTACTGTTCTTGGCAAGGATGTGCTGCTTCACGAGTATACCCGCTCTCTGGACCGATCTACCTCTGCCTGTGTCAAGACGGTTACCCGGCGATGGCAGAAGGATGCGCCCGAGATCTATGAGACTCTGGATCTTCCCACCCGTGATGAGGAGTGTCTTCTCCTCGAGATGTGCGCAACTCTGGAGCTGCACGACCACGCCCGCTTTCCCTCTGGGTCTGAGCTCACGGGCTTTGTTGAGGTGGCAATCACGCAGCCCAACCTCCAGAACCACCGGTGGAAGTGTGTGACGCGCCTCACCCGGCCGTCTGAGCTGCACAGCGACGACAAGAAGCAGGGTGTGTACACCAACGAGACGGGAATCCACCGACGGGGATGCGGAGACTCCAAGCCCGACTGTGACTGCCACAGCCGACCCCGACAGGACATTCACGTCCCGTTCCCCGCGGTAGAGTGGGCGAGCATCCTGAGCCAGGCGGTGCAGTACCCGGACGTGGAGCACCAGCGCAAGAAGGAGAAGCGATCAAAGGGAGACGGCGACCGCAAGAAGCACGATCTTGACCGGGCCGGCAGCAAGCGCAAGCGATCTGAGGATGACGGTGATGCCGCCTCTTGGGCTCGACGTGAGCTCACGGGCAGCGACCTCATCTGCAAGGTGGCCATGTACCAAGAGCTCTGGTCATGTGCGCCCGACTCGAATCGGTGGGTTCGACAGGGCATCATCTTTTGGCGGTTCAACACAACCAACCAATGGTACAAGTACAACCCAGTGTTCAAGCCGGCTGGCACCTCATGGCGGTGGTTGACTGTCAACGACCCCATGTCCCGCTATCACCAGCAAAAGGCTCTCGTCTACCCGTCGGCAAACGTCTCTCGGGACTCCATCATGTCGCCCACGCCTTCCATCAACCAGCACATGACGGCGGCCATGAATGAGACGTTCAGCTCTGCGTGGGACACCAGCGTGAGCCTGGCGCAGGTGCCCACGGTGCCGGCAGCAAACAATGGACTTACACTGTTCGAGTCCTTCTCCAACGGGCTCGCTACGCCTCCACCAACAGCCGGCCTACAAGGGTCGTACCCGACCAGCTTTGACCACGGCATGCCCCCGAGCACAGGCGTCGGCTTTTTGCCTTCGACGTGCAGCACGGCGGGCGAGAGCCAGTCTGGGCACACACACAGCCAAAGCTACTACGATGTGCAGACGACACTGGCAGATCTCAAGCCTGCCATGTCGGCAGTGAATCCCTTCCAGGGTCCAGCTGCTACGACTGGACTGGACCTGTCGAACCCTCTTGTCTATGACAACTCAGAGTGCGACGGTCTTCAGGGCTGGGACATGCCGACGCTGGATGGATGGTCAACTGGCACAGGGGCGGGATCTGACTGGGGCTCACAAGGTGCCAAGGTGGAACCAAGCAGCGACCAAACTTCTATGTGGACACAGTCACAGTGGGCACAGATGGGAGCAGATCGTGATGGTAGCCCGCGACCGATGAAGCGGCGCAGGGGGGACACGATTGAGGGCCATGTGCCGGTCACGATGGCAGCTGGAGCATGGTGAACTGGGTATGGATGAGGTCACGTTCGTCAGTCATTCACAAAAGGGAAGCATCTAAGAGCGAGTCATTGATGAGAATACACGGGGGGAGTGGTTGATGCATTTACGCTGCAATGTCACAATGGTTATGGTCATGTACTGGTATTTGGGGGCGGCGTTTTGGGAGTATGAGTATGGGACATGAATTTTTGATCACTCACGACAGTAATACCATGTTTGGTTATAGAAACGACGGGCATATGTTATTTGATAGTTTACGACGAGCCTTAATTTAGTCATGTTCAAGATTCAAGATTTCAAGCCAATATGCGCCTCATGTTCTCGATGCGTCCAGGTCATCATTCCTCAGCCAACGCCGCAGAGCTCAT
The DNA here is from genome assembly GCF_000151355.1 of Fusarium vanettenii 77-13-4. Taxonomy (NCBI): domain Eukaryota; kingdom Fungi; phylum Ascomycota; class Sordariomycetes; order Hypocreales; family Nectriaceae; genus Fusarium; species Fusarium vanettenii. Next base: position 3,132,338 of record NW_003315881.1, read on the forward strand.
TTGTAATTAAAGTAAGTTTGCACTTGACGGGTTCTAGCCGATCAATGCATCACGACCTGAAGCTAAAGCAAGGAACAGGAACAGTTGACAGCATTCCACGGGGAACGCAGGCACGAGGGGATCTTCAGGTTCGAAGGTTAGGTTCCAAAGGGGGTGTGTAACCGAAATGCCATGTCTCTTCACCAGACGGGATGGCAACAAATATTGAAACAAGTCTAGAAGGGGGTGAGAAATCATCGAATTCTTTTTTTTCCCCTGTAAGAGGAGGAGACGAAACAGCCAAGGGAAAAGAAAAAAAGGGCATTACCATTAGATCCAGGTAATCGGTTGACGCTAATGTCAAAAGAAAGATCAGAGACAATCCGGGGGTGAGGAAATGAGACATTGGCTTTTACACTTGTGAGTAGACACCCCCTTAGTGTGGAGGAGCACGTGATGGGAAGAAGCCTTTGATGTAATGATTTTCACCAGGATTTTTTTTGAGAAAAAATGAGAAGAGACATGAGATGCCTTTGACGTAGGTGATGATCAAGATGGGATACTCTTTGTGCTACTTTTGGAAACGTGGGGTGAGAAAAGTTGAAACGGAGGAACAAAGGTTAACTAACATCCCATGACAAGGGAGAGGGGGTGTGTAGAAGAGGGAGCGAGAGAGGATGGGGAATCAAGGGGGGGCGGGGTTATTGAATATTTGGACGATAGATTGAATTTGAGGAGGAAGAGAGATTGTTGAAGGAGTTGAAAGTGGAATGAATGAGTTGAGGGAGTTGGAATTGAAGCTTTAGTGAAGTATCACCATGAAGGGGCATTTTTGGTGTTGGATTGCAACACTGCAAGATTTGTACTCTAGAGCGGGAAGATGGATGGGTCATATAAAGGATGGGGGTTTCAACTGAGCTTGACAGGGTTTCTCATTCTTTGTTTGTTTGATAAGACCCTGGCCAGTTGAAGTGGGTGAGGGAGGTGTTTGCCTGCATTTGCTTGTTTCTGCACAACCAATGCACAACATGAGGCAACGCCTGCATGAAACAGCAACCATCAAAAGAAGACGAGAGAAGAAGAGAGAAAAATACCCATCTCTAACAAGTCTTGTCGGATGTTTTGTCAGGTCTCGTGAAGAGATTTCTCTCGGGCGCTTCATCAAACATTGCTCGTCAATGCAAGACGCGACCATTATATAGACCTTGTGGGACGATGACGAAGCTCATGAGCAAGATTGAGAAGAATGGCAAAGATAACAAGAGAAGAAAAAAGAGGGCATCCTTGGTTTCAAATAGCCTCGTCAGCGTTTAGGATCTGTCTATTTCGGTGCCAGTCATTCCTGAGCCCACAAGGCCGCAACGGTAGGCCTATGTATTTTTATTTCTGAGACACGGGACTTTGAAAAAGTCTCAGCGAACCAAGACATTCTCTGTATTCAGGGCCTGTTATTTATTCCCTGTATTTAATCCCTGTTGGTTTCTGAGGCTTCTGGTCGCCTGTGGGCCAATGGGCCTTCGGAAGAGGCGCGCTTGTAAACGGGGGTTAATTTCATTAGACGCCCGCGAAACTTTTCTCCGGGCGTCTACAGCCAATGCTTGTAGACCTGACAACTCGACCTCATACTAGGTTGTAAGTTGAGCCAGGGTTCTAGACTCTTGACTCCCATGGCTATTCTTGGGTTCGACCGCGTCTGAATGAGGCTGTTTATCCAACCGGGCGGCTATCTCTCTCATAAACTTGAAACACGGTCGCTTTTTTCCCTAACCCAGGTTGCCTTGTACTACTGAGAGTCTGGACCATTGACCCCCTCTTGAGCGCTTCCCCAGACGAAGCAAGGAACATGTCTGCCCACCAGGCCGGGTCGACCGTACCATCCCGTCTGTGCATTATGCGCGATACTGTTGAGATTGCTCAGCCGCGACTTAGTCTCTTGCCAGGCCCGTTTCTATGACCGTCGTCGCGGTGCCCAACGATAGGCCATGGTGCTCTCCCGACTCACGATATCAACTGCCCACCCTCCACTTGGTCTGTTTCTCAAAGTGTTTCGTTCAACCGGGTGTCTATTGCCTACTCTCAAATTTGCCGTATCTGTTGTGTCCACCTTTGTGTCATTGATTGCCTACCTCTCGTGCGAGGGACCCCTTCATTACCACTCGTCCTCCCACCCCCGTCCTCCTCCTCCTTTCTCAACATCCTTGAGTCTGATCCATCCGGTTCGCTGTCGTACTTTTTACTCCGTTCGATAAGCTTTTTCTGCTTCACCCGTTCACAAACGCGTCACTTTTCTAGTTCGTGAGTCACGAACGTCAAAGATGCTCAACTAGAGGGGGTGATTCTCTTTTTTTTCCTTTTTCTCTTTTTTCCTTTGTCACCAACTTCGATTCTGAACCTCTATTTCTTAAGCAGTGAAGCTTTTTTTTTTTTCTACTTCTCTCTTCACTCTCTTCTAGTTCAGCTGGACTGACTCTCTCAAAACCTACGCTGGACGCCGGGGAACCCCATCACAACTCGCTTCACACTCTGAGATTGTTCCTCACATCTCAAACAATACCAGTCACTTTTTATCCTCTTCTGTATAGGAGAGGAACCTATAGAACCGAAAAAGGTTATTGAGTCATCTATCGTTTGGTCACGGGCTTCACTTCAGTAAAGCCGCCTTGACACTGCCCAAAGCCGAATCCATCCATCGACAGTGTTCACCAGCCGCCAAAGAGGGGAAAAAAACAAAGAGGGCCCTCATTCACTCGCTCTTCTCGCGAACAATAACAATTGTTTTCCCTTTCATCAATCGGGCAACAATAAATCACCGGCTTGGGAAAGCAAAAGTGAAGGGCTTCCGCCTCACTCTGTCGCTCCTTTTCAGAGAAGGCCTCGTCATTTCAACATTCATTCATTTCTATCACGGCTTTTGACCTGACTATAACATTTACCTCTTCTTCTTCTTCCTCCCAAAGCTTTTTCAAACCTGCTCGAAAGCATCGTCCCCAACATTACTTTGAAAGCAACCAACTATCGTCCGAAACAACAACAAGCGACCACTTTCCATCATGAAGGTCTCCGCCTCCGCCCTCGTCCTCGCCGGCGCAACTCTCATCTCGCCTGCTTCGGCTCATTCGTGGGTCGAATACGCCTTCAAGCTGGCTAGAAATGGCACCATGATTGGAAACATCGGTTTCCCTCGCGGATACGTACCCCGCGACTCTACCAACCCTCCCTTTACCGACACCATTCCCCAGAACATCCTGCCGGCTGCTGGACAGCCCGCTTATTCTGGTCAAGAGGTTCTCAACAAGTTTAAGCTTGAGAAGAACCCCCAATACGCCATGCTCGAGGCCTCCGCTGGCGACTACATCGCTATTATGCACCTCGAGAATGGCCACACTACCCTTCCTGAGAACCAGCCGAAGAAGCCCAAGAACCGTGGCACTTTGTACTTCTACGGCACAACTCAACCCAAGGAGCAGGAGAAGCTCTTTGACGTCCACCTAGTCTGGAACAAGGACGGCACTGGTGGTGACAAGCGCGGTCGCCTCATCGCTACGCGCAACTACGACGATGGCCAGTGTTATCAGCCCAACCCTGGCCAACTGAGCACCTCTCGATCCAGCGAGCTCGCTTCCAAGGGAGCCCTTCCCACCAAGGAGCTCGCTTGCCAGTCCGACATCAAGCTTCCCGACGACCTAAAGGCCGGCGACACCTACACCATCTACTGGTACTGGGACTGGCCCGACCTGAACGCCGAGAAGATTGACATGGACGCCACCAAGAACGGCAAATTCCCCTGGGCCGGCACTTTCATGCGCGGCGAGAAGGACCCCAACGGCTTCACCATGGACGCTATCGCTCGCAACGAGAGCTACTCGAGCGTTATCGACATCAAGATCACCGGCGCCCAGGCTGATTCGTTTGTCGCCAAGGATGTCGAGAGCCTAGACTGGGTCGACGACCAGAACATTTACTCTGCTGGTATTGAGGCTCAGATGCGCAACAACTACCAGGTCGATGTTGATGGCAACGAGGGTGGCAGCGCTGTGCTCCCTTCGGCCTCTGCTCAACCTACCTCACCTGTTCAGCCTACCTCGCCCGTCCAGCCCTCTGCTCCTGGTGTGCCCTCATCGTCTACTCCCATTGGCGGTGGTGATGGCGTCGCTACGGTGACCGTCACCGAGACTGTGCGGCCGCCTGCCACTGTCACGACAGTCTATGTCACTGTCCCCGCCGAGTCCATGACCACTGGCCCTGCCGCTGAGCCTACAGATAGTACCACCAAGACATCTACGACGACTATCTTGGTGACTAGGAGCAAGACTGCTGGCAATGGTATCGCTACCTCGGTGGTCCCCAACCCCGTGGTTCCTAACCCTTCGCCCTCAAACCAGCCCTCTGAAGCCGTTGGCACTCCCCCAACTGCTCCCTCCTCGTTCTTGACTTTCGTCACCTCCAGCCCTACCGCCGGCGCTACCAACGTCGAGCAGCCAGAGCCAGAGCCCTCGACTGTCTACGAGACCATCATCAGTCACATCTCGACCAAGCCCTCGGCCACTGGCGAAGACGCCCCCGCCGAGCCCGCTCAGACTGTCGTCGAGACTCTCACCACCCACATCAACACACCCTCCTCCACCGTCATCAACTCCCCCTCTCAAGAAACGGTCCCCGGTGGCCAGTTCCGCGAGACGCCCCTGCCGGTGAGCAGTGCCGCGCCGACAAAGAGCGGACCTCCCATCCCCTCGGGATTCCTCCGCCGACGCGAGAACTGGGTGTTTGGCGACTTTTAGGTCGCTTCATGTATCCCAAGCCCTCCTTTCGTGAAGCTTATAGGCTTCACTATACTAGCAAAGTCACGTACATATACGGCCGCGTCCCCTCCTATTAGGGAGGATAGGGAAACACGGCAAAAAAGGGGTCAGGCGCGCCGGTCGCATATAAACGGCGTTGGATACATGATACCACTATTGTTTGTTCTTAGCGAAAAAAGGGGTCCCAGTTCAGCCTCTTCTCTCCACCGTCTTAGGAACGGTGGAAGAAGAGGCGACCGGACGCCCATTTGATTTTAAGCATGGGATTTGATTTATTGCAATGTTTCTCTCTTTGGCTTGAGTAAGGGGGAGCGAGTATACGTGGGATTTACGGGTGGAAACAAGCTCCCAGTTTAAAAAAATTCGAAAACGGTTCACACCAGCTCTTGATGTTTGACTCTGTGCTATGTGACTTGTAGAACCTGTTTGCAATGTTTCAGTTAGTACTTGTGATTGTGAATGTGAAAAGGTTTCCTTGAGGTCATTTCGGCTGCCGGCTTAATACAAGGTGGCCGACGGTGTACACGCTGCACGCAATCTATCTCATGAGGCACAAGTGATACATGGCACAGAGTGAAAAGCGCCGATAATAGGGGAGTCGAGATGATATTCCGATGGGTATCTACAGTTCTGAAATCTCGATCCCTGTCCAGCCCTCGGGCGTTACCACGCCATACATGGTTTCATTGTCTTCTTTCGTTCCTGTGTATCCGACGACAATTACATCTCACCACACTGAGCAATCACCACGTCTAAGTTGGGGACGTCCTTGCCACGGTAACCCGTCTTGGTGGCCTCCATCTTCTTTACAACGTCCATGCCGTCGACAACCTTGCCAAAGACGACGTGCTTGTTGTCGAGGAAAGGAGTAGGGACGGTGGTGATGAAGAATTGGGAGCCGTTGGTGTTGGGGCCGGCATTCTGTATAGCCATGTAAGTGTCTGAGTTGTAATAAAGAAGGGAAAGACATACAGCCATGGAGAGCAGACCAGGTCGGTCATGCTTGAGGGTAAAGTTCTCATCCTCAAAGGACTTGAAGCCCCAGATACACGTCGAACCGGTGCCATCTCCGTTAAGGAAATCACCGCCCTGACACATGAAGTTGGGGATCTATTTTTGTAATATCAGCTTGCTTGTCCTATATGAAAGATCGAGGGGTGAACATGTAGAAGGAAAACTCACTATGCGGTGAAACTTGGAGCCCTTGTAGCCCTGGGGTCGACCAGCAGGGTTCTTGGACTCGCCGGTACAGAACTGGCGAAAGTTTTCGGCAGTCTTTGGCACGACATCTTTGAATAGCTCAAAGGTGATGCGGCCGAGGGGTTCACCTAGGAACGACGTGAGCTTGGGCTTTGATGAAAGGTTACTCGAGTGAGATGGAGCTCAGTAGCAGGGCAACAATAGGCGAGCCTTGCGCAACAACGCATGAGTGACCCATGGGAATAGCTTCATCTTCCAAATGCCGAATCGGCCCCAGATGAAGCTCCGGACATGCCGGCTCGGGGCCGGAGCATGCAAGCCGAGGACGGAGGGCGGACGCGGGGGGACTAACCTCCGATGGTGATGTCGAAGAAGACGCTGCAAGGACGAGGCCAGCCAAGAATCAGCCCACACACACTTTGTCACCATGGACCAGACCTGACTCGAATTGCGCCCTCTCCACTGTTCGTTCTGCCGGGGGGTGATGTGTTTCTGCACCGCCACCTGAACGGGGGGGATGTTGAGAGGGCGCGAGAGAGTAAGACGAGGGAAGAACTCACAGGGGGTTCCCCGACTCGGGGAGTTGAGTAGGAGGCATCACGAAATTTGCGAGATGCGTGGTTGTAACACGCCGATTCGTTGAGATGCTGATCACGTTCAAGAGATTGGATGTTTGTCAAGTCGGGATGGACGCCGCTTGTTGCATTCAGGCTGCATTTGGGGTTTTTGCGTGGGGCAAGGATGGAGACACCCAAAAAACCTAATTCGGAAAACGATACGGAGAAGCAGGGGAGGACTTTTCACTGGTCCATTCTTTTTCAGAGGCTTTTTTTTCATCACAGGAGACTCCTGTTCGCTTGCATGTATTGTTTAGAGCACGGATGATTCTTTCTTGAATCAAGAGCCGTTTAATGGTACGATTCTGTCACCCGTGGCTTCACCTAGACCGCGGCTGAAAGCCCTTTTCTCCGCCCCGCGCTGCGGTAAACGATACCCCATCATGAACCTAGGCCTAGCTCGAAGGCGGGGGTGGCACCAAGGAGAAGAGGAGAGTCATGAAGCGATGCGACGCCGTCTTTGTCTGGGCGCACACGCGGGGAAAGTGAACCTGCTGTCGATGGATGGATGGCGTCTTGCTTGGCTGATAGACTATTGCTGTCTGGCGCCCGTTATGGAAGAGAGACCTGTTAAGCTTTTCCAGCCGGTTCGCGGGTCAATGAGACACCGAGCATTGGGATCGTCGAGACGAGGCGCCTGACTAATTGATTCAATGTTGGTGAGAGTCAGGGTCCATCCACTTTGAACAGGAATTGACAGACTAGCAGCCTCGCAGAAAGCCTTTGAGGCTCATCTACAAGAAGGATCATGAGGCCCGGGACAACTCATAGCTGTCAGACACTTTCCTGATGGCTGAGTAATAACATGATCTTGCGTCAGAAAGCCAAGAACTATAGCCTCGATCAGATACGCAACCTACCCAATACGCTGCGGGCGTATAAAAAGATGCATGGATTGATCTCTTTTGCACAGCCCGATGTTGACGACGACGACGACAAGAACAACGGTACGCTCACCGGCATTCAACCAGAGCAACATTCCAAATCCTCCCCAATTAACTTTGACCAAACCCGAGATTCCCGGCGTTTAGCAGCAACGGTCTAGAGTCAAGAATCTGACGTGGGGACTTGTTTATTCGCTGGTTTGTCGTCTGACACTCAGGCCCTTTTGTGAAGATCCAATGGAATGCGTCATAGCCCCGTAAAGTCGTTCAACTGCCGGGATGCACGGGAAGAAAGAAGATCAACAGGAAAGAAGAACATCCGATGAATAAACAAAAAAGAGACAAAAACGGACCCGAAGAAATGGAGTTGTGCATGTGCCCGTTGCTGCCGAACAAGCCGCCTCTTCCGTCGTCCGCGCATTCCGGCCGATTGGAGGCCCTTGAATGGACTTTGAGACCTTATTCCCGTCCCTGGCAGCTTCCCTCACTGCTGACCGCACCAGAGAAGAGGACGAGGCATTTTGGCGATCCAATCGCCACCGCGGAGAGCAAGGCCAGACCAGACGGGGTGCAGCACAGCGCGCCATCACTGGGGCAGCCCATGCAGCCGCCAGGCTAGACTGGAACTGACTGCAGACAAGAAGAGTGTGGTGAGCAACGCAACGCAACGAGACAACCCACACAGCTGAAATCGACGCTAGGAGCCGTGTGAGAGCTTGCTGAGATGCACTGTGGTTTACCTCTCTCGAATCCCTAGGTGGGTTCGTTCCCAGGTTCGTTTCAGTGCCGGGCTTTGAGGTTTCGGTGCGGGTTGCTTAGAGGGCCGCGCCAGATTGTCAAGGACGCGCAAAGATGCGTACCTTGTTTACGATTTGCCCTCAAGATGACGATTTCGTCTGCATTGTGAGACAGCTGTCAATGAGGAACCGAGTTTCATCATACTTGATTTCATCCTTGGCTGTCACGTAGCACATTCATTTGCAGGATCATCATCATAACCATGATCCCTGGCGTTGCGACACGATGAAATCTACAGCGAGCCAAAATCAACCGTGTTCCAGGGCTTGATCTGCACGCATGCCGGTTCACTGGATATCTCGGATGGCTGGTTTCACAATGGGGAACCATCACGGGAGCTAGACCCGGAGGCTATTCCAGCAACTCGGTGCTCCTGCAACGGGCAGGGCAGTTCTAGATCTACATGCGTTTGCCACCACGGTGAAGTCAAGCTCAACCAAGCTTTTGGATACCCGTGGGCTGCGCCGCTTGTCTAGACCCTTGGAGGCGGTCGACAGCTGACCATCAAAACATCAGCCCCCCTTTTCGTAGAGATAGGAGAATGAGATAGGGGCAATGTTCTTGATCATGCCTCTTACTCGACGGATGTCAAGTGACGACGTCCGGACTTGTAGAGGTAGAATAAGGAGCTTCGCGCGGGCCGGGCGGGACGGGGCTGAGACAAGCTTGGTCGGCATCAAGTGGAGAAGGCCGCGAGAAGCGCGGTCGGTCAAAGTTTTGGGCCGGAGGAGCAAGCGAAGAAGAAAAAAAATTCAAAGAATAATAAACAATGCACATGAATAGCAGTGACAGCTCTTGACGGTCTAATCCGGCTTCTCGGAGAGTTGCGCTGGCGTGTTGTCAAGTGGCGACTTTTATCATGACGGGTGGTGAGATGACGGCATGAGAAGTGAGTTGCAGCTCTCTACTTGACAAGGGCAACGAGATGCTTGTCGATAGCTTCTCAATTGAAGGCTGCAATATCAATAGAGTTTTCCTCAGGAGCGGCTTCTCCCACAGCCCGCGAGCCGCCGAAAATCAAAGCTCGTCTTTTCTACCAGAGATCGCCGTCAAACATGGAATCAAAAGTCGACGACCCGCTCTGGGGCCAGGAGACCCCCGTCATCCCCGTGCTTTCAGTGCTTCAGGGCTCCACCTCCCCCGCGGCGCTGCGCCACGGATGTCAGCGGCAGCAGGAGGGAAAGGTGAGCTCGCCCGGCGTAAAGATGCGTTGTGTTGCGGAGGAGCCCATTAGTCCATGCGAAAAGGGACCTCCGTCTAGACCCTTAGAAGAAGTCCAATGCGAGCGTCGTCATCCCAAGGGTGCTGAAACCTGCGGTGTGTGCTGCGTATGCGTATTGTGCTGTGCTGTATTGCAGTTGAGGCCGGGACGAGCGACGACGGATGGAAATGTCATTTGCGTACGGCACGGCGTATCAACTGGCTAGGCCTAGTGTTGGAGGGAGCACGGTTGCCAACACGAACCATTATCCCGTCGAGTGAGGTGAACCATCCCCTGTTGTGGCTGTCACACACTCCAGATGCTGAAGCCTCTTGGCCCATAACGACGAAACCCCCATTCATCCAATCCGCTTGTATTGTTGTTGATTGAATCACAAATCCGGCTCCAAGCCCAATACGCCAAGTCCGAGACCACAGCGCGAACAAGCAAACGCTCGATGCTGTGTCTGCTCTCTTTAAAATACCTCGCCGACCCATTGTACATATGTATCTCGAGTCCTCCATTTAACGGCGCAGCAGTCGAGGCCCCAAAGAAAAACAATAACGAGAGATAAAAAAGTCTCGCCAGTCTCGAAGCGGCAGGCCATCCCACCAACCACCGAACCGTATCCGCGGGCCCCGACCTCTTAGAAATCACCACCCCAGAACTTCAGAGGCACAAAGAGGCATTTTGAGACGAGACGGAGAGGGATTCCAGCCACGGACATCAGACCGCCAGCGGGTCACAGCGGCCGGGGCAAAAAAGAGCATTCGGTTGTTCTGTGTCGCACAGGCAGATTGTGGAAAGACTTGGCCCGTCTTCCCCTCCCATCATCCATCCCCCCCTTGCTGTAGAGGACCCCCTGTCAGTAACGCCAACCTCCAGCGACCTCCCTCTTTCAGGCCAGTCTCTCCACTGCCCGAGGGCATCTCCAGAATCTCTAGGCCCGCTGTGAGGGAGGGCCCCTCCATCATAGGCCCTGTGCTCCCGGGCTGAGAAGCGTCAGGCCAGGTCCCTTGCACAGTGTTCACCACGGCGTTGGACCCACACACCTATTGTCGTTGACCACTCAGATCCCGTCATTCCACCCCCGGCCCGGTTTCGCTCGCCCCATCCCCCATTCCTCCTTGGTCGTCCTCTGCTCTTGCTCTCTTTTTATCCAGAGGGCGTCCACACTCGCGCCTGCCCTGGCATCTCTTCCCTCTCTTGCCTTGTCCTGCCAACTCCACTGCACCTCCGCCCTCCGCCGCTCACCCCATCAAACCTACCATCATCATCCCCTCGTTTTTTCTTCTCTCGCTTGTACGAGGAGGGAAAACAAAAAAGAACAAAATTTTGGCTGCGGATACCTTTTCTCGGCTCAAGGTTCATCGTTTGATGTTGACGCAACCGCTGGAATAAAGTGCCTGGCCCTGCATTTGCCGTGCTGCACCCGCTGCGCCAGGCGCCCTGGTCCCTCCGCGAGAGTTTCTGGCCTTGAACGGCCCATGGTATCCGTACGGCAGCCCGAGAGTCAATTCGAGCCAGCCTTTCATCTCTCTGTGTCTGCTGTCGCTCTCCTCCGACCGTAAACATGGCCGTCATCAATCAGTTGTTGACCGAGGTCACTCACATCGTCGCCCGCGCCGCCGCTCCCGAGGACTCGTCCTCAACCACAACCTCGAGCGCCAGTGCCCAGACGAGCGAAACCGAAAACCGCGACAACAATAACAGCAATAATGGGTCTAGCTCACCTCTTTTATTCTTTGTTGCCCTCGGCTTCGGTGTCGTGTTTACGAATTTATGGTGAGATCCGCTTGCGTCCAAATCACATGCACTGTGGCTGGATAGCAAAAGATGCAACGCCACTAACAACTCTTCTCAGGATTATTGTCGGTGTCAAGTACTGCTTCCGATACAACGCTCGTAACCGCGCGATGCGAATGAACGAAGACGGCGAGCCCATCACTCTCGAAAATATGCCTCGACCTCATCGTCGACGTCGTGAGAAGAAGTTGATGACGATGGACGAGGTGAACGACAAGTTTCCCATGATGAAATACAAGACATGGGTCTCCGATCGTGCGAGAGAAGGTCTTCCCACCACTGGCGGCGTTTCAGCTCCCCCGACCCGACCCAACAGTATACGAGAAGCCGATGGAATTGTGCCAGACTTTTCAGCCAAGGAACGCGACTCGACCGATGGACGACCATCTACCAGTGCCGTGGCGAGGGGTGAAGGTGAAGCAACGGGAGCAACCGATACAACCGAGACACCGACACCTATCACCGCTGCTGCTGTGGTAGCTGATGAGAAGCCCAAGGATGCGAAGCCCAAAGACGAGAAACCAAGGGAAACAACAGCCACTCCCGCCGAGAACGGTCAGACCTCGACTGAGCAGACGACAAACAACAACCAACTTCAGCGAATTTCTAGTGAGGATTCGGATGATGACGACCACATCGATGGTGCCCTGCCACCTGAGTGTTTGGAAGCCCCCGGTGACACCTGTGCTATTTGCATTGATACACTCGAGGATGATGACGACGTCCGTGGACTGACTTGTGGTCATGCCTTCCACGCCGTCTGTGTTGACCCATGGTTAACGAGCCGCCGAGCCTGCTGTCCTCTCTGCAAGGCCGACTACTATGTCCCCAAGCCTCGACCCGTTCCCGAAGCCTCGAATGATGCCAACGCCAACAATGGATCTAGCTTTGATCCTCGCAACAACCCTCGTTTCAACCTTCCTGCTGCGATCCGCTCTGCTTGGGTTCGGGGTCCTCGTAGTGCAAATAACGCAACTTCGACCCCAGAAGTGCCTCAACGCCGGCGATCTGAGCGAAGACCCGAGGGTACAGAGCAGGCCACACAACCTGATCAGACCCCTCAAAGTCCGGAAGCTGCTCGAACGTCGAATGGCGGAGTGCTGTCATCTGTACGCGGCGCCTTCCGCTTCGGTCGACGACGACAAGAGCAGCCTCCCAATCAGAACGGCGCTGCCGAGACTGTAACACCATCACAACTTGAGGCGGCAAATCGTCCCGCGGCTGCTGCTCAATAAATGTGGCTTTCCGTTTTCCATTCTTATTACATAACGACACGATATTTCTCGCTAGCGATGGTTTTCTCTCTTTTTCACCCGGCCATCAAACGCAGGGCACAACCGTCATGATCTTCTCACTATAAAGCACTCGACTTTTATGACACGGCATGTTTGTTTCAGACCGCATAAGATACACGTGGGACAGCAAGATGGGTATGAGGTAGGTATGTGGATGATTATCCGAGGACGTATAGGGCTTGATGAGCTATATATACCCCTGGTAAGGGCATGCGAGGGAACGCTGGCTTCGCATGCATCGAGGTAGAGGCAAGGGTAACGGGGGGGATCCTGATTTTTATCAAAGGCTTCATGTGTAAGACGGGAGGTATTGTACTTGCATTGGGCTGGAAAATATGGTTTCAGCTGGGATGGAATGGAGCGGCGGAGTTTGGTGATTATGGGCATCTTCGATAGGCAGATGGTACAATAAGAATTTGTTCCATCTATTTGAATCCTCGTATCTATCGTGGCATGTAAACGTCGCTGCCAACCAATCACACTGCATCAAATTGCTGCAGTTGAAGTACTACAAGTAGGATCCTTTTTTAAATCTGCCTCCAAAGTTGGCAGCCTTGTTCATCAGCTCCCTCCTCTGAGCCGTCCCGATTTTCCCGCCTATTGCCATGTCCTTTTCTCTGTCGAAGCCTCGTTTACTCGGGTCATCTTCTTCCTCGGCCTTCTCTCCATCCTTGTCCCTCTGAGCTTGATGCTCAGCATACAGACTCTTGCCTCTCTTAGACTCAATATTGGCAGATATCTTGCGATTCCGCTCCTCTTCATCCTTGGCCAAGGCTGCCTTTGGATTTGTTTCCGCCGTCTTGTCGCCGCGCCCGAGCACCGAGTCCTGCAAGCGCTTGAGCTTCTCTTCAGGGGTCTCTGTCCAGATGGAAGACACGGTCGAGGGACCGGATGAAGAAGCTGGCTTGGAGGCGAATTTGCGATTGCGCATCTTTGTTGGGTCGCGCTCTGAATATCCAGAGGCAGACGGTGGCGCGAGCATCCAGGAGTCTCGCTGGGGAGCTGGCTCAGCTGCAGGGAGTTGCGGTCCTATCGTGGGTTTATTGGCGTTGGAGGCGCCGGGGAGAGCAGGGCCATAGTCATCTTCTGAATCCGAGTCTGAGTCGGGGCCAGTATCAGGGCGCGTTGAGAGATCAGCAAGCGGCGGCGCTGGTCCAACTGTTCGTTTTGGCGGCGCTGGTCCGGTATCTGAATCGGAACCTGAGTCGAGGTCTATCTCATCTTTGTTGGACGGTGGTAGTGAGGGGCCGATGGAGGCCTTCTGAGGTGCAGGCGCGCTGGGACCGTAGTCGTCGTCCGAATCGTCGAGGTCGATCTCGTCCTTATTCTTTGCTGGCGACTCGCTTCGACGGTGCTTGCTTGGAGGTGAAGCGTCTCTTTCTGGTGTGCGCTTCCGTTTGGATAGATGTGGTGGTAGTTGGGGTCCAATTGAAGACATTTTAGCCCTTTATGTAAAGACTACGTTTCAAGAAACAATCTGTCGCGTCGGGATGGGATGTAGCATTAAGAATGGAAGCTTCCATCATGTGGGACTCCCGTCGCGATGGCATGCCACATGCTACCCCCAGAAAGACGTCACAGCGCAGGTGGTCCGGAGAATCATGGCACCGGTCCGCTCCAGGCGTTTCTCTAGGCTGTCTGGCTGCCTGTTCGGCTGCGCCGCGACCTACCAACCTCCACTGTTAAGGCACCAAAACGGGGCTTGCATGCGAATTACGAACTACGTAGCTCGACATAGCTCCAACTTGCGCACGTCTTAAGAAATCGAGGCTTTTGAGCGAATACGTCCGAGCAGCTGTTGTATAAGACCGACAGAAGCAGCCGGTTAATCATTTCTCTCCTCAGCTCAACGTACGAGAGCTGCGAAGCCGCTGCGTTGCCCCTCCGACACCAACCCTCGAACGAGCTCCATACCACCCACTCTCCTGCGTCGTCGCAATCACAGCCACCCAGCAGCTTTCCCCCTACGCAGGCCATGACCTCGACGCGGTAGTGTTTGCGCATGCAGTGATGGAAGCCACGGAGCAATGGCCGATCCAGAAGATTTGTCTCTTGCGGGAGACGTGGACTCGGACAATGGCGACACGATAAACGATGCGCCGGAGGAGGCTGGTGTTGGTCTTGTTGGTGGTGGTGCTGTTGGTTCACTCGACTCGGACGACGATGAGCCAGATCATCATTCAGCACCTGTCACTATAGAGAACGGATCCGTGACGAATCGATTCCGCGAGATTATGCAGCAGCAGCATCAGGATGGTTCGGATGTGAGCTCTCTCGCAGACAGCTCCTTTCATGGGCTTCCGAAGCGAGCCGGGAGTCCGATCGACTCGGTCTTATCGGGACCTGATGATACTCCATCGATCCAGGTGGGAATGCATTCGCCTTTGCTTGTCTAGGCTCGTCTAACAGATCATAGGGTTCCTTTATCTCTTCACCTGGCAGCAGTATTCTCCCATCTGTAGCCTCGCGCCCAGGCTTGAGTAGTCCCTCGCCTTCATTCAGACCGTTCGACCGTCGATTCCAATCCCGCATCTCCTCATCCGCCAACCACACACCTCGCTCCTCATCACCAGGCTTCCCCTTTCTTTCCAGCCATAGTCGTAATGTCTCTCTCAGCTCTCAATTCCTCCTCGACCAAGCCGATCTCGAAACACCAACGCCACCATGGGAGGTGGTGCGCTGGACTAGGCTGCGGAAGCTGAACAGTCATGCTTTTTCTGAAGCGGGAAAGCGAAACTTTGGGTCGCCGACGTGCCTTGCTGTGTCGGCGACGATAGTGTTGGGAACCTCCAAGGGAATAATACTTGTGTTTGATTATAACCAAAACTTGAAAATGATCATTGGCCCAGGAACCAAAGGTAAGCTCTGATAGGAGTTGGTGGACGATATACTGACATGATATAGCCGTCGAGTCTGGACCGATCACCGCCATCGCCGTCTCTGCTGACCACACCACGATTGCTGGAGGACATGCAAATGGCAACATCTTTACATGGGACACGAGCCGCGCATCGAGGCCGTTCTTGACTATCCCACACTTGGACCCTTCACATCTCACTAACCGCACGGCTGATGGTCATATGCCCGGTGTTTCAGTCACACACCTTGGGTTCCTAGGAACTCGGCACACGGCTCTTGTTTCAGCCGATGATCGTGGCATGGCGTTCTCGCATTTGGCGACTCGGGGGACTGGCGCACTTGGACGAACTGTCAAGACGCACAGGATTCTTGGCCGCTACCCAGATGCGCCAACTCCTGCAGGGAAAACAGTCAAGCCCAGCACGGTTCTTGCCTTTGCGCCTCTGCCCCTGGGCAATGTCGAGTGCTCGACCGATGCGCTAGGTTTGACGGCCATGTTGACGCCTTATCTCCTGGTCATTGTCTCGACCACTCCTGTGGCCCAAACCCAACATAAGTCAGCACGCCCCAAGGATGTTCCGCCGCACAGTGCTATGACGGGCTGCTTGGCCTGGTTCCCAGCTGTCAAGCTAAAGGTTCCAGATCCTCATACCGGCAGCGACATTTCCAAAGTAAAGCTCGCTTATTGCTGGTCGAATATCCTCACGGTGTTGGATGTGGACGAATATCCCCGTGAAGATAAGGACCAGCCTGCCTCGTACAGGTTCAAGGCGCGAAGTCGATGGAAGTGCGAGGAGGCAATCGTTGCGGTGCAGTGGCTAAGCCGATCAGTGCTTGCAGTCCTCACCATCTCACAGAGGATGATTGTTCTTGAGGATAGAAGCATGCGCATGACAGAGGCTTTTGACCTGCTGCAAAAGTACATTTATCACACCGACCTATTCTCAAAGCAGCTGCATACTCTCGTCGAGCAGCTGGATGAAAACGACTCGACCATGCATGGAGTTGTTGCCGATGCGTTCTACATGAGCTTCAAGGCATACAAGGGGAGGATATTCACTCTCGGCTTCAACGAAGTGTCAATTGGTGCACTCTCAAACTGGGCGGATCGACTTATTGCCATGATGGAGAATGGTGACTACATTGGTGCCATTCAGCTGGCGACCTCATACTATACTGGCGACGCCGACAAGCTCACCGTGGGGTTGCCTGAGGACCCCGTGTTGCGCCATTCTATGGTTCGAGACAAAATCATGGAGATCATCAGCGCTTCATTGAAATATGCCTTTGGGCAACGTGCAAAAAATCCTGAAACGTATAACGACGAGCATATGAAGCAGCTGGCGGAGACATGTTTCGCCGCCTGTCAGAGCATTGACAACACAGACTACCTCTTCGAGGACATGTATGATTGGTACGATGACGCCGAGATTGGTGGCATCTTTCTCGAGTGCCTTGAGCCCTGCATCCTCGAAAAGACCATCTCGATTGTACCTCCTACGGTGGTCAAAGATATGGTTTCTCACTATGTCAGTCGAGGAATGGAGAGTAGGCTTGAGGAGATGATCTGCCACATGGAGACGGCAACGCTTGACCTGGATCAGGTAACTCTCCTGTGCAAGCAGCACAGCTTGTATGATGCTCTCATCTATGTCTGGAACCAGGCCCTCGGCGACTACATCACTCCTATGATCGATCTCCTCACTCTGTTAATCCCGCTCATGGTGGATGGAGACTTTGCAGCGAACAACCCGGCGGATGACTTTTTCAGTATCAACGCCTTCAAAATGTTCCCTTACCTCTCTTACACCCTGACTGGGAGAGTGTATCCGAACGAGGAGCCGATGAGCGACGAGGTGGCGATCAAGGCAAAGGCTGAGATTTACTGGTTTCTTTTCTCGGGAAGAACTGTCACTTGGCCCAGAGGTAGCGGACAAGAGTTCCGCACCATCCCCAATGCCGACTCGCAGCCTTCGTTCCCATACCTTCGCATGATTCTGAAGCTTGACGCGCCCAGTTTCTTGAGTTCGTTGAACGAAGCATTCGAGGATCCATTCTTGAATGACTCGAATGACATGTACATGAATGGGGGGACCAAGGATCTGCCTGAGGAGCTGATCTTTGGACAGACCATAAACCGGCAGTACGTGCTGTCGATTCTCCTGGATGTCATGAACCCTGATGACTTTGCTCCCGAGGACACCATCTATCTCGACATGTTCATTGCACGAAATCTCCCCAAGTTTCCCCAATACCTCCTATTCTCGGGCACGACACTCTCGCGCGTACTTACTGGGCTCTGCAATTACCCCGGGCATGACCTGGCAGAGGATGCTCAGCTCAGCGCCGAGTATCTTTTATCTGTCTATCATCCATCAGATATGCCGGATCTGATGCCATTGTTCAAGAAGGCAGGGTTCTATCGCATTCTGAAGCGCATCTACAAGACTGACAAGCAATACGGCAAACTTGTTCAGACTTATTTCGAGGACCCAGAAGAGCAGGAATTGGTGTTTGAATGCCTCGCCGATTGCCTACGGCCTCAAGCGGGTTTGAGCGCTCGCCAGGTCAACGAGGTTCTTGCTGTTGTCAAGGAGCATGCTCGAGATCTGCTTGATCTCGGCGCCGATGACGCGGCAAAAACGTTTGTTGCCCAAGAACTGGAGCTTCATCAACACATCCTCGATTCGGCAGAAGATGCGCAAGACTTGCAGCATACGTATCTGAAGACTCTGTTAGAACCTGAGGAGGCAGCGCCAGAAGACAAAGCGACGGCCGCTCGTGACCTTGTCGAGCGATATGTTCAGCTAATGTGCAAATTTGAACCGGCTCATGTGTCAGACTATGTCGGCCTAGTGCAGTCCACCAACTTGAGGCTGGAGAAACTGCTCCCAACGATGGAGGAGACAGGCGTGATTGACGCAGCTGTTGTTCTGATGGCACGCGAGGGCCAGATCAAGGACGCTATGGAGCGACTGGTCAAGCACCTCGGAACTTTGGAATCGGCCATACAAGGCCTCTTGGCCGGCGCCGCAGACCAAGACAATGGGCAAGCTCTTGGATACGCTGCAGAGGATTTGCTGCAAGGCCTCCAGAAGTATGTGCACGTCGGTATCTGGCTGTGTCAAGGTCAGACCAAGTCTTCGTCGAAAAAGACAAAGGTGGTGCAGAAGTCGAAAGCACCAAAGTCGGCAATCGAGGCACTATCACCTGACGAGGCTCTCTGGCTGAGTCTGATCGACGCTTGTGTCCAGATCACCAAGAAGCTATCTCCAGCAATCAGCTCTGCCGCAGACCTCACCAGCAGTGACGACAGCTTTGACGAGGAGAAGCTGGTCGCCCTTCTCCGCTCGCTCGTTCAGCACACGTTCACGTCGTTGCTCACCGCGACTTCGAGTCAGAATACGTCTCATCCAGGTTCCAAGCTCTTGTCGAATGCAGGATCTAATCTGTCCTTTCTTCGCATTCTCCGGGCTTTCCTGACACAGGCGGCTGCTTCGTCACCGAACCTGGCCGATCTCCGAGCCGTCCTCGCGTCCATATTCTCAGCGTATGCATATGAGGAGTCAATTCTCGGGCTGTCAAATCGCCTTCTTGAGCGCAGTCTGTTTGTCAATGTCAAGGAATCAGTGGAGCTTCGACAGCGAGGTTGGCGACCCAGGGGATCCACGTGTGAAGCGTGCCACCGAAGAGTCTGGGGTCCTGGAGTTGCTGGTGCGGCGGTATTTGAGGCATGGGAAGACAAACAGGCGATTGAAGAGGAGAGGAGAAAGGAGAGACAGGCTGACGCGGCAGAGCGAGCCAAGGGTAATGCTGGAGAATCAGACCCCAGGTCTAAGGGCAAGGGAGTCGACATGAGACCATCGAGCATGCTTATTGAAGCAAGCAGCGGTACCGTGAGCGGCACTAAGGACAAGCCGATGGGGCCACTGGTGGTGCTAGCGTGTCGACACGTCTACCATCAGAGCTGCCTGGATGAGCTGCAGGAGCGCCAGGAGAATGGAGTTGTTGGGGGGGAGAGGGAGTATAGATGCCCGATTGATGGGTGAATTCGGGGTTTTTAAGAGGAGGTTCTTGTACAATCTATATGAAATAGAGACCCAAAGAGATGGATTAATGATGATGAATTCCTTCCATATATAGTAGAATGATTGCATGAATGATGTGGAGTCAGTGATCATGCTGGTGAGTTGGACATTATGCATTGATAGTAGAACGTTGCTGTGAGAGGCCACGTTGAGAAGATTGGGTAGTATGCATAAATTAAGCGTATGATTGGCTTGTAAAGTAACATTGACTTTAACTAAGACAACATAGGCCGCTAAAGTCAGGAATGTATGAGAGAAACGTTTGAAAGCTTCCAGTTTGGTGAATTCAGGGTAGTGAAGATAAGCTTCCGGGGAGGCGTAGTGCAGGTGGCGTACCTGCGCTAAGCTAGGATGCACATAGCGGATGTACCCGGTATCTGAGGTGCAGTGGCCTCAATTGGATCAACGTCACAAGCTGAGATCGCACCTTTTTAAACCTTGCACCATAGATTTCACATTGCGACAGCCAACATGTCCCTCAGCTCCGACGAAGAGGACGAGATCCTCGGCGATAACCAGAGCGCTAGCTCGTCTGGTGAAGACTCTCCCCCGCGACAACTATCGCAGAATCTGTTTGCGCCGCCTTTCTACGGTCGTCCTCCTACGCCTCTCCCCCCTTCGCCATCGCTCACATCCCTCCTACGGCCGTCACGACCTACGACTCCAGATGCATCCGATGACGATGCAATGGCGCCTGTGCCGCGCGCGGCGCCGAAAGTACCCACGTACGAATACTACGGCTTTGTGCTGTACCTCTTCAGTAGCTTGACGTTCCTCATCTACCTACTCTGGGGCTACCTCCCATCGCCGTTCCTACACGCTTTGGGCATTTATTACTACCCGAACCGATGGTGGGCATTAGCGATCCCGGCTTTTATCGTCATGACGGTTGTATACATCTACGTCGCACTGGCGGCATACAACACCGAGATGCTGACAGAGCCGCTCTCGAGCGTCGAGACCATCGTCGACGGCGCGGGCAAGCTGGCAGAGATTGACGCTAAGGGAAGGCTGCGTGGGGGAAGGAACCGCGAGCGCAAGGTTGAAGGGAATGGGAAGCTGAGGTGGCGCGAGATTTGGAGCGAGGGGACGGACGCTGTCATGGATATTCCGTTGGCTGGTGTTTGTGAGGTGCTGTATGGGGAGGGGAGGGAGGAGGAGGATGGGGAATATGCATACGAGGACCAGTCATGATTATGGTCAACTCGGTATGCATGCGATATGTGTTGATGGTAGTTCTACTGATTGCACGATCAAGAATAGAGAAGCTATTCCAATCACTCCGTGCCAGATAATCACAAGCGCACTGTATGCGGAATATGCCCCACCAATGTTCATGTCATGATTTCCTAGGAAGTCACAAAGAACCATTTCATCCAATCATTGCTACTAGCTGGTGAAGCATTTGTTAGATCTGCTGAAGGTTAAAGAAATGTCATCTCAAAGATTTTCTTCTGAGCCTTTGCCAAACCATGTCATATTATCCCATGGGAACATGCTCAGTTGGCTAAAATCCCCAAGGCTCAATTGGGACATGTGTCTTGATGACTGGAGAAAAATGCGACATGTTCAATAATTGCCTCGTTGGGAGTTGTGGCATTCTAAAGGTCTCTTGTTAATCTCGCGATATGAGAATGGTATAATCCACAAGTTAAACAACGTTCTGGTCGTTGTTGGTGACCAGATGAGCGTTTTGGTTTTGGCTTCTATCTGAATTTGAGGCATCCTGACATTATGCCACCGTAAAAGTGGACGTAACTGAATGAACTGCGTTTGCCCGCAGCAACTCAGGATTGGCTTAAAATGGCCCTCTTTGTGACAATCAATTGATCATTCTCTTGAAATTGCCCATGTCGCGTCTCCTTTTGTTTAGTACCATAAACTGAGTGAGAACCTGCTGTAGATGACATTTGGTCTCTATCTGGTGCTGATCTTGGGAAGGGCAATTTATGTGGATGATCGCTGGTGAAAGTGGGCAAACGCAATGACATTAGGAATAAAGAAGCCTAAGTCTAACATGCGAGAAAAAAAAGGAACTGACACAGTATTCCATTTGATCATGAGGAGCTAGCCGCAGGATGTATAATGTGAACCTCTATGAGAGAGTCTGCTGAATGCAAGAATTGTGAAGTGGGAACTGGCATGAGCTTGGTTCTATCCTGTCTAGATACTGATTGAGATTTATGCCAAGTGTATTTCACTTGAGGATACTTATTTATTAAGTCATTATCCTAGATATCAGGGAAAAAATTACTTGCTAACTAGGTAGGAATATGATTACTTGAACATGGTGCAAGTTCTGTCTGCATTGCTGACATAGGTATGTCTGTGCACTGCACCTGGTTCCTATGTACCTACCAGGTACCTCTGCGATCACTATAATCCAACTTTGAAGCAGTTCTGGTACATACGACCATACCCACTGGAGAACTCGGGATCCCGTCCGCTCTCCCATAGATAAGCCAGTGAGGGGCGGATTAGTAGTTGGGTCGGTGACGACCAGCGAATCCCCGCTGTTGTATGTTTTTGCATGTCGCATCATTTTTTTGCTTCCAGCCTTGCCCCTGAATATCATGGCTGTGAAGAGCCTCAATTGTAATAAATAACTAACTCATATCGCACTGTCTATCTTGCTCGTAGAATGGGCTATACGGTCTAAGGAAATGTTCGCAAATAGTCGTGTATGTTGCCTCCTATTAATTCCGTAATCCTGACAAGCATTCCTGTTTGATCATGAATGAAAACATCAAAGAAATGGACTTTAAACCAAACACAGTCTTACGCCTTCTTTTTCTTGAAGTGCAGTGTAAACTTCAAGTTTGGCTCTGTGGTGCGCTGGTAGCACCGTTGCATCTCCCCAACCCAGACGCGCCTCATTTCATTGAACATGTCATTATCGCCTGGATTAAAGTTCGCTGCATATGGATCATCAAGGAGTTTGGCGCTGTCATCGAGCTTCATGTAGAGCGTTTGGGCATTGTCCCATCCTAGATCCTGCATGAGCTCGGAGAGGGACATCTGGAACAAGATCTGCAACGCGTTGGCTGCGGGCGTCCAGGGCATGTACGCTCTGTCGTCGTGTCTGAGGAAGAAGAAGGATGAAGAATCAATAACTTGTCTTTCTTCCGCACTTGGCGCGGTGTTGTTACGAGCTGGCTGGTTCTGCTCGGTCTGGGGCTGGCCTGTTTGAGACTGACGAGTTCCTGACCCAGATGTCGAACTGCCATTGGCCTGCTGCTGCGTAGAGTTGCGCTGGGTGCTGGGCCCGGCTGGGGATTCTTGCGCCGGACCACGCTTCGCGTTAGACCTGGGTGCTCTGGGCTTGGAGGTTTTCTTGGTCGAAGCCTGTTTCTTGGCGGCATTTTTACGGGGCTTTGACGATGATTTCTCTGCTGCTGGCGCTGTAGCGTTACCACGAGGCGCAGTTGTAGAGGGATTCTCATGACGAGATGTGTCGTTGGGGACATTGTCTGTAGGGCGTGGCGGTTCTCGGAGCCCATCATCTCTTTCATTTTCTTGTTCTTCTTCATCTTCCGAAGAAGACGTGAGAATAGCCCTACGCGAGGTCTGCTCGTCCGCGAAATTCGGGTGCTGAGTTTGGTTCCGGATCCGACTTGAGGCTCGGGTTTGCTCGTGATGGATCCGAACCCTTTTCCTGACGGGCCGGGGTGCAGCAGAAGGGGGATCGACCGATGGAACATTTTGGGAAGGGATTCTGGTGGGAGCAAAACTGGAAGACGAGTTATTGGCAGAAGGTGCGTTGGCACATGAGTTATTGGAAGACGGGCCCCTGGTTGATGATCCAGGCCCGACTTCTATGTTGTCTCGTGCTTGTCGGAGGACTTTGGCCGGGCGAACATCTTGAATTGAGTAGTCCCCTTGTGCCGGTCGTTTCCCGCGATCTCGAGGCTGGTCGCCAATGTCAGCATAATTTGCAAAGGTTTGGTAAACCCGGTACATACAACATGGGTGTCTTCGGTCGGGCTGTCGGGCTCTTGATAGGGATCCTCAGCAGTTGCAGCATGGGAAGGGATGTTTGAAGTTGTATTGTTATTTCGAGGGACGTGAGGATCGAGAAAATCATCTCGTGTTTCCCATGGTCGACCGATAGGCCCTTCCTCAGGGGGGATGCCATCTGGTAGTTCAGGGGGCATAAAAAACTCACGGGCGAACCTCCGGGACGGTTCTGCAGAGGGGTTGACGTCCCTGGAAATAAACTTATAAGCACAAAAGTCTTCAAGAAGCATCAGAAACAACTTACGCAGATGGTCCGGAAACATTTCTTGTAGACTGCATGTTGTCAAGCTCGATGGGGTCGTCGGCGCTTTGGCCCCTGGAATCTGGGCAGGCTCGTCGCGAACTTTGTTCGCCCGAGGTCGTTTTTGGATGACGTTGCTTAGTGAAGGTAGACTTGGGTTTCTCAGTCGACTCTTTGGGAGTTAAGGGCGTGGATTGTTTCCGCTTGTGCTCCTGAGCGGTGCGGTAAAACACTTTTGTCAAGAGACGATGTATCCTGTGAGGTCAGGGCCTCGAGCTCTGATATATGTACATGACTCACTTACTCTTCGTAGTCTCTTGGGTACTCGAGAGGCCGCCTGTTGGACGAGTTGGGGTCGTTGGGCCAGAATTCAGGACCTTTTTGTTTGATAGCAAGGAAGTCCTTGGTTATCTCCCGCAGGCCTTTCTGGTGGGCAGGTGTCTTCCACTTTGTGAAGCTGACACCGGGGAGGTTGTCTCTGGAAACAAAGGTTTCAACTTGGGCTGTGAGGGCTCTCTTGAAGGCGATATCTTGCTCTTCCCCTCTGTGCCCGTAACCGAGCGACTTGCGGAGCTCGGTGAGACTGGGGATGTTGCAAGTCTTTGTCTTGAAGACTCGTTCACCTGCCTTGGATGGCTTTTGGGGGCGAGTTGCCTGGTCCATGGCATAGGAGTTGCGGACGTGCAAAAGAATGGGAACAGTATTTATAGTCGTGAACAATGGACAATGAGGGTAAAGCACGAGGACAGCCCCTATGTCTCTGCACAACCAACAATGCAGGGGATTGTTCCAGAAGGAATAGAGAGGAATGGCAAAGGAAAAGATAGAGAGAACAGGAAGTGTTGGACAGAGGTCGAGAGTTCCCAAAATCTCTTGGTCGTGCTGGTCGAGCTCGCTGCCTGCACCCCTTGTAAGTTGTGAATGGGGGTACTGATGGGTGACATTGAGGATCTGGGCAGGACTCGTGCGCAATAGTTTTTCTTTTTTGAACAAGTTTTATAACAAGACATGGGTGCGATGCAAGTATCAACGTGAACCGATGACAGAGTTGTTTCGTCGGAAGTGTCCAGTTGGTCGAGCAACTTGGCTGAAAGCTCACAACTGGAAAGATTAACTTGTCTACAGCTCCTACGAATTGACCTAGTCTCTTGAACCGTTTTACTCATGGGATGAGATGAGTATCAAGACTACGCACCGTGAGCAAAAAAACAATGGTGACATGGCTGTGACTTTGGTATGTTGCCCAATTCGGAGCATGTTGCATGGGTAACTCAACCAACAGCATAAAACAACCAAGAACGCCTAGGGGTTTAAAAAAAACTGGAAAAAGGGATCCACTTTTCCAAAACGAGCTGAGAACAAGGATTACTACTACCTACCTATCTTGCCCTTATAAGAATTTAGTATGATAAGGTGTGAGGGTTTAAGAGAGCGAGTACTTAGAGTAATCATAAGAAGCAGTTATGTTAACTACAACTAACACTACTAGACTCTAAGACGCACTATGACTACGTTGATCAGTTTACAACTCTTCTAACATACACATTTCCCGCAAGAAACAAGCCATCTGTTGTTTCCCTCACCTGCACTTAGTGAACTCCCTCCATGATGTTCGACATCTGCAGAAGTCATCAACCCCTTTTGACCAAGAGTCATCATCTCTCATCCCCCAAATTTCCGCAATTAGAAACCAGTTTCATTTGATCATACGCGCAAGCAGCTGTCGCATCAGTACAGGGTGGTTCTCGGGGCTACTCAACACAGTTGTGGTGGTATCAACAGTCCTTCCAACGGGGGGGACTGCGCTCTGACCAGTCTCACGGTTCTCGAACAGCTCTGATTGAATTCTCTATATACGTGGCCATTGATCATTGGAAGTTGGTCGCAGTTGCGTTAGATCGCAGTGTCTTGATCTGTCGTTCGCGGTGAGAGACGCCCTCAATCGGCGATGTGCAATTCCCCCATCGTGCATCGCAGGGGAGCCGCGTGTGGCTGCCGCCGGATATGCATGTCGAAGCATCCGAGAAGAAGAATCTTCGAGAGACAAGAGACATTGTCGAGAGAAAAGAGGAAATATGAGTCTGGGTGAGGGCTGGACCTCAGCGCGCGGGCGTGTCATCCAGTAACTCGGCGTCCCCGGACACCACCACCATCTTCACTTGCGCTTGGACAACTCACCTGAAAGAAGAAAAGATTGCTGAGTGTCTTCAGGATTTTTTTCTCTCCTGCGGGCTCCTTGATGGTCATTGCTGCGGCGCGGCAAGGCGAACCACTCTCCTGGGACCAACAAAGGCAAACAATCCACTCCGCCATCACCCCATGAACCACAGCCCAAGGCAACTTTTCAAGGATTCAACGGGCTCACAATGTGACAGAGGTCTAAACTCTAAAAGAGTGTCAGGAGAGAAGGCTCGTTGAGTCATGTATGTCGCAATTGCTTCACTGCCTTGACTCCGCCATGGCCGGGGTTTCGGGCCAACAACACCAACACCAAAATCCACACCCCCCATACAACACCCAGATACGCGCGCAAGGCAGACTTGCCACACCTCCCAGATGCCGAGATAACTTGTGCCGCAGCTGAAGGGGGGATCTTCGCGTCGACATGAAACCCTGTAGCTACTTGGTACACTTCGAGTAATAAACCCCCTGCGTCGGTCTTGACCGCGTGGGATGCATAGCCAAGATTCACGCTGAAGGCGCCCTCTCCCTCTGGTAACTGCTTCCTATCATCCCCAACCTCTTTTTATTTTATTCCTTCTCTTTTGTTTGTAGTAGAACACTCAATCAACTCTCCATATTCACAGACGTTTACTCCCTAATCCACTCAATATCATCTCCCACTTGTCAACATGGATCTCCCCGAGCACGTTAGGAAGGCACGTCGGTCCAGCAGACGATGCAAGAAGAGACTTCCTAGAGTTGCAGAGCTCCTCACAGATCTCGGACTTGCTGGTCAGAACCCTGCCCCAGACAGGGCCCTCATTCGAGAGTTTGACGACACTCTCAAGTCTTTCACCGACAAGTTCTTGGCCAAGAAGAACCTCCAGAGGATCGCACTCACTCAGTGGTCGGTCCAATTCAATCAGGACATCTTTCGGCAGCTGGCCACCTCGTTCCTTCACGAGGCCGAACGGGGTTCCCACTTCTGGCCCGACCAGCCTTCTCCTGCGAACAAGAAGGGATACTGTTTCTCTAAAGACCGTAAGAAGTGAGTGGCCATGATGAGAGACTACTACTAGCATAGAAAGAAGCTGATATGGACATACTATAGGATCTGCGATCTCTTGATGCCACTGGCCTTCCGTCGTAACCAGATCCTTATGAACAACCAGAAGCATAGGATCAACCCAGCGTATCCTGTCACCCTGCTTCCCACCACCCCCACCAATGCCTCTCAACAACAGACTGCCCAGCAACGGCCCAGCAGCTTAGAGACTCCAGACTCTCACATCTTGAGAACAAGTCACATTCCACGAGATCAAGGGTCAAGCTTGGATAGCCCCATTGACGTGGATGGGCTGCCAGACTTTGATCCCTTCGATGATGATGGATTCAGTGATGATGAAGGCCCGAGAACCCTCAAATACCTACAGTGAGTTACCCGGTAACTACTGTCTACGTCGTGCCATGACTGATCATCGATAGTGACCCTGACTTCCCTTCACCAGAGTTGTCCGCTGCGCCCATGGCACCCCCGTGCGCAACGGTGGATGATGGAATCGACGAATGGTACCTTGACACGCCCAAACGCGCACCAAGAGAGCGGACACAAACGATGGCTCCTGAGGAGACAGATGCCGTGCCTGCTCAAGACCCATACGACATCCCCAACAGCCCAGAGACAGTTGCGCCCCCTGTAAGTGATTTCCACGTTGGCAATGATACGTTGACGAATAAACTAACCAATCAATAGATCACGCAAGGTGAAAAGAGACCAGCAGAGACCGAGCTTGAAGAGCCAGCTCGTCGGACCAAGAGCCCTCGACTAGAACAAGGCTATGCTATGCCCGCGACTGAGTGCTCTAGCGATGATGACGATGAACCTCTGTCACACTCCTGGGCAGGCCGAATGAAAAACAATAACACCTCTGAGGCAGAGACGAGACAGGCTCGGCTATATGACTATGTCCTCCCTGATGGTCTGGACGGCGTTGATGGCTTGCCTGGACCTATGTCTCACCAAGGGAGCCCTGAACTCGGTGAAGATGCTCACAGAGAGGCGCTGGCTCGAAGGTCTGCAGCGATCGACTCCCCCACCAAAGCACCTCTTGCTCTCATGTCAGATGCACCGGCTCCAGAGCCAGAGCAAGAAGCTGAGGCATCTCGGAAGCAACCAGAGATGGACCCCTTCGAGGATGCTCCCCTTGACGAACCCCCCAAGGTCCAAACTCACCTTAGGGAGGGTTCACCTCAGGACAATGTGTCATCAACCCGGCTCGAGGGTGATGACACCGAAGGCAAGACTCGAAGCCAATCTCATTCTGAAGAGCCAGAGCAATCTGTTCCTGTGGTCAAGGGGAAACAGCAATCTGAGGCACCTCAAGTCGAGGACACTCTCACGCACCAGCCAACCAGAGATGCCACGTCCGACCCAGACCCTACCTTTGCCTTTACCGTGTATCAAACCGAGATGCGGCCCGTGATGTGGAACTACCACGAGCGTGACTTCTTCAAAGGCTCCATGAGAGAGCTGGTTGACGAGCTGCCCATGGAGAACAAGCACTCCCTCAGGGGCCTATGCATCACGTTGATGGGGAAGCGGCCTGAACAGTACCAGGTCTTTCTGTACAACGAGGTCAAGTACAAGAACGTCAAGGAGATTTATCTCACGACTATAAAGCAGGAGATGCAAGAAGCTAAGCTGGACGGGTCTCGTTTGGACTATGAGCTTATAATCAGGCCGATAAGGCGATTGGAGAACAATGATGCTTGAATTGCTTCTAAGATCGTTGTTTGATAGGGAGGGAGTATATTAGGGACATGTACCTGGACTGTCTGGGGAGATATTTAGT
This sequence comes from Fusarium vanettenii 77-13-4, assembly GCF_000151355.1. NCBI lineage: Eukaryota > Fungi > Ascomycota > Sordariomycetes > Hypocreales > Nectriaceae > Fusarium > Fusarium vanettenii. The sequence goes on from NW_003315881.1 coordinate 3,161,137, forward strand.
ACTTGAAATACCAAGAGCGTTTCGATGTTTATTTACCCGAGATTTGAAATGATCAGCGAGGTGTTTGACCGAGAAACTTGGACATTTTCGGCTTTTCGTGCAATTGTGTGCCGTGAATGATACGCGTAGAGGGCTATTTGTCGGGTTGAATACGACAATTGCCAACCCCCCGCAGAACAATCCCATCTTGATGCCCCAGATGGAGTTCCCAGATGGGGACCCCGGACAAACATTGTAGTGCATGTAACCTTGGCGTATCTAACCCCGCGAGGATGGTGCCACTGAGGTGAGGTTATTGAAACTCGAAGTAGAGGATCGCCGTTGCATTAACGACATTGTCAACCCGCCCAAGTGTGTCATGGCCCTTGCTCATGACATGTCTTGCGAAAGCTTCGTCGTTGATTATAGAGTTAAGCTCTATCAGAAGAAATTGAAAATGCTCTTGAATGCTTTTACAATACTCTTACACAAAGCACAAAATTTGGGCCCGGTAAGATGGCTCTAGGCAAAAGAGAGCTTATGCCACGAGTCTCATTCACCATGTTCCAAGCGAGGGGATCTCAAGTTTAATCCCCAGATGTACCTACAAGGGCTATAGTTCTCCCCCTTTCAGGCTAAATAATCCTGCATACCAAGCCTTGTAGCGTGGGTCGGCTGTTGGTGAGGTTAGTACAGATGGAAACAATGACTGCCCATGGATGGATGCTAGTCCGATGTCTGCGCTCTACATTAAACCGAGGGCTTGGTTATATAAAGAGGTGCTCTAGTTCATCTCGAGAGTTGTATCCAGTATCTATCTTGCATCCCAACTCACAAGGGCTACTTCCATCTTCACCTTGCATTGTCTCGTCTTCACGTCTGCAGTCCACCTCTGCCACCCCCAGGATCACAACATGGCCACTTCTGAGAAAGTGGACGAAAAGCCAGTCCCAGTCGAACATGTGGACAATGATGTCGTCACCACGAAAGAGAAGACGCTGAGCTCCGAGGCAGCGGCCGCCGGCCAGGGCGTGAGTGGCTACGAGACCCTCACCCTCTGGGAGACGGTCAAGAAGTTCAAGGTCAACACGTTGATCTGCTTCATGGTGACTCTGAGTGCGGCGACAGATGGATACCAGATCGGGTTCGTGAACCTCACTTAAACTCAGTGGATGTTGGCTGCTTACTTGGGTACATGGCTGACATAACTGGCAGTATAATGGGAAACATTATCGCCAACTCAGGCTTTGTTAAGCAATTTGGGACAGGCACCAATGAGAACGGCGACAAGTACCTAGTTTCAAGCGTGCTCAGCGCCTGGAACGCCATTGGAGCCGTCGGACAGATCATCGGCATGGTCTCACTGACCTTTCTTTCCTCACGACTTGGCAGGAAGTTTGCCATGTACTGGCTGTGGTTTCTTCTCACCATCAGCATCATCCTCGAGTGCGTGGCTAAGAACTGGAAAGTTTGGCTCGTGGCGAAGCTCTTTGGCGGCATTGGCGTCGGCTGTCTCCAGACTACTATCCCTACCTATCTATCCGAGGTGGCTCCTGTTCGCATCCGCGGTGCTATGCTCATGTGCTATAGCTTGTGGTTTTCTGCCGGCCAGTTCTTTGCCCCTGTGGCCTTGCAGGTCATGTTGGAAAAGGAGCCTGATAATTATCTAACCCCTATATACACGCAATGGTCTCAAATCGGCTTGATGATCATCATCTACCTGTTGGTGCCCGAGTCCCCGGCCTGGTGCGCGTCAAAGGGCAAGGAAAAGGAGGCCAAGAAGATGCTGCATAGGCTTCACTGGGACATCAAGGACTACGACGTGGACCACCAGTATAACCTTCTCCTCATCAATGTCGAACATGAGCGTGCCATTGCGGCTGAGCAGAGCCGTGAAAAGTGGTACAATATCTTCAGGGGCCAGGACGGCCTGCGCACCATGATTTCGGCCTGGACTTTGATGACACAACAACTCATCGGCTTGGGCATCTTTGCTAGCTATGCCACTTACTTCTTTCAGCAGGCCGGCCTCAAGGATCCTTTCAAGATCACCTGCATGACCTCGGGTATCAACATCTTCTTCAGCATTGTCGTTATTTACCTCGCTGATGCTACTGGCCGTCGCTGGATGGCTTGTTACGGAAGTACAATATGGTGAGTTTTGGTGTCACTTACATCCTGAATAGATGCTAATACTAGCCTTAGCTGGGGTTGTTGTGTGATAGTTGGCATCCTTGGAGTGGTTCCCTCAAGCACGGCCACTTATAATGCCATGGTGTTCTTTTCTGTCCTCTGGAGTAAGCATTGTCTCTTGAGAGTGTTGTAAGGCTACCTATTAATACATTTGAACTTACAGATGTTGGTCTGGTGGCAAACGGTGCGACTGGCTGGGGCTTCGTTGGAGAAATCTCATCCCAACGCCTTCGTCCTTACACGGCTGGCTTTGCCGCTGCCTCTACATGTGTGGTAGGGACTGTTATCGGTACTGTTCTTCCGTACATGATCAATGCCGAGGAATGGAACTGGGGCCTCAAGACCGCTTGGCTGTACGTTGGCCTGGGCGCCCCTTTTACTGTTGGCATGTGGTTCTTGATCCCAGAGACTAAGGGGTATGTTCAACTCTCCTTTCGTTGTCCTCGTCACTACTGTGAGGCTATGAATTACGCTGACAATAATTCAGACGATCGGCTGCCGAGCTGGATGAACTCTTTGAGCGAAAGATTAAGCCATTCCGCTTCCACAAGACTACTACCGTCACACAGCGCATGGTCGAGATGAATGGAGAAGAGCGCGCTTAAGCAGAGCGGATGACGGGTGGACATGGGGAGGAATGTTAGCAATTTGGTGCTGAATTTTTTTCCCTCGAGATTCAGTACTTATAGGGCGTTACAGCGAGAGCCTCTCTGAAGAGTGCCGCATTGTCTGAATGTAGTTGTTGCAAGTTGAACCCTGGACTAGCTATGTAGAGGGGATGTAACCCTAACTGCCAAGACGCGAATTGTTTACTTTCGACCTCGCAAAACAACTAGAGAAATAAAGTTGTTGTATTCTATTCTATTCCAAGAGTTTCGTTGATCGACATGTTAGGGTGCAGGCCAGATGAATAATCTACTGAACCAATCTCTGCCCCTTCAAGGGCTGAACTGCCTCGCGACCCGTGTTAGCAAGGGAATGCAGGCCGCTCGGCCATCCGAAGACGCCTCACAACACTTTTTAAGTCATCGGTAAGAAGGTTATGTTTCAGGTATGTGGGATTGTCTGCAATGCCTCGGCCACCTAGCAGTGGCCGCTGGGCGCTTAGGGGTGAGACTCAACACGGTACTAGTTAGGGTCAACCTGGAAACTACTTCAAATTTACAACTGATGAGTAGCTTTAAAGATAAGAAATTACTTAAAGATAAATCTCGCAAATTTTATTAACCTAGGGCTTTCTATCATACAACTGATGAGCCTACAAACGGCCAAGACAGAAAAAAAAAACACGTCTTGATCAAAGACTCAGCCATGGCCGGATATCGGGCCAACATCAACAACAGATCAAGGCTCAGCAAAAAGCAACCACAAGGCCTGTTCATGGCTCGAGTATTGACTGCAGAGTGACTTAAACTTGGCCATGGTCTAGGCAGACTTTGCCGTGACTAATGCCTTGCCTTCTGCCAGTTTCCACACTCTCAGAAACTGAATAAACGCACCCACCATCTCGCACCTTCTCTTTTCAAGCAACGATATCCCTACTTGCTTCTGGATTTTAGTCACTTATATTGAGTTGATCACGTGGTCGCCGTGCCTCTACAGATATCCCACCTGAAGAGTCTACCCTCGACTCCAACTCTGTTGATGACCGCCATCATGGAGACAGATGATAACAGCAACAACCTCCCGAACGGACCAGGCCTCGAAAGTATCAAGACCAAAAACATACGGACTGTCACAGACCTCCGCGAGATTCTTGGGTTCGGAAGGGGTGAATTCGACCAATCCAGAGCCTTCAAGAAGGCCGTTAAGCACTTCGCGTCCGAGTTTATCGCTGAGGACGGTCACCCCGGGCCCACGTTTACGAGATGGAGCGACAGCCTTCATAAGAAGGTCTTCTCCGACATGGCGAGAAGGTTTCTCGAGAAACACGGGCGTGAGTTTTGGCCTGACAGTCCGATCACCCAGCGCCTTCAGTACGAGAAGGATCATGCCCAGTGAGTCGATCTAGAATTGTTCTGTTTTTCGGTGTAGGTACTTACCTGGTTTCTCTCTTAGACTCTTAATCCTACTGGCGCAGCTCTTTTTTCGACAAAACGAGCTATGCCAGCGAAAGACGCCCGAAAAGACATCCAAAGAAAGGTCCCGAAAGACTCCCAACAAGCTGGCCTCTGTAGATACCCCCGAGTCAATGCCTAGAAGGTCTTATCCAGAGGGATCAACTAGAGAAACGCCCATCGATTTAGAGGACTATGATGCCCTGAGAGGCAATGGACCTGGTACTTCTGCCCATGATCATCACGTTGTTCTGTCTCAGGAGTGAGTGGTTGGTTCACGACACCCCCTTAGTTATTTTCTGACTCTTCTTAGTGAATCAACCGAACCCTATTCTGCACCAAAAAGTGTCTCCCAAGCACTGAACCATCCCCCTGAGCGATCGACCTCTGACGGTCCCATCCTGCAACCGAGCCCGCCCCCTCACACGCAGACAGAAGATGTGCCGCCCATGGAAGACATGCACGAAGAATCTAACGCTCCAGAAGTATCTGCATCTTCAGTGAGTTTCTTGTGCGGACAGGCTCGATTACGGGGCTAACTCCTCGTCAGACCAATGCTCATGGAAAACGCCCTGCACCTCCCCAATTCGAGGATAACGATAGACAAGAAAAGGCACCCAGGCTCAACCAAGAACACCCAAATGAGACAGAAAGTTACGCAGCCGAATCTTCCACACCGACTCGGCCGGAAGAACTCACCTTAACCTCGGGTAGAGTGTGGCAGCCACTCCATCGCCAAGGCTACATTATGGGGAAGGAATGCCTAGAACGTCTCGTGCCTTACGCGGACAATTCGAAAAAAAGGCGACAAAGAAATCGCGGAGTCTTTTTGAGAGACACACAGCCGTCGGCCTCTGCTCCTGTGGCGGTGATGGCTCTGGAGTCTGTGGAGAACCACCATGACACCGACAGTTCTCGGCGCAATGCCAGTGATGATCCTTTCGATGGCTCTCCTGAAGACCCCAACAGGATATTTGACTGTGATGCTGAACACGCTATTCGGCAACGATTGAGAAGTATTACAATGCGCGTCATGCCGGACCTAGAAGACGGAAGCCTCCCAGAACCAGACTTCCAACCAGAAGATGAACCAGACTTTGAGCTGCAAACTTCTCCTGGACGAGAACAAGAGCCACGCCAGGGGCGAGAGCAACTTAACGTTGAAATGGAGCGACGAGAATCCCATCAAAGCGATTTGAACTCTTCTGTCAATGAGTGTCTAGCCAACACTACCAGCACCGAGACTGACAACATTACCGCGTCTACAAACGACTTTAACATCGACTACACCGTGTACAACGATGAAGAAGAGCCAGTGTCAAGCTGGAGCCCACCGAGACACTTCTTCACCATGTCCTTTGATGAGCTAGTCGAAGCCCTGCCCCTGAAGCGACCCCGCGGACTTCGCCTGTGTCTGGAGGGAGCTGTGAAGCGCAAGGGGTTTTCAAGGACAGCCTGTGACCAAGAGAGGTTCAAGTTGCATCAGTGGAGATTCGGGGAGATGATGAGAAGTTGGGAGGATGAGATTGCCTCAAAAGGCGGACCGAAGCCTAGCTTCGAGATTATCATTGAACCGCTCAAGTAACACGGGGAATTATCCCCCTTGAAGCGGTTGATCTTGGGCATACAATTGGCGTTATCATTAGTAAATGCCTATCAATCTTTCTTTTTATTCCCTTGCCTATTTTGTGTAAAAACGAGCTCAAGGCAATGATAACACTAAGGTTTTCCTAGCCGTATGTTATCAGTTCTACAAGGCAGTTGACATAAGGATCGTGTTACGTTAACCAGCCGAGTCTAGCCACTATTGATTCACCTTGATCACATAACTCCCATGTTACGTGTATAACTGAAAATCACTTTATAACACCTTATCGAGAAAGACCCCGCATGTTCGTGCTTTTCTTATGTTGCACCCTTCTCATCTTCCACCACTAGATCACGAAACGTCGTCACTCCATCACCATGAGCGGAACACAGATCGCGCAGAGCCTCTTACAAGCCGCTCGCGTTGCCCCAGAAATCTTCAAGCTACGGCCCGACTACCGAGTTCTCTTGCTAGTTGTCGAAGGCATTCCCCCGGGCCCTAGTGACGCCGCCAGCGAAGCCCTCCTCCAAGAGGCCGAGAAGACAGCCAAGGGGCTTCTGGCTAAGCACCCCGTCACCGAGATCCCTCACATCGCCGCCTGGAGAGCCGCGTATAAGGGCTTCGGGGCTAAGCCGCAAAAGACCCGTAATAGTCTAGAGGCTCTTACACGTCGTGTCGAAGCTGGTCTCCCTCGTGTCAACCGGTTGACTGACATCTACAACGCCATCTCTGTCAAGCATCAGATCCCTCTGGGCGGAGAAGATCTTGACAAGTATGATGGATCACCATTCCTTGTACGAGCGACAGGCACAGAAGAGTTTCGGACCTTTTCTGGCGGAGAGCCTCAGTCAGAGCTCGCTTCACCTGGGGAGCCCATCTGGTGCGACGATACGGGCATCACCTGCCGTCGCTGGAACTGGAGACAAGGTCCAAGAACTGCTTTGACTGACGATACCACACGGGTACTGTTTATTCTGGATGCGTTGGAGCCTCTCTCAGACGAGGCTCTACATCAGGCTGCTGATGAGCTTGCTTCAGCGCTCAAGGGTCTGTCCCCCGGAGTGCAAACTGCGCAGCGGCTGATTTCTGCTCCTGACGATCTATGATTGGAGTTGAATGGAAATAGGGAGGAGAGAGGAAAGAGAAAACAAATGCATGGTCTTGGCAAGGCAAAGAACTCGACACAGCCTCATTCTGCAGTTATGCCTTAGCCCAAGGCAGGCTATTGTGGCGCAAGGCGACCAGGGCAGAGGCCGCACTCTGTATTTAACAATAACTTGTTCTTGATAGGATACCTCGACAACTAAAACTTTTCAACTATAATCAAGATTAACTGTATTCTCTTAGTCTTCACCAGACTTTTCTTCCATGACAGAGTTTCTCAACACCATGTTAGAGGAGCGAGCGCCGAAAAGCGACACCCAAGATGAGTCAACCTTTTCAGCAGCTAGCATGTTTGGGATGCTGCTCGCTTTGAGCACGTGTCTGCTATTGCAGCCTCAAGGCAACTTGATTTTCAAGAAACCATCCAATGTCTTTGGCCGAATCTTGTTCTTTTTCCTACGCCTCAACCCTGTGGTGTGTGTTGCCGAGGCGGCTAGCATCTTGCACGCGCTCGTGCTCATTCTTTGGAGAGCCATTAGGTCATGCCACGGGAACCTTTATAGGGACTTTGCAGTGTTTGTCACCAATTTGAACGCCGGTGCGGCCGGTCTACTCTTTCTTCGCAGCCACACTGCACTACGGCCACAGGATACCGATCCACAGCTCGTTGGACCAGTCCCTCAACGGGGTCATACTGAGATGGCTCTCGACGTTATCACACTGCTCTCCGTGGTAGTCATTGCTATCAAGCTTATCGCCTCGGTCGTCCCAGGGCATTTCCAGATCATCTCCTGGTCCTACATAGGGGGGTGGATCGTGGTCCAGCTGGCCGTCATAATATCTCACTGTGGCCCTTCGAAAGAGTCGTTGGATCCAAAAGAACTACTTCGATCAGCCGAGTATCTTCGACAAACGGTCGACTACTTGGAACGTACAGGCCCGATACCCGTGATGATCATGTTCTTACTGCTCCAGCCGCTTGGCGGCGTATGCTACTCCCTCGGCTTCCCTTTCGCGGATCCCTTCGGTGGAGTGTACTGCGGCTTATTGTTTTCTTTCGCAGGAGTTCATCTCTTGGTGGATTCGTCATTTTTTATATTTCCAAACCAAAGTCGAAGGCAAAGGGAGGCACTCACGACTTTCGCATCTCTGATTAATCTCCTAGGGACAATCGCTGCAATTGCAGGATCTCTTGTGTTATATGAGGAGGAGGGGACCTTTAAGCCTGAGTGGCTAGATTGGCTGGGGTGAAGAGATGCAACATCTAGGTGATAAGTATGATGCGTCAAGATTGGTTGAAGTTGTTGAAGATGGTTACATTCCTTATTAAATCAAACAAGTTCCCTTATGAAATCCAATCAGCTTGATAAGCCATTACTCCATACACGTAAACGCCTGTAATACCCCGCTAGCTATCCATCTCTAACTGGCAAACATGCTGCAAAGCTCCCAGTCTCCACTCGCAACCTGCCTCCAGGAGCTCGAGCAGGTAGCCTCGACCGTCTGCATCCCGTACTGACCATTCCCATTGTCAATCTGGCGGAACAGGGTGACTTTGTAAGCGATGGCGGCTGCCATGAGACCAATCTCTACCACCTGGGGGTCGTGCATCTTGTAGGCGAGCCACTCCTCGCAGTGTCTGATCTCTTCCTCCAGCGGCGGGTCCGACTCGGCGGTGCGCGGCTCAGGGTCGCCAAACAGGAAGCGGTTGGAGATGACGGCGTCCTTGCCAATGTACTTGAGGGCGCTCTTGGGCTTGTCGCACAGGGCGCGCCACAGCAGCGTCTCCATCTCCTTGGCGGCGGCGTGGTTGCGGGCCTTGATGGTGTTGAGCTTCTCATCGTCCGACTCTTCGTCGTCAGAGTGCTCCTTTTGCTTGCCGCCGTTGAAAAAGTCCGAGTTCTCGATGCCCGAAGTCAGGCTGCCGTTCTGTTGGGGCACGAGCTCCATGTCGCGGCTGCTGGAGCGCTCGCCGAATTTGCCCTCTTTGCTATTGAGCCCGTTAGGCGACGGGTCGGTTGTGAGTCCGAGCATAGTAGGCATGATGGCGGTGTTGTTTGAGTGAATGTGAAGCTATCGTCGATGAAATGAGTTGGGAAGGTTCAAGATCACCAGTGCAAATCGCAATTCAAGAGGGTCAGCAAGTTTATAAAAGAACAAACACCTCAGAGCCAAGCTCATACGCATGGTATTCGTCAGTCCATGATTCTCAGTGTCCAAATCCTGATTGCTGGACCTCTTGGAGACTGGTGTGACGTCAGTCTTGGATGTAATCCGCCATCAAGTTGGAGAAGTTATGACGGTGATCGACACTAATCGATCATGACCTCAGGCTTCCAAGAAAAGGGGCGATTTCATTGGCCAGCTGTCTTCTCGAAGCAGGATGTTAAACGTTCCTGGTGCGCCATGAACCATCTTCAACCGTCGTTGATGTTGATGAACTCGGAGGGTCCCGTCGCTCCAAGTCTAGTGCCCGTTGACTTGTCTCATCGTCTGTGGCTGGTGATGCAAGCTGTGGCGTGAAAACTCGAGGTTCACCAGCCACACCAGCCCCCACACCCCACTACCCGAAGCTCTCAGTTTGTTCCGTCAAGGGTCCACCAAAATTTCTGTTCCAATTCTCGACATTGGACTTTTTCTTCAACTTGCGCGAATCGTCACTCGCCATCACCAAAGGCGTTTCCTACTTGCAATGGATATTCTCAAAGTCCTATCGCGCGGGACCAAAAAGACCACCAAGGTCGGTCTCAGCGGCAACAACGCCAAGTCGAAACTTCCATCTGCTGGAACAACCACCAACCCTCAACTCTTCCATGATGAGGTTCGCGGACAGAAGCGCAAGCGAACTCGCGACGAACCCAAAGCCGAGGCCCATGACGAGCTGCCGGAAGTCGACTTCTTCGCCCCCAAGGCCGAACCCGCGCCTAAACCTCAGCCCGAGACAGAAGAGACCGACCGAGCTCCCAGTCCTGTACGCGCATCACAGCTGCTGAGCGAGGATGAGTGTCGACAGCTGCTACGATCACACCGGCTAAAAATTACTCTTCTTTCGAAGACTGAGGATCAGTCCAAGGTCAAGAAGCCCAAGAAGAAAAAGAAGAAGGCGGCCGTCGAGGTGAAGAAGGATACCAAGAAGCAGCTCTTCCCACAGCCATTGGACTCGTTTGGCGAGCTCCGCAACGCCTATGGTATCTCTCGCAGGGTTGCCGAGAACCTCGTCTTCCAGGGTTACCGTGTGCCGACCGAAGTTCAGATGGGCAGTCTGCCTCTTCTTCTACACCCCGAGGTGGCTTTGAAGGGAGAGGATGGACTGGACGGTGGTGTTGATTTCCTCGCCATCGCCCCTACTGGAAGCGGCAAGACCATCAGCTTCCTTATCCCAACCATCAACAACATCATGCGCAGGCGATCAAAGAAGGATCTACACGATATTCATGAACTCGAGGCAGTCATTGTTGCGCCAACTCGAGAGCTGGTGCATCAAATCGTCAGCGAAGGCCAGAAGCTCGCTCATGGGACGGGGTTGAAGATTGTCTCTATGAAGAAGGGCACTCAACTATCAGCTGAGCAAGTGAATATGTCCGAAGATAGTTCTGAGGATGAGGAGGATGACAAGGAATCCGAGTCCGAGGATGAGAAGGATGCAGACGAAAAGTCAAAGCCAGCCATCAAAGCCGACGTCCTGGTCACAACGCCTCTTCTTCTACTCAACTTTCTCACATCCGGTCCCTCAAACACTCACAGAGTCTTACCGACGGTACGAGACTTGGTCCTGGACGAGGCTGATGTCCTCCTCGACCCTCTGTTCCGAGAAGCTATGCTGGCTGTTTGGACGGCGTGCACGAGTCCCGACCTGCGACTTTCATTCTGGTCTGCTACCATGGGATCTAACATCGAGTCTCTGGTTACTGAGAAGTTGACTTCAAGGGCTCAAGCACTGGGTATTACGCCCAAGCCACTGGTCAGACTGGTTGTGGGATTGAAGGACACAGCTGTGCCAAACATCACCCATAAGCTCATATACACGGCGACGGAACAGGGTAAACTACTTGCTCTGCGCCAGCTACTGCACCCCACGTCGAGCATTGACTCGGGACCTCCCCTTCGGCCTCCGTTCCTTGTCTTCACTCAGACTATCGACAGAGCCACTGCGTTACACGAAGAGTTGAAATACGATATTCCCCTCGAAGCTGGCGGCGCCGCTAGAATCGCTGCGCTACACAGTGGCTTGACTGACAAGGCCCGCTCAGCAATCATGCGCAAGTTCCGTGGTGGTGAGATTTGGGTCTTGATCACCACTGACGTTTTGGCGCGTGGAGTTGACTTTGCCGGTGTGAACGGAGTGGTAAACTACGATGTGCCCGGATCGAGCGCCGGTTATGTCCATCGTGCTGGACGAACAGGCCGAGCTGGTCGTGAAGGAGGTGTTGCAGTAACTTTTTACACCAAGGAGGATATCCCCTTTGTGAAGATGGTGGCCAACGTGATTGCGGCAAGCGAGAAGCAAGCTGGCAAGACGGGCGATGAGGCTGGAGTGCAGAAGTGGTTACTGGACGCCCTGCCCAACGTTGCCAAGGCAGACCGAAAGAAGCTCAAGGAACGGGGAGTGGAAGCTCGACGAAGCGGCAACAAGGCCAAGATTACGTCCAAGAGTGGCTACGAGAGGCGCAAGGAGCACAACCGCCAAGGCGCTATTGAAGGGAGCAAGAAGAGGAAGATGCAGGAAAAGGAAGAAGACAGCGGAGACAGTGATGGCGAAGGGGGTGGTATCGACGACTGAGTCGAGAAGCGTTACCGTTAGAAACGAAAACGGATGCAGCGCATATAAGCTATGCTCAAGACGCAACAACGCAGCGCAGCATATGGAGAACCGATACATTAACATAGCAACCGATTTTGGACAAGCTATTGTGCTTGCTCTTGATTCGGAAATACAAAATGAAGAATATCTTGGCGCAACGAATCAAGACCAACAAACTAGACCAACCAATTTCACCTTGACAAGTCTTCATATTGGGTCTACGGGCTGTCCCTAAACGGGCAAGGGATGTTTTGGAGACTAACGGAGAGTGATGTCGATAGCCTTGGTCGTCATTTGAACATTTCCCGCCATTCTGATGAATGCGCTTGTTCTGTCTTGTCAACCACCGTCGTTGGCGCCATACTTAGCTGACGGGACTAGCCACGAGACCATCAAGGGTCCAGGGCGGAAACAGGCGGGTCAACGAAGACGGTTAAGTGGTTCAGAGGAGAGACTCGACTTGGGCAAACCTGTGAAGGGTCCTGGGTCCGGTCCTTGGGCTGCTCCGCAGCTAGGGCAAGATTAACACCCATCCCATGGGTCCGTTCATCCCAACCTGAGAACGAATCACAGGATATTCTCTCATGCTCGTCCACCAGAAACGTTGTCAAGAGGCGTTAAATGTCGGCAATTGCAACCATGCGTTGTCACCGCTTCCGACAAGGCGGAACAAACTCTATGGGCGCTCCCGAGTCAAGTGAGACACACGTGGATGTTCATTCCACACTCTGGTTTTGTTTCTCACAGCCTCAACGCTCACGTTTTTACCGGCTGCATCCGGCGAGTGATCCTTTGGACCATGGACGCAAGCAACCTGAGGGATTTGAAGCTTGAAGGATCTGAGGGATTCTCCAGACCCGCCAAGAGTAAGCCTACGTGAGAAGCTGTTGGTCTCGTCGCAAACGTCTTGCCAGAAACCGGGCAGGCGCACAACACAGCATGGCATGGTGAGAATGCCCTCCCAGCCCCTCTCGAGTAAGCCGTCCCGTCGGAAAGGATGCCCAACGCAGGAGGGTTGCCACGTTTCAGCGGCCGGGTTGAGAAAAGTTTGCTCCTGCAGTCTTTAGCTCGAGTGAAGGTGTGTGACTGAGAGCGTGTTCCGACGTGTCCTGCACTATGACACCCTTGTGATGAGCCCAGACCGAGGAGAGGTGAAGGAAGGGATGTCGGGGCAGATCCTCATCGACGCAAGACTCTTGAGTGCAATTTGACAAGACTCGGCTGGGCACACGACCAAGGCTCTTGGCCCGAAACCAGAACCAGGCCATGGCCAGTGAGCCAAGGAAGGGCAAGGCAAGGCGCAGCAAGAAACAACAGTCAGCAGTTTTGGGGCTACGCGCCAAAGAGTGGCTCAACTGGCACTGACAATGATGGTGTTGATTTTTTTAATTGACCGCCTCGGCCAAGTCATCCAGGGCCCTCGATTGGCCAGAGGTTGACGTTTTGGGAATCCTGAAACAATTGGCTCGCACCCACACCACCGAGCCTAGGCCACGAAGTCGTGATGCTTCATGGGGTCCCCCTGGTCCCATTCATGCCAGGTACAAGATCTGTCACTCGGTGCCCTCGCTAGGCCGGGGCCCGAAAAAGCTTGGCAACGACGGCGTCCAACCACATCACGGCAACATTCCCAGGGGGGTCACGACCAGATGGGATGGTGGTGGTGGTCGAGGAGGGCAAATGCGCCGAGCCCTTGGCCAGGCCGCTTCAGAGCTCTTTTAATCTCTCAGCTCAGTAGTCAGGCTCATGCTTCCGTTTCCTCAAGAAGGGGGGGACGGCCACCCTCCCCGGACTCTTTTCTGTTTCCATTCCTTTCAAAGGCCGGGACGAAACATCTTTGTCGTTATCACTCTTTAGCAAGAGACTCACCTCTCACCATCCACTCCTTTGTCTTTGATTCACTCCTTAAGATCGACTGGATCGCTCTTTGGCTTCTATTGTCTGTTTCGAGTCTTGGAGACACCTCATATCTTCTCCTGTCCCAGCCCTGCGGTTTTAAGACTTTGGAAACAAGTCCCACAACTATCGACTGAAACTCCCCAACTATATACCCACACACATATCTGAGGATACAATTTTGAAAGATGAAGTTTACTACACCAGTCCTGCTGGCCTCGGCTGGCGTGGCTTCGGCCTTGACGCAGCAGTGCACAGGCAATGCTCTCAATGAGGGCGGCAACTTCTTCTGCGGCGCCGTCAAGCAGATCCTGTATGAAGGCTTTGCCGGCAGCGGAAGTTACAAGGCCGTCACCAACATGGGAAACAACAAGCAGTGTGATACTGAGGATGTTCCCTACAGTGGTCCTCTTGCGCCACTTGACGAGGGTGTAAGTCACTCTATGCCGTCTATCTTACCAAGCTAAACTCTCAATCTCTAGCTCTCTGTCCACGTCCGTGGCCCCTTTAACCTCAAGGAGTTTGCCGTCTACCACCTCGGCTCTGACAACAAGAAACGTGATGTCGCTCCCTCTCCTCATGTCCACGCCCGCCGCCACGGTCACCAACACTTCCACGAGCAGCGCAAGAAGAAGCGTGCCGAGTGGATCACTGCCACCATTGACGGCCAGGTTGTCTCCTGGGAGAACAACTACTTTGGCCCTGCTACACAGGCTGCCCCTGCCCCTGCTGCTGCCGCTCCTACTCAGGCTGCCCAGGAGCCTGCTGCTCCCAAGGCTGAAGCTGAAAAGGAGGTCGCTCCGGCAAAGAACAGTGCCAAGACCTCGATCAAGGCGCCCGCGACCAACGGCGGCAGCCAATCCAAGCCCAAGAAGACCAAGACTACTGCTGCTACTGGAGGTGCCTGGTCGCGTACCTCTTACTACAACGCCGAGCAGCAAGCTGCCGACAACATTGTCTTTCTCGGCAACTATGGCGGTGATGGCTCTGGAGTCTTTGACGAGTAAGTCAAGTGTTGTATCTTGCGAGTATTCAAACTAATCATGCTATCAGGATTTGGGGCAACTCCCTTTCTTACCTCAACGCCGACGGAAGCGGCGGCTCTTCTTCTCCCAAGGTCCTGAAGGATGTCTATATCCCCTCTAACAAGGAGTTTTCCATCTGGACCGCCGAGAAGTGTGACGAGAGTTGTGGCTACTCCCGAGCCCAGGATGTGGCTTACAGTATGTCGACATCTCACCCCTCACTAGAGCACAATTACTAACAACTTACTCACAGAGGGCTTCTCTGGAGGAAGCAAAATCTTCCTCTTCCACTTCAACATGCCCATGGATGGCGACCGCGGCTTCAACGGCGACATGCCCGCCCTCTGGGCCCTCAACGGCCGCATCCCCCGCACCGGCCAGTATAGCTCCTGCAGCTGCTGGACCACCGGCTGTGGCGAAGCTGATATTTACGAGGTTCTCGCCTCGGGTGACACCAAGTGCAAGTCGACCTTTCACCTCGCCAAGGGCGCCGGCAGCTCCGACTATTTTGACCGTCCTGTCGATAGCTTCATCCGGGTTGCCACCATCTTTGATGAGCGATCCTCGAGCGTTGCTATTAAGAGGGTTCCTGATGACTTTGACTTTTCCGAGTCGCTGACTGAGGATGTTGTTGCTGGCTGGCTTGATGGATTTGCTGTTGGCGGAAAGGGCAGCAGCTTGTTCCAGGTGGCTTAGATGGTATAAAGGAGGGTTGTGTGTTTCATCGCGTGCTGTTTTGACATGATTTTGTGTGTATATATTCTTTTTGTATATATTATGAGGCTATACGAGCAGACATATGCAAATACCACGGCAAGGGCTAATTGTCCTTCAATAACAGTGCACTCTTTTGATAGTATAAGTTGCAAGGAGTTCAGCTCTTAAAGGGGCAGAGGGAGGGCCTCGACCTGATGCCTATTTACCTGACATTGCTACCTGTAGTATGCCAGTCACAGATTGAATAAGCCCAAAGAGGACAGTAAGAAATATGCCCGCGACAACAAGCCAAAATCCCCACCACTGCTGCATGTCACGTCGGTCATGCCACCACTGGAAGAAGCCGGTGGGCTTTGCCTTGCCAAACGCCTCCTCGATGATGGAAAGCTTCTCTTGCCAAAAGTGATAGCGAGCCTTGTCCAGATTTGGTGGGTCGCGGTGCATGATGTTTCTGTCCACGGCGCCTCGTCTGATCTCATCTGCAAGCCAGCTGTTGCAGTCTGGCTTCGTCAGCGGAGCAAGGAGATCGATGGTTGCGAGTGTCTCGTCGATCATGCCGCGCGGAAGAAATGACCTTGACATGATAAATTAGTTGCCAAAATCACAAGTTGCAACCTTCTGGGGTAGAGTCCCACGTTGTTGAAGGCGACTCGCGCATCCGTTTCAATGCCGAGACACAGTGAAAGACGTAGATGACTGAGCCTTTCATTGTCAGATGAAATGCCAGGTTGTTTGTCCACTCTACACGGATACCCGCGATTGTCTTCATATCATGAAAGTTGAGGTATTCCGAGAACTTGCCCCTGGATGTGTTGGTCTGCTCCGTAAAGTGCTTCTGAAGCACATATTGGAGACTGGAATCATCCGGCCATGGCACCGATGTCTGAAGCTGATTCAGGTCGGCCGGCATGACATTTCGGACATTTGACATTAGCCAAAGGCGGACTGCAAGCTCAATCGATATGGATAAGCCTTGGGTGATCATCTGAGGCCTGGCTCTCTGAATAGAGGTCTGAATTTCTGCAAATGTTGCCGTAGGGCTTCCTCTGAGAATATTGATGACAAATATGGCGTCTTGAAAGGTGGAAATAGTATACCGCTGCTCAAACGTCGGGTTGCACTCATGTCGTATGTGGTCGAAATAGGGGTTCAAGTCGGCGATGGTCTCGGTTGCTTGGGCGGCTCCGGGGGGGCCAGGCCACAACTCTTGCACAAATCTCTCTTTTGTTTCTAGAGGCGGTAAACAAGAATTAAAGCATGGTGCAAGAAGTGGGCTCTGTTGCTGTGTTGCCATACTGCCGGGTTTTGGTGTTGCTGCCAACGTCTCCGTTGAAACCAAACAAGGGCGAAGTTGTTTTGTAGTTTTGGTTAAGAGTTAAGAGAACCAAAGGCCATGATGCCCATCTCTCAAATCAAGGCGAACCCACCCATGCCTCACAGTGCTGCATCCCAGCAGCATAGCTTCAGGGCGCCTCGTTATGCTAGTTGGGCGCTTACGACGATCGCCCAACCACATGGAGGCTCTCATGACCAGGCTGTGCGGAGTCAGTTCTCTCTTCCAAGACATTTGCACATGATCACACATGGCCTGAGGGATTTTCAACCTGCTGTTAAGGTGTTCAGGCTTTCAAGTGTAATAAATCTGGCGAGTAAGAGAAGGAAAACGTCCATCACTGCCACGGCGGAGTTGCCACGCACAGCCTGGTAACTTACCAATGAGGTGTATCGTTTTCAGCGAGGCGTTTTCCCAGGCAGAAAAGACCCTTGCCTGAGCTTTGCACTTTGCCAGCGGCCTCCCTCACTGCTCTGGATTGGTTTGGTATCCTACCCTCTTCGCTTCAAAGGGGCTGTGTTCTGACTCTTCATCTTTCTCAACTTCAACCAAATGCTGAGAGTTATAGCCGCTCACAAGCCAATCCCACCCCCATGTCGGCAATGACGACAACAACACAGCTTTCATTGCCGAATAGTATGTCTGCTCTGAAAACCCGCAGTCAAAAAATTCGTCAAAGACTGTTCCAGTTAGGGGAAAAGGAAACCGATCCTGCTTACGTCGACTGTTTCGGCGACCAAGCCCACACCACCGAGAGCAAGAGATTTGGGAAAATCATTCTGTGGAGGATAGTGGGCGAGCTCGCCTGTACGGCAATCAAGATTCAGGACACTCTCTCCAAGCTCATCGCAGAGAACAGAGCAGTGTGGCAGAGTCGTCGGCCTAATGAGGTGAGCCCTTTTGAAGAGCCTCCATATCTCATCCGGTGCTTCCTCATTGGCGCGTCGACATCACACTCGGCCCCGTGTGTCACTATCATCAGCTCGGTTGAGTGGTTCAGCAACTGCTTGAAGGATATTATCCTCAAGGGTAAGATCCTCGCTGCATATCCAGGGTGGCGTTGCTTCAGGCTCCCTATTGATCCTCAGCTGACGGCTCCTGGTCGTCTTCAAATGAGTCTCCCTACCAACGATGATCTGAGTGAATACAGAGTCTTTATTCCCGGCGGCGTACTTCCAGCCTACATCAACGCAACGAGGATCGAAATATGGAAGGGTCAATCATACGTCGGCAGCGCAACCGTCGGTGGGATGGTCACCGTCGGAGATGAGCATCTCGCCTTGACTGTCGCCCATGCAATTTATCCCCAACAGCCGCCGATCCCAGATGCTTTTGAAATCGACGATTCCGAGTTGGACTTTCTTGAATATTACGACGTTGAAGAAGATACCTGCTCGGTGGAGGACCTGCTCGACGCCGACATACCATGGCCCACGGCCGCTGTCTCATCCGACATCACACCATCCTCAACAATAAGAGGCTCAATTGAGTCCCCACCAACTTCTCCGGACCTTTCTAAGGACAAGATTCTTATCGGGCACCTATTGTGTCTTTCTGATATTCAAAGGGGAGGGTTCAGCGAGCCAGGCGCCCTCGACTGGGCTCTGATAAAGATCACAAATGCCGCAATATCGAACAAGAACCAACCCTCACCAATTCTGTGCCACGGTGAGATCGGCACTAACGACCCAGTGAATGCCGTAAAGATACTCACTTCCTCTGCCGCTCTCGATGGGCTCCTCGTGTCGGATGCAGTCTTTGGACTTCCAGGCTTCGGAAGTCCACAGCCTGTAAGGGTGGCCAACGTCGGGACTGTGCAGAAGGGCGACTCCGGATCCTGGGTCATACAGCGCAGTACGCAGAAGCCGGTGGGCATGCTCATTGGATGCTGTCAGCCCTTGAATGAGTCCTATCTCCTCGTGTTAGAGGACATTGTGCAGGACATCGAGGCTCAGACAGGGCTTGCGGCCAAGGTTGCTCCCAGTGATCCTCCAAGTCATGCAGAGCAACTCGACTTCTTCCGGTTCGTTGATGATCACAAGCGCTCTGGCGTGAATGGTCAAGGCGAAGAAGCATGGTACATCTCACATGCCAAGCTCAAGACTTACTGGAAGGGGGTTCGACTTTTGGAGTGCTTGGGCCTTGACCCCAGAGACGAGATCTCGGCGGCCGACGAGATACTGGCTCGATATCTTCGTGTTTTTTCTTGCTTGGTGTACATCGGTGAGCATGACCTCTTGCAGTGGTTTGTGGACCGGAACTTCCATGATGAGTGCCTACCTGCTATCGACCTTCCATCGTGGTTTCCTGGATCCCAGCATGTATGGGAAATGTTCCGGGAGAACCAATGGATGTTCATCCCTCTGCGTTTGAACTCGGACAATACGTTCGATACAAAAGTGCACCCAAACACCATTCTCCCCATTGTCAACCAGCAACCGCTCTCGAAGCCAAATCAAGGAGATTTCTCCTGCTCACACCTGACAAGAGTCCAGCTGGATGAAGATTGCCTCGATGAAGGCTCAAACGTAGGTCAAACTTCGTCTTAACCAGGCTTGCACAATACTAACGATGATTAGCGCACCGTGGTTTTCAAAACGTACGACATCAACAATTACCAAGACCTGCTACCTGACGGAAATCAGACTTGCAAAACATTTGATCTTCAAAGAAGAGGCGCCACCAAGATGACTGCCTGGTCTCGCCCGTGGCAGGCGGAATCGGCACTATTCAGGGCATTAAACGAGCGTGGAGGCTCACGCCACATTGTCAGCCCTGTGGCATCCTTTCAACAAGGCGACAGGTTTTACACCATCTTCGAATGGCACAATGGCGGAAATCTGAGCGACTTCTGGAAGCATTCGAAGCCACCAAAAGAACCTGTCCGTGTTCTTGAATTGTGGGAATCGCTTTTTGATCTGCTGAAGGCTATCGAGAGGCTACACTACTTGCTATTTGGGTCGCTAATGGAGCAGTCTACGATCTGCCATGGCGATTTGAGGCCTGAGAATATACTTGTGTTCCCTCAGGACGCCGGTGGCGTAACGCTCAAGCTGGCGGATTTCGGCCTGTCAAGGTTTCATACAATGCGGCGTGACCGGGCGGTCAAAACCGCCATCTTGGACGTTGAAGTCGATCGGCGTAAGGTGGATATATGGGCTCTAGGTTATGTGTTGACGGAGACTCTTCTCTGGCTTAACGGAGGAGACAAGCTTCGTCAAACACTTAACCGTCAAGCAGTCGTGCAGCAAACATCATTGAGGCACTGTCAAGAAACGTTGGGGAGGGTTGAAAACCTAGATCGTGTTTCCTCGGTTGTTCGAACTTTCATTCGGACCCATATGCTGGTCGACGAGCCCGGGAGTGCAAGGGAGATCTTTCGACGTTTCCATGATGACGTCTTGCCGGTTGCTGACCTTAACGAGGAGGACGCTCTGGAAAGCCTGGAGCAGGTGGCTGACTTACCGGCGGAGCCCATAATGTGGGAAACTCGATCGCAGCGATTATCTGTCGCATCTTCGACGGCTACGACAGTCGAATCGGAGGTGGATTCGGGCTTCTTCAGTGCAACCGTAACCTCGAGTGTAACGAAGCCGACCAGCAGTCATGCTAGCGGAAAACTTCCAGTCAGGCAGGAAAGTTTTGATGACTCGGGTCAATCGTTAACGACCGTCGATGACATCAACCAATGGATCCATGGTGTTCCCAAAACCATCACTTCAAGCAGTATCCTAGGCGGAACCGATAGGGAAACCGAGACAACAAGCCGAGGTGCTAGAGCAAAAGCCAAGATGAAGAATCCACATTGGCGGCCTACGGCCATCTCTCAACGGGTACAGGAGTTGGGAGGCCGTGACTGGATGTTTCTGGTTGACGATTCAGCATCGATGAGGCAGCACTGGGCCGACGTGTCCAAGACTGTCCGAGCCATTGAATGGCTGCTGAGCGACTGCCAAGAAAGCAGCATGGACCTATTTTTCACCTCCGAACCGCTGATGGGATACCAGAGGAAACAGGACGGATTTTTCACCGACATCGTCCGGAGCCAGCAACCCTGGGGCATCTGCGCGATGAAGGACAGCCTCGAGACGGTTTTTGACCGGGTCATAACTGACAGATTGCGTCCCGGAGTCCAGACACATGCCTCGAATCAGCGACCCATGACCATCTATATCCTGACAAACGGCGTTTGGGAGACATCCGGAAAGAAGAAAGGAACGCCCTTGGCTGGGGTAACCAGTGCAATCAAGAGGATCGCCAACGAACTTGAAAATCAGGGAAAGAACAGAAAGTCCCTGGCGATTCAGTTCATCCGGTTCGGCAATGACGAGTCAGGAGGAGGGCGGCTCAAGGACTTGGACGATTGGTGCCATAACCGGCAGCCCCATGAAGGAGGGGACAAGAACATGTAAGCCCTCGATTGCATCGGGTTTCCCCCGAGAGAACACCAGCTAACGACACTTTAGGGACATTGTCGACGTGATGCCGCACGACGCCAGCGTTTGGAAGATGTTGGTGAGAGGGATCGGTGAATCTGCCGAAGAAGCTGTTGGGGAAGAGAAGAAAGAGACTTGATCTGTGGTTTCGTTGGATGTAGGATGCAAGGATGATTGAGCCAAAAAGAAACCCATCCTTTAGGACTCTTTGCTATTTGGATAGAGGCATTTAAACGGGGTCATGTGCCTGTCTTGCCTAAGGAACTAATTCTAGGATACTTGGTCTAACTATGTATTAATCGGACGAGAGAAAGGAGATGATTACTATAGCACCGGATTATTTTATTATAGTTAAATTTCTGTTTATATAAGAAATAGCCTTATGCGCTATTTATAAGCTTCCTTGCAAGTTATATTTATGAGACGTCTTTGAATAGCTAATCAGTCTGCCAGGTCAAGTCGTGATAATAACATCCAAGTCGAGTAACGGGTAGTTCAGGAGGGAGCCAGGGAAACGGGGAGAGATTGGAGAAGTAGGTGTCTCAAGCATACAAGGGAATTAAGCCAACAGCCTCAGCCATCGTCGCTTCATGATAACATCTATGTTGTTTCTATACAACCACCTTTTCTAAGGTCTAGCTATGGCTACAATACTATACAAAGTCCGTCATTCATACATCGTGACCCTTGAAACATCTCTAAATATGATACAATGGCTTCAGGGCTTACGAGTCCTCTTCAGTTTTCTCCTCGCTTGCGGCAGCAGCCTTTTCAGCGGCCGAGAGTCCAACCACGTTTCTCAAAGTGCCAAAGCTCAGGCAGTCGCTAATACGGTTGGCACCAGAGAAGAGCATCACCATACGCTCGACGCCACATCCCCAGCCTCCAGTTGGTGGTAGACCATAGTCGAGAGCCTTCACAAAGCTCTGATCCAAGGGGGCGGCGTCTCCATCTTCGTCCTCAAAAGGTTCATCTAGCGCCTCGAGAGCAGACATCTCACCTTCTTGGGTGTCTGGCGTCTCAATGGCAACGCCACCATCAGCTGTGTTGACGAGGTTTCGGTGGTCGAGCAGCTTCTGCTTCTGAGCTTCAGGATCGTTCTCCTCCTCGTACATGTTGGCAAGCTCACGGCCGCCGATGAATAGCTCTGCGCGAGCAGATACTAGTTGAAATGTGTTTGGGCAGAGGAAGCTCTTTGCCAGGGGTGACATGCAGGCCGGGTGGTTCATGATGAGAATGGGCTCCGTGAACGACATTGGCTCCAAGTACTCGGCGGCTAATCGGTCAAGAAGCTTTGACAAAGAGCTAGGCACCTCACCGGGGACGTCGATACCAGCAAGCTTCAGGACCGCTAGCATCTCTGGCAAGGCATCCTTAGAGGAAAGCTTGGGCAGGCGGAGACCAAGAGCTTCTTCCAATGCAGGAACAAACTCAACACGCTTAAAGGGTCGTTTAAATCGGTTCATGTCGATAGGAGGAAGTGATGTGAGCTTTGTAGAGATGAGGTCCTGGCAGTGTTGGGCCAGACTACACAGGATCTCTTCCGTCTCGTTGATCAAGTCCTCGAGGTTGCTGTAGGCGCTGTAGAACTCACACATGGTGAACTCGGGGTTGTGTGTAGCATCAACTCCCTCATTGCGGAACGCAGGTCCAATCTCAAAGACTCTATCGACGCCTCCAATGACCAGGCGCTTGAGCCACAGCTCGGGAGCGATGCGCAGGGCCAGATCTCTTTCCTTGAACTCGGTAGCCCTGGTGACGAATGGACGGGCAACAGCACCACCGGCATTCTCAGCCAGGATGGGAGTCTGAAACTCCAAGAACCGCTTAGAGTGGAGGTGGTCACGCATGTGCTTGGTGATCTCTGCTCGGAGTCGCAGCACATCAATTGCCTGACGGTTGACCAACATATCAACATGACGATCTTGCATCCTTGTCTTGGGGTCGGTGAGCTTCTCAGGGATCTGCTCCATGGTGGGAGACAACAACTCAGGCAGAGCCTTGGCCTCGATGGTGAGCTCGCCAGCCTTAGTACGGGTGGGTATGCCAACGACAGCTGCCAGACTGTAAGCATCTGGGGATAAACAGAGTGAGCATTTGGGATCCTACATATGTGGTCGCCCACTTCTATCAAATTTCTGAAAAGCGAGAACTTGACCCTCCTCTCCTCCTGGTCCAACAAACACTTTGATCGGTTGATCATGACCTGCAGGCGTTCAAACTCACTCACGATGTCGAGGAAGATGAGGTTCTTCCCGACCACTCGCTTTGATCGAACTCGGCCACAGATGCTGATGTCCTTGGTGTCATCCAGCTCGTTACGGAAGGCCTCGAGAAAGTCTGGCACCGACATGCGCTCGGCACGATGCTCGAGACGTGGGTGGCTTTCGGGGTAGAGAGGGTCCTCGCTCTGTTGCTCCTCCCACAGTTCAGTCCGACGCTGGTGCTTGAAGGGTGAAAGTCCCTCAGCACTCTCCTCGGGCCTGATGACTGACTCCTTCTGACGATGGACAGAAGTAGCCAGGCATCTCCCTTGCGCGACACCTTTCAGACTCCATCCAGCCCTTGTCAATGAATCACCATGGCTAAGCACACGTGGACACCGAGCACTTGCACATGTCGACTGTGAAAGCGTTTGTATTAAAGGCCGGCCGGCCTGGCGAAAGTATCGTACAGACATCATGGCGTCTATCAATTGAGTTAGCATTGCCACTCAATCCAAATGTGAGGCGACAAAAGCGAGGCAATTCGAGGCAAGATCAGTGAATGGCAGATTGTAATCAATCACAGCAAGCTGTGTCAATCGCAGCGGTTCTGAAGCGAGAATGCGAACTCATCATATGCGCAAAGGAAATAATTGTGGCAAAAAGAGGAATTGTTGACTTACAATCATCATGGCAGCATGGAACTCGCGCTCCATGGGTAGAAAAGAGAGAAGCTTTTCTGCGACGATCGGCAAAGAATTTAAGAAGGCCAACGCCCCACCGAGATTAATCCGGGTCGGATAATTTCCAGCCACAGTTCAGCCTCGACCTAGTGTGGCGCGAAAGCTTAGCTGCTGCCAACCACCCGGCCAAGGCTGAAATTTGTTCCTACGCGACATCCATCCAGTCTGACTTGGCCTGGCGCAACTCCACCAAATTCGCGATACTTTGCGCCGGATCATCCAATTGACCTCTGCCATCACCAGATCGATTTCTTCCTGAACCAAGTCAACCATGGCGCAGCAACCCCTTTCCTCGGCGGTGCAGCCCACCGACATCTACGGAGGAGGTACGCGCAGCTCTAGCTCCCCCATGTCGCGTCCGCCCTCCATCAACATCTCCACTAACTTGATCGTCATCTAGATGAGGTTTCCGCTCTCGTCCTCGACCCAGGCTACTGCTACACCCGAGCAGGTTTCGCTGGTGAAGATGTCCCCAAGTCTATCCTGCCTTCGTTTTACGGCCATACCACGAGCGACCCGCCTCGCGACATCTTTGGTGATGAATGCCTCATCCCCCGCGCCGACTTTGAGGTTCGCAACTATATGAACCGGGATAGCGTTGTGGAAGACTGGGATGTTGCAGCGAGGGTGTGGGAGAACATGCTTGTCAAGCGTCTGCAGCCCGAACGACAAACGCCTCCTTCCAAGAACGGCCTGAACGACGACCCCAAGGACCAGGCTCAGGATGGTGAAGGTGATGTCTCCATGGACGACGCAGAGGCCACAGAATCGATCGAGAAGCCTTTGGGAGAGAACCCTCTTTTGATTACAGAGGCGCCGTGGAACACGCCCAAGTCGCGAGAGAAGGCTATCGAGATCATCATGGAGAACTGGGGCTGCCCTGCCTTCTGGCTGAGCCGTACCCCCGTGTTGGCAGCGTTCGCCGCTGGCAAGGCCACCTCACTAGTTATTGACGTGGGCGGCGCCAACACTTCGGTCACTGCGATTCATGATGGCATGGTCCTCAAGCGATCCATCCAGAAGTCGCCCGTCGGTGGTCTCTGGCTCTCATCCCAGATCCGAAACCTTTGGGAGACATCAGAGCCCAAGGTTGACCTGACACCCACCTTCATGATCGAGAACAAGACACCTGTCGATGCCCTGGCACCCCCTTCAGTTCGACTACGCCACTTCCCCTTCCAGATCAACGATTCCTTCCGCGCCTACGAAGAGGAGCGGGTATTGACCGAGTTCAAGGAGTCCGTGGTGGAGGTGTGGCGTGGTCCTGGCCGATACAACGTGCCTGGCAATGAGGAGTATGTCAAGACACAGCCCGGCCGTGTCTTTGAGATGCCCGATGGCTACAACCAGATGTGGCGCGAGCAGCGATTCCGAGTAACTGAGGGCATGTGGGATGAGAACGCTGGTTATCCTATCCCTGAGTCTGAGCGCCTCACCAAGGCTCAGACGATCCCTGAGCTCATCCGCTCAGCTCTGGCTGCAGTTGATGTCGACCTCCGAGGCAACCTCCTCGCCAACGTTGTTGTTACAGGTAGCACAAGCTTGATCAACGGCTTCAATGACCGTTTGAACAACGAGCTGATGGCCATGTACCCCGGCCTCAAGATCAAGATTCACTCGGCAGGTCTGACGAGCGAGCGACGCTTCGGTGCCTGGATCGGCGGCAGCATCCTCGCCAGCTTGGGCACGTTCCACCAGATGTGGATTTCGCGCAAGGAGTACGAGGAGAATGGACCCAACGTGGTCGAGAAGCGATGCAAGTAAGACTCAGGCCTCCTATGGGCGTCCTTCCGGCGTATGGTGTTGGGGAGAAGATGTACATTTTAGTTGAAATCCGAGAATGGGCCTGGCATGGCAAAAGTTTAGTCTAGACGGGCGGGATTCACATATTGATGATACCTAACCCATGACCGAGACTGTGAGATGTGATGTTGATGAATATGTGAAAGAGATATTATATCCAAAGTGAGAGCAAGGGCTAGTACTTCAAGCAGCCGTTTCAGTCTCGTCCGTCTTGTCTCCCGCCTCAAGTTCCCTTTCTACCCTCCTCTGCTTAACCCATGATCCAAGTTGTCCCCAAATACGTTCCTTTTCCGCTGGTGACAACGTAGCAGCCAGTCCGCTTGTGCTGCTCGCAACAAACACTTTAGCCCCTGCCCATTCTCCCTTGATGACACCCATGTTCTCCGTCTCATCTTGCCAGCCATACTTGAAGGCCTTGCCGACAGGCTTACCATGCCTTACGCGCCAGATACTCTCCCAGATGCTCTTGCCAACGACGCAAACAGACTCGGGCCGGTACTTGCGGCACTTTTCGTGAAGAATCTCGACGCCCTCATCCATCTCCTGCTTGCTAAGCTCAGAGCCGTTGCGACTTGGTCGAGCCACGATGTTTGTCAGGCCAAGCGAGTACAGCTCCGGCATCTGACGGTCCTCTGTCGCCTTGCAGGGACGCGGAGTTACACCACTTGAGAACAGGAGCTTCCAGAAGAGGTTTGATGGGTGGGCATAAGCGTGTCCAGTCCGTGCCGTTTGGATCCCCGGGTTCAGGCCGATAAAGAGGACGAGGAGGTTGTCACCTATGGCGTCGGGAAGACCTGGGAGATGGGCGTATGTCGATGGAGGCGCGTAGCCAGCGGGTGCGCGTGCCCGCTTCTTCCTCTGAGGCTTGGCTCCATCGTCTTCTTGGTCATCGTTGTTAATCCTCTTGGAAGCAGCAGTAGAAGTGGACGAGGCTGAGGCTGAGCTGGCGAATCTTGGCGACCTTCTTCTGTCGCCACTGGTTGAATCCGGTTGGTCTGACTTGAATGCGAAGTCGTTGAGCTGCAGCCGTCCTTTGAAAGTTGCCGGTTTAGGAGGCGAGCTGAGAGCTTCCTGTTCCTCGTCTTGGACTTGTTCAACAATAGGCTCTTCTACATCGGCCTCCTTAGTGGCCTTGCGTTTAGCCATCTTGTCCGTCGTTGCAAGTGGAGTTTAAAATGTCGATTAATTACGGTTGAGCGAGGATGTAGAATTTCAACTTGCTGGTGTCTGTAGATATGGGAAATCCCCCTTGACCATATTCATTTTGCCAAAACACGCCGCGGGAAATGAAGAGGCGTCTGCCTGGTTAGCTTGAGAATAGCTTCAAACCTCTCCCACGACCTGCAGACGGACGGGACCAAAGAGAGTGTTCTAGGCCATTCGCCACAGGCAAGTCAGCCTTGGGGACCGTCAGCGGCTCTCAGCTATTTTCAGCGCTCGAGAGAGGCCCCGGCAATTGTCAGCCTCCGCCACAGCCACACCGACATGGGCTCCAAGACAGTGGGGGCTGTGAGACACTGGAGGGCATGAACGAGCCTGGCCCCTGAATCTATCCGAGGGACATGGATGAATACGTGGGCCTTGCCTTGACCGACGATACGAGCCGTGGCATCTGCCGTGAGAGTTATTGTCAAGCTGTTCTTTCGCAGGCCCAACGTTTCGACGCCTGTAACAGAACCCATTGAAGCTGTCTGACACTTCAAAGCTTACTGCGCTTACGCTCCCAACCTCAAACGCCGTCTTCAATCAGCAACCATGACAATAGACGAATAGGAGGTGGCAGCGTAGCGGCATGGGTCGCTATGGCGCTTCTCAGCAAAGGCCGGATGCTTGCATCTTTGCATCAGCATCAGACAAGAGGCAGGATCGATGGGCCCCTTGAGCCGCTACTTCTTACCTCTCAATTGGCCAACGCGGACTGTTGGACACGCAGTTGGCGGGGCAGCTGAGAGGGGCATCAGCGTTGGCGGCGGCGTGGCGGGGAAGGAGCTTCACGTAAGGTGGGTAGGTGGGCAAGGTGACGACGAATGTACCTTCTGTCTTTTATCCATCTTTGAAGAGGTTTTGCTAAGGTTATCACGGCTTTATTCATTGCGGTTGCGAACTTAACTGATGTATATGCTTTATTGAAGCTTGGGTATAAGCTTCAGTTGTGTCACAGCTGTATTATTTCTAGGTATTAAGTTTCTCTGGTGCCCCCGCCAGCCTTTTTGACATTGTACCTTCTACCGGACAAGTAAGGTAAGGTGCAGAAAGAGTCGGGTTCCAGTTGGCAAATCCTAGTAGAACGTCAAGGAAGGTGCGTGCCAGTAAGAGCCAGGTTGGCTTGTGTAAGGGTCTTTCCGAGATCAGATTCGTATTTATCACCTCCTTCCCTTCCTCTGAAGCTTATTCTTCCTCCATTCTTCTCCCCCTCCATTCTCATCAATTCTCATCCTCCACCGTCTTTCGAGCTTCCAGCTTCTTGTCTGTTAGCTCTCAATTGCTCTTCGTTGTTGCTTCATTGCTGCCAAGGTCTTCTTTCTCCTAATTGTCCTCACCGCAACTCTACCAACCTCTCCCACCATCAGTCGCAATGCAGGCCATCAAGCAGGCTCTTCACATTGGCCAGGGCGCTGATGCCCCTCCTGAGCCTACTCCCGAGGCTCTCAACGAGCTCAAGGAGAAGTACACTCAGGCTGGCCAGGAGCAGGTCTTTACCTTCTACGACTCTCTGTCCTCCGCCGAGCGAGGAACCCTCTACCAGCAGCTCTCCGGCTTCGATCCCGCCCACATCAACGAGATCACCAACCGTGCGCTGAACCCTCCCAAGACCAGCGATGAGCCCGATGTCCTCGAGCCTCTCCCCGAATCCGCTACCGCTAGTATCCTCGACTCCAATGCCGATGACATTAACAAGTGGTACGACTCGGGTCTTGACCTCATCTCCCAGGGTCAGGTTGCCGTCGTCCTCATGGCTGGTGGTCAGGGTACCCGACTTGGTAGCTCTGCTCCCAAGGGCTGCTACGATATTGGCCTGCCTTCCCACAAGTCTCTCTTCCAGATCCAGGGCGAGCGAATTGCCAAGGTTCAGGAGCTTGCCGCCAAGAAGGCTGGCAGTGACGCTGCCGTTGTGCCCTGGTACGTCATGACCAGCGGTCCTACCCGTGGTCCCACCGAGAAGTTCTTCCGTGAGAACAACTTCTTTGGCCTGAGCGAGGAGAATGTCAAGATCTTTGAGCAGGGTGTTCTTCCTTGCATCTCCAACGACGGCAAGATCCTCCTTGAGACCAAGGGCAAGGTCGCTGTTGCCCCCGATGGAAACGGTGGTATCTACCAGGCTCTCGTCGTCTCTGGTGTTCTCGATGACATGCGCAAGCGTGGAATCCAGCACATTCACGCCTACTGTGTCGACAACTGCCTTGTCAAGGTCGCCGACCCCGTCTTCATCGGCTTCTCAGCCTCTCTCGACGTCGACATTGCTACCAAGGTCGTCCGCAAGCGCAATGCCACCGAGTCCGTCGGCCTGATTCTCTCCAAGAACGGCAAGCCCGATGTTGTCGAGTACTCCGAGATTGATCAGGCCACTGCTGAGGAGGCCGACCCCAAGCAGCCCGACGTCCTGCGATTCCGCGCTGCCAACATTGTCAACCACTACTACTCCTTCCGCTTCCTCGACTCCATCCCCGAGTGGGCTCACAAGCTTCCCCACCACATCGCCCGCAAGAAGATTCCCGCTGCCGACCTCGAGAGCGGTGAGACCGTCAAGCCCGAGAAGCCTAACGGCATTAAGCTTGAGCAGTTCGTCTTTGACGTGTTCCCTCTGCTGTCTCTCGACAAGTTTGCCTGCTTCGAGGTCAAGCGTGAGGATGAGTTCTCTCCCCTCAAGAACGCCCCCGGCACTGGCGAGGACGACCCCGACACCAGCAAGCGAGATATTATGACCCAGGGCAAGCGCTGGGTTGAGGCCGCTGGCGCCCTTGTTGTTGGCGACAAGGCCGAGGTTGGCGTCGAGGTGTCGCCGCTTATCAGCTACGTAAGTCTACACCCCTTGAGAGGTTACTTTAGAATGCAATGCTAACATGGAACAGGGTGGTGAGGGCCTGGAGAAGGTCTCTGGCACAGAGATTATTGCGCCTGCTGTTCTGGAGCGCGAGTAAGAAGGCAAAAATATGATACCATGACGGCCAGGTTGGATAGCATTATGACGCTGTTGTCCTTGCTTGGCCAAGGGGAAGTAGGCTTGATGGAGAAGCCATGCAAAATAACGAGGGGGGATAATGATAAAATACCGGACACATAGACGCAATCGAGAGCAATGCCTCAAATGACGGGCAATTCTCAGTACATGGACAGTTTGCACACATAACACGCACAAGTGAACACATGTTTTATTGAAATTCGTGACAATTAACTATCAAAGTTTGTATTTACCGCTCCTGCTCTTTGCCTTGGTCCAAGTGTCTATATCTTCAGTTTTTCTAAAATGGCACAAGTCTATGGGAGATTTTAACCATGTGGTTTGCTAGTTGGGTTGGTCCTCGTGCTCAGAAATGAACTTTTCGGCGTCAAGGGCAGCCATGCATCCTGTACCGGCACTGGTGATGGCCTGTCGATATCGCTTGTCCTGAACATCGCCGGCAGCAAAAACGCCCTCGATGCTGGTGTTTGTGGTGCCAGGGATGGTCTGGATGTAGCCATCCTCGTCCATCTTGATCTGACCCTTGACGAGGGAAGTAGCAGGGTCGTGACCGATGGCGTAGAACAGGCCGTTGGCCTCGACGGTCTCCTCCTCGCCGGTAACGTTGTTCTTGACAACAAGGTGGCTCATGAGGCCATCATCGCCACCCTTGATCTCAGTGGCGTGGCTGTTGAAACGCACAGTGACCTTGGGGTGGGCGAGAAGGCGGTTGGCCATGGTACGGCTGGCACGGAGGACGTCGCGGCGGACGAGGACGGTGACATGGCTGGCGTACTTGGTGAGGAAGGTAGCCTCCTCAGCGGCCGAGTCACCACCGCCGATGACGAAGAGGGGCTTGTTTCGGAAGATGGGGACGGCACCGTCGCACACGGCGCAGGCAGAGACACCGTTCTGCCAGTACTTGTCCTCACCGGGGAGGTGGAGTCGACGTGCCGAGGCACCGGTAGCGATGATGACGGCATCGGCGGTGTGAGTCTCTTCGGGGTTGAACTCGGTGGTGTACCTGAAGGGGCGGTTGGAGAGGTCGAGGGTCGCGACGGTGTCGGTAACGATCTCGGTTCCGAAGCGCTCGGATTGCGCCCTCATGTTGTCCTGTAAAGTGGTTAGGCGGTGATGCTTCCGAGGGGTTCAAGAGGGGCATCTTACCATCAACTCTTGTCCCATGATACCCTTGGGGAAACCGGGGAAGTTCTCAACATCGGTGGTGGTGGTCAATTGGCCACCAGCGGCGATGCCATTGGCCATGAAACCCTCATAGAGGACGGCTGTCGCATATAATGTCAGTCGTAGGTCGACGGTGCAGAATTCGAGGGACAAGACTCACGCTTCAACTCGGCTCGTGCCAAGTAGACGGCGGCGGTATGGGCAGCAGGCCCTGAGCCGATAACTGTTCCATCAAGGTCAGCAGCTGTATCCTAGAGGTGTAAGAGGAGGGGCACGGAGTCGATCACGTACTGACAACCTTGCTGTGCATCTTTCTAGCGCCAAACTCGGCTGGGTGTCGTGTGGTCTTTTGTAGAGTAGTCGCGGCGGCGGCAATGGAAAGGCCAGCGCTTGAGCGGAGGGTAACTCGTCGAAAGGCTGAGGAGAACAGTTTGGCGGTGTTTGTGTTGTTGAAAAAAGAGTGGGATGTTGATCTTCTTAAAAAGATGTTAAATGTATGCACAAGCCTTGGAGCTGGAAAAGAGGTGAGGTAGGGGTCGTGGCTGCCTCGTTGGATGGTGTCTATGGTGGGGTATCTTCGTAGTCGGAGAGAGAGGGGCAAATAGAAAAAAAAAAAACGGGCAGGAGCGACTTCGGCGTTTGTGAGAGGCCAGACACCGCGGTACCTTAATGGGGAAGGCGACGCAATGTGATGCAACTGGGGACGGAAACGACGAGGGGACGGCGTTTTTCGGGGGTCGATTTGGAATGAACAATTTGGAATAGAACTGTGAGTCGTGATTGGGGGACAGATTTATAAGCCGAACGCGATTGTGGAGGTTTCGGAATCTGATGGATTGGTTGGTTTCCTTGCTTTATCAATCAGTTGCTCTTTCTATTTGTATTTCATTTTCATTTTCATGCGAGGACCGAAAACCCCGTGCTTGTCACTCTCGGCGATTCGGGAATGTTACTAATAAGCCACCGCCGGCACTTGGTGATGCCGATGGCGAGATGATGATGGTTCCTCATGACAAGGGGTACTCGGACTAGGCTTTTAACATGATTCATCTAGACTTTCGTCATTTCTGCCTGATAATCGTTCCCACGCTGTAACCATTTCCCAGTTTATTACACATTCGTTGAATACAAAGTAAATGTACTCACAACACTTGTCGTCTAACGCTGTCCTTCGTCAGCTCCCACGCTGCCGTCTCGCTTTCCAAACCTCGCGCCCAGTGCTCCAATATCCCTCTTGAAGAACTTGCCAAAGTTGCGAAGGTTCTCGTTAATTGTAGCCTTCTCCAGTCCTGTCTGTCCTGCTGCGCCTCCCATGCCCGTGCTGCTCTGGCTGATATCCCTAGCCGCACTGAGCAACTTCTCGCCTAGTGATCCTGCCTCGAACCGTGGGCTTACTGCCGCTGCCATAGTCGGGTTCATCGAACCCAGAGCACCAGCGCCGACGCTGCTACCCAAGCTTGACGAAGTCATGAGAGGCGCCAGTAACGGTGAGCTGGCCACCAACTTCTCATTAGGCGTGCTGTCTCGGTGAATGCCAAAGAGCTCGATGAGATGTGCGTGGTCTGCTTTGCGAACGCCCTTCAGCTCCAGGATCTTCTTGAAATTGGTGTCGGATCGGTCCGCGATGTGAATCAAATACGCCTGTACCAATCCCTCTGGTGGTGAGGGCCGCACTTGCAATGTCTTGAGCAAGGGGTCAAAGCGGCTCATGCAATGTTGAACTCTCCGTATAAAGCTTGATGGAGGAGCATCTTGTCCAGAGAACGACGCATGGTGTAGCAGCAGCTTCTCAAACGCCTTGGTGAGAACGTACTTATCCAGTAGCATCTAGAAGCCTGTTAGTTGTCATACACCTTGGTCTACTTGATAAGAAACTCACCTGCTCTGCGCCGACTTCAGAGATAGGCCGGCACTGCACAATGCTGCTGAGATAGCCTGTCGCCAGATGCTCCACCAGATTGTCGCAGAGCGCCCTGGCATACTGCTGCTTCGAAACGACAGCGAGAATCTCTGCTGCCTTGCCATCCACATGCTTCACCAACTCTCCCACGTACGAGCTCTGGTCGCCGACACTCTCCATTGTACTCCAGTTGGTGTTCTTCATCTCGCGCCAGACGCCCTCGCAGTCCACCTCCACTGCTCGTACAAGTGCCAGCACAGATGCGCTCGCCACGCCTAGGAAAGCATCCGATTGTGACGATAGGTCTACCTTTGGCACAAGCTCGCTATCAATACGCTTTTTGATGCTCTCCTCAAGCTGGCTGGTGTTGACGTGCCAAAAGTCTGCTGTGTTTAGAACAAGCACCACATCTTCGATCGGGGGGCCTTGGGGGCCTCCTGACTGCAGCCTGTATAGTAGAACTTGCTGTGCATACTCATCCAGGTATTTGGCAAGTGTCTTTGCCAGGTCAAGGAGACGCTCGCTAGTGGATAGCTTGGCGCATTGTGACAGCGTGAGTTTGTAGAAGTGAAATAGCTCGATCGCAGATGTCATGACAGCTTGAGGGGAGAACTCCTCGTCTGGTGGGATGAGCGGCTGGTTGCGGTACTTTGGTATCATGGCCGCAAGCTGCTTGTCCTGCGACTCAACCCATAAGCTCAAGTACGGCTCAAACGCAACAGAGATGAGTCCGTGAAAGCTATGCGTCTTCTCCTCGACTGAGCTAAGCGTATCAATGCTCGCTCTTGACGACGTCGCGAACCGCTTCTCGAGGCTCTGCTCAAAGTCCAGCGTCTCCTGAAGACAGCTCAGAAGTAGGTTGACATCAATCTTGTTGCCGTCAGTTCGCCGCATGCTCCGCTCCAGAATACCTTTAAAATCGTCACGAGTTCCGTCGCAAAACGCTGTCGCCAGCGTCTCGTTAGCCCTCCAGTGAGGAGGAAAGATCATGGCGTGCTCGTCATCGTGTGTCTTCATCATCCGCTTAAACCATGCATATCGTCGTCCGATGTTGTCCAGGCTGCCAGCCTCGTCATTTCCGCGGAAGACCTGTCGGTACTCTCGTAGCTCCGTGTTGACGTACCATGTCATGAGACGAGCCTTGGCCGAGTCCCCAAGAGCATCCATGACCAGACAAGCTTCGGCGAGCGTCCCCCTGCGAGCGCCGACCTCGCTTTTGGTGAATGCCATCTCAAAGTCCTCGCAGACTTGTTCCAGGAGCTCCCGCTGCAGCTCAGCCACGCCTCTACTGAGCGTCGCGATCTGCTCAATGCTCCGGTAACTATTAAAGTGCTTCATGAGCTGAAGTACAGCCTGCAACAGTCCCGCGCACTCTCGATACTGGCGCGTCTTGGCCAGCCCCCTGAGTTGCTCATACGCTGTCGTCAGCATCTGTAGCCGCTTAAGGGCCGTCATGCTCAGCGTCAGGTTGCGCTTTGTGCCATCGAGTCTCTTAATATCGGCCGTCATGGATGTGATGTTTTGCTCCGTCTCGATCGCTCGTGACCGCACCGTCTCTATCTTGCGGAAGAGCTGAGCGAGCTCAGCCTGTGCCGATTGCATGCGCTCCAAACTGGAGTCAGGCCCGTAAGCCTGCTCAGTCTCGAGGGCTGCGATGTCGTTGGACAGCGCATTCTGGTGGCTTTGTAGGGTCTTTGACACTTCGCTAATAGACGATACGGCGGACGGATGTGAAAAGAGGATGTTCAAATGATCTATGGGGTCGTAGTCGACTGTCGCGAAGGCACAGTTAGGCGCGTCCATGGCAAGGAGAGCAAGGGTGGGTAGGTAGGTAGGTAGCTTACCTGCATCCAAGCCTGAGGCTTCCGGCAAATTTCCGTTCATCTTGGCAGTCAATTGAAGGCCCCGTGCAACCCAAAGTCTCCCGTGTCTCAATGAATAGAAGTTGATGGTGTTGCGCTGGGCATGAGGAATCGTCTACAGCTGTTGTTGCTTCTTGCACGTGTTAACTGTCATGATGGATGGTTGAAAAGCGGGTCTTTGATCAACCCACGCGGATGTGGCTGAAGCGCGAGCTCTTTTTACCCCTGAGCGACACAACACCAATATCAAAACGTGGATGAGACCATGGCCATGGCCCTCCACAGGCAGACCAATGCTAAAGAAGAACTATACGAAAATCCAAAATAGGTGAGATGTGATTGTTATCAACTCTTTGATTCGATGACTTCGCTGTGTCCACCTCCAATGAATGCTACTTCACTAGACAATGGAACTGTAACCACTAAACAGTACACATACAGTACTCTGCCTACTCCGTGTCTGCAGGCCTCTCGATATCCATGCTCTCCTTCTCTTTTGCAGGAGTGTCCTTGCCCTTCTTCTTAATTCCGAAGCGCCACGCGTTCATCCGGCTCTCCTTGGCGTCCTTGGAGCGGAAGCTGCCTGTTCCCAGCGATGGACTGCTCGTCATGCTCTCAGTGCCTCGTCCGAGGGGAGTTGGGTCCTCGCCAAATTCATCCAAGTCGCCAATGCTGGACCGGTGCTCCGCAGACATGTTCTTCTCCGAGAAAGTGGCACTGCCTGGCCCCTTCTTAAAGAGACCCGAGTCCTTGCCCAGTCTTGAAGACAAGCTAAACTTACTCGAGCTTCCCTTACGGAAGAGCTTCTTGACGACATTCTCGGGGTCCTTATGGCTAGGAGCATTATGATCCGTCGAGTTGGAGGCTGTCGAGTCGAGATTCAAAGACTCGTGGGACTCTGACACTGACAACTGAGTATGCACCGAGAACGTATCTCGAGACATTCGCGAGTCTGAAGGTGAGTCGTCTAGGCTAGGAGGCACCTCAATTGAGGGTGCGAGTGCCTCCTTGCTCTTTGATCTTCCTTCCTTGGACTTGTCCCGGTGTCGCTCTTTTTCCTTGCCCTTGGACTTCTCTTTCTCGGCACCAGAGTCCTTCTCCCTACCGCCAAAGATGCTAGCCATAAATGTAGGCGCCGTCGGGTTAAGACGTTGGCTCATGGATGCTCTGTGGCTCGGAGGACGAGAGCCAATGACACCCACTTGACTAGGTGACGTTTGAGGGTTAAGTAAGTCGTCGACATCCAAGATCTCGTCCTCGGCAGATGCAAGGGAAGTCTCTAGATTAGATGGAGACCCACCGATTGATGGCCGACGAGAAGGGTTCCGTGAAGGCCATCGCCCTTCATTGGCCGACCACATGCGGTTTTTAGCAATCAAAGAGAAGTCACCTGGTACTCCCCAGATGGAACCACTGTCCGTAGAGGGTCGTGGAAGATCTGTCGATGCTATCGATGCTGGGC
The DNA here is from genome assembly GCF_000151355.1 of Fusarium vanettenii 77-13-4. Lineage (NCBI taxonomy): Eukaryota > Fungi > Ascomycota > Sordariomycetes > Hypocreales > Nectriaceae > Fusarium > Fusarium vanettenii. The sequence goes on from NW_003315881.1 coordinate 3,197,584, forward strand.
GCGAGTTTGGCGAGTCTCTGTCACCAGTGAGGGCTCCTGCGCTGCTGGCGAAGGGGTTAAGCCGGCGAGTCGAGAATGACTTTGAGCCAGACCCAGCAGTTCGACTCGGCTCTGGACCCCCATGCGGCTTCATCCAGCTAAAGCTGATCCTGCGCTTGGCTCCTGACATCTCGTGGTCTTCCAAACTTCGAGGGAATGATTGGCTCTGGCCTGGTTTAAGAGTACCAAAGAGAGGTCCTAGTTCGTCGGATGCCTTCGGGGCTCTGTTACGCTGGAAGTTAGACAGCAAACTTGTCAGTCTGTGCCCAGTTGCCGGGGGTGCCGTTGGAGATGTGTGCAGATTCAACGACTGAGCGTCGCTCTCTGTGTATTGAGGGAACGGTAGGTTGTGCGATGAACCCTGCGGGCTAGAGAACACATTTAGTGACCGGCCGTCCGATGAGGCAGGAGACTGCGGGTGGTCATCCTCGCCAGCTGTGATAGCCTCAGGCAAGAAATGAGAAGGTGGAGGTCTCGGCTCGGTGTCCTCGACAAGGTCGTCAAAGATATCAGATGGGAGGAGAGCATGCGCGGTAGGGCTCAGAGGTCCGGCGGCTGATCTAAAGTCCGATTCTGACTGACGATCGTCGGGGTTATCAGCAGAAATGTCCATGAACAACCCTGGGCCAAAACCTGCGCGGGTGAAACCAGTCGAAACGGGGAAGCTGTCCTCGGGAATGGCGAATTGGCCGGGCGGAGACGACAAGTTCAGGTTGGAGAGAGAATTGCTGTTCCCGCTGAGCCGCTTGTCCTGGGTTGACACTGGTGGTTCATATTCCAGGGCCGCATCTGCCTGGTTGTAGTAGGCAAGGCCGGATTGGTGTTGAAGGGCTGCCAGTTGTTCTGTCAACGCCCTGATGTGCATATCCAGCTGATGACCCTTCTTAGTCTCAGCAACCAGCTGGCTGTGCAACTCTTTCCGCCTGCCTTCCCACTCCTTTCGGACTTGGACATCGTTCTCCTTCCACTGCTCGTCGTTGCCCCCTGGGAGTTGCTCCCGGGCAGCCTTAAGGTCTTGAAGCTGCTTCCCCTTGTCTTTCAGCTCGGCTTCCAATTCTGCACACTTCTCTTGAAGCTCCGCGTTTGACTCGTCAAGCTCTTGGCCTTGCTTATCGCGGTTGACTGCCAACTCTGTCTTCTGTGCTTCAAACCCCTCCCTCTCGTTCTTCATCCTCTCAACTTCGCTTTCGAGCTTGGCAATGTTGTCTCGAACCTTGGACTTTTTCTTCTCCTTCTCGTTCAACTGATCTCGTTTTCTCCCACGCTCCTTCTCTGCAGCACGCATCTGCTCCATCGACGTTCTCACGCCAGATTTGAGCTGTGCGGTCTGGTCTTCCTTTTCCCTCAAAGCTTGCCTCTTGGCATCTTTCTCTGCCTTCAACTCCTCTTCCTGCTGTCGAAGTTCGCATTCTTCTTTAGCGATCTGAGCAACAATCTCGTCAACCTCCCTTCTCGTAGACTCAAATCGGCGGTTAAGCTCATCCAGAGACAGTTCCGGGCCATCTGACGTGGATGCCCTAATTTGCGGCTGATCCAGGCTTGCGACAGACGGCGAATGTCGCCGATTGACCGTATTTCGTCGCTGGCCAGGGGCGGCCGTGCTCAAATCAGACGTGGACGCATTGTTACCATCGAGAACGGGGGCTGCCTCAACAGAGGGCACGGGTGGCTTTCTTTGCGAGTCGGCATCGTCTGTTTCGTCCCCAAGTCTAGGGCGGGGGTGATCGTTGTTGGCGAAACTTGTGGGCACGCGAGAGTTGCCAAGCTGAGGTTTGCCATCCTTTCCGAAGGTTCGCAGACGAAGAACCTGGCTTCCAGCCTGGAAGTTGTTCGGACCGACAGCTACGACTCGAATGTTGTAAAAATGGTCGGGCTTGAGCCCTGTAACGGTAATGGCAACTTCGTTTCCGGGTGAATCGCCGACTATAAGGGAGCCATGTCAGTGGCCACGACAAGGCAAGAAGAAGATACACCAGCACCCACCATGAACGCCATTGACTTGGATAGTGTATTTTTGCACAGGTCTGTTGCTATTGGGTCGAGTCCAGCTCAAGGTAGCGGCGTCGGATCGAATGCCAGCAAGCGACACGTCGGGAGGCTCAGGCACGTCGACCCCGAGAATGTTAATGAGGTCAGGGACGGGTTTCCATAGCGTCTGCCACGAGCGATGCAGCAGCCTTGGGATTGAGAAGACAGCAGTTAGCACAAGCAAAGCAGAGAGGAGGAACTACTTATGCATCTGTCGAGGGACATGAGGGGCAGAGGGAGAGGTGACGTGTTGGGCAAAACTCACCAGACGACGGCACCGAGTGTCAGAACCATCTTAAAGTGGTGTATCAGCAGGACATGGATGCGAATATCTAGCAATGCCTCGATGGACTCCGGGGACATGTGCTCGAGCAGACGTCGAGGGTCAACGAGGAGGGTGATGCTGCAGAGCAGGGCGTAGAGCAAGGCCTTCTGGTAGCTGGCGCGAGGGCTATAGACCCACCAGAAGCCGAGAACGCTGAGGATGAGAGTGGTTAAGACGGGCAACTCCCATGACATGTTCTCAAGCGCGGTCCCGGTCCTGGAGGATGTTGATGCTTTGGAGACGGACCCAGGCGTCGAGAGTGTCGTGTGGGATCCAAAGGTCGGGTCGGCAGATGCCAGTGGGCAGGAAAAAAGGCGGGCGTGGAGCGTGGAGATCCGGGCAGGTTCCAGTTAGGCGGTTTTCCCTGCTACAGCGTGTCCAGTAAGATTGTCGGCTGCAGGGCTCCAAGTGCGGGCGGGAATATGGGCACTGTACCGGCCGCAAGCGATCTGGCATGAATGGGTGCGGTGAGGCGGATGTGACCGTGTCATCAACACTGTGCTCTGATTGTGGTGCTGTTTCATCACGATTCCCATTCGCAGTCGCCAGCGCCTGTTTTACTTTTATTCGACCAGGGCAGGGAGCGCTTGTTGATGGACGGATGGATGCCTCCTCAGATGACCTGCGCTGGCTGCTTACACGTCTTTTATCAGTGATGCAAAGCGTAGTATCGGACCGCCCGGACGATGAAATGCTTGGTCCGGAATGGCTCAAAAACGAGGCGTGCGCACTAGTTCAAGGAGTTGGTCTGTAAACGTCAGTGATGATGTTTCCGGTTGCGAATCTTTAGTTGGCAAAAGACGGGCTCCGTATCCAACGGGTGTTCTGCAGCAACCAACCACCCGCCGATGCCTTCTGTCACAGGAACAAGCCGCACGTCTGTCATCGGCTGTAAGTATTTAACGTTAAGGTTTATGCCAGTTGCCGGCCAGCATGGAATGTTTGCGAGACGTAAAGATGCATGTGGCAACTGGCGATGTTGTAAAAATAATGTTGTAAAAATTATCCGATGCAACCGCGCAGAGACTGCAATGAATTATAGCTCAATATCCAGTTCCCATAATACCCATCGTCCAACACATGGGGAAAAAACTCCGGAGCTTACTGCCACGAATAGGCTCCCAACCCATAATCAAGATCCAGCTTGGCAGCAGCAAGAGCCGAAAATCGCCTCACGTTAGCGTCCGCTCCTCTTCGGCTCCCAGGGTTTCTAGGGCTTCTTCCAAGCTTCCCAAAAATGCATCGGGGCTTTGCCCAACTCGGCATCACCCATCCTTGTCTTGTGCAACGGACCGATCATGCCAACGTCTGGTCTGGCTCCAGACATGTGAGATTGATTGTCAAACCACACAGCAAGCGCATGATCCCTGATGCTTGGTAGCATGAATTGCTCGACACGGCGCCTGACGACATTGGGTAAATAACAGTCACTAACTCACAGTCATAAGGGTAACGAGTGAGCAATCGGGCAATATCCCACATTGTTCATCCACTGCGTTACGCACGCGTGGTCGGTTTCTCCGGCCTCAAACACATGGATCGATGACATCAAATCACCTCGGCACAACGAGATCAAATACGAAAGCCAGCGAGAATAATGGCAAAAAAATGGATAGCTGGCGGGTAATCTCCACTGATTCCCTGCGGCGTCAAGTTCAAAGTAGTCGGTACTTGCAAGATACTGCCCCTCATTCAGGCACAAGCCTCGGGATCACGAGAAATCAGGGACAAGAGGTGAGTGTGAAGAACTTGGCGACTGTAATCGAGATCTATCTCTCCGATTGCTCCTCGCCTGCTACAGAACGCTAGAGAGTGCCAAGACGCCAAGTTTTGTTAGAGGAGAAGTCTCCAATTAAAAGTTCACTTCTACGGTTTGTGTGTAACGTAGCACGAGAGGCAAGATATAAACGACGCAAAAGACCGACAATGCACCTCTCACTATGCCGAAGACTATCACTATGAAAACATACCTACACATATATAAAAATAATAACAGATTAAGTATCAAAAAGACCTTTTCTTCAAGGAAAATAGGCATACCTTAGCACTATTTAATATCTCTTGTCATTCTTAACCTGAGTGTATGAGTATTTGACCCTGGTGGGAAATGAATCACTGCCTAACCAATGAACAGTATAGAAGATGAATAGTAAGATGAAAAATAAGAAGAATTCACACTATGAACAACAAACAAAAAATAAATAAATATCCTAGAACTTAACCAACTTACCGGTTTGGCAGAGGTCAAATAGGATAACTAGAAAAATGCGTGACCGATTCTCATTGTCGTGGCCATGAGTCAAATCCCAGACTTCTTTTTGGGTAGTGACTTTGTTCCAAAATACCATTTGACTTTAGTCAATTGAACAGATTGTCACTGCCCGTCATGGGTCACATAAAGGATGTGACTGAACAGTTATGCTCAGGGTAGCTAGTGAATAGGAAGTGTTGCTAAGACGAAGCACCGAATAGCTCACACAAAGTAACTGAAACAGCCAGTATCATAGAGAACCCCTCATAGTGATTGTCTGAGGCATTGGTCGTTATATCGTCAGATGTACATATATCAGAATCCGGGCAATCTTGTAGGCATAATTCTCAACCGCAATAATAGGGTAGGTAACTTATTTGTAACCTATTTGACACCTACAAAATTACAGCTTGCACACATGTCTCCTATCGATAAAAACATGCAGAACACAGCCGGAGAGAGTGTTGATGAGTCCAATGAAGCAGATTTGACTTCTAAACCTGATTCTCGAGACAAGAGCTTTGGGCAAGACTGGTTCTTGACTGCCCTAGGTGAGCCTTCAAGGCAGGCAGATCCTTTGCGTCTCAAAAATGACATTCTTGATGAGTTTCTGGCAAAGTACAAAGAAGCTATTGAAGAACAGCAATTAGAGAAAGGAAAGCAGGGATGGAGCCCCAGCCCCCGCGAGTTTGAGCAAGTCTTTAGGCCAACAGGCATGTCAAGGCCCTTGCCTCAGTTTAAAAGCCAAGTCGCCCGTGAGTGCGAGCGCCTCATCCACCAGCTAGCAGGAAAGCGGCACGGGAGGAAGCAGACATTGCCATGGAACTGCTGGATAGATGTCTATGCGAACGCTGAAAACAATGTCTGAAGTCGTTGGGTGGAACAAGGCATTTGGGGACATAACTGGGGTGACGCCTGGCCCGACTTTCGTTCCCCTATGAAACTGGGTGAGTTCATGAGAGGTGAAGGTCCTGCCTTTGGGTGTGCCTACGAATACATCATGGGCAAGACAACGACGGTCATAACTCGCTGGGCGCATGAAGAGCCCATACTTTCTAAGACACCAGGGCATGAGGTCGAATGCCGTCAATGGCGCCTTCAACAACTCAAGCAGATATTTGAAGCCACTCCTGAAGTCCATGATGTAGGGGCGTCTCGTCCCAATCGCCAATTTGAATATCAACTTTCCAAGGAGTACGAACGGATCAAGGATGAGCTCGACTTTCGCGAGCCCGGACACCATCACGACGTAACTACGTTAGCTCGGTACAGTCTGAGAGAGAACTGGATTCGAGATGGCATCTGGAGCCCTGCTTGGGGCATCTTGCCAGGACCAGAGTGGGAGCATGAGATGGACAACGCAATGTTTGACAAAATTTCTCAGCCAAGGTGAGAAATCTTGGCGTATTGTCCAGGATTCGAGTGTGTGAGCCGTTTGTCCTTTAGAAGCTCTCAACCTCCAACATACCCTACACTTGTAGGAGAGAAAGGGCTTGGGTATTAGGCTAGAAATCTTAATAGCAGAAGAAGATAGGTATTTAGTAGAAGCGGATTTCTTGCTTTAAGAAGGTGAACAATGATCAGCGTGGTATGTGACTCTGGCCATGGTTGAAGGTTCAGACTTGACAAGGCGAGCGAAGAGGATGGTATGTATTGGACGTCGTTATTTTGCAAGGTTCTTGGTGCTTCCTTGCCATTGGATTACTTTAGACAAGCGAATACACACAGAAAGAAATTTGCAAAATTATTCCATTGTCAAATAGAGAATGCCTTGTGAAACAAAGAACTGTCAGGCTATCCCATGCATTGTCCTCAAAGATTCATGTGATAGATTCTGCTGGGGCGTCTACCTAGACCCCTGCGCGGTAGAGGCTTGTACCCTCTACAACGACCTGTCAGCCCCCCAATGTTGGGCAGGACGCCCCTCAACGCCCAGGACGGGCAGACGCTGCGAACTTCGTCATTCTGAGCTTCCTGTTACTGCACCGGCCGCGGGAGTAAAACGCCTCCATGCGCTCCCCTTTTTTTACTCGATCACACCTCGTTGTCATCATTTTCAGTCATCATATCTTGTCTTATTTTTTCCTCAAGAACCCTCGAGACTTTGTACAGTTCATATTTACACGCTGCTTTTGACCTCTGGTGACGTATTCACCTGACCGGCAAAAAGACTGACCCGCCCAACCAACCAGCAAGCGTCCTTTTTTTTTGTACCGGGTACCTCGCCCGCTTCCCGTTGCGCTCAACCCGCCTCGACCGACCCGTCGATTCGACTGCCCAGTCCCCCAACAATCCGCATTCCGTCCGCCTTGAACTCTTCTTGATAAACATCCCGTACGCTTATTCCCTCCCTCCTTGTACGGGTAAAGGTTGTTTAGGCTCCTGGTTGTTCTTTGACCTTGACCGACCGTTCACTCTGTCGTACCGTTCCGTTCCGCTTCTTCAAGCTTGTGATCGACCGCCCTTCGGATCGTCGTCGAGTCGGCCCCGCGACAAGCCGCTACAGTTTCGCACCCAGCCTCGCCTCGTGGAAGAAAAAGAAGAACTCGAGCGCTTCGACGTCTTCTGCCCGCCAGAGGCAAGATGCAGTACGTGCGCGGCCTCAGCGAGTCGGTCTCGACAGCATGGAACTCGATCAATCCAGCCACCCTCAGCGGCGCTATTGATGTCATCGTTGTCGAGCAGGAAGATGGCTCGCTTCTCTGCTCACCGTTCCACGTCCGCTTCGGGAAGTTTTCTCTTCTGCGACCGTCGGATAAGAAGGTCGAGTTCAAGGTCAATGGCGTAAAGCAGAACTATTCCATGAAGCTCGGTGAGGGCGGCGAGGCCTTCTTTGTCTTCGAAACCACCGACAACATTCCCCAGTCGCTACAGACATCGCCCCTCGTCTCCCCTGCGTCTAGTCCCGCGAGCAGTCCACCTCTGGACCCTGAGCAGGCTTCAGCAGCTGGTTTACAGGAGCCAGAAGCCTTTGAGCTCGATGCCTCCGAGAGCAAGCCTCGTCGACCGCCTCCTTCGGTTCTACATAACAAACAGAACGAGCTTGGTATGTGTCTGACTTTGCTTATTCTATGACACCGACTAACCTCCTGTGCAGGCATGATTACGCCATCGACCTCTCCTGAACTACGCAGCGCTCGTCCAGTATCCGGCGATTGGTCTTCGAGCATACCCCGACCGCACAGCGACGATATCCTCCGCCAGAGCGCCCGGAGTCATGATCGGGACGGGAATAGTTCCATTGATGGAGACTATGTTGCTTCTGAGCGGTCCCTTAGTCCACCCCCTCTTGGCCCTAGGGAGGCCCTTGAGCGTGCCAGGGTACTCTCTAGGGAGTTTTCCGCCGCCAACATTCCTAACAAAGTCACCGACACGGGCGACCTCATGCTGGACATGACTGGGTTCAAGAGTAATGAGGAGGATATTCTCCGGGCTGAGATCCTCGCTCGCAAGATTCTCTCTGAGGAGCTGGATGGCAATTATGACATCGGCGCGCTCTTTGGTTTCGATGGGGAGGGAAACCTGTGGATCTATAGCAGCGAAAGCGCCAAGCAGGCTGCCATGAACAAGACGATCGAGGCCTCTCTGCAGTCCCATCGTCAGCATATGGCAGCCGATGCTGTTTCGGACCCCGGATATCAGAGCGACAGCAGCGATGCCACTGCGGCGCCTCTTATCTCCCATCGCCGATCCGAGTCTGATGCTGGTCCAGGGGACCTGCAGACACCTCCTCGGACACCGCCTGGCTCTTCGGGCCACGCAGGAGATCCTAACAGGAACTATGCCAAGACCTTACGACTTACTAGTCAGCAGATCAAGGACTTGAACCTGAAACCCGGAGCGAACGTCATGGCCTTTACTGTCAACCGAGCAACATGCACGGCAAACATGTATCTCTGGAAGCACGAGACACCTGTTGTCATCTCCGACATTGACGGTACAATTACCAAGTCGGATGCTCTGGGGCATGTGTTGAACATGATCGGCCGTGACTGGACTCATTCGGGAGTTGCCAAGCTCTACAGCGATATTTCTGCCAACGGGTACAATATCATGTATCTCACAAGTCGATCAGTCGGCCAGTCTGATACTACAAGAGCATATCTGGCTGGCATTGTCCAAGATGGCTACAAGATGCCCCCAGGGCCTACCATTCTCTCCCCTGATCGAACAATGGCGGCGTTGAGGCGAGAAATCTACCTTCGCAAGCCCCATATCTTCAAGATGGCTACTCTCCGAGATATTCGCAACCTATACGGCCCGGACCGTACGCCCTTCTACGCCGGTTACGGAAACCGATTGACTGATCAAATCTCATATCGAACTGTCGATGTACCGAGAAACAGGATTTTCACAATCAACTCCAACTCGGAGGTTTCTCTCGATCTTTTGAGTCTTAACAAGCTCAAGATGAGCTACGTCAATATCAACGAAGTCGTCGACCACTATTTCCCTCCGGTGAGCACACTGGTCAAGGGCGGTGGTGAAGAGTACACGGATTTCAAGTACTGGCGGGATGATCCTCTCGCCATGGCCGACTTCTCGGCGAGTGAGAGCGACGAGGATGATGTTCGTCCAGGACGGCAAGCTCCCGTGTATGCTGATGAAGATGATGAAGACGATGAAGACATCGATGACGAAGAGGGAGAGGAAGATGACGAGGACATGGATGAGATCGGCGAAGGCCTCGCCGATAGCTACATTTCCCGCGCATCCATGGACGAGTTTGCAGAGGCAGAGAGTGTCTTGAGTGGCAGTGTCGACGAGGAGCGTCTACGAGCATCCATGACACAGGACCTCCAAGAAGCCGATGACGAAGACGAGGAAGATGTATATGCAGATGGTGAGGAGGATCACGAAAACGAACAAGAGGGCGAGGACGCCTCTGGCGAAAAATTGGCCGTTGAGCATCAGCACAAGCGAAAGACCAGCGTCGTAGAGGACGTCCTCGCCCAGCACATCACTGGGGTTGGTCATCTCTCCGTGGAGAAATAAAAAGAGTCGGAAAGTGAAAGCTAAGTATCGTTAACAGGGGACTCGGGTAGCAGCAGCTCCTCACGACACAGAGTAAGGAGTTTTTCTGGATTCATGGCGTTGGTCCTTTTCTTGCTTTTCCTTACATTTTAGAAAGAGTCGTCAGTTTCAAGGGGCGTGTGCAGAAAACATGGACTTTTCAGGGGCCGTGTTGCGCAGAGAACGGGTGGAAATAGGGGCGATGATGGAATTACCAGGCATACATCTACGGTGGCATAGCGCGGCGTTGAGCATCTCTTGCATCTGGAGTGATCAGAGCATGGCATTCTGCGTTGCCGCAGGCGAATAAAAGCTTTGCTGTACATCCAGCTAGAATATCACTTGAGCATATCGTTGCCCAACTACAAGACATCACTCATCAAGATCATCAACTGATCGGAGTCATTACGAGCAATATTCAAGTGTCAGCATTTTGAAACCAAGTCTACTCCCATATCCCAACCCCTATCCTAAAAGAAATCACGCCCATCCATCTCCTTCTAAGTTTTACTCTACTGTCGGTTCATGTGCTCAATACGGATCTCGACGGCCCGTCTGTGAGCCTCAAGCTCCTCAACCTTGGCCAGCTGCATGACAGCAGAGCCGACGTTCTTGAGTCCTTCGGCGGTAAGGTTGGAGCTGGTGATGTGCTTCTGGAACGAGCCCAGGTTGACACCGGAATACTGCTTGGCAAAGCCGTAAGTAGCTATAAAACCGTCAGTCACGCGTCACATACTTAGGAACCATTTTGAAACTTACGCAGCGAGTGGTTGACACCAGCAGAGTAGTCGCCAACACTTTCAGGTGTCCAGGCACCAACAAACACACTGCCAGCATTCATAACCTGGTCGACAACCTTCTCGGCATCCTTGAGCTGTAGAATCAAGTGCTCAGGGGCATACTCGTTGCTGATACGCATAGCCTCCTCAACATCCTTGACCTGGACGGTAACAGAGTGGGCGATAGAGCCACGAACAATATCAACTCGGGGGAGGGCCAGAGCTTGCTTGTGAACTTCGTCCTCGATAGCCTTGAGCTGCTCCTCGTTCAGGTCGACAGCAAGCAGAATGACCTGACTGTCAACACCGTGCTCGGCCTGAGAGAGCAGGTCAGAGGCAACAAAGGCAGGGTTGGCATCCTTGTCAGCAACCACAAGAACCTCGGACGGACCAGCAGGCATATCGATACCCACGCCAGCGTTAGTGTCGTTGCTAACGTGCATCTTGGCTGCCGTCACAAACTGGTTACCAGGTCCCAGAATCTTGTCCACCTTGGTGACACTCTCAGTGCCATAAGCTAGGGCAGCAACAGCCTGAGCACCTCCAGCCAAGACGATACTCTCAGCACCAACCTTGTGGGCGACGTAGACAATCTCAGGGGTAATCCGGCCATCTGATCGAGGTGGCGAGGCAAAGACAATCTTCTTGCAGCCAGCCACCATAGCGGGCACACCCAGCATCAAAGCAGTGCTGGGCAGAACGGCAGTTCCACCGGGAATGTACAGGCCAACCCTCTCAATGGGTCTCGAGAAACGGCTGCACACAACGCCTGGCATAGTCTCGACCTGGAGGGCCTGCTCCTCATTCTGGGCAGAGTGGAATCGTCGGATGTTCTCGAAAGAAATGTCGATCGCCTTGATAGACTCGGGGGAAATATCCATCAGCTCCTTGGGGAAGGGAGCCTTAAGGACGGGCGACGTCAAAGAAGTGGCCTTCTCAAACTTGTGGGTATATGAGAGCACCGCCTTGTCACCACCGGTCCGCACCTCCTCGATGATGGGCTTGATGATCTTGAGAATGCCGTCAGGAGATTTCTGAGAGGGGCGCTTCAACTTCTCGATGAGCTCAGCCTCAGAGATCTTGGAAGCGTCGATTCTCTCCATCTCGATACGACCATCGGCAGGCTTCTCGGCAGGTGGAGGTGTAGGCTTCGCAGGGGCAGCCTCAGTCTTGATGCCCTCCTTTTCGGCCCACTTGCCCTTGGCATTGCCAGCTCTTCTCTTCACCTTAAGGCTCTTGGCATCAAGGTTTGCCTCGATATCAGCCAGGCTGACACCGGCGCCAATGGCCTTGGTCAGGGCAAAGTAGATGAGGTCGGCAGCTTCAAAGGCAATGTTCTCCTTGGTTGTGCCGTCGCAGAGCTCCTCAGCCTCCTCCATAATCTTAGCTCGAAGTAGCTTCTCGTCGGAGAACAGACGAGCAGTATAAGACCCGGCAGGGGCAGACTGTTTCCGAGACTTAAGGGTCTGCTCCAGAGCAGCAATGCCATTGAGATCACCAAAGCATCCAAACTGCTGCAGGTGGCAGAAACGACCCTTCTGGTTGACAACAAACTTCAGAGTGTCATTGTCACAGTCAAGGCCGATTCGCAGCAATTCCTGAGTGTCACCAGAGGTGAGTCCCTTGACCCAAAGTCCCCGTTTCCGGCTCTGATACACTCCAGCCTGAGTGCGCAAAGCCTCAAGAATGCTCTCCTCGCTCGTGTAGGCAAGACCCAAGGCAATTCCAGCATCATCGGTGACCACGGTGGGGATAAGGCCGTCAGGTCGATCAGACTTCCAGTATGACGCAATCACTTTGGACAAAACCAGTCTTGTCGAGTCATTTTTGTCGGTTGTGAGACCAGTAGAGGGGAGAATCGGGATGGCGTTGCATTTCTTAGCCACCTCAACAAAATTCTCCAGGGCAGTCTCCGGTGTTGGCTTGACGAAGAGGTTCTTGACCTTTCTGGCACTGGCTTCCTCGATGAACTTGCTGAGCTCACTCGATGAAGTATCGAAGTCCTTGATCAACAGGCCGCTTTCCGTAGCCGCGGAAAGGTCAAGGTTACACACAGTCGGGATAACTCTTGCGCCAAACTCTGTGTACTCGGAAATGTTCTCGGAGGGGACAAACACTTTTCTTACCCCGCCATCGAGGAGAGCAACCACGTCGTCAGGGCTGCTCAGGTTCGTAGCGTCCATGTGGACAATATTTCCGGCGGCGGGACGGCCCCAATCCTTGGAAGCTGTCTCATAGAAAGGAGCTCCAAGAAGAGCGACCTCCTGAAGAGTGAGGCCATTGTCGGCAGCTTGTCCCTCAGGACTAGCTACACTGACCAGGAACGGCAATGGGAGGGTCGTCTCCATACTGCAAGGACCCAGGAGGAAGAATTGATGTCAAAAAACTCAAAAGGACAAAGTATGGCCGCGAATTGTTGATTGGAAGTTCTAGATAAGTGAGTCAAGGCCGATCGCCCGCGAGAAAAGTTGTGAGTGATGACTGAGTCCTGCATCGGCGGCAACTGGTGGGGCACACCTTCCGTCTTTTCGCCCCTGCCCCTCCATCGCTTCCTTCCCACTCCCGAGAAGCAAATCCGGCTTGCGCAAATGGATGAAAAATTAAGGTGTGGTCTGTGCTTCCACTGCAGGGTATCTTCGGATTATCAGAAAGTCCGAGGCACTGCTCGCTCAACCGCAGCCGCATGAAGCTATCAAACGACTGGCCATCAAACGGGAAATTCTTCCAAACTTCCTAATACACACCAAGCCCGCAAATTCGCTGTTTGTTTTATTCTCCCATCTTATCCAAATTCAAAAACTCATCATCCTCATCTATTTCCACATTTATTCCATCGCAAAAGCTGGCCTAATTGTGGACGCGACAATTGCATCGCGCCGGCGCGACACTCGAAAGCTAGCCTCGCGATCAACTTAGACATCTCACGACCGGTCGCATCGCCACTTTCTCACTTCTCATTCGAAACATTGCAGCACCGCCGAACATGGCATCGAGTCAACCCCAGACGAACGGGGTGCCAGCCTCTTCAGCAGGCACTTCGCAAACCGTCCCCAATACCCAGACCACAACTACCAGCCAACCTTCCGCCTCCTCACAAAACGCTCCTCCTCCTGCGCCATCAAGCTCGGCACCTCGCCCTCGCGACTCTCGTCTCGTCGAGCTCCTGTTGACCTCCCAGGGCGTCACCGCATACGAGCAGCGCGTGCCCCTCCTCCTACTCGATTTTGCGTACCGCCACACCTCCTCCGTGCTTAACGATGCACTACACCTCTCCGGCGACCCTTATGTCACTCACGCGGGTTCCAAGCCATCAGCAAACTCGGGCGCAATCTCCGCGCCTGCAGGAGACGCAGCAGTAACAGCCAACGCCGTGAAGCTCGCCATAGCGGCGCGCCTCAGCTACCAGTTCCGCGGGGGCAGTGGAGGTGGTGGCATCAGCAAGGACTACATGCAAGAGCTGGCGCGCGAGCGGAACAAGGTGGCACTTCCCAAGATTGTACCCAGCGAATGGGGTGTTCGACTACCAAGCGAGCGGTTCGTGCTGAGCGGAACGAGCTGGGGCTTGAAGGATATGTGGGATGAGGCGGATGACGACGAGGATATGGAAGGCGATGCCATGGAGGGCATCGAAGGTCCCGAGCCGGAGGATATCGGCGGCGATGGTGTGGAGGGAGGCACGGTGGAGGATATGTTTGGTGAGGATGTGGATGAGGAGATGGCCGAGGAGGGCTAGGTGGCTCCCTCGTCAACCCAAGGACATGCACAAAACGGGACACACGCGAACGGTGTCAATGGTGTTTAGGGCGTTCAGGACAATGGAAGGCAGTAGGTTATAGATACCTATTTCATGAGGGCAACCGTTGCCTGTTGGCTCGGACCTAGGCTTAAGCTTTATCCTCATTTCTCCGTGAACATGTCATGTGCCTGCATCGCAACAGCGCGGTATTTGCACTCAGTCCACCCACGATGATATCCAAATCCATCGTTCGTGTCGCACAGGCATCTACCCGCTAAGTATCCCAGAGTTTTAGAAGGACCATCTCCAACACAAGCTCTCATATACAACAGCCTCGACATCAATCACCGAGCCCCCAAGAAGTCTTGTGCAGATGAGGCTGCCTTCCGGAGAGCCGCCAGGGGAGTTTTTGATGAACAATTCCAGGTCCTGCCTTGGTACAAACGTTAGTTTTATACATTTCCCAACTCGGTCATTTACATTGCGAGGTAATTCATCTCTGCCTACCCATTCAGATTACAATCCAAGGTTGACAAGAAAGACGATAATCCAAGTCCTTCCCAGTCCTTCCCTCTTGCTCAGTATCTATCTACCTAGACATAGTCCCTTGTCAATATCAACCAGAGCCAAACTCCCAAGGCGATCTATTCATAGCCCTCACTGCCAAGCCATGGGCCTGTTGCTCACACCATCATGAGTACCCTTGTCTCGGCTCGAGGTGCTTTTATTCTTCGTGTTATGATTCTTCCTCGTCATGAATCACTGGACCACCGATACCGGCATGAACAGATGTTTCTGCTGACAGGGACGTCACTGCAAAAATGAGAAATAGAAACTTCACAATGAGGCTACGTGGTGGCATTCATAATCAAGACACAATTATCACAACTCCACGTTACCTAGTATGAACAGAGGAAATCTTATGGTACACTAGGCCTGTAAACGGTATCTCATACACTCTATACCCGGGTCTCGATTTTCGCAAACCTGACTGGCCCTTTCTACCTTAAAACTTGGGCTTCATGGTGTTGCGGAGTCTCTGGTAGTCAAAGAGAGCCTCGATAGTACCCACCGCGCTGACGGCGATATCCCGGTCCCAGAGTTTTCGGTTGGCAAAGTCCATGATATCCTTCTCAGTGATGGCGTCGATCTTGCGCTCGATCTCGCCGGGGGCCATGCGGCGGCCGGTGGTGACGAGCTGTCGGCCAATGTCCTCGGCAACGGCAGTGGTGCCGTCGAGGGACAGGAGGATGGAAGCCTTGAGCTGAGCCTTGGCACGCTCGGTCTCGGCACCGCTGACGTTGGTGCAGAGACGCATCCACTCGCGGATGGCGAAGTGGACAAGGTCGTCGACTCGGTCAGGCTTGTCGGAGACGAGGTAGATACCCCAGAGACTTGAGATGGTTAGTCATATTAACATATACGTCACACACATAAAACTTACCCAGTGTCGCTGTAGCTGGTAGAGAAGCTCATGAAGCTGTTGGCGATATCGTGCTTGTGGACCCAGCCGCTGAGCTTGCTGCCCTGGTGGGGAGCCTGACCAACAGCCTTGTCGTAGTTGCCAACGATAGCCTGGGCAACGAGGGCAGTGAAGTAGTCCTCCGAGTTCCAGCTGACACCCTCAACGGCCAGAGCAATGTTGGCAGTGGGCATGGCGTCATCACGGACACGCACATCGGAACCCATGAAGTCAGCCTTGGTCTTGGAGAGCAGGTAGGCGCTGTTCTTGGGGCCGCTGCTGGGGAGACCGCTGAAGTGCTTCTCAGCGAGCTCAACGAGCTGCTCGTGGGGGATGCCGCCAGCACCGACAAGAACCATGCGGTCAGCAGTGTAGTTGTTCTTGATGTAGTTGACGAGCTCGGTTCGGGTGATGTCGCGGATGTTCTGGCGGGGGCCGAGGATGGTGCGGCCAAGAGGCTGGTGCTGGAAAGCAGTGGCGTGGAGGTGGTCAAAGACAACCTCCTCGACCTGCTTCTCAACCTCCTCGGACTCTCGGAGGATAACGTCGCGCTCGCGCTCAATGGCGGATTGCTCGAGCAGGGAGTTCTGGAGAATGTCGGAGAGGATATCGACGCACTGGGGGACGTCAGAGTTGAAGGCCTTGGCGAAGTAGACGGTGTTCTCGCGCTGGATGGTCGTTAGCCTCGTGAAATTGTGTATCCCTTCATCCGACTGACCGAGGTGTAGGCGTTCAAGTGGCCACCCATGTTCTCAATCTCCAATTCCAATTGCTGCTGAGAACGCTTGGCCGTTCCCTATGGTGCTGTTAGTGATGGATCTGGACCCATTGATGGGTTGCCGAACCTTGAAGGCGAGATGCTCGAGGAAGTGCGCGGTGCCATTGGTCTCGTCAGTCTCAGCCCGGGAACCAGCGTCAATCCACACGCCGACGGTCGAGGTTTGCGCAAAGGGGGAGTGCTCGGTCGCGACCTGGGGTATACGGGTCAGCAATACATTCCGAGATGGGTGTCGAGGCCAATTGGCCTCGGTAGACGGTGCTCACAGTCAATCCATTGCGAAGAGTTGTGGTCTGAGTCTTGCCGACGGTAGAGGGCGTGGCAAAGCCTCGTGTCAAGGGAGCGGCGGCCGAAAGACCAGCACGGTTTCGCAGACCTCGGGAGAGGTTCAAAGCTAGTCTCCGGGACGCCATGACGGAGGTTTGGAGGGTCAACGCTGAATTGAGTGGTTTGATGAAATCTTTCGATCTGGCTCGGCTAGAAGCTTTACTGAGATAATTTGCAGCCTGAGCAATTAGGCGGAGCGCTTAGTCATTCCGACCGTCTCCGAATCAGAGCGACCCGGAAGGAAGGCACTGTCCAATGGGAGCTACCGATTACTAACCGGTACCGACTCCACCGAACCGCCACTCATCAGCACGCCTGTCTATTTTCGTCCTTGCCAGGGCGGCAGCTCCAAGTACACACGAACGCAGAGCATCAACATCGAATTGTTGATGTGACTGTGGTATCATCGCAAGCAGAAACGAATCGTCTTATACGACATCTTTGAGTCTCAAGTTCAACCTCTCTAATAAACCTATACTTGCTCAAACCTGCTTCCTTGTTCTTGTTCTTCCTGTCCCTTGCAATGCCCTCTGACAACTACGACTTTGGCCAAGTCTTTCAAGCTGTCTACATCGCCAAGCAGAAACCTGCTCCTCCTCCGGTCCCTGAAAGCATGAAGGCAGTTCTTCAGAGTTACCCACCATTGGGCCAGGTAACTCCTGTCCAAGGCCAAGACATCACTTTGTCTGCTGTTCTGGAAATACCCAAGTCTCGAGCTACTGAAGCTTGGGAGATATCTCTGTGGCATTCACTAGATGGCTCAGACTGGAAGGATGCCCATATGTGCCCCGTTGAGGACGCTCTAGCCCCTCAAACTTTGCAGTCTATACCCGAATCTGTGTCTCGCTTCCACTTTACATCGTCTCTCTCGTTTGACACCTCAGTGCGGTTTACTCTCAAGTTTCGGCATAGTCCAGATGTCGACTGGAGGTGGATACGCGATGAACAAGGCCTAGATGATGGCCTGATCGTCAGTACTGCCGCTGGGGTCTCATCTAACAATCTATCTGATCTTATACCTGATCTCAATTCTGAGGACTGGGTCATCAAGTCGTGCCTAAGCCAGTCCCCCAGGACATCCCTCTGGTCACTCGAAACCGTGATCGCGCCAGCCCAGGGAGACGATTCGAGCTATAAAGATATTACTATCGGTACTCCATGGGGATCTTTCGCGAGGTAAGTGAGACCAGGACGACGACGCTGTACACCGGCAGATGCTGTACCAATCATCTCGTCTGACATGAAGCAGGTGGTTTGCCCTTGTGCGACTTTGGTCACCTTGGCTAGCCCCTCGTCATGGAAAGGCGCAATTTTCCCTTGACAATGACGGAATTCTTTGTTGTTTTCTAAGCCCCCAGGGAAAAACCCTTGTCTTCCTTGCAGTCAGTGGTCTTAACCATGTCTTGCCGGTCTTCCGACAAGGGTCCAAGGACCAACTTCAGGTTCATGTGAGTTGATTCACAAGACCTGCTGATGATCAATTGCTGATTGGCATAGGCTCGGAACGATGGGCTTTCGGAAGAGAAAGCTACGATACTCGTCTCAGAAAGCGAGGATTTCGAGTGCGCTGTTGCTGCTGTCATGTACCATGCTAGAAAACTGGTATCCCAAGCAGCACAGGCCAATGTTGAACACGAGCAACAACTATCTAACCTAGTCGACGACTTTAAGCCACAGTGGTTGGAGCATTGGTTTGATGGACTGGGCTTCTGTATGTCCTCTTTTGCCAAGATTGAAGCCCCTGATCTGACATCAAGCAGGTACATGGAATGCCCTCGGACAGCGACTTACAGATCAAAAGATATTCAATGCCATAGACAAGTTGTCCGAAAACAACATTAATGTCTCGAGTCTCATTATTGATGACAACTGGCAGTCAATTGACTACCGTGGCCCAAGTCAGTTCCAATACGGCTGGAAAGACTTTGAGGCAGAGCCCGAGGGATTCCCCAAGGGGCTAAAAGCAACAGTATCCCATATTCGAGAGAAACACCCTCATATTCAGCACATTGCTGTGTGGCACGCCCTTCTCGGATATTGGGGCGGCATCGCCCCAGACGGCAAGATTGCAAAGACCTACAAGACCATCGAGGTTGTCCGTGATGATGCTGATCGTCGTAACCTACCCCTTGGTGGTAAGATTACGGTTGTCGCTGAAGAGGATGTCTCGAGGTTCTACAATGACTTTTACAAATTTCTTGTGGACTGTGGCATTGATGCCGTCAAGACGGACGCCCAATTTATGCTGGACACATGGGTCGGCGCTTCTCCTCGGCGTGATCTCATCAACAAGTATCTCGACACATGGACCATTGCAACTCTACGGCACTTTAGCGCCAAGGCGATCTCTTGCATGTCGCAGTTTCCACAGGCCTTGTTTCACTCTCAGATGCCAACGAACCGGCCAACTATCCTGGTGCGCAACTCGGACGACTTCTTCCCTGAGATACCAGCCTCTCATCCTTGGCACGTGTGGACAAACGCACATAATAGCATTTTCATGAAGTACCTCAATGTACTTCCTGACTGGGACATGTTCCAGACTGTGCACGAGTATTCTGCCTTCCACGCCGCAGCTCGTTGTGTCAGCGGAGGCCCAATCTATATCACAGATGTTCCAGGTGAACATGACATGGACCTTATCGACCAGATGACTGGCCTCACTCCGCGGGGCAAGACAGTGATATTTAGGCCGAGCGTATTGGGGAAGACAGTATACCCCTATATGGGATATGATGATGACTCTCTGTTGAAGGTGGGAAGTTATCATGGTACGTGAACACATTCCTCGTTATGTCGGCATTGGCTAACCATATCCGACAGGGGCTTCACAAACTGGCAACCCTATCCTGGCGATATTCAACGTCTCTTCACGACCAATGACTGATCTAATTCCGCTATCAATCTTTCCGGGAGCTGATCCCCGCGTTCAGTACGTGGTTCGTGCTCATACTACAGGCAAGGTGTCTAGACCAGTTGCCATCAAGGACCCAGGTTCTCTTCTCACTGGCTCGTTGCCTGTTAGAGGATACGAAATCTTCTCCGCCTTTCCTTTAACGAGTCTGTCTAGCAAGAAACATGGTGACATGTTGATCGCGAACCTTGGGTTGCTGGGTAAGATGGCTGGCGCAGCAGCAATATTTATGAGCAGTGTAGAGGAGCGTGAGAACGGCCGCGTTATGCTGGACACGCGAGTCAAGGCATTCGGCGTTCTCGGTGAGTTTTTTAGACCCGTCTTTTGTGAGTGGTATACTGATGAGTGATGCTAGGTGTTTATGTATCTTCCCTTCCAGCCATGACACTTGATGGCGACTTTTTGATCACGATTCAAGAAAAGGTCATCCCAGTGCACACGGTGGCCATTTCGAAAGCTGACGATCATGTTCTCGAGATCGACATTGGCAAAGCATGGAAGGAAATGGGCCTTGAAAGTCGATGGAGCAATGACGTTGAAGTCAAGGTCTTTTTTAGCATTTGAGGGGTCAAGGTAACATGCGAATGGTGAGAAGCTCATAGCTGCAAGGTAGGTAGCCACTCAAAGCCAGCAATATCGTCTTGACAATTCATGAGTACACCAGCCAAGAACAATGTTAATGGCATTCATCTTATTGATCATGTCTTGAACTGTCTCTGTCGGCGCAGGATTGACAACAAGTGCAGGGTAAGTTGCTTACTCACCAATCACAAATGTTGGTGAGAACTGAAAAACTAGCAGCTCAGGCGCTCACACAAATGCAGGACGGGAAATGGCGTCGACCCATCAGAGAGCGAGAAAAAAAGCTTCTGTGTCTGCTTCTGGTGTGGAAGGTGCGTGCGTACGGCGCTGCTGCCCCGCTAGATCGGCCGTGGCAACTTGAAGTCGGCGGCGGGCAGGTGCAAGGTGGCAGCCCACCTAGTGGTCCAAGAAAAAAATGGCACACTTCGCAAGTACCTACTCTGCCTTTTAATCTGCTGAATCATAGCATAAAAGGCTTATGATTATAAATCTAAGAGTTTATATAGAGTTTAGAATATTATTTATTTATTTCATATTTTTATTTATTTATTCTGATCTAACTTATATCTCTATAACCCGGCAAAGGTCTCATTGTCTACCTGCAGTATGCCATTTATTTCTTGGACTGGGTGCCCACCCACCACCTTA
This sequence comes from Fusarium vanettenii 77-13-4, assembly GCF_000151355.1. Lineage (NCBI taxonomy): Eukaryota > Fungi > Ascomycota > Sordariomycetes > Hypocreales > Nectriaceae > Fusarium > Fusarium vanettenii. The sequence continues at coordinate 3,218,466 of NW_003315881.1, forward strand.
CCAAAGCTTTAGGCAAGGGTCCGGTCTCGCGTCCGTCCGTCCCATAAAAAAGTTTTCGAGCGGCCACCACCAATTCTTTTCTCTTTTCTTTCTTTTGGGAAGAAGCGTTCTATCAATTCTGCCAGTCGATATAGAGGCCACAGCTTGCTCATCGACTTGTTTCGCCTTCGACCTCAAATCTTTCAAATCCAGCCCTTCATTTCTTCTTATTCAAAATGTCCGCCTCGGTCCTCGACTACCGCAGCGCCCTCGAGGTGCTCGGCGAGTACAAGCAGAAGGATGGCCTCGACCTGCACGAGCTGATGGACACCACCAAGCACGGTGGCCTCACGTACAACGATTTCCTCCTTCTGCCTGGCTACATTGGCTTTGCTGCCTCTGCGGTGACTCTTGATGCCCCCATCACCAAGCGCATCACCCTCAAGACCCCCTTCGTCTCGTCCCCCATGGACACGGTCACTGAGCACGAGATGGCCATCCACATGGCTCTCCAGGGCGGTCTGGGTGTCATTCACCACAACTGCTCGCCCGAGGCTCAGGCCGACATGGTCCGCAAGGTCAAGCGATACGAGAACGGTTTCATCCTCGACCCCATCGTCATTGCCCGCAACACCACTGTCGGCGAGGCCAAGGCTCTTAAGGAGAAATGGGGCTTTGGTGGTTTCCCCGTCACTGGTAAGTCTTTATAGCCTCTTTCTATCACTCACTGGTTGCATGATTATACACTTTTTCTATATAACTTTCGTTCCACCGTATAGACTATTGTCATGGGGACTTTCTTTACTATGAATCAACCTTACAAATCACATTTACTTTCCCAAGCCCCGCCCGCACAGGAAAGAAATATGAGCTAACATGCAAAATTTGCAGAGGACGGCAAGCTGGGATCCAAGCTCCTGGGTATTGTTACCAACCGAGACATCCAGTTCGAGGACGACCATGACCATGACATCTCCAGCGTCATGGTCACCGACCTCATCACTGCCCCCGATGGTGTCACTCTGGCCGAGGCGAATAAGATTCTTGCCAAGTCCAAGAAGGGCAAGCTCCCCATCGTCGACAAGGACTTCAACCTCGTCTCCATGATCTCTCGTTCCGACTTGACCAAGAACCAGCACTTCCCCTTTGCTTCCAAGCTTCCTGACAGCAAGCAGCTCCTCTGCGCTGCTGCCATTGGCACTCGCCCTGAGGACAAGCTTCGCCTGCAGAAGCTGGTTGATGCTGGTCTTGATATTGTCATCCTGGACAGCTCCCAGGGTAACAGCATGTACCAGATTGAGATGATCAAGTGGATCAAGAACGAGTTCCCCGGCCTCGATGTCATTGGCGGAAACGTCGTGACTCGTGAGCAGGCTGCCTCTCTGATCGCTGCTGGTGTCGACGGTCTCCGAATTGGTATGGGCAGTGGTTCTGCCTGTATCACGCAGGAGGTCATGGCCGTCGGTCGTCCTCAGGCTGCTGCTGTGTACAGCGTCAGCCGCTTTGCTGCTCGGTTCGGCGTCCCCTGCATTGCCGATGGTGGTGTTCAGAACGTTGGCCACATTGTCAAGGGTCTTGCCCTGGGCGCCTCGACTGTCATGATGGGTGGTCTCCTGGCTGGTACCACCGAGTCCCCCGGTACCTCGTTCGTGTCGCGCGAGGGTAAGCTTGTCAAGGCCTACCGAGGTATGGGCAGCATCGATGCCATGCAGGACAAGAAGGCTGGTGGTGGTGGCAAGGACAGCCAGAAGAGCAACGCCGGAACTGCCCGCTACTTCTCTGAGGGCGACAGCGTTCTGGTCGCTCAGGGTGTCTCTGGTGCCGTGGCTCACCGAGGGTAAGTTGCATCCTCTAGTTTGGGAAAGATGTAAAGTGCTGACTATGTATAGCTCGATCAACAAGTTCATCCCTTACCTCGCTGCGGGTCTCAAGCACTCTCTCCAGGACAGCGGCATGGTCAGCCTGGAGGGTATGCACTCTGCGGCTGAGGCTGGTGACCTTCGCTTCGAGCTCCGCACGGCGAGCGCCCAGCTGGAGGGCAACGTCAACATGGAGTCTTATGAGAAGAAGCTCTACGCTTAACGAATGAAATGTAACGTATGTTTGAAGAAGAGATGACTGGACGGATGGGATACGATACGGGACCAAAAAAGGCTATTGGGATGGTATGGGATTGATTGATTGGTTGCTTTTGCATGGAAACGGCTTTCAGAAGGGGTCCCGCTCAGGCAGAGGATGGAACAAGCCTCTATAGGCGTAGATCTGAATAGGCGTTTACCAACCACTAGAGGTGCGGCGCGGGCGTTTTTGCTGTCAAAGATTTTCTGGCAGGGGAGGGAGGTCATGAATGAAATTTTTCTGATACCCATGAATACTGAAGTGCTGTCGGACGGTGACTTGAAGACATGGGGCATGCTGGGCGCTGATACTGGCCTCAACTTGCAAGAAGCCAAGGTATAAAGTGCAACGTTATCATGACAAGAAACGAGGCTCTTGACTTTTGTCATGTTACGACATGTTGATTGGTACTCGTTGCTTGGTTAGTGATGGAGTCTACTAGCAGTAACTAACCAACCTGTCAGCACCAGTCTAGAATGGCTCTTATTATTCGACAATCAATACGATGTACTGATGACAGCAAAACAATTCAATGCCGATTCTTCCGTAACGGATAAAACCTTGACAACTAAAGATACATCCTCATCAAGCCTGGTTGATAAACTCTCATGAAACAAAGATAAATCCTTCACGGCGGCTCCGAAAGCAGTCATGACACAACCGCAGTGACCGTGCTCAACACTCGAGATTAGAGATTTCCAGATCTGGAGAACGCCGGTGCAGGGTTCAATTAAACAGACCATGCCAAGATGTAGGAAGAAAAGTGGGCGATCATTAGGTAGGTAGGGACAAGGGTGGCAGCTGAAAAAGAATAATGAATTTTCGCCAACTTTCTTACCCTGCCTCGGCATGATCCTTCTCCGATTGAACCCCTATCATGTGCATGCATGCAATGAATTATCAAAATGTAGGTGATGAATTATATTCAAGGAAATGATTTAGCAGTAGCTCGACGATAAAGAAAAAATGCATGACAATGTCCAGTCATTTGGGTATAATCCGTAGGCGCGTACCCCTGCACGCTCCATTCCATTACCGTAGTTCTCGCCCTTTGTTTTTCCACTCCCCTCCTCTCTTCAATCTTTTGGTGTCATGATAGTATTTTGCTCGATACTCTTAGTACTGGGGCTGAGGCTGGTGAGGGTTGTAGGTCTGCTGAGGAGGAGGGAAGGATCCCTGAGGCTGAGGAGACTGGTAACCCTGAGGAGGGGACTGATAACCAGGCTGAGGAGGAGCCTGGTATTGCTGCTGCTGCTGCTGGGCCGGGGGAGAGGTAGGCATGTGCATGCCCTCCTTCTGAGCCTGGTAGCCCTGGGTGATGGGACCCTGCGAGAGGCGAGCCTTGACTTCGTTGTCCTGCTGAATGAGGGCACAGCAGAGACACCAGTAGCTGACGCAGCAATCGCCCATGCCACTGCCCTGAATGCCGAATCGCTCACGGATCTCACCACGCTTCATCATGGAGTAGCTGCGCAATCATCGTCAGTAACCGACATGACAAACAATGTAGATAAAGCTTACATCCAACCACAGCCAGTGACACAGTTGATGGCGCAAAAGATGAGGGCATCGCTGTTGCAGGTATCGGCAGTCTGCATGGTAGGATCCCTCATGCGATCGGCAGTTTTACCCAAGACTGTAGACGAGTTTGTGAGCTTCCAATTGATACCGAGACAAGGGCGCGAGAGCACTTACGAATGCATGGGCAAAAGGTACCGAGCAGGCAAGAGTCGCAGGGCGAGCAGTTGCACAGGTTGCTCTGCCATTCCTGGTTCTGGACATTGGGTCCCTGAGAGTACTGCTGAGCCATTGTGATTGATTGATTAGATATCAATTGATTGAGTCGGAGTATGAACGAAGGTCAAAGGTCGGGTTGGAGAGTGGTGATTGTGAAAAGCGACGATGCGATCAGACAAGAGAGAGGGAAAGTGAGTGGCTGATAACACAACTTGTGGGAACCCCAAAGCTTTAAAAAGAAGTGTCGGCAACGGCACTTGGGGGCTGCTTTTTGTTTCGGCCTGAACTGACGTATGACCATCAAGCTTTCCAAAGCTTCGCTTCTCAGCTGTCCCTCTGGTCCTGGGGTGCCCAAAGCAAAGACAACCCTTCATTTCCAATGACAACCACCAGGGTCACCAGCGGAGTCAAAACTCGAGCCGGGCTGACGCCTCTGACCCTAGAAGGATCAATGGAGATCACCCCCCTCCACCGCATGAGACTACTGTACCGCGATACCACCAGGCATGCGGGCTGTGCTGTGCAAACATGCACAAGCCTGGGCACAAGCAAGGGGCCCCCGAAAGGTCGGACTTGAAGGGCGAGGGGAAGCTCTTCCTCGCAAAGGCATCCATTCAGCCACTAGCCGTGCTAGCCTCCTAGGGCTGACCGGGTTTGCGAGATGTGAGTGGAGCGTCGCGTCGTCGTCGAGTGCCTGGTCAGAAAGCCTGGGCGTGCCAGTCAGCCTTGAGCTTGAAGTCGAGGAGAAGAGAGGAATCGTCGTAGAGGAACACACTCCACTGGCCCAAGATTAACACGACCAAAGCCGGTTAGGTCCTCGAGCCCGTTGAGGTATAGCATCTCGCACCGTCCAAACCAGCCAACGTCTCGAAACAGCCTTTGCTCCTCCGGCCGGTCGGCGCCGTGGGACGTGTCAAGGGAAAGCCCTTTCAGCTCGGGCGTCGACAAGCTTCGAGCTAGCTACGTTGGAGCACCACAGCGGAGATCAATCCTGAGCATCTTATTCTTAGAAGGGCTGTGCTGTGCTGGTCTGCACTGGGATGCCCATGATACGTAGCGTATCATCCGAGTGCAAGAGCAAGGGCTAGGCCTGGTCGAAACGCCTTGTGGTGGGTTTGACGGGCGTTTTCTCTCTCTGTCCGTCGGTCTCTTTTTTGCTTTGTGTTGAAATGCTGACATTCATTTGATGGTCCATCCATTCATTCATGCTCGAATATTGATGCTAAGAAAAGCAGAACGGTTTGAAGGATGGGTGGACAGACGGGTACTGTGTGCGCCGCGCCCGCATTGCGAAACAAGGTGTGACGGATCAAAAGGCTGCTCGCAGACATATCTTGGCGTACAGAGTTCTTTCAATGTCCGCAATAGGGAAAATCCCCATCACTGCTTTCTCAGCGACGGGTCCGGGACTTGATAAGACCTCCGCTCGCCGTCGGCCGGCTTAGGATCACATAGTCCGGCATCACCACCTTGCCTCCCCGTAGCTTCCGCTCCCTCGGCGAGTAGTCGTCCTTGTCGAACCCCAGCTTCTCGTAAAACTTGAGCCCTGAGGTGTTGCTCACGAAGCATGTGAGCATCACCTTTTCGATTGAAGAGACGTTTTCGGCAACGTTCATTAGGTACCCCATAAGCCTTTTGCCCAGACCAGTCCTGCCCCGGTTTCTGATTAGCTCAACGTCTTATACATGCACTTTGTGGCCTCTATCCACCAGACCAGACCAAGACCAGTTGCTCAGCCCTTTTCCGTGTGTGAACGTGAATGAGCTCCGTCGGAGGTCGGCATCCATCATGCAGAATGTCACTTGTTGGTGTTGGTTGTCTTACTCACCCCTGCAGCTCCGGCTTCAAGTGGATTTCATAACAGTACACCACTGGCTCGTGGTTTTCAAAGGTAGGCATCAATGATGTGAAGCCGTTGATCTTGCCGTCACCGTCCTTGACCAGAATGTACCGAAGATCTGGTGATCGCATCTCCTTTCTCTTCATCGCTGGGTGCCATCCTAGCGACGAGTTTCGATAGTCTTCACCGCTCGTCTCGTCAACCAGATCGAAGCACGCCTCGAGCTCATCGTCTTGCATCGCGGTAGGACGCGAGAGACTCAAGGTGTATATCGTGTTGTTCTCGGGATGCGTCCATTGAGGCCAGCCATCGCTGCTGAAGACGCGACGCGCAATTGTTAAGCAAAGTCACATCAATACCAACAAACTCGACTTTGAGACTCACCTTGGCTTGACATATTCCTCAACAAAGTCATCGTCGGACTTTTTATTGGCAATCTCGATGGGATTCGGCTGTCGACGTCTTCCAACAAGTCTCTTGATGGGCCTCTTGGATGAGGCAGACGCCTCCTCCGTTTCTACCATGATACCACCTCTGCTCTTCAAGTTAGAAAAGACCAAAAAGGAGAGGAAGGGATGAAAAGAACAATATTATCTCGGATGACTTTCACGACATGGTCTACTAACAATCCAGAGCATGGCAGGAACAAGGTTGTACAAGGGAAATAGCAGTCTGATTAGATAACCGAGGTTCGGCCGGCAAGACGCAAAGGCAACTTTTGAAGGCTTTCATCCATCGCCGTCTACTCCGATGATTTTACTCACGGGCATGAGAAATTATATCCCCCGTCAGATGAGGTAGTCTCTGAGTGGAATGGTCTTTAGCATTCGCCTGCTGAATCTCAGCCGTGGCTATGCCACCCGGCCCGGCGGTTCTCGTCTTAAGCCTACTCTGAGTCTTGACCAGGTATGAGACACCTCAACTCGTGGCAAACTTACAATACTGATGGGAATTGGGGTATAGTTTATCCAGAGAGCACGAGTCTTGTCCCTGTACCGCACAATTCTACGAGGGACAAAGCGAATTGCAGACCCTGCTACGAGAGCCGAGTCCCGCAAGTACGCTCGTGACGAGTTTGACAGACACCGCGGTGTATCAGACGCAGTAAGTCTCTCTCCAAGCGTTCTATACCATTACAGGAGCTAACTCTGCCTTCAAAAAGTCTCAAATCAAATATCTGCTGTCAAGAGGAAAGACGGAATGGGAAGGTATGGAGAGGTATATCGATGGTATGTAGCGCAGTAGTTGTACATGACGGGCCCTCCCGTGCTTGTCCGCTCCCGTCTCAACCTCCAAAGCTCCGTTGACGCCTCATCAATTCATGTTCCAAAAAAAAAGAAGCTTTCGTCGTTGCTCTTTTCTACCTCGCATGCATCTGGCCGTCCGTCGTCTAGACAGTTTGATCCGTAATCGGGTGATGATTTTCCTCCTCGTAGTATCGTACAGTTGCCTCATCCACAAAAGTGACTCCCGTCGTTTCGCTCTTTAACTTTGTCGCTGCTTGTGTCGAGGGTTCGCCTTGCAGATGATGTACAAGTATCCGTTGTGTCGCTTGCCGGCTTTCCGTCGGACAACCTATTGCGAGCTCGTTAGCATCGTCCAGCAAGCCCAATTGCCTCTCCCAAGCACGTCAATTGAACCGGCGCCGGTGTAGCCTCACCTTGCAGTGCTCGCATCGCTTCTTGACCGAGCTGTGAACCTTCATGCCTCGAGTCTGCTGCATCAAGCCGCCGCCGAGGGCCCGCGAGACAGGCATGGCAGAGGGGCTAGCAAAGAGCGAGGGCAAGGCGCCCATTGACCAGGTGGCCCGAGTCGCAAAAGCGCCCAGGGCATTGCTGGCGCTCAGAGACCTCGCGGAGAGCGAGAGGGTGCGGAAAAGTGAAGCCATCGTGGTTGGCGGGCGATTGGACGACTCTGAGGACTCATTCGGGTCAAGACGAGGTTTGCTTGACGAGCCAACTCGGGAGCAGCCGGATCACGTGCTGTTTGCCAGAAAGAGGTACGTACCGCAGCAACACAACGTCCACCCACCATGGACTTGATAACATCTTGAACTTCGAAGTCAACGTTTTCTACGAATGATTGGCTTTTCAAATGAGAGATTGCTACTTTGATCGTGATGATATCTTACTCAATTGTTAGCCCTTGTATCCTCATATACCTTTGCCAAGATTCTTCAAGGGCCTCTTGGCAACAGCTTCAGGTCACATCAATCACACAACACTTCACCGGACCTGCAGTCTATCTCAAACATTCTCATACAACTCGTGCTATCTATCCTGTGGATGACCTGCAATCTATAGCACGAAGAAAATCAACTGTGTTCCCCCTGGTGGTTCCGTGATCCAGACCAAATACCGTTAACGCCGTCCTGTGATGAACCACAGCAAAGAAACAAACCGCCTGCGTATGTATCCATCCCTTCATCCATCCACTTATCCGCCAATTCGTCCGCCCATGTATCCGCCAATTTATGCATATCCGTTCCAGTTCAGCTCTCCTTTACCAAAAGCCGCCAGGGTTTCCTGGGGTTGAGTAGCGGTACGCCTTGAGCTCCGCAAAGGTCTTGTGCTGGAGATCATCAAAGAAGACAGCGGCATCGTCGAAGCTGTGGCTGACGAGACACATGTCGTGTTGAGTTCGGGCCCTTCCCTGCCCTTCCAAGTCTGGGGTTCTGTTTTCGTAAGCTTGGGATCTTAACGTGTCGGGTGGGTAGCAGTCCTTCAGAAGGACATGGGCCGTGTTACGGGCGTCAATGATACGGGCACGGTACTGTGCATCCTTGAGAAGTTCTTGGTCGAACATGTCGCGTAGGTCCGGGAGCCGTTGCAGAGAATCGTCGTGAATCTTGTTGTCACGAAGGAGAGGCTCGATGTAGTGATGATTGATCACGTTGCCGTTCGCGTCAAACTGAGCAGCCGGTGGAAGAGGTCGTTCTGTTCCGGTGGACTTGAGTGTGATGAGACCCTTGCCATGTTCGTACAGCGGAGCATCTTGATTGAAATCAAAGCGTTCCCACTTGGGGAAGAACGGCTTCATGATTTCTGTGCCGTCACGCTTGCCCTGATCACGTTCTTCGTCCAACCACATACGAAGGTTGCAAGCAGCACACAGGTGAGTATGCTCGCGAGCGGTGCGTGTCTCCTGGCCAAAGAACTCTATAAGAGCCTCGTGTCCACATGACGAACAGAACATGGTGTTCTTTCCCATCTCATTGAGGTAATACTCGTGCCAATCTTTATCAAGGGACTCGAGCCCCATCCTGACCGGTTTGACAATGTCGTAGAGGGCCTGTTTGATAGCGTTGTCGTCCTTCGAACCAGCCGCCATCAAATCCAAGTACCGGTACAAACCGTCAAGATAGCCGAAGATTTGAAGAGGGACAAAGGGTAGCTTCGAGAGATAAGTCATAAATGCCCCATTTCGGTCCATGAGGAGCTGAAGGTTCATTTCCTTGGACTTCAGAACGACCTGCAGAAGGATTCCAAAAACTCCGCGCTGTTGAGCGTCGAGAAGGAGCTTCTGTGACGACAGTCCATACGCGTTGGCATCAGCACCAGGTTTGGCTTCGCTGAGCAGTGAGCCAGTGTTGTATCGGGGGTAGAAGTCGAAAGCCTCAATCCGTGGCTGGTTACTGGAACGGCTGCTGTTAATCTCATGGATCAAATCCAAGAGACATACAGCATCACCAAAGTGAATATCGGGACAATCGTAGATACCCAACATCTTCAGGTTGGGGCAAGCTCGGGCGACAACGGCCACCAAACGACGGTCCAACATGGGTGTGCCGTGGAAGTGCAAAACACGAATGGTCTGGCGCCTGTTGTAGATTCCAATGACTGTTTGTCAAATAGATTAGCAAATGACCAATGATATAAGCTGAGCAGCACGTAAACTTACGAGTAGTGAATGTTGTGGACAGGCCAACCTGTCTGGACATGACATAGTCCTGCGTGGGAGATGGTTCGGTCAATGCAGCGACCCGTCCTGCGAGGTCTTGAACGTGCGGGAGCGACCTGACCATCTTGACCAGCTTGCGGCCATGAACTCTCTCGTGCCACATATGGCCTGCCCTGGCCTGTACGGTGCGAATGTATTCATCGCGCTCGTCTTCGTTCATCTCGCGGAGATTTGCCTTTTTGAGCGACTCCAGCTCCTGATCCAGCAGTCGATCCTGCGTCAGAATCATATCTGCTGTTAGTGGTTCCATTGTCCAAAATGGCGCCGACGGTCCGCATTCACGATGAATAGTACAGATGAGGTTGACGGCATTGCGCGTGGCTCTGTGCTCTTGGTCCTGGTCAAAATCAGGGTTGTGCATGAACTCTTCATATGACACCTTGGGTGTCACGGCAATGAACACACGCCCAGAGGGAAGTCCCCGAAAGGCGCGGATCGAAACGTCAAAGACAGCCTGTCAGAAGGAGAGTCAGTAGCTGGTATGAGTGAGGGTGTCTGTTGGAAGCACTTACCATGCCTTGTGACAGGGCCCCCCATCCTTCGGGGTAGGCTTTGGCGAAGTTAACCAAGTTGGTAATACCGGCAGCAGCGAGATCCTCAGCCACGATCTGCCCGAAGATATGCAGACCAGCAAAAACTCCTCGAAGAGGGTACTGAATCTGATGCTCTTGAAGGATGCTCACATCCACAGGCTGATAATGTCAGTGTTTGTGGTCTAGCAGGTCCGATGGGCTTCAACCATACCTTGACGAGCGCCTTGGCGTCGACATATTTGCCAAAAGAAGGGAGTTGTCCGTTGCGATACTGGTTGCTTTCATTTCTGGTCGCGGACCACAGGTCGATTTCGGTTTGGATTGAATTGTTCGAAACATTTTCATGGAAGCCCCTCCGCCGAAAGCGCCTCCTAGAAGCAACCGCATTATACGGCAGAATGGCTAGATGAAAGTTAGCAATTCGTCCCCCCTGGCTCATGGCAAACTTACCTGACCCGGTCCCCTTGGACGACGAACCGCCAGAGTAGTTTCCGCGTCGACTACTCATTTTGCGTTTCCCATTCGAATCTGAGCAAGTTGATTGTGATCTAAGAGCTTCTGTCATGAGGTTAGGACCTCCCTTTCTCTTCCTCCTTGCCATGTTGAGCGAGATGAAACAGGATCGGAAAACCGTGAGTGCGCCTCTGTAGGTAGTGAAGAGTGAAGGGAGCGTTGAGCAGGATGTGAATGAAGTCGAGTGAAGACAAGATTGAGAGAGGGGAGAAAAGAGTGAATGTGCGATGATTATGTATACATAAAATGAAATGGATGATGAATGAGAAAACGGCAGGTATTAAAGTCAAGTAAACGAACGGCAACAGATACAAACGCCCGAAAAAGTGATGAAATGGGAAATGGGAAATGGGAATGGTTAAATGACGGGAATTGAACGTCGGCAAACGAAACAAGAAAGGGCCAATGAGGGGAAGCCAGAGGCAGATACCTCGCAAGGCCCCGATAAGGAAGGAAAGACTCTCGATGAAAGAAGAAGAGGGAAAGGAAAGTAGGTGCTTACCGGATGGAAACTTGAAAATGGCCTATGGCACCGCGTTTTGCCTTTGTCCAATGAGAAGAGTCAGTCGTAACTCCGCAACCCAATGAGTAGCGATCCAATCTATGAGACAAGATGGTGAGAATTGCGAAAGTCTGCGACAAAAATGAGCTCGAGAGAATGTTTCTTTTTAGGAAGAGTAGAAAGCGATCCAATACGCTTCAAAAGAGAGGAGAAGGTGCGCGAGAATCCAAACGACGCTGCTATAATTGAATCGTTAGCTATCGGCGTCGAAACCAGGGCAGAGATCGATCCTTGGTGTCAAGGACTTCGAAGACGAGGTAGTAGAGGAAATGAAATGTCTGAAGGGAGGAGAGGGCGACTGATGTGACGACGGCTCGGTCAAGGTGCCTCTGCGCAAAGGCAGGATGACAGAGATGGAGAAGAGCGAGCCGCGAGGACAGTCCAGTCTCTAGAGCGTGACTCACTGATGTGTAGAGAGGATGAATCGATGCAAAAAGGTCGGGATGGAAGAAGCAACAACCACGCGAGCCGGTCGCGTTGGAGGGCCAAGGTGACTTTGGCAAAGGGAGATGATGTCAAAGGAAGAGAAGAGCAGAGAAGGGTGGGACGGGTGGAGGAGAGGATGTGAAGAGGGTGATGAGGAAGAGAAGAAGGTGATGGAGAGAGGGATAGATGATGGTAGATAGAGAGACAGATAGATAGAGAGGAAGAGAGAAGCGGGAAGAAAGGAAGAGCCTCAGGCAGAGAAGGAAATCAGAAAGATGGTCGAGGCCCGCGATGAGGACCTCCGACCGTCGCTCCAACGCATCGACGACGATGAAATAGAAAAGATACAACTTACCAAAGCAGCTCCAAGGAAGCGATATGCGCAAAGATGCAAAGTCTCGATATCAAAAGCGTAACGTCGTATCCCAAAGACGCTGGTATGTGGTGATGTCGAGCAAAGAAAAGTTGAGGGGATGAGGAAGAAGAGAAGAAATAGTCGGGGTTTCCTGGGAGACGTTTATTTATCCTTGCGGGACCGACTGTGAATCACAGTCTCGATCTTTAGGGTCAAGGCTCGCAGCCTCGCTGGGAAACGCTCTGCCTTGCGGTGCGGCCAGCGGAGGGTAGCCACCCAACGCCCACTCAGAGACCCACAGCCACCGGTGTGTCCTCCGGCCTCCCACCGAGAGGTGCCCCGGAGTTTGATATTCAGTGCCCCGTCTTCTGGTCTAGCAGTGGCCTGGCAAAGAGTAGAGGGGACTATATCCTGTGCAGGCTGGAGGAGGGCTCAAGGAAAGGGGTAAAGGCACACTTGGTCAAATGTCCCGTAGATGCTTAGCAGGTCATCCCATAGACCACCATATCCTTTTCTTGCTCGTGGTCAAAGGCGTAGTCGTGTCTCTCGTAGGTATGGTGTCTTGATGGCCTAGCGGTCCAGCACTGGAGAACACCCGGCGCATCCCACCGTGGCGGACCCCTATCTAAATATGATCCCCGTACTCCCCATGTTATCACCATGTCCAGAACGCCGCCAAAGAATCAAAATCATCATCTATCTTGCTTAGAGAACATCGCGAACAATGGGGATCAAGTCCTTGTCCCACAGGCCCCTGTGTTGACGTCGTGGCGCTCGAGCAGCACAAAGGACGACAGCTGTTCATCCCAGAACAACACGACAGACCCCCCAAAACATCTAAATCACGTACCACAAGCTTTCGCAAGGCAAGACTTTGGGGGTCTACGTCTTGAAAGGCGTCAAGGGCCTGTCGTGGCTGGCCCCTTGGCGGTCGGCGTCGCAGAAGGCATCCCAAACCTCCCTCCTTTCGTCCTACCTGCGACCGTGCGATCTGTGAGGCCTCGCTCCATCCCATAAGTACCCTCCATAAGCAGACTGACTATATCTGGAATCCAAAATGATCTATTCCGCCCCCTTACTCGTCGAATGAATGTTAACGGTGGACTGATCCAGGCGACGAAGGCATCGACGAAGAGCCCAGCGACGTCGGCAGGGTCATTACCTCGATGATAGCTTGTGTCTATAGCATCATAGTCATCACGCGCTACGAGGCACGTCGCCAGCAAGATCTCACCCCCTATCGCAAGATCATACCTTGCAGAGCTGTCCGACCGTTCACATCATCATCCACCAGTTGAAGCGACACATCGAGCTTGAAGACCTCAACTCCCCCAATACTCCCTCTAGATCCAGCAGTAGGTACTGTATTGACCATTCATGAGCCTAGAAACTCACCAGAACAGACCAGTGATGCTGAGAAACCAGGGGCAAAGAGCTTCGAAGCCAAATCCAGGCCCCGGACCACCTTGACGGCCATCGCGAAGAACAGACAAGTATCCAAGCGTCTCCAAGACATGCTATTCACATCCTTATATGAGATTCCATGCCAAAGACACTCTCGAGACAGCTTCTTTGTTCCGTACCACAGACTCTTCGAGGTGTAGCTCTCCCAGAGAGAGAGTCGACACAGCCCTCGAGAGTCCTCCAGATGTCGGAGACCTTCTCAACAAGGGAGAATGATGTGAAGAAGTACCCCAACTAAGCAGTAGACCCGGTTGGCACGGCTCAGGGTCATCTAATGACACCGACTGTGACACGTTGGCTCAAGCAGATCGTGGGTAGGAGGTGGTTCTTTCACAGACTACAGATAAACACTAGCTACGAACAAGGGGATCTCTGGGAAAGCCGTACGTACAGGGAGTCATTTCATTGTTGTTGGCACAGACACTTCCTTTCCTCACAAAGACGGAGTGTGTCAGGCACACGAGCCAAGAGCACACCTATCAACACGATGTTGGCCTTACCCGAGGAACACCACGAAGCATCACATCACCCAGACTCGTGAGACTGTGTGCCAGCTTGTCAGGTCGACCAAGATCGAGACTGATGTAGGCAATGCCTCGCCAGAAGAAAATCAACTTCACATTATCTCTGGTTCATTGTAATCAAAGACTCAAAGGCTTACGGTAGGAAGACAGGTATACTTGAATACATACTAACAAATATCGCCCATCAGAAACGACACTACGAGCCGATCCGAGACCGCATTCCCAAGACAAATCAAAACAATAAGAGCAAGCCATGATGCAGGTTAAAACTCCTGCAAGCAATATCCCCAGCTTCATCACATCCTCGACTGCACCGTCCCTTGCATTCGTCTCACCGCCATCTCGCCCTTTCACCACCCTCAAGCAAAGAAACTTACACCCCACGGGACCGTCCGGGGCGAAAGAGCAGCTGGTCAAAGATCCCAGTCCTCGAACCATGATATCGAAGAAGATCTATTCCTGAAACGAAGATCGACTTGCGGAAATGGACAGAAAGAGAAAAAAGGACTCGTTTGTGAAAATCCCGCTCGACGTCGTATCCCAGCCCGCATGTACTGTACTGTACCAAATCAGGTTGACTGCTCGAGCTCACAATATCTACGACCTATCACGTACAACCCCTCTACGGTTGATAAGCGCGGTTGACGACGAGTGGTCCAAGAGACATGGCGGCGTCGTGGATAGACTAAGCCCGGCTTACATCAGGCTCTCTCTCCAGTCGGCGAATCTGAAACCAGGGTCCTGCACACCATCAAGATTTCAAATTTGAAAGAGAAATCTGACCTTGGAAGAAACAAAGGTGACAAGCCGGGCGCGGGAGTCTTGTCGGAGAACCAAGCCACATGGACGAGCACATGCACATGGCTAGGTCTGCAAGGGAGCGGGGCCTGCATGAACGTTTGCTCGACGAGGACAAGGCCCGAGTCCGTCATGACAGACCTTTGCCCGAGGTGAGCCGCGATCGACGGGAAGGGTGGCAGCCAGCAAGATGGGCTCAGAGATGGTGGGATGCCTAGCCGTCCCCAGAGCAAGCAACGCACGAGCTGAGATGGAGGTGAGGGGAACGGCCGGATGATACAGCATGGCACGCATAGGCACGAGATCATGAAGAGCCTTGTTAGCCCCAGCTGTCGTCGGCCAAGCTGTGACATTGATTGGCCGAGTGTGTGGGATGCATCCAAGGCAGAACGGGAGGACTCTTGCTCATTCCTTGATAGGATGACTTGACTTGATATAGCAAAGTACAGTACAATCCAGTACCTTTGAGTAATGGGAGTGGCACCGCTGCAGAATCAATTGACTATCAGGGTGTCACGACGGGGCGGCAAAGAGCAGATAGCCCAGCAGGCAATATCATCAGGTGCACAAACTGCCTCACACCACAACGGCCAAACCGGAGTTGTGAGAAAACAAGACAAGAAAGGGCCGTCGGAGCAACAGCAATACGATACGACTTTCTACTGCTGTCATTCCCGCCTCTCCCGGACACGGACGGTCACATTCACAAACCACAACCACAAGAAAGACAAGCCGGTGTTCGGGATCGCGCCAATGCTGTGATGTGGAATGATGAGGGCAAGGAGACAACCTTGACTCCGACGGCAAATCAGGTGATTGGAAACGGTGGGCGGCGAGCGAGAGTTACCGTTGCGACTGGAAAAGCTTGTCAACAGCACATGACCCCCCAGTCCGTGGCTGGAACGGTTCCGTCGGTTGGAGACTGACTGATCGGCCTCGGAGAGTTGATACAGTACGGCCCACCCCCCGTCTTGTCTCTTCATCAATGCCCGCGTCTCGGAAGCTGAGCAAGACATGGGATCACGGGTCGAATCACGACGGCCCAGAGCCAGATTGCGAGAGTAAACATCCATACCCGCATAAGCATGATAGCCAAGTAAGACGACGATCGGACAAGCGGGTTGGTACTGTAATGTACTTCTGGGAAAAGCTGCACGGTCGCATGAAGTGTTAATAAGATCAACTTGTGGAGCCAACCAAGTTTCTTCTTGATAGAGTCAGAGGGCTGATGGCTCAAGCAGTTCTCGGAGGATGCACACGTGTTGCTGTTGCTGGGAGCAATTCTCTTCAGACGAGATTGTCATCCGAAATTCACATCCATGCCTGAACGCAGGGCGGCCTGACGAGGACAACGATGACGGTGCCTCGGCGTCTATATGGTGGTTGGGATAATGCCATATCCCTCCAGCATCATCGAGATGCAGTACGGCTTCAGTGCATCGCATTGAAACTGTTCGCTAGGCTCGCCGCAAACAAACAAGGCCCAGCCGCGCGAGTGGCTGATGAGTGGCCAACGGGGTGAAACGAACAAACCCACAGAGCCCCGAGAGGCAAAAGGGAGTTTGTGTGTTTGGTTGGATCGTGAAATGAGAAGCGCAGGGCCCAATTTCCAGACGAGACGGGGTTAGGTGCCATCGGTCGACGACGGATCAGCTCTTCTCCAGGGATACCAGCCGTACAATCTCAGCAAGCGAGTGAGAGTGTCGGTGTGCCTCGGGCAAAGTACCGAAATCAATGCCTTTTGCTAAGGTTTCCAAGGGTTGCGATACAACACTGCTCAGAGGAGAAAACCGTTCTTGTTCAAGCAAGAGAAGCGCCCGGCTTCGAGACGTTTCCCCCCCTCAACAACGGCATGGCTTCCAAGAGGCTACCGACAAGGATCTAGGCTGGGTCCCACAAGCCGGAGTCAAGCCAAGGCGTGGTGGTTGAGCTGACGGGCATGTGGATCTCGATTGATTGCCCACGGGCGGCGGACCGTGTGTGGTGATCGCCGCCGTGCACTGTTCCGTTCCGTGCTCTTGTGCTTTTTTTATTAGTGCCCATCAAGATATCAGGCGCTGGTCCTTCGTGAAAGGAGGTGGCGGTAGGTCAGAAACCAAGGCAACGAGTCCATGCGAGGGCAGAAGGCCAAGCAGGCAAACCAAGGCGCCTCGGAGGCGAGATGGAAGGAAAAGAAGGGTCCAGAAAGGCAACCGCAGGCGATAGCTTCCCCAGAATGACTTCTGTATCCGATCCGATGCATGGCATTCCGGCGGTTAACATCCCGCAGAGCCACCCACGAAATAATATGCCGTGGCAGAATCCAGAGCATTGGTCGCACAAAGGCCGTGCCGTCTCCCGTTGCAGGTCATCAACTCACTTCATTTTGTTATGTCTCGGCGTTGATCCGCCGACGGGAGATGCTGCGTGTCTAGGGTGTCTCACCAGAAGGCCCCGATATTGGTAGCCCTGTGTGTTCGAGTCAAGGGAATGAGGAGTCAACATGAAGATCGAGTCCTGTCCACTGCTAGCAGCGGCTTCAGAGTTGCAGCAAAAAGGGTCCCGAACTACTGCCAGGTGGATTGGTGTTCGCGGCTTTGGCTGGCCTCCTATGCCCAACTTGTACAAGCTATGCTCGACTTGGCCAAGACGGCGGCCGGGCCTTGAGTCACCTGGACCCCAAGTTGAGGGAGAGGCGCGATCGTGTGAGCCACGGCTGGGGTTGCCTATAGCCTGGATCGAACTCGACTGTTTGAGCCCTCTCGAGTGGCTGATGCAGGTGCTGGAACAGAGACAGATGCTGGCTGTGGCATCGCGGGATTGTGGCATTGTGATGTGATTTGTGAATGGGTGGATAACCCGGATGCAAGCTTTGACTTTGGATTGGGGCAAGAGGCACTTTGCGTGTGCTACCACCCTTGCACTGTGCTGCGCTGTGCTGTACCCCGTAGGACAATAAGTGGGAGGTGATGGAAGATAGATGCAGGTTTCGAGGTCGATACAATGCATACAAGGCTGCATGTGGGTTGTTTTGCGAGCGCGTGGCCGTTCTCCATCGTGATGCTCGTGTGCTCCTGCCTCGGGCTGCAGCTTCCTGCATTTGCATGAGCTCGACCAGCGAATGAAGTTTGTGATACAGGGTATGTAGGTACTCGACCTCGAAGCAAGGTACTATCTTGGGCATCCAAGAGCCAACACCAGAGAAAGATCATCCATAAAATTCAAGGAAGTACCTCTGATGCAGTGCAGGGTACCTCCCGTCCTGTCGAAGGGAGCAGCGCTCCGTATTGATTGATTCGCCCGAGCTGCTCGAGTTAGGGCGCAATGCGGGCCCCCGTTTATTACGACGTCGTCGCTAGCGCCGCCATAAGGCCATG
Source organism: Fusarium vanettenii 77-13-4 (assembly GCF_000151355.1). Lineage (NCBI taxonomy): Eukaryota > Fungi > Ascomycota > Sordariomycetes > Hypocreales > Nectriaceae > Fusarium > Fusarium vanettenii. Next base: position 3,236,631 of record NW_003315881.1, read on the forward strand.
TTTGGGCCCGGAGGACCAACTCTTGCTTGGACGTCGTTCCATGGCCACAGAATTCTAGAGAATTTCGTGGGCCAGAGAGAGATGAGCTGGGACCTGGCAGCACAGCACAAGCACACGCACAAACAGACAACAAATCACACAGCATATCCGACAGTAGTTTGGTTCAGGTGCGGGATCCCGCGGCCCAGACATGATGGAGGGTTGAAGCTGAAGGCTACTGGACGCAAGAGGCTGCCAGAGGATGACGCTTCTGGAGACGGCGAAGCGTGACCTGATATGACATGACCTGACCTGACACTTGCGTGCATCGCCGTGTCTTCCCAGAGGCCGAGATGGGGACAGGGGACCAACAACCAGAGGCACAAGAGCCAGATGCGTCAGCGTCAGAAAAAGAGGGTGAAACGCCTTTGTCGTTGTGCAGCAAATTTTCAAGCCACCGAGCATCACAGGATCCGGTGCAGCAGCTCAGGCGTCTAGGCGAGACACGAGAGCCTCATGGCGACCGTGGGCGGCGCCGGGGGCTTGCCTGGCCTGGATGGATGGCGCAACGAAGAGAGACAGCCAAGATGCCAAGGCGGCCAAGGAACCATGCCAAGCAGGCAAGACGCCAGCCAACGTCGTAGAAAGAGTGCTGGTGACTGTCCAGACAGAAGTGTCGGTCGAAACGTGTTCCCCTGGAACAATATTTGATTTCGGTTTTCATTCTAATGGCGATCCACCAGAACCACAGCGAGGTGGTTGTGGTTGTTGAGGGCGGTCCTGGCACGGATCGCTCGTCGGCACTGGGCTCAAGCGAGGATCCAGGGACAGGGACCAGGTGGATTGTTCACTGAAAGTCAGTGGCTCCCCATGGCCCACGATTGCATGCTGAGTGCAAGGGTTTCGACAAGGTTCGGACACAGGGAGATGGGAGATATTGGAGGTAGATCCACCGGTGATTGGGCTTCATCAGAGACCTGGGAGCTGGGCAGATTGTTATTAGGTACGTACGATGTCTGATTCATCTCGCGGAGAGACACGGTCAGTCAAGAATGAGAGACAGCCGACTAGACGACGAGACACGGAGCCAGAAAAGCAAGACTTGTGGGCTGGAGACGAGAGGGAGACTGGGAGAGCACATGGTTCTGATACATTTGTTGCCGCCGTTTTGGTGGATTGTGCCAGCAAGGAGGTCAAGTGCCAGACAAGATTGCTCGGCAATGTGGGGATGTAGGTACCGCAGCCCATTGGGGCCGAGAGGTGGGTTGAAGATCGATATTGAAATGTCGTCTCAAGACCCTGTTCCCGACAACAAGGGAATTTCATTCAAACCAGTGGGCGAGCAGCGAGATTTCCCTTTCTTATTCGAGGGACCCGCCCCGGTTGAGTCAGAGCGAGAGATGGGGTGAGCATGTCGGTCAGTAGGGTCAAAGATGGAGATTGATCAATGCTGATTGTCGGGACACGGCCGAGTTCCAGGGAATAACATCGGCGACGACACTGAAGCCGGCCGGGCTTCAGGGAGGGCTCCAGCCCGGGTCTGATCGTCCAGGTGGTAGCACTCCGTACGTAGTAGCGTCAATAGCGTTGAGGCCTGCACGTAGTAGTTATCAGCCCAGCCTGCCAGCGGGCGTGGTTCCGCGCCGTGCAGCGAGATGCTGTAGGTACGGAGTATGATGGATATTGACGGTGAGAAAAGGCGGGCAGGGCAAAGTAAAGCTTCTTGTTCCTTGGTGAAGGGAAGGGAAGGGGCCGGCAGGCTGTCCGGGAGCATCCGTCGATACGAAAGGAAAGGGGCCTTGCTTGAAGTTGACATTGACATGCAACTTTCTGGGGGTCCAGGCCGAAGCACGTTCCAAAGCTTCCATGATCCCGAGGTGAATTCCAAAAAGAATCTTTCCAACATGGATGCGAGATGATGGTGAGTGACGAAAAAAGGACGGTGAATATCGGGGTACCTTCCGTCCAGGCTTGCCTTCCGCATCTTCACAGTAACCATCTCTACGACCTTGTCTGTGAATGGGAAGGTACGTGTCGAGTTGAGTCGATACGATACGTGAGCCCCGCCATGAAGCACAGGCAAGTGCAGGCAAGTGCAGTTGGGTTGCTACTGCAATTTTGTCCGCGGCTAGCGCTGGAGCCCTTTGCAAGGTGTGCTCCACCGAAGGCCGGCAGGTCGACGGGGCACCGGGGCCATGGGGCGTCTGCAATTTCAGGCCCACTCGTTTAATGCAGCACGGGCCAGCGCCTCACCCAGCAACAACAGGGAAGAATTATTGGAAAGACAATGGACGGGGGGATTTGGTTCGGTGGAATGATGATGAGAGTCGTCTAGTTGAAGTAAGAACAGAGTGTTGCTAGGGAACAGGATGGTTTTTAGTGTGGAAGACGAAAATTCTACGCCGCTGCTATATAAAACTGATCAGCATCAGGGCGGGTGCTGTGCCCTGTAATTGCCGGCGGATTGACGTGATAATGGCCAGTTACCTGATGCACGTCCGTGGGCAAAGCGTACCAAGCTATCTGCTGTAGCGCCTGGTGATACAGGGGACTTCAGGGGACCTCAGGGGACGAGCTCAGGGACAGGCCGTGGGGATTAGGGGACCAGGACGGTATCTGGGATCACTGATAGAGGATGGATGTTGTGAAGGGATGGAGAGCATCACGGCATCGGTCAGGATTCAAGATGACAGGACCAGGGAAGAGAAAGAGGGCGAACTGTCCACAGGGAGAACGAGAACGAGAAAAAAAAAAAAGCTGTTCTCACACTGGGCGCCAAGTGATTCATCTCCATCACTGACAGAGCAGAGCTTGCCTCCCCCTGTACCCCCCCAAATTTGACTGCTGTCACAGGCACAGGCAGACACTGTCAGGACGCTCATTCGCTCCACCGCCCATCACTGATGATTCCCACTCCCCTCCCAAGGCTAATTTTCACACCGCACACACCCTGCCTTCCCTTACCCTTGCCGACGGGACCCACATCCACTTTCACTCCCTCCTCCTCTCTCAACTCACCCTTTCTGCGTTGCGTTGCGTTGTGTTGCGCTGGAGCTTGCTTTGCTTTGCCTTGCCTTGCCTTGCGCTTCTACCCTCACCTCACCTCACCTTAACCTGGCACTGGCTGGCAAACCGCCTTCGCACTCTGCAAATAAGTACCCCCAAGCGCCCCCTCTCCTTCTCGTCTTTCCTCCCTCCTTCTTCTTTCCCTCTCCCTCTCTACCGCTCTTCAGCTCCATCTGAACTCCAACGCCTTTTTTCTGGATCATCTTCCTTTTTTTCCTTTTTATACCAACGTCTTTGTTTGTTGTGATACCCAATCTCCTTTGATACCCCCCGAAATCTTTCAGAATGGCCGAGGAACAGAAGAACGTCGTCGTCCCCGAGGAGACCAAGCCTGAGGCCACCGGTATCTCGGCTCCCACCGTCGAGACTCCCGCCGAGACCAAGCCCGCCGAAGAGACACCCGCTGTCGCTGCCGAGTCTGCTCCCGCTGCTGAGGACAAGCCTGCTGAGGAGGCCAAGCCCGCTGAGGCTGAAGAGGCCCCCAAGGCCGAGGAGAAGAAGGAGGAGGTCAAGCCCATCGAGGAGGGTCACCTGAACCACAAGGCTCAGGGCCTGAGCTTCCCCAAGTGAGTCGACTCGAGTCGCCGCGGCGCGTCGCAGCCCTACATATCTGTGCTATCATGGCGTACGATAGCTGGCGCTGCGTGCTGCGTGCACACCCGTTTAATCGCACCGTGTTTTCTAACCGCACACCTCAGGAACCTTATTGCCAGCAAGGAGTTCTTCTGGTTCGGCTCCGACGCCGTTGAGCCCAAGTCTCTCGCCCACTACCTCAAGGCCGAGAAGTCTGCCGATACTGCCCACTCCAACATCGCCTGGGCTTCCGAGACTGGCAAGGGTCTTCTCTTTGTCGGCGACAAGACCACCCCCTCTAGCGTCATCAGCCTGGTAAGTTGGGATCCACTCCCACGCAACCCCAATGCACGAACTGCCGGCATGTCACAGTGAGCTAACCACCAAAACCCCGCAGGCCGATGCTACTGAGCCCGAGACCGATGGCTCTCACAAGTTCCACCTCACCTCCAAGGGCAACAAGCACACCTTCAAGGCTGCTAACGCCGCTGAGCGTGACAACTGGGTTTCCCAGCTGAAGCTCAAGATCGCCGAGGCCAAGGAGCTCGTCGACACTGTCACCGAGTCGGAGACCTACAAGGCCACCGTCGAGAGCTTCAAGCCCGTTGTTCCTAAGAAGGAGGAGAAGGCTGCTGAGGCCCCCAAGGAGGAGACCGCCCCTGTCGTTGAGGAGCCCGTCGCCGAGGCTGCCCCCGCTGTTGAGGAGGCTCCCAAGGAGGAGGAAGCCAAGGACGAGCGCAAGAAGGAGGAGGTCAAGTCTGAGGAGCCCAAGCGACGATCCGCTAGCCGCAAGCGCACTTCTTTCTTCGGCTTCGGAAAGAAGGAGGAGTCCAAGAAGGAAGAGGTCAAGAAGGAGGCTGAGACCAAGCCCGTCGAGGAGACCGCCGTTACCGCCGAGACCCCTGCTGAGGAGGCTCCCAAGACTGAGGAGGTTCCCAAGATCGAGGAGCCCGCCAAGCCTGCTGAGACCGTTGAGGAGCCTGCCAAGGCTGTCGAGGAGACTCCCGCTGAGGCTGCTCCTGCTGCTGAGGAGAAGCCTGCCGAGAGCCCCAAGGAGAAGCCCACTGCCTCTAAGCGCAACAGCTTCTTCGGCAACGTCTTCTCTAAGAAGGAGAAGAAGACTCCCGAGCTGAAGCCCACTGAGCCCGCTGAGGCCCCCAAGGAGGGCGAGGCTGCTGAGACTGCCCCAGTCATCCCTCCCGTCGAGGCCACCACTCCCCTCGCCGTTGACGTCTCCAGCCCTGCCACTGTCCCCACTGAGACCACCGAGGCTGCTGCCGCTACCTCTCCCGCCCCTGAGGCTAAGAAGGAGATCAAGGAGAAGCGCAAGTCTTCTCTCCCCTTCGCTTTCGGCAAGCGTGACAAGTCTCCCGCTCCCGCCGAGGGCGAGAAGGTCAAGGAGAGCCCCTTCTCCAAGCTCCGCAACACCATCCGCGGCAAGTCCCCCAAGCCTGCTGAGAAGCACGCCGAGGAGCCCAAGGAGGAGACCCTCAAGGAGGAGCCTGCTAAGGAAGAGGAGGCCAAGACTGAGGCCCCCAAGGAGGAGGAGGCTGCCAAGCCTGCCGAGCCCGAGGCCGAGAACAAGCCTGAGAACGCTACCACTCCCGCTCCTGTCGTCACCGCCGCTGCCTAGAGGGTGGCCCGCCGTTGATCGTTGCGAGTTACGACTAAATCACCATGAACAAAAACTTTACCACAACACACATGCATTGAAAGGGTTGGGAATGGAAGGAAGGATCTGCATTTCTTCACAAGATACCGAGATACCCTGTCAAGACTGCTTCACTGATACCAATTTCCATATTTGCTGAATATGAGAGGAGGAAAGGAGAAAAAAAGGGTCTGGAAACAGACCACGAAACCACAAAAAAAAGTTGTCCCGGCTGCCGGCCTGGAGGAGGCGGCATGCTCGCGTCGTTGCTTATTGTCTTTTCTTGTCTGATACCCGGAATGGAGATAACTAATACTAATAATACAACTGCTGCGTGTTGAACATGTTGGTTTGGTTTACTATGCTCTTGTGAATGTTTACTCTTAAAACATTGGTTAATGTCGACCTTGGTTGGTACTGTTGACATGAATGTCACGTGCGCCCCCTGAATGCCTCCCAAACCATAGCCTCAGGACGTTGCATCCGCCTCACCTGCACATCACAGCCAAGTCGCGCATGACCAGCCGAATGGTCTGTCTGGTTAATATCACAATGGTAACGCAAGAGTTATTCATTCATGCATGCGTGCGTGCATCGATTGATCAGTTCAAAGCAAGTCTAGGTTCTGGATATCAAAGGCGCCAAAGGATCTTATCTAGCTAGATACATGCACATCGTCGTCGTAAATCCATCCCCGTAGAACCAACCGTACGTAAAACGTATAGTGTGTGACCAGAAATGACTCCCTTCAAGTCAAAATAGGCCAAAGTCAAGAGCAGCAGCATCCTTCACCTAGCACCCAGCAACAACGCCACGTTGTATCGTGTATGCCCTACCAAATGTTGCTTTTTCAGTGCCCATCTGTTCTGCCCAGACCAGACAGCCAAACAAGTCTCGTATATGTAAATAAAGATCACAAGCTCCCACTGCTTTCGTGTACTGCAGTTTGACCCCCCAAGGTTTCCTTTCCCATGCTTCTTCCAAAACGCCTGAATGCCTTCACAAGTCCAAATGCTGAGGGGAATAACCCAGTCATAATGATGAGGTGAACAAAGAATTATGTCGAGAAAAACAGGTCGTACATATCTCTAGGCAATTGATGCCAAAGGGCAAATTATATCCGGGAGCCCATGATATTCCAATGGGCCAAAGGGACAAGAGCGAAGAAAATATCTGCCTCATTAGGCCAAGGGTATCAAAGGATGATGCGAGCTAACATGACGCAACAGGACAGCTCCCGACGTCTCAAGCAGACACCGAAAGGTTTTTATACTTGCCAACCAGTTCTTCGATCTTGGGCAGTAGCTCAGGGATGCGGAACGGTTTGGAGATGACATCGTCCTACAGACAAATGATTAGCAAGATTCAACATGAGTATATCACTATGAGCACTTACAATCCCTGCGGCTTTTGCACTCTCGATCTGTTCCGGTCGTGCGTAAGCCGTGACAGCAATGATAGGAATGTGCTGGACAATGGTCCCCTCCCGTTCGAGCTCTCGGATTTTCCGAGCACACGTCATGCCGTCCATGACGGGCATTTCAAGATCCATGAGGATGACTGAGATATCGACACCCTCAGCCTCCTTGCCGGCCCAGAATCTTGATCGTTGCAGTGTCTGGAGCGCCTCTTTGCCGTGATTCGCGACAAACGTGTTGTTGCCGCAGTTGCGTAGCTGTCGCTGGAGAACCTTCTGGTTGACAATATTGTCCTCAACGATCAACACGTCAAACAGTTGGTTCGAGTCTTCGGGTCCTGGCCGTGAAACCTGGCGAGTAAGCTCAGGCTTGGACGGAGGGGTTAGAGACTGCGCCTTTCGCATAATCCTGAAAGGTGTGACCTGCTCGTAATCCGAGGAAGGGTTGAGAGAGCGCCGAGTTTTGATGTAGAAGCTGAACTTGCTGCCGATGCCTCGCTGGGATGTGACGCCAATCTGCCCTCCTTGCATCTCTGTCAAAATCCGCGAGATGAAGAGCCCAAGCCCTGATCCACCGTATTGCACGTGTGTTCGTGGAGTAGCCTGCTGGAACCGCTGGAACAGCAACCTCATTTCCTCCTCAAGCAAACCAGGACCCGTGTCTTCCACTGTGCAGTGGATGTTGATTTCCTCACCAACACCCCATTCATCCGCGTTGTTGATGTCCATGAGAGCCGTGCGCTGATGATCGATCCTGTCGAAATAGACCACACCCCTGCGAGTCAACTCAGACACATGCTTGGATGCGCTGAGGCTGACCGTAATAGTCCGCTTCTCCCGGCCTTGGGTGAACTTGATGGCGTTTGTCATCAAGTTGATCAACACCTGTCGAAGTCTGGAAGGATCAAGTTTCACCCACTTGATGCTGTAATCGTCAAAGCTCTTGTCCACGTTAAAGGCGAATTCGATGTCATGGGCTATCAACTCCGACTCAAACATCTTCAGCGCCCTTTGTACCACCCTCACAGGTTGCTCGTCCACAGGGGTCACTGCCAGGAGGTTTGAGTCTAGCTTTGATAGTGTCAGAATATCGTCGACAATGCGTTTCTGATGGCTTGCGCAAAGATTGATTGTGTTGGCAGCGTCGAGACAATTCTCCAACAGTGTTTCCACCTCGACTCTGACGTCGTGAGCGTCAAAAGTACTGATGTTGTTGGCAATTTGGTCGGCACATTGCAGAATTGCTGAAAGGGGGTTCCGCATCTCATGGCTCGTGATATCAATGAAGTTCTCCTGTTGCCGTTTCAACTCAACGGCTTCCTCCCGGCGCTCGCTTTGAACCTTTTCGGCCCATTTCTGGGAAGAAATGTCGGTGATGCAGCCAAAAATCAGCTTGAGATTGCCGTCTTGGTTCTTCTCCGGGTATGCGCTCATAAGCACCCACGTATCGATTGTGTTTCCGCCGCTCTGCTGACTGCACTTGAACCGGAATTCGACCGAGATGGTGACCTTGTCTGTGATTAGCCTGGTCCACGCCTGCTCCAGGGCAGCTCTGTCCTCGTTCCGAACGCTATCCATCCACGTATCCACCGAGTCTTCAGATCGAGAGTGCCTCGAAATCTGCCACCACATGTCGTTGCAGTAGTTGATTTTTCCAGCGAAATTAGCAATGAACATGCCAACTGGCGCAAACTCGGCCATTCTAGTAAACCTGTACTCGCTCTCCACGGCCTCCTGCGTGCGGAGGTAAAGCTGCATCGAGAGCTCTTGGCGATCCAAAGCGGCGAGCCGAGCAGCTCTTTGCCCTCGCTTGATCTCCTCCTCAAACAGGACGACTGAAGCCATCGATGTAGCAAGCTGCCGGTTGAGCAGATGGACAAACAGTTTGTAGTCGTCATCGTAAGGCCGTCGAGAGTTGGTGCCCATGACAATGAAACCGATCACAGATTCGCCCGCTGTAGTTGGAATAACGGGAAAGATAACAATGGTCTTTGAAGGATCACCGAACCCTCTCCAGTGGATGCCCTCAATGAGACTCGCTGGGAGGGTGCCGTTTTCTTCAGAGAGCACAACTGGGATGCCATTCGCAGCCATCGACTGGCGCATGTAGGGGGCAAAGCCGTCATCAGATGACCGTAAGTCGAGGTGTGAAGCCGCTGCTGGATGGTTCTCGGGGACACCAAGAGCGCCCTCAAGGACCATTTGGGGTGAATGGATCAAACTGCCAGAATGTAAAGATGAGACTTCGCTCTCATTGTCCTCTCTCGCAGAGTAAATCAATGCAAATGGGACATCAAATTCGTTATACTCGAGGCCCTTCTGCACCTGTGGCCAGAAACCCTGAACAGTCGTCGCCGCGGCCGTCCTCTCCCCGATTTCACGAAGTGTGAGCATCCTCCTCTCGTTGACTCGACGACGAGTGTTTTCGAATGCGGGATTGTACAATCCCACAACCTCGCCGTCGCCACCCACGAGAGGGACGATAGACCAGGAAAAGAAGGTTTCTTCCAAAAACCCGTGCCGGTTGATGAAAAGCCGATTCTCGTGCTTCATTGTGGCTTGGCCGGATTCCAGCGCGCTCTTGAAGACCGGTTTGATCTCATCCCAAATCTCGGGCCAAGCCTCCATGTAGCATGAACCCATAAGTTTTGGGTGTTTTCGGCCTGCAATGTCGAGATATGCTTCATTGTAGATGATAACGAACTGGGGTCCCCAGTACATGGCAGCAGGATGTGGACTGCCCATAACCAGGTTGGACATGGTTCTCAGGTCTACAGGCCAATCTTCGATGGGTCCTAGGGGGGTCGATGCCCAATCGACTGATCGAGCAAATTTGATGTGTGGAGGAAGACTTTCCGAGGGTGGTATCCTTGTCCAGTCAAAGATCGACCTCGCCGGTTGCGACTGGAACACCTGGTTTGTAAACTCATCAGGATGTAATCTTCCTTCGTCTTCCTGCATATCAACTTCAGCGCCATCAGGGTTGTTGGTGCTGAAAGTGACCCCCTCAGGCTCGGCATCACCAAAATAGTCGGGGGCATCAACGATTTCAGCGTCAGGGGTAACTGGCATCTCTGGTGAGTGTGCAACGCTTCGACTCTCCGGGGCAGCAGCCTCGTCAATAAGAGGGAGTGCAGAGCTTGGTCGAGAGCTAGCAAAGCCTGCGCGGGCGCTGACGAAACGGAATCTTCGCCTCAGTGTCGAATAGGTCCATGTGATGCCAGCGTAGACATGCGTAGCGGAGTTCGCTTCAGATAGCGTTCGAGCTTTGGCGGAGGTCATGATCCATGATTTAAAGCGTCCAAAATCGGTCTCTGGGCTGGCATCTTCTTGATCTACCGTCAGGAACTGGAGAAGTTCGTGCGCAACTCGCAGGGAAGCATTATAGTAAAGAATATGTAGCCCGGCGCGGCTACCATTGGCCGCATTATCCAAGTCTATCAGGAAGCTCGGTCTCTCATCTTGCTCAAGAAACTCGATAACGCCAATACCCTGCAGCATTTGTAGCCCTGGTGGGAGGGTGCGACTGTCTGGGCTTCCAGAATGCGCAGGTGCGTCCATTGAAGAGCCCCAACTACCAGGTGTGCTCTCAGATCTGCCAGGGCTGATAGAACTCACACTTGCGCGAGGCAGCTTGAGCGTCGTAACGCCTCCAGCTGGGTCTTCTCGCATACGGGAGAGCATCGATACAGCTGGGTCACCGGCAGGAAAGACCGTGGGGCGGTTGACATGTCTTGAAGGTGTGTGCGAGAAGAAGAGGGGGGAGAGGGGCCCTTCCTTCTTTCCTCTTGCGGCGGAGGGATGAAGACCCAAAGCTTGACTGGGGATTTCGACCTTGCGAGGTGGCGACGCACCGGTGCGAGCTTTCTTCACAGGAGACGGTTGCATGACGGTTTCGCCTCTGGTCGGGGCAGAGGGACGCTTCGCCGGAACGGGAGGCTGCGTGAGCCCTCCGGTGGGCGCGCTGATGCCTCGCCGACTGGCGATCGTGAGTGCACTCGCCTGTTGGATAGCGCTGGCAGTCGAGGCCGTCAATGATGGTGTCGCGGAGTCGGACACGGGCACGTTGGAGGCCAGGGTTGGTATGCTAGGATCTCGCCTCCATGCTGGTGCTGGAACTCGGGGAGGGACGTGGGCAACTATGCCGGCTGTTGCAGCTCTGTTGTAAGCCTCCCCAACAGCGTTGGCGGCAGCTTCTAGAATAGCAATGTCCGTCCCAGTCCCAAGTTCAGTGGTGCTTGCGCTCGATGGTGTGCGGGCAAGTCCTGAGGTCGAAGCGGCGGCGCAAGGACGGCGATGGCGATGGTCGTCGTCTTCGGGATCGATCGAATCGGCAGCGGCGGTAGAGGCGACGGGACAATTCGTAGATGCGGAGGGAGATGAGGAAGAGTTGGAACTAGAGAGCTGCTGCATGAATGCACCTGGGGCGAGGACGGAGTCGAAGCCCCGGGGGAGGGACTGCGAGTCCTGGCACCTAGTGGCTTGGGGCCTTGCGCAGCGGCAAGCAGGAGATCGAGATGGGACGAGGGGCGTGTGCCCGTTGAGCGTATGTGCACGCAGTGGAGGTGTGCGTAGGGATCTCGTGTGTATATTTCGGAAACAGTGGTGGTGGTTGGTGGTGAAAGTTACCTGGCTGCGGGAGTGGGGATGGGGAGGATGCAGTCAATGCTGGATTTCTGCCAGGTACCTCTCTAGGCGGCGCAATTAGCCCGGGCAGGCAGGTATATGTCGAGAATTACGGCGTCCAAGAGGGGGGGGGAGGGGGGAAGAAATGGGATAGGGATCGAGATGGGATAAGGGATCAGACGGAACGGTTGCAGGGGATTTCCAGCTAAAGTGTTCGGTAGCGCTCGTCGAGACTGGGACCATGCAGCTTGACTCGGACGCAACGTGGGTTTGGTTTGGCTTGTGGGAAAGGGGAAGTCCCAAATAGCCAATACGAAACAAAAGAGCCTTCGAGTCAATCCAACTTTTTTACTCCAAGCTCCAACTGTTCTTGTCCGGGTGGCGGGATCGGGAATCGGGGTCGAAAGAGGACGGACGGGTCCTGACGTACGTGAAGAGCGGTCCAGTAGGGCCGGAAGAGCCGCACGGAGGGGGATTCTAGGTCATCAGGCAGTACCAGGTGAAAGCGAGTCTCGGTAACGCGACCTTTGCTGTTCAAAAGGTCGGGTCTAGGTCAGCGCAGTGATAATTGGGGGATCCAGGGCCAGGGTCCGACTGGAGCCATCGATCAAGGGGCGAACAAGAGATGGATGGGAGTCTGATGGAATGTCGTCTCTCTCTAGAGGACGGACGTTGCAGCACAGCAGAAGGCTCCCAAAAGGATGGAGATGGTGGTTGGAACTGGAAGGGGGAGAAGCATGGAGGTCAAGTCAAGTCACGTCTGGGGAGATAAGTTGTGGTAGACAAGGTAAGGTAAGTACGGTGGAATCTCCGCATTCGCATCCAAGCTGAGCTTCCAGCTGGAAGGTGCGATGCAAATCCCAGTGCAGTGGGCGGTTCGGCATTGGGGGAAGGCACGAGGTTGCCTGCTCCTACAGGTCCAGCTGTAACTAACCACCCAAGGCACTTGCCCAATGCCCAATACGGAACACATCAGCAAAGCGCAGGGCTAGAAAAAGTAATCAAGGCTAAGAAAAGATGGAAGGGATCAACAATCGCTTCAGCTCTCCCCAACTTCTGCCTCTACCAAATCCCGACAGACAGCACCGAGCATCGCACCCTCGCCAGCATCCATCAGACAGAACCGGGGTTCGCTAGCCATGGAGATTGGGATGGGGAATTGGCTTGCGGCGCCTAGCGAGTGGATATACGACGCCTCCTCCTGCACCAAATAGCTCCTGCGCTTTGGAGGCCCGGCTTGGCACCTGGGACAAGGGCAATGACAAGGACCATGGCCACGCTGGGATTCCGCACTGGATATCGCAGGAGCCTCTTCAAAGGGCCCTCTCAGCAATTGCGAGGCCCCCAGAGTCATCCTCCTCCACCAGGCTTGACATTGCAGCGGCTCTTGTGCCAAGTCCATGCGCCTGAGACACTTTACTTGTCTGGCTTTACATTGGCGGACGCGCTTCTGACTTCGATTGAGCCATGCGGCAGATCCACTCTCCACACACGCGGCCGGCTTAGTACCTTGCGAGACGAATGAAACGAACGGACACAAGCCGGCAGAACCAGGCGACGAAGTGACATGACAGGTCATGATTTGGGTTGACTTCGCTTTTACCTCACGACCACCCACCTCCCCCTAGTCAGTCATCTATTTCCTCCCATCCACCGACGACGCAACCGACATATTACTGTACATGTCAGGTCATGCTTAGAGACAGCAAGAGGGAGACAGAGACAGGGTCGACATGCACGATGGAGGATATTGGCTGGTGCTACTCCGCAGCAGTCGTAAACGGCGGCGGAAGCATCGGTGCAACGTCTTGGCACCAGCACAATGAGTGCTGCGACAGGGCCTATATAGGGCCAGACCTTCGATAAGTAAGTCTCATGGTAACCACATCAGGTGCCGTTCGAATTAATTTATCAGCAACGTCCATATGGAACAGCTCATCACAATTTGTCGACATTTCCTCCAGCCTCTAGCTTCTGTCCTTTCTACACCAGAGGTCTTCGGGGCTGAACAGAGGCGCCTTCGCGAATTCCCCTTCTGAGCTTGGCTCGTTAATCAAGTGGAGAGTCATGAATGACAGTTACCGAAGCAAGCCTCATTCTGCACCTGTCTCTCCCTTCAGCCTCCTGGCATGCCTCGGTTGGTGTGAGGAGAGGAGGTGATAGGGCGCAGAGCATGGGAATGACATGCAAAACCCACAGGCCACGGGGCGAATGAGCGAGTGAGAGACTAAGGGAAGGGGGTGATGCACCGGGCAAAGAAAAAATAAGAAAAAAAGTTCCCGATCTCTTCGGAAAATGGGCAAATGGTGGTGGCAGCGTCCCGTGCGTCGAACGGATGCAGTGGAACTCACTCGCCCACATCAAGAAACGCCGATGACGATCATGGGGATCTAGAACGGTCTTTTCCTCGCACGCCTTGAGACTTGGTGCCCCGCCTAGTCCAGTGCCCCTGTCGGCCTTCTCACAAGCGTCTCCACAGGTCCCAGAGAACATGGTCTGGATGAGGTCCCTGGGTCTTGGCTGAAGGGTCGGCCTTGGCATTTGGCGCGAGAAAGCGCAAGCCGTATCAAATACGCGGCCCAGCCTAGAGGCAGTCTTCTGGGCCGTCAGCAACAGAGTTTGTCGGCCGAGTTGGCTTTCGAAACCAGCCCAATCAGCCGGCAGTTGGGTCCCGTCGAGTCTAGTTTGACGTGTCGGGATGCATAGAATCGTCTCCAAGGTTCGAAGCGGTGTGGAGATTGTTGAGATCGGGCGAGTGACATTTTCCTTCTGGGCGGTCTCGTCCCGCGCAGCCATCCCGTTAATCCCATGATGCTGGAAAATCGCTGCACGCAGGTGATGAGGTGACGCTGGTGGCTGTTTCGGTCTCTGGATAAGTTGTTGACGCCAGGGGGGGCGAGCTGCTTTTGTTGTCTCGCGGTGAGAGGAAAGGCTCCCGGTTGATATCAGCACCCAAACATGAGTATGTCTGGACACGCTGACCCAGGCCTGGTATGCTATTTTACCATGGGAATGAGCATTTCCCATGGACCCCCATGGTGTTCCCATACACCACACTTTACACTGGCTCTCAGGAGGCGTTGGTGAACCTCACACTGAGCTGGCGGAAAGATCTCTCCCGCCCACAGCCTTGCTGTCTCATTTGTGAGGTATTTCAACCACACACATGGACAAGTGCATTGCTATCTGTGCAGCGTGGTCGTATCGGATCTACCCCGGACAGATGTCGAGTTGCACAATGTTGATGTGTCACTTCACCAAGCCAACTCGCCAGGCATTGGAGGTCTGTGACCATAGGGTAGCTCGGTTGTGATGTGCCTGTGCTCCTCGGCCCGGATGATCATGGACAGTGTCAATGGGTACTATACCCGGTCTCTCTGACCATTGAGGCAACACACGGATCATCCGGCTCTCAATACCCGTTGGCGTATGGTCTATAATGGGAATGCCTTCATTTGAAATGGGGATTGACATTCACTTCCCGGCCTGCCAAGACGACCCCGCTACCTGTTCGTCATATTATTTTTATCACGACGCAACCCATGTGAGAAGAGTGTTTCGCTCAGAGGTAACGAGTCTAGTTGCTTTAACTCATCAATTATTCTAACTCGTCGTTTTAAGTCTTCACAGGGACTACATTGCCCTCAACACAGATCAACTAGCACCGAGTGAGATGCGATACCATGGCGTCTATCCCATACACAAGGGACATAACTAACATGATTCATATCGAGACTCGACTAACAAAACCAACACCAGCGGCTAAGGGCCATCCAGACTGGCTCGTTGGACAAGAAGACGACGGCGAGGGACGGCAATGGAGCGGGAACGCCAGCTTCCGCAGTACGGCACGGCAAGCAATCAAACACGATCTCTTACCAGGTCGGACCTGCAACCTCTTGGAGAGCAAAGGAACAAATCCCTGGCGCTGAGCAAGCCAGCGTTTCCCAAACGCACGGCATTCACATGGTGAAGCGGCAGCACGGGATGCCCATTGGCCGGACGAGGACGGCCCAACCACCGGGCAAGCCAATCGGGCGGCCCCATCAACGCCGGGTTCCCACCCGGGCGCTTAAACAGAGCAGATCATGGGCAGATTCGACCTCTGATTGGTAAACGCCGTTGATACTCCTCGTCGAGATGCAGTGATGGACAGATGGAAATGCCTCCAGACGCCGGCTCCTCCAGCGCTCACAGGTCAGTCGCATCCCGTCACAGTGGCCTCTCACAGCACCAAGAGCCTCTCACAGAGCATGGCACATGGGGCGCGGCGCATGGGTGGTTCCCTCTTTGCCGGCCACCTTGGACGGCCGGCCCTTAAACGCTTGCCAGCCCCCAACCTGCCACGCCTTCGGACCAGAGCTCTTTTTTCCTCCAACTCCTCAGCTTGACTTGACGTTGGTGACCAGGTTGCGGGCCAACGACTGTCCATCGACGAACCTGACCAACGGCCTAATTACAGACGGCGCGACGACCTCTGATGTGGAATCGACACTAGAATCAAGAGCAGCCAAGCACCCAGCAAGAGCCAGCAAAAGAAACATACCCTCGCCAACCCCACCTCGACAATATGAAGTTCCTCGCCCGTTCCTCGTCCAAGCAGCTCAAGGAGCCCAAGGGCGGCGAAGAGCCCACCAAAAGGACCTACCGCATCATTAACCGGAGATGGCCTTTTGTCTCGAGAAAGGCTACATGGTGGCTGATGCCCCTTGAGCTGGCTGGCGTCATTCCCATCCTTGCTCTCACGAGCATTGCGCAGCCCGATCTCTACCGCTCCGACATGTGGCGGATCGGCTGGGAGCACGACCCTCCGCTGAACTCGAACCCGGCCATGGTTCTGTACGCCTACGCCAACTATCAGCCGCTGCCCAAGATTGCCCTCATCTGGACTCGCACGTGAGTTGACTCCCAGATTCATCGCATGCGATAGCATTGACTGAGACGGAGCAGATTCACCGACTACAATGTGGCCATTGCCGTCATTTCACTATTCTTCCTGCTCAGCAAGCTTACCGCCTTTATCATGAAGGTCTGGTATCCGATCCTGGCCACCTTTATCAACGTCAGCATGGTTACCCTTTACACCGTGAGCGTCTACGGACAGATTGGACCCGATTATGCCGATCCGGAATATCCTGCTCCAGCCGCCTGGTACTGGCGCTATGGTTGTGGCCTTGCCAAGCCATACGGCAAGTACAAGAGCTGCAGGATCGCTCAGGGTCAGCTTGTGGTGACACTCTGGTTGCTGTAAGTCACCACTTCCCAGACACAGATTCTAGTTACTGACAAGTTAAATAGCGTTGTTTACATTGCTAACCTGGGCTTCTCCATTTATGCCATGATCCCCAACAAGATTAACGATATTTCCGAAGACGAGGACGATGACGATGAGTCTACGCCCACGGAGTCCAAGGAGGGACAAGGTGTCTGGGAGATGCACAACATGAAGACACCCACCAGCTCCCGGGCCGTGCCTTTTACGCCCAGGACGCAAGCCTTTCATACGTTGGATCGTCAACTGCCGCTGCGGTCCCAGCAGACCCGGTTTGCATAGTGGGCAAGCATCAACGCATGGCTAAGAGTTGAAAAGGACCTCGTTTCTGGGAGACGTAGGTTCATGACATGTACACACACGGAGGATGGGCGAAATTTTCCTTGGATATGGACAGCATTGGGTGTTTGGAGTTTTGGATGATATACCATGAAACACAAGGTTGGGCCAAATGAGCCACAGCCAGGTTCTGTCTTTAACATGTCACCGATATATATACATATATGTATATGGATGGATATATGAGAGTAATTACAAGTTACCAAAGCTCGATACTTGGCGCAAACTTGCCTATTTCGTCGGTTAACCTGCCGCTACCTGAATGGGCAGGTCGGGTGAGACCCGGTCACGGCGGATACTCCACTCGCCGAGTCTAAGAGATAGATAAAGGTGAAGGCGAGTATTGATGATGACTTCATTCCTGGGGACCTGAGCCGGTCGTACAGAGCTTGATACCTCATGTTGACTTGACAATGAGCATCTACAGAACAGTCCCTGCTGTGATACCGTGCCGGTAACGGCCTGAGCTTCCCCCGCCTTCGGGACGCCGTCTTCGGCCTCCGCAATGGATAGATCGGATCGCACTTGCCTTGCCGGTGCCGACCGGTAGCAGTTCCCGGCTCCGGCAGTCGTGCCCCACACAAGCTTGGGGATGATGCTTTCGACGTAAAAGACGTCACCCCGCAATCACAACCGTCATTCCCTTCCACCATCATCATTCGGGACAGGTCACGACGGGGGGCATCTCATCTTTTTTTGTTCCTGTGTCGTCAGTTTGTCGT
Organism: Fusarium vanettenii 77-13-4; assembly: GCF_000151355.1. NCBI lineage: Eukaryota > Fungi > Ascomycota > Sordariomycetes > Hypocreales > Nectriaceae > Fusarium > Fusarium vanettenii. The sequence continues at coordinate 3,254,276 of NW_003315881.1, forward strand.
CTGTCATCAATTGGTTCCCGTAGTGGCAAACTCTACTCCTTGTGCTTTAAGTACTTCCTTTGCTTGCCGCCCATCATGACTTTGCTTCAACGCTTGGTTGCTCCCTCTTCGCGAGGCGCGCTGCGACTATCTCCAGCAATTACTTTGATGATCACTCGGAGAGCTTCAAACATGGCGCCTCCCAAGGTATGATAAGCCCGCGGGTGACTTTCTATGGCCCGGCTAACAGTTGTTTAGCTCAAGGACCCGTCCCTTCTGAAGCAGGACGTTTGCTACGTCAACGGCGAATGGGTCAAGGCCAAGTCTGGCAAGACGTTCAAGGTGAACGGTAAACTTCAATAACCCGGTATTCATCTTATCAGTGATACCTGACCTGTCTAGATCCATCAAACGGCGAGCTTATCGGAACCTGTCCCGAGTTCAACTCAGAGGATACCCAGTCGGCCATCCGAGCAGCTGCCGATGCTTTCCCTTCTTTCCGTTCCAAGACGGGCCGTGAGCGGTCCAAGCTGTTGCGCGCATGGTATGAGCAGATGACTGCTAATGCTGAGGATATCGCCAAGCTCATTACCTGGGAGAACGGAAAGCCCATTGCTGATGCCAAGGGCGAGACCATTTATGCCGCCAACTTCCTCGAGTGGTTTAGTGAGGAGGCCCCACGAGTGTACGGTGACACTATTCCGAGCTCTGTCCCTGGAAACAGGGTATGGACCATCAAGGAACCCGTGGGAGTGTGCGGGTTGATTACACCGTAAGTGACCGCGTTTCTTCAGATACAGGGTGTTGACAAGACATTAGATGGAACTTCCCTGCGGCCATGATCACTCGAAAGATTGGACCTGCGCTGGCAGCGGGTTGCACAGTTGTCTGCAAGGCCCCCGCCGAGACGCCATTTACATCTCTGGCTCTGGCCGAACTGGCTCATAGGGCAGGCATCCCCAAGGGCGTCGTTAATGTGGTGACTTCTATGGAAAACACCCCTGAACTCGGCGAGCTTCTTACTTCTGATCCTACCATTAAGAAGATCTCCTTTACTGGATCTACTGGAGTTGGTAAGCTCCTTATGAAGCAGTCGTCTGGTACTCTCAAGAAGCTCTCGATGGAGCTCGGTGGTAACGCCCCGTTCATCGTCTTTGATGACGCCGATGTCGATGCTGCCGTTGATGGAGCTATTTCGTCCAAGTTCCGATCTTCAGGACAGACATGCGTGTGTGCCAACCGCATCTACGTCCAGCGTGGTATCTATGACGAATTTGTTAAGAAGTTTACCGAAAAGGTCAAGACATTTAGCGTGGGCAACGGTTTCGGGCAGGGTGTCACACATGGGCCTCTGATCCACGATCGTGCAGTACAAAAGGCCGAGGATCACGTCAAGGATGCTGAGAAGAAGGGCGGAAAGGTCACCATCGGAGGCCAGAGACTTAACGACCTCGGCTCCAACTTTTACGCACCTACCGTTATTCGAGATATGACATCTGATATGGACATGGCGTCACAGGAGACATTTGGACCTGTGGCTGGTCTCTTCCCCTTTGAGACGGAGGAGGAGGTGGTCAAGATGGCCAACAACACCGAAGTTGGCCTGGCTGGTTACTTCTTTTCCCGCGATCTCGAGCGGGTACACCGCATCGCAGAGGCCCTCGAGGTGGGTATGGTTGGTGTCAACACTGGTATCATCTCGGACCCTGCTGCACCCTTTGGTGGCGTTAAGGAGAGCGGCTTCGGCCGTGAGGGCTCGCTGTACGGTATTTCTGAATACCAGATCACCAAGATGATTACATTTGGAGGAATGGGTAAGACTCTTCAGTCATGAGATGGGAGGATCAAGATAGGATAACTTAGGAGAAGAATGGAGCTGTCACCAGCGAACGATAAGAATGGCTGACCTTTGCCTCTTTCATTACCTGTAAAAGCCTTTCGGCTTACCCTTGCCTCAATTGCTTCCCTGCTGGATGAACATTGACTCAAGACATTTAAAGCCAGGAGTGTGGTGACTCGGGTACCGAACCCGATAGGTGAGGTAAACACGACATCTGGAACTGTGGTATCTCGAGTGTTTTAGACACCTGAAGCCACATTCGTGTACACCTCCGCGCAGGTGAAGTTGTCTCGGTCATTGTCTTAGTTTCGAGAAAGGGGATACCTTGTAAGGCGGTGTTGCTAGATATGATGTATCTGATGGAGCGGAGTCGGTGCAAGAGTCCGACCCAGCTGTAGAGGTACGAGTGATGAGAAGCGAAACCCCAAGGCAGGGGGTAGAAGCTGATTGAACTGTTTACTCATAGGCGGTGTCTAACGGGGTCCTAATGATTATAGGTAAATGGTATTATCAACCCTTGCATGAGGCTAAAATGAAAGTGGTCATACCTAAAGTCCCTGTCCAGGTCTTGGGCTGATGTCAACTGACACCTCGTCTGCTCAACAGGAGCATGTGCGGAGAAGACGTTGACTGGGAACAAAAAGAAGATTCGCAAAGTGCTTGTGAAGCCAAAAAAGTTTGATCGTGGCAGGGTTCGAACCTACGACCTGTGGTGTTCTAGAGGATGTCCCTCTGTAAGACCAATGTGATACCACTACACCACACGACCAATTGATGATGACAGTCGTTCCAAACAGAACTGAAGTGTGACGCCTCCAGGATAGAAAGCAAGGGTTGATTCCTTGTTGTCTTCTTTATTAGAGAGGTAATTGGGGGATGCCGTGGCAAAGAGAGATTGAATTGAAGTTATAGGGTATAGTATTCGAAAACGTGAGCAAGAAATTGGCGCTCGTTCGATCATTCTGGTAGATTAGCTGCCCCTCCTCTGGTAGGTCATTAGCTGTAGACTCTGACAATGGATGAAGCTCAACAGCCATAATGCCCTCAACAACTCGAATACTTTATCATGGCCACATATTTATTTACTGTTATAATGCTCCTTCAAATCCTCAAGCTCTACTCCTCTATAGAGACCTCGTAGGCCCAACGAGCAGAGCCAAGAGTTATGCTGCACCAATAGAACCCCTCACAATTCAACCACCCTTATCTTATCAGCCCACGACGTGTGAAACCTGCAACTGATCTGACGTTGAAGCTCAGGAACTCGACCTCGACAGACCCTGGCTTTATCCATTCTACCATTTTACGCAACATACACGAGACAATGGCGCTATCGCGAGCTCATGGACCCGTGAGGAACTGCCTGCGCCAATTGGCATCCTCGGAGGGGTAAGTCTCGACCTTTGACTCGAAGCAAAACTTGCGACGACAATTGACTGACAATGGGTTAGATCCTCCCTCCAGACCCTCTCCCGCCGACCGATCACCTCGATAGCTGCCGCTCAGCCCCTCCCCCGCTATTTCTCCAGCTCGTCAGCTCTTCTAAAGAAGCGCAAGATCGCGGCCGCGAGCAACAGCCCCAACGCCAAGGCCGCGGCCGGGACTGTTAACAAGGCCGAGTACGACACGGAGGCGGGCAGCGGCGCTCAACCCAACCCGGAGGACCCTCTTGACTTTAGCTCCGTGGTGGCAGCGTACGCACCAATCGATGCTCACTTCAAGACGCAGCTGGCGGGCATGGTTCACGGAGGACGTTTCAACCCTACAAACCTAGGCTCCCTCCCTGTAGCCGTCAAGGACCCCGAGGCGGGAGACGGATCCTTCCCACTGCGGGAGCTCGCGCAGGTGGTTCCCCGTTCAGGCCGGACCATCTCGCTGCTGGTGCACGACAAGGCCTACATCAAGCCCATCATGTCGGCGGTGCAGTCGAGCCGCGAGTTCAACCAACAGCCGCAGCGGAGCGAGGACAACGAGCTCGAGCTGCTGCTCAAGGTGGAGCTGGAGCGCAAGGACGACGTGGTCCGACGCATCAAGGAGGCCGTGCAGCTGTGGAAGGACCGTATCCGCCAGGCGAGGTCCAAGCATGAAAAGGTGCTCAAGGACTGGAAGAAGACGGGAGCCGTGCTGCCCGACGTAGTCAAGAAGGCTGAGAAGGAGCTGCAAAAGGTTCAGGATAAGAAGATGAAGGATATTGACCAGGAGGAGGCCCAGACCATCCGCCAACTGTAGATTTCATGAGGGCCATATGTGTGTGTATCATCATAGATGCCTGTCATTCAGGCGTGCGAGTGTGTATGTGGGACATTGTACTAGTATTACATATCATGACAAAGTGTACACTGATCTTTTTTCATCATTGATCACTTCTAAGCTCGTGCTTGCTTCCCGTTGCCTCCCTTCTTGACCAACAGCGATGTCAACTTCTTCTCGAATGAGTTGACGTCGCTGGTCGTGTACGTTTCAGCCCGGAGATGCCACGAGCGAGACACGCCCACGGGGTCAGCCGCGAACTTGGGCGTCTCGTGCTGTCCGCTGACGGCCTTTTGTGTGATGACCTTGCGGACAGCCTCCTCGGCGTCCGAGATGGCGGGGCCCTTGGACTCTCCGCCCTCGGCCTGGATCTTGTCCTGGATGTGCTTTTCGGCAGCCTTCTTGGCTTCGGCGTCGGCAAAGAAGCGCAGTCCGTCGGCCTCGACCTCGGAGGCGTAGTGGCGGGCTTGGAAGGCTTGCGGGGCACCGACGTGATCAGCCGTGCCCAAGACACTGAGGTTCTGAAGGACGGTGGCCGAGTTTCCGGTCGCGGAGCCCGGGACGGCGGGCGCATAGTCGGCGATAGACTCGAGAGTCAGCGAAGGTGTGTACTCGGTTCGCATGCCAAATCGCATTGCGTTGTCAAAGTGTCGCTCGTCGGGGTCCAGGGTCGCGTACTGATCACCACGACCTCTCGTCTTGTCCTTGTCATCATCGTCTCGCTTTCGAACGTCCTTCTTGCCTCCCCGACCTCGACCTCGGGCACCTCCTCTACCTCTACCACGGAAACCGCCTCCGCGAACGGGCGAAGATGACCGAGGCGGGCCGCCAGCTGAGGATCCTCCTCTTCCAGCGAATCCTCCTCTTCCAGCGAATCCGCCTCGTCCACGGAGTGCACCACGTCCGCGGAATCCTCCTCTTCCTCGGAGAGGCAGGCTCTTCACGTTGAGAACCTTGGGAGGGCCGGCCGGGGCAGGTCGGTTCTGGTTGCCGGGCCCATTGGGAGGGTTGGCGGCCTGCAATTGTGTCGTTGAGAATTGGCGGATGCAGTTTCGGAGAGCGTCCGAGGCCTGCTCGAGCTCTGGCCTTGTCCGGCTACACACCGAACGCAAAGCGTGGCGATGCATTGTTGCTTGTGGTCGTCTGATGTGGTGAAGCTGGGCTGTGAGATGCTGCTTGAACATCCATATCCAATTTTCTGCCAAGGGTGGGGTGACTAAGCCATTGGATTTAATAGGCGCAGCCATTGACCAATCATTTGCACTCATCACACGCATACATAGATTCACTCAATAGAGATACTATCATCCAATCTCAATATTCTCATCTCAATAAACAGGCATGTAGGTAGTGAAAACAGTATTGTAGGTACATAGGACTGGCTGTCTACTCAATCCCATACCACTAAGCATATCGCAAGATCCATATTTCGATCATGCACCCCAAGTCCAAGTCCAATTCCAAGTCCCAGGCAATGGCTCCTTCTATGAGGTCCCGAACCCCTTCTCCTCCTCGTTCCACTCCGCTACCTATACATGACGCCTCCAGGCGTACCAAGATCAACCCATCCAAACTCCAGACGGCATGCTTGAGCGGCGCTGTGCGGAAAGGATCAGGTGCCGAGTTGACCATTTCTGGTCTGCGGGTTAGGACAGTTACGTCCGCCACTCGGAGAGAGCAGAGGTCGATATCGACCACGTCAACACGGCTGTCACACCGTGGGCACAATGGCCGCTTTCGTGCTGAATGTCCTTGCTCTCGGCACCCGAAACCACATCGTCGACGCTGTCTACACCCCAAAGTGCCCTGGGCGTTGCTCTGTTTGCGTTGTTGTTGTTGTTGTTTCTGTTTCAAATAAGGCGAAACTGGCTGTTCCGGGTTGCCCTCGGAGACCTGCCGCCGTTGTGTTTGTGAATGAATGTCCCCCAATAGAGGGCAGTTAATATTAAAACGACTCGGTGCTTCGTGTTCGTGGCTGCATATCGCCCCCCACTATACGCTCTGCGGCTGGACCAAGGCAGGCTATAAAAGGTCAGATGTGACATCTCGTGCAGCGGGCATATATTACTTACCGGACTGTTCAACATGTGCTGCCGCTTGTTCCGGCTCTTCTTGATATGACTCTTTAAAGCGCTCGAGTCAAGAGGCTTCAAGAGCTCAAAGCTGCAAAGGAGCTCCGCAGACACAGACATGACTGCGCCCCAATTGTCGAATTCGCCGCAGTACTGCACACAAGTTAGCCGATTATCCGTAGTCTCGCAGAGGCTGACGTACATTGGGGGCGCTAAAGACAGTAACCAAAACCCGGTCATTAAAGAATTCGTACCCGTCCTCGACCACCATGTGTGCGCGGCAGATAAGATCAAAGTCGTGATCCGCCAGAAACTCGGTGATGACGCGTTTTCCAAAACAGTAGCTGACGCCCCTCTCGTTGGCTTCCCAATCCTGCTCCATGTCTGCGGGGTCTGACCAAAGCAAATCGTTGAGCAGGCCGTAGTCGGGGACGTCTGTTGGTCGAGCAATGTTTCGAATATCGTCCATGTGGACCAGCGCCGGCGATAGGCCTCCGTGAACGCAAAAGATCTTGCCGGCAACGATGGCGGCGATGGGGAGTGTGTTGAAGCAGTCGATGAATGTCTTCCAGATCTTGACGTTGCAGCGCCTCTTGCACTCATCGTAAAATCCGTACACTCGTGTGACGTTAGCGCACTCGTGGTTTCCGCGGAGGAGGAAAAAGTTCTCGGGGAACTTGAGCTTATAGCATAGGAGTAGAAGGATCGTCTCCAGAGATTGCTTGCCTCGATCGACATAGTCGCCCAGGAATAGGTAGTTGGAGTTCGGGGGGAATCCGCACATCTCAAACATTCTGATAACGTCCGTGTACTGGCCATGAACATCTCCAACAACCTTGACGGGGGCATCCAATTCCAGGAGCGCAGGTTGCGACAGGAAGACTTCCCTGGCCCTCTGACAAATGGCGACAATTTCGGCATTCTTCAGGCAGACACTCTTGGTAACCTTTCCAGCGTAGCCTGCATCCAAGAGTCGCTTTATAAAATCATCGAGATCAATATCCTTGATGTCTGACATGGCAACATTGGAGCCCTCCTTGGAGTCTGCCGAGGGGCCATTGTGGATAGGGTTGATGGTGTTTTCCCGCTTCACCAGGATCGACTGGCCTGGGTTCTGCATGTGCGCATTCGCACCCGCGTTGACCGACGGCGGCTGATCCGAGACATGATCAACCTCACCCGAAGCTTGAGCCGCGCTCACGTCGTGGGTGCCGCCCTTGGTGTGGCCCTGGACGGGAGACGGCGGGGGTTGGTCATCTCCAACGGCCGACTCTGCAAGCGCTGACTCGGAAGTGGAGATGTCTGTCGCATCTGTCTTGAGGGGAGGGAGCTCACTCCGGCTCAATCGGGATGAGCTCGAGCGCCCGCTCCTACCGGACCGTCCAGAGGTCTCTTCGCTCTTGGAGTCGGTTGTAGAATCGCCGTTGGATATAATCTGAGAGTTCCTGGGGCTGTCCGTCTTGCCGCTGCCGGGGATCTTGGATCGCAGGGAGCGAAAGGATCGCGACGAGTCCTTGGTATCAGATCTGCTGAACGATGGGTAAGACTGGAGGGGGCCGTCAGGGCCGGCAGAGCCGGAGCCCTTGGAGCCACTCTCCCGGGAGCTTTGGTTACCCATTGTACCTCGATCCCGCACTCGTCAGATTGCGACAACTATCTCGAGATTGCGTGGTGGGATGCGTATTGGTTGTCGATGTGAGTTTCAGTGTTGCTTTTATCAAAACCTTAACGGCGCCGCGGGTGGTTGGGCGACGAGGGTTTGCGGCAAGGGAGGGGTTAAGGAGGATGGAAAAGGTGGTCGAAGGTGTAGAAGAAGGAGCAGCGACGACGTCGTCTTTGAGCGTCCGTCTTGGGCGACTTTGGTTGATGCTTAGGATAGAGGTACAGGTTGTCGAGTTTGGTCGGCGACCAGTGGGTTTTGCGGCGATGACGTCGTGGGGAGGGAAGTTCGTTAACGCCGGGGCGAAGCCGGAGGGATAGAAAGCGCGACTGAGCGAGGGTCGGAGATAATATTCCCAGACGAGAAAGACCGAATTCGAGTCGAGACTAGAAATACCGGGTGTCAGTCTGACTCATTTGTCAGAGCAGAAAAAGGCTGTGTCAAGGCTGATGCACGGAGGAGCTGCGGCGCATACAGGACGAGACTGAGACGGCGAGTGGTGAAAAAAAAAAAGTTGTCGTGGGGAACGGCAGGTGAAAGACAAGGTGATGTATATAAGATAGGCCAGCAAAAAGCAGCAGCTTTATTGTCGCAGCGGTGATAAAAGGCGCGGGGGGTAAATGTACCTGCGGATGGAAACGGGTCGAGTTGAAAAATCAGATCGCCAAGACGTTTGGAGAGAAACGAGCGTCAAGGAGCTATCGAGTGCTGGCAGAGATTATAGGCGAGGGGGAAGGAGGCGAGAGATGGCGCTGAAAAGGCAGCGGGCGGCGTAGGTTGCGCAGCAAAGCAAAGCGAGCGCAGGGCAGGGCAGGGCAGAGCAGGGTATGTAGGGCGGGTGAGTCTGAAGGTGTTCAAGTTGGTTTTCGCATGCGAATGACGTCGATTGAATAAAAAGGTCGAGGCTGAGAGCCCTGTCGTAGAAGGCGATGGACTGACGGTAGCTTGTTAATGTTGGGTTGGATGGTCAAGAGCACAGACAATCAAGTCAAGTCAAGCACGACGGGACGGATGAGGCTCAAAGGTTGCTTGCAAGAGGGAAAAGGAACAGGTCCAGAGGGTGATGCAAGACGAGAGTAGAGTACTACAAGGCCCCGGGCTTGGCTTGGGCACAGTAAGTATACTCTGCAAGAAACGACCCAGCGACAACCTTGGAAGGCAAGGCAAAGGCAAGGAGGTTGAAATGCGTACCGACCGATTGCCCGGTCTGCGCGTATCCGTACCTAGTATGGAACCTAGCTGTAGGCCGGTCGAGAAGCTCGCTCGCTCTCGCTCTCTTCTGTTTGCCTCTGCCTCTGAGCGGAGCCGGATAAGGTCGAAGCGATGGAGCAGAGCAAAAAGTGGCGGCGCGGGCTGTGGAATTAAGGTTCCACACCCCTCTTTCCTTTCTTTCTTGGGCGACTCTTTTTGGGTTTATCAAAGCTAATGGGGAGAAGCAGGGGAAGATCGATTATTAGAATCACTGTGTTTGTTGTTGTCGAGATCGAGTTGTCTGCAGAGGCAGGAGAAGGGTCAGACTGGCAAAAAGAGGCACAGCAGCAGAGCGGCGAGAAAAACCAGCTTCAATGACATGCACCCGTCAAGATGCGGTTTGTCCGGGGGTTGATCGGCGCCCAATGGAAGCTCGCTGCTCGCAGGGGACGAACTGTGCTCGGTGATGTTGGGGCCCAAAAGGCAGGGGTCTTGAGAGGGCAGTCGGGGGAGCCGTGAGGAGGATCCTGCCTTTTACTGTCCATGGAAGACGGTCGATAATAAACCAGTTCGCGATCAGACAGCTACTCTCCCTCTCCTCGGCCATCGTCTGGACCGGACTGACTTGAACAAACTTGCATCTCCGTCGCAGTCGTCATATGGCGGGACTCTGTTTGGTCTTGGGACCTGTCCTGACGACTCCACCAGACAGGCTAGACCTTGAAGGAAGCCAAGTCCAGATCTGCCAACCTTGCTTGTCTCGCCAGCAACCTACAGAGACAAGCAAGACGGTCTCTCTGGAGGAGCAACAGATGAGATGGCCAGACTATGCGACGCGAGTTTCTCTTCCTCTCCCACTCAAAGCTGCAGACGCTGCAGGCCATGCATAAGGCATTGACCCAGCAGAGGAACTTGCTTGTCTACCTACTGAGGCCCTGGCAATCCTTGACCTTGGATGCAATCTGGTGCTCCATCACGGGAGCCAGTTGGCACGTGCGAGAGCTTGATATGGAGACCCGACGCCAGGATCAAGCAAGGAAGAGGAAAAAAAAAACTGCCAGGTCGAGGGCGCGGCTCGGTAACCGACTCGAGACGACTCAATTCAGCCCTGATAAGTTCCCTTTCCTCAGCTCATCCTTGCCAATCGGCAATCGTCTCACCACGCAACTATTGAGGCAAATAATCAAGAGAAAAGGAAGAAAAGGGCCGGCTGCGTTACGTCGACCATCAACCACCAACGAGTAGAGGGAACCCAAGAGGCCAAGGGCCAAGGCCCGCTAGCACATTTCTAGGCACATGCTCAACCCCCTCTCTCCTCAAGGACTAGGAGTCTTGTTTGAACTGATGTGTCGTTCTGCTGCTTTTGAGGCCGCTCTCACACCCATTTTTTGCACATTCAGACTTTTGCCCGTCATGCTGCGCATCATCACCCTCGCAGTATGTAAATGAGAGTCAAACGAGGTTGCACACATGACCAAAGCCCTCGTGCACACTTCTCACCGAGTTCCCCGCGTGTGTCGTCGTCTGAACAAGCCGCAGCCGGTTTCCGCGTCCTTACCTTTCCCCTTCTGTGCCAAGGTGAGAGTCGAGAACGAACGACGCGGCAGTTTGGTCGTCTCCCGACCGCTCAGTTGGTTGAAAGCAAGATCCCAACCGGTCAGAGATCAGACACACACCCCTGCTTCTTACCCTGGACCGGCTGGCGAATAGCGGCGGGCTTCTGTGTTTAGCGGGAAAAAGCAACTGGTGAGATGCACATGGCGGTGGCTGAAGTTGCGTCTGAGGATTCAATGCAGTGAGAGAAGCATTGCATCTGCTTGTTTTGCAATTGGACGGCTCGGACCAACGCCCGATGACATTGATGTTTCTCAAGTGATGATGCTCGGCTACGGTTTTACTCCCTATCGACTTACCTACCTACCTATGCGAAAAACCAAGAGGGTCGGTGCTTTTGCTGGTGTTGTTGTTGGTGTTGACTCGTGATGCAAACAGCAGGTCAAAACGCCTAGTGCTTCAGCTCGGCTCCCGGATTGCCCACGCTATCAGAGTCGACCATCTCAAACCCGGCGCGGGCATTGGACGAGGGGCTGGAGATGGCGTCCCGCGGTGTGGGATGGCCGTGGCCCGAGGACGGAGCTGCGTCCCCCGCTAGACCAGAAACATCAGCCCTTTATCGGTCTGTCAGCCTGGGGAGCAAAAAGACAAGACAAGACGATGAAAGGCCTAACAAGGGAGAGAGAGAGTCGTGAGGGGAGCCATTGCGACGCCGCAATGGGTACACCTCGCTTGTCAAAGCTGATACTTTACGTCAGCTCTAGTCGGGGGGTCCTAGATCAGCCAAGATACCCTCGGCTTATATTCTGCATTGGGGTTTTGGAAGCGGGCATCTCTGGTCTTAAATAGCTTTTTGTCTCTAACAACAGCAAAAGAGGAGATTGATTGATAATTGATGATGACCCATGGCCTAGACTCAAGCAGGGCGGTGCAAAGCAGACGCAAGCAAAAAGATAACCGGAACGGAATCACGTCAAGCCGCAAAGCCACACAAGCAAGGGTTCTCGGGAAGAGGAGGCTGAGTTGAGGCAAAACCGCGCGAGCATTTTCTAAATTTAGTGCTATTCCGCCCAGTCGGCGCGGGGACACGGGTGACTAGTAATTGGTTGGGCTGTGTGTGTGATATTCGTTACTGTGCCTCTTTCTGTTGTTTTATCCGGGTATGGATCTCGTAAGGCTGCGTCTGCTTCGTAGTGGTTTTTGCCTTCTCGGGTTGAAATGAGCCGCCAGGTTCAAGGGCCAGCAGGAAAAAAAAAAAAACTTTGTCTCGTCTCATCATTCCGGTCGGGTCTAGTTGCTGACGGCCAAGATCATGCTCCTGCATGGATCTCGGGAATGGCACCTCCCGTTGGGCTTGTCATTTTCAACTTGTTCCATCATGACCATCCATCCCATTCCCGCCCATCCACATTGATGATGAATCTTTTGGTAAAAAGTCAATGCAGCAGTAGGCACAGGTCCAGAAAGATCGATCGTAAAAAAATACGGCCCCATTTTTATTCACAGTGACGACGTCTATGGTGTTTGTCTGTTGTGTCTCCCCTGGTTTGATCATCACGAAAAACATTTCAATGTGGTTCCCGTGTGGATCACGGACCCCGGCTTGCTGTCGTCAGCACCAAGAGTTCGGGGTCCTGGTTCTACTACGACATCGGGGATCCAATACCACGCATCTTGAGTTGGCGACAGCATTGATGAGCTGCCCGCTTATTGCCTTTTTTGAACGTTTATGGATTCTCCCAAAGTCCCAATGCCCATCATGAATCGTCAGCAGTGAAGGCGGTAACGGAAAGTCTCAAGCCCAGAGACAAAGGCATCTTCCACCTTTTTGGTAGACAACTCATGTCATGGTGATCTTTTCATCAACAAGGCCCCCGCTGCTGGGCCAATGAAAAGATCGTCATGCTGATCGTGCAGCTCCATCTGGAGGAGGGGGAACCCGTTCTGTTTACGGTTATGCAGGCTGGTTGTTGTAAGGCGGTTTTTTTTTCCTCATCGCATAGTGCTGTAAGCTTGTTGGTGCAGTCGGACTAGATACCCGCGCGGTGTGAGATGGCGCACACAATAAGAACGAGACTGAAAACGTGCTTGGCGGCTGTTGAAGCAAGGGTCAATCTCCCAGCTGCTTCAGGTTGCACAGCCTGACATTGGTTCAATGTGATTTAACTAAATTGAAGGAACTGTGAAGAGGCTTGGGACTTTGGAGCATGTCGCGCGTGGGGTGGCTTAGCGACTTGGTAACGAGCCGTGCGTGCGTGCGTCGTCGGCCATCACGCAGCTCTCATAGTGTTTTTTAGTGGGAACCAGCTGTAACACCCACTGGAGTCGTAAGCACAACGCCTCCAAGCCTCCGGGGGAGCCCCCTGGAGCCCGGTCAACGCCAATGAGGCGCCGAGGCAGAAACGACCCAGGCGCACTGTGGAAGGACTGGGCTGAAGAGGCTGGGAACGTGTGTACAGTGTTTGCTGACGGGCTTTCGCACTAGTGTGGTCGCTGGGTCTCTCCTCTTCTGAGGGTCCATCTATGCTGCGCCACTCCACACAGGTCTCTCTCTTCTTTCTGGCTGGGGGTTGGAGGAGGATCCAGAAGTTGACGTGGAGGGGGGGCGGCCAAGTGCTCACCCCCCCGGTCTACGGCGCTGGGCTGTGTGTGGGATTGCCAGTGTTTCTCAGCAGCCCAGCCTGCTCTGCTCTGCTCACACAGCTTTTTTATAAAACCACCGTCTTCAGCCCGTTCTTCCTTGCTGCTGACATCCTCTTTTTCCTATCCTATCTCATTTCGTGTGTGCATTGCGTGTGTACGCTCGTTGCGTCTCCCATCACTACCGACTTTACACTTCCTCCTCCGACATCGTTCGCTAAAACATCAGCTTTCGCTCACTCTAAAAGTTTACGTCATCCGACCGATCTCCGACCGATCAGAAAACAAACAACAAAGAAACATCACAATGGCCGTCGGTCGCTTCCTTTGCGTATTGGTGCCGTTTGCACTCACCATCGCATCCATCGTCTTCTTCCTAGTCCCCACCCTCGCGGGCGTCGCCAACAAGGACCTCTACCTCTTCCAGGTCAACGTAGAGGACCTGAGCATCAACCCGGCAGATGTGGACCACATAGTCGGCAACCTCGACATCGACATCAAGCCCCGCGCCGACAAGATCGAGACCAACATCACCGCCAAGCTCCTCGACCTCGAAAAGGTTTATGACATTGGTCTGTGGGGATACTGCTACACTCCCTACAAGGGCAAGCGCCAGTGCGTCAAGCCCAAGTTCGACTGGGCTTCCGAGGTTCTCAACACCACCTACATCGAGCACTTTGGTTCCGCTGCCGGCGTCGAGATCAAGCTCCCCGATGAGGTCAAGTCTGCTCTCAAGGCCTACAGGACTGCCAACAAGTGGGTCGAGATTGCCTTTGTCGCTGCTATCGTCCTGTTGGCTCTCGAGGTTATTCTCGGTATCTTTGCCAACTGCTCTCGCATCTTCTCCTGCCTGACCTGGATCATCGCCGGTCTCGCCGCTGTTGTTGCTTTCGGTGCCGCTCTCGCCTCTACCCTCATGGCTGGTGCAGTTATCGGTGTCGTCAAGGGCACGGCCAAGTTCTATGGAGTCAAGGGCCACATCAACAACACCTTCCTCGCCATGGCCTGGATCGCCGTCGCCTTTGCCATCGGTGCCAGTCTCTTCTGGCTCTTCACCATCTGCTGCTGCAAGCCCGAGCACCGCAGCCGCAAGGACCGCAAGAACCGCAACTCGGATGGCGAGAAGCTCCTGGGTGGCGGCTCCCGCGGCTACGCTCCTCTCGGCAACGACCACGAGATGACGACGGGCTTCTACAACAACAACAACCAGACCCAGTCCCAGTACGGCGCTCCCCGCTACCCCAGCGGTGCTGCCCGCTCCGATCTCGCCTACGAGCCCTACTCGCACCGTGCCTAAGCCGGTCGCGGGAGGGTTTCATGAAGCTCTCACGACATGATTATTGAGTCTATACTTTGAACAAACTTGATGATGCTGCATTAATGGCGTTTTTTGGAATCTTAATCGGATATTTGGATGAACGACTTGGGCAACGGGATCTGCTACGTGCGGTCACATGGTCATGAAGGCATCATTTGGTCATTTTTTTCTTCTTGTTTCTTTGGCGGCAGTCCAATGTAGATTTGGAACTGCGGGATGGATATTGGATGGATGGGAAGATGCCGATGGATGGACGGCATGATACCCAAATCTGTTTTAAGGACATGATATGAATATACATGGCTCGGGTTACTATTCGATTGTGCGATATGAAAAATCAGTCAATGAACTAAACTATTCATTCTTTCAACTATTCATTGCTTCGTTGTATCATGGTGTATAAACTTACAAGTTAGAGTCCGTGATATGGGTCATTTAGACCAAATGTCATGGCTCAAAAAATTTCTCTCATGGCCGAGTTCAAAACCCACTCACAAAAAAACCCCAGGCAAACACACCTCACCTGCATATTATCCCTCCCTCACTGCTGACATCTCTCCCTAAACGTTCAGAATTGTATCAACTGTCAGATCGCTCATGATACAACTACAGAGGGCATATTGGTAGTTTCTTTCACATCTTGCTGTCCTATTTCTCTTTCTGGCCATGCCAGAGGTGAGTACAAAAATCTGCCCCTCCCCCGCCATCATGGGCCGACATAGGACCAAATAACAAACTCACACAAGTTGAATAAATATAGTCACGTCTCACCCGGGAATTCTTCCAGGGCCCCATCACAGCGCTCGCATTCTACCGCGGCGCAGACTATCTCCTCGCCGGCGAGGATACTCACCTGACCCTCTACGATCTCAAACTTGGGAATGTTGTCCGCGTGGCCAGCGTCCGCATCTTCTCGGCGCAACCCATCCACGGCATACGCCCACTGACTGGTGGACGAGTCTTGGTTTGGGGTTCTGCGCAGGTTGCCGTGGTATCCCATATCGAAGCTCTTCTTGGCGAGGGAGCCAACGTTGAGGATGTGGTTGTCAAGAAGACTACCGCACCAGATTGGATATATGATGTCTCCCCCTCGCCTTACCATGACTCCTCTGTTGTGCTCGCAACAGCCCACAACGAAGTTGTCCACCTCGGTCTGGACGAAGACAATGTCCCTATAGTTGGAGCTGTCGTCTCACCCTCACGACCTATTCTCTACGCCGCGAGCTTGAAGTGGATCGACCAAGACTCCGTGCTCTTCGCAGGGGGCACCGTCTTTGGCGAGATTGTCGTCTGGAAGTGCCATCTCGCAGATGGACGATCTGAGATGCTCGCCACTTTGAGTGGCCACGAAGGTTCCCTCTTTGGCCTCAACATCTCAGATGAGCTTGTCTGCCAGGATGGATCAGCCATAAGACTACTCGTTAGTTGCAGCGACGACCGTACCGTTAGGGTTTGGGATATTACCAAGCAGCATGGCACATCAGACCGAAAGCAGCTCGATTTTGCAGCACCTCGAGAGACGGGATTTGGATCAACACCAAACGGACATGATGGTTCTAGTCAGGACGCTGAAGCCCTGCGGCCCATAGCGACCATCATGGGACATGCTTCGAGAATCTGGGGCGTCAAGTTTGCTGAGCTGGCAGAGGGCGACCTTTTGCCACAGAGCCCAGTCACCATTTACTCTTTCGGAGAGGACTCGACAGCCCAGAGGTGGCAGCTGAATCTTGCCGTCTCTCCCAAGGGAATGTCTGGTTCCTTGAAGCATAAGGAGACGTTTGCTGTGCACGACGGCAAGCATCTCTGGTCACACGCTGTAATACGTCGTGACAATCAGACCATCATTGCAACTGGAGGCGCTGACAGCAAGATTTCACTCATCACACAAACCATTCCGTCAAGCTCTCAGGCTGGCACCGCACCCACCAATAATCTCACTTCCCTCGAGTTCCAACAAGTCTTGGATCAACTCCCTAACCTCCGCACTATCCAGCACGTTCGTGGCCGTGAAATCTTCAGCCGCTATACCTTTCTCTCCGAGGACAAAGTCTTGGCTACTTCCAGCTGGGGTCGTCTTATCCTTGGTACTTTCCGCTCCAACTTGAACTGGATAGAAGTCGACATAGAGAACGAGGTTATTGCTGATCTCCAATCGTGCTACACCATGAAAACCATTGGAGACGACGCAGTCATCCTAGGCACAACCAATGGTAGCCTTTACCACTACCGCCAAGATCAAGGCGTGACACACATTGGGACTGTGCCTGGCAAGGTCTTCAACATCTCGCTGCTCGCTGAACCATCTGAGGGACCTATGGAACTCATTGTGCACCTCCATGGAACAGCCGATGCTCAGTACCTGTCTGTTGACTGGCGCACAGGAGCCGTCCTCGAAACGGCAGATATCCGTGGCATGGATAAGCGGTTTGTGGCAATGTCTGCCGCCAGGGTGAAGAAAGACTTGATCGCCATCGGTTCGCGCCATGGTTTCTTGTCACTTTTGAGGCAGACTGAAAAGGAGTATCGACCTGTTCTGAACTTTAGGTTCAACAGCTCTGATGCCATCACGGCTCTGGTGCCCCTTCCTACCACAGGCGAAGGCGCTCCGTTTTATTTCCTAGCCACAAGCAGAGACACCAAGTACAGGATATATGAGGTTGAAGACCTCGGGAGCGAGGTACGACTTCATCTGCAGCATGAGGTCGCTCCCCCTTTTGCGTCCATCATCGAGGGTGGATGGTTCACGCCAGATGCTTCCCCTGAGCTGGTTCTGTTTGGTTTCAAGAGCAAGAACTTTGTTGTCTGGAACGAGACGAGAAGGGAAGAGATCGCTGCAGTTGATTGTGGAGGATCTCACCGGACATTTACCCTCGCACATGATCCCGCAGACTACAACCGTATCCGCTTCGGTTTCACAAAGACGTCCAAGCTCTGTGTCTACTCTCAGCATAGTTCCATTCATCGACCTCTTCGGCAAGGAACACACGGCAGAGAGATCCGGGCACTGAGTTCCAGTGGTCGGTATATCGCAACTGGTGCTGAAGACACCACAGTCCGTGTCTGGGGTTACGAGGAGGGTAAGCAAGGGCAACCCGCTAACAAGGGGCTGCGATGCCTTGCTTCCGCCAAGTTGCACATCTCCGGCCTCCAGAAGACCCAATGGCTCGGAGACGAATACCTCCTTAGCAGTGCAGGCTACGAGGAATTCTTCATATGGTCAGTTCGAAGACTTGACTCGCGCTACCAGGGCCTTGGTGTTTTGTGTGAAGCAGGCTTGGACGACAAAAGCCCGGCTGGCGACCTTCGAATCGTAGATTTCGATGCTTGCAAGGTCGACGGTCAGAAGAGCATCATCATCACTTTGGCCATGTCCAACTCGACCCTGAAAACGTATCGATACACCCCTGGCCATGGCTTCAAGCTCCTAGCTCGCATGTCATACACGGGAGCTTGTCTCACCCAGGTGCGCCATCTCGGGGTGGACGAGAACGGACTCTCGGCTCTCACAGCCTCCACAGACGGACATTTGGCGACCTGGGAAGCGAGCTTTGACGACAATGAAACCTCGAGCCATGTTTTGGTGCATATTGCCCCGTTGCACCAAAGCAGCATCAAGAGCCTGGATCTTCAACCGACATCTGAAGGCTTCCAAGTGCTGACAGGTGGAGATGACAATGCACTCGGTATTACAACCATCACACCTCTATCTCAAGAGGCAGGAAACCGCAGGTACACTGTCTCGAGCCGTGGTATAGTGCGCAAAGCACATGCAGCAGCCATCAACGGCTTGGTGCTAGTGCGCCGTGGGGGAGAGACATTCGGAGCCACCGTGAGCAACGACCAAAGGATCAAGATTTGGAGGATACAGCAAGACAAGACACAGCTGCTAGCCGATGAATACAGCGGCGTAGCTGACCCAGGGGACATCGCTGTAATAGACGGACCTGGCAGCGATGCTGATGCTGCTGACAGGAACCAGGGCAAGCTGAGGTTTGTGGTTGGAGGTGTGGGGGCTGAGGTGTGGTCCTGGTAGGTTTTGATCAAGTAGGGCAAGGCGTTCTGGGGTTCTTTTTGGCTTTGATGAGAGATATCCAGGTCCATTCTCAGTGCTTACTGCTGTATGATTTGCCATGGGATTTAATGAAACCCAATGTCAGCTCGGCTGCGCCTTGCACTTTGTTTCTTCTGTAAGAGGAAGTGGCCGGCAAAACCTTCAAGGACAAGAGTCCTTCGCTGTCACCCCCGATCCTTGCAAGCGTCTAGGCTTCGGGTAAGCCATGCAGTTTCGTGGGAAGAGCTGAGAAAGTCAAGAGTGACTTTTGGCATTAGCGTCTGACGTTGCATGCCATCTTGCATCGTCCCTTGCTTTAGGCTCTGCAACGGTTGGACGGTTTCGTCGGACGGTTTCCGCAGCGCCAAACTTGTTTAGACGGCGGGTCTTTCGAGACTTGCATCTGTTGGTTGGGTGTTATGGGGAGTTGCAACTCGTATTGATAGCGTGTGTGCTCGACTCTTGGCATCGTGATAGAGGCGAAAGAAAAGTCGGTCATGTTTGTCAGCGCATCAGACGTCGGTCGAGGCATGCATTTCGTCTGAACTTTTCGAGTCTTGACAAGCAAGGATTGATGCAGATAGTAAACGAGCGCCTATTCTCCACAGCGGCGCAGCCAGAGAGCACCGGCCTGGTACTGCAATTAACCAGATGGCGCATAGGGCTGACTTGAAGAGCAACAGATGGAGCTGCTTACCTGGCGACGCCGAGAATATTGCTCCTGCTGTCTTGGCCATTCCTCTCTGGGACATTTGTTTCCTGCCCTGCAAGGTCGACGCTGGAACGCCCGTCTTGTTGCGCGCGAGAGCCAAGGCGCTCCCGGCAGTTGCTGGCCGATCTGAGGACAGAGGCTGCTCACTGTCTCAGGAAGCCTGTGCTGTGTAGTCCAGTCTAGAATGTCATGCCAACGCACACACAGTCTCGACTCGAGTATCTTCCCCGAGGCTCGTATTTGATTACACGACGACAACATGAAGTTGGGCCCGTGGGTCGTCGAATTCGGCATGTTCCTGCTCGACCCCGGGAATATGACGCAGTGGGACCGCTTTTAGGCAGTGACAAAGGTGCCATCCCAGCAGAAAACCCACGTTAGTGTGCATCGTGGAATGGATCTTGAAGAGAGTCCAGCTGGTGTAAGAGGGGAAAATTGCTGGTCAAGTCAAGGGGTGACAGATGCCAAGATCTATATCGAGGTAGGCAGGTACCTCCCTCGATTCTGTTTGCAAAGCAGTGCCTGCCAGTTCCGCCTTTCCCGTCCCACGGCAGGGGAGGTCCGTTTGCATCTGCCGCTTCCCGGAGGAAGGAGCCCATCTTCCCTGCGAGCTCCCTCGAAATCAAAACCACCCTGGGCTCAACTCCTCCTCTGTATAAATCTCCTCAACACCCTCCCAATCCTCGCTCCGCTTACCCTTCGCCTCTTTTCTCTCTAGACTTCGTCGTGCGCTTCGGGTTCCTCCCTGCCTCTCGTTTCTGTCTGTCTTTCTCTCGGCACGTTCGTTTCCGTTTGTTCGAGAACACCATCTAAGAAACCACCTCAACCGCCTTCACAAAAACCTCAACCTCAACACCTCAGCATCATGAATTGGTCTCTCCTCCTCGTGGCGGCTTCTGCTGTCCTCTCTGCATCGGCCCTGCCGATATCTTCCATCTCGCCAAATGGCCCATGCCCCGACGTAAGTTCTACTATCTCTGTCGATGCCTTAGCGTATCTAACATGGTTCACCTAGGCCAAGGTCGACGCTATCCTCAAGGGCGACATGGATGCCTCGGAGTGCTGCTCTTACGGCGTCTGCAAGGGCGACGTAGTCGTATCTGTCGGCTAGGACATACGACCATCTACCCATCAGACCAAGATTTACGACGTTACGAACAACTGAACTGAAATGCATACCCGACCAAATTTCCTTTACTCTGCTGCGCTGGAAATATTCCACGAGTTAGAAAAGTGCAGACCACCTGACGAGGTTTCGGAACCAAAAGCGAGACGAGATCGACAATTAAAACGAAACCAATCCAATTTTCCACACTATCTATCCAACACATCCCTCGAATTGATCCCTTCATATCAGTTTGAGATGGAGGCCCTGGCTTGGTGGGGTCAGTTCCTTCATCAATCAGCATCGACAGGGGTGCTCTTGGTTGTATGATCAACCAGATTGTGATAGACAGGGCATCAAGCATGTCCAGTTCCGGAAGCAACCACTATCAACGTGTATCAGACTTTGGGGAGTCGGTCGATCGCAGTTGGAAATACTGTACCCGCATCACGACTCGCCCGGCCCGCTTTGACGGTGCTAGTGTCGGCCGACACTCGCGGCGGTGAGAACCGATTTGTGGAATTTAGAGCAACCTGTATGTCAGTCGATAGGATCCTCGACAGAAATTCATTTTCGTGGTTGGATTCTCTTGAATAGAATCCGACACGCGCCTCACGACATTGCCCATTGTTCTTTGTCAATGCCGAGCCCTCGGTCTTGGATCTTGCATGCCATTGTCGCACCGGCGCCCCTCGTATTGATTCACAGATTATGGTCAGTGAAACCTTTCAGCTGTGAATGGGAAACCTGGGAATCCCACTTGGTGCAAACCCTACTGCACCCACCTTGGCAGTTAGCGTAGCTGGATCCATGTTCGAGGGCTGGTAAGTGAGGGGTTCTGTCCACTGCTGCCTTGTGCGATGTTAATCCGATGTTAATCCTTCGGTTCCGACGAGCCTTCTGTTCTCATGGAAAAGGTGTGGCAGTTCCGTTTTCGTGAGGTCGATCAATGGGTTCACACACAATGGACCTGTCCACCAGGGAGACGGACATAACGGCTGTCCTGATTGATAGTCGCCATGATGTCTGACTTTTCCCCCTGAGTGCAGTGGCTTCCGTCACCCGCAAGTCACCTAGACCAGATAAAGAGATTGGAATGTGACCCAATCTTCAGGAACGTGGCGGCTCGCGCTTAGCAACAGGGTGCCGCTACCCGTTGACGGCGTTTTTGCATAGGTTTCGAGCTAGAGCTGGAATGTAGGGGCCAATAGCATGCGCTCCAGCTCCAAGACATCATCTCCACGAGACTGGCGGCACACGTTTCGGGGATGGTTATTTCCTTGCGCCTAAGTTGTTGGGACTGAAACACATAGCAGGCTCGTCCTGCTTTGAGATGCCGCTTGCCGCTGCCTTGAAAGATCGAAAGAGAAACTGTTTTGCCTATCTCACACTGCGTAACCGCCCCCTCAACATGCCCTCCTTTGGATCCTGGGGATGAAGGTGAGATAGGAAACGAATATTCTGCATGTATTTGACACTGACTATCAGATACGAGGCTGTGCGTAGGTTGCTGCCTCTCTGTTCAGTAGATGTCAAATGCCGGTTTCGTCCATGGGTCGATTGTCTCTGCCATTGGTGTCCTCAGAGTAAAGCAGCGTTGTCAACTGGCAAATTGTCGGTTCCAGAAAGACTATCGAGATGTCAAGGTAACGCCAAGTTCGGATAACATGCTGCGGGGATGACCAATAGCATGTTGTCTCCTCAACCACCCCTCTGCATCTGCCGCTGTGGTCTCGAGTCCTGCAGGTTTGGACTGCCAAGGCATCTCGCCGCCTCAACAACCAAGTCGTGCAATGCAATTCGCCCCCTCAGCCCCAAGAGATGCTGGCATTTCTCGTCTTCTTTTCCGGCATAGGAAGTAGAGAGTTGCTGCAGGCCAAGGGCTGTTGTTGTCCCACGTGTCCATATTGCTTCCCGTTCGGGCATCAACACTGTTATCATTGCCATAACATCATCTTCCACTCGGAAAATAGGGGCCCTGTAACACAGAAGGGCCCTGTGACGAGAGAAACGGGAATCTCGTGCCCAGTAAGTATTTTCCCATCCAGAAATATACCGTCCCAGTCGACACTTGTCAGCCCACTAGTCTCGTCCATCTCGCAACCCCCCTGCAGCAGAATTTGTCAACATGTCATGATTTGTATTGCAACAGCCACGCATGAAATCCAAGCACTCTCAGAGGTTTCCCTAACACCCTCGGGCTCGGAATTTTGCCGTCGCAGGTCTCGAGGTGTCAGTTTCGTCGATAACGCTGAACCAACCCCACGCAGGCCATGGTCAGTCCTTGCTGGCCATGGATTGGACGGGGAACATGTGATGCACACGCAACAGAACCCTCACCGTGTGCACATGTCGTGTTCACCGAAACCAACGTGGAGAGACCGGATTCTCGCTTCGCTCAGAGGATTGATTGATGGGCAATTCGTCACCGCCACTGCCCAGGTGCACGAATTGAGAGGCTGCGTCCAGAACAAAGGATGACCGGTTCAAGGTTGTCGCATTGCTTTTGATGGTGACACGAGAATGGCGATGCAGGCGCAGGAGTTGAGACAATGAGAGCAGCTCAGCCCAGCAACGGCGGCCTTTAACTCTCCCGAGACCGGCAAGTCGTCGAGGTTGAGGACCGGTTCGCGACCGGATGGGATTGGATTGCCAGGGCGGTTTGGCAGCTGACCAGATGAAACTTTCGAGTGTTCTTATGACCTCGAATCGTAGAAATAGGATCCGCAGATATTTCAGCAGATAATAATCCGTAACCATCCATGTCAACGTTACGGGGCCCCAGGCTCAGAGCCCACATGCCGTAACACGCGAGCCTATCCCCCACAAGAACCTGGCTCCCCGAGACCACAAGACCGGCGGTCGCCGAGTTATCGGATCCGTCAACCTCCATTTCCAAACAGTTGATACCGGTTGACGGGCGGCGATTGGCCCGGCTGGCGATCCAGGAGCCTCCAACGGTCCCATGCGGTCCAGGCTACCATATCCGTCCATTCGACACAAAGGAAGGTTCAAGATGATAATTCGGATGTAGAGTTAGGACCCGCTGCCGGCCACGCATCGCGGCTCCAATGCGTTAGCCGTACCAGTCAAGAGCCGTCCCGATCGCGCCGACACCACCTTAGTTTCCTCGGTAGAATCAGAGTGGTGCAGTCGTGCATGTAAGCCAGCTCCGGAGAGCTGCCGGTGGCCTCGGTGGCAACCTGTCGACCTGCCTAGGGAGGGGAAGCATCGCGGCAGTGGCCAGCAGAGGTCACTAGAGCTACCTACCTAGGTCTAGCTAGGTAGGTAGCTGTAGCTGCCGGGGTCCCTCAGAGCAAGCGTTCGTCTTGTTTCTACTTCAGCGACCCAACAGCCAGGGCCGAGCATGTGCCCCAGAAGACCTTACTCGTAAACCGGTAAAAAGCCGTGAAACCAATTCAACCGCGACTCAATATTAACCAACAGTCGCTTATTAGTCCGGCGCGGTGGCATGGCGTCCTGGGGTTTCCCCGGGCCGGTCGTTGTGATTGGTGCGGGAGTCGAGATGCAGACTGTGGTACAGCCTCCGAATCATGCCCCCATCCATATCGAGGTAAACCCCACAGAGTACCACCGAGTGGGAAGGCGTGGGAGCAGACTGGCGCGCTGGATCTCAAGAGGCCCTTGTCTGTTGTCCTGACGTGGGGAACTCGAGATTTGCCATGCAACCAAACATATACCGATGGCAGCGCGCATGACCCCAAATTTTTCTCCGTGTAGAAAGGGGAAATGTTTAAAAGGATCCTTTGAGCCTCGTCCGGTCCGGCTGGGTTGATCACTTCTCCTCGCGCTCTGCTCTGCTTCCAACCTCGAATCCAGACACACTAGCATCACCAGGTCCAACCGCAGACGAGACAGACCCGAACTACACAAATCCATCATGAGCCCCTCAGCAGTCGATGCCCCCGCGACTGCGGACGTCAAGACGACCCTCAAGCCCAACATTGGCGTCTACACCAACCCCAACCATGACCTCTGGGTGAACGCCGCTGAGCCCAGCGCCGAGAGCGTCAAGTCTGGCGCCGACCTGAAGCAGGGTGAGGTCAGTGTTGCTATTCGAAGCACTGGTATCTGCGGGTAAGTAATCCTCGTCTTCTGGACCCCGCCTCGCCCGGATTGGTTTCTCACCAGGGTATAGCTCCGATGTTCACTTCTGGCATGCTGGTTGCATTGGCCCTATGATCGTCGAGGGTGACCACATCCTTGGCCATGAGTCCGCTGGCGAGGTTGTCGCTGTGCACCCCTCCGTCACCAACCTCAAGGTGGGCGACAGGGTCGCCGTCGAGCCCAACATCCCCTGCGGTACCTGCGAGCCTTGCCTCACTGGTCGATACAACGGTTGCGAGACTGTCCAGTTCCTTTCCACCCCTCCCGTCCCCGGCATGCTCCGCCGATACATCAACCACCCTGCCGTCTGGTGCCACAAGATTGGAAACATGTCGTATGAGAACGGTGCCATGCTCGAGCCCCTCAGCGTTGCCCTGGCTGGCATGCAGAGAGCTCAGGTTTCCTTGGGAGATCCCGTCCTGATCTGCGGTGCTGGTCCCATCGGTTTGATCACTCTGCTCTGCTCCGCCGCTGCCGGTGCTTCACCCATCGTCATCACTGATATCTCTGAGAGCCGATTGGCGTTTGCCAAGGAGCTCTGCCCTCGAGTCATCACCCACAAGGTCGAGAGACTGTCTGCTGAGGATTCCGCCAAGGCCATCGTCAACTCCTTTGGCGGCGTTGAGCCCACCATTGCCCTCGAGTGCACTGGTGTTGAGAGCAGCATTGCGGCTGCTATCTGGTCGGTCAAGTTCGGTGGTAAGGTCTTCATCATTGGTGTTGGAAAGAACGAGATCAACATCCCCTTCATGCGCGCCAGTGTGCGCGAGGTCGATATTCAGCTGCAGTACCGATACTGCAACACCTGGCCCCGGGCCATTCGTCTGGTGGAGAGCGGCGTGATTGACCTGTCCAAGCTGGTCACCCACCGTTTCAAGCTGGAGGATGCCCTCAAGGCCTTTGAGACCTCGGCCGACCCCAAGAGCGGGTCGATCAAGGTCATGATCCAGAGCTTGGAATAAGCAACGAAGTCATGATTATAAACGGGGTGCTTGGCGTATGTATTTGAGGTTGAGGCGTGTGTTTGGGGCTTGCTCGTAGAAGAATGCCTCTCTTTTTTTGGGTTATAGAAATACGAGAACAATGGAAAATTGAATCAAATCTCGTTCTTCAATTGCTGAATGAAGATGATTTCGTGAATGCTGTAACAGTCGCGCACCGGAATCTATATGTAGTTGAAAATTGTGAAGAAGAAAAAGAACACAATGGTGATTGTTGTATTTCACGTCCCCTCAGCCTGACCATGAGCCGGCGGCTATCAATCGGATCTGGCAAGAGTGAGGCATCGCTGTTATTGCCGTTCGCCCAGGACTGCCGCACAGTCCAAAAACGGTTTAGCGCCAATAACCTTCGGCTCAACCACCACCCAGCGAGTTCTCCCGAGCTTTTTTTCTCCCTCAGACGACCTCGCCCACGATTACGATCAGCCTCGACTCCATCAATTGACCACCCGCCGCAGGTCTCATCACCCCACGGAGCTCCGACACCGATCCCACGAGGCTTCTCGCATCCCTCATCGTCACCTCCGCCGCCATGTCGTCGCTCGCCCGTCCCATGCTCCGCTCGCCGGCCCTCCGCGTCGCCGCCCGACGCTTCGAGAGCACCGCTGCCCAGAAGGCTGCCGAGGTCACCAAGAACACCGCTGCCCGTGCTCAGGAGGGTCTGTCTCGTGTCACATCTGCTGCTGGCCCGGCCATTGCTGGTGCCGCCAAGGGTGCCGCCAATGCCCTGAACAAGGTCGGCGGGCGAACGGGCAAGGTCATCAGCTTCGTTGAGCGTACGTCTGCCACGGTATTCAATCGCAGCGTGGGCAATTGGATGCTGACAAATTGAACAGGACAAGTGCCCTTTGTGGTTTACTACTCCAAGGTTGCCCTCGAGGTTGGCAAGATTGTGTTCCACGGCCAGAAGATGAGCCCTCCGTAAGGCGCCCCCTCAATTGTCCCGCAAATAAATATTGGGCGGGACAGCCGGCTAACGCGCATCCGACAGCAACATGGCCACTTTCCAGACCACCTACCAGAACCTCCTCAAGACCATCCAGACCCGGGGCATTCTCCAGTCCTCCCAGAACGTCATTCAGCAGGTACGGAATATCGGCCCTGCTCAGGTCGCCGCTGGCGGCGTCGTCCTTGCCGAGGTTCTGGGCTTCTTCACCGTCGGCGAGATCATTGGCCGATTCAAGCTCGTTGGCTACCGCGGCGAGACCTCTTCGCACCACTAAGCGTGTCCCTGTAATGTAGCGAGAGTTGTGGGGATGTATGAAGAGCTGGGGAGAAAGACGAATGTGAACGACTGGGTTATAGACATGGCTTCCCCGGCCCGAGGACGCCTGGGAAGGGCTGATTGGAGACTCATCTATTCGGGGAGTTGGAACCTGGGAGATTAGGGAACGCCGGTCTCACTGGACCTCGATGTTTGTCCTCTGTGAGCACCTTTCTTTTGTAGAACTGTACATCAAAATCAACACCCAGCGGGTTGCCCCCGCCGTGGATACCTTCCAACCAGCGATATATGTGTCTTTGTGTGAGATCACTCTACTTGGCCCATTCCTTGCGTCATCCCCATTGACGTTGGTTAGTTTTATCTTGCAGTCTTGTATTTCGCAACTACATAATGGATAATGATGTGCTTTGTGGGCTCTACAGAGTGACCAATGATTCGTCAACGTTCGTTTCAAGACAATCATGCTTTCTTCAGAAATTATAAGAGGGATCTTCCACTAACTCATTTATGTCTGAGGGGGGGGCTCGAAATAGTCTTGCAACTGTCAAGTCCTGTGGTGCTTGGGCGTCGTGGAGGAAGAAGGCTTGACTAGAGTTACCTAGGATCCATGATAGTTTCTTAACCGCAGTGTGTTGAACTTTATCTCGAGATCTGTGGCAAAATATGCTTGCTCCCATGACTTTCCGCTAGCATAGTGCAGTTGTGATGCTTTGTCAAAACTCCTTCAACAAGGTCGTGCTACAGAGTCCAACGCCGTAGTCCATGGCAACAGTCAAGAGGAAGTCCTGATCAGCGACTCTTTAAATTTGCATGACTTCATCTCAAGATCCACATGCGACACAAAAGAGTGTATCCAAATCACATGCAAGTTTATATATAGCGTCTGGTTCACGTGGAGAGCGGTTCATGGAAACTTTGCCTAGGTGAAATGGATATGCTCGCAACATCACTGAACTTGCCCAAAAGACTCTAGGAAACGTGTATAATACTGCTGGGTATTTCTCATTATGATATTTCAGATACAGATATATGGGCACTGTCGCCCTGGCCGTTGGCCGATCAGTAGAACGAGGACTCCTTTGCTCAAGCCCACCAAGACGGTGTACTAGCTCAAATGTAGCCCACAGCCGCCTTGTTTGATGCTTGGTGTGCAAGTCGACATAAGGCACTCAGCGCAAGGGAGTGTTCCCTTCGATCCTCATGAGCATATCCAGGGCACACACATATCCTAAGCAAACACATATCCATGGTCGACAATTCCGTCGACAAGACATTTCAGAGCGTTGGCCAAGGCACGTCGGCCTAGAAACCGAAAAGGCCTGTCCGAGAAACAAGCCGCTGGCAAATCCGCCCAGATGGTCAAAGCCATCCGCTCCGGACGATACTGAGAAAACTTCTCAGCCAGATGAAATGGCACCAGCGAACGATGAAGGAGACAGCGGTGGTATGAGGGAGAGGAATCGCGCAATTCAGGCAAAACAACCTAGTTTTGGCTTGTCAGGATGAAAACCTGACCCTCCTAGATGCTTCCAGAAGGCCATTTTCACCGAGACAAAGCCTTGACCAAGTCATTCACCTTCTGCTTCTGGAAGTGAGCACAGTGACCACGGTAAATGGGTCCCATCCCTCGCGATAAGTCGATCGGACCCCTCGCTTAGTTCCCAGTGTCACCTTCTTCGCAGAAGCGGGCAGCCTGGGCGGCAATGCCTTCAGCAAGGCCTGACCGCCACAATAGATCCGAAGAGGTTGCCGCGTGCAAAGACCACGTCGTGATCACACGGAGCGCGATGCGGTTCGGTCAAGTCATCCGATCGATCCGCGCTGTCGACGGAGCTGAAGGCCCGAAACGAGAGAGGGCCGTCCCGAGGTGTGCGGAGCTATTATGGAGTCCCCGGATTAGATCTTGGCAGGCAAATTAACAGCTACCAGCCACGCTGCGTCAAGCCCTTGCCCGCACACGCACGCGCACGGCGGCATCAGTGCGTTTGACAGACAGATTGATGTGACCAGGTCAGCAGAGTCCGGGCGGTCAGGTCTTTTCCGCCGTGATCAACGGGGGTTCCTTCATTAAAATGGCTGGTCGTTTGATGAGGGCCCCCCTTCCTTGTCGCTGTTGGTGATACCGATCATGACCCCTGTCGCCAGATATTGATTCCACGATGCCAGTTCTGAGGGAGAGCGTCTCTTGAAACTCGGCGGATCCTCAAACATGGGAAATGAGTGGTACCGTGACGCGCTCGGAACAAAGCGTGGTGCCATTTCGGAGCTGCCAGGGTGTGATTGTGTGCAGCGGCCATCGTATTCTCAGTCCGCCCCCTTTAACGACGAGCCTGGGCTAGTAAACAATTGCAGGAGCGGAGCGTGTCGCGACGATCTGCCTGGCATTTAATGTTATCGTCTTTCCCACTGAGTAGCATAGCATAGCATAGCATGTCTTGCGTTGGGTCTGACGAGCTTGGGGCCGCAAAATGGACCAAGGCCTTACTGAGGGGGCCCGGGCTTTCTCGCCGTCCACATGTGGCTGCGAAGCGGTTAATATCCCATTCTGAAGTACAAGAACATCGATAACTCACATGTTGCAGTAGGTGTGGTAGCGCAGAATACAGGTCTCGCGCTTGACTCTTGCGCATAGCTCACGGACCTCATCAGGCCCCAGGCCATGCTTCTCAACCAGGGGCATCAAGCTAAGAGACTCCAGGCTGTGACTTAGACCGAGGTTGAACCATCTTGCGATCTCTCGTTCACGCCGATCAGGAGACCAAGGGCAGACAAAGGCCGGGATAATCTCGTGCTTGATGTCGACAAACCCTGTAGCTTCGAGCATTTGTCGAGTTTCTTCTGGTGCCACTCTTGCGGTACGGTTGAACTGGTCCATTCCAGTGAGGAACAACTCTGCCCACTGGGTAAATGAGGAATTCGAAGGCCTTTCGTCGTCGTCCCATCTGGGTGTCCAGTCGATTTCCACGTGTTCCATGTGGCCGAGTCCCGGAGTCAGGTGCCTGCACATGGGTTAAAACAGCTGGCGGCGGTGAGAGCGTTGCACATACTCAAATATTTTGCGATACACTTGGGGCCACAAATCGGTCTGAATGCTTCCAAGCATCATCCGCAGATGGATCAAGTCGCAGTCTGATAATAGCGGACCCCATGTCGGTTCTTCGATATCATATTGCTTTGGCATTACCCCTACAGGGATTCTGGGCACGTTAGCCTCTGGCTTATGACTGAGAATCCTTCAAGACTTACAGAGCGGGCTGAATCTGGTTCAAGTCTACAGCCATAATTTGGGCGTCTGAGAGACAGCTGTGGCCTGTTAGCGAACGTCGGAAAGGGGCCTGCATAACAAATCGAGTACTCACTCTTCTGCAACGTTGATAGCCCAAATTCCAGTTCCTGTACCAAGATCCATGATTCTGGGGGTTTTCCGCATGATGGGAGTGTGGAAGGGCTTATTGCCGCTCGCGACCAGAAAGACTTTATGGAATATATCCAAGCGATTTAACTCTTCCTAAACAGCCTGGATTAGAGTGCGTGACAAATACTCCAGGCAGGGATTGACTTACTGAATCGATGGGAAATAGATACTTGCCAGGCTTCCAGGAACCGTAGAAGCGACCATGTTTCCAGTAACCATCCTCAAGATACCTCCCCTCAGATTCGGTTACGCTAAATGATGTGAGCCTGGCTGATTCCTCAAAGTCCCTGGATTGGGATGGTACACACCTATTTTGTGAAGACATGACGACCATGGGAGAAGACCGTGGAAGGACTCCACGTCACCAAGGTTCAAGGTATGAGGAACGAGGTCTCAGCGTGGCTTGACTGTGGCGGAAGACTGAGAGAATCCAGATTTGCCTTGCTGAATCCAGGATGTGGGAGGATTCAAAGCCCAGTGGAGAAGACTGCTGCAGATGTTAGCAGAAGCACAGCAGCAAGCCAGGATCCACGAGACGGGAAATAGACATGTGTGGAAGGTGATGCAGAATTCGGGACCAAGATCTGAGGGATGGGCAAGACATGGGAGTCCTGAGAGCTAAATAAGCCCAGCAACATGCAACATCAAGACCCAGGTTATCGAGGACAGCGCGGCACGGTTCGCTGGCACCACAGGACTCGAGAGTTTCAACTCGAAAACCATCCGGGCTTAGACCCTAAAACGGCGCAAATGGCGCCGAACAACGGTAGAGCTGGTGAGACGTAACAGACTCGCAGCGTTGTTGGTCGCACGCGGCTCCTGCATATCAATGCCCCAGGAAAACGCTCCATGAAGTTTGTGGCCAGAGATTCGAGACCGACGGGGAAGGGGGATCACAAAAAAACGGGGGCAAACGTTTGAGAAGTCGCGAATGGATGGATGGACGCTTGCTTGCTCCAACCAGCACACATGACTATTCCCAACAGCACTCACTTACAGAGCAGAGGTAAGCTTCCAGGTTGAAGACTCGGGGCCAGGTCCACGCGTGCGAAGTAGATTAAGAGGCTGTAGGAGGTAACGCCAATGAAGAGGGACCGTACAGCGTTGGCGACGGGGAACCACCAGACAGGATTGGCTGGAAGTGGAGGTCGAGAATCCGACTCAGGACGAGAGGGGAGCTGTCAATGTTTCCGGAGGTGGGTTCCAAGGCGGAGATGGGCCCAGAGAGAGGTTGTTCTGGCGAGGGCTTTATATGTGAAGCTGCTAGGAGGAGGTCTGTCTGGTGCTTGGTCCAAGAGTCGAGACGTGAGACGGTGGTGGGGGAGGACAAGCTCAACGAAGTCAAGTCCAAAATCAGAGGAGGGTTTTTTTTCCCACCTGTTCCACCCCTTTTCTTCCCACCGCGAACGTGCGCAGGACGAATTATGCAGGATGAATGCTCGGACTGCTGATTGAGATGCTCAAAAGGCCAAGGCGGAGGCAAGGCAGAGCAATGGCGGAGAAGATGTCACGGGCAAGGAAGAAGCTGGAGAAGATGAGGAGGAAGGTTGTTGATACTTATTATTGCCGGCCGGAGGGGACGTGGAGCGCGGAGCGGCGTGTGTGGGCATGGGATGGAAGTGGATGGGATGGGACATGGATGGAATAGAGAGAGGGACGGTAGGTAGGTAGGGACAGTAGGGACAGTACAGGTAGGAGCAGCGCAGGGCAGTAGAGCGGCGCACCTCAGTGCAGCGAGCGAGCCTGCGCAAGGAACCTACTACGTAGTAAGGCAGGTACGGGCAGACAGCCCAGGCACAGGTAGCATGGGACGTGGGACCCGTGGGCGTGGCCCTTGTGATTTCTCCCCTTGCCTCTTTGTATTGCACCCCCCGTTGACCGTTGTTGGTCGAATTTTGTTTTGATGCGCCTCGAAAAGCGGTTTAAGACTTGTGTTACCATCCCTGGTGAGTCCGGTGGGCTGGGAATAATTCAAGTGACAAGGCGAGGTAGGTAGGTAAGCTGCTACCCAGCAGGTATGGAAAGTACCAAGCGTCCATTGCAGGATGGACAGTCATGAAATGTCCTGGCCGACCAAGCGTCCATCCATGGCAGTAGACGGACAATCGAGTCTTTCGGGGCACACCTCTACTGACTGAACTGGAGGTGGGTGGTAAGGAAAAGAAGACCCAGGGGGGCGTGGCCGTTGTAGGGCCCTGGCGCCGCAACACCATGGCAGAGTTCCGGGGGCAACCAACTTCGATTCCCTGGGGCTACCATCCAAGGATGGATATGGCTGGCTGACTTGGGGACGGATTCATCGAGGCAAGCAAGCACGGCTCCTCGACATGCAAGGCACCTTGGCGGCACACAGAACTCGCAGCCCGCGTGCCCAGCGTCAAGACACGGCCTTGTCTTGGTTGTCCGGAGCCAGGCCTGCAAAGTTGGCCTCTTGACGTTGGTTTCTAGGACCAAATATGGTCTCCTCGTCGGTCTCGCAGCTGGCCGCCCCGAGGCCCTGTTGTTCTGTAACACCCGAGATCACCTCCATTTTCGGAACCGCTTGTCTCTCCAAGCTCCCGGTATGTGTTTTAGTGCCGGTGTGACCAAGGCTCTGCATCCATTCCGAGGTAGGTAATCAATGTGCCAAACAAAGCCGGAGGCGGTGCCGAGTCCCAGACTATGCCATTGTTCTTTTTAACAGTACAAGGCGAGGTGGGCGCTATGATGGCATGGCTGTCACGGTAGATGGTGCCGAAGCCGCAACCGCAACCGCCGGGCGGCCTTGGGAACTGGACGGGTGTCGTCTAGGTTTTTTTTTCCCGCGTTGGTTAGGTCGGTTGGTCCCCTCCCATCCCTTCCCTTCCCTTCCCTTCCTTCTCCAGCCGTGCCCGAGCCATCAATCAGTGATGGCTCCATGTCACTGTGGAGGACTGGGAGGAGGACTGGTGGTCCCGCCGGCGGTGCGAGGCGTCTGTGTTTCGGGGTTGCCAAATGCCCCTAGCCGACCACGGCCGTGCCTTAGCGTCGAGCGAGCCATGCCATTTAGCGCGGAGCAGGGAACAAGGAACCATACATGGATCAGCGAGCGAGGAGAGAATTAGAGACAGCTTCAGGTGGGTGGTGCATGACCGTGACCATAACCATGACGGGCACTGAAGACAGGGCCTGCCGCCCTCCAGAGTGGTGGCTGAGTTGGGGCCAGCATCCATTGTGGATGCAGATGAATGGCGTAGCGGGTAGTACTTGATCGAGGATCGAGGGAGATCGGCTTCAAGAGCAGGCCATATTATCACCACCTGCCTAGGTGGGCAACATATCTGACTACTGCCTAGTGCGCATAAAGTTGATGTTATTACTGAGCCTCGACAAAGATGGATGCCCGTGCCCATTTTGGCCTCTCTGACTGCACTTCAAAATAAGGATCTGCTCTTATCTTGCAGTCTTAATCACGGGCAATGGCTGTTATAGGCATGGAGGGAGGATCTTCCCGACGCAGGTAGGTCATGAAACGGGTTGAGGAAGGAGACAAGGTCCGGTCTTTTTCCGTCTAAATCGAACAACTTCTCACCACCAACTTCTGCCTACCTGCATCCATCTACATCCACCCTGTTCGTCTCTCAGTCATGTCTCCCCCAAATTCGTCAACTGCATCGCCGGCTCCGATTGAGGCAGAGGGAGAAACCCGCAAAAAGAAAAAAAAAACTATGCGCCATTCTCAACCGTCGCTGCTCGCCTCATCCCCCCAGCCCAGCCCAGCCCAGCCTCCATGGATAGAGGACGTCAACCAACACATCCCGACGCGATGGGAGGCTTCCCTAGTGCCCGCCTGCTCCTCGTTGCGCGCCGCCGCCGCCGCCATCTGTGGCAGGGCCAATGCTCCCTAGTGACTCGAGCTAGCCGCCACCCTTTTTCTTTTTTTATTGCCAGACGCGCCGAGGTAGGTGCTTGATGCCAGGGCTGCCCCTTGCGCTGGACTCTCCGCGGCACGCCCACGCCCGCAGGCAATGGGCAGTTCAAAGGAATGCCCGGGCGTTGGCGCATATTAGCCCCCCGACCACTGAGACTCATTGATGGATTCCTGTTGCTTGGCTTTGGACGCTGTTTGGCCCCATCTCTTCCCGCTGTCCTCGTTTCGTCCCGTCCGGGCGCCGCCGTCTCCATCTCCGTCTTTCTTTCTACTCACCGGCTAGGGTACCTGGGCCAAGGTAGACATGTCCATACCTGCCATTTCCTCTCTTGGGCATTGGTTTTCAGCTGTGGCATTGACCGTTGTCGATGGCTTGGATCTTTGCCGTGCTGCTCGACACGACTCTTTCTCAAGGAGCTACGAGATCAGCAACAGATGAATCGTTGGTGGCTTAGGAGGCTACCTATTCATGGATGTCAAAGTGAGGCGACATACGAGGCAGGAACGCACGCCTTGCAATATTCACACCAGCTTTATTCCCATCGAGATGGACTTACGCGCTGGATCCCAGCCCTCTGGTACAGGAGGGTTGCCAGCTTCACCCCCCTTGCAACAGCAGCACCTCGCCTGGCCTCGCTTCCTGGGCACACAGCTTTCGGCCCGGCTGCGCTCCTGTTGGCACTGTATGTATTAGGTCCAACTGTTCGTCGATCCAAATCATGGATTCTGACTCTAGGCAAGGGATTGGGCCAGGGCTCCCCCGCTCTGCCCACTGCATCGGGTCACCAACACCGCTCACTGTCATAAGCCTCCATATTCTTCAACGACCGACTCTCCTACCATCCAGTCGAGAGGGAGCACTGTGCTGCGCTGCGCGGGCGCGAGCTACGGTACACTCTAGGAGTCTGCACTTGTGTTTACGCAATCACCAGCATCACAACAGCCACAAGTCCAAGACGAATCTACGCGGGCCGCTATTCCCATTTCCCCGCAGCTAATGCTTCATTCAACCAACCGACTAACATCCTTGCTGGGCGAAGCGCCTTGCTACTCTGAACCCTTTCCCGTCCAATCCCAGCAGACCAACCGACAAACCATAACCGCCCACCGTCGACGTACCTTCTAAATCATGCGAGTCGCGGCTGGCGTCCAAGAACACTGTTGTCCACCCACTAACGACACTATCTTGACTCGACCTGGGGCACTCCAGGGCGTCACTCCATCTCAGGATTCTGGCCTTCGTGTACAACTACTCGCGGGACTCAACTTAACAACAACTCATTGCCGAGGATAGCGCAGGGTTCGTGGCTCAAGATAACTCTGCATGAACTCATCTTGAAATGAAACATTGAGCTCTGTCTCTGATCGGCCATTTACATGCTGTGCACCCTGCAGTGCAACGTTCTTGCGGACCGTCGTTCCTCGAAACGAGCTGCTGGATGCGGCTCTACCGGAGCACAGCAGCGGCTGCTCGTCTGCCGACACAACTGACAGGATGCAAGTACCTACAAACATCGACTGGGCTCATAACGTTACCGTCTCGTGGATAGGAAGAGCTTACCTCGGGATATTGCCGCAACCGATACTGGGGCTTCATTATCAGCCTGCATGTGACTTCCCCTGTGCATGGGCATTTCCTGGGTGCCTTTGTTTATCAATTGCTACCTTGACAGTTGATACAGCCAGCACCTCTGATGTGTGATTGGAGAGGCTTCCGCTTCAGTTGAGATACGTTGTGCCATAACCGAGCTACCTGGAATATTCCGTGTCCACAGAACCCTGACACCCCGAGACGCTAACCAGTATTCCTCTGCTTGGGATAAGAAGCACAAGTTATTATCAGACGATGTTTACTATTGTCACTTATCATGTTGCTCGCAACTTTCTCTGACGCTTCATCCGCCCAGAAAAGAAACAACTGGTCGACCATGGATTGGCAGTGTCTTGATAATGCTGATCAATCGCGATTCTCTTCAGAAGCAGGCCTTGTTCAAATCTTGCAAGGACGCCCATGTTCTCGCAATAGCATGAATCCAACCACGGAGGCATGTTCTTTACGGATACAGACCGCTCGGACGTCACATCTTAACGATGAGTGTGCCCCTTTTCCCACTAAGCTTGACACGTCATCAAGTGACGGCTATCTTGCTCGACTTGGCAGCTATCAAAAACTCTGCCAACAGAGGAGATGGGTTAGACTTCTCACGCCAGGCAAGTGAGGGAAAGTCCGTGGTCAGAAATGGGCTGGTCATCCGTCCCAACAACTGGCAACTCTGGTACTAAATGGCAGAACTAATGTATGCGTACGTTAAATGGCACCAATCACAGGCCGCCAATGGTTGACCGCAAAGCCTCCTCCGTCGAAACCAATTCGCTCATTCATGCAAGTCCAGGTACGTCGTGCGGAGGAGGTGAAATGAGGTTTGCACGGTCACATCCCTGAACCCTGTCTGTTCCCGCGCTATCCAGAGGGCTGGGTCGGAGCCCTTGGGGACGGAACGTACATGGCCTGGCAGGCGGAAGTAGGAAACCTTTACATCTAACTGGTTACCAACCTCGGCATACTGGGTAGGCTCTCAATGAGAGAAAGGAAGAATCATCCGTCCCGTCAGCAACTGACAAGGGCTTCGTATTTGCCCACCGCCAACATATGCCTCCATTGATGGATCTTTCAGCAGCGCGTCTCGTCATCAAACCCGGCTGCCTTCTTTCAGGCGGGTAACGACCGCGCGCTTGGGTTCACACGACTCCCCCTGGTGAAGGAAGGGTCCACATCTACTGCATTGGCTGTTGACAAATACGTAGGAGGTTCCGGGGGATCACCTACTTTCCAGCAACCCGGGCAATATCGGCGGCTGTCGAACTGGGGTTTTCGTCTTGTTTCGTGGTTTCAGCACAGTGCGCATGACTCCACCCCTGGCGCTGCTGGTCCAGATCCTTGGTTCGAGGACTACACGTGGATTCCGGAAGAGGTTTCCCTGGTGCGTTTGAGGTTCATCCTCCAGTACCCCCACGATGATGAGCGGCCACGCTGAAAGGTGAAGAGGTGGCTTTTGCGAGAGCTCGGGAGGATATTGGGCCTCTGGCCATACCACTAGATGTGCACCATCAGCCGTATTTACACAGAGCTATGTTGCAGTTGCGTCCCAGATATAGAAACATAGGACGCTCTCAACAGGGTTCACATCTCCCGGGACTTGGAGGACGGTACCTTACAACAACCCTCTTACCGTCCTCTTGGGAAACCGAAACTCCAAGGAGGCGGACAAACCTGTGGAGAGTCCCAGAGTTCTGTGCAAGCCCGGACAAGAGTCATCTGCCCCTGGCAACAAGGGAACCTGATACGAGACGAAGCTAGGAGCAGCGGACACCGCCATGGCCCCGTCGAATCCACCATTGACTAGGTCGTACCATTCCACCGGATACCACTACTACGTATGTGGTTATGTCAGGCGACCTAGCAGCAAGACGGCGTACGAGCGAGTGCTGGCGTCTGGGTTTCGTCTGCCACGACCAACATGTTCGGGGTATGTTGGTGATTGAGCAACTCTGCTCGTGCCGTCAGGAAGCGAAGTGAAACGGTGCTTGTGGTGGTAACGGTTCGTCCTCAGTTGGGGAGGATGACCTAGGAGGCAGAAGCCAGGAGCCACAGCGACGGGTGGACTGGCCTTGGCGACGGATCTGCCTTCTGCATGGCTTGCAGGAGACGGTTCAAAATCGGTGCCTGAGGACTGCGATCTTTGACGCTGGCTGGCTCCTCGCGAACAGGGGGGGCGTAGAGATTGAGAGGACGTTTATCGCAGACCGCTTCAGCCCCTCCAGGACAGGGGGTCCCCAACCAACGCATGCGCAAGATGGACCTTGTACATGGTCTGATGGTTCCCCAATACCACCTCAGGGTTTCCTCCGAGTCAGCAGCTTGATTGCCAGCAACAGTTTGCCCCGGTCCATGAGGATCGCTTTACATGGGAGGGGGTCGAACGGCCGAAATTTACCTGTCA
The DNA here is from genome assembly GCF_000151355.1 of Fusarium vanettenii 77-13-4. Lineage (NCBI taxonomy): Eukaryota > Fungi > Ascomycota > Sordariomycetes > Hypocreales > Nectriaceae > Fusarium > Fusarium vanettenii. The sequence continues at coordinate 3,292,307 of NW_003315881.1, forward strand.
CGCTGATTCATGCACGACGGGCTCTAACGCCATAGGCGAACTCGTCTCCCCCTCCCCAGTCACGCTCCCCTTCCCTTCCCTGACACGACGAGACAGACTCCGCCAATTCCTCCCCGAAGAGCTGAGGCGAGATGGCTGACCCCTGCTCGCTGTGCCGCACTGGTGCAATGCCTCGTCCCAAGCTGTCGGGTCCAACTTTGTGGGGTCCACGAAATTAAAGCATGCCGGCGGCAGTTGGGGGCAGCGGCCAGAGAGGGCATTTGTGAGATTCTGCTCGCAAAGCTGGATGCCCGTGCCTCTATTGCCATGCCACGAGGCGCTGCCTGCATGCGCATTGTGATGGAGAAGGCATCTGAGAGGCTTTTATGGTAAGCCAATGGCACATGACGGAACAGTACAACTCACCAACGATGGATGAACCCGAGTGCGTGGCATCATGAGCTCGCTAACCTTGGAACCAACAGACCCGATGCTCGCTCGCTGACTGAGTAGGCTACTGGACTGGACTGTATCACATCCGTGGGATGAGATGGAAGTCAGCCTAAAGAAGCAAAGAGCACCCCATCCCATGTCTATACTAGGGACGGCTAAGCCGCATTCTCACTCTCGTTGCACACACACAACACAACACGATGGATGCACACGCACACTATCCAACCCAACCCCGACGACACACATGGACACACGCGCACATACAACGAACCCACTAGGCTACTGCACTTTGCGGCCGACGCAACAACGCGCCGGTGAGAATCTCTCTCTCTCTCTCTCTCTCTCTCTCTCTAGCAGCAACAAGTCAGCAACATCAGAACAGGCAGGGCAGGGGTTGCGAGTGCTGATCTTGCCCATGTCGAGAGCCAACAGCTTCCCAACAGTCGGTGGCTGCAGATTCCCAGCCCCCGGGGGCCGACCCTAGACTGCGTCCGCTTGTCGGTTTCTTTACTTTTTTTCTGCCCTCACTCTCCTTTGTCTCTCTTCCCACGACGACGGACCAACAGCCCTTTTGTCACCTGCCAGGGTCCATGTCATGGCTGGCCCACAGTGCTGCTTCATGTCAGAAGTCAAGACAAAACACGAGATGTTTGAGCTGTGAAAACGACAACCAACATACATGAGATCCTGTGACACACCCTGCCTCTTACGTCACTTGGTCAGAAATAAAAAAGGACAGAAACCCGAGTAGGCTTTCCAAAACTAGTTGGTGAGCCGCGCTGCACTGGACTGCACTGCCGTACTCCGTATAGCACATACACACGCGGTCAACAATATTGGGGCTGTCATTATCTTCTTGTTGGTCAGACTACGTACAGTACCCATTGATCAGCCTAGGTACTGCTCGCCTCGCTATCGCTCACTGCCCTCGCCGGCTTCACGTCAGACAGGGCCAGACAAGGCAAGGCAAGGAAGAGACATGGGAATGTCATGAGCTTGTCGCGGCTAAACAATCACCCCCTCCCCTAGGTAGCTAACGTGTTCTCAACGCACTCTAGTTGCGGCCGGGCCCGTAGCCTTCACACCGATAAAATGAGAAAAAAAGAGCAAGAGATAGAGAGAAAACATGCACCACGTATGTAGGTGGCCTCCCGTGGAAAAATCCCGATACGGTCCCAGTCTGTTGGCCGCAACGTGCAGCACCTGCGGCCTCCAGTTTCGCCCACTCGCTCACTGACTGCATCTGCATCTGCTTATGCGTGACCTGCGGCCCAGCCTCAAGCCTCACCCACCATTCATCATCAATCCCGTGCTGCTTTGACCGAGATTCCTCTCCCCAAAGTGCTTTGTTTTGGTGTTGGTCCGCCTTGCGCATTTTTGACCTAGTCTCAATCTAACCATGCCGGCCATCTGGCAAGCCGCCCTTGAATCGTGACATCCATTGTCGGCCCTACCACTCGTATTCACCGGTAGCCTTGTGGAAGACATACTCCTTCCCGTTGACGGTCAGGACACCGTCCTTCAGTGTGCACTTCCTATTGAGGTTGTTAGTAAACAAACAACAAAACAAACCCCATCATGGGCATGATAGGGAGGCAAGGGTTTGTACCACTTGTTCTTGACCCGCTGAACCTTGTCATACATGCAAAGCATGATGTTACCCAGACCCTCGTCATCCACATCGTCGTCGTCTCGGTCCTCTTCAGGGTCGTCCAGGTCCGAGTTGATGGCATCTTCATCCTCCTCCTCGCCATCATCACCTCCATCATAGGCAGCTGGCTGCTTGCCGTTTGCACTACGTGACTTTGAGGCCGAACTGTGTCTGGTCGCTTCCTTGAGGGGTAGCATCAAGCCACCGCCTTCCATAGACTTGGCCTTGGCCAAGATCTGCTCATGCAGCATGCGGTCAATCTCAACTCGGCCAAGCTCGCGCAGGTCGCCAGAGGCCCCCCGTTCCATGAGAACACCCTCGAACTCGTCGGCATCACCCGCGCCATCTGTCTGGCCGTTGCGAATATGGGGCTGACCATTGGCAGGTTGTTGTTGGGCCGTGGCAGCGGCCATCTGCTGGCGATACAGCTGCTGCTGATGCTGTTGTTGCTGGGTCAGGCCTGGCTGCTGAATTGGCTGCTGTTGCTGGGGAGCAATTCCCTGCTGCTGACCCTGTTGTGGCTGCTGCTGCTGATGGAGAGCGCTGATTGAGCCAGCAGCTCGCTGTCCATACTGAGCCTGTAGTTGTTGAGCAGCTCGGTTCGCTGCCACGTTGTTCTTGTCATTCATGTTGTTGTATGCCTGGTAGGGCATAGGGTTGCCTTGCAGGCCGGGCTCCTGCTTGATAGCAGGTCCCTCTGTCTTCACATAGGGGGCATCTGGCTTGACACCATTCTGGGGCTGAGCTTGGGCCGGGTTCACACCGGGTAGAGAAAGACCCTGAGGCACAGGGACATTGAGTTGTGGTGAGAACTGAGCCTGCGCGTGTGTAGGGGCCGCTGATGTAGGAGGAGGCGCAGGTTGAGCAGGAGGTGGGGGATCAGGCTTGGGATCCCATGGGAACCGGGCAACGTCGAGTTGGGTCAGTTTCCGTTGCCATCCCTAGAGTTGAAGCCATGTTAGTCAACTGATGCAACCGAAACAAGGCAGAGAGTGCAAGTCTGAATAGGTGCAAGCAAAGACAAGATGTTGTGTGTTTGTGCCTGTGCATGTGCCTCAACCTCATTCTGTGCTTCGCCTTGTCTCATCAACTTTCCTCTGGCAAGGCAGACAAAAGAAAACGAGAATAGGCAGCAGCAGCGTTTGATAGGTTGTGCAATGTGTGATGCCTGGTGGTGCAGGGCGATGCAGGCCAAGTGGGTTCGTGATAGGACGAGAAAGCACGTGAAGTGGATTGTCTTGTGAGGGGTGAGGGGATTCGGAGCCAAAGAGTCCAATCAGAGGGCGGAGGCCGATAGTGGGAGGAGTCACAGGGCGAGGCGCGGCAGGGGCTTCGGGCTTAAAAGACCCAAATAGTGCTGTGTCGCCCCCTCCCGTAACCCCTAACCCGCCATCTCCCTCCGCTCGCTCAGCGCGACCCTCGGCGCTCACCCGCCCATCAAAACGCCCCTCATGAGGTCTTTTGTCCAAAAGCCTGACAATGCCAGCTGCATCGCCGTCGTCGCTTTCTCTTGAAAGACGACATACTTGTCCTGGAGAATGGAGAGGAAAGCATCGGCCGCGAGGTTGTTGTTGAGGGCCTCCCCATCTTGGGTAATGCGAACATCGAAACAACAAAACAAACTCGAGGCAACAACATAGTAAAAGCCTGTCTATCTTACCTGTCGCAGTTCCTCCAGCACTGATTCCTCGATACCGCTCTCCTCGAAATCGACCCGCGAGCTGTTGATGACCTCGTCGATGATGGTCTGATAAACGTTTCCGACCGCTTGGTTCGACATGCTTCCGGTATCGGGCTAATGCTGCCGACGGACACGAGTTTGTGTGGGGAGAAACAAAGAGGACTCTCGACTATCCGTGACTCAATGCCTTTTGTTGATGCGCCGCGAACTCAGAGTTGTCGGGGCTGCGCCTAGGCAAGCAGCAGCAGCACAAGGGACTTGGCGATGGTGCGGCGGCGGCGATTTGACGGCGCGACAACGAGAGGAGTGTTCCAGAGAAGCAATTCAATCCGCGCGATAGGTAAGATGTAGCCGGACGCGCAAGAAAGAGTGACAGAGCAGGGCGCGATGTGCGACTTGCTTGATGCTTGATAATCGAATAGACCGTGACCGACGTTGGTAGTAGACGTGCACTTGACAACCAACCAACTGAGAAGCAAGCAGAACGAGTTGCGACAGAAGAAAAAGCACTCTCGAAATGACCAAATAGATCAAGACTGGAGAAAACTAGGATGCGCCGCAGAGAAAGGGATTCGTCGGCCGCGTCGCACGGGGGTTCGTAGACGAAGAGAGGTTCTTGTCTTGTGGCAGGTTGGAGTGCGCCTTTGTGATGTGCAGTGGGGAGAGTTGGTAGCCTCTGGTAGAATCTGGGCTTCAACAACTGCGTTGGTCCCGGGGCTGACTCAGCACCTACTAGGCTTCTCAGCGGGCAAGTGCCAGTGGAGGCAGGGCCAGGCACACCGGGCACCACCATCCATTCACTGAGGTGCACCCAACAGCCGGCAGGTGCCACTAACAGGGCTGAGTGCCTGGAACTGCTCAGCCATTCATGGATGGAAGCGCAATACAGGCCTGATAAGGAAACTGAAAGACATTTCTTTAACTTGAAGCTTTTGCTCTTGTCTTTCTTTTCTCATTACTTTTCTCATTCATTCTTACTGAAACGTGGTAGCCGAGTGGAGTCTCGTGACTTTACTTTGGGTCACTCAACCTCAGTTCTTGCAGTTCATATTCTAATTAAATACAAATAAGGAAATTCTTGTAAATCTTGAAAGTCTGTAAATCCCAGCCGGTCTCGTAAATAAATCTAGGCTACCAAGCGCCTAAGAGGATGTGCCTCAGTGTTGAACACAAACTCGTCCAAGTTGATGAGATCGGGGTTGCTGAAGATGAGGTAAAAGTACTTGAGAGTCTCGCCCATCCAGAAAGACTCCATCGAGTCCACCTCGCGCGGCTTCTCATCAGGCACTGTTACATCCCATACAGCCGTGTTGGCCAGCTCTGTCTTGGTGGCCTCCTCAATGGCCTTGAACATGGTCCACGCGTGTTCAGCAAACTCGGCTTTGCCTGTCACACGGTAAAGCATGAAGACGCTCTCGATGGCCTCGGGGCGTAGGATATATCGGCGGTCCGGGATCTTTGTGAAGCCTTTGGGAAGATGCTCATCTTTGATAATCGCATCCACCTGTGCCATGTCGCTTTCCTGTATCTTGGCCTCCTTGAGAACGCCCTCCTTCCATCGCTTCTCATCCCATTCACACGCCTCTTGGCTGGCGCAGGGGATCATGTAAAAGGTCTCAGGCATGATTCCGTGAGGGAACGCCTGGTATGTATAGATGCACCCATTGGTGAGCTTGACGGCGGCATCAATGTCCTGCTCGCGGTTGAACAGTCGTCCGCCCAGCGCCATCATGCCTCCAAGGAAACACACCAGATGCTGGCCTTGGCTCTCCAACTCCAGCTGAATCTGTCCGTCCTTGTTCTTGGCATGAATCTGCCCAGAGATGAGAATGTCATCGTTCTCTGGTGTCATCGGCCGGAACAGGTTGTGCTGCAGTGCTGTGTCCATGGCCTTCTCGTACATGGTCTGGTAGATGGGCAGCTGGCCACCCATCATAGCAGCCATCTTGGGCAGATACTCGTACACAGAATCTGCCATCGCACCAAGAGTATAAGTAGAGCCCTGGTTGAAGACCTGGCTCTTAGCATCCACAACCACGGGCCATTGACCCGGCAGCATCGTCGAGCCTTGCTGCACGGCCAACAGGTCCATGATAGTCTGCGACGCGTCAAACCACTTAGGGTCGCCCGTCAGTTGTGAGAGCTTTGTAAGCTCCATGCACAGGCTACCAATCTCAGCGAGAAGAACGCCAGCACCGGCAATTTGGTCCTTGCCCTCCTTGGCGGCCTGGAAGTTCCAGCGGGCGATAGGCATGTGGTTGGGAGTGTCAAAGGCCTTGTAGATCATCTCGCCAACCTGGACGGCCTTGCGCAGGAGACGCATGTCACCGCTGAGCTCAAAAGCAGAGAGGAAGCCTCCGAGATAACGAATGTTGGTCTCGAAAATATTGACTTCCTTGAGGTCTGTCTTGGTAAAGTCGATCTCGTCGACGGCAGCAACCGCCTCGTTGAACTCATCCTTCATGTCCATAATCCACAGCGAGTCCAGGGAATCAACCAGAGTAGCGGCCCAGCCGCCAAAGGGATTGGTCTGGCCTCCGGATACGGGGCTGAGCTCATCAGCCATCCACGCGTGCTTCTTGTACGCGTTCCAGCATCGTGTAAACGTCTCCTTGACTGCCTGCTGGCGCTCACGGCGTAGCTCGGCGGCGCTCACCGTGAACTCGGGGAACGTGGCCTGGACCTTGGGGAACTTGACGGGAGCAGCGGTGGGCAGTGGCTGGAAAGCGGAATGAGGATAATTGACCTTGACGGAGCTCCAGAGATAGCTTGCATCCTGGTCGGTTCGCCAGAGCGAGGCCTTCACGGGCCAGCCGTGGTTCTGAAAGCCGCCGGCGCTGTAGTAGCCAGGTCCAGGGGCCTTGCTGGTCCAAAAGAAGAAGAGGACCAGCGTCATCAGGCCGCCTATCAAGACGAGCCCTCGTGTGCGGAACAGCAGCATGGTAAAGACTCGTTTTGATGGGTGGTTTGATGGGAGAAGAAGAAAAATAGCTTGTTTGGGCTTTGGATTCGAGACGGGAACCTGAAGGGAGGGAAACCAGGGGGCGTCCGTCTCCCGAAGCTAAGGTTGAGCGTAATCTCTCCAGGGTCTGGCCTTAGAATAATCTAAACTCCGGCTGGGCGAGTTTCGAAACTTTCCAGGGTGCATGCAGCCCGTAGGCTCCGCCCCCACCAGCCGCTATCACAGGCCATACACAGTCATGACGCGCACTGCTGCATTGTTTACAGTTGAACGTGTAAGTTTGAGTGTATTCAAGAGCTCATCAAAGAATTGGATGAGACTTTAGGCGAGCCAGTAGATGAGTTGGTAAACGAGTAAGTAGCTAGCTAAGAGAAAGCACAACTCATCCCTAGGTAGGTAGTTATCGGCTAACTCTGGCTTATCATGTCGAACTTACACCTCACTCCAGGACCATGGTATTCAGTGGCAGCATACGCTATGCGCACAGCTAAAGTATTTATAACCAATGTATTGTCTTGTGTGGTAAACTATCTACTCAATGTCGCGGTCTTAATCATCTTTGTTACACTTTAGCATCTGGTGTCTTCAGCTCATTGAAGCCCAAGTCAAGCCCATCATGTCACAGCATTCAATCAACGCGATATAAATCAAAACCATGCTCCTGGTATTTTCAATTCCAAAGACAAAATTCAATGCACCTATTCGCCCAATCCCAATATTACCAACACGATTCCTTAAACTCCAACAATAAACAATTGCCAATTTGTCGGCTTCCATCATAACGGTCATGACCATTCCGTTCCGTTCGTCTCTACGTGGAGAAGCACTTTCGTACCACGCGTACAAGGGCAGGCAAACGCCCAAACTCCGTGCTTCAAAATCCAGAGAGACCCAGATACCAGTGAAAGATCATACCTACCTGGCCCAGTGGGTACTGGTGCTTATCGGATAGTCATCTGCTTGGCCATGGAGGCCTTGCTGGAGGCACCAGAGGCACCGATGCCAGCGGAGGCACCAGCCTTCTTCTCAAAGATCTTCCAGAACTTCAAGCTCTCATCAGCAGCTAGTGACATGTTAGCAAAGACTCTTCTTCAAGGATTGACAGCTGTTCTTACCAGCAGTAGCCAGCATCTGGCCGTCGGGGCTCAGGCTGCTGTGGAGGACTCGGCTCTCGTGGGCAGGGATCTCGACAGTTCGGACGAGAGTAGGGTAGCTCCAGATGCTGAGAGAGTTGTCGGGGAAACCGCTAGAGCTGACAATCTCGCGGTGGTGGGGGCTCCAGCGGAGGGAGGTGACCTGAGAGCCGGTGTCGATGCTGTTGACGCGAGCGCCAGAGGTCGAGTTCCAGAAGTGGATGTGACGGTCATAAGAACCACCGCCAGTGGCGAGTAGGTTCATGTTCCAGGGGCACCAGGCAAGAGCCTTGACGGCAGCCTTGTGGTTGGTCTTGGTGAACTTGGGAACAGACAGAGATCGAGCGTCCCAGATGGAGACGAGGTTGTCGTTGCCGCCAGTAGCGAGCTGAGCACCATCGGAGCGCCACTCAAGACCGCAGACCTCAGAAGTGTGAGAGACAAGCTCAGCAACCTTGTGCTCGGCGATGCGGACATCGTGGTTGAAGACGAGGCCGCTGCGGGCACCGGTGGAGAGAAGGTGCTTGTTCCAGCCCATGACACCAACGCGGGTCTCATGGCCGAACATGCTGCGGATCTTCTGGCCCTCAGCGACATCCCAGATCTGAACCTCACCGGTTCCCAGGCCAACACTGACGTAGGCGCCATCGCCAGACCACTTGACACTGCTGACGTAGGTGTCGGGGGTGGTCTCAAGCAGGCAGCTCACACTGCCCTCATCGGCAGACCAGACGTAGACGTTGCGCTCAAGACCAATGGCAACCTGGTTGCCGGAGCTCCAGTCAAGAAGGTTGAGGTAGTAGTCGTCGACCAGACCGGGGGCATCAAGGACACGCTCAGGGGCGGTAGCGATGCGGCGTCGCAGCTGGGCAGAGCTGGAGGTGGCAGACTTGAGAGGTCGGTTGTACTGCTGTCGCAGATCGATGGGCTTGGAAGACTCAGGGGCGGCGGGCTTGAACTCCAGGATACGGGTGTTGAGGCTCACGCCGCAAGCGTTGGCCAGGGAGTCTTGGTAGGCAACAGTGTTGGGAGAAGGTCGGGAGTAGTTGTCAGGCTCATCGTCGTCGTTGATGTTCAGGTTCTCGAGAGCAGCCATGGCCTCGTCAGCAGCAGTGGAAAGAACCGAGGAGGAGCTGTCAGTGCTGCTGCTCTTAGGTCGTTGCCGATCAGACAGATCCAGCTTGCCAGAGCCAGCGTTGGCGATGGCCGAGCTGGCGCCACGGTTGGGGATGAAACGGTCGCCGCCGTAGTTGAGAGTGGTCTTGGTGGGCTTGCCACGGATGCTCTTCTTGGACTTTGTACTGGAAGGGGTCTTGGTGTTGTTGCCGGTACCGGTAAGAGTGAAGTCAGAAACGCCCAGCTCGAGAGCCTTGCGGGGAGTCTGAACACCACGGGCAATGTTGGACTTGGGGGAGTCCCGGTGCGAAGCCTTGGAGGTCGATCGGGCAAGGTGAGACATGAGGTTGCCGCCATAGGTGGAGCGGCCGTTGACCCTAAAGTCATTGCTGGACTGTCGCTCGGGGGTGAAGGGAGACGAGTTCAAGTTGACGGGGACATTGGTCGATGTCTGTTGACGAGGAGAGGGAGTCAAGGGCATCCGTCCGCCAGCGGTCCGGGCAGAGAAGAGTCCCTTGTGGGACTTGATGGGGGTCGTCACAGCTACGGAAGCCATTGTGAGGACTGTGAGGTAAGCAGTTTCAAGAGACACTAGCTAAAGGTTCCTGTTTATTAGTATTCTTTATCGGGATCAATGATCGATAATATCGAAAAAGACGCCTTCACAAAGATGCAACGAAGTCGGAGGGGCGATCAGATGGCCAAGGCGATAAGATCTAGCGGACTTTGAAAAATTCTTGTGGAGAGCAATGGATGAGCGTTTGAGAGTGAAGCACAAGGCTTGCGTGAGCGATGAGTATGAGAGAAGATGTGAGGAGGAGAGCGGATGGAGTGTGGTTGATAGTGAAGAGAGAAGCTGTCCAGAGGTGAAGCCATCGAGGTCTTTTATTTACTTTGAGCCCCACCATGCGTCTGTCCGGGCAACCAGTTTAAGTGACGTCGGAGTGAAGCTAAATCCGTTCCGCGCCCCGGAAACGCAACCGAACCAATCACGGCGACGCCAAGCCACGAGCCTTGCGCCGCGCCACAAGCAAGAGCCCACTCAAATTTCTCTTCGCTGCGGCGAAACGGGCCAGGCCCAGGGTCTCTTCGACGAGGCATCACCGCATCCCACGTCTCACGAATCCATCCACATCCACTCGACATCCACTTCCCTTCCCTCACCGACCGGCCGACCCACGAACCGAGATCGTCATCACCGACCGTATCGCGGTCGACGCTCCCTTCATCTCCTCATCCCTCGCTTGTCTTCTCTCTCCGACTGCTGGTCTGTCCTTCGCATCAACAAACCAACGTCGCGGCATGAGCAGGTAGCGCCACACGTCGCTCCCTCGGCTTACACTTTGCAATTTACGCCATGGCTCAACCTTCAACCCCCGGCCAGGTGCCGACCTCCATCTTCGGCGGGCCTACCCCTGTCGCCGGATCAACGCAGCCCGCCGGCGTCGCAAACCAGACATCCAGCTCTACGGCGCTTCAGCTGCACCAGACTGCCACGCCGCCGTCTGCGGCATCTGCTGCCTCGTCTGGCAATACCTACATTATGCCCAACTCGCCCGCAAAGGGCCGTAGTGTGGCAGATGGATACCGACCCAAGATCACCCGCACGCTAGGCCAGAGACCCGCCTGCCTAGTCAACGCCTCTGTGACGTATTGTGGGAATAACCAGATCTACGCCTTTGGTGGTTTTGATCAGTATACCGATGAAGTTTACAACCATGTGCTCAGGCTGGACCTTGTGAGCCATCAATGGAACCTCGTTGACAACTATGGCGACATCCCTGGCGTTCGAATGGGTAAGTTGCCTGCTGCCCCTCAGGCTTGTTTGTGGGGTAGCACTAACTGATCGCGTGCAGGACATACGGCGACGCTTTACCAAGGGAACAAGCTCTTGGTGTTTGGCGGCGAGAATGAACATCGAACCTACCTATCCGACCTGATCATCTTTGATCTCAAGACCGCTCATTGGACTCAACCTCAAGTGTCAGGCCCGATTCCCAAGGGCAGAGCGAGGCACGCCGCTGTCCTACACGAGGACAAGCTCTTCATCATCGGAGGCATCACGGGCCAGAACAACTACGTGTTGGATGACATTTGCTACCTCGACTTGAAGACATTCACTTGGTCCAAGGCATGGCGCTTCGTCGGACGCTTCGATCACTCGGCATACATCTGGGGCGAGAGAGTATGGGTGTTTGGGGGCCTTAGTGAGGACATGGACAAGATCAGTGATCTGTGGTGGCTGGATCTGAAAGGAAGCCCTCAGTTTGATTCGAGGCCGCAGGTCGGCATCTTCGATCGAAGCTCCCTTTCCACTCGAGCAAGCGGCTCTCCAAGGACGCCATATACCATGCCGCAGACGACAGCTGTTGGTGCTTCTGGATACGCCGCAAACTCTCGAACAGCGCAAGTGAACCCTCCATCATTCCAGCTCAAGTCTTATGCACCTCTCGCTCCTGGGTCCATATCGGCGCTCAAGTTCATGTCTGGACCATCAACTCCATCTCAAGGCTCAGGTATTCACTACCATGCCTACTCCTCTGGGACTCTCATCGACTTTGTGACGCCTGCGGCTACGATATCGCCGAGAGAATGCTCGCTCTCCGCCTTGGACCTGGGGACTCTTCGGTGGACAAAGCTCGCCGAAGGTCGAGAAATCTTCAAATCGGGCTATCGCTGGCACTACTGCACTATGAACGAAGATGGCACCAAGGCCTGGCTGCTTGGGTGCCCGACTGACCCTGCTGCAACCGACTTGGGCCCCAATGGCTATGAAGAGTATCTAAGGTAAGCAGATGTTGTTCATGGACCATTTGTAACAGTATCTCTAACCCATATCACAGTGACATCATGGAAATTGATCTTCGAAGATACGGCTTCCTCGGCGATCACTTGACGCCGGAGCCCAGAGCAGAGTCGAGGCCATCGGCGTTTACAAGGGGAACAGATCAGCCATCCAAAGGTCTTGGTTCGGATCTCGCAAAGCTCTTCAACCAACCCCCTGAAACGGGGAGTGGTACTGACTTTGTCGTGACTGCATTGGCTGGAGAGTATGAAGATGACGAGACCCTCAGCTCTGGACTCATCTGCGCCGATGGGCAGTCCCAGGACCAGAACTGGCTCTCGCCAGATGCGCCGACATCTCAGCCCATCCATGTGCACAAACTCATCTTACAGGCCCGATGGCCACACTTTGCACGTTTGTACAACTCGCAGATGGCCGAGTTTCACACCAAGAAGATGCATATCCCTGAGCCATATACAGTGGTCAAGGCCTTCCTCTATTACCTGTACACGGACAGCATCCGCGGCACATCAGACGCCGAAAGCGATGCGACAACTGCGCTCTCGGACGTTGCTGGCCTGCTAGTCATGTCCAACATCTACAACATTCCCCATCTCCGTCTGCTCTGCGTAAATCGCCTCGCCAAAGAGCTCGACGTTGACCACGCCTGTATCATCTGGTACTGTGCTGGCCTGGCCAACGAGGAGTGGCTTCGAAAGCGTGCCGCCAGCTTCTGCATGACGCACTGGGGCCGCATCGTCCGCACACAGGGCTTCCTCAGGCTTCCTCGCACCGCACTCGTCGAGCTCTCCCAAGAGATCGACATGGAAGGCCGTGTTATCGGCGGTGAGGAGCTCGAGTGGGGCAACATGAATGGCCGGTATGGCGACATGAGCCATTCTGCTCGTAAGGAGAGCATCAGCAGCAACCACACTCAGATGATCGAGTCCGAGGCCGATGATGATGATGGCATGGAGATGACCTGACGCCTCTATGCAAGCGCTGCCATGCGTATCAGACGCCTGTTATAACTTTATCCCACCAACCACAAAAGCAATCCTGCTGCACCCCACGTTTCACGAAACACTCGATCTTGACGACGTCACGCAAACGAAGGCCATTAGAGGCCCCATTTCCTTGTCTTTTTGTTTCCTCTCTTTTTTGTTCTTGCTTCCTTGCCTTGCTTCCCTGCCACTAGCATTGGCTCTTGTCCCCCCCTAACACACGCAGGGGGGGGGGGGTTCAGGCGGGAGTGGCACTTTCTGTCTCACTCCGCGACAGGCGAGCTAAGCTTTTTTGTCTCACACGCAGCACTTCCGGTATATGGGCGCTGCATCCGGTATGTCTTGACGGTATGGAACGGTATGGTATGGTGGTATATAGAGTCTGCAGGGGTCACGTTGGTTTTTCCTCATGTCAAATGCGGTGTTGGCCGGGCCTTGTTCGCTGTTGTTTTGGAAGCATCGCAAGGCGTTTGGTAGTCGTATCTGTCATGAAAGTGTGCTTTTTTATCATCCTACAAAAATAGATATAACAGGAAGCGGCTAGCTCTCATTAGAAACCCGTTCGACCATGTTCTCTGAGTGACATCTTCATTCTGGGCTTCTTAAACTCAACACGGAGTTGTTTCCAAAGCCGGCAAGGTTAGTATTCGCATGAAAGGTTAGTGTAGTTTCCAGCTTGGTTCTGTTTGCAGAAAAGCTCATGTCGATCACGGACATAGCGTTAGGCCATCCCTCGTCTTTCACATGGCAGACCGACAAGTCAACTCCAAGGTAGATGGCCTTGGCTAACACAAACTATCGACGGACAGGCGATCACGACAAGTAGGGTAAAGAAACAATCGATGCAATTCAAACCCTTCCCTGATATCTATTGCATAAACGTAAACTTGAACAGTAAAGTCAATCCCACCACGCCAGAGCCATACTGCCCAGTCTATATACATCATGGCGTCGCTTTTCGGTTTCTCGCTTCCGCTCCAGCATCGCTTTTTTCATCCTCCCGCTCTCATTCCATTCCCGTCTCGATAATGACAGACATTGCGAGACTGGACTGCAAAAACCACCATCTCACCATGAGAGAGTGAGACTGGACAACAAAACAACGACCCAGCGTTCAACAACGAGCAGTAAATCAAGCAAAGAGCAAAACAAAACAAAACAAAAAACCACCGAGCTTTTCTTTTACAGGCGTAAACATCAAAGGCGTTCCCGGGGATCCATGTAAATGCCAGTTTTCCCAACCTGTCGTCTAGCTTGCAAGCATTCAACAACTTTTTCAACATAACTCAGCCACCAGCTTGTCATGAACAAGGAAGGACAAAAGGCCCAGACAAAAAGAGAGGCAACAATGTCCAAGAATAGGGCCATCTCCAAGAAGCGCGGGGGAAAAATAGGCCCAGGTTGATCGACGCAATTAATCCGGTGCCAATAGTCTTTAATCCTGTATGGGGGTTTGCCAGTCCGGAGGATAGATAAAGACCCATAAGAGAAACACAATGAGAGGCGTCGGTTGAAGAGTCGGGCGTTCAGACGGGTAGAACAAACCATTAAAGAGGAGTAAGAGAGACAAGCGCATATAAACAAACAAACATCAAACTTTTGGGGGTTGGGATTCGACAGCCTTGAGGCTGAGGACAATCTCCATCTCTGTCGTTTCCGGTGACTAGAGCTGCAAGCATCCTGATAACAGGTACCTTAACGCCTTTGCAAAATGCTATCAATCGGGGGCATAAAAATCAAGCAAAGGTCCAAAGGGGTATTGACAAGAAAAGACGAAAGCGACGCAGCATGATGTTGACCTCGTGATCCGGCACGGGTCCAAAGAGTGAGCCGGCGTCATGCTCGAGTTGAGTTGGTTCCTTAAAAGAGTGATTTCGTTCATCCAAGTGAAGTGTGCAGTGTAGGCGGGCAGGGCCTTGAGCGCCGATCGAGCTCAAGGCGCCATATATCCAAGTTGTGCCCTTCATAAATGCAATCACGTTGGATGGGGTCCCTCAATGTCAGACGGGCCGTTTTTATTGCATCATCTGGTCTTCGCCTATTCCTGGAAGGTTCATACCAGCTGCAAGAGCTTGGAGCTTAAAGTCTGGATTACACGGCAGAGAATGTGCCTTGTGCTGTTGGAATGCGTCAGTAGATATTCCAATATTTCAGCGAGGGGTTTCTGTGTAACTCACGTATTTCAAGCCGTTAAGGTTCTTGTAACGCTTGCCGCAGGTTTCACAGCTGAACGGCTTCTCTTTCTCCATGCCCAACGTTCCGGGGTAAGGAGCACTAGTCTCAGGGTTGACGATAGAAAAGGTACCGTCTCCATTCTCGTGCAACTGTTGTGTTTGGTGACCATGTGTCTTGTGGTACCTGCAATTCTGTTAGTATGCAGATTGGCCGGTAGAGAGACCCCTCCTTTGTCATCTCCAATTGTGAGGGACAACTTACTTGAGGCCGTTCTGGTTCTTGTATGCCTTTTCGCAACCAATTACAGGGCACTTGAAGGGCTTGTGTTCCTCAGGCATCATCATGCTCTGCAGGCGCTGCATGAGAAGCTTGTTGGCAGCCGGGTCGTTCAGTTGAGCTTGGTTGAGACCCAGCTGAGCCAACTGCGCCTGGATTGTGCGGTTGGCGGCCGGGAAGGTGCCGTTGGGGCTAAACAGATGCTTGCCGGGGTCGTTGATGCAGAAGTTGGAGTCGTTGTTGTTCTGGTTGCCACCAAAGCTCATATCGCCAATGTCATTCGTGCTACCGCCCATGGGCATACCAGGAAGATCCTCATCCAGATCCACCTGCTGGCCCCGGATCACTTGTCCTTGTGTGGTGAGTGATGGAGTGTTGACAGAAGAGACAGTCGGGTTGTTCTGCAGGCCGAAGCTTGCAGCCGCTGGTGTTGGTGGTTGAGAGGTTCGCAGGCCCTGGGTGAGGCCAGACGTGTTCATGTTGAGCTGAGGTCTCTGCTGTTGGCCGAAGAGCTGTCTCGTCTGATGCATCCGCTGGCTATCGTCCATCTCCATGGTGCCCACAGCATCATCCATCTCCATGTCTGCCACGGCGTCCATATCGTCGTTCAAATTGGATGTCATAGTGGAACCCATATGCGCATCGTGGGCACTCTGCTGTCCGCCCATCATCTGCATGGCTGAGCCGGGAGCCCTGTTCTGTTGTCCGAGCTGTGCGGATGAGGGCTGCGTGTTGCCGTGGCCCGGTGCTGCCGAGTTAGCTCGGGAAGTAGACATTCGTGGGGCACCGGGCATGCCCATTTGAGAGAACTGAGAGAAGGCATTGTTCCGCGCTGTATTGGGGCTGGGTTGTGTATGTGCTTCTTCGTAGTGCTGCAGTAGATCATGAAGGTTGGGTAGGATCTTGCCGCAACAGGTGAAATCTCGCATAAAGTTGGCTTCTAGCTTGGGTAGATATGAAGACGAATGGAAGCTCGGTGACTGGTGGGTACCGAATGGAGAGGTGCCTTGCATCATGATACTGCAGACCCATTATGTCAGTAAAGAGTGCTCAACGAAACGAGGGCTACTAGCTCAGGCGGGAGGGCGCATAGGTCTCGTAGGGATAGCGCATGCATCTAGCCCACCGGGCAGGGACGGAGCCCAAAGCCCAAAATGGCTCGCCGCATGAAAGAATCCAAACGACCGATTTTGTGTGCGAATGGCGGGGTGTAGTCACAAGTGTCAGGACGAATGAGTCCGCCCACCGCTACAAACCATGCCGTCTCGCATCGGTGGAAAGGATGCAGCAGAACAGAGAAAGCTTGGTGGTCGGACGATGAGTCCCCGAGAGCGGCGCTGAGAAGCCGAAGTAGGGCAATGGTCGGAGGACGAGGGCAGGGTGAGGGAACGTGAGTAGGAACAACTTACTCGTCTCTAACGAAGCTGCCAAAGGACATGCCGCCCCAGCTCATACCACCCATGAGGCTGCCGGCGAGGGATTCTCTTCGGTTACGGTTCGCATTGTCGCGGTTCGGATTGTTCATCGATATGGGCTTTGGGCCGGCGCTGACAAAAGAGTCCCGGCGGCCCATGGAAGGGTCGAGGGATGGTCCGGTGGTCATTTGGTCGGCGTGGTCGACACGATTACGGTCGACGAAAGTAGAATCGGGTTCAGCGAAGGGGTTGCTGGTATTCGGAGGCGACCAGATAGAGTGGCCGGCGAAGGTCGACTTGTTGGTGGTGATGGGGATGGGAATAGTTGGGGAGGAAGTGTAACCGAAAGCAGAAGGGCTGGCAGCAAGATAAGTAGCAGCCTCAGCAGTAGTAATAGTCCCGTTCGCAGAGCCAGAGGCAGCAGTAGCGGCACCAGAGGCAGTGTTAGCGTCAGCTCCGGTCGGGAAATGGCCCGTGGTAGGGGTCTCCGGCTGGGGCGACGGCGACTGCGTCAGCGAGCTCGAGTAGATGGGCGACCCTGGAGAGTCAGGGTAAGCAGCAACGGCGTCGGCGAAGTGGCTCGAGTCACAGGCACGGTTGTACCAGGCGTTAGCGGTGGCGGCGGGGGCGGCGGCCGAGGGGGCGAGGGCGGGTGGGAGTCTGGGTGCCCACATGCTGGTGGAGGTCGACGCACGCGGCTCCTGGGCCTTCGTCGTGTCGTTTGAGTTCTGGAACCACAAGAGTGACGTCCGCATCTTGTTGGCGATACCTTTGCTAAGGATGTGAGGGTAGGGGTGACGTTGTTCTTGTCGAGATGGACCCCAGCGTATTAAAGCACAGAACTATCCACGTCGAGACAACTCAACTCAAGGTGAATAGTAGCTGACGAGCCGCCGGTCAGTAAGACAGCCAGCTAGCAGTCGGCGGTACCTCACGAACTAGTCAGTCAAAAGGTAGGGCACTATTCCCAGGTACCTTTGCGCCGAGGTGCTGCTGTGCGCTGCTCTGCTGTGCTGTTCGCTGCGTCTGGCGTCGACGGTTCCGTCGAGACGGTGTGGTTGGCTTGGCGGGCTTGGTGTCAGGGACCCCAGTCAAACACTTTTAGGGCAGTGCTGGTGCTGTGTTGGACTGCAGCCGTTCAACAGGGACACCAAAGGGATGAACTTCGTCTTCGACGCAAACGGGAAACTAGTAGGAATCAATGTCCCTTTTATTCGAGCAGTCTGGCGGTGCCCCAAAGTGAATTTCGGACAGGATGAGTCAAAGAAAGGAAGGCTTATGTTTAGGTTGTCGAGATGAACCCGTGCAGCTGGCCTGGCTCTGCCGCTTTTTGGGGATCTCCCTCCGTTCAGCAGCAGACTATGCCGCAGAGTTACCACAGAACTTGACTGTTGCATCTGCCTATTCACAGAGAGTATTCGGGGCTCTGTGCTCAGGACCTAAACTCTTCCCGAACGATGTGTATTAATGCGTGGTCCGCAGCACACCAGGGGCTTCTTGCGTGGAAGAATGATGCCTGAGGTGGTGTAAGTGAGCGTTCGGCTGGTGACGCAAGACAGGCAGTCCTGGTTCCTGCTCCTTGCTTTCGTCCGACACGGTTGGTTGGAATATCCGGTGTGTGTGCTTAAGACTGATGGACCGCAGTGCAGATAGAGGAATGCGTGATATGTGTATGATGAGGGAAAGCTGTCAACTTGAACGCGGCATTACCACGGCCTAGGCAACTCAACAACGTTTGAGCCGTCAAGAGGGCCAGAACTTAGGGTCAGCCAGGATAGCCAAACGGCAGACGAGGATAACCTGGTCTGTACAAGATAATATAGCGTGCGGGCATAGATAGATCTGGAATCGAGAGGTGACGAGTGAACGTCAAGGCGATGGCCCATCCCGCAGTTGTCTTGACCCAGTTCAACTACCCAACCACTACGTAGTGGTACCTTTTAGTCTGGAGGACGATCAGATGGTGTTGGTGGGTTCTGCCTATCCCTGGTCAACGGTCTTTCTCCCATCGATGATGGCGCTCTCTCTGGACACCCCCAATCCGATACATACATCAATGCTGCATGCTTTTTCCGCTGCTGGGGTCCTGTCTTCCCCAGGTCCAGGATGGTTCAGGCGCAGCAGCATTAAGGGTCCAGGTCTCGGTCCCCAGGAGAAGGCGCAGGTGATGGTTCATGGATCACGGATGATGGGTGATGCGGTACGTACTGTAGGTACTGCACCGAAGACGAACAAGAGAAGAAACATGCCAGCCAGGGATCAAGACATGGCATGGATCAAGGGTTGATAACTTGGAGGAGGAGGATTGGGTGAATCAACCAGGGCATCGGCGGCTGGTGTGGGGGCCCGCGGCCTATGCTTGTAAGGCAAGAGCAACAGGCGCGCTCCATGGCAGAAAAGTGGCAGGTGGCAGGTAGGTACCAAGAGCTAGCTGGAGGTACCTTCCTTCAGTGCCTTCCAGCTCAGCGCTGCAGGTCAACCACAAAACAATGCCTCCTACGAGTCGGGCTGCCTGCATGGGTATCAACAGCATCCATCCTTCAGTTGCCGCCTCTCCCCTCTGCCATCAATTGAGCTTTGTGCCGCCTGTCAACCTCAGTTGTGCGCTCTCATCAACGACGAGTGTGAGTGAAAGTGGGGTTTCATTACAAGTTCCAGAAGCACTCTAACTGTTGCAACACCGGCAGATGCCGTTCTGAGAGCTTGGGGCGCTAATCCTGCCCTTTGGGAGAGCTGGCCCCTCCGTCAGGCTCTCGTGTTGGAATCTCTGTTAAATGGGGGAGGTTTCCTGCGGTACCTGCGGCAGGCCACGAGTCACTCACCGCACGCCTTGGGGATAATGCTAGTGCATGAGTCGAGTCCTAACTATAGATCCTCGAGGCCAACGTGAAAAGGTCAAGATCCATCTCATTACCCTCGGGCTGCAGGTGGCATTACTTGCGGTGAGTGTAGGTTGTGTTTGGTGCACTGGCTGGTCTGTTCGTCAATTGGCTGTCTCTAACTGAAGGCATACCTAGGCGAGCGGTCGAGCTCATGCAGATACCGTGTTTCTTTTGGAGATGTGATCAAGAACCTGTTTTCGAGACGCCACAGCCGGCTACAACTCATGAGCATGGGCCGAGCAGCCTCGAAACTCGGTACCAGAGCCTATGATGATGCTCATGCTGGCTAGGACCTCCCTTCTAGTGCCGACATGGACCTTGAACTGGAGCTGCAACCACGAGCCAGTGGAGAGAAGAGAATCCAATGGTGGGAGCTGAGTGGATCAACAGAGGTCCACAGCCATTGCCAAGAAGTACTCAATTGCCTGTTTGTGCAACGGCATTCGACTTTCTATATGCACGGGAAACCATTTGCCGGGCCATGGCAATGAAGGCATATAATGCGTTCACGAGGAAATGAAAGCGAAGCTCGAGCCCTCCGAGCATCGGGGATCGATCGGCGAGCAGCCAAAACGTGGAAATGACCGGCGGCACTGGGGATCAGCGGCTATCTTCCATCTGGCCTCTCCTCTCCTCTCGTCCAGGTTCCGTTCCGTCACGTACAGTAGCGGTCGGTAAGAGGCACGGAATTAATTACGGACGGGTATCGCCCTGCTGGCAAGGCGAGTGGGCGCCTCGAGCGCCACGGCGCCTTAAAGGCTTCTAGGACTGGAGCCAATGCGGCGCTAGAAGCTCATCAGAAGAGGCCGGCCTGTTGCTCCAAAAGCAAAACAACGTGGGTAGCGACGAGAAAAGGCGATCACCAGTGGGAGAAGTGGGCCTTGAGCGGATGGTGCATCGAGGCTCTTGTATGGACGGATAAACGATTGGAGATCAGTGATATCATGAGCAAAGTAAGCAACTAAGGGAAGGCAGACAGACTGTGGCTCAAAGTTGCGTCCTTGCCTAACATCTCGACACCGTCTTCCCGGTTCATGCTCGAGTCATTTGGAATCAAGATGGATCAGGAGATAAAACAGGTTCTCAACGCCAGAATCAGCATCGCCGCGAGGTGATCTACCTATCATGATTCACTGGTCTTTCCACAAGCCGACTATACGGAAATGCCTACGCAACTTCTCGATATCGAAAGCCCTCCAAAGTCCATTTTCTAGACAATCTTCTCCACCAAAAGCTGAACTGTGTCTGAGGAGGTACTTGGCCATTCCCTACCCATGGCTGATATTAGGGACCAATGTCATTATCAGAAGCCGATCACGGAATTGCAGTGCCAAGCATAATCGCATGCCTATCACATCTCAACTACCAAGACCGCCGGATGGCACTGATGACATGCGTCTGTCCGCTCGTTGGCCAACCTGAGGGAGCTTCAAGGAAGGCCGCCTGTCCCTCTGCCCTTTTAGCAAGACATGGGAACACCACGTTTCGACTAGTGCAAAGCCCCAGATGGTGTACAGTACAGTATCTGGTTCCCATGCCGGTTCCATTGGCCCTCCAAGGTTCTTTGGCTGCTTTTGGTTGGGATTTGCGCGTTAAGCTGAACCCAAAACGTGGGTCATACAGGAGGTTTACGTCAACAAATCTTCATTAGGCCCAACATCGATATCCGGCCGAAAGTTACGGACGAGATGCACCCAACAACGCCGGATACTTTGCGCCTCTGCGCTTCGTGCATGAATGGAACGACTTGGCGTGTACTGTACTGTACGTACTGGGAGCGTTAACGCTAGCAAGTCGACATCACAACGTGGTCTCAACGTGCTGTAACCCGTGGATGCAACACACCGTGAGGCAGGCTGGCAGCGCAACACACATCTCGGTCCTTGTGATCTGGGGGTTCGGGAATCGGGACTCGGGATAGATGCGACAGAAAATACCCGTTCAAGATCTTGGTACCTTTTGGCCTTGGTTGGGACGAGATGTTAGCTCGGTTCGGACTTCAACTCTCAACTGGGATCTAGGATCTAGGTTCGAGCGACCCCGGGGGAAAGAGACAACGACGGCGGTGCCTGCCTCACTTCCCTCCTGCCTGGCGAGGAAACCTGGTCCAGCATCGAGATCCAATGGCATGCAACCCAGAAGCATCCTAGGAAATTCATCACACCAAGTCAGCCCATCCTTGATGTGCGTACAGACGATTATAGCGGCATTTGTTCACATCTGCAGTCTCAACCCACGATCGATATACTGAATCGAGGAGGAATACTTGGAGTCTCTCGCGTCCTCCTGCGGTCATCCCGCCACTTTACCCCACCATTGCTCGCAAAGCTCATGAGGAGTGCGGGCAGCAGGGTTCTGGGGCCCATCCCACGGGCAGGCAGAGGAACAGGGTAATTAAGCGACACTTCAGCTGCTGACCGAACACCTTGGCCGCGGCTCTCGCAGCGAAAAAAGAAGAAGAGAGGCCCAGACCAGAGCCAAAAAAGCAATCATCTGGACGCCTTCACATGGCAAGGACCCCTCCAACGCCGCCCCGCCACCCTGAGAATAGAGCTCTCCACAGAAGCTTCCCGTGGAAAACATGGCGGAGGCCACGGGGCTGAACAAGCATTCCAATCTCGGAGAACACGGAGGCTGCGGAGCATTCAACACGGAGAAGGTGCCTTTTGGGTCCATTGACACCCCCGAATCTTGATCCAGTCATAGACAGTTCCACGGGCCCGGTGCTGCCGCCGTGAGGAGTGTCATCAAGTCCCGGACGATCATACTCAAGTAGGTATGTTGCACGACAAAGCACAACAGGGGCGACACGAAGCGGTTGGCGGCTGGCGGTTCTTGTCACGAATGGCGGCCTCTCATGACTGTATGAGCAGTCACTTGATGATCCTCGATCTCCGCGACCTGGGGCTCGGGCTTGGGGATATGGGACTTGCTGGTCGGCTTCCAAGGAACGACAGCCCATCGAACCCCAGTCCTGGCCATTACCCCAGCTGCCCAGCCAGCCAGCCAGCCAGCATTAGAAGTATAGTCCAGACGACATAATGGGCGCTTGGTTGGTGTCCTGGGCGGTTATCACCGAGCGCTCGAGGCAACAGTACCAGCATCTCAAATGTCACTTGCCCAAGAGACTTATTAATTTACAACCGCATTTGGGCACCCTCCGTTCAAGCATGCCTCCCTCGGCCACAAGGAATCTCCTGTCCGTCTTGTCTCCGACCACTGATGGGTGGAGATTGTCCTCCGCCTCGTGCAGCATGAGCTGCCTGACTCGTGCCACAGTTACAGTAGCGTCCTCTCATTGTTTGAGCGCAGAACTGGCCCTCTTAGAGATCTTGTTAAACCGATCCAGGTACGCCACTACCATCCTCGAGCCTCACGGCCCCGTCCAGGCCTCCGCCGAGGCCGGTCCGGCTGAAAACTCAAGTGGGCTGGACTTGGGAGGATTCAAGGGCACAAAGGCACTCGGGACCCAAAAGTGGGCGCAGAAGCGTCATGGAATAAAGTGCCAAGGCGCTGCCAGGTCGCCCATTCCACAACAGGACAGCGATATGTCAGCCATACCGTAATCGCGTGCACGCTGATTCCTCAAGAACGAAGTCTCGACGACGCCGTCTCTAATGTGGAGGGAGCCAATGAATGGGTACCTATCGCTTCCCGAGGGAGTTAACTCGGGGGCTAATTTACGGCGTCTTTTGGTCAAGACGGGATCTGAACCGGTTCGCCCACTTTCCAAGCACTTCCCAATCTTCAGAAGGGCCATGCCCGAGCTCGCAGCAAAACTAAAGGCTACAGGACGTTTGGAGGTTGGTCTCGTGACCATCAATCAATAAACGAACGACGAGCGGAGGCTGCGGCTGCGGCTGTGAGTGATGGGACCTGCACAACCAACCAGAACCCAAGGGAATAACACAGTTCAAATCGGATCCGTTTGGATGCAGGCACTCGATTGAGCCTCTCGCAGCTCGCAGCCTCTGTCAATGCTACAGTACGTCCTAACCGTTGGAGTACCAATCGACAGTGGGCTAACGGCCTAACAGTCTACAGACAGTACCACCCACTTCGCTTCCGTGTGGGCGAAACATCAGTGGCCTTTTTTCGGCTTGTCCCCTCCACTCTCTATTGCAATAACCTTGAGGCTATTGTCGGTCTAGCTGCATTGAAACCTGCTGAAAGGCTATCAGCTTACCCTGCAGCTTGGGGTTTCTGAGACATGTCGCAGCGCAGGAGTGCCAAGTTGAAGCCCCATACTCTGTACAGCACCTAGCATTGGCCTAGTACAATGCAACCGCTGCCGCTGCCGTTGTTGTTGTCAAAGCCGCGGCGGCTAGCGGTGGCTGTCTTCTCGTTACTGTATCCCCACGTTGCGGCTGGATCATGATGACGCCGGGAGCTGCAGCTTTCTGGAGGTGCTCCCCCACGTCCTGACGACCGACGTCCAAGACATGGCGGCTGGACATGTGCAATCATGGGATTTGGAAATTGCATCACTGATGAGACTGGCGTCATCAAAATGGTGATGGCGAGCTACGCCATGCAGATACGCAGGGATCGGCGTCAACTAAAGCCACATGAAGCAAGTAGATTGGCATGGCAGGCCACTATCACGATGGTTGGGCCAGGTCTCTGGCGAGCTGCTGTCTCGAATGGCCTCTAGGGGGACGAACAAGTCCCTCAGGCGGTGCTAAAGAAGGTGTGTCTTGGGCGTCTTGGCAGATCTACTGGTTCCCATTAGGTGATGGCATGCATCCAAGCGAAGTTGGGCGGCTTGCATAGGGATGCGGCAGGCGGGTAGGTAGGCGTGGCAGGCAACATCGTCCTTGAGACGATCTAGAGGTGCAAGCCATCCAGCGGTGCTATTGCAGATCAGCTTTCCAGCCATCGAGGTGCAGATCATATCCCAGATGAGCCTGCCGAGGACGGAGAGGAGAGGGGAAATAAGCCGCAGTCTAGTCCAGACCACGCTTGGCACTTTCGAGGGCCAACATGGAGAGAGAACTAGGAGAGAGGACATCGATGGTTTCCCTCACGAGAAGCTCGGTACGATGCACAACTTCTCATGGTGTTGTTTCCGCACTTTGCTTTTTCGATAGGCGAAGGCGTCGGTCATGACACCCTCCATGCTTCGCGAGAGGTCGACAGTCGGCCTCTATTCTGGTCCACTCGCATCTGACAAGGCTCTAGCTCGCCATCGCTAAAGGCGCCAGCCGTTGAAACCGACAGTAGCTGCACTTCAGGTCCGGAAGTCGGCTGACACTATCAGCTTGGCTCGTAGCCGGTGTATCATGACTACTTCTGATATAGGGGTTGGGGGTGGAAACCCCGCCTCTCATGGCTACCTAGTTGACAACCAACGCTGGTGTTGACAACTGGCGCTCTCAGTGGTGGGCTCACATTCTGCCTTGTGGGCTCTGCTTAGCGGTCCTGTCAATTATGACGTGAGGGAGAGTTCCCAGAACGCTCGTTGAAGTGACCAGAGACGACTATGCTTGTTGGAATGGTAATCGTTTATCGACAAGGCCACTGCATCCTAAGAGCCATCTGCGAGCGGCCCTGCGAATGAGAAGGCGTTGTGCCATAAGACGCCTGATGGACGGGATTAATCGCGGCGATGAGTAGGGCCATGGCTTCAAATGGCGCATGACTCGAGGTTTTGCCCAAAGTTGTTGATAACAACGGCAAAAGATACGCCAGATTGCAGGGGAACCAAAACGGCTTGGTGTTGATGTTGCGAATCAGATTGCGAGGCAACGCCGAGTGAGTAGGGCTACGCCTAGTTGCAAGAAGCGCTTTCGATAATGACGGATAGCAAAGACGACGGGATCTTTGGTGCCATCTTTCGCGCTTCAATCAGACCGACCACGCAAACAGTCGAATCTGATGGGGGAACGGGGTTGACCGTAGGTCAGTGACAAGAGGCTGACCAGATTGCCCTGTCTCTTTTCTCCTCGGTTCGCGCCCGATTCCCAAAGTCAGGCCACGAAGGATGTTCCGGAGGGCTCCGAAAGCCGCCGTCTGGGGGTGTTACGGAGCCGAGGAGATGGGCATTCCGTATTTCAAGGCAGCGGACGGTACGGCCTTGAACTGGTCGGCGAGGTGTCGTAAAGTCCCCGACGGATGAACGGCCAAGTTGCGGCTCTGTAGGACGCAGTGCCGGCCGACGACCCGAGAGGTATTAATGAAGGGATATCCACCGAGCCGCAATGTCAGATCTTACAAGATGGACTTGCAGACGTTATTCAGCATGAACACTTGATGACTGTCCCGAGCAGTTGAGCAGTCGGCGGTCGTGCCGAGCAAGGGACCCCATCAAGCGGCACAGCTACCGTGCCTGGAACGGGTTACGGCAGACCGAGACGATATAAGAGTGAGAGCTGTGCCGCTCTCGCCGCAAAATGCCGCACAGGTTGCCGCTATTTCGGGGACCAAGGCGGCGGCGACCAGCGGCTGGATCGGGCTTGCACTGTTTAAAAATATCATGTTGTCGCGGGTAAAGTAGGAATTGGGGATTCGAGACTGTCTTTGTCGAGGAATATGTCGAAATCAGCAGATGGGCAGACTTTTGGTACGACACGCGCGCGCGTGGATGTGCGTGCGCAAAGCGAGGAGGGACAACAAATGTTAAGGGGATGATATATATTGACTCCTCTGTTCTATCAGCGAGATGTCTTTCTCCTCTACTCATTCTCTCGAATCTCGTTGGAATTCAGCATCTCTTTTGCGCTGCGCCTATCTCTACCTATCTCTCTCAAGCCAAAAGTTTAAAGGCCCTCGGCGTCTCGGTCATAATTCGGTCTTGGTTACAACGGACGGCTTCGGAAGAATCTGACATCATTCATTTGCCGAAACCCGTCGTCATTCACAGCGAAAGACAAGAAACTGTGTGTGTGTGTGTCGATTCCTTCTCTTTTTTCGCATACGACGGCACACGACACACTGTCAAGGCTTTTGTCATCATCGACGTTTGTTCGGGATACGCGATAATTGTATTTTCATCAAAAACACACCATCAACATAAAAAGACCGACAGCCTGCGCATCAAACAGACGCCTTCTCATATCAAATCGGCCTTCTTTGATAACTCTCCGAGAGCCATTTTTTACCAATTGACCCACACTGGGCTGAGCGCGGGCACTGCAACCACCTCATTCCCTATCATACGACATTTATTACGACCTCATCCACTTCCTGGGGTAAGCTACAGTCAAGGTCTTGAAATCTAAAAAGAACCGCACGCGAGCTTTCTCTTACGAATTGGACTTGTCAACCATCTCCCCAATACTCTACCAACTACCGCAATCATGAAGATCCTCACCAAGGAAGAGGAAGAGGCCCACTACGCGGCTGTCGTCAAGGGCGGTCTCATCGGAGGCACCATTGGCATCGGTGTCGGTGTTGGAGGCGTCATTTTCGCCTCGCGACGATACGCAGCCTTCCGAGGCCTCACCATCCCTTTCCGGACCTTCCTCATCACCTCGGCCGGTACCTTTGGCGCCATCATCAACGCCGATCGATGGTCCATGGCCTTCCAGAAGGAGCAGAACCCCATGAACTTTTACCAGGACGAGACCCAGCGCGTCCAGCAGATCACGCGCGAGAACCAGTCCGCCTACGAGCGATTCATGGAGTACGGCAAGGAGAACCGCTACTCCATCGTCTTCATCTCGTGGCTGGCCTCCATGGGCCTCGCTTTCGCCCTCGTCAGCCGCTCCCCCATGAACACGGCCAACAAGGTCGTCCAGGCCCGTGTCTACGCCCAGGGCTTGACACTTGCCGTCCTCATCATCTCGGCCGTCTTTGAGATGAACGACGCCAAGTCTGGCAGCGGCCGCTGGCAGACCGTCATGGTCATTGATCCCGATGACCCCGAACACAAGCACCTCATCGAGAAGAGGATTCACAAGGAGGAGTACGAGGGACAGGATCTCTGGAAGGGTAAGTTACAATGATATCTAAAGTAGCGAGATTGAGGCTAATTGAGTAAAATAGACATGGTTGCCGCTGAGGAGCGACGATTAGCTGCCAAGAAGGCTTCCGAGACCAAGATCTAAGCGACCAGAACCTCTGAACAACCACATGACAACCACACATCATCGACGAAACCCCTACGAATCACCTCTAATAAAAAATCCACAAACCAATCGGCGCTACATCATAGGAGGAGGGAACGACGGAATTGGACCCAGTATGAATGGGTATGACAGCGGGGAGACGTAAGGAGTTTCATGATTTACCAACCAAAGAACAGAATAGTTCTTGGTAAAAAGGGGAAAGATTCTTAACATCACTCCCAACACTTGAAAATAACCTCTCATGTTTTTTCCTACCTGTATAGAATAGGACGCAACGAGGGGGCCAAAACGGGGGCATGGGGACTTGTATCAAAGGGCAATGACCTCGGCTGGCGATTGGTCCCGGCGGCTTTGAAATGATTTGAATTTGTTCTGTATCATACCTAGAAGACATGATGATATCAAAAAAAAACACCATACCAACAAGTATACATGCCTGCAAAACGTGATCAAGAATGAGGGTGGAGATGCTTGGTAGACCAGCAGCAGGTATAGTGCGAAAGGGCTCGTTCACAAGTTCAATTAAGAGCAGGCTTAGAGTAGGAGATTATACCCCATGGCAGAAGAGAGGTCTGTATAGTCTCTCGTCGTTATTCATCTTATTCTTATGCCAAAACATAACCTCAAGATATATGTCGTGTATGAACTGTCTGCTCGTGGGAATAACCAACATGTTAAATTCATCTAAAAACACTCATACCACCGACTCCCTGCTATATCTCTTTTTTCCGAGGCTCTCGCTTCCATCTCTTGATATCCGCTAGACCCAACCCTCTGTAGACAGTAAACCAAGCACAAACACACTGAAATACCCAAAGAGTTCACCCAGCCGTGGTCTAGACCTCGATAGTAAAGTGGCTGATCTGCGAGTAATAGGCATGCACAGCTAGTTCCAGAAGCATTACATCGCCAAACACCTCGCTCCCGTCAAAGCCGCCTATCACAATAAGACGGCTGTCGTATAATGCCGTGCCGTGGTAGCCGCGTCCAGAAGGTGCCTTGCCGTAAACACGCCGCTTATCCCAGGTCATCGTGACCAGGTTCAGTAACAAGACGTCGTTGGAGTACTCGTTGCCATCGTGGCCACCAATGACGAATAAATAAGAGCCCACGATGGTGGCAGTGTGTGAAAGACGGCGGAAAGCAACAGGGATGGGAACGGCTCTCCATACGTGCGTCTCGACATCGTATACCCACACATCATCGAAGCACTCGCCGCCGTCGGAGCCACCAAAGATGATGAGCTTGCTGCCTACCATGTTGGCCGTGTGGTAGCCCCGTGCCTTGGGGCGATAGTCCTTGGCCCCTGGGGTCGTCTTGTCAGGGCTGGATACTAGTCGCCATGACATTTTGTTGACGTCTGTAACATCAAGTCGCCAGATATCGTTCAGAGCTCGTACCCCATCTCCGCCGCCAAAGACATAAATGCCATTCTTGTACAGGCATGCCGTGTGCGCCCTACGCTTTGAGGGCATCTTGTCACCAATAATCCGTGGCTTACTCCACCGGAAGTTTGTTGTATCCAAAACATAGACGTCGTTGTAGTATTCAGGACCGTCACCTCCGCCAAAGACAATGAGTTTCTTCCCTACGGCGGTGCAAGTCATGGCTCTAAGAGGAACCGGTATGTCACCAACGACGTGAGGCACGGACCAGTGGAAGGAATCCGCGTCCAAAACATAGAGGTCGTTGAAACACGTTCTCGAGTCGCACCCACCAAAGACGTAGACGTTGGAACCGGTGATAGTGGTGGTATGCGCTCTCAGGCACGTATGAGGGGCACCAGACACGGGCGCCTTGGACCAGTACATGCCGGACGCCGGGGCCACGGGGATATCGGGCGCCGTCCTGGGATCCGGGAGCGGGGGGTATGCTGTATATTCTCCTCGCACTGCACGAGGGGTATGGGATCCATATCGCGCCGCGACTTGGGCAGTTGTGCGACTGGCTATTGCCGACGTTGACCGCATGGCCGTGGGCCGTCGAGCATGACGATCGTCGCTGGAGCCATCTCCGGCGCCGTTGGTGATTGACGGTGGTGGTTTGGTAGCTGGCCTCGAAGCAGACGAAGCAGGGGGTTGTGAGGCGCCTTGTGATGTTGACTGAGAGCGCTGACGTATTGAAAGATCGGAGGGTTTGCGGCGATTTGCCTGGATGCTCTTGCTGGCGAGATGACCTGGGGTATGACTCCTGGGTAAGGGCGTAGGATCGCTCGACTCGTCGTCGTCGGAATCATCGTCGACAAAGCTAGGCCTTGCTGCTGTAGGAGCGCCGACGGGCCTCTGGGCTCGCACTACCCTGGTCTTGAGAGGCGACTTATCGGAAGACCTGCCCGAATCCGCCATGTTCTCGCAGGTCCTTCTTCATTGCCCGTGGGAAATGATTGTAGGCTTGGCTTGGGATCGAGGGAGGTGGGTGGGGGTAAGGCGACAGGACGGTCAAGGACGGAGACAGCAAGCAATGCAGTTCAAAAAGAGATGAACAATACCAAAACACAAGTAAGGCACAATACTAAAACAAAGCCGGATTGGCGATGTGCCAGAGCCAGGGAGAGACACGCGCCGTGGGTTCTGGTGGTGGTGATGATGATGTCGAAGGGTGTGATCGTGCGGCGGCCACCTTCCTTACAATAGATCCCCTGGGGTCGAGGGCCCCAGGCGGGAGCCAGATGGGGGATGGGCTTATCGAGGCTGATGTACCCTGGTACCTTGGGCACTGCGACGTTCCACCAACCAACGAGTATCTGCTGATTTTTTAGCGAGGGTTAGCGAAGTTTAACCCCTGTGGCTCAACCTCTTAAGGGCTTCTCTGGGCATGAGGGGTACCTGATACATCAGGTCCATTACCTGCCTCCGCTGCCCGACCTGGCCTGGACTTCATGCGGCCTGCCCCACCAAACCCGCTGTGGGAAGGAGTCTCTAGCGCATCCATAGCTTGGTCTATCAGATCGAGATTTTTTTCTATTGTAGGGCCCTCGACTTCGAGAACAAACGCTTCTTGACAATAGCAAACGCCAGATCAACACTGGCGGTTTTTTCAACGACTTCATTAGTCATATAATCAAACGGTAAGCTACTCCAATTGACTTCGCGACATGCGCAATTCCTCGAGAAATTCCGCCTACCTTCTCTTTCAAACATCACCTCTCTCACCTCCCTCGCCTCCCACTCCCACTCTTACACTCACATCCCTGACCTTTACAAGTTCAAGCCTCACTCACCACTCCTAGGTTCTTTTCGCTTAGCTCGCATATGCATAGAGCGTATTGATTCTCACCGCTATCACTGCGCACTGAAATCATGAGCGAGCAGGCAGACGCCCAGATGGGCGGCGTCACTCCAGAGCCTCAGCGCGCCGAGGTTGCGGCCGACGCCAGCAACGTCACTACCGCCGCCGCTGCAGATGATGGAGAGAGGGCTTCGAAGAGACTTAAGATGAACGACTCGACCCCATCTCAATCTGTGCCCGGAGAGGGTCTACATGACGCGCCCGCTGCTAAGGATCAGAAGGCGGCCAACGGTGAGAAGGAGCAGGCTCAAGAGTCAAAGTCTGACTCCAAGACTAAGCACGTTGATGGACGCACCAAGGGAGTCGCACCCATTAAGAAGGAGTGGGTCAATCATGCCCTGTGATGTTGAACACGAAGCTAATCATAGCAAGGTATCTCGTTGATGTGTCCGCTCTGAAGGATGCCCCAGCCGACGATGTGAACGATGATGATGCCGCCGAAGGACGCGGAGCTACCAACGGAGCTTCCAATGAGGCAAACGGCGAGAGAAACGACCGCAAGTCTGGCAAGGGCAAGAAGGACAAGAAGAAGCAAAAGGGCCAGAACACAGAGCGTAGCTTCGGCAAGTTCGATGACGCCTTTCGCATTTGCAACAGCCGAGCTTTCTACCCCGAGTTCTCCCCCAGAGAGTGCAAGTTTGGCGACCGATGCAAGCTCTCCCACGACCTGCGCAAGTATCTCGAAGATGGGCGTCGAGGAGACGTCGAGACTTTTGAAGGCAAATGTCCCGTGTTTACGGCTCATGGCCACTGCCCCTCGGGCTGGAAGTGCCGCTTTGTCAAGAGTCACATGAAGGAGATTGAGCACGAGGACGGAAGAAAGGAGCTGGTGCTCATCAACACCTCCGCAGATAGCGGCCAGAATGGCGAGCCCCAAAATGAAGAGTCCGAGGAGCAGCGACCTGACATCTCCAACATTGTCAGCATGGACAAGAAGATTGACCTTAACCGCAAGCGAACCGACTTCACAAAGGCCGACCAGTACATCACCTGGCTCAATAAGGAAGCCAAGCTGAGCGAGGAGTTCATGAACCGCCGAAAGAATCAGTCCGACGAGGGCATCGAGGATCTTCGTGCCCGCTATGTTGATCCCCCCTTCAAGCCTTCTGAGAAGCGACGCCTCTACTTTGGTCCCGAGACTCCTACCTTGGCTCCCCTTACTACTCAAGGAAACCTACCTTTCCGTCGTCTCTGTGTTGAGCTCGGTGCTCAGCTAACATACTCTGAGATGGCCATCGGAATGCCTCTGATTCAGGGAACCAAGGCTGACTGGACCCTCCTCAAGGTCCACGACTCGGAACTCACTCCTCCCAAGATGAACACAGGGTCGGTGCCCATCTTTGAGGACTATGATCACTCCCGAGATCTCAAGTTTGGTGCTCAGATCTCAGGAAACAACCACTGGGTCGTCTCCAAGGCCGCCGATGTTTTGAACCGCTACTGCCCCCATCTTCGCCTCATTGATCTCAACTGTGGCTGTCCTATCGACATGGTTTTCAAGTCTGGCGGTGGATCAGCGCTTCTTGAGAACCACGGCAAGATGGAACGTATGATTCGAGGCATGAACGCCATGTCCGGGGAGATTCCCATCACTGCCAAGATAAGGACTGGCATCCGGAACAACCGGCCTACAGCGACTCAGCTCATCGGCAGACTGGCCTTTGGTGCACGAGAGCATCGTGAGCGCCTCGGTGCCCCTGGTTGCGCTGCCCTGACTCTTCATGGACGAAGCCGTGAACAGCGATACACCAAGAAGGCTGACTGGGGCTACATTGGAGAGTGTGCCGCTCTAATCAAGAGCTACAACAAGCAGAAGGACAGCCTCACCGACACAGCTGCCGAGCCCGATGAGAGTTCCCTCCCCAACGCCAAGGACGGCCGCATGTACTTCCTCGGCAACGGTGACTGCTACTCACATACCGAGTACTATGAGAATATTGAAAAGGCCCGTGTCGACACCGTCATGATTGGTCGCGGCGCCCTTATCAAGCCATGGATCTTTGAGGAGATTGAGAAGGGACAGTATCTGGACAAGTCGTCGAGCGAGCGTCTCGGCTACATTGAGAAGTTTGTGCGCTACGGCCTCGATGCCTGGGGTTCTGATGAACTCGGCATTGGCTTCACCCGCCGCTTCCTGCTCGAGTGGCTGAGCTTCGCTCATCGCTATGTTCCTGTCGGATTGCTGGAGTATCTGCCTCCCAGCCTGAACGACCGGCCACCCAAGTACAAGGGACGAGACGAGATGGAGACGCTGATGGCATCCAACAACTTTAGAGATTGGATCAAGATCAGGTACGCAACAGCTACGACAAGCCCCCTACAGTTCTTTCAGTGATCAGCAAATGCTAACATGTTTACAGTGAGATGTTCCTCGGTCCTGTCCACCCGACCTTCAACTTCCAACCCAAGCACAAGTCGAATGCATACGAGGCCGAGGGTTAAGGGGATGAACAAAAGCGCAAATGGAGAAAAGTGGATTTTCAAGATGATGAATGTGTCTTGGTTGGCTGCCATGTCGGATAGATTTGCTTGAGGAAGACACGGTGTGTGTACATGAGCCTTTACGACACGATAGGCCATGAGGGACAGCCGGAGCTCTATCGTAGGCCTCATGAAGAGGTCGATATGTATGATCGAGCCAATAACATTTTGTAAAAGTTCACACAAACTCATCAATCCTGTGTGCACATGGCAAGCGGTACAGTACGAGGTGACATGCCATATGGTAATGAGGTTCTGGCTTCTAAACCTTTGTCAAACTTTTTACATCTAGTCAAGTTATGAGCGTTTTTTTTTTATCTTGCTAAACCAGATATTGCAAGGTTATATATCCCGTTCATGTTCATAGAGAAAAGGGGGCTCGAAACTATTGAGAGCGCAACAACTTGTAGGCAGCTTGATGAATTAAGAATGAATGTCCCATGTTTATCAGCGTCGAGGAGCACAACTCCTCGAGGTATCTGCTATAAAGGAATATAAAAAAAAAAGACATAGTAAACCTGAACGCTAGGAACTAGTAATGTTCGTAAATAACCAAAAACTCCGTACTCATGTTTTTTTTTTGCCCAATGTATCCAATACACCCACCGTCTCGTCTTTGATTGAGACGGAGTATTCTTCAGACAGAATCGTACAGCCTGACGTTTCCATGTACAGTTGGCCCCGTTGCTCCGTCACCAGGTCGGTTCCTCCTCTTGTAATTAAAACCCAGTCTACGAGTAGAAGTGGCTCCTCTGCATGCCATCAACTGTGGCATACTCCTTCTTGCCCTCCTCAGGTCGCTCAATTGAGCTTGTGAGCGAGTTGGTGCGGCTGCTTTCGCTTGGTGCGGCCTTGAGCTTCTTGGGCTCCTGGGTTGGGCGCTTCAGGACTTCGAGATAGGTCGAGGGAAGATATCCTTGGCGACCATCGCGAGATCTACATTGCCACCATTCGCTGGGGTTGCCGGAGGGGTCGTTCTTGCTGAGGACTGCAACCAGGTCACCCTTGCGCGCCTCAAGCTCCATGCCGGTGTTGGGCTGGGGGAGGAAGTCGAAAGTGAGTCTGCAAAACTCGAGCTTGGAGGGATCCATCGGCTGCTGCGATTCCATTGCTTGGGCCTGAAGGCGCCTCTGCTCCTCCTCTTGGGAGGCAGCCAGGCTCTTGATCATCTTTGACATGAGGTAAGGGATACCAAAGGCAGCCAGGACAAAGAAGAGCAGGGGCTTCTTGCTAGCCTTGGGGGGGAGAGGCTTGCCATCAGGTCCCATGCTGCGGCCTTCGAAGCGCGCAAAGGCAGCTGGTGTGAGCGCCATCGCATCAGCGGGTGGTGGTCGGCCAGTGATCTTGGCGATCAGTGTCCGGATCCAGCGAAGGAGGGTGAAGATACCCAGTACTGATCCAAGGGTATCTCGAAGGTTGCCGAATTGCTCCGCGACAGAGATCATGGCTGAATATTGTTAGTGGCTGCGCTTGCTGTTGATACAATTCACTTACCAAAGAAGCTCGAGTGAGTAGCCATGTACGTGCTCTCAAGCATCTGGGCGAATCCGCCAAAGGCCGTGACGATGCCCTCAAGCATCTGGAAGGTAGCTTGAGTGCTATTGTTGAAGCTGTTGGTCAAGCTGTTGGGGTCGCCAGGCATGCCCATGCCACCACCCATGCCTCCGTACATGCCGCCGCCCATACCACCATACATGCCTCCTCCATAACCACCGTAGCCGCCGTACATGCCACCACCATAGCCGCCCATGCCGAGCCTTGAGTAGGGGCTTGAGTAGGGCGACGAGTATGCGCCGCCCATGGAGTTGTAAGGAGAGGTAGCCATACGGCTATAGTTGGCGGCGTTCTGGTTGACAGTGGACGTGAGGGATGAAGGGCGGTTAGGGAGAGGTGGTGCAGATGAGTCGGTAGTCGAGGTTGCGGTTGAGGGAGAGACTGTGGCAGCTAGAATTGAACGAGTCAGCACGCAGGCGCATAGACGCGGGGAAGCAGATGCAGGTGCAGGTGAACCAAAGAGGAGATGGAATTGGAGAAGAGGAAATGTTTATCCCGACTTACCAGCTGCAGTCGTAGCCGCGCCAGGTTGCTCCCAGGGCTTGGGCGGGGATGCCATGATGAAAGATTAAAGAAGGGAGAGGGGGGACCCTGGAGAAATGTATCGCGAAATCTAGATCTGTGCCGTCTATGTTGAACTGCCTAGGTCGCGCCTCTGCTGGTTCGCTCCTCGTGACGTTTTGGTGGTGGACCTCGGGAGGTGAACCGGACGCAAGATCGGAGGCTGACTCCGTGGTTTTTCCAGCCTCAGCTAGCGTTGCCGCGGTCGCGCGGGGGCAACGGAGTTGCCTCGGGAAGTACGAAGAGGGCAGCCGTTGCCAACGTCGATATCGTCGTGGCCGTCGTTCGTTTAAGAGGTTCAAACAATGGAAGGATTTTCGTCTGATGGGACACTGGGTTGTTGGTGATGATGACGAAGGAAGAGGATGGAAAACCAAAGGGGACCGACCGGGGGGAAAGCGCGACAGAATTGAAGTTGGCAGAGATAAAAAGTGGGGACGGAATAGAATGGCGACGAGCGTGATGGCTAAAAGGGAAGGAGAGGCGCAGAGAAATCCGGGGGGGCGAACGGGGCCCGGGGCTACGACCGATCCAACCTCGGCACTGCCGCCCCGCTTGATAATGTATGATATGCGTGCGATAATGTTTTGCTCTCACCGTTTTTGCCGTTTAGAGGATGGTACGCGAGTCGTGAATGCTTTATAATTGCAGCTGAGTGTCATGACGATAAAGAGTGACAAGGAAGAGTGTATGAGAGAACTTGCTCGACGATAGGGCTTTCAGCTCATTGAACATGAATATCAAAGAACTAAGCAACACCCATGTGCTTGCACTAATCCAATTGCCTAGGCTGTCCTCGATTCATTGCCTCGCTCTCGGTCTCTTCTCCCGCGGATCGCCGCCGTTGTCCATATCTTTTTGAGCGGGGAAACCTTCCATGTGACAGTGACCCTGCGTTTCGCCACAGCCCTCGGCCTATCATGTACGCCAGCCGAGCTACCCTGCATCCCCAGGTAATGAAAAGTTGCAATGAATTGGTAAGCCTAGAATTGTAAGATGAATAACTTCTTTGCTTTAGAGTGTTTCAGGGAGAGCTCCCGCTGTCTTTTAGGCGATTGAGGGACTTTGGAGCGTTAGGTTTCAGGTTGTACGTAGTATGTAGATCTTATGAATACACCTGACTTTTGACGTTACCTCAGCCAATCGAGTCTACACAAACATAACATCAACACAAAATGACCAAGAAACGACCACCAAGCCCAAATCTCATCCCCAACCCATTCATCAAGAAGAAAAACCTTGAATGGACACTAGATTCTCCATCTACTACCCAAACTGCTCATTCCTCTCTCATCCCTCTCCCACCACCCACCACGGCCGACATCGAGTCAGGATCAACCACCATAGATGACCACCTCTCTCATTTCCAAGCTCACCTTTCCAAACATGTTATAACACCATCGCCACTGCTTTCTATCCAATCGTATGCCTCACTCTACTCTAGCAACATAGGCAACCCCGAGGGCGCTCACTTTGTCATCCATCAACATGACCACCCCATCGCTGGCACGCATTATGATCTCCGACTCCAGATCAATGAGACGAGCAGCGCCAGCTGGGCCATCATGTACGGCCTCCCAGGTGATCCAAACAGTACCAGACTGAATCGAAATGCCACCGAGACACGGATTCATTGTCTTTGGGTATGTCCCGAGACCCACAAGCTCAGCCCGACAAGGTGACGGTGAGCCGAGACAAGACTGACACTAGTTTTAGAACCACCTAATAGAAACTGCTTCATCGTCGACAGGCTCATTACTTATATGGGACACTGGAACATACACTATACTCCCCCGGAGGAGCAAGCACTCACCGTCATCCGATCCCTCATCACCACCATCATCACCAGATCCACCACCCGAAGCAACCCCACAAGCTCTCTTACACGCCGCCTTTCAAAGACGCAAGATCCGCATCCGCCTGCACGGCTCTCGCTTACCGGACCCTTACGTTCTTAACCTCCGCCTCACCAAATCAGAGGACGCTGCTGGGAGAGCGAAAAGTGGACGAGCGTCTCGAACTAAACGCCGTCGTCGGGGTAGAGGCGCTCCGCAGCCACAGTATGAGACAAGTGACGAGGGTGAGAGTGAAGACGATAAAAGTGAAGACGTGCCCGTGACTGTTGATACAGCCGCAAACGCAGAGAAGCTGTCTGCGATGGAACGTGAGATCCGGGAGCTTGAGGATGAGCAAGTTCGTTTAACAAACGCCTACCCAGGGGCTTCCAATACCATTGGCAGCGTCCACCAGCGTCGATGGTATGTTTCGATGGACCGATCGGCCTGTGGTTTTGTTGAGAAGCGAACCAAGGGTCGCTCAACTTGGGAGTTAGACAATCATGTAGAACCCCACGAGAAAGGGCCTAGCGAGGCCCAGGCCAAGCCAACTGGTCGCCTGTCTTATCCATTCCACGTTCGAGGCGCTGAATATGAACGCAGTGTTGTGACGGGGCAGCGAGGTGCTGACATTCTCAAGGACGAGGGGGTGAATAATTTTGTGCAACGAAAAGGTTGGAAACCTGTGCTGAACTGAACCGAGTTACCCCTGTTATACAAGTCTCACATCAACTGTGATCATCTGAGATAATGGAAATAAATCTTATTCTGGTACATACATACATTACTGCGAAACCCTGGGCTGTCATTGTTGTTCCATGATGCCTTTTCATAGCCTCCTGGTACATGGCTGTATCCCTCGTCTACCCTTATGCCGGACCTCTCATCAGGCCCGTCTCGCAGGTTTAGCAACTTGCTACCCGGCCATCGCCATCGCCATCGCCATCCCTGTCATCCATCCGATACAAATCAGTCCGTCCTGTCCAGACTCATAAAACGCCTTTCCATGCTTGCTAACCACGCATCGTCGCGTCCTTGTAAGCACCAGCCATTCCGATCCCGAAACCCTGTAAAATCAAACACACATTTTGGAGAAATAGGAGCGTCCTGGAAGGCCTCTAAGCCTTGGGATCAACTAGAGTTGGTGCAATTCGCCTCTTCTTGGGCTCTTTGCTCTCTTCTCTTTCACCCTCGCTCGTATCTCGCTTAGTACCCGCAACACTGCCCGTGGTGCTCCGTGGCGTCTCCGGAGGTGTTGTCATTGGCACCCCCGTCACTTTACCCGAGTTCGCTGCTGCAATTCCCGGGACGCTTCCAGAAATGAGGGTAGGGTTGCTGATCACGCCCGTGGGCACAGTGCTTGACTGGGTCGTAATGGTTGCAATCGACGATGTCGAATTGGACCTCGCTGGAGAAGATGGGCGCTGAGAAAAGAGAGAAGCAGACTGAGGCGGTGATGGAGCCGTGAAAGAGCTTGCTGAGTTACGATGATGGTGATGTGAACCGTTTGGAAACGGCGACGGGGGCGCGAAACTGGTTGTCGGTGTGGGTATAGGGGTATTCTGATTTGATGACGAGACAGTTGTCTGGGACTTGGCTCGAGGAATCTCGCCCTTGAAGACCTCGCCTAATTCGCCAGCTGCGAAGGATAGAGAAGAACAGAAGCCATCGGATGATGATATCATCAAAGTCAGACCATCACTGGACCTGGGCGACTTGTTAGCAGGTGCCGGGGACCCTTGGGGAGCTGTACATACCATGCAAGATCGGTAAAGGTAGCGCAGTGGAGATTGCTCACGACGCAGATAGGGGACTTTTGTTGGGTATCATAGAGAAGTACCGAGTCCTGAGTAGCTACCGCATATACCATGCGATATGGCAGTGAGAAGGCAGGCCTAGGGCCAGGGGTGGATGAGTTCACTTCCAGGTTTGAGCTCTTTGACTCGCTTGTTGCGGTCGAAGGTGGAGGGGGCGGGTCCATTACGGAGGGAGCTGGGGAGGGCTTCGAGAGAGGTTCAGGAAGAGACGGAATGGGCTCCTCAGCGGATGACGTATCAATGGTGATATTTTTCGTAGTGGGCGGAGACTGGCGTAGAGTGTAGAATATGGGAGAACACTTCACTACCACAGACGGCTTCTTGTGGCCTGGCAAGTGGGCGATGGGAGGCTTGTTGATACCCCCTCGGGTATATATATAGACCGTGTTGATCACCTCGTATGTCGGCTTTGCATCCTTTTCAGCCTGGTGCTGATTCTGGTACTGCCCAGATGGAGTCAGGAGCAGGCTCCCATCGGGCGTGAACGTGAGTCGTCGGAAGAACGAAGTCAGGGTCTCGTTGGCGTAGAGGTTGGCATTCTTCATTCCCAAACCAGCGCTGATGGTTGACGACGGCTTCGGCGAAGGATCCATCGGCATAACAGCTGGTAGCGGCATCGAGGGGGCCGGTGATACAGATCGGCGAGAGGAAAAGGAAGATCGACGGCTGTGGCTCACGACGCTCGGGGGGTTCATAGGAAGGGCAAACGAGGTTGGTGTGCCAGGCGCAGAAGGAACTGGCGACCCAACGGAGGGGGCAGAGTCGAGGACGGCGAGCGAGGAGCGGTGGCCGAAGTCGGGAGGAGCAGGGCTGCTGGAAGAGATGCGTCGAGGAGGTAGGTCGGCCTTGATATGGCTCGCGAGCCTGGGAGTCTTGTCATCTTGGCTGAGGGTGTATTGGCCGTCCTTTGTTTTCAAAGAGTAAATATGAACGGATCGATCGGACGACTGCGTAGCGATATACTCGTTCAGAGGGTCCCATGTAACGCCCTGGACGTAGTGACTGTGCTCGGCGATTTGGCGAACCAGAGTTCCTGTTCTCGAGTTAGAGGTCGTTGGGCGTCGCATCGCGAAGTTGGATTTGCTGACCTGTCTGGGCATTATAGATTCGCGCTATGTTATCCATACTGCCGATGATGAAGTGGACGCCGTCGGGAGACCAGGCCAAGTCATAAATCTCGGCACCGCTAGAACGACACATATGCTTGGCTCTCCACGACTCCTTGTCATCTGAAGCTTCCGATCCGAAATTGTTCTGAGGTGCTTCAGTCGGAACCCAGAGTATCACGTTGCCATCGTCGCCGGCAGAGGCAAGTAGTTCGCCTGGAATTAGACCTATCAGTACATGACGAAACCTCAAGAGAGCGGGGGAAGCCAACCTTTGGGGGCCCAGCGGACAACATTGACAGCCTGATTATGCTTGGATAGGGTCGAGAGATACTCGACTTTTCGTTCCTCGCCGTCCACCTGAACCTTCCATATTCTCACATGATTATCACCACCAGCGGTAGCGAGACGTCCTTTTCCATTTGGTTCAAAGTGAGCCGAGTAGACCGGGGCGTTTTGGTCGTGCCAATTGATGATGAGGGGCGTGGCTTTCATCGCGACGACAAAGCAGATATGCTAGGGTGGACGAAGCTGGAGCTGCATAGGGAGGCGCCTGGCGAGGCTGTGGGAGAAGAGGACGCTCTATTGCTCCCACGCTCTGAAAACGAGATGGATGATCGACCGGGGACGACGACAATCTCGGGTTGATATGTAAAGAAGAAAGAATGCGAGGGTGGACTCGAAAATCGAGGCGTCGAGGCTATCGGCAGGAACGAATTCGGCAGCCCGTAGTGCAAAGTAAAGTAGTGAGCGATGACTGGTGAGTTTGAAATGGTGGAGAGCTCCAGGCTGGAGCTGGTGTGGACCTCGGAGGACTTTGATTAGACGCCAAGCTGTAGGGGGATTCAATGGCGTGAAGAGCGGGTAGCAGTAGATCAATCACGGGGAGAAACGTTGGTGATGCACTCGTTTGATGAAGGAGGAAGAGAGGGAGACGCGGGACGGGAGTGAATGGTGGAAAAGAGGAGAAGAAAGGGCAGCAGCAGCCAAGCCTGAATGAAGGTGAGGTTTATTTCGGCGTTGGATGGATGGATGCAAGGACAAAAACCTCCAGGACAGGGCCACGAGGCACGAGGCACAGACAGGTCTTGCTTCCTTCCTTCCTTTCCCAAATGCAAGGCAACTTCCAGTAACAGGCGCAGGTTAGGTTGTGCCGGTGCGGCGGACGCGCGGGCGATCACACACAGTAAACTCAGACCCAAACAACACCCACTTCACCCAAGGATGGATCCATTGGGTGGATGGGGACGGGCGGGCTTGGATTGGACGTCACGGGGCAACTGGGCAACGCAGGCCCTGGGGCTGCAACACCTCACTTCGCTCGGGCTGAGAAGGACGGGAGGGGACGGGGAGTCTGGGCACCTCAGATGGTTATCAGTGGTGGAGAGCGTATTTGGATTTCTGGTGCCCTTTGATGGCCCCCAAGCACCTGCAAGACAAGCACCTGCAAGACCCAGACGCCGCCGGGACCTACGCTACGCCAGCAAATGCGCCGCAGCCACCGGCAGCCCTGAAAACGAGTGCCCTGCCCAGCTGCAACCTGACTTTTTAGCGGGCAATGAAGAGGGGAACCCGCCCATCTCAGCAGGTGTCAGAGCGCCTGCGTGGTCTACCAGGGATGCTGCTGGGGTTCTACGGCTCGTCGCTGGGTGAGAGACGGGTGCGGCTGCGGCAACACCACACGCATCAGGGACCAAGGAATGGAGGCTGATGTTCATCAGCCCAGAACCGAGCCTCTAATGAGTCTGTACGCGCCCAGGACGGCATCTCACAGAGAGACATGATCCGACAAGCTAAAAGCAAAAAAATACCTTCCTATTATGCCGCTTGACAATTCTGTCCTGTACCGTATGGACAAGATATCCGAGCTCGCGGAAACCAGCCGGCGGCGGGGATCCAAAGGGAGAAATGACAACAGGTTTAGATTCCGGTTGGCCAAGACTGGTGGATGGATGGAAGCATCCATGATGGCTCTGTTTTGCTGCATCGGGCCGGCATACCCATGTTTTAAATCCTCATATTTTCTCAATGATCACAAGAGTCCAACGTTGAAAAGTATACCTGACACTGAAGACCAAAGACGCCGCATGGATGACCCGGTTCTACTGTGCAAGTCGTGAGGTGAGGTAACAAATGCGTGTCAGCCAGAGTCAGCATACAATTGTCAGTGTAGTGTTAGATTCGGGGCAATGGAGCGCCAATCATGTTACTGGTCTTGCCAATCCTTGGAGCCAAGCACCTGGAACCGCGAAATGTCGCTGGCCTGAATCTAAATCACAAGTGGTCAGCACGCGACTCACACAACAGCAAGGGGAGCGCCCGCATTATTCCAGTATGATGCATCATGGATATGGCCATGGTGGCGGATGCTCACACTGTACGCCGTGCGCCAACAAGCCCTGTCACTAAAGTCAGGACTGTTTTCTCCGATGCAGCTTCGGTCCTGGACGTCGTCTTGTCGCCGAGATATAAAGACCACCACTCTGCGCTGCCCACAACGCCGTCTTTTGCTAGAGGTGTAGCAAAGTTCATGAGCTCAGGCCAACTCATCCCACACTGGGCCGGTTGTCCCTGGCGCGGAAATTAGAACAGCGGGAGATCCGAAAATCGAAGGTCGAAGCTTCGAAAGGAGTTACCCGTACGGCAGTTCCTGATGCTAAGGCCGCCCGGAAGCGAAGCCCGGAGGTGGTGATGCAACCAGCCGACAATGCCGGCAAGACTGTTCGTTTGCAACTGATCTGGGCTGCCCCCGTCCAATGCCCACGCGTCTGGCTGCAGGGGCTTGTATGGTTCTTTGGTGGCAAGGGGAGCTTTAAAGCATCCATGGTTTTCCCACGGGGATGGGGGTACACTCCTTCTCGTTGCCTGTTGTGGGAAGCTTGGAGGTGCGTCTAGGTTCTCCATGGTGTTGAGACTATTGCTTCACGTAGCAGGCCTCAACTAAAACCTCGACGATCTCAATCCCCCCGTGCAAAGCCATCAAGGAAATTTGTTCAAGGTTACATTCGGTAGTTTGTCGTCTGGTCCTCAGGATCTGTGTAGCATCAGCTTCATATCATCCCTGAACCATTGCAAACCTTTTCGCTGCCTGGAGACACAACTTGTCTTTCAATCTCAAATGCCTGTTGGATGAGGCGGGTGTTAGTTGACTCATTAACCTCGCTTACCATATTACCATGGATTTATCCGTATCAGATGCGACGGCGCCCTGTGTGAACTCATGCCGGGGATAATATCCTAGGTACCCCCGGACTCTTTCGACCACTCCCCGCAATGATATCGAATTTCATATGAATCATATCGATAAGTTGTGATTTGTCGAAGCGTGCCCATTGTCTGGAGCATAGCTTTGCCGGTATCCTGACTACCTTCCTTGTGTGGTGTAGGCGGGAGAGGGAACTCTAGTTTGGACACTTCCAACAAGGGGTCATACTCAAGATAGAGCAGAGGAGCTCGTATTCTCAAGCGAAACAGTATGTTTACGAACCTCTTGGATATGACTCCCTCCTGGACATGACTCCCTCCAAGATCTTTCCTTCCACCGCCTTTATGTTGTCACAACCCTCTCTGGTTGAGGGATAATACTCTGTACACGCCTTTCAGTGGCGGAATTTCGTGCTTCGCGAATGGCCGACTTTTTAGCCTACTATCGATACAGCTTGACTCACAGCTCAATCTGGGAATGCATCTATAGCTCGATAAATCTGCATGATCCGACCTCGTGAGTCACGCCGTCGAGGGGACTCATTGTTGGAAGTTGACAGAGATGGAGTGGTTGCAGAGATGCTTGCTGGGGTGGTGACACAAGAGGCGTTTGAGACTGGCTGTTAACTTGTCGATCAAGTTAATACGAAAAAGCGCTTGCCTGCCTCCTTTGTACTAAACAGAATACTGAGACATACAGCTTATCAGGTTTGACACAAAAAGCCATCAATATTTGCCTGCCCGTGTGGAAGGGTCAAGATAGGCGCTGGGCGGCCATTTTTTGATTGCTAAGCTAGCATTGGTGGTGCCGTAGCCGATGAGTTCCTTCCGCTGGTGGTGTTGTTTCGTCCTTCCCAAACCATCTCGCCGACAGGCTGGTGTAGTGCACGGGCCAACTGGAAGTCTCCTGCAGGAAGGTACCTTGACTACGCGATGCAAGTTCCACGAGTCCGTCGAATTTCATTGTCGTTATCGATCCCCTTTCTTTGTTGCCTTGTTGTGTCCTCG
The DNA here is from genome assembly GCF_000151355.1 of Fusarium vanettenii 77-13-4. Taxonomy (NCBI): domain Eukaryota; kingdom Fungi; phylum Ascomycota; class Sordariomycetes; order Hypocreales; family Nectriaceae; genus Fusarium; species Fusarium vanettenii. The sequence continues at coordinate 3,336,742 of NW_003315881.1, forward strand.
TCACGGAGCGGATAGAGACAAGATGAAGCTTGACTACAGGCTACAAATTACGGCGACTGGTAATTGATTGCCTAAAAGGTGCATCGGCGACGCCACGATGAATAGGCACCGTCTCTCGACACACGGCACGTTCGTCTTCCTCAAGTTGTCGTTCAAGTTGGCGACTGATCGCCAATGGGCGTCACTAGCCCCGCCATCATCCGTGTTGCCCGCGCCATCACGATTGGCGGGCTTGACGGACCCTGCATCATTGTCACTTTTTGGTGGCTGGCGGTGACTGGTTCCTCCTCGCTTTCACGAAGGCTAGCAGGTTCGCACCAAAAGACCGAGCACAAAGAACCCGGACAGAGCGGTATGGATGCTATCAATGCATGGGGACCCTGCAATTACCTTGCCGTTGCTGCCATGTTCTGCAGACCGCACTGCAGCACTACACCCTCTGAGTACAATTGATGCCTTGCCGGGACAGTCATGGGCTCTGATTATCGGAGGAACTTGCAAGCAAAAGGTCATGAAGGGTCTGTGGGCTAGAATCTTACTGGGCGATCACCTTCAACGGACGGCAAGACACAACCTCCGCCCCCATTCCGCATCACAACGAGAGGCGCTCAGGATGAAGCCTGGCTCTGGGTCATTATTGCCCCCGATGACTACCAAGCACTGCAACTAAGCACTAAACCCCGGTCTCAACCGAATCTATCGCGGCACGCGGCAACTGGGCCCTTTTGTCTCGGTGCCTTGGTTCAACCCACCACAGAGCAAAAGGATCCATCTTTCTCGGATATGGATGGCAGCTTACATATCATCTTTAGAGGCAGGTGCCTGGACTGCTAGGACAAAAGCAGCCGCTTGACCCTGATCGGTTGCCTTGTCCTTTTCCCTCTTCACTTATTCAATGAGTGGTGCTTGGCCAAGCATGGTTAATTCCGATAACCTCTCGCTCCCGTTGATGGGCACGGGCCTGGCTCTGGTAGCAGTGGCCACCACACCGGCCCTTGTTGCCGTCATCGCTCAGTTGCGAAATCGCACTCCTAAAGATCATTTTTATGAAGACGAAGACGGTAAAAGCACACCAGAGAGCATCGCTGCTTTTTCCAATCGACTTCCAAAGGCCTTTATCTTGGCATCTTCGACAATCGGTTTCGGCACTTGGATTGCAATTTCTATTTTTTCATCTCTTGAATTGTCCTCCAAGTTGCTGGAGAACTGGCTAATTGCTGGCGCGTGGGTGAGTGGACTCAATTCCTGGTGATTCTAATGATTGCTTTTGTAACACTTTCAACAGGGCCTTGTACTGCTTCACGCAATCTCTTTGAGTGCTCATCACTCGTCTGTAAAAGTTCACAACCTCGGATTGTGGTTGTTGGCGTCTGGTCTTGTTGTTGCCACTCTTACTGTACCCCAATTGATCATAGAGGCCCAACATGTTTCCAGCGGCAACGTCCCAGTTGTCATCCTCCGTGCCGTAAACGTGGTCGCTGTCATCTCTCTATGCCTCTCCAGCGTTCTACTTCCTCGGCGACCCGAGGTTTACTTCAAAGACCGCAAGGTTGATGGAGAATGGACCGTGTCTGCCCTGAGCAGATATACCTGGACCTGGGTTCAGCCGCTTCTTCAATATGCTTCCAAGAGGAATGATCTGGATGCTGATGATGTCCCCCATCCGGATCGAAAGCTGCGCTCTGGACTTCTGAAGCATGACTGGGATTCAATGAGATTTGATGGTAGTCTCCTACGAGCATTGCTCTGGGCATACAAGGGCAGCTTCGTTTTGCAATGGAGTGTTACCATCTTCCGAAACTTCCTGGGCCTCTTGCCTTTCTGGACTATGCTGCGTCTCATCAATATTCTTGAGCAGCGTGATTCGAGAGAGTCTGGACCCTCCCTCGAGCTCTGGATCCTTGTCTTTGCGATGGCCGCCTTTAACCTATTGGATGCTGTAAGACTTCTGCCCATGTTTCTATCTGGTCCAAATGCTGATGTTTTCCTAGTGGGTTGAAGGATGGGTATTCTGGTACTCCTTTGCCGATGTCTCTTTGCCTATCCGAGCCCAACTTTCCACCCTCGTTTTCGAGAAATCTTTGCGGCGTAAGAACGTCAAGGCTGCTGAAAAGCAGAAAGAAGCCGCCGAATCACAAGAGGCAGACGGAAAAAACAAGGATGACGACGAGTCTGATAGCTCAAGTGTGCTGAAGTCTCGCCAAGCCATTGTCAACCTCGTCGGCGTCGATGCTGCACGAATTGCAAATTTCGCGGCATATCAGTTCCTTATTGTCAACAGCGTCGCCAAGCTTGTCACTTTCAGCTTCTTCCTCGTTCGTTTGATCGGCTGGATCCCTTTCACGGCAGGCATGTTAGCTTGGGCTGCTACTCTACCCGCCAACACATACTTTTCAAAGGCCCTGCTGGGCAAATCAGAGAAGCTCATGAAGCTTCGCGATGAAAAGCTGGCAGTTGTCAACGAGGCCTTGCTTGGTATGAGACAGATCAAGTTCTCTGCACTTGAAGCACGGTGGGAGCAGCGTATCTTGGCCATGAGAGAGAAAGAGCTCAAGACTCTATGGCAACTCTTCATGGTTGACAGTGGCCTCTTTGGTTGCTGGGTAATTAGCCCGATTCTCCTCGCAGCTACTTCTCTGGCCATTTACGCCATTGTCAACGGACAGCTTCTTCCCTCGGTAGCCTTCGTCAGCATCGGAATTTTCAAGGCCCTGGAAGTGACACTTGGAGTTCTCCCCGAGCTCATCACAATGTCAATCGACACACTTGTCTCGATCAAGCGAATCGATACGTATCTCCAAGGACCGGAAATGGAGAAGACGCTATCTGAAGGCTCCGAGGTTGGATTTGAAAGTGCCTCGATCGCCTGGCCCGTCGATGAAGATACACCTGACGAAGATAGATTCATCCTGAGGAACCTCAACTTCAACTTTCCCGTTGGCGAACTGTCTGTCATTTCGGGAAAGACTGGGACTGGAAAGAGTCTGGTGCTCTCTGCTATTCTTGGAGAGACAGACTTGTTGGATGGATCAATTCGTGTACCGACAACAGTTAAACCCGCGAAACGCCACGACGACGAAGCTCACCCCGGCAACTGGATCATCCCTGGTTCGATTGCATACGTTGGACAGACTCCATGGTTGGAGAGTGCCTCATTCCGAGACAACATCTTGTTTGGTCTTCCCCTTATCGAAGAACGTTACCAAAAGGTGATCGAGGTCTGCGCATTGAAGAAGGACCTTGAGATCCTCACGGATGGCGACAAAACCGAACTCGGAGCCAACGGCATCAACCTTAGCGGCGGACAGAAATGGCGTGTCACATTGGCTCGAGCTATCTACTCTCGTGCTGAGATTCTTGTCATGGATGATGTCTTTAGTGCTGTCGATGCACATGTTGGTCGTCACATCTTTGAGAAATGTGTTACTGGCGATATCTGCAAGGGTCGAACCCGTATTCTCGTCACTCACCATGTGGCTCTGGTCCAAACCAAGGCCAAATTCATCATTGAGCTGGGCGAAGGCACTGCTCTTCATGCAGGGCTCGTGTCTGACCTTATTCGCGACGGAACACTGGAGGAGATCAAGAGCCACGAGCAGACTAGCCAGCAAATATTGGACGACGAAGCGACGGATTCATCAACTGCCGTCAACTCGGAAGAAGCTTCCGTCACAGATGAGACCGCTGAGACAAACGGAAACGGATTGCAAAAGGTACAGTCCAAGGATGCTAAGCAATTCATCCAGGAAGAATTGCGCGAGAAGGGTGTTGTCAAGAAGCATGTCTACTTGACCTACCTTCGGGACAGTGGCGGTCTGGCCCTCTGGGGAATTTGTGCGGTCATCTTCCTTGGTTATGAGATTGGAATTCTTGGTGAGTCTTCTAACACTTGTTGCTATCTTGAACTACTAGCTAACGCTCACTAGGCCGGGCATGGTGGCTACGAATCTGGACAGGTCATGCCGATGATGGTGCACCATCTGTCAGTGTTCATCAGCAGCATGGACACGCGTCGGTTTTCTCTCTTCAACAGTTCCCATTGAACTCTGCGTCTGGTCTTCGAGTTGCCGAGTCTCAGGGTGACCTGAACTTCTACCTCTATGTTTATATCGGCATCTCCAGTGTTACGGCCGTCATCGGCACGCTTCGATTCTTCTGGGCTTACTTCCTCGCTATCAAGGCTAGTAGGTCCCTCTTTGAGAAAATGTTGTTCGCCGTTCTGCACACTCCACTTCGATGGCTTGATACTGTCCCAGTTGGTCGAGTTCTCAACAGGTTCACATCTGACTTCAACATTATCGACAACCGAATCACCATCGACTGGACCATGTTCATTTCCAACCTGCTATCGCTAGTCGGCGTGTGCGTCGCTGCCTTTTTCGCATCCAGCTATGTCATTCCTCTGGCCGTGATATTGCTGGGACTGGGCATCATGATCGGTAATAAGTACCTCTATGGCGCGAGACCGTTGAAGCGACTCGAAAGTAACTGCAAGTCGCCGGTATTTGAGCTATTCAACGCGGCTCTAGCAGGAGTTTCTACTATCCGTGGCTTCCAGAAGACCCAAGTCTACGTTGATCGGATGTATGACAGGCTGGACAAATGGAACATCATCACTTCTTACATGTGGCTCGTCAACCGTTGGATGGGTATTCGCATGGCCTTTGTGGGAACAATGTTCTCGACCGTCGTCGGCATCATCGTCATTATGAGTCCTAGCATGGACGCTGCCCTCGCTGGATTTACTCTGTCCTTTGCGCTTGACTTTGCCGAGAGCATCCTCTGGACCATCCGCCATTACGCTGGAATGGAGCTCAACATGAACTCGACCGAGCGAGTGGTCGAGTACACCGAACTCGAGACGGAGTCTTTGGAAGGCGAGAAACCCCCTGCGGCTTGGCCTACTTCGGGCACCATGGAGGTTGACAACCTTGAGGTTGCGTATGCCCCTGATTTGCCACCAGTATTAAGGGGAATCTCGTTCAATGTCAAGAACAACGAGAGAATCGGCGTAGTTGGCCGGACGGGCGCAGGAAAGTCGTCTCTGACTCTTGCTCTCTTCCGGTTCTTGGAGGCTCGTTCTGGTAGTGTTTTCATCGACGGGTTGGATATCTCCAAGATTGATCTCCATAGTCTGAGATCTCGTTTGGCCATTATTCCTCAAGTAAGTACCTGTCTGCTGGCTGATCAATTACCAACCACAACTACTAACAATCTCTCAGGATCCCGTGTTGTTCTCTGGCACCATTAGGTCGAACCTTGATCCCTTTGACGACAACACTGACGAGGAGCTCCGTGACTCGCTCGCTCGTGTTCACCTCGTTGATTCTCAGCCCGCAACGCCATCTAACGAGCCCGCCTCGGCAGGAACTTCAACACTGGCTCCGAAAAACGTCAACGTGTTCAGGGATCTGTCAAGTCCCATCTCCGAATCTGGCGGCAACCTCTCACAAGGCCAACGTCAACTTCTATGCCTTGCACGCGCCATCGTAGCAAGGCCCAAGATCATGGTGCTTGACGAAGCCACATCTGCCGTCGACATGGCTACTGATGCTCTCATCCAGCGCAGTATCCGCGAGGAGTTTACCGACAGCACTCTGCTCGTGATTGCGCATCGTCTGAGCACCATTGCCGACTTTGACAGGATTCTTGTCCTCTCTGAAGGCCAGGTCGCCGAATTTGGCACACCCAAGGAGCTTTGGGAGAAGGAGGGTGGTGTTTTCCGTGATATGTGCGAGAGTAGTGGTGAGAAAGAGAAGTTGAGACAGACGATATTTGCTTAACTGAAGAAAAAGATAAAAGGGGAAGCTAGAGATGGAAAAAGTTTACGAGTTTTGATTTGATTTGATTTCTGTTTGAATTATAAGAATAAGTTATATAGCTTTTGTTTGTTAGAATGTTCATGATGAGTATGGAAGCATTCTTCACAAGGGATACGTTGCAACATCATATAGGACTTGGGTCTGATCAAGAAGCGAAGAGTTGAAATTCATATTTAAAGTGTCATTAAGCAATCATATCTCATAGCCAAGCATTTAACCCAATATCTCAATCTTATTTGTCCCAAGTCATATTTCCAAACCGCCCAATTCCAGTATCGACTCCTCCCAAACAAAAACCACGAGAACTTAGTCGCTCTCATCATCTGAATCATCAGCATCGTTCAGGGTGTCCTCAAAGCCCTCGACAGCGCTGGCGTTCTTGATATAGTCACGGAAACCACGGCTCATCTTGACAACAGCACGCATGTGCTTCTCGCTGATGGTGATGCGCTCCGAGTTCTCATCCTGAGCGTCGCTCTCCGCCAGAGCGAGAGCCGTCTGCATGGCATTGCGGATCTCACGGCCGTTCCACTTGAGGGTGCGCACCTCGCGGCTGTTCCAGACAAACTCGCGAGCGGCATTTGACACGTGGATGAGGCCGTTGGAGTCTCGGCTGAGACGGTCAAAGTTATGGGTCCAGATGCGCTCTCGGTCCTCGTTGTTGAGGCTCCTGTAGTGCAGGGCGACGTGGATACGGCTGAGGAACGCATTGTCGAATGACTGGACGCGGTTGGTGGTGAGGAAGAGAACACCGCGGTAGTACTCGAGAGCGCGCAGAAAGACAGAGACGAGACCGTTGCGGGCAATGTCCTTGGATCGACGACGCTCGAGATAGACATCGGCCTCGTCGAGGAGAACGAGGGCGCCGTAACGTTGACCGAGTTCGAGGAAGTAGCTCAGGTTGGACTCGATGTTATAAGAGTCAACGCTGAGGTCACCGCTGGTGAGGGCTATCAGGGGTCGGTTGGTCAACTCAGCGATACACTCTGCGGTGCAAGTCTTTCCAACACCAGGGGCACCGTGGAGGAGGAAGATTCGACCTTCACCCTTGTTCTTGACAAAGTCGTTACCCCAGGGCGAGATCTTGCCAGCGCCGAGGTCAGTCGCAAACTTGCCGATCAGAGCCTTGACAGTCAGCTTGACCTCATCATCAAGGACGAGATACTTGAAGGCATCCTTGTCAGTGTGGAGCTCCTTCAAGTTGGCAAGGTCGAGATGGCCCCAACGACGATCGCCGAGGATGAAGCCTGGGATGGTGTTGCTGCAGACTAGATAGAAGAGATCACTCTCGGGAGGCGAGTCGTGGTTTGGGTCGAGATCCTCAAAGCCAAGGTACTGGCTGTCGTTGCTCTGGCTCGAACGGTCTGCCGAACAAGCCTGGCATCCGCATCGAGGCTCGTTCCTGGGCAGATGGTCCTTGGGAGGAGGGGCAGTTTGGTCAAAGCGAGGAGGAGGGTGGTAGCGGGCCATTCCACGCATGGAATCAGGACCCAGGAAGTAGAAGCTGTCAAAGCCGGCAGCATCACAAATGACACGACCTCGCATGAAGCCCGTAGGTCCTCGAGACTGTCTGTTGGTAGCACCCGAGTTGACGAGCTGACCCTCATAGTCCATGTAGGTAGGACGCTTCAGGAGTTCCCAGTAGAGCTTACCGAGGGCAATGTTCTTCTCCCTCATGGTGAGTCCACCTTGAGCCTCGAGATCCTCGGGCCAGAACTTGGCAGGGATGATGGGAAGGCTGCTAATAGCCTGCTCACCGAGCCAAGGGGAGAGGTTGAAGCTGTACATGTAGCGGTTGACCTTGGTGCCATTGGTCTCGAGCATCCAGCAGGAGATCTTGTAGGCATCGGGAGTGTAGGTGTTCTGGTTGATGCTGACGCTGCTGATGACGTACGGGGTCCAGATGCCGTAACGCTTCGTGTAGATGACCTCGCCAGGCTTGAGGAGAAGCCAGAAGTACTCAAAGGTAGCTCTTGGGATGTCGAGGTTGTGGCGTTCCTCTTCTTGACGGATCTGCTCGCCGAGATTGTCGTCAAGGAACTTGAGGAGGACGTCAATGTGGCTGGCGGTCGTGGCGGCATACTCCGAGTCGTGAGTCAAAGGCTGGTTGTCTCGATATTTGGCCAGCTCTTGGCGGTGGTGGTAGAGAACGCGGTAAGGAGAGCTGATGGTGACAAACTTGCCGTCCAGGTTGATGTAAGGGTAGTAAGACACGACAGCCTTGAGGGCATTGATCAGATGCTGAGAGTGAATGCACATGAAGGGTCGGGCAATGTCTGGAGACGAGGCCTCGAGATCGTGCTCCTCATCCGAGTAGTAGTCATCATAACGATAGTTGACCTGGTCGAATGTCTCGGTGATGGGCCGGTCTTCTTGACCTGGGCCAGCACGAGGGGGGCCACGACGATTTCGCCGGGAGGTTGCCTTTTCGGTAAAGACCTTTGTGATGATCTCAAGAACAGGCTTCTCCTTTGTAGCGCCCTCTTCCTCGTCTTCGACATCACTATCGTCATCGTCTTCGAACTCGGGAACATCCTTGAAAGCCTGAATGCTCTGGCGAGCTGTAGGTTTGTTAGCATGGTGGACTATGAGTGAAGAGGAAGAGAAGACATACTATCAACAACCCTGTCATTCCAGCCAATGTACTTGATGACATGGAGGACATCTGGAACCTTTCCATCAATCTTGAGGACTCCCTTGGAAGCAGGCTTCTTGGTCCTGACGACGACCTTGCGGGAGATGTCCTCGAAGCTGACGATGGAGCTGGTGTCGTCTTGCCCAACAATATCGGGGTGAGGGGCCTCCATGACGGTCATTTAAGATTTGAATCTTGTGTATCAGAGAAACGACTTGGGATAAGATGGTGAGGAGAAGAGATGGAGTGAACAGATGGAGAGGACGAGGTGCTTTACTTTATATGCCTGCGACACCACATGTTACTTGCTCGTCCTAGTAGCTATCAGGAGGCTGAAGGCAGCAGCGGCACGCCAAGCCTCCAATGCCTCTGGGGAACCAAGCTATGTCTCCACGGATCCAACGTCACTGTCCGGGTTTGTGTCGCACCGTGAGTGGTGCAGATTAGGCATCACAGGGCTCCTGCGGCAGTCGAGAATGCACGCCTCACCTCCCCCCTGGTCCATCTAGCGTGAAGCCATATCCACCGACCAATGAGGTTTTACTCTCGCCAATGAGATGCAGCGATCTTTCAGCCCTGCTCCACTTGGGTGCCTGGGGTGTAAGCCATCCTCCTCGCCCAGATGCCGTGTTGATGTTCTGCACCTTGTATCATGGTCTTGTATTGGTGAGATGAAAGAGAAAGTGTAACATCGATGAGAGGAAAGATGCAGGAGATAACTGTAAGAGTATGTGATAATGCACGTATAAGAAAAGCCTGGTTGTGGTCCATTTGTTAGACTAGGCTATGGTAATCGTAAACCGTAAACCACCCTGCGGTGCGCCTAGCCAGACCATCCGGCTAGCTCGTTTCCCCTTGAACGCCTTCAATGCTCGTTTTGATAAACCTCACCGATCAAGCTACTGACATGGCGATAGCATGTGAGCCGATAACACTTCCTTCCCTTTGCCTTAAAGCTCAAGGCTCAGCATGTGCGCACGCAGATCCTCCATCACCACAGTGAGCTTCACTGCAAACTGGCCATCAGTTCCCTTGAGCAGATCCTTATCAATCTTCTCATCGACAAACTTATAAAAGTGACGTCGAAGCTTGCGCTCAACTTCGAGGTCGTCACGCTGAGCTTGAGATCGGGTCAGGCACTCAATGTTGGAGACGTGGTCGACGTCCCACTCGGCCGAAAGGTCATAGTCCCAGGCTTCCTTGAGCTGCTGGCACCCGTGGACGCCGAGGTACTGCCAGAATGGCATGAGAACCTCCTTGAAGCCGTACTGGGCGCCGGTCGTGTCGATGATCCAGCGCTCGTTGACTCCGGGGCATTGCACTGCGACGACGGTGTGGGGGACGGCGATCAGGGGAGCCGGGACGAACTTGACATCGAGAAGAGGCTTTCCCATGTCCAGATCGACGACCTCGAGAGTCGAGACAACCTCTGATCATGACATGTTAGTACTGAAACACCTCGAGGGCGCTGGGTTTGACTTACCAGAGAGGAGCTTGCGGGTCAAGGGGCAAAGCAGAGACATGGCCATGGTGCACTGGCTGTTGAGAAGAGCAGCCTCCTTGTGCTGAACATTGTCGGTGGCACCCTCAGGGAACGGGCCACGCTTGGCTGGAATCTCCATGTCTCGCATCTTCTGATGGATGAAAAGAGTACCATCGCGGAACTCAAGCTTGATCAGCTCCATGTCGAACACGGTCTCTCTGTACGTGAGGAGAGCATGCTTGAGGGTCACGGCAGTTCGGAGGATGACCCTGCGGCGGCGCAGAATGTGGCAGAGGGACTTGTGAACCGGCCAGTGTGCCTTCTGACACTCGCGGTTGCAGTAGACGGTGCCGGAAGCGTCTCCTGGGATGTACTCGGGCACGTTCTGACAACCGCTGCAAAGCATGGTTGCCTCCTTTCCGCAGTGAGCGCATGCAGCCATGTTGGGCGACTAGATGAAACCTGTGTAGTCGAATGAGGTTGCGAATGGAGAGGGGACGCAGATGAAGGTATCGTGCGTCTTGGGAGAAACCAAAGATGGTTGAGGTGAGGGTTGACCAAGTTCGCCTGTAAGATTTCCATTTTAATTCCAACCAACGAGCTAAAGACCTATGAATGGCATCGAAGACCATTGACAAGTGTTTGGTAGATGACTGGGCAAACGAGACTCAATATCACTCGCTATGGTGAATATCAAAAGACTGAGTGAGTAAACAAACGCGCTGTGTTGGTAGTTAGACAACCAGCCTCGAGTCGTGGGATAACGACAGAACAAACACTCGTCAAAGAATAGACAATGCCCGTGTTCGATCGCTTCCAATAATCATTGTTAAACACGAGATGACCATGGTCACCTTATTGAGGCGAATATTCATGGCAGTGACCATGCTATGATACATACTCGACGGCGCCAGTCCTGAGACTCCAAACTGTGTAATAACCCCCCGTGTCATCAAGTCTACTCCAAACAATAGCCCATCAAATAACCATATCACCATTGAATCATGCGCCGGCGGCGGCCCTTGCCCTCGTCGTGACGTTGCTGGCATGTGCAAGCAAGAACTTGCAGCACGTCAATGTCAGCTTGCAAGCCTTGGTCCAGCCGTCATCTTGGGCGATTCCGAGCTTGATGCTCACATCCCCAATCTTGTCGCCGTCAATCTTGTACGGCAAACTAAGCGGATTGCCGGTAGCATCCGTTTGCCTATGCACGAACGCACCCAGCTGTCGCACAAGTTCAAGAAAGGCGACCATGGCGTTATCAAATCGACGGTGCATGAACGTCAGCCCCAGAGGCATATCTCCAGAGCTGTACAGCTCGAGCACGTGCTTCTTAGGCGGCGCATTGACTGTGCGGGTGCCGAGCCGGCTGGACGCAGGGTTGGGCAGTTCGTACCGGATGATCTTTGATGTGCTCCCCATGGGTTGGGGTTCATACCCATCGAACTTGTATCCGAGCTTGTCTGCCACCGTCACCAACAGGAGAAGCGCATGCCCCCAGGCGGCATTGATCTCTGGCCAATCCACCGGCTTATTGGACAATCGGCCAAGACGTAGACCGTTGATGGTAGCAAAGCTGCCGTCGTGGCTGATACAAAATGTGTCGTTATACACATTGGATCGCTGCAGCTTCTCCAACAGCTGCGAGTCGTTGCTGTATTTGGCGTTGATGCTGTCCCTCTCTGACTGAAACTTGGCCATCTTGGTCGTAAAGTCATTGCGATCCCTCCAAAACTGTTCCTCCTCTTTGTCGAGCTCCCGAGCCTCCTCTTCCAGAGCCACGAGCTCCTGGTCCAAGGCATCCTTTTCTGCCTCTAGCTTCTTCAGTTCCAACATGGCACTATCCCTGTCTTGCTCAGCTTTCCGGAGAGATTCTTCTTGTGCCTTGATTTCCTCTTCGGTAGGCTGGTTTGCCTTGGCCTCTTTCAGATGCTTCACGTATCCATCTCTTTCGCGCGACGCCGCCTCCAGCTTCTTCTGCATGCCCTCGACGAGCATATCTGCGCACTCGACGCATATTGGGTGGTCGATATCGGATCGCCCAGATAGAATTTCGAAGAGGCGGTTTATTCTCCCCATTTCGTTGCCCATAGGCGCATCCTGATCGTCCGCAGTGCCCCTGATAGAGCTTGCGCGTCGTAGTTTAGGAGGTGTCGAGGGTCGGTCGGTTCCCTGGCTTGGCGGGTTTGTGACTTGCGACTCGGTCAAGTAGATGAAGGACATGGAGGAATCGCGGGGATGGCCACCATGGCTGCGCTTGAAAGTCGGTGGCCCCGTGTTTCGTGATATCCTGTCGTAGAGGGACTTGCGCGCTTGGTCCTGTGGTTGTGTCGTCGAGGAGGAGGTTGCGGTGGCCTTCTTAGGCGTTTCTGGTGAGGTGGAGGCTAAAACACAATATTAGGTGAGTGCCCAATATTCGCGATGAGACGAAAGAGGCGACACTTACAGACGAGGAGATCGTAGGCGGCAGGGTTGAGGTCTTCGAGAGAGCCATCCAGCCTGAGAGGCTGACGGCATTTCTGGCAATTCATGTCGGGCTTAATGGCTGCGCATAGCTCTGAGTGCTCAAGATCCCAACTAGAAGAGGCGTAGACGATAAAAAAGGTGGATATGGCAAGTTACAGAAATACTGTAGTGACAGATATGGATTGGGGATGATTGTGTTAATGTCAAAGTGGAGGGTCCCAGCGGTAGGTGACGTTGTGATTCAGGCAGGACAGTCAGCCAGGAGCTACCACAGATGGCACCTGACTACATGGTACATCCCTACTGTATGACAGACAAATGCTAAGGTAACCTGAGACAGTTTTCTACTCTTAAGTATGATTGAGATAAGAAGCTTTGCCTGAAATTCAAGTTTGGCAAACAAATAAATGCTTGCTTGGATACATTCATAGCTCTAGACGAATCTTGGTGTCGCAACATCATGTCACCCCTCCATCTTTCAAGCAAGGCTACAGGGGTTAGCTCACTGAAGCCCTTGGGATGAACCCCGCCAAATGGACCTACAAAGAGAAATCAATTTACGCGCTGCATGGGCCCAAAGCGCGTCGTGACACGTTCAAGCCCCTCTAGTTGCTCCTCCAACCATCCATCGCTTATCCAAAGAATGCAAGCAGGAGCGAACAAGCGCATGTGCACCTTCTATGTTGCGCTCAAAGGGAGTGACATCCACACCCACCAGAAAACGAAAGACTTCACATCATCGTCATCAAGATGGAACCTCCAGCAAAAAGACGACGCAAAGGCCCTTCACCCCCAACACTCGGCCAAAATGACGACGAAGACGACGAACTCGCCTCCCACCCGCAGGAGATTACTGTTCGACGGGACCCCGATATCCAGTTTGCGCTGAAACGAGCCAATGCCAACCACAAGCTTCAAGCCACCATGGCGCACATTATTGAAAAGTACAGCCGCGATTTCGAGGGAGTTGGTGACGAGATCGACATGGAGACGGGGGAAATTGTGGTGAACAACGGTCACTTGCGCAACATGCGCGATGAGGGAGACGTCGAAGGGCTTTGGTTGGATGGTGATGGCAATGCCGAAGAGGGCGAAGGGATTTTGCTTGAGGACCTGACAGACGAATATTCCGATAACCAAGATGAAGTGGTCGAACCTCGAAACCCGGAAGCAGACGACAACCAGAATTCGAGTACCAGGGAACAAGATCCAAATGTCACATCAAATCCCAGTGATATGGAAAAAGAATCAGACTCTATTCCTACGCCGACCAGCAATGAAAAAGAAAAAAGTACCGAAAACCAAGACGAGCGATTGCCCGAAACCCGCGGCTGTACAGACAACGAGCCCGGCGCCCCCCCTCATGGATTTCCTCCTGCACCTTTTGGGCCCGGTGCTCCTCACGGCTATGGCGCACCACCTGGGCCGTTTGGGCCGTGGTCTATCATGCCTGGATTTCCCATGAATCCTTGGGGTCGTGATGACATCCCCCCTTATTACAACATGCCCCCAAGCATGCCTGGCCCCTGGTTCAACGGAGGAAGATATGAGTTTCCTACAAACGATGGACAGACTTCTATCTGGGGACGCAAATGGGTCAAGAAAACAAAACGGGCTGGTTTCATGAAAAGGTCCTCGAAAGGCCATGCCGAGTCGAGTAAGAACACCGGCGATGATGCGGCAGACGAGGAAACGGGTGGTGATGGTGGTAATGACAAGGAAAACTCGGGGGAGCAACAACCAGAAACTCAAGACGCTTTGGCAAATGATCGGATAATCAGTGCCAGTGACGAAGACGACGACTTGATATTCTCCGGGACAACTAGCTCTCCTCCTGCTACGACGCGCAGCTCTATCCCTTCAAAGGACAAAGAAGCGGCAGAAGAACCCACCAAAACAAAGCCTGTGGAAAAGGCCCTCGAGGAGACGGCAGGGAACGCCATTAAAGTACCTTCACGCGACCACGAGCAAGATGACGGAAATCGCAGACGCTCCGGCCGAGCTAGGAAACAAGTGGAATACATGGGCAAGATTTCCTGGGCCGAAGCGAAGGAGTGGCGAAATTCTGGTCAGAGCTTGAGTGTTGAGCTTCGCAGAGTCGATCGTGCGAGCCGGCAAGACTTTCAAAGTGTCGATAATACTGATGATGAGAGTCTTCCGGCCCAAAAGGCGGCACCACAAAGTCCAACAAAGGGGTCTCAGAGAGAAATGGACAAGGCTGTTCAGAGACAAGTCATCCCAGATTCTCAAGACACGGCAACACCATTCAACAGCAGTGCTCCTCAACCGTCACAGCCAACTTCGCAACCGCCAACTTCACAGCCACCAGCTTCACAACCACAAGCCTCACAATCGCAAGCTTCACAACCGCAAGTTTCTCAGCCTCAAGCTTCGCAACCCGCAGACAAACAAGATAACCTGGGAACTCTCAATCATGACACCATGCCCAGTATGGTTCTCTCCGATGACGAGGCACCGCTCGTGCTATCGAGAGTCATGGTGCCTAAACCACGCGCCACGCCTTCAAAACCTGTTTCTCAGCTGGCGAGTGTTCAGGAAGAACATGAAGACTCAACAGACAAGGACAGCATCCCTAAGGTCGGCCATGGTCAAGGGACCAACGATAATGAGGCCCCTGAAGCTGAACCTATGGAAGTTACCCAAGACGAGGCCAAAGACGCGACCAGGCCAGAGATACTTGCCCAGCCCCTAAAACGAAAACGAGGCAGACCCAGAAAATCCGAAGTGCCAATCGAAACCACAATCATGGTTTCGCTGGCTAGCGCCCCTGCCCACCTGAAGGGCAAGCCCGGTAGACCTAGACAATCGGAATATTCGCCTGAGATGACCCCTCCACCTCCGAGGCGCAAGCGCGGCAGACCAAGAAAGTCGAGTACTGCCACGCGTGAGGTCGACACTGAAATGGAGACTGACGAGCCCCAAGCTCTCCGGCAAGAGATCTCGGCTGGGGTTGACGTTGAGATGGAGGGAATGGAAGTGGCCGAGAAACCCGGTCGCATGTCTCGAGAACTCAGATGGCTCGAAAAGAAGAAACCAAAGGGTGTTTCTGACCTCGAAGCTCAAGGGGTGACGTCGGAAAAGCGTCTTAGGTCTCAAGGATCAAAAGAAACACTGCAGCCAAACGATGTCAACGTGGAGGAATCACAAGGACTCAACGAGGAACCCGAAACAATCCCTAGCAGCAGTCCACCTTCACCAGCAAGAGCTACCTCCTTGCCAAAGGCTATCCCTGCAGAAGACGCGGCACCCCCAGCCAAATCGACTTCTTCAGCAAACCCCCTTTCCTTGCCAAAGGTTGATTCAGGGGTTGTCTCCCCGGAAGAGCCTACGTCTCCTCCACAAGTTACACCTGCAGCAAAGACTACGTCTCAGACAGGTGTTCCTTCTTCATCAAATGCCGCCTCTCTTCTGAAAGCTGCTTCCGATTCAAAGGCCATCTCACGTCCAAACGCTGTCCCTTCAGAAGATACCACCTCCTCGCCAAAAGCTGCCTCTCCACCAACATCTAACTTGACTTTAGAGGCTGTTTCTCCAAGGATTGCCCAGCCTTTCTCTTCCCCAAGAGCAGTTTCGCCTTCCCCTACTGAAGCTATTCATCCAGCCCAAGACCATCAACCTCCCTTGAGTACACCTCAGGATCCCACCATCCAACCAGCATCAACCCCTAAGAGGAACAAGGACAGGGTCATCCATCCCGCCGGAACGCCATCCAACTCTTCTAAACCTCACACTCCCCGTCACACTGCCATCCGAACGACTCGGGCGCCCTCCTCCCGCCGCTCCCTTCTCTCCTTTGTATCTGACTCCGAATCTGACTCGGACCGTTCTCGAGACGAGCTGGCCCGCAAAGTTAGGCTGAGCTCTCACAAGAAGAGCGCCCGTCCATCTACGCACAAGATCTGGAAGTCCACTTCTCTAACCACAGAGTTGCATCGAACGCCGAGCAGAAAACGCCGTAATGAACCCCCTACTCCTGTCAAGACGCCTGGCGGCACGTTGAGGACTTGCGGAGTAGATGGATACAGATGCGGGCGTGAATTCTGCTTTACTTGCTTACCTGTATGAGACGGGACGTCATTCACGGGGTCACTTCAGATAGCCAAGTGTAGATAGTGGCAATGCATAGATGAACTCATCAATACAGGCACTTTGAATGCTTGCTGGATTATGACGCTACCGCATAAAGACTGACCATGATAAAAAACAAATTGTTCCGAGTCGAAGCCAGAAAGGCCATGTCCGTTAACAATTAGATATGCACCAACCCTCCCTCCGTCCCAATGTGCCAGAACCGCCCAGACCCTGGAACGCCAAAACCTCGTTGTCTCGTCCACATCGCCCCCCCTTGCCAGAAAGTCATTCTTCCAAACTGAGGATTTCTCCAACCCGAGACTGCCCACACTGAACAACACATATCCCTCGTCCCAGATCCAATTCGTTGTCACGTCAAATTCTGAGATGCCATGCGGTGGGATACCTCACGGACCCCCTGGCCTCAGCCAAGAACCGGGCCATTCACTGTCACAGAGGGGATAGGATGGGGGAAGGAACAGTTGACAAGTTGTTTTTCCTAGTATGAACATCCTATCAGGGGTGAAGGCCGACAAGGTTAAAACCGCCGGTCCGGGGTATCATGGGTGAGGGGGGTGACGCCAGGTTGACCACCGTGAATGATGATTATCGGGGACAAAAAGAGCCGAGGCTCTCAGGGCTTGTTGGCATTGCCGTTGGCAGCCGCAAGGTGTTGCTTGAAGACCTCGGGGTCACGAACGGGGTTGAAGTAAGGGTGGGCCTGTGCCTCCTTGGCAGTGAGCCGTTCCTATTTACGAGTTAGAGAATGCTATTCACAAACTGGGAGTTTGGACAAACCTGATGGTCATATCGCAGCAGCTTATCAAGGAAATCAATAGCTTCGTTCGAGACAAAGCGCTGGTTCTCCGAGGTGACAAAACTGTGCCAGGGCTTCTTCTGGAAGCGGCCCAGGATATCATCGTACTGAGTGTCGAGCTCAATCTCGTACTTGTCGATGTAGTCAAACAGATCATCGGTGCCAAGAACCTTGGCGATCTTGACGAGCTGGTCTGAGTTGCTGTTGCCGTGGAAGAACGGCTCCTTGCGGAAGATCATCGAGGCAAACATGGCTCCCAAGCTCCACATGTCGAGGCTGTAGTCGTACTCCTGGAAATCGACCAAAAGCTCGGGACCCTTGAAGTAGCGGGAGGCAACTCGGACGTTGTATTCGGTACCGGGGTGGTAGAACTCGGCCAAACCCCAATCAATAAGACGTAGCTGTGGTCAGGTCAGCGGTGTGTTTTGGAAGGGCAGCAGGTGGCGTGACCAACTTTGCGATTCTCATGATCGATCATAACGTTATGAGGCTTCACATCTCTGTGCATGATTCCCTTGCTGTGGCAGAAGTCGAGAGCCTTGAGCAGCTCAAAGATGTAGTAACGAACATCGATGTCGTTGAACTTGGGGTACAGGCTTCGGAAATCGGTGTTGTTGACATGCTCGAAGATGAGAGACGGGGTCTTACTCTGGAGTTGCGACTGCGGTTAGTGTCTCTTCTAGACTGTTAATAACACAGAGTACCAACCTGCGAATCCCTCACGACATCGAGAAGGGCCACGACGTTGGGGCCGCCAGCAAGATTCTGCAGAATCTTGATCTCTCGCTTAATCTTCTTCTTCTTGACGGGCTTCAGGACCTTGACGACGCATTTCTGGTAGTTGACAACGTTGATGCCCTCAAAAACCTCTGAATATTTTCCTCGGCCTACAAACAACCTAGGGTTAATGACTCGGACGGTCGCGGACGAGGGATGGGAGGTACATACCGATCTTGCGGACAACCTCGTAGTTCTCCAGGACACCCCAGCCTGTCGAAATTTTGTCAGCTGCGTTGTCAAGCGGGATCGCAAAAGCAGGATGAGCATACTGATATTAACGCCGTCGTAGTCCCAGTAGCTGCGGGGCATATTCTGGTTGACATCGGCGTAGACGCGCGCCATGATGGGCAGAAGTGAGGGGGCGTCGCGAACCGACGACGCACGCAAACGGGGAAGACAGGGAGGGTATTGACCAAGAGGCGACAAAAGTCGAAAACCAGGAGAGAAAGGCCTGGGTATATAATTCGAGTGGAGGAGTCAAGCCTCGGCCTTTCACCTTGGTCTGGGCGAAGCGAGTTGGGAAAGGCTGGACTCGACTGGACTGGACGGGAGCTGAAGGATGGAGTGGAGGGTTTGCAAACCTGAATCAAGGTCAAGCACGGAAGGCAGGTGCAGGTGGGATGGTCCTGTCCCCGGGCGGGCTTCTGACGAGTCTAGCCCGAACCGGCCCCACACTTGGCGGGCGGGCTTGTTGGTAATTGGTCATTGCGCTTATCGGCTGCTCCGATAAGGCATTTGGTAGAGGAAATGCTGCTGCTGTTGGTGGCACGAGCACCCCCAGCCTCCAACCAAACAACCGTGCTTTGAGCATGTGCTCTCTATGAGCAGCGACATCATGAGCATTGGAATTCTGACAATGTTAAACGGTATGCTATTAATCAAAATGGTAATTTATGCAGTGTAACCAAATAGTCACATATCAGGTGGGACTTTATATGGCCGGAATGAGTTGTGTATTAGGTACATAGGCACTCTGTTTACATCTACAGGTACTTGGCCGTTCTTCCTCATTCCTTACACCAGTGAAAAGAAGATCCTGTCTTGTTTCAACGACTCAATTCACCCAGGTATCTAATTAAAAGTGAATCTCAAGACCCAGCTCATACATGAGTTCTCGGTCCTGCCGTCATTCACCCCGGATTTGAAGTGAGCTAATGCGAACACCATATGGTGACATCCCTGGCCAATAACCACAGTCAGCAGCTTGAAACCATGAATCATGTTGCAAAAGTGACCAAATAAACATCTCGCATCTCAGAGAGAAGATTAAGTGTTCGACATGTCAGGGCTGCAAAGACGTCGGCATCAGCCGAAGCCGATACTTCATACGTCTCCAGCCCCGATCCGACTAAGGATGACGATACAAAGGTTTTCATCATGATGCGATTAGACAAAGTGAAAAGGGAAATAGTGCTTACCGGGTGTTGTCAAGGTGTGCTTGCATCGCACAAAGCGAGGCCTCTGGCCTATCGCTGACCCTCTTCCAGGGCCTCTCCCAAGAACCGTCCATACAGTCCAAGGCTCAGTTCAGTCGTAGTCAAGTGAGTCTAATCCTTTGTCGACAATATCCCAGGTGCGTTTTCGCAGATCCGGCTTTGGCTCAGGCCGCCCGCGTTTGAGCCCCTTCTTCTTCTTTCGCTTCTTATTGCTTTGGAAAGAAGTTGGCAGCGCAGACGAGGTTGCTTCAGTTGGAGTAGGTGCAGGACTGTCATCGCTCAAGTCCATCTGCTCATCCGAGGACCCAGCTATCTTAGTGTCGGACTCCTTCGCTTGCTTCTTGCGGAGAGCTTCCAGCTCAGAATGTCGAAAGATTTCGATTTGCTCGTCTGTCAAGGTGCGCTTCACGCCATCCGGATAGTAACCCAAACCATCGTCTTCCTCTTCCCACGCATCGTAGTCCATGTCATCTTGGATGTGCTGCTGGTCTGGGGGGGTTATGAAGGTTGTCCCAAAGGAAGTGATGGCAGCTTGTGAGAAGTGTGCCTCATGGAAGGCAAACAAGTCATCCTGGAGATGTCAGCTAGATTCATCAGATTAATTCGAAAGAACAGCATACCTTGGAGACGTTCGGCACTCCATACTCAGCTTCTGCGCTCACATTACGTTGTTGGGTCATGTCTTTGTTTTCATGGACGCGACGCCTAAAAATGAGGTTCGCGGTTTGACGAGATTGAGGTTGGCGGAAGACGCGTCCAGACTTGGAATTACGTCACGTGCCAACCACCAAGAGCACCCATGGAGGTGAGCTCCCAGAAAGTGGCCTGGGAGGGCCATTCCCGCCTCAAAGCAGGTACCAAAGTAAGGAGTATGTGTCCTTCATGGTAAAGAAAGCCCAGAAACTGCCAGATACGCTCAAGGTGAATTGGCCACGGTCGCCTTTCCCCAAAAATCAGAGTGCATGCACGCAGCAAAGCCTACTGTGATTTGAGGAGAGCCAAGGCATTTTCAAAGGCGCGCACAACCTGATCATCTAGAAATGTGTTAAAACATGCAGAATTTATCAGTAACGATCGGAACTTACAGTGCTCCTGCTTCCGTTCCATCCTGTCTTCTGATAGATTCACAAAGCGTCTTCGCGTTTGGAGACGCTTAGCGGCACGCTCATCATCATGAGCCGAAGCTGCAGAAGCCCAAACTTTGAAATACTTTCTGCGCATCAGTGACTGGATGTACCTCAAAAGGGTAATGGAATTACCTTGGAGAGGGCCTCGGCCTCTTTCAAGATTTCGCGCTCATGCTCGTCGGCGTCGCGCAGGGCGCTCTCATAACGCGCCTCAAACTCATCCCAGTCAAAGGGGTCAAGAACGCCGGGGGTATCTGGAGGATCCGAGTTCGCTGCCTGCTGATCTCCATGAGGCTCTGGTGTCTTGCTGGCGGCGTAAGGACGCCTTTGTGAATTGGACATGGCAGCGACGTCCTGAGAGTCAGAAGGGCTTCTTTGTCCGTCCTCAAGGGGAGGGTTCTCGTCAACGGGCTGCGTTGGGGGAGATGGAGACATGTTGCACAAGGCTGTGTCGCGTTAAACTGTCAGGGTTGTTGTCGGCCAAGCAACCAGGATCGTGGATGGGGACGTGCAATGTCCTACATCCAATGGTTGAGTGCGTGGGTTGTAGATTCGGAACAGCGAGTCCCTGAAGGCACGTTCAACAGTGTTGCACAGCCTCGACCAAGATCGTGACTTGAGGTTTCAACACGTCCCAATGAAGTGATGATGTGCCACTGAACATGTGCGATGATCAAGTTGATGGATGAATAAAGACCAAGATCATGTTCACGAATGGTGACTGTTGAGCCTCGCAGCGGCTGAACAACCCGGGACGGAAGGTACCTGCTCACTAATATAAAAGCATCACCCCTGCATCTCGTTGCCTTGTGGCTTGCAGCTAATGCGCCACACTCAGCACAGTACACTACTCACCTCGCCGACGACCTCGTGACTCGGCCAGAACCTCGAAGAACAAAAGTCATCTGCCATTAACCACTGATTAACCCTCAGTTGACGTATAAATATACGCATTCGCCATTTACTCCAGATCCGCCACCGGAAAGGCCAGGCGTAACCTTCATCTGCAGTATCCTCAGACCAAAGGAAATCAGCCGCGACCCTCCAGCAGGTGGCGAAGCAGCCAAGATCAAGATGGACTGTGATATCTGCCATCGCAAGCATGACGCCAAGCGATTGCCGTTTCTCTGCACCGTCGACGCCCGGAACTCGCTGTTTGAGGACCGCCTGAAGAATGTGCAGCTGCTCATTGAAAATGAAGGCCTCCAGAAGGAGATCAGCGCCTTGTTGTCGGAGCCCTCGACAACCCCGACAAAGAACCGCAAGGACTCGATGCAAGCGCAGCAGCGGATGGCCGAGGATAGGACGACCCAGATTTTGGCCGCCGCCGATAAGTTTAGGGACGACATAAGAGCCGCCAGGGCCGAGATCGAAGCCAGGAAGGCCGCCCTGTCCAGCCGCAGATCTGACTTTGCCGCTGCGTCTGATGGCCTCTCTGATCGCAGAGCGAAGCAGCAGAAGGAGGTGGAAAAGTCCATCAGCATGATTAACTACCGGTGGACCCGATCAGCCGAAGACATGGCTCGTACCAGATCCTTTCTTTGTATGGAGGCGGCCACACTGTATGGACTCGACCGAGTCGAGAAGGGATCCCCCGGACGATACGAGTATCAGCTCGGTGGTATTCCCATCATCGAGCTGATTGGAATGAATTGTGAGAACCCTGACTCTTCTTCCAGAAGTAAAGCTAACACCCTCATGGCATCAACGCCGGAAATGATCTCGACCTCTCTAGGTCACATTTGCCATATCCTCATGCTTGCATCTCACTATCTCGCAATCCGCCTCCCTGCACCCATCACACTACCTCATCGCGACTATCCTCGGCCAACCATTTTCAACCTGGCTAGCTCCTATAGAAAGGGAGATCCAGTGTTTCCTAGCCAAACAGGAGCCGCCACTCCTAACTCTTCCGCAGGAGATGCGGACTCTCAGCATGTTTCGCGCCCGAGACCCCTTTTCATCGACAAACCTTTGTCGCAACTAATCAAGGAGGATCCAGCCACCTACTCTTACTTTATAGAAGGCGTAACTCTTCTGGCCTACAATATCGCATGGGCCTGTAGCACTCAAGGAGTGCCAGTCGGCGAAAAAGGCTCATTCGAGGACATCTGCAACATGGGCCGTAACTTGTACAACCTTCTGATCAACCAGCAGTCCACAGGCGCCGATGGCAAACCCACTCACCTGGGGCAGTTTTCCCACGGGACGGCCTACAACTTTCTCTCAGCAGCTGAGGGGACTGAACTTGCTAAGAACTTCAAGTTGCCCAACCCGATCAAACTCGCCGACAAGCTTAAGAAGAAGCTGCTCAGCGAAGCACCTACGCCGGACTGGGAGGTCCTGGATGATGACGCCTGGAAGGTTGAGGAGACCCCAGTGGACAAGCCATCTGAGGACAAGAGTTCTCCTCGTCGAGGCTCGAGTGGATGGATGAAGGTGAAAAATAGATGAGTAGAGGTATATATATCACGGGTCGTTGCACGATCATGATCAAGACCAGCTCAAGTTGGCGACAACAACAACAATAGACTTTTAATCCAGACAACTCGACTGTAAACCAAACTCCTTGAACTCGAACAAGTGACATCGCACACATTATACATGAAGACCTTTTGTCTTTTCCTTCAAAACCTGGTATCCTTTCAAAACATGATATCCCTTCAAAACTTCATATCTCTTCACAACCTCATCCATATCTCTTCATAATTTCATCAATATCTCTTCACAACTTCATCCATCTCTCTTCACAACTTCATCAATCTCTCTTCACAACTTCATCCATCTCTCTTCACAACTTCATCCACATCTCTTCGCAACTTCATCATTTCGTCGGGGTTGACTTCTTGGAGTGGAAGAGCTGAGGCTTCTTCCCCTTCCTTGCCTGTATGCGTCGAAGTGTCCTCTGGAGCTCTGCCTCTTGGAGGTCTTTGGGAGTTCCGGCGGGGGTAGAATCGCGTCGAACAGGTGTCTGAATCGGCGTCATCTCCTCTGGTGATTCAGTCATGAGGGTTTCTGAGAGTATAGATCCCTTTCGGGGGGGGCCTTTTGGTGTAGGGGAGGAAGCAGCCGTGTCCTGCTGCTGTCGAGGAGAAGGTGTAGGGGTCGGCGTGTTGGTGGTTATGTTGCCTCCTGGGAGGTTCAAGCCGCCCATCTGAATGGCCGGAACAGTCTCTTGCTGAATCACGGCGGGGGAAGCAGCTGTGTCCTGCTGCTGTCGAGGAGAAGGTGTAGGGGTCGGCGTGTTGGTGGTTATGTTGCCTCCTGGGAGGCTCAAGCTGCCTATCTGGCTAGCTGGGATATGCGCAGGCTCGTTCGCCGCGGTGGTAGAAGCAGCTGTGTCCTGCTGAGGTTGAGAAGAAGGTTTAGGGGTCGGCGCGGTGGTGATAGTGTCCTTGGTTCTGCGAGATCTGGGCTTCAAGATGTGTCGCTTCGCCATCTCTGCCTGGCTTGCTTCCTGGGGTTGGTCAGGAGGGGAAATGTGTATGACTGTTTCGGGGTCACTGCTGTCGTCGTTCTCTTCGAACGCTGCGATCAGGTCTCTCTCGAGCTCGTCAAGCTCATCTTGTGACTGGTCGGTCTCTTCAGGCTGGAGATCCGACTGGGCGACGTCTGGTACGGTCGCAGGTGAGGTAAGGGGGGAGAAAGCGGGTTGAGGGTGTGAAGTCTCGGGCCCAGTGACCCATGCTGTCGTCGTCGCGGCGGAAGTGGTTGATGGAGTGAGAGCCATCGGTGGTTCAGGGAGAGCTTCGACATCTCCCATGAGAATGTCGGAACTCTCCTCACCCTCCCAGTCCATCTCAGATGAGAGGATAGGGAGGGGACCAGCATCTCCGGAGTCGTCACCACTGACGATCTCCATCTCTGATGCCAGCTGATCCTGACCGATGGTACTCTCCTCGGGATCTTGGTCAAGATCCATGAGGTCGCTTGTCGAGCGAACCTCGGCGGAGTCGCGCAGACTCATCTCTCCTAGAACCGAACCGAGAAGGTCCCCGAGGGCCATGCTGTCGTCGTTGTCGTCCTGCAAACCAGAAAGATCCTGGTTGGTGGTGGTGGTGGTAGTGGCCGGAGCCACAGGCAGGAAGGACAGGTCGGCGGCGTTGAAGTCGGAGGGAGGAGGGGAAGAGTTGAACCACTCTTCAAAGTCATCAAAGTCCTCGGGTCTCTTGAAGGACGAGCTGGTGGTGTCCGGAGCATCCTGGACGGGGGGGATGGGGTCGGCGACGGCGGCGGTGGCCTGCTCCAGGACTTGCTCGCCTTCTCGAGTCGAGGACTCCGATGACTTCGAAGGGGTCTCGTCGACCCTTCCTCCAGCGGGAGCGGGAGAGTCAGACAGCCCTCCTGGACGACTTCGCCCCAAACGCCTCGTTGCCTTCACATGGCTACGAGGGCGACGACCTTGGAGGTTGGTCGACACCCTCGTCTCGAACAGCGTTCTCGTAGACGGAGACGAGACATGCTGTCGAGACGCCGATGATCTGGGCGCGGAGGGTCTGGGGGAAGCCGACACAGGCGGCTCTGGCCTCTCGGAGGGCTCTTCGTCGGTCGGCGGCTTGACCATGGGAGACTCTGGAGCAGGAGTGGGAGTCGGTCTCGAAGGTTGAGGATCCCTTGCGGGAGATGAAGCGGCCTTCTCCTGTGGCTTGGAAGCAGGGGCCTTGTGCTGCTTCTCCTCGGTCATTGAGTCCGTCTGAACACCGTTTGAGGTATACCTCGATGAGGTTGCCTCGCCCGATGCTCGCTCCCCGGGAAGATCTCGAGGCTCCGTCTGGGTACCGCGGCTGTAAAACGCGGTGACCTTTCGAGAACCCTTCGACCTAGGGTCCTGCACCTTGACCCTGGCGAGTTCGAGCTCGGGTTCAGGCTCCGGAACTCGAGGACGCCAACGACGGTCAGATCGACGAAAGATGGCCGCCAGACCGGCCCAAGCAGCGTCGGGGTCATAACCCCTTCGCTGCTGGTTCTGTCTGGCAGCCTCGTCGCGTCGTCGCTCCTCAAGGTCCTTCTGCCTTACTGCCTCCCTCTCCCTCACCTCCCGTTCCTGTTCCCGCATCGCCAACTCGTTCTCTCGTGTGGCTTGCTCCTCACTCTCCCTCCTGCGACGCCTCTCCCGGTCCTCGGCGAGGAGCTTCTTAAAGAAGGCTTCCCCATCCGTGTCCCTGGGATCGGCGTCGAGGTTCACCTCACCCGGCTCTGGAAACAGAATCTCCAGGTCCATGCAGCGGTAGGCATAGTCTCTTGCGAGAACTATGCCGTCCCGGATGGTTCCGGGGAGGTGGTACGCCGAAAACAAAATGTTTGGCGAGGAAAGGAGGAGCCAGAGCTGCCAGCAATCGGCAAAGAAAGGCTCTGTCTGCGACCTCAGACGTGAGTAGTCGCTCTGCCAGATCCAGGGGATCAGGTAGAGGGCCGCCGCCGTGACGGACTGCAGGAGCACCACGGTCCTGGAGGCGTTGATCAACCTCTGGAAGTGGTACAGCATCAGCAACCACCACAGGAACCGCGGGCTCACCGCAAAAGCCCAGAAAGCCAGTCGGAGAAGCGCGAGTGGGAGCGTGTCGTACTCCGGGTCGAAGCACTCGTGCATGTTGAAGATCGAGTCCCATTCACACCCCTCTCGGAGGGGAAGCCACATGGGAAGATCTTCAGGGCGCATCTTGTTGTTGGACATTTTTCTGTATATATCTAGTCAGCGTCAAATCTGGTGAAGGTAGCATCGCTATATAGTTAAAGGGGTATATAAAGGTGTGCGAGTGTGTATATAAAGCTGCGATACTCGTCACTTACTCTGGTCTCGGGGATGCGTCGTGTTTTTAAATGATCGCGACTGCTGCTGATGAGAGAAGAAGAAGGAGAAAGAGGGGAAGCAGAGATTGTTTTCATTCTTTATTGTTGTGCGTGGTAAAACTGGCGAGCAGTGATTGACACTGGCAACCAAGTGCCAGGCCGGTCGTCTACTCAGAGAAGGCATCGTCGGTTGCTGCCAGTGCCAGACCAGTTTAGAACAAAGATAACGATAAGACATTGCGTTGTCGCTGGTATTGGCCTGGCTTGATCGGTATTGAGATCAAGTTCGTGTCTCCGTTGGCCATGAGGCATCGAGTCATCGTGATGTTATTTGCTAGTGGTGTTGCAACTACATGAACAGTTTCCTTTCACGCAATCAAGACTTATTTTTGGCAAGTACAGATTGTTCATTCACAGTATATACAATGCAGGATGATGTTGTGTCGAACAAAGTCTTTGCTTAACAAGCACCCAACAAAGGGGTTGTGTTTGTTCCCTCAGCACCCATATATCGTCCAAACCCAGCACACAAACCAAGGTATCTCTGATCCAAGCAACGCCAATACCTCCCATCACGTGTTCCCAGTCCCGTCATCACTCATTATCCTTGACTAATTCAGCCATGATTCACTTCCTGCCCCGAGCAATCAACCTCGCATGCAGTTCGACCATTACATTGCTCCATTCCTCCCCAGCACCAACAACCTTGCCGACCCTTGTACCAAGGAACTCAGCCACCTTTGATACGTTGAAGTGTTCACCATACAAAACCTTAGCCTCAGGGGTAACAGCTACATCCAGTCCTTCAGGGCCACTTTGGCCCAGCAGGTTCAACTTGACCTCCACCCGAGTTTCCAGCGGTACGAGCAGTAGAGAAGTCGTAATCGCCACGCTTGAGTCAGATGTCTTTTGCACGGTGGTCGGGAACGAGGCATTCATACGGCCAACTTGTGTCGAGACCAGGTTGGCCTTGTCCCAAGCTGCTCGCACCATATTCAAGAGATGGGAAACCTCGGTTCGGCTCTGGGGGAGAGCACGAACATGATCTCGAATACACTGCAAGAAGAACTCCTTCTCTGCTGTCTTGGGAAGCGGGTTCTTCTCACGGCTGTCGGCAATGTACCACAGGTCGATTGTCGAGTTCGGTCGATGTGTCTTGAACGAGGCCATGTCAAAGACAATCTCGATTTCACGCTTGTAGGCCATGGAAAGGACTGTGCCCGAGATTCCAGTCACGGCCCAGCCTTGTTCTTTCTCGATAGCGTCCACACGAGCTGATGGGTGTTAGTTACTGAACAACACAACAAGATTTTCGAAGAGGGGCACATACCTTTAAGGCTGTTAACCTCGGTGCTCGTCCAACCACGACACTCCTCTCTGATCTTCTCAGACTCCTTAATATCCTCGAGGCACTTTTGTTTCCGTGCCACCAAATCCTCTATTTCGACTTCCGAAGCTTGGAATTGCTCCCGAAGATCCGCGATACGCTTCCTCTTAAGCTCAATATCTTGGTCAAGGTCCGACAACTCCTCACGAGCAGCCTCAAGATCAGCCGGGTCGCAATCAGCCAGTTCTCGGGCCACTTCCTCAAGGTTACCACTCTCCTCTACGAGGGACTGGTACCGAGCCATAATGGCGGGCAGGACAGAGTCGAGGAGGCTCTTTTGCTGGTCCAAAGACTCCTTGTCCACTTCCATACCCTCGTCAATCCTCAGCAGACCCTCCTTCAGCCCATCCTGCAGCTTCATTCGCCATTCATACCACATGGCCTTGCTCAGAAGGCGGGCGTGGTTCTTGACATTCATGAATTGCTTGTCCATAAGAGTCTTGATCTCGGGTGTCGCCGCCATGTACTCTTTGAATAGTGGCGGGTTCTCCTCAAACGTGTCCATCTCGATTTCCTTGACGATACGTCGACCTTCAGAGATGTACTTCTTCAGCTCCCGGCAAGAGTGTTGATACAACTCAAGCATTGGCACTGTACAGGCACCAGCAACAACACAACGCTCCAGCGAAAGGTTCTCCTCGCCTTGCTCGAGGAACCCGTTGTCAAGGTTTCCGGGAGCTGTCGTGTGTCGCCTCTTGGTGGTTGTCAGCTCCATGAAGCGAATCGACGTCATGTTGAGGAAGTCCTGAAGGTGGATTCGCTCTTCGTCGTCGTCGACCTCGTTCTCGAGTTGCCCGGCATCTTTCACAGGTGATTCGTCAAAGTTGACCGAGTGTCCAGTCCGATCGTCATCGACATCCTTGAATCTTCCTTGGTGTCTTGGTGTCGTTGCCGGCTCCTGTCTCTCGGGCGAGGACAACGTCGGGGTGGCGCTATTGGGTTGTAGGCTCTTTCGGAATGACAGCGTGAGCTTTCCGGTCGTCTCAGCCTTGGGAGGGTGCTGGAGCCGGACGTTTTTGACGGGACTGCCTTGATGACCCTTGAGTCTCTTGACACCATCGTTCTCCTCCTCCTCGTCATCATCCAGCTCGCTAGGTCGCTTTCCAAGGAGTCCTCTGGCGCTTCCAACGGCAAGACTCTTGCGGCCCCTGAGCGGGTTTCGCTTCGGACTAAGGCTGTCAATCATTTCGCGAAGATTAAGTGTAGCTTCAGCACCATCAGCTTCTCGCTCAAGAATCTTTCGTCGATTCTCCTTGTCTTCCTCTTCTTGAGCCTCCTTGTCCACTTCAGTCGACAGTTCTTTCGGATCATCGAACGTAACACCACGTTTTCCAGGCACAAACTCGGTAGCCACATCACCAATAGAACCGCGGCGATCAAAAAGGGCAGCAACCTGAGGGGATCCAAGTCCAGCTCGATCAGCACCAAGACCCGATAGTCGACGATTCTGGGGTGTCAACACAACGGTTGGAGTTCGACTGCCTGTTCCTGTGTTGGTTTGAAACAAACCCTTCTTCGGCGTAGCCTTAACCGGTGATGGAGTTCTAGAGCTGACCCTGTTGGACCTAGCAGGAGATGGTCTCTTCGGGGAGGCAGACCGTGACTTGCGTTCTGATGTTCTGGGTGTGGTCTTTGTTGAAGATGCCGGGGCAATTTGGGGCGTGGATGGCTTCACGGATGTTGGCGTCCTAGCCTTGGACATCGACCGTGGTGTTGTCGATGTCTTGACAGGAGATGGTGTCCTACTAGACCTGCGAGCGGATTGCGGCGTCGTGCTTTTGGGTCCAACGCTACGCTTCAGCCTACTCGCTTGAGAAGATGAGGGCTCGGGGCTGGGTGTCGTAGTTGGTTTCTCGGCTGCTTGGGCTTCAGGCTTCTCAGCAGGAGTGCTCTTGCTAATCGCAGCCTGCAGAGCCTCATCAGGGTTATCTGGTGTGTCGGCCTCCTCTTCCATAACCCGCTTGCCCAAGCTTCGTGCATTCCCAAGGGCATTGTTGAGAATACCGCCAATGGCAGTTGTCATGTCCATGCCCATGGTTGTATCACCATCATCCTCGTCCTCATCCTTATCGTCGTTGGTATTCGATGGTTGGGACAGAATTTGGCCAACTCCCATTGTCATGTCCATGGGCGCATCGTCTTCGTCTTCATCCTCATCTGCCTGGTTGACCGTCCTTCGCCGAGAAACTCCCAGGCTCTTTCTCTTCTTTTGCGAGAGAACTCCACCCATAACTGTCGTCAGCTCCATCGACATGTCTTCGTTCCCATCTGACTCGTCCATCTCATCAGGAACGGGCCGACGGATACCACCAATTGCCGTGGTAAACTCCATAGTAGCCTCTTCCATCGGGGCATCATCCTCATCATCTTCGTCATCCGGCTCAGGCACCGGCTTTTGCGCCTTGTTCTGGTTCATGATGCCTCCAAATACACGGGTGACGTCCATAGACATGTCCTCATCTGGATCACGTTCCTGTGCAGGTTGAGGCTTTATGATGCCACCAACCGCCCGTGTGATGTCCATATCCATGTCCATATCCATATCTGAGCCATCATCGTCATCGTCGGCTTGAGCTGATTGCGCTTGTTGGGCTTGAACTGGTGGCGGTAGATTTTCTTGGTCTCGTGCAGCGACAGTCGGCTTGTTCGCCTCTTTGCCCCATCCGAAGGAAGGAATGAACTCCTCGCCGTCGTCGAGATCTTCATCGCTATCCTCCTCGAGACGCTGGTTGCCAGCTCTTCGAGCAGCAAGTCTGAGGGCTTCGTCCAACGTTGAGGACTCTTCTTCGTCGGAATCAATCGATCGGTCTGATGCGGCTGTCGTTCCTGTCACCTCGTCGATGGTGAGCATCGTTCCATCGTCAGAGTCGCTGCTTGAGCCGTCGTCTTCGCCATCATCCTCCACGTCGGCAACTTCTTCCACCGCATCTGCAGGCTCGGAGTCTGAACTATAGACTGTCGATGTCGCCGTATCATCATCCGGGTTGTGAAAGTTTGCGGGTGGAAGGCCAGAGCTTCTTCGTTGCTTCTTCTCCTCTTGATCGCTCGTAGCATTTGATGAGGTCCCATGCTGTGTGTCGGCATTATTCGAAAACGCAGAGTTCCTCCTGGTTGAGTCGGTGGATGTTGTAGAGTCTTGCATGTATTCGACCTCGTGGAAGGTATGTAGAGTCGCTTCAGCCGCGAAGGAAACACGACGGTTGGCAAGGGACTTTCGACGAGCATCACGACGCTCCCGCTCCTCGCGTTCTCTGGCGGCGGCTTGTTGCTCCTCCTCAGTCTTGACGGCGATCTTGGACCCATTGGATTCTGTGGTAGACTGATCTGCGAACGGAGATTCTTTTGTAGGTTCACCAAAGTCGATCAAATCAGGCACCTTGGGTTTCATGGGTGGGATTTCGGGTATGGGAATAGTCGGCTTGAGGATAGAGCGGGGGGCTTTGTTCGAGGCGGCAAGAGACTACATCGTGTTAGTTGGATATAGCGCAGGTTAAGAGGACATTGACTTACCAGGCGCCTATTTCCATTTGCCTTCATGAGGGCATCTAAGCCACCTGGTCCCAAACTCTTGCTTCTCGACTTCTTGCGACTCGCTGCCAACGAACTTGTGACGTCGACAGTCGCATTCTCCTTTTCCATTGCTTTATGAACATCGGTATGCGAGGCAATCGACCTGCGTGTGCGCCGCGTGGCGGGCACAGTGGCATCAGTAGCAGGCGCCATTGTCGGTAGAGTTGTCGGATCTTGTCAAGTTGAAGCCAACTCCAAACCCTGGACGCGACGGCGATAAAGTGGTAGTGGGCTGTATCTCGCGACGGACCGTGTTTGTTTACTTTGGGCGGTAGCAACAGGGGAGGGGCTCCACTTTGCCAAGTCTTCCGCCATGCTCTCAGCCAAAGCATAATCCCCCGCCTGCTCACGTGATCCCTCAAGTGTCAGCCACAGATCCCCCACTCGCTTAATTACCTAATCTGTGGCGCTCGGCTGCACAGCCAATCCCCAAATTTTACAAGCCCTAAGTCTCAAACTGCACGGAAATTTTGGTGTGTGATTTGCCCTACTTCTCCATCTGCGAAAACTGACCTCCGCAGCCACTCTCAACCTCGCCTCACCCAGCTTAATCCCACGACACGCCCTCTCGTTACGGTACCTGCCCGAGAAGGATTATTCAAGATGTCAGTCAGAACCTCAGCAACGATCGATACACGATGTCCCGAACGAACGCGTCGCTAACCTCTGCATCAGGGCGACCGAGTTGACCGTCCAGTCGGAGCGTGCTTTCCAGAAGCAGCCTCACATCTTCCAGAACTCGAAGGCCCGAACCAAGAGCACCCGACCGGGCAAGGGTGGCCGACGATGGTACAAGGACGTCGGTCTGGGTTTCCGTACCCCCAAGGCCGCCATTGAGGGCAGCTACATCGGTACGTCGGACGTGGAAAATATTTGGTCTGGAGAAGCATTTTGGAGGTGGAGCGCATTCAACAGGGCTCGCGAGAATGGAGATGCATTCGAGCATGCCTTGCGCAATTTGGGCGACCAGACGACTTCATGTTGAATCGCATGCTGACATTTTGACTACAGACAAGAAGTGCCCCTTCACTGGTCTCGTCTCCATCCGTGGCCGTATCCTGACCGGCACCGTCGTTTCCACCAAGATGCACCGAACCATCATCATTCGAAGAGAGTACCTCCACTTTATCCCCAAGTACTCTCGTTACGAGAAGCGACACAAGAACGTTGCCGCCCACGTCTCCCCCGCTTTCCGTGTCATGGAGGGTGACCAGGTCACCGTTGGCCAGTGCCGGCCCCTGAGCAAGACTGTACGTTGGAGGATTCTGCCAGTATGCGACGGTGGAAAACGAATGCTAACTTGTCCAAGGTCCGATTCAACGTCCTGCGCGTGCTGCCCCGAACTGGCAACGCTGTTAAGAAGTTCAGCAAGTTCTAAATTGGAACTCTTCTGGCATTGTTTTTGGCGTGATAAGCATCAGGGGGAATGGAAAGTTTCCTCTGAAGGGTCGGGCACCGGATGTTGCGTTGCAAACGGTTGTGCTATAGATGCAATCGCGAATAAAAAGGATTCACGAAGACAATTGTCTGTCTGGGGTTCATGGTTCACTTTTGGGCGTGATATGGCTAGGAAAAAGGTCGTCATGATCTCAAGATTACGTTCATACCTTTGACTATCTCGGACCAGAAAATGCCAGTGCCTAGTGAGGACCTATTCTCTTGTGAGCGGTGCCAGTGGAATGGATGATTCAAGTTGTCAAGCCAGCGGGCTCTGTGTCGACTGGTGACCGGTGTATTGCCTAGTAAACAAGCAACACGGAGCATGAAGCGAAGGGCCATTTCTAGGTACTCATAATCTGGCAAACCACCGAACTGGGAGCCAGAAGTATCATACAATAATTCAGTTGAAGTCATCACGGGATATTTGTGTGTACCGTGTCTAGCACAGTGCATGTACATATTTCACACCTCCACCCATCGCAATTGAAGGTCACTGAAAGTTCAACCTCGGACGAGACCTCTCTATTCGCACTCACGACTCGACCTCCAATCCCTATCCTCACACTCAGCTACCAATTCAGACCTGTAGCTGAAATGGGCTGGATCTCTTCCATCCTCGGCACCGACAAATCGGCGGATCCCCTCGGAAAACTCGATCCCAGTCTCCGCGACTTTCTCGAAAAAGAATCACCCCTCAAGTACCCGACGAAGCAGCCCGCAAACCCCCCTCCACCAGCCCAAGAACCCAGTCATGACGATCCTGCGATAGCATCGGCTCAGAAGCCAGCTGTTCCCTCGGCGAGCTTGTACCAGGACGGACGATATGCACACCTATGGAAAAACTACCAACCGCTGTCCCAGATCGAGGCCGAGACTGCGAGCGATCATGAGAAGCTCATGAATGTCCTCCAGTCGTACAAGGAGAGGAAGGAGGCCATTGGAAAGGCTGCGCTGGAGAACTGTGCAGAGCATCAGGAGGAATGGGTGAATTGCATGAAGCATGGCACTTGGGAGGATCAAATGCAAATGTGCCGGCACCAAGTGCGCAGGTTTGAGCGGTGCTACATGATGCAATCGGTATGACTACAGCTACTTGTCTCGGTCATTGAGGTTAGCTAACATTATGCGCAGCGATTCCTCCGTGCGCTAGGATACGGATCGGTTGAGGGCAGGTCTGCCGTAGTGGAGGAAGACATCCAGATGCACGCCGACGCTCTCTTCCAGCGGATGATCAAGCACGAGGACGCCGTGGAAAAGGCCAAGGCCGAAGGACTCCCCATCCCAGTCTTCGACCCCGCGATACCCAAGTCCAAGGCCCCAGCTGTTACACCCACCGAGGAGCTCCAGCAGCAATGGAAGGAGCAGCTCGAGAAGCTCCCGGAGGAGGAGCGGGCGATAGAAGAGGCTGCTCTGAGGGCCGATCTCCAGGCCAAGGCCCAGGTGGCGGGAAGCGTGCAGAAGATCTGGGATACGCAGGCGGAGCAGAGGAAACAGCGGCAAGCAGATGGAAACTCGACATTTGGGGACTATGTTGCGTCTCTGTTTGGGAAGTCTGGAAAATAGAGAAAAAGGAATGTCTGTGTATGATTCTGTATAACATGTGGTTGTCGGTTTGGACCAATGCTGTCCAAGGTCACGAGGATAAAATGATGTACGCACAACTCAATGTAAAAATATTGACTGAAAATATGCTGTATGTACTGGGATCTATATGAGCTGGTATGATTGTGCGCCATGGTGATCTCTAGAGATGAGAAGTTGAAGTGAACTCTCCAGCTTCTAACTACACGGAAATCATGGATTTGGGAGCAAAGGAAGGAGGAAAACTCAGAACTATACTCTACAACTACATACGCAAAATACTACTGAGAAATGTCTAAAATAAAAATAAATAGCAAGAACTAATTAACCATCAACTGCCTACTTGCTTCTCGTCTTATATATATCTGGTCCAAGTCCTTCTCCTACCCTAAGGTGAAACCATCACGATGTCGGCACGACGGAGAATCCTGGACCCAAACTGAAGACACTTCTCCCATCAAATCCAACGACCGGTTCCGTGGTCTAGTTGGTTATGGCATCTCGTTAACACCGAGAAGGTCCCCGGTTCGATCCCGGGCGGAACCACCATTTTTTGCCGTTTGGTACTATTTTTGCCAAGACTTTGATCGCCAAGCCTTCGATCTATAAGACTGTCTGTCACTCGACTACATGTCCTTTGTAAACAGAGGAATTCTCATTTTTTTTCTAGACTGCGGATAATTTTACTGGCCAACTCTAATCATTGCTGAAACTCGCGATAAATAACGCACTCTGGCTGCTTGCTGAGCAACCCAACACCAAGATTACAGCGGGAGGATTGCTGTGAGATCCCACCAGAGCAACATGTTCGATAGTCAAGTGACTATCACTGAGAGCTGTCTCTTATCTTAGCAATTACTTCCTTTAGAGAGCCTGATTGACTGGCAGTAGTTCACTCATTAAACACTCAACAATAGCCACGGACACAGTCCCATGTCAGAGCTCGAGAGAGAATAGTGTGCTTGGCCAACGGCATATTCATTGCTCCATTGGATATGGATATCATAAAGATGACTCCTGCTAAATCACAACAAAAGTAACCCAAACTCCCCTCTTCCCACAGCGTCTAGGCGATTTTCACACCAACAGATGCTCTAGGTTGTTTATTTACTACCCGTCTAGCAGCAAGCCTCGTCACAGGCGCAGAGACCGCAGCAGATCTCGCAGCCAGCCTCTTCACCACCACGCATGCTCATCTCGGGCTGGGGCTCGGCCGACTTGACAGATTGTTAGCTCCAGGGGACGAGTGTCACTCAAACATAAAGAAAAAAACTCACGGGCTGCTGGGTGACAATGTCACCGTTATCACTCGTCATGGGGGCTTGCTGGGTGGGCTCCATGGAGGCAGGCATGATTGCAGATTGGAACAAGGTTGGAAATAAGGTAGAGAGTAGAAGAAAAAGACTGCAGAGTTTGTGACTTGTAACGGGTGGATGTGTGTGTGTGTATCTTGCGTAGGTACAGCAGAACGGCAACCCATAGCCGGATGTCGTCTCTTAAGTAGCCAAACAGTGGCGCTCCATGAGGCGTAGCTCAAATGAAGACAGCTACGAGAACCCCTAATCAGAGGCCGCCAACATCGTTTCCAGTTGTGCCTCCATCACAGGTCCTGATACCACTGACGTACGCTTGCGGTGCCGGTTTGCCGGGTGGCTCTTTGATGTCTCTGGTCGACTCGTACCCACGGGAGCAGCCGTGGCTGGGCCGGGCCAGGGTCTGCTGGTATTCAGGGACTGCGACCATGAATGAGAACCCTCGAGGGACGGCAATCAGAGGCCGAGATGGAGTCGCCGTGCGTAAACCATTCGCCCAAGCCTCTGGAACCATCAGCCATCAGCGGCACTGGCTGCCGATATATGCGGTGCCGAACTTCCGGGAAGCTCCACCCCGCATTTGACCGATCCGATACGGCACATGGATAAGCCTCGCAGTGACCTCACTGAAACACCAGGGACCGGCTTCAAGCATCATGGATACTGGGCTATTATTATCCAGAAGCCAAAAAGATGATAGGATGGAGGGATGGATGGATGAAGAATGAATGAATGTTGAAATGTAAATGGTCTAACGAAGCACCAAAACCACCAAAAAGAGCCAAAAAGCTCAGATAGTGGTGTCAGAGAACCATTCGCATTTGCTCTTGGAACAGCACAGTAATGTGGAAGCAGACCAACAGCTGCAACACATCAATTGTCAGATGAAAGCGTTCCGTCGTGATATCACCTCCTCAAACATCCTGCAGTCAGATCTGGTGCACAAGAGGCAGATGGTAGACATTGTTAGCAAGTCAGCAGGGCTCGTCACGATGCCACATCACAGGGCTCAGCTCGATCAGAAATATGCTAGGGAACAATCGATTCTGTCGACTATTGCCTCCAACAACAAAGACTTTTTTTTGCTTTAGTATTTCGAGAGTCGCGCAGCCTTGAACCGGCTGACCCTCTCTTTTCCTCCATCCGGCTCGTCCAAGGGCTGGATCGGAGACTCGTCTTCCTTGAGGAACCCACCTTCTCGCTGAATAAACTTCTTGCGCATTCTCTGATACTCATCAGCAACCTCGTGGTGGATCATTTCATCGTCAATTTCATCCGGGGGCTGTGGATCTGCCTTTGTTTCGCGTTCAACTAACGTGTCAGCTAACGTTGTTCCTTCGGGACCCGTGGGCGCCGTTGGTCGATCTTGATCCAGGAACTTGACGGGGACGTCAAGAGGACCGGGTGGCACACCCGTATCCCTAGCCTTCTTGAAGCGAGAAGGTTTGCGATTCGACTTGACCTCAGGGGTCTTGGTAGGGCCCGATCGCTCAACAATAATGTCACTCAGTGGTTCCACCAGAGGTTCCTTTTCCTTAATAGCCTCCCTCACCGGAAGCGTCGTGGGCTCCTCTTCGGGAGCAATGTCGAGACTTGAGGCGAAGCGAATTCCCTTCTTGCCGCTGGATGCCTCGGGTTGCTTTTCCTTGATGTTTGACTTG
The DNA here is from genome assembly GCF_000151355.1 of Fusarium vanettenii 77-13-4. Classification (NCBI taxonomy): domain Eukaryota; kingdom Fungi; phylum Ascomycota; class Sordariomycetes; order Hypocreales; family Nectriaceae; genus Fusarium; species Fusarium vanettenii. The sequence goes on from NW_003315881.1 coordinate 3,374,142, forward strand.
GTGGGTGCTGGTTTTGATGCCGAGGATGATGCTTCGGCCTCTCGCTTCACGACAATGCGGCCAATACCCTCATCGTCTGAGCTCGACTCCGCATCTTCCTCTTTCTCGGCCTTTTCAGTGAAACGGGACTTGATGCCCAGTTTCTTCTCGAGCTCGAGCATCCTTTGACGGTAGCCATCTGTCACGATGCGACCAGTGGACCGGCCATATTTGTCCTCTTCGTCGTCATCATCTTCGAAACCTTCGTCGCTATACTCAAAATCGTAGTCCTCATCGTCATCGGTGTCTCCCTCCTCCAGTTGCAACTCTGCGACAACAGCACCAATCTCGCCCGAGTATGCGAGCATCTGTCGGCGCAACTCTGCTTCCTCCTCGTCATCGTCTTCGGGAATAATTGGTTGTTCCTTGCTGATGATTTCCTGTTCCTTTGCATGGTTCATGATTTCTTCGACGCGCTTGGCATTCCGTGAAATCTGGGGGGTAGGTCCGTCTTGTGTTTTTGTGTCGACGGCAAACGATACTCCTTTGCTGGCAGAGGGAAGAGGCTGCACAGGCTCTTGTGATGGTGTTGGTGCAGCTGCCGGCTCTGGAGCGCTCCTTGAAACTGTCGGTTCCTTCTCTGTGGCTTCCTCCTTTGATGTCGATTCATCCTCCTCGAGATCCTTCACACCGGCCTTCTCGAGAGCCTCTCGAACCTGAGGCAACGAATCGCCAGGCTTGTTCAGCCTGTAAGAGACGACATTGTCGTCGTCGTCAAGCTGCTCAATAATTTCAGTGATCGGCAGACCCTCCTCATCAGTGGCATCTGGCTGACTGATAACTGTAGCCGCGGCAAGCTTATTCTCTGCCGCCTCAATCTGTTTCTCCAAGGACTCGATGTTCTTGGTGACATAGTCGATGCGTCGGTCAAGAACGTTTAGGATCTGTTCCTTGGACTTTCGATTCTTTTGACCGAAAATCTCATCAATCTCACGTCGATTAACGAGCTCGCCCTCGAAGCCATCTTGGATTGTGGCTAGCTCCGTCTCGGTTGTCTTGCACACGGCGTCGACCTCCTCCTTGAGAGCCTCATACTCGGCATCCCACGTCCTCCAATGCTGCAGGGCCGTTTGCAGCTTGCTGACGTTTTCTTCGAGCAGCTGCCGATGCCGTTCGAGATCCTGGAGACTGTCTTTGCCTGGAGACATTTTGCCGATCTGATGCAGCTGCCGTGAGGCGCTGGTGGCGGAAACAGAACTTTTTTTTTTGTCGGGGGGAGGTAGCGATGATGAGTGATGAGGAAAAATGGCAGGGGTGCCTGAAGCTTAACGTGACGGGTAAACACCGGCATAAGATAAGTCCCAGACGTCATTCACGGTCGCCGTTATCAACTTAACGATAGCGTCGATCTTGTTAGTGCGATGCACGCCCCTCATCTCACGAACAGCACAAAGGCGTGTTTGACACATCAGCCATGAATTTTGGTAGATCTGACAGGCATTGGGTGAGACCCTAGGGAAGGATCGAGTGTTTTAGGCGTCTTACAGTATAAAAGCCACCTAATGGCCGTGCGGGGTGGACAAGAACTTGTCCTCCTGCATCTTGATCTTGATGTGCTTGGCCATCATCTATAACATCAAGCCATGAAGGAGTCCAGCGACACCAAGACCCTCGAGGCCAAGTGCTTCTGTGGCTCTGTTCACTTCAAAGTCGACGTGCCTGTGTCTTCCCTCCCGTTTCTTACCCATCTCTGCCATTGCAGCCTCTGCAGATATGGCTCAGGAGCACCATGCATCTTTCACGCTGCGCTACCCCTGGACGTCATCCCCAAGTTCGTGGCACCGTCGTCGGAGAAGAACATGACGGGCTTCCTCATCGGAAACGGAATTGCAACCTGGAACTTTTGCTCGACTTGCGGATGCCACATTGCCTGCATTGCAATCGATAAGAGGACCTGGACGCCTTCCACCTCCATCTTTATCGACGGCCCTGAGTACTTTCACATCCGCAAGCACATCTACAGCAAGTCGACAAAGGATGGTGGCATTGCGCAGGCGTTGACGCACACGAGGGGCCAAGCTTTTATCGATTGGAACCCTCCTGATGACAGTCCGGATGCCAAGATTGTCGAATCTCGCCCCGAGGTTGGCGAGGATGGAAAGGAACGTCTTCGCGTCCAGTGCGAGTGCAAGGGTGTTTCTTTCACGATCCCTCGACCAAGCCAGGAGGTTATCGACGACGAGTACATGTCCCAATTTGTATCTCACAAGGACAAGTCGAAATGGCATGCAACCTTTGATGCGTGTGACGACTGCCGCCTCGTCAATGGCACTCATGTTGTTGGGTGGACCTTTATCCCCCTTTCGGTGTGTGAGCCTCCCATCAAGGACGACCTCCTCATCGGCACGGCAAAGACCTTCAAGTCATCAGATGACGCCTTGAGATCCTTCTGCGGCACCTGCGGAGCAACAATCTTCTACTCCCACAAGGATCGAAGGCCGGGAACCAAGCAGCACATCGTCGACGTGGCAACGGGTATCCTGAGAGCCCCTGAGGGCGTCATGGCAGAGAATTGGCTCACTTGGCGAGGAAGGCTGGCATGGTTCCCCAGCGGCAAGAGATACGATGAGAAATTCGCAGAGTCGCTGCAGGAGGGAATGAACAAGATGGTGTTGGATAGACACGGCGTGGTTGATGATTACAATATCGGTTGATGGCTCCGGAGTTTCGGAGACGGCGCCGAGAGACGATGCATGATAGGGGAGTTGGGGTGGGAGTGAGCGATGTAGTATCAGTCTTTTGGTGATTTTGAAAATCTCGAGAATTTCAGAAATGAATCGAAGTATGCACTTGAATGTGCCAGAAGCCCCTGTTTATGCTCTATGCTTGACCGTGATTCTATCAACCATGGGAACTATTGTTAGCGGACTCGCCTCCGAACGGCCGTAGTAAAGGCGCCGGCGCCGGACAGTTACCGACGGTCTCCGGCAGCATCAACGAGTGAGTACAATTTTGCCTCACCGGAAGAGATAAGTATATCAAAATCACAAACTCAACTATCTGGGACTCATTAAAGCAATTTTTGACTCTTTTTGAAACCTCGACATCCAGCCTACTAAACTTGCATCACCATACCTACCTAGCCTCCATCACGAGTGGATTACCCGAGCTTTCAGCGACTCACTCAACCCCAAGACATTCTCCTCTCACCAACTTTTTTCCCGCTCATAGACGTCGCCCAATTCGATGCGTCATGTATCGTGGCGAGCTATTAGGCAACCATTCACATTCATAGCAGTTGCAAGAGCCTCCCTATACACTATGGCTTCTTCAAGTCGATCCTACAATGTAGAGTCCTCACCCCCGCAGTGACTGAGTGAGGCTGACTTGGTTGTAGGACGCCATTGATGCGCTCAACTCACTTCAGACGCCTTTCGATATAATAGAGGCTCGGAGGAAGGCTGGTATTAGACCGGATGCCGTGTCTATCAAAGAGATGAAGACCTATCTTCATCGGATCGGCTATACTGTGAGAGCTTGGCAAAAAAACCGCTTAATATCACGACTAACAAGAAACAGCCCGCAGACTTGGACCGCCTCAAGATAGTTCACGTAGCGGGAACAAAAGGTAAAGGAAGCACCTGCGCCTTTGTCGACTCCATTCTTTCTCAGTATCAGAACTCGTATCCTGCCCTGCGCAAGACGGGTCTTTTCACCTCTCCGCACCTCATCGCCGTGCGCGAGCGTATTCGCATCAACTCGACGCCAATCTCGGAGGAACTCTTTGCAAAGTACTTTTTCCAAGTTTGGGACCGCCTTGAGGCGGCGCCTAAGGGGGAAGGTGATGAACTCATGGCTCCCCGGCCCATCTACGCTCGTTACTTGACGTTGATGAGTTGGCATGTGTTTCTTCAGGAGGGTGTGGATGTTGCCGTATATGAGACGGGAATTGGAGGTGAATACGATGCGACGAACGTCGTCGAGAGGCCTGTGGCATCAGGGATCAGCACGCTAGGCATTGATCACGTCTTTGCGTTGGGTGACACGGTTGCAAAGATTGCATGGCACAAGGCTGGCATCATGAAGACCGGCAGCGCGGCCTTTACGATTGAACAGGTCCCTGATGCGGACGAGGTCCTCAGAAAGAGGGCAGTGGAGAAGAAGGTTGACTTGAAAGTTCTGGATATCGACCCTCGACTAGAGGCTGTCAAGATCCGACCAGACGCCGTCTTTCAGAAGCGCAATGCTACTCTGGCTGTTGCTCTAGCTGAGACTGCACTGGAAAAGGTTGGAGTTCCACTACCACCCAAGACGGGACCGCTACCGAAGGAGTTTGTTGAAGGTCTTGAAAAGGTTGTGTGGAGAGGCCGATGCGAAGTAAAGAAGGAGGAAAAGGTGACCTGGCACGTCGATGGCGCTCACACATCTGACAGTCTCAAGATGTCGGCCAAGTGGTTCAAGGATGAAACCTCAGGACGGTATGTTCCTAATTCAACCCCTATTCATGAAGCTAACCCCCCTTAGCACTGGCCCTCGTGTCATGATCTTCAACCAGCAAGGTCGCTCCGAGGCAGTCGACTTCCTTGATTCTGTGTTCAAGGCGACGAGGCGAGATGGAAAACCTGCTTTTGACCATGTCATCTTTTGCACAAACGTCACATACGCCGCTTCAGGCTACAAGCGAGACTTTGTCAACCGACAGTACGACCCGGCTGAGATCGACAAGATGACGGTTCAACACCGCTTCGCTGAAAAGTGGTCTGCTCTGGACCCTGAAGCCGATGTCAAGGTCATGCCGACAATTGAGCAGTCCATCGACTTTGCCCGGCACGTCGGTGAGGGTCTCCCTGAGGGTGAGACGGTGCAGGCCTTGATTACCGGGAGTCTGCATCTCGTCGGCGGAGCCCTGGGCATTCTGGAAAAGGCTGATGCCCTGTAACTGGCAAAAAAATAAAGGCGCGTATAGGTAGATGGGCATATTAGAAGGAAGGCATCTATAATAGACCCTCGGGCTCCAAGGCCCGTAAGATACCCCCTGCAAGATACATACTCCCTGTTGCTAGGACCTTTTGATGTGAACTACCTTGCTCCGCAATCTTTCTTACTTCAGCGACTGTATCCTGAATGTTGTCAAACGTCTTTGTATGGCAGGCAGGTGCCCTTTCATCCATCGTTCGCGCTACGCGAAGCTGCACCTCCAAGTCTCTCTTCTCGCCGTCGACCGGCTTCTCCTGGTCGTTTCTTGTGAAAAAGGCGTGACTAAAGACGTTTTCTCGTCCCGAAGCATCTCGGATAGCGTCGAGAAGCACCGTCAAGAGTTCAGCTGCGTCTCTCTCCTGTTGGTTAAAGACGAGAACTGCAGAGTCATCTGGACCAAGCGTAGCGACGAACCACTTTGCAACCTCTTGCATGCTGTCCTTGGTGTGCGCGCCATCCAGATGCCATCCGATGTGACCCTGCTGGATGACTTCGCAGCGGCCTCGAATGTTTGCTTCCTTCAGGCCTTGGACCATCTTGTCTGGGAGGTTTAGGAGGGCAGTCTTGGGGTCACTTCCCATACCTAGATGTTCTCGTACAGCAAGCACGGCAAGTGCTTGGTTGTACTTTTGAAAGTTTCCGGGGAGTCTGCCTGGCACGCCTCCCCATTGCTCAACAAGGGCGTCGTCTAGCTCGACGAGCTCGGCACCTTTCTCCGCCGCTCTCTCTTGCAGGACACGCCTCACGCTAGGCTTCTCCTCTATCTTGCGGACGAAACCACGCACGCCGGGCTTGAAGATACCAGCCTTGTGCCAGGAGATCTTCTCGACGGTATCTCCTAGCATGGCAACGTGATCGATACCCAGCTGCGTCAAGACGGCAACCGAGACAGCCTCAGGCGGCACCACGTTGGTGGCATCGTATTCGCCACCGATTCCACATTCGAGAACAACACTATCAACCTTTTCCCGCAGGAAGATGTGCCATGCGAGTATGGTCATAAAACGAAAGAAGAACGGTTTCGAGTTTGGTCCCTCAGCCTCTGCAGTGCCCATGCCTTCTTTCTTGGCTATTTCGGAGAGTCGCTCCCACAACTCGAAGAAGGCCTCAGCGAACAGGCCCTGGGAGACCGGCTCGCCCTGTATAGCAATGCGCTCTCGAGGACTGACGAGATGCGGGCTCGTATATGTCCCAACTGTTTCATATTGTCGCAGCATGCCTGTGGCGAAAGCACTCACGGAGCCTTTCCCCTTTGTGCCTGCGACGTGTATATGTCTTAGGCGTGCGAGATCCTTGGGCTCGTAACCTGCGCGGCGGAGCCATTGGCGCATTTCCGGGATGGCCAAGGCATTGAGGTCCTCGGCCGGCTTATTTGCAGAGCTTGAGCTGGGAGCCTTTTCAAAAAGATGGGTGATTTGGCGGTTGGAGTAGAGTTGCGAGAGGAGGCCGAGAGCTTCACTGTAGCTGCGAGGTGCGGTGCTGAGGCACCGACCAGTGCTTGTCGAGCTCATGGCTAAGACGCGCACTCTGGCGTAGCTGCTGAGTAATGAGCAACGATATCGCATTATTTTTTCAATCATTAATCGCACATTCCAAGTGATTGATGAGCTGTGCTGTGTAGAGTTGAGGTTAGAGATGGGTTTTTGCTGGTGGTGTGTGGGAAAAGAGACTGCCTATTCGTCGACCAAGAGGAGCCTTGGTCTTGGATTAATCATGGTTTCTTTTTCATCATCATGACTTATTCTTATACCTACCTAACTCCCTATTCGGGAATGATGTAGATAAATAAGGACCTACCTAGGTAGGTAAACATGATAACATCCTTAGTACTTTTTATTGTTTTGGTCTGTTTTCAAGTTTAGCAAAGACTCATCTGAATTCGCCCTTTCAATCTTCCAGCGGCCCCCCATCAGGTTTTGAGACTTGCAAACCATTCAGTCAGAGTTGACGCCAATAAGCAACTCTTGTCTTGATTGCCACAACCTAGACTTGAGCTTCGTCCTCTGCTTCATTCTCTGCTTCGGCTTCGGCTTCGTCTTCAGCCTCATCTTCTGCTTCCTCCTCAACTTCGTTCTCTATCTCGTCTTCTGTCTCGGCCTCTGCCTTTAATTCCTTTGGCCAGGGCCACCAGCCCTTCAGCGGCATATCGTCGTAGATGGCATTTATACACTGCCATGGTGCATTGACGTGATAGTAGTACACCCAGTGGTCGTGAGTGCGATAGGCTACCGCCGAGAGGGTATCCTCGATTTTGAGATTCCGTATCCTAAACTCGGAGAGCACGCGAAGCTCGTGAGAGTGTACTATGAGCTCAGCCACCCATTGCGGATCATCTTGCAGGTCGTCGAGGTGGTAGGTGCGGCAGAACCTTTGGAGGCTTGAGTTTTCCTCGTGGGGATAGCACGCATACTCTCCCCTCTCCTGATCGACATTGGCTTCGCTCCAGTAGAAGCCCTCCCTCATCAGTTTCGGCACATCGTGAGCATTGACCTGGAGGAAGGCTCTCCACTCTGGCGTGGTGTCCCTTGGAACATCCAGATCCGAGGCGAATTTTATTTCTAGGACCCAGGCCATTTCTTCCGCGAGATGGCATCTGCACGACATACGGGAACTGCTAGCTTCACTGCCACGCTGCGGGGTTTCGTTTTCCGCCTGTCGAGAGAAGGCATTGTTGAAACCGTGAGCCAGTTTTTCAAAGAAATTAGAAACTAGGCCTGCCGGCTAAGCAAAGAGTTAGTATATTATAGCTGGGGTTGATACCATGGACTTCTACGTACAGGGTCGACATCGGAGTTTGGTTGCCTGGACATCCTTCAGTATCAAGGGTGAGATCAAGTTTAGACTGGAGAGGATAATGGAAAGAAGAATTGACACACGGTTTAAATACTTCTCTCGATATATGTGTGTCACACCAGACGTGAATGCCATCGTGGATGGCGGCTTGGCCATAAACCCACCCCTCCCGTCCCTCTCAGGCTGCCATGGACAGCTACCGGTTGCCAACCTACTCTGAAACCTGCCGATGCCCAACAAGACTTCCTGCACCGAGAGTTGACCGAAACCTTGGACACCCCTGGTTGGCCGGTGAAGCCGAGGCCTTTAGGACCGAGTCTCTTTTCTTCTTGTTAGCCACTAGCTCCCAGCCAAGCAGGGAATTGCCCTTAGAGAACAAGGCCGTACTTGAGTTGATATGAAGAAAGACTCCGACCCCTCCCTGAGTATCTAGTAACGGCCCGATGGAGGGGAACCAACCCGTGGCCTCAATGTTCCGAGCAACATGCAACGAGTCCCCAAAGCAGCTTATTGCATCCCAACAGAATGCCAAGTTGCCGAGGGGGACTTCGGATCTTATAGAGGGTGAGATGACATCTGAGGGAACACGTCGATCGACAAGAACTGGTCACCAGAGAGCTACCAAACGGTGCCACGCCCTCATCGTCTATTGCTATCTAATACACGGGCATTGAACCCCTCTAGACACGACGACACCAGGGACAAATATACAGAACAAATGAGACGGCTCCTTTTGTTTAGTTTAACCTTAATCCACACGGAGGCTCTGCAGACGGGCCTCTGTAGCAATCACCTAGTCATCGTATTAGCAGATTGGTCAGAACCAGTAGAGGATACACTTACGTCGAGAGCCTGCTGAACCTCCAACACCTTGCGAACCTCACCCAGCCAATCCTTGCTCAAAGTCTTGGCCCATCCCTCCAGGCCGTTCATCTCTCGCGCCGCCGAGTCCAGATCACCCTCCTCCAGGTATGTCTGGGTGCGGGTCAGGACACTCTCCACATCGTTGCCTTCCGCAAGGCCCTGCTTCTTGAACATGACGTGACTGAGCACCCAGCTGGATGCGTGGCTTGCAACACCAGCCTCATCAGGAAGCAGCGAGGCCTTTCGGACCTCGTTAGCGACACGACGGAATCGGTCAATCAGTTGGGAAGAAGTAGAGATGCCGCGCTGGTAGGCGGTGGGGTTCACAGAGGCGATGGCGGCGTTGACAACGGGGTCGTCCGAGGCAATCTCTCGGAGAGCCACGAGCTCGCGGATAAAGGGGCGAGGGTGGTGATCATCCTCTAGGCTTGCTCGCACAGCCTCGACGGCAACGTGCAGCTGCTGGGTCTGAAGGTTGGTGTCAAGAACCTCGTTCCAGCCGGTTGTGAGCTTCTCGAGGTCCGCAACAGCCGAGGACAGAGCAGTCAGCTTGCCTAGTCGGCTCTCACGCTCCTGCTCAACCTGGTTCTCCACATCCTTGACAAACTCCTTCTTAAGAGCAAGGGCCTGTTCGAGGAGCTGGTTCTGGAGCTTCTCCTCGTTGAGCTTCCGCTCACGCTCAAGAAGGACCTTGACTCGGTCTTCGTAGTTCTCGCGGACCTTCTTCATCTCCTCCTCAAACTCATGTCGCCATTGACTCTCCTGGGTGATCATGGCGCTCTCAACACGGTCAATCAGATCGGTGGCGGCCTTGTCGAACTCATCGATCTTGTCCCTAACTTGGCCGGCTGCCTTCTTCTCAAACTGCTCCTTCATGCCCTTGAGCTTGCCTCCAACCTTGGTGATCTCATTCTTGGCCTTGTTGACGGAGGATCCGTAGCGGCCGTGGGCACCATCAGCGTTGATGACCAGGATAAGGTCATTCACCATGTGGACGAGGTCCTGAATGACGGGCTCCCTGGCGTCATCCAATGACAGAAGGTCAATAGGCTTCAGAGGAGGGTACCTAGATGGTTCATTGACCTCGGGGGCCTTGAAACCAGACTCGGACCGAGGAGTAGGAGCGGGAGCGGGGGTAGGAGCGGGCTTCTCAACAACCTTAGCAGTAGGTTTCGGCTCAGCAGCCTTGGGCTTGGGGGCCTCAGCCTTGGGCTCCTCCTGCTTCGCAGGAACGGGACCAGCGCTGGAGCGTCGAGTACCATCGGCCACCCTCCACGAGGCACCGCTCTGGGCGGGGATTCTCACGGCACCATCCGCATCTCGAGACTTGGCATTGGTGGCGCTGTTGGGGAACCTCTTCTTGTACTCCATTTCCTCAAGGTAAAGTACGGCCTGCTCGCCGAATGGGACGTATCCAGTAAAGAAGTCGTGGAAGTTGTCGCTGAAACAAGAATACCAGACACCTCCGGCGAAGCCGACAGCACCGAGGACGAACAGAGTAAACACAAAGTTCCTAAGTCTGCGGAAGAATCCCTTCTTCTTGGGAGCTGGGGGAGGGGGAGGAGGAGGAGGAGTCGTCTTGGGAGCGTCTACAGTAGCGGCCTTGGTCTCTCCGACATCGTCAATGGTGGTCTCGTGGATCTTGTCGGAGGCAACAGACTGGGTGTTCGGCAGGGAAGGGGAAGATGCGGACTCGGGCTTCTTGTCGACAGCATAGTGACGCTGGAGAGATAAGGTTAGTATTTCCCATCATCCGTTGGTGACGTCGGAAGGGCAAGCTCACCTGGCCGACGAGGGCAGCGCGCCGCGAGGCCGCAACGGGCCATTGGCGGGCGGCAGCGGCCACGGAGGGCCTACCACCGAGCACCCTCACAGACCGAAGCGAAGTTCGCAACATGAGGGAATGCAATGGCGAACAGGGCGCGGTTCGCGATGCGGGTTGAATTCGGTTAGATGGAGTTGAGAGCAGCTTCAAAAACGCTCAGGGTAAAAGTTCGGCTAAAGCCAGCTCCGGATCCGCTCACATGCCCGAGCGGCAGGAACCGGGTGACGCAACTAGAATGATACTGATACTGATACTGATAATGGCAGTTGGATAGCGGAACATGAGAATATGATATTACGGGAGGAATTGATTTAAATATGGACTATTCACATGCGATTAATCTGTCATGTTTCGTCAAGTTTTTCCTCAGAAAATCTTGTCTTCAACGCTGTTATACCAACATATAGTCAAGCCGGCAGTGACACTATCGGCATGTGAGCGTGGCCAAGATCCTGATGACCTATCTCTGTGTCAACCACGTCACAATACATATTGAGATACAGCCTCGTGTTCAGAGGATGTTGGTGGTCTCAACTAAGTGATGCCTGATATCAAATGCAGCTACCTGGTACTTACCCCGCGTCATGTTGTCTTGCGTTTCTCGGCACTTCATTCAGGTCACTCGTCATCAAATGGCTTCAGTCCACACCTTGATCTAACAACAGCGGTCTATTAAGACGCTGAAAACATAATAGGGGAATGCTACAGAGCGCCTTGTACAAACTCTCCTGCTCATTCATCCCGCAAACCACTCTATCTCTCTCCGTGGCGCCCAAAGTGCTGAACTGGGGCAGTGGTAAGCACTCGGGAACCACCCAAACTAAACCACCGCACGACAAAATTCAAGTTCGGTATTAAAAAGTATGGACTGAACTGATTCCCTCCAAACCCAAAGACTCCAGTAAGTATGTGACGCGCCCCAGCTCATTAAGCAACTCGGATCGGAGCCTGTGAATGACACCTGCTATGCATGTACCCGCGCCGAGCTCTCTTGTGTGGTGAATTCGCGGGAGCGTAGTGAAAGGTTGCCTCTAATCTCGATGACTCAAACTCGGAATGGCATTTAGCAGGCGCAGGGTCCGCTGATGTTGGTGTTGGAATTCTCAGGAGCCAGACTGACTCCTGGTCGTTGGCCCGGTCGAGCGTGTCGGGGTCCGGCCTGGTCCAGGGGAAGCTTCTTGGCGATGGCTGTGAAGAGGTTCGCAACGTTCTCGGCTGTCTTGGCCGACGTCTCGAAGAAGAGGAGACCAGCCTCGCGGGCGTAGGCCTCGGCGTCGGCTGTGGGGATGGCACGCTTATCGGGTTGCTCAGTGACCAAATCCAGCTTGTTTCCTGCAAGAGCGATGATGATGTTCTCGTTTGCCTGGCGTTGGAGCTCCTTGACCCACGCCTTTGCCTTGTCTAGTGATGCCTGATACGAGTTTAGCATGTTGCCGAGGGGACCAGTTCAGCCTGGGGTTGGACATACGGATTGGGTGATGTCGTAGACAACAACAGCGCAGTTGGCGTTTCGGTAGTACATGGGAGCCAGTGACTTGTAGCGCTCCTGACCAGCCGTATCCCAGATCTCGAACTTGACAGTGGTGTTCTCGTCGAGCGAAATGGTTTGGGTGAGGAAAGCAGCGCCGATAGTAGACTCGCGATAAGAATCGAATTGGTCCTGGAGGATATATGTATGAGTCCCGAGTACAATGACGTGGGGTTCAGGTCGGCTTTACCTTGACAAATCGCAAAACTATTGAGCTCTGAACAGACATGTCAGTATTGTATCATGATGGAGGCCATCGCTTTGATATACCTTTCCAACGGCAGACTCGCCTACAACATGGTTAGCGACTAATGAACCGGGCTGACGAATTAGAAGAGTGGCTGGGACGTCACATACCAAGAAGAACCAGCTTGAATTGCGCAAAACGGGTGTTGGTGCCGCGGGCGCCAGCGGGAGGTGCTCGGGAAGCCATATTGGAAGACGGGGATGCTGTGTCGAGATGAGAGTGCACGGAGGAGCTTCAGCGAAGGCCGGCGGTAGTGGCGGTATGACTGCTGGTGCTGGGGGTTGGGGCAGGCAGTCGGACGTGTCCTAGACAACGGCGTGGAGCGACGTCTGGGTTGGGTAGCGTATCGAGGACTCGACCGTGGGATGCGCAGGGACAGTGAAAGCGTCGATATAGGATGGATATCTGCAGCAGTGGACAACCGGACAAAGAGATGGAGAGAGGAAGAGTCGACGGGAGGCTGAAAGGTGAGAGGCGAGTGCGAAGAGATGGGCTCTAAGTTGGTTTGGGATGGCGACGGCCTTGAGAAGAGGGACCCGACTAGAGCGGCTGCCTTGGTCGTGACTGGCTGGAGACTCACGAGGCACACGTCAGGGTGCCAGGCAGGCCCTTTTCCTAGCGGCTGTGCCACTGTAGGATACGGCGGGACGGCCTGGACGGGGTCTTGAGGGTCCGAGAAGGGGGTACGTACTCTATCACTACCACGCGGTTTAAGAAATAAACGAGACACCAGAACAGCAGAGAGTATTAACTAACTCATCTGAGATTTAATAGATAATTTTCTATAATTATAATAAGATTCTTAGAAATATCTCATAATAATTATAATACTTTAGAGCTTTCTTGTATATTTTTCTTAACTTTTTTTTTTTTTTTTTTTTTTTTAACTATGTTTAGAGATAGGTAAGTAAATCTGTTTGTTGTACGGAGGTCTCTCTCAAAAGTTTTGTCCAGGAGCTAATAGCGCCAAGGCCGCTTATCCCTGTCGGTACCTGAGGTACTTTGGAGCAAATCTTTTCAGTTACTTACTCCCTAAAGCTATAGGGAGGGCTATTGGAGCCCAGGGGGAAATCTAGTGAAGCTTAGAGAGCTATATCCTTAGAAGATAGGGGCTTCAAAAGCAAAGAAAGAGGACCATAAGTACCGATGTAACTGTGCTTGGAAAATGGCCTCTGATTGGCTCGTGTATTTGTGTGGCTTGAGGGCCAGGACAAAACTTTTGAGATAGACCTCCGTATTGGTGTCTCGTTTTTTCCTTGACCTGGGTGACTACGCACGCAAGCACGCGCAATCTGACCTCACAGAGAGGATGGTACCTGGATGTCTGGTGCGTCATGGCGGGACTAGCAAGTACCTCGGGCTCTCCACCCTTTTCACAGGCCATTCACAAGCCTCATCCTTGTGACGTGCATCATTAGAGCGGTGCGCCACATGTACTCTTGGCTTCCCTTATCCATGTGGCTGTGCCCTAGCTTCGCTGGCCTCATGGCTCACGCCGTCTTGAGCTTCTATTCTAATCAATCATCTCGGCCCATCCCTCGCGTCGAGTCCCTTTTCTCAGGCCCTTCCCTTCCTTCTTTAGCCTTCAAGGCCAGACAAGTCGCCGATCTGGCCACTCCCCAGTCCCCGGCTTGCACTTTAATCCCACAAGCTTTCCGGCCGTTCCTGACCTTCAACTTAATTCAAGCTCCGTCAACCAAGCTCCCGGAAGCTTGACCACACCGCCCATGATGGCACAACTTCACGCCTCCAAACTCCCCTATCGCGACATTAATGTCAAGGTTGCCAACGACTCGTATACCTTCGCCTCGCCCTCGTCCCCCGATGCGCCTGCCCTCGTCATCGACCGTCCTACTGGCGATCTTCGTCTGAGCTCAGGCGGCGCCGCGTCGGCCAAGAGAGCGAGTCGTGTCTCGAGTATTGCCGGTATTCTGGGAATTATCCAGCTTCGACTTGGTTCGTCTCTGCTGCGCCAACCGCTTGGATAACCCTAGCTGGTGCTGGCTGGTGCAACAACGCTGACCATATCAAGACAAATATGTCATCTTCATCACAAAGGCTCAGCCCATGGGTCGCCTCAAGGGCCACATGGTCTACAAGGTCGCTGCCACCGAGATTCTACCCATGCGCGAGCGGTTGATCCATGACCCCGACGAGGACGTCTTCATCGAGCTCCTCAAGACATTCCTAGCCTCCGGGCCCATGTACTTTTCCTACTCCATCGACCTCACCAACTCCTTCCAGCGCCAGTCCCTCGCCGACGCCTCCAAGCCCTTGTGGATGCGGGCCGATGACCGCTTCTTCTTCAACAAGTATCTCCAGAGCGACCTGATCGACTTCCGTAACAATGGCGCCCGATCCCAACCCGGTGCGCAACCGGCCATCGACCCTTTTATCCTACCATGCATATTCGGCATGCTCGAGATCAAGCCCACCACCTTCAAGGGCAACCCTCTGACTATGGTGCTCATCTCTCGACGCTCACGCCACCGAGGCGGTACAAGATATTTCACACGCGGTGTAGATGAGGAAGGTCATGTTGCCAACTACAATGAGACGGAGCAGGTTATCATTCTCAATGACAGCAACAGTGGACTCGGTGGATATGCAGGCAGCTCAGACATGCAGAGTGGCAAGTACGGTGCTGGCGCTGGCCAAGAGATGCAGATCTTCTCCTATGTTCAGACCCGCGGAAGTGTTCCGACGTTCTGGGCAGAGATCAACAGCCTGCGATATGTCCCCAAGCTTCAGATCCGCGGTATCGATGCGGCTCTCACTGCCTCTCAGAAGCACTTTGACGAGCAGATCCGCTTGTATGGTGACAACTACCTCATCAACCTCGTCAACCAGAAGGGTCGCGAGCGTCGGGTCAAGGACTCGTACGAGAAGATGGTTGAGAAGCTCATGTCTTCCCCCAAGGAGTTACACGAGGCCGACCTTCTCACCGATGAGAAGTTCACCACCATACAGCCTGAGGGCAACCGCCAGGAGTTTGACCGGTTGCACTACGTCTACTTTGACTACCACAGCGAGACCAAGGGCATGAAGATGAACAAGGCATATGCCCTCATCGAGAAGTTGGCCGATGCCCTCGACAAGCAAGGCTACTTCCGGGCCGTCGACACGCCATCTAGCATGGACGGTAACCTGGATGCTCGCAAGTACCAGACCAGCGTTATGCGCACCAACTGTATGGACTGTCTCGACCGAACCAACGTGGTTCAGAGCATGTTCGCACGCCACACCCTTGACCGCATCTTTGAGGATGTTGGCTTCATGCCTCGTGGCGCCTCGTTCCGTGATGAGGACGCTGCCTTCGAGGACATCTTCCGTAACATCTGGGCCGACAATGCCGATGTCATCTCCAACGCCTACGCCGGCACCGGCGCCATGAAGACGGACGTGACCCGAACCGGCAACCGAACCAAGGTCGGTGCCCTCCAGGATGCCCGTATCGGCATCACGCGTTACTTCCGTAACAACTTCCTTGATGGTCCTCGACAGGACTCTTTTGATCTCTTTCTCGGAGCCTACAGGCCTGGCTCCACCAACATTGGCACCACTCTTGTCTTCACTGACCGCCGTCCCATCCTGATCCAGGCAATTCCCTATATTCTTGCTTTCAGCGCATTTATTATTTTTGTCGGTCTCTTCACCCGCCGAGCCCCGGACGCGAGCGTCCTGCCCATGCGTATCTTCCTTTTCTTCTGGTCCATTGTCGCAATCTGGACCTTTAGCTTCGTTTGGAGCCACGGTATGCTCTATGTAAGTCTTCCCCTCCATGCCCTTTGCCAAGCAGCAACTAACCTGTTCTCAAGGTCAACTGGCCCCGTCTGAATCCCCGACCATACGCCGTGGAGGGTTACAACGAGCACTATGCCAAGGCACGCAAGGACGTTGTCATTGGACCCTACGTGGCCAAGCACGAGAGGGGTCTCAGCACGGCGCGGTACCTCAACGCGGAGGAGGGCAAGAAGAGGATCGAATAAATCAAAAGGGGGTGGTGCAAACGGTGTTTTTTATCTAAGGAGTGTTGCGTCATTTGCTGGCGAAGTGGTTCGGTTCTGTTTCAATTGTTTTGTTCAAACCAGGGACTATGGAACCCTGCCATTTTTCGAGACCAGCTTCCAGAGAAGGAGAGTTTCTTAGTCGTTGTAATGATGGATTAGTTGTCGACATGGCTTGTTATCCTACATGCTTTTCTGTTGTAATATGGGATGTGAATATATATAGGGATACAGGAGATAGGGAGACAAAAGAAGATGGTGTTGAAAGAGAGTGTGTAAAAGACGGTGTTTTTGTCTTTGGTATTAGCTAGGTTACATAGTTACAAAGATGATGATTAAAAAGAAGAACGAGAAACAAAACAAAGGTCGCTTAAGCACAAAAGGTCGTACACTCCGAGGCTATATGCTGCCACTGTCGTCAATCGCAACACCCAAAGGCACCCCAACTGCGCCGCGGCATGCTGCTGCCCTCATCGTGGAAGAAAAGGGGTATCAATATTGAACTTTCCCATGTGTCCAAACAAGAAGAAGAAAAAAGGGTGGGCAAAGGATAGGTAGATAGTAAAAGGATAGAGTGATAATGGTTATGATGAGAATGTGTGGATGTGAAATGACGTGCCCCGTGTTGAAAACTCCTCTTCTGCACCGACTCCCCTCTTCCAAAACTCCAGTCTTTTTTTGTTGTGTCGTGTATGTGGCTCTGTCATCTTCTCTTCTTCCCCCTTTTTCGTCTATAGCCACAGCAACCACCTGATGCCTCCCCACACGCCTTGTCCGAGGCCCAGAACGATTCTAAAGATGGTGACGACGAACCAGACGTACCACATGAAGCCGACGAGCACCCACTCGACGACGGACCACATACCTCGACGGAGCCATCTAAACCTTCTGCGCCTGTTGCGCATCATCTTCTCGATCAGGTCGAGGACGTGCTTGACCTTGAGGAGTTGACCCAGGGCAAGGTCCTTGCCCGTCTCGTCAGCTTGGTCTGCACCCTCACCCGTCATGCCTGACAGCTCATCCGCGATACGAGAGCGGACACACCAGATGCGCTCTTCCAGCTTTGGACGAGTCTGTCCTGTAAAACGATCTGCCGAAGTCTGCCATTGCTCCATTGAGGTCTGGATGGCGACTCCCAGCGTGCGGCTCGCAAGGGGAAAGTGATCACAGTAAGGTATCGGGTCATCACACGGCAGTGACTTCTTGGGAGTCAGCTTAGCAATCTCGACCCATGGCACGCTTGGAACATTCGATTGAGATGAGCACCCAAGCGTCTGGAAGCTATCCTTGCCAAGGGGCCTCTTGGGCTCCTGAGCACGGCGAGAGATCTCCATAGCCTTGATGCCAGACGTAAGAATAAGCGTTCGTAGTCGGGCAATCTCTCTCTTGGAGAGGTGTCCCTCTTGGGGAAGGGCTTGGTTCGCGATGGACCACTTTCTAGCCTTGAAGTTGTCAGGCTCATCGAACCGAACCATGGGTCCAACTTCATCAGTGTTCTTCTCTGTGGCCCTGGTACTTTCACGGCATGATTCTGCTTCCGACATCTCAGGCTCGGCAGAGACCTCTTCGACTTTTCGCGGGTCCGTATCATCAGGCACATCAAGCTTTGGTGGCCTAAGGACAAGACCACGAGGCTTGGCTTCATTCAGCTTCTTGATATCAGTCGATGATGACTTGTGGTTGTCCGGCAGTCCTGACTGGCCACGTGTGTCGGCAATGGGCTGGAACTGTGGCATTGTATCCAAGAAGTGTTTCGGTCCCGGTTGAGATTCGGGCTTGTTTCGCCTTGAATTCGACCGGGACAGAGTGAGAGATAGCCGTGCTCTTCCCTTGGATTGGTCATTATCCGATTCGTCGGCAGAGAAAGCCTCGGTTGACGGATCCAGGGGCATCTCTCGTTTCCATAGCATATCGCCCAGCCTTGAAACGCCACCTCGGATTACGGTATCGATCCGAGGCCCCTTGAAGATTCCTCGAAGACCGACCTGATCGTCGCCCCTTGGCCTGATACTGCCCACACTGCGCTGATACCTGTGGCCCTCAAAGTTTTGTCGCGAGTTGGACGGAAGTCGCTCAAGCGGCTTTGTGTCGGTAGGCGAGGCCGGTTCAGGTATAGACGGCCGACGGCTAGACGATTCAGTCTCGGCAGGTTGGTCATCGTCTTCTTCACGACTCTTGTCTCGAAATATTTGCTTGACCTTGGTAAAGGGGTTCCTTGATGGAGATGAGGATCGGCTGGATGGAGCAGAGAGTTCGAACCCAGTTGGCGGTGCTGACAGACTTTGCTGCGGCATGAGTTCAGGAGACATTGGCTGAGGAGAGTCGATGTCTTCCACGTGGTGTTTGTCGCGCTTAGACCCTCCTCCCGTGTATCTCCCCAGATGTTGCCGAGACGAAGACTCTACCACGCCTTTGTCCTGCACAAGGCGAGGGTCCGAGTCGCTAGGTTCTGTTATAGACCACTTCCTAAGACCAGGTGATTTCAGGGGGAGGACATGCTCGGGGAATGCAGAACCGTCAGCTTGCATATGCTCTGCCTCGGTTTCCTGAACATGGGAAAGCCTCTGCTGTCTCGTTTCTCGGGCGATCATTTCCAGCATCTGCTTCTCCAACAGTTCGTTGTCGCGACTGGATATTGTCCCTGCCCGTCGCGGCCGTCGAGTCCTTCCCTCGCTCTTCACTTCGTCCTCACTACCAGAGTCAGACAAGGAACCACGTCTCCTTCGCAAGAAATCATGGTGACCGTGAGTCGAGCTCGTATGTCGATGAAATGATCCCATGTCGTGCAGCTTTTGCTTCGTACGGCCTCGGTGGCCCGTTTCGGAAGTGTCTGTATCGATCTTGAGGGGCTTGTCTGAACTCGCGTCCACATCCTCAAGTGTCTTGGTGACGAAGGGCGTGACACCAGTCCCCAGTTCGTCCGTCTGTCTTGACATTGGGCGGCTGATATCTGCTGTTTGTGGGTATATCTTGCCCAAGAATCTATCCTCAATGAGCTGCTTGTGATGGTCTTGCTCTAGCCAGTAAGCATCTGCAATCAAGTCGCATGGCTCAATGAACCAATCCACTCTTGGGCGTCTAACGCGAAGAGCGGCCTGCGCAGCAGAGTCCGATGCCATCTGTGGATCAATGTCCTCGGCGCCTGGAAAGGGAGGCAGCGCAGGGGTGTCGCTGGAAAGAAGGTCTCTTGATGCTCGATCTGCTGCCTCATTGACCCAATCCTTGACTGATTCGACATCGGCAAATCCCTGCTTCTCGCCATCAATGACCATCCTTTCACGCGCTCGAACTTTTCGGTTTCGAATGTACTGCAGAGGGTTATACTCTCGCCCGAGAGGAATCATGAATTCTCTGCTGCCGAACGACATCATCTTCCTCTCAGTAGTTGGTGAACCCGGTGGGCTCGCCCCTGCAGGCCTGTCATAACCCATCTTGAGAGGAGGAAGAACAGCCAGCAAATGTCGATATTGGGCCATGAGCTCGAGGTGTTCCCTGGCCTTCTGCGCTCTTGCTAGTGTTGAGGTAGAGAAGTGGTAACGGTATGGGGCGTCGGTGGTGTTCTCAAAAGGAGAGCGGAGAGGACTGCTAGACCTCACGCCGGCAAGTCGTGGTGTAAGAGATTGGTTCGGCAGGGACTGATTCGGCATCGGCGATATGCCCCGGGAAGTTTTCCGCTGTTGCTGCAGATGGGCTCTGAGATTGCTACCAGCCTGATTGTCTTGAACGGGTGCCAAACGAGGTGGGTTCGCGCGGCTGTGGTTGCGCCGCGAAGCTATACGGCGGGATTCACTCAGATTCAAGGCCATATTGACAATCTGGGTAGAGTCGACGTCGAGCGCAGCGCCCTGCTGGGCAGCCGCTGGTCTACGGCCTCGTCGATGGCCATCATGTCGCTTGTTGACAAAGAGCTCCTCCTGAGATGAATCCGGTGATACAACCCGAGCTCGATTACCGCTACCGGGGCCGATGCCGAGCCCGAATTCGCGAGGGACGCTGGAAGAGTACGGCTCCAAAGGGTCCTTGCCCTTTTGCTGAGAGTTGTTTCGAGGCCCGCGCCGCTGGTTGGACGAATCATCGTCGCCAACGACGGCATCCTGAAGTAAGAAGGCGCCGCTGGCTTGCGGCTTGTGTGTTCGCCGTGATCGGTTTCTCTTCGGCCGGCCGGCTTGGAGGGCGCTGCTCGCATTGGCGGCACCGCGGGATCTGGGATTGAATCGGGGGAGGAGCTCGTCGTCGGAGAAGGCGAGGGGTCGTTCTGGCGATATAGGGGCGCTGAGGAGGGCGCCGATGCTGGCCTCGCCCCTTTCGGCGGTGTCGTAGCTGAACCTCGTAGGATACTCTGGCGTCACAGGGCCAGATCGTCTCCCATAGGCACTCAGGGACGACGGAGCACGCAGGTCCGCCATTGCGCTTTGCTATCACATACCACGCCGACGCTCAGCTCGGAAGAGAGGCGGGGGGGTCTGTCGTCAGTGTTGATGGATAGAGCAGTGCAGCATTTTTTCCTCCAAGGATCCTGGTCGATCGGAGTCCGAGATCCCAGTCGAAGCTGTTGTCCTTGGTGACGACGGCCTCGAGGTCGGCCCCGGGCTAGTAGTTGGAGCACAGGTAGGCGAGAGTAGCGTAGGTAGGTAGATATTTCAGTGGATATTGTCGCCAGCCCAGCGGAAAAGACCGCCTTCAAGAGCTCATGGCGCTCCGCAGAGGATGAATGGATACAGTACACGGTGCGAGTGAATTTTTTGTGTAGTTGTGTCGTTGCATCTGCAGAGCATAAAGGATTGGATGTTCTCCAGTTACTCCATGCGGCGGCGGCCCCTGCCTTGTTCTAAGAACTGACTTCCATTTAGGTTGGAGGGTCCCAGCACGTCACGGGAGCGCTACAGGACAGGACGGGACCCTCGACCCCCGGTTACAGGGCCTGACGCCTCTCCCACCTCTCATGTTCTCTTCCTAGGCACGGCCGTGGCGGGCAGTGACGCACACATGTCTTTGGGTGGCAGCCACGATGTAAGGTACAACGCTTTTGGAGCTTCCGTCACGCAAATCCAAGTACCGGGGAGACTTCAGCCCGAACCCCCGATCGTCGTGCATCACATGAAAGAAACAACGCACCACCACGACACGTCTACTCCAGTCTCCAGCCTCGAGCTGAACTCCAACGTCTCAGTTGCTGAACGAGGCGGGGGTTTCAGGGGCAGCCCGATGGATCTGATTAATAAAGTCATGCGACTGGACATTTTGACTCACCTGTCGGGCTCGTGGCTGGGCCGTTGACCCGTGTTCCGATGTCTTGGTAGTAAGTGGTGTCTCGTGTAGGTCTTTATTGTTACACTCTGTCTATCCATCCAAGCCCGCCAACTTGCGCCTCGGTTCTAGGAATAGTTACAGCTCTACTAGCTTACAAATAAAGTACATGTGTTCGGGAGATTCTACGGTATACACCGCCATGGTCGTCATCATCACCGTCTATCCTTCTCTTCCTCGCTTCATGCCGAGGCTGGCAGCCCGCCAACAACATGCTCGCATCTGCCACACAAGGCGTCTTCGGCCGGCGCCACATATCGCCAGCACCGAGAGCACTTCTCCTGCTTTGGTGGCTGCACGTGCACCTTGACTTTGGCGTCTTGGATCTCAAACTCTTGCGAGTAAGACCAGACTGCATTCTCAGAGACGGGCTGGTTCACCTCGACGGATGACACCACAAACATGGTCTCCAGCTCATCCAGGTACCGTCCAAGAACGGCCAAGGTCTTGCCCTCCTCCACTACCAGGTTGACCGAGCACTGGAGGGAACTGCCAAGTACCTTGTCGGCCCGAGCCTGTTCCAGAGTTGCCTTGACGGCGCTGTGCACCTCCGAGATGATGGCTGTATCATTGCGCAACACGTCTTGTGGAATCGTGAATCGGAGAGGGTCAACTAGGGGAGAGCTGTACAGCTGTCGTGCCGGGTTCTCCAGGGATCTAGTCTTGTTGTCAGCATATCGGCCTTTGCATTGCCGCGCATTGACGACTTACGTGTCTTCCGCCATCCACGCTGGCCGATGCGACCACGCTTCCTCAACCAGTAGAGGAGTGATCGGTGCCAGCATGCGCAAAAATCCGATAAAGACGGGTTCCAAGATACCACCTCCATCGCCACAGTAAAGGCGGTCCTTGAGGGCCTCCAGATAGAATGCAGACAGGTCTGTCGCAACCCAGCGGTTAATCAAGCCAGTTGCTCTGTGGAACTCGTAGTTGTCGAAGGACTCCATGACTTGGGACATGGTATCCGAGAGTTGAACCAGCGCAATTTGATCCAATTTTGTCAATTGGCTCTGCCGGGCTTCTTGGTTAAGCGAACCCAGAAGCATCTTGATGATGGTCCGGTACTTGATCAATGAAGTGTGAATGGGCTGGAGGATTGTCTGTCCGATGAGTACATCCGTGGTGAAATCAGCACTTGCTGCCCATAGACGAACAGCATCAGGGCCGAGGCCATCAAACCGCTGGCCGCCCTTGCCCTTGCCCTTTGCCTTGACGGGCCCAAGAAGACTGCCATCCATGACTTGGTCGGGTACAATCATATTTCCAAGGGACTTGGACATCTTCTTGCCCTGTCCATCGAGGGTGAATCCATGGGTAACCAGAGTCTTGAAGGGGGACACGATTTTGCTGGTGTTATCTGTTGACTTATGTGACGCCACGTAAGTCAACAGACTTGACTGGAACCAGCCGCGGTGCTGATCAGATCCCTCAAGATAGACATCGGCAGGTCCTTCAGTTTCGGTCCAGGAGCTTCCGCTGTCAAACCAAACGTCCATAGTATCAGTGCCTCGTCGGTATTTGCCAGTCAAGGTCGGGGGGACCCAAGCCGGGTCATCAGGACTATCAGAGAACCAAGCAGAAGAGGTACGCTCCTGCATAACTGAAATAATATGCTCGATTGTTTCCGTTGTCATCACCGCGTTTCCGCTCTCGTCGTAGAGGGCGGGGATCGGGACTCCCCAGGAGCGTTGACGGGAAATGCACCATTCGCTACGACCCTTGACGAAGCTCTCGAGACGGACACGGCCACCCTCAGGGACAAATCGAACATCTCGAAGTGCCGCAAGAGCGTCCTCCTTGATGCTGCCGACATCAGCAAACCATTGGGCCGTAGCACGGATGACAACAGGTCGCTTTGTCCGCCAGTCGTAGGGATACTTGTGTCGCAGCTTGTGTGTGTCAAGAACATCGTCACCCATCAAGTCCAGAACCGATTGGCTTCCACCGTCAAGAATCGAAGGAGCAGAGGTGAGTTTCTCAGGATCGTCAGGGTAGGCTTCCTTGGTGAAGTGGCCACTGTCATCGATAGGAGCAAAAGCCTCGATACCAAACTTGGCGCAAGCCTCATAATCTTCCTGTCCATGTCCAGGGGCAGAATGAACAAGACCGGTTCCGGAATCAGCAGTAACAAAGTCGGCATCGATGATGAGCTGTGAGGCTGAAGACTGACCCCGCAGCTTGTTGTGATACTCGAGACCTTTCAAGTCAGAGCCACGGATCGAGTCAACCACGATTTCGAAAGGAGGCATGATCTGTCGCATAGCTTCTACACGATCAGTAGCAATGAGATATCCATCAGAGCCAACTTGAATGACCGAGTAGGTGAGATCATTGTGCACAGAAATAGCACGATTCGCCGGGAGTGTCCAAGGAGTAGTTGTCCAGATAGCCGCATATAGCTTGCCCTTGAACTTGCCAAGCTCGGGAACCGAAGACCAGTCAGAAACAATCGGGAACCTAACGTAGGCAGCCTTTGAGATGTGATCATCCCGATATTCGAGCTCAGCCTCTGCAAGCGCAGTCTGGGATGACGCCGACCAGAAGACGGGCTTGTGCTTGCGGTAGATCAGACCTCGACGAACCAGGTTCTGGAAGACGCGCAACTGTCGGATTTCAAACTCTCGGTCCATTGTAGTCCACTTCTTTTCCCAGTCGGACATAACCCCAAGAGCTCGGAATCCCTTCATCTGTTCCTTGACCGTCTTGGAGGCCAGGCGACGCGCTGTGTCCCGAATCTGCACTGGGGTCAAGCCTTTTGTAGCACTTGACCCAAGAGCCTTCATCTCGATAGGAAGTCCATGGCAGTCCCAGCCTGGACGGTATTCCACTCTTCGTCCTTGCTGCACCTTGACCCGCACAATCATGTCCTTGAGGATCTTGTTCAGAGCATGGCCGACATGGAGGTTGCCATTGGCGTATGGGGGCCCATCGTGAAGGACGAATGGCTTCTCATCGGGGCGGTTCTGGGCCTGCCAGACGTAAAGATCATCGGTGCATTGGCGAAGATGTTGCTGAAGGAGCGTGGGGTTCGGACGAGCACTGCGAGATCGGCTTTGTTAGCTCCACGATGGAACAGAGAGAGGTGCTCGGATAACGTACGGGAAGCTCGACCGAGGCAGCCTCAAGGTCGACTTCCAGGATTTGGACATGATTTATCGAGAACCATGTCGTGGCCCTCGTATTGGGAAGTTCCGGAGTCGAGCCTTGTCGCAGAACAAGTTATTCGATGTAGTCGGCGCGGCTGAGGAAGAATTTTGGCGCTACTCGCTTGAGTCAATTGACGATCCATCCATTCGCTTGAGCCAAGCTGCAAGGCTGAAGGCCCACCATGGTTCCAGTGGAAGGTTTGGGTTTTTAGCGTATTGGTGCAGCGAATTATAGCAGGCTGCCGCCTATTACATCACTAAATCGAGGGCCTCGCGATTCACGTTCCCATGGATCGTCTCATTCATCCTTCACGCTTGAACCTTCACTCTTCATCTACACGATGGCGCCAGTTCGACGGTATCTACGAATATCAAAGTTCTCAGTCCTCGAGTGCCGAATCTATCTCGACAATCCCGCCCTGGCTCAATCATGGCTTCTCAATCCTCGCGACCCAGTGTTACCCAAGGTGATTGAGAGCGTCCGCCCATTGGTTCTCCCAAAGCTCCGTGAAGAGAAGGAGAGGCAAAGGAGTAAGAGTAAGAGCAAGAAGAAGAAGGGAATCAAGGATGTCGTGGTTTCAGGTATCTCCTCACAAAGCCCACTCTATATCCTGCTCAGTCGACTAATCTCACTTAGACGAATTTGAAGTCTCCATCTTCCTGACAGAGACGAGCACGCGGCATTCCTTGATTACAAAGACCAAACACTTCAGAGAGAAGCTACCTCCGAGAATGGAATCCAACTCGTCTAAGCTTATCGGTGAAACTGATAGCGTCCCCGTTGATGTCGACGCGGAGGATCAAACTGCGGTCCTGGAAGAAGATGAAAGCGAGGTCCGGCTGGCAGATATTCCCCTCGTCGAAACGGCAACAAGGCGGAGCAAGCGCCAAAGAGGGCGACCTATCCGGGACGACGATGAATCTGAGGCATCCGGAGATGATGAAACAGCGTCGCCTATCGAAATCGACTCTGATACGGAGGCACCCCCACACAAACGGCACAGAGCCCGCCGAGGCTCGTCTGAGGATGGTGCCGGCGAAAACGACGACAAGAAGAAGTTAGCGCTGGACGTGTCATATGACGGGTTCGCCATCTATGGTCAGGTGCTCTGCCTCGTCGTCAAGAAGAGGGAAACGGGCAGACCGGTGCAACACGCCGCAGGTGGCGGTGGTGTGAATGCAAGAGGTAGGCCAGAAGGCCAGGCCATGATGGAGAATTGGATCTCGTCGACGCAGATTCCGGTCGGGGAGGAGGCTTCATGACCGACGCCAGCTCGACGACAATGTCGCTGTCTCGGAGGAGCAGCATCTCAGCCAGCCTGGGGTCCCGTAGTGGCGTGACAGAGGCAGCGAGGGCTTGCCCGAGAGACCCGGGGGCCGGTGGACGGGAGCTACGGATACGGCCGTCGGGTCCCCAGGATGGTTCGGAGGTGCCTGCGAGGTGCCGGAAATGGACGGGTTCGCAACACAAGCCGGGCACCTGAAGCTGCACCTGGCGTCGACTTGCCGGGCGGTGGCTGAGCTGTTCAGGTCGCCCAGATCCTTGGTACCTAGCACGGCACACCTGGCCTCGAGACAGTCAATTGCAAGCTACCAAGATATTTGTCGAGGACTGTCCTCAAGGTCCACCTGTTCCGGGCCGCTCGGACACCACCGTTGACTATCGAGGATCGAGGCGTCTTGGCATTCATCTCAGGAACAGTCGTCATTTCAGGATGCGCCCATATTTGGCACATTTCGATAGTGAACCTAGGCGAGGGCTTGGCAAACGCGACAATGATCTCCAGGCTGGGACTGGGCCCCTGGCTACTGTATGTAATGTACGCAGCGAGCGAGGTTCCATCTGGAGAGGACACGGTTGGGGCTCTCCTGACATGGTTGACGGAGCTGTCATTGGCGCACGGCGGCCCGGACGGGCACTATCGATGCTAGGCTCTGTCTGATGTCTCAATGATATGACGGGAAAAAACCCTCGAGATGTGCGGGTTTTGGGGTGTGGTGTTTTGTGTAGATGGCGCAATTCGTCCGTCTCCATCGTTCGTTCGTGTATCTTCGGATCTACCCTGGCTGGGCCCTGCTGGACGTCATTTAATATGGACACGGGCGTGTTATTGATGGGCTTTTTTCCCGCTGCATCCACGCCGTCGTCGGATGTGTCTGCAAGGACTCTCGGGATGGCTTGGCCGGGCGTCTTGGCTGTCAAAGGGAGCGCAGTGGATGTATAGGTGTTTCAAATACATGGATTATCAAGACTGCAGCTTGTCAGTGATCCAGGTGGTTCATTATTAGCAGAGGCATTTGATCTATGGCCCAAGATGTTGAAATTCGTGGCCAAGACCGGTTCATTGCCCAGGAACCAAACAATGCCCGTCGCGAGCATCCATGTAAGAAAGCAGGCTGAGTTGGAATTGGGAATCCAGCAAACGCAGTCATCATCGCTCAGCTTTCATGCCGTGTCAGCTGCTGCGGCACCCAGCAGCCTCGATGTGCCAAGTACCCGATATGGCACACTCGATGAGGCTGTGAGACCGAAGAGAGAGAGAGAGTAAAGGTCGAGACCCCGTGGGACCGGCAGGGAGAGAGGTTGCAATGTTTCAATGATGGCTCGCTCCGAGCATGCGATACAACGCCGGCGGACGATTAATGTATGGTCGGGTATTAGATATCGCTAGGCAAATTACAACGGCCAGAGTGGGAATCAATGTCACCTAGCAAGTCTACGCGTGACTTGACAGCTCGACCGAGGCTTATCACGTTTGATGATATGATGAGGTGATGGGTAGTAAATGAAATGCCGTCAACTGCTGACAACATACTATGTATGCGTATGCCCTATGTGTCAGTGGCGGATACGGATACGCTTTGGACGGACGCGTGTCGATAACTCAACTCTGGATATCCATGTCCCCAACTGGTGCCGAGCCCTCCGCCGAGGTATCGGCCGTTTTACCCAGATCCCCCATCTTTCAGACTATCGGTGAAAAGAGTCATAATCAACATCACCATTACAGTCGTTCCCCCCTGCCCCTGGTGCCTGGCCCTGTCCGCCTGACAAGAAAGTTGCGGTATCGAGGAGGCTCAGATTTACCCAGAGATCCCGGGTTGCCGTGTCGGGAAAGCGATGACATGCCGCTCGCAGCACTAGCAACCCCGCAACCGCTCTCGACAGGCAAGGATCATGGGGACGGGAGGGGGTTTCGATTCGATCCCCCTCTCTCAAACTCGGTGAGCAGGTAGCCGTGGGCTCATGGGATGGTACGGTACAAAGACTGGTTGTACCTCGAAGTTGAGGGAGACAAAGGGTATGGGTGAGGCCATTCATGATGACATGGATGGTGAGCTACTGCAAGACAAGATACACGCCTCCCCCCTCCTCCATGTCCTTTACGTTAGCAAGAATGCGAATTGCATCTGAATTGCATCCACCGACCACGCAACACCGCCGCCGGTACAGCGGCACGCTACGGGCTCTGCATATTCCACTCCTGATTATCATGGCGGGCACGTTTCGTTGTGCTCCCCCTCCTCTCTTGAGACTCGACCCCTCCATCCCAGCCCCTCCCTCTCGGCCGGGACATGGACCATGGACCATGGAATGGCATCATCCATCGCGTCGTCTTCCTTGTCAAGCTCGCTCCGAAACGTGATCCTTTCTCAGTCGAGCAAGAAAACTCACGTCTCAGCCTCGGCTGCGGCAGGCATCTCGCAGGGCAGGCAGGCGCGCGCCTTGTGTCTTGTCATACCTCACCTCGTTCTGCCTTATCATGATGATCACCGTTGCTTCAGCCTCCAGAGAAAGGAGCCCCGCGATTTGAAGAGAGGCTGCATAGTTATCGTAACATATTTCTGCACCGTGTTGTCATGGTTGCTGAAAGATGACTCCCCCCGCCGTCCATTCGCTGCACGCCGCGATTGAGTTATACACCGTTGATTGGGATTGTTTGACAAAGCGCGCTTCGCTTCCTCTTCTCGGAAGCCGTTGCAGATTCAAACGTTGGGAACAGTGACATCGATCGCCGCTAGTCGCACGGCTCACTGCAGCTCTGGATACAGTAGTCGCCGGGGTCAGCCAGCTCACTCCCCCAAAGAGACGGTATGCATGTCTGGCGTATTCCCTCTTGCTTGGGCGTACCATCTCGTGACCCTATTGCAGGTTTTAGACCTGGTCCTAGAGAGCTAGGTTTGGCCCTTTCGGCGGCCATCACCAACCACGTCACCGATACACCTCATAATTCATCGCGATCATTCATGTAGACTGCTGACCGCCTCGTTGTCAAACATGCTAATTCCAAACTATCATGGCCCGGTCGTCAACAATGACGCGGGCCGTGTTGGTTGTGGCCGGGAGTGTAGGGTAAACGTCCTGCAACGGCACTGGTCGCCCTATCTCTATATCCACGGCATCAATGACGTGCATTTATTGGTCTTTTGCGAAAACACCTACAGTAGCCGAGCAGTAGTTGTATGCATATGCGCCCAAGGCAGCAACCGAGGCCGAGGTTGAGGCCGAATTGTCAACTGTTGCTGTTGTTATCTGCAGGCAGAACAATTGTTGTACTGTAATTGCAATCGAATCACAAGGTCCCTCTCCCCCCTCCCCCACGATCGACAAGGCGTCAAAGACATGCAGAACTCACCATGTTGATATCCCCCCGCCTTGATACGGAGATACGCTCCTGGCAATCTCCGTGTCTAATCCCTTCCTCATCAGTACAGCTACACACATACTCAAAACACCACAGTCAAGGTTGCTAACCCCTCAATACCTGGACCCTGGACATCACCAGAATGCCAAACGCCAACAGGTGGTCGATCGACGCATATCTGGGACCCGCAGCGGGCCGATCTGACACAGGGCTCTCCAGGACCGTCCCCTGCTCATAGTCCGCAACCAGGCCGCATGCTCGAGTTGAGAGACATACAGACACAAGCATTCCGCGGCCAACAGAGACGCAAACCTTCATCACCTGAGCATATGCAATCTCGGAGCCGTGCCGATCGTGCAATGATCAACCAACAGACCCCTCACGGGAAAAAAAGACCCTGATCCTTCGTAATCTGCTGTATGAGGAGAGCACTCCTCATGCTCGTACAGACCTCGAGTCGGGAGGGATGAGGCGAGGTCAGACATTATCGTGCATACAACCCCTCCAGCATGCCATGCACCCTGACGATTGTTTGACCATGTCGCGATAATGAATGCATATGTAAATCATGGATCGAGACGCATCAAGATAACCCGCCAAGCTATCTCGGGCGTGTTTGGCCCGAGAACGGCCGCACCCGCGAGCAAGATTTGGCGAGTTGCGCGAATGGAGCCCTGTCATTGCGAAGCAATATAACGCATCAAGGCAGCCAGCCGCCGTAACCACGGGAATCGACGTGCTCGGTGGTTTGCCCGAGATCTCCAACAGCCTCCTGACTGAATACTGCATCTGGCCTCCGAACCATGACGTCTGTAACTGTCGACAGGTGCATCCCAATATCAAGTCCTTGCTCGACTGGCGCGGTTATGCACGCTTGGATCCAGTAATGTTGTCTCGGAGCCACAGATAGACCGTTACCAACGTGGAGATAGCTGCACGGTTTGATGAGCAACTCATATCAAATATGCAACTCATCAGGGGGCCGTGCTCGCTATAACCTTGCCAGCAAACACCACGTGCGATTGAGCCGCGATACTGATCGCCAACTTCGCCAACAAGTTGATCTCCCGTGCAGACCGTAGAGGACCAACACTGCCACCAGAAACAGGTAATGCTGAGGGTTGCAACCTGTTCTCTGCGTGCCCTGCCTTGGTCAGAGCCCACACGTGGCACTCGTGGATGGATAACGGTTTCCGCAACAACTGAGGTCCATGGGCCAGCCTCAACACCACGTTGCAAGATGAAGGGGACAAGTTGGTCCTTACTCCCACAATCCGTGAGTTGCGGGTGAAAGACTCGGCAATATTCGGTCCACAGGAGGCCCCAAAAAGCAAACCCGCTCAGACAGCTGTAGGACAGAACAAAGAAATGCGAAAACCCCGTCCCATCGAACTGAACTGGGCTGGGCAGAGTTGGGGTTACATCGCTGGATCGATAAATGTCCCCCCCCCAGAGATGGGTAGCGATGGCGCCACGTAACCTCGCTTCTCCAATCGAGAGACCTGGAGATGATTCACCACTGAGGGAAAAAGGAGGGTAAGCGAGAGTGACCACTCACAAGAGTCCCTGAGCGAGACTCTCCAGGCCCAGGCCAAAAATATCGACGTCAGCCTCGCATCATTCCCCCCCAGGCCAGGGGGTCGGACATTACCAGCCCGCTCGCCAATTCGATAGTGATGACCAAACCCTTGAGGACTCGAGATGATCCCCGATAAAGGCTGAGCTATCGAGTGCGTCCCGTCGCGCTCGGCAGCAGGGTTGTTCAGCTTGCTGGCATTTCTACAGGCAGTGTCAGGCTCCTGCAGCTGATAGTTGCCAGCCTCATGGCTCCTGTAGATGATGATCGCCTCCTGGGAACATGAGCATCGACAATGTCTCACAGCACGGAACAGAGGGCGCAACTGTTCCTGATCAGCCCAACACGGGCCAGGCCCAGCCAAGTAAACAACGGCCTTCTCCAACCGTGCGCCCTGCAATGTCCAGCGCTCGGATATTGTTTGATCGAAAGGGGTCTCTTGCATACGAACAAGCGCACACTCCAGCCTTTGGTCAACTTTGATACATGGAGTGTTCCCACATCGTTGACACGAACGGCGATCGTCAGGGGACGCCACACTCTCTCGCACACACCAGGGCCAACGTCCCCTGACTTCCACGTGGACTGAATGCGAGCCCCTGGAGCTGTGGCTTGACAGGAGGCGAGCGCAACGCTGCAGGTGGGTGTGGTCCATTCTTGGTTACGGTGGCTTGCTTCATCCAATATCTCGACGTGTTCACCTCAGCCCAACGGCTGCCGCTGCCGCTGCCCTGCCCTGTGGCTTTGACCCTCCTTTTCCGTGCTGCTGCATCAAAAGGTCGTCAGCCGCATTCGCATTGGTGCGTTCGTGTCGTTCTCGTATGTGTCTCTTGAGGCGTTCGTCTGGACGCTTTGGCTGAGACATGGAAAGCTGACACAACGTGCAACTCGGCCCGGCTCAACGACCCAGGGCACCTTCTGGTGTGGAAGCCGTGACACTCTTGATATGTCACTGACAAGATTGTATCACTTTGGTACGAGATTCTGCTGGGCTAGACCCCGTACTCAGCTCAGCTGCTGTGGGACGGCCTGCTAAAGATGAATTATCTCCGACGTTTTTCTGGGGCATTCGAGACCAAGACCTGACAACACCAAGAAACCGATAGAATGGTTTTGACAACGGCTCCGAAGCTTGCACGGGCCAGAGCCTGGGACTGCCGGCACTTGATGGCGAAGTACGGATACTGGAGACAACACAGCAAAAAGGGCCTCTTGGCAGGTCTCTTCGGCACTATTACAGGTAGACCGGCTTCTTAGAAGAGCCGGATCTTGTAACGTCGCAACGCAAGCGCCGGTTTTCAGCTCGTGCTGACCATTGTCCCCAAGCCTCGTCCGAAGTCACTGGGGTCAAGAGTCCGACCGCCTGGAGAAAGAAAGGCACTCCAACGGTTTTGCCGTCAGGAGGCTGGGGCTGGTGGCAGAAGAAGAAGAAAGAAGCAAAGTTGGCCTTGGGCTAAGCCTCATCTGGGGAGACCGAGGTACGGCGTCTCCGTGAGGCCCCCCCCCTCCCCTACCAACCCCGGTCTCAGAAATCCCAAACAAGCTCGAGACGACGCTGCGCGCGTCAAAGGATGCGACGGTGCCTGGGGCGACCGCTTCATCTCTGCATAGGGGTACCAGCGCAGCGGAACGGGCGCGGATGGCCGTGTTGAACTCGGAGCGAACTGCCGAGAGCGGCGTGAGACCGTGGTAGCCAACGCGTCAGATGACCACCATCAATTTGGCATTCATAGGCTCTGAGACGAGCACTCTGTGGTGTTTGGTAGTAGCCAAGAGGTAGCATCAAGGCCAGCCCAGCTGATTGATCGCTGCAGGCATACGGGGTTTTTTTTTTCCTTTTTTCTTCTCGTCATGGGGTTGACAGGAGGATGATTCGGAACACCAAGAACCTTTTTGTTGGTTGTCAGTGACGCCGAGGTTGCCGGTTCAGTTCCTGATCAGCAATCACAAAACATTGTACATTGTACCGTCCATCCATTACCAGACAGGACAGGAATTTGCCACTCCGAGGACATGGATGATCTTGATCAATTAAGGGGCAGACCGCGGAACCGACGAGAAAGCATGTTGTCGATGATCTCAAGTACAGATACAGACGAGACGAGACGAAAAAGCCAGCCCGCCTCCCGTCAAAATTGCCCAAAACAGTAACCATCGTCTCCATCGTGTTTCCAATCATTTGCCACAATTCCCACTTTCTGGATACCCCAGGGAAGAGAAGTCGGTGAAGGGCAGATTTCATCAGAAACCCGGCGGTCTGGAACCGGGGATCCATCTCAGACCCCGGATTGGAAGAAGGAAAAAGAAGAAGGGGAGAAGAAGGGAAGAAGGAAGGAAAAATCTCTGCTAGCTTGATCCGTGCGATTCAACACACACACCCCTTCAATAGAAGTCAATTCATCTCCAGATGGTGGTGCTTCGTCATCCTGGAGATTAACCAGCAGTGACCACCCGACAATCATTCAGAGTCCAAAGGCAAAGGCCCTAAGAGCCGTTGGACCCCCTGTTAACCGCTAGCATCGAGTTTGCCACCAACCGAACTCTGGCGCACGCAGTAGTCAGGGGCACCCGTCTGAACGGAAGGGCAAAAAGGAAAGACACTGAATGTATGGAGAAGGGGGCTGAAATTCCGCAACCGTTTTTGTCGCTATTGAGGCTGATTTTACATTGTGTGGGGAGTAATAATGTTAAAGGGAGTAATAGTTCCAAGCATCGTCTATGCAGGGTCTAGGGCATTAATCTCCCAACAGAAGCAGCACAAAGGAGAAGGGGGGCAGGCCCGCCGTTCGTAGGTGCTGCGTGTACTGTAGGTACTGTAAATTATAGTGCAGGAGGTTCGTGCACTTTCACGCGGGCGGTATGACGAGGGCGAAAAAAAAAGACAACATGACGAAAAAGACAAGGAAAAAAAAAAAAAAAAAGTAGCAGGGGTCAAACAACGCCGGTTGCGGATAAGGCAGATGGGACATGGGAAATTGAGACACACCCCCCCAAGACTGGTCCCGAAAAGGGGATACTCGACAACCATGTACCGACCCTCTGTCGGTAGATGAACTCCATGCCTGTCGTGTCTGTCTGCAACCGTATGGTCTTTGCTGCGATGCGGCATGAGAGTGAAGCGGAAGCGCTCAAGCCCTGGGTTGGGCCGTGTAAGAGCCCAAGTCTGCTCACTAACAGCATGTTGTGCATGATGTGTTGGTGATGTTTCGGTCGTCCGTGTGTTGTCCGGGGGGTAAAGCAGAGCACGAGACGCCGTGACCCAGTAGAGTGATTTGATTTATCATCTCAAGTCATAACGACAGTAACAATCAATTAAGCAATGGAGTCTTTAAACTCGGTCGTGCTTAAGCGTTGAGACAACGCAGACAAGCATGTGCGCTGTCCGTGTAAGTGCGATCCATTCATCGCAGACCGCTCTCGTCATCACAAATGAGATCGCAACCCGCTGACTCAGAAGCAAACCCAAGTGCAAGTGCGTTGACCCAGAGGAGCGGTAAACCGACCTTGAATGTAACGCCTCGAGCATGAAATTCAGCCCAACCACTCGCTGGACCGACTAAACAAAGCGGATGCCTGCGGATGCTTGCGCCAAGGCAATGTCCGTGCCGTGGCTCTAGAATCAATGTCCCGCGCTTCCATTTTACGACGGGGCCTTTCTATTTTTCTTTAATTGACCGACCTCTTGTCGGTGTGCGCTCGGTTGTGATTTTAATCGAGGGCATGCTTGCTCGCCCACCCCTGCTAGACCTCATCTATTACCAGACGCTGACGCCTCAGTCGCTAATTAAAGACCCAGCTATTGGACTTTGCTACTACGTAGTCAAGTTAACGGAGCCTCAGAATATTGCTGGAACATTTCCAAGCCGGCGTCGGAAGAAAAAGGCTTGGGCCATGATCCCGCGGGGACAGACGAAACACGGCGTCCGAGATTGGGCGTGTTATTGAGCCTCGGACACGAATAATGGACAACACAAAATATATTGATCAGCACATGACCTGTTCATAGACCGATATCAGATCCGCATTCGGCTGTATGGAGACGGGGGTGAAGGACCCCTATGACTTCATCACATTTCACACAAAAAGTAATACTCCCTTGGCGCTCCCTTGTTCGATTTTACCCAGCATTCTCCCGCTCCGCAAAGTCGCGGTGAACGTGGTTCGCAGGAGTGGGAATAATAATTAAGAGAGATCTGCTAATGATGGGGTTAACCCATGATGAGATGATGGGGAGTGGAGGTTAGGTTGGGCTGTTGCGTAGCATTGTATCGAGCAACGAACAACCATGAATACGAATAAGCACCAGTAATTACAGTAGCAGCCGTTTGGCCGTGGGGGCACGCACGCACTCAAGCACGCTCACACACCACACCGTCATTGCTGAGCCTCGCTGCCGAGCCTTCCCCCCCCCCTGCCAGCCAGTTGGGACCGGCAACGTCGCGCCCGGTTGGGTCGGAATCACGGGCAAAAGTGTGCAGCAGTAGCACACAGCATCACCGTCACAAGAGCACTTGCGTGTGAGTCATCGCGGACCCCAGGCTGGTCTGGTCCGGGGTCCTTTGTTTCTGACGCCTGCGCCTGTGGAGAGGGAGCGAATGGAACGAACGTCCATCGCTGCTGTCAGGCAGGGATGTCGATCCAGAGGTCGGGCAGCGTCACCGATGAACCACTTGCGGGATGGGGTTCGGGGTTGCGAGTAGAATGTAGGGCTGCAGCGGGCGACGATGGAGCCTAGAACCTGGGTAAAAGGAAGGAAAAGCAGCAGAAGGAAAAAAAAAAGAGGCGACGGCACAGCAACACAACGCCATGGACATGGAACATTGAACACACACATAATCGGGTCGGGATATTGAATCTGGCTCTGTGGCATGGCTTACAGGGCTGGCGTGCTATTTCCGTCCAGGAAAGCACCTTGTAACCCCAAACAACAACACATGCTCGTCGAGGCCAACGGCGCCCACTGTGGCAGAGGAACATTGATGCCATGTAATGTTACCCGGCGAGATAGGAACGCTCGAAACAGGTTACTCCAGGCACAAGCTACGGTAGTACCGCCAGCATCTGCTCACTTTTCACTTTGGGCGCAGAAACCGTGACGCCTCTGCCGCGAAACGAAAAGAGGTGAAGCTAGTGTCTTGTTGCCATCTTCTTCTTTTTCCCCTGGGCTTGGACTTGCTTGGCATGCCTTCTTTGCCGTGAGGGCGGCCCGCGTGTAAGCCATCCAAGCCAATTCCGAATGGCTGCTGAAGGTTAGAGTTCAGAGCACGCCGAGGAAACGCCTCGGTTGCGAGCTAAATCGTTTGATGGGAAGGGGACACGTTCTCTTGCGGCGCCATCCGTGAAGAGCAGAATAGATGTGATGATGTGAGCTGGCGTGCAATAATAGTACCGAATACTAACAAGAAGCGGAACCTGAAACGAATACGTTGCTGGCAGATCGAGAATAGAGGCACAGCCTTGCGACAGGTGTAATTAAAGAAAATCCATACCACAACTATGCACAACACAAGACGGGACGGGATGCCTAGACTAGCGAGAGCGGTAGAGCGAATACGTGTTCTGAGACGGCAAGGATTGGGGGTATCAGCCATCTGAGACCTTCTGTCACCAACAACCGAGACAACAGATCAAGTGTAAGTCAGAACAAATTGCCATGACTTGGATATCCCCGCGATCGGAATCGATATCCCACAAGTATCGACAAGGTCTGGGCCTGACGGGATCGCTCAGAAACATGAGACCTGAACGATGCTGCGGCCAGACAGGAACGCGGGTGAAACCAACACTTGCTTTACTGGCTCATCTAGCGAAAACGTTTCCATTCACATCTTGTTTGTAAGACGGGCGATGTATTTGCTTCTGCAAGCGGTCAGCCATCACTCAGCCCTGCTACTGCTGCCTCTTTTTATTTTTATTTTTTACGAGGGGTGCAAAGTCCTTTGTTGAGAACAGGCACCTGACCTCAAATTGCGGTTGGCCGTTGTGCGACGACAAAAAATCGAGCGGTGTCAACAACCCCTGGTCTCAGCTTTTCCAGGGAGTGAGTCTTTCTCAATGATCCTCTCGCCCACGTTCCCGGGGTTTCTTTTCCTGGGCACTTGCTTGTTCTCTTTGCCTTTGCGGAGCCCCTACATGGTCCTTGACAGGTCATGACGGGCGAAATTGGACGTCATTCAACTACGAGCGCCTAGCCTTTCTGACGCCCCCCCCGGACGCTCTCCACTTCATCTCCCACTTGATGCCACCCCCAGGCGAAGAAGAAGAAAAAAAAGCGAGAGAGAGAGAGACCCCTTTAGCGCCTCGATGGGAGGGAGCCTGGACGCTCTTTGGGCACCCAGGATGGCCTTCTATGAGGCTTCCATGCGTTCTATACTAAGCTTGTTGTGGAACTCTCCTCTCCCTATGGTCTTGTAAGTTCTCCAGTTTCGCTTCGCAACTCTGGCTCCTTCTTGGCGTTGACGAGAGCCCAGCCCGACCAAGCCCGGCCACTCGGTCCGACGATTTATTAACAAGTAAAGAGGATTGAATTTTAAATTTTTGTGTGCGTGCGTTCGTTTTGATCGCCGACTGATGAGAGTTTCGGTCGCTGAAAGTCAACGGTTCAGTAGCCGGGGTCGCTGGAATGGTGCATGTGTGATTTTGACCACTCGGGGCTCGGCTTGGCTGGGACTCGTTTTCCTTTCCTGAGCCAGCATTTCTGCCCATCGGATTTATTTCTAAATGCCTCGGCGATTGTGGGCGGGCGTGCATTTCGGTCGCCGGACCGGGACGATTAGACGACATGAGGTCTTTTTCTTCTCTTTAATATCTGTATGTATGTTCTGATGGTAGCGTTGGAATGTATGCCGCCTTTTTGCAGATCGAGTTGCTTACTGATGAGCCACAAATTCGTTGGCCGGGGCCTTCACACTGCATCAGTAGTTGCTGTTTACAGAATCTTTTGCTGCTCTACCGCCTGGGCAGCCTTGCTAGGCCGGGCCAGGTGATCTCTAGAGATCCAATCGTTGGCTGTTTGGTGAGGTGTACCAAGCATGGGGTCGTCATCATGGCATCCGTACTTGCGTCTACTACTACGACTACTACACAAGTCCCGGAGCAACTGTTGCTTTTTTTGGGCGTATCCATATTGCTGGGCTGAATGAGTATGAGCAAGTGCCTCGTCCTGCCCTGGTAATTGATGCGCATTGCAGCAGCGCAGGCGTCAACTTGTGGCCGAGCGCGTGCAACGCTGGAGAGCGAGCGTTCGGTGCGCACAGGAAAATAGAAACCAAGGAAAAGGCTCGCAACGCATGTAATTACTGCAATATTGCACAGCTATTTCAGTAGAATTGCTAGGCATTCTCGTGCGACAAGGGGCCGTGGGGAACTGATCTCCCAGGGGGACCCCCATGCTCGATAGTTGGCGGACTTGTTTCAATTTCCCTTTTGTTGGTCGAGGCCCACTGCGTCACCGTCAGTTCATAGAGAGGCAGAGAGAGTAAAAGAGTCGAGGGGTGCCAAGTCGCATCTGATTCTCTTACACCGCATCAGAACTGAAAAGGCCGGCAGGTATTATTGGATCCCGGGCGGCATGGTTGAAAGGAAACGTGAAAGAGAGGGCGTGGCATGGGTCCATCCCTCAGCGGACGGCCGCCCTCACCTGGGCTCAGGCAAGCCGCTCGCTACAGGTACCTGATGCCAAAGTACCTCCACTGACGTATCTACCTCGTACGAGAGGCCTGACCTCCATTTCACAGCCGGGGGGGCGTGTGTCTGGCCAAACACCTGGTGGGGCGCTCATCATCTCCTGGGGGTCGGGTCCCCATCGAGGGCGTGGCTTCACTCCCCCCTTCTGCCCCTGTCAGAAGTGTGGTGCCCTGTGTCTTGCGCCCTGGGCGGGCTGCTTCACTTCAGATTACCTTTGACTAGGAGCTGGAGGCACAAACACCAGACCGGCCGGCCAGGAATACAAAAAGGGCAGCGACCTCCCTCTTCCCCACGAGAAAAAAAGTTGTTAATCATTCTCATCATCGACTCGATATCCAAGCAAGCAAATCATCCTATTTAGGCACTCGCACTCGCCTTCAGCTTCTTCACTTGCAACACATACAACCTCGAGTCACTTCAACTCTTGCACTCACCAACAAACAACACCAAGAACTGAGCCAACCGTCCTCAGTTCACTCAACCTACTTGAAAGCTTCTTAAGCAAACACCAACAAACCACAATCAACATGCCTGCTCAGCGACCTTCGCAACTTCCTCCTTGCCCCGGCCCACCTCCCAGCCGCCCTCTTCCTCCTCTGCCCAAGCGAGGCTAAACGGATCGACAACATCATCGACGGCCCTACAATGCAATCAACAATCCTCTTCTCGGCTCAACATCTCTGGGAATCCCAAGGCTTCCATGGCACCCTCACCACCGGGCTCCTCTCATCCTCGGTTACACAGACAATGAACAAGGTTCACTCTTCGGGTCTTCCAAGGCCTTGTTCGCGATGGCGCGCGTGCGCATATGCACATGCGAGTCCCGCAACGCAACTCCAACACAACCCCAACCCGCCCGTCTCTCCCGC
Organism: Fusarium vanettenii 77-13-4; assembly: GCF_000151355.1. Lineage (NCBI taxonomy): Eukaryota > Fungi > Ascomycota > Sordariomycetes > Hypocreales > Nectriaceae > Fusarium > Fusarium vanettenii. Next base: position 3,413,592 of record NW_003315881.1, read on the forward strand.
ATGCACCTAATTAATCACCACCGCCAATTCTGGGTTCCCTGTGAGCTGGCCAAACACGCAAAAGTCACCTGCCTGCAACAGCAACTGCAACATTACGGATTCGGCCGTCGAATCAAACACCCTGCTTCTACCGCATTTCAACAACAACCACCATCACAACTCCAGCCCTGCCTGGGCCGCATTCACCCAACCCAGGCGTTCAACTTGACGACCTGGCCACACATGGCCCGGCCTCGACAGCCACACTCTTCATTCGTCCCTTTTGGCTGGACCGACCGGACTCCTTCATCTTTCACTTCTCTTGCGTGCGCCTCTCTTTTACAGCGCATCACCGTTCAATACCCCTCCTACGATATTATCTAATCACCTTTTTTACACTCTTACCTCTTTTTGCTCTTCTCTACTTCGTTTGATCAAACTATTTGGGAGGATTATTTTGTTCCGAAATGGTTTTTGGAATTGTATCATTAGACAGGCATTACCATGGGCGGCGTCTCACACTACACATCGCAAAGGGTCTTGCTGCGTTGGGCGTGTCACGATGGGGAACGAGAGTGGTCATTTTTGACACTATTATCATGATGAATACGCCGGTTGGGAACATAGATATTGTTTTTTAAGGATGGGTTATTTTTACTCGCCTCTTTTTCTAAGGAGCAAATGGGATCAAGGTCCACTGATCACTCAGTGTTGACGGAAACGGAACGAGATACCAGAGTTATTACGCGAACTGAATCAAACATGAAATTGCTCAAACCATTTCGATCCAACTGAGAACAATGCCCTTGACCTGACGCCCACCGCTTCCGAGTCTTTCCTATGCCTTGCTAGCCTCAGTGCCCGAAATAGCGGACGGACTCAACCCCCGGATTGCGGATTGTCCATGGCTGTTGCCCAAATTACCATCATCCCTGTCCCGATCGAGCCTCGTGATCTCCTACATCCCTGTCCTGTCCTGCTTCTTCTCCCTTGCATCGTATCCCCTCGCTCGCACCCCAGCCTGCCCAGCCCAGCCCAGCGCAAGCATCATCATCATTCATCATTCAAGGCCGTAGTAGCCAAGAGGTGTCAAGGTGTGCCTGCTCGCTTGCAGCATCTCTTTGACTCTTGGTGCCACGCCTCTCTCTTGCACCGTCGATCCCGACCCAGCTGACGCTCTCCCAAGGACTGAAACCTGCAGGGCTCCCCTGGACCTGACGAGACCTGTATTGTGTGTGCACCTATTTGCGCGCGCATGTGTGTGTCCTTGTGCTGCCTCTTGATTCTCCCGTTCCTGCCGTGGCTTGCAGCCCGGCTCGTCTCCTATTTTCAGAGAGGAGCCCGTAATCCGGGGGCCGGGAATGGCAAGGCACATCCATCATCAGCGCACGATGGCAGCGATTTTGTCTTTCGTCATTTGACAATCATCATTTTTTTTCTTTTTTGCTAACCTTTAGTCGTTCAAGCCCCGTCCTCTAGATTGAAGATCTAAAGGATATCGGTTTCCGAGTGGTTTGGTAAATAGCGTTTCGTTTCCTTATGCCCGGCTCTGAGCCGGCGTCGAGGCCAACGGGAGCTTTGCTCCCACACTTGGACGGAGGGAGGCCGGCCGATACAGTTCATTGGTCCCAAACTCAGGGGAAGACGGACTAGACGCCAAGTGTGAGTGGTGAGCGACAGGATTTCCTGGCACCAACCGATCCTTGGGACGCCAGCAGCCCAAACAAGGCTGTGGGGTTGGATAGCGCGTGTCTCGTCCTGTCGTCCCACGTCGAGGACAGTCAAAGAAGGTTAATCATGGAATGATGAAACAGGCGGTCACGGCTTCGAGAGCTGCAAGGCCGCGAATCTTGGCAGTATTGGGCAAACGTTCAATTATTGTGTGGCGAAAAACGTGTCCAACCTTGATCTCCTGTGTCCCTGACATGTCTCACAAGGCCGAGGTCAGCATCGACGCCCGCTCAAGGGGTAAAGAAACCATCTCGTAAAGTGGGCAGTGCGTGTGTGTGTGCGTGTCTGCTTGCTTACACGTCTGATAGCGCTATAGAATCGACTACATATATCGGGCTGCCTTGTTTAAGGTGGGCTGTGTTGCACACCTTTGCGTCTCACACCAAGGCGGGCGAGATAGCTTCTTTCAGACTCTGACCCCTCATTCCCCGGACCAACTCCTTTTCTGTTTCAAGCTCTGGCAGTCCTGAGTATGCACCGCTCAGCCATGTAGGGCGATGGACGGACGGGGATTGTGATGGGCTGGTATGTAGATCACGACGTTCGAGGAACGCGTGGTGGTGTAGCATCAGGAAGCATGCCGTATGCGATGCTCTTTCAGGGGCGCCATGTTGCCACAGGGGGTACGGACGAACAGTGTGTTGGTTCCCTCCTCAAACAAGATCGTGACAATGAGATGCTTTCTCTAGATCATCATGAGCTGGTTGATGATGCTTGCAACGACGCCTAGTTACGAGAGGCTCAGGCTGGCTGTCAGTCACAGTGGCTCCATGACAGGTCACGTGGTTACGCGCTGTGGCTTACGCCCGGGCTTTGACATGGGGGCGGGTCTTGGGCTGCCGCTGGAGGGCGACAAGGCTGGCGTCTTGAAGCTTCAAGGATCTCGACTGACCATTACTTACACCGGACATCCGTCTCGGCGATACGCTGCAGGATTATCTTGAGCCGTTTCCTGCATGCCCGAGCGCCTGCATCAGAAAGCTTACCGCGCGTCTTGCCTAATCGCTCACTGTCTAAGCGTATGACGTCTTTGCGATAGCCTCATCATCCCGTCCCGTCGTCAAGTCATGTTGGACCTCCACGTCTGGGGCTCGGCGTTTGACCTGCCGTCCATTGATCCGGAGTGCCTCGCCATAATCACATACCTTCACATCAGCCTCCCCGCCTCAGCCTGGCGCCTGATCCCCAGCAACGACCCGTCCATCAGCCCATCTAGTATGATTCACGATTTTTCCTTCACCCCCATCATCCCTGCTCGGGTTTGAACCTTGTCTGTTAACCGTTTGAACCCCAGATACTCTCCCCGCACTCCACCATGAGGGCGTCTGGATGAGCGGCTATGCGCCCATCGTCGACTACCTGGCTTCAAAGTCCCTCGGCGACAACCTGGACGCTGGCTTGACGCCTATTCAGCAGGCGGATCGCATCGCGTACGGTGCATTCTTGACCGCCCACGCTGCCCCCTTGCTGGACCTCTCGCTCTACGTCTCTGCTGCAAACTGGGCTGCTACTACTCGTCCTGCGTTTAGCTCTCTCCTACCATTCCCGTTGACATGGACCGTTCCACCGCTGATCCGGGCAGAAGCCGTGAAACGTGTTGAACATCTCGGCTTCGCAGACATGGACACTGATTTTGATCCCAATGGTGGCCTGCACCTATCTTCAGGCCGGGATGCTCTCCCTGAAGCGTTTCGAAGGCACATCCCTGCGCGTACTAAGAAGACGATTCACGAGGAGATGACCCCTGAGCAAGCGGTGCTGATTCGGCTATACGGACTGGCTGAAGACTGCCTCTCAGTGCTTGACGACTACCTGAAAGGAGATTCTGAGAAGGCCTTTGGCTTCTTTGAGAGTGCTAGCCCTTCATCTCTGGACTGCTTAGCATTTGGCTACCTTGCATTGATGCGAGACGCTCCAGTGCCGCGGTCTTTCCTGAAGGATTGGCTTGAGCAGAAGACACCTAGGTTGTCCAAGTTTGTGGACGACATCAAGTCAAGAGGTCTGGGGGAGCAGGGCCCTCTTCCATGGGTTGAATCTGGCCATGATACAGCTCTTCGTGTTGGCGCTCGCACTCTCGACAGTATCATGTACAACGTCCCAGGCCTCGGCGACCACTATGCTACTGAAGTAAGGAGAAGAGCTGAGGAGAGCATCAAAGGTGTAGACGGGATGACCTTGATGTTGGCCATGAGCCTCATTGCAACAAGTGCGGCTCTCGGATATGGCTACCACATGTACAGAGCGATGCAGCCTTTTGGTTCCAGGATACAGGTGTGGCAGTCGGAGCGGAATCGCTCCAAGCTGGGTCGATTAGGTGCAGTTGGTTCCATGCTGGATTCCGCCTTCGGAAGCTATCAAGCACCACGGTCTGCCCCGGCTTATCAGTCAAACCAGGCCCGGTTCGTTGAGACGGACACAGAGGTGGACTAAGCTGGGCATCTTATGATATGATATAAGTGTAATATTACTGTATCTCTATCCTGTATAGACAGCCTCCAGTGGCCTTAGTGGTACACAAAACGATCCAAGACGACCTTGCTTGTTGAAGTCCAGATGTTTTAACTGCGAAAGACATTGTGCCCTCGAGTTGAGTTTAATTCTACACCAGATACCCATCACCAGTGTTCCGCCTCTTGATATATCGGCCTATATCTGCCGAATCTCCTTGCCTGCCATCTCAGGGCGGTCAATCTCCCACTCATCTCTCAACACGGCAAAAGTCAGGTCGGTCACCAGCAGACTCTGTCCCAAACTCCACACAAGCGTGATGGCGTAGAAGAAGTTTGCGTTGCCGCTTCCATAATAGATCCAGAGGTGGTAGAAAGCCGGTCCGAGGAACGTCGCATAGAGGAGCGTTGATGTCGTGAGAAAGGCATACCGCATCAGGGGGAAGACGTGTCGGAACAAAGGAACCACAGATAGGAAAAGACTCGCGTCCGCAAGCGATGGATATGGCTTGAAGATGGAGAATGTGCCCAGCAGGATGGCCAAGACGGCCAACGGCTGAGGGCGTAGACGGATTGAGAGAGCGGCGGGGTAGGAGGCGAGGTGAAGCCAGAAGACGCCGAGGAAGAAGGCTCGGAACGAGTCAAACATCTCGATGAAGAAGTACCACCACAAACCAACGTTGGGCGTGAGGTCCGACAGCGTCAATTGGATGCCATATGTGCGGGCGAGGAAGTCCCATGAGTTGCCAGCCAAGACAAAGGACATGCCCAGCAGTGAGATGACGCAGCCCACCACGATGAGAACATTGGTAGCCGCAAACCTGGCGAGTGATGCAACTCGGCGCTTCTCGGGCTGGCGATCAAAGGCGAGGAGAATCAGAGGAGGGAGAAGGAGGATGGGGTACATGGATAGGTAAGAGGCGAACGACAGGGCAATCATGGCGTTGAAGGGAGAACCCTTGATTGCCCTGGCGATGGCATATAGGATGGCGCAGTTGGTAAAGACACCGGTTGATCGTCCTATACATGTGGCGATGGTGTAGGGGTTGAACAAGAAGCTGTCGCATTGTTAGTCTTGGTGTTGAGTACAGCTAAGAACATCTCCCTTACGCAGCAGCAACGGCGGCGCCAACAAACTTGTTTGCCCGGCGCGGCGATGTAAACAGCTTCGAGCTAGCCGCCTCGCCCGAATTGGCAATCTTGTACAAGGCATCGGCGCTGAGGAGGTCTACGGCGATGTAGAGCAGGTGTGTAAAGATGGGCCAGACCTTGACGTCTGGGAGCAGTGAGAACAAGGGCAGTAGCAGCGGCGCCTGATGGAAGACGCCGCCATCGTAAGGAGAAACGTTATTCGTGTACAGGAACAGACCCTCTTGCACTGGAAAAACCCGCGTGAGCGCATGGACTAGAGTGCGCCGGGAAAGCGAGGGGCTTACATCGCTTGAAGCTTGTGACGGGGGTCGAGATCTCGACACGGCTGGTTAGGAGGTCGGGGAGGCCGGGAAAGGCGAGGAAGAGGGCGAGCCGGAGCAGAGCAGCGCCGGCGTAGACGCTGGCTTTGCCTCGCAATGTCATGATGCCAGGCATTGCATTGCTCGAAGAGGAGCTGGTCGTGGAGGGGGGATCGCGTCGAGGTGTGGTATCGCGATCGAGGCGGGTGTCGTTGGAGGCCACTTGGCGGGTTGAGGCTTGGCGGGCCACCTCCACCGGCGGGAGAGGGGCCGCTGGAAGAGCCGCTGGAGCTTTGCTTGGCTGAGCGCTGAATGGACGCTGCAAGGCCCTGAATGCGCTGGAGCATGGCCCCGGGCGGTGAGAAGCAGACTGGCCAATTGGGGATCGCAATTACCACGCTAGACCTAATCCATTTGCGCCCAAGGCGGTGCTTCTAGGCATAAAATTTCGCGATGGAAAAAAAAAGTTGAGAGACGGACACAGCAGGAAAAAGTGCCCCGCTGCTTCTACTGCTGCTGCGAGATACAACCATCCAGCAAAAAGAGCCATCACCAACAACCACAATGGCTCGGATAAAGAAGAAGGGCAAGGCCGGCGCGGCCAAGAACTACGTCACCCGAAACCAGGCGATTCGAAAGCTGCAAATCAGCCTGCCCGACTTCCGAAAGCTGTGCATCTGGAAGGGAATCTATCCTCGCGAGCCCCGGAGCAGGAAGAAGGTGTCCAAGTCGTCGACCAGCTCGACCACTTTCTACTACGCCAAGGATATTCAGTACCTCCTCCATGAGCCGCTTCTGCAAAAGTTCCGCGACCAAAAGGTTCTCGAGAAGAAGATCTCCCGCGCTCTCGGCCGCGGCGATGTCACCGATGCCTCCCGTCTCGAGAAGAACGCTGCGCGACCTGAGAAGACTGGAAAGCCTCGATACACGCTTGACCATGTCATCCGGGAGCGCTACCCGACCTTTGTGGACGCCCTGCGAGACCTCGACGACTGCCTGTCGATGCTGTTCCTGTTCGCCAACTTGCCGTCCACCTCGTCGGTTCCCGCCAAGATGGTTGCCCGTTGCGAGCGTCTCTGCCTCGAGTTCCAACACTACCTGATCGTGTCGCAGAGCGTTACCAAGTCGTTCCTGTCCATCAAGGGAATCTACTACCAGGCCAATATCCAGGGCGAGGATGTCCTCTGGCTGGTTCCCTACAAGTTTAACCAGCGCGTCGTCGGCGATGTCGATTTCCGCATCATGGGCACCTTTATCGAATTCTACATGACCCTGCTTGGCTTCATCAACTTCCGACTCTACACCTCCCTTGGCCTCAAGTACCCTCCCAAGTTCGACCAGGTCATGGACGAGAACGCCGCCGAGCTTGGCGCCTTCACTCTTGAGGGCAAGGCCCTGGTCGGCGCCGAGGAGCACCAGCAGAAGCAATTGGAGGCTGCCGAACACAAGCCCGACCCCAAGGTCCAGGCTGCCGTTAACAAGGTTATCAAGAAGATCAAGGGCACAGAAGCCGATGACGATTCGACATCAGCGACCGAGAACCAGGTGGAGGGTGAGGACCAGGATGCGGGTGTGATTGACAAGTTTGAGCCAGCGGCCCCTGGTGGCGATGTGCTTCCCCAGCCTTCCAACACTGGAAACAACCCCAACAACCTCTTCTCCAACCTGACCATCTATCTCTCCCGAGAAACTCCCCGACAACCTCTCGAGTTCCTGCTCAAGTCGTTTGGCTGCAAGCGTGTTGGTTGGGATGCTGTGCTCGGTGGTGGTGCTTTCACTACTGATGAGCTTGATCCCGCCATTACCCACCAGATTGTGGACCGACCTCCCATCCAGGCCGTTACTGAGGAGGATGGCGACGATGAGGATAACCAGACTTCACAGAAGCTTGCTGCCAACCGGCGAGTCCCTGGAAGAACCTACATCCAGCCCCAATGGGTGTGGGACAGTGTCAATGACGGCGAGCTGAAGGAGCCTCATCTGTATGCTCCTGGCGCTTCTCTGCCTCCCCATCTGAGCCCCTTCGTGAAGAGCGTCCAGGGCGCATACGACCCCACCATCCCTCTGGAGGAGCAGGAGCCTGAGGAGGAAGCCATCGAGGCTCAGAGTGACGGTGAGGGTGAGGTTGACGATACCGTCGAGGGTATGGACGTGGCCAACTCAGACGAAGAGGAGGATGGCGAAGACGCAGAAGACGATGAATTTGGCGGCTTCTCCGAAGACGAGCAAGAGGAGGATGAAGATGAGGACGATGCCGAGCAGCGACAACAAGAGCTAGAGGCTGAGCTCACTGGCGGTGCCGTCAAGTCCAAGACGCCCAACAACAAGGCCAAGGCCAAGGAGGAGGCTCGCAAGGCGCTGAACAAGAAAGCGCGCGAGGAGGCCGAGGACATTGAGCGGGCCAAGGGCATGCTCAGCAAGAAGAAGCGGAAGCTGTACGAGCAGATGGTGTACACGAATACCAAGAAGAGCGCCGAAGACCAGAAGCTGCGGGCCAAGAGGAGAAAGCTGGAAAAGGAAAAGGCAAAGGGCAAGGCGAAGTAAGGCGTACGTAATGTAAAAAGGCTTCAATGTTTTATACCATTCGGATAGATTCAATTTGCATGCGAAGAAAAGAAGAGACTTGTTTTAGAAGCTATTGTGAAGTTGGTTATTGGTGAAGTGTGATTTATGCTGGGTGGATAAAGGAACCTTGTTATAATTTTTCTACCATGAAAGTTGCCTTGTAAAACTTGAACCTGACAACAACCACACCAACACTTTTCATCTGAGAGATGAGTAATAGGCTCAACCATGCGAGAGGCCAAAATATCATTCAGTACTATTCATCATCTTAATTATCACCATTTCGTCCCCTCGAGTTTATCACAATGGAAGCTAGCGCTACAGCATGGGAGCTAGACAGCGACGAGATCGCATCCATCGCCTCTGAGGACCTACGCGAGAACAGACCAAATCGTTGGACAGGGCCAAAATCTACATGGCGCACCCTTACAGAAGAGGATAGACTGCTGTGGCAGTCGATGAAGCAGCTCCAGGACCAGGATCTTTCTGTGCATCTTTACAATGCCTTTGCGTTGAAGCGAAGAAGTCGAGATGCGGAATCTGCCCAGGACCTGATGATCAAGACGGTGAGCCACACCCGATTTTTCAAGAGAACGGAACTGACAGTTTGATATAGGCAGACGGTCAGGATGCTGTTTGGGCACCGCCAAAGATGTGGACTGCGTGGCCTCTGAAGCATAAACAGGTCCCTAAGGAACGGCTCATCAACAGCCAACCTGACGAGGATGATCGCTTCACATTTCGCAGACAAGAAGAAATTCTGCCAAGTACCGAGTTAGAAGAGGAGGTTTCGGCAACTATTCTACGGACTGCCAAGCGGCGCTTTCGCAAGAGGATGAGCAACATGGCACCTCGCCCTTCTATCGAAGAGAGCGGCAACGACACACCTGTACCCCCATCAAGAGAGTCATCCATAAGGCCTGAAACAGAAGATGAGGGCGAGAAGATGATTGTCGATGCTGAGGGAACCAAAATGGCTAGTAGAGGGGGACGCAAGACGTACCAGCCGGTAGAGTCGACCAACGACGAGCTATCCTACCAACTACTACGACCATCCGTTCGCCATATTCTATCGCAACTCGACGCCACACTATCCATCCTCCACAACTCGCGACTAGCAGGGATGAGCTACATGTCCGATTCCTCAACAGAAGAAGAATCCGACAGCCAAAGTGGGCACAGGCTATCCCGCGGCGGTCGTCGAATGCCATCCCACGACACGGACGGTTCTGCACCTCCCACGCCCGCTACACCAAGCAGACGCGGCCGTCCAAGAAAGATTCGTGTCCCTCGTGACGGAGAAACGCAGGAAGAGTTTCTCTTGCGCGTTGCTCGCGAATCTCACAGGAAGAAGCCGGCGACACCCAAGAATAAGGACGCAGAGTTTGAAGAGTGGATGCGTAAGGGTGATGAAGCCATCGAACGCGAGCGATCTCTGTCTTTGAAGCGAGGGGCATCCGAAGGACCGGATAGTGATGTTGCTAGTTCGGCTTCTGGGACTTATATGGATCGTAAGCGGGCTAGATGGGGTCTTCGAGACTGGAGCGATGTGCTTGGGGCAGCTGCACTGGCCGGCTTCTCGAGCGAGACCATTGCTAGAACGGCACGTCGCTGTGCTGACCTCTTTGAGGAGGGTATGGTGATTAGGACGCTTAACGAGGTGCCTGTCTCTCAAGGGACAGGTATCAGCGGTGTCGAGTACCGTCCGGAGTCCATCCGGCTCTCATACTCAGACGAAGACCAAGATGCAGATGATGAGAGTGACGGCGCCGCAGACCTTGTACAGCGCCGCGTTGCCTCCAGACAAGCATCCCTCGCCCGCTCAAGCCGAAGTCCAGACTCACTCGGCAGCCGAAGGTCCACACGATCACCCGCACCGCCAAAGTCACCGCGTTCCCGGTCAGCATCAGCAGGTGGACTCGTCTTTTGCCCCGTCGCCTCTTGTGATCGAGCTGCACAAGGCTTCACCCGCAAGGCTAATCTACGACGACATATTGAGCTCGTGCATCAGGGTCAGACGGAGGAGATGGACAGTGATGAGGAGGTGGCTGGTGGTGTGCATGTTGATGGCTTCTTGAGGCCCATCGTGCCGGGTAGGGGTTGGAGGGGAGAAGATACGACGCAGAGGAGGAGGAAGAGGTTCTACGGGGACAGGAGCCGTGAGACGAGTGTAAACAATGATGCATCGCCTTGATAGATTGTAGGGTGGTGGTGATATATCCCTTTGATAGACTACAGGGTGGTTCGTATGATATCACCACCCATTGTTCACTTTTACCAAGATCACGATATAAAAACTGACATAACAATGTGAATATCATTACTTGGTCATCTCAAAAAGTCAAAGGGTATCAAGTACTCAAATAACCCTACAACGTTCAAACCCTCAACCGCTCCAAGAACTAGACACACAAACACACCCCAAAACTCCAGATCCAGAAACCGGGATTGCAACTATAGACGAAAGGCCATTCATTTCAAACTCTTGCGTTCATCACCCTAGTTAAGCCTTGGGCTCTTTCTCCTCTGCTCAAACGACGTGGGCAGAGCATTCTCACCACCCTCTACGACGATGGCGTCAATGTTGATGGTCTTTTTGGCGCTCCGCGTCACTCGCGTGCTGCGCTTAAACAGCGGCATGGTGCGCTCGGGAGGCATCGACATGGTGCTCACCCGCGGGTTAAAGTTGATGGAGCCCGTCGTGAGGTTTGGGTTGACCTCGCGGAGGCTCATGCCGAGGGTGCTACCGTCGGGGGCGCTGGCGTTGGAGGCACGGGGTGGAGGACGGGGAGGAGACGTCATCATCTTTTGAGAGTCGAGATCGGCAAAGACAATGGTTGTGTCCTTGTCGTTGTCACGGTCCTTGGTTGGTGTGGGCATCTCGTCGATGCGAGAGATGATGAGATCGTGAGGCTCAGTGCGAGGTAGGTCAGTTGGGTAGTGGTATTGAACCTTGGCAGGCGTGTCACCCGTAGGTTGGTACTCTTGAAGAGTTGTGCCTGAAATGTCTTCCCGCAGGTTGGCAAGGGGCTGGCAGAGTTGATCTTTCAGGGGCTCCAGACCATCCTGAAGATCACCAAGGTCGAGCTCCATCTCCTCGCCGAGGTTCTGGACACGGTCAAACGTTGACTTGAAGTGAGCAGAGATGTTGCCAAACGACTCCTCGACAGTGTTGGACAGAGCCTGGACGGACTGGCCGTGAGTTTCGTGATGATGACCATTCTCCGACTTGGCGCGAGTGACAAAGTCGTCGAGAGCCTCCATCTGGACGTCAAGATCCTTAATCTGCTCGTCCACGACGCGGACCGTCTCGGCATGAACAGACTTGGCTGTGGCCTGGATCGAGTTGCTGTGCTCGTTGGCCGCAGTCCAGTCATCCTTGAGCTTCGTCTTGAGCTGATCGCGAGACTTCTTGACCTCGTCCAAGAGCTCGCCCTCCTTGACATCCCAGGTGGTCATGCCCTCGCCGTAGTGAGAGACGGCGTTCTCGAGATTTGTGTTGGTCTCGGCCATGCTCTTCTGAATAAGGATAGCCTTATCGTGAAGACGGGCCTCCTGGGTCTCGGCTTGTGTGTTAATCAGGGCAGAGATCTGGGTCATGAGCTTCTGACGATCGTCAACGGCCTGTCTTCGTTCCTCCTCCAACGCATCCTGGATACGGGTGGAAATGGTGGCATTCTGCAGCACGATGGTGTTTGTCGCAGCCTGAAGCTGTCGTCGGAGACTATCACACTCGGCTCGCTGGGCTGTGATGTGCTTAACAAGGTCTTCAAAGATGGACTTGAAGTCCTTTCCAAGCGCGCTGTACGAGTTGTGTAGCTGGTTTAAGTTAGTATATAACTTCCTTTGCGTAGAGAGTAAACTTACCTGGCCGTGGAAAGCCGTCATCTCATTCAGCATATCCGCTGCTATCCTCTCAGCAGAGTGAGAGATAGACTGCAGGCTCTCACCCATCCGGTCCTTGACGGTATCGCGGACCACCTTGATCTCCTCCAGCACCTCATCCATATCCTCCTTGGACTTTTGCTTTCCATCCAGAAGCTGCTTCTTGGACTCGGCAAAGGTGCTGAAGTGCTCATCAAGGAATGTCTGTGTTGATGAGAGCTTTTGTAGCTCTTCACCGACAAACTCCTCCATTCGCTTTCCAACGCTCGCAATGTGCTCCTGCTGCTCGTCGTGGAACTCCTCAATTCGTCGTTCAACCATGGAGGTGACATCGACGACCTGGTCCTGGGATGTGCTCCAGGTGTTGCGGTTGAGAGACTGCAGATCCGACTTGCGCTTGTTCTTGGCGTGAAGACCACCAACGTCGCGAACCGTCTTATGAAGCTTGTTAATGAGCTCTCCGCCAACTTGTGTGAGCTTCTCTTCTGTCTTCTGATGTGCCTTTCTGATCCTGGTCTCTTCAGCCAGCGACTTTCGCGTAGCTGAAAGAACAATCTCGGTCTGGTCCAGTACCTCCTTGGTGTCATCCAGCAGGGCCTTGGTGCCCTCGTGATCTTTCTTGAGACCCATAAACGTCGACTGGAGGTTGAAGAGTTCCTGGACCTTGTTCCGCAGGTTGCTCTCCAAAGTCTCAAGCTTGGCGGCCTGCTCCTCGTTGACAATGCGGCGCGACTCGCTTTGAGCTGTCATCTCCTCATATGTCTCGTTGGAGAGGTAGACACCGTTGCGCTGGCGGGTAGCGATCAGCTCGCTCTTGAGCTTCTCAATCTCCATGGTAAAGTCCTTCAGTAGCGTCTTCTTCTCCATCATGGGGTTAAGCTGTGGCTTGTTCTTGATGTTCTTGGCCCGGAAGGCGTAGTCGAGCGTTGAGATTGTCTCCTCCAGGTTGCTCTTTGCGGGGGAGATGGTGGCGATGATACAGGTCTTGGTCCTGCCTCCAAGAGAGTCTTGTAGTAGGCGAGTCAACTTGGACTCTCGGTAAGGAATGTGAGAACCGCGGTCGACGAGGGCGTTGATGACTCGGCCGAGAGTCAGTAGAGACTTGTTGATAAGACCAGCCTCAGCGGCGCGCTTGTTCTCAGCTCCTGATCGCTGAATGTTCTCGCTACCAGCCAAATCGACCAGGTTCAGCTTTCCGGCGCTGACGAGGGCGTCGACACCGTGCTCGTTGGGCTTCCTCACGTAGGTGGTGATGGTAAAGACAGTGTGACTTCGAGAACTCAGGTCGTTGCACTTTGTGGCTGCGACTTGACGCCTCAAGCTACCCTCCTGAAGCACCTTGACACCCTCGGCAGCTGTCTTGATGTGCTTCTCCTCCATGCCCTGAACCACGGTGCTGGTGTGACCCCGCCGCGAGGTATCGTCGTAGATCTTGAGCTTGGCGCTCTCGTCGGACGAGAGCAGGTCGCGGAGCTCCTCGTTGTATAGCTCGATGAAGGAGCACTTGATTGTGCTCTCGGCGTCCTCGAGCTCGAGTTTGTTGAATAGAGTCTGAAGAACACGGGGAATGATACCGGCCTCGTCTGAGAGAAGGCCCAGAGTTTCGGTCATGTCGCCCGACATGGTATACGTCTTTCCTGTGCCAGTCTGTCCGTAGGCAAAGATGGTGCAGTTGTATCCGGAGAGCATCTAGTTGTAATCATTAGTTATTGACTTGCAAGCACAGCGGGCAACTCACCTCGTCAAGAATCGGCTTCACCGTATCGTCAAAGACCATGTTCTGGTCAGCGGCCTGGGAAAAGACGCGGTCAAAGTTGTACGAGCGGTTGCTCAAAGCACTAGGACCCATTAACAGCTCGACAACCTTTCCCTTGACGGTATCAGTAGCAACGACGACGTTGCTGTTCTCGCGGACCTCGCGCTCATTACGGCCGCGGCATCGCACGACGACGGTGATGTTTGTCTCAACCCCCGTGTCGGCATCAAAGTCGCGTTCCTTGCGCTTGGTGCCGACCGTGTTGACCGAGGTGACCGACTCGGAGGGCGACACGGCACCGCTGCGTTCGATAGCACGTGCCGCCATCGAGGATGAGCCGTATCTGGTCGACGAGGCCCTCACGCCCGGTGCTCTCGCGCTGGCACGACTGCCGGCGCCGGCGCGTAGGCTCGAGCCCATGGCGATCCGGCTATGCTCCCGGTCGGAGCGTGTTGGGCGTTGGTGAGCCACGGTGGGCAATCTTTTATGGTGAGTCGGGGTGGATGGTGATGTACGGTGAAGACTCGAGTGTGGTTGTGGTAATTGTTGTTGTTGCTGCGGGAGCTTTGACGGTGCCCGCTTCATCTAGACTTGTACTAGACTTTGACAAGTAGGTTAATTGAAATTGAAAAAAAAGAAACCCTGGATCCTTAAGTCAGTGGCACAGAGGAGGGGGATGCCTGCAGAGGGTTTGTTTCAGCAACGCAAGCCTTGTCTAGTAAGTAAATGTAAATACAAAGAGGGTTATACCGACTGGATCGTCTATAAACCACCCCAAGGCCCTTGTTTAGTGGTGCGGGTCCATGCGGCAGCTGGGGTCAACACTGGCCATGGCGTCTATCACCACGGCAACGCCCTCTTTCGGCGATACGCCCGCCCAATCGAGGCCATCCACATCTTTTTGACAACGTTCCATGGCCGTTGATTGACGTTAACTCATGCAAGCCTCCATCTGTCAGCCAAAGGATGGCTCTCTAGACTGATTTTTTAAAACTCTTGCGCCTTATGTGAAGCCCCCTGAAATCCATTGTCTCAGTGGCCGAGTCTATCTTGCCAGAGACACCAAAATACCCTGCATCTCTGCATAACCCCCAAGACTCCAACATTAAACCCTCCTTTGACCATATGGTATCATGTCATCCGTCGTGAACCTTTTCTCTTATTCCGTATCCATCTTGTCACCGTCATCATCCTTCTTTGCCTCGTCTGTTGACGTCTTCTTCTCGTCATCCCCATTCGCCTCGGTAGCATCCTTGTCCTTGAGTTCGCCTTCAACCCCATTCTCCTTGACCTTCTTTAGTGCATCACCTTCGAGCTCCTGTTCAGCCTCACGTTTCGTGCCAACGCTCTCTGCGCTGGGACTCTTGGCTTCACTTTCGCCTTCGGCATCTCCATCAGCATCCATGCTCTCATCTGCCTTGTGCTCGTCTCCATCGTGTTTTCTCCCAACAGCAGCCTCAACGTCAATGCCCTGCATTTCTAGACCACCTTCGCCCACGTAGCTTGTTGTTGAAGATTGAGGGCCTGTGTCGTCGACACCAATCTCCTCTGGTCCTCGTGCATGTGGTGTCTCCTCTTCTTCCTCTTGGGCTTGCTGTAGCTGCTGTTCCTGTTCTTGTTGGCGCTGCCGAAGTTGCTCCTCCTCTTCCTCCTCCTCCTCTCCAAGCGTGAGACCTCCCTCGTGGGCAGCCTCTTGGGCTCGTGACAACTGGCTTACAGGGACCACTCCTGCGCGTTGCTCCTGTCGCAACAGCTCGCCCTGCGTGACGCCACGTGCATGTCCCGTTGATGGAATGCCATTTACACTGACAGAGACGGTTTCGATACTACCCACGCCATTAGGCCCATCGATGGTTTCTGTGCTTTCGCTGTGAATCTGCGCACCAGGCGTGTTTTGCCCACTGTCGGGGCTGCGCCTCGTTAGCCACGGGATTGGAGTCAGAAGAGCTCCTCCCAGCGCCTCGTCTGTGCCCAAAGCTGCCGTCGTGGGATTGCTCCACGCGACCGACACGGCCGGATCGTTTGCGTCTTCGCCATTTAGGTGCATCGATGACATGTCGGGAATGGGCGGGGGCAGAGGGTAGATGTTGGTCCCCGAGGTCACCTGCACGGTGCGATCGACGGCATGTAGATAAGGCGCCAGCGCCTTGTAGTGCGCGTGAGGCTGCAAGATCAGGTCGGCTAGGCGCTGGATCGTATGAGGCGGGTAGGTGTCAAAGGTCTCGAGGTGGCTGGTGATGTCGAAAAGCATGTCGGCGAGCTGCTTTGGGAGAGTCCCTTCGACAGGCTGCGTGGCGGGGAGCGACTCGGTCGGCGCATTCTCCTTGTTGGCTTCTTGGGATGAGTCGCCGGGTGGTGATGACGGCTGCGTTGACGCGAGCTTGTCTTCACCGGTTTCGGGAGCTGGAGGCGGGGGAGGGAGGTTTGGGATCGGAAAGTCGTTGTGCGCGATCTGAAAAGAAGTCGGTCAGTACATACACGGCCGTGGACAACTGCAGCTCTGAGGCTATACCGAGTCGAGTCTTGAGAGAATGTCGCTGCGCAAAGCGGGCCAAGCCTCCCTATCATCCAAGGTCAGACATCCAAATTCAAGAGTCGCATGCCCAGTTTGAGCTCACTTTTCGACTGAACAGCCGGATGCGACCTTGCCGAGCAGGCCATTATCGCTATCAACCTCCATGGTGGTTTGAAGAAATGACCAAAGTTTAATTGGGGTGTTTGTTACCATCACCATCGGTCTCGCCTGGCGCGCACTGAACGTTAGGCTTGTAAGTATGGGGGGTTTGTCGCCCCGCTATATGCATTTCCTCACCACCATACCCTCTGTCACCCTCTCATCAGGTTTCCAAGAATAACTCTGAGAACAGATATCTTAGAATTATTAGCTGGAACATAATGGTGAAAGAAAGGTCCGATGGAGTAACAGACACAGGTGGAATTAAACCAATTCAACAGACATCACGCTTCATGCTGCAGCTCAAGCATCATGTCCAAGCACCAGGAAACCGCAAGAATATCAAGAAATGGGACGCGTGTCTTGGTCTGTCTACTTAATGATTAAAGGTATTCTTCCCATAGAGAAGCTGGGAAAAGTGAACAACAAGTCATCAATGGCATCAGCCCATCATCAATCCATCATTGACTTCACAGTTGATGAGGGTTATACATCCACCCGGACGGTTCAAAGACCGCCTTGAACTTGACGGCATCATACGTTCCGATGGCGCAGCTTAGGTCATGGAAGCCTTCCAGGCCCGTGAGAGGCAGATCCTGCTCAGCGTCCGTCTCCTCATGCAGCGCCCACCCGCCCGTTAGGGTGCCGTTCCGGGTGAAGAAGATGTCGACCTGAGGCTTCTGCCCACCGATGGGGCGGAAGGTCATGCCAATACCGTACGTCTCACCACGGCGCATCGGTTCAGTGAAATCACGGCCACCCCAACGATCGTTGACGTACTTGTGCCCATCGTCGCCGTGAACTGCCAGACTGCCACGATGCCAACCCGGCATCCGGAAGGAAGGGTAGGGCAGCGCCGTGAAACCGAGACCAACGTAGACCTCTGGACTATCGCGCGTGATTTGGACCTCGTAGTAAATGGTCTTGGGCTGTCCAAGGCGGATGGGATCATGCTCGGTGACAGAGTAGAGGGGCGGGTAGCCAATGATGCAACGGTCGGGCGAGTTCTTTGAGGTCCGACCTTCCCAATGTCCGGGGCTGACCCAGGTGAGCTTTCCGTTGAAGCCCATGGGTTCCATTAGACGGATGTTGCCCGCCTGAAGAGCCGACTTTCCAATCTGATCCAGGTAGATGGGCTGTGTCATGGGATAGGCCCTGCACCAGTCTTCACCAGCGATGGCTTCTTCCTCAGTAGCATTGCTGGTCGGGGATCTATCATAGCCGCTGAAGATGGCCGGTGGTGGAGGGAAAAGCGAGGTATCAGGCACAGCTACCTCCCAGTCGTGTTGGGGATGAGCGGCAAAGGCAGGCGGAGGTCCAGGAGGAGGAGCATATTGTTGACTTGGAGGTGGCCCTGGTGGAGGAGCATATTGCTGCGATGACGATTGTCCAGGTGGTGGCCCTGGAGGAGGTGCAAAGTCCGCAGCGTGCTTCTTGTCTGGTGGTGGGCCTGGAGGTGCCGTGTAACTTGGCTCTCCCAGGTGATTGGGGTCGTTCTGTGGGTTATATTTGCTCTTCTTGACGTCTCCCTGGCTCTGCGACGACGCAGGTCGCTGCACCGGACGCGGCGCCGGGTCGCTATCGCGTTCGTTCTTGCTCCCAAAGCACATGGCCAAGTTAATTTGGAGTGATGTTTTGTTTGATGTTTTGACTTGATGATGAAAGAGATGAGATGATGGTATGAGCTGGGTTGTTGAGGAGGTTAAAACAAGGTTTCAGGCGCACGACTGCATGTAATGCAACCACTTGCACTTTTGAGAAACAGCAGCAGCGACTGATGACGAGCACCACCAACAAGAGCAGGAACAGCAATTGAGTCCTAGAACAAAGAAACGAACAGACACCATTTATTTACCAATTATTTATTGCCAACACACTTTAAAGTCGTGGCTAAGCCACCTTTTCCCACACTCATCTTAATCCAACACCACGCCGCTTCAGGCCTGGTTCGCGGCTGGGCACCTGGGCTATTAGTGACCAGCTGACGAACAAACAACACTGCCCCCAAGAGACAAACGCAAACGAGCGGCGCATTGCATCCTCAAAGAGCCTGAGCTACCAATAACTGCCTTGCGTATAGCGTGTTAGGCAAACTTACGTATGAGGCAATTTTCCATTAACATGGTAGATACATCTAGCCCATGTCACAGTTACTGAAATCCGAGTGGGAGGTGTACATGGCATGGGGACAGGGAATCCTCATAGCCACTTTAAATTGCCTGACAAACTATCTAACAAGGACAATCCATGTTTGTGTCCCTTGAACATCCTCCCAAATCCATAGCAGTCATATGCTACCATATGTCCGTTGTGCTTCTCAACCACTCTCACCTGTGATAGAGTGCAGCCGCTGGCAGCTTGGCTTAGCTGCCCCAAGCACTAGCCTCGTTCTCATCAGGATAAAAGAATGCCACTACACTGATGATGATATACACCGCACAGAGCAGGGCACCCTCAAGGTAGTTGCTTCTGCCATCAAGGACCAGGAAGTTGACAATAAACGCCGACACAAAGAGACAAACAGTCTCAAACAGCGTAAAGTACAATGTCATTTCGCGGTCCATGATCCAGCCGAGAATAACAACCAGTGGGGTGATGAAGATGGCGATTTGGATCGAGCTGCCAACAGCCACACCAATAGCCAGATCCATCTTGTTCTTCATAGCCACTGTGATGGCTGTGACGTGTTCCGCAGCGTTGCCCACAATGGGCAGGATGATGAGACCGATGAAGATTTCTCCCACCGATGAGGTGCTCACGACCTCCTCAATAGAGTCAACCAGGAACTCAGCACAAACCGCAACCAGAGCCGTAGAGAGGAGGAGAAGAACAACCGAGCCGATCTGGGAAAGATGCTCTTCATCATCCTCCCGATCAGCTTTCTGAGCGCCAGCGGCATTCAAGGCCATTAACGGAACCTGGGATGGCAGCATGGCACCGGGAGGGCGGAACTGCTGACCCAGGCGGTCAGGAAGTGAGTTGGTACGGCGGATACCATAGCGAACGCGGGGAACAGGACCAGAAGGGGCGGGAGGCAAAACACCTGGCTCTGGCTTCTCAGTGAAGACAGTGGGTGCCAGGTTCTTGACGGAGATTCCTCTAAGGGGGAAGGGTCTTCGGTCACCAGTTGATGAGCTGGGTTCTGCCTCGTTCTGAACAGCGAAATCGACACGGCGAGGTTCACCCTCACCGCGATTTTGCGCACCAGCCTCGGGCTGCTTGTTCCATGATTGCGTTCCATCACCACCCTTTTCAGCGTCGTGATCGTGCCTCTTGTTCTTACGGTGTCTATGTCGGCGATGGCGACGACGCCTGTGAGAACGACGTGGCTCCTCTTCTTCGTCGACGGCTTGCTCACTCCCTTCATAAGAAGGGAATCGGGGGATCCGGTGCCTGGAAGCTGATGGTTCAGAAACCTCTTCACCAGGGGTAGTGTTGGTAGTGGTGAAAGAACCTGCGTGAGTGGCTCTGGTGTTGGCAGTGTCGGCGGAAGCGTTGCTAGATCTTCGACGGCGTCCACCACGAAGAACCTTCTTCATCCTCTTGCGGACGGTACCGTGGGAGGAGTCAGAGTCAGAAGAGTCTGAGCTGGATGATGAGCTGTCGTCCGAGCTAGACGAATCCAACCAACCAGCAGCAGGACCAGGGGTCGATTCAGCATCGACAATGTGCTGAGGTGTAGACTCATACATATAGGCGTGAGACTTGAGTTGGAACAGGAGGTAGATGATATAGACGAGAAGGAGGATCTAATGCCATGTTAGGAGAGTCATCCACAGAGAAGTAACGGTCGAACTTACCACACTCGTTCCGCGACTAATCTTGAGAGATTGGGCATCAGCAAGCTTTGGGTCATTGAATGACGCATGGAAAGCTGTCTGGATGAATTGTTAGCACATTGCGACTATGTATAGGTACTCCATATCACAACTTACGGGCAAAACCAAGCTGATGACACTGAGACTGAGCAAACAAGCACTCATCTGTGTGACCGTGCTGTTGTAAATCTAAATGACACGGTTAGTAACAAGAGCATCAACGAGAGATGAGGCGACAAACCTGCTCTCGGTAGCGTAGACCACCAAGGAAGAAACCCATGCCAAGGATAAGCAGTAGGTTGGCCAAGATCGAACCCAAGAGGGAAGCCTGGACAATTCGAATCTCATTCTAAGACTGGTTAGTATCCAGGTAACTTCAAGAAACTGCCAAGTAAATCGTACCTTGACCAGAGCGATGCTGTGGAAAAGAAGAAATACATGTTAGCCATCAGATCAACGCAAGAGTGGCTATACCATAGCCCATTTGAGCTCTAGTAGCCTTTGCCATAGATTTGGGATATTAACGTACATACTATGATAAAGTTAGCATTCATTGTATCAAAAATGAAGAGGATGGTAGACTCACAAGATGATCAGTTCAACAGCATTACCGAACGTGACGTTCAGCAGTGCGCCAAGAGCATCTCCCATCTTCTGCGCCACAGACTCGGTTGCAAAAGCAAGTAGTCCGGCGAGAGGGATGATAGCAATGGCATTCATGGCAAAGACGACACCGCCATGGATGCCGTCAACCTGGGAGACGGCAATGCCGACGGGTACAAAGATGAGCAGGACATTAAGCCAGCTGTAAGTGACGGCCAGCCAGGCATTGCGGCGGATCTCGTCGATAAGGGTGCCCTTTTTGGCGGTATTTGTGTTTTCTTCAGATGGCTCCCCGGCCTTGGGTGTCGGCTCTACGACAGACCCCGACCGTGGAGCCTGAGAAGATGTATGAGATGGGATGTGCCCAGGGGGCATCTTGAGCTCGGAGGAGCCATCTTGGTTCGTGGAGTGGCCGTCGACGGCAGCTTGGTCTGCACGAGGGACGCCATGGAGGTTATCCGATCGAGTCTTTTCGTCAAAGTCGTTGCGGTGAGGCTGCTGGCTCAAGCCAAGAGTGTTTCCGCCTTCAGGAGCCGTGGATGAAGGAGGCAAGAATCCATGCGCTGCGGGTTGTGCACCAGAGCGACTGCCATCTATATTGGGGGATTCAGAGGAGGCTTCCTTCATCGAACAGGCTTTTATCTTGAAATGTGCACGAGAGTACAGGATCTGTCTGTCTATCTGCTTTCTTTCTTGATAGGGAGTGTCTTAGGGATCTTGAGAAAAGGTCGAGAGACGGTTGTAAGTGAAGAAGAGGTGAATGGCCAAGAGGCCAAGGCCTTGGCTTTAAGGCGGCATCGGGAATGGAGCGGGTCTCACCTTCCTCGAGCAGCTCCAAGTTTCCCAGATCGGGGATGACGCTCTTTCCGCAATGAGGTGGGGTGGCGTCAGTGGAGAAGCACCCACTGAAACGGGCCCAGAGGCGCAATGATGTCGTCTACCAGCGCTGAGGCAGCCCGCTAAAACATGGATGATTACAGTGGAGTTGGCGATTGATTGGCCAGTCTTCCAGGGGAGTGATCAAGTGAGGCTGTGTGCCCCAGGCGATTCCCGAGACTCCATCTCTCAAAGAATCTGGACTCTTCTGGAGGCGAGTCGTCCAGTGACTCTTTGCGCAGTCATTCTATCATCTTTCCACGTGAGCATCACGCTTTGATTATTGTTGAGAGCCCCGAAATCAACAGAGTCGTAACAAAGCACAAGGCCTGTGCTCTCAAGCCCCATGTTCAATGCGGCGGTCCAGCAAACAGGCTACTGGGGGCGCTCAACGACGACGCAGCTGGCCACGCGCTACATCAACAAGCTTATCGGTCAGAATCCCCCGTTCAATTCGGATCTTGCGTGCCGAGTTTGGCTTGGCATGGCCGGCTCCTCGTGGCGTTGTTGGTCACATAGAGACGGGAATATGGCGTTGATTACGCAGTGCTAGAGCCGCCTTGCTTTGTCTCGTCCGTCAGAGGCAAGGGATCGACAGGGACCTTTACCAGCCATCATTGTCGCATTCCTGTGGCTGTTGAGACCACCAACTTGGCCAGGAGGATCCAGACTTCACGGCACAGTTACAGGAAATGTCGCTAATTATCGGACCAACAAGTTTCGGGTTTTGGCAAAACGCTCTAAAGACTCTATTCTAACGTTGCTTCATCACCAAAGTGACGTAGCCCGACCAAGTCGCATCAGATCAACCATCGTGACCGCGACCAGGTGGGAACGGACTAAACGCAAATCCGAGCCGAATATTGAATAAGCCGGCCGGATTCGAACATGGCGCTCTGAGCGGCCCGGCCGTGGGCTCGGCCCCATCTCCATCTCGTTGTTCGAATTACCCCGAGTTCTCCACTCACTCGCCATCCATGCATCTGATACTCTACAACGATGAGACCTCTGTCCGCCTGCGTAGCCTGCCGGTACGTTTCTGGGACTTACAGCTGTTGGATGAGAGCCTGACGAGACGTTCCTAGTGATCGCCGCAAGAAATGTGACCGGGCTCCTCAGTCGATACGCTGTAGCCTCTGCGTCAAGAGGGGCCTTGAATGTAGCTTTGAGAACACCCCCGAAATACCTGACAATCCTATCGAATATGCTTCACCTGCCATCTTGAACGACCCAGACTTGTCCGAGGAACTGGTCGACCTCTACTTTCGTCACGGAAACATCGCTTTTCCCTGTCTGTTTCATTGGCCATCATTCAAAGCCTCTGTTAGAGATGGGTCAGTCCCCAGAATCTTATTTCTAGGAGCTGTTGGCCTTGCGGCTCGTTTCTCGTCACACCCCATGTTTGTGGATACCAACCCCTGGGAACGAGGCCGTCCCTATGCAAAGGAGGCTGAGAAGCTACTCGACTTGCACGACACCTCAATAACGACCATTCAAGCATGCGTGCTGTTAGCGTGCATCTGCGTGGCTGAAGGAGAGGCCGTCACAGAATCTGTATACTACGCCATTGCTTGTCGAATGGCCATGGTAATGGACCTACCAAACGCTCCTGTCAAGACGGCCATTGAGCGCGAAGTCAACAACAGAGGTGCGTGGGCTTTGCTGAATGTGAGTATTATGTCAACACGACTGAACTGTCATTGATAGTCTGGTGGTCTCTTGTTACCAGCGATACCTGGCTGTCGGCGGCCTTTTGTCTCCCCAGAGCGATAAAACCACGGCAAGATGTTCCCTTACCGATAGGAGAGTTGACCTTCGCTCGACTTCAACTACATGACCTCGCAGACGATGAACAGGTCCTGGCTGCTCTATCGTCTGAATCCGCAGAATACTCCTTTCCAGTACTCGCTCATATGATCAAACTCAACCAGATCCTATACGAGATCAACTCCTACTGTGCGACAGTAGTAGCCGAGGAGATCCAACAAGAGTCAATGTGGAACACTATACACAAGCTCTCTGCTTCCCTGGACCGATGGTATTCTGACTTACCGATGCTATTACGGTACAGTCAAGATAATCTCCAGCACTGGACGAACCAGGGGCTCGGTCCCAAGTTCATATGCCTTCACATCAACTATAACAACGCCTCGCAACGCCTGTTCTACCAGTTCCTCCAACTCAGCCAGGTATCGGATGAGACGGGCAGCACAGCCATTCCGACGCAGCTATACGCCGAGAGGTGCAAGCGACACGCCGGGGATCTGTGCGACCTCATCTCACACGCCAAGTCCCGCCCCGAGACGGACGTCTACTACTCCCTCGCGGGCCACATACTCGTCATCGCATCTACGGTTCAGCTTCATACCTTGCTATTCGGTATGGACGAGAACGAGATCCAGCTGGCCAAGCGCAGGCTTGAGCGCAACTTTGAGATGCTGACCGACATATACACGTACTGGCCCATCGTCTACACGTCCTTTAGCAGACTAAAGGCGTTCCATAACGCCTGCCTGAACAGCAAGGACAGCTCATTCCGGCTCGACAGGTGGATGCTTCAGTTTATCCTCGAGTTCTCGAAGCCGGTGGACGAGAAGGATATGAGTGCCCGTGATCTGGAGAGGGATCTGTGGCCTCTTGACCAACTACGGTATCTCTTTGAGTCGTAACGGAAGACATCAAGAGAAAAGATTAAGTCCATTCATTGCAAAGCACCAACTGTCGTTGTTGACAATAGTTATACTGGCAGTTGAAGATGTGTCCTAGATACCAGCCCCCAGTATGGTTGTTGGTTGAACCATCTATTTATTTGACACACCGAGGATCTATATCCCTGCTCGATCATGCCACGCTATCAACCATGAATTCATCTTTCATCACTCATCAAATCTATCTTCGTCACACCCAAAGTCATCATCCTCAAACCATGGAAAGCTCAGCATCCCAACCAGCCGTACCCCAGCACTCAGGCCGCTACCAAACAATTCAAATCCACCTCGTCGGCGCTCGCTACGCCGGGCAGAGAGCGCTAGTATACCGGATATGCTTGCAGGAGTACGTTGACGACGTCCCCTATGACCCAACGGGTGATGATAGTGGCCGCAAGATGGTGATGGCTCAGCAGGGTCCAGTGATACTGAACTTTGATCCCATCAAATCTGACGGTGCATATACCCTCACCTTGGTCAAGGCACTAGCTGCACGCTCAGATGCTCTGATATGTGTCTATTCTGTCGCGGATCGCTCCAGCTTTGAGTACGTACAAGCGTTGTGCAGAGACATTCCGGTGCCTCCTTCACCAGAGGGGCCAGTCATCTTTGTGGCGGTAAGCAAGACGGATCTGCCAGATTGGGAGGTGTCGCTAGATGAGGGGAGAGAGCTGAGTTCAAGCATCGGTGCTGAGTTTCTCATCACATCAGCCAAGACGGGTGCCGGTTGTGGTGATGATGACGTTGCAGCGTTGGTGGATCACATATACACGAACAAGGCCAGAGCAGAGGAAGAAAGGAACGCGAGGGCAGCAAACCAGCCCCGTGATGAAATGGCCAGGAGTGTTGCTGAGAAATCCAAGGTTCACTTGATGGTTGAGCGAGTCGTTGAGCGCTTCAAGAGGTTGAGGGATAGGCAAGATCCCAACCAAGAGAATTCCACCTCATATACCACTCCTCCAGTCAGGTCAAGACCAAGACATGAGACCCAAGGTTGAGCAGAAACTAAGAGGGGAAATACATTCCCCAGAATCAGATACCATAGATATATCTCACCATACAACAAGCTAAGCAATCATTACAAAGATATCGTGAGTGGCGTTTTAACTAGAAGCCTGTTAAGTCATATGAGCCCGAGACGAACTATCTACAACCAACAAACGATTCATCCAAACCAAGAACCGAACCAAAAAACTCCCCAAAGCTAATATAAAGACCTAGCCATAATTGCAAATACAAAAAAGTCGGTCTGCAAAACCACAGGCAACTCAAGCTTTCCGCTACAGTTAATTTCTACATAGATCCGTCTTCTCTGGTCCTTATAGCTATGTCTAGGTATGATATATGGCGACTCCATTTACCACGGCGTCTTCAAATACACCTTCCACCTCGTGAATGCAAACCACTTTGTCGATCCATCAAACAGTTGGATCGATCCCCCCTTGACTTCGCTCCAGCGCTAATGCCTGCAAGACAACCTTGAGATGCGTTTATAGAGACAGACAAATAAAAAAAGCAAACCCCTTCTTCCTCTTTCTTTCTTTCTTCTTTCTCGGCCGAGATCCAGGTATCACAAGGTCAACCAGCCCGTGTCCTGCTCTCATCTGCCAATCATGACCAACAGCCTTTCCGTACCGAAATGTATGTAGGAGAGTGTAACCATCCGGGACCACCACCTGATCTCAATCAATCTCGTACGAATCCCTTTGCGCCATGATGTGAGTGCGTGCGTGAAAAGGACCAACTCCGGGCGGCCTCTGAGTTGCTAACGGGCATCATCGAGAGCCCTCGGTTTCGTCCCTCATTACTGATATGTATGTGTGGTGATGTGCGTGTGTGCGTCCCGGCAAAAACAAATAGGTAGACAATGACAATTATAGCATCCAACAGCGAACATTGGTGCGACCAACTTCCACACAAGAGATTCCCAAACTGAGACGAAACGCCGTAAACTCCGGGTGCTTATCGCATGCTTTGTTCACCGCTCTTCGCCACCTCGAGCCTTTCCGCGCCTCCTGAAGAAGTCCATGACTCGCTTCGCGGCTCCGCTGCTCCCTTCGTGTCCTCGGTAATCGGCCCCCTCGTAGGCGTCGGCGAATCGCTTGTGGTTCTTGTGAAGTACCCCGCCACGCTCTCCACGGCTGCTACCCGCGCGTCCATCGAAGGTTTCGGATTCCGAAAAGTCGGCCTGGTAAGGTCGAGATCGTGGTTCCGTCGGTGGGCGGCGCATATCCACTGACGACTCAGACCCCGTGTTTAGATGAGCACCGGCCTGCATGTAGGGTGGGATGGCGCTGGGCCTTCTGGCATCCTGTGTTGTAGATCCGTAGCGGTGATGGTAGACGGGGCTCGAGTGAGCAGTGTCTTGGGCGGGGACCTGCTCGTAAGGGGCGTCAAAGTAAGGCTCGCTGTGTCGAGGCTCGTCATGGGCGCTGTATCCACGGATCTGCTCGTTTCGGGGGTTCTGGATAGGCAGGTCCTGTTGCGACTCAGCCTCCGAGGCTGTTACGCTTCCATGGTCCTTACCACCACCAAGACCCAGTTTAGAAGACAGAGCTGGTGGCACCAGAGAGAATCGCCGACGCTCCGGCTTCTCACCTGAACCTTGGGAGCCGTGGATGCTGCCACTGCGCTTCTTGCCAAGTCCAAGAGAAAAGGATCGTCGAGATGCTCTTGAATCAACCGAGGGTCTGGGGCCAGCTTCCTCACCAGGCATATTGGTGTTGGACAAGCTGACGGGAGGGTACTTTCTTGACTTGTCGGCGGGCTGTTCCGATCGCTTCTTACCACGACCTCCAAAGATAGATCCGCTGCGGCCCATAATCTTGTTGCCAAGATCGCCAAGAGTGTTGGACCGCTTGTGGCCCCTTCCTTCACGCTTCGTCTCATTCTGGAAGGCCGACATCTTCATAACCTTGGGAGGAACGCTTCCAACTGTCTTGGCCACGTTCTCCTCGTCCTCTGGGTTCGAAGGCTGATGGATTCGGCCCTGAGCATTGGTGTCGGCAAGTGTTGGGGGCACCGGTTGTCCGTAGGTGGTGCGAGATTGCAGACCCATAGAAGCGGAGGACTTCATAGAGCCACCAGTCTGTGGCCTGGCTGTGGCACTAATTCCAGTCATGAACGCGTTGTCCGAGGTGGCGCGAGTGTCGCGGCTCGGTCTCGCGGGAGCGGCAGCAGCGTTCTTGTGAGCGCTCTGAGGCCGCCTGGACTGTGTTGCCCGGGCCGCAATCTCCTTTGCCACTGGAGGCTCTCGAGGTAGTGGCTTCTCAGTAGAGACCTCGGGGGCGGGCGCCTGTGTAAGAGATCGAGAGCTGGGTTTGGCGGGCGCGGCATCGGCGCCACGCTGTGTCTGCGTGGTGGGAGCCACGTACTCGACCTGAACAGTCCGTCGCTTGGCATCCTTGGGCGTGCGGTGCCCAGACTCGGACTCGGGGTCGATGTTTCCGTGGGTCTTGGCCAGTCCTCCAACAACGGGAGGATGAGACTGCTTGTGCTTGGCGGCCTCGCGGACCGACGAGCTTCTGGCGATAGTCGGAGCCTCTGCATAATCGTCCGGTGCACCGGAGCCAGAATTCGGAACATCGGAAGGTAATGTCGTCGAGCTGGTGATGAACTCCACTAGGTTCGCATATTCGCTGAGCCAGCTGTGTCGAGCCACTTCGAAGAGGTCCGCCCTCTTACGGGGGTTGGGAACGAGGATACGGCGAAGGAGATCTCGAGCGTGTGGGGTGACATACTCGGGGAACGTCAGAGGAGTAGTCACGATATACTTGTAGAGAAGGTTAATGTTGTCGCCTTCAGGGTTGGCGGGATCGTCATCGAAGGGGAGGTAGCCAGCGAGCATCGCGTACTAATGTCAAGTTAGCCCCAACCATCATGAGCAACTATTCGTATTCGACGTACCAGAATGACACCACAACTCCAGACATCCACCTTGCGTCCGGTGTAGAGGGAGTCGCTGACAACAAGCTCGGGAGCTGCGTAGCAAGGGCTACCGCAACTTGTCTGCATGAGATCACCCTTCCTGGTTCCGTTGCGCTTGACGCGGTCCAGGCCCATTCGTTTCACGAATTCCCTGTCGGTGAGATTGAGCTCCTCCTCCTCGGTGAGATCCTCATTCGCATCGAAAGTATTGGCAAAGCCAAAGTCGGTAATAATGATGTTGCGGTTGCGATCCAGGAGCAGGTTCTCCAGTTTCAGATCTCGGTGAACAATTCCCTTCTTGTGAAGGTAGCCGACACCCGAGACAAGTTGGGCAAACAAACGGCGGGCCGCATTGTCTTTCAGGTATCGGTGGTTAAGGATGTAGTCGAACAGCTCGCCTCCAGATGCATACTCGAGAATGATACCAATGTGTCTCTCTGTCTCGACCTTGTCGATCAGGCGCACGATATTAGGGTGCTGGACACCACGCAGAATGGCAACTTCTCGGTAGATCTTGGCGAATCGAGACGGGTTACTGCCAACACTGTCCCTTTTAATAAGCTTAATAGCAACCTGTGGCGAATCGTCAGCCAATTAAAAAATAAAATAAAAAGCAAAGCGTGACAATGCGAACTCACCTGAACGCTGCTGTCTTGCTTCCAGCCTAGCTTGACCTTGCCAAACTCTCCCTCGCCGATGGTGTTTCCCAGGATAAAGTCGCCAAATTTCGTAGTGCCCTTGTTGCTTCGGCTGTGATCGTGACGACTCCGTTGCCCTCGTCGTTCCTCGTTGTGGTCGCCAGTCGCGACTACAGGAGGCGGCGCAGCATCGTCGTCGTCCTGGTTTGTGGCATGATTCCGATCCCTGCCATTTGGATCTTGGGCAGCTGCAATGGCTTTGGTTAGGTTGTCAGTGGCTTCGTGGACAGGTCTCGAGGGCGTACTGTGGGCGGATCGGATGGGAATCGCGGTCGTGGCGTTCTTGCCATCTCTGCTGGCGGCTCGGGCAGCGGCGTCAGCCTTGCTGCTTCGGTGTCCATTTTCTGCGGCAGCGCCGTGATCACCATGGGAACCGGATCGAAATGCATCGTTTTGTCCTCGTCGAGGGGAGTTGGTCATCTTCTCATTGGAGTATTGTGTCCTTCGCGAACCGCCGCTCTGGTTGTTGGACGAAGTCCTTGGAGGAGCAACGGGAGGCATGTTGCCGTGCCGATCAGAGGCGGACGGCTCCTGTTCGTTGGGCGCTGAGGGAGCGGTGACGGGAGAACCAAAACCGGGACCTAGATGATAAGCAGGTGAAGGTGCACTGTCGCTCGTTTTGCGTGAAGGAGGTCGTCGCGAAGATGGAGAAGCGGTCGCGGTCTGCTGGGCATTGTACGCCTGGCCAGAAGGGGATGAGTGCGAGGACCTGTACTGGCGGCTGGACGGTGTGGCCAAGGGAGACGAGGCCAGAGCGGTGTGTTGATGGGGGGCCGTTTGCAGGGCAGCCGACGACATCTTCCACGCCCAAACGCGTCAAAATGTCGAGTTGGAGAAAACCGTTGATGGTGTTGTGAGGACGGTGTCAACGGCGTAAGCGAGTAGAGAGTTTTTGGTAGTGGCGCTCGAAAAAATCCAGGCGGGCGACGCGAATATGCAGGTCGAGATACCTGGCAGTTTCAGACCACGAGTTTTCGGGGGGGAGCGCAGTGCCGGGGGTGGATTGACGCGGTTGGCGAATCGAGAAGCTCCAGGGAGCAGCAGCTGTAAGCGACCAGCACGGGGGGGGACGACGTTTCAAAATTGGATTAATGAGCCCGACAGTCTCGACTATCTCATGGTGCGCGCGGGCAGAATCTCGGTCGACGACGTGCGATTTATCGATTCGTTCGGCTTGGGCTTGGACTTGGACTTGGGCTGACTTGGTGCAGTCCCCGTCTGGCGTGCGTATCCGGCGGGACGAACCCAATAACAGAGGTGCAGCTTTCGGCGCAAGGGCAGATTGGGATTGGGGGGCGGCCGATGCTGGATGCGTTGGCAGTTGGGCCGGTATTGTGTTTTTTGTTGTTGTTGCGGTTGCTTTTGGTACCAGGCTTGTATGGGGTTGCTGCAGCTGCTAATTAACTCCCTTTTTTTTTTATGGAGGCGACAGGCGACGGAGGGGAGTGGACAGGTGAAGGAGGCTGGGAGAGACCAAGATCAACACCCAATACACAACACTCAACGCGAACGCGCAACAACCGAAACGCCAAGTGAGGAAAAGGTGAGGATGGGAGAGAGGAGGGATCGCCAGGAACGGGCGAGGCTGAGGAAGTAGGTAGGTTAAGAGGAGATGATGGGCACGAGTCAATAAAAAACGGGCGACGCGAGAAACCTAGGCTCTGGACGAGCCAGCTGCGGATGGGGTGAGGATCCGAGTTTGAGTTGGGGCCGCGCGCGCTCAAAGGGTGGAGGGTGGTGGAGGAGGAGGAGAGTGAAGGTGTCGAAGGGGAATGGAACCAGCCGATTGAAGGAGACGGGAAGCTGAACCTACGACCTGGACCTAAGGTACGTACTGTCTACAAATGGATCTCAGGGACATGGTATTGGAAGCGCAGGGCAGCAGAAACAGCCCTGGGATCAGTGGACAACAGAACCTAGACATGGAAGCAAGCACAGGCGCAAAGCAAAGCAGCACGCAGCACATCCCCATCCCCATCCCAATCCTTGAGACCAGACTCAAAGACTCGGGCGCCAGCGCGAAATTGACGAGATGAGACCCGGCTTGGGCTGCAGTTGTGGAGCCCCATCCGCCGGCGTCCTGGCTCCATCCATCGCTACAGTACATACAGCGGGCGGGTACCTCGAATGGATATCCACTCAGCAACGGCCCTTGACTCGGAGGCGCGCCTCCAAGTGACCTTCTCTTCTCTTTCTTTTTCGGGGTCCTCTGCTAGCGGGTGACAATCTTTCCATCGGTCAACCTGCCCTTCATGGATCACGATGCAAGGAGTGGGAGGGCGATGATGGATGAGGAAGGGGTCCCGTTCTGGTTGCCGCTCTCTCTCTGGCTCAGGTACCGCTACCCCTGAATCTAGCGCCCTGCTCCGGCGGGTACCTGGAAGCTGTCGTTCCTGCAGGTACAGTGTACCGGGGGCGCCCGAAATGGCCTGTAAGGTCATCCATCCCTCTCGCGATGGATGGATGGATGGATCCATCAGACAGACACAGCCAAGATGCTGTTTGTGCAAGACTCTCAACGGGTTTGTGTACCTAGACAATGCAGATCGGAGGGTCCGAGTCGAGGTCCGAGACACACACTCTCTCAGAAAACCCATGGATGATTCAGTTCATTCAGCACGTCCCCGGGCAGACACATTGCACTCGACGCATTGTCAATGGATGCATTAGATGTTGTTGTGAATGACGACGATGACAATAGCCGTCATGATGGGCCAAGGTGATCGGGCCTCTACTGGAAATTACCCCATGCAATGCCATTCATTCATCGCCCGGCGCGCCAAACTCAATGCCCCCGTGCCAAATACATACCTCGTCAGTTCAAAGATTGGATATCATGCTCCCAACCTCCGTCACCGAGCGAGTCGCCCTAGGCCAATAATCAATGCCTGCCTGCGTCGGTCGGCCAGTGCTCGCACCATCTCGTCGGTCCTCCCTGGACTTGGATTCGGGTGGTTCTCCGCAATTTCGAGATATGTATTGGAGGCGAAGCTAGTTGATATGTCTGGAGCTAGTCTTCCGTCATTCATCCTCCATTGTTGGTCCCATGTCTCTGGAATTGGTCTTGGGCCTATTAATACGTCGGGAGACGCCTTGAACTCAATGGCCACTCGATATTGTGTCACGAATGCCTCCTAGGCTATCAAGGGCTTGGATATTACGCCGCCTCTCTGAGGGAGAAGACAGCCGCGCTAACACGGCTAGAAGCACCAGCCTGGTATCCAATGTCAAAACAACAGTCGTCGGGCAGGCATTGACCAGTAATCTTAGAAGTGGGCTTCTCGAAGGGGTGGCTCGGCGGGTGCTCACACGGTGGTGGTCTCAGCTCTCTCTTGACCTTGCGCTCTGGCCTCCGCTCCGTCCATCAACACAACACAAAACAACACGGTAAAGCTTGCAGCACACGGCGCGGGATAAAAGATCCATCCAAATGCTCGGTCACACCGTAAAGGGTAGAGATGCCCTGTGCTCAAGGGAAAGGAGGGAGGACATTGAAGCCCTCGAGGTTGCTGAGCGCGTCTGACCTGACGTGTAACGTCGCGCCGTTTCTCTGATATAGCCCAGCCCGCGCCTATTATTACCCTCAATTATCGCCCTCTACACCATCTTTGATGATCTCCAATTCCATTATACGGGACCAAGAAACAGCGAGCGCGTCTCCCGTCCCGTCTCGCCTAAGAGGCCCGGCCGTCCTCTTGGTATCCGACCCTCGGGTTCACGAGGGGTTTCTCGGGCAATCTCTCTCCGTTTCCGCGGCCGGGCGAACCCTCGAGCTTCAAGATGAGAGGCGAGAGAGAGAAAGCATGCAGCCGGCCGTGGTGGTTCCCACTTCTTTCGAGAAGCTCGGGTAGAAGAAGCAATGAAGCAAACGAACGGGGCCTTGGAGCGTGCGCGTGCACAAGCGCCGGTAACTGGCATGATTCTCTCCTGTGGCCAGATTCGCTCGTCGTTGATGGTCCATCGAACCATTCCAAAGAAAGGAAAGAAAAGAGATCAGTTTCTTCACCAAGAAGCCCCGTGACCCAAGACAAAGTGATGTGATGCTTGTCCCTCCTGTCAGATCGACACCATCATCGTTTGGCTTCCTCTACATATTCCAGGTTGCATTGGAACCTTGTTTCCTCTGGCCGAGATGTGAGTTGAGAGCCAGGGTTCAGGGTTAAGCACGACAACCTCATCCCTACATGGAGGGGACAGCCTCGATGCCGCTTTGCTCGTTGGAGAAGCTGGCAGCTACAGTGAGCCATTGACGGATCCTGCATTCGTGCATGTGTAATTACCACGATTGCTTTTCCTGGAAAGAGACGTGGCAGACCAGACCAACCCTCATGTGCCATGTCACTCAAGAAGTTCAGTGATCTTCATCGCTAAACCGACCTCCATCTCGCTGCAGCATGCCCAACCTCTGGTGAGCGAGTTACTCTGCTGCCTCAAATGGTTAAATGCCCGGCCTCCCTTGCTTAGGTCCAGGATCAGCAGTATGCGCCTCTTACATGAAGGTCTTTCATCGACAGGGTTCGGAGTCGCTTGTTTATTACCCCAGACCAGCAGCCTTGAAGTTTGCGTATACGGCAACTATCCGTATACAGACAGCTATTGTAGTCGTCACGACTTTCAACTCCAAGAAACTCATTTACTCTCAATACAAATGTCTCTTCCTTATGCCTGCCCTGGCTTCTAGCCATCCATCCCGAGACAGGGCTGTCCCTCTTTTTCCAGAGACTTCTGAAACACCCTAATTTCCATCTCCGATTCTCCCACACTTATAGCGGCAGCCCCACGGACACCTTGTGCAACATCAAGATGGAATATGACGCTGTGTTGATGACCTAGAAGTGGTGTGCAGACAACATCCAAGGCACAACGTACGCAATCGTGTCCTCATGCAAGACTTTCCAAGATCCTGCGCGTGTCGTGGCCGCTCTACGCGTCGTGGTCGTTGCACCAAGACGATGCGCGCAGCCAGCCAGCCAGCATTAAACGCCGGAGATGAGCTGCATTTCAACGAAACAGGGATCGTCCGCGGGCCTTTGAGCCTGGCAGGGTTGACCCGTAAACTTGCCCAGTCGTTTCAGACGTCATCTCCCGGCGTCGCCGTCTCTAAGAAACAAGCACAACCATAACCACCGCCGAGCGAGCGACCGGCCTGTCAAGGCCATCTCAAGCCTCACCGGCGCGCGTCCCCTCTACCGGACGGACGCCAAGGGGCTCCATTCTCACGTCCACCGGCCGCGAAGCCGGCCATCACAGACTCATCACCAAACTGAGCCGCCCCCGTTGAAACGTGGCCGTGGGTTGAGCTGACACGATGGATATCTCACTTAAGAACCCGACTTCGCCCGTCTCACCAGAAGCCATCGTTGTTTTTTGTTGTTTTTTTTACTTTTCACTCAGGATTGTGACTTCTCAGCTGCGCCTCTCACTTACATACATGCTCGCTCAGGTTGGATTTGTTCATGTCATAGCCCTCATAATCCAGCTGCATTGAAACGCGACACGTCTATCCCGGCCGGATGATGGACCTGAAGTCATACCGACAACCAATGAGACCTCTCCATGATCGATTCACTCTTGCTTGCATCTTGGATCTCACTCGCGTTACGGATGTTCCGCGATTGCGTTGCATGGCATCAACCGTTCCTCTCCAGGGCTCAACTGACCCCTGATCGTAGCCCTTCTCTAGCATCCCCACCCACGATTGATGTGTCACTTGATAACACGCCCGCAATGAGAGCTGACTCCCGTCTCCTGCGTCCAGAGCTCATTATCGAGCTCACCCTCATCTGCCGAATCTCCGCGGTGGATGGTCCGCGCCTGATCTCCGTCCTCTGCCGGACGAGCGCACATCCACGACAGGGGCACCTGCACAAGCCCCGGTGAACTCACTCAGTAGATGCAGCACATAACTTGTAATCGTGTTTTGCTTTTCTGGTCGAGATTGGCCTAATGCGAGCATGTATGTATGCTTCGCACCAAGTTCATGCGTTGTCGACTTCGGCACTTCCATTACATTAGAGCCGCTTCCGCTATCCAACTTATACGCCGAATCGGTAGATGAGGTTACTTGGTGTCGAACTCTCATTGATATGCCGCCCGTAGTTCCCTTTAGCGGCGAATTAAACCAATGCGCCACCTCTATGCTATACTCAAAGCTTGATATTGATGTTGTAGGCGTCCAATGCTAAAGCAACGCCAGTGATAGTTGACATGTACGCCACCAAAATGCCAATTGTTGCAGCCGGACTAGCATCCAGCGTCTTGACAGTCATGTTGACCAAGCCAGTCAGGAGGTTAGCCACCAAGAAAACAGCCAGACCGTTGCGGTTATAGGCTCGTATCACACGGCTAGTGGCCTTTTCATAAGCCTCCTTCTCGGTCTTGGCATCTTGCGCATTATAGAACGCAGGGAAGAAAGCAGTGTCGACAATGGCGAACCCAGCAAGTTGCAGAGTGTTGAACGCAACAACCCAAAGGACGTAGGGAAGGTTCGCTAGACGTCGTGAAACCGTTAGGCCAAATCCGTAATGGTAGTTTGTGGAAAGCAAGTAGAGTCCTGTCCAGACACCTCCCCAGACAACCATGGTCATTAGGAGTGTGTTCCTCTGAGCTCCTGGGCTGGCGGTGCTCCTTGGAGGGATGTTTCGGGGGATGACAAACATGCCCGTATCCTGGCCGGCAAGGAAGATGGCAAGATATCCAATGAAACTAAAGATTCCCTCTCGGTTCATGGAAATCAGGTCTGTCCTTGGCGCGGTGAGAACGTAGGCTTTCAGGTTGGTAGTCTCAAGCAAAACCTGATAACTGATACCGACCAGCAGCGACAAGGCTGCAAAAGAAGGGATCCATCTGAGGGCTGCTTGGAAGATGGCAACAAATGGAGGCAGGAAACCAAGCGTGAAGAAGAAGTTCCAGTGCACACCATACTCTGTGACATGTTCGGCGTAGTCCAGGCCCTTGACGCTGAGCAGTCGGATCACACCCAGAACCAATAGCGGGATAGAATGGCGCATCGAGTGAATGATCCGATGAATCAGGGGCGTCGCCCGTCCTGTAGTGCGGCCTACAGCTTTCTCCCGCAGCACGGGACGAGCTGCGACGAGACCTCCTGAGAAGACAAAGGATCCAACACCCAGATCCATCAGGGATGTGCCCCACGTCTCAACTTTGGCAAACCGCCTGGGGAACAAACGGAAGTCGACAGCCAGGATTGCGACGCAGGTGACAATCATCATGCAGCCCCGGAAGTTTGTCAGGAACGGCTTGGTCGAGAGGACGTCGAGCTGTCCCGAGCTACCCTTGGACCGCGCATTAGGCGGGACCTTAAGCTTCTTCTTTCGGTTGATCGAGTTCGGCGGGAGCGTAAAGATGAGGATGGCGGGCACGATCAGAAGGAGGTTTAGCAGGACCGGTGTGCCCGCGTATAGCGTCGTGGAGAGGAGGATGGCGCCGACATTGAGGAGGAAATCGACGGCAAATGCGAGGACGGTATACTGCTCAAAGAAGGACTGGCGGGCTTGGAGGACGGACCAGAGGATTATGGCGACCTGAAACAACAACTTAGTTCCTTTTCCGCACGGCGGGAAATGACTGGGGAGGGACAAACAGCGGCAACGGATGTGACATAGTTGATCTCTGCGACGGAGCCGCCTGAGAGGTTGGACACAAAGTCCTCCTTTCGCTGCTTGTAGCTGGCGGAATCAGACATGACCAGCTGCAGTGACTTGTCAGGTCTCAATACATGCTAATGTTTCAAGCTACGTCAAGCAGAGAGGAACAGTGTGAGTGGGAAGAATGCGTTGACGACACCTGTCAAAGTCGTCAAAGTGGAAGCTCAGCCTCGCTGGTGATACCATGTCACCGGGACCAGGCTACAACTCCTATACCCGACCAATAGGACGCGACCACCCACGCGGCTAACCTATCACGTGGACCCAGCGCCAACCACAGAATGTCAGTTATCGAAAACCTCAGTTCAGCTCCCCAAAACACAGGCTTCGACTCAATCAAGTGATCCGGCCCAATAGTTTGGGTGCCCAAGATCCGGTTTCTCGACGCCTCCTTCAGGCCTCCGTGTCTCTGAGGCCAACCAGGAGCAGGCTCGTCGCAGCGGACGCAGGCGTCTCGGCACCTAGAGCAAGCCGCATTTCTTTGTTCTCTTCACAGTGGCAAACACGCGCTTCCTACTCGTGAAAGCAATCCCGCCCAGCGCCCAGAGGGGCTTACTCCCTCCTTTGTGACGAGCCGCCTACCGAGCTTGGAGGTTGTTGGGAGGTGTGCATCCGTCAGGGTTTTTTTCTTCTTTTTCCCTTTGAGAGCCAACGCCATCAAATTCCAGTGAAATAAAATGGCTGCAGTCCGCGAAGAAAGGAGTCTGCCTCCTGATATCTCCATCCATCCTCCCCATTCTTCCTCTACTCTAGCATAAAGATCAAGCAACTAGCCTTTTACATCTCGTCTATCCATTATCTTCAGAGCTTTCGGTCCAGACAAGCAAGCATATCGTGTGTGACCTAAACCAACCTTGACGACATAGTCATGACGACTACAGCAACAGAGGCCAGGGCTCGTCCTGCCATTGAGCCTATACGAACCACGGGTCCTGAACTGAACATCCGGTCATTCCGAGCACGCATGGCCCTCAAGAGTCCAGCCTGGTCCGCCTCACCTCTCTCGCCTCGCAGTCTCCCTCTGCCTGGGTGCCAGGAGCTGAGGGATGAGCAGATGCGGCAGCATGACAAGATGGCCGTTGACCGACTTGAACCGCGAAGTCGTGACTCCTCCAAGCTGGAGCCGAGCCTTCGCAACGTCTCTCTGAGACCCATCGCAGAGCTCACCCTGCCAAGTCCCAATACTCTGCCAGCTCGTCGTTCTCCTCTGTCTGCACCCCTATTCGCGCCGCCAGTCTATCGCAGACCAACCATCGTGGAAGAGACGAGACACATGTTGCTTCAAGGGCAGGATGGTGAACAAGACGGCCATCTCTCGCAGGCATATGATCGCAGACAATCCGCGCCATCAGGTGTTCTCCACGCAAGAGCTATGCAGATCGCCCGGCAACGAGAGCATCTCCGTCGACGAGGTTTTGTCGGTTCGTATAGACCGCGCGAGGCCGAGTTGTTGGTGATGCCGATTGAACTACGCCGCCTCTCCACCATTACCAGTGCAGAGCCCCCCTCTCCCTGTCCGGTAGATGGACAACTGACCACGCGTGTGGTTGTTCATTCTCGTGGAAGAAAGCCACTGGTTTTGACGAGGACGTTTGATTTGGACGAGTTGCGAGCTACGCTTCCGCGAGTGAGCCCAGTTGATCGAGCTGACCAGGGCCGAAGAGCTTCAGTCGCGACTCTCCAACCACCCTCTACCTCAAACCGACCATCCTCACCAGGTCTCATCACCGAAAGACGCCACTCCCATGGCGCTCTTCCTGCCCTTAGCCCCCAGCGCTCACCAGCCACAGATAGAAGAAGTTCTCGGCAAGGATTATCGTCGGTTGCCATTCGTGAGTTACCCTACACCACTAACCGGAGCAACTTGGAGTATCAACCAAGAACACCAAGTGATCAATATCTAACACATGTTACTACCATAGACCTCGAATACGCCCGAACATATCTCCCTGTACTTGCCGCCATCATTCTCTCCGAAATTGTTCGACCGGGGGACACCATTGAGCTCCCGTTACCACATCCTCGAGCTTGGGAAGACACCGTCGCATACATCTACACAGGACGTGTTGCTCTTACAGAGCCGATTCGACAAAACATTCTTTACCTGGGGGGCAAGGTCTAATGACAGCAGCATTCATAGGACGTAGGGCATACTGTGGAGGTTTTTATGGGCTTACTGGCGGCAACATTAGAATGACGAAGGCCGAAAACAGGGGTTTCTTTCTTCTTTATGTCTTGTAATTCTGGAGACTGTTACAAAACTGGTGAGACGACCGGGGCATATTAATTTGCGATTATTACATACACATGATAGTCTTCTGGGTCAATCCACTGTATTGTAAACCTATCACTTCAACAACTACCCGTGAGCATACGGATGAGTATGGACATCCCACAACTATGCTCGCCTTTGTTGACTTATCGCTTCATTACTGCAAAGTAGCTATGCATCATCAAAATCTGTATTTGTTAATGCGGCGTGCCTCCGAGGGATACAGTCGACGGTCATGAATACCATGCCTCGGACACCAAAGCCTCAGCATATCCAGCGAATGAGATTCATGGAGAACCAATATTCTCAAACTATACGCATTCTACTAGATGCAGGATACCGGCACAAAGTGGTGGCCTGGATAAATAACAAACCAATCGACAACAGCTATCTGTGAGTTTCGTTTAGCGACGACTTTGAATATGTGCTCTTTCATCCTTGCCATGAGTCAACGCCATGAAATTCAAGCTCGGGATAATCCAGGCCGAGGCACGGGGAGATGAACAGTTGCCTTGGACATGCACCACATCCTTTTTGGACAAAGGGAATAAGTTGTTATCTACTGGGCTGTGGGAGAAGTCCTGGATGAGATCACCGATCGGAGAGTCATGTTGTTTGTATCCGGATTACTGAAATCTTCACATGTCTTCAATTGACACTACTCGGACAACTCTCAAGTTGGGCGCACGAGTTCCTTGGAAGAAGGCCTCAAGCACGAGGCCGGCGCTGCTCGAGCAAGTCCGTCCGCCAAAGTCCCCTCCCCCACAAGTCTTGTCGCATCTCCGCTACCGACACGAACACCCCCAGCACGACAACTTTGCGTGGCCGGTGGAGAGAGACGGCGTGCTGCATGCATGGCCTGCAGAATGCACGCTCGGACGAGCTGGTCTAGAGACACGCCCTAGACTATCGAGCTACCCACCCTTTAGCCCGGCCCGGCCGGTGAGGTACTTGCATAGTACAAGAGGTACAAATGTACATATTTGGGGCTACTATATTCTCGAGTTAGCGCAGCCTGCCAGGCTCAACTCTGGATGAGGGGAGACAACGAGCCATGATGCAAAGCCCGCCGACAAGAAGAGGAGACCGTCGTGCCATCTTGCAGCGGCTGTTTGTGACATTGAGCCGTGCCGCAATGCCAACGGATGCCACGTTCTCGAGTATCGTCAGAGGTTGATGGAAACAAGCTTAAGGTGGCAGTCTAAGCGAGAATACGTAGAGTTCTGTCAAGGATCAGTGGCATAATGGTCCGGCCCGGCGGCTACTGCGGCTTGAGCAAGGCCAAGCGCGAACCTCCGAACAATGGATGATGGACGATGACCGACCGATGGTAAGCCGCCGCCGCACCTCCGCCCGCCGTCTCAGCCCTCGGGCGCACCTCAATGAAAACGGTGTTTTTGTCCGTAAGGTATCCAGCAAAACTGCGGGCGTGCGTCATATCACCATCTTCGAACGAATACTCCGTACTAGTCCGAGAATGAGACGTGAGAGAGTGGAGGAGAGATAACAACTGGGGAGAGAGAAAAAATGAAGGCGTTCTGGAGGCGAAGAAATGAAGTGGAATTTGCTGCAGAATCTGGGTCTCGTCCCCCTAAGGAACCAAAGACGTTTCTTTGTTTCGAATAACCACAGCGAGTCTGGACGTTGAACCTGCTGCAGCTATCTCACAACTGTCGCATTATCGCATCAAGCCCTGAAGTGCAGGGACCCAGGCCCTGGTGCTGGTGTCATGGGTGTGCCTGGGAAGGGTGCTCTCTCCTTGTCGATGGCGACGCCTCCGGCCGATAGTGACCTGCAGCTAAGCGCATGGTGATAGAGGCTGCGCGATGAGCGAACGGCAAAGTCGATTCAAGGGTTTCGAAGAAGGGGCGAAAATCGTGTCGGCCCGGCCAAGCCGAAATCATTGCTGAACCAACCTGTCCATTGTTGGTTTTCCTACTTGGTGATGATGCAGGAGAGAAGATAACGTGAACCTATGAGTTGAGGTTGAAAAACTTGGCTTGCAAAATACCCGGTGCCTGCCGATTTGTGTCGATCACACCTGCCAGAGGCAAGATCCCAAGTTGCCTCATTCGGCAACCGGGACCTCCCCTCCTACACGCCGAGGCAACTACCTAGGTACTGTAGGTAGGTAACCAGGTACTGGCAGTAGTTAAGCTGGCCAACGGGGCGTAGTGCATACGTTAGCTGAGGTAGGTACTTGCGACCTGACTAGAGCCTTCCATGACCATTCGAGGCCTCTGCTGTGCGCACCTCCTTCATCTGCATCCATCTAGTTCTCTCATTACTCACAACTTTCACCGAGACAGCAAATCATCAACGATCGGGCGCTGCCTCCAGCAAAAGCAATTTGGTTGCTGCTGCTGCAAGCTGAGCACAGAAGAGAAGCCAAGGCCCGTTTTTAGTGGATGTCTCCGCAATCTCGTGGTACCTATATCCTATTGCGCATTGCAGCATGCATGAGTTCCATCCCAACAAGCTGGCCCAAACCTGTTGCAGCAAAGATGGAGGAGTTCGCCATGTTCGTCAACAAGACGAGGCATTTTCTTGCTCATGCATTGAGTATCCTATGTACGTCCAGTTCATTGCTACTAATCCTTTAGGGACAAACAGAGTGCGTCTATCTGCATTGCGAGACCGTTTCGACCTTCAAGGGACCCTCGCACCCTGACCCTGTCGACCATCCCGTCGTTGAGGCTTTGCCGTCCCTAGCCTCAAGCGTCCTGTGCCATCCCTGTTCTTGCCGATGGATGTCCGAGCTCAAGACCCATGGCGATATCTCTGTCAAGGAGGGGAAGGGCCGCTTTGCCAGGGTCTGAGCAGGGTAGAGCCGCTGTCTCCAACCAGGCCAGCTCAAGGTGAGAGAAGGAGAGAGCTCAATTGATTGAATGCCATCCAGCTCGATATGATGCATCACAACTGTCGGCTGTGATGGCTAGGATGGCAAGCCCCATCCGC
This sequence comes from Fusarium vanettenii 77-13-4, assembly GCF_000151355.1. NCBI lineage: Eukaryota > Fungi > Ascomycota > Sordariomycetes > Hypocreales > Nectriaceae > Fusarium > Fusarium vanettenii. The sequence continues at coordinate 3,455,607 of NW_003315881.1, forward strand.
GCATCTCGTTCGCCCAGTGACTCGTCCGCAATGTGGCTAGCCGTCGTCGTGGGGCCGGTTTGCGGGCGCCGTGAATCCCAGCTTCGGAGGGACTAGAGGAGGAGCTCTGGCAGTCCATCTCCCGCCGTCACCAAGATTGGCCATCCTGTTGAGCCTGGGATCTGCAAATGAGCTCTCGCGGAGGATTTGCATCCAGGGACCTGCGTCAGAGATGATGCAGGCCAGAAACGGACGAGGGGGCTTGATTGTGGGGGAGCTTGTAGCTCTTTTACCTAGGTCGGTGCAACGAGCAGCATTGGCTCGTTTGTTTGGATTGCGCACGGGGAGATCATGGCCGAGTTCAAGCCAGCATAGATGTCCTCCCGCTGTGGATATCGGAGACGGATCGAACGACAGTTGACGGACGACTTGCTCACTAAGCTGAGATCTCGAGTTCCTCCACACGGGGTGGCTTGCGAGCAGCTGAGTTTGACCCGATGCTATACGGAGGAGTACCTCAACCAGCTCTGGCAACACACGATGCTCACATAGTCTCGAGCAAGCCATGGCCAATATCTCCTGCACTGCATAGGAGGAAATACGTATCAAGGCATGCAACAGCATTGATCGTGTGCCTATGGCACCCATCATGTTGAGGCGGCCCAATGGCACCCACTGAGCGTGCGCTGTCAGATGTTGCGTGCAGACGAGCAGCACCAAGGCCCGCAAAAACAAAAACAAGAACCAACATCACGACAACCTCCCGCCACCATCCCCCACGACCTGCATCGTGCAGAAGCATCTGTGTTGTGGCCGCCGCCACCTCCACCACCACCACCGTCCACTGTCTGTCCGTGCATGTGCAGAGGAGGGGGGATCGCGAACGGCAAGGACAACAAAGCCTTCGTTGCGGCCGTGTCGTGTTTACGATGCTCACGATGTCGGCGATGCTGACAAGGACGGCACCAATTCAATTGCCCACACCCCCAGACTTGAGGGTCAGGCTAGCCGCCAGATGTACGTAGGTACCTTGCGTCGTCTGTCTCACAAGGTGATATCTGAGTGGATAGCAGAAAACCCCGCGCCAAAGAGACGAGGGTCGTCCGTCATATCGAGCCAAGCGAAGCTGCGGCCGATCCCACTCCAGAGATGCTTAGCTTGGCTTTGCGAACCCTGGTCTTGTCCACCGGCGTCTATCCTTGGAGTGCAATGCAGCGCACACCAGCCCTCAACGAACCTCATCAAACCCCTCCCCCCAATAGCAGCCTCATTACGTACCCGTTTTACTGCCGACCTCACGCCGCCTTCGCTGGAGCGAGCATTGAACGACACTAGCACACAGCCCGCTTTCTCTTCAACCAAAATCCTGCAGCAGCAATGGTAATCAGCCCTGTCTTGGTTTGACCGGCGAGGAGGGGAAAGCGGAGCCCGCGATGCAACGATTGCGGGGGGTTTCAAGGTCCATTGTTTATTGATGAGAGCTCCCCCTGTCTGCAACTCATCGAGGCCCGCCAGAATGCAACGGTAATCAGAGGGACCCGGAAATTGACAGAAAAGGTGCAAAGCCGTGTTGATCCACGGCCACGCACGAGTCGTGCATTTGACTTTGTGACTTGGAGTCGCGAATGCCAAACGGGGCAGGACCCTGGATATCTCGGGCCTCTTCTGCGCACGGCACTGTCCATACACAGTAACTTTTAGACTTTGTGGCAACCTGTATCGTCATCATCTAGCGCTTGTGAGATGTGAGACAGGCTGAGCACGAGCCAAAGATAGTGTGGCAGGTTCAAGATTCAACCAGGCCACCAAACACATGTTGCGCAGCAGGATAAATTCGAGGTTGGCTGGGCTGGGCTCCTTGTCGACATGACTAGCCAGGCCCTTTCCCTCTCTGGGCGGCCTCACTCCATCAACTCGGGCGTCGTCGTCGTCGTTGTGGGCCTTGGTGCCATCCACTAGACGGGTGGTAATCACAGATCGCATCTGAGAATCCCATCTTGGCTAGGGCTGTCATCACTAACCTCCAAGCCATCGTCAACGACACCACCATCTCACCTCGTGCTTGACTAACGGGCATTTTTCTCCCCCAAGGTGGGCTGACGACCAAGACATATCCGCGTCACTATGTCCGCGTAATGGCTGCTTCGATATGAAGCTATCAGAGAACACAAGTCACAGGCCAGACAAAGGTACCATAGTGTTGCCAAAATCAGGAGTTTCCAGTATACTCCCAAGGTTTTCATTATCAAAGTGTCTCACATGTCTTGGATGTGGCCTCTTTTGTTCCCATAGTCCGATTCCGAGTCTTTGCCCGTTGCCATGTTTCCCGCACCACACACACAAACACACACACACACACACACACACACACACACACAAACACACAAATAATTAGAAAAGAAAGACCTTCAATGATTCAACCCATGCCCAATTTGTTACAAGACGAGAGACGACTTGAGCCCGGGCTTGGTTAGCAAGTCAAGCGGCTAGCGGCCACCACTGCCATCTATGACTGCTTTTCACCCTCCAAAATTAGGTCCAGAAAAGCTCGCCGTCTAGGACCTGGAGCGTCGTTCATCCACCTTGGAAATATCCCATTCCAGGCGGGAGACAACTCGCTGGGTCCCTGTAGCGGCCATCGGCCGGAAAAAAGCCTCTTCATCGTCTCTCATGCAGAAAGCAGAAACTTTTTTTTTTGTTCAAACCCCTGAAGATAACCCTCGCCTGATCCCTCCCCTTGACTCCGGTCCGTCCCTTGTTTTTTTGGGGGTGGTAGTGGTGTGATGCGGTTGTTTGAAAAAATTCGGCGGAAAAAAAAACATCAAATTCCCTGTGACCTAATTGGTCTCGTACAAATGTCCCATGCAAATATGAAAAACGTTGCTCATGGCCTCATCAAAGTCGTTTCGTCGCCTGGTCACATTGCCCGACACTCTTGGCTGAACGAATTTCCGTTCGTTTGCAGCTTGGTGTCTTCGGGCGTTATTGTCAAAGGCGTATGCACCCGTATAGGCATATACGAGGTGCTCGAGTCGTAGGCGGCATAGCCGCTCTTCTCCCACGCGCCGTACTGCGCTCCCCGTCCTTGCGCTGGCCGTCCCTTCTGGCGAGCGTTGTAGCGGATGAGCGAACCCTTTCCAGGGGGTGTCTTGAGAACAATCGACGGCTGCGGGGCCGGGGCCAAACGCTGCTCATCGTTGGTGTCTCCGTCGGCTCGGCTGCCCCAGGACGTCTGTTGTCAACCTGGTTAGCGAGATAATTGCAATTCTGATAACTTCGTAACGTACCATATTAAGAGTGACCAAGGCGTACAGCTTGACCAGTCCGTGGAAATACCCAAACAGGATTGACACCGGGAGAAAGATGACATCGCTGGGGTTTCGGAGGAACAGGCCCATAAGCTTGACCACCTTGGTAAAAGCAAACATGTAAATAAACTGAGCCCAGAAAGCGTATCGGCGGTTCTGGATATCCCAGTCGGCCGTCGCCCACCAGCACGAGGCGAGAAGCAGGGGGTCGGTGAGAAAGGCCAGGGAGGTAAAAGTCGCGATGTGGAGAGCGTAAGTGCACCACCATTGCTGCCTGTTTCTTTTGTTAGGAGAATCATCCTGACACTAAATGTTTTCATTCACTCACTTCCAGACATATCGCTCAGTGACCAGGCTGGTCCAGTTGCTTCGCCAGTTGCTGCGTGCCCAACGCGAGCACTGGTACAAAAACTTGTGGCTGTTCTCGAGGGTCGTCTCAATCTCGCACTCCTTCTCGTACTGAATCCAGGTCTTCCACTGGTGGCTCACGAGCCAACGAGTCACAAAGTTGTCATCGTCAGCGTTCAGAATCCACTTCCTCCACTTCTCGTTCTTGAAGCCGTGAAGGAAGTCGTGGCTCGACAGAATCTCGGAACGATAGGCGCCAGTGCGTCCAGACATGCAAGATGTGCCGCCGTCAATGTTGTGGGTAGCCGAGATCTCAAAGTTGCGACGCTCAATGTAAGCTGCGCCCAGCCAGTTCCAGGCTCGGGTTGACCAAGAAGCATCGTGCTCTCGACGAACCCGCTGGCAAGTTCCGACACCACCAATTTGGGGGTCCTCAAACGGAGCAAGGATCCAGGGCATGAGGGTGGAAGGCCAGGTCACATCGTCGTCGGCCATGATGGTGATGGGGGTCTCCACTTTGGGCAGGGCCTCGCACACCTGAAGACGCTTGTTGGCGATGGGAGTATCGAAGACGCGAACCTTGGGGTAATTTAATGAGTCAGCCAGTCGCTGAAGGTCCTTTCGCTTGTCATGCGTGGTGACCATGATCAGTTCAGCTGGCTCGCAAGCCAGGATGCTCTGGAGAGAAGGGCGAAGTTCCTCAAAGGCGTTGTGGATGGTGGGAATAACCACGGTGACATCCTTGTTGGTGAAGGTAGGCTTGTTTGGGATGGGCTTAGACTTGTAGCTCCAATGGCTGACGCAGTGAACCAGAAGCCGGAAATAACGATGAATCCTAGCAAAAAAGTTAGACCTGGTTTTATTGAGCTGAGCCTTTCGCCGTGAGGTCGAATCTGTCTCTCTGGTACACGATATGGGGTGTTGCGAGAATCGGAGAGCGTGGACCCAGAGGCCGCGGCGTAAAAGGGTCCACTTACCAAAGTCCCCAGAACAAGAAGATCCAAAAGGTTGTCGAATACCAAAAGTCAAACGAGGGCATCGAGAATGACAGGATTCCAGTCAAGGGCAGGGGAGCTCGCCCAAAGTTTTCTGTCTCAGGCTCATACATGGTGAGCTGTGAGGGGTGCTGAAAGTTCCAAGGTGCGGTAGGCGAAGGGTGCTGTTTATCCCCTCCGGGGGATGGGGGAATATCCGTAAGACACGGTGGCTGTTGGTTGAAGTCCAAGACTATGAGCAAAGGCTCTCAAGAGCACTTTTGCTTATAGTAATGGTGATGCTGCTTTGCAGCCTCGTAGGGTGGTGAAGAGGCGGAGGATGTCCAATCGAACGAAGGTGGAGAGGGTGATTTGAGAGGATATAGTGAATTTCGGGTCTCGTGATGTGAATTGGACAGTGATTATCCGTCCAGATGGTCGTGGTAAGGTGGAAGTGAAGAAGAGACGCTGCGAAGGACCAAGGCAAAAGACTATGCACCACAGACACACACTCGCACCGCGGCAAGACTCGAGGAACCGGACGAGGGCCAAGACAGGATAATATACAAGGACGGAAAGGGGACTATTCAGACACGGCCATGGCAGGGTGAATTGGCCGATGGAAGAAGAACGAGGAGGAGGAAGAGAGGTAGTGGCGATGATAACGGCTGGGGTCGAGGCTGGGGGAACGGGTCTACGATATATACCTATGCCAAACCCCGTCTCCAAAACGGGCCATGCATGAACATGGAGAAGAGAGGGTCCTTGAGGCCTGCCGTGGGCCATCTCTCTGTGTACCTCGTTCTTGGTGGCACGCTGGTAGGGCGGCAACTACGTACCATAGTACAAACAAGCGCGCGAGCTCTGTCGAGATTGATCTTGGTCTGGACAACGGACAAGACGGCAGGGGTGCATTGGCTCCTGCGCTCATTGCATTAGGACCAGTGGGGAGCGAGGGGTTGGATGGAGGGTTTGGAGGGTTGGAGGACCCATGTATTGCGGCGGCGGCTCGACTTGGGACAGAGAGGGCACAACCTATGTAACTAGTTAGTAGCGCAATTGGGGTTGAGGTGAGGGAGGGGGTGTGCTGAGATTAGACACTGGCGCGCCGTCCAGAGAGGCGTCGCTACGAGCCAGTTGAGTCCGTTCGACGCCGACCCCGGCCGCCCGACTACCGGGACCGGTACGAATCGTTTCTGGTTTTTCCTGCTTGCTGTCTTGTGTCCTTGTTCCTACTGCAAGCCGTCGACGAATACTGGAGCGAGCAAGTGGGGAGTCGCCTGTAGGTACGGGACACGGGCACGCAGGTTCGTCGACGCGAGCGAACCTCAGCACCCTGCCTTTGCCTTGGGCTAACCAGGTACTGTCCTGTACCGGATAGGTACCTCGAGCAAGCCCGTTCGCTTCTCCAGGGCCGATGCATCGTGGCGCCGACTCTGGGCTGGCGCATGAGGATCACGTCTCGTGCCCGCTGACGGCCCATGGCCAGTGCTGCTCGGCCCGCGGCGCACATCATGGACCTGGTCGTTGTCGTTCTTTTGCCTCTGGGGTCCTGGCGGCAGGGTTTCTCGCAACCCTCAATGGCGTCGATGACTACGGGCGGGAGAGGAGACATGGGACCTGGCTCGTGTTAGCGTGTGGATCTCTCCTCCTCTCGCTGGCGCGAGTGAGCACAAGCCATGGCCAAGACAACCACTCAGCATGGACCTGGTGAGGCATCTTGTGGGGAGTGGATTTTGGTCGCTGGAGGCTTGTACGGAACCAGGGACCTTGGTGCTTGGGGTGGTCCTTGAGGGCTAAGGGACCTGCGACATGATGCGCAATCTCACCTGGGGACATGCCAGCCCATCCGCAGCTCATTCGTGGCAAGATGGACATGCTCGTCATGTCGGGATCTAACAAAGATGGCGTCTTGCGTCTGAGGCCCCAAGGTGAACCCTGTGGAATCCAGCAGATAAACAGCAGATGCGGGACTGGATGCGGCCCCATGTGGTTAATTTGAGATGTCGAGACAAGAGGAGACGCCAGTGGACCCATTGTCCAACCAGCAGTGGCGAAACGGGCGACGGTTGACCAAAAAGCAATTTGATATCGAATATCACGGCGTGTATTCACATCCATCCATGGATGCAGGAACTGTGCCCTGACACGCCAGGCACTGCTGTGCTATGTTGGGGCGAGGGCGGAGATAGCTTAGTACCTCGGAAGATGAGAAGTGAGAAGTCAGAGTATGGAGAAGCCCAGGGCCATGTAAGGTATCCAGGATGTAGCTTGAGGAGGGAGCGATATCACCCAAGGGGGCTGAGGCATGGAGTTCAACCTGAATGATCCATGGCGGGGAACCTCGATACATCCAGATGGAGGCAGGTACGACTTGTCTTGTTCGTTGGTAGAGGAAGGTACCTCCCGACGTACTTCCAGCCTGGGCAGCCCGTGCTCCAACCCTCCAACCTACCTCCATATCTGCTTGACGCCGACTTTATCGTGGTTGTTGTTGACCAGAGATTTGACGCTGACATGTGGATTCACCAAGGTATCCGTCAGAGAGCAAGGTACGTAGATGAAAATATCCTTCCTGGAGCAACTGAACTTGATGTGGTGGGGAAGGGCGGAGTACCTACGTAAGGAGCCGGCATAACTTGAACGCCTGGTCTCAACTTCGCGCCCGGTTAGAACTACTATACCGTTTGCATTTGCACGAACTGGATACCTGAAGCATCGTGTGCTGGGGAGGTAGGCGATCTCTTGCTACCCCGATCCAACATATACCACCCTGGAGTCGCATGGCCAACCTACTCGAGTAATGAACTGACTCGGAGGACAGATGGGATTGATTGCCGTGCCCTATCCGCGCAGGATGAGAGAATTGACAAGACGCATACACAGGTGAAGTGGCCAGGCGAAATGCATCATCACATCACATCGCATAGCCTGAGCTTCCGAGTTGTTGACCTTGGGATCCGCTCCGCCCATAGACGTCCGCCGCGTTGCCATACGGTGGCACCCGCAGGGACCAGCGGCCGATTATGCTGGAGCAGGCCCGGCCTGGAGAGAGCAGCCGACGAGCAACGGCGCAAACTGCAGATCGTCCACCGCGGGCAGCCTGGCAGGGTTGCAACAGCTGCGGGCCTGGTCCTGGTCCTGCCCTGGCTGGTCGATGAGATTGATGAAAGAGCTTGGAGGCTGCATCATCTCTGCCGACCCTGGCCTCTTTCTCCGGCCGCCTGTGGCCTGCATCTGCAGCATCGGAGCGTCTGGCGCACGGTGCAACGCACCAAGGGCCCATCCATGATCCGTGGGCTTTGATCCGTGGATAGAGATGGGTGATATGGCTTGGGATGGGATGGGATGAGATGGGGGGCGTGGGACATCCACGCCGTGCGGCTTGGCTTGGCTTGAGCGAGTGCAAATCCAGCCTGCTCTTGGTTGCTCGCGTCTGACCCTGGCGCATCTTGAATTCTGGATCTGAGATTGGACCCCCTCTCATCAACACAACAAGACAGATGCACACTCATGCGGTTGGTTGGCTGTGGACGCACGCTTGCCAAATTTGCCTGGCTGACGAGACGATACGGACGGAGAGATGTGCTCGATTGCAGCTCGACCTCGACGCCGAAATCACACCATACCTTAATTCGCGACGCCTGCTCGACCTCGAACCCACATCGGCCGTGGTTGTCGCTACTCAGTGGCGTTTCTTTCAGAGACAGGGCCGTTTGTGTAGTCTCATGTACGACACGACAAGACAGGACAGTCAAGGCGGTGCCACAATGCCTGGGGCAGGATGGTCATCATCCATCGGCCGGAGCCCGTCAAGGCCAAGGCCAAGGAAAGGAAAGGGAACCACCACCAAGAAGGCAGAGGCTGCCGCCATCGCCATCGTAATGCCATGCAAAAATGGCTCAGCAGCCAACCACGGATACTCGTACACCTGTGCGAAATCGATAGCGACGGAGCCCTAGCGGCATGTCAGTCATCACCTGCTCCAGTTGGTGCAATCACCCAACGCCAATTGCTTAGTGACAGCCGCAAACCCTCCATCCAGTCAGTCCAGTCCCTCGCTCGCGGCCGACAGAAACGGAGCCACTCGCTCCTCGTCCTACCTCGCCTGTCCCTGCGAGGACCGTCTCCACCGTCAGCGCGCTGCCAATTGTTGCTCCGTCGACGCAGTCACCAAAGCTCGCCAGATCCCGAGTCCTTGCCGCATCTGATCTAGACTTGCTGGGGCTGGCGCGTGCGCTACAACGTGGTGGACAATTGCGCACATTCGCCCTGTCAGGATTCCGTGATCACTATCAGCCAGCATCTGTTGGTCCGAAGCCAAGTGAGAGGTCCAACGCGGCGCGACGCAGCTCGACTCTTCGGGCAGTCGCTGCGCTCTGCAGGCTACTGTAGAGCATCGGCTATGCTGTCTTGGCTGAGCTTTCGAACTTGATTCATACAAAGTCACCACCACATGGAACCGAGCGGCTCTTTACACCCCTCACTCGTCCAGCATCGAGTTTCTTCAGAGACAATAGTGAGACAGAGATGTCACCAGGTCTGTTGCAGTCAGGAAACGGCCGCCGCTGATCTCCCAGTTCAATGTTTTGGTGTTGAAGAAGGATGACATGCGAGGTCACGAACGAACGACTATGGCAATTTAAGCCAATCTAGACGGTTGTGGGTCCGGACCTTTGTGTTTCATGGGCAATTCTTGGAGGGAGTCTGTCCATCATCAAGTCCGAAGGAATCCCCACCGCACCTCGATCCTTATGCCGCTCGTTTTCTCGCTCAACCTCCTCACTCGCATGTCGATTCGCCGCTATGGACCCATTGGATATTGATGGGCACACGCTCGAGGTATTTCCTCCGGTTAAAGATTAGCAACGTTGCCACAATGCAGTCGACTTTGGTGGCAGCCACCGATGGTGCCCATGTTCGGGATATCAAAGACCGCACTCGAGGCACGGCACAGCACAGCAGTGGAGTGGGGTTGGCGACGACTTGTAATTTCGTTTCTGGTGTGCAAAGGATCGAAGCAGATCTTGATGCCGTTATTTTGCTAGTGCACAAAACGGGCTTGAGGATTGCGGAGGAGCCAGGATAGCCCTAGCTTCGCTTCGAGGCCAAGGTGATGGACTCCGCAAGGCACACGGAGAAGGAAGCACGGAGCATCTGCTAAACCAACGTCGGTAGGGCTCGCACTCTTGAAACTGACTACGTCGAGAGTATCACGCCGAGAACCAGCAACCTGAACTCTTCCATGACGTCCAATATACCTGGGGTGATGGATTTGGGGCAGCAAGCCGTGTCACGAGGGCTACGCCTGTTTAAAACCTGGCGATTGACGAATCCTTGTTCATCAGCTTGAAACCAAACTTGATTCAACTCCCCTCAAGAGCCTCCTCGACAAATCATAGGCCGCACCCCAGGCGGAGGGATCTTGCAACATAAGATCTGCTCACCAACAAGAAATGATATCAGTGCCTATACAGCATGATGCAATCCTGTATCTACTGCCCAGAACAAGCATACTCGGACAAACCCTGCACCTATGGTTCACTGCCCGCACACGCTCGCACACACATACATGTACACGAGGATCCATATCAACATGAATGCAGGGAAAGAATTCGCCGAGTTCAAGCCAGTTATACGACACTCTCCTGAAGCTCTTTCGCTCAGCATCGGAGCAGGCTACGTCGTGAACCCGCTTTATGGCTCTGCCCAAGTCAGGCGTTGCCATTGCCTGGAATTCTATAAGTCACGAGGCCTTCTCCCGCATACCGCTCTGAAACAGTCCTTTTGTTGAGACAATCCACGCCCAGCTCATATGCCTCAAGGTTCCTGTAGGAGGCCCAGTTGAGGAAGAAGCCACAGTGCCAGCAGCTGGCTTGCGTCGGCTCCAAACTCTTGGGAATGCAAATGTGTCCATGCCGGGGCTTGTCTAATTCTACTTGCAGGGACAGGCGCATGTTTCCCCCTCTCTTCGTCGCCATTCCGGATAGGTGACCCTGATACCAAGCTCTCCGTTCAGAGAGTAACGTGGAGAGGCGGGGCACGACAGCTCTTCGGGGAAGCAAGGTGCTGCTCCCGGAGCAGCTGACGGAAAAAGTGCGCAGCCTCGAAGCGGCTATCGTGGACATCATCATTATCTGGCCGTCTCTATAGGCCCATGCTGAAGGTGCCTGGCGCTAAGGGCCTTTCCCTGCAGCTGGATATGGAGACACTTCCCACTTTCTAGGGACTCGGTACCTATGCATTGAAGCATCGGGGCGGAGCAATCGACGTGAGCTGTCAAACGCAACAGCACAACATATGTACATGAGCTCTTATGTCCATGGCTGAGTTAGGCCAACAAGCTTTGTTGACCCCTCACTAAGCAGTGGATATACCGGGCCAAGACGACTCCGGACCATATCGGGTTGTTTGTCCCTTGTTCAATAGTTTCGGCGTTGAGAGCCTAGGACTTGCTTGAAGCCCCCACTCGGAGGTAATTGACCTGTGACGATAGTTGAGGTCCCGCTCGGTAAAGCACCGCAGAGAATAGGACAAGGAGGGTGAATACGAGCCTGGGCGATCTGCGGAAAACCCGGGGCAATGTCTATCGGAGCCCTCTCGCATGCGGTCGAGTGAGGATCCAACAGACATGGGTAGTGGATACAAGGAGCCGACTTTGAGCATATTTCCTGCGGAGGGTCCTTGTGATAGAAGCCAGTATTTGAGCCTCTTAAGCTCACATGACTTGACCTGAACACTCCAAGCATGGGGCCCCTGGCTCTTGAGTGGAGGAGAGAACCCCAAGTTGCATACTGTCGTGTTTCTACAACTGCCCAGGTTCGGTAGATCTCCGATGATAAGGTTTATATTACAATGTAATCCTTTTAAACCCAATTTCAGCTGACATCAAGCAGCGGACATCGCCCTACCAGCCCCTGTGGCCGACCCAGACATTGGCTCTTGAAGTGAGCAAGGGAGCATTCTTGAGATGCCGACGAGAGAGCTAGATCAGCGTGAGGGCCTCGCTAGAGGCTTAAGACAAGAATCTCACCAGAATGCAATCCGGTGCCATCCCTGTATGCTACTCTCGAGATGTCTTTACAGGTTGGAAGTGGGAGGGACAACAACACCAAAAAGGAGGATACAAATGCGCCGTGTAACCAACAGAGCCGAGTTCAATTGACATGGTAACAATTAACCGGCATAGAACCATGGCGAACAGGTGCCGGGTTGGATAATGGGTCATCTATCACATCCGGAGCTGGTCCGTTTCTATGGGTTGGGAGTTGCTATCCCGGCCTTGGAGCTAGGTTGCATACATTAGTTTGTGGCCCATCTTTAAGCACGACAAGGTAGCCACCTAGACCTAGATGACAGATGAGTGGCGACTGAATCTCGACATGTCAGCTTTTCAAGACGCGGATTATACAGGCATCACCGGGAATCGGAGAATTCGATGTTGACGGGATGGCGGTGAGTGGTTTGGGGGAGGCTTGGGCTAAGGGAAGGGACGGGCCAGGCCGCGTCTAATCTGGGGATCTCCGGACCAGGTCGATCGAGTCGTGGGTACAGATTTCTTGTCAAGGAGAGACGAGAACCCTTGAGATAAAATGACTGGCCAGACTGTGGAGCACTCACACAAAGATTGAATCGAATCTCGGTGTGCTTGATGGATGTAGCACGGGCCGGGGGTTTGTAACGCTTCCTCCACACGACAAGCGGCTCACTGCCAACGAAATGGAACACCATACGAAGAGCCGATACCAAGTCCGTACTAAGTATCTCTTCTACAGACACCTGAGATGGCCACTTTGGAAATGTTGCGGTGCTTGGAGTCCCTGGGCAGAAGAGAGACACCGAAATTGAAGAGTACCGCTGGAACTACCGACACTCGAATGGTCATCTGAAGGTGAGTTTCGACACCCCATGAGTCTTGGCTTCCGGCTAAGAGATGGACCCTCTTGTGGGTGGAGACGAAGGGCCTGACCGGTTGAGATACTTCTTGTCTACTTACCTACCTATGTGGGTTTCCAAGGATCCATCTGAGACTTCAAGATGGAGATAAAGGTCCCCGCCCGGGATACCGCAATGGGATGAGGTGAATGGGGCAAGTAACATGGTTATGACGCTGGAGCTAACAGGCATAGACGTCTGGGCACATCAGCTTCAAGCGAGTCAATTGACCAATGATGATATGGCTAGGCAATTGGAAGTTGAGGCATATGGTCTCTTGGAGGGAACAATATTCAGAGCCGAAGTGGACTGGAGAGAGAATGACAGAATGGTGTGATGACGCGAGGCCAAGCAACTCGTCATGCTCGTCGTCATAACTCATCCTCACGTCGGCCGATTCCACTCACTTGAGTAGGTAAGAGAGGAGTTGCGTTGCGAGTCGGGGCGGAGGGGCTGAGGGTCTCAAGAGGGGCGAAGAGGGGCCAGCAGCGCTCGTAGGTGGCGTGGCGCAGGTTGAGGAGACGCCGGTGAAGTGGGAGCCCCTCTGAGGCTTGCGTGGGACAGAGAGTGTCAACCGTGTGAGAGGATAACTAGATAATACAGAGGAGATCAGAGATGATCAAGGTGGAGGAAGAGGAGAAGAGTCAACGCTGACAGCGTCAAGTCCACCACACTCAACGCTCGTGACGTTGTGGGTTCTGTCGGCGAGGGGAGAGTCACGAGGGGTTGCAGGGATTCTGGCAAGCTGAGCTTGGCTCAGTCTGGGGAAAGGAATGTCTCGAGGCATCTTCGAGACGCTCAGACGTGTTCCTGACACCGATGACGATGGATAGCGTGGCGCAGGTTTGAGCTGGTCGGTCCCTGAGGCAGTTTGAGTGGCACATGGCGGGAGCACACAGACATTGACAATAATGACAGGCACGCGATGACACGAGCGACGAGTTTGGAAGAGAAGCCTCGGCCTAGGATGCAGAAAGTTCGTGCTGAGCAGGGAAATGGACTGTGACGATGTTCAAGGCTGAGTGACCATGGGCAGTGGACGAGGTGGTGACAGATGACGGGATGGATGACTGATAACTGCTGAGCCTCGACAGTGATGAAGACCAGCCAGACCACGACAGCTGTTGGCTGAGAGTTCAAGCTGGGCCCAGAACGGATGATCGGCGACTAGTGCCAAGGGACAAGGGGCCGAGAGCAGGCCGAGGCAGGGTCGAGGCCAAGAGGAGGAACGCGAGTGAGGAGGCGAGAGATGGCAAGATAATGCCTCTCTTGTCGAGGGGAAACTTGGTGGGCATTTATTCCAGAGGGAAGAGAGGGTTCGTGAGAGGCTGCCCAGTGATTGGGGCGCGACCGAGGTGTATGGCCATGGCGGGAGGAGGCCCTTGTCTGGATGCGACCACAGCAGAGGCCAAACCCCGCAAACAGAGACGGTTGCTAGGTGATGGGATGGGGATGAAGCAGAGAGCCATCATGTTGTTGACGATGATGATATGATGGTATTATCAGAAACGACGGATCAGAGTCGATGAGACAATGACGGATCCATGTGGATGGGATGCAATATATCTGCGACAAGATCTACAGCGCACAACGGCGACTGACCGAGGACGGAGAGAGGGTTAAACTGTTTGCGGACGAAGGAACCAAACACCACCTTTTTATTCGAGACGGGCCGATGAAGCAGTGGCGGGCGCGGAGTGAGAGGTTTCCGACCCGACTAGTTTTCTTTTTGGTGTTGAGAAAGTGTCTCATGTGTTTTGTTGACGATTTGACAGCTTCTGGTGCGACCAACCTTGGGAGATCAATATCCATGAATGAGAGTGAATTTGACAAGGGCTTCGGGGATGAACCAATCGCTTGACCATGTAAAAAAAAAAGTCATTTCTTTTGTTGTCTTGGCCAACCATGGTCGTGGCCTCGCTTGGTGACAAGGGAATTATTACTCACCAATTCGACCGTCTTTTAGGTCCATCAAGTCGTCATTGTTTGACAAGGCTCGTTAATTGATCATCTGAGGGGATTCTCGTCTATTTCCCCTTTTCAGTTGGGATCCCCTTTTTCAAATGGACGGAGTAATAGACTGACATGATTGACTTTTTAAAGGAAATCCTTTACTGCTGTTCATATATACACAGCATCTTCCTGTCACGCGGGCAAAGAAATAAATGAGACGCGAGAGTATAAAGAGATTTACCTAACTCTTTATAAATATAAGTAATTAATTTATAAAAAATTATTATAAAATTATATAATAATTAGAAGATTTTTATATATTTTTATTATAATTTATTAATTATGTTTAGAGAAGGCTAAGTAAATCTGTCTGTTGTATTAGTGTCTCGTTTTTTACTTGACTCATGTGCCTGTGCTTTCTTTGTTACAGCGGTGCAAGCCCATTGCAGCACCGATACGGACTCTTGCATCTCGCCTTTCAGGGTTTATCCCCACAAATACATGCAATCTCACATATCGTTCCCCTTGCCCTTTTCATTATCTGAGACCCCGTCTCTAGTTTTCCTCACCTAGTTTCTCCAATCTCTCCTAGACGATCCGGCTCGTTCCCCCGTCCGTCTACTAGTGTGTCTAATATCTCTCCCACCGCCTTTGAGAGACATACATATCCATTATCAAACAACGCCCACCGCTAGAAAGACGTGACGGCCCGCGCGGGCGACCAGACCGACAAGACCCTATCATCCCTGCCTTGGCCTGGTCTTGACAAAGGCCTGGTAAAAAAAGAGCTCAATCTTGGCCCGTAAACTCTCTCCACCAAACCCCACGTGTCCATGGCCTGGGATGAGGCTGAATCTGGCCTAGAACAGAACTCGACATTGGCCCGTGGAGTAGTACTGCCGCTGCTGTAGGTTCTGGTTCTGGGTCTGGCTGCGTCGCCGCCACCGAAACCCAGTTCAAGTCCCGTCGGGTTGGCTTAGTGAGTGAGTTTAGTCGAGTCGAGCTGAGGTTGAGACCATAGTGACGGTGTTTTTCGTCTTGTGTGTCTCCTCCGGCCGCACCGCCATTTTGGAGACACTCGAGGTTCGTCCTGGGTAACCCAACCCATCCCCCATCCCATCACCGCTCCGCCGCAGTCGCCGTCGTAATCTGCCGCCTCCTCCGGGGAAAGGCTTCTCGGCACGGCCACAAAGATAGCGTCTCACCCACCTCCATCTCAGCTCTTCCTCTTCTTCCTCCTTGTTCTCGCCTCTCTTCTTTTTTGAAAGTCTTTCCCCCTCTCCCTTGTCAAACCTTGAGGCTTCTCCAACTTCTTTTTCGTGAAATACTCTGGACGCTGCCCGACGCCGTGGCCCCCGACTCCTCCTCCTTTTTATCCACTCTCGGCTCCTCTCGGACACCCCTGATAGCGCTGCGCTCGCTCCGGCAGCTCCTCTTTCTTCAGTTTGCGACATTTCCTCCGTCCCGGTCTTGGTCTTCCCTCTCTCGTATTTCATTCTCCGCCAGGGGCCTTGTTTACGCTGGTCGTTCAAACCGTGCCTCTGCGCGCTTTTGACCGTCTTCTTGCCATTGCCGCCTGTGCAACTACAAGACAAAAAGCCATCCATGATGCTCTGAGAAGGGACTGCGCGTGCGACGACTCCTCCACCAACCGCTAGGTGCGCTGCGCTGCGCCCGTATCCGTGCAACGACGGAAAGAGAAGAAGAATACGTCAAGACCACAACCACTCGGGAAAAAAACACACCTCGCATCCTCTTCTGGTCCTGCTTTGTCCTCTTGAGTCTCCTGCAATTCATCTCCTCTCTCAGGCTCTCCTGCTTTGGCAATGGCGCAGACCAGTCCCCCTTTGCCCGGTCACTTCCACACTGGCCATGGACATCAACACGCAAAAATAACAAAGGCTCGCAGCCGACAGGCAGTCAAGCCCATCCTCAAGAAGCTGCACTCTGGCCACTCCTACTCGCACTCGGAAAAGAACTCGCTCGACCTTAACCGCGGATGGGATGAGCAGGGTCAGTTTGGGTACTCGTCTTATACCACCAGCGGCGGTGACGAAGACTCTCACGGCTCTTATACGGCAGGAGCCTCGACACTGACAACACCTGTCACTCGGTCCGCCCGCGATGTTAGCTTCTCCCTCTCTGCCACTGACCTCAGCAGTGGCGGGGCTCGTTCAAACAAATATTCGCATGCTCGTTCAACGAGCGGCACTTCTCACGCTTCCATTGCTACTTCTACTAGCGGCGGTCGCAACGGATCCTTTGTGCACCCTTTCCAACAAACGCCGCGCACATCAACGCCGCCTCTCTCCTACGCCAACTCGCTCGCTTCTCTCGAGAATCCCAACGGCCCTCGCGATTACTCTCCCACCATTACAGAGGACGACGACGACATCGAGCCCCAGAATCTGCAATCTTCGGGCCGTTCATATCCTCTGCCGCATTCAGGTTCCCGCCCGCGAAGACCTTCTCTCGCCAGCCAGCGCACCAGCTCCCTCTCCGACATCAACCAGCCGCTGCGCGTCACTACCAACGGCCGTTCAACACCAGGCATCTCATCGCGAAAACCCCACAACATCGTCACCCGCAGTCGCTCCGACCTCCACCTCAACACCGGATCTACTAGTGCCCTCGATTCTGCATCGAGCGCAACCCCGCCTGCAGGGTCCTTCATCTCCCCACAGATGATCGCCGCCTCTACCTCTTCTTCTGCAATGTCACCTCTACGTAGCTCTCTCGATATGGGTGGTTTCCGTCTCCGCTCGCGAAGCGAGGTTGACACTGCCACGCGCCAAGAGCACGTCCGCGAAGCACGCCGCAAGTTTGAGGAGAAGGAAAAAGCCAAGGAGGAGAAGTACGCCCGCGAGCAGATCCGCAAGCAGGAACGTGCCGAGAGCAGAGAGGCCCACCGATTCAACAAGCACGGCCGCAAGGGCAGCTTTGGAGCCTCGCGCATCTCCTGCGACCGAGCCTCCAGCACCGATATTCGACCTAGCATGTCTCGCAAGAACACTGGAACTGGCTTGGGTCTAGGCCTCAGCACTGAGAATGAAAAGGTTGACTTTGCCAGCCGAGGCTACGATACTGTCACCACCGCTCAGACGCCCCGTGCTAGAACTGACGATGTGCACTTTGAGTCTTCTCGTCGCAACAACACCGCCAAGCGGAAAACTACAGGCGCCTGGACCGCCTTTGTTCTGTGGCTGAGAACGCGACTGCTTAAGCTGGGCCGACGATAGAAGAAGCTTACCAGCGAGATCAAGACCCGATTCTCCAACAAGGACGCCGATGTGAACCCCCATCAGCATCCCAACCCATTGTTCCGCAACATTTACTTTCCGACCACATATACCCCTCGCTCTTGAGTCTACTCACTGACCCCCACGGCGAACGCTGGAGCCTACGCGGCACAGCACCACTACCTCACCTCACTCCACGATACCTTGATCAACCTCACTTGGCGGGAGACGCAACACTCACCACCTCCCTGCTCACGTATACGGATTTACGGCCTCAAAGCATTGCAGCGATGTGAAACATTCAGGTCCCACGGCCGGACCGAAGTTACCTTTTTTCCCACATCTTGTTTTTTTTCACTTCTTTTTAGGCATGGAGTTGGGGATTTACCCGCGCGTTTTTGTTTTTTCTGCTTCTTCTTTTCACGATTCGCACAGACATGGCTGCATCGAATGGATCTGAGCACTGCGAGATGACGTTTGAGGACTTTCTGCTCTATGATTTCAGATGCATTTGATGTATTGTGCGGTCATCATCGGTTTACCGAGGCATTATTCTCAACATGGCATGGAACGGCACAGTATAGCATAGCCTCACCGGCTACGGATGCGGACAAGCTGTTAGGTGAAGGGCATGGCATGTCTTGGGACTCGGTTTAGGCACTCTCCGGATAGACCTGGATCAAATCAATTCAAGCAAATGCATGGGCATGAATTTTGCCTCTTTGAATTCATCCAATCCAATCCCCACTTCTTTCTTCTTGGGTAATTCCCTCTCGTGAGATAAGTGATCCGCTCCATCCGTGTAGTCTCCTGCACCCCGTCCGTCGTCGCAAAACCGCTCCATTCAAAAGAAGTGGCTCAGCATCGCCCCTCGCTCGTTCCTTTTCACATGACATTTCCACATGACGTCGAGGGTCCCGCTGTTTTGGTGACCCCGTCGGTTTCGGCGGGCGAGAGTGGGGCGCACGGCTCCGGCCGAGCCTCTGGGAGCTGAGGGCGGGGGGGAAGGGTCGAGACGACGGACTGTGGGGAAGGGGAAGTGATCATGAGATTTCTAGGACCCTGAGACGGCGTGAGATGAACCGTAGCGGCGCATGAAACCGAGTAGGGATAGAACCTGGACCTGGCTGAAAAGTGTGTGATTTGCTAGATTATTAGGTGCCCCTCGGATGTACAGTAGCAAACACATCCCATGCACCTGGTGACACTCAATGCAATGAGTAAGAACTCCAAAGTCACTTGATACCATCTTATGGCCATAGAAGCTGCTTCACCCATGGCTCTTCCGCAGATTCATGTTTGTACTGCAGTCTTTGATGAAGACGGTCTTTGGCCCCTTGCCAGAACTCGACAACAATGGGGTCTACAGCGTAAACCTTCCAGTCTGGTAGAGCAAAATCATCACCATCTTGAAACTCTTGCCGGACAGATTCCATAGCTTGCTGAACTTGCTGTGCACTTTCAAGCACATGGCTCTGCTGTGAACCCAACGCAGCGATTTTCGAAGGCAAAGGACGGTCTAAGAAATCCTCTCTGCATTCCCCCTCTGGTAACTGAACCGCTCTTCCACGGATTCGAACCTGGCGACCCTGCTCCGGCCAGTAAAAGGTCAAAGCAGCATAGGGATTGGTTGCAAGTTGTTTGCCCTTTGGACTATTGCCCTTGATTGCAAAGTGCCACCCCCGTCCATCAACATTTTTCAAGATGAGGACTCGGGCATCTGGCCAACCTTGGTCATCGACTGTGGAGAGTGTCATTGCGTGGGGTTCCTTGACACCGGCTTCAATTGCTTCCTGCATCCACGCTTCAAAGGCCGCTTGAGGCGTGTTGGGGAAGGTTTTGAAATCGCTCTTTGGTAAAGGTCCTTCGAGGACCTTGAGTCGGCGGAGCTCGCTTCGAAGGGTGTGGTTCTCGTCGGCGCTCATGGTTGCGGGTGCTTGGCAATTGACTGAGCCGTGTCTTGGATTATCTACAGAGACGAATGCGGAAAACATTTGTTTATAGACTTAAGAAACTGGTCGATGGTATTTGTTACCCTACTTGCACTCCGAATTCGGGATGACTCACGGCAATCATCTCCACCGCAATGAGAGGGTCCAGATTTCAGTGGACGTTGAAATGAATGTTGTCAAGGGGCACCCAGAGCACGTATCTAGCTGAGATCGACGCCCTTGGATATCTTTCAACCTCAAAAACTGTACAAAGCTGAATACAGTAAGAATAAAAGTGACTTAAGGGGTAAGCTAGAAGGCTATGGAGAGGGCATGAGATGGGGCGATGAGACATGAGATTTTAATTAAAGATATGTCATTGAGACTTGTCTCACGTGGATTGAGATGCTCGATGTTGGTGTTGTTGGTGGATGTGAGATATCGGAAAGAAGACTGAGAATCAAGTATTGGTGCTAAACAACTAGACATATCACAAGACAAATAAAATACAGTTGACATCACCTTCAGTGACGAGAACCACCAATTACAGCTTTGACTTTCGAACGTCAACTGGAGACCACCACGGCCACGCTGTCGGCGCATTATCCTCCATATTCCCGGTAAAGTTGGGCTTCCTCTTCTCCAAGAAACTCTGCATCCCTTCCTTGGCGTCTTTGCCCGTGAATAGGTGCCAAAAGATCTTGCTTTCCAGTAGATGAGCCTCCTCTGGGGAGCCCACACTTCGGTAGATCATGTCCTTCATGACTCGGGTGGACACATTGCTGACGTTGGCTGCAATGTCGTCGGCAATCTTGAGAGCCGTTGGAAGGACCTCATCGGGTGCGACAACCTCGCTGAAGAGACCATCCAGGAGCTTGTGACCGGCAGGATACACAGAGCCGGTTGTTGTTAGGTGCAGAGCCCGGCTGGTGCCAACGAGACGTGGCAGGAAGAAACTGCTGCAACCCTCCATGCTGAAGCCTCGGCGAGCAAAGACAAAGCCAACCATAGCGTCACGACTGGCGATGCGGATGTTGGCACCCAGAGTCATGGTGATGCCGACGCCGACAGCAGACCCATTGAGGGCGACAATGACGGGCTTGGCGCAGTGATACATGGGGAGAGAGACCTTGCCGCCCGAGTCGCGGTGGTCATTGGCGTCTTTGCCGAGGATGTGCTCCTCGTTAAAGTCCATGCCGGCGCAGAACATGCGGTTCTTGGGGTCTGACGAGGTGATGACCACGGCGCGGACCCGGGGGTCGCCCGAGATGAGGTTCAGGGCCTCGGAGAGGGAAGCGCACATGGTGTCGGTGAATGCATTGCGTGCCTCTGGACGATGAAGTTTGATGACGATGACGGGAGTGACGGAGGTTGAAGAAGCGGGATGGTGGAAGAGCTGGAGGGTGGGGAGGTCGAGGGCAGCGTAGCTGTCTGGAAACGACTGGGAGGATGCCATGGTGTTTTCTGGTGATGCTATGGACAACCTGTGATTGCTGACCGCACAAGAAGAGGGCTGAAGTAGAGGGTATATGTTGGTTTAGAGTTCAACGGGTTGATATGGCGTTCGAGAGTCGTGTTCGCGATTAGCCTTTTGACGACTTACAGGATCGAGCCGAGGTATGCGGATATTGTCAACGGGCAACCCTGGTAAGAACCTTGTGGGTGTCAGTTGAGAGTACCTAGAAATAGATTCAACCCGTTGTATCTTTGTGAGATTACAAGATGACCCAGATGATACATTTTCTTGGTCGGAACAAGCTCATGGCTCATTATCACATGAAAGACGAGGTGATCTTAGCTCCACCACGCGCACACAGTGCCCACGACAGTGTTTGTGGGGTAAGTGACTGTACTGCGAGATCTGGATGACAAAGCATGCACCTGACACCTTTGCTACCTAGCTCGCCTCGCACTCCGGATGCGCGGATTGACCAGCAACGCAACTCTCCACTCTAGCCCCAGAGCTCGAGTCAAGCTTTTCCGACCAAAGACGAAAGACGCAACCCAACGCGACGGCGCGATCGTAGCCTCATGGAACCATGGTCTATCAATGGGGTCCTCACAGGGACGTGTGCTACCGGATGTACATTACCGAGCGTCAGTCGCTCGAGTCTATCATGGAGCACATGAAGAAGGTGTACCAGTTCACGCCTAGGTTTGTCCAGATGCGCCCCTAAATGTGGGAACCTTGACTTACACGACCTTCTTAGCAAACGGGCCTTCCAAGTTCAGTTCAAGCGGTGGAATTTTCCGCTGAAGCAGAGGCCTGCGCATAAGGACCCTCGCCTCGTCAAGCGCGTCCATGAGTTATGGCTGAAGAACATGCCGCAGGGTGAGATGCTGCGGATCCTCAAGGACGACGAGGGCTACGACATCAACTCGAGGGAACTGATGCGGGTTCGTGCTCGGAATCGATGGCTGCTCAGGGTTCGTCACGGAGACAGAGCGAAACCTGACGATGAAGAGGAAGAGCCCGAGTTTCCGGAGGCTCAGGAAGGAGGTTCACCGCCTGACCAAGAGGGAGCCTCTCACCAACCCGTCGCAAATCCTGCCACCCCTTTTGTTCTGACACCTAAACCTCACAAGCTCAGCAAGAGACAGAGTAGACGAAATCGGCAACAACTTGCAGATGAGAACGACTTGGTCCGATTTCCCTCAGAAATGACTCTGATTGACTGCAAAGACGTATTGCGTCTCGACTCGACCACCTATTCAGAAACTCGCGAATGCTTCGGACGTATTTGCCAACAAGAATCAATTGTAAAAAAGACGCTGGCCGGACCTGACAAATGGGAATATGTGAAGAATCGTCTCATCCACGAACGTCCTCACCTGCAAGAGGTCCTCTGGGTTTCAAAGGAGAAGCTCGAGACGAAACAACTTGCACTAGACATCATCTGCACCGATGTGACCAAGCGACTACGCAACATGGACACCAAGATGACACTACTCGATGCGAAGAACGTGTTGGGGCTCAACCCAGAAGAGTCTCGTGAGATTCGCACTGCTTTGTACACAGTCCTCTGCGACGCGAATTTTACCTGCAAGTCCGACGTGAACTCTGAGGAGTGGGAAGAGTTGAAGAGACTATGGATGGAAAAATCAGTACACGTCAAGAAACTGAATCTGGCCGGGGATGATGCCGAGGCACGCAAGAGAGTTCGGGCACTTGAGATCCTTGCCAGGGACGTCATCAAGAGACGGCGGGATGACTACAGACACCAAAATCCTAAAGGCAGTGAACCTGCCAAACAGAAAGAAGTACAACGGTCACAGACACCACAAGATGGGCAGAATCGAGAGCAACTTCAGCAGCCTTCGTCAAAGGAGAGCCCATCCTCTGCTTTTGCCGTGTCGGATAGGGACGCCGCGCGGTCTAGTTCGCCAGCTGCACCTCCACCGATGAATGATGATGGATTGGGGGATGGCATGGACAGCAGCACATTTGAGCCAATTCCAGAGGTGACTCGGGACTCGCGCGTGTCGTTCGCGTCAGCTGGGAGGTCTATGCCGTCTCAACTTCCGACGCCGATACCATCACAAACCTCCATGGCAACCCCCAACAGCGTTCTTCCGCAGCCCCCTCGAATGCTGCGGTCATCGGCCCCGACGCCCATGTCTGTGAACTCACAGTATGGATCACCCCTCTACATGGGGGCCAACACTCAGTCGGCGTTTATGGGACAGCAATACGTTGCACAGCAATTCTCGCCGGCTCCAAGCACCGCTATGTTTCAGAGCATCCCAGCTGTGTCTACTTCCTTTGCGATATTCCTGCGGCTACATCCTTCATCAACGATTGCCGCCAACACAGGTCTATGGATAGGGACAATGTCGACGCATTCAGTTCAAGAACTACGCGATGTAGCAGTAGCCAAATTTCCCGGGGCGATTTGTGTACGAATTGAGGGAATCATCAAGGACGACAAGGGGACAGAGCTACCACTCCAGATACAAGACGACGAGGAGCTGACGGCTTATTTCGCGCATATGCGGGGTGGCTCGCCAACGTTCTCAGTCCAATTAGTCTAGAGGTGGACTTGAAGCGCCGCGTCTAATAGTGTAAAAGCTGCATAAGAGGCAGTGGCAGATGGGAAAGGATTCATCAAGAGGCATAACAAAACGGGCGTACGGAGTTTCGGTCCAAGATGGACATTGGTGATTGGTCGGGGCACGGCGTCGGGACGGAGGAGAGCGGAGGGGGGTGAGGGAGCGGACTTGGTCTCTCCGCGACGTGCTTCGGCGGGATGCGGCCTGGTCTGGGGAATGCGGCGGCCAAGAGTCCGAGGGGGGCAATTTCTTTTTCGGTTAGAGAGCGTATAAATGGGATGAAGGAGATGAGGTTGATGGAATAAAAACAAGATTAGATACCTATGTAGACAAGATGCATAGATTTGTAATACATGGCCGACTACGGCGGTGACGTGCTTTGTCGCTACAATTGCTCTTGCAGAATCTGCCCTCTCTCATGGTAATAAATGCCCGTGACGGGTCCTCGAGACTGATTTCAGCCGCCTTGCCCCTCCTTGAAGTTCAAGGGAGGGCATGGATGATGGAGGGCCTCCGGGGCCGGCCGGAGAGACGGCGGGATGGGATATGACAGCAAAGTACCTAGATACAAGAGAGCCGAGGAAATAACTACGTAATTCAACAAAAAGAAACAACAAATCAGGGGAGATGATGCAGACAAGGACAAGGGACAATATCAGCCGCGAGATGGATCTCAATTCAATACCCGTACCCGATCTCTGGGCGCGCGCCCTGCGAGGAAGCCCGGGTGTGGGATGGAACCCCCGTTACGGGTGCCAGGTGGGGCTCGGGCGTAGCTCTCGCGGTAGTCCAACTCCGTCCCGACAAAATTCCATTGCCGCACGTCGCAAGCCTTAAGCTCGCCATTGACCGCCCGAGAAGACGGCCAATTGCCCTCTCGACATCCTCTGACAGCTTCCCGACCCTTGTTTCGCATTCTAAGACCGAGCCGGCTTCATACTCTCTGCCATTGACCCCTCATCTGACTCCGGAAATGGCCTCCCTCCAGCTGCGCGCTCAGCGCACTGCTCTCCGGAGCCTACGGACCTCTCACATCACAGCCGGACCCCGGAGCTCACGGTTACCTGCTTCGCTTCGCTGCTATGCCACTGATATTGAGCCCGAGAAGCCCAAGGCTCCTCGGCAGGGCGGCAACGAGACCAAGGTTGGCCGGACGTTCCAGGGCCAGGTCATGGGCAGTATCGGAGCTCGATTGAGACGTGAGCGTGAGCAACGAGAGCAATATGAGCAGTGGAGGAACATGACTGATCCTTCACGAAACTGGATGGTGACATTTGGTAAGTGACGCTCTCTTGATATGCCATCAACTCGAGCTGACCGTGTATCTCTCAGTCTTCCTTTCGGGCGTCGGAATCGCATACTGGCTAGGCACATACTACCCCAAAGAAGCCGAGCCCACATCGACGCTGCCGCTCAACAAGACCAAGGAGCCTCAGCACAACACCAAGCTCGAGAACATGCAGGCGGCGTGGGCCGACTTTGTCAAGATCGTGGGCAAGGACAACGTGAGCACGGCCGAGAACGACATTGACCACCACGCCACGTCGAGCTGGTCCTCCCACCAGGCAAAGGACGACGAGAGGTCCTTCTGCGTCGTCTACCCGAGCACCACCGAGGAGGTTTCCGAGATCATGAAGGTCTGCCACAGCCGACGCATCCCCGTCGTCGGATACAGCGGCGGTACTAGTCTAGAGGGCCACTTTACGCCCACACGGCAGGGCGTGTCGGTTGATTTTGGCCGCATGAACAAGATTGTCAAGCTGCACAAGGACGACCTTGACGTCGTGGTGCAGCCCGCCATGGGATGGGAGGCTCTGAATGATCACCTTGGCCATGAGGGTCTCTTCTTCCCCCCTGACCCCGGCCCCGGTGCCATGATCGGCGGCATGATCGGTACCGGATGCAGCGGTACTAATGCCTACCGATACGGAACCATGCGAGAGTGGGTGCTGAGCCTCACTGTGGTGCTCGCTGACGGCACCATCATCAAGACACGGCAACGTCCTCGCAAGAGCTCGGCTGGTTATGACCTCACCAAGCTCTTCATCGGCTCTGAGGGTACCCTGGGTCTTGTAACCGAGGCTACTCTCAAGGTGACGGTTAAGCCCGAGTCGACGAGTGTCGCTGTGGCTAGCTTCCCCTCGATCCGCCACGCTGCCACATGTGTGAGCAAGGTCGTGGGCAAGGGCATCCCCGTCGCGGCCGTCGAGATTCTCGACGACAACCAGATGAAGTGCATCAACGACGCTGGCATGACATCCCGCGCCTGGGCCGAGGAAGCAACCCTCTTCTTCAAGTTCGCTGGTACTCCCGCGGGTGTCAAGGAGCAGATCTCGCAGGTGCAGGGCCTGGCCAAGCAGGCAGGTAGCCGAACATTCGAGTTTGCCAAGAGCCAGGAGGAGCAGGACGAGTTGTGGAGCGCGCGCAAGGAGGCTCTCTGGAGCACGACGGCCATCAAGAAGCCCGGCGACCGCGTGTGGACGGGCGACGTGGCCGTGCCCATGAGCAAGCTTCCCGACCTGATCGAGGAGACCAAGGAGGACATGGCCAAGAGCGGCCTGTTTGCCTCCATCGTCGGTCACGTCGGTGATGGAAACTTCCACACCATCCTGCTGTACAATGACGCTCAGCGACAAAAGGCCGAGACGGTTGTTCACCGCATGGTGAAGAAGGCTGTTGAGATGGAGGGTACTGTGACGGGAGAGCACGGTGTTGGCCTCGTCAAGCGAGACTATCTTCCTCATGAGCTTGGCGAGACCACCGTGGATGCCATGCGACAGGTGAGTTTTCCCTTATTTCAACTGTAGTAGATGATTTACTAACAAATCTTGACAGATCAAGAAGGCCTTTGACCCTCTATGCTTGCTCAACTGCGACAAGGTTATCCGCATGCAAAAACCAAAGAAGGGTGAGGTGGACGAGTGGTAGATGCAAAAAGAAACAAAATGAAAACGGGAGATGAAACGGGAGTATGGAATTATACCTGGCAAATTGGTGGTGTTTTTGCGTGTACGATGGGAGGGGGAATAGACGGCATCAGAGGATCAAAAAAGGGATATTCCTCTGCTCATGGGATCTTGTATGTATGCATGGTTAATCAACTCAACAAAGCCTTGTCTTGAATGATATTTCTATGGCTATTCGTGGTTTCTCGCTGTGAAGTTGAAATCTATTTCATTTTGACTACGTGAATAATCGAAGCGCTTTCTTATTCAAACCATCCGCTCTTTAGATATTATCCTCATGGAAACAACAAAGGTACTGGTAGTAACCATACTCAAAGACCAACTCAACCGTAAAAGCTCTCTCCATATGTGACAAACACCAACAATCCAGGCCAAACAAGGTCCTTGACGACCTCAACCCGAACTCTTGTTCGCACGCTTCCTGGGGGACTTTGGCTCTGCCGGTCGTTTCTTGCGAGGGGATATCTAAAAGGTCAAAAATCCATCGGAAATTAGAAAGCTTGAGAGAAAAAAAAAAAGAATAATCATACCGTGATGCTGATGGGATTTGGACCCTTTAAAAAATCCAGCACCCTGAGGTAGTCGAGGTGACTTCTTAGCTTGCCTGTCTCTTCCAAGGTCTCGCCAAGGAGCATCATTAGGTCTGTGTTTCGGCGGGTGACTTTACGGAGTTCCGTCAGTAGTTGGGGTAGTTCTGCCAACTCTGGCTCTTCCTATTCGCATTGGATGTATTCCTCGGATACAATGGGCTCCTCTTGTACCGGTGCCTCTATCCTTCTCTTTTTGGTGGGTTCGGATTGGTCCGTCATGGTAGAATTTGTAGCAACTTGTTGATGAATCTGTTGAGCTGTATTGCAATACTCTGTAAACTCGACGAGTTGATGTGGTGTTAATGGAATCATGACTTTGTGGAGTTTCAAACTCACTGAGTAACATACGGATGCGAGTTTAAACGACGAGATACTGCTCGCCATCGCTCTTTCTCGACCGCTAACTCTATCATGGGAGGACTAACAAACGGATAACTAGAATTGCATTGTTATCAGTACGTCCTAATCCCGTCTATCAGACACGAAGAAGCATCACTTCCGCCAAACACCGTAAACGCCTCCCGACATGAATCATATCAACAAACCCTCGCCGTACCATTGGATCAAAACACCGTCACCGCGTTGACGTGCCCATTCTTCAAAACCTCAAACACCATCCCTGGAAACCCGTATAGTGTTGTCGTAGAATCACCATTGGCTTCAGCTCGCCGGGCTCCACTCTCCTCCCACCCTCCCAGGAACTCGCAGCTGCTTCCTGGGCTGTCTCCCCAACCTCGGTTAAGGACCATGCCTCGCTGTCGAGGTTGTGAATCGTTCCGAGGGAAGACAGATGCCCACGCCTCGTTCATCCGGTCTTCAATCTTCGGAAACGGCGTTTCTGAGTTGATAGGATCACCTCCATCGCCTGATGGGTCCAGATATGCAATCTCCCAGCGACATCGCCGATGACGGTTGAACTCGTATGAACCGGGAATGTTTCCGTGAAGAACCAGCTTCGTGGCAACTAAGCGGTCGGGAGAGTGTGAGATGATGCCCTTCTGACTCTCAGCCTCGGTATCTTTCTGACTCGGAGGTAATTGTGAGGGTGGAACTCGGGTTGAGATGAGGATATCAAAGCCAAGATAGAAGTAGTTATAGAAACACTCCCCAGTAGTGTTGACTCCGATCTGATCTTCAACAGCCTCCTCATTATCAGATGCATCCGATGCATCGTGCATAGAAGACTGATCCGTGTCGGTGAGTTCGTCCTGTCGGCCAATGTCGGCTGCAGTCGGACGAGCCTTGGTATTACTTGTTGTTCGCATTTTATGGATGACCATTTTCTGATCATTCCTGCGATAAATGGCGTTTGGAGGTCCCAACTCCATGATCAGATCCTGCGGCGTGGTCTCGCCCAGGTTGATGACAAAAGAATTGTTAGTCCACTTTCTGAAGAACTGTATCTTTCCACCCCCATACATCCGGATCAAGGAGATTTCATCGGGATACACGTCTTTGCCTCGAGGGATAACATTCGTCGATTTGATGCTGGGCAGGATCTCAGTCCACAGAGTCGGGCGGGCATCGGCCCAGGAATCACCACTGAATATCGCCATCGAAGTCGCAACTTGGCTCGATGCAGAGGCAAACGTCGAGACAACATCCTTTTCAGGAGAGTACTCGGAAGGGTGTAGTTTGAAGTTGAATGCCACGCCAGGGTACGACAGGACGTAAATGCCGTTTTCCTGACCTGCCACCGGAGGGATGAACTCTCCATCATATGTAGGTCCAAGTAGCCTATGATAGACCTGTCTAAAAGTCGGTCCCGAGGTTGAGTCGTCCGGTATGGGAGATGCTGGTGTAGAGCCATTTACAGGTCTGACTAGATCCCTCTCTTTAAAGGTGATGTGGTTCTTGGTAAAGTCGAGAACCTCGATCAGTCGTAGTCGCTGTTCAGGCCCATCGAACCGAAGGCGCACACCGTTTGCTGGGAGATCAACTGCGACGGGTTCCGTGACGGGTCGGTCGGGGGAGTAGAGGAGCTCGATCTTGGGGAAGCGCTGGGGTTCGGCCTTGAGGCGGGTCAGGACATCGTGGAGAGTTGCGCCTAGGACTTTTGGGCAAACATCCCATGTCAGAGATTGTCAAACTGTAGAAGGTGCGGATACTCACCGAGGAAACCCAGCGCCCGGCCAGGATAGAGCTGCGCAGAGAAGAGCGACATGGTTGTGGTTGTTATTGATGGATGATCAACAAGCGATAGCTTATCGCATAAGCTCTCCCTGGCGGGGTTGAGCTCGCTCTTGGATGAGCTTTGTAGCCTGTGAATCGCTTCGCATGAGACGGCGAAGAAGATGATGAGTTGTATGGGGATAAGTATGAGGCCCTTGGTTGAGGCCAAAGAGACAGATACTGTTAGAAAATGGTCACGGGCATGAAATGTTTGAACGGTTTTGGTCGTTTGTCGAGTGAGGAGTGATGAAGCGCCCATGTGATGCAGTGACACGGGGAGGGACAGGGACCTGAGCTGATGACGTAAGGCGACCACATGGCTTCCGTTGCTCTGAGACACTCAAAAGGTTGTTTATCAACGAGACGATAAAGACGATGATGAAAGACCGTTTGCAGTTGCGCCTTTGGACTGAACATGGCTTCATGGCTGTAGAGTTTGCTGCAGCTGGTATTCATTGAAGCTTCTGGAACGAGAGCTGAAGGGCTAAAGTGCCTGCAAGCCAAGGCCGTGTCAGCACGGAGAGGAACTTGTATTGTATCAAGTCACCTTTCATTGGCATCTAGACAATATGATACATGCGTTTCCAATATATGATTCCATATATACTATCTTGAGAGCGGTTCCAGATGCTTTCCATCAACGAACGATTCCTGCAGCGAACCTCGGCATTTCTCCTAGATCATGTCAAAGGTCGGCGGCGAGGGCCCCAGTTAGGAAGGGAAGCGTTAGCTTTCAGGGAACCCTGGGGGTTTGTTAAAGGGGTCTGTGCGTCAT
Organism: Fusarium vanettenii 77-13-4; assembly: GCF_000151355.1. Classification (NCBI taxonomy): domain Eukaryota; kingdom Fungi; phylum Ascomycota; class Sordariomycetes; order Hypocreales; family Nectriaceae; genus Fusarium; species Fusarium vanettenii. The sequence goes on from NW_003315881.1 coordinate 3,485,827, forward strand.
GGCCCCCTGAAAGGGACGAGAAAAAAAGAGGAGACACTGGCTTTTGGCGTTCGGAAAGCTTGCGCCCATGGAGTTTGCGAAGCTTTCGCATGAGCTCGTGTCAGCTCCTCATGCAACCTTTTTTCTTCTTCATCTTGACATCCATACCACCTCCTCTGATTTGCAACTTACTTCTTTTACCTTTCTTACTCCCTGAGATTGTTATTTGTTTGCCGTCTCCCTCTTGAGGATTGTCCTTTCCATGTGTCACCTGTAATCTCATCAGACACAAAGAACCAACAGCTAGCTCATCAAAACACCACACCTCATCATGGCGCCCCCGTCCAGCTTCGCCGACTATCCCAAGCCCGTCGAGGGCCCTGATGTGAAATACCATCGCAGAGTCGATAATAATCCCGTATTTCGGGGTCTTCCCCTCGCAATTGGCGCTGGCATGTGAGATTTCAACCATTCCATGGATATCCGTCTTTCAATCCCGCTGATCTTCTACCCAGCATCTCGAGAGTCGGATTCCTCCAGCAGCACTTTTGGGATAATGCTAGATTCGGAACCATCAAGGACATTCCTGATCTTGATGAGATCCCTTTTAGGTTTCATGTATACCTTACTCTTCTATGTCTTAAAGAGAAGACCTCAAGACTGACTCCCTCAGCCCACCGTCACTCCCTTGGGAGATACCAAGCCCATGCTCGAGTTTGAACCAGACCTTCTCAAGGCCAAGTACACCGACTCGCCAGCCCGCTACTACACCGTCGCAGAGTATCACGAAATGTTCAAGTCCGGCCAGGTGACGCCCCTCCAGGTTGCCGAGGCCCTTCTGCCCCTCATCACCAAGCCATCCGGCAAGTATTCCGATGCCTGGGTCGAGTCTCCCGGCAAGGACCATCTCGTTCTCGAGGCCGCACAGGCTTCAACTGAGAGGTATGCTGCTGGCAAGCCGCTGAGCATTCTCGATGGTGTGCCTATCGGTGTCAAAGATGACACTGCTGCCAAGGGATACTCCAGCAACAACGGCATGAAGCATCGCCCAGATCTTCCCTACTTTAGGGAGAAGGAAGAATCTATCTGGCCTGTCAAGAAGCTTCAAGAGGCTGGTGCCGTGGTCATTGGCAAGAATTGCATGCATGAGCTTGGCTCAGGTGAGTTTATCCCACTCTTTATTTCTACATTTCATGATAGCTAACGGCCTGCCAGACACCAACGGATGCAATGTAAGCTTTTTACGTCTTACATCAGATACCAAAGCTGACACACGCAGGTCGCCCAAGGAACTCCAACCAACTGGCACAACAAGTCCTACTACCCCGGTGGTTCTTCTTCCGGTGCTGGCTCTTCCATCTCCCTCGGCATCGTCCCAATTGCCGTTGGTACTGATGCTGGAGGCAGCATCCGTGTCCCGGCCGCCTTTAACGGAGTATACGGCCTCAAGCCCTCCCATCAGCGCACAGTCTACATGAACAACACCATGTGTGTCACTGGCCCCCTCGCCGCCACTGTCTCGGATCTCACCATTGCCTACCGCGTCATGTCCCAACCCAACCCGGACTGCGCCACTCAGGGCCGCTTCGGCCTGTCTATCCCACCGGCTCCGGGATCTAACAAGGTCATGGGCATCTGCCGTGACTGGTGGGGTCAGGCAGACCAGCGTGTCAAGGATGTCTGCGAGCGAGCTGTCGATTACTTTGCCAACAAGTGCGGCTACGAGATCGTCGACATTTCCATCCCCTATCTTCCCGAGGCCCAGCTCGCACACAGCGCCATCTGCATCGCAGAGATGGCCGCTGACGCCCGCCGCCGTGCTGTTGATCCGGCTGATTGGCTTACCCTGGTTGGGCCCGTCAACAAGGTCCTCATGTCCATCGGAGCCAAGACACCCGCGGGCGACCTGCTCAAGCTCAACGCTCTCCGTGAGCTCATCATGAGACACCTGGCTTTCCTCTTCCAGAAGCACCCAGGCCTGCTCATCATGACTCCCGTGTCGCCCATGAATGGATGGCCCATTACTCCCGGAGATGACAAGTACGGCATGATTGATGGTGACAAGACCATTCACAGCATGAGCTACATCTTCCTGGCCAACATGACGGGCACACCTTCTCTGTCGGCACCAGTGGGATACCTTGATCCTGATCAAGGCGAGGGCAAGGTGCCGGTTGGTCTGCTGGCGACAGGAGAATGGGGCAGCGAGGAGCAGTTGCTGGCTTGGGCCGCAGTGGCTGAAGATTATTTGCATAATGCAACTGAGACGAGTCGCCGTCGCCCAAGCGAGTGGGTAGATGTCTTGAACCTGAACAAGGCAGATGCTTAGAGTACATCTGATCGTGTCAGGATTTCACGTGTTATTAGCGGTGCAAGCGATAATGTTAAAATATTTCATTTCATTTCCATGCAGATATTTGCGTCGTGTCGTCATCTCGTACATTGTGTCAGCTCTGGACTCTTACGCAGTGGCTCTGCCTGTCTGAAGCGTCCGCTCATTTGTTCATAAACTTGGAGGCCATTCCCAGGAGGCCACCCTGCTGCTCACCCTGGTTCTTCAGGTACATCTTGAGAGCGACTTCACCGGCCTGCTGGACGACACTCTCCTTGCTGGCGTCAGATGTGACCTTGCCCTTGGCGGCCTTGTCATCAAAGAGCTGGGGTTCAAGGGTTAGCAATGGGGTTCATCAGGGTAAATGGTAACCAACCTTGCTGGCCTCGGCCATGGCAAGGCCAAGGAAAGCACTCTGGCTGCTGCTGCTGCTCTTAGTCTCGCCCTTGTTGAACAGCTTCAAGGCCTGCATGGCAGCTGCAGTGCCCATGCTCTTGTCGTCCTCCTCGTCCTCGGAATCCTCATACGTCTTCTTGTGCTTCTTGATAGCGTCTAGCAATGAACTATTAGCCATGAACCTGTGCAGGGAACAAGGGGCAATGCTCACCCTCTTCATCGAGGTCTTCGTTGGCGAGCTTGTTCTGCTTCTGCCCGAGAGAGCCTAGGATGTTGGAGAACAGGTCCTTGTCGCCCGAGGAGCCGGCGTTCTTGTTAGCTTCCTCCTTGGCGTGATCGAAGTCGAGGTTGCCAAAGAAGCTGGAGATGCCGCTGCCACCGCCGTGTGACTCTGTTCCTGCGTGTTAGATGGGTTTGTTTGATGTTTTGGTTCATGGGCTGGACTGACGGACGCCACCGGGAGGAGGGTACTGCTGTTGCTGGCCATACTGCTCCTGGCCATACTGCTGCTGTTGTCCGTACTGTTGTCCGCCGCCGTACTGTTGCTGCTGGGACTGCTCTAAATGGGAGATCGGTTATTAGAATCTCTCGTATTATATCGAGGTTGATATGAGGATGGAAAATAGCCATGTCGTCATGATCTTCATGATGGCTCCGTTCAGCTCGGCTCTTAGTCGAGTGGAATGAGGGGCATCATGGAAGGGACCATGGCGGGGTAAAAGCCATGAGAGAGAGGTAGACGCACCCTGACGCTTGTCCTTGTCGTCATCGAGAAAGTCCTTGGCGGCGCTGACGAGCTTGTCCATGATTTCGACTTGATTTGCTTGGATTTCCTTTGATGATGGGTTTGTATGTGCTTCAGAACGAGATTGATAAAGTCGATGATGGAGGGGAAATGGAGAGATGGAAGAGGGGCGCTTGAAATATGGCACCCTCCGCGTCTCAGGTACATACGCACATGCCTTACACATAGCGTCTGTCCACCAACAGTCGATGGCCATTCAGTCACTGGAGCTCTCCCTGCCCATTCGCTCCCTCACTGGCGACGCGCAGCCTCTCCCCATCCTTCTGTGCTCCCCTGTGGACGGGTATGCCGTGACGTGGATCAAGACCTGTGGAGAGCTGCCTTAATGGAGAGCTTGGAGAGCTGCCATGACCTCACTGTCCAATCACCGAGGAGATGGTGCCAGCGTCGTTTGCTAGGTAGCTGGAGCTTGTTTTCGGCTGGCCTTGCCCCAACTACTGCACCATTGCTCCGCTGCTCTGCTGGAGCTGTAACCGAGGCCAACAAGGCCCAGTCAAGTAGAGGGCCTCCCACCACCAGCAGTGCAACCTCTGTGATACACATATCACCTTCAGACAACAACACAAAATCAGTGTTAATTGTCTAACTGGTTTAAACCATCCCAACTCGCCCTCATCAACATGTGCCGCATTGTTTGCGTCGGCACCTTTGGAGCTTGCGCCGTGTCTGCCAGATGCCCCATACACCCCCAAATGACCTTGTTACAGGCCAAAACAATCAGGATAATCATCAAGGTCCGTATATCAGATAAAAAGAACATAACAACCGGCCGTGAGCGTCTCGTGTATCCCGCTTTCGCCTTGTAAATGCAAATAGAAAAGTCATGCCAACTCCTTCTCGTCAGAGACGCTGTGTCATCTCTGCCGACTCCAGCCTCCCACGGCCACCTTTTGCCAAACGCTCAAATCGTACTTGTATACTCGTACATCGTCAAGAGCTTTCGCCGTCGTCTCAAGCCATCGAGTGATCTATCGCCGGCCCTGGTGCGTGGTGGTGGTTAACACTGCTGTTCCTCTTCTTCTCCTTCTTGGCCCATCGCAAACCACAGGCGTTGCACAGAGTCTTTGGGCCGCTCGGTCCCTTTCTCCACTCTGGTGAATCCAGGGTTCCTGTTACCATTCAGTCAGTATCTGTAGGGGCCTCGTTTCAAGAAAACAAACAACTTACCGCAGTCCGTGCACACATATTCCTCCGAAGTTTTGAGCTTCTTCTTCTTGTCGCCTGTGCGTGGGTCTCGTTCCAAGGGAATTGCAATGCCTGCATCGCCCTTGATCAGGGTCGGGCTGGCGTTGCCAGTTGTGATTCCTCGGCTCCGTTCACCCTCGATGTACCGTAAGCCCGTCAGCATCTCGATCGTCTCGGTATGCGATGCCCCTTCGTATCGCGCCATCTTGTCATTGAGCGAGTCTGGTCGGCTCCCGGCTGCGCCCTCGAGGTTTTCTCGTGTTAGAGACTTGTTCAGCGCGGCCCGGTCCGCATCTGTGAGACCTCGATCGGTGCTTGGGCGGAAGAAGTTGGATGACACCCCAGTTCCTTCCGAAGGCGTCACATCTGAGCGACCTTCCTGGCTCTGCATCCACTGCTTCTGCGCTTCGTCATTTTCGGCTTCTTCCTCGCGACGAAGTTCGGCAATGCGACGCTTTAGTCGCTCGTTTTCGATCTTGTGCTCGAGGAACGAGTCGAGAAGTCCGGCATTCTTTGTGGGATACGGGCGAGCCATCATAAAGACAGCTTGGCAGAAGGGCGACTGGTTGTTGGGGTTGGGCGCAAACTTGGAGCCCGCAATATGAGCATGGCCTACTGTCTCAAAAATGGCAAACTTTCCATCCTTCTTCTTGAAACGGTAGAACAGGCGCAGCGGGTTTCCAGATGCAATCGACTCATTGAGTTCGGCCACAAAGACGCCCCGGTCATCTGGGTGGATTAGGTCCTTGAGGAAGATGTCCTGGATCTCCTCCACACTGTACCCTGTCACATTGAGAATACTGGGTGACGCGTATTTGATGCGACCGTTGGCATCGAGGATTTGCAAAAAGTCTCTGAGCTCCTCCACGACCTTGGCAGGCCAATTTCTCCGCTTGGTGAACTCGGTCAGAGTGCTGGCGGCGCTTGTAAGGTTCATCTGGGCAAAGGGACCTGCAGGGAGTGGCCCCGCGCCAGGAACGTTGTTCGCAGCTGTATTGAATTGATTTTCGGCTCTCGCGACAGATTCTTCGGTCGATGTCTGCGCATTTGAGCCACCGAATGAGCCAGTCATGCTGGATTCGTCGACCGCGTCGAGGCCCATGGAGACGTCGCCCATGGAGCCGAGCATGTTGTTGTCGAGCAGGGCCATGATGTCGGTGCTGTCCTGGCCATCTGCGCCCATCTGCAGAATCAAGTTAGCCGTAAGAGTCGCAAGCCAAAATAGCGTTGGCTCTGGCAGAGGGGGCCTAGAGTGGCCACAGCCTCGACCTCGGCTTCGCAGGGGAGTGGTGAACAACCTGACCACCCGTCATGTCCGGGAGAGAACCGATGTCGAGATTGAAGCCAAAGAAGTTGAAGGTATTTTGAGGGGGGACGCCGAGAGGTGGAGGGGGAGGTGGAGGTGGTCCGTGGGACATGGTTGCGCCGTGCTCGTGTGGCGATCGAGCACCCATTTCCGTAAATTGCATTGGCGAAGCCCCAGTAAGGGTAGTCTCAGCGGCCTCGGGGGCGTCTGTGGCCGCTGCGCTGCAGCACGCACTGGGGTCAGCGGCAGTGAGATAGCGACAACGGGGAGTCGGAGTCTAGTTTGTGATGACACAGCAATGACGCGAAGAGCATGGGTGGAAGGGATGGAAGGATAGATGGAAGCTTGAGAGAAGAATACTATCCATCTAAAAACTGAGATCGCTATCACGACTTCTAGTCTTGGACGATATTGAGGGAAAGATTGGGAATGAAGGACGAGAGACCACCAGACTGAGAATGAAGTGGAACGAAATGAGATGGCCAGTTTCTGTTTTCCCTGCTCAGGCAGAAAGGATAAATTGCATCAAACCAGTACCACAGCTGGGAGAAGACAAAGTAAGCCCGAGAAGATGCCTGAGCGAGATTGGAGAGCTGAGCATAGATGCAGAGTAAGGGGAGAGATAGATGGAATACGAGGGAGGAGGGGTTATGAAATGAAAGTCAGAACGTCGCACGGGGCCCGGATAATCATGGATAGATTGGCAGGTAGAAGGACGAGTAGGCAGACAGGGAAGAGGTATGTACGAATGATGAGGTGAAGAGGGAAATCGTCTCTAGAAACAATCTGGGGGAATACCAAGGTAGGTAGACAGGTAGCGTCCCAGAGGCAACGACAAAGGCCCGCTTTCCGAGTCAAGCAGAAGGTCCGGTAGCAAGACCCAAGAAGTCAGTGAGCAGACCTTTATTTCCCTTGTTGACTGGCTCCCTATAGGCCTGATGACAAGCAGAGTTGTTGTGGGCTCGGTCAAACATGGCACTTTTGGAGAATTCCCGTCTTCGACACATGGGAAACTGGTATTAAACGTCATGCCCAGATGCTGCGCAATCATAGCACCACACCTTCTTGAGCCAGGCTGGAGCCCAAGTTGGCCGGTGCTTTGCTTGGCTGGGCAATTCTCGCTGGCCTTTTCCAATGCCTTTACGGCTCAATCCACATGCTGGCCAATGCTGCTCTCCAACTCCGGAGGAAATGCCCCGGGAAAAGCGGGCGTCTGGTCCTAGTGACGACGTCTCGTTGATCTGACTGGCCTAGACAGTAACAGCTTAGCCTTTGTCTGCATCCTTGCACGCCCTTAGTGGGTTCCATCGTAAGGGTCCAGCGGGCAGTAGCGCGGCCCGCTCCCACACTATCCAGGGAGCTTACCTCAGTTTGTGCGACGTCTCATTCGAGGCTCAAATGCCCTGAGGCGTGAAGGGTCGATTTTGCCCTTCCGTCAGGATGGACGCGCAGCTTAACTTTCAGGGGGATCACCGCGGGGCCGTCTTAGGGGATCCATTTGCGCGGTTCCAGATCGTGGCATCGTTGAGAACTGAGGTCATCGAGAGAGCGGTCTGATGAGGCCAGAAAACCTAGATTGGTCTCACGAGACCATCTGAGGGAAACATGTCTTGAAAATTGCTTCTTTCTTGGAATCCTACACCGGCTGCAAGGCCCCTGTAGCTCTCTGTTAGTACGATAAGACGCTGCTTAGAGGGAAAATGGACATCCATCTGGATCTGCGTGGTGCAAGGGTTCAACCTCGTTTTTGGACCCTTCCAACTTTCAAGCCACGACCATCCCCCCTCTGTCAAAAACGGCCCGCTCAGTGCCGCCGTCGCCCCTCAGGGTCCTGGGGCTCTCTGAACTGGTTTCTGACGTCAATCCGACGTAATTGTCAAGCCGGCTGTCCGGGAGGCGTTCAAGAAACCAACAAGTTGCCATGATGGAGAATTGAAACAATGGCTGGATCGATGACCTCAACTGATGCCAAGCAGGAATCCTCAAGCCCTCGCATCTTTGGCCTTGCTGCAAAGAGGCAATGCTCCGGGATTCCCTGGCTTGTATGGATCCTTGAATAATCCGATTAGTGAACGAGAATTCGCTCAAGCTACGCTTGGATGGGAGAAACACTTGCCCGTGTAAGCCCGCTGGAACTACGGTTAAAAGCGAGACACGTGACCTCGCATCGGCACTCGACGCGTTGGGTGCAACCTGTCGCGTCACCCATGCAATTCGACTTCAGCTGCCTAATCCACACTTGGATGTGCAGCACCCTTTCAAAGAATCAACTCCTTTGGACCTAGTAGATACTCTCGGCCCTCATTGCGAACTTCGCCTTTGCCCGACCCTCGATGCGGTAGCCGCCCAGCATGTCGAAGATCGACAAGCTCTCCATCTCGGGCGTCCGCTCCTTCAGCCCTTCCGTCCGAGAGGCCATCCAGTTCAACACCCCACTGACACTGATCGTGGGATATAACGGCTCCGGCAAGACTACCATTATCGAATGTCTCAAGTATGCTACCACCGGTGAGCTGCCGCCCAACAGCAAGGGCGGTGCTTTCATCCATGATCCCAAGGTGCGATGCCACACTCCTAATGCTAGTTATTCATCCCATTAACAGCTCCTAGCTATGTGGTGAGAAAGAGGTCATGGCCCAGGTGAAGCTGCAGTTCCGATCGATCAACGACCGTCAACATGTCGCAACCCGAAGTATACAACTCACTGTCAAGAAAACCACCCGCTCCCAGAAGACCCTTGACTGTTCCCTCGTTGTGGTCAACAATGGGGAACGTACGACTACATCGACCCGTACGGCTCAACTTGATGAGATGATTCCCGAGCGACTTGGTGTTTCACCTGCGATCCTTGATGCCGTCATATTCTGTCACCAAGACGAGTCCCTTTGGCCGCTAAGCGAACCTGCCGCCTTGAAGAAGCGTTTCGATGAGATTTTTGAGGCCATGAAGTACACCAAGGCCATCGACAACCTCAAGGTGCTCAGGAAGAAGCAGGTCGAGCAACTAGGCAAACTCCAGAACGATGAGGCCCACAACAAAGTGAACAAGGACCGAGGTGACCGAGCCGAAAAGAGAATGAACGCGCTGCAAGAGGATATTGAGGGGGCAAGGGCCAAGTGCGAGTCCATCAGCACTGAAATGGACAACACCCAGGAAATAATCCGGGAAATCCGAGAGACAGCCAACAGCCATCTTGCGATCGTTCAAAACCTCAACACAAAGCGCGAGCAACTCGAGTACCGAGAAGAGGCCGTCAAGGAGCTCAAGGCTACGATAGATGAACTTCCAGAGGATGACGCTCGACTAGAAAGCGATCTTGCCCACTATGAAGACCGCATGCAGCATCTTCAAGAAGAAGCTGACCAAAACAAAACCCAGTATAATGAGTTGCAAAACGAGCTGGCGCGTTCACGGAAAGACCTGTCCGCCAAACTCTCAGAGCAAGGCAAGCATCAGTCCGACAAGGACAAGTATGAGCGCCAGATCAAGACCCGCATGGAGATGATCCAGGAAGCTGCCCAGACATATGGCTTCTCGGGTTTTGATGGCGATTTGTCTGATCACCAAGTGAAGTCGTTTAATGATCGACTTCAGAAGCTTCTCAATGAGAAGAAGCGAGATTTGGAACGCCTCCAAAAGGAAAACTCAGTTGAGCTGGATCGAGCTACTGGTGTCATTACTGAGCTGGAGGGTCGCAAGGCCGCCCGAACGCAGGATCGTGTATCAGCTAAACAACGGATGACTGCCATCGAGAAACGCACAGCTGTTCTCCACAACGAGTCGGGTCTGATCGATGTTGATGAGGGTGCCAAGGCTATCCTGGATGGGCAGATGCAAGACCTCGACAGCAGGTTCCAGACATCTCAGAAGGCCTTTGAGAATGCGGACTGGGACAATCAACTATCGACCGAAAATGACAAGCTTCATCAACTTGAGAATGAAAGCGATAAGCTGGGCAGAGAGCTGGTCGAGTGCACTCGTCTCGCCTCGGAGAGAGCTCAACTCGACTACAGGAAAAAGGAACTTGCCGACCGCAAACGCAAGCTTGATACTCTGACAAGCACGTGGAAGGCAAAGCTGGATAAGATCATTGGTAGCGATTGGGAGCCGGAATCGCTTGATAGCAAATTCCAGTTGGTTGTCAAGGATCAGAACAAGGTTGTAATGGACGCTCAGAAGCGACGCGACCAGACACGCCAGAAGCAACAGAAAGTTGAGTTCAGAATGAGAACGGCGAAGGAATCACTTGACAGGAAGTCAAAGGAGGCCACGAGCTGTCAGCAACAGGTCGTCGATGCTCTCCAGACGGTCCGAGACAATGCGATTGTTGAGGACTACACTGAAGAGGTTGAGACAGCAGAGCAGCAGGTTGAAGAGCTGAGGAATGACCTGAGTCTCTTTGACGCCCTTGTGGATTACTACAACAAGTGTAAGCGCATGCTTGACTCGAAGCGAAAGTGCTTGCTCTGTGAGCGCCACTTTGATGACAACCAAGCTGCAAGCTTGGAACGTTTGAGCAAGAAGATTGAGAAGAATCTCGACCCCAAGGGCAAAGTTGACACTGAAAAGGACCTGAAGGAGGCAGTGGCGAGCCTTGAAAAGCTGCGGTCGGTACGATCAGTTTACGACACCTATGAACGGTTGTCAGCTGAGCTCCCGTCCCTTCGCGACGAATGCAAGGCCGTTGAGGTCGAGTTTGACGCTCTGGAGAGGCAGCTCGAAGAGCAAACATCGGTCGTGTCGGCCGAAGAAGAAAAGCAGAAAGACTTGGAAGATATGTCCAAGACTGTCATGAACATTACCCAGACTGTCAAGGATATCGGAGAGTCAGAGACTCAGGTCGATCGCATCATGTCTCAGCAGATGTCGGGCGGTGCAACTCGAAGCCCTGACGAGATCCACGAGCTTCAGGCTGGCGTGTCTGAGCAGATGAGGAGCCTGAAGAACCGCATCTCCAAGTTGACCACGGACCGTCAGCGCATGAAAGATCAGCTGAGCGCACTCGAGCTTGAGAAGAGTGAACTGAGAAACAAGATTAGCCGTGCAGCTGGGCAACTGGACAAGAAGAAGGATCTGCAAAACCAGATTCAGGTTTTGAAGGAGGAACTCTCTCACCAGCGAGAGGTGATTCAACGCGCCGATGAAGAATTGGAGAGCATTGAACCCAGTATCAACGAGGCAAGGTCCGCCCGAGACGACGTACTTCGACGTGGTCGATCAAAGGAGCAAGTCATTGCCGATACCCGTGACAGTGTTGCGAACTCTGTCAGCGAGATGAAGATGATGGACACGGACATCCAAGACTACATCGACCGAGGCGGCCCCTCGAATCTTGCATCTAACCAGCGCGCCATTGCCACGCTTGAAAAGACGATTGCGAACACTGAAAAGGAGGTGACAGACCTCACAGTCCGCACAAACAAACTGAAGCAAGACATTGATAACGGAGACCGGAAGAAGAAGAACATCAGGGATAACCTCAACTACCGCAAGAATCTTCGCACAGTCGAGGTGATCCGCGGGGAGATATCCGAGCTCGAGGACCGCAACGCAGACGAAGACTATGAACGTCTCCAGGCTGAGGCTCGTGCGCACGAGGACCACTACAACCGCCTTCTCGCGGAGCGTGGCTCTGTCATGGGGGCCATGAAGACCAAGGACGAGGAGCTCGGAAGACTGCTTCAGGAGTGGGAGATGGACTACAAAGATGCCAAGAGAAAGTACCGAGAGTCACACATTCGCGTGGAGACTACCAAGGCTGCGATTGAAGATCTCGCGCAGTGCAGTTCGGCCGTTGACAAGGCGGTGATGCAGTTTCACTCGATGAAGATGTCTGAAGTGAACCGCATCGCTGGCGAGTTGTGGCAGAGCACATACCAAGGTACCGACATTGACACAATTCTCATTCGTTCAGACAACGAGTCAAGCACGGGCAAGCGCAACTACAACTACCGACTTTGCATGGTCAAGCAAGATACGGAGATGGACATGCGTGGGCGATGCTCGGCTGGTCAAAAGGTTCTCGCATCCATCATCATCCGTCTGGCGTTGGCCGAGTCGTTCGGCGTCAACTGTGGTCTCATTGCACTGGATGAGCCTACAACCAACCTTGACCGCGACAACATCAAGAGTCTGGCAGAGAGTCTGCACATGATTATCAAAGCTCGCCAGGCCCAGAGCAACTTCCAGCTCATCGTCATCACACACGACGAGGAGTTTTTGCGACATATGAGATGCAGCGATTTCTGCGACAGTTTCTTCCGTGTCAAACGTGACGAGCGACAGAACAGTGTCATTTCCAGAGAGAGTATCACCAAGATTTTCTAATTGGTGGCCGAGTCCATGAGAGGATGGTCGTGTAGGAGGGAAATCTTTTGGCTCCACGAGCGAGGGAAAACGGCGCTGGTATTTCGAGGCTGGGATCGGCGTTGGGCATGTACAATTGACATTTACTAAACATGATGTATTATTACCACACACTGAAGCTGCGGACTTTTAAAGTACAAGCTCATGCGAAGCTCCCCAAAGGAGAACCGGTCAGTCAGGTTGTGATTTTCGGTTGGAGAAGAGATGCGCGTGGCTTGCATTGTCCGACATGTCAGTTGAGACATAACGCATAGGCTGAGGAGGTGTTTGCTGAGGCCTGCCATGTGGGTGGTTGAGACATGGGAAGATCCATGGATCCAACTTATATCAGACATGCTTCCATGTGGGAGAGGGTTGCGGAGTTGATGAGGCCTCAGTTCAAAGTTCGTCTAACTTCCAAAAACGTTCATGGTGACTTTTCGCACACTTGTGGTGGCTGACCAAATACCGTCTCAACTGCCTGAGCGACAAGGTTACCATGTCGACAAACCTCGACAGAGCCATCGGCGAGGTGAGTCATCCCTGTCATGTTAGCCAGATCTACGCGGCAACTGGAAGAGCATCTCGTCGCAAGCTCGGCGATAGGAGGAGGAAGAAGCCAGTACAGAATTATGAATCATGACGCGGCGCGAGTCTCACGATGGGGATGACGTTGAAGAGCCCAAGACCAATTACAGACCAACATAAGACGGAACCCAGGGTGATTCCGAGAGATCTTGGGCGTCGTCCCCGCGACGAAGGATCGGAATTACGAACCGGCAATAAAGTGACCAAGGGTTGGGAGACTCCACACCCTCCTCGGTTGAATCTCAGTTTGGTTGACGCTTTCAAAGGAACTATTGCTCCACCCTCCAAGAGGCCCCCCCCCCAGGCCAAGATTCATTCGCCGAATTACCTAACGAAACGAAATGGCACTTGACGACGACTCGACTCCATTGCGCCCTTGTGAGCCGGGTAGCCGTATTAGGGAGTTGGACCCCGGTCTTCGGAGAAGAGAGCCATACCGAAGTCTCTGCTTTTCCTTACCCCCTTCGACTCGAGCACCAAACAATGCCGACCGGGTTGCTGAATTGGACAAGGTGAAGAGGTTGCGTTGTCGACGATGCAGCAGATATAAGTACTACGGCTGATTCCTCGAAACATTCTGACGACGAGACAATCAAGTAGCGGAGTGCACTGCTCTGCATTATTGATTAGCAATCCATTCCTCGACGCGGTCTACGGCGCCTTCCGAAAAAGGTCTATTGCAACTACATTGACAACTCTCAATTCAATTCATTTACGGAATTTCCGCTTCTTCAGTGTCGTCAGTCTTGTCAACTGTCCTGTCTTGACAATGGCGGCCTCGACAACAAATCCAAACCAGAGGATCAGTTCTGAGACCACGCTCGACGACATTGAGCGAGACGGGGCTGCTCCTTCTCCTTCCAATGCAGAGGCAAGCCCAGGAAATGACAATGTCCCGGCGGCTGCTCCTGCCCCCGAGGCTGGGCGGACCAAGCTCGAAACCTTCCTAATCATGTTTGCGCTCGGACTTGCGCTCTTCCTCGCCGCTTTGGATGTCACCATCATCACAACTGCTGTTCCTACGATATCCAACGAATTCAAGTCTAGTCAGGGCTATATCTGGATAGGAAGCGCTTATCTACTCGGAAATGCTTCTTTCCTACCAACGTGGACGAAACTGTCAGATATCTTTGGGAGGAAGCCCATCATCCTCGTGGCGGCCGTCACCTTCTGGATCGGATCTCTGCTATGCGCTGTGAGCAAAAATATGGCCATGCTCATCGCCTCGCGTGCCATTCAAGGCGTTGGAGGAGGTGGTCTAGTGGTGCTCCCCAACATCGCCATCAGCGACCTCTTCTCCATAAGGAACCGAGGCATGTACTTTGGCATCTTGGGCATGGTATGGGCACTAGCCTCTGCTGTCGGTCCCATCCTCGGCGGCGTCTTTACCAGCCAAGTCAACTGGCGTTGGTGCTTCTATATCAACTTGCCCCTGTCAGCTGTTGCCATTGTCATCCTGATCTTTGTCCTCAAGCTGCACAACCCCCGGACGCCGATGAAGGAGGGTCTTTTGGCTCTCGACTGGCCGGGCAGTTTGCTCATGATCGGCGGCACAATCATGTGGTTGCTAGGAATCGAGCTTGGGGGTGTCAGTTTTCCCTGGAACTCGGCCACCATCATTTGCCTCCTCATCTTTGGCGTCGTGACGTCTGCCATCTTTCTCGTCTATGAGTGGAAGGTTGCCAAGTTCCCCATTATGCCTCCCTATCTCTTCCACAAGCAAAACAGCAACGCGGCCTTTGGGCTGGCCTTTACACATGCCTTTGTCTTCATGTCTGGCAGCTACTGGCTACCGCTATACTTTCAAGGCGTACTCGGGGCATCGTCTTTGCTTTCTGGCGTATATCTACTACCCTTTGTGCTCTCCCTGTCGTTCGTCTCAGCCGCAGCTGGCATCATCATCAAGAAGACGGGTCGCTACAAGATAGTCATCGTCTCGGGCATGTTTGTGACTGTCCTGGGCTTTGGCCTTCTCATCAATCTCGAGCCACGTGCGAACTGGGTCAAGATCATCATCTTCCAGATGGTCGCGGGCTTTGGTATTGGCCCCAACTTCCAGGCGCCCCTGATCGCACTGCAGACAAACATCGAGCCACGAGACATTGCCGCTGCCACCTCAACCTTTTCGCTGATCCGTCAGCTTGGTACCTCGGTGTCGGTTGTTATCGGCGGTGTCATCTTCAACAACGAGATGGAGAGGCAGTATCCCAAGCTCGAGCGGGAGCTGGGCCCCGACCTAGCGAACTTGCTGTCGGGCTCCAACGCGGCGGGTAACGTACAGGTCGTGGGTGAGATGAGCGGTCATGAAGGTCAGGTGGCCAAGACGGCCTACTGGAAGAGCCTGCAGACAATGTACATTGTCTATACCTGCTTTGCTGGTCTGGCCCTCATCATCAGCATGATGATCAAGCAGGTGAACCTCAGCAAGGAGCATCAGGAGCACAAGACGGGTCTCATGTCGCTCAAGGGGAGGAAGGATGCGAAAAATGACAATGAGAAAGCGACTGACAACTAACCTGGCGTTTAACATGCTCTCACAGAGGTTCAACCCATGTAGAGTTGGATTGCATTTTTGGTATACATGTCCTTTTATTCATGTCTCAAGCGTAGCATTTAGATTGTAATGTAATTAAAAGTTGTTTGTTTCATTCAATGTCCTCTTGTGAAGCTGATTTTCCACAGTATGTGATAAGATAGGGTAAACTATCTGGGTAGGTATCAGCAACTTGACTATCTGATATCTATAGGTATCGTTAGGGTATAGTCACCAGTTACTTATCGGTGTCTATTCTTTTCGCTATCTAATCGTAGTCATACGATTAGAAGGAGTAAAGTCTCTTCTTACCATGGTGCAAGGCACGAATCTACCAAAGAGCAAAGCCGAAACATCGCTCACTTGTGAAACTCGGAGAACCATCATCCTTTCAACATTCCTCCTCGAATTTAAATTAACCAAGTCTTTCATAAGCGCAACAAGTCTACCTGCTCAGTCTAGTCTATCACTCAGAACAACTTCTCCCCCTCCTCGAGCGTCCTCTTCCACTCCTCATAATCAAACCCAAGATCCTCAAGCTTCTTGATCTCGTGCCTCTTTTCCCCCACAGCCCGACTCGCAAGCTTAATCTTGGGCACCCTCTCCCTCACCCAGCGCTTGTCTAGTCCCCAGTAGGGAGGTCTCTTGCCCTCTCCGTCGTTCTCGAGTCCCAGCTCGGGAGCCTTGGGGGCTGTCTTGCTCAGCTCGTAGAGACGGTTTATGTAGTCCACGTCCTCTGGGGAGTGCATGAGGTGAATCGCCTTGCCGGAACCCTTCTTTTCATGCTCACTTTCTATCCAGGCTTCCATTTCTGCTGTTGTGGGCGCGCTGAGTCGTCCAGACCAGATACGCGCAGCAACAGCGCTCTGCGCCTCGGCGATGGGAAAAGGTACCACACGTTGGGGAACGCTGAGGAACGCAAGCGTTGGGTCAGCCGTGTAGAGGATCTGCTCCCACAGATGCGCCGCATAGCCTCCATCGGGAACAACGATGGATGGCTCTAACGACTTGAGGAAAGGATACGAGTAGTGGAAGCCCGTGCAAAAGATGACTGCGTCAATGTCGGTCTCTACTTGGTCGTTGGCGAAGCGGACGCCGCGCTTCGAGGGGAGGAACTCGACGATCTGGGGCACGTTGGCGGCCCACGACTCCTTGGTCGGGGGTGTCACTGTGGGCTTCTCCTTTTCAGAGATAAAGATGGGATGTTTGGCGACTGCAGACAGCTGGGCGCTCACATCGACGCCAGAAGCCGAGTTGCCAACAACGATGACTTTCTATAACAAGATCAATAAGCGTTGGCTGTGAAAATGTGCACGATATTGCTTACCTTGTCCTTGTAGTCATTAGGTCGACGGTAGAACTTGGAATGCGAAATAGCACCCGGATAGGCCTTGTCAAACTCGACAAGTCCAGGAATATCGGGGATAAAGGGGTCATTGTAATGACCACTGGCCACCACAACAGCGTCAAACTCATCCTTGGTCGCCTTGTTCGCCTTCAAATCAAGCACCTCAACCTGCCACGGCTTAGACTTATCCGTCCCAGGCTTCTCGATACTCAAAACCTGAGACTGATACGAGATGTGTGGAGTAATATCCTCAGCATACTCCTTGAGATACTGCAGCACAGCGCTATGTCGGGGAAACAGCGATGAGCCTTGGGGAAACTCCTTGTCGGTGTAATTCATGAGTGAATGAGGGATGTTGGTCTCGAGCAAGTCGTAGATGGGCGACATGAACTCGACTTCCCCGCCATCCTTGGGCCAGAGGGCTTGGTCGGGAAGGCTGCTTGGCTTCGTTCTCGGAACAGAGAAGCCATTCTCGCGGGCGAGGGGTGTGTAGTTCCAGACACCACCTGGAGTAGCACGTTGTTCAAAGATGTGAACCTTGGAGAATTTCTTCTCTGCGAGTAGGTATCTGAACGGTTGTTGTCAGCTCTCATGATTTACAATGGGTATCAGTGAGACGTACTTGGCCGCTGCAAGACCACTTGGGCCGGCGCCGATGATGGCGATGCGGCGAACCTGAAGTTTCTCTGCCAGAGGCATTGGAAGTCGAGCCAATACCAAATTCCTTAAATATTCTTCTAAAGGTTAAGGCAAACAGACGCAAAAGATATGCCGTAGATGTGTTGAATACCTGTGATGGAGTGAATGAGTAGGTAGGACCGTAGGACGACTAAAGGCGTGCTTCGGCTGCAAAGCTTCCTAATAAATATCTTAAAACTCAACCGTCAAACTTCATGTCAAGCACCCGCGTGGTCTCATTTAACCATCTGAAATCCACGCCGCCGATGGATCCCGCAAAATAGCCTCATGGGACCCTGTAGTTGTGACTTGGAGCCGGTCCGCTCCATCCTCCATCACGGATGGCCTGATTACCCAATTGGGCCCGATTTCCAATTCTGGCAATCCCGTGTCGGGCTCCGCGCGACGCCGACTCCGGGCATCGGAGCTTGGCCGCCCTGCCCCAGCTTCTCCGGTCCTGGTTGATGTTTTAGATCTGGATATTCCTCCAGAAACAAAATCTCATATCTCTGACCTTGTCGTATTCCCATATGCATGAATCCTCACCATTGACAAAGCTAACGGGTTTCGCGGCTCGGTCAACTGCCATTAGTGTCGTAGCGGCTCAAAGTCTGATAACGTCCCCTCTTGATCCCAGGGCTATCACCTCGTGCAAGCACGCAATCTGGTCCACCTTCGTCAACAACGGTCAGGATGGCGCATGCGGCTCCGTGTCGAACAGGAACCGTTGTCAAATGAGATGCTTGCCTTTTTTCTCCTCTTGTGTACTCTCCTGAATGTTGGCAGGTTCCAGCTTCACTACATCTGCCGTCGTCCATCTGTATGGCAATCCATTCACTCTCAACTCAGTCGGCTCTCTTTTGCCTCACCAGGGCCAGTTGATTCCAAGGCATGACGCTCGCAAGAGCCCCGGTTTCCCGAAATGGCATCTGATATGAAGGCTTCGATCCACCGCTTCCGCCTCCGCAGGGTGTCTCCATCCCCGAGAAATGCCGGTCGGGCCCGGTCCGCTTCACCTCCAGTGTCTCCTGATAAGCGGCTGCAGGATGCACCCCAGCGAGATGCGCAACCTCGCCGACAGGATGGACAGCAGCAGCCGAGACAGCCTCCGTCAACGGCTCGCGGCTCGGGAGGGAGACCCATAGCTCCGGCCTGTGATCGCTGTCGCAGTTTCAAGAAGAAGTGCAGTCGAACCTATCCCGTGTGTTCTCTCTGCGCCAGCGCCGGTCAGAGATGTTCTTACACTAGCCCTATTGCCAACGCGGAGGCCCAGGCCCACCAGCTTCGCTCGCGTGTGCAATGGCTTAGCCGCTATATCGACGAGAACCTGCTCCCGCCAGGTCAGCAGGGTGGGATAGATGCCATCGAAACTGGAGTCGATCTAGGCCCCGTACTGAGCGGTGGGCAACGGAACGGCGTGGGGCCTTCCACAAACTCGGGTGCAGCATCATCGCCCCTTTCGAGGGCTCCGGGTCCGGCGACCCCTCCGTTGGATACCGCCGGACCTCTCCCGTTGATCCGTGGGCGTGACCACCCCATGACCGGGCAGCAGAGCAGTGACGTGCGAATAGAGGACAGAGATCCGGGGACCGTGAGAACCACGAGCAGTCATCTCTCTTACCAAGCCTCGAGTGATGGCTCTATCACCAGACGGCGGCTGATCGCTCGGCAAGCCCTTCCTCCCGATATTGCGCCAAGTCGTTTCGTCGATGCCTTCTTTCGTCATGTTAACCGAGCATATCCTTTTGTGGATCAAGTCAAGATACGCCGTGACCTTGAGGCCCTAGGAGACGCCTCTCCCGCGGACCAAGATCCTCCCATGACTTTGCTGTACCTTGTCATGGCCATTGGATGTACATCTCTAGTACGAGCAGGGCAGATACCGAGCGACACGGCCAAGCGATTTGATGTAGTCTATCCAGACATCATCCAGGAGTGTCTTTGCAATGAAGGCGTCGAGTCGGTACAGATCCTCGTCCTCTTGGGACTATACTCCCTTTTCGATCCCACAGCGACCTCCGCATACTTTATCGTCGGCATCGCTGCTCGTCAGGCTATGGTCATTGGGTTGACGAGGCCAGACGACCAACCTCGTACACCGGCCGAGACGGAGCTCAGGCATCGACTATACTGGAGCATATTCGTCCTGGATCGCATGATGGCTGCATCTCAAGGCCTCCCAGTGGCATTAACGGATGAACACTCCAGCGTTCCACTCCCAGGACTCACGGTTGAAGAGTTTGCGAGTACGGATAGAGCCGTGTATGCTCGAAACCTGCAGACAAGCCGACATGTCATACAACTTCGGCAACTAGAGTATCGGATTCTTCACGCGGTACATCTGCAACGAACCGCAGAAACTGCAGGTATCTCATCTTTAGATCGGCGCGCAGTGCTCAGCAGCTTGAGGTCAGAGATTGAGGACTGGTACAGCAACGGGTGCCTTATGTCGCCAATGGAGGCCGACAACCTACCTATCCACAGCAGTATCACCTGGCTAAGTGCACAGTATTATCACTTACTTGTTCTCCTTTACTTCCCCAACCACTTCAACAGTGCGGCGGCGGCGGTGCCTCGGTCAGAGCTGCTCGAGTTTGCTCGAAAGCAGCTCCAGGCCAACTCAGCTCTCCTGCAGCAACGACAGCTGCCTCTGAACCGGGTGTCACTATGCAGGTTGCTACCCGTGTGTCTGGTGTTGATGCACGACTTTGTGGCATCATGCGGCTCAAACGATTGGGGAGCGCAAGGGCCGGCACCGTTCGCAGCCAGGGACGAAGTAGCCGTCCTAATCACTATCCTAGAAGCATTCCCGAAAGGATGGACGGTAGCACATGAGGCAGCTCGCATAATCCAGCAGTTTGCGGGGGTAATGACAGGACACGGAAGCATGGCGACTGCGTACTTTGGTACACAAACAGTATTCCCGGCGACGGGCAAGGAGAGCGTCGAAGAGCTGGTGAGGCCTTGCATCACCAGCTTCACGGGACTGTTGCACCAGTTTCTGGGAAAGGCGACATGCTTCCAGTCAATCGAGTATGCTCCTGAGACGAAGGAGGTTGAAAAGATTGGGCAAGTTGGAGTCGCGGCGCAGCAGACCACGACGAATTCGCTGTGGTTGAATGGAACCGATTCAAACGCCGGGGGCGTGAACGAGGAGGCTGTGCTCGGGTATGGATGGGGTTCCTGGGATCTCGATTTCCTTTGAGCCTTGACTCTGTTGGGATTAGTTGATGTTGATGTTAATGTGAGGTTGGGATTTATAGATGGATATATGGCGTTTGCGGAAGAGGGGTGGTTTTTAATAATGTGCAGGTTGGTCAATGGAGGCAGGTATGATCACGCATCTACAACACCTGCCCAATTCCAGATACCACCAACACCACATGAGGGAAGGCACGATCAATTCCATATCTAGCGATTAATTAAAGACAAGGTTAACTAACAGCAACGCGGGTGTCCCGCCGCCACGTCTTGGACCGTTGTTGATCACGATCGCGCGTTGATACATTCCAACGGGTGAGACAAACTTCTGCATCGAGCAAGGGATCCATCGAATAGCTGGAGCAAAGCTAAAATCGAGGCTCTGCTACCGGGGCTGCTCTCCCGCATCTGCACTCGGTTGAAAGGGGAAGTGTGCATCAAACAAGGCTAGAATGATACATGTCACAGCATCAAGATGCATCGCTTCAAGTTGCAAAGCCCCAACCCAAGTGACAGTTCAGTACCTGATCTGACATCCATCCACTCTCTGGCACTGACGCGGTGACAGTCTGACGGGCAGGCCGGGATTGAAGATGACGACAACAACAACGAGAAGCGGGTATTGGCATAGGACGGTAAATGGACATTTACGAGCTGACGTGCATCCGACTGGGGACTCTGTCAATGGCTCGAATTATTTATGGCATACGTGGGTGGATCGCGATAGACGATTACTACAACGTCTCATATCAGGGACACGAGGGCGAGTTGTCCCGAGCAGGGCAGCTTCAGCCAACAGGGCAACCTTGATACAGTAAGCGGCTGCATTACTGTATGACCCCAGGCCCTGGAATCAAAGCCCGCGGAATTAAGGGATGCTTTCCATCACAATCCCGAGTGTGAACTGGCAATCATGAAAATAGTGCACTACACTGCACTGCAGATCACGAGTGGGCAGCTGCCCAGGCTTCGACACACTCACCAACTTAATTGCACTTTCGATTACCTTTTATCTACCCGTGCATCGAGCCCGTTGACGTGGTTGGAATGAGGTGGCTGGCGGTTGACTGTGATAGGGCTGCATGTGATGGATGTGAAAGAAGCGGTAAATGATAAATCAACCCAGAGGAGAGCTCAACACCAGATGAACTCCCAGCCATCACTTGGTTCTCGTCTGCTGTTTTTAGCACCTCGCTGTATGCACTGCACAACAACCGAGGGGGGCAGCGTGACGGCATCTTGAGCAGAGGTGGCTGTGACTGGGCTGAGTCCGACGGACATTGCATCCAAGCCCCGTGCTTTGTAGCCACTGTTAGTGAGATCATGTCAGGCTGACACTCCACACCCATCTGCATGCCGGGGACGTTCTCCTGGGGTCGGATGCACTAACAGATTGACCGCATCACTTGCACTGCCTCACAATTGCTCCCCAGGACTGGGCATTCTCGCGGGCGATCGCCATAGCCCTCTGCAATCTCGAAGCCCGGCAACGGGGACTCGAATGACGATATGCAAGGTTGTCATTAATTAAGTTGTCCTACAAGGCGTCTAGCACTACCTAATGCAAGCACATATAGCTCTAGATGGCACCGCCCATGGTGGCCGGCAGTTCCCATGCCATGCTTTGCTCTCATGGGATGGGATCCCTCCAAGGCTGATCATGCACACACACAGTGATTAGTAGCCCTCCGCCAAGTCTAGAGGCTAGAGACGCAGCATCCCGCGTCTACGGTGCCGTCCCCGTCAGTCAGCCCAACGCCTTGCTACCGGGTCGGTTCCATTCTATTCGGTGTGTCTAGGCTAGGACTCAGTCAGGACATGAGCATGGTCGCCGGCTGCGTCATAAATGCCGAGACGGCCCCAGTAGTGTGTGTTCACCGAGCAGTCTCTTACTCTCTCATTCACTTGCCGGTCACGGTGCGAGATACGAAAACAGTGCATCCTCAGCCGACCGAGAAATATCAACAAGTCTGAGACAGATTGCACTCGGCACCCAGTCCATCCAAAGTAGGAATCCACTGGGGCTTGCGAATTTAGCGGCCCAAACCCACTGGACTGGCAGACGCTGCACCCACCGCCGAGTCCCGCCCGTCCCCCAGGAAGAAAAAAAAACGCCTGGACCCCTGCCACCCCTTGCCCTGCCACCCCTGTCCGCCCATCCACTCCATCCTCCCATTTCTGGGCTTCCCACCCACTGATCCTGGGCGCGCTCTCTTTAACTTGGCCAGGCCTGGCCTGTTTCAAGCGGCCTCGAACTGGACCTTGCTCTCTGACATCCATTTCTAACGCCTCTCGCCTCTTCTTCTCATTTCTCCCCCATCAATCTCAAATCTCATCCCATCCATCCTCCCCTGGCCGTTTGCGTCGAACAAATCGACTCATCAGCAACAACCAAAAACCTCGCAATTGCGTCGCCGTCTCTCGTTTCTCGTCATCTACCGTCTTGCGACCTTGCTTTTTCCTTGTTTAATTATCGCCCAGGAAGGGGCTTTATTTACCAACCGCTCCTCCCCGCGTCGGCGCCCGCGTGAGCTTCCATCACAGACCCTGACCAACGACCGACCGAATCCACGCGTCCTCGAGTTTTCTTCATCCATCGACATCGTCGTCTATCGACAATCGAACGACCTTGACGATCATCGTCATCTTCTTTTCGACTTGATTCCCGTGACTCCCGGTTGGAGTCGATCATATGCACACCGTGGCTACCCGACTAGAGTCTCGCAGGTCGCTCCTCGGCCCTGAGCACGGTTATGGCTATGGAGGTCATTACAACCAGCCCTACAGCGACGGAGAGCCTGCTCCTCAGCCTATTCCTCAACCCGCAGCCTTCACTCAACCCAACTTTGCCGACACCGCTGGCGTCGATCCTGCAGTGAACCAAGGCTACGCTTATCGAGAAGGCTTCTCTCCATCTGTTCCAGCCACGAGCACACTAAACGGCAAGACGGGCTTCCTCACGAGCCGATGGCCCGCCTGCTTCATGACAGTTTCTCTTCTCCAGGCCGTTTTGTGTATCTGCTTTGAGGCGTAAGTCTTGCTCGCAACCCCTCACGTGTCAGCTTCCCAGAGCCTCATCACTAACGCTTACTGCAGCTACATCTTTGGCAAGTTCCAGTTCAATCTCGGCCCTCATATCAACCTGCCCAAGGTCCAGTCCCAGTACAAGACTATTCCTACTTTCCTAACCCTCTTCATTTTCGGTTTCCTCTATACTCTGGTTGTCGTTTGGGATGCCCTGCGCCAGAAGAACACTATCCAGGTTATCGGAGTCTGCTTCTCCAACCTGGCTCTCATGGTCTACACTGCCATTCAGGTCGACCAGATTAAGGAGGCTTTCGACATCCTTGGGGCGCACAACGCCCTCGAGAAGAACGTCACTGCTGCTGACCTTTGGGGTGATGTCAAGCCTTACCTGGTTGCCATTCCCGCCATTATCGCCTTGGCGACTGTTGGCATGATCTTCATCTCCTGGAAGATCTACCAGGAGTACGCATGGGACATTCTCAAGAACATTGGCGCTGATTACCGCATGAAGAAGCGCTTCCTCCACTACCAGGTACGTTCCCTTGAAACCTCAGAATATCACGTCTTCAAGTTCAATGTCTAACGCGACCCAGATTTACATTGCTCTGCTCAAGTTCGATTTCTTCTTCTTCCTCGGTTTCATCGTTCAGTTTGTCGTCGTTGTCGCAGAGAAGAACGATCCCGAGTTCGCCTTGACCATTGTCACCATTCCTATCACCATCGCCATCCTTCTCGCCGCCGCCTACTTCACCCGCAAGGAGAACAAGCCTGGCATGGTGTGTGTCATCATTCTCTATCTTGGTGGTCTCAGTTACTTCCTCTTCAAGCTGGTCCGAATCTACCAGCCCGGACACAAGGAAGCCTACGAGGCTGTCCGCCGATCACTTACCGCTTTCGCTGTCATCACTATTCTCCTTATTCTTCTCACAATCGCCAATGCTATTGTATGCATGTGCAACTTTGGAAAGGGCCTCAAGCCTCACCTTCAGTCCCTGTCTCGAAAGCGCAAGGTTGAGGAGAAGCCCGACATCAACTCGATCAACATGCAGGACGTCAAGCCCCAGGCGCCCAGCCGAATGACGATTGATTAATCGGCGCATCAACGAGCCATGGTCCCCGAGGCAACAAAAGCTCCGAGGGACCATTGTAAAAAGACACGAATTTACGAAAGGATACTAAAATTTTCCCTTATATGGCACCGGTCAGACAGGGCAGGCTCGGAACGGACGGTAGCCAAATGAGAAAGGCGTGAACAGAAGGCGAAGAGATGATATCCCCGGGTTGTGTCTGCAGTTTCCTTTAATCCTCTTATGTTTTTTTTTTCTTGGTTTTAATTTTTCCTATGTCAAGACCCAAACATATTAGGCGTTGAACAAATCTTCATTCCTTTGAATGAGTGATCTGGGAGTTTTTGTTTGTCACTTTGAATAGTTGAATCGTGGAGAATATCCACGATGGGGTAGGTGGGAGTGGTGAATCACGGAACGTGGAGATAACCAGAGCGACCTAGTAGAAAACCTTGCACTTGGTTGTTTAGGATAGTGAATACATACCAAGTAGTTGAATCACGAAGTTGTGAAACTCGCGGCTCCTTTGCAGTTCCACATGATGTTTGATGGTTTCAGCATGGTGAAACGTCAGATGTCGTAACTATTCAACACAGCTCCCACATTCCGTGTTTCACAAGTTGATGTGGTATTGAAACTATAACTTAGGTAGTCTACTAAGCAGTCGGCGGCATATCCCAACATTCGCTTCGCAACACTATAAACATGAGTGACCAGGGGCTAAGGGGTGGTCCGTTGCGCAAACCCATAAATCCATCAACGCCAAGTTCGCCGGAATGCCCAGAGTAGTGAATAACCATGTGCCAAACAATTAATGACAAAGCTATGCAGATGAGTAGGTATCAAAGAGAAGGGTCACTTGTTAGAGCCTGATCTTAACGGCGTCCTTAAGGTGACCTTCAGTCGGGCAGTAGGGACACTTGTACCGCGCGGCCTTTGTGATGTTGTGTAGAGACTCGCGGCAGATGACGTGACCGCAGGGGAGCATCATGGGCGGGTTGTCTTGCGTTGTTTGCTCCTTGCTCACAGGGCAGACAAAGATGGGATGGTAGATCATGGATTCGGGTAGGGGCGTCTCAAAAGCCAGCTCGTTCTCGGTCGTCCACTCCGTCTTCTTCTCACGCATGTAGGTCGTGTACTTTATGAGGCGAGGCAGGGCGATAGAGCCCGCTGTGACGGCAACGTAGAGGGGTGACTCGGCAGAAAGGCCGAGCAGGGAGCAGAACTCCCGGGTGAAGGACATGGCCACGTCCTCAAATGCCGAGTCGATCTCAAAGATGTGCTTATAGGGGGAAGCGGCGAGGTTCGGGGCGTACACCAGAGCGCAGCAAAGCTGTTGGATCTCGCGCAGGTGTCGGGATTGGAACTTGGCAAAGTGTTGACGGGCGTAGGCGAGAGCACCGAGGGGTCCGTTACGCTCGGCGTCATCGGGGAGGCCGTTGACTGAGCTGCCCTTGAAGAGCCATACGAACTGAAGCTTGCTGAGTTCAAATTCGAGGGTGCTGCCCTTGGCCTCGAGCTGTGGGCTGTTGCCGCGGGCCCAGTCAATGGCAGGGACAAGGTTTCGGTCCTTCAGCTCTGACAGAATGCTGTACATCTCGGAAAACTTATTTTGCAGGTGCTCCGAGTGCAGGTTGCGAATATCATCTTCTGGTTCGGCGTCGTCGTCGTCGTCATTATCCATATCGTCATCACCGTCTTCGTCCGTTTGCCGAGGGGAGCGGGCTTCGCGATGCGGAGGGTGGTCGTGAGCTTCATTTAGGAAAGTCGAGGCAACAGAGAATTGTCCCTCGCGTAGAAGATGCATAGCTATGGCTCGGTTGATCAGGCCCGGGTGGTCAGCCATGGCATCGGTCTCCATGGGAAGTTCGCGGTGAGGGAGCGCCTAAGTCGGTCAGTGGCCATCGCAGCAGCAGTAGTCAAGTAGTAATAACCAACCTTGTCCAAGGCCTTTCCAAAGGCCTTCTGTGCCTTTGTGACTTCCTTTAGGTCTTGTGTGATTGATTCGAGTCGGGACTTGACTGGGTTTTGCAGCATCATCATGGTCATGCCGATGCGATGCGCGTCCGCTTCTATCAGGACGTTAGACAGCTCCGGATGAGATATGCTTGAGGATGCCAACCTCCAGCAACCTGCTCCCGCGTGGCAGTGAGCAAATCTATGATCTGGTCTACATCATCGATCGCAGCGTTGAGATTGGACTTTCTCATGCGAGCCAGCTCGACCATGAGCGGCGCAAATGGCGAGACGTGATCGCTGTCGGCTCCCGCCATGGCTGTGATATCGCTGGGGTTTCGACCAGCTGTGGTTGCCGAGTTCTGGATGATTACGGGTGAAGCCTGAAAATCGGGCTTCTTGTGAGTCAGTGAATTCCAGGGGATTAATCCAAAACCTTGAGTAACAGTTTGAGCGGAAGAGAAATGACGCTGCCGTGATCGACGGCCGATGTCGTCTGAGGTCCAAGTGACGGCTCCCACTGACGATAGCGTCGGCCACTGTTATCGATAAGACAACTTCGGGGGTTTGCTTGTAAGGGGGCTATCCCCACTATGACCCTGGCCAATCAGAGCTAACAGAAAGCTACCTGTTTAAGCAAGAGCGACTCTATCGAATTCATGCGTCGATTCCTCAAGGCTTCTCTCATACAGTCAAATCATCTATCTCACCATCGTCTCCCTGTCTTCTACCTGTGTTGAACTGCTCCTTGCTCCATCTCGCTTCCTTGAATCAAGGTTCTATACGACCCCAGCTCCGCCAGGGTTCACGTGGGGACACACGGAATTAGTGCCCCGCAGCTACCTAGCCAAGTAGGTAAGGTACCTAGAGCTAAGGCAAGGCCTTCTTCGAGCTATTGCATCACATGCAGGCCCTGAACCTGAACACCAACAAAAGGCCTCCCGACAACCCAAGCGACCCCTGGAGACGGCCTCTTTTGCTCGTCTTCTGCTCCGTTCGCCGCGCAGCTGGACGGCGAGAATGTAGCTCGAGACCGCCGCGACTAAACCCCAGGGGTCGACGACGACGTCATGGCCTTCCGATTCCCCTCTGCACCGGATCCTCGAAACCGGCTCGAAGACGAATATCTCGCTCCCGTCACCGCCAAAGGCTCGGTCCAGCGGACCGGGCGAGCAAGCCCTTCAGAGGGCGCTCTGCCTCTAGTCGAAGGAAACACTCATGCTGAGCATGAGAAAGCTGTTGAGCCTCTCATTTTGCCGCCCCAACAAGCACCACCACGGAAAAACATAGTGTTTGCAGACCCTTTTGCCTTTCGGTTCGTCGCCGTCTCCCCTGGCTTGCACACGCGATGTCAGTCCTAATACTATCATGCACAGATTTCTCGAAGACGATAGTAATGTCAGTGTTGTCGAGCGTCGTGGGATACTAAAGGGTTACGAATCCTACCTTGTCGAACAATGGGCGTGCTCGAGGAAATCACCAACTCTCGTCATTGTCACTTATACTGGAGATGAAAAACACTCTGTTGCGGTTGGTGTTCTCTCGGTGCCGGCGGAGGAGAGTCTCTGGCCGGCCAAGCTGCGCGCCTACTTTAAAGCAATCCAGGATTCGCATGCGAGACCCAAGGAAACAGCTCTAGGAGAGCTTATGGTGACAAACCTCAGCAGCTTCCCCTCGGCTCTTACCGTTATTCTCATCCCCGAGGGCGATATCCGCAAATATCGTTCATCATTCATCGTCAACGAGGATCTCAAACGGTTAGGATGCTCAGGGCGGTCAGGTCTTACACTCTCAGACCCAGCCGAGGCGACCCAAACCAAGTTCCTACAACTCTACAAAACTAGCGATCGGGTCTCCGTCAGCCAAGCTGTGATAGAGCTTATCAAACTCTGTCAAGTTGCATTATACATGTTTGACAAGTTGGGTCACGAGTACATCGATGGGCTGCTGTGCGACAAGACGGAGATGGCAATCAACAACTGGTGGATTGAAGTTGGTGCTGAGCACTACAACTTTGAGCCAACTGATGGCATATTAGGGCCGAGCACTGTGTCAGCTCTTCTAGGCATGTTTATGGGGGCGAGGAACCGCCTTCACTGGTATGGCGCTCCGGTGTCGAAGGACGTCTTTGACCTTGACAGCACCAAACGTGGTATTGGTCATTTCCAAAAATCACAAAAACTTGAAAGAACACGGAGGTTGGACCGCCAGACGATTCTCAAACTCTACACAGTATCTGCCAAGGCGGCAGCTGGAGAGGGCTGGGGCGTGCAGAGGGCGGTCAAATCGACTCTGACAGAAGTCGGAGGTAAAAGAGGCGAGCTTGTCATGGGCATGGTATCAGGCAAGGACAAAGGAGGACTTGCTGATATTGAGACCCTTGACATTGACAGGTTCGTCAGCCTAGCCTACGGCGACAGGCCGAAATGGCTCTGGCACGGTAAGCCTCGAAGAACGCTGGCAGAACTGCCAAATCACAGTCCAGAGCTTGGCAATGGGCTGCCATGGAAAGATGACGATTCAAACTCGAATCCAAAACGGGTCTATTCTGCGCCTGCGGAGAGTGAAGCAGAATCGAGGCGGACAGATGATTCGCCTGGCATCTACTCAGCCTTTCCTCCTGGCTCCGCTACTAGCATCGGCGAAGGCGCAGCTGACAAAGATGCTTTGCGAAAGAATATGTTCAAAAGTGTCGCTGGGAAAATGAGTGACGCTCGGTCTGGTTTTGGGCGCATCAAAGATGCTGTTGGAGGAGGTCTACGAGGCCACAACACTCGGCCTTCGGTCTCGACAAGAGACGACTTTGGAGAGATGGGTGTAGGAGGCTCCAACCAGGCACTCAGCACAGCCATGCTCTCCACCACAGCACCCATCCCAGGGGTACCCAGGGCATTTACTTGGAAGAACAAACCAGAAGAGTATCTGGCTGCCATGAGACGAGGTGACACGGATGTGATTCCAGGTCTGCCCCAAACTTCGCACTTTGCGTCTACTTCGACTGTCGATATCAAACCTACCTCGGCTCCAGCTTGTGAGACTCAGAGGCGTGAGCAAGAGGGTGAGCTGATGGACATTGGTGCCGAGGTGCGCAAGGATATACTCTCCAAGGCGCCCTCGGCTGTTGGATCTCTGGTTGATGAAGCAGACATTCAGGGACCTGTTCTGGAAGCAGAACGCATGAACAGGCCCGCGCGCGTGGGACTCTCGCGACGACACAGTATCCAGCTGCTCCAGTGCGGAACAGAGAGAATTCTCAATGAGAATCGATGGCCACGGCGAATGTCATTTAGCGATGCCGAAGAAGCCGTGCTGGCTTGGGAGGATATCATTGATATCACGGATACCACTGGCGACTTTGCAAATCTGGAGGCATTCAATGACCTTGCTCAGTTCTTCAGTCGGCAGATGGATGAGATCAAGGAGGGCATCGAGCCGTGGGTGACGGAGAAGCTCAAGGCAGTTGAGCTCCTCGACGATCGCTACGCAAAAGACAAAGACGAGCTCCATGCTCTCTACTACCAGTTGAACGAGGCATGTCAACGGATGCGCATCAGCTCTCATGAACTCCTTGCAGAGGAGCGATCCCACCTGACGGAAGGCTTGAAGGAGGTCGAGGTGCTTGTTGCGCGCCTTGACTATGAGATCAATGCTCTCCTGTCAAAGGTGAATGACGTCGAGGATGGCATTGTCACATTTGAGAGGCAGGTGGAGGACATGGAGAAGAAAGCCGAGGACCTCAAGATCCAGCTCGAGACGGAAGGATGGTTACATTGGCTCTTCAGAACGATGACAGGCATTGGAACAGGCCCGGATATCACACGATCTACGCCATAATTCGGGCGCCCATATAATTAGTGGTGGAGCGAGTCGAGTCACGGAGCATTGTCATGGGGTTGTGAATTTTCACATGCGTTTTCTGGGACGGAGTTTTGGGACAAAGCATCACATGGAGCATAAATTACCCATGGAAGAAGGCGTTGATATAACGACAGATGGCGATACAGACAGACGCACACAGAGAGCTTGTAGTGGAGGTGTTCTTTTTTTTCGTTTGGATTGTAGCATGAATCCATATACAGATATTATACAACGACACCTTTGAATTCATGTCATCATCCAGTCCGCCTCCGGTTTCATATCGATGCGAGCGCCCCGTGACGCAAAACCAAGCATCTAATCATCGAGGAACGGTTCCCAAGCATATATTCATACAAGCCCTTGTTTCTTTCCGGTGGCGATTCTTCTTCCCGTTACGCCCTTCCGATCTATACGCTTCGTTGCAAAGAGAGGGGGGCACTATTCGTGTCGTCCCCCATATCTAATGCTTCTTAAAACATGCCGCCGCCCTGTTGGCCACCGAGGGCCTGGCCCTGCTGCTGCATAATCTCGCTGACCTTCATAGACGTGTCGAGGAACTTTGCGGTACAGCGGTCGAGGCAGACGGACTCGCCCTTGTTGAGCTCGCCCTCGCGGTAGTCGTTGGGGATGCACTTCTTCTGGCACGAGTTCTGGAGGCTGCAGAAGAGTTAGTGAATACTGTCAATCCATGCTACAAAGCCAATTCCAGGTGAGGGGTTGGTTGTTTACCGGTTGTAGGTATCGGCCATCATGCGCATCTCGCTCTCCACGGCAGCAATCTTTTGCTCCGAGGTAGGCTGAGGACGACCCATTCCGAGGAAGCTCATCTTGGCGGTGTTTTCAAGGTGGTATTTGGTTAAAAAAGAGAGGTAATGTTGGATGTAATGCTGTTGCGATCTGGGCGGTTTCGGCGTTGATGATGCTTTTTTGCCTTGGTCAAAGGGAAAATTTGGGCTTATCGCTGATTACGTGAGGTGCCGCTTATCGATTGCCAGTGGTATGTCATAGGCTCGTGGGGTTGGCCAATGGGGAGTTGAGCTTCAGTCATTAACGGTACCTACCTAATTGTGAGTTATGGTAGAAGCAAGATTTGTATTATAGTGTCAGTGGAAATGAAGAAGTGATTTTCGACAGTATTATGGAGGGCCGTCATCGAGTTGTTCGAAATACTTTTTGGTTGATCACTGAGCCAACACCTAATGTTCCTCCTCTAAGCCATTCTTGCCTACCCTATAGAAGGAGACTCATATTTCATCCTGCGTCCTTTTTCGGCGGTCTGCCGATGTTCCAGTAACTCCTACTTGATTATAGTGCATGTTTAGGATTTCTGGTGTGCGCCTTGGTTTATTATGTAAAAGATCCTCGTAAGGGGGTGCTAGTAGTAGTTGGAAATGGTATTATTACCCAGTGCCAAATGCGAAGAAGCTGCCCCCCGGCCTCCATTAGTGGACTGTTGCTAAGTCACACAACAGCAATTCAATTACATGGAATAAAAAAAGCATCACTATATAACCAAGAAATAAAACCCAAGTGTCATAAATTTTCATTCAATTTCCCACAAAATCGTCGCTATTTACCACCCAAATGCCACTACCCTAGACAATCTTTAGTTCTTAAAGGTAATGGTCTTGGACCTCGTCCACTCCTCAAGACCAAACGATCCACCAAAGCGGCCATGTCCACTGGCCTTGGCTCCTCCGTGAGGGAGAGCACTCTCGTCATGAACCGTCATGTTGTTGATATGGACTGCTCCAGTCTCAATCTCCCGCGCAATGCGAAGACCCCTGCCGAGATCGGTGGTGAAGACAGACGAAGACAAGCCGTACTCGGTGTCATTGGCGAGCTTGATTGCCTCTTCCTCAGTCTCGATGGCGATTAGAGACACCGTAGGACCGAATGACTCGGACTGGTAGATGTCCATCTCTGCCGTGACATCCCGGATAACGATGGGCCTCATGCGGTACTTGCTGGTCTCCTCAACGTCCAGGTTTCCGTGAACTAGAGTGGCACCCTTGGAGACGGCATCCTTGACTAGAGCCTTGTTCCGTTCCACTCCAGCGGTGCTGATGAGGGCGGGTGCATCGCCCTTGGAGGAGAAGATTTGCTCGATAGAGGCTGAAAGTTTCTTCTCGAACTCTGCCAGAACGTTCTTGTGCACCAAAATTCTCTCGGTCGACATGCAGATCTGGCCAGAGTTCATGAAAGACCCAAGTGCATTCTGGAAAGCGGCGAGATCGAGGTCTGCATCCTCCCACACGATGGATGGGGCCTTGCCACCCAACTCCAACACAACGGGCTTCAAGTTTTCACCTGCCAGCTTGCCAACAATATGACCGACAGGAGTGCTTCCTGTAAAGTTGATCTTCTTCACGTGTGGGTTCTTGATCAATGCTGAAGTCACAGACGCGGCATTGGCCCGCTCGTGGAAGATGACGTTCAGCACACCCTCTGGCAGACCTGCCTCCCTGAAGACATCGCCAATAGCCCACAAGGTCCTGGGTGAGAGCTCACTGCCCTTGAACACAACAGTGTTTCCAGCAGCAATGGGGAAGATGACGGCTCTTGAGCCCAGGATGAAGGGTGCGTTCCTGGACGTATTAGTATGAGATAAAACGCTCGAGAGTAACAACATACCATGGAGAGATGGCCAAGACAACACCATAAGGTTCTTGCACGACGAGGGCGTGGGTGTTAGGGTCGGCCAGCCTAGGGATCGAACCCTGTATTGTGCCTACGCGGCCAGCGACCTCCTTGATATGTTGGATAGCAGTGCTAATGTCAAAGTCGGCCCAACCAGCATCACTGCCAGTCTCTCCCATTGAGTACCCGCGCAACTCGTCACGCCGCTTCTCAATGATTTCGGCAGCCTTGAGAAGCACATCACGTCTCTGATAGGGAGTAGCCTTCCGCCATGTCTTGAAAGCCTCGGCGGCAGCGTCTACTGCAGCGTCGGCATCCTTGACGTCGGCACTATAGTAGCGATGAATGACTTTGCTATTTGAGGGCGAGACGATATCAAAGGCATGCTCTGAGGTCTGGTCCTTGCCATTGATGAGGAGGGGGACAGTGTAGGTCTCTTTAGCTGATCCGTTCGACATGATGGTGGTGATGTAAGAAATCTTGTATAATAGAATCTAGACGAAGAAGAAACTTGTGTGAACCAACAACTCAACCGAGAGACAATCAGTGGGCGACAAGCTCCCTTTAAGTAGCTGGGCGAAGGACCGTTTGACCAGTCCGACGGTGTTTCATTCCGAGGATCCCTCCTTGCGAGCAAGCATGTTAGAGTATAGCCTACCCCAACCCCGCATGTGGAGGCATGCCACATCGGGTTGTGGAGGAGATCATGGGCGTGGTGTTTGCGCAGCCTAGACAACGGCAAGTATCCTCGGCACGTCCATCGGGATTAGCTATTAGCGGGCATCCTATTTGACGTGCTTGTTCCATGGGTACGCTCCCTAGCGCGAAATAGACCAGCACCAAGAGACCTCTAAAGTCAAGACTGGATAGGAGCCTCACTTGGGGATCCATTAGGGCGGGCACGGTTGTTGAGCTGCGTTTCTTGCGTTTCAACTTGGAGGATCGTCATTGTGCTTTGACTCAGAATCCCAAAGAATTAGTTGACAATTGAAGACGACATATTGTAACAAAGCGTAGGTCCATGCCTGTCAACGGCCCATATGCACTTCGCAAGTGATAGTTGCGAATGGGGCATGGATCAACCCAGCAAGATCAATACCCATGCTGGGAGGGTATCACGGACGTTGCATCCCTGCCGGGTCCAGGAATGGCTGAGAGACGGCGGCGGTGCGAATCTGGACAATTTCTGAGGAATTGAGCGTTAGAGAAAGGCCCAGTCGAGCGGATAAAGTCAACTCGGGCGCATGAACACTCACCGACGACTGGGATCGATCCTGGAAGTGTAAAGTGGACCTCGGACTTGAGTCGTGGAGAGTGCACCACTTGGCCAGGACGCGGAGGCGCAGGTTTGAGAAGCCTTGGGGTAGGGGTGCGTGGCTTGTCAGACTCTGGCATGATTGCGAGCTGTGTTGTGTAGTTTATGCTTTTTCCTGTAGCTGAAGGATTCTAGCTACCGTAGCTGCAAGGACCTTTGCGAGAGAGATTGAGTTGATGGCACAGTGTCGTGGGAATTGGATTCGGTTTCTGGAGTTGAAGGTGGAGAGAGCCCACTGACAACACAACCAAACAATCTCCTAAGATCCATTGAATCCACCATGTCAGTTCATAGATACAGTGGGTTTCGTTGGATTGGAACGCAGTGAATACCGGTTTCAGAAGCTGTCTTTTCACGCACCGCACAGAGACATCGGAGACGCTCTGGAACAGGCAAACAAGATGCGAGCTGTTCGTTTAACGAGTGCGGGACTTGGCTCGCCTGAGACGGTTGTTCATGCAATGACAGCGTTGTACCTTGGGGGGGCGTACTTGACGGGGGAGGATGAGGTTGCTATTTTTGAGTCGGAGGGTTGAAAGGACCAAGTTATGAATGATGCAGTGAAACCGTCAAGAACCGTTGAGGCTGAAGCTTTACGTGCTTACATACATGGATGTTTCGTCTTGTCTCACCTCCATACTTGCTGCACCTTCCTATCGTGCCTATCTACAACGGTGGGGTCACGGGGTTCGTACAGAGAGGGCCTCATCTTTTTATTGACCTTAAAGCATGCCACGCGATGGTAATTGGAAGATGCTGTCTGGCTAGGACATGATCCGAGACCTTTTCCCCCATGCCGAGCGCCAGGTTGTCTTTGAACGAGACTGGCTGGCTCCACTACGGATGGGGAGATGCACCTCGTGCATAGCCCATGGGGTAGCTAGGAAGCATCCTACTTGCTACCCGGTATGTATGCATGCCCTCATCCAAGAGCTTGGTCTGAATAGTCTCTTGGAGTTGAAATTGTGTGCTTTTTCAACAGAGTTTCGCAGTTTCCCAACTGAGGTGATACCTTCCTTCCCTGGTCAAGAGAGGGTCGGAGGAAATGTCCGCCACGTGACTCAAATGCGGGTTCCCACCAATCAGATGACGCAATCCTCGGGCGGTGGCACCTTGTTTGCAATGAATTTTTTCCCATCCCCCGCCCGAGCCTAGGTCGCACAGAGGTCGCCTCAGAAGGAAAAGTTGGCTCAGAGGGTACCGTGACAGTACATGCATCAAAATTCAAGGCCTCCTGATCGAGTTTTTTGCAAGTCCACTAACTCAATTAGCCACTCGAGCCACAGAAGGGGGGCCACGGGGGGTCTCAGTACCGCCTTTTTTCGCAAACCAGCGAAAAGCAATCTTCTCCCAAACAAAACAATCCGACAACCGCTCCCCGGGCGCCCCTCTCCTCCGTAGTCGGCCTTTGTCCGCGCGCATTGTCTTTGCCAACACACGACGCGCCCACCCAGCGCCGCGACTCCAACAGCGACACCGGCCGCCTATATCGTCTCGTCTCGGCTCTCCGAACCTCCGTGTGTCTGTGCCTCGGTGCGGCAGGCGCAGCGCATTCATCGTCGTCGCCGTCGCCGCGTCTCCTCCGGTCGCCGGGCCTTTGCTCGCTGCCTGCATGGACGGCCCGTCCATCATGGCCGCCGGTGGGGCGGCGTCCATGAGCCCGACCAGCCCAGTCAGCTCCCGCCATGGTCATGGTAACAGCAACGGAGCCAACAAGCGAAAGAGGAGCAGCATGGCTGGGCTGGAGAGCAGTCCTGGTAGTAATCTTGACGACCATGATGCCGATAACGAAAAGAAGCGCCAGCCCGGCGTGAAGCGGGCCTGCAACGAATGTCGTCAGCAAAAGGTGAGTCTATCGCCAACCCCCCCAAGCGCATCCCACCAGAAGCTGACCAGATGACTCAATCGCAACAGTTGCGCTGTGATGTCGTGCAGGAGCCCTTCCAAAGTTGTTCCAGGTGTAACCGCCTCAAGCTCGAGTGCAAGATCGAGTCCAACTTCAAGCGCATCGGCAAACGCTCCAAGCACGCCGAGATGGAGAAGGAGATTGATCGCCTCCGCCGCAACATCGCCCGCGCAAAGTCTCAGGGGTTTGTCCCCGAGGACGTTGACGACAATGTCAACTCCCCCATCACACCGAGCAATCCGACATACACTCATACCCACACTCGGAACCCGTCTCTGATGGGGTCTGACGAGGCCGTATCGTCTCTACTACATCTCAAGCGGGGAGGCAACTACAACGTGCCTCGATATACTCACGAGCTGGAGAATGTCCAATTGACCGAAGAGAATGTCAACAACCTCTTCAACGAATTTTTCGCCTTCTATCATCCTTTCCTGCCCTTCCTCAACCCACAGCAGGCTCCCGACCTCTACTATCAGCAACATCCACTGCTCTTCTGGTCCATCGTCTCAGTTGCAGCCCGACGCTTCAGTCCGGCAAACGTGCCCAACCTGCTCAACAATCTCTCGGGACCCCTGACACGATTCCTGTGGTCGACGATTGGGGAGGTACCAAGCAACTACTATGTGGTCAAGGGTATGTGTCTGTTGTGCACCTGGCCACTGCCAACAAGTACGACGTCGTCCGACCCAACACACATTCTGTGCGGTGTCATGATGAAGACGGCGACCGGAATAGGACTTCACCGGCCCAACCACATTCAAGACTTTTCCAGAGTGTCAGTGGAGTTGAATAAGGAGCAACTGAGCGACCGTGTGACAACATGGGCCGTTTGTAACATTGTTGCGCAGTCGGTCGGAACGGGATACGGCCAACCAGCATCGACACTCTACGACTGGACCTTGGCGCTGAGGCCGGGAGATGACAGTGCCTTTCAACTCTCACGGGAGCTCGAAGCTAGACTGCAGATTGAGAGGTTCTGCGACAAGGTCTCCAAGGAGATGTATAGTAATGCAAGCGATCCGCGGGGGGTTGCCGGCGATGAGCATCGTGCCATGCTCATGCGCGTCTATCGCCGGGACTATGCAGAGTTGCACGCCTCGATCCTGTCTCAGGAGCTGGGACCCATCATCAACCTTCACCTGAGAGCCGGAGCTCTTCACATGCGTCTGGCGGGCTTCTTCGATTCCAGCAAGACACCGGGCTACATGGACGATCTGATGGGTCTTTGGCGAGCCACAACCAGCTTCCTCGATGATGTCTTGGAGATTGACAAGGTGACGAGCCCCAGAGAGACGATGGGGGGTACGATTCTTCTTCACTGCAGCAACTACATTGGACAGATGATGGTTGCGGCGGGCTTTGCGCTTCTCAAGCTCATGAGGTCGTTCTTTGCAAAGACTATTGATTTCCAGCGCGGACGAACCCTGTTTCACCAGACTATCCGAGCAATCCGAGCAACCAGCGTGGTCAACAACGATCTACAATGGCGTCTGGCAGAGCTGATGGTGCAGATGTGGAACGGAGCTCGACTAGACAACAACCAGCAGTCGTTCAATAGCAACGACGACTCCCCGATCCAGATGGATGACAGCCTCCAACTCAAGGTGCGATGCCGGCACAGCATGAGCTTGGTGTTTGACTCTGTCTGGAGGTGGAGGGAAGACTTCCAGGCAATGGGGCGAGGTACTATCGATGGTAGGTGGATGAACTCCCCGTTCTTGTTCTGTTATGAGTGAAAGAAGCATCATGTCGTTATTTGTCTTGTGCAAGCAATCACTGCCGCAAGATGCTGACACGGACAGTAGCAGCCAAGCAACCGACAAATCCAGATTCGGCTAATGAGTCTTCAGCATCTTCGACACACATGGACAGCACCTTGGTACCGTCACACACGCTCCCTCCATCGAGCCTACTCAACACAAACACCAACGGGTCCCTCACGCCCGGGGCGACAGGGCTGTCGGCCGTGTCATCGGCCCAGAACAGCATGATGGGCATGGCGGCGTACGACAACAACACCAACTACGACTTCTTTGACCCCCAGCACTGGATGTTGGATGGTCTCCTTGACTTTAACTACACGTTCGTGCCTCCCCTGGAAGGCGCATAGGGGCCCGATTCCAAGGGAGTCTAGGTCGTGGTAGTATCGAGATGACTTGAACAGCATCAAGACGAAGCTGAGCCCCTGAGTGACCCTTTTTCTCATTTGATTTCATGTACTTCTTTTCTGTTCTTTCTTTCGTTCGTGACTTGGTGAGACTGTTCAATTCAGCGAGGGACTTGTTCATCAGCCTCCCCTTGTCAAGTCTGTTGCTTTTCTATGGGAAATGGGATGGAGGTGACATGAGAAGTCATCGATGGGATGGGAGAGATATCAAGGAGAGAAAGAAAAGAAAAAGGGCAAAAGACTACAGTCCACGTGTGTATGCAGCATGACGGAATGCGAAAATGTTTAATTATGGTCGAGTTTTTGAACTGGCGTCATATCATGTTGATTGTGTTTCACAAGCCTCTTTTTCTCCAACCAAGCCTCATATCATGATCCATCCAAGGCATGGTATCATGGGAACTTTTGCGTCCAAGGCCGGAGGAAAGGATTTTGAGGCTTGGGTTGCCGCAGCATCTCATCTCCATCACGGAGTCTTGTCTGAAATGAGAAAGGGGGGGAGAGAGAGCAAGGGGAGAGTCCCTCTCGCTACTCTATCTCTATCTCGCTCTTTCCACAGTCTCGGGTCAGAACACGAAGTCGTAGGGCGAGACTTTGTCTGTCTTTTTATGAGATGACGCAGGGAAACGGAGTTCATTATACACCCCCCCTTGTTTAAACGGAGACGCGGGGATAAGTCGTCGGCCGACGGATTAGACCAGGTTATTTGACATGGATGGGATTCTTGTAGGGGCACGCACCACTAGAAGGTCATGGGAGAATGGAAACTGTCTAGAGAACGGATACAATGGAGTAGAGTCCACGAGGGCTAGATGATGAATGTTTCACAGATATTTCCTTTGTGTTTTTTTTACCATCTTTAGCTCTAGGGCCAACACAGTTCTATGATGTAGGAACAGCCAGATGAGTGAGTAACAAGACAGGAAACTACTACGTAGTAGACAATTAGAAGGATCACTGGGCATGTCATGTTAGTGTAGTATTCCGCAACCCGGAGCCCCGGTCACGGGCGCCCGCTGGATGCCAGTATCGCAAACGGTCGCATCCATCACCATTGTCGACCTAGCGTCATTCTTTGACTCAAAAGTCAGTGACGTCGTGTAATAAGCCCCCCTTCATCTTCTATACGGAAGGAATGGGTAGTTTTTTTTCTTTCGTTCTTTTTCAGCTGACAAGCTTGGCCTGAACCATTGGCTGGGCTTTTTGTGAGCAAGGGGTATCTTGCGCCACAGCCGCTGCTTCAAAGGAGGACAATGACGCCCTGGCTTCTGGAAGGATTTTTCTAAGGATCCCGGTAGGTTGATGATTTGTTGTCCGTGTGTCCCCCTGGCTAAGATATGCGAGAGGGGGGGAGCAAGACGGTTTTGTGGCTTGATTGTGAAAGGAATGTGATAGAGGGTTGCAGTCGAACGGTTTGACGCCCAAATACGAGGCTCACTTTTTTTTTTTTTTCAGCTGAAGGAAAAGAATAGAACAAGGAATAATAGACAGACAAACATGAAGACACTCTTTTCTTCAAGAGATTTCGGCGAGGGCCGTGCCGAGGATACAATTTGTTGTCTCTGTCGGTCTGACATGAATTCAACCTCACCCACATGGAAACATAAATGGAGATCTCGGTAGATCTCGCAGACGAGCAAGAAAATGCCCTACCGTAGATATCACATGGGCGACCGTTTCTCAAGACCCCAAGGCGGTGGGTGACATTGGGCCGCGCAAACTCGGGGCCTCTAAAGAGGCGACCATCGCGGGCCCGGCGGTAGTAGACAAACCAGATGGAGAGAATAAGCGCCCTCTTTGAACGACGTGACTCTTTTACAGAGAGAGACAAGAAACTCTACCGAGTCGTTGGTGATGGCAATGGCAAGGCATTTCTACTGGGCTGTGCTGTTTGAGAAAGAAAACATCTTGATACACATTGCCATGTCATTCCACTGGGCTATGCTCAACCGCAAGCCCTGGCATGGCAGTCCAATGCCGCATCTCCAGCTGGACGGAAGGATCAGGCACAACCATGCCAACACGGAGCCGAAGCCGGACTGGATTCATGAGAAACAACAATAGAAACCTACATCTATCAGTAGGGCTGGGTCTGTTCGGCTGATGGGCAAAAAAGAGACAGAGAGCCAACACCGCACGCCCCCCCTTTACTCTCTAATGGCGGCATCGTCGATTTGTGAAACTCGCGCCCATCGATCTGCGCCCAGGATAAGCCCTACAGCCCCCCCCCTCCCCTCTTCGCATGTGCCCCTCCCCTCCCCTTTGATGGACCACCACACGTTGCAGTAGGTTCCAGTTTGCTTCCCTTTCATTCAAACAGCAGACGGAAGAGAAAGATTCGGCACCTCCACAAGTGCCGGCAAAGGATTCGGCCGTGGCAGATCTCTCTCAAGGTCTGCTTGTGATGCGTCGTCGAGTGGGAAGAGAGGAACACACAGCGTGGGATTCCCGGCAGTTTCTTTCATAGTAAGAGGGGGTAAATCCTCTAATCTCGGCCTTGTCTGTTTTTGTACAGGATACGAATCTGCTGTAAGGAACCCTAGAGAAGCTTGGTTGTCGATAGACTATCCATCTTGTCTACTAGCTGCCGTCTATTGATGATGATGGTGATGAACAATAGAACAGCACGCGAGTCGACGGGCGGCGATTTCAGGTTTGCCCTGTGCCCTCGACTAATCCTTGGATCGTCAGACTGTCCCGTCTGTGTCTCTCTCTGTCTGATCATCAATAAAAAACTGACCCACGATGGGCCCCAGCTCAGACACAGACAGGACCCGGGAAACTGGAAGTTTGCCACCTTTCATTAAAGACAGGTCCAGGCAGAAACACGAACAACACAATGAGCAAGATTCGATTCCTTCTTATGCTGCGGAAATTCGGATCAGATCGTCATTGGCCTGGGTCTGGGCTGCGACACACGATGGACGGTCCTGGGTCAAGAGATCTCCTCGGGAGAGCTTATCCAACCCCCCTGCACTTTGACCTGGGCAATGTGTCGGTCCCCCTCAAGGGCTTGATTCCTTCGTAGTTTTTCTTGGAATCTGAGAGCCCGGCAAATGATGCCGTCACCATGAGCCCACATCCGAGACCGCCAAAGACGGATAGACGACGGACTCGGACAGGGGAGTTGACATTCGACGCCATTGCATCAGTGAGACTTGTCGATGGGTCAATATCCCATTTTCTCTCGTCAGATCTTTAAAGTCTCGGCTTGTAGCCAACTGCGTCCTTCGACATAGATTCAGTAAATCCACAAAGAAGGGTAAATTGCTGATTCGATACCCAAGCTGCGACGGTAGGATTCCCGAGTGAGACCTTGAATAAACTCCACCGAGATGGGTAAATTTGATAATAGGCTATCCATCCAGGGGCCCCCTCTACACCCCCAGAGAAGCTCAAAAAAAGAAACACCCCAGGTGGTGGTAGCCGTGCGAGACTAGGTAATTATTGGTGGCATGGCTTGAGAACGGACGGATTCCATCTCGTCAAGCAACAGCTTCTCATTGGGTAGAATAGTTTGTGTTTTTTCTTCTTTGTGCTGGTGACGGACGCCAAAACAAAACAAAATGAAACAAAGAAAACAGAGAAAAAGACGGGACGACGGCTCGCTCGGTTCCTGCAAGACAAAGAAAGAGATGCAGACTTTGCAGTTGAGAAGTGATGTCCGCAGACTGGGTACAGTCTGACCACATCGCACTGGAAGCCCTGATGGGCCTAGTTTGTCTCTCTCGCGCTTCGATCGAAAAAAAAAGAGAGAGAGAGACAAGAAAAAAGACCGGCGGCTGCTGTATGTAACCCTCGCTCGCGGCAATTCATGGTCCCCGACGGCTTGGGCTCAGGGACTAGTAATGGCTGACTGAGAGTCGCACTCGCTCCTCGCGCCTTGTCGCGACATGTCGCGACAAAATAATCCAGAGTTATTCGCCCGGCGTGTCCGAAAAGATGTGACCTTGGCCAGAGTACAGAGTCATTGACCTTGTTAGTGGCTCGAGATCCCAAGTCATAATCGACAGGGAATAGCACAGCACAGCAAAGCACGTCCGTCCACAGTGACATGCTCTACTCGCGAGAACTTGCTTGCTTGCGCCCTATGACGCCCGGCAGCTGAAGCTCAACTCGTGTAAAGTCCATTGTTGGAAACAATAGGGAGCCACAATGAGCTGTCGGCTTGGCAGAGTCACAGACTGATGCGGCCTGCTCCTATTCATTGCCCAAAGAGGTAATCGCCGCTTGACTCGAGATTCAAGTGTCGCCAGCTTTGCCCTTTCATTCATCGATGCGGGGGGTCCGTCCGTGAGGCGCTCTCACGGTGACTCGGCTGTGCTGTGCTCTGCTCTGCTGTTTCTGCTGCTTGTTGCCCGTGATGAACAGGCAGGCAGAGGCACAGACAGGCACGGGAATGTTACGTAGGGCGTGGGTTGGCAGCCGTTTGAACCAGGGCCATGCTTTTTTGCCTCGATGTGAATGGACCGAACATCCCCGCGAGATTGGCTTCTGATGAGGGAGTTCCTTGAAAGATGATCGACCGATAGATGATGGCAGAGCGAGAGGGGGGGGGACCCTCCAGAACCACGCCCACGCCCCCCCTTCCAGGCCCCCCCTCACCCTTGTGGCTACGCTACCTCAGCCCAGTAGACTTCTCTGCAAAAGAGCCAGAGTCGAACGGCAAAGGGAAGGAAGGGAAAAAAAAAACGTCTTCTGTCAGGGCCCTGGTGAATGAAATGTGGAGTTGTCTCCAGAGCAAGGGAGATCCCGGCATCAACCATGCCACGGCTGGGGGGCCACCTTGACAGAAACGGGGCCGCAGCGTTTCTTCGAAGCCTCAGCGCGGATCGGCAATTTCGCGACCTTAACGCCGCCTCCGCTGGGCTCGGCCACTTGCCGCGTCCGTCAATATCAGATCTGCCATGTTGAGTTAGCATCACGAAAACCTTCACCAAAACACCCCAAAAACCTCGGCTTCAAGCCGCTGCACATGCTGCTCCCTCTAGATTCATGCGTCAAGGGGGCGCGGGCATCTCGCTTCGATTCGATCGCCAGGTTCTGCTGCCGGCAACATACGAGCAAGTGACATCCGGAAAAACCAACAGCTGGATCCGACCCAGAGGTTTGGTACCGCCCAATTTGCATGAAGCACCCCCAATCACTCGGCGGTGTCTGCGAGTGGAAGGTAGGGTTGGGTAGGGGGTAGGCATGGCAGAGGGATGGGGCTCAGGGACATATACGAACCATTAGGTTGAAATCTGAGACGTCAAAGCCGCGCCTGGGCATGCACATGGGCCATTGTAGACGCGGTGAGCCTCTGGCCTTGGACCTAGGAGGGATATCGTGGTTTGGCATTGACAGCACGCCCGCCATGGCTCTCCTGGTGGAGGGGGGGATCATGAGGCATGGGACTGTCGCGACAAGGGCGCTTAGATATGAATCGACGAGTTAGATGCGCCTCAACAGGTCCGTGAAATTCAAAATCCCCCGCAAAACTTTCCCATCTGGGTAAAAACTGTGCCCATACCCAATGTCCCGGCAGTTGGGAAAATTAGATGGATAACGGTGAAACAGGAAACAAAATCAAGCAGGATGACTGTCATGCCAACGCCGCCACGGCATAAGCAGGGTCGTCCTTGGTTGACGCGGTCCGACAGCAGAGCCGTTGGAGATGCAGATGGCCATATCTTTGGTTTAGATGCCGGGGTCGGGATGTGGGAGAGTATGGGAAC
This sequence comes from Fusarium vanettenii 77-13-4, assembly GCF_000151355.1. NCBI lineage: Eukaryota > Fungi > Ascomycota > Sordariomycetes > Hypocreales > Nectriaceae > Fusarium > Fusarium vanettenii. The sequence goes on from NW_003315881.1 coordinate 3,530,179, forward strand.
GAGCAAAGCCTCACAAGGCCAGGACCCCAAGGCGAAGCACTCCTTTCACTGCCTTGCCGCACCATCAGTCAGTGATGAATACAAGATCGAACCGCATGACCGTCATGGGAAAGGCTGTGCATCCCCAAGGTGGGATCCGCGGGTAGAGCAAGGGATCTACAGGAACCCTCAGCCAAACCCCAGATCTGGCGGCAGCGGGAGCGGCGGCGGCGTTGTGTTGGCAGCATTAGCAGACGGGCTATAGCAGTAGATCGAGCAGATAAGCAAGCAAGCAATCAAGCACCAAGCAGGTAATCAGCGGTCCGTCCAGGGGTGCCAGCATCATCTGTCCGTGTGTCGTGCCCAACAAGCAAACCGGCACTTACGGTCATGCTGATCTGATCGGAGGACGAATGCTCCGAAATGGCGATGGATTGGATGCTCGAGGAACAGGAGATGAGATGCACTGCCAAGACATGTACCGTATACGTGGGCATCGCAGCCGGAAAGAGAAGCATCCGAGGTATCGGTACGGCAAGCCGACTCTCAAGAATCAGTGACGGATTGGACTGTGATGATGGTGGTGATGCTAAAAAGGACCTTGGAATTGGGGGGCGTGTGGGGATGATGCGACCTTGGACGTTGTGGGCGTGTCCACAGAGGGGAAGGTGCAATGATGGATGTGGGTGTGCGCTGGCAGTCGCAGTCGCAGCGCAGTTGCTGTCGCAGTCAGTGGCAGTGGACAGTGGGCAGCAGCAGACGTTCGCTTACTGCCCAGCCGCTGCCCAATGGCGGCCCTCTTCACAGCGCCTAGACGCGCGCGTACCCATGCCTCTTCCGGAAAGGCGCAGCTACCGGAGTGCGCGCCCATTGGTCGACGCTAATCGTGGGGCGGGGAGAAGGAAAGAGACGACGAGCAGAGGAGGGGTGGTCGCATCTCCGCCGACCGGCCATCACAAGAGGGGGCCCACGCTCAGCCAGGGAGGCCCCCTTGCTCGGGCTATTCCAGTTGTGGAAGAGGAGTGGTTTCTGCCCCTGCTAGCGTATCCCGACAGTTTGGTACGCTAAGCTTTGCGGTGGGGCCGCCAAGCTCCGGATCCGTGCCCTGAATGGCCGGGCCCGGGGCCGCATTTCTTGACCCGGTACGTATCGCCCGTAGCGGCGCCGTAGCTCGTGCCGGACTGGTCGAGCTCCGATACCCCTGTCACCTCGAGCACCGTCATGGGTTGGTTATTGCGCAGGTGGAGATGGAGCTGGTATTAGTCGTGCCTTTGTGAGCCATTCTCGCTGTCATTCTCTCTCTGTGTCCCGTCTTGCTACCACACTGTACCGACAGGCATCGGGAACCTGAGCAGTCGACGAGCCCGGATTCTTTCCCTTCTCAGCATGGCTCCTCCTGCCCTCCCTCAGCTGAGCCAGCCGGAGCACTACGCGGGTTGCGACCTGCCCTCTGCCGAGTCCCCTTGACAAGACGTCAGTGTCAGTTTGTGCGGCACACACAGTACCTACGCGGTTCCCTCCGGGCTACGTAACGTCGAGAATTGGGTCGCATTCGCGGACCAGGGGCCAGAGATGCCGAGGGCGTAAACTTTCTCGATCCGACCGCGGCGGCAGACGATTTCGGTCGTTGGCCCGCGTGCGCCTTGTGTGTGTGTGTGTTTGTCTTGCTGGCCAACACCAGGCAACGTGCAAAATCCAACGGTTTTCTTCGATACACGCGGCGTCTGTTGCGTGTGCGTGTGTCTGCGTGTGTGCGTGCTGCCCAACAGTCAAAGACTTTTCTTTGCTTGGCTGACCGGTTGGTGATGTTGTTGCCCTTCTCGGTGCTGTACGGCTTCAATCCGTAACTATACAAGAACTCGCAGATGCCCACCTCTGGGAAACTCTGACGGGATCATCAATGACCCCGAGTCTCCGCCCATCCTCCTCCTCACCTACCTACTACTACACCTCCTCCTCCTCCCACAAGATGACGAGGCAATCTGCCGGTCGTCGCCAAGCGAGGTTGTGGAGCCACCAGTTCTGCTCTGCGTATCTGCTTCTCGTCTGGCTTCCTTTTTGGCCTCTTTTGTCGACCGTTTCCGTTCCTGGCTTCAGCAGCAAAACTGTGCCACCCTTTTCGCCTTGGTTGCCGTCGTCCGTCGTTTGTTTGCTTTGCCTCTCTTTCGCCCTCGCCTGTTCGTTCGGCTGCGCCTGTGGCCGCGGCCTAGTCTCTCCAGCTGTGGCCCTGTGGTCGCCCTAAAAGGTTCCCCAAGTAAAGAGACCCCTGCTCTCCATTTAGATTATGGCGTCTTGATTTTCTGGTCGTCTTCTCGCTCGCGCCTCCTCCACTCACATCCCAGTACGGTACGGGACGTCACTGGCGCACCCTTTTTTTTTCTTCGCTGCCGATCTTGAGATCGATGGACGCCAAACGGCCCGCGCAGGATTATCGACCTCCCGCGCTCTTTGCTGTCAGCCCTTGTACTAGCCTCCTGTCAGCTATCATCATTCAGGTCATATTCGCAACTGTCTTACGCTTCTAGGCCATGTGCAATCTGCGCTCTCAGTCATGGCCTCAGGTACAGTAAGCGTCGAGGCCCTGTCGACCACAGACGGGCAGCATGAGCGCAGCATGAGCGGGATTTCGGCCGAAGTGCTTCCTGTCGTTTCTGCCTCTGCCTCTGCTCTGCAGACGACACCAAACGGACCCTGCCCACCTGGTACCCACCTTGCCGCGTTCCCTATCGTCCATTGTCTCTGGCTGGCCATTGGCACTGGTGCATGTCGACCTTCCAGCTCTGGCTCTTCTGGATTCTTGTCGCCTGTCTGGCTGGGTCATGTTTAGCTCAGCCTGTCGGTTCTAGCAGCCTGCCTAGCAGCCCGTCTAGCACCGTCCCAGTTCAGCTTGCCCCTGGTTAAGGCTAGTTGCCTCGTTTTGCCTTGTATGGTCATCCGTCTCCTCACCCGTCTAATCGTCTCAGAAGGGTAAAGCCATGTCTGTTGTCGAGTTAGTAGCGCGGCAGATGTCTCGTCCCTCCACATTGTGGTTGTCGTGTCACTCGACTATCGAGACCAATACAAACCTATCAAGTCCGGGTTGTTTCCATCATTGACAGCATTCTTGATTTCACTCACCTCAGTTGCTTCTCTGTCGATTCCATCTCCCTCTGTCGATCATGACGGGCTCTGGTGGGATGGCCAAATCTGCCCTTCCTCTCTCTTCCTTGCCACCACCTCGGGCTCGGCTCAGTCTTGAGTGCCAGACATTGCCAATTACACAATCTATCCAGAGTGTCGGTTTCGTAGAATGCTCGAGACCCCGTACCTGAGACGCTAGGCGTGTGTGCGCAGGGCTTTGGTGATTCGCCCTGAGAGGTTCCGAGTTCCCTTGAGGCGCGCTCAGCGACGTTCTCTCTGCGGTAGGTAGTAGAAAACTACCGGGCTTGTTCGGTGCTGTTTCCCTTCTAGAGACCAGCGTCTCCATCCGCCCATCCATCCATCCATTTTCCCATCCATCTCATCATCTCACACACCCATGGCCCATGCCCCCATACTGTACTCCTCCCATGCTCCAATGCCCCATACATTGTGCTCCCCATGTCGTGCCCACTCCCACGCCACATCCACTCACACCCTCCAAAGCCGCGCCCCTCCCCTCCCCTCCCCTCCATCCTGGCCCATGCTCCACTGGCATGCACGTCCTCTGTCCTTAGTGTTTTCCCTATTCCCAGCATAAGCCAGCCCATCTCAGTCCCTCTGCCTCAGACCCTCGGCGGCTATCTTTATGCACGACAGTTCAAGTACCTTGGCATGGCCGTGGCCGCCTCTGCCAGTACCAATGCCAGTGCTGCCAGTGAGTGCCAGTGCCAGTGTCATTGCAGGGCCGTACCTTGGGGCTCAATCCCTCTGTCAACACCCCGGGCTCCCCCCCGTTCGCCCCTCCCCCTGCCCTGCCTCTTGGGTTGACCAGGTCTGTCTCTCCTCGCTGGTCCAGAGATCCCTGGGCTTGTTAATATCGCTGCTCTCCAAGAATGTCCTGGTACCTTTGCTCTCCAGACCTCGACCTCCCTGCAAACCTACCTACACTCCAGTGAGCTCGGTCGATCTGCGCTCCACTGCCTCTTCACCTCCAAAGTCCATTTATACAAAGAGGCCGGGCCGTCTCCGTTGTGTGTCTGCGACTGCGTCCGCGTCCCCACAAGGCTCTGTCACTTGCAACCCGTTCTTCTTCTTCTTCTTGTTCCTCTTGCCCTTGCACTTGCGCTTGGCCTCCATCTCTGGACATACCGGGTCTTCAAAAAGCGGCCGCGGCCAGGAAAGGCTGAATCCCATCTCGCCTCTCCTCTTCCCTATCTGCCTCGCCAGGGCTTGATGCCATCCCAGAGCACCTCAGTCTTTGTTCATAAATGCGCCAGTCTCAGACAGACTCTCCCACCCGCCGCCACGACACCAACGGCTGTACACCACTTCTCACAAAAGCATTCTATCCCCCAACCCCGCTGATAACCCGACCACTTTGGACTACAGTTGTCCAAGATCCCAGCTTGATACCCACTTGATCATGGTTGAGCAGCAGTATATTGCCCCAGGTCTACCCCATTCGGATGGTCTCTCGGGAGCTTCCAACTTGCACGACGCTGTCCCAACGACTGCTGCCCTGCCGGCCTCCCCCTACCCTGACTTGACTCCATACGCATCTGTGAGTTCTTCCTCCGAAAGACGGATATGCAGTAGCCATATCTGGCACCCCTGCTCATGGTAGTGGCGACGGGACTGACTTTTACCAAAAACAGGTCTCCTCTTCCTTCAACAGCATCCCTGGCCAGTGCGATTCGTCGCTCTTGACTCCCATTTCAGTTGCTGGCTCTCCTCCTCTGCACCAGGTGTCTAAAATTGCACACCAGCAGTATCCTCCTCCTCCAACAACTCCTAACCAGCAGCCAACCCCTCCGGGAAGCTCCAAGATGTACCACCAGCAGTGGCCGGGCCAATTCGACGTCAACGGCCAGTCTCCCCAAACCAGCTCGCCAATGGCTTCTCAGCCCCCAGTGACTCAAGAATTCCTTGACCCCAACTATGTCCACGAGGGACGCCGAACTCCAGGACCGCCAGAGCCCTACATGGGTAACTTTGGTGTGTCGACTGGACCCGAACCGCAGACCATGAACCAGCCCTACTACCTCAGTGTAGCAGCTCCAGTCGACCATCAGAACCAGATGATGATGCGAGAAAGCCAACACATGCCCATGGGAATGCACCACCGCGAGATGCCCCATGCGCCTCTGTTGCATGAGCCTCACCCGTCCCAGTTCCGCCAGCAACGTCGGCCCAGCATGGAAGACCAGGGGATGCATGGCTTGCCAGCAGATGTCCCTCGCTCTGTTACTGGATCTCCCCGCCGGCGAGTTGTACAGGCTCCCAATCGCGTCAAGAAGCGCCAGTCCAAGAGGTCTGGCGCAGCTCGGAACATTGTCCCAGAGGATCCTCTTGACGAACACAAGAACTGCTTCGGACAAGAAGTCCCGCCCAACCTGAAGAGCAGCTGTCCCGAAGAAGAGCGCTGCATCTTTGAATCGCGATGGGAGCACCGCCACCAAAAGGGCCAGGACATGTGGGAGAGCATCCAGAACGACTTCAAGAACCGATTCCACAAGTGCCCCGGCAAGGAAATGCTGCAGATGAAGTTCAAGCGCGGCCGATCCAAGTATATCGATTGGATCAACAAAGATGTTAGTCCCTTGCCCACCACCTGATATTCAATGGCTAACTGTTTCCCCAGGAGGAACTTATTCGTGAAGCTTGGATGAGAGTCGAAAAGAACCGGTACCAGATGATCCTCGAGACATTCATCGAGCTGGGTGGCTCCCGAAACATGCGGTTAAGCGCCAGCGACATCGAGGTCAAGGTCGTCAACGACCTGAAGCTTGAGGAGGGACTGTACATGGAGTCACACGGCGATGCCAATATCCGACGACGTCGTAAATCGCTGTCAACAAGAAAGCGCTCGGGCGCTCGCGGAGTCGACGACAGTGACGTCCCAACCAACGACGAAATGATGAGCGTTGGCTCACACAACACCCATGAAGACGAGGTTATCAACCAAGTCCATGGCCCCTTCAAGCTCGATGACGAAGCCCCCGCAAACCCCAACAACATGATGGATATGCATATGTGGGACCAGCAGATCAAGATTGAGCCCGGAGTGATGCAACAACGAAATGACCGTATGCAACCAATGATGAGAATGAGTCCAGGATCGCAGACCATGTACGGAGGACGGAGGGGATCTTAGAGGTTGGCGGCTTCAAGGCGCAAGGTTGGGATCGGGTGGTAAAGTGCTTTCCCCTGCTGGATACCGTTTTAGATTGCTTCATCTTCTCGACGAAGAGCCCACATTCCTTGTTTTCTACCCATCTTTCCTGTCATTCTGGACGTTTGCGAAATGCATGAGAAATCTTCCATATACCCCTTCCGAAATATGCTTTTAGATAGAGCTCCTAAAGACGACCCCGATGTGGGTTTCCAAGTCATTGCGCTGTGTTGAGGCTTGTTGAGCCTCTTGTTCTGATCATTTTGAATCTGGCCTTCGTTCTCAGCAGAGCCCTATTCTTTCGTCATCATCTCCGAAACTCATCGGCCCTCCACCGCAGTGCAGACGCCTTTTCTGCACGGCACGTGCAAAGTCAAGTGATCTTGAGTGGCTTCGTACAAAGTCTGGGGTCAGTATTTCCTTGACGCACGGGTTGAGGGGCCTCCAGATTGGCGATTGAGAGCTGAACTCAGTGGCGTGTTGTGCAAGAGCAGGGGGGAAGAGAAAGGGGGCGGGCACGGCACATGTCGAGCGAGAGTGAGACAACTCAACCTCGTATTGAGAGACTTATCCAAGCCTGCGGTCCCGACAGTCTGGAAAATTGCGCTTCAAGTAAATTTGATTGTCGCTGCAACTTGCATGCAGCTGGGTCAGGCTGGTAAGGGTTCCATTTGTCGCCAGCGCAGCAGGGAGGGTGTGGTGTCGAGACAAGCTCGATGGGGTCGCCTCGAGCCTAAACTAGTGGCCCCGTCGACGGACGCCCTAGCCGTCAGGGATCCAGGCTTAGCCCCCGATGCAGATCACGCCGTTTGACAGTTCGGCAATGCTAGGGTTGAGGCGTGTTGCGAAGCGTTGAGCGCCGTCCGCCCGCCCGAGTTTGGGCGTAACTTGACCCGTTTTCCTTCTCGAGATCTGTACAGCACCGTGGCACGTGGAACACCGAACGAACTAGACAGGAAAGACGTCGTGGGATCTCCTCATGACCGTGAATAATGGCCCGGGGAATAGATGGTTCCGTAGACTGCAATGTTCGGATGTGGGTTGCCCAAAACGACCGTGTCCCCCCTGTGCCCTGTGGGGAAGTTGGGCTGGCCAGAAACGTCTCACAATAGGACAGTGGTGGATTGTGAGATTGTTCCCTCAAATGCGGAGGAGGCCAAGGCTCAGCAGACTAATTCTAGAGGCCGAAGAGCATTGCGAGCGACACCTGCGTGTGCCCCATGTCCTAGGATGTCCTAGCCAGTTCTCCGATGCAGAAGCTGAGGATCACATCGTGTGCTGCGCCACCAAGCAAAGTGGGTTCAACGCAATGCCGAGTGTTGTCATTGTATCACACCAGGCTCATGTAGGTGAGAAACGACAGCCGTACAATCGGGACCGCACCGAAGCGCCCTGGACAGATCAGGTTCATCCTCCGCGACACACCTCGGGATGCAACATAATGGTTCTCGGGCATCAGACTCGGCCGTTGGCAAAGCGACCCCGAGGCACGAGGAAGCTGTTAGTTGACGTTGGGGCGGAAGAGGACGTTCTTGACTTCGGTGCATCTAACACCGGGACAAGGTAGATGAAATTGAATCAAAGGACACAGATACCCACTTGCTGTGAGAACAGGGCGTTGACGGACCCAGCAACTTTAGGGTCCTATGTCTGGCAGTCCAATGATATCACAGGCTGCAACACCTTGAGCACTTGTCATGTTCGAAAAGCTGATCAGCAGAGTTGAGTCAAGCAAGCAGTGAGAAACGGCAGTGTCGGCGGAGCCCAGAGCTGCATCCTTGGCTAGACGAAACAAGGTCTGAAATAGAACCCAGTCGAGAAGGCTGCAGCACCGCAAGATGCGGGAGTTGAGCAGTTTGCGATGGGGATGGCCCTTGGCTGAGCTAGTCCAGGCTGCCAGAGCGGATACTGGTAGAGTGACAAGAGATGCACAAGATTCGGTCCCTGCCAACCACGCAGGCACACCGCTATCGCACAGCATGCCGGGCATTGGGGTGGCCCAGGGCTGGCTGTCGAACTGGAAGCATGTGTCGTTTGGGGAACAATGCATACGTAGTTCATCTTGCCCGCCGCCTCATGTGCTGCTGTCGCATGTGCCGATATTCTCTTTGAAATGGGCGTATGTGGTATACGCTACCTTCGGGGACTCCGGGAAGCAAACACGGCGCCGTTGCCCATGCGAGAGGAAAGTCAGCGGCCCTAAATCAAGCCAGGACGGAAGAGAGCAAACCTACTTCGTGCGTAGTATGACGCTAGGAGCTGCCATCACCGGCCAGTCTCCGCGTGGCTCGTCGTTGACCGTGGAGTGGAGGATCTTCAATGGAGCTTGAGTGGGGACTGATCCGATTCTGTTTCAATGCCCATGGCAGTGTAAAGACGGCATGTATCTGTACATGGCCTTTCCAGGCTGGTTCGCACCATCCATCCCGTTGTGGGCGTGTCCCTGATGCCAACCACACCGTACGAGAGCCGCCCGCGCGTGTGATGAGAGTGATAGAACCTGATGGTTGCTGTGCTGTAACGCGCTTAACAGTCTTTTACCGAGTTCAACAAGCCGTGACCAACACTGAGTAGCACTCGGCTGCGATGGAAATGGCGTGCGTTGGCGCTTGCCGCTGAAGGGCCGTTAGACAAAGAGCAAACTAACTGAAGCTTGTCTGTGAGCCCTGTTTTGGCGCTTCTGCTTCCTGTCAGGGATGAGACGCACTATCTGCATCGCGACCCCCCATCGTGGTGGCGCGAGCCTCGGGGCTCGGGACTTTTTGCTTTGAGCAGGACCGGGATCTTTGGGCAACCAAGTTGACGACAGGCAGTCGAAGGCTCAGCAGAGAGATGTGGAGATTTGACACTGGCAAAAGAGATCCAGGGAAGCGAATCCGGGAAGCCGTGCCGGGAGCCTATGAGTGATACCCGACGTTACCATCGGAAAATCTAATGCCGTGGATATCAGGCATGAAGGAGCGATGGCCTGAAAAGACGATCAGGAAGGGAAGGCGGAAGGTGGGTTCCTCGTAGCCTTGCGGGATCTTGTCAGCTCTGACAGAGATGGTCAGCCACACCCACCCGCCACATCTTGAATAGATGTGGCGCTATCGAAAAGATGACAGCATCGCCATCACTTCACCAGCCTGTGGTTCCTTCTGAGACTCCAGAGACTGACGCCGAGCGCCTGTCGCGCGCGAAAAACGAGGCGATCACTGACGTCCTACATGCCACCCACTCGGCTTCGCTGCTTTACGGCTTCTCTCGATGAGCCTAGCAGCTCTCGAGCGCCATTACCCCCTGGCTAGAATCCCCGAGGCTTTGTCTTCATGATCAAGGAACAGGATGTTGCTTGCCACTGTCCTACTCTTCATATGCGCCGTGCTACCATGGACGGCACAGTCAATGCGGCAAGACCACCTTGCGCGGTTGCGCCGGGAAACAGTGGACATGTTCTACCATGGTTTCAGCAACTACATGGAGCATGGGTTCCCTGAGGACGAGGTATGTCATGCAGCATCAAATGCCAAGTCGATTGCATGTATTGACATTGTCTCGATAGCTTCGCCCTTTGACATGCGCTCCCCTTACTCGAGATCGCGAAAACCCCGCCCACATCGGACTCAACGACGCCCTAGGAAACTACTCCCTCACCCTCATCGACAGCTTATCGACCCTGGCTATCCTTGCCGGAGGACCTGACGATGGGACGTACACAGGATCGCGAGCGTTGGGCGACTTTCAAGATGGAGTGGCAAAGTTTGTGAAATACTATGGCGATGGACGGCCAGGTGCGTCAGGCCAAGGCCTACGGGCGTTTGGGTTTGACCTCGATAGCAAGGTCCAGGTCTTCGAGACGGTCATACGCGGACTCGGCGGTCTTCTCAGTGCGCATCTCTTTGCGATTGGCGAGCTACCTATTACTGGATACGATGTAAAGGCAGCCCACGTGAAGGATGATGATGCCTTGGAACTGGCACCTATATCATGGCCCAATGGATTTGAATACGACGGGCAACTGCTCAGGCTTGCGCTCGACCTCGGTCAGAGACTCCTTCCTGCATTCTTCACCGACACAGGCATTCCATATCCTCGGGTCAACCTTCGACATGGCATTCCCTTCTACACCAACTCGCCTCTTCATCGTGACGGCGACGAAGAAAAGGACCCTTCAGATGGCACACCTGAGGAAATCACCGAGACATGTAGTGCTGGAGCAGGAAGTCTGACTCTCGAGTTCACCGTCCTAAGCCGCCTTTCAGGGGACCCTCGATTTGAGCAAGCTGCAAAGCGAGCCTTCTGGGCGGTTTGGGGCAGGAGGAGTGAGATAGGTCTTATTGGTAATGGTATTGATGCAGAACGAGGTCAATGGATAAGTCCGCATGCTGGAATTGGTGCCGGCATGGACAGCTTCTTCGAGTACGCTCTCAAGAGCCACATCCTACTCGCTGGGCATGATCTACTGAATGCATCAACTTCTCATCGACAGAGCAGCACCGGGTGGCTGGATCCCAATGCTCTTCATCCTCCTCTCCCCACAGAACTTCACTCCTCAGACGCTTTCCTCCAAGCATGGCATGAAGCTCACGCCTCCGTCAAGAGATACCTTTACACCGATAAGAGTCATTATCCGTACTACTCGAACAACCATCGAGCTACTGGCCAACCTTATACCATGTGGATTGATAGCCTGGGGGCATTCTACCCTGGCCTCTTGGCCATGGCTGGCGAGGTTGATGAGGCTATTGAAGCAAATCTCGTCTATACCGCTCTCTGGACACGATACGCAGCGATCCCTGAGCGCTGGTCTGTCCGAGACGGCAACGTTGACCAGGGCCTTGGTTGGTGGCCAGGCCGCCCTGAGTTCATAGAGTCGACATACTACATCTACCGTGCTACAAAAGACCCATGGTACTTGTATGTCGGGGAAATGGTTCTGAAAGACATCGAACGACGATGCTATGCTCCTTGCGGGTGGGCTGGCCTACAAGACGTCCGTACAGGGGAAAAGTCTGATCGAATGGAGAGCTTCTTCCTAGGCGAGACGACAAAGTATATGTACCTGCTCTTCGATCCCGACCATGCGCTCAACAAACTCGATGCTGCATACGTCTTTTCTACCGAAGGCCATCCTCTCATTCTCCCCAAACATCATCGAGCAAAACCAACTGGACGTCGCCCTCTAATAAAACGGGATGTCACTGGATACAGGTATTATGATGAGACCTACACGAATACCTGTCCTGTGCCTCCTGTCCCGGGATTGCTGGCCGAGTCAGCCACAGCAGCCCGACAAGACCTGTTCAGCGTTTCTCGTTTTGTCGACTTGCACAATACGCCAAACATCCACGGACCCCTTGAGACCATCGAGATCACAGACAAAGACAAGAAACGAGTGACCCGATACAGAGCCAAAACCAACTACACACTCTTCCCCTGGACATTACCCCCGACAATGCTTCCCCAAAACGGTACATGCACCGCACCCGTTGAGCGTATCACGACATTGATAGAGTTCCCGGCCGGCGATGCAGCCAGCTCGCTGGTCTCACGTTTCGGAGCGTCTCTTGTATGGTACACCCACAACGGGCCAACAGTTCGCAACCTCGATGGCATGCGACTGCATTTGGAACGCCAGCCGGACGGCGAGCTTCCAGATCGGACTTGGAGGATCACTCACGCGGCAAGCAGGGAGCTCGGTCGCCATGAGAATGTGTTCTTCCACGCAGAGCACGTGCGGCACTACAAGGACGAAGCCTTCACCTGCCTCCGGCGGAAGGACATTATCGAGATCGACCTTCTGCTTGACTTGCCGGATAAGCAGAACGCCAGCGAGCCAGCTCCCGCCAACGGAGCGAATGCATCCAGCGATTCTCTATCCAGCCAGCCGCCCATTGCTTCAGAGTCTCTGTTTAAATCACTGCTCCGTGCCGTGAGCTCCGTCTTTGAACCCACATATACCGACATCCCGGAGTCGGAGCCGGAGCCCGGCCCCACCATCCTCCGGTGGTCGGCCTACACGGCAACCGGCGCCGGCGCCTTCCCCATGCCGCCAATCATCGACACTCCGACGTCGGCCTCGCCAAGTTACAATGCTCGCAATCCTCTCGCCAACTTTCCCTGGAGAACAGTCTTCCTCGCTGGCCATGCATGCGATGCGCCGCTGCCTGAATCCGCACCACGCCAGCATCAGATCATCGTCATGCGTCGTGGCGGCTGTTCCTTTAGTGAGAAGCTGGAGCGTGTCCCGAGTTTCTCGCCAGGGCCGAACTCGTTACAACTTGTGATTATCGTAGACGAGGGGCCAGAGGATGACGATTCCCAAGGCTCTGATGACATGGTGCGCCCGCTCCTGACGGTGGGGCAGTTGACGCCCAAGGGCATGGAACGGCTCAGCGGTATTCCCATGGTTCTCATGCCTGGTGCCAGGGGTGATTATGGGCGGTTTGGTGAGGCAAAGGGCGTGGGAATGCGCCGGAAGTATGTGGTTGAGAGTCAGGGGATGTTGATTGAAAACGCCATTGTGATATAAACCACATTATGCATGTCTCGGCGTTTGTCTTGGGGTGGCTTTTATGTAGCGAGTGGTTCCACGAGCATTTTCCGGTAGCGTGGGTACGAATAGACATCGTGGAATTGAATTGTTGACTCAGACATGAGACATTGTGTGAGATCTGGTGGAGAAGGGTTAAACCAACAAATGGAGTAAGTGACGGTTTTCAAAGCGAATTTCAGAGTCGAACCGAATTCGATCCTCATAGCAAAAAACATTGCAATCATTTCGTAATTAGATCGAGATCTTATGGTTATATCAACGTACCCTCCGAATCCCCTTTCTATATGCGCGAGCCCGAAAGACTTTTGTTGTTGAAAATAATACCCTCCACAAAAACGCCAACCATGTAAGATCTCAACAGGTAGGAAAATGCTGTAAAGTTTGGCCAGAGCCACGACAGACGATTCAAGTTCAGAAACAAAAAAGATGACAAAAGACTCGAAACTTCTAGCAGGATCCCCATGCCCGCGTCGCCGCGGGGCAAGCATTATGAGTTCGTCGACGTCGATCTATGGCCCGGAATCGAATATTCGCTGGAAATGGGATCGAAGAAGAGGAAGCAGGGCCTCCGCCACCTAAGCGTCTTCGAGAAGAATCTGAGTGGGGATATCGCCGAGCTTATCACGGCCGTTGAGGCCGGGAATCTGGAGAATAAACAAGTATCCTACAACCTCGCCCTTGAGCTGATGAACGAGGTCGGCCGCAGCCTTTGCGGAACCACCTAGAGAAAGCACGTCAGTCTGGGTCCAGGAAACGCTAGACATGATGCGATTATGAGGGGATTGGCTCACCCGTGGCAATGATATCGTCAACGACGAGGACTTTCTGGCCCTCACGAACGGCGTCTTCCTGCATCTGGAAGAAATCCGTGCCATACTCCTTGCCGTACTCGGCAGTGACACAGGGTCCAGGAAGCTTGCCCTTCTTGCGAACGGCGGCAAAGGGAACGCCGAGGCGGAGGGCGAGGCCGGGACCGAAAAGGAAGCCGCGTGCATCAAGGCCGATGATAACGTCAGGCTTGGCCTGGAAAGACTCGGTGACCTGGAGCTCAAGGGCGTTGACGAGAGTGGCATGGGCGGTTGGGTCGGCGAAGAGGGGCATAATATCGACGAAGTTGATACCCGGAATAGGGAAGTCGGGGAAGCTGCGCAGCGTCTTGCGCAAGCTTATCTTTGCACCGGCGAGTTCGGCGGTACGGGAGGAGGAGGAGGAGGGCTGTCGTCCCGAGGCATCTTGGCTGGCGGCGGCGGTAGACGTGGTGATGTTTGTCGCGGAGGATGGAGTGGTAGAGGAGACTGGCTCTTGGGCGCCCATTGTGGAGAGAGGAAGAAGAGAAGAGGAAGGAAGAGGAGGGGGAGAGAAGACGGAGTGAAGGAGGGAGGGGAGGAAGGAAAAAGGAAGGAAGGGGAGAGAGAGAAAAGAGACGAGGGATACAGGTTGGGAAAGGGCGAGCGGAGGCCGGTTGCCAGGCACAAGGAGGAGGGAGTGTGGTTTGGTTTTTGGTCGGTGGTCGGAAGAAGGACTGAGAAGGCGGGAGGAAAGTACGAACGAGGTACGTGCTCTGTATCCGCAAGGTACTTGGTAAAGATTTCGTACCTGACGGGCAGCAGATGTAGCAGGCAGGTACAATTCGAAAGCAGCAGGCAGCCCGGACAAGTCAACGCCGGGGCAGGGAAGGGGAAGGGAAGGTACGACGGACGGACAGGCAATGGCGACGGGATGAGGAAGGAGGGGTGCAGGACCGGAGGTGGTGCTTGGGCGTGCGAGGTTTGGTGGGGGAAGGGAATGGCAGGAGCGATTGAGCGATTGGGAGCGAGGGGGAGGGGAAACCCGACAGGGAAGCGCAGCGAGGCTACCAGGGGTGTAATGGGAAGCTGCAAGGTGGAGGAGGGGGAAAATTTTTTGGGCTCGACAACTTTTTTTCCTTCCTTTTTTCCACCTTTTTCCCTGGGCTGGGGACATCGGCAGCGATGAATTTACGGGACAGATTGGATGCGGCTGGTCGGAGGGCGGTGGGCAATGACCGACTTGTGGTCAATGCTAACACGCTCCAGGCAGCCCCAGCAGTGCCTAAGACTCTGGTCTTGCTCGACCGCATCCCGATGGGGAAGTACTTTGCTAGGTACATGGGGAGGTACTTTACTAATAACTCATACTTTGCTATCTTATTACTGGAGCTTGGTTCACCAGCGCCAGCGGATAAGCATGGAGCGCATCGATCAAGGAAGAAGACTGATGAGAATTCCAGAGAGTCGGTGTGGACGTAGCGGCATGGGAGCGTTGTTGAGGTTGAGACGGAAGCTTCCAAGGTGTTCTTCTCCGTGTAAGATTACACTCGTTGTTTGCATCGGAGACTATCCGGGTAACCAGCACAAGAGACTACGTGGAAAAGGGTGTAACTTGACCTTGTTCGAGTGTAGTACAACAGCGGATATATCGGTAACACAGGACAACCGTCTTGCATGGCTTTGTGAGCGCCTGCTGCTACCCCGTGACTGAATGAATGCCTAGCATGAAGGGTGCCATGGAGGCCAAGCACTGGGGTCATATCACACACCTTGCGAGAGACAGTGGTTGCGTCCACAAGCCGTGACAGTGGCAGCACGTTGTGCAATAGATCAGAAGCGAACCACATCATGGCCGACAGAACCCTTGTAAACAAAGACGGCAGTCGACTTGACGACGACGGTTCTGATCTGTCAAACGCCATTTCTTACCCACAGTCACTGCATGCTGCTCCCTTTGGGGCGGCTTGCATCTGGCCTTCTCCCATCACTTGCCTGCCCGCCTTTGGGATATGCCAATATTAGATCCATTGCTATGTAAGCTCCAAGTTGACCCCCTAGGAAATTCTCCCATTGGGTCCGGCCCCGTCCTGGCCCCAACATCGATCGACCCACGGATGAAGTAATGGCGTTTTCACACAGGCCAGTACTGGATGCCGTGACGAATTTCACATACGTGCCCGGCTCGTATCGTATACGTGTGCTTGCTTGCTTTCAAGATGCCATCCATCCATCCATTCCATTCCATTCCATGAATGCATGATGGCGAGAGGCAGCAAGCGGGTTCGGCATCAGCCCGGAGGCAGCGAATGAATGGCGCACGGCGCGAGTCGGGTGCGTGAGCCGTGAGACGCCGTGAGACCCCGGGCTGGCCTCCGGCGCTACTCCGTGCGTCTGGCCTACGTACCGTCAAGGTATACAGATCGCGGGACCAGCCCCAGCCCGGTGCAGCACTCAACCGCCACCAAATGGACCCCGTTGGGTTTTGGTTGGTCTTTGTTTTTTCCTTCTATCCTTCTATTTCGAAAATTTTTCCCACATGTTGCATGTCAATAATCAACTAAGGGACTGTGTCATTCTGATCCCGTTACCCCTAATTACCCCAGTGCCGCCGCCGGCTACTGGGTTTCCGGTCCTGGGTCTGTCTAGTCTATTAATATCTGTAGGGACCTATCTATGGATGCAACTGCAAGATCCAATGATGTTTCCAAAGGGTGGTATCTAGGAGGGTCCGCACCTGTGTTCAAGCAGGATACACGTGCGCCAATCTCGAGTGTCAGACTGCTCTTGAGACATGATACACGTATCAAGACGCAACGCCCTCGTCCTGGTGCCGAGCAAAATTACTGCGCTCCCGCCGTGAGCAAGGTGGATGCTCAAAGGGGCGCTAGAATTCTTCACTATGGATTTGCCGGAGCGGATACACGTTAGCCAGCGGCGGGCCATGGATGGACGGTGAGATGGAGATTGCCCATGACTCTGGCCCAATCCCAACCCCATCCCCAAACGTGCCCTACCCCTGGCCCGGGAAACAAACTGGGATCTTTGTGATGGGATTCAGGTGCTCCGGTCGATTTGGGCCTCGCTATTTTATTTCCTCAGCAGCCCATCAAGGCCATGCAATCGCCATGCTCCCCCTGGCGTGTGTGCCTGGTTCCCTATCCCCGGGTTCCCGGTTCAATCTACCAGGGCAGCACAGCCACACGGGCATGCACGGCGAGAGCTCGGGGAGAGCTGGAAATACCCAGACGAGAGAGGCCGGCTCACGGGAGAAGCCAGGCGTAAAAGGGGAGCGAGGCTGATGAGGCACGATTCGGGGTGAGATAGGTATCCATGCAAGGGCGTGCCGTAGTAACTATGCCAGCTCCAAGCCCGGCGGATCACCAGCCAGCCATGATATGAGGTACGATTCAAGAGCAGAGCGTCGGTGCTCTGCTGCTGTTCAGAATGGATACTTGGCTGGTACTTGGCGCTTATAGTCCCATGTCTGGCATCCATGGCCGCAGCCAGCTCCCCACTTCACAGCTTGGTGGCCATGGCTGAGCTTGACATTTCACCATCATCCATTACGACTTCTCACTGGAAATGACGACGTCGTACATATCCAACCAAGGCAGCGTCAGTGACAAATTCTCTCGGCTTCCTTGGGGGAGTGTGAAAATGGAGAAGAATCCTTGGTGTCGGAGAAGGAGTCGAAAAAGGCCAGGGATTAATATCAGAGCGAAACGGTGAACTGCCTCTTTGGGAAACGTCTTTGAAGAGCCGGAGACTCGACGATGGAACATGACAACCTCAGGACCTGGGCAATTTTCTTTCCTTTTTCTCAGGCAGCTGTGACGGGTTCCTCTTTTGGACTGCTACACTCATTTTACACTCTCACATTTTCTTCAACTGGTCTGGTCCCTGTAAAATGTCAGTTTCGTCCCCATCCATCCCGCGGGGAGGCTCCTCAATTAACGGAAGGTGCGTCCGTCGGGCGCCTGCCGTCCTCGGTTCCTTCCTGCGCTGGGGCTTCATGGTCCGATAATACTGCTGGTACTTGCCAGTTATGCGACATGCGTGCCTTCCTACATAACTAATTGCTATAATCTCCAATGGATAGTCGACAACTCCCCTCGGCTCTTTGTTTCCCTTCATCCTCCAATAATCTCCATCTTCACGCCATCATCATGCTTGTCGCATAAGCGAAGAGTTTTAGAGTTCTCATAGTCGCTCGTTAGATCTGACAGTCATGTTGTTGGAGCGTCCAAGTCACCAATTTCTGTTGCCCATCGATCCAGCCAACTCCTCATGGATATCCACACCATCCACTCAGACTGCGCGCTCTCTGTCCACTCCTTCAATCGACTCTGGCTATCCACCTGCTCCGCTGACGCCTCGGTGCCCACTGCGTTTCCGTTGTCCAGCCTTGGGCGCGATAAACCCATGCAGCATGCAGCCCGTCGACAAGCCATCGTTCCATGGTGCACCCAAGCCCTGGACTGGTCGGAGCCTTTCTTTATCGCCTCGGCCCTCTATTTGGTTCCGTTTCTGAGCTGAGAAACTTGCTCGCCAGCAAGAGCAACCCGTCTTCTAATCAGCGGATAATGCGCCTCGGCATGAGACAAGAAGACCAAGATGATTAACCTTGCTGGCCCTGGCTCGTGGGTCTTGTTTCAGAGCGGGAGGCGCCCAAGCACACACACCCTGGCGATGCCGACAGAATACCTACAGTACATGTGCTTGTCGCGAATGGGAGGGTATGTATGACTCTTCACTCGGGAGCCCATGTTTCCCAGCAATGGCTGCCCTCCCACTATGTGAGGGCTTCCCCAAACGATCCACGACGCTCCACCAGTCAGTGCAGCTTGGTGCGACTTGGGTTGCAACTGTGCGGCATCAAATTCCCCTGCATCAGTCCATACCTACATGGAGGCGACAAAGTCGTCCGGCCGAGTTGCAACAGTGGAGAGTTCGGTCTACACAAACTGCCTTCCTCCGGAGGAGACGTACGAACGCAGTGGACCCTGGACAGTCTTCCCCATTCCAGACGTTACGAAGAGCTCATCTCGATGAGTCCATTGCGGCCAAAACCGACGGCCAGGCTGCCAGGCTCGCTCGACTCATCAGGCTTCTCCGACCATCGCTCTGACAAGCTAGAAGCACCCCTGCTTTGTCGGCAAATCACTCGCAGTGTTCTGATGCTATCTACTGGGCAGGTTCCCTGTGACAATCAGCCCGCGATCCTCTGACTGTGACTCGGGCACGACTCCACCAGGCGGTTGATATCTGAGACTCTGCAACCCGATATGGATCCCGACGATGAGGCACGCACGTATGGACGGACCAGGTACCTTCGCGTTCACGCGCATGACATTGCATGCGCGTCGCATGGTTCTCTTTAGCCGTCTGTCCACCAGCCCGCCCAGATTAGAGCCCTCCAAGGCATTCGGCAAGAGGGTTCAAGATGACCTCGTCAGCTCGGCCGGGGTGGGTTCTTGAGGCTCGCAAAGGCGTTGCTGCGAATCATGGCCTCTCATGTATGACCAGTCCGCAATGGTGTTGCAACCTTTGCTCCAGCCCTGGTCCCGGTTGCTAGCTCCTCACTCTCACCACCCTGCAGAACTCTGATGCGTCTGCGTCTGCGTTTGGATCTGCTGCTCCTGCTTGCCTGTGCGTCTGCACCCGCGCCGCAGCCCGCTTCTGCATCGGCTTCTCTGCTTCAGTGTGTGCCTCTGGCCATGCCGGAGCCCATTGCCTTGTTCGTTTCACCCACCCTTAGCCTTATGCATCTGTCGTGACTCCCTCTCCCTGCTGTGCCACCATGTTCCCCCAGCCCTTCGTCCAATGTCTTGCATATTCTCCCCTCCAAAAACCTCTGACCGGCTGCCCGTCCATCACAGCATCATCTGCCCTCTCTTACACTGGTTGACCGGTCATTAATAACAGCAGAGTTTTGACCGCTGTTTGTAGCACTCTTCTTTCGACGAGAAGACGGCCGCTGGGGCTTGCATTAGCCGCAGTTGCGTCGTTGTCATCATGCCTAGTGGCGTTTGTCCGGGCCGTACACTCAAGCTTCGATACAAGCGTCCCCATCTTCTCCGATGGGCGATGATGCCATGGATCCCCCTACCAAGCATGGATATATGGGGCCGCTGTGCCAGCATGACATTCGTACAGGCGCCCAGCAGCCATGACCCAGCAACAGATCAATTATCAACTCAGATCCCATGCGACTGGACCTTTTAGGAAATGACCCTGCTATTGTTCAAACACTCGATGAGTTGAACCAACTGACCGGCATGGTTCTGTTGCCATGTCGCCATTTCTCTCGCCAGTATCGAGTTTCTACAGACATATCCACCATGAGACATGGAAACCTCTAGGTATCAGCTCAGCCCAGCAGACATGGTCCGAGTTTCGTGAGAAATGTGACAGCTCGGGAGGCATGCTGTCAAGTCTGCAAATCCCAGCCCCAGTGCCCCTCAGTTGACTATGCGCATAAGTTTCGTCAACCATAGTGCGCATCAATTGATGTTGAGAACCAAGAGTTGTGGCGGGGAAACTCTATATCAACGCCCTCCAGTCGATATGGACCCAACGCATACCACGCATGAGTTGAAACACGTCTCTGTTGATTTGCGTGACAGCAATTAACTTCAGACTCTATTAACGGTCTTGGCCGGTGGGAACATGTGATATCTAACAATGCTAAAGATGAAGAAAAGGAAACGACAACTCTCTAGAAACGTTCTAGCGGGTATCTGTCTGCGTCCCAAGTGCAGCTCACATTCTAACGTCAAACAAGTAAGCCAAACAAACCATGCATCATGCGAATCGCTATCCTGCAACGAGCATTGAAAGCCAACAACTGGCTGCAGCCAATAAACCAACGTCTCCAACAAGAGCCTCAAGCCGCTCAAACTCTCTTGCCGGCTGTGCAACCATCTCTTGGCAGCAAAACGCGTGGCCTTCACAGTATCCGTCCAGAGAGCCGCACCTCGGCATCCCTCGGCCCGTTCCGGCCCTCTACCTCATGGTCCCTGGATCTAGCCCCTGAATGATGACCTTGGCTCCGCGAGGCCGATCTTGCTCCACTCAGCGGAACTGCAATCGAATGATGGAGAAGAGCATGTTCTGCAACACGTGCAGCATAACTGCGACGCACGTCGGCATCAGCTCCGGCCAGACGGCAAGGTCTAGCTTCCCCTCTAGGCCGACGTCGATTTGGAAGAAGATACGGATAAGACCCCGCACAACGATACTCGCCACCAGCTCGCACGCCCACGTCACCGAAGAGGCGTAAAAGGTGACGTTGAAGTTGTAGGGCTCACCCTCGGTGTCAAAGGCAAAGTATGGGTAGACGTCCTTGTTGGCGCCAAAGTGCAGCACAAGGATGCTGCCCAGGAACGTAGCCATGGACACATTCTCGGCCAGGAAGCGGATGAAGACATTGCGAGCCTGGAGCTTTTGGTAAGATCCGTAGCTTTGCCCGTTAAGGCCCAAGATACAGAGGATCTTGTGCATCAAAGAGGTCATCATGATGGGAGTGATAACCACCAGGCTTGTTGATGAGAGGACCTGGAGAATGACGAACTGGGTTGGCGAACGAAGGCGTGCGTAAAGAGAGCGGACGTATGTCTGATAGGTCAACATGAAGTATCTGATTCGTCGTGTTAGTTGGTGCGTCGGAGGCGAAGGTCATCTCTCAAGCCTTGGCAGTTGTAGACTTACAGTTTAAAGACCCAGCTGAGAGGATAGCTCCCTACACGCTCGCCCTCACGGATACCCAACACCCAGCCCGTCAATGCGTCGAGGAGATGCACTGTCGCGACCCAGCCATAGACATAGACAACTGTCTCCAAGTTGTTATGTGGAAGAGTCCGCAGGTAGATCTCAGCATACGCCTCTCCAATCACGTACGCCATCAACCCAATGAACAAGGCCACGCAGAACCACAGAAACCGCACAAAGCTCGCCGGCAGCCAGAGTCGACGCATCCTAACGCCTTGCGGTCGCAAGTCCGGCTCGACCCGGAGCATATCCGTGTCGAACAGGTCGGCGGAGATATTACGGCGCCGGCGGTCCCTGCCCGACAACGACTCTGGTTCTCCGGTCCACCATGACGTAGTAAAGATGCGCTGTGTCTCGGAGAGTGAATGTCGGAGGCCAATGTGCCGCTCGTTTGTGGTAAGGATGAGAAAGGCGATGGCGACGGGCATGGCCATGATGATAAAGGTCCACGAGATCCATGCTGTGTTGTGAACGGTGAGGAAGCGGGTCGCACTGTTCATGTATATCGGTATGGGCAGGGCGATGGACAGAATGGCGATGAGAAACACGGTGAGTGGGAAGCCGAGAGACTGCGGCCACCAGTTGAGACTGTAGAGGTTAAAGACCTTTGTGATCCAGATGAGGGCGGTGAGGTTATAGAAACCATAATAGACGAAGAGGAAGAACCAAAAGTTGACCTGGACTCGTGCTGCTCCGTGGCCAGGCGCCTTGGGTTCGTGAGGTAGGCCGTCATCGTCGTCATAGTCGTGATCTCGTCGAAGGGAGTATTGGGGAAAGGGTATAGAACACCAACCCACGGCCTTTTTTTCATGTCGGTCCAGTCAGTCCCAAGCCTCACCCTTTACAAGAGGCCATTTCAACATACCAACAAGGCCGGCATCAAGACCAGAAACCCATATCTGCTCCACCACTTGTCCACGACCCTCTTCACGGCCGATTGCCTCGGGTCGACCCAGATATCCAGCACCCACCGCTGCCAGGCGCGCTCCCACGCGGTCCTCTCATCTTCTAGCCCGTCGCTACTGGTGGTACTCCCAGCGTCATCGATGTGCGCGAGCTCTGCGGCGACAGCACTACTGGGGACGGCGCCGTAGCCGAGGATGTGAACGCTGCCGCGGCCGTCAAAGGCGGCGGTGCTCGATAAGAGGCCGAGCTGGCTGTGTCGTCGAGGTACAACACCCGGGCGCGGGGGCACGGCGCGGAACCGGCCTAGAAGCGGAGTCGAGTCGTTTGGGCGGACGCGCGACTCGGAGCCCTGCGTGAACTGGAAGAAGCTGGGCATGGGATGTCGTCGAGGGAGGGCGGGTTGCGGGCCGGACTACATCGATGTCGGAGGGAGGGTTGTTATATCATGAGTGGACGTTTTTGTCGTTTCGATTAAGATTTAGTAATCATCGAGTCGTTATATAATCGTGCAGTACCAAAGAATTGAATCCAAGAGTCAAGGATGAGAGAATTAGTATCGAGTCGTTGTTCGTTGGTGTTGGTTGTTTTTGCGAATTGTTGGGTATGGAGGTTGCGGTCAGGCCCGTCTCTGGGTATCTCTCGGCTGATAATAAGCAAAGTGGAAAACAAGGGTCCAATCTCCTGCCATGACGCGCGCCCCCAGACGAGACGCTAGAGATCAGCGGGCTTCAGTGGAGTGAGTGCGTGAACGATAGGCCAGCGTTGCAGGGGCTGGACCCTTGCTCGGGACCTTCAGCTGAATCTTGATATCAGACCTCGAACCAAGTTTCTTGGTAGGCCACGGGGTCAGATCTATCTTGTGAAAGAGGCATTTTGATAAATCGCATGCCCAATATCCATGGGTAAGTATTACAAGAACTATAACGTTTTTATATGCATATATGTACATCTTGCGCATCTGGCAACACCATATCGCTCATTCCGAGGATGTACTCAGACTCTCAACTAAGGATTCCTCATCCTTTTCATCTACAAGCACACCCCCGGCGATATCATCCGAAAAGGCCACCGTCTTTGCCGAGTTGTGCTTCGAGGGCTCCAGCAAGTCACCGCTCCAAGGCTTGCATTCCCTGACATGCTCACCGCATCGTAGACATGTCCAGCCCTCTCCCTCCTCCCGCTCCAGGCGGGTTGCCAAGCACACAAAGCAGTACACACAACCACAAGGGATCGTCTCGTATGGGTTGGTAATGTCCGTTTGGGCTGAGCCGATGACACCACTGGAGGCTGCCGCCGCCAGGATCTCTGTTTCTGAAGTCGCAGTGTCGTTCTGGTCCTGATAGCAGATGGCGCATGTCCTCTCGGGGAGGAATGCATATTCTCCATTGGCCTTGTTGCCCTCTTCTGGCCCTGTCCTAATGATATCCTTGGTTTTTCGCCATGTCCGGGTCAACCATCGCCGCCACCGCTGGATACCAATCAAAGGCAGCACAAAGAGTAGAAACTCAGTAAAGGCGTGCCAGACAAGTTGTCGGTTGAGATACTCAAACGAGACCTCTCGGCTGACCTGGCTAGTGGGTGGCGCAAGCCTCATCCGTAAAACTCTATCGAGTAGTGTTCGATATCGGCCGTGCAGCAGAAAGATAAGGAAGGAGACGCATGCGGCGGCTGAATGGACAGTCGAGAGGGTGGATGTCAACCGCGAGAGCCGCTTTACTCGCGGGCTGGGCTCATCATATCCATCATCATGCTCCAGCAGCCAATCCTCCCATCTTGTCCAGGCGTAGTTCCCAAATACTGTCACCATCCCGTAAAGCGATTTTTGCACCTTGGAGGGCGCCTTGAGGATGGGTCCCTCTCTCCTGGCATCCGTGTATTTGAGGTTCTGAAGAGCCGCGCCGTATGTCGCATCGTGGTCCCAGACGGTGAGCTTAAACAGCACTGCCCTGAGGGCTAGCATGATCTCGGCCGACCAGTCATCGTGGAGATGTCCTCCGCCAAAGTATTTGAGGCCTTCGCAAACTTGATCCTTGAGGATGTCCAGCAGCTCCACGTCAAGTAATTCGGCATCAACCTGTCCCACGCGAAAAGCAGGTCGTGTACCCTCTCTCGTCGATATCGCGTCCCAGGCAGATCCGATGCGGCCGAGGGGAAAGGGTAGGCGCTCGAGGCTGGATCGGGTTCGGGAAGATTGCCGTTGTGCAGCGATACGGGCTGTGGCTTCGGCCTCGCGGGCCTGGCGGCGCGCAGCTACGCGGCGCTGCGCTTGGACGAAGCTCGAATCGGTCATCGGGTCGGTAGCATGAGAGCGGTCGTTTAGAGCGCGGGTGTTGGAGTTTCGGGGCGTTGGACAGTCGAAGTTTTGGTCAAGGAGAATGTCACATGGAAGCGAAGGGGAAAACGCGCCAGACTCTCCTTGTCAGCTCCGGTCTCTGGGGTTGGGCGGAGCCACATGACGACAGAGCTAAGCGGCTGTCTAACAGACCTCCACTGAGAAGCCGAGGTGTTGTCGGCTGGGGAAAATGCCCGCGTTTTTCGCGTGCCTGCCAGGCCAGTGGGCTCTTGCGCTCGGTCCCTCCCCGCGAAATCGGTCGGGACCACTTGCCGCAACGAGAAGGTCACGGAAAAGGCAGTTGCAACGCAGAACCTCCTTAGTAGGAAAGGGTCTATTCTAATCGTTCTAGAATAGAACTGTCTTCCATTCATCAACATCGACACCGACGCTTTCGTCTTCGGATCCCCATTGAACCAGGAACCCGGCATCGGGTATCACCAGTGTGAATACCCTTGGCGATGGCCGCTTTCGTCAATGAATGAGCAGAGAAGGAGGGCGCTTGGACAATCCTCAAGTCTGTTTGCATGGAGCAGAGTCCCAGAAGCCTGGGTCTAGGGACGCTCACGATTGCCGGCGGCAATCGACACCAAGTACATTATCAAAGCTCTCTCGGCAGCAGCAGGCTGCTGCATGTTTGCACTGCTGGCTTAGCTTGGCACCCAGAATCCCTCCTCGAGGAGACCGGTGTTCAGGCGAGAACTCGTCAGTGGATACCCTTTCAACCTGAGCAAACAATCAGAGCGCAGCTGCGCAAGTATTTGAGACAAGTCGGCCGCTTTGGGAAACTCCTTCTCAGCCCACTGTCTGGGCGGGAGATGTCCAAGGCCCGCGCCGAGTGGCTGCGCTGAGTGATGTTGATCCAGGCTTCAAACAACATGTCTCAGAGCCCTCATCCTCACTGGCAGCCTTAAACATCACCTTGCGTGAGAAAGAGGGGACACATTCTTCGACATCACACAGTGTCTCGGCAAGGAATTCAACACGAAGCATGCTATATCAAGATGTAATGACGGGACGCTCTGCACGGTGGGCCAGTTGCTCATCTCCCCTGAACCTCGAGATGGCCAACAACTGGTACGACCAACAAACCGGACTCTCGATGAGCCGACTGTCTCAGCTATCAGAGATGGCGTATGCCTCCCCTCCACAGCCTGGCAACGTGGAAATGCGGCCTGCCGTTTTTGACAGATTCAGCCCCCAGCCTTTGACCGAGAACCCAAATCCAAGCCACACAACGACCAGACCAGCCAACTCGGTTCGTAGAATCAGCCCTGGGCCATTGTTCTGAGATTTGAATGCAACTTTGCTCGTTTGCTCCCAATCACATCTCACATCTTGGGAATTGCTTTTGCTTGATGGTGACGATCAGCTCCTCTTCGTGTCACCTCGATTACCTGGTCCGGCAGCATTTAACAGTATCAGGGTCATGCGGCGATGGCCCCTTTATTTCCCTCCTGCCCTCACAGAATGTGCTTCTAACCCAGAGCGTTGATAAGTAGGGACACGGACTTGCTCCGGGTGTCTGTTGGTTCAACAAACATTCCCCAGTTTGCCGCCTTGTGACACCCTTCCCGTATCTAGCCCGCTCGTTGGGACGACCCAACAAAGGGAGTCTTGCTCATCCTTGGACTTCTTTCTCACCTCTCACCCGCACGATTCGGTGTATCGGTCAAACCATGGCAAGTCCATCTCGAAACGACGTTTCAGCTGCGTCTGAACCCCAGCCGGTTCAGTTGCGAGCCGGTGCGGTGCGTTCTCGAGCGAAACATCGTGCTTCTCTAGCCTGCGTTCAGTGCCGTCAAAAGCACATTCGGTGCGATGGAGTCCTTCCAGCTTGCTTTCGATGTAAGACCGACCATAGGAAGTGCGTCTATGCCGAATCACGTCGAGGAATCCGAGACCCAAACAAGCGGAAGAAGATGAAGGAGGAGGCTATGAAGGCCGACCGAGATGAATCATCCAACAGTACGCCATCACCCAACTTTCCGGGCTTCGAAATCCCCGCCCATGTCATCCAGAGACTCCCTGCTGGCTGGACGAACCGAGAGGCACAAAATCCTCGTGCCGTTAAGGATCTATTCGACCTTTACTACGCCAACTTCCACCCCACCCACTCATGGTTGCCGCCGAAGAAGACTCTCAGTCGCCTCGTTGAGACAGTCCCAGATGACTTCAAGTTCACCATGACCATGATTCTCTACGTGGGATCCAAGTATGCCGACAACGTGGACAGCACGTCACTACGCAATGACGCCTACGAGATGGCTTCAGGGGAGTTGCCCGAGACAGTCTGGTCTGTCCAAGCGCTACTATGCATGTGTATTGCTGCCTTTGGAGAGCAACACGACGACTACTGCAGCCTGTGGTTTGACCGGACCCGTGACCTGGCTCTTAGGCTAGGGCTCCAACACAAGAGCTTCGCCGATGCGGAGGAGGACCCTATTCTGGCCGAATCGTATCGAAGAACATACTGGGCGTTGTATACACAGGGATCACTGAGGACGGTCCGGGAACATCTTGGTCATTGGCAACTCTACCATACAAGGGCAACAACAGAACTTCCATGCGAAGAGTGGGAATATGAATCAGGCGTCAGTGGTGCCATTCATTGTGTGCCTTGTATACTAACATGTTGACAGAAAATTCCAATCCCAGTAACCCTCGAGGACTACGACAAGAGGGGCCCCTCGAGACAATACTCTTCATGGGCATACTTTGTGGACCTAACTCGCATCTGTGGCCAATTCGTCGTGCCTCTCCTTAATGTTGGGGAGGTGGCATTTTCAGAGGCCATGGATAATGCGAACCTTCGTGTCGAGTCGTGGATATTGCAGATGCCCCCGTGGAAGAAAGATCTTGTCGACATCAATGGTGCGGTTGATATGATATTGTACCACGCGGTAAGTAGGTATACTATCCAGGCATTGAACAGGGGCTGACGGTGGATGAGCTACAGTTAGGGATTGCTTATGGGTAAGTCAAATGACAGCATGTTGCCAGGCTCGTGCTAACTATTGAAAAGTCTTCAGATTCGGATGCAACTCCATTACAAAGGCGTGAGACCTCAAGACGGTGTTCGAGAGGTTGCCAGCAGGGGTTTCTCTGTGCTCAGCAGTTCGCCTTCCCCTCCTGCAAGCGTGACTATGGGGTCCAACCCTCGGTTACCTGGATCAGCAGCTGTCCAGGCATCGCTACACCTCGTCTCATTGTTCAACCTCCATCTTCCACCGGAGAATTTTTCTCCATCTTGCATCTTGGGCCTTGAGCGGGCAGCTCTACCACTTTTTGATGCCTTGCTCTATGGACAGGGGCAGCCAGTTTACAAGGTCAAGATCTCGCTTTTGGTGAGTGTGCTGAGAAATGCAGGCAAATTCTGGCCCAGGTCGAAAGTGGTCTCGGAAGAGATTGAAGAAGCAATGAGAGGGGCAGCAGATATTATCGAGGCTGCTGAGCAGTTGCAGGAGATGCAAGAGATGCAGGATATGCAGGATATGCAGACGACACCCGATATGTTCGACTCGCCTAGTATGGACGAGGAAGATCCACCCACCGAATTTGCACCTCCGGTATTTACGACGATGGGCCAGATGGATTCTTGGACACAAGTACAACCACAAGCTGCGAATGTGGAACCAACAACGGAGGAGATGGCCCAGTGGTTGGGGTCGGAAACTGAACTCCCAAAGACTGAGGAGCCAACGCTGGAGACGCATGATGTTCCACTCTCGGGGCCTGGAGAGATGGCGGCTGGCATGGAAGCTGCTCCGCTTCCAGTGATGGAGAATATGACGTTGAATATGGAGGCTACATCACTTCAGGGGGCTGAGGAGCCGGCACTGGGTGCAGAAGCCGCTGCATTTCCGAAGACTGAAGAGGACACGATGGTCATGGATGCTATCCCTGTGGCACCTTTCCCTCAGGCGGAAGCGGGGCCCTCGGATATGGAGGCTCATCCAGGTATGCCGATGTCATATGTCAAGACTGAGGACCAGTGGTTTTAGGGAGTTGGAGCTAGGAGCGAGGGAAAGGGCTAGGTATGGGATTGTCTGGGCCAGTGATAGTTTGAGATTAGTTCTTGCTACTTCCAGTGGGGTACATGGTATTTCTTTTTGTATAATGGGTGGATATGTGGGTTATCAGATCCTGATTGCAAATATCCATTGTTGTGTATTTAGGATGACTTTGATTACTAGTGCGACTTTTCCTGTTGAAACTCACATCAAAGCAGTCATTTGAGTTGGCAAGTGATTCAGTTTAATCTCCGTCATGTTGTTTTGTTTGTATGGCATTGAATCAAGGTAGGGTGCGTGAGTGTTGGTTGTCGCGACTGGGCCTGGTTTTTGTGTGGAGCTGTGTCTTGGGTATGGGCCTGGAAACCAACAGGGTTCTGAGACTGAACCGAATGTTGGATTTCATTGAGGCTCTTACATGACATACACCTTGGCTGAGAGCAAGGCGGGAGACAACGACTATATTCAAGCAGATGGAATGCAGAGTTGGGTAGTTAGCATAGTGTCAGTTGGTCATGGCGTTTCGGGATACGCCCAAGATACATCAGATCCTTTATTTAATGGGGAAGCAGTGAATTATGCACATGGCATAATTTGAGTCTTTATATACTTCAAGTTCGGCACCGACAATGAATATATCTCTTTATGCTGTTGCTTGCTTGGTATATATAGTTACTGCTTCTCAATCATTCGCCTTGAAGTCAAAGAAACTCACTTACCCTACACTCACGATAATGAAATGGAATGCTCGGGCACGGGACCCTGTCAGCCTCCCCACCCCCACCTCGTTATTGAAGGATCGATTGGCGGGCGCTAGAGCCCATGGCCATGCAGGGATCCTTCCGTTCCCCACTAAATGGATCCTAAGAGGAGGGGAGCCTTGGCCTTTGATAGCGTCCATGGCCGCCTGCTCTTACATCATTCATTCATCGCGACAACCTCAGGTCCATGCTATTTACCGCGCCCCATTCACCGCCAGGCACCGAGAACGACCGCTTTGATATTCACGTCGTGAATGCGATCTAACGAAATTGCGATTTTCAGGCCGATGACTCATCGTGCCTAGATTTACGACATTTAAAACCGACTTGCGATTCGTTACTTGCACCACCTGTTTCGGCTATAAACACCACTTCGCCGCCCACCCTTTTCACTGTTCGATGCGACTCGGAGCCTCGCGCAGCCTCGCACCAGTATCTAATACCCTCCGCGACAACATCGGTCATACCTGCTCGTGTTAGTAGCAACCATGACGCGACGGCGCGAGCTCCGGCCCGAGGACTCGTGGCGCGTCGTCGAGGGCGAAAACGACAGCTTCGACACGAGCATCCTCCCGTCCCTGGCCGACTCTTCGTCTCCGCCCATCTCCTCAGGCGGTGTACCTTCACAACCGTTTTCTCAGGGCGATATAAGCTTCGGTTCGCAGGACAGCATCCGCGACTTTGGCGTCGACGAGGGCGACATTCTGAGAGAACCGTTTCGTCCGAGTCTGTCTCGCGCCAGCGTGAGCGCAACTGGTGATCCTGTATTCAGATCGCCCGATCCCCAGTTTCATATGCCGCAGATAGATGTATCAACCGACGCGACAGGAAGCACCAGGAGCGAGAGAACGGTCAGGGGCCTGGGGATAGGATATTCGGGCGACCAAGGCGCAAGAAGACGGGGGTTCCCTCCGCCAGGGAGCCCGCCGAAGCAGAGGACTTCGCGAGCGAGACACAGCACTGCCGAAGAAGAGTATTACCGCTATCGCCGCCAACATCGGGGAGCGCCTTCAACCTTTGGGAGCCAGTTCGCGGGATCTGTGCCTCTGACGCTGTATAATGTACTCGGCTGGTTCACGGGAATCTTTGCCCTCGCTTTCCGATATGCTCAGCGACCGCTCGCGCTTCTCCTCGCCATCTACCTCTGCTTCGGCGGTCTGATTATCGCACAGAACATGGCAACACGCTCCATCGCGGCGTCACTCTCTCCGTTGTGTAGGATACCCGGCCTCTCCATGTTTGGGCTTC
Source organism: Fusarium vanettenii 77-13-4 (assembly GCF_000151355.1). Taxonomy (NCBI): domain Eukaryota; kingdom Fungi; phylum Ascomycota; class Sordariomycetes; order Hypocreales; family Nectriaceae; genus Fusarium; species Fusarium vanettenii. The sequence continues at coordinate 3,560,806 of NW_003315881.1, forward strand.
CGTTCTGTCCTTCCCTCGACACCATCGTGACGCCCGAAGCTGGAGCGTCGCACGTCGAGTTTGACCAGCTCATGGATGTTCAGTCCAAGTTTGAGCAGGTGTTGGAGAAGAGCGCCGACGGCGTGTCGCTCCCCTTTGAGATGAAGCGCTCCGAGATGGCCATAAGAGATCTGCGCACTCTTATTCGGCACAGCGACGTTTCGAGACGTGAAGAGCTTGTCCTTGAGTTTGACGGTTATATCGACACAGCTCGTCAGTCAGCCACAGACTTGCAAAAGTTCAACACGCACGTTGGCTCATCCGTCGACGCAATCATCAGCATCAACCGTTGGACATCTCGCTACATCGACACTCTGGCCCCATCCGAGGAGTCTACAAGCTCCCTCTCGTCCACTTCCCCCTTTGTCAGCTGGGCCTCGTGGCTCTTCCACCCTTTCCAGCCCACCAGCGACCACATGTTCAACGAGCGCATGCTCCTTGACAAATACATCGAGCACACGGCTCAAGTCTCGAACCGAATCGCGGCGTTGATCCTCGAAGCCCAGGCCGTCCTCCGCCTCTTCACACAGGCAGAGGACTACCTAAATAGAATTTACGAGATCACAACCCTCTCGTCGATCGACGCCGAAGAGCAGCGCGACTCCCTCCGGAGCCTCTGGAACCTCGTCGGCATCACCACTCACGGGCATGCCCGCGTCTCCCGCCAGATCGCCCTCCTGCGCCAGGTTGATGACCAGCGCACAACTGCCGTCGCACAGGTGAGCGCTCTCATCCTCGAGCTCGAAAGCATCCAGCAAGGACTCGGCGATCTGAGGGACGCCGTCGCACAGCCCGAGCTGCTGCGTTACGGGGCCGGTGGTATGGCGCCCCTGCCGCTCAGCGTGCATATTGCGACCATCGACCTTGGCGTTGAGCGCCTTGAGGATGCCAGAAAGCGGATCCGTGCCGCCGAGGACGACCGTGTTCGTGATGCGCTGGCCAGGGTTGGAGTGCCCGACGAGCGGTTGCTTGGGGGGCAAGGAACACGAGAATGAGTGACAAGGAGGGGATACGAAGATGAAGCATCTATGGGTAATGAAGGAACGACCGACAAAGTACATAGAAGGAATGGAATCAAGACGGACAGGACATATGATTGGCTTTGTAACTAACATTGGGTTGAGCGGCGTTGGAGCGTTTGGCCGTTGGCGTTATTGCACATGATGGATGATACCAGAACCTGGACATGATTTGGGTATCAGAGAAACAAACATATTAGTAGCCATGGATAAATAACATAGAGGCGAATTTTGTCATATTCTGGGACACTGTACTCTGGTGACTTTTGCTCTACTGTCTTATCATCCAAGACTAATCACCTGCAAGCACCATCATTCGTTGAGCAGGCCATGTTCATTTGCTTCTTTGTACTCAATGCGCTCAAGTATATCGTCTCAACACTGACTGACACCTTGCCGCAGTTACCAATCCAACATATTGGTACGCATCACTGCTACCTCGCAAGTGAGGGCAGCCATGCTCACAAATAGCCCATCTCCATGGACAAGATATCTACATGACGCTTAGAACCCCATCGTCATTGCTTCAGCCGCCAGACCCCTTACATAACCAAGATCATGGTTGTCGTATCAGCCCGCCCAACGCCGTGTTCAAATAAAGTTAACCCAATGCACCCGAACCCCTCGTGAACAGTAGTCGTAGAATAGTCCCCTTTCCGTGGTATGGCCCAATATCCAACAAAAATGCCTGCCAATCCCATAAACGCCAATGCCATGCTTTGTCCCAAGTAAATGCAATGTGAGATGCCATCTAAGTCCCAGTGTCGTCCCCGAATCATGTTAGAAATATCCAGGAAAAACTTTTGAAATTGCACGAAGCCCTACATTGTCTGTTAATTCATGCCTCAATATGCTTCGAAATGTTGGCCACTCACATATTGCCCTTTGAGAATCCGGGTCGTCAAAGGGTGCATTCTTGGCTGCAATTTCGCGCATACGCTGTCGAGCGAACGAGGAGGGACTTGCGCGCCCTACTGCTGGTGTGATCAACTCGGAATTTTCTGGTTGTGTCGGTAGAAGGTTCAAAGCCCGAGGTCTCGATCGTCTCGGCTTCGTGGCCTGGGCTGTAGCAGGAGGACGTGTGGTCGCTTCGGGCTCCTCGGGTTGTGAGGCGGTTGACGAAGGCGCTGGTGGCGTATCCGAGTGTTCTGACACCTCCGCTGTTGTGTCTTCTGCGGGACGCCGTCTGAACTTTCCTAGCTTCAGGGAGACTAAGGGCGAAGAGGCAGGTCGAGTGGGTGATGTTGAGGTTCGGAAAAGCCGTTTGCCCCAGTCTCTGATCTTGGTACTGTCTGTTGATTCTTCCGACAAATCCTCCAGGTCGACCCGTTCCCGTAGTCGTCGCAAGGCACGTTCGCGACGAACCATGCCGTTCGTAATTTTGGGGCTGTAGCCTCTTGGCAGCATGCAATGCTTGCACATGGGACAAAGAGAACTGTTTTGCAACAGAAACTCATCGATACACTGCGGATGAAAGATGTGTCCACAGGGGAGCTCTCGGATGATGGTCACTCGGTGGTCGAAATTGGCGAGACAGATATGGCAGCTTGGCTGGAAGTTGGTGGCAGCATTGTCACCAGTGACGCCCAAACTGGATCGCTTGCTCCGAACACTGGCACCGGAGCGAATGCTGCGCTGATCGAGTCCTCGGCTGCTTCGTAGACGGCGGGTGGACGAGGGGGTTGGAGGAGCGGCCATCGACTCGGGGTCTGCATTGTATGTGAAGAGAGGGAATGCGCGCACGTGAGTGGCCGGCACTGTTAGACGCTTGATACCCATTGCCTCGAGGTCTACCTCGCCGGTTTCGACTCTTCGCCTGAGAGATATTCGACGTCGCCGTTGAACTAGGTGCATGGTAACCGAGACAAAGGCAATGATGGCCAGGAGAGCACCGATGACGATCAAGAAAAAGGCCCAGAGAGCTGGCATATCAGACTCATCGTGCAGCGAGAGCTCGGTCCATATTCGAACGTAGTCTTTTGGATTCGGGCCATAGAGCTTGTTGATCTCGCTTCCGTAGGGGACGTCATCGATGCGACCTGAATATAGACTCAGCTGTTGCATGATACTCTGACCTTCCCTTCCCGAGACAGCGTATATGGGATATTTGTTGGCATTCCTCCAGGCCCCGCCATCCTCGAGATTCCACACAGGTGAGTCCGCATCTTGGGGTTTATTTGACGAATTGTTGGGCTTGTAGAAGATGAAGGCGCGAATGGGGTCGAGACGCGCGGATGCGAGGTAGGATAGGGTGCAGTCGATGCTGAACCAAGGAGCGAGGGCAATGAGATTGTAATTCGTGGGAGGTAGGTTTTCTCGTCGTGTCACATTTTCGGGTATGAATTCGTACTGTTGTTGGTCACATTCGGGATAGCCGTCGAGGTCTGGGACGTAGAGGAGGCCAGAAATGCTCTGGCGTGAATCGGCATTGGTTGATGTCAAGGTGGTGATGTTGCTGGTGATGCGCTCCTCATATGCCATCTGCTTCTGCTCGTGGGATGTTAGTCGAGACCGGTCGAAGCATGGGATTGCCTTGACGTGAGCGACTTGGGGGTCGAGTCAAGGGCGGTGAACGCACCGAGAGAGCCGTGAGGTTTCTGATGATTGTCGACGGGACCGTACTGGCGCCGCTCCATACTGGATTGCTAAACAGGAGGCTAATATCAAGTCAGCGACATGCGCACGAGGGTGACGACAGATATCTGTCTCAGTGTCGCGAGGTCGTGGCGGTAGAGACGACAACGGTGGGAGGAGTGGTCTGCGTGAGGGGGAGTCGACAACATGGTGATGATAGGCGAGACGGGACAGATACAGCAACGACAAGCGAAGGGATTCGCGACAAAAGAAATCAACGGTAAGCTAGAAGAACATACACGGCATTTCGTATCTCGGTGAGCGCTGGGCGACTGTCAGTTCAGTTCGTGGGATGCCAAGACTGGGGTAGGATGGGAGGCTTCTTGGCCCTCAACCCGCAGGAGCGGATGAGGAGCAGGAACGGAAGTGGACGGAGACCGTTCGGGTACAGCGGGAAAGAGCGAGGAAGCGCGGGACAAGATGACAAGACCGAGTAAGGAGATGAGGACTTACACATGCTTCTAAAACATATTCAATCATGGAATTGTAGGCATGGTATGGCGGACACCGACCGCGCAGAATTGAAGCAGCGGCCAGGTTGACAGGTGATGGTTGGTGGTGAAGACAAGATGACGGAGTGTGATAAGGTACGGAGGAATTTGCGGGAGCGGAAATTGAGATTAAGCAAAGAGGCAGGAGGGCGGTCGATTTGGGGCTTCTGGGGGAGGGAAGGAGCGGAAGAGACAAGCGAGAGTGCGAGTGGGAGTGGAAATGGCCCGGGCACTGGAAATAGGTATGCTTGGTGGTCGCTCTTGACGGACAGACAGAGATGGGAGACTTGGGACTTGCGTCTTGCGAGGAAGGAGGGAATGAGCGAGTGAGTGGATGGATGGGATGGCGCTGGTGGAGTTTAGAACCGTGGAGAGCAACCTGAGTGGGTGGAGAAGGAGACACACACAACGCGAAAGGGAGGAGCAGCGCCTCAAGTGAGCGTTTTGGGGGATGGGGAGATGCTGCTGGCCGACGCCAAAGAGAGGAGAGGGGAGGGGGCAACGATTCATGGAGACGAGACGCCTGCCTGCCTGCAGTGACCTGGCCTGGCCTGGCCTGCTTCGTGCTGCTGCCCGGCTGGGAAAAGATGGCAGGTGGTACGTAAAACCCGGGAATTGGAGGTGGAGTGTGAATGGGGTCTGTTGTTGGTGGCGCGTTCGGGGGTGAAAGCCGATAGGGGAGTGAGAATAAGATGAACCAGGGTCAGTTCGCAGGGGTTTTGTCTCGATGAGGCCGACCAGTCCGAATCTAGTTATCGCCTTGAGAGCACAGTTCTGTAGGGAACAGGAGAGGAATGGAATCTGAGAAGGGGCAAGATGTTGCTGTTAACCAAGGAGATAATAGTCTGTGAGCAAGAAAACGAAAGACTGCGAGAGACCAACGAGTCCAGGCACAGTCCAGGCACGCCGAGTGCAGAGCCAAGGAGCTAGACCTGGAAACACGCACGATCATGACGGTGACGACTCTCTCTAATGCGAATCAACCAACTCCCAGCACATCTTTTAGTTGCAGGAACAGGGCAAAAGAAAGAAAGCGATGGCGGCGGCAGCAATTGGCGCCAAGCCGGGATCATCTGGCGGAACCGAGAACTTGGAACTCTTGGTGCTGAACGCTTTCCAGAGTGCCAGAGTAGGTATCACCAGCTTGGCCTGCTGTTAGGCATTGTGTGCAATGATTGTCACGACACGGGCAATGCCGTAAAAACGCCGATAGCGGGCAACATGTGAGTCCAAACCGGACGAGTTCTCGCCATGACGTTCAAGTGGCCGGGAATAATAGTGAGTGAGGTGATGTCGGTCTCGGAGACGGGAGCCAACGCCAACAGTATCGCAGTCGCTTTCGCTTTCGCAGTCGACCCATAATACTCGCTCACATTCACAGAAACATTTGTGTGTAGATTGACGAGATATAAACAGAACAAAAACCATTTTAACGGACCCTTGAACATGACGGGAGGTTCGTTTTGGCTCCTGCCAAGCAAGTTGATCAAGAACCTACGGAGTACATCGGCAGGTACAGAAGAGAGATCCATCTTGGAAGGTACGGACGGCGGGAGTTCCGAGGCCCGAGCTTGTCAGCTCTCACGTCCCGTCTCGTCTCAATCAGCCCTGGAAAGCTCCCGTCTCCCGTCACAGCATCAGATCAGACCAGCATCAACTTCAAACAAGGGGAGTCAACCATCAGAATCCACTAAATGCAAACTTCCCCACGAACCAAAAGCTTGTTGAGAGTCACTTGGTCAGATTAGGTCATACGGCCCGCAATGCGACTCCATCCAGTCTCTCTTTCTCTCCTTTTTATCTCTGGTTTCAGGGATCATCGTCTCTAGGATGTGCCTGATGCCTGTTGCCGCCCAACAATTGGAACGCTGACCTTTCCTTTGTGCGTTTTTAACACCTGGATCACTCGAGAAAAGTCATTACTTTGGCTGCTGATGACATGGGAGCTGTCGTGGAGCTTACGGCTCGTTGCAACCTGAGACGGAGCCCGTCGATTCAGCGAGTGGGGTATTTTGGCAACAAAGGATCGGTGGCGCCTCAGCTGGACTCGAATTGGGATGGATGCTTCGGACACGGCCCTATTCCGTTCGTTCTCAAGAGACGATCCCGTATCTTTCAAAGGAGACAGGGAAAACTCGCTTTCAAGTCTTCTACACACTCAAGGAGTAACGAGTTGATGCTGAGGAGAATGGAATCGAAACGACTTGGATAGGGATCCGAGCCGAATCGGATCTGCACTTCTGCCAAGCTCTGTGCCCAAAAGCTTGTCTGTTCGAGACGTTCCAGCGGCGCCAGCCCACCAAGTCGTGATGAGCAGGGGCGCCGGCATAAACGCGTTTACGCGAACCCTTGAGCTACAACCTTGACGTTTCCATCACAGCCTGCCGTGAGCCGGACGCCCCAGAAGCCTCATCTCTCGTCTTAACAGGACTCATTGATCAACACTGCCTGCTGACTGACGAGGGCTGACCCAAGGGGTTGTGGAGTTGATGGCTGATCCGTCGATGGCAATGTCGAGCCCTGCGGGGATTGGCAGTCTGGTCTTCAGCAGTCACACATCAGAAACGCTGACAATCTCTGCGGATGCAGAGACCCTTGATCCTCGGGGCCTTGCGACTTTGTACGCGGAACCAGGGTCAGTTCACAGTGTCATGTCGCTGGGCGATACTGACTGGCTTGCCCTTGAACAATACCACCCACCCCTCCCCTGTCGCTTGGTTTTCCCAGGTCCCGTTGTCTGGATTTCAGCCATTTTAGCCCGCACATGGCATCGGTGCATGCGGGCGGCACAAGCGCTGCAACCCACTGTCCGAGAGCCCAGTCTTGGCCGTCTAGAAGCAAGCGTTTGACGGAAGCCATTCTCGAGGCTCGCAGATCTCTAGTAGCTGCCGCCAACACGACGGGATCAAACTGATGGGCAGTTAGTGCAGCACTGTACGGGTGCGCAATTCCCTCGAGGAGTACATGTGGCTGCGACAAAGCATGCGCCAACCCGGCAAGACGGCACAGTCTGAGGTGTAGATCACTGGATCTTCAATGAAGTTCAAGCACCGGAGAGTTCAGATCAGCCCGTGAGCCCTACGAGCAGGCGGGAGCTGCATGGGAATGGAGAAGAGAGTGAGCACAATGTCGACACGGCAGCACGGAACTAACTTGCCGTGCTTGCTTGCTTGCTTGCCTCGTGGCTCACATTTTGAGCCTTTCAACAGGCTGGCTGGACTGAGGTTTATGTGACTCGGACCCAGACCAATGCACAAAGCCAGGCGCTGTGCTCAGATTGTTTCTCTTCTCTCTACCTCTCCACCCGGATGAGGAGGGGGCACTAACTATGACTGACCACAAAGATGTTGCATTCCAGCCAACGATGGATGAGATTTGCCTTCCTGCCGGAGAGCTTGCAAAGCTTTCGGTTCGAGCTCAGACTCAGAAGACCTTTGGTGCCGCGCCACTTGACGTAATCAAAGGAGCGGAACGATGGCCGTGGTGGACAAGCTATGATTGCTATCCGATGTTGCGTTTGGTACAGCCTTGCGTCGCTTTCTCTACGTCCAGAAGCCCGAAAATTGGACAGCCTGAATCAGTACAGTACGGATACTTGGTCGCTGTATCCATTGATACAGCCGGCCTCCGGTTCACTCTGTCACAACAGGAGGGCAAGACAAGACAGACCCTCGCTCCTTGCAGCAAATGAAACCACCGGTCTGTGACGTCGGGCACAGTTTGATCATCGTCTTGTTGTCTTTGACCAGCAAATGACGTGGACTGCACGTGGCACGTCGCCCGTCATCTTCGCGAGTCGTGTCAACGAGTGCTCTGTTGCTGAACGTTTTCTCATTGCCCGTTTTGGACCGAGACACAGGGATCTGGTTCAAGTTCTCCAAAAGCATGTGCGGAGTCGTTGAGCGGGCTTACCGCTTTGTACTGTATCAAGAGCCTATCAACGCTGCTGAGGGGATGCAGAGATAAGGCTTGACTTGAGTTGATGGGTGGGATACGCAACCTCGGATAATGGTATCCATGGTCATGGCCGTTTGGACTCTATGCCACCACCGTCTGGTACTGTCTCTCCAAGAGCATCATGGTTGGGAGTTGAGGGCTCTGTTAGATGAAAGACGAGGTTTGCGTTTCCACAAACAAGAAAAAAGCAGCCATCACGCGGGATTTCTTCCAGCTGCAAGCCTCTGCCGCCCATGGCAAGAGGCTCCGCGTGTTGCTTCCGGCATGAACCGCTCGGGCTCTCGGACGATATTTAGCTCCCGAGTGTCTTTGCTCGGGGCAGAGTCGAAGAAACATGAGGGTGTTGGGATGACTTGGGAGCTCAGCCTTGGAGTCAAGAATAGGCACTGACAGTTTTCCATCGAATTACCTTTTAAGCGCGTGTCACGGCTAAAACTATCGCAGAGCTGGACTTGAAGGCATTCCAGGCCTTCGGATCGGGGCCTCACTCCCGCATTCCAGTCGGCAACGTCGTTTCCGTAGCCACTTTTTGCTCAGCATTGTACTTGATTTGATACCTGCCTCTACTTGAAGGAGCTCTGGGTAACACTGGAGTCATCCAAAGAAGTTGGAAGGGATAGGGCGAGCGTGGGAGGCCTCCCACAACTGAACGGAGGATTTGATGTACATGCTGCATATGTACGGTATCCCAGTTGCATTTTGATCGTATTTATGAATTTCATCAAGTTATTGCTGGACGGATACGTCGGGATCGTCAAATAGACGCGGCTGGGAATCCATCTAAGCTATCAACGAGGTAAACGCCACCAGATTTACGATATACTCCTTTAAGGCTGCTAGATATCTCCTGGCTCCACATTGCAGATACGTCACAGTTGATTAAACAGCACAGGAAATCATTCAATTCTTTTCACTAACAAGAGTGCACATTCTGAACATGTATCACAGCCCTCATCATGGCCGAGAGCTTCTCTCTTGCTCCCATCGTGAGGTCCATTGCTCTCACATGAGGTGAACCGGCTGAGTTGCTCAGCAACTTACCAGCGTCGGTCACCACCATAGCCGTTTCCGCCGCCGTACTCATCGTTATCACGTCGCTCATATCCGCCGCCGCCGTAGCCTCCCTGGCCCTGGCTCTGGCGGACGTACTCGTCGGCCTCTCCTCCACCGTAACCGCCTTCCTCACGGCGACCGTAGCCGCCCTCCTCACGACGCTCGCCGCCTCCGTAGCCACCGCCGTAGCCTCCCTCTTCACGGCGCTCGTGACCGCCGCCATAACCACCACCACCACCGTAGCCACCTCCGTAGCCACCCTCTTCTTGACGTTCATGACGGCCGTAGCTCTCCTCGCGGCGCTCATAGCCGCCGCCGCTGCCATAACCACCCTCTTCGTGGCGTCGGCCACCACCGTAGCCGCCCTCATCATCATCGCGGCGGCGACCATAACCGCCTTCGTTGTCGTCGCGGCGGCCGTAGCCCTCCTCAGTTGAGCCACTGTACTCGTGGCGCTCAGTGCGCTGATAAGACTGGTGAGTCTCTGTTCGCTCCTCATAGCCGTAGCCTCCGGCGTGACGGCCACCCTCAGAGTCGCGCTGTTCATACCGGCTGTACTCCTCGCGACTGCTGCCATCAGGGCGCTCTGTGCGAGAGTACTCGGCCTGGCCATAGCGGTCACCTTGACGGCCATACTCGGTCTCAGTGCGAGTGTACGATCCGTCGTCCTCACGACGGCTGCTGGTCTCGCGTCTGGTGTCCTCACTGTTGAAAGCTCCTCCAAGGATGGAGCTGGCAGCGTTGAGGAATCCGCCAAAGCCACCCTCTTCCTTCTCCTCCTTACGGCCGGAAGAGGGCATCTTGTAGCCGGTGTTCTGCTCAACCATGCCAGAGAGAGCACCAGTAGCGCCCTTGAAGATGGCATCGGCGGCTGCACCAGCAATTTTGTCCTCGATAGTCTCGGGACCACCGTAGAGCTTGCGCATCTTGAGCTTACCAACACAGCCGTGGCCGTGACCAGTGTCTTGGACGCCCTCCTTGTGGTTCTCGCCGTTCTGGACGCCATCACGGGTCAGCTTGCGGCGGTAGTCCTCACGCTGGCCATCGCCCATCTCACCCCACCACTCCTTGACGTTCTCGTAGCAGCGGCGTCGGCCCTCCTGGACCTTGCGGTTGCCCATATCACGCTGGGCAGGGTGATGCAGGATACCGCCGATGATGTCGTCGAGGAGCCTATCCACATCGACACTCTCATCATCAATGGCGTCCATGAGCTGAGGGACAACCCAGTGCACCATGCTGGCAGCGTTTCGGCCGGCAATTTCGTTAAGGATCTAAGACTCAGTCAGAAGCTGGATTCATAACACTTGTTGCTCACTTACGTTGGAGAAGTGGTCCTTGGACAGCATGGAGTGAGTGGGATCGGAAGAGTTATCATTGTGGAAAACAATGTGCTGCTCGCGCTCACTGCTCTCAATGATCTCGTCGGAGCCAGTCTTGAGCTCGTTGCGGATCTGTTGGATCAGGGGGACGATGAAGGGGGCAATGATGGAGAAGATGAAGACAGAAAGCTGCTCCTCCAGCTGCTCAATGATCTTGGGCAGCACGGGAATCTTCTCAAGGGCACCCGAGATGCTCTTCATGATGTCGTCATGAAACTCAATGGCAGGCATGACCTGCTTGAAGACGTTCTGGACGTAGAGGGTGAACTCCTCAGGGTCACGAGGGGAGACGGAAACGTTCTCCATCTGAGCCGTGGCAGCGTTCTGCTGGAGCTCATCAACGCGGTCACTCTGGTGCTTGTCACCAAAGATGCCGTCGGGGATCTTGTCCAGCAAGTCCCGAAGCATGCTGGTATCAGACGCAGCGCCCTGCTGCAGGGTGCCCTCGAGTTCGTCAATCTCATTCTGGGTCAGCTTGTCGGACACTTGAGCCTTGTTAGTTTTGTTTTTCACAAATGGAAGGGTGTGCTTGTGGAGAACTAACCTTCACCAGTGACGGAATGCAAGAAATCGACACCACCAAAGGTACCAGTAACGATGGGGTAGACAGGGCCACGAGCACCCTCAAGGTCGATCTCGGTGTTACGGCCTACGTGAGGGAAGACATCACGTTCGCCCAGTTCAATGAGAGCGAGTTCGGTGTAGTTGCTGTGAGCAAAGAAATCTGCCGAGTAGTGCTTAGCATATGGACAACGGTAGAGCGCGCGCGACGGTGAACTAAGCAATAATATACTGACCCTCAAGGCAGTGCAGTCCAGTACCCATGAGACGGAGAGCCTCATACTTGTCGGCCTTTCGCTGAGAATCCTTGTATTTGCGACCGAGTTCAATAGTACCGCCAAAGAGGCGTCTGACAAGCTTGGCAGAGGTCATGATACCGGCGCGCTCGTTGGCAATGTAGTTCTTCATGCCCGTCTCAGGGTCGACCGAGAGCTCTCGTTCCTCATCAATGGGACCTCGAAGGCGACGGTCATACTGGCGAGCGTCGGCATTCTCGGCATAGTCCTTGGGGTTGTCGATGTGCTCCTCAGGGCGGTAGCAGCCCAGTCGCTCAGCGGTAACCTCGAACTCGCCAGATCCGTAGCCAAAGGTCATGAAGCCGAGAACGCAAAGGAGGAGACGAATGGCTTCAGCAGAAACGGACTTGACAGTGCCGACATCAACGGCCTGGGAGTAATCTCGGAGCCAGTTTCCAAAGTACGTGCGCGAAACGTTGATCTTGTTGAACTTCTTGCCATTGAGGGCACGGGCCAGGGTGAGGGTGAGGAGAGCATCTTCGATATCGCCGTGTCGCCCTAGGGGAGATACAGTTAGCTGGAGTGCGCCGAGGGATGCGACATGCAGGAGATCGCTCACAGTTCTGGCCCTCAACCTTGGAGATTGAGGCAATGTTGCCAGCACCGAAGGCAAAGGCAGGAGAAGCCAGGCCAACGAGGATGACGAGCCCCACCAGGAGGCCGTGAGACCTGAAGCTGAACATGGTTGCTATTCGCGTCCTCAGGTACTGGGAGGGATCCCAGAGAGAAGCTTGGTGTTGTGTAGCACGAGTGGTGAAAAGAAAGAACCCCTTCTGAGCTAGCAGGAGGGGAGATGAAGCAGTGCAGAAAGGAAGAATCCAGGTCAGGAAGGGTTGTGAGGAAGGAGGAAGAAGAGTAAAACAGGGAGAGGAAACCAGGAAATGGTGGAAGATGAGGAAGCGGAGGAGGGGCTGTCTGAGGGGCAAGTGACGCAGATTCAGCTGGCGCGGGCGCTGTGTGGTGCTGGGCTTCAAAGTGGTGCTACCGTTGGCCGAGCAGTGCAGCAGTTGACAAACAGGAATAAGCCAGCAGAATCGCTCAAGCACATGCTGATGGCATTGCCTAGGTGTACCGACGGTACTGTATGCACTGATCTCAGCTCATGTAGACAGCCACCACGATCTAGGCGTCACGGGCGTGAGACGGGTTGCCTCCCGTCGGGTCCAAGCAATATGCCAAGCTCTGTCGAATCCAAGCTTCTGAAGCCACCGTAGCTTGGATACAAGGTTGGCCGGGCCATCCGCCGTTCATGCCTTGCCAGAGAACATGGCCTGCTTCCTCAGACCTCCGTTTGCCCACTTGGTGGCCGAGCATGAAAACCATACGCGCCGGGAGATCGCGAGGATGGTCGATCATGGAGGGGTATTAGCCATGGCGAGCTGGGGGACGGAAGCTGTCCAAGCTGGGACAAGGGTCTGGTACGCGGCAATTGGGTGCCGCTGCCATACAGATGTCAAGTACCCTCGCCCCTCCATCTTGAACATCTCTGACTTGGCTTGTTTTGGGTCCTTGGACGGCCTTGACAGCAGGGGTCTGTGACACCAGTGGGTGCCCGCCATCAACCATTCAACGCCGTCGAAGGAAGCTTGCGTGGGCTGCTCTGGATCAGAGCCCCGCCATTGCGTGTGAAGGGATAAGAGAGAACTGCGAAGCTCAAGCTTTGCTCCGTCACAAGCATGAACAGATTAAGAGGCACGTATGATTCCCTCGGCAGTGACTTCACTTGGAGGGATCAACAGCATACCATGGCTGCGAAAACTTGGCACCGAACGGCGGGTAGAAAGAAACGTCGTTGGCTCAAGGTCAATAACTTACATTAAGCTTACTGGAGCCGCGCTGCCATCACGTGGTGTTCTGTGCCCCTCCAAGAGACGCGTCTCGGTAGTTGGCGATGATGAGCTCAGTCGCGCTCGGGCTCGAGACATGGAAGGCCAAGACTCAAGAATGTTGATCGAGTAGGAATCGAGTGACCGAGACGGAGGCTTCTTGAGTCTTTATACAAAAGCCAATGGAGGGGAGGCGGGTCAAAGGGTTGAGCTTCCCTTCAAGCTCCCACTGTCTGCCTATGGACAGTTCAATGTCCATCAGGGTGTTCCTTTGCGACCTTCAGACACCTTGTGCGATGCCTGCGCTGTTTTGAACAAGAAAGACGTAGTTGATGACGAATTGAAGTCCTTGAACCGTCCAGAGTACAAATCGGAGAGGTGCGAATCCTTAATGTACCTGTCTATTACAACTGTTGGGATCGGGTTGGGGAAGAGACAAGTTAGAACTTGTCTTGGAACAACGGTCATCAGCGATGGTTTGAGTAGAATTGGTGTTGTGGACATGAAATCTCTGTGGCGGCCCGAACAGATGCAGTATGATGAGTACTTCGGCCATTTAATTACGTCAAAGAAGCGCTCGAGGACGTGATTCCTTGAGGCTTTCACTTCAGACACTGGCAACTGAACATGACGTCGATATATCTGCTTGAGCGTAGTCGAGGACGACAGTGTTGCGAAAGTGTGGGAGCTCAGGGCTGCTCGTGCTAACCTACCTCTAAAAGGCAGAGGACTGCTGAAAATAGCTCGATGGACGCTGAAGCACGCCAGGGCAGAGAGTCATGGTGAATGACACCTGGAGGACGTGCCAGCGACAGCTCAATGATTTCCGACAGAGGGTTGTCCTTGAGAAAAACGTCAAAGCCTCTGGGACGCGCTGTTCCACAGCGAGAGGTTGGGGCGGGGGACCGCTGGGTGCCTGAAAAGAGCCGCTCTCCTCTGTGGCCGTCATTCCATCCATCACCCCCCTGGTTGATCGTTCTGAAATGTACAGGCCAAGGGTGAAGGCGCCGGAATGACCCCGCCTGGCTGTGCCCAGCTAGAGGCCAGCGAAAGCCCGCCCAACTGCCTGGCGAGCTCAGGGCGCACTCGGATTGGGCTCGACCCAGCGGTGAGTGGAGGGGGCGGCAGTGTGGTCACCACACTCTGGGTGTGACAGTGACACATCGCTCCGGATGCCCTGGAAAAGCGTCGCGAGAGGGCGCTAGAGGAGTCGCTCCAGGTGTCTTCTGTAGGTATCGTTACAGCATCACGGCTTTTGCAAACAGGTTTGCAAAGGCTCTGGACGGGGTTATAGGTGGCTCCAGGCCACAAATTTGTGATGCACCAACAGCCAACAAGTAGGTGAAATCAGTGAGCATATTCAATGCAGAGAAAACTTAACAAGGAAAACCCACCGGCAAAGCTTGATTGATCATAAATAATAGCCGAGTACTGAGGCGATACAGTTGACGCTTCGGCCCTCGCAGCAGTAGCACCTTGGGAGTGCGGAGGCTGCGCAACTGGGCGCGGAGTCGTTTCCATCCTTTGCTGCGAGTGGCTAACGGACCAGTCAGCGGAGGTCCCTGTGCGGTATCTTTTGCGCTGGTCATTCCGAGGGTTTCTCTGAGGATGAGTTTGTGCGTATTTTTTGCGTTGAGGTCTATGTGTGGGAGAAGTGATGGACATGGAGTGCGGGCTGTTAAAGAGCAGGGCTGTGGAAGGAGGTCGGTTGCTCTTGCCCTGGGTTATCAAGCTGGGAATTGCCTAGGATCTTGTTGTGCGCTGTTGGGGAAGGTGCTGTGGCGAGACTACCTGCCTCTACAAAAGCTGGGAGCTGGAGTGCGTGCCTGGAATGGATGGGCAGCAGCATTCAGTGCGCTCACTGAACTCTGAAAAAACATCAGCTGGAGGGCAGGTCGCGAGAATCACTGATGGCCTGGCCCTGAAGACGCGCCGAGAACCGTTTGGATTCTAGCGCCTCAATCGTCAGGCTCGACAATGGGGCTGCTGCTGTAATTTGGCGACCACCAGGTCTTTCCAGGCCCCCGCCTTGCCGGGCAGCGATGAAAATTTTCACCATGGATGGAGGGCAGGGCATCTCAGTCGTGCGGGCACCTCATTATCATTGCCTGTGCTGGGCGGGCGTCTTCTTGGGCGACCGACCTGGTCGGGGGTGGGTGGGTTACAATGGCCAGCCAGTTGATCGGGGAGTGGAAGGTGACCACTAAGAAGCCAGCGGAACACGCATCCACTGCAGCTGCCGCCTTTTTTTGCCCTGAGAGGTACTCGCTTTTTTTTTTTTTTTTAACCCTCGGGCGCTGCGGTGCGATTTTTTTTTTGGGCGCGCCCCCGCCCCAGCAAAGCCCAGAAGGTCACCCACTGCTGTCCAGTTACTGATTGCGCATGGCGCCTGACCCCTACATATTCAGCGCACCGCCCACCCCGCGCCCGAAATCCTATTTTCCCCCGTTCTTCAGCACTCATCTCCCCTCAGATTTCAGCACATTTCAGCGAGCCTTCCATCGGCTTCCCATCCCCTCAACGCCCCAAACGTAACAGAGCTCGCCCGCTTTGACAATAAACGCAGCATACAGCAGCGCATTGCGTTCCACTGCCAGTCAAACGCGCCCCAAGCCTGTCAAAACACCAGCGCAGTCTGCAAAGAGTCATCGCGCGCGCGTCTTGTCTTGAGCAAGAGCATCTATATACATCACCGCCTCTACTCAACCTTTTCACCACAACATAATGGCTCGTCCCAAGAAGTCGGCTGCCGAGAAGCAGCAGCCTGCTCAAGTTCCTGTTCCTCAGCAGCAGCACATTCAGCATCATCAGCAGCCTCTCGTCCCAACTCCCATGATGCCTGTCCCAGTTGCCGCTGCTGTTGCTCCTCCGCCTCAGGCTGTCATGCCTCAGCGCGTGGTCGACAACGATAGCTTCTTGCGAGTACGCGATTCGGTAAGTTTCTCTGCTCTTTCTTCCATCTTCCACACTGTCTGCCTGGCTCTTCGCAACCATGTCTTCTTTTGAGGCTCTGGGTGAGAAGGCGACCGTTTCTGCCTTGTGTTTCGCGTTTCTTTGCGTGTTTCACTCCAAGTCCTGAGGCTCGAGTTGCAAGGCGTCAAGGCACCCTCCCACGCAAAGACTCGTCGTCGGACATCAGACACTTGTCGCATGCCCAACCTGAAAAGTCCTTTGGCCAGTGTACCACCACCTCAGACCCCATATCTCTTGTGTGCCGTACAAAGCAAAGACGCGTTCTGCAAGTCGCCTGTTGACAAGTTGGTCCCGCGCTTCTGTGGGCTTCGGGACTCGAAGACACTAAGGAGCTATGGCCACCGCACCTTGGCTCAGCTGCGACTTCGGACCCACCAAAGCTTCTACCCCACCTGCACCTCACTTACACGCTGCCCTCTATCATCCAACGGTCAAAGATGGTCAAGCTAACATGATGATATAGGCTGTTGGTCGTCTCACTACCATTCTGGAGCTCCTCCGCTCCTTCACTGCCGACTATGTTCGACAGACCAACCTTCTCCTTGGTGAGCCCACTGCTGAGGGCTCCCAGGATAACCTCCTGGCCACCTTTGAGCATGCTGCCCAGCAGCTTATCATGCCCGTCCCTGAGCTTGCTCCCCCTGTTGAGGAGAAGAAGGAGCGCAAGAAGCGAACTATTGATCCCAACGCCCCCAAGCGTCCCCTCACTCCCTACTTCCTGTACATGCAGCACGCTCGCTCTATCATCGCGAACGATCTTGGTGCTGAGGCCCCCAAGGGTGCTGTTCAGGAGGAGGGTCAGCGACGATGGGCTAACATGAGCCCCCACGAGAAGCAGGGCTGGAACAATGCCTACCAGTACAACCTTCGTCTGTACAACGCCCGTGTCCACTCATACAAGAACGGCAACCCTCACGCCAAGGGCATGTCTGATGAGGAGGCTCTTAAGTACGCTGAGGACTTCCACATCCCCATGCCCGAGCTCAAGGATGCTGCCCAAGCCGCGGCTCCTGCAGCCGACGAGGATGCCATTGCTGAGCAGCTTCAGCATGTTGCTGCTGCCCCTGTCGCTGAGGAGCCCGAGGAGGAGGAGACCCCTGCCAAGACACCCAAGAAGGCTACCGGTGGCCGCAAGCGCAAGGTGGCCACTCCCGCCGCCGTTGTCGAGGAGGTCAAGACTCCTGCGCCTGCTAGCCCCGACAAGAAGCGAAGGCGCACATCGACAAAGCTCGCCGCCGCCGAGGTTCAGGAGGAGCCCAAGAAGTCGGGTCGCAAGAAGGCTAAGAGCTCCTGATTGCCCTTCATCTGTTGCTTCTCATTCTTGGCGGGCCTCGGTTGGTCCACCACCGCTTTAAAGTCTCTCTGTTGAGCTCCTGTCGCTGGCAGGAAGCATGATACCACAAGGGAGAGGTATATGGCACGGGGGTTCTATACTCTAGGAGTTTGGGAGGGGTTCATCTTTATTGTACTTTGTCGTTTATTCTTTATGGGGGCTATAAGGGGCCCGAGGACACGAAAAGCCCGGGCGGGACTGACGGACGAGACGGCTGGGCAGCGATTGGGACCTGTTGCTCTGTGTATGGATTCACGCTTATGTTGTATTTACAGTTGAATTCGCTATGCCGTAATGACATGCATGATTGCGAACAGAATTGCCGTGCCTACTTATATGTCTTGAGTTTGTGATAGTACTTTGATGGAAGTGAAGTTGTATTACGTTGATTGAGTTGTTCATCTACTTGGAACTATTTGGAACTCGGGTTATTGTTTCCATTAACTACAGGAACTGCTGATCCATATATCCAAGTGTGAGATTCAACTTTTCTCAGTTCGGCCGTCTCATCCTACCACTCGTCTCTTCATCCAATGCCTCGCCTCAATAGACATAAAACTGCTGCGTCAGAGGTAGTGTCTCTGCTGGCGCCGCCACACACACCTCACCATCAGCCTCAACAGTGTAACTCTCTGGATCGACACGCATCTTGGGCATGCGATCGTTGTGCCGCATGTCGCGCTTGCCAACGGTGCGGCATCCGTGAACGGCTTCGACACGGCTGCGTAGGTTATACGAGGCTATAGCGCCAGAGGTGATGGAGGCTCCAGAGACAAAGAGGATGCTGGTGGAGGGACAGAGGGGAGCGAACATGGGACGGGCGATGATGGGTTGGACTGTGGGAATAGAGGCATTGGGGTCGCCCTGGATGATGTTAGCAAGATCAGAGACGGGAGAAGGGGTCGCTTACCATCTGAGCATATGCAATATGTCCTCCCTTAATGACATTGCTAGGCTTGGTTCCAAACCAGGCCGGATCCCAGACGACCAAATCGGCAAACTTGCCCACCTCGATGCTTCCCACGAGATGACTGAAGCCCTGAGCAACAGCCGGGTTGATGGTATACTTGCTCACGTAGCGCTTAACACGAGCATTGTCAGCCCCCGTGCCCTCATCCTCGGGCAGTCGACCCCTCTGAATCTTGTTCTTGTGCGCCGTGTTCCAGGTCCGGAGCACCACCTCGCCACAACGGCCCATGGCCTGCGAGTCGGAACTCATCATGCTGATGGCACCCAGGTCATGGAGCACGTCCTCGGCGGCGATGGTCTCTGCGCGAATTCGACTCTCGGCAAAGGCCACGTCTTCGGGGATGTTCTTGGATAGGTGGTGGCACACCATGAGCATGTCGAGATGCTCGTCAAGCGT
The DNA here is from genome assembly GCF_000151355.1 of Fusarium vanettenii 77-13-4. Taxonomy (NCBI): domain Eukaryota; kingdom Fungi; phylum Ascomycota; class Sordariomycetes; order Hypocreales; family Nectriaceae; genus Fusarium; species Fusarium vanettenii. Next base: position 3,579,736 of record NW_003315881.1, read on the forward strand.
GTTACGCGTGAACGGCCGCGTTGGGTTCGTCGACGATGGCAACACGTTCTCATGCTCAACGACTGAGATGATGTCTGGGGCGTGGCCACCTCCAGCACCCTCAGTGTGGTACGTATGAATCGTCCGACCCTTGAAAGAGGCGATGGTAGACTCGACGAAGCCTGACTCGTTGAGTGTATCAGTGTGGATGAGACACTGGACATCCAGTTCATCGCAGACGGTAAGGCACGCGTCGATAGCAGCGGGAGTACAGCCCCAGTCCTCGTGAAGCTTGAGACCGCAAGCGCCTGCCGTGACCTGCTCGCGGAGGGCCTCAGGGGCACTATCATTACCCTTGGCTGTGATTCCAATGTTGATGGGAAGGGTATCGCAGGCCTGGAGCATCTGGCGCATGTAGTGGGCTCCAGGGGTACAAGTGGTTGCATTTGTTCCCGCGCTGAGATGTCAGTGAGCCCCTGAACACGGAAGTGAGGTGAAGGACAACATACCTTGGACCAGTACCACCGCCCAACATGGTGGTGACACCGGATGCGAGGGCCTCGGGTACCTGCTGTGGACAGATAAAGTGGATGTGACTATCGATGGCTCCGGCGGTGACAATCTTGCCCTCCCCTGCGACGACATCCGTACAGCTTCCAACCACCATGCCGGGCGTCACGCCGTCCATCACGTCTGGATTGCCCGCCTTGCCGATGCCCACGATCATGCCCTCCTTGACACCGATATCTGCCTTGTAAATGCCGGTCCAGTCCACGATGAGCGCGTTGGTCACAACCAGATCCAGAGTCTCAGCATCTGGTCGACCCGTTGCCTGACCCATTCCCTCACGCAGCGTCTTTCCACCACCAAACTTGCACTCGTCGCCATAGACCGTCTCATCACGCTCAATGCTAACCCATAGATCTGTACTGCCGAGACGCACGAGGTCACCCGTCGTGGGACCAAACATGGTTGCATATGCTGCGCGGTCCATATCAAAGGCGTTGATATAAGCCATGTCACCCGCTGGCTCAGGAGCATGAGCATAACCGGCTACTTGCAACCGTGCCAGGATCTCATCAGCACGAGAAAGGTCAACAACTCCTGATGCAAGGTTATTACCCCCACGAATAACACGGTTACCGCCAATCTCAACAAGCGTAACAGTCTTTGTATCGCCAGGTTCGAAGCGGACAGAAGTGCCGGCGGGAATATCGAGTCGATAACCATACGCACGAATACGGTCAAACTCGAGCTGCGGGTTGACCTCTATAAAGTGGTAGTGAGATCCCACCTGGATAGGTCGGTCTCCCTTGCTCGTCACCTGAAGACGGATCCTATTGCGGCCCTCGTTGAGAGTGACCCGTGACTTGACTGTTACTACGGCACCGGGCTGCTTCTCGTGCGCGTACTCTTCCGAGGCCGCCATGGGGAACGCATTGATGTCCGGAACTGGGAGGAAACTTCCATACAGCGCCCTGCTGAGGTCACCATCATCGGAGCTGATGGGGTTGTGGACGGTCACGAGATATGTACCGGATGGAAAGGTACCCTCGACTTGGATCTCATGAAGGGTACTGCACACAGAGGGGAGGACATGACGTCGACCCAGCATGGTGGCTCCAAGAGCCATAAGATCCGCGACGGTGTGATTTCCATCGCGGATGAGTTCATGTAGGTTGTTGGCAATGAGAGCCTAGTGCGAAGCGTGTTAGTTGACAGGATACTAAGCAACAAGGGTACGACGCCTCCAACGGGGCTGTCTACAGGGACCAAAGACAGGGTCATAAAGAGGCGAAGGAACACTATAGCCATACTCACCGCAGCTTCCGAATGGTTCAGCTTGACTCCCCTTGCCAGTCGCCTCTGAGCAAGCACTCCCAGCTGAGAGATGACGAGCTTATCGATCTGTATAGTTCCCGAGAACAACCCTGGTTAGTCGAGTCATGGGCTGCGGCCCCTCCTCCCCAGCCAACGACGGCAGCGTGGAGAACGGGGGGTCTTCTTGGCGGGAACGCACCTCTTTGGGAACCAGATGCATGTTTGATAGGCCGCTAGTTTCGAGTGTTGTCTACAAAGCAAAAATAGGGAGAGGAGGAATATCGCACGGGGGCGGGAATGGAGAGAAGGGGGAAAGGGAGAGAGAGGGAGGGGGCAGAGAAAGAAGCTTTCCCCGGCACGGCACCGTTAGCCGTAATGAGAAAGGTAAGGTAGCCTGACTTGTCTCGACTCGTCCATGACTTGAACGGGCGCGGGCATGGATACTGTTCATTGATAGGTAATAATATCTGAGCTCAGAGCCTGTGGTTGTCCCTGGGCCCCCCCCACTGTCGCGTGGTTTACCAGGTTGCGATAAGGCCGGGATGAGGGTTTGGGGTTGTCTTCTTGATAAGGCCGATTGGTCATTTGCGCCCGCCGGCCATCGATTTCGGTTGTCGCCGTTTGGCGTGCGAGTCTTGGCTTTCTTAGATGGTTATTTCCGGATCCGATAGTACACATGTTGTAGATGTGTGTACCGTGACATGGAGTATGGAGTAGTCAACGGTCGCACATGTCAGCATTAGCTTACGTCTGAATAGACTCACTTCCACAACCCTAGCTTTCAAGGTATAACAACGCAACATTGGTATTCTTTAATCCTGCCTACTGACCATTTATCCATCCTTCAAACACCATCCTACACCCCAAACGCCATCCGCGAAACAACGTGTCTGCGTAAATAACAAACTAGAAACTGCGAGGTTGAGCCACATAGGATTCCTATTCCTCCTCAACTTCCTCATCCCACTGCTCCTTTTCCTTCTCGAGCAGGTCCGCCATGTCTCCCGTCTTAAAGATGGAGCTACCTTCGTCTGCCACCCTTGGCACTTTGCGTAGGCTCTCGTCGTCAAATACCGACCCGATAGTGTCGATCCATCGTCGGCGTCGCTCCATCAGCGTCTTGGTCAAGTCCCCAATGCCCGGCCGTGCCATACCTGCGGCACTACCCACAAAGTGACTGCCTCCGCCCGCGCCTCCAGGGCGTTTTGTTTTCTTGCTCTTGCCAATTGTCCGTGTGCGCTTGAGATACGCAGCCTGAACTTGAGTGTCGAGATCCTCCAGGATAGTCTGATATTCTTGGTAAGCCATACGCTCGCGCACCAGTTCCGTCAATCGCGCTTTACGTGCGCCGTTGATCAACATCTGGTCTTTAAGTCGGCTCTGAAGGAGACGTAGTCTCGCTGCCACCTCGTCGTCATAGTGCCCGTCAAACTCGGCCTCAAATCCTTCAAGAGGCAGAAAGCCAATGTGCCTCAGTTCCTGCTTGATGCGCTCATCGACTTGCGAATATTCCAACTTTGGATGTGATGCCTTTTTCCAAGCCTCTGTTGATGACTCTGGCATAAATGCTGCCGGTTGCTGGGGATTTGATTTATCATCGGAGCCTCCCGCATGGTCTTCGCCATTGACATCGCCATTCATACTGACGTCTCCGTTAGTTGCGCCATTGGTTGTTGGCTTGTCCTCTGTAGCTTGTGCGCGAGCCTCTGGTCGAAGGGTTTGCATCAGCCGTGTCAGCAAAGGACCAACAGATAGCTTGTCCGTTTCCCCCACGTCGTCGTCCATGTTGTCGATGCTTCCGCGCGGTTGGTTGGGTGGGAGCTTATCACGGCCTTGTTGAGGCGCATCGATCGACATTGCGCCGTCCTCCTCGGCCCAGACCTCTGTGTAATGTCTCTTGCCGCGCTTGGGCATGACAAAGGGTGTGACCCGGTCTCCTCTCTCGCGCAAAAATGCCAGGTCCTCCTCGGAAAATGGTCGAAAGAAGGGGTCGACGTATGACGAGAATGTAGTAAAGTTGATCTGACTGCTAGGCTTCGCATTGCTAAAGTCCTTGTCGGGCGGATCTCCCGCAATGAGATCAGCGAGATCAGACTTGGGGTATGTTGCGACCGAATAGATCTCTTTGCGCTCCTCGTCTGGCATGCCGGGGTAGGTAGGTCGAATCTCGTATACGGTCGGGTCAGGAAAGGTGGAAGGATCCTCGCCGAAAGTCATTGCTTGAGGTTGTTCGCGACGGGGCGGCGCACCCTCGTCCTCGGAACTCGACTCCTCATCTTCCTTTGCTTCTGTCTTGGCCTTGTTATCGACGTCCATAGCCGATGGTGAAGCGGCGGCAGCGGGTGACAGCGAGGAGCTTGCTTCGCGATCGTGTTTGCGTTTAGAATCTCTCAAGGGAGAAGAACGTTCTAGTAAAAATCCCGTTAGCATAGTTCTCAACAACCTAGCAGGTAGCCGCAGTTTCTGCCAGGTGTCGGCACTGGCAACCACCTGTCCCACAAAATTCTAAACAGCATAGGAAGTCATACCAACGTTGCCTTCCTGCGGCGCAAGCGTATCAGGCTTCTTTCTCTTGTGTTTAGGGCGCTTCCCCTCTTGTTCGCCATCGGCACGTCCAGAGTAATCGTCGGGTCGCTTCTTGCGCTCGTCGGCCAAATGTCGCATTCCGCGGTCGTAAAAGGTTGAGCGCTTTTCCATAATATTGGATAAACTCTTTAGGCGCTCGATCATGCCATCGAGGCTCTTGGAATCGGGAATGGTGGCATTGGAGGCGGACTGATCGACCATATCATCGTAGGTGAGGTTGCGAAAGAGAATCACCCGAGTATTCAGATAGTCCGGATCGTACACATCCTGCGGCGGTAGGCTAGCCGTCGCAACTGGGGCGGGCGTCGTGTTGCGGCTCTGCTTCTGAATGGCGGCAGAGTTCTTCTTGCCAGTGCCCTTCTGGCTCGACCCGGGCGGCATCGTGACGGGTGTCTATCTGGAGGGCCGGCGTGGCCTGAGCATATACGATTTTCCGAGATACGTGGCCTCGGGGATGATGAAGTTAGATGTTGTTGAATAGCAACGGCAAGCAACAATAAAGGGAGTCGACAGGCGCGCGATCCATGCGACGTGCGTCAGAGCCGCTTCCAGCTCCAATCACTCGGCACCCCTGGCTGGTAGTGGCGTCGGCTGACGGGAGCGCGAGAGGGGCACCTCTTTCCCGCGATGTTTCGGAAGAACTGTATCTCCGGAACGCAGCAGTGAATGTGAATATCCACCCAAGCTTCAGTTGCCTGTCTTCTTCACAAACTTCTTCATTGAATTCGAGTCTCGTCTACTTGGAATGAAATACTACAAAGAGCTGTCACTCTATCGGACGCCTGGAAGAGCAAAATAATTACCCACCGTCATGATTCTCCAACAAGCTCCCATCCACCTCGACTACTCTGTTGTTCACGGCCTCCTTGTAGTGAAAAGGCCCTCTCTTCCCTGGTCGAGTTCGGTTGGCGATAGATTCGGCGGAGAATAATGACGTCTGGCGAAAACAGTCCGGCGATATGGTCCCATGTCGGTTCTCCATCTGACACGGCCTCGGCTCTTCTCAACATGACCAACTCGCTTTAGATCGAGGACTACCATCAGATGCTGGGACAGCTCACCATTGTCGGAGCTGTGGAGATCCGGGCTCATTCCCGGCATGAAGAACTCCGCTTGTGTCGCCGAGTGGATCTACATATTCGGCTCGACGCGACAGCACCCTGTGCCGATGCCGACGTGAAGCCCCGTTCTGCTGTTCTCGCTGATGAGAGTTGTCGAATGGCTCGTCTTGGTGGCTACGCTCAGGATGCCCAGAGCGGTGCTGCGAGTGACTTCCTACAACTGTGACACGTGAAGCAAGGTAACTGAAAATGATGCCAGTAGTATCCATCCTGCTTTCTGACCATCACGTCCGCCTCGCGGTGCCGCAATTAGCTCGGTATCAGGTTGATGTTGCATCATGGCATGTTAACTACGGAGAGAACCGGTCGATGTACGAAACCTCAGTCGTTGAAGGGCAAGTCAACCAATCGCCCGAGGACTCCGATTTTACTCGGCGCAAGATTCACTACCCCAGAAATTGCATTATCTAGCCTCTCAAGGGTTTGTTGTTGGCCACAATTCGCCTCTAGCCACCTCACCCAGCAAGCATCGACTCTCCAGCTCCAATTGAAACCTCGATATGGCCCTCGCGCTCGAGAAAATGCCGCAGAACTCAATTGGCTTTTGCCCTGAGAAGAACACGGGGTCATTCTCTACCGCTCTTCATTCCAATCTTCAATGGATGGCTCGCCTTGTCCTTACACGGTTGTTGACTGCTACATGTGGTTGACAACTCTTCTCTGATTGGCTGTTGGGTTTCCTGTTTGGGATAACACGAGGGCAGCCTTCCAACCGACTAACATCAACCACCAACCATGGATCATGGCAGCGAATAACAAGAGACCATGATACCTTGTCATGACACGAAAAGTCGTCTTGAATCGAGTTCTTTTCCAAGTTAAGACGCCGTTCAAGCGAATGGTGAGGCGCAATCACCCTGTTTGGCAGCATTCGGTCCAGGATCAGGTCAACAGAACTCGAAGCCAAGGTTAACCTTGATGCCACGAATTCACTTCTCGAAGGATCATTCGAGACCGCGATCGTCGTCAATACAGTAAATAGCAGTGCCTATCTCCCATCCCCACCCACACTATCGAGAATAGAGCAACCGCTCATAGCGAACGAAGCAAGGCACATGTGCGTCTCCGCCGCAGCCTTGCAAGGTCCCTGAAACTGCACCGTCCTGGAACATGTGCTCCAGCCATTGGCTCACGCCTCCATCGCCCACGTCGTCACTCGTGCTCAGCATGAACCCTGCGGCGGGGTATCATGGCTATCTGGTGGGGTTGGGCAGATCAACAGGGGACTCTCTGGTGCAGGAGCAAGTAGACTGGCGTTGAGAACATCGTGTGCGAGGCGTCACAGCTGGCGTCCACTACGGACAACAGCCGTGCCGCCGAGTCTGGCACGGCCATGGCAGCCGAATTGAAGTTGATGCTGGACTCTCTGGCTAGCCAACTCGCGTGCCTCGACATATATATCCCTGGCTCGCCGTGTCCCGGTCTCTCGATTCACGTCCATCTTTCAACCTGGTCGTGTGAACGGTTTTCAACACTGCTTCTACAGCTTGCCTGCTTTTTCAACACCAATCCTCTCGACATACAATGAGAGAGTACCATGGCTTCTCATGTGCGTTCCCATTCAGCAATGCTTGGTTGCGCGCCTGCTAATCCAGTCTGCTAGGGTGGTAACATGTTGTCCTTGGCTAACGCTCAGTCCCTTCTGGCCGGTGTCGTGGCGGCAGCTTTCAGCACTCTCTGCCTCACTTCCATCTTCTCCAGCAAGGGTCAGGACGAAGCCCCGGGCTTACTCAAGTCTTTCTTCCTCTTCTTTTACTCCTCCTTCCTTAAACCCCACCAGGGCGACTCAAAGGGCAACCAGCAGGATGCCCTCGAGAGCTTCTACAAGAAGCAGGCCGGGGCTTATGATGCTACCCGAAAGGTGCTCCTCCGCGGCCGCGAGGACATGCTGGCGCTTGTCGCCGCTCAGCTTGAGGCCAAGCTGAAGGATGCTGCTCCCAAGAGCGGCAAAAAGAACAAGCAAATCTGGGTCGACGTGAGTCCTCTCAGAGCCTGTGTGTACCGGATCACCCATTGACGCTTGCCCTTACAGATTGGTGGCGGAACTGGCTTCAATATTGAGGCCATGGCCGCGTTCGTCGACGTGCCCACCTTCTTCTCGAGCGTATACCTCGTTGACTTTTCTCCCTCTCTTTGCGAGGTGGCTAGAAAGCGATTTGAACGACTTGGTTGGAAGAATGTCAAGGTCGTTTGTGAGGACGCTCGCAAGTTCCGTCTTGAGGACTACGAGTCTGGCATGGCCTCCAAGCCTATCCCTCCTCGCTCTCCGGCGTTGAGCTACTTTGATAAGCCTCGCCCGGACTTTGGTGGAGCTGATCTCATCACCATGTCTTACAGCTTGTCTATGATTGTAAGCGATAGATGACAGTTCAGTTTGAGCAACACTAACATTGAGCATTAGCCTGACTACTATTCGGTTATCGACTCTGTGACCTCACTGCTGGCCCCCCAGGGCATTCTGGGTGTCGTGGACTTTTATGTGCAGAACAAGGTTGACTTTGCCTTCCGAAACTACACAGGTGGTCTCGTCGATCGTCATGTCAACTTCTTATCGCGAAGCTTCTGGCGCTCTTGGTTCGATCTTGACCGCGTTGGCCTCGAGCCCAGTCGCAGAGACTACCTCGAGTACAAGTTCGGCACCCTCCTCAACGTCAACACTCGCAACAACGGCCTGGGAGCTATCCCCTACTACATCTGGCTCGGATGCCACAAGAAGCCCTTCTCGTCGTCCAGTCTTCCCCATGAGATTGTCGAGCGCATCGATGCTCTGGTCACTGAGTCCCCTTACCTGTACCCCGCCAACCAGGGAGATGCTCTGACCCGAGCCATTGAGCGATCTGCTCCTGAGATCCGTTCCAAGGCCTTCCTCACTGCTGTGCAGAACCTGTCTTCCAACCTCCCCCTCCCTTCTTTCTTCTACCAGAACCACCACTGGCGTATCTACTATGATGACCAGCTGGCCAAGCACACGCAGTTCAAGGATGAGTACATCTATGCCTTCACCTGGGAAGACACCCGTGTGGACGAGCGCCTCCTGAAGCTTGGTGCCGATGACAAGGTTCTTGCTATCACCTCGGCTGGAGACAACATCCTGTCCTACCTGCTGCAGAGCCCTGCCAGAGTACACGCTGTTGACCTGAACCCCACACAAAACCACCTGCTCGAGCTCAAGGCCGCATCTTACACTGCACTGCCTTACGAGGATTTCTGGAAGATCTTTGGTGACGGCAAGCACCCTCACTTCCGCAAGCTCCTTATCACCAAGCTGTCCCCTCACCTTTCTGGCCGTGCTTTCCAGTATTGGTTGAAGAATGTTCATGTCTTCCAGAACAGCAGTGGTTATGGTCTGTACGACACCGGTGGCTCGCGTCACGCCATTCGTGTCTTCCGCTGGATTGCCCGCATCTTTGGACTGCAAAAGGCTGTCAAGCAGCTCCTCGAGGCCAAGACCCTCAATGAGCAGCGAGAGATCTGGCGCAGAAAGATTCGCCCTGCCCTTCTGTCTAAGCTAGTCTGCAACCTGGTTGTCTCTCAGGAGAGCTTCCTCTGGGCTGCTCTCGGTGTCCCCAAGAACCAACTGGCCATGATCGAAGCTGACCACGCTGAATCTGACCTGGTCAAGGGACCCAAGCCCCGTGCCAAGAACACTCGCTCCCACGCTATCTGGCACTACATGGTCAACACGCTTGACCCTGTTGCTGAGGAGACTCACATCGCCGCCGATAACCCTTACTACTATGTCTGCATGGATGGCAAGTTCTCGCCCAAGTGCCACCCCGACTACCTCAGCCCCAAGGCGCATGCCAAGCTCTCACGTCCCAATGCTCTCGATGGTCTCCGCATCCACACCGATGAGCTTGAGGAGGTTATTGCCCGCATCACACCTGGTACGCTGACTGTTGCCGTCGTCATGGACAGCATGGACTGGTTCGACACTGGCTCTCGTGCTGCCGCCCAACAGATCACCAAGCTCAACCGGGCGCTTCAGATGGGCGGCCGTGTGCTCCTGCGCTCTTCGGCCCTGACCCCCTGGTACATCAAGGAGTTTGAGGCTCATGGTTTCACGCCCAAGAGACACGGGGCCCGAACTGACGGTGCCTGCATCGATCGTGTGAACATGTATGCCAGCTGCTGGATCTGCACCAAGTCCGAGAACCTTCCTCCTCCTACTCCAGAGATGGACAGGGCCGGAGGCTCTGAGATTACTTCTCTGACTATTTGAGCGTGTGAGTGTTCTGAGCCTCTGTACGGCGGCTCTGGGGGAGTGGGAGGTGGATATGAGTGTCATCTCAATTCTCGCATGAGTTCATTGGGGACCAAAACAAAGAAAGGAATAATTACATACAAGCAAGCAAGAGAATAAAACTGATTTATCGCAAGTTGCTAATGCTTTTCCCCTCGCAATGTTTAGATGCTGCATTTATCATGGTGTGCATGTCTCGGTCGTTGGCTCAGCGCCAAGTCCAGGCGCGCTGCAGCTCTCCTGAAGAATGAAAGTTTGTGCTCCGTAGGCCAAGTCTACAACTGTCAGACGGTTCACATGGCACAGCTCCTATTGACAATGAGGTATGTAACTTGACTATTCAATCGGTCTTGGAGCAAGCTTAAGCTCTGTCAACGGCTTACACATGAGAGTCGGGATATTTCGCTCGCTATCAAGCTTGGCCAAAGCTTCTTACTATCTCGGCCGAGGTCTACCGAGGAATTAAAGATGTCAGAGCTCAGTGGTGAATTAGATGTCACTAAGAAAGCTGTTGTTTACGCCAACAGGTAATCCTTGTGACACTCACAACTCTCAGGGGGACAAGTGTGTTGTTGTGCAAGAATCGTCAATCTTTGCTTAACTCAAAGGAAATTTCTATACAGTTGCCTGCAGCCATTTTTTACCTGCTCGACAAGTAACACCACCCTCAAACACATACACGCCCATCACATCACTTTACTTCATCCCCTTATGCCTTCCAAATTCGCTTAACAGCCTCGGTGATGCCGACGTCGTTGGTCTCAAACTCGTACAGTCCCACGCCGACAATCACCGTCGCGATGTTGAGCAGCCAGTCAAAGATCTTGCGGAGGCCGGCGTAGGTGCGCTTGGGGATGTAGTCGATGACGACCTGCTGGAAGCCCATGTGGGAGTGGAGGAGGAGGACGCTGCAGAGGATGGCGTCGAGGGTGGGGTTGAGGGAGCCAGAGGCGAAGGGGGCGATGGTCAGGGGGACGAGGCCGGCGGCGAGGAGGCGCTCGAAGGACCAGTGGTAGGAACCGTGGGCGGCGCTGGGCTCAGGAACGGGGGCAGGGTCGTTGACTGTGAGAGAGTGTCAGTTTATCATGTGAAGCCGGTATACGACTTGGAGATCATACCGCCGCCCTGGATTCGCTCTGCAAAACATGTCAGTACAAGAAACGTATGGAATTAGCACTGGGGAACTCACGAGGTCCAGGAGGGAGAATGGCGCTCCGTCGGGCAGAGTTGTGGAAAGCAGCAACACCCATGGGCTTCATGAAGACGCCTCGGGTCGCGACGGAGGGGGCAGCGGCCCATCGAGAAGCCAGGGCGGTCTGCCTGAGCAGAGAGGGACGCACAATTGAGGCCATGGTGAATTGAATATGCGGTCGGCGGCGCTCAATTGGGTTGGCTGTATCGAGGGCGTGGGAGGAGGGTGGTGAGGTTGATGATGATGTATGGGATTCTCGAGTTGCTGTAAACCTGAGTCGGAGGAATTGCCGAGGATCTCGAATTGCAAGCCTCGTGATTGGTCGGCTGCATTCCGATCAAGGCCGTGAAGCCGGATGAGTCGGGACGCAACAATACTTCTCCGATGGTGGTTCCGAGGATGCCTGTGATTGGTTAAACTTTCGATATCGCGTGGGAATTTTTTTAGACGGCGGCTTCGGAGCCATCATAGGAAGAGTGGGATAGTTAATGTTCAATTCTTGGTGTTTCTACCATTCGTTCCTTTCCAATTAGCCAGGACGAGGCAATTGGGTTCGAAACTCCAATTCACAGCCATGGCGTCCCGCCTCGCCGTTTCCAGGCTCGCGCCTTCGAGACCCCTCATCCGTCCGACGTCTCTCGACCGACAGAGACCCCTCCTCATAAGCTTCCAAGTTCGAGGTGTCGCAACATCACATCTTATCCAGGTCGCCGCAGGCCAACAAAGATGGAAAGAGAGGGGCGACAAGATTCAGAATGGGGAGATTCCACACGTCTGGGATATCCTGCAGGAACGAGGTTATATCAAGGACGTAGCAGGGTATGTCAGAATGCGCCTGGTGTACATGGATGTGACCTAACTTGTTGGTCAGAGACCCCGAGAAGATCAAGGAGATTATGCGAGTTAAGCGGATAGGCACCTACGTCGGAATCGACCCTACAGCCGACTCTCTGCACGTCGGCCACCTGCTGCCTCTGATGCCTTTGTTCTTGTTGTGGTTCCATGGCCACCCCGCCGTCACCTTGATCGGTGGCTCGACCGCTCGAATTGGCGACCCTACAGGCCGACTCGAGAGCCGCGAGCTTATAACCAACTCGGAAATCTCAAAGAACATCACAAAGATGCACGTGCAGCTGACGAAATTATGGACAAACGTCCAGCACCTGAGGATAAAGTACGGCTACGAGAAGGACTGGGCTGCCAAGCATCACTTGTTGAACAACAATATGTGGCTAGGAAGCCTCACCCTATACGATTTTGCCAAGAGGATAGCCAGACATACCAGAATTGGGCCCATGCTGGGCAAGGAGACGTAAGTTCCATCTCAGATCGTTTGAAGCACACATCTAACTATTCGCAGTGTAAAGCGCAAGATGACCGAGGGAGACGGCATGTCCCTGGGCGAGTTCATCTACCCTCTCCTCCAAGGCTGGGACTTTTGGCACATGTACAACAAGCTCGGCATCCAGATGCAGATCGGAGGCTCCGACCAGTACGGCAACATCACCGCCGGAATCGACGCCCTCAAGACCATCCGCGACACTGAGGAGGCGCCTCACCTCAAGATGCCCACCACCTGGGAGTATGAGCCCATGGGCTTCACCGTTCCCCTGCTGACCGACTCTTCGGGTGCCAAGTTTGGCAAGAGTGCTGGCAACGCCATCTGGCTGGACGAGTTCAAGACGTCAGCTTTCGATCTATACGGGTACTTTGTTCGACGGTCGGACGAAGAGGTGGAGAGGCTGCTCAAGCTGTTCACCTTTATGCCCCTGGAGAGTATCACCAAGACCATGGAGCAGCACCGCGTCAACCCCCAGCAACGAGTCGCGCAGCACACTCTTGCCTTTGAGGTCGTCTCGCTCATTCACGGCTCACAAAAGGCGCTCCAGGAGGCCAAGCAGCACGAGTTCCGGTTCGGCGGCAAGCTTCCCTCCGTCGTCAATGAGCCAACTGAGGAGACTGGCATCGTCACCTCCAACAACGCCCCCAGGAGCGACATCAAGCTCCCTCGCTCCATCATGCAGAGCTCCCCTGCCAAGATCCTCTTCGCTTCGGGTCTTGCCTCCAGCAGCAGCGAGGGCCAGCGACTTCTCAGCCAGCAGGGTGCCTACATCGCCGCTCAGCCGGGCCAGAAGAGGGGTCTTGTTCCCGGTAACCTGTCTTGGACGCCGATGAAAGCTTGGTTCCCAGAGGAGACGTCCAAGTTCCTCATCGACGACTGCATGCTTATCCTACGTAAGGGAAAGCACAATGTGCGCATTGTGGAGCTCATCCCCGACGAGGAGTGGGAGGCCAGCGGCCAGATCTACCCTGGCCAGCCCTTCACTGGTGTCATGCGCAGGATGAAGGACGCACTTAAGAGGGAGGCAGCGGAAGACGGTAAGAAGCTCAAGGATGATGAACTCGCCGAGATTGCACTCGACAGGTATTCCAACGGAAACAAGCTCCGCGTGGCCAATAACCCAAACATCGAGCTACCCAACAAGCAGGAATATCGTAAGCGCAACCGGGTCAACTCCAACTACAGGCGGTAAAAGAAAGAAAAATGGACGAACTGGCTTGGATGGGTATTCAAGCCGTGTAAGATGACGCTGTACATTACTGTAATCTGCATGATACCATAGATGAGATGTGATGTAAAATAAATAACTCATGAGTACAAAACGCTGGTTCTCGGTTTATCGGTAGAAGACGACCAGGTCTCCCTTTGGAACTGGTAACTTCTTGAGCTTCTCCATAATCTCGCTATCCGTCAAATTCTGCTCCGTGATAATCTGGTCAAAGTGATGGCAACCATCAGTGTACTTCTGCAGAGGGTCTCCACCAGGGATTGGTCGGCTCTGGCCAGAGGCCAAGGCAGCGAGGTACTGCTTGGAGACGACAAACTTGTGGACACGGTAGAGGCAGCCCTTGATGACGCCGAACTGAACGAGTCTGCGGACATCGACGAATCGCAGGACCTCGAAGCCTGCATCTTGATGGCCCTTGAGCCACTCCATGACGGTTCTTCCCGGCGCAAAGGTAGACATGAGCTTGATGAGGTGATAGTTGCTGACACGGCCCCGGCCATGGGAGACATATGCAGCACACTCATCGACCATACCGTCAACATTGCGGATAAAGTCGTGGATGCCCGGGCGCGGGGCGTAGCAGGCGGAGAAGAAGAACATGTCAAGAAGGAGGATGGTGTCGTAGTAGAGAAGGTGGCGCAGAGCCGTCTTTGCGAGCTCAAGCGAGACCGAGGCAGCATGGGCGATACGGCGGACATCAGACACGCCGTCTATGTGAGAGATTACCTTTTGAAGGGTGAGATCCCAGGTTGGGTCAACAATGTCTGCAAACTTGGTCTTGGGGACAGGGACGTGCCAGCCCCGGACGCGGGGAGGGTCGACGTGATGAGGGAAGAGCTTCATGTTGATGGTGTTGGCTTCATCTGTTGACTTGTGAGTTTATATCTTTGTGTGTTTTGAGGTTGTTTGACATACCAACTGGAATCATGCACTCTCCATAATTATCAAGATCCTCCTTGACAATCTCAAGCAAACTATCAATAGGCCTCCTCCCAGGGCCTTTAGTCTCAGCATTCTGACTCAAATACTCATTCTGCTTCTCCATCTCGGAAAAAGTCGAAGCTAACCCGCGGACGACGCGTTCATAGGGGACATGGTCGACATCAGCGTCGAGGACGAGGCCAAAGTTAAAGATGAACTCGTTGCGCAGATACTTTGTGTGGGGGATGACGACGGGGTGGCCGAGGACGGTGTACTTTCCGTCCGGGGTGTTGATGGTGAGGTAGCGGTTGCAAAAGGCCTGGCGGGGGATGATGTACTCGTGCAGCACGTCAAAGTCGATGAGGGGCGCCTTGGTTGAGCTGTCGACGGGGGTGATGCAGCCAGCGGGGGACTGGGCGACAATCTTGGGGCCTGTGGGCGGTGTTAGAGAGGGGTTCAGTTGTTTGCGAGTTTGTGAGATGAGTTACCCTCTTGGGGGAAGAACCTGGCGTAAAAGATGCCTTGGATCATGATGGCTGTGGGCTCATCGTCTGGTGTTGATCATGTCCTTGTTTTCGAATGAAGTCGAAATAGTTGCGCTTACAAATGATCCAGACTTATTGCATTGTCAAATGCCGTATCTCCCTTATTTACTATTCTTCTGGGGGTATACGATAGCTTTGTACGTTTTGAATGGTTGGAGATGTTGATGTGAAGTTATCGTCTCATTCAGCGATGGGTGCGTATTGGTTCAGTGAACTGAGAGTGACAGTAGCGCCCCGCCATGGATATCTACCAAAGTTGGCTACCCTAGACCATGCAACTGGATGGGTTGGATCTTCATTCTGTTGGCATTGAGGATAGGATGACCCCATTGGCGGGGTTATTACTGTGTATAATTATCTCTTTTATCGTGGTATGGTTGTTTTGGTATGCGCATTTGCCCCTATCATGTTGTAACAGGGCTTGCATCTAGCTTTGTCACAAGCAATCTGGCGATAGAAGGTGATGGATCGCAATGGAAGAGACTATCAATAGCCTCACAAGAGAGTCAAACTGTCCTTACCTGGGCCTGAGGAACATGTTTATGCCTTCACCTCTCTCTCACGAAAATCGACGATAATCACTAATTATCACTTATCACAAACGAACTGACTCCAGTCCCGCGCATCTTCAGCGCCTTGGTTTCTATAGCATCTGCTTCCTTCAAGGTTCTCCACCCTCGCGCGTCATTGGCAGTGCAGTCTGCCCCACGACACCGCCGCCGGCTGTAGTGCCTCCCGCCAGTACATGTTCGCTTGTCTGTGTCGCCGCCTGGAAACCACCACCTTCGGCCGACTTGGCAACCGTAACCTCGCCTCGCCTCGCCTCACCACGAGAAACTTCTCTCCCGCAGCATCTCACATACATATCGAGTAGCGCGATAGCAAACCGCTCCCGCAGCTGCCACTCTTCTACGGCCTCCGCGCACTCCTGACATCGCCTCACATAATCACCTCCACTCCTTGCGCTGCGCCGTGTGTGTCAACATCTCGCCTCCCCTCACCATGGCCGACAACGCCGAGTCGAGCGGCGACGCTCAAATCACCTTCAAGGTAAAGACGTCGTCTGATAGCACCCACGTCATCACCATGTCCGAGAACGCGACCGTCCTCGACCTCAAGACCAAGCTCGCCGGCGAGGACTTGGAGAACATTGCCGTCGAGCGCCAGCGCCTGATCTACTCTGGCCGAGTCATGAAGAACGACGATGCCCTCAGCACCTACAAGATCAAGCACAACAACACCATCCACATGGTCAAGAGTGCCGCCAGCAATCAGCAGCCCAACCAGGCTGCCTCTACCCCCGCCGCCACATCCACATCCACTCCCGCCCCCGCCAACATGGCCTCGGGCACCGCCAACCAGCCTTTTGCCAACTTGACGGGGGCCAGATATGCTGGCTTTGGCAACGGCCTACCTGGCCTCGACATGTTTGGACCCGACGGTGGCGTATGTTTAACATTGCTCCTGTTTCTCCTTCAAGGTCCCTCTGCTAATCAGCATCTAGATGGGCGCTCCTATGGATGAGGCAAACATCCAGCGTATCATGTCTGACCCCAACATCCAACAGTCGATGAACGAGGCCCTCAACAACCCCGATTTCGTCAACATGCTGATTGACTCGAACCCGATGCTCAGAAACATCCCCAACGCGAGAGAGATTATATCGTCGCCCTTGATGCGACAGATGATGTCCAGTCCCGAGGCCATGGCTCAGGCTATGCGCATGCAGAGGAGCATGCGAGGTGAGGGAGCTTTCCCTGCGCCTGGAGCTACCGACACGACACCCGAGGGAACTGCGCCTGGAGGCAATGCTCAGGGAACCAACAACCAGAGCTCCCTCATGAACCCCCTTCTCTTGTCAAGCCTGATGGGCGGTCAGCAAGGAGGAGAAAACCAAGCCAACATGGCGGCGCTGATGCAGCAGTTTCAAGCCCTCAGCAACATGGGCTTATCGCCCTTTGGTGCTCCTCCCAGCCAAGGCCAGACTCAGACTGCGACAGGTCAGACGGCAACAGGGACCACGCCTAGCCAAGGCACCACAACCAACCAGCCCACCTCTGGCACCACCCCCAGCCAAGGCAATGCTCAGCAGGGTTCAACTACCAGCCCACCACCTCCCGCGAATCCTTTTGCCGCACTCTTCCCTCCTGCTGGAGGCGCCCAAGCCAACAACCCCTTTGGCATGAACCCTGAGATGATGCAGCAGATGTTGTCGATGTTTGGTGGCCAAGGCTCTTCTCCAGCTGCGCCTCCTGACAACCGGCCCCCTGAGGAGCGCTACGCCGAGCAGTTGCGTCAGCTCAACGACATGGGGTTCTTTGACTTTGATAGAAACGTGGCGGCCCTGCGACGAAGCGGCGGAAGCGTGCAGGGAGCGATCGAGCACCTCCTTTCGGGCTGAGTGAGGATCGATTGATGGTTGGATTTTGTGGTCTTGGCCCTTTGACGGCTGGACATGTCGTTCAGCAAGGCGTCACGATGTTGTCGTTGTAGAAAGCAGTCCGGACAGGTTGAGCAATGCAGTCTGGCGTGGGGATGTGCGAGACAACGATGGAGCATACCTCGAACGTAATAATACGACGTTTATGATATCAAGTCTGAGCAGGGTGTCCGTGGTAGCATTGGTGTTGGTGTCTATATATCCATGAAACATTGGCTGTGACTGAAAGCATTCTCCTCTCAGGGCTGGGCATGTACAGTAATCAGATACATTGTACCCCATTCGAATACTGTAAAACGAGAATGACCTTGTGTCTGCTATGGTTGATGAGATGAATTGTTTGTTTGGTCTATAGTACTGGAGGCCAGTAGTGGATGATTGTTGGCAGTGTGAAAGCCGTTGGGCCTTTTGACTGGATATAACCTCCACCATCCGAACGATAATTTTTAGAGAATACCATAGTCACGAGATAAGAGATGATTGTTTAGACCGTATGATAGTAATCTGTGACATTGTGCTTCAATGCCGTTATGTGTTATTGTGTTCTTTGCTTAGGTACTGTGTGACTGATACTCTCTGATACTGAGAAGCGAAGCATCATAATTACATAAAATAATAGCTACCTAAGTGATAAAAAAAAAAAGGACCTTTAAGATTAAACGATCGGTTAGTCAGCCTCAGCTGCAAGCCTGATCATGTCGGCGTATGCGTCCCTCTCCTGGCCTTCGTCTTCTCGCTTGACTGGGATTTGCGAGATGATGGTTTCTTGGACTCTAGCAGGGACACTGCTGCCCTGAAAGGACTCGGCAACCTCGCGGTGGAAAGCCTCAATGGCGCTGCCCCAAGCGCTCCACTGGCGGTCACCAGGAAGAAGGCGAGGGAGCCGGCGGGACTTCTAGTTCCCTTGGGCTTGGTCCTACTCGAAGCATTAGTGGTGATCATGTTGGTGATAGAAGATGGCTGTGTACCTGGTCCTCTGACAGGTGTCGTGCAATCTCACGGCGGTGTTGGGTGACGAGACGGGCGTAACGCCTCTCCCTCTTCTTCTGTTCCAAGTTAGTTATGCTCTATAGTAGTCGCGGTGGTATCGTCATACACTTCGCCTCCTGTCGAAGCCATGCTCTGTCTCGTGGCATGATACAATTGTCTCAAATGCCTTTCCGAGTCTTATACTCGCCAGGACAAGGCATCGTTGAACAGGACGAGGCAGAAGGTATGCGCATTCGTCGTCTTCGTCGTCGGGCACCGCACTGTCTGGGGCATGGATCCTGACGGTGTCGTTAATGAAGGCATTTAGCTTCACGACGTCGAATTTATTTCCGACTAATATTCCAAGTCCACTAAATTTATGAGTAAGTAAGAGTAAGTAGTAATAGAAATATCGCCGACTTACTCATCGCAAGTGTGGTCGTTGTCATGGCAGTGTCGACACGAGGTACTGCCAATCTGGTCCCTCACGCAGGGGAAACTGATTCGTGCTGTGGGGAGATCCTTTTCGACGTCTAAGAGTCGAGAATTGTTGAGCCTAATCTCACGATATAGGCACGGCCAGCACTGGTGTGATCGGAGTGCCTCATCACGACCACGCTGGGTCAAGAGTCGTCTTCGCGTTTGAGCCCGGAACTTGGGGTCGTCATCGATGAGACGTCTTCTCTTTCGAGAGATGGGAGCGGACATGCTGCTTTAGAGGGATGCTGTGGGGGAAGAAGATCTTGGGAATGTAGAGTTGTAGGCGAGGTCAAGCCAGATGTGGTGGAGGGAACGGAGTGGGTGGAAAGAAGAGTATGTCGATGTGGGAGAAGAGCGTTGATGAATGTAGACTTGGGCAGAAGCCGGTGAAAAGAGAAGGATTCAAGAAGAAATCGTGTTGAGGAGAAAGAAAGGAAGAGAGAGGAGTTGGCGAAAGAAGAGAGTCTTGTAGTTGTTGAAAGTCCATTCACTATTGTAGTCACTCATGCTTGTTGTATTCACGTCGAAATGTCCCAAAAGGGAAGATAAAAAGTGAGAGCAAACAATCAATGGTCTGCCTAATAGTGGATCATTATTTCTGAAAATGGGTAATTTGGATTGTTTTCTCAGATTATCAGTCATTGTGCATTCTATTGTTCCTCTGTTGTCATGGCATGGCCTTGACAGTGATGTGGTGCCTTGTCAGTGAGGGAAACGCATGTGCAGAGCCTTGTAGGTGATGGCTCACTATGTACCAACAGCACAGGTTTGATCGACATTCACTATATTAAATATAAATCACTTATAATAAACAAGTAGCATCAATAATTATTAGTCGGTTAGTAAGGATCAACGAGACAAGACATGATGGCCTCGGTTGCTACCCCAATCTCCATCCCCACTCTGATACCGTCAAATCCGGGGGTGGCGCCTCAATGGGGAAGATGCCTCGGCTCATGTCACTCCCCCGCGAACTCAAGATCCAAGCTTTCCCCGGGATAAAGTACCGACGTCAGCGATCCGAGATGAAATTGTATCAACTCTCACTTTCAATCATCTTTTGAATATCTTGATTTTAATCTTGTATCTATATCTCAACCTATCTCAGTCTTTCTTTCTGCTTGAGTCAACATCTAATTGAACCCTTCTCTTCCGCCCATCATGCGTGGCATCCAGATCAAAGAATACCTCAAGGTAAACAACAACGTATCCAACCTTGCTTCTCAAAAAACAAACTGACAGCAAAAAAAGAGCCCTGATCAGCTCGTAGTATCAGATCTCCCCGATCCGACCCCCAAAGACGACGCCTATCTCATCCAGGTCCACGCCGCCGCCGCCAACTTCTTTGACATTCTCCAGATCCAGGGCAAATACCAGAACCAGCCTCGTATGTAATCGCATCTCAACTGAACTCATCCCTTGATAAGGATTGCGAGCTGACTATTCAAAAGCCTTCCCCTGGGTCGCTGGCGCCGAGTTTGCAGGGACCGTCATCTCCGCTCCTCGCAACAATCCCAACCCCAAGTTCCCGCCTGGCTCCCGCGTCTTTGGTGCTTCGCAGGGTGCTTTTGCGACTAAGCTCTGCGCCCCTGAGGAGTCCCTTCTTCCTGTTCCAGATGGATGGTCGTTTCAAGAGGCGGCTGGTCTGTTTGTCACAGCACCGACGAGCTATGGAGCTCTGGCCGTGAGAGCAGGCGTCAAGAAGGGTGATTACGTGCTCGTCCATGCCGCTGCTGGAGGTGTTGGTCTCGCAGCAGTTCAAGGTAAGAAAGCCCCTATACAGAGACCACCGTGATCAAAGCTGACCATCTACCAGTCGCCAAGGCCTTTGGCGCAACCGTCATCGCCACAGCCTCAACCCAACACAAGCTCGACATTGCCAAGTCCTTCGGCGCTGACCACGCCGTCTCCTACAACGACCCCTCGTGGCCCGCCAAGGTCAAGGCCCTGACGCCCAAGTCTCGCGGAGTCGACATCGTCTACGACCCCGTGGGCCTCGTCGATCTCTCGACAAAGTGCACCGCCTGGAACGGCCGCATTCTCATTATTGGCTTCGCCGCCGGCAAGATTGAAAAGGTGGCCATGAATAAGGTCCTGCTCAAGAACATCTCCCTTGTTGGCCTTCACTGGGGCGCCTACTCGATCCACCAGAGGGAAATGATACCCAAGGTCTGGCAGGGCATCATGGATCTCGTTAAGGAGGGCAAGATTAAGGGCACCGAGTATACAGACCAAGAGTTTGTAGGCTTGGAGAGCATTGGACCTGCCCTGAAGGCTCTAGGAGGGCGTGGCACCTGGGGCAAGGTCGTCGTCAAGATACCCGAAGAGGGACAAAGCAAGCTGTAGAAAGCTGTAGATGTAGATAGATGCTTGATAGAGGATATCTTTGTTTCCATGTATAGTCGTCGAAAGAGTACCCTTAGGCTTCAAGAGGGTTAAAATATCAATATGGCTCACCTATCCGTCTCTAACTAACGTTGGTCATCTCATCGTTCAATATGTTGTTTCCCTCTCATGTCATCATCATTGCTGTACCGCCCTCGCCATCGCCTGAAACTTGTCCAGTATGTCCTTGTCCACATTGACTGCCCACTGCTCTTGGAACGCTGCCTCTCCGCCTACCCGGTTTACTAGGTCCTGCAGTCGCATCTTTACAAACTCGAATGCGTGAACGGTATGTACTGGGTCCTTGGCAGTCGTATTCCGTTCCGCGATAATCTTGGGGGTATCATATTCGCTCGGCTCCAGCGCTCCCCAGATGAGCGTGTCGGTGCCGTTAGCCACGCCGTCTTGTAACTCTGAAATCACATTGATCCACATGTCGAAGTAGTCCTGAAGCTTGCTCAGGACAAGCTCCTGCATTGGCGATGGCAGCTCCAGAAGTCGTGTGAGACCCAATAGGTACAGCTTCTGTCGCTCAATATTGTCCATGCTCGAGAGGTGTGAGAACCACTCCGAGGTGAGCCAGCCCCAAACTTGGTCCAGAGAACCCATGTTGGTGAGCATCTGAGTAAAGAGCGTGGGCTCGGCCAGTGCGAGCCGCCCCAGAATAGCAAAGTAGTCGTTCTCGGTCACTGTGCTGAGCTTGCTGACCTTTCGATTCGGTCCTGTGGTTTGGTGCGCTTCCCATGCATTGTGTAGGTTCTCAAGGAGCTTCTTCATGAACCCAATCTCGACCATGTCCTGCAGGATATACGACACTCCAGTCGAGCCACCAAGTTCCACCGCAGCTCTAATGAGATTCTCAACGCAGATTGTGCCAAGTCGAACCTGTTCTCGGCTTCTCGAATCCAAAACGCCTGAAAGCGCACTCAATGTCGGACGGCGTAGTCGGTCCTCCAACATGGATGCAGGAGACAGGAGGATATATGACTCAACAACACTGAGGGCCAAAGAGGCTGTCTCGCTGTCATAGTCAAGAAGTGGGAGGGCTAACTCGGCTAGATTAACCACCTCGGGAGCCAGAGGAGCGTTGCTCTGCATGAGGATGTTGTTCCACAGCTCAAGCGACTCGTCAATCAAGTGAAGATGCAAGTCTGACCCCCGGCGAGCTGCTTCAGACAACAGAGGCACCATGAAATGTTGATATCGCTGAGAACTTGGTCCCATACTCATGACAAGAGCAGCAAAAATCGACGTCACGGCCTGCTTAATCATGTATTCTTCAGCCCCAGAATTCTCCCACACCGTAGGGAGGGCAGACATGAGTTGGTCTCCAAATTGCGACACCTGCTCTTCCATGCGTGTCACCAATATTCGAATCGACTCGAGAATTGCCAGCTTGGTCTCGTCCACATCGACACTCTGCACCAGATTGATGAGTTGCGAAAGGACATCAGACGTATAGGGCAGGAATGCCTCGACGCAAAAGTCAAGTTCATCGGCGATCCAGCGTAGTTGTCGAGCCGCCGTGATTCTGACAACGAGGTCGTTTATTTCATCGTCAGGGTTGAGGAAATGGCGGTAAATCTGGTAAACTATAGGCCGGCTGGCATCGTCCAGCTTGACAGGAGCCCACTGGCTCACAAGAATTGCGATCCGCCGTCGCAACACCTTGCACAACGGCCCTTGCTGCTGAGCGTCGTTGACGATAGTCGAGGCTAGTACAGCATCAAAGTCAAAGACGTGGTGTACGTGAGCAGCTGCCAGACCCATTGCTGTGTACACAGCCTCCTTGGTAGCAATGTCTGCCTGGGGACTCTGAGCACTCTGGAAGTATGACAACAGAGGTGGCACCAGAAGATCCTTGTAGTGCGTAAGAAGATCGAGGAAGAGCTTCTCGGCACACGGCCGCACTTCCCATTCATAGGCATTTCCTTCACTCTGTTCCTGTTGTTCCCATTCCTCAGGGTCTTCTTCCCACCCTTCCAGATCAGACTTGCGGAAGATGAGCAGGTGTGTAATAATCGAGTTGACAATCTGAACCACAAGATCGGGCTTGAGCAGTTCCGTCTTGACAAGCAGACTGGCCTGCTCCTGCTCGGCCTTGGTTTCCTGACTTCTCCACTTGAAGGTCTGAACATGCTGGAACGCGATTCTCACGCATGCTCGAAGAAGGAGAAGACCCTTGAGAGCCAGCCTCTCCAAGACAGGACCCTCAACCTTGGACTTGGCCGTGCCCGCCTCTGCTGGTCCTTGTCGAATGCCCCCTGACTGGTCAAAGACCTCGGCAAATTTGGCAACCAGATCCCAGTACGCATTTACCAGGGAGAGCGAGTCCGGAAGGAAGGCAAAACTAGCGGCATGCTGTTCCGCCATGTCGATGTGTAGCTTGGTAAACTGGAGGAGGTGTTTGCCAACAACATCTTGGTAGCTGGCCGGGATCGTCGAGTCGTGGCTAACGAAATTGAGCAGCTGGCCAAACTGATTTTGTGACAAAGTCCAAAAGTCCGAAACCGTCTTTTCGCCGTGAGGTCGCTCATATCCCATAATCACGAGTCGACGGAGCACCTTGAGCGCAAACAAGCTGTTGAGCATGGCAAGGTCTGCTTCATCACTCGTTCCTGCGCCACCGTTGAGAAAGCCCACCCATGCTGTGGACTTTTCTGCGTAAATTTCTGACAGGACATGGGTGATTTCAGGCGTGACGGACTGGAGAGCGGTCTGACTCTTTCGCATCCTAGCCGTTCCCAACTCTTTGACCACACGAAGCAGGATCTGTAGTGTGCCTTGGAGATGCTTCTGGTTGCCATTTCGAGACGAGCGGAGCAGCTCAGTAATACTTCCCATAGCATCTGGCCATTCGGTCGGATAGTCGATCCTAACCACTTTGGCGATCACGAGGGCATTGTGCAGGGCGAGATTTGAGTGCTCCTCGTCGATGGTGCCCTGAAACAACCGCGAGCGTATCAGGTTCTTCTCGTCCGGCTTGATGCTGTTCTTGACTTGGTTATATAGCCGCCAATATCGATCGATGCCATTCTTGAGCTGGATTACTGCGAGGAAGCGAACTTCGGCGGCGAGAGACTTGTCGAGGTAGACTGCCTGTCAGACGGTTAGTATCTGGAGAATGAGGTCTCTGGAACCGGAATGGACTCGCCTGCAACGAGGAGTAGTAGCCTGGTTGAAGCTCCCATGATGTAAGCTGTTGACCCGCCGTCTGGCGCTGCGCATAGTCGGTCGAAGTGGCGGACTGCAGCGTCTGGTAGAGCGACTGCAGGGTCAGCGGGTTCGCATCGCCGGGAACCTCGATAGCGAAGCTCATGGTTGGAGCCGGCGGCTGCGGCTGCGGCTGATGTCCGTGGGAGCCACAGAGGGAGGTCTTCGCAGAGGCCAGCCACGCAGGTGTTGGTCAGGAATGTCCCAAGACGGCTTATCCTTGTGAAGAGCGGAGAGTATGAAGATGGCTTGTGGATTTTGGCTAGTCGACGATGGATGGATGTTGGGTCCTAGGCAGTTGTTTGCTTTGGCGGGGTTCAGCGGATACCAACGCCTGTTTGGAAGGTGGAGGGGTAAAATACGACGGGAGCCCCAGGCCACAACAACGGGAGATGGCAGGAGATGTGTTGGTCGACCATTCAGATACAAATTTGCATTTTGATCTTTTCAGGGTGTTGAGGGCTGAATATCTTGTGCTCACTACAGTGTGTAACCCTGGTTTCTTTGTCGTGAAACTATTATGTTTGCGCCAACACTGGTCCTTCACTAAGTACCTACTCGTTAGGTAGGTAGCCCTACGGTAAAGTACTTGAATGCTTCAGCTCAGGCATGGATCAATGTATGGTCTGGTGAACCTTTCCTGCTCAGTCTGATAATCCAAGAGAGGCATTATTCTTTACTGTTTATTGAAACTAAAGACCCCTCGTTACAAAACTTACAAATTCATGCAAAAGACCTTAAATGGTCTCAACTCGGAAGATAGGGCTGTTTAACCGCTACACGAACAGTGCATAGGTTAGGCCAATGCCGATGCCGCCAGGAATAGCGGACCAGGACCCCTGCTGACAGCCCGCGCAGCCCTTGGGCGCTAGACTCCAAGAAGCAACGAATTCAACGACTCTACCATCCGATCTCGACTTTTTGTATGGTCGCATCTTGACCAGACATCTTGAGCCGAAGCTACGCCACGCGCCATTGCGTCTCGAATTGGCCATGATACGCTCAAGAACCGCTCGGGCGGCCCTCACAGCCTCCGTAAAACGACCATGGACATGTCCTACCTGCCTCTCTCGCCGCCGCCTCTACTCGCAAAAACCCGAAAAGCGCGAACCGCCTGACCACCGCAAACTCGGTCTCCAGCAGGAACTGTTCATCAGCTCTATTTACAGCCCCGGCTCTCCCATATTCCTACCGAATGGTGCGCGGATATTCAACCGACTCGTCGACTTTCTCCGGAAACAATACGTTCGGTATGGCTTCGAGGAGGTCATCACCCCGACCATCTACAAAAAGTCGCTGTGGGCGAAATCAGGACACTTGGAGAATTATGCGGATGATATGTACGCTGTGAGGGGAAATACAGAGCAGCCGCCTGCGGAGCATGATGGGTGCTGTGGGAGTCATCCAGAGAATCTGAAGCCTGAAGACGAGGAAGAGGGCGATTATGGCCTGAAGCCAATGAATTGTCCTGGTCACTGCCTCATCTTTGCCTCGAAACGACACAGCTATCGAGACCTACCTATTCGTTATGCCGACTTTAGCCCTCTTCATCGCAATGAAATCTCTGGAGCCCTTAGTGGACTGACTCGGGTGCGACGTTTCCACCAGGACGATGGACATATCTTTTGCCGGCCATGCCAGGTTGAGGAGGAGATCAAGAAGACGCTCGACTTTGTCAAGGTCGTCTATACTGTCCTGCGATTTGGCGCAAGCTATCGATTGGCACTCTCTACGCGACCAAAGGATCACTACATCGGCACCGAGGAGGAGTGGGCACAAGCCGAGAACGCATTGAAGCGAGCGCTTGATGCGTCAGGCATGGAATGGGGAGTCAAGGAGGGAGACGGTGCTTTCTATGGTCCAAAGATTGACATTGTTCTCACGGACTCTGATGGAAAGGAGCATCAGACGGCCACTATCCAACTGGACTTTCAGCTTCCCAAGCGATTCGAGCTTGAGTACCAAGCTCCCGCTCCTGAGTACGAAGCTCGGGGTGAGACTACCGAAGACCCTGCGCTTCTTGCCGAGTACGGACCTGTTCGCCCCGTCATGATTCACCGAGCCGTTTTGGGCTCTGTTGAGCGTCTTATGGCGCTTTTGATCGAAAAGTACGATGGCAAATGGCCCTTCTGGCTCAACCCTCGCCAGGCCATCATCCTCACAGTCAACACCTCCACACCTGTCCTTGACTGGGCTGAGCATGTGCGTGACGTGTTGGTTGGGCA
Organism: Fusarium vanettenii 77-13-4; assembly: GCF_000151355.1. NCBI lineage: Eukaryota > Fungi > Ascomycota > Sordariomycetes > Hypocreales > Nectriaceae > Fusarium > Fusarium vanettenii. The sequence continues at coordinate 3,606,426 of NW_003315881.1, forward strand.
TAACAAGCAAGTGTATGAGCAGCTTGAGGCGGGTACACTGCCCGGTCAGGAGAATGTCTTTCGACCGACAGGACTGGCTGTGGACGTTGACACTACAGCGCGGCCCCTGGGCGCCAAGATTAAGGAGGCACGAACCAATGGGTACGGCCAGATCTTGGTGGTTGGAGATGAAGATGTCAAGAACAAGCAGGTCGCTTTGGGCAGGGAGAGGATATCACCAGAAGATCTGCGCGAGAGGTTAAAAACCATGGTAGACACGTTTGAATAGACAGACGGGTTGCTCTTTGAGGCACTCTATAAAAATAATACACCAATCCTCTCTCCCATAATGATTACTCCCTCCCTTGAAACGATTATGGCGCGGTGCGACCCAGGTTTGCACATCTATTCGGTGTCAGGATTCGAGGTTGTCCAATGGCTATTGGAACTCGTCCTGGCGCTTGATACCTGATGTCGCCCAATCCGTCCTATCTTGAAAGCCTTTACTCTTGTAGACGCGTGGTGAATTTTATACATTAACTTTCTTTTTTCTCTGTTCGCTTTAGTATTTCTCCTCCAGTTGCAAAATCATCCTCTCGTACGCCCTGGATTGTTTGCTTGTTGATATATCGCCCTGGGACACCGTCAGCCCTCCTGATCAGTGGGTCATGTGGTCACATGGTTAGCCAGACCTCTTGTGCTTCTCGTCAACGTCGCCTCCAGCTTGTTCGATGCGATCGATAATCGCCTGTCTCTCTGAGAGCTGCTCGCGCATGTAATCCACTGTGCGCTTGAGGACCAAGCCTTCTGATCTCCCTTGGCCTTCGAGGCCGGGCACAAGCTCTGTCAGGCGATCAAAGCCTTCGCGGATGGCTTGCCGGCGCTTTTGCTCTGTGTGCGTGCGCATTAGGTCCAGAGTGTCCAGGAAAGGTAGATGAATGTATAAGAGTATCAGGAAATAGAGTAGACCTTCATACCTGATGCGATGTGGTTCTGCTTCTTTTCCTCTTCAGTGAGGCGCGGTTTCTCATCGTTGGGCACCCCGCCCTCGCCATTCGCGGCTGATTTGTTGTTTGGAGAAGACATAGCTGTGTCTAGCAAAAAAAAGAGCTGTAGCACAACAAAAAGTGACTAAAGTTATCAAAGGCGCGCGTAAATATCGAGCTGGATTCGATGTCGCATGCAAGCCTTTTTCATGCGCGTGAGTGTTAATGGAGGTTGATGACGTGCAAGGGTCCAAAGTGCTGTGCCCCGGATTTTCCATGTGAAAATGACACTACAGGACCCTGGTCCTTGCACGGGCAGGTTCAATCGGGCTTTTCGCATGTGGGAAGCCGTTGTTTGCATGCTGTGGTTCCTGATCTAACCTCGATACGCATCCAACCTGTGTTGGAGTCAAGCAACCTACAACCAATGGTTACTGCGCATAGATTGATATTGGCACATCTTATTGGACCCCTGAATCTTTCACATTCTCGCTGTGCTCGATTTGAAGTTTCCTAACCTCGGAGAAGAGTAGACATGTGGGCTCAACTTTAGTGGAATATATCGACATGTGCAGTTGTTACTCCCTCAACTACCTAGGTTGTATCACCATTGAGAAGTCGCATTCCATGCATTACTTTGAAGACACCGTTTTGCAGCTGGTAGTGTCTGTAGCTGGGCTGTAATACACCTGTGAGGTCTGCTCCTCGGTTGGTTGCCTAGGTAGGTTGATCTGCTCGTGATTCACTTCCCGTGATATTCACATGAGCATCTATAAGTGTTGGTTTATCTTGTGCCTCGAATCCCTTACTCTTCCTCCGACCCTTCCCCTTCGAAATCTTCCTCGACCTGCTTAAATATCACCTTTTCCGCCATGGCCATGCATTTTCTTACGGGCAACCCCACAACGTTGTCCACGCTTCCGTCAATCTTCTCCACTAACAACATGCCGCCAATGCCCTGGATGGCGTAGCCTCCCGCCTTGTCTGCACCCTCCCGAGTTTTGACATACGACTCAATCACATCGTCTGGAAGACCATCGGACTCGCTCAGGAAGTATACCTTGGTCTCTTCCGTGTGGCTATCGATCTGGTACCCTGGATGTCTCGCGTCCTCTCTGGGAGCAAGAACAGTGATTGCCGTCAAGACCTTGTGCATCCGCGTGTCTCGAAGGTGCTTCAGCATGCGGATGTGCTCGGCTTCATTTCGAGGCTTCTCAAGAATCCGGCCGTCCCGGGAGACGATGATGGTATCAGCGGCGATGACGAGATCAGGGTCGGGTATCGATGCAAGATGGGTCTCGAGGGCTGTGGTGTAGACGTCCATGCACTTCTGGTGGGCGGTCGCAGCTACATATTCGAAGGGACCGAAAGCCGTCTTATCTAGGTTCTCGGGTTTCGTAGATGGGAGGATCTCGAGGTTCGTGAGGCCAAACTGTGCAAGGTGAGAAGATGAACGCTACCCGCCATATCAATTATCGCGCACCTGCTGAAGCAACGCCTTCCTGCGAGGCGATGCTGACGCAAGGATCACTCGCTTGGAGTTTAGGTGCTTGAGGATAGGAAGGTCCAGAGGCAGAGGGCCTTTGCGCAGAGGACGGGGAGGGCCACCTTTCTCTGCGGTGGACTTTTCGTAGTCAGGAGGCGGGTCACTGGGTGTAGAGTCGGCCATATTCTCGTCGGGGCGCAATTATCACTTGCGATGAATGACGGTGAAGGTCGTACAAGTGAGCACCGAGCTTCCAGGTTTAAGAATGAGGTCAATGTGGGGTTGAAGGAGAGGTAGGGAGCTTGCGAGGCGCCCCACGACCACCATCCCGCCTGTGCTGGGTTCCTAGCTTGGCCCCTCATAGCAAGCCAGCTTTATCATGCGAGCCGCCGAGTCTATGGGAGCTGTGTAACATGCCGAGGGGAAAATTGAATTTGAGATATTTGCTACTTGTTTATAGAAACCTCGATTTCAGTAAAGAGAGCTTACGGTAGCTCGACGGAATTGACAGATATTTCTCTATATGCACATCATCACTTTGGTGTTTTGGAGGGTTTCATGATGAGCTTCAATTACGAGTATAATTGGCAACCTATCTTACAAGACCATATTTTCTATCCCCAGACCAAAGAGATAGTATTCAAATTTAGAAAAGAAAAGGCACAATATTTACATTATGCATCATTATACAACCCAATATTTCCCCAGCCCTTCCGGTTCAGCTCAACTGTCCCGCACAGCTGGCAAAATTGTTTGCCTTGTTGCCTGATTACTGTTTTCAGGCATGGCACAGGCCAAGCGGGTACCTCCACCATGTACCTCCTCTCACACCTCGCCCTCCCGCAGCCAGGTCAGTTGCAACAAGCCAGCCCACTCATTCCCGACCTCTCCAAAATCGACTCGAGCGCCAACTCCCGGCTTTCGCAAAGAGCTGCATAGGCTTGCAATAGCCCACACGAGCTCGAATACTTACGCAACATCCTTTACAGCCCTCAAACTGCACTAAAACCCCCATTATCGTCGCGCTGCACCCGCCCTCGAGCCTCCTAAACACTGTCCTATTTGACGCGACCATTGGACCAGCACGCGTCAAAATCCACACCAGCGCCGTCGCAGCGACCTTGACCCCGGGGCCTGCGAACTCCCATTGTGCGCCGACAAATTCTGCTGGCAAAAGATACTGCATAAGTTTGTGATGCGCCTGGTCCGGCGACCGTAGCGACTACAGCCAGGATGGACAGCAAGCGCAAGGCCAATGGGGCCGCATCGGGGGAAACCGACGACCGAGCTGCGAAGCGTCGCAAACTTGCTGTAAGCCCGTCTAGATGCCTCTTGCGAACTTGCTTTCGATGGATTGTGCAACGCAGCCATGTTTGATATGGCTGTTCCTTCGCACTGCCATGACGCGCCAGCATCAATATTCACCTCTCTGCACTTGAATTGGTGACTGACTTGGAGCCTGCCACAGGATGAATATGACCTTTCGAAGGGCGAAACCCGCGAGTCGACCACCGCATATGGCATGGCCTTTTTGGAACAGCTGCGCAGGACTGCAGACAAAGGGTATACCGGCCTATTTCATCACTGAGGACTTGATATACTAACCCCTTCCCATAGGGGCCGTCTTGTCGCAACTTACTTTGAAAAGCTACCGGCGCGCAACGGCAATGCAGAGTACTACAAACGAACCCGCATGCCCATCTCATTGGAATTGATCGAGAAGAAACTGAACAACGGCGAATTCGAGACTCTAGCCGAACTTGAGAGCTTGTTCAAGAGGATGATTTCTAATGCGAAGGAGTTCTATCCTCGGTCATCTACCACCTTTGACGACGCGGAACGAATCAGAAAGGCCCTCAGCAACTACATGACCAAGACAAATCCTGCATATCACCAGCGTGGCTACCAAGCTATGCCTACTCCTCTTCCGCCAGAGGATGGAGAGGAGGAGGACGCTCAAGGAGAAGAGGATAATGATGAAGCTGTAGATGCGGAAGATGATGAGGAAGATGAAAAGGAGGAAGAAAAGGAGGAGGAAGAAGAAGAGGAAGAGGAGCCAAGCTCAAGGAGGCGGACCATTACTCTCAAACGCCGTGGGCCGGCGGCAGCTCGCACGCCTAGGCGAGCGTCTACCAGAGTCAAGGAAACGCCAAAGCCGGCTCCGCCTCCAGCGAAGCCTGATCATGAGTACGAGGATGTGCCCTACAAGGGTCTCAATTTCCAGCAAGCACAGGAGAAGATTGTCGAGGAGCTTCTCCGATACCAAGATCCTGAGTAAGTTCGCAACTAATCGCCCTCTACCCTTGTGTCTAACATTTCCAGGTACGAGGATGCTTATTTCGAGGCGTTTATCAACCTGCCACCTCGTGCGCTCAAAGATTATTATAAGATAATCACAGACCCTCTCTCAATCAGAAAACTGCAGAAGATGGTCAAGGGTGCGCAAAGCCGCGGTGAGGTGACTGGCATCAGCGAGTTCAAGACATGGAACGCTTTTGAGGAGAAGTCGAAGCTTCTTTGGACCAACGCTTTCTATTACAACGAAGAGGGAAGCGAAATCTACGCCCTTGCTCAGGAGCTCAAGGTTGGTTGGATCCCATTCTGCTACGGTGACACTACCTGACCATCTCGATAGGATTTCTTCCTAGATCAGCTCAAGCAGGCCCGGGCTGTTGTGGCAGAGCCTTCACAGGCAAAGATCAAGCTCAAAGTCGGCCAGTCTACAGATACCCCAACACCGTCTGGTAAGAAGATAACGATTCACGTTGGTGGTCAACGGGACTCTGCGGATACGCCTGCTTCAGCCCAGCCAACAGATGCCACAACTAACGGCCAGAGTGTCAATGGGACGGCCCGCACGTCAACTCCCGCCGTGCCGAACGTGCAGCTGGATAAGGCCAGAAGCGTCTCGGCTTCTGTTCCCTCCCCAAGCCCATCTGTTCAGCCAACACTGAAGGCGGAGGAGGTCGCAAGCGCATCACCCGCTGGCATCCCAAGACAACCTAGCGTAGCCTCGGGGCAAGCAACACCAGCGCCAGGTGTAGCTCCTGGTCCCGTTCCCGCGCCCGCGCCTGTTGCGCAGCCCCCGCCAGTTCAGCATAACCCCCTTGTTAATGGCTACATGGAGCAGAAGCACTTCCGTCGCCCTGGTAAAGGTAAAATTAGTCGATTCTTACTTGAGGGTTGCAGTTGCTAACGATTATCAGGTCTTGACGATGCTCTCATCGAAAGCGTGAGGATACAGGCTCATCCCGCCTTTCAATCACACAGCCCTACTGTGGCAACTGTCAAGCCAAGTCCCACTGAGATGCAGCAGTCAGCCACAGTTAACCTGCCTCCTCATCTGACCCGCATCCTCGTTGTTCCAGCGATACCGGATCACTTGCAGGATAGGCAATACAGTCTGTGGACGCTTGTAAACAAGCAACCCCTGAAGCCTACCCACCACCCGGCCCCAGGCCAACAACCCAACGAGCGAGCCTTTGAGGCTATGCTGCACCCGGGGGTTAACGTGGTGGAGGCACACCTCATCGCTGCCATCCCCCGAAACGAACGGGTACCCGGCGGCCCCGAGGTCGAATTGGAAGTGTTCACCATCTTCATCAACGTGCTGCGGAACTAGGGGGTCCCCAACATCAAGCTGGAGCTTTATAAGACCGAAAGAGGGATAGGGTCGACCATGGGACCACCTCCCCACCCCTCCCTTAATCTGGTGAAGAGCCATGTCATTAGGGGACATTGGTGATTCCCGTCAATGAATGGAACGGAATGTGGTGTCGGAAACAGGGACGGTGTTGAGAGAGTATAGGAAACTCTTTTCTTGTTTTTCGAAGCGGTCTTGGAATATAGGGTTTATAGGGTATATTCACACGCTGCTGCTTCGTTATGTGCAATCTCAAATTTTGTATGTGTCCAATGGTTGGTTTGTGGATGAAAAGCTGCGATATTCCTATTCTATCCATGGTATCTCAAATCAGACCCCGTTCCAAGCGCCACGCAAAGCCATGCCAGTAATCCACGCTGCTCATCCGCTCATTTGGCCCGGTATCCCATTCTCTTCCGCTAGCCGGGCGCCGGCCGCTGCTTTAACTGCACCAAGTGCTTGAGGCCAGTCTGGATGCCCATAAACTTCCGCAACTTGGGGTCGTACCAGCCGAGGACGTAAACTGCCATGCATGCGGTCTTTCCCTTCAGTTCGACGACTCCATCAACTCTGATGCATCCCCTGTTCGGAGACGTCTTTGTGGGCTTCCAGTTTCGAGCAAAGGTGAGAGAAGCAGCCTGGATGGCGGCTTGAATGCGAGGGTCAAACTGTGTCTCGCTGCCAAAAAGTGTACCAATGATATCGCCGTTGCCGGTAGGGAAAGATCCATGGGGAGGTCGCTCAGACTGTCCAACCACTCTGACAGTCTGATTCCTAGGGCCGGCTGGGGGGAACCCACCCTGTCCCTTAAATCGCTCGAGGGGCCCCGGATGGAATGTCGGCTCTGGAGGGACGGGGTCGCTAAAACCAAGAGCTCTTGTAAAGTCTTGAAATCCCTGCTTTGCAAGAAAGCTGATAAATGTCCAACATGTCAATGCCACAGCCTTGGGGTAGAGAACCTTGGCGAGGTGGTTTGCGGCAGTTGAATCGATGGGTCGATCACCCCAAAAGATGCCCTCCTCATCAATGATGATTCTATGGTGAAATGATAAGTAACAAGTCACGTTTGAGTTTTCAAGTCATGCTTACCCAGAGATATAGTGCTTCGGCGGAGGAGCAGGCGGATAGATGATATCCAACCAGAGCTTTCTGACTGTGATTGCCCCGCCACCAAGAAGTTTGACAAATGCAGGGTTCTTTTCAACTCCCCTCTTGATCTCGTCCGCGAGACCGACTATGATGCGTTAGAATGCGCAAGTTTCAATGGTGTAGTTCTGGGCACTAACACTTGATCTCCTTCTGGAGCTTCGTATCCTGGTTGACCTTGACAAACATCTCCCACTCCGGGTCGGAGCCCCGGTAAGGGGGTTGCTTAACCTCTTCGGTCGTAAAAGGGAAGGGTAGGAATAATATGGGTTCGTCCTCCTCGGCCATGTTCTGCACCTCTTCCTTTTCTTTATCCGACATGGCTTCCCATTCTGCGTCGGCCCAGTCGAGGAGAGGGTCAAAGACCACGGCCATGAATATTTGCCAGCAGGCATAGAAGACTACAGTCGTAAAAAGGGCGCGGCTGTATAATCCATCAGTTTTCCATCCATTTCAATTGTATGAGTATTGCATACCCAAGCCGTCTTCGGAAACTCGGACCGTAGGAAGTTTTCGGTTTGGCAAAGTAAACGGGGACGCCGGCTGGAGTTTTTTGTCGACGCCATGGTAGGAAGGATATTTGTCTCGTCAGAGGTCGAATCTGACGGGTGATGATTCGTTGTGTTGGGATGGTCGAGATGGCTGCTCGGCGCAGCACGGCTTGTCGAGCCAACATGCTGGCTCTGGCCTGGCCTGGGGTCAGGCACTAAATAAAATACAGACTAAAGAGAAAAGAAAAATGCCGCGCTCGCCGTGTAGAAAAGAACTTCAAGGAGTGAAATGCATTGTGAGGGTGGCGATAGTAGCGATGGTGATGTTGAAATGCCGGCGTCGGCTTGATGCAAGCCGTTGAGGCGCAAGATGCACTGTGCATATGATTGACAGCACTGTCCACTTTAGGCGCTCAAAACCGCCTAATGCGAAACATCACACTGTATGACGGAACAACTCCACGCCGCGATCCCGACACGTGCATGCATCCCCAGACTCTCCGTGCCTGGAGCTTGCGACACCTCCAGCTATCTCAGCCTGGCTCCCCATCAACAAAGCTTCATCAACACACGCCGAAAATGAAGCTCACCATTGGGCTCAGTGTAGCCCTCGCCAGCTTTGCCGCTGCAGCTCAGCAGGCCGCCGAGCAGGCCGCCCGCGTCTACATCCTACGCGGTTCGCATCCCGTGGAGCCAACTACGAGTCTCACCCCGAACGAAGCCCGTCTCGTCCTGCAGCAACGACTCGCTCCCGAGGGCGACGGCCCATCATTTCGCGACATCCCTGCCAAGGCCGATAAGGAGCGAATTGTCTCCTTGATCAACAAATATGGAAAGGCCTCGGCGCCATTGTTTACAAAGGAGCAGAATGCGACGCCCAAGCAGCTTGTTGTTGTGGTTGAGGGAATGCCAACCTTTGAGTACGAATCGTTCTTTGGCTGGATCTTCCACACCGAGCCCGACTTTACCGTTTCGAAGAGCCAGGAGAAGATTGAGCAGAACAACTTTTATGACCTCGCTATCGCCAAGAAGCATGGTTGCCCCCTGAGCAAGGTCGTCAGCAAGGAGGGAAGCTGCTGGAATGACCAGTCGACTGTCGCTACCTACGACAGGTCTCAGGTACATCTCCTGTGATGATTTTCTATCTTGAAATGCTTATCTAACGTTGCGCAGGATGCCGACCACCCAGTTACCTTCCTGGGTGAGCTCCCCAAGCTCCAGAAGCTTGCCGAGTCCGGCGAGGTGGAGACCACTCTGGTATTCCTCCCCCAGGGCTCAGATGCGACGGAATCCGAAGAACAACAGGAGCTGCGACGTCGACAGGCCGAGACCGTTATGACATCGGTTGAGGATGCCGTCGAGTCGGCTGCCGAAACCTCATCGGTTGCCGAGAATCCCATCTTCTCCTCGGTCCCCTCCTTTGTGCCCTCCTGCTTCACATCTGAGGACAGCTGCATCCAGGGCACTGCCAACTGCTCTGGCCATGGCTTCTGCCAGAACAGATACGCCAAGCGAGATGGTTCTTCTGATGGCAAGGATGCTTGCTTCAGCTGCCACTGCCTGGGCACAGTTAGCGAGAGCGGCAGCGTCACCCACTGGGCTGGTGGCGCATGCTCCAAGAAGGACATCAGTGTTCAGTTCTGGCTCTTTGCTGGCTTCACCATCTCCATGGTTGTCATTCTGTACCTGGCTATCGGCATGCTGTTCAGTGTTGGTGAGGAGAAGCTTCCCGGTGTGATTGGTGCTGGTGTGTCCAAGTCCAAGTAAGATGGCTTCGCTGGAGCGAGGCAGAACTGCTTCGTGGGATATTGTCGGGTCGTTGGGAGTTGTATAAGTCGGCTAATGGAGTTTCACAACATAATAACTCCGGGGCGGCATGTACCATCATATGGTGTATTTGATATACGGGCGTCATAAAGGCTAGGAGCTTGTCTTAGGCCTCGATAATAGAGGCTTCTTTTGTTAGAATGCGTTTCAATTTTCTCGAGTATGGTTGCTAGAGTGCGTGTCAGCGGACCTTGGTGAGGATTAGTTGAGTCATGAAATTGCGAACTCTCTTGCGCGGCAATCCTTCGTTGCCAGTGATATCCAATCACAGATGTTTGAAGGACGTTCTTGATGATGCCTGTCCACGCAGCATAATATTGGCACATAAGGCTAGGAAGCTCAACAATTTCTCGACCCCGACTGGCTAATCTCAAAGTGCTTCAAGCTCATTCTTGAGCCTATACTCATCTCACAAGGCAAGTCCCAACAGCAAATGCGAGGAAGCTGTCGTGGCCTTAAGACGAGGCCTCAACATGGCAGAGTTTTTCCACCTCTCGCTCAGCAGCTTCAGTTTGTCAGTCTATCATATCATCATTCATTTTTATACCAACATCCGATATCCTCTCCCTTATCCACCCTCCGTCGATAACGGTCAAGTCCCGATGATCCGAGCTGAACACGAAAAGTCTAGGCACCAACTCTAACAGGCTTTAATGGATGACGTTCATTGCCCGTCAATGAGGCCAAAGCTGGCGCGTCATTCGTAAGATACGGCCTTTATCAAAGTCTCCGGTTCTTCTCGGTCGAGCAACGTCTCAGGATAAGCCTCAGCTAAGGGTGGTTGGTGCGACCAATACCGGCGGCTCCTGAAATCCGGCCCCACAACGGAGTTCGTTTAGTCAGCCGGGACGGACTTTATGCGCTTCAAGATAAACTCCGCCTCACATCCACGCCCAAGAACCCATCCCATCTGACAACTCTTAAAGAAGAGGCCAGGAGGTTTCCCTACTTCCCAAAAAGTCCGCCGGACTTGTTCCTCTCTTGAGAACCTGGGCCGCTTCTTTTCCATTGGCTTGTGTACCGCTGAAGCGCTTCTACTCCCGGCCGAGATGATGTCGACAGCCGCCGCCGACAGGCCCAAGCCCGCGACGGCTAAATGGGGAGCCGCCTGCTCTCAGTGCGCAACCGCAAAGGCGAAATGCATCCGCTCAAACAGTGCTCCCGGGGCCAAGTGTGACAGGTGAGTCGGATACCCACTCTCTCGTTTTCTCTTTCCGCCTCCGTCGGCCGGTGATCATTAAAAACTCGTGTCACCGATGCCGAACGAGCCGTGTTATCGGGGTGTAAGTGCCGGGTCCACCGGAGCTGCCCCCGGGCATCGCCCCATATCTTTATCAAGAGCCGCGGTAGAAATCTTGACTGACACATGCTTGTAGATGCGAGAGATTGGTCAAAGTTTGTACCGAGCAGGTTCATCGACCTCGAAAGAAGAGACAGCCAAAGCCTTCGTAGGTCGACCCTCACACAGAACCGCCCGGGAATGCTGGCAAGCCAAGCCGATTACTGTTACTCAAACACCTGGGGATGATGGAAACCCTAGGCGATTACTGCTATGCAAACAAGGACTAACCTTTACCCTTTAGGCGAACGGCTCAAATTGAAGAGCGGCTGAATGGGCTGGTAAATCTGCTCAAGGCGTCAGGGGGTCTGACGAATGCGGATCTGGCAACAGATACAACGTGCATCCCGACTGAGGCAGATCCCGCCGTCTCCAACCAACAGAAGCCATCATCAAAATCTTCGGACGCTTCATTTGCACCTGGATCTAGTCCTTGGGCTATTCCTGATACCTACAACTCCTACGCTCCACCCCAATGCATCTGTAGGCCTGCATCCGGGGATGCTCCTCCTCCACCTGCCTCGGACGAGGTACTCTTAAACATATACAGAAACGAGCTACTGGCGCTGCATCCCTTCGTCGTGATTCCACGAAATGTTACGGCAGCGAGACTCAAGGCCACCCGGCCATTTCTCATGTCGGCCATCAGGATGGTCACGTCCTTCCGAAGTCTAAGATCGATGAGGGCCCAGATGTATTACCTGATGCGGCACATAGCAGACCACATGCTCATCCGCTCCGAGCGATCTCTTGATCTACTGATGGGAATCATCGTCATTGCAGCTTGGTATCAGTACCACTGCTTCATGCACGCTCAGTTGAACAACCTGATCGCCATGGCTGTGACACTTGTCGGCGAGCTGGGCCTCCACCGTAGCCCAACTGTGCTCGAGCGTACGAACCTGATGGTTGTGAAACCTTTTCAACCCGAGCGTCGCACAAACGAAGAGAGGAGGGCCCTCCTTGGTGTTTGGTTCTTGTCATCAGCGTAGGGTGTTCTTGCTTGTCATACATGAGAGCTCATTTCTAACTTGAACTAGGATGTCACTCGGATTCTCCCGAATAGAGTCGATGCGTTACACAAAGTATATTCAGGAGTGTCTTGGGGTCCTGGAGCGGGAGAAAGAGTACCCCACAGACACTCGCCTCGTCTATCTCGTCCGTATTCAACACTTGACGGAGCGAATCTCCCAGCTCAACTCCCCCGACGACCCCGCAGAGGAGGTTGCGGGCCTTCCCACGGCACCGCTATCCGCATATGTCTCTGCGTTTCAAGGGGAACTCGACCGCATACGAAATGGGCTGCCTCCAGAACTGAAGGACGACAGTCAGTATACTTTCTCGCCTTGGAAACACTGTATAAACTGACCTTTGTAGGGATTATGTGCACTTTCATCAACACTGCTGCCCTCAGACTCTATGAGCCCCCAGTACTAGACGCCCCTCGCATCATATCCATGTCTGAATCACTTACCTCCCCAACACTGGGCGCTGCGTCAGCCCTCGACATTTTTTACCAGTCCAGGAATGCGCTGAAACAATGGTTTGACAACTGGCTCGCGATCCCCATATCCGAATACTACTGCCAGACAACACCGGTGGCTGCCCAAATCGTGTATGCCTTGACCGTGTTAGGTAGATGGGCTAAGTTCACAGTGCCCATCACACTCAACGGAACCAAGACGCCAATATCAATGCCGAATGACACGAGCGCGGATAACCCGAATGTTGAACTGTTCAAAGCAGATTCTGAGTACTCGGCAAGTATGAGTTCGAGAAAGGCCACGCCTGCCAGTTCCACACCGGGTCATGAGAACGACCCAACAGAGTGTAGCCAGATTGTTCTACGGGAGGGAACGGATCCAAGACTACCCGCTGCTGTGGCCTCCCTACGGTCGCAGATACAAACTCAACCTGGCCTCTCCCTGGATGTCTCGGGTATTCTCTCGGGTGTATGTTCGCGTTTTGAAGAGGCAAACGCAACGTTCCAAGTCGCGTCAACAGAGCCTGGTGCTTCAGATCACAATCTGTGGAGTATGAGTGCTATCAAAATTCGCATCACCAGGGCAAAACTGGAGCGTTGGGCTGAAATAGTGGCTGCGGGGACGGAAGCACTCAAGATACAGGATGAGGAGAGCCGGGACATGGACATGGAGGATAACGGCCACCACAACAGCGAGACAGGAAAGACACCCATGGACGGAACAGAGACGTTCATAGGCGGAGATTTCCCAGTAGATCCACTTCAAGCACAGAATTGGAATAGCGGAACGCCGTGGACAACTGAGATGTTGCAAGGGGTCGATCCGTCTGTATGGTTTGACGGCTATCTTGACTGGGGAGCAGTAATCATGAATTCAATGGGCAACCTGGAGCAATAGATTTGTTCCCGGGTAACAACCGAGGGAACTCTCATCTCGCATAATGTTGTATATGTATATTTAGTGGTTTAATAGAAGGAACTCTGCTTGCTATTCGATTCGACTTTGGAGGGATACTCAGCTCGCAGACCTGGATGGGAGACTTGATGGGAGACTCCCCAGGGGGTTTGAGCACGAGTTGTTGCAATACATCACCGCTACCTAGACGAATATGACAGGGGTGAGTGAGCTGTCCCGTTTTTTGTTTCATTGCCGAACAAAGAGTAGACCTTCGGCGGCTAGAGGCCCCGGATAAAGAAGCCGGCACAGGGGCTAAAGAAACAGGGCTGATTTGTCCCTCACTTACACCTTCCGACTCAGCCTACAGTACTCGGATCTGGCGGACTCTCTTTCGGGATCCCCAATTGGCCATCCCTCATTTAAGAGTATGATTGTGACTGACACGGGCCTCGGTGGAGCTCATATCACCCATCGTCGACTTTGAATCTCCATATTGAGTTGTTTCAACAACGTGCATATGAACCCCACCCTAAGCTCCCACATGGCCAGCCTGATGCTAAGCCTCTGCCAGGTCAGGTCCACAACTCAGCAGCGCACTGCCACCCTACCTTGCACACCGCGGCTCCAGCACATTGTTGGCGCGCGGAGGATCTCCTTGGTCGCCGGCCGATGCACACCTAGGTGTGAGTTGCCACCCGTGTGGAGTGATGTGAACATGAATCTCTCAACAATGGTTGGCCAATGGATACAAGCTTGCAGTTCGGTGTGAGGATATTGCCGCCAATGTCACGCAAAGCTTCGACTTGACCCAAAGTGAACCGTTACTCAAGAAGCATGGAAACCCGGAGGAGTACATGGCTTGCGGTCTGGACCTTCTCCACATTGACTGGTTCAACATCAATGGCATATATGGATCTCTTCTCGAAGTCTTGCTAAAACCTCCTTGCACAACTGCCAAGATATCCTCTCCGATGACGCTGTTAAGTAGCTGGCCTCACGATGATCCCCCGCACGCATGACGAAGAAACTTTTGCGACAATACTTTGTTCTGGTCGATTTGTGTTGCCTGTACAGCGGGCGAGGGCCAAGGATCTGGCCGCAAGGCGTCTGGGGGCGTTGTTGCGCAGCGTCTGATGATAAACATTGTTCATCACCGTCCCAATAAATGTCTGGGAAAAAGCAAGAATTGTAAATGCCTCGTTCTTGGGAGGTCTGCGGGCCGAGTAAAAGAAAGAATTGAGACTGGGAAACTTCTGAGCCACTCGTGGACATGGCTATTTTATCAATGTGCTGAAATGCATTTACAAGGGGCCTGCATGCCTATCACTAGCCCTACCCCTCTGAAAGGTGACGGTTGCTGAGCGGTGAAGTCAGGGGCGGGACAGGATGACGGGAAACAATGGATGGGAAACCCCCTTTAACCCAGCATGCGATGGCGAGGTACAAAGACTCTGTGGTAGGGTTTAGTTGCCATACCGAGCCTATCCCACATAGAGATCAGTGGGAGGAAAAGAAGTAAAGAGAAGCGAATTCCGTTCTCGTTCTGGTTGAAATAAATCTCGGTCTAGCCCCGCCATGAAACCTTGGGGATGTCAGAACAAGTTCCAATATCCCCAGGTTTCACCAAACAAATCTCTGTACGGTCGTCGATGCTCATCCTGAGTGCAACCACGAATGGAGTCCCAGAGGTACGGGTGGGAGGTTGAACGTGACTTGGTGCAGAGACGAGATTGACGGGACCACGGTAGAACATCCCTCTTCTGCAGTCGCCTTGCGACCCAGAGCCATCTAGCAAATGGTTCGGCCCAGAACCGTCTGGTAAATGGTTCTGGATGGCGACTGGTAGCCTCCGATTCCACGGGCGAGGCCGAAGTTAGGCCTGCTAACTGGCTGGTAGAAGCCCAAGGTATGCCTTTTTGTTCCCAAGCCCATCTGTCCGCTTACCGCATGGTTTTTAACGAAGACTGGGCTGCACACAGCTGCGCCTCTTTCGGATGCCGACGTACCCATACATGGATTGCCTCGTAGAAAGGTAGTCTGGGTGTGGATATGTGTAAGTACTAGGCAAGCATCCCAAGAAAACAGCTGCCTCTCGACCGCCAATAGAGGTAAGCAAGCTAACTGTGCCCAAGTGTTGCTGTGGGAACGGAGGGATGAAGGTCAGTGTGGACCCATGTCCACGTTGTGGTGTTCCTCGATGCCCAAACTGTGATACCCAGCGCTTCAACACTCGTTAAATTGGCAACTGTGCCATCGGCTGCTGATTATGTCAGCAGCCCTGTTGAAATTACTGTTGAAATTACCGACCACTGCCACGAGACCACCGAGCCAACTACCTACCCTACAGTCAACCGACTCGACGCCCGGCCATGGGTCACGTGACTGATCACGTGACCGAGACGATCACCCAATCTATGCCACAAGGCAGGGCCCGGCGAGGCACATGTATCACTGGAGGAAATGCGCAAGGATTCACGTGACGGGTCTCGTCTGTGATAACTCAGGGATTTGAGTCACTTGATTGAGCCCAGCCGGCGAGGGTTTTCGAGCCAATTGAGGAGGTGGTTTGGATCCGACCGAGGTTTTCCTAGATAGGCACTTTTCCCGATGCGATAATGGCGCCTCACTGTTGAAATTACTGAGATTTGATTGAGATAGTATGATCCCTTATAGGGTAGCAACATACCAAGTTTTTCATTTTAGCCAGTGGGAGATACAGTAACACAACAGACTAACCATAGGCGGGCCACTTCCCTTTATGGGAAAGTGGTTAACACAGCGTTCGTTCTGGTTCTATTGGTTGAAACGCCTTAGGCGGAATGGCACAGCCAGCCAAGGCAGCTATGAAGACAAACAGCTGTTAAGCAATAGGGAAGTGTTTCTGCTTCCCACCATTGCCTATTTTCCAGCACTGCTGCACTCTGCCTTCATTTCACTTTGTTTTGTTTGGCTTCAAGCTGCCTGCGCTGCTGTCTCATAATAGGATATTCGCCGGCAATAGGAAACTTTATTCCCACCCTAAAGGTCTCCCGGATAGCAAGTCTTTTCTTCTGCTCAGGTTGGGGGTCTTAGTAGAAGATGCATAGCTATTGTGAGAAGCTCGAGATCAACACATTCGCTGTCTCTTCTTGTTTGGTACGTTTACCTGGCGAGGTCGATGTAACTCGGAGCAGGGGCAAGGGTTCGAAAATACCCAAGTACCCTAGCGGTGGACGAGAAACACCAAACCTGGCCCAACCATTGGCCTCTATCTGCGAGTCCGGTATTTTCTATCCCCCGCTGCATACCTAGCCTCCATACCAGTCGAGTACGTAGATCGGCTTAGCACCGAGTTACTGTACGTACTTCTTGTAGGTACACAAACCTTTGAAGAGCACGTTCCTGCCCCCCTCCTTCCAACATATAAAAGAGAAATGGCTATATTCAACCCTTACAACACTGCATCCACCCAAAACATATCCCCGGCCTTGGAAACTGAGCCCGCTGGCCTTTTAATATATATGTCTTATTCTCCATCGGTAATCGTCACTTTGCAATCACACCTAATGAGACATCCCTCCCTGTCTTGTCGACGGAGTGGCCGCCGTGGCGGGCCTCACATTTGCTGACGGGCACATGACAGCGCTTTCAGCCTCGTTTTCGATCCCTTTTACCATGCAGCTTAAATGTCCATGGACGCCTAACGGCTGCCTCGTTGCCAGTTGTCCACCTTCCTCCTCCTTTCGGCCCCGATCTCGTCTCCTTGGCTAACATGAGAAGGCGACCCAGCTGCGCCTCCAACGACTTCCCCCCTCCCTTTTCGGGAGCTCCCGCCCCGTCGCAAGGTAGTATGGGTCTGGATCTGTGTGAGTGTAATTACATGACATGCCCAACGCTGTGGGCACGATCCTTGTTGTGTATACATACTGACGGCTTCCCAGTGTTATTGTGGGCATGGAGGGATGAAGGTTTCTGTAGATCCATGCCCCAACTGCGGCATACCCAGATGCCCCAACTGCAACAGTCAACGACTCAACGTCCGCAGTGCCCAAGTCACTTCTTAGCAAGACATCCCGTCCGAGGACTGAGTCGGCTGGTCCTCAACGGATGCAAGTTGAGCTCGAAAAGGTCCGTCATCAAGTGTGTTTTTGTGTGCGAGGGGGTGATAAACAAAAGTTGGGTGGTCAAGGAAAAGTGATTCTGGGGATGTAAAATTTGGCGTTATACAATGGACCACTCTTGCTATTGCCTGAGCCCGAACTGTTTGTTGAGCCGATAGTGATGGTAAGCTTGGATGTTTATTGACAGAGATAGTCTAGGTCGCAAAACCGAAGGGTGAGCTATGCATCCAAACGCTGAAGGAGATCGGCGAAGAGAGAACAATGAAGCACAGAAACCACGAAACCCCCTCAAGCACCCTGCCTTCCGTGGCTATGTCGAACGGTTCGAGCGGTGGACAACTGCCACTCTTGAGTGGGTTGACTGGTCTGAACCAGACGAGTGGAGGAAGCGGCTCACCAGGACGGCTAAGATCTCTCCTGATATCGAAAATAAGGCACTGCTTGAAGTCCTAAGGGAAGGCGACATTGAGATCGATGATATTCCTTGCTTCATCCAACCTTCCAGGAGTTCGGCCCGCTGGGACCGTCGCGTGTCGCAAATCGAAAAGTTCTGCGCTGGCGGCGAATTCGTCCTTCAGAACACGATAGCGGGGGATCCAGAGAGATCCGAGGTGACCGGAACACAGGAGCCAGAAGCATGGGTTTCTGATCGAAACTGGGTTGACGAGGCTCTCGTTGGTCCCCGTCCCAACTACCCACGGATCCTCGACAACAAAAAACTCTTCCGGGTTCTGGAGAAGACGGTGCGAAAAAAAAAACAAAGCTTGTCTCGAAATTTTGTTTGCAACTAACTGTTTTATTGATATCAGCGCTTTCCTGAAGGTTCCCAAGGCGACGCTGTCGGACCCCCACGACGGATGTAGGCTTCATGACCCCGGTCTTCCTAAAGTTGCATGGTAGTAGGATGCTGACTATGATAGCTACATTAAGAACCCGAATGGAGCAAGTGTGGTTGCCCTGATAAAAACAACACCGGGTTCACAGGTTGAGGGCTTTCGCAATCTCTTTGCCGACTACGTCACCCCAACACCAGAACCCAAATTTAGACTACGAGAGTCTGTGAGTAGACATACATAATATCCACCTACCGCCTCATCTACTAACATCTTTCATTATACAGACTTGGTGGGGTGGTTGTTTCGTTATCTCCTTCAATATCCCTTACTATGGTATTAGCACTCGGGACCTCCAGGACTGTCGGACCATATCGAACGGCGGGAAGCGGCTCCGAAACCGTCACGATCTTGACTTCCTGCACCTTCATGATCATGAGCCATCTGAAGATGAGAGAGCTTCCTTCCACGATCATGCCATTTTACATGAAGCTGTTTATTCCCTCACAGTAACGGGCAAAAGCGACAAGTATTGGACCGCGGCGTGCTTGGACGACCATGCCTTCAACGAGGAGTCCAATTTGGAATCGGACGAAGAAACCGAGGTATTGGTTGGGAAATCAGATCCCATTATCTTCCAGGCAGAAGTCAAAAAGGCAGAAGTCGAACTCACTAAGTCTCCGAGAGCCTACGCGGTCGCAGCACTCAAGATTGCTCTGGACAAGATTGTTGAGCACCATGGGAACGTACAAGACTGGTTCAAAACCAGCTTCTATCTCCATGTAAGTTTATAATTTTGAGTATCTACAGAGATGGCTGTCGGATAAGTCCTACACGCTGCGGTTATTGGTTGACTAACATTGCTGGCCTTGATAGACCTCCGACGGAGAAGACGGCTCTCCAGGCAATATCTCAGCCAAGGAAATGGATACTTGGTTAGAAAAGTTCCCCAAAACTCTCAACTATGTGGTTCATTCGACCTCCAGCCTGGTCACACAGCTGGATCACTTTTTGGAGAAGGATGTTATTCTCGGCCCAGATGCACTGCCCCAAGGCGTCCTATGGCAAAGCCTGCAGCACGATGCGATTGCCTTGCGGTCTCTGCTTGGGGTCAAGCAGTGCAGAGACGATCTATGTGGCATTGAGGGTGAGCTCAAGCAACTGGAGATTGCGTACGAAGGAGTGAGGCGGAAGGTGAGTCACTCCGGTCTCATTGAAGGAGCTAAACTGACCCCCAGTGTAGAGGAAATATGACAACGAGGGCGAACAACAGATCTTAACGAAGCAGGTTCACCGAATTGCCATTGCTGCATTTGTAAGTTGGATCGTCTTCGTTGGGTAATAGAAGCCCCAGACTAAGCACTACAGGTCTTTGCGATACCAAACACAGTGGCCCAGCTCTACTCTGCCATGCCAGACATGGGTGGTTCGGCGTCCTGGCCCTCGTACGTGGCCATGGTTATGGTCTGCATTCTGATGGGCGCTGCTGTGGCCATGTACCTGTCCGGGGAGTACTGGCAGAAAGTGCGGCGATGGTTTGAGCGTGTGGTTACATTTCTATCGGAGACCTTCCGAGCCTTGCGGCGTCATGAGTGACTCTTATGAGCAACTCAAACTCCTCAGGTCACTCGGGCTATTAAGAGTCGTATCTTGTTTTATTGCTGGAGTTTACGAGTATCTTGGTGAACTGAAATTATACCCTGGGTGAAAGGCATGGGATTCATGGGTGCGTTTAGAGTGGGTAAACTGAATAGTGCATTGTTAGTCTATGTGATACCCAAACTTGATTGTCGATGAGAATGAATCCATATCAGATGGCCAACTTCACCCGTGACTACCCGCAGGAAAAGGCAGCCGCATTGCCAAGGACCGTTGAGACTCTATTGGGCCTGTCAGGGCTTCGGGCATCAAAATGAGGGGAAGGGGTGTAACAATTCCAAATCCTTGGGCCGTTGTCTTTTGACGTCAGGCAACTGCACCCGAAACTCCAGAACATGTGCTTGGAGATGGTCAGGTTCGAGATATGACACGTTGTCAACCCCAAGGCGGGATGACACAAGAGGAGGCCCAAGGGCTGCATGAAAGGGAAGGAGCATGATAATGAGGGAGTATTTCCTCACCGGGAAAATCGTGAACCAATCGCCGCGGTAGCCCTGCGAAAGCCTTCTCTTTACCGGCAAACCAATCGCGCAGCTGGACAACGCACCACGCATGGCAACCAACGAAAGGTATGTATATAAGTCTGGCCTAGCAAATCACTGAGCCTACTACCAGCATGAGGTCGAAGAATGACCCGAGAATTGGTGCCCGATCCTGCGCCGGCCTTCCTCTGCTCCGATTCAAATGCCCTCGACTTCTGGCTCAACCGGCTTGACCGTAACGAGGCAATCACACCTGCGCGCCGACTCACCCTCCCTTCTTCAGCCGTAAACCACCATCCAGAATTATCGTGGCTATGGCAGCGACTACTTGCTCCGTCAGCGGTCTCGAAGACCTACTTGGCAAGGCAGGCCTGCATACTCCTGTGCCCGAGTTCCCTGGCGCAGACATTGTGCACAACCCCCAGGATATCTTCCGAGTTTATCTCGCCGACACACTGCAGAGGCTGGTCGACTGCGACAGATTGGTCGCCTATGAAGCCATCCAGCCGTCCAATGTTACCGGGCAAGGGGACCTCGTGATCGTTTCCCCGAGGCTTAGACTCAAGGACGTCAAGCCCAAGGACCTAGTTCTAGATCTCGCCCACAGAGTAAGATCTTGACATCCACACCCCGAGATGCCATCATGTCTGACATTATTCCACGAATAGTTACCCAGGTCGCCGCCTTTCGCATGCCCCATCAAGGACGGCATCCACCTCCGCGTCTTCTCGTCGCCCAACACATTGTCCCGCCTTCTCCTGCCTTACATCCATGATAGGTGCGCCTCATATGGATATGACTCCTCTCTCGGTCTTGCCGATGCAGCTGCGCCTGATGGGTCGAAGAAGAAGGCCATCGTCGAGTTCTCGTCGCCCAATATGGAGAGCGAGTTCCTGGTGTCCCACCTGCGCAGCACATTGGTCGGTTCATACGTGGCCAACATACACACCAGTATGGGATGGGACGTTGTCAAGATGAACTATCTTGGAGACTGGGGTAAGCAGATTGGACTCCTTGCCGCAGGATGGCAGAGGTTTGGCTCTGAAGAAGAGTTTGCCAAGCAACCACTCCGTCACTTGCTGGAAGTCAACCACAAGATCAAGGAGCTTTTCAAGCCGGAGCATGACCAAGTCAAAGCAGCGAAGGGCGAGGGGAAGGATACCAACGAGATCGAGTCGCAGGGTCTACATGCTGAGAGGGATGTCTTCTTCAAGAAGATGGAGGACAAGGACCCCGATGCCATCGCACTCTGGCAACGGTTCCGTGATGCGACAGTGAAGGACTACACAGATTCCTATGCGCGACTCGGGGTCACATTTGACGAGTACTCGGGAGAGTCCCAGGTCAGCGCGGAGTCAATTGCCGAAGTTGAACAAGCTCTGAAGGAGAAGGGGGTATATGAAGAACACGACGGTTCCTGGATGATCGACTTTACCAAGCACGACGCGAAGGGACTTTCAACAGCCGTGGTGCGTTTTCGAAACGGGACAACTTCATACCTGTTGCGCGACCTTGCTACAGTCCTTGACAGGTACAAGGCACACAAGTTCGACAAGATGATCTACGTCGTCGCCATGGAACAGGAGATGCACTTCCATCGGGTTACAAAGTGTCTCGAGCTGATGGGAAGACAAGATCTCGCTGAGCGTATCCAGCATGTCGCAATTGCCAAAATCAATGGACTCCCGGATCGGTTCAAGGATGCCAAGTTGCTGAGCGACTACCTGGATTGCTGTCATACTGTGATGCAGACCAGCGTTGAAGAAGAGACGGAGGAACCCCTTTTTGTGGACAAGACTGACAAGTCGGTGGATCTTCTTGGACTATCCAGCCTTTTCATCCAGGATTTCACTCACAAGCGGGCGACGCCATACGCTGTGGACTCTAAGAAGATGGCATCACTCGTTAGCGAGTCCGGCGCAGCGATCCAGAACTGTTATGCCAGGTTGACCTCAAAGTTGAGTGAAGCGCCGGCCGAGGTCGACTATGCCACACTGGACTATGCTTCTCTAGAGGCAGAGGACTACGCTGAGCTGCTACGCATTATGGCACAGTATCCTGATACAGCGCAGGCGTCTTTCAAGACTCTTGAGCCGTCTCTCATCATCATCTACCTGCTACGACTTGTTGACCAAGTCATGATGACGCTCGACGACGACGATGAGCAGGATTGGACGGACAAGGATGAAATGAACAAGGCGAGGATGGCCTTGTATGAGAATGCCAGGCAGGTATTTGAGAATGCCTTCAGAGTGCTGGGCGTCTCTCCATATAGTCCTTGATGGTTTACCCTTCCCTTTTAGTTTTGCTTGTATGACATTATTGCACTCTTGACCGAGTCACTCACTTATTGTTATTGGTCTTCCTCAGTTACGGCAGCGGGATGTTCGGGGCGTTGTTGTTGTAACATTTCATATTCCATATATTTAGATTGCCTTCCCCCGTCCAATGATTCATGGCACTTCATCTGTTGATCACTCTCTGTTTGCAAAGTCCCAATATAGCTGCATTCTCCAGTATGGATCCCAACCCTTTCTTCCGTAACTTCGTAGAGCCCATATGTACCCAGCGTTGACTCGTAAGTAGGATGAGGAGCTAGGCCATTAACATCCCAATTGCGGTCAAATACCCAGGCTTCCGGGTTCTAGGCGCCCCTCGATGGGGAACCGTCGACTTGACTAGTAATGGATTCTTCGAAAATGAATCGAGTACCTTCATAGAATTCCTCAATTCGCGACAAAGTACGTCCCTAGTGGGGCGAACTTGGATTAGGCATCACTCCGTGGGCCCAATTCCATTTACTCTTTCTATTCGTCTCAGAAGAAACTTTGTTCAGGCTATCACGGCGTCATCTTCTCACAGTTATAAATCTTACTGGATAGTCATTGTATTTTTGAAGCTTGGGCACAATCTTCACTTGTGTCATAGGTAGGTATATTATTTTCGTTGGCTTGCACGGAAGCCATCCCCCTACCGTTTCCCTGAGTGCTTTGACGAATAAGATACCCTCACACTTTTGTGAACCTATTTTCCTCACTTGCCCGATCATGTTGTTTCGATCTATTTGGTCGATTCTATTAACTAGATCCATAGTTGTCACCCATTGGGTAGTAGCTTTGAACCGTTGTGTATTCACCATCATCCGCCAAGCACATCGTCTGTTTCTCCAACTAATCTACACTACCAGAAACTGTATTAGCGATTTGATATTGGAATCGTCGGGCAACGGGGGCCACGTACCCTCATGTCGTCGTACTCTGAGTTGCTGAGCGTCATAGTTAGACTGGTACTATTTGTATCCTCTAGCCGGAATGGTAGGTCAACCGTCATCAACCGTGTAAGAGACGTCCCTTGGTTGTCTTCTTGCTCATGGCTATGCCATTCGACCTCATGCTCCCCCTCAATGCTGAACCTTGCAACGTATGCGTGACGGGCGTTAACCCTCTGCGTTTCACAATTCGGGCAACGTGGGACGCCACATCTCGGACAAGGATCGACGCTGACTTTCATTCCGCCATGGCCGCAGTAACACTAGCAGTGGTCAGCTTGAATCTGTAGATGACTGGAAGGCAGCTAGTCTCTTGGAATTTTCCACCTGTTTGGCCCAACTTACGCAAATCCACACCCACACGACTCTTCGCCGTGGTGGTGGTAACTCGACAATTGGCGCTTGAAGGTGCCAGAGAGGCGCAGCTGAGCGCGGGGCAGTCCTCGTCAACTATACGGGCAATGAATGGGCAGTTGGGCTTGGGAAGAAAAGGCATACCTTGGATTTCTGTGAGGCAGTTTGCGGGCCTCAATCCTAGCCTGGCGGAAGGCCACCAGTCCAAAACCTGGAACCTGAGATTCGCCGGACGCCCTAGAAACCCAAGGCGACTGCAGAGGAATTCTCTACTAGGCGGTCAGATTATGCACATCGTCACGCCCAGCTGTCACTCTTACCTGTGCGACGTATCGTCTGAAAGAGAGCTATCCTGAACACTGGACATCTGTAAACGTTAAGGACTTTAAAAGTAATATGTCCATTGGTCTTTCAACGAAGAAATTCTTGTGGAAGAATTCGAATGCAAGCCCTACTACTTATCTTTTTTAACAGGCCACAAGCGCTAATATGGCTACCCCCCTGTCTTTCTGCATGGCAACTGCCATCTGGGCGACGATGTACAGTGACCGGCAATAAGTATAAACCTACGAATGTACTGCCTCGCTAATTTATCAGAATTCTATGTTATCAAGACAGCTTGATCCAATAAGAATAGCAAGAGAAATGAAATGGCGACCCGGTTAGGCCTAGATAGGTTTTAAACTATTTGCAGGAGGCAGGATCCGAGTGTGGGGCAGATCTGCCCACATGCAGATGGAATGTGTTCGCTGTTTGGCCAGAGTCTTATTGAGCATCGATGATGGACGAGGCTGTTGCACGACGGTATGTGAGGCGGCAGAGCCATTGGCATTCCGGTACCGTCCTGGACTATCATTCGCCCCCCAACGTGTCTTTACGGAGAAGATGTTCAGTGTTGGAGCTGACCGGTGTCTTGTGGCCGTCAAGAGACCAGAATAGACTATCGAGAGCCTCGGGAGCCGAAGATTATCGGGGAGGGCTGGTGAAAGGAGCATGTAAGAAGTGGAACCTGAGAGGTGTTATGTGGATTTGGAGGTCAGGAGCCGGTGCGTTCCACAGGTCGAGACAACGAACTATGGCTCTCCATACTTCTCTTCAAGCAACCACCACTGCGTATTAAGCTAATTATCAACGCAACACTGATGAGTCGGGAAAAGCCCATTGTGGTACAAAACTTTGTCACGAGAGGAACCTAGTAACTTGACTCTAGCTCTTGGGTGACATTTGCTAGTACTCACCGAAATGCAAGTCCACGCAATAAATTGATAGGTCGGCGTCGATCTCGTCTGCTAAGTCAACGACATGGTACGGTCCGATGATGCATGGGAACCCCTTCCGCGTCTTGGTCGGTAAACAATGGGTTGACTACTGCGTCCAAGGGGGCTAGCCGGGGACTTTATTCTCAGCGGTGAGGCAAAAAAGGGAAGCCTCCCCGTCATGCACCCTGGGTTGTTGGCTGGCGGTGAAGGCCACCGTGGCTGGTGCTCACCCAGAACTTCTGAAGGTCTTCTTGTTCACTCAGTATCTGTATAGTAGAATCGACCAACAAGCAGAGTGACATCTATTGAAACGCTGAGTATATAAAGCAGGCGAAGTGGTATATTTCCATCATCAACTACCTGGGAACAAATATGTTGTTCTAGGTTACCAATTGCGTCCGTTGAACCACACCGCAATACCTTGCAATATCTTCGTCACCCATGGCGTTCCGCTATTTTAATTATACCCTTAACACGCATTAGCTTATGTACACCCGCCCATGGGGGCCTTCAGAAATCATGTGCGAGCTATTATAATTGTGAGGTACTCATCGTCAAGCCCGAGTGGCCCGGTGAACCTGAACCCCACGACATGCCGTCTCAACGAAGGTATGTAGGTAACATAGCAAGCAGAGAAGAAAGACTCAGTGCCACCAAAGTTCTATAGAAGGAAACAATATGCGCCAAGGTGCAATGCCTTTTTCGCTGAGGCAGTTACTCCACCACATTCATCATGATAATGCCGTACATACCGACGAGAAGTCGTGTTCGGGCCTGCCCCGGTCTCTAGACAAGCCCCTTACATTCCCGGCGAGCGCCACCAAGTTAGTTAGCTTCATTCTCCCAGAAGATACAGGGGTATTTGATGAAATAAAATACAAGGGTAGAATTCCTGGTGTGCCCTTGCTGCTTACTGTAGGTACTTTAGGTATGAAGTAGGTATCGACTGATAAAATCCATCAGAACGGGATACTGCAGGACCCACCGTGGTTCACTCGGAATCCATCCAACAAGATCCATGCAGTCAACCGTTTTAGGACCCGCTAGGCTTTGTAGACTTGGTGAGTCGAGAACGCAAACATCTACCTGACCAGCATGACATCCAACTCACAGTAGACAGAAGTAGTGAAACGAAATGTGAGGCTGTGCTGACCAACAGGCTAATCCTTTTTAAATTGTTGCTGACGAAAAAGCAACCCTCTTCCGACGCTCAGGAAATGGCGTATGTCGATATCTCTGGAGAGTCGTTTGATAACTTCTCCCGTTTCACAAACGAAACGAGTCGGTGCGTCTGCTATGGTATAGACAGCAAGCCATGTGCTCCCTTGAGCTCCACGGGTTCCGGAGCTTCTTCTTGAGATGTAGTAATACATGCCAAACTGAAGATGCGCTCATCACATGAAGATGGTGAGAATATTTCTGTAGCCAAATCACAAAACGAGGGAGGGCACTGCAGATGCAGCACGGAGGGAGTGGCCAATCGGATGTTACAGAAAGAGGCTAGCAAGGGTATTGCACTCTTGCAACCCCCCTTGCTTCGTGGCCTCCTGGCCAGTGGATTAATTCGGTTGGCTGTTGAACTGTGATGTTTTCTTTGCGCCTTACAATACAGCCCCTGAAAGTTTGTTGGTGTGGTACCTCTCAGATTAGCACCACTAAAATTCATATTATCATAGAGTCTCAACTAAAACACAATAAATCTATCAAAAAATATATAGTAAGCTCGCACAAGGTATTTTCTATTTGTCCTATTTATGATTTTCTCGTTTTCTTCTCTAAATGCTGAGATGTTGATGGATTTTGCCAGGGGCCACTCCCTTGGACTACACCAACAAACTTACAGGGGTTGTATTGTATCTTTGCTCCAAAGACCGGGGGGGGATCACGAAACAGGAGGGGTTGCGAACCCCCGACTTAACTCAACACCACAGAGCAAAAGGAGATCTCTTTTCTCCAAGGTCCATAACGGTGTTTTTAACCTCATTGGGGTTATTTTTTCTTTCTAATTTTGAAGTCACCAAATAAAAATGGAAGGACCAAGCTTTGATGACCAGGCATTATGCTATATTCTTTTACGATGCGATTGTACGTGAAATCGTCTCATCGAACCACTCCTGTCCTTGAACTGGCCTAATCATCCTTTGCCAGGGTTAGGGACAAGGGTACCGACCTAAACAAATGCGGCTCTTTCAGGGGGAGAGAACAAACAGGAAGGTAAGCCTGGCGCCCTGATCTTTTCGCAACGGAACTGTCACGACAGTGGACTTTTAGGTCACCCCGCGCGCTCGCGTTTAATACGGTATGGACTTCTGGACGACCCAACGCAAATCACACAACCGTAACACCAACTGAAGCCTATACCCAAGATTCAATGACACAACAACTATGGTACGTAGGCAAAATGGATGTACCGGGATGAAACACCCACCCCACCAGTCCTAATAGTATTTCCTTAACAGATACCATGGCAGATCTTTGGTCTTATGATCCCATCAGCTGGCAAATACTGTACCTCCGTTTTACACCTTGCGTCACTATTACTGCTCTTGCAAAGATAATGTGTTGGTGTGACTGAGTTTGTTATAGCCTTATGCTCTCAGTACTTTATTTTTAATGCGAAACCTGGCGTTGGCTAGAGTATCTCACTGAGGAATAGATCTAATAAGCAAATGCCCCCATCGTGACCGCCGCTGAGGCATTTGCCAGTTGATGTGATGCTCATAGATTCTCTTAACACCAAAGTCGGTTCTGGTATGGGCTTGATATAGTTAGCAGAGAGTTCACGAATGCTCTCAACCTGAGACCGTGGCGCTGTTTTGATGAGTGCCACGCTTGACCAATCAAACTTTCTTTCTCACTACCGAATTGTCACCATACCATCAGCGCAATAGCAAAGGGGTACTTTGTAGGCACCCTGGCGGCTCGCGAATCGTCTCAAAAACGCTGTAAGTCGGTCAACTTCTGCTGCGTCACTTGTCGAGAGATTGAGGATTCTTAAGGCGTAGCCTGGTTACGAAGCTACCACACAGCAGCGGCTTCCAGGGGCCATGCAACAGCATTTACAGAGTAGAATAAACTCGAATCAAGCTTGAAGTATCTTCCTGGGCGCAATTGCAATTCACGAGCAAAGCCAACCGAAGCCAGCGCGTCCACTTTCTGGGTGCCAAACAAGATATACCCCCCACCAGGCCATCGGGCAGTCCAACAAGTCTTGACGATATCTTTGCATTCATGTTTTGTAATGAACGCTGTTTAATCCATGCTTCAAGTGAAGCATCCGCGGAGAAGTGGCAGTTCGGCCAGCGACGGGCTTATTAGACACTCGCAGAATCGGGCCCAACTTCCGAGGCTCTACTCCATCATCAATTCTCCCTCAACACATCGAGGGCTCATCCAATGTCAAAACTCTTCTTCCTTCCTGGCTTAATCTCTCGAGCACTAACATCTTGTCAGACGCCAATCCGCAATTCTTTTCGTGTAGCACCACCAAGGCTCTTCAGAATGGCTTCGGATGCCCCGCAGACCACCCCGCAGTGGTGGGAAGCTTTTCCCGAGGCAAAGGCTTCGTGCCCTCGAATTGAAGCTGCCGAAGTTGCAGGTCTCATTGAGAAGAACGCAGCTGCTGGGAAGGGGGCTACGAGAGACTTTTTGCTAGTTGATGTCAGGAGGACTGACTGGGAGGGCGGCACTGTTGCTACATCCATCAATTTCCCCGCCCATACATTCTACCAGACACGACCCGTCATCTATCGGCTTTGCAAGCAGGCGGGCATTCGAAGAATCATCTTCTATTGTGGTGAGTAGTCTCTATCTAGCGAGCTGAATCAATCCACCACTGACGACTTGAAGGGAGCTGCGGTAGCAGAGGCCCACGCTGTGCTGGGTGGATGCAGGACTACCTCGACGAAGTTGGCGAGACCGACATCAAAGCCGAGATCCTGATCGGAGGCATCAAGGGCTGGCAAAAGACGTACGGCGGCAAGCTCATGGACTATTACGACGAAGAGGTCTGGACCAAATAGGATCCGGCCGCAGATGTCAAGTCCTTTCTCTTGATGTCTAGCAAGACGTGACCTGACTTCCCCAAAAGAAATCATCCAAGATGGGGACTTTGATCTTCATTTTTCGACCTCAAAACGCCAAAAATAAGCATGACAATGATTTCCCATGGTGTCTTTCCCTCCACATGTCTCCATCGTGCGTGCGTGACGATTATCTGTTTTGTCGGTCGTCGCCGCCGATTCGTTCCAGTGCCTCGAGCATCACGACTGAGTTACCACGGATGACCTATCGCATTGATTAGTATCAATGGCCAGTAGAATGAAAGAATGGAGGGGAAACATACAACCATGCCGAGTCTGACCTTCTCTCCACCGTCCTTCTCTTCCACCGCCTCGTCCATGACAATGTTCAGGAAGACCTATTCCAATTAGCCAAGAGCTTTCGAACTTGTCGCAGATGCGCTTACATCGTAGCCACGGAGGACACCGATGACCTTACGGCTGCCGTTCAACTGCACAAACAGTCGCTTGTCGAGGTACTGCACGAAAAAGTTAGCCAAGATCAGGTCGCAAGGCAGCTGAAGCAGCAGGCAAGCGCCCAAGAGCAGCTTGATGCTATACAGCAGCGCAGAACTTATAAAACGCACCTTCTTCAGCTCGGGCTGTGCGGGCGCCATCTTGAGCAGTCAAGGTTGATTTTAACTTATTGATGCTGGTCTAGATGCGACGCGATCGCGGCTGGGAGAGCTCCTCCATTTCGCAGTTGGCGGGAAAAGCTGAGTCACGTGCCCAGCTGATAAGATTCTAAAATGCACGTCACTCTACTTCTGGCCCGCCTCAAAGCGCGTCGCAAACCTACAAAACTTCAAAAATCAACTTGCGCCAAACGGTCGCAATCATGAGTTCCTTTGCCGGAAAACGCAAGGCCAAGGTCATCAAGGTCGCCGACGAGGAAGACACGGCTGAGAGCGTGTCGGCTCCGAGCGGCGACACTGGCTCCAGCGATGGTGAGTACCAAGCTGCTTTCAATGCGCGACTGTTGCTGATGAGAACCAAGGCTGACCCTTGCGACTACAGAACCTTCCAAGCCCTTATTTGGCGCAAAAG
Source organism: Fusarium vanettenii 77-13-4 (assembly GCF_000151355.1). Lineage (NCBI taxonomy): Eukaryota > Fungi > Ascomycota > Sordariomycetes > Hypocreales > Nectriaceae > Fusarium > Fusarium vanettenii. The sequence goes on from NW_003315881.1 coordinate 3,636,767, forward strand.
CCGGCCGAAAACCATTCAGACAATCGGGGTTGAGAAAGAGCTTCAATCCTGCCGACGCCGAGAACCTTCGAGACGACAACAATGACGAGGATGATGGCCCGGTAGTGGTCCGACCAGCCATCAGCCGCTCAGGTTCGCTAAAGCAGAAAAAGAAGCCAAAGAAAGCTTCACGACTATCATTCGGCGGAGACGATGGAGTTGCGGGCGACGAGGACGCCACCGAGGTGTTCACGCCTAAGAAGGGACCCTTGGGACGCGCACTTGAGAATAGTGCCATCAAGAGGGGTCTAGGCACAAAGGGACTACCTATGCGGACACTCGGGGATGAGGACGATCGGCCAAGGTACAGCAAGGAATATCTCGAAGAACTACAGTCATCCACGCCGAACACGCCCCAGAACGTCTCTACGCTACCACCCGACGACACTGACATGATGGATCTTGATGCCTCCGAGCTCGAGGGCGCTGTCATAGTTGAATCTTCAGACTTTAACCAACCCCAAGCGACTACGATCCTATCCGAGGCTGAGATCCGAGAGAAGAAAGAACGACGAGCACGTTTGGCAAAGGAAAAGGACTTTTTATCTGTTGAAGATGACGAGGGTCCGTTTGGCAAAAAGAAGAAGGACGACACTCGCTTGATAGCAGAGGACGAAGACCTAGGCGAGGGTTTCGATAACTATGTCGAAGATGGGGGTCTGTCTTTGGGCAAGCGAGCTGAGAAAGAGAGGCGCAAACATGACCGACAGAAGATGGCCGAGCTCATCAACGCAGCCGAAGGACATACTTCAGACTCATCGTCTGATAGCGATGCAGAACGTCGAATCGCATATGAAGCTGCTCAGACACGTGCAGGAATGGACGGTCTAAAGAAGCCCCGGAAGGACCCTGGCCAGGAGATCCTCCAAGTACCACCCAAGATTGCACCTCTTCCCAGCCTAACAGAATGTCTTGCTCGTTTGCAGACAACACTGAAGGGCATGGAAGAGGAGATGAAGGGCAAACAGGCACGAGTGGAAAAACTCAAGAGAGAAAGAGAAGAGATTGTGAAAAGAGAAGGAGAAGTCCAAGCCTTGCTGGATGATACAGGTCGGAAATACCAGGAGGCGATGGGACAAGGAAAGGTGGCCGATGCCCCGGCGAATGCACCAGCAGAGTTGGCGGGAGCGAGGGGCCTGGAAACTCTGGGGACACCATCACGGAAGCCCGAAGAGGAGGAGGGTTGACAGCCCTGAGGATGAATTTTGCTTCACTTCCTCAGCTTGAGAGCACGTTCCTTGTGAGCTGCTTGGTAGCAAAGCCTAGTGCTGAGCATTTGATCAAGCGAGCGAACACTTGCGACAACGGTGACTTGGAAGGACAAAGACTGGGAAGAGAATACAAGGCAAATGGCGGAGAACCAGCTCGGAGATCCAAGGCCTTTTCGGCCTTCACAGTTTCTGGCCTATTCTCAGTTCACTGTTGAGAAAAGGGGGCCTCCTGAGAGGGAACCTGTTCAGAGGCATCCTACCCGAACCGCAAGCCTCATGGCCATGCTCAAAGGGGTTCGGGTTGTTATTCAGATCCCAGTTGTCAACCTCGGAGTTCCAACACCTAGGAGACACGCCGCAAGGCTTAATTGGTACTACCTGCGGTGGCTGGTTTACGGCGATATCACTTCATTGCCTTCCAGGAGGTCTACCCATCATAAACGCAATTGCCTCGAGGCAAATAATACCCATTGCACTTTTATTCCCAAAGACCCTATTACGATTCAATGGTGACAATTTTGAACAACTATGTACAGAGAGAGGCATCGCTATCACTTCGTTCCCTCAATGTCTGGATCATTTCTTCGAGTGATCCTGACCCAAAAGTCGGACGCAAAGAGGAAAACTGAAGCCTGAATACTGATGGGCTTTTCAGGGTTCATAATAGCAAAATCGTATCGCTTGATCAACTGTGGCAGGTCAGCACGCCTTTCACCTAATAGCAGATGTATCTCATACCTCAAAAACAGCCTTATGGATCTCCATCAAAGCAATCGGCTTTCCAAGACACACGTACTTGCCGTGGCCAAAATGCGTGTCCCAGGCCGCTATCATCCTCTTTAACTCGCTCTCATCGGCAAGCAGCCATCGTTCAGGGCGAAACATGTCGGCATCATCCCCCCATACAAGTCGAGACCGTCCTACAGCGTGAAAGCCCTGTCCAACCTGCGTGCCGCCTGGAACAAAGAAGCCGTTGATGGTATCGCCTTCAGGAGGTACTTGCTTGAAGCCCAAACCAGCGAGCGGAGGCCACATGCGGAGACCTTCGCGCACGACGGCTTGTAGATATGGTAGTGTCTGAATCTGAGCCCAGGAGATGGGCGTGTTCACTGAGGAGACGTGTTGGCGGATTTCGGCGAGGAGTGAGGCGTGGGCAGGTGGGTTGGTGATGATTGAGAGGATGATCATGCGCAGAGCATGAGCGGACGAGTTGGAACCGGCGATGCTATATGTATGAGTTTCCCTTGAAGTTGACAATATGGTTGCGCACGTACATGGATATAAAGACTTGCTGGATTAGCTCCTCCTCATTCATGCCATTGTTGATGTGAGCTTGCATCATGTCCTTGTCCGGCGTAGCACCTTCAGCCAGCCGTCCCCGGACAAACTGTGTAGCAAATCTTGAAGACACCCGTTAGAGCAAATTAAAGACTCGATTGTATTTGCAACTTACCCCATCAAGCGTCCAAAGCCTACCTGGTCCCCTTCCCGCGGGAGTAACAGCTTCAGGGGCCATCGATGAACAATCTTTGTCAGCCAGGGATACACAGAGACCACGTCCATAGCTGACAGTGAACTGGCGTTGATCTCGTTGTAATGGTACAGGTCCTCATCTTGGGTGAGATATCCAAATGGCTCTCCGAACGAGACGTCACCGATAGCATCAAGGGCAAAGAACTGTGTCTTTTCGGCCAAGTCGACAGGCCGAGTTTCATCAGGCGCTGATGCGTACTTGCGATCGATGAGGGCTATGAAGTTGAGGAGTTGGCGATCAAGGCCTGCCTCAAAGCCAAAGCCCTCATTCTCCTTTCCAGAGTACTAGAGGTCGTTAGGATTATTCACAATATGGTGTTGGTGACATACTCCTGGTGTCATCTTGGCCTTCATAGCTTTGTGCTTGACTTCGTTCCTCTCAGAGACAACATTGTCAACCTCTGGGACTATCCTGCCGCTCATATAAAAGTCGCCCTTGGTATAGGTGCTGCGCACCGCTGACATATTGCGAAGCACGTCGGGATCTGTTGAAAGCAGCTCATTGGGGCCAATGCGAACAAGAGGGCCTGAGATAGTCAGGATGATGTATTATCAGTGGGAACGAGATGCATACCGAACTGGTCAGCGGCCTGTTTGAGATGCTCATGGTAGTGACCGCTGAGAGCTCCCCTAAGTTGCCACCATGTTGACCAACCTGCGCCCCTCGGACCAGGGATATGGCGCAGACGATGCCATCGTCGAAACTGACGAGTACCAAGACCAGCAATCACCACTGAGACGGCCACGAGACAAAGTCTCGTCAACGAAAGATCCGCCAGCAGCCCCATGGTCAAACGCCCAGAAACATCAAAGCCAAAGCTTGTCCCATCTTGCAGAAACAGAATTGAGTTTTGTCGAGAGAGAGAAAGCACATGCCTGTGATGAGTGGGGGTTCAATGTGACGACAGACAAGACCAACAGACCGGGGGGCTTGACCAGCCGTCCCCGGGCGGGTCATGAGCTTTTGCTGAAGAGAAAAGAGATGAGTTAAATGGACCGGGTGTTCGGTAGTGGGGATCCAAGTTTATTCTCTTTGCATTCGGAGATTTCCCCGCGTGCCTAGGCTAAATGGAGTCGTTGGATCAGATGAACACTTGAGCATTCCAGAAGACCTGTCTTATTCTAAAGAGAAAAGAGATTCTTCGGTCAGTTTCTTCAAAGCTGGCCACAAAATACCAAGTGGTGAATGGCGCAGTCTGGACTCTGGCTAATGCATATCCTCCCACCCTTTCAGACAAGCAGGAGGCGGCTGACGGAACCTCCAGCCTGATCAACTAGTGGCGCTTCACTTTGGCTGGAGCCTTGTTTTTGTGCCTTTGGAAATTGACATTGGATTAAGGGAATAAATTGTTTGCTATGGTGAATTGTCGTTCCCTCTTTCATCCAGTCGTGTAGTCATGGTAGCACACTAGCACTAAAGTTGGGATGAAAGGCCAAAACAATATAATTCCTGTTTGCTTATAATCTAATCCAGTCATAACCCATTCATTATCAGCCGTAGCATGCTCTATGCTTCTCTATCGTCAAACACCGCTATGAATCCTTCTTACCCTGAGCACTGCCATAAAGCAGCCCCGTGGTGACGTTACCAAACATCCATGCCAACCAGTCAATGCCCAAGTTCACTCGCCCGTACCATGGCGCCTCGCCCGTCACCTTGGGCATCCTGTCCGCCGCCTTGGTGAAGTAGTTGCTCGTCGCGCTGACGAGCAGGTTCTTCGGCTTGCCCTCTCGGTCCTCCATCACGGGCATCACGCTCGTCGAGCCCGTCTTCTCCATCTGCTTGATGACACGAGTCACGATTTTAGTCATCAGGTCTGCACCGGGAGTCCAGGATGTTGTCACGTAGCCCATCACGAACGCCATGTTGGGGAGAGACTCGATCATGCAGCCCCGCCACGCGTACTGTGACCCAGGGTTGATGGGTTGACCGTCCACCAGGGGCTTCACGCCGCTAAAAAGCTGAAAGTAAAGTCCTGTCGCAGTGATGATGATGTCGGCTTCCAGCTTCTGACCAGACTTGAGCAGAATGCCATCCTTAGTCACCGTCTCGATCACATCAGTCACGACCTGGCAGTTGTCCCTGTGGAAGGCCTTGAAGAAGTCTCCCTCCGGACACATGCAGAGTCGTTGCTGAAACGGATTGTAGCTGGGATTGAAGTGGACGTCAACGTCGACACTCTTGGGCAGAGCCTCCCTCATCGAGTCCATGACGACCTTTCGCGCCTTGTCTGGGAAGTTGAGCATCACCTGGGTGATGAAGAGCTCCCAAACCACATCTTTCCAGTAGATGAACCAGTACGCCAGCACTGAAGGGAAATAGCGTCTCAGGAAGTTGTCGGCGCCTGAGGTGGTGGTCCGGGATACGACAAAGGATGGACTGCGCTGGAGCATGGTGACCATGCTCGCCTTCTCAGCGAGCGAAGGGACAATTGTGATGGCGGTTGCCCCTGATCCAATAACTACAACACGCTTGTTGGAATAGTCGAGATCCTCAGGCCACCATTGGGGGTGTACAACCTGTCCACCAAAGTCCTCGATGCCAGGGATCGTAGCCTCCATTGCCTTGTCATACGAGTAGTATCCCACGCAGCTGATGACAAAGTTGGCAGAAAACACCTTGCGCTCGCCCTCAACATCAACCTCGACCCTCCACTGTTGCTCATCTGTCCTCCACTCACACCCCACCATCTTGTGACGGAAGCGAATCTTGTCCCTCAGGCCAGCAGCATCGACAGCCTCCTCCAGATATTCAACAATCTCTCCGGCCTGAGCCATCTTGTGCCTGTGCTTCCATTGATGCCATGAGAATCCGAACGAGGTCATGAACGAGTCGGATCGGAACCCGGGGTAGCGGAAGAAGCGCCATGTGCCGCCGACGGCCTCCTGAGCCTCGAGGATGGTGAAGGAGCGGTGGGGAAGCTGCTGGCGGAGGACGCGACCGGTGTTGATGCCCGAGAGGCCGGCGCCCAGAACTAGGATATCGTGGTGCTCAATTGGGTCGGCCATGGCGGGTGGTGATGTTGGTTTGACGGTTGATGAAAAGACGTTGAGGCTCCAATTTTGGTGTTGGGGATGGACCCTGGATTTTCAGCTGCGACTTTTTCTGGTTCCTGGCGGACCCACATTTCCTTATCAGGTCATGTTCCTCAGGCAGGCCTTCGATATATTCTTGTATAATAACCTGAGATGAGATACATGTTGCCTATCGCTAATCCGGTATATCAATTGGCATGTTGAGTTCTGTTAATGTTACAACTCGCTTCGATGGAATGAGATTCAGGCAAAACAGCAGACTTTCACATGGCCCACCGCCTGGTTGGAGCACTTCCGGAGACAAGGGTTAGCGAGGACAGAAATCTTGGCAGGGCAGCTCATCAGTGGCCCTTGATGGTCTTGGAAGCTCATAAAACGAAAGATTCGAAGCCTAGAAGAAAACATCTATCAGTATTCATCTACACCTCAAAGCCTACCCGATCGGGATTGACTTTCACGGGCCGATCCGGGCCCTAAACCTGTCATTGGTGGGCCCAAGCTCATGGTGAGGGTGTCGTCGATCATACTCCACTTAGAGATTGATTAAAGATCTGACAAGCCTACTAAACAGGCAGGTTAGCAGGCTCAGCCAAGGGGTATAGCATGCTTACTTACTCTTGGATTGCCATGGGTTCAATCTCTTTACCACTAGGTGCGACCTTGTACAGATTAAAATCCGCCGACCAAAAAGACAGAATCTTGATTGCTCACGGATGCGGTACCCGGCCCCTTGGAAACTGAAGGTTTGTCTACAGCTCACAAATCGACAAAGGAAATCAACGGTAAGCAATTACGGCACACAGAAGAAGGTAGTATTGAAACCTGTATGGATGTGAATTGAGAAGAAAAAATTAGAAACAAATACCTATCCCTTGCTTCAAGAAGCTCTAATAGAGGGCCGTCCTAAACCGAAACATGGCCAAGTTCGAGTTCATGAAAGAAAGTGATGAGGTCTTGTGCTATGTTGATCTCTTTAATCAGCCCTGAGCATTCGTCAAGAATGATGAAATCGATTCCCTTGAAGCTGACCTTGGAGTTTGGCTTCAGAGGCCTACAAATGACAGTTGGTCAGCGAAAGATCAACATAAGGCAGCAATTGCCAAGGCTCTTACGTCTTGATCCTCATATTTTCACCAGTTGTGCCATTCATCTTTCATTGAATGGAAATCTTGTTCTGGTCGCTGATGAACTGGAGCAGCTCAACTTTGTACTCCTTCCAGCCTTCTCTGCACCGCTTCACAAAGGCCACCATTGCATTTTTGCCCTCGATCCTTAACGGCTCACTGCCTTTTCCGGTAGGCATGCGATCGGAAACGAGGAAAACATTGGGATCAAATGTCTTGTCGGCGAGTGAGTAGTCACCGTGCCAGACGCCGAAGAAGTTCTCGGTGATTTGCTTTGCGTGCTCCTGGTCGAGCATCTCAGTGCCACAAGGTGATTCAGGAGCTGCTGCTGCTGACATGGTAGATCTCATAAGACAAAAAGATGTGAGGAAGATTGAAGGTTTCATCTTTGTCAAACGGACGTCTTGCGGCTAGTATAGGTGGCGAAACGATACCGTGATAACCGAGGTAATGTCACTCCGAGTACTTCATCTTGACTACCCATCTCCTATACAAAAGTCCTTCCTTCACGGATCCTCCGCAGGATCTTCATCACATCACTCCCAAGTTGGAAAAAATCGAAGCCGACGTGGACGACTTCCCGATCACCTCGCAATCACACGAAACCCCTCGATCGACCCAGTGGGCCGTTTGTACGACAGGGGGCCTTGCCTCCCTGCCTCCTCACTCGGGCCAGGCGGGTTACCACCTAAACTGGGTCCAGTATTTGGCAGGGTCAGGGGCCCATGCCAGACCGTGTTGGCGATCCTGCACCTGCTATGCCCCTTTTGGTCGTTTAGACGCTCGATGTCTTGATCCCCTTTGAATTTGGCAGGATCCGAGTGCCGGCTTGGCTTGATAGGAAGATGATCATGGGCTGTTGAGAGACGGGGAGGGTGAGCTGTTCGTATCGAGTCTGCACATAGAAAAGGTAAGCATAGATTCAGAGTTTGCTAACGTTCTCGAGTCTATTTTCTGTCAGGTTGCACAAGAGCCTCCCGAGCATGCAGTCAACGGTCATGTTGAAAGTTAATATGCTATAAGGTTGCCTGTCTTCGAATATAACTCATATATCAAACAAGCGAATATAGGTCTCTGCAATTCTCCAACATTGAGATGTGATACTATTCTTGATGCTATTCACAGCCTCAACTCGGGCTATCACATCGGCCAACTCTTTGAGGTAACTGGTTTGCGAAGCCATAAATGTCGGTGATGATATCCTTTTGCAAAGTTCTTTGAAGTATTCAATCATCACAAATCTCGCCGATGACGACATGCAGTCTCACTCACGTCAGCCGGCGAGGCTTAGAGGCTATATATGGGCTTCACGCCGTGGCCATGAATCCTTTGCCGTGAAACACCTACTCCAACCTTCCAGACTCTTCCTATATAGTCTAAATCTCCGACGGAGAGTTGCAGAAAGAGAAACTGACTACCGGTCTGTCATATGTCAGCACTCTACAATGCCGCCTCGTGGGCTGACAGGGACTCCTTAATATCACGATGGGAATCCTACTGATAGGGCAGCATTGGCCACGCGAGACAGGAATAGGATTTGATGTTTTGTTGTTGGTAGACAAAAGTCCTTTTTCGTGCAGACGGACAAGGGGTGCCCGGAGCCTCGGGGGAACTGTCTCTCGGGGAGGCTGCATTTCGGGCTCATAGCCGATGAACCGCCCAGGTCCGGAGGTGAGAGAGACTGGGCGTCCATCTTGCCCCATGGGGGTTTGACGCCGGCACCCCTGAGGGGCGGGATGTATAGATGAGCGGCATGTGTTGTCAAAAATGAGTGGAGAGGGGGTCTTGGTTTTGGTGGTTGTTTCGAGTGTATTCTATGAGACTCCATGTCTTTTCTGCACCACGGTCTTCCGCTCGATACACTATAGGCTGACATTAACATTTGGTAGTTTGCGTTCTTAATTTCTGCGTGGTGTTGTCATTTGTGCTCAGCAAGATTCAAGTAAACAATTCATTCACACCTATGTCGCGTTATCCTAGCCATGCTGTTGAAAGTTTGACCATATCTCAGCCCCTTACCCGGTCGCTGGAAACTCTGAAAGGTCCCGGAGTGCAGCTGGCAGGGGTGATATGTATGGATTCAGCCATGATTCCGCCTCTGGTGGCTATATCCGCGTATATCCTGATGTCAGGTCAGGGTGTTGTACCCGATCACCAACTTTGGAGCAGATGTGGCAGGGCCGTGGACCAGTTGCGTCCGTGTCAGGGCCTGCCTATTGGCCAGGCCAAGACAGGCAGAATTGGATCAATGGCTATTTGCTGTTTATTCGGAATGTTTCTTACCACGCCCCCTTGCAACTGTGGGTTAGCGATTCATGGAGACACGAAACTGGGCGGATTCCTGAGTCGACAGAAACAACATGAAGTGATGGCAATGCTTTTGACGTAAAGCTAGCGCCGGAGGTTGCTCCTTTACAAGTAAACGGCCGTTCCGCTCCACCAGATGCGAGGAAAGGACTTTTGATACGGCAAGACTGGGATTGGGTAGAGTGCGAATTCCCATCTTGTCACGACAAACGGACGGCCAAGAAAAGCGGAAAGGGTCCGTATGTAGGTGCGGTGGATAGAGTATGTTGCATTAGTTAGTGTAATGTACGGGTTAGGCAGTGGACAGGGGTGTATAAGGCTGGCCAGGGTGCGTGGCCAGACAGCCCAGCCCTACCGGTAGTAAAGCAGACTCGCGCTCGGATTCGTCGACCGTAACTGTAGCCGCAGCCGATACATATCGGAGGAGTGTAGCTGCTTATCCTGGGGCACTCCATGTTCTGATTCTTACCTGGGATCTACAGTTACGGGTCGCTTAGTTTAGGTATACGTCCGATCGCGGCATCATCGAGTTCCCCACAAGGCAGGGGCATTGGATGGGCGATTTCCTTTAGCAATTTCCATCGGCGCAGCACAGGACAACAGGGCAGGAGCACCTGGCAGGGAAGGCAGGGCTGAGTGGCGGAGCAAGCACAAGCAAGCAGCAGCAAGACTCCGCCTTTTCATGCCCGCCTTTTCCATGATGCATCAGACTCAACAAGCGCCCTTCCTTGGATCTACCCATCGATCGCGTCTAATCGCCCCTTTCCAGCCCAGTCAGGACCAGGGCTTCGGCCTCGGTCCAAAACTACCACCCTGCCTCCGAAACTTGCACTCTTGACTCCCCTCCCGAGCCCCACGATTCAACGGGGCCGTTTCTCACAGGCTAGGCTGACCAACAGCCAACAGCACAGCACAGCACGCACATCACGGAGCCCCAGGCCTGCAGGACACGCCGAGTCGCCGGCTCCTGGGCTGAAACGGCTCATCAGCCCGGTAGGGCCTGGTCTGGTCTCTCTCGTCTGGGGCAATCTTGTATCCATGTAAAAATGCCCGTGGCTGTCCTGTCGCTGACTGGTATAAGTGTTGGTGGTCGCAAAATCGCTACTGCATCTGTCGGCCGCGACATTTCACCAAGACGAGACAAGGCAACACAACACGAGACAATCAATGGTACATCTCCAACAAGCAAGCCCGCCGCCGTCCCGCAAACACTAGCAAAGCAGCCACCATGGTCAACCTCGGCCCCTCCAAGGGCTGCCATACCTGCAAGCAGCGACGAGTCAAGTGCGACGAGGGCAAGCCTGCTTGCCAGCGATGCATCCGCATTGGCAGAGAATGCGGAGGCTATCATACAAAGCCCGTCAAGCTCAAGTTCAAGGTCCAGACGACCGACACGCGTCAAAAGTCTCGCAAGAAGACGCCCACCTGCCGCGCCATCACCCCGAAGCCGGTGAGTCTGGTGTCGCAGGTGCTGGACCCCCCGGAGACAGACGTCGCCCTGGGCTTCTTCCTCACCAACTGGGCTGGCACGGGACGCAGCCTCAGCTCCGCCCGGGGTTTCTTTGAGGTCTTGGCCCCTGTGATCTCGTCGGAGCGTCCCACCTCGGCCGCCTACATGGCTGTCACGGCCGTTGCGACGAGGTTGCACGGCATGTGGCGCAACAAGGACATCAATTTTGCCCAACCCCATCAGCCCTACGCCGATGCTTTGGCCCGCCTTCGCTTGGCCGTTAAAGACAAGGACGAGAGGAACTGTCAGGCGACCACTCTTGCTGCCCTCGTCCTGCAATTCTACGAGAACCTCTTTGCCGTGCACAGTCTCAACAAGGCGAGCCGGGTTCACCACGATGGTGCCGTGGCCCTGATGATGAGCCAGGAGCCTCGAGCTGCTGGAATGGCCATCGGCAACCATATGCTGTGCTACGTCCTGCATCTCGAAGTGTCGTATGCCCTGCGTACAAAGAAGCGGTTCCCGGCTCATATACAATCCTGGGTCCTGCAGCACCCCTCCACCTCGCTCAACTCGAGCTCCACGCTTGACTTTATCGGCATCTCGATCGCGAATCTGCAATACAGTTTCCGCGGCATGTTTTGCGGCAGCGACCCCGTTTCCACTTCACACGTGGACATTGGTACCCTGTGGTTCGACATTAAAGCTGTCGAAGCGCGTTTGCTTGGCTGGCTAGAGCATCTGCCAAGGCATTTCCACGCCCTGAGGCTTAACCAGGTACAGGACGTCACTCCTCACATACCAACGTACCTCGACGGTTGCGATGTGTACCCGTCGGTGCAAGTCGCAAGCATCTCCAACACCTGGAGGGGCTACAGGCTGCTCCTGCTCAAGATGAAGCTGTCGATCCTCCAGCTGGCCCCGGACTCGATACTCGACACGATGCTGCCCAGGGAGGAAGACTCGGACACGCAGGTGGAGCTCATCTGTAACGCCGAGGACGAAGTGCAGGACATGGTCGACTCGATATGCAATAGCATCCCATTTTATCTAGGCAACCAGACGGTCCGGCCCACAGTGTTGGAACTGACAAACTCGAAAATCATCCACCCGAGCTACCACAACCTCGAACCCTGGGACGAGAGATTCGTCAACTTTATGACGAGCGACAATTACATCACGGTTGAGGCGCACAGGGCCTCTGCGGTCGCATACGGGGCGTGGCATGCCATTAACACCCTGAGCAACGTCCTCGCACTCTGTACTGAAGATCACGGCTCTTTTCTCGCTGAGGCTCTAAGGCCGGGGCAGAAAGACTGGGTCCACGCCCAGTTTGTAAGAGCCAGCAGCCTGTTGAGTCTCAAGTCGAGCAAGGCGTTCCAAGACATTGAAAAGATCCGAACGCAGCTCCAAGAGAGCGACACGGATGTCTTAGTAGAGAGGGTTAGGGAGGGGTTTAGAGTCAGCAGCGGGTGCTGATATGCATTTTATGAGGAGTCTTGGGTGATTTTCTGGGTACCTAGAGGGAGGGGTTGGACATCTTGTCACGGCCGGTTTTTGGTGTTTTGGCAAAAAGCATGAGCAGGGGTGCATCTGTTGGTGGTGATTTAAATTTGAAGTTATTATACGTAGGTAAAGATGAGATTCTTCACAGAAGCTAGAATGACCGAGGCTTCTGTATACATCCAAAAACGTGAAAAGGAAAGATTGATTGTCTGCCTCCTGAAACCCCTGAAGCCCATAGAATATCAAAACAGTGACCCAGATAGCAGTCTCAAGCAAACCAGGCCTAAATAAACGTACATCTCACGCTAACACGATAAAAGCAGAAGCTCCAGGTTGTTTACCTGCCTGGAGGCGGTGTTCCCGGGCCCCAAGCCTGAGCTGGTGAAGCTATAGCTGGATACCTCGAAACCTCCCTCAGATGATCAGGAGTCCCCAGAGGCTTCATTTCGTGCGTTCCGTATCGTCTGTACGCCACTTTGCGGTTGCAGTTTGTGCAGTAGTGGCTGATATGGCTGTTCCAGCCCATGGCGTATGGCGCAACGGCTCCGCCAATAGTTGTGATTCCAAGAGCTGTTGCCGTGATGCTATCAAATCATGTTAGTTTTCATCATGTCTCAACTGTGAAAGAAGGATCTCACTGTGTTCGCATCGAGGGGTTCTTCTTGACGTGGGTTTCCACGCGGTGTCTGCAGAACGGACAGTCCACAGTGTCTGACTGATCTCCTAGGAGGTGCAGCGGTGTCACTGTTGCTGTTGTTTCGTATAGCTGCGTCATGGGTGTTGGATCTGGGTTTACTGGGATTGGGGCGTCGTATCCCATGTCCTTGGCGATGTGGTCTTGTGTGACAACCTCGGGTAGTCCACCATCATCGATGAAGGTATTCACAACTCTGTTACTCACGTTAGCACTAGCTAGATTTTGCCTACTACACATGTCACATGCCGTTGTGGTTGACGTTGCGCTTGAGTCGGCTTCTCATCATAGCCACCAGTCGCAGCGTTGTACGAAGGTGGCGCACCGCCAGGCGACGAAACCCTAGTGTCCTTATCAGACATGGCGTAAACTGCGGCAAAGCAAGAAAGAAAAAAAAAAAGGTCTTTGCAGTAGTCTCGATGGTACGGGGCAGCGTTCGCTTTGTATATCGATCAAGGAAAAGAGAGATGAGAGACCAAGGCAGAAACACAAAACCACATAAGCAGAAGCGCCTAAAAGCACCAATTGGAGTCGACGCACAATACTCTTTTGCTATTCGTCAACTGGAGTTGATCTACGGAGTGGGCTTACGCAGGTGTCAGGGATGTTGTCATGTAACCCTGCACGAGCTCGCAAAAGAATTTCCCATTTTGGTAAAAACTCCATTCAACTCTCAAATACTACCGTGATTGTTGATCGAAAAAAGGTTTCAACTACATGCCATGATGGACGCTATTCTGCGCGGAGTGGTTCCGTTGCGAGATGAGAGTAGCGGTCGCGCTGTTTTATCGTTCTTGGCGGAAGGGCTGAAATTCGAGCTGCAGGGAGAGGGATGGGACTTTTGTTGAGTGGACTGGATTAGATCATGTTTTGAAGAGTTTTTGATGCGAACTGCGAATAGTGGCTGAAACTTGATTTGAATGAGTCAAAGGGGGTGGGAAACAAGACCAAGTCAGTGTGTCTATAAGGAGTTTCTACATCAGTGGGAAAGTCAAAATGATTGCCATTCAACAGACAATAATCAAACTGCATATTCCCTTCTTTAGTCTTATACTGGCCAAACACTTCTTTTCCAAAATGATGAGAGACCAAACGTTTAACCTTGGCCTGCAAGACTATGATCTCTCGCCTTGATCAAAGGCAAGGCTTTGTTCTCTCCATCTCGCACTTTGACGGCCTCATGGTCTCCCTTGAGCGGATGGGGTAACTCGACATCATCAGCATCTTCTACGACCAGCTGAGTGAGGCCATCGTTTGTCTTATTTCACTCACTAGACGGCAAGATTGTCTTCTAATCCATGACCAGAATAGCCGATCACTTTCGTCTTTGTGACAGGTTGGCCTTTTTCTCAACTTCACTAAGCTAGAAATCGAGCAAAGTTGGAGCTTGGATACCAAAATTTGGAGTTCATGTAAGCGATCATGGCATCTATTCGATTCATGTCTAACTTTTCTTCTCAGGCCGTTTGCATCGTTTTCCCGAGAACTTATCGTGTGTAGCACTGCTTTGGTCTTTGACTCGCTGGCTCTTGAATTGATTACTTTTGAACTCGATTTTTTTTTTTCGATACGATGAAAAATATTACAAGTAATGCAGGCCAGTTCCTAAATTCATGTTTTAAAGTCAAGCACTACCTGGTGAGGACGAACACACCCGCGACGTGGATTCAACCTAGACCAAGTTCATGGTCGGGTTCATCCTCTGCAACTGAGGCAGATATTCCTTCGGGGGGTAGTTTCAGCCAATTTCTGCTGCTGATTCTTCACTTTCATACTGTTTATGTAGGTGTGTATATTCTATTTCCTTTCGGATTTTTTCTTTTCCTTTGAGGAACCACGCTGGCTTTTGGGCTCAACTGTCAACCTTCCCCCGTCTCCATTATGAACGGAGGGGCTTGGTGATTCCTTTTCAACAGGAGGCTCAGGACTGGCATGGGACATTTCGACCGAGTTGGTCTGGTCCAATAACCTGTCACCGCCTTTCGATGAGTGTTCAACGAGTGAGGAAGTCTCCGTTCGAATGCCTTCCTCTCAACCGCAGAGAGTGAAAATCAGTGATAGCAACCAAGAAGACAACTACAACCTCTAAACTCGATACAAATAAACATCATGAGCCGTATCTTCGGACCTTCTCGTGTCTGACCTTCTCATCTCTGCTCGAAGATGGTGATCCGAGACGAGCCGAGGTTAGGAGCTGCACAAGTCAGATCTTGTAGATAAACCACAAGTCCAGAACCACAGAGCTAGAACAAGACGAGGCATTCACAATAATGACTCCACGTCTTAACAATGATTCCAAAGACAGCCAGTGGACCTTGATAGCTTGGGGTATTTATCGTCATGTAGTAATTGGTGGTTAATTGACAGAGACAATTTCGTTTAGTTTGATTGGCCGAAGCTGCCCCGGCAAAAGGGCGTTTATGATGACACTGACCCCACCTGCCCCTCTACGCCTCTAAAGATCATGACCTGAGGTCCCCGCCATTTCTACAACTTCATTCTTTTTCTCATCGTCACCAACTTTTGTTGTACACGGAAATCATGTCTTCTGATCAGACTGTCTTGTTTGACCTTCCTAGCAAGGCTCCTCGTGCTGCCTGGTCTTTGAACCCATGGAAGAGTGAGATGCCCAGCCCCTAGTCTAGAGTGAAGTACTGACCCGGTAGCTCGCTTCCTCCTCAACTTCAAGGGCATCGATTACAAGACTGAATGGGTGAGATAAAACCTCAATTAAAAGCGAATTGCTTTACTAACCCTCAATAGCTCGAGTACCCAAACATCAAGCCCACCTTGGAACCCCAGTGCGTTGCTGTCCACCATGTCTGCCCATCAATTGACTAACCCCCGCAATAGCGTCTCGGCCAACGAGGCGACAGGAACATGGACTATTCCTACCGTCAAGTTCCCTGATGGAACTTATCTCATGGACTCGCGCAAGATTGTTGAGCGTGTGGAAAAGGAGCACCCTGAGCCTTCAATCCACCTTGACTCACCTATCTTGGCTAAGCTGGAGGAGATCATGCCCCGTATCATGGGACCCCTTCGACCTATCTACTTCACCACCGTCCCCGAGCGGTTGCTGAACGAAGAGAGTGTTCCCTACTGGCACGAGACCCGGTCCAAGCTGGCCGGTATGCCACTTGACCAGCTCAACAAGGAAAAGGGTGGCCAGATTGCCTGGGACGCTGCCAAGCCCGTCATCGCAGAGGTCGAGGCTCTTCTCAAGGAGAACTCGGAGGGACCCTTCTTCCTGGGCAAGACTCCCAGCTACGCCGACTTTGTCTGGGCTGGCTTCCTCATCTTTATGCAGCGCAACCAGGTCATTGATGATCTCTACAACGTTAGCGGTGACAGCCAGCTTCACAAGGATCTTTTGGAGGCGACTGCTCCCTGGCACAAGAGGAATGATCATTAAACAGCGGCTTGGTAGATGCGGAAGAACACTTATACACGAAACATGAGAAACGAGGACACTAAATACAGCATATAAAATGAGACTTCTTTCCCTCCCCTTGTGAAGCAACGTCAGAAGAGACTGGTACCACCTTCTTCATCGTCATCTGATCCCGAGTCTTCTGGGCTGTCAGTCGTGGGGGAGTCATCCAAGTTGAGACCCCTCTCAAGCTGCTCTCCCAACTCATCCACATCAGCTAAATCACGAGCTCCCACATCTGTCTGCGCATCAGTATGCCGCACTGACATGAGAGTATGCGTGCTAGAGTCGTGCCTCTTTCCAGTCGACGCCCTGCTCTCCATTGTCTGGAACGCATCGTCTCGCACCCTGTTCATCATCCAGTTAAAGATCTCCTGCCGGCGTGCTTTCCCCTCTGGCCCGTCTTCTTCGTACAAGTCAGGAAACCTCCAGTTGACGTAAAGATTCCCGTGGCTGGACCGTGTCTTGATACCGCCGTGTTGACCTGGCGTTTCGAAGTAGTAGTGGCACAACCTGCAGGCTCCCTTGCTACTCCCAATGTACTTCCATCCATGGAAAAAGCCAAGCTCCAGTCTAGAAGCATTAGACATTACCCATTCAAGGACGAGTATTTCGGAGTGCACAAAGGGCGTGAAGCTGTCCAATTGGCACTGCTTCTGGATGCGATCATCAAACTGCATCCGCTGTAATTCCAGAGCAACCCCGAGATACCTCTCTCTCTTGGCGTTTTCGTCCTCCATACGACCGATGATAGCATCGGCGGCCCCACTCTTCCTGCCGAGGGGGTTGGGATCCGCTTTGCTCGATGAGATGGGTATCACCTCGACTTCCTGGAACAACTCCGGCCACTCCTTTTCCGTGTCGATGAGGTTCTGCACCGCGGTTTGGTAGTTTCGAAGACGAGAGAGGTTGTGTCTCAGCTCAGACCAGCACTCGAAGCTTCTCCCGTCTTGGATGCGTCCTCTCAGGGCACGTTCGTCAACAAATGCCTTGGTTTGGGGGGTTAAGAAGACGTCGAGAGCTTGCAGGAAGCGATTGTATGATGGGAGGTCTAGAAGCTCTAGGTTAGAACAGCTTGAACGGTGATTTCTGTATACTTGCATTCGCTTTCATCTAGTCTCTTGAATGCAATGTCTGCGATGGCGTCACCCAAGACTTTGAGGCCTGCTCCAACCGCGGTAGCTACTACGGCCAGTTAACTCTCCGCTGTCCCAGAACGTCATCCAACTCACCGCTTTGATCTGTTTGGCGCCCACAGAACTCTAGACACTCTTCTAACTGCCCCTTAAGGCTCTTGAGATAAATGTCCAACCTCGGCATATTAAACGCCAAGATCATCTCCAAGACAGCCCTCCTCACCGGACCCTGAGCAGTTTCATCAAGCTGATGAAAGCCAGACAAGGTCTCCAATAACTCAGTCACAAACTTTTGTGTCTTGATCAAGTCCAGACTGCACACCTGGTTACACCCAAAGACGTAGACGAACCTATCCTCATGCTCAAGGACAGCAAACGAAGTGACTGTCTTTCCGCCCCTGGTGCTGTCGCAGACGCCGGCGAGTTTGTGGACAAACTGGTGGAATCTTTGTTCCTCTGTCCGCGGTCTGGGTGGAGCCTCGGGGAGACCTAGGGAGCCTTCCTCGTGAGTGATCTCTGTGAGGGCCTTGAAGAGCACGATGGGCTCGTAGAAGCGGCGCTTCTGTTTGGGTTTGAAGAGGACTAGAGCGTCTAAAGGATGTCAATTGTGATTCGACAGTGAGTTGAACCCAATTCGTACTTGATGTCATTGTGGTAAACATGTATTCTGTGGATGAATTGGTAAAACGGTATTGTTAACTCGTGTAAGTGACTCGTTCGACTTGATTGTAGGGCTCAAACATCACGAACACAACACCCTCCTTTATACAAGTCCAACAATGACGCAAAATCCTCAATTCCTGGTTCCCTCTTTCAAGGCCCTGGCCTCCCATCACCACCCGCCTCGCCCAAGCCTCACTAATGCTGGAGGCCGACCTGGGAGGCCCATCATCATGCGGGGTGTGGCCGGCCCCCTACTTAGACCTGGTTGCCTTATTTCTCTGCTCGCAGATTCATTTTTCCCTTTTTAATTGGACCTTTATGGTCTTCTTTTATCACTTCCGCGGTTCCTCTACTCAGCCTCTTTCCCCCCATCACTAAAACTGGACCAACACCTGGCCTCCATTTTGGGCCGCCCGGCCCCCCCCCCCCGTCAGGCAACGAGGCGAACTGCTGCATGAGATGGAGTACCCGCTCTCGCGTGCTTTGGAACATACCGGTCTTGATTTTCTGTCTAGTTTGTGCATCGCATGTTGGTATCTCGACAGTTGCGACGACAACATGGCGATGCACTTTGAAACGGGGAACAATGGTGGCCGGCCCCAGGTCGGCCTCCAGAGGCAACCTGTCAGAGTAGACGAGCTTAGTATAAATTGGGTGCTTTATGATGAAGTTGACGCGGATAGATCTTGTTAAACAGATACAATAGCATTTGCTCACTCAACTGGCTCCTTACCTACTCAAAGATCCATTCATCTATACTCTCATAACATCTTGAAAGCATACAAATAACATCTTGAAAGCATACAAATTCTTCTACCATGTCTCCAAAAGGAAAAGGCCACCGATCTCACAAACACAAGAAATCCAGCAGCTCCAGCCAACCCCAGGATGACGAGATACCCATCGACCCCAGCCTGACAGACCCCTCTTATACAGCATACACTCAAGACTACGCCCAAGCAGGCCCAAGTAAGTCAGAAACACCCTCTGAAACATATGAAACCCCCAGCTTAACCTTATCTACCCAGGTAGCTATGCACAGTGGCAGCAGCAGCCAGCAACTGTCAACCCCAACGACCTCTGGATCAATCAGGATGCCAGCTCCTCCTCTGCTGCCCAGGGCTATTATGCCGCGGATCCTGCTTACCAAGATGCCGATTATGGTACGTTTTTTTCTACCTCTGATTGGATTCGAAACATAGACGAGCTGAACTGGGAGTTAGACGAGCAGGCAGGCTCCTCGTCAGCCGCAGCGGCACAACAGGACTACCAATGCGAAGAATGCGGACGCATCTGCCGTGGTCGTCGAGAGTACAAGTGAGAGACGAATTACTCTACATCAAGTTTCTTACTAACGTGGGCTCACAGCAAGCATGTCAAGACTCATAAGAGGCCCATCAGGTGCGAAGCAGACGAGAGCTGCAAAGTGGCAAAGGCAGAGCAGAGAGACATGGACCGTCACTACATCATCGCCCATAAAGAATTCGCAGCTTTGAAGGGCCTTGCTACCGAACCCGTCGTGTGCGACCATCCAGACTGTGGTCAGACGTTTACGCGGCATGACAATCTGCTCAAGCACTGGAAGAGATTCCACCTCGACAAGTGATGCGAGACAAAGACCCCAGGATATTCACGGCCCAGGCGTTATTCCTTCTAGAGCTGTTTTATTTCTTTTAGGGCTTGTTTTTCTCATTTCACTCCCCATCTCCTGATTTCACAATTACACCTCGACAAGCCTCCCCTGCCTTGGGCGATGATCGGGCAAAGACGGAGGATTCCTTGATTCCCTGCCAGCGAGTTCTTCATTCAATATTCCCTGTTAATACGCGGCATCTGACTTTTTTTTAACGAGATGAGAGAGGAAAAGATTGTTTAGGTTCAAGGATGTTTGTTGATATTTGTCTGTTATCTTCCATCTCCCTTGTTCTCTTCTGGTATTACACGTAAAAATCTCTGTTAATTCCCATTTTGTTTTTCAACCACCACCCTTTCCAATATGCCATTTGCCTTCTCTAGCTTTTATACCCGCTCATTTCGTGTTATGCCAAGTCATTCAATCCCCCTGAATCCGTGAAAAAGAAGTATGTAAAGAATATATGTGAAATAGGACATAAGAAACGCAGAATCGTCCGAGAGGGGAATCCGTCCGAAGAATTGGTACAAAGTGAAAAAGAGAATGCGCCGGATCCGTAAACGCCCTCCAACTCCAGAACCCCGGTGCCCGACCAGAGCCCACCGCTTTAACATCCCATTGCAATATTGTAAGCAAGCATTAGCTGGCCTATGCCGCAGAGAAGGGGCACTGGCCGGAGCTGGCTCCGGAGCTGGGGCATTTCCGCTCCGTGGTGCTGTTGATGGATGGGGCCGAGCTGGGGGCGGCGCTGTAGCCACCGGGGCAGCCTCCGCTGGTGCTGGAGATGATGCTCAGGGTGTCGACCTTGAACTCCATGTCACCGGTGCTGAACAGCTCAAAGTGCATGCGAGACGAGTCGACCTGCTTGGATTTGAGGTACTCGGCCATCTCGAGCATGAACTGCTCAGGGCCGCAGATGTAGTACTCGGTGGCGCCGTGGCACAGGTAGAGGTCCTCGCGGTCAACCTTGGCAAGGTCAACGCGGAAGTCGTGGTCGTAGGTGACACCGTAAACGTCAGACTCGGCGAGGTGAGTCTTGAAGATGTTGGAGCGGAAGTTGGGTCGGTTGCGGGCGATGCGGCGGACCTGGTCGTAGAAGGGCACCGAGCGGCGGGAGCCATGGATCCAGGAGACGGGACGGTGAGGCTGACGCTCAGAGACGGTGTTGAGGATGGACATCATGGGGGTAACACCAACACCAGCAGAGATGAGAACGATGGGGACGTTGGAAGTGTTGGCCATGTCAAGGTAGAACTCGCCGGCAGGGTGGGTGAGCTCGACAATGTCACCCTCATCCTTCATGTCGATGAGGAGGTTGGAGACGACACCAGGGTTGAGGGCACCGCCGCCGAGATATCGGCCATTGCGAGTCATGTGGAGGCCCTCATCCCGCTTAACGGTGACGCGGTAGTAGTCAGGACGGGGAGCATCGCTCAGAGAGTACTGGCGACACTGGAGGTAGCCCTTCTCGGCGATGCTGACCTGGACAGAGACGTACTGGCCAGGCTGGAAGGGAGGAAGACGCTTGCCGTCAACGGGGACGAGGTAGAAGGAGTAGATGTCATCAGACTCCTCAACCTTCTTCTCGATACGGAACTTGCGGTAGCCCTGCCACTTGCCAAAGTCGCGGTACAGTTGAGCCTCACGGCCGATGAGCATCTTGGCAAGCATCCAGTAGGCCTTGGTCCAGGCCTCCCTCACCTGGGGGGTCATGGCGGGGCCAAGAACCTCTGCGAAAGCGGCGATGAGATACTTTTCTACGATGGCGTAGTGCTCGGGCTTGATGCCGAGAGAGCAGTGCTTGTGGCACATGCGCTCCATCTTAGGGATGAGCTCGGTGATGTGGTTGATGTTGTTGGCATAGCTGAGGATGACGGCGGTAAGGGCTCGGGGCTGGCGGCCGTTGGCCTGGTTGACCGTGTTGAAGTAGTCGTTAAGCTCGGGATGGTCACGAAGCATGTTGCGGTAGAAGATGGTTGTGATGCGCTCGCCGTGGTCGGTGAGGGCGGGGATGGTGCCCCGGATGAGCCTGGTCTGCTGGTAGGACAGGGCCATTGTGAAGTTTGATGTGAAGGAGGAGGATACTGTTAGACAGTAGATCGTCTCGAGACAGTATGTCGACTGTCTTGAGGAGGGCTGTAGATGATTGATGTATTCGTTGATGAACTAGGTTCAAGAAGTAATGTTGCCACTGTCCAATGATAGATGGATGGAATGTGATGAGCAAGCTTAAAAAGAAGGAAGAAGCTTTTTGGCTCGAGGCAGGCAGACGAGAAGATACTGAGGTTCAGAATCGGAATCCAAGAAGCGTCCTCCCCCAGATATTTTATCCTCGATGGGCTCGCTCCTCCATGCCTCTTTGCCCTGCTCCCACGCCCCTCCAGGCTGTGACATACGCCCATCCGAGCAGAGATTGTCGACAAAGAAAAGAAGAGGGAAAAGAAAGGTGAAAACCCGACTTCTCCACAAGCCGACGATTCCTCGTGGCTTGTGCTGTCGAACACCCCGTCAAGGGGAGGGCGTGTTGGCAGAGAACATAGTCCAAGATCCCTAACCTCCAAGAAGTCGTACGATAGCATGCAGGGGATCCTTTGCTTTTTGGCGGCGGCGGAGTGCTCCTCAAGCTAGAGAGGAAAAAAAAGCTAGAAGGGCTTGTTCGTTAGCTAGGCCAAGGTTCAAACTGGGGAAGGGCATGGGGCTAAGCTGGACCCGGGCTTTGCCTTGAGGAGTCCAGCCCGCGGCTGTTGAGGTGTGGAACGTTGCTTGGAGGAGCTCTTGTATACGGAACGCTTGATTCCGTCATGGATGGGCTTTTTGCTGAGGCTCGAGAACCACCATATTTCCAGGTCGACGAAACTCTCTCTCGGTCTCTTTTCCGTGGAGCTGAAGAGGGGGGAAGGGGAACCTGGGGGGCGTGTGGCGAACGACATGGGATTGGATCGAAGGGATCATGGGAGTTGCCTCGTGGGACCCAAACGTGCCAACCTCGTGCCTGTGGAGGTTAGGTTGCTCTCATCAATCTCTCCTCCCACGAGGACGACGGTGGGCGCATGGCACGGCGTGGCATAGCATGGCACAGCTGGGCTGGAGAATTGAGATGTGACGGCCTCACGAACCGATCAAGGTCCAGACTCGAGATGCTGTCCGCCACGGGGGAGGGCCTGAGCAGATCGGGGTAAACCGTTCCTCTGTGAGATGGCTCACGAACGAGAAATCCCGAACCCGTGGTTGGGAATAGTATGATGCATCCATCGGCGGAGTCCATCTCGTTCATGGCATGGCATGGCATGGCAGTTTCGGTCGGTAATGTGATGGATACCGTACGTACCGTACCGTGTTCCTTCGAGATGAACCCGCTGGGAATAGGCCGGCTTTCTTGATCAAGAGCTCAGAGACACCCTTGCTCGTGCCATTTCCCTGTCTCCCACATTCCCATATCCGTCGGTAGCTCGCTTCGGTACCTAGAACCTAGGGCAGAAGCGCGCCTCGGCAAGCCAGGAACCAGGAACGACAGAGCCCAGACGCAGACGCCGCCTCCACTCAGGTCTCAGTTAGCCTTGCGAATGAGGTCCACGCCATTGCCAACTGAGAGAAGCCTCACGCGACGCTGACCTCTGCCATCTGGGGAGACGAGTTTTGGGTTGAGTAGGTAGATGTAACGTGCAAAAAGTCTATTAGACGAAGATTGGATCAATTAACGGTCGAGTTGACCCTCTGAATTCCAGCACAGGAGGACTCGGGAAGGTTGGAACGACAGCCAAAGGTTATGGAAGGTACCGAGTGCTCCGTAGCTGCCTGCTGAATCTTCAGGCAGGTACGTACCTTTTTACTCGGGATGCCAAAAGAAAACATAAACGTCTTATCCAACCTAGACCCTGCTGAGACGCCTCCCCGTCAAAGGGGAAAAAAGGAATCAAATCTGCAAGAGACCGAGAACGAATGCACCGTCCCTCATGCTTCCAGAAAGACGAGAGCCAACTCAAACCAAACCCAAACTGTTCGGCTGCCGACCGACCCCGTCCCCGTGCCCGGCCGGACACACCCAGGTCACCCCAGGCTCTCCGTCGACCCCCGAACCATGCTCCCACGCATCCGGCCAACGCCGCCGCCTCCGTCTTGGAGAGTTCCGAGGCCTTTCAATTGATCGGTATGGACACGGCAGCTGTATAGCGCCTTCGAAGCACTCACTAGACAAGGCTGAAGTATTGATTCGCCTCTTGCCGTCCCAACGAAGCTGTCAATCGAGGACTTGGTCCTCCGCCTGGTCTGTCCGCTCCGTTCCCTCCCACGATTGGTATTGGTGACACGGCAGATCTGCACCGGCCTCTCTCTACTCCAAGCGTCCGTCTCTTTTTACTTTACAATTCTCCGGCGTACATGTGCTCATCTGCGCACTGGCCTTTCAAACCCAACTGGCGGTAAGAACGAACGCATGGGTATGACAAGTCAAGGACCGTTGTCGCTGTCGGCCAAAGTCGGAGGGCCTCTGGGCTGTTTTGTCGACAATGCCCTGCCTTGCTCAGCCGCCTATTCCTCAACAAGACCATGCTTCCATTTTTTCTGTGCTTTTTTCTTTGCTCCTCCTCGGCCCAGGGGCTTGTTGCATCTTGGTCTACAAATGGTAAAAAGCCGCGGCAGCTTTGCTTTTTAGTCGCCTCATGGAAAGCTCCATTGCCCAACCAGACATCGTCCAGGGCCTTTGAAACAGGCCACAAGCCATCGCCGCGGCCCTGGCCGTCGTACTCATGCATGTGACGCATGCATCTGTCTGTCTGTTTGCTGCACTGCGCTGCACTCGATACACTCCATATTTGAGGTTATCAAGACTGTCCCTGGCTATGCCTGCAGGATGGATACCTTCTGACTGCTCCCAAGGTGGAAACTTGATCGTCTCCATCGCCAGAAAAGCAGTCATCCATACTCAGCCTGCCTGATTCGTCCATGTCAAGACCTGCCCTTCCCTGTTCCTGTCATGAGCATCTTTTAGATCCATTCAGATAGCCGGACATCAAGCGAAGCGTAACATCATCTACCCCGTTGGCGGCAAAATGGGACGGGAACGAGCATGTTGGTGTCGGCGGCTAACCATAGATCTCACCAATTCCTCCAACTTGGACGCTTCTCGCGGGAAGAGTGCATATTAGTGCCGCGCGATATCCATGCCATGGCTTGTGAGGCACATGGCAACTGCATCAGATTCAAGCCTCGCCGTCTCTCGAATACGACCTGGCATGACGTACCTGCATCTGAGTGCGTCTTGCATCTCTACCTACTGCGTCTTCCCTCTACTGCAGACCTCCCCCCAAACCAACATAGATGCCGACTCGTCTCCGGTGATGCAGAGGTCGGCTCAATCCTTGAACGTTGAGATTTGAGATTTACATGTTGACGGCATCGCAATGTCGGCTATGAGATGAAATACGGATATCCTGTAGGCCGTGTGCGGAATACATTCCCAGATCGCTGCTGTCCCTGTTGGCTGTCAGACCCCATTGTCCTTTGACAAGGGGCAGTTGATCAAGCTAACGACCAACGTTGACATTCCCGCAGTGGACTGAAAACTCTTCAGGCTTTTAAAACAACCTAGGGACAGGCTCCAATAGCCGCGTGTTTTTTGCTTGGCATGCTGGGAGTCCGAGTCAAGACAGTCAAGGGTCCCGTTCCGTTCTACCCCACGACCACGGCTCCAGCACCGTTACGGAACCGTTGGGCGCGTCCTGATATTAAGCGGCTGCCATTTTGCATTTCCTACCATGTAACCCCCAGAGACACACAGGCGGTCCATCACTCACCCGGCAGTGCGTTCGGGTAGTGGTAATGGTTGTGGGATTGCCCGCACCGGATGAGACGCAAGGTGCAGAGTTCGCGGGGGCAAAGAGGAACTTTGACCTCTCACTTTTTTTCATCAATCACGATCCAAGGTATCGGTGCCTGAGATACTGTGCGTTCAGAGGGACATCATCTAGCATAGATGGCCAGGGGCGAGCGAGATGGTCCCCCTGACTCGGCGTCCCACCTCCGTCTTTTACCTACATATCGGCGAGCAGAGGTTGCCAAGACTTGAATTGCGGCATATCCAGTCGCCTGTACTCCGATTCCACTTTCAGACCTTGAAGAAAGCCAGGCACAGGAGAAGACCTACCGGCAGGCGACGGAGAGCATGGGGTGGCGTCGACGGCGGCGTCCGGGGTTGGTAGCCCTGTTCCGAGAAAGAAGACCCCTGCCGTCTAGGTCAACAACTCTGCAGCCACCGGGGGTGAGAGGAGAGCCTCATGGACAAACGGGTCTCCAAGATGACGACAACGGCAAAGACAAGAGAGATGAGAAAGTGAATTGGTGGCTTAATGTTATTACTCGCTGACATGCAACAGGAGGGAAATCCTCTCGGACGCAGCTGAGAGCCCAATGTCAAATCACAGACCAGCAGAGTCATGTCAATGGCAACACCACGCAGCTATTGTTTCCTTTTGCCGATAGTCGGGTTGTGCTGCAGTCATGATACCACGCTCTCTTTTTTGTTTGTGACGAGTCGAAATCGCCCGTCCTTCCCCAGCTACCGTCTCTATCTGCATCAAATCTCATCAATCACGGTTACATTCGCCTGCTCAAAACAGCAAAAATTCAATAGCACCCGGTGATAATCAATGCACAGTTTGGAGCCCCGGTACCCTTGCCCTCGGGCCGGGTCTCTGACAACCTACCGTTGACAGATGCATTGACCATGGCGAAACTGAAGAGAGTAAAAGAGAGTTAATGTGTCACAATGACTTTTCTTTTGCTTCTTATTCGTAGCAATTTTGTTACTTTTGAGGAGTCATTGGCATAGGATCTCGCCTCTTGCAGTCAGCTGGAGAGAGGATGCAAGGACCACTTGTCCACTTGATGAATACGAATACAGCATCTGTTTGTCATGCACAAGTTATTCTCAGCCAATACATTCTTCATCAAAGAGTCTTTGCATCCAAATCAGTCGAGAGGTGCCTTGAAAGAAGAAAAGAAGTAGAGAGAAAAAAAGACTAGCCGCCCACCGCCACCAACTCGGCCGCGGGTCGTCTGCCTAGTCGCCGGACCGACGACATCATCATCCACACCCTCATTATCCACCAACAAACAACATCATCGAGATGAAGAAAAAAAAATGAGATGAAAAAGAAATCATTATGGAGTTTGAGGGTTGACGGGTGGCTTGTTTCGGAAGGTGGAGGAGAAGTGTGGATGTTATGTGAAAAGCAATCAAGACTTGATTAGGAAGTGAGTAGACCCTCCAGTGACGATGTTCTCCATGAGGCATCAACCAACATATCACATCTCGGTTTTCTGATGAAACTAGAGGTAATCAGACTAAAACTTGTCGGTCGTTTCTGATACCCCTGACAAACTTTTACTCTCTGACTCGTTTAGCTTGTCTTGATCCGTATTGAAGACATTGCCGAGCCGAAATGTCTTGGCTTCTTTTACCGTTTTTCTTTTTTTAAATCGTTTCTTTTCCGTTCTGCGCCTCTCATCATGCAAGACGGTTTTTTTTTCTCTCATGCAAGCTAGTAAATCTTCAACGTCGCACCATTTCCGTTTGCTCATCCTTTCTTTTTACAGCATATAATACACACCCATTTTTTTACTTTTTGTCACCGTCGTGGGTCCATCTCAGTTCTCGTCATGCTTCTCGTCTCGCATCTGACGATATCTATCATCTGTCCTTTTCCCTCATACAACATACTTTGTTAGCGTACCTTTTGTTGTTTTTTCTTTACCCCCCCTTTGATGCCATCGTGATCAAACGTGTCTCCCACGTTTTTTTTTTTACTTCCCCCTGCATTACACCTCGTGCCCTCCACGTGTCGTCCCCCCTCCCCATGTTTGATTAACTTTCTGTGTTTCTTGTTTTTTTCTGTAAAGAGTCATTTCATTGTTGGCCAGCCTATAAGCACTTATGGCATTGGTTGTTGACTCAGTCGTCAACGGCGGCCCGCGCGGAGCTCGGGAGAGGCTGCCTCCGTTTGTGCGCTCGGCGTCTTGCTCTGACCCTCAGATCATAACCACGCGACAACTGGAGACACTAACCACTAGCAGATGTTTAGACGCAGTCTACAGCACACGCTCGTCATCCCCGTAGGGCTTCTCATCTCACTTCCCGTCGGGCGGAGAACTCCTGTTCTTAGAAAGCCATGTGGCCGGCCGATGGATGGAATGGTTCGTTCCAGGCCTTCCACTCCAAACCCAACCACCCAATATGTTCCCTCGAGAATGAACATGTCATTTCTCACCTGTCATTTCACTTCACCTCACATGGCAACACCAGCAAACTATCAAGTTGGCTTAAACGAGTCTCATTTCTCATTCATTAGCAACCATCCCGAATGCCAACTCCGTATTATGTTATGCACACACACGCCAAGCTTATCCATCCATCCTAGTCCATCCCGTCATGTCATGTCTGTTTGCAAGTTTCAACAAACTCCGTAATCACGCATGCTTCCTGGTCCGCTTCCCTCGTGGTCAAGACTCTGGGGAAGACTTGCTCTCTCCCGCGGAAAAAGCAAGCTTCCCCAGTGTCACCAATCATCATCACCCCCGATCCCTTCTCTCATTTACCGTCCAACGCGAATAACACCCGCTGCAATCAGCTTCTGAATCTTGGACCGCACACCAGGGTTTCTCATGTGCTCCTGGAGTGCTGCAGGATCAGACTGAGCCTGTTGCAGAATCGACTGCATCACGGGGTCTTGCATGATGCCCATGATCTAGATACGTCAGTACTCATTTCACTCATCTCTCGTCAGGGGTAAGTCTTACATCGGGATCCTTCATCAGACGCTCACGGGTCTGCTCCTCAGTCTCGTTGTCGCGGGCAGAGTACATGGAAGAGAACGCCTTCTGCTGCTGCTGCTCGATCTCACGGGCATTGGCACCAGCGTGGTGCTCCTGGTCGACCTGCTGGGCCTCACCGCAGGCATCCACGCACTCTGAGTACTTGCGCATGCCAAAGTAGGCCTGGGCCTTGCGGATGTAAGCCCGGATAAACTTAGGGTCCCTTTTGATAGCAGCATCGCAGTCCTCGAGAGCGCTGGGGAACTCAAAGAGCTTGATGAAAGCCGCAGCTCGGTTGCTGTAGCCACGGGGGTCCTCGGGAGCTCGCTTCACCATCTCGGTGTAAGCAGCAACGGCACCAGGGAAGTCCATCTCCTTGAACTTCTTGTTACCCTCCTCACGAGCCTCCTCGGCCTTGGCGGGGTCGATATAGGCCACACGGTCGGCCTCGACCTTGGCCCGCTCGGCAGCTCGGAGCTTGTTCAGGACATCGGGAGTTCGGTGCTCCGTCAGTGATCGGTTGTAGTTCTCCACGGCAAGCTCCAGATCACCCTTGCGGTCGTAGGCCGTACCAATACGAGCGTAACTCTTGGCGATGAGCTTGAAGTCGGCGTAAATCTCACGACCCTCCTCGATAGCCTTGGTGCAGGCCTCGATACACTTGTCGTAGTCTCCCTTCTCAAAGTAGGCAGCTCCAAGGTTGTTGAGGTAGGTGATGTCCTTGTAGAGCTCCCAGGCCTTGCTGTAATGCGCGATAGCCTCGTCAAAGTTGCGCTTCTTATAGTTCTCAGTTCCGAGGGCCTTCTCCTTGTCGGCCTCCTCCTTGGCCTTCTTCTTCTCAAGAGCCTCCTCATCTTCGGGCTCAGGCTCAGGCTCAGGGGCCTTCTTGGGCTCGGGCTGCTTGGGAGCAGGCGGCGGCGCATCAGGCATAGGTGAATCCTGCTGGTTGGGGTCGACCTCACGCTCGCTCATCTGCAGATCAACGCCCATCAACACGCCCATAACGGTCAACAATCGGGGGTCGCTGAAGATCTCGGAAGCGTTCTCGGGGTTGTTCTTGATCGACTGCAGCTTGGCCATAAAGGCAGGGTCGGCAAGGAAGCCGCTGGTCTTGGGGTTTGAGGCCAGCTTCTGGATCATGTTAGGGTCGTTAAACATCTGACCGAGTCCTCCGCTGGGGTCCTGGGGGCCGCCTACAATCTGTCAGTTCTCGAATCCGGGGTTTGAACAAGGATCACAACATACCGACTTCGGCCTCCATAGCCTTCTTGACCGAGGCCAGACCATTCTTGAGCTGAGCATTGTTGGCATCATGCTTCAAACCCTCCTCGTAGGCATCGTTGGCAGCCAGCAGGTCACCCTGTCCGTGCAGAGCAGCACCCTTTCGGCCCCAACCCTTGGCCCAGTCGGGCTTGATCTCGGTAGTCTTCTCGGCGTCCTTCAACGCATTGTCCCAATCCTTCTTAGAAGCGTAGGCGGCAGATCGGTTGCTGTAGAGGATGTGGTTTTCGGGCTGAATGGCAATAGCCTCGGTGAACTTGGCGCTGTAAAATCATCGTCAGCTCTTTTTTCCCATGGATGTCTCGGAGGGACCTTGTTGGTTGGTAACCTACACAGCCTCGTCAAAGTTCTTTTCGGCGATTGCCTTGTTGCCCAGAGCCTTGAGCTCGTCCGCGGAAGCCATTTCTTGGGTCTTTGTCTTCAGAATCTGAGGATCACGAGTTCAGATGAGGGAGCAGCTGGGTAGAGTCTGCAGTATTTGAGGGTCCAAGTTATGAGGAGATGTGGTCGTCGCCCCAGGCGATCTAAGTTGGGTCGGTTGGTGGGGAAAGAAGAGGGCCAGAGCTGACTTCTAGCTCATTCGATGCTTGACCCCGCAGGGAGCTGGCCATTGGCTGGAGCTGGCTAATGCCCCGCAGCTGCCTCTACGAGGCTGAAATCGTAACCTTGATCGGTTGTGCAGGGTAAGAATGGAAACATCGTCTTATATCTTTAGGCTTCCTTTTGCTTCCATCATCTCACTCTGACGATGTTCAACGTGTGACATTGAGAAGGAAAGGCTTCTATGTGCTATTTTAGAAGAGTTGCATGTCACTATTTTTGGTACAAGAAAGCGTATTGTGTGTGAGGATGAAACAATGTCATTTTGTGGACACGAGGAATGTGACAAACAATCAATTCTAGAGTTGCATGGCTGTGCCCTCACGCTTGTGGCGTTTCTAACTATACTCTTTACTATGCTTACTGCTTCCTATCTCAGAAGGAAGTATCACAAAAGACATTCACGTTCAACACATAATAATAGTCTAGATTCATTTATTCATTGTTACAACGCTCAACGTGCTCAAACACAGCTCTAAAGGTCAAACGACTGCTCCTTAACAGCCACCGTCGACTCCAACACGATATCACGCGCCGACTTTCCAATCAAGAACTTGTAATCTCCACCCTTGACAACCCACTTCTGCTTCGACTCGTCAAAGAAGCCAAAGTCTCGTGTGCGGACAGGCACCTCAACCGAAGCTGTCTCGCCAGGCTTGACAGTCACCTTCTCGAAGGCAACAAGCTGCTTAACGGGGTTCTCCTCGGCGGTCTGGGCGGCGCCGACGTAGACCTGGACGGCGATGGCTCCAACCACGTCACCAGTGTTGGAAACCTTCAGGCTGGCAGTGTAACCCTCGCCAGACTCCTTGACCTCCAGGCTAGAGAAGTCGAAAGTGGTGTACGAGAGACCGAAGCCGAAGGGGAAGTTGACCTTGTCGGCAGGCAGACGGTCAAAGTGGCGGTAGCCGATAAAGACACCCTCCTTATATGTGACCTTGAGCTTGCCGTTGTCGTACTCTCCAGGGAAGTTGCCGTACGCAGGGCAGTCCTCAATCTTCTTGGGGAATGTGCAGGTGAGGTGGCCTTCAGGGGTCTGAGCACCAGTCAAGACATCCGCAATCGAGTTACCGCACTCCTGGCCGGGATACCAGGTCTGAAGGAAACCCTGAATCTCGTTCAGCCAAGGCATGGCAATTGCAACACCAGTCGAGTTGACAACGACAGTGTTGGGGTTGGCAGCAGCGACGGCAGAAATGAGACGATCCTGGCTACCGTCCTTAGGCAGGTTAAAGCTAACCTGGTCCTGACCCTCAGTCTCCCAGAAGGGCTCGTGACCAGTGAAGATAACGGCATAATCAGCATTCTTGGCCACCTCGACGGCTTCTGAGACAAGGTCACGGTCGTGCTCCGACTCGGACATGGATCCGACCCGGAGACCGCAGAGTCCCTCTAGGATACCGAGATCCTCGCGGTCGTTGGCAGATGGGGGTGAGGTGCGCAGAACCAGCTTGTATTGACGGCCGGCCTCGAGAGCAACCTTGAACTCAGGGGCAGCGACACCGCCAAAGAGGAAACCCATGGCATCACTGCAGTTCTCGGTCTGCTCGTACACAACCTTATCATCAATGATAAGCTTGCTTGGTCCGAGACCAGAGCAAGTAAAGTAGTATTGAGCCGTCTCCTGGGGAGTGAAGGCGCCTTCAAGTGAGACATCCTTGTTGAGGAATCCGAAGCTACCGAGGGCCGAGACCTCTGAGTCGGCGTGGCCATGTCGGGTCTCGATAGGCTCAGAGCTACCGGGCTCATAGACCTTGAAAGTGAAGCCGGGCTTGCCATCAAGGCCGACGACATTTTCAGCAATGGCAGGGAGAGTGCGGAATGTGTGAGCGCCCTTGGCGTATGAGAACTCGACGCTGTCACCGAGGGCCTCGTGCAGAGCATCCCATGGTGTCACCTTGTAGTGAGCGCTAACAGAAGCGCTGCCACCACCGTGGGCCAGACCAATCTTGGCGTGTCCAAGCAGGGCAATCTTCTTGCCCTTGACCTTCTCCTTAGACAGGGGCAGAATCTTGTCCTGGTTCTTGAGGAGGACGATACCCTTGGAGCCTGCCTCTCGGATCAGGGCCTGATGCTCGGGCTTGTTGATGGCCTTCTCGTCGGGGATGGTGGGGTCCTTGAAGCATCCGAGACGCTCGAGGAATCTGAGAACGTTTGTGGCTCGCTCGTCAATAGTCTTCTCGGATGTCTTGCCCTCCTTGATGGCGGCAATGACGTCTTCGGGCTTCCTCCATCGGGTAGGACCGGGCATCTCAAGGTCCAGGCCAGCCTCAAGAGAGTCGGGAGTCGAGTTGGTGCCACCCCAGTCGCTCATGACGAGACCGTTCCATCCCCAATCACCTCGGAGAACCTTCTTCAATGTGAAAGGGTGGCAGTCGGCGTGGTGTCCGTTGATCTTGTTATAAGCGGTCATGACAGCCCATGGGTTAGCCTCCTTGACAGCGATCTCGAAAGGCCTGAGGTAGAGCTCGCGCAAAGCTCGCTCGTTAACAGTCTCGTCCACGGTCAATCGGTCGGTCTCCTGCTCGTTGACGGCGAAATGCTTGATGGTGGCAGAGACACCCTTGTCCTGAAGTCCCTCGACAACTCGGGCAGCCATCTTGCCAGTAAGGAGAGGGTCCTCGGAGAAGGACTCGAAGTTACGGCCACCAAGAGGGTGACGGTGCAGACACATGGTGGGAGCAAGGAGACATCGAGCACCCTTGGACTGAGTCTCCTCAGCTAGGGCAGAGCCAATTCTCTTTGCCAACTTCACATCGAAGGTAGAGGCCATGAGACAGGCGGCAGGGAAGCAGGCAGCGGTGGTGCCACCGGCGAAGGAAGCTCCTCGAGCGCCGTTGGGTCCATCTGAAACCTTGACATTGGGGACGCCCTTGGATGGGACAGGAACAGTCTCCCAAAGGTTCTTGCCAGCAAGAAGGGAGACCTGCAGAAATGTTAGTTCCCAACTCAGGTCACATAGTAAAGAAAGGGTAACAGACCTTCTCCTCAAGAGAGAGGGTGGCAAGGATCGCCGGGATATCAACGGAGGCCATATTGAACTAATCAATGAGATCCTGAAGCTTGAAGAACAAAGAAACAAGAGTCTGCCATCTCGGGGGAACGAGGGCATTTTAAGTGCCCATCCTTTCAACACCAAGCGCAGCTTCCCCAGCCATAGCTCAGTCGATACGATCGACTCGTCCGCAATTCACCCGAAGTTCACCTCATGTGGCCACGCAGTACCCGCATTTCTGCGGATCGTGGAAGAAAGCATGATACATGGTTTTTGGTGTGCAACACCGCAGCTGATCATGTACCACTGGGGAAGCCTGTCGACCCGGGCCTGGGTGCCGACGATGCATGGGGCCGTGGTGTTGGGCAATTAGAGGGCGGATATTTTATTTAGCCGAAGTTCTTCCTTTGCTGAGGCAAGAGTAACCCGAGCTAGTGACACCGGTCCGGAGCTTTTCCGGGGTTCACACGCAGCTTGCCCGTTCACAGGTTTAGCCGACAAGCAACCCCCCGCCAAGCCCGACCACTCTTGTCATGATCCTCCACACGGAGTCACATTGGTTTTCGGGGCCGACGCGTCGGTTTGTTTAGCCGGCAAGTGAAGTGCTAAACTGGGACAATTGAGGGGATGCCTGTTCTTGATTCAAGGCTCACGTGCTCGAAGCTTTATGGAACCATCTTGGTGGAGGCCTTCAGGGACCCCTGATGGATCGCCATGACAGCTGCAGTGCCTGAGCACTAGAGGAATAGCGTCATCACCTCCACAAGCCCGTTGCCATGAGGAGCTCAGAATTGAACAAAACTTCATGATATTTAGATAGAAGGGCCACTCAACGCCCGACGCCTCCTATTGAACCGTTATTGCTAGCCCGTCAAGGTTCTCTGGCGCCCCTTGCAAACGTGCCCGTTCCGGCATCTGCCGAGGATTATGCGCCCCGTGGAGCTCTCAAACAAACTCCAAACATGCGCGTCCGAGCAGTGACGCAACAAAACTTGCACACCACGGACGGATACGTATCGGCTCCATGTAATCGTGTCCTCTCCGCCATGAGATCGCCCAAAACATTGAACACATAGAGGGAAACCCTGGCAGTCAAGGTCGAAAATGAGCGCCCATTCGGAGGCGCCGCGAGGTACTGTTATGATTCCCCCAGAGTTCTGGTTCCCCCTTTACTGACTGGCGTCCGCCTGTCTTAGGAGAGTCATGGGCTTCAATCCCCACGGACATGATCCTCGCCGAGCTGAGGCGACGCAAAGATGATGGCGAGAAGCCCGAGTGCGGTTCGAGGACCAAGGGTTCCTATGATACGTCGGCGCATGTGTTTGCACTGATCCTTATCCTGGCACTCAGTACGCTGGGTAGGTCGAGTTCATGATCGACAACCATGAGAACTGGCTGACATTAGGAAGCATGCGGATTCCCTCTACTATCGCGACGAACGATGCGCGGCCGTCGACAAAAATCCGTCATCTTTTACTGTCAGCACATTGGAACTGGTGTTCTGCTGGCAACCGCCTTTGTCCACCTCCTCCCGACCGCGTTCGAATCCATGACCGATCCATGCCTCCCTTACTTCTTTAGTAAAGGGTATCCACCACTACCGGGCCTTGTGGCCATGGTTTCCGCCATCATTGTCGTCGGCGTCGAGTCGTATCTCACTGCCCGAGGAGCTGGTCACTCCCATTCCCATAATCATAACTACTTTGACTCGGACGACGAACACGAAAGCGAGCTGCCCATGGTCGATACGGCTGGACTATCTGAGAGGAGGACGGGTCCTAGGCCCCCGGATATTCATTTGGAGGATATGGAGACTCAGGGGCTGGTTGCTGGCGTGTCGCCCTTGCCTGACTCGACTCCCGTTGGTGAGGAGTCGAGAAAGCTCACAGACGACTTTAACGACAATGACTCGGATCTGGAGCTGGAAATGGATGAACTTGCGGGCTCATCAAGTAACACGAGGCAGCGCAATGGGCGGTATGCATCCCTCAAGCCGAGTAATGCGGACGCCGAACCTTTGACCCCCATGACTCCGATGACGCCAATGTCTCCTGGACCGCAGTCTCCCGAGGAACAGCAGCGAAAGATGTTGCAGTGTCTTTTACTTGAGGCTGGAATTCTGTTTCACAGTGTCTTTATTGGCATGGCCATCTCCGTGGCTACTGGACCAGCCTTTGTCGTCTTTTTGGTTGCTATCAGCTTCCACCAGACGTTTGAGGGTCTTGCCCTTGGTAGCCGTATCGCGGCGATTCAGTTTCCTCGAAAATCCATCCGGCCATGGTTGATGGTGCTGGCATACGGCACCACGACCCCCATTGGACAGGCTATCGGACTCATCGTGCATCGCATGTATGACCCCAAGAGCGCGGGTGGTCTTCTCGTGGTCGGATTCATGAACGCAATCTCATCAGGCCTCTTGCTCTATGCTGGCTTGGTTCAGCTACTAGCAGAAGACTTTTTGTCAGAAAAGAGCTACAAGATTCTCAAGGGCAAGAAGCGACTTCACGCCTATCTCTCGGTTTGCGCTGGTGCCATATTGATGGCTCTAGTTGGTGCATTTGCCTAAACTGTTGGTGAATCTGGAAAACATCTGGCTGTATATAGAATGGATATCCCGTGTACATTATCATCGGTGTTGGATGGCGTTGCTCTGGGAAAAAAAAAAGCCTGAGACAGGATTGGGAAATACCTAGACAGGTGTAAGACTGGTGGGGAGGTGCTTAGAATCCGGCCAATTTCTCTTTGTTTCGTTGCAATACCTTAATCTTCAATGTTTATATTCTTAGAACTCTCAAGCTATTTCTGTAGACACGTCTATCCGCTGTGCCTCATAAACTACCCCGGCCGGCCCCACGTCCGAACTCCGAGACTCGTCGGCCCCGGCCTTCAAGTTGGCCCGGCTCGGGGTCCCTCCCTGCCCCAGAATGTCTCGGCCACGGCCAATCATCAGCTCCCCTTTAATCAGCTCTTCTCCTTGTCCCACACACCCACACCAGCTCCTGGAGCTTGCACCATAACTTATTAGCATAGCATGACGAGCTATCGAACCACCTCGAGAGTGAGACCAGATCAGCCACGGAACCAGACCAGAAGCTGATCCTTGTGACTTTGGACGAACCATTTCCTCGCCAATCTGTTTGCGTGCCCCTCGTGCTTTTCCCTCCCTTCTTTCTTTTCCCCTTCTTCTATATCTAGCCATGCCCGGTCAGCGTATCCTCCTCTTTCTCGCTGCACAAGTGCTCTTTGCAGGCATAGCTATATTCCTCAGTAATTCGCCATACACCAGGATGTCTACCGCACCGATCAAGCAATGGGCTGATGGACCCATGAAGCTCGTGGTGACGCCGCAGTACGAGACCAAGAAGGTCAGCAGCTGATACCCACTACCCATTCCCATTGCTCATGAAGCTGACATTTTATGCAGACGGATCTCTTTACGACGGGCGCCACTCACATGGCTCTTCTCCACAATGCCATCATCCGTGGCTTCAACTCCATTTACCTTCAGGCCCCTCATGTCAAGGATGCCGACAAGGCCGACTTTATCGGATACTCTCAGACTTGGTTCCGTTTCGTCAAGTCCCATCATGACGATGAGGAGGAGAATTTGTTCCCCAAGGTGAAGGACTTGCTTGGGGACGAAGCTGTGTGGACTGAGACGCACGAGGAGCACGGTATAGACCCTTGATCCACCATTGACACTTTGCGACTACGACTAACACATACCGTCCCAGAGTCATTCCTCGCTCCCCTCGCCGAGTTCAACACCTACCTTACCGAACTTTCCTCCCATCCCGTCGACCTCGACTCCGCCGAAGTGATCCGCCTCATGGATGCCTTCAAGGTCAACTTCGAGCACCACTTCCACAGCGAAATCTCCACAATCGCCGCACTATCCAACCATGCCAAGGCCCCCAACGATGACACTCCAGAGGGCCAGGCTGCCAGCCTGACCTTCAAGACATGGGGCAAGAAGACAGTCACCAAGGCCGGCATGCTCGATGTGGTGCCCTTTTTCCTGCTCAACCTTGACCGTACTGCCGAGGAGGGCATGTGGGCGAACTGGCCCCCGATGCCTGCGCCTGTGACATGGGGTCTGACCAACATTGCCGGCTCGTGGTATGGTACCTGGTGGAAGTTTGCGAGCTGTGACTCTCAGGGCAAGCCTCAGGAGCTTTACGCCCTGAGGGGATTGCCTGCCGAGGCTGAGAAGGATAGTGCTTGAGTTTGAGTGGCGTCTAGCATGTACTGTATTTTATTCACGGCGTTGATGGGGTAGTTGGTCACTGGGAATTATACCTGACAGCCTTCTATGGCTATCTATATCAAGACAAGCAATCTCTACCTATGTCTCAATGACATCATTATGCTCCCAAAAATATGCTCTTTGCTCCCGTGCTAGACACTCTCTTTGGCTGACAAGGAAAGCGTGCTCATGACCAACAGTGACTGTAC
This sequence comes from Fusarium vanettenii 77-13-4, assembly GCF_000151355.1. NCBI lineage: Eukaryota > Fungi > Ascomycota > Sordariomycetes > Hypocreales > Nectriaceae > Fusarium > Fusarium vanettenii. The sequence goes on from NW_003315881.1 coordinate 3,674,671, forward strand.
TTTAATATATGCAACAGTGAACTTGCACAAAGAAATCGAGAGACACCTGATCACTGCCAGATATTTCTGGTCATCACCAGAATGAATAATCCTAATTCAATAGTGCATGACTGATTGGTAAAATAGGTAAAAGACGTAGTCGTTTGTCTAGATGCTCACGAGACAGTGCCAGAATGCAAAACGTTTGAAAGGAACAAAGATAAGGTTCAATGCCGCGTATACAATTCACGCAGTTTGAAAATTGCAGAACCTCAATGGATGCATTTGGGACCTTTCAGTGACTGACAATTCTGGATATTAAAACTCGTTGGTGGCGGACACTGGCAGCCATCGTTTGATCTTCTCTTCTCGATAACACACCCAACCGAATTTGCATATCGCCAAACCTCAATCTCCAGAAATCATCACGGCTACGCATTTACGAGAGATCTTGATCGGAAACCAGCATCTGTCGAGTATTTTACCATGGGCTGCATGCTCTCTCATCCACTGGGACGCCATGACAGGGATTCGGATGCTTGCTCGATTTGGTCGAGCTGTTGCTGTTCGAGCGGTTCTTCGTCCTCTTGCTCGCCCTGTTGCTGCGATGATCATCCTATCCCCATTGATGCTAGCCATCGACGTGAAGAAAATCACCGTCGAAAAAGTCATTATGTTCCCTTGTCCATTGCTGATGGAAGACACCTTGGGAATAGATGGCGGAACCAACCAACGTAAGTTCTTGTGTCAGCATCGTTGCTCACACTCAGTCTAATGGAAGAGGTGTCTCTCAGGGTGTCTGAACAATAGTTTCATTCGTCTTAGCATTTACTAACGTTCAAATTCTAGTCGGACACCTGAGCAACAAGCTCTCAGAGCAGTGAATCCCACAACTGATCTTGTTACAATCCATCCTTGAGAAAGAAACTAATTATTTGAAAGGGTCGTCATGATAGGCCCTTCTACGTCGACGCCGGGTCGACACAAATTCTCGCGCCTATCGCAGAACTGGGCTGCAGTCACCCGAATGGCCCAACCTTGGGAGAGAGACTGAGCTCATCGAACCGACTCAACCGATCGAGAATGATACAAGAGCCGATACGAAGACCAAGGGCCCCGTGCATATGCCCCGGACGAGACGAAAGGGAGGCTCTCTCTCCTTCTGTGCCTCCGCCGTACAGCCCCTGAAGTGACTGGGACATGGAACTTGGTCAGGTGGTCAGAAACAGGGACACGGTGTGGATGACTTGCGCAATTTCTACAGAATCACAACTGGAGATGTCTCTGATTCAGATAATACGGTGGGATATTAACATGGTGGATATTGGGGGAGGACCAAGATTGCAGCCACAGAATAGGGGGTGGCTTACGTATGAACAAGACACAATGAATTCTGCGCACAATCACGTTTGAAAACCACTGCTTCCCAGATCGTGACAAAGCCCAAGGAAGGGTCATTCTTGAAAGTTTACCTGTTAAGCTAATGCATCGGCACCACCGCATGGAAGAGTGATTTGCTGTCCGGTCCAAATCCTCTCGATTATAAATGGGCCCCGTTCCAACCTGTCTTGTACCATTGCCAGACCACCAAGCACCTGAAAAGGACCAACTCAACTATCCGACTAGGAGAGGGGGCGAAACAGACTACCAACATGGGCTGCTGCTTCAGCATGCCTGACCCTATGCCCGAGCGCAAGAGGAGGAAGAAGAAGCGCTCCAGTCGACGTCGTTCCGGCGGGCATCATGGAGAAAGCGGACAACAGCAACGAGACCACCATGCTGGTAGGCGCCACTCGGGGCAGCGAAGGCGTCATTCCGGGGTCCCGCAGTATATAGACACGTCGTATGGGACCCCTAGGTGGTGGGCGGAGAGCCAATGGACGATACAATAGTGGCAGTGGGGCGAGTTTTCGTATTCGGAGAGTTTTAAAGGCGTAAACTCCTGTCTTTTCATGTTTCGTTAGCAAGTGAACTTGTCATGGCTGCGGCCGTTCAAGGGTGATCTGAGACCAAGAGTGGAGATTTCCCCAGCCCTAGTCCGCGTCGTGGATAGTTAGGAAGTCCGAGGTCCGAGGTTGACTCACTTATATATATCTTGTTGGTTCCCCATCTCCAATTTCGAAAGTTTGGTATCAAACCAAGTATCGAAGAACGCCACAATGTCTCCCAACCGTCATGTCCTTGTTCTTGGTGGTAATGGAAAGATTGGAAGACTCATCACAGACATTCTTCTGAAGAAGTCTTGGACTGTGACGAGTCTGATTCGTTCTGAGGAGCAGGTCGAGGACTTGAAGAAGGCTTTCGAGGGTCTGCCGGGGAAGCACCATGTCGTCGTTCATGATCTAGAGCAGGTCGGTAGCCAGGAGAAGGCTGCCAAGATCCTTGAGGAGGTGAAGCCGGACTCGGTGGTTTGGACTGCGGGTAGGTTTCTATACTTGATGCGTAGAGTGGTCTGCTAAATGGTCAATAGGAGCTGGTGACAAGGGTAGTCAGGATAGAGTAGGCTCAACTTACCTTGATCTTTCAAGAGTCCTGGTTAGCTGACAAGTCCCCAGGTCATCCGAATCGACCGTGACGCTGCAATTGCCTTTGTCAAGGCCTCGGTCGCAGTCTCTACCATCAGCCACCTCATCCAGATCTCATACCTTGGGGCCCGTCGCTCTCAAGCCCCTTGGTGGACTCCTGAGGACTGGGCAGGCTGGAACAAGATCAACGAGACATTCCTGGCCCGCTACTACGAGGCCAAGGTCGCCTCCGACGAGGCTCTCGTGGTGGAAGCAAGGAAGAGACCCGAGATCACCGCCGTTTCGGTGCGCCCTGGAGGTCTGACGGATAAGGAGGAGGGCGGCGTGCTCATGGGACAGACCAAGAAGGCTCGGGGGATGACGACTCGTGCGACGACTGCGAGGGTGGTCGCTGTGATCTTGGAGGAGGAGGTCAAGGGTCGATGGCTGGATGTCTTGGACGGCGAGGAGGACGTAGAGACGGCCGTGCAGAGGTGTGCTCGCGACGGAACAGATTGTTATGAAGGTGAGAACATCGTCAGTACTTAACAGGACCAAGAGAAGGAGGTCATACCAGCAAGTGTTTGAAATAGGAGACCGAGGGAGGGAAATGTTGTACTGCAGTTCGATACTGAAGCATGCTCCAAGGGTCAGAGAGCGCAGGGGAATTATGGTAGACCAAATAGCACCAAGATACGCCTAGGTACGTACCTACGGCGGCACTGAAAGAAGCCTGCGAGCTGTCGAGGTTGGCCCTCTACGCACATGGTCCCCTTTGCACTCCCAGTGTCACCGATGCACCGAATATCAAACCATGACGAAATATAGACTACTTGACAAGCAAGATAACATGCACACGAGTTTTATTTCAAACAATTTACGACATCCTAGTGTAAAATTAGAGCCGTATGCACCAAGCACGGCCTGTAGACGGGAGGGGTGGTGCCGCAATGCCACTGGCATATCGCCCAAGATATCACTGGCAACCGAGCAACCAAGCCTCATCCTCTTTTCCCTTCCAACATCTTCTTCCACTTCGTGCACATCACAACAAACTTCCTTCGAGCATCGAATAAAATTCAAGCATCGTTCGGCTCGAGTCTACCAAGTGCACAGTCTGTTTGTGGACTGCTACCGCTATCACCTGCGTCTGCATCCCTTTTTTTTTCTTCCCAACCCGGTTGGCCACGCTTTGATTTTTCGCAATCAGTAACTGCTCCGTTTGCCTCCCAGAGAAGTACAAATAGCCATTCCTCTCAGGTGTCGCCGCCTGAAAAAAAACCTACCCTTTCACAACATCGTTTCCCGCTCCGCTCCCTACACAACCACATTCATTCTCCCACCCTCGCACGCAAGCGACATCGCACCTACAATCATTTCAAACATCTCTTCATCTACATTCTTTGAAATCGTCATCATGGGTTGTGGACTCTCCAAGCACGAGCGCCCTGGTGAGGCCAACTACGTTGGCACTGAGCTCATCCGCATGGCTCCTCCAACCCGGTATGTTTGATTTCCACGAGGCCTGACCTTGCTTGACAATCATGTCGCTAACAAGAATCAATAGTCGTCCTGGCTTCCGCCCTGACACCTCTCCTGTTCGTGGCCGGGCCACTTCTCTTCCTGCTATGCCAGTCTATCCCCCCATGTACGAGCATATCAATGCTGGTCTTCAGGGGATGGCCCGTCCCACCACTTCTTCCGGCATCCCTCGTGTTGCCACACTCCCTCGTATCGACATCACTCATGATGTGATCGTTGAGCAGGACGAGGCTCCTGCTGGCACTGCCACCGAGCAGGCCAACGACGCCGGCACCCAGGCAACCACTACCACTTCCGTTGAAGCTGGTGCCAAGGTTGCTACTGGCACTCCCAAGGAGGCCATTTAGATCCGTCAAGGTATGCTGCCTCCCGTGAAACATGACAACAAAGGGTCCTGACCAGTTTGACAGCATCATCACGGGTCCACACAGGGGACGAGCATTTGGGCAAGGATTTCGGGTACCTGCAGGTTGACAGCTGAGCAAAGTGTCTTTACGGATATGGAGATTCATGTGGTTTAATCTGTCGGGGAGGACGGAGTGATTTTCTTGGAAGCAATCAACATTCGGGGTAGTCATCACAGCGGCCTAGCGCCAGAATCAAACACACTGCCACGACACTTGATTTATTCTCTGCATGAACGTGATTTGATTTGATTTAATAAACGTAGGCACGTAGAATGAGGGCTCTCAAACTCTACCAGGTGGTTTTTGAAGCTTCTGAGGCCCTGTGCGACCGTTGCCGTGGGAGTGTGCGGTCACGGGATTTCAGGGTGTGAGGCTCTCGTGGATAGCGGCGCTGCCACGACGACGCGTTTTCAGGCACGCGAATAAGCACGGATGGGAGAATGACATCACGACTTCAACTGAGCTCTCTAGAAGCTGTCACAAGACTAGATATTTATCAAATTATTCTCTCGCACTGTGACATGAGGTAGTAGTGAGTGCTGGAATCACGTCTCCCTGGAGCTGGGAAATATACGACAGAGCATGCTCAGCTGGCCAAACGCGTCCAGACTATCTCTGGGGCTAGAACAGTGCGCATCTGCACAGCGCACTATTTTCTTTGGTGCACATTTTTGGACGAATTTCTATAGGACGTCTGCTGGCAAGCAAGGACGTCAGGATAAACGGCGTGCCAAGTGGAGCAGATGTTTGACGCATGCTACCAGGTACCAAACAACGTTTCTTTCTCCTGCACTCTGTAGGTACCCATCCTTTGGTAGCACACGTGATGGGTCATGGCTATGGAGTACGTAGCTAGCTATAGAGTGCGGCCACTTTGACATGGGGTTCTCGACTGTAACATGATCACCACCACCCGCATATGTGCTGTGCAACTCGATGTTAGCGGCCGAGACACCATGACCATGTGCTCCCCCACGCTCTCGTTGCAGGGAGGGTATTGGGTTGGGTCTCGGCACGATCGATCGAACAAACAACGGGCGACGGGTGCATGGGGTAACTAGCGGAGTTTGAGCAATATTGAGTCGGCCGAGAGCCGAGAGCAGTAGACGAGGAGATGGACGTGTTACTTAACAGGCGCCCCAGCCGTGGGTGGCTTGACTGAAAGCCAAGGGTTCAACTCAAGCCATTTTTACAAGGATCTTGTCGATATCAGACCAGGCCACCGTCTCCAGCCCGTAGAAACTTGCTCAAATCTACGCAAAGCTGGGTCCGTCTTTTGAAACTGGCACGACAATCCCACGCCCGCATTCGCCCATTTACTACTTTATTCCGCATTGTACGGTTCGTCGGCTGTGAGTTTATGACAGGACCCTTGACGCAGAAGAAAAAAAAGGTTATCAACGGGCTGCATACAAAAAGGTTCCTCTCCTCCCTTTCGTCTTTTTTTACTCTTGCTGCATGAGAGAATTCAAAAGTTCCCAACATTCTTGGTGACGCTTTGATTACCTATTTATTGTTGGTCTGCCTCCTCCCTCGTTGACACTTGACAGCATCACCTTCACCAACTGTCAACCCACCACCAACACCAGCTTCAACCAAGAATCAAACACCTTGACCATGACTTCCTCAATGGATCATCACATGCACATGACTGGCATGTCCGAGACTGCCACTGCAACCATGTCCATGGACCACGCCACCATGTCTATGGAGATGCCAGCTTCCACCTCGGCCGCCATGGACATGGACCACGGCATGGGCAACGGCTGCAAGATTTCTGTACGCCAAATACACCCTCCTAACAGAAACAAACTGCTAACAATTCTAGATGCTCTGGAACTGGAACACGGTCGACTCCTGCTTCATCGCCGAGACCTGGCACATCACCTCAAAGGGCATGTTCGCCGGTTCCTGCATCGGCGTCATCCTCCTCGTCATGACCCTCGAACTCCTCCGTCGCTCCGTCAAAGAATGGGACCGCTACCTCCTCCGCCAGCACGCCGCCAAGTTTCAAGAATCTACTTCCGCTGCTGCTGCCACCGGTTCCGACAGCCCCAAGGTCGCTTCTCCTACCGCTTGTGCTACTCCTCTGCCTCCGTTCCGTCCCAATGTCTGGCAGCAGGCTATCCGTGCGCTGCTGCACATGATGCAGTTTGCCGTCGCTTACTTTGTTATGCTACTCGCCATGTACTACAACGGGTACTTTATCATCTGTATCTTTATCGGCGCGTACCTGGGTGCTTTTATCTTTCAGTGGGAGACTCTGGGTGGAGGTGAGAACACGAGTGCCTCTCGTGAGGCTACTGTCTGCTGTGGTTAAAGGGAGAAGGAATGGAATTTGTGCATCGAGTTATTTACTTGGTGCTCGACTCTACAGCTTCATCATCTCGTCACAGCAACTTCCGCCGCCTTTGCACACTCTGACTGTCGTGATCTCGGCCGTCTGTTGTGTCCCTAGATATAGTTAAAACTTAATCATGATACCCTTCTATTTCGGCGATTTCAAAATGAATAGCTTGAGTGATGTTTGATGTACTTGTAAGAATGAGAAGTTGAATGAAAGAGTAAGGATGCTTCCATTGTGTTTATTCCACGGCGAGTCAACCAAGCTCGTTGATTGGACGCCATCGGCTGGCGTCAGGGGCTAACAAAGTGCTGGTGTTTGCACAGGGTGAAAGAAAAAGAGCCACAGTGTATACAGCCGTCACGACCAACAGATCCACCAACATGACAACTAGCACGCCTGTTTAATACATGAAGCAATACCAAACATTTCAATCAAATAGAACCACTCCCTTGGTGAGTTTACCAATATCTTTTCCACCATGCTTTGTCTGTTATCTACACCGTAGCTGCTTACAATTACACTCCCAATTAGCCCTAGTGTGCGGCTTATTTCCTCACCCTCGTCCGGTCGAGCTGACAAATGAGTTGCCTCAGTCCTTGGCCGTCGATCCTCAAACATGGGGTTAATCAGGAACCACCCCTGCGACCACTCAATCCATCTCGTCCAACTACCGACAACGTCTCAATCATCACACAAGCAAGAGGAATTAATTTACTCAACTTCACTTCACGCCTTGAGGCTCTCGCGGCAACCATGTTCCGCCATCTCATGTCCGCCAAGGTGCGCTCCAACGCCGGCTGCTGGACCTGTCGCCTGCGCCGCAAAAAGTGCGACGAGAAGAGGCCCGTCTGCGACGGCTGCGGCCTCCTCGAGATCACCTGCCACTATGAGGAGGAGAAGCCCGACTGGATGGACGGCGGGCCCAAGCAGAAAGCCATGGCTGAGAAGATCAAGGCCCAGGTCAAGAAGCAGGCCAGTCAGCGTCGCGACCGCAAGTACATGGAGATGCTTGAGGCTGGTACGCGCAACGTCACCCTCCAGAACGGCGAGCACGACGTCGCCATGTCTGCTGCTTCTGATACGGATCCTCCCTCTACTCATGAAGTAGGCTCGACTCCGGCTTCTAGCAATACCAGTGGCGCGTCTCCTCCAGATATGCCCTGGCACAGCCACTTCTCGGTTCGCACAGAGGACCAGTCCAGCGCTACTGGAGCAAGCACTGAAGTTCACTTTATCATGATCTATCTCGACTATGTCTTTCCCCATCTCTTCCCCTTCTACCGTCCACCAATTCTTGCTGGCGGTCGAGGCTGGGTTCTCGACGTGCTGCAGAGCAACAAATCTGTCTGGCACACAGCCATCTCGCTCACATCCTACTTCTTCAGCATCGTCATGGCCAATGGCGAGAAGCAGCACGAGGAGTGTACCAACCGAATGGTTCACCAGTTGCAGTCTCAGCTCGAGATGGGTCTTCGGGAACTGCAGCGTGAGATGAGCGCCGTCAACCACACATCATCTGCCGCCGGCGTTCGTGACAAGCTCCTAGTCCTCCAGGCCATCCTGCAGATGCTCATCTTTGAAGTGTCCACCAGCAACAAGGACCATTGGAGGATGCACCTTGACGCAGCTCTCACAATGTTCCAACAGATCCTGCCTCAACCCGAGCAATGGGGTGAGACTATCGAGGCCCTCTACAGCTATCGTTGGCCACCGCCAGAGATGGGAATACGCAGACCCTTCAGTACCAACCAAGCTGCCCTTCGTTTCTTCACAGCCAACATACTCTACATCGACGTCATGTCCAGTATCACACTCGAGCAGGCACCACGTCTACAAAAGTACCAGGCCCAGGTCATTCCCGGCTGCAGAGCTCACACTTCACCAGAAGAGATGCGCATCTCTGGTTCGCTCTTTATGGAGGAGTACATTGGCCTTCAGAACTGGGTCGTCCAGATGATCGGCGACATTGCTGCCCTAGATGCTTGGAAGAAGGAGCAGAGGAAAGCAAACTCTCTATCAATGACCGAGCTCGTCCAACGTGGTAAAGTCATGGAGGATGCCATCAAGGGTGGTCTCAGTGTCCTCGAGGCTCAGTTTGCATCCTGCAGTCCCACTATCGATCCTATCCTAAACAGGTTGGTGACCGAGCCTGCACCTCTATCCCAGATGCCCGACTCCAAGGCCAAGGAAGCTCCTGGCCTCGCCATCAACAACATCATCTGGCTACAAGCCGCACATACATACCTCCACGTTGTCATCTCTGGCTGGCAACCCTCTTGCCCAGAGATCTCATGCTCCGTCTCCCGCATGACCTCTCTCCTGATGGACCTCCCCACAAACACCTGCCTAAGAACCCTAGTCTGGCCATTCTGCATTGCAGGTTGTCTCTCACCGGTCGAGGATGAGGACAAGTACCGTGCGATGATAGAGCGCATGGGATCCTTGAGTGTGTTTGGCACAGCTAGGGAGGCACTCGAGGTCATGGAAAAGGTTTGGGCTCAACGAGATCAGATTGACGAGAGTTGGGATGTGGCCAAGTGCCTCAAGATTTTGGGACATGGAGTTTTGCTGATTTGATACCCTGGGTATTTGCCTCGCCTGGCAACACAGGCACGAGGTTTGGTTTATAATGATGGTCATTTCTTGAGTGTTTACGAAAGGGAACAAGTTGCAAGGAAGGAATCTTGAGCGGTTAGCATAGTGAGTGTTTCTATTTATTACGATTCAAGATGTGAGAAGGGCTCAAGTCCGAACAATTCATGCCATTTTTTATTCATTTTATAATGTTGAAGCCGATCTAACCAGTAGACATTACCATTTGTTTCCCAAACCCAGTCAAAAAGCACAAGCATATCCAATCTATTATAACCCAGAGCTGACCCAATTCATCATCTAGACCCTTTTTCCACCAAACAGAGTCTGCCTCTTTTCTAGCAGACCCAGATCCCACCATCCTTCCACTCGTTCCATGAGGGTCTTGCGAGCAGACTTGACCCTCTCGAGAAGAGGACTCCGGGGTCCGTCGTCGACAAAACTCGGCGACGACGGCACCTGCAGCATCGGAGGCAGAGGCGGTAGATCTTCCACCGGCTTCGGCGTCTCCTTCAGCTGCACCCTCTTCACACGGACGGGCGCCGTGGGGGGCGGGGGGAACCACGGCTGGCGAGCGCTCTCGGCGTCGGACGAGTCGCTGTCGAAACGCTTCTCGGGATGCGCCATGGCCATCGTCCCCAGGCTCCGGGCCCGGCTCACTGCCGCTCCTCCGAGCGGGCGAGCCTGGACCTTGACCTCCCCCATCTCCCCACGGCCGCACCTTCAGCCTTCAATGTCCTTGGGAGCGGGACGGGAAGCGCCCTTGGTTCGCTTCCACAGGCATCCAGAGGTGATGGCGGAGAAAGCAAAGAGCACGCACAGAGCGATGCTAAGGCCCCAGATGGACTTGATTTGATAGCACGAGGCCTTGTCGGCGTCTACCCAGCGGAAGGTGTTGGCCTGGGAGTGGTAGACGTTGTGGAACAGCGAGTTGATAAAGTTGGCCGTGTTGCCATCCGAAGGGAACTTGGGGCATGAGAGGTAGCTGACGGGCTTGCCGACTGTGCAGGCCACGACGATGCAGGCGATGAGGAGGCACAGATCGGCGCCTGTAGCGAGGAGGAGAGGGAGCATGCCGTCCCAGTAAAGGATGTAAGAGATGGCGATATAGAGGGTAGAGATGCAGGCCTGAAAAGTCAGTTACTAGCCCCTATTCAAGAAAATGTTCAACTTACAACAACCAGTGTGCCAATCAGTGCCGACGGGGCAGCATAGTCGGCGCCAACCATCTCAGAGATGAAGTTGGAAGTGAGACCGATGATGGTGATGAAAGAGATGCACTCCATGGCTCGCATGGCAGTCCATGTGTGCCCGAGGGCGCCGAGAGCGGGCTGCATCCTGGACTTTTGTGTAGCGGGCGTGTAGAGGGAGAGGCGAGGGCGCGACGATCCGGCGGTGCGCAGGGGAAGGTTCTTGGAGTAGAAGGGGATGGACGGAGAAGCTATTGTGTCTCTAAAAGGTCCCGCCTTTAAAAGAGGCGAGAGGTCGGTTTTTTTAAAAGAAATGGTGGTAACAAAGATGTTTCGTTAGAGAGTGCTGTCGTTGAGATTCGTGATGGACTTTAAGAGAGAGATGAAAACCCAGAAACCCAAAAAGAGTACAAAGGAAAATAAGGAAAAGAGACAAAAAAGGAAAAAAGGAAGATTGTTGTCTTTGTTGTTGTAAGTTGCTTGATGAAGAGAAAGAGAAGAAAAGGAATCTTACAGACGCCCGAAACCCCGTGTCTTTATACATGCATCTTCAACAACAAAAGACATCAACTTTCTTGGCTTGTGTTTCCAATTACAGCAACCGCCCGGCCCACAACCAACCCATCGCGCTTCACCCGTCGCGAGATGACACAGGCAAACAATCTTCCTTTCCATTGAGCGGCTGCTGCTTCAAGGTCCATCAACCAATGAGAGCCACTCGATCGGGTTGTCCTCCAGAGCTGGCGCTTAACCACCAGGGACAGGGGTGTAAGTCAATAGCCGCGCAGGCGTTTCGAACTTGGCAGGGTCACGATTGGATAAGAGTTCAAGTTGGCAGTTCGTGAGCCTCATGAATTTTTTGTTTTGGATGCGGTCGCAGACGCGGCGAGATTAGAGGGTCTTGATGTGGGTGTAACCACTGTTTGCCCATTGTTGTGCCACTCCCAGGACTATTCTAGGAACATGATCCTACTTCCGGTAGCTTGGGCTTGGGTCTCTTGTTTGGTCAACGACGCTAGAGTTTCTTGGTTCTTGATCCCTGTTGATTCACAGTGAGGAACTGCCGAGAGACAAAGAGTTTAGTCTTGACCTGAATCTGCATCCATGCAATGCACGTCGATCCGATGCTGGTGATCCGATACGGTGCATCAAGAAAGGGGGGCTGGGGGACGGTGGTTTGAAAATAGAGCGACATGACATGTCAGTTCATTTTGTTGCGCCAGACGCCTATCTAGGATCCTATCATGAAAACAAACATGCTGCCTCTTTGCTTTGTTATCCGTACATACATTCTCAATGCTACTCACTGGACGAGAGCCCAGGCAACCGTGGTACCTATCCCCCCGTCTGGTTCCACCACACTCAGACGCGCTTATTCTGCTAGCTCAGCCCAGGAGATCGTCCATGGCAGAGCCGCCAGTCTTGGGCGCCGTGTTGCCGCTAGAGGGGGCCGCGGAGGGGGCACCCCAGATTCCGGCACTGCTCTTCTCCTTGGCCAGCTGGCCCATGGTAGGCCCAGCAGTGGGCGTGCTAGACTTCTTGATGTTGGCACTTGCCTTGCCCCAGAGCGCACCAAAGGCATCTCCTCCAGCAGCAGGGGGCTTGGCTCCAGGGCTGGTGACGGGCTTCATGTTGGCCATGGTGGTTGGTGTGTTGGAAGCACCAGACATGCCTGGCAGGCCAGACACGGCAGGCTTCGCAGGTTGCGCTTGAACGGTGCCAAAGTAGTTGGGTCCGGACTGGAAGCCTCCCTGCTGGGCGGCAGGGGCGGCAGCAGGAGCAGCAGCAGGAATGCTAAAGGCAGAGTAGTTGACTCCGGGTGTGCCCCTGGCGCTATTCGCGGGTGAGATTGACGCCATGCTGACCATCTGGCTGATGTCGGCCTGCTGGGGGGCCGACTGGGGTTGGGGAGCAGCAAAGTGAGCAGTTGTAGAAGCTGCCGATGTCACGGCGGGCGCAGCGGTCTGAGCAAAGTTGCTGGCTGCAGGCTGGGCCGCAGGAGTAGCAGACTGGAAGTCGTCAAACTCGTCGTCGTCGTCGGCTGGCGCTGAGGCGGCGGCGGTGTTGGTAGGAGCCATAGCAGCAAAGCCGGACGCGGCCGGTGCTGCAGATGATGCCGGCGCAGAATCATCGAAAGAGAACAAGTCCACCTCGGGCTCCTTCTTCTTGGGAGGCTCAGCAGCCTTCTTGGCCGCCGGGGTTCGCTCTGGTCTCTTCGCAGCAGCTCGGGATGAAGGAGCTGGCCTCTCATCCTCGTCAAACTCGTCATACTCTTCGAATCGGTCAGCTCTGCTACCGCTGCCACCGCCGCTGCCGCCCTCTCGCCAATCGTCGCTCTGGCCACCGAAACCACCGCCGTCGCCATAGACACCTCCAGAGTAACCACCAAAGTTGGCATTGCCACTGCTACCACCGCCATAGTCGGCACTCTCGCTGCCAAAGCCACCATAGCGGCTGGAGCTGCCACTCGAGAAGCCGCCGCCAAAGGTTGCGCCACCTTCGACGCCAGTATACTTGTTCTTGGTCGAACGCGCCTTCTTGCGCTCGGATCGGATGCGGTCGACATCGCTTAGGAGCTCGGCAAGCTCCTTGGCCCTGTTGCGCACATTGATACCCTGGTCCTTTCCGTTCTGATCAATAAAATGGAATTGGCGAAGCATCTTGAGGAGGGAAATGTGTCCCCGGGCATCATCAATCACGCGCTCGGAGCCGTGCTTGATGAGGAACTCGAGTAGTTGGAGAGCCTTGTAAATCTGACGCCACTCCTCGGCGGCCTTCTCGGTGAAGCGACGGTAGATCATGGGCATGATCTCGTTGAGGGTTTGGCTGATTACGGTCAGCAGCTGGAAAGACGCATCGACATGGCTGGCGTACTAGTTGAAGGTGCCGTTGGCAATCTCTTGCATCAGGGTGGAGGAGGCTCCCCAGGGTTCGTTGTTCGTCGCCTCGCGAACCTGCGCATCATCGTAAGCCCAACGTGTCACGGCGACGACATGGGTCGCGCAGAGCTCAACCGACCTTTGCCTCCATCTCGGTAAAGTTCATAACAGCTGCGCATAGCGTCAGTAACCGTCAGGCGCAGCAGGCGAGGCCGCATAGGGAGTACCATTCTGGGCCTTTCGAAAGCCGGCCTTGAGGTCATACAAGGTCAGGTTCGAGACCGTGCTCTTCAAGTCGTTGAGATCCATGGCGAGAAATCCAAGAAGCACAAAACCGCTAGACGATGGGGAGATCTACCGTAAAGAACGGATAGTTCAGGCGAGATGTTGCTGCTGTTGCTGCCGCTCTGCGGATTGGGTGAGATATTCCAACAAGATATGGGTGTTAAAGGAGCCCCTTGCGCCAACGCATCCTGGACACTTGGACACTTCCCAGAGCGGCAGCGCGGACTCGGCGAGGATCATAGCTTGTCACGTGATGCTCCACCAACCATGATTAGGTTCTATTGGGGAATGAATGAAGGTAATAGAGTCCAAAATCAAGGTGGCATTCAAGGCTAGAGATTGCTATCAATCGCTCAATGGCAATCATACATGATGGAATACGAAGCTCAATTGAAACCCATATGCCTCGGCTAACCAACAACCACTCTCAAGCCAACAGTAAGCTCATTCTATGTAACCCGGCATAGACAACAGCTCCCGGACAGTGGAGGACCCCGCGAGCTACAGTAAAACCTTATACTTCAGGCCTGAAAGCCGTCGCTCACCGCGCTACGAATAATCGACGCTCAGCTTGCCCCAAAACTTTTCCTCTCTCGAGACCAGTCCAGTCCAAAAGACCACCCTCGACACCTGTATCCGACAGATTTCTGTAATTTTACCTGTCTAATTGTCCTCTCCTGTACCATCACATTTTTTCCCAAGTGTATTAGTCTTCAAGGTATGTGCAGTTTCAATTCTTTCTCTCCCGCTTTTGCCCTTTGTCACACCAGCCAGCCCGCCAGCTGGAGCTTTCCGGGGAAGCTCAGTCAGCTCCAGGGAGAGCAAGACGCCTTCGAGCAGGACATCTCCGAGCATGTCAGTCAGAGCAGAGCCAATGCGTACCGGACCAACAATGCCAATCACGATCCCAATTGGTGTCGATGGAAAAGTCGCTCAATCCCGGCTTCGATGCCGGTCCTCTCCTCGTCTACTGTACACCTCATCATATCTCCTTGCCCTTGTCCTCACCCATTTTCCCGGTCTCACGGAGGGGAGCTTGCCATCCTGGTGTCCGATTCACTCACTCACTCACCCACCATCCACCGGCCACCTCACCCACGGGGCCGTGGACTGGATGAGACTCGAGGTGGAGGGGCCATGCAATGACGAGAATCCACTGTGGTGGCCACGTCCCAGGATCCCTCCAATGGGCATGGATCCTTGAACAAAAGTCTGCTGCACCTCGGGGGCATCGGGCCACTCGCTCAACACGTTTGGGTGACGCTGGACTGGGCTGTCTGATGAGGGGCTGGCTGGCTTGAGACTTGGAAGGCCCCCGAGGCGTGGCGGGCGTGCGTGGGCGTGGTCCTGGCAACCACCATCAGCTCAACGGTAGCCCCATCGGAGCTGTGCTGTGTTTGGGGGATCCCTTGTGCCTTGAGCCTTGACAGAATCCCTTGACCAGCAATGGCGGTCTGAAAAACACCAACCAGGGCTTCTCGGCTCTGCTCGTTTGACGCCGTTGATCAGCAGAAGCTGTTGCGAAGCTGCGGGGCCCACAATGGCATCCATGGCCACACGGTGACCTCATGGAGACGAGCATGGCGAAGCAAGCAAAACATGGAAGGAGGCAGAAGGCGTGGACGGGAGCTCCCCGGCTCACTTCACGTGACTTGGCTTCCGATTTCACCCCACCACTACCCCTCTCCCGCCCTCTCCTATTGGCTCAGGCGGCCCGCGCTAACATTTTGCCCCTCCAGCTTGCTCAAAATGAGACCCTCCCTCCTCCAGCCCCTCCTACCCCGCCATACCTCTTCTTGCTTCTCTGCTGCGAGAACTTCTTTCTCTCTTCCTCAACTTGTGTCTTCTTCCAACACTTTCCGAACTTCTCGATTCTTCTCAGCAACCTCCGCAATCATGGGCAACAAGGTGTAGGTCTTGCTAGAACTCCGTGCCGTCTCCATTGCGCCCTCGCTGACTCTGATCAAACAGCTACTTCGATATTGAGTGGGAGGGTCCCGTCTTCCAGAACGGCAAGCCCACCAGCACCGTCAAGGGTAAGCTTTGA
This sequence comes from Fusarium vanettenii 77-13-4, assembly GCF_000151355.1. Lineage (NCBI taxonomy): Eukaryota > Fungi > Ascomycota > Sordariomycetes > Hypocreales > Nectriaceae > Fusarium > Fusarium vanettenii. The sequence continues at coordinate 3,690,443 of NW_003315881.1, forward strand.
ATCTCCTCAAAATCATCAAATCCATCATCGTCTTCCATCAGGAAGCTCGACAGCTTCTGTGACAATCCCTTGCTCTTGTCCGCTTGGAACGAAACCTCCAGAGAGCGCCCCAACCTAACACCTCACCTGCTGCAACATGAGCTGACGCTGTCCCCTACAGAGCAGTCGGGTCGCATCAAGTTCAACCTCTTCGACGACGTGGTCCCCAAGACCGCTGAGAACTTCCGTGCTCTCTGCACTGGCGAGAAGGGCTTCGGCTACGCCGGTTCTTCCTTCCACCGAATCATCCCCGACTTCATGCTCCAGGGTGGTGACTTCACCCGTGGCAACGTACGTTTCTAGAAACATGCCAGTCTGAAACAACAGCTCACAGTCTCCTAGGGAACCGGTGGCAAGTCCATCTACGGCGAGAAGTTTGCCGATGAGAACTTCCAGCTGAAGCACGACAAGCCTGGTCTGCTGTCCATGGCCAACGCTGGCCCCAACACGTAAGCATCTCATGTCGAAGCGGCCCAGCCAGATTACTGACCCATGACAGCAACGGCTCCCAGTTCTTCGTCACCACCGTTGTCACCTCTTGGCTCAACGGCCGCCACGTCGTCTTCGGCGAGGTCGCTGACCAGGAGGGTCTTGACATTGTCAAGGCTCTTGAGGCCACCGGCTCCGGCAGCGGCAACATTAAGTACGGCAAGCGCCCTACCATTGTCGCCTCTGGTGAGCTGTAAACAGTTCGTTTGATGCGTTACAAGGCATTATGGTTGGGAATTGGAGCACATAACGAACCTCGGAGAGGATTAGCCATGAAGCTAGTGATTCAAAAGTCGGGCTAAAGGCCCAGCTGCCAAAATATCAACCATTCACAGCCCACAAATACTGTAGCTTCGTGTCACTGTGATTGCATGACTGCCCGAAGAGTAACTTCAAAAGCATAAGACATAGATTGAAGTTTTGAAGTGTACCGCTGCGAAGGGCCATTTGGCCGTGTCGCTTTTCCTACTACGCCGCTGCTATGCCCACCCATAAAACCAAACTGCCCATTGGTGCTTAGAACCAGACGCCAGACCCCGTAAAGAGAAGAAAAAAATACACTGGATAGTAGTGAGTGATGGCTCAGTAACCTCCCAGACCCTAGTAGACGTGACCAGTCTATTCAATGCCTAACCACCTCTGGAAATATTCGCAGTTGTTTGGACCTACTGGTCCACCCTCTTCGCAGATCTCAAAGACTGGGCAGCGGCCACAAGGAGCCTCAGTGAAGGCACTGACGAATGGTTCAGGGCCGCCCTCGAGTCCTGTGGGATCGTCACGGCCAGCCCATCTCTCTGCGGACTGCTTGGCGATGCGGGAGACGCGGTAGCCAATCTTGCCGCCAACCTTGACAGGCTCTACCAGGTTATCCCATACCAGAACATCGACAAGCTTCTTGACATCGTGTTCGGATAGGATGGTGTTGTGGGTGACGCCGCTCGTGGAGAGAAGACGGGCAATGTCGCGGACGGTCGGGTAGCCTGTGTAACCGGCAGGGAGGGGGAGGAGCGTGTCCTTCCTCGGAGGAGCGGCGGAGGAGGTCTTTGTGATTTTTGATGGAGGCTCGTCCATATGGCTAGCATCACGCTTCTTGCCCTTCTCCACGCCTCCCTTGACGACACCCTTCTTGGGCACCTGCGTCCGCGCGGGAGCACCACCTCCGTGGGTGCTATGGTAGCTGCTCTGAAGCTTCAGGTAGTCAAAGACGAAGCGCTGCAGCTCCTCTATAAAGGCCTCGTCGAGATTCTGGTCGGTGTACCAGGGGCCGCCGGTGGCGCGATCGCTGGGGCGGATGGAGGCCTTGATGAACATCTTCTTGTTAGGGTGCTCGACATTCTTGAAGGGAGCGATGAGGCCCTTTGTCTGGAGCTGCTTGAGGGCGTTCTTGAGGACCGAGTCGTGCATGTTGAGACGCTTCTGGAGGGTCTGGGACCAGATACCGTCGCCGCCCGAGTCGTCGATGAGAGAGTACACCATGACCTGCTCATCGGTCGAACACTGCTTGTACCTGGTGGACAATCGTTAGCCGCGCGCATTGATATAGGTGTTGTTCGTCGCGGTAACATACTTGTGTGCCTCCTGAGCGTCGCGCCACTTCCACAGAACCTGGCCCGAGGCCTCGCGCATGGTGATGAAGAGCTTGTCATCGCTGAGGGACTGTACGACGCGGGCCAGCAGCATGAGGTCGCGGTTGGGGATAACGTCGAGTCGGAGGAGGTCATCCTGAGAGAACATGTCGACGCCGGACTCGCGACAGCGATCGTATAGTGCCTCCTTCCAGACGGCCAGCTTGGCCGTCTGGGCATCGGGCGCGGGGGTCGGCATGATGAGGATGAGGAAGTGAGTCAAGCGCTGATTCTAAAAGGGAATTCGGCGATGCGGCGGGGGAGGAGGTTCTTTCAGGTGAAGCGAAGGAGTAATTTGATGCTACATTGACATTGGATCTCGAGAGTAAATAGAAGAGGTGGAAGAAGGATGCGTATAAGAGAGAAAGGTTTTGGTGGAACCTCGAGTCATGGAAGAAGGTTTGGAAATAATTATTTTTCTATCCTGCGCGAAAGGCCCCCCCGCAGCGCCCGCTTTGCCCAACCCATGGAGCTCTCGTCCCCTACCCTGCTAATCATTCATGGCAGAATCTCGGCAGCTCGGTGTGACGTGGGGTCTGTGCTCGGAATGTGGGGGATCTTATCAGTGTCTTTCGGCCCCCCACTGGAGGGGAACGTCCTCACCCTGTAGGCGTATTACACATCCAGTGTTGGTGACTTTGGTGATCCAGATTGACTTGTTATGTGTGTTTATTGGGTTGTGAAGAATTCATTTGGATATTTTGTCACTTCTTTTATAGAGTTAAGCTTGTGTCGACACGGCAACCTGCCTCCTCGTGGCTGAGTGACTTGCCTCAACCCAATGTGAATGAAGTCATAACGCAGGGAATCACTTGGTCTATGATTCACAAATTCTGAGAGCACACACTCCTATCCAATTTTTGTGCAGAGGAAATCGTAGAATACAACAGAAAACCCCAAGAGGAGAACTCCAAGGACTAAATCGGCTGTGTTTTTAATCTTCATGCTTGAGAACAGGGCATGAACGTGCGTTCAATGTCTGTTGAAATGCCCTCTCTTCAAACAATCTGGTAGGCGGCCCGGGGAACGACGGCGCTTCAGGTGAGTCAACTTTGGAAACTGGCTATCTATGCGGTGGCTGTCATGTGATAGGATTAGCCGTGAGAACGCACAGGGGACGTGCATGTTGGGGCTGACACTGCCTCTGAATAGCCTCACTCTCAGGCTAACTGGGTGATTTTAGGCAGCAGAGGATGAGAAACTTCACGACTAAACAACAACCCTGCGAGAAATATATATGTCATATGATCAGATAAACACAGCCAAAGGCTAACATATTAATTTAAAATAAATGGCTGTCCGCTTTTTTGTTTACTTTGGACATTCTCCTTTTACAATAAACAAACGATACTCAAATTCACCAAATTGAGCAATTGCTATCCAGTACCGCAGACAGCGAACACAGCTATACAATTGATCTGTACGCATGGTCTGCGACAGATCAACTGTATAACCTGCTGATTGCTACAGACCAACTCCCCAAAACAAACAACAGGTATGATCCTCAGCGCTTTCAAGTCGCGAGTCGGTCGCCCTGGGGGCAGCCGCAATACAAATGGCGGCAAACGGCCGCTCATAAACCTTGCGAGAATGAGATCGTTTGGAGATGTGATGGAGGGCATCATCTATCACGGGTGCGTCGAGATCCGGAACCCGTCTGGGAAACTCGCCCGAGCCTTTTCCAAGATGGACATCGATCAACAGGTAGCTGCGTGTCGCAGAAGTCACAGCAACTCTCAAAAGACTCTCCCCGTGGAGATGGACATTGACACGGATTTCAATATGAGATCCTTGGGACTGATACTGTCCCAAATCTCACTTGGTCCAGCAACAACATCCAAATTGTGTCAACCCCGACGTCGAGCGGGAGTCAACAAGAGACAGTTCTGGCAGGGAGCGCAGACAAAGACGAGTGGCGCAAACTGTCTTTGGCGATGAGTATAGTGCTCAAGGGATGCAATAGGTGGGCTGTCGGTTGACTGATCTTTTGAGCTTCAAGTTTTGGAGTTGTGATGATTGATAACGAATAACGAACTATACGAATGATGAGCTATTTTTGTTCGAATTGGAAAGGTATGATATCCGGGTTTGGCTTTTCTTATGGGCGTTTGGTGTCTGGGGATAGAGTATTCTTGGAGTCTGGATGGACATATCAGTTTTTTGATGGTACGATCAGCAGGCACGACAAACAAATTGTTGCACTTGGCATGGCCATGATAACGACTGAAGTACATGGTGAAACAACTATTATATCCTTTCGCTATGATACCAACTAGAAACATGAATCCTCGTAATACGACATGGAATGAGAGATACCCCGGTGCAAGAGAAGCCGATATACCGCCCTCTAAAACTGGCATCTGCCCCTCCCTGCCATTCTATCCCTACGCCTGGAACGCCTTGCCCCAGGCCACATCTTCTCATCGCTATGATACAAGGTGCCCGTCGCATGAACCAGTGTGATACCGGAACTGGGACAAGCACGCAGAGAACGGCTGTGACGTGAGCTGCTGCATTGAACGTGCAACATCAATCGAACCAATTGAGCTGTGAGCCTAACCCCACCGAAACAGCGCCTAGCTTGAAGGGCTCTTGCTCTTCTCCTTGGGTGCCTCTGGCTCCTTTGGCTTTTCTTTCTCGTTGTCCACATCCATAGCGTCACCAGCTGGTTCGGCCTTGTCTTTTTGCTCAGTTGCCTCTGCGGGTTTCTCAGCGGCCTCCTCAGTGGGCTTCGGTTCTGATGTCGTCTCCTTGGTAGCTTCTGGTGCTTCCTTAGTTGTGGACTCCTCTTGTGTAGGCTTCTCAGCGGGCGCTGCTGGTTCGGCAGTAGTTTCGGGCTCGACGTCTTCCTTTTTAATAGTCGTTGTGTCCTCTGCGGGTGCCGAATCCGTCATTCCCACGTCGCCGTCGTTGTCCACGCTGGTCTTCTCGGTCTCCTTGGCTGTCTCCTCTGGTTTCTCAGCTTCCTTCTCTGGCTGATCCTTCTCTGGCTGCTCATGCGCTGACATGTCCTCGATGGTATCGTCGTTTATGTCATGAGTCTCATCACCGGCAGGCTCCTCAACAGAAGCGCCATTCGGAGCCTTGGGCGTGACATTGCCGCTGTCCACCTCCATTTCCCCCTTACGGTAATCGGTAAAGGTGCGCTTGTTGCTATTTTGTCGGGTAGCACCGTGAGCGCGTGCAATTTCGTCATCGTCTTCGCTGGGCTCGAACTCGCCCTCGTGCTCGACTTGCTTGTCCCAACGATGTTCAGTCATGCGAACATCCTTGTTCTCATCTTCGTCCATGTCATCGAGCTCGGCTTCCTCCTCGTCAGTCATACCACCAAATGGCTTTCTTGGGACATCCTGCATCTGCACACTTGGCGCAGGGCCAGTCTGTCGCAGGTTGTCAATGACGGCGGATGTGATCTTCTCGAGGTACTCTCGGCTGTTGGAGTTCTCCATGTTGGAGGATCGCACGTTCAGCTCGAAATCAGGAGCATAGTACTGGCTCTGAGTTAGCAAACATTTCTCACAATAATCATATACCATACCTCGTAGTATTCGTTGTAAGGCAGGGTTCGCTCCATCTCCTGCCCCACAAGAACGCCAGTCTCAAAGGCCCATGTACGGGCGACATTTCGCATCGTGTAGCCACCACCACCAAGCACAAGAGTGGGCAGGTTGAAACTCTTGACAAAGTTGACGCAGTTAGCGTGACCGTCCATGCTCAGGTTGAAGCAGCCCAATCGATCGCCAGAGAGACTGTCGCCACCGCACTGCAAGACAACCGCCTCGGGCTGGAAGTATTTCATGACGTTCTCGATGACGGGCTGGAAGATTGATCGGTAAGACACATCCGTGATGCCGTCTCGGAGGGGAAAGTTGACGGCGTAGTTCTTCCCCTGGCCGATACCGGTGTCTCTGAGTTCGCCAGTTCCGGGGAAGTACTCGCCGTACTTGTGGAAAGATACGGTCATGACGCGGTCGGTCGTATAGAACGCCTCTTCGACACCGTCGCCGTGGTGAACATCGATATCGACGTAGAGAACGCGCTTCTTGAATCGGAGGAGTTCGAGAATTCCGAGGACGATGTCTGGAACATGGTTAGATCATCAACTGGGTGGGTATGGGGAATTGCGCACCATTGACATAGCAGAAACCGCTGGCCTCGCACTTTTTGGCGTGATGGAGACCACCAGCCCAGTTGATGGCAATGTCACACTTTTGGCGGTTCAGGCGCGCTGCGCCCTCCATGCTGCCACCGGCACTGATACCACAAAACTCAAAGAGACCGTCAAAAACAGGACAATCGTCTCCCACATTGTACTTGCCCTGCTCTCGCATGAAGCTATCCATGTTATCGGGCGTCACCTTCTGCAGGAAGTCGATGTAATCGTCCGTGTGAAACTGGGTCATTTCGCCTCTGGTCGCTGGCTTCGCACGCTTCGTAAAGGTCAGCAATGTCTTGCAGCGAAAAGTGGCGTGCAGCGAGCGTCAGAGACCCCGCGGGAGAACTCACGTAGATTTCCATCTTCTGGTAGAGGTTGTACTGCATGATCAAGCTATGCGCCAGACGAATGCGATGAGGCTTCATAGGGTGTCCAGTGACGTAGGCATAATTGCCGATATCAGAATCGTAAAAGTAGGCGACTTTCTTTGGTGATGCGCCGTTGAGCGCGACCGAGCCGAGCTCGACCCGAATGTCGTCGCCCATGACTGCGGCTGCTTAGAGAGCGTCGCGAAGCTTTAGCAGGAAGAGGTGCGAGAAAAGGCTGGCGTGAGAAGGAGGTGTTGAATCTTTGGTGACCGAGATCTTGCAACTTTTTTTTGCTCAAACAGAGCTCGGCATGATCGATCGTTAGGTGGAGAGAGAAGGTGGGAGTTCGAAAAGAAACCATGTAAGAGAGGGAGCACACGGCAGAGAGAGAGGCTGCCAATGCGAACCGCAGCCCAGACCCGGAGCCGGCGTTTACACCGGATTAATCTTACAAGCGGATCCCGATTGGTTCCAGCCACAACGGAATCAGCCCCACTGTGCTGCAGCTCATTTGTTTGAAGCGAGGCTGAGCTCTAGCCACAGAAGATCACGGCACGTGACATTACTAAGCTCCAGAGCTGTGGCTTCCAGGCTGCCGGGCTGTCGTCAACGTCAATACGCTTCCACCTTGAGCTCCGACCATAGCAACGCCCTTCAACATCTTCATCACACCTCACCACCTCCATTTTTGTACCATTCTACACTTGCGCATCTCTACCAGACACTCCCATACACATCACACACATCATGGAGCGCTTTAGGAGTCTACTCGGTGGTGGTGGCATGGGCCTTGGTGGAGCTGCTCCCGGCACGGTAAGCTAGAGCTGCTATTCAAGCTTCCTTTCAGAGGATGCTGGCGATCGAGTGATTGTGCTGACGCGGATAATGCTAGGACAACACGAACCTTATCGATAACTCGGAAACAGTCTACATTTCCTCCCTCGCCCTGCTCAAGATGCTTCGACACGGCCGAGCCGGTGTGCCTATGGAAGTCATGGGCCTGATGCTGGGCGAGTTTGTGGATGACTTTACTGTCAAGGTTATGGACGTGTTTGCTATGCCTCAGAGTGGTACCGGCGTTAGTGTCGAGGCCGTGGACCCCGTGTTCCAGACCAAGATGATGGATATGCTACGACAAACAGGAAGGTTGGTTGATTCAACTGGATAAGCTCTTATTGCACTCACTAAATCCTCTGAACAGACCCGAATCAGTTGTCGGCTGGTACCACTCTCATCCTGGTTTTGGTTGCTGGCTTTCGTCGGTTGATATCAACACCCAACAGTCTTTCGAGCAACTGAACCCCCGCGCCGTCGCCGTCGTCATTGACCCTATCCAATCAGTCAAGGGCAAAGTCGTCATCGATGCCTTCAGACTCATCAACCCACAGCTTTTGATGATGGGCCAAGAGCCCCGCCAGAGCACCAGCAACTTGGGTCATCTCAACAAGCCCTCGATCCAGGCACTGATTCACGGCCTCAACCGACACTACTACTCGATCGGAATCAACTACCGCAAGACGGCACTCGAAGAGAACATGCTGATGAACCTGCACAAGCACGTTTGGACCGAGGCGTTAGAGATGGACGACTTCCGACACGAGGGCTGCAAGAACAAGGACCGGCTACAGCAACTGGTCACATTGGCAGATGGCTACGAGAAGCGTGTGAAGGAAGAGACAGAGTTGACCAAGGACCAACTGAAGACGCGATACGTCGGCAAACTTGACCCCAAGAAGCATCTCGAGGATGTCGGTCAGGAACTCATCGAAGACAACATTGTGTCGGTGTCGAGGCAGATGATCGACAAAGAGGCGACAATGCCGAAAAAGGATGGGTCGGCGGGGAGCAAGGGACAAGCGAATGGGGAGGAAATGGAGGTGGAGGAGGAGTTATAAGCGAGTGGATATGACGATGGCGAGAGAGAGGGACACAAAGATGCAAACCATTGATTGACGAGGCCACGGGATGATGGACTTGTAGGATTATCGGGCACCATACGTAGGCAGGCGTTGGCGGTTGGAAGGGACGATTTAGAGGCCCAGCCATGTCGCGAACTACTAGACAGGTTAGCATCGTACTCATGGCACTAATTCTTGCATGCGATTGTTGATCTGATTGGGTGTGAGCGTTTAGGTCGCGATGGGCGGTGGGCGGGACGAGGCAATCAACGGGAATGATTATGTGGGATGAGGTGTTCAACCCATCAAGATGCATTGCCGATAAAGATACCCTGCAAAACGTCCCCTGAACATGCAGCAAGCGTCTTTCTTTGTTGACACATGAGCAGAACAGGCAGAGGTTGGGCAGCCTAGGATTTTCGCCCTTAAAGTCATGGGTCCCGTCAGACACTGTTGTGTTGTTTCTTTTGGAGGGGCCCATGCATCCATCCAGGCTTGGAATTCTTCTGTCATCCAGACCCTTCCAATCAATTTAAACAAACAAGACCACACGAATTAATCCCGTCAGGCAGAGAGAAAAAAACAAAAAACTAATTACCTGGTTCGCCCCTTTTTCATCTCGGTAGATGGGCAAGGGAGCCGGCGTCCACTTGAGGGACCACAGTCTCCCGTCATTAGTAAGTTCCAAGTTCCTTCAGCTTTACCTGCCCCCCTGGCCCCCCTGACACGCGCCTGTTCCCGTCCCGAAGCTTGAGTACAGTCCGTTGTTACTCAGTATTGAATTGTAAAAAAGTATCTTTACATGATAATGGCTTTTGGGTCATTTCTGCGATCACTTCTGAGCGGACTCTCCACCTCTGTCAAGCCTTCTCACGTCGCTGTGCAGAAGCTTCAGAAGGCAAGAGGGAGCCCAAGCCCACCGCCACGCACCAAACCACAGCGACAACGCACGCCGGAGCGGGATCTGCGGGACAAGAAGCGGGCGCGCGTCGACACCTGGAGCGCGTCGTCATCATCGCGAGCCCGCACACGGTCACCGAGAGAGACACAGGTTCATCACCAGAGGGCACGGGATCAATTACACGAGAGGAATCAGGAACAACAGCATCAGCATCAACAGCAGCAGCAAAGGGCCCGCGATAGCTGGTCCGCCGCTACTGCTTCCGCCACCACGACGGCCACTGCCGCCATCACCAGGGAGGCCTCGGTTACGCGCAACAGCCACCACGGGCGTACTGACTCCCAGCATCGAAAAGTCCGCGAGAGCTGGCCAGCCTCGACAAGAGAGCCATCTGCCACGCGCAGCCACGGACCTACTGACCGCGTTACTCGCCGTCACACTCACGCTCCATCGACGACGACGACACGGCGGGACCGCAGTCAGAGCCGCCATGGCACCAACCGGCTACTTTACTCGGCCAGCCCAGCCAGCAACATGGGAGTCGTCAGCGCCACCGACCGAGCCATGGCCCCAGACATTGTGCGCGAGGTCATCAACCTCATTGCCGTCCGCTTCAGCCACATCCCCTACGCTGTGAGCGGCCACGCTGCTATGGCCTACTACGGCTACGATGTCAAGCCCTTCAAGGTAAGCATCATCTGTCCCGAGCACACCCGCAAGCCCCTGAAGGGCTGGGCCCGGACACATGACATGCTTCCCATCCCCGGAAAGACGGACATCTGGGGCATTCCGACGTCCGACGGGCTCTTCCGTCAGGTCCGCGTGAGGTTCCCCTACGACTTTGGCAGCGCGCACATTGTCAAGGAGGGTCCAACGGCCGCCGCCGTGCTGTCGCTGCCTGGCTTGGCCGACGAGTTGGCTAGGACCTACGTGAACGAACTCAAGCACGCTGATCTGAGGAGGCAAGAGTCTCTGGGTAAGGAGCTGATGTGGGTGCTACGGAGGATCTCTACCCTCAAGCATGACGACCACTGGCTCAGACCCGAGAGAGCGCCGCACCTGGTCCAAGACCGGTTCTGGCTTCCCTTTTCCCTATCATACCCTGCCTCCGTCCCCCTATTCGCGGCGGCGGGATGGAGCATACCTAATGCGGAGAGCTGGTGTTCACCTTAATGAGGAGAATTTATGTCGAGAAACGACACGATGGACGACGACGATGTGAGAGTAATGGAGCATGTGAACACGGGTCATTTAATATTGCATACAGGCGGGCGCATTTGGGGCATGCATTGGAGTTATCGGCATTTACTGGCATTGGATTGGGACAAGCGACAAGACATTCCTGGGATTGGGACTTGATTTTTATCGTCAAATATGAACGACACGATGCTTATGACTACCCAACAACATAGACTAATCACGATAACTACTCCTCTCTGTACATAGATAGTACCCGCAAAGGTCAGAAAGACAGGACAGACCAATATAGATATAGCATACAGCATAGGATATGTATATGGCCAAAGTATATTGCATCATGACATGAAGTTGGATGTTGGTGAGGCTTGTCTGACTTGAGTAGGGCTGTGTCGTGATGCATGCAATACAACACAACTAGCCTTGTATTCGCCGCGATGAGGTAGCTCAGATCGGTCTTACACAGCTGTAAGCAGTACATACCATTGGATGAGAGCTACATATTGGTCTTGGCCTAGGCAAGGATGCCATGCATAATCGCCGCGACTATTACCCCCTGCCCCAGAAGCGATGCACCAGGGAGGCTCCAGAGGACACGCAGCACGAAGCCAATTCGTATTAGAGCGAAGTCATGTATGGAAACTCTATCTGACAAGGCCCAGGGGTTCCAGTTGACTGGCTCCATGCGGATGCTTCAATGCACTCCAATGTGTGGACCTATCTGACGGATCCTCTTTCATCCAACACAACTCATCCCCAAAGCTTTCTCAGATAGGGATGATAGGCGATGTGTCTTCAACCTTGAGCTGATTGAAACATGGCACCGGCCCGGCTGACGATGTAGTCAGCCCAGACGGTAGCGTAGCTCATGTGGACAGTGAGGTTCTGGCTGCCAGCCTCACAGAAAGGATCACCAGCATCACAGATGGAGATGGTCTTGTTGACAATGGCCTTGCAGCCATCGGGGTTCTGACGGGCGAGAACCTAGGAACAAGGTGAGTTGATGTTCAACGAGTTGGTAGTGAGGTGAACTTACACCGCTGCCGTCGCTGCTCCCAACGGTGAAGGGCTGGCCCTCGACAAGGCTGGGATCGCCCATGACGATGATGGCAGCAACTGTGATGGTTAGCAAAGATCGAAAGATGACGATGTTGCTATTGCTTACCCTTGCTGGAGAAGGACGATGGGAGGGGAGCGGTCTCAGGGAAACCGGTGGAGCTGGCACCGCAGAAGGTGTCCATGGTGACATGAGCGCCCTATAACAATGTCAGAGGCATTCCTAACAAGATGAACGACAAGCATACCTGGGAATACCCAAGGATGATCACCTTGGTGTTGGGGCACTCGTGGGTAAAGTCACCAACAAGCTGGGTCATGGCGGCAACACCAGCCATCTGCGAGGGGTTGTAGGGCTCAAACAGAGCAGGGTAGATGAGGGACTCGACATCAGAGCCAGGAACAAGATTCTTGATACGCTCAGCGACGGGACCCAGGACACCAGGGCCCTGGGGCTCCTCGCTGCCGCGGGCGACGACGATGTGTGCACCGGGAGGGCACTGGGCCGAAGCCAAGGCCACGAAGACCGCGATGATCAAAAACAGAAGCATGGCTCTCATTTTCTTGACGAGAAATTCTAGGAAAAGAGGTGAGAAGGGATCATTCTAGTGACATGGCACTCTTGGGGCCGACTTACTGGGTGTATGTATCAGCGATACTTGGTGTTTTCTGCGGGCGGCGGAAGGAAGAAGACGGTTTCTGCTCACGATGCGTTGGAAAGGTTTTGAGAAAGATCTTCAGATGCGAGAAATGAAGGCGAAGAAGAAAGGAAGACAAAATGGGTGGAGGCCTGAGGGCGGATTTATGATGTGCGCTCTGGCAGTGCCAGAGATACTGACACTGGCGCCCCACTGCCAACTTGACAGTGCCATTGCAAGCGCATTGCCGGCTTTCTTAAATCTGTAGCAGAAGAAGCTGAGACGAGGGTCTTTGGGCTTCCTCCCTTGATATTGAGGTCCAGTTGATGCTATGGGCTATGGGTTGTTGTGCCCCCTTTATGTGCAAGACCAGTATCACTTCACTTCCAATCCTCATCCGACTACCATGGAGACCACGCTCATATGTCCAACTGGGCCCTTCCTTGCCATGCTTCCACCCTTGGCCCAGTATGTGACGAGCAGCCATACCAAGACCCTACCCCTGAAGCCACACCGTGATCATCTGAACATGCCGGTGGCATTTAGGCGCGGTGAAACATGGAAACAGCAAAATCAGCAGCGATGTCCCCGTAGGCGACCACATAGTTCATGTGAACGGCTAGATCATGGCTTCCTGCTTCGCAGAAGGGGTCACCGGCGTCGCAGAACGAGACGGTCTTGTGGGAGATGCATTGGCAGCCGCCTGGTCGCTGGCGGGGGAATATCTAGATGTCTTTTGTGAGTGTCTAATCCTTATTTGAGATGGTATTGGATTATGTACTTACGCCATTGCCCTGACTGCTTCCCATGTGGAAGGGTTGACCTTCGGTGGTGCTTGGGTCGCCCATCAAGACCAGTGCAACAACTATCATACGTCAGTATTCAACGCAGCAACTACCGCGGAGGGTACTGCAAGTTCACCCTTGCTGGAAACCTTGGGCGGCTGTGGCTTTGTAGCTGGAAAGCCTTCGGAGCTGGTACCGCACATTACATCGGCAATGATGTGAGCACCCTATGTCAACTTAGCAACCTTCTTCCATTAACAGCCGCTACATGGCTTGGGCTGCTTACCTGCGAGAAACCAAGGAGTATCATCTTGGTCTTGGGACAAGCCTTGGCGTAGTTGTTGACAACCTCAGTCAGAGTCCTAACGCCCTCTGTCTGAGACGGCTCATAAGGATCGTACTGGGCCGGGTACACAAGAGAAACCATGTCAGAGTCTGGGATCCGGTTTAGGATCTTGTCGGCGACCTCTCCGATGATGCCTGGGCCCTGAGCTTCGAGACTACCTCTGGCGACGATGACATGGGCTCCAGAGACGCAGTTAGGACGCTCGTAGTCTTTGGCAGCGGCGAGAGATGCAAGGAGGACGGCGGTGTTGAGGATGGAAAGCATGGCTTTGGTTGACTTGACAGAACAGAGAGTTAGATGAGATAGACAAGGTGGACGGAAGCAACTGACTCGAAGGTTATAGAGCACGGGACCAACTTTGACAGGATAAATGCTCTAAACAGCGGATTAGAGAAGCCTAAAGAGGAACGGACTCGCAAGTTGACAGTCAAGATGAACGATACAGTCCAGGTAGAGAGAACAAGTCAGGACAAAGACATGCAAAGACGGAACAACTCATATATCATTCAAGAGTATCCAAAGCCCGCATGACATGTCCATCAGATTGCCATGGGTGAAACCATCCTTTAACACTGAATCACACTATCTGTTTGGCTGTGACGAAAATGCGAAAATAAGCCATCCCGCAACCATAACCAAGAAAGAGACATAGGACAAGGGTTTCTTTTCTTTTTTCGTCTACAAGTCAACGCCACGACGATAAACGAAAGACAAGGGCTGTTGATTAAAAATAGAGCAATTAATTTACCCACCCCTTGTTTAGTCGCGGGGGGTCGGGGGAGGTTGTATGCCGCAATAATTAAGTCATCCGGGGGCGACGGCAAGACAAACAGAAAAAAAAAAAAGTTACAATTAACAACGAAACAATCAATTTGAAACAAGACACGACCAAAGAGGACGAGATGACTAAATCTACTCTAGATGAGCTACTAAAGGCTCCAGAGGCTCAAATCCGCTCTGTCCTGCGCGCACTCTGCAGCGATAGAACCGTCCAGCGACACGCCCTCGAACACTTTGACGCGCTCAAGAGTGAAGAGGGCAGTGGCGGTGGTGGACAGAAGCGCAAGGCGGCTGGCGATCTCTTGATATGCGTGCAGTGCGACCAGCCATTTACCGAGGAGGAAAACGATAGAAAGGCGTGTTGGTATCACTGGGGTGAGTGTTTGCCAGTTTCCACTGACGTGTGTATGAATGGACAACAAATGACACGATGAGAGATGTCATGGAACTATTGATACGGACGCGATGCGCGAGGAGTACCCAGATGGCTTCACGTGGAATTGCTGTGATAATGCAGGGAGTGAGAAGGGTTGCGTGAGTGGCAAGCATGAGGCCCATCCCAATCGCTCCAAGAAGGCATCGGGTGTTGAGCCATCAGACAGTGAGGAGGATTGGGGCGATGACGACGAAGACGATGAAGATGGATATTAGCAAACAACAAGTGACCCTGTCACGTCACTTCAACACAAACAACACCGTCATATCAATCTTCAACACATTGTCATGGATTTCAAGCATAACGAGATTCCCAAACTCCCAGCCTATGGATGGATCATGTTGCCCAAAAAGGATATTTGCCCTCCTTCACTCTCCTCCTCTCGACACGCACGTCAAAAGACAAGCCCACCCTGGGACTTGTAATTACACGACATGAAGAGTCTGCAAATCGTCTCGAGTCCCCAAAGGCCAGCCAGCATCATGTCATTACCCGATACTCCGTGCGCCACAATGCAAGTCAGTCCAGTCTCGTCTCAGTAATCTGATCCTCCCCTGTCCACATGAGCCCTTGGGCTCCGACCCGTCGGGCCTCCAATCGTCTTGCCGATAATCTGGACCAGGATAAGAATGTGCAACATCCACCCCAGGACCCTCTTCTAATGATGGCCCTCTAACATAAATCCAACTTCTGTAGAACGCCTGTCAAGAGGCTGAGCCTTCACTGACGACTCTGTTGCTGGAGCGCCCCTCGACTCTATATCAATGGGCCCCTATGCCCCCATGATGGGAACCTTCTTGTTTCTCTTGCCCAACAGCGTGGCGTTCTCCAGGTTCAGTTCGAAAGCGCCACGCTGGCGATTCCGGTCTCGTACTTGTTGCCGGGCTGCTGCAGCCACAGTCGCCGAGTGTTGACCGTAACCCCTTTCAGTACGTTCACGCTCCCGTCCTCGAGTCTCGTGGTGTTGTTCTTGGTCTCGGATGTTGGTTTTTCGCATGCTCTGCTCCAGAGCCTGGGTCGCTGCGTTCGGCTTGGCTGCCGCGTTGGGATCTTGTCCGTCAATCTGCATGACATCCTCATCCTCCTCATCTTCTTCGTTGAGAGCTCCAATGAATCTTGCGGGGCCACCCTTGGCACCGATCTGAGCCCTCCGCTTTCCCTCCTCCTCTTGGCGGTGCACGGCGTAGCCAACATCAAACACCTCACGAAGGTTGACGGCGCCGGGAGATCGGAAGTCGTAACGCTTACCAGAATCCTCAAACTTGGTCGCATCAAAGGCTCGGAGCACCTCGGGCTTCTTCTTCTCCTCACGGGGGGTGGGTCCGTTTCCTCGGATCCAAGGGTGTGCCAGGAATTCGGTAATCGTGTATCTCTTCTCAGGGTCCACCGTCAGGAGGTGGCTGATGAGATCCTGGGCAGACTTGGAGATGTCGTCCCACCAAGGCGACAGGAAGGTGTATTGGCCCTTAGCCACCTTCTCTGTGAGCACCTCGATGCTCTCATCGTAGAATGGTGGGAAACCGCAGAGTAGTGTGTACAACACACAGCCCAGCGCCCACATATCGACTGACTTGGAGTACCGCTCATCCTTGACGATTTCGGGGGCCGTGTAGCCAACTGTTCCACAAGGCGTCATGGTCTGGTTATCCCAGACAATCTTGGAAAGACCAAAGTCGGCAATCTTGATCTGGCCGATGCCACCCGCGCCCTGACCGTGGACAAACTCGCCCTCATCGACCTTGTCCTCATCGCCGGGCTGCTTGGGCTTAGGGTGCTTGGACGGCACAAAAGGAATGGGGTTGAACAGGATATTCTCAGGCTTGATGTCACTGGCAAGGGGTTAGCTATCTCATCCAGGGCCGTGCAGAGGCGAATGACGTCAGGAGGGGCATCACCACTTCTGGTGGACTGGCCCTCTGACATCAACCACCAGGCAACAAAAATCATGACATACCGATGAACGACACCCTTCTCCTCGTGGAGATACTCGAGGGCCTTGGCGACTTGGACAATGACGTGTCGGGAGAGTTCTTCACTAAAGTATGTCAAGCGAACAATCTGGTGGAAGAGCTCGCCTCCAGGGGCAAGCTCAAGAACAATGTAGTAGTACTGCCGTGACTCGGAGAACTCGACAAGCTTGATAATGTTGGGGTGGTCAAGTTGGCGCATAATTTGCACCTCCTTAAGAATGTTGGATCGCTGTCTTCAGGTTAGTATTCTGTTTAGCTCATCCGCGAGTCTGCCGGCCATTTATCCTCGTCGAGAAGACAACGGAAATAAATGAAAATCCGACGAGGATGGCGGCCCAGACGTAAAGAAATAGTTAAGAGAAATCTTCTCGCACCTCTGCTGCCTTTGGGACGTTCTTGAAGTCTGGATGTAAATGCTTGTTTCCCTATGAAGGGGACAACCCCGTGGCGTTGGTAAATGGGGACAAAAGAGAGTACTCCAAAAGCAGGCAAGAAACACAGGCATTAAAGAAAGGAGAAAGGGCGACGTAGATACAGACGACCCTGGGCAAGCTCACCTGCATGCTGTTCATCTCGTACTTGCGTACGACCTTGATGGCGACTTCGCCTCTCTCGCCCGTGGTGTCGCGGGCACGGTAGACGTTGCTGAAGGCGCCGTCGCCCATCTTGTCGACGAGCTCCCAGCGCTCGAGGCCAGGGTAGCGAGGGAACTTGCTCTTACTGGCGTTCTCCTCGGCGACGAGCTTGGCGAGCTTCTCATCATCGTAGCGCTTCTTCTTGCTTGAGTACTCGTCGTTTGCGTAGTCGTCGATGGGTTCTCGTTCGCTCGAATGTCCATGGCCGGGGTCGCTCTCATTCTTGTGCTGGGCAGGCGCAGGTTGAGAGGCCTCATTCTTACGCGGCGACTCGTCAGGGTTTCCGGCGCGAGCCTGCTTGCCTAGAGCACGAGAGTCAGCGCTGGTGCTACACTGGCCAAAGAAACTACTTACCGTGCCGGATAAAATTCTTGAGCTGTTGAATGGTGGACATGGCTGTCGAAATTGTCGCCTAGGCGCGACAAGCCGCCTTGGGAGAGAAATTTGGACCTTGGGTCTACTACCGTAGCAAGACGGAGGACAATGGAGTTTGCCACAAAAGTCGGGGTTAAGAGCTCGTGGTCGCTAGCTTGAGCGTGGTTCTCTGATCTAATCTAGGGCGCGATATGCCGTCTAAGTCGTGCGAGTCGTGATGGTAATCGTCGGGCGTATGTTGAGTGTCGCAGAGCTCAACAGTCTGGAGAGACAGGCCAGGACAGACAGGGCTGGCTGAGCTGCGGATGATGCGGGGTTTAACAGGTCGCAGAAGGGAGCTCTACTCTAGTGGAGCGTCTTGTAGGGGATCTGACGTCGTACAGTGGCGTGTGGCAGAGGATGGGACAGGACAGGACAGGATGTGAAGTAGTGTCGAAGAGGAGAAGATCAAGGTTGAAGAGCAAAGGCGTAGTAGGTTTGGAGAAGAGAAGATGGATGGATGGAGGTGAGAAAGCAAAGCAGAAAGGATGGAATTAGGTGACTGCCTTGTGGTTGGTGGTTGCTAATAAGAACCCAGTTCTTTTTTTGATGGGGGGCGGGAGGTCAAGAGATTTGAGAGGTGACGGAGCGGAGGGACCTAAAGAATGGGAAAGAGTGGGCGCCCAGTACCAGTACCAGTGCAGCAAGGCAAGGCAAGCCCACTTTCAGTGGCAGTTTTTAGCAGGATTCTAAGCCAGCGCCAGCCCAGGCGGATGGGGATGGGGTGGAGATGGGGCGTCCGGGTCTTGCGTCTGCGTCTGCGAGAAACCTGGAAATAGGTTGGATTGGATCCAGGGGGTTTAACGTGAGAGTCTGGGGGTGAGGTTACTGATGAAAGTGAGAGGTGAAAGCCACAGAGGCCGTTTTTTGAACTGATAGAGTGGAAACAGCCTGGGACAGTGTTGGGATGAAGACGGTGGTGAACGGCGTGTCCGGCGGCTGAGATGAGACGAGGCCGTGCTGAAAAAAACAAGGCGTGACGTTGACGAACCCCGTTGTTACAACGTTGAGATTGAATTCAAGCCGGTAGTGGCAGTTTAACAGAGGGTCAAGAATAATTACAAAGCAAGAGTTGAAAAGAGTCGTGACATTCTGGAGCATCAAATTCGAGTCAAGTCATGGGGTGTAGAACGTGATGCGATGAAGAAGAAAAGACACCCGCGACGGGAAGCACCAAATGTCCGGGGGCATCATCCACGGAAGCGGCAGTACCTCGACGGTACAGTACATTACATTGCCATCCCATCCATTACACCCCCAGGCAAGGGAAGCGAACGCCTACGGGAATGACACAAGCTAAAAAAGGGTCCAGGCCGCCAAAGCCGCCGCGGAGGCTGCACACCTTTACTCGACGAGGAACATGATGATGGCATCACCCTCCGCATTCCCTTGTTAGAGTGGGCTAATCTGTAGCCACCATGTGCCTTTGCATGTGCGTGGCATCATCACTTTTGCTCATGTTATTCTACAACACGATACTGTACAATGTCAGTAATGCAACAGCTGACAAACCCTTCATTCCTGGACACTGGTGTTTTTTTCTCAAAAGAGACCTGGACTACAGCTGGAAATCGTGCTTTGGCGAGATCTCCGCCCCGCCCCGTTATGACGCTGCCGACGACGTCATTTCCCTGTCGCCAGCGGGCATTGTACAGCTCCACCATCCAATCATGGCCCCTGGTTAAGCTGCACGCCTTCTTGGCTCCCCAGTGGCGCCTGTTTCCAGCGGGAGGGTCGCTGAAATCACAGCCCGAGCACGCGCAGCTTTCAATTCATCCATGGATCATTCACACTCACAGCCGAGAGCGAGAGTAACAGCAGCAGCATGGACGGACGCTAGGAAGCAGCCACTGACCGTTCCTGCTCCAAGGTTAGGCTCCCCGGCTACAGCGGTCCCATCGGGTCCCATTTCCCAGTTCTCCTTCAGATGCAACTCGAGGCTTGTGATGATGGATTCTTTTGTTTATTACGGAGTATCTCGAGGCTAATCATTTTAGATCTCTCCACTGTCGAGACGTTTATTCTCTTGGCAGGCATCAGCTTGTTTCTTTGTCTTTTTTACACTCATCTCATGGTGTCACCAAGCAGATCCGTTCCTCAACAGACGAGTCATGGAAGAGTCAAGACCACCTGCATCACTAAACTATTGCTTCATCTTCTGCAACAAGAATGGAAAATGTTGACCTTGGATGCTGATCATAACGAAGCACCGCTGATACACCTGCATACGGTGCAACACGGGCACCCAACAGCAGGTTGCCCTTCACTGAGGCTAGCCCGGATCAACACTTGCTGTCGCTTTTGCCAAACACACGCAACGTCAGCCCAAAACCGGCTTTTGGGTTTGGGGAGCGGGGGCTTGCCGCTTGGCTTTTGCGTCTCTTGACAGGGTTATCCAATGGCTTTTGATGCCATCCATCCCATGCCCTCCCCCTCCATCGGCTGCCCGTAGACTCGGACGTGCCAATGTCCCCGTAAAGGTTGCCCTTGGTCGGGTCTGGACCTCGTTTTGGACCCTGGCTGCATACTGTACTTGTACGAAGCCAAGGCTGACGAATGTCTCGTCTTTGGCCGTACCGTACGGATAACTCCCTCAGCTCGAATACGGTGTCATGTTTGCTTGCCGACTCTATTTCTGCTTGCCTGTCACTGATTTGCCGGCACAGCTGTTGGTGAAAACTCTTTTTTACTCTTGAAACCGCACTAGGTGCGTGTTGCACGTTGGCTCTCTTCGGGCCTTGGCCTGTACCTGGCCATCATCTCCATCCTCAGCCCAGCACATCCTGGCTATGGACAGTCCATCTCCAGTCTAGACCAATGTTGGCCCAGGATCTCAAGTCTTGCCAGTCCGACATTTCCGCTCATCGAAATGCCGCCATTTGAGACTCAATGCGAGGGCAGTTTGAAAGGAATTTCTCTTTGAGGACTCTGGCGCCCATAAGCGCTATGACGCGGCTCTCTCGCTTCGTGGGACGTCTCATCCTCAAATGCATCTTGATGTGATGTCATGACGCGGCTGGCGCCTGATGGCCAACACTTGCTGATATCATTCACCGAAACCCAAGAGCTTGTCTCAGCCGCTTGACGTTATCTCCCAGATCTAAGATGGGTGTCGAGTGTTGCCTTGCCCTTGACGTCTAGACGCATGCTATTAATGGCAGCCTGGAAGTGACCACGCCCTGACTAGCATGGATCTTTGAACAAGGCGCGTCAACGACATGCGCCTTTGTCGTCAGCGTCTTAGACAATGTGTCTGTGCCTTGCTTGATATTCCTAGATATGGAATGTAACCCCCCTGATCTGCTAGCTGAACAACTTGTATTCAAACTATTCTCATCAATAACTCAATAACTCAACACAACTGTCACATATACACAGCGTCTGAACGACGCAGATCATCGCTATAAACACAATCATACATCATAAAACATCACGCCGAGCACGTCAAACTCCTATGGCTATCTTGGTTCACTTTGTACGTAAATATATCGCAGAAAAACGCACCGCCCCCGCGCAGCTCCCGGTCCTACAACTTGAAGCATCGATACGGGACTTCGTGACTCTCTGCGTACGACCTGAGCTGCCTGTTCTTCCAGCCGTAAAACACCCTCAGGCCTAGAGCCACGATGGCAACAAACATCAGCAGTGCTGCGTTGACCCAGTGGCCGGTCGTGAAGCCGTCGTCGCGCTCTGATGTCTTGTAGATCCATACACCGGGGATCTGGCCGATACCGCCACCTAGACTCACGTTGATGGCGATGGCGAGACCTGTTGACGCTGTTGTGAAGACGTTGGAGCTGAGCCATCCCAGCATGGGCGGTATACACGAGAAGGAGCCTGCAGTGGCGAGGATGAGACCACCGTACCGTGCCTTGTAGGCATGGACGGGTAGAGCTGCTGATACGATAAAACCGATGGCGCCAACGGTCGAGGCCATGGCTGTGTGGACGCCTCGAGCGTTGAAGTGATCCGCCGACCACGCCACTAATACCTGGCAGACTACACATACAATCAGCGCCATTCTTTCATAACTACTCGAATAACTTACCATATGCAATGGCCCACGGAGGCACAGTCATCAGCTGGGCCTCGGGGTCAGCAAAATCCAATCCCACCGTGATGGACGGCGCAAACAAGCTCAGACTGGCAAAAGCTGGACCTGAGGCAAAGTAGATGGCGTAGTGGGCGTACAGACGCCAATCCGTCAGAGTCTCGCGAGCCTCGGCCCATGTCATGGCGGGCTGCGATTCCTTACTACCCTCGTAGTATAGCCGATGGATGGCCATGTCCTTTTCGGCCTCGGATAGCCACTTGGCACGCTCCGGGTAGTCGGGCAGGAAGAAGAGCACGAGGAAGGCGGCCAGACAGGATGGGATGCCTTCAAGGATGAAGAGCCAACGCCACCCCGAGAGGCCGCCGGTGCCATTCATGTGGCCGATGCCGTAGGCGATTGCGCCGCCGAACTAGACAGTGTAAGTCGCTAGACGAGTTGTTCAAATAAGGTTAACTCACTGCGCCGGCAAGTGTAGCTGATGCCAGGATAAAGGCGACCCTGCATGCAGTAAGTATCTGCTGTCGTGCCAAGCCGGACCAAAGGCTCATGAACCCCTCGGCCAAAAAACTCACCTAACACTGCGCTCGTCGTGCTTGTACCAAAAGGTCAGGTAGTAGACCAAGCCAGGGAACAGGCCGGCCTCGAATGTTCCGAGTAGGAATCGCACAGCGGTGACGCTGGCAAAGCTGTTTGTCGCGGCCGTGAGGATCGTCATGGCGCCCCAGCAAAACATGAGGAAGGCTAGCCATCGGCTTGGGCGCAGCTTCTTGAGGAGGATGTTGCTAGGGACCTCGAAGATGGCGTACGAGACGAGAAAGACCATGAGCGAGTTTACAAACTGCTGGTCCGTCATCTTGGTCTCGTGCTGCATGTCGTGGTTGGTGGACAGGTTGAGGACCATGGCGTTGCCGATGTTTGTTCGGTCGAGGAAGGAGAGGAAGTAGATGGCGGCCGAGAGCGGGATGATGCGCAGGTCCTGCTTCCAGAGCAGATCGCGCTCGAGAGGGCTCATGTGTACATCGTAGTGGACGGGGAGTTCCTTTGCGACATGGTTAGAGCTGAGAGATATTCGAGAAGTTGAGGTATTACATCGTCTTTCAGAATGGTCGAATCGACGTCGTCGACGGCTGCGGGAGGAGGAAACGGGATGGGAATGGGAATCTTTTCGGGAGGAGTGGCGGCCATGGTCGACATTGCCGCGCGCCGTCAGCGGCGGCCGTTTAAAGAGGCACAAAAGATGTTGTCGTCGAGTTTTTGTCTCTGATGGTCGGCGATCGGCAGGGGAGGAGGCGAAAGGATGTGGTACAGGGCGGGTGACCCCTTTCCGGTAGATGGACGATTATTTAACGCGGCGCGACAAAAGAAAAAGAAGAAGCTATAGATCGTAAAGAGGGACAAGACCCAGAAAACAAGAAACGCCAAGGACAAAGAGGCCTATATATATCGTGATCTGGCCGGGGGTGGCGTGGTAGTAGAAGAGATGTGATTGAGATAAGAGAGCGAGAAATGAAGTGCTTTTTTTTTCTTGTCCGTCTTGGTTCTCCAGTTCTTTTTTTCTCAACAGCACCACTTTCAGGCGCAGGCCCATGGACACCGCCGACTCAGACTCGCTCGGGATGGAGAGGGAAATGCGGGGGAGAGAGAGAGACAGAGAGAGTGTCGGCCAGGCCATGGATGGATATGGATGGATGGATGAGCTCCAAGGGCAAGGATCCACTGCCGATCAGATCACATCAACACTTGAGAGGTCCAATGACTCGCAGTGGCGCCATGGGTCTTTCCTTTTCGTCTCTTTCGTCTTCTCTCTACAGAGGTTGGAGACTTGAAACAAGGTTATCTGTAAGCCGATGCAGAGAGCTTGTTCTTTATTCCCGAGCACCATGACCGCCGAGCTGCAGAACCGCAACAGCAACACGCGACTTGACCCTCAACTGCGGCGTGTCCATTTTGGCGCGGGGATGCCTGTTTTAAAATGAACAAAAAGCCCCAGTCTCATAAGCGGAACCTTTATGACCCTCCCCTTGTCTTGTCCACTTGCTTTGATTGAGTGACGAGACGAGAGACGGGGAGAGACAAGCGAACCGAGCCCGAGGCGGCTACCCCCACTCGAGATCTTCAAATCCCACCCTTCACTCGCAGCACGCGACTCGACGAGAATGAAAAGTCTTTGGAGGGCGAAAAAAAAACTCATCACAGACATGGCCCGCTCGGCAATCCAATTGTCAAGCCTGTTGGCGAGCGGGGGACCCAGAAGGATTGCTACAAGGGCAGGGGAAGTTATTATTTCAAGGCTGCCCAATGCGTTGTTGTTGTTGCCGTCATGTCCCGATGGCTGATTATTCCCGAAACGGCGTTTGAGAGAGAGAAATGCCAACTGACTCACTTTCTGTCTGCAGCTCGTTTTTTCCCGACCCAATTGCAATCACCGTGACACAAGGCTCCGCCCGTTATTTCCTAGACGGGTCGACGGCCTTCGGCTCCGGGCCGGGGTGGGGCATCCTCCGGTCCCGGAGTAAGACAAGGTCACGCTCTCACACTCAATTGTCCGGGGAAATAATAAACGCGAAAAGATTAGCCATGGGGGGAGGGAGATTACGAATCACAAGAGTCCACTTGGCTACGAGTTACCCAGATCGAGTATCCCGAAAAGATAGAGATCAATGCATTAGAGACTATCAACGTTGTGCAACCCATCCCCCCTCCTTCTCGGTATTCCTTTTCCCTCTTTTCTTTCTATTTGGAATCTTTGAAAAGGCTGCCCGACCTCGGGACGAGGTTCTGCAACCTTGAGAGGTCAGTTGATCGTCAATCGTCGTGCGTTGCGCCGGCCGCGGGTTTAAGGATATGTACCGAAAATGCCTGATGTCGCCATCACGCTTTGTATTGTAACCGTAACATCAGTTGACTAATAACTGAACTGCCGTACAATGACGTTCCATCTATCTATGCGAAGAAGATCATCCACATTAATCCTCCGATGGCCAGACTAACCATGCCACGACCATGCACATCTTTAACCCAGCGCCAGCCCACAGCGCACCTGCTATCCCGACTGAGCTCTGAGCAAAGAGTCCTCCCGTGACGACGCCCAGCAGTAATAGTAGAGGCGCCAAAGCTCTCTGGTTCCTCGGCACGTTGTCAAACTTGAACAGGTTGCTGTCGGAAAACAGATCGCAATACGCGCTCGTCAGGACCACGCTGATGAGGGCGTCTCGCCGAAGCACCCGGCTTATCACTGCTTGCCCACAGCTCTGGAACGCCATGAGCGAGATGGGCACGAGCACGTTCCACGCGAGGTCGTCGCCGCCCGGGGGATCCGCGCCGACGATGATGGCTGCGGCTGCTGTGAGGAGGGCCTGTATTGTGAAGGAGGCGGCGAGGACCCATCGACGTCGTGGAGAGAAGTGATGGTGGAAGCGACCAAAGACAAACGAACCGAGGCAGAAGGCGGCGATGGATACGGCTGACTTGATGAGCCTGGGACCTGGTGTTGTTGTTGCTAGGCTTGCGAGGCCGAGACCGACATACACCGTGTTTCCTATCAAAGACCTGTCAGTCTTGTGTGTTTCGGTGAGCTAAAGTAAGACTAACCTGTCTGCATAGACACAAATGTGCCCCAGACCTGTATCGAGGCGCTGTCGAGAAGTCCGGTCACGACATAGCAGGCAAGGAGAATTGCGTCTGTCCACGAAAAATGAAGGTCGTCCACCAAATGGCTCTTCAAGCCGGTCCTTTGCCGTTTCGAAGAAAATCCTCCTAGCAGCGGCGTCTCCTCATCCGTCCTTCCGACGCTGTTGGCCGTTGTGCGATGCATGGCGAAAGACGTTCCCTTCTGGTCTCGGCTCACTCAGTCACGGCAACAACGAAACAGTATAAACTTGCTCTGCACCTCTGAACAAGCACGAGACCAGATTCCTTTAACGATTTCAAAGTTGGGCAGTAAGCGAAGGACATTTAAAAGGCCCCAAGGCAAACTTTTGTTCCGATGACGACAGGTTCCTCGCCAAGCTTAGTGTAATACCCACTTTCCTCGGTCAAAGGCCATGTCTCCGTGGCAAAGATAGGAATAGGTTACAATGGCACTAAGGCTAACCGATGCGTAGCATTCCGTTCGTGATAAGCCTGCTAAACTGGTCTGGGCCTTTCTGAGTTGTAAGACTGCAAGGGCATGACTCAAAAAATAACGGCATGTGCTTTGCCTCGCTAGTTCTGTGTATGGCCTCAAAACCTCTAGTGGGTTTTTTCACATGAACAATAGATTGGTAGACTTTGCTGGGTTCACATGCTCAAGACATGTCTCACGAACGGTACTTGGGGGAACCCTGGTGGTTCAGTCCCATAAAAACAGATGTTGGAACAAGGAGGCCGTATTACGAAAATTGGACTGGAACTCTATCTCCGGTTGTTACCTTTGTGTCTGTGCCCAACGTGGATTTTTCCTGTCCCGACATCGCTATTGAGTTGAGGCCGTCGTGACAACAGTGATAGATCATACTGAGGTTGACACGCTGCTGCTGTCAGGTCCCTTCATGTTGTTACCCCAGCCAAGGCAAACTATACAGGACAAGATCCAACTTGAAGTGAGTTTCTAGGACTGTAGTCATTAGTCATGACTAAGGCTAGAAGATGCATGAACGCTTGTCCAGTTCGCTTGCTTTAAGATTCCGACTCATCCCCGTGCTAATGACACCGCCACTCCTTCGTTTTCAACCCGTCCATGTTATAGAATGGTCTAGAACAGTGAGATGATGCCCAACCAACGATACAATACCAATTCTGTGGGGTTTCTGCCCGTACAAAGTTGACAAGGTCTATCGGCTACGACCTCGCCTATGTCGCACCCTTGTTTCTCGGTCATCTTACCGATGCCGGAACCTTCAGACCGATCGGTGAGGAACAGAACCCCTGCTACTCATGTGCCCTATGCAGCTCGTTGGTTTCCAAGAATGTCGTTACAATAGAACCTATGGGTGAGTTGGACATCTCGTCTTCATGTCAACATGGTCAGGCATCATTCACCATTCGCAACTCGGCCGTGGACAACCAAAGCAAACTCACACATCACAAGCACTCATCAAGAAACATTGGTTGAGATAACAAGAAGTCTCCGGACCCACGTAATCTCGTTCAGACATCAAACATGGAGCCGGCCAATAAATTTACTATACACAAGAAGTTATATAATCCAAGAAAGTTGAAAACCTCAAGCCTCTTCGTCTCCTTATTTTGTACTGTCCAGCTGCCTTCTCAGCAGCTCAACTCTTTGTTGCTCATATTTACAGGGAGGGAGCAGCGGTGGCAGTCACGTAGACGGTATGGGTGACAGTCTTGGTGCTGCACTGGCCCTGGCTCTTGACCTGGTTGCCAGACCAGTTGCCCCAGGGGTAGCCGGAAGGACTGGGGCGACGGGTAGGGCGGGTCTTGCGGGTGCCAGTGGGGGCCTGGGTGGCAGAGGGAGCTTGGGCAACCTCGGTGGTAGCTCCGACAGGCTCAGAGACAGCAGGCTGCTCAACGGGCTCCTCGTCGCAGTCCTCATCATCGCCAGTCTTAGGGGCAGCAGATGGGGCAGCAGACTCAGTAGCAACGGGGGCCTCGGCGACAGGGGCGGTAGTGGCAGCAGGCTGAGAGGGAGTGATCACCACAGAGGAGGGCTCCTCAACAGCAATGTCAGAGGGCTTGATCACGACGGAAGAAGGCTCCTCGACGGCGACCGAGGTGGGCTCCTCAGCAGCGGCAGAGGAGGCAGCACCGTTAGTGGGCGCAGGCAGGACGTTGGTGACATCCTCGGAGACAGAGGCGAAAGAAGGGCGAGGAGCACCCTCGGGGACGGTGGCAGACTCCTGGGCGGACTCCTCAACGGCCTGGACAGAGGTGGGCTCTACAGCAGCAGGGGTAGACTGAACAGCGCTGGGCTTGGCGGCAGCGGCAGAGCTGGCAACGGCAGACTTGGTCGCAGCGGGCTGAGAGGCAGCAGCGCTGGAAGCAGGAGTAGAGCCAGAGCCAGAGCCAGAGCCGGCACCGTTGGACATGCAAGCGAAAGAGATCTTGGTGACGTCGGAGCCCTGGGTAGGACCATCGAGAGACCAGGCCATGTTGACGTAGGGCCAGCAGATGCGGCCGTCAGCCATGGTGACCATATCACCAGCAACGTAAGTGTCGTCAGAAGAGATGGGCTCGCCAACCTTCTTGCCCTTGGAGTCGACAAGCTGGAACTTGGTACCGGCGAACTTGCCCTTGCAGCCCATAGCCTCGAAGGGGCAGACGGGATTGGAGATCTCCTCCCAGGTGACGAGGGCGTTGGAAGCATCGAAAGCAGCGGCGTGAGCGTTGGAGCAGTCGTTGGCACCCTCGGTAACCCAGTTGATCTGGCTGTCACCGTCGGCGGCACCGACCTCGGAAGTAGCCTGCTCACCAACGATGGTCTTCTTGTCCGAGAAGAGAGCGATAGCGACGTTGCGGTTGTTGGTGCGGTTCTGAGCCTTGGTGTAGCCCTGGCCCATCCAGTCGTTGAGGGTCAGGTCAATAGCACCACGGGAAACCCAGGAGAAGATGTAAGAGTCGGAGCCAATGAAGCGGGCGAGGGAGCTGTAGGAGCCACCCATTCCACCCATGGGCTCGTTGCTGCCACCGTTGATGGTCATCTCGTTGGAGACCTTGACACCGTTGTTGCCCATGCCCTGGGTCTCGGTGTTGAGCCAGATGGCACCCTGATCCTCAGCGCAGAGGGAGGCGAAGGGAGGCTCGTCGGCCTCCTCAAAGGCAATACCGGTGTTGTGGGAGCAGCCCCAAGAGGAGGAGGCACCGGCAATCTCCTCGATCTTACCGTCGGTGGTGATGTATCGGATGGCATCACCAAAGTGGCCCGAGGCGGAGCCAGAGTAGGAGGTGACGACGATGTAAGCAGCATAGTAGCCAGCCTTCTCGGAGAAGACGAGGTCACCGTTGATATCGGGAGAGGCAAGAGAGTCTCCGCCAAGACCAGAACCACCGAGGAGGGTGCGGAAGGTCTGCTTGCCGTTGGTGTACTTGTAAAGCACGGGGAGGGGGTCCTTGGACTCTCCAGACACAACCTCGTTGGTCAGGATGGCGAAGCCGTCATTGTGGGCAACAAGACCACCGGCCTCCTCACCAGCCTTGATGGTGACGGGAGTGCCAACAGCGGCAAAGGTCTTGGGGTCAACACCCTGAACGTGAACACCGGTACCGCTTCCATCGAGGTAAGCCAGGTAAGCGGTCTTGCCATCAGGAGAGACGGCGAAGGGAGTTCGGCGATGGTGAGGGAAGCCGGTCCAGTAAGCTTCCTGGACGGGGTTGAAAGAGCTGCCCAGAGTGAGGGCATCGACGTGGTTCTCGAGCGAGGTGGAGGAGAGCTGAGCAGCCGCCAGCGCCAGGCCGGCAGCGAGGGTGAGAAGACGAGACATGGTTGATGAACGACTTGTAGTATAAGTAAACGACAGGAGTGAGTTAAGACGAATAAGGGAGTGTATGTAGTCGAGTTGGACTAGTAAAGATCGTCGAAAAGAAACAAAAGAAGGTAATCGGGACAAGGCCCCAGGTCAATCATCCAAAGCCAGCACTGGTTGAAGCTATTCTCTTCTCTTTCTTCCTCGACCCGGGCGATATCAACTCTTTTAAAGAGCTTGAAGGCGGAGAGGACCCCGGCAGTTTCGGCCTCCGCCAAGCATCTCCAGACCGGCCGGCGAGCGGTGGAAAAATTCACGGCGTCCCGTATCCGCGGAGATTTGGGACCTCGAGGCCGGTCTAGCAGCCATTCATTTTACATCAGACAGTTAACGGGTGAGGGGTCACGATCCAGCATGGTTGTGGTGTTTCAAGCCCCTGTCATTGCTTGTGTCAGCAAATTCTTGGGTCCTCAGCTCACTCACCCAACCGCCCCGGCAGATACACTCGTCTTGACTCTGAGCCTGGTAAATCAAGGCTGGTGGGCTCACTGTGAGTGGATCGTCAGCGGTGGTCTGTCCCAACTAGGTCTAACGTGAGGCCTGAGTTTGTCTTTTGGGGACAGACTCAAGAGGGGCGGTTTCGAATGGCGCTCTT
Source organism: Fusarium vanettenii 77-13-4 (assembly GCF_000151355.1). Lineage (NCBI taxonomy): Eukaryota > Fungi > Ascomycota > Sordariomycetes > Hypocreales > Nectriaceae > Fusarium > Fusarium vanettenii. The sequence continues at coordinate 3,720,288 of NW_003315881.1, forward strand.
TCTTGGTAAACGAGATGGAAGCAGGAGCATTGGTTCAGTGGATGATGGCCACATCAAAGAGAGTTTCCTAGGATGTGCTGGTCTGTTGTTGGTTGTCAGCAAGGTGGTGTTGGTATTAGTGGCACTAGATGTAATGGTAAGTTGAATCTATATACACTCTGCATTATAGCCCTCTCGACTTTTGCAGATCAGAACTAAACATTGATTCACAATAGCCTCGCTTCATCTGTTTCTGCTCAGCTGTTTTGCGGATAGAAACCGATACCGATGGGGCGTTTTACCCCTTTCTCGGGAAGCCTTAAGGGGGGCCGCAGCAGGGGTTTCAAGGCCCCTTGTTTCGAGAGGTTTCGCCTCGATCCTGCATCAATATGGGAAGATTCTCGAACGGCTCAAGGTGGGCCAATTATGTAGTTTTCCGACTCTGGAGCGAGTATTCGGGAGCGGGTATAAAGATGAAAGGGTCCTTGAAAGGGAGAGTGAAAGCCTGGAGGAGTTTGCCAAGGTTCTCAACCCTCTTGCGGACTCCGCAAACGTCCCGTTGGGCTAGCGCTTGTTCATCTGCCGAGTCGCAAACGAGAGTAGCAGATCATTTAGATGTAACCTGCCCAGAAGCCGGTAAGTCCGGGAGAAGGGGAATGGTGCTGTCGTATTCAAGATGGGTATTGAAGAGAAATGGAATGTGTTGAGGGTGAGTGTGATCCCGTGACAGCCCAGCTTCTCGTATGGACAGCCTGCGGGGGAGGCTACAGGCGGCCGACCGCTGAAATTGCAAGCGGCTGCGCCTGCTCACGTGCTGTAAATAGTCCCCTAATAGCCCGGCGGCTGCCGCCTTCAGACAGCCAGCGATCCCTGACTAGACCGGATTGGGGTCGCCGCCTCAGTCATGGCTCAGTCATGAAGTGGCACCCGCGTCCATTGTTGTCAACTCGTATCGAGTCGCCGCCATCAGCCACAACAAAAACGCGCGCGACGTACGTTCATCCATCGTTGAATAGGAGGCAAAGCCTGATTGTTTCTTTGTCCCATTTGATTTCTATCCCTTTCATTCTCGTACATACATGAATCTCTAAAGCATTCATCTCGGAGACAATCTCGTCTCCTTGTCCAGGATCCTTCATCTCCATCATCGGCTTCGGTGTCAACATTCATCGGACATCGGCTCATATGTCGCTCCCGATGATGCTCAGCTCTCTTGTTAGGCCCACGAGGAAGGGCATCAGTGATGGCCTCCTCATTTTGGCCATGATTGGCGGTGTCATCTCTCTCATCTTGGCATTTATCGTCTTTATCGCTGGCACTACCATCATCCCTGGCAGTGGTGATAACCCCGATCATTTGTTCTGGAAGCCGTTGGCTTTGGTGACTGTGCGTGCTGTCTTTCTATTTGTTCGCTCACTCACTCTCTCATTCATTCGTTCACTCACCTCCCACACACTCTCATGCTCACTTCCATGCTCACTCCATATTCATTCCATACTTGCTCTCTCATCCCCATCTCATCCTTGCCGAAACTAACCACCTCTAGTTTGATGGACTCGTTCCCAATAATGACACATCCAAGTTCTTGGTCCAACTAAACTGGTACGCCAGCTCATTCGGCTGGGAGTATCCCAATGCCCCCAAGAACCTCCCCAAGGCGGGCATCACTTCATCAGGTCTACGATGGTCTTCCAACATCGTCAACGACCTCCACCAGATCGCCAGGGACCTCAACCTTCCCCAGGACACATGGGACTGTCCCAAGTTTGGAGCATACGAGGACCCCTGCGGCAACATCTTCTTTGAGGCATGGCGCACCTACATGGTCCACAACGGCTTGCCCATCTCCAGCTGGCTCCTCTGGGTCATGGTGACGTCGGCCCTTGTCCTCGGATCTTGGACTATGGTGCAAGAGTGGATGATTCAGAAGAGGCCGCACTGGATGAGGTGCCGATGCATCATCGGCAAGCGATGGTGTCCCTGCCCCAAAGGCACCAAGGAGGAGATTGAGAACCACGACGACTTTGTATGGGACAAGGTGCGGTTGTCTTACTGGACTCTCTCGGCCGCCTACTTTGGCACCGCCGCGACCCACGCCTGCGTCACGTCGGTGTTTTTTGTCAAGTTTCTGGGATTCTTTGAGGAGCGACTGCCCGAGGGCATCAGCATGCGTCCCAGAAGACGTATCGCCTCCGAGGTCCTGTTGTGGGTGGCTTTCGGCATAAGGTGCTTCAGTGCCCTGTGCATGGCCATCAGGTGGAAGCTGAGCCGGAGACCAAAGGGCTGGTTGGACGGACAGAGTGTTGGTCTCGACGGTGACAGTGGAAGACCTGGTGATGCGCGTTATACTGACTAGAACTAAAGAGCGAGGGCATATACCATAATTGATAGAGCGAGCGAATCGTCAACTGTAATTTAAGTTATCTGGACAGGGCATTGGGGATCACAACTTGGGTAGAGATATAGCATGATGGAGATATTCAGCCTCAACTCAAAACCATAACTTTGCTAGAACATGTGTATGTAACAACTTGATGAGGTCAACTCAAGCCAAGTCCACCCCACGTTCCAAGATGCCTATCTATCCGTTTAGTCACAACTCTTTAACCTGACTCGCCAAGTAACCCCCCTCGCTTGGCCAAATGGTCGCGCCCAGATTTGTCATGACTCTGCACCCCGCATTTGAACCCAGATCCACCGACCTTGCCGTAACGCGGTTGGAGGAGTAGTTCGCAGCTAACTAACGGCCAACCCTAACTCTGTCTCTATCTCCAGGAGGGCGTGATCGGCTCGATATCTGACCTCCGGGCCGGCGCGGCCGGTCCGGTCTTGGAGTTGATACAAAGGCTGAGCGAGGTCGCGTTTAAGAGAGATAGATTCCTCTTCTGCTAGTGATTCAGTGACTTGACTTAATATTGCTGCTCTGCACTTCAGTCCAAGGCTCAACTCGTAACCCCCAGTCGACAGTCGCACACTCAAAATGCTCTCCTCGGCAACTCTCCGAACTGCGCCCTTGCGGCGGCTCATCACCAAGCATGCCACACGCTCTCTCACCACCACACCCAAACCACGCCTCATCACCGCCCCTCAAAAGGTCTCCTCCAAGCTCACCATCCCACGTTCGGCGTCTTTCGCCACCAGCGCCGAGGCCACGGCTCCCGCCCCCGAAGCTGAGGTGAACACGAACTTTGCCGCCGTCGCCACGGGTGGCATTCCCTACCCCGGCATCCCCAAGATCGAAGATCCGTATCAGAAGCGACAATGGCAGCTGGAGCACATGGCTGGTGCGTTCCGTGTGTTTTCTCGTATGGGCTTCACTGAGGGAGCTGCGGGACACATCAGTGTTCGCGACCCTGTTGATCCTACTACTTTCTGGATCAACCCGTAAGTAGACAAACTCTGGCTCATCGCATGCCCCTGAGAACTCCATGATACTAACGCGAATCAGCATGGGCGTTCACTTCGGCATGCTCAAGGCCAGCGACATGGTTCACATCAACGAAGACGGCCAAGTCATCGGCGGCAACAGAGTCGCCGTCAACGCCGCGGGCTTCATGATCCACTCAGCCATCCACAAAGCACGCCCTGATGTCGACGCTGCCTGCCACGCGCACTCCAAGTTCGGCAAGGCGTGGTCGACGTTTGGCAAGCCCCTCGACATCATCAACCAGGACGCCTGCATCTTCTGGAACAACCAGAGCATCTACTCCAACTTTGGTGGCGTCGTTTTTGAGGACCAGGAGGGTGCTCGTATCGCTGAGGCGCTGGGACCCAAGAACCGTGCTGTTATCTTGCAGAACCATGGGCTTCTCACAGCTGGTGGCACTGTTGATGAGGCGGCGTATCTCTTTTCGCTCATGGAGAGGACGTGTGAGGTGCAGCTGCTTGTTGAAAGCAGCGGACTTCCCAAGCAGATCATCGGCGACGAGGAGGCGCAATACACATACAAGTATAACGCCGATCCAGTAAGTTTCTCCTACCATGATTCCCTACAGAATTATATGTTAACCTTGTTTTTTAGGAATCTCTCTACACCGAGTTCCAGCCTGATTTTGAGTACGAGGTTTGGCAGTCCAAGGGAGAGCTCAACTCGGGGTTCTAGAGGTTGACGAATGGTCTTTAATGTTATGACGAAACTCTAGCATGTATCTTGCTTCTAGAATAGGTTTTCTACGTAATTTTCCCTTTACTAAGGAATCGAAGCCCTTGAATTTCCGCAACTCTGATCCCATAGCAGTTGCCCCAATCGGCCTTGTTCGTGATGACTATTCCAATGAACTTCGGTGTCCGATGATTACCGGCTCTAAACCAGAACCAGGCATTTCGGCTTTCCACGCCCCCTTGATATAGGTTGGCAGGCCATCGGGCATCCCCTTCCTTTTGCCCCTTGACAGTTTCATCATCACATGAGCTCTGTTGGTCAAATTTGCTCCATATCCAGCAGCACCGATTCAATGACCATGGGCTCATTCTATACCATTATCGCTGGAGCCGGCCCGGGCACAGGTACGAGTGCTCCAGAAAATACGTCCTCACACTGACTTCTCAAGGTCGAGCCGCTGCCCTCCGCTTCTCAAAGACATATCCCGTAGTCATGTTGGCTCGTCGACCAGAGAGCTACGAGGATATCGTGCGGGACATTCGGCAGGCTGGCGGCCAGGCGCTTGGCATAGTGGCCGACGTGGCAGATTCCGCGTCACTGAGCCGGGCCTTTGACATCGTAGGGGAAGCCTTGCCGAACTTGAAGCTCGCGGCGGCCGTCTACAACGTCAATAGCGGCTTCATGATGAAGCCTTTCCTGGAACTACAACTGGACGAGTTCCAAAACAGTTTTGGCAAGACAGGGTAAGCGGTCACTTTTCCTTTGGCTAGCGTAAACTGATTCTCATCTTCCAAAGGGACGCATTCTTTAACTTTACACAAAAGACACTGCCTCTACTGCGTGAGGCTGTCAAGGATTCACCACACCCGCCTACATTAATCACCACAGGCGCCACGGCATCTATCAAAGCCTCGGCTGGTTTTGCCGCCTTTTCCGCCGGTAGGTTTGCCATGCGTGCGCTGAATCAATCTCTAGCCCGTGAATTTGGTCCTCAGGGAGTTCATATTGCACACGTTGTCATCGATGGACTCATCGACACCCCAGCCTCCAAGGCCTGGAGCAAGACTGATGTACCGGACAGTAAGATACAACCAGATGCGGTGAGTCACCTTGTTCTTGAGATTTGAGTAGTATGAAACTGAAACCGTAAGATTGCCGAGACGTATTGGCACCTTCACATACAACCGCGATCTGCATTCACGCAGGAGATGGATATTAGGCCATTCTCTGAGAGATTTTGAACCAAGACCGGGGAGTCGATATATTAGCCGTGTTTCTTAAAAAATTACTTTTGTATATCGAATCGAAGAGGTGTCCAAGGAGCTGATATGTTGAATGTTGAAATTGACCTCCATGCCCCAAGGCCGACACTTAACCTAGACTTAAATGGCATCGTCGGGAAACAACATGAAGAAACGTTTTTCAAGATTGGCGATTTTACATACGCAAGGATAGCTAGTAGCTACTGTAAATATTTGAATTTCTCTATTTAGAGGCTTAGTAGTCGAGTAGAAGTCATGGCATTAAGGCGAACAGACCCGAGTTGCACGCAACACTTGGACATCCAAGCTCAGTATGTAAACTATACAGCAACTTCTATTGAGTCCACAGAACGTTATATCTAGCTAAAAACAGAGTATAAAGGCATGAAAATGCCAAGGCCTTTAAAACTCTGCCTTGTGGGCTTCAAGAAACTCCTTCCAAGTCGTGGGCTGAAGTCCAACACTAGCCAACAGGTCCAGGCTTTCCTTGAGATCCTGCCCATTGTAGTAGCCCGGCTCTTCAATGAAAAGATGGTTCTCAAGCATCTCTTCAGCCAGCGGCTCGGGAAGAAAACTCTTGTATGTCGCGGCATCAATGGCCACGAAGCGGGCCGGCTTCCCAACCACTTCCTCAAACTCGGAGACGATCTGCGTGGGCGTGTAGTAGCCGGCAGCAGCGAGGATCTGCTTACCAAGAACCTCGGGTTCCTTGCGGATCGCAGCAACAACGTATTTACCTAGAGAGTACCAGGAATTAGGGCTCTTGTCGGGGGGGCCGTAGAGGATTGGAAGCTGTGACTTACCGAGGTCTGATGGAGTGTCGATGAGTGGGAACTTGGCCTTGTCTCCAACTGGATACGCGAGAGAGTAAACACCATCATCACCCTTCTTGATCATCTGCAACGTGGTAAAGTTGCTCATGAAATAGCCCGGGAGAACAAAGGTGCTTGGAATGTCCTTGGAGCGGATGTACCGTTCCACCTCGGCCTTGTCGTCAAAGTGAACGACGTGCTTGAGGCGCCCTCCAGTGGTCTCGGTGACATGAAGAAGAGATGAGTAGATCAGGTGCTTGACACCAAGGTCGGAAGCAACGTCGGCAACGTTTTTGCCGTGGGGCAGTTCCTGGCTTCCGCCGCCGGACATGAAGTCGGGGGTAGTAACGAGGAAAACAGTGTGGGAGTCCTTCAGAGCAGCGGTAAGCGTTTCCTTGGAGCTCATGTCGGCCTGTAACATGTGAGTTTCGATCCATGCCACGAGTCGAGGTTGTATGGGTCGGACGGGCTTACCGCAACGACTTCGACACCCTTTTCGGCCAAGGCTTGTGATGCAGGCTTGGAGACATCGCGGGTGATGCCTCGAATCTTGTACTCCTTGGAAAGGACGTCGTCGGCCAGAACAGCCCGGATGACAGAGCCACCCTGAGCGCCAGTGGCACCAAATACGGTCAAGAGCTTGGACATTGCGATGAAGGGATGGTTTATCCAAAATACAAACAAGGAAGGAATTTGTCGTGGGCGTGCAACGGTGTGTGGTCGGGATGATAGAAGACAGATGGATGAGCCAAGACACTTGGAAATGTTCCAAGACGGATGGCTTTATACCAGCAGCAGTCCATCTTAGAAACTCGCCATGACACTTACATTCGAGACCTATACACCGCCAAGTATACGCGTAGGTCAAGATGAGTGCGAAATGCTTCCGTAATCCTCACGAGTCAGACCAGCTCGGGACATCGTGAAACACCGAAAATGTCCACTAGATAGACTTTACTTGTAAAGTTTGCCCGAAATTTTGTAAACCGTACAGCTGGAATTAATGTCCAGCTTACAGGGTACTTTGCCAGTTTTATCATAGAACTGAGGGCCAGAATGGTTTCGGGTTTCCGAAAATCCTCTGCAATTAGTGATGTAGAGGGCGGCTTCAGGAGCCAGGGGTTCATTATCGTCAATGGGACTTTTCCTTTTTGCATCCTCCAACATGAATTCACGTCCTCATGTGTTGAAAAAGACAGTAAATCAAGTTTATCCATGTAGTAACTCTCCGTGCTTGGACCGGACAGACTCTCGCACTATATCGGACACCGAAGACAAGTCATCACGCGGCTTATTTGTCAGCCCCAGCCAATCGGAACTTTAGAAGGCCGAGTTTGTCATCCGACCTCCAACACTGATTGGAATGTCGTTCTCGAGTTGTAGGCGCTTCAGTAAATGCCGATGAGTCTGGGGTGGTGGGACGAGAAGGGGCATGGAGGGTCGGGGGTTGTTGATGGCATGAGGTGGCCTTGCCTGTTTCCCCCAGCTCCATATAAACCTCACAGGTACATGCTACAGTTTCCTATCCAACAGTATTAACTCAGGAGACCAAAAGAGCTGTGTTTCTTTCATAATCTCTAAAAGCAATATGGCCCAAATCGCGAGAAACGTTGCTCTCCTCGGTGTATGGCACCCTCTGTTGACTATGCCTAGTATGTTCTGACCAACTTGTAGGCTACGGGGACTCTGGGTTCTCACATCCTCACTGCTCTGAAAGGAGCTGGATTCTCCGTCACTGCTGTCCAACGCAAGGATTCCACAAAGGCTGTTCCTGAGGGCATCAAGTCAGTCAAGGTGGACCTAACCAACAAGGACGACCTTGCATCGGCTTTCAAGGGGCAAGATGCAGTCGTAAGGTATGGAGACAGATACTCCAGCCAGTACTGAGCTGACGCCTTGTAGCGCTGTGCCGAACCCTGCTCTCTTGACAGAAAAGATCATGATCGACGCAGCCATTGAGGCCTCGGTGAAGCGCATTATTCCATCTGAATACAGCACCAATCTTGAATCACCTTTGTCGCGCAAGTTGCCCATTGTCACGGAAAAGGCAAAGATCCGCGAGTACTTGACCAGCGTTATTTCATCTACCGACTCACCCACGACATGGACTTCGATCAACAACGGTCCCTTTTTCGAGATGTGCCTCAGATTCGGGGTCTTGGGCCCAAACCTCCGGGAGAAGAAGGCCACCTTTCATAACGGAGGCAACAACGTGATTGGCACAACAACTCTGCCAGACATCGCTACCGCCGTAGCCAAGGTCCTCGACTCTGCTCACTTTGCCGAAACTGCAAACCAGCCCGTGTACATTTACTCGGCTGCCATCAGCGAACGTCTCCTCACCAAGTTGGCATCCAAGGTCACGGGCATTGACTTTGGCACTGTGGAAGATGGAAGGATCGCTGACCTCGACGTCGACGAGCTCGTCCGAGACTCTGATGAGAAGAGAAGCAAGGGAGACATGTCTGGAATGTTTAACTATTATTACCAGATGATGTATGGAAAAGGCTATGGTGGTACTGATTTCAAGGAACTATCGTGGAATGATCGGTTGGGACTAAAGTCGATGACGGAAGAGGATGTTGAGCGGGAACTCAGGGCCGCCGCAGTCGAGTTTGGCATTCTTTGAGTTTCGAAAGTCAAGGTCAAGATGAACTGCTCAAACGGCATGCTGTACACTCCAAGTATAATGCCCTAACCTTTGGGACTCTATGTAGCAAGAATATTCATGCGAGAAACATAAGGGCCTGATTCGTGTCGGAGTTGCCTGGCGGCACTGTATCTCGGTAATCTTGGCATTATCCGATAAAGTGGCGCCGCCTAGGAGCTTACAGTGGTACAGCACTATAAATAAAATCCCCGAATGTGCTTATGATGCATCATCAACCGCTCTTTATCGGACACCGAAGCATACAATGAGTGCAGCACATCCTATTACAGAGTCCATTTCCAGACTCTCATGCACGTCATGCAGACAGAAAAAACTCAAGTGTGACCGCGTCCAACCTCAATGCGGCCGCTGCGCTAGGGCAGAGGAAGAGTGCAGCTTTCCTACCAAAAGAAAGGTGAACAAGGGAAAACGGAAGCAAGTCCGCGATCTTGAAGAGAAGCTGGGTGAGTACAAGACCGTGGTAGAAATTGGAGGTTAGAAATACTCATTCGGGGTCGCGTACGTGTTTCAGTCCAGCTTGAAAGTCGCATACAGACTCTCAGCGCCGGGGAAGCAACACTCCCGGAGGAGCCAGATACATCTTCTAGTACCGGTGCCTTGGATGGTAGCAGTGGGGGAGTCGGGGTTGCTGAGCCACAAGACGAGGGTCAGCCATCCTCCCAAGAGGTCTCCCAGGATGTGGCCGATGATGAACATTCTCCAACGGATGTTGCTTCAACCGAGCTACTGGAAGAGCTGTGAGCCACTTCCTCTTCTTTAGAAGAATGAATACTGTTGCTAACCTGTAGAACAGAACGGCGCTCTATTTCGACAAGCTTCACCATGCGTCGCCAATGATACACCGCTCTCGCTACTTGTCTTCCTTACGTCTTCCTCCCAACTCACAGCCCCCAGAATGCCTGCAGCAAATGGTTATGGCAACAGGCGCGAGTGTCATTCCAATGCATGCTCCCTTGGCCAATTCTCTATACAAACGGGGGAGAGCACTCGCCGAGGAGGACGAGATGAAGGTCAGTCCATCATCATGCCCGCTACCTGCGTTAGCTTCCGAACAACTCCCACAGGACCAGCCCGATCATCCAATCTGCGCCGCTCACGTTCAATGCTGGCTTTTAATCGCCAATTTTGAAGCTCGAAATGCCAACTTTTCAAGAGCGTGTGTCAGCTTGGGTCGAGCCATCCGGATGGCACAACTGCTCAATCTGCATCAACTTGACCGGGACAGCAATAGCAACCCCCCTTCCATATTTCCTACCGCGATGCAACCGCCTCAGGATTGGCTTGAACTAGAAGAAAGGCGCCGGACGTGGTGGGTTGCTTACGTCTCGGACCGAGTGCTCTTTGCAACTTCGGGTTTACCTGCACTTATCGATGACCAGGATGCAAGTTGAACCCCTGAGACACGACCAGAAGATGCATATTGACAACCTTTCAAGGTGTTTACGTTACTACCCACATCTGAGGAGGCTTTTCAGAATGGCTCTCCTGAGCCCACGACTATGCTGCGTGACGCATTGCGGAAAATGGACACAACTCCTTCGACTTATGGAGCTCGGGTCATGGCGGCGTCGTTGTTCTACCAAGCTTCCAAGACAGCACCCCAGCCGAACTGGGACCATAAAAATGATGGAGAGTACTGTAATAGGTTACAAGGCATCGACCACGGCTTATCAGCTCTGGCAGATATGCTCCCTGCCAACCTCCAGCTACCACAGAACTCATCATGCCAACACGCCGTCTTTGTCAACATCCTAATCCATACCGCCACCATGTGCCTCCACAAGACAGCAGCTCAAAAGGCAAAATGTCTCCAAGGACCTGAAGCAGAGATCCTAGCACGCGAGAGCCACAGCAGGATGTTTGCAGCTGCAGTCAAAGTCCTCGACGTGTTCCAGCACACACGGGATCTCGTCATGGCGCTCCAGAACCCGATCCAAGACTACACGGTGTACATCGCTGCTCTGGTTTTCCTGCAAGACTTTAGTGTTGGGAGGAGTGAGCAGAGTAAATGTGATGCCCTGTTCTTGTTTGGAATTTTGCAAACTGCTGGCGAAATCCATGCCGTTGCTCGCATGCTGTCGGTTCAGCTGAGACCGCAATTGGAGGATTGTGGTATTGATATACCCCATGATGATGAAATAAATCTTGACAGTCTCGAAACTTATAGAACAAGAAGAAATCGAGGCTAGATCGTGGAAGCTAGGGAGAGGTATTTGAGAACTACCAGCTTCCCGCTGTATATATGCTGGAGTACTGAGCTCCGTGTGCTCAGGGGCTAGTCTGACACCTAGGCTGGCAGAACACCGAGTACCATTCAACACCATAACGTATCCTGGCACGGAAATTGTTCATATGCGACAAGGCAAAAGGATCGATCCTAATACAATCAACACTTTTCTCTTTGTCTCTTCTCAGTCCCACAACTGATATGTTTGTCAATATAGGTACTTAGAGTAGCGTCTTTCGCCACCACTTCTCTTCCTCTTCCAACCACATCTTCACGTTCGCAGGCTGATAGAAACCATGTCCTTCATCCGGAGCAACAATCAACTTGACATCCCCTCCTACCTCCTTGATTGCATCAGCCATTTGTTCTGCCTGATCCAGAGGACAAACCATGTCCTTCTTCCCGTGTAACAGAAGGAGTGGTGCCTTGGTTTTGTGGGCGTCAAACAATGGGCTTCGCTCATGACAGATCCGATCCATTTCACCCTTGTCTACTCCTGGTCCCAGAACCAGATGTTCCACGTAGTCCGACTCTAGCTTGTGAGTAGATTCATCGAGACGTTTGACGTCGCTGATACCAGAGAGACAGACACCACCGGCAAAGGCCAAGGGGTGGCGAGTCAAGGTTCGAAGGGTGTTGTATCCTCCTGCACTGACACCAGTGATGCCTGCTGCCCCAATCCTCGTCTTCCCCGTCTCGGCGAGGTAGATGGCAAACTCTGCGGCATCATCTGAGTCCACCAAGCCAAAGTTGCCAAAGAGAGCTTCTCGATACGCGCGGCCATGGGCACTAGATCCATTGTAGTTCAGGGCAAGATATGCGTACCCCCTCGATGTGAAGTATTGGATCCTGAGTTTGAGACCTAGTCCTGTGAACGAGGTGGGACCTCCATGGCTCATCACGATGAGGGGCGGCAGATCCCCTTCTGGTGCCGCGAAGTCGGGATTATGTGGCATCCAGAGGAATCCATGAATTTTGCGATGCGGCTGTCCTTTGGAGGAGATGGCGAGTGACTCCGGCCGAGAGTATATAGAGTCCGGGAAAGCCTCCTCTGTCGAGTTACGCAACTTTGTAACCTGAACAGAGTCAGCAATGTTAACTCGATAAAGCGCTAAGGCAGATGTCGTTCCAGCTCCTGTGATGAGGAATGAAGTATCATCTAGACGAGCCACTGAGTCCAGAATGACCTCGGATAAAATCGATGGATCTCCAATTTCTTTCCATGAACCCGCATCCAGATCAACAACAATCACCTTTGAGACTCCAAGGGTAACGGGAGCAGCAATCAAGAAGCGAGACGACAATGGCGCGTATGTATGGCTGACGAGCTTTAGCAAGATACCAACATTCAACGAATGTGACCTATATCTCACCTTCCTTGAAACCAACGCAGATCTCCGAATTCAGAGTCGTCAAGGCCATCCAGCTTGATCTCAACTGGGACATCTGCACCAGGGGGGACTCGGAATAGCTTTCGGAATGCGCCTTCTTCCTTCCCAAAGAAAAGACTGCCATCAGGGCCCCATCGAGGCTCAGCAACGCCTTCACGGTTATCTCCAGCGATAATGCGAACGTCTGAAACTGAACCGTCCGGGTTCCAAGTCGCCGAGTACAACTTCGCCGCGTCAAAAGGGAGATCTGGGTGGTTCCACTCCAGCCAGGCGACCTTTGTCCCGTCAAAGCTAAAGTGTGGTGTGTAGTAGAAATCGGCATTGTCCCGGATTCGCTTGACTTCAGCTGTCTCTGTGTTGATCGCCACGATATAGTTGCGGATTTGGTCTGGTGTGTCATGCTCGTGGTCTTCCTGGTTAGCCAGCACCCAAGGAGAAGTTGGATTGGCATCAAAGTTTGAGTATCTCAAGTTGGGTGACGAAGTCAGATGAGTGACTTCCTTGGTGTCTGGGTTGAGGATATGAACCGTGTTGCCCTTGTTGGAGAATATGATGCGGTCATCAGACAGAATGGCGTAGGGTGAGCCTCCATATTCGTAGACTGTGTTTTTGGCGCTGTACTCGGCTGGAAGGACCTCATTCAGTCCATCCTTTGTGATCTCGACAATGGCTGTACTTCCATCTTCCCTACCCTCGGTGTAAAAGGCCCTGCCTGATTTGGGCTATCGCCAACCCGATGTTAGCGGTCGTTCAGTTCACACATAAGAAAACCCACACTAGCTCTGGGGGTTGAAAGGCTTCGGGTCTTTGAAGTAATAGATTCAACCGATATGGGCGATTTCCAATCCCCGTAGGGAGCCGTGGTCTTTGACGCCATTGCAGCGGATGTTGGTGTTGAGGTCAAGTTTGGTCATCAAGTGCGGGGCGCATCTTCCTGAAGGAACACAATCAGTTAAGCTGCAGGAACTGAGCATGGTATTCCTTAGGCAGCATTGCAGTAAAAGAAAAACCCAAGTTGCTTGTCATTTTTTACACCTACGCAATCTACTCCTCACAGATACATTCATACATGCAGCCAGCGTTGCTCTGTGGGTTGCATTGGTATATCTTTCCGCCACATCGTGGTGAGTAGATTTGTGCGTACATGCCTTGGGGTTTTCACAGTTTCTAAAACCAAGCAATTAAGGTCTCTAATAAGATACAATTCACGGTATCGACTATTATGCTTAGCTAGAATCCCGTGTGTGAACATGATTGTTCTTTTCTCTTCCCTTTCCCATGGACCCCCACTTGCTTCCCTACTATCACTCATCAAGGTAGCCAGGGTTCTCTGAGCGCCTCGAGTAAGAGGCTCACCCTGCCGGGTCTTGGCCACACCGTACTTCCCAGTCGGATGGCCTGGATGGAAATGAAGCCGGAGGTATCCTCGGGGCTGAAAACCTCAAGGTTGTCCATGTTAGCCTGCTCCTCACTGTACAGGTTGAGCCATGCCGCACACAGCAGATTTCAGGCCTGGGGACCTCCACTGCTATCGTGAGTCTTGAAGACAGCCCAATAAAGCTTGTATTCCATTACATACGATTAAAAATTACAGAATGATCGCCTACATGGAAGCTACTAACCGAACGTTTTTTAAAATAAAATGTCATAAGGCATGGTTCACAATAAGATTCCTTACACCACACCAGTAGCAACCCAACTCAACGACACAACCAAGCTGGAACAAACACTTCCAACACAGAGGGACCGTTCATCCCAGGCTCATTCATTTCAAAGCCACTCGTCCCAAAAGCGACCTCTGGCCCAGGGACTGTAATAGTTGGGGTAATTCCAGCTGTCTTGATCTCTTCCTTCACCCCCGCAATCACAGGATTCTTGATTCCGCGGTTGCTAAACCAAGGCGCGTACAGGTGGTTTATGCACTTTCTCATGCATGCATCCCACCACTCAGAGATACTTCTTGTAAACTCATAACCGCAGCTCCCTAGTCCTGTGAAATACTCGTTATACCGTGGTAGGTTGCCGGGATCAATAGATGTTGAACAGCTCACCAGCTTCAGCCACTTTGGGAGGGTTGAGTACTCTCACCTCGGGGGCCACAGTGATGACCTCAAGACTGTAGCGGTAGAGGAGCCAAGACTTGCACAAGACACCCATCACGAAATCGTTCACAAGCCGAATGGCAGAGAGGCAAATGCTTGGCTTTCTCACACATAACCTTGGCTCTCAACAACATGAATACAAGAGTGACATACGAAAAGTTTAGAGAAAAACTCGCCTGGCCAAGGAGACGTCTGCTAGTTGACCCCGAGTGCTGAAAGGCATCCTTGTGCGAAACGTAAGAAGTTCTAACCCTCATTAAACATACATATCCTCTCACTTATTCATATTATCTTTATCATGATACACAAAGATCTGCGTGTCGTTGCAGCATACTTTGACCGTGGCTTGTTGACAGCCGCCAACACCAGGAACACCATGCAAGGTACGCTCCAGGAAATGTCATCGCCGATGAACAATCAGCAAGAATTCGATTCAAAAGCAACATAATCGACGTCATTATCCACGTGGTGCTCATCTTGAAGAGGGCACCCTGTTCTTCGCAAGCAAAAGATGTGGCCTCGTGATGCCCAGCTGTCGCATGTCAACACCACAACCAGGTGACCCACGTGTCGTGATGCATCCCACCCAGGAACAAAGGTCACGTCAAAAACTACAGGTACATCAGGCGAGAGTTAGTACTCACTCTTCGTTCTAAAAGCAGGGCACTTTCGCTTGATCTGACCACAGGAGCCGCATTATCAAGGCTGAGTGGAAGAGAGTGACCTTGTCGCGATCAGCAGTAGAGGTGTTTAAGAAAGAGATTAAAAGTCATCAGGTACGGGTATTTACAGCTTGCGTCAGATATATACATGGCACCCTGCCTCCCCAAGGGCTAGTCCAGCCTTCTTCTACCCATAGGCCGTCTCTTTACGGGATCTAGCATGGGTTTCTGAATCTTGCTCAGCGATTCCTCAGGACTCCGGCGGATGTCCTTCAGTGCAGAGCCTTCTCGGCGGTAGGGTGAGTACTTCGGTGAGGGTGAAGGTGAGCGGCGGTGAGAGGGAATCCTCCACGACGCAGCGGACTTGTACTCAATGTAGCAGGACGCGATGGTCTCCTGTCGGGGGGTAGGAGTGTTGTCAGAATCTGGGGTATCGTTACAGAAATCGAAAGCGTCGCTGGCATCTTCAGGAAATTGAGCGGTAGGAAATTCGTCCTCCTCCAGGTCCTCCTCATCAAGAGTATCGTGAGATTGCTCTCCATCGTCCAGCATGTCCATCGGCGGCGGGCTCTCTGCGCAATCCGAGTCTGAGGTGACAGCTGTGTCACCATCGTCAGATTGCGAGGTCTCATCGTCGTCGTGAACGTGTGCCAGGGTCAGTCCAGGGCCAAATAGCCCCGACTCTAACCCAGAAAACGACATGGAGCGTGAGGGAGGGTTGGAGGAGTATTCGTGAGACTCCGAGCAGCAAGCTGGTGACGACTCGGAGTGCTCTGCCTCGGAATGAGGAGGCGAGAGGGGGCCCTCAACAGTCATGGGCCGAATATTGGTATGAATAGATAGAGGTTCTTTGGTCATGATGGGCTCGCCATCAAAGAAACTAGGGAGAGCATCATCGACACTGCTGGCCGTGGTGCCCTCGGTTTTGATACTGTTGGTTTCGGAGAAAGAGGATGAGGATGCGATAGAAATAGTGTCATGATCTTGATGATCGTGACGGTCGATGTAGTTGTCGGGGAGGTAACTTGCAAAGTAGCGGACGATGGAGTCAAACGACTTGGTCCGGAAGAGCTGGAGTGCGTACTGCCAGTGCTCAGAGTCCATCAGCTTGGGGTTGGCGATGATCTCGACAGCAAGGGACTCGAGAGATTCATGTAGCTCACAAATCCGCTGGCGCTGCCGGTCGGCCATCAAGCGATGGAACTCGTCGGTGGTATCAGCATCGCGGGAGATTTCGTAGACGTCGTGGTGAAAAGCTTCGGGGTCTTGTAGGTTGAAGGTAAAGGTGTTGTACTGATCGTGGAGTTTGGTAAAGAGGTCATCCCTCTTCATGCCGAATTTCCAGGCCGGCCATGACCAACCTGGATCGTCCATGTCGAGGTCACAGTCGATGGGGTTTGGTAGAATATCGGGTGGAGGATGGGGGGGTTGAGAAGAGTGTCCAGAGTGAGGGCCCAGGAGGGTATCGCGTCAAAGCTCGTGTGAGCTATTAGATCTTTATCATATCCATAGCGAGAATCGTTCAGGGAGTGTCCAGCAGTCACAGAGGGTGCTGAAGCGAGCAGAGAGTGTTCGTTCGTGGGCTTTTGGGCGGAGTCTGGGAGTCGTGGGCGGTTGGATCTTGGGAATATGGAGGCGGGCGTGGTGACGAAAACAGGATGCACCAGGCTTGGGGGTGCCGTCGATAGCAACATTTCTCCCCTTTGTGCGTGGCCCCCAACCATGCAAGCATGAATGCCTGAGGCCAGAAACGTGGCTGCCAAATCTGTCTCTGATTGGATGCACGGGCCCATCATCGGGCACGCGAGCCTGCGCCTGCATAACTCCGCCACTCCGTGAGCCAATCATGGCCGAGACGAAAAATAAGCTATCCAATCAGCCCTGATCGTAAGACCCGTATCAAAATGTGCAACCAATTGGAAACATGGTGGCGTACAATTTCGGGATCAGGGAAGCCGCGTGCTGACCTCCAGACCGTGCAGCCTACAGTGCCTAAAGACGATCGGGACCCAACACGACTCCGTTGTCGGTGAGCTGTTCTCTCTGCCGACCCAAAGTCACGAGGCAAATTCCATTGCTTTCTGGAAGAGAATCTCACGGTAAGACCACGGCTGACCAAAATGGGCAGTGTCTTTGTGTATGGAGGTCGTGACAGCCTCACGTTCACTGCTTTATTCCACACAATTCGCCGCTCTTTATCCTCCTTTGACTATCTGGTCATGCTGAGATGGAGGCCCTCACCAGCAGCGTCAATTTCGTCATGGCCGAACCCGCCTGAGCACCGGTAAGCGGGACGTTGTCAGGTCGCCCACTATCTGTGTGCGGATGCCAGATCATTCCCGCCTTTCTCTTGACATGACGCAGTGGAAGGGCTCATCAGCCCCATTAGCATCTTATCGCCTGTGGCGCAGATATCCATGAGATTCTTCAAGCTCCAAACCACCAAGTACATGGACCGCAGATTCAGACAGCCAGGATACCTCTCGCCAAACAACACAGCCACGAGACTGAGGCAGGGCCTTGCGATCAGCCCTACCAGCAGAGCTGACCAATACCAGCCCCTCAATCTCCATCCAGAACCCCAACTCGGACCGCTCCCAGGCACCCACTGGCCTCGCTTCGCGCCGTTCTCCCGCTGCCGTTTCGTCAACGCTGTCTTTGTCTTCGCTTCCTGTTCTTCTTTGCACCCGCACTCGCATCTTATTATTAGACCCGATCCAACTCGGCTCGACAACCCCATGCGACAGGTGTCCCGATCTGTTGATGACTCTTTTGCTGGTCACTTTTCGTCTTCCCCTCGTGAAGACTGAGACGAGACCAGTCGCCATCAGCAGGCCTGTCCTAAAGTCGTCCTTTCAACCCCCCCAAGAGGAGACCCCAGCGTGTCCTGTCCTTCTGATGTGCCCTGTTGGTTCCCCATAACTCGCCCCGTAAAAGTCGAAGCCGTCCATCTCTTCCCAGGTGTTTTGGTTCCTGCATTTAATCACCTTTTTCCTTTCCTTTGATGGGCTGCCGCATCGAGCCTTTGACGCTTCGCCCCGTTTCCCTTTCAGCTCCTGTCTATTAAACCCCTTCATCTCCCCTCCAGCTACTTGGCTGGCCCACTGCCTCACCTCCCCTGAGCCTAGCCGTGCTACCTTCTGCTCCGCCTCGTGTGCCTTGCTAGCATCGCCTCGCTGAGGGACAACTTCGTATCGAATCCCCCATCTCAGCCCTTCTTACTCATCCCCAACTCACCACCATTACCAACGACACTTTTCAGCCTGGATCACCAACGCATCAAATTACGCAGCGCCGCGCAGCTAAACCGCTCGCTCACAGCAAGACATTCACATTCACACTCAATCGTAAACTCTCTTTTGGATCATTCTAGTTTGGTTGGCTGGTACCAAAGGTACTCACTCACTTTTCTCTCGTCCTGGGCGTCTCCCGTCGCCTCTCGTCATCCCACCGCCCTGCTTGCTTACCACCACCGCCGCATGGCGAACAGGCACCACCAACCTTATGGCCGAACCCAGGTTCGGGCTCTCTGAGGCCATCTCAGAGGAACGCACCGAGCCATTTTCACAGTCCGAGATTGACGCCCGGTTCAGGGGCATTCGCGTCGAGGAGCCGGTCCCCGCGACCGACGCTGTGGCCGTCCCGCTGGACGATCTCCAGGTTGAGGACCACCACCACAAGCAGGGCATCCGCATCCTCTTCCGCCCTCTGGCCAAGTTCCCCAACACGCGGTCTGTGAGCCCTGGTAGTGACAGTTGCCAGTGGCTCGCTCTCCGCGCTGAGGTTGCCTCCTCGGAGCAGCCAGAGCATAAAGTCCTGGCAGTGACTCAGACATCCAAGGATATCAAATTCTCCGTCCGTATCCCCGGAGAGACACAGGATGACTCTCCAAGACCCCCTCTATGGTGCGAGTTGTATTACGATCCCGCCAGTGACAAGGTCATCTTCCTGAACAAGTCGGACGTGCCAATTTCTCTCTCCAGCGTGTCTCCGACGCCACTTTCGAGTCCTCCCCTCAGTGCCGCTCACATCATCAATCCGGGGTTGGCCAAGGCTCTGAAGCCTGGAACCTGGCGCATCACTGTCCGAGACATTGACGTTCTCGACTTTCGAGTGCTGGAGAAGCGCCCAGTGACGCTCTACCAATCACAGCCGCCAAAGGCCCCCGAGGACGTGTCGTCGACGACGAGCTCTGCTCATATCAACTCGAGCGGCAAGCGAGCCTTGACTCCCGAGTATGACGAGAAGAGGGTGAAACGCCGCGTCTCTGATCCGGAAACACCCGGTGACGACGGCGTCATCATGTTCCTCAGACCTGCCGGGGATCATCTCGTCTTTCCCCTTCCCAAAGGCCGTGAGAGCAAGGAGCTCTCGACTGTGAATAGCCACGCTTTGCTAGATGCCGAAAAGGGCGACACGATTGCAGTCCCAGGTGTTTGCGAACTGGACGAGTACCAGCTCACCAAGCGGGAGCCCATCGCATCGACGTCTCTGTCGGCTGTCTACACCGCGACTCACTCCCACGTGCCCGATAACATTGTCACAGTCAAGGTGCTCAAGACGCGTGTCGCAAACCCCAACGAGAAGCCATTAGTTCACGAGCGGAACGTCATCCGCCAGGCCGACATGTGGCTCCGTGAGTGCAAGAGTCAGGAGGACTTGCAGCACGAGTCCATTGTACGTTACTACGGCGGAGATGCGCGTTTCTTGTCCCTCTACATGGAGCATGTGGACGCCAAGGATCTCACGGCGGCACCACGGTGGAGGAACAAAGCCAACGACGAGTTCTTGGGTGACAGGAATGACGCCGTCAGGATCCTAGGGGATATCGCCAGCGCCCTCAGCTACATCCACGGTCGCAAGCTGGTGCACAACGACATCAAGCCTGCCAACATCCTCTACTCGCCAGAGCGAGGCGCTGTCCTCTGCGACTTTGGCCTGTCGACCCTGGCCGTTAATTCACCGACGACGGGCGGAACACCGTACTACGTCCCTCCAGAGTTCATCGGGCGCAAGCAACGCGGAACGGCCTCTGATGTCTGGGCCCTGGGTGTCACCATGCTCTACGTGATGCGCAAGATCGCATTCCCCGACTCTCGCGCTCGTCGACAGCACCCGCGACCTCTGTACTGGCAGATCGCCGGCGTCAACAACCCTGCCGTGCCGCACAAGAACTACGGCAATGGTCAGCCCGCCATCTCCCAGATGCGGGACTGGCTGACCGAGATTTTCGAGGCCAGGGAGAACCTTAACTCCAAGGATCGCCTTGAGCGTCTAGTCATGGAGATGCTCTATCCAAACCCCAACCAGCGTATCACCATGGCAAAGGTGTTGCAAGAGCTGGCAACTGAACAGGTTGTCGGCCCAGTCAAGTGAAGTGAGGGATGAGTCGGATAATTGTTTGAACGATGAATTGTATGCACTTTACGTGTTTTGGATGACCGCTTTTTTTCTTGTTATTAAAGTTGAAGTACATTACTTTTCTCATGGGCCGGCCAGTGTGGTGGGCGGAATTAACGAGGTCGGAAGGGTAAGTCGTCGTCCTCGCCATGATAGGGGACAACTGCTAATGAAAGACAGACGGAAGATACCCAGTCAATGATTACAGGAACTGCACATATAGGCAGTTTGTCATATACGCATAGCGGAGCACTTGTTGAGCATGTATTATATAGAACCATAGAAGGTTTCTTTTCAACGCATGATGGTTTATTATGCCTTCATTATATCATCACATCTTTTGCACTCTCAGTCTCAATTACAGGCCAATTCCCATCACAAAAGCAGCAGCGAGACCCGCAACAGAGGTCAAGGCCACCATGTTGGCGCCCAGGATACCGGCAGCGTTGTCGTTGCCGCTCTCCTTGGAATCAGTGTTGGAAGAGTTTCCCTGGCTGCTTTGCTCCTCCTCCTCGCCAGTCTGCTCCTTGACAGCAAAGTACTCGCTCTCAGAGGTGCAGTTGCTGGGACCCTTGGCATCCTTCTTGAAGCGAATGTCGGCACAGTTGTACAGGGCGCTGCCTGAGTCGCCGACGGTGACGACCTGGATGCTGGCAAAGTCGCCGTCAGAGACCTTGACGTCTGAGGGTAACTTAAGCTCTTCGATGCAGAGCTGTCCGGGGCTGGTGACGTTGAGGAATTGGGGAGTCAGGGAGACGTTGAAGTTGGTCGAGTTCTCGCCGAGGCCGAGGTTGACAAAGACATAGCTCCAGGGGTGGTGTAGCTCGAGCTTCAGAGCGCCGCCCTCGAGGGGCCAGTCGGTGACGTTCCTCTCATTGTAGTCAACGCCGGCGCCTTGGGCGTGTCAGTAGCGATCCTTATTGCTGGAGCAGGGCAGAGGCCAAGACTTACAAGGGTAGGTCCACTGGCTGTAGCGCTCCTCGTTCTCTTCGGAGAGAGTATCAGCTCGCCATTCGGGGAAGACGAGACCGAAGTGAGCAGAGACAGCCTGGACAGAAGCCAGGGCGAGGAGGGACTTGAAGGCCATCATCTTGAAGATGCTGATTCGCAATTGGTCTTGAACAAAGGTAAAGATGACAAAGTCGACCAGAGAAGCCCTGCAAGATGTGGAGAGAAGATGAGGATGCAGCAGCAGATCTTGTCCCAGAGCAGGTGCGTCAGTCGGCTTTATAGATGAGATAAACAGCCACCCATTGACCGTTGCAGAATGCAACCGAGGAGCTCTTGAGAGCTGAGCTCCTCCCTGGTCAATTGACTCGTCGGTAGCTTCTAAGAACCAGGCTGTTAACGAACTAGCGTGAGTTAATTTCACAAGGCCAAAGCAGCTCTGGCGTTGCTACTTTCTGCCGTGTCACTGCGGGCCAGATGGTAGAGGCGGTCCGGTGCCTGCTCCGGAGGTTCGGAGGCGGGTGTGAATTTGAGTCAACGGGTGGCCGGCCCAGCTCAAAGTACATATGCCGTAGCGGAGACAAGTTCAACTTTCTACAACTCAAAGCACGTCTGCACATACTCTAGAAGCCCTCTAATATTACTTCATGTAAATTTATCTATCTTTCTTCGTGCCTTTCCTCGGTATCGTTCTATTGTCCAACGTTTTTGAAGTTCTCACCCACTCTACCAAACATCACAGACGGGTGCCAATGCGGGGGTGGGTCCCAGCCCTGTACAAGCCCGAGCGAGTTTGAGATGATATAAACTTGCTCAAATGGCCGCACTGATCCCTGTTTGGAGACTTGACCGTTCCTTCTGGTATTCTGTGCCGAGATGGATCTTATCTATTTCTTGGCACTTGGCTTACTCGAGGTGAGAAGTGTGAATGGCGACAGAAGAGAACTTGGTTGCGAGTTTGGATGTTCCAGGGTAGATGGATGGCATGATGGCATCCCTTTCAACTCGTTCATCACCATCCAATACCTAATTTTTCAATTGAGATAGAATGATTAACTATTCTTATCTATAAGCTACGCTTACCATCTACTCATGATTTGGTTTAACTGGTTGCTTCGTGTCGAATGTTCGTGAGTAAATACCCCCGGATGTCAAACCTGAACATGGATCAAATATGGATATCGACCAAACCCTCAGTTCAAGGGTGTTTAAGATGAAAGAGCACATCTCTACTATTTGACAAACGTTGAGGAGGAAAATAGTTAAAAGGATACTATTATCCCTTGAGAGAAAGACATCCATGTTTAGAAAGAAATTCCCAACCATCTATTAAATTGGTGCTGCTTCTATGAGCCTCTTGATTGATAAGTAAACCTGCAGATCGCCTCTTACAACTTCCAAAAAAATGCATGTCCGGACTTATTGCTACATCTGGCCCAGCCTCGGTCTCTATCAAAACCCTTCTCATTCCTCATTTCCAGGGTCCTCGTGCTGCAACAAACTCAAGCGATGTCGCCCTTACTTAGCGCCGCCACCTCGGCACCCAGATACCTCGCTTCCATCTTCACCGAACTACTAGGTAGGCTTGGAAGAACGTCAGAAACACACTTATTTTCAAGCTTAACTGTAAGCTGACTAAGAAATCGACTGCCTGCTCAAGAAATGGCCCTTCAGGGCTGGAGTCAAGTGATGGGGGAGCTCCAGTACCACTAATGGGATACCAAACGTGATTAATTAAACAAATACTGGACTTTAGGTTGCATCAACATTTATTTCATTCCCCATGGATGGGATAAATCAAACCGCCATTCATGGACTTCCGACATAGGTCAGTCGGTAGAAGTGAATGCGTGGTCACGTGCGCCGCTCCGAGGTCGCGGTTGCCTGATAAGGATTTTCCTTCAACGCCCCACTGTTTTTTCACCGATAAGCTCCTTCCAGCATCCATCTTGATGCCTTCATGACCGCCTCTCCAACCTGACTTGTTTTTCTCATTACATCATTTCAAACATCAAGAACCATGGATCCGGGTCGCAGAGCAATGATCTCGGGACGAAAGTCCCCTACTCGACGAGATGTTACCTCGCCCAGACATGATCCAAGCAATCGCATCACCAAATCCACCAAGCCAGCCGTTTCCAAGATCAATCCCAGGTACTTGACCCAAGACGAGCAGTCACGACAGTTCGTGGCCGACGAGGACAAGTTTGTGTTGAAGCAGTCAAAGAAGAAGGCCGATATCCGAGTTCGAGAGGGCCGTGCAAAGCCCATTGATTACCTGGCGTTCAACCTGAGATACATCGATTCCGACCGCGACGTGTTCGATGACGACGATACCGATATCGATATTGACGTTCCTGCGCCTGCAGATGTCATCACATCACTTGATGCAGAGCAGATTGCCGAGCTGGACTCCGACATTGCATCTTATCACGTGCTCGAAACCAATGCAACGAACCGCGAATACTGGAAGTCGCTGCAGACGCTCTGCGCGGACCGCAAGGCCAAGCTCAACCCGCACGGCCATGACCAGAGAGTTGTCAGCAGTGTCTCGGACGACATTGACAAGATTCTCGCCCCGAAGACGCATGACCAGCTGGAGGCTCTCGAGAAGCAGATCAAGGCAAAGCTACAGTCTAATGAGGACATCGACACGGATTACTGGGAGCAGTTGTTGCGAAGCCTCCGAGTTTGGAAAGCCCGTGCCAAATTGGACCAGGTATACGAGACAATCAAGAAGAACCGCCATGACCAGTTGAAGGACCGCGATCCGGCCAAAGCGAATGTAGTTGGCCAGACGTCAGCCACCAATGTCTCGCAACGGCCTGCAGCCTCAATTTCCAAGGACGAGACGTCAAAGCCAACAGCTGTTTCATCCTCCAGCCACGCGGACAGATCCGTTCCGCCAGGCACCGAACGTTTCTCTCAGGCCGATAACGAGGACTTTTCTCAGGCTACCAAAGCTTTGTATGATCGCGAGGTTGCTCGAGGTGTGGATGAAAACGAGGAGATCTTTACCAGCGAGGAGGCTGTCACCACCACCAAGCCGCAGTGGGCGGACAAGTACAGGCCCCGAAAGCCTCGTTACTTCAACCGGGTGCAAATGGGATACGACTGGAACAAGTATAACCAAACACACTATGACCACGATAACCCACCACCCAAGGTGGTCCAGGGCTACAAGTTCAACATTTTTTACCCAGAGCTCATCGACAAGACAAAGGCACCGACCTTCAAGATTATTCGAGAACACGGCCGAAGACGAGGAGAGTCGTTTGCTGCTGCCGGGGAGGAGGACACGTGCCTCATCCGGTTCATTGCAGGCCCTCCATACGAAGACATCGCGTTTCGCATTGTCGACCGAGAGTGGGATTATAGCGCCAAAAGGGATCGAGGCTTCAAGAGCTCCTTTGACAAGGTATGTCCACTTGACTCCTGCACCACTCTTCACGTGGCAACTCAAAGCTTCTGCATCTCCGCACTTGGCTGTCTCCATACTGTGGCAGGGCCCATTGGATTGCTTTATGCAACCTTGATCCAGCCCGCCACGTTGATGGCAACGTTGAGACGCCTGCGTCTGAGCTCATCCCCATTACGTGCCAGGAACCCACAGTAGCTAATTTGTACATATCACAGGGTATCTTGCAGCTGCACTTCCAGTTCAAGAAGGTATGGTTCTGAAAACGCCGGCCTTGGCCAAACACATGGATGAAACTAACGTGTCATTTTTAGATCTACTACCGGAAGTAAACCTGTGGATCTGGTCTTCTGGGGCCTCTGCCGCCTGGCCACCAGCTCACCCGGCTTCTCGCTTAGCGGAAGTAACCTTGGATCATTGACGAGCGAAGGGTGGGGGATATTCGACCGTAACCATCCCATGAACTTGGGGCTCTTGCATTCCGGGAAAGACAGAAATAGTGATTTTTGAAACGGGAGGGCGATCCCATCGGCTCCGCCACGGCAACATTGTGGTTGTTCATAGCTCTCCCCATATGTTTCCTTTTCGGCTAATCATGTCCGTTGGTTCGCTCTTGTATCACCTTGCTGAGGCCCTCTACCTCAGTGGCATCAAAGCAGGTATGAAATCACACCTGCCGGTCCTGCATTATGATGGCATCGTCGCTCGCCGAGAAGGTCCAAGCACACATCGGGAGTGGATGGGGCTCTTCGCAAGCACCTTGGACTGGTCCAGGGGAGTCAAACTTGGGTGGCCAAGCGTCCTGCAGGTGAAAGCTTCTGGAAGGACCTCGTTCGTATGCGATGACGGGCCGGACATGGGACGGGCAGTGCAGAACCGCGCCCGTCTTTGCGTTTATTTGTTAAGGGGGAGGATCCTACGCGAGACATCAGCAATCAAAAAGAGGATTGGCGCATCAGCAGCAGCAGCAGCAACAACAACAGCAGCAGGCGCTCGAAGCAAGATACCTCAAGCCTCAGTTCTCAGTCGAGCACCTGATAGTGAAGTTTCGACAGATTGTTCCATGCCTAGGCCTTGAGCGTCGGGCCGCCATGCAGTGGTGATTTTATGCTTCAACAAGCTTCTGGCAAATGCTCCGGAGGTTCCATATTGACTCACAGCAGGAGAAGCAGAAGCAGCGGGAAGACGGGAGGTCAAACAGTACGGCGACCAGCTGATGAGTTGATTGGCGTGCAGATTGGTATCCTGATTGGTATCGTGGGGATGCAAGGTGCCGTTCGAGACGTCTGGGTCCCGCGATAGCCCCGTTGGCGAGAGCACAAACCGGCTGAGCTACCGTCAAGTGACTTGAGGCCGGTTTGACAACATGTACCATGGGCTGGTGTGATGCATCTCGGCCGCGATACCACACATCCATGCCAGATGAGCCCGAGACGCTCCGGCAGAGGGGAGAGGGAAGATTTGGCGACGGGTCAAGGGGGAATGCGACACAAGGCCTGACGGACCGGTCCAACCAGTGTCGGCACATTTCTTCTTGGAGTCTTCTGCTGCAAGGTTGTGCTTCCACCCGTGAGCAACGAACGGATGAGCGAACGAACATACGAACGAAAGAACGAACGGACCCAAGGTGCCTTGCTTGGGGAAGATGATCCTGAGGCGTAACCCCCATCAGTAGTAACCCTGGCCTTGTTACTCACAAGTACTGGAAGTATCTGGCGGCGGCAGTTTGAGACCGGGGTACGGGGGTGCCCGTACATCATGGCGTGCGAGGCCGGAGCAGTGCCTATCGAGCCCATCACGATGCTCTTGAAGCGCAGCGAAGCCACCAGAGATGTCTGAGAGTCCGTTTGCGCGCCCTGGGGGGCCATCAGACTTGTACCTGATGGCTGATGGCTGAAGGCCGCACCATAGCACACAAGCACAGGCACACACACACAAAGCATGCTTGCCGTTGTCGTTGGCACACGGAGGGGTGCCGGTTGAAGACGACCCTGGGCGTTTTCCCTGGATGCCACGGGCCATTGGCCTTAGCTTGATGGCTCCCTGGGGCTTGGCTTGGCCGTTTTCTTGACTTGGCTCACGCCCCCGGGGCGCTCCAGTTGGATCTTGGGGTCTATCCATAGCTGCAGCTTCGACCATTGTCAAGGAGTGATCTAGAGCTAAGATTTCTGGATGTAAACGGGCAGCTGTCTATCAACGGATCGCCGTCCAGAGCAGGCCCTTCTCCAACAGCCAGCCTTGTTGCTGCTGGACTTGCTACCCCAAACCAACCGGGAAGAGGCACAAGCGTCTTTATTTGCTTCCATCGCTATCAAATATCGCTGCTTCCTCTCATATCCTCTCCCTTCTCCTCCACCCCCCGACCTTGTCCCATTGTGTCTATTGTAACGCTGCCATCTCCCGTCGTCTACTTTCGTTGTTGATCTTATACTTCCCCCAACTCTCTTCCCTCGTTCTCATCGTCTTTGCTCCGCACAAGAGTCTTGATATCTCGTCGTCCCGAGAACACCATTGGCAAATCACGACGAGAACCGATTGTGTTTCCTCCCCTTGGCTTCTTTCCAGACCGCCATGGATCCACCGTTCCCTCACGACGGGCAAGCCTCCAGCTACACGAATCCCCTTCTTGCCGGTCACGGGCAACAATCATCCTGCGTGTCAGAGCTTACCGATATGGGGTCATACTATACCCTTTCGTCGGGCCCTGAGGATCAGTCACCACATCTCTCAGAGGCTGGTTCTCTGCCCACATCATCGACCCTGTCACAACAACCGCAGCAACAGCAACAACACCAGCAACACTCTTATGCGACTCATACTCCGACTCCCTTCATCTCCAATCAATCAGGTCTTCACTACCCACTTCGAAGCCATCACCAAGCCTGGCCCTCGCCTCCCCCAGGCCCCGATGACTTGGATAACTATTCCTATCACAGTTCGCCGACCTGCGGGAGCGCCCCAACCACTTGCTACAACCCTTCACCAGTCTCACCGAGGACGTGGTCCTCCCCGGACTACCCTCTGCAACAAGGTTCTGAAACACTCCATCAGAACCAGCAAGACTCTTTCAAGAACTTTCGAATCTGTACCCCAACTTCGACAGAAGGCTTTCCCGTTCGGGGCCCTCAGGTGCTGACGCCTTTCACGGCGAGCATGAGCCAGGGCCTTGAGGGTGAAATAGACGGCCTTCCAAGCAGTCAGTCGCCCGCAACGATTCCGACGTCGTCAGCTGGAGTACTCTCAGGCACCAACTCCCCTCGCGAAGGGTTGCTGGATGCTCCTACCTACATGACAACCAAGAAGGAAGAGTCGCCGGCGGTCGAACCAGAGAACCGTGCGAGCCCAGACAAGCAGCCGGAGACTAGTGAATCACAAAGCTCGTCGGCTGTTGGCGCTAAGCCTGAGGAACCCTACGCCCAGCTCATCTATCGGGCCTTGATGGGCGCACCGGGGCACGCCATGACTCTGCAAGAGATCTATCAATGGTTCCGCGACAACACGGACAAGGAGTCCAAGAACGAAAACACGGGCAAGAAGAGCGGTAAGAATGCTGAAGGATGGCAGAACAGCATCCGCCACAACCTGAGCATGAATAAGGTACGTGAGAAGTGAGTTTAGTTGGCTTGGGGGAGCGATTGGCGTTGTCCAGATTTCCTGTTTCAGAAAGGAAAGGTAGTTTGGATTAAACACCACCCACCCACCACACCCCTGCCCTGCCCTGTGCTGCCCTGTCCTGTTCAGCTGCAGCTACCGGGGTATATCGTGCTGCACACGGGCCAACGCAGCCGGGGATAATGGATGAATATGGATGAAATCGAGGAGCCATCGGAGGAGGCGTTTGGATGTGTCCAAGGCTGAGCTGAGCTGACAGTTGCATCTTGACAGGCTTTCACGAAAGATCCGCCCAAGAAGGAGCCTGGCTCCGGCCCTAGCATGACAGAGTCAACGGCAGGCGGAGACCCCAAGAGATCGACAGAGTGGAGGCTGGTAGACTGGGCCATCCGCGACGGGGTGCAGAGCACAACTCGATACCGCCCTGGCAACTCGGCACGCCGAGCCATAGGGACCAAGGTGCAGCATCATCCCTACAACCACCATGGACACAGTCACGGATTCCAACAGCATGGTAACCCAATTTCCACAAAAGCCATGTCTGGAAGGAGAGGAGGTTGCGCAACGAGCAAGTCGAAATTGCGTGGCCGCCATTACACGCACGAGACGGCCACCATGCCACCAACATCGCATGCCCACCGTATCATGCCGCATCCGCATCCTCACGGTCATCCCCATGCTAATCCCCATGCCCATGCCCATGCCATGCGCCGCTCCACCTTCCCGGCCATGTACCACCAGCCGGCCTATGTCTACGACGACCTGATGGTGCCGCGAGTCCAGAGATCGCAGCAGCAGATGCCTATGAAACAGGAGCAGAACTACAGCCCTATGACACCGACCCCCGAGGCGACTGCAGCCAACCCATTCGGCTTGATGGTTCCGGAGCCGAGCATGATGCCCTCACAGGCTATCGCTCCCTCCAACGTCAGCAACAACCACCATGGCCCCGCTGGCTACTCTCTGCCCGGGACCGGGGCCGGCCAAGGCAGCATGTACGTCGGACCTTTGTCAACGGGCGAGTTTCCTCTGGGCATGGGCGACGTCACAGGTGTCTTTCAGCCCACAGGCGGCCACCACGACGATGTTGGCGGCGGCGGCGGACTCAACGAACGCCTCTTGGGGATGGGCCACAACCTAGTTTACAACTGGCACAACAACGGAATCTGAGATGTGCCGCCTTGCGAAGCTTAGGCCGGCAGCCACAAGGTCACATCGGGCACGCCGCTGGCGGCCGATCCGGAGGAGACAACGGACTAGGAAGAGAGAGCGTGCCACCTCTTTCTCTGCGACTGTTGTCTCTTGTGGCTTTCTCTCAGAATTGAGAATATCAAAAGCAAAAAAAGAAGGAAAAAATTACCAAACGGCAGAACAAAAAAAATGTGAGGAGGGCGCGAGAGGCGACTGCGAGAAGAGAGGACAAACCCTTCTTTGAAAAAGCAAGTTGGCCTCTTACTGTGGTACAAGACTGTCCCACAGGGTTTGGTACAGTAGGGAAGCGAAGGATCACGACCAGACGAAACGACAACGAACATTCATCGCCACCAACAAGCTCTTGGCCGCAGACCCTGGAGGTCATGACAGACCATGAGCGAGTCCAGAAGGGGACACCACCGCGTGCAGAGAGCATCAGCATCAGCCCAGCCCAGCTCAGGGTCACGGGTTGAACCCTGGCAGACCAGACGGTGCTAACTGCCTACTGCTATGAGAACAGTAGGCTGGCTGAAGAAGCATGCCTGGGCTCTTGGTGGGGCTGCAGTGAAAGGGCACGACTCAGAGTGGCCTGTGGCGTCGATTCTTGTTGGCTCTATCGACGACCGAATATCAGATTTCCAGATTCCCGGGTCGCGGAGCAATGTCATGGCGTCTTGCTCTTGAGCGTCGATTTGCTGCCTCCTCTTGAGTCTGCGACGGCGCAGAAAAAGGGGAGGCTTAGCAGGGGAAGATCATCTGGAGATCTTGTCAGCCAGGCATAGGCTGCCAACCATGACATTTCTTTCTTTTTTCTCTCTTGAATCTTTTTTTTTCTTGCTGTTGGTTCAAGGCCATACAAGTGGCGTTCACCGGAAAAAAGAGGGCATCATCTTTTTCTTTTCATTTTCATTTTCTCTTCTGGATTTGGGAGGCCTGGATATCCATCTACAGTATCTGTCTAGACGATGCGCTCCATCTCTTTTTTCTTCTTCTTCGATCCCCGGGGACGACGAGAGCCATCATTCTGTCTGTTTTATCTGGTTGGGCGACATGGACATTGGGGGACGTCTCCCTCAGAGCGTGTTTTTTGTGTCTTTTTCCCTCTACTCCTTTTCTTTTTCTCTAATTTTTTCTATTCCCTTTTAACTCTGGCCTCTTTTTGCGTGTTGATTCTTTTTATTTTATCGTCTGCCTTTTTATCCCCCACCCGCAACAAGACCTCCATGAAAACACCTTGTCTACATCACTGCATGGTATCGACAACCCCGATTTACCTCTTTCTACTACCATATCCCTTCTTCTACTTTGCAGCATCAAATACTCGGTACTTGTCTACATGTCGTCGTCGTCATTTCTATTATCCCTACTGTGGCCGCTTTCTGAGCTTGAACTCAGTGTGCGAGAGAGATGGAGCTTGCCAGAGGGTTTGGTCTATAATGGAGGAGAGAGCAAAAAGAGAGAAACGAGAGAGCACTGGCTCCTCGTACATAGCATCGCTAGACCTTCTTACGAGAGAAGAATTAAATCAAAACCCACCTGACGCCTCCCAAATTTAGTGCTCGACGATCATCTTGACCGTGTAATTGTTGAGGCTATTATCTTTCTATTGTCGCTGACACTAGCTTCGAAGCTTTGACGACTGCCCATCAAGATGGATTCGTCCAGACTCTGTCGCCAATCGAGCCTTGCTTTTTTCTCGCATCCTTTCTTTCTCTTGTGTGCTCTGACTTCGTAAATACGAGAGAGCTCAGGACAGACCATGACAGGGTTCATGAGTCCATTGTTCGGTTACTCTCCAGCATAATTGGGTTCCTTTCCCTTGGGTCAGAGCCTGGAACCAACAGGAAGTCATCCGGTGACCATCCCTCCCTCTTATCCTTTGCTTTGCCTCTTAACTTACTGTGTAATCGCTCTTTTTGACGCCCGCCTCGTGCCTGATGCACCTCATCGCGCTATCCTCGTTGAGGGAGGAGATAGATCAAGAAGGGGAAAGAAGAGAAGCTGCTCGTCATGCTCGTGTCGCCCTACGCGCACGCAGAGAGAGCCCCAGGTCGAGATCGGCGCATGGAGCAAAAATGCCCGGAGGCTTATTTCCATAAAAGGTAAAGCCGAGAGAGATAGACTCGGAGGGTTTCTCCTTAGATCCTGTTAGCCTCTCTCCACTCTCCACGGCCAAAGACTTCATGGTCGCTGTTAGACTCGACAGGGAAGCTTATCAAGATGAGACGGGAGATACCCATGGTTCCCGAGCATCTCAGCCTCGGCCTGGCGCCGGACGGGCCGTGGACAAAGCTTTCCAAACATGACTCCTCCCTTTGAGTGCGGCCCGTTGCTTTGAGCATCAGGCACACCGAGTCATCAGACAAGACGAGATGGCACTGTAGAATAGAATGCAGGCAGATCTGCAGACTGTAGACGGCGGCCGTCGTCGACTGTCAAACGCCCAACGTTGTGAATGTGTGTATTATTAGAATCCGTTGTTGGCCTCACGACATTGCAGCCACACGTACATCCAAGAGATAGGTAGGTGCGCTCTCGCAACGTGGGCTGGCTGAAATGCCGCTGGGCGTTTGCTGAGACAAGAAAGGTTCTTTGAGCTTCCTCGTCAAGCTTCTGTCCCACATGGCTCCGGCTTCTTCAACTTGCTTTTTCTTCGGCCTGGAATTCTCATCGTCTTCTCTCTCGTTCGGCTGTCGCAAACGGACGAGCAATACCAGTCACACACTCATCCCCAGACCATTCATCATTCCCCATGGCTATGGGTGGTGTGGAGCCTATTCATTGACTGCATCCTGGGTTATGTTGGTCGCGGGCTCATCTCTCAGGCGCAAGTAGTGTACAGCCAACGGTTCCAGGCACTCGGTCACTGCCGGCCCAATGACATAGGGTCGACGTAACTTGAGAGCATCGGAGAGCATCCATCCACATCCACATGGGGGGAGCAACAGGAAAGGAAGACCTTGATGCGGAGAAAGGAGATGGCAGTGGCAGTGAGTGGCAGGGGTGCCAGAATGGCGAATCGGCGCGCAGCGTACACACCGGGTGTCGGTCATTGGATGGACGGTGTCGTCTCGCTGTGCTCACATAAATCATAGCACAACGCATCATAGCATGACACAACAGGTCGGCCGACTCAGTTGTCGCCTTCATAACTGGTCGCCTTTGGGACTTTGACAGATAACTGCCCCCAGCGAGGGACGGCCCGGCTATGTTCGGTCGCTCTTCATGGCAGAGACTAGACGGCGACGACCTGCGCGGCCGACAGACGTTGTGGACTTGCGGCCTTTCACACAGCAGCAGCTTGCAGCGCTCTAGCCTTGGCGCTTCTTACACAGCTCAGCCCCGAATGGCAGGAGGCTCAAAGAGGCAAGAAAAAGCAAAACGCCCCTGCATGCGGGGCGTGCCCTGGTGGTGTGTGTGTGACTTTGACGATATGCTGCACCGTTTACAAGGTGGGTGCTGCCACTGCCACTGCCACTAGACAATGTGAACAAGGCAAGGTGTTCTGCACCAACCGTGGCTGACAGCGAACCCTTGGCGCGCTACAACCGACGTCTATCGATGCGTCTTCCTTGGGGGCTCCCTGCAGATCAAGGGGATGAGATGATATTGCCCGTTGCCGTGAGGTGGAGGCTGAGGTCCAGAGCCAGTAGCCCCCAATCGCTACCCCAACATGCTGTCATCGGAACTGTTATGGACATTCAGGGCGAGCATACCGTAGAAGCCTATTTGCCAGTGGGTGTCTGTGTGCGTGTGTGGTGTGCTGGCCGTTTGACGTTTGATTTTGACGTTTGACGTCTGACCGTTTCCCTCCTTGCCGTCATCCGCCATGGGCCTCCTGTGCTTATCCACCTGGCTCCATCAACGCCTGCAGAACGGCATTGATTGCATCGTGATCTCTCCATCCCCGGAGCGGGAGCAACGCTGTGTAGCCAAACGACGCGTTGGCTGCTGCTGGGTCCCTGATCTTGCTTCCCCTTCTCCTCCCGGGCACCAGGTTCGAGGATCAAGCATCGGGCCATCGAGTTCGCATTGCTCGATCCACAGCACAGCACAGCACAGCACCGACTGAGTGTGTCTGCGCATATGCGATCGGGAAGCGGGTCGACAAAGAAAATGACAAGACAGGCCTCACCCCTGTCCAGAGCAGAAAGGAAGAGGCAGCCCCAGCGTCGCAGATGTAACCTTGGGGGGCATCCATGAGCCCCCGATCTCCTGGATCTTGATTTCAACCTCGATCTTGATCCAAACGCGAGGGGGGATGCAGAGTCATCCAGACCCCGTCTGGCCCATGCCCCCACCAACGGACCAGGAGTCTCGTGGCCAGGGACATGGTGGTGATCGCCTTCTTCTGGGGTCCCCATTGGGCCTGCCAGCCTCAGCAGCCCAAGCATCACCAACAACGTACATGGCAGCCGCTCGAGCCCGGAGCAGCTCGACCTGCACGGCTTCTAATTCGGACGACTCTTGCCCCGCCCTCGGCGTGTCCTCACCTCCCTGGTCGTTTAGAGCTGCGATGTGCGAACGACGTGCCGCGGATTACACCTACGGCAGCAGTGAAAATGACGACTTGCGGCAGACGAACGAGGCCCGCAGGAGTTCCCAAGGTCGCATCAAACGCTTGTAGCTTGCTGTCCTGGCGTAACCGGGGAACCTGGTCCAAAAGAGCCAGGTAACGTGCAGCACGGCCCACACCATCATCTCAGCCAGCTTAGCCAGTCCTCTGAGAATCCTCTATTCCTGCCCTATGCCCCAATCCGGAGACTATCGTCCAGTCTGGTTGAGGGAGGGCGAACATGGGAGGCCGGCTTCCATCATCCGTAGCCCGGTACTTGGTGCGATCCAACAGGCATCGGCAGCCACCCAATCCACTATCGAGATATATCGCCGATCTAAAGATTTGACCAGATCGCGACGACAACCGGGTTTCTGGAAATGCAAATGGAGATCAGCCAACTTGCACCATATCTCATTCGACCACATGTACCTTCTATTGGCCAAGGGGAGATGCGCCACCTTCTCAAACGGATGCTCAGAGTGGATGAGTGATCCGCAACCATGCCGCATCAAATCGACTGTCACGATAGTGTCGTTTCCGCATCCAGCACCGTTGTCGATCCCCTTGAATCCGTTGTTGGCTCAAGGTAGCACGAATGCCAAGCCCCGGTATTTTAAGCGCCGCTGCACTTGGAGCAGGTCGAAATGAGACGACCAGCTCCATATCACGACCGTCAACCGTGTTCCCAACAACCAGCAGCATTGGCAGGCGGCCTAGCGGGGGACAAAAAACACCGAACTCGCATCCAGAGCCCTGTGGTTGAACCAGGTTTGGTGTTTTTTGTCCCCCGCTGGGCGGCCATGGCCCCGGTCCCTCAGATTCACTACCTAGAGCTGCAGTCGCGTTTGCATGCCGACGATCTGACGCCGACTGCAACCCTCGCTCTCGTGTATTTTCCATCTTGAGCGAAACCAGCATAAGAAGAGCATATTCTCTTCCCGTTCTCCCCTTTCTCGGCAGCCACCTTCATCGCGAAGGCGTTTGATCCGTAGCCTGTTGGAGGGGGTGTACACACCTTTTACCCTTGTAATAAAGAGACCCTTGCTGCAGGAGATTTCGCAATGCCACACACTGACATACCTGTGTACCCACGTTGGTTCCCGCCTTAGGCACTCCTCGACGCGTTCCTTGGCAGCCGCGCTAGTCATCCGGTGTTAGATGAATCCGTCTTCGAGTACAGCATGCCCCAGGGTACCTGCGGTGACATCCCTCTTTCGCCTGTTGTACCGCCATGTATAGCGACCAGCCAGCAGGGGCCTTGAAGTCAAGTGCCAGTTCATCCCCCAGAAGCAGACCATGTAAGGTGGCACCCTTTGACTGCAACACGGCGTTCTCCCGAGAGCGAATCAGCGTCGGGGCATGACCGAGTCGGGCAGTCCTCGAGAATGCAGTCCGTCGGGGGAGTGTCTTCGGCAACGCTGCCATCGAGACGCCATCGAGACGCCCTGTAGCCCTAATCGTACGATGTTGCAAACCTGGGCGTCGTGGACGGTATCCTGCAACCAACCGCAGGCCTATCGCTCAATTTCATGCTTGGTCCGTTTGAAGAGGATGCTTCGTTCTGTGATATGTCCAACTGCAGTGTCTGTTCTCCAGAGGCTGCCCGTGGTGGACAAAAAAGCCCTCGGTAGCAGGGTTTCCCCTTGCTCTGGGGAAATCCGCCACAACTGATTCGTCGTCTCTTGCAGCATGCCAAATGTGACATCTCTCACTGAGTGAAGATCTCGGCTTGATAGGCGCCGCTGCCGACAGGCGCCATGGTAGGTACTCTGGATCATCTGGTGCATCCCGTCTTGCTCCGAATATCTTTAGCATGACAAGGCGATGCAACGCTATTTTATGAGAAGGTCATCTGGTCGAGAGTAGCGAGGCACTTATGAAGACCAATAAGTGTTTGGAAAGAGGATACATGGGCAATCAACTGATGAGGGTGCATCCGAGCGAACCCGGTCATGGGTGGTGAGGAAGAGCGTGACGCACTTGTGCCTGCTCCAACGCATGGGCCCAGGTGAAGATACGACTCATGATAGTGTGTGCTTGATAGTGAGAACCATATCGTAATCCGGTCGCGGTAATTGCGGGTGTGTCTGGTGAATTGAACCTCGGTACACACGCCCACGAGTCCTACCGAGGCCATTGCGAACGAGAACGCGGGAGGAAATATACAGATGACACGCATGAAAGTGCCAGGTCGACATGGTGTCACAAATCTGACCTTGCTCGGTGCGCACAGCATGAACACACGAAACTGCAGGTAATAACCTTGAGTGCAGAAAGAGGGCCTGCATCTTCGGATAGCCGCAGCGGAGTTTCATCTTTTGCGTGTCTGACCCCGGAAAGCTCCCCGACAGAGATCTTCAGCGGACCAAGACCCTCTTCAAAGCCAAGGTGACATGAGACAGAGAAAAGACAAGAACGACAGGTGTAGATTGAGTTGATATTTCGGGTTGGCTGGAAACGGAGCTCGACCACAACGAAGACTGAGGCTGGTTGAGGAATAGATCCAGAGACCTCACCTCTGACAACTATTGCGAAGGTGAACAGCTAGATCCCCTTATTCCAGTGGCCCGGAGGGCTTGGTCGCACTGGATTTGATCAACGCCGAACCAAGCAGCCAGGGGGTTCAAGATGTGTCCCAGAGAAGCTCAGTATCTCCCATACTTTGCTGCCGCATGATGCGACGATACTCCTGATGTAGGTTAGATGTGACAATATCAAAGTGTGATGACACTAAAACTTCCGCTTCTTCTTGGCCGGACCAGCTGCCGCCTTCTTCTCCAGCTCCCTCTTGAGTTCCTCTCGTCTGCGGTCAGCCCTCTCTTGTGAGGTTTCTCTTGGTTTCGGTGCCTCCTCTTTCGTTGATCGGGCCCGGCCTCTACTCTCATCGGCAGCCGATGATGGCTCCTTCGCATCCCCCTTCTTCTTCCCAATCACGCCCAACCTCTTTGGGGGGTTCTGGGTGGCCGGTCTGGCAATCTCAGTTACTTCCGGTTCTGTGGGCGGTGATGTCTCCTTGACAGGCTGCTTCGCCTTGGCTCCCCCGATACGCCCAAGGCCACTCTTCTTTGCAACAGGTTTGGGTGGAGGTGAGGGTGAAGGTGCCGGGGGTGGATCATCGTCTGGAAGCGAGGCTGTTGCACCGTCATCTTCTGCCTCCGATGCTGTCTCGGAGTCGTCGACATTTGGGCTCGGTGCTTTCTTCGCTGGCGAAGGTATTTTAGGACTGGGGGATCGGGGCGGAGTTGATTGCTTCTTTCGGCCGAGTGCTCCTAGCCGTCGAGTTGGCCTGGTCTCCTTCCGTGTCTCGGGAGGGACGGGGACATCTTTGGCCGAAGCGGGAGATTCGGGATCACCCTCGGTGGATGCGTCGTCAAGGACAGGCTTTCCCTTGCCCCTTGATGCCATGGACTTCCGTGCGGCCGTAAGATGTGGTGGTGTTGACTGAACTTGAAAATCGTCGTCGTCGTCATCACCAACCCCCGACACCTGGGGCGGAGGTGTCGTCTCTTTTGCAGGAATTGCCTTCTGCGATGGGCGTCCTACAGAAGAAGCGCCACTGAACTGATGCCACCAGTCATCTAACAGAGGTGATTCGGCAACCTCTATTGTGGGCTCAAACTGCAATCCTCCTCCACCAAGGACATCTTCTATCAACGACTCTGTGTTGCTTGGGCCATCGTCCGTGTATGCAAGGCCAGACTTCCAGCGGTGACGGTCAAATGGGGCAAGGCCTGGGATTTTGTCTGCGGCGGCGGCTCTGGAGATTCGCTTCTTTCCGGAGAGCCCGTTGAATACATGCTCTAGACCCGTGCCTACAGCCTCCAGCTTGTCCAGAAGTTTCGTAATGACCACGTCTTTATGGCCCAGCGTCCGAATTAACGACTCGACCTCGAGGTTTCTGGTGAGGTGGGCCTGGATCAGGGGAAGCACAAGATCTGCAGCGATGGCAGATGATGGCAACTTCTTCAGGTGCATAGGCCATTTGAGCGGCTGTAACCCAAGAAGTTCACAGGTAATCTTCAATGTGAGACCACCCTCGCCAGCGTCAGATTTGGAAGCTGGTTCAAGGCGGAGATGAGTTTCATCGTGGCCTGGCTGTGTCGAGTCGAGTGCAGTATTGAGGCTGTCTAGGAACTTGGCCATATTGTCGGGGGTGTCACTGGGGTCAATGGTAGTGTTCTCGCTCCAGCCTCTGATGCAAATGGACTTCCTGTCAAGGCTTTCGGTCCAGACGTTGGCCATGTCGGTGATGTGAACCGTGTACGCCGATGTGGCGATATCCAGTGAAACAAGGAGGGGAGGTAAATCGGAGGACGAGGGGAGCGGCAACGGCCGCCAAGACTTGGTTGGGGACATATCCGCGCCTCCGGGGTGGGAAGAAGCCCCAGACACCAGAAGAGTAGCTCGCGGAGAGTCGACAACTCGGGCAGCAACGTTGCCTTCCGGGGAGATGATGAAACACGGGGAAAGGAAAGGTGGGTGAGATGAATCCGGTTCGTGTCTGAGCAGTAGGTTGTATAGCGCCGAACAGTTCCTCTGGGAGGGAGGTGCAATGGGTGTGAGTTGTGTTGAGGTGAGGCCTAGGGAACGAGGCACAACAGAAGGTGGTTGATCACCTGAGGCTCGACGCTTAACTGGCCCAAACGGAATCGGAGAATATCCAAGTCAAGAATGAATACCGACTGGGGTAGCAGCTTCGTTTCAGACAGCTCGATTTGCAAGAACAGTAACACAAAAGAAGTTCTCTGGGGAATAATACGTGGTGCAAGCCATGTGGATCGCAGATGTGAGGTCGAGGAAGGTCCCCTTGGGGGTGTTGATAACAGCAGCTCAACCGAACTCGGGAAGGCAAATTTGCCAACGGATTCTTGCCAAGGACGAAGATCACTGTTGGGAAGCGCCGGTAAACGAATTTGTGGAAGGCTTCACTGCATATATCGAGGCAAGGAATCGGATTATTCTCGAAGCGAGAGAGAACAACTTGAGGACGTGAGATGACGCCTGAGTTGAGGTTGACGCGTGACGCGTGAGGTCCCTGTTAGGTGTAAGATGCCTGGAAGGGCCTGGCCAATCACAGAGCTTAGAGCTTGTCGAGGTGAAGGAACCCCAGGCATCCAATAGTTGCAATGAGCGACAGAAGCAAATAATACACCTTGAAGAAAGCCTGAAGTGTTAATTCAATCTAGATTTCATACATAGAGAATTTTCTATCAACTGGAACACGGACGGGATGTCGGGCCTGTAATTACCAAATTTCTGAACCCTCAGGTCTTAAGCCACTAAAAACGCCCCGGGCCGGGCTGCGATCTCGACGCCCACTGGCTCCCGGGAGATCTCAGATCTCTGGCACAGTTTTGATCGCCAGGAACGAATGACGTACTCGACATCGGAGTTCCTATTAGAAGCCAGCGCAAGCCATGCCATCACCATGGCAGCCAAAAAAGAAATAGGGATTCGTGTAGATGAATTTCGTTTCTATTTCCTACATCAAACAAAGGACGATTTGATCTAGAGCAAACATTCACATGCTCTTTCTCAGGGCTTGTAAACGAGTGATCCCATCAAGACTCTCACCATCTTCATTCCGGTCGACTTTCCTACCATCACCAAGAAGTCCTTTCATTTCTTTGGCTTTCACAACAATGCCTCCGAAGCAATCCAAGCGCAAAGCTTCGGCGGCGCAAAACGGAAGTTCTGCAAAAAAGGCAAAGACTGCCAACGGCAACGGCAACAGCAACGGTTCCAGCTCCGATGGCCTGCGCCAGCCTCATTACAAGGCTCAGGAGGCCGAAGAAAACAACATCGTGATCCGAAAGTTTTACCCCTCTGAGATGAGCAATGCGCGCGCCCGTGCCTACAACAGCAATGACATTCCACGACCGATCGAGACACTTATCGGCGCCCTGGAGGACACGGCGAATGAGCGACACAGAGTCGATGTCAAGGATGCCGTCGTTCACTGGTTCAAGATGGACTTGCGCATTTCAGACAACAAGGCGCTGGCGCTCGCCAGTGACAAGGCAAAGCAGGCTGGCGTCCCTCTGATTGCCATGTTTATTGTCAGTCCCCAGGACTACGAGGCGCATTTGAGGGCACCCGTCCGAGTCGATTTCATGCTGCGAACCCTTGCTGTTCTCAAAGAAGATCTGGCTAAGCTAGACATTCCTCTCTACGTGGAGACAGTCGAAAAACGAAGAAATATCCCGGACCGTATCCTCGAGCTTATGGACGAATGGGGCGCAAGTCATATGTACGCCAACATGGAATATGAGGTCGATGAGCTTCGACGTGAAGCTGCCATGATCCGGGATTTTGCAGAAAACGGCAAGGCTTTCGAGGCAGTCCACGACACTTGTGTCGTTCCTCCAGGGAAGTTACAAACTGGTGCCGGGAAGCAGTACGCCGTCTACACGCCGTGGTATCGCGCATGGGTGGCCCATATCCACGAGAACCCCGACCTCCTTGAGCTATACGATCCACCAGAGAAGAACCCAGCAAGTGCACGCAAGACCTTCAAGAAGCTCTTTGATATCGATATCCCAGATGCCCCCAAGAACAAGCAACTGGACACCGAGGAAAAGAAGCGACTGCGTTCGCTTTGGCCATGTGGAGAGCACGAGGCGAAGAAGCGTCTGGATAAGTTTTGCGAGGAGATGATTGGCAACTACCACAAGAAGCGAAACATTCCTTCGGATTTGGGAACATCATGTTTGTCGGTTCACTTGGCTTCTGGAACGATCAGTGCCAGGACATGTGTGCGGACTGCTCGCGACAGGAACAAGACTAAGAAGCTCAACGCTGGCAGTGAGGGTATTCAGACTTGGATCAGTGAAGTTGCCTGGCGAGACTTTTACAAGCATGTTCTTGTAAACTGGCCATATGTTTGGTAAGTGATTCTGTCTCCCGGGTTAACTACCCAACTAACAATGACCAGCATGAACAAGCCTTTCAAGCCCGAGTACTCCAATATTTCTTGGTCCTACGACGAAGAACAGTTTGCTGCTTGGTGTGAAGGCAGAACAGGCTTCCCGATCGTCGACGCAGCCATGCGCCAGATGAAGCATCTAGGCTACATGCATAGTCGATGCCGCATGATTGTGGCATGTTTCCTTGCCAAGGATCTCTTGATCGACTGGCGGAAAGGAGAACGCTTCTTTATGGAAAGCTTGATTGATGGCGACTTTGCGAGCAACAATGGTGGCTGGGTATGAGGACCTAAACTTGGCTCTAGTAAAAGATACTGACTGGCTTTCAAAACAGGGATTCTCGGCGAGCGTTGGAGTAGATCCTCAACCATACTTTAGGATCTTCAACCCTCTGCTCCAGAGTGAAAAGTTTGACCCCGATGGTGACTACATCCGCAAATGGGTACCCGAGCTCAAGGATTGCAACAAAAAGGAGGTTCATGACCCCTACAACCGAGGTGCTGGTCCCAAGGCTAAGAAGAACGGATACCCCAAGGCGATTGTCGAGCATAAGGGTTGCCGAGAGCGGGCGTTGGAAGCATACAAGGAGGGGATTCACGTTGGAGACATGTAATGTTTTGATTCTCAAGTGTAACTGGATAGGTACTCAATGTTAGCCTCGATGATTAACTCTGTTTAATGGACCAACCACCATTGAAATGCGCTTCTTTCTATGCCTGATATCATATCTACAGACTTGGCATCGGGTCATGATGCTATGATGTGTTGACAATGTGTTCTTTATTATAGTTCCAGCCCGGCCCTTGATGGGAACTGGGCCAGAAGATCAATATTTACAGACTACTATATTGTCTTATAGTGGTCTCTGTCGTTTAAGGCTTTAGATTCGGCTAGCTGTCTATAGCTTGTCTTGGACATTTGGTGTGCGGCTCTAGTAGGGGAACATGGCACTGGATGAACAGCTACGCAATTATTAAAAGCAACATAGGTACTTTTTATTTCATTCTAGTCAAAGCAATTTGTGGCCTTTTTGTACTACCAAATCAATCCCAGCTTTAGCATCTGGGCTGAAATCTTGTTCCTTGTCTGTCCCAGGCGCCCCTTCTTGGGGATCAAGCTCAAATCTTCCCCTGATCATGGATCCCATGTTAAGCCCTTCTTCCTATCGTGGTAGGCCATTACTACCAAATACATGCTCACTCCATCTTTGCCCAGTCCAAAAGT
Organism: Fusarium vanettenii 77-13-4; assembly: GCF_000151355.1. NCBI lineage: Eukaryota > Fungi > Ascomycota > Sordariomycetes > Hypocreales > Nectriaceae > Fusarium > Fusarium vanettenii. The sequence goes on from NW_003315881.1 coordinate 3,762,776, forward strand.
ATGCGCACTTCTCCATTTCCCATTAAATCGTGGCCATTTTTGAGTTCCAGTCCAAAACCTTTGTTTCCATTCCAAGCCCCCTTCGTCCTGAGAATCACAACTCGTCGTCATGACCATCCAGCAGCCTCTGGATGGCTCTGGAAAGCTATCTCCGCTGCCTCAAAGACCGAACTAACTGCAGTTTATCCTCAAGGGGCTTGACACGCTTCATAGCTCCATCGTTGAAGACGACTGGGTCGAGGTAGTTTGTAGCGATACCAACAAGGTACTGGGCCATTTCCAACCGAGGCCTCCCTGGGAGGGTGTTGGCCACTCTTAAACGGGTAGCAGAAGAGAGCCTCCCAACTTCATGCTGACTGTAGAGTGTATTAAGGGCCCTCATAACCGCTGTCTTCGTCTCTTCCGTCATGGGCTCATGTCTCTGGCTCTTGAGAGTCTTTGCAGTCTCTAGAAGATCTTCAAGAGAATCAGCGATTTGCTCGTATATTCGTGAGATGCACTGCACTACCTCCCCTGGCGAAATCTCCTGGCCCCCATTCAGGAGATTCTTCAAAGGAAGTAGAGACGTGTGTCCATCTCTCCAGAAACCACCACAATCCACGCGATGTCGCACTTCAGCAACCATCAGGGCGCACTTTCTCCTTATCCAATTCTGAAGGGCTTCGGAGTTGCCGCCTCTGGCGGCCTTTGAGTCTGCAACTGCCAAGAGCCCGGATTCCGTGAGACCGATAGTGCCGCTGGGCCCAACTTCAAAGTGCGTGGGATCGAAAAGACCTGCTATTGTAGCAACACCGAGAACTTCCTCGTGGGCATGGCCCATGAGCCTGCACGTGTCGTTGGCATCGAGCCCCTCTAAGTTCAGGTGGGTTTCGGCCGCGGTCTTCATCTTTTTGGGAGTTCCAGGGTGATAAAGGTCATCAGTTGCCCTTCGCTTCAATGTGGCGTGAAGCAACTGGGAGGGTTGCGCAGAGACTGGCGGACCATGAACTTCAACTGGCACACCTGGGACAATCCGGGCCTCAAAAGAATCAGGCTTGATGTCCACTGGACTCCAGCGGGTCACATCTGCCGAATCAACTTCAGCAAGGTCGATGGGGCTGCCAAATCGCACTTGTGGCCAGTTTGAGGTGAGCGAGCGGGTTGGCGAGAGATTTTGTGGATGAGAGCCATTGTCATTCATGGATATGGCATCCTGAGACACTGGCCCAGTAACCGTAGGCCCAAGTTGGGTTTTGGTGAGGTCATGGCAGCCATATCTCTTGCAAAGGAGGCCGTCTTTGCCAGGAAGATGCGTGGTCCAGCCAGGATGCATCTTTCCTGTCGGCGTTCCGAGTTTGGTGCCAATGTGGTAAGCGACCCTACCATGGCGGCGGTCAATGTGAGAAGAAATGCCGCGCCATCCCCGGGTGATGATATCTTCGCTGATGGGAGTGGTGACGCTGGCCATGGTAGCCAAGGACGTTCTGGGGAGGGTGTAGCCGAATCGGAAGAGTATCTCTTTCTCCCAATGTTTGGGAAACGCATACACCCTGTAGCAGGACTTCTTGCCATTCTCCTCAATGGGCGCAGGCATCAAAGGCAAGCCGATTGTCCAGATCGAACCCAGGCCCATGCGGTGATGAACTTCGCTGAGAGTGCACTCCAGGGGAAGAAACGGCCCACCAAGTGCAGAACCCTCTTGCATAGCAGGGGTCAGGAATGCGAAGGGGTCTTCAAAGTCCTTCAGAGAGCCAAATTCCGCTTCCCAGCTGCCTCCATACACCTTGTAACGATCTGAAGCCCACAGGTCGCGGGTATAGACGCTCGAAATGAAGTCGAATGGGTGGATGTAGGCACCAAGTCTGAAGAGCTCATGGAATTTGAGCCAAGTCGGGAAGTAGGCCAGAAAGACGCCCATTGCCAAATCAGGGACAAGGTGGCCCTGGAACAGGCGGGTGTTCGGACGAGCGGCTTCTCTTCGAAGATTCTTGCTGCTCTTGATCCAGAAGTACACAAGAGCTGCATGAATGAGTTGGATCCTTGAGATGAAGGTGGTCGGGTTGGCATCATGAAACTCGTTTGCCGCTTGCTAGACGGAATCATGGAGAGACTTGCCTGTCAGAGCAAAGGCCGGGAAGGTGAAGAATGACTCCTGCAAAGAGTTGGGACTGTCACCATTGGAGAAATCCGCTTGTGTATCACAGGACACGACTCGACTGGAACGGGGTTGGTGAAAATTGTGCTCTCGGAATGCAACGATCGAGTCTAAGGGATGGTCGCCCTTCTCACTCCAATCAAGGCCGTGTTGTACAAGTCTTTTCAAGGCGTCCTGCTCAGACTTTTGCTCCGCCGCGCTGTCGATGCTGGTCCCGGTGATACCCTTCCGGCTAGCCCATAGAGCCACCTTCGAGTCCTTCAGCCGCTTGGCCGTGAATAGTGTGCTAAGAGGGACAAAGCGAGAGGTAGGGTCCTGAAGAGCCCAACGTGAGATCAGAATCTGTTTCGAAAAAGAACGTATCGAGGTGTCGTTAGTTGTCCACTGCTCCAGGTGTGGGTCGATGCGGGCAACACAGGGGAAACCCTCTAGGGTGAAGCCCACCAAAGGCCGATGATGTTTTTGTTCCTCTGGGAGACTTGGGAGAGCTCTGGAACATCCGCGTTGGAGGAATGGGGCGACAACCATTCTCTCGGTCTCTTGGTAGGACGGGCATTGTGCACCAATGCAAACGTCAGCGACGTTGTGCGCCGCTGGTTCCTCCATAGCTGGAGTGGCAGATGAAGAATTTGCTTTCGGATCTTGAAAGACAAATGGCCAATACCCGTCAGTTCAAAGATAATTAGGATTACTGTGGCCAAAGCGGGAAGGAAATGTAAGCTTACCAGCTGAGGCGAGCGGTCGCGGAGGAGAGAGCAAAGAGGGAGAGAGGATGGATGCGAAAGGAGGAGTGGGGGTGGCTCTTTAGTGAACTTCGAGGATCAGACTGCTAAGGTCAGTCAGTTCAAAAGCCAGCAATGGTATTGAATGGTAGCGTGCCAGCTGAGTCGAAATGAGTGCTTGAGAGAGGAGCCTCAAACACAAAGTCAAGCTGACGACATTTTGAGTCTACAAGCGCAGGCTCTGGAGACTTGCGTGTGTTGTGTAAAAGAAAGAGTTGTAGATCGAAGACGAAGGGGGAAGGTCTTCTTATAGTGGTGAATACTGAGAGTTGAAACCAAGAGAGTTGGTGGAGCGTGATTCACAGCCTCTCCAACAAACACACTCGGCGCTCGGTTCCTCAATATTCGATCAAGGCCGCCAACGTGAGAGAAAACATGGAAGTCGGTCAACATTCCCGAGCGCGCTGAACGAATGGCACGTCTAGTCAGCGGGCGATTTCGTACCTCAATGGGTGGTGATGCCGTCACCGTGGCTTCCCCCTGAATGCCAAAGAGAATGAATAGATCTATAAGCGGTGGTGGTTCCTTTTCCTCTCCGGCCGACGTTACGCTGTGCATCGAGATGGGTAATCAATCGTAATTACTGCTAGCAGCGGGCATTGGCGGGCATAGGGGGGCGCCGCTGGGTGCTTTGCTTCACACTCCAGCACCACAGCTTCCGTCCTGACCATCTGACCCGTTTGGTTAAGAGACTAGCATCTCTTCTCTTATTCTTCTCGCCGCGTTGGGAAATGTGTAATGTACTTCTGGTTTGCAGGCAGGTGCTCATAATCTCAAGTACCACTCTCCTGGTTCAACGCGAAGCATCAAAGAAGAAGAAAAGTCGATCTCTTCCGGCAATCGAGCGTCAGTGAATCATAGTCAACTCTCCCCCCGCGGGTACGTAATTCCTTCTTCCCTCCGAGTCCCTCCTCTTTCTTTCTTCTCTTCTCATCTTCACGTCTTCTTCTTTTCCCCCTTCCCAGTTGAGCCTCATCTCAACCTTGAGGCTGCTTTCCTTCTTTTCTTCTCCCAACTCAGCTCAGCTCAACTCAAGTGGTATGCTGTCATGGCACCAGCTGCTGTTCTACCCTATAAACTGACAACCTTTAGTCACTCGATCTTCAAGGTCCAAGAGTCTCTCTTCTTCCTTTCACAAAGCACATCGACTTCGGTCAGCTTCACTGGTATGCACATCTGGCCTTCAGGGCGAATATATTTCCTCTTCTCCAACTGACTGACCGACTGACACGCTGCGGCCAGGGCCGGATGTACGCCGCTGAAGACGGCGTTGGCAGCAACCCCGCTGCTCCGAACATGCAGGCCGCCGCTGGATCTGGCTCTCTGCGGCCAGGCTCGGACTCCCCACTGACAGACCTCGACATGTCTCTCTTCGATGCCGACGACTCTGATCCATCTGCCAACACTTCCGCTCGCTCTCTTGCCAGAGCTCTCAATGAATGCTCCGAAGCTCCTGACAATGGAGAGGCCGGCGATGAGGAGTCTAACAACAACGACTCTAACGACGACGATGATGGCGCTGCTGAGCTCTGGACTTGCAATGATGCAATTGAGAGGCTTCACGTCGAATTCTGGCAACACCACCCCAGCTGTGAGCCTGAGGAAGCTCCCTACAGCGGCGACAATGTTTCTACCGGATCTGATCACCCTCAGTTCCACTTGTACGCGCGGATCCATGGCCTCATTAACGAATACTACGACGAGGTTGACCGCAACGGAGAGTCGAATATGATTGGAAGAACGAAGGATCAAGTTAAGAAGTCACTCGAAGCTTTCCACGCCAGCGGATATGGCGTAAACGGAAAGTATTGGGCCAAGCTTCTCCCTGATCAAGCTGAAGTGATGCTCCCCCGCTTCATTGATCCCTGCGGCGACATGGATGGAGTCATTGCTGGCTCCCTTGCAGCCATGGGCTGTGGATGGATGCTATCCATTAACAGCAAGGGACGCAGAAACGACTCTGTCACGGTCAGAGATGACGGCAATGCTGCTGCCAGCGTCGCTTCCCAGGATCCCTCTATTACGCAGAGGGTGGAAACTCTCGAAGGAAACTTTGTGCTCTTACGCGACCAGGCAGTTGCAAAAGTGAAGAAACTTGATGAAAAACTGGAGGAATTGGACGATTTGACCAGGAACCACCAGGCCGATCTCGAGGATCTCAAGTCGGTTGTGCGCAGCATCGCAAAGAAGCGCCCCTTTGAACCCTCCGATGCTGGAAGTCCGACCGCCAACTACACCAAGTTTTTCGGCGAGAAGAAGAAGAGCCGATTTGCCTAAGGAGATGTGGCATGGATGGATCCAGGTTTGGAGTTGGAGGCGCAAGAAACGTGGAGCTTTGGAAGATACCAGTGAACTTGGGGGCTTGCTTTCATACATGGACGGCCATTGCAGGGCGTAAGGTAAAGTGGTTTGAAACGGATAAAATACCCACGAAGATGGCTAAGAAAGATCTCAGTGACGGCGATACGGGAAATAAAATATGGGAACCGAGAACTAGTAATGGATGCAGCTCTCAACAGAAATTTACCCAGGACTGAAACAAGGCTTTTGATCCATCTCTCATTGACTTCTGCATGTTTCAATTGTGTATGCCATCATGCCTACAGTCAGAGTGGTTGCAAGAAAATTGACAATGGAAGGTTACTCTTAAGATATCTAATCAGACACCACTAAGGAGGCCGCATCCGCGCCCAATAAATGCAAGCAAAACGCTGCTTCCCAAGTCGGCGGTAACGGTTCATCCCCCACCAGTGCTTCCTCTCCTTCTTCAGCCATGACTGGCTTGTTTGATCCCGGCAAAATTATCTGGGTGCTGAGGAGCTCACCAGAGTCTGAAGATGCTGACGGCAATGACAAGTTGCATGGTACCTCTGCGAGTACCCTCCTCTGGCTCTTTAAATTATAACGTGAGCTTCTTGAGAAGCTCAAAAGTCCAACATCACCCCCTGTCATTGTTGCGCGAGCTCAATGGCCTCGTCCTCGTGTTCAAGCCCCCTATCTCCGCTCTGAGTATGGCAAGCCATCGCCTTGTCTAAGCAGGGAACTTATGGTCAGTCTATGTTGTCACGCCGTCGTTGCCGCCAACCCAGGGCCCCTCATCCGCAGCGTCGTTAAGGAGTTTAGTCTACATGTTCCGAGCGACTCTTTGCAATTGAAACCAGGGACATGGCAAGTGATTAGTTTTAAATAGATGGAGGATCGTGATGCCACCAACGGGCGAGGGCCTTGCGATATCATGATGGATATGCGGGCGAATAGGGGCATAAGGGGCCTTGTTCGAGTTGGTGGTGATGGTAGCAGCAGCGGCAGGGCCAGCACCACCGTCTTCGTCGGCAGTGGCATAATGCGCCAATTCCTTTCAAATGGACTTATTATGCACTCAGTAGTTAGTTGTGAGCTCTTCAAGAGATTCTGCAGTGGTAATGATGAAGTTGCCACGGTGTTATCGGTCATCACAGCACCGGGATATGTGAGGAAATAAAGATAGAGGCTAAAAGAACTTCGGAATTGTCACTGAATGGAACATTCTTGCGCTTGTTACAAGTACATTAACTATATCAATAAGGACACTGCCAATGTCAGGTTTGCCGTCAGACACATCTTCCGCACATGCACGCGGCTAATCACTACACCCGCAGCGCCTTCGACTTGCCTCCTGGACCACTCTGGGCTTTACGTCCGTCGCCGGATTCTTGTCTCTAGATGGTCATCAATAACGCACTGCCCCTGAATGACTAGACTTACGGCTTTGTTACCTCCCTGTCTCGTTGTGAACTACATACGGATAGTACGCAGCTTCTACCGGCTGACATCACAACCCCCCTGAGTTCCTTGCGTTTCACATACCAAACGCCCTTTTAGCAAAGTTATAAATATCTGTCGGAAGGGGCTAGATCCTACAATTCCCGACAAAAATGAAGCATTTTAACGGCAGCGGATCGGGGGCAACTTGATTTTTGAATATGCATTTATCTTTACCTCCAGGCACAAGTTTATACAGACGCAGTAGAGAGTGTAGGGGATGTTTACATAAATTACTAGTAAAGCCCTCGTGAAGTCTTCATGAGTCATGGAAATAATTACTTAACATTTTGACTTGCCTTAGACTATTCTCTAGTAATTTAAGGCTATGGATATGTTAAACATAGACAAAAATTCCCATAAGAACTCTCAAAGTCTAAGCCTCTACCTAGTCACCCTAAGTGGTATGCGAAGTGGCCGAGTTGCTCGTAATTGCCAGTCGTGACCGACAACATCGTACCTGCCGAAACCAGAACTTTCCTACCTCAACAACCTGTGACCTGACCTCAACAAAAAGTCCGGCCAATTTTCATCATCTGTCACCTTTCATCATCACACACGACCAACATCACGACTGGTTTCAATCGTCATCCTGATGCGCTGAATATCTGCTCCCATGCCCCTCACCCCTAAGAGCTCATCAAGATCGTGACGGATCGGAACCGGAACTCGGCCAATTCCTGAAAGCCGCCCGCAACCGCTTCCCTGAGTGCCAATGGATTTGGCCACTTCTTCCCCTTTTCAGAAAGTCCTGCGGCAAAGGTGTTGTTTTGCTTCGGTTGCAGTGTGCGTTTGGAGAAAAGTGCTTGGTGGACAACGGGCAGAGCCCGACATTTACAGGAGAGTTTGTGACGGGGTTTGGTAAATGTAATCGAAATCCCTAGAATGAAGCCATCCTTCTAACCCAGATTACAGATTTCAACTCCCAGGGCATAGCCATACTCAGCCTCGATATCCGAAAACAGTGCCGCAGAAACCACTAAGACACGCGATGCCGACCAATTACTGGCGGCCAGGACCAATCTGTTCTTGCTCTTGCTACTATGGTGGAGCTACTGATCGCCAGAAACGTGTTCGGCATCAAAGTCAAGAGTGCCTTGGCAATCGGCATGTCGGTGGGGAGCCGAACGGGGTGCATTGATCTCATTCAAGATTGTCACGGCTTTTTACTGGGAGATATACACCAGGTTCCATGGCACCCAGCACGCCTGACCAACCTGGCTCCCCGGGTGATCCCACTTCTACAGGTAAATGTTGCCCAACTCATCTACTGTGGCCATCGACTAGGATTTGGCTTACAACCCGGATTCAGATTCCAACTATCTCGACCATCTTGTCATTTATTGCCAATCATCGAAACTGTCTTCTGTTCGATCTGCATCTGCTGGTGCACTTGTCTTTGAAGACACGTCTTCGATACTCACTTCTTGGTGAGACTTGGCCTCAAAGACATCAGTCCATACGACTCTGTTTCAGATCAAGTTTTCTCAAATCGCCGGAGTCTATCGCTCACGGGTTGTAAATGAGCTTGTTAATAGGCGTACCGCTGTCACCTTCCACTCCAACAATACGCTTCTTAGCAAGTTCATTTACAACCTGTGAGCTTGGCCCTTTGACAGATGCTCCTCCCAGCCCAGTGAATATTGCCACACACCTGAGCGAGGCGATGTCAAAGATCCCATCTGACCTTGCCTTGCCTGTCTTCCGTTCTCATCACCTCTAAAAGATCACCGTCTTCGTGGATTCTCTGGTCAACCTGGTCTCACCGAACATCCGAGACTGGCTCCAGTAGCAAATGGCAACTGCGACCGAACTCTTCGATGTATTCTGGCCACAGCCGAAGATGAAGTACACTCCAGAGCAACGACAGAAGCGAAGATCCAGACGCGAACAGATGAAAAGGTTTCCACGCTGGCCAAAAGGCACAACGTTAAAGAACGTGCGCGACTCAAGAGCATTTCCCCGGAAAAACGAGCGAGGCACAACGCTAAGCAGCGTGAACTGAAGCGGCAATGGCTCAGCAGGATGTCTCCAGAAGAGCGACGCAGGTTCAAGGTCATGAAACAAGACGGAAAGCTAAAACGACTGGAAAAGATGTCACCCGAAGAACGAGAGAAGTATAACGCGAAGCAGAGGGAATATATGCGATGGAAGCTCCAAAAGAAGCTCCAAAACATGTCTCCGGAGGAGCGAAAGAGATATAATGCCAAGCAACAAGAACAAAGACGAACCCGGTTCAAAAATATGTCCCCGGAAGAGTATGAAAAACAAAAGGCCAAGAAGCGAGAAGCCAGCCACAAGATGACGGCCGCTCGGCGAACGACGCGGAATGCTAAGGCAAGAGAGCGGCTCCAGAACCAGTCACCAGAGAGCGAGAGAAGCGCCTCGCAAAGGGACGTAAGAAAGCTGCAGAGATACGCAAGAATCAGACAGAAGAGCAACGAAAAGAACGGAGTGCGGAAGAGAGGGAGCGGCTTCACAAGCAGTCAGCAGGAGCAGGAGCAGCGCAACGCTAAGCAACGAGAGAGGGCCCGAAGCTTGACACCAGAGAAGGGGGCGTGGCGCAGAGGGAGACAGAATGGTGATAGATAGCCACGAGTTCAAGTACTGCTCTCCTAATTCAAGGTGAAGCATCAAAGACAAACCAAGATAATCTCTGATCTGCCGTCAGTGAATCACAGCCAGCCTCACCGCTCGGGTATATAAACCCCTTCTCCCTCCCGAGTTCATCTTCTTTCTTTCTTCCCTTCTCATCATCACTTCCTCTTTTTCTTCTTCTTCTTCTTCTTCTTACCCCCCGCCCCAGCTGAGCCGCATCCCAGCCTTGAGACTCTTTTTCTTGTTTCGATCTTCCAACATACCAGCTCAGCTCAATCCAACGCGGATTAGATCAACTCGGCTCATATCAACTCAGTTCACATCAACTGGTATGTTATCACGACCTCGACGCCTATTCCTCCCTCTGAGCTGACTGGCCTTAGGTACAGGATCTTGAAAGTCAAAAAAGACCTCTCTCCTTTCTTTCATTCCCCAACACAGCAGATTCCCGCTGCTTGAGTGGTATGCTCCCATTTTGGGCCCAATGGCCCAGCACTCTTTCTTTACTCTTACTGACTCGCTAAGAATAGCCCGCGCCGTCAGAACCTTTACGCTGCTTTAGAAATGGATTTCACACTGGCCGACTCCGACACCACTCTCCTCGATTTTGACGAGTTTGACACACCTGTCAGTACTCCCGCAAGAGCTCAGCCTGTGGATCTCGACTTCGGTCTTGAAGTTGCCGTCGAGACCTCCGGTAATGGGGGTTCAGGGGGCGGAGGATCCGGCAACTCCGTGTTCACCGACATGTCTGACGAAGAAAATAGCGATGACGATGACGACTCTCACGCACCTGTCCATTATTCCGCGAACTTCGTTGCCGTAGATCCCAGCGAGGATCTCGAACCGGCCATGGAGCTTGCTGTGGATGCTTCCGGCAATGGGGGTGGTGGTGGAGGATCTGGCAATGTCGTGTGTGCCGACATGTTCGATGACGATTCTGGCGATGACGACGATGGTTCTATCAACCTCTGGACTCGTGAGGATGCAATCAGAGCCCTCCAGGTGGAATTCTGGATGTACCACCCCGACCGCAAGCCTGGAGAATGCGCCCATAATTGCGAAAACATATCCGTTGGGCCCAACCATCCCCAGTACGACTTATACGTGCAGATTCTGGCCCTCATCAACCTTTACTACGACGAACTCGACCGCCAGGGGGGGTCATGCCTGGTTGACGATATAAAGCGTCAAGTCAAATTCGCATGGGACATTTTCAGGGCGAACGCTTCCCTCGGAACCAGCGATTACTGGACCGGGCTCCTCCCTAGTCGAGCTAGAATAATGCTCACCCGCTTCGTCGTTTCCTACGACGATATTGATGGATCCATCGCAGCCATGCTTGGAGAGATGGGCCACATCCGGATGCTACACCTTGACCCTTAGGTGCCCAGAAATAACGGCGAGAGGGTAGAATAAGCATGGAGTTCCGGGAGATACCAGTGGAAATTGACTTGGGCATTTGATGGTTATTGCAGGTTGCGAGGCAAGGTTGGGTTGAAAATGACAGAGTGTTTGCGAAGGCGAGAGGTTTTGGACTGGAGCCAAAAAGGGCCCATTGATGAAGCTTTCGACTAAACATTTGCTCAAAACAGAAATGAGACTTTTGGTACCTCCTTTGTTCTACCCCTTGTTCCGCGTGTTTTCGTTACTGGTATCTGTGAAGCCCTCCCAGTTCTTTTACGTCACGTTGAAGCGAAGGGCAACTAATAACATATTATCGTAGAACTCAGCAAGAGAGAGGTCGGCAAGAGTGGAAACACTGGACATCTCAGAGATGCGTGAGAAGCTCAGAAACGGAGAAGCTCGGGAGCATGAGCTTCAAACTCGCAACAAAACTCTACAACAGGAGGTAAAGAGACTCAAAGTCCAACTTGAAGCTTTCAGATCCAAGGATGAGGAAACCCGCAACATGGAGCAGGAGGGCGACTCTCTCAAGAAACAGCTGGAAGAGTTGGACAACGCAGTTGAGCCCAACTTGGAGGCCCGATTCTACAAGTGTTAGTATGAAATCGCCAACGGCCAGGTGCAGAACCAAGACGAGATGCCCAATAAGCTGAGAGCGGCTCGAAAAGACATCGACGGCCTCAACGCCCACATTGAAACACTCAACGAGGAGCATGGCGAATGAGGCTTCGAGCCTCTTGAACCCTCCCATGTCACATTGAAGCGAAAGGCAGTGGAGTGTTTGTATCACAATGGGGCTGCGGATGTCAAAAAGATGAGGCTTGCAGAGGATACGCACCTGGACTTAGAAGAACTCCGCCCTACTGAGGCATGCGAGCTCATTGGCAACGTCAACAACGAAGTTCTCCGCGTTGCTGCAAGGGCAGGTCTCCTCAACTTTCAACACTTCAACACCGGACCCAACGGCACTCTTGGCCTCGCCCAATTTGGGCTCAAGAAAGCGGCAACCTCGGAGGGTTTCAGATCCTACCTGGAAGCCGTTGAGCACGGAGAAAAGAAGAGTGCTGAGTTAACCGCCAAGGCGAGAGATCTCATGTCCAAGAGTGGTTTCTGGCTGCAAGGGCATCGACCTCTACTCCCATTGAAGGATCTTCTCAACGGCCAAGAGGCAATCCCAAGCAAACCTCGTGCAGTGCATCTAGGAGATGCGCAAGCAAACTGCGGGTTCCCTCGTGGAACTGCTGAATGCTGCTAAGATGCTCAAAGAGAGTGGCTGGACAGAAATGACAACAGAAATGATAACAAGCACCCGCAAGCCGCTTCTTGCTCTTTACAGCAAGTACGAGAACGGAAAGCTGTCTTCCTCGACCAACTTCATGCTGGCCAATGACCTACCAGGAAGACCTCGCCTGGCCATGGCCCGGGGTCTCTTCAAGATCGCCTTCAACTACTTTGACCTATTCGATCTCAGTAAGGAGATTGTGGAGAACTCGAAGCTCCCAGCTAAGTATGCGAGCCCTTCAGCAGCAGAGGAGGAATTGATTCGGTCTCTGGCAGCACACAAGGAAGTTTCCAGTGAGATCGACACGCTCTTAGCAGCTATAGACGAGGAGTATTGATCATTCGGAGATCGTAGAAATCATCACGACTTGGTATGGGTAAAGATGGGGGATGAGTGATAATATGGGCGGTGAAGACACGAGAGGTTCAGACCTAAAGCCAAAAATAGACCCAAATTAGGGATCGTTGATAGGTAGACCTGGTCTTATAATGGAATAAAAACATAGCAGCACAGAATTATCATCCATTTCATCCAGTAAGCCACGATATAGCAATGTTTTCTCCATCACCACTGCAGACTGCAGAGACCGTTCAAGCCAACTTGGAGAAATCCAACGAACCTCAGCACCCTCCATCTCAAACAGTGTGATAATCTGCATTGCCGCATAACAATTCCCTTACATCTTGCCAAACTTTACGGTCTATGCTTAATTCTTCCGCAATTGCTCCAGGCATTGTTGGAGCTCATCCTCTCCAGTGACACTCATCAAATCAACTGTTGTTAATATTGCAGCACAACCGGGAAAGTCTAGCATAGTGACGCTGGGTCCGGCAACGGGAGTAATGAGGTGATGCAGGAATAGGACACAGCATCTCATCTCTTTGATACTCCTTTCGAAAATGGAACCAGACATCCAATGTCAAGCGTGCCAAGATCTGAGTGGCTCAAATTAGCAAATGCAGTCTGGCTGAGAACTGGGAAAGCTCGCGCCTGTAATAGCCGCGACAAATACATATATGGCACATGAAGGCCAATTATCGGTGACATTGAGATAATGAACAAATTAACCGCCGTTTGGAGGGCACATCTCATGATCGACAATGCAACGTTCAAGTATTTCCTCGGAGCAAACAGCATGCTAGAGCACTCTAACATACAATCAATTTGTCAAGACCCTCCCCAAATACCGATAAAAGTCGAGTTAGGGACGAGACGGCAGGGTCCGGGGCCGCAAGCTGCTGGTACTTTTAAAACTACGTGCTATTAGCAACGTAGCTCTATTCAATGACCCAGGGGTATATAAACCTCCGGTTAAACGCTGTTCAACTACATCTGTAGCAGGGAGGCTTACTGACATCGTCCAAGTCGTAGGGAGACGTAAGCACAGCTTGTGTTGCCGAGGAACAGGGGCAGACATTCTACCCTAAAGGGAAGAGGTAAGTCAAGGAAGAGCTAAAGTGAGGCTAGGAAGCGGAAGTTCATAGTTGCGGCAACAGGAAAAGCGATGGAAGGTACGAATTGCGTGTGGTACCGGCCTACCTACCCAGGTACGCATGAGGGGGAAACGAAGAGGACAAAGGCATGGCCTAATACTCCTCGAAAGACAGTCAACAAAATCATCAAAGAGTGAGTGATATAGTAAATAAAGTACATCATTCATAAGTCTGTTATTATGTTAGGTGAAGCACAGTGTCAAAGCACTGGGCGCCACGAGTATTACATCTGCCAGTGCTTTGAGATGTGCCAATGGGGCTGACAAGCATCCATTGAACTTCTCTGCAATCAAGTGGAAACGACCGCATGGATTGATTGCAGATGTACGATCAAAAAGATCAGTCTCCGCAGCGAAGACGGTTGTCCTTAAAGTCAATACAGAACATAGCATCAAACATTGGGTCGCGCAAGCAGAGTGGCGGTTCTGGAAGCCCGAGCCAAGGCAACTCAGGCCGACATCGATCACATCAATGGACAAAATGCGAGGATTATCACAAGAAACTCAATAACGCATGTTAGACCCGTATCTGTACCATAGCAAACAACTTGAACGCCACGGCTTTTTCAGAGCCTGTTCAATCTGCGGCACGGAGGCTATCGAGGTAGCCCCAGAATCCCCGGAGTGAGGTGACCCGTGAGGTCGATCCGAGGAGACTTCGCCAGCCGGGGGGAGGAGGTTGGGTGCACGATCACCACTTTGTCACATCGTCGAGCATAGAGTCGGGATATCGTAGTGTTGTCTCAAAATCGAGCCGAACGCCTCGAATTGGATTTGCTAGATGCAGCCAACCCTAGTTTCTTTCACCCATGCCTTCTTTGCCCGAACCATAACCCTGAGGCCAATTCATGTCAGAATCCCATTCCGAGGATGCCCAGGACAAGATTGCCAAGTACCTTTTCCGAGTTTTGTTGCTTTATCGCTGAGCGCTCCAGACGTTCTTGAGGAGGCCGTCACGCTGGGCCAATCGGTTGAGGGAGTCGTCGCTCTCGCCCATCGCTCGGACGAAACCGCAGAGGGCGTAGGAGTGGTTCTCGCCCTGGACGGCACGGCCGTTCTCGTCGACCTTGGCAATAGAGATCTGGACGGAACCGTGGTCCTTGGCCTTGATGATGCGGTTGGTGGCGCTGCACTTGCGGGGGACGTAACTGGTGATGCGACATCAGTATGGGATTGTTCGCCGATGCGGCCGTCCGTGGACGGCCGTCTTGAGTTGGGATCTTACAGGTCCACGATCTCGCCACGGTCGTTCTCCATTTTTGCGGTTTGAGGAGGGGTTGTTCGGGGTGGTTTGGGTGGTTGTTTCGGCGTGGGATGAGGTCGTCGCAAACACTTAGTGAAAAAAGCTCCCGTCAATTTTTGGCGTGGTTGCCAAATTTCCCCTCGCCTCGTGGGGCATGAGCCCTTGCTGTGGGTCATGTGATGCGACACGTGATAGCGCGACCGGCTCGCGAGGCTCACCCCTGCCACCCCAGTCTGCCTTGATGGCGAACCATTTGACGATACAAGGCAGACAAGGTGGCATTTTGAGGCGATGATTCTGCCTTTCCCGCCTTTTTGCCTGACCTGAACTTGGGCACCATTTTGCTGCGCACAAAGGGCCTGAGATGCGCTTTGCGCACTCAGATTGCTGCCCTGACTGTCATGGCATCCCCTGACGCCTTTCAATCGTCGCCACTTCGAGAAACAAGACGCGAACGAGTCCAGATCGAATCCTCGTCCCCCGCCCTCCCGCCACTCCAAGATCTGCTCTCGCAGAAGCCAAGCCGTCCCCCGATCCGAAGTGGCAGCAAAGCCATCCCCATCCCAGACCATGCTCCATCAAGTTTCATCTCGGCCCGTCATCTTTTGACATCGACGGAAGCAACTCATGATGTAGTTTCTACGTCTTCGACCACAGCGAACCGAGCGTCTGCAGAGCCCAGCGGGGCAGGTTTCATTCCAAACGATACTCATGCTTCTGTGCCACCACAGGATGACGATATTGTAATTGTGCAAATCTCCGGAAAGTCATCCAGAAAGCCGCGAAAGCCAAGAGCTCCGAAGACAACTACAAAAAAGAAAGAGGAGCCAACACAAAATGCCGCGGATGCTGAATCTCAAAATGGTGGGAAGGGCAAAAAGGCCTCAAAGGCCAACAAGAAGGGGGATGAAGGCGTGGCGGCAACAAAGCCCAAGGCAACAAAGCCTAGGAAGAAACAGACGGGTACTATGAGTAACCACTTCCCACCGGTTGCTGAGCCCGATCTGCCTGCAAAATCAAAGAAGGATGGCGTCCATGAGCCTCTCCATCTTGAGCAGGCACCCGCCCGAAGACTAGATTGGACACCGCCAGCTCAAAAGACTGTCATAAACATCGATTCGGATTCATCCGCGTTCAAACAACTTGCCTCTTCGGAGACTGGCCAGCCAATGCCAGCTTTCAAGAATCTCGTTGGGGGCTATGCTTGTCTTGAAACAGCACCCCAAGTACTAACGTTTGCATCAGATGAAGACTCGAGTTTCCTGAAAAAGAGGAAACTCATCGAGCTTGTAAACACGAAAGAGACCAACCCATCAGCCGCTATTCCTGAAAAGTCACCCAAGAAAAAGGCACCGAAGAAGAAGGCTCGAACAATCACAGAGCTTGCTACGGCTGCATACAAAGTGCCTACCCAGCCAGATCCTGATCCACCAACCGCCTCCATATTAGAGCATTTTCAGGCCGCCGGCAATGCCAGCACGTCAACTACTGAACAAACAAAGAAGCCCAAGGGTAAAGCAAATCCACGCAAGAGAGTCTCGAAGGTTTCAAAGAAGAAAGCGGCGCCGCCAAAACCTGTCTTACTGTCTCCAGGCGCGGCTCTCGCCCAGGTCGCAAACCAGGATTTCGTCTTCGGTACCTCCAGCCAATTAGCGAGAGAAGAGTCGCCAACTGTCCTAAGGGACCTTCAGTCCGCTTTAATGCAGTCAAACCAAGTCGATGATATAGATTTCGCTACACCCATCAACAGCGACGCTATTGATCCGCCTGAACAACGAACCAGCCTCTGGGACGCAGCCGCTCGAGACACCGAGGGTGATCTGTTTGATGTCGAGGTGATTAATCTCACAGAAGACTCACCACACTTGCTAGAAGAGACGCATGATGCAAACCCATTTGGGTATTTCAGAGGTGACAATCGGACCAGCGCTCCGGACAGTGTGGCTGAGAATCCTACCTCTGATGATCATGTTTCCTTCGCCAACTTATCGGACCTTATGCCTTCACCTACCAGAAATCCCAGACAAGAGGATGACGAAGGATCACCATTCTTTTCCGACAGTGATCTTTCTGCTAGCATTGAAATGCAGCGGCCCGCCCCTGCGCAGACACAACCCCGTCAAGAGACCCTTGCTCCAGCAGCAAATCATCTTGACGAAGAAGCAGATGTTCGCGAACAGCCGCCTCGTCCCAATTTTGAAGGTTACACAGATGTTCAGCTTGCTAAAGAAATCAAGACCTTTGGCTTCAAGCCCATCAAAAGAAGAAGTGCCATGATTGCCCTTCTCGACCAATGTTGGCAGAGCAAGATACGTATAGGTCAGGCAGGTGTCCACACAAGCACCAAGGGAACCTCTTCAGCCCCAAAGTCGACAAAGACTGGAAGCTCTGTTTCTGTCGGAACCGATGTTAAGAAGCCCCGAGGCCGGCCACGGAAAAACAGTCCCAGTGCTTCGGAGCCCCAGGAACCACCCCCTTCCGCTCAACCGCCAGAAACTCCCAAGAGACTTCGTGGTCGACCAAGGAAGAACAGTCTCGCTTCATCAGTAGGGACGGCCTCCCCGACGAAAGCAAAAACTGCTCCAGCACCCAAGAAGCCAGCCGCAGCCCCTAAATCCCCAAAACGCAAGAAAAGAGCTGCCAATCCTGTGATTGAGATTCCTGACTCCAATTCAGACTTTGGAAGTGATCTCGATTCATCGCCAGGCTCTTCCGTGGACGAAATGTTCTCGCCGCCCCAACTGGACTTGTCCCTTTCAACTGGTGACGATACTGAGCTCTCCCTCACGGCAACTCAAAGTGACCAAGAAGTCGTCTTGTTCGAGTACATCGCCAAAGCTATCCGGTCTGCCCCTCGCGCTACTGATCCGATGGAACCCTCATGGCATGAGAAAATCCTACTTTACGATCCAATCGTCCTCGAGGACCTCGCAGCATGGCTCAATACCGGCGAGCTCAGTCGCGTGGGTTACGACGAAGAGGTCAACCCTAACGACGTCAAGAAATGGTGCGAGTCTCAAAGCATATGCTGTTTATGGCGAGTAAATCTACGTGGCAAAGAACGGAAGAGGTTTTAATCATACATTGGCGAGCGCGGCGTTTGACGGAGTCGTTTCCATCACAGCATTCCTGGACTACATCGGCGTTATCACGAGCATTGGTCTACATTTCGGCTTCGACATATTTGGAGCCTTCTATACTAGCATGACAATCAACATGCTCAATGATTCATTTTCATCTTACACACAATTACCTCCACCTATACCCCAAAGGCCCATCATCGACGTGGTCAATCCCAATACCTTGTTCAGTCCTTTCTTGGAGCTTGGTGAAACACTCGCGGGCTTGATCAAGTCTGAAGTTCATTGTTTACGTTGTTGACATTGATAGGAAATGTGAGAGTAACAACCTAGTTGACAAAAAAGCATCATTCCACCCATATACGTTCTGGTTCCTATGTGCGCCTGCGCGGGTATCACGTCCATTCTCTCGTCACCTAATGTGTCCAATTTCAGGTCTTCTTGTTCGCGGCTGCTGCTTGTGCACCACCGTCAGCAATAAGGATAGGAAGCTCGTTAGGCTCTTTCAACCACTTGTCCATGGCCGCAGAGCTTTTCATGTTAGAGTCTACAGCCACAGGAGACAGTGCTGGAACACCTACCTAGAGGCAGTGGCCGTCGGGGGCATGATTTGAGTAAGTCTTCAGTTCTCAGTCTTGATATGAGGGGTTGATGTTTGCAGAGTCCTTGCCAGAGGAAATAGGCAGGATCATCGAGGTTGTGGTGTAGATTGAGATGCTTCTTGATCTTGGTCGAAGGCGTGGATGCTGGCTACTTTATACTTCGACCATGCCTCATACCCTCCCGATCAAGCGAAATGTCCCTAGCGCGCTGCGAAACATTATCTCCTGGGATCTATCAACCACTACTCCATCGAAATCCATTCTCCAATGATATGACACCACATTTTGCAATGCGGCTCTGCTCGACGAATCACTGGTCTTGGCTGTTTGGAGCACACCACTTTCGGAGCGTTGTTGCATTCCGTCGACTATCGCGATGCAATGGAACCCCTTCCCCAGTTCATCTGGGACAGGGTAGATACGCGCCAGCAACGGCCCCAAAGACTCTCGCGCCGTCAAGCGACCAGTCTCAGACACACGTGTCGATGCTTTGTATTGCTGGACTATGGAGCAGGGGTGTCGGGGAGGAGGGCGTGTGTTGGGTTCGATGGCTCCCTTCCCGTGACCCTCACACTGGCCTGTGGTTGCCAGCCATCCTACATGGTCAGCTGAGACCTTTGATTCACGACTTCGAGCAGATCATGACAGCTCATCAATGCTGCATCCGGAGATATTTGCTGTATGGGGTCTGGGACGGAGCTGCTTGAGCAAGTGAGACCATGCTACGCGATACGGATCCTATTTGCCAGAGATGGTCTCAAATGCATGGCCTGGAGGGATGTCTATCACCTTGGGGACATTCAGTCACACTTGCTGCAATGCAGCCGGGGTCATGCCTTCGTTCATCAAGACATGTGGGCAGTACTTGTCTCGTCACATCGACCACCCTGCCCAATGGTCCGATCCCCCCCCATCCCATATGCAAGCCTTGAGGAGTCCCCGGCTTTCATGCATCTTCAGCCAACTGACGACATCCCTCACCAAGCAGAGCAATGACCGCCCAATCAACTGGTGCCATCTCAGAGACAAGGCCGCGCACATCGGTCTCCCGGTGAGCGATTGTCTTGTCACTACTTGTCGATGAGGCTCTGCTTTTTAAGAGCGATTCTACCCCCAAGGCTGGTCAAAGGCCTCATGGGCCGAATACCGTATACCCAGCCGCCGGTCGCGATACGCGCACCATACAGCTCATACTTGTCGACCCCTCACTGGCCGGGTCAAGTCGGGGTAGCTTTGCGAGCTCTTCCCTGTCGCATTGAGCTATCTTGCTGAGTGCTTGATTCAAAAGCAAGATTACAGAAGCCAAGCCTGAGGGGTATCGAATCTCGGAGCCGTGCCCTGACCGGCCAGTTTTCCCAAGCCGCATTAGCTCCGAGGGCTAAGGCGGCCTGACGGCAACCATGGGACGGGCCAATACGGTGGCGCCAGCAGAAGAGGCCAAAGTATAACGGTAGCCACGTTCTCCGTAAAGTTGACCGGTTTGAACAGGTTCTTTGTTATTGGTGATGGATGGCTCGGTTGTGATAAGAGCCTTGTGTGGGATGCCCTTTAGCCCGGAGCAGAAGTGGGGCCGCGCCGGCGGGATATCGGCAGCAGATGCCGCAAATCCCGGCGGGCTCCGACAAGGCTCTTGGAGATGCGCATTGAACCAGGCCTCAATTCGAGGTATAGAATGGATGTCGGGGTGCAATTTGAGGATGATCATAGATTCGTCCAACCCAACTGCATCCGATGTGCGCCGACGTTGATCAAAAGATGCGTACAAGCACAAACTGTGCGATCGTGCCTGGTGTTTTCAAGGAACGGACCTGAGGGCTCTGGGGAACCGTTTCACTCGGCTACGCAGGATCCAGGCGCATATTCTCGGCCTGTCCGTGCTGCCAATTACAGTTTTGAATTAACGTCGCAACCCGCTATGCTAGTCTCTGACAGCGTAAAGTGAAAGCGTCAAGTGATTCCGGCTACTTGGTCGTCGCGACTCTCGGTTCCGAAGCCATGACGTTGAGGCTGCAGGCCTGGGTTATCGGAAGACGACGTCCGGGATTGGCAGCTGCACCTGGGGGAGTTGGAGGTGTTGGCCTTGTGATACATCGGAGACGGCCTCATGCACCTTGGAAATGGCGTTCGAGAAGGATTCTAGGGAACCGCGCGGTAGACACTATCAGCAAAGATGGTCTAACTCCTCTCAAATATCATGAGTAACTTGATATGAAAGATCCTAAAATGATAAGAGAAATATCCTAAAAACGGATTACTTTAGATCTATTTTACTTCATTATTGTCATACTTTATTAACTCCCCGTAGAGGAGGGTAAGCTAAGGCTAAGGCTGATGGATGTTATGTTATCTCGTTGTCTCCCATCATTTTCTCTTGTTGTTTTCTCTTTAACCCGTGTGGGAGCCGATGTGCAATGTGCAACGAGCTGAGCTGAGCTGAGGCGCGTGACACCTGTTATCGGTCGAGATGAGGCATCGAGACGAACCGTTAGTTCGTGGGGAAGGCTTGGCTAAAGCATGAAGGGTTCCAAAGTGCAAACTATCAGCGTCACAGCCGGCTGAAGGCAAGTTCTTGACATGTGAAGGTTGGCGTCGTTGAAGAACAAAGGAATCTCCAGGCTGAGTTTAGCGACGCCTCGGACATGAGGTCGGATTCCGCTTCTATAACATTTTATTTGATTATTCTTTGTTTTATTCTGTCCGAATGACTCAATTGCGACCCTGAGTCATCGTATCTTGAATTCCAAATCCCGGCCACCAACGAAAGCTCCGACCCTCCGGAGTCCGGACGGCCGGCGTGAAAATGCGCCGACAAAGCATGACAAATAACCGGTCGGTCCTCGCAGGGCTCGGAAGTCCGACAGAACTACTGAACAAGAGGTTCAATAGAACCTGTGTGTGGTCTTGTCTGATCTTGTGACATGAACTAACTGGCGGCATGGCTGTTTATGGTTATGTGTAACCTTTGTCAGTCTCTGGAAAGGTGGGATTGGATGGATCCATCCAGGGATGTCAATCAAGAGGCAAAAAGAGGAGAGAGAGCGGTGGTCAAATCATGCCGCTCTCCGATGTTAGGGCCAAACGTGATTGAGTGATGACGACAGAGACAAAAAAGGTCGAAAGCTCGTTGGATCGTGAATATGGGGTTAGCGCTGACTCGAAACATGAGCGAAGGAAAGAAATGCTCTTGAAGTAGCTCAACATCAAAAGAATCCAATCTTGATGCCCAGCTTTTGTTAGTTCCAGGGTGCCTAATTCCCCGTCCTCGGCAGCTGAGGTGGCTAGCCCTACTACATACACCTTCTTATCCCCGGAGTGTTAGGGCGTCTTGGGCGGCCCCGGCGCTGTAAAACATCGCCTGTCTCCGTTCGCCGAGTGGTGCCAAGAGGAGCAGGCTCCAACAGATCGCCGGCAAACCCCCACTCACAAGAATCATCGCAGCAGGTCCTCTTTTCATTCCATGTTCCACCTCTACAGCAGCCTCTTCAGCCTCTTGGCTCTCGCTGGCTTCACGACAGCTTCTTCGCATGCAAGACCTCGGGCATCAACTTGCAGAACCTCGTTACTGCATCGCAGCTCGTTGATGGCCTCAACCAGACCCTAGCGTCCATTCCAAGCCCGCCGACTGTCCGTCTCTGCCCGACACGACACGACACGGCACGATCGACCCCACGTCCATCTACCATTCAACTAGCAGATATCGCCGTCCCTTGACCGACGTGACACCAAACCAACATGTCCTACCTGGACGGCTTAACCCTCGGATACAGCTTCAACAACAATGTATCCGAGGGACTTCCCGACGCCGCACAGCAGTCCACCACGGCATCCCCGCCGTCCAACAATCCCCATCAGACCTCGCATCGCAGCAGCCAACATCAACATCGACCGTCATCGCAAGGCAGCGTCACCGTCTATCAGACCACGGGCCCCGACGCCCACACCAGCCCGATCCAGCAACCCGGGAGCAGCACTCCGGCCCTGAACCCGCGATCATGCGTCACCTGCCGCCGTCGCAAAGTCCGTTGCGACAAGCAGATGCCCTGCTCCAATTGCCGCCGAGCCCAGATCCCATGCGTCTTCCCCGCCCCCGGTCGGGCACCGCGGCAGCCGCGCCCAAGAGACCCCAATGCGCCCCCAAAGAACTCGAGCCAGCGCGAGATTGAGCTGATGAAGCGCCTGAGGAAGCTCGAGGGCATCGTCGAGGAGCTGAGCGGCCAGATCGAGGTCGAGTCCGGGGGCAAGGGTCCCTCGTCGGCCAATTCGCCTGAAGCCGCACATGGAGCGCAGGCCTCAAACATTGACCGATCAGCAACCTTTCCCCAGAGGCATTCATCCAGCGCATCTTCTCACCCTGGAGTCTTGGGTCAGCCAAGTGGGAGCCCGAGAGGTAGCGATGCCGCAAGCGATCAAAGCGAGGCGAGCCGAAAGCAACTACACCAGAAGTTTGGGCGATTGGTGTTGAACGACCAAAGTGGGAGCCGAAGATATGTCAGCAACGGCTTCTGGGCAAAGCTCAACGACGAGGTTAGATTCTCTTATCGTAGTACGGTCTGAAGATGGCTAACTGTTTCTAGCTCGATTCTATTCGAGAAGAGACGCAAAAACTTACCGACGAAGACTTCGACGACTCAGATTATGAGGAGACTCCAGATAGTTCCCCCTCATTGATAGTCCCGGCAGATCACCACTCCTTCATCTTTGGATACCGCTCAGCAGATGTGAACCTCGAGAAATGCCGCCCTCTACCCTCTCACATTCCGTTCTTGTGGTCTGTCTACCAGGAGAACGTAGAACCACTCATCAAAGTGCTGCATATTCCGTCAATGGAGCCGATATTCCGTGACGCGAGGAAGAACCATGAGCAGCTCTCACCCGGAAATGAAGCTCTGGTGTGGGCCATCTATTACGCTGCTATCACTTCACTTGAACCCGAAGAGGCAAGTTCAGTCCTATGTGACAGTATTGAAGCAAAACTAACTAGGTAATGCAGGTTCGAGCAAATCTTGGCATCAACAAAGAAGACGTCCTTACGCAATATCGTTTCGCTGTCGAACAAGCCCTCGCAAAGGCCAATTTCCTCAACTCATCCGACACTTCGATAATTCAAGCCTTTGTCATATTCCTCGTCGTGGTCAGGCGTCAAGATGAGAGCCGCTTTTGTTGGTCCCTGACGGGGTTGGTGGTTCACCTCGCCCAGGGCATGGGTCTTCATCGAGACGGATCACACTTTGGACTGAGCCCCTTTGAGACTGAAATGCGGAGACGTCTCTGGTGGGCATTGCTCGTACTAGATCTACGGTCCGCAGATGAACTCGGCACTGATCTAATCATTGGGGATCTGTTCTACGACACTCAGATGCCCAGTAACATCAACGACGCTGATATCAACCCGGAGACGACAGAGTTTCCCGAGCCGAGAGAGGGCCGCTCTGACTGCGCGGTGGCTCTGGTTCGCTATGAAATCTGCAGTCTCTCAAGACGCCTTCTCCGAGCTGCATCAGCATCAGCTTCGTTTTGCCCCAAGGGGGCACCCCTCGCTGATCTCGGGCTCGCAGAACGAGAGCAGATGCTAATCGAGGTATATCAAAGAGTCGAGGGCAGGTTCTTTAAGCACGTGATGGGTGATGCGGACCCCTTGTACTGGATGGCAGGCATGATTGCCCGTATCATCATGGCCAAGATGTGTCTCGTTATTTACCAGCCCATGCTATTCCCTGGCTCAGACGGGGAGCTTTCGGCCGAAGCCAGACAGCGTGTCTATGTGGCAGCGATCGAGATTATCGAGTACAACCACATTCTCAACACGGATTCGCGATGCAAGCAGTACAGATGGCTGTTCAAGACCTACACAAACTGGCACGCCATGGCGTATTTCCTCATCGAGAGCTGTCGTCGTCCGTGGACTCCTCTCGTGGAACGTGGGTGGCAGGCGCTCAACGGCTATGAGGGACACCCAGCCGAATACGTCCGCTCCGCCGATTATACGTCTGTTATCCTGCCCATACGGAAACTCTACTTTAGAGCTGGCAAGCACCGAGCCACAGAGATTGCCCGTCTTCGCAGCAACCCCGAAGAGGCACGTCGTGTGGAGTTTGAGGAGCGGATGAATCCAGCCCAAACGTCATTTGACTTGATACCGACCGGCGAGGATAAGATAGATCAGATGAGGGGGAGGTGGAGGACCCTTGTGCGATCAGATGGAAGCAACGTGCCCATATCCACACCAGCTGATATGAGTCCAATGGCACCTCCAGCGATGCTTCAGCCAGGACCACCAACATCACAATCACGACCCCGAACGCCCGCAGCAAGCGAGGTACCATCAAATATCAACCTCTCGGAAGCCGCTGTGGGACTTATGAACGAGCTGATGTCACAAACTACGACTTTCCCCATGACGACATTCTATCCATTGAACGAGATCGGATCGGCCGAGATGAGAGCCGCCGCATCATCAGGTTCCATGAGTACACCAGGCATGGCGGCTGCTCAACTACCCCAGCAGCAACAGACGCAGCTTGGGGGACTAGGTCAGCCGTTTTCTCAGCAGCCACTACAACTACCCAAGGATGACAATCCACCCCCATACCTGTGGCCTGATCCATATCCAGCCATGGACGAAAACTTTGACAACACAGGGGGCGATGATGTCGACATGTTGGGTGACGACTTTAACTGGCATGATTGGAGTCAAAGTATTCGTGGCTTGGAGATGGAGAGCACGCAGGGGCAAAAGGGATGGTGATTCAAAAATGGCATTGTAACATTGGATGGCAAAAATGGTTTGTGTTGGATTTGACTGCGGCTGTATGATACCCGGTGGAGTTTAGATGGTGCGATCTACATGGATTTAGACAAACTTCCACTCTGAATACAGCCAAATTGGTTGTTTGAATATGGAGCATATAACTTCTAGCATCTATAGCTTCTCGCTACTCGCTTGGCTCTTCTTCTCCTCCTCCAAGACGTCCTCTCTCCTCCGGACTTCAACATTGGTCGGTCCACCTTTGCCAAAGTTGACGAGAACCACACGCTCCCAATCTCCTCCCCTCTCCGAGCCCTTGAGCTCCGGGCCAGGCTTGTCTAGTCCTAAAACGACTCTCTTGTCCTCGTTTCTGATAAAGAGGTTGTGAGGACTCATGACTTTGTCGCCCCACGGGATTGTTGCTGTCTTGTGCCCCTTGCCCTTTTCTGTCTCTGCTGTCGGTGTCCTCTTGAGAAAGGAGAGAAGCTTCTTGCGCTGGGCGGCAAGTTGCAGGGGTCCTTCTTCTAGGGATCCAGATCGGCTTGTGAATATGTCAGAGACGAGGGTAAGGAGGTATGCCTGAGGAGGGAACAGGATGATGGAGTTGTCAGTGGCGCGAGAGAGGAAGGTCTTGGCGGGGGCAAAGAGTGCAGCGGTATGCTCAATGCCATCATCGGGAGTTGGAATGAGCATCTGAGACGGCATGTTGCCGCGTGTCAGAGGAAGCATGTAGAGATACATCTGTGTTGTGAAACGCTTTGCGTTTATGGTGGGAGTGATCCAGCGTGTGAAGGGGATAAGGCCATCTATCACAACCATCAGCTCTCTCATTTTCAGTCAATGCAACTCCACACACGAACCCAGGTCTGGCTCAGCGCCTACGGATTTTAGCCATTCGAGAAACTTGACCTGGTTGCCGTGGATCTGCTTCCTCGCCGCGTCCCGCTCCTCGATGCTCAGGTTTATCAACCCGCCGCTCTTCTTGGCCAGCAAGATGCCCGTCTCCTCAAACGTCTCTCTTATGGCACCGACCCTGTACGCCAGTCCGTCTTGATGCCTTTCTGGTGAGTCCGCGACGGGAATCACACCGTCGTGGTAAGGGTCCAGGTTTCCGCCGGGAAAGACATGCGCCGAGGCAAAAGATGTTGAGGTGTGAACACGGTGTAGCAACAACACGTCGTTGACGGGAGAGACGAGAAGTACTGAAGAGCTAGGTCTTGGGTCCGAGAGCGGACGCTTGCCCGCAGAAGAAGAAGAGTGTCGTTTCTGAGTCTTTGAAGCCATGATGAGTATCGAAGGAACAAGACGCTGCGAAGGCCGGGGAACAACAAAGCTACATCTAGAGCCGCTGCGGAGAAGCAGCTGTGAGAGGGGGCGCCCAATGGAATTGAGCGAGGGAGGCATGGGTAATTGACAGCGGGTGTTGGGTTGTGAGGGTTGAGGGGAGGAGCATGTGAGGACTTGAAGCGCGGGCTGGGGGTGACATCGTGCCGAGGTCCGCTTCTATCGGCTCCGAAAGTTCGGCGGAGGCAGGGGTTGCGGCCGAGAATAAGCGGCGGGGACGGGGCCGGTTCGGTCGGTGATGAGTGAGCGGTGATTTTATTGTGTGCGTGTAAAAGAACTGGGTATCATGACGGTCAATGGATGAGTTTTTTCTATTAAATGGAATGATTTTTTTGTAAAATGAAAAATAAAACAAAACCATTGCTCACATTGGCGATAACAAATCATCCCCAGGTAATTTTCCCAGTAGCCTTCTTCGGCATATCAATGTCTGGTACATAAGTCTTCTCCAACGTTTGAGATGCACAGCATGTTTCAAGATATTGCCAGCAGAGAAAATTCAAACTGCGAATTCATTTAGGTGCTAATGGAATAATATAAAGTAGCATCCGTCTCCCATATGAACAAGAAATTCCATGACAGTGTCGTGTTGTAGGGTAGGGAGTTAGTTGGCTTATGTTCAACTTCTGACAGGGGCTGATTATTGACAGTCATACAATAACAGGATATTAATGAGATCAAATTACTTGTACTGGGTTGTCTATACATACTTGCCAACTTTGCAAAGGTATTTCTATCTCTGGCAAAAAGTTGTCTCGCCGCCCGTTAGACGCAAGTGTCCAAGTATCACTACGGAAAATGGGCAAAAACAGCAAAAAAAGAAAGCACTTCTCAATCTTGATTATAGTGTTATAGGAACAGCCCGATGCGGGGGTCGAACCCGCAACCTTGAGATGGTGAACTCATAAGAGTCTCACGCTCTACCGATTGAGCTAACCGGGCGTGCTTCGCCCGGGCATCTGGCCCGTTTGACGTTGAGGTCGGCGTCTCGAAAATCGACTTATGAGCAGGAAAATGTGTGGGATCAGGGCTTGGAGAGATGGGCTCTGGTTGGATGCGTGGTGGATTGGTGGTTCGATGGGGGCTGCGGTTTGGGTGGAGTCGAGTTTGCGAGTAGCACCGTGTTGATGTGCTTGAGTGTTTGGTCGTGGTGTAAGATTATGTAAAGAGCTGGGTGGAAAAGAATGAATGAGAGAACGAGAGAAGAAATAGAACAAGAAGCGAATAAAGTAGACACCTTCTTCAATAAACAAATTCGTCAGCGTCATAACTGACAGTGTTGAGTGACTCTCTTCACCAAGGGAGATGCCGTGGTTCTTCAAAGTGGATCCTCATTGGCCACCTGGAGCCATCTCTCAAAAACCACCTCCCAGTCACGTGCACAAGACCCATTCGCTTCCCATAGGGTTTCTCACCCCACACATCTATCTCATTGTTTGGGAAAATTTCGACTGAAAAGCTCTTGTTCACGACGGCATCTCGAGACCCGGCACGACTCTTTACGAAGTAACGCCACACTAACCCCCTCCCTCAGACACAATGGCCAAGCTCTCGTAAGTTGTTCTTCTTTGCGGGCTCATCGTCGACAATTTCTCTGCCAATTTTTCTGCCACCGGACTTGAGAGGAGCGCGCGCGAGAGGAAAGTTGGGATAAATTTCATGGCGGGGTGGGAGGGAATCGACATGATCGGTGCGCCCGCGCACACGAAAACGACGAAATATTCGAGCTCTGCACGGCATCGTCGACTCGACCTTTTGACGGCGACGGCACCGTTCACGAGCATACCTGCTGTCTGAAAAATTACAGCTCGACCATCCGACGACAATTACCATCTCCAACTCGAGGGCGC
Organism: Fusarium vanettenii 77-13-4; assembly: GCF_000151355.1. Lineage (NCBI taxonomy): Eukaryota > Fungi > Ascomycota > Sordariomycetes > Hypocreales > Nectriaceae > Fusarium > Fusarium vanettenii. The sequence goes on from NW_003315881.1 coordinate 3,791,136, forward strand.
CGTGGCAGAAATTTGGCAGAGAAATACGAAGCGAGACGCAACAATGAACTCCAAGACACCAGACTGACGATGATCTCTACAGGCGTGGTGCCCCTGGTGGCAAGCTCAAGATGACCCTGGGTCTCCCTGTGTACGTCCTCCACCCACGAAGCAAAACCACTCCGACCGAAGCGCTAACAAGCCCAACAGCGGTGCCGTCATGAACTGCGCCGACAACTCCGGTGCCCGAAACCTCTACATCATCGCCGTCAAGGGTATCGGCGCCCGCCTGAACCGATTGCCCGCCGGTGGTGTCGGTGACATGGTCATGGCCACCGTCAAGAAGGGAAAGCCCGAGCTCCGAAAGAAGGTCCACCCCGCCGTCATCGTCCGACAGTCCAAGCCCTGGAAGCGATTCGACGGTGTCTTCCTGTACTTTGAGGACAACGCTGGTGTGGTATGTTTTGGTTACCTTGCAAGAATTTGGGATGTGGTTGGTTAACAAAACTTGCAGATCGTCAACCCCAAGGGTGAGATGAAGGGCTCTGCCATCACCGGCCCCGTCGGTAAGGAGGCTGCTGAGCTGTGGCCCGTAAGTTGTCTCTCTTCTCTCCCACAGTTCATCTGCTAACTCTATCCCAGCGTATTGCCAGCAACTCTGGTGTTGTCATGTAAGGTGCTTGCTTGGGGGTCAAGGAAAGACAAAAGGCGTGGTTCTGTCCTGAAATGCGATCAAGCTAGAGCGCGAATTAGAAAGTTCGCCCCCCCTTCTTTTACCCTCCCCGTGAATAATAAATCACCGGTGAGGAAAAGGCTGGGGGAGAGACAACGGAGGAAGAAGGTCAAGGTCGCTGGATTGGCAGGCTCTTGCATTTCGGTTGCGGCGTGTAAGGAATGATTCACATTACCAGGCATCACATCAGGGACAAAACAAAAGTCACTTCAAAAACTGGTTTTCCTGGAGGGGTGTTTTTTCGCTCTTGGGTTTTGCATTTCCTTTGAACGAGACCCGATGCTGTGACTGTGTGCTCGTGAAGATGTTAGCTTGATGTGGACATGGTGATGGAAACTCAGGTATCATGACAGTTGCTACTGTTCTTTGCAAGGTATTGTATTCGGTATGAGCCCATTGGACGATTCTGCATGTTCAATTGCAGAGAAGCGGAGTCTGTTGTGCGCAACACCAAAATGGATTAAATGTTAGGCACACTAGCCGCTACCTACTTGGCACACAACTGGAGTCATTCTCCATGCCAAGCCCTCATGAATATCTGGGTATATACTCATCCAGTCCTTTTGATAAGAATTGGTGAGGGTCAACTTTATTTATTTAATCCTTGTGATATGAAATGAGGAGGAATGGGTGTTAAGAGGTTGGTAGGTAGCCAAGTTGATGCGTCCAACATTTTCCCCAGTGTCCATACTACCCTATGGCATCACAGTGGAATCAAGGGCACCACCCTTGTACAATACCATGGCGAGAAAAAAGACAAGCATTAGATGGAACTGGTTGCCGAACCATCTACTGGTCCATTAAATGTTATTTTTGTTTTGTTTGGTGTAGCGCGGTCACTGGGTCTGGAGAGACTTCACCTTTTCAGGTCACTTGATCTCATTCACACGAGAGTTTGACAGCCCCACCTTACACAATTCTTTCACACATCATAGGATGAGGATCAGATAGATACATGGTAATTTAGATCCCTTTATCAGAGCCATCATTTGACTTAGATTACCTTGCTCTGCTCTGATATTTCATAATGTTAAAAAAAAAAGAATTGTATCTAGATACTGACGAGAATCATTAAGGATAGCCCGGAGATGATGTCAATCAATTGGTACACCAGATCACACACTCTGGTTCCACACCACGAACGGGGTATACCAAAGCTTGATCAACGACAGCTGGTTCACGAAGCAAAAGACTAGAATTTGTCGACAATTCGACATTGGAATTTTTCGTATCGCGCTTGCTATCACATTTATAACATCCACCCTCCATTTCTCATGTTCGGCCCTCCTCTCTCTCTCCCCCTTCGCGTTGTTGTTGCCGAATCATTATGCAAAGCCAATACTATGCAGCTTGAGAGAACAGATGAGACTGGAAAACGAAAAAGAGCAAAAGAACACTGTAAAGGAAAACGGAAAAAAGAGACAACTATGAGTCTAGTGTACAGGAACTAGAAAAGTGATGAGGAAAACGAAAATGCGAAACGAGAGCATCCAAAAAAACCCCCCTTCCGAGTGAGTCCTTTTCATAGTATACAGAGTGGCTGGCTGTATGTACCTTGGGAAGGGACCTTGATGCAAAGTCCCGTGATGCTTTGTGAACATGTTACATCGAGCGATTGGATGAATGATCCTCGGGTGCTCGAGGGATGATTTTTTGTGGCTTTTGTTTTTGTTTTGTTTGCTTTTGATGCATGATGCTGAGGCTGAGGGTTCATGTCGAGGACATGCCCAGAGATTGGAGTGCGTCATGAACTTGTGTCTCCTCACATCTGCTGGTAAGGATAACCCATGCCAGGCATGCTGTGGCCATGGCTATGACTGTGACTGTGGCTGTGCGCGTGACCATGCATGAATGGCTGGTTCCCAGGCTGATGGGGTGGAGGGGGAGGAGGAGCATGCTGAGGGTGCGGCTGGTGAAGTTGAGGCTGCTGCTCGAAATGGAGCGGATGCTGAGGATGTCCATGCGAATGCTGGTGCTCAAGCGGATGCTGGTGCTGATGAGGATGCATCTGTGGCTGCTGCGGCTGCATCATCTGCTGCTGTGCCTGTTGTTGCTGTTCCTGCATCTGATGCTGCATTTGCAACTTCATGGCAGCCTCCCGCTTGGCCGCGGCCTTACCCTTGGGCTTGGGGGCCACGACTCCCAGTCTCTGCTCGGCGGCGGCTTGAGCGGCCTTCTTCGCGGCGAGGGTAGCCTTACGCTTCTCGACAGCGCCAGCCATGTTGCCATTGGCCCAACGGTCTGTGACGTATTAGTTTGAGGTGAGCATACATAATCCACCTAAGCAACTCACTCTTCATAGATGCTGACATCTTTTCCGACTTGGTCATCGACTTGTAGTCCTTCGGAGGTTCCTCGCCTTCCTCGACAGGGGGAGGAGGAGGAGGGGCAGACGCTCCATTCTTGGTGTCTAGGCCAGACCGAACAACCTTGATCTTCTGAACCTTGCGGCTGTTGGGGGTCTGGGCCGACTCGACGGGAGGCAGAGGCGTAGGGGCGGCAGAAGGAACTTCGCTGGCGATACCGACGGCGCTGGCTCGCTTGCCTCGCTTCTTGGGGGGTGCCTGGGAAGACTCTTCAGTCTCATCGGGGTCGTCGCGGAAACGCTTCTGTCGCTTAGGCCGGAACGAGTAGGACGATTCGGCAGTGTGCGAGGACTCCTCCGATGAGGCTGTGGTCGGACGGGACTCGCCATTGTCGGTGATGGCTGAAGCAGGCTCGCTAAAGTGCTTGCTGCCTCCCTTGGGAATCTTGAGGGTGAGGAGATGACGGCGGACAGGTGGCTTCTCCTCCTGAGGCTCCTCGTCAACAAACTCGTTGGGGTCTGCTTCCTCATACTTGACGGCAGGCTTGGCACGGCCGCGACGAGTAGGCTTGGCAGGCGATTGCTGAGGTGTAGTATCTTCAGCGTCAGGCGTAGGCGCAAGGTCTTCGACAATGTTTGGCACAGCACCCTTACCACGAGGGCCTCGTTTGCGCCTTGTCTTGGGGGCCGTCTCAGTATCCGAGGGCACTTCGTTTGTGAAGCTGACGGAAAGGTTGGTCTGCGTCTCCTCCTCACCATTGGCGCCCTTGCGACGGCGACCACCGCGGGTCGGCGCAGGCGTGGAGCTTCGGCTGATGTCCTGTGTGGCGGGGTCAAATAGCTGAACTGGCTTGCGCTGTCGCTTGCCAGTGACTTCTTCAGTCTCGGTGGCCTTGGCAGTTTGTCGAGGTTGGTTTCGAAGAGATCGGCCGCGGGTCATTATTCCGACTTGCTGAGTCTCGGGGTTCTGCTTGCCAATCTTGGAAGGATGAGGGTCGTACTCGAAGCCGTAGGAAGAAGCCATAATACGATCCTGGCCCTGGAGATAGCGAGTCTCGTTCATGCTCTCCTTCTCGCGGGCCTTGTAGCCCTTGACGGCAAAGTCAGGCTCTTCATAGTTGACTCCGTGTTGGTGAAGGTTGCGAGTGCGAGCTTCGTACTTGGCATCAGCCGCTCGTCGGCGAAGGGAGTTTTCGTAGTCATCGACCACCTTGCCCAGGCTTGTCCATTCCTGCTGCCATTGAACCATAGAGACGTTGATGGCAGTGAGAACTTCGAACAGTTCCTCGGTCGTCATGTTTTCGTGATCCTCAATCGCACTGAGGTACTCGGCAGGGTCTCTGAGCTTGCGATACTTGTAGTAGCGACGCTCGTTTGGTTCTTGAGAGTCGCCGACGTCCATATCATCACCGTCGTCTCCACCGGGAGCAGGCGAGTTGAAAGTTGTGGGATCTGTCGAATCAGGCACAGGCGAACCGCGGGTGGGAGTGTTGAGCGCAGGTGTAGGTGCTTCAGGAGCCGCAGCATCTGCATTGTCGTCGTTGTCTTCCACCATGGGCTCCATGTCAATGCCTTCTCGATCGGTGTCCTTGCCTTCAGGTGTTGGCTCATCGGTTGCGCCATCCTCTTCGGAACGACCCTTCTTCTCAGGGTACAAGACGTACTCGCCATCGATGTAAGGCGTGAGGTGAGCCCATCGTCCGACTGGCGCTGGCTGTGGCTTAAACACCATCGCAGGTCGAGGAGCTACGGGCTTCTGAGGGCTGGATTTTGTCTCTGAAGGCGCCGAAGAAGCTGGCGTCTCAATGGTTTCGGCTGGGGGAGGAGGAGTTGCGGCCTTGATTTCGGCGGGACTGGGAGCAGTAACGGGCTCATCCTTGGCAGGAGAAATCTGAGGTGAATCCGGGATTGGAGTGTCGTTGGTGGTAGCGGTAGCGGTGGCAGTGGCGCCCATATCTTCTGGCTCATCCTTTTGAGGTTCTTCAATTTGAGGTTCTTCAATGTGAGGTTCCTCGACTTGAGGCTCCTCGACTTGAGGCTCCTCGACTTGAGGCTCTTCCTTTGGAGGCTCCTCGGGAAATTCCTCTGGAAGCTCCTTTGGGAGCTCCATTGGAAGTTCTTCTTTTGGTGGCTCAGCCTCGGGTTCGGCATCAGTCGAATCGCCATTCACCTGGACGGGTGCGGGGGCGACGACGTCAGTGTCAGTCTTGACAGGCTCGGCAACATTCTCAGGCGCTTCTTCGATGGGCGCTGGTGATGCTACGAGTGCGGGCTCTTGAACGAGGGGAGCAGACTCAGCCATCTCAACGTCTTGTGGGGGAGGGGAAGAGGGTTTCTCGACCGGGTCGATATCCATCTTGTCCTCTTGAGGCATTGGCGATGGCGGTTTCTGGTCTGGTGATTGGGGAACTTGATGAAGTGGTTGATGATTTGTTTCTTCCTTGATGACGTTGGAAGAGGAGGTTGGGTCGGTGTCTGTGTTGTCGGAGGAGAGGGATGTGGGAATATCTTGAGGAACAATAGGATCGGGAACAATCTCATTGACAGGTGCCTCAAGTACACCGTTTGCTACCTCTTCGGGCGCTGGTGAATGAGCAGGTGAAATTTGCCGATCTTGGTTAGCTGGCACTGTCAATGGTGACAATGCAGTATTAGCATCAATAGGTGGGTTGTCGACAGGTGCAGGGTCGACAGTATCAACGGCTGCAGTGTCAACAGGGTCAACCGGCGCGGGCGTTTGTGGTGCATCTGAAGCTTCCGGTTGAGGTTCCACTTTGGGAAGTTGATCTGGCTGAGGCTCTGCCGATTGAGGTAATATTTCATCCATAGGTTTCACCGCAGGAGGCACTCCTGATGGCTTCTGCTCTACAGGAGGAGCGGGTATTGTGTGTTCCGTTTTGGGGTTACTTGAAGGGATATGACCGGCTGGCAGTGCCGGCAGGTCAGTTTTTGGTGACATCTTGTTGGCTTGAGGTGATGAGTGATTTGAACCACTGGGCTCGCGGAACTCTGATTCATCGGCGTCTGAGTAGTAGGCGCCGACTTCTATCGTGTCTTGTACGTCATTGTCGTCGTCTTCCAGGGCGGCCTCATGATAGGCCTTCATCTCACTCGACTTGCGTGACGGGTTCCTCCGACGAGTCGATGGCGTATCGGCACCCATCGAGGCGCCTCGCCTCTTGGGGTCGGTGTTGTAGAAGTCATCCGTCTCATAAGTCACCTCGGACCTGCGTTTCCTACCGCGGGCAGACGAGGTTGAGTTGGGGACGAGGACATCGTCGTCGATGTGCTCAAACGTGTAATCCACGCGGGCACGCTTGCGAAGACTGTGACCGCCCTTCCTAGGGCCATGGTCGTCCTCGTCGGCCATGGGATAGTTGTCCATGGTTGTAGAACGCTTCCTCGGGTTGAGGCCGCGGCTACTACCTGGGGGGGAGAAGGTGAATGCGTGCTGCAGCGGCTTGCTTGAGCGGCGAGCGCCAGCACTGGCACTCTGAGGGGTGGTATTAGTGTGGGCAACAACGGGGCTCGTGGATGAATTGAAGTCAAATGAAGCCTCCGAAGCTGAAGTGGGAGAGGCTGAAGCTCCCAAGGGACGACGGCGATGAGTTGTCCGTCGCGAGCGGTCCATGGTCAGCCAGGGCAGGCTGGACGGGGATGAGGCTGGGATGTTACAGCAAGGACGTGTAGCGGCCAGCCGGGCCCGCGAGAGGCGTCATGCGAGAACACGGAGCGTAGCGGGCGCGCCGTGTAAATAAAGACGACCTACTCCCAAGATGGACAGACACGCTGGGGATTAGGGAAGGGGTGCCCAGATGAGACGAGGCTGAGTGAGGGTGATATGAATAGGTACAATGAGACCCGGGATGAGCGTGTTGGAGTAAGAAGAGCGAGCCAGGGCAGAGAAAGAATTTTGAAGTACAGGGAACTGGCGGCGACTTGCAAAAAAGAGTAGAGCGTAGCGATGCAACAAGGACAAGACAAAGGCAACAAGGGGCATACAGAAGCCGGCAAGAACAAGCCGTATCATGCGGCGTCGACGAGTGATTGCAATATACGTCAAGAGACGCGGGTGATGAAGACGGTCTCGTCTCCTTTTGGCCAGGCTTTGATTCCGTAGGTTGATTTTCTCGAGGTGTCGTGGTCCGTCCGAATAAGCCAACAACCTTGGCTGGTGCTGAACCAAGGACCCGCCCGCTGTTAGTGCCAACCGGGCCAGTGAAGCCTCGCCCTCTAACACCGGACAAGGCTCAGAGCCAGAGACCCCCCCGGCCATGAAGGTACCTCCCCCGGGGTTCCTCCGCTCGGGACGCATCAGGCGAATCAGGGGCCGCATCTTCAAGGCCAGCCGCGCTAGTACCGCCCGGGACTGGGAATGAGCGTGACTGTGTCGCCTGCTGCAAATCGCTGCGTGTTAGTGGCTGGTCTGCTGTTGTAAGTCGCCCCAGTACGCGGGGAGTACCTGGGCCAAGTTCCTGATCCCGCTTAGATGCCACTGCGGCTAGATCTGATATTTGTAACTATCAGGTATACACTCGACATAATTACACCTCGACTCTTGACGTTGACAACTTGTAGAATTGCTCCGAAATTAAAATCATGTATTAATTCGAAACTGAAACGGCACTCAGAGTCAAGACTTATACTATCTACCAAAAACCATTCAACGCTGTAGCATTCCCTGTTGCGCTCTCTTCTATCGTCTCCTCTCAGTCCCAGGCCCATTGGACCCTTGCTGCCTCGTACCTTCCCAAGCTCCAACATCCCTTGCCGTTTCCGTTTCTGCGCCAAACAACCTTCTTACGAGTACACATACACATACATATCAAACCCCCCGCCTTCATCTTCCAACCATCACAGCTTCAACCTCCATCTAACAACCAAGCGCCCTCTACGGCACCGCATTCCTTTCTAGCGTCGTCTCAACTAGCCATCACCCTTCACCATGGCGCCCAAGAAGACAAAGGCCGCCGACGACGACAACCTCGACGACCTCTTCTCAGGCATTGACACCAAGCCCAAAAAGACCACAAAGGCCAAGCCTACATCTGCCGCCTCCAAGGCCATTGCCGACCAGGACATTCTTGCCGACCTTGAGTCTGAACTGGCCGCCGAACAGCCCTCGCGACCTCATACACCCCGGCTCAAGGATGCCGCCCGCCGATCTACTGCGACACCTCCCGCTGGTGACCCTCGCAAGTCCACCGACAGCGCACGCAGCTTGAGGGCCAGCTTCACCCCAAGTGCCACCAGCTCTGAGCTTCATGAGGCCGAAAAGAAGCCTGCTCCTGAGCCCGCACAGCCTGCTCCCCAGCAGTCTGGTGGAGGATGGTGGGGTGGTATTCTGTCCACCGCCAGCGCTGCCATGAAGCAGGCAGAGGCTGCCGTCACGCAAATCCAACAGAACGAGGAGGCCAAGAAGTGGGCGGATCAGGTTAAGGGCATCAGGGGACTTGATGTCACCACTCTCCGAACCTATGGTAGGTGCAATCCCAGACATCCGCCCTTATGACGAAGCTGATCGAGGACCCAGGTGATGAACTGCGACACCGAGCTCTTCCCACCTTTACCAACATCCTCCACACCCTCGCGCCCCCTATCAGCTCCCACGAGCGACTCCTCATCCACATCACCCACGATCTCGTCGGCTACCCCTCTCTTGATCCTCTCATCCACAATGTCTTTGGTCATGTCATGTCGCAGGTCGAAGGCGGTGATCTTCTCGTCGTCCAGCGTGGCCAGGAGAGCCACTCGCGACGCAGCACCGACAACCCTACTGGATGGCACGATGGTCCTTGGTGGAGGCAGGCTGATTCTCCCCGTGAGCTTGGCTTGATTAAGGGTCTGGCCGAGGGAACCAAACTGTGCCGCGCCAACGCCGAATCGTACGCGACCGAATACTTTGCTGCCAGCGGCGGACTGGAGGAAGCCAAGCACAAGGCCACTGAAGACGTGAGCGAGAGCAACCCTGTCCGAACTTCGGACTTGTTTTTGGCCGTTCAGGCCATCGCTGTGGATGACGACAAGACTTTGTTTGCCCGCACTGCCTCCGCCGAGAGGGAGAAGGACTCCTCCACAGTCGAGAACCAGGAGGAGAACGAGGAGCTCATTTGCTTTGCCGTCTTCATCCTGGACCCTGTTCATGACATTGAGTTTTACACGGTCAGCCAGACTGTCCCCGCTCGATGGGTTCAGTGGCTTGATTCTGCTGGTCCCCTCACCCCTCGCTCCGGCGAGGAGGGTGATGAATCGGAAATCAATGTTCCCGAGGAGATTAGGGATATCATTGAGAGCGGTGGTGTCGACCCTCGAGAGTGGGTTGCTGAGTGGCTTGAGGAGCTTCTGAACCTCTCGGTTGGCATTGTTGCCCAGAGATATGTTGCTCGCCGCATGGGCGTTGGCGAGGGTGGCCTGGGCAAGGGCAAGAGGAGGATGGAAGACCTGGTTCAGGACAATGCCGGTGAGGCAGCTCGGGCTGGTGTTATCTGATTGCCCCTGCCAGTGTCATAGACGCTAGAAGCGCTGTATCGCAAGGTAGGTCGGGCGTTAGGGTTGGCGACTCTCAAGTGTAACTATTCCCAGAGCTTCCTGATTAGCCTGGGAAGCTGATTGGATATTGGTGTTTCCTTTTTGGCAGTGTTGGAGTCAAGTTTTACTGGGATGGCATTAATAGTATCTCGAGTCTCTAAATAAACCGGTTGACCATTCTATGTCACTTCTAGATACGTCCCTCATCTACATCCTGCTGCGCCCCTTATAAATGACCGGTGCGATGAACGGTTCCGGCCCGCTTCAGCTCTCCCCTTGCCTCTCTAGTTGCAGTCTCCATCTCGACAAACTTCAACGGCCGGTAAGCTGGATTCCACATCTGCTCTCTGATCCACTCCTCAAGTTCCTCGTCCTCCTCGGGGATGCCCTCCTGTGTCGCCTCATCATCATTGAGAGCCACCTGGATCACATGTCGAGCGATGCGAACGCTGACATCTCGCACCGAGTTGACATCTGGCAGCAGAGGGGCAGTTGGATCTTTGAGTGCAGGACTCAGTGAGGCCGCGGCCTCAACTGCGGCGACGAGCATACGGTCTGTCAGGTGCTCCGCGCGGGAGAGTACGCATGCTAGGCCGATACCTGGGAAGACGACCGAGTTGTTGCATTCTGCGATGTCGATGGTGACTTCGGAGCCAGACTCGCCCCAAGGACCCTTGACAGGTGGGAAAGGAGACCCCGTAGCCACGAGGGCCTTGCCGTTGGTCCAGCTGAGGATGTCCTCGGGTTTAGCTTCGTGAAGTCTTGTAGGGTTGGAAAGAGGGAGGACTATGGGGCGTTCGTGATGCTTGGCCATGGCCTTGATGACGTCCTCGGTGAAAGCTCCGGGGACAGTGGATGTGCCGACGAGGACGTTGGGACGGACGGCTTTGATGACGGAGAGAAGATCGGTGTCCTTGTCTTTCCACTCTGATGCTGCCTTCACAAAGCTCTTTTGGCCGTCTGAGACCTCTATCTCGCTCGTGAGCAGACCAGGCTTGTCAATCAACCTTCAGAGTATGAGCTTAGTATCATCAAAGGAAGAGTAAGGCATCGTCAAAGGAAAAATAGAGCATCATCAAAGGAAGAGTAGAGCATCATCAAAAAAACATACCAGATCTGCTTTGACGCCTCCTCATGGCTGATGTCCCCCTCGGTTGCGATGGCATCTCGCACCTGATCCGCGATACCGAGACCGGCACTTCCGGCTCCAAAGACAACCATGCGGAGGTCCTTGAACTTTTGCTTGCTGACGTGGAGGCCTGCCATGATGGCCGCCAGGGTCACGCAGCCGGTGCCCTGAACATCGTCGTTGAAGCAGGCAAAGTCTGGGCGGTAGCGGTCCAGAAGGCGTCTCGCTGTATGCACGTTAGGATGTATTGAGCTTGCCGTGGTGAAGGAACTGACCGTTACTGAGACCAAAGTCTTCAAAGTGGATGTATGCCTTTGGGTATAGCTTTCTTGCCGACTGGACAAACGTGTCGACGAACTTGCCGTACTCTTCGCCGCGGACACGCTTCTCCCTGAGACCTAGATACAGCTCGTCGCTGAGAAGTTCCTCATTGTCTGTCCCACAGTCCAGGACGACAGGAAGAGTACGGTTTGGGTGAACGCCTCCACATAGAGTCGTGAGGACCAGCTTGGCAACTGAGATGAGAATGCCCCCAACGCCTTGGTCACCGATTCCGAGGATCTCCTCCCCGTCTATGATGCTTGTGAGTGAATAGTTCCGTATGGTTGAGTGGTAACTGACCAGTCACTACGATGTAGTCGATATCCTCTGCATTTCCCCACTGGGCCAGGTTGTCGTGGACTTGATCCTGCTCATGAATGTTGAGATAACAGCCTTCTGGACGTCGAAACAGACGAGAGTAGTTCTGGATAGCGTCGCCTTCGGTTGGAGTGTAGACGACGCTCATCATCTCATCTAGATGAAGTTGGATCAACTTGTAACGGTCAGTACAGCCTCTCGCACCGCCCAAGATGTGCTTCCCACCTTGTAGTAGAGCACCTCATTTTGGTCCTTTAGTGAGGTGAGAAATGTGTTCTTGGCTAGATCGTTTGGCCGGGTCGAGTACTGATCGTATGCGCGCTTGCACTGCTGCTCAAGTGTCTGAACGCCCTGAGGGAGCAGGCCGGTGAGGGCAAATTTGCGGCGCTCCTCCGTTGGAAACGCAGAGCCCTTGTTGAGATAGGGAGTGTTGAGAAGGGATGCGCCGGTAAGAGCACAGTGGATAGGGCCCTTGGTGCTGAGGGGAAGCTTTCCAAACTTGGACTCTTCAGCCATATTGGAGGGTGTGATTTTGAGCGAGTTGCTCTACAGATGGTGGTTGTGCTGCAAGATTGAATGTTACAACGGTGGGCATCAAGAGGCGGTCTCAGGCATGGGAGGTGGTTGCTGTGCATGAATTGGATTTATTGAACAAATGATCTGAGGATAAGCCTGCAGTGAAGCTCAATGACGTAGTCTGGCATAGAAATACATAGTTTCCACTTGACAGAACCTTGATCTCAGAACCTCTTCCTCCAATGATAAACACCAAACTACAAAGCACGTGTCAAAGCGTGACACATAGGTCACGACCAACGTGATACGGAAATGTCGGAGCTCCTGGAGCCTCGCCTGTGTAGGATTAAGTCAATCCCACCGAAATGGGACGACACAACAGACGCGGACTATGATGGCCCTTTTTCTTCTGGCAGCTACAGCAGCAAAGAAAACTTCTCCCGAAGGAGGGTTTCCCTTTTCGCTGTTAAATCACCCTTCAGCCTACTTCAGGCGGATAACACAAAACGTGCCGTCCGTAGAAGACCTTCGCGAGGAAGACTCGTGAGGGGAGAGGAGTGACTGTGAGGGAGAACGCTGCGGAGATGGGAGATGAAAGAAAAGATATACCTACGTCTTTGCAAGCAAACAAGAATGATTATGCCACAGTTGGGTCGTCGAGACCCGTGGGAGCGTGCTTGTTGCTGCTGTGGTTTGCATCCATGGTCATGTTTGTTCGAGGAAAATTCTCTGCTGCAGATTTTTGGTGGTGATAAGGATAAGGCTAAGGTGGCCCCACTAGCCGACCGTTGGCGGGCCAGCAACGGTTTGGCAACCAGGGAGCTCTTCCCCAGATGATTCTTGCAAGTATTTATGGTTGTCTCTAAATAGATAAACTTGAAGAGATCTAACGGTTCTATTAAAGGTCGGAATCCCCTAAAGATAGCACTCTTAGGATGACAAAACGGTCAAGTCTCTTCTAAAAATTGTTTTACCCCCACTGGCGTGTTAGTCATGGATGGACTTCACGTCTCGATTTGGGATATCAAGAATCCCATTCCTGAGTATCTTGTGTGTATTTGGGCACAAATTGGGGACACTTGGAGTTGTATAGGCTGTGGTTCTTCATGAAATTCATATGGACTCATTCGGCTAGTTGGCACAGTCTTGGATAAACCAAATCTCTTATCCCTTGATGCACCACGAGCAACACTTGTTCATAAGCCTGCCCAAGATAGACCACCGTACAATGATTTCATCTAGGCGTTCTCATGGTGAGAAGTAGGTCTAGCATCAGCCTCCTCGCCCTCCATAAGCATCTTCTCTGCCTTGAGAGCATCGATCTCAAACTCAGGGCCAAGACCAACGTCACGACGGGCCTCATCCAGCATCTTGGCGTCTTCCTCACCAGTTCGGCTTCCAAAGATACGGTCCATATCCTCAAGAGTGGCTCCCTTAGTCTCGGGAAGGCAGAAGTACAGCCACACGATGCTGCAGGCAAGGAAACCGGCGAAAAAGATATAAGTTCCCCATTCGAGCGTTTCGAACATGGGAGGAACGTAGAAGGCAACCGCGAAGTTGTTAAGCTTAATTTTAGGTTAGTCATCGTTGTTTCCCAATCTGGAAGGCGAGAGAACGTACCCAATTGCTCGACGCGCCGATAGACGACCCCTTCGACCGGATGGAAAGGGGGAATATCTCAGCAACCAAAGTCCACGAAACTGGCCCCCAAGTAGCTCCAAATGCTCCAACGTAGACCCATATGAAGGCAACTGCTACCCAGCCAGCTGCCGCGTGAGATTCCCAGTCGTGTTGGAACTTGGCGACGATGATTCCCGCGATAACCATCGAAAGCCACATCACGACCGATCCGACGTACAGCATAGGCTTGCGGCCTACTTTATCGATGATAACCATGGCAGGAAGGGTCGAAACGAAGAATACAACACCGGTGACACCAGTGGCAAGCAGGGCTTGAGTTCCGCCGGTCAAACCGAGTCGCTCGAACACTTGACTGGCGTAGTAGATGATGGCGTCGATACCGCTGATTTTCCATTAGTAAGTTGGCTCCTTCCCTCTCAGAAACCAGGTCTTACCTCCACTGCTGCCAGAACATAACAAGCCAAGCTGTGGCAACACGCTTGAAGTTGTCCCAGGTTCGCACAATGTTATAGTATTGGGCAAACTCCCGCACCCACATGTTACCTTGTTCCTTGGCCGCCAGGTTGGGAAACTGCTTGGCAAAAGCACGCTGCTCGAACAAAGACTCGGCCTTAATCTCCTTGTACTCGACTTGAATGAGTTGGTGCTCGATGGGAAGGTTTCGGAGGTACGAGAGGGTCTTGATAGCCTCCTCATCACGACCCTTCTTGACGAGCCATCGAGGAGAGAAGGGGAGCCACCAAATACCGAGGGCGAGGAGCACGGCAGGGATTCCCTGAATGATGGAGGGAAGCATCCAAGCGAGGTTGCTCTGGCCATCGCCGTGGCCGCCGATATAGTTGCTACCGTATCCGATCCAGAACGAAAGCATGATACCGAGAATGGTACAGAACTGATAGAAGGAGACGAGGAAACCTCGGAGTTCGGGGGAGGAGAGCTCGGCGTTATATAGGGGACTGGCTTTGTGTTAGTCTAACACTTGAGCAGAACTCCGCGAATACTCACCCAACACCAGAGAAAGTTCCGACACCGATACCAGTAAAGAACCGGCCGGCATAGAGCATGGAAGGGTTGTGGTACGTGGCACCGATATAGAGGTAGCTGCCCAGGATGACCCAGCAGCAAGCTGAGAACATTGTGTACTTTCTTGAGATGACCTCACCGAGGACACCGGCAGACAGCGAGCCCAGGATACCTCCAAGCTGCAGAATGGAGGTGAGCCAACCGGTGGCGCCGGACGACTCGACGACGGAAGGGAAGTTGTCCTTGAAACGAGTCATGACCAGGGACTGGCCGAGAACACCCTGCTGGTAGCCATACTCGAAACCACCGAATCTATAGAAGGTTAACCTTTGAAAGAAAGATGGTCTGGGGAGACGGACGAGGCAAAGAGAGCAATGACGATGAGCTTGGGGTTGTTGTAAAGAGTCCTCCACCGATTCTTGTAGGCGAGCTTGGTTCGCGCCTCGACTGTTGACTCCATGATGGAAGGATTACTGACGCTGAAGTAGGAAACAATGCAGCGCAGAAAAAAAGAATCAAATAGAGGTATGTAGGCCTAGTCGCTAGCCCCGTCTCGATGACCAAGACCAAGAGTTAGCCTCAGAGGGGGATGAGGCTCTCTTATATGGCACTATCAACCTGACTCCACGGCTTGCCATCCGATCATCCACCTCCACGGTGACAGCTTACTGCTGCTCTCAGTTCGCATGACTCCCCGCAGGATTTCCCCCCCAGCCTGGAGACATTTAGGCCTTACTCTCAGCGGGAAGGGAGGCTATTTGCCAATCCGGGGACCCCAGACCCGGAGACAGGCGAGGATCCCCAGGGGTTGGGAAGAATTCTTGCCCACCCCCGGGGGGACCACCTCGGTGAGACTCCGGCGGCTCGGTGGGTGGAATGCCCTGATTCGGAGATCAGCGCTAGAATAGGCAATGCCTACCACTAGGCCCGGTCGTATGGATGCTACTCGGTCCCTGTATACTTGGACATCAAGATGCTTGGGACTGCCTTTCTGAGTATCTGACGTCTTGTCTTGACCTTGCCAGAGATGTCCAGTCAAAGGGCGGCCCGTCAACTGATCTCACGTTTGGACGGGCGTATCCGAGTGTCATGGATGTAACGTCAATGTAACGAGCCGGTGAGGGAAGGATCCTCAATGGTTCAGTTTGTAGTCATGAAGTATATGAATACGCGTTTACCTGACTAATGGTTTGTCTCCTTACCCAAATTCCATGTTCTCATGTTCGACTTATACGCTTGAAATCTCTTACAAAAACGCACTAACAAAACTTGACAAAAGCACTGACACCATCACGCGCCGCCTCTATTTTTTTTCTCACTCATTCTTAAGCTCCATCAGACTAGCACGGCATTTGCATGCTACAACGCGCTGAAACCTGTTCTTCTCCACCAAAGGGGAGGGATATGGGGATCATTGCAACATAGGCTTGCTTAACCCCCAGCATCAGGCGACCCCAAAAAAACACCCCCAAACCCAACCCGCAGTTTTGCGGGACGGGGGTAATAAGAGAGTGGGGATTAAAAGATCAAGAGATTTGTGGGAATGGAGTCAAAATATTTCTCACAAGAGGAGGCCAAGGCTCATGTTTTCCACACTGCAACTCCACCTGGGCCGATTCTCTCCTTCTAGTGTTTGAACGACATCCGATCACACCCGATTCTCGTGGAGCCTTTTTCGTAAAGATTGATAAAAGGAAAAAAATGATGTTTGATCTGCGGCGGCTTCTGTCTGTGAAGCTCTCAACTTGGCATCTTACTCCGTGGCCTTGGACAAGGATTTACCAGGATACGCTGTCGAACGGCTAGGCAGAAGCATTTCTTAGCCGAGTATTGGAGGATCGAACAAACAAGGACCCGGCTTTGTTCCCGAGGGTTTTGACAATGCCCATCAGGCGTCGATGGGTTTGTGCTGTTGGTTCACTGTACCTTTACCTTGTCAATCACCCTTCAGCCGCAGACCCAGACCAAAGAGAGTGACAGTAGTCACTTGCCAAGAAACTGGGCTGTTTCTTGCAGCTCAGAAGATCAGATCCGCTTAGGAGTTTAGAAATGCCTAGTTCAGCGATACCTTCAAAGTCATCGACAATCACTTCCAAGTCGTCCATTTTAAACGCCTGTACCCCAATGTTGATAGATAAGCGTGCCATCCCCGGATATCCCCTCCCTAAACTTCAAAAGAGGGAGAGAGATCTTGCGGGGGAAAAAAGCGAGATGGATGGGTTGTGTTGCTATCCGGACCGAAAAGGCTGCAGCGCTTCAGAGTGCCTATTCGGGTCTGAGATCGCCGGGAATAAGTAGAGATCGTGAGCACCACGTGGTGCGCGGCATCAGGTTCTAGAAGCCGAAATGAAGAGGACGCCACAGCCGTTCCCATGCCTAGCCCGTTCGCATAAGGCTGGTTGGTGTATCTCGTCAGAATAACCCAGCTGAACGCGACTGTGGCGTCTGCATGGCACAAGACAGGGGCTTCAACTTGGGATATGCTTGCCACTCAATAGGCGGCTGCAGAAGCACAAGAGTCATGTAATCCATTGTCTTGGATTGAATATGTACGGTACTGCAGCTTCAACGATGTCTACAGATCACTCCAACAATGTTATATACCGATCCATCAACCGACATATCCCTCGTCACTTCCAAAAGGAAAACCACATTCGTATATACAGGTCCAACAAAAGAGTGTCTCCTATCCATCTTGACTCCTGCTTACTCATCTGTCTCTTCTCTTTCCCCGTCTCTCATCCCCTTCCCCCCGCATATCGCTTATGAGTTGACCCTCATCCCTCACGTGTTATGCGGGAATTTACTGAAGCGAATTGCCGTTGTTGCCGATGAGGTTAGGGGAGCTGCGGAGGCTGCCCGTGATCTTGCCAGAGGTGGCCGTAGTCTTGAGCCAGTTGGTGACGCCACTGACTCCAGACACGCCTTGAACCGAGATGCCATACAAAGCAAGGCCGACGATGTGGGGAGTAGCCATGGAGGTTCCGCTGATGGTGTTGGTGGCCGAGTTGCTGGTGTACCACGCAGAGAGGACGTTGCTACCGGGGCCAAAGATGTCGAGGACGCTGCCGTAGTTGGAGTAGTCGGCGATGGCCCAGGTGCTGTCAATGGCACCGACGGTCACAGCGCTAGGAGCCGAGGCAGGGGAGGTGTTACCGGCATTCTGCGCCTCGTTTCCTGCAGCGATGACGGAGAGGACACCAGAGCTGGCAGCAGACTCGACAGCGTTGTTGAAAGCAGCAGAGTACTCGCCACCCAGAGACATGTTGATGACTGACTTGGTGGTGCGGCCTTTGCTGATGATATCATTGACAGCCCAGTTGAAACCAGACAGGATAATGGCAGTGGTCGACTCTCGCCCCTGGAAGACCTTGGCAGCAATAATGCTGGCCTTCTTGGCAACGCCGTATGTCTTTCCGGCGATGGTGCCAGCAACATGGGTGCCGTGTCCAAAGGTGTCAGCGTTGTCGCCGGTAAAGGCAGTCCAAGCCGCAGTAGCACGACCCTCAAACTCGTTGTGGGTAGCTCGAATGCCCGTGTCAACAACATAGGCATAAGTGCCCTGACCAGCATTGGTGTCGTAGATGTAGCTAGTAGAGCCCTTCGTGCGGTGCGAGACAGTTCCAAGGCCCCAGGTGGCGCTCGACTGGGTGGTCAAAGCCCTCTTCTGCACATGGGCCTCCTCCTGCTCTTCCGTGATCCAGTCAAGGGTCCAGACACGGTCTTGCTCAACAAGTTCAACCTGTCAGTTGTATTAGCATCATGTGACCAGACTGTGAAAGATGGGACTTCTCACAAGGGGGTTGTCCTTGATTTCCTGGATGGTCTCCTTATCGAAAGTGCCAGCATAGCCCTTGAAGCCATACTTGCCGTCGTAGGTCCTCTCGACGCCGTTGTCGGTATCACGCTTGCTGAGGCTGCGCTTGTGAACATCATCGACCCACTTGAGGTGGCTAGTGAGCTCTGAACCCTTAGCATCAGGCTTGAGAGTGACGATGTAGCTGCCTGGAACGACCTTGCCGCTCTCGCCCTGTGTAACGGGAGCACCCAGGGTGAGCCCGAAGAGGGTAGTCGCAGCGATAGCGAGGTTCTTGAAGTTGACCATTGTAAAGATTGAGAGAAAGGGGCAGAGAAGGGGTTGCTGATGCTGGAGTGTGTGAGGATGAGAAGACACGTCTGTTGGATAGGAGGCATGCCATCTTATATAGTCGTTGAAAGGATGCTCCCGAGTCCGTCTATGGCATCATGGTTCTTCTACTCATTGCTGTCAAAGAGTAGACCCGTGGTCACCCTGCAATCATTCTCAGACATGGAGCTTCCTCGCTGCATGATAGAGGGGAAGATTGTCGTCAACTTCCTCTTCCGGAGGAGAGGAGATGTCTTTGACGCTGTCATGGTACTGTAGTCGACAGTACCAATCGCAAAGAGGAAGGAGAGATGTGACGAAGTGAAGCATCAGAGGTCCTTCGCGATGGCAGGAGCTCAAAAGTTCTTGAAATGCAAACCTCAGGCCTGCGGCCAAACGTCAGAGGCTCAAGAGGATGTATCGGCATCTTCTATCACGATACCCTGATAAGTGGCCAGGATCTCAAAACTGGGGCTGGATATAACACCCTGGAGGGGTGTGAATCGACCAATTGATGGAATGAATTGAGAGACATTGGTAAGGCGTAAAGCGAGGGTGACAGGATGAAGCACTGTTGGCGGACCCAGTGAAGGTGATATGCCCTAGTAGCCTAACCATATCGAAAGCCCCCCTTGACCTGTTCAAGATCGACATAAGTGAACAAGCAGAGGCTAGAATATCCACATGACTGGTGTTGCTCTAGTTGTGAAGTTCCCATCACGGCAGTGACTTGGTGTAGAGAACTAGTTGCTAGACATGGCTCGGAAGGGAAGGCGGGTGTCTTAGAGCCGTTGATTGGGAGGCGTGGACAGGAACATGGCCACTCGGAGCCCAGGATCGGTCCGTAAATGATGCATAAACCGAAGGTTGTTGTTGTGGTTGTCACTAGGAGGCTTATAGCTAAGCGCCCAAAAGCCTGTCGAACCGGGTGTTTCTCCCTCCACAAGTTGAGCGCATCCAAGACCGGCACGAAAACCCCCTGGATATATTAGCCCTACCAGGGCCAAGAGCCGGCCGAGAAGGACTACGCACCTTAGCCACGGGCCACATAACCAAGGTCGATAACCAAGTCAACTTCCTGTTTAGGGTATTTGAGCCGTGTTGGTGCGCATCAATACCACGGCAGGCCTCCTCGGGTGTTGCCAAGGACGGAGATATTTGGATATCCGTCTTGGCTTGCCGATGAGGCTAAGCTGATGAGAGTTGATCTTGGCCAAGAAGCCTTGCTAGATGTCGAGGACGGCGTGATGTCGAGAGAAGGTGTGGCCGAGGATAGCCTTTGGACAATCGCAGCCAAGTTCGGCGCTACCATATGTTTATGATCCTACAGCATGTACATCCTTCACGCACCTGGCGTCTAGGGGAGTACATCCTAGCTCCTTGAGCCTGTTGTGATCGTGGTCATGGTGTTGAGATGAAGATGTTGGTGGAAGGTAAAAGTGGAGACGAGAGCTGGAGATGGGACGGAAAGAAGTGGAGGAGATCGCCCGCCAAGGTGCCAAGGTGAGGCAGGATCGATCCTCACTGACGCCGGGGCTTCAGGTCTTGGCTTCAATGGAAGCTGCGATTCAGCGGGCCGTTCAAGACAAGACACAGCTGTCTTGGGACCAGCGCCTCCAGAAAATTAAGCAAATTATAGTGCAGATTCACTAACTTGGACGGCAAACTCCCCTGAGCCTTCAGTGGACAGCTGCCTTCCGTCTCCCGTCCCCTCCACCTCAATCTTCACCGATCCGTGCCGGCAACTTTCCTCCTCCATCCCTGCTTCTTCCAACACGCCACGCATTTTGCAAGGATGGTTCATGCAATCGCTATCAACAGACTCCGTCTAGATGTTACAAAAGTTCACAGGGGATTGCTTGTCGTTTGACATTTTCCTTTGCACCGGCTCCTTGGCTTATCGGACCCAGGCCTTGCGTCGACATCAAACAAGGCTCCACCCCCGCCTTTGAAGCCATCCTCGGAAGAATAGGCAGCCCCCACGACAACACACAACCATTCATCAAAGACCTTTTGCGTTGTCTTGGTCAGGAGATCTCAACGGTTGGGCCGTCCTTCTGTCTTGGCCATCCACGATATTGTGCCCAAGTCCGTCATTGGTTGTCATCCTCCACCCCTTGCTTCCGCTCTCCATCCTACGACCTTCGCTTGGTCCGGCAGCCTCCCGAAACTACGCCGCAAAGTTGCCTCGGCCCGCTTGAATCCTATGATCTCCGTAGCGGGATCGCTGTCTGTCTCATCCGAGAGAGAGCCTTGGCAGTGCCATGGGCTGGAGTTCACTGTCTGTCTGGCCGATCTTGGATGACTCTGAAAATGAAGTCATCCCAAAACTTTGTGGATAGGTGACTGATGCAACCTGCTGCAAGGATTGATTGTCAGTTGGACGATCGGCCATGAACGACAGGCAGTCTGTCAACTCGACGAGCTTTGACTGTGGGGATATGAACTCACCCTAGATGCAGCCAGGGAGGTGACAGCCTGGCTCATGACCAGGGAATCAAGACATCTTGAAACGGACATGATCAACAATGGGACGGCCTAGCTCGCGATGCTCCGAAGACCCTTGCCTTCTTTCTCGTCAACGACCATACTCAAACTAGCCACTAGCTTTAGTCGCCGTTGCAAGAGAGTCAAGCCTAGAATCCAAAACTGCAAAAGTCCTTGCAACATTAGAAATTCCTAGCTCCTTCCTATACTGGCACCGTATTCGAGCACGATAGCGATGTCGCGATAAGGTCGCCCTCTTTGTCAATGCCGAAAAACCGCCATTGCAACCTACGCCATCCTCGAAATTGACGCGAAAGAGACAAAGGTTCCATGGGGCTTTAGGAACAGTAGGGGTATTGGGATGCATACCTCGGCTCACAAATAATCGGAGGGGTACGGCCCCTGCTGATGTGCTACCAGCATCAACAAGTGCGTAGGTTTATTGCGCAAGAAGATGATGTTTCGAAGCCTTCTAGACTACGCACATCAGTTGATGGGTGTCTTCTCCAGCCATCTTCGGGCATGGTCTCCGTACACTAAGGGAATGCAGCTCATCCTCCTGCCTGTCCCCTCTCCACCCCTGGCTTACCTACAGCAACCGTCAACAGTTGTTGATTCTGTTTGGAAATGACAAAATATTGTCTGTCATCTTTCATTCTCCTTTTATGAGCATCAAGGGAACTCGCTGCAGCGATCAGCGGACTGACAGCACAAATCCGGATCAGAAGTCCGGACTAGGCGCCCCCAAAAGACACGACACCACTTCCCTCGATTACACAATGAATCAGGCTCAAACGATATCACGCCCCTGAATGCCGCATAGATAGGCAGATCATGGCTCGTTCACTTGCAGTATAGGCTCTGGACGCAGCTTTAACACTGTACATGGCATGGAAGCTATTCGAGTTGCCACCTATCTCAGCTATGGGTGGCTATACTATCGAGAAATGGCACCCAAACATCTCCATAGCAAGATCCCTATCATCAACTCGGCCACGAATCTTCCCTTGCTTCTCAATTAGAGACTCGAGCAGCAAAGCCGCCCTTTTCGCATTCTTTGTCGCCCCGCGGCTCATCCGGAATGCCGGAAGCGTATCGAGCTCCCCATTTTCAACCTCCAACACTGGCCTGGGCTTGGCCAACCCTCTGAGCTGCGCAATCGCCCATTGTCTTCTTGATTCGTCTGGACATTCAGCACCAAATACAAAGACGGGCCACATGAGGGCAGGGTGGACAGTCTTGTACTGGCCACAATCATCTCGCTCAGCGTATGACCGTTGCATAAACTCCCACGTCTCGTTCAACGCTCCCTCCACTGTTGAGGTATGAGCCAGATGCCACCAGCTTACTCGATGAAGATAGACAAAGAGAATCCAAAAACTGGCTAGGTACACGCTGAAGATCTCTTCAAGGCGAGTTGCCATGTCGGGTGCCACAGTCTTTGCGAGATCATCAGCAGTAAGCGATATGGCGGATGGCCGTTGAGCCCAGAGATCCCATAGTTCGGCTTGGAGTTGCTTGCCCACCAGCGCAACTTCAAGCTCGTCGTCTGGTGTAAACCTTGATCGATGGTGCTTGTCAAGAGATCCTATGTGCCGGAAGTAGGCCTGTGTCTGTAGGTACCACTCTGCGGCCGGCTGGAGAATGGCACGGAGCACAATCTCCTTGACATCAACCGTTGTCAAAGCGGGGACCACTGTTGCGCTATCACCGTGCTCCGAGACGTCTGTCACAGACCCGGCTGACATGGTTTGGAAATCCTCTTGGCCTCCAAGGGAGTTTTGCCTTTCTTTGGACTCCTCGTAGTTGCAGCTGACGATCTGGATAGGATAGCGGGAGACAATGCTGAGGGCTTTGGGTGAAAGGAGCGGAGACCCTCCAAGAAAGGTGGCCTTGCTGTCAAGCGAATTGAACCAGGAGAGCAACTGTCTGGAGTACCAGTTCCAGTTACAGCAGCTGCTGATGATGAAGTCGGCTTGATCACAAGGAAACGTGGAGTCGGTTCGCTCGGCGTCCCGGTCACGTATGACCTGAATCCAGGCCAGCAGGAAAACAGCCGCGAGGAGTTCATTCATTTCTTGTTCCTCAAGATGATTTTCCCCTGAGGTTTGATCGATAACCTGCCTCTTGGCTGCCTCGTAGCGCTCGGTGATTCGGTTGGCGCTGTCGTCTGAAACTGAAGCTTGGTCGCAGGCGTCGGAGTCATCACGAACCAAAACCTCTTCAAGGCACAGGAGGGCATTCATGACAGCATTGTTCTTTGAGCCCAGGCCAAGGAGATATCGCTGGAGGTATCGCCATCGCCTGATGCCGCCCATCAACATAGCAGCCGGGGGTTGCATGATGTTCCCGAACATAGCCAGGTCATCCGAGCTTTGGCTTTGGTCGGAGGGATAGTCCTGAGAGATATTCTTTGTGCTCTGTCGAGAGTTGCTGTGGTGTTTTTGATCGGTTCTCGTGGGGACTTCTTTTGACATGACATGATCATCCGTCGTTGGTTCGGCATCAGAATGGGAGTGAGGCAAGGTTCTGATGGTTGATGTCATTGGCGTCGGAAGGTCTCCAGGGCCGCGTTCCAACTCGATACAAGGCAACGAACTCAGCCTTTCCTGGCTTTCGCCGTCAAGAGATGCCGAAGTTGCAGGTTCCAAGAAACCTCCAAATTCTCCATTCCAGGTCGTGCCAAAATCAGGGACTTCGCGACCTCCGTGTCCAAACGCGGCCATCGAGTCATCCAACCATGGCAGAGACATGAATTGTGCCATGTGGTCTTCGGTGAGGGTGAATGGGCCTTGCCCCTCGTTATTGGTATTCGAAGAGGTCATCGGAGAGGGGCTATCCGTCGGCATGGGGGGAGGAACTGAGGAGCTTGGTAACGGCAGAAGCTTCCTTTGTGGTTTTGGTTGCAAGTCCGCAGCCGGTGCTCTCCCTACATTGTGGTTTCCGCGTGGTCGTCGTAGATAGCGGCATTCCAGTTGAAGTCGAGAGCAGTGACTGCATACAGGATACGCCTCATCGCATCGGACATGGCGTCCTTTGCAGGTGACACAGCCCAGTCGTGATCTAGCTGCCCCTCTCCCTCGCCGCGGAGGAGGAGTTGCCTTTGGGGTGCTGCGGTCGGGCATGATGGGGTGTCTCAAGGAGGTATGAATGTCAGAATACGAAAAATGAAGAGTTGCAAATGCAGCAGGGTGCTGTTGAGCAACAGCGTTGGTCACGCGGCATCGTCACAAGAGTTACAAGAGAAGCCCTGAGCTTAAGCGAAGAGGGACGGGAAGCTCCATGCACGTGTCTATTCCAGCTTACTCGGACAGCGGGGAGATTGACGCGGCAGGGGTCCAGAACAACGGGCGCCACGATACGTGGGATCTACGGTGAGGTGAGGTCAAGAATCTGGGGTTTATGGGAGGGTTCTGAGTGGTCGACATGGCCTCGGTGAAGATAACAAAACTGCCGAGCAAGTGCCAGAGACGAGGCTTTTCCCCTCTCATCCAGGTTGAGATGGGGGTTGAATCATGATTCGCTTTGGTTATCGCCATGTTCTGGGGCTAATGAACTCTAATCACCCCGCAATACGCAACATCACGCCATTCCAATGGTTGATCGAGGGTTCGTTGAGGCGATCGTGGTCTAGCTCTAGGTGCTGATAACTGATTCATCACAGCCCTCAAGTCGGTTGAATGCTACTGAAGCGAAGACGCCTCAAAGGTTCCGGACTGCCGGATCAGCCTTGCGAAGTGCTGGTCAGCTTGATGTAACTCTGTCCCTACGTAGAGCGGTAGTTGAGGTTGAAGCCTAGTATCAGCTTCGTGTAGTTGATCGAGGGTGTTCTTGATAGACAAGCACCGAAGGATGCCCCCTATCTTATCATTGCGATAATTACACCGAGACACGATTCAAGTAATTCCCAAAACCAACCCCTTTTGGATAATTTAAATATCCCAATCCGGGCAATTTCTGCCTATCTGCGTGGGAGATCTACCAACGTTGGCTGTGAGCTATCACTCCGGATATCAATTATCCTCAATACCCCACGTCACGCTATTGGTCAGTTTTCCGGCACGCGAGATTTCCGACAGCCTGGGTTACCTCTCTAAATGATACTACCGTCTTTTGTATGGTAACGTTAGTAGGTTGAAGTACACGCTGGCATTTGCAAGTGAGCTAAGATGATGGGGGGTTTTTTTTCGCTATTCGGGATGTTGTTCGGGCTGTTCTTTCATACCGAGAGTCCAGGCACAGGTGGTCAGCCTTACGGAACATCACGGCAGTTATTCGCAGAGGTATGAGACACAAGACTCGGCTTAATTCACAAGGTTTAATAAATGACAATAATCTTTTGGTTCAATTCACTAAGGGAGATTACTTCAGAGTCGCTTCATGAATATAATGGTTTGTTCAAATGTAGTTCTCATTTATGCATCTATCTCCGCAACGCCCCTGAACCGCATCTCACCAACTCCACATACACGACAACATCACAGAATCACAGCTTTTCCTTCTGCTCCTCCCCCTCCTTTCCTTCAACCTTGACCCCACTAGACTTGTCAGTCCCTGTCAACCCCGGCACGTCCTTAAAGACGGCAAAGCTCGAGGGCGTCTCCTCAAGCACGGGGAAGTGGAACCCGCATTCGGGGCACTGCTCATGCAAAACAGCCTGCTCCTCCGCAAGGTTGTATTTCTTATCTTGCGTATGGTTGCAAACGGGGCACACTCGCAAGAGCCGAGTTCCGACAAGTTCAAAGTTTGTAATAATGTCCTCCATGATGGCGCCGTTGGCAGCCCACGTCTTGCAGTACTTGTGGTACGTGTTCTTGTGCCAGTCGTATAGAGCTCCTCGGCTTGTCCAGAAGCTGCACTCGTTGTACCAGCTTCTGTCATCTGGGTGCTCCCACCAGGTGAGGTGCAGGAAGCCGGGGAGTGTCATGAGGTGACGGCGTGTGTCGGCGAACAGGACTTTGAACTTTTCATAGGCGTCTGGGCTTGAGAAGCGGACGCGTTGCATGGAGAGGTAGATGGGCATTTTGAAAGTGTTGAAGTTGGTTGAGTTGAGGGTAATTGAGTGTGTGTTCAGGGGTGAGAAGTGAGTTGAAGAGATACACAACTACAACACCTGTCCGTCTTTTATACGTCTACTACATGCCTTATCAAGACTCTACCGTGTTCTCCTCTTACAACTCCTCTTGAAATAAATACCAACCCGGCAATTATTGCCGTCGTGATAGGCAAGTAATCGACAAACCACCCCTCATCATTGGTCTACTCCAAAAATCCGGGGAAGCGGGGTTGAGTTGGACAGCCATCCTTTCCCGACGTGAGGCTTGTCGGAAATCTGACCAATAGGGGTATCTTACTTATTAAGACGGCTTTCATATCATCACCATGAGGCTTCATTTTGCGACGAACCTTTTTGCGACCAACGTTGTCGTCGGGAAGGGAAGCGAAGAGGTCTGAGCGGGTGGTGACAAGCTCACGACGGTGTTGAGGATGTATGACGGGACAATAGGCGTTGGCGCGTTTTGTTACGCTGTGTTATCATCTGATGTGTACAATAAGGTAGCTAGCCAATCAAGCCACCGTTGAACTCTCGAGGATAAAGTATATAAGATCTTGGGGTTTCTTGATGGATTGCAATATTGATCAAGCAACACAACAGCACTTGAACTCTAATTCTCCGTTACAAAAAAACTCAAGAGATTTCAGACTCTTTACCAAACACTACAACTTCATCATGGCCCAGCCCACTACCCACATCGTCCACGGCGGCAAGCAAGTCCCCCCCGCCAGCAAATGGACCCCCTTTGAATGGGAAGAGCCCAAGCTAGGCAAACAAGTCCACGGCGAAGTTACAATCGCCCGAGCTTTTGGCACCTCTGGAAACCTGTCGTCTGGCTTCTGGAGAACCGGTCCCACCTCTCCAGGGGCGAGTTCCGATGGTTCCCACAAGCTCATCTACTCGTCACCCCTTGGAGACGAGTTGGCCTGTGTCATTGACGGTTCTGCTACTCTTACCGTTGTTTCCACGGGTGAGAAGCATCACATTGAACCCGGCACTATTGTCAGCTCTCCCAAGGGACTTGAGGTTCAGTGGGAGATTGATGCGCCCTTCTTCAAGAAGTACTGGTGTATCTGGAACGGCACCAAGGATACTCCCAACCCGCCAACTTCACTCCAGATCAACCATGTTAGCGATAACCCTGCCGAGTGGACAGACTACCACTTCAAGGAGCCCAAGGAGGGAGACCTCGTGGCTGGAGAACTGTACTTTATCAAGACCGGTGGTTCTACTAGCACCATGCTGAGCGGTGTCTGGCGCTCGGGCAAGGGCATCGCAGGATCCGACGTCAGCGAGGACGGCACGCTCAAGACCCCATATACTGGTGTTCTTGGTGATGAGACCATCTTGCTCCTGGAGGGAGAAGTGGATGTTGTCGAGACGGCGACCGGTGCCAAGCATAGCTTCAAGGCGGGAGATGCGATCGGTTTGACTTCTGGGATGCACATCACTTGGACTTCCAAGGGGCCGTTTTCCAAGAAGCTCTGGGTTATTACCCGTGATGAACTTCCAGAGGCTTAAGGGGCATTTGCAGCGTTGTGGTGTTTGTGAATAGCGGGACATGTTGGTGTCATGAGTGTTTGGACTTGATGGTGAGATTACCACCGAATAGTACCAATTTGAAGGTCGTATCCTACTATCTCATGGTGATGTGGTGATGTGAACGAACTCATAGACATGAGACTCTTAATTGGTTCTTTCTGTCGCTGGATTGTCCCAAGATTGTACAGCGTACCCCTATCTCGAGACTCGGCAAGTTTTGTACCTTTCTGTCCCCAGCCAGGCACTAGGCCTTTTGCATCCAGTTCTGCTATTCTCAAGACCTAGCAGTTTTACTTGGTTAGTCTGAAAGCACAGTACTCTTGAATAAGAAATTAGTGCATAGACCAGTTCTCCCGAATCTGGTCTCCTACCAAGCGCGATGCCACTAAGCAGGAGAGCACAGTGAGATCAGACATATTCTTCAACATAACATGTTTAACTCAATCGCAGTCAATTTTGTGACTCATGGTCCCATAGACTAGGTAGTTATCGCATTAGACCAAGCATCAGTAGTGCAGCCCCAAATACTGCGTTGTGATGGCAGTCGCCTCCACTGCCCCCTTTACTCCGATCCGTACAATCTCGCCAGGGACAAGATCCACCAAGTTGTCGGCAAACCGGACTCCATCATCCTCACACTCCAGTGCAAGTCCCTTGACTGGCACCTCGGCACTGACCTCTACGGCGCTGGCTCCGTCGACGAGCTCAACTCGGAGGTTCTTGGGCTTCTGAAGAGGCGAATACTTGTGTGGCTCTGGCCAGTTCACATAGCGTGCGATTTGCTTGCCATCCTGGTAGAGGTACGAAGCGACAACAGTGCGGGCTTCGAGGCCAGCGTTGGGTGTTTCAACTGGTACCTCCAGAGTTGCAATCTCGGTTGAGCGGTTGCTTGGGAGGATAAATGATGGCGACACCGTCTTGGAATAAGTCTCCTTCCCAGTCTCAATATCCCAGGCCTTGACGACGCAGTCTGCTGTCACGTCTTCAAGCTCAAGGTTGCTGCCCCAGATCTCAACTTGGATCTTGGTATCAATATCAACCCGCGTGTGCTTGCTCCTGGGGTGTTGGTGCTCAGTACGGGTCATGCCGATCGTCACTGGGGCCATCTCGCGCTTGATGGTGTAGTACGCGTGCTTTGGTCGCAGATAATAGTCACAAATACTCCACGATGTAACAGGCCAGCAGTCATTGATTTGCCAGACCAGGGCGCCACTGCAGTACTCCTTGTTGGGGCCTTGCCACTGACGCTTCCAGAGTCGATATGCTGATGCGAGACACTCTGCTTGCATTAGCTGAGTGCAGTAGACGTAGTACTCAAGAGGCTCCTGGGTATAGCGGAAGTTCTCAGCCAGGTAAATGACTAGGCGGCGAATTTGACCGTCGGCTTTGTTGTGAAAGTCAATAGTGGACGAGCTGTAGAACCTCTCAGGGTCGTCTTTGCCCTTGGGCAGGTATGAGTCGATAGTCTTGATGTTTGGGAAAGCTTCCATGCCAAACTCGGACACAAAGCGACCAACGAGCTTGTCAAAATCCTGATATCGTCTTTGAGCGCCATGCCAGATATTCCATTGGTGGATATCTCCAACGGTAGGATCAGTAGTGTCATGTCCACCATAAGGGCTACCAAAGTGATAGATGGAACCAGGATTAACCTCGCTGCAGGCCTCAGGGAGAATCTTTTCGTAGATATAACGAGCCGGGAAGTCGGTCTTTAGCCAGCTCTCGGGATCCTTGTCTTTAGGGTCGTATGTGAGCTTCTCTGACTCTGCAATTTGATAATCCTCGTTGTTGCCAGCCCAGATGACAATGGAAGGATGATGGCGGAGCCGCTTGATGTTCTCTCGGGCTTCACGGTCAATCGACTTGCGCAGCTCAGACCAGCAGGGGTAGTTTCCGCATCCAAACAGAAAGTCCTGCCAGACTAGAATGCCGGCTTCATCGCAGGCATCATAAAAGAAGTCTGACTCGAAGATGCCTCCACCCCAGACGCGGATCATGAACTGGTTGCTCTCTGCCACAAGGTTGACCCAGTCATAGTATCTCTTCTTGGAAATGCGAGGGAGGAAGTTGTCAGCGGGGATCCAGTTGCTTCCACCGCAAAAGACGGGAATGTTGTTGACTCGGAAAAAGAAGCTGGTGCCAGGCTGGCCTTCAAGTTCGTGTTGGACGAGCTCAACTTTGCGAAGACCGATTTTCTTGTCGGTAGTGTCAACCTTGGTCTCATTTTCAAGCAGCGTAGCCTGAATAGTGTATAGGGGCTGCTTTCCATATCTGATGGGATACCAGAGGGCGGGATCTTGGATATGGAAAGTCGTCGACACCTTCGAGTCCTTGACATCTGTGGTTGTTGACGCAACCTCCTTTCCATCGAGGGTCACAACTAATTGAGCCTGTGATGCCTTCCCCTCAACGTCTGCGTTGACAACAACTGTGGCAGTCTTGAGCGATTCCTCAACTTCGACCTGAGCGTGCAAGTCATAGATGCGTGACTCGTAAACTTCCAGATTAATGGGCTTCCATGGACCACAGGTGAGCAAGGCAGGGCCCCAATCCCAGCCCTAATATCTTCCGTTAGAGAACGCGAAGCATTTTGAGCTTTTTGCAACTTACCCAGTGGTATTGAGCTTTTCGAACAGGCAGTCTTGAAAAGTCGCCATTCCAGCAACGGTACTTGTGCTCCGGATGCTCATCCACCAAGTCCCAACCTTTTAGGTAGGCGCTGCCAAACGTGATAACAAGCTCGTTCTCGCCATCACTCTTGAGGATCTCGGTGACATCTACACGATCCGAAGTAAACATGTTGTCTGTTTCCAGAATCTTGGTGCCGTTCAGCTTCACGGTAGCAAACGTGTCGAGACCGTCAAAGACCAGAACTGCCTTTGCGCCATCGGCGACTTTGGGGCTGGCAAAGGTGGTCTTGTAGACCCAGTCGGTCTCGCCAATCCATTGAACCTCATTCTCATTCTTGCCGATGAAAGGATCAGGGATCTTGCCGTGGTGAAGAAGGTCTAGATGGACGTTTGTTGGGAACTGGGCGACGGATAAATAAGAGGCATCGTCGTCCTTCGCCTGCTTGAAGTGCCAGTTCTGGTCAATTGGGGTAACTGTGCGGGGACCCATGATGGAGCGATTGTATCACGGAGGGGAGAGAAGAGATACGTAGGAGGTGAGAAGTAAAAGAAACAAAGGTGAGCGGATGGAGAGTTGAGGTGAGCTATTAAAGGTTCAAGTTAGAACACGATGATCCAACTCGTGATCTGATGATCGATGCGATGCCTCCCGTCTTGCGTTTTAGCCGGCAGGTGCGACGAAGGAAGGAAGGATGAGGGGTTGTTCAAAACGTGACAGTCAATCCTCGTAAGACATCAACTAAAAAGACATCCAATGAATCCCCTCAGTGGCTGATACAACCTGTCAATGGGCCTCTTGGCTGGCCGACATTCCTCCATCTCAATTGCTTGCTACAGCTGGAATCCTTGCCCTCCGATGATGCATATATGGAGCTCTCCCGCATCGCCGCGCCGTGTATCCGACGTCCCGTCAAGCCCAGCAAGCTCCATAAACTCTGCCCACTGTGGTTAGTTATTTCGCTTGGCTTTGGCCATGTGCCTGGGCGTCTGCAATCGAGCGGCTAAATAGAGTTGAAATATGCATTGTGTACTACAATTCAGACTGCAACTGGTATTCATTACATCACGAGCCGTTTTACTTGCGCCACATGCACTCCGGTACCCGCCAAACAACCAAACCACATCTATGATGGAGATCAATGATGATTTAGTAGAAACAAGTCAAGTTTGAACTTGAAAAGTCGTTTAAAAATTTATTAGTTGTTTACTTATGCGTATTGCTATTTGGTATCATACTAATCAAGCAGCTTCAAGTCTTCCATGGTGGGCATCCAGAGATCTTTGTAAACTGTATGCCTAGTTGGGGCAATCCATCCATAGCTTTGTCAATCAGACACATCTAGCATCCCAAGGCTGCCTTACCTCGACATGGACATCATATATACCACACTCCACAATAACAGCGCGGCACGCCATGGCAACCGCATATGCATGCACCCAAGACGTTGAATCCTTCCTGACTGTGATCATGAGCGTAACAGGCTGCTCAAACTCCTCTCTTGTCCAGTAGGATCTATCGTATCCGATACGGAGTAAATCGAGGTCCGTCCAGTCGATGCCTCTGAGGATTGCGTTGATGTTCTGCCGGAGAGGGCCGGTATAGTCGATCCATTGATCAATAATTGGGTGATTTCTTCCGACAAGCCCAAGTGACTTGCGAAGAGTGTATTCTCCATCGCGTTTGCGTACCCAAGGGGTTGTGCTGGACCGGGCGACGAGTCTTGGCCAAGAAAGCAGGCCGTAGTAGTATCCCCTCTGTTCCTCTGGGCTTGGGGGAGCTGGGGGAGTCGTTGTTGTCGTAGTAATTGTCATTATAGTAACTTCTGTTGTGTTCATTGTTGGAGATGGTAAGAGTTGAAAGAGTTAACTGGTGGTGAAGTGTTTGTTCGGTAATTTGAAGTGGTCTTGGTTAACTGATGGGCTTCCTGTTGAAGTGTTGTTTGTTGTTTGGTGAGAGAGATGAGGGCATCTCGGCCGCCAGATATTGACCGTTATGTACCCGACAGCGTTTAGGTTTCCCAACAGTGGCTATGCCATGAACTCGGCCAGGTAAAAGTGAGTCAACGGCATGCTTTCAAAGAAGCACAACATGGTTCGACAGAGAAGTTTGACCTCCCCGTGCCTGGAGCCCACGCAAGCACAAGACTTCCCCTTGCAACATCAGGATACCTCTCAAATCAGCCAAAGACCCAGAAACCCCATGATTTCAACGTGATTATCGTAGCTACCTATGTATCGGATTAGACCCTCCAAGTACCTCATCAACAACCAGGCCGATGAAGCCTCGGATCAAACTTGAACTCAAACACCCTCGGCAGAAAAGCTGCTTGCTCGGTCTATACCCGACGCCAAACGAACGAATGCTTTGACACACAAGAAAAATAACAATATTCCCAAACACTGCCGGCCTAATCATGCAACCCAGTTTCAAAAGTGACGTATCCATGAACCCATGAGCTCCAAGCAGGAAAGGAAGAAGAAACCCATTCATCAACAGCAGCCGCCGCCTCTACGCCGGTTGCTCAGCGTAAACACCTCCTCCCACTCTCTCAGGCCCCAGTTCTGCGTCCGGCCCTTACCCTTGCGTCTCCTCCTGAGCCCACTAAGGCCGTCGTCCACTGTGGCTCCCGTCATGGAGCTCTTAATGCTGCCTCCGTCACTGGCAGTATTCCAGCCACCACTGTCGCCGTATTGGATCCCGCTGGCTGGGTCGTCGGGGTCGATCTCTCCAAGTTCGATCTTTGTCAGGATCATCCTCGCCAATCTGCCAAAGATCTCGTCGACGCCCTCGCCGTTGAAGGCGCTCGCTTCCGTCACCACTGATATTCCTGCTGTGCTAGCCCATCGACTAGCCTCAGCCCGTGTAACCTCCCTGCCCTCGGGGGCAACAGTAGCTCTTTGCTGAGTGCCGGCGCTGATGGATGCACCACGATCTCTACCAGCAGCTGTGCTCGTATAGGAGCTCCCACCAGCGCCGGGGGTTATAGTCGAGTTCGAGGTGAAACTTGTCGGTGTAGGTGGGGGAAGACTAGTATCGATAAGTTGATCGGTGAGATCGAGCTTGTTTCCCACAAGCAGGACGCTGAGGTTCGGGGACGCGAGGGCTCGGGCATCGTTGATAAAGGGTTGTAGGCCGCGGAACGAAGCATGCGAGGTCAAGTCGTAGACGAGGATAGCGCCCGCGGCGCCTCGATAGTATGAGCGAGAAACGGATCGGAATCGTTCGGTGCCGGCGGTATCCCAAAGCTATGATCCAGTCAGTCTTTTGTGTCGAGTGGTGTAATCGTGGTTGCGATGAGCGCACCTGAAGCTTGATTCGTTTTCGCCGCGATCCGGTACCGACTTTGATGATCTTGGTCGCAAACTCGACACCGATAGTTTGCGACGAAAGGACCCTCCACTCATTCTTGACGAAGCGATGTAATAAACATGATCTGTAAATCCGCGCAACTGATCAGCCAAAGTTTCACACACACGGCGTACCGTCAGTCGCTATATCTGCGATGGCTGCCTCGTTCACCGTTATCTTTGAGGATGACGTACTTTCCCGTTCCACTGGGCCCAAGCAATATGATCTTGGCCAAATAATCATACATGCTCCCCAGCTCCTTTAATCATGGTCAGCCGTGCCGCATACTCTGTTAACTCTCCGGCTCGCCTACCTGCTCCCGGGCGGTCCCCGAGCTTTCCTCGCTCGCGCCGGAGTGCCGGCGAGGCCTGGTCATTGCGGCGGCGCTGCGCTGGACGGATGACGAGATGGCAGATTTCAATGGCGGATAGGTTTCAGGCGGTCGAACGATGTCGCATGTAGTCTCGGCCCGGTCGCGGGGGATGAACGAGTTGGTCTCTGTAGAGCAGAGTCGATTAAGGATTAATAGGTGGTCGATTTAGCGGCTAGATGTAGGAGGCAAAGAACGGGACAGGCGGCCTCGTCTTTTCTGGTGTGTGGTTGTTGAAACCAAAGACCCGACGACAATGCGAACCCTGGAAAATCCATGGGTGTTGACCGTCGTTGGCGGCCTGCCCGTGAACAGGGGGTGGGTCGCCTACAGCAAGCCCCTGTAGATAGCGTCATTGCTCGCTTCAGCGCAGGTGACGCTGAGTGGGGAGATTTGAGATAACACCACAATACGCGTATCGCATAGCGAGTTCCGAATATCCTCAACTTCACCGAAAAGGTGAACCAACTGTTATCATCACTTACACGAAACTCAAAATGCATTTCTGAGGCGCAGTTGGAGAAACTTTGGGAGTTGTCATGCAGGAACCGGATTGACATTTTGGCTTTTGTTGAAGCTTTTCATGAAAAAGCTTGACACTGCTTGGCCCGAATTCATGGAACTTCTTGCCGTTCCTATAAGGTTCATTATCCCGTCTCTCTGCACATCATTTCCTCAGCAGGTGACACTTATCAGTACTGCACCCCCCATAGATGGGTGACCTTGAGAAGCAGGAGAGGGCGTTTAGTAGGAGATTGGCAACATCTTGACTGGGCGCTCCAATGGAGTGTTGCTGGTCGCTGCCTTGCTACTTGCCTTTTCGCGCCAATGATGAGAGATCAGACATCCTGCAAACGGCATCAGGTGCCTCTCGAGGCATGATTCAACCGACAGCCGTCGATCGATCTGGGGCGTTATTTTTGTAATATCCTCTCAAGCGCACCAAGCAACGACCCAGCGGCTCTCAGCTTCTAGTCGGTTATGCAAAAGTGAGAAGACAGGAGCATTGGCGAATAAATACGGAAGACAAGAGGAGCATACCAAATGAACATGAAAACATGCAGAATAATTAAAATCCGATATCAGGCAACGAGGTTGCTTTATCTTGTAGCAAAAACCTGGGTTCTGCGTCTAAGATGCTGCCTAACTAAGGCAGATGTTGTCATCAACGAGCACAAGCGAGCGGTGCAAATTGAGAAACAGCTTGGAGACCCAGAGTTAATGAATTCACTTTCGTTCTGTTTCACCTCCAAGTCGTTATCTTGCGAGTAGGGCCCTCCCAGTAGAGCCCTCTTGGTGTACACTCACCT
The DNA here is from genome assembly GCF_000151355.1 of Fusarium vanettenii 77-13-4. NCBI lineage: Eukaryota > Fungi > Ascomycota > Sordariomycetes > Hypocreales > Nectriaceae > Fusarium > Fusarium vanettenii. The sequence goes on from NW_003315881.1 coordinate 3,826,499, forward strand.
GGTTGTGATTTTTGGCAGGCTACAGTAGGGTAATGTATGAACTCTCTGGGGAATATGGCGCAGACTTGCTTGCCGCAAGTTGCGATACACCATCATAGCGAATTCGAAACCTCAGTTCAACTACAAATGTAAAAATTGAAGCCTAGAGTCATGCTTAGATTTCAGTTGTCCGCCAGCCTAGCTCATGAATGACGTTGTGCTCTTCATATGCTCTGCATAACTGGGCACAATGAGGAGTGGAAACCACATAATACTACAAATAAAGGGAACCTTAATAAATTACACCCGATTAGTAATTAAATATCTCTAGAATTATATGCTATTAGATCTGACTTATAGTTCACTGGCAGCCTTCTCATTTCTCTTCCTTCTGGCGCGCTCAAGGGTAGGTACCTATGTACAAGGAAGAGGTCATTCCCATCTTGCAGAGCTTATCAACCTATGTTCTGATATAAATTATGGGCTCTATCTTATTCTTACTTGAACGTTCTCTAGGGCGGGCATTGTCTATGACAGGTAGGTATAAAACATTGACAAGGTTGCGAATCCCCTTGGGGTATGTCGCTGGTGACTTACACCGGACAAGAGTGGTTCCGGAGCATGAACTTGCATGGCCGTGACGTCACACAAACTATCGAGATATGGGATCTTGCACTTCTTCTACATCCAAGAAAAAATGGAAATAAGTATAGGAGTATCTAATATCATACATATTATCTAGTATTCATCTTATCATTATTAGTGCGATCAAATGTCGTTGCTTCTGAAAAGCCGCTTGCAGGGATGACTCCAGATGCCGAGGCACGCTCGGCCAGCCACCCCCAGATTCCCCACGTTCCGCCCGGACTGTCAAACCAACATTACATCCCTCGATCATCATCAACCAACATCGTTCTTGTTCTCGTTTTCTCATAGCTACTGATACTCGGGTCACTTACCATGAAGATCCAGGGCCGCACATTTATTGTCTCCGGAGGGTAAGTACTCACATCAGCCCCTTCACATGTTGCTGACATGCTTGTAGAGCATCCGGCCTCGGTCAGGCTTGTGTGGAGGAAATCTGCAAGAATGGCGGCAACGCGGCCATTTTCGACATGAACGAGGAGAGCGGAGAGGAATTGGAGAAGAAGCTCTCCTCTTCGGCAAAGTTCTTTGTGTGTAACGTGCTCGAAACAGAGAGCATCGCAAGCGCCGTGCAAGGCGCCGTCAAGTGGGCCAAGGAGATGGGGAAGCCTCTGGGAGGCGTGATTCCTGCAGCTGGTGTTTCAACTCCTGCCACGGTAAAGATCTTCTTTTTTTTTTTTTCAAGAACTGCGAACATGGCTGATCAAGCTGATCGTTTTCTAGATTCTTGACCGCAAGGGCAATGCGTTCAGCCTAGACGACTTTGACTTTGTGCTCAATGTAAACCTTCGAGGAACAATCGACCTGGTGCGCCAGACTCTGGAGCATATCGCAAAGGTGGAGCCTGAAGGATCTGACGAAGAGCGCGGCGTCGTCATCATGGTCGCATCCTCGGCGGCGTTTGACGGCCAGAAGGGCCAGGTTTCTTACTCTGCGAGCAAGGGCGCCGTAACGGCCATGACGCTGCCAATGGCTCGGGACCTGGCCCGCTTCGGAGTCCGGGTTGTGACCATCGCGCCGAGTCTGTTCGAGAGCCGCATGACCAGCGTGATGCCCGAGAAGGTGAGGAAGAGTTTGGAGGGCGCAATGGAGTTTCCTAGGAGGGCGGGTCAACCGGCCGAGTTTGCGCAGCTGGCCCGGCAGGCCATTGAGAACGTCATGTTGAATGGCGTCGTGATACGGTTGGATGGTGCCATGAGGATGCCGAGCAAGATGTGAAAGTGTGTATTTCTATCTGTTGGATAATGAGACGAAAACATTGTCTTTTACAATTGTTGGTATCAAGTTTATGAGTGAGGGAAGATTGTACCTAATAGTTCCAAGTTGAGTCTATTACGTGCTACTATGTGGTGAGTCTCTTATGCCGAAATACTATCCGGCCTCAAGTCGGCTATCCACATCGGCTAGTGACTCGACGAATTGTCCCCTCATGAGATTGGTAATCAACCTGAAGACTTCGATACAAAAGAATGAGATGCTAATTGAATTTCTATAAACCGAAGTCTCCATCTTTGTTCCCAAGATAGCATCCCGTCGTTGAGTGACTGTCTACACAGTGCTTGCCTACTACCCACTGTGCCTGGATAACTCTTTATCCCACACACCTCCTGCATCGGAGCAACCCCATCATCATCACCAACAAAGATATTTCACTCACTCACAATGGCTCCGATTAAAGTGGCCATCCTGGACGACTACCAAGGTCTTGCAGACCCCTACTTTGAAAAGTTGGACTCGGTCAAGTACGACGTCGTCTCCATCAAGGACACGCTGCTGCCCTACCACCACTCGGACAACTCGCAGTCGGGCAAGGATGCGCTGGTTGAGAGACTCCAGCCATTCGACGTGATCTGTATGCGGCCGTCTTCACCTTCCGTGCGCGCGTCCAAGAACAGGTGGCTGAATAACACTCTGTAGGTTGCATGCGAGAGCGCACGCCCTTCCCCGCCGAGTTGATCGCCCGCCTGCCAGCACTCAAGCTCCTGCTCTCAACAGGCTTGCGCAACCGATCCCTGGACCTGGCGGCGTTCAAAGAACGTGGGATCCCAGTTGCTGGCACGGTGGATAAACTCCGAGCAGACACCAAGACGGTTGGGACCGACAGCACCACGCAGCACTGCGTCACCCTGATCCTTGCCCTCGCTCGAGGCGTCGCCCGGGATGACGCCGCCGTCAAGGACGGAGCCTGGCAGACGGGTTTCGCAACTGGGCTCTCGGGAAAGACGTTGGGCGTCGTCGGACTCGGCCGGTTGGGGGCCAACGTCGCGAGGATCATGACGATCGCGTTCGGTATGAAGGTTATCGCGTGGAGCACCAACCTCACCCAGGACGCGGCAGATGAGAAGGCCAGGGAGGCCGGACTTGCTGTGGAAGACTCGGACGGTGTCAAGACCTTCAGGGCAGTCAGTCGAGACGAGCTGTTTAGCAGCGCAGATGTCATCTCCCTTCATGTCGTGCTCTCTGACAGGTCACGAGGCATGATAACCTCGCAGGACTTGGCCAAGATGAAGAGATCGTCATTTTTCGTCAACACATCGCGGGGCCCCCTCGTCGTGGAACGAGACCTCCTCGACCACCTCAAGGCAGGGGGGATCCGAGGCGCCGCGCTCGACGTCTTCGACCCCGAGCCTCTCCCGGCCGATAGCGAGTGGCGGAGCAAGACCTGGGGCCGTGAAGGATCGAGCCAGGTGCTTCTGACTCCTCACATGGGATACGTAGAGGAGGGGACGTTGGGGTCTTGGTATGAGCAGCAGGTTGAGAACATTGAGCGGTGGGCCGCCAAAGAGTCCTTGCAGAACGAGTTGGCATAGGTTTGTCGGACAGCAGAAGACAAGGCTGGGATCCGGGGTTCATTCTTCTCGAAGAAAAAGAAAGCGTATGCACAGAAGGGCCAGGTTTCATCCGAACGATTTAAGGTAGGGAGGACAGAAAGAAACCTGAACCAACAGCAAAGAAACTGGGCAGAGCCGCGTCTAATCCATGACCTAGAAGACTGTCGTGATAGGCTCCATAGTCGAAACAGGAATCCCTCGATGCCACGCTCCCGCATTGTAGATCTCCACACCCGAGATGCAGACGGGCCTACCCGCTCTTTGTCGCTCCTTCGACCTCAGACCGGTCCAAGCTTTGTTCCTTTGCCCGGTTTTTGTGAGAGGTTTTGTGGCCCGATATTCTAAGAGTGAATCCTTGGCCCCGCTGCCGGTAGATAACCCATCACGCTGTATATATCCCCATGACTGTCGATCATAACCCTCAAAGGAATTTCCTCAACTTCTCTCAACTCGACACATCCTCGACAGAAGAGGGACACCCCCTCACTCGTCAGGCTGGAATGCGTATCTTCTACTTTGGACTACTCGCAGAACGCTGTGCCCTCTCAACATGTTGAAGCTGCATGCCCGCCAGTCCACGCAAGCAAAAGCCGCGTTTCAGGCGTCGACGTCGATTCCTCGTTGGTCACAACCACGCCAGCCCGTATGCGAGAACGATACGCCCAGGCTGAGTGGAAGAAGATGGCTTTTCTACTCAAAGCCTTGTTTCTGTTCTATCGAATAGAAATATTGGTATCTGCTGACTTGGTCCCCTGTGAGGCCAGCGAATTGGATGGACCCAGAAGCGCCATGTTCCAGGACAGCTGCGGTCCAACCCTCAATCTATGCCCGTTTCTGCGCCGAGTTGATTGGAAACCATGACTTGATTCCCCGCAGTAAAGATACAAAACGGTCTCGCCTCAATAATCGGGCGTGCCGGCATATGCCAGCATAGAGACTATCTGTGATGAGGAGAGAACTATTGAGACCAGGTCATCACTCTTCAGCCCGCCTCAGTGTACGGAGTAGAATCCCATCCGAGTTGACAGCACTGAGACATGCCGATTTCGACATTTCGGGTATGTGACACCAGACGAAGCCACTAAATTTACTTTTTTTATTCCTTTATGCCGTGTTGTTATTTTCCCACGAGGAGACGAAAGGCAATCTGTACCGCGGCACAATAACTTTACCGTGCCGTGTAAGTCGGGCACGTCAATTGACGGATTATCCCAGCAATGACGAAGACATAAAAAAAAAAAATCTTCAATAGGTAGAGACAGCGCAGCAAAAAATCAGGCTCGCTTACGCAAATATCACGGGTATGTTGGTGATGCTATCCTTGTAGTCGCAGATGTTCACCGGGGACCAGGTCACTTCTCCTCCCTTTTTTCTTACTGCACGACACCGAATCTTTCTTTCTCCCCGCTCCCGCGCTCGCGAAGATGGGGGATCCCTGTTATGCTCACGCGAGAGAGACCCTCGGGAAGACTCAAGAGAAAATCGTGACTTACAGGGGAAGGGGTTAGACGCTCTGCTACGTATGTGCCGGATCTGCGTTTTGGAGGGCGCTTGTTCGCAACAACAACCCGTATCCCCGCCCTCGTCCCTTTTTTTTTTTTCCTTCCCATCACCAAAGACAGACACACACCATCACACCCCCTCCCCTCCACTCCTCCCAATGATAGTCTCCTCATCAACGATCTTGCACAAGGCAAGGGTCAAGGGGTGGTATCACGCTGTTTGGCGCAACTCAAACCTACCAGACACGCGCGCGCGCACATCCCAACCCCGACGCAAGAACGTTGTCCGTTTGATGGGAGCAGATTGTGAAAAGAAACTTGGATCTTTGTGGTCGAGTCCACATTGTTGACCGGGCATGGATCCCATTTTTGGAAGCGGGCTTTTCTAGGGTTTCTTTCGGGTTCCCTCTTTGTGCTCTCTTCCCTCCCGGTATTCCGCTACTTCAAAACCATCAGAGCTGAGATAACACGGGCACCGTCGACAATGACGCAGTATCTGCCCGAATCCGCGAGTCAAACAGCTCCAAAGCCTTTGTCGTCATCAGCTGACTTGGTGGGAAAGGTCCCGCAACTCTCCATGACACCCATCTGCGTAAACACTCAGCGATGAGCAACGGGGCTAACAGAAGCAAACTGCCACAGGAGAACGAGATGATGGGTGGGCAAATCAGTAGGGTAGGATAGCTCTGGGGGTGGTGCTGCTGCCGGGTCCCCCGTTGACACTCTCGGACTGAGACAAGACTAGCTTCCGGCAATAGCACGAATGGGCGGCAGGTAAGCCATTCATCTCATGCAAGCCCGGTTCGCCCATTTGATATGGGCCATCACTTTTCTCATGCACATGCGGGGACCGTCGATCGTTCGAACCGAGTAAAAAAAAACCTTCCGTTATGCTAACGCGCACACCCCCCGGCTCCGAGACATTCCAACCGTCGGGGTCCCGCAGCAGGGGGGTTGAACAAGAGCAACTTGCATGCATTCTTTTGCCAGAGACCATGGCGTGGTCTCGATTCATCAAGCTCATATGCAGAGACTGGGGGGTAAACAACAGGTCCCCTCTGTCTCTCCACACATTGTCTGTCTCTCTCTCTTTTCAAAAAGCAATCCATCCATGTCACGGGCTGGCGCTTTGCCACATGGGGGACCACAGTCTTAGATGAATTATGCTTCGTCACGGGCTGAAGAGCCAAGAGGGCATAGTGTGTCCCTCTCCCGAGGGCGTATCGGAGGACGCCTCTTTTAGCATGAAAGAAAAAAAAAGTCAATCAGGGTCCCGTATTCCTAAACAGTGTCAAAAGGCATCCCCGAGCTGAATATGGGCCTCGCTTAAACCGGTCTTGGGATAAAGCATCGCGGGGTCTTCTCGGAGCACCTTCAGCTCAGTCGGGCACGCAGACTCCGGCAGAGCACAGCAATGGAGTTAAGTCTCTTGGAGAACACCCAGGAACCTTGTCAGAATGCGGTCCTGCAAGAAAGACAGAGAGAGGGAAGGATTGGACTTGCAGCTCAGTCGTGACACCACTGTGGGAGGGAGTCAGGCTCGGGACCCATCGTGGCAGTAGCCGTGTCACTGCCCACCCCTCGACGGTGTATCAGGGACTAATGGCTTCTTGGCTGACAGGTAGGCTCAAGGTTGTCCTGATGGAGGAATGATGGCCCCCATGAGCTGAGATTGTGTGGCTACCCTTTTCTTTTCCTCGAGATATATAATAACCTCCGAGGCGCCATCATGATTACCTCCCTCGACAAGCTCATCAAGCAGCACTTCCTCACTCATCACTTCACCCCAATAGCCTTTACACAACTCAACAACTCCCCCTTCATCAGCCGCAATGGCCCGACTTGCATCTTTCCGGTCCAACTACTCCACGGAGCATGATGGACCAGTTCAACCAGGCGAGCAAGGCCATGTTATCCCTTCCACCACCAGAAACTCAGTCGTCATCGTCCTAGGAGAGTTTTGCGGAACATTCATGTTTCTTCTCCTCTCCTTCATTGGAGCGCAGACTGCCCTCGTCACCAACAACCCTTCAGACCCCAGTGCACCTCTGGAGCCCTTCAGTCTCATGTACATTGCCGCATCCTTTGGAACGGCACTCGCCGTCAACGTCTGGATCTTTTACCGCGTCAGCGGTGGAATGTTTAACCCTGCTGTAAGTCAGGCCAGAAGAGCAGCAGCAGCAATTGTTGTGCGGATCCGAGGACTTACATGCTAAACTTTTTGACCTTTTAGGTGACTCTTGGTTTGATGCTCGTCGGTGCTGTTAAGCCACTCAATGGCCTTCTCATCGTCCCCACACAGCTCGTCGCCGCTATTGCAGCTGCGGCCGTTACTGATGGCCTGACCCCAGGCCCGCTTCTCGTTGCCAACGCACTCGGAAATGGCACCAGCAAGGCCCAGGGTGTCTTTATGGAGATGTTTCTCACTGCTCAGCTGGTGCTGACTGTGTACTTCCTCGCTGTTGAGAAGCACCGCAGCACCTACCTGGCCCCAATTGGCATTGGTATCTCCGTCTTCATCTCACACATCTGCGGCACCAACTGGACCGGCACCTCGATCAACCCTGCCCGTTCGTTTGGTCCTGCCGTCGTCACCGGGTTTGTCGGCTACCACTGGATCTACTGGGTCGGACCCTTCATGGGTACTCTCCTGGCTTTTGGATGCTACAAGACCTTCAAGTGGCTCGAATACCATACTGCCAACCCAGGCCAGGACGATGATGACGTCGAGAAGGGTCGTCATCACCATCTCGGCTTCCACAGCCACGCCCATGAGAAGGCCGCCATGCCCCAGTCCCAGGTCGACACCATCCCGCCCAAGGACGCGAGCCCTCACCAGAGGAACGACAGTATGATTGACGGCCAGATGAGCCCCGTCGCTCCCTAGATGGCTGGCAGCTGCTTGGATCACATGCTCAGCATCTCATGCAACCGTGCAAGAGATGGCGAGGATGCACAAGAGAGAGATTATGGAACCCGCGTAACGGTTAAACTGGTACAACTCAAAGGCTGGATCAATTTGTTGAGCCAATGACCATTTGCATTTGCACTTGCACTCGTCAGTGTCTGTGACACGACAACAACAACATCTCGGGGAATCGGGGAAGACAAAGAGTGGAGGAAAATATTGGATAGCATCGGAGGTTCCGGAGCACACGAGGAAGGGTATGGTATGGGTCTACGATTGAAATGAAATCAATTAATTATTCGTTCAAAAGGGGAGGAGGGATACAGGAATTTTTCCTTTGCAAACAAAAAAGAAAGCCATTTGCTTTTGCGACAAAAATGCCAAATGATACCTTAGTTTCCGTGATTGTCCTTGTCGTCCGGGGCCGGGGAGCTCGTCAAAGCCACCGAAGCCTCTTTCTCGCGTACCTGGACTGGACGGATGCTACGCCGCACCATGGCAGCGAAGCCGGTCCACCAGACCCAAATTACCAAGCTCGCGTAGGACAAAAGAAAATAAACAAGACAGATACGGGGGGCGAGTGCTGAGTCTGTCAAGGGAGGGTGTTGGCGCAGGAAGCTGATGATGTCTCGGATGGGTCCTCCCTGGACAACCACATCCATGTAGACTGCACGAGAGACGACGATGGTGGCAGTCAACCAGATCAGTTGGAGGATCTCTAGCGCCAGGGTCGATTCGTCAAAGGATGTGTCGAACCATTGCATGTGTGAAGATAGATAGGGCGTGTAAGAAGCTGTCTTGAGAATGAGAACGGTTTCTAAAGTGAGGCCAGGCAAAAGAATGATCAAGCTAGCCGACGGTACTGCCTTGGGGTTATTGCTAGCTGGAGTAGAAAAGGCCCAATAAGCGATCGAGCCAAGCAAAAACCCAAACTGAACCGCCCACAAGCCAAAGGTGCAAGCCCGAAAGAGGCGTACTCTCGTCGTCAAGTTTGTCGTCGCCATGTTGTGCGATATAAGTTGATTATCAGATGTCGTCCAAAGCGGGGGAGCACTCTATCCTATTTAAAAAAGAAAGTACGTTCCTATTAAGAAAAAACCGGTTTACTGGGTAATATGATGTAAACTCGACGTGGAAAAGGTGAAACACGCGACGATCAAAGCCCAACGTTGGGATCTGCCTCTCCACATGGAATATCCCTGCCCGACTTTGAGATTTTCTGCCAAGACTATGGGGTCTCGTAGTTTCAGATCCTTCAACGGTCGAGATGCAAAATGGATATTGAAAATGCCATGAATTTTATATCTGTCTCATAGAAATGCATTTAAATGCAAATTTAAGCAAAAGTGCGCTTCAAGATGATCATGAGCTCGACCAAATGTGCAACCACAGCGAAAGACCTGTTCGAAAATAATAGTAAAAAAAATAAGAATGGTCAAATAACAAATGGGCCGATCAGACGGGAGCATCCGAATAGTCTCGCCTTATTCTCGTCCAACTGTTGCCTTTGTTTCGAGTTTGTCTTTGAAACATGATACCTCGATCGAGGTAGCATGGATCTATAAGCCAAGATCGCGAGGATCAGAAATAGCAATTGTCGCCCGAGGGTATGAGGAGAACAATCCACAAGCACGGCAGCTTTCACATTGGCTTTCTAATCAAACAGTACTCTGTCAATTGTCGCAGTAGACCTCGCACCGATCAATCACGTTCAAGAAATAGCCAGAAACGAAGGCCGTTTTGACAGCTGGAGCAACGTCCCGCGACAGGACAAGTCAGATGTCAAGATCAGAACCGAAAAGTCGGTCAAGGGGGTGTTACCAATCGCCCGGTAAATCAAAGGTGCCAGATCAATGCAGTGGGAGAGTCCTCTCAGCTGCTGGTCATGACACAGCAGGTATCAGTCATGAGTCAGGGCTGGTCGTCCCAGGGCTCTACAGGTGGAACAGGACACCTGAGCTTCGACGTACTATGATTGCATTCGTCACCAGTCAAAAGAGCGCGATTCGTCAGGGAATGGACTTTTTCCCTGTAGAAGAGCGGTGTCTGAGAGACCTTGTATTGTTTCATGAGCGTCAAGTGACCGTTTCCCCCAGATGTTGCCTGACAAACGTGGTATGATGGTGTAAAGAAACGGTATGACTCCGGCATATGCATGCCATAGTACCAAGCTGAAAAGTTCGCGGGGTCAATGAGCAGGTAGAAAAAGCAAAGACTAGTTTCTGCAATAGTTGGACGACCAAGGCAAGGTACAGACAGCATCATGACCAGGTCAGCGCAACAGGTCTCATCTCAGGTCGAGGTCATGATCAAGATCCCAAGTGTGCTATCCCCCCAGTCATGAGGAACTCTTGGCAGGCACTGACCCGCATCGATAATTTGTACGAAAATGATTTCTTAGTAGTCGCATGCAGTTACGGCATCCACCGCGCCGGGTGATGGGGACGAGATCCTCTCTGAGCCGTGGAAAGTGGGTATGATCCGTTCGCCCGAAGATCAACTTGCTCGCACTGAAGGGAAAGGAAGATGAGATTGATCGAGCATGATTCATGAGACTAGCTCCAAGCCTTTATAAGTCTGTGATCGTGGTAAAAACATCAAGATGGTTGTGTTCAGAAACAGAGACGAGCCGCTTATCAGATGCTGTCGTTGCGCCAAGTTGCGGCTTCTGCCCAGTCCCTCGGTACGGGAATAAAACTGGCAGGGCAGCAGCCAGAGGTCCGGCTTCGCTCTCGCAGACGCAGCTTGGCACATGTAAAAACGGCTGCTGTTAATATTCCTAGATCCTTGCAGTGGCGTTTGATTCGAGATTCAAGCTGCGCTTTCGGCGGACCAAGTACCGTTAGGGCAACGAAATCATGTCATGATGGTGAAGAAAGATGCCGTTTTGACCTCGCTTATTTCCGCGAGGAGCCGGGAAGAGAAAGAGTCTAGACCCAACGTCGTCATCAGGCATTAATAGAGGGAAGATTGCGAGTACCATCACTGCGTCTGAGCCACGATCTTGAGGAATAAGTAGAGGCGCTCGAGAACTGGCAGGGAATGCCTGGCGCCGGACGGGATGCATCCTGGAACTCGGGCTGTCGCGCCTTCCACAAGCACCAAGCCAAGAGGCACCCAGGCTGATGCACGTGACCATTAACGGCATTGAGACGTCCAGTCCCAATAACTGTTCCTGCGCCAGCTGATGACAGCAGATGATCCTTGAACCTCTTTTGATCAGTCTTGCCGGTTCCCACCTTGAGATAGTCGATAATTGCGATAATCGACGCTCGCTCCCGGTCCAAGGTCAAGCAAGCCCTCTCATCTTACACCGAAGCCTGGAAAAAACACCCCACTTCGCCGAGCCCGGTCCTCGTCTTGAGCCGGCCCAACGCACTGGACTGCAGTGTCGCCTCCCAAGGTTCTTGGCCGGTCACAGGACGAGCAATTCTCGTTCAGTCGGCATTCCGCCCCATTCATCCTTGATTCTCGCTCCTACAACAGCAAGCTCTTACTTCTCGGATCCGCATATGTACTAAGCTACCACTCAATCTTACCCAAAACCTGACGGAGCCGAGCGACGCCTGGCCTGGCCGCTTTCCTCCGAGTGGGGCCCTCGATGTTTAACGCGGGGACGGGAATTACCTAAGGCTTCCCTCTCACGACTCCTGTTGCCGAATTCACTACTTCTTAGCACACTTTCGGATTCGATTCCTCTCGCCAGACGCCGTGGCCCATCATGTCGTCGGTAAAGGCAACCAAGAAGAGCGCCTTCTCTTGCGAGCCCTGCCGTAGACGCAAGGTCGATATGCCCTCTGCTGCTAACTGCTCAAGCCCCTGCTGACCCTCTCTTAGGTCAAGTGCGGTGGCGAGCAGCCCATCTGCAATCGCTGTGCTGCTAGGAACGATGACTGTATCTACAAACTGTGGGACTTCCCCTTGGTCGCGTGCTCTCTTACCCTTCACTCACACCTTAATAGAAACCCGACTCTGTCTTACACTCAGCGTCTTGAGGAGCGTATCAAGGAGCTCGAGGATCAGCTGGCTGCCGTCAAGTCTCCTCCTTCTATTGCTGCGTCTAATCACTCTAGCCCGGGCATGTTCAACGGCCACGAAGGCCGCTATAGTGACGAGCATATGACTAGGAGCTTCATGGGCCTCAAGATCGACGACAAGGGCGGCATTACTTATCATGGTGCTACCAGTCTTTTCAACCTTCCCAGTGATCCGCACAAGCACAAGGCCGACTCGCTCTCTTCAATTGATTCGGATGCGCATAGGAGAGAGCGCCTCGTTAATAATGCATGGCACCAGCGCGCAATGGAAAACCTCTCCGACATTCCCGTATGCATTTCAAGTTCATCTATTCGTTCCGTCGCTTACTTTTCTAGGAACCCTTTCAATATCTCTTGAATGTCCACTGGTGTTGGATTCAACCCCTATTCAACTTCATCTACAGGCCTGCCTTCACTCGTATGCTTTGACCACTCACCACCTCCGTGCCGTGATCTAACCCTAGACAGGTGACATGCAATCGATGGGACCTTACTATTCGCACACACTTCTCAATGCCATATTGTCGCATTCGATCCGATGGGGGAAGAGTGATCCCTCAACCAAACGGCTGCTGGATCAGTCTTACGATGGGGGTGCTGTTTTTGCAAAGCATGCTCGAAGCATGCTGTTCGACGAATTGAGCAGGGGCGTCTGCACAATTCCGACAGTTCAAACGCTGCTTCTCCTTAGTGCGCAAGAGTGCGGCCATGGCAACACTACTCAGGCCTGGATCTACAGCGGCATTGCTTTCCGACTCATCGACCACTTGGGTATTTGCGTTGATGGACAGAGATATCCAGGCTCGGTCCATTTGTCTGACGAGGAGGTCGAGATTCGGCACCGACTATTCTGGAGTTGCTATTTCTGGGATAAGATCATTAGCCTCTACCTTGGTCGTTCGCCATCCATGCAACACTCACTCGTATCTCCCCCTCAAATCATCAGTGAGTTGGCTCAAACCTTTTAGACATTTCATCACACTGACAATTTCTAGTGGATGATTCCGCCGAGAACGAACTCTGGGTCCCCTTCGACTCACCTCACGGAGGAGACTGGAAGTACCCGCCTGCCACGGCTCACTCAACATCATGCTTCATGAGTGCTTGCCGACTATCTGTCATCTTCAACGAGATTCTCATTCACATGTATGATCCACTCTGCCAGAACACAGAGCAGGAGATGCAAGAATGTCTCCAAAGCCAAGATCCTGCCATGAAGATGTGGTGGGATCAGCTGCCGCCTCATCTCAAGATTGACCCCTTGGCCTTGCCGGCTCTTGCCCCCCCATCACACATCGTCACTATGAAGTGAGTATATCCATTCTGAACTATCTGTTAAGCACCGACTAACCATTATCAAGTGCCCTCTACCATACGTTCAGAATCCTCCTGTTCAGACCTATGCTCTCTTGGCAGGTGCACCCAGGAGATGACGGCCCGCATCCGATGCAGAACCATCTCGTCGAATGCGTCACGTCGGCAACGGCAATCATTGCCATCTTTGACCTTTTCTGTCGAACCTTTACCATCAACCACTGCGTGCTGTCATTGTCATACAGTGTCTACATCGCAGCGACGATCTTCCTCCTGCAGGTGCAGGCAACCCCTGAAGATCAACAAGCAGTTCGCAAACTCAACTTTTGCATCCACGCCCTGCACCAGATTAAGTTTGTGAATCCAGGTAAGTGGAACAGAGTACGCGCCGTGTTCAACTCTAATCATCTATAGTCATCTCAAGTGCCCTTGCTCTCATTACAAGAGAAGTAGCAACCCTCGGCCTGGGCCTGGGATTGAATCCACAACAACCACCGCAACCACAGCCGCAACCTCAACAGGCAGCAGAGATGCCACCAATGACACCAGATGTCCCAATTTCCGAACCTATGTATCAACCTCCGTTCGAAATGTCCTCTCAACAGTCCCCCTACGAGCCGGATCAACTCTTTCAAACTCCATGGGCCGACAACCTGAGCCCGAACGCTATGGCCGTGGACCGTGGTGTTTTTGAGGCGCTATCGACTTTTGAGCCCTTGAGCGTACGGGTGGGTGCTATTCACGAGTCGGATAATAATCCACAGACGTTTGAGTGAAGGGGGTTGCCTTAGGCCGTTCGACCAAAACCGTAATTGATCAGACACGGCTTGTCGACCGCGCCGGGAGAGAACAAGCCTCCGCACTACGGGTGGCTCATGAAACTCTACAACACGAACTCGGGCCTTTTGGAGGTTTCGGCCCAGGAGTCAACGATACAACCAGTTCCGGCTATCGCCTCAACTCATGGCCGATCGGCCAAGTTGTACAGACTTTAGCGGCTGGACATTTGCTATGCCTTGGGAGCTTCGTCCACTCCCACTTGGCGATCCAACTGGATGACCTGACGGCTTCAGATGGCCAAGGTAAAGCGCCGCGCCATTCTCCCGAGGTTCCATGTGACTGCTTGCACTCGGCCGTAGGTGCGTTTCAGGCTATCACTGGAAGGACTATGGTGTCATGAGGCCGAAGCCGAACAGGTTGAACTCATGCTGGCACATGAGGGGCCCCTAACAGATCATGATGATTTGTTACCATCATGATTCAAGAGAAGGATGTCCTGCAAGAGTGCAGGAGACGGCAAGGTCGAGATGCTTCTTCTCTTTACAAGCCGAAAATGGAGATGCACATGATGATCTCTGAACGATTGGAAATACTGACACGATCTACGCAAAATAGTAAAATGAAAAAATTAAATTGGCAGAGGAACAATGTGCACCGTTGTCCTCGCGCATGAAGCCCCAAGATGACAATGAATCAATACCAGTTGCCATTCCTATCCTATTGTACCGCGCCGACCTTTGACTCTACCGACAAGACACCATAACGTGTACTCCGCCCAGACCAAACGCTATAAAGAAAGCACTTTTCCGTCATAAATGGTCATGATGATTTTGGAACATCCCACAAGTCCTCTGCATTTCCAGTAAATAGCCTCTGGATGAGGTACTCGTCGTCGCCGCACCAGTCGAGGACTGTCTCCATCCATGGCTTGATATCCAACCCCTCGTACCTTGTATGAGGCCAATCTGTTGCAAATACTACACGACTGGTGCCTCCTAGGCGAATGACCTCCTTTGCGATGGGCTCAATGTCGCTATGGTCTGGTCGCAAACTCATGCGATAAGGAGCTGATAGTTTAACGTATGTGTGGCCATTCTTGAGAAGACGGGCTAGAGATGCGAATCCAGGCAGGTCATATGGGTCGGCGCTATCATGACCTTTCAAAGATGGATAACCAATATGGTCTATACAAAAACGGATGTTGAGGGAGGGGACAATGGGCTCCAGAAGAGTAATCATGTGCATGGGAACATAGACCTGAACAGCCCATCCAAACGGTCGCACAACATCAGCGTACTCGTGCAGCTGATCAGCCAGCTCCTGCGCATCGACGGTGAGCTCGTTGGATTGCACGTTCAACCTCACAGCCCTAACGCCTAGGTCATGCCACTCGCGCAGGGTGTCGGGGGTCATGGCGGGCGGGTCGAAGGCGACGACGCCCCTCCCCCGCTCGGGGCCCAGAGCGCGCAGGGTGTCTATGAGGCATGTGTTGTCGAGGCCGTAGATGGAGGGTTGGACGAGGACGATGTTGCGTATGCCGACTTGAGCTTCAAAAGAGAGGGCGTCTTCAAGGGAGTGCGAGTTGGGGCGGTACATGGCGGCGGGGGAGAGGGCGTAGTTTTCGACGTCGAGGACGTGCATGTGCGAGTCCCATGCGCCGGGGGGGATGCGCTCGGCGAGGGGGCGTGGGGGAGTCGTCATGGCGGCGGTAGCGGCAGAAGTCACATGGCCAAAAACGAGGCCCTGGACGCGGTTCGCGATGGAGTTGTTGGTGTTTAGGTCGTCGGGGCACGGAGGCGAAGTCGGAGGCGGCGGGTTCTGGCGGGGAAAGAGGGTCAAGCTCCGAGCGCGGGACGGCGAGTCCCGGGAAAGGAAGGAGGGAGGCCGATGGGAGCCAAGAGGACGTTGTCTTTTCAAGGAGCCATGATTTGTTGGTGTTGATTTGTAGGTAAAGATATTTGTGCGGGTGAAATGCCTGGGCTGTGCTGGGTTAAAGGCTGCAGCAGAGGATGCAGTAGCCCTTGCTGAGGCGGCGCATCCGAGGCTTCGACACGGCATTCTCTAGGTGCATGTGTGTAAGCCGGGATAAGCCTGCAATAGCAAAATCTAGGTCGGAGAGGAAGATGAAAGGGTGAAGAAGAAGATAGAAAGTCCACAGCTGAGTTCAATTGAATTTCCTCGCCACTAATTACTCATGACAAACGATGTATCGTGAAAGCTTTGGTTTAGTGAGGCGAGAGGCTGGTTCGGAAGTTGGCCGATATGCCGAGGCGAGAACTTCAACTGATTACATGGAGGGCATACTCGACATATTATTAGATATTAAATATATACAGAAAATATTCAATGTGCATAAGTAACAGTGGCACTCTATATGGTCCTTCCATTCCAGATTCTTACTCAATCTCAATCTCAACCGCCTTGAACGAGACGCTATCAAGGTAGGCGTTTGTGCTGATGCACTCAAACCCAATAGCGACACCAAAGTCATCAATTTCCTCCAGCTTCTCATCCGTGACGTCACAAATCGTCGAGATCTTTGCCCACCGACTCTCGGCAGCCGTCGCTGGCAGCACACCAACATTAAGTATAGCCTCTGTGAGGCCAATAGGTCCAACGAGACAAGCGGCGACAGCCCTGGTGCAGCCTTCTCTTTCATCACTGGGGGAATCAACCTTGACGAAACCCTCGAGGGCATAGGAGCCTGCCTTGAGGAGGGACTTGTCGATGCGGTGGTAGAGGTAGTTTGTGAAGGCGCTGCCGGACTTGGACTCGAAGTGGAGGCGTGCCGCTTTCTCGGTCTTGTACGAGTCGTCGGTGAGGGAGAGGTCCTGGTCGGGGTAGGGGATTGCCTGCCAGGGTTGGAGGCCGTCGTCGAACTCGGGGTTGGTGACGAGGTTGGTGGGAACGACTTTGGCTGTTGTGGATGTTGTCTGGGCTGAGGTTGTTCCAGAGCTGCTCTCGACTGTAGTTGAAGTAGTCGCAATAGTGGCCAAGGTTGTAAAGGTCGAAGAGGTTTCAACGGTTGTAGAAGTTGTCTCGACTGAAGAAGCTGAAGTAGTTCCGGATGAAGTCTCAGCTGTGGTCGAACTTGTCTCGGCCAAGGCGGTTCCAGAGGTGGTTGTAGAGCCAGTCTCGATAGTCACAGAGGTTGAAGCTGCAGTAGCCGTGCTGCTAGTCTCCGTGGCTGAAGTCGATGAGATGGTAGTGGTGCCGTGTGGTATACAGACACCAGCATCAACAACCGCCAGAGAAGCCAGTGCCGCAAAGGCAACGGCCATCAACTTGTTTGAAACCATCACGAACTGAATAAACGAGCGTATTAACGAGAGTGCTACCGCAAAGCAGGAAGAAAACAACTCATCTCGGAACCTCCCCTTCCTCCTATATACCCAACAGCTACACGACAATCTCAGCAAAACACAAGTCTTGGCGAGCGGAATTGTTCCTGAATCTTGAGGTGCATCGTATTCATCCTTGCAGTAGCGTGTCCAGCTATGAAATGATGACCAAAGCCATTGGCGGGATGGTCGATTGTCAAATCGACTCTGCAGGGGTTGGAAATAGTTTGCTGGCGCTATCGATTGAGGCGTCTCGGTTGACAACGACCAACTGTGAGTTTTTCTCCCAAGTTGGAAATACGTCTGATATGCTTATCGAGGAAAGCCGGGGTTAAAGGTATCACATCATGGGGCATCGTATTCTGTCAAATAAGGTCTCACATGATTGCTGTGGTAAAGGAGCAGATGGTTGTAATATGTATGACAAACACTCGATCGCCTAATCCGTGTATTGTGAAAGGCAACCTCGAAATCAGATAAGAAGCCATTGGATAATGTGTGGAAAACAATCCAAAGTTGATTGGCTTGGGGATTATACCTAACTGGACAGTTCTACTGGTTCTGATTGCTCTTGGTTGACATGGGCTAGATAAGAGGCAACGGAGTAGAGACCCGGAATTCACTATTCTCTAGCACACCCGACAGCTAGTACATCGCTCAAAATGTCACTTGATCTAGTGAGGGTCTATCGTCTTATACATCTCTTGGCCAACAAGGTCAAGCCCCTCTCCTTCAATGGGCATCAACTCTTAGACATTTCAGCCTTGAGTCTCAAGGACTTCCCTTCCTGCCTGAAAGAACATCGTTTGTAACATTCGGGCCGACGTGACTGAACTCGCAGGGACTCTCGTTCTCAGATTCATTGGTAGATCGAGTCATCAGCTCGAGGACATGCTGTTAGTGGCTCATGTACAGTGATGGAAAGGCATTATCACCATGAGAGTCTGCCTTACATTCAGATCAAGCCACCATCCCTTTCTCAATCATCCCTACTACTCAAAATTAATCAGAAGGATTGTCATTGTGGGCAAAGTACAAGGTTCATGAGCGATCATCATACAAACCAAAAAGGAGAAAGTGGACTACACCTCAACTCACGCCAGAATGATCAACAAAGCACATGAAAACAACCCCGCAATAATACTAACTACCACCTTGGAAAACATGTGGTCACGAGACTATATACCAGGATAGTCAACTAATGGCCCAGAGAAGGATCCCCCAGATCCTGGAGAAGGATTCTCGAAACGCTTGGCACAGGGGACTACCGAGTAACGACATGAACATGCCATGTTTCAAACATAGCCTTTATACTGACGATCTGACACCATGTCACCATACAAGATCGGATCTTGGCCAATCACAAAATCTCCTCAGGGGGTTCAACCGAGTTCCCCTCGGGTCCTGCCGACCTTGGTTAAGAGTTGAAACTCCAGGCAGCCGGATTAAACCTTGTCGTTTCTGCCCTGTGGGGGATTGTCTGTTGTAAGGAAAGCATGGGGTGCTCTGTGCCTTGCGTTGGGATGAATAGTTGGGTGAGAATCTTATGACGGCCTTCCTTATTGAGTAACTCTTTGAGTAGATGGATCAAAAGGATTGTATGAGGGATGATGAGCTGGGCGAGTTTGAATTGATCAACATTGCTTGGATGTTGTTTGAATACCTCTGTGATGGACTCAACAATGCGTATAAAGGCTGACCTGTTGTCCAGCCATAAGACTGCTCATCGTTCCGCTTCACCACACTCATTCCTACACTTTAAACATTATTGACAATGTCTTTCAATAAACTCGCTCATCTAGCGCTCCTTGCTCCCGCCGCAATGGGCCTGGTCGTGCCCAAAGGCATCACCCCTGAGCAACTTGACAAGATGATGCCCCGTGGTGTCGACCAGCCCGGAAATCCACGCCTTGACTTTGGAAAAGATGGCTGTTTCTCTACTGGAGCTATTGGTGAAAATGAGGTGTGCTGATACTTGACTAGTTATACCAGAGCATCAACACTGACGCGGTTTTTAAGGAATGGACCGGTTGTGAGCCTACCAACAAACTGGACGATGAAGGCCATTGTTCCATCAGCCCTCACAGCGATGACCCCGTAAGTACCACACCCCTTAACTTCAAATGACAGCCTTAACACCATCTAGTGTGAGTCATTTTGTGAAAAGAGCCTCAAATGGAGCTACGGCAAAGAGGTCAAGTTTGCCAACGCCGAGTGTCGCCGCGGAAAATGCACCCTTGAAGATCGTATGGCCGTGACCTTTGGCGAGACCATCAGCTGGGGTCTTCAAATCGGTCACGGAGCATTCACTGCTGGCGTCAGTTTTACCTACAGCCAGGAGAAGCAGACACTCAGCGGTGTGGTCCGCGACAAGCCCGATGATCTAATTGATGAATGCGGATACTGGACTTTTGTGCCGTACATGGTCACGTAAGTCTTACCCCTGAACCACCATCCACATCCCTTGCTGAACCTCTCTAGGTCCTGCGGTATCACAGCCAAAGGCGAACACACCCAAAACGCCTTCACAGGCGAAAAATGCAAGAACCGAGTCGAAAAGGAAGAATGCCTCACCGACTACCTCCGCCACTCTGACGGCATGCCAGCTGGAGTGCCCGTGTATGTCACGTACGACTGTGCGACTAGAGAGCGGCTCGCCTTTTGCAAGCAGGATGAGCTGTACCTGAAGCTGGGAGTTTCTGAGGATGAAAAGGTGCATCAGGATTATGCTCTTTCTTGGTGGGATGGGGATGCTTCGAGGGGACCTACGGGGACTGCGCAGGTTGTGTGTGAGAAGGGTATTTGGCCTCCTTCTTGAGTGTTACTGGCTCGACTGTGTGACTGGGGGCTCAGCTGGGTTGAATGGTGTGAACTCTTGTACAACAACTTTTTTTCTTTCTTCCTTGTTGTTATTTCCTCATTAATCGATTGTCTTTATTATACATGGATATAGCTCCTGTGACTGCTCACTTTTGTGGCCTGTCATTTCCGATCCGATCTATACGGAGCGGCCGGGGCTTGAATCTACCGAACCCCGGGCCGCGCCGCAAACGAGAGCCGAGCCCGGGGGACGGATGCGGCAAGCCACTCCATAAAGTCCGGGATTGAATCCCAAGCTTCGGAGCATTTTTCGTCTCGCACGGACAGCGATACAGGAATCCAAACCCCTGCCTACGTATTCCTTTTGCTTGCATTTCAAGCCAAGCCACAAGCCTGCGAAATACAGATTCCAGGTGAGCAGCGTAAAATGCCTTGCACAGCAATTAATTCCATAACATGTAACATCATACATATAAATCTCACCTCCTCAATTCCAAATACGCTCCTTGATACTCTTATCCGGCGTATTCAAAACACAGCCGCATCTGATTCCAAAGAGGCGCAGACAGGGGGCGCAAGGGGAGACCCCTGGGCTGAGAACCCCGCGGAGGCGCTTTCCCAAAAAGGCAATAGAGCTCTAGCAATCCAATCGTCATCGGCGCTTTCGGTGACGCAGCCATTTTTTTCTTCCTTTGAACGGCGGGGGGCGGGGTCTTTGGACCCTTCGGTAGTATTTGTCAACACCCGTCTATGCATCACCGACCGGCCGGCCGGTGCTCGGCGAGTGCATAAATTTCTATATAGCTTCATCTTCCCTCCGTCAGCCATTGCGTTCTACCACATACATTGACATCAACCTCTTTCTATCCATCTGTAACTGAATACCATCGCCGACTAGCCACAATGCCCTTCACACATCTCCCTCCCTTCCTGGCGCGCCTCGCCCGCCCCTTCACCCAATCCGCCCGCCTCTCGATCGCCCCAGAGTCCTCCGCCGGACCCATCCCCGACGGCGCTCAGCTCTGTACCGTCGCCGCCGGCTGCTTCTGGGGAACGGAGCACCTCTACCGCAGACACTTTGCCGGCAAGGGTCTTATCGACGCCAAGGTCGGATACATTGGCGGAGACCTCGAGAACCCGAGCTACCGCGCCGTCTGCGGCGGCAAGACTGGCCGTAAGCCTCTCTCTCCTTCTTTCGCAAGATTAATCGCTAACTATTTGAAGACGCCGAGGCTGCTCAAATCATCTTTGACCCCTCCAAGGTCTCGTACGCACAGCTCCTCGAGTTCTTCTACTCTATGCACGACCCCACGACCCTCAACGCCCAGGGTCCTGACACTGGTCCCCAGTACCGCTCCGCCATCTACTTCCACGATGCCGAGCAGGAGAAGATTGCGCGCGACATCACAGCAAAGGCCAATGCCCAATGGTGGAAGGGAGGCATCGTCACCGAGGTCGCGCCCGCTGGCAAGTGGTGGTCTGCTGAGGAGTATCACCAGCTTTACCTCAAGAACAACCCCAGTGGTTATGAGTGCCCCAGTCACTACCTCAGGCCGTTTCCCCCTCTGAAGTGAGCTTTATAAGACATCGGTGGAAAATCTTTCTCTCGGGTTAGCATGTAGAAGGTAGCATCAATCTTTCAATAATCAATCAATTCACAATTCAAACACACCGAGGAGCAATTGCTCTAATTTCTTGATTCAATAATCCTGTTCCTAAGCTACAAATGGGAATTTCCATCAACTGGCCATTCTGGCCAAATCAAGAGAGGAGTTCATTAGCCTCTTGCCAAGCAATCCATCCTTTTGCCAAAAAATAATACACGGTCATCACCATCCAGGCAAAGCCCAAGCCATTACCACCTCTTACTTTCGTCGGTTCTGCTGCATCATCAGGATCTGGACCATCCGGATAAAGATGTTGAGGAAGTCGAGCTCAAGGGAGATGCTCTCGTTGACAGGATCCCGGCGCATCACACCAGCCTGAGCGAGACGGGCGTGGTGCAGAACCTTCTGGACGTCGTAGAGGGTGAAGCCACCGAAGACAGCGAGACCACCGTACAGCCACAGGCTCTCAGTGAAGGCAAGGGTTCGGACGGCGGTGGCGGGGATGATCAGAGGGGCGAGACCAGAGGCGGCGACGATGGCAGCGCCAGCCAGAAGAGGTCCACCAATGTAGAGGTACTTCTCCTGCTTAGCAGTGGCACCGACAATCGAGATACCACCCATCATGGCAACAGTGTAGAGGCCAGCACGGGCGATGAGGGCACCGGGAACGAAAGCGAGAAGAGGGGCGACAAAGGCAGCCTGGGTGGCGTTGAAAGCGGTCCAGAGGGCGTACTTGGGGATATAGCTGCAAACTTGTTAGATTCTGTTCATCACCAAAATTTCATCTCAAGACTTACTTGTCAGGGCTAATAGATCGGGTGCCAATCATGGTCGCAAAGCTGAGCGCAAGACCACCAATACCGACAACCCAAGGGTTTGTCACCATGATTCGGTACACAAAGCCGGTCTGAACCATCTGTCGGGCAGTCAAGCCGATGATACCAATTCCGAGTCCGGTATGCAGGAAGGTGTTGTTGAGGTACTCGCGCTCGTAGACGGGCATGCCGCCATCCTCACGAGTCTCCCGGTTGAAGACGGCATTCACGGCGACGAGTGTACCACCAAAGATGGCACCGCCAACGAGAAGCCTTCGGGTCGTTGTCTGGGGAGCAGCGGCAGTTCGCGCAGACTCCTGGTAGTATGATCGACCTCCGGCGCGACCGCCGCGCTGGAAAGCATTGCGTGTGGTCGCTGATGTGATGCGGGAGGTGAAGAAGTTGGGGGTCGGCTTTGCCGGGACGTGGAAGCTTCGAATCAAGCCGGCGGCAGATTTGGAGAGCACAGGAAGCCGCTGCGCAATGCGCGCAGGGCCCTGGCGGAGTGTGAGCGTAAACGACATCGTCTTTCTGGCGATGCAGGTGTCGGTTGTCGAGGGATTGGGTCGTTGACAAAGGAAAGAATTCAAGCGGGGATCCGAGGGAAGACCGGGGTTATAATATGCATCGAGGTTCCGGTAAATGGACGGAGTAAAGCATGACGTTGATATCCGACGTCACGTGTTGGAACTCGGTGGAATTTTCCGGCGCCTCTTGGTGACTCAGTTGGTCAGCAGCCCCGGCCCCTGCTAAACTCCAAACTCCATGCCCCGTCGCACCTCGGACTCGGACTTACGATGGCCGAATTTCCTCAATTACATCATATTGAAATTTGCTTCAGAATTATTATGGGAGCCAAGACGTCAAGTGCCTTCCCTTCAGCTCCGTCAGGGTATCTTTCATGTATCCCTTCCGCTCCCTTGATGCAGTACTGGCTTATCCAACACATGTCCATGTCCATCCATGCCCACCCATTTCCATCCCTCGCTACCTGTCCAAACCCATCAACTACCCAGGCTCGTAAACGCAAATGCTCCTTGACTTTTGACGCCGATGCTGTATGGTCATATCCCTCATGCAACCGCAACCCAACAGGACCCCGTGCCTCCCAAAGTGTAGTAGTTCCCCAAGACTCCGTTGCATCATCGCAAACCACCCGTTCCTTTCTCAATGACGAACCGAACAGGTCGCCGAGCCCTCTTTGCCCTGTAACCGAACGCCGACCGCGGCATAAAGTTTTGCGACGTGAGCATCGCGACGCTCATAGCCTTTGGTGCAGGCAATTCCTCTTCGCCCTCACCACTCTCGCTCGAGACGCCCGCCCTTGGCCGCTGACCAGCTCGATCGTCAAAGCCCCAGTTTGCAACGCTGCCAGCCCTCAGCCAAGACTCCAAGTTTCGACATTGACTGACGTCCATCAAGTTGAGCCGTCCGCAGCCATTAAGGACATTCTCAACTCCTCGTCCTGTAACACGCACACAACCACGTACACTCAAAGCTTCAAGATCGTTCAGATGAAGTGCAACGCTCTCCAAGCTTCCATCACTGACTGCGCTTCCACAAAATGCTAGCCGCAGGTCCCGCAGCTTAGGGAGACGAAGAGCCACCACCTCAGTTGCTGTATCAGAGAGGGCGCAACAAAACGACAGATCCAGATGAGTGAGATTTTTAGCCGAATTGACTAGGGCAACAATCGCATTGTCCGACAGATAGGTGCAATCTGCCAAACAAAGCCGAGACAGCTTTTCGAATCGGAATGGTGCCCAAGATTGGAACCCTGCATCAGTGATCGATGTACATCGAGTGAGAGATAAGGACTCGATGCGATTCGATGCATGGGCAGCGAGATGAGCCATTGACCGATCCGTGATATGTTTGCAGTACGAGAGGTTGAGCCGTTTCAACTTCGGGCAGCCAACCACGGTACCCGGTGGAAGTATCGTAGGCGCGGCCTGCTTCTGTTGCTGTTGTTGTGCCTTGCTCCTCGAACGAGCCGTTGAGCTTGAGATGACTACCTGCTTCGATGGAGGTGGCTTCGCAGAAGGTGGCGGATCAGGTACCACCCAGCCTACGACGCGGCCTAGGAGGTTGTCGCCAACCTTGCGACAGTTGCTCCAGTCCACCTCTTCCAATCCCTTTGCATTCTCACTCATCTCCAAAATCTGGTTTGCTGAAACATCCCAAACCGACTTCATCTTCCATCGTTTGACGTTCTTGCCGCACTTTCGCCAAAGAGCTCCAAAGCCCTCATCAGTTATATGGAAGCAATTATTGAGATCAATGGTCACAGCTCTGGTACCGATGAAGGGAGCAAGCACCTTCACAATGAGTTCATCGGTAACCCTGCGGTTGTAAATCGAGAGATCGACATTCTGACAAACTTTGGGTGAAGTTGTCAGCAGCTTGCGCCAATGGGTGCTGACAAGTCGTAGCCGGAATAGTTCCCCAATATCGACATGCTTGAAAATGTAGATCAAGATCTCATCTGAAAGCACAGGCTTGCTCATCGTAAGGGGTCGCCGAGGTAAGGTCGTCCTGACTCTCTTCGCTGGAACATCGTCGCTATCCATGGCCTCGGTAAACGCAAACTTGATTGGTGTCACCTCTGAAAGGCGAGAACCAGATCTCACTCCATTAGTGGTAGTTCCAGAACTGTCAGTTGGTGGAATTGGAGGCGCCAACGAGTGACGGCGGCGGTTCCTAATATTCTCCATGTTGACACTCAAAAACGGATCAGGGTCCTTAGGTTCTATAGTGCCAGAATCGTCCTTCGCCGGGGACGTCGGCTTGGACGGTGTAGTGAAGGTCAACCCTGGCAACGTCGCTCGCGTAGGCGTGGTAGGAGTCGACGGATCAGACTTGTTGGCCTTTTCTCTGACGTCGGCGTCAGCCATATCAACATCGTCGCTTTGCTTCTGATATCGAAGGCGCGCTGTCTCTTCAACCTGCGACTTGATATCTGGAGGACATCGTCTCCAGAATTCATCAAGCACATCACCGGTGATCATGATGCACTCGACAGTCGTGATAGCCCGGACCGTGGCTGTCCTACCGCGAGAGAGGCCCAAACTCGCAACTTCTCCAAAGTATTGCCCTGCTTTCAACCGTGGTCTCTTCTGGGGAAATCGAGTATTGCCTTGGAATCCCTCGTTGACAATTGGTTCGTCGTGGATTACTTCAGCTTCACCACGAACGATGAAGAAGATCTCATTGCCTGGAAGCCCCTGGCGGACAATATCTGAGAAAGGCGTATAGGTTTTTGGTTGAGCACTAAGTCCAAGAAAGTGCAGAATGTCGGCTGGAAGAGTTGAGAAGAGCGGCAGCTCCTTAAGCGTCGTTCGAATGTTGATTTGGCCACTGCCAATTGCGCTTCCAGCAGCAGGGTCCTCGATAATCCCTGGGCTCGGTGACTTTCTCTTCTTGGAATTGACCACGGCACCGTCCCTGATAGCACCCCTCTCCCCTGTAGATACTTCGCCAGGGGCAGCTTCTCTGGCACTGAAATCTCCTTTGGGAGACTTGAGCAACTTGCCACCCTCTTGTCTTCTCTTTTTAAGAAGATTCAGTCGTTCTTGTGCCTCCTCCCGGATAGCCTTCTCCATCTCGGGAAATTTTGGCATAACAGTATGCAAGTCTTCCTTCTTCAACACCAGCAGGAGACATTTCGTTCGGGCAATAATGGTTGCCGTGCGCGGCATCTGCATAAGGACGCCAATCTCACCAAAAAAGGCTCCCGCCTTGAGCTCCGCGTACACAGCCTCGCCATCCCGTGACGTCACAGCAACTACGCCGCGAACTAGCCAGTACATTGCCTTCGCATCGTCGCCCTCTGTCACAATGTGATCATTGGGGCTTTGGATCTGCGGCTTCAGATGGTTTCCGATGGCAACGAGGAATTCCTCTGGAGCAGACATGAAAAGGGGGAACGATCTGATCCGGTCAACCAAATCCAGTGGCATATCTCGAATGAGAGATGTTGTAAGCGGCGAAGGTCGGACGGGTCGGGTAGGGTTTGTCTCGACATTGAAGGATCTGATCAAAGAGACAGAGTCGGACGAAGCTCCAGAATTTGAGGCCTGCTGGTGATGGGCCAGTGCCCTATAGGGCGAGGGCGAGTTTGGAGAGCGACCTCGCCTCATGGTGACAGTTTTGACAATGGACGATGTGGCTCAGCGGTGACGAAATCGCGGAAACGAGGGCAGTGCGGCCTCCCCTCCAGCCAGCTCTCAGGCCGCTGCAGCAGCAGCTGGGGGTGACGCTCCGTTTGATCGCTTGGCCTTGTCAATAGGAACTAAGGGGCGATAACGCTGACAAAGGCAGTCAAGATGAGATAGGATACGCTCATGCTCCGGTCCAACAGATCGAGGATTGCGCACGTGAATAGGGCAAGGTCGTCTTGAATTTGATACTAGAATGGTATCGACGGTTGATGCAGGAAAGGCCCGGGCGATGGCCTGGTAGCGGTCCGTAGGCCCCGCGATGAGGTGAGAGATGCAAAGCCTGTCGTCACAGGCCAGATATCGAGCTCGCGAGTTGTACAGGGTCCAAGATGGCGGTTTGGAACCTCGTCGTGACACAGAGGCAGGGGACGAGTTGTCGGGAGAGCTGCTGTGTCGATGCAGCCGTGGGAGTTGGTCGTCCAAGGGCGATCGCGTGGAGGTGCCACAGTAGACTTTGAAAGAAGTGAGCGATGACGGCAACGGAGACAAAGGATGGGACCGGTGTAGGCGGCTTACCAAAGCTTGGGTGGAAGCCAAGGAGGACGATCTCTAATACTCGGCCGAGAGGACGCAGCAGTGACAATCCGAGCGGGGAGCAGTCGCGGAGCGGCGAGGAAGCTATTGCGAGAACAGCTATCTGGCACACAGCTACACAGAGGTAGTTGAGGGAAAGTCAAGATCCGTGAAGGTAAACTGGATCCGCATGGAAAAGATTCCAGTCGCGGCGGAGCGCAGGCCGGCCGCCACACACACGACGCCTACCCACAACTCAGAGGCCCCTCAGCATCTCTCACACGCCCACCGCCCACTCACACTCACAAGGTCCAGCTTGGTGTGGGGTAACGCTTCTAGCTGGCGGGCAGTGCCGTCACACAGTGAAGAGCGTGTCGAGCGCGGGCAGGGGAGCAAGGGGGCCTGGGTTTGGGGCACACGCCGCAAGCGACGAGTGGAGCAGAGACAAAGCAAACCAAGGCAAGCAAGCGTCGGCAATGCAAGCAATGCATCGGGAGAAGACCAGTTCAGTAGAATGCAAATTGGCGATACAGGGCAAGTCCATCCCGACCTGGGCAGGACGCCCGCCCCGTCCATGGAACCCCCCGCAGCTGGTACCACCAAGGGAGACGGCAGCTCTCGTGGTGTGCTTCTGTACCTTAGCCCGCGCGTGGTGCTAATAGTGGCGTCGATGGTTGCCACGCAGGGCATCAATGGCAGAAGTTGAGCTCCGGGTCAGTGCGTGCTTGCGTGGGCGCTTTGGCGCTTCGGTGGATGCTTCGACGAAGCTTCAGTGGATGATGAGCTGCCGTGGAGCCATCCTCACCATGCTGGCATGCCCACCTCTCGACCCTCTCCCAAGGACCCTGGCCGTCGCGCCCCTTGCCCCTAGCGGACGGCACCAAGCGCAGATGACCGAGCGCGCACAGGGCGCTTACGGGGTCCTGACGTTGAGCTTCATGGGAACAATGGCCTGGGCTGTCCCAGCAGACGGATGTGGTGTTGAGCGGGAGAGCCGAGTGGAAAGATGACCTCGCTTGTTGGACGGAAGCGACCCGATAGCTTCAGCTGTGCTCCTGGAGAGCCACCCACGATTCCGTTACCATGGATGCTGTCCATCGCACCTGGGAACAGGGTTGTCGACCGGGTTGGTTCTGCTCTTGGCTCGACGGTGAGTGGTGGCCGTTTTGGCAGTGGCCGCCTTCTGCCGTCATCATTTCCCCATCCACCGCGTCGATCCTGATCTTCGGATCCGCGCCAGCCTGCTGGGAAAGGGGGCTGTTGGTCAGAAGACCTCGTGTCTCCTCCTTCCGACTGCATATGTACTGTAGCTTACCGAGGCATGCGAAAGGACAGCTGCGACAATGGCTTGACTGTTTGAGTAAAGGGAGCTGCAGGATCGCTATTTGGGAATTTCTGGGCAGGCAACGCCGTCTCGTCTCAACAGCAACTGGCTTGTGTCCAAGAATAGTATTCAGTCCCGTCTACCGGAGACGGAGACGCACGCATGGAACAAGTCGCTGCATTGTCAATGGATGTCAATGCTGATGCCAAGGGAAGATGATCCTGGCCAAACAGGAGAAGGCTCCGCAGAGTCCTTTTGTGAAACGTTTCGTCCTTGCCTGTTTCATTAGCGAGTGCGGGCAGCACTTTCCTCCTCGGATCAATGACCGAGTGCTTGCCTGAGATAGGCCAACTACCTACCTGGGCAGGTACGGATAGGTTGGCGGCAGCTTCACATGAAAGGAAGGAACGCCTTGCGCCAGTGTCTAGGATCACAACATCCACTGCAGCATCGTAGGAATCTCTGCATCTGCAATCATTCATCTCGCATTCATTACTTTACTTCATTTGCTTTCCCAGTGCTCAGACCATCACTCTTTCAGCCGCGACGCATGCAACATTTCTAGAAAGACACGCCGCAGCAAGGGCCACAACGCCTTGACCACCTAGCCCCGGCAGTAGAAGCTCGCTAGAACACGCACGTTAAATTGCTTCTGTCGGATCGAGACTGTTTTTCTTCTGACGGACCGTTCCCAGCTCAGCATCGACCAACAAACATTTAGGGCTGCTTAACAGGGAAATTATAGCACATGGGTTCATGTTGCAGCATTCCGGTGTCCGACATGTCCACTTCTCCGTCTGCAGAACCTCTTGAGCCTTCTGAGCATCCTGAGCCCTTTGAACATTCTGTGCCTTCTGTGCCTTCCCCACCCCGTCCAACTTTTACGCTGCGGGCTTGCCTAGATCTAGGCCCGCGCCATACCAGGATACAATGTTTCTTTCGCCCGCGCTGTGGCATTTGCGGCGTAGGAATACAAGCTGACGAGCGTTTCATACCAGGTACTTCCAATCCCTCTGTGCTTGTCTAACTCCTTGCTCACTGTCTGTTCCAGTGATTGGGAACGATGACTCCAGCGCTGTACAGCACTTCATGCCAGTATCAACACTCCCAATTGAAGGGTGCGTTATCAACAAGCGATGCAACTGCCTTCAGCAACCATGCAACATAGCTCACCCCTTGCCCGAGGGCGTGTTGATCCATGTGGATTGCCTTCAATTATTCATGCGTGAATACCAGGGCGACAAGGCTTTGTATTAGTTCTTTGAAAGAATTCCAGCGTGTCATTGGTTTTCGTAGCACATGAAAGGACGCTGGAAGCTTGCACCGCCATACTGAGATCGGCATCAGCCAATGAGAAGAGGTCTTTTAAGCCCAGTTACATCGGGCGAGTCTCTTTCTTTGCTTTTGAAACCTGAAGAGATCTACACCAACTTATCTCAGGTACCGACAAAGATGAGCGGCCGTCGCACTGGTAACCCTATGATAACATTTTTGAAAGCAATCTCAGTAATTATTTCAGTTCTGGTTCATGCAAGCCAACCCGTTCCTGTTTATTTTCACAATTCCATGTCCCGTCTGGTAAACTTCTTAAACACCTGCCTATCAACACCAAGTCTTCCATCATTAACTGAAAACGCACCAAAATGAACCTGAACCAACTACCACCACCCGTGATCGATGACGCTCATCTTGGTTGGAAGCCGAGATGTGGCCTTTGTGGCCAGGCCATGAGACCTAACGAGAACATCCTAGCCTGTATGAGCAACGATGCCAACCTCATCTGACATTCAAGACCCTGCCTTGACCAGGTACTAACCAACATGCCACAGTGCTCGGCAGCGAAGATTCTACCTGCCCTGCATTTTGCACGAGCAGGTCTCCATTTACAGATTCTCCACTTCGAGATGGTTGTAGAAACCCGTGGGAGTTTGACACGATGCCTCGTTGTGGGAAGATGGGATGTAGGACGTGCGACGCAGAGGGTGTAGCTATCCATGCGGATTGCTATGATGTATTCATGCTCAATTGTGAACCAGAGCGTGCTCTGGACCGCATATGGGTCGCCAACTCCTCCACGAAAGAAGCTCTTGTCACTCTCTACAGGTTATGAATCAGGTCATATTACAGATGCCATCCTGCTCCGTACCATAGAGCTGTCTCAAGTCACCGGCCTCACTATTTTCTACGCCCTGGGATCGGTCATGAGCATCCATGCCCATACGGCAAAGGCCCCTCTAGCAACAAAGACATATGAGCGCTTCCCGGCCTACACTAAGCGTTTTGTCGGTTGGGTATACGTACCTCTTGCTCGCAACGACCGCGTCCTCCTCCTTGGGATCCGAGCCCGTAGGGCTTATATAGATAAATGTACTTTTCTGGTAAGCCCGAAACCGACGGTCGACTCTGAACAGACTGTTCTAACTTGACTACCTAGACCCGTACAAAACTCGCTGGCGATGTCGCAGTAGGCTCGTGTCACGGACAGGACACTCGGGACTACCTGTTTGGCAGTTCACCGCCTACAACGCTTGTTTTTAGCCCAAAGGAACTGAACGAGAGACTCCGTTTCGGAGTAAAAGGGCAAAACGTTTTTGGAGCGAAATTAAATCGTGGCTCCAGTTCAGAACCACTCACCCATCTCCAAAAAGCAATCCTGCGTGAGGAACACCGTAATGCCGCTCGCCCGAGCCATGCACCAGCCTCCCTATCGCCATGAGATCAGTGAGTAAGGAACTCGAGGTGAAGAGAGTTGTCATCGAAGGGCCCGGCAGCTGAACACCACGCCAGCTCTCGGGGTTTCGTATGTGGAAGTCATTCGATGAGCTGGTCTAGCAGGCAACCGCGATACCCAGAGACGAAGCTCAGCAATGCAACAAGTTATAGATATTTCATTGACTCTAATCACGTTTCAATGCCCCTTGATACGAACACTCACGGCGCTTAGAGCAAGCGCTTAAGACGGACGGTTATAGAAAAACTCCCTCTTGATCTACCTATCGTCGAGTAAATTCACTATACGAATGCTCTTCCATGGCTTTGTCTAGGTTGGCACCCACCGAGACACACCTCCCCTCAACCTGAGGGAAGCGGATAGTGACGGTTACCAACGCCGACTTCGGCACAAGCACAACCACGATAATTCCCTCTTGCAGATATACAACTCGGAACTGATTCCACTTCGTCTTTACTTTTCCAATTTCCTAGGCATGCAAACCAATCTAGTCTATCTACAATCCAACAGATGACGCTAAAGTCGACGGCCAAAACAATTACTTCTCCTTTTTTGAAAATTAAAATCATGGTCTCTTTTGATACCCAACGCCCCCAAGCAAAACCCCGAGTGCTCATGCTGTCTTCACCATCGTCTTAGGTTCTCAGGAATGTCTTGAACACGTCCGAGTCGGTGCAGTCTTGGTAAGGATATCCAATCTTGCGCAAAAAGTTCTCCAGCTCGGGAACCTCCTCATCAGGGCATACGATGCCTGTAACGATCTTGCCCACGTCTCCACCGTAGTTACGGTACTGGAACAAGCTGATGTTGAACTTGGGCCGCAATGTCACCAGGAACTTCTCCAGAGCACCTGGACGCTCGGGGAAGGTGAACATGTATAGTCGTTCATGAGGAACACCGGATCGGCCACCCACAAGATATCGGATATGGCTCTTGGCAAGCTCATCCTGCGACAGATCTGACACGTTCATATTGCCAGACTTGATGCGCTCAATAAGCATGCGAAGCTCCTCGGATCTTTGCGCAGCAGGTGCTGTAAGTGAGAGACCGATGAGGATGTTGGCCACCTCATCGCTCGCGTATCGGTATGAAAACTCGGTAACAGCATGGGGCATGATGGTGTTGATAAGCTCGGCAAAGGAACCAGGGCGCTCGGGGATCTGAACAGCAAGCAGAGCCTCCTTGCCCTCACCCATGCTGGCACGTTCGGCAACAAATCTCAGACGATCAAAGTTCATGTTGGCGCCCGACGTCACGGCGATGAGCGTGCGCTTCGAGTCTCTCGAGGGGTTCTGGGAAACGTATTTCTTCAGACCGGCGATGGACAGGGCACCAGCTGGTTCCAGGCCTGAGCGGGTGTCATCGTACATATCCTTGATGGCGGCGCAGATCTCGTCGGTTGAGACCTCGATAACGTCGTCGACAACATCCTTAGCGATGCGGAACGTCTCCTCTCCGGGAATCTTGACGGCAGCACCATCGGCGAACAGACCGACCTCCTTGAGCAAGACTCGTTCGCCCTTTTTCAAGGACTCTGCCATGGCATTGGCATCACCGGCCTCTACACCAATGATCTTGACATGGGGAGCCATGCGCTTGACATAGATGCCAATTCCGGCAATGAGACCACCACCACCAACACCACAGAAGATGGCTTCCACCTTGGCCATGTTGACCTGACCAAAGAGCTCGTTTCCAATGGTTCCCTGACCGGCAATGACGTACGGATCGTCAAACGGAGGGATGTTGATGAGCCCATCTTGCTTCGATCGCCTGGCGCACTCTTCCTTGGCAGCATCAAAGTCCGCGCCGTGCAAAACGACATGACCACCAAGCCGGGCGACGTTCAAGTGCTTGATACTGGGTGTCGCCTCGGGCATGACAATGGTCGCGGGGATCTTGAGCTTGCGAGCCGAATATGCAACACCCTGGGCGTGGTTACCGGCAGAGCAGCAGACAACACCCTTCCAGCTCTTGGCCGGGTCGAGGTGGGCCATCTTGTTATAGGCGCCGCGCAGCTTGAAGCTGAAGACAGGCTGTTCATCCTCGCGCTTGAGGAGGACCTTGCACTCGAGTCGGTTGCTCAGGTTGACGGCGTGGGTGAGGGGGGTAACCTTGCAGGCCTCGTAGACTCGGGACGTGGCGCTGGCGATAAGGCGAAGGTACTGTACTGGTGAGCTTTCACGATTTGCATGTTGGTCAAGGTGTCGCAACTTACGTCGGGGTAGCCTGTGGGAAGAAGATACTCCTCTGGTACTATCTCCTTGATCTGAGCGCGCTTCTCCTCGGACGGCGTCGAAGGGTTGGCGCTGTACTCAGTCAGAGCCATGCCAGTGGTGGGAGTATGCGGCCGAGTGTCGCCGTTGGTTCCATTGACGACGCCATTGGCGACGACGGGTACCACAGGGGGCTCATGTACTGAAGGCATCGTGGGCGGGAATGTGTGAGGTATGATGATGGAAGGAAGAGAAAGAATCAGGTCAGGAAATGCTGCGTTGTAAAGCAGATCAACAAAGCACTCTAGTCAGTCACCGCCGAAAGATCGGACCTGAATTTTTGTTAGCTCTGAAGATGAGCACCACGGGTGAGTCAATTCGCACGTAGCGGGCACTTGGCAGATGGAGGACCGTGCTGCAAATTATAAAGTCTCCCCCCCGGGTGCGGATGTTCTCGACACGGCCTGTCCGAACCCCATCAGAGGCCGATTCCAGGCCGGTTATCGTCTCATGAATATGCATTGATGATGCTCAACCAGCTCCGATATTTCCCTTGCAGAGGAGGGCTCCATTCATGAGGTGATATTCTTGAGCTTCAATCCACAGATGCTTCAGGGATTCCGGATATAGATTAGGGAGGTACCTCTCAAGAGGCTCTTAGCTGCCACGTGAGAAAGAGTCCGTCTCTTCTCGCGGTGGCGGGGTTGCTACGGCCGAGCTGGCGGGGTTCGATATCGGAGGTCAAAGAGGCACGGATCCAACCAGAGCCAATGCATTTCAGAGAGGGTGTGATTGGTCATGATTGAATGAAACACCAAGAGCTGGGCAGGTTTATAGATCATTTCATTAATATTCATCATTTATAGCTAAACTCCAAACTCCCGTGTCTAATAAAAGCAGTCTGCTCCTCCATACTCTCACTTCTTTTCAACTTCCTGGTACGCAGGTGGTGCGTCCCGCTCAGTGTGCCGCTGGTTCACAGCATCCAGCTCAAAGACGTTGTCGTGACGTGTATCCCTAACTCCAGAAGACATATCCCTCATCTCAAAGGATCCCCCAGCCTCCCTCGTCTCATGTACATTAACATTTCCAGAAGACCCCTTGGTGATGCCAATCTTTTGCATGCCCGACTTAACAAGCATGACTCCAGCTTCCCGTCTCTCGGCACGCTGCAGATCTCGCTCCGCTCTCTGCTCGACGCGGAGCATGTCCCGCTCAACACGTTGCATCTTTCTCTGGTAGCGACGTTCCATCTTGCGTTGGTGACACGAAGCGCGTCCTGTCGTCATATATGCGTAGTCCATGTTTGGGGCCATGGGTTGTTGCTGGGGCTGGACGAGGTAGGCTGGCTGAATGCGATGGTTACAGCAGCCGCCGGAGTTGGTGTTGTAACGACGAGAGTTCTCCGAGGGAGGGAGGACATGGCTAGCAATAAGACCGACGATACCCATGTTGATGATTTAAAGTGGTATCAAGTAAGAGATGAAGTGGGTTGGTGGTATAAGTGATGATCCTTGGTGGACTTGGTTGAGCTGTAGGGTATTTGTTGCAGGTCTGAAAGACTGTTCTTGAGTTTGGTGAGGATGTAGAGACAATTTCTTCTCGCATCGCGATCTATCCTACCTCTTATACACGAATCCTTTCATTCTCAACCTCGTTATCATTCCCAAACAAGCCCTCCATTCGAAATGATCATCCATGGATGCGAATGCGCAGCCACGCTGACGCAACGCCGTATCTCGAATCAACATCCCCGAAAAGGCTTGGCGCCGACGTGGAGAAGCCGATTCGAGCTCCACTCTTCCGGCACCGGGCCAATCAGCCCCGCCAACTCGGCCTTCGCACTCGCTTCCGTGTGCGCGGGAGGCCGCAATGCGTCGCAAGTTGAGAGGCGCAACACGGGTATGAGTGCCGAGGAGTTGTTTTCTGTCGTAGGGCTGAATTTTTGAGAGGTAGTATTCAGGTAAATGCGGAAAAGTCAATTGCTCCGGTGCGAATGCGAAACGCCTTGTTTAACTAACGTGTAAAGAAAAAGTGTCAATACTCATTGTAAACGTAAACATGTTCAGTGTCTGTCTATCCAGATAAATGGCAAGTCTAATAAATGCATCATGATAATACCCCTCGTAAACACAACTCCATGTAATCATCAATACGACTGGGACAGTTCCCAAAATGCTCTAAGTAGCGTGAGCCCTCCAACTTGTGTCTCTACCGTTCGTCCCCTCCCTCGATCGTTGGGGTCTTGTCTCTTTGGTTTGACTTCCCCAGACGAATATCTTTTATTCATCGGCGTTTGGGCTTCAGCAACTCTTCCCAGGACCGGCTCATCTGACTCTGGATCAGATGCAACCCAACGTCCTGTGCCTGGAAGCCACCTGTGGCGTCCTCCCCACGTCTCATCGTCTGGTGTTCCTTGGTTGCGATAATCGGTTGTGTTCTCTGCATTGTGATCGATACCGTCGTTATCCAAAGTGACGATGGCATCAAATATTCCCGCACCCCACCACATACCAAAGAGACCTGCTTCATTGCGAGTCTCGAGAGCTGCCAGAGCATTATGCCTAACCCAGCCCAGGTATGACTTGCAGGCCGTCGCATGCGCTTCCTTCACTCGCCGATAGCGCCGCATATCCACCTTCATGCCCTTTTCCACTCGGAGAGGGTCAAGTGGAACGCAGAAGGTGACGAAGTGATGGAAGAAGATGCTCTTGAAGGTCTGCCCGTCCTGTGAACAGCTACCGCTCGCATCGCATTGTTCTTCCATGATACCTCCTCGACCGAGACCTCGCCAGGGAGGCAACGGACCAGGGCGCACTTGTTTCGGGTCATCCACAGGCTTGTTGTTTTTCAGGCTCCATCCGGTGGCTTCAATGACGGACTGAATCAAGATATGACCATCCTCCAAATACGATGCGCCTCCAGTCACAGCCCAGAGTCCCCTCTGGCCCGTCAATAAGACTCCTTGGTTATACGTGTACACCATCTCATCTCGTATATCGCACTTTGTGTTGCCAGGCTTACTCCGGTCGATATGGTACCCATCAACAAACAGACCACGCGAATTGGTCATGTTGACATTCATGAGCCAGTTGTACCCCTCCATAGCAGCCTCGAGATGCGCAGGGTCGTTATCCGGGAACGCGGCGTTTGCCAACCATGGAGCGGTGAAGTTGTCGCCGGGGAAGTGCTCGTACATGGATATCGAAGCGGATACCCAAAGTTCGTTGGTGATGGCGTTCTTGTATGGGTTGAGACGAGGATTCCAGACCATGCCTCCGTTGCAGAATCTGGTTTCCCATCCATGGGAGCCAAGGTTCCAGAAGATACGGGAGCGATGAGCAAAGGATGAGAACCAGTTGTAGCCCTGCCAAGGCATGGATTCAATGATTTGCTTGAGGCCACTTCCTGCGATCTCCTCAGACTTGGTTGTTGAATAGTGCAGATCTCCGTGTGTTCTCACGAACTTGATGGCCTCGATCCAGCCAAGTGCCACCCAGAGGATGTCGTCGTACGCCTGGTCACAATATTAGCCTATGAATCGAGCTTGCGAGATGCATTAATATGCGTACCTGGCCACGGATAGACAGGACATCTTGTCCAAAGTAAGACCCGACCAACTGTGCATAGAATGTTGATATCACATTCTCCTTGACCCTCCAATCGTTGATACCATCAAGATCAACAGAGTTGATGGATTTGGATAAAGTCGTCAACATGCCAGAAATGGCGGTCCCTGCAAATGCGGCTGTCCAGTCTATGGTAGACGGCCATGTCGCATAATCGGGTTCGAAGAAGCGATCTTGCAAGACGGAGAGGGCACTGACAGCATCCTCAAGTACATGTGACTCGGCAGGAGCAGACCTTGGGACCTTGGATGAGAAAGTGAGAAAGGTCTCCGGAATTGGGCGACAATTTGTTGGGGGCTCAGTATAGAGGACAGGACAGTAATGTTGACGAGTACCTTCACGGTTCGGAGCAGCTGACGTCAGTTGAATCGCAATCAAGCTGGCGAGGCCAGCAGTGACTATTCGTCGAGCCATGGGAGAAAGCAGGTACTCCTGATCCAAGGCCAGGAAGAATCCTGTCGTGAGTGAAGTATAAGGCTTGCTGATCCTGACGCGCGGTTTTTACGAGATAAGGCGATCCATATCGAAATGTGGCGATGCGGTTTCGGAGGTTGATAGGAGGGAGATGAGCCAGCACCAGAGGAGAGAAGGAGGCGGCTGAAGCCACTAGTGAAACTCAAGAAAGAAAAGCCACACCAAAGTGTATACGAAAATGCAGGAAAACGAGAAACAAGACAAGAAAGAGGACGGAGAAATGTCGAGATTATCTATCGGTCAGGGTCCTGAAGTCGAGACAAGGTGCGACGATCTGCCCCACCACCAAAACAAGTAGGTCACAAGAACTACTGCGAAGACATGACTAGATGGAGATTCTAGAACGGATTTTTAGGGTTGAAAGAAACGGTGAGTGAGTAAGGGGTAAAGGAAGCGATGAGGAGTAATGGTCATGTGTGTGAGATCGAGTCTTGTTAGCTATTTAGCCGTGATAACATGTTTGGAGCATGGTTCTTGGATGGTGTTGGTTCATGATGCAAGATCATGGAATTAGACGTGATGCTGCCATTTCAAGTCAACGATAAGGCAATCACTGAGAAGTAGGCAGATTGAGAGGAATTAACACGGATATGCATTTTAGCATAGGGTAATCGCTAGGAATAAACCTATCATGGACATAAATGACGTGTCTTAACGCACTGTACCTACATTAACGCGATGTTACTTTTCAGACCATGCACACTCAACGCGAGAAAAGGGCCACGGCCAACGCATTCGGTGGTGGTGGGTGTTTTGCAGCGTGGAT
The DNA here is from genome assembly GCF_000151355.1 of Fusarium vanettenii 77-13-4. Classification (NCBI taxonomy): domain Eukaryota; kingdom Fungi; phylum Ascomycota; class Sordariomycetes; order Hypocreales; family Nectriaceae; genus Fusarium; species Fusarium vanettenii. The sequence goes on from NW_003315881.1 coordinate 3,864,951, forward strand.
CAGACCCGACGAGACACAACAGCCCCGCGCCGCGCTTCGTTCTAAAGACGTGGAGTGAAGAGCTGACCTTGCCCAATCGCTTCAAGCTTCAGTGGCTCTTTAGCGCTTCAGGCCATTAGCCAGCGCGTTTTGAGTGGCTGCCGAAGTGGGGCCGACGGCAATGCTTTGTTTACTTTCGTCCCAAAACAGACTCAACCCTGGCTCGACCCAAACACAACTAAATCACTTGGGTCTCTCTTTCTTTCAGCCAAAAACACCGTCCCTCACTTTCTTACCTCCATCAAGTCGTGCCTCGCTTCTTTTCTCATGACTCTTGCGACGCTTTCTACTTTCTAGATGCATCGCACACCTCAATCCATTTAGAATTGATCCCTTTCAACATCCCGAATCACGACATACCCTTCCCAAACACGCGCCACGGGTGCTTTTGCATCCTCACCTCACCTTCCATCATTGTTCAGCTTCCAAGCTCTCGCATTCTTCCCACGCGCCCACACGCGTGAGAAAGAGCCATGGAGGTGGACGCCGCTAGCAGATACCGCTCTCGCATCCTTAGAGAAATGAAGGCCAACCGCGACAACCCATTCAACTCACCGCCCGAATCCACTGGCTCCCACGGCACCGTTACACTGTCATCTGTCTTTTCCGACCCGGACGGCGAGTCTACGCGTAGGCTTAACGAGGACATTGCTCGTGTCACCGCTCCCAAGAACCTGCCCGTCAACTGGGAGGCTGCTCACCGCAAGTGGCCCGAGTTTTTTGGCATGCCCAAGACGCGCGAGGTGCCCGTCTTCGAGGATAACACCGACACACGGCCGCTGAGCGCCGAGTCCAAGGAGAACAAACCTCCTGCCTCCGCCACAAAGTTTCAAGAAAAGTTTGCCGACGACACGACAAATCCCACCTGGCTGGGCTCCAACAGAACCCGCGCCGAGATGCAACCTCGCGTCGACAACGAGTCCGACCTGTCTTCACTCATGGCCAAGTCACCTGCCCGAGCCCTTTCCAACCCCTCTTGGGGCAAGAACACACACAACCCTAGTCCGCTGTCTAAGGTCCACACGCGGGTGGCATCAGAGTCCTTGGCTGAGGAGAAGCAACAACGTCGAGAGTCGCTCACCAACGCTCTCAACCGCCTTCGCAGCGCGTCACAGAGCCCCAGAGTTAACCAACGAGACCAGGAGCAACGCGAACGCTCATCACCACAGATGTCTTCAGCAAAGTCTAGCCTAACAGCCGTACCTTCTTCGCCCCACTCCATGGGTAGCCCTGCCCATAACGAGAGCAACGCGCGCTCCTTTTTCCTGCCAGAAGTCTCCCACCTGGGTGACTTTGTTGATGGCACGCTTCAATTCAGCGGCGCCATGAGAAATGGAGTCCCCATCTTTGTCAAGCATGGCAGAGTCCACGACCGATTCGAGAAGCCCTCTCTTGCTAGCCATGCCGAGGTTGACGAGCTTGAGGTGCCTGAAGATGAAGAGAAGATCTTTGTGTCGATGGATATGATCCGCGAAGAGATCATCTCTCTCCAGGAGCACTATGACAAGGTGCAAGAATACGCCGAGAACCTCCAGCAACAAGTCGAGCAGCTAGAGGCCCAGCTCAGGTCGCGAAAATCCTTTGATCAGGAGTTGGCTTCTGCCCAGGTCAATGAGCAGCTACTAACCCAGAAGAACCGTGAGATACCCGCCTTGAGTACCAAGTATCCTACTGACTTGTGAATAGGATTGGAAGTGGAAGTATCAACCCTTCAGTCGCGTCTGGAGCAAACCTCGCGAAGGGTCAGCCTTGCCGAAATTGAAAACGATGCGATGGCCCAAGAAAGAGATCGCGCCGTGCGAAAGTTGCAGGAGGCATGCGAGGACATCAACAAGCTCACACGCAAGTTGAGCACGAAGCAGAAGGAGCTGGAGACCACCCACAAGCAGCTGGAAACAACCGAGCAGATCCGCAGCGAGAACGACACTCTGCGACGGGATCTCGTGTCTTTGAAGCATGGCCGTGATTCGATGGACCTTGAGAACAAGTCCCTTGCGTCTGCGAACGAGACACTGCGAAAGGAGAATGCTAGTCTGAAGGAGGAGGCTGCGTCGCTGCGTACGGACAGCACCGGTGTTCGCCGGGAACACGAGTCCTTGATCAGCGAGAACCGCTCGCTGCGGACAAACAGCAAGGCCTTGATGGACGAGAATGAAGATCTTCGGGAGAATCTCGATGGCCTCCAGCATGAGCTTGACGCCGCCAAGGAGGAAGTCGAGGCGATTCAGCAAGAACTTCAGGCCATGTTGCAGGAAAAGTCGACTCTCCGTGAGGACAACGAGAGCCTCGTGCGACACAACGAGAAGTACTTTGGCGAGAACAAGATGCTTCGACGGGAGAACTCAGGCTTTGAGCGAAGCATTCACGACCTTCATGATGAGAACCTCAAGCTCAAGGACGAGGTTGAGTTCCTGAAGCAACAGCTCGATCACTGCCGCCCCGCCCCTAAGGAGGACTTCTCTGCTCGTCTTGACGATGAGACCGAGGAGAACATGACTTCGGCCTTCTTCATTCCCGATATCACGATCAACACCAACACTAATGAGGTCGACGCTGACGGCAACGCTGAGAACACCGAGACCAAGGAGCTTCCTGAGCCTACTGAGGACAGTGCCAAGCTCCCCACGATTCCCGATGTGATGGAGGAAGAGACACGTACCACTACCAAGCGTGATGTCACTGCACAGAGCGAGTCGAAGAAATCGCGAAGCAAGAGCAAGACTTCCAAGACCAACCAGCCTCAAAAGGTTGCCTTCTCGATTCCGGTCAAGCCTTCGCAGAAGACCGGCTCCAACGTGGCCAACCACGGTAGCAAGCGCCGAACGGTGTCTGAGGCTAACCAGCGAAACGCTATGAAGGGCATTGCAACCTATGACATGGATACTTTGGAGGATAATGATGAGACGACCGGTCTTCAGTCTGTCGACAACACTACCCAGGACTTCTCTACTCAACTGAGTGTCATCCCGAAGACCCGTAAGGAGGTCAAGTCCCGAGAGCAGAAGCAATCGACTACCCAGAACACGACTCAGAACACGACGGTCCACAGTGAGCGATCGCAGCACACGCGCTCCCAGTCACGAACCTCTCTGAGGCACGTTATGGTGACCGACGTCACGGCTGATAGCATCAAGAGCGTGGACAAGGACACCTGCCCTGTTCTCTCCAGCGATGCCAAGCGCGTTCTTGACAACCTTTGCGAGCACAACTGTCGCAACTGCACCGTCTGCAGCCGTATCACTTCTCATCGTGGTGTTCTCTCGTCGGCCGATGTTGCCGCTGGCAAGAAGCGCGTCACCGTCCCCCGACCGGTCCCTGTTAGTGACCGCGATCTGTCGGTTGAGGACCCGACAGTGCGTCCCCTTCAGTCGCCCGGCCACGCGTTGGCAATGGTCATCAAGGGTCTGGAGGATGAGTCTCATCATCTCCAGCTTGAGTTGACTCGCATCCAAGCCAAGTACAATGCTCGTGACAAGGCTCTTGGTCGCCGTGAGCGCGTGAGTCTCGCAGAGAGCATCCGTACTCTCCTAAAGCAACTAGAGGCCAAGAACGATCAGATCTACAGCCTCTATGATGTGCTTGAGGGCCAAAAGGCGGCTGGCCAGGCAATGAGTGAGGAGGAGATCGAGATGACGGTTCTCAATATCACGGGCATGACAGTACGCGATGTCACCAACTGCAGCGACCAGCTGACATGGGAGGGTATTCCTGAGTTGTAAAAGGAGCACTGACGCGGATGCGGAGTATTTCGGACACGGCGAATTTGGAATCAATCAAATCATGGAAAGGCGTTTTTGGGCTCATGGTCCTTTGGATCAGCCAGGTTTGATAAAGGCTATCGCGGGGAGATGGCATTTCTTGAGGAGTTGGTGGTTAATCAAGGTTATCAAGGTCTTGACTTGTTTAATGTCTTGCGTGCTTTGTACAAATATCCATCATGACTCGCAAGGTTTTTGGCGAGAATGACTATGAAGAAATTGTTGAATTACATGTTTACCGTCATCTATCTGTCTGATGTGATGTGAGATTAGAGTCAAGGTGTAAACAGAAAGAGATAGGTATCCTTGATTCAGGTCTATCGGACAGAAACTCATGTCCATGTCTAACATAACATAACAAGCCCAAACAAACACTAACATTTTTGATTTACTCTTCATCCTCCTCATCGTCGCTCTCTTCAACCTCGTCCTCAACCTCCATCTCGTCATCATCCTCTTCCTCTTCTTCACTATCATCCTCGTCAATCTCGGCCTTCTCCTCCTCCCGCCTCTTGCGGTCCTCCTCCCTTCGTGCCTCCTCGAGCAGCTTGGCACGCTCAGCACGAGCCTTGCGTTGACCAACGACGTAGGCGCCCAGGGGCGTCTTGGCCAGGTCAAAGTCTCGCAGGAAGGCCTCGACCTGCGTGCGGTCCTTGGGGGCAAACTCGACCTTGGCGCGGCGCTCCTCGATGAACTTGGCGTTGGCCTCGAGCTTCTGAACGAGGAGGACGAGCTGGCCAACCAGCTTGGCGTTCTTGTTTCCCTGGGAGCGGCTGCGAGTCTGCTTGAGCCATCGCTTGAGCTGGATGGTCACGGGCAGGGCGAGCTCGGGGAAGGCGATGGATGTAGCCCAGAGGAGGAAGTACTCGCCCAGAAGCTCGACGACCTGCTCTCCAACACCGTCCTGGTAGACGCGAGTGCGGAGGTATGACTTGGGGGCCTTGTAGGCGGTAGCAAAGTCGAAAGGCTTGATGGATGAGGGCTTGGGGGCCTTCTTCATCTCAGCAGAGGTGAGGACCTCGAGCAGGGGAGAGGCCAAGGGGATGAAGGTGCTGGTGGCGCGGGAGATACGGAGAAGGGAGCGGATGAGGTGGAAGCGGAGAGGGAAGTAGATGGCGGTAGGAATGAGTCGCATGGCGCCGAGTGTGACCTGGACGAGGGGGTAGATGAGCAGACGAAGCTGGCTCTCCTTGCCAGCCTCGGCCTCCTTCATGGGACTGCAGTGCTCGGCGAGGACACATGACCAAAAGTCGAGCGAGTGGGTGTACTGCCAGTTGTAGACGATGCGGAAGGCGTCGTTCTTGTTGTGGACGATGCTGTTGCGCAGGTGAATGGCCAGTTGCCGGATGAAGGTGAAGGCGGTGGTGTATCCCACGGCAGGGTCAATGCCCCAGAGTTCAGCAGCCGAGTTCTTCATGAGGTTAATGCCCTGAATGGTGTTGGCATTTGTCACTCGGCAGCCCTGGATGAGACCCTGGTAGACGGCCTTAAGGACCGTCTCACGGATGCCCTTGTCACCAATGACGACGAGCCTACGCAGCACGAGGAAAGCGGTGATGCGCGTCGTCTCAGAGCTAGCAGGCTGTGCCCAGAAGTTGACGACTGACTTTGCGAGGGCCTTGACAAGCTTCTTGAAGGACAGGAGGTAAGGGAGGATGGGGGTGATGGAAGAGAGGGTGAGCTTGAGGGTGCCGTCGTCGGACAGGGTGCTGAGGAGGTGCATGATGGACGAAGTGTACGTCTTGAGGAGCAGAGACAAGGTGCGGAACTTGCGAGACTCGGTCTGCACGTGTACCCTGCCCGAGGCGGTCTCCTTGACGGGGAGATGGTGGTTCATAACCGTGGGAATCTCCTTGAGGGCGAGCACGAGGATGTCGTTGAACACGTCTGGGCTGTTGATGGTGTATCTCTGCTGCGAATCCTCATCATCGTTCTCGTTGAGGTGCGCCGCGCATCGGAAGGCGAGCACAACCCGTCGCGCAGCCCGCAGCGACATCTTTTCTGTCATGGCCTTTCTCCAAGAAGCAACCATCTCGCGCGTCAGCTCGTTGCCAACCGCCTCCTCCTCCTCCTCGGGCTCCTCCTCGGCGTCCTGCTTCTTCTTCTTATCCTTCTTGCGCTTCTTCTTGGGCTGCTCCTCTTCTTCCTCGTCGTCCTCACCGCTGAGCTCGTCTACCTCTGCTAGGTCGGCCTTGTCGTCAAAATCGAGCGCCTCGGGGTCGTTCTCCTTGAGGAACTTGTAGAATTCGGGGTCCTTCTCAGCGAGCTCGTCCATGGTCTGCTTGCTCATGCCGATACCATCATCGCCGTCCTCCTCGTCTTCGCTGTCGCTGACAACAGGCTGGGCGCCAATTGAATCCTCAGAGTCGCTAGCATCGTCGCCGTTGGCCTCGGAGCCGTCCCTCTTGCGCTTCCCAAGCTTCCCAGCCTTCTTGTCCTTTTTGCCAATGATGTCGTCAAAGCCGCCCTGGAAGAAGTCATCAACGCTCATGTCATTGATCTTCTTTCCCTTGACGCTAGGCTTCTTGACCTCGCCGTCTTCCTTGGGTCCATCGAGGTACTCGGAGTCCTTTGCCCTGCGCGCCTTCTTCTTGTCCTGGATCTGCTGGCGCTGCTTGATCTTGGCGCCGGCTTTCCGCTTGTCGAGGACGCCCGTCAGGTGCTTCTTCTCGAACTTCTTGGTCGCCTTGAGGTTCTTCTTGCCGGGCCCCATGGTGAAAGATTGTGGAGCGACTCGGCGGTGAAGAATTGGTGATTGAAGTTTTTGGGTTGGTTGTTTCGGTTTGCTAGAGTTTGGCGGGTTCGACCTCTCTTGCACTGAACCAAAATTTTTGCTGCAAGCTTATCGATAACAAGCAGCCACCAGAAATAGTAGGCGGTGTAATCATTCTGCCGCATCCCTACGTAACCATCCCACCTCGAGCTTCCAGGTTGCGACAGCGTTGGGATTGAATAAGTCAATGCCTCGTTCATCATGATCCCGCGACAGGGCTATGCGCCTACTCCGCATAGCTATGTTCCAAACACGAGCCTTTCTGCGACCATCAACCTCGATGAAGTATGATATGCCAAAGTCACCGTCAACCGCCGCTAACCGCCTGTAGGAAGTCAAGCTCACCAATACCCGCGCCGAGCGAGACCTTCAAGAGTCTCTCGCCGAGCTCTTTAGCATCATCGTCACACTAGACGAGCTCGAAAAGGCTTTTCTGAAAGATGCTATCCCCGAGGCCGAGTACACCGAGATCTGCGAACGGTCGCTGAGGCAGTATAAGGCGCTGCTGGCCGATGAGACCATCGCCAATGAGTTCCAGGGCCTGGAGGAGTTTAAGGCCAAGTGGGATGTACGTCGCTCTCTCAGCCGCAGTAACAACTCAATCTGACACATATATAGCTCGAAGCTCCCCGTGCCACCGAGCGCATCCGCGTCGGCATGCCCTCCACAACCATCGATGCATCCTCCTCCGCCCCCGCTCTAGCCCCCACCGCGGCAAACAACACGAGCGGCGTCCTCATCCTCGAGGCGACGCAAGAGTTCATCACCTTCCTCGACGCCGTAAAGCTCGGCCTCCTCTCCAAGGACCAGCTGCACCCCCTTCTGTCGGACGTCATCCAGTCGGTTAACCGCGTCACCGACAAGGACTTTGAGAACCGAGGCAAGATCGTCCAGTGGCTCATCACCCTCAACCAGATGAAGGCCACCGACGAGCTGAGCGAGCACCAGGCCCGCGAACTCGAGTTGGATATCCAGCAGGCGTATCAGGGCTTTAGACGGACTTTGACGTGATTTAACGACGTATGATTTAACGCTGGGAGAGAGCCCAACATGATGCCTACGTCTGTGTAGAACCTATCGTACACACCTCTTTTAGAGATACTGCTCCTTTTTTTTGTTCAATATACCCATAACCATCGTTTCGTAGCCCATGATTCATTATACCAAGAATGTCCAGAAGCTGGGATACACAAACTCCGACTCAAAGATGCGTCTCACCTGCTCCAGCACAAACCTCTCGACCTTGCCCACATTCTTCAGACTCTGCTTGCCCCCATCCTGCTCACCAATTTCGCTTTCAACGCGGATCTCCTGCAGTAGACCTCCAAACCTCGGCTTGTGATGCTCATTCTTGGCGTCTCCCTTGTTCTGGCCAGACTCGCCTTCATCCTCATTGTCAGGGCCGACGGCGGCGAGGGCATCATCTGGGCCGAGGAAGCAAAAGTGAACACGCTTGCGAATCTTGGCCAAGACTCCAACGCCGTCAAAGGTCAAGCCTGTGATGTTGAGCTTGAGAGGAATGCCGACGAAGCTGGGCATGGGATAGTCGAGCAAGATCTCGGCTGTGAGGTGTAGTCGTATGTCGCCGTTGTAGCGTATTCTAAAGACAGCCTGAACATCTTCCACTCGAGGCTCCCTCCTCGGGCTACCCTCCTCTTCCTCCGGCTCGTCATCGTCATCCACGATGGCTGAGCCACCAAGGTGTGTGTCCCTCGTGGGCGGTCTGGATGCACCCGCTGAAGTGGGCGCAAGCGTCGATACACTCCCCTTCTCCCGCAAATTCTGCAGAGGCGGCGCAAGGCTCGAGTGAAAGTTGTCCAAAGAGATGATGCTACTCTGCGAAGGATTCCTCGTATGACTTGGCGTCCTCATCTCATAAGGCGTCCCCGGCGCACTCATCCAATTCGTGTGATGAGCACTCGCAACAGCAGCCAACGGCGTGTGCGTTCCCGTGCCAAGATGGCCCTGAAAGTAGCTCAACCCAGGTCCTCCCAGAATCCCCGGCGTGGACGTGCCCAAGAACGGACTCCCGTGATCATGGCTCATCATCTCGTTTCTCAAAACCTCGCTCCTAAGCCCGCCGCCAGGCCTTCTCCGATACCCTCCCAGCGGCGTAGGTCCCGGTCTCAACCTCTCAGGTTCCGGGGGTGGTGGCGGAGGCGAGGGCTCCTCTTCGCTCTCGTCGTCGTCATCATCGTCAAACTCTTCCTCGTAAAAGTCTGGAAGAGGATCCGTAATGTCTTTGAGCTCCAGCGTGGGGGGGATGGTGCCAAAGTCGAAGCCGTGGACCGTCACTGAGCGGATGAAGCGAGGTAGAGGCACCGTCTGGAACTTGTCATGGATGAAGGATCGGATGCGCTCGGCGAGAGCATCGCCATCGGGGCCGCTGGTGAGCGTCTCCCAATTGAGATCTATTGACATTTGGCTTCCGTTTTATACTCAAGGAAACCAAGATCGTGAACGGGTCGGATGAGGTTGATGTGATGATGTCGGGGATGAGTACAAGCCGCTTGATGTGGCAACACAGGCTCCGTTATAGCGGCCTTTAGTGCTGTGGGCGCCTGAGACCCAACTTTCAGGCTGAGAAGAAACATCACGACTTCAACACAGAGTAACCACACTTCTCAGAAGATATTTCATGTATGATTCATCTTTTGCATCAGGGTATCTAAACACTAGTATATATCATGTGAAACCACCTTGTAGAATCGCGAGTCCAGCCTGTCTTAACGAATGCTCCTCCATGCAGATGCGAGTCAAACATGCAACACAATGCTCTCCATGAAACACACACCCCACGCCTAAGTTTATCTTCCTCCTCCGTGTATATATACTTCTGCTGACTCCCTCACCGAAGCATCTCAGGCTCCTCGAACCTAGCCCGCCCATAGTAGTGTGGGTACTGAGGATTATTAAAGAGGTGCCAGCAGTTGGGCGCTTGTAGGATGTATCTGCCAGCATGTTAGTGATATGAAATCATAGTAGACAGAGAACAAACATACCTAGCCATCGCCTCTCTGAATCGGGACTTGTACTCCTTCGGACTTGTTACAGTAGGTCGATTGCGACCACCACCGGCGAATCCACGATCCTTGATCCAACTTTCAAGCTTCTTGTCCCATGTGTACGTGCGGATACAGTCAATGATGCCAACCACAAGCTCCTTGCGAGCCTCATCGACGGCAATCATGAGCGAGTAGTCCATCACGTTCTGCCTTGCCAGGAACAGTGTGTCGTTCCACACAGAAGCCCGTAGCAGCTTCTTCGAATGCTCTCGTGCAAAGAGCGGCGACTCATAGATGTACTCAACCATGTTCTCGTCAAGCAGCACTTCATTCTGCTCTCCTGTCGACTGGATCTTGCGATTGCGCATAGAACCCTTGAGATCAAAGATTCTGGTTGCTGATCGGTCGTAGAAGAGGTTCTCGGTGATCAACAGGTCCAACTTGATGTCCGTTCCAGTGACAGGGTTCTTGATAAAGACCTGGAAGAATCCCAGCATCTTGGCAATCACAGAAGGGAGGTCGTGGAATAGGGCTTCGGCCATGATGTTGAAGTAGCCTGGGGCGAAACGCAAGAACGCAGACGTCTCAATAGGCGAGAGGGACTGGGAGTTGATTAGCATACGCCCGGTAGAAAGTGCAAGAAGCTTACCTTCAACACCAGTCTGTCATCAAGCGTCTTCAAAAACACAGACTTGGTCTTGCCACCCTTGGAATCCCACTTCAGGCATCGGGATAACGACTCGACGATGCGCTCTGCAACGCCACACTTCCTCCTCAGTGCATCAAACTGTTCAGCGTAAAAGATCTTGCACGTCATCGTGGCAGACCCCTCGCGGAACTGGTACTTGAGATGCGTGCCTGTGACACGGAGCAGACTCTTCTCCAGCTCCGTCTCAGACACCCAGTCAGTGCCATCTGAGGGAACAGATTTGGGCTCGGTGTCACCGCCACTTTCAACCTCACGCTGCATGACCTCCTGAGCTTCTCGTCGGATGTTAGCCAGCTTGCCCTGGTAATCTTCACTGTTGAGAGCGAGAGCAATCACAGAGCTAGGCTCGTCCTCTCTAACAATGATATCAGAGTCAACAAAAATGTGGTCAGTCGCGTTGACAGGGTATTCGAGTGGCTGCCAACCGCTTGCTGAGCGTTCGGCCCAGAAGTTGGTGAGATACTTCATCAAGCTGGTCTTTTGGTGCTTGGGCAGCTCCAGAGGAATCTCACTCGCGTCCACAGAGTCGGCAATCTCCTTGATGTCGTGTAGATACTCGTCCGGAACAGAATGCTCAAGGTCACCACCTCTCTCCTCGTCATCTGAGAGGCATTGGCTGGTGGTTGCAGCAGTTGCGTCGTCATTCTCTTCTTTTTCTTCCTTCTCTTCCTTGCCCTCCTTCTCCGTGGTCTCTTCCTTCTCCTTTGGTAGGTGTTCGTCCATCTTGAATGATGGCTCGGCAGGAGTTGGAGGTTCGCTAGGAGGCTCCATCTTGGCCGGTGCATCAGAATGACGCGAGGCGATGCTCACAGATCGCAGCTCAGCCTCGCGCTCAGCAATACTCTCAGTAGGAGGGCTTGGCTCCTCAAAAGCCTCATTCACATCGTCGTAGACTTCCACAATAGCCTTGGTGGTGGTCCTAGGGAGCATGGCTCGCGGTTGACGCATGCTCGCAGCACGCTTCTTGCGGTCTCGGATGCGTTCCTTTTCAAATTCCCGACTGAGCTGCTCAAAATGCCGCGCCAGAGTTGATACCTTTGATTCCCTCTTCTTGTGAACAAATCGTGGTATACTCGACGCAGTGGCTTTGCCCCGGTTCTTCAGGTTGCTCAGGCCCAGACGATCTGAGAGCTTCTTATCCACTCTGATCGAACCTTCGGCCGCGGACGACTCAGGGGTACTGCTTTCAGGAGGATTCGTCTTGGATTCCTTAATTCCGAGACCCTTGCCAATCCCCGACTGTGTTCTAGGCAGTGTGCGGGCGGGGTGGGAGATCGCCCTGACCATGGGAGGTGAAATGCTCTGTCCTGATTTACGAGATGGGAGAGCCGCAAGTGGCGTGGCGGCTCCATGGATAGGTTGGTTTGGCTGAATGCCCTGCTCCCGTCGCAGTTGTTCAACTCTTTCCGACAATGACTGTCCAGGAGGAGGCAAGGACGACGCGGGAAGGGTGAGCGGCTCGGCTGATGTCTTGGAGTTCTCACCAGGCACAGATGGTGATAGTGGAGTTGGTACATCCTGAGGCTCCGGAGACTTGGGAACCTCGGGCTCTGAAGGTTTAGGTGCCTCTGGTTCTTCCACTGGTTCGGCTCCTGGCTGGGAGAGATCAAGAGGTTCGTGAGTAGTTGTCGATGGGGTGCGAGCGAGGTCCAATGGCTCTACTCTCTCGAGAGCCCCCTCAGCAGGGATGTCAATCTTGCCGTCCTCAGGTAATGGTTCCTTGTCTTCGGTAGGCTTTGTTGAAGCGACACTGGCCTCCATGCTAGTGTTGTCAGTGTAGTCCGTCGGTTGAGTGCTCTTCCCTTCTTCCTCAGTGAAAGTCTGCGAAGGCCGCTCCTCACTATCGACAGTCGAGGGTGTGCCTTCGTTCGATGCAAGCGACTCCTTCGACTCGTTGTCTGTAAACATCTTCTTGAGCTGCATGATGGTCAACTGACGCATATCCTTGTCACCCAAGAAGTCTGATTCGAATGTGGCAAAGGCCTGGTCCCACTCGCCCGCCTTCTCAAGCATCTCGCGGACGATGCTGTTGAAAGGCACCACCTCGTAGTACTTGGAGTTGACGTAGATGTCTTGCAGCCTCTTCACCATAGCCGGCTGGTCTTCCCTGGCCTTGTCCGTAAGGCGATCAACCTCTGCCTTGCAAAGCTCAGCCTTCTCGGGCAGGACACTGTCGATTCGAATACACATGAGCCTAGACTTGACCGAAGTCATGAACTTGGCCCATCTCTCCTCCATCCTGGTAAAGATCTCGTTCTTGAGCTTCAGATCGTTCGTGACCTTCCAGGTGATTCTTGCTCGAGGCACGACGATCTCCAGCAGATCGACAGGGTCCCAGTGAATACGAATTCTCGCATCTTGAAGGGCGAAGTACCTGACATGGTCTCGATGGTGATCATGAGGACAGTCGTGAAGATCCTTCATCCTGAGACCGCGGCCCCAGAAAAGGAGCTCCAGGTATTTACCAAAAGAGTACTTGAATGTCGCCTCAGACATGAGCGTTTCTTCAGTGTCCTTCTTGCAGATTTTGCAATACGTCCACATTGTGATCCCGTCTGCGAACTCGGGCCGTGTCGAGGTGTTGGGCACATTTTCAACGAAAACCGTGATTCGGGACTGGTCATGTACATAGGTCCTATTGTGCTGAAGCATCTTGCGTTCGCAGCCGTTTGATGTGCAGACCTGGTCCATGGTGTATGCGAGGTCCTCGATGTACTGTCCCAAGGTGCAGTCAGGGTCCATGCCAGTGTCAATGTGCTGCTCATCATAGAAGTTGATGGCGACCAGAGATGGTTCAGTACATGGAATCTTTGTCTCGGTGCAGATGACCGAGTACAGGACAACGATGTTCTGATGCGAGTAGGGATCAAACAGATCGAGGTTACCTTGGATGTACGTCTCCCACTGGCGGGTATGAGTTTCGTAGTTGTACAAGGCCTTGTCGTACTCAGCATCGTGGACAGCGCGAAGAATTTCCATAATCTGTTGTGGTGCCTTCTGACCAATCTCCTCGACCATCTCAGGTTTGATAAGCTGGAAACGCTGTGGCTCTGCTTTCTCCGGGTCACCCTTCTCTTCGTAGTAGTCGTGGTCACGGAGTCTTCGCAGGTAGAGCAGTCGCCTCTCCTGCTCACGAGCCTTCATCAGCAGATATGGCTGCGTGAACTTGACATACGGTGAGGCAGACAGAATCTTGGTCTCATACTTGGACACCATGTCGCTATAGTATGTGGGCATAGGGACATCATCCGGGACTTGGCTAGTCTGATCCTGAACGACGGGATCGTGCTCCTGGAGAGAAACGAGTCTTGCGCGTTCTTGGGCGAGTTGCCCAGATTGGTTCAAAGATCCAGTTTCATCTGTTCCAGCAATGCTAGCGCTGTCCACAGTTGTTTGTGAAGGCGGCTCGCTCTCTCCTGGAGGCTGATTGACCACGACAGCTGGACCATCCTTAGAATGATCGACGCTGTTGACGCTCAATGACCTGATGCTATCACCCAGAAGATGCAAAGAGCTTGTCATAGAGTCGCCACCTTCCGGAGGCTCGATCGACTCATCTCGAAGAAGGCTCGACTCAAGCTTAAGGTTGTAGACGACATAGACCATAAACTCCATGATGTGCTTGACCTTGGACAGGACCATGCTGTTGGCACCGCGTAGGGCAATAGTGCAACCGAGCTCCGGTGTGCAACCAGACAAGAAGATGTACGACTTCTTGCGGCCCGGATAATCATTGTTTACAAACGTTCTGACCTCAAAACTAGAGCATCGTCCAATTTGTACGGGCAAGGCCAGCATGTCCAGGGAAGAGATAATGTCTGTCTCAGCACACCGAGCGACCGCCTCAATGACTGTGTGCTTAACATTGTAAGCCACTGAGATGTTCGCCTCGGAGAGATACTGCAACGCAACACCCGAGATGCTCTTCTCAGCAAGGAGAACTTGAGGGCGAAGATTCGTGATCCTCTGAACCACAACTCGCAGAAACTCCTTTTCCTGCTCGATGACGGGCTGCAAGCTCATAAAATGCTGTTGGTGCCGTTGGTACTCAATAGGGAATGTAACAAGCAGCACTCGTGGATTGGTGATCCTGCGCGGCATGCTCTTGAGGGCCAGATTCTTGGTGAAAACGACCCCAGAAATGTAGGCAGTGTCACCAGGCTTGCCTCCAGGGATTCTTTTCAACTTGACATAGTGCCGAATGTCCATGTCTTCTCCCTTGGCCACGTCTGGATCCACATCGTCTGTTGCCCGCAGAAGGATTGGGACCAATGCCTTCTGCCATGCTGGTGGATTTGAGATTTCAGCATCGTCCAGTAGCTGATGCAAGAGCTTGTCGACGTGTCTCAGGCTTGACGAGTTGAGTTCGGCTTTGGGCGCTTTCTTGTGCTGCAGCGAATCACTCCTAGTGATCTGATTTCCACTTTGATGGGGAGTGTCTAGAGAAAAGAGCATCTCGGACGATTGTGACGGTCCCTTGTACACTGCAGATTTTGGGCGTGGCGACGGTAGGTGATGCATACTGCCGCTGACGTTGCTGGTGTTACGGCGCCTCGGTGCCCGTCGATGCCCAACGAGGCTGCTAGGAAGCTCATCAAATCCCCCTCTGCTTACGAAACTCATACCGCTGATGCTCTTCTCGCCTGCTCTGTGACGATACTTCCTACCAGCGTTCACATAAGGTGCGAGTTCCGACTTGTCGTCGCCCAGACTTCCAGGCTGCAAGTCACCAGTCATTGTAGCAAAAATGCCCATCTGCTCGTCCTCACTTGACTCGTCAGACATGTAATCAGCCAGCTCCGGATCAATGATATTATCGGCATGAAAGGCAGGAAACTTTGGCTTCTTGGCATTCTCATCGTCAATTCCTCGACGGAAGGGCGCCCTCTCTTCAGGGGCAGGTTTGAAGCGGCCAAGGAAGCCACTGTGCTTGGAATGGTGTCGTTTGTGGCCTGCAGAAGAGTGAGGGCGCCCAGTCAGCGATTTGAGTGATCTTGATGAACCTGGTCTGCTGAGCTGAGGTGCGTCGATTTCAAGGACGGCAGCGGTACGAGATTCCCCGATGCGGCGTGTTGCAGGAATAGTCATCATGGGGGTAGAAACAGGCCGGGAGTCTTCTGAGCCTTCTGATGCAACTCCGGATTCAGGCTCCCTCTCTCTTGCCTTTGATTGACTGGCATTGCTGGGGGTCTTGGCGTGGTTGGTGCCAAAGAATCTCGGCATAAAGGACTGCTCGTCTCCCGAGTCGTCTGAACCACTCCCATCGAAACGCTTGGTGATGACATCGAGACACCGCTTGCAAACACGCAGTGAGCCCTGTACGCCGAATTTCTCTCCCGATATGACCGTAGTACATTTTGAGTCGAAGATGCAGCCACAGGTTCGGCAGTGATGTTTTCTTCTGAATGCGGTGAAAGGAGTCTGGCAAAGGAAGCACTCCTTGACGGTATCATCCTTCATCCAGAACTCCTTACTCAAAACTTGCTTGCGCATTCGTGTGAGTTGTGCGTTGACCTGCTCAGAGGCCTCATCATTGCTGATGGCTGTGCCAGGTATCCTGATATCGCCCGACGCCATTTTCTGCGGCTTTGGGCCCTGTGAGAAGGACTCATGGCACACGGAATCGTGAGCAACGGTGCTGATGCGGCTGGGCTCTGCAGTCCCTCGGTCCAGAGAAGATTCTCTTGAGTCTTGGCCACCAGGGGACCTCGACCGGCTGATCCGATCAATGACTGCAGGCTTCCTTCTGATGCTGTCGGGAGATAACAAGGACGAGGTAATGGACGGGCTACGAACACTTCGAGTCTGTATTGAAGGAGCACGAGGATGCCTTGGACTTGTCGGGCTTTTGAGACTTTCGTCGATACTTGAAGTGTCCTCCCGCTTCGATCTGGGTGGTAGTTTTCCGTCTCTCAAGTCGTACAAGTTGGCCGACGATTCAGCTGTCGAGAGGTGGGCCTGGAGATCGGCCCTGCTGCTGATACTCTTTCGACTTGAACCAATGCCAGCACTTTCCTCAGTGCGTAGGGTACTATGGCTAGCATCCCTGTGCACCGTAACAGGAGCAATCGTAGGATCAACAGCAATAGAACTGGGTGCCTTTCCGGAAAAGCTCTGACGACTGGTGGTGTTAGACTTTTGCCCTGACATGAGACTGATACTCGATGGTTTCGAGGACTGAGATTGCTGTGAACGTGTCTCAGCAGCTACACCGGCGTTAAGCGAGCCTCCATCAGTCGTGAGAGGGATTTGGGACGAAGTGGTAGACAAGGTTGCGCCTGTGTCAGCCCGACTAAGCGAGCTGATTGAAGCTTTCGAGGCATGGTTTCCAACGATCGACGTCCGCTTTGAAGAGGGTTCCGATTTTTCTGACACTGCTTGCTCTTGCGGTGCTTTTGAGGAGCCTCCAGCACCCACAGCTTCCCTCAGTCGGCTGTAGAGACCGCTAAATCCTTGCTGCACCAGATCACCTGCAGTCCCTTTGTTTTCGGATGTTGGAGCCGCTGTAGGGGGCGGTGCAAAGTCGTTGAAGGTGGTGAGAGAGTCACACTGGCTCGCAGAGGTGTGTATCTTGTCAAGTGTATGGGCAAGTTGGCCCTTGTCGGTGGTAGAAGCGGCGGATATAGAGTTGATGGAATCGCGGCGGGTTCGGGCCGGTGAGCTTGCCGAAGGAGGAGAGGCTGAAGCAGCCCCTGACATGATGTTTGTTTATGGTTTATAGATCGAGGTGAAAGACGTTGGAAAGTTCGAGGTCGGTTCGGGAGTTGTCGAGTCAAAGGTTGATAAACGACAGCAAAACAATCGTCAGTTGCAAGGCCCTGGAAGCCCAGGACTCATTCCATGTGACGTTTGCCCGTTATCGTCATAAGCAAGCTCGAGATGTCGGCAGCATGGTGGCCTCGAAGATGTTTCAAAGAGTAAGCCAACACCTCGTCACTGGAAAGTGGCCACCAGAAGACACAGCCGATCTTCAGGGTTCGCTGATCGGTGAGGACGACGTCGTGGGGAAACAAGGACACCGGCAAGGGCTTGGGAGGCGGGAGGCGGGACGGCGCCA
Organism: Fusarium vanettenii 77-13-4; assembly: GCF_000151355.1. Classification (NCBI taxonomy): domain Eukaryota; kingdom Fungi; phylum Ascomycota; class Sordariomycetes; order Hypocreales; family Nectriaceae; genus Fusarium; species Fusarium vanettenii. Next base: position 3,882,292 of record NW_003315881.1, read on the forward strand.
GGCTAACGTCGTGTGTCGCATAGACGGGTTGGAGTTTGAGACAGGCAAGTCAAGCTCAGAAAGATGACGAAAGAGCAGCAGCAGCGTCCATCGGGCGCCGAAGGAATGCTGTCCCGCGCAGCTAGTCGCGGCTGTGCGTCGTCAAGTTCAAAGTTCAAGAGCAAGCTTGGCTTGGGGCGTCCAAGTTGGATGCGTGATGGCGTCAGACCCTGGTAGGCAGCGACAGACGCTAACGGCTTGGGAGTACCCGATACAATACGACCCTATCTTCACCGCCACCCTGGGAGCCCACCCAAGTACCGAGTACTTAGCCCCGATCAAGCACGAGCCAGCCTGCCACGCAAGGGCTCACCCTCCCCAACCAGACCCCGCAGATTCCGACGACGCGGCCCAAAATTACCCGTCGCGTCGCGCTACATATCCGTCCGCACCCTTCTATTTGTTTCGCACAAGGAGTTCTCTTGAGCGTCATCGAGGCAAATCCCTTGTCGCGACGAGCCAAGGCCTGTCGCGATCCTCGCTCTCACCTCCCTCGCGCATCGCTGCAGCCGAATACCGCCCGCCACTATCCGTCGATTGTCCCGATTGTCTTGCATCTCCTCGCTTCCCTTTCATCGAGTATCACGGTAAAGCAGATGTAACGCCCTTCGCCAGTGGCGTCGGGCAATCTGTCGGGCGAATGTCTTTCACCTCGTCCCCTCCGGAGGACGTCACCGACCTCTTCAGACGACGCAATTTGACGAATATCCCGCGGGATCAGAAGGAGCTACTGGAGGACTCAGATTCCTGGGCGGTCGACCTGAAGAATACACCTCATGGGCTTGCGCATGTCCCGGGGCATGTCTTGCAGACGGTGAAGGAGGCCTACACGGCCCAGAAAGCCGGTGTCGACAATTCTACACCAAAGTCGCGAAAACGAAATGGAAGTGCCGTGGCATCTACGAGCAGCAAGCGCATGCGGAATGGCATCACAAATACCCCAAGAGAAGAATCGGAGGAGCCAGCACAATCGTCACCCGAACGAGAGATCTCCTGGGAGCCATCTCCCACTCGACCTGGCCCCTCCAAGTCGATTCATGTGGCCATCAATACGACAATGGTCCAGTCTTCGATGATTCAAGAAACGCCCAAGGCAGCTCGGGGACCTCCCCCGAAACGGCCCAGTCCTTTTGAACCGTCTGAGGACGAATCCGATAACGAATTAGAAACCGAGATCCCCCAGGGCATGCCGCAACCCGGCGCCCCCGTTAATCGGACAGCAGCTCGCCTCGAACCAACTGCTCCAGTTCCTATGCCGATTTCCAGCAAACCAATGGCCACACCGCCATGTGCGCAACCGTCTAATCCCACCCAACCTACTATTCCAAACACTGTCGTTGCCCCAAGGGAGACATGTCAAGAACTTGCTGCCACCAAAAAACGGCAGTCCCGGCGAATATTTAAAGGCATCAATGTTGGGGATACAGAGAAAAAGGTCCATCACATGCCGAACCGCCTACCGGCAACAAAGACATTTGCGACTGTCGAGAGCTCCATCCCAACATCGTCCGACCCCGTCATCCCTGCCACTCTGAAATCGACTGCGACACAGGAGTCTGTCATACAATCCATTGAGGAGAACGAGTCCGATCACGACGCCAATGAATCAACGCGATCGGACGATGAGCCACCAGTGGCGGAGCCTTCGAATCGGGAAGGTGAATCTATCATGCAATCCATTGAAGCACCCGAAATTCACCAGAACGCCAAAACCCCCATGAAACGAAGTAGCCAGAAACCAGTCGCTGCGCAACAATCAGACGCTCAACCCCAGGTGGAAACCTCGCCCATGCAGGTGAATGGTCGTCAGGGTTCACAGAGCAAGGTCTGTCCGCCACTGTGCATTGGTCCCTCAGCCAGTAAGGAACCATACGAAGTCTTCCTCCATCATTATCCAATGTTCGCTGAGGATGACTGGGGCCGGAAGGAAGCGGGTACCAAAATGAGCTTTGTCATCGCCTGCGTCTATCTCAACTGGCTCCGCCGACGGAAGAAACTCAGGGATTATCTGTATGACGACTTCATCCGTGCATTCACAGAAGATTACAAGGAGTACGTCGAAAGTGCGAAGGACAAGCAAAAGACCCTGGTCGCGATCGAGTGGTTCAACAAGCTGTCTGAGAAGCCCACTTACAGTCAGTACGTGGTGAACCGGGGCAACCTCAACTTCATCCTCAAGTCTTACCCCGAGGAGGTGGCCAAGGCGAGCATGACCATGATGAAGGCCGATGACATTAGCATATACACGAGCTCGGATCACGAGTCAGAATCTGACAACGATGATGTCGTGTCGAATCCCAGTGCCTCGTCTGACAAATTGTCTCAGCGCTGGCGTAGCAAAGGAGGTGCGGGATCAAAGCAACCTGCCCCTTTGAGCATCGACGGAGCCATGGACATTGATGCGCCGGCAACTCCCGCAGTGTTGAAAGCGGCTCCTTCGCGACAGCCGTCATCCAAGGTCTCGGACAAGTCGGTGTTGAAGCAAAGACCGATGGCAGCGCCAACACTACCGTCTACTTCCAGGCCTCGAAGGCCGATCGTGAAAGCGCCACCACCATTTTCATCGCGTCCCCGGGAAACGCCAACCCAGGCGCCACCACCGGTCTCATCGCGTCCCCGAGAGATTCTGACTCAGGCTCCAGCCCCGCCCTCACCTCAGATCCCCAGAACGTCCATGGCGCCGCCATCAACCATCGCGACGCCATCTACAAGATCGCGGGCGCCTCGGACGTCGCAGTACTTTGAGAGACTCTCTTCGAGCAGGCTCAGCTCGACGCCAGGCGGGCGCAGTGCCGAGGAGCGCGCAAGACTCAGGGAGCATTTCAAAAGGAGGTCGTTGAACGGGGCGGATGCGCGTAGTACGCGGAGCAGTAGTCAGTTCGAGTAGTAGGTTTGTTGCACATGTTTGAGGCGTCATGGAGCTGCTATGAGTGTTTTTGACGTGCAAGGTGTTTAGTGCCGGCGTTCCGAGGTCAGGTCTTGTGTTGGTGTTGAACTGATACCCAGGGGAATCGTTTATCTTGAACTGTCATGGTTTATTAGCACGCCTTGTAGTGCAGTGGCAGAGAAAACAGGCGAGATGTATATCCAGTCGCAGAAAAGCGAGGCCAACAAGTGTATCCTATAGGTAGTTGAGCGAAAATGAACCCAGATTTCGAGGTGACCCTTTGGCGGAAAGAACTGTCTATTGTGCGTGGGCAACATGTCTATGGTAAGCTAGCTTGGCTCGACTGTGGCCTGGCTTAATTAAGTTGACTGGCTGGCAACTTTGTTCCAGGATTCGAGAGCTCCCGAGGAGCTTTTGTTTTTGGCGGTTTGCTTCAAAAGAAAAACCTGGGGGGTTGTCTCGATCTTGGCCGTGATTAAAGAAGAAGAAAAAAGGAGAATTCGCCTGTTCCAAATCGCCGTTTCCTCCTAAGCGTGTCTCATGCACGGGGTATCCTGCAATCTTTTGTTTTTCTCTTGATCCATCCTAAAACTCCGTGGCACGAACGACTTCGCTGCCCATCTCGACTGTGATCTTTCGCCCTCGATGTTTTTCCCCCGTGTGGTTGGTTTCATCGGTTGGTTGGTTTGGTTGCATTTCAACATTCTGGTGTTGTTTTTTCCGGTCCAGTTTCAGCTTTCAGTCGTAATCCATAATCCTTAATCATTAGAAGAGTCATCATTGTCGAATCATTACTTTGTCGACGTTCAAGTCTCAGCTTCCTCCTCGGCGGCGGCGGCGGCCCTGGCTTCGGCCTCCTTCTTGGCCTTGTGGCGCTCCTCCTCCTCGGGGGTCATGGTGCGGAGCTGCAGGGCGTGAATTCCACCCTCAAGGGCCATCTCGTCACGCAGAAGGGCATAGACCATTCGGTGGCGGGCGGGCTGCATCTTGGAGGCGAAGGCGTCGGATGTAATGACAAGTCTGTCACGTGTCAGCAGCATGCATCTTTTTTAGCTTGAACCAGGGGTTGAATGCTGGTGCAGGGTTGGGTTGGCGGTGGTGTGAGAGAGGGTCCGGGGATAGGCGGCATGGAAACATCCATGGAAGGACAAGGTACATGTAGAACGAGGCCATGGGACGGCGGCAAGAATGAGACGATGCCACCAGGTAAACAGAGTAAAGATGAATCACTCCGGGAGAAGGCGGAGAGGCTCAGTCAGACAACAAAAAAGACAACAAGAAACTCTTACCGGAAGTGGGTCTCGCTGGAGGTGCTGCCTTGCATGGCCTTGTGATGAGCATGCAGATGAGAGTCATTGTAGATCTCTAGTGTCTGAGGATCAAAGGCGGCGGTGATCTTTGGAATGAGGTCAGCAACTGAGCGTATTACGCTTACGACAACAAGAAAAAGACAAGACTTGCCTTGGCCCGGATGGTGTCCTCGACAGGAGTTCCCGAGTTCATGGTAGAGAGCTGTCGTTGGACGCTCGAAAAGCCGAGCGCGTATCGTCGAAACATGAGGTAAGACGCAAGCGAGCAGCGGTCTGAGAATAAACGTGAAGAAAAATCACGTCACGTCCTGGGTTTGGTTTCGGCTCTTGCGGCTCTGCCAAGGTTTTCCGTAGACTAGCCGAATTGAGTTGACGACGATGAGATCAAACGTTGGCGCAGATGAAGGAATTGAGTTGAGGTGAAAGAAACACCACGAGAGGAAGAGTAGCGGAGTCGGAGCCGACCAATGTGGATGAATGGATGGGCCTGAGTGGGCAACACTGAGAGAGGTTGGGTGGAAGAGAGAGAGAGAGAGAGAGGTCGGAAATGGATGAACGGATGAGAGCAAGACCTTTTTTTTTTTCTTCTCTCTTTAATTTATAAGTTTGCCCCAACAAAGCCACACACACTTCTCAAACGTGACGTGACAGTGGATTGGCAAAACAAAAAAAGAAAACGACGCGGGATGATGCAGCAAGCAAAGAGAATTAAGTAGGGAAGAGAAAGAGAGAGAGAAAAGAGGCGGGCAGGGAAGGGGGCAAAAATAAGGCGGTTTCTTAATAAACCTTGGCTTGGGCTGGACGGCACGCCGCTACTTGCTTGGTGAGAGTGGCGGGCTGGACTGGGCTGGGCTGTGACGGTGACTGTGACTGTGACAGCAGCAACCCGACTGACTCCTCTCAGCGGGTGAGGATTATTCAGAGCTGGTAGAGATTTGACCGTTTTCGGTGTGAAGTCGGTGAGAGCTACACTTGACTATGTTCTAGGATGGATATGCACAAGCAAGCACAAAAGCAACAAGCACGCGTACACTTGCGCACGCTGGCAGAGACAAGACAGGCACAAGGCACAAGGCACACAGGTACCAAGTAACCCAACCCCCCCTTGCTTCTCATCCTGCATGAGGAGGTTCCAAACTGCATCTTGCAAAGGCGGAAAGAGATGGCTTCTGCAAACGTTCGTTTTCGGCTTCTAAAGCGCGGGGATGCAACCCGGCCAGCTCCTGTCCTCCCATTTACCGTCTTTTCGAACTTGTGTGGCGGATGACTCTTGATTCGCCCACAGATGCTTCGAACCCAAGAAACCAAACCCCTGACACCCCCGTCCAATCCAGCAAATGATCAGCCGCCAATCTACTTACTCGGGGGATGCACATCCAGCCAGCTGGGTCGCCCGACGCCCTGACCGCCCCCGTTGAGCGGTGAAGCCACGGCCTGCATGAGGCGGCCCAGGTAGGTACCGAGTACGGGGGTCCGGTCCAGGACGATGCCGGGAAGCATGGTCTCTCTCGTGTATCTTTTTTTTTTCTTCTGCTTTGTCCTCTCTCTCTCTCCGCTCCTTGACAGTTGTACAAGCTAAACTGTCGGAAACGACCCTGGAAATGGATGGATGCAAATGGCTGACTGCCACGACAGGAGGCCCGAACCTGCCACTAGCATATCCCCTGGTTCACGGCCTCTTTTCAACTTTTGACAACGCCAGCAACGAGGCGGGCCTCCCCGTCTAATCCGGGAGACCACGGGGGAACCAGTCAGCGGGAACCCAATCGCTTTGACATCTGACCGCTCCTGTTCGGGTGAAGCTTTTAGCTCTGCTAGTTCCGTCATCCTGGTAAACAGGCACACACGGCATGGGTGCAGGGTGTTTCAACATGCACAGTTTGAGAGAGAGAAGGCAATCACCCACACCCACTCCCTCCATGATCCAATCATCTCCTGACACTGTTTCTAGTCCGTTTTGATCTTGGGACTGCGACCAACTTCTTCAACGGCAACTGCAAATGATGTGGCGGGATGAGAGTCATCTTTTTTTTTTACCGTATATGCAAGATGAAGCAACTGCTTCGTCGATGATGCAGAGCCGAGCTGACTCAATAACTTGGATACACGGTATCAGTGTAAAAGCGGTGTTATTAAAAAGAACCAATTGCTATCCCTGGAAGTGCATCCAGCCAAGGTGTGCCGTCAAGACAGATACATGGTTACCATTCAAGACTCAAACTTGACAACATTACAGTTTTGTCGGCGAGAATCCCCATGGCGATTTAGGGAAATCCTCTGGTCGAGAGCCTGCTGCGTCTGGGTTACATTCTCCATCAATACAACTCGCTATCAACGGATGCAACGGGCACGGCTTGGCCCTGAGATACCAGCCGTTCACTAGACACAACCAGTTAGCATTAATACCCAATCTCGGGCCGGGCATTCTGGGGTTGATCAGAAAAAGGGTTCGTACACTTGGGATCGTCAGGGTGCCATGTCTCCAAGCCAATGGCCTTTCTCTCCACACAAGTCATCTTTAGAAGTCGGTCTGGTTAGCGGGCCTAGTCGACATTTTGCAATGTGAGTTCCGCAGCACTCGCACATGGATGGACTCTCGCCCACTCTATAATAGTCGGTAGCTAACGCGCAAAACATTGGCGTGGGACCGATGGAGGCGGTTAAACCGAAGGAGAAGAATGCGGTAACGCCCAAGAAGATGACCCAGAGCTTCATGATTGGTTTTGCGGTTGTGATATCCGGCCACGATATGAGCGGGGAAGATGGTCGGTTCGTGCTAGCCATGCTTGTTATTTATTTATATTGTCCGAAGCCTTGCCTCGAGGTTTGTAGAGTTTGTTTATGACAGTTTCCTTGTGATGTGTACACATAGGTTGTTAAGTTGACTACCGTGTTCTACGACTTTGGGTACTCGGAGGTATATCGAGAGGGGACTCACCCATCCTACCCGGGACACCGCCAAATCTACAATACAACTAACTCGACCATCATGAACCCTTCGGATACTCGGATCCCACGATCATATCATGCCTCCTAGGTTCCCCTCGATGCTAATGCTATTGCATCCTAGACGCAGACAAGGTAGCAAGACAAGCAGCTCCAAACTTTGTTTTGTACAACCAGCCGTACCGCCGACATGCATCAAGACAACAGGGGAGGACCGTGTTAAATACAGTGGCAATTTAGATATTTTTATTTGTACTCCGTATATTTATGCTCAGCAACTTCTTACCTGTTACCACTCATGCATGCGGGTGCACATTGGCTTGTGTCGCATTGCAGATGAGCGTTCAACTCAGCCTGACGACCGACCGCCGCACCGCGGACGCAGCAGCTCAAGTGCCGGCGCGGGTTTAGCTTTAGAAACTCGGCGGCAACATCCTGATTGGCCTTGTACCCGAGGATTTTAAGTAAAGATGAAAAAGAGAAAAAATGAGACAGGACGACAAGATGCCGTCCTGTCACAGGGTACGTACCTCCGGGGAGGACGGCACACTCGGCCGGGCCGCTACCCGACGTCACCAACAATTGGATCCCACATGGGAATGGATGGGGGGAGGGGAGCTTCAAAACCTCCATCACCAAAACAATTTTGGACGTCAGGCTCGCAGATCGACAATCACACCTCCACTCCTAACCCCCCTGGGCAAATGCAGCCGCCGGTTCGGCCTCGGAGTCGTACCCTAGCTTCCTAAGCTCTCTCTACTTGCTGGTCCATCTACCTCGGTACCCGAATTGACCGTCGTCGCATCCCACTTCTTGAACATTGGGAACCGAACCCTTGTCGCAATCCCGGCGATTCGGGACCTCACCGTCACCATGTCGCTCCTCCGCACACTCGCCGTTCGGCGCCCGGCATCATACTCCCCCTTCCTCACCCTCCGTCCCGCCTGCAGAATGCTGTCAACGCTACCCCGCCTACCGCTCTTCGAAGCCGTCGCAAACCATGATCCCAACTCCAAGGTCGTCGTCCACTCCCTCTCCGGCCGCACCTTCAAGTATGGTGAGCTGCTTGGTGATGTGCGCCGTGCTCGCGACCGCTTGTCCGAAGCTGCGGGCAAGGAGGATCTCAATGGCGAGCGAATCGCATTCTTGGTCGAGAATAGCTACGACTACGTAGGTGAGCAAGTCTGCGTGCTGCGACACTCCAGCTCCGATAACGGCTGAGTTGACAATGCCTCCTAAAGTAACGCTCCTGGCCGCCATGGCTGCGCGCTCTATCGCCGTGCCTCTGTCTCCAGCCTTCCCCGCGCCGGAGCTTCAGTATATCCTTAACCAGAGCGAGGCGTCTCTTCTCGTTTCTTCAGCCAAGTTCGCAGCCAAGGCCAAGGAGGTGCTTGCGACGGATCTGACAACTAAGCCGGCACATCTTGAGCTTCAGAAGCATGTTGGTGGGGGAAGTCATGAGAAGGTCGAATTGGGCGACTCCAACCCTGGAGAGGCCGGCATGATGTTGTATACATCAGGCACGACAAACAGGCCGGTGAGACAGACAGCGCTGTATTATGACACCCGAATACTAACCCCTGGTCTAGAAAGGTGTTCTGCTACCTCAATCGGTCCTGACAGCGCAGTCTCGTTCTCTACTCGAAGCCTGGGAATACTCCCCAGCCGATCACCTCCTCCACGTTCTCCCTCTCCACCACATCCATGGCACCGTCAATGCCATCCTAACACCCCTCCTCGCCGGCTCAACCATCGAATTCATGTTCCCCTTTAATGCAGATGCCGTCTGGAAGCGACTCTCCACACCTTTCCTCGCCTCTGCCGCCAACGGTACCTCGACTCCCAAGGACAAGATCACCTTCTTCACCGTCGTGCCCACAGTCTATAGCCGTCTTCTCTCTAGTCACAAGAGCCTCGCTCCTGATGCTCAAGAAGCCGCCCGGAAAGCCATCTCACCAGAGAACATGCGCCTCGCCATATCTGGCTCCGCCGCCCTGCCTACCCCTATAAAGGCAGCTTGGAGGGACCTAAGCCACGGCAACGTTCTCCTCGAGCGATACGGCATGACCGAGGTTGGTATGGCACTGAGCTGCGGCCTCGACTTTTCCGATCGTGTTGATGCCAGTGTCGGCTGGCCACTGCCATCTGTCCAAGCTCGTCTGGTTGATGTCGACACAGGAGATATCATCAAGGAGGGTGAGGAGGTCAACCAGGAGACAGGCCGAGAACGATCTGGCGAGATCCAACTCCGTGGACCGACCATCTTCCGCGAGTACTGGCGCAACCCAAAAGCGACAGCCAGCGAGTTTGTTGACGATGCCGACGGCAAGGGCCGCTGGTTCAAGACGGGTGACGTCGCTGTTCGCCGCCCCGTCCCCTCCGCCGCTGCCGCTCAACCCTGGGCTCACGGTCCCTTGTATTTTATCCAAGGCCGCAAGTCGGCCGACATCATCAAGACCGGCGGCGAAAAGGTCAGCGCTCTCGAAGTCGAGCGCGAGCTGCTCTCCCTGCCCCAGGTCGCTGAGGCGGCCGTGGTCGCGGTGCCGAGCGGTCAATGGGGACACAAGGTTGGCGCTGTCCTCGTTCTCGATAATGAAGTTGTCAAGAAGTGGTCTGCGCTCGACATGAGGCGTGCGCTTAAGGATCGCTTAGCCAACTATAAGATTCCTCAAGTGATGCGACTCGTCGATCATATCCCAAGGAATGCCATGGGCAAGATCAACAAGAAGCAACTGGTCAAGTCTATTTTCCCTGACGATATCAGCGGCGACGAAAGCTAAGACCATAATGGGAGATCTCTGTATATACTGTACCACTTGTAGATTTGTATGATAAAGCTGCATAGTTAAGGGGAGCATTGCTGGAGCTCGTTGAAAGATCATATCTAGCACCAAAAACCACAGTCATCAAAGCACAGCAAACCCTAGGTGACCAAAATGTGCATTATCTATTTTCATATCCCCAGTGGCCGGCTTTTCAACCTCCATGGTTGCCACTTGAGAAAAGAGCTCCGAGCAACGCCAGTATAAAACTTGAACCAAGGAAATCAGGGATGAGCCATGGCTGGCCATGACGAGTGGTTGTCTTGGTCCAGCATCGCATCTCAGCCCCCAGCCACTTCGTTTCTTGCGTCGAGTTTCCTCCCAAAACCACTTGCCGTCCATTTCGTCCACCGCTGCGTAGGGCCCATGATGGTCAGAAGCATGAAATGGTCATTATCGGATATCGTGCTAAATCAATGTCGTCCCTTTTCGTCATCGCGCATAACTCTAGACAACGTGCTTGGCCTTGGCCCTTGTGCTTCCGGAGTGAGCACTGTCGGTGTGACCCGAGAACTCGACCTGCTCGGTGGCAGGCAGTTCCAGAACCTCCTTGAATCGACGGCCGATATTCATCAGAATGTCCTTACCCTTCTCATTGCTACGACCCTTGCCGCCGGCCACGTCACCATCGCCTCGGCCTGGAATGCTCTTTCCTATGGTGCGAGTCCAGACACCGATTCGGAAGAACGCCTTTCGGACGTTGACAACAACACCCATGACCTCACCGTCGTCCTCGTCCTCGAGAGTCTCGCCAATAGCGGCCATCATAACCTGGAGCCAGAGACGGTCGACGTCGATGTTTCGCTTGTCCTTGTACTGGTAGGACCACTTGCCACCGTGCTTGTTCTGGGGGTCCTCCCACTCGGGGCGGACACCGGCCTTGAACAGATGGTAGTCGGACTTGAGAGAGAGTTCAGAAACGGCGGAAACGTTGTTCTAAAAAAGTTAGTATGATTCGAGAGAGGTTATCGTGTCAAATTGAACTTACGTAGACACCCCAGAACTCCTCGACGGAATCAAAGGTGATGACCTCCTTCAGAAGATCGTTCCAGTTGTCACCCTATCGTGTGCAGTATTAGTATCGGGTCGATGATGGCCGAAAACGGGTTCCGCCATACCTTGCCACTGGGGGGCTTGGTGAACCAAAGAGTCCACTTGTTCTGAAGAGGGTGCTTCACGTTGAAGTTGTCCTTGTCGTGGAAAACAGTGACGGGCTTGTCGTCCTTGATATCGGAGGCAGACTCCTTGCCGTTGGGGTCAACGGGGATGGTGGTGAGGTCGACCTGCTCGTCCATCTTGGGTGTCTCTGTCGCAGCGGCGGCCATTGTGATGGAGTTTTCTCGTTGGATCGCGTACGCAAGATATCGGTTCAGGTGAGGGTGGTGACTTGCGAATGTGGGATCGCGGGGCAAGTTTGAATGATCGAAGCAAAGAAGTGGGAGGCGGTGCGAGGGTGGGGCGAGAGCAAGAAATTGGTAGGTCGACTACTTCTTTCCGACAACAGGTAGGGGAGGCGTTTGCGACTTTGCGCCAGGCAAGAGTCGACTCGATCGAGAAGGGAGAGAGGAGTCGCGAAGGAGGTGACGTTTGTAGGTTCGTCGGGAGGAGAGAGGCAGAGGCGGCTTGTTTGATTTGAAGATTGGGAAGCGCAAAAAATCTTGGGTGCTGACCTAAGGTAACTTGAGGTTGTGCCTTACCCCAAGCGACCCAATCGGGAAGGAAGTGGGCCGTCAAGTTTATGCCTTAATGCCTTACACCTGGCCCAGGCGTCCACTGCCAGGCCCTCTCGAGTTGTTTCCCATTCTGGAGGCTTGTGAACGGTGGGGAAACTCCTTGTCAGAGCCTCTCCCGTCGATCAGACAGGTGCCTGCATTGAACTGACGGGAGCTACCGACCAGGTCGTGGGTAGCGGCAAGTGCTGTGCTAGCTGGAGGTGGATGAAGATGAAGCAAAGACGAGCTTCTCCTCCTTCATCCCAGGGTTGTCAAACTCGTTTCATCCGACTTTGTTGAATTAGCCGAGGCCTCCATGGTACAATCCTATCTTTGATACTCGGCTACGTTTCTTTCACGCCGAGCATTCTCAATTGATACACCACCCAGACCGGGCTCTTTTCCCCTTTGATCCAAGGACACGGACATTGACAGGCTGTCACGAGGACCAATCTCACATTTTCCTTTTATGCCGCGATAATGCGACCCGAGAGATTCCTCCATGCCAACACGGCCACACCAAGGTTGGCTCACTGCCTACTACTAGGCTAGTCTTGGGCCTCAGACGCTTGATGTAACTCGACTACAAGATGCAGCAGGATTCCCTGTCACGAGGATTCGCATCAGCATCAAGGCATGTGCCGCTCTCAAGAGTGAGCCCATGTCACGGAGAAGAGCTCACGGCTACCAGTTGCTGCGCCCATTTCGTGTTTCACGCGCTTCTTGTGCCTCATGCGCTGTCATGGCTTTCAAGTCATCCAACGTGGTGACCCCCATCCTCGCCTCCACCTCAAAACAGCTCAACCCACGCTCTTTTTGTTCTGGTCGTTCGTGCCTCGCACCATTTCGCATGCATACCGGAATTTAGACATTTCTTACCCCCCATAGCCGGAGATGCCGGCGGCACAACAGACAGTATCACGTCCGTCCATGTCTGCGTGGGGACAAGAAGACCAGGACAAAAGGACAAAAGGAAAATGGTAGGCTGAGATACAAACGGCAAAGGCGGTTTCACACAATTGTCTACAGCTAGTCAGCTGCCATCTTCTGACTAACTTGTGCCAACTTGTGTCGACAACCAACATTCGCTGCGTCACTCTCCCTTGAATGAGGCGTCAAGGGCGTCGATCCCAAGCTCAACGCCAGCAATTAAGCCTCGAATTCACCCACTCAAGGAGAGGAGCACCTGCACCATTCACAGCCGGCGCGGGTCAAGACAGGGCGGGATTCTCATGTTGACCTATTGGTCTCCCTTGTCCCACATTGTCCCGCGAATCGAGTGACAACTGGTGCGCACCCGCCGCATTACGTATTTTGCACCAGCGAGTGCTCCCAATGATGATCCACGTCCACGCTCTCATGCATGGCTCAGGCACTGGCTATGCCTTTCTGGAATGTCGACGCGTCTCAAACTCCATTACATCCCACCCTCACAGCCCTTTGTGTCTTTGATTGAGCCCCTCAGGGACCATCTTCCGAGACCTGCACGATCAGCGTGCTGACCAGGATTGGCATGCCGGGTCTTCACTTGATCTGGAGTTGGACTCCATACTACGTACTGTAGCAAGCACATGGCGCACTTATAATAGACTGCCATCGCCCATGGACAAAGAAGAGAAGCCCAGCCCTCACCACACCACCTCGAGCTTCTTTGATCCCCTTGCCTAGAATTGCTGCCACAACTGCTTCTTTATTCTACTTGTCCAACATCGCCGCCATGGAGCCTGATACTCGAACCAACACTTCCTTTGAGAAGGATGTCTCCAAGACAAAGGAGACGACCCCCAAGAGCAAGAACCGAAGCAGCTCGCTCTTGATGATAAGCTCCGGCTTCACCTTTCTCGCCGCTCTCCCTCAGAGATCAACATCATCTTCATCTTTCAGATCTTCATCGTTCCGATAAACTCATGACGCCAACGCGATCATCTTCTGTCACTCATTTTGCCTAAGCCCCTTTGTCCAATCGTCACATATACCCGTTGTACACTTTACCAATTATCACAACACACGTCGCATCTAAGCAATCGAATTCGGAATAGGATACTCATTGGACTGTCATTATTGTACGCCCCGAGATGAATGAGCTCAGGTCCTTTTCTCCAAGCCGTCTTGCCCTCGATTTCAGCCTCGTTGGTGAAGACTTGCCAGACGAGTTCTATGAGAGCCACTTCAACACACTCTTAAAGAATGTTTACGCCCTCGCTCAAGGGGTATCTCGTCCGAGAGGAAATTCCCACGCACGCAAAATTCACCCTTGGTTGAGAGAGTACCCGAAAGAGTTTCTCGAATACGTCCAACTTGTTGCACATCCTGATGCACGGGCTGGGAAGTGGGGGAGGTTACTTACTGATAAGGCGCAGCGGACATGCCTTCTCACATCCATCATTTTCAAGGTTCTCGATACCAATGTTTTCTCATGTTTGCTTTTCGGTGCCGATTCGGAGCATGAGACGTTGCTGAGCTCGTGCGATAGTGCGCTCATTGATGCAGAAGGTGTGTTGCGTGACAGTGACACTACATTTAGAAAACACCAAGCTGACATCAGCCATAGGATTCCAACGCTCCAAGCTCCGTGCTCGCATGAACAGGGTGTATCTTATAACGCAGGTTCCTCCTTTCTTTTGGAACAGGGTTGACGAACTGTGCGCCCAAACCTTGGCTATGCTGCTACCGGCTTATACCTACGCCGCAGAGTTCGAAGGTCATCAACCGGCCCCCGTTCGCAAGGTGCACCAGGCCCTCCACGAAGTGATTGCTTACGCGGGGTGGATCAATGTACACATACGCCTAGCACCAGCAATATTTTCGTTCAACTGGGTCCAGCCAGGAGAGCCATTCAGTCTGAGCCAAGTAAACCTCTGTCAGGAGGCTTACACGTCTTCCAAGGCGGTGGCGGAGCGGTATCGAGAGCAAGTTCGGAAACGGAGGCCAGGCGCCCGGGTGCTGAACTCGAGGGCCCGGGTCAAAATCTCGGTCACGCCAGAGATTATTCGACACAAGTCCGTCTCACAGTCCATCGGGAGACCAGGCATGACGGTTTATAAGATATTGCAGTCCCACGTGGTATACTACGAAGGACTGCAGCTGGACTCTGACGAGCAAATGGCATTCGTGACCCTTCCCGACTATATGCACCGCCTGGAGGAAGATCTCTGCACACCTTGGGCTGCAGCTTTTACCATCATGTTTCTCGTACCGCTCTATATGTTTCTTTCCTTGACACCTTTGGGAAATCGAGCATGGCAGGGTGCCCGGTCCTTGGTCTACCCACGTCCGAACATAGTACAGCCAGACAAGACCGAAACCTGATGGAACGTGGGGTCCTAGTCCGGAGCGTGGGGGGATGCATGTTTATTTCCTTGTGGATAGATCGGGATCGGTGGATTTTATGGAGTTTGGGTATCATGAATAGAATGGTTTTAAGCGGATACCGCATCAAAATGATGGGCTGATCATTCCCAACCTGCCTGAACATGGAGAATTTTCGTGGTTGCAACGAGGTCATGCGAGCTAGGTAGTTGAGGCCACCCACGAAGCTCTAAAGATATGCACGCTGCATGGGCATCGCCATGGGGGTTGACGCCCATTAGTGGTCATGATACCTGAGATCTTAGGAAGCTCTTTGGTCAAGTTCTTCCAGGTTCGGAAGTCGCACCTGCATAACCTCATTTGCGGGAGCGGAAAAACAACGGCGAAACACCTGGTTCGCCACAGCTGATTGGCTTCCGTAGCTCAGTTGGTTAGAGCGTCGTACTAATACTCCATCAGAGTGTTCTGTAATGCGAAGGCCTCTGGTTCAAGCCCAGGCGGAAGCAACCTCCCAGTGCCCATCAGCTTTCTTTTTGACTTTTCTGCATTTTTTGTGATTTTTTTGTGCCTGTTTGAAGGTTGTGATGATATCTGGAGTGCGAAGGAGGTACTTCACGTGGCGTGGCTTTGAGGTGGCTGTCAACCGGCATATGGCAGGAGCTCACGTCCATTGAGATAATCGTAACTGCCGTTGGGTGTGATTCCTTCCTGCATGGGTGGAGAAGATCAGTAGGATCTGATAAGATATTACTAACACGGGCGTCAAGACGACGACATGTTGCTTTGACTTCCCCTCATTTCTGCAGGCTGTCGAGCGGTGGCTACCTGACTGATGCAGATTCACACCAGCTGCTCTCGTTCACCTCAATGCCTTGCAAAAGATTGACTGTGTGTACTTGGCAAACAACACTCACGAGGCATCTACATGCCCACAGCTCGCAGTAGTGGCTCGGCATACTCGACAGCTCCAATCCTTGCAACTTTTGGCGAGATCCGAGTCAAGAAAAGGAGAAAAGTGACAATTCCACTGCCCCTCACTCATCCCGTGTTTCGTGGAGAGGATGCGGATCGTCCCTCGACGGCTGCATGCCTGCTGATGCTACTATCGCATCGTGGGGGTTCAGTCAGATGTGGAGGGGGGGAGAAGTTTCTCAGTTACAGTGGATTTTGATGTCGCAGATTCATCACATTGAGGGGCGTGTCTTGGATCCCCCGCTCAGCTCATTCTTGCCCTCGTTCCGTCAGGTTTCCGCAGTACAGGCGGGGATTTTTGTTCCGTCATTGGGGCAGCAATGGACCCTTGATCGACGTGTGACTATACGGATATAGACGATGTGTTTCTTTGACGATTACTCAACTCGATCGAGAAGAGTGGATGTTTTGCGAGATTCGTCATGGGTGTTGTTGAACCTCGTTCACCCGCTGTAAGATGGATACTGGTACTTACGCAAGTGACAGAGTTACGTCTTCGGAATGGGTCTGTAGCGTCGGACACTTTAACCGTCGGAAGCGTTGAGTACTACCTATGCCGTTTATTTACTGATATGCTGACTTCAATTAAGGCCGGCTCGCTTTCTGGCCCTCATCGTTTGCAAGGGAACGGCTTCATCGCTACTAGGGAGTCATGATGCCGACAACCTTCCCGCTGCGGATCCTATGCTTGCCCCCAGAGTGCAGAATGACAGCATCAAAAATTCGGCCCTTTTGCTAAGATCGAAGAAATGGGAATCTGAATGAGAGACATATCCACTGAATCGGACGCCCATCTCCCGTTGGATCGATATACGAGCTTCAATAACATGGACTATGTTATGAAAGGCGATGTTGACATCGTATCATCCCGACTTTATCAACTCACTCCACTCAACATCACAACTTCCTCCTATTCACTCGACAAAATGTATGTCACAAAGCACGCCCTTCTCATTGCCGCTCTAGGAGCATCAACCATCTCCGCGGCCTCGTCTCCGGAGAAGACATCCGAGGACTTTGACGAGATCTCATCGCTCTCAACTGATCTCAGGGCTGCCATTGACCGGATGCCAGTCCTCGGATACGACGCTTCTAGCGTTCATGTGCGTCAAGCTCAGCCCTTGAATCAAGAAGAATTATCGATAAGAGGGAATAGGATCTATTTGCCGGAACTTTCAACCTGTACAAAGGCATCTCTGAGATTAGCAAAGCCAACGTGGATACCGAAGCGGGAGACTTCAGCGAGGATGAGCAAAAAGAATTTTGCCGGGAGCTGCACAGAGTATGTATCTTTGAACTTTCGTCATGGCCAGTCTAACATTTTCCAGACGAGATACACGCAGGGGAGCCTCATCAAGCGGCTTGGTGACCAGGCCGAGCGCATCAGCCAATTCCCCCTCACCCCATCGATTGGCAATGCCATTGGCGTCTACGAGGAGGAGATAAACAAGTTTCAGGACGAGCTCAATAGCAGGCTCGACAACTGCTCGGACGACTACCAGCAGCGCCTGGAGGATGCCATCAAGACCGCAAAGGCTCAGTATGCTGCCACCGCACCCAAGGCTTAATTGAGTTGACGGGGTGGGCTTGGGCGTCGTCTTGACAGAAAGTTTATCGACGACCGCGCAATACGAGCTGTGCCCTGCGGCAGGAGTAAAAAACGGTCCATCAATCAAACAAGCCGTTGACGGCCACGGGTGACGGCATGCAGCGATGGCTGAGTGGCTTTTTCAATAGAGGTGGTTGGGCATGATGTCAGCCCGACCCTTTGTAATTTGTGCAACGGAGTAATTAAATGACAGGCAAGATTCGGCAATTGAAGAATTGCCTTGTTCTGTCCTCGCCTGGCCTCTTGACACGTTGTCATTGTTGCAATGGATATCGAGTGAATGTGTGAATGATGGATGTCAGTCAAGACAGAGTTCGGCCGGGCCATCCCGTCCGCGCGCCAACGGTCTGGATGCATTGGGGGACTTGATCGGGAATATCAGCTGCCAGACATTGGCCCAGCTGCAACTGTCGTACATGAGGACATGCAGCATGAGGTCGCATCTCCATTGTTTCCAGATTTGCCCTGCTACACCGTAAAACCAAGAATGAATTGCTCTCAAGTCCATTCGCCGTGACATTGTTGCAGTCGCTATCCGTTCCTTGCAGCCTCCCTCCCGCCTCCCGTCGTGCCCATGTCTTGCCTGAACTGGACCGGGCCCGTTCCGTGGCTCCGTGTGCCAGCCACCCGCATTTTTTTGGGTCCCGGAGGGGAGAGCTAAAAGTTGGTGACGCCGCCCCGCCCCCAGCCTGCTTGATTATCAGCACAGCCTGGTCAGCCCAGCGATCCCCAGCCTGAAATCCAAGGAAATGGAAAAATTGCTTCTAGCCAGGCGAGTTTGAAACCCATGCTAGTGTCCATGGTTCCCTGGCTATTCTCTTTGATGCTACGTACTCGGCGTAAAGTGTATACATTTGTTGGAGAAAACGCCGAGGGTTTGCAACAACCGAGCAATCCATGACCTCGAGGCTGGGAAAAAAAAGCCCATGATGAACCAGGGCCTCTTGCAGGGTGTGAACAGGTCCCCGTAGCAGCTCCTCGGCGGCAGAATGACCCCTGTAGCTTGGGCTTGGGCGGTTCCCAGGCAGTTCCTGGTTGGTTTGAACCAGCTGTCGCTCTTCCCTTCCCTCGTCAAGTCAACCTCGTCCTTTTCTCTCCCCAACTCATCATCCTGAGACGCCAGGAAAAATTCTTTCCTTCCCTCGGGCAGTCGGGCCCATCGCCTCCGCCAACGTCGCCAGAACCTGCAAAGCATTGGCTAGTTAGCCCGGCAGCTCGCATGAGCCCTAGACATCGCGCCCCGCTGTCCAGTCAAACTCCATCCGTGACGGAGTCCATCTCTAGACTGTCTCCAGTATCTGTCCGTCCAAGCTAGCGCCTAAACCACCAAGCTTCGCTCCCACAACCAGACGGGACCAGAACCAGGCCTCAAGCCTAGTTACCCGCCTCCGACTGTGCGCACGCGCGAGCCGACGCCGCCATCTGATCTCCATCCAATCCTCTTTTTCTGCCTCTTGTCTCTCACGCACCGTCCAATCAAGCTGCTAGCCCTGCTCTCGATACCCAGTAGTCAGCCTCAATGTCGACGCCATACTGGGGCCAACTGCCCGGCCCAAAGGTCGCCCAGGCCGGCCACGCACGCCGCAGGTCTGAGTCGGACGACTATACCTATAATGCTGACCGCAGATCTTCTTTCGACGTTCCCCCAGTTCGCAGATCAAATCGTGCTTCTATACAGACCCAGAACACCGAGGCTCCCTCCGAATCTACCTTTAGTCCACACGACTCGCCCTCTGCAAGCTTTGCGCCTCAAGGACTAGCACCCAGACCGCCTTCCTACCGACAAGGACCTGGAGAGCCTTCCGACAGCAGAAGACCTCGCCGCCCAAGTCGTCAACAAGACGAAGAAGACGAAGACGGTGACTTGTCACCCATTCTCCCAGCTGCCCCAGAGGTTCCTCGCGGTCCTCCTGTGAGCTATCGGCACCCCTACGGCAACGGAGGTCTTCCTTATACCTACACCGTAGCAGGCGCACCGGCACCGCCACAACCGTACGGCGGCGCGTCCCTGCAGCCTGACGACATGGACAACGACGATTACCAAAAGTCCTCTCAGAGGGCCCGAGAATATCAGCAATCTGACCGAGCGCAAGCAGACCTCGCAAGGCGGGACTCAAGCGCCAGCGCATACGACCAGATATCCAGGAGGGCAACCACTGGCGGTAGCTCAGGACGCTCCAAAAAGTACCTCGCAGACGACCGATCGCCCCTCCAAAGGCTTGAGCTGACGCTCGACAGCATCACCAAGGAGGAAAAACGCGCCCGAGTCGAAGCCGCCGAACGACGAGCTAGAGAAAGACAGGCATTGAGGGCCGGAAAGCAGCCCGCCGTCCAGCAACCACGGACCCATGAACGAAAACCGTCTGTAGCCTACGGTGAGAGGCGTCCCTCAGTGGCTGCGGCTCCAATTGCTGTGGCGCAACGCCCGGCGCATAGAGAGGTATCCAGAGAAGTGCCAAGAGAGATTCACAGAGAGGCACCTAGAGAAGCACCTAGAGACATTCCCCGCGACGCCCCGAGAGACTATTCTAGGGAAATCCCACAAGAAGCCCCGAGGGAAGCACCCAGAGAGACGTACCGCGAGCCGCCTCCCGAAGTTCCCGTTCAGAAGGAGAGCTCGAGTCGTCATCGAGGTCCTCTTACACAACACCCACCAGAGGAGGCGCAACATTATAGTTCCGGCGCACTACTGGAACCCGAGGAAGTTCACCCAGCACCTAGGCACACGAAATTGGATTCCGGTATTCCTAAGCGCAACCTTAGCTTCCGAGAACGAGCTGCACGAGACCATGTTCCTCTCCCAGAACCGGCGCAACCCTCCTCAAGTGGGGGATTCTCTTTGACACGAAGCGGCAGCAACAAACTAAAGAAGCAGCCTCCAGCAGATCACAGCTACCATCGCAGGGTGGCATCCGAAGCGCATGCTGCTCCTGTAGTAGCCCCCGTCTCGAAACACCAACCCCCAACCCATGATGACGAAGATGACTACTATGAACCAGAAGACATTGTCCCAGTGACCCGACAGCCCACTGGCCGGTATAGGCGGGATAAGGACCTCCCTCCTAACCCACCCGGGGCACGGAGGCCCTCTATGGACGTCAGACCAGACCTTCATCATATTCCCATGCCTGGCGACGACCAGCGCATCAGGAGACGTGTTACTGAACCCATCTCAAGACCTGAGTATGCGTCTGACGAGGAGTACGCTCCGCCGCCTACTCGTAGCAAGACTGTTAGCAAGAAGGAGGTGGATGATGTTGCTCACGCCGAGAACCAGGCGGCTGCCCGCAGAAAACATGAGAGGGCCGATAGCGACTACTCAGACGACGATTCGCATTCTCACAAGATCTCAAACATGATCTTCAAACCTCGTGAGGAGATGGCCCCTGGTGATGGTCTGTATCTGCCACCTCAATGGCTCGATGAGTGGAAGAAGGGCACCGTCGGCAGTCTTGCTGGGCCGCTCCTGGAAATCAAGGATGTCGCCCATGTTTCTGAGCCAGATGTGAACAAGGCCTGGTGGGAGCAGGATAACCGGACTAAGGGTCACGGTTACGCTGCTCGACCACGAAAGGCCGAGGCCTTTGACGGTGAATATGACGAGAATGGTGAGTTCACTGCTTTCCTGGTTACTGAATGATACTAACTCGGTCTCAGCTCCTACTCGATTCAAGCCCCCGTTGTTCCTCAAGTGTGGACCGCTGTTGAGATACTGCGGCATTCGACGGGAAAAGACCCCCAACAGGTCCCAGAGGGGCGGCCCCCTCTCAGAACGAGAGATGTGGCGAGGCAGTGTCATGATTGTCACAGAAGATGCCGATTCTTCTTACGAGATTGCGCCTACGCTTCGACTCTTTGTCCAGGACATTGAGCTGCTGCCCCCTCCGCCTCATCGTGTCAAGGGTGATCTGTCCCCTGAATACGTCGATCCCATTGCTGGCCACCCCAAGGTGGGTCGTAGAGGAGAAACCCTCTACGTGCGCCCCGTGGAGCATCTCGAGGAAGCAAAGGATCTGTCTCGTGACGAGACTGATGAGGGTCTCTTCGAGCAGAGCCGTAGCCCCCCTGACGTGCTTCCTCCTGATGGCGCCAAGGATCTTCCTGGATCTTTTGCTAGCCGGAGAAAGCGCGTGGGTGTCGACGGCGAGAAGGTTCAAAAGTACAAGGACGTCAGAGGATTCCGACTTCATGCTGAACGGGGATACACCTTTTGGCGGTTCAATATTGAGGTTGAGCTGCGCGAGAAGCAGCAGCGAATCGCTTACCGCATCAACCGTGGACCTGCCACTGGCTTCTGGGTCCCTGCAGCGGGAGAGACCATGAACATGATGTTCTACAGCTGCAACGGCTTTAGTCTCAGTGTGAAGCCTGATGAGCTGAGCGGTCCTGACCCTATGTGGCGCGACGTGCTGAACAACCACCAGACGCGGCCCTTCCATCTCATGATTGGCGGTGGTGACCAGATCTACAACGATTGCGTCGCCGACGAATGTGAACTTTTCAAGGAGTGGCTCAGCGTCAAGAACCCAGTTCACAAGCACACCACTGCCTTCACGCCCGAGATGCAAGATGAGATGGAGAAGTTCTACCTGGAGCGTTACTCCATGTGGTTCTCCCAGGGACTGTTTGGCCTGGCCAACTCGCAGATCCCAATGGTCAACATGTACGACGATCACGACATCTTTGATGGATATGGCTCCTACCCTCATCATGACATGAAGTCACCCGTCTTCAGTGGTCTGGGAGCTGTTGCTTTCAAGTACTACATGCTGTTCCAGCACCAGTCCATCATGGATGAGACAGAGAGCTCTGAGCCGAGCTGGATCGTTGGTTCTGAGCCTGGTCCGTTTATTGGCGAGCTCGGCCGCAGTCTGTTCATGTCTGTGGGCTCGAGAGTGGCTCTGCTGGCTGTGGACTGCCGCATGGAAAGGACAGAACACGACGTTATCTCAGATCAGACATGGGAGAAGATCATGAATCGCCTCTATGCCGAAGTGCGACGTGGACAGGTTGAGCATTTGCTGGTACTCCTGGGCATTCCCATTGCGTACCCCAGATTGGTCTGGCTCGAGAACATGTAAGTTACCCGTAAGTGTGCTGAATGCCTGATGCTAACGAGATGATAGTTTGACCTCGAGGCTTATGGACCCTGTCAAGGCCCTTGGACGGACTGGCATGTTTGGAAAGGCTCTGAACAACATTGACGGAGGAGTCGAGGTTTTGGATGACCTGAACGACCACTGGACCGCCAAGAACCACAAGCAGGAGCGAAGCGTTGTTATCGAAGACTTGCAAGATCTCGCCATCGACAAGTCGCTCCGAGTCACCATTCTGAGCGGCGACGTCCATCTTGCAGCTGTCGGACAGTTCTACTCCAACCCCAAGCTGGGGCTTGCCAAGCACAAGGACCCTCGATACATGCCCAACATCATCTCCTCGGCTATTGCCAACACACCGCCGCCTGACATGCTGGCCGATGTGCTGAACAAGAGGAACAAGGTGCACCATTTCGACAAGCAGACCGATGAGGATATGATTCCCATCTTCCAGCAAGGAGTGGACGGAAAGCCAAGGAACAACAAGCACCTCCTCCCCCACCGAAACTGGTGTTCGATTCGCGAATGGGCGCCAGGAAGCACACCACCTCCGACACCGCCTCTATCGCCTGAGAGAACCCCGAGCCCCCCACCAGCCAAGCCCCAGGGAGGCGGTCTGTTCCGGAGACTGTCCTTGTCCAGGAGCAAGTCCACGGATACACCACCGGAGGTATCAAGAGATTCGGTCCGCGGATCCCGGCCTCCCGTTACGCGAGGAGGTGGTGGAGGCCTGTTCCGTAGTCTATCACGCCGCAACTCAACCAACTCAGAGCGACCTCCCAAGGCCAAGCTCACAAGGTCTATGTCAGTTGGCGGTGCTCCAGCCGAACCCAAGAAGGCAGGCTTCTTTAGCTTTGGTCGACGGCCTAGTCAGCGTCGCGCTGCTGATGATGGCGGTATTAATGGCACTTGGGGAGACGATGATAGATACGACGACGACGAGCAGTATTGGGATGAGCCCCAATCGCCTCAACGACAGCGTCCTTCGGGTATCCGAGGTGGAGCGGCCTATGACGAGTATTCGGACGGAGACGACTCTTACTTCATGGCTCAGCCTCGCCGCACGCAAACCATTGGATCGAGGGCCATGTCACACTCCCGCAACGATGTGAGCGCCTTGCCTCCAACCCGTCCTTTCTACAGGACGCCAACAGGCCTCTCTACAAAGCAGATGAAGGAGGCAGATAAGTATGCCGTTGACCTTGAGGGTGGCTTGGATATTTGCCTGAATGTCGAGATCAACCCCAAGGACCCGGCGGGCATCACCAAGACATACCGACTGCTGGTGCCGAAGCTATTTTACGACTATAACGCCGATGATGATGATGAAGGAGGACAAGCCGCAGAGCCAGAGCCGGAGCCAGAAGCGGAGCCGGCGCCGGCGCCAGCACAGCCAAGCGGTTTCAAGAGGCTGTTGAGTTTCCGGAAGAAGGAGAAGAAGGAGCCTCCTCCTCCACCGGAAGAAGATGACTATAGTGATGAGGGTGATGACTATGACGACGACTATCGCCGAAGGTAGTCTGGCCAGGATTGTTTTGATTTTGATTTCTCGACATGTGCATACCTACGCATGTACATATATTGGCTTCCTCGCCTCATATTTGGATGGCATTTGGACGGAGTTTAGGACTTGAGGCATCATACGCATGAGCATTGTGTAGCATCATAGCAGATGATTTGGCATTGGGAAAAAAGGGCTATAAAGTTTTGGC
The DNA here is from genome assembly GCF_000151355.1 of Fusarium vanettenii 77-13-4. NCBI lineage: Eukaryota > Fungi > Ascomycota > Sordariomycetes > Hypocreales > Nectriaceae > Fusarium > Fusarium vanettenii. Next base: position 3,906,706 of record NW_003315881.1, read on the forward strand.
TTGGATTTAATTGCATTCCCGTATGCATATGAATACGAACATGAGCGGTCTCTCTGTTTTCTCAAGATCATCGGCCGAGTTCCTGTCCCATCGCCTGTGCCCCTGAAGACGTGCAGTTTTGGGCGCTAGACACCCCTGGATAGCGGGGTCGTAGCGCTAATCAAGCCCCCCGAAAGGCGCGCCATGCCCCGGAAATTCGCAGCCGCGGCCGGAGACAAAGTTGAACCAATCAGGGCTCGTCACGCGGTGCAGCAGAGCTCAAGGAAGGAACAAGCAATCCACTTTTGACCGCCGTGGCCCGCCAGCGTTGAGTGGCTGCTGCGACTGAGGAGCTTCCTTCCTTGCTTTCAACTCGACAACAGGCGACAAAACTGTCTTTGAAAACAAACTTTTTTCTGTTGACATTCGTTTTCTCTTCTTCAAAACTAAGTCAGACACGCGCCGGATTTGCGACGACTACGAAGATTTTCGAATTGTGTACGAAAACCGCGAGACGAGATACTCTTTGACAAGAATACCGCTGCGCTGTTGCTTCAAGGGGCTCTTGTTCCCCGGATCGTCGATCAATCCACTGGGCCAAGACGACAACCCACGACATTCTACGAACCACGACGTTTGAACACACAAGACACGTACAGACTTGAACACGAATACAGCCACGAGCTTGAGGAGGAGTCGCTCTGCCAGCGCAAGGGCATGGCGCCATCATGTCAAGTCGCCACTACCAGTATCGCCCCAACGCCAAGATCAACTTCAACGACCTGTCGGTAGCGGAGGTGCTCTGGCTCAACACCAAGCAGATAGGCCACCAGGTAGGCCGGTGGGCCGTAGGTCCGTGGCGGAGGATGGCCATCGCGGCGGGCAGGAGGGTAGCGCACCAGGTGCGTCGCAACCTCACGTCTCGCCGGCTTCTGAGCTTCCCGCATGTGCTGGTCGTGTTTTGGGTCTTTGTGCTGCTCTATGGGGAGAGGTGGGTGTTTGATGGGAAGGTGGCCAACTGCGATTGGGATCATTGGGAGAAATGGGTATGTTGACACCAAAGGAGGCATCCGTGACGAGAAGCCTGCGGTTCGAGCTCAAAGAAAGGTCGACTAACAACGCTGCAGCCAAAAGATGCGAAACCTCACCACCTCGTCTTCGTGGCCGATCCCCAACTTATCGATCCGCATTCATATCCTGGCCGACCATGGCCTCTAAACCCCCTAACGGTGCTCATAACCGACAACTACCTCAAGCGCGGCTATGGCGCGATGCAGCACCGGCTGCATCCGGACAGTGTCTTCTTCCTTGGTGATCTTTTCGACGGCGGTCGCGAGTGGAAGACGAGCAAGGGCAACTTTGTCGATCCGAAATGGGGACGGGGACGTTCCAAAGACGAGAAGAAATGGGTCAAGACATGGCACAACAAATACGGAGATGACTTTTGGCTGCAAGAGTATGAGCGGTTCGGGGATATTTTCCTCGACAGCTGGAACAAGGGCGGCGAGGTGCCTGGATCCTGGCAGCGCGGGCGAAAGCTTGTAGCCAGTCTTCCAGGGAATCATGACTTGGGCTTTGGTGCTCAGGTTCAAGTTCCAGTGCGGGATCGCTTCGGCGCATTCTTTGGCGATGTGAATCGCGTGGATGTCATCGGAAACCACACCATCGTGTCGGTCGATTCAGTTTCCCTGAGCGCAGACACCTCTGAGTACAAGAACCAACACGATCTGAGGCCGATTTACGGACCCGTAAATGAATTTCTGGAGAACGTCAAGGTCACGAAGCGAAAGGCTGTGGAGGAGGAGTTGCGCCATTGGCATGATCTTGAGGGAGGACTGCATTACCCGCATGATGTCGAGGAGCTGGACAAGTCGAATCCCACCTGGGGTCGTGCTGCTGATGCTGAGGCGGCTTCTCAGGGACCCGACTTTCCTACGATTCTTCTTACTCACGTCCCATTGTATCGTGCGCCTGGCACCCCTTGCGGGCCGAAGCGCGAGCATTGGCCGCCAGCGAAGCCTCCCAAGGGGCAAAAGGGGCCGGTTATCCCTGACAACCGAAATGCTATCAGCGTCGTGGGAGGATACCAATACCAGAACGTGCTCAATGAGGCTGATTCTGTCAAGCTGGTGAAGAGCATTGGCAACGTCAAACACGTCTTTTCGGGAGACGACCACGACTACTGCGAGTTGGTGCACTCGGATGCAAAGGAGAACGTTCGCGAAATCACGGTCAAGAGTATGAGCATGGCCATGGGCGTCCCCACGCCTGGTTTCCTGATGGTCAGCTTGTTTAACCCTGTTGATGCCAAGGGCAAGCCTCTTCCAGAAGCGCCAGAACAGACGATTCAGACGCATCTGTGCCTTTTGCCCAACCAGTTCCATACCTATATGGAGTACATCGTCTTTCTCATCGTCACCCTCGTCCTCCTCACGGTCCGGGCTTTCCTCGTTCCCGCCCTCTCACTCACACCTTTCGCCCTTGAGCCTGAGAAACAATCCGCCTCAACCGTCCTACCTCTGTATAAGGACAAGATGGATCCTCCCGAGGCCTTTCCTTCGCGCACAACATCGTCGTCAGGCACGTCGGCGCACCACCTCCCCTCGCGGCTCTCTGCCGCAGCACCACGCAACGCCCGGAGCAAGTCTCCCGCGCCTTCAGCCTCGCCCCGGTGGCAAGCTCGGCGCGGAGCGGGCGGAGGCCGGAATGCCAAGCGTTGGGGATGGGGAGCCGACGGCGGGCCGCGGATCCATCTCGACACCAGCTTCCTTGACACGGGGACCCAGCAGAAGCGTGTTGGCGGTAGAAAGGCTCTCAGCGTGGTTGGACGCGAGTTGTGGACGACGACATGGCGTGTTGCATGGATGGCGGTGTTGTTCTGGGTTTATCTCAACTAAGCGGTCTGTCATGCATTGCATTCGCACACGTGTATTAGGATCATTATGGGGGTTTTTTTTTTTTTTTGTTGGGTTGCATTGGAAAAAGGGCGTGCGTTCTTTGTCCTCGTCTTTTGTATGTAAGTTAATCACAGATATTCGGAGAAAGAGAAAAAAGAGGTGGAAAGGAAGGGGGGGTTGGGTAGAGCTGTTGTTTTTGACGGCCGACATGTCGCTCACGCCGAGCTGTTTCTTTTTTTTATATGTACATTTAATCAATAGAGAATAATTAAAAAAAAGGTCATGACTTGGTTCATCAAGATGGTTGTTGCTACTCCTGAAATGTGTTAAGAGTGAATGAAAGTGTATCAAAAGAACAAGTTGAGCCCATACCTTTCGCCAACAATCCATCTTTCCAGAAAAATCATCTCCTCCTGCCAACACCAATCCTCTCATCCCTCGCCCTCCTAATCTCGCCCTCCCTCTCCCTCTCCTGCAAGACGCGATCCACACCCTCCATATCCGCCTCCTGCTGCTGTGCTTGTGCCTGAGCTTGAGCGGCAGCCACCGCGGCAGCCCTTCGAGCCTGCTGCGCCGCGACTAGGGCTTCTCTTGCGCGCCTGTCTTCGTAGGCGGCCACGTCTTCGGATGTGATGGTGAGGGTTGTGGCTGGACGGCGGAGCATCTTTGTCCGGGAATAGAAACAAAGGGATATATATGTTTCTTTGGGGATAGAGTTTGTGATGAAAGGTGTGTTTGAGATGGGTCACACGCGTTGAGTCTTCTTTTATGGTTTGATGTTAAAAAAGAATAGTGGTGGGTTTTGTTTGTTTCAAGCTGTCGATACTGATGAGATGGATGTGAGTGAGTGAGTGTAGAGAGGAGATGGATGGATGCAAGGTTGTTGTGAAGCTGAGATCGATAAACAAGAAGTGGGGCCGTCCTATTCCCCACAGTTTGAAGTACGTACCTCAACTCCAAACATAAACCACTGCCAAGTTTATCACGTCTAAATAGTTCTTGCTCATCGTTAAACACCGTCTTCTCTTCATTCGTCTATCTACAGTACAAACCCTTGTCCATAATCATAACATCTCATTTACAAATGGCAGCATTCCCTCTTTGTACACTCGTAGCCTCTGCCCCAGTGCCAGCCTGGCACTCCTAGGACTCCTAGACTCTAGCATTCCCAAACCCTCGATTCCCAGATTCTAAACTCGTCTCAGATCAATGCAGTCCTTGACTGCAGGCTCCTATCAACGCCGCCGACCCCAAATAACTCAACCAAACTTAACAATAATGGTTCAAACGATACCAGCACCTCTTCCAGCTCATCCACCCATGTATCGGATTCCAAGAAATGCCTGTCAATAGACAGACGTAGCTGAGTACCCCGAAAGAAGGGGACATGACATGGTCCTTCTTATCCTCGTGGCGGCCAGCCGTGGCATAGAAGATGACGTCTAGTAGGGTCGACGGGAGGCCGATAAAGACGAGCCAGTTGAAGAAGAAGAAGCCGATGTCGATATTGTTGGCTCGCTCGTTGAAGTCCGGCACGCCGAGCGTGGTGAAGGCCAGGGGCTTGGACCCCTCGAGCATGCCGGCCTCCTCCTCCAGCGGCGCCGCGCCCATCAGCTGCGTGATGAAGATGAGCTCGTATACCGCGTGTATAAGGAACGACCGCACAGCCAGGGACGACTTGAGGTACGTCTCGCTGCTCTTGAAGAACTCGCCCGTCTTCCTCAGCATCTCCTGCCCCCAGTTTTCCTTCCCTGGATCCTGGTAGTCCACATCCGGTGTGACCCGAAAGAAGCGCTTGCGGACATCGGCATCTTGGAAGTAAAGCTGCACCTCAAAGACGATGTGGAGAGACTTGTTCAAGGCGAGGGCCTGCACTCTAGTTAGTACGGAGTGTAGCGGCTACATGAGTTGGAACTGACCTTAAAGAACCAGGTCTCGTCTCTGTTGTAACCATCTTGTCAGCGCCACTTCATTTGTTTTTTCTATGATGCTACTCACCCAGGACTAGAGGGATAATATCTGACTTCCCCCCCGACGCTCCCCGCATCGCCCCAGAGAACAAAGACGTAGATGAAGACGACTACACTGAGAACACAGAGGTGCCACGGCATGCGGCGGTGGTGGAATATCCTCGAGCCGCCGCCATACTTGCCGTAGAATTCCTCCGACCAGCCCAGGCGGTACAATTGCTTCTCATAGCGGAAGTACTCGCTCGCCTCATCCCTACTATAGAGCCCTTCCCGCGCGCACCGCAGATAAAGGGCCATGGAGATGAAGGTGAACAGGAAGGTGAGGAACACGGATAGGATGAAGAGAACGCGCGGGCTGTACACCACTTGGCACATGCGCGGCGTCTCGACGGGCTCGGCGAGGCAGTACTGCAGAGGGCATTGCGGCACGCGGTAGATGCGGGTGTTGGGCATCCACCGATCGTTGTCAGACCAGTAACGGTAGCACAGATCTCGGCCCGGCACTGGGTTGGAAAAGCCGGTCTCGCTCACCGGCCCTCCCCGTCGACGCTCCAAGGTGCGGCTCGGTGAGACGTCGCCAGCCGAGAGTGATCGGTTGGTCGCCCACTCGCGGGCCTGGGTGGAAGACAGGAACGTCACTTTCTCGGAAACCAGAGGCTCCTCGTATAAACTCAGAAACGGCGTCTCGGACGGATGTATCGTACCGTTGTAAGTCTCTAGATACGTGTCGGGACACAGGGCGATGAGCGAGTCCGAGGCCGACTTGAGCCGATAGCCAGGGAGGACCGTGGCAGCCAGGGCTGAGTTGGAGCTGTTGATGTCACTCTCATAGTCTGTCACCAGTACGAGCGTCCGGTACCGGGTGTAAACGGCTTCGTTGAACTGCTTGACACAGTCGGCGCGAGAAAGGTTCTTCCAGAGCGTTGGCTCCCTCTGCAGGCGCGCGAGCGAGCTGTTGAGAGCGTCGGATGCCCCGTACTCGGCCGGCCACTGCAGATCGGGTGATGGCATGGCCGGCGTCTCTTTGAGGGAGTCGTAGCGAGTCATATTGATGCCGGCCAGGTCAAAGGGCTTGCCTTCGAAAAAGGCGGTAGACACGAGGACCTCGTAGGCGTTGTACGTAGAGTGCTTTGTCGTAACGAGACTGTTGGACCTGCGTTTATGAGCTATACTGTCTCAATAACGGTAGCAGCAGACTTACAAATAGTACAGCGGTAGTGATGCTAGCAGCAGCACCACATACATGACCTTGCGAGGCCAGCTAACATGGAGGAATCCCCTGCCCGACTCTACACCCAAATAGAGCCTCCCCTTCGACTCCCGGTATGCGCTGGGGGTTGGTGCCAGGAGGCCGGCCCGGAAGTAGGAGGCGATGAAGGCCACGACGGCAGTGGCGATGTTGAGAGCGATCAGATACATGCCTACGATATTGCGACGCCACTTGAGGCGCTTGCACGTATCGCTGGCCATCGTCTTGAAGCCATACTCGGCGGCCTCGTTCAGCTGGAGGGTGTACTGGAGGATCCAGCTGACTGTTGTTGCCACGGCAAAGAGCACCCAGAGGAAGATGGCTATCTTGTTCTCGCCTAGGCCTTTGAGGCTCTTGCCTGGTTTGAAGTCATCCGACTGTTGCTTCTCCAGCCCGCTTGTTCGTGAAGAGGGTATGTCCCGAGGACGGGTCCAGTCCAGTCCAATGCAGTCATCTGTCCGAGGCGGACGATATAGAGATTCAAATGAAGAGGAAGGGGAACGACGTCCAGTATACATTCTTTTGGCTATGAACCGTCGATGTTTAGTTCAATTGACTCACCTTTTCTAGAGAAGCAGGCAGTAGAGATGGTCGAGAACAAGAAAGCGGTAGTCAGTAAAGAAAAGGAAAAGAAAGAAAGAAAGAAAGAAAGAATAACGAGTAAAAAGGGATAAGAAAGGAGTTAAGTAAAAGGTAACTCAGCCGAGTCTTGAAAGACTGGCAAACAGTTGACACCCAGTCATCACAGCCGTTTTGTTTCGACGCAAGTTGAAATTAATGGGCTAAATGAGCCTCGTCGTCAGGCACAAGCCCCCTTTGGCCACCCGTACCTTGCAGGAGTGGCGGTGCCGAGATTCTATAGAGAAGCTTATTGATGGATCTTATGGAGTAGCCGAGCCTGATTTGACTTGAAGCCTTGGCCTGCTTACCTGCACCCGAAGCGAAGCGTCTTGGGGCTGATCAATAAACATCGTCTTCTTTTCATTCGTCTATCTGCATTATATATCATATCAACATGTCTGGCCATAAGGTCTCATGTCCCTTCCTCCTCTTCCTTGTTGCAAATGCTTTCAAGCGCCTCCTATGCGTTAGGTATCCATAGATTCATCTCATGCAGACGTCAACCCTCCTCCAACAAAAGACACAAAGGTATCAATAAGACTCAAAAACAAAAAGAATGGACGCAAGTCAAACCCTCAAGGTGACGTGCTAAACCCAGAAGCACACACATATTCCGCCTCCCACCGCAAAAAGTCGCCTAGGTCGTGACCCAGATTATATCCCATCGGTACCGTCTCCGGAGTAGTAGTATCGTCTTCGCCATCGGCCATGTGAACCACGAGCGGCATCATCGGGCTCGGTGGTAAGCTTTCCACCGAGCTGTGCGACGAAGGGCGCTTGGGGCGACCTTCGCCCACCCATCGCTTTAGCCCTGTGCTGTTAAAGAACTTAGCCTTCTTGTCCATGTCCACGGCGTCGCTGGGGGCCGGGGCGTTCCAGAACCCGGAAGGAAACTCAGCACCCACCGGGATCGGCAGGTCAATGTCCGTGTCGATGGTTGAAGGCGTTGACGATACCGTGCTGCGGGACGAGGACCGCATCGACGGCACGTCCTCGGGCACCAGCGTTCCGTACGTCTCGAACCCGAACGATTCGAACCACGACGTGATCTCTTCGACCTGCTTAATGTCTTCTTCGTTGGACATGTCCTGAAGTAAGTCTCCAGCTCCTCCTAGAATCGCCATCTGGAACGCTGTCCAGTCTAGCGTGTCGTCCATTGTCTTCATCCCTTTGACCATCTCGGATTTTGCAAATGTGATGGGACCATGACGGAATGAAGGTTTTGTAAGTGTGAAAGGCGTGCTCTTGAGGTAAAAGAACTCATCACTCTCTTCTGCCTTGAGGTCCGTCTTGTCAAGGCTTTGTCGGCTCGTCGACGGCTCAAGCTGCGTGTTATCCGGTGTCGTTACCATGACTTCAGGTATTGATGGGAGCTTTCGTAGAGGCTCTACTCCGAATCGTGCAGGGTTCTTTGGTGGTAGTTGAGGTGTGACTGAAGCTGGGGCTTCCGCAGCTTCTGTTTTATCCTTGACGCTCTTGATAGACTCATCATCATCCCCCATCGACCCCTCTTGTTTCGAAAAGTTTTGATTTCCACGATCCAAATCAGGGGTCAGCGAGGGAGATGCTGTCCGAGCAGAGGCCGCAGAGTTCCCCACAGTGCTCGCTCCAATCCGAGATGCCAATTCATCAAGATGGAATGGTTCGACGTCTGTCTCGGAGTTATCTGATGCCATACTGCGGACCGAGTCGCTCGAGTATCGATGTTTTAGGCGCTCTTCGTCCAATTGTTGCGCTTCTTCCCTCTTCCTTCGCAGCGCCTCAATTCGATCGGGTGTTAACATCTCATCGGCCTCAACCCGCCTGAAACGCTGGCCCGTCAGAATGTCTGTCACATTCTCCGACAGGGTCCATCGTGGCGCTCGCATTGGTGATTTTGAGAAACGGTGCCCACCTTGTTGGTGAGGATTCTTCTTTCTTTGAGGTTTCTTCACTGAGGCCCGTCTGTCTGGTGATGACCGTGGGGACGGAGACGACGATGATTCCTCCCTCCATCTGGGATGCCTTGGGAAACCCGTTGGTAGAGGCATCGACTTTGAGTGTTTGTGAAGTGCAGGAAGTCCAGGTGGTGATGGTGGTGACGGCGGTGATGGGGGCGTGTGTAACAGCGCAGAACCTTGCGAGGCATGTCGTGCATCTCGAAGTGCGGAACCAACAGCTATGAAGGCTTCATCCGTCTCTCTGATCAGGCGGTCGACAGTGTCTGATGACTCGCCCGAGCTTTGACTACCATATCTACTGCGCGAAGTCAGGCTGTCGGTTGGCCCAACCTCGCGGCGATCAGCGCTATGATCAGACAAAGAAACAGTCGCTGGGGCCCTCGGCGAATCTCTGTAGAGGTGTGCATCGCTACTGGCAGGGCTGGGGCGCCCATTCCTGGAGCGAGGAGGTTGCGCGTACGGTCCATGCCGTGAGGAATGTGAGTGGGCTCGGCCGTGCTGTGCCTCTGCCAGACAAAGACCGGATGCAGCCCTTCTATTTGCGGGAACAGGAACATTGCCCGTGAGAGCGTCAAGGGCAGCAGCTCGCTGCCCCTCGCAGCTTCGAAGGGAGACTGTCGAGACGGACCGACTGCGGTGAGCCGGGGGAGGAGGAACTGGATGCGAGATGCGATGGACGCTGTGTATCCTTTGTATGGTGATTGGCGCCGCCGCGGGAGGCTTCTTCTTGGGGATGGGCAGCCGTGACTTTGTGGCCCTCGCCTTTCTTTGCGTCGACTTCTTGGCGCAGCAGGAACTCAGTTCCTCACAAGAATCAGTAAAATCGTTGTCGTCATTTCTATTGTCATTGTCGTTGCCTCTACCCTCGCGCTCCCTCTCCCTGGGCTGCTGCGACCGTTGTGGGGTTATAAGCCTTCGTATCAAGAAACCCGGCCGGTTCAACATGATGGATGGTGTCGCGCACAGCGCAGACGGCTGAAGAAGATGAAACGAACAAAAGGCCGAGAAAAGGTTTCACATGACCCTGAAGTAAGGCAAGCGAGAATAAAAAGGGAGTGGGAGTTGAAGTGAGTTTGTAGCACGACAAGGCCCGTCTTCCATACACTTCAGTTCCGAATCACCGGATTCGAAGGCTTGATCAGACGGCGACAGAGTTCAGCGAGCCCGGATACGGAAGCCAAACCGAACCAGAGCGAGTTGCGTCTGCAAGCAATTTGAATCACCATGATGATTTGGCGTAGGACAGGTCAAATCAAATACCTCGTGACGCATACGGTGCGACCATGCAGTCTCTCTGCATCTCGACCTTCTGTTGCCCCGTTCCCACTGTATGCCGCTTGCGACTCATCATGGCATGTTGTTGGTCCAGATTCCAGATGCACGCCGGGATCAGTGCTGCTGTGCTGTGCTGGGTGGAGCGTGCAAGGCAATGCCCACCGCAAGCTGCAAGCAGGCAAACTGATGCTCACATATGCCGGGTTCTTGGTAGTGCGCCCATTGGTTCAGACACCATGTGGCTGATGCTATTCAGGCCCATCAACTCAGGCCTTCGTATTCTTTGTGCGACGTTTCGAGCTCCACACCCAGCCCAGCCGTTCAGCACGTCGTTGGTTCATGTTCGAGGCCCAAAGATAGATGATCCAGCATGGGTAGGGTCGGTACCCGGAGGCAGTCTTGGACGCCGGGTACGGGTACGACTCGAGGCTATGGCGGTCTGTAGCGTGACAGTAGCGTCGTCTGGCCGGCTTCAGCAAGAGGAGCAAAGCAATGAGACACGGCAGGCTGCATCTCGAGGTCGTAAGAGGAAGATCCAACTGCCAGCCGCGTGGTGCGCCCTGCCAGGCTGTATCACCACCATCACCACCGGAACACTGCAGCCGCAAGAGAGAGCCCTGAGGCTGAAGTTCAGGTCCCAGCCGCTCTGGGTGACTCAATTCCCAACCTTGCCCTTTGCGTTGCCCATGGGACCAATTCGAGATATGACCCGTCGCTTCGAGCGGGCTGGCCCTGGCGACGGTTATCTACTGACGGGCCTGTCGCTGGCCTTACCTGAGTGGAGTGCGGGAACGATGCTCTCCCGCGTGCACTGATGGCCATAGCGAGGACTCGGCAGTCGATCCATGTTACTCGGTCGATCCATGTTGCTCGGACTCGGTCTCCTGCAGCAAACACCATGACCTGAGACGAGAAGGCTCTGCAGAGGCCCGTAAGACCAAATTCATACTGTCCTCATCAGCCATGTCCAAAAAGGCGCATCGGTGCAAGAAGGATTGATCCTGGCGCCGCACGAAGGAAGAAGTGAATAATGCCGAGTTTGCGCATGGAAGGGATCATAGTTGAAGTGTTCAAGCTGTATCAGATGCAATCCTGATCCTCATGTCAAGGTTGAATTGTCAGGAGGATGGGGCGTCAGCTGTTGAGGTGGCAGTGCGTGATACTGTGTCAAGTGTCTTCAGCACTGTGCATTTCGCAGGGCAACCTTGCAGATGTCACGACCAGACACTCAATCCTCGAGGAATTAATTGAGAGCAAGACATCTAGTATGTTCATGTTTGGCTTTTTGCTGGTCAATATGCACCGTACAGAGATAGACATGGCCTTGTATCATTGCCAGTTCACCGATACTCTCGCTGGCACTTACACATCAACATGCCACCAACGCTGAACGAATCAACACAGAAACGTCCAATTACCATTAAAGTGCAAGCTAGGGTGATTCTGACTTCTTTAATCCTTGCGTTAATTACATCATTTGCATAAAAACTCACTGCAAGCCATGCCATCTTCTCAGGTCCCAAGAACATCACAGCTACTCCTCCCTGCACGCAACACTTGCGCACATGTCGGCAGATGAATATATTACTCCCCTCTGCTTCAGACTGTACGCACTTTATCAAAGGTACCCATCCTCACCTGAACACCCATACCCGTTTCGACCAAAACACGCGAGAGATGCGTAGGAATCTGCGGCCGCGTCCGTCCCGCGCGGGGTCGGCGGGGACTCGTTCAAGGATGTCTCTTCGACAGTCGATACGAAGACATTCTAATTTTGGGTGTCTCGCTCAGGATCAGTCTGGGACATTGTATAGGTTAGAACACGTCGTATCTCGCATGGCGAATGCGTGGTCTGTTTAGATGCTTGTTGAAGACCGAGTTGTTTGATATCTTCGGTATATTGCCAGAGGCACAATAGCCATGTGCCCATCTCTTGACTGTTATGATGATGGACCATTGATAGGTAGGAGTTGACATGCGGTATCGGGTATATCCAGTGTAGAGTAAATTCGTTTCAGAATGAAGTGACAGGTCGACCGTTGGCTCCAGGGGTTGTTTCTTTGCTCTGAACATGGCCAGTTGCAGCAGTTCTGACACATTTTGGCTCCAAGGTGCTCATACGAACTTGGCCGTATACATCATGCTGTAGATAACGATTGACTATAGTAGCATTGTAATATCCAAGCCCCATTGTTGGATATGAGACATTGACCGAGGTGTAGTTCGCATGCTTGGTCAAGAAACGACTGTTGAAAGAACGACTGGCCTTATGTCGTTGCTACAGGCCCAGATTTGCAATCAAAATACAACAAGTACCATTAAACCATGTGCCTTATTAAGTATCTGCTCTCATATGCCTCGTCCCGAGCCCTCATCTCCAGAATCCATCTCAATACTCCCAACCTGTAACCAGGTCGTCCCGAATATTTCCAAATCGCATGATGTATGTTCCATATATCGAGTTCAAGCAATGTCTTCTTCCTTCCCTTGTGTCGTAATCATTCAGTGTCGTTGTGTTGTGTAATGTATTTGCCGTCTCATCTTGAAAGATGAATCCTCATCCATAGTGCCTCGAAGCACCGCCCTTGTATGCACGTCCCCTGATATTCATAGCCTCCCTCTCCTACGGGTTTAAAGAGCCGAGTAGAGCTTTCTCGGCGGTCGTGGTGTCGTCATCCGAAGCAGTGACGATGCCTCCCGCTTCACTGCAAAGCCCCTTCTCTCCTCCAGCAACGGCTCGAAGCCCTCATCGGGCTGTCTCGGGACGTCTTTGTTGCCAAACAGGCACGTCGTCAATGACTTGACGGGGAGCATGAGGCAGCCAGGCCACGTCATTCTTCTGTGATTGCTTCTGCTGGACGGACGTGTGTTGTGGGTTGAGGCGATGACAATCTTGATCTCCCGGGACTGGGTCATATCGAACAATGGGTAAAGAGGTTGATGTTTGGTTGCTCTGCCAAGCGGCTTTGAGTCTTGGAATTGAAGTGATTGCGTTCTTGAGCGGCAAGAGTGCACAGTCCATCGTCGAGGGAGTCGACCCCTTTTTCAATACCCCAGATTGAATCAGTTCCTGTCCTGTCCTGTCCTGTCCTTGCCGTAGAAGACAAAGCGAGAGTGAATTTCTCCATCATTCCAATCGACGACGCCCCGGCCGATGAGTGGGCGTCAGTCTTCGCAAGTCTCAAATTCCTGCCGTTCAAATTCCAGCGGCTGATCAAGGGAGTCCATCGCAAAGCCATGGCGCCAGGACAGACCTTCGAGGCCAGCAAACTCTCGTCGGGGGAGCACTAACGGGTGAGCTACTGCCCTGACAAGGCTATTCGAGACCCCTGGGGCGCAAAGTCTATCTTGCGAGGTAAGGGACTATTGCATTGTAGTCTTGTTAGCCAGGCATTAAGCACATCATGTGTGAATCACTCGATGAGCCGTCACAGTTTGGGCGCGGGTATCGGGCTCCCGAGGGTGGTAAATCATCCAGGTGAAACATGAGGTTACCCGAGAATCATTGTCTTCCAAATCTACGTCAGATGTACCATGAAATATGCTTGTTCTCCCATCTAGCCCGCCTCCTCAGCGCTCTCCTCGTCATCATCCTCGTCATGCTGGATGAACGGGATGAATTTGAAGTCCAAGTAACTCTGCTTGCCACCCTCCATCTCGACCATGAATTGCAAGCTTAGTACTCCTTGTCCATCGCCTCTGAGGCTGACCTTGGTTGCGATCCGCATCGCCTCTGATGAATTCTTGATAAAGTCAAACTTGTAGCATTGCGACCATCGCTCTCGAATGCCCAACGATTCAATGAGATCTCTTCCACGCGCAAAGTCCACACCGGAGCTGCCGAGGTCACCTACACCGGCAAGCGAGAGGAAAGGCGCGGTCTTTGTGGCAGTGATTGTCAGCTTCGTAGGAGCCGTGGGAGAGATCTCGGCGAGTGAATCTAGAAGTGTTCGAGACTGCATGATCATCTTGAAGGCGAGGTCGTTGCGATCAAAAGGAATTTCGTCAGGAATTTCCGGCAGGTAGGTTGTCAAGGATGCCGTAGTCTTGACTCCAGACTCTTCGATCGTGATCTTGAAGGGATCTCCTTCTTCATTGTACAAAAGGGTGCAAGTTCCTGAGATCCCGAGGGTCTGGTTGCTGAACGCATCGGGGCGATAGTTTCGCAGATTACTCCGGTAAGGGTCCTGCTCAGCTTTCTGAGCGCGAGTGGCCACGTCGACGGCGCCAAAGATCTGGAGAACCTCGAGGATAGAGTTTAAAGAAAGTTGGAAGCTTGGTAGATCTGGGGGATCCGGGCCTTCCTGTGAAGGAACGTTGGCGGTAAACGATGAGAAAAGACCTTTGTCGAGGAATGCAACCCCTGCATCTTGTCAGTTCCGTTCCACGGGCGCAATCTCAGATCGATTCACCTTGCATCACTCGTGCATGATCGGTCGAAAACCGGACACCTTCGTCTGTGATCTGAACGTGAACTCGAGGTGCAAAGTTGATGCACTTTAGGAGCTGAAACAACGGCCTCGTCGATGTCGCAACAGCGCGAAAGATGGGTTGGGCTTCGGTTGCCATTTTAGAGATCTTGGAAGCCGCTGTTGGGAGTGAAGGAAAGGCGTAGGAATTAGAAAATCAAAAACGGCAGAAATGCAACGGGCGCGCGCAGCGGCGTCTCTCTTGTATGCTCCAACTATTGTACACGAAACCGACCGAACGGGGACTTTTGGGGTATCTCAAACGTAGACTCCGACAGCACAGAACATGTAGACAACTCCGAATCTACAAAAGTCAGCAAGATGATGTGGCAATGGAGGGTGACTAGGGGCGTACGCGATGGCGAGAGAAGCTGGAATGCCCAGAACAGGAACGTTGAGGAGTGATCGGTCTATCAAGCAGTTAGTGATATGGAACAGAGCAGAAATAGTCGAAAAACGCCTACTAAGAGCGAAAACACCAGTGAGGGCGAATCCGAGCAGAAGCAGCAGAAAGGCGACCCAGAACTGGCTTCCCTTGTTCACGACGGGAAAGAAGGGACTGGTAGCAGCAGCTTGCCAGACCTCATGCAGCGAGGAATCCATAGGCTAAGATGTCGAAAAGAGGACAAAGTCGGTATATTCGTTCGCTGAGCGGACTTTGGACAATTGTTGGTGCGGCGTTGAATGGATTGGTTTGGCCAGCAGATGAAGTTGAGCTGCAGTTGCAGTGTGTTAGGAGAGGCTCTGGGGAAGCTTCACGAGCTTACGATGGCGCATCGTGGCCGATAGACCAAAGAGGCTTAGCGCCTATGTTCCCCTGACAGCTGGGCCAGCTGGACTGGAAGCCTCGAGAATGACATAAGCAATGCACGGGCCATCTTGAAACGCGCCCATCCTCCGCCATCATGATGCCTATCCAACTCCATCATACTCGCCTCAAACACCACACTTTGATTGCAAGTATTGCGATTGAACCGCCACAGCCATGCCTGACGAGAGTATGTCGCATTTACAGTGCGATCTCGATGAGATGTAAATAACTAACATAGGGCTATTAGACGGAAAGCGCAAGGCCGAGGAGGACCCGACCTCCCCTACCCCCTCTAAGCGTATAAAGCAAGATGACTCTGCCGAACCTCCAGACAAGAAGTCAGCCATCAAACCTATCCCATTCCCAGAAAAGGTAGGTCCCCTTTCTGTAGTCAATACGCGCAAATCACTCATCACACCTCTGTCTCGTAGCCGGCCGTCATCGAAGAGCGCAATGGCGAGATCGAATTCCGAGTAGTCAACAACGACAACGAGCGCGAATCCCTCATAATTCTCACCGGTCTCAAGTGCATCTTTCAGAAACAACTCCCAAAGATGCCTAAGGATTACATCGCCCGACTTGTTTACGATCGCACTCATCTGTCCATCGCCATTGTCAAGAAGCCTCTGGAAGTCGTTGGTGGCATCACATACCGCCCATTCAAGGGTCGCCGCTTCGCCGAGATTGTCTTTTGCGCCATTAGTTCTGATCAGCAAGTTAAGGGCTATGGCGCGCACCTAATGTCTCATCTCAAGGATTACGTTAAGGCTACTAGCGACGTGATGCACTTCCTCACATACGCCGACAACTATGCTATTGGATACTTCAAGAAGCAGGGCTTCACCAAGGAGATTACTCTCGACAAGAAGGTCTGGATGGGTTATATCAAGGATTACGAGGGTGGAACCATCATGCAGTGCTCGATGCTGCCGCGGATTCGATACCTCGAGATGGGTCGCATGCTCCTTAAGCAGAAAGAATGCGTCCAAGCCAAGATCCGCGCCTACTCCAAATCACACAATGTTCACGCGCCCCCCAAGGAATGGAAAAATGGTATCACCGAAATCAACCCTCTCGACATTCCCGCGATCCGAGCATCAGGCTGGTCACCAGATATGGACGAGCTAGCCCGTCAGCCCCGTCATGGACCCAACTACAACCAGCTCCTCCATCTTCTCAACGACCTGCAGAACCACAACTCGGCTTGGCCCTTCTTGGTTCCCGTCAATAGGGACGACGTTGCCGATTACTACGATGTGATCAAGGAGCCCATGGACCTGAGTACCATGGAGAGCAAGCTCGAGGCTGACCAGTACCTCACACCCGAGGACTTCATCAAGGACGCGAAGCTCGTCTTTGACAACTGCCGCAAGTACAACAATGAGAGCACGCCGTACGCAAAGTCGGCCAACAAGCTCGAGAAATTCATGTGGCAGCAGATCAAGGCCATTCCCGAGTGGTCCCATCTAGAGCCGGAGAGGTAGGACTTGCAATCGGTTGCTCAGCCAAGGAGGATTACAGTTCGCTTGATAAACACGCGAGCTTCTTCCAGAGACCACGGGGAATAGGTACTAGATCTGCATTTTGTTTGAGACCCGTGTTTTTATTGTCCGATTTCAGGGTGGGTTTATGAGCGAGGCGTTTTAAGGGTTGAGAGGTTTCATGGGAGGTTGTACTATAGTCATCATCATATGCACCTTGTATACGGTGGCGTTGCAAGGAATTGAGTTTCATGATCACGCTTTCTATAGATGTCCAAGTGCCACGCAGCGTAGGGTCTTGATATGCTCTTGTTGGTGTATACCAAGGAAACGTGGTCCTTGTAGCTACACCCAGGTGTTGTCGGTGGTGTTATGATGCGCTGTCTTATGGCCAAGTCAACAACAACAATAACCCAACCACGATACCGCATGATACAACGTGCAAGTAGCAACATGAGCAATACGTATTTACACATACATACGTAGCACTACTACGAGGTTCATGCCAGGCATCAAGTAATAATCGAAATCCAACTTCGATTGGCGGCCATCTATCAAAAAGCCGAAGTCTATGAGTCAAAGTGACCAGCACATAATAACCCACAAACAACATGAAAAGACGCAGCCTTGCAAAAAAAGGGAGTATTGTCACTATGTTTTTGCCAAATCCATCTACCTCAACAATCTAGCTTTGAGTTCTCCCCGAGGCAAGTGTAATAAAAACGCCCCGAGGAATATTCATCACCACCCACAGCATAAACAAATCCCCATCAACATTTGAACCCGGCAATTCCCGTAAAAATCCCCATTTCCCCGATCGAGACCCATATCGCCCAAACACCACTTGGCCGTATTTGCAAAATGCAAATGGCATAAAATGACAAAAGAAAAAAAGATGAAGCTGCTTGTCTCAGATGCTAGTCGTAGTAGCTGTCTGGCCCCCGGCAAACCGCAGGGGTGAGTGACACGGGGTCGATGCTTGCATTGAGACTGTAGCCTCCTCCATGCGGGTTCCGTGCTCCGATGTGATGTCGTAAGAAAAGGAATGAGGCTGTGTGGTAAGGTAGACGAGAGTTTTTGGTCAAAAAAAATACGGCCCCTTGAAAGAAAAGAGGTGCCGTATAAGGGTATAATTTTGCAAAGGTCAACGCTTTTTTTCTTTCTTTCTTTGATATCTTGACTCATTACAAAGTCAACAAGAGGCATCATTCACGCCTCTGCTCGCTGGCCTGTTCCGGCATCCCCTACCGGTAGACGGAGATCCGAGTGCGTGCGGCGGGTCCAGGGGATGCGGATCAGGTGGGGATTATCCATGAAGTGGCGCCGCAGGGAACTTGCAGGCGTTGGGGAACGGGTACTCGACGCCTCACGGGCCGGGGGGAGAGCCGTAGCCCGGTTGGGGTTCTCGGATTCGAGAGTGCGGCGGAGCATGGGGTGAAGGGATTCAGGAATCTCGTCCCAGTGACCGGCTCGAGCAGTGCTGAGCAGGCCAGGAGGGAAGAGTGCCGCGGGGACAATCGTAGACGAGTCAGCCCCACGGAAGATTTGTTCTGTCAGCAGACTGAGCTCGCCCGTCTCGATAGCGTTCTTGAGCCACTGCTCCCACTCCTCGTCCAGAATGGTAGAAGTGTCGCCTGCGTCACGTCTCGCAACCCGATCCCGGAGGCGCTCATTCAGCTCGACTCCCACGCTCTCCAGTTCATCCTCGCTCTCGACATCATCCATCTCATTATCCAGGTCGTCAAGGCCGACATATCCCACCTCAGCGGATTGGCTGCGAGAGTTCCGGGGCAAGTGCTCGATATCGGTCCAGTCGGGAAAGCCATCGGCGGTGGTGTCGCGGATGAGGTACCCCTGCTCCTTCTCATACTTCTCCTTGGCCCACTTTGTGCCCTCCCACTTGGTCAAACCAGCGATCTCGGCATTGGTGAGACGAAGGCCGTCAAAGGCGCGGAACAGTCGACGGTGCCATGGCCAGCGAGAGAGGCGAATGCGGTGCGTAGAGTGTGTGTAATCGAGGCCAGGATACTTGGCTTCCTGGGTCTCGAGGTGGCCGTAGAACGCATGGGTTTCCTGTCGAACTTCAGGAATCAGGCTGCGCTGAAGAAGGGCGTGAAAGTTTTGAGGGTCGTTGCTCTTGGGACGAGGAAACATGTACTCGTAAACGAGCTGATCGACGGGACGGCCCTTCATTGTGGTGGTGAGTTCGTAGAGATTAGGAAAATGAGACGGAATCGGGAGGATGAGATGTCGTGGAGAGGCGCAAGTTTTCAGGGTCGCTTTGTTTTTGTCGCTGGAGATCACCGTTGCTCAAAGAAGCAGACAGAAGAAGCCGAGTTGGTCACGTAATCGGAGAGTCGAAACGCACACGGGGCCGGAGTGAATTTGGAGCAGAACCCGAGGGTCCACCGTCGTCGGAGTAGGTGGGTCGCAAAAGCCGAGACAGATGACCCAGAAGGGATCAGGCAGAAAGGCCACGAGACAAGATGAACTCCAAGGTTAGGAATGTTAGGAAACGGCTGCTTGAAGGTGGTCGGGCGTTCTCGGCGGGGTGAGCGACACTCGGGACGGCGGAGCCGAATGGGCTGTGGTGGCAGTTCCTCCGGGGGAGTGAGAGAACACGCGCACACACGCTCGGGGCAATGACAGGAAGGCGACGGTGTTCGAGAGTTGCTTCCCAAGGGAGGAGATATTTGGACGAGAGGTTCTTACTGAAGTGGGAGGGGAGGGAAAAAAAGAAGAGGTGAGAACGAGGCAAGGGAGGGTAGTACCTACCTAAGTAGATAAGGTGGGAGAGAGCGGCCTCGGGGAGGGAAGGAGGGGCGGCGGCAGAAAAGAAGAAAAAAAATAATAAGAACCAACCTACAGTCCCATGCCTGGATTGCAGAAGTGCGCCAAACAAGGGACCAGGTGCCAAGCTGGCGGGTGCGAAATAACATGCCGTCCGTGAATCGGCAGCCTACCTCGAGCGTTGTTCCAGGGCTTGCCTAGGGATCTATTCAAGGCGCTTCATAGGCTCCCGGGCGCCGCTTGAAAGGCCGGGACCTAATGCGCCTGGACACACCTGGCGAGCTGGGGGGGCCGCTGTTTGAATGAGTGAATCAATGAATGAATGGGGGCGGCGGGCGTGGGATGGGTGAGGCCCCCGTGGGTGCAGCAGGTGGTGGCCGGCCGGGGGGTGTGTGGCGGCGGTCAGGCGCTAAACACCAAACCTGGTTCACCGATTTGCCGTCTCTCTCCATTCCATCATCACCTGGGATTATAAGCCTTCACAGGGCCACCGCCCGGGGCGCTCAGCGCTCCCTCGGGTTGCAGAAGAGACTCGTCTTTCCCTGCTCTTCCCCCGCCGTCAATGCGCTGGAAACAAGCAGGATAACCCCAGGCTACAGGACCCGTAATTCCGTCATCGTGTTTGCTGCGTTGGTCTTCGTTTGCAAGGGGGTGTGTAACCGGGCTTGTTTGGCAGGACCCTTGATAGTTGGGCGACGGTTTGAAGCACCCTCACAAGCTCTCGTGCGAATCTACTGTGTAATGATTCAACACAAAGGCATCGGTGCACCTCTGCCAGCTGGACAGATGTTCATTTAAAGATGGATGCTTCCCCTCCCGAAAGCTAACATCCAGGCACCAAAGGTTATCAGCACTGCGCCGTGTACCTGATGATCCCGCACCAATCGCTTACTCCCCTCCTAGCGTTTTCGTGGCCACGACGTGAACAATGAAACCGTGAGATGTGGTAATTGCACGACAAAGTCGTTTATAAAGACCCCTTTCCATGGTCGAATTGCCAATGGGCTTGGGGTTCCTGCATTTCTTGTGGTGGCACGTCGTTCCGTACAAAGGTGCACAAAGCTGTGTCACGCGTCTCGCGAGGAATCATCATTGACCACATGTGCTACGAAAAGAAGTGCAAAACGGACTACTATCTCACCGAGATTTGACTGCTAAACGACGTGAATTTCCTCACTACGTTTGGCACCCTCTTATAAAGTGCACATCCGTCCCCCTGCTCAAGGTCAGATGCCATCACCCGTTTTATTCAAGCCAACCAATCCATTTCCTCGCTTCCCGGTCTCCGCCCCCAGTCCCCCATCACCAGTTTTCCCTCTCCAGCTTTCATCGCTGTTAGAAGAATCCCTGGCACTTCATTCGCCCGTGACCGGCCTGCCCGCACCCGGGTCGATGCCGGTCCGGAGACAGGGCCGGTGAAGGCAGGTGCGTGCCCCGAAGCGGCAATGTCGGGTTTGAGCTCATGATGGATGGGGTAAGCGGTTTCAAACAACAGCAGCTTCACACAGACACACAT
Source organism: Fusarium vanettenii 77-13-4 (assembly GCF_000151355.1). Taxonomy (NCBI): domain Eukaryota; kingdom Fungi; phylum Ascomycota; class Sordariomycetes; order Hypocreales; family Nectriaceae; genus Fusarium; species Fusarium vanettenii. Next base: position 3,927,704 of record NW_003315881.1, read on the forward strand.
ACAGGCATTGCGTCAAAACAGCAGACGGCCTTTTTTTGCTTTCTTCTTTTTTTGTTTACGCAAAGCTTCAAAACTCAATCGAGGTAGGTTCTGGCTGATGTTTACAGAACTCTCACCTCGGGGGCCGGCTGGGGAGACTTGTCAAAGCTCTTCATGGGCTCCAGACCCCAGCGGCCAAACATGGCGGCGTCCTCATCCCATCCATTGCATTCGGTCGTCAGCATCTTTTCGCCGGTGAAGATGGCGTTGGCGCCGGCCATGAAGCACATGGCCTGCTTCTCCTCCGACATGGTCTTGCGTCCGGCGGCGATGCGGATGATGGTTGAGGGCATGATGATGCGGGCCGTGGCGATGGTGCGCAGCATGCTCGTGAACTCGACCATGGGGCGGTCGCCCAGCGGCGTGCCCTTGATGGGCACCAGGGCGTTGACGGGGAAGCTCTCGGGGTGGCTCGGCAAGGTGGACACGGTGTGCAGCAGGCCGACGCGGTCCTCGCTCGACTCGCCGAGACCCAGGATGCCGCCCGAGCAGACCTTGATGCCGGCGTCGCGCACGTGGCTCAGCGTCTGCAGGCGCTCGTCGTAGCTGCGTGTCGAGATGACGGAAGGGTAAAACTCGCGGCTCGTGTCGACGTTGTGGTTGTACGCCGTGAGGCCAGCCGACTTGAGCTCCTTGGCCTGCTCGGCGTCGATCATGCCCAGCGTCACGCAGACCTCCATGCCCATGCCCTTGACGCCCTCGACCATGGCCTTGATGTTCTTAAGGCTGTTCTTGCGACCGCGCATGTCCCTCCATGCGGCACCCATGCAGAATCGAGTGCTGCCATTCTCCTTGGCCGTCCGGGCCGCCGCCAACACACTCTCGACGCTCTCAACCCTCTTGGCTGGCACCTTGGTGCCCTTCTGGTACCGGGTCGACTGGGCGCAGTAGGAGCAGTCTTCGGTGCAGCCACCCGTCTTGATGTTCATGAGGGTGCAAAGTTGCACCTCGGCGGGGTTGTGCCATCGACGGTGGACGGTGCTCTATCGGGATTCTATAGTCAGTGATGGGGGTCCTGATTGGCAATATCGAGCATCTGTGAGGTTGTACACGCAACTACCCCGCCATTCGAGTCGAGCCGGCAGATCCAAGCCCCGCAAATCGAATCATTGAGACAACCGTGATAGTTCAAGACTTGGCGTGATAACAGAGCTAAAAAGACAAACAGAAACAGAAAGAAATCACTCACAGCTTGGTACGCCAGCTCCAGCACGGGCTGGTAGTAAATGGCCGCAATCTCCTCCTTGGTCCAGTCATGTCGGACCGTGTTCGCCGTGACGGCCTCCCGCATAATCTGCTTCCTCCTCTCAGCCCGCTGCTTCTCAACCGCGTCGTGCGCTCCCGCCGGGGGAGGGGGCGGTTGCGATGGCCGGACGTAGTCGACAACGGTCGACATGGCTCGGGTTCGCGGGTGTTGCCATCTCGCCGAAGCGGGGAGCGGGAGGCGACCGCTCGTCACCGGGCGGAGGGCCCTCAGGCGGAGAGAGGCACCGGGCTTCATTGTGAGAGAGTGAGAGATTGTGAGAGAGGATCAGAAAAGGGGGGAAAGAAGGAAGAATGAGAGAATGGATGGTTGAGAGAAGAGAAGAAGAAAGGAAGAGGAGGGAGAAGCTAGTAGAGTATGAGCTGGACGGCAATGACCCAGCAGCTAGAGCAAGGTGTCCAGGGGACTGGGCTGAGAAAGAGGAGACGAACACCAGAAAACGTCCCCAAATGGAATGGATGCCCCCGTCCGTTGCGTTGTTGGTGAGCTCCAGAAGCATGGGCTGTGCTGCCTTGACGGCTCTACCTCCCCCCCACGCTGACAAGGGGCCGCCTGGGGCAGATCGACCCAAAGGTGAGAAACCCAGCCGATCTTCGGCCAGTCTCCGGACGCCCATGTCGCCTATCAATCTTGCTCTCTTGTGCATTAAGCCCCATATCTCAACTCAAAACATGGTGGGCTGCACAGATCCGGGACATTGCCCATGCCCATTGTAGCAACGCGGCAACCTCGGCTCCTCGGGGAGACAGTGTGCCCTCAAGACGGCGTTATTTAACCGTCCTAAACCGCCGCCAACCTCTATTCGGAGCTGCTGTGTTGAGAAACCGAGCATCTTTCCTCCTGGGGTCGAGGATGCTTCTCAGGACGGGTAGGGGCGGGAACGGGGGTAAACCCGAGCGATGGCGCGATGACAGCGTCTAACGAGTCCGCCCTGTGGGTGAGAAGCACGTACTGCGCTGCAGACAAGATGCTTGACATCCTCTCCATCTCATCCCATCCAGCTTGCTCCCCCGCTTGAGATTGTACTGTAACACAACAGCTTGAAGGCGCGCCAATGGCTGTTGAAGGTGTCTCACCCAATTGAGCTCTCTAGAGAGTGGGGGGACAAATTACCATGTCGAGACTCGGTCCGCTGCCCGTGATGTTCCTAGCCTTGGCGGGTGTTTTTGTTGACGACCAGTCCAGCCCTGCAAAGAGACCCTTGATGGCAATCCGCCATTTCTCGTTGGCTAGGGCAATTATTTTTTTTGGTTGAGATTTGAAAGGCAGGGTTCTTGGTCCTGGCTTTAGTTGAACCCCGGAACATGTCCGTCCAACGAGGCATTCGGAATGGCTGCCGTGGCCGGGAAAAACTGGGGGGTGGCCACCCTCTGTCGTAATCGCGGGGTTGGTGATGGGTTTTTGTTTTGTTGTGGCACCATGGGTCGATTTGTTGCGGCCGTGGCCGGCTCCGTTGGAGATGGTGTTCTGGTCCATGATGGAAAGTATCCGCGTTCGATATGTTAGTATATAGTCCCATTCGTCCAATTAAGTAGCTTTCGTGCTGTACTTTCGCTAGGCAGTTGAGAGAATCTTGAGAGCTCGAAGGACAAAGGACCTGTCGACTCTGTCAATAATGATCGCTAACATTCATCCAATCTATTTAAGAATGGTAAACAAGAAGAGAAAAGCTCAACAAGAGAACTTGAAGTTCAATATCAAGCTATATTTCATGGTCGCGTAATCCCTTGGTCCAGGACGCCATATTATCCGCCAATTCCATAATCCCAGATTGCTTGTGTTTCTCGTCATTACCCAAAGAAAACCGGCCACGCAAAACCCTTCCAATCCTTGGTCTAATAGCCCGCGTCGTCAACGGCGTCATAGTCTCGCAGATGTTCCTTGAACCTCGCACCGCGAAACTCCCAAAAATTCGACATCATATCCAAATCTCAGCTTCAGGGGTAAACGGGCTCGGGATACCGTCTCCCCATTCCTCCAGGGCTTCCGCCTCGTTCCTCTGGCGGCACACGCTTGTCCCATCTCTTTCTTTCATTACGTGAGTCCCATCCGGGATAGTCGCGTCGCCGATCTGCATCGGCATGGCTGCTAGTTCGCCGCTCCACGTCCGGTCGTCGAAGATATCTCTCACGGCGTTCGTCCTCCCTTTCCCGTTCTCGCTCTAGCTCTCGCTGTCGACCCCTGTCCCGCTCTCGAATGCGATCTCGGTCTCGATCCCGTTCCCTCTCATCTCGCATCCTCCTTGACCGATGGTACTCTTCATCACTAGACTCGCCCTCAGACGAAGCTCCAGAGAGGTCAGAGTAGCTCCGACTGAGGCGAGTTGGGGGGATCCGGTCTCGGCTTCGTCGGGCGCGTTGTGAGTCGGTGTGGTACGCCGCCCCGGCCCTCGGTGAGTTACGGGTTCGGTCCGACCCCGTCAATCCATTAGGTAGCATGCTGGACACCTTTTCTGATAGTTTTTCTCGCATGCTGCTGGTATTGGCTGTAGATCGTCGCCGAATGGGCTCATCAGGTCTTATATCCGGCCGATGAGGGCGGAACGACTGTGGCGGATTACTGGCAACGGGCGGCGGCGGACCGGATGGGGGAGAGTACCGACGAGATCCTGGCGAAGGCGGGCTTGGGTTATTTCTTCGCTTCATACGGGGCGGAGCCGGTTCATCCTCATCGGTTGATTCGGATGAGTAGTGTCTCGGCTGACTGTGTCGGCGAGGCGGTACGGGCCGCTTCGCATTTGGGTCGAGATAAGCTCCTCCTCCATGTGAATAAGGAGGCTCTGCATGTGGTGGCGGGTTGTTATAATCGGAGAAGCTTCGTCTCCGAGCATGCTCATCAACATTGCTGTCGTACCTCTTGGGTGATGGTCGTCCTCCTCGCCCACTTCCATGTCTGCCCGGAACATGGTTGTACAATGGTCGTTCATACGCGGGCTCAGGTGGTCTTCTCGGCTGCCCTGCAAATGCGTTCCCTGGGACATGAGTATAGGCAAATTTAGGCTCAGGCGTCTCATCTGGCTCAGGGCCAGAACCAGGAGCCTTTCGAGGGACTTCGCGCGTAGATCCTCGAGAAGTTTCCTTTTCCCGAACTTGAGCCTCCTTTCTTAGCTTCTCAGCGCATGACTTGTGCCAGTGGTCCACTTCAGCATCAGCCTGTGCCGGGAAAACCTCCTTTGGAAGATCGGGAGGGAACTCTTGGCCAGTCTCGGGGTGTTTTAGGTGCCAGTTCTTGACAGCAAATTGCAAGAAAGGAACGTGCTCCTCTGGGCCGAGAAGGATTTCGAGGGACTCCCATCGCGAGAAGCCTCTAGGTGTGAGTGCAGGGATCGAAGGTGGCTCGAAATCGTCATCGGTAGGTTGTAGAGTATGTTGGCAGCCGGTGACCTGCCAGATGTAGGAGATGGATTCATGTGGCATTTCGAACAACGCTGTGAGTCGTGTTAGCATAAGCAGCCTTGCGACACTCAATAAAGATAGGCCTACAGTCGTAATCGCCACCAACAGCCTTGTAGAAGGCAGCGAGCTTGCTTGGTGTGAGATGGCATTCTGTTTTGTCGCCAATGTTTAGGATCTATTATGACGTAGTCAGTAATGCAGTCTCGAACATGAGAGCTCCTAGATGAGCTCTCAGACTAGGAAAATGGTGCGCGCATACAATATGTCGGACGATGGCTCTCAGAAGGGCATCTAGTAGCTTGGAAGGACTCTTGTCCTTCTCATACATGTAGACATATTCAATGGGTGGCGGCGGGGGAGTTGATGAGGCCCCCGGCGGGGCATCGGGCTTAGGAGGGGTCGCCATGACGATGATGAAAGGAAGAGGTGAATGCGACCGGCGATGATGAAGAGGACAGCGACGTTGAGGAGCGCGTGTGGTGGTTTAGATGAGACCGTCGCGCGCTCTCATCCAGGGCGAACGTGGATGGCGGGGATCGCAAAGTGAGGCAATCGGCGGTCAGAAGGAGGCGATCGGGAAGGCAACGGCGCCGTAGGCGGGAGCGACTAGGCCGGCGACGAAGATGGCGCATTCAGATAGAGCCGCGGGGGAATATGGAACCTGAACTTTGGAAGAGAAGAAGAAGGAGGGCGGAAGTTTTGTAAGATAGGGCGCTGACTGCAGGCAAATAAATTGGAAATGGATGGATGGATCGCAAGAGAAAGAAGCGTAAGGTAAGGCAGTGAAAGCAAGGTACAAGGGCCGGGTCGTTGGGAGCTGATGACAAGACAAGGCAAGGCTTGTACAAGTCCACAAAGTGTACTCGAAATTCCCAGGCAGCGAGAGAATCTTGGCGGGGGGCATGGAACTAGCTGGGCACCCGAGGGCACTGCTGCACTACTGCACTGGGCAGAGCCTTGCTTGGTCTTGACTTTACGTGGGTCAAAACATGGATTATGGGGGTGAAGTGAGATGGATGGATGGCAGCTCTCCTTTGGTTCTGCTGTGCCTGAAAGAAAGGGTCGGCATCCGAGGCTGTTGAATGGCTGGCTCGGGGCTGACAAAGAGGATAATCGTCTTGATAATCCAGGGCAGCTGACCTCTCTTTGTCTCCCGCTACCTTACCGATATGCTGTGCTGTCCCTCGTTTTGTGACACTCCCCGGTGCCCAAGGGGAAACAGAACGAACAAGGAACAAGGCACCAAGGCTGTGCTTTGCTGCCATTACGGAATCCTCGTCCTCTGCCTCACTCAAAAACTGCCGGGCCTCCGTCGTCTGACACGTGCATCATCGCTGTAGGTCCCCTGCCTGTTCATTGTCTAGGATGGCCCCCGCGGAATGCGTACAACGCGAACGAGAAAGCAAGATAGTTTTCCCATCATGAGTTTGAGTCAAGTGTCATGGGCTGTGTAAGGCATCGGTACGCAACACAAGCCCGAGGACGGCGCTTAGTAGGAGAGCACGAGATAATTCCAGCACTTTAGTATGGGTTACCTCTTGAACTTGTTCAACTCAGCCAAACTCAGCCTCATCTTTGCTGAGCAATTCTGCCCCCCACTACCAGGTTTAGAACGCGCATCTGGCAGATTTGACATGACCTGCCTTGTTTCGTGCATGATGCCTGATCAATCTTGGAATTTTCTCAAAACTTCCACCACGGGAAGGGGATGGAACACCCAGGCGAGGATCACACACAAAAACTCGGTAATCTCGGGTTGTTTAGGCCTGGGTTATCAACTGATGATGAGAAATGGGCATCTCTCAACCTGGATCTTTGGCTCTGATGTCATGGCTCCAGCTTTGAGACAGGGATCACCATGCACGAGGCAGCTTGGTCACTTTCAACTACCCCGGGCTTTGTCTTGGACGTTTTTTCCCGACCGTTGGAAATTTAAAGTCTAGGGTAGGCTGGTCGGCTTTTCCTCCGGCAGATCAGCCCATTGCTAGTCCCAAAGAGGAAACCACTCTCGAAATCTCTCCGGCATTGCTGGCCTCTTTGAAAGATTTCATGAGACAGGCATCACTGCAGTTTGCAAGTCGCGACGTCTTTTGTTGCTCCCCTTCTTTGACTCTCCTTCAGCCGGCTTTCTTTGTTTAATACTTCTAGCTTTTTGCTGGCTCTTCTACTTCGGCCTCGATTTCTTTCTCCCCGAAACTACGCGCAAACTAGCCATCATGGACGCCCTCAAATCAGCCATCCAGCCCATCACGCACAACCTCCCCGAGCCCATCCGCGACCTGGGCATCTCCATCCTCGGTGACACCTGCTACAAGTCCCTCCTCCTCGACGTCAACATTGAGGACGCCGACTGTCTCAAGCTCGCCATTTCCAAGGGCCTCGGCATCGGTATCATTGCCGCCTCGTCCATCGTCAAGGTGCCCCAGATTCTCAAGCTTGTCAACTCAAAGTCTGCCGAGGGCGTTTCGTTCCTGTCCTACCTCCTCGAGACGACATCGTACCTCATCTCTCTCGCCTATAATGTCCGGAACGGCTTCCCCTTCAGCACCTTTGGCGAGACGGCCCTGATCGTCGGCCAGAACGTTATCATCTCGGTTCTGGTGCTCAACTACAGCGGCCGTGCTAGTCTCGCTGCTGTCTTTGTCGCTGCGCTCGCTGGCACGGTCGCCACACTGTTTGCCGAGAACATTGTCGACAGCCAGGTCCTGAGCTATCTCCAGGCTGGTGCTGGTGTCCTGGGTGTTGCGAGCAAGCTGCCCCAGATCCTCACGATCTTCCAGCAGGGTGGCACCGGTCAGCTCAGCGCCTTTGCTGTAAGTTAAACTCCTGTGTTTTCGCGATCGAATTAATGCTAACATTCCATGCGCAGGTCTTCAACTACCTCGCCGGCTCCCTCTCGCGTATCTTCACCACCCTCCAGGAGGTCGACGACAAGCTTATCCTCTACGGCTTCGTGTCCGGCTTCATCCTCAACGCCATCCTCGCTCTCCAGATGATCTTCTACTGGAACGCCCCCTCCGAGAAGGCCAAGGGCAAGCGCAAGGCTGCCCCCGTCAAGGCCAAGCCTGCGGCTGCTCTGTCGGCCTCCTCGACGGCCACCCCCAAGAAGAGCCCTACCACCCGTCGACGTGGTTAGAGGGATCTCTACGTGTGTGGACTTGCGATTGCTTTTCAGACATATTGCTTGTAATGGCTCATATATTTTTAATACAGTCAATTCTGTAATGTGCCTTGTACGTAGAATAATCACATCAAGTATTCAATGGTACGAGGAACTTGACTTAGATCTTGTCATTCTTTATGATGATGACGTGTTCTTGAAATACGAACCGTAATCTAACTATCTACGCTATCTCCCATGGCAACGTTGCCCTGAATGCATCCCTCCCAAATGGTATCCCAACCCTTGCTTGCAATGACAAAACGCCTCCAATTGTGAACGCCCAAATTATGCTATGCCCGCTTGAGTATGTCCGCATTGTAATATCCTCCCTTTGTTCAATCTCAAAATATGGAACCGGTCATGTTCCACCTGTTGTTGCTGGGTGATACTTTGCGACCAGCACATTGCAAACATCGACGTTGCTCGCCGAGGTTGCTGACGGAGCAACCGAAGCAAACATGCTTGCCACATGCACCACAGGTGTGGCCCTCGGTTTCGAATCCATCGACGTCCATCTCATCTCCACTGTTGCCGCCGAGGCAGGCACCGCAATCTTCGCAATCGGATGGTGTAGACTCGGGTTGGATTGTGTGAGATGTCGAGGTGGAAGGGGCGGAAGAGATGTTCCAGAATCGATGCAGCGATTGTTGAGTTGATTCAGAGCGGCTGGTCTCATTCTGAGGCTGAAGTTGATCCGGTGCAGGCATTGCATGTTTTTGGCTCTGGGCCGAGAATAGCATGTTGAGGGTACGTTCTGCCGAGCAGGTCAGCCAATGTCCTGGTGCGAGTAGAATAAATGATGAGCTTACGGTGAACTTCATTCTCGGAAGGTCTGCTATTGCGGAACCGCTTCATCGTGCGGCTGTGAAGGTGAATCGGAGCTGCTGCCATCGCGGCAAAGGGGTTGGTGAGGCCGTTGGTTGCCCGGGGCGGCGAGTCGAACGAGGAGACAGACGATGGTGAGGAGCAGAGCTCAGAGACGGAACGCTTGCGCTTGTGGGCCATGATTGTCGTTGAATGAACCGATACTGTTGAGAATTTTGGAGTGAAAATGGCGTCGAGGCAGAACGATGCAGGGCTCTATGCTGGAAATAAGAGAAGGTTGAATGGTTTAGCCTGGAGCTGAGGTGAGATGATGGGTGGATTTTGAGGAGCCGAGACGAGACGCGGGATCAAGGGAGCTCAGGCCATCGCGCTCTCATCAACGCGTCCAGCCCACCTTCACGCGTTGATGGGGGGCGATGTATCACGTGATCTGGCGATTACAATGGTTGGCGAGTCACAGGCCGCGAATATCTAATGGATCCATTACCAACACCTGCACTGCATGTTTGATGGAATAGGTATCAACATATGGATTTTTATTGAAACTACTACTAGTATTGCAGTGCATGAATGTCATGGTAGTAATGTATACCTACCTGCTCGGGTCGTGACGTGTCTGCCTTGTATTGTTTGGTGGTGGCAAAGATTTCGTTGCGTCTTTGCACTGCAAGTTTAGCGCATAGGTTGTGAAGAGGAGGCCGTTCTAGTCCAGCCAGTAGAAACATCGACCTGCTGCACTACAAGTTTAGTCACCTATCTGTCGGCTCCCACATGAGGGGGGGAGGCTAGGGAGGGGAGGGGGGAGGTTACAGTGGGTCTTAAATGTAAAACAAATTGTGGAACGCGTGAACACCATTTCGAACACCTGAATAGCGGTTGCCCGGCTAGCATCTATATATATGAGTATCGTCTCATACGAGCCCCAATGGTTTCGTTTCCTTGAATAGCAGATAACCTATGTCCTCAAACATCTTGAACCTCGTTTTAAAAATGACGTCCCTCTCCACAGAAGCTATTGTTGCGATTGTTGCCTTACCCATTGGACTGAGCCTTTCTGCGTTAGCCGTTTACATCGCCTATCTTCAACTCCATGTCGCTAGGCCAAACCGTGCCCAGAGTAATGTCGAATCTCTGCCACTTGTGGATTACCCCGAGGCCATGCTTATGGGACCAGTTCAGCCAGGGTGAGTGATACCAGCTACAGGGCCGTCCCCACCTTTTCGCTGCAGTTGATCTTGGTGCCCCGATTGCAACCCCAAGGGCGATGGAGAGCATTGTGCCCCTTTTCCTTTTTGGTTTCACCCTTTCTTTCCTTTTCCCACCAAAGTTAATCTAATAGAACTTCCAGACCGGCCTTCGAAAGCCAGCATCAGGTTCAATTCCAGATGTCGCGCTGGGAACGCAGATTGGTGACCACGCCAGGTTATCTATCACCGGGATCCCAAACAGCATGACCACGATCCTTCCAAGTACAGAAGCCTCGCCGATTTAGAATAGATCCGCCTCATTGGACACATATTCGGGCCATCTCAGGGGGAGGGATAAAGTTGTATACATATGTTCTCTTATAGAAAAGCGTTTCCACTTCTTCACATCATTTACTTTTCCTGGTGATCCCGCGTCAGTTCCGGACATGCGGGGACGCGGTGATCGGTGATCCCAGGCAATGATGCACGGGGCATCGGCCTTGCCCCACAAATAGCTGTGGTTTCGGACGCGGGGCGCCCCGCATAATCCGCCCGAAAGAATCGGTCGCTTAAGTTAACAAGACTAGATACTTGAACCGCGCAAAGGGGGTCAACTGATTCGTCTCAAGGATGATAAATAAATTTGTATAAAGTAGCACGAAATGATGAAAGAGATATCATCACGTTGGTAATACTTTGGGGTTCTCTCATCTATTCACTCAACTTCATTGAGTTCATTTAGGGAGGATATACGGGTGCGTTTATACTGCTGCCTCGGTGCGGGTGTCGGGGTATTGGAACAAAGGCGACCATTTAAAGGCACTGCTATCAGGGCCGCCCTATCCCATTCTTCAGACGAAAGAACAGTGAAAGGCAATATGAGAAAGTGTCGATCTTGTTGACCAGGAGCTTGGTACCTGGACTAAGAATTGGGTGCTAAACCCCGCATTTCTCCAAGTTTGACCAAGAGCTCCCAAGGGCAATTTGGCAGGAATATCGACATCACAGACAAATGGGTTGGATACCTCCGTAAACATCCAATATTCCTATCAACGAGATTCCCAAATAGTTACAAGAACACATTTATAAGCCATATCCAAATAGTGATCCGACATCCAGATACGCCTCACGTGAGGTTGTCAACATTTTCGCTCCGATAAGATGTTGAACGTCTTTGGATTGTTCGGCGTTTCGATCTGGATCGTCGAGGACTGAGTACTTGCAGATTCTCTACGCGCAAGTTGAGCATGACTCTGGACGATGGTCTGGACAGGAGTTTGTCAGCATTCTTTCGGCAGCCATAAAAAGAAGAGAAAAGTGAAGAAGGGAAAACTTACTGAGTAAGAGATGTCCGGAGAGTCTCAAGATCGCCTGTAGCTTCAGTCGGCGCGGGTGTTGGGCGAGAGCGAAGCATTCGGTAGGCGAACCAAGCACTGAGGGAGGAAGCGAGTAAACCCGGGATGGAAAAGACAATTGCAACAATGACTTCGGTTGACAGTTGTGCCATTTGAAAGTTATGAAGAAGATGGAGTAGGGGAGATGAGACAGTGGCCTTTAGTAGCAAAATGCTAAAGCAAAAAGATGAAGCAAAAAGACGAACTCAGCAAGATGGACATACGAGAGTACTGATATTTTGGGACCATGTGGGTGCAGAATCCTTTCCGCCATGCAAAACCAATCAATCGCTTCCTGAAGAATCAGGATATTACCACCTTAATTCCGAGCTCATAGGTGCCCTAAAACTAGCTTTTTGGGAAGGCATGATTTTGACACTTCTGGGAATGCCTTTGTATGACTCTGCCCCAACTAGGGATAACATACATAGAGCGTCTCGGTATACATGTAAGCATAGCCCTGCAGGGAGAAACTGAAAGATAGATGCATCACTCTAGCCATCCTCCTCCCCCGAAATCTTAACCACCAACTTCCCAAGCCCCCCCTTCCCAGCAGCAACCTTCTCACAAGCCTTCCTCACCTCTTCGATATCCCCAAGCTCAACAGCAGTATACACTCCCCTAACCTTGCCCCTGGCCACCAGATCCGCAACAACTTCCATGTCCTCCCTGATGTTCGGGCTTCCAGACACAAACTCGTGCTTAATGCCTGTCCCTCTGAGCTTCCACCAGTATTGCAGCTGCGCGAGATCGAGCAGCCAACACAGCCATGAAGGCAGATTTTCCGGACCGAGCATGGGACGCATGGTTTTGCTTGGGGGAATGCTGGCAATGCTCATGAAGATTCCTGTCTTGGGTTTGAGAAGCGCCGCGCTCTCGTTCCAGGTTGCGAACTGGGTGTTGAACGCAAAGTCAACAGTTCCGCGGCCGGCGAGCGAGACTACGTCTTGTGTCTTGTAGTCGTAGAGCTGGTTGACCATGCCGGGTAGGTATTGCTCCACCAGGGTAATCTTGGACGTCGATACTGTTGAGATAATCTTGTCGGCTCCGAACATATTGCGAGCTACTTGTATCGCGGCAGAGCCAGATGAGCCAAGAGCTGCGGGGATGAACACCGTCTGCCCGGCCAGACTGTCCTTGCCCTGAAGTTCTAGTCCGCGTCTGATGACCTGGAGTGCGGTCACGACAGGGCCTGGGAAAGTCACAGCCTCTTCAAACGACACATGCTTGGGCTTTATGTGCAGGAATCGCTCTTCGGATAGGGCATATTCAGCGGCGAATCCAGGGTGCGGTCTACTAAACATGGGCTTCTCCATGTCGAAGCCGTAGACTTCGTCGCCGACCTTGAGGTTCTTGACTGCAGAACCAACAGCGACAACCACGCCGGCGCCCTCTTGGGAAAGAGTATAAGGATACCTATGATAAGGATGTCAGTTAACGCTAGTCTTCTCTGTTACTTCTGAGGATGTCCTTACTCCACCGAGTACAGAATTCGTAGCATCCCAGACGCGAACTGGGTGTCGCCGGTACTGATTGCAGCAGCGCGCATATGTAAGAGAACCTGCTCAGGCTTCGTAACCTTGGGCGTAGGCCTCTCCATGATCTCAAACCCAGAGGGAGAACACCTCTTGGGCGCAACGAGGGATCGCATAGTTGGTGGTATCTTGGCCATGTTGATGATCTTTTGTATCCGGAAGAGCGATGCGGTCTGCTTCATTCCGATGACTTGTAAGTCTGAGTTGAGCTGTGAAAAAAACGGCGACCACGACCGTCCCTTTATCTGGACAAAGAACCTCATACCGGCGGCGGAGTTGGTGATTTCGGCGGTTTCGGTGGGGCAGTTCGGAGGACCCACCGAAACCGCCGAACGCCTCGCCGGCAGCCCTCCGGCGGTTGGAATAGGGGTGCGGACACGTTTGCGGAGTTTATGTGAGCTTAAGGTAGCTTTCTAGGATACAGGGCGTACAAGTGCGGACTTGGTTTGTCATACCTGCGGAAATCAACGATGAGTGTCGGCTAGCAAGGGGAAATCAGGAGTACGTCTTGTTGAGTTGTGATTAACGTTTCACACACTAAAAGGGTTCGTCTAGTCAAGTTCTAGAAGCCGTGGCTTATCAAGCTTTTGGAATTGTGGCGTCTTCCTCTAGTTTTCATACCGATTAAACGACGGGGAGATTGATTGAGGAATGTCAGAGGCTTCACAATCAGGGAAAGGAGATCTCATCACAGATTGACCCAGTGGGCTGCTTTTGTATTACCCCGACCAGACATCCTTCTGGCTCAACTCCTATCATACATTTTTGCCCATTTCAAATCCCATACAGCTTGCAACACATCCCACAGAACCGGTGTCCACTGCATATTACCCATGACACAGCACCGACCAAGAAATTAGCCATATGCTTTAAAGCGAGTGAAACATGTTTGGATCTGGCAGAGTTAGTAAAGAACCGAGAGTCTCAATAGAACATACCCACACTTTCGGATGCCCGTTTCGACAAACCGCCAAAGGCTGAAAGCTCCCTACGCAGATGACATGCCATGCTGCACTCTCATTGCCGTCTGCGGTGTTGGTGCAGAGTTCTGTCGAAAGACAAACAAATTGTTCCCATGAACTCCTTGCGCTGCTTGATCAAAATAGTCGTGACTCATAATGATGGGAGAGTCCCACGATGGACATCAATCCCCGTCTTCCCCGCGACTGGATTAAGTTGGCTTTTCGGCGCCCGATGTGGTTCATCATACTCAATACCAAAAGCCTCGGCGCCGCTGATGGTAGGTGTGCCAGCGAGAGTAACTCGACTCATCTACATCACCCAAGTTAGTCAAAATAGACAAGCAATTTTCGATTGACCAGCACAAACCTCTGACTCGGCTGATACCGAGCTGATCACCCACGTTGATGTATCCCTCCTCAATGTCGCCCTTGTCCTTCCGCACATTCTTCACGGCACCCTCGTCACCCTTCCAGTCGCTGCGGCACATCGGACAAGTGACATTGCCGCTGGCTCCCTTGGTACGTGCCCACATCTGGAAGCACTCCTGGTGGATGTTCTGACCACATGCCGCCTTGCACCAGACGATGGATCCAGGGTCATCGGCCTCCAGCTCACAGTAGCAGATAGGACAGTCACCTTCGATAGGCTTGCGCTTGTCAGACTGACCACCCGAAGGTGCCGAGATGGGAGGCGCAGCAGCGAAGATGGTCTGGAGCTCAGTGCTGAGAAGTCCAAGTTGGTAGACAAGGTCAAATGGGGCATTCAGAACCTTCTTCATGACCTGCAATGAGATGGTCAGCGAAATTTCCGCGCAATGGCAGACGCCAACTCACATAGAGGATATGCTTGCATTGGTTGCCCTTCTCGTAGTGGGGACAAGTGCAGCTGGGTCGCTTCCCAATGTGGACATTGTAAATGTTGCCAGTAGACCCCGTCATCTCAATATCTTCCTCGGGACAATCATGAGTACCGCGTCTAGTTCGGTTCAAGACGTAAAATCGCTGAGACAGAGCGCGTCCGTAAACATCATGAAACGATTGCGGCGGCTTGGGTCTGAATCTGCGCGCTCGCTTTTCCTCATGCTCCTTCTTTTTCTTCTTTGGCTGTTCCTGTTGCATCATTAAGAAGTGTTCCAGGTCAAGACCGTCTGAATTGTCCGCCTTGCGCTTCTTCGAGGGCGTGTATTCAGGCTCATCAGTCAGGTCGACTGGATTGTCTGGGGTTTGACCCGCCCACGCGTTCTTGGCTGGGGTGCGTGTAGCTGGTTTCTGAGGTGTTACAAAGCTTCCACCAGCATTGAAATTCTGGCCTCTGGCCGATTGTCTCGTAGATGATCCCATTGTGAAAGATCTCAAAAGCTCCAGGCAATTGATGATTGATGTGAGGGTTGACAGGGGAAAACGAAGCTTCAATTGATTCATCCAGGGTAAGGCCGCCACATTCGATAAATGGCGTCACAGAAACGGTAGAAGCAAAGTCACGTGCACCTTGCGGTGCCGTTTCACGCATCACCGTTATGGCTAGGGACTCGAATAATTAGCGTGTTACAAGTTGTGAGGCAGTGCAATCATGGGCATTTAGATCACTCCTCACATCCAATATGACCTCACATCAGCTATAAATCACCAAGATCTGGACCCACACGGTGACCGGGCTGGCACAGAGCACCAACCCGCGCGGACTTTGGAACTGAGCAGACTACGCCTTTACTTTGGCCCCAGATATCTCTTTAGCAACCTTGGTTATCACTGAACTTCGTCCACAGTTCGAGAACCCCAATGCAAATAGCTTCAAGGCGCTGAACGAACAACATGTCTGGGACTACCTCCATCAGGCGATCGAGGTCGCTGAGGCTCGCGGTTTTGCTAGTCTGGTAGGAAACCCCATCATTGTCGAGGCAATAGACGCCGATGGAACCGATCAACCACGGGCCACACGGCGCGGCCACAGACCAGAAGAATTGGTGCTGGAGTCACCACGGTATCGGTGCCAGCTGTGCCTTTTGCTGAGCCGTACCCAAAACGGCAGCACCCAATGACCACGGTGGTCACCATAACGGAGGAAACCAGACATGCCCACTGGCTAGACGAGATACCCAAGCGAAGATGCGCTGGAAAGACAGCCTACACGGCCATCATCGAAAAGGAAGTCACAAAGGAGACAGTTCCTCTTATTAGAGAACGCCGGCGAGAAAATATCTTCAACTGGCTCACTCGCGAAAGCCCAAAGTCCAAGGCGCTTCGGCTGTTAGATGCGCCCTTTGCGGACAGCATCGAGAGCCAAACAACAATCGATGCAGGGTTTGTTGAGGAGCCCGACATGATCAGACAGGCCCTTCGGGAGATTGAAGGCATAGCCTTCCAGCTAAAGAAGAAAAGCCCGCACGAAGCACTACGCCTAAAGGCACTGACAGACAAGCTTTTTGCGTGCCGGGATTATCAGCTGGACAACGAAACAGACGTCGCCGGTGAGATACGCAAAGCTTTCAATGGATACTACGAACCGAAAGTCGATGCAGTCACGTTGACGCTCGAAATGGCGAACGCCCAAGACAAAAAACCGGCGACTAGCCGAGCTCAAACGAATCCTCTTGAGGACGGGGAGGACGACAAAAAGTCAGGACGGCAGAAAGAGGAACTTTACCTAATAATGGGCAAACCGGGCGATTAAATTAGAAAATAATCATATTGTTGTTTTATAATAATGTGAAGTTCTTTTCATAGTTTTCTCATATTCTTTAGGTAAGAATCTTCATTGTTGACAAAGACCGCTGAATACCTAGATATGCCACCACTAACACGACAGAGACATGGGCTGCAAGCAGGTTCCAAGGTGGAATCACGGACTGGCACAGATCGCTATTGTGGGACAAATGTATAAGTCAACTGAATGAAAATGCGCCATGGCATTGATTTGTTCCTATCTTCTTCAACTACTCATCCTTCTCTTTTGACTGGCCTCATATCGCTCATGATAGCCGAAAGGTAAACCTATCCAAACGCCCCAGAGCGTGGGATACATCCCATCCCCGCTCACCGTAGGGTACAGATTCATATATATGCCACCCGCCTTGATACGCCCCTTGTAAATAGATGATATAAAAAAAGGTAACAAAGGAAATGGAAGTCCATGTTGTAGTAAGTACAGGCCGTGCCATCTAGTGACAGGCCGGATTGGTAGAATGGTTCAACGCCGAGTCTATGCTATGGCTTGACAAAGATGTATTAGACATGAAGGGAATTAGGTTGTGGCCGTAACGAGTCGTCGAAGTGAGAGTATCATGGAGGTCGTGTGGGTTTAGAGCCGTGGTACTATCATCGAGGTCGTCGGATAGATGTCGTGGCAAGCCACGAGGTGGGTATCACAGCTCCGTCGAGGGGCGGTGTAGCTGACTTGACTGCGTCGTGATCCTGATCTTGATCGAAGTGGTCGGTTGGTGGGTAGGGTATATGGAGCAGCCTCGAACACAAAGCCGAGCAGGTCGCACAACAAAAGCGCGCATCCTGCTCAAGGCAAAGGTCTTCGGTGGCTGGGATCTCGGGGTTGCTGATAGCGGTGGTTGCGAGATTGTTGTTGTTGGGCAGCCACCCACTCCGTGGATCCCGACTGAATTCCAGGTTGCTCTGCAGGCAACTTGGTATCATTTCCAGACGCACCGCCTGGAGATCCAGGAACCAGATCTGTCACAGCTTGGGCAATCGAAGCCACAACATAGCCCCGCATTTGGCGGTCCTCTCGGCTATCCTCCTTCTCCAAGCGAAATCGTTCATCCTTGCTCATGTTGGCTCGTCGGATGTTCTTGATCTCCTGCATAATGTAGAGCAGGACCTCTTCGGGGCATCGGTTGCGCTCGGTGGCGTGCTCGTTCTTGCGCACATATCGTCGGGTAACATCAGTAGCACCGTCAATGGAGAATGCAATGCAGTAGGACATCTTCTTGCCCCATCCCTCAGCATAGAGACGAGGGTTGTCCCAGGCTTCTTCGCAGGCATCCACATGCACCCATCGCTTCTGGTGATCCGAATAAACTTCGGTCCAGACATGGTCCTCGGCGTTCCAGACCCAGCGTACACGACCACCAACAGCTCGGCAAAGCATGCTGAAGCAGTTGGCCCATTCACCAACGCGGCCTCGTCGGGTCTGGAGTAATCGCCAAACGTCGCCATATCGGGGGAAGCGTTCATAAGCTCCACAGTTGTGTGCAGAGCATCGGTACAATTCCACTCGAAGAGCACCGCAGGCACTCTCTTCAGGTGTAGGGGCAGTCATGCCCTGGGCAATAGTAGGGGATAAGCAGACAGGGCACGGTGGGTTGTTGACCCATGTGAAGAATGATCGCTTAAACCACCTGTCGGTTGTGTTAGTTAACATTGCCCAGTATCGGATTACAGAACCACGACATACCTCAATAGTGCCCTGATAACGCAGTCTTGGTAACCCCATTCAGGTTGCCGTCCGTCTCCCATACTCTCAGCCTGAGCTTGGAGAACTTGTGTCTCCTCCTCAGCCTCGCCATAGATACGATCCAATGGAATGGTCTGGAGAGCCTCGTCCAACAAACCGGGGTTTTCGTACTTTGTTGGTGTTAATGATAGGCTGATGAGGAGGTTTCTGAATTTCTGGGAGTCACGGTCGCTGGCATCGGGAGGAGTTGGGATCTTGGGGAGATGTCGGAGGGCGGAGTAAGAGGGAGGAGTAGGACCGTTGGATGTCGAGGGTCGGCTGCTGCCAGCAGGAGTAGGACTTCGCAAATTGGCGCTCGAGGCTCGTTCGCCGAGGCTTGGAGATCCGTGTCGGGAAGAGGAACGGAGGTCATTCATACGCTTGTCGCGAAGGAGACCCTCGAACTTGACCCGAAGGTCCCGCGCCCACTCCTCGCCGTAGCCATCGCCGCCAGGCGTGCCTTGGCGGTCCATGATGGACAATAGTGTTGTTAAATTGGTTGGAAGATAATTCGATGTGGTTGTCGGAGAATAATGGGCAATAAGTGTCTATGGTGGATTGCCCAGATGAGTGGCTGGGTGGTGGTCAGGTGGCTCGGTCGCTGATATTTACAGACCGAGGCGTCTTGATCAGCAGCGAAATGTCGTCGTGGTCGTGGTCGTGTTCGTGGGTTGTCGTCGTCAGCAGTATATGCGTGTTCGTAGACCCGATCGCCACGGGACACGCGGAGGCCTAGACAGTTGGCTATCCTTCAGAGTCAACTGCTAGCGTCGTCGATTGTCGCCTAGGCAGGTGTCGCTCGCTGAACGGGTGATGACTAAGGGTCTTCCTGATCGATGTTCCTGTCGTGATGATGGTCGTCGACTTGTTCGTGGTTTGCGTGAGCTTGTGTCGCTTCGTCGTCGCCGTGTATGGTAAAAAGGAGAGGAGTTGGCGAGCTCGCGGATGGCGAATGCGGATGTGGATGACCAGGCAAGAGACGGGCACAGAGGCAGAGAGGGCAGAAGAGGCAGGAGGAGGCGGCGATGAGAATCGAGGGTGGACCAGGGGAATAAAGGGACGGGGTGTCTCGGGAGGGTGTGCGTCTGGTTCGCTGTTGCCCACTCCGGGTCAGGCCTACGATGGCAGTTTACGCGTCAGCAGTGAGCGCCACGGCCAATCAGACCCGTAATTGGTGGTCGATGTGGGGGCCGCTGGGCGCAGGTGCAAGTACCGGTACAGCCGCTTCGTACTCTTTTTTTCTGGGCTTGCACCAGACTCAGCTGTCGCGTTCAATGTGAGGAATTGCTCTGCTCAGTGGAGGTTCAAGGGGCATATTCGTAGATGGATGGTATTTGCAGGCTCCGATCGTTATTTAATATCACGGGACTACGAATGCCGATGCCGCGTCCTTCGCATTCGTTACGTCGCTGAGAAGACGTAGACCTCTGTGAAGGAAATGGACCTTCTGGGGAATATTCCTTCCAGCGACATGGGTCAAGTTAAAGTCCGCGCAAGACCATTCATCATCAAGAGGCGAACTGGAGAGGGCCAATCTCAGGTGCCCGCTTCTGGGGATGGCAGCCCAGCAGCCCAGGCACTGGAGGCATCAGAGGTACGTAGACTGTGCGTACGCAACCTGGGCTTGATGATTTGAGGAGAGCGAGACCGAGTGGCGTCGTGCTTCAGTCCTCGTCATCAGCGAATTTTACAGAGTCTCATCAGGCGTCAGCTCTTGTCTTTGATGGCGAAATGAGCAGCAGATGTGCAATTGGAAAAAGATGGGAATGTCTGTACAAAACGGAAAAGAACTACAATCGCTATCTGTGGCAATGAGAGCCATCCCCCGAGCTTGACTCAACTCAGCAGTTGATGAGCGCGATGAGAAACAGACTGCGCGTCCACTGCAATGGATCTGAAGCTGCTGTCACTTGAGCAGAAAACTGGAGTAAGGTGATTTCGATGTCTCCCGCTGGCCCTGTCTGGCTGGAGACCGCTAGAGACTGCCAGAAAACCCGCTGGAGTCGGCCGCTATGCTTCTGCAAGTCACTCGACCCTGGTACCAGAGACAGGTACCGGTACCTGGCCGGGTACGTGCCCCTCGTTGTGGTGGGCGATGACGAGGCAGTGGAAGAAGCCAACGAAAGGACGGAGCGGACCAAAAGCCCATCGTGGCACAGCTGAGGCCAAGCCACTCTGCCCTGCAATCCTTTTTCGCAGAAACGACCGACGGTCTCTCCGCACCGCGCGCACTGCCGCCTCAACAAGCCCCCTGAGCCAATTCCGTGGATACATTACAGTTGGATATGAGAGCTGAGATTTGAAGAGACATGTGCGCATCTGGTTGCGTCTCGCGCTTATTGTTTCACTGACGCAGGTCCCTCTTCTTCCAGATTTCCGAAAGCTACGTTCCCTTCTCCAGATGCTCCAGCCACGACGACGGTGTTCCTGTGGCGGTGCGTTATTTCCAGTTCCACTTGACCCTGGCCCACTTTAGTTTTGACTCGAGGCCTCAGCGTCCCGTCGATAACGTGGAGAGCGACGCGGCCTCTTGACCCTCGCAATTCTACTCTACGTATTCTGATGGCGACGTTTTGGATCCTGTTTAACTCTCCGTTTCTCCCGCAAACGCGGATTCAGAGATTCAACGTCGTCCAGCTGACACGGAGCTCCGACTGAGGCCTTCACCTACCATCCTTATTCCTGCTCGACCAGGCTGTCACTTCACCTCCAGGGCTGTCTGGTTGTGGCTATTTACAGCGCGCCAATGAACCCACGTCACATCACATCTGCTGGGTAGCAAACAACTCCACAGCGATCTGCAACCTCCATCTTGTCTCAATCTAATTGCTGTCTACCTGAGGAAGCCCCCGCGGCAGCGCGACCGGTCACCCAGGGCCCTCGATTTGACAGCCGCGCACCCTCAAGCGATGCTCTTCTAGACCATATTCTTACCACAAGTGGCTGGGCAGATATGGCAAAGAAGCTTAACCAGCTTGGCGCGTGCATCCGCGTGGCCCTGTCTTTGCCCCTGGGAAGCGCGGCCACATCCAATCCCGAGATACGATTACGCAGACCTCACCTTTTTTCTCTGGTTCGGTATCGGTTTTCTGGCCCCCTCGCCCTGTTGCTTACCCGACCTGGCAACGTTATGGTAATCCCTTGCGACTAACACTCACCCTGCATCCCTAGACCATCTTGGCAGCGGGAACGTTCAAAAGTGCAGGCGTCGTTTCTCCATAACGGAGCTCCAGGGGTCGAATCGGACCCGAATTCATCACTCCGTTTTCCCAACGACCACCGCCGATCTGCTGTCCGTTTACGTTTCCGCTCTGCGATGAGGGTCCCCACCAAGGCTCAGGCAACGCGTCCAATCGCTCATCGACCTCAGAGACTAGTCCTGCATCGCCCTCCAATCAGCCCCGGCTGTGGCTCGTTCCCTTCTCTCTGCGTCGACGACCGGGGTGTCTCGTGAGACACTGCCAGAGGCCGCGTCATCTGCTTGCTTCATGACAATTGGCTTGCGTACACGCGAATATCAAAAGGTGAGAAAGGACTTTGCGCCGCACTCGATCTCTTTCAATTGCCACCCCATGGTTCAGTTCAAAACAGCTTGCAAGGGAATGATTTTCAAGTCGATCGAGTCCTTAATAATCGGCCTTTTCACCGTGTCTCATTAATACGGACCTTGCCAAGAACTCCAAAGTCCAAACGTCGGTTGAAGAAGCCGACGACTACCTTAGATCAGACTGCCAGTGCAGCCCCTTGTTGCAGGCCCGTACAGCCTTACGTATGCTTCGGGCCGCTATTTCAGATGAATATTCACTTTACAGTGTAGTCCTTGTGGGTTAATTAGGTTTCCCTGACCCAACTATCTCTGGCCATGTCCGCCCCAAAGTCCAAGTTTGATGGACACTCGCGCATTCAAGGCAAGAGAATGGATATCTGCCTTCGAGAAAGACTGACGGGCAATTCTGCCACCTCTAGGCTTATTCCGAGGCGGATCTTTTCTGCCTATGGATGACTGACGTGGAGTGGCTATCGATCCTCAAGATCCCGTCTTGTCACTTACAGCGCCACAACAATGCCTCTTACCCTATCCCCTCGTGATCAAAACTGCATACACGCTCTTGAAAGCAAAAACTACGTTGCTCAAGCTGCCGTGGTTCCTACTTGGCCTCTCTTAGATCAAGTAGGACGTTGTTGGTCTCATTACAACATTGTGGCACACCAACCCCCAATCCCCCGTCACCCCATCAGACCGCCCACTTACACACATATGGGAAGTTGCCCGTCGATGATGTTGGTCTACATGAAGCCATCTCTGCAGTAAGACCAATCTGGCCAGGGCCTAGAAGGCTCCTTTGATGGCCTGGGGACGCGCGTTCTCGGCGGCCCCTGCACCTGTCAATATATCTCTGCGGGTTCTGCGAGCTACACACGGCTGCTCGCGGCAATTGATAGAGGGCCCCGGGTATTTTAGTTTGGTCGGTATTGCTCTGGTGACGCATGGTTAGGCGAGGTTTTTCGGGATGTGGTGTCCTGTCACGAAGTGAAGGTTTAGGCTCTTCCTTCATCTTGGGCTTCGTACGTGATGCTACCATGTGAATGGCAAGACGGGCCGGGAATGGATCCTAGACAAAGACCTCATTACGGATAGGCCAATGGGAGCTAACTGTGACGGGAGCCATACCCGAGAAACAAGGCTGGCGTGGAGGTGAGGGCATTCAAGTGGTCACGGTACCCCCATCAAGGGCATACGTATGCTTGCGTTCAGAAGCATCATCCATCCTGTACCAAGAAACCTGATTCAAATAAGCCGTACGTACATTGGCTTTGTGTAGCCGTACAGAAAAAACCATCCAAGAAATCTACAAATCAGAAACTCTCCTTGACCCCTGATATCCATTCATCCTATGTATCCGCTCCATCTCTCGGGCCCCCCATACGTGACTCGAAAAAATCTGTACAGGACCCCCTTTCACATAAAATTTACACACACCACATGCCACCATCCAAAAAAGAGAGTATTGAATTACCTCCGCCACTGCTCAACGCTAAAGTAGCTCTCGGGCATTTCCACGTCCCACGTCGGTCTCTCCACCAGGGCGACCTCGAGGGGCTGGTCCGCCCGGCTTAGGGGCACAACACCAAAGATGGGCCGGTACTTGTATGTCATCCACCAGCTCTTGCGCTCACCGCCAGTCTCTGCGACCTCGAGGCCGTTGTTGCTCTCCTCGTGACGGTTCCGCAGCTGGGCGAGTTCACCGTCGGCCTGGTCCATCTCGTCGTCGCTGTCGACGTCCTCGGCTCGTGGGGCGTCGTCCATATCGATGTCCTCCCACTGCCCGGCCGTGTGCTTGCGAACCTGCGAGGGCACGAGAGCTCCTTGCTCCATCTTGCCTCCGGCACCAGTAGTAGGACCGGTTCTCTTCCGCTTGAGACCTTGCTTGCCTGGGGTGGCCGTGGGATCGCTGACCTCACTCTCCACTGTAGGCTTGGGGAGATCCTGTGCAAGGTCAAGCATCAGCAAGAAAGACACACCGTAGATCCAGGCCCGAGAGCCCTGCCATAGAACACCCTTGGCCAGGTCGAGAAGATCCTGCACAGGTGCGGGGAGGTCCTTTCGGGCATGACGACGGGACCAAGGAGTGAGAGAACCCTGGAGAGGGTGGAAGGTGAGCAGGCTCCACGACGAAGTGATAGCAAGGAGGGTGTAGTCATCGACATGGTCGGATGCGGCAACTGCGCCGTTGGCGGAGTCCTTCGCTTGAGGCACGTCCTCAGAGAAAGAGAGGACTGTAGCAGCCGAAGGCAGCTTGGGCAGTAGCTTGGCACTAGGGTTACGAATCCACTGCCTGACGCTCGACGATGCATCTTCCTCATCCTCTGAGGAGTCACCGTCCTCCTCCGAGGACGCGTCACCCTCAGACTTGGCGTTGGTCTCCCCGTCGGCAGGTAA
This sequence comes from Fusarium vanettenii 77-13-4, assembly GCF_000151355.1. NCBI lineage: Eukaryota > Fungi > Ascomycota > Sordariomycetes > Hypocreales > Nectriaceae > Fusarium > Fusarium vanettenii. The sequence goes on from NW_003315881.1 coordinate 3,951,853, forward strand.
GATCCAAGTATCCAGATATCCGGCTAGATCGGACGTCGCGAGCACCTTGGAGTCTGCTGAGAAGGCGATATGTGTGATGGTCCTGTCGTAAGCCCCCAATCCGCCATTTTGGATGTAACGTGCAATTTGGCGTCGTAAGCGTGCAAGTCGTTGTACTTGAGGTTCAAAGGTGAAGGCGTTCTTGGGCTCATTAGGGTCAATCTTGGCCATCACAACCCGAGACCCCTCTTGGATTGCGCAGAGCCACTGAGAATCGGGGGAGAGCTGGATTTTTGTGGCGCCAATAGTTGTAAGCTTCTGAGGAAGCTCGATAGATGACATTTTAACATCCGAGGGCTTGACGGGGTCTTGATGGCTTAGCGTGAAGGCCTTGATATCGTTGGCGGTAGAGACAACGAGGAGTGTGCCTTCGGCGTTGATAGAGGCTGAGGTGATATTCGAATCTCCCTTGACAACAACAGTCTTGAGGAGCTTGCGGTTCTGGTTGATGTCGATATTTTCACCCTTGGCGTTGAACATGTCTGTAGCTGATTGTCGGAGAATCCAAACGTGAACCTCTCGCTCCCACCAGCTGACCACGAAGCGAGCCTTGGGCGCACTGAGAAGAGGCGCTTGCTGCGGTAAGCTTGACATGATACGGTGGTTCTCACGTCCCATTTCCTTCAGGGGAACCACGACAGGATTGGCATCGGGGCCTAAAATTCAGTTAGCGATGCTTCAGTGATATATAGAAAGGGTCAACCAACCTCCAGAAACAACAACACTGATCCTGCCACTCTCGAACGATGCCATAGACTTCACATCGTGGTCATGATATCTCCTGCCCCAAACCTTGCTCCATCGTTGACCGGCGCCAGCATTCTGCTTGTAGAGGATTGTGCGCCTGTCCATGCCTCCACTGAGGATTGAGGTGCCGTCGGCGCTCGTAGCAAGACTTAGGACATCTTGCTTATGGCTTTGGATTCGCTGAGTTTGCGTATATGTCTTGCCGTCCCAAATGCAGACCTGGCCAGTCGAGTCTCCTGAAACAATGTTGCCTCCAGGCAGACACTTGACAGACCAGACGATGATGTCCTTGGATCCACCGACGAGGTCAGAGCCAAGCGTCATTCTGCGCAACATGTGGCCCTTTGTGATGTCGTACGCCCGGATCGTGCTATCGGAGCATCCGATGATGGCGACCTTGCGAGATTGGAAGGTGATGCTGACCATCTGGGCCTTCTTGGTCGGCGATCGCAAGAGGACTCGCTGGAATCGAAGATCATCATCCTCGATCGAGTACATGACGAGTTCGCCATCAATTGTGCCGGCGACAAGCTTGGTGGAATCCTGAGAATCGACTCCTAGGGTTGTCTTGTCGGAACCAGCAGGCTGAGCGGCCATGCACCAAATGTCGCCGTGCTGACCGCTGGCATGCCTCTTGGGCTTTCCCTTCTCGAGATCCCACTCGGTCACTGTAGAGGTGTAGCCTATGCTGAAGAGGCGCGACTTTCCAGCGACGACGCGTCCATCGCCGAGATCTTGGTCAGGCTCGTTGACCCAAACAAGTCCATCGACGCTTCGATCCTTGCCTCCAGGGATGATGAGCTCCTGGTTCCAGGAGCCATTCGAGGGGTTCCAGATCTCAATGTCGCCATTCGCTCGGCCGATGGCAAGTCTAGCGTTCGAAGCTTGCAGCGCCGACCGCGTCTTTGGGTGCGAGAAGGCGATGGCGTTGATCGCGGACGGCTTGTAGGGGACGAATCGACACCGATGGACGTCCATGGTGACGGCGGTTATTGGCTTTGATTGAGCTTCTCGGTCGCGTTCCGTCGCGTGATTGTGATCTTCCTTTGTTTCAATACCAAATATCAATTCCGAGTGGTTGCGCAGATCGAGAGTTTGTCGTAACCTGCCGCCGCGTACCCAGGCGTTGAGGTCCAAGAAGAAAGATGCTGGCCTCGCAAACTTTCCAAATTTTTTTCTTTCTGGAAGAAATAAGGTGTGGTCATAGCGCCCGAAATGCCCCTCCATCCCCACCTCTTGTGGCAGGAGCAACCAACCTCTCTGCCCCTCTCCGGGCTGCTGCGTCTAGAGCGGCGGCGCGGTGGGCGGCGGGCTCTGGAGCGGCTCCTCTCTTCGCCGATTGAGCGTTTCAGCCCATTCTGAATGCGTCACATTTTGTCCTTTTCGGCCGACTTTGCTTGGATTGTGACTCGAACAATCTGCGCTCCGCCAAAGGAGATTTAATCTTGCCGACGTCATCGCCTCGAGCCTTGCGACACCTTCTCGTCTCACGTCCCTTCTCCATCCCCTCAGCGCGACATCTACCAATAATCTCCGGTTCCCTCCATCTCCGCAACCCCTCGTGAGCTCAGGTGCGCCGCGTCTCCGAGCTATCCACGACTAGCCTGGCTGCCTTGTCAGCTCCGCATCTCCGGCCTCCTCTCCCCAAGTCTCCGAGAGTCCAGCACTGCGTGCTTCCTTTCGTTTACGCCGTCCCCGAAATCTCTCAATCACGTCGCAAAAGGCCGCAATCATGGACTTCAACAGCTCTTCGCCCTTCCCCGAGGGCGTCATCTCCTTCCTCGACACCGATCTGTACAAGTTGACGATGCAATGCGCCGTTTTCAAGTTCTTCAAGGACGTCCCGGTCACGTACGCCTACACCAACCGAACTCCCGACAAAAAGCTGTCGCGAGCTGCTTTCAAGTGGCTCGAGGAACAGATCAGAAGTGAGCTCACTGCGAATCTCCTGGTGGGGTATCCTCAGGACTAACCTTGATGACTAGAGCTCGGAAACATCTCACTTTCCACCGACGAGTACCTTTTCCTCAAGAAGCACTGCGACTACCTCACTGCTGATTATCTCAACTTCCTCAAGGAGTTCCGCCTAAGTCCCCGAGAGCAGGTCATTGCTACCTTTACGCCCGTTGGTGAGGATAATGGAGATGACTCGGTTGTTGGCGACGTCGACATCCAGATCAAGGGACCTTGGGTTGACACGATTCTCTACGAAATTCCCATGCTCGCACTGACATCCGAGGCATACTTTCGTTTCATGGATACGGACTGGAACTATGAAGGACAGGAGGAAAAGGCATTTGAGAAGGGCATGAAGTTGTTGGAAGCTGGATGCGTCACTTCCGAGTTCGGCACGCGAAGACGCCGCGACTACCACACACAGGCCCTTGTGTTTCGAGGTCTGGTGAAGGCTTCTAAGGAGGCTGAGAAGAAGGGCTTCCCTGGCAAGCTCTCCGGAACCAGTAATGTCCACCTGGCCATGCGCTTCAACATCCCCCCTGTCGGCACAGTCGCCCACGAGTGGTTCATGGGCGTGGCGTCGATCATTGGCGACTACAAGAAGGCCACCGAGGAGGCACTCCGACACTGGGTGGGCTGCTTTGGCACTAAGCTTGGTATTGCCCTGACCGATACATTCGGCACTCAGGAGTTCCTACGCTCTTTCAGCCTGCCTGTGCGACCTGTGGAGGGTGGATTCCCAGCCGAGACCTTCCAAAAGGCTGATGGAAGTATGAAGACGTATGCCGAGACGTTTGCTGGAATTCGACAGGACTCTGGTGATCCCGCCGAGTACACCAAAGTGATGCGAGACTTTTACGACAAGCAGGGCATCACGGACAAGAAGCTCCTTGTCTTCTCGGATTCCCTCAACATCGAGAAGTGCCTCGAGTACAAGACCATCTCGGACAAGCTGGGCTTCCAGCCAACATTTGGTGTTGGAACATTCCTGACCAACGACTTTACACACCTCAAGGCCGGCACCAAGTCGGTTCCCCTGAACATTGTCATCAAACTCAGCTCTGCTGGAGGCCGCCCAGCCATCAAGATCAGGTAAGTTCCTGCCCTGGAATTTTGTTGAGATGAATCTAACACCCAACAGCGATAACATCGGCAAGAACACCGGTGACAAGGAGACCGTAGAGAAGGTCAAGAGGGAGCTCGGTTATGTTGAGCGTGAGTGGAAGGAGGGAGATGAGACGGCACGATGGGGAAAAGAGTAAGATACCAAGGCCGCAATCGCCTACGCCATGCACATTTCACCACAAGGTAGATATGGAAAGCAGAGAAAGCGAAGAGGGGGAAGCAACAGCTTGGATACGGCGATAACAACGGAAGCTGAGGACATGATCATTTGAGTAACGATTCCCCAAATAGACGACAAGCACCTACTAGATGCTGCTTTGAAATCAACATGATGCAATACATGTTGGACGAGGACACTCGAGACTTCTGGCTGAGCAGGGTGTCCCTTTCCCTTGATGGTGTGCCACTTCTAGCATCCTCCGAGGTCACTTCCAAGCCAGGGGGGAACGCTTCCCAATGACTTGGTACGAGGCAGTACCTGCCATGTCTGCTTCTCAGGCAGCCACTCAAAGAACCAAGGGGCTCTTTCTATACCGTCAAGGAGAGTTCGCTTCCTGCCATCTTCCCTATCATCCGGGAGCTGGTCAAGAATCACAACAGTGATGGGAACTTGAAAGGTTGACGTTGGAGGGGAGAGTGGCGAGGTACATGAAGGGGAATTTATCAAGCTCTTCAGACGGGACAGAGACAAGTTCATTATAAGAGAGTTACTTTCAGCGCATCATCAAAGCTATTGATGATGAAGTAGTGAACCGAATTGATTCGACTTGGGTATGGAGGATAGGAAGGTACGCTGTTGAGATTGACGGAATTCTTGTCGAGATACTGGCAAGCACGCCCGGCTTCGTCTATTCATCGGGGCTCTCCTTCCTTCCAACCTCTAGAATCTATCTATATAAGCTCTGTCTTCGACGCCCACGACCGACTCATCATTCTTCCAACTCCATCCATCATCCAGCATCCATCATTCACCATCAACCATCAACCATCCATCCATTCCCAGTGCTTCTTCACTTGCACTCTTTGCACATCAACTTCCATCGTTTTAGTTCTTACCTCTTCATCACCCGTCACCATGCTCATCATCAACTCCATCCTTCTCGCCTTGTATGCCACCATCGGAGCGTCGGCACCGACCCTCAACGGCGCCAGACTGGAGGTTGAGCCTCAACCTGACAAGCCAACCTTTCGGGACCTGCCTTCACACAACCCCATGATAACAAATCCCAAACACCTCAACGTCCGGATCATCCTCGAGTCGATACAGGGGCCCAAGAAGGCCAAGAAGGCCGACAAGACCGACAAGACCGGCAAGACTGGCAAGGCCATGAAGGGCAAGGCTGCGAGAAAGACTACGGCTACCAAGACGACAAAGGGTACAGCTCGACTGCATGTTCGCCGCAACAACAACGCACAAGAAGGATCTGGCAAGATTAGCCTCCTCGAGTCCATTGCACAGGCTATCGGCATCGACCCCAAGTCCATCTCCGAATATATCAACAACCTCCGGAACGATTTCCCCGTCCAAGTTGGCGCGCTGCCAACTTGTCTCAACCAGGCCACTCGGGAAAGCCTTACGGCTATCGAAGCTTCACTGTCCAGTATCCCCAAGTGCTTGAGCGCCACCGGCGACGAGATCGAGATTGACACAGATGGCGTCGAGATCGACGCAGATGGCCTACCTGTATGTCTTGATGAGGCGGGCCAGAATGCTCTGGAGTCTATCCAAAATGCACTCATCGACCTTGGCGACTGTGCGACTGCGACCCCCTTGTCCAGGACTTAGGGTTAGAGTTGGTGAACGGTGGAAGATGTCGAATGGGTGTGTAAGATGATTGTTGAACAGTCGAGAGTAGTTCTACCTGTATGAATTGAGAATATTGATACACCAGAGCTTGGCTCATTGGACTGATGTGTGACGTGACCGTGTGATCTTATGTCGTCGTCTCCATTGGCTCTGATCCAGACCACACCTCTCCGCTCCTTTCTTCTGTATCTGTATCCATGGATGGGCGTAGGTATATGCCTAATGGTGATGAGTTCGTCGATGGCTCCCAGCCTGAGCACACGGTCACAGCATTCGGGGCACAGTGAAGATGTACAATATTATCCTTGGTATTGGACTAGCTAACATAGACGCACCTCACTCCAGGTGAGTAAAAATGTACAGACAAAAGTGCGAATTGAGCATGATGTAACAATCATGTCAAGGCTCGCTTCGCCACATCTAGGACGAGGCGGCAATCTCAGCACCAGCAGTCCTTCCATAGACAACACACTCCAACAGAGAGGATCCTCCTAGGCGGTTGTCGCCGTGAATGCCGCCAGTAATCTCTCCAGCAGCAAACAGGCCGGGGATGGGGACGAGCTTGTCGTCGCGCTTCCGCAGGACGTGGGCCTTTTCGTCGATGGCGACACCTCCCATGGTGAAGTGGACAATAGGGGTGACACGACCAATGTAGATGTCTTGGTCACGGTTCTCCTCACCGGGCTTGAGAGTCCATCGGCCGTATGTCTTGCGGCCAAATTCATCCTCTGCTCCCTCGGCGACGGCCTTGGCGTACTTGTCTACGGCCGCGATGGCGGCGGGCTCGAGGTCGCGGACCTTGACCTTCTTCATCAGGCCCTTCCACTCGTAGAAGCTGATGTGGTTGGCAGAGGCCTCTGACGCACCGGGGTCAAGGAGAATGGTCACATCCCACTGCTTGATGGTGCCGTCGCCGTCTGTTGCGGCGGGAAGCTCCATGACGGCTTTGCTGACGTGCTCGCGTGTCTCCATCTCGTTGACAAAACGGGAGCCGGCAGATGAGAGGAGGATGCCACCCTCGCCACGGAGCATCTCGGCAGCGAGGAACTTGAGCATAGTGTTGGGGCTCGCGGGGTCGACGAAGCCTGTGGGGTGGATCTGCACGCTGTCCATATCGAGAAGCTCGGCACCGACGGCGGTGAGGATGTCATGAGATCCGGGTCGCTCCTCGTTGGTTGAAGGAATGCCCTTGAGGTCAGGGCGGTAACGAGCTAGAAGACCGGTGGCATCGCCTGCGAAGCCGCCGCTAGCAAACATGACGGAACCCTCGAGGCTGTGCTTTTCACCCTCGAATTCGTACTCGACGCCCTTGACGGCATCGTTCTCGCTGAGAAGCGCCTTGACTTCGGCGAGGTTGGTGATGGAGAACTTTTCATTCTCCTTGAGCTTGTTGAGAAGAGCAATCACGATGGCAGCTCCGGGTGGTGTCTTTCCGGCACCGCGGTGGGTGCGGGCGAGACTATGGCCGCCAAGAGGAGCGACAACACTCAGGTCAACACCGATCTCATCGACGAGCCAGTTGACGGCTGCTGCGGATTCGCCGGTGAGCTTGGTGATGAGAGTTTCACGGTCGACGGGTGGTTGAGCAAGACCGAAGCGAGAGCCCGCCGAGCGGACAGTATCGCTATAGAAGAGAGTATCGCTCTCGACGCCAGCAGCTTTCTGGTACTTTGTGCCGGCGCCATTGATACCAGAGGAAGCCTTGATGCTGTTACCGCCGGGCTTAGGAGCGCGGTCGAGCAAGTGGACTGAGGGCGCACCACGCTGGAGAGCCTCGTATGAGGCTGAGAGACCTGCGAGGCCGGAGCCCACGACGATGACGGGGCGACGAGCAGCGGATGTAGACATGGTCTTTGAGAACACGGATGTAAAGGTTGAGAGGTGGTTTCCGTAGAGCATAGCAGTGAAAGCTACCGCGATGCCGATGCAGGAGAGGAACAGGATCTGCGGCCTGCTCATTGTCCAGCGGAGGATACGAGGCATTGAATGGGGGGGACGTGGGATGCGGGGAGGCGGTATCGGCCGTGGGTTGCTTTTCTTTTATGGCTGACTATGCTCAAACTGGACACGTTGAGGACATGACGACGACGACGGTGTAGCTTAGCTCAGCAAGGGAAAAACAGTCGGTGACTTGCGAATGACCTTGTTTGGAAGAGGGGGGGTAAATCTGATCAGCGGATGGATGAGAAAGCACGGCAATGAGATGATGGTGGACTGTTGGCTTGGTGGTTCGGAAGCCATCAGGTGATTTTCTATATCGTACGATATCTGATCAGGTTCTGGATTGGAGCTTCTCCGGTGTGTAAAATAGGGGTCCAAAGTGTCGCCATTTATAAGATGATCTTTTTTGTAAACTCCGAAGGATCTCGGTAGACGGAGAGATCGCCTTTTGCTAGATCCAAGATTTTTGGGAATGGGTTGTAGGATTTGCCATGTGGTGCCTTTCCGCCGTGTGTGGGGCCGTGTTGAGATCCGCTTTCGTCGGGGGTGTGGATCCACTCTGCCGTGCCGATCGCCGAGATTTCGAGACGGATCGGGGAGGGCAGGAATGTTGTCAGGCACCAGCCTTGATTTTACCCGCGATACATGGATGATATAGCTTGAGATTTATGACAGTGGAATTTTCCCCTTATCTGCTACACTCTTTGAATACACGGTAGATACAATAGTGAGATGCCATTTCCACAGTTTGTCCCGTCAAGTGGCTACGCGTCGATAAAGTGACCCCCACACAACTGATATGATAAGCCGTATCCGTACCCGTGATCAGTTTCCGGATGCTGTCTACAGTGGGGAGCCTCTGCATGGCGTCGGCACGGGTCATGCGAGATGAACCGGCGGGATCGAGACTGAAACGGCCGTCGGATCCGGACCGGGACAGGCCAGAGGAACCGTCGGTGGGGGCTCCGTTCCCTGCCTTCGGGCTCATTCTCAAGCTCTTACTCAAAATGGCCGCATCTCTTGGACAGCTCACTCAGGGGAAGTTCATATACATTAGATCATTCATCTCTCAATCAGTTTCTATGTCCATTTTGATGCTTTTGTACAAACTATGTACAGTTCCCAGTCAATTAAAAAAAACCGCTATGCCATATATGCAAAATATATCTTCCTCCGTTCGGTAGCGGCTATATGATATGAGCCGGTGAACGCTGGCTGGGGCAGCAGAACACGCTCTTATATACTCCTCCAGCGGAGCCTGGTTCAGTCCGGCTGACAATCTCTTCCTACTTTTATGATAAATTCCAAGTCATGACGCATAACACGCGAGAGTTGTTCTCTCTTGTTGAATTAGGCTAGCTCTCGCTCAGTCTTCTGCTTGCGGAGCTCGCGGGCCTGGTCGGACCAGGGGAAGTGGATCACGGGGACCTGGAAGAAGGAGTTGCTGAATGCAATGTTAGCAAATAGCTTTCATGTAAGAGCCAAGTTTCAAAACATACCTGCTGTCTTGGAGACCAGCCAAGGCGTTGTACCACGCAAGGAACGCGGCAAGGAACCCAAAGAGACCTGCAGCCTTCTGGCAGGCGATCTGAGCAGTGTGGTTGCCCAGGTCGTGGGCGTAGTTCTCGCAAGCGAGCATGAGGAAGCAGATATCGAGGAAGAAGAAGAGAAGGAAGAAGGCGACGGTGGACTTGAGGGTGCAGATGAGGAGGAGGGTAGTAAATATAAACCATCCAGTCAAGAAGAAACCCATGACAGATCCAGTATCGCCCTCATAGGGTCCATCAGCACCGAGAACGTTCCAAGTAGGGGTCAGAAGTAGGCCATAGGCGATCCAGAAGCCACCATAGGACGAAAGAGCAGTAGCACCGAATGTGTTACCAACAGCCATCTCCCTATTGAGTGCGTGTTAGTCAAGGTTTCGAGGTTGTATCTAGTCTGAGAAGTTGACATACCACATGCCAGCGAGCAGCTGAACAAGACCACCGTAGCCAAATGCCAAGGGAATGGCAATGGCAGGAGCGGTCTCACCACGGACATGCATGTTGATGCAAGAGAGAACAAAGGTGGTGAGGGCGAAAGCGCATAGTCCTAGGGGAGCCGGGTTGGCAAACTTGCGGTGCTCCATTGGCTTCCAAAGGCCGGGCTGGAGGGCACCTCCGGATGCTGCTTGCAGGGCAGTGTAGTCGACATGGTGATGATGGTGGTGAATCTCCTGGCCGGAGATGCTCTGGCGATCAAGGGTGACGCTCTTGTCCGAGTCGTGGTGGGAGTCGTGAATACGGTCGGCCATTGTGTTTCTGATTTGAGGTTCGAGGAGGGTATTCGAAGGATAATGTCTAGAAGAACAGGATATCGGCGTCCCAGGGGCAATGGGAGTGGTCGTGATAGAGGTTCTGAAGGAGGGATCGGTGTAAGTGAAGAGGTATAGTTTAGGTCCAGTGGCGTAAACTATGAGAGATCCTCTCGAGGTTAGGAGGAAGGAAGAGATGAAAGACGTTGACTGACGTAGAAGAACAGTCTGGGGAAACGGTGGGGAGAGAGATTGGGTTTTTAAAGTGAGTGACGCTGGGGCAAGATATGATGAGATTTATCTAAACGGGGTCTGGGGAGGGGAGAACAAGGACAAGAAGGGGACGGGACATGAGCAAGCGGAGCAGGGGACTCAAAGACGGTCTCCTCGTGCCCTGGTGGTAGAGCGAGACCAGACTGGGCAGTGGAGGCGACGGCGAGGGGATACCTAGTGGAGGCCAATGGCTAGTGGAGAAGACGAAGTGGAGGGAGGGCGGAGTAAGCGGAGGAGGGTGTGGAGAGAAGAGAACCTGACAGGGGATCTAGTCCATGTCCGGGGTCTTTCTGGGTCTGGATGGATGGATGGGTGTATCAAAGACAGGGGGGTTTATGGATATGTTGAGAAGGAGACTTTTAGAGAGTGACTGTGCGAAGCACATAGACTGCCATTGTGATGAGAAAAACGTCATGTCAAGGTCCAGGTTTTGAATGTTGAGGACTATCGTATGCTTCAGAGGCCACCATGAGGTGAAGCGGTATGAGCGGATGAGGGGATAGTGACACGGGCAGCCATGTCTCTGAGCAACCCGGCTGCATCAACGAGGGATAATAGAAGACATGAGGGGAAATGCAGAGTAGATGCATCATTCTCAAAGCGTACGCCCTCGGACGACCGACCGAGCGGTACAGAAACGGGAGGAGACGGACATCAAGTTGACAAGTCAAGACAGGGTCTTTCGGCAACAACAATGAGGAGGCCCCAACTTTGAGCCCGCGGGGAAGAGATCAGAACTATGGGGAAATGAAAGAACTCGGTGGTAAGACATCTGGATATCCGCCAACAGCATGGTCTGGTCAGCAGCCGAGGAGTGAGAACCCCGGTGAACCCCATGCTTGGTGTCCGGTCTTCAACTTCCAAGCGCTTCAGACAGGCGGAATACGCCCCAAGCGTATGCGGGGGAGTGCTAAGGAGCTTCTGTGTGTGCATAAACCTGGTTCGATCGTCGCCGATTCCATGGTCGCCGGCGTCTTAGATCCGCGGGATGGTGTTGGCGCCACGGGACGTCCCTCTCAGTCACTCGCTCCTTTTCTGCCAACCTGCACAGAAGGACAGCTAAGAGGAGCAGTAATGCATCTGACTAAAGAGGGTAGGTAAGCGTAGCAGGTTTGACATCGGGAAATAAAGTCGGTAAAGGTTGTTTGGGGTGGATCGGTACGAGGCGTGGAGTTAGACCGCGGAGACATGAATGACCCCGAACGTGTTCAGAGAGGAATAGCAAGACCTGATGGAGAAACAACTTGTTAATCCGCGGTGACAGATAGGCTGGAATGAAAAGTTGGGGTAAAACGCATTCCCCATCATCGTGAAGCCTGGATATCCCGGCACAGAGGTAGACAACTCGTCTCATTGGGAGAGCGTCAAAGCACGGCGAGGCGGAAATGGAACGATCCAGGGACCGACAGAACTCGAAAGAGCGCATACAACAAGCATTAGAGTGAATGAGAAGAGACCTGCAGGACACATCATCCGCGGAATTGACGGGGTATGCGTCGTGACGGAGACTGACGATGGATGTTGTGTGAGGAGTAATGGAGTAGACCAACCGAGATGGGCAATTTTTTTCCTCTCCTTGGTACGTACCGTGTGCCTGGTTTCAGCCCTCAACCTCACTGTAGTAATGAGACGGAAGGTACGGACGGCACAGGACGTAATAAATCCGGATATCCTCCTCTCAAGATTGGGGGAGATCGCGTAATCCGCCTCACTTGAGAGCCGAGGGACAGTACGTGATTAGTATACGGCGCCTCCTGAGTGGAGGCATGTCCCCTCACCCGCGGATCGCCTTACGAGATGAATAAACCAGCAATCCAAATTGACGTTTGTCAAGGTAAAATCATAGGAGAGAGGCCGTGAGGGAGAGCACGTGGACTGGACAAACCAAACTCGATGCGTCCAGGGTCGTCAAGGTGGGTGGAGAGAGGTTGGGAGGAACCTAGGCATAGGTGCATGTAGATCCACACCCACACCCAGGCACACACACACAACAAAATTTGACAGGATTTTCCTCCGACGGCTACGGCCGAGATGCAAGACGAGGAAGGGAAGAATGCCAGAAGGGGAGCGGGCGCGGGTGTGATTGGATCAAGGGTGTCTGGGCGTGTTGGAGAAGCTCTAAGCAGGGGTGTGGGAAAATACGACACCTTCTGGGCAAGTGATGCTAGAATTGGCGATGTCAACCTTCAAAACCTCACTGAGACATCAAAAAATAAACAATCTGGAGATTTTGGGCCCTAGATCACAGAAATCTGGGGAGACTCTGGGGTCTGGAGAAGGAGCTGCTGCTTGTTTCCCCGTAAAATCTGTTCCAGCAAATGACGATGACGGTGAACATGATGATGAATACAAGATCCGAGGCAAATCTCCCCATGGACGTTGACCGAGGGTTGGCCCAAACTGGTGCAACAGTGGGGAAGAGAAGAGAGGCAAGATAGCAGCAGGAATCTCGTCACAAATCAATCTTCTTGGGCGGCAACAAAGGGGGCCCAGTTTATCTTGCGCCGACATATCCGTGAGAGGGCATCGACGAGGGCCGTGTGGTGGGCTGTTGCTGCTACGATATCTGGCATGAATCTTTTGTGATGATAGGTTTAAGCGAACTCGACGTTTTAGCAGTCGAGTTTTGTCAAATCCACGTTGACAGTTTTACAGTCAAGTTTTGCTTCGACTCGCAAGAAAAGCTTGCAAATGACGACAGCCCAGGATTTCTCCAAATATCAAGAAACACGCTTGGAGGGTTCTCCTCACCGACGAGTTGGAGAAGTCCCTGGTCACCAGCCGCGGGGTTCAGGCACCCAAAACCAAGTCAACCACAGTGACCCGTCAAAAGTATGCGCCATGCCATGCCATGTTTCTCTCGTCCGACACAAGCATCGACCACCTCCTACTCCAACTCTTCAACTCCAACCGTGAAATTGCGCCTGAGTTGACCTCTTTCGAGGCGCAACATCCGGCAGCCAAATTGCATGGGTGGCGTTCAACACCATCACTCATTAGACCCAGGCCTGTTCGTCCGAAGACCTCTTGTCGCATCACGGCACGGCCAGCCAAGCCCAAGCAATGCCGGTATTGGCGTCTGCCCCCGATCGTAGTCTCTGCTGCTGCCAAGAGTGAAAACGAGAAGAGGCGTTCAAAGAGCCTCATTCACCTGCTCTCTCAAACACCCCCAAATCGTCGGCGGACAGCCCGGCTAATGAGTAAAACCAAATCACAGCATCTCGAGACTTATCCTCGGTTATCCGTCGGCATTCGAGAGATGGATCTAGCAAGACATAACCGAAGACGGAGCCGTCGTAGGGCCGCATCGAAGAGCAGACCTGGGTCGTCACTCGACACTAGACAAGGGTGGGCGGTGGAAGTGTCCGGCATCCGTGGCTTGGCAGGAAGAGGCTCTTTTGCATCATCCTTGTTCTTGAACAGGGCATGCCACATCGGACCAACCGCCTCTGGTGGCGATTGGATCAACCGAAAGAGAGGGACAGTGGCAGCGGGACCTTGATCATCATGATTGGCTTCTTCCCCCCCTCGTCAAGACCGAATGGCCGAGTAGAGAGGGGGCGTGTTCGGTCCAAGTCCGTCAAATTCTCCAAAAACAAGACGTACGTCTTGTTACCCTGGTTTGGTTTGAGTTCCCGGGAATGGGATCGGGGATTGATGAGAAAATGTTAAAAACGGGACGAACCAGATGTTGACTCAGTTAGCGTCAATCTCTGCAGCCGCCCTTACTAAGGAAAGGGAAAGGGGACGGGCACTTGCTTGTGGCGCGCATACAAATCCTGCAACAGCCCACTCTCGAGGTGCCTGGTCTCTCTGAGGCGGGTGGGCTGCAGCAGCGCGCATCAGCTGCCTTCAGGCTGTTTTCCAGAAACATTGCCTGCAAGGGTTTTCCTAGACGGCAGGAACACCCGGCGCCCAGCAAATTTAGCACTAGGACCGGACACCCTGGGCAAGAGCGATTCACTGCAGCCGGGTGCAGGAACACGGTGACGCCACGCCCCATTGCCCATTGCGCCTGCCGTAGAGTGACCCCAACAGTCCTTTCGCTTCGCTTAAGGAGGGAAGGAGGCACAGTCAGTGCCTGGCCTCCAATGGATGTCTACTCCTCACCAAGCCTCCCCTCATGGGATCCCAGCCAGCTCATCCCCTCAGCTCGTGTCCCCTCACCAAATTGCTCCTCGCCGCTGTCTTTCTTTTCAAACCACGAAATTGGTTCCATCTTTCATGTTGTGAATCTTCAAACAAAAACAACTGAGCCTCTTCATTCCATCGGTCTTGCCTTCAGCGCTAGAACGATCCCCTTTTTAGCTAATGGGACCGCGATCGTGGCCGGCTTCGGCGGAGAAAGAGACCACAATGAAAAAAAACTTGGCCCCCCATCATCATCATCATCAAAAAATGTCGCTACGTACGTATGTCCCTGCTTGGGACGTGGAACTCCGAGACTTGACGGTCCCACACGCAATCCATGATCGTATGAGCGAGGCTCCGCCTGTCGTTATCTCTCTGTCTCACCAGATTCCGCTTGCGGAACCGTCACCTATCGCGTTCTCCGAGAGACCTCCGTTGCCATGACCGCTTGGGGTTCGCTGCTGCTACTGCTACCAATATTAGCCCGCATGGCGCTGGGTGGATGCAAAATGACGGTTGCAGGACTCCCCAAACCCCAACACAAGAGACTCTCGATGGCAAAGGACATTGAACTCAGCAGCAAGAGAACGCTTCAATCAAACAATCGTCCTCTCACGCTATCAACAGCGACCCCCCTGGCCATGATGAAATTGAATCTCGGATCACGGCTTTCTCCAACTGCTCAAAACCCTGCTCCAAAACAAGCACAGGCCGAAAAAGCACAAGCCACCTTGTCTCGCAACTTACGCCAGCCAAGAGAAAAGAGCCGCGAGGCCAAGAGGCTAGAGGCCAACCTCAGGGATCCGATCGCCCAATACCACGCGCATGCCGGCCTCTAGCGCTTTCCAGCTTTGACAAGCCACCGCCGCCGGGTCTCGACGATGCGACATCGCTATCGACACGTCCTAGAGTGTGAACGCCTGACGGACTTTAATGCCCGGAACCACTTTGAACCTTGAGCGTTACATGCGTCAAGGTGATCAAGTGAACTCGTCGGGAGTTGAGCCTGCTTGTTGATGCTTCAGGCTGGCAAAGATTGAGAGAGAAACATTGTCAAAGATGGTGGTCGTAGCATCAAAGATGCACCACAGTAAACGATCTGGCAGGATCATGCTGGCAGTTCCAATGCTTGCCATGGCTGTGGTCAGGTCACAACTTGTTCGTCAATGCTCGTTTGCAAGCCAGTGGGCATTCGTTATCTCGGTGTTCCACCACTACCCCCTGACCGTTGGTTCAAGACGTGGACCAGGCAGCTAGCAAAGTCCTTTCTTACGGCACATTTCGCTCTCCGAGCCCTCTCCGGCCGAGATGTCCGTCCGTCACGATCCCAGAGAGACGGTCAGGTTGTTGACCTCGGTTCGCCAGAGCCCAACAACCCCCTTCTTGATTTCCATGATGGGGCAGGGAATCTTTGGTCAAAACTGAGATTTACTTCCGTCTCCGATTTAGGCAACTTCCTTTCCTCCGAGTGCTAGTCTAGAGTGTTGTTGAACCATTTCGTTGATATCGAGATGTGACGTGACGGGAGGCGAGTTCCTGAGTCGTGGCATCAATATTGGTGGACTCACGTCGATCATTTGTCACATCACCAGCAACTTATCCTCGGTTATGGTTCTACACATCTTACTGTGTCTGACCGTTATACGTGCCATGTCCCACGAGTAGTCATAGCCCCTTGGAGTCAGAGCCTACTCAGGGGGCCTCACTCTCACGACTGGAAGCCTCACGACAATTACAACATGGCGACCACTGACAGTGACCATGTCCACAGGTCTTGTTACTCTTGAGAAACATCCTTGAACGACATGAATCCACGCCTACTCGCAGGGAATGCCTCGTCAGAAGGCATAGCCCTGCTTCCAGATCTTTAAAAGTCGAGACCGTGCCCCTTACTTGCCGAAACAGTTCACCGTCGAAACCACCAAAGCAGCATCGTCAACCATTTTGTCTCACTGTAGGGAATGTACAGCTGCGGCTCCGCATCATACATCATACATCGTTCGATGCGTGCGTCTAAACGCCCAAAAGTCGGAACTCGCTGCCGTTAACATTCAGGAATACCCCTATTAGGGTCCCCAACCGGTTAGATATGAACAGAAATCCTCTTCACGACAAGCCTTTCCTTGTTAGCATATCGACAAACGAACCGAAAGCATACATCCAGCTCTAGAGGATACAACTGCCGATGACGAGGTGGTGTTTACATTATTCGAAAGCGAACGCAGGTGCTGCGAGGACAGACGAAAGAATCTCGCGTTTCCTGAGACCGTGTCTCATCGTAAATACCGCAGACCCTTTTCTGCATTGATTTCTGTGTCCCGAGTAAATAGCCCCTGACTGGTAGAGCACGGCGTTTCAACCCGAGCTCTCAACCAGACAAGCCCTCGACACACTCGCCCACAACTCTCAAATATCTTCCGTAAAAATGTGATTTCCTCGAAGAGGGTTTTTGAAGTGAATCACACATTAAAATGAAGTTTGAGTGGTATTCATCAGCCTCAGCCGTCCCCCTCAAATCCCCCTTAACCTCGCTTCATGCCAGTAAACACTCCCACAGAACTCCTCCCCAAAGCGATATCTGGCTTCGATCACTCACGAATCTCGTGATTATCTATATCTTTCAAATGATGACATGGATCTCCAGTCCCACAGCTCACATCACCCGAGTTCCAGACTTCCCCATGTGCCACAAGCACAGGGCGTCTCCATGAAACTATCCCCACGGGGAACGTCCCCCCTCTCTTCCCCAGTCTGACGCTCGAGAAAGATTCCTTTGGATCTCGAAGGATCTGGGGCAATGCCGTGATAGCCGGGACCCACTGGCAGAGTGACTGATTCATGAGGAAGGAGTTGGGCCTTTGCCACCCTTTGCCAGCAACTACCCGGTTACACTCTTGAACGATTCTTTCTGGGTATTTTCAATTATTCAACGATCTATGTGACTTGATTTACTCATAGTCTTGTCACAATTTATCATGTATCTTTAATGCCTACTGTTGTGTGGCACTGCTCTCGCTTTGATGATGGCTTCCCCTGGCTGCAGGCATACCCACGGTTTAGTTTGACCCGACGGTTACAACAATGTACAATTAAATTGAATAAGCTTTATGCTTCTGGCTTGGATTTTAATACGCATGGAAATGCCTCATTTAATTCTTTTTGTCTTTTTCTCTACTTAGCTGACTCTTGTGCTACGTAGCAATTTGATTAAGCAAGTAAAACTCCTGAGTCCAGGGCTTCAAGCAATGAACCTTGAACTCGTGAACCAGGTAGTAAAATTTCCAAATGATAATCAACAAATAGGTACTCTTTTATTAAGAATCACACATAGACTCTGATCGAAAACGCATAACCATCTCCTTGTCGAATAGCTCACCCCTGGGCAGGGAATCTTACCCTACACTCTCGACTTGCCTTTATGTATCCACGACTGGGCATAACTTGGATTCTTCGATGGGCTTTCACTATTAATCATTCAATATGTGCTTCTAGTGACTCTAGAGGCTCCCTTGTATCGATATACGTGTAAATTTATGATTGTCTAGGTAGATGTAAAATGAGATCAAGTATGTAACTGTGTCCGTCGCCTAACCACATCACACTTGTCTAACAGTCTTCTGCTTTTTAATAAAACTAGCATTCTTCAGTCCACGATACTGGCGTTTCGGGGGCCCCCTGAGCACAGAGTCACCACCAATAAGCCAAGTTGGTTCGTTCGACTTGTCCCGCTCCCTGTCAAGCTTTTTGTATTCGGCATGCTCGATGTGTTGGTAGGTGAGGAGAGCCTTGATCTTGAGGATGGTGTAGATGTAATGGCATGGAATGAGGACGATAAGGAGAGGAAGGATACCCAAGAAGTCGCAGTATCTAAAGTCCATGTGGATCATGGTCATGATGGCCTCCACCAACTTCATGCCAAACAAACCTAGAAGAAACCAGCACACGCTGAGGTGATTCTGTGCGTAAAAATACGTACAAAAAAACAAGGAAATAATGATGGCATCCCAGATCAGCGTGAACGAAGCAAGCTCAGAGAGCCATGTTGCATAGAGACCCCATGGATAGCGGAGGCACTGTTGGGAGGTGAGCATGTTGGCGCTGATACGCCATGTACTTCTGATATGACGTTCGCAATCGGCGATGAAGTCAGAAAAGGAGTAGATGCAGACCTCGATGGACGTTCCAGGGGTAAAAGGGACGTTGAAGCGGTCGTCATGCTGAAGAAGGTATAGGTTATAGAAGCTGTGCTCATCTGCCGTGAGTGCGCCGATTCTTCCAAAGTAGCAGTGCTCCGTCTCATACTCATCCAAAACCTGATCGAGAGCGTAAGTGCGATACAGCACAGTCGACCCTAAAGGGATTGCCGAGAAATCGTATGCGGTTGCGACTCGATTCTGGAGATGCAAGTAAGCATACTGAAAGTTGGCCAACCGTTTCCAGCAACTGGTCGAGAAGGAGTCGCAGAGAGGTGCTCGCACACACTTGGGTACCGTGATGCAGTTCAACACGGGATGCTCAAAAGGACCCAATGCCCCTCCTAGAAACCCGGGTGGCCAAATCACATTGTCGTCCACGATTACGGTGATCTGGGTAGTGACGCTCTTTATGGCGTGTGCGATCTGACGACGCTTGCTGCGTCTTTTGACAGCGCCGACGGTGATATGTATCAGGGGAAACTCTTTGCGCAGATGGTTTAGGCGTCTTTCCAGGCGATCCCGATCTTCAATGCCGACAGTGACGATATAAAGATACAAGGGATTGTTTTTCAAGATGGAACGGAGACAACACTCGAGGTCTGTGCTGTCTGGGTTCGTGATCGGAACGATGACAGAACAGTCCCGGGGGGTATGAGTTACTCTGTGTACGGGTGGCACGCGGCCCCGGATGGAGGATCTTGCGATGTCTCCAATCAGAGTCCCGATAAGCCGCAAGAGGCGCGGTGCGAGGAGGAAGCAGATTACGACGAGACTAACCACCTGGCCAGCGGTAGGAGCTTCGTCGTCCATAGTTGACGGGATGAGAGATGTCCTGTGCTGTGTGTTGAGCGAAAGTGGGAGGACGAAGGATCTGTGGGCGAGTCGCGCAGGACGGGAACGAAAGATGGGACTGAATTTATATGAGCTGCATAACAATGCGAATGGTGTTGCTTGGCAGAACAAAGCTGTTAGTCCTTCTTTGGAGTGTTCACCAGAACCTACTGTTATATTTCCATGTTATTCTGCTGTTCAACCTCTGACAAGACAAGAAACAAAGACACTGTTCAAACCATGAGAATGACATCACCAGTCCCGAAAGAATTGTAGTTTCAGCTTCCATGATCAACGAAGCAGCCTTTGGTAGTTGATACATTGGCTGAAGAGTCAAACCGACGAACCGACGGAATGTCGGGGAGGATTCCTTTTGTTGCGACATCCCAGAGGAGCCATGAACAACCATTTTCGCAGGTAACCAGTTGGGGGTCTGAACATTGAGGCCTTTGTTAGTTGACGGTTCATGGCAATTGGTTGAAGGCCTCAAATTGATGAAGGAAAGGCTTGAACACAGGAGTGGAAGAGGAGAGTACGTACCTCCAGCTGAACCATCACGTGGAGGATTCAACACACTGGAGGCGGGAAGGAGCGCCCCCATTAACCAATCGGCCGAGATGCATGCGTCGGCTGCAACCCCCCGCTTTATCCCCGCGGACGCGGAAGCGGAAGCTTACCAAATGGAACATATCCGATCCGTGAACTGGTTTGGTCTCATCTCATCTCACCCACAGCCGCCAGTTTAAATTAATAAGCTTGCGCCAGGGCAAGCCAGTCCACGTTGCAGGCGTTCGAGACAGAGCCTGCCGTGTTCCTTCCACGTGGGAACAAGACTTGACTCGGTTTCTTTCGGTTCGCGTTCCACAGACGAAACGGCAGATCAGCAACTTCAACTCTCCAAGATCCAACAGATTGATGGATTATGACGGTCTCCTCTTCCCCCCGCATTCTTCACCTCGGCAACACGATGCTAAAGGCAAAAGCCAAGAGTTGGCGGCATTGCGCCCTCCTGCGACGCGACGCCAACCGAGCCCAAAATCGATGATCCAAGATGCCTCCGTTCTATCCCCGGACGCCATTTCCGGTTGTCGGGATCACAGATGCGCGAATGCTGCCCTACGACTGGATCGTGACCGGCAAAAGTGGCCCTCGCCGTTCCCCGATGACCAAGAAGCTGGGGTCTCGGGGGGTCCATCTCTGACTCCGGATATCAGAAATGGATGGATGGGTCCCGTCCCCCATCCTTGGGTGTTTCCCCCCGGCCCGCCTTTGGATGGGTCATAAGTACAACCCTTTCCATCTGGCAAATTTTGTCCTGACTCCTCCATCCTCCTTCATCCTCGAGTCCTCTCGTCGCCTCTCTCGGTGACCTTTTCGCCCTCAATTTACCTACTCGGTCTTGAAGTTGTTCAATTGGTTTTGAGAAACTTCAAGTCATGGACGAAAAGAGGAACTCGCAGGTCCCGGATCCGGAGAGGGGCTCTGACCGACAGAGCCAAGACACTTCCACCACAGCAGATGTTGACGCCATTACTTCAATTCATCAAACGGAGGATCGCCGCTCGGTCCAGGATAAGGAGAATGGCGACATGTTCCCACCTCGAAATGACGGCCCTCCTCCTCCGCCCAATGGAGGATACGGTTGGGTCTGTACGGCCTGTGTTGCGACAATCAATGCCCATACATGGGGTCTCAATTCCAGTTACGGAGTGTTCCTCGCCCATTATCTCGCCAACGACACTTTCCCCGGTTCCTCGTCTTTGGATTACGCCTTTGTTGGTTCTCTAAGCATCAGTTGCGCCTTGCTCATCTCCCCTATCGCCACCGTCCTCGTCCGCGAAATCGGCACGAAGCCTACCCTGTTATTAGGAGTTGTTCTAGAAACTACCAGCTTGATATGTGCTAGCTTTGCATATAAGATCTGGCACCTTTTCCTCACCCAAGGCGTTCTCTTTGGCCTAGGAATGGGCTTTCTCTTTGTTCCAAGTGTCGGCATCGTCCCCCAATGGTTCACTACCCGTCGGTCCCTAGCCAATGGCTTCAGCGCAGCCGGATCTGGACTCGGCGGCCTTCTTTACTCATTAGCATCGGGTGCCATCATTGAGAATATGGGTCTCAAATGGGCATATAGGATCCTAGGAATCCTGGTTTTTGTGGTCAACATCATCTGCACACTGCTTGTCAAGGATCGTAACAAGATCATTGGCTCCCGCCAGGCTCCCTTCGACATTCAACTTTTCAAGCGCCCCGAGTATATCCTGCTTCTCGGTTACGGATGGTTTAGTATGCTCGGATACGTCGTTCTCATCTTCAGTCTTGCCAACTACGCCAACTTTATCGGCCTCGGTCCTTCTGAAGCTGCCATGGTCAGCGCCATCTTCAACTTGGGGCAAGCTGTGGGTCGACCCTTTATCGGATACTTTAGTGACCGGACGGGACGCATCAACATGGCCTGTGTCACTACATTTATGGCCGCCATTCTCGTGTTTGTCCTCTGGATCAATTCCAAGTCGTATGGCGTCTTGCTCTTCTTCACAATCGTGGGCGGAGCGGTGGGAGGAACCTTTTGGGCGACAGTAGCCCCTGTCACTGCTGAGGTTGTTGGTCTGGCTGACGTACCTACGGCGCTTAACCTCATGTGGCTTGTCATCGTCCTGCCTTGCACTTTCAGTGAGCCGATGGCGCTCGAGATTGTCACAGGGACAGGAAAGTACATCGGCGCTCAAGTTTTCGTCGGCTTCATGTACGTTGCGGCCGGCCTCTGCCTGTTTGTCCTGCGAGGATGGAAGATTGCAGAGATTGAAGAGATTGCCCGCGTCACAAATCAAGATCCTGAGGACATCGATCGTGTCCGGACGCAGAATAGTGAGGCAGTCAGCATTAAGAGCAAGAGGGCTGGCCGGAAGAGGATGCTCGCAGAGTGCTATAAGTCTGGCTGGATCTGAGACGTCAGGTTGCCCCCTGGAGGACATCGTTCTACCCCCCGCTGCATACTCCTTGACAGTACTACGTCACGTTCATACGCACATGACCCCCGAGTGGTGTCCAAGTCGACTAATTGCTTTTGGGGGCGTTCACGGTTGCAATGAACGTGAATGATGGAGGGGTCACGAATGGAGGGAGCACCTGGCGAAAGATCTCGAATTTAATAATACCATATACAGCAGAATATACAACCACAATATACTAAAAGTTTGTTTCTAAAAGTCGGTGTAGGCCTCACTTTGAGCTTCAGGAGTCTTATCATCAACTATTCCTTGACATGGGAATAGAGTCATGCTCGGCCAACCCCGCACAACTTGGGAGGCCTCAATCCAATCCTCACCAATCCCTGTCACAATCATTTGCACTTTGAGAAGGAAGGTTGAAATGAAGGCAATGGACACGTCTGAGTGGTCGAAAAGCTGCAGCCGTTGCAACATGGCGTCTAATACGGAGGAATAAAAGCAGTGCACCTGACGTCGTTTCCCGTTGACTCATTTAAATCTATCTTTGACGTACCTGTTGCATACACTGCCCAACCACACCTGGATTATCTGCCCGTTAAATTCTTCACGGATAGTTACACAACAACGGCTTCTCAACATGCCTGGTGTGACGTGGACGTGGAAATGCGTGAGTCTACATGCTTCAACCTTGACGATGACGTACTGACATTAATCGATGCAGCACTGGTGTTTTCGGAACTGGAATATTTCCATCTCAGTTGACTGCACATCATGCAATCATGTTCAATGCTCGGATTGCGAAGTTACGCCTACGCCTACCACTTGACCGACATGAATTAAAGGGGGGCCACTCATGCTTGGTGGACACTTGAATCCAACTGGCTCACACAGGAGAGAGGAACAGTGTGGTAGCGGCGGCTTGCTGTAACACCCATCCCCAGTATCTACTCGACCCCCATCAGCCTTACAGATTAGCATCTTGTACCCCAGTCCTGGGTTTCACCGCCGTGTTCAGAGAGTATGTGTAACCGCGATTATGTCTGAATAGATCCCCCATGCTACAAGTGGCCTGATTGTTTCTTGAGTGAGGGGATTTGTTACCGCTGACAAAATCTACCAAGGGTTGCTCCCGGCCCACACGAAACATGGTCTCCGTGATGAGGCTCTGCTAGCTCGGTACCCAGCGGCAAAGAGTCGACTCATCGGTGAAAGATTGGGGGCGAATAAATCACCCTGCAACTGATAATGCTTAGAGTGAAGACCGATGCCCCCCTTAACTGGTCAGTTGCCTCGATAACCTTGCAGGGCATGACATCTCCAATCTTGGTTGGCTTCGACCTTTTCACGTTAGTCAATCATGGTACCTAAAAAGTAAAGTTTCGCCGTGCCTTGGTGGTGGTCGGGAATGCGGAGGGTCCCCAGCGACACCAACTCGGGTCTGAGGCTGTGGGAGTGCCGAGCCTGGTCACTCGAGCAGAGCCTCATCTTTCGGCATTAGGTTAAATAGCCGGTATCTTTCTAGGGATGATGGGAGATAACAGTATTATATCGTGCGCACATCTACCAGAGAAAACGTCTACAAAGTACAAGAACTTGTAAGTGAAGTCCCATGGCTGCACTCTGCAGTGCAAGTATTGATGGTTTAGTACAATAACGAATATGGCCGAGCCAACCTACTACTGGACATGCGTCAGTTTACCACGGGCATCTCGGGAGTTGTCAACTAATACATCATTTCCAGTGCCAGTGTGGAGCGCAATGGAGCTGGTCTTTGCATGCGAAATGCATATCATGCCAGCACGCTCGGTGCTCAAATTGCAAGGTCAGCACTGATCCGGCTTGAGATTTTGGTGTATTTGGAGGGACTGCTGGAGCTCTGTTGTAGGATATTGTACGCAGTTGGGATGGGTACGGAGTAGTTGAGCCTCCCCCGAGGTTCTTTGGACTCTAGCATTACGTTGTGGCTCTGGTGGCCTAGCCGATGACTGGGATGAAACAATACACAGAATGTACCCAAGAAACCTGTAAACCCTGGAGGACCGATCCATGTGACCGTTTACCATGATAGGACCCTGTTGATAGAAGGATCATCGCTATTGCTGACCTTGCTTTTGGTGTTGGTCGTGGCCAGTACCCCACGGCGTAGGGCTCCCAGATGACATCACGCTGCACTTTGTCATCATCAATGATCCAATATGATCCGATCTGTTATCAAGTTTGCGGGATGACCGAGCCTCGTCGGGTGAATATGGAGCGAACATGCGGCTCAAGTCTTTATCAGATGCGGTAGTGGAGAGGACCGGAGGCAACAAACTCGGGTCTGGAGCTCTACAGAGTGTGAAGAATCACAGAATAGGTATAGTCTCCATCACCGGTTTGCACCGGATGAAGAAATTCGCGCACACGGAGAATATACCCAAAAGAAAAGAAGACAAAAGGATTGTCTCTGCCCCTTGTTGCATCACCGAATTGTGACGGTTGCCTGCTGGGGCCGAGGGACAGCTCGTTGGAGCCACGTGACCTGGCGTCGCGGAACCTCAATGATTGACGCGTCTCACCAGGTCCCCGCTAGGATTCGCGACCTCTAACCTCACGTCACACCCCTATGTGACTGCGGACGACCTCGCGTCGCACTTGACGCCCGGAGATGTGGATTCTGGAGAACCCCGAGGCCTTTAAAGGTGAGAATAGCGCTCCCGAGACGCTGAGATTGGCTTCGCTGACTTGTCCGTAGGCCGAAGGCTGTGGTTGCGACCGGGAAAGACATACTTGTTTGGCCGAACGGCGGCAGAGCGTGAGAATCCTCGCACCGAGACGCTAACATAGTCGAACTAACGATGGAAATCTAGCTGGCCAATTAGCCATATCCCACAATACCATCTCACGAAAACATTTGACACTCACCGTCAGCCCAGTCGAAGATGGCCAAGCTCACAATCCCACCAGCCGATCGACGCTCACCATCGAGGATCTGGCGACCAAGATAGGAACAGTCGTTGATGGAGAAAAGATAAAGGGAAAGAAAAAGGTTGTGCAGGGGGCGACGGCCGAGTTCACCATGGGCAAATGTCCTCACAAGTTTAGGTAACTACACCTTCGCTCGTCGCAATGGCCTTCGCTGACCAGGTGTAGCCTCTCGTGGGAGCCAGTTGTTTTCGCCTTTTCTTTTACTAGCAAGGAACTTCAGACGGATCCTTTAACGACACTCCGCGACAGGTTCGAGCAGCTTGATATCAAGCTCGTGACGGAATACGCCCAATCCACTACACATGTCGTTTCGAAGAAGCGGAATACTGCCAAAGGACTGCAGGCATTAATTAATGGCAAATACATCGTGACCGAGTCATTTCTGGATGCCGTTTTCGAGGCTGGGAGTCCGGCAGAGGGCGCAGAGATTACTGATCTCAGCCCTCTGGAACAGGACTTTACCCAGAACTGGCCTGATGCACTACAACATCTGCCTCCAAGAGGTGGAGAGCCCGTACAGCACCCGGACTCGACCTATGCTCCCGATCCCGAGAGAAAGGACATTTTCGAGGGATACACTTTCATCTTCTATGACCAGTCGCAGTACAACAACCTACTTGCGCCAATCACAAACGGAGGCGGCAAGGCATTGCTGGGCAATGTCGTGCCAGAGGAGACTGAAGTGGACGAATTCGTCCAATATGTCAAGAGTGTCGCTGGAGAGAAAGGCCTCGGTGCTTTTAATGACGGCAGCGAGGGCAAAGGAGTGGTTGTTGTCCGATTTGTGCCTTCAAAGGGGTCCTTGGTCAACTGGTACGCCGACTTCTTCACGTCTGTATCTCTGAGACTGGATCATCGTCCTATTGAGCAAAGCGAATTCTTGGAAGCTATCCTCATCAAGGACGCGAGTATCCTCCGGCGGCCACTCGAAGTTGAGTCAGCGCAAAATACCCAAGAGCCTCAACACGCTCATAATGCACCCCAACCTGAGCCGTCAGGCAGTTCGCAGCCTGCAAATACACAGGCTCCAACGTCACAATCAGCTGAGGAGTCACAACCCGCCCCCAGGAGAGGAAGGACTAGAAGGACCGTCAAGAGGCGCTTTGCAGGTTTTGATGATGACGCGGATATTGATATGGATGAAACCCCTTCAACTACTTCGGCACCAACAACAAATCAGCCTTCGGCGCAACAGCCGGTGCAGCCATCGGCAGAGGAAGAGGGTGGATTGTTCGTATCTCAAGAGCCAGACGACCCTCCCCCTCCCCCAGCAGAGGAGCCAAGAACTACCCGAAGGTCACAGAGGAAAAGACGCGGCTCTCCTCTACCGGAGGATCATCTCATGGATGGCATGACTACCGCGGCAGAGAAGTTCAAGCGCCAGAGGATAGAGCGGGGCGAAGACTTGAGTGTTCGGGCCAAAGAGGCAGAGCCTGAACCTGAAGCGCCTGCCCCGACGCCCAAGAAGAAGATTAAGAAGGAGTTTGACATTCTAGCAATGGCCGCCCAGAACAAAGAAAAGGAGGAGGCTCGTGCTCGAGCTGAGAAGGAAGACCTAGCTAATCTTCCTGATGATGTTGATCTTTCTGAGATCCGTCGACTCAACATCGTGGAAGAGATGGAGGTACGAAAGCCTAGTCAGGGCAGAACTCGGGAGCAAGACATCCGCGATGGCCGATGGGATCCAAAATGGAACGGCATGAAGAACTTTAAAAAGTTCAGACAACGCGGAGAAGCGACGGGCCGCCAAGCAGCGAGGGTCATTGTGCCCCTTGTGGAGGTCAAGACCAAGGAGTTTGGCGTAGGCGACGATTACTGGTTGGAGGACGAGGAGAACGATAGGAGGAAGCGGCCCGCCAGCCAACCTTCAGGGGCAGAGTCTCAGCCTTCAGAACCAGCACCGGCGCGGCCTGTGCAAAGACGGCATGTCGGTGTTGTTTCGGATAGTAGCGATGAGGAGGAACGGGTGTCTCAGAAATCATCGATACCCGCTACACGGACTCGTGGCACCCGAGGCACGGCATCACAGTCTCAGAGCAACACGAGGAGCCAGTCGTCCCGAGTCACAAGCCAGGGAAGCAAACGGGCCGCGGCAGAGCCACCAGCAGGGGGACAGCAGCCTCCCAAGCGGGTGCGGCCAACTCGCAGTAGGGTTGTCGAGATTGCCGATAGTGACGACAGCGACGATGAGCTCAAGTTCAGGTTCGGAAAGAGGCGGTAAAATATCATGTCGTTCTCTATGCAGCAGGGGTATCTCTCTAGCTAGTGTACATCTATGTGTTCTAAGGGGTGGGCAGCTATGGCGCAACAAGGATGGTTTACGGTATTCCAAGATGGTTTACGGTATTCCAAGATGAACTACCACCGTGATCCATGGGTACCCTCGAGTCTGTGTTCGTCAAGTCGCTTGTGTAAACGCATGCTGTAAGTAAATCTAATCCATGCCATCCATCTGGCTTTCGACACCTTCGGATTCCTCGACGAGCAATCCGACAAGACAAGCAGACAGCATTGTCTCGTAGTTGACCCAGGGGTGAATCTCACCAAACAACTTGGTGCCATCACGGCCAGCACCACGCAACAGCTCCGGGACACCACCAGGATGGTAGTCGGCGTAGGGCGTAATGTTGTAGACCTTGCCGTTGAGGGCCATCCAGGCGTCCTTGCCTTTACGACCGGTCTTGACCTTCAACATAGAGGGCGTGACACGAAGATAGGGAGTTGAGGGGTCAACGCCGCGGAGGTCAGAGTTGGGGCCAGAGATGCGAGCCCAGTCCAGAGGAGAGTGGCCAGGCGTGAGAAGGACCTTTCGGCTGGGCTTGGAAGGCTTGGAGGAGTGAGTTGGTGGTGGGGCGAGGCCGGAGGAGGAAGGACCGCGGTTAGGAGCCGGTCCTCGAGCACGTTGGGCCGAGTTCGGGGCAGGAAACTGGGCGAGAGACGGAAGGCGGCCGGAGGATGAAGTTGAGGGAGAGAGGCGGCTGATGGGCGTTGCAGAGGATGGCATGGGAGGAAGTCGTCCTGGACGCGGAGGAGGTGGCATCATGGACGGGCCCAAGGACGGAGCGGCGATGGAGGGGGCGGGGCCGCGAACGGTGGGGTTCCGGGGCGGAGCGGGGTGGGAGCTAGGCGCCGGGGGAGCATTGTCGAGTGAAAAGGTGGGTACGGGAAGGGATGGAGGATCAGAGACGGCAGTAGCCTTGGGAGTGGTTTGCTCATCAGGCTCAGCGATGGTTGGAGGAGGAGGTTGCGGGACGATCTTTGGCAGTGGGGGTGGAGGCATAGAAGCGGTATCATGCTTGGCGGGCTTCGACTGCTGTGAGGAACTGGCGACGAGGCCCTGACCGAGAGGCTGGTGGAGGCGGTCAGGGTCGGACGAAGAAGCTCGAGTGGTACGGTCGACAGGCTTGTCGGCCGGATCAGTCCGGGTGCGGAGGACCGGTTCCACCTCGTGATCCAACGACACCAGGACACGGGGCCCAGGGCTTGCGCTAGGCCCCATATCAGAGCCAGAGTCAGCATCGGCCGTCGAGGGATCGGTCTTGCTGTCCGTGATAGTGGCAGGAGGGCTGCCTCTCCATCGCAGGAGGATCTGCAAGGGCGAAGGGATCCATGACGGCGGTCGCACGAGGACCCAGACGACCGAGGCGACAATCAGCGATATCCCTATGACGCCCATGACGACACGAAGACACCGCGAATCTGACTGAGCAGTGAAACAGAGATTTCCTTTCCTTCCCGAGAGCTTAGGGACCTCGGGTCGCTGGGAAAGAGAAGGAAAATCGATAGGCGAAGGGGCTATGGGAGAGCCCTGGCGAACGGGAGGGAGAGGGAGGGGAGGTGGGTTGTGGACAGGTTATTGCAGAATCATCGAGCCACCAAAGAAGAAAAGTGCCAGGTTTTTTCTGTCAGCGGGACAAGGAAAAAGCAGAGAGAGCGAGGATGGACAAAGCAGCTGAAGCGAAGCCTTGCCTTGCCAAACAAGGGAACGTGATTGGTCAGCATGGATATTTTTCGGACTCTGCATTTTGTGCGCGTGCCTAAGGCAAGTGAGCGAGCTTCCTGCGAGCACATCATGGGTGGTGCTTTGCATGTGTTTTGCTGTCCGCCCAATTGGGGAGTTTTGGAGTATTTTTGGTTCTGGCAAGGTTGCTGGGCTGGACCTCTATTGTTTAATTGAAGGGATTCTTGTCTTTCTTTTTACTCATTTTATAATACTACGTAATACTGCCTCTCCGGCCATTCGGGACCTCGACCCCGCCGGCTGTTGCTTCTGTTGTTCTGTTTGTGGCGTTGCCCGTGTCATGCCACACACGCGGCGATCAACTAGGGGGGACCCAAGCAGTTGTTCTGGTGCCCGTGTTTTTGTCTCTTCGGAACTGGACTAGGGTGTGTCCGTCTTTTTGGCATGGGTTCTAGGGAGACTGGACGGCGAGGCGGAGAAGACGAGACCGCATGGGGCACTAACTGGACTGTGGGTTGGGGGCTGGCATGAAGATGTAATCAAGCCAGGATGACGATGGGCGGGCTCGGGGGTCATGGTGAGCATTGAAGGTGTAGGAAAGGGAATTGGCTATTAATGATGGACGCAATGGGTTTCCGAACTAGAGGAGAGTCCGCGTCGGAGATGTGAGTGTCAAAATAAACAAACATGTTCTGTAACATTTTCCATCTCTTCCATCGTGGGGATCTGTCTGATCTGATCCACAGGAGCTGGTGGTGTTTGGCATGTTCCAAGACGACCTAACCAGCACCACTCATACGGGTCAATTCCAAAACACAACAATCAGATGCCTGTGCTTTTCTGGACTCTGCAGCTGGGGAGAAACACCCATGATCAGGAAACATGGCCTTGACCTTGTGTACAGAGGAGGCCAAAAAGAAAAGCGGTAGAGAGACGAGGCCTGGGCGAGGCCGTCCGCTCCGTGTCGACGAGAGCAAGGGTACGCCCATGCCATGATCCATCCATTCACTCTCTTGCCCGCTTCTTCCTCTCGCATACCTGTATTCCCTCCCGTCCGCTTTTCGTGATTGACCGATTCCTTCTCCTTCCTCACTCTCCTCCTTTCTCGCCTCCTCTCTGACACCAAGAACTCGTGACGCTTATTGTTTTTGTTTTTTTGTGGTTGATTTGTTACGACATCTACGTCTTGGCTTCATTTCGTCTTTGCTGTGCTCCGTATGCGACTCATCAAAAGGCACTCCTGATAGTGCAGAATTTCTCCTCTCTTTTCCCCTCTCGCCTGCAGCAAGAAAGAATCCATCGATACCCAAGCCACCTACCAGCCCGACTCATATTGATTACCGTTACCCCCGCTTTCACACAGCTTTTTCTCGTCGAGAGAACGGGTGTGTGTCAGTTTTTGTTTACTCGGAGGTGTCCACTGGGTGTTTAGCAGAGTCCACTGTGCTTCAGCGCTTCAAGCTCCCTGTGGCTTTGACCCTCCAGCGGTGGCCCCCCTTAACCTAAAATTTGGTGCCGCCCGAGCCATGCCGGGCAGCCAGTAACGATTTAGCGCCATCCATCCATCACTGCCCGACTGCCCGTCACCCACCCACTCATCCGTCTCTGTCTGGTCTGCTGCAGTCGAGACTCCCCCGACTCCAGCCAGACACCGTCTCTGTCAGAATGCGCACCCTCAACAACATCAACTCCTCCTTCGACTCCTCCTCGCGAACCTCCACCACCGGCCTCGCCGCTCGCCGCTCAGCCAAGCCCGTCCCTATAGCTACCTCGGCATCCGCGAACAAGCTCGTCACCTCGTCCAAGCCGCTGCCTAGGACTCCTACGACCAACAAGCAGCTTCCGGCTCAGGCTCGCCCTCGATTTCAGTCCTCCGCCTCTTCCACAACCTCGGTCGCCCGTTCTTCCACAGCAACCACCATTAGCTACCACGGCCCGAAGCAACATGTCCTCGCCCTAACCGCCACAAAATCCTCGACTCGCTCTACTCCGTCGAGTTCCGTTACGCCCAAGATGCCCCCTGGTGGTGACTCGAGGCCCCGGCCCCCGCAGCTGAGTGCAGCAGCTGCAAAGAATGTCGGCCGCACGCCCCTGACGCCCAAGATTGCTTCCAGTGCAAAGGGTCCTGCGATTGCTGCACCTCTGGCCCGGAGATTGACTCAGGGCTTGCCCTCCGGGCTCCCTTATCGAGACGACACCGCCTCGCCCTCGGTCTACCTAACAAGCAGCGTAACACCCCGGTCCGGCAGTCGTTCAAGCCGTGCCGCCGAGAGCAACCATACTACTCCGAACGGCACCCCGAACCCAGATCGAGATGGATGGGATCCTCGAGCTTCCTTGACATCGTCGTCAGGAAGACCATCGTTGACACGATCTGATTCTCCCGCTGACCCCGACTCGAAATTTTTCCGTGCCAGTGATGTCCAAGGACCTTCACAGTCGTCCAGTCGACCCTCGACCGGTACACACAGGCACTCGTCCACCTTTTCATACGCCAGTGGCAGCAACGCCGAGTCCAAGAGGACCATGAGCCCTCCCGTCACATCGCCATTTACACCAATTCTTAGCAGCACGCCCGAACCGACATCCTCAAAGTTCTTTTATGCCAATGGTGCACCTGACCTCAAGCCCAGTGGTCAGAACTCGGGACCTTCGTCGACGAACTCATCTACTTCTAGACTCCAATCTGGACGACCCAGCACAGGCAACTCTGCATCTGGACACTCGAGCCACACATACGCCCTGCCTCCGAGACCACACTCACCTATCAAGATTGCCCAGCCCAGCCCCTCGATCCTTAAAAATACTGGCACACCTGGTCTCAACAGCAGGCCCCAATTAGCCTCGGCAAACAACATAACATCACCAACATCTCTAGCTCCCGCTGCAACCGTTAATCCCAAGAGAAGAGTCAGCATTGAAGGAGCACCCAGGAAACTCCGCGGCCATGCAAGGACAGGGAGTGTCCCCAACTTTGACCCCTCTCATTCGCCTAGGATGCCCATGTCTCCGCCTCGGCTGCACTCAGAGCCTGCGTCGCCTCCGAGGAGCCCTGGCTCAAGTCAGCCAGCCCTGACCATGGCATCGATTCTTCAGGTGGCCGAGGAACTTGCCGATGAAGAGGAGGAGCAGGATGAAGAGGGATCGCAGCCTGAAGTTCAGAGCCCAACTAAGTCGACCAATTCTTCTGATCCCGTGAACGAGCTAGTGGCCAACGCGCGGAGAGAACGCAAGGTTCAGGACTTGGAGATCACCAATGCCTCGCTTGAAGCCATCAACCGAACCCTGGAGAGGCAGCTCCGAAAGCAAACCGCCGAGATTCGCAGATATAAGCGATTGTCGAGAGCTGGTCATCTTTCTGCCGCTCCTTCAGCTGCCCCTAGCCGAGTCCCATCTGAAGTTTTGGTGGAACCCCCTGCCAGCCTTGCCCTTGCTGATCTCAGCGAAGAGGACTCAGCACCCCCGTCTGAGGACGAGGAGCACGATTCATTGGACGACTCTGATATTTCCATGACTGATTCAGTATCAGCCTCGGACGCTCTGGACCCCAATGATGAGAAGACTCTGGAAAAGGCGGCTGCCCGTCGACGACGAGATGAGCGCCGCCTTCAGCTTGATCTGTCGAAGCATCGCGAACTGCTCGTCGACAGCCAAAAGATCAACCAAAGTATCAAGCGATGTCTTAACTGGACTGAGATTCTCATCAAAGAGGGCCAGAAGGCGCTAGACTACAAGGTCCGCATCTGTGATGTTGACTTTGGTGGACATGTGCTTCCTCCCCCCGGCGAAGACGAGGACGGGGATGAGGATGACGACATCCTGACCCAGGATGATGATCTAGACCTGGACACTGAAGATACTGGGCTTGAGCCACCGCTGCCCTGGGAGAAGAGCTCCCAGGATCGTGATAGTGGCATCGAGTTGCAAGCGGAAGGCAACTAATCTAGCCCAGGACGACAACACACTCTGAGTGCATCCTTACTCGGTCACCACCCAATATATTAATACCACGATACGCGGCCGGGATGCTGCACACAACTCACCACTCCCGAATTCTCCTTTTCCATACAGCTTTCAACATTTTTTCTACACCAGCCGAGCCTCAGGGCATGACACACCGAAACAAACGCCGTACATACGAATATCATGGGGAATAAACATGCATGGCATACACGGCGTTGGGCAAGCAAGCGATGCTTTTTTTTCAACTCCAATTTCTTTCGTTTTGCGTCGCATTCTTTTTTGCTTCCCAGCGGCATGCATTGCTATGCACAAACAACTCCATCATTGAGAACCGTCTTCTTGCTCATACTTTTTTTCCCCATTATCTCAAAACACGGCGCGAATAGGAGAATACAGGGACGGCCTGGACACAACTTTCATCGAGGCCCTCATTCCGCAGGGCTTTTCTTCCTTTCATTTGTCGCGGAATTTTTTTTTGGTCCCCTTTTTTTAAATTCGGTTCAGGATACATATGTATAACAGATACCCCGAGAGTGAGAGAGTTTTGGTGAGGTTTACACAAAATCATTGGTGGGAAAGACAGCGAAGGGGTACAAGAGTGAGAGAGACTCAGCGAGACACAAGAGAGCGACAAAGAGAGAGAATTGCTATTTGGGATTCGGTATCTTGGGATCATGGTTTTTGTTATCCTCCTCGATTGAGTGACGGAACAGGAGATCAAATCAGGTAGCTAGGTACAAATGGGCAACAGATAGATATCACCAGATGATATCAAACATTCGACTTGACTTTGCTTTGATTGCTTCGTACTTTGGTCACATTGTTTGGTAATAACTGTCAACTAGCAACTCTTGAGAGGATATATGGTCGTCAGATTTCATGAAAAAGGGGGGAATAGGGTCATGGGAATTATGTCTAAATCGTTTGCCGGCCGTCCTCGTCATCGCCACTCTATGCTATACCACCACGGCATCATTCCAACCAACCAAAAACGTTCATCTTCATTGGCGTGCACCTTTTCCAAGCATGCCCACCCAGGATTTCACACCTACCACTGCCCTTTGACTCTTTGGGCATCTTTTTCTTTGGTTCGATTGTTCTCTTCAAACTCAAGGGGAGGAAGGCTCCTTCTCCTTGCCGTGCTTGCGTTCCTTCTTCTTCTTGTGATCTTCCTCCTTCTTCATGGCTGCTTCGGCGACAAGCTGCTCAAAGACGAGATAATCACCCTCTTCTTCGGGAGAACGCTCAGCCTGTATAGCGTGTTAGTGATGAATAAGGCCAGGGCAAAAAGACGATAAAACATACCTTCATAAAAATGTCACCAATGAGGACCAGAGCCTGGGCTCGCTCCAGCCGCTTGTTGAGAGGAACCTTCTTGTCGTTGAGGATGCTGTCACACACCTCGCGCAAGACGCTCTGAATCTCAAACTTGCTTCCCCTCCAGGCGGCAGTAAGAATCTTTCCGGTGACGCGGCGCTCATATTCGGCACGCTTCTCCTCGGTCCAGTCCTCGCCACCCTTCTCCTCCATCTTGGCCATGTCCTCCATGGTCTGCTGGGCATCGATGGCGCTGCTGATAGTGTTCCACGTCTCCTTGACGAGGGTTCCCTTGTCGCGGAGCCTGCTGAAGAAGCCGCCGATGCCGAGGAATTTCTGGCTGCGCAGCAGAGTTGAAGCCTTGGAAACATACGTCTGACCAATAGCATGCAGGATGTCAATACCGAATGACTCCATCTTGAGGTTCTCCACCTCGAGACGCATCTTTTCCTGGAAGGCCCTGGTGACGTCGTTACCCTTGTCTGTCTCGGTCCATACGCTGAGGCGATCCTGGAGCTTGCGAGCGAGGGTGTCGACACGCTCCTGTCGGATTCGAGCCCTCTCCTTCTCGTAAGCTGCCAGCTGCTCCCTCTGTTCCTTGCTCAGGCCCTTCTTCTTCTCCTTGCGCTTAAGCTCCTCCTCTGTCAGTTCACCCTTGGCAGCCTCATCAAGGAGGATATCCTCGTGGGACTTGTCGGCCAGGGCAGGCCGGAGGGGAATCTGGGTCCGGCTTCGGGAGGCCGAGGAGGGTGCGGGTGAGTTGGCATCGGATCGAGGAAGAGGGGATTCGGTGCCCGAGGGGCCTGCGGCGGCGGGGGCGGCAGCTGGGGGAGGAATATAGGTAGGCTTTGTCTCTTTGTCGTCGGCAACGGCCTCGGAGTATGGAGGGGGTGGTGGGCCAGCTTCTTCCTCAGCAGCAGCGGCCTTCTTCTCCTCTGCCCTCTTCTCCTGGTCCTTCATGCTCTCCTTCTTGGCCTCCTCAGTACCGGGGAAGTCTCCCTCGGCGGCGGCCTGCGCGGCAGCCTCGGCGGCAGCAGCCTCTTCCTCCTCTTGCATCGTGATATCCATGGTCGCGGTGAGGTCCTTCATAAGACTGATCTCGCCGATCCAGTCGACAAAGGCATCGCCGCCAAAGATGGAGCTGAAGAATTCGGCGGGGTCGGCGAAACCTTCCTGGGGTCTTGCGCTGTCCTTTCCGAACTTATCGTAGGCTTTCCGCAAGTCGGTGTCGGAGAGGACCTGGTAGGCCTCGCCGATGGCCTGGAATTTTTCATGTGCGGTAGGATCGTTGGGGTTCTTGTCTGTAGAGTAGAAAAGTTAGCTAGGTTGGATGCAACGGCCTAGAAGGCCGTATCATGGACAAACCTGGGTGGTGGACGATGGCCATCTTGCGATAGGCCTTCTTGATTTCCAGCTCGGTGGCTGTGGGCTGGACGCCCAAGGTGTCGTAGTAGGCGGTATCGACGACCATGATGGGCAGCTCTTCCGAACTTCAGGTCGGTCAGGAGGGAGGTGGAAATAGGTTGAGGTGAATATGAAGCGGAAAGAGGAAGAAAAAATTCCACTGGCACCAGGTAAGAAATGTTGATGATGGCGTCGGGTTGCCCAAAATGACCGCCTGCCCGCGCGGAAATTATCCGGCATGACCGCCATCCATCCCTCCCTCCCTCCTTCCTCCCTCAAGAACGACGGATCCAAGGACTGGCAGGTACCTTTCTCGAGCATTCATTGGCCTAAGCTCCAAGGCTGGGGGGCTTGGAAAGGTTCTTCAGGGCCTTCTGGGGCTACGTAATGGCGGGGCAGTGCCCAGCCGTTGGGCAGGTTCACAACCTTGGATCATAGGTAATTTGAGGCCTCAATCGCAAACTTGAAGGACAATTTATCACATGAGAAACATGACGAATTGTTCTTGACGAGCTAGCCAATAAGACGAAAGGACTCCCGAAAAGAAGGTTTCCTTCAAGTTTCCAACGCTTCGTCCCATCCCCTTCAGGCCTTGTTGCCACTTTGCCCCTCAACACCACTGCCTGAACTCCGCCGTGATGTTTACGTGTTGCCCAACTTACACGGCATCGTTTTGTCTGACTTGGCTCTGACTTGGCGTCTCGCATATAGAAAATGACGATTTTCTTGCTTGATTTTTCTTTTTATAGATTGCAGAATTTTGGGAGAGGCTGTGTCTACACGACTGTTATCCAACTTTTAGCTTGTTGGGGATTGTTTGAAACATTGTTTCATTCATCACATGTTCTGTGACGATTCAGAGATTCTTATGCTCCCGAAACACCATTTATCGGTTCTTTTCGTGCAACTCTATGTGATGCCAGAAATCTTGCAAACTTGGTTATGACTTGGTTTGACCGAGTTAAGCTCATAAGTATTGGCTCGATTGGATCGCTCGTCGGGCAAGCAAACTCCAAAGCAAAGGGTCTGTCTGTACAAGATCGAGTCAGGGCGGCAATATTGCAGACACGATTACAGATACCATGAGCTGCGCATTTTACCTGGAGCCTAGAAGTGGGCAAAGATCATGAAAAGGTGGTTTAGCATTAGAACTTGTTCAAATGTAGATGTCTCTACACCAATCGCCTTGAGAGCATTTGCATGGAACACAACTTGACGAGATCCTATCACGGCCACCGCTCAACTTTCTACATAGTCCACAGTCAGCTGTGTGAGCAGCATGATGTTACCCTTTGGAGACATGCTCAGCCCGATCGGTATGCACTGCATAGTTAACCCCAGGTGGCGAGTTGAGATAGTTTGAGATGTACGCTCTTTAAGGCACGGGCTTCTCCTATAATTGGATCCCATATAGATCTCTACTAGTGATGCTATCAGAGATATCGCCAGGCACGTATAAGCGATTTGAGGCGTGCCTGATCAGTGGGGAAGGGTTCTGGTGTAATGGAAAGATAACGAGTTCCTGTAGCAGATAGGCTCTGATTGAAGCTCAAGACACAGCAACAGTCTTGGGTTTTCATGCCCACCGCGATTTAAGGTCTTTTATATGCAGTTGCTCCTCACTTGATCATAGTGCCAATAACCCAATGCAAAGGTTAGAGATCAAACAATGTCATTCTTCTTGAGACTTGTGGTACCCAAGGTGGTGGAAACGCGTCTGCCGTGACAGGGTTCAATATGCAGAAGCTCTTGAGTGATTGATGCCGTCTGACATGCATTATGGAAAACCCGCCGGCTGTCATATCTTCAGGCGAAAGCCGCCGGACACCGAAGAATATGTGCTTTAAACATTATCATCACATCCTCGATTGGTTCGCTTCACGATGCCACTCTCAACAGACACGCAATTTCCCGGAACCTGGAGCAGACAAGACTGTGGGGTTGGATAAATCCGGTTGAGCGGTGAAGAAGTCCGGATCGGCTATGTGCATATTTCGCAAAGGTATTTTCTTTGTGGTTGCTGGCTGTCAATGAGGCCAGCCTCTTTTGCTCTGGTTGCTCAGCTTATTTGTCGCTTTCTATTGCAATGTGTCTTGACCCCTATTCACTGCCCGATGTGCCGGCTAACGAAAAACTATCATGGCCGAGACCGTCCTACTGACACTTCTTCAACACCACCGAGAGGGCTTACGGGCCGGAGCTCCGGCTAGTGATGGCGTGTGGTACAGCTTCCTGGGGAAAGGGTGCCTTGCAGGATGCTGTAGGCAGACGTAGCTGAATCATCGTCAGCGATCCCGCCCATATTATGCTCCCCATCAACGGATGCGCCATACCTAGGCATTGGCATCCATATCTTCACAGCCATGCCGCTAGGCGGGGTATCACAAAACGCAACACGAATACGAGTGACAGCTGCACACGTGCTACCTACATGCATGGCTCATGCATAAAACGCGAAATTCTATTCTAGTATCCGCTACATCACTCTACAAGGATCGGCCACCCTAAGAAATGAGCTCTTGCCAATGTGGATTTACCCGGAAGAGTGGGTGTCCAGATCAATTCTGTCCTCTCTCATCTCTTCTTCTTCCTCGCGCAGTTGATGGCGAGCAACGCAAAACGACGTCTTTGGGGTCAACGGTTGCAATTGGCATAA
Source organism: Fusarium vanettenii 77-13-4 (assembly GCF_000151355.1). Taxonomy (NCBI): domain Eukaryota; kingdom Fungi; phylum Ascomycota; class Sordariomycetes; order Hypocreales; family Nectriaceae; genus Fusarium; species Fusarium vanettenii. The sequence goes on from NW_003315881.1 coordinate 3,990,408, forward strand.
AAACTTTGCTTCCTCCCACTTCCTGAGTCGAACTCGGCGCACTGTCCATCCTCTGCTTCTCCCTTGAGTTGCTTGTCTCGCCTACCCGCTCCCCCCTCACGCCGCAAAAATGGGTGCTCTCTACTACCTCTTCCACCCCAACCAGCTTCGGTCCATTATCCAATGGTGAGACCTCTTTCTTCTTGTTTCTATCGGCAGCTTCTAATGTCCCCTCCAGGAAGGTCTGGCACGATCCTGTCCACAAGCGTGATCCCAGCACCGAATCCCCCGAGCTGCAAGAATGCTTCCGCTACCTGAACATGACGAGCCGCAGCTTTGCGGCCGTCATCCAGGAGCTTAACCATGAGCTTCTTGTCCCCATTACCCTCTTCTACCTTGTTCTCCGTGGTCTAGATACTATTGAGGATGACATGACTCTTCCCCTAGACAAGAAGGTTCCACTTCTGCGCGAGTTCCACAACACCATGGAGCAGGATGGCTGGCAGTTCCATGAGAGTCAAGAGAAGGACAAGGAGCTTCTTGAGCACTTTGATGTTGTCATCACTGAGCTCAAGAAGATCAAGCCTCAATACTATGAGATTATCAAGGACATGACCATCAAGATGGGCAATGGCATGGCCGATTATGCTCAAAACACAGAGATGATCGAGAACGGTGTGCAAACAATCGACGAGTATGAGCTTTACTGCCATTACGTCGCTGGCCTTGTCGGCGAGGGCTTGACACGCCTGTTTGTCGCCTCAGAGCTCGCCAACCCCAAGCTCGCTGAGCGTCCCTCACTGACCGAGTCGATGGGTCAGTTCCTCCAAAAGACCAACATTATTCGAGATATCCATGAAGACTGGGAGGACGGTCGAAGATGGTATCCTAAGGAGATCTGGAGCAAGCACGTCGACAAGTGGGAGGATCTTTTCGATCCCAAGCAGCGCACAAAGGCCATCGAGTGTGTCTCCGAGATGGTTCTCGATGCCCTCAAGCACAGCGAGGAGTGCCTGTTTTATATGGCCGGCATCAAGGACCAGAGTGTCTTTAACTTTGTTGCCATCCCCCAGGGCATGGCCATTGCCACATTGGAGCTCGTCTTCAGAAACCCCAACGTTCTCGAGAGGAACGTCAAGATCACCAAGGGCGATGCCTGCCAGATCATGTTTGAGTCCACTCAAAATCTCGTCACAGTATGCGATGTCTTCAAGAGATACGCACGACGGATCCAGGCAAAGAACGACCCCAGAGATCCCAGTTATCTTGCCATCAGTGCGCAGTGCGCCAAGGTATGTCTTGCTTTGCATCAAGTATCAGAACACACTCACTAACCCACTCCAGATTGAGCAATTTATCGAAACCCTCTTCCCCAGACAAGATCCCAAGAAGCTTGCCCTAGAGAACAACCAGAGGCAGAACAAGGAGCCCACCATGGACCCTGGTGAGGCCGTTGTCCTCTTTGGTGTCGTCATTGCCAGCTTGCTCTGCATTTCTGGTCTTATGGTATGTTACTACATGCTCCAGTTAGGAACTTGGTCGACTAATGCTTCATAGATCGGCACTGCTTGGTTCTTCGGCGCCAGGTTCGACAACATCTTCAAGGAGGCCAGTGTCTTTCTACCAGGTGGCGAGAAGGCCACACCCCTAGTTACGGGCCGTGACGAATTGTAACACCATAATCCGCTGGTCGAGTTGTTTGGTCTTTCATGTTTTATGCCAGAACCTTTTCACGATATCCTAACGTAACCATACTTGAGAGATCCCCCACGAAAAGGGGATTGAGCCTAGGTCGCATTGCCGGGCGTTTACACTTTCTAATACAACAAGCAGCGGCGTTGTACAGCGCACGCTGCATTCCAAGTTTCGCCCAGTCCCCTCGTTGACGTGGTGTGTGCGTTCACAACATGATACCGGAGCAGTACGCTCCAGCACGGATGTCAAATTGCAATCTAGTCCTTTCATGACTATGGTTGTGCCGAAGAAGTGCTAAAATCGAATTCCATTGCTCTCAGCCTCAGTCCTTTGGCGAGGCGCGCCGCAGGTCCATCTCGACGTCCATGGACGACGGACATGCGGCGACGAGCAAACATACCGACATTCCATTTCACAATATATCTGTGACGCTTATGCTTAATAGAGACGTGCATTTTAGGCTTGGATCTACATGTGCACGAGACGGACTTCGAGACAAGCGTCTGGGCTCTGGTTTTGTCTTTTCATGCAGTTCCCTGCTACTTAAGGCCTTAGCTGATCTGATAAGTACGGGTCTGCTCATCGTGTCCCAGGGGGGTTGCGGCCCTGCGTCGAAAGGTTACATCGTGGCTGTGGCCTAGCTGCAGGAGTAATCTTCCGATCCTGCATGTCCAGCTGTGTCCCTGATATCCGTGTCATCATGTCGGACAAGAGAGGCCTCAGTGTCGGACATGCCGTGTGGTTCCGTCTTGGCCCCCCCGAACCAATGTCAACAGCTGCTCGCCTTGTCCTTGTCTAGAAGATCATAGTTGTAGTCGTTATTGATACACCGTCTATATCCAGTTGCCTTTTCCGGTCCAACTCCCAGCACATAACGAGCAAGTGTGAGAGATCACAAGTGTGTCTACTGTTCTATATTACATATTTACACGCATGAATAGGCATGAAATATCTCAGGTTTGTACGGAGGTGGGCTACCAATTATCCCTGAAATTTGTTCTTCTTTTTTCCCTGGTAATCAAAAAAACGTCCCGCTTTCCCATTTGTCCCTGATTCCCCATGGTGGTTGTGCTGCCGTGACTGCTTCTATTGGTTGCCGTTGTTGGCGATGAGGTCGGTGGTGTCGGCAGCGTTGTTGCGGACCTTGGCACCGCTCTGCTGGGCGAGGCTCTTGATGAGCTCAACAACTCGGCTGGGCTCCTGGACGTTCTGGAAGGCCATGAGGTAGGCAGCGAGACCGGCAACGTGGGGAGAGGCTGCAACAGGTTAGCATTAAGGTGGCGAGCACGACAGGGAAGGGGTTGAAACATACCCATGCTGGTGCCGCTGAGGGAGGCGGTAGCGGTGTTGGAGTCAATACCAACGCTGAGGACTTGGACACCGGGAGCATAGATGTCGACGTCAGGTCCAAAGTTGGAGAAGGGGGCTCGCACGTCGGTTGTGCCGTCAATAGCACCGACGGTGATGGCGTTGGGAGCAGAGCCGGGGGAAGTGAGGGCGGTATCTCGCTATTGCCTGTTAGTCCTTGCTCCTCAAGAAAGGCTCAAGGTTGACTCACGTTCTCGTTACCAGCAGCCACAACGGGGACAATGCCAGCCTTGAAGAGAGCCTCGATGGCGCGGTTGATGGCCTCGGAGAAGTCACCACCCAGAGACATGTTCATAACAGCCTTGCCCTTCTTTCCTCGCTTCTCGACGTCGTCAATGACAAACTGCATGCCCTGGAGAACGCCAGAGTTGCTGCCACCGCCTGAGACATCCAGGACCTTGACAGCAACGAGCTCGGCCTTCTTGGCAACGCCAAAGGTAGCACCGGCAATGGTACCAGCGACGTGGCTGCCGTGTCCGTTCTCATCATCGTCCTTGTCTTCAGTCAGCCAAACATATCCTCTCATAATGCGCAAATCACCACTCTACTTACGACGTTGTTAATGAAGTTGCCTCCGAAAGTGGCACGGCCCTCAAACTCAGTGTGAGTTGTCTTGATACCGGTATCAACCACATAGGCAACAATGCCCTCGCCAGCGCTGTCGTCAAAGACATAAGTATCCTCGTTGGGCTGAGCGTGAGAAAGACGGTCGAGACCTGGGGGAGCGTTGACCTGGGCAATGGCGCCGTTGAGCTGGACGTGGGTATCGGCCTCGATGTAGGCAACTTCGTCAGCGTCGTAAAGGTCCTTGATCATCAAATCGTCGGCGTCGAGGGACATGGCTCGCCACTTGTTCATCTTGAATGAGTTGATGGTTGTGGAAAGGTTCAGGCCGTTAAGACCTCGCTTGTTGAGGTTTCGCTTCTTGATAGCCATGGCAAACGAGGCCTCCTTGGCGCTGATGGCATCATCATCGAAGTCGTCGTTGTTGAAGACAACAATGTACTTGTTGGGAATGATGTTCTGGGCCTCGGGGTTCGAGACCATTGTCTTAAGGAAGGAGCTGATTCCAACCTTGCCAGTGACCTCCTCGGGGATGTCAGGAAGGGATTCGGCCATCTCCTTGAAGCCAGCCGACAGGTCCAGAGGTGCGGCGGCGGCAAAGGGGGCCGAAAGGAGCAGGGTAGCGAAAAGACTCTTGAAGATCGCCATGGTGATGGTGTTTTAACTGAAGATTCGTGGGTATATGGGAAGAAATATGCTGGAGCGCGAAAGTGAACTGGTTCCAGCCGTTTCACTCAAGTAGATGGATAGTTGCTCGGTCGTCTAAGAAGTCGATATCGAGTCAAGGAAGAGAGCAGTAAAAAGAATGAGTACTGAAGCTGGTAGAGGAGGCAGGCGATCAACGCTCCTCTCGAAACGGTAAATAATGAACGGTCGAAAGTAGGTGCGCGATGCACTGTTCGGGAACAGTCAAAGGAGGGTGATTAAGAAACTGTCTAGCAGCACAAATCCGAAAAGGGAAATATCAGAGAGTGAGATAGAAACAAGGGAAGGGAAAATGATGAACAAGAAAGTAATTGAAAGACAAAAGGAGACGTCTTCCAGAATAGGAACCCGAACAAGAACAATAGAATGAGAATGGCCGTCCAGCAGCTGTAGATGCGCGGGCAGGCGTGGATTTAATAGGAGAAATCGAACAATGGCATTTGGGCGCGAAGCTGGCTTCTGACTGGTGGCATCTGAACCAGGTCCAGGGCCAGGAGAGCCGCAAGATGCATTGGATGCATGGCGCCCGCGGGGGACGACGGCCAACGTCTGGCAGTGGCGCCGCTAACGCTAGGGGTCGTGGATCCAGGGCTTCGGTGTCAGGGACAGGGGCTCGACCATGTTTAGCGCAGAAGAGCGTGCGACCATGGTCGGAGAGTCTCTGCCAAGTCAAACTGCCCAAGAGCCCCTTTGCTCTTGTACTGTACTTGAATCGTAACCTCCGGCACAAGAGGTTGCAGTCGAAACTTGAACGCTTCCCTTGCTTTGCTTGGTGAATCGCGTCGAAACCATTCCTGCTTTATGACGGTGTTGGCCGTGTCTGTTATTGTATGAGCGCCTAGCCGCAGCATCGACTGATTGGCCCGCCGCGTCTGATTGCTGTTTCTCAGATCCCTTGGGGAACATGACGGCAGTACCAGCTGATGGGTTCGTGTCCCCGTACTTGGCCGTCGTCAGCTGGCAAAGCGTTGGGTGAGAGAAGCTGTTTTTGTTACCCACAACCGCGGTACCAGGCCCATTGCCGCCAATAAGATGGGGCTAATCCGGCTTCGTCAGTGTCTCAACCAGATGCCCGCGCGTCAAAACTCTGTTGCCGACGACTTTCCTTTCGATCGAAAGGGCGGCAAACTCAAGGCTCAAGATCTGTGATTCTCCCTCGGCATCCCGTAGTTATTTCCCACTTCATGCGGTAGCTGAATCGAAACCCAGCGTCCATCAGCCCCCCAGACCGAATTTGGGTACAAAACCGTGTCGATCGGGTCGGTCCCTGGGATGCAATCAAAGATATGCAGCCTGCGTCATTGGCAACGGCAGCAGAACCGTCAAGCCCCTTGTTTGAGAGACCTTGGCATCTCTTGGGCCTCTGGTAGAGGCGCAAACTCGTTGGCGGCCGCCACATCCCAATGTCACCTCGACGCGGAGGTTCCACTCATTGGAAACCAGCCCAAGAATCGGCGCTTGGTGCCCCTGTAACTGCCCGGCCGAGTTTTGAAACCAGTGACACTGGGCTTTTGCTCTGGCGTCTGGAGCTGCCAGGCACAAATGGATTTGGTTGGCTCCCGTGAACCCTCGCCGCGTGGCGCCTGATCTCCCAAACATGCCTTATTCATGCCGATCCGAATTGCAATCTTTTTCTCGGGCTAACAATTTGGCTCGTCTGTCGTCTAAATCATGGTGATACATTTGAAAGGTTTCTGTTTCGTTTGTTGCGTGTCGGGAAAAATTCTGCATCTCCCGTCGCCTGCCAGGATCTCACTCAGCTTCAAGCCCCTTGAACGACAGGCCCTGGGTCTCTCACCGTTGGAAACAACCGGGGGTTGTTTTGTCCGTCCAGAACTGGCTTCCAAAGCCGGCCACAACAGACGAGGAAGCATTGCGGGGGGCTCCGATAGCCCCGGCTGGTCGGGGTGTTCTGCAGGTCACGGGCCATGCTTGTCTCGAACAAGGCCGGGGATCGAAGGCGTTGTATCGAATTCTGGTGTGGCTCTTGACCAAGACCGCCTGGAAGCATGGGGGTTGGCGGAAATGGTCCTGGATCAAGAAAGCGACCTTCTTTAACGAGACGGTTGGCAGGGGGTTTATTGTGCCCTGGCCCTGACCCTGACCCTTGGACGGATATTTTCGTCATGCGTGATGTGAGGCAGAGGACGGGGTCTGCACGGGCGAAACAAGAAGCGAAGACTTCGGTTCGGCTTGTGGGAGGAACGTTGAACCATGCGCAGGCTTGCGAATAACCTCTTTTTGCTAAGGAGGTGAGGTTGTTAAGGAGAGGTTAGTATTTCATTGATCAGGGCCCGGCTGTTTGACTCGCATCACGGCATGTTACTAAGCTGTGTGAAGATGATTAACGGAAGGACCGTCCCAGGGTGTTTTAAGCATACCTTCCTCCCTTAACGTTAAGTCAAAATACGATGCCGTCTTATCCAGCCCGATGGAGGTAAAACCTTTTCCCCCGATCAAAAATCGCATCTGTTTCAATGTCACTTGATGAAACCCGGAGGTAATAGCATCTATAAACAAGAGACTCCATGACGGTCCAGATCTCGTCGCATAATTCTGCTGTCTCATCTCGACTCACTTGGCGCCAGGGCCCCCTGTGCCAAAATCCATCACTCACGGAACGCATAGCACAATGTGCTGCTGCAGGGCCCAAGATATGGCCACGCGAATTTCCCCCCCGTGCCGAGCCGGCTACCTGGCTCATGAGATCCACGGTTTGGAGGGATGGTGAGACCAGGGGGGTACACGTGACCCGCTGCGTGACCTAGTGTCGAGCTTCTCTAACGCCGCGCACTTCAATTACGAAGCATCCAATCCAAACATCTGCCATCTGCCAACCATTCCAAATCATACTCGAAACCGCTTCTTTTCTAGCTTTTGTTTTACATGCCGCCCGCTAAAACCATGTCAGGAGGATGGCGTTCAGGACAAAGCATGGCTCCTTGACATGCAAAAGTGCGGGAGAAACAATCCCCTTGTGGCTCGTGGTCATAGCTTGACATTTCCAGGTCATGATAAAACTGCCCCTTGGTGCAACTGCGCTCGTAAAGGCAGGGTTTGGTTTGCCTCGGCCATGACTTGCGGCTTGTGGGCAGATGGTGCAGACGACAGATGAAACCGATAATGCCTTGAACTCGGTGCCAACCCTTTGATCCAGCCTAATACAGCATTTTGGCGTGTAGTTCATCGTTGTTACCTCCGAGGAGCTTGTTTGAGCAAGGACCGACTTCCAGGACGAGCTTTGGCGGCAAGCCATCTCGCCCCCATTGATGCTCCCGTCTTTGTTCAGCCCACCACCCACCAGAGCAAATATGACAGACCTTAATGTCTCGCTCGTAATTGACAGCTCTCGGCAATTTCATGGTTCACATTTCTTCTCGAACGTCGGAAAATTTCGAAGAATCAATGGATCAAGCATTCAATCAAATCATTCAAGTGTTGTCAACACTGAGATGCCACTAACAAGAATGACCAACAACTTGAAAAAGAACTATTTTGACTAATCAAAAGACCACTTCCGCTATTAGCCGTCTTGTACTGCTGTGTATCTGAGGAGGCATGTGGGTGGTACTATCAACTAGACACCCAGAGTGTCAAACATTTGGTTTTTACGCTGTCACATAGCCACCATCGACCAGCAACGCAACACCTGTGATCCATGCCGCCTGATCGCTAGCTAGAAAGCAAGCCGCCTTGGCCAAGTCGTCAACAGCTCCCAATGATCCCCAGGGGTGGAGAGCAACGGTAGCAGCACCCAGAACCTCATCTTCAAGCATAACACGATCCATTTCTGTCTTGACGACTGCACAAAACTCGTCGAATTAGCCACGAACAGACATTCAGAGATGCGGTGACTTATAGCCGGGGCAGATGGCGTTAACGTGAATCTTGGAGTGGCCGTACTCGCGGGCGACGCACTTGGTCATATGAACCACGGCCACTTTGGAGGTAGAGTAAGAGACTATTGGACAGAAGAGTCAGTGACTGGATGGATACATGGTTGTATGTACCAACTATGTTCAATCTCGGGCTTCAGGCCGTAGACGGATGCAATATTGATGATCCATCCTCAATCGCCCGTGGATCATCGGAAGAGGAGACGCCGGTCCGGACAAAGATGGCTTTGCCTCGTGCTTCTTTGTTGATCAGGTCCACGGTGGTGGTTGTCGCACTCGGGGTATTTCACTGTATGCAGCAAGAGATTCGAGCTTTTCTCGAGCTTGGGGTGCCAGGGTCCATCGTCAACCTTTCGTCAGATGCAGGTACCATTGGAACGGTAGGATGTGCAGGTTACGTCGCCTCCAAGCACGCAGTCAACGGCCTCACCAAGACGGCAGCGCTCGAATATGCAAGGAGAGGCATCCGTGTCAATGCCGTGGCGCCCGGGAACATCGACACGCCCATGCTGAGCCACCTCGGTTTGTCTACCGATGAGCTGGCTCACGCGACTCAGCCCTCAGGCAAAATGGGCAAGTCTATAGACGTGGCAGAGTTGGTCTGCTTTTTGCTTTCTGAGCGTGCAGAGTTCATGACTGGGTCTATTCTGGCGATTGATGGAGGTACTACGATTGCTGGTTACTCGAATGGTGATGCATCGGGCGCATTTATGGGATAGGATGATTTTGATCTGAACTATTGGTTGAAGGAGGAGTACTTAATTTCTCTATTAATTATATCGATGCCTCTACTCGGTTCTTCAAAGGTGCAGGTTAGGCATCAGACACTGTTCTCCAGAACTTGACCCCTGGAGATGCTGACACTGTACCTATGTTGATAAAATAGCCCGTTTAGGTACGTACTTCCTTTGGTAGACGAATACTTCCCCCTTTGAACTTCGTTGTAATGCTCAACTGTGAACCGTGCTCTGTTCAGCAGATATACAAGATCCTAATGCTAGATAAAGGGACGCTAATTAAGAATGAATAGTAAACTTCCAAAGTACTTGACTAAGCAAAGATGGAAATTCAACACAATCCTTGGCGCCTCGTCCTCAAGCTCAATCATACTGCTCCGGCTCTGGAGTCTGGTACTCTTTGCGACCAAACGGGACCCAATACACCAGGGCATAGATAAAAACACCAACGATGACACAAGACACGTAGTTCACGAAGTCTGCTTGAACCGGGATGAACGAAGGAAAACAATAGAAAACGAGCGTGATCAAGGTCCAAGTCAAAACGACAATGTTGGCAACCAAGCCAAGCTTGGGGAACCAAAAAGGACCGGGCGTAATTTTGACCGGCCGTGCCACAAGAGGCATGCGATGCATGCCGAGTAGGTGATGTACTGAAGAAGAATACCGCCGGACACTAGGGAGTTGAAGGCAAGCTGCGAACTCATGTAGATACATCCAAGTACGGCAGTCCAGCAGCAGGACCAGATATGGGCGTAGATAGGAGTACCGTATGGTTCAGGAGCAGCCTGGGAGAGGAAGCGGTGGAATGGAAATCCCTTGTCCTTGCTGAATGCCCAGGCGATGCAGGATTGCCAAGTGTGAATACCAATGATGGCACCAGCTGCGGAAATCAAGACGATGCTCTGCAGACCCAAGGCCGCTGCCGTGTTCTGACTGAACGCATCATAGAATATCTGTAGCGAAGGCGTCGCAGAGTTGACAATGGTTTCGACAGAAGGGGCCGAGAGGAACAGTGCGAGAATGATGGGGAAACCGGTCGCCGTGCCTAGAGCTACTGTGACAAGCAGGGCTTTGGGTATATTCCGTCGAGGGTTGGGGATCTCGTCGGCGAGATGCACCGTGGCGTCGAGGCAGGAGAAGGCCCAGTTGGGGGCATTGAGGCCGATCAGGAAAGCCACACCGTTGGGCCATCCTGAGATGTTATACAAGTTGACAAAGAGACCTTTGCCTGTCTGCTTGTGGGGGTTCGCGGCCAAGATGCTAACAAAGACGACGGTGACGGTGCAGACGGTAAAGACAAGGAGGAAGCGGCTGACCCAAGGGAGGACGCGTTCGAAACAGTTGAATGAAAAAGCCAAGAGGTTCAGGACTTGAAACCCGACAAATCCCATCCATGGCTTGTATTCAAAGTCGGGGTGTGTCAAAGACACCATGGCGAAGATGGTGGTCGGAACCGCGAGACAGACTGAGGCACAGGTGCATACAGCCCCAGCCCACCCAGTGACATAGGAGAGAAAGCGTCGACAGCTTGGGGGAGCCAAGACGGCAACCCAGTAGTATTGACCTCTCGAGTGAGGTAGAGCCGAGGTAAGCTCTCTCAGGCTTATGGAAACGGCGATGGCAATGATCGCCATGATGATGAAGCCGTAGATGAAGAGCGGTGGACCACCGAGGGAAACACCACTGGCCAGACCCACGATGAGGGTGATGGCAGTGTTGGTGATGGAATGGCAAATACCCATGGCTGTCCAAACGGTAAAGGGATTCTCGTGGATATTACGATGTTGCCCGTCCATGATGGACATGCTGGGTGACCGCTGAAGCTGGTCGAGCTGTCGGCCCTTGTGTTCTTTGGTGGGAGTTTCTACATCCATGATGTTCTGCCACTTGAGGATACTCAGCCAGGAAGAAGTGAATTAAGAGATGGAGAGGAATGAGAAATGTGTAGTGAACGTTTGCAGTTGAAGCCAAGAAGGATGACTGACCGCCGTCTTCTTATTCAAGTGTCAAACCTCGATCTACCTATGGACTAGAACTATTAAGTAAACTATCTAGGACAGAGGCTCCCCTGCCGCTATCATGACCGGATCTGTGATAGCAAGTACCTGCCTAAGGCTGGGGAAAACCTGGAGTAGAATCCATCCGTCCCGTCCAGGGTCCGACTGGCCGGGTCAAACAGATAGTCAGCAACCACGCAATGACAAGGTTACATGGCAAATCATATTGGCTCCCGGGATTAGTTGGAAACTACCGAATCGCGATAAGCCTGGGCCCAAGTGTCTGTCACCTCGCACATTGGCCAAATTGGGTCAAGACTCTGGGCCCCATCCCCATGGGTCGGCATCATGAGAGGGTCGACGGCGGATGTCATGGGAGAGATTAGATGACCTCGCAAATTTTCCATAATAGTCAAGAAAACAGGCCATTTCATAATGGACATTAATGTCTATAGTCTGGGTATAAGAAGCCCAAGTTGAATGATCATGGTTGTTGCCCATGCTTTGACACACAACTTGGTCACTTACAAGCAAGTCTTTCGCCTGCCACCTTAACTCACACCAAGTGAATAAAAAAAAAGAAGTCAATCATGTCTTTTGTTGCCTCCCCGGAACAGGTCCGCGCCTTTGAGGAGTTCTCCTCCAAACCCTCCTTCTCTCAGGAGGCCATCGAGATCGACTTCACCACCACCCCCGAATATGTCCGCAGTGTTCTTCCCCCAGGCCTAGAGCCAGGCGACACTCCTACGGGTCACATCCTCATGTCTACTATGGAGAGCAAGTTGTGCGGCGAATTTGACTGCGCTATTGTGAGCTTAGATGTCAAGTTCCGCGGCAAGGCTGGTACATTCATGCTCGAGATCATCATCAGCAATGATCTCCCCGTCACCTGGGGCCGTGAGGTCTGGGGCGAGGCTAAAAAGACTGGTAAATGCCGTCTCTGGCGATCTGGGGACTGGCGCTATGCCTACGCTGAGCGAAACGGCGTCCGTCTCATCGAGGTTCAGGCAAAGTTTGGCGAGGACCTCCCTCCCCGCGTCCGGGACGCGATCAACTTTGAGATAAAGGCGTACCCCCATTCCCAGGGCAAGGGTCTTCAGTGGGAGCCTCTCATCAGCACCCTCGAGGTTCGAGAGCACGATGTCCACCACTCTGTTGGTGAGGGCCGTTTGACTATCCGGGGCACTACTGCCGACCCTCTCCACAGCATCCCTATCCTAGACGTTAGCGAATTCAAGTACACCGCCGGCCGAGCCGACTATACCGTCGTTGCGGTGGATGAGCTCGGCGTGGGCGAGGCATACTTGCCCCATCTGATCGGCCGGCACTATGAGGATGTCCGAATTCACAAGGTCGGGGCTGAATGGACAGAGCTTAAGGATAGGGAGGAGGAGCAGGAGTCTTCCCTGTGCGGAGGTTCAGTTCTCCGGGATTCAAGAACTAAATATACCTGGAATACGCAGGATTAGAGGTTCAGCTTAGCTTTAGGATAGTGGTGCAAGACAACCTGGTCTTTCAACTGTCTTGAAATAAGGAACAAAGTGCCGCCTGCCCTGAGAGTTTTATATCCAAAGAGTGAGGGAATGTGTGAATGAGCGAGTATGTCTCTCACGGCGGCGTTCAATAACACGGGCTGGTGTAGAGACCCAGGCCCATGTCGAGCTGTGTGTCAGAGTAGAAGGATGTTGGTGACATTTCTGCCTCTTATCGCTGTCTGCCTACCGTTGTTCACAAATATCAAGAGATAACGATGATAGAAAACCAATAAAAAGGCTTCCACGACATTGTCTTCTTTATGAACCTAAGTTACAGTAGTACTTGATCGGAGGTCACGGCGCTAGCTGGCCGGCTTCCTTCCACCCCGCCCCGATACTCCGGCCGAACCAACTCCTCTCCTCATCCACGCCATCACTCTTAACTTCACCTTTTCGGATCTATATCATTCAAGCCATGCCCCCATCAAAACAGAATCGGACCAAGTCTCGCAGCGGGTGCGAGCAGTGTAAACGCCGCAAGGTCAAGTGCGATGAGAAACGACCAGTGTGCACACGCTGCCAACTCCGTCACGAGACATGCACCGGCAACTTTAGCCAAGATGTCTGGCAGATAGAAAGGCCTTGGATATCTCAGGAGCGTGCCCCCTCGGCTCCTAGCGCTCTTGAAAACGACACTCTCAGGCATTGGTACGACAGCGCCTGTCTTAGTATGGCCATCTTCTACCCGCCCGCGAATCCCCTCTCGCATACTCTTTCTGGCTGGTTGCGGCACTCTAAAGCTCTAAGAAATACACTGGAGAGCGTTTCAGAGGCCCATTGACAGCATTTCCTTCCAGACAAGTTGTCGTCTGCTCTTCAAACCAGGAGTTTGGCCATCTCTTCCCTCCGGAAGGAGATTGATCGGTTGCCATCGTCACAAACAAAACACCAGACCCTCCTTCGCACCACAATACTCTCTTCTCTGATACTGTTTATTTCTTCAGCTTGGCTGGATCCGTCTGGAAAAGACTCTGGCATTGTCTTCCTCAGCGGCATCAGCAATACCGTCGAGTCTCTAACCAATGCGTCGCCGACTGATCCTTTCACATTTTATCTCTTTGGCTTATACCTATGCTGCGAAGCCTTCTCATCCTTCTTGGTGCCTACTGGGAGTCCATATCCGTCTACCGCTTCAGTTCTCAGAGCAGTTCAAAGTCAGCCATTCGATTCTCTCATTCACCCCGTCGCCGGTGTCTCGAGCACTCTCTGCCCCCTCATTTCAGAGGCAGGCCAGTATTTCCGCCGAGTTCTCGATTCAGGATACACGTTCATGTCGACCTACCGAGACCTGGAAAAACGTTTGCGTGACTGGGAACCCCTCGAGGCCGCGCTTAACCAGGAACGGCTCCTACAGCTGGCTGAAGGATATCGCAGTATCGGTCTCATCATACTATACCAGGCCAACGCCACGCAAGGCCAAGGGACCTCTGAGGGTTCGTGTTTGATGGAGATGGTGCTTGAAGTTATGAAAACGTTGAGGTATGTTCCCGACGAGGATCCTTTGCTCAACTGGGTGGGACCGTTGCTTGTCATCACCGGTCCTGAGCTGCCTGCGACGTTTGTAGAGGAGAGAGCCTTGGTGGAAACATTGTTCCAGAGGCTGGCGAGATGGACTCGTATTCAGACGTACACTCGTGGGTTGGAACTTGTGAGAGAAGTCTGGAAATTAAGAGACCTGGGGATTGAAGTATCCTGGTTGGAGGTTATGCTGGACCAAGGAATATCTTTGGCAATTCTGTGAAGTTGCATAGTCACTTAGCTAGATGATTTACTAACATGTAGGTCATTGGCTATCTTCTATCCTCTGTCACACTGCAGTATTGGTGCTTGTTGATGATCTTTACACTTGCCTTCTCAGTCAACCAGAGAGTATTCGTGGATTGGGCATTGGCACCAGATCCGTCACAAGAGCCATGATCAAGAAGTGGTGAAGCCAATAGGATCTCTTGACTAGTAAGACCTCCAGCAGACACTTGACATCTGATCTATTGCCAAGTGTTCTTTGGTTTGCCTAATGTTTTATGGGACTGGTCTCTTCAGTCGTTCAAGGCGAGCCGACCCGCCTAGAATATGCATCCTTGCGTGCTAAGACCAGTAATGCATGCAATGCTCCTACGGTCCTAGACGGATCTCCAGGATCATGACAAGACGCGGGGAATCTCTCTCCTTCTCCCGAGAGGTTCCACTTTGAGTCATGTCCCATGCATGGATCGGCTTCGGCATCGGCATCGGCGCCTCCAACATGCGACTTGCACCAACTCGCGGGGTTTAGCCTGAGCATAAGAGTAACGTTTGGACCTTCAACAGTGTTTATTGTCTACAATTTCCAATCAGTTCTCATCAACCTACTGATAGTCACGACACCAAAATGCCCGACTATTCCGCAATCGAAACAACCTTGGACTCCATAGTCGCCTCTCCCCGCACTTTGGACCTTCTCCGAGATCTTCACAAGCAAGCACTTGACGAGCCACCATATGTGAGCACAGACGGTCCGGCCTCAACAGCTCTTGACAAGTTTGTCGCCTTGGACCCTGACAAGTGCGCGTTTGTCTACCTTCTCCTGCGGTCTATGCAGGCTCGCTTCGTCGTCGAGGCGGGAACATCGTTTGGTGTGAGCACCATATACCTAGCCCTCGCGGTGGCCCAGAATGCCGGTTCGAAGCCTGGAAAGGTGATTGCTACTGAGAACGAGGCGACAAAGGCGGTTCGGGCTCGAGAGCACTGGGGCGCTGCTGGTGATGATATTGAGAAGTTTATCGAATTGAGAGAAGGTGATTTGCGAGAGACGCTGAAAACAGACCTACCGGAGCAGATCGACTTTCTGTTGCTTGATAGTAAGTTGTTTTTTATGCTCAATAATTCTCATGAGTTGTAGCATGTTTAACGTTTTATAGTATGGACTCCCTTGGCACTACCTACGCTCAAGCTGGTTCACCCGCGCATGAGACCAGGTGCTACAGTTGTTGCCGACAACAACATAGCGGCCAAGACGGGATATACGGATTTGGTGGCTTACCTTGAGGACCCTGCCAATGGATTCAAGATGTCGACGGTTCCTTATTCGGGAGGCCTTCTGGTCGCTGTCTATGTCGGAAACTAGAGCAGAGCCTCTAGGGATGAGAAGTGATGTAGTCTACCTTGAAGAACTTGACAAGCCATCGTGTTTTCTTGGCAACTTGAACCATGACCATCGTGCGTTTTGTTCCTCAAATGATATGGTCCCCGAAGAGGATGGTCTGTAACCATTGCTAGCATTTCCGTAACAACTCGCTCGTAGAAAGGTGTGACAGATGGATAGAAACGTTGTAGCATGGGCTCATCTACTTTGGCTGGAAAGCGGAACGGGGCTGTCGTGTTTCGATGTGGGCTGAGAATCTTTGACGCAGGATAGGGTCCTGGCACCTCCTGGCAAGCTTTTGCTGGATTGCTGTCGTACATTGGGGCAGGCTGAGTTGGCTCTTGCTGATGCGTTCAACGATAAATAAGGGTCAAGACTGGCATTTCTAATGCACTGCAGTGGTTAGATTTGAATCCGTGTGGGAGCTTTCGCCTGTACAAGTTGATTACCTACTATCTTGCTCGTGACAACCTAGCAGGCCCTGCTTCAGGAGGATGCTGTGGGCAACTGGCTAGTCATCTCTTGAGATTGGGTGTTCGAAATGTATGTAATTCGGCATTCTTTATGGCGTCGTTATCTGCCAAGTCTGCATTACCGGAGACTAGCAGGCTTCTCGCTGGAGTCTCACTCGTGGAGGTTGGGGTACTCGATCCGCCTCACGCAAGGAAATTGACACCTCATTGGTATCGGTAGTTGCATAAGCAAAAACCCTTCGTCTTCGACTCGTGCTCTCTGCCCGTTATCCCAACTTTGGAAAGATCATGTGGCACTTCCGGCTTCCACACGACTTGTCGGCGTACACTCGTACTTGCTTCCTTTTCGAAGAGTTCATGACCAGGGCTCTAAGGCAATTCTGTCAAATTCATGGCGTCATGCCGATTCTTGTTTCTGGGGAGACTGGGATAGATGGTCTTGTCTTTGCTTTTGCGATCACGGCGGGTCTTAACGAGGCGGGATTTCGCAACACTTTTCGACTTGTGGGTGCACTTGCGACCCTCTTGATCTGCGTCTCGTGCAACAGTCAGCCTGAAGTCCGATGCAACCTTGGCATGCCGGCAACTCCTTCGCCTCGTATGGGAGGTGGAGGATCATTGTTGGTTGATCGATCGGCTCTTGCCTGGCCCCTGAAAGAACTTTCCTTGTATTTTTGGGGTCTGGTACATGATGAAGTGCGTGAAAGTCGTAGTTGACATTGCCTGAAGCCTGCGAATATTGCAGTGGGCTGGACTCGCAGCAATGTGAACACAGCAAAGGGTAAAAATGTGAGATGTGAGCGATGATGTGATCCATGTGACAACCTTCAAGATCTGGCTTTGACATTGGGATTGTCGTAATGCTCTGGTAATGTCCAAAATGGGAAAATGCACTGCATTGTGATATTTCCTGCACACCCAATCAACAATAGGGCTGGTATGAGTTGATTCAGATATTCTTGACTCAGCAACTCCTGGGTAGTCCTGGTGATGGGATGGGGGGGACCTTGGTTGACCAAGCAGTAAGTGGTGACTCGGCCGGGCACGAATGCGGAATGTTTCAGCGTGGAAAATATATGTCTCTGATGGCCGTTATTGTGTCTCTCTTCCGAGAAAACGGCCAGTCAGCCTCATTTCGTTGCTCTCTGCGACAGACGACAATGGAATGACCACCGGTAACCTATGCGATAGCCTGTCAATAGCAGCATCATGGACGAGGAGAACAGACCATCAGATCGAGCATGCGCCGGCGCTAAGGAGGATCAGGGTCTTGCAGGGGTCATGAGAGGGGGGGCCTTTTTCCATGGTTCACCTGATACAGGCCTGGGTGTTTATCTGAAGGCCGCAAAAGAGTCCAGCGGCTGTAGGTTTCGGCTTGAGAGAAAAAAGAAAGAGTCCATAAAAAGTGCCACGGATGGTGTGACATGGAAGTCGCTGATTCAGTAGTGCATCTGTAGCGGCATTTGGAGCTGACCAAAGTGAGGCGTCCACGTTGTTGTTGATCGGCCTGCGTTGGCGTGTTCTGTAGATTAGACACAGGGCTGCTAGGCTGGTAATAGGCGTGATAGGTACAGTCCGTGGGAAGGCGGAAGGGACCGAGAGATTGTGTCATCAGTCAAGAAGCTCATCTCATCATCCGACCCAAGAAAGAGAAGAGAGTTTTCAGAGCAATTTCGCCTCGGCTCGTTGCATCGTGTCGGTCTCCAAGAAGGTGTTGTTAGTGTTGCCACGGTCCCGTAGGCGTTGCCGGTAACATCCACAATTCCAACCCAGTGTACGGTAGCCTCTCCCACATGCCTTCCTTCCCCCGTGGACTTCCTCTCCGTGGGTAGGTAATCGCCCCGCCAAGCACGCGACCCTCTATTTTGATAACAAACCAGACCAAACCAACTCGACTCCAAGGCTCCGCTCCGCTATCAACAACGCTGCCTTACCCCCATGTCCTTGTCCATGCCCATGCTTCTCGTCCAATACCAGCTTCAGCATCACCGGGTCCTTGACGCTTCTTCTCTCTCGTCGTGGCAAGGCGCGTAAAGTGGCTTCGCTCGCATCTTCCAGGTCGTTCAACTGCATAATACTCGACCAGATTCGGCGCAGCTAGGGACAAGCAGGAACAGCATTCACATTCGTGATCCATCTGCCGCGCTCCGGGTATTCTTATTACACTTTTTAGACCCTCTATGGGTCTCTGCCGGCTTCCCCGTCAAGGTCCTGATCCCAGTCAACGAAGCACAGCGCAGCGAAGCACGCACAGCACACAGCACTCACGCCTGCAGCACCAGCCCGACCATCAGCAAGGCTCACTCGCTCTGCCACGCATATCACATCCCGAGTGCATCATACTACCGGGCAGTGCAAGCAAGCCGCCGACTGTGACCCGGTGGGAAACCCCTCCCTCATCCTTCCCTTCCCTTCCGGCTTGTCTGGGCGTGGGCGTCTAGGAGAAACCCGTCGGTTGTTGACCAAGAACTGGATGAATCAAAGAGGGGGCATCTGCTGCTAATTAACGCCTCCCACTACTAAGGTACGCAGTACATACACACTCAGTCAGTGTCTTTCCGTCCTTGCCTCCGCGCTCCTTTCTCTCACTCATTCTGACTCTCATTCCCTCCCTCTTGTTTTTTTCTTTCTCTACTCCCGCTTACCTTTAGTGTCCAAGAATCGACCTCTCGTTCGGCCTTCATTTGCGGCTTCGTTTCCCAAATCTCGCCCCTGGGCTCGGGTCCTGTTTTTTTTATTGCGATTTCCCCTCCCTGGCAATTCCCCAAAGTCACCTGTTCTCCTCCCTCCCCTCGGTGTCTCTCTCGCCTGTGTCCTGTGAACCGAACCGACTTCATTTTCAACCCTTGAGCCTTGGGCATCAGCTTTCTTTCTCCCCATTTACTTTACTCTGACTCGTCAACTCCTCTTTTCTTGCTGCACTCGCCATATTCTGCCGTTGCGGTCCACGTCGATCCTCTCTGCGATGCTCCACGAGCCGGCCTTGTAACCATCTTATCGAGAACCTTGATCCGCGACCCGATAGCGATATGGGAGACTCCATCGGCGACCCCATGGATACCGCCGATGACGGCCATAGCGACCCTCATTCGCCCTGTTCAGCCTGCATTACTCCCTCCGCCCTCCTACCGATCCGAGATGGCTATTCAACAAGGCGGAATGACCGCATCGACGATCCCCATGACGAACCAGACTCGGACGCCGAGTTTGCCTCGATCATGGCCTCGTCCATGATGACGGGCCTCCTCAATACTGCGTCCAACCCTGTTTCACCTGGCTCTTCCAGCCCGGCTCATGACCAAACCAAGGGTTCCGACTTTGTCCCTCCGACGAGACCGAGTAGCACTCCATTTCCTCATCCCGACCGTCGACACTCCAAGCCTTGCTGCTTCATCGGCTCGAGATATGGCGACGACGACGAGCCTGCCACTGGCTCTCCTGCCGCCCTCGACAACGAGCCTATTTTCCTTCCTCGCCCCGTCACCGACTTCAACCAACTACCCATCGAGGTCCATGAGGCGATTCTGGATCACCTGTTCGGCTACCGGGTCTCGGCAACCTCGCGAAGTTCGATGGCCGTATCTAGCATTACAAAGAGCTGGGGAACTGCGCTGAGGCATTCGCGGAGAAGAGAGCTGACTGAGCTGGCACTTGTTAGCGACATCTGGCGAATCCTCGTTCAGCAGCGACTCTATCGTCACGTCAAGCTAAAGGCGACGGTTGATTGCCTCGAGGATGCCATGCTCCACCTTGCCTTGAACGACCACCTTCAGGCCTATGTCAAGCACATCGAGATTTGGTTCCCCGTCTTTCAGCCCACCTACGGCCCGGTTGCGTTATCTAACACTCTGACGCTCCCCACCGTGACGATGGAAGGTCTGACGAACGCGACTTACACACTGCCTGGTAACAATTGCACTCTGGAACAGGTTTTCCAGTTTGTTGCCCAGACCCTACCCCAGGCAAGAGTCTTGACGCTAGAAGGAGGCGAGCGTCGCAAGGCTCCTCGAGTCCTACACTTCCCAGAGCAGAGGATTGACCCAGCTATCTACAAGGCTCTTACTGTTCTTGAATCAGTGCAGACTCTGGTGACCAGGGGCCAATGGAACCTCATGCGCGATGACCGAGATTTTGCGACTGTGCTAAATGCGCTGCCAAGTCTGGTCGAGTGGCAGGGCTCGTATAGCAAACCAAAGTCCAAGAGCTACATCACCATGTCCGAGTTCCTCCCTTACCTGCCTCGCCACATCACCAACCTCAACCTCTGCCTCGAGAGCGACTACCGTCGCGAGGGAGTCATGCCAGTCTTTTACTCGAAGGTAGTGCAAAAGACGCATATCTGCCTTAGAATGGCTGAGGCCCTGCCTTCGTTGGAGCACTTTGCATACACCGGTCGTGTGTGCCATCACTTCTTCGAGATGGCGATGCGATCGACGGACCCTCGGACATCGAGACTGAAGTCGATCGACCTGACGGTCAAGAACTGCTGCCGGCACATGACTAGCTTTCATGAGTCGGGGTCTGGAATTCAGGACATGGGATTCATTGATGCCTTCGATAAGTTGGTGGTGTCAGCGATTCGATCTCTTGAAAAGTTTAAGCAAGTTGTGTTCTTGAGGATTCGATTCGTTGATTTGGGTAAGTTGTTTTTATTACTGTGGGATGAGTTTGGCTAACCTGATATAGACTCTGTCCTACCTCCTCTCAACCCTTTCTTTCTGATGCGCAATGGAGTCTGTTCCGGCGTCTGGAGTGATAGGATCTTGGCCGAGATGGGACGCGTTCGTCCGGAGGCCGCCTTCGCTGAGCTGAGCGAATCGTTCGGCAACATCGTCTACAACAAGGATGGCAGAATGGTGATAACACCCGAGCCACCAAAGACCAAGATCACATCGTTGAAGCTGTCCAACTACCGATCCCTCGCAACGGGAATCACCATCCAATAACCTCCTAGGCCATGGGCCTCGCTACGAGCACGCACGTGCAACTATAGGAGCGATTACGAAGACCGAACACGATCTACTCGAATTTTTGTGCAGCATTTCCGACATGCTTTTTTCTTTCTTTTTCGTTTTGCAGAAGGCGTTTCTTGGAATCAGGTGGAATGAAGCTCGTAATGTGAACTACATACCCAGGGATAGGACGGAACTGGACTGAAACGGACTGGACTGCAGGGAGTTTGGGGGCGCAAGGATAATCATCTGGAATTCGATTTGTCGACATGGAATCTGAGAACAACTTGGTTGGGTGGAATTTGCTGAAGAACTGGACTATGAAGATGGGCAGAGAGTGACGCAAGGTAACTAGCCCATGGGCACTCGCCTGTATACCCTCTACGATTTTGCGATTTGGCACTATAATCGACGAATGAGATTGTTTAAAAATGTACTTTGTATGGATTTTCAATATGCCAAGTCTTGTATGAGAGTGCTTTCATTGTGCATGTGACATGCTTCCTATTCAAGATGTGCCTTGACAGAAGAAGCAGCTGACTGAGGTACGTCGGCCCCGTCGCTGATGATGATACCCAAGATCCAGCAGTTGACAAGGAAGAATCCAAGAGAGGACAACCACAGGCCCGGGAAGAAGGTGC
The DNA here is from genome assembly GCF_000151355.1 of Fusarium vanettenii 77-13-4. NCBI lineage: Eukaryota > Fungi > Ascomycota > Sordariomycetes > Hypocreales > Nectriaceae > Fusarium > Fusarium vanettenii. Next base: position 4,012,074 of record NW_003315881.1, read on the forward strand.
TGACGCCCAGGAATTCGAGCTGGTAGCCGTTCTGCAGCCACGCAGCCTGGGACACAACCCAGAGGAGGAGAGCCGAGATGCCGAGCTTAGGGTTTCGTAGGAAGGAAGAGTTGGGGAGGTAGAGCGGTAGGAAGACCATGTACCAGAGGAAGTACTAGTTACATTAATTGTTAGCATACGGTGCGGTTTCTAGAGGTTGGGAACTAGAATTGCTTACCTGGGATGTGCAGACCTTGTTAAAGGTTACGAAAGCGAATGTCTGGGCCATCATTGACGTTGCCAGATCACGCTTAGCAAGAGCAAGAGGGATAAGGACACAAGAGAGGAGAAGTTGAGGGAGGAAGGCGAGAGACTCGATGCGGATAGAGGGCGTGGCATCGGCGGGTGTTGCTGAAGTGAGATAGAGGAGAACGTTGTAGGGGGAGAAGTTGTGACGGTGATCAATCCGGGAGACATGATGGAAGTATGTATGAACAAGGAATGGTGTACCATAGCTAGAAAGAGTGAGTTGACTTGAAGGAGGACAGGCCAAGTTGGGGACTTACATGGAGTACATGAGGAGGTTGAAGCCCATGAATGTGGCAAAACTGATGAGGGCAAGCTTGGCACGCTCTGGCGAGCAGAACTTTGTGAGTGTATCAACCAGAAATGATGGCTTAGAGGTAGCCTTTGTAGGCTTTCCCAGGCGTTCGTCGTCCATCCACCAGATGATAGCGGGTGCGTAGATGAAGGGATAAATCTTGAAGTGGACGGAAAGCCCCAGAATGACAGCGGCGAGGCTGATCTTCCTCCGCTCAACAGCCCATAGAAGACTCATGGTTAGAACTCCCAGCAAGCCTTCTGAGCTCCCTCTCGTGCTGATAGTAGCCACCATGGGGTTCCAGAGCCACAACGCAGCGAAGCCTCCGGCCGTTGCCTCATCCATGCCCCTCCGCCTAAGAACGCGCAGCATGAGCCATCCTGCCAGTAAATCCGCTGCGGCAAAGACCAGCTTGCCAAAAGCAGAGAAGCGGACAGTCGGGAGTAGAAGCCAGGCTAGCAGGGGCGTGTAGCGGTAGGTGTCGCGGTCATAGGGACTTGAGCCTGAGGCAAGAAAGCGTGAGGCGTCGGTGAAGACTAGGTAGTCGATGTCTGTGTACTTGAGAGCAGAGTGGGCATCCTGGTAGAGGCCGTAGAAGAGGAGGATGAGGCGGAGGAGGAGTGATATGAAGAAGAGGGGGGTTGTTCGGAGGAGGGGCGTTATGGAGGGCATTTTTGAAGGTGTGAGATGAGGCCAGTTGGCGATGAGGTGTTGGAGCGATTGGGAGGTCAGGACGTGTTATTGTGCTATGCTAGGGTCATTGCGAGAGAGGAGAGACTCTTATTGTACAGATTTGAAGCGATTTGAAGCTGGAGATGTATGTCCGGGTCGGGTATTGTGGCCTATTGCTGATGGTGGCTCTGAATGTGGTGAATGAGGATCCAAATCGAGACGCGGAAGCGGGAGCTAACAATTTCATCAGCGGTAGGTGAGCTCCCCATCCCTGCCAAACCCCAACCCCACATCAGCAAATCAGAGGCCCGCACTTGATTCAAACCAACCTCCAGCATCATCGTCACCATCACCAACCAGCACGAAAAAAAGATGTCGAGCGGCGTTAAGAGAGATCGCGACGGCAACGCTCGTGCCAAGGGCCCTGGATACAAGCAACAGCAGCCGAGAGGAAGATTTCATGACATGTTTGAGGGCTTTCGCGATGAGCTTGATGAACACCATGATCGACGGGAGAGGATTGTCAAGGCTTCGCGAGATGTTACAGCCCAGAGTAAGAAGATGTGAGTTTTATTTCCCATTCACTTGAAATAATCACAATCAAATGCTAATCGACCTAGTATCTTTGCCCTCCAAAGGTCAGCCAGCCTCCAACCAATCTCAAGCATGACAGCTCACATCTCAATAGAGTCAAGCAGCTAAACAAGGATTTCCCCCCCAACATCCAGCAAGACATGGACACGCGCCTCGCCGAGATCACCAAGCTACTAAAAGCCATCGCTCCTGACCTGCAGGAAGTCAACCGCTACCGCTACACGTCGCCCTTGCGATGCCTGGAGGAGTTTGTCGAGGCCCTCTCATTCGCCCACTACCTCCGCCATCAGAAGCTCATCACGCCGGAGGAGACACAAAAGGCCATGCCGGCTAACCTCTTGCTGACGCCAAATGACTACATGTATGGTGTTTTCGATCTCTTTGGCGAACTGATGCGGTTTGCTACTGTGACCACGGCGCAGACTGGTGAGCTGGCTGGCGTCGAGGACCGAAACATTATGGGTGACATCCAAGAGCTCGGCTGCGCTTTCGAGATTCTACCAGACGTCCCAACCAAGGACTGGCGAGGAAAGATGGGCGCTATGCGACAGAGCGTCAAGAAGGTTGAGAAGCTGGGGTACGGGCTCGTTGTCAGAGGGAGTGAGAGACCCAAGGGGTGGGTTCCGGATATGAAGGATGATGCCCCGGAGCCATCTTCGCCTTGAGGCGATGGATTTTATGCACGAGTGATGAGTTTGGAGTCTACGATCGAGTGCCGAGTTGCCCTATGGGCTGTATTGTTCCGTGGACGGCCGGAGATGGGTGCAGCTAGCCTTTCAGGGGACCTGGACAAGTCAACAACATATCGTTGTAGGAATGTAAAATGACACAAAAGGACTTGTCCCAAGGCTTCTTTCACTGGAACAAAGGCGATTTCATGTTCAGCTAACGTGTAGGCTACAAAACAAGAGCTGTGGCCTTGACCTTGACTTGGTACAGCGCTATACACCGAACTCATGCTTCGCAGAACGCGAAATCCGAGTGAACAAGAGGCTTGTTCAGAGTTTAATCCTGTACATTCGGTTGTCTTTGTGCTCAAGTCTGGAGTTTTGGAGTATATAATGAGCTGGCAGCCCCGAGGCTCCGTTCGAGAGCAAAGCAAGCATCTTGCCGATATCACACAACTGAGCAATTCCTCCTACGAATAATCTTTCAATAAAGCACCATTTACCAAAAGAAACACTCGCATACATTTCTTGCGAGTCCCCAACAGAAAATCTGCCACCTGAGAGAGTCGACCAGTTTTCGCTCTACCCACACCACCAAGGTACAAACTCCCCAATGTGCACCATTTCCTGCTTGCTCGGCGGGCTACTGGAGATGGTCGTCGGCAAGCTCGCGGAGACTTTTATCAATCGTCTTCTGATCAAGGCTGTCGATGCTGCGTTGGAAAAATTGTGTGATCTGTGGAAGCGGCGAAAAGCCGCCCGAAGGGAACCATCTCCGAATGACGCACCTCGACAGGATTCTAGCCCAGCCCCAGCGACATCCCACGATGAGAATGTCTCCATGGGTGATGTGAAGAAGGAGGATGCATCGAAAGATGTCGTGGGGTCATCATCGGGCTGATTGATGCCAGTGAACATGAACATGGAAAAAGGGGGTGAGGGACGTCATGGCATATTGGGATAATACTATGTTTTCTGGTTTCTCTTTGCCTCTGTGAATGTATTTTTGCACAGTAGACGAAATGAAATCCTTTGTAAGTATGGGTGTGAGCTCCTCTTCCAAGGTGATCTATCGACCGGCTGGGACGCATCACCATGCATGCTTTTTGTTAGCCACTCTGACTGATCATATCAAGAAGGTCATGGGACGACGGACAGCGTCCAACGACCAACGCCATGCGCTTGACAGTTCATTCAGCTCGTTAGAGCGGTCGAAATATGCAACATCTGGTGAAACACGTTTCTGTCATCCACCTGCTTGCGCTGCAACTCCCATGCCATCTCCCGTATCTTTTTAAGCAAAGCACAGAAGCTCGCTGAATCAGTATCTCTCCATCCGACGCATCGTAGGGTAGGAAAGATCATCTGCGTGGTGTTCATCTAGAATCATCCGCAGCTGGGACTAGCATCACGCCCCCCATCATCCTCAGGCAAACAAGCACGCCCCCCTTCTTCGTCCCGACAACAAACACTGCCCTGCCGGCTGGTCGACACTCGAAGCTCGACGAACTGCGACGAGGCCACAAACGACCGAGGATTAGGGTTTGAAAAAATATAGGGCCTCGCACTATTCCCTTTGTTTTTATTTTCCCCCTCTACCCTTTTCCTTTTACCCTAGCCTCTCTTTGCATCGCGACGCGGCATCACACTTCGTCTCTCCGCGTGATCGACACGTCGAGGCATACACTTCTTTCACTGCAAAGATTATTTCTCGATCACAATAGAGTCACTCTCTTCCTCATATCACGAGCATTTACAGCTATTCGGTAAGTCGCGTGGACTCTTTTAGGATTTCTCCTGCTGCCTGCCTTTCCCCTCTTCTCGCACCCCTCACCTCTTCACCCCGCTTCTCCTTCAGATCATCATACTCATGCGTCTCGAAAAGCAGAAAAGACATTCTAGCAGGCCTGTATGACATCTTGAATTCAGATCTAGGCACTTGAGCACTTTTGCCAAACGCGTCAAGCATCATGTCTGGTCTGCCCTTCCGACACAGACATCCAGGTCTCCTTGGAGATCCCTTCATGGGCTACGATCCAGACCACGATCCAAACCCAGACATGCCCATCTCTAGCGGTATCGCCGAGAGAGAGGCTCCGAGCGAGGATGCTCCCGCTCCTGTCCAACCTGTCGTCAGCTATGACCGGCTTGTGGTCACCAACCCTCTGGCAAGGGAGCCCATTCGACCCGAGGCCGAATGTGTTCGAACAACCTTCCACATTCATGTGGACTGGCAACTGGGCTGTAACTTGGCGACGGCTTCCAACATGGTCGGCCAAATGTATGTCGAACGCCTCACCCCGCCAGAGACTGTTCACCCTTTCCCCATTATCCTCATCCATGGAGACTACCACACCGGCCAGGTCTAGACAACCAAGCCAGATGGCCAACCTGGATGGGCCTCTTACTTTCTCCGACAAGGCTTCACCGTCTACATTGTGGATATGCCTCCCAGTGGAAGATCCAACTCTGTCACAGTCTCGCACTGCGATTCGTCTTACTACCACTCCATGTCGATTCAGACCGTCGAGAGTGAGCTCACAGCCCCCGAAAAGGTGACTGCGACCAACCCCAGAATCAAGTATCCGGCGGCAAAGTTCCACGACAAGTGGCCAGGGGTAAGTAGATATTATCCTAAAAGAGGGGATGGTATTAACTATTCACAGTCCGGTCTTCACCATGATGACCCCTATTTCGCCAACTACTATGCTAGCTTGACTCCAATCTGCCTGAAAAAGGTTCAACGTCAGACTTTAGCTCAGGATTCTCTCCAAGAGCTCCTCAAGCACACGGGAAAGGCATTTCTCATCGGCGAGGGCACCGGAAGCATGATGGCCTGGCTGGCCACCGACGTCGAGCCCGATCTCGTAGCCGGAGTCATCGCCATTGAGCCCACGGGCCCTCCATTCGGCACAACGATCCGTACGCCAGTAAACGGCCACCGCATCTTCACTCAGATCGTACGCCACGTTCCGGGAGTTCGGGTCTACGGTCTGACTGACATTACCCTCACCTATGATCCCCCAGCCAATTTCCATGGGACCATCTTGCCTTCTGATCATGAGATGCCTCTTGACCTTGTAGAGCGAATGAGACCCGACACCAAAGGCACTTGCTACCTGCAGCGCAACCTTCACGAAGACGAAATCATCTTCAATCATGAGACCGGTCAACATGAAATGTCAGGCCTTACTCGATTTCGCGAGCTCATGAACCTCAAAAAGGTCCCTCAAGCCGTCGTCACGGCTCACGCGAGCTCCCATACCACGTATGACTGGACGACCGTCGCATTCATGGTCCAGGCCGGAGTTCCTGTTCAGTGGATCAAGTTGGACGAGAACCAGATCTTTGGCAACGGACACCTCATGTTCCTCGAGACCAACAGCGATGACATTGCCGGTCTGCTCACCAAGTGGATCGACAGCATGACGCCCGAGACCTTCCGCGGCAATGTTCATCAAGCTTCTCAGCAAGTCCATGCTTCTCCTGAGCCCGCCGAGCTGCCTACCGCTCGCCTCCCGAGTGTTGACCCGATGGAGGGCGTTGAGCCCACCCACCACAACAATCAACCAGAGCAGGTCAACCCAGCTCAGCCTGAGCATGTTGGGTCTACCCACCACGGTGCTCTTTTGCCTAGTGTTGAAGCGGACCATGCTGGATATGTTAAGCTTGAACAGGCGGAGGCTCGTATCAACTCAGCTCGGTTCGAGCATACGGATACCCCTCACCACCACGGTCAGTCAGTCGGCCTTCAAGAGGGCCACGCCGACTTGGCCCAGCCTGAGCATGCTGAGTCTCATCACTACGGTTCTCAGTCGCCTGATTTTGACGAGGAATTTGCCGACTTGGTTCATTGTGAACATGACGAGATTCCTTACCACAGTGATCAGTCACCCGGTCCCCAAGAGAACCATGTCGTCCCAGCTCAGACTGAACATGAGGAGTTGCCCCCCAACGATCAGTCGCCCGGTTCTGAAGACGATGTCGACCTAGTTCCGTCGGAGTATCCGGCGACCCCTTACAATACCCCCAACAATTCCGCTCAGAACTCCTCTGACCGTTCGTACGAGCCCTCTTCAGGTTCTGGTCGAAGCAACCAGTCCTCGGATTCTCATCACGACAATCAACCTGCGGGCTCTCGTCAGGACAGCCATTCTCTTGAATCTCACCACTACAACCGGTCTCCAAGTGCCCAAGGCAATGGTGGCAATCCAGGACAGTCTGAGCCTACTTCTGACATCTCCTACATCAACTCTTCCCCCTCTCAGAGTGATGACGAGATTGTGATTTCCCAGGCAGCTGTTACTCCCCAGAACTCGGCCCAGAGCTCTCTTGGCTACTCGCAGGATCCATCTTCCTCTTCTGCCTATGAACAGTCTACCAACAAGCGACCTGCCCCCTCATCTTCTGGTCGACGCTCTCTTGCATCTGACCCGGGCAGTTCTCTCCCCGCCACCTCATGGGGACCTGCTCCGAAGCGTCCTCGGATGTCCACGTCTCCCCTTGGGTCAAACTACGCCCCATCTGCTACCAATGCAACACCCGGAGGCTCTTGGTATGCTGATGATAGTCCTCAGTTGGGTCGAGACCAGAGTGTTGAGTCGCCCATCACGAGCCTCGCCATGTTGCGGCCCGCTCACCCAGCCGGGCCGGCTCAGCTGAGACCTCGAGTCGTCACCACCCTGAGTTCTCCCATCTTTGTCAGCCCCCCTCCTGTGGGCTACACTCCTCACAAAGAGTTTGTGCGAGAATATGGTTTGGTTGACCTCTCGCCTGTTCGGGGGCAGCCTCGCAGTGTTGCCAGAGACGCCTTGGGCCACTCTCCTCGCGACCAGTCCACTCAGGGTCGTTCTGACCAAGCTAACTCTCATCAGGGGTACACTCAGGGCCACTCTACCCAAGGCTACCGCACTCAGGGCTACGATACCCAGGGTCAATCTACTCAAGGTTACCATACTCAGAGTTCTCCTATCGAAGGCTATGGTACTCAGGGTCATGCTACTCAGAGTCAGTCTGCTCAGGGTTATTCTACTCAGGTCAACTCTACCCAGGGTCTTTCTGCTCACGGCTACACTACTCAAATCTACCCCCACTCGGTAGCTCGCTTTGAGTGCCAGCCGGGCACAGCTGAGGAGTCGATCGCCGCAATGGCAAGAGTCAACAAAGCCCGAGTGGCCTCCAACGTCAGCCGCTCGGCCGCAGCAGCCGATGATGTGCATTTCTCTCCCTTTAAGCACCCTCGAACTCTTCCAGCCGGCCAGAAAAACCAACCCAATGAGACAAACACCAGAGAAGCTCCACAGGCCAAGATCCCCGCGCCAGCTGCACAGCCTATGCCAGAACGCCCCCGCACTCCTGAGGCTCCAGACTCGGAGGCGGAGGGGGAGGACTGGTACAGCATGTTTGGTTGTCCCCCTCGTGCGACACCTCCCAGCCCCTCGCCTGCGCCCAGAGGCTCGTCCAACCCGGGGTCTAGCATCGTGACCCTAGGCACCCCCATCCGTGATGGGTCCAGCAAGCGGCATGCTTCCAAGTGAAGCGCAGCATGAGTTTCTTTTGTGGTCTTTTACATGGAGTGAGGTGGTGATATCAAAGTGGAATCGTAACAGGGTCAAGGTTGAAGTTGAGGGACGAGGAATGAGGGATGAGACAGATATGGGGGATAAGGCATAATGGACAATGTATGACATGATGGACAAGGCATGGAGTGGGGTTGAAACTTTTTGGAGCTTAAGGGGATCAGTACCAAGGGTATAGATACCTTAGCTATCGGCTGCATATCGACAGTGGCCGCTGTAAGTTAGGATTGTACGGAACAATAATTACTCTTTTTGATCGACCCGAGACTCCCTAAAGCCAAGGATTCTCAAGATCCATACTGAGTGACTGAGGTGTGCCGATAATCGAGTGTTGAGGGTCAGGGGAGTCCTGCCAGTTCTCACTCGGTATGCCTTGCATCAGCTCCCCAAAGTCAGGCAATGTGTCTGTCTCTTCCCAATAGCTTTCCACGTGGCCCCTGTCCGATTCTAGCTGTCCCTCACCCTGATCCACGTAGAGGCGATGCGGACAGACTCTAACACTTCCATCATCCGAGCTTGTTTCCTCCTCGTTTTCTTCTGTGTCGAGTTCCAAACCTGATTCGGGCTCCTCGTCGTCCGCATCACGGTAGTATTCCGAACACCACCGGCATGTGCACTCGTGATCTTGAGATTCGTCATCGCTGTCTTCCTCCCCCGGTCCCAAGGGTGGCCAGGGTTTATCGTCCCAGTACGGACATTCTGCCTCTCTCCCTTTCCATAAGCTCTCAAAGGCCTGGCGGTTGTATATCCGGTTCGCCTTTTGATTGTGGGCTGGTGTGGTGTACATCGCTCTGCGTCGATATCCCGAGCGAAATTGGACAATGTCGTAACCGCAGCTGTGCAATACCGCGTCCCAGAGATCACCAAAATAGCTGCAGTTTATCCCCCATTCCCCACCTGTAGTATAGGCAATGTCAGAGACGGATCTTCCACTCTTATCAACGGCACGTGGATCTGCGCCTTCCCGCACAAGGTACCGGATAGCCTCAAACTCAGCCAAGAATTTGTCTCCACCCATTGGACGCGAATCTTGGATGCATAGATGGAGGCAAGTGCTCCCATCCTCATCTCGATCCTCAAGATCCGCACCGAATTCGAGTAGTTGATGGAAAGACTGCCAGTTGTAGCCATTATTGACATTTCTGCATGCTGAAAGGAACGGAGATTCCCCATATTTGTTGGTGCGATACGTCTTGATGTTTGCAAACGGCGTGACGAATTCTGGATTCCAGGCCAATTTAATTACCTCCTGTGCTAATATTAGCTTGAATGATCCATCTACCGGGGCCGACTTCGTACGTGGAGATTTTGTCTAATCGCGTCGTCAAGAAAGTTTTCTTCGTCGCCCATATTCAAGGATGGGTCAGCGCCTGCATGTAGCAGAAGCCGGCGAGACTCCATGACCGGCCGCAACTCTTCAGGCTCCGTCTCAAAATCATTCCGGCGGTGTGTCTGTAGTGCTGTCCTAGAATTTAATCATCTAAATTAACATGTGGCCTCGATTCTTGTAAACTTAAGCAAACTTACACCTGGAATTGTGGAAGTCCGGGGATACCCCCGATATGATCAACATCGAGTCCACTGTCGATTAAAAACCTGCACACCTCTGGATGCTCTAACGAATACTGAAATTTCTTTTATTAGCTTTGGCTAATGAGAGATCATGCCTCTTACTTACGAAGAGCAGTGAAGCGCCATATTCGTCATGATCTTGGAGAGAGGCTTCACCGTCCTGCAGCATCTCCTTTAACCATTCAAGGTCGCCTACTCTTACCACATCGAAGACCAGCGACCCTGCAGGCAAAACTCGATTAATCTGCAGTCTAGATATGCATGTCATGCCGTTTGTGAAAAGTCCCTGCCGTGTTAATGAGGCCAATAGCATGTGGCGACTCTGTCCTTTACCAGGAACAAAAGCAAGCTTCATCATCCAATCGGGATGGCATCGCTTTCTTGCTCTCGTGGTGTCGTCGTCCTGGTCAGGTGCGCCTATTGCGCGCTTCCGTTTCTGGACCATAAGATGAATTTTCCCAGCTCCAATGTTTGCTTCAGTATAGCTGTGTGTCTGTTCTACAATGCGGGTGAGGGGCCTTCGAGAACTCTCAACTATAGGTAGTCAGAAACGAGCACGAGGAAGCTCTTGTTGCAGGTCCAGAAACATACCTCCCGAGTTGATAGACAAAGCCCCTGACCCAAACCATTTACCAAATCGAGCCAAGTCACTACCAAATGACTTTGGATCTGAAACGGTGAGTTTTTGCCCCCGGAGGTTCTGTATAAGCCCCTCCAAGTTCTCGATCGCAGACTGGGCCTGGTCGTCGTCTTCCTCGTAGGCGTCGACGGCATCCCTTCTCTCGTCAATTAAGCCGCAAAGGCTATCGATGCTGTCCAGCAGCTTCTGATCCAATCCTGGAGCGTCTTCATCCATAGCATTCTCATCGTCACCACTCGAATTGTTCATCCCCGGATTATGCTTGGACTCAGGAATGATGCAATCCTTGATCTCTTTGAGTATCTGGAACATAGATTGGGTATTTCCGGACGAGATAGAATGAGTGGCTTCGATGGTTTGTTGAATAGATGACAGGCCTGCCTCAAGGGCACTTCTTCCATCGTTGTGGCTACTCATGATGCTCTGAGCAGCGCCTTGGATGGTTGCCGTCTGCGTCACGAATTGGGTCTCCATTGCGTCCCTATATGAATGAATTTGTTGCTGGATCTTCTCATTCCCATCTCTCGTTGCATAAATTACATTGCTAATAATGCCCACGTCAGTCAATGTAGTCTACTATTAGCCAAAGATGTTTACCTTGACAGCACATTCAACCTCAAGCTGAGCATACTGGTTTGCTGAGCTACCCATGGACCGAGCTTCTCCAGGTCGCTTTCGCTAATGGCAGCTTTCAAACGCTTCCAGAACCTTCCAGTGGCTCTCTCCCCGGGAGAGACCTGGAGTCGCTCGATAGTCTTTGCTAACTTGCCAAGAGTCTCACAGCACTGGCGAGCCTGGCCATGCAGGGCCGTGTCAGTTTCCGCAGCGCGACACTGAAGTAACTGCTCAAGGATCCAATGTAGCTGGAGGAAATCGGCTGCCAGGTTCCGCACACGGGCTGGGCCGTCACTGATCGCGGAAAGTGTGTCATGGGCCAGCTTTGCCGACTTGATGCCCAGTACGACGAAGGCCAGGACATTGGCGCCAACGCCTATGGCCTCCATGGCGGCGGCGAGAGCACAGTGCTGAGTTTCCGCGGCAAATAAAAAGTCACCCCAATATGATGGAGTAGTAAAGGCCGATGATGCCTAGATAGAGTTGTGTGAAACTCGAAGAGTTATTCGGGGGCTGAAGTTCAACAGAAAACAGGTGGGCAGTGCACTGCAAATGCGCCTCGATCCAACAAGGGTGAATGTCAGCCCTGGAGTGCGCCTGAGCAAAATCGCTTGTATCAGCATTCATGGATGTTTATTGGTCCACGAAATGAGGCATGCATATCCGTAGAATGTGCACCATTCAGGATCGTTGACTGAGAGCCTGATTGCACTTGGCATGGACACAGCCAACTTCCATGTCATGGCTGAGTAAGGCACGTTACATTTGTCACTATACGATAAATAAAACATTTAAATGTTTATGATATTATCTCCTATTATTATCTCTTAATTAGCTCGTAATTAGGCTATAAAGCGAATACTCCTTATTGACTCGACTCAGCGCACTCGTTCTAGTGTCTTAGGTTTTTGTATGTCCGCGTGCTTGAATAGACTACCACTGGCCATATTAACCACTGTTTCCGCATTGACTGCGATCGGCTTGACCGTAGGCCGGTCAAGAATAAATGAGACAATGCCCCTCGAACTCCTCAGAATGCTGCAGCATGCAAGATAGGTAGGTAACACATCAAAAGCGCAGATTATCATAATAGACAATCTTCTAAAATTCTCTATTGCAACTTTTGCTCTAGTATTCCTGCCCTTGAAGCCCTCGGAGCACCTTGGGATGTGGTATTGTCTTTGTCCTATCTTGACCTTGGCAAGGTAGCAATACGTAAAATAGCCAAGATTACTGGATAGGTGGTCTTCCTTGAATGCAACGCATTACTAGTTCAGCGGGTTGCATAAGTCTTCCTTGTTACTTGACTCGTCAATCAACGCTCGCTGCAACATGATCAACGCGCATTCTTCGGACAGACGGCAGCTACTGATTCAACCACCCACCCTGCTCAACAGACAAGTCAGATCAGGTAGAGTTTATACAAGGACAGGGATTGTGCGCGATCTAAGGCGAGACCGGCAGTCCCCAGTGGGGAGAGCCGTTTCGCTGCATCAGCTGATCAAGGCGAGTCCGTGGAGGCGAAACAAGACGCGGCTCCAGCCCAAATAGACTCGCCGGGGCCCCTCAGAAACCTGGGGAAACGAATCAATGGCAGTCTGTCACTGGCATACGATGAGCCATCCGGCGTGGATCTTGCGGACGCGGGTCCGAGATGCGGACCCGGTGTTGCGGACCCGGGCTTCGACATTCTGTTGCAACATGGAATGCCGCTCAAGTGGATGGAGCCGTGAGGCTCTCACTGGTGCTGACATATATCATCATCAACCTTGGCAGGTAGAATGCGATTAGGAGCCGGGGTGTTACGTGTATCTACCGGTCAAGTTCCGTTGGTGCGGAGAGATTGAAGATTGCGAGAACGCTCACTCAACTATAAATGAGACCCATTCGTTCTTTCTTGGCGGGTCTTTGAGAATATTTATATCAATCAACTTGGACTTGAGTCATACCTATTCAATTATACCCCGACTCTTCTCCAATCCATCACAATGGCTACCCTGACCGTCAAGCTCGAAACCCCGGTCACCGGGCCATACGACCAACCCATTGGCCTGTCAGTCTATCCCCAGTCTATGGATAATTCCTAGGAAACTCTCCTCAAAGAGCAGTGACTCACCCCCACTAGGTTCATCGATGGCGAATGGGTCGAGAGTGTCGACAAGAGAAAGTTCGAAGTCATCAACCCCTCGAACGAACAAGTCATCACTTCCGTCTACGAAGGCACCGAGAAGGACGTCGACCTCGCCGTGGCGGCTGCTCGAAAGGCGTTCGAAAACACATGGAAGGGCACAACGCCCGGTGAAAGGGCTCACCTTTTGTACAAGCTGGCCGACCTGGCCGAGAAGAACAAGGAGCTTCTCGCCGCTGTTGAATCGCTTGATAATGGAAAGTCGATCAACAACGCCCGTGGTGACGTTGACGCCGTTGTCGGTTGTCTGCGATACTACGGCGGTTGGGCTGACAAGATCGAGGGTAAAACCATCGACATTGCCCCCGATATGTTTCACTATACACGATCCGAGCCTGTAAGTCACAGCATCTTGGTACATGATCGCCATAACTAACAAACTGGCAGATTGGCGTTTGCGGACAGATTATCCCTTGGAACTTTCCCCTTCTTATGCTATCTTGGAAGATTGGCCCTGCCTTGGCAACTGGCAACACCATCGTGATGAAGACTGCCGAGCAAACCCCCTTGTCCGGACTTGTCTTTACGGAACTCATCAAGGAAGCCGGCTTCCCCCGTGGTGTTTTCAACCTGGTGACCGGTCTCGGTAGAGTTGCTGGTGCCGCCATTTCGTCTCACATGGATATCGACAAGGTCGCCTTCACCGGCTCAACCCTGGTCGGTCGCCAGATCATGAAGGCTGCCGCCGACTCCAACCTCAAGAAGGTGACTCTTGAGCTGGGTGGCAAGTCGCCTAACATCATCTTCAACGATGCCAACATCGAAGAGGCCGTCGACTGGGTCAACTTTGGAATCTATTTCAACCACGGCCAAATCTGCTGCGCCGGCAGCCGAGTTTTGGTGCAAGAAGGTGTTTACGACAAGTTTATCGAGGCGTTCAAGAAGCGGGCAGAGGAGAACAAGGTCGGAGACCCATTCCATGAGGAAACTTTCCAAGGTCCTCTCGTCAGCGGTCTGCAATATGAGCGTGTCATGAGCTATATCAACCTCGGAAAGGAAGAGGGCGCCACAGTTCTCACGGGCGGCGGCCGTCACGGAGACAAGGGCTACTTTATCGAGCCAACAATCTTCACCAACGTTCGACCCGACATGAAGATTATGAGAGAAGAAATCTTTGGACCCGTTTGCGCGATTGCAAAGTTCAAGGACGAAGAGGAGGCTCTTGCTCTCGCTCACGATACCCCATACGGCCTCGCCGCCGCCGTTCACACCCAGAGCCTGAGCACCGCCATCCGATTCTCCAACTCTCTTCACGCTGGCACAATCTGGGTCAACTGTTACAACCTTCTTCATCATGCTGTTCCTTTCGGAGGTTACAAGGAATCAGGAATTGGCCGGGAACTTGGTGAGGCTGCGCTCGCCAACTACACACAGAGCAAGTCTGTTGCTATTCGGCTGTCATGAGGGCACTAGATATCCAAATAAAGAATAGAACGAATGAATGAACGAAATTTTTAGCAATACAAAGAAGTAATGCCTGATCGAGAAACTTGTCTTTTCGCGGAGTGTTGTTCTATACCAAGTTGTCTAGTGATGTGGGCTGATAAGGTGTCATGATGTCCATGATGTCCCTTTTTTCATTATTACAGCGCTGTTTCTATACCCCATGAGCTACAGATTATCATCCATGAGAGTGTTATCAGAAACAAGGGAGCTTGGGTAGTACCTGGTTTAGTAAAAGAGCTCTGGCCGGGCGTGCAGTGTTTCATGAATTGGTATACTACCCGATGGAGGGATAGACACGCTCTTGAAGGAAGAGCATTCAGGCCCTGCAACTATGGGATTTCTAAGATAAAGCATGCTAGAGATAAAAATTAATAACTTGTCTATGATATGCCATTAGGTGAGTTTCTAAGCTATGTTTCTTCTTGAAGTCTCGCCAACTCCGCAAACACAAGGATGGTGATCAAGAAGTTGTGGCACTAGCTCATAGCAAGTCCTTCAACATGTCCCTCTCCCAACTGTTCATGATACCTACATAAAGAAATTAATCATAATATGTAACAGCTTCATCGTATATCAATATTAAGTCTTGTTCAGTTGCACGCGATTCAATATTTACAAAGAGGCGATGAAATTCAGGGTAGGCCTCGTGTCATTGGTCATATTGGAAGCAACGGTCCACTTTTCCTTCCCGTCATCACCTTGGAGAGGTCTACCTACCTACTGGCTCAACTTTATCTTTTGCAACCTACATCTTAATTCAAGATGATATTTCCATTCATCGACACTATTGAAATGATGGAGATGCAACAGCTCTCCCATATTGTTTCCCTCTTTGAAGATGACGAGTCTCGCTGGCAGGCTGTCGTCTCCCGCAACGCCAACGCCGACGGCTTCTTCGTATACGCTGTACGTACCACAAAGATATTCTGCCGTCCCATCTGCAAAGCTCGCCTAGCCCGCCGCGCCAACGTATCCTTCTTTGCGACTGGGGTCGACGCTCAGGAGGCTGGCTTCCGGGCTTGCAAACGGTGTAAGCCAGAGGTGGCGGGGCTCATGCCTGAGGAGGCGGCCGTGCGAAAGATCCGCGACTTTGTGCAACAACGTGCAGAAAACAATGACGATACGGAGGCCAGGCTAAGTTTGAGTCAGATGGCTAAGCAGACCGGGCTCTCCAAGTGGCACTTTCACCGAGTCTTCAAGAAGTGTGTCGGAGTGACGCCGACAGAGTACCTGCGGGTACAGCGCCAGGGGCAGCAGGCCCAAGAGTCACTACCAGACGGAGAAATAAGTTGGCTTGACAGCCTGGACATGAGAAGTCTAGAATGTGACTTTGATTTCTCATCTTGGGACGGATCTGTTACTGGATCTGGGTTGTCTAGTACAGAAACGCCGCCAGCAGCCGCCAGCAGGGGCAGTCCTTTCTCGATTGACGACTTATTGGTCTGGCCTGAAGAAAGAAACGAACCGCCTGAATGAACAAGCTTTCATGTCACGACTCCAAGAATCTCGCCTTCCGCCTTGGCTCGTTAAGCGGGCCGACATCCATCACCCGGTTGACTGATGGCGCACCTTGGCATGGGCTTGGCTCTGAGCGTTCATAACCCCGAATCACATATATCCCCCATATTAGAGTCGGCTATTGAAAATAGCAGCGCTTGGGGTTACGGCAAGCCGCCCGTATCGCCGTCAGCGACCCAAACCGGGGTGGTTTCGACCATGTCTCAGCGCTCCGTGCCCCTTGTTTGATCTCCAACTTCAGGCTAAGCGACCAGTAATCGAAACTCCCAAAAAACCGGAAGCCTTTAGTTCCGACAACAATAAGCGAGCTAGGATTCAATCATCGCTCCAAGCCCTCAATATTCATCCAGCCTCGTTGTTGTCGCCATTGCCATTTGTTGGGCTGACTTTGTTGGGTTCACCCACTTCTGCGCTGGAACTGGATCGCGATTAAATGGAAGCACCTAGCCTATGACATTGAGCGAGAATAAAAGTCACTTTCAGAGAAATGAACGAGTATGAGTTCTTGCTCCGACTCTACCGGTCTCTCCGGGTACTATGGGGTATCCGAGTTCTGACGAGGAGACGGGATCTACGCATCCGAGACCCCCGATGCTTCGGACGTCCGTGGTGAACTGGATGCAACACGGGGCCCGAGTTCTCGTCAAGGCTAAGCCAATTGGGGACTTCGGACAGTCTCATCAAGCCCCAAACCGTCAACTAACACCAACATGACCAACATCTTGAAGCATTGTGTGCAACCCCAGGTTGTTTACGCGCTAGGAGGAGCCTCAGAGCTTACCAACTTTGCCTCCTCTGGAAACCACGTCGTAGCAGACGGTGTATGATCGCCGCCGTGAAGCTCAAGCTCAAAGCTTAGTTTGTGTCATCTCGAGTTTATCCCAAATTAGCTACACGCTCATGAAGAAGTTTGATGGTATATAACTAGTCTCGTCCCGTCTCCAAGAACCTTCTCTCTCATTATCTTCTACACAAGCCTCTTCCCCCTCCTTCTTGTTTCCTTTCTCTATTTGCAGTTCTGTGAACGCATTCGTTTCAACCACTCCTTTCTTCTTCAAGTCTATTCTTCTTCACCGCTGGCTGGTTTTTTGGTTACTTCTCCTTGTTAATAACAAACCACACCAACCAACGTTCAGTCTTTTGAAACTATTCATCATGGCTCTTTCCAAGGCACTCAGTCTCTCTATCTTGTTGGCTTACGCCGAGGCCCGTTTTGGCCAGGAGCAGATCCCTGTTGCTGCAGTCCAGGCACTCGGCGATGCTGGCTTCGGTGATCCTGGTGTTGCTGCCACCATTGCTGGTAGCATTCCAGGATCTCTCCTTGCCGCTGCTAGCCCTTGCCAGAAGGTAATGAGAAGTTTGTATCTGTCTAGAGATAACTAGCTAACATGTTCTTTTAGCTTACCATTGCCGACCAAATCATCAGCGAGCTGGGAACTGACCAGCAGGTCATTGATGCAGCGATTGGCCTAGTTTCTGCCGAGACCAACTTCAACCCTTTCGCCGTCGACGTGCCTTTTGTGTGCGCCGACCCCAGCCTTCCTGCCACTGCTGAGCTCCGAGGAATCGTCCCCCTTGTTGACCCGGCTGTTGGTGGCTCAGATGTTGAGAATGCCAACTCTGCAACCTCGATCCAGACGCCTTTTGACGCCACGGGTCTGTCCCAGGCTGAAGTCATGATTGCTCAGGGCTTTGGCAACTTTACTGCTGTTGGTGCCGACGGAGCACAAGTCGCGCTTGACGGACAGGACGGTGCTGGAGCTGGTGCCGGAGCTGGTGCCGGAGCTGGTGGTGCTGATGACGGTGCTGCCGACGATGGCGCTGCCAATGATGGTGCTGCTGGTGGCGACGATGCTGCCGCTGGAGATGATGCCGCTGCCGGTGACGACGCTGCTGCCGGTGATGATGCCGCTGCAGGCGACGGTGCTGCTGAAGGTGGTGCCGGTGCTGATGCTGGTGCTGATGCTGGAGGTGCTGCTGGAGATAATGACGACTGCGACGACACTCCGGCTGGTGTTCTCCCCCCTAATAACAATAGCACTGCCGGAGTCGGAGCTGGAGCTGGAGCCGGAGCCGGAAATGCCGCCCCCAGCAACGGCACCCTTCCAGACGGAGCTGGAAACAACGGTCAAGACGATGCCGATGATCAGGATGATGCTGATCAGGATGACGGCGCCGACGATGCCAACGATGCCGAAGATGATAATACCGAGGACGACAACAATGGCAATGATGGTCACCGAGGATCTGGTCGTGGAAGAAGGCTACGACTGACACTTGGTCGTCTTCGGGGAGCCAACCGAGGAGCCAACCGGGCCCAGCGAGGAGGAAATGACAACCAACAAAACGACGACCAGGATAACGGCAACGATGACGCTGCCGCCGGCGATGATGCTGCCGCCGGCGATGATGCTGCCGCTGGAGATGACGCTGCCGCCGGTGACGATGCTGCTGCTGGAGACGACGCTGCCGCTGGTGATGATGCCGCTGCTGGAGACGATGCTGCCGCCGGTGACGACGCTGCTGCTGGAGACGACGCTGCCGCTGGTGATGATGCTGCCGGTGATGCTGCCAACGGAGGAAACAACCAAAATGGAGGCGCCAACAATGGAAACGCCAACAACGGAACTGAGGCGGACGGAGCTGCGTGCAACAACCAGGGCAACAACCAGGGCAACAACCAGGGCAACAACCAAGGCAACAACCAAGGCAACAACCAAGGCAACAACCAAGGCAACAACCAAGGCAACAACCAAGGCAACAACCAAGGCAACAACCAAGGCAACAACCAAGGCAACAACAACAACCAGGGCAACAACGGCCAGGGCAACGGAGCTGATAATGCTGCTGGTGACGACGCCGCTGGTGATGACAATGCCAACAACGGAGGCAACAACCAGGGCAATGACCAGGGCAACGCTGGAGATGATGCTGCCAATGGTGATGATCAGGGCAACCAAGATGGCGCTGCCGGCGACAACCAGAACGGCCAGGATGGCCAGAACGGAAACCAGGGCAATGGTCAAGGAAATGCCGGCAATGCTGGTGATGACCAGAACCAGGACGACAACGCTGGAGGCGCCGATCAGGGCCAGGACGGCGCTGCCGATGGTGCTGATGGTGCTGCCGATGGTGCTGATGGCGCTGCTGATGGTGCTGATGGTGCTGATGGTGCTGCTGATGGTGCCGCTGGAGGAGCCAACGGTGATCTCGACTTTGGTGTCTGCCAGCCCACAATGGCACGAGTTGGCGGTCTCAACGGCCGACCAGCCGACGAGTTCACCTTCATCCCCCAGGATCCTTTGGTGGCCGAGGGCCAGCAGGAGGCGCTGAACCCCAACATCATCACCAACCGCATCTGCGATCAGCTCACCAACGTCTGCAACGCCAACGACGCTGCAAAGGCGGCTTGCGAGTCGGCCAAGGCCGAGATTGAGGCTCTGGGCACTCGTGATCAGAGCACAGCCGACACATGGAACGCCCTTCTGGGCTTTGCCGGTGTTGACTCTACCCAGCAGCAGGTTTAATAAGAAGAAAAAGAAGAAAGGAGGAGTAGCATGCTGGTCATGATTGGAGTTTGATAGTATTCACATGTACTTAGTCAATGTGGTTGAATACCTACATAGTTTGGCTCTAGCGCCAAGGTTAAACATAAGCTTATCCCTTTGTCATTTGAGATTCAATGTGATTATCATGAATATGCAGCTGAAAACCCCCTCGCATTTTCATTCCAACTTTGACGAAAATAAAAAACGCCTCGTGGCGATCATTCTCCCCCTGTCCATGTCCATCATTATCCCTCTTGAGCATAGAAACTCCTTGCTTGACGTTTCAACTTGTATCCCCCCTGCCAGCTGAACTGCGCTCGCGGTTGCGCATCAAATCAAATGACTGCCGTGACGTCTCATGCATGTTTTCCCCTGCATGGGCGGAAAAGGATCGACGTTTTTCTCCCTCTGCCGTGTAAGTGTTTATAGCGCCACGAAGCATGCAGAGATCCTGGATGAATTAGGATATGTGGTCGGTGAAAAGATGAGGGCTATTTGATCGAGGATATCCCAGAGTTGCCAACACTAGTTTCTGTCTGTTTCTCAACATCACACTCTTTTAGTACTTTGAAACGATATACACCATGTTCGATAAACCCAGACAGAAGAGAACCTGGGGAGAGTTGTTTGCCCACCAATTGGGCTGGGGAGAGTCCAAGGGCCTCAGCATCTGGTTCATGATCTCCATCCTCCGTATGTTATCCGTCCGTTTTGAGTGTTTCTCTTCTGACAATAACCAGTCGGTCTGGTTGCAAACTTTGTCATCCTCATCGGATGCATGTCCCCTGCCACGCAGTCTATCTACCTCTTCCGCGTTAGTAGCCAGGATCTCATCGACGCTGCTGCAAACACGACTCGTGTGTCGGCCAATGATCTCCGTATCGACGAGTTGCCGAACCACTGGTATTGGGGTCTCTCTGGTCTGTAACCCTTGAAAAAAGTAACGATGCACCCTCTAACTTGGTCTGAATAGGTGTCTGTGCAATCTATCCCGACGAAAAGACTCCAACCTGCCAACGCTCCTTTCCACCTACGATGACCATCGAGGATATGATCACCTTTGCCGTCAAGACCAAGATGTCCGACGAAGCTTCTGAGTCAACCATAACCAAGCATATCAAGCCCTGGACAAATGCTCTATCACAAGTCAAAGATGATCTCCCCTCGCCCTCCCGCCCCGAGTCACTCCTCAAGGGCGCAGCCGCTCTGTCCATCATCTCGACACTCCTCTCATTCCTCGTCCTCCCACTGACCGTACTCTCGCTGAGCACTCTCCGAGGCAGGCTTCAGCGCTGGGTCTACTACTGCATCGCCATGGTGGACACAACGGCCTTTCTCGGCACGGGAATCCTCGTCATCTACGCCATGAATGACGGCCCTCGCTCGTTGATCCAGTTGTCTGGCATCGACCAGGGGAATGAGCGAACATTTGTAGGCCCTGGCTTTTATGTGCTGTTTGCTGGTGTCTTGTTCAAGCTCATCTCCATCGGCATCTTCTTCTCTATTGCCTTTATCATTGTCATAATGATCGTCTTTGCAATCATTGCTTGCATATCAGAGGCAATCGATGGTGATTCAAGCAGCGGAAGCAAGGAAATTGTGGTTATTGAAGTCCCAAGATATGATGAAGAGAAGTGATGGAAACCTGGGCTTGTATCATGGGACATGTCAAGATGTAAGATAGGCAAGGAAGAAGCGCTGCTCATTAACTAACAACAAGTACCTATTGCTGCGAGTAAATGTTACGCTTCATCACTTCTGTCTCTTCTGCATCACCGTCTTAGACCCAGGACATGGGGTCAATTATAACTTGAGGCAACCTTCCCTCGTCCCTTTCCTCATCACTGAAATCGGCGATGAAGCCGTCCATTTCTTCGTCGCTCTCATCATCGCTTTCATCAACGACTGCATAAACGATTGGAAACCCATTAAACCAATGAGTTTCATAACCATCCAATTCTTCTTCTTCGCCCGGTAATGGACGAAAAATAGACGGCGCATAAGGAATAATTCGCTTCCGACGAGAGGGTAGCATGGTGGTACGCTCAGCAACTCCGCGATAGTAGTCCGCCTCCTAAGGGATGCAAAAGTCAATCCAACTTCCGAGATAGTCCAGTCGGTTGCCCTGGTGTTCCTGGCTCTTGTATATGGCCTCGAATTCATCAAAGCTCAGTTTGCCCCAGCCGCCCCTCTTAATCGCTTGGGCCTCTGCCAGGCTGAGCCACTTCCAGTGTCGTAGTGTCATTGGTGTAGGGGCACTTTCTGTCCCCGTGCCAGCTCTTTCACCATGTTCCTCCTCTGAGGTCTCGTTTGAGACGGGTTGTGTAATGGGGTACCATGTGCGTCTTGGTAAATTATTAGCTTCCCCTGCGGTGTTGGGCCTGAACTGAGGAAGAGTTGGATCTCGGTAGTCAGGGGATGTGAAGATTGCATCAGTGTCGGCTTTAGGCGTGGGCTCTGCTGGCTCATCCTCTCTGATGATTTCCACCGTAGTCTCGATTTCCACTGCGTTCCGGCCCTCGGGCATGGCGATTGTGTATCCGCTCTCAGACAACAGCTCTTCAAGGGTCTTATCCGTGGCTGGCCTGACAATCGTATCACCATCGCCTGTGGATGCCTTTGCACCGTCCTCGTCATTGATCTCCATCGTGTCGAGCACCTCCTTGTATCTTTTTCTCTGCTCTTTGGTCTCGGCAGCATGCACAGCAACATCCTCTGCTGGCTTGAAGATGGTATCGAGCAGTTCGTTGAAGGCATGTTGGGTAACTTGGTAAAGGATCTCCTTGCCAGCATCATGTTCAGCCTCGGGCATCCTCCAGCGCGGAATGTGCTCCGAGGGGCTGCTTGGAGAGGTAGACTTGCTCGATTCGCCCGCGTTGCCATTGGCGAATCGAACTTTGGAGCTTGTCGGTGTTGTAGGTGAGCTGGTTTCACCATCGGTACTGGCACTCTCATCCATCCGGCGAAGGTCCATCAGAATATCCTCACTTTCGGGCCAGTCGTCAGGAGCAGATCCTCCCTCTTCCTCATCGAGGTAGAACTGGCGTCTCATCCATCGATCATGCAACGCTTTCCGCGCCATGTCTCTCTTCTTCTTTTCCAGCCTGGGCAACTTGCTTCGATATTCAGCGGCCATTTCGGCTCTGGCCTCGCTCTCTGTCTGTGACGGGCCTGCATTATCTCCGTTTTCATTTGCGCCAGTACGTCTGTTCCTGACGTTGCCGTCGTCATCTTCATCATCATCGCTGGGCTCCTCAATTTCCAGATTCGTATTGTCCAATACGAGACCTGGCAACTCATCCAGTGTTGTTGGAGGCTCCATTAGTGTAACCCAGTACGTGCGATCTGCTTCGCTCGCAGTCCGCATCGTTCGCCAGTTGCTGTCAGTATCGCTCCGTGTAATATATCGTCTTCGAGAGGGAGGGTCCGTGTCACAGGCAAACAGGGTGGTCAACATGTCGCCCCGTGCGGCTGTGTCCTCCCCGTTCTCGGCAACAACTCCCTCATGCCCGTCCGCAATTTCCACACTCCCGTCACGCTGGTATGTCTTGCCTTCATACCGGATTCCTCCCTCTCCTGCTGGAACCCGTCCTTCGCGGCCAAACAGACTGCTAAGAGGTTGGCGACCGGTAACAAGTTGCAGAGCATCGGTACTAGCGAGTAGCTGGCCCTGAAGACCATCCAGAATATCCTTATGCATCTGTTTGTAAAGGACGTAGTATGCGCGGAACATGCGCAAAAAGTCCTTTCGGTCAACGTAACCATCGCCATCCAAGTCATAGCCAGCAAAAATCTTGCGTAACTTGTCCTTTCGTTTCCTGTATGACAAGCCGTGTAGAAACTCAGTGAAGCCGATCAAATCATCATTGTTGGAGTCATAGAAAGAGAACATGCGGTCATGGATGAGATTCGGAGCTGCATGGCGAGATCCTCCCAGAGGTACAAGGCAGCGCTCAAAAGTTTTGCGGTCCATGGCCAGACCAAGGTCGTCAGGGTCGTCTCTCCATTCCGTGTTGGCCATAAAGGTCCATTGCTCCCAGAATGCCTCGAGCTCTGGCCGTTCAAAACCCGTCTCCCGTGACAATTTGGGTATCAGCCCGCGCGGTAGATTGCGCCTGCAGGTGTCAGGGTCTCCAGTGTACCAGACCGGCTGCATCTGCCTAGGGGCAAAGGGCGGCGCCGGTGCGCGGATCTTGTAAAAGATGTGGGTTTTGATGTGGACGCCCTGGGCTTCGCAAGTTTCGCACAGATCAAAGTCGGCACAGTTTGCGCAACGATAACGCACTCCTCGGATGGGAACCATGCCGCAGGCGTTGCACTGACAGCCACGGTGCACGCAGCCGTTCCTCCGTGCGTTGTCTTCTGAAACACGGAACAAAAGATTCACAATATTATGACCAGCTCGCTGGTTTGAAGGGAAGCCGCCTGGTTCGTTCCACCATTCGTCTGTCCCGCCTTCCACCGTGGTCTCGGCGTCAACAGGCCGTACAGTATCGAGTTCGACATTCTCATCACCCGGTGGCTCCGAAGATGCGCTAGACTCGGAGGGGGCCCTAATATGGCGATGACGGCGGCGTACGGCGTTGCTCCTGTGCAAACTGCCAGGGATGGCTTCGAATGTTGGCGATGTGCGGCTCTGATATGTGTAGTATCCTACTGAGGCAGCGGCGACAGCAGCCACAACTGCCACGGCCAACCGCGGCCGGGTTATGCTCTCGACCGAAGGCGTGGGCAACCACATCGTGGGCTATATCATGTGTGTAGCATGATGGTGAAGCTAGGCGCGTCAGAGAAGTAGGGCCACGGGGATGGCTGAGTGGTATCGCGTTCGTATGTATATTCGATTGATAGCTAAAGACGCGATGACCGGAGCTGCCGCGATGAAGCTTGGGGAATCGTGTGCTGTTAAGACTGATTCAAGTAGATGTTGTGGTGTTTGAGTGATGACAAAGGTACATTTCAAGAAGCTCAGGGAGATCTAAGCTGAAGTTTGGTGGGGCAGGCTCTCTATGTGGCCCGTGCGCAGCTGCGACGGTCCGGCCAATTTGGAAGGAACAAGCCGGAGGTACGTACCTCGCATCCGAAAGTGGAGCCCGTCCGTGGTCGGCGACAAAGTGATGATTACGGTACATTCTTAACCTCGCATACATAGCTCGCCCAGCGCAAGCTACACCAGCATCTTCCGCCAGCAATTGCCTTCTTCCACGACACAATGGCTGACGGTCCACCCTCTATCCCGGGGCCTCTGCCCTCGTCCTTTGACAGCGACCAGTATGCTCTGCGTGCCCCGGCGTGTTGCGCCGTCTGCTCCCCGCTCACGCGATAGACAGGGATTTCTACAACGAGCGTCCGATGCAGAAGGTCTTTCGCAAGATCAAGGAGGAACCTTTGATCCCGCTGGGTAACTAACTCCCCGGGCACCCAAATGCCGCGTTCTTTTCCTCTACCGAGATCAAGAACTCTAACAACTTCGTTCCTCCTACTAGGAATTGGTCTGACCAGTCTGGCCTTCGTCAACGCCTACCGAGCCCTCCGCCGAGGCGATTCGAAGCAGGCGAACCGCATGTTCCGAGCCCGAGTGGCAGCCCAGGGATTCACCGTGATCGCGATGCTGGCGGGCAGCATGTACTACCAGAAGGACCGCGAGAAGAGCAAGGAGCTGCGCCAACTCCAGGAGCAGCGGGACGCCGAGGAGAAGCGCCTCAAGTGGATCAGGGAGCTCGAAGCCCGAGACGACGAGGAGAAGGCCATGAAAGCTCGTCTGGAGCAGAGGAGACAGCTGGTGCAGGCTCAGAGGGCCGAGGAGGCGGAGGCTGCGGCGGCGGCGGCGGCGACCACAGAGGAGAAGCCCGAGGCGACGTCCGGCGGAGCCGGGGGCATCCTCAGCCGGATCGGCCTGTGGCCTCAGGGCGAGAAAAAGGAGGAAGAGAAGAAGGTTGCCGAGGAACTTGTGGAGGAAACTGCAGGCGACAAGTCGGGAAAAAAGAAGAATCCAAAGAGCTCTCTTGGTGATCTCGGTGAGATCATCTCGTCCCAGAAGAAGGACTAACTCAACAACAACGGCACCCACAAAAAAAAAAGCTGGAGCCGGAGCGGAGCCTTGTACAATCACTTTGAAGCATACTATGTACGATAGCGGATGGGCGGTGCCTTTGAGCGCAGCATGGCTCTACTCTTAGAACGGTGTTAATGATGGATAACGTCATGAAGCTGATGATGTCGGAGGCGCCGGTCCTCCAACTCAGCCCTCCTGTTTATTTGCTTGCCCAGTTGAGAACCTTCACTGCGAAAATACCCATCAATATGAGCAAGGTATCGACAGATGCCGTCCTACCTATCCCATGGAGCCCCCGCTCCGAGCCCCTCCGATCAGCCCTGCCATCTCCAATAAGGCCCGATCCGCCTCTATATCCCCGGTTCCCAGGTTGATCTTGCGGCGGGCCTCCGCTTCCCGTTCCTCCCAGGCCCATCTCTCAGCCTGCGCTCGAGCTTCTGCATCACCACCGCATCCCCAAACCTCGAGGCTCTCGATCTGGAAGCGTTCTTGAAAGTCGAATTTCCTGACCGAACTCGAGCGGAACGCGCCGCCTCGTGAGGTAAAGTCGTGGTTGAAGACTGCAAACTCGAACGAATCGTCGAGCGTCAATGAGACGGGGCCCAGATGCAACATGTCGGCTTTTCGGTGAGCCTGTGACGGATGAGGGTGGGGACAGCCAAATGACAACATGGGATGGTGTGCAGGCGCCTTGGTGAAGGTAACGTAGTCTTTGTTGATGGTGGATGCTGGAAAGACGTCGTGAATTGGTTCCAGTTGGAAGAGGACTGTGTCCGCGTCGCCAAAGCATTCCCTGTGAGTGTGTTTCCAGGGCTCCCTCACGTAGACGCCAAAGGTGAGTTGATCTGACTTGCTTCCATGAGGAAATCTCTTTGTAGGGAGAGATGCCGCAAAGGCTACTTCTTGACCACCTTCTGGGATATCGCTGAGCCGTGTTCCACTAACCAAGAGTAACGTGGGAGCCTGCCAGTTAAACACCTTTGTCTGGAAACTTCCCATTGAGAAGCCTGCATCATTGCCAGAGTAGAGAAGTCTCACTCTGCGGAAAAGGTCTGAGCCAGGGAGGAAGAGTGAGATCTGGCACAGGGTGTTGTGGTTCAGGATCTCGCCAGAGTCGGTCAAGAGAGGCTGGGCCACCTTGGTTATGGGGATATCATTTTGATGTTTGGAAAAGTCTAGATTTTTGGAAAATAGAAAATGTTCAAAAAGGCCATTGAACCCGCGGAAAAGATTGGGGCAAATCACAGGGATGATGCTCTTGAAGTGGCTGTACTTGATTCCAGTAGACGTTTCGGCGTTGACAAACGAGGCCAGGATGCATTCAGCAGTTGCGCGGAGGCCTTCTAGTTGCTCACCAACAACGTGAGGCGAGTACAGCGATAGGCTTTCCTGAGGATCGAGTGGAGCGGCCAGCAGAAGCAGCATCAGAAGTTTGCGAAAGTTGTCAGTCGGGATCGTAGCAGAATGGAACTTGGGGGCATGGCCCTGATCCACGGCTTCTTTAACGTCGAGCAACTCAAAGGCCGTCAAAACGAGGTCGTCATCTTCATCGTCGTCGTCATCGACTTCATCGCCAGCCTGGTCCACTGCGAAGCCAGCAACATGCGAGTTCTCTTGGACCTTTTCGTCCTTGCCATTAGGCTCATCAAGTTGAGCAGCATCTGGAATAAGAGCATCCGATTCAGATGGTTTGCGATCAAAGACAGCCAAGCTCCTAAATAGCAGCTTGGTCCTGTCCGCGGAACCCCGCGCCAGCACGGTTCGGTACCGCTCAGTCATGATGACGATGACCATGATCATCCGGGGTAGCTCCAGTACTACCGGGGCATCCTGAAGGAAGGGAAAGGCACCCAGATACGACACCATCTGAAAAATGACAGGTGACGCGCCAAGGATGTCGGGGATCTCAAGGTAGCGAGCGATGGTATCCTCCTTCATGTACCTGATCGAATCTTGCTGATCTGCAAGGCTTTTGAAGACATCTTTGAGCGAGTAAAACTCGAGGGAAGTAAAGCACTTGCTCCTGAACCTCTCTGCCTACATAAACGTGTCAGTTGGTCGTGAATGGCTTCCAACGCGGATGTGCGGTAGACTGGACAGCTCACCAGCTCATGAGTTAGCTCCTCATGCGACCGCCGCTGCGGTTGCTCATCCGAAAGATTCTGGCCCATCTTGAGAGACCCGCTCTATATTCATCACTTCGAGGTAGCAGGATTGGCTCTGGTTCTCATGTATCTGGCGATTGATTGATGATGATATGATTAGGAGAAGCTGAAGCCTGCCCTGCCCTGGGCGACTTCATGACATTCCGGGGCTGGTTGCTGACATGGATGATTGCCAGGTACGTACCCCTACGTAATGCCAACCCCTGCCGTTCCTGCAAGGTGCAAGCCCAAAGATGGACGACTACGGGCACGTGAGCCGGATAATTATGCGGCCCGGATTTACAATACCAGCCTTGATATCGTTTTGAAGCTATTCCCAACCCACGCTTACTACGATTCAAACTTGCTCTGAACTGGCAATTATAAAGATGACGCAAATTGATTATCACAGTGAAGCCTATCAGAATTCAAAGCTGTCCCGAAGAATGCCTGTGCTCAGCCCTCATGAGCTGCCCCATCGTTAGCAACCGAGAGATCCTCCTCCTTTGCCTTCCACTTCTGTCCCTTCAGATAAAGTTTCCAAAAACAATCAAACTCATTCTTTGCAACCAAGTATTCACCATTCGATGGATTCCTTGTCAAGGTGAACGCCCGTTGGAGCATGCCCTGGAGACCCTCGCACCATCCCTCCTCCTTGATCTCCTTCATCTTCTCAGCGACCTTGTAGTCATAGGCCGCCTTCGCGTCCGACTCTTCTGTGTCGCGGTGCTTTTGCCCGGTTTCACTCTGTTCAGGAGCTTCATCGTTAGTGGCACGCGGGACGACCTTGGAATGCTGCTGACCTTCAAGATGGTTGTTGACTAGCTCATCACCAACTGATCGGCGCTCCTTAGGGTTATCCATAAAGATGGCCTTTGGGATGAGGTCGAATTTATCCAGGACTTTCTTTACCGACTCTTTCTTGGCCTTCTCGGTCAACTCCTTCTCGATAATGCGGAGGACCCAAGGCTGGTAGGGAGGGCCGTTGTGCACAAACAACTTGTGAAGCGCCGGGTTAAGCTTCAGATACTTGGAAGCCATATTTCGAGTCTTCTTATCGATCGTCTCGAGCTTGAGGACCTGCTCGTCGGTGAATCTGGGCTCTGCCATTGCGGATTGCCGCTTTTCAAGATCCCGGGACTGGAGCTCCTTAGGCAGACGGCTAGTGTCGAAGAGGTCACCCTCTGATCGCTTTAGCGGCGGCTCCTTGTCGTCCTTTGGTGTCACTGGGATGGCGTCGTATCGCTCCAGGATTCCCCTGAGCCTAGGCAACTTGGCCTTCTGCTCCAACTCCTTCTCGAGCAGGTAGACGGCCCGAGTGGAGAAGGGAGGATCACTCTCGCCAAACAGCTGCTGAACCTCCTTGCTGAAGCCCAGGAACGTAGCCGCCCTTCTGCGAGTGCTCTTGTCCAGAGTTGAGACCTTCTGGAGCTGTTGGCTGCTCAGTCCAAGCCGCTGGCCCGGCTTGAGCTTTGGGGCCGGCTTGACGTCGCGGGTGTGCAGTTCCCGCGACTTGCCACCCTTGGAACCCTTGAGCTCGTCAACATGGGACTCGGGGATGATCAGCTCCTCCGACACAATCTTCTTGTCCCCGACTTGCTCAAGGACAGTGACGTCCCTGCGACCGTTGCGGCTGCAACCACAGCTGCCACGATGGCCACTTGGGAGCGCAACGGCCACGGCGAGGGTGGCCTCGAGTGCAAAGAGGAGAAGGGCAACGGCACGCATTGTCGTGAGAGTTGGTAGTGGTAAGGGAGAGAAAAGATCCGTAAAAAAAGTTGAGGTGCGCAAGGAGGTAACCAGCTGGGAAGGAGATGGGTATTTTATACTTGATTTACTCGAATCTGTCCGTATCATCCACTCTAAAGTTGTCACCTTTCCATGACAAATGTTGCGTTTTCGAATAACTCATCACTGTCTGACCCCTCAAACCCCGAGTGCATTCCATGGACAGAGCTCGGTGATTGGGGTGGCGTTGGACATGTCAAGGTTTCTTGAAATCGTCAGGGGCGGGATCATAGACGAGATACAAATGCCTACCTAGGAACCCATAGAATATTCAGCTTACTAACTGTATGCCAACGTACTCGACGCCCGCCTTGCTGCCGAGAACGGATGTTCGTCTCCTTTTATGACACTATAGACGACTTCAACAGTTCAGTGGCTCAAGCCTTACAGGAGGGGCGGGAGCTTCTTCTACAAATTGAGGACAAATTACCACGGAGGCCTCAACTCATGCAGAGTTGCAGCTTTTTCAGAACTACGAATGGGTCAACGCTGGGCACGAGTTCATCATGAAATGGGTCAAGCAGGACCCCTCACTTCACTCTAACTTTGTTCGCGGAAACGCCCTCAGCAAATCCAAGTCCAAGTCATACATCCTCCAGGTCAAGCTCTCCTGCGACTCACCTCCGTCCTCATCACCATAACCAGTGGGCAGCTCCCCCAGGGGACCAGAGATCTTATCTATCCACACCGCAAACACGAGGAGCTATATTCGCAACATCTTTATCATGGATGGCCGCGTGACTATACTAGCCCTCTACCACAAGTCGATGACAATTACCGAAAAGACTCGGCCCATCTGGCGTTAGGGTTAGAGTTAGGATTAGGTAAATAGGCGGACGAGGCCGGGCAGGGGCCGAGTGAACACTACAACGCCAAGTTGATGAGGACAAGTCCTTGTCATTAAAACCTTCCCCCAATTCTGTCGTCAATATCGAGGCACAACCCTAGTGGATCCGGAGAAGAATCGGTCTATTAGAGATCCGAATATTGCATGTACATAGATAGATAAAAGGGGGGTCGGCTGGGAAAGCCAATGAAGAATCAACTTCGCTTTTAACAAAACACCCTCTTCTTATGCATTCATCATTTTCTCGGTGTCTGACAGAGCACGCGGAAGTAGCTTCACTCTTACTGGTCTGACTATGCAGATTATGGGTATCAATACTCGGCTCTTCTAAAGTACCTAATATGCCAAAAGCAGCCGACTGCGCTGGCAGAAAGCGTCAGGACAAAGGTTGCATTGAGGCGGCCAATCACGCCGACACTTTCAATTTGGCCAATCACGATTATCCCCATGCCTGTGTAAGTGAAGTAGATACGTCTGGTTCTCTTGTAGAACTCCTAGGATCAAGAGATCTTGACATTACCAGTTATTTCATTAGCAAGTTAACAACAGACATACAGATGTACGTGTCAGATGATTATTACGCTAAAAATGACAATTCATCTTATCCGTATCTGTGATTGAAATCATATATTCATGGTATCTGCCAGCTATGGCGCTCTCTTATCGTCCGTACTCCTACGTCTACTACAACACAAGCATTGCTACGAGTCCTTGGATCCTTACAACCTCGATCTAGCAGCCATCAACTCTCCATTTTTATTCGTTTTCACTTCATGTCTTACTTCTTTTCCAAATACGCCTTCCAGCCAATCTCCTGTAGCTTAGCCGCCTTGCCCTCAACCTCCTCGCCCATGCTCACCATGTAGTCGGCCATGGCCTTCCTGTACTTGGCGTCGCCGGTACCAAGAATGCGGACACTGAGCATACCGGCGTTGGTAGAGTTGTTGATGCCGACCGTGGCAACGGGGCAGCCTCGGGGCATCTGAACGATGCTCAGCAGCGAGTCTTGGCCATCAAGGTGAGTTGCCTTGACGGGCACACCGATAACGGGGATGGGCGTCTCAGAGGCCAGCATGCCAGGGAGCGCAGCCGCACCACCAGCGGCGGCGATGATCACTCGGATACCGCGATCAGCAGCAGACTTAGCCAAAGCGCTCATGGTGTGTGGTGTCCGGTGAGCAGAAGTGATGGTGAAATCGTAGGGAACACGGAAGCGCTCCAGGACCTCGAATGCACCCTTGAGCACGTGCAGATCCGAGTCGGAGCCCATTGTCACAACGACCAAGGGGTTCTTGGTATCGCGCGAAGATGTTGGCGCGGGCGGCTGTGAAGTGGTGGCAGGAGCGGTGGGACGCAGCTGAGCTGAAGCAGCATCGAGACGGCCCTGGCGGATGCTGTCAACCTCCTCAATAAGAGGGGCAGCGAGTTCCTCAAGGTTAACCTCGGGAGAGTAGGAGGTGACCGTAATGTGTCCAATCTTTCGGCCAGGCTTAGACGACTTGCCATACAGATGCAGGAAGACGTCCATATCATCATGGTAGTGTGTGTGGGTCAAGTTAACCAGCGCATCGTGGGAAGACTCCTGAGCACCACCAAGAATGTTGAGCATGATAGCACTGGACACGCGAGGCTGAAGCTTGAGGGAAGGGGGCACAATGTCGAGGATGGAGTAGAGCTGCGCCTTGTACTGGCTGAAGTAAGGGACAGCCTCGATGGTGTAGTGTCCAGAGTTGTGGCTAGACAGTGTCAGCATGCTTCAAACAATTGCAAGAGATGCAAGCCAGCCAAGGGGCAGAGCCAAACTTACGGTCTGGGGGCAACCTCGTTGATCACCAGCTCGTCTATAGAATGTAAGCCTCTATCAGCTTGCGGTCATGCATGAAGCCTACCGTTGGCCAGGAGAAACATCTCGACCGCAAAGACACCCCTGCCCTTGACGGTTCTGATGACATCACAGGCAACCTTTCTCGCCTTCTCGCCCACCTCCTTCGAGACCTTGCCGTAAAACACCTTTGTGCAGATGCTCTCCTCGTGGACAGTCTCGACAGCCGGATAGGCGTAGACGTCCTTCAGGTTGCCAGCGTCGTCCTCGGTCCTCACAACCATGACGGCCAGCTCCTTGGTAAAGGGCTGGAACTTTTCGGCGTACAGGGACAGTGTGCCCATATCCTTGATAGCCTCGGCAAAGTCCTCGGGGCCGTTGGCCTTGAAGTTTCCGCGGCCATCATAGGAGCCCTTGCGAGCCTTGAGCATGAAAGGGAAGCCAAAGGTCTCAGCAGCCTTCTGGAGCGACTCCTGCATCGAGATGCCCGACTCGACTGAAATCTGAGGCGCAATGGGAATTCCAGCCTTTCCAAAGTGCTCCTTCTGGAGGTACTTGTCCTGGATAAGAC
The DNA here is from genome assembly GCF_000151355.1 of Fusarium vanettenii 77-13-4. Lineage (NCBI taxonomy): Eukaryota > Fungi > Ascomycota > Sordariomycetes > Hypocreales > Nectriaceae > Fusarium > Fusarium vanettenii. The sequence goes on from NW_003315881.1 coordinate 4,044,921, forward strand.
GGAGGGTCTCCCACGAAGGGTGCACGGGCACCTTCTTGAGCTGGCCGTCAACCTCAACACCCTTGGTGGCGATCTCCTCGAGGACCTCGGTGTTGATGTGCTCAATCTCAACGGTGAGAATGTCGCACCGCCTGGCGAGTTCCCGAATCTTCTCGGGGTCCTTGAAAGAGCCCTCGACGTGCTTCTCGTTCAGGTTGATCTGCTTGGTGGGGCAGTTGTTCTCATCCAGGACGACAAGCTCAATGCCCAGCAGCATGGCCTGCTCCTGGAGCATTCGGCCGAGCTGGCCACCGCCCAATAGACCAATGACTGGCTTCGCCATTATAACAAGAGAGCTGTGGGGTTATTGGGGATATCTTGTCGTGACTGAGAGAATTCGCACTCTAACTTTTCGAGCGTTGTTGGAGGGGTGCTGGGAACAAAATTGTTCCGGGATCGACGGCGGGAGGAGATGGGGCATTTTATCCAACTACAACCAACACCAAATGTGCAAAGATGAGTCAAAGATAATTATTAATCCAGAACTGCAACTGAAAGCCTCAATTAGGATCATTTGTAATGATCAAGCCAGGAGGTATCAATGCACACGGGAATATGGTCTTCTTCGACCTTTAACCCCATCGCTCACAGCAATGTCACAATATGGCACACGCTTCGAAGCGCCCCTCCTCTGATCTCCCATTAGCAAGAAACATAACCTCCTAGTTTGGGGAATAAAAAGACTCGACAAATCTTTCATGCAAGCGGTATTCGCGTAACCAACAAAATCCTTGATGACACAGTTTCTCATTCGGATACCACAACTTGTGGATCGAGACGGGCCTACAAACCCTCGTCAAAACACACAGCGCCTGTCCATAACCTTGATAACCACCCCACGCTCCGTACTTCGCCATGGCTCCCCATCCTGAACACCCCAATCAAAATTTACACGCAAGTCTCAAGTACCATCCAGGGTGACAGACAAGTGTGATCATAGACAACGTCATTGACCACCCGTGTCCTTTGCAGACACTGAGTTGATGAGTCGCTGGTATTTGGCTTGGGCCTCCTGCTCTGCATCTCGCAGAGGCTTCGAGGGCCCCTCGCCGGGTGGCGTTTCTGACTTTCCCTTGGATGTCCATAGAACACCAGGTCTCGACACCGGCTTCGGCTCACGGGCCGGGTCAGGCTTGGGTGTAGACCCATTTGTCTTTGGTTCGTCCGAGATGGTGCCGTCCTTCTCGCCATCTTTGACGGCTTTTGGAAGCCTCATCGCGAGCAGCACGTATTCTGCGCGTGTCATGTTGTCCATCACATCGTCCATGTAGCGCCGTACCTCATCCTGTGGGGCAACCACTCGGGCCAGATTCTCCAGATGGCGTCCAGACTGTGTAAAGATACGTATCGTAACAGGTTGGTAATAGTCCAGCTTTGGGTCTCCGCCATATTCGGATGTACTTCCCTTACGGACTATCAGGAATGACGCCACGACTTGCTGGCCTGATGGCGTCGGCGGATACTCCAGGATGCTGAATTTGGGGAAAAGATATCGATCTCCGCTTCCAAAATCAAAGACAACAGCGGTGACGTCCGGCTTGGGAGCCGGCGGGGGGCCTTTGGACCGCAAGGCTTGGGGATTCGGTTGTGCCACAGTCTGCGGGGTTGGCGCCCTAGGTTGTCCATTCGGTACTCCATTGGGGGTGTGTTGTCGCACTTGCGATGGAGCAGGGGAGGGCCGCGGCGCCGCTCTCATCTCTCGATGTAGCCGATCTAGGATATCCTTCAGGTCCGTAGAATCTGTAAAGCCAGGTCGTCCATCGGCGATCCGGCGGATCATGTCCCGGGTTCTGTGTTCCTCCAAAGCTGCCTTGACCAGCAAAACAACCAGAGGGTCACTTCCCTGTGGTGGCCGCAGTTCTGATGACTTCTGGTTGGGATTTGAGGCCAGAACAATGTCGAGAATAGTTCGAACCTCAACCGCAAAATACTTGACCGTTCTTCCATCCACCAGAAGTCGGTCCGCAGATGGTCCCTGTTGTCCACCTCGGCTGCGATATTCAGCATTTAGCTGATCGATAATTTTCTGGAAATGAGCTAGCTCGCCCTCCTTTGCCTGTCCAACAGCGACCCTCTTCATAAGATCACGAAGTTCAGCATCCCCTGATGCTTTTTGCGCAAGCAAAGCAATGACAGGGTCATTAGCGGATGGCTTTGCTGCGGGTGCCGCAGAGGGAGGAGCCGGTGTAACTGGTTTCGCGAGACCGGCTGTGGGCGTTGTATGTATGCTCGTGGCTGGTCGAGGCGCTGGTGACATGGAGGGGGCAGCCATTGGGCCAGCAGGTGGCCTCGTCGCTGGGATCGGGGCCGAAGCTGCCGGCAGCGCAGCGCCAGGAGGAATGGCAGCTGGTGGCGGAGGATTTGAGGGTGCACGAACGATTGGAGGTGGTGTTGGGGATGGTGCCACAGGCACTCCGGCTGGTTGAGGCCTTGACTGGAGATTTGGGCTCGGTGAGGGGGTCATATTGTTCCCTGGAGGCACTGTTCCTGGCTGGACAGTCTTCGGAGTAGACTGCTCCTGAGGAACTCGAGGAAGCGGCTGTGGTGGCTGCGCTGGACTCTGAGATGGACCCGGTGCCGGGCTGTGGTGCGGAGGCTTTGCTATCGTCGCTGGACTTTGGATGGGAGTGCCGGCTCCTGAGGCTGGCGCTTGAGGCGGGGGCATTATGCCATTCGGAGGACCATATTGTATGATGGGACGGTTTTGCTGAATCGGCTGGGGCTTTGGCTTAGGATCCTTGACGACATACATGGTAGCTTCGATGATGTGTGGTTCAATCGTGATCGTGACGGTGCCGACCTTTGACATGGTCTCCTTAGGCGGATTCTTGGGGTCTTCATTGATGACGCCCTTGCGCTTGTGCGGTTTTGACCAATATTTGGCGAAAAGACCATCGCTGATCCATTTTTGGCGAGATCGTGAAAGGGATTCGGCAAGAACACCGCTTCACAGACGCGTCTATCAGTATGAAGATTCCACGGTTTGGATTCGATTCAACTTACCTCTCGCCGACCGACTGGTAATCCTTAGACGACAAGTCTTCGGGCTGCGCGACTTCAACGGTGGGGAGCGGCTTGCCTGCCTGAATCGACTTGGGCAAAGGAGGCGGGGGAGGCTCTTCGGGTTCTGGAGCTGGAGGAGGCGCGGGGGGAGGAGCAGGCGTCGCGGAGCGTTCTTTTGGTGTGACATTGCGCTTTTTGGCAGCGTGATCGCCTCGAGCAGCGGCCCGGGCGGGCAGCTTGCGCTTCCGCTCCATCGAGTAGCTCTTGTAGCAGAAAAGACTACAGAGGACGCAACTGAAATCACACTGCGAGAGGGAAGCAAATCATTATAAGAAGGCCATACAAGGCGCGTCGGCTGTTGAAAGCAGAAAAGAAGCTCGCTATTGACGAGATCGACGAGCACAAAAAAAGCCCGGAGCTAGGTCCGAAGCTGAGGCTGGGTATGGAGGGAGTATCAAGCCAACATGGGAGGTGGAAGACGGAGGATGGAAGATGGAGATGGGGATTGGAAAGAGGAAAGCGGTAGCAGGGACGGCCAGCAACCCGAGGCCCAGTGCTCTCCTACAGCATGGAGAGACAAACAGGGGTTATTATTGGCTGAAAGCGCTGGAAAAAAGGCGGAGGGGCCGCTAGCGTGCTGTGCTTGCTGAGCCTCTGATACCTCAGCGGGATTAGACCTAAGCTCCCGTGCCGCGTCTTCAGGGCCTGGGTACCTCAGTTTTCCCGAACCAAGCGCTGCAAATGTGATCAATCCACCCGGGATGGATGGGAATCATTCAGTGCCAAATCAGCTTCATGCATCAGAGCGCGTCCAGCCCAGCTTTCCCCAGCAACAACCTGGTCAGCGTGCAGAAGACCCCCGCTAAACCTAAAGAGGCACTCTGCTCATGCCGTGACCAACTGGGCTATCAACAGCCTTCATATCAAGCTACGAGGCCAACGATTCGTCCGGTGAAATTGGCTTCGTGTCCCGACTCGGGCGCAGGAGTTTCAGCGATGCCCAAGTCTCCAGCTCGGTGACGTTTCTCCGCACGTGTAGGCGGCCGGCCAGTGGAGGTGGCCTTTGGTCAGATTCGAGGCTCAATTGGCTTGCTGTCGATTGGCGGCTCTGGTGGCCCCACTTCGCACCTCACTTCAGGCGTGTTACAGCCGCATCGCTGACTGTGCAGCGGGTAAGACGCGCCTGCGCCTGCAGTACATCGGCCGCGGTGGCTCTCCCTCGTAATTGTAGGTACCTTTGATCACCGCGCTGTCGCCTTAGCGCGGATGCAGCAACGTCTGCTTCAACCTCAGGCCTCGGATTCAGACCCCGAACATGACTTTGCACCTCCATACAGTCATGACATTTTCATTTTTGACGTTTTGACGTATTCTTCTTTCCCGATAGAAATTTTAGAACTTTTCTCGAATTGTCTAGACCAACCATGTCAATCCCCCTTCATCCCGCGCTGCGGACAGCCATCTGGGCGGTCGCAGCACCTCTAGGCCTGTACTGCGTCTTCCTCGGCCTAGGCATGACTCCTTTCTTTCAGAGACAGTACGGCGTGCTTTCTAATCGCATGTGCACCGTAATCAATCTCTAACGCGGAAGATAGCTTCCTGTACGCTCACAAAATCAACACCCTCCTGTGGACAGACGTCAACAAACCACAGCAATGGGGTTTTGCTCGTGCGTCTCCCCTGCAATCTTCCGTGACACTCACATTGCCTCACACGCCACACATCAGGAAATCAGGTGACTCCATTTTCGCTCAAGACGCCTGATGGGGAATCCATCTATGCTTGGCATATCCTTCCGTTGCCTCTATACCTACAGAATGAGGCTTCGATAGAGTCGCAGAACCCGGGCTTCTCGGAAGACTTTACCAAGACCGAGTCGTTTCGCCTCCTCAGAGAAGATCCCGAGTCACGATTGGTGTTGTACTGTGAGTAGATCTGCGCTGATTCACTTGCACACATTGGGTAGGACTAACATTTACAACAGTTCACGGTGTGAGTGATACAGGTGACAAAGCAGGCATCAACTAACATAGACAGAATGCTGGCCACATTGCGCAAGCCATCAGGCCTGATAGCTACCACTCTCTAACTGACACTTCGTCCTACCATGTCATTGCAATTGACTATCGAGGCTTTGGCCACTCCACCGGCGTTCCATCCGAGGCAGGTGTCATTCAAGATGCTTCAACGCTTGTCGAATGGGCCATCAACGTCGCAGGAATTCCCTCCAGTCGCATTCAGCTGCTGGGCCAAAGCTTAGGTACGGCAGTTGTCAGCGGCGTCGCTGAGAAGTATGCTCTTCAGGGTGTCGAGTTTGCCGGCATTACACTTGTTGCCGGGTTCAGCGATCTGGCTAATCTACTCGTGGGTTACCGCATCGCCGGCATCTTTCCGGTTCTCGCGCCCTTCCGTATCTGGCCCTGGCTAGTGCGCTACCTCCACCGCTTCATTGTCGACAAATGGCATTCCGCTGATCGGCTGGCCAATATTGTTCGACACACAAAGACGAGGCTGAGGATCAACTTGATTCACGCCAAGGATGACCGAGATATTCCCTGGATCGAGGACAACAAATTGTTCCGAGCAGCAGCACAAGAGACTGTAGGAATTCTCGACGAAGCCGAATTCGATGCTTGGAAAGAACAGCGGACCATCAGAAAGGGAGATGACGCATTCGTAACGACCTGGACGGCAGAGCCCAACATAATCATTCGACAAGAACTTTTCCCACATGGAGGCAAGTTGGATTGTTCTTGCTTGACTATCAAGCATAACTGACTAACTTGACTGTGTAGGTCACAACGACATTATGGGATATGCGCCTGTGGCCCTTGGCATCATGAGGGCGTTTGATCTACATGGAACGACTTACACTGAAGACTAGAGTCGGAAGATGCACAGGTCTATCCAATATCACAAGAGGAGTCTTTCGAGACCTGCTTTTTCGTTGTATACAAGAGGCACTATCCGGCCATGTTGTTGGATCTGAGTCTGGGTAGGCATGAATGAAGAGCTCCACGCGAAGAGCTTGGTGGGATGTCACTGAAGAGCGTTATTTAAGAACCCAGATCTAGTAGAGGTCACCAATATCCATTTTAGTCTATAAGAACCATCCCAGTACGCAGGTTCTCGTTATAGTTGTCTGAAGAGGAGACTTGCTCTTAGTTCCACTTACACCAATGCTCGCAGACAGCCCAGTTAAACGTTGAAGCATAATTGCCTTTTTTAGCAAGAGCGTCAACACCAACAAAATTTTACATAATCTAGGGGGATTCTATATCTCTAGAATTACGGGCATTTTTTCAATTATTTTTGACCAAATTCTTTCAGCTTCTCTTTTACCCTCAGAGCCTCGATTAAAAGTCAACCCCGCATCTGGTAAGAAGACACTTGGGCATGACCCAGACCCAGACCCAGCACATGCCACTTGACTTGGCTGAAAATTACCCCACCAAGAGCTTCCTCCCCACCAACGTCAATTGTTGGCTCCGACATCACCACACACCTCGACACCGCAACCCATTTCACCATGTCCGAGGAGTCCAAGCCGGTCGAGCCGGTGGTCGAAGAGACCAGCGCCGAGCTCAAGGGCAAGGCCATCGCCGAAGCCGAAGCCGAAGCTGAAGCCGAATCAGGCTCCGAGTCGGAGCACGACGAACATGACGACCATGCCGATCCCAACGCCGCCGAGGGCTCCAGCGAAAAGAAGAAGAAGAAGAAGAAGAAGTCGAAGCGCGCCAAGGTCAAGGAGGCCCTGACCGGCCAAAAATCTGGCCCTACTGATTCCGACTTCCACAAGGCCCTCGACGGTCTCACTCCCCAGCAGATCAAGGAGTTCCTCGCCCTCAACCCGGCCCTCGCCAAGGAGGTGTCCAAGGCCTCGAGCAGCGAGAACCCCTCTGCCGATGAGGCCGCCGCCATGCTGCGCAAGATGAACCTCCAGGACATCATGACTGGACTTGCCGCCGGCGGAAAGAATGCGAAGGACATGGGCTCTTACAAGTTCTGGCAGACGCAACCTGTGCCCAAGTTTGGCGAGGACTCGACTCTGAAGGAGGGTCCTCTCCGCATTCAAAAGGTCGAGGAGGTGGACAAGGAGCCCTCGCCTCTGATCGGTGGTTTCGAGTGGGTGACGATGGATCTGACTGATGACGAGGAGATCAAGGAGGTGTATGAGCTCCTCAACAAGCACTACGTTGAGGATGACGAGGCCATGTTCCGCTTCAACTACTCCCCCTCTATCCTTCGATGGTGAGTCCCTCTTCTTGGATATGTAAATCCAATAGATTGCTAACACTTTCAGGGCCATGATGCCTCCTGGCTGGAAGAAGGAGTACCACGTTGGCGTTCGCGCCACCCAGTCGCGCAAACTCGTCGCCTTCATCTCGGCCATCCCCGTCAGGCTGCGCGTTCGCCAAAACTTCATCACCTGCTCTGAGGTCAACTTCCTTGCCATTCACAAGAAGCTTCGAGGCAAGCGCCTCACTCCCGTCCTCATCAAGGAGATTACCCGCCGCAGCAACCTTAACGAGATCTGGCAGGGTCTCTACACTGCTGGTGTCGTCCTCCCCAAGCCCGTCAGCACATGCCGGTACTTCCACCGCGCCCTTAACTGGCAGAAGCTGTACGAGTGCGGATTCAGCCCTCTTCCTCCTAACAGCAAGCCTCAATACCAAGTTCGCAAGTATCAGCTACCCGAGAACACAAGTACCAAGGGTCTGCGCCCAATGGAGGAGAAGGATCTCGAAGCTGTCATGGATCTGTACAAACGATACACATCTCGTTACGATATGACACCCGAGTTCACTCGCGAGGAGGCCTATCACTGGTTTGTCCCTAAGATCGAGCCCAGCGGAGAGCAGGTTGTGTGGACATACGTTGTTGTGGTAAGTCATGTTATCTTGATCTTGTTGAATAGCGCACACTGACCAGTCTCAGGACAACGACAACAAGATTACCGACTTCTTCTCCTTCTTCTGCATTGAATCCTCTGCTATTGGTAACACCAAGCACAGCGTTATCAAGGTTGCCTACATGTTCTACTATGGAACCGAGGTGGCCCTGCAAGAACCCTTCGACAAGGCCGCCCTTAAGAAGCGCCTCAACGAGCTCGCGCACGACGCTCTCATCCTCGCCAAGCAGTACAAGTTTGACGTCTTCAACGCCCTCACCCTCATGGACAACGCCCTCTTCCTGGAGCAGCAAAAGTTTGGTGCAGGTGACGGTCAGCTTCACTACTACCTATTCAATTATCGCCTCAACCCCATTGGCGGTGGCGTCGATCGCAAGAACCACCTTGATGAGGATAACCTCAGCGGCATTGGTTTGGTGATGCCTTGAGTAGATTGTACATGATGGGTGGCCAACTAGGTTTTGCTGGAGTTGAGCGGTTGTGAGCCTTCAAGTTACATCTAGGAAAGAAGCCCAAAAAGAAATCAAGAAATGAATTCCCATGAAGCCATATGTCTAGAAACAGCTGCTGCAATCACTCATACAGGTCAACCCCCCATGGCGTTTATATGACTTGATACTCGACATGTCAGCCGAATGCTGGCAACCACAAACCCATCGTTAAAAGCCTCATGTCACGTCTTGGCCTGCAATGTATAGAACAAGGCTTCTCTGGCCTACGCAATGTTCCAGCTTTCACCTCGGCTGGAATACGAGGCCCCTCCTAAACCCCCAACATCGTTCGTTATCTTTAGGTCTAGCTCAGGCACGTGGCATGTCTGGGGTTTCTGGGGGGGGCGGGAACGTCAGATGGCCGAAAAGTGCTATCTCTCTCCACATCTGACATCGACAAACAACGACCAAGGTTGCATCTGTGTATTTTTGTATTATATTTTTGAGCATATTCAACATTCATAAGCCTCATTTCCATATCGCGTTACTGCAGCGACTCAGAATCAGTTCAGGTAAGGATGCTGACTGGTTGCTTGTGACGGCCTGCTGATAACCTCAGAAACAGTCAAGAATCTACATCCTTGGCATCGGGTGCTTGTAGACGAGTACAGAAACTATCCCTGGAAGTTCGGGACGGATATAAGGCCGTGGATGTACTAACTCAAGGACACTGTGAAGCAAACAATCAAGACCCATGGCGTCGACCGGGTAAGTCAATGTCTTTTCCTTTCCTCTTCCTTTAGTGCTCCCAGCTTCCCTCTCATACTCTCACTGACATGCGCCGTTGCAGATTTCCTGCGTTCCCCTCAACAGAGGAGACGCTCAAACACCCAGCGTACCCAGCTACCATCTGGGCGCTGGAACCTCACCAGAAGGGGAAGCTCCCTGTGGCAAAAGACCGCGGTGGTCCTCTGAATATCGCGTGGGAGGTCCATGGCGACGGACCGATAAAGCTTGTGGTACGTTGCCCCCGTTGTAATTTTCCTTGGCCAGCCTACTTCTCTCCTCTGCGTACGGTCTTAAACTGACTCCGATCAGCTCATCATGGGTCTGGTTGGCGCCCTGACCTCGTGGCAGCGCCAGACAAAGTACTTTGGCCATGACCGTGGCGACAAGTACTCAGTCCTGCTCATCGACAACCGTGGCATAGGCGGCAGCGACAAGCCCCTCAGCCGCTACTCAACGAGCGAGATGGCCCTAGACGTCATCGAGGTCCTCGAGCACGTCGGCTGGACATCCGAACGTCAGCTCAACGTCGTCGGCATCTCCATGGGCGGCATGATCGCCCAGGAGATGGCCATGCGCATCCCCAAGCGCCTCCAGTCTCTCTCCCTGCTATGCACGTCTGGGGGGCTGACCCATGGCGCAAGGGGTGTGTTTGAACTCCTTTCTGAGCGCGTAGGCTTCATCATACCCAAGTCGATGGAGCGTAACATTTCCGACACGGGCCTGCAGCTCTTCACGCCCGAGTGGCTCGCCGCCCCGGACGGCGAGACCCTCCCGGAGCCGGGCGTCACTCCCCGATGCGGGCCTCCTCCCCCGGAGGTCGGCCCGACGTATCGCCTCTTCGACTCCAACTTTCAGCGTTTCCAGGCGCAGGAGCTCACGAAGAGGCTGGACCCGGAGACGTTCACCATAGGGGGTCTCATGTCCCAGCTCACAGCGGCGGGCCTGCACCGCAAGTCGGACGAGCATCTGCGGCAGATTGCCGACACTGTCGGGCGGGAGCGCATCCTCATCATGCACGGCACGCGCGACAACATGATCAAGTTGCATAACGGTGAGAGGCTCATCCAGGTGATGAGGCCCGGTGTCGGGCTCATCGAGGACGGCATGGGTCATGCCCCCCCGATGGAGCGGGCACAGTGGTTCAACAGCGTGTTGGAGGAGCGACTGGGCATGTGGACCAAGATCGTAGATGAGTGATGATGTATATGAGATCTGTATTCGCTGGTTTTGGAAAGAAATATTTGAGAAAGCAAGGAAGCAGGCATGTTCGCATGATAGAGGAATGAGAGCGAGGAGGTGAGAGGAAGTGAAGACAACCAGTGTTCCACGAACCGAGGCGGCGGATGTGCATGTCTCAGGGTGGGAAGTGCATGGTTGCAGATAAAGTCTCATTTCGTGTGTGTGTGTGTGTGTGTGTGTGTGTGTGTTGAACATACATAGTATGTTGAACAGGAAAATCTCGAGACAGGTATATAGTTGCATAGTACCATACAGGCTCGATCAACCGTCAACCCCAGCTCCGTGATCTGAACAAGTAAGCACGATGAGACACTTGACGTGAAGGCATACTTTATCAAGGCACTTTCATATATGCTTCAATACCAGAGAGTTTCGAATCTCGAATTCATTTGTCTATCATACATCCATCCCATCGAGGTGCCCAGGTCTACTTCTTGACCCATCCTTGGCACGAGCGGCCCGCCAATCCCTCTATCCACGCTCATAGAATTCGCTAGATTTTGATGTTACAGAGTTCCAGCGTGCGCCGTCCATCATATACATGTCCAGACCCTTTCTTGCGATAAAATGCTTTTGAATATGACCTATCCCCTGGCTTCCTCAAAGCTAAGGCTAACCAGCGTGTCGCTATGTCTTGGGGAACCAGCCAGTCTATCGAGTAAAGTAAAGACCCTTGTCCAATGAAGCCGTTCACCTCTCGCCGGCAAGTCGTCGGCTCTGGACCTCGCTAAGAGCCTTGGTACCGCTCAGGAAGGACACGGCGCCGAGGAGGGCAACAACGGGCAGGGTCTGGAACAGGTTCCAGGCGCTGTAGTAAAGGAAGAAGGTTCCCTCAATGGCAAAGATGGATCCAAAGAAGACGGCGTGCGAGACCGGCGCAGCACCGAGGGCCTTGGTGATGTGGTTGACGTTGGCACCTAGAGCGAGCCACTACAACACATTAGCAATCGTTCCAACTACAACAAATTTCATCTCGGTATACATACAGCCAGGAAAAGGGTGGGAACAGCAGCCGCGATGGCCAGCACAAAGGCGAGAGAGATGACGACAGGAGGGCTCTTGGGGTCGGCGCGGAAGATGTGGCTGATCTGAGCTCGGGGGCCGTATCGCATGGGAGCGTCATACTGGGGTGCGGGAGCGTTGGGATCAAGACGGATCTCGATCTCGAAGACGGGGGAGATGAGAGGGTCAGAAGAACCGAAGGAGCCCAGGACCAGGTTGGCCTTGAGGGGGGTGTCGGAAAGGAGCAGCTGGATAGGGAGGTCCTTGTGCGTCTGGGGGTCATGTTAGCAACAGCGCAGCATCGACGAAGAGGCAATCGCATACAATCTCGACGGATCCCTTTCCAGACGCCTTGACGGTGAGGGGGTAAGGAGCCTCGAGGCCGGTCGCTTCGGTGAGGACGAGGAAGGCCTGGTGAGGACGCTTGGCCTTGGAAGCTTCGGTCGTGGTCAACGAGACCTTGATGCTGTCGGTATGGCCGAAAACGAGGGCGTTCTTGGTGGGCTTCTGTTCGGCAAACCTATCGCAGGATCATTCGTAAGTGCGTGTCCATTATGAAGATGTCCATCAACCGTAATCGCATCATCATGGGATGTAGGAGAGCTTACTTCTGGGTGACGCCGTCGGCCTTCTTAGAGGAGACGGTCACGGAGCCATCGGTAAATCCCCAGGACGAGGCAGCGCTCGCGACGCCCGAGAGCAGAAGCAGCGACGATGCGATTGAGAAGCGCATGATTTCAAAGGGTGGTCGCAGGGTCGATTCGTTGGTTGGAGGGAAGTGGACAGCTTGAGATGGATCTCGAAATGGGTAGCTCTACACGACGTTGCTCAAGAGCGTTACGTGGTGAGTAGTGGGGGCGTTTGATTGGTCAAAGCTATACGGCGTGGGGCACTCCTTGGCTTCAGGGTAAAGGAGCATGCTCCAAGAAGGAGAGATAGAGGTAAGGTCCAGGCCATTTCAATGATATGGGTAATAACTACCCAGGGCTTTATTGTATTTACCATTGTGAACTCTTGATCAAGCTTTTTTCTTTCTATTTTTCATAATTTGGGTTACTGCTCTTTGATCATGTTTGTCATTGAGGGCGCCTCACACAGCAGCGTGCAGTTAACAGTTCAACCCTCAATTTATTACTCCATACTAAAAGCTCGAATTCATTTAACCACATGCTCTTTTTCTCTTTGCCTTCCTCTTCCGTATTGTATTCTGGATGGGATCATCTGGTTTTATCAATTCATGTAAAGATTGCATGTGCGCGTCATATCTCTCATTCTTGATAGTGGCTTGTTCAAGGCGGTACTGTGACCACTTACACCAAGCACCAGATCGACTGCAAGAACAAAACTGGATATATAAGAAAGGTCATAAATGCATCCATGGTATATCCACCCTATTCGCCCTTAATCTCAGACTGATGCCCCTTGATGGCCTCCTTATCCTCCTCCGCCAGCTCAATTCCAAAGTACTCCTTCAAAGCCTCCACCCTCTCCGCCTCACTCTTACACTCCTTCACCACCACCGTCTTTCCGCCGAGATTCTCCTTAATCACCTCGTTGATCAACATCCTCTTGCCATAAACCTCCTCGCCCGTGTGGGTGCCCACCTTGGCCCTCCGCAGAAACTTGACCACCAGTACCGTCGACGTCTGGAAGCTCCGCGTGCTGGTGCCTGTGTAGCAGTTGGAGACCTCAAAGTCGGCGGGCAGCCATTCGACTGAGTGGCTGAAGGCGTACAGGCTCGCCCACGGCTGGTCGGGGGCGTTGCGGCACTGATAGATCCACAAGCGACGACCCGCAGTCAGCTCCGTCTGGCCCGGGATGAAGTCCTTGATGAGCCGGGCATCCTGCGTGCCCATGTTGTGCCACTCGGCGCCCTCGACCAGCGGCATCGGCTGCGTGGGGCCGTCGCCGCCGAAAGAGGCGTCGAGGACCCAACGGGTGTTGTCCGGGAGTGTCACGATGTTGACAATGTGAACCCTGTAAGTGAGTCAGTCGAAATGTCTTATCTGTATTACTTCAAGTAAACTCACCAGCCGAGATACCCACCGTAAGGAACACCATCCTTACGGAGTCTCACTCTTACTCCAACAGGATATACCTGAAAGCCGATAGCACGGAGCATGTAACAAAAGAACAAGTTGCTCTCCATGCAATAGCCTCCCCTGCCACGGCCGCCGCCGACAATCTTGTCAAACAGGGCTTGAGGGTCGAGGATCACATCTCGGTGCGAGGAGTAGTGCAGCGTCAGGTTTTCGTAGGGCACCGTGGAGATCATGTGCTGGTGCAGCACGGTGAGAAAGGCATGGTCCAGTATGGGCTCGCTGCCGCTGCCGACATAGAACTCGTGAGGGATTTCAAGGTGCTTGAGGAACTGGGCGACCTGCGCCTCGGAGTATACGGCTGAAGACATGGTGGTGAAGTGTAGAGTCTGAGTAAGAGAGCCTAATACCAGGACCAAGCAGACAAGTAAGCATTTCAGATAAAGACCCAGCCCCAGGACAAAGTGCAAACACCGACGTCAGATCGAAAGATAAACGACCCCCCCTCGTCTATTTGTCCCGCAAACCTAAGCAAAGGGACCGCAAGGGGACCCCATGCCCGTTGGTCCGCATCACGAAACGACAGACTTGCCAATCATTCAGGTCAGTTCGGGCTCTGTCTTACAAGGAACCATGAACGGCTGCGCCCTCTGTATCCACCCGGTCTCAAACGGTGGGCACATTTCGAGAGCGGAATCTTGGGAGCAGCCAATCAGGGGAATTCCGGCGTTTACTTCGGGAGCTGTGTATTTGTTAGTCTGGCGTTGGCGCAGAATCCGTAATAAATGCCTCTCGGTCCGTCTTGCACGGTCCATCCCCATGAGAGTTGAGCGTCTTGTTCAGCTCTGTTGGTTGCTGATGTTGCTGTTGGCTGCTGTTGTTGACATTCTGCAAAGTAATCACAGTCAGACATGCAAATGATCCGTCAAATTTCAATCGTTATAGTATAAAGAGTATCAAGGACAGACGCCAGACCGCAAAACTCCCATCCTTACATGCAACCCCCCTCCCGGGATGACATGACTCTTTTTACCTCTATCTGTACAATGACATCGCGCCGTTAACGCCAAGCCCGAAACTGCCGCTCTGCCCACCGACATTTCGTCCCCCGTCCGTTCCTTTACTACAGCTCCGTCCTCCGGCTCGTCGTCGTCGTGGCCGCCGCGCCGCTCCTCTTGGCCTTGGTCCCCGTTACGCCGGGCATGAAGTCCTGGATGCCCATCCACTCGACCACAAATGCCGTCGTGATCCTCGCCCAGTCGCGCACCGTCGGCAGATCGAGGTTCTCGCCGTCGTCGCCCATCTTGTGCCACATGGTTGGGAACGGTGTCGGGATGATGTGTAGGATCTCAACACCGCGCTGCATAAACGGCCGGTGGTCGTCATCGATGTAGCTGCGGCTGAAGCGAGTGGCATCCTTGTTCACCTCGGGGAGGAATGCCCTCTTAGGCTTTGTCTCGAGGAGGTTCAGCTCTCGCATGCGCTTCTCAAGCGCAGCCATTGCGCGGTATGCCCAATGTGTTGTCAGGAAGTACGAGGGGACTCTAGGGTTCTTTTCGCCGAGAAGGTCGAGAAGGACGAAGAGACTGATTGAGTCAAGAGGTGTTCGGTAAGTGGACGTAGAGCCGTGGAACTGGAACTCCCACTGTTCTGCGAGCGATCTTATCATGCGTGTTAGCAAAACTCGGTGTCATGATGGTGCTGTTTCATACCTCGAACCGTAGAGGGAATCATCATTTGTCCACTCATGAAAGGCTTCCTCGCCGTCCAGAAACAGAATCTGAATTCCCTGGGCGTCATCGAGTCCATCCTCGCCGTTCTTCTGCATGTTCTCCCACTTTGCCTTGAGCCCAGCTTCAATGCTCCTCGCCAGGTGCATCAGCATTGCACATGGCGCAGCGCTATCTGTTGCGCCGATGAAACCCTCGGGCTCATACTTGCTGTCGTAGTGCGCAGCCAGGGTGAGGCGGCTCACGTCCCCCTTTTGCGCCCATGGCGGATCCCGCCGAAAGATGAGGTTCGCAAAGGGCACGTCCTTGTTACCAGTGGCGGGTGTCTTGGATGTCGAATTCTGCCACTCGAGCGTCCATTCGGGGAGGTTCTCGGTGAAGAAGTCGACAAAGTGCTTCTGGGTGCGCAGCTGGCCCTCGGTTCCCGGGACGCGGGGGATCAAGATCGGGGCCAACAGCTTGCCCTTGTGGATATCGAAATCGTCACCGGGCGATGGAATGTTATTGAGGGCATTGTCGGAAAGCGTCATGGACCCAGCAGCAGCGGCTGGCGAGAAGAGGGTTGTCGAGACGAGGGCGAAGATGCAGAGGACGAGGGTGGTGAATGGCGATGGCATTCGGGGCATTGTCGAGGATGCGGCCATGCTAATGGCAGGTTTTCCCATTTGTCGTGGGAGGGGCGCGCGCAGGAAGGAACTACCTTAGCTCATTCCGCCTGGAGCATCAGAGGCCGATCTGGCAACGACGGGAGTTCCAGCGCGGGTGGGATAGGCTGAGAAGCTGCAAGTGGTATAGGAGCGAGGGAATTATTACCTATCCAAAATGCTTCGTTGTCCAAAAGTTGAAGCCTCGCATGGATGTAACTTGTTCAAGGGATAAGGTAGTGGGGGACACGAAACCTACGCCTGTCAGTGTCCACGAGGAGGTAACCTTAACCTCGAGGATAAACACGGTACCCGATAATAATTTTAGATACAGGAGGTTTCAAATTCGCGATAGTGTTCCCCAGACCTTCTAACCTCAATAATTAGAGTAGACAGTCCGGTCACTCAGTGGCTCACGCTGTCATGAAACCAACGATTCACCAATGCCAGGTACCTCACTACTTCTTGTCAACATGTCCAGATCGGCCCGGTGGAGGGCCACGCCGCAGCCCCCTTTCGGCTTGTGGCGGGGGAGACCCTTGCATAGAACAAACTTTCAGGGGCATCATCTGAATGTCCAGGGGGCTTGAGCGATAGAGCCCGATTGGCTGATGGCAACAACCTTGATGAGGGTGATGGATGGGAGGCTGATGATGCAGATAGAGACTAGAAAAGTAGTCCTGTTAAATAGCTATGATGACTCTATTCTAAGTAAATAGAAAGAAAAGTGTACTGAGGTGATAATAGAACTATCATAAAACTATCTGATTTTTCTATAGCCTTGCAAATTTGATCATGACATTCATGGATGCTTACATGGTTTCTTAGGAGCGCTTTGCCTTGGCCTCCACTGGACTTCCGTCTCTGCACCGTGCACGGAGTGGTGGGCAAGGCACTGGGGCTCCAATCATGTTGCAGCATGTCCAAGAACAATATCAAGTATGCCGCATTATCGTTGATATTGTTCTCGCTGCATAGGCTACTCGACTGAGAGTTGTCTGTGCGAGGTGGTATATCGTTAAGGCGGAGAGTGTGAGTTAGCCATGATGCCTATATCTACCCAGCGAGACTCTCACTTGAGGCGTGCAGTCTCACTGCCACACTGGAGAACTGCCTGGGACTTATTCAACTATTTAAGTTTTCACATACAAGTTCAACTTGCCTCTAATACACCATGGCTCTCAACTGGCATCAGGTGTATCGACGAGTCTATTTCTGCCCCGTCCTCCCCGTCGTCCGCCTTGAAAAATGTCCCGAAGTTCCCATCCTACTCCCTCCGGAGTAAACCTCTAGACTACCTATCCAACGAGGATATGTTACACAGACTCGAGGGCGGGGGAGATCCTGGCATCTCCCGTACATGTCAGCCAATACCATCCCCGGACAACACCTACATGCTTAACACCACTATGTACTGGAGCCTATGGACACGGGACAACGCCCGCTGGAGGGCCTCATAATGTCTGGTTCTACATAATTTATGCAGACCAGGTTTCTTTGATTTACTTTACGATGCCTATTGGGTTAGCGCCTGTAATGGGGTTCAACTCATTGGTGTAAGTGTGAGGGGAGACTGTATGAGATGGATCGATATTGAGATTGCAGCTCAACTTAATTCAAATTGTTGTTCGCAGCTATACTCACTTTCAATTTCTTCATCCTTGTGCCGATAACGTCAAAAACATGTCCTCACCCTCTCCTGTCTGGCTCATTACGGGCGCCGGCACAGGCTTTGGTAAAGCCATCGCCCAATCCGCCCTCAAACGCGGCCATCGTGTAGTGGCAACGGCTCGTCGGCTGTCCGTCCTCTCCGATCTTGCCGAAGCTGGAGCCCACACCATGGTCCTCGACGTCACGGTCCCTGAAGACGAGATCGCCGTCAAGGTCGAGGAAGCACACGGCGCTTATGGCCGACTCGATTACCTCGCCAACTCGGCAGCCTACGTCCTCGAAAGCACCTGCGAAGAAGCATCGTAAGTGGCACCTCATAGAACCAAACCGCTAACCATAGCAGCGAGAAGGAAGTTTTTGACGAGTTCAACACTAACGTCTTCGGCACCATCAAGCTCTGCCGCGCCGTGACCCCCTATTTCCGAGCCCAATCCCACGGCGGAATCGCAAACTTTGGTTCCCTCGGCAGCTGGGTTGGTAGCCCGGCGACGAGCTTCTACAACGCGACCAAGTGGGCAGTCTCAGGCTTCACAGAGGCGCTTGCCGCCGAGCTCAAGCCGTTTGGTATCGCCGTGACGTCCGTCGAGCCTGGCCAGTTCCGTACTGCTTTCCTCAACGCCGACAAGCGCAAGAAATCGGCGCGGAGAATGG
Source organism: Fusarium vanettenii 77-13-4 (assembly GCF_000151355.1). Taxonomy (NCBI): domain Eukaryota; kingdom Fungi; phylum Ascomycota; class Sordariomycetes; order Hypocreales; family Nectriaceae; genus Fusarium; species Fusarium vanettenii. Next base: position 4,063,071 of record NW_003315881.1, read on the forward strand.
AGGATGTTTATGCAAACACCGGTGCTGAGGAGTATCGCGCTCTGCTTGATGCCGCAGATAACAACCAACCAGGAGATGTGGATCGCGGGGCCGAGATTGTCGTCGATGTTTTGACCATGACAGGCGTGGCGGAGGGCAAGGAGGTTCCTGTTCGATTGGTACTCGGAAAAGACTGCCTGAACGTTGTGAGGAGCAAGTGTGAGAGCACACTTCAACTGATGAACGAGTGGGAGGGAGTTGCTGTTTCGACAGACCGCATTGACTTAAAGTTGTGAGTGTTGAACCCTCCAACGTAAATATAATTGTCGACTCAATTGTAGTCATGTTATTTACTTGGACTGCGTCTAATGCGCAGACGCCTGCATATCCAAACAGGCCTTGTTCCCCCAACACCACATGGGTTTCGTTGAAATCTATTACAATGGATATATCGTGATAGCCGTGGCGCTGTGCAGGGCCTCATGTATCCTGGCGCCAGAATGAATGCGAGAAACAAGTAAAAAACACCAGACGCCCGTCATGCTTTTCCTCCTCTGTACCGTGATGCCGATGCCTTCATCATTGCTCATCTCCCGGGGTAAGATATGTTGAATCTATAAGTTGATGCTGGATATGTCTTGATATATGCGCTACTCCATCTCACTGCGCCGTTCTCGTCTAATGCAGCTTGGTGGCATCGCGGGCAAGCTTGTTGGCAATCTGCTTCTCCTTGGGGATGGTGAGAGCGTTGATGCCCAGGTAGTTGCAGATACTCGTCACCACGAGCCAGGCCCAGCGGAAATAGACGACCATGGAAAAGGCAAGGTAGGCCCACAGGTAGTAGAGTTCCAGCTCGGCGCTAATTTGGGGAAGTCCAATTCGGGGAAGGTTTCCGACGATCGCACCGCCGACGAGAGGGTACAACATAACGGTCCAGTAGGGAAAGGGCTGGCGCGTCAGGTGGGCGAGGATCATCTTGGTGGTGAGGCGGCCAAAGACGAACGCCATGGTGAAGCAGAAGAGGACGAGGTGGTTGTTCTTCATGAGGGTGCTGTAAGGAGAAAAGACCCAGACCGCAATCGAGATGGTGTAGACGGCCATGGGAATCCACTCGAGGAAGACGGACAGGACGGGGAGGCCGTTGGCTCGGCGGGCCTTGACGACATTGAGGACGCAGAAAGGAATCTGAGTGAAGACGAGCGAGCTGACGATGAGACCAATCCAGATGTCTCGGAAGGTAGTCTCGCCCAAAAGGTCAGCCAGGCCGGGGAGGCTGCCGTTCAGACCGAGTCGCAGAGGCTGAGTCCAGATCTGAGGGCCCCAGATACCAGACATGACCATGATGGCGCAAGCGATGAGGATACCCTCGGTGGGACCGTTGATGACGCCGAGGTACAGGGTGTGCGTGTGGTACGTCTCCCAGGTCGAGAAGAACATGGGGAGACAGGGGCACAGCGCGGTGAAGATGCCAGCTGGCGAAGTGCCCAGACCCATGGCGGCAGTCTCGAGCAGACTGGCGAGGGTGCAGTTGAGGGAATCGATTCCGTGGTCGAAGAGCTCGCCGAGACCGCTCGAGGTTCCTGTTCGTCGCGCCTGTTTTCCATCAAGGTTATCCATAGTCTGGTACATGAAGAGACCGAAGGCGAAGCTGAAGTAAATCCATGAGGGACCCTGGACCATGTCGTCAATCAGCAAATTACCCACAAACTTTGCGCGCAGCGTCAACGTACCGGTCCAACCAAGTCTGGCATGAAAATCTGGGCCAGCGCGACATTTCCCAGAATGAAGCAGAAACCCAAGAGGGTGACCATGTTGGGAGCGATCCATAGTGGGAGGAGGTTCACGGAGGCGTTCCACTGTATGACGACAAGAGACAAGGGTTAGCTGTCATGAGCTCCATCATGTTGGCGGACGAAAGCTTCACCACTCCTCAGCGGATGAAATGTCGAGGACAATAGTCGAGGACAAGCTGCAGAGGGCCGTCGAGAGGAGAAACAAAGCTTTGTTGGGCATCGAGGAGACGTACAAAGGGGCCGAGAATGTATTTCGACACGGGCGACAGATCGACGCTGGAGTACTTGTACGTCTTGAGATGGACAAGAGCATCGTCAGAGATGCACTCAGCGACGTTTTTCTCTGCAAAAAAAATGTCAACGGTCAGCTCGAGACAACCAGAGATGCTCCCTCTCGAGGAGCATTCCATCAATCTGTCCATGACTTACTGGTGTTGGGAGCCATGTTGGTGCCGGTCGGGTCGCTGGCCGTGGGATTGAAAAGCGGTAGTGTCTCGCTCCCGGACATGGTGGGAAGGGAGGGGCCGGAGGGAGGAGGGGCACGGAAAAACGGGGGACCCCTTTAAAAGGGTACGGGAGAGCAACAGCCAGCGCTGGAAAAAAATATGCCGGTCAAGCCAAGAGTTTGGAAGCTACTGTACGCAATAGCTCCCTCGGTAGGACCTCTGTGATGCAGAAAGCCAGGCGGCGCGAAACAGAGACAGGCGGCGCTGCACGTGGGCGGAAATCTCAGGTCTCTGAGTGGAAGAATTGACAGGCGTGATGGCTTGGGGGTGGGCTTTGTTGAGGAACGGATGGGAATGGATTGGATGGCAGATCAAGTTTCAGGCCAAGAGATTCGATTCGCGACAGACCGGGGGATGGCTTGATCGGGGTCTAACGGTCGAGCAAAAGACGGTGAAGAGATAACAAACCGTGAAGGAATATCTTTTGTTTTATCCAAGAAGAAGGAGTGTGAAGAAGAGATGGAAGTGTAAAGGGGCAGGTTTCGTCTCTGGAGATGGAGGACAGTAGGCACTTGAAATTGAAAAAGCTTCCATCCCACTTGGAGCATTCGTGGTCTCGTATGTCGCGCCGCGCGCCATTCGAGCCCCTGGACCACAGGCAGATGCCCCTGCCAGTGCCAGCGATCCGGCCCACTGGAGGTCTCCGCTTACAGGGGCACGATGCCTCTAAAATTGGACAATTCATTAAAGCATCTCAGAGACAATCTCGAGTAGACGAATTTGACAGCCAACGATAGACGCGACCTGCGTTGACCGTCATCCGATCCAATGCCCCTTTCTGATCCTGCCTGACGGATCCCTAGCCGATCCGACACTTTGACCTCTTTTCTCTGTCAAAAGGCGGCCAGCCCTACACCCTCACATGGATATCCGCAGCGTCCGAACTCATCACGAGACTCTCTCGACTTGATTTGTTGGGGACCGAGGATCTATGGGTCTCGCACAGATCTGGAGTCATTCACATGTGCTAATCGTCCTGTGAGCGCGTGAGCACTTGCAAAAAGAATACGAGTACTCCTCCAGGCAATCAATCAGCAAATCTTCCTTCATCTCGCAAACATGGTTAATCCGTCCGGAAGCCACAACGGTCCGAGGGTCCGGAATGTGGAGGTGTCCAACATCCAACTTCGAGAAAACGTCTTGAACCAAACAAGTAATCAATCACGAGCTCAAATGTCACGCAGACGCAAGCTTTGGGGTTTCAACTGCAACATTGCAGCTGGCCATCTTTGATTCTCCCTCTTTTCTGCCACCATCATTATCCCTATTAGTTAAAGGGGACATGCGCTTCCCATGTCCCAAGTCGAAAAACATGAAATCAATCAATAATGCCGTGCCACCAGAAGCTAACCCAACACCTAGACGTCCGAGGCTCTCAAGGAATGTATGAGCAAACAAACAAACAAACACAAGCGAATCGAATCGAAACGAATCAAAAACACCCAAATGCATCAGTGGTTCTGTTCCCCACCCTGTTGAAGGCGAATGCGATCCTCTTACAGCATCGCGAATCCCACAAACATGGTGCTCAGCACGACCGCCAGACCCCATGTTCGGCCGGCTTCGAGAGCTGAGGAGCCGTTCTTGGTGGTAGAGCTGTCCGAGTTGGAGTCTTCGCCACCGGGGTTGCCAGTGAAGAGGGTGTCGGCATCGTCGGTTGTGCTGGCTGTGGCCTTGACGGCTGCAGTGCCAGTAGTGGCAGTCGCGGTTGTGTTGTACTTCTTGGGGTTGCTGGCACCGCAGGGGTGGTCCTCTCGACAAGAAGAAGCACAAGCGTTGCTTCCCTTGCAGTCCTCAACGCACTGGTTGCCCCATTCCTGGCAGACGTAGTAGGGAATAGTCAGGGAGTACTCCGACACGTTGGGTTGCTTGTTGTCGCTGCAAATGCAGCCGTAGGTGAGGGTTTCCTAGAAGGCTGGGTCAGACCATGTCGTGCTAGAGCAAGCATGAAAAGAATAACACTTACAGGATCACAGCTGTTCACCTTGGGCTCACCCTTACTGGTCTGCTCACAGATGAGCGGGCATGACTCCTTGGTAGTCCGGCACCAAACTTGTCGCTGGGAGATGGGCACACTGTCGGGATCGATGTAGTAGTCAGCGTTGACAACGGCAACGCAAGAGGCGGCAACAGCCAAGACGGTCGTTCGGAGAGACGGCATGGTGAATGAGTATTTGTGCTGAGTAGTAGAATTCGTCGTGAAGATGATGGAGTATGTGTCTGAAGCCCAAACAACAAAAAGCTCGTAAACGGACAAGATTGACAAGAAGGTCGGGGATTACTGCAACTTGGGGTCAGCCGTTTTAACTTGATTTGCAACCAAGACTCGCCCTTTCCCAAGCTGAGGGAACCTCGGGGCGCCGTTGGGAAGTTGAGGTATGCAAGAGGCTATCCCCACGACAACAGAGGAAAGAGGCTTTGTCTTGGCCTCGGCTGGGTCAGATTTTCACGTACAATTATGGTAGGTAGGTCAAACGAGGAAGCGAGAGATTGCGAAACTGGGGAAGAGCGAGAGTTGGAGAAGAAGGAGCAAAATCAAGAAGTTGCTTGAGAAACAAGCAAATAACGATTGTCGGGAACTGAAAGGCAAGAGTAAGACTCTTTTTTTTTTTTCTGTGTGCAGCAACGAGTGTATATGTTGAAAGACGGGACAGGCGGGGGAGGGAGAGGGAGGAAGAGGAGAAGATCAGACAAAGCAATGGAACCCTACGGACGGAGCCCCGTACGGCCGGCTACGGTACAAGCAGGCAGGCTAGGTACCTACCTAATGGGATGCTACATAGTACAAGCTACCTCCGATACAGCCCAAGAGAAATGAGCCAAATTGGAGGCGAGACCCGAGGCTGGTTGATTATCACGACCACAGACCACCGCCCAGGTGGTTGTGACCTGCAAAGTAGCACCAGTATTCCTCCGGAGCAAGAGGCGAGCAGGGGACCTCAGCACCAGAGCAGCAGTATTGGGCTTAGCTCCCACCTATCCCAGGAGCCATGCCCGCCACTCGGCGCAGCCTGGTGGTCAGGAATGCCCGGGATCCTCACGGCCCAGGCCATTGTCGGGCTAGCCCCGACAGGGATTCCCGTGCTTGAAGCTTCTGCTTGGGCGGTTTGTGGTCTGGGGAGGCTTGGGAGGCTTGCAGTGGTGCAGTTTGTTAGTTTTGTCCATTTGCATGTAATCTCCAGAACCCTTATTTCTTGCTCATGATGGAATAGGGGGGCCCTCTCGCCTTGACTTTAATATTAAGCTGCCAGCCCGGACTGTTTTATTGATGACAATCCCAATCGACATGTTCCTCATTCGAGGTCACTGTCCCTTCCTACAGTTGACGTTTCAATATCAGTTGTCTCGCTTGTCAGTCAGTGTCAGTGCCAGCGAGGCCCCTGGGCTTCCAATCCTCACCTCTCATCCTCAACCACATGTCTCACGCCTGGTTGGTGGCGCCGACGGCCGACGAGAAGCAGGCTCCACATGGGGGATTGAAGCGATATGAGCCCACTTGCTGCACTTTGTTTTGACCCTTTCTCTCATTGTGCATCACCACTGACTTGTGTCTCCCGCGTACGGCGCCTCCAGTTGGTTGTGCTGTGCACGCCATGAATGTTTACGAGCCCACCACCTCGAGAGTTCTCGGGCGATAGCGGCGGGCCACTCGAATGCGAGAATGGTGGCCAATTCTTCCCCAAACAGGCAACTCTGACTATGCGCCTAGCTTATGGATTAGAGCCGAAGTGCCGCTCGTATTTCTTGCATACGCGATAGGCGATGATGGTCAGTGTCTCCGTAGTTTCGGACCATTTCTTGTGGATATTTACGAGACTGCTCGACCCCGCGCGTGATGCACAACGACGAGAACATGATGATGAAGCGGCGCTGGTGACCTGTAACTTCCTGTCTAAACTCATTGCAGACGGCACAGCATCGGACGGGTCAACTACGCTGACGCGGCCACTGAGGAATGGCTGGAACTTGCATACAGGCAGATGTCGGCTGGCTGAGCGGGATATGCAAGCCCACGAGAGATGTAGCATGCCGCACAAATCTCTGTGATACCACACAATATTACTTGAAGCCCGTGAGTCGAGCCTAGAAGGCGTTGCCCGAGACAGGAGCCAGTCGGGGGCTGGCTTCAGGTTGGTGGAGGTGACAGGCTCGCACGTCTCCAGTCTTCGAGGTCTAGAAGCACCACTATTACAGGGATAGCTTCGTCTGGGGATATAACGTAGTGCCAACGGCCCCAGGAGGCGGAGCGGAGAGACCCAACATGCTCAAGCCCAACTTGCATCTATTGCTGACGGGCTCAAGATCGTCTTCCTTTCAGTTTTCGCAGTGACGGCATGTTGACGGGACACGACAGATGAGACGGGCAAAAAACAGTCGGTGGCTTTAGGACATTGACGGCGTAAACCATCCATGGGCAGATCCACAAGCCGATGTGTACTTCTGTCAGACCACGACCTCTCGGCTGCCTTCTCACATGAATCCTGGAGATGATTACGGCCAGGATGAGCGGGTTGACCGCCTCTAGCACCGTGCATCATCCGCCTCGAGCCACACGCCACTTAGGGCTTGGAATAAGCTTACCTAGCTCATTGCCTACAAGAGAGCTTGAAGCTCTGAAGCTCCGGGGGCCAGAGTCTGTTCGGTCGAGGACGGAACGGAGCTGACTCGGAGGGCTGTGAGACACGGCCCGGGGACGAGATGCAAGGTGGGTGTGGAGGACGGGGGGCTTGGTGATTTAAAGACAGACAAAGAGTCGTCAAGGCTCATGAATATCAGCTTTCGAGAAACATATGGGGGGGGGGGACTCCGGCGAGGACTCAAATCAGCACTAATCACCGCATCTTGGTTCTCAAACCTGAAGATACCAGGGAAAGCAAACACCTGAAGAAACGGGCTTCGGCATAAGCCCTGCCGGATACTGATTAGAACACCGGCAGTTGCCCGCCGTTGTTGGCGGTTACCAGCCCGATGTACCTCCCATGCTCCCGGGTCGGCGGCCCCTCTTTCGGCCGGAAACAGACAAGCTTCCGCGCCCGACAACGTTTGAGGCTCCGAGTCCTTGCAACATCACGTCAAAATCAGACATCCGCCACAATAAGCAGTTTTCCGGGGCATCGCCTTGTACTGGCTGCCTTTGTTTTGTTTGCTAGTGATATTGATCCCCCTTCTGTTGTTGTTGCTTGCGCTCTACTAGATCGTCACAAGCCACCCCGGTGAAGCCCAATCCCACCTCGCGACGAATTACTAAACCAGGGCTGCAATCGACTGTTGCCCTGACTCGCCAACGAAGCACTCTATCAGGTCATTCATTATCCGATTGAACCTAAGCGACTGGCGATTACCCCATCTTGCGCGAAACACAACATCCCGATCGACCGAGAGATACATGACCCCGAGATCGTCATCGCCAACGCATCGACTGCTCATATTCTGAAACGCTCTCGGCTGTCGCATGGTTGAATGAATGGCGACGGCGGTAGATCAGGCGCCTGCTGATGGCGGCTTCGGCGCTGGCGCAGAGCACTCCGAGACACGCGGCACGTCCATCGAGGTGTTTGAGACACCGCGGACCTCATTCGACCACGACCGACCCCTCGACGACAATGATGCCGCAGCCTCGACTGTCTCGCCGAGCTCCATCACCTCGCCGCCGTACTGGCTCAATGTGCATGGCCATCAGCGTTCCGCCTCCAACATGTCGGCCGAGTCAGTCCTGCCCGCGGGCGCCATCAGCCTCCGCGACAACGAGGCGAACGAGCACGACGACCGCAACAATGCTTGCTGGGCGAAAAGCGTCGAGATTGTCAGCTACACTGTCGTCAACGGGAGTGCCACAAACATTGGTGCCTTTGTAGTGTGGAACATTCGTGTCGAGACGCTGAATGTGGGTTTTGACCTTCAGACTTTTTAATACCAGCCAGGCTAACTCAACGAGTAGGGGAGCTACATGAACATTCGAAAGCGATATTCCGAGTTTGACGACTTTCGGTACCGACTGGTCCAGACCTTTCCCGGCTTCGAGGCGGCAGTTCCGGCTCTTCCGCCCAAGAGCGTCATCTCCAAATTCCGGCCCCGATTCCTCGAAAAGAGGCGGGCAGGTCTTCAATACTTTCTCAAGTGCGTCTTCTGTATCACGCTCTTACTCTACAGTTGATACTGACATGTTTTCACAGCTGTATATTGTTGAACCCAGAGTTCTCTGGCTCGCCAGTGCTCAAGGAGTTCCTCTTCGCATAGCGTCTTGACATCGATATTTCTTCTTCTTCTTCACTGGACATGTATTACCCTCCGGCTGGTCTCGGGGATATCGGAGGCCTCTTTGTATAAACGGCGCAATTTCTGTCACACGTGAATATGCAGCAGAGATCAATATTAATGATAATGCCATGGATGACATATATTTGTGGCCTCATGGCTTGTACCTTGGTGACATGTCCTCCTCTCTGGTGAACACTTTGGTCCTCCTCGCCGAGGCCATATTGAGCCATGTTCTGCTGAGGCCGTAACAACAGCCAGGACTAGGTACTATTGCCGATTAATGAGGGCAAGAACGAGACAGAATTCTGGCATGTTATCGTCAGGTACATGTGCATATCGGCTTCGATACTTCCATCATCCTAAGGCTGCCCCAAGCAACTCCCTAAGACCAGGCCAAGATTGATATCCCTTGTCTAAGGATTTGAGTTCGTCGTCTACTGAACAGTATTCACAGTGCGCATTTTCAAAGTTTCAACGCCTTTCTCTGTGTAGTTTCCATGTTGATCCTGCGACTTCGTCTCGAGTACTGTGTCGACTTGAAGGCCGGCCGAGAACCCATGTCTCAGTTCGTCGCGAGCAACATACATCCAAGGCCAAGCTGCTATCTAGTATACAAACTATCTGGTAATATCTTCTTTTATGTGGTACTGTGTAATGCGTTGAATCTTCCACTTGAATAAGGCCAACCAGCTTAGCACCGGTCTCCTCAGCATGAAATAAGTTACGGCAAGATACATTGCTACCTTAACTCCCGTAAATACAGATACCTATGAGAAGGAGATTTCTCCCGAGTGCCCTAATCCCCAACGCCTATATCGTACTCTAATGCTTCTTCATCACTCATCGACAAGCCGAGTTCACTGGGCGGCCTTCTTCCGGCGGCGGTCCCTCTCTCGGTCAAGCTTTCGAAAGAATGGATTCCGTTTTGACTTCACCTTGGCAGCCTTTTTCTGACCAGATTTGCTCTTCCCCTCCCCGAACAGATAGTCTGTCTCACCCTCCTCGCTAATAGCCTTTTCATTGTCTATGAGTGTGCGCTTCAGTAGCTCTTGACGCTCAGAGGCCTTAGAAAAGGCGAGATCCGGAAGACTGTGCATACCGTCGAGTTGGGTAATCACCTTGAATGCGTAGCCCTGATCCACGAGAAAGGCCTGCCGTTTGGACGAGTAGAACATCTCTTGCGTATCCTTGGAGACGAGGGTGTAAAAGAAGGCATTGAAACCTTCATCGTTACGGCGCTTTGCCCGCAAGATGCGACCAAGCCTTTGAGCCTCCTGACGCCGGGATCCAAAGTGTGATGAGATTTGTATCAGGCAGGTCGCTTCCGGGAGATCCAGAGATGTGTCGCCAATTTTGGAGAGAAACAGCGTGTTGATAAGAGGATTTCGTTGGAAATTCTCTAGAATCATCATCCGCTCCTCTTGTGACGTCTCGCCATAGATGAATGCCTTGCCGAGCTTGACAGCATAGAGCTTGAGCGAGTAGAGGTCATCAGAGAAGACAATGATCTTATCGCCGCGTGACTCGTGATAATTGATGAGATACTGACAGGCCTGGAATTTGAATGGATTCACGGCCCCTAAAGTTCGCTTCATCCGGATAGACACCTTGAGGTATGTCTCATAGAACTCGACTGGCATCGGACACCAAACTTCAGCACACTGGACCTTGGCGATGTGACCTTGCTGAGATAGCTCCATCCAGTTTGCTTCATATAATTTGGGGCCGATCAGGAAGTTAAGGTGCGAGATCTTATCATCTTCGCGAAGCAAAGTCGCCGTCAGGCCAAGCTTGGAATGCGACTTGATGCTCGAGATGACCTGTCTAAAGATATTAGCAGGCACAACGTGGACCTCATCAAGGAGCATGAGACCCCATTCCCGGCCTGCCAGGAAGTTCATGACCTCTTTCGACTCTCTAGAACGCTCGCGGCTGTTGGTGACCATAGAATACGTCGTAACAATGATACCAGCTCTGCCCCTAAAGATAGTCTTGCTCTCTGCGGTAAAGGTGGTGATGCTAGCTGGGTTGATGTTTGACCACTTTAGAAACTCGTTGCGCCACTGAACCGCAGAGACTGAGCTCGTACAGAGCACAATAACGCTCTTCTTGATGGTACACGCAGCTGTGATGCCGACCAGGGTTTTCCCTGCACCGCATGGCAGGACGATGATCCCGCTCTTGGCTCGGCCGTTGCCAAACATCTTGCTGAGGCTCTTTTCTTGATACGGCCGGATCTGTGTATTGGGTCGAAGATCGATCTTGAGGTTTGGGTTGGCCCGGTCGAAGCGAAAGTCGTACTCTTCAAGGATGGGATAAGATAGGTCCAGACAGCGCTTTTGCACCACCTCGACAGCTGCATCCGGGATCTCAAAGCTGTAGGCAGTTTCTTTCTCATCACCGTCGTCCTCGTTCAGCGCAGCGTAAACATCTGCACTCAAGTTCGTCTCTGTGGGTTGCTTCGCCGTCTTATGGGAGAGGTTGGCCTCCTGGACGCCAGCTGCGTCCTTGGTGCCAGGGATGATGATCTCGCCCATCATAGGTGCAGCTGTGGTGGTAATCTTGCCTGAGCCGCGTAGTCGAAACTTCCTGATGACCTTGTCTTTGAGCAGCATCTGAAGAATTTCGCGATCCATACTCTCGACAAAATAACGGTTATTCTTCAACACCAACTTGACCTTGCCGTAGCTAGTAGTACATGACAGAACAAACTGTTTGATACTGGGAGGCAACTGGGTCTTGAGGAAGCGATCGAGAGTGCCGATGATGTCTTCAGGGCTCAGGCCAACAGACACAGCCGCATACAGACTATGGGGCGTCATGATGTATTCGTGAAGAAACGCCGGCCTTGATCTGGGCTCGGCGATGGTGATGAGAAAGTCAGTTGCTGGGCGTGCCATTGGACTGAACTTTTCCATTATGATGACCCCCTTTTCGGGGTCTATCCACATGGGACGGTTCTTGTGATCCGGCTTGAGGGTGAGATAGGAAAAGTCTCGCTCCCCAAACAGGCGTGATAGTGTACCTTTTTGGCCGACCTTTTTCTGCTGAGAGTTGTTGCTGGATACAGCCCATGTGTTGACAAACTTTTCTCCTTCTCTCTTGAGTTCTTCTTCCTTTTTCTTTTGAGATTCTCTTACGTCGTCGCCATCGGAATCGCTGCTAGCTTCCGAAAGCCCTGAGTAGTCGCTTTGACGAGTCGAGGAGCCGGGAGTTGAGGTTAGAGAGGTCTTACCAACCTTGACAGGAGGCTTTTTCAAGTTGACGTGCTTTCTTTTGGGGGGCATCTTGGTTTTTGGATTTCACTTGTATCCCTCTCTTGTTCCATCAGGTCTAGAGTTGATTAAATATAAATGAAGCAGACAAAGAGTTTAGAAGAAGTTGATGTTATGGGCATAGGCACACTTGAGCGAAGTACAGAACAAAGAACCAAACACTACCTGACTGGCACTAAACCATATACCAGCTGTTATGGCCGCACCGGATCAAAGAAGCGGGTATCTCATGCCTGGTTAACTTGGCTCTTTGACGCACCTTTGTTCTTATGTCGTGGTATAGAAACATGGGTAGAAGTAGGTAGGTAATTAACAGGCCAGAAAGGGTAAAAATAAATTCCCGTGCATTTCTTTCTAAATATTTATTTCATCCATATGCTAAGGTATACAGTACGAATATGTGTCTTTACTAGCGAGCAGCGTTAGTCAATTCAAACTTCTGAGATATATAGTGCGCAAAGGGCTTCAGGTACCTCAATATTGTTGGTTCAACTTATAGGGATCTAGAGACGCAGTTTTCTCTTGCATGTGCTCTCCTGGCAGCTTGCCTTTGTGAATAGGGGCATGGTCTTCTCTGCCCAACATCTTCAGGTGCTGGACATGCCAGACGAAAAGATGGCAACTGTCCGACGAATCAATGACAGGTTGACCTTTCAGTTATAATAGGGGTCGCGTTGCCTGGGTCTTGAATATGCGTAAAATGTTTTGTCCTCGGATGGATTCCTGGGCATTGTTGGCGTGATTCTGTCTCTCGATGAAGGGCCTGGCATGGTCACTGCAGCACGACAGCGGCAGTTAACCCAGAAAGCATCGGATTTGCCACATGCAAGGCAGGTTTCGGCGGCGCAGGTCCAACTTGTTTTGGTCAGTAAAGGTAAAATTCGGTTGTGAATAGACTCACCATCTAACAACTGTAGGAGCAGCCGATAAAATCTCAAAGCCCAGCCTGCCGCAGCGGGAGCAGGTATTGGGGATAGGCTCGCCCAGAGGGTCGTGTCTTGGAGGCCTTTGATATGCCCCAGGGGCCTCAATGTTACCTTCAGAGTGCTCAGGCATCGGTGAGTACTGTATACCCTGGGCCTGATTGTTCCGGACCTCCTGCATTTGTGAATAAGAAAGAGCACCTCCCGCTCTAACATAGCCCCGCGAAGATCCAGAGCCGACTAGCCCCGAGTCTAGGAACTCCCATGACGGAAGATTCTTGTTGAACTCCGTGTTCTGTTTTGGTCTTCTTAACCTCTGGTTGGCGGTGCTCGTCGCCCTTTCCACTATCCGTAAATTGCTCTCCCTCACCGGGGCACGCCAGCCGGTACGCCCGACACTCAAAACGTGATCGATGGCTTCGCGTATCCAGGGGATAGAGAAGATACCGTTAGATTTCAGGCGTAATATGAATGGCCAGACAATCACCTCATGGGCACACGTACTACACCTATAGCCCCTCACCTTCCCCGAGCAAAACACGCAGTAGGTCGGGTCTTGTATTATAGGAGAGCAGTGGACACAGATCATCAACTCTCGCCATATGAGGATCCCAGACTCGTGTTTTATAACTGGCTTTTGAGAATTCAAATGTCCTTCTGGGCATCTCCAGCTTAGAGATCCAGCAAGAGACCAGTAACCTTGCCAGCGAGAACGAACAGTCGGGTCAGTGGTGAGGCGTCGGAGGAGATTCTCATCGATAATAAGGCTCCCGCAGCAAAAAATAGCTTTGAGGTCTGGCCAAATGAATACCGCGCAAATTTGTTGAAAAAGGCATGAATCACACACGAAGTGACCACAGGAGAGAGCTTTGCGAGGGGTAGACTCGATCAAGTCGGGATGTGGTTCCAGTTTGCACAACCTGCAGATATTCCTACTTGGACGTCAATACGTAGGTGACTATGATCGCCAGGAAGTGCTTACAATCTAGTCATGGCACGCCTTTATCTTGACTTTGACTGATGATTTGCCGGTATGGATGCGGAGGAGCTGGGATAGATGCTAGAAACCGAGTTCTCGTCATCTGTGTATACATCCGATTCTGAGTATTCATCTTCGTCCGTGTAATGGCTTGACCGCCAGGCCGGTCTCTCAAAAGAGGGATAAGACTTCAAGGAAGAGCGTGCTGGTTTGTTGTTTGCTGGCCCCTTAGAGCGAGTGTCTGAACCATTCATGATCTCAGGCTTTACTGTAGAGTCGGGCTCAGGGGGAAGGGCGTTTGAGGAGTGCCCTTTCTCCTGCGAGGGACTCATGGTTGGGTCTATTGAGGTAGGCTGTAATGCAGGATACCGAGCCGAGAATAAAGTGTTAAGTGATGCCTTGACTTTGCGAGATGGAAAGAGGCTGGGTTCTTCATCGCTACTCCAAGCCTTTGAGGGCACGGATAGGTCTGTATTCCTAACCATCTCGGTGTTATCAGCCTCAAGCCGATAGCTATCCATCATTAGCATGTATCCATCTCAATTTTGAGTCAGGACTTACAAGTCTTCTCCATTGGTGGGAGCAAGAGGTTCAATCAACCAATGATGGTTCCTAGCTGAGGCTGCGGAGCCTCGAGACCCAGGACACGGTTCCATGAGCATGAGAACAAAGTCTTGGCTCCTTTGAGAGATGTTGCACAATTCGAACGGACCAACCGGAAATTCGATCTCGTCGCGAACATACTTGAACAGGTCTCCTATGGAATCGAATGCCATCTTGCTTGTGAGAATGCGATACACCATGGCGCCCAACGACCACATGTCGGCTGAGTATGTGTATGATTGGTCTGAGGTTGATCCAATAACCTCGGGTGCTGCGAAACCAAGTGTCCCACGCTGCATCGTGAGAAGCGAGGTATCGTGATGCCGTCGTTTGCTGATGCCAAAGTCCGCAATCTTGACGAACCACTCCGGGCTCTTGTCGACCACCATAATGTTCTATCTTGGTCAGTTATATCATCAACACACGGGGCTGGGCGTTCTTACGGCAGGTTTCAGATCACGGTGGATGAACCCATTTTCGTGCATAAACGCCAATCCTTCGAGGATCTGATCTGTGATTTCTCTCCCTTCGGATTCTTTTAGAGGGGTGTCGATGTACTGCTGGAGGTCTCCGAGCTCAAAGTATTCCATGGTGATACATATGGCGTCTTCAAGCTCATACCAACCTTGGGAACTCACAAAACAATGGTTATACTATTGAGATTAGCAATGGGTCGCTGCCTATGAAAAGGGCATCAACCTTGTCATTCGAGAACTTCATGATGGCCTCGAGCTCCCGGGTATAGTCCAGCTCCTGTCCTACAACGACAAACTTCTTCACCTCCTTGACAGCCCTGAATCTGTTTCCGCCGCCATCTTCGCATGTCTGGAGGTGCACCGTCCCAAAGGTGCCCTGGCCTAGCTGCCTGCCTTTAATCCATCGCTCTGTCCTTGGAATTCGTCGGCGTCGCGCGGACCGGCCCGTCTCGTATAGTACATGTTCGACGACATGGGAGTCTAGAGGCCGTGTTTCGATTTTCGAGTCGCGCACAAGATCAACCAGCGTTATCTCGTTGTCGGGCATCCTCGCTCCGGGTTCAGGCCGATTTCAAGGTAACTAGGCGGGGTTCCTCGATGAGGCATTCCGCCCTGCGGGGGTTGGGTCTTAGCCCTTGAATATGATATGAATGCCTCCGATTTTTTTGGTGGCTTTCGACGAAGTTTGCGCTCGCGTACAGGTTACTCGGGATTCAGTCGTCGGGTCATCTGGTCGAAGACCGAACCAGCCTTCCTTGGTAGGAAGAGAGACAAGAAGAGGGCGGCGAGGCAGTTCAGTGGGTGCAGTGAAGCTGAGGCTGAGGCTTATGCATATACCCCTGCCGATTTCGAGTCCCGAGCCTTGTTTGCCCTCCATCTCTTAACTCTTAGGTTTTAGCTCTTCCATATCTCTTTAAGAACTGACATCTCGGTGTATCATCACACCGACGTTGTGTCGTCACAATGAGTGGCGTGGAGTTAGGATTGGCTTCATTTGCTGCGGCAGACTTGGTTCTTCAGTAAGTAGTCGCCAGAACTGGTAATTCAGCGTTAACAGCCACCAGGTACGGCAAGAGGTTGATCAAGTTGTATAAGGATTACAACAGCGCTGATGACTATGTAAAGGAGAGTATCCTGCTGGTCGAGGCCATCCTCAGCCGTGCAGATACGCAAGTCGAGTTTCTGAAACAAGTCGAAAGCAAACTCAGCCATGACCAGCGCAGGATCCAGTTTGAGCTCTATGAGATGCTCAAGGACAAGCTATACATCGCCGTCGGCAAGCTAGAGTCGGTCATCTCTGAAAAGGGTATCAAGAAGGTTAAGCTGGTCATTGTCAAGAGCAGTATCAAGGAGGTTGTCGAACAGCTTGAGCGTTGGCAGAGGATCTTTGATCCAACTTGGCTACTCGTCTTTCGCACCCATAACATCATCATAGATGCAAAGCTGCAAACTGAACTAGAAGCTTCGTCACGTACCGGGCCGGTTGGGGAATCCATCGCTGCCCAAGCCTCTCGAGAGACTCTAGGGGAGGCACACGCTTTCCGCAGAATTGTTAACGGGGAACTCGATCAGGTCCATGTTACTTTGTCTCAGGAAAAACTGAACTGGAGCCAAGCCGAGTCAGTATCATTTTCGTCGACCCAGATCATCGAGCGAATCGGCTCTCAAAAGCGATACCTCGTCAACTCGATCCCATGTGACTCCAACATGGATATCGCCAGCGTCAGAGCAGACTCTGAAGACTTGGCCAGGAAGCTGCACCAGATCAATTCAGATGACTGTGGTCTTCTAGCTTGCTATGGACTCGTCAAGAGAAGAGGCCCGGGTCAGCGAAAGATCAATTCGCTAGATTTGGTCTTTCAGATGCCCCAAAAAGATGCTACACCGGTTACCTTGAGAGAACGCCTCATGCAACCCCAGGCCTTCAGCCTCACTGAAGCACTCGATTTATCAAGGCGTCTCGCGAGAGCAGTCAGTTACGTTCACGCCTACCACTTTGTCCACAAGAACATTCGACCCGAAAACGTTCTACTATTTCCTAAAAACGAATCCGACACATCTCTGGGATCGGTCTATCTACTCGGCTTTGACTCCTTTCGCAGCATCAACTTCCAGACTCTATTCGAGGGTGACATCACCTGGGACGGTAACCTCTATCGACACCCTGGACGTCAAGGCCTTCGTGCCCACGACAAGTATATCATGCAGCATGATGTGTACAGTCTTGGGGTGTGTTTGCTAGAGATTGGTCTCTGGGCGAGTTTTGTACAGCACGGCGGCGAGACGGTTCCAGGTGAGGCCTTGGGCTTGACGATGGAGGATTTTGGCAAGATACAAGAGACCGGCGAGCCGTCTCCCTTCATTAAGGATCATCTTGTGAAGCTTGCAGAGTCTAGGCTGCCGATGAAGATGGGCGATAGGTACACGGCAGTTGTCGTCACGTGTCTGTGCTGTTTGGACGATGACAATGAGGACTTTGGGGAGGAGAGCGATATGCGGGATGACGATGGGATCTTGATAGGAGTCAAGTTTGTTGGAAAGGTTCTGATGCGACTAAACGAGATTTCTATTTAGGTAGACATAGAATGGGGTTGATCTATGGAGTAGATATTGCGCATCAGCTTAGATTTGGCGTATATGTAAGACAGCATGATATGCATGGGAATTCTAAACAAGTCCTCATGAGTCTGCGCTTTTATAATAGTCATGAAAAAGTTGGGAAGAATAATTAGAGGGAAAATGTGTGTTTTTTCTCAATTATGTATTTAAAAATAGAAACACAGACCCCTTGTTCACACTCAAGGGGTGGCTCTAAGGTTTGGCTCTTTGACAACGGTTTCCGGAAATCTTGAGAGAGGTCTATCGCCAACTTTGTATGATCATGACAACTCTTTAAACTCGTCTAGACCAGCCAACACGTAATAGATAGATATCCGTATCAGTCACAATACCCAATTCATAACACAGTCCACATATTATCATCATGCCAAGAAATTGCCTGGTTGTTAAGGCTCGCTTCAACATTAGTTTCAAGGAAGAGATCAATTCCTTGGTTCCCTTCTCTACTACCCCGCCATCCATCCCCAAACTACCTGCTCAACCTACCTACCTACGTCATCGCGACCAATGAATAAGACAGACTACATGGACTCTCTACGGCCTCCTTCGCCGGAATCCTTTGAGCGCATCGCATCCGTTCAGAAGGAGCGCGAGGAGGACATCAAGCGCAAAGATCACCAACGCAAGCGCCAATCGCTCGAGTTGCGCATAGCAACCATGTCGACCAACGGCAGCCAGGACGAGAGGGCTCAGGCCGCGCGCATGATCCAAAAGACGTTTCGAGGATATCGCACAAGGAGGGAGATGGAGGGATTTGGCCTAGACTCCAGCACCCGTTGGGTCACTGCGATACGCGAGGCACAATTTCGACAGGCGACGCAGCCACGGGCGAGGACAGAAGCAGACGGCGCAGATCCCGACGGTTTGGGACCCGATGGCTTGGAGAAACGGCGATCAGCATCGGCGAGACAAAAGTGGAAGAAGGCGAGCACAGTCGCGCGGCGGGCTGGCTTTGACAATTTGCTGTCAGATTCCTCGTCAACGCAGTCATCGTCGGACGAGGATGCATCCCCCGAAGAACGAGCAGCCGCCCGAGCGCAACGTGAAAAGGATAATGAAGCTCGCAAGAACGAGGCGCGCATGATGGGTCTACGATACTTTCTCGAGATGGTCGATCTCAAGCATCGCTACGGAAGTAGTCTCTGCATGTACCACGAAGAATGGAAGCGATCCAACACAACGGAAAACTTCTTCTACTGGCTCGACTACGGCGAGGGCCGTGAGGTCGAACTAGAGGGCTGTCCGCGAGACCGACTTGAACGAGAGCAAGTCCGCTACCTCTCCAAGGAGGAGCGCCAATACTACCTCGTCGAGGTAGACGACCAAGGAAGGTTATGTTGGGCAAAGAACGGTCAGCGCATAGATACGTCTGAGCAGTACAAGGACAGCATCAACGGCGTAGTGCCCTTAGACGATCCAACGCCGCCCTTCAACCCAACAGCCCAGCCCGAGGATAGGAATTCGCTAGACGACGACAGCAGCAGCTCTTGTTCCTCACTCAAGTCGCGGCGAGAGGCAGACCGGGCCGCCAAGTACGCGACGCCTGGTTTCGATGAGAGTCAGGGGCTTCAAAAGGTAACGCACATATCAGCCTCGACCATCTTCAACAAGCTCCTCCGCAAGTCGGTCAAGAAGAACACTTGGATCTTTGTCGCAGACACATCCTTCCGACTCTATGTGGGCATCAAAAACTCGGGCGCCTTTCAGCACTCGTCCTTCTTTCAAGGCAGCCGCATCTCAGCCGCGGGCCTCATCAAGATCAAGAACGGTCGCCTGTCATCCCTGTCCCCCCTAAGCGGACACTATCGCCCACCAGCATCCAACTTCCGCGCCTTTGTGCACAGCCTACGGCAGTCGGGTGTGGACATGACGCACGTCTCCATCTCCAAGTCGTACGTTGTGTTGATTGGGCTGGAGACGTACATCAAGACGCGGCGCAAGGGAAAGGACCTCGCGCAGCGGGTAGGACACCGGCGGGACAAGATCCTGGACCCCGAGGAGGCGGCGCGCCGGGAAGACGAGGCCAGGGACAAGAGCGAGAGCGCGGCCCGAGAGCGTGAGGTGCTAGAGAGGGAAGAGGCGGAGAAGCAGGAGGGCAGGCCGGTGAAGAAGGTGCTCAAGAAACTAGGTATCAAGCCGACAAAGGAGGAGAAGCAAGCCGCGAAGCGGGAGCAAAAGGAGGAGGCCGAGAGGTTAACGTAATCTGAGACGAGGAGGGATGGGAACTCTGAGGGGCTGTGGCTGTCTTGTTTCTTTTATAATACCCCTGGCAGTTGGAGCATTCCAGTCATGATTTACGGCCCCCAAGATATTTAATACACCAAGCTTTGGACCTATTTTCCTGTTGTCTCGGAGCTCATATCTAACTTACCACTTTATGCCGCGTCGAATTACTTCAGCACCCATAGATCTCCTACAACATTATACAAAGTTGAGCCAGTAGAAATCAATGTTCTGACGAAAAAAGTGAATATTTAATAGCTGAGGCCCAGTGTCAGTCAATATTATCTCCAACAATGTCCATGTTGCAACATTCCAAAGGTCAGATGCCTACCCTGTAGCAATACTGGACTTGGATCGATCTTTCATTCAGACTTGCTTAACATGCATAATTACTTTGACTCAACTCCCAGCGAGGCCGGTTCTTCCAACAGATAATTTGATAAATATTCTTAAGTTAAGGAAGAAGAAGCATTCGCAGCATAAGGCGGCTGGTTCAAGTTGCGATCGAATGTTCCCAGTTGCTATTCGTTAACTCTGGGCAACGATTGTACCTAGTCACAAAAATGCCTTACATTAGACTTTTTGTTTTTATCACAGAACGGGTAGCCCTGAAGGACCCGCGACGCCAATTTGGATATGGATAGAAAACCCTTCATTGTCCCAATTGTTGTCTTGTCGGCCGCATATCGGACGTCAGCTTCGTGCTTACCAATATGCTTCTTTACACGGACCAGGCGACGGTTCAGAAACGCGATGGATGGGGAGGAAGCAGCGTCTCGTGTCCCGTCTTCAGTGGCAGCCTAGAGGCAGCGGGTACACCTGCAGCGGCCTCAGCGAGCACCTGCCCTGCGAAACCCGCTAGCACCACTGCCCTTCAGCAGCCTCAGCAGGTACCTGCCCCTGGAGCTGCACGAGGGCGCGCCATACAAACACCAGCAGAAAACCCACAGTGCAGGCGCGGGTACCCCGACTTGACTGCAAGCAAACTGACCTGAGCGCAACTGCAGCCGTCAGTCGCACGAAGCCGCGCGCAGCCCCAAGCCAAACCCGTCGAAAAAAACATCAACATCTAGCGGCTCCCATCGCGAGACAGAGTCGTCGGAGCCAGAGAAGCCAGCAGAGAAACCATGCCAGGCCTCTTGACGTCTCCCAATGGCCTCTGTCACCCGTTCCTCGCGGCGCGCTGAGGGTCCTCACCCGCATCAGCATCTCGCGCACCATCACCTGACGCCTTCCACAAGCGTATTTGCCCACACACAGGGCGGCGCTGGCGGAGGTGGAGGGCGAAGCAAGAGGGTGCTCGACGCCCACGATCGCGACCGTGATGCCCTCAAACCCAAGAGAACCCGAATAACCGTCGAGATTTTGGCCAAGGGCTCTCACGGATTGTCCGATATCATCCCCGACAACATAGTCCCGCCGCCCGCGCGCAACCCGCGACAAACTGCGACGCCCACGGTGGCGAGTGCGACGACAACGCCCGCGACCAACCCTCCTCCCTCGACCGAAGTCGCGAAACCCGCTCCAAAGCAGGAGCCGACCCTTACAAAACACCAGAGCAAAGTAATCAACGGCATTAAACATGAGCTCGACCGCCTACAGCCCCAGGCAAAGGATACAAACCCCCAAGAACAGGGCCGCAAGCTCCGTTCCCAAGAAGCCACGAGGTTCAAAAGTGAACTCTCTGCATACTTTCCCGAGTACGATGAAGTGATTGGGAATGAACCCAAAGAACAACGTACGTGCGAAAAAAAATCCCATCGCTCTCCTGAGCGCCATCTTCAACCTCGAATGATTTCTAACCCGCATCAGACCTTTTCAACGTTGATACCCCCATCGTTGTCGTCGATTCTGACCCACGACGCGCTGTTTCTGGCGCCCAACGCGCAGCACCGCAGCAACCCCACCCCGCTGACGAATATCCCGTGCGAGGATATGGCGATGCCCTCTTCCACGACGTGTTCGATGCGCAGCGCGTAGAACTCAACTTTCTGGTCCAGCCCAAGGACAAAACAGTTGAGGATCCTTTACCTGATAAGCTTTTCCAGCCGGTGCACCGCCGAGCTGAGAGATTGGAGCGATCTATTCGCAATACCGAGAAGGGCCGAGCCCAGCATGAAAAGGACCAAATCATCAGGCTGCTGGAAGGCCTCCAGGGTCATGACTGGCTGAGGGTGATGGGTGTTAGTGGTGTCACGGAAACCAAGAAGAAGACTTTTGAGCCAGCCCGAGACCACTTCATCAAGGGCTGCCAAGCCATCCTTGCCAAGTTCCGAAACTGGGTTTTGGAGGAAAAGCGGCGTAAACAGGAAAAAGACAAGGCTCGAGCCGAGAAGGAAGACGAAGAAGACTCTGGAAGTGCTGACGAGGAAGACGAAGCGGATGACCATGATGGTGCAAACGGCGACACGAGCGACTCGGCGTCACCAGCGAAGCAGCTCCGCGATGAAGCCATGGCGAGATCGAAAGCCAAAGGCTCAAAGAAGCGCAAATCAACTCCACAGCCGGCGTCGACCAAAGCTCCACGACCACCGAAGCCACCTCCGGCTCCAAAAACCCCAGAACCTCCCAAGGAGTTCAAGTCGTTCTTTAGCAAGAAGTACGAGCGCGAGAGCGCTCTGCACCGGCATCGGCGTACAGGCAGGAAGGTGCTGGCATGGGGTCACCCGATCCCCGAGATACCCCAGGTTGACTTTGATTTGCCGGAAGAATACCGTGATGAAGATACCCTCAAGGCCCGGGCGAGAAAGAAGCGCCGGGACCGGCGACGCAGCAAGCAGTGATGCGTTTGGCTGCTTGCAATAACAGCAGAGAAGACACTGCGAGACTCGGTTATACTATATGGTTTGGCGTTTGGGGAAGGTTTACTCACAGCTCGCCTCGGCGAAGGCAAATGCTATCTGTTTGAGGTGGTGTGTATGAATGTCGATAGTTCTTATGTGCTTCAGAATCCCAAGATCTTTGTTGCATGCAATGTGCGGCTTTGGTCATTCCTCGGTGATGTGATGTTGACTGTGTCGACGCAGCTTAACTGACTCGGCCACTGGCTGTGCCTCATGATGGAGTTGAGGGGCTTCATAATGTCGAAGACAACACCATAGGTAGTAAAGTTGCCTACCCAAGTATGCTTGCCTTGGTCGTGCGCGTTGATGTGGACGGATTTGGGTATTTCATGTAAACGACCGGTTGGATTTGGAGCCGCGGAAGAGGCGCACTTAAGGCTGTGGGTACGTACCTCGGAGCCTCACCAGCACCTCACCTCACCCTCACAGCCTGGGGATTCTGGCAGGCGGAAAGAGTGGCCCGTGCACTCTAGCTCCGTGAAACGCGCCGCGAGCTCCTCCTTCCTCCAACAAGGCCCGGCGTACGGTGATAGGCACTGAAGAATCTTCGAGGTTTGCGCGTGCTTGCGCTTCGTTGCTCTTTGAAATCCATCGTATGGAACCTTCCTCTCCTTCTAATTAATTTCTCATCTCTTCTCTTAATATCCATCTCCTCGCCCCCCTCACTCGCTTCCTCGTTTCTTGCGCGAATCCGTCTCCGCCATCCCCGTTCAAATTGCGCCCAAGCCTCGACCGAAGCCTATGACTACGCGACGAGCACAATAACGATTACAACCACGCCCGGCGACGCCAAGGACCTCCGTTGTCTCTCCGTTTAGATCCATCCTCTCCATCGATGCAGCGTTCATAAGCACCAGCTCGCAGGGGCCCTCAGGCCTTTCCTTCCTCGACCCTGCTTTCGACCGTTCAAAGTGGCCACCGTCGCGATGTCGCAAGAATTTGCGCCCGAGAAACACTCTCTCTTGGATGCCGAAGATGGCCTCGCGCCCGTGGAAGACCTCCCGGTTCTGGAGTACTTTGTCATCAAGCAAGAGGTTAATCTCGAGGTGAATTTTCGCGATAAGCGCATCGACGGGACAACCAACATTTTCATTGTCACCTTCAATGATAAGATCGAAGAGGTGGCACTGGATGCCGCCGACTGCGAAATCGACACCGAAAATATCTACGTTTCTGATGTTAAGGAGGCCAACGGAGATCCTTATGAGGTGCATCGACGCAAAACGACAGCTGTCTTCCAAGACCCGTACAAAAAGCTCTCTCACTCGACGAATTGGAACCTACGAGCCGATCACCACGACATTCGGCGTAGACGCGCTCGGTCAGTGTTTCATAGCCGAAAGAACGACGTCCCCGCCGAGAATAGAGAGTTCGAGGGATGCACGCCGGTCTACGGGTCGCTCAGGGTGAGCCTGCGCGGTAGGGTCGAGCCGGATCGTCCGAGATTGATTATTAGGAAGTCTACGACTGGGCTCGATCCCGCTGAAAAGATCAACAGGCAATTCAAGATTACAATACCGTTTACAAATTCCAACCCTCGAGATGGGATGCAGTTCGTCGGTGTCGATCCTCTGGATAACCGCTTCACGCACATGTACACTCGGAGCTCCATCCACCCAGGGACAGCTTCTTGCATATTTCCATGTGTCGATGACCATGGTTCCCGTTGCGACTGGAAGATCTCGATCAAGTATCCCCGCACTCTGGGCGATGCCCTGCAGCAAGCGTTGGCTACACAGCAGAATGGCGCAAGCTCAGACAAGATGCAGATCGATGGACAGGAGCGGATTCACAATCTTGCGGAAGAGGACAAGCTGAGGGAAATGTCGGTTGTGTGCTCGGGATTCCTTATGGAGGAGACCGTGGATCCAGATGACGACCACAAAAAGATCATGACGTTTGAACCTGAGAAGAAGGTATCGGTTCAGAAGCTCGGCTTTGCTGTTGGCCCATTCGAGCATATTGACCTCTCGTCCGAATCTAGAACAGAGGAAGATGAGGTCAAGCTCGGTATGAATGCGCTCAAGGTCCATGCCTATTGTCTACCACACCGAGCCGACTGGGTTCGAAACACCTCTGTCGCCCTAACAATGGCGGCTGACTTTTTCACCTACACCTTTGCACGGTATCCTTTCGGCAACTTCAAGATCTGTTTCCTCGACGATATGGTGCAGGATACGGTACCGCTCTACTCCATGGCCTTCGTCAGCAATCGCTTGCTATTCCCAGAGGACATCATCGACCCCGAGATCGAAGTTACCAGGAAGATTGTCCACACTCTGGCCAGTCAGTGGATTGGAATCAACATGATACCCAACACTCGAAATGACCTCTGGCTCATCATCGGTGTCGCTCACTACATGACGGATCTTTTCATGAAGCGCCTCTGTGGCAACAATGAGTACAGATTCCGCATGAAAACCCTCTCGGACAAGCTCGTACATGTTGACATTGACCGACCTTGTCTTTATGACCTCGGCCCCAGTCTCCACCTGGGAGAGTTTGAAATGGAATTCATGACCCTCAAAGCTCCAGTCGTCTTCTTCATCTTGGACAAGCGGCTCATCAAGGCTTCGGGAGGACACGGTCTGACACGCATTCTCCAGAAATTGTTGACCAAGGTTCAGATTGAGGCTTCCGATAAGTCAACGATCCTCGAAACAGAAAAGTTCCGTGCAGTTTGCGAGAAGGGAGCGCGATACCGACTCGAGAGCTTTTGGAATCAATGGGTCTACGGTTCCGGATGCCCGCGATTTGACGTCAAAGCCAAGTTCAACAAGAAGAGGTTATGCGTCGAGTTGACCTTGAATCAGATCCAGTTCCAGACGGTTAAGAAGCCTGCCTTGGAGAGAGATGACTTTCTGCGTGTGATCAAGGAGCGCCGTGCTGGTGTCAAGACGGGTGAGGTGCAGCCACTATTCACTGGACCGATGACAGTTCGAATCCATGAAGCAGACGGCACACCTTATGAACACATTCTGGAGATCCGGGAGGATGCGACACGTTCAACCAAGTTTGAGATTCCCTACAATACCAAGTACAAACGTCTCAAGCGGACTCGTCGCATGAAGGAGAAGCAGAACGTGGGCGCCAGTATGGACGCTGAAAACCTCGACGATACGCTACTCTATTGCTTAGGCGATGTCCTTCAAACCCCAGACGAGCAGGCCCAGTGGGAGTTGATTGATTGGGACCCTGACACCGAAAGGAAGATGGATCAAGAGTCATACGAGTGGATTCGCGTGGACGCCGACTTCGAATGGGCCTGCGATATGAAGCGGACCCTCGAGCCGTACATGTACGTGTCTCAGCTGCAACAAGACAGGGACGTCGTGGCTCAACAAGATGCCATGCTATACCTCACCCATGGCCCCCTGCACCCCATTGCTTCTGGCTTCCTCACCAGGACGTTGGTGGACCGTCGCTATTTCCATGGCATTCGGACCATGGCCGCAGAGGCACTGCCGCGGCAGGCCAATATCAAGGACATCTCGATGCTTGGTCTCCGACAACTAATGAAGGCCTTCAGTGAGATGTTTTGCCACAAGGGGACAAATCAGCCGAAGCCGAATGACTTTTCCGACAAGAAGCAATACAACGTCCAGTGTGCCATTATCAAGGCCATCGCTCAAGTCAGAGATGCTAATACCTACAAATGTCCACTCGAGGCCCGACAATTCATCCTGGACCAACTCCTCTTCAACAACAATGAGGACAACCCCTATTCCGACCACTTTTACATCGCCACACTCGTTGAAGCTCTTGCCACGTCCCTTATCCCCTCGAAGAAGGATGATTGGTTTGCCATGCAAAACAAGATACCCAACGAGGAGGAGACACAGTTCCTTGATAGGGCAATGGAACAGATCGAACGTGTCCTACGCCGCGATGAGTGGACCAATTCGTACCAGAACGTCTGGACGATTGCGGGCCTGAACGCGAAGCAGCGGCTGATGAAGGCCGAGGTGATACCAAAGGCGTACATCGACTTTGGGCAATATCTACTGGATGGAACGAGAGATCTTATCCGAATCAAGGCCTTCGAGGCGCTGATTGATCTTGGGGCCATGATGGACCCTACCATGTTTTCGTTGCTGATATACTCCCTGACTACCGACCGATCACCATACGTGCGCAATAAGCTCATCGACGCCGCGGCTTCTGGGCTTGCCGCTATCGCCTTTGGAGAGCATGCGAAGGTTGTTAAGAATGAACCTCCTCCCGAAGACGAAGAAGGCGACCTCCTCCTTGTCCAAGACAGTGCACAGGAGATCGAAGCCAGGAAGGAAATGTTTGCAAGGAAGGAGAACTTGGACGCTGCCCTCAAGGCTCTGCGACGAGAGATGGAGGAGACCTACGCAGGCGACGAGCGACACTACAGCACAGCGATGCGTAAGGCGCTAGATCACCCAGGTCTTGGTCGATGCGAAATGGAGAGTATGTTGGATCTGGCGGCAATGATGTTCGAGGAGGCATCCCAATGGATCATCACGCTGGCTCTGCCCAAGGCTTGGAAGGCCGAGCGATCGGCTGAGCAGCAGCTCGCCAACAAAGTAAAAAATCCCCCATACCAAACAATGCCACTGAGTTGTGCTGACTTGCGACAGTTGCTGGTGTTGTTCAAATCCTACTACAGGACAAAGCCAAAGGAGCCCATCGTACAACCGCCTCCTCCGCCACCTCCAGAGCCCGTGCGACCTATCCCTCTTCCGAGAACTTCATCGATTAAGATCAACACTCACAGATCTACCACACCCCAGCGTCCAGTGGCACCGCCTTTGCCTCAACCCCAAACTCAAACACAAAGTCCAGTTCCAGCCCAATCACTCGGGGAGAAGGACACTATCGTGGCTTCACCAGCTGTCTCTCGCCAACCAAGCGTTTCCTCCTCGTCAACCTCAAAGCCTGCTAGGCCTGTTGAGCCTTCATCGGTAGGCTCGATCAAGCGTCCGCGTCCAGAGAAAGACGAGCATCACACCCCGGCACCTAAGCGCCCCAAGACAGAGAAGCCATCAGGACCCGACCTGGGTAGCGTGCGGAGGAAGAGCCGCATTGTTACTCTCAAGACTAAAACTCCCGGGCTCCTTGGAGTCATGCTTCGGGATGCGAGGAAACAGAGTCTCAATGGCAGGACATCTCTGCCGTCGGCTGCTCCCAAGGATGGCCTTCCGGTTAGTGTGAGGGACACTATCACTGCCAAACCTGCAAGAAAGCCACTTCCAACTGGGGACCAGCCAATCAGAAAGCCTCTACCTGGAGGCCCAGCATCCTCACCGCATGCTTCGGCATCGAGTCCAAAGGTTTCGCTCAATTCGCACTCGAATTCCACCCCGAAGCCAAAATCTGCCAGTCCTGCTTCGAACACACCAACTGGGGCGCCGCCTCCACGGCCCAAGATCAAGATCATTCGAAAGCCACATCCACCACCATCGGCCTCTTAGAATTTGGAGCTCAACCCATTCAGCACTTCTGAGAGAGTGGCTGAAGCCCAAGGAGCTTATGAGATTGTCTCGTTTGGCGCCTACGACGGAGGACTAGGGGGAGGTAGCTGGAAATTCTAGGAAGACCTTGGCCACAGGGAGTGATGCGCAGTGGAGGAGGAAAGGATTACAAGTTTTTCCACCCCGAAGTTGGCCGTTGTGCTACAGAAAAGAAATGATGATGCTTCGACGAAGCTGGTATACAGCATCTTGAGTAGACTACGTGGCTGCGAGGGTTGCATTTACTGGCGTTGGGAGTGCGCTTGATTGGTACTCAAGTTGCGATGTGGTTACGGAGGCAACGGACGAGCGCGGCAGCGACGGGAATAGGTCTAAATTACTATACAGAACGCTTTATTCAAGATATCCCTTTTTTTCCCCATGTCGTTTCTTATACTTGGCCATCCTCACATCCGGCCTCGGATGATTGATTGTCCTATGGGACCTGTCTGATTTGAAACGGGCTGAGCCACGTCTCCACCCAGTTGTCAGCCTTGCCAACTGTGGATGAACGGAATTGTTGGTACACATGACGAGAGGTCAGACAAGATGTGTAGAGAGCGCAGAATAAGCTCTACGCATGCCTGAGTAGTATATAAGAGGAAACATTAAAGGAAACGAGAATTACGATGGATGTTATTGCTGTATCTCTGTTGTCATGGCGAGGCTGACAATATCTTTTGCCCGACCATAGCCGACCTCGGCGCTCCAACTGATAAGATAAAGCCGCGAATTATCGCCCTCCAATTGCCCCAAACACCCCGAGATAAGCCCGCGCTAACGCAAAAAAGCCATCACGTGATGCGGATTCTTCCGCGCCTTGCTCAGATCTCGTCACCCGAGCCGGAGGGAGCTCTTCGCAAGTTTGCAAGAAAGGCTGGCTTTCCAAGTGCACAACCCAACCGAGCCGACTTTCATCACCCCCCCCCCCCCCACCTGTGGTTTCTGCCTCTGCTTCATCTTCGCCATCAGTCTCGCACATGCCCGCCTCCATGTAGAGTGCCCCTGGCGCTGGCCTTTTATCCATTTGGTGTAAGTCTTTCTATTGTTTCCGTCATGTCGCGATCGCCTCTTCCTCTCCTGAGCTGTGGGTGTGTCGCTTGTCGCCCACGTCTGCAGGATCAGCCTCAACCTTCACCTCTAGGCATCTCTGTCGTGATTCAGCAACGCTGAATGATTTGGGAATGGCTGCCCATCACGGCGCACCGGAGCTCGAATGAACTGTTTTGCTGATGCGTCCCCTCCAACAGAAGAGCATGAACAGCCAGAAGCTACATGGTAGTGGCCCTCCAGCATACGATCGAGAGCGCGAAATGGACGACCGACACCGAGCACTACAACAACGCGAGGAGATGGCCCGTCGAGACCAAGAACGAGAGCGCGACCGGGAGCGCGACCGAGAGCGGGAGCCCGGCGATCGGTACCAGGCGACAACTCACCATAGCAGCGCTGGCTCCATTCCCATCCACCAGCCGGTAGCATCGCGGATCCCCGGTGCAATCCACAGCCCCGGTGGATTGCTTGCGAACCATAACGGGAATCCCCAGATTCCTCTTGGCGCCCCCTCTGGTGGTCCCCTGGCCACCTTTGGCGGGCCGCTGCAGAACGAGCACGGCCGGCCAGTCCAGCACGGAGGACAAGCCAACGCAAACCCCCAGCACCCCATGTTCGCGCCGATGCCACATACCACCGCGCCCCCGACCTCATCGCAGGTGGCGGCGAGCGGTGTCGCTGCCGTGTTTGGTGGCCCCCTACAACAAGAAGGTCAGCGCGGGGCTCAGCAGGGCGCGCCGTTCCCAGGCGCCGCTGGCTCGGCGGCTCACCAGATCCCTGGAGGCATCACCCAGGGACAGCAGCCAATTTTGAATGTGAGTCTACGTGATGTCATTGTTGGCCTTGTTGTTATTTGGCGGGTGGCATGTATGGGGAGCAATTGCTGTTTGTTGTTTGCGCGTCGTTGCTAGCCAGTCGCTTTTGAGCTGGCGATGCGACAAGCCGCCAAACGGGTAGCCATGGCTCTGCAATGCTCCCTGCATCCCTGCTAGTTTCTACCTGGAGATGCTCTAGGTGCCTTTCGTGTCTTGCTATGCGATGCAAGCACGCAGCCTCCTGTCCCGCTTGTATCCTGGCAGCTTTTGTTTAACATCGCCACCAAACATCGTCCACAGAGCCTCCCTTGGACAGTCCTATCAGATGCAGGCAGCCCCGTTGACATCCTCTGCAAGCACTACTCATGCTTGTGTTTCCTTTCTTTGCACGGTCGTGGCCATGTTGAATTGCTTGCTAATGCTTCTCCTAGGATGCCCTCACCTACCTGGACCAGGTGAAGGTGCAGTTTCATGATCAGCCTGATGTATACAATCGCTTTCTTGACATTATGAAGGACTTCAAGAGCCAGGCGTATGTCAATCACCAAAAGTGCTGAGAGGGACGATTACTGACGAAATGTGTAGCATTGATACTCCGGGCGTTATCAACAGAGTTTCGGAGCTGTTCGCGGGACATCCCAACCTGATCCAGGGCTTCAATACTTTCTTACCTCCTGGTTACCGCATCGAATGTGGCGCTGGCAACGATCCTAACACTATCAGAGTTACGACTCCCATGGGCACCACAGTGCAGTCTATCACGGGTCGCGGGAATCAGGGCGACGGCCATGGACCTGCTGCGGCGAGCCAGCCCATCTTTCCTGAGCGGGGTGGCCAGTGGCAGCAGAGGCCACAGCACAGCATTGAGAGCCCCGAGGCACAGTTTAGCACACCTGTGCAGAATGGCGCAAGCCTCTTTGTTCAAGCTGCAGCTCAGAATGCGGCCAGTTTCGAAAACTCTGGCTCGGGCCAGCGACGCGGTCTGCCACAAGGCAGTTCTGGGCCCGGCGAGGGGGGACCAAACGCTCGTCATGCGTTGACACCCACCCCTTCGGGTCCGGCTGCAGTCAATGGCAATGCTGCGAACCAGGCAAACATGGAGCGCCGTGGCCCCGTCGAATTCAACCATGCTATCAGCTACGTGAATAAGATTAAGGTAAGCCCGCCCCCCTGATTGCTGCTCCCGCTGAGGCACAGCGTATACTAATCATGGCCAAGAACCGCTTCCAGGACAAGCCTGAGATTTACAAGCAATTCCTTGAAATCTTGCAGACATACCAGCGGGAGCAGAAGCCCATCCAAGACGTGTATGCACAGGTGACGACCCTGTTCAACTCGGCCCCGGACTTGCTGGAGGACTTTAAGCAGTTCTTGCCAGAGTCTGCTGGCCAGGCGAAGCAGACACCGGGCCGAATGGAAGATGGAACCCCGACCGGTCCAAGCCATACACCACAACCTGCCATGAGGGATGGCCAGAAGATGCCCCCCTTGGGTAGCTTTGCGCCACCCGCAAGCGCGAGCAAGGACAACAAAAAGCGGCTCCGGGCGGACAAGCAGGCAGCTCAGCCCGCAACTGTGCTCGCTGAGGTGACGGCGGCAGCTCGACTCATGCCTCCTGCTGTGAATGGCAACAAGCGACCCAAGCTCAACCACGCCAGGGCGTCTGGCGAGGGCTCCGCAGTAGAACCAACCCTCACCCCTGTCATGCCAGAGCCCTATCCGCCACGATCCTCGTCAACGTCCAACCAGGATGAGATTGCCTTCTTTGAGCGCGTCAAGAAGTTCCTTAGCAATCGATCTTCGATGAACGAGTTCTTGAAGCTCTGCAACCTGTTCAGCCAGAACATCATTGACCGAAATACATTATTTCACAAGGGAGCCCTCTTCATTGGCGCGAACCCTGATCTGATGAACTTTTGGAAGAGCTTCGTGGGAGTTGAGACTCAGGATGTCATCATTGACAACCGGCCGGCACCGCCAACGGACAAGGTATCTCTCAGCAACTGCCGCGGCTACGGTCCAAGCTATCGATTGCTTCCGAAGCGAGAGCGCCTCAAGCCCTGCAGTGGGCGAGATGAGCTGTGCAATTCGGTGCTCAATGACGAGTGGGCGTCGCATCCCACTTGGGCGTCTGAGGATAGTGGATTTGTGGCTCACAGAAAGAATCAGTTCGAGGAGGGTCTTCACCGTATCGAGGAGGAGCGCCACGACTATGACTTCAACATTGAGGCTAACCTCAAGTGCATCCAGCTCCTTGAGCCCATTGCGCAGCAGATGCTCGCTATGTCTCCCACCGAGAGGGAGACATTCCAGATGCCTGCTGCGCTCGCTGGCCAGAGCACATCCATCTTTAAGCGTATCTGCAAGAAGATCTACGGCGACCGCGGCATCGATGTCGTCAACGACATGTACACCCATCCCTTTGACGTGGTCCCAGTCTTGTTGGCCCGCATGAAGCAGAAGGATGAGGAATGGCGATTCTCCCAACGCGAGTGGGAGAAGGTTTGGCACGCTCAGACCCAGAGCATGCACCTTAAGAGTCTGGATCACATGGGCATTCTTGTGAGGCAGAACGACAAGAGGAATCTGACGGCTAAGCACCTTGTCGATGTGATCAAGACAAAACACGAGGAGCAGCGCCGTGAACGATCATTGAACGGCAAGGCGCCTCGCCATCAGTTCGTCTGGGACTTTGCCGACAAGAACACGGTCATTGATCTCCTTCGACTGATGATGTTGTACAGCTTGCACAACGGACAGCACAGCAGCCAGGAGAAGGAGCGGATTCTCGAGTTTTTCGAGATGTTCATCCCCGCTTTCTTTGACATCCCCGAGGAAACCATTCAGGATAAGCTCCCCAAGATTCCTCCAGATTCTGGCGAGGAGGAAGTGGAGGACCACACGCCCGCGGAGCTGACCAACGGCCGCAGCCGCCGTAACGGCAAGAAGGGAGATCTTCTTAGAGGGGTTCTTGATCCCGGTCGTAACGGTAGCAAGTCGCGGGGACACAAGGATAAGGATAAGGATAAGGACAAGGACAAGGACAAGGACAAAGACGACAGCACGTCTGGCAGCAAAGAGACCACTCCCGATGTCACTTCGGCCAACGAAGAGGAGATGCCCGATGCCTCTGAAGACACGGCCCACCCGGATGTTTCTAACGAGCGATGGATGCCCAGCATCCCCAAGCCGTTCATGGTTGGGCAGAGCGATGCTCTCTTGAGCACAGACGGCGAGCTGAAGGCTGATGGGTTCTTTGCACGGCCGTGGTACAACTTCTTCTGCAACCAGACGCTGTTTGTCTTCTTCAGCATCTTCCAGACTCTGTATAAGCGACTCCAGGACCTCAAGGACAGCAAGGCAGCCGTGGCCAAGGAGGTTGACCGTCTCAGTAAACCGAAGCCTGCTAGAGACATTGGCTTCACTGAGAACCACATGAAGTTCTTCGGCAGGAACGACGACCCCGATACCTACTGGCCCAAGACACTGGAGCTCATCGAGGAGTACATCACAGGCGATGTCGATGAGACGCGGTACCAGGACGTGATGCGACACTACTACCTCAAGGCAGGGTGGAAGGTGTACACGATCCAGGACCTCCTCAAGACTCTGTGCCGGCTTGCCCTCACATGCAGCAGCACCGATGCGAAAGAAAAGACTCCTGATCTGATTCAGCAGTACATTGCTAGCCGCGAGAAGGAAGAGACTAGTTACCAAACCGAGATCAGCGCTAGGAAATTTGCCGAGAAGTGCGTTAAGGACGGAGACATTTTTGTCATTTGCTGGGTAAGTTGAACTCTCCTGAACTGGGTTGACGTTGATCCTTTCTAACACGATGATTAGTTCCCGGCCAAGGCTGAGGCCTCTGTACGATGGCTTCAACGGGAGGAGACAACATTCTACATGGATGAGATGCAACTCCGTGAGCGTTGGCAGTACTACATCTCATCATTTATCCGTGTCGAGCCTACCGAAGGAGTACCTAGGTCCAAGCTCCAGAAGGTGGTCCTCACACGGAACCTCCCCTCTGGTGACGCAGACGCAGACGAAGATGCCATTCCCAAGCCTGTTTCTTACAGCGAGAACTTGACCATCAGCATTTGCCTCAAGAGCTCCAAGATGGCGTGGGCCCCGGGCACGTCCGAGTACGTTGTCTATGACCAAGCTCCCAAGACGCGGGAACAGCGCGAGCGACGCGAAAAGTTCCTCCGTGCGTTGACGGGGTACCGCGAGAGCAAGCTGCTCGAGAAGTGGGTGCACAACCCGTCGTGGACCAAGGACCTCAGCCCCGAGGAGGTACAGGAGCAGAACAAGAACTTCCGCCGGTGGATGGACGAGGGCGTTGTGCCTCCCAGTGCTGCTGAGGACGTGGACATGGAGTAGCGCTCTGCCTCGGAACAATCAGTGGTTGAGACGTCTGAGGAACACGTCGGTGGGTGGGTTGATGACGACCTAGATCGAGATACCATCATCGACCGTGGATGAGAGAGAGGGCGGTTAAGAAGGGTTTGATTCAGTTATGGGGAAAAAATAAGCATGGCCAGACAAAAATGCCCTCCCGGCTCGGTCGGTCGTACATATACGGGATATGGCTGGTGGTTTGCAGGGAGGTCATAGAGAGGGTGAGGGTGGGGGTTGAGGCCTGGCATGCATGATTCAAGGAAGAAAGGAAGGTTCGGGTATTTCACCAGCGTTCATTTCGCGTTGTTATTTTTGGTTCATTCCATGCAAAGTTTTTTTGTTTTGTTTTACAGTTCCCTGTCTCTTCATTCAAAGACATGGACCTGACCGACTGTAGGAGAATAGTTGCGTCTCAACATTCCGCCTTGTTTGTGCTTATCCTGACGGGAGAGGGCAAACTATGAGGACAAGAAGCCCTCTCTGGCCTGTACTCTAGAACTAAATAGCCACTGCATATTCATGATTCATATACGTCTTTTACTCTGTTTTCCAGACTCCGTCTCATTTGATAGCTTGTGTCTGATTGACCCATTTTTGCTGTCGTCACTGCGTAACTAGCTGTCAAGGCCAGGGCTTGAGTTCACTCAGAACCTCAGGTGTAAGTCCTGACTGTTACGCCAGGCGAAAAGCCACACGCGAAAGGGCAAGGGAAATATCTCGACGTATTTGATGTCTTTTCTCAATTTTTTTCTTGTTGTTCATCTCATATGCTTTTTCATATGCTCATTATCCTTGAAGCCATTTGTAATAATCCCTGACCGTCCACACTCTGCGTCGCTCCCACTTTTCTTTTCCCAGTTCTCTCCCACTTAGGATTGGAGTTCGAGGTGGTAAGATCGAATGATGGCATCTGCATCGTCGACCGCAAGAGGTCGGATGTCGGCCAAGGCCTTGATCTTTTGTGTCCTAGAATCCAAGTTAACAAGGGGTTCACAAGTCCACTAGGCACAGGGGGGCCTTACACTTCCTTGATTTGGTCGTCAGTCATGGTCAGGCCAAGCTGTTCGACACGGCTCTTGATGGCATTCCAGCCAGTAAGTCTTGAGGCAAAGTGGACGTATCGGCTCATGCCGAAATCGGCTGGGTCGATGATCTCGTATGTTGAAGGCGCTGGCTGATGTTAGCAGTGATCGAGATGTGATTGCTACCACGGATGCCCCTCTTCTAGCTGCAGAGACGAAACTTTCGTAGGAGATTGAGACGGGGAATCGCGTCCAGCTAAGAAGGTTAAAGGAGGCCAAAATGGCGACGTACAGTTAAGAATGGCCTTGGAGTGGATGCCGGCCTTGTGGGAAAAGGCACAGAAACCTATAGAAAAAGTCAATTCGTGCTCAAGAGGCGTTGATGTGTCGTTAAAGCGCAGCGGCGGGATAGTGGTAGGACGCGGGAAGCCAGAGGGAAAAGGCAAAGACTGGGCAAAAACTCACCAGTGACGGGGTTGTTGAAGGGGATGTTCTGTCCTCGTTGTTAGCCTACATTGTCGCCGCGACGGTCATGGCTTGCTAAATCTTACAATTTGGACATGGTCCGCAACGAGATCTTCCAGCGCCAGGAGCTTGTGCAGCTTATACCTGGAGGTGACGTAGTCGTGGCTGCCAACGATCATGCGGGCGAGGAGACCACCCAAGGGCTATCACGATGTTAGAAACGTCAGGGACGTGTCGGTGGCGTGGTGCACTTACAGTAATGCCGTTTCTCTCACCGATACCGAGAACACTGGTGTCGATGTCTGTGGCAGACCTGTCAGAGCGAGCTCATCCCTCGAATCTTGAGTTCTCGACTTACGTGTGGCACCAGCCTCAAGAGCTGCGTGGGCGTTTGCGACGGCACACATAGTGTCGTTATGGCTATTAATTGAAGCATTAGTCCTGAAAATAACAAGTCCTTCAAGGTCGCCGCGACCAAGGATAGTGTGACTACATACAAATGAGTCTCGATATCACAGCCGACAACACCTGTTATCGAGTTAGTACGCAGCAGAGCACCTTGAGTTCAGAGGATGGACTGACCTCGGAGAGTGCGCACGAGATCATAGACTTGACGGGGCGTGGCACATCCCACAGTGTCCGCAACACCCACACGGTTGACGCCAGCCCGATCGACAGCACGGTAAAGATCAAGGAGATCCACCAGGTCACCTAGACGAATTTGTTAGTCATATTGTCGAATGGCGATGGGATGAATGCAGTGCAAGAGAATCCTGCTGGCCGCCATCTAATGCAATTGAGATCCTCCCCAACTGGCGTCAGCAAGCTATCATGGTTTTGAGCCAGCTCTCGTCTTTCAGTCATGATAAGGGACAGTCATCCCTCTTCCTCAGGCGTCTGACCCCGATATGCATGTACCAGCTGCTGTGTTTGGAAAGGCGTGACGCGAACCGGACGATATTGACGGCGTAGGTATAAGCAAAATTCGTTGGTGCATATCGAGTTCAATGACCGAAGGTCGAGGATGAAGCGGGAGTCCCATATCATGACCAAAGTGTTGGAGTCGACCCAAGCTGTGACAGCTGCGAATGGCGGGGGACGAGTATATCGTGCCAATCAGGGCTACCAGATACACACGACCCAATTGCTTCAATGGAGGCCAGAGAAAGAGCCAAGCAGGCGGGAGAAGAATGAACCGAACAAGGAATACTGACTTCTGAAACTGTCTTCACTTGAGAAGCGAACCTCGACGCCGCGGCTGCGAGCTTGGTCAGCTTTCATGTCTCGGAGAACTCTGACGCCCCCTCGACGGTCTGTGCAAAACAGTGTCTTTCCCCCAACGGGCTGATGACATACCTCTTGATGTAAGCGATAA
The DNA here is from genome assembly GCF_000151355.1 of Fusarium vanettenii 77-13-4. NCBI lineage: Eukaryota > Fungi > Ascomycota > Sordariomycetes > Hypocreales > Nectriaceae > Fusarium > Fusarium vanettenii. Next base: position 4,100,159 of record NW_003315881.1, read on the forward strand.
CCTCGAGGGCAGTCTTCTTGATGTAGTCCATGTCCTTGCCATGGGAGTGCTCCCGGAGCTGCTTGGAGGTGCCAATGACGACGTCGACACCGTCGACTCCTGTATCGCAAGCAAGCTTGGCATCCTGGATGGTCTGTTAGAAAATCATGTTCCCGGGACAAAACTTGGTGATCCAACTCACTTCCATGTTACACCGCACATCTGCAAGTCGTTAGCCTATTAGTTAATCGGAAGCGGGGACGTCGCCGATGTGGGCGCGGGACTCACGGGTCAGGATCTTGGACTGTAAAGGTTGTCAGCATTCTGCAAAGTTAGACAGTAATAGGGAAACTGACCTTGAGGCCGAGCTTGCAGATAGCCTCGCAGTCCTCACGCGATTGAGGAGAGGCAGCGGGAGAGGTCAGTTCGATGTACTCGACGCCAAAGTCGGAGAGAGCAGTGGCGCTGTAGAAGAACCGTTAGTCAAGGCGGAATGAAATCGGAGTTGATCCTTGGCTAACATCTTGATCTTGGCCTCCCTGTCGAAAAAGGCATTGGCGAATTGCTCGCCTTCTCGGAGTGTACTCTCGATGATCTGGAACCGGTTCGTGTTGGAGAGGAAGTCACCGACGGACTGGTAAGGCGATCCCGCGTGGTGACCACCACGGTTGGGGTTGCCATTGGCAGGGGCGGATTCGGGCTCGGGACACATGATGAGAGATTTGGTCTGGCGGAATTCGATTCAAGTCAATTGGAGTAGGAGATCGATTGTTTGTTTGGTAAAGATGGAAGTGAAGGAGAAGAGAAGAAGGGGACTAACACATATACCTACGTTAGTGGGAATTGTGCGTCGGATGGAGGGGGAGGGGGGGGCAAGGAAAAAAAAAACTTTGGACGGGATAGGCTAAGGGTTGTTTTTCATGACACACTGTGTGACGTTTTGCATGCTCGTCTCTGACAATACATTTAATCTCATAAAATACTTTTAAATACCTCCATGTACAGTGTAAATCTAGCTCACCGCATCGACTGTGTGGTCCATCTGCAGGAGGGATCCATGACTCACGTCCAATGACTGCGTTACCCCAGGTCCGTACTTCGGCCCATGATCCATTTTTATCACAGTCACAGATTCACCTGGGCGGGTTGACCGAAGAATAGCAGGAGGCAGATTACTCACCCCACAGATTGGGATTGGTCCTGTGGTGGTTGAGTTTTTGCTCCTAAGTTGCCAGTCTATTTAACTGAGAATAGTGTAGGAGATCAGGTAGTTTCTAGGAATAACTTGGCAGAATTATAGAGTAAGTCTTTTGTTATTTTATAATTTCATCTCATAGTTTATCTTTTTTATTATTCTAATTAGGTAAGTCTAGGTGTTTTCAGTTTGTGCATGATAGTTTGTCAGGGTGAACTTTCGTCTAACAAACATTCCGTGGGTTTCAGCTTGGTACTGTCACAAACTCCCACATTCAGCAACTCATAAAATACTACAGGCTTTCCCCTTCTTCATGATCTATTAGCATTTTGAGCCGACTCATCAATATTTCCTACCTCCCTGTTCCCGCCCTGAGTAGGTGTTCCCGGCCGTTGGTTTCTTATTGAAGATACTACACCTCACCATGAAGCTCCTCTGATGAGAAACCTCGCGGGAGGATACTATCGTTGCTAAATCACTACGACTCAAGCCCGGATGGCGGCAAGATCAACAGCATCTTTGGCGAAAGGATGCCGTGCAGTCATTATTCACCAGGAACTGAACTGACACTGAAGAAGTCGTTCTTGACATCATCGGACGTCGAGAGATTCCACAGCCTGGTAAAGGAGCGTGAGAACAAGCATGGGTCCGTGAGAATACGAACGCCTGATATTCGCTGCATTCAAGAAGAATCATTGTTGCCACCTATATCAGCTTTTACGAACCGCCTATGGAAGAGATGTAGGTCACCGAATTTGACAGATGATAGTCAGTTGCTCAATAGATTTATATCACTTCAACCTGCTTGCTATGCTTATCGTGTTGATAGCTGAAAGTGATCTCACCCGCGTTCGCAACCAGTTGCCTGACTTCTTATCCACAATACAGAGGCTCATCATAGAAAAGAGGCTGGGCCAGGGCGATCAATTCACTGTACGGAAACAAAGTCTTCCGCCCCAAGTTGCTATACCAAGGAACTGGGCATGGCTTTGGAGACGATATCGGTTGCAATCACTCAGGTGGTGACATGTGGACACTTGATGAACTAGGTAGCACAGACATATTGTCTATTTGACAATTGAAAACTTGCTATGCTGCCCTCACTTCTTTAGACTGTGATAAAACAGAAGATGTTGGGATCTTTTAAACCACACCACAACTCAGATCCCATCCACCCCACGGAAACTTACTTACACCGCGCACGGGTATCGAACAACAAGACACCCCAAGAAGGACCTGAACGGAACTGAGCTGTTGCCAAGGGTAAAGGCATCCAATGCCGAGGTATATTAGATATATGCTAACTTTTTTCTACTCGGTCCGCATAATTTGCGGTTCGTCATGTCATTCCAAATCATCACATTTCCCAATACGCCCCCTTCTATTGCAGGCTCTCAATGACGAGAGCAGAGGCACCGCCACCACCGTTGCAGATACCGACGCAACCAATCTTGGCCTTCTTCTCCTTCAGGACGGAGGTGAGGGTGGTGACGATACGGGCACCAGAGCAGCCAAGAGGGTGGCCGATGGCGACAGAGCCACCATAGACGTTGACCTTGTCGGGGTTGAGTCCGAGGATCTTGATGTTGGCGAGAGCAACAACGGAGAAGGCCTCGTTGATCTCGTAGTACTCGATCTGCTCGGGGGTCAGACCAGCGTGCTTGATGGCCTTGGGGATGGCCAGCGAGGGAGCAACGGTGAAGCGCTCAGGCTCGCGCTCAGCATCACCCCAACCAAGGATCTTGGCAATGGGCTTGAGACCGAGCTCCTTGAGCTTGGCCTCGGAGACAAGGACAACGGCAGCGGCACCATCGTTGATGGGGGCGGCGTTGGGAGCAGTGACGGTTCCGTCGGGCTTGAAGGCAGGGCGCATGACCTTGAGCTTGTCGACGTTCAGGTTCTTGACCTCATCATCACGCTCGACCTTGACAGGGGGCTTGCCACGGCCACCGCTAACCTCGACGGGAACAATCTCGGTGAACAGGCCAGCCTCGGTGGCAGCCTGAGCCTTCTTGTACGAGTTGATGGCGTACTCGTCCTGGGCCTCACGGGTGAGCTCGTAGTCCTGAGCGCAGAGCTCGCCAGCGAGACCCATGTGCTCCTTCTTGTACGAGTCGGTCAGACCGTCCTTGAGGACGCCATCGACGAGGGTCTGGTCGCCGTACTTGGCGCCGGTTCGGAGGTTGGGGAGGTAGTGAGGGGTGTTGGACATGGACTCGGTTCCGCCGGCGACGACGATATCGGAGGTGCCCAGCATAATGTTCTGAGCACCAAGGATGATGGCCTTGAGAGAGGAGGCGCAGACCTTGTTCACGGTCGTGGCAATGACGCTCTGGGGGAGGCCAGCGCCAATGGCACACTGGCGAGCAGGACCCTGGCCGAGACTGTCAAAGTTAGCATCAGTTACATAGAACACGAGCAGAAGATTCGGGCCATTGCTCAAGCTGAAGTTGGGTTAAGGGGGAAAAACGGAGCTTACCCAGCAGAGAGGACATTGCCAAAGAAGACCTCGTCGACAGCCTCAGGCTTGATACCAGCTCGCTCGACAGCGCCTGCAGAGAGTTAGCTCCAGTTTCTGGCCATTGAGGGGTTGAACGTACCCTTGATGGCGGTAGAACCCAGCTGAACGGCGGTCAAGCTCGACAAGGAGCTACAATTGTCAGCATCATGAACTCTCCGACTCAAATACCGCTCTTGCGAATATTTCTCTCGTTGTGCTTACCCGAGGAACGAGCCAACGGGCGTACGAGCCACAGAGACAATGTAGACGGGGGGAAGGTTAGACATTTTGACGACGGGTTTCTGGAGCGAGTCTTGGAGTTGCTGAGAGACTGAAGGTTCAGGACGGAGGTTTATAGATTGATAAAGGAAAGGAGGACGGGAGCGGAGCGGAAATCGGCGGGAAATTTGTTGAGGAAGGAAGCGAAAGAGGTTGCTACTACCTACCTACTTAATGAAATAGGCTAAGGTAGGCGCGGCGCGGTGCGGTGCGGTGCGGTACGGTGCAGGCCGGGCAGTTACCTAGAGAGTTACAGTACGTACAGGTATTATCGAGCCCCTCCTTCCAGGTGGGATGAAAACCTCCCAGCCTGCGGTTGCCATCAAAAACGGCAAGCGCAACACACACAGAAAATGAAAATGGAGGGGCACCGGCTTTTGCGAATACGCCGCACTCGGCATCTGAAGGTGGTCCCCTGTCGTTTTCGCACGCGACCCCCACCGGTACCTGCCTCCGATCTCCGGCCAATGACGGCCTAGTGGAAGAGTGGATCGCAGCCTTGCAGTAGCGCACGTGATTCAGCCTCGTCTGGTCCCATCGAAAAAGTTGGCGACGCGCGCAAGGCAGGGACGAAGCTGAAGCTCTGGGAGACAGTGACAGGATTGACGATTGGAGAAGTTGCATTTCCGCATCGCCAACCCCTCCACTCTCTGCACACTGTTTTAGCATCTTGCGCTTCACTTAGCTGGAACGGGCAAGATGGATGATCTCTATGATGAGTACGTATCTTCTTTCCTTCCCGTCGCGATCTCCAGTTGCGGCGCGCTGACTTGTCGCGAATAGGTTCGGTAACTTCATTGGCGAGGAGGCCGGGTCCGAGGAGGCGTCTGAGGCGGGTGTCGAGGCCGGCGACTATGTTTATGATGATGAACCAGAGGAGGCGCCTGGTGTGACAGGCCATGAGCTAATGGAGATTGATGGTATGAGCTCCCGTGATCTTGTTTGATGGCCTTGATGCTAACCTTGCGACTCGCAGACGGACCGTCCAACGCCATTATCCTCCACGAAGACAAGCAATACTATCCAACAGCCGAGCAAGTGTACGGAGCCGATGTCGAGACCCGCGTCGAGGAGGAGGATGCGCAACCCCTTACGCAACCCATCATCGCGCCCGTCGAGCAGAAGAAGTTCAACATCGAGGAGGCCGACCTACCGCCCGTCTTTTTCGACCGCGAATTCATGACAGACCTGATGAACTTCCCTGAGCAAACACGCAACGTTGCGCTAGCTGGACACCTGCACCACGGCAAGACAGCCTTCATGGACATGCTCGTCCTGGAGACACATGACATCACAGATCGCCTGGAGCGGAGGGTTGGCAAGAACCGCGACGAGCAATTGAGATATACCGATGTCCATGTGCTGGAGAGGGAGAGGGGACTTTCTATCAAGGCAGCGCCGATGAGCTTGGTATTGCCCAGCACCAAGGGCAAGTCGCATCTCGTCAACCTTATCGATACCCCCGGCCACGTCAACTTTGTCGATGAGGTCGCAGCATCATTCCGGCTGGTCGACGGCGTCTGTTTAGTGGTGGATGTCGTGGAAGGTGTCCAGATCAACACGGAGCAGATCATCAAACACGCCGTTCTGGAAGACATACCCCTGACTCTCATCATCAACAAGATGGACCGTCTCATTCTTGAGCTGAAGCTCCCCCCCAAGGATGCCTATTTCAAGCTCAAGCACGTCGTCGAGGAGGTCAACACAGTCATCACAAACACAGCACCCACAAAGGCGGCATCAAAGCGGATAAGCCCCGAAAAGGGCAACGTCCTCTTCTCCTGCACAGATATGGGCTGGTGCTTCACCCTGCCGAGTTTCGCAAAGATGTACACCGACACGTTTGGTGATATCAACACGGAGGAATTCGGTAAGAGGTTATGGGGTGATGTCTACTATAATCCCAAGAAGCGAACCTTCTCTAGGAAACCCATCGATGAGCGGTCGGCGCGGTCATTCGTTCATTTCGTCCTTGAGCCCATCTACAAGCTCTTTACCCACTCCATCAGCGACAGCCCCGAGCAATTACGGCCGGTTCTGGCTTCGCTGGGCATCGAGCTCAAGCCTTCCCAATACAAGGCTGATGCAAAGGTGCTCCTGAAGCTTGTGTGTGAGCAGTTCTTTGGTCCCTCAACCGGCTTCGTGGACATGATCACCCAACACATCCCCTCTCCGATTGAGACCGCTGAGCGACTGCTCGAAAGATACTACACTGGACCTACGGATACCAAGGTTGCTACTTCGATGAAGACCTGCGACCAAGACGGCCCCTTAGTGGTCCACGTCACCAAGCTCTTCAACACAGCAGATGCAAAGAGCTTCCACTCTTTCGGCCGAGTGCTAAGCGGCACAGTTCGGCCGGGTATGCAGGTCCGTGTCCTGGGCGAGGGCTACTCCCTTGACGATGAAGAGGATATGGCTATGGCCTCCATTGGTGAAGTGTTTATCGGCGAGACAAGATACAACATTCCCACTGATGGTGTGCCCGCCGGTAACTTGGTGCTGCTAAGTGGCGTTGACAACTCCATTGTCAAGTCCGCCACTATCCTCCCGCCCAAGCTCGAAGATGACGAGGACGCTTACATCTTCCGACCCATCACACACTTTACTGAGTCGGTCCTCAAGGTGGCCGCCGAGCCCATCAACCCCTCAGAGCTACCCAAGATGCTTGACGGCCTGCGGAGGATCCAGAAGTCATATCCCCTCATCAACACCAAGGTCGAGGAGTCTGGCGAGCATGTCATCCTTGGCACTGGCGAGCTGTATATGGACTGCGTGCTGCACGACCTGCGACGTCTATATGCCGACATGGACATCAAGGTCTCGGATCCCGTCACTCGATTCTGTGAGACGGTTGTCGAGACGTCGGCGACTAAATGCTACGCTATCACACCCAACAAGAAGAACAAGATCACCATGGTTGCTGAGCAGCTGGAAAAGGGCATCTCAAACGATATCGAGAGCGGTGCGGTCCGGATTCGCGATCCCATCCGCAAGGTGGCCAAGTTCTTTGAGGAGAAGCACGGCTGGGATAAGCTGGCTGCTCGTAGTATCTGGGCATTCGGCCCCGACGAGACGGGCCCGAATATTCTCCAGGATGATACTCTCCCCACCGAGGTAAGTATATGCCTATTTCGTCTGCTCTCTAGTAACTGATACTGACAACAAAATCTCAGGTGGACAAGAAGCTCCTCACCACAGTCAAGGAGTCCATTCGACAAGGATTCAGCTGGGCAACCCGCGAGGGACCCTTGTGTGAAGAACGTAAGTTTGTTTTTCGTCTCATTTCTTCGTATTCCCGTCTCCATCACGTTCAAGCCAAGAGAAGGCTGTCAAGGCAGAGCACGTCAACTTCAAGTGAAGCCCTGCCATGCCAGCCTCTCCTGGCGTACCATACCCCTTCTTTGGGCAGTGGATCTCTCAACAGGGGTCGTCCTCCCAGGCTCCCTGTGGGGGTTTGGACGAACCGTCTCTCCACTCGCTGATTGCACCATTTGTTACCCGCTCTCATGCAGCCCGCAATCCTGCTTGTCGCGCCGCCGCCGGCAAGGGACTTGGCTTGGGCGTGGGTAAACGTTTGGTCATGTCAATGATACCGTACCACCCGCGACGAGAAGGGTTCCACCGCTGGGTTGGGGGTTGCGACCTGTTCGTGGCACTACGGCCAGAGCCGCCACATCGCTCGGGTACAGCAAACGACAGTCTCAACTGCCCGGAGATCCTTTCCCCCATGGCGGCAGATAGCTAGCCCTGGGCAGGATTTGGCCCTGGCAGGATGGATGTAACCCGTGGCAGAGAGACACAGAGACATGTCATCCAGGGAGAAATGCAGTGATCGACCAAAAGAAAAGAAACTGACGTGATGGACGCAGCAATCCGAAACACCAAATTCAAGGTGACCGACGTGCTTCTGGCCAACGAGGCCATCTTCCGAGGAGGCGGCCAAATCATCCCCACCTCCCGACGAGCCTGCTACTCCTCCTTCCTCATGGCATCGCCCCGCCTCATGGAGCCCGTCTACTCGGTCTCTGTGACTGGGCCTGAGGACTCGTACATGGAGGTGTACAACGTGCTATCACGGCGCCGCGGCCACGTGCTGTCGGACGGTCCCGTTGCCGGCACGCCGCTGTACCGCGTCAACGGCCTGCTACCCGTCATTGACAGCTTCGGCTTCGAGACTGACCTCCGCATCAAGACCCAGGGCAGCTCCATGGTGAGTCTCGTCTTTGACAGCTGGAGCATCGTTCCCGGCGATCCTCTCGATCGTGAACAGATCATCCGCCCACTTCAACCCGCCACTGCACAAGCCACTGCCCGTGACTTTGTCCTCAAGACTCGCCGCCGCAAGGGCCTCAGTGAGGACGTCAGCGTCAAGACCTTCCTCGAGCCGGAGTTTTACCAGAATCTCATGGAGAGTGGGATGCTGGGGGAGATGTGAGCGAGCCAGCAGGTGGCTTGAGACGAGTAAACTGGGGTATGACGAGACATGGGTTCCAGTTTGAAGAGGGGGGAGGGGAGGTACGAGGGATAATTGGGGTATTCTGTTCAAGTTGACACAAGTTCTTGAACCTTTACATGGTCGATGGACGGTGGACAGGGCAAGGGCCACATGTACATGGATCAATGTAGCAAATAGCAAGGACCAGATCGAAGTAAAGAGGGCCGCTCTAGAGACGAGGATTGGATTACAAGGAATATTAGGGGCCAAGAGAAAGATAGAAGGTTTCGGCGAGGCCTGGCCTGGCCGCAGCACAAGCACAGGGGGTTTGCCTACCCAGGTGCTGTCAAAGAAGAATCAGGCCCAGGATCTTCAGAGGGTCGCCGACTTCCGTGTACTCTTCTCATCTGCCATGACGAATGTCCGTCGTCCCTCTTGTTCCGCCTTCTGACGTGGTTGCGGCTGGTGCCGCCTCCCCTGTAAGACGCGACCTAGAGCCTTGCTGATGACAGGGCTCCTTGGGGCAACGGCGACGTAGCATGGGGCTATCGCGAGGTGAGAGCCCTATTCCCGCGCGGCCTCTAGACGTGCAATCGAATACAAACTCATGAGCATGCAAAAGAGGAACGAAAGCAAAGGAATCCAATATGTGCAATATGTCACCCTCTCAGGCATCCTCCGAGAGCTTTCAACGTCTTGTTGGTCTCTTTGCCAATTGCAACAGTGAACCGATTAGGAAGGCAGCAAAGGATAGGAAGGTGTGAATTGTAATAGAGGAGGGCCTAGCAGAGAGGCATGGCCCTAATGCCCTCCATCGTCGAAACCTTGAGTGACTGAACCATGGCTGGTGATCTTGACGGCCCTCGGTGAGGAGACGATTAGCCCCGAGCCTGATCCTCGTGGTTTGTGGGTGAATGACGAAGAAGTTTATAAGCATATGGGCTAGTCAACAGGGGCAGTTGACGGGAAGTAAGGTTTGCCAGGGTATCGGAAGGCCTGGCTATGCCATGCCATGGGCTCATGAGAGCGGCGGTACGTAGTACAGACTATTCGGTGAGCGAGCAGAACAGCGACCTGAGGACGTAACATTCGTCTCTCTGCTGACGAGAGCCGGGGGGAATCAGACATCCCCTGTCGCCATGTGACGAATCATCAAGATCACCATAACAAAGACAAGACTTGAGCTATAGGACCAGTGCAATAAGACCTGGAAACGCTCATCCTCCCTCGCCAAGATTGCGCGGACAACGACAACCGAGCCCGTTCCTTGGAATGACTGATCGACACGCACGCATGGCTTCGAGTCTCTGCAAGTCGCGCCCTGCAGAGCCTGCTGGGTGCGCACCAATCCAGAGTTGCCTACCGTCGGGGGTGCATCGCGGGAGTTGCAAAGATCGGGGGATCGTCACGCAGAAGCAAGGTTGCGTCTTCCCCAAGCATTCGACACGGTCGAGCGGCATCTGCGAGAATGATCCCCGGGTGTCCAGAACAACCAACAGACCATACCATCCATCCCATCGGGGGAGCGGGGTCAGGGGACAATAGCCTCAACAACAACAAACGGCCCTGGTGCCAGGGGCAAGGTGAGAGAACGGTTGGTGTGCGTCGACATCGAAAGACGGCTTCTTGGTCTGCAGACGCCTACGTAGGACAAATCTGACAGGGTCGAGTCACGTAGTGCCACTGTCATGATATGATAATCTGCGGCGGCAAGTTTAAATCCCCAGTGACCTCTGGCCTACCACACGGGCGCTATTCGTCTTGGCGGGACATGCCAAACAGTCCTCGTCTGCTTGTTGACCCAGATGGGCGGGAAGCGCACAAGCACACGGCTCCGTGCCCTACGCGCCCCAGGGTCCCATGCCAAGGCAACCCTGGGATCCTGATGGAGCTCCTGAAAAGGGCCGACGCGATGGGCATGACGTCTCCTGACGGCAACTTCCGTGCCTATCGACAAAGGCTGGGTGAACCATGGGGCCAGATTCGAGGCCGGGCTGTTTGGAATTGCGGCGACGGAAGTGGGGGACGTTGGAGCGGGTGATATAGGGCGTGTTATGATACAACAGGGGGCCCCAAAACGGAAATGAAATCGCGGAATCTGGTCGGAGACGTCTTGTGCATGGTTGGTGGAGTACAACGGTCTGAAGGGAAGAGAAGGTAAGGGAAGCGCATGGCAGGTAGTTAGCCAGCCACGAATCTCGAAGGCGGGTGAATATGACTGAGTGCTGGAAGTAACAACAAAAGCCGAAGTCTCGATGGCTAAGCTTTCCTGAGCTGATGGATCCATAGGTCACCGTCGTCGATCAGCGGTGGTGAGATGGACCCGTGTCGCACCCGATCAACCACCAACCAACGTAGGCTCATGAGGCTATCGAGGTGTGATGCTCGACGTTGGCTTCAGAGGACCAGAGCATACTCCGTAGGGTGGACTTCGGATCAAGACTCGTACCGAGGAGCGTGGCTTGTCTATGGCCGAACCTTAATTAGATGAAAGCCATCCTTGGGGACCCCTTGCGGATCTGCTCATCCTCCAATCAAGCGCTTTGATCCCCCACAGTCCAATCGACCTTCTCGTCACACCCAGTGCAACGGTTCGGTCTCGCATCGTAATAGAATAGACTACTCCGTGTTCGCTACCGACATTCGAGACAAGGTAGTATTCCGGCTTCTTACCAGCCGCATCCGACTCGATATAGCATTCCGCGCGCTTGTTTAGCCAACTTTGAAATGCCAGCTCAGTCAATGACAACGTAGGCTGAGTTGCGACAACGGCTGGCAGCGGAATATGACCGACTCTACACCCATTCCAGTCTGCGATGAACAGGGAGATCCTTGGCTCAGGCGCAGGTTTCCAACATCTTGTCCAAAACACCCTTCAACGTATCGTTCTCCAAAGCTGCGGCAACTCGCTCCTTGTCGCCCAGCTGCTTGTTCACTTGATCATCCTGGTTATGACTGTTCTCCTTGCAGGTTACGTCAACTCGGTAGTTGGGCGGCAGAGCCTGCTCAAGTCGTACCCGCACTCCAAGGCCGATGACCGTAGCCAGCGAGCAGTGTGTGATTGTGGGCGTGATTTCAACGGCCACTTGGACGATGGTATTGGCATCAGGAACACCCAAAGAAGGAGAAGGAGTGATGTGAATGTCGGACAAGTTGATGACCGACAGCTGACCCAGGGAGACGGGGTGCTCTGGATCCGAAATTGTTGAAATCAAGTCTACCGAGTATTAGCTTTGGTTCGCCATATGCAGACTCCATATTCAAGGCAATGAAACAACCAGGAGAGGGTCATCTGAACTGCCATTTCTCAAACAGCCCAGCGAGTTACCCCCTGTCGGAGTGGGGTAGAGACACCGCCTGATTGAGGGTCGATTGATTGTTGATACACAAAGGGCTAGGGTTCAAGACTTGCCGTAAATCTCTTGCTCATCGATAGCCTCAGGCGCAAACTCATCATGCCAGTCATTCCCACGAGGCCATGTCGCCAACCCTTGACCACAGAATGGGCTTGACAGATATGATGGCTTGGCAAAGATCAGTTCGTCGTATTTGGATTCCGGACCCCGACGTGGCTCAGCTTTCTTCTGCCGGGTAGGGAGCTGGGAGGCGCTCAGAATGGTTGGGTTCGCATTGTCCAAGGTCGCCATCGTGATGGTTTGGTTTGGTTAGGGCAGGGGCCACAAACTGACTCGGTAAGGATACGTGATGGTCCCGACGGAAAATGCGTTGGCTGAAGAGATGAGGTAGTGGAGATGATGACAGCAGCTAGCTGAAGCCTTGATGATCTGGTTGATGACGGACAAGGGTCGTTGATGCGGATGGGTAAGGGGATTGGAGAGCAAAGTTCAGAGAGGGGGAGATTTGATCTGGTGACGCCACATTTGATCAGCCAGCGGCCTGAGGCGCAGCACGGACCAAGGGTCAGGTCTTCTCCAACAATTGCTAGCAACCAATCAAGTCGCGAGAACCGTGAGCGTCCCATGAATATCATGTCGTTGGGTCCCAAGAATGGATGCCATGCCATGCATTCAGGGGCAATGCCTCGCGTTCCAAGGATTGTAGCCCAGGATGTCATCGAGAGATAGTAACTTTTTACGTTCCATCAACGATATCCAACGGTCGAAGTATGCATGAACTGTGATCCGAATTGTGAGTGTCTCTGGAATGTATGAGATGTGACGACCGCTAACTTTGAACTATGCGCGGGTTCGGGTTGATCAATGCTCCCGACTTCTAAATGATCGCTTAGGTTGGTGAGCTAGATTGGCCGGAGGAGCTAATAGCTACAGTAGTACAGATAGTACTGTAGGCTTCGTCCAGCCGCCTTCTCTAGGGGAAAGACCAGACAGCGGGGTGGTTCGTGCAATATTTGGATCATCCCTTGTTGGGTGTCCCGGCCGAGAAGGCTTCTGGAATCTCCGTCGAAGGGCTGAAGAGAGTGCCGGCACCCTTGCATGGAACGCGCCCCGAAGCCGCGTGGAAGCCCATCTTTGATGCGATAGGGCGGCTCACCACGCGTGGCGGTTGACCATGGCGTGCGATCCATCGCAAGCGACCTCGGGGACACTTCTCAAACGGGACAAATCTAGGACTGTTGGATTTACGCCGGATGCATCCCGAAGCATGTTTTGCCGCAGTGCGTCCCAAGTGCCGACACGACGATCATGGACTCTGCCGGATTCTCCACGGCCCGATTCGAGTGGGCACGAGAAAACGTGTCAGATTGACTTTGATGCCCGCTGGTGACGCCCTCGAAGGATCGATTCGTTCCTCACATTACGTATTGAGAACTGACAAACGCAATGGGGCAAATGTTGGTTCGTATAGATGGCGAGATTTGAAAGAGTAGCTCTGAGTAGCCCCCGAGGCTCAATTATGAGTTCTTTCTCATGCGCACTGTCTAGTAGCGACAGGGTGAAGCCAGTGACGGGTTGTCGCTCGCCAATGACAAGCTGAAGCGACACGGTTGCCGAGCATTCCCCATTTGCCCACATAGGCGACGGTGATCGAGTGAGACGCGGTCGGGGTAATGCTTCACCGACACAAGCAGCCGGGGGCGAGGCTTCATCGCTCTCTAGAGAAGGGGCAGGTGGAGTGTCGCTTCATCCTCACATCGGTCTCTGTCAGTCAGCCAGGCCCAGACCCAGGAGCACCGCGCGCCAGGCCACTGAAACCACCATTGTGTGAACGACATCTTGGTTACTGCAATTGATTCGAGCGGCGAATCGTTGTCGGCCCGGCCACACACACGTCGGGGAACTTGAGCCTCGGCACATTTCCACATCCATGTCGCGCCAACTCTGACAGGTGGGCGGCATGTGACATCGACCTAGGTGGTTTTAGCCGCGCAAGTATCTGCACTCACTCCCCTGGCCCATTTCGCTTCAATCAAGTTGCAGGCGGCACACGAGATTGATTTGGCTGGTTGCTTGCCTGCCCTTCCGTTCCGTTCCAGGACTAGAGATTGGTTAAAGTGCGCCGGCTCCTGACCGTCGCCACATCCAAAGCTTTCTTGCTTAACCGACCGTCAGAAAGGCCGCTAACCAGAGAAAGGTCTGAGCGGGAGGGATGGTTCAGGGATCGATCGTCGCTCTGCCTGGGTACCTGAGCCATTCAGGCAAGGGCTCTGCCCAGCCGTATTTCGATACAGATGCCGGAAGCCACCGATGTTGAGGCTGGCTGCTGGTCCTGGGCTCTGATGTGAGTCCTGGAGCCAGGCACAATCTGATTGGTGTGGAGAGAAAGATGAAAGGAGGCAAGCCCACAATCAAGACTCTGGAGTTCGCCATGATTTCTCCTGGGAAGGCGGAGAGGGCCGCAAACTCCCGTTCTCGGGTCAGTCGCAAAGCTTGGCTGGAACCTGATTGGGCATTAGTGTGAGCCGTTAATTGTGGGCATTGCCGTGTAAGTGACTTGAGTCTGGGGTATGCTCACCGACTGGAAGCTTGGTTACTTGGCAGCTGGATTGGAATGTAGCAGTTGTGATCAATGAAACTGATCAAGTTTTTGGAGCTACAGGGTGTGTATTGCTCCTTGACAACTGCAAGCAACCGTATTCTCAACTTGACTTGGACATGTCGTATCGAGGGAGGAAGATAACAATGGTGGTTGGTGCGTGAGACCGTTGCGGCGGAAATCAGGACCTGCACGCTAGATCTCCACGCGGCCATTCTGCAAGACGACAAGAAAGTGAGATTGACATCTCATTTTGTCAAGTCTCAACCATGATCATGCAGCCCACCTGGCCTGGAGAAGTGGCGGGAATGGAACGGCTTGGCGAGAATCATTCGACAATCCATCCATGAGATGTGCCCCAAATACAGGCCACGGAAGGCCCCTTGCGCCAAGACCCGGTGTCGTTGGGGATCTGTGGATATGGATTGATCCAGCAAGAGCAATGATTGTTGACACTGCGTTTGGATCGAGCTACTGCAGGTCTGGATAAGAACCGTTAGCATCGTCTTGGGTCATGGGGATGCAACCAGGGTGACCACTGGACCTCACAAGAAGATCAGCAAGGAGAAGAAGACGTCTGGATGGAGTGGAGCTAGTTTGGCCGTGGTGTCGGTAACTGGGGCAGGGTTCTGCCGGCTAAGATGGCGGGACATCTCGACATGAAAGCGCGAAGATGGAGAGAGGGCGAACAGAAATCCCTGGGCACTCCCAAAGAGGCAGATGATTGACCGACCAGGGGCTGGTAGGACCCTTGTTGGATGCTCCCATGTCGATGAGGGGAGGGAGGGAGGGGGGTTCGGTGAAGCTGGTGACGTCGCAGGTGCGAATCTAGAGAGCCTTCTGGGCCCGGAGTTTAGACGCTGGCTGATGGCGATGCTGAGTGTTCGTGCAGAGTTTGAAGGCATGGATGTCCAAGGTGAAGTTGGAGTTGGTCGTCAGTGGACGACGTGCAACAATCGCCACAGGCAGGCCAAATTGAGATGCCGGGATACCTCCTTCCGTGGGCAAAACAACAACCTAGACCCAGCATTCAGCATTATTCAGCACAAAAGAGCCGAGGCACAACCTCCTAATGCCAGGGATGTAGTTTCTAATAATGGCTGTTTCTATAATGGAGCAATTATTATCTCCCTGAAGTGCAATAGACGGACGGAACAATCATGGAAGTTCATATCCGCCTGTTATGACGATATGCGTCTATTCATATATGCTATGGGTCCCACGAGATACGGACGGCATTCGTCATTTAACAGGGCTTCCATTTCAAGCCCTGGTGGGGTGGAGCGGTCCTAGATGTATTCTCCGACACAGCACGAAACCCTTTGCCCACCAAACTCGACAGACCCATCGTCCTGATTCAATGCTCCATGCCAAGGACCCCCTCTTCCCTTCCCTTCCCTTCTGGCAGGCGGAAGAGCCCGAGCTCTGGCCGGATACGCCCCGGGCTGCCCTGCATGCATCACTGCCCTACCTGGTGACCATGTACGCTGCGCTGCGCTCGCTGCTGCACCAGTTGCTGTGCTGTACAGTAGATTGCGAGGCCTGCGGTGGGCCTCACCAATTGTCCATCCGCTGACGATGGTTTCAAGACCATTTCCCGGGTTTGAAGCTGGGAGAACCTGACCGGCCAGTCAGGACCAAGAACTACTTTAAACGGAATAGCAGGGAGCGTCGTAGAGATGGACGAATGCAGTTTAGCAACAATCTGTATGTAGAATACAGGATCAGGGCACAGACGCCAGCCTTACCGCGTATTCATTCACTCACTCACCTTGAATTGACCACGTCGTCGAGATGGGGGCGCCAATAGATACCTGATACGGCCGGGGCGCACACAACGGCGAACCCGGAACTCGATGGCGGAGTCGGTCCGCATCTTGACTCGACGGGAGGTTAGGGTTTCTGCCGGCCGCCGCAACTCGCTCGTGTTGACAGCCTGGGCCAGGTCAAACAACTTACCTCAAATGAACGGGTAGGACGTAGACGCGGAACTACATACATACAGCACAAGGCCAAGCCCAAGGGGAAGACGGGAGCACCCCCGGACAGTGTCAGTAAAATGCCGCCGCCCCTCAGCCCTAATTGCGACTTCTCCAAGTGGTGAGGTGCATGCTGCAACCAGCCATGCGGCATCCGCATGCCTTTTGCCTTTGGTCCGCCTATCGTGAAAGGTGACTGGAAAGGACGGGAAGGTGCGAAGCGACGCGGTAGATGCTTGGACGGCCACAAGGAAGCTGGTCTGGGCAGGCGCGGAGAGAGGCAGGGCCTTGGAAGGCACGCCGCCGAATTAGGAAGGAAACAATTCTCTGGTGTATCCAGAAAGCGTACCACAAGACACAATCTCCATACAACCACCATCATTCATCATCATTGACATGGTGACAGTGCGAGAGAGGGGCAACATGCACCGTCGCGCCAAAACGGCCTTGGATAGCTAGCTCTAGCTCTCTCTGCCAGCAAGCAGCGCAGTCTAGTACCTGTCCACCAATGCCTGTCACCCACACACACCCACACCAGACGGGATGATCCCCCTCCCCCTCCTGCAACCTCCCAAACTTCCGAGCCTGATGGGTCTTGCGCGCTCAACGCGATCAGTCCGTAACGTCCAACCCCGGCTTGGATCGAGTCTCGATAGACGGTCCTTCACACCCCTTGGTCAGAGTCTCGGACACCCGTTTCATCCAAAGTTGGAAGGGAGCTCCCCTCCCGAGCCCAAATGCCGTCGCAACGGAATACACACGCGACTCTTCCGTCCGGACAATACTTTTGCTTTTGTGCGCTGACTGGACTGGACTGACGGTGCGAACTACTCGGTCGGGCTCGCCATAATTACGGCGGACAGTGCTACTTGTGTCATCATCGCTTGGGAACCCACGCCGTCGCCGTCGTGCGCCCGTAGAGCTCGATTCGTCATCTCGTGCCTTTTGCTGGGCCAATGCGAATGTCATCGTCTGCTTAAACTACATGGACCCAGCCTAGGCTCCGTGGATTCCGCGAAAGTCTCCCCGGCTCTTGGTCTTGTCTCTCTGCTGGACAATTAAACCACCACCACCACCACGCCGCCGCCCTCCACAATCCACAGCCCAGGACCCGGAAACGCCAGAGGAACCCACCGCCCACATTTCACGTCTTGTCTTGTCTTGCCCTGGGTCAGGTTGCCTGCGACACCTAGGCTACTTACGCACGCCGCTCACTCGGACCGGTGCCCACGACCGGCCCTGGGGGCTTTGGCTCTGGGACATTCGCCGCCCCATCACCATCCACGTTGGTTCTGGGCCTTCATCCCACACCCGCACGCCGCTTTCCTTTACCTGCATCTCCCTCCCCTGTCTCGCCCCTGTCCAAGCCCTGCTTGTCGCCCTGTCGTGATCCCAAGCAACCCCAGCCCGAAGACCATCCACCATCTGTTCTCCTCCCAGCCTAGAGGACTGACGGTCAGGTAAGTGTTCGACTTGCTAGCTACCTAGCCAGGTCAAGGCTCTCTCAGTCTCAAAAGGCCAAGCTCCAAGCTCCAGGGTCACGACCCCCAGCGACCTCCCATCCATGTGCACTCTGCCGCCCTGCTCCGGACAAAGTCAAAAGTAAAAGCCACACACGGCGTCCCAAAACACCCGACTCTGCGGTTCAGTTAAAGACGCCCATCTCGCTGCCCCGACACGCCCCGGCCGTCCGATAATACGTCTCCCTCTCTTCCACCTTTGGCACATCTGTACAGCACCCTATCCTCGCCCAGCGCATCTCGCATCGTTGCGCTCAACATCTCCAGTGTGTCCTCTGCATTGCAACTGCAAGGACTGACTGCAGTTTCATCGTCGAGCCGACCCCGACATTTTACGCTTACCGTTGCTTTTGTCGCCCACTGTCACCCACTGTCACGACTGGTCCGTCCCGCGAGCCTCTCCACCCCGCCGTGATCATACTCTACTCTACCCTACCATTCATTCATTGCGCGCGACCTTGAAAGAGTACCTACCACTTGATCAATCCTCGCTTTACGACCCTGTCGCTTTTCTCTTCCTTCGCATTGCGCGCCGATTTCATGTTGGCCGCTATTGCCATTACGATTTGACGTTCTTCGAGGCCGTGACCTCAGAACCGCGCCGTCTGCCATGTCCGACAACGACCCCTCCGTTCGCCGCATTCTACCACAAAACTCCCAGATGAATTCCTTTTCGTTTGCGCCTCAGCAGTATACGCAGCGCGAGACTCAAAAGAGTGCGTTGCGATTCTCGATTTAAAAGACGTTGTTGCATGGGATCTAACATTTGCGTACAGACTATGTCTTTGTAGACGAGCACAACCGCCACAAGCGGTTGAAAGGTAAACGGCACCCTACGTCCCCTCAGACATTCCCATGTCTTTCTGTGCATGCTAAAACATTGGTTGTAGTTATGAGAGCTTGCGAAGGTTGCCGGAGACGAAAGATTAAATGCGATGCCGCGACGACGAATACTTGGCCATGCTCTGCCTGCATTAGGCTGAAGCTTCATTGTGTGCGCCCGAACGGTTTCGACGGTGCTAACGACTCGACGACTTATGACACGACGCCCATGAACCCATCTGATCAATATCAGCAAATGTCTATGCAGCAACAGGTGTTAAACCCAGGCCCCAAGCCCATGTACGCAACTCAATCGGCCTACCCCGATGCAAGCGGCGCTCCCTACCAGGCTGTTCCGTATGAACAGCAACCGGGAAGCCTACATTATGCAGCCGTTCCGCCTCCTGCTCCTATGATGGAACAGCCATATGCGAGCCAGAACGTGTTTCCTACGCCACCGATGCAACAGGCTCAGCAGCAGCCATCACCGGAGGCATATTCCCCAGGAGAGTATCAGCATCATGATCTCGCAGATCTGCTTGGGACACTGAAGGTCAATGAGACGGGAACAGGTGAGAATTGTTTATCTTGAGAGGATGACATATTGGGAGGTCCCTAACATGATTACGCAGCACCATATCTCAGGAACAAGGCATCGTTCCGGCGAGAAGAGCAACCAGCCATTGAAGATTCTGAAGATTATACCAGTGCTCTCCCGCCGTTGATGCCTGCGCCAGGCCTCAAGATTCGCATCCCGCCTGAGTTGATGCCAGATGAGGAGACAGCACTGCACTACTTCGATCTTTACTTCAGCCATGTACATCCATACGTGCCCGTGTTGTGCAAAACCATATTTTATCAGCAGTGGAACACGGATCGAGAAGCGATATCACCATTGATACTCGAAGCCATCTTTGCGATTGGTGGACGGTTGGCGGAGGAGCCGACTGAAGGCCAGCAATGGCTGGCATTGGCCTCTCGTAAGCGATTCCGTTCCCTGCTTATTCTGAACGATGGATACGAGCTTACACCTCTTAGGGCATGCGGATTCTTTCATGGATGTGCCTAGATTGAGCACTCTCCAAGCTCTGCTGATGATTCTCAAGGCTCGCGAAGCCGCCCCCAAACGAGGATACTACTATCGGTCTTGGATGACGGTTGTGCAGTGTGTGCAGATGGGGAAAGACCTGGGTCTCGACGAACACTATGAAGATCATCAGGCAGGCCACTCTTGCGATTTCGGCCCGGCAGAGTGTCAGCTTCGAACTCGCATTTGGCAGGTTGTCTTTGTTTGCGAGGTGATGGTTGGAGCTCCTCAGGGTGAGTATTGGTGAATTCGAAGCGCCCAGGATGATGGCTAACAAGCTCTTTAGGCCGGCATGATCACGCCGTCAACGTTGACTCGGTGGACTTGTCTCCTACTAGGCCAATCCCTGGCTGTGATGACTCTGAGTATCATGTGTCGCGCAATTTCACTTACTTTGCCCAAGTGGTACGGACCATAGCCACAATGAGCAAGGTCTACCAGAGACTCCGGAGGCGCAAAGAATGGGGCATCGATCCCGAATTCCAGCAGCTGGGTCAAAGCTTCAACACATGGCTGACGGAGTTGCCTGCAGAGCTGGCTGTGTCGTTTCCCCAGGATGGATCGCCGCCTTGGATCCCGTCGCACTTCCTTGGAAACATGCATGCCTATTACTACCTCGCACTGATTCTTTTCCATCGACCCATCCTGTCGTTCCTCGACCCCAACTCGCCAGATGGACAATGGAAACGCCACATGATGATTTGCTACAGCTCAGCAAAGGCTCTCTGCCGGCTGCAAGAGGCCACCCTCAACACCTTTGGACTCACTGGTCTCCAGTGTATGCAAAGAGGCTTCAGCTTTTCTCTCTACAGCGGTCTATCGTGCATTGTCATTCATCTGGTATGGAAGCTCTAGACTGGCACCAGGCTGTATACTGACTCATCTTGACAGGTTGCGATTGTATCTCCCGATCCCGATTTCAACACGGATGCGCGTGAATTCTTCACAAGACATATGAGAGTCTTGGAGAAGGTAATGGAGGCATGGTCTATGCCAGAGCTGGAGAAGCAGATCAATGCCCTGCGAGAGGCGTTTTCTGCAGATGTCCGGAAGCCGTTTGTGCTCAAGCCAACGTTTCCGTACGGGAGCCCTCACCCGTCCAGCCACTCTAGTCCACCGCGAGCCTCGGAACCCTACCGGCCAGTCATCCGTCGATCAGGATCCATAGATCAGCACCTGGATACGCACGGTGCCCAACAAGTCAGTTATACCAGCCATCCCATCACACCTCCCATATCCGCGGGCCCTGTGGACAGCAAAAGTGACTCCCCAGCTGTACAGTCGCTCGTCATGATGGCGCAAGGAACCCAGGCTCCGGGCATGCCCCAGAGTATGCCGCTTACGGATCAGCCTGGATGGAATCCGTCAAGAATTTTTGAGTAGGTTATCGACGCCCTGGCAGAAGGCCTGCCAGTGTTTGGATTGCATGTGCTAACAGACTCACAGACAATGGAACACGACTTTTGGTACGCCTACTCATTCACAGACCACTACCACCCCACCTCAGACCAGCCCTCTTAACGCTTCGTCCTCAGGTGCTACGGAAGTCCCTACCATTCAGGATATCCATGCGGTCCAGGCTTCTCTACCGAGTGGATCGCAGCAATTGTCGCCGTCACAATATTCAACCGCCCCTGTGCCGAATTTCGTCACACCGGCCATGTGGCAGGAGTCTGTTGCTTCGGTTTACGAGGGAGGGATAAACAAGCGTCCCTGGGACTACGACGGTCCGGTACTGAAGCGACATTGAAGGAGGAAAGATGAGGGCTACTGATTAAGCCACACACACACGGAGGCGACATCCCCATAAGGCTGGACCTCACTGGGCGAATAATCCCTCTTGCGACCTGACGTTGGAGCATTGCGCGGACCATGGCTTGCTGGCGCAGCAGCCAGTTTTCTTTTGTTGGCGTTGGAGTGGGGGAGGGTTTCAAACCTCCCCGGCACATTCCTTTTGGGGGACGTCCCCTGAACACGTGTCTTTTGTATGATGATGATGGATGGTACCGAGTCAGAAGTGGAGGATGGCGTCTGTATCTGGGATTGTGAAAGACTTGTGAATAGTTGTGCTGGTTTGGATTTGATGGGGGCATTAACGAGCTATGATGGGGGCGTTTGATTTTCGAACCCACCATGATGACCTGATGGGCGAGAACAAAAAGGGACCTCTTTTTTCCGGCCGGATACGCAACATCAATGTATTAATACCTGTCTTTTTGGTGAAGCGGGGGGGGATCTCGAGGGGAACCTGGACGGCAGGAAAAGGTCTCGGGAGCAATGGACTTGACATTATCGGATGCAACACGAATACCAAAGTTGCGTGTAATCAGCGGCTATTGTGCAGAGTGTGAACCTGGTAAATGAATGTGCGTGACAAAACATGGAGACAGTGTTGATTCGGAGTCTGTAGCGTAAATGAAAAGCTGGTTGAATGAATTTGCCAACTGCGGATGACGGTAGAGTTAGTAGAGATGAAGATATTCGAGGCCGCACAGGTACAGTGACAGACACACAAGAGCCGAGAAACACCAGGTGAGGTGTGATTGTCAGGCTCTTGTTCTCATGACATGGCGTCTGGATGGCGTTGAATTAAACTCATTCAAGGGCTGCCAAGGAGCCGCTAAACCCCGCGCGAGATGCGAGGTGGTAGTGCAAGGAAGACGTCAGAATAGCTGCGGAACAGTGCTCGTTATCATGTATTCCCGCCATGGGCTTCCTTATCCTTTGATATTGAGAAATAAGAGGGTAGCCCAACAGGGTGCCTAGATTTGGTTAGATTCTCTCGTATTGTGATTTTGACGTGCTTGACCCTCCCCTCGCTTCCAATGGAGGAGTTGAAATAAGAGTCATAGTGATGATACTAGCGGCCTTTTCCCACCAAGCGTCAAGCCAGTCTTGGCGAGCACGCAATAACCCCCGTCCATCTCGTCCCCTATAACCTCGCCTGCCCCGGGTCTGGCAGCCTCTGCGCGATTTCTCAACCTTTCATGCGTTGAAAGCGGCACTTGCATCTTTTGCCGATAAACTACAACACCATGACGAATCACGATCGTGGATGTGTGCCTGTGGAGAGGCTCGGGAGCACCGTGCGGCAGAACTGGCACATGGGGTTCACCTCGTTCGGGGGTCCGCCTGTGCACTTTAAGATTGTGGGCCATTCGTCAAGATCGAGGGTGAGGGAGTTACTGACTTGGTTGTGTAGTTTTATGACAAGTTCACGGTCAAGCTGCAGTGGCTGGATGAGCAAGTGGTGAGTTGATTTACCATGTCTTGAATAGGGTCGTGGATGTTGACAGAGTTGGACAGTATCAGGAGCTTTTCAGCGTGTGCCAGGCCCTTTCCGGGCCGGCGAGCACAAAGATGCACTATTGTATCAATTTGATTCATGATGGGTTCTGGTCTGCGATACTGGGCTTCTTCATCTGGAGGTATGCTTGCTCTACACTTGAAGTCCTTGTTGCTGGAAATGAGAGACAACAAGCTCACTTTTTGGTATAGTCTTCCTGGAGCCATCGGCATGTACGCCCTCTCCATCGGCGTCTCCAACATTGGCGAATCCCTGCCCCGTCAAGTCTATGCTCTTCTCTCCGGTCTCAACGCCGCAACCGTCGGCATCATCGTGCTCGCGGCGGTGCAGCTGTCGCAAAAGGCCATTACGGACCGCATGACGCGTGTAGTCGTCTTCTTGAGTGCCTCAGCAGGCATGCTATACAATGCGCTCTGGTACTTTCCCGTGCTCATGGTGCTTTGCGGAGTTGCAACTGTTATTCATGATTATCGATGGTTGCACGGTCCTGTGAAGAAGATTGCTTCCTTGGTTAAGAGACAGAGGAGAAGAGAAGAAGAGGCGGCTATCGAGATGCCAAATAGCGAGTCTGTTCGTGTCGATCAAGGAACATCAACAGAGGCGGGAGAACCAGCTGCTTCGCGACGGAGCAACACTTCTGCCAGAGACCAAGACCGCACATCTCAGGAGGCATCTATGCTGTCTACCGCCGAAGAACCACGAGTCATCCCCCAAGGCCGAATCCTCAACATGTCATGGAAGCTGGGTTTGTTTATCATCGGCCTCTTCTTCACCAGCTTCATTGTCGTCATGGTCCTGCGCGGCACCATCCCCGACATGCCACTTCTCTACAGCCTCTTTGCCAACATGTACCTCGCAGGCACCATTATCTTTGGCGGTGGCCCTGTTGTTATCCCGCTGCTGCGTGAGTATGTCGTTGCTGAGGGCTGGGTGAGCCCTAGAGATTTCCTCATCGGCCTTGCGCTAATCCAAGCGTTTCCGGGTCCTAACTTTAACTTTGCAGTCTACCTCGGAAGTCTGACCGCCATCAATGGCGGGTATAGTTCTGTGGCGGGTGCTCTCATTGGATTTATTGGCATCTTTTTCCCAGGGCTGGTGCTCGTCCACGGGACGATGGGTCTCTGGAGTACCATCCGACAATGGCGATGGGTCAAGGCTGCGGTTCGAGGCGTGAACGCGGCTGCAGTCGGTCTCATTTACACGGCGGTGTATAGGCTGTGGCAGATTGGGTACATTGATGAGGGCTATCGCAACGGGACCAGTCTGGCGGTTGAGCCTTGGTGGGTTGTGACGACGGCCACGAGCTTCTTTGGGAGTATGTGGCTGGGTGTGAGCCCACCGGTTGCTATCGTGACTGGCGGTGCTATGGGAATGGTTTGGTATGGTATAGTGACGTCTTAAATACACGACGTAGTTTGTCGGTGGTGATACATGGGGCAGGGCTGTACAAAACCGGCGAAGAAGTACAAAGGGGTGTCTTGTCTAGGCCTTGTTCGCTCTCTTGTCAATCCGCTCCTTGATAGAATCCCAGATCCACCCATCAACCTTGTCCGTCTTCTTTTCATACCTCACCTTCCTCTGCCGCTTGTCCTGGACGTAGAACTTGCCGACAGCGCGGAACATGTACCAGCGACGCTTGGCGTTCTCCTCGGTCGTGTCACGCACGTAGTTGACGAGGCCAAAGCGACGGCGCACGGGAGATAGATCGCCGGCCTGAATGCTGCTGTACCGGGGCTTGGAGATGGCGCTCATGGTGGTGAGAGTGAGAGGCGTCGAGGGCGGGAGGGCGCGGACGAAGCGCTCAAGGATGGTGCGCGAGGCGCGAGCGTATGGGGGTAGGTGGATGTGGATGTGGGTGACAAAGGGGGATGTTGTGTAGGCCACAAAGAATATGGGGATGATACCGCAGAGGACGACTGGTTTGTGTTAGTGTCCCGTGATACATGTGATATCTCATGGTGAAGACATGAGACGAGGAGTGAGTGAGTGACATACCACTTGCAGTCTCCCACTCGGGCTTGTCAGCTTTGATGTAGCTCGGTGCAACTATGAAACAAAAGAATGCTCCGATAAATAGGGTCGTGATCTTGACCATGGCCAGAAACGTTGTGCGTCCTGTGCCGGCATGATAGATGATGAGCTTCTCAGGGAGCTCTAACTTGAGCGTCAGTACACTCCTCGACACTGCTCATTCGGGTTTACGTACCAAATTCCTTGTTATTTTTTGAAGCTGCTCTGGCTTGTCGCTTAAGCTCATCCTCTATCCGACTTGCCTTTTGAGCTGGAGTGACAGGCTTGGCGTAGCATCGCCGTTGAGATTGCTGTAGAGATTTCTGCAGTGATCGGCGGAGGGAACGGGTGAGAGAGATGGGCTGGAAGGGCACTGTTTGGCGAGATAGAGGTACCAATTGGCTTGGCTTTAGCCTTGGTAGCGCTGTTCTTAGCTGTATCATGGTGATTGATTGTGTGATTGGTGTTTTTGACGTGTGAGAGGCTCATGTGGACAAAGTCGAAAAAGATCCCGGTTGGGAAGGACGCGGCTCGGGACGTGATGGGGCTACGACATATTGGCACATGGCAACCAAATATTGACACCACACACATGGTGATTCATGAGACATTCAAAATGCATTCATTGTTTATGATCAGTGAGTTCGTGAATATCATCAGAGCTTGCTCCTCTCTGCTAGTCAAACGACATTCTTCTCAAGCCACTCAACCCACTGCTCCTTGGTCCATCCCGAGCTGACGTCCTGCACCACGCCGTCATACACGGCAGTCGGTGTGACGTGCACGCCAATCAGACGGTTCATCTTGGTGATGACCTTGAGATCGTTTGTGACCTGGTTCCCCGCATTCAGCGCTCCGTCCTCGCCCGGCTGCGAGGCGATCTCGAGCAGCTTGTACACCTCCTCCTCGTCCACGCCCACCTTGGCGGCCACCTTGGCGAGCCGGCGGTAGGTGGCATTGCGCGTCTCGTTGACCACGTTGACGTCGAAGAAGGAGGTCTGCTCGTCGAACAGAGCGGCACTGAAGTCCCAGAAGCGCTCGGGGGCCAGGCGCTGCACGGCGAGACCGGCCTCGTGCATGAGGGTCGAGGACGGGTGCCAAGGCTGGATCTGCTGTCGGAAGATAAAGACCAGGCTAGACGCCCAGGCCGGGTTGGCCTCGATGGCCGGGATGACGGCGGACCGAAGGATTCGGAAGATCTTGGCAGAGAAGGGGCAGCAGTAGTCGAGGTAGAACTCGAGCGTGTGAGTCGTGTGAGCTACGGCAGAGGGGGCCGATGGAGGGGCCGCGAATTGGAGCTTGTGCCCGGCGAACTTGGGAGGGAGTGCCATCTTTGTCAGACTTGAGAGAGTTTTACTTGGGTGAGATGTTGATTATCGAGGTATCGCTGAGGTTATATTCAGGTCAATCGGAGGACAATGATGTCAGCGCTCGCTGAGATCACGAAACTGATAAGGTGCCTTAGTCAGCGCCAGTCAGTCTTTACTCATGGATATGAGCATTGTCTCAGCGCTACCTATCTCATTGGCACTCTATTTAAGCATGGAATACAAGACTTCTTCTAAATATGAATTCAACATCAAGGGTGTGTGAGATGCGGCAGTTGACAATGTCCGCGCGCCTGGATGACATGCTCGCCGATCACGGCAGTCATCAATGAGTGAGTGACCAGGGTATGGTTATCAACTGGACATTCAAGTCCATTGAAGATAACAATTATCAGAAAATATCGTCACCGACAGAAATGCGTTCCGAAGTTCGCCTTCCTGCATATGTAGCATGCAAAGGGCCAAATGCATCAATGCTGCAGCAGCGCATAGAAGTGATCGATTGATCCTTGGCTGTAGCCTCCTCACCTCGGCTCACCGAATACGCTGAGCCAAGACAATCAAGGTCGACCGGCGTATTCTCCCCCGCACGAGATACGGAATGTAGCCCCTCCGTCTCAGTTCCATCGATGGAATCTTGTCAACGTGACCTTTCCCCCCCGGTTGAGGAGAAACGCATCTAGATGAGTCCTCCTTGTTTCATACGTAAGACGTCAGATCCACCTTCAATTTTTTTTTATCTTTTCATCAAGTGATCAAATACTAGGGGCGTAAAAACAACATGGTTTATTTATGGAGTTAGCCACGGAGGTCCTCCGAGGCCAACGCCGCCCGGCCCTCAACTGTGCCTCGACCCGGACGTTCACCGGCCGCCGGGAGCCGACGGGGTGTTTACGGGGGAGGGCAGGTTACGGAGGAGGGGGTCGTTGTGGCGGTACAAAGACAGCTCGTACCATCTCCCGTATATACCCGCAGGCAGAGAGTGCGCCGGCGGCGAACCAACCAAGTTCACCTTAGGTAAGTCAAGAACAGGTACTTCGTGTGGTGTACCCCTGAGCCATGTGGTGGGCTCCATCATCACGCGGGCAAAACCGGGGTCGCAGCTTCCGATTGCCTCTAGTTTCATACTGTAGCCCCCAGTTGCCCAGCTTCCAAGCCAAGGTGCAAGGGCAGGTACGGCCGGGCGGCGGTGGTGAGGAGGCCCTGCCCCCCGGGTTTCGCTAGCCCGTAACTGTAAGGTTCATGATTGCTTTGCCCACTCATAACCCGGCGTTTTTAACTTTTCCTCCGCAACCCTTTTGTCTTTTAAGCTTGATCCAACGGCCTAAGATCTATTTGTTCTTTTATCTACAACCTTTCCCCCTCTTCAATTTATTTCCATCATAGGCATTGAACTACCTTGACCTGCTCAATTTCTGATTCTGAACGTGGACTGCTTCGCTTGTCAAGTAGCACAGGCCGGCGAGTTCTTCTCTCCATCACCGGACGACATCTCCACTACGGCGGCATCATAACTTGAACAAGCATTCACCATGATCTGCCTCTCCAAAGCGGACGAGTCGTTCTACCGACACCTCACCTGGAACCAGAGCCCTTCGCCTCTGGCCGCCTCTCACACCACGCGCCAGGACCTCAATGGCATCTCCAACCTGCGCGAGCATGTTGATGCTGACCAGGATGATGGGAGCGGTGGCAGTAGCGGGTCACTCCTAGGTGCATGTGATGACAGTAATCAATCTGGGAATCAAGCTTCCGAGCCCGAGAAGGGTTCTCCCAACGATGCGGGACGACTGTCCCGTATCTCGGGTACGTAGATCTTTTCCTTGTCTCTCCCTTCAACACCATCAAACCTCGATCCACCCACCTCTTGTCATGTATACTGACAAGCCTAGGACTGTCCTCGCGTCTAAAGACGGTCGCTGGTGGTGATGACCACAGCCGTCTTCCTCGAGGCGCTCTCTCGTCATGTGCCTCGCACATTTGGAGCTGGACCATCTGGGTCCTCTCTGTCCTTGTTGTCTCGACGATTCTCTCGTCCTGGAACTCGCCCTCGCCCTCGCCCGTTGCCAAAGCCCCGTCGCCCAAGCCTCAGGAGTCACTGGTTGCCGACCACTTCTCTACCCTCCGCAAGCGAAACACTTGCGCCAAGGGTGGCGTTGACAAGGAAGACTACAACCTTCCTCTTCACGTCGGAGCTCTCTTCATCATCCTGTTTGTCTCGACGCTGGGCTGCGCATTTCCTATTCTGGCCACCAAGTTCCCAGGCCTGAGAATCCCAAGCCGCTTCTTCTTTGCCGTGCGCCACTTTGGTACCGGCGTTCTCATCGCTACAGCTTTTGTTCATCTGCTCCCCACGGCCTTCATCTCTCTCGGTGACCCATGCCTCAGCAGCTTCTGGAACCAGGACTACCCTGCTATGCCAGGCGCCATTGCTCTTGCGGCCATCTTTCTCGTCACTGTGATTGAGATGGTCTTTCACCCTTCACGACATGTTCCACCTGTTGAAATTACGTCCACCAACAGCAACAACCAGCAGGCACACGCCGGTCGTGGGTGCATGGGAAGCGTAGGCATGCTTCCTATCCGTGATATGGGGCCCCTTCGTGGACGATCCTCAAGCATCGGACAAGGCCTGTCTGTTCTCAACAGCAGAGATGAGAGAGTGCAGATGCAAAACCTCGAAGAAGAGGCTTGCGAAGACGACGACAACGCTCAGTCAGGAAGAAAACATCTCGAGGAGACGAGCCTCGAGTCCCTACAGATGCCAGCTCTATCCCCAGAGCAGCAGCAGCGCAAGGAGCTTCTCCAGTGCGTGCTGCTCGAACTTGGTATCCTCTTCCACAGCGTCTTTATCGGCATGGCCCTCAGCGTGTCGATTGGAAACGAGTTTATCATTCTGCTTATCGCCATTGTGTTTCACCAGACTTTTGAGGGTCTGGCTCTCGGATCTCGAATTGCAGCCATCAAGTGGCCTGAAGGCAAGCTTCAGCCTTGGTTCATGGCGCTTGCATACGGATGCACTACTCCCCTCGGACAGGCCATTGGTCTTGCTACCCACATGCTCTATAGCCCTGACTCCGAGGTTGGTCTCATCGTTGTTGGAGTCATGAATGCCATCTCGGCTGGACTTCTCACGTTTGCGTCCCTTGTCGAGCTGCTTTCCGAGGACTTCCTCAGCGATGAGAGCTGGCGCTTCCTGCGTGGCCGCAAGCGTGTCTATGCCTGCCTGCTCGTGTTCTTCGGGGCTTTCTTTATGAGTCTCGTCGGCGCTTGGGCTTAAAGAGTGCCCTACTCAACACCTCCGCATACTAGTAGTCCACACGCCATCCCAGTCAATTTCACACAGTTGGTGGACTTTATGCGCTAGGATGTTGATTGATTGTTTGTGATGGGAAAGATGGCTACTTTCTTTCGAGTTTGAGTTGTTTCCCTCCAATTTGTCGGGATACAGCTCTAGTCGACCTATGTTTTGTGCGTTCATTTAAGGCCTTTTATCAATAGATGAGGCACTACCTATATGCCCGGAAAACCTTGGCATTTTATATGCCACTATTCACTTCTAGTGCAGTCACCGTACTGCCCCTTAAACGATTTAACTTGGTATTTATAGATAGATATCTATATAGCTAGAAACACGATCTTTACATTCATCCTGGTCCAAGCATGTGCAACGAGGATACTCTGGACAATAGTGTTCCAACAGTGAGTGGCTAGCATACAGATATTGCAAACTACATCCAAGACCAACCAGTTTTGCTTATTTTCTGTTTTCTTTCTTTCAACTGCATCGCTATGACACGGTATTCTTGCTCACAATACCTCTAGCAAACTCCCCAAACGTGAGGTGCTGCGCAATGTCCACCTCCTCACCCAAGTTGGGCTGAGTAAAGACGGCCAGGGTGTTTCGCGCCACCTTTCCGTCGCTCACACTGGGCCTCACACCCCTAACAAAGTGCGGCACGGCCTTGAAACGGCCAGCGGTGATGCGCTCAAGGGCCTCGCCAGTCTGGAACGCGATGCAGTCTCGTGGGATCTTGACCTGGACGGTCTCGCCAGTGCGTGACTTGATGTACAGTCCAGCGGAGGGGTCAGGGGATGAGGGGAGTTCCTCGAGGGGGGGCAGGGAGGCGCCGTTTAGGCTCGTGCCCTCGGGAACAGCAGGGCTGGTCTTGTGCTCGTCGATGAACATGGCAGATGTAAGACCGGTCAAGCAGCCGTGGTCAAGGTGCGTAGCACACCAGTCATCCTCATCGCCTCCATTGGCAGCGGGATCTGCCTCCTGGGGGTAGTAATGCAGCAGGCGTGCTTTGGTGGTGCTCGACGAGCTCACAACATGCTCAAGATATCCCTTAGGATATCCGGGGATGTCCTGCTGGGCGAAGCGATCACAGGCACGAGCGACAAGAACAGCAACATCAATGATGAGACGGCACAGGGTCGTCACGGAGGGCTTAAATCCCGGAAGGATCTCCTCTCGAGGCCAGACGTTGGTGGCAAGATATTCGGGAAAGGTGTCGATAGAGAACTCGGAGGTTGGGACGGCACACTCGAGGGTAGGGTCGACGTAGAAGGCGCAGTTGGCATAGTAAGAGCCCTTGAAGGTGTCGACCTGGCCGTTCTTAAGAGTCTCCTTTCCAAGAGACCAACCGGTCAGATACTTTGAGCGGGAGTTCTCAAGCTTTTCTATGAAGAATTAGAATGAGTTGAAGAGCTGTGGTTCTTATCTTACCGAGCTCATCCTTGGGGAGGTTGCCAAGATATGAGGCGTAAGAGAGGGCCTGGTGTCTAAGTTCGGGGAATTCTTGAGGAACGTCCTTGACGACGAGGATTCCCAGAGAGTCTGGGCCAAAAGCCTCTTGCAGGGTCTCAAAGGGGATGTTGCCTTTTACTCGTGTCAGTTTTATCATGAAGACGGATAAGAGCCGTCATAAGCTGGTGGGGTACATACCATCTTTGAGGTCCTGGAGTGAAACAGTGACAGCTTTTGCTTGAGAGGCCATGATGAATCAGAGTATAATCAACTTCTAGCTTCAAATCAATGTGAGATATAATTGAGAATCAATTTACATGTAGTTACCTCAGTTTCTATTATATACCTGCTCCAAGCAATCACCGGCAGATGCAAAGCTGCGGGGAGGTGGGCTTACGTAAAAATACACCTTCCCAAAGCGACAACCCTCCGTGTGGAGCTCGCCGCCTCCCGAGCGCACCTCTAACATCGTATCGCAGAGCCTCACCACCCAAATCAACCACCCGACGCCAACCGCCGAGTACGGCATTGTTATCTCATCATGGTCAAACCATTGACCTTCAAAGGCGACAAGAAGCAGAAGAAGCGCAAGCGAACAGACGCCGAAAAGGCAGCTCGCGACGACATCGAGGCCGGACCGTCGGATGTACAAAGGAAGACTGAGGATGAGGTAGAGGGCGATGATAGCTGGGTGTCGGCCGAGGCCACGGGGGACGTCATTGGGCCTGTCATGATTGTGCTCCCGACGGATACACCTTCTGCGTTGGCTTGCGACCCCTCAGGGACGGTGTTTACGCTACCGATCGAGAATATTGTTGATGGAAATGCGGCGACGGCTGAGCCTCATGATGTGCGACAGGTTTGGGTCGCGAACCGCGTTTCTGGGACAGAGAGCTTTCGGTTCAAGGGGCATCATGGGAGGTGAGTTATTGTTACCCCTGTACAAAGACGGCTCTTTACTTACACGGCGTGATAGGTATCTCTCTTGCGACAAAATCGGATCGCTGTCTGCGACATCAGAAGCAGTATCGCCCCTCGAGTCCTTCAACGTCATCCCGACGGCAGACACACCAGGAACATTTCAGCTCCAGACGCTTCGAGATACCCTCCTGACCATAAAACCTAGCACCAAGGCATCCAAGTCTGGCAAAGCTGCAGCCGCCGAGGTCCGTGGAGACGCGGACGTCATCTCGTTCAACACAACCTTCCGGATCAGAATGCAGGCGCGCTTCAAGCCCAAGCTACGCGCGTCAAAGGAGGAGAAGGCCCTCGCCAAGATTAGCCGTCGGGAGCTGGAGGAGGCGGCTGGGCGGAGGTTGGATGAGGATGAGGTGCGAAAGCTGAAGAGGGCGAGGAGGGAGGGTGATTATCATGAACGGTTGTTGGAGTTGAAGGTCAAGAGCAAGCATGACAAGTTTGGCTGAAAAGGTGTAAGGAGACCGCAGAAGAGTCTAAAGCAGGTCATTGGCCTTTCAAGAGCTGTACTGCTAGGGATTGGGTGAGTCTGCCACCTGACACTGCTCTGGAAAAAAGCTGACGGTCCTCTGGCACTGCCCGCTAACCACCTCCCGACCAATGCCTTATACCCCCCAATACCAAACGCATCTAATGTAAACTGCCAAGAGGTTTTACGGTATGGCGGTAGCTGCAGCTACAGACCGCCGGTTTTCCCAATGACTGGTGGGGGGTATGTTCGAGTCCATCCGCCCCCATGGGCCCCGCTGGTGGGCGGCCCTGGCCAACATACCTTTTTGCTATTTTGCCGGGTGGTCATGTTATTGTAGACCTTGTGTGATATATTTTTGTATTTTTGGGGGGCTTGATGGTGGTGTTGGGGGAGGTTTTTGGGTTGGTGGTTAGCGGTGGGATGTGAAGCTGGTGATGCATGCACGAGGGGGAATTTTTGGTGTTGAGGTACATAAAACAAAATACTCGCGACAATACCAAACCAGCCTTTTTGTTTTTATTTTATTGACATTTCATGTCGTGTATTCAATCAATTACCCGGTCTCCAAGCCTTGACGTTGCCATCTTCACCAGCCGTGTACACCACATGCTCCTCATCAAAGAAGCAAAACGACCGCACAATCTCGTCGCCATGCGCACCAGGAAGACCAACGCTGTTGTCCCGATCCAAAGCCCAGCCCTCACCGCTTGGGTTCTTGGCCAGAAAGACGAGCTCGAAGGCTTGCTTACTTGGCGATGTTAGCAATCATCGTTTCAAGGTGGTAATGAATGACTTACTCCTGAGCTCCGGCGCCTAGGATGGCACCGCTTCCATCCATCTTGGGCGTAATATCAGCGACATACTGACACCCAAGAACAGTCCTCATATCGCCAAAATCCTGTACAGCATCACCATTCGTACGCTCCTCGCTCACGTCATACAGCGCACAACGCTCATCATGCGACAGAGCCGCAACCTCTGTAGCCGACAACCACGCAGCGCGGTGCACTGAAGCATCAGCGTTGCATGTCTGCAGAGTGAGGTCCTCTTCTTCCGCGATGCGCGTGTCGTAGACGTTGACGAGGCCGTCTGTGGAGCCAGAGAGGAGGATTGCTGGGTTTGAGGGGTTGAAGGATAGGTCTGTCACGTCGTCGCTGTGGACTTCTTGGTAGTGGGCCTTTTGTGTTGGGGTTGAGCGGACGTCCCTGAGGTGTGTTAGCTTTGTGATGGGCTTGAGGTTGAGGGGGGGTGGTACCATAGATGGATTGAGGCGGTGTGGTTTTGTAATTCAGTTCCTACGGCGATTGTCTTTGTGTCTTGGTTGCACGCCATGGATAGAATAGGATTTTGGCTAGCTGGAGAAAAGATCAGCATACATGCACTGTATCAAGGCATCCAAAGACTCACCTTGAAACTGGGCCACTCTCGAACCCTGCCTCAGATCCCACACGCCAACAGTTCCATTCTCGCCGGCCGTGCAAACCAGGGAAGCGTTGGCATCAAACACACGAAGGCAGTTCAAGTTGCCGTGCTCAGTTGGTAGACGACGAATAGGACCAGCAGAGAGACGAGTAGGATCCAGCAGGGAGAGGTGCTGGTCCGAGGCGATGGAGGCGAGACCGGCAGCGGTGCGGTGGATGTCTAGGACGTAGACGTCACGCCCGAAGGAGAGGCCGTCGGCGCAGGTGAGGGAGTACATGGTGTCTGTGAGGAGTGTAAGTAAAGATGAATATGAGAATGAGGTTGGGTGAGTGAGAGAGGAGTGTGACTTTGTGTTTGCGGGACGTGGTTTTGCGTAAGGCACTCTCACTTCCTCCGCGTATACTTCAAGGATTTTATGACTTGCCTTCAATATCTCGTCACCCGATATCTGTTGAACTCGCAGTTCTATCGCTTCAAAATGGTCAAGGTGAAAGTCTTCAAGTCCCACTTTTCCGCCCAAGAACTATCACGGCCTCGTTAGCTAAATATCACGCACAAATTGGCAACGGTCAAATTGTTGATCGCCAGAGTGATCACTCACAATTCATCCATCTATAAACCTGCTACATGTATTCACGTATACTAAAGAGACCAAGCTCCGCCGAATACTTTTTGTACCACGAATCGCCTACGTCATGTTTATCAACGCCCAAGTTGATGCACACGACGTTGCACTACAGGGTTGGAACACATTGGACCATGGACTTATACATCACATCATACACGTCTCTTATACTCTTACAATTAATCTACTTTAACTCTCCGAGGTATTTAATAGCCATGATACTCCATCGTCTAAACTCATAGTCGCTCATAAAAGCCAAAAAAGCGCAGTCAGGAGAAGAGTGTCCATTTCCCCCTCCCCCTTTTTGCCCTCCAAACGCCAAAAAGAATCATCTATACAAATCTCCTTTTTTCTTCTTTATGAACGGCCTGCTTCCTTCTGGAGTTGCGCTCGCTCGTTGACGCCACGGAATGCTCGCTTGCCCACCTCGTAGCTGCTGATCATGATGGCGCATGCGGGGGCTACCTTGAGCGTTCGCGGGATCCATCCCTTCCAGAGACCAGAGGCTCCTTCGGTCTTGAAGATGTGCCATAGGAAGCGCACCATATTGCGCTCCTCTGGGGCCTGAACTGCTATGCTGCTCTTGGCGGCGTTGCGGGAGCTGTCCTGGTAGATCTGTGTCCGTGTCTTGCCAACGTCGAATGGCGTCGTGACGAATGAGGCAAAGGCCCCTGACATGGCGCCAGCTGTAAAGGCATCGACAAACGTCTCGGTGTGGTTCTCGTGACTCTGCGACCTCCTCCGCGCCTCAGACAGATCATCCTCGAGCGACAGCGCATGACCGTGACGTTGTTCCCGAAGGTCTGTCAGCCTCGACCGAATAGACTCATATCCAAACCAATACAGTCCTGAAAAGGGAACGTCCCGCCAAAGGGTCAAGGTGAGACCCCTCCATAGTGAGGTATACCCATGTGTGCCCACCATCTCCTTGACGCCTTGGAACGTCTCCACCAAGTGATTTGTCGTGCCAGTTCCAGAAGCAGCCTGCATCCGCGTGCGTATCAGCTCGATGGGACCGACAGCTGTCGCTGCAAGCACGCGGGCTGCTGATCCAGCTGTCAAGGGAGCGGTCGCATCCGAGAATCGCGAAAAGGGACTGCTATGGTTGTACCGCAACCAATCGTAACCAGTAAAGTAGATTATATTCGAGGGAATAGCCATGACGAGCGTAGGCGACAAACCCCTCCACAGCGTGGTGAAGCCCTCATTACGGGCGATCTTGCGCAAGCCGTCAAAAGTTGTGCTGAAAGTTCGGCGCTGGACTTCTTCGACCGCACACTCTGCGGCTGGGGGAGCGGCTGCGATGCCCTCGATGCGCGGGGCGGCGAGGCAAAAATCGGCGTTGCCACCCGAGAAGAAGACTTCGCGGCAGCAGGATGTGATTCCGAGCTCGGCGGTCTGGGCGGGCGTGAGGGATGAGGTTGTGATGGCGAGCTTAGAGAAGTCGACGGTCGAGACGGGGGCTTTTTGGGATTGGAGGCGCACGCGGACGACGTCGAGGGGTGTAACTAGAAATTGTTAGATCGCAGTTGAATGAATCTGTGGACAGCGAGGCGTACCGAGTAGCGAAGTTAGAAGGCTTCCCGACATGGCCGATACCATCTTTTGCCCAGCCGTAATGTCGACGACGTCGTTGTTGCCAGGACCTCGAGCGCCAGCGCCAGAAACAGACGGCGAGCCCCCATTGTCGGGGCCGTTGGGCTCCGTATCAATCATGTGTGCGAGGGAAAAGTCGTCGTCGGCCTGGAGCGGGCTCTGATGGTGGTGGTGCTGGTTATCGTGGTGGTGGTCGAAGCCGCCGGAACGATTTGCTCCGACAGGGGCCATTGTGGGAAGCCGGGGTGTCTCTTGTTCAGGCTTGGAAGGTCTGGTTCATGATTTGCCGGAATATGATGAAAAAGACGAGAGGTTCAAGAAATCAGATGAATGGTTGAAAGAGCAAGTTTAGAGTAGAGACCTGAGGCGTCGATGACGATGACTCGGTTGAGTAGTGCTTTTTTGGTGGAGAGGTCTTGTCTTGGTAGCAAGTGGCGATCGATCCAAGGGCGTCGAAGGCATCGGTCGGTGGAACAAGACCGAAGCTCCCAGCCGTTAGTTACTGTAGACAAGACAAAGCAGCCTCTTCCGTCACCTTTTTGTCTCTGCCTGGAACGCCAAAGCTCAAGGGGGTAAAAGTGAGGAGAAGAAGAAAAAAAGACTCCAATATCCGGAGGAAAACCCCGAGGCCGGTCGGAGGAGAATCGGTCGGGCTGTCGGCTAGTATCGTCTCTTGAGTGAATGTCCCAACCAAGTTAAACAGCTTCAAGGTGGAGATAATCTACGCATTGGCTTCTCTTCTGTTTTCATAGAAAATTGTCGCGATTTTCTACTGCTTCTTTTTCCTTCTTCTTT
Organism: Fusarium vanettenii 77-13-4; assembly: GCF_000151355.1. Classification (NCBI taxonomy): domain Eukaryota; kingdom Fungi; phylum Ascomycota; class Sordariomycetes; order Hypocreales; family Nectriaceae; genus Fusarium; species Fusarium vanettenii. The sequence goes on from NW_003315881.1 coordinate 4,137,193, forward strand.
GTTCATTAATGACGAGGGAAAAAAAAACTGCGACATCGCCCCCCGGCTTTTTGCACGCGCCGGGGTTCGGAGCCTCGGCGACGAATCGACACTTTTTTTGCCCTCAACACACACGCAGGTACGTACAGTGTGAGCGTCCACCGACGGAGTTAGTGGACGCGCCCTCTTGCGATTGCCCGCCAGAGCTCCATTGGATCCAATCGATGCCAGCTGCTGCTTGAGCTGCCGCTTGGACAAAGAGCCGCGGGTTTCCGGCATGATGTCACTTTGCGATATGATTGGCTTGGAGAGGCCCACATCGGGTCTAGAGGCCAAAAGGGTCGCCGAGCTCTTTGATGGATAAGATAATCAGTTCAGATGGCTCAGCTCATCTCCTCTTCCCCAGTTATCCAATCACTGTTCCCCGCTGTGTCTTGCTGAAACTTCCAGTGGACATTAACCACAATGCATAGCTCCTAGCTTTTGGGACTTGTTGGGTTGGTAGCCTGCATTCATGCCCAAATGGCCGACGAGTTGCCATGACCTGGAGCCTGGGTAGTTGAGGAATATCCTCCCCCAAGGCTTTGGAGTTGAAAGCAGAGTGAAGCCACAAGGGGAAATACAACACCCCACGCTCCCTTTGTTACTTTGTCCATGGGTCCTCGTACCAGGGTGGACACTCGTCCCAGATTATCGTCGCGAGGGCAAGGCCATCATACCACCAATATCATGGCTAACCCTCAGTGGGGGCTGTTCAATGGAGATGGTCGAGAAGTTCACGAGATCGGTTTTTGTAGGAGAAACCGGCCCCGCCGCTTTCTAGAACTATGGCATGATACCTAGGAGCTTTGAGTAGATGACTTCATAAGGTCGCTGTCTCATTCTTGACGGGTGCCATGTCCGCGAGAAAGCGGCAAAGCCCATCTCATACCAGTGTAGTTGAGCAATGCGCGATGAGAGTCTTGTTTCTTGCAGAGACATTTCGGAATGCAAACCCGTAGTGATAATCAGCAAGGCACGGCAAATTTACAGACTGTTGCGGGATCTATCATCCACCCCTTTGTTAACTTTGGCACTACATAGGACACTTATTCGACTTCAAAATTTACGGAGCGGTCGCTGTTACTATCCTAGCAGGCTGCCATATCAACAGGGGGGCAGAGGCTTTTTGTAGGGTGATCTTTTCTACTTTTCGAGGCGCCAATGAGAGCCTGGGCCTCGCGATTTCACTGCAACTTTAACCCCCTTCAAGACGATTATGAGGCTCGGCGTAACAAGGCAATCATTTGTATGTACCCTTCAGCACCAATTTGGTTTGACGGGATGATTCGCCAGCCTGATTGAGCCGCTCCTTCACTGCAAATTTAACCCCCTTCGAGGCGATTATGGCATTGGTTCATGCCTGATGGATGCAAGATTTCTTTACGTGCAAATATAAATCCCGAGGCAATTGTGACATGCATTCACGCTCGATACAACGTCAACCAAGTAACCCCCCTAACTATTCAATGCAAGCCAATCCCCCAAAATAGCCTTGAAATGTAACTTTAAACATGCGCAATTGAGATCATTAAAGAAAATAGATTAAACTCGAATGGAGCGCAGCCCTGCGAATTGGGACTTATTTCTTTCACTGCAAATTTAACCACCCTCGAAGTGGTTGTTACACCGTCCAACGTTTCCAACGGATCATCTTTTCCCGTTCCGTCTAAAACTGGCCTAGTCTCAATTTGTCCACCGTCAAATTGATGACTCTTGCGGCGAACTGCTTCCGGCCAAGATCCCTGCTCATCCTCCTGACCAATCCCCTAGATCCGATACTCTTTGCATCATCAATCACGTCTAGACGTTATCACACCTAAGCAATTACTCTCTTCTTACCTACCCCCTGCATTCAATTGATTTCCTCCCCTTCTGAGTCAAGCGGCAACATACTCAAGCTCAAACAAATTAAAAGCTTCACCGCTTGAACTCCTTCATCTATAAAGTTGTATACGTAATCATGAATCCTTTGTAGACACCGCTTTGCAAAATCACCTTTCGGACATATCGGACAAAACAAGACACACACAAGTCATGACTTCTTCCAACGGACAAGAGCTCGACTCGGAGCTAGAGTCGTTCCGCCAGCAGTGGATCTCTGATCTCAGGACCAGAAACGAGGACCACCATGACGAGCAACAGTCTACGGCTGGACCTTCGAGACGGGCTCACCACGGACCTCCTGTGTCGCACAAGCCTGCTCCTGGTCCTGCGGGGGCTGACGATAACGATGATGATTATCTCCAAGGTCAATCTTTTGATGAACCTGCGCCTGAGGAGCCGACTTTGAGCGGTCATCCTGTCAGTGAGGTGCATCATGGACGCTCGGGCAAGAAGCTCGTTTCGGCTCTTGATCATTATGAGGAGGCTATGCACAAGGAGGCTCAGGGAAACATGGGTGATAGTCTAAAGCTTTACCGCAAGGCTTACCGGGTTTGTCTCCTGTCTTTTAAAGATGAATAAGTGCTAACTTTTACAGCTTGACAATGGTGTTGATCGGAGATATCGAGAGAAGCACTTCCCGCAAAAGGCGGCTCCAAGACCAACTTCACCAACAGCCACCAGGTCATCAACAGCCATCACATCACAACCCAAGGCTGATGAAGCCGAAGAAGTAAAGCCATTGCCCATCGGCGAGCTCATCGCCAGCTTCTCTGGCCTCAAGATCGAGCCTCAGCCGCCTCCTGTCGAGGGTATGCCCCAGCCGCCATGCCCCCTGGCTGATCTCCCTGATGAGATTCTCGTCCACATCCTCCGTGATGTGGCCATTGCCGACGTCGGCGACTTTGCTCGCTTATCTAGAGTCTGCAAGCGGCTGGCCTACCTCGTAGCAACTGAGCAGCGCATCTGGCGCCGAGTTGCTATGGGTTCAGAGGTTGGCTTCAGTTCTATGCTATACCGCTTCGAAAGGGGCATTGAATGGGATGACCTCCCAGAAGAGGAGCAAGACGACATTGAAATTGTTGACGGTGTCATCGTCGGCCCCGCCGAGATAGCTCAACGACGACATGCCGACAACCTCGCCTATACAGAGTCCCTCACCCCCTCTGTCTACCCAACCTGGAAGAACCTCTTCCGCTCACGGCCACGCATTCGCTTCAACGGCTGCTACATCAGCACCGTCAACTATGTCCGTACCGGTCAAATTTCTACCAACCAGACCTACTGGGGAAGCCCCATCCACATCGTCACATACTACCGCTACCTCCGTTTCTTCCGCGACGGCACCCTCATCAGCCTGCTCACCACCGCTGAGCCCTCTGACGTCGTCCACCACCTCACCCGCGAGGACCTACACCTGCACCGCGACGTCGCGCACCCCCACCTCCCCTCGGCCGTAATGGCCCTCGCCTTACGCGGCCGGTGGCGTTTGTCCTCCGCCGCGGACCGGGACGACCCCTCCGTCATGGATCGCCCCACCATCGCCGCCGGCCCGCATGATCGGGACCGCGACCCGGAGGGTGACGTCTTTGTTGAGACCGAGGGTGTTGGCTCCAAATACATGTACCGCATGGACCTGTCGATGCGGAGCGCCGGTAAAGGCGCCCGTAACAACAAGCTCATCTGGCGCGGTTTCTACAGCTATAACAAGTTAACGGATGATTGGGGCGAGTTTGGCTTGAAGAACGATAAGCCCTTCTTCTTTAGCCGGGTTAAGAGCTATGGATTCAGCGAGTAATGGTAAACATGCCTTGCCTTGTATATCATGTCCGTTGGTCCATATTCAAGGCTTGCGTTTCATATACATATTTCTATCTTCAACCGCACTTACAAGACGACAGAAATGAAGCAAGCCGGGTGGTGCATCTTTAGACATCGGAAATCACTCTTTCCAGCTATGGCCACGCCGTTATGATCGCACTCACTACATACTTTCGCAGGCATTTCCTGCATTCAATGTCATAATTTCCCCGTGTTAAGGCTTCACTACATAGCTGCCTACTGTCCAGCATCGCCCCCAGTGTCCAATCCAAAGAGTATTCAGCTAATCCGGTCCATACAAACAAGATCGCCATAGTAGATTAACAACGTCGGCTACCGTATAACCCAAGCCAGAAACGCCTCCAGTGCCGGCTGACCAAGATGATATGCTAGGTAGATGGGGAAGAAACAATTACTGTTCCCAGAACTTGTGGCATTCAAGTATAAACGAATGCCTAAGAAGGCCAAGCATGTTATGCCATCAGGCATGCTGAGATGTGATTTGTAAATGTGATCGAGAGTAGATCCAAGATGATAATGAGATGATGGCTGATGTTGCAAAATCAGGCGATGGCTGTCGCCGGGTATCAATTCGCAAAAACGACTTTGCGTGAAACGGGCGGCATGTTAGGCCCAATAGGTAGGTAGGTAAGTATAGGTAGGTTTCCAAGAGACACTCGCTCCCAGCGAGTTATCGAATTCTCCTTCCGTCCAGGAACTTGGGGCTGTGCCCATCGTAGTAGTTGTCGCGGTACTGCATGGCTCTGCGTGCCTCATACTCTGCCTTTTCGTCCTCGTCCATGCTAAACGCCTTCTTGAGCCACCCAAAGGCACTCTTCTTCTTCTTGACCCGCTTGCCTCCAGCTTGGGTTGTAGCCCGCGATGTCACGGTAGCAGCATCGTCATAAGTCGCCGTTGTCACACTGCTTAGCGTGCTCATGGCACCCATTCGAGATGGCTGGTTGCGTTGGTGTCCAGGAAAATATCCCGATTGATGGTACTGATCGGCCGGACCTGCAGTATGCGGCCTCTGCTGCAGGGGAGAGTGGGGTGATGCACGGACAGGAATCGTATTATGATAAAATTGGTGATGTTCAGAATGAGGCGAGGGCATGAGAGGACGCACAGGAGGAGTCCCGAAGTCTGCGTGTGAGGTGGCTCGAGGAAGACGGTGAGGCTGGTAAGCTTCAAGATCTGAGGCATGCGAGTAGTCGGGAGCTTGCGATTTCGAGGTACGTGGCGTTATGCCTCCAGGAGATGGCCGCAGCGATGACTGTATCTCGATGGTGTTCCTTGGAGGAATTTGGATAGATACGGGCGGTGTTGTTTTCTGTGACACACGCTGCCGCAAAGATGTCCTCTTCTCCAATCCCACTGATTCCCGGACAGACTGTGTAAATCCTACCGACTCCCGGACAGGCTCTGCATATCCTGTTGATTCCCGAACGGGCTGTGCAAGTCCTACAGGTTCTCGGATAGGCTGTGTAAGAGTCTGCCTTTGGAATTGTTCTTCAAATTTGGGTGATTCAGGGCTCTTAACCACAGGCGTCACGGGTGTGGCAGGCGGTTGCGGCGTGTAGGTTCGTGGCTGAAGGATGAACAACGGTCCATCGTTAAGTCCGCCAAGATCGTCACCGGCCTCGGGTTCCTCCTGCTTTTCCTCCGTGACAGACGCCTTAGGGGTGGTAGCACCAGACGATACGGGTGACGAAGCGCTGAGATGGGGTCCAGAAGAGGAGGACGAGGTACTGAGGTTTGGTGATGGACGAGGGGTGAATCGAGTTGGTGGTAGCAAAGGTGCTGCCCCTGGCAGAGGAAAGTCGCTAAGAGTGCTGACGTCGTTGAGAGTATTGACTTCGGGGTCTTTAGCTTTGAGGCTGGCAGCCGGGAGGGTTGTAGTCGACTTGGAGCTGCGAATGCTAGCCACAGGTGTGGACTTGGGATCCGATTTGATCGACGGTGAGGAGGAGCTTGCTGTTGAGTCACGAGGAGCATTCACGGGCAAGGAAAAGGGTGGAATTGTTGCCTTTAGCTTGTTAGCCTTGGTCCTGACGAATGTCAACGATCAACATACCCAAGTTTTACGGCTGACCTCGCCGGCCGTCTTTTCCATCTCGGCCACAATGGTCATGAGCTTGATGATCAAGCCGTTTAGATCCTGCGCCTGATTGTTCAATTCGTCAAATGCGTTGAGCCAGCCGTCGGCATTGCCCTTCATGGCTAGAAAAATGCTGTTCAGATCTGGTTCAGAGTCTGGCCACTTGGTGTCCTTGTGCTCATTGAGCCATTCCATGAATGCCTCGCTCGATCGGAGGCCAGCATCGATATCGTCGTCCCACTGCTTCATGGCGGCGTTGGTCCGGGCGAGAATGTGGTCAATCTTTTCGTTCCCTGACAGAATCTGGGCTCGAAAGTTGCGATCCTCGAGCATACCCTCAAAAGCCTGCCTGTTGGCCATGGGGAGTTGAAGATGGGCAATACGCTCTGTGAGGTCCTTGTGAGCCTGGGCAAAGTCCTCAAGCATCACCTCAAGAAACTCGTCCACCTCATCGATATGCCCCTGAAGAATTGTCACGACCTGTCCATTGTCGGCAGCCAGGCTGTTGAGAAGGAGGTAGACGCCAAACGTGATTTGCGAAATGAGCTTGTACATTTCGTGCTGTTGCTGGCCCGGCCGATAACGCCATGTCGTGTCGTAAGGCTCATCCTCGGCGTCTTGCTCAAGTAGCCTCGCTCGACGCCCCTGTGCGTCGAGATCTCTTAGTTTAGGTTTACCGGGCCCATCGCCACCACTGGTGACTTCGTCCAAAGACTCGGCGAAGGCTTCTTGCATAGCCGGGACGGGGTGTGTCGGGATGTCTTGGTTTGGTGCCTTGTAGGACCTGTAGCTATCGGTCGAAAACCGGTGGTTAACCACCGAAGGTGGGTGTTCTGAAACGGTGTCGCCATCGTCAGAGGTTGGCACGAGGACGATTCGGAGGTCGCCAGGGTCATTGAATGTCAACGGCTGCAGCGTAGTGGGAGCCATGGTGGCGGTGCCGACGGCCGAGATAGACACTTCTGAAGCGGGCCTGACGGCCGAGGACATCATGGAGTCGGCGCGGGGAGTGGTTGCGTCGAAGGTACGTGAAATCGAGAAACTGCAGGAAGCCGTCTAGCCGTTAAATGCGGCAACACAAAGGCGTTATCGAAGCGGCAACGGAAACGGTTGTGCAGATGTTGTGCAGAGCGTCGGGCGAATCTTTGTGCTGAGGCGGCGTCGTACAGCGTATCGAGCGAACGAGTGGCAGCAGTTGGAGACAAAGGAGGGGGAGTCTATCGCATCGTGAAAGCGCCGCCGGGAGCCAAGATTCAAGCGACGGAGAGAGCCATGGTACAACGGGAGTAGAGCACGGTAAGAGACGGGTCGGTTTTAGTAACGGGTGCGCGGTGCGAGGTTATCCAAAAAGTCGAGGTTCGTTGAGGCGCAAAAGCTTGAGAGAGATCGGCGGGAACGTGGGAAGCTGGGAAGAGGTCGCAGCTCTATCTGTAGCGTTGGTCTGCAAAGGGGATGGATCATCAGCTGATCAGGGACCCAAGAGGCCACAAATAGGTACGTAGGTCGGCAGGCCGCCCAAGCCAAGCAAGCAAGCAAGCAACTGTTTGGCTGTCGAGGGGGGTTCGGGTCGACAATCCGGGGTAGCCGCAGCCCACAAAAAGGCAAGAAAATGAAGGATCCGCCTGCTAATTCGCAGCGTGAAAATACGAACCCTTAAAAAGAAGTAGGAAAAGACGCGCAGGCCGAGGGGCAAGGATGAAGGTTCCAAGCAGCTGGTGAAGAGGAAGAAGAAAAAGGAGAAGCCCGAGATTCGGGATGGGATGGAAGTGATGAATTGATACTGGCAAGCAAGGTTGGTTGGTTGCTCTTTCCCTTGAATCCTTGACGCGTACACGCCCATGTCCGGGGCTTCGCCTCCTTCCTTCTTCTGTTGCCCGTTGTTCTTGCCCATCAGTCACTCAGTCACGCACCTTTAATCACGGGCTGGACTGGACTGGACTGGGATGAATGGGCTGGGCTGGGCTGGGCTCTAGGTGCTAGTTAGAGTGTGCGTGCTTCTCTCTCGTTCTCGCACTCTTCTCGTTCATCCCCTGAGTCTGAACCACGCCAGCAAGTGGCCATCCACCAACGGCGGTCTTGGCGGGCGGCGCAACCACTAACAGCCGCTAAACGCAGGTACCATCTGGACGCCCCTTGAGGCCCCAGTGCCCCAGTGCCCCTGAGAGGCCCCTTGGCTTGGACGCGCGCCCCCACCGTCAGGGCAATCCACTCATTCACTGCAGTTCCCCGAGGGTGGAGCTGAGTCTTTGATTTCTTCGCCATCAAACAGGTCGCGATGCGTGATGGGATTGCATCCTGCTCATGCAGTTCCATCTATGTGCTGCCCAATGGGCAAAGGCCCCGAGGTTCAACAACAACAATGAAAAGAAATTGCAGCTTGTGTCGGTTAAATGGGTGGTTGACGAGGCTTGGCGGGCCCAACCGCAGCCTAGCAGATGCTTAATGCCACCACACGGCAAAGCACTCCAGATGATTGCAATATCGATGGATGCCCAGCCCGAGGACGACTGCCTTTGATAACCGAGAGCAGGTATCAGTCCTTGATTGGGCACGAGTTAACAAAGCCTGGCCTTTAGCAGTCCCGAGTAAGCGGCGATCAATGGTTCTAGATCTGCCGAGGCTCTGGGTTCTCGATGCAATTCACGGCTGGGTTCGAAAACAAGTCCCTCAATGGTGGATAGGCCCTTTGAACTGGTGGCGGTTCAACTCTAATTGCAAGCCAATCATGGACAGACACTCTCGATGCCTAAGAGTCTGCTAGTCCACGTCAAACACCAATCCCACCCTCGAGGCGGACAGCTTGCCATCAGCCGAATATCCCATGGCTTGCCGCGCTTCGCACCGGCGGCATGTCGCCATCCCGCATCGTCTCCATGCCGATCCAAGCTAATTTCTTGTCCGTCGACGAGCAAGCGCCCGACGAAATTATCCTCACGACATCTGGCGCGGCCTAGCTCAGGGGGACGCATCTGGTGGTGCACAAATAATCATGAGGCCCCATGTCCCATGGAACGCCGGACTGCATGCGCCGCTCCAGCCAATGTCCAGCGCTCGAGTCTTCCGAACAAAGCAATAGCCCAGGATGGATTTGAAAGGGTCCCGCTTGGGTCGTGCCAAAAGGGGGCTTGCGATCAGATCGGGACTTGGGAGCTGTCATTTCAGCCTGCGCCTAGGTCCTGCGAATCGTTGATAACTGCAGCTATCGATGGGTACGGCAGACGCCTCTCGGCGACAAGAGCCGCGAAGAATTGCCCTCCTAGCAAAGTGTCATGGGTCCCAGCTGACAACAGGGAGCTGACGCACTGTTCATTCCGTCGACCGACCAGCAGTCGGGAGGACCCAGATACCTCCAGGGGGCCGTCCGTGGTCCGTGGTGTCGGGTTGACCCTACTTATTTTATTCTGCCGCCGTCTGTATCCAAAACTCATGCTTGGGATTGATGAAGGTGTCGCGTGTTGCTGGGGCCCTGACCGACAGTCTGTATCGCCTCTGTTGCGACGGCAGCCTGCTTTGTTGACGAGCTGCGTAGCTCGGCCACTCAGGGGCTTGGTGCTTTATTGACTGCAATTTACAGGTCATCTTTCAGGACCGCCAGTAAGGTTCAGTAGCGACGTTTCGGTGGCGCCAAGTTTGTCAAGGCCGTTGATCCTGCGGGAGCTTCCGAAAACTCTCTGTTGGGCTGAACCTTTTGGTGAGTTTTCGTCGTTGCCAGAGGGAAATAACCAGGCTTGGAGTTGATGACAGTCGCACAGGATGGCTCTGCAACCAGTGTTGATAGTCATTTCGATAGTGCTGGGCCAGTCTTGCGAGGGCACGGCCTAGATTCTACGCCACGGCTTTCCTGTGTCGTGCAGCATTGGCACTGAGTACGAGCACGTGTTGTTCTTGGCTTGTCGAAGCTAATTTATTGCTTCTCCCGCTATTTCTTCGGCCTGGGTTGAGGTGGTTCTTGGCGTCTATCCAAGGGTATCGAGAGATTTGCGGCGGCCGAGTGGATCAAGCCCGATACCAGACGGCTTGCAAAAGGAAATATTCTAGATGAATAGTGTCCTTCTATCCGGATACTGATAAAGCTAGAACTGTTCCGTCTTGTTGTTCTTCGGCGATTATCAACAAGCCACAGACGCTCACTCTCTTGGCTGTTGGCTCAGCCACGCGTCAGCCCTGCGGCGTCATCTTTCATGATCCATAGAGTTGCCTTTTTGAGAACTGCCGCATCCAAGGTCAGACGCTTGCACCAAACCTTGATTTCAATGGATGCCCGCAAAAAAAAAACCCTGAAAACAACCTTGCCTTGTGCATCTATAATAGCCACGTCGATGTCCTTCATTGGAAGTTTTGACCAAGATCTGGCGGGGGGGGAAACCGTCATCATCATCTGAGCTCAGCAGCAGCCTCCGTTGAAAAACGCCAAACCCCAAAAATAAAACGCCCACGATCCAGTAGTTTGGGGTTGGCGCTTCTGTTTAAGGGACCGCCTCCGCTCTGGGGTTTGGGAAATTAAACCCCCAGATTTTTTTTTGGCCTTTCTGTCAACTTCAACACCACAACTAATCACAAAAAGCACCAGCGAGATGGCGCCCAAGAACCCTTTCAGGTTCGGCGACGGCCTCTGGGATCCCTCCAACCGCTTCGAGACGTCTTGGCTGCTGAACCCGTGGCTTCTCTTCGCCTTTCGCGCCCTCATCTCCATCTACGCCTTTGTCACGCGCTTCTTCATCATCGGATGGACATGTACCCATAGCTCGGTCGGCGGCTGCGAAGAGGTTCGACACTCGTTTAGCTACTTCACCATCCTCACATACTGGGGCATCGCCTTCTACTTTGCTGTCGCCGCCATACACACATTCACCTACGCGCTGCGCGGCCGGCCACTACTCGACACTCTTCCTCGTCCTCTTCAAGCGCTACACGCGCTCTTCTACTCGACCATCGTCACGTACCCGTTCCTCGTCACCATTGTGTACTGGGTTGTTCTGTACAAGGGTGACTGGTTCACGGTCACCTTTAGCGCTTGGTCAAACGTCAGCCAGCATGGCCTCAACAGCTTGTTTGCGCTCTTCGAGATCTTTATTCCCCGAACGAACCCCCCGGAGTGGGTGCACATTCCCTGGCTGATTCTCATTCTCGCCCTGTACCTCGCGCTGGCGTACATCACCAAGGCCACCGAGGGCTTCTACGTCTACAACTTCCTCGACCACAACGACGTTGGCGGAAGGGGCATTGTCGCCGCGTACATCATTGGCATTGCTGTCGGAATCGTCGTCATCTTTTGCATCGTCTGGTGCATCATCTGGCTCCGGCGCTGGGTGACCGAGACAAAGTTGGGCAAGGACGGCAAATTCGCCAAGCAGCCTGACAACCACGACGATATCGAGATGACGTCTGCCGCCAACAAGTACGCCATTGGAAGCGCTCCCGAGGCGCCGGATAGGATGTACTGATTTATTGCCCTTGTCACGGGTGTTTCATTTATGGTGTTGATTGATATGCGATGGCGTTGTGTCTTGGGTTGGTTGGCTTTGGTGTGAGCCTCGACGAATGTATGCAGGCCTCTTCTAGTTGGGCTATGTGATGGTCAAGGATACCCCTTTGTTTGACATTAGACAGCAACGAGGCTGACAAGTATTGGATAATCTCTAATAATGAAATCTCACTCAACAATCGAATTGTTACACATGTGCATGCTGTGTCCCAGAAGAAGCATACCTCCGTGTCGTTCATTGTCGTCCCATGTTTAACCCGCCAGAGCTCCATCGGTATTACAGTTACAATACATGTACAATATCCCTTCTAACGAAATCACGGCACCGTATATATCTACGCCTCGTCTAGCATTTCAACAAGACTCCTCGTCTCGCCTCAGACTCTCGAATCTCAAACATAATTTGGATGCCCACGAAAAGACACGAGCATGCCGTAAGGAGGAACAAAAGACCTGTTCGAGTTAGTAATGCTTGTCAACTAGTCGGAAATAGACTTTGCGTACCTGACCAGTCATGCAATATGCTCTGGATAATGCTCTGCAAGCCTTCCACGCCAACAGCGAAGCCCACCAGGTTCGCCGAGATCATCATAAGTACGTTGCCCACGCTTCCCACACAACAGAGCATGCGATACTCTGTCGGCCGGTTCTCCCATTTGCGCGGCGGGAAGAAGTAGGCAGCGATCCATTCAGGAAGCATGAACAGCACAATCAACCATCCCCAGATTAGCAGCCGCAGCTGAATATCGTGCCACAGTGCCACAAAGGTGAAAGAGAGGAGGTACGTCATAATAGAGCGAGCCGTGCTCTGCCAGGTGCGGAACGATGAGCCACCCAGAGGCACGTAGATATATCGGATCAGCCATCGGTTGTAAGAGCGGTGCCATGCTCGCCAGAAACGCTGCGTGCTGTAGTTGTTGCTCACGCAGCGGACCATGTTCTCGGGGGGATCGATTCCATCAATGAGCGCCCAGAGTCGGAACATTCGCCAAGGAATGAGAAGCTTCAGCCAGATGATGTGGAGGTTGAAGAAGGACAGCAGACTCAGCTGAGCAGCTGTGTACGAGCCCCATTCCGGCCTTCCCTTGCTGATAGCACCAACATAGTCGTAATGCAAAATCACTTCCATCGAAAGCAACACAAGGAGGAAACGGATACCATATCGAATCGTTCGGTTCGTCTCGATGCTAGCAGCGCGGTACTTGGACTGGCAAATAAAGTCGTTAAAAGTCACGATAGGTCCAGTCAGGTAGAGCGGCGCATAAATCGCATAGCCGACGTAGTTTCGGAAACTAAAGTCTCTAGGATCGGCCGAGATAGAGACACGGTCTCTCTCTGAAAGGTTTGCTGGGTCCAATTGCTTCTTCTTTAAGCATCAGAACGAAATCAGATTCCAGCTCCAACTGAAAATCATTGTGGTCTCACTCACCTCGAGAGCATTCGAGTTGCTGCGGTCAACACTCCAGTAGTAGTCCAGGTTGAAACTGATAAGACGCAAGATTGTCAGGTTGAAGAGAACCTCCCATCTCGCCAAAAGGCCCCTAAACGTATTGTCGATGCTGGCTCCGAGGCTCATCAACTCCGAGTCGATCGGTCTCACCCTGTTCCCTACAACACCCATGGTAGGAGGTGAAATGAAGCTGGCCATAATTCTAAGCCGGTAGCCCTGTGTCAACTCGTTTGCAAAGAGGATTCCAACATTAAAGATCCATGTCGCAGCAGGAACATATTTTCGGGGAAGCTTGGTGGCCAGCTGATAGTTGGTCCAGAGGATGAAGAAGATCTTGAACGCTGAAAGTCCATGAAGAACGAAGAGGAAGAAGATTGCGAATGTGAAATCGAACGACGCTCGCTGGTCCAATCTACTGCGCCCGCCCTGGCTTCGCTCCGGTAAAGGGTTTACCTTGTTCCAAAGCTTCCTCAGCAACGGATGAAACAGCAGGAGGGCGCCCATGTATGGCATGTTCGTTCGGAAGACGTGGTATTGCGCATCGGAGACGTCGATTTGTCGCCCAGGGATCCAGCCAGGGGACAGGAACCGGCTAAACTTGGAATATCGAGGGTCGCTTGCTAGTGGAGTGTCAGTACGGCTTGAGTAGTCGCAGGGAAGATTTCGTACGCCTCGAAACATCGTATGCGATCCAGAACATGTATGGAAGGGCCACGCCAAGAACGAGATAGTATAGGAAGAACTCGGGAGTCTTCCATTTCGAGGGCTGCGCGCGGCTTCGCTCCTTGGATGCGAGGTCTCTTTTCAAGGTAGGATCGCTTCGCGCATCGATAATGGTCTGGTAGGGAGTGGAAGACGGGGTGAGAAAGCGAGTGTCTAGAGTATCGTGGGCGTAGACCTTGCGGATGAATGATAGGAGAGCCATGGTGGCGGTTCTGTTGAAAGCGATCCGAAGGTTCAGCTCATGGCGGTTTCGGGAATTCAGATGCAGAGATAGCGAATGCGAGAAGCTGCAGGATAAAGAGTATATGCAAAAGGAGAGGCGGCGAGGCAATGGAGGGTAAAAAGGAGCTGTTGATTCGAAGGGAAAAGACGATGTCGTGGCCTTCGCGGGGGGTGATGGTGTTGAGGCTGCACGGGCAGAAAAAGGGATCCGAGGCATGGATGGGGTAGTGGGCGGGCTGCAGGGGGCTTAGTGGGCGGGAACCCCTGAAAGCAAAACTGAGTTAGGGGGCCTGTCACTCGTTCACGAGTTGCCGCGCGTGCACTATTTTGGACAGTGTGGAGAGCTGTCATTTTTAGACTGTCTTGGCTACCCTAGAGTTGGGGATCGACGAGGTCGTGAGGTTGATAGGGAGATAGATCTTGATGTTGTTTGGATTTTGATGCTCAAAATAATATATACTTACTACTCATTGAGAGAATGTTACAAACAGCCAAGAGAATGCCGTTTCACTTATCCGTGGTCGTGTGGATGGCACCTACTCTTTCTCCACGCACCTCCGGCAATGTGCAGGTAGCCTGCTTGAGTGCTCAACAGACCTTCAGCAGGCTGTGAATCACAGCCAATACAAATGCCCTGTAATTCACTTCACGTTACACAAACACAACCAGGATCAGATGATAGGTCAAGCCCTGAATTTGTGCCCAAGAGCTCACACTATCAATAGATTACGTAGCGCCTGCCGACACGGATTCACTTACATCACATCCTGGCAGAAGGTGAAGTTCATCCGGTGTTCTTATGAAATATACAAAAAGTGAGTGATTCGCAGGAATTTAATATTCAGAAAATTATAAAAGAGCTGAACAAATCCAGCTCGACAAACTTGGAACAGACAAACTAGGTCTCCACGTCCAAACTCCCCTCACCTTCGACGGTCTCAAAACTCCTCAGCTCCATCACTCAAAAGAGCTTTCTCAACACCCAGTAAACCAAACTACAACAAGATGTGCAAATGGGACATCTTTCTCTTCAACTGCGGCTGCTTCCTGGTGCAGCTCAAGGACCCATGCCACGACCGCCGACACAGGTACCACCTAAACTGCGTCCAGATCCAGCAGGTCCGCAAGGAATGGGTCTACTGCCAAGGTCGCCTCTGCGACAGATGCCAAGATCTGCATGATGAGGGATACGGGGTCTCGGACGAGCTGCCCGCGTGGAAGGATCTGCAGAGGGCGGCGTATCAGGTTGCCAGGGATCGGGCGAATATGGGGCACTTTGAGTGACACGCGAGACTTGGGAGGGTTTCTCGTGATCAAGGCTCTCAGGATGCCTGTGCGGGTTTCCTATCAGGCACGAATTCGGGGAAAACGATGTGATGAGACAAAAACCGGTTGATATGTGAGTTGAGGCGATCAAACTTGGGTTATGAATGTTTACTGACAAGGCTCTAGGGACATACTATCCAATACATCAACTACTTTCCTCTATTTTCAGTAAAAATCTCACTTTCTATCATTCAAATAAGCGCTACCGTGATTGTGGATGAGTTTGCCGTGTTGGCTCTCGCTGGCTCTCGAGTTTATGAACACCTTGACTGGGGTTCCTAACAGTTATTTTGTACTTGGAATGTTTGAAATTCATGATTCCGTCCACTCTAGACCGTCCAACCAGGCCCTTGGGCAGAAGCTTTTAGGTCTGAGTAGATGAAAGGAAGTCAACTGGATTGTTTCCAGCCTTCCCTTTCAGGATGCATGTAAATATGTTTTCATCTCAAGCAGCTCTAAGAACAAACTGAATCACACACCAAACTGATAGAAATTGTAGAGAGGTATTAAAGATTACTGTATCATGGCGTGGGTATTTATTTGCTCAAGATTACTTCCCTATCTTTTTTCGTATCTCTTCATTAATCGTCTGCATCGCCCGAACCAAAGGCACGATATCCTTCTGTCCCCTGGCCAACAACGCCGACTGATTTCCTAACCGTTCTAGTGATTCGACATCTTTCATGTAGCTCTGAGGATCCTCGGATTGTAGGATACTGTTTGCGAGATAGGCGTAGGCGACGAAACATCGATATGCCCCGAAGAGGGTTGTCATCGTTTCCACGTAGGGGTAGATGACTAGTAGCTGGCTTAGGAGGTTGATGATGTGTCGGCAGGCATCCTCAACAATTGGTGATTCGGGGATGTCCAGGTCTGTTGTTGGTGGCCTTGGGGAGGTTGAGTCGAGAAGAGACATCTTGCGGAACATGTAGATGATGGAGGTGTAGCCCGTGAAGAGGACATCGACCACCACCCATATATCTTGCTCCTTCTCAGGAGCATCTGCCATCCATTCATTCTACCACAATGTTAGCTGCTGCTAGCCATGAGAATCCGACGGTGAACTCACTAATTGCCACTCGTCAAAAATCTGCTGCATTTCAAGACAGAGCTCCTCCGTCTTGGCCATTATCTCGGGCTTGGTGGTATTCTTTGGGTCGTCCAGCATGGCAAAGAACCGTGCAATGACCAGACTGACCCGAGAGCTAGCGAGGAATGCTGTGGACTGTATCCCTTGGAGGGGAGGCCCCGAATCAGCATCCAGCCAGGGTAAGTTGACCTTCCAAGGATTGTTTGTAATGGCGGGCGGTGTGTTGAGGACTAGCCGGAAGAATAGGTCGATCTGGATCACCTCCCAGAAACCTCTTCTTTCGTCATCACACTTGTCCCCGAGAAAAGTGGCATCGGCATCGTCGCCGTCGAGGTTGTGCAAGTTGAGAGCCTGGCAAGACTCGCAAGCGTGCTTGAACATTCTCCAAGCCAGATCGTAATCGAAGAATTCGGCAGCCACACGGGTCTACAAGGTTAGAACATTGAAACGATGATAAAAAAAGGGTAGCTTACCACACAGAGGGCTGCAAGAAGGTCAGTTATTGACCCTGACGCTTCTCGCTCCCAAAGAGGGATGGCGCGAAGACATCCCAGGTAACTGGCGTTCATGTAGTCAATGCCGACGACTGAGGTGTTGCTGGCTTTTAGACTGCAGCCATGGTACATGACGGTGTAGTAGATGACAAGGATGACTGGGTCGACATGGATATGGGGGAGGTCGATAATGTCGGGTATCATCTGGATCACTCGTCGCTCGAATAAGCCGAGGAACATGCATGCCGGCATATGTTCAAAGTAATCTGCAAGTGTTAGAGATAAGAAGGGAGCTGGTGCAAGGTCACCTACTCTCAACCCAGGTCTTGGCTAGGTCTGTTGGGATGGCGATGGAATCTGTGATTACAGCCGACCCAAAGGCCCGTCTTCGCCTTTCCTGAACCTGATCGACAGCATCCTTCAAGACGGTCATGGCGTCCATCTCCTGGCGAGGGTTATGAGGCGTCGTGACGCATGAGTCGCGACCATTGATGGTGGTGGACGCGCATGGCGACGAGCTTGACGAGGCATTCCCAGGAATTGATGATGGTGTACAAGGATTGTTGGCTGAAGTTGAGGAGGTATTCTGGGCTTCAAGGCGTTGCAGACGGTCGAGGATGGCGGTCAATGCAGGACCAGAAGTGGGTGATCTTGGGGATACAGAAACATCAACAACGAGTAATCGAATGTGCAAGATAAGATGCTTACAAGGCAGGGTCAATTAGACAACGCGTGGTCCTCCTTTTGGCCCGGACAGGGTAGACGCATTCCAAGTCCTGTAAACTGCACCGACCACACTGGGGCATAACACGATTACAGCGGACCTTGCGTTCTTTGCATCTCATACACTCCGGAGGCTAGGTCAGTGAATAGTCCGGATGCGGGGGAGGGATCAGGGGAGAGCTCACCGAAAGACGGTTGAGCTCGTCCGGGCCCGCCATGGCTGAGTTTGACATTTGGGATCTACCGATCTGATAAGAGTCGGGGAGAACAATGGACCTTGGCGGGTGACGGACGAGAAGATGACGGACCGGAGATTCGGCGTCGGGAAATTCCCGCAGGCGGCCGGTACTGTAGGTGCAGTATGGTACGGCAGGGCAGGTCTAATACGAGGTTTTCACTGGCTTACAGGCGGCAAACAAATCTCCAAGGCGGCGCCGAGAGATGAGCACAGTCACGAATGGAGATGGAGGTTGGCCGCGGGCGGTTCTGGGGGTTGATGAAGGAGTTTGAGGATCCAAGGTATGACTCTATGGATACGGGGGACAAGCCATCGACGCCACTAGTAGCAAGCCTGCTGGGGTTACTACTCGATCGGGTAATTCGTCGAGAGGCCAGAGTCTTGGCAAAGTCCGAGAGTCCGGGCAAGGGTAAGACTGCTGGCCCGGACTTTCGGTCCTTGAATGTCCGAATACCCTCACTTGTATCCACTATATCCACAAGAATGTCCCGTGGTAAAGCCTGACATGGGGTATTGTGGATTTCGTCTTGGAGAATTTTCATCTTTCGCTAGAGTAATCAATTGAGTTTATTCGAAGGGGCTACGGTTGACAAATCCACTTAGCTGTGAAGTTTTCGCAATTGATATTGCTTTCTTTCACTATATATAAGAAAGAGACTTCCTCAATTGCATCCAATCTTATCTTCAATCTAATCATCACTTCTAATCTTGGTCCATTGACAACTCCAAACACCAACCGCTATGGGATCCGGTGCCCAATTGGAACACGGGATCGGTCCCATGAACTCCCCTATCCGCGCCTCTCATGATGACTCTACGTCGGCATGCACCGAAGTTTGCAACGAAAAGACAAACTCTGACACTGAAACCGAGGACTTGGAAGAAAACATCAACGAAGAAATGCTGGAGCTAGCACGTCGCCTCACCACCCAGTCTCAAGCAGCTCCTGGAACTCTCTTTCCTCAATTGGACGGACCGTTGAACCCCAAAAGCCCAGACTTTAACGCAAAGAAATGGGCCAAGGCATTTTACGAACTGCGGACCGACACCTCAGCGGGAAACCCACCAAGAACGACGGGTGTGGCGTTTAGGAACCTGAATGTGTTTGGGTTTGGCACGGATACAGATTTTCAAAAGAGCGTGGGCAACATCTTTCTTGAAGCTGGCACGATAGCCAAGAAGCTTCTACACGACAAGCAGAGGAGGGTGGATATCTTGCAGGATCTGGAGGGGTTGCTGCATAGTGGTGAGATGCTTGCTGTGCTGGGACCCCCTGGTTCTGGTTGTTCGACCTTTCTCAAGACGATTGCCGGCGATACACACGGTTTCCATATCGACGATGGTTCTGAGATAAACTATTCCGGTATTCGGCCCGAAGAGATGAGGTCGGCATTCCGAGGTGAATCCATCTACACGGCTGAAGTCGACCATCACTTTGCACACCTCACGGTTGGCGACACTCTCTACTTCGCTGCTCGAGCACGATGTCCCAAGAATATCCCCGAGGGTATTACGCGCCACGAATACGCCGAGCACCTACGAGACGTCACCATGGCCATGTTTGGCATCTCGCACACCAAGAACACGCGGGTGGGTGACGACTTTGTCAGGGGCGTCAGTGGTGGCGAAAGGAAGCGCGTGACTATCGCCGAGGCGGCGCTGAGTTATTCACCACTTCAATGCTGGGATAACAGCACGAGAGGACTTGATAGTGCTAATGCGCTCGAGTTTTGTCGGACCTTGAGAACGCAGGCTGATGTGATTGGGTGCACTTCTGCTGTTGCTATCTACCAGGCGTCTCAGGATGCTTATGATGTGAGTTAATAGATTTGCTGGTCTTGGTTCCTGTCTAACAGATGTGCTAGGTCTTTGACAAGGTTCTCGTCTTGTATCAAGGACGGCAGATCTTCTTTGGCAAGACGAGTGAAGCCAAGACTTACTTCGAAGGCCTGGGCTTTATCTGTCCTGAACAGCAAACCACGGCAGATTTCCTGACCTCGATGACAAGCCATCAAGAACGAGTCATCCAACCCGACTACGAAGGAAAAGCCCCACGATCACCTGACGAATTCGCCCAAGCTTGGAAGAACAGCAACCACAGAAGACGTCTTCTGGCCGAGATGGATGACTATCTCGAGCAGCACCCCTTTGGAGGCGAGCACTACGAAAAGTTTGTCATGTCTCGCAAGATGGACCAGTCCAAGGCCCAGCGACTCAATTCGCCCTTCACTCTGTCTTATATGGAGCAGATGCGTCTCACGCTCGGTCGTAGTTGGGTGATGCTCAAGGCAGATCCTAGCGTGACGATAACGCTCCTGTGCTGCAACCTGGTTGAGTCTCTCGTCATTTCCAGTATCTTTTACAACCTTCCAGAGAACACGGGGGCCTTCTTCAAGCGTGGACTACTTATCTTCTTCATCCTCTTGATGAACGCGTACAACAACATCCTCGAGATCATGACTCTCTACGCAAAGAGAAACATTGTCGAAAAACACGCCCGCTACGCCCTGTACCATCCAAGCGCCGAGGCTTTGTCGTCTATGGTGGTGGATTTGCCGTACAAGATCTTCAACACCATCATGATGAACACGACCATGTACTTTATGGGTAACCTTCGTCGAGACCCGGGACATTTCTTCTTCTTTCTTCTCTTCTCCTTTACCATCACGATGAGCTTCTCGATGCTGTTTCGACTGATTGCGTCTCTGACAAAGACCATCGCAGCGGCACTGGCTCGAGCTTCTATCTTACTCCTGGTTATTGCCTTGTACACTGGATTTGCTATCCCACCGCAGTACATGCCTGTTTGGATCGGATGGATTCGCTGGGTGAATCCGACCTTTTACGGACTCGAGAGTCTCTTCATCAACGAGTACGGTGGAAGAGAGTATCCTTGTTCAAACTTTGTGCCAGATGGACCTGAATATGGGGATGTTTCACCACTGTCGCGAGCCTGCAATGTCCAAGGGTCAGTGCCAGGAGAGAGCTTTGTCCGTGGATCTAATTACATCTCCTCAACGTATGGTTACAACGACTCTCACAAGTGGCGCAACTTTGCTGTTGTCATTGCTTTTACAGTCCTGTTCATGGGTCTTCACTTGTTGGCCACCGAGACGATTGCCTCGGAGAGGTCCAAGGGCGAGGTCTTGGTGTTTACGCGAAAGGGGATCAAGAAGCACTCTCCCAAGATTTGTGAAGATGAGGAAGCAGGCAGTCATGGAAAGCCGCAGCAGAACCACAACGACGACTCTGGGGAGGTTACCGATGTGGAAAAGCAGACGTCCGTCTTTCACTGGAGGGATGTGTGCTATGATATCAAAATCAAGGGAGAGCCACGGAGGATTCTGGATCACGTTGATGGTTGGGTCAAGCCCGGGACTCTGACTGCTTTGATGGTGAGTGATGAGCTGAGTTGAAGGTTTCTTTAACTAACACGATGGGACAGGGAGCTTCAGGAGCCGGAAAAACCACTCTACTTGATGTTCTCGCCAGTCGAGTCACAATGGGTGTCGTCACTGGAGACATGCTCGTTGACGGAAAGCTACGCGATGAATCATTCCAACGCAAGACAGGCTACATCCAGCAACAGGATCTTCACGTCCATACCCAAACTGTCAGGGAAGCCCTCAACTTCAGCGCCCTTCTTCGTCAACCTGCGAGATACACCCGAAAGGAGAAGCTAGACTATGTGGACACCGTCATCAGCCTCCTCGACATGCAAGAGTACTCGGATGCCATCATCGGCGTGCCAGGGGAGGGTCTCAACGTTGAACAACGCAAGCGGCTTACTATTGGAGTTGAATTAGCTGCACGACCACAACTGCTCCTGTTCCTAGACGAACCGACTTCTGGTCTTGATAGTCAGACGTCTTGGTCTATCTGCAACCTGATGGAAAAGTTGACCAAGAATGGCCAGGCCATCTTGTGTACGATCCATCAACCATCGGCTATGCTCTTTCAACGGTTCGACCGCTTGCTGTTGCTGTCTCGTGGAAAGACTATCTACTTTGGAGACGTTGGAAGAAACTCCAAGGTCCTTGTCGACTACTTTGTCCGCAACGGAGGACCAAAGTGTCCGGTTGGAGCGAACCCGGCTGAGTATATGCTTGAAGTTATTGGTGCTGCGCCAGGAGCTCACACGGACATTGACTGGCCTGAGGTTTGGCGGAACTCTCCGGAGCACACACAAGTTCAAGAGGAGCTCGGTCGGCTTGTTGCTGAAGGAAACCCGCACGTTCTTGGAAGTGCGACGGATGTGACAGAGTACAACGAGTTTGCTGCGCCTTCCAAGGTGCAGTATCTCGAGGTCACCAAGAGGTTGTTCCAACAGTACTGGCGCAGCCCTGGATACATCTACTCCAAGGTCATCCTGTCAGCTGGTGCAGTAAGTGTTCCCAAGTTTGCTTCCTATAACCAACTAACCTTTCCAGTCTCTCTTCATTGGATTGTCGTTCCTGAACGGCAAGAACACGGAGCGAGGCCTCCAGAATCAGATGTTTGGCGTCATGATCTTCCTTACCATCTTTACTCAGATTGTCCAGCAGATGCTACCTGATTTTGTGGCCCAGCGGACAATGTACGAAGCCCGAGAGCGTCCTTCAAAGACGTATTCTTGGAAGGCTTTCTTGGTGTCGACCATTCTGGTGGAAGCCGCTTGGAACTCGGTGAGAAAGAGTCTCTTTCATATGAGTGATCACGTACTGACTGAGAGTAGTTGATGGCTGTACTTTCATTCGTTTGTTGGTACTTCCCAACTGGAATGTATCGCAATGGTTACGCGACTGATGCGGTTGATGGCCGAAACGTAACCATGTTTCTACATGTCTGGATGTTCTTCATGTTTACGAGCACCTTTGCGCACATGATCATTGCGGGTTTCGAGACTGCAGAAGTTGCTGGTGGGCTTGTGACTTTGATCATGATCATGATCTTCTCTTTCTGCGGGTATGTGTCCTTGGTGTTCATGAACCCGACAGTGACTGACTCTCAGTAGTATTTTGGCATCACCAGAGGACCTCCCAGGCTTCTGGATCTTCATGTACCGTCTCTCACCTTTCACCTACGTAGTGGAAGGCCTCATGGGAACGTCAATGGCCAACGCAGAAGCAAGCTGCGAGCCAAACGAACTAATCAAGTTCGACGCCCCCAACGGCACCACATGCGGCGACTACCTGAAGACATACCTCTCAGACGTTGGCGGCTACGTCACGAATCCGCAGGCAGGCGATGGTGCTGCTTGCGAGTACTGCACCATTTCCGACACAAACACCTTCTTGGAGGGCATGAGCATGAGCTTTGATCATCGGTGGAGGAACTTTGGCATCATGTGGGGTTATTGCATTTTCAACATTGCGGCGGCGTTGGGCATTTATTGGCTTGCTAGGGTTCCAAAGAACAAAAAGGCGAAGAGGGAATAGAATAGAATGATAGAATATGTTGGTGGAATAAGTCTCTAGACGATCTTCTGGCTCAGAGTCCATCAAGGGCCGGTCTTTAACTATAATAAGAACACATTGTCAACACATCACAGCATTGTAATCTCGAGACAAGATTGGGAGCGGTCGTGGCCGAGTCGCCCTGATTGGCTGATAAATGTGGACATGAAGCTAATGCAAGCGGCTTATCCTGTGGAGTTCGTTCTCAAGGGTCCCCGATTGGCCGGTGTCTATCTCGGCACTTACAAGAGCCCTCGTGTTAGACCCAAGATCAAAGGACCGCTTGAAGAACCCATCTGTTTGACTCTCCAGATTCTGCAGCTGGATTACGCGCTAGTGCCCTAGAGAGAAGTATATTGCGTCAGTGGATTTCTTCGGAGCCCGAGAGAAGCGAGGCAAAGTTGGACAATGTCAGGGTAAATCACATATATAAGTGCAGATGAAGCCCTTCTTACATGGCTACATCTCTCTCATTTACTCATTGTAAATCCATCCGCTACATTTCTCTCTTCATCAATCTTACATCCACTACCATGGCTGATCGTTATGCCCAAGTTCATGAACACCCCAACGGCCCGGGGGACAGTCGCCCGACTGCGATCCAGATCATTCAAGACGAGGACTTGGTTGGAAAGCTGTCCGGGAAGGTCGCCTTCATCACTGGCTGCTCTTCTGGAATTGGTATGGAGACTGCAAAAGCCCTCCACCTAGCAGGCATGACTTTGTATCTCACCGCTCGCAACCTCGCCAAGGCGAAGACTGCTCTGGGGGATCTGATCGACAGTGACCGGGTTCATCTCCTTGAACTCGATCTCGACTCCCTTGCAAGCGTGCGGTCTTGCGCGGCCGAGTTTCTTTCCAAGAGCCAAACCCTCAATATTCTGATCTGTAATGCCGGCGTTATGACCCCTCCCGAAGGTCGAACCAAGGACGGATTTGAGACCCAGTTTGGAACCAACCACCTCGCCCATTTCCTCTTGTTCAACCTTGTTCAACCTGCTCTGCTGGCTGGAACCACCCCTTCGTTCGCTTCTCGAGTCGTGGTTCTTTCTTCTGTTGCTCACCGGTTTGGTGAGGTCAACTTTGAGGACGTCAACTTCGATGGCGGATATGACGCCATGGCTGCATACGCAGCCAGTAAAACCGCCAATCTTTGGACCGCCAACGAGATCGAGCGACGATACGGCTCGCAGGGGGTCCATGCATGGAGTGTTCAGCCAGGCGCCGTCCTCACTAACCTGGTGCGACACATGTCTGATGAACAGAAGGGGGCGCTTGATGGAGACGCGTACCTTGCCTCTATCTATAAGAACCCAGATCAAGGGGCTGCCACCAGCGTGTGGGGGGCTACCGCGAAGGCTTTGGAAGGAAAGGGCGGTCGTTATCTCGAGGACTGCCAAATTGCGAAGGAATGGGATCCTTCGTCAGGTCTATACACGCCAGGTTATGGCGCTCATGCCTATGATGAGGAAAAGGCGGGCAAGCTATGGGCGGAGTCATTGAAATGGGTAGGGCTGTAGGGACTGCCAGCTAGGAGCAAATAGAGAGCGACACCCGAATTGAACTATATTCGCGTCCTCGGCTGATGTTGACTTTGGCACACTCATCGGGGTAATGCAACCTGAGTTATTCGGAACTGCGTGTACGTCTGGCCTATGACAGGGGCAAGCGGCCTCTGTCAGCAACTCTGGTTCTGAAGCTTGGTGAAGCACTTTTGTACCCTGCGAAGAAAATCCTTCCTCCCGCATTGTTAGCGCGTAAGCCAGATACAGAATACGAAGTCTCATGCTTGGTCAAGGGTCGAAGAAGCGGTAGGGGGTGGGCTTCTGAGCAACCCAACGGAGATAACGCCTATACCCAAGCTTCGATGACACAACAAACAACTTTGTCTCAGGCATGACTTGATTGAGGGACTGAAACCTTCCCCCAGATACTGCAAACTAACGCAACTAGCTTATGTGTCATGTAAAACAGGATTCATCGCCAAGTCAACCTCGGCTTTTATATTTCAAAAATGAGCCTCTTCTCACCTCTTTTCCCCCTCCAATAGTTAGTGCCCTCGATGATTTCCGTGCACCCTCGTAGTAGAAACCCCCATTTTCGTAAAAAGGCAGGATTGGCTTCCCAGGCTTGGGGATCCCACGACCATCCCCACACAATCAACGAGGGTTTACTATCGAGACCCCGCGGATCATCCACCATGAGAAGGTCCTCACACAGCTCCTCATCGTCCACCAGCCCAGCTTCCATATACGTGAGCATATTATCGCGAAGCTGAGGAAACGGGAGTAAATCAATCCATGGATGATGCACTACCGTTGCCTGAAAGGACGTCGGCTGTAGTGCTGGGGGGCATGATGTGGCCGGTTGCGGGTTGTTGGAAAGTTGGGGCCCATTTGCATTGTAAGGGGAGATGGCCTCATCGCGACAGAGCCCTTCTGGCGGGAACCCCATGGAGATGGCGTTCCGAGCTAGCGCGTTGAGGACGTTCAGCCGGATGAGGACTGGCAGATACGCGGGCCGGGGTGCCTGTAGGGAGTAGTCCTCGTAGGCTTGTCTGATGAGACAAGTGATTTGGTTAATTCGATTAGGACATGTTAAAAGGGTGCAGCCCTGGAAAAGAGCTGCAATCTTATCGTCCGTGCTGTACTGAGGGAGTCCTGCCAATGTCACTTGCTGGACCTGAATCTCATTGTTCAAGTTGCCGATATCACTTCTTGGATGATGAACGGTTGAGCAACCAGAACTCGACTGGCTAGCTTGTTGTCTTTTTCTGCGGCCTAGAAAAGTATTTCATAACCCGAGTCAGCCCTTTGTTTAGCTTCCATAGTAGTTGCTCATCAAAACCAGGCAAGAGTTGACTGACGATAAGCTCGCTGACTGATGCGGTTCTGGAGTTTCTTTCTTCGGGTCTGATTCGTCACGCCCGTCCAGTCATCATCCGGTTTCCAGATATCAGGCCGTGTGCTCAGCGTGACTAGAGTTGGAATAGGGTCCATGATTGCAAATAGCTTTGTAGATGCGAACGGTGGAAGGTGGAACTGGAGGGGAAGAAGTGGAACTTGATGCAGGTGGCTTACCAGCCCTTTCAAATAGCCCCGCTCAGCCGCTATGATCATGTGATTATGCATTGCTGTTCTATCAAACCTTGAGAGGTGGAGGGCATCAAGTATAATTCCTAATTCTATTCATAACTAATTATCTTGCAGTATGCTACTGGTGCTTTAGACCCTCCTCCAAAATGTGACCCACAGTAACTTCAAGAGCCTTCTTGGTCTTAGAGTTCCTCAAGCCTTCTGCTGCCACTTCATTCATCTCAGTGGATACTTTAGAGCTCTGGTAGAGCTACAGATACTTCCGAGCATCGGCATCATTGTTAGCATATTTGACTAAATTCTTGCTGAGTTTGTTAAACTGATTGGATCGAGTCTCGATAAATTCTAGTGAGAGGGATGAGGCAGGTGGTGAGGAGTTACTCTGCGGCAGGTTTGCCTTTCAGTCTCCGGACTGGTCAGTTTTCACGAAGGATCATTGCAAGGGCTTGCCAAACATCACAGGCGTAAGACCTTGACTCTAGAAAGAGAAGTGAGATTTAATATGCTGAAGTCTCGTTCTTGAGTCAAGGGGTACTCGGCCATCTTGACCAAGTCTCGATCGTGGCTATGCTAAAGAGCGCTGGGTCCTTTTCTAAAAAAGCCAACTACGAATAAAGAGTGACCATATCGCCGCAATTAATACAAGTGGCTGTGTCGTTGGAATACGAAGTAGCCAGTGGGAACACTCATTGTAGCTTCGGTACTGCAACCCCGTAATTTCTCCACTGTTAACCAGACTTTTGTTAGTCTTTCTTATTGTCGGATTAGTTCATCCGTATACGATCGGATGACGCTTAAATTTGCCACTTGGCGGAAGCCAGAAAGGATAAGATTATAAGAGCCATCCATCCCGTGTTCAACGTCCTTCCCCACTCGAGATATTCTTCCATAACCCTCGCCAATATGTTTCGTCTAAACACCATCTTCGCATTGTTTGCCGTCGCGTTGTTCTCAGCAATCAACCTTGCCGAGGCCTCATCCCATGCCATTGTCGTGAGTCACAACTTTTGTTTATCTCAATGACACTGCTAATGAGTCTTCTCAGTTGCCGCCTCTTGGTGCTGACCCTTGTACTTGGGGAGTAAGCAGATTTGACCCGGGGTGAGCAGACCGTTTACTGATCTTGGGTGTAGCCCTCATTTTGGTGTGAAAACGAAGGGAATATGAAGAGATGTGGTGTCACCAAGGAAGATTGTGAGAGATATGCTGAGGACCTTCTATAGCCGAGGATAACTTGAGGTCGATGGGGGATATGAATATGAAGGGTTCATGGCTGATGATGTCTGACCATTGTAAATAGCCTCCTTCGTGAGTTGGACTATAGCTATACGGTAGCTGCATAATCCAGGCCAACTCACATCAAAGCCCTCACACCAATAAAAGTTCCATCAATTATGGATGGTCCGAGTCAACTTGGTCACACTTTCACGCTCCTCCCCCGAATTCAGGATAGCCATGTAGGTGAGTGAATCTGCCGAGGAATGCAAGGAACTCGGCATCTTTTTCCAACTTGAGTAGGATAGATTGTCTCTATTTAAGTTAGTGGATACCATGGGTAGCATTGCTTAGCGTCCAACTATTTCCGAGTTGTTGTGAATGCCCGTCACTACGTTGTCTGACAGCTAGCTGTGAAAGGGGACAAAACATCCAGGTCTGTCCAGGTTGCTTCCGTCTTTGAAGACTGTAATCAGACGATGAAGCCCCGGAGGCATAGTCTTGATTGTAACCGTGAGGCTATGCCATCTCGGCAATATGCAAGTTCCGTCGTTGGCTCGTCGCACCTCCGACCTCCGTCCGTCCTACAAATCAATGTGACGGGAAGCAATAATGGGCAATTATCATGGACCAAGATCATCACCCTTTTGAGATACATGAGACTCACACCATTGACCTCATTGGATAGACACTGCGATCCCTGCCTGTGCTAAACTGTGTTTGCTGCCTCTGCCGGTGACTAAGCGGCACTTCGGTGTTTTACACACAGGCTCAACGCCCAAGGCAAAAACAGTCTGGGAAATGATAGGGACCCTTTGTTTTGAGCGTCGTCGTTTAATTCCCTACCATGATTTCGGGAAATGATATCAAGTATTAGCCCCATCCATTCGTCACCTTTGAGGCTGAGGTTGATCAAGTTCGGTCGGTTCCCTGAAGCCCGTTCGCCGATCTAGAGTACTATATATGTCACCAGATATCACTACAACGTCACTTTGACAATCATCTCAACCTCTAATCAGACTAAAAAACCACTCTTTTCACGGAATATTTCATCGAATCATTTCAGATCCGCATCCTACGATATGGGCGCCAGCACATTCAAAGTCATCGTCGTCGGTGGTGGGCCCTCTGGCCTAACTGCCGCCCATGCCCTACACCTGGCTGGCATCGACTTTGTCGTTCTAGAGAGAAGGGAAAGCGTCGTCGAGGATGTCGGTGCAAGCTTGGTACTGGCACCTCCAAGCCTGCGAGTCATGCATCAGTTCGGTATCCTTGAAGAACTATTGGCCATTGGCAGGGAGGTTGAGTTTGGCAAGTCATTTGACCTGCAAGGGCGGGAGTTCAAGAACAGCACCAAGGTTCAGCTTTTGCGCACAAAGTGAGTTGCTCTTCGGAATATGGGAACTATGCTAACCCTCTGCCTTGTAGCCACGGCTCTTGCCCTGTTGCTTTTCATCGAGCTCAACTCATCCAGGTTCTATATGATCGTCTCCCCATAGAGGCCAAGAAAAAGGTCCATCTGGGGAAGAAGCTTGCCAGCATCGAGACCAACGAAAATGGCGTCACTGTTACAAGCGCCGATGGCAGCGTGTACCAAGGGTCCGTTGTAATCGGAGCTGATGGTGTACACAGCAAAACCCGCCACTTGATGCGCCAACTTGCCTTGCAAGATGACCCTTCTCGAGACTGGGAACCCGAAGAACCTTTTGCATCGTCCTACAAGTGCATGTGGGCAAGCTTCATGCGACCTTCTGAGGAAAGTGGCCAGAATTTCGACACCCAGCATCAAAACAAGAGTGCCATGTACATATCAGGCCGTGAGAGAAGTTGGATCTTTCTTTATGAGAAACTGCCGGAGCCAACAACCAACAGGGCTTCGTACGCTCAGAAGGACATCGAAGAGTTCTCTGAGGGGTTCATGGATTTTCCACTGACCGGGACACTCAAGGTCAAAGACCTGTGGGACAAGAGACTCACGGCTGGTATGGCGAATCTGGAAGAAGGAGTTGCTGAGCATTGGAGCTGGAACCGGATTGTGCTTGTTGGCGATGCATGCCACAAGTTTACTCCCAACGCTGGCCTGGGTTTGAACAACGGTATCCAGGACGTGGTGATGCTATGCAACGGCTTGCGGAAGGCTGTGTGTCATAGCTCCGATGGACCAAGCCAGGCTGTTCTGACCGAGATATTCAACGAGTATCAAAAGGTTCGGACACAGGCGCTTCAATCTGACGCGTCTCGCTCAGCCGGAATGACGCGCATGCATGCGTGGGAGAACACAAAGTATTACCTCCTGTCGAGGTATATCATGTCGTCGCCGCTGGTCGAACACGTCTTGATCAATGTCCTCGGGGCAAGAGGGATGCGTGAGTCGCTGGTATTGGACTATGTCCCGTGCGAGGAGCCCATGCGAGGAAAGGTCCCTTGGAGACATGCGATGCCTGAACCTGTGAAGAGTGGTTAACAAGGAGACGTGGGATAGAGGGGGATTCTTGACATCGGATCAATGGAGTTGGTGTTTGAAAGGGCCAAGTTAATGATAGAGGGATGCTTACAAGAACAACCCACAAGAATTTATCCTGCGCTACTT
This sequence comes from Fusarium vanettenii 77-13-4, assembly GCF_000151355.1. Lineage (NCBI taxonomy): Eukaryota > Fungi > Ascomycota > Sordariomycetes > Hypocreales > Nectriaceae > Fusarium > Fusarium vanettenii. The sequence goes on from NW_003315881.1 coordinate 4,167,100, forward strand.
TTTCTATGGTTAGGGTTTTAAGTTAGATAATAGAAAAGACTCATAGCATCTTACTAAGAAGTTCCTTCGATATCCGCTCTCTCAATCGACCTTGGAGGGGTTTGATTTAGTCCCCAGTTGGGCCTCTGAACAATGTGGAGATTAAACGACCAGATGCTCCAAGATGATGACAATCTTCCAGGCTTCTTTATCAATGGCTTCCCATGATTTGGACCCTGGTGAGGTGGATCAGTCCATGCTCGCTGGTGAGACCCAGTTGCGTGCACCGGAATGCGGTTCAGCTTCCCCGTTTGAGTAATAGGAAAACTATGATAGATCATACCTTGCTTACGAGGGCGGTCTCTGACGTCTGGCCTTAGATCTAAGCGAGCCTTGTACGAAATGGAGCAAATTCTTCCCTTCACTACACTCGCTCGACTTCGATGGCTGCAGTCCCTGTGCCACAACATCTCCTGTGACAAGAACCTGAGGGATAGCGAGAGCGGGCTCCAGGGGGAGTGCAACTCAACGACAGAGACATTATATACAACTATCTAATGCCTCAAACAACTTGGTAGCAGATGTATAGAAACAACTCTGCTGGCTAGACACAGACGAAGCGAGCTTGACGTTGTCGATACCTGATTAGCCCAGGCAGATAGGGACAGTGGCGCAGCCCTGGTAGCAACGAGCAATATCTACGGGGCTACCAGGGCTTAAATTTACAAGTCCCCACGATATCGATCACGACATTGACCTAAAGACACAAGATGGAAGATTTTCAAACTAGGTCATGCCCCGGCTAAATGACAGCGTAGTATTATAGCATAGGCGATAAGACCTAGATCCTCCTAACGACTTAGACAAGGGTCGAATTTGTGCTTTTTGCTGGCGATGGCGTCTTCGCCCTCGAACTAGGTCACTGATCCTTCTGCACTGTAACGATGAACCGGGGGACGATGAGGGTGAGCACGCCATTGTATAGTGGTGGAGTTATAAGGTTGGTTTTCCCGATTTACTATTCTACACAGTAAAGCGACTCACCGGAATAGTCTTTATCCCCTACGTTTCTGGCCCAGAAACCAGTCGTTTATCTCATCCATCATGACACAAACCAGGGACGACGAGGTCACCGCCGTGTCCGTGGAGGAGCCGTCGTCGCAATTCAACTTCAAGACCGCTCAACGAGGTGGAAAACACCATGAGATCCTCGAACGCCCGGATCATGAACAAAGGCACTGATGCGAACATCTTGACCGAGCTAGGTATTACCAGTGACCAGTACAGCTTGATCACTATTTTGTATACTGTAAGTAGTCTGGATATGTCTCCATACCCCATCACCTGCTCAACAGCGTGCCACAGGTCCCTTATATCCTAGCTGAAGTTCCATCAAACTTGGTCCTGAAGTGGATCAGGCCCTCTCGTTGGCAGTCCCGAATCATGATCAGTTGGTAAGCTTGCTCCGTGCAGTTCTGTCTGTTGAGCCGGCTGGGGCAGAGGCATTACTGACGCGACGCTCTCACTATACAGGGGTATTGTGACGGCTTGCACGGCTGCAGTCTCGAATCTTGGTGGCTTGTACGCGGTGCGTTTCATGCTAGGCCTGACCGAGGCTGGAATGTTCCCGGGCGTCATCCTCCATCTAACATACTGGTACCGCCCTGATGAGATTGCTGTCAGGCTCGTCTGGATCTGTAGGTTCCCAGATCCGCACGATTTACCCGGCTGCTGACATCACGCCCTTAGTTACCGTTGGCAATATCAGCGGCATCATCAGTGGTCTTCTTGCTTACGGTTTCCATGAAATGTCGGGTGCGGGGGGTATAGCCGGTTGATCGTAATGCTGCTTGCTTCCCTAGAGTGGACGCCTGAAACGCAGTTGCTGACACGTAGTCCAGGCTTTTCATCATTGAGGGCATTGTCACTATCCTGCTTGCGTTCGTCATCTGGTTCCGCCTGCCTGATTGTAAGTCTAGATGAACCACTACGGCACTCCTCAGACGCTGACCATTCATCAAGTTCCCGGCACATCAGACTGGCTCACACCCAAAGAGCGAGCCTTTCTCCAGGCCCGCCTGCCCGTGGCCTCACCCAGGTCTTCCGAGAAGGACTTTGACATGAGAGAGGTTATCAAGACACTCCGCGACAAGAGACTCTGGCTCTTCACCCTCAGTTGGGCACTCCAGACTTGTGGTGCCAGCGGCGTCAAGTTCTACCAGCCGTCCATCATCGCCAACATGGGCTTCAGCAGCATCGCAACCGCCCAGATCCTTAATATCCCCATGTCCGTCTTGACCATTATCATCATCCTCACCGCCGGCTACGTTTCAGACAGAGCCAAGTTCCCGTTGCCGCTCTTTCCCATCACTAGTACCATCATCGTCATCGCTTCCTACGGCATCCTCGTCGCATACCCCAACGATATTGCCGTCTATATCGGTATGTAATCCTAGATCTAGGCGCCTGATACCTTGGATACTAACGATTCACAGGAATGTTGATCGGAAACAGCTTTAGCATTGCCTGGTTCCCGGTAAGTCTACCTTGAGTACCTATGCTTAGTACTTGAAATAATTACTGACCCTACCTCTTAAGATGATGTGGTCGTGGCGTTCCCAGACCGTTAGCGGTGCTACAGGCTCAGCGTTTGCCATCGGCTTTGTCAATAGTTATGGGCAGATTGGAGACGCCGTTGGACCCCAGATGTTCCAAGACAAATACGAGCCACGATACAGGTTACCTTTTGCCCTAGCCATGTCCCTCATAGCCGCCTGTGGTCTCACTAATAGCTACACGTGGTGGGTTACCCGCCAGACTGAGCGAGATACTCGGAGGCATAAACGTGCAAGGCTGGAGGCCAAGCGCAACAACGAGGCTATTCTGGACGATATCGTCGATCATGATCTCGACGGTACTCGCAGGGACTAGTACGCCGCCGCTGTTGGAGCCTGGGGAATTGGCCGACTGAGACAGCCATGAACAGTCAATCTCTCATTGTTCCTCGGGTTGGACCACAACGATAGATTAAGATACACAGGCACTTGGACATGCCCCTGATCTTTTGCTGGTGGAGCTTCATTTTGGTGGTGATATCACGTCTGGCTTCATGAACCCTTTGCGATCCGGGAGGTTTTATGTATCAACAGTAATATTGGCAAGGATCTAGCATGACTATCTCTAGCCCGCTCTACCTGTATCTAACTCTATACTCAAGCCTCAGAAGTCTTCTTATTTCTTCGGAAACCCACAATCTGGATCATCTCAGTCCAGAAACCAATCGGTGGCTCAGTGAAAGTATTCTCATAAGCCTCAATCTGAGGTCGCTCCCAGACCAGGTCGACCTCGTGGGGCTTGATGTAACGCGTGCGCTTAAAGACCTTCCATCCGGCATAGAGAAGAACAGCAAGGATTTGCATCGAGTAGTTCTGGAAAAAGATCTCGACGTCAAACTTGGGTCGGAAGGCGTAGTATCCGTATGTGAGGAGGACGACAAACTGGATGACCAGGGCGATGTAGGCTCCGTAAGGCTGGAAGTATCCGTAGTAAGGACGCTCCGTCTTTCGGTCGACGCCCTGGGCGACACAAGCCTTGTGGTAGTTGATGTAGGTGATGGACATGACGATGAAAGTGATGAGACCACCACCGGTGATGATGCTCACGAACCAGCCCAGAACCTTGGCAGAGCCGCTTCCGACCTGAAGGAACGAGAGGAAGGGGAAGCACATGACGATGAAGAAGCAGTAGACAGGGACACCCGCCTTGTTGCAGTATCGGAGGAATCGAGGGGCACGGCCTTCAAGAGCCAGCGAGTAAAGGGCTCGAGTGGCACAGTAGGTATAGGTGTTTCCGGCGGAGAAGATGGAGGTGAGAATCAGGAAGTTGACCAGGTGAGGCAGGCCCTTGATACCAAGGTTGGACATGGCGATGACATAGGGAGACGCAGCCGCGTTACCAGAGCCACCGCTTCCAAAGTAGATTTCGACGAGAGCAGGATCGTTGTAGGCGCACACGATGCCGATGGCCAGGGCACCGACAATGAAGAAGATGCAGAATCGGTAGTAGACGGTCTTGAAAGCCGACTTGATGTAGTAGGTGGGACGCTTGGCCTCAGCAGAGACCATGGAGATATACTCGGGACCGACGACGGTGAAGGAAGCGCTCCAGAGGGCGGCGAGGAAGCCTTCGAACCGGCCTTTGTCGCCTCCGCTTAAATATGTCGCAAATGACCCGGGATTTGAGAAATGCCGGAAGCCGTCTACGGGTGGTCAGCAATGGTCAGCAGAGTAGAAACAAGTCTGCACTTACAAGCATCATGCTGTGGGTTGCCTCCGCACATGGTAACAAAGGTAAAGGCAAAGAGGATAAAGATGAGAACGAGTTTGCCTCCCGAGAGCCAGAATTCAGCCTCGCCGTAGAAGCGAACCGCGAGGATGTTGAGAAGTCTGTCGACCGTCAGTAACTAGATGCGACTACCATGGGCGCAAACTTACCCGTAGCACACAATGACAGCGGCGCAAATGCCAGCCGTAGGTCCAGGGTCCGTCGCATTCGAGCTCCAGAAGGCAATGACAGAGGTCAAGGCAGTAATCTCAAACGGAATAAGCAGAGCCTCGTAGAGGAAGAAGTTCCAGCCAGCGACGAAGCCCAGGGCATCATCGACCCAGTATCCTGCCAGGCGGACAAAGCCACCCGCGATGGGCATGTATGTGTTCATCTCGGCGATCGAGTTGTTGACGAGGGCGAGGACGAGCGAGTAAAGGGTATAGGCGATCAAGAGACTGCCGGGGCCGCCCTTGGCGAGACCGCCTCCGATGGAGATGAAGAGGGCCGTACCGATGGAGCCACCAGCGGCGATGAGCTGGATCTGACGGTTGCCAAGGCGCCGATGGAGATGGCCCATGTTATCCGTGTCGCCATGATTAAGGCTGCCGGCGTCGGCAAAGTCGGCCTTGGGGTGCTTCTCCTCTTCTGCATTCATGGCTGCGAATAGATGGAGGGGGAAAAAAGGACGATTGGAGAGGGTGAGATTGTGAGGGACAGGCAAGAAAAAAAAAAAAAGGAAACGATTGACAGGAACACAAGGCCATTAAATAGACCAGGTTCTCATAGATAGCAAACTCCAAAAATCCTGGCCAACGTCGCACTCAATTGGCGTTGAGCTGAACCCTTGCCCTGCTTATCTCAAACCCATGATTAGAGTACACCCTCCCAAGAGATAGCCAACCCAACATCCATTGCCCCCCCGCGCTACTAGCGATGGATGGGGAAACGCCTGCCCGACACTTTTTGCCAAGGGTGGTTCCAGGCCTTCACGATTCTGCATTAGCATCCCTATTGACCTTCAAGTCTGACAAGATGTAGACTACGCCCTTTCTTTCCCCAGATTCTTTGCTTTGTCCGGTTCCACCGACGGGACGGGGGCTGTTTCTCTGGGGAAGCGACAGTCTGGGGAAGCCCGATGAGCGGGAGCGTCACGTAACGGATACCACCCTTTGCCCGACTCCAAAAAACCTCGAGCCATTCCCATCGCCACATAGTCAGGCAATCATGCCCCATTCAGGTCTAGCCTTCAACCATCAGCCCTCGTTAGCCCCGACGCTATGGGAATCCGGGGAAGTTGGGGGAGGTGAAGCTGAAGGGCTTCTCCGAAAGCAGGCCCTTGGCGCGTTACATGTGATGGCTGACACCCCCATGCAAGGGAAGAGAGACGCCTGCGGGAATACCTTGCAGGCCCAACGACGCCGTTGGGACAACACACACACACACAGCTTGCCACAGAAAACATCGCCGAAGACGCCACTGGCTTCTCTGGATTCTACGCGATTTGGAGACTCTCCGAGCAAGTCCCGAGCGATATCTGCTATCAAATTCCTTATCTACGTACGATCCACCTCCTTGATACTTCTGATTCAAGACCGTGCTGATCCACTAAACAACACCAGGCCCCCTCGGAATAAGAAACCGATCCCTGCTCTCTCTGTAACCTGTTGACTTGCCTCCGCACCATCCCTCCTCTTCCTCCTCACGGCGTCTCCGCAGCCTAGTCTCAACCCCTCCACCTTTTCTCCAATCAATCCCCCATGGTTCTAGTTCAGCGGCATGGGCCTCCCTGCTGGGCCATTCTGCGGACTGACGCCACAAAAGAGAGCTTGCCCATTAACTGGCTCCTCGGGTTCCGAACCCGAAGCATAAATAAGCTTCCCCGTAGAGGCTCTCTCCCCGTACAACCGGACAAGTCAGTAAGCAGGACCACTTACCGCGTCACCCGGGCTTGAAAAGGATCCCCGCGGACCTGCGGCAAGCCTAGCCACGAAGCTAATCTGCCAAGGCTGCTAACTATCACGTATGCTTTGCAGTAGCCTACGAGAAGCGCCATATTTGTCAATCTCCACTAATACTCCAGAGAATTATCCTCCAGCCCATCCGTATAGATACGGGGAGTTCATTGCCTGCCCTCTGCAACCGAAGGGGGCAAAGCAGGGACCAAGGTGATCATGCGGTGACGATAACGAGACCCTGGAAAGGGTGAGCAAACAGTAGCCGAGATGCACAATATCCTGCTTTCTATTGGCAGCATCCCCGGTGGTTCGTGGGGTTTTGGCCACCCTTGTTATTGCCGCAGTCTGCTGATCAGCATCACCGACGGGCTGGGTCGAGAGTCGGAAGACGCCAAGAATCTGGATTCAGCCAAGATTTCAACGTAGAAAAAAATCACTACGCGAGATTCAAGCTGCCTCTGGTGATGTTTTTTTGATCACTTTGGAGGTGCTTAGCGGCTGAATGGTGTGAATCAACACCAAAGCTTCGTTTTATGGGAGGTCGCGCCATCTCGAGGCGCATAGATGCAGGCAACTCCTGGATGAGTTTGAAAGGGTTCTTCAATCTATTTTTGAGATTGTGAGAGACAGAGGTTCACGAATCTGACCTCCTTCAGATGTCAACCTCTTAGCCTCGCCCAGGATTTGCCTTTGGCTCCTACCCTGAATTTAAACTGTATACTATGAGAGCCCAGGTTCTAGTTTGCGAAACTCGAGTTGTGTGGTTTTCTGTGCCGTTTTCTGGAAATTACTTTGCATCTCAGGCTTCCATTTCTCCGTTATCAAGGCCGTCTTCACTGCCTCTGCCTCGTCATCATATCATCCGGACTCGAATCGCTTTCGTAGCCCGCATGGTGCTCGCCAATGCCAGGTATACATCTTCCTCTGCTACAGAGGAAACCTAGATCGATCGGAAATACTGACCACCTACTGGCATATGAAGCTAGGACCTCCGCAGGGGGTTGATCGCGACCAACAAGGTGGCTTGAATCAGCGTTGGCCCTGGCTAATTCCTATTCAGCCGTGGTTAGCTTAAGCGCTCACAACGATAAAGGAAGCTCTTCCATTCCGAAACAACTCAACATACCCTATCGCGATTTCCCGTAGCTTTGAAAGATGGCCATATCATGCTTGGCAGGCCATTTACGGGATGTTCGAAGATCATTATGACGAGCGACGTTTTTGGCCATGCGTAAAAAATCAACCCAACGAGTGACAATACATAATTGACGCAATAAGATCAAGGTAAAAAGGTTTCGTATGCTACTATTGGCAATGTAGTTTATGCTGTTGTTCTCTTGGCTGATAAGAATCCAGACCACGTGATCGGCATTGGAACCGATCCTCCGTCGACATCCCCTGTCACGGCGTAAGCGTCATTACCCAAATCAGAAGGTGTCGAAGCATCCCTGCTTAGACTGTATCCCTTGGACGATGAATAGCATCCTGATATCAGCAAGAGATGAATTGTACAGAGCTGATCTCGCCTCAAGTCAAGCAAGGCGACAATCATGTGCGCTGTCAACCGCACACAAGCAGGGCGCGGCTGAAGCTTATGCAGCTAACTTGAAGCAGTAAAACTGGTGAGTACACGACAGTCTTCTAGAATCACTTTGCTAGCGTTGACAGGCATGACACTCCGCGGCTGTACACCATCAACGGACTTGGTCACCGCTCGGGCGTCATTGGCTCTGTCTCCAACGATGACCTCGCTGCCCCTTTCGTTTCTGAGTCGGGGTTGCGCTAGGCAGCAGCATTGGTGTGATACGTTGACCACCACCTTGGTCGTCAAGCCTAGTCTCCCAAGACGGTGCTAAGCTAGACACCGCTATGGGTTAATCAATACAACAAGGGCAGCTTGCATGAGCACCTCCTCGAAGACGGCGATGGACTCCGGGCCCCGATACACACTCGATGCCCTCGTCTATGCTCTCGGACACTCGGAAAGGATTCGGTGTTGGCTCAGGACGGTTTCCGAGTCCGCGTCACCGAACTCTTGTCGCTTGCGTAAACACTCGCTTCTGTATCCACGCGAATGGCTTCTATCTCTTAGGTTTTGGCACATTGAGACGTGGGGTTAGCCAATAAGACGTGCATTCATGGCAGGAGGCGAGGGCCTTGGCGATGGCTGCGCCTCTTTCTACCTTGGCTAATTTGGTGCCGACACGTCAAGCTCGCTGCAGTCTTGATGCAGCTATGTACAAGATGAGGCAACCCATTCCTTTCACTGCACCCGGTTCTCGTCACGAAACCTGTTCCGCATGTCTCCTTGTCACGGAATGAATGCTCAACCTCCGGTCCCCCACCCCAGTCCATCTCATGGGCATACATCAAACCAGCCCGACCATAGCACCCCCCTCAAGCGTTCGCTGGGTTTTCCATCCCTTCTTTCCCTTGCACGTATTGTCTAAACTTCTCGGGCAGTCCTTCATCTCTCAGTTCCCACGGCGGCGAACCACTCCTTGATACTCTGGCCTTCAGGCCGAGCTCCCTTCCCCTCCAGTCTCCCAGCAGAACCAGAAGCTCAGGTTTAGCCATGACCTTTTCACGGAGTATGTCTAGCGTATGAGCCCAGCTTCCATCCCACAGGTTGATCATGTCTAGGAAAAGGTCGTCCAATGACGGGCTCAGGTCGAGGCAGAAACGGACCAACTCCTCCTGAGTGAAGGTCACACCCATGATGTCGAGGTACTTGATACGCGGCCAGCTGATCGATGAAAAGACACCACTTAGGTGGCAGGGCTCTACCCACCCAATATCTCTGTCTACCAGACCGAAGCCGCTCAGATCAAGCTCGACGTTTTCGAGACATTGCCCGGAGAGGACGGCGCCGATATAGGCCTCGATAAAAGCTCTGCCTTCGGATGGTATATAGACCGTCCGGTCTTGCCTGTGATACTCCCAGCCCACATCCTGGAGCTCAAACCCCTTCAACTGCTGGAACGCTGACTGGAGGTCATGCCACGCAGCAGCGTCCGGCGAGATGTCAAGCCCAGGACAAATGTCTGAAAAGTTGCTCCGCACCGGGAGGCAGGAGGAGAGACGAAAGTACTCGAGTGATACACCTGCTTTATGCAAGGCGATGGGGAGCTCAGAGATGATCCTGGCCTGCGGGAGACTGACCTCGCCGTCCATATGATCCAGCGAGGAACAAGTGTGCGCATCTGTCAGAAATTCGCAAAGTACATCTGTGTCCCCGAAAGCCTCCCAGTACTTGTCCATGTAGTCGTCCTCATCCTCGTACCTGATACCTCGGATACTCAGGGATAGCGGCTGCTGGCCTTCAGGCAGTAAGGATGCAAAGGTGTTGACAAACGTCCCCTTCTCAATCATTTGAAGCTGCTCCTCGTGTAATCTGGCGTATTCTTTATGGCTTTGCAGCAGAATGCTTTGATAGGCCTGGACTTGTTCATCCGGCTCATTGGCGTCTTTACCTTGAATGACATTATCCCAAGCTCGTCTCATGGCCATTCGGTTGTGCATCTGCTCGGCAGAGACCTTTTCGAACTTGGGCGTGCCGTTTCCAAAAGACATAGACAGCCCACTTAGACGAGTTGGACTCTCAAGAATGTTAACCAAGGCGTCATCCTTGATCTTGACGAACTTGGCCAAGTCGGTGGCGAACTCTGCTGGGCGGTACTCAAGAGTGATGTGTATTCCGATGACTCCGCTAGCGATTTGCCGATTGCTCAGCAGCTCTTCTACACGGCGTAGTGATTTTCCTTCAAAGTCAACTTTAAGGACTGGGAAAAGCAGTGGTGAAGCCAGGTCGTGGAAGCGACGACACGTCAAGCGCAAACTGCAGATATTTTCGTCGGGATCTTGACCCCACCAATTCTGCCACTGGACACGATCTTCATGTACGAAACGATCTTCTCGGAAGAAATCCAGAATTTGGACGAGAATGTCTATGGGGAGGTTGGTCAGGTTGGTGGGTTGGGGGTTGGGAGGAGGCGATATTTGTTGCTCCACCATGATTGCGATCGGCTGAGATGGCGGTAACTAGAAAGAGAAGAAGTGGGGAGCTAAGAAAAGAGCTGTAATGAGCTCTTATACATAATCTATTGACCGTTAAACTCAAACTTGAGTCAGTCGGAGTGAGTCATTGATCCTTTGAGGCGTTTCTGTTGGGCCATGAGATGCCGTGTTCCGAGCTAAAATGTTGGTTCCAACATCTACTTCCCCCTGTCCCAAATGAGCCGGCCTGTTGTCGCAAAATCTTCAGCACCCAAGTGCCGTCTTCGAAGCTCTTCCTATTTATGCCTCTAATTATCCATCTCTTAAATCACAGTTTTGCCCGTGGCTCTTCCTTCTCAACCACCTGCCTAAATGCCTTTTCAACGTCATGCTCACTGATCCACGAAGGATCCATTCTCTGAGCCACCCGCTGTCGAAGCTGCTCATCAGTCTCGGTCTTGGCTCTCTCAATGTTGGCCTTTTGCCCAGCCAGGTTCTTGTGGACGACGCCCAGAAGCCTGTTGACGTGTGGCTGGCGGGTAGCTTCGTATATCCTGAAGATCTCAGCAATCTCTGCTTTAGTAGGCTTTTCTGCGTGAGTAGAAGATGATGGCCAGACGTGGTTGAGAGCGCTAGAAAGGGCGAAGGCATCGTCGATGGCTAGGGAGCCTCCAGCGGCAAAGGCGCCTCCATGGGTATGCGCAGCATCGCCGACAAGCGTTACTCGGTTATCAAATGACCACGTATCAAGGGCAGCGCCTGCATAGTTTGGGAACAGTCTGACATATGGAGCTGCATCAATGAAGGCGCGGATAGTCGGGTTCCAGTCCTGAAGCTCAATCAGTGAGGGTACAGCCATAAGATGGCATTTTGCCCACCTTGTATATGTCCTTGAACTGCTCAAGGCTTCCAAGCTCATCCCATTTTGCATCCTTCCCTGGAGCATTGGGGTCGGAAGGATCGGCATGAAATCCTCCAACAGTTGTGAAAAGGCCCTTGCCTAGAGGTATGAACATGAGCCAAGGTTCGACAGGCATGGAGTGTTATCTTACCCAGGTGCGAGTGGAAGAAGGTGTTGCCGTGGCCAATCTGATTGGGAAGTTAGTTAGCTGACCAACCAACTCAGCAGAATGATGAGTTCAAAACTCAGAACTGGCTGAGAAACATCAAACACTCACCCAATGCGTTGCGTCTTGAGGGAAGTCAAGGTCTCCCAAACGAGAGGCTTCAAAGCTTGCGCGGAGTGCAACCCAGCCGCTCCAGTGCAGCTCATGGTTTGGAACAAACGACTTGCGTACAGCCTGTATCTTGATCAGTAATGGGACATTTACGATTGAAGCCTGACGCACCGAACGAATGCCATCCGCTCCAATGACAATATCCGCCTTGGCAGTTGAACCATCCTCAAAGTAGAGCGTGGCACCAGTATCAGGATCAGCCTTGACGTCGGCTGTCGTCTTGTTCAAGTGAATGATCTCTTGTGGAAGATTCTCGAGCAGAGCTTGGTGAAGATGGGCTCGGTGGAAACGCGCGGTAAAATGCTTCTTGTTGGTAACCGTCTTGTGCACATCGCGGTCAATGACCTCCTCAGTCTTCCAGTGTCGGTAGATCATGGGGTAGTCTGACTTTTGCCGCTGAGCGAAACCCTCGGCGAGGGCATTCTCAACCCCGAGCTTCTCCAGAGTCCTCAGACCGTTGGGGCCCAGGGCAATGCTGGCGCCAATCTCCTTGAACTCTGGGGCGCGCTCGTAGACCTGGACACTGACTTGGGGATGCTTGAGAAGGGCAATTGCGGTAATAAGCCCGGCAATTCCTCCTCCGGCGATAGCGATCTCGAGCTTGGGAGATGTAGGCGCTGCTTGCTCGCCGGTGTTGTTCGTGGTGGCCATGATGGGTGTGCTTGTAATCAACTCGGTTCTTCTTTGCCGGCCAGCATATCAAGAATCAAGAAGTAGGGGAATATGGCAAATTTGAATACCTATATGATAACGGTCGGTGTATTACAAACCCGGAGCCGAAGACGCAGGTTGCACTGCGATGCTATCTCGAGCACGTCATCCGTAATCCCCGCCTATTCCCCACGCGCGCCTAGTTTTCGGCGTAGATAGCCAATACAGATGAGAGGTTTCGGTGCTATAGGCAATGATGCCATCAGCACATTCGATGGTGAAGACCGAAATCGCAGGACGTGCTGCTATTGTCAATCCACGAATCACGGCTGGTACTTGTGTCATGAGCTGTCGCGCTTGGCACTGAGATAACACAAGTATGAGCTTTCTGGTCTTTGAAACGTACTTGATGGCTTGGCGAGATTGTTTTTTCGTATTGAAGTTGACCCAAAACCTCCCATGACCGGCAAAGGGTGGTGTCTTATAGTTGACCAACTCTTAGCCAGTCGCCGTTCGGGAACGATGGGCCAAGAATGCTGTAGTTTTTAGCTGAAGTGGGCAGTCAAAGAACAACTAAATGGTGCTTTATCCTTGACCTTCGCCTTAAGGACAATAGGCGTCCTCTAGCGTGAATGAACGAGGCCGGGATGCTTCTTGGCCATCTGTTTCTCCTTCAGGGGCAGGGGGTTCAGGGCAACTCAACAAAGATGGGACAGCTGTAACGGAACTGAAGATTACACTCGAGTTTCAATGGCACAATAACAATTCAATATTTCACCCTCATAATGACACCGTGATAGCCTTGAGGGAGGGGAAAGAGGGAGGGGAAATAAAGTCATGATGCCCTCAATTTCGGAAGCCCGCCGCGTATGGATTATACCTGCATGTACGATCCCTGAGGATAAATGGCGCACAGACGTCTCACTAATATCTCGCTCTCGAGTTTCAAACGGTACCCTGAGCAATAGAGACCTTAAGGGCAAAATGGCTTCTGATTCAGGGTCACTCATTGTAACATGGATCTCAATAAGAGCCTGAAGATCGAGCCGTACTCACGTGATAACGTGTCTATCGAGATGTTTCACTCAAACCCGTGTGACGCAATTGGTTAGCGTGTCAGACTTTTAATCTGAAAGTTCGTGGTTCGAGTCCGCGCACGGGTGTTTTTTGCACCTTTTTGCTTCTATTTTTGCTTCATCTGCTCTTCCACCGTGATATCTTGATGGCGATATTTCTGATTGTGATGCCTTTGTGAAGGGAAAGCCTTGGAGGATGGTTGCTTGGTCCGTGCGGTGGACCCGCATGTAGAGATGTACTTCCGCAATCGGCAACTACCCTGGATTGAGCACTCTTCAACGGGAGGCATTGGGACAGTTCTTGATTCTTCTTGATTCAGCCTTTTGACGTGTTCGACTATATAATCGCACCACTCAGACCCAACATTTAACAAAATCCCACATGTTGAAACTTCTTCTACATGCGGCAAATGCCTGATTGAGAAGCTAACGTACGAACCTCGTCCAATCCTAAATTGTAGACTTGGATTCTCTTAGACATAGCGAACTCAAAGAAATGAAAGTTACGTCCACGACGAGAACATCATGGTTAAGAGGGCTCAGGCTAGAATGATAACATCATGCAGCGGGACCAGGATCAGGCATAAAAGCGTATCTCTGTGAGAGCTTTGCCTAAGCAATCGGCATAACGATAAGTGGGAGTTGAACATATAGTCCTTTCTATCGCCACGAGCTTTGTGTATAGTTGGATTATCCACTGATGACATCAGAGCCCTACTACAACCAGCCGTGAACCTGCTCGATAGAAACTCCTCAACCTCACGATTCTACGTAACCGAGGCCTCCGAAGCAAAGCCCGTGCTCTTGTTTCGGTTGTATGGATCTCACTAAGATGATGCGCAGATATTGCGGTGAAACGGACAACTCAACCCTGCGACCTCGCTGGCATCGGACGATCGGTGGGGTGATCACATGACTTGGTATGGACAAATAAAACCACCAAGGAGACGCAAACCCCTCCTCTCAAGTCTCCATTCTCAACAACAATTCAACAAGATCCACCGAGTGATATTGCCCCATCAATATATTGTGAGACACTTTGGAGCAGAAATTCACACAAGAAACCCACGAGATCTACGATAGAACTCATATCCCGGCAATTTATCCATCATGGTCTACACAATCGTCGTTCACCTCTACGCCAAGGATGACCAAGAGTGCATCGATAAGCTTTCGGCCAAGCTCATTGAGGCTAGCCGGGTCTACTCTAAGGACCAAGAGACCATCTCCTGGTTCGTGATGCAGGACATCAAGGATCCCCGTGCCTTCACAATTGTTGAGCGATATGAGCAAGAGAGCGTGGCGCCGTCTAGGCGCACAGGTCCTGTGTGCTCGGGGCACAGCCCCCCCTGTCGGCAGGCTAGGGGCACAGTCCCCTGACTAAGCATTTCCTTCCGTTGAATCAGGAACTGACTGAATACACCAACGCATTTAACAGAGTCGATTACTACCTTTCAAATATGATTGCTGAAATGGGGGTGGGGAGAGTTATCCAATCCAAATTTACACAGCTACGGCAACTAGAGGATACTCGACAGCTTTTGTACCAAGTGATCGTCTAATACCCATTACTTCCAACAATGATACAGTCTTCTGTGCGCCCACGAGCTAAGTGCAAAGCATCTTGTTCCCTACTGTCCGCTTCGATTCTCCCCCAAATATCTTTGACTCCCCTTCTTCTATTCGCTAAAGGATCGTCTCCCATCTCCTCGGCAACCTGTGCTTCAACTCGCTCATCCTCCGCTTTACTCCAGTCCAAATACGCCATCATCTCTTCTTTCGTCCAATCTCTTGATCCTGTTGACGTGACACAGCGCTTGGACATCTGCTTGTAGTCCAAGCACCACTCGTAGCTCGGCTTGTCATACCTTAGTGGGAGTCCCATTGCCCTGCGATATTGTTGGTTCGTCTTGATGCTGCCAGCCGGCTGCGCTGCGTACCACGCGCTCCTTGCGGCGACATATCGTCCATATATGGCCTGTGGCGAATCGTACCTCGGTGGCGATGGCGATGGCGGGCCAGGCAAAGGAGATGGTTCATGAACAGGGGATCCTGGCCGCCGAGAGGCGCCGCCGGTCGAGTCTTGCAGGATCCCGGTCATAGTCCCTGGCTGATCAGCGAGGGCTGTCGGTGCCGTTGTCATTGCCGATGCTTCTGTTACTGCCAGTGCCTTTGCCTCTGCTGCTACCCTTTCCAAAAGCTCTTGATGCCGCAAGGGACATGCCTTCGAATTCATTTGGTGACCAACTTCATGGCATCTACTACATTTTGACGGGGCCTTCGCTCTTGCCTTTCCTATAGCCTCAGCGGCCTCAAAGGAGCTCGGTAGTCTTCTTGTGCTTGATTTTGGCAAGTTCGATACGGCGGGCCTTGCATCTATTCGAGCGCGAGGCTCAAGAAGCAATTGTTGCTGCCCTGAGCGCTTGAGGTGCCAATGCTTGTGGAAGTGCTCAAGAAGAAGAACTTTGCCTTGTTCTTGCAGGGTCTGAAGTAAGTGAGCGCAAGGCAATCCCAGTGTTCGCATAAAAACGCCAGTGCAGCGGGGCAGGGGGAAGTTTTTATCCAAAAGCCGCTTTCGTTGCTCTTCAACCTTCCTCAACGCCTCAAAAGATACCCAGCCTTGAACAGCGCTATATAGAGCTATACGAAGCTCAATTGGTTGTCGAAGTTGCTGCTGGGCTTGGTTTGACTGTAGCTGATGGACTTGGTTGGTAACAGCTCGTGTAATGGCACCCCAAGCCTCAAATAAATCTAGTGTAGACGTATTCAAATAGCTTTTAAGCAGGCTATGAATACCTTCCACACGGGAGGTAACAACAGTACCAAAGTGGAGATGTTGATCAACCCAAGCTTTTACAAGCTTCTCCTTGTGGGGGTTTAGCCACGTTGCATGCAAATATGCAATCTCATTGGCGTAGGCGGGTAGATACCGCTGCTCAAGCTGCTGAACCCGCTGATCGAAGGTTATCTGATCAGCTGATTGAATGATCGAATGCCACTGGTTATAGAACTCCTGCCACCTAAGAAGCCCTGCCTCCATTATCTTTGGGTCCGTCCGGTATTGAATAAAGGCTGGTCGACAATAAGCAAGGACTGCCTTATTGGCATGCCAAAGGCACAGCAGAAGGACTGCAGAAGGAAAGCAGATAGCAACTGCATTTATACAAGCTAAAGCGCAGTCTGTAATAATGACAGATGGAAAGCTTGTATTGCAGATCTCATATAACGACTTCAGTCGTTCGAGAGCCCATAGGTAGTCTTGTTCCTCTTCGCCGCTGAGGAATGCAAAGGCAACGCAGAATGATCGTTGACAGGCATCAACGCCGATGATGTCCAGAAGCGGCATGCCATATCGGTTCGTCTTATATGTGCAGTCTAAAAGAAGAAGGTCGGAGTACGCTTGCAGATACGCAAGTGAGTCAGGATGAGCAAATAAAACCGCCGTAACCCTGCCTTCACTATCCACCTGCATACGATTCCAAAAACCCTCTTGGTCTAGTTGGTTAATGAGAGCATGCATTGTATTTTCGCCAAAGCGAGATGATCGTCGAGCTTCTGCGATACTGTTCGAGATATCCTTCTGGGTTGCAATGGAATTTGAATGTTGCCGCATATAGGTCCTGATCTCCTTTGAGCTGATTCCAGCCTTTGTAAGATTGCTAATTGTTGATTTGTCGTCTTTTGAGAGCCTTCGTAGAACAGGATGGGCAGTCGGGTGGGTGCTTGGCGTATGGTTATGTACAGCATATTGACTATCCGATCGATGTCGTACAACCCAGCCAGATGCGTCCGGTAGTTCCTTTGCGATGACAGAGAATGGGCAGAGAGTACTTCGAGTGCAGGTTGCCCGAACACGGCTTCTTGAGGCGCTTGGAGGCCGACGGGCACGATCGCAAGTGAAGTATACTGTAAGCCTCCCAGACTTGCTTTTGTTGGACCTTCCAGTAACAAAGGCATAGCCTCGTGGCGATGCCCAGTCATTGATCGCTTGGAATAGATCATCTCTGGATGCATATGTATGCTCAGGAGGTAAGCAGTCTTCCGGAAATTGATCCATTGAGGTTGATTGATGACATGATGCAGAGGTCAGGATAAAGATGCTTAACCCCTGAAAATTGCTCCCTTGGAATTGCGTCAAGACGGATGCTTAGTCAAGGGACTGTGCCCCTAGCCTGCCGACAGGGGGGGCTGTGCCCCGAGCACACAGGACCTGTGCGCCTAGACGGCGCCAAGAGAGCGTACGTATCTTACTCTAGCGAGTTTCTGATGATTACTAACTTGAAGCAATTCAGAGCCAAAAATATCACCTCGAGAACCCTTACTGGAAGACCTTTGATCCTTACGTCATTCCCCTGTTGGAGAAGCCCATGGACCTCAGGAGACTGGAGGAACTTGACACCAGCAAGGATGTCGTGGTCCCAGAGTAAAAGCTTGGCTGAGTAGAGCTGTCATATAAAAATAACCTCTCATAGTGGCATCTTTTGGTCTTTTCTATTGCATGCATTGGAAGACTTATACCTAGCTGCATCATCATGGGTTATAATTGTTATCTGCATTGATGATATCTTGTCATTATTGCAGATAATAGTAATAGCCTCTGATGATGCAGCTGGGTATAAGTCTTTGGATGCATGCAATAGAAATTGTGCTTTATAATATAGTTGAAGCCCGGCCCTTGATAGAATAATTGAGCGGATAGATAGTCATATTACAACAACTCAATGATCTAACGAGAAACTTGAATGGCACAGAAATACCATCCCTGAACGAACCTCCAGAGTTCCTCGCTTAAGCTGTCCTGTATTAAGTGGAGTGTCCATACTATACCCAAAGTCATCTGAAGAATCTCATGTACTCTGGCAAAAGTTTTTACTGGTTATATCTGAGCTCTGGATAGTCTGGCAATGGCCAGCCACCCTTCTCTTCGCTCGAAAACCTTGAGAACAATGCAGGAATGCGAAGAAGACAAACCAACCAGGCAACCCAGTGAATAATAGCCACGCCCCAATGCGATTCGGGAATCATCATCCGAATAGCAGTTGCGTTCACGTTCTGGATCTCATTAACGAATGGGCGTAGTGTTTTGTCGTAGTTTGCCAAAGCCAGAGATAGGTCGTCGGGGTTTCGGCTCAGTTCACCGGCCAGCACATATGCCCCGACGAAGCTGCCCGTGGTCCCCATGCCACTGAAGGGGGATGGGCAGTGTGCTGCGTCTCCTAATAGTACCACTCGGCCTTTGTGCCATGTGTCGACACAGACTTGAACCACCTCTTGGCTGTAAAAGTTGTCTGTCGTCTTCATGCCTTCAAGAAACCGATCTGACTGCCAGCCACAACCCCGAAACTTTTGGGCCCAGAACTCTTTTTGTTGCTCAACCGACCCCCTGTGTATACTGGATGTTTCGGGGGTGTTGTCCTTGAGAATGAAGTAGACTTGGGTTTCTGTGGGGTTATGACTTCTGCGCATAATCATTCGGCCACCAGCAGCAAGATATGTCCTGCGGATGTTGTTGTCTGCCTCCTCACGCGGGATGAAGTAGTAAGCCATGTGAAGGCCTAGGTGGCGGTAAGGATCTGAGACTTCCGGGTGAATTGCTTTCCGGATTCTTGACCCTTGGCCGTCTGCTCCAACCAAGAGATCGAAAGCATCGGATGTGCCGTCAGAGAAGTGAGCAAGAACTTGCTTCTCATCTTGCTCGAAGCTCTCGACGGTCTTGTTAAACATGTAGTTGACGTTGTCCTTCGTTTTGTCGTACAATAACCGAACAAGATCCCCTCGCATAATCTCGTACTCTGAAGTCAGAGACTGAGCACCCTTCCCCGAAGTGTTGGCCATGATTGTCCCGATGACTTTGCCGTTGGAGTCAACGAATGACACACCGGCTTCATCCACCAACCTTGACCGGACTGCCTCAAGAAGACCCATGCGCTTGACGACCTCGATACCTTGTTCGCGAAGGTCGATTTGTGCACCTGTTGCTCTGAGTGCTGGAAATCTCTCCACGACGGTGACATGATGACCGCCGCGGGCGAGCCAGAAGGCTAGAGCTGGTCCGGCGCAGCCGCCGCCACATATGAGGACTCGAAGGGGAGCCATTCCCGAGGGTTTCTGAGATGGAGAGCAGAAGTGTATTGAGGTCTAGAAGCAAGATAACTTTGAGAATTATTCAAGAAAGACGTTTTGAATTGTGATCAAGACTACATGCCTGGTCAAGTCAAGTGGGAAAAGACTTCAATAATAGTGAAGCCGGTGAGGTGACATTGTCGGATAATCGGCTTCGTCACGGTGTAAGACGGCGCCCAGCTAGACGTAAAAGGGCAATTCCCACAAAGCCACGCGGCAAAGAGAGCCAATGACATCATAGAGAGCGCATGAATTACAGCTTGATCGCTGCTTGCGTTTCTAACATTCCTCCGAATCTTACAGGGAATGTCACGGGTTCATAGAGGTGACTCAATAACCCTTGTTACTAGCCACTTGACTGCGCGTTTTGTAACCGAGATGACTTGGGATTATAAGCGAGATATTATGATATGTTGGCTATATCATTGCCGTTGCTAATGAGTAATTTGCTCACATTGGACTCTTGGGAACTCGTTGGATCGCTTTGTGACTTTATGTTCACTTGCGGGGTCAATGGCTCAAGGCCGCTCCTCAACCAAAGAATTCCTAACACAGGGCACATAACAGTAAATCTAGCTAACGTCCCTGACTAGAAATGGGGGAAAAAGACAAAAAAACATACAACAGCGGGGATTCGCTGATCGTCACCGACTCAACTACTAATCCGCCCCTCACTGGCTTGACTATGGGAGAGCGGACGGGATCCCGTATTTTCCAGTGGGTATGGTCGTATGTGCTTGGAAGGGTGTCTCGATGGCTTCATGACGGCTGCCGTATTCAAGCCCGGGTGTCCCTGATTCCCAGCATCAGGGTTGTAATGAGCATGTGCACGGGAGGGGACGTGGACCTCGAGGGATCACTACTACGTCTTGACGCACCTGGTCCCGGTTCTTCTTAGTATCCGGATTGGGGTTTTCGCTGCCTTTCATGAGCTAAGCGTTTGAAAATGCCCTTCAATTTGTGTAGATATCGCGAAGGTTACCCCCACCCTTGATTGGTCCAACAACCCCATCTTCACATCAGACACTTGTTGGTGGAGAGGTTATCAACTATGCCCTTATCGAATCATGGTCTGAAAGAATTGGCCCGGCCAAGTCGAAAAGGTCTTCCCAGGTATCTATCTTTTGTGAGCAGCTGGCAGGCCTGTCCAGTTTGACGGTCCCTTTGACCCTGAGCTGATCTGCTGGGGGTAAGTTATGCCTCGAAACCCAAGCTTCATTCGCGCGTTTCCATTGTGTTGGGGTTAATGAATCAGGCAGTTTTGTCTCTATCTGGAACCTGAGGGGACGGTTAGAAAGATATATAGGAGGGTCATTGTAAGTCCCGACTCCAACCGTTGTCCCCCACTCTTGACTAACGTTAGATCCCCCATCTTTGTCGGCCAAGCAAGCCGATGCAGGAGACAAACGACCGAAGTAAGATTAGAGGAACCAACTGAGCGGGGTTAACTCGGCCTCGAGACGCCGATTGACAACAAAACCTTCGGGCTGGTATGTACTTGTGCCGGTTCAGCCTCTAACATCTTCACAGATTCTCCGCTAGCTTCCAAGTCTGCGACAAATAACTGTTACCTGCTGGAATTCTTGAATTTGTTTGTTACAATGTCGACACGCGATTGGAAAACTATTGTTGCTGAGAAGCGACGACAGCAATCCGAGGCCATTGCTGCAGCAGAAACGCAAGCGCCTTTGAAGGAATCCAGTCCTGAGCACCCCGTGAATGAACAGAATGGATTTCACTCGATCACGGATATCAGCGATGCAGCGGCCTTAACCGGCAAGATTGCTCGTGGTGAGATTACCAGTGAGGCTGTCACAACCGCCTACATTGCACGGTATGTTTCCCCGATGTGAGTGCGAGGGATTGACACTGACTGATTTCAGGGCGATTGAAGCACACAAGATGGTAAGGCAGCTTGCAATAGAAAGAATTTCTGGCTGACAAGACAGTAGACAAATTGGCAAGCAATGCTACTTTAAAGCTAACTGGAAGAGCACTAACATGATCTAGTCTCACCGAAGTTTTGTTCCAAGAAGCCTTGGAACAGGCAAAGAAGCTCGATGAATTTTATGCTAAAGAAGGCAAGACAGTAGGGCCTTTACACGGCATCCCCGTTACTCTCAAAGACCAGTTCAATGTCAAAGGTCATGACACGACACTGGGCTACACTAGCCGAGCCCTAAAACCTGCTTCTGAAGATGCCGTACTAGTCAGGATGTTGAAGCAGCTTGGTGCCATCATAATCGCCAAGACCAACCTTCCACAAAGTATTATGGTCAGTTGAAGGCAATTCTGACTCCATCCAACACTGCTGATCTTCTGTAGTGGTGTGAGACTGAGAACCCCCTCTGGGGCTTGACGACCAACCCTATGATGCCTGGTTACACGCCTGGAGGCTCTACGGGCGGCGAGTCTGCTTTGCTTTACATGCACGGAAGCATGATAGGGCTCGGAACCGATATCGGCGGTAGCATTCGTATTCCTGCTCATATGATGGGGCTCTATGGATTTAAGCCAAGCGTAAGTGAATTCTTGTTGACAAGACTTGACTGACAATAAACAGAGTTCCCGCCTCCCATACACCGGAGTACCGGTCTCTACCGAAGGCCAGGAGCATGTCCCCTCATCCATCGGCCCTCTCGCTCGTTCACTGTCATCTATCCATCATATGATGAAAGAAACGATACTTCAGGAGCCCTGGACTAAGGATAGCCGATGCACACCAATTCCATGGCGACAAGATGTCTACGAAAGCGCGTCGCAGCGAAAGTTAACCATCGGCGTCTTGTATGATGATGGTGTCGTAAAGCCTCATCCACCTGTTTCACGGGTCCTCGAAGAAACTATAGCTGCTTTGACGGCAGAGGGCCACGAGGTTATAGAATGGAACGACAAACTTCACGCAGAGTGTATCGAAGTTATGGATCTCTTTTATACTGTCGATGGAGGAGAGGACATCCGTCGAGAGGTGGAAGCAGGTGGAGAACCCTTCATCCCACACGTTGACAAGCTGATCAACCGCGGCAAACCAATTTCGGTCTTTGAGTACTGGCAACTCAACAGGCGAAAGCGGGCTCTGCAGCAGGCATACCTTGAAAAGTGGAACAGCATTCTTTCTCCTCGAACTGGGAAACCCGTCGATGTGCTCCTCATGCCTCCCATGCCGCACCCCGCAGTTCCTCACCGAGCGACGAGGTGGGTGGGATACACCAAAGTGTGGAACTTTGTCGACTACACTGCTCTGGTGATACCCGCCGGCAAGGTCAAAGCGGAAGACTGTGAAGCGGCCTGGAATCGTACGCCCAGAAACGAGATGGATGAGTGGAACACCAAGGTTTGGGAGGAGAATAAGCAAGACATGGCCGAGAAGGAACTCCCTATCGGTGTTCAGCTGGTAGGACGCAACTTGGATGAGGAGAAGGTTCTGGCCATTGGGAAAGTTTTGGATGTTATGTTGCAGTCAAGGATGCATTTGACCAAATAGGGAGCTGTCTTCTACTTAGAGCATGCTGGGGTAGTCTCTACGTTTTGACACCTTATTGACAACACGACACTAACCTCGATCATCTTATTGTTATTCATTAGGTCTTGTAATTATGCTAGTTGAACCGAAAGCTTGACATGTAAACTACCTATTTGCCCTCCAAGTATGCTCGTTATCCACAAAGTTGAAAGTCTTCAACATATAGTCTTCCCGTCTTCACATCATCCTCAACATCTCCTGCGTAGTGCATGATGCTATGCACGTATGCATCGCCCACATATCGCCAGGTTTGAGAGGACACGAAGTCTGAACCTTGATTGTTGCCTGTGTCGTCGTTGCAGGTCCTGCACTCGGATAGTATAAAAGGGGCTGGTGATCCAAAGACGACACAAACCCTATCTCCTGGAGCCACCGCACTTGGCCCAACTCCAAGCTGACCATTCTGTGTTATGAAAAGCCGCCGTTGCTCACAAGTTGCTCGCTGGACTGATTCATAGTTGATACTGCTGGACTCTGAATCAACCAGACCGGCCGTTATAGCAAGCCAGAACTCCTGACTGATTCCTTCTCGATGATCCGGTAACCAAGTTTTAGCAAACTCACACCACGACTTTCTGCACTCCTCCCAGCTGGTGTGAGCTCCACCTTGAGGTTCATACGTAGAGGATGCCACCGCAGCGACGGTATCATGAGAAAAGCCTTGCAGCCGTAGCAAGCGTCTATCTTCGGGATGAATGCAATTCGGGGCACGGCGACCTCCATCAGCAGAGAATTTGCCTTCCCAGAAATCATGAGAGTGCAAACTGAACGTAGAGCCGCAAAAGAACTGGGGATAGTCTCCAAAAGGTTCAGACCATCTTGGATACCAGGAGGAGTGCTGTCCTCTTTGTTGTCGCTGGGTCAGATTGAGGATCAACAGACTCCCGTGATGATTTATCCAATCCTGGACAAAGTCCATGTAAACCTGGTCAGCATTCTTTGAATAGTCGACTTTGACAATTCGCTCCTCGTCGGGCAGCAGCCCCAGCAAAGCATACAGCTTGTCTCGATTGTCGTCCACCTCACTGTGGCGGAAATTCCAGGCTAGGCTCAACAGTCCGTGTTCGTAAGTGATGTCTGACTGGTACTTGGTGCGTGCAAGAGCCATGGCCCTCGCTCGGGAAGTTTCAGTCGAGTGATTGGAATCGATATATGACAGTTCGATTGTTTGAGCGAAGTTGGCCCAAGGGATGCGATGTCGGCCGCACTGGACAATAACTCTTGGTGGCAATGCGAGTTCTTGAACTGACCAAAGGCGATTCCACCAAGGACGTATGAGTAGTTTTGAAAAGATTTGTGCCGTAGATCCCGAATCGTCTTCGAAAGCAACGCTGGGAGATTCGTCGAACAGGGGGATAAGGCGTTTTAGCTTTCTCGGCGCGGCGCCGAGCCAGATAATGACTTGGAAGGCATCTCTAAGGATGGACTCCCTATCCTCTTGATTGACTTTTCTTCCATTGTCGGATCTATCAGTCGACAAGTCCTCGATCCATAGGTTGCGTGTGTCGTTAGCCCGGAGGTGTTGTAAAGCTAAGTATAGATGATCTGTGACCATGACATGATGGCCGTCAACCTTGATAGTGTGACACAACTCCTTGTCTCGGGAGTCATACGAAAGGACTTCGTACTGGATCTCTCGTCTCGGTACCGAAACCACCTCGCAGTATATGCCAGAGTCTGGCCAGTGATGGCGGGGGAATAGCTTTAATAGTCTTGTCTCGCCTGGGAATAGAGGTGAGAATACCGTCGCGTTTTGCTTCCGGAGGATCTCATTTCTTAGTCGCTTCTGAGGACCAAATCGTATCCAATATGTGGCGATGAAGTGAATGAGATCTCCCCAGGCTGAATAGAAGAGGTAAGCCAAAGTCGCTTCTGCAAGATCCTTGAATCTCATGATAATCCAGCAAACGGCGTATACGGGGACGATGATGGGGCTTGCAAGTGCCATGCACGCAATCTCGCTTTTGGACCAAGCCATGTTGAGATGCAAAGAGAGCTTGATCTCGCGTTGATCTCGACAGAAGCTCCTTTCGCTCGCTTAGATGTAGAGGTGACAATATGGCATGGCTATACTCCAAGACCAAACTCGTAGTACTTATACACACGAACAGCAGAATCGAAAGGGACCTGATTGTGCTACAAATAGCTGCGTCTCTAGAGATTGGACATGGTATTAGTCGAATATTCTGTTGCCTTGTTAGCTCAAAACCTGGCGATTGCAGGGGGGGTGGATACGAGATAATTCATCCCAGTGAAGAAACATGGTGCGCTTACGCTGACGTCAATCAAGGATTAAAATAGTAATTAAATGCAGCCACAGACCAAAGTTCAATATGACTCCATATCAGTCTAAGCCAGCGCTTAATTGGCGCGAGAGAGTTGCCTCACTGTCTGTCATAACGACGAGGCCTCCTTTGCAGACCACCGGGATAGTTCATGACAACAATGCGGATAATGGTATGATAATATCTTGAATTATTTACATCTAACCCACAGAGGGCTTCGTCTATTTAATCTAATCCATAAAATTCAGACTTTTACTTTTAACACGAAGCCAGTCTTCGCAATCCTCGCCGCCAACGCCATAAAAGCGCCTACTAGAATGGAAGATGCGGCAAACATCTCAGCCTCCAAATACCTCCCATTCGACTTATTGATGATTGCACCACAAATAGCCGGACCAGTTAGATTCGCAAAACTAACAATGCCAAGAATCATTCCCACTCGCGTACCTGTTCTGCTCGGATCCGGCGTCATGGTTGTGGCCACAGCTGGAAAGAGGGCTTGTAGAGCCGCGGCGGCGAAGCCGTAAATGACTGCAAATACGTACAGTCCGCCGGTGGATTTTACTGCGGCCCAGCAGTACACTAGTAAACTCGAGCAGAAGCTCAACGGAATGAGTGCGTTGAGCATTCCAGTCCACTTATCAGCAATCAGACTAGGCGCGATACGCCCAAAGATACCAACGCCGTTAAGGATCATTAGCAGGTAGATAGGCTCCGAGATGCCAACTTGATCGCGGGCATACGTCCCAAGGTAGAAGAATGCAAAGTAAAGCCCCCAAAAGTTGAAAAACATGCTCATGGAAAAGAGGATAAAGGGCAGCTCAGTGAAAGCCGACTTGTCGATCCATGGTCCGCTTCTGCGAGGCGGTAGTCGAGGCTCGAACCAGATCAAGCAAGGTATATATGTTGCGAGCATGACAAATCCCATGGTTCGCAGAGTCCAGGGGAATCCGACATTGTCGTAAAAGATGAGCCAGTTGATTAGGACAGGGTAGACGAGGCCGCCAACTGCCGCGCCAGCGGCAGCAAGACCGACAGCAAAGGCTCGATACTTTTTGAAATATTGAGAGAGAATAGCCAGAGCCGGACAAAATGTGCAACCGTTTCCCAGACCCAGACAGACAGACTGCGCCAGGAAGATCTGCCAGTACGTGGTACAAAGCGAGGTCATGAACAGGGCCAGTACCTGTAGAAACACGCCAAAGGCAAAGATGGGACGAAAGTAGCCTGCATCGGTCAAACGGCCTGTAATGACTCCGACGGAGAAGAGTAGAAAGATCTGAAGACCGCCTATCCACGAGATGGACGACGCGGATTCAGTAAGTGTTTGGGAGTAGTATTGCTGAAAGATTCCGTAGCCATTCGCCACGCCCCATGTGTTGAAAAAGACAATATGCAAGAGCCCTGCGTGTAGCCATGCTTTGAAGCCTCCGTCGGGAGGAGGATTGGGATCGGGAGTCGGGGTTGTGTCTTGAAGTGACTGCTCGAGGTCGGTTGAGAGGTCATCGCCAGATGCTGGTTCCTTTTCTTGACGTCTCATAATGAATGATATCATGTTTCCAATGTCAATTGAACCAACGAGATAGATCGGCTTCCCCTCTTCTTATAAGTCACCCACGCCCTTCGTCACTCTTGGCCTCGGCGCCTCTATCCCGTTTCTGCCGATGACGCCTCTATTCCCGTGATACCCGTTATTACCGACATACCCGCCCTTGGTCAGCCCCCCAGCCCCCCCAAACAAACGTCACTTCAACTTTTCTCCAACTACCGAAAACAATGCCTCCGCTACAGGGTCGCAAACGCTCAAAGCTCGCGTGCGAAACGTGTAGGGATCTCAAACGCAAGTGCGATGGTTCTCAGCCATGTGCGGCATGTGTACGCTTCGAGTATGAGTGCATCTACAAAGGACCTAGGAGGAGGAGGACAGAGCAGAGTCATGAACCAGTACACTCTTCCCCGGCTCAAGAGGTTCAAACTTTGCGTAGTCCGCACACAACCTCGTCACCTAATCACCTCCGATCGCTAGAGGCAAACTCTGGGGCCGCGTTCTTACGGAGGTTGGCCCTGAGGTTGGATCCCAAGAATGCACCTCGGATGCACACGTTCGCTTGGAATGCCTTTCTCGGGGCCCGGAAGACGGGGGTTCCTCCTGTTTGTCGACCAATCACCGACATGTTATCCCAGGCGGACATGCAGAGCTTGGCGGCCGTCTACTATGAAAAGGTGGACACGATCTATGGCTTCATCGACCATCAAGATATACAGCAACATATTGAGAGCAGATGGACCGTCGGCGAAGGTCAGTCTTATGATGCTGTCCTTTGCGGCATGGCTGCTCTCGGCTGTCTACATTCCCAGACCGAACCCATGCCCGTGGAGCTGGACCTGGTAGAGTCAGCACGCTTCCTACTCGAGCAGACAATGTCCGACATCCCGTCCGCGATCGACGTCACAGCGTGGATCCTTCGCGTCGTGTACCTCCGCGCAGTGGGAACCCCCCACACAGCCTGGATGGCTAGCTGCACCCTCATGCACCTCGTCGAAGCAGCCGGTCTACACTGGGATCCATCAGATGAATCCGTCCTTCCATCACCGGCGCCCGAAGTCGACGTAGAAATGCGAAGGAGGCTACTCGCCGTCGCGCAGCACCTCAACATCTGGATCTCATACGATATGGGACGGTCAAGAGTGGCGCTCTGCAACGCGACCATGGAGATGCCGTCTGTGAGGCCAGGAGACTTTACAGTCGAGCTGATGGAGCTGCTCCCTCTGTCGGCAGACCTCGATCCTCAAAAGGCACCCGCGGCCTCTGACCTGGAATCATCGCTAACGGCTGTATTGAGCCGTGTTCACTCTGTCCCTCCGTCGATCCTCGCCCAGTGCAATCTCACGCTATGTCTCTGTCGTCGACTACAGTTCATGAACACTTCCTTCACCGGCACAATGCTCGACCAGATCCTCTCCATTACCGCCAAAGGCATAGAAGCCTCTCAAACCATTCTTGACGCCCGTTCGCCATGGCACCACATGGCCAACGTACCCTTCCAAGTCGTCTGCGTCCTCTTGGCCATCGACACCGTCTCCTCAATATCCCAACTCAAAGACGCAATGCAGTGTCTCAGCAATGTGGCAACAGTCTACAACACGGATGCTACAAGAGAAGCTCTCAACACGGCATCGCTCCTCATACTTATGCATCAGAAGCGCAAGGAAAAGTGCGCCTCAGATCTCAACGACATTCTCAAGCTTTTCCCTGTCGCTCCGCTTCAAGAGGCGCAGGCTGAGTTGCCGCCGCAGCAGATGGATGATATGAGGTGGCTGAATAGTTTGGCAGGGGATTTGTCAAGTCTGGATTACTCTGATTTTGACCGGTTTCTTTTCCCAGCCATGTTCTGATCACGTTGGTTGTTTCGATTAATGACAGAACGGTTACTTGTTCAAGACCGGCCAAGACAGACATGCTTGAAGGTCAATAGTCTCTATTCTGTGTTGTTCAAGAGACGTATCGACTCATTCGAAACCTGCCCAGAGTATGACATATCCATCCCGTGAATAGCCCTCGACGCCAAAACCCAACACAGCCTCGCCTTCAACAAAGATAAACAATTTCAAAACCAATTGTCTATACTGTAATCAGTGGAATGTGCCGTGATGTGTGTCAAAAAGTCCCGACCCAACGAGAGCATCCACGATACATTAATCTCCGTCACAAGCGGGGAGCCATAGTCCATTGGCATACGTCTGCCCTTGGCGACCAGCAACTCTCGTCTGGCCATATAAATGAGCAGATTGATGTTATGTTGCCGGACTGCTTCGTGTTCGGCCTTGTCATAGGCTTCCGCAGCGGCTTTGCGCGCTGTTTCCAAGGTATGGCCAAAACCAAATTCGACAGTTGATTGCGGTTGGTATGTGCCCTGCTCATTCATGTACGCCCAGTAAATTCTGTGTCGCTGAGGGTCAAAGGCCTGAACCCCGAGTCGAGCCTTTTTACCGCGCAGATCCTCATCCGGATGCTTCTGAGAAAAGACACCAATAACGGCAGACGTTGCTAATGGGTTGTGGTAGTCAAGAGTAGGAACACGGCCCATTCTCCCGTCCCAGTCTCGGTTAACTCGGTCCATGAAGCTGGATAAGATCAATTCGAATGAACGCGGTGACAGCTTCTCCGAGTTCGGATGCAACTCGAGGTATTGGCGTGCAAAACTATCGATTTTTTCCTGTGCTTGGGAGGCGCAAGCGGCCAGACGGTCGGGATCGTGGCGATCGTAGGGATACATCTGAATTGTTGTTAGTAGACGTCAGAGAGGTGACGCGGGTATTGTACCGTGTGGGAGAAAGATGATGGTCTGTAGAGTTGATATTGCGGAGAGTTAATGCTGAATGGTGTGTATCTGGTCGATCGCTGAAGAGTGATGTCCCAGGAAGAAAAGAGGACTCAAGGAGAAGATTTACGTTTGACGATTCGCACCTGCTATCCTTCCTTTGACGGGTATCGCCCGCCAGGTGGCTGCTTCCAAGTTAGTTTGGCCTGCACCCATAACGCGGCAGTTGCCAAGATGCAACCACATGGTGGCGTTCTATCTGTCTTGGCGATAAGAAGCAGAGAAGCCATATTATATCCCATTCATAGTCTAAAGACTCCAAATCACCAGGATCATCCAGAGAAAGATACACTTCCACATTTTCTGGGAACATCTCGTCCGAGACTTGCTAAATCCTCGGACCATTCTTAAGTCCAGCAGAAGAAACAAGCCCAATTTGGTCATGATACCAGGCGGTTCGGGTGTCTCTTCCTTCCTCCATAAGTGTAACTTGCACGGGACAAGCACATGGCGTGTAAGCCTTGCCCAATCCCAACCCACCTTCTCTCCAAAGGGAGGTGGTTTTTGAGCAATCGCTGTGGTGTCGAGATCCCATAGAAATGAAATGTTGGCAAATAGCTGCTTCTGAGAGGATTGCGGGGCCAGGTAGTTGCAGTCAAGAGCGGCACACTCAGAGAAAAGAAGTGACATCATGTTATACTTAATTTCTTGTGGCAAGACCTCGAAACGCCTCGTGAACCAGGGACGAGCACTAGTCTGGCGACCCGGCTGCAAGTTTTACATCAGCTTCAACAGTCAGGTCGGGTGATTGACCCTAGATCCCAGAATACTATCCAACTAGCTATGTAACTAAGAGTTACGTGCCTTTCTTTTCTTTAGTTTCTGTCTCTTCCTTCGTTTCATCATCAATCTCGCACCTCTTCTTTGAGACAACTCGGCTCGCTTGGCTAGAGAACTCCAGACGTTTACTTTTCGCAAGCTCTTTCTTTTCCTCGATAAGACACATCACCCTCTCCAATTTCCTGTAGCTGAGGCGATCCTTTGCCGTGGAGCTGTTTGTCTTACTGAAGTATACCGCAAGTATAGATTCCAACGGCTCCAGCCCAGCTGGGCAAACATCTGCTCCGCCTCTAAGAAACCCCTCAGGATGTTGGTCTTGTAGATTGCATTGAGAGAGGAACCTGAACAACCTAGCGCGGCTTGAAACGGCCTCCTTTAAAAGATAGGCACTGACTGATACGTGGCCTCTTCCTTCGCAGCCTGATCTGTTCCAAGCATGTACCAAAGTATTGCGTCCATCTGAGTGTGGCTGATGGGGGTTGGCAGCGACTGTGTTGCGAGTCACCCGCCAATCCAGTGGGCGTTTTTGTCGAAGAAAAAGCAATAACAACGACACAACACGGCACGATACCCGGAGGCGAATGATGTAAATGTTGCTCTCAAATAATCACCGTAATTTACCGTCAGCTACAATAACAAGAACACACTCGTGTTTTGGTCAATAGCGCCTCCAAGAGAGGTCACCCATAACAGCAAAAGACAGAGTTTTGATTCAGCGCGGCATCGAGCCCCGGCATTAATATCTGAAAGAAAGCAATAGCAGGTCCTGATTGCTGGGAAGAATACTGCCATTCACCAGGGGCTTCTTGGGTCCCAGGAATCCACGTAGACAAATACTTGTATCACGAAATGAAGCTTGATGAGGTCAGGCCAGGCGACTCCCCGTTGAAACACTAAGGCCTTTTCGTGATTGCCTAGCGAGAGGGGAAGTGGGCGTGAGCCAATCGCTGTGCGGTGCCAAACAAAGCTGTAGAACAAATTAAAATTTGAAGCTGTAGGGAAGCCGTTCTCCTCAATGGATTTCTTTATCGGAGATATTCTTCGATTTACCTAGTTGACAACTTATGTGTATATATTCCCATTCTATTTGATCTAGCTCCCTACACACAACCCCCCTCGCTCACCTCTTCCTATACCAGATGCGCGACTGCCTCGTGTTCCGAATCTTCCTCTGCAACTGAAACACACCATACATCAGCGCCTCGGCAGTCGGTGGGCACCCCGGAACATAGATGTCAACTGGGAGGATCCTGTCGACACCTCGAAGGACGCTATAGCTGTAGTGATAGTACCCTCCGCCATTGGCGCATGACCCCATGCTGATGACCCAGCGGGGCTCTGGCATCTGATCGTAGCAGAGCCGGACGGCCGTCGCCATCTTGTTCGTGACTGTGCCGGCGACGATCATGACGTCGGATTGTCGAGGGGAGGCTCGGAAGATGATGCCTAGACGATCTTGGTCGTACCGTGGCATCGACACGTGCATCATTTCGATACCGCAGCAGGCCAGGCCAAAGGTCAATGGCCAGAAGGAGCCATTGCGAGCCCAGGCTGCGATCTTGTCGAGGGTTGTCCTGCGGAGGGGAGCTTGTTAGACATGGATGGGATAAATCGGCGGCATTGAGTACGAACAAGGCATATTCCATAACATCCCTTGGCTTCACATCCGCAGTCAAGGCGGCGGGGTGAGGGTGGGAGCTGTCGTTGTTGGAGCTTCTTCGCTTCTGGTCAATTGGAAGGCTTATCGAAGCTGCTTGCAGCTGTAGCGGTCGCCGGGAGCTGATCAATGATGTCGTCGAGGCCAATGGGCGAAGGGCAGCTATAGGTAGTCGTGTAAGTCAGGGTAGAAGACAGTCAGGTCCGTCACTCACATCTTGCCACCTGTAATCGAACCATGATGGGCCAATTGACTCCCAGAAGCTTCAAATGTCCAAAATAGAAGGAGAGAAGAACACTCGGGCTCGGGACCACAACATTCCACTTCTGGTTATTTATCTTCGGGGTCCGTATCGGGTCCGCGGTCGGCGGCCGGGAAATAACCACATGGACCCACTTTTGAGGTGAAGGCCTCGGAGAATTCACACATGCCACTTTCGCAACCTCCCTCCTTAATCTCACTCTCTTTGACTCCGCAAATCAGATGCCGTCCAATTGTCAAGTCTGTCAGCGGCCTGTGGCGGACGCCCGCTCGGCCCGTCAGCATGGCTGTCCCTTTTGTCACCGCACCTTTGGCAGAGTCGACGTCGCCCGCCGTCATGCCCGGACCTGTCCTGCCCGAGGAGGCCGGCCTCTGCCGCCCCAAGCCCGGCGCGGGAGGAAGCTTCGGGCCTGTGATAGCTGCTCCAGGTTAAAGGTGTCGTGCGACTCTGAACTACCGTGTGCGCGGTGCTCTTCTCGTGGCATCACTTGCAGATACAGCTCCCTCTGTCACGACCCATCGCATCGACCCCAAGCACAAGTCGAAAGTGAGGCAGAGCCTGTCCGAGATGACCGCCTTAGCCTCTCTTTTCTCCTTCGTTCTACCGACCCCAGCAGGGACTCCATGTTTGACACCGTCGCTGCTGATCTTGAAAGGGACCTTGCGTCATCCACGACATGGAAACGAGATCTACCTACCACAAACACTCTCTCTGGGACCATTGACCCAGCACTCCTCCTATTGGACTTTTCCAGCATACTTGAGGATATCCCAGAGTCTCAAAGCATGTATAATGACACCGTCAAAATACCCCTCGACCTAAGCCTCAGTATTTCAGCCGATGTCTTGGCCGCCAGAGTGAGCTCTATCGCAGCCCAGCTGCATGGCCTGGTGGGATCTAAGCCACTTCTCAAAGACGAATTCGATCACTGCTGCATGACAGGCTTCTTCAGTCCAGATCATTTCCAAAACACACTGGATGCCTACCTTCATCGACGGCACTACTATGCCACCTTTATCCACTGGCCGACCTTCAGCCCTAATAAGGTCATGCCTCACCTCTTGCTGGCCGTGGCACTTGTCGGGACCTCATACTTGCAGTACCGTGTCGGCTCGACATTCACCCTCTCTGCGGCGCTACTGGAGTTATCCGAGATGTACATCTTTGCCGAGATTCAAAGGAGGCTGGATTCCAGTATCGACTTGACCACCTCAGGCGAAGATGTCGAGATCTGCCAAGCAGCTGTTCTCATCGTCTCATTGCAGAGCACTCACCAAGGCGGAGCCCGGGAGAGGACCGCCACTTTGCGAAGCCCTGTGGTAGCGGCCATGATAAGAAGAGGTGGGCTAGTCGGCTTTAGCCACGATGTGCCGCCATCCAAAGCCACTTGGTCTCGGTTCATTGAGCATGAAACACGTATTCGGCTCGTGACGTGGGCTTTTATCAATGACTCCCTTCTCACATTGTTCTGCAGCCATCCTCCATCTATAACGGTCAAGGAGATGTGCGGGAGTCTCCCCTGTCGGAACGAACTCTGGGAGGCAGTATCTCAAGATGCATTCGAAGAGGCACAGCGTGGAATGCAAGCCGACTCCTCTTCGCCTTCGTCATTTAGTCATGCTATTTCGCTTCTTCTAAGTGAGGAGTGGACAGATTCCATTGCCGCCTCCTTTCATCAGCTGGGTCCTCCCAACCTGCATCACATTATGCTAGGTAGGTACCCCAACTAACTGGGGTGGATCGAGATTGATACAATGAGGACAGGCTTCCAGTCTTTGATTTTCAACCACCGCACATCCATGCTACCAGCCAGTTCCTCCGACATCCTACTGAGGGCGCTGAATCGTTGGACCCCACTCTGGGATGCAGCTATGCAACAAATCCCTGTTGATGATAGGAAATGGCTGGGTGTTTCTAGATACTCTCCTGAAGTAGCTACCATATCTAAGAGGATTATAGAGGTGGGCGGGACTGAGGAGGGGAAGAACTCGCCCTATCTTCAGTGCATTGGGACCTATGACATGATCGCCTTTCACGAGTTTATCCGTAAATATGGGTTGGAGCGCCCTGCGGGTGCTGGGAAGCGGGATGGATGAGCATTGCTCAAACTAGACACTTGAGGTGTTGACGAGGACTATTATTCTTTGGGAATTATCTTGCATTATGAAAATACATACGCGTTATTGAAACTCTAACCAGCCCAAGCTGTCCATGTCCTGGCTCAGCCACAGTCCAAGTGCGGAGTCAATCCCCATCGCGTCAAACTGTGACAGATCGAATGAATTCATCTGCTGATTTTCTGCTCCTGTTGGCGCTTCTATTTGCGAAGAATTGGAGAAACCTGTGTTCGAAGTTAGGGATTAAGCTTCTGCTACTTGCCAAGACGACCAACGTACCTTGACTACGTGACAAGTCCATACGACTTCTCAGCTCTTGAAGTGTTGATATGCCACGTCTTGCTGCTTGGATGTGTTCCTTGTAATACTCCAAGATTACAAGACAGTGGCTCCAAGCGAGCTCGAACGAAGACAGAGTCTCAGCGTCTACGGCAGGGCAGGTTTGAGCAGCAAGAAGAGTGATTGCCGAAGCAAACGTAACTAGGAAAGGTTTAGCAACTAGCCAGGGCTTCATTGCAGTTAAGAGCCTCACAGTATACCGAGTGCCATGCAGAACTTCTATAGCTGGTGTCAAGATTATGGTGGATGTTCTCAATCAGCTGGAAAGCCGTGTCGACGCAGAGGCTGCAGAATCTCCTGACCAGACTCATATCCACGGTTTCTGCGGATCGAGTTGAGGATAGAAACTTTGATGGGAATTTTGTTGTCAAGAGTAGTAATGGTCTCAGCAAGAGGACGCGCGTGTACAGATATCTACCCAGTGAATTAGGGAAACGCATGTTTTTGCAGTAAGGGATTATCTTGCCGGCAGTTCAGGATCTGTTTTTGAATTGTAACGCTCAGCTCCTGCTGCTCAGGTATTAACTCAGATCCAGTCTCAAGCCGTAAGTATTCCGGAATCGACTCGAAGAATTCTTCGATTCGCCTGTTAAGCACCATAATGTCTGAGATGATCTTTTGCACGTTCAAATCATTCTCAGACATGGTATCAACAGTCTTTTGCGGATGTGGAGCGTAGAAGCTGAGGAGAATTTCATCCAAGATGAGGAATAATTTTGAAGACCAGATGAGTAAACCCAGTCTTGAAGGCCTGTTTTGAGGCTGCT
The DNA here is from genome assembly GCF_000151355.1 of Fusarium vanettenii 77-13-4. Classification (NCBI taxonomy): domain Eukaryota; kingdom Fungi; phylum Ascomycota; class Sordariomycetes; order Hypocreales; family Nectriaceae; genus Fusarium; species Fusarium vanettenii. The sequence goes on from NW_003315881.1 coordinate 4,202,556, forward strand.
CTCCTTGGCCATGGGCGGATAAATATTCGTCATCAATTAGAGACGGCAGTGGGACGTGCCAACTGCTCGATATCATGGCTGGTCTTCCAAAAGTCATACTAAGAAGCCTAGTCATGGTAAGCCATTGTTCTCGGTTTATGCAAAGGCAATTATTTCCAGAAACTCACTTATCCAATACCAAACAAGTGTGCCACACTCTTCGCCTCATCTCTCTGCTTAACTGGCTTTGTGACTGATTTGGCGATTCGACGTGCAATCCCAATGATTGTGCAGCTCTGATTGCAAGGCCGACAGCGTTCCAGCAACGAGTTGCTTGCTGAGTAGACTGCAGATAAACTCCTGTCAAAAGAAGCATCTGGACAGCTGAAAGAGACATGGAATCGAGAATCTCGAAGCGGTATATCGACCTAGATCTTTGATAAAACGTTTGGGCAAGCGATGCTCTACTTGCAGCCGGCACAGACTCGCTGAACCGGCATCCGATGGCAAAAACAATATTTAGCGTTGAAGAAAAGATCACTTCCTCCATCTCCGAGATTGTATCGTTGCTTGTCTCATTCTCGTCCGCCGACCAGAGAAGGTTGTATCTGCTCATAAAGCTTGTCTTGTGAAGTACTGGAAAGACTGGGTGTACGAATTCCCAGAAACACCGAACAAAGTCGTCGGCTGTCCTCCGCGGTGGGTATACAGCAGCAAAAGGGTCCTTCTCCCGAATGGCCTCTGGGATGGCTGCGGATGGTTGTTCATCGGCCTGCTCTTCTGCCTCTGGGAGTGACCCTTGTCGATTTGTCTCATTACAAAACTGTACAAATGCAATTGTAGATGATGGGCCGTACATGCATTCGTTTTCTGTAGTTGTCGATACTGTGGCTAATCCATCGACGTTGCTGGCGTAGCGAGATGTGTTTGGCGAGTATGGGCCTTGTGTTCCTGGAGAAGTCTGCATTTCTCGAGATGCGACACTATCCTCATGGATCGAATCATTGCGGGAGACTCGACGTTCGACTATAACAAGGTCAATACCGAGAACTCATTCGTTGGCAGAATCCGGACCTGGTTGCGACGGCCTCGGCTCAACATCCTGCCGCTGTTCAAGCCTTTGCAGTCGCTGCTCCAAAGCAGAGAGATAGCTAGAAACACTCAGTAAAGTAATAGTAGAATTAAAAGCTTGAGATACCTTGCAGAAGCGGGCGAGTTCTCGTAGATACACTCAACTGCAACGCCTCGCCTATGGCAAGCCGAACAAGCCGGCCGACTCCCGTCACATCTCGTCTTGCGGTCTTGGCAGCTCTTGCAAGCCGTCTGTATCCTCCGACGTCTTCTTTGAACTCTCTTTGAGCCTCTCTGACTTCTAGGAGGGGTCGTTGGTAATACTAGCCTCGGGGTTTCTGATTCCATGTTGAAGGGGGAATAATTGGTGTGTTTGAAAGGGAGCGGACGCGAACTTTTTAAGACCGTCGGCAATCCGACTTTAGGACTACCCCGGATCCGATGCTTGACGTCCCCGCATTTTGCTGCATTAGCTTGGGCCTCGCTTGGTCCTCGGGCGAACGCCGAGGTCTGGGGAACGTGGAGCAACGGGGTACCCATTCCCGATCTCAGGAATTATTAATCAAGCAACTCTGATTTGGGTGTCCAAGTTACTCCGTTAAAGGGGGAACAGTTGGGACGTTTTATAGAACAGCAGACACGCCTTTTTAAGGCTGTTGGCAACCCACATTTATGACTACCCCGGATCCGAAGGATGGCATCCGACGGACAATGGGAAGCTCACCGGCCCCTCCAGCTACCTATGCATCGTTAGATGCGTACTGTGTCATGTGAGGAACGATCTTCGAGTTCAGTCAACCCATTGAAACTATAATAAAGAACAGATTTTCAACACATCATAACATCCTGACCCGACGTTAACCCATGTGAGGAACAACGCTTGACGAAATATATAAAGGCCCAGCAACATGGAAACTACCTAGGCTAACGCAAACATCTTTTTGCAGAACAATATGCTAGGGCCACATAAGAACTTGACAAAGCCACCTCATTTCCTATGAGTAATGCCCCCCCTTCTCGCCACCTCTTCATCCGATTGCCTTCTTCGTAGACGTCCCGTAAGACAAGAAAAGAATGGTAGCTGGTGGATGTCAGTGCTGCTAGTCACTGGCTCGGTACTACTCTCCACAGTGCCCTTGTCCTCAGCTTTGTCGACGCTCTCCTCCTTTGTAGACTCTGACCCAGCCGTGGTGGATTTCTCAGCTGGACTGATTCTTGCCCAACGCCAAGCAGCCCACGCCACGATGACAAAAAATGTCAAGGATACAGCAACTTTAGTAGTCATAGTTAATAATGGGTATCTCAGGAGAAGACGCATCGTTCGTGGAAACTCACAAATTACAGCAAAGGCCCAGCCAGGAGCCTGCTCAAAAGAAGCAACATCCAATGCAAACATGGAGGAGAGAAAAGATAGTGGCAGCTAGACATCGTTATTAGTATATGAACGAACAAAACTTTTTTGGTATGTGGTGCAACTCACAAAGAGAATGGTAACAAGAGTGAAGACCATGAGCGTTTTCCCCTGCCTCCTTGCTTCCTCTCCCTGCCGCGTTGCGAGGTTCGCGAGGTAATTCGAAAGCTTACTTTGCTTGAGCGAAAGCGTGGCCTGGAGGTTCGCACTCTCGCTCTGCAGAAGCGAAAGGGTCGTGTTGATCTATTCCCAAAACATCAGTACACTTCGAGTCTTTAGTCAGTGAAAGGCGAGTAAACTCACAGCAGACTGTATTCTCTCGGCACTGCTATCCATCTCTTTCAGATCTTTCACAATGTATGCCGCTGCGAGGTCTACATCCCGAGACCCCCCAGTCAAACCCTCTTCAACCGTCTTTTGGTGCTGGGCTGCTGATTTCAGAATATTGAGCTCATCGCGGATGTCTTTGATGTCGCAATACAACGCCTCTGCTTTCTTGATAGCGAGTCTGATTTCCTCATAGGTTGAGCCTTGGGATGGTCCCTCGGATGCTTTGTCGGGTGAGACTTTGAGTAAATCTTTGGGTGAACCTTGGAGTGAAGCTTTGAGGAAAGCTTTGAGTGACCATTTAGGTGAGTCTTCATCCCCTGGGGAGGTGAAATCTTTCGCCGTTTTGTCCGGCTCGCTTAAACGCCATCTTTTCGTTTGGTTCCTGAACTCATTGAAGAGGTTTGCTTCATCCCTTCCCTGTCAACTCATTAGTTGCCAACTATTACACTCAGGGGGCGTGACGAACAATTTGGTTGATGGTGTCAGAAAATAGTTGTCGGATAGAACCTTGGTCCTGAGGTTTCGGCTCCCCAGGCGTCGCCTCCTCGGGCTCCGACTGCTTAGGATTTGGCTTCTCAAGCTTCGAAAGTCTCTCATAAGTGCCGATGCAGTAGTCAACAACAAACCTGCTCATATCAGACGCCGTCTCTGGCTGAGACGCACTCCCTCCAGCTTCTACCTCTTTGCCTAGCTGTTCGAGAATCCCCTCCACCAGCGTGCCATTGCTATCATCGAACAAGCAAGAGGTGGCGGTAATGAGCCATTCTAGAGATTCAAATTCGTTAGCACGTCGTCGGGCAAGGAGAACCTCGCCCCCCCCCCCCTCAACAAAAGGTAGAACATACTGTTTGCAATTGTCCAGACCCATAGCTGATTGACCCGGAGCAGTGTCCATTGGCTTGGTTCATTCTTTTCACTGATCTTGGTGCCCTTGCCTGCTGCTATAGCCTTGGTGACAACCTGTGTTCTGTTGCGGCTATTCCTGTCCCTCATAGACTTTTCGTCGCTTGCAAAGTGATAGTACCATTCATCCAGGGTTGGTGATTCGTGAATGACGGGGCTTTTAGCGTCGTTCAAGTCCTCGTAGGCCGTTTTCATGTCGGTGAACCTCTTCTGGCCTCCACGCAAGCCAGCCTCGTCCCGGTGTTGAGTTGAGAAACAGAAGTAAGGCATCTGTCGTGATGGATCAGAATCAATGAACAAAATTGGCTATGGTCAGGACTTACGTAAGTGGCTGATGCTGCTCCGAAGTCGGGTTTGTTCTTCTTTCGTCGATCCTCCTCGGGCTCAGTCCTATCATCTGCCTTGGGAGACTCTTTTCCTCCATCCTTACGCTCTTCCTTCTTTCCCTCTTCTTCCTTTCCCTTTTCATTCTTTCCCTCTTTCTTGCTCTTTTGATCCCCTTCCTCCCCCTTCTTCTCCTCTCTCCTGATTTTGTCGCTTCTCTCCTCTTCTTCATTCTTGAGATTGCCTTGTTTCCCGCTGACCTCGTTCTCTTGTCGCCTTGTCACAGTTCGCGGCCTCATGCTTCTCGATGAAGATGTTCTATCCGGCACCTGAACCCAACTGTCTCGGAAAAATGATTTGAGCTCGTGGTACGGGCCCCCTTCGCATTTCTCGTCATTCATGATCCTCAGCAAGATGTCCTGCAGCGTTGGTCAGCAAATATTGTACGCTTTTATTTTCGTGTTAAAGTGTCGCGGAACAACGCCGATGCTGGTGCAAGGTTTCTCACATTCATCCAAACCATCTATGGCAAAGGTTAGTGGCAACTCTGCAAAGCGTACGTAGCCCACCTTCCACTCACATTCGTTGCTGGTAGATGAACCCACGTAAACTTGGGCTCAGTGTTGAGATATACGATGGAACCTGCAAGCTCAGATCTGCCCCCAAGGATCTTCTTCAGGTCCGAGATAGTCTTTTCCATAATATTCCCCGGCCCGTGGTCATAAATGACTTCTTTCAACGATCGATATCTTCGCAATGTTCCTGACTCGCCCTCACCCTTGTAAAACTGCACGATGGTGGCTTCATGGTCTTCCAGTGTCTCCGACAGTTTGTCATTGTGCTTTGGCGGTCCGTCAATCTTGCTGTCTTTGTGCGTTTGAGAAAATGGAGGGTCTCGTAGGATATCTATGATGGCATGTAGGTAGTCGATTTTGTCTTTTCCTGTCCGTGTAGTCGGTGCGGTTGGCACGGTCATCTGGCTCACCCCACGCCCAAGCTTGGTCGTCCCTGGATCCTTGGTCTTGCCCTTTTGCGCAGGTGCCCCGGCCTCGGCTTTGGGGGCTTTCGGCTGTGTTGAAGCCGATTCGGGGTCCTGTGGCCGTTTCTCTGTACTTCCCACCAACTCCGAGATTGACTTCTGGGCAGATTGCAGCGCGGCGTCAATATCAGGTGTCCGGGGAGAGTTCGAGATGAGCAACCAGAGTACCTGAGAAAGCTGCTCGTATGTAGTCCCCTCTCCTGGCTTCTTCACCAACTCCAGGGTTGATTTCAGCGCTGCATCAACCTCAGAAGTCCCAGAAAACGTAGCGACGAGTTGCGAGAGTACCTGGAGAAGCCGCCGATGCCCCTCCCCCTGCTTTACCTCCTTACCTAGGGCCAAGTCCAATGTCTTCTTCAAGGCGGGTTTCAGTTCCGCCTTGAGACTAGGCGTCTGAGGAGAGCTGGCTATGAGCAGCGAGAGAACTTCGTAGCTCCTGTTCTGCTCTGTGCCCTCTCTGAGCTCATTTGCAGGCTGCTTGTTTGACTCTGGCTTTGGTTCCAGCACGGATTCCAGCATCGATTTCAGCAACGCCTGAATCTTCGAGCTTCTCGGAGATTTAGTGAGGAGTAGTGAGAGTACCTCGGGGAGCCGGCTATATGCCGCCCACTCGATAACACCCCAGTTGTCTGATCCTTCAGGCTTAACTGTCTTTTTTCGCTTCCACCTTTCCTCCATGAGCCATTTCGCGACTTCATGAGTTTCCGGATAGTTTGCGGCCCACTTGATTTCGTCATCCTCCCCATCGCTTCTACCAAACTCTGCAGTCCTCAACTTGTCCGATTTGAGAAGGCTTTCGACAGCGCTTTCCCAGTTCTCTGCAGTACAGGCCAAGTAGAAAGCAGTCCTCCCCTGGTCGTTTCTTGTTGACATGTCCCTCTGTTCCATAGATGATAGAATAAGGTCCAGTCTAGTTGGGTCGCCCCGGGATGCAGCAAGATGCAGCGCCGTCTCATTCTTGTTGGTTTTGGCGTCTGGTCTTGCTCCCGATTCCAGAAGGAGCTTGACTACGGCATCATGCCGGCCGGAGCCAAATTCCTCATTCTCCTTCTCTTCAGGGCTGAGATCATCAGGGCCTAGCTCATCACTTTCCTGCTCGCTGTAATCCTCAGGGCCAGCATCACTGGCGAGGTGCAGCGCTGTCTTGCCGTCCTGGTCTCTTGCATCCACGTCCGCCCCGATCTCTAGCAGCAGCTTGGCAACATTCTCATTGCCCATCTTACTTGCTAAATGCAAAGCTGTCTGCCCGTCATCTGTGATTAGATGGAGATTGGCATGATGCTGTAGAAGAAGCTCGACTACCTTGCTGTGGCCCTTGTTGCTAGCAAAATGCAGAGCAGCCCACCCATCCTCATCCTGAGTGTTGATGTCTGTCCGGCCACTGTCCTTAAGTAGAGCTTCGACTATTCTTCTATAACGCCAACCGCTAGCAGCTATCAGTGGCGTTGCTTTGGTCCTGTCTGACTGGAAGTTGCAATCTGCACCCGCCTCGATCAGCAGAATCGCACCGGCCAAGAAACCATTGATGCTTGCCGTCAAGAGAGGCGTGCGCCCTGATTTGTCGCGTGTCTCTAGTTCAAGCGATCTTTTGCGTGCCTCCAGCTCAAGGTGTCCATTCTGGTCGAGTAGCTTTCTCACAATGTCTTCTTGCTTCTGTGTTGTTGCTGTCATTAATGGTGTCCAGTCATCCTTGTCCTGGATGCCAAAGTTCGCCCCTTCTTCCAGCAGAACAGAAACGGCATCAGCGTATCCATTGTAGATAGCCACGTGCAGTGCGGTCCAATCTTCCAGCGCCTCTTGAGCATTGATGTTGGTCTTGCCTTTTGCAAGAAGAGCTCGAATTACCTCTGTGTGGCCGTACCGACTTGCCGCGTGTAGGGGGGTCCAATCATCTTCCTCGGTGATCTGGGTATCGGCGCCCCCTTCAAGAAGTATATTGACAACTTCGATATGTCCTGCCCAACAAGCTTCATGGAGCGGACTGGCCTTCTTGTTTTGCTTGGCATTGATGTCGGCTCCGTTGTCTAGAAGCAATTGTACCAATTCGGCGCGTCCCTCTGAACAGGCTCTGTGTAGAGGTTGTCGGCCCTCGTTGTCTGGTTCCGAGACTTCTGCCTTGAACTCGATGAGCATCTTGGCTGCCTCGACAAGCCCATTCGCAGCTGCAAGATGTAAAGCCGTTTCGCTATCGGCGTCTTTAGCATTGACTTGAGCTCCGCCATCCAACAAGCGCTTGAGCTCGCCAAGACCGTCCTCGCTTGTGGGCTCTTCATCATTTTTGGCCATTATCAAAAGCAGCTTGTGCAAACGGGTCCCGCTTTCCGTATTCTTGGCCTCGACGGAATCATCGGCAGATGGTTCATCAAGAGTCGCCTCCGGGGCCAGCTTGTCGATGCCGGACGGGTTTGTCTCGAGAATCACCTGTTCCTGAGCTTTTTTGACAGGGGTCGTTTCTTCCTCCATGGTCATCAGGTCGAGTGAAATTTCAGGGGAGGAACGTGTTGGAGGGTAGGTATAGGCGGAAAAGAGACTTTGGTTGCTCGAGCTATGCCATGCCTGTAAGCAAAGAAACAACTTTCACGAGATTGCGACCCAGAACCGTCTTATTAGATAGCTGCCCCATCCCAATCATCAGACGGTTCAGCCCCCCACGACACCATCACAAATGCCCCATTTGACAACTCACTTTCTCTGTTCTTTTCTTGCCTGCAATTGGGTTATTTGGTCATCTTACCTCCCACTCTTGTACAGAAGCTGAACTGCAATGCCACCATATGGCCTAGGATTGTGTTTCAAAGCAGCCTGTGATATCGTATTTCTTCACAGCCTGATCTTGGCAAGAGGACAGGGCTGGCGATGTCCGCGGAACTTGAGCCCAATCTCGCTTGGCTATTTCGGCATTCCCAAACAAGAACTATTTTGACCCAATCATAATCATGTACACTGATTTCAACTCGGAGACGGACTTTCGGCCGCATGGTCATTGTATTGGCGGTAATGGCGCAACCGAGCGCGCGTTCCTCGGGCATCCTGCTGACGGTCGCTTTCAACCCCCATGTCACCAGCAACTATCTACTTCCTGTCATTAATGACATCTCCAAATGAAGTAATCGGCCACGGAAAGGAGGTAATCAATCTTTCCACCAAAGAGCAGTCTCAGTGGAGAAACACGTTCTCGTAATGAAATGTGGACAGCACCTCGGTGCGGATTCAGTTATCGAGACTTGCCGTTCAGACTTTATCCTTTGCGTTCGGCGTTCCTTAACTCCCTGGGAATATCTCAAGTGGTCTCAGCGAGTCACAGAAAACAAATCTGGGTTTGGCGATCCCAGATCCCATAGAGCTTTCACTGCTCATAGAGGCTGGGTATGCCGTAGAGGGAAAGGTTGCAGTTCGCTGGCTTCTAACACCACTGGCTTGTCCTGAGACAGCCATTAAGTATCCACACAGCCTATAGGACATGCGCCTCCTCCCTATTCGATGGTTAATTTAGGTAGAGTCAACCACAGCTCGTTCTTGGGCAGACCAGGGTGGATTGCCCCCCTCAGTTTACAGATAGCAACTTCAGTGGCACACAATCACGCTATAGTTCAGTTAATCTTCCTAGTCGCTTGATCTTCCGGGTTAGATATTTGCAATCAACATTAAGTGCAATGGTCACATGTGATAGTGCATGAGGCATACTATAAGGGAGTCGTATTATGTAACATCTGAACTTCAGAACCAACTCCGGTGGATCGATCGGCTGATGAGAACCAGTCAGAAAAATATGTGCCGCCATATAGCACATGCTGAAAGTGAAGCCTAAGGCTTCCAGCGGAATGCAGGATGCTTCCAGTCCAAGTCCTCAATCTCCTCCTGAGTCAAGCCGTTGAGTTCCTCCTCAATATTCCAGGTCTCCCTCTTCTTATTATCTCTCATCATCCACCAAAGAGTCGCAGAGCTAAGGACAAGAATGGTACCAGACGTGGCCAGGTTTAGGCCGTTTCCAATGTGGAAATCGGGTGCATCCCATGGGAGGAATGACCAACTCGAGACCAGGCCGCCAATGTTACCCAACATGACGTTCATACCAATAGCTGCGCTGCGGGCCGTATCGCTGACCACGTTTGCCGAAACTTGAGCGTTGCTAAGGGCTCCATGTGAGAAGACAGACGAAGCGATGAGGAAGGTTGCGCCGTAGCGGACCATCTGGTCCTTTGATCCCAGAAACATGGCATAACCGATCATGCAAATCGGAGCAGTAATGATGAAGAAGATTTGTCGCTTATCCATCCTCCAGCTCAGGTAGGGGAAGAACAAAGTGAAGAATGCTCCGACAGCATACGGAGGAACGGTGTAAAGCTGCTGCTGAATCGTCGTCTTGTCCTCGTAGATGGTCTTGATAATCGTTGGCAAAAAGAATGAAAGGCCCTGGACCGTAATATTGGTGAACAAGAAAATGACGGAAGTGCTGAGCGTGATAGGAGACCAAAGTCCGCGGTTAAGCTTGGTCTTGTCAATCTTGTCGAGAACTGCCGTGCTTCCAACGCGTTCAGACTTGACTCTGGCGATCGCAAGGTCCTTTTCTTCCTGTGTCAACCAGCGAGCTGTGGCTGGTCGATCGGTAAGGGTGAAGAAACCGATCACAGCGAGACCGATCGTGATGATTCCTTCAATGGCGAAAATCATTCTCCATCGATGAAGACCGGCAAAATGGTCAAGACTGAGAATTGCCGAAGCCAAAAGACCGCCAAAAGCTCCTGCAAGCGGTGCCATGACGATGTACAGCGAAAGACGGAAAACAAGCTCAGCACGTCGGTACCATCGGGAAAGATAGTAAGCGATACCAGGCATCATTCCCGCTTCGAAAATGCCCAGCAGGAAACGCACAACAGCAGCTTGGGACATGTTGTTGACAAATGCCGTGCCTAGAGATGCGATGCCGAAGAGCAACGTTATGATGGGGAGGAACCAACCGGGGCCCATCCACTTGCAGAGGATGTTGGAGGGGATCTCGAAGACGATGTACGAGATGTAAAAGGTGGTGATGAGGATGTTGTAGTCGTATCCTGTCATTCCAAGGTCCTTCTCGAAGCCGGCAATCTTTGCATTACCTAGAAGGTGTTAGGCCGACGTCTTTTTCATGGCTTGACTTTACTCACCGATATTGGCTCGATCGATGAAGCAAAACAGGTAAAGAATTGCAACCGTAGGGACAATGTGAAGGTCGATCTTGAGGCACAGACGACGCTCTGCGGCGGGGTCATATTCGACTAGAGGCTGGCCATATCTACGACGCGTCAGAGATGAAGACGTGAGAATGAAAAGAATGCGTACTTGTCGGTAGCGACCTGACCCTTCTCAGCAGCATGCTGCAAAGCCGAGTCATTGTGTGTCTCAATGGTATCGCGATGCTCCGTAGACGGCTTCATGGTGAGTGAAGTTCAAGAGCGGTGGGTGAGTATGAATCGAGCAAGAGCCCTGATGATCACGACTCGTTTGCAAGGAAGACTACGACAGATATAAACCTTTCTCCTCTTGCCCAGAACCCAAGACCTTGCTCCTCGGAACATCCATGTCGGCATCCACCCACGGCATCCCTTTATGCTTCAAACCCCGGATTTCCCGGGGGACCGAGTAAGGATCTGGGGAAGCGGGGAAAAGGCAAGGTCTGGCTTTGGCTAGACTCCCCCGTGGGGTTGCATCCAGACCGCAAAGAACCAAGGTTTGGTGCGGAGCTATTGGTTCACGAGCAGCCGAGCTGGCCAACAATCTCTCCCCGAGATCCTTCGCGCCGTGTGAGCCCTGGACCCAAGAGATAAGCTTATCCAATTGCATGGCCTGCATTGAAAAGTAGTCCCCTTTTGGCGTGGCACTTGTCTGAGACCCGGCTGCCGAAGGTGTCGGTTACGGGGTGACGAGTCTGGTCGTTGAGCCAACGTTTGGATCGCGTCAAAGGCGTTCAGCCTTCGAGTGGACTCCAATTTCCGTGGTAGAGGCTTAACAAGCTATGCCTCAATCGCTCTCAATAATGCACAAATACGATAAGACATGATCAAGCATAATTGCGTGAATAAGGCGTTGCCACTGCAAGCCGTGTGGAGTCGTGGATGAGGGGTTTCAGCAGTGCAGATTCCAGCCTAGCCTGCTTTTCCTTGTACCACCAATAGTTTCCAACCCCTCCCATCTTGACGCAACCATGGAGCCACAGCGATCTACAAAGGCCAAGCTTGATGATGGGGTGCATCGATTCTTGGACGAGTACTTCAAGTTGTCCGATATCCGGGAACGTACAGCGGAATACGTCAACATGTTCACCGAGGATGCGGCCTTTGTCCTAGACTCGCAGCCATGCAAGGGGAAAGCAGGTTTGTATTCTCGGGGATTAGATACAGTGGTAAATTGCTAACTGGGGAAGAAATCACTACCGCGATGGAGGCCCTGTGGGCGACTATTTCGTGGCGTAAGCACACGATACGCGACGCATCCCCATACGGTAACAACCCCGACCAGGTCGAGATCCACGGGTCCGTAGATCTAGGGTTGCTAGACGGACAAACCAAGACTCTTGTCTTTTCCTCGAGAGGACATTTGACTCCGGTCGAGTCTGAGTGGGGATACAAGTGGGATTCTTATCAGGTCTTTATTGTGAGTTTGACAAACGATCGAGATGCAGTTGACTAATATTTACAGGACCTTGCTGCTCTGGCTTAGTGAACTCATAGCTACGGAGTGAAAGAGTCAATCTATCATCAAGAGCCAAGACACATTGTGCACTGCTCGCCAACTAGTCCCATCGTCAATGACGACGCTCCTCCAACACTCAAGACATACCCTCCAACTTCCCCTCAACTCTCGGACCCCGAGACGAGTCCGGCTCGTGTCTCGGTTATCTCCAACTTTTTAAGCATGATGTGACTGCATGTTGGGGGGTTTGCTGTGAAACCGCATTGGCTGGCATACTTGCCGAAAACACGCCCGCGCCAGGGGTCAGCTCCGAGGAACAAGACTCCGAGGAAGCAAGCCATAGTGCCAAGACTAGCATGGGCCAGAACACCATGTATCAACAGAGTGTGAATTCATCATGTGAATTCAACGGGCATCGAGTCCAGGCCTTGGTAGAATGTTTGTTATTGAGACGCCATTGCTCAAGCGAGCCAAGCCTCACGCCCAGACGCAGACGTAGAACCATCCCATGTAGGCATGTATCGGTTGTAGAAGATGCAAAGTCGCCTCATCGGAGTTTGTCCGTCCGTAGGATTTTCCGCTGGTAGTATGGAATGCACTCTGCTGAAATGTCATAGACTGTATGAAATTTGCAGAAATGCTAGGGATTTCCCCAGTCGTTGCATTAAGTTATCTCCGTACACTAGTCCGGAGGAATCGGGGTGGTTCTTATAGTCGCGGACAACAGTTCGCAGAGACCCAGTCGTATGATCAGTTAATCTGGAGGTCGCCGGTCTGCCCATGATTTATCTAGGAGCTTTACTCTTGTGCATCGGGACTCGGCATGCCATGATGCGGCAGCAAGGCCCGGGGTTAGTGGCGTCGGGGAGATGAACGGACTTACACTAGCCTCTTGAGGGGGTCTTCGGGAATTCCGACAGCCCGCCCTGCGACAACAACACTTCTCTCCCGTAATTATCGGTTATGACGGCATTCCCGGGGACTAACAGGACGGAGGATCCCCATCTCCCATGACCAAGAGCAATTCCGGATGAACGTCACCTTAACCGATGGCATTCCCCGCGCTCCACAAGGCCACCCAGTTGGGTTTATAATTAGAGATCAGTCCTTGGCTTGAACTAAGTCCATGCAAGGCAACTCAGCAACATTCACATTCACAATGGCTCCAACAAAAGACTTCAACATCGCAGTGGTCGGCGGCGGCATCGCTGGCCTAACCCTTGCCATCGCGCTACACCATCGCGGCATCCCAGTGAAATTGTACGAAAGAGCATCAAAATTTGAAGAGATTGGTGCTGGTGTATCATTCACGCCAAATGCAGTCCGGGCTATGGAGTTCTGCCACCCTGGCGTACATGAGGCTTTCGAGAAGGTCTGCACGCGCAACAGTTGGCCGTCAAAGCAGAAAGTCTGGTTTGACTTTGTCGATGGTACCAAGGATGAGGGCGCTGGGTTTACCATCAACAGCAGTCTTGGGCAGAATGGTGTTCACAGAGCTCATTACCTCGACGAGTTGGCCAAGCTGTTCCCAGAAGACCAGGCTGTGTTTGGGAAATGCCTTGATACCATCACTGAGAGCGATGGAAAGGTGACGATGTCTTTCACCGATGGAACTACCGCCTCTGCCGACGCTGTTATTGGCTGTGATGGAATCAAGTCTCGTGTACGGCAATTGGTCGTCGGCCTCGATCATCCTTCAGCACACCCAACATACTCTTACAAGTACGCCTACCGAGGCATGGTGCCTATGGAAAAGGCAGTTGAAGCCGTCGGAGAGGAAAAGGCACGTAATGCCACAATCCACGTGAGTTTTAAAAGTGCTCTACTCCGCCAGCACAAAGACTAACCCCTTCAGATGGGCAAAGGTGGCCATGTCCTCACATTTCCAGTCGACCATGGCCGAAAGCTCAACATTGTAGCTTTTCGCACATCTCCAACAGACTGGGAAGACTACAGCAGAACAACTACTGTTGCTAGTCGGCAGGATGCTCTGAAAGACTTTGCTGGATACGGATCAGCCGTCACTGGGCTACTACGATTGACTGAAGAACAGCTCAAAGTTGTAAGTGATTTTTAACGCTCGTCCCGTGCATAGACTTACCAGTTATCAGTGGGCCATCTTTGACCTCGGTGATCACCCAGCCCCAACCTTCCACAAAGGTCGAGTGTGCATTGCTGGAGACGCCGCCCACGCAACATCACCCCATCACGGCGCCGGAGCAGGATTCTGCATCGAAGACAGCGCATTCCTAGCCGAGCTACTCTCCAGCATCGACAGCTCCCGAGATCTTCCCTCCGTGTTCGAAACATTCGACGAGTGTCGCCGGGAACGATCTCAGTGGCTTGTGCAGAGCAGCAGATGGATTGGAAACTGCTACGAATGGCTGGCAGATGGTATTGGTAGCGACATGGTCAAGATTGAGAGTGAGATTAACGAGAGAAATGGCATCATTGCGAATTTTGATCTTGAAGGGGAAGTTGCACAGGCCAAAGGGGATCTTCAAAAGAGGCTGGATCATTGTTACAAGCTATGAGCGCTGTGAGATTTGGGTCCTATTAAGTTTATATAGCAAGGCAAATTGTATATCTACACGATCTTGTGGCTCGGTTAACCCATCAAGGGCCGCGCTTTTACTATAATAAAGAACACATTATCAACACATCGTAGCATTATGACCTAATGCTAATATAGTGGTCTCTTTTTAATCTCCTAATGCCTATAATCAAAGAGTTATACCTAACTATATAATTATAAAAGGGTAAACCTCTCATGGGGTACTGCTCTAACCTCCGTATGAGAGACAAGAGAATTTTCCACTTTCTCAAGGCCGCAGTCTCTCAATACAATGTCTGCCAACACAATGCCCAGAACCACAATCAATCAAGCAATCAAAGTCACTGGGTCGTACGATATCGCACCCGGCGAGAACAAAGACGATCCAATTGAAGAAATGCCGTTTCTTATCTGCATCTAGGAGCCCCCAAGCATCGATAGCTCTCTGTTGTGCACCCCAATAGACACTTCTGATAGGTGACTGAACTCAGCTGCGGCTGACGAGAAGCAGTCATCATGCGGATTCGGCCTATTAACATCAATCTCTTACCCACGTAGCGGAGGTAGCTCCATCTGTGCATTTTCAGCTGGCCTGGCCTCAATGTTGCGGCCAATGAAACTATGCCCTCTTCATAAGTAAGAGATAAGACGACCGGTTACTCGCACCTAGTTTGAGTTGCGTGCTTTTCCCGCATGTTTCCTCTTGAATGCCTGTCCGTTGTCTTTCCTTTAAACTCACGATGATCCTCCATTTTTATCCTTTCGCCAAACAATCCTGATTACCATCAACCTTGCACCAGCGCTCAACTCTCACAATCTCAGTCAAACATCTTGCAGTCTTTCATGTCTTTCCTCGTCCACGATGGAAACGGCAGCCTCCACTCTCTACGAACGCCTCAACCCAGACACCTCCGAGATTCGACTACTAGAGGTTCCCTCAGATGGCTCCGAGGACTGGGGACTCATCACAGTCTCGCTTGACGACAACCCAGAATACTTTGCGCTCTCGTACGTCTGGGGCGAGGAGAAGGACCTCAAAAAGATCGCCCTCCAGGGCCAAGACAAAGAGGTCACGCCAAACCTGGCTTCTGCTCTGTCTCACATCCGGAGTGGGAACATTGGAAGAACTTCCACCCCCATTAAATATTTATGGGCAGATGCCATCTGCATCAACCAAGAAGACATCTATGAGCGTTCGCAACAAGTCCAGCTCATGAGCCGCATATTCAAGTGCGCTCAAGCTGTCTGCGCATGGGTTGGCCCAAAAGATCACTCGCGAGCATTTGAAACCATCAGGGAACTCGCTAACGAGGTGGCTCTGCATTATTCAAGTTATGTCCCTAACGACCGTGATGAACACGTCAGCTTCGGTATCCTCGACATGCCCCCATTCGAGCTCGAGTGGCTTCAACGACACCCCAGTCTTTGTAGTAAGACACCAAACACTGAGGGAAAGTTCAAAAACGATGCATGGAACTCCATTGGGGATCTTTTTCTGGAGAAATACTGGGAGCGAGTATGGATCTACCAAGAAGTCGTGCTTGCTAGTCGGCTCCACCTATTCAGCTCAGGTGGCATGACTCTGAGTCGGCAAGACCTTTTTATGTTTGCACAAAGTTATACAGAGCTTGATCTGAAGACCAAAATCCGCAGGGGTAAGGTGCAAAGGCCAGAATTTCTTTGCCAAGAGGTATGGGAAGGTCTGCGCTGGTTTCCGCCCCATCATGGAATCGACTCACTCCGTGATGCCTGGAAAATCATAATAATGAATGATACCCTGAGACCAATCAAGGAGTTTTGGGCGGAATGCGGTCTTTGCCCCAGCTGGAAGCAATCAATCGCTGCGACACGGCTTGTCGCCAAAGATCCAAAGGACTACATTTACGGGCTTCTGGCAATCACTCAAATCCCAATGACACCAGACTATACCAAAAGCGACGCTGAAGTGTATACCGAGTTCGTCGAGCGCTGGATCGAGGCCTCCTTGGAATTGGAAGTTAGGAATAAACCAATCATGCAACTTGAACAGTCGCGGATCCTACCCCTTGGCTTCTTGTCGCTTGCGGGTGTTGGGCATTTTGGATCCTCGGACGACTTTCCATTTCCAAGCTGGGCTCCGAATTTCCCCAAGAATGCTCTACACAGAGAAACAAGGATCTTGCAGGTTACGACTCCCCCGAGTCAATCTCGAGAGGATCCAAGCAGGTATCCGTATCTAGACAGAAAGACTGGAAGCCTTGTCGTTTTGGGAGCTGAGATCGAACCAGTTCTCCATGTATCCAATTTCACCAGCCCCGCTTGTTTCGAAGAACCCACTGGTTTCGACAACCTTAAAACTATTCGAAAACTATTCTGTGACATTAAACACTCTTTTCGCTGCTATACATCCCGGCATCCACGCTCCATCTCCGGCACCTCATCCTGGCAAGATATCGCTCGTCTACTCTACAAGAAGGTCTCAAAAGATGTGACAGAGGATATGGTCTATTCTCTTCTTACTCTAGCTGCCGTGTCAAGTCCAAACGAGACAGAGAATTACCCTGACGGTTTGGGCGGCTGGGACTCCCCAGACTCTTCAATTTTCCCTACCGATTGGGAGACTCAACTTTACCAGCGGGCTTTCCCAGACAAATATCTAACCGAGCTAAAGTTTAATGATAATCCATTCGCAGATAAAGAATCTCGGAAAGACAAACTTTTGGATCATCTAATAACCCTGTGTCAGGAGATTGGGGATCGGTCAATTTTTGAGACCAAGAGGGGATACCTTGGACGAGGACCCCTAGATGTACGAGAAGGCGACCGACTCTGCGTGCTCAAGCACTATGACCAACCTGTGTCACTCCACCAACTGGGGGATCATTATACCTTTGTGGGAACCGTGTTTGTTGTTGATCTAAACCAACCCGAATGGATACAGGATAACCCATCCGGTCTAGAGTGGCTTACGCTGCGATAGGGGCAGTTTGTGTCTACAAATGGGGGCTAAGGGGGGGGTTTAGGTACTTATAATATTCAGTCGAATGGATCATTTTAGTGATGTGCATGTGCTTTTTCTCACCCCATCTGCCAGCCCAGCATCATCCTCCACCGAAAATAGATTGCGTTGCCTACTCTTCGAAACCGCTATCACGGATATATTTGAACTTGTGAGGGGCCCAGATAGTCAGGTGGCTAAGAACAATGCATACAAGAACTACCTTTAGGTCATCAGTGCTCAAAAAGCTGTAACAGCTGGCACCTAGGACCAGCAATATACTAATTTCCTAGTTCTTAGCTATTCTTAACATGCTTGGTCTAGTTCCCTTGTCCACACTTCAGCGCTAGACAGTCTGTTCCTTGTTGCTGGCCTGCTTTGCCTGAGAAGTGTTCTCAATCTCGAGACCCGATGGCTGAGCCGTGCTTTCAACAGCAGCCTTTTCCTCCAGCATATCACCACCCTTGGCAGCATGAGAAGCACCACCAAACAGAGTATCAATCTCCTCCAGAGGGACCTGCTTCGTCTCGGGGATGAAGAAGTAGACGTAAGCCGCGAGGCAGAAGTTGATGGCCATGAAGAAGAACAGACACTTGAGACCCTCCCGACGGAAAAAGGTGGGGAAGAACTGTTGGAAGATGGTGTTGGCCACGTTTTGCATCTGAGAACACATGCCCACGGCTTGAGCACGGATGTTCATGGAAAACACCTCGGCAGTCCACATCCAAACCGTAGCTCCCCAAGAGGGCTTGTAGAAGAAGGCAAAGAGGAAGAAGAGGAAGACGATGGCAATGCCCACAGACTCGGACTTGACGTTGCCTTCGAACGTCGGTGTCTCCAAACCGACAACCGCGACAATGAGCATGCAGACTCCCATACCCACGGCACCAACCATGAGTAGCCAGCGGCGGCCGTAACGGTCAGAGGTCCACATGGCGTTGAGAGTGAAGATGATACCGAAAGTAGCATTGAGGGCGTTGATGAGGTTGATCTTCTTCTTGTCTGACCACACGTTCTTGTAAATGGTCGTAGAGTACGAGTTGAGGGTGCCTTGACCGGACAGCTGCTGGCCAATGTTGAGGAGAAAGGCAAGGATGATTCGCTTTCGGACTGAGGGGTCCCGGAAGAGAGCAGAATAAGAAACTCCCCTGATGGCCTCCTTTTCGTACTCAATAGCACCACGGATAGCGAGCAGTTCCTCCTCAACCTCTTCCTCAGTCTCTCGAATTCTGGCAAGTGCAGCTCTAGCAGCCTCCACGTTGCCATTCTTCTGGATATGCCATCGAGGAGTCTCTGGAATGAATAGGACAGAAGCGCAGACGATGGCTGGGACGAGAATCTGGAAGATGACAACCATCTTCCAATCCCACTGACCCATGCCTTCACGGTTGTTGGAGCAAGCATAGTTGATCCAATAAGCGATGAAGGACCCAACGGAGTAGTTCATCTGCCAGATCGTCATGACCTTTCCTCTGATGTTGGCTGGAGCGACTTCTCCAATGTAGACAGGCGCCGCAGTAAGAGCAAGACCCTGACCGATGCCAATGAGAACGCGGCCGGCAATAAAGACTCCAATCTTGTGGTGTGGAGTAAAGGTCTGCATAAAGGTCGCTATTATGGTGATGAAGCAGCCGATAAACATGCCCCAGCGACGGCCCATGTAGTCAGCGAGGGGTCCGCCCATGAAGAAGCCAGAGATGATGGCTCCGATTGTGTAGCTCGTGTTGACTTGGAAGCAGACTGTTAGCTATCGAAACTCCAAAGACACCGCCAAAGGCTTGGAGTGTGAACTTACTCAACCCAAGCATGTAAGTATCCTCCACCGGGTCCATGTTAACCCACTCGAACCAGTTATCTGAACCCTGGAGAGAGTTGAAAACCGAAGCATCGTACCCTGCATAGTATGGTCAGCATGAATCTTGACGAGACGCACGAAGACAAGCTCTTACCATAAAGCACCATGCAAAGTGCCGCCACCATGGCACAATACCTAATTTCCCAAGTCAGTCATGGCCATTCAAAGTCTGTCAGGGTACGCATGACCCACCAGTTGTATAGCTTTTTCGAAGCCATTTTGACTAGAAGTTTGGCTCTCTATCCTCTGAAGCGAAAAGGGATCTCCTGATCAGTGCAGATGAGAAAAAAAAGAGAATGGGGAGAACCCTGAGAAATCGAGATTGATAAGACCACTTTGAAAAGTGGACAAAGCCCATTAAGCATGGACCCTTTTTATCCACAGATCTGCGACTTCGCTAGCAGACTCTAAGCTCGGGTAGACGGCTCTCGCAGGGGGGGTACAAGAGCCAAGGTCAGCCACCAATGGTGTTTAGACAGGGGAGCTCCGATGTCGTTCAACATGACGCCCAATGCGACATTCGAGGACTCGGACCCTAGTCATGGCCCCTCTTGGCGCGCGGAATGCCTTTGCCGGCGGGTCTTGGTCTTTACTGGTACGGGAATTACCCGGGCTGCAGGATGCCCAGATCGGCTCATTCTCTCCCATGTCGAGATCCTCCATCAATCAGTCAATAAGCATATTTGATTCCCCCGCACAAAGATCACATGCGACCTTGAGGTTAAGATGATGATAATCGGTCAAGTTTAGCCTGAATCCTTCCATATTACCTTGCTGTTGTCCAGCCAGGCCTGCTTATGCCACGAATCATGGACATCTTCCAAGACACGAACCGGCAATGATGTTCACCTTGGCCTCGGATGTAAGCGAGATTGAGAAACCATTGGTGGAACAACTCTACCGAGCTTTCGCTCAGCTGTACGTTGGGGGATCGACAGCGCACGCGGGGAAGCTTGAAGCTCCTCATTAAGCACCTGGGGAATATGGGGATGGCATGGAGACGGGCCGACTTTGTGGAGGAGAGTGGGACTGCCGAGAGATTGGGTTTCTGATAATGTTATCGGCTGAAGTCAGACCGCGTTGGACGGGGAAAACTATCCCGAAGGTCACCAACGAGGGTGCTATTATAAGAGCTTGGGACGTTTACGCAAAGTCCTCGGTGAAGAGCTGTACCGAAAGCCAAGATCATCTGACCCATCAAAAGGAATTATACCTAATATGCTACTGAGACCTATAATCGTGCTCGCCTTTCTGGCGTTGGCCGAACTCATTGATGCTGGCCATGCCCCAAAGCGTCCCCACTACGAACCAACTCCCCTGCAACCATACAAGGCATTCCCAACCTCGTCCCCTCGCAGAAAGACATGCTTCGTCAAACCCGGCAAGAAGGGCGGTGACGATGCATCCAAGATTTTACGTGCCTTTAAGAAGTGCAACAATGGAGGTACCGTGGTCCTTGACCAGGAGTACACCATCTGCACCCAGCTAGACTTGAGATTCCTCAAGCATGTTGATATTGCCTTGACTGGAACTGTCAAATTCTGTGATGACGTTGAGCGTTGGCTTCCCCGGACTTTTCAGTTTCCATTCCAAGATGGCTCTTCTTGGTGGCTGTTTGGTGGTGAGGACATTAATATTTATGGAGCTGGCACAGGAACCATCGACGGCAACGGCCAAGCTTGGTACGATGCCCACGCCGCAGACAGCAAAGTCAAACGTCCGCTTCTATTTGTGACAGACGGTTGGGAGGGAGGTTCCATCACTGGTCTCAAGCTTCGGCAGTCTCCCAACGTAAGTTATCTTGTACCTTTACACATAGATGTACTAATATTTGGCCAGTGGCACAATCTCATCGCCAATAGCTCAGACATTCTCATTTCTGACATTGATATTTTCTCTCGTTCAACATCAAAGAATTTTGCCAAAAACCTCGACGGCTGGGACACATACCGATCAGACAACATCGTCATCCAAAACTCTTACATTGACCATGATGATGACTGCGTATCATTCAAGCCCAACAGCACCAACATCATCGTCCAAGGGCTTGTCTGCAACTCATCCCACGGCATTTCTGTAGGCTCTCTTGGGCAGTACCCAGGAGTCTTTGACAATATCGAGAACCTGTACATCTACAACATTTCTATGAGCAACGCAACAGATGGTGCTCGTCTCAAAGTCTGGCCCGGTGCTGATGTCCAAAAGCCTGAGGGGTGGATCGGTGGCGGCGGTGAAGGACGTGTACGAAACGTCACTTACGAGCGTTTCTTCAACGACAACAACGACGGCGCAATCAAAATTGACCAATGCTACGGTGCCGTCAGCGCCGCCGAGTGCGAAGCCGACCCATCAAAGGTGATTCTCACAGACATTCTGTTCAAGGACTTTTGGGGCACAGTGTCAAAGAAGAATGACCCTGTAGCTGGATCTCTCATCTGCAGTTCTGAAGATGTAAGTTTCTGTTCTCGCACTCACCTGTACATGCACTAATGAATCTAGTCCTGCGACAATATCCGAGCTGAGAACGTCACCGTCACACCCCCAAGTGGTAAGGATGCCAAGTGGGCATGTCGGAACATGGATGAGGAGTTGCTGGACTTGAATGGAGTCGGGTGTGTAGATGCTTAAAAAGGGGTATTCTCTTGTTCAGTAGTGGAACGTAGCTGGCACTGACACAAAACGATTTCACGTTCACTTTGGAATAATATGCGCTCAAAAAGAAATCAATAAAGAAACTATTCTAGTCTATGGGGTATTAATACGCTGACAGCCGCTGGTGCGACTTTGCTGAGTTGAAAAAGATTGCGCAAGCTCAAGTAGCTTTCACGCCGATTGCCCCCAAGTAAGTCAGACTCCCAACTACTCTAATACTAATAATAAAAGGAAACATGGTTACTCCTCTTCATTTGCTCTCGGAATCATCCTCCTTCTTGATCTCTTCTTCCTTCTTGATCTCTTCTTCCTTCTTAATCTCATCCTCCTTCTTGATTTCATCCTCCTCAGTCTCAGAATCCCTCTCAATCTCACAGGAATTCGCCATAGCCGTGACAATGTCCTGGGCGCGCGTCAGCCTGACAAGGTGTTTGGGAAGGTCTCTGACGTCGACGCATGGAGGGTTCTCAGTCCCAGCCTTTGAAAATCTGGCGATACGTCGACGTGCCAGGTTAACAATGCAGCACGTATTGTACTCGCGCACGCGCTTCTCCTCGTGCCTGTCATACTCCTGGATGAGCTCGGCTTTGAGATCCACCATTGCCTCTAGTACTCCAGTGGTATCGTCGATGTACTTGGGCTCGACCATCTTGCCTTCCGCATCGGTAAAGGACCACATCAACTTAGGGCCGTTGATTCTGAGTTTTAGTTGGAGGTAGACCCAGGCCCCATGGCATCGCGCCGGGGGAGCTTTCTAAGTCTCCCCGCTGGCAGTTGCGGTTCCACGAGGAGGGAGATCCTCCTTGAGAGTTCCCACCGGCAGAGTTGTGTGCTCAAACTTTCTACTGGGGATCTTCGGATACTTGGTACCCCCGACGCGCGAATTCCACTTGTCACTAAAGACAAGTTCCATCAACCGGTCAAAATGCATCCGAGTAACCGGCAAAGGTGCTTCTGGAAGCATTTCAGCCCCAGCCTGCAGTAGGTCAAGGAGAGCAGCTTTCTCAGCCGCAGTCAGTTCACCAGGCCAACGAATCGGCTGCCTTACTGGCCGCTCCTGGACAACATCGGCGTCCTGGGAGAAGTCCAGGCTGGGAAGCCAAGCATATTCCGGCATGACGGGGGATTTTGTGACAAGAAAATTCGTGTAACTAGCTCAAGAGCCTGTCAGGTTTTGCTTGATCAGAAAGAGGTAGGTTATCGACTCTTCAGAGCAAGCGTGTGTTGTGGAGATGAGGGAGACAGAGACGAAACCATTTCGCCTTATATAGTTTGGATACTCTCCTCCTAGTATTCCTGTTCAAGCGTTGTACTCCTTGAGTTAGGTAAGTAATATCGGGCATAACCATGATCTCCTATGTTACGCAGCGTGAAAGGTATTGGGATTGGTAGATCCGTCAAGAACAAGCCTGGACGAGAATACGGCGTGTATATCTGCCCTCTGACGACTCGACAAGAGAAACTAGATACATCTATGGTCTCCTATGTGATGGTGCCCACAACATTACAGTTGAGAGATCAGCCAAAAACAATACATGGACAAGAACATGGCGTGGGTGTTCGCGCCCGATCACTAGTTCATACTCGCACACACAGTGCCCAAGAGATTTGCAATGATATTCCTTGAGAGTTGCAGGGATTTCATATTCAAGACAGTCGAAAGGCTAGCATGATCCTTTGTCAGTCCTGACTCTGCCCTTCCGACATGCAATTTTCGTAATAGAGTCAAGAATGACTCCTCTGTCTCGAATATCTCCACGCAAATCGCCGCTTGTTGATAGATCCCAACGGGGACTGTATCATCATTCTAACAGGTTGGTCTACTGCAAAACGTGACCAGGTAGCAGAAACCGTGTTTACTTGAAGCCGGTGTTGAAGCCGGTTACGAACCTCAACAGGGCTCCGGCCAGCTACCCAAGGAGCCAAAGTCCGACCTTGTGAAGCTATCAACGACACACAACCCACGTATGTTGGACATAAACTCAGATGAACGCAGTATTGAAGCATTGCTGATGTCAGGTCCGGACATGCTGACAGCAAAGGCAATGCAGTCTGACAGCACAGGGCGCCGAATGTGCATTTTTTCAAGGGATTTTGGTGCGGCTATTGGGATTTAGACAACGCCACCGTAGGCTGAACCAATGCAGCCACTCCTTCTAATGCACATAAATAACCCCATGGCGCTCTGTGGCGGCCTTGGCTCCAATTCGACCAACGACCCAGGATTGTACTACATCCCGTCTCTTCATACCGTTGGGTCAGGGCTGACATTATAGACCGAATATTCTTTTTTCGGGCTTGTTTGTCGACCTGCCCCTCCTTTCTTGACGTTTCTTTTGATCTCTACTGTCTCTTCGCTCAGTTATCCCATCAAGAGCCGAGCTTAACGTCCACCGCCGGCGGCCGAATCGTCAGCGAAATTTCACCATCCGTTGAGACTCCCCCAATAGCTGAAAGGTCTTTTCCAATTAAGCTTTCTTTCTTTGCTAAAGCTCTCTCTACCGCTAAGGTGGCATCTACCACCGAGATTTCTTGTACTACCGTTGCTTCTTCTACTACAGTTACCTCTCCCATGACAAGCGAGGCACCTCCTTTGTACACTAGCTCGGCTATCAACTCTCGCTTCGGAAGCAAGGTCAACCGCGGGTACGGCAGCGCTCCTTGAACCATGAACCGCTTGAATTTTGAGGAAGACGCGAAGCTCACCGCTCCCAGTAGCCATTTCCCTGTATGCAGTCACATTCACACCAAGCACCCTTCTGGCCCGTCCTGCAGCAAGGGCTACATCAGCACACGAGGCGTTTTCTCAATCACCCAGTCCATAAAGGAATTGGGCACGGACAGGTGCTGCATCACACCGGTCAAGTACGCCATGGCACACCGCGTCGACTGCAATGGGGGCACCTGCAATCATATTCGCCTTTGACTTCAACGGGCTCCCTGCGCTCCGACAATCCACGGACCTACTCTGGCCTTCAAGTGCGAGTCGTGTTCGACCATTTGAATCCATTCATAGTTGGTCTTTCGTAGAAATGTCTGGTCTTTCGGTCGTAGTACTCTTCTTTTTTACATTGATTACCCCATCACTCTGTAATCGCTCTAAGTCACCGAAGTTCGTGCAGTAGGTCATTCATTGAATGTGATGATACCTGAACCGTCAAAGCGGAGCGCACCATGTCGCCAGAAATATGATATTAATCATACAATCTCGATCGTCTTGCTAGGTGCTGCATACACCAAGGCATCAGCGAATATTTTCATGTAGGCTAACCCAAACATGATGTCAATAGTCTACTGTGCACCAGGGTTTGGTTCGGATCCTACCTGCTACACGAGGGGACGGAGTGAGTTTCAAGATGCTTAGACTCTTACACGATCAGCCTTGTTCGAGGCAGATTGTGTCTCGTATCTCGTGTTTGACGCCCAGTTTCAGCATGATCTAGTACAGATTGATGCAATACCATTAGTTGACACAAGGAGGCAGCCAAAGCAACCATGCATGGATTTACTATAGCTTGAGAATTAAATGCTACTACAATCAAGGTTATTCGCCCCATGACAGCTGAAGGATTCATCTGCAGCGAGGCTGAGAGGTTTTGGCAGATCAGTGACGCTATCCCAAATTCAAACGTTAATCGTCGGTGAAGATCGTTTCGTCAACCCACATGTCCTTCATCGGGGGATCGATGCCAAGCTCCTGGGCGGGGACGGCTGCACGATTGTGGCCAAGCCCGGACTTTTGACATCCATGATGGGAACTGGCCGAACTGCTAGTCAGTGCTTCTAGAAGGTGGTGTTTTCAGCACAGCCTCAGCAAGACTACAACCATTTTCTCGGAATTCGCGAGATGCCTATTGGGGTGTTAGTTTGTGGCTATGGGAGGTCTGTTTGCTCGACAAGAGGGGCAAAGCAGTCACTTGACCATCTCGCTTCTGCAAAACAGGCATTCTTTTTGACAGCAGCATGAGGCAGCCCGCAGGTCATCCATTGGAGTAAACCTGCTACACTGGCTGCATCCTGCAAGGTGACCGACCTTACACGTGTTGGTTATTATGCGGAACAGACACCGCAGCGCAGAGTAAGAACTTTGTCTTTGCTGTGCTTCCTCTTGCTGCGGCTGCCTCTATTGCAATTGTCATGTCCATCTCCAAAAGTCAAGATGAGGCAGCCGGTCAGCCAGCCCTACGATCACAAGGCAACCAGATCCGGGGCAAAAAACACCTTTCCCAATCCCAAAAAGATTAACTATTCAGCCACCAAAGCCCAACATGGCGGTGTTTGGAGTTTGTTACCTACCGCAGGGATCACAAAATCAGCCTAGAAAACGCCTTGTCGCACGAGCCATAGCAACAGCCAATCACAAGGCCCCGCTGAGACACTCGCGCTACTTTTCCCTGCAAGCTTAATACCAACAAGCTTGTGCCACAAAAACGGAACCCATGCAATTTCATCACAAGGCAACCAGGGTCTTTCAAAAGGCAGCCAGGGCATGGAAGAAATCGAAAGCAAAGAAACAAACTGAGCCAATGGCATGTTTGTCATGACAGCCAACAGAAGCAAGGTCCATTTCCACGGAACAACACGCCGAATGCGAGCGGACATGTCCTGCAAGAAATGAGAGGCTCTACGCCACAGGCGGCCGCCTCGTTAGTGTCCTTCTCACTGTTGTACTGCCAGAAACGACGCCGTGACTTTAGCTCGCTCCCCGTGGGCCGAGAGTGTAAAAGAGGTCATTTGGAGATTAGCCTTGTTCTTGTGAGAAATTGGCTGCCTTTCAGCTCATTCAGCCACCATATGCCTAGACCTCTCTCCCTTTTAAAAAGAAGTCATCGTGCACATTTTCTTGAAACAAAGAAACTTGACCCTGCTCTTCCCATCATCATTACACGAGCACTCAACAGCGATCAATTCCTGTTCCATCAGAGCATCAAAACGCACCGCTTCGTGACCTCATAGCCACAGCTTGACCCTGCTACCAGTGGTCGATCACCGGCTCCACGACATCATCACTATTTTATCGCCTCTCGCTGAGATCATCATCTCCCAGCGGTCCGATCATCCAAAGGCACACAACGCTTGCACACCACCCACACCCTCAGGGCACCCCAGCGCATTCTCTTTGTGCCTTAGTGGAACCTCAAAGGATCCTGGCCCGT
Organism: Fusarium vanettenii 77-13-4; assembly: GCF_000151355.1. Taxonomy (NCBI): domain Eukaryota; kingdom Fungi; phylum Ascomycota; class Sordariomycetes; order Hypocreales; family Nectriaceae; genus Fusarium; species Fusarium vanettenii. The sequence continues at coordinate 4,229,476 of NW_003315881.1, forward strand.
CAGCAAAACGTGCACCTAGCGTCACATCAAACGACCCTTCCCATATTAAAAAGGGCCTGCAACCTCTCCCCCGAAACTCCAGAACCTCCCCTGCTATCGGCAAATCCAGAATCAACATCAGCTACTTCGCGTTTCTTTGTTACACGCGCTTCTTGCATTGATTCTTGCGACACAACGCGCACCTTTTACCTACCTACCCAATCCTTCGTCCTACAAAGACCTATTCGCAATGAGATTCGACTTGGCTTTCGTGTACCTCACCCTGGTCACTTCGGCGGCCGCATCCGTCATTGACCCGCCCCGTCGCATCAAGCGCATCGAGTCCGAACCCAGCGCCAACGAGCACGAGCTGTTCAAGCGTCGTGGCGGCGGCGGCGGCGGAGGACGCGGCGGCGGTAGCAGTGGTGGTAGCAGCAGCTCCGGTGGAAGCCGAGGTGGAAGCAGCTCCGGCGGCAGTTCTTCCGGATCAAGCTCAGGAGGTAGTAGCAGCAGTGGCAGTGGCAGCAGCCGCTCTGGAGGTTCGAGCTCTGGAAGCGGAAGCAGCCGTTCAGGAAGTTCTAGAAGCTCATATCGTTCAGGTTCAAGCAGCAGCTTCAAGAACAACGGCGGATCGTGAGTAGCCCCCAAACATCCTTTGTCTCATATTTACTAACACTTCACCTGCAGCTCCCGAACTTCGAATGTAGGCGGTGGCTCCCGAGGCGGCTCCGGCCCCCAGCCCAACTTCGCCGGCGGTCGATACTACCCCGGTGGTGCCGTCGCTCCCTACCGATCCGGAAACCGAAGCCCCGGCGCCGGCATCCTCCCCTTCGTCCTGATCGGCAGCGCCCTCGCCTTCTGGCCCGGCGTCTGGCTGTACGGCGCCTACATGTACCCCTACACCCACCAGTACCACTTCCACAACGACACGAGCGACGAGGATGAGGTCCGCGACGTCATGTGTGGATGCAGCCGATACCAGGTTTGCGGATGCGACGACAACAACGATACCGCTTACTACGACCAGCTCATCGGCAACGGCAGCTGGGAGGCCCTCAACAAGTCCATCGTCACCGTCGCCGAGTACAAGGGAAACATCACCATCCTCATCAACGGAACCCTCCCCAACGGCACCACCGTCCCCGAGCAGGACAGTCCTGCAGGCCTTGGCATGAGGGGCATGATCGAGGCCCTCGGCTACTGGCCTGCCGTGGCCGCAGTCGCCGCGACCGTCTTCCTCGTCTAGTTTACGCCTACTCCTTCTTTCTACGTACATATTCTGTCTTTTCTGATTTAATGACCTGTTCACGACTTTTTGGGATGGCTGGAAACAAAGCCAGCCAAGATTGATGGATTGTTATGTTCTACGGCGTTGGGATTGCCATATGGCGTTGATGATGGGTTTGGAGGCTATCCTCACACCTTCTGATGGCGTTTTTACATAGAACGGCGGCTCAGTGCAACAAAATTACCCTTGCCTTTTCGAATTTGCATTGAATACAATTACCTATTTCTGATATCAAGTGTGGTTACAAACTCAAGTGACATTTTCAACATCACTGACATGTAGACTCCTGCACAGTCGCAGGCTGTGTATCACAACACTGCGCAGACACAATCTCTGTCATTTACATCAGCTCGGCCAATTCCCGACTCATTTACACCCGAGCCGACTTCAATTTCCTCGCGGCGTAATCCCCATCGGGCGCAAGGTTGTAAAGCCCCAGGCATAATGCCAACTGCCCACCATCACCAAGTCACAACTCAATCAATGCAAATCACCGGTCTAAAACCAAGGCACACTGAGCCTAACACTCGTATGGTGCCACGGACTCCCCAACCGGGATACGCAACGGGGCAGACAGCAATACGCCAGGGATCAACAGATGCTGAGGTCACATTTTCCGATACGCTCTCTTGCATGGTCAAGACCTCAAACAGGAACTGGCCGAAGGACTGCGCCCACTGCGTCATATGAGGTCTTGCTCGGTTACAGACGCCCAAACTGTTGATGAAATGGATGTACGGGCCGCTTCAAGATAAGAATTGACAATATTGATTCATCTCCGTAAGTTGGCGGTGAGGCCCCATGCTTTGAGGGAGAGGCAGTGGTCGGTGGAGGATTCGTCCGCTTACAACGGAGCTAAGCCATGTCAGCGCCGGAGACAACACATCCTGGTGTCTAGTCCATATCTGACTTTATTATGCGATGTGCCTGGCTGGCGGACCATGGAACCATTAACGGTCGTCCAGGTGTAAGTGGTTTGGTTGAACGACTTCTATCACACCTGTGCCTCGACCCTAGAACACTTGTCTGTATCAGACAAGAATGGGTAGAACTACAGTACAAAATCTAGGGTATGGCCACGTATTGTGTTTACTCCGTCACGTCAAGGTGTATGTGCTTCCAACTGTGGATTTGCGGATGAGTGTTATGTAAACCCATCGTTTAGACGAGAGCTTTCATGCACCGAAGCATCACGAAGTGTGATGAAGCTCGTCACTATCTCGATATAAGAATTTATCTTGCCAGTTAATAGAAACGCAGTGACCTGTATACTCTCTCTCTGGCATGGCAGCTACCCGGTACCACATGAGAGAGTCAAGGTCTTGCAAGCATGAGGGTGGAAGGATAACGTGTAAGCATGAATTGAAGTGGGATGAAGTATAGCATTGAGTGAGTTCGAGGGTGCGACCAATTATCTAGAAGACTTGCTATTGTGAGGTGAGATTGTTTAACTCATTGCAGCCAGGAATTGGACTTGCCAATGGGACCATGAGTACGCCAACCTGAGACTATATGAAGGACCACGGCAATAAGACAATCCGTTCAAGAATAGCCCAGTAGTTCAATGGCGCAGAAACTACCTTCCATGATTTCATCCTTGACCATACTGAGTGTTGAATGTTTACCTAGGTAGGTAGGTACGGTAGCCTAACCTCAGCCAGCATTGCTCAGAGTCATGAGAACGACCGTGAATCATGCCGCTCTGCGTACCTATATAACAGCCCTCATCTCCCCTTCCAAGAATTGACAAAAAAAGTTGTTTTGCTTTGTACCCATCCCCTTGAACCACAAACCTCAACCTAGATTGATGCCACCATTATCTGGTATCTTCAAAGGGGCTTCGCGGAGTCTTTTCGCCGATTCCTGCAGCTCACATCAATCGTCAGCGGCCTAGAAGGGAGAATTCCGACCAAGCGCACCAACAGCGCGCAGCCAAAAAATAACCCTTTGTGCACCAAGCTTTTAGACAACAATGCCGATGTGAGTTGATTGATGCTCTTATTGTCCCCGTTTTGGTGTTGAAGATGAGAAACGCCACTTCTAATTGCTGCCCCGCCGTGCACAGACCATTTCTCCCCCCTTCCATCCTGTCGCGAATTCTATTGGCTGACTCAGCATTCAGGCCCTCGTTCATCTCGCCCCAGCTCCAACCGTGATCGTGAACAACGTGAACCACGAAACTCAAATCAACGACTCCTTGCACGAAAACGACATTCCTTCGCGCCGCCCACCGTCGATCGATCGGCGCGCCAGAATACATTTCGCGCGAGAAGCATGGTATAAGCGCCGCCATCTTGCTGCGGCTTCCAAGCTGTCGAGAGGGGAGATTGCGACGCCGCGACCATGGCTGCCGATGCCGAGTTCTCGTCATTTGACGAGAGTGCCTGGAAGGCCCAGAATGCTGCCGACGACCGAGAGATTGCGAAGCTGCTCGAGCAGAGCCAGGAGGGCGGTAATGGCGGCCTCAAGCTCGACGATACACCCTTCGATCAAACCGGCAAGGCCGACGACGCCGAGGACTTTGAGGACATCAGCGACGATGATCTACCAGAGGAGGAGGAACCAAGCGCTGGCGTTTCCATGGAAATGCCCGGTCTAACAGATGATGGCGGAACTAGCAATGATGCCGACGACTTGTTTGGCGAAGGACCATCCTCACCCGACCCGATCCTCGGCCCTTCCTCCCCCGCGCCTCACGTTCGCGATGCCGACACTGGTGACGATACTCAGCCTATGGATGCCGGTCTCAGCTTCCCAGGTATCAACTTCGACCCCGAACCCCATCTCAACGGCGCGAACCAAGACCCCGATATCCCTGCTCCGGCCGAAACTGTCGAAGATCTCCTCAAGGCTACCTGGCCTGCGTTCAAGAAGGGACATATTCTGACCTGGAGTGAACTCCTTCCAGCCAAGAAGGCCACATGGAAGGAGAAGAGGCCTGTAAAGAAGCCGAAGCCTCTTGTCACGAGCAAACTCACATTGGATCTCGCCCCCGACCAGGAAAAGCTCTTCCGCATCCCCGGCACTGCAAACATTACTCGTAAGGCGAAGCAGAATGAAGAAAGGGGCGTTGTGGTGTGCGGTCAAGACGATGCGAGCCGAGCCGACGACACAGTACAATTCGATCTTGATCAGGAATCCGACTCGGAAACCGTTGCCGGCTTTACCCTCCGCGATATTGAACTTGCCTGCGAGGACTGGAGTGTCCACATTAACACTGTGGAGGCGAATTTCAAGGCGAAGCAGGTCGCCGAGCAGGAACAGCAGCAAGCACGGAAACGCGCATTTGAGGAGCAAGATGAGGAGTGGGATGCCGAGTTTTTGATGGATCTTGGAGATGATGCGCCACAACGTCCAAAGAAGCGCAAGACCGTCCAGCTTGGCCTGCCTGAGATTCCCCGATACTCGGCTCCATCGTTTGACAACTTTGAAGATACGACGCGCCGAGGCGCTAAGCGCGTCCATCTCGACATGGGCGACCCTTACCTCCTTCTCGACACCCAAGACCTCCAGAGAAGCGCAAAGCGACCACGCCAAGACAACAAACTCAAGCGCATGGCCAATGGCAACCTCGGCCGTGATGTCTCCCAGCGATTTAACATTTCCAACGACGAGGCATACGAGGCGCTCAAGGAGAACCACCAGAGCAAGGTCCGCGCCACTCTCGGCAATATTTCTGTCGAACACAGTATGCCTGCCATCAAACTATCATGGCCGTACTACAAGGTCAAGCTCAGTGGTACGACTGATGAGTACCATCGCCCTCGCTTCAGGTACAAGAAGTTTGCTGGCCACACTATCAAGTTTGACAAGCCCAACCACCACAAGCGAAAGCAGATGAAGGGCAAGGCACACGAAGTGTTTTTGAAGTCCAAGGACCTGAGCATCAACGACAACTCCGTTGCCGTTCTTTACGAATACTGCGAACAACGTCCTCGAGTCCTTAGCAACTTTGGCATGGGTAACCGTCTCATCAACTATTATCGACGAAAGGACAACAATGATGACGACCAGCTGCCCAAGCAAGAACTCGGCGAGTATCGCATGCTTCTTCCTGAAGATCGATCACCATTCTCCCTCTTCGGTACTGTCGACGCTGGCGAGACAGTTCCCACGTTGCACAACGAAATGTACCGTGCTCCCGTTTTCAAGCACAACCCCCGAGGCAACGATTTCCTCGTTGTTCGCAGCACCACCGGAGAGCACGGATCCAAATGGTTCTTGCACAAGATTGACCACCTCTACGTCGTTGGCCAACAATTCCCTTCGGTGGAGGTTCCGGGACCTCACAGTCGCAAGGTTACGAATGCTTCCAAGAACCGGATGAAGATGCTGGCTTTCCGTATGATTAGGCATAGCGATACCGACAATTGCCAGCTGTCTGACATCACCAAACACATCGCCGAGTCAACCGATACTCAGAACCGTCAAAAGCTCAAGGAATTCCTTCAGTATGATCGAGAGAGCGGTGAAAAGGGCATGTGGCGTTTGAAGCCTGGAGAGATTCTACCAGATGAGAGCGCGATCCGGTCCATGATCAAGCCTGAGGAGGTTTGTTTGCTTGATGCAATGCAACTGGGCATCAAGGAGCTGGAAGATGCCGGCTACGACCCTCGAAACGCCAATATCGAGGACGACGTTCAAATGCAGGACGCCGATGGAGATGATGAAGATGCTGATGAAGAGGGTAGCAGAGTGGCCAAGGGCACGAAGAAACAGCCAGAGAAGCAAGAAGAGACCCTCGCCGACAAGATGGCCCCGTGGAAGACGACAAAAGCCTTTATCGATGCATGTGCTCAAAAGGCCATGCTGCAACTCCACGGCGAAGGTGACCCGACGGGTCATGGTCTCGGCTTCAGTTTTATTCGTACGTCTATGAAGGGTGGCTATATCGAAGCCGTCCAAGGACCCCTTGCCACGTCAGCAGATGCCATGGAACGAGAGAAGCGAGCCAACGGTGGTCACGCTTACAACGTCAAGAAGCAGCAGGCCATGTATGAGGAAGGCATCCGTGAGATCTGGGAGAAGCAGAAGGCTACACTCACAGATGCTCAGGAGCATGACGACAAAGATGTTGCAGTGACAGAAGATGAGGATGACAGATTTAACGTGCAGTCCGCGATGACCCCGGCGCAGTTCGACGACGGTACCAGCCAAATTAGTGGTTTGACTTCATCCAGCCGACACCCACGTCGCGCGATCCGCATCACACGAGACATCCGAATGCCCGACGGCTCCATCCAGCAACGAACCGAAGTTGTTCACGATCCGGTTGTGATTTCGCAGTACATGAAGCGACGAACTGAGGCGGACCTTGAAATGAGAGAGTACGTGCCCACACCCATGTTCAACAACGCAATCCAGAGAAGGCCATGCAGGGGACACTTGTCGACCAAGCCAAAACGACCATACGGAGTCGGCATCCCTGGCTCGCAGAGGGATATTGTTGGACTTTCGTTTCGTGCACCGGCTTACGTCTATCTTTGCACAGCATCTACAGTTCAAGGCCTACGGGCAATGCCGACCATGACCGTCTTGCAGGCATTAGGTATGTTATTCTTGCAGTGAACAGGGAGCGGTCTCACTAACCATGATTAGAATCAAGAAGGAACTTGAACGACTCGAGAAGAACAAGGCCCGACGACAAGCTCGTGAGCAGCAGAAGGAGCTACACCAGAAAGCCAGCGCTGGTGATGCCGCATCACCGAGCGTTAATGGGGATAAGATCCCCACTGGAACAACTCGAAAGTGTGCCAATTGTGGCCAGGTCGGTCACATCAAGACCAATAAGAAGTATGACTCCCCCAATTACACCCCCAGTTTCATCCCCTTCCCCATCGCCGTTTGATGGGTGGGGATCTTTCCATCGAGCCAGGTCCAAGTCCAAGCGCAAGCCTCGCCTCCAGATCTTGATGGAGAAGTGCGATCGGGAGGCAGCCAAAAATGCGGAGTTGAAGGCGCGACGAGACAGGATAGCCGCGCGTGAGCAAGACAAGATCGACAAGGCAGCGAGGAAACAGGAAGAGATGGAGCGTCGAAAAGCCGAAGCCAAGCGGTTACAAGAGGAGAGAGCAGCCCAAAAAAGGCTCAAAGAAGAGCTGCAGCAACAGGCCCGAGAGCAAAAGGCCAGGGCCCAACAACTGGAACGTGACCGACGGGAGCTCAAACGAATCCGTCGGGAACGGGCTATGCCCAGATGGCGATCTGGGACTGGCTGGCGCTGACTCGGCTCGACTGGCGACAACCTACGACATGTTGACTGCATTTCTCATTTCTTTTGTACTTGAGACATCTTTGCAAAGCCTCTTACTAACTTGTGGTTCAAGGTTATGTCCTCTGCTCAACGGCACGATGAAGGCGGACAACGGTGCTGCCGAGCATGGAGGCTTTGGTAATTACAACGCCCCAGCGGGCACTGCTGGGTCACCAAGTTAGCACCGCTTTGCTTTGCCGGCCACAATTGGCCCAATTCTCGATCGAACAGAGATAAAGATGACGCACGAACGTCCTGGTTGGTCTTTGTAGGCAACGCGACTGCGACAACGAGCGAAATGACTGGACCGACAAGAGTCAGATGTTGAGAGTGAGAAAAGAGTCACTCAGTGGAGGTGCTCAGGGAGAGACATGCAGTCCTCAAAACTTTTGGGTTACTCGGATGGAGGGTATGGAAGGGTACGGATTTTTCATTTCTTTTTGCGAAAAGCACACCAAGGCATCGAGATTGCCGACTGAGATGGTTTATGCATTTACTGGAGTTGGGGATACGATACTTGCTGCTCGAGAGGAAAAGGGCGATGAGGGAAGGCCAGGCACAGGCAGGACAGGCCTTACAAGCGGACTATGAGACTGTGATTGCGGTCGTCAATTAAAACTTTTAATATCTTGCAATGCTGTTCTTGAATCTGTGTGTCCGAGTTGAGCCGGAAGCTGGTCATTGACTGGGGGAGGGGACTGACAACTCCTTGATAGCACTGTCTACAAGCTCTTCGGGTACGAGGTTGGAGAAGGAGGCTGTGCCCTCAAAGTGAAGTGATGTGATGTGAGAATCTCGATGCGGTGAAGACACAAACAGCCAACAAAGTTGGTGGTGCAAAGGCATCTGCATCGATCCTCGGACCTCTCAGCATCAAGAAGTCTCTCCCGTCAAGCGTAGCCCACCAAATTAGCCCCGTTGCGTCTCCACAGAAAAGCCGGTGAAAACGGGCTAATTGGTGTGCGTCGCGGTCTTGCATGACCTGGAACCCGCCGCGTGAGGCTGCCATGCATAATTGTATTTTTAGAAGCGTGACGGACCCGGTTTAGATGGAGGGCATTGAGATCCTATTGCGTGCGGCACTGCACCTCACTCACTCGGCCGGGGAGGCGGGAGTTGGATGAGAATGTGAGAGGTTGGGATTGGGGCTTGGGTAGGAGGCTGAGCAGCTTGCGGCGGGGTGTCTATCTGATAGCTGATGATCATGAAGTCGTAAGTCATTGACTTTTTGTATTCTCCAGGATCATGTGTGCCGGAGAGGGGAGGATTAAGTGATGGAGTCAGAAACGCAGGAACACGCAACAAAAGCTGCGAACCTTGAGAGAGAGTGCCTGCATCAGAAACCGAAACGAGCAAAAAACACACACGGCACGGCACGGGAACGGCATCCCCGGATAAACAAGAAAGGAAGCTACAGAAACAAGCGCGCGCGCATGGTGAATACGAAAGTCGATGCAGCAAAGAAGTGTGGGAGGGCTCAGCTGTCGTGGGGCAGGTTTAGTTTTTGAAACATAGACAGCAAAAGAGATCAGCAGGAACGGGCAGGTCTTGATGTATGCAGGTTGAATCGTCACGGGGCGCGCCGTCAAGTTTGTGTGTGCTGTCAATCGCCGTTGTTGGTGATGATGGACGACGCCCTAACTTAGCTTGGAAGAAGAAGTGATGGCGTCGGTTAGAGAGGGGGAAGTGCCAGGAATTGGCCCTCGCTCTCGGAACGTTTCTCGCGCTTGGAAGCTTGAATCTCCCCCAAGTGCACGTTTCAGATTTGAACTACTTGCAATGCCCATGATATCAGATGCATGACAAGAGGTTCACGCATCATGTTGTCGACGGAATACGAGCATACAAAAGATGCATGCTCTGCTGAAACCCCATCTACATCCCCCAAGTTAGCTGCAGAAAAGACAGCACCAGAGTGACGCAACGCAGGCACCAAGAACCGTAGGTATCAGGGACGCTCCCTGTCACAAGTTTGCGTTGTCCACAGCGCGTGCCAAGAGAAACATCCCGGTGTGGCTGGGCGGAGCAAGCTAGATTCTGCGTAGAATGAAACGTGGTACGGCTCATCAAGATGAAGAGAGGAGCTCCAAGATGTGTGATGAGGTTGGTGGCTGGATAACCGACGGGCCCTGAAGGTTGACGCCCGTTCCTAGGGGATCACATCACCCCTGCCAGACAGACAAGAGAGTCCTAGGCACACCCGGACCCCTTCGACAGTGTCAGTGCCGTGAATCTCCACCCGGAGCGTCCACATCCACCCCGTCGGTGAGGTCCGTCCACTCACATCCCCCTTACCTAAGCAGGCATGATTTTTTTTCCCGCCTTCCATGCTGCCTTCTTTTTTCTCCCATCATCCCGCGGCCCCCCGAGTGAACACGATCCGTCTATTATTAGAAGCCATCCCAACCACATCCACAAACGCCAGATTCAGCCCCATCGAAACGTCTATCGATCCTCGACAAGGCTCCCTTTTACCGCAGCGGGTTGCTGTCGCTTGTTCTATCGCATTTGTTCCTGGTCGAATCGTCGCATTCTGGCGCATCGCATCGCCTCAAGGGAAGTGAAAGCGCACTCTGTTCACTTCGGAAGCTGCCTGTCATCTCTCTCTCACCAAGCTATCGCGTCGCGCTGCCATTTGCGACAAGTCATCCTCTGTCGCTCTCCATCGCACATACTGTCCCTGTGAACTTGCTCCCAGATACAAAGACATTATCACGAATCGCATGCCGTCGTCATCAATCAACCCTCTTCCACGGACCCTTCTCCATCCCCTCAGAGCTAAAAAAGGTACCCAGCCGAGCTTGGCTCTGTCGACACAGATACCGCCCACGCGCTACTGCACAGGTACCCCATCACCGGTTCGCGCCCACTGAGCTACAAAGGTCGCAACGGCCTCGGGGTCCTCATTTATCGGCTATTCCCATCCCCTTCGTTCACACCTATTTCCCAAATCCTCCCGCTCCACACTTTCTTCTCTTATCCGTCCTTCAACTCTCGACGGCCATTTCACAGCCGCCTCCGTCATCTCACCAGCGTCTTTTCTCTCTCTACATTTCTCTCTCTCTTCGGTCCACTTTCTGTCACATATTCTCTCCATCTTCTTCGTGGTATTTCGTTCGTTCCGAAGCATTCCTCGATACCCTTCCGCTCGACGCCATAACGACCCTTTGTTCTCGCTTACCACCACCCACTTGAATCTTGACCCGACTCGATTCGACTCTGGTGGCACGACTTTTGAGCTTCAACTCGCCGACTTTTCTTATTCACGACCATCGACGCGCCGTCGTCACGTACTGCGATCGACTCGACGGCTCTTGCGCTACTGACGACCATCACGCCGCGTCCCTCCACCACCAACGTTCGATCGCCCCGCGTGGAAACGCGATCCATTTCCCTCCAGCTCAGATACACAACTGATCAAGATGGGACGAAGAAAGATTGAGATCAAAGCGATCAAGGATGACAGGAATCGCTCTGTGTAAGTTTTCCCAAATTCTTGCACCACCGGCGCGGGAATCCGATTCGATGTGCCCCTCGAATCTTGCGACTGACTGTCGCGAATAGCACCTTTCTGAAGCGAAAGGGCGGCCTTTTCAAAAAGGCGCACGAGCTCTCCGTCCTGTGCTCCGTCGATGTCGCCGTATTCATCTTTGGCAATAACAAGAAGCTTTATGAATATTCATCCTCAGATATGCGACAGCTCATCACACGATACCAATATGTGAGTGTCTCCCCGCCCGCAGGCGCATTTTATGCAGCATCAGCATCTGCGGTCGCAACCCCGGCGCGTCATGGCATGCTAACCGGACTACAGCATGGCGGTCCCAACGAACATAAAGGTCCATCCGACTTCAACGGCGGTAACGATGAGGAGGAGGAAGAGGAAGGCGATGGCACTCCTCCCCACGCGCCCGAAGGTGTCGAGAACCAGATGATGCCTCCCCATTTTCACGGCCAGGCTCAGCCCCCGTTCCCCCAGATCCGACATCACACGCCTTCAGCATCGCCGCCCATTGGAAACGGCCCTTTCCAAGGACACCCGGGCCATCCTATTCAGCGCACGCATACCCCACAGCCTTCGATCGGCTCACGGCCGGGATCTCGAAATGACATCCGCCGGATGGGCCCCGCCATGGTGTCTCAACCTCCGCCTCCTACCGGACCTCCGCATGCCGGGATTAGCTATATGCCTACGCCTCCTATCTACAACCCTCCTCATCCCTCTAGTTTGATGCCCCAGCAGGGGCCTACCCCTCAGTATGCCACCTACCACCCACAGCAGAGTCCAATGCCGCAGCACAGTCCCTACATGGACGACCGAAGATCCCCCATGCCGTCACCTATGCCTCCTGCCTACTCGTCGCAACCGCCTTCGCAAGGACTTCAAGCTCCGCCGCGCCCAACCCCGTCTCCTCAGCCAAACCACCAGCAACTGCCACCGAATCCTATACCGCAAATCTCGCCGCCTCCACCTCAGCCGCAGCAGGTGGAGCGTCGTCTGCAGGACCCTCCACCACCTCCTCCCGTGGAACCCAAGACGGAATCCCAAGAACGCCCTCAGCCGCCCCTGCTCAACACGGATACAGCCATCAAGAAATTGCCCCAGCGGAAATCTCACAGTATCTTTACGCCCATTGAGGAGAACCGTTCTATTCTGTCCCAGCATCTCGCCTCCTTCGCAAATGAGCCCATGAAATCGGAATCAGCGGCTGCAGCAGCGGCAGCTAACGCGGCCAGTGCCGCCAATAGGTCGCAGTCGGTAGATGTGGGTGCGCTCAACCGAGTGGGTGACACCTCAAAATCGCCTCACTTGCCACAGCGCGCCAGCACACAAGCTGATGACAAGTCCCGAACTGTCTCATTGTCATCAATACCAGAGACCACATTGACGCCGCCCTCACGGTCCAACAGCGTCAAGGTTGGCGGTGGTCCCGGCGGAGCGCGGCCTAGGGGGCCCCGTTTGACGGTGCAGATTCCCGATGGCGGTTCAGAGGCTGGTGGCAGTGCGCGCACAGCTGACTCTAATTCACCGCGGAATCCTACAGAGAGCACAACGCAAGCGCCTCAACGCCACAACTCTCAGTCATCGCTCGTCTTACCGCCTCCGTCGCCTTCTGCCCAAACATTGTTGTCAGCCGGCGCCACCGGACCGCCAAATCCCTTTGCTCGGCCACCTCCTCAGCAGAACGTGAACGGAGACACTCCAGTATCAGCACTACCGTCTCGATTCTTGACAAATGAGTTGTTGCCAAGCCCAAGTAGTTTCTACCCAGATTGGAACTTCAGAGGAGGTGACAGCAATACGCTTCCCAGCCCGCTCAACTTTGCCACTCCTGTAGTTGGGTCAGGGCCCAGCTTTCTGAGGGATGACAACTTGAATTCCAGTACCAATAGCAACTCGATTAACGCTCCATCCACCTCCAACGGCACCTACAATTCGAGTTTGCATGTCAACCAAAGCAGTTCAACGGCAACGAAGCGTAAAACGCCTGAGCTGGGTGCAACAGCTCAGAGCGAGGCGGCAGAAGAGTCGACGGACCCCAAGAGGCTCAAGGTTGAGTGATTTTCACTACTTGGCTCTTGATTCTTGCCCGATTCTTCACCATTCAAAAGTTCTTATTGATGTATTCCACGATCAACGACATAATGGGCTGGACTCTGCGTGTCATTCATGATAGCGTGGACCATGCATTTTAATCTCATTACGAGTATCATGCCAACATTTCCGGCCTTTTTCTTACTTCTCGCATCATTCATCAGATGCATCGCCGTCTTTTTCTCATTACCACGGCACTTTTTTTCTTGACACATTGGGAGGCGTTCTTCACAGACGGGTAACTTCTCAAGTTCACTTCTTGACACTTTTCAATTCTTTTTATACCTATGGGCTTGTAGCCCTGACTTTGTCTCTGGGGTTTTCTGCTGGACGGTAGGCTTGGGGCGGACAATGGTTACAAACTTTATGTTATGAGAGATGTGGGAATCACTACTCTACGGGTTCGACAATGGTATCTTTTGTCATTTCTTTTTACTTGTCTGGGTTTCTTTTTGATCTGGAGTTCATAGATGATACCGGCGACGTGAACACGTTTATCAAGTCAATTCTATATACTGGATGAACAGAGACTGAGATAGTGAGTGAAGCAGTATAGTGTCTATCAAATCATATGCGCAGAACGTCAGTGTCATTATTCGTATGTCCTATTCCCATCGTGTGCAAAGTTAGGCGTAGTTCAATACTCCCTTGAGAATCCACTGCTTGTCGTTAGCATGTTCTTCATCACCAGCGTCGACGCATACAACTTACCAGTTCTCCATTACCAACCTGGCCGACCACATTGTCAACCTCGATCTCATCCGGCATAACCACCCTCTTGCCATCCTTCTCAACCCACCAAACCTCCTTACCCCCAACAGTCTTGACCTTTTCATTCTCCCCCCACGGACTCTCGGGCACAAGATGCGCCTCGACAAACCTCCTCATATTCTCCCGCGCGCGATCCTGCCCCTTGTCACCCTCATACGCATCCGCCCCCAACGCAGCATAATCCCCCGGCTGCTCCCAAGGCTTCCGCGGGAGCGCGTCCACAGCCGAGTTGAGCGGCGCAAGAACAGTGGTATTCGTCCCAAGATCGGCGAGCCGCTCGTCAGTCGAAGGATCCATCCGCGCAAACGAGGAGAACGATGTAAGAGAGCGCTGTGTACCCAGGATGTCGGCGAGGGCGACCGAGGGTTGGTTGAGCGGCGCTGCGGGCATGACGGGGAGGTGTAGACGGTGGAGGTCTGGTTTGACGTCGCCGAGGGGGACTTGGGAGGATGTGGAGAGGGTGAGGAGGGTTGATAACGCGAAGAGAGGTTTCATGGTGATGGTTGGAGTTTGGTGATGGTTACTGCAGGTGGTACGTCATGATGCGGGTTGGGGAGCGGGATTTGAGGAGGGGGGTAACGTGACTAATCACGGGACGTGGAACTTACACCTGACCATCACTTCAACCCAGGAAACTCTTCTGTTCTCGATGGGCTGGAATATGGTCAGCTTTTAGAATTTCCATACTGTTTAGCCATGCCCAAGTTAGTCAAGTAGAGCCAGCTGATGACTTGATTGATTGAGCTCTCGCCTTGATTTGAGTAGCCCACCCTATAGGCAGTTATGGAGAAGGTCTGGCTTTTGTTCTTATTTGAGATGCCAAAGTCTAATGGGGACTATCAGTACATATTTGTCTTATTCGCTTCTAAAGAAACCTTGTGGGAGTTGTGTGAAATGAGAAAACGGAGTGCAGGGTTGACGAGTATCTCTATCACAGCAAGAAAGACTTGTTGTGCACGTAGAGACTAAAGGAGACGGGAAAGGCGACCACTTTGGCACCCAATAGTGGTCCAGACGCTAACATCGCTGTCGATTCATGTCTCCAGAATTTTGATGGGGCTGTATCGCTTGAATTCGTTTGAGTTGCTCACTATATTGACAAGTCCGAGTAAACTCGAGACACCCTGGACAACTTCCCTCAAGAATCCGGTTCTATACTCTGGTCACATATTTTAAGTATGTCAGATTATGGGACCCTTCGTCACTTGGCAAGGTTTGGCTAGTTTAATTAACGAATGTGTTTTTTAGTTGACCATATTACTGCGTGTAGTCCGAGCAAGAGGGCGCTTTGCAAAAGGGAGGTCTGAACGGATCCAGCGGCAACAGAGAAATGACCAATAGAATAACATGGTTTGCTCAAACTCCTACAATTGCAGCTGGGTAGGAAGGGGCTATGCTTCCGTCCATTGTCGGGTAGTTGTTAACTGAAGTTTATGTGATCAGAGCACTCTTCATTAACAAGGGCAGGGGTTTTTCATCATGCTTCAACATCATCATAGTGCGTCATAACGGGCTATCAAAACCGATTTCTCTTGGTTGAGTCTCTCCAACAAAGAAAGGGTCATCATATCCCCAAGTTCCGCACTCGGGAACGCCGTTGGTTGCATGGAACAACAGTATTGCAACGGCTTATTCTCTACATCGACCTCGAGTGTTCCATCTCCTTTTTGGCCACCGTCAAGTGCGATTTGGTTCAGTGATGATGTTTCGCTGGTCCATTGTCGAGTGTTCAGCGTCAAGTTCAAGGCGTAATTGTCTTGACCAGAAACCGGCCCAATAAGGAAAGACTGCCTAATCAAGAAAGCAAACAAAGAAGGGAAGCTTCCCAAATAGGCAACCCTTTAGCTTAAAAGTAGACTTTATTCTTCCCTCTGTTATTTGAGCTTCATAGTAGTGGTTCTGGGGAACAAGTTGTCGCTGACGTTGAAACTGGGATATTTAGGGTAGCTAACTACGACCTCATGATGGCAATGACAAGGATCAAACAGCGGCCTAATTGTAACATCACTCTCCTGGTTGATCCATTCATTTCACTCGTTCGATTCTGCTTGAACAAACCGGCTTGCTCCCCTGACTCGGCACACGGGCACCAAGTGAAGTGAAGTCCCATCTCAGACACGTGAAAGTGACAGATGAGTCAGCACACCAGACTTGGCACTCTGCGGAGAAGAGGCCATCAGCTCACGGCAACGGAGGTAAGCGATGGCAATCTAGGCAAATGGACGACCTCAGTGGCGGAGGCTCAGTCTCATTTCCGGGGTCAGATGATGCACGTGCAGAATCTGGGGAAAGTCAACTGTCTCGCTTGGTGCCCCGGATGGTGGAAGAAGCACTTTCACGTGCTTTTGTTGCTCTCGACATGCAAAGTTTCAAAGGCCAGATGATCAACTTGTCGCAAGCCTCACCATGCTACCTTACTCGTGGACATGGGAATGGCGGCGGCTCGAAGGGCCTTCCATCCAGGCGTGACGAATGAGAAGACGATCCAACAACGTCAGGAACAAATGGGACAAGGACCCTAATACATCGAGGGGTTCAAAGGGTCATGGGCGTCATGGATAAGCGTTGATCGAGGCTTGGGGATGAGTTCCAACGACTCATGTGCCTCTTGTTGGAAAGCCATTGGCATGTGAAAGTCGAGTGAAAACGCGGAGAATGGTCAGCAACTTTGTGTCCTTCGGGTTTGCGGCTGGGACTGTAGTCATGTGACTAGTTGGAGCAAGTCCTTTTTAGAGCGGACCGTGGCGGTCCGGTCACATGGCCGAGACCTCGGTGACAAGTCCGGGGCTTGTGGGGTTTGGGGGAGGGATCCATCATTGGTCAAAGTTTTTGGATGTCAGTCGAGAGAAGATGGAGAGCTGCATGAGGAGATGAACGTGGAGAGGCTCTTTTCACATGCTTTGACGTGGAAATTGGAGAGTAGAAGTGATAAACTTGCCATGGTCAACAGCAACACACCACGTGCAACTCTCACAATCAACCTCGTCTCACTTCAAACAGCTCCCCCAAGCTCGGGAATGAGAACAGCGAGCTGGGCCTCCAAACCAGGGATATCCTTAGCTCCCCCCACAATTTCCAATCCCCCATCTCCTCGCCAAAGCGGGGACCTCGGTACACCGCACGCGAGAGAGAGAGAGAGCGGACCGTGTGGCCAGGGCCAGTCAGGGGAGTCGAGGGTCGCAGCGAACAGCGGAGGAAGAGGTCATCGGTGGGTTGCCCGGCGCAGAACGGTGGCCGGAGAGAGGGAGTACGGCCTTTCGGCGTAGCTTGCGGCGAGAGGATCGGAGAGGAAAGAGAGAAGGCTGGTGATCCAGTCGGAGAGCTTGTATTTGTATTCTCCATAGCCTTGACCCTTTAATGGTTCAACCTCCTCCAACCAACCTGTTTCTTGCGTGCATCACATCCTATTCTATCCAATTCAAGGTGAGTTTTCGAGATCCTCCAACTTGTTCCCCCAAACTTGGGTAGTGGCGGGGTCGGATACTGGCGGACCTGAGACGCTAGAGCTCCAGCGGGCAGAACATCCGCTTCCGGGGACCAAGCCTGCTGGGCTGCTGAGAAAACGCCGGCAGCTGATTTGCGACCTCTCCCCGCAAACGATGGACGTTACGGAGACGGCCCATCCTGGGGTGTCTTGTCTTTTCTTTGCGCCGTGACATCAGGCTTTGCTGCAGAAGTTCATGAGGAGGACGTTGGCTAACGTGTTTGTTCTTTGTCAAGAATAGGGTATAGATACTTGTGCTGTCTTCAAAGCACACGCTTCTCCAGGGTCTTTGACGTATCTGTACCTCTGGTATAACCTTCGAACCTTGACCAGACCAGACCAGGCCCACTCCTGGTCGTTGACGCAGTTTCCCCATAAACCCAAGGGTGGTCCGCGCCTTCCAGGTGTTTACCGCTGTCGCAGTTGCAGTCTGTCGCGCGCACGCTCACACACGCTCACACTCGCACCTTCCCCCATCCCTCGACCTCGGCTCGCTCACTTCGCCTCCTCGGCCTTGTTGGCGTCGCACCCCATTCCGGCAGAGACTTAAGACTCGACCTTGATCCTCTCGTCCAAAACTTTGACTTCTTTTTTACTTCTCCATCCTCACCCTTCCTTTTCCTCTTGCTTGACGTGCGACTGCTTTGTTGCTTTCATCCCTATTCCTCATCACGTCATCACCGCCATCCTCTTCCTCCATCACCACCACATACACATACACAACAATGGCTCCTAGAGTAATTGTCGTGGGCGGCGGCCGTAAGTTCTTGCGCATTGTCTTGAGTCGCCATTCGCGGCTCTGAGAGTTCCCCGGCTAACTTGATTCTCAGTTTCTGGTCTGTCTGCTGCGCACACCATTTACCTGGCTGGCGGCAACGTTGTTGTCCTTGACAAGCAGGGTAAGTCGCTTTCACATGATCTTACATTGTATGCTCTTGGCGCATTCTGCGCGTCTTGACTTGGACTATTCCCTCTACCAGTTGGCGCTTGCGCTCGCTCCCGTGTGACCTCTGCTGACATGTGCTTCCCCGCGCAGGCTTCTTCGGCGGCAACTCTACCAAGGCTACTTCCGGTATCAACGGTGCCCTCACCCGGACACAGGTCGAGGCCGGTATTCCCGACAGCGTCAAGCAGTTCTACGATGATACCCTCAAGTCAGCCCGTGACAAGGCTCGTCCCGACCTGATCAAGGTCCTCACCTACAAGTCCGCCGCTGCCGTCGAGTGGCTTCAGGATGAGTTCAACCTCGACCTCACCCTCGTATCTCGCCTGGGGTAAGTTCAATTCGCATGCGCTGCCATTTGAGAGTTGGATCTGACAATTGTACAGTGGTCACTCACAGCCCCGAACCCACCGAGGACACGATGCGAAGTTCCCCGGTATGGCCATCACATACGCCCTCATGCAGCGCCTCGAGGAGCTTGCCGAGAACGAGCCCGAGCGTGTCCAGATTATCAAGAAGGCCCGTGTCACCGAGCTGAACAAGGAGGGCAACCATGTCACTGGTGTCAAGTACGAGCACGATGGCGAGATCATCTCTGTTGACGGCCCCGTCGTTCTTGCTACCGGTGGTTACGCTGCCGATTTCTCCGATTCCTCTCTGCTCAAGAAGCACCGCCCCGATACTTATGGCCTTGCCACCACCAACGGCACACACGCGACCGGTGACGGTCAGAAGATGGTCATGGCCATTGGCGGTAACGGTATCGACATGGACAAGGTCCAGGTCCACCCTACTGGTCTCGTTGACCCCAAGGACCCTGGCTCCAAGTGGAAGTTCCTTGCCGCTGAGGCTCTCCGTGGTGAGGGTGGTCTGCTCCTGAACGCCGACGGTGACCGATTCTGCGATGAGCTCGGCCACCGTGACTACGTCTCTGGCAAGATGTGGGAGGAGAAGGACAAGAACAAGTTCCCCATCCGACTTGTTCTCAACTCCAAGGCCTCCAAGGTCCTTGACTTCCACACCCGCCACTACTCTGGTCGTGGCCTCATGAAGAAGATGACCGGCAAGGAGCTCGCCAAGGAGATTGGCTGCACCCCTGACCATCTCCAGAAGACCTTCAAGACCTACAACTCCATTGCCGATGGCAAGCAGAAGGACCCCTGGGGCAAGAAGTTCTTCCACAACCTGCCCCTCGACATCGATGATGACTTCCACGTTGCCGTCATGGAGCCCGTTCTGCACTTCACCATGGGTGGTATCGAGATCAACGACAAGGCCGAGGTCCTGAACCAGGACAAGCAGCCCTTCGAGGGTCTCTATGCCTGTGGTGAGCTGGCTGGTGGTGTCCACGGTGCCAACCGTCTGGGTGGCTCGTCTCTTCTTGGCTGTGTTGTGTACGGCCGTGTTGCTGGTGACACTGCCAGCAACTACCTCTTCCGAAAGGCTCTCCAGGGCAGTGCCGGTGCCGCTCAGCGTGTCGGCCAGATCTCCCTCCACCTCGACCCTTCGGTCCCCAACCAGGTCACAGTCTCATGGGGCGCTGGCGGTGCTGCTCCTTCCGGCTCCGGTGCTCCCTCGGCAATCGCCGAGCAGGCTACGGCTGCTGCCGGCCCTACTCCCGTCAAGGAGGACGGTGCCAAGGCCTCTAAGCCCAACGACCCCAAGTCGTTCAAGGTCCCTGAGAAGGAGTTCACTATGGAGGAGGTTGCCAAGCACAACACCAAGGAGAGCGTGTGGGTTGTTGTCAAGGGTGTCGTGATGGACCTCAGCGACTGGCTCGAGGAGCACCCCGGCGGCGTCCAGGCTATCCTGAACTTTATGGGGCGCGATGCCACCGAGGAGTTTGAGATGCTGCACGACGACGAGGTGATCCCCAAGTACGCTCCTCAGCAGGTCATTGGCCGCGTCAAGGGCCAGGAGGTGACTCTGGAGCCTTGAGAGAGAGGTGATTACCCTGTGTAACGATGGTGACGCGGCAAGCAGCCGTAATGACTTGAGTTCTGTGCGAGAGTCTGTAGCTCATGCTGAAAAGGGGCTATGGCATTAGGCGTCAAGGATTTTGTATTGATATGGCGGGATTCATTCAGATTTGTTGCAATCTACTTTGATACTATTTATGAAGACACCATTTAGATTTGAACACTTGGTCTCGTGCCCATGGTGATGATGACTTGGCAATGTGAATGAAGGAGTCGTTTGTGGCTGGGCGCATACCTTTGCGATCTTGGGCTTGGTGTCACGAGTGGGACAATCGGGGAGATGTATAATTACATGCCGGGCTATGGGAGAGTGGCTTTGACATGGACAAGGCGGAGCTGTATGTGGTACGAGTTACAGAGGGTAGGACATTACGGATGGTAGGACAGCAAGAAGTTATGGGGCTTCCAGAAGTAAAGAGATGATGGTCTGAAGGGGAGTGGATTGAGTTGAGCTTTGTCCTCGGCAAGCAATGACTTGTCTGGCAGAATTGTCTATTGATCGCATCATCTCATCTCGGCACGGTGCACTATGATGAGGGTTGTGGATGCGCCTGTGTCACTTCAGCCGGCGCCTCCTGGACCCTGAGCTGAAAGCGTGTCAAATGTGTTCTGACAATCGAGATCGCGTCGAGTCTCTATCAAAATTGTTTCAACTTGTTGCAAAGCATGGGTGGCAGGGTTGATCCGTTGATGGTTTCTCCTGAGCCTGTCATCTATCAGATAGTGATTGCTTTGCCTGCCGTGAGAGCTACTGCACGGCAAGAAGCAAAACAACGACGGGTAAAAAAAAGCGGAGGGATATGTCCGGAGCACAGTGGCCTTCATGGCTGGGAACCATTGATATCTAGTGTGGACTATGGCAGAAGGCGGCTGGAGTTGCGGGAGCAAAAGAAAGGGCGCGACGAGGAGCCTAGATCGATTCCAGCTTGCGAGATTGCGGCCATCGCCATTGACGACAGCTTGACGGGCTCGGTCCTCAAAGTGATAGCTGACGATGCCGCAATATGCGTGCCTCGGTTAGTTATTACAGCAAAAAAAGAGTGTAATTTGTGGTTGCTAATAACCCGTAATCCTATGGCCACTATTGTAATCCATTCCATGCCCTTGAGATGACGAGTCAATGTGTGCTCTTGGACGAGGCGGGAATATAGCCCTGAAAATACGGTTGGGCTAAGAGTCTCGAACTGGGAGTGAAGATGTGAGACATATTGTCTTGGTCCTAAACCGCCCGGTGGAGGAGGAATGAGCGGGAGGTGGAAGTTCGGTAGAGTGCCGTGGCTATCGTGGCCTGATGTGTTAGTCTGGAGTTTTGGGCTTCAAGGCTATTTTGTTAGTTGACATGAGGGGAGCATGGCATGAATGGTTACGTCAAGATGCATGAAGGCTAAAAAAGACGAGAAAAACAAAGAAAGAAAGAGCAAAAAAGCAACATGAGACAGAACCAACAGTCACAAGAGAGGACATGGTCTCAGTTGGCGTGTTGTTGTGTGTTGAGTGGGCTGCTCTTGATGCCCACCTAGCCGGGTCGGGATCTTGAAGTTCCGTTTCCTCCGCTCGTTACCTGTCAAGTTTTCTCGAAACCAACACTCACACGCAAAGTAACTGTACACTCAGTAAAACAACCCTGGCTTGATGCACCCCGCAAATGCGGTTTTGGAATAGGTAATGTAGCTGCTCGCACTGTGAGAGCCTTCCGGTTTTGGGAACCCAGCCAAGGACAAACGCAGCGCGCGCCCTTTATTTTGTCGCATGACAGAACAACTGATTCCTTTCCAACGGGACAAAGTTCCTGTTCATTTTTGGTAGTGAATGATTTGTGAGTCTGTGCCAAGACCCTTTTTAATGACATGGATCCTCGTGATATTTTTCTACTTGACAGCCCAACATCTTCTGCGGAGTCTCCAACGTGCCCTTGAAAATGGACCTTTGCAAGGTAGCCAGCGTACCATGACATTCATTCATTTTTTTTTTTCGGGTCCCGAGCGCGCAAACAGTAGGCCAGAGCGTATTGCGTAAAGTGATGCGCGCTGCTCACTAAGCGGGCATGTTTCTTTTGGTTGAAAAAATGGCCTGAGTGGCTTTTTGACCATGCCTCTGGTTTGGCAAAGGCAAAGTTGGCCTTTGAAGCTAGTCCAGGTCTTGTTCAGCTTGCAGCAAGCATCAAAGAAAATGAACGCTGGCTAATGCGTGTCAAGAAGCGAAGAGGCTTGCAGCAAAAAGCTGGTGATGGTGTTTCCCTTGAGCCGTAATGTTAGGTATCTCACTAGCAGGAATGACGACCAGATCAGTTGCCTCGCGCTCCTTAGGTCATGTCACTTGTCATATTCCATAGTTTCAGACTCTTTTCCCACTCTTGTCAGATCACCAAAATCAAATCATGGGCTACAAGTACCGGTACCAAGGATGCCTGTCCCACCCCCTCCACTCCCTGGCAGGTCATTTGTCTGGGGGAGGCCCTGGGGACTGTGCGGGAAATGCAAAGCCCGCACCCTTTGGACGAGGTACTCCTCCCGCCTCAGCCGCAGCCGAGAATGACCTTGAAATGGGCCGTGTGCCGGCATGATGCACTGTGGCAGGGCGGGTACCCCGGCATACCCGCTGCAAGGACGGAGGCACCGTTGCGGGCTTGGTCTGGGCAGAGTGCGGCATACAGTGTTCGGACTGTCTGTCTCTTGGCGGTGGCAGCCGTTTTTTTGAGAGTGAAGCAATGCAATGCAATTGTTTAAACGAGAACCGTTCAATGTTACCAAACAGTTGCGTGATGTGATACCTTTGATCTTGCCTACCTGCCAAAAGACATCGGAAACGTCGCCTCGCCCCTGTATATCCGATTTCCCGGGTTCCTGGGTAATGCAGTCTCATATCTCTGGACCCGCGACATCTGCCGACTTTTGATCCTCTCCCTTGGGTCCGTCGAGTTTCGGCTTTGTGAAGATCACCTTCTCTTTGGGGGAGTTGAGTTCCTTGAGAGATACCAACAGCAGCTTACAAAATGTGGACTCTTTTTGCGGACCGGCCTGAGCGGTCATGTCTGAGAGGTTTTCCGTGTCTTTCACTCTCTGTCTGTCTGTCGGATGGGGGCCGTGTCGAGGTGACTCAGTTTCAGATTCGGGGCGCTCAGACACTCTCGAGGCTCCGTCGAATAATCCTCGACGGAGACTGTCTGCCGTGACATGTGAGCTATGTGGAAATCCGTGGGGAGATTGCTTCTTGTGCAATGACGGCTGGTGCATCTTTTAGAGGAAATGAGTTGATGGCATCGCATTGATCAAGTTGTCCATGTTGAGATTGAGAATAGACGCACTGTGCCTCGCTTAGCTCAGCCAGTCCCCCTCTTGGTACCCTCAACTTCTAGCGGGGCTCTAGCACAGACGGAAACCCGCTAAAGGCTCCCTGGACTTGTCCAGGTTTTAGTGGCTGCATCCGTCCAATGGGGGCGCGTCATCAAAAGTGGGCTAGCGACCACCACCCCCGGCGACGATCCCTGCCGCTTTTGCCTCCTCACTCTCACCATTTGCTCGCCCCTCTCTCGCGCTTCTGTCTCTTTAACTCGAGCCGTCTCTTGGCTTTGCGTATTTTGCCTTGATGAGTTATTCATTTGGATACGTGTTGAATGTATAATACCTCATAGATACCGCTTGCGCTACTCATCAAACACTCTTGCTCTGGCCAGTGCGACATGCTCCTCTTTCTCCCGTTGAGGACTAGCGAAGCACTGACTTCCACCAGCCTGTGCCCTCCCATCCACTGTGCCGTTCCTGGTCAGGTACAGTTACCTTAGTGAGACAGTGCGAATAAGATAAACGCACCCAGGCGCCTGGGGCTGGCCAGCGCCCGTCTGTCCCTCCCCCAATCCATCCATATTATCCACACGGAATCGCCCAATGCCCCCCCGTTGATCTCAACCCCTTCAACCTCCACCAAAATCTCGCCGACCCGGAGCCTTTTGCTCTCGACTTCCTCTGGCCCTGGATTGACGTCTTCAACACCGACACCATGGCCATTGCCATGGGCTGGCAGAAACCCGACAATGTCGCGGGCTCGTCGGCGCCGGCCATCATGGTCGGCCTGTTTGTGGCCTCGGGCGGGTTGCTGTTCGGCTACGATACTGGGTAAGACCACCATTTTCTCGCAGTATGGGTTTTGGACATGGATGCATCACGGGACCACGACTACGACCACACGACGCGACACGGATTCGACGACGACGACGGCGACTGAGGAGGAATGAAGAGGATGCGCTTGGATAAAGGGACGATTGCTGCGATTCTATTTTCCGACGATGCGAGGGTGCGGCGGAGCCTGGTGTGACGACGATGACGACGCCTCCATCACCACATCCACCGCTGAAGGGATTACGAAGGGAAAAAAACGTTGAAAGAGTTGAGGATTGTCAAAACTACAAGGAAACATGTTGGATACAAGCGCCGACCACATACGAACCGTTGTCGATCGATTTATTCTCCGAATTCGCCCTCGCCTCATCCATGCCAAAACCATCCCATCGCGTCACCTCACCCGTTTGAAGTCCAAGAGACTGACCACTCTTGTCCTACAGGGCCATAAACGGCATCCTTGCCATGACAGAGTTCAAACAGCAGTTCGGAAAAAACACAAATTGTACAGACGATGACGGAAACATTGAAATATGCACCAAAGACTCTTCCATCATCGTCGCCATCCTCAGCGCCGGAACCGCCCTGGGCGCTCTGATTGCTGCGCCCACAGGCGACACTCTCGGACGCCGAAAGACTCTGATGGTTGCCGTTGGTATCTTCTGCCTCGGCTCCATCTTTCAGGTTTGCGCTCAGGATATTGATATGCTGCTGGCTGGAAGGTATGCGGTCGTTCCGAGGCTGCGAGAATTATATGCTGACATATCAGATTTCTTGCCGGCGTTGGCGTAGGAGCCATCTCTGTCCTTGTTCCTTTGTATCAGTCCGAAATGGCTCCCAAATGGATACGAGGTACTCTCGTTTGCGCATATCAACTCTCCATCACCTGCGGCCTTCTTGCCGCCTCCATTGTCAACATTCTCACCTCACGTCTCAAGGACGCATCAGCTTACCGTATCCCCCTCGGCCTCCAAATCGTACCCGCTGTCATCCTCACTGTCGGCCTATTACTATTACCAGAGACCCCACGCTTCCTAGTAAAGAAGGGTCTCATCGATGCCGCTGGTCTTTCACTCAGTCGACTACGACGACTTGACATTACCCATCCAGCACTGGTTGACGAACTCCAGGAAATCGTTGCCAACCACCAATACGAGCTGACATTAGGCCCTGACACCTACAAGGATATCTTTGTTGGATCGCCACATCTTGGACGACGCACGCTTACCGGCTGTGGCCTGCAGATGCTACAGCAGCTCACTGGTATCAACTTTATCATGTATTACAGCACCACCTTCTTTGGCGGTGCTGGTGTCGAAAGCCCTTACACCAAGTCACTAATCATCAACATTATCAACGTCGTATCAACTATCCCAGGCCTATTAGTCATTGAGCACTGGGGTCGGCGGAAACTCTTGATGATCGGAGCCATCGGTATGGCTGCTTGCCAACTCCTCATGGCCTCTTTCAATACCGCCACAGGGCCCAACTTTGAAAAGGCATCACAGACCATCCTGGTCACCTTTTGCGCCATCAACATCGCCTTCTTCGCTGCGTCCTGGGGCCCAGTCGTCTGGGTCGTCACCTCCGAGATATACCCCCTCAAAGTACGAGCCAAGGCCATGTCTGTATCGACAGCTTCGAACTGGATTCTCAACTTTGGCATTGCGTACAGCGCTCCTTTCATGGTCGGCACTGGCCCAGGCAACGCCGCCTTTGGCCCCAAGATCTTTTTCATATGGGGCGCCTTTTGCATCATCGCCGTCTTCTTTGTATGGTGTATGGTATACGAGACAAGCAAAATCAGCCTGGAACAGATCGACGAAATGTACGAGCGGGTTAATCACGCGTGGAACAGCAAGTCGTTTGAGCCAAGCTGGAGCTTCCAGCAGATGCTCAACGACGGCTGGTCTCCAAGCGCCCAACCGCCCGCTGATCACGAACTACAAGTGACGACGACAGCCTCGAGCGCCGACACAACGCTCGGCGACGGTGACACATCTTCAATAACGGTGAACAACAACACCAACACATCACGCAATAACGACGACGGGCAGAACAAGGGACCGCCGGCCATGGCAATGGCCAACGTCGATTTTAGCTACTAGGCTTAGTGTGTGTCGGTCGGAGTTGTTTGTCTGGGTATATTACGTGTCTTTCGTCCTCAACGTCACATAGGGAATCAGCGATGGAGTTCGATGAGGTGGAGTTATGCGGGGTTCACGTGTCTTTTTATGTGTCTGCCTACTTGTTTCTTTTTGTCACTTACGTCTTTTCAACTTTTGGGATTTATATCACCCCCAGCTGGGGTTCAGGGTCAGTCAAGGAACATGGGACTTGGGCAAAGTGGGTTGGATACCAAACTCGCCTATTCGGCTTTCTGGTTACTATCGTTTTTTTAGGGGTTATGCCGTCGATGAATGGGATGGGAGCCCGGATACCCTGTGGGCAGCGACTAATTGTCGAGAGAAGCGCGGGAAGGTGACGGCGCATGGCCACGGATTCTTGGGTTACAGACAAGACAGTGGATTATTCGGTCTGATTACCTGTCAAAATACAAGCGATTGCATAGTAAATGTGATGTGTCAGGTGAAGGTGCTGTGATGTTTCTTTGTTGTTTGGTCACTGGACATGAGGCCTGTGAAGCATACGACTCATGTATAACCGCACGCTGCAGGACATGAGGGTCACTCCAAAGGGTTTATTGACCTGTTGAGTCACTAAGGAGGCCATCCATCCCAAGGGGTTTATGATCTATCATCACTGCCCTTACCATGGCTCTGTGAAGAAGAGTCTTTTGCATTTAAACTATAAAGATGTGTTCTTTACCCCTTTGTGAGGCTGCAAAGGCTTTAACTTTATACGACATCCAGATCTTTCGGCGAGAGAGGCCAACATCGCCCCTTTCACTCAACGGTTTTGTTATCAGGGTTCCGACCCGCGTAGACACCAAAGTCTCTTACTTATTCCCCCATTTACCCCCTTGTGTTTACTTTTGGATCTTGCTGAAACAACATCACTACGACAGCTAGATATCGAGAATAGTCGCCCGTCATGAACCACCGCGACGGCGACGCCTTTGACCGCGTCCACCCGGACCTTATCGATCTCATGCTTCGGGTTAATATCGACCCGCCTATAGACCCCCCCTCTGAGGACGCCATGGCTCGGAGTATATATCTGGCTATTCAAATGGCGGATGAACTTGAGCAGGTTGACTTGGTAGAGAGGATCATCCCCGAGGAGGAGCTTGCAGCTGAGCGACTTGCAGAGGGAGACTTTCTCAATCTCGACCACCGGATTACACTCGATGAGGTGGAGAGATTGGCTGCGCTTCGAGCGACGCCTGAACCTGAAAGACAGGTTGAGCGACTGCGTGGTAACCTTGGAGAGTGCATCATCTGTGGTGAGGGGGGACATGTCAGAGTCCCTTGCAACTGCGTATACTGCTATCCTTGTCTCCGCGAGTTGATCCGACGAGGTCTCGCTGGTCTTACCGAGTTTCCTCCAAGATGCTGTGTGCACTTTAGAGAGGAGACGATTCGACTTGCACAGCGTCCAGCCCTGGTACATCTTTTCCGCCAGCTGGAGGAGGAGAGCGAAGTCCCCTTACCGGACCGATTATACTGCCACGATCCCCACTGCGCAGCATTTATTCCCCTGGACTGTCATGGGGAGTGTCTCATATGCGAGCAGTTGACTTGTCAGCGCTGCGGAGGGCGAAATCATGGTAGACGGAGATGTGATGAGGGGGAGATTGGGGAGGATTTGTGGGAGATGATGGATCGGAGACGGATCGTCAATTGTCCTGGTTGTGGGATTATGGTTCAGCTTGCAGAAGCCTGCAACCACATAACGCAAGTATTTCCCTGAGGATGCATATGTGTTGTTTTACTAACTGGAGTAGGTGCGTTGCTTGTCGAGCAGAGTTCTGTCTCATTTGTGGTGAGCGCTGGAAGTCGTGCGACTGCGAGTTATACGGAGGGCATAATCACATGGTGCCGATGCGACGTCGGCCTGGAAGGAAGCCGGAAAGGTACCGTCGGGCTCCGCGAAATGTGGAAGCTGTTGAGCCTGCCCTAAGAATTCCTCAGTTGCGGCCTCGATACGGAGAAGAGGATCGTGGTCCGAGAGTCACGGGGGTGAGAAGACGAACGAGACGTCTGGAGAGACTTCCCATGAGAGAACACGAGCATCGAGAGAGAAATGATGCGGAGCCGGGTCCTGCTCATGAACATCACCGTCGACATCATGGGCATCGAGAGAGAGAAGAAGAGCATGCAGGCCCTGCTCATAGACATCATCATCATCGACACCGAGTAAGAGAGGAGGAAGCAGGTCCTGCTCATAGAGAGCATCGTCGACACCGGGCTCAAGAAGACGAAGATGCAGGCCCTGCTTATAGACGGCCTCATGGTCTATATCAAGAAAGAGATTACGCAGAGGCGGGTCCTGCTTATGGACGGCATCACCACCACCGAGAGAGAGAAGAAGATCAGGTAGTCTATGCTTATAGGCGGGACCGTTGGGATCAGGTGTACGAAAGACCTCAACCAGAGCTGGTCGAGCCTGAGCCGATGCCTGACCTGGATCTACCGCCCCCGGCAATGGAGGCACCAGAACCACACCCACAAGAAGAACGGATAGTGAGACTCCGCGACGTGGTTGATTTCGCCCGACTACCCCCGCCTGACCCTACCAATATATTTACGAGGATGGAAGACGTTGCTGAACTCCTCCATGAGGTGTACATACCAGAAGGACAACATCTTCATGTGCCAATGGACCGCCAACGGTGGGATATTTTCAGGAACAGGGAAGATGTAGGTCCTCTTGTGGATTTTGCAATGCATCAAGCACATCCCCTCTGGGACTGGAGATTTGCCCAGGCTGAAGCGTTGGGCCGCGCGGAGAGGATACATCAGTGGGCGCAGACCTTGCCTGGGTCGCCCTACCACCGCGGCCCTCGAGTAACAGTCGGCAATCTCCTCTCAGAAGGATGGTGGAGGAATAGGTAAGCTGATGATTTGTATATAGCCCCAACCGTGGTGGGAGTTCTTTCTCCTGCGCAACAACCACCTTTTGGCGATTGCGATTCGTGAGGTTAGAGCTGCAAGGAGATTGCCTGAGCCGAATGATGAGGCTGTGAGGGCTGCGCAGGAGGCTTTGGAGTGGAGGCAGAATAGGTGGATTTTGGTTGATGAGAGGCTTCGGAATATTTTGCGGAGAATGGCGCGATGAGTTGATGTTGTGTGTTTTGTTGGAGGAGGGGGTTGGAGGGATGGGCTTGTTGGTACGCTTGATGATAGTCACGAGAGGGGAGGGAAGTGAAAACTCTACGAAGTTATAATAAAAGCAAATGATGTTAACGATGACAAAAGTCTGTGTATTTGTGCTATGCCGATTGATCTATAGAGAGCAGCTACTTCAAGGCTCAACCCCAAAATGCCCTACTCTCAACACGTCGCCTCAAAAGACTAATCGAAAGCATGAACAGTGCAGACCCCTTTCTTACTAGGATAAGGGCCAATCTCAAGCCCGGTACATCCCTCGTAGGCGGGAAGACGGATGCCCTCCCTCTGGTCGAACTTGGCGATGCGCTCCTTGAGGGCGAACGTAAAGGTTCGCTTGCTGCGGACTCCCTCGCAGAAGAGGATGTGGGCGGTTGTGAAGAGGGGGCAGTCGTCGTGGCGACAGGAGTAGATTGTGACTTGACACATTGTGATTGTTTGTTAGTATTTGTTGTGGGTGATTTACTTGTTGTGATGAGATGAGGATATTTGTTGCTATATAGCTACATGTTTACACAAGCGTCTTTGATCTGTATCTTGTGTTGTTCAGTATGTGGATTAAAGAGTTGTTAGTTTGGATGAAGACAAAGGAGTAGGCGGTGTATGAACACACAAACAATGGTGTCTTGTACATGAAGAGGTGTGAATGAGATACGCGGATAAAGAAGCATTGTTTATAACATTATTTCAGTCATTAATCTACTCTTCTGGTGATCTTAGAGTAGCTGTCTTGGAGTCACCTTCATCAAGAACGCGCGACATGAAGCAGTCATGGGCCGTTGACCAACACCATGTAAGAATTGATCAATGAACCATTGAAGTGTACATATGTTACCTATAGTTTATCCTTTCAATGGGCTCCTTATTTGAGCACCCTGAATACAGAACGTAACAGTCTATTCTCATTTTCATCCACTACTTGGACGCCTTACCCAGGCTCTTCTTAATCTCAGCCACCACAGCCTCCGTAACCTCCTTGGTCGTCGACTTGCCACCAAGATCCTGTGTGACGACTCCCGACTCGCACACCGTCTCGACAACCTCCATCAGCTTTGTCGACGCCTCTTCCTCACCGAGCCAGGTCAGCATCTCAGCGGCTGTCCAGAAGGTTGCTACGGGGTTGGCGACGCCCTTGCCGGTAATGTCAAAGGCGGAGCCGTGGATGGGCTCAAACATGGAGGGGTTTTGACGGGTTGGGTCCAGGTTGCTGGTTGGGGCGATGCCGATTGAGCCGGCGAGGGCGGCGGCTAAATCCGAGAGGATGTCGGCATGCTGGATAGATGTCAGCTCTGTATGTAGAGTATATATCATCAGAGTATTCTTACCAAGTTGGATGCTACAATCGTGTCCAAGCTTTCAGGCTTCAACACCATCCTCGTCGTCATGGCATCCACCAACATCTTATCCACCGTGACATCAGGAAACTCCTTTCCGACATCAGCAGCAACCTCATCCCACAAAACCATGCCATTCCTCTGAGCGTTACTCTTTGTAACAACAGTCAAAAGCTTGCGAGGCCTCTTCTGCGCCGTCTCAAAGGCGAAGCGCATCAGTCTCGACACGCCGTGTCGGGTAAAGATGGCGACTTCAGTGGCTGTCTCCCAGGGTTGACCGCGATGGGAGCGACCGCCTTGGCCGGCGTATTCGCCTTCGCTGTTTTCGCGGATGATGACCCAGTCGAGATCGCCCGTCTTGCAGTTGCGCAGGGGAGATTGGGTACCCTTGAGGACGCGTGTTGGGCGCACGTTGGCGTACTGCTGGAAGGGCTGGCAGATGGCGAGGCGGAGACCCCACAGAGAGATGTGATCAGGAACATCTAATACATATAAGCCTAGCTCATTTGAAGAAGAGGTGTAGACTTACCAGGCGCTCCTACGGCACCAAAGAGAATGGCATCATGCTTCTTGAGCTGCTCCAGACCACCATCCGGGATATACTTTCCAGTCTTCTTATAAGTATCAGAGCTCCAATCATAATGAGTAAAATTGAGCTCAAAAGTCTGAAGAGCATCGGCAAGCGCATTCAATGCCTCAATACCAGCCTCGATGACCTCGGGGCCGATGCCATCAGCGGGGATGGAGGCGATGCTGTAAGCCTTTTTTGCGACGACTGCGCTGGGAGACATGATGTGTTACTCTGACTGGATTAATCTGAGGTGAAGATGTTGAATTTGAAGCTTCAAGATGATTTCTTTTGTAGCTGCATCTCTTCTCCGAGCGCGGACTTGTATCGGTCGATTCATGCTGCGCATCAGTTGAGGCCCTGCATCAAGTGGAGCGGACCATCAAGGACCCGCGGACAAAGAAATGTCCGCTTGAGTTAACCCCACGACTCATGAACAATGAACCGGTAATTTATCCCATGATGCGGGGAAGGATCTGAGATGTGAGCCAAAAAAGTTGGAGGAGTGAGGCACTTGTTCACAACCTCGGTAGTAGACGAGATAACGCAGTGACTCAACTCTGTTTTGACATCAGTGCTTCACATTACAAGTGCTCAAATCATCAGCTGACTCCCAAAGACCAACTCACAAACTCTTGACTCTACTCTCGCAAATATGATTGACGCCAAAGCAATCGAATCCGTCCTGGCCATCTTCCTCCCCCTGATCAACACCCACCGGCAAAAGACCTCAAAGCCGTTCGTCTTGGGTCTGTCTGGTCTGCAGGGGAGCGGCAAGTCGACATGGGCTGGGGCTCTCTCCCAAGCCCTGACCACTCAGCACAACCTCAAGACCAGGATCGTGTCACTGGATGATCTGTACCTCGACCATGCCG
Organism: Fusarium vanettenii 77-13-4; assembly: GCF_000151355.1. Taxonomy (NCBI): domain Eukaryota; kingdom Fungi; phylum Ascomycota; class Sordariomycetes; order Hypocreales; family Nectriaceae; genus Fusarium; species Fusarium vanettenii. The sequence goes on from NW_003315881.1 coordinate 4,261,952, forward strand.
AGCTCGTGGCTATTCGAGAGGCGAATCCAGATAATGGGCTTCTTCAGAGTCGAGGACAACCTGGGACTCACGATGAGGTCTTGGCCAAAGAGTTCTTCAGCAAGCTTGGAGACTTTAACACTGATAATGGAGGCTATGTTGCTTGGCCTGCATATGACAAGAGTCTTCATAGTGGCCAAGGAGGAAGGGTTCCTGTGGGGCAGTGGGAGAAAGTACCCCTGGACCAAGGCCTCGACGTGCTCATCTTCGAAGGCTGGTGTCTAGGCTTCAAGCCCCTAACCAAAGAAGAAACAACCCAGAAATGGAAGCAAGCAAAGGAATCTCCCGACTCTTCACTCACAAACACGCTCGCGGACCACGACATCTCCCACCTCCTCCTCATCAACGAAAACCTCTCAAGATACTGCAACTCCTTCACCGGACCGCAGCACTTTGACGCTTTTCTGCACCTGAGCACGGATAAACTTGTTCATGTTTACGAGTGGAGGTTGGATCAGGAAAAGGCATTGAGGAAGCACAAGACTGGTATGACGGATGAGCAGGTGACGCGGTTTGTGCGGGGTTACATGCCGGCTTATGAGCTGTTCCTTGAGCGTTTACAGAAGGAGAATTTCTTTGAGGATGGGGAGAAGAAGCATGTGCAGGTTGTTTTGAATAGAGATCGGGAGGTGGTTGAGGTGAAGGAGGTCAAGTAGACCCCTATTCCCAACAATGGGCGATATAGAGATACTGTAGTACACACAAGATGCCAGACTCTTCTCAAATAATAATCCAATAGACTCAAAAAACTCTTCTAATCTCACCATAAAGTCCTCATCACCTGCTCCCCCAGCCCCCAGACCGAGACATTTCCAACCCCGCAAACTAACGACACCAAAAAGATCTACGCCCTTGCCATTACAACCCTCCTCTCCGCGGCCATCCCCGCATCGTGTTCCGCTCCAAATAAGCGGCCAATTCAATGTCCGCCGCTAGTGAAGCAAAAAAAAAGGTTCAGACCACGAGGGCCTAGGCTTCGGTCTAAGGGCGGTGATCTGGGGGAAGGAAAACCTGGGGCCCCAAGGGGATGTTTGTGGCAGGGGGGGTTGATCTCCTGGATATAAGACGCCGGTCTTGGCCACGATAGAGATGCTAATCAGACAGCAGGCTTCCTCACTTCTAAAAGCCCCTTCAACTACATCAACTTCATCTCTTTTCATTATGACGGCCGATTCAAAGCGTGAGAGCATCGAGCGCAAGCCTGAAGACAACTTTGTCGAAATGTCTCCCGTCGAGAAAGGAGGTGTTCTTGGTGACGCAGAGGCTGATTACTCTGGTGCTGTCAAAAAGACTGATCCTGCAGAGATTCGTCTTGTGAGGAAGCTTGACTTTCGCATCATGCCTACTCTGTGGGCCATGTACTTTCTCAACTATGTGAGTTTGATGTTCGAGATCGTTGTTTACTTTGCTGATTGAACGGTGTAGCTGGATCGAAATGCTATTGCTCAGGCAAGGTTGAACGGATTGGAGGATGATCTCGGTCTCAGGGGAACTCAGTACAACACCTGTATCTCCATCCTATTCGTCGGGTAAGTCAACACAACCAAACTCCTCTCTTCCTCTACTAACACCCAATAGCTACCTGCTCATGCAAATCCCCTCCAACATGTTAATCTCGTCGAAACGCGTCCGACCCTCCATCTACATGTCCATCTGCATGATGGGCTGGGCGGTCGTATCCGCCTGCACCGCTCTCGCAAAGAACTACACGGGCCTCGTGCTCCTCCGATTCTTCCTCGGTGTCGCAGAAGCTCCCTTCTATCCCGGTGCTCTATACCTTCTTTCCATCTTTTACACTCGAAAGGAGATTGCTACGAGACTGTCGATTTTATACTCGGGAAATATCTTTGCTACTTCTTTCTCTGGTCTTATTGCCGCTGCTACTTTTGGCACTATTGATGGGCATCATGGACTCAAGGGATGGCAGTGGCTTTTCATCATTGAGGGCGTTTTGACCTTTGCGGTTGGAATCATTGGCATGTTTACCCTTGCTGATAGTCCCTTGACTACACGATGGTTGAAGCCCGAGGAGCGACAGCTCGCTCATGACAGAATGGTTCGTGATACTGTGGGATTCGAAGAGAGCAAGGGAGCTCGAGCCGGATTCTCCCAGGCTATCCGAGATCCTCGTCTGTGGCTGTTCTGCTTCATTCAGAACATGCATCTTTCTGCTTGTTCGTTCAACAACTTCTTCCCCACTGTTGTTGGATCTCTTGGCTTCAACAGCACGATCACTCTTGTCCTTACTTGCCCTCCCTACCTCGTTTCCGGTTTCTTTGGTTACCTGGCTGGTCTCTCTTCCGGAAGATACAACGAACGAACGTGGCACATCACAGTTTGCATGGGTATCGCTCTTGTCGGTTACATCATCTCCTGCGCAACTCTCAACACACCAGCTCGCTACATCGCCTGTTTCTTGTTCGCCAGTGGTGCGTATGCAGTCAACTCCATGATCCTAGGCTGGGTGTCGGCAACTCTCGGTTCAACTCCAGAGAAAAAGTCTGTGAGCTTATCCATCGTCAACGTCATCGCCAATGCGTCCTACATCTACACGGCGTACCTATACCCCAAGAGCGACGGACCCCGCTATCTTACTGGTATGGCTAGTAACGCTGCCTTTGCTGTCATGTGCATTGCTTCGACTTGGGTCATGAGGACTTGGCTTGTTCGCACCAACAAGAAGCTTGACCGGGATGGTAACGTGGACGCAACTAGGTATGCCTACTAAGGAAAACGAGCTGGAGTTAGGAAACTTGATAGCTTGGGTAGTTTACTTCGGTTTGTAAGAGTTATGAGTAGTTGGTCGACAGTTTTGGGCGAGGAAAGGTAGTGGATTTGTGAATATCACGCTCCCTTAGCGGCAAGGTAATCAGTCAGAAGTATAAATTGAAAAACCCTCTTCTGACTTGTAACTGTGCTGGCACAAGTCGCCTTGTTCTACTCCTTGATCTGTTCACTGTCTGAGCTATAGCCTACAGAGCCAAGAAGTTAGCTGCAGTTCTTATCTTGCCAAGTATCTTGGCGAGGACCACAAGTTTTGTCACTCCTAGGTGTTGAAGGGATTAAACAATGCCCTTTTTTATGGTGTATGCAGTCAAGCTGACCCCCTTTGCACTTTAAATTAATTACAGACTAATCTCAACCAAAACCTTAGCTAACTATAACCCTTATCCTAACCTTGCTATTAGCTAATAGGTATCGAAAGGGGTCGGCTCACAAGGGGGTCGGGGGGTCGGCTTGTCAAACCACTCGTTTTCATGACTTGTCGATAGCTATTGGCGGGACGAGAAACATAAATCTACCTTTTCACCTGCTCGATTTCAAAGGCGCAGCCATGGAAGCCCCATCGTTCTATCCTGCCATCCCGCCAGGAAAACTAATTTACACATTATGATAGTTACTAAAGTACACACTTGGACTTCCAAGACTACCTCAGGTAATTCCAAGTTGGATCGATCGATGCATCAAACTCAGCAGCCACAAGAAACGGATTGTCAATGGCGCTGAAGGAACTCGCAAACAGCTGGTCATACCACATGATCGACTCCTGACCTTCAACTGGCACCGTGTCCAGATTAGAGTCAGCTTGACCTAAAGAGGCCGTGAAAGATGGTCCATCGTGGCCATTATTCATACGTGAAACACCTGGTGCACCCGGTTGCGAGTCGGATCCATTTTGCGCGTTTACATGAGCCAGGTGATGTGGTTGTGGGTGTCTCTGTTGCCAAGGAATTTGTCCCAAAGGAGCTCCAGACGGACCTGCGGGATAATGCTGCGATGTGGTATCAAAGTTTGCCTCGTGTTCCGGCAGTGTAGACAAGTCTCTTGATACGTTGCCACTGGGGTCGTTGGACCTACCAGTCGCTGATTGTTCCCATCCTGTGACTGTTTCTCTTCGTCTCGTACGCGCAAAGTTGTTTTCGTCCTGTTGTCGAGCCGCTAGGGTTCGGGAATGGGAGGTGATAGAGTCATCGGTAGGAGATTCTAGAGGTGGAGCTCGAGCTTGGGAAAGTTCTTGTACAGCAGAGATTAGTTCATCTATGGCGCCGAGACAATACTCTGGCCATGATGTGTCTCTTGCTGCCAGATGACTGAGAATACCTTTTCCAGCCATGACATGTCTAGATGCAAGTCAACATAGTAATAACAAGAAAATGGACAGAATAAGCTACCTCATTGCGCTGTCCAGTGGAACCTGGTTCTCAAATGCCGCGTGTATGAGAACAAAGGCACTGATCCACACAGCCCAAGTGAACGAAGGCCAGAGAAGCGGAGTTTGTAGTCTTCTGCCAGTCGAGTCTGTTGCTAGGCGATTGCGGTTTCCGTGCTTCTTCAAGAGTATGAAGATGGACTTGGCCGCAGAGATACATGCTTGAAAAGCAGAAGAGTAAGAAGAGGATGGATACTCTGACGCTAGACCTGGCCGGTTCAGACAGATTGCTGCCTCGTGCTTCAGGATGAGGAGCATGAGTTTGTGGTTTGGAGAGATAGTGGGTGAGGCCTCTCCCACATCTGAGGCATGATCGGCTATCTCATCCTCTTCCACAGCATCTTGTATCTCGTTGGACCATTTTGCAAGCTCAGTTTGCACAAATGCCGTTCGATCTGCCGTTTCTTGCCGCTGCATAATAGATTTGTTACGGAGCTCAAGAATAAGGCCCCGAATACGCGCGTGTTTCGCCACAAATGTGAGTAATTGCAGCTTTCCTGCATCTTCAGTGGAACCCGTCGTAGGATGTCGTTCCTCTCCTGGGTAACAAACGTCCAGGTCATCGTCCTGGATATCAAGCGGCAATCCGAGGGACTGACAGAGAAGTCTCTCAAGACTGTATATACACCAGAAAACACGGCGCCGAACAGAAGCCTCCTCAGCGGTGAAGAAGGGAAATCTTATCGGACAGCGATGAAGACCCATGTGGAAAGCCATACGCACGATCAGTCCGCCTAGGCGAGATGCGGCATTGAGACAGAGCATGGAAGTGAGAAACAGCTGAATTGCCAAAGCTGCCTGGGTTGAGCGGATTGATGCTGGCTGACTCAAGGCAAACTGTGAGCTTGCCACTGCGTCGTCGACGCTTTCAAAGACGAGCTGATTTGGAATCGGCTTATGGACCGGGGCGCCTTGGCGGCTATCGGCCAAGGATATGGAGAGAACAGACTTGAGAATGACCTGATCCATGGAGTTTATTGATGTGATTCCATTCTTTGAGGCTTTTTCGAACAGTCGAAGAATCTCGGGGCCGTGGAGAAAGGGAAGAACCGGGTGCCATGATTCGAAATAGCTTTTGGACCACTCGACAAAGTCTTCGAAACAGGGTGAAACGTTCTCGGGGTTCACAGAGACTTCACTACTCTTCCACAGAACCTGCTCGCGATTCCTTCTCGCCGAAGATGCTTGTCGAAGCTGGTCGTCTTCACCAGGAATAAGAGTGGTGATGACTGATGAGTCGTTTGTCCTGAAAGCAGATCTCCTAGCAAGTCTCAGATGCACCGCGCGGATGTAGTGTATGCCGCTTCCACTACCAACAAACCGAGCAGCGTCGTGCTCTCCTGTATCTCGCATCAATCCATGTTCGCGGGCCAGCTGTGATCCCGAGGCAGATCGCTTTCGTTTCCGTGGTTCAATGGGGTATCCTGGGGTTGAACAAGAGGCTGTCTCGGAAGTGTTGTGAGGTGACTGCTGGGAAGCCATTTCCCCATATCAAGACGGATCCATTCCGAATCCTTTAAAGTAATCGCTTCCAACTTCTAAGTATGAAAAGATGTGTAACAAGTGAGGTTGAACAAGGTTCAAGGTTGTGAGACGCGAAAGTTGTTAGCGCTCCGTCGGACAAAGAAACCTCCGAGGCGGGGTCAAGAAGGTGCTTCGCTGTGGGGTCACCTCCATCAACTAAACCACCACTCACCATAGAATCCCGATAAAGAGCATCACTTATTGCGCGATTGCATATGACCGATAGTGACGCTACGGGTGGAGAGGCTGAGAGGCTGCTGAACCCCATTGCTTGTGGCCACTGTCGGCAGAGGAAGCGCAAGGTGAGATCCAACACTGCTCCTTGAATCAACTCGGCTAACGATGAGTCCAAGTGTGACCGGCAACTGTCAGTTCATGTGTTATCATATCAGGTCATGTTGCTAAGTTGTATCATTGCAGACCCCACTGTCTACAATGTAGTCATGATCCCTCCAACTGTCATTACCCTGAACAAAACAAGAGGTACAACCCAACTACAAGTGAGGGTTGGCAAGGCTAATTACGCTCAACAGAGGCATTCCTATTGGATTCATCACCCGGCTAGAAGCTCGCCTTGCCGAGACGGAAGAGGCCCTCTTTCAAGTTCTCCAGTCACTTGAAAACAACCCAGAAAATGCCCAGTCTTCACTCAAACCTCCCTCACAGCGAAAGGCTGACCGGATAAGAGAGTGGGATACTCTACCGCTCCAGTCCCTAGATGATATAAAGACCTGGTTCCAGAGCAAATCAGAGCCCGGTAACTCCATTACAGCACCGTTGAGAGTTGCCCAGACGGAACTCAACTTGCCCATGCAGAGAACGGTAGCTACCCCTGAGTTCTCGGCATCTGTTACAGATCCTCAAAGCTCCGAGAGGACGACGTCCCCTTTACAGGATATGGGTAGCGAGAATCTATTGGATGCTACTTGGGAAGGTTCATCAGATACGACCATGAGCAAGGCGAAGAGCCTCGAGCAGAGACACCCCAACATGTACTTTTAGTTTTCAGACCCACGGTGTCTTCAAGTATACTTGCCGAATATTTTTTTCCCCCTGCTTCTTATAGGGGCCATCCCCGGTTCATAAAAGATACTCGTCAATCGTGGAATCCTACCCTTGGTGCTGAGCTTATTCAGGTTACTGAGGTGGTCCAGGCTCCAGCGTTAAAGCTTTGTGTGGTATCTTGAAAACTTTGGATGCTCTAAGAGCCTATGTGACGATTTTCTGTCTCAGTTAGCCCATCAAGGGCTGGGCTTCGACTATGACAAAGAACACATGTTCAACAAGTTTATGTGACAAACAGCTGGAAATTGATAACCTCATGTCCAACATAAATAACTTAGTTACATACATCTATTATACTCAAGATCTAACCGCCATCTAATTAAGGCTTGGGTCCAGTATACTTGAGAGAAAACAGTCCGCGCTCAATGCTGTTAAGGACGATATGGCCCGACTTGAAGTAGGGGTAAACACTCCATGCACCACGGAACGTCACTGACCCGGTAGTGTTATCATCAAAAGGATCACAGTCAAAGAAACCGACCTGCTCGAACTTGGAGCCGGTGGGATCTTCGGCGACAGAACTGACGTCGACGATGCGCAGACCAGAGGCGTAGTTGGACTGGTAGGACAGGCCGTCCAGCACATACTGGTTGTGGTCGATGGTGGTGACGGGAGCAGAGTACACTCCCGTCATTTTGGGGGCCCTGAGGTCCTTGACGTCCCAGACATATGTCTTTGTCTTTGAGTCTGGCGTTGTGCCGTCCATCTCATCTAGCTCGTCATCGAGGAGAAGGTAGCGCATGTCGCTCGTGGCGAGCCAGCCCTGGTGGGTGTAAGCGCTCCAAGAGTAGCCCACGCGAGACAGCTGAACAGGCGCAGCCTTGTCTGTCACGTCGACGATGGTGAGAGAGTCCTCGTTGTAGTTGAAGCAGATCTCATGGCCGTTAAACTCTGTGTCAACACCATCGTACACGACACACTGCGCGTCGTGGACGTACCCGTCACGGGACTCGCATCCAACCTTGACTGGCTTGGCCGGGTCGGACACGTCAATCATGTAGAGACCACCTCGGCAGCTGGCAGCCGAGCCAGTGCCCACGGCGTAGATCATGTTGGTGTCAGGGTTGGCCACGATGTTGTGCGAGTTGCCGACTCCGTTGAAGAAGGCGGTCAAGTCAGAGGCAATGGCAAAGGTCTTGGGGCTGTTGGGGTTGATGCTGAGAAGCTTCTTCAGATCAAAGACCTGGATGCCGTGGCGGCTGGCCTCGGCACCGATGTAGACGTGGTCGCCGATGACCTTCATGTCTCTCCAGTCAGAGTTGACAGTCTGGGTTGGTAGACGGCCGAGGTAGACGATGCTGCCGTCCGACTTGATTTCTGCAAAGGCTGTGCCGTCGCTCTGGCCGACAATGGCAAACTCTCTACCAGTCGCGGATGTCCATCCTTTAAAGGTTTTGTCAGCGTAATGATTCGTTTCTCATATCGAAACACATACCCCAGATGTCATTGCCCATGCGGGTCCGGCTCCCCATGTCCTGGTGGCTCATGAAGGCCATCATGTCGACGTTATTGCAAGAGTACTCTCCAGCCTTTCCGTTGACGCACTTGGTCACAGCCATGGCCCGGTACTGATCCTCGTCAAAGGCACCTTCGTCACGCATCTGAGCCCATTGCTCTTGCTTGACAATCTTCATGGTTTCCATCTTGGCCGACATGGCGCTGACGCCAGTGGCAGCAACAGTCGCCAGTGCGAGGCCGGAAACAGCAGAGAACTTCATGGTCGCGGTCTGGAGAAGCAAGAGAAGAGTCTATGAAGTGGTGGATGAAGATCACGTTCTAGAAGGATAGGTTGTCTTCTAATATAGGCGCCAGGGCATCGGTCCCAGTCTTTGGATTGTTATTATTATCCAGCTCTCCAGATTTCAATGAGGCAGGTAAACAACTCTTATCAACGACTTTCCAATTGAGGAAATGGATGCTATTCATGCTGCCTCCGAGGACCTAAGCTTTCAGCCAATTATACCAACCCGAGGTTTGCTTAAACTCTTGGCCTTATATCACTAATCAGTCGCGTTACACTCGGCAAAATCACCTCCCTGATCTAGATAGACCTCGATCTTCAAAGGTTCCTTCCCGCCCCGCCCCGCTCTGGGTCCCGTCGTATTCATCTTCGGGTCGTCGCTGAGTTCGGAAGTTTGGCCGTGGCCTTGTCAAAAAGCACCCAAAATTGCATGGGCCAACTTGGTGAATGAGGAAGGCCATCCAAGATCTGCACTATTGACCTAGATTTGGGATACGATATCTTTTCCGTGACTGTCACTACTCCGGCGGCAATGCAAGCCATGGATAAGCTTATCACGGCAGTCTGCAAGGGTTACATCCCGAGCCCGTATTCTCTAACTAATGAGTCTGATTGGATGTGTGTATACTATTGGTTTTATTAAGTCCCACGACAAGTTCCTGTGCGTCCCTGTGTGAGAGGAGCTAAACAGATATTTCTATAACCAGAACACGCCCGATTATCACAAATTCACACCATGACAAGGACCTACCTGTAACTCGGTCCCAAAGAACTCACATACTCACCGCAAGCCAACAACCGTGGTAGCAGATTATTGTCTTCAATGTTTATGTGTATGGCAGCTGCGTTCATTCGGACCTCTAACGCATATTCGCGTTCCACTATATTAGTTTTCTCCTTTCAGATATGGTATGCTTCCATCCAGAAAACAATGATACAGGACGTGCCAGCTTCTTCCCCTCCACCTAGATCAAGACAATCTCCTCATGTTATACATCCTTGTCCCGTGGATCTATGGTCTCGTATGTTCTAAGCCGACGAAAGATGTCCACTATTGATCAGGGGTTTGGATCGAGAGTCATCCGGACTAGTGCTTGTACGGCATCTTGGAAGCCTTTGGGAAGCTGTTTGCCCTTGGATTCGAGACTACATACTGCGTTGCTGGAAATGAGCCAAGGCATCTGACTATACTTGGACTGAATTGTGCTCTGTGAGCTTGACAGGATGTTCTATTGAAGAATCCACATGCGATAAAACCAGTCCCGCTGCAGCACACTCTCAATACAGTGTGTTGTATCCTTAGAAATTGGTAGAGGATGGTCAGGTCGATACCAATCAGGCTCAGTTGCGTCAGCGGAGGGAACCTAGCTATCCTCCACTTGTACTGTCTACTCGCCGAGATGATGGAGCGTATCAAAAGCTACATCGTGTCTGAGATACTGCAGAGCGCTGGTCAGATTCTGACCGATGTCGAGATGTGTAAAACCTTGAGGCTGCGAAGAACACTCAAAAAATGCTTGCATAGGATCCTGTGTCGATCCCTAGGCATACGATATTGCCTCAAAGCTTAGAAAATCTCCGTCTTTGCCGTCAGACCGAGCATCTTGTACCGAGTACTGATAGGCCGGATCAGGATCTGTCACGCTCCGTCAGTACCAGAGAAGCTAAAGATATATCGCCCGATTAAAGTTGAAAACATTTTCCAGCCCAGCGGAAGCGTAGTTTTCTACTCGTCGTACACTATTAGTCTCTTCCTTTCACCCTTCGGTCGAGGAATATATGTCTAGATATATGAAGAGCAACGTGAATTGTTCGCAGCTTGATAACATCTTCGAAGGATCTTGGGAGTAGCTCAAACAGTCCGATACCCTTCCCGGAGCCTTTGAACCCGGTGTGAATGAATTTGTGTAAGTGGACGGGCGATTCTGAGGCATTCGCTTGCTTGAGCGCGAATGTAATAGCATTTACAAACAACACAGCTGCTACAGTGGATATCACCAGGAATGAGCCTCGGAGCGAGCGCTCAAAGTAGAAAGGGACACATCCATGACCTGCTTGGACAAGGAGAGCTTTGGAGATCACATGAGGATTTAAAAAATGTATCACAGTCGGAGGGTAGATACTTGAGAAAATCGCTAAAATTCTGAGCGAGATTGAGACATCTGAGATGCCCTTTGCGACGAAATGATGGTTGTTGAAAGAGCCTTGTTGATCCACAGCCAGAACGTGTAAACCCACATGCTGACTGACCCCTGCACCATTAACGTTTTCTTATCGTTATCCGGAGCGGAAAAGGGTGGCGCCGACCCCCCACCTTGCAGACCAGATTTTTTGGTCTGCAAAATTTCGCGATAGTTAGTAAACCATCACCAAGTCGCCAAGATGAGGTACGTTTTTTGCGCTCCCGTGGAAATGACTGCGATGCTGACTCCCTAACTCTAGAGTCGACCCGTGCTTTTTCTGTGGTCGCCCATCATACCCTTCCAAGGGTATCACCTTTGTCAGAAACGATGGTACGTCCCTCTCCAGCTCTTTCAACTCTGTCGCCTCGCTCACACCGCCGCAACAGGAAAATCCTTTCGATTCTGCCGATCAAAATGCCACCGCAACTTCAAGATGAAGCGTAACCCCCGCTCCCTCCGGTGGACAAAGGCCTCCCGCGTCAAGGCCGGCAAGGAGATGGTCTGCGACAGCACCCTCCTCTTCGGCGCCCGCCGCAACGTTCCCGAGCGCTACAACCGCGAGCTGGTGGAAAAGACCATCGTCGCCATGAAGCGCGTCAGCGAGATCCGCGCCCGCAGAGAGCGCGTCTTTTACAAGAAGCGCATGGCTGGCAAGCGCGCCCGCGAGCTCGCCCAGGCACGCAAGCTCGTCTCCGAGAACGAGCACCTGCTCCCCCGCCTCCGTGGCAGCGAGATCAAGAGGCTCAAGGAGCTCAACGCCGAGGCCGGTATGGAGGTGGAGGACGAGGAGCTGGTCGCCAAGAAGCACGAGGTCAAGGTCTTTGGTGGCGAGGCTCGCAGGGTCAAGATCCAGATCCCTGACGAATCCTCCGACGACGGCGAAAACGACGACGGACAGGGCGAGATCCAGGACGAGGAAATGGAGGTGTATTAATGCCTTGGCGCATCTGGTCTGGGGATGGGGTTCTTTCTTTGAGCAGCATGTTGTCTTTTCTTGCAGGAATGAATGGTCTGGGTGTTCAAAAATCCACATGCATGTTTTCTGGTCGTTTGCGTATCTGGGAAGATTTTAGAGGCGCCTGGAATAAAAGAGTCAAACGCAACAGCTTGGGTGCAATTCCCTTGCTACGACACATATACTCCCGATGATGGAATTATTGTCTTGATTGGTGATTGACGTCGAGATGGAGGTGTATGACCGCAAACACATCACGACCTTGGAACACACTCTCGGAGCCTAGTATATATCTGTCAAGACAACATCAGTGAACCTTGAGATTTCTTCTTCAACTACTTCCACTGCTAATTTGCTTCTTTATGAGTGCTTCTACTTGCATTTCTGAGTCTCGAGGAGAGCTTATTGTCAGTCCCGGGTAGCATACTAGAGTGTAAATGACTATTAACCTATTCGAATTGTCATCCAGGTAGAACACTCCAAGATTCGAGAGAAAAGCTGTCGTAGCTAAGGTCCTACTCTGTCGCATCATGGATGCCCTTAGAGACCGCGGTATCTGCCTGCATTGCCTCTTGACCTCGACGCTGGTTTGGACTGGTTTCCACGGGCATCCTTCCACTCCACTCCACCATCATTTACAGATTCCTATGATGCATTTTCAGCATTAGAAATCTCCTGGAGGGTTATCACACAAGCGTTATTTCTCTTCAATTTCGTAGATCTCCGTGCAAACAAGTATGTAAGTACCGTGACAAGGCGTTTGAAGTTGTCTTCAAATCCAATTTATCAATGGTGTGACTAACTAGCCTAGATGATTTCCCGGAAGATTTAGTTCTGCAAGTGATGAGTTTTTCTAAATGATGTGTTGACAATGTGTTCTTTATTATAGTTGTAGCCCGGCCCTAGATGGGTTAACTGAGCTAGAAGATGGAGTCCTTCTGCTGCAGCTGATCCTTGGCTTGAGGACTGCTGACTAGGAGAGAACAAAGGCATCGAACCACCTTAAGCACAACCATGAACAGATGGCGTTTTCTTACTTACAATGCCATATTACAGCAAAGCGTGGAGCTTGGTCTAGAAAGCATAGATGATACATTATGATTCGGGTCTCATCTCGAAGTGTGGATGGACAAAGCAACAAGGAACTGGGAACTGAAATGGTGCATTAGTGGCAAAACAAGGGATGATCACCAACCCAACGTATGATTTCTAGTCATAAACTCCAGGCTGAATGATGGATCCAAGACTCTTTTGAAGTAATTCCTCGGTGCGTTTACGTGATGAATAAATCGTTGCTTCTTCCTCATCAGTATCAGTCTTGGCTGGGGTAATGGGATACGGAGTCATGGAAACTTGATCAAAAGAACCCCTTTGGCCATCTGACAAGGACTAATATCTAGTCTAAATCTTTTCTACCGTGTCGGCTAAGCCGATGTGGCGGGTCTTGTAAGTTCGGTTCTCGCGAGGTTGCACGGCTATCGGTCTACTCAACTCGGAACCTTCACAACTCCTCCTCCAATGGAACAAGGAGAATCGAGAGACAATGGCCCTGATTTCTCAGAAACAGGGAATGTGACCTCATATAAGCCTTGGCCCCTCATTTCGAATGGCATATCAACATCATTTGATCAAATTTCGTGAGCCGAAAGATGCTACGGGTCAGTGACATAAAAACCCGACCCCAGCATCACGTAAAAGATCCGATCTTGCATGCCTGAGATCGGAGACTAGAACAGCCCTCTCGGCAAAATCCTTTCGTGCGCCCTCCTCGGCCGAATAGCCGTCGTCACAGGGAAATAAGGACCCTGTGCCGTTGGATCAGGCAACGAGTGACAAATGCCAATTTCCAAAGCAACCTTCTCGGGATCTTGACCCGGTGGTCCGTCATATCTCTCATAGATGGCCTGGCCCGGCGTCGACATCTAGCCTTGCATCACAGTAGCGTATGAATAGAAGTCTCGACGGTGTAGCGGCATTCCTATTCCTTCCAACCCACCCTCTCGAACAATCATGGGGAACCAAGAGGAGCCTTCGTCCTCTCAAGAGGCAGAATCCCAACAAAATGCATCACCATCTGACGAAGCCCCTGATGAAGGCTATAGATGGGTCGTCACGACCTCGGTGGCCATCGTCAACGGCCACTCTTGGGGCATCAGCGCAGCCTACTCAGTCTTTTTGGCTCACTACCTGAAAGAAGGCACATTCCCTGGAGCAACGGCGCTCATGTACGCGACCGTCGGATCTCTCAGCATTGGCGTCATGATGCTCATCTCACCACTCGTCACCATCTTCGTTCGAGAAATTGGAACAAGACCGACGATGCTCATTGGTGCTGTTCTTCAAGCTCTTAGTCTCGTCTGCGCAAGTCTTTCAACAAAAATCTGGCATCTCTTCCTATCGCAGGGTGTTTTATTCGGTATTGGCATGGGCCTGCTCTTCCTTCCTTCCTACGGCATCATCTCGCAATGGTTCACGAAACGACGCGCCTTGGCAAACGGTATCGCCATCGCAGGCGCAGGACTTGGAGGTCTCACGTATTCGCTCGCGGTCGGGGCAATGATACGCACCATGAGTTTGGAATGGGCGTACCGAATTCTCGCCATTGTCTCTGCTGTGGTAAACATCGTCTGCTCGCTCCTCATCAAGACTCGATATGGTGCTACGGGGGCACGCCAATTAGCCTTTGACACTTCGCTCCTCAAGAGAAAGGAGTATCTCTGGATCCTAGCCTTTGGTGCATTTAGCATGCTCGGATACTTTGTCCTCATCTTCACGCTCGCAAACTACGCCAACGTGATCAGGCTCAACTCTTCCAAGGCTTCTATGATTCCCGCCTTCTTCATGTTGGGCCAGGCCATCGGACGACCTTGCTTGGGATGGCTAAGCGATCGATACGGTCGTCTCAACATCACGACCCTCATGACTTTTATGACGGGGGTCTTTTCACTCGCAATCTGGGTCAACGCCAAAACGTTCGGGGTGCTCATCACCTTCGCTCTCGTCGGAGGACTATCGGCTGGGATATTCTGGGTCAACGCAGCGCCAGTCATCGTCGAGGTAATGGGCATCGAGAATTTAGCTTCAGGGTTGAGCATCCTCTGGGTAGCAATGGTCATCCCTTCAACATTCAGCGAGCCGATTGCGGTGGAGATTTACTTAGGCACGGGAAGTTACCTTGGAGCGCAGCTGTTTACGGGCTTCATGTTTGTCGCTGCATCTCTGTGCATGTTGGTCGTGCGAGGAGGGCAGATTAACAGAGGGAGGAGAAATGACGACGGAACATTTACATGCTTTGAGGAAAATGGCGGCGAAAGGAAGGAATCTGGGCAGAAGACGGCATCGTTGCTCAAGTGCTTCACGTGGGAAAAGGTGTAAATGGCCAGCGACGCTTTACTTCATGATGTAATTGGGAAAGGCAGTTGGGATTGAACGCAAAAAAATACCTGTATAACAGATATGGAGGCATTTCATAGCAAAAAACAGACTCCACAAAGTCTGGTGTAAAGGTGAAGGGTGGCATCGATTAAAGAGGACCATGAAGATTACAGGCTATAACCCTGCGCAGCTGACGCCCCCAACTTCCACAACTGTGGATGAAATGAAGAAAAAGGCCATCAGGCAGTTATCAATACGTTGTAAAATAGAGTGTAATTGAAGAGCGCTTGTTACTTTCAGGCCCGAAGCATTTTCGTGAATCTCACAGCGCAGCTGTGCGTTATTCCTGCATCTCACACACCTGTGTTGAGTCACAATGGTCCTCTGACGAGTGTGGCTAAGCTCAATTCTAAAACAAGTGCAATTAACCAGGGCGGCAATTTTTACTCGTCCAGGATAATGTTATCCCGGTCACGGTCAGGGTCTCGCGACCAGCTCCGTGGCCTGACTCGCTGAACCTCAGTTTGCATCGACAACTCACTAACTGAGGCCAGCAGGCTGCATCCCGCAAGGCCATGAAGGTATGGGATCTCTATGCAGCAAGCACGATAGGAACGACAACGAGCCGGCGCCGCGGCCGGCGAGGGCTGTGAGTGCGGCAGATGTGGCTGCTCACACTACGGAGATGTTGGAGAGGAGGGCTACGCAGAGGGTTACTGAGACCGTCGCGGTGACGGTATCCACGACTCCAAAGGTTGTGCGCATTGATCCTCCACCTATTGTGGTTCCAGTTGATGCTCCGCCCAATGCGGCTCCATCACAGCCACAACCTACAGCTCGGGGGACCATCAGGATGTCACGTCTTCAAGCCGACGTCATATCAGATGGACTTTTGGCAGGGTCAGTTGACTTTACCAACGTGTCCAACACTGTTGGCACTCGCCAGGTGGTAGTGGATGAGCCAGCCAACGACGCTGGGACAACACGACGGGCTACAACTCGAAGGAGTCATGCAGAGGTTTCACGATCGCCTACTTCGTCGCGGACCAGTCATCCCATGTTTGGACCGAGGCCAGAGCCTTGGAAGTCGACAGAAGCTAAACAAGAGGGAACCGGTGACAGTTCTGCACCTGCGCCTGAACCTACACATACGACTCCGGCATCAACACCACAGACAGAGAGCCAAGCAAGATCAGATTCCTTTTCGCGGCCCTACCAGGAGTTGCCATCGTCGCCGGTTGAGTCACCTTCTGGTAAGAAGAAGCGACATGTCTCTTCCTCACTAGGATGGGATGAAGCACTAGGGGATGTCTATTCAGGAAACGCCCCATCGAGAAATGCATCAAGGAACGTTCCGCCCCGAAATACTCCATCAAGAAATGCTTCGTCGGTCAATACTCCGCGTGCCAAAGCAAGTAAAACTCGATCCAGTCAACTGCTACTGAGGAGCAATGTCTTTTCTGGCCACGAGGACACTGTCTTCTCGGTGGCCTTCTCTGCCGATGGCAAGCAGCTCGTCTCAGGGTCTGAGGATAAAAGTATTCGCGTTTGGGACTTGTCAAGCAAAAGCCTTCAAAAGACCATCAAAATGCACTTTGGTGCTGTTCGAAGTGTTGCAGTATCTGCAAAGGACAACACGTTGGCTTCGGGTTCGTTGGATCAAACGATCCGTTTGTGGGAGTTGGCTTCGCCCACTTCCCCCTCAAAGACGTTTCTCGCGCATGCAAACATCATGTCGGTTGCCATCTCGACAGATGGTCGTTACCTAGCATCGGGTGCGCATGACAATCTCGTCCGGGTATGGGATCTTGAGAGTGGTGACCTGGCACTGGAGCTATCAGGCCATGACTCTTCCATCGCATCCGTGGCTCTGTCACCTGATGGTCGATACCTGGCTTCGGGGTCTCTTGACATGACGATACGCCTGTGGGATCTTAAAGGAAACCTTGTCGAAACTCTCGACGACCACATCGGCTGTGTTCACGCCGTAGCTTTCTCGCCAAACAACTCTCGTCTTGCATCCGGCTCATCCGACAAGACAGTCATCCTCTGGGACACGAGACCTGGCAAACCCATCAAGCAACTTCTCTGCCTGCGCGGGCACACAGATTTCGTTTGGTCTGTTGCCTTTACCCACGATGGTGAGCGTTTGGCATCTGGCTCTGCGGACAAGACCATCATAATATGGGATGTAGCGACCAGCCAGAAGATACATGTTCTCCGGGGACACGAGGATGCTGTGTTTTCTGTGGCTTTCTCACCGTCTGCGTATAGGCTTGCGTCAGCGTCTAAAGATAAGAATGTGCGTATTTGGGAGGCGGAGGAGGACTGAATCTTCACGCGTCGAGGGCGTAAGTGTGAGGCTGAGGACGGGTACTGTGTGTGAGGATGAAACCCGTCGTGTAGCGGACTTGGTGAGGGGGGATTCTAACCTGACCTGCGGTTCGTGTAGATAAAGCCTCCCCGTTGTATAAAGATCCTTTTCTTCTTCGCCTTAGTAGGCAGTAGTGTAGCCTAGTAGACAATCCCATTGCCTCTTGCTTATCACAGGAGATTGGAACTTTAGACATGTGTTGGAGGTCTTCAACTTTAGTAAATGGATTGGCCCCCACGAATCAGCCGCCTGGTCTCAATGCTGTGTAGGGGGTAACCACGTCGGTTTTACCGGATGACGTTGTAATTTCTTCTCCTCAGTTGCGATGAAGCCATAGGCGGTCGTAAAAAAGGCAAACTGGCACTTTAAGCCCGACATTCGCCTGGGGTTGCGCCCTGTCATAGGTTGGTCGACTTTTGATGCGACCCATCTCAAGACACAGCGCACACAGCTGTGGGAGATTTATGCGGGGCCCATGTAGGATTGGCCAATGAGATGATACCCCTCAACGCCGTCGGCGCAATTGTGTGTTCAAGGCTGCGACTTGTTTTCTCCCCTGGGCGGTTAGGCGATCTTGAATGTCATGTCTACAACTTCAACTATATATTGTCCGTCTGGAACTTCGTCCACATTTGCGATGTTTTCATTCTCAATCCCTCATCTCATGCTTGTTCTACTCAATTCATTCCCCTTTCTTGTGCCTTAAAAAAGATTGACTTATACAATGGCCATTCCTCACTCTCCAACATCTCGGCACTCTACATCTCCTCCAACTACACATGCCACAAAGAGCCTCCCATACAGACATGTTCCGGCCGGATCAAATAGCTCGTCCACAACGGCGACCAGCATCAAACGGAGCAGACCGGGGACCCCTGCCAACCGCCAATCGCCACCTCCTCGCTCCAGGGAAAGCTCTGGAGCGTACAGCTACATCACTCCAGCTGCATCAGATGATGAGGTAGATGACAGTCTTGATGACTCTGGCAGTGATGAATCCGATGTCGAGTCTTGCTGCGGAGATCAGCATGACGAAAACATCTTGGCATCATCTTCACACAGGTTTCAGCATGTAGTGCAACCGCTTTTGGACCACTCTCTTAGGAGAGTCCGGGAGTACATAGACATTGCACAATACGATGTACCATCCGACAAACAAGAGCCTCCTCGCAAACGCTCACGGTCATCAAACTGGCAGTCAGAGCCCTCAACACCCAGCAACAAAGAGCACAGCGACGAAGAATTCGTGGTGGTTTCGCCACCAAGAGGCAAATTGCGCTTCTCTTGCCCCTTTTACGCGTCAAATACGCAAAAGCACCAACAATGCCTCAAAAAGCATGACCTGGTGACTCTTGACAAAGTCGTCACACATGTACAGCGTCATCACATGAGGGCTCCTTACTGCCCGATATGTTCTCAAGTATTTGACTCTGTGGGTCAATGCGACAACCACATTATCAGGAGAGAGTGTGAGCTACGTGAATTGGTGCTGCCGGAAGGCATCAATTACTACCAAAAGGCCAAGTTGGCGAGGGACGACAAGCCGAATCTCAGCAACAAGCGACGCTGGGAGCGTATCAATGCTACCGTCTTCCCTAGTGAGAAGTCACTTTCCTCGCCGTATCTGGACAGGGGGTTGGGACTGGAAGTTTCCATGGCCCGGGATTACTGGGAGAAGCATGGCCGGACAGTCGTTTCGGACTTCCTGAAGGAACAAGGGACGCTGGGGGAGGCTGGGCAAGATGACGAGAGGGCCCAAGCAGCGCTCTGTAAGTTGACCTTGGAGAATCTCGTAAACAAGATGGTGGACGAGCACGGTAGTGCGTGAGAAGGAAGGAGGATTTAGGGCGGAAGATGTAGTGGCGAAGTGTTAGGTAGCTCAAGTCAATGGCATTTTATACCCAGGATGGAGATGACTTCACGAGTATGTTGGAGTCCGCAAGAAAGGACAAAAGAAAGTTATATAGCAAAGTATATAGTAGTCTAGGAAAACTTTCCAACTTTGAACAAAAAAGTCGTAACCAAAAGAGAGTGTCGTGTCAACGTTGAACAAAAAAAAAGTCGTAGCCAAAAGAGAGTCGTGTCAACGTTGAACAAAAAAGTCGTAACCAAAAGGGAGTGTCGTGTCAATGCCGTCGTAAGCCTGAGCCTGAGCCGCTGCCTTTGCCTCAGTCCGAGGAGCGATCCAGCTCATCGTGGCCCTCACTCGTGCCAAAGTTAAATAAATCATCAGATAATTCGTCATCAGTTTCGAAATTGTCCAAGGCCGAACTGTCAGGCATCGCCTGCATCGAGCCAGACCAGGTCTGTGGAAGCGAGTCGAGGTAGCTCAGCTGGCCCTGGCTGAGATGATTCTGGCTGCCGGGGCTCTGCGAACAGAATCCGAATGTAGAATTCATTGGAACCTGACCCGGCATTTCAGTCAAGGCCGGGGTTTCAATTGGCCGACCAGTCATCGAATCGGAATTCCACGGCGGGATGGACCCAGAGCCATTAGGCGGTTGGCCATGCCCAGCTTGGGGATTCATCTGAACTTGAGACGGCATGGTCAGGGTACCGGCAATCGAGCTAGTGCTCATGCCGGGCGAGCCCTGAAGATCAGATGAAGCTAGCGCCGAGAACTGGCCCGAATGGTACGGGCCCGAATGGTACGGGCCCGAATGGTACGGGTCCGACTGATACGGGGTCTGATGAGACGGGGTTCCATCATACGAGGTCGCATGATGCGGGGCTTGGAGAGCCATGAGCTGAGCCATCATCGCCGGGTCAATGTATGGCATCGAGCCATGACTGGCTTGCGCCATTGCCTGTCCATCAACCGGGTTGGTGCCCATGCCTTGGCCAGTTGGCTGTGAGATCGAGGTAGGGTCCGGGTCTGGGGTCTGGGTAAGAGCCGGTGGGGTCGGATCCGGGATCGGGGCCGAACCTCGCCGGAAGAGGGCACGAACAATCTCCTTCTTTCTCGCATCCGACATCCCATCAAACTCGGGAAATCCAGCTAGAATATCGGGTGCCTCGCGTTCGAGCATCTCAAGCTCGGTCTCAAGAAGAAAGGATTTGGGGCAGGGCTCTTCTGAGAACAGCCTGCCCCATGCCTCCTTGTACTTGTCCTCATCAGTGCCGCGACCAAGTTTCTTGAGCTTGTTGTACTCGGCGGTGAGGAGGAGCCCGGTCTCCTTTGCAGTGGTCTTTTGGCAATCACCTCGTCGAATGTGATCATCTTTGAGGACGTCGTCTTTATCCTCGAACCTCTTGCGGCAGCGAGCACAGTAAGACTTCTTGAGCAGGTGGTGGCGTTTGAGATGTTGGTAAACACGATCCCAGCTGGTCAGGAGGCGCTGTTCACACTCGGGGAACCGACCGGGGTACAACTTCTGAAATGGGCAAGCGAGGTTCTTCTTGGGGGGCTCATCCTTGTTGGGTTTCTGGATGTTGTGATTTCTGTCGGAATCTTCGTCACTGTCATAATCATCGTCGGCATTGTTGAAGTTGTTGTCATTGTAGGGGTTCTTGTCCTGGCCCCGATTGTTGGACCGTTGTTTCTTAGGCTCTCCACCTCCACTCCCAGAGTTGTGACGCTTGTGGCCATGGGTCTGTGGGGCAGAGCCAGCACAGGATGAGACTTGATTGTTGATGTCGACGTCGGTGCATTTCGCTTCACATAGGAGATTGATCCATGCCTGAGGATCATCCTTGAATGCGAAGAAATAAGCAGCTGACATGCATTCGAATAAGTGGACGGCGATGTAATTGAAGGCAATAACATCGTAGCAAAGCTTGAGGCCTATTCGGGTAACTGTTAGCATGGACGGTTCAGCCACAACCAAGCCACTGGCCGGCATCGCTACTGACCATTCTTTGCAAGAACGACAGACCCGACATGGCGTGGGACGAGTGCCTTGCTCGTTGGCCTGAGCTCTCCGTTCCCAAGCGTGATGTTGGACGGGGCAAAGCCGGCCTCTATGATCTTCCGATGATCGTAACTCTTGTCGTTGATGGTGGACAGGTTCATCTCGAAATGAATGGGTCTGGGGGCGACCCCAAGTGGCTTGCTTGCGACAGCGGAAACACCCATGGCGGCGGCGGCTACTCCTTGTGACGGTATGTAATATGGAATCGCTGTAAAGATCGTGGTAATAATGCTTTTGAGAGTCGTAGAATCGTGTAATCGTAACGCTCACAGCAATAGAACAGCAATAGCCCAGAAGTAAGAATGATAGACTGGGCGCTGTGGTCTGGAAAGAGGGAAGAAGAGAAGAAGGAGAGTGGTTACGTCGCCATGAAAAGGGGATGGGACACTCCACCAGATATTGCCAGAAACACATTCGAACCATCACAGGTGTTTAGAATGGGTCGCAACAAGGCAGCATGCCTTTCTGGCCGGACTTGTCGGCTCATTCAGTGTGTGGTTGATACACTGGAGAGTTGGCCTAGGCGCAGCGGATGTCAGGTCGAGGGTGTGGGCCCTGAGGAAATAAGTGAGACGGTTGAATGATGAGGTACTTCTGGTGGTCATCAAACGCTCCTTCTTTGTAGAGAAGAATTTGCACAACGATAATTCTAAAACTAGCTTACACATACAATGCTCTATTGATCTTCTCTTTGTTATTTTCCTATTCTTAATTTGTCATTTGACGCATTCTTACTCAGGACAGGCCAACCCAGCTTTTGTGCATAGAGAGGTTTTTATTCTTTCACTCTCTCGTGGGGCCGTCTCTCCAACATTGACAGCCCAGTCCAAGCAGCCCTGGAGTTGAAACGGACTGCTCCATGGAGCAATAAGCTTAGCGGCCCTGGGGCCCTGTGGCTTGGTGCCGTGCCAGGGGACGCTCCCCTGGATGGATCCAAGGGCTCCATCCATGATCCTGGGGCCCTGATGACGTTCCTAAAACACATGCGTGAGGACCAATCCAAGTCTTGGGAGCGAGCCGACCAAACCTAGGCAAGAACAACTCTGCATGGGTATCACAGCATCGAAGACATTATCCTACCTTTATTTTGGTGATTTTTGGAGTTGCCGTTGACTTGCCATGACCAGAAGTCTCCATATTGACCATCTTCAAACAATTGAGTCACGACGACTTCGATAGCGCCTCGTCCCCTTAGCGCACTCAGTTGGGCTTGGCACGATGCGCCAAGATGGGTCCGCCAAGATGGATGGCAGACAAGGGTCTCCCGCTCGATCGCCACCAGGGCCCCAAGCTTCTAGGGATAGCGGATGAACGAGCCCGAAGAGCTGGCCGCTGCGAGCGGGCAGATGCAGCCCAGACACAGATGCTACGTTGGTTGATTGTCTTTGATGAGGCCTTCATCGAGTACTTTAGCTTCACCGACCGTACTTAGTTCTACCAATGTGTTCTTCATTATAGTTGAAGCCTGGCCCTTGACGGGTTAACTGAGCCAGAAGATCGTACTCAGTTCTACCCAAGACGCCCATGCTAAAAACGCCTAGGCCCGTCGTACAGAGTCAGACCGTGACGTAGGGGCCCCAACCGGCATCATCGTTAGAGCTGCATACTTGATCTCACCTGTGGGAGAGAGACAAAGTAAACAAAGACCGGCACCGAGACACGAGTCTCCTTTGTTCTGGGCGTGTCGCCGCATCCAATCAACGTGCTCCAGCCAGGGGCTGCCGCTGCATCATGAAACACGGCGCTAAGGGGGACAAAATACACGAAACTGAATTGGCTGCGCACTCACCTTCCCATGTCTGGTGTTTTATGTCCCCCATGGTGGCGCCAACGGGGTGGCTGTTTGTCGTGAAGATTTCCACAGGATGGCTTCCGCTCTGTCGCTCCCCCGGACCCAATGATTAACGGTCCGCTCCGCTGGAGGGCCGTCTGGACAGCGCACAGGCCGGAGTGCCTGGCATTCTGCCTCCCATCACGTTCTCACCACGGAGCCCTACACAGCCCCGGGTGGGAAATGATCGAATTTCGGACTGAATGCCCTACCATGTTCTCTTTGTGTGGAGGAGGCCTCCGCGCCAAGCGATTGACGCGCCATTTCTGCCGTACCCGTGACTCTAACACACATTATCAACATGCACTCTCCCGTCTGTCCCTGAACTGCATTTTCAACCTAGCATGCACATTGCAAATTTTGCATCGACTAAAAATAATCAGGTGTTCTCTCGCAGCGACTACTGTACTTGTTCGTATACAGACGGGAGCAGGTAAGTATCTGACCTCTTCGCATCACTGGGATCACTCCCCCTCCATTCCGCAGCTCTCAGCGACGTGGTCGGGTGTCAAGCTTGGGCAGCAGGGCAGAACCAGAAAACCAGGCTCGCCCCCAAAGTCCTCCTTTTCCAATTCTGCCTGCTTCTGTTTCTGTCCATGGTATCATTGATGTACCGGAAATTTTCACCGTTCTAGCACCAGCCGTTTTTTCGACACCACTTGTCGCACTCCCTAGACAGCGACGATGACGACGCAATTCGACCCGAGACCGGAGGCCGTCGTAGGAGCGCATTCGACTACGCAGAGCCCACGAATCGACACCCACACAAAGGATTGAGCTTATGGGACACCGGACTACGATTACCGAGCCGAGCTGAGACTCAGCGGACCTTCCTCGTTAGAGAGCGCTGGAGAACCTCGCATCCCCCCAACCTGCGGAAACACATCTCCCTTGTCGCCGGCCCCGACCTGTGAAAGGGAATCAAGGCAACCGCTACTTGAGACCCGGCCGACACCCACATGATTTCCCAAACTAGAGCCGAATGAAAGGACCCTGCAACGTTCAGCAAGCCAAATGCGACACAGGCCAGAAGCCCCCAAAGCTGGGTGCCCAATTGAGGGATGGTCAGGCTCTTCCCGCGCGAGCAACACGGCCATTGGAAACGCAATCTGGACCAATTCTAGCATCTTCATCTTCCCTTGGCCCTCAACATGCATGTCATGGGGGATTGAGTTTCTTTACACGTCACAGATACTTCAATCCCTTCTCGGAGAAGCCAGGCATGGAGGGAGATGGGACGAAACGCATTTGCAACCCATTCACGATCAAGCCCAACAACCAGGAATTCCCGCGAAACGGACGACCGAGTAGACTTTGAACAATGTAACAACTTGAAAGCGCCAAGGAGGAGGCCAATTCAACCGGGATCGTGGCGATTGCGCAATGAACGAGGACCCCGATTACGAGGAGAAACTCCGCGACAACACAGTCTTTCCATGCCTATGCCTCAATCTGCGATAGTGACTGTGTGCACCGCAAGTTGCGTTATGCTCGACCTCTCAACGCATATTGCCAATGGCAATGCCCAGCACTGGTTTTGCGTCTAGGATGTCAGCAAGAAGCTCCCTCATCCCGGCCGTTGAAGCATTAGACGGGACATGACACTTTTACCTATACAGCACCCACAGTGTTTCGCTCAGTGCTGAAGGCGACTCGGCGCCCAGGCCGATTGTAGGTTGATACCGGAGGGTCGGTGAACACTAACAGATGCCATCGATGAAGCCAGCCCGGATGAGAGACCATACTTCAACGATGCCTTGGGGCAGGCGATTGGGGGAAAGCGATCACACTATTTCCAGGCCTGTTCAAAAGAATGCTACCGACTCCTTGATACCCTGGCTTATTTTCAACGGTAAATGGCAGGGATACTCGATAACGAGTTCCTTTTACAGGGACATCTGCAGCCCTGATCGGGCACAAGTAGGTGCGGACTGTCCTCGTTGCATGAATGCCAGCAGCGGGAACCAATACGGTAGGGTCAATGTCCGTCCTCAATCCAACTCACCGAGACCTTGAGTGCATCGTGATGCAGTAACATGTTGCCGAAGGACATCTCTTTAGATGTCTTCATCAAAGAGGCCCTGGAGCTCGGCCAGGTACCTCTTTTCCTCGGCAACCTTCTCTTCTACAACTGAATCAATCTCCTCCCGCCAAAAGCTCGACACCTCTTTCAAGTCGGCTACCAGTCTTTCGTTAGAGGAGAATTTTGGGAGGATATGATCCTCAAACACAAATATCCAAGCATTCACAGATCTGAGACAGGCCCAAAACCACACTCCTTTCGACTCCCAAACTTTTCTCATCGTGCTCGTGATCTGAATGTCGTGCATGAACCGCATCTTACCTGCCTCCTCATCCAAGATTGACATGAAGGCTTGCCGCGCTTCGTCAAAGATACCAATCTCCTCGTCGATGATGCCGTCTATGTTGCAGTTTGTCAGCCAATACGGCACTGCCAGCATTTCCACTGGAAGAGCGCAGATCCATTCAAGGTCAATTAAACAAGTAACATTCCAATCGTCATCCACAAAGATGTTGCTTTGATGGAGGTCGGTCATCTGTAGGAGGAACGGGCCATCCCGTCGATCTTGTAGGATGAAGTGGTGCATCACTGCCCGAAGTAGGGTCCTGATGGCCATTCGCTCTCGACCATCGTCCTCATCTCGCACGGCGTGTGGGTCATGAAGAAGGTGGCAGTCATGCAGTGTGAGCATGTCAGCGACGAATCTATCCGTGCTGTGATAAAGTTGGGATGGCTCAATCGTCCGCGGTGTCCCGCTGTTTTCGAAAATCATCATGGTGCAAGTGAGTGGCCGATTTGCCAGCGCGACTGAGCCGTCGTGTGGGTTGAACTTGAAGGAACCGATCTGTGAATGAGGGAGACGGGCCAGGGAAAGCATGATGCGCGCCATGCCATGGAACAGGCGAGTCCGTCTACAATGGTCATTCAAATGTTGTTCCCATGTGAGCGAAAGCATTTTGCCCGTCTCGGGGCCAATGTACTCTAGGAGCATGTAAGCGGTTCCCAGAGACAGAGTAGTTGGGTTGTGGCTGTAACTCGAGAGCAGCGGGTAGCGAAAAGCACGGTAAATCCACTGCCAGATCGTGTGATAGATTCTCCGGTAGACCGGCCGTTGCTGGATATGAGTAAACTAGAACGAAGCGAAAGTTAGGATATCGTCGGCAGGTTGTGGCGTCGATACTTTGCAAAGACTTACGTGGCTACCATCTCGGAAGCCAAACGCAAAGAGGTTTGGGATCCGGATATCGGGACAGTTTTCCTGCATCCAGATGTACGTTGCCACTTCGCTACTAACTTTCTCATCAATCGTGCCAGGATATCGATTCTCGGCGAGTTTATGAGACATTGGGCAGCGGAAAATAAACCGCCTTGTCGAGCCAGCGGAGCTGACTTCGACGAGAACACAAATATTGAAGCCGCCTTGTACCCAAGACTCTTGAGACAAGACCTTGCAGGCATCATCTCTGCCCAGGCCCAGATGGTGCTTGACTAGGGACGCGATCGAGTCCTTCTGAGCCCAGAGCTGGTGCACGAATCTTTCGGCATCCTTCTGGTGTCGGATTGCAAGAAGGACATTGTTCTCCGTCTCCGCAGCCGACTTGAATGAACGTGGTTGAGGTGCCATCCTTCAGATGATCGGGCATCTAAGGGATAATGTTACAGTCTGGGAGAAAAGGGACAAGTGTACATGGTGTGTTCTTTACTGCCCGGGAAATCTATTTTCCCCGCCTTGTCAGCCATACAGAGGATCAGTTACGCCAACAGCAAAGTAAGGGATGCCTTTCTGCGCGTACTCAGGCAAAGGGCTGTTGATATAGCTCAACAGCTAATTAACTGCATAACCTTGGTAGCCAATGTCACCTATATCACCGGCGTGACATACGAGCTCACGTATCATCTCCAAGTTAACCTAGAAAAGGGGTCGAGTCTTCAATTAACCCGAAAAGATGAGGGCAAGGCAAACAGAGCATTCCCAGGTCTCTCTAAAGAATCGTTCTACTTTTGGAGTGCCCTCTTCCATTTTTCAACAGTAGGTGATAGGGATACTCGGTGATGAGTCAGAAACGCACGATGGCGGGCCAAACCCAAGGCAAACTCTCTTTTAACTGACTGCAGTACGTGCATGGCGTAACTTTATCTACTTACATAGCTGAGTTGCAAAACCTTCTGCAAGGCAACAAGAATAATAAATACCCGGCTGTGCACCGCTCTTTTCTTCTTTCCTAGCTTTCGTGATCCGGTGTTCATCGCTACCCCAAGTCTCGAGATCGCTACTACTCACCGGTGATTCCCCATCTAAGAGCACTTCGCCCTTGTATGGTATCCCTCATCTTGATCGACGACCCATCCCTCGCCGTATTTTGATCACTGGCACTCTATCTTTCAGGAGGTCAACGAGGCCAATCGAGACGTCCCATAGCTTGGCGAATGTCACCCCTCGAACAACATGGCCACCTACGAGCAACTCCGACACGAGCCGGCTTCCAGGGACCTTTTCAACAATAGAATCACAAAACTACAAAGTCTGCACAATGCGCTCAAGGACTTGGCTTTCCTCGCGATAGATACAGAGCATGTCGCCATCACGAGCGAAAAGGACCGCATGCTCCATCAAGTCGGTCTTGCATATTTTCCAGCACCGACACCAGATTCACCTACGTCGCCCGACGCCGGCTGCCCAAACCTTCAAGACTTTTACACAGCGAAGCAACTTAAAGGCTTAACCCTCAACATCAAGATAGACCAAGACACACAATACAATCTTGTTCGCGCTGGAGGGCATAGGGGCATGCCAGTTCGCCGATCTCATCGCTTTGGCCAGGAGCGACAAGTTGATCTCGAAGACCTGGAGACTGCCATTCTGGATTTTATCCAGGGCTGCGATAAGAAGACAAACCTCGTGATGATTGGGTTTGGGATGGCAGCCGAGTGGGAATACTTGTCCACATATTTCCCTCAAGCGATGCGCTTCTTTTCAGCCTGGGTAGATCTTCGCGACATCGCCAAAGATATAGCCCCAGTTGGGAATGTTCCCGGGCTTATATCTCTACTCAAGATCTTTAGGTATCACTGCCAAGATCTTCAGCCTGGCAGGGGAGATCTCGGTGGTGGTGTTGCCGACAATGCCGGGGATGATGCTGTGGCCACTTGCGCTCTGGCTGGTGCACTTCTCCTTCTAGAAAACCAACAGAAACTCAGGCTTCGGCAAGAATGTGGCCGGATTGCTGGCATTTTCACCAAGAAGAAGGGCTTCCGGGTTCCCAACAGCAAGGAGCATCCTTTCACCGCAACGATCCGTGCCGGAAGTCCGCTTCCACGCTCTCTCGACACAGCGATGAAACTGGCCCGTCGCTTTTTTAACTACTCACCCCAATCTACCGGATTACGGTCAGAAGATATTGGTTTCATCACGTTCAGGGACAAGGAGCAATTGGACTACTTCATCACTGCTACACATAGAACTGCCTTGCCGATGGGCGGAATACTGAGGGTCAGGGACTATTCTCGGGAGCATGGAAGAATTAATCCTGAGAATAGGGACCGGAAGGAGAAACAAGAGCTTAGAGAGAGGGAGAGGTCTGAAAGGAGTACAGACGAAGTTGTGGACTTGGAAAGTCTGTTTTCCTCGGTCATGGTGCGGTAAATTGGCTTGGCTTATCCAGGTCTCACCCGCAAAGTTCAATAGATGACCATTAGTCTAATCAAGAAAGCTTGCTACACGTGAAACAGGCCCAAGTTCAATATCGTCCCTGTATGAGATATCTGCTCCCCTTGAAAGTAAAGATCTTGCCGACTCGGTATACCGGCCTCGCATTTGTAGTGAGTAGATGTGATCCTGGAGCGAGGCCCCTCCTCGTCGAGAACGACCCAGCCGGAAAGACTTTCGGTTGTAGTACACACCGGCCACGACTGCAACAAACGTGGGCAGGAGCCAGCAAAGGAGAAATGACTTTCCAGTGTAGAAACTGGCTGGTAGAACGCCAGGTTGCATGCTGAACAGAGCAGCCGTGGCTGTAAGCGGTAGGAATAGCTTTGAGCAGTGAGCACCAGAGTTGGCCAACAGTAAAGGACTGTTCGCGTATTACTTACTACGCCGATTGCTGTCAAAGTCTTTAATAACTCGCCCGTTGCCTGTTGCTGGACAGTGATCTCGTTGTCTTCCATGACAAGCTCCATTTCCAGCTGACGTTGTAAGCTTTTTAGATGGACAAGCGGCTACTCCTCGTCGTCCCCTAAATATGCGACATACCTCACGGGCAAGGCCCGCGCATAGTTCTTGCTGCTGTTCGGCAAGACGCTGAAGATCCCTCAGTCCGTCGATGTGCTCCCCTATCCTGGCAACAACTCTGAAGGGGGGGATTGGGTCCGGCCTGCCGCTTCTTGGTCGGAGGATGTCTGATAGGTAGGCTGCGTCCCGGCTGCTGAATCTATCCCAGACCTCGACTGCCTTACAGATCGAGTGAATGGTTTGTCGTAGCACTCTGCTGGCTTCGTTTAGCATTTGCTGGATCTTCTTCTTTTGGGCAGGCGAGATGCCGTCATCGGTCGGGTGAGGTACAAGGGTCATAGAATCCTGAACCTTTAGTTGAGGCCACGATGTTAGTTCCTATGAAAATAGGTTCAGGGGAGATTAAAGTCTTACATAGGGTTCGAGCTTCAATAGCAATCTCGAGACGAGGTTCTGAAGAGCGTGCTTGACTTGCTTCAACCGACACTCGTATACGACAAGGAAGTACTCTCTCGGGGTCCAAATGGGTAGGTCCGAGTCCACTGTTCCGGCTGCAAGAGGATCCGTCCTGAGGTCTTCCTGGGAGTGGTAATACTCCACACTCTCAGAAGAGGAGTCTTCCTGATAGTAGGTGTCGATGAATAGATATGCCATCCAGGAATGATTGTCTAGACCCGCTACCAGACACGAGATCTGGGCTTCGTAAATGCAGACCTGAGAACCCCCTTCAGGTTCATCCCCGTTAATGAAGTTAAGTCGAAACGAT
This sequence comes from Fusarium vanettenii 77-13-4, assembly GCF_000151355.1. NCBI lineage: Eukaryota > Fungi > Ascomycota > Sordariomycetes > Hypocreales > Nectriaceae > Fusarium > Fusarium vanettenii. The sequence goes on from NW_003315881.1 coordinate 4,292,177, forward strand.
CTTCGCAGGGGCTTATCGCTCTTCTTCTTCCTCGGATCTTCCCGCAATACATCTTTTTCGCGCCAGACATAGAACTGCAAATGAAACTCCAATGCGAAAGAAAGAACTCCTCGTGGCTAGTAAAGGAATCAGTCAGTGGATATCCAGCAAGCATCTCAAGAGGTTGAACGAACCGGGCGATGTATGCCAAGGGAAGTTTTAGAGCCGAGATACTTGTAGAAAAACTCTGTGAGGTACAGCGCTTGCTCAGGAGATGCAGTGGACAGCAAGACCATGATGACACAACAGTCTGGATTCGTCACATATCTAGAAAGTACGTTAGCGAGGTTCTGATATTATATCTCACACATGGGCCTCCTACAAAAGCCTTCTTTCAGCATCGGGTTGGCCATGGCAATTATATCTCTAATCAGGTAGCCGGATGATTAGCAACCGAGTACGCACCGATTCTTCGTTCTTCAACATACCGCTTTTTTGAGCTCGACCAACAATTGGCTCACATTCAATAGACCAGGATTTGAGCGCCTGTACCCCGCTAGAGCCAGTTGCTTGTTGGCCAGGCGAGACCTGTCATCCAGCAGCGCAACGGGCTTCTTGACGTTGTTCTCCAGACCATCTTCCACTGTTTTCATGTTGCACCCGGCACACAAAGCTCGAAGGTCCAAGTCTTGGTAAGTACTGGGTCCATGTGGCACATTACGATCATCCAGTACGGTCAAAAAGCAGTCGATGAGTTCGTCGGCGGTGGTAGGGACATGGCTCGACGTTATCTCAGATCTGCCCACAACATACGGAATGTTTTGTGAATCATAAGTCTGAGGCCGGCCGCTAATGAATTCCTCGTTCCATTCGTATGCAGAAGAATCGAGGATGATCAGGTTGGAAGAATAAGTTGACGCAGTCATGTTGACCAACCCTTGCATGCCCTAGCAGAAAAGAGGACAGGGCAGACCTTTCGAGTCGAGGGAAGTCTAAGTTGTCGAGTAAGTGCAGGCCCCGCAGCGTCGTACGTAGCAATAAGGGCAGTCGGAATCTAACACAACAGAGAACCATCCCATTGCACAATTGCACTCCCAAACGTTGGTCAGCGTAAGGGGGAGGAAGAGGCTGCGGAAAACTCACACACCGCCAAACAGTCCGACCTCCTGGCACTTCAAGCGGGAGAGGGGCGGGCGACTTGGTTTCCATCAGTACGAAGTCGAAAAGGTACTGACCAGACAGAAGGAAGAAATCACGCGACTAACCATAGCAGAAACCACGTCGTCTGGGGAGACAACAGCGGTTTGAGGGAGTAAGGCAGAACCAGTTGGGCCATAGGAGGGCGACCGCTTTTCAACCTTTCCCGCACCCATGGTCAGATCGACAACGTCGTCAGCACACAGGAAACCGAAGCGGATGGTGGTGGCAGTGTTTAACGCATGATTCGATGCGAGCGATTGATGAATGTGCACATTTGGGCGCCTGGCTGCCTGAGCGAATGATGACTTATTTCTTTGACCTGCCGAAAGAAGCCGGTGACAGACGATTGGCCCGGATCAAGTCGGCGGCCGAACGTGCCATTTTCAACCTCAGGCTGGCCAGTCTGATGCTGTGGAACTTGAGGCTTGCATGATGGCGTTGACTTGGCCAGTGGCTACTAGGAATTGCAACTATATGACTGGCTTCTGTGCACTGCACTTTTAGCGTCGTTATCATTTGCTAATAGGTTGGTTGAATGTGACTGGCCGGATCCTTGGTTGGTTGAGACATCCACGTGTGGGAAAGATGGTCAAATGAAAGTTAAGAGGAAGAGAGAGTTTAGAAAGGTAGAGAAACCAAGGTAAAAAGCTAGGGTGTTCGATTTCCTCCTTGAGTAAAAGATATACTCAAAACTACATGCGAGCAGGGCACGGTGAATTGGTGTTGTTAAACGTCGAGCAGCAACATATTGGTTTGGAGCAAAGTATATGTCCATATTATTCCAGGGGTTTCGAAGCAATTAGGAGGCTCCGTAGTTATCAGAATGCCGAGACTCTCGGGCACTTTTCGGGGTCTTAATTCAAGGGACCTGGTCACCGACGTCTCCACGACCCAAGTGGAGATCCCCGATGTGAGTAATAGACAGGGAAATGCAATAGGAGGTGAAACGAGCTCGGAATAATGACTTAATTGATCCGTGTCTTGTACTAAACAATGTATCACAAGAGTATAAGACATAAGACATGCCGGGTCGTGCTAAAGATGTCTCGGGTCAAAATACACACTTCACACTATTCAACATCCATCAGTCATTTTCTCACGATGCAAACCGTCATTCTTTACTCGCACCAATATGGGCCTAACCCTTGGAAGGTCGCTCTCGTTATGGAAGAACTGGAAATCCCATACGAGACCAGATTTGTCAACTTCACCCATGTCAAGAAGGAACCATATCTATCCCTCTGTCCCAACGGACGCTTGCCCACGATTGAGGACCCAAACACTGGTCTGACTCTTTGGGAATCTGGAGCCATCGTCAACTACCTTGTTGAGCAATACGACCAGGATCATAAGCTTGGCTACACCGACTTTGAGCAGAAGCATGAGATCCAGCAGTGGCTCTTCTTTCAGGTCTCGGGCCAGGCCCCTTACTACGGGCAAGCTTCTTGGTTCGCCAAATTTCACCCTGAGAAGGTGCAGAGCGCTATCGACCGCTACGTCAAGGAAATTCACAGAGTCAACAGCGTTCTGGAGAGAGCACTGGGAGATAAGGAGTGGCTCGTTGGTGACAAGTGCACTCTTGCGGATCTTTCGTTTGTGGCCTGGCAGCGCTGGGCTCCCAGCTTTGGAGGAGAGGATCTTTATGAGAAGTTCCCCAAGGTTGGAGCTTGGATGAAGCGCATGGAGGCTCGACCCACGGTGCAGAAGGTCTATGAGGACCAGAACAAGGCGGCTGCCGAGGTGGAGGCGGCAAAGGTCAACCCAGGTCCTGAACCTCGCCAGGAGCAATAAATGGCTATGGGTGGAGGACAACAGAGGCTGAGATATAAACTTGCCTTGTTGTGCATATAGAATAGTCGAATTGCCTACTTTCTGTTAGGCGTCTTTTCCGTTGCACAAAGAGCCAGGCCGATTCGTCACTCGTTAACACTCGGCGAACGGAAGGGAGATGGTGAATAAGGAACGAAGGAGGCAGTTTAGAAGGCGTTAGTTTTATTGTAGAACCTGATCACTTTTAAGTGGCTTTTTCTCAAACATACCAAGTAGGAGGAAGGGCTGGATACTTAATTTGTTTTCGTTGCTACAAGACGCCGTGTTCTGAGATGGAGCTGATTTTCAAAGATTGGATCATTCTTGATACTCTTTTTCTCTAGTTACATACTTTTCTTGCGGCTATCTAGCAAGAAAGTTCTTCTTGACCGCATAATTGACATCATGGCTTGATGTACGAATCAGAAACCGTCCTCCAGAAAGTCACTCTTGTTCTCTCAGTGTTCAGACCAAATCCTCTACTTGCAACAACTCTGCTTTCCATTGTCCATCGTCTCCAGTCGACAAAAGCAAGAAGATTTGATCTCGATGTCCGCACCAGCAGCAGCTATGGCAAGTTGCGTCTGGATAATTCGTGCCTCGGCTGTGCGTCCGAGACGGACCAGACACTCATGGTATCCGTGGAGTGCCCAAATGTTGTTTTGGTGTCGCAGTGCTCGAACCAGCTTGTCGTCGAGTCCTAGGTCCTCGGCGTAAATCTGTGCCGCTTCTTCGACGTGTCCCTGCTCGAGAAGAAGGGCTGCATATGGGTGACGGGCCGGGAGCATCCAGGGCCAAGGTTCCGCGTATACTAGCGAGTCGTCTCTCTCAATCGCGAGACGTAGGCTTTCGAAAGCTTGCTTGTAGTTTCCACGTCGATACTCGATCTCTCCGTCGAGCATCGCCACGGCGATCTGGAACACATCGAGAACCTTGTTGGGGAAGATGAGTCGTGTCTCAGGGACGTGCTTGAGGGCTTCACGGAAGAGCTCTCGCTCCTTGTCGGCCTCTTCAACATTTCCGGTAGCAGCCCATGCGATGCCCTTGCCGTAATGCGCCGAAGCCACCGTGACGCAGTAGAGCTCCTTGTTTTCCGGGAGCGGAAGCTTTTTGAGCTCTTCCCACATTCCAAAGCGGATAAGAACGTGCACCCTCACCGACTTGAAGTACTCGAGCCAATCAGCCAGCGGAGGCGAGTCTACCAGCAGCATGTCCTCGGTGATGGTGGCCTCCATGCGTGCGGTTGCCTCCAGAGCTTCACGGGCTTGACCTGCCATCATAGCTCCGTTGATTAGCGAGTGATAGTTGTGCATGCGGTAAAACGAGTAAAAGTTCTTGCCGCCCTCTCGGGCGTAGTACTTGTCGTCCGCAATTGTGGCAGCGAGGTTGGTGTACAACGCTCGGCGATAGTCTCCGACGAGAGCATCGATGTGACTTGGCATGTGAGCCATGTGACCACCATCAGGGACAAGATTGCGTAGGTAATCAGCTGCCCGGATGCCCCTCTCTGGAGTGTTGGGCATCTCAACCAGATGGATGTACATGTGAAGAATTCCAGGATGCTTCTTTGCACTTGGAAGCTCTAGACCGCGCTCGAGCACATCATGTACCTCCAGGACAGGTGTGTCTAGGTTGGGCTTTCCGGTCATGGCCTCGTAGAGCTTCCAGGGCGCCGTGTTCATCAACGCATCGGCCGTGAGTGTAATGACGTCCAAATCGTCCTTTCCAAGGCGACGATGAACCTGTCTCATGGCATTCGCGTACGCCAGAACAGCAGGTGTGAAATCTCTGGGCGGCTCGGTGCTTGGAAATCGATGTTGGAGAGCCCCGATAAGACCCTGTTCCGCCGGAGTAGCGGCAGAAGAAAGCTCCTTGGCCTTTCGAGAATAGTCGTAGCATTTCTTGAGAGAAACCTTTAGATCCCTCTCGCCAAAGGCCATCCAGACCTTGTTGTAGTTGGGCCCCGAAGCAAAGGCGGCGCCCCAGTAGCCCATGACACATTCGGGATCATGCTTGATGACTTGTTCAAAGCAGGCAGCTGCTTCTTTTTGGTTGAAGGAATACACCCAGATTAGCCCTCGGTTGAACCATTCCTGAGCCTCTGGGCTTTTCGTCGTGATTTGCCTTGTGTGGTGGCCGAGATCATAATAAGGGGCATTGACGGGAATGGTTCCGGCCCTTTCCAAAGTGAGAGCCATGGTGTAAGCCGAGAGGAAATCCACAGCAAATTGCAAAAGAAAGCGTGATTCTGGCTTTGATTCTAGCGTGCTTCAAAGACTCTAGTAGGGCTGTCCAAGTCTATCTATATCCAGCTCCAGGAACATCGGCAGAGCATGTCCGGCATCTCTGAGGGCAAACCTCGGGCGTCTTCGTCTTTGCAGCCGACTCGCTGACTCAATGATCATGATAAATATAGGGCTGTTTCAGTATGTGGAGAGGTGCTTCATGCATTGACGCACTCAGGTGGCGACTCGGGGGAGTTACAAAATAGCCCGGTTCCGATCGGGACAGGTTCCGTTGATTGATGGAGTTGATCTCCGTTTTTCGTTTTTTTAATATACTGACAGACTACGGATAATATTAGGTACGGGACGAAAAGAATATTGAGAAGCTGGCAAAGTTCATTCTCCCTGGGTCACCGCTCATAGTTGATGATTCGACCTCGGTTCTTAGAGAGTCACCGAGAGCCGGAATGCCCTCGCCTTGCTAGAGAGAATGGTTTCCAAAGCCGCTCGGCGTGATCTCAGTCGGAAGTTGATTCGTAGAGCTCAAAAAGGATGTTTCGGTCCTCGCGTTTACTTTCGTCAGAGTGCTAGGTACGTTCACTTCTGACCCAACTGAAGAGACTTGTGTGAATTGTAGTTCTATCGTGGCTCATGATGGTCTCTATTACCAGTCCGTGTCCGAGTCTGACGAGTCAGCCATCAAGGGAGGGAAATGGCGTGGTCTACTAAAATAATCCGGCGGTCGTCTATAGAGTTAGCAGACTGACTCACTCACGACATCTCGGTTGCTTACCTTCGGCAAAACCAACAAGAACGAGTAGTCCCATGCCACAGATTCCTCATTGAATCCTCAGCCCTCGCCTGCTCCACCAAGTTGCGTCCCAGAGCCCATTGAACCTCGGCTGTTTCGATTCCCCTCTCTCGCCCTTCAAAAAATGCTTTGACCACCGCTGCATTGTGCGCCATCACGCTCAGCGGACCACAGAGACCACCTTCCATCTTGCGCTGCTCCGTTACGTCCACAAAAGGACCGTTTTCTGAAAATAGCCTCTCATGTCTCGTCTCGTCTTCTTTCGGGTTTCGTGTGATGGATTCATCTGGACCGTAGCCTGTATCGTAGAGCTCAGAACATTCATAGTTGCGTTCAAGAATGACGGCGTCAATCCACTCTAGAAGTTCGTCTTGAGTCTCCACGCGCCATTCGTCATCATCATGGTGCCCAGAACATTCGAGGCCCTCCGCGCAGGGCCACCATCCTGAGTTGCCCCCCGGGTGAAGAACGTGAAACATGCGTAGAGGGAGATTCCAAACATAAATGGTGTGCTCGGGGCATGTTTCCTTTATGCTCTTGTCTCGCCGCCTTACTTTTCTCAACTTGCACTCCTGGCAAGGCTTGGGGACTTTTGGAAAAGGGGTGTAGGCGGTCGCAATGTCAAGGCCTTTGAGGTAGTTGGTTTGTCTAGACGGCGGCGGCTCTCTCATATATGCCCAAATCATTTCTCGAATTTCGGTAGGTATCTCTGCCCTGAAGAGAATCCCCGCCAGCAGATGCCGTCCCTGTTTGGTTATCAGGGGCTTTGAGATTTGCCGCGCATCAAGGATAAACTGCCGTGATCTTCGAAGCACAGGAACCGAGTGAAGAGATTCTTCGCCAGCGTCTTTGTTGAGTGTGCGGTACACCCGGCCTGAGCAAATAGGACCGTCGGTTCCTACGCATTTCCAAATAAGATTCTCTGTGTCTTCGTCATCAATATCGGGGAGCCTTGTGGAGAAGAGTTTCCGGTCCGGCTCGTCCTCAGGCTCTGAACGAAACCATTGCCGTCCTTTTCCCCCTGCTGCTTTGAGCTCCTCCGGTGACAGTGCTTGTGCAAGGTCTGAATATCTGGCAGGATCAATACCAGACTCTTCTGAGTGCTGGACTGGGCACTCAGAAAAGACCCAGTGGAACTGCTCCTGGTTATCCTTAATCCACATCCTCTTCAGGGGCTCGAGTAACCCGTCATCCAGCTCGACGCAAAACTCATGCAAGAATGCTGAGGCAGCTGCAGCCTTGCTCTCGCTAAACCTCAAATTGAGAGATTTGTCGTAAATCAATGCATTTGAAAGGTACATAAACATGCGTGCAGTGAGGAAGTCACCCATGGGAAGCCCAGCAAGTGCCTCTATGGGTCCAAAGAAGCTGTGATACGCCTCAATGATGGTCTTGTTCGGGGCCGGCGGATGTCCCCGTCGTCCTGCGATTCTGATGATTGAATTATACAACCTCAGCAGTAGGTCCTTGATGGCGATATGGTTGTCATTTTGATGGTTCCTTGAGCGAGCTAGTTGTTGGATCTCATTGGTCAGCTCAGAATTGGAGATCTCCAAGTTCCTGAAGAGCTTCTTGTCTGCTTCCATTGCCATGAGACTTTTTGTGGTTCTAGCGCATCGTTTAAATCATCGCCGTGGTTTTTGGGTCCAGTGCGGCTGGGTGTGACTCATGAGAGCAGTGCTGACTCCTCAAAGTGACGAAAGAGAAGAAGCAGGCAGCAATCAAGCTGCTCAACCAACCACTCACACGGATCATCTTTCGTCCGATGTAAGGTGGCAAGGTATTCATCCATATTATCTTGTCGAGTCATATACGATAGAGCTTATTATCGGGGATATAGGTTGTCGCAAAATACAGAGATGGTATAATAGATTACATATTCTTCTCAAACCCAGTTCGGGAGCCCCTTTAGTCGCTTTTCCACTACGACATCATCTATTCTCAATACATGAGTTAATGGAGAGCAGAGCCCGATGAAGAAGAAATCCGAGCTCAAGTTAACCAATGGGTCTCTCATCGACTTAGGGATTATCAGATGACTGAGACACCTTTGGCTCGCTCGCCTCTGGGTGAGTAAAGGGAGTCATCATCTCCACTTTCATCAGGCTAGGTTACTGGCCCTAAACTACGTGGTCATCAGAGATGTATTGTAGTCAACAGAAGAGGCAGGTAGGCTTACCCGGAAGCTTGGCAGACTGGATGGTAGTGTTGTATGAGATCAGGAGAAGTGAAAATGCGACTCCGAGCGGAATAGACCAAAGATAACTGGCCCGAGCTGACTGGCCTCGAAATAATTCGAACACCGATCAATACGAGGCGGGGAGGGTATCAGCATGCCGGTATTTGGGCACGCTGTGACTGGGGGCGAACGGTAAGCAGAGCTGCAGCTGCAGCATGGGGTGGAAATGTACCTCACCCCAATGAACACGTCACAACAGGCCAAGTAATAGCATAGAATGATCTGATCGAGTCATTTGATAGCCTGCGGAAAGATAGAGATTTGTTGTTGTCTAAGGCCACGTCCAGGGCCATGTCGTCAGCCCACCCCTATGAGTCAAGGGACGAGGAATCAACGGATGGTCAGAGGGGGGAATATCTTCCACGCGCAATATTGTTCAGCTAAAGTTAGATGAGCCCGGAATGAGAAAAAACCTAGCAGGACCAGTACATAGGACGCATCAACATCCTGACAGGGGGTTGAGACTTTCTGATCCCCGCACGTAGAGGATGCTCAGCTCACCAATGTCCAATATTTCGGGCGCCACATTGTAGATCTTCTGCAGCTTTTCGCATCTGCGAGGATAGAATAAGGTTTCCTATCCCCTAGAATAATACAAATACTATTTTAATATATGCCTATCCACCATAGTTAAAGAGATGACAAGTGGTGGAAAGGAAATATTGGCAAGGAAACATAGTACCAGCCCACTTCGTGGCCCGTTTGACTTGCATAAGTATGGTTTTTTCAAAAGCTCGATTCCCGGAAGGATAGAGTTGAGCATGCTTCAGCCAGCCAAAGGACGTAAACGTCCAATGAGTCTAACTACTAATGGCCGTTTCCAAGGACTGCCAGACAATGAACCATGCGGTAAGCATCTAACTAGGCAATGGCGAGCGTCTTGCATATGCCGTCGGCCACGTTGCATATGCTGTCATCAAGCTCAAGCTGTCAAATTCCATCAAACCAATGCCTCATGACTCCCTATGCGGCCAGTAAAGCGGCCATGTCGGAGCACTTTTCAATCCCTATTTCTCAACACACAAACTGCATGAAACCTCTCGAGACTATTGGCGACGGACAGTATCATGGCTGGCTGACCGATGCCAAAGGTCGACAAGATATGAGATTTGAAAACACACGGATTACAACGATGTCCGGCAATGCCGGAAAGGGAGACGGAGGGAAGTGCTTTGGAAACTCATACCTCATGAGCATAAAAGATGCCTCCGGGCAAGACGATATTCTCAGCTATCAAGCTAGTTCCTCAACTAAAAACCCCGAGCAACATTTATCCCAGCCTTGACACCTTTCAACATGTCCTCCCACTACACCAAGTCCCACCTATCAGCCATCACGTTTCTGCACCCACCCAGCCCTGTGGACATCAAGCAGTGCCCGTGCGATGTTAGACCTGAGCCAAAGCCGGCCTCTGAGCACAACACGTTCATCCGCGTCTACCACACCGAACCATCCATCTATGGGTACAACGCGGGCTGCTCCCTTGTGAGGGAGTCTAGGTATAGCACTTCGCAGCAGTGGCATGGTCCCTCGGACGACCTTGTCGCAGATGACGCCGCTCCTGGGAGCTCTGTTGCTTCCGTTGGATGGTGGGCGGACCTGGCGAACGAGGTGTGGGAGGTATGCGTCACCTTGAGCCAAGTTGAGTTCTCATATAAGGTTAGGCTAACTGTCAACAGACCAGAGTCTACTATGTGGCCAACGGCGGGAATCTTCAGGAGGTGAAGCGATAATGCCCTTGATCATGGCAAACACTGACGATATTAGCGCATCAACCACAGTTCCTTCTCGCCCGCGGTCAAAGACGACTTTGATGATCCACTTCCAAAGCCCGAAGAGATGATTCCACCCACGCCGGGATGGAAGTTGACCCAGATCCTCGCGACTGAAAACGGAACCGAAGAAAGTGACAAGACCGGGTTCCCTAACATTCAGCCCCTCCCTGAGACTAAGTTGGCGGTCGTTCGCTCGGGAGACGGAAAGCTTCACGTCTTCTACCAAGCTGTCGACAACTCTATTCTCGAGGCTATCTTCACCCCTGAGAAGGGTTGGATTGCCGAGAAAAGTGTTGTAGTCGCCTCTGGAGCCAAGACCGGCACCCCCTTGACGGCAATCTCGGGGGGCTGGGCTGAAGTGAGGCTGTTTTTCGTCGATACGAACGACGTGCTGGCATACGTCTACGCAGATGATCACACTGGCTGGGTTCAACGTCAGTACAACCACCCTTCACATGCCACTGTCTTTATCGTAGCTCAAGCTAATATTAGTCTTTTTATAGAGGAGATTCCATCCTACAAGCTCCCTCCCACGGCCATGCTCGCAGCGGTTGCTTGGAACTATGCATCACCCTTCTTCGGGATCCGCGTCTACACTACCGACAACCGTGATGAGCTGCATGAGTTCTCCTACAACCGCAACTCGGGTGGATGGGCCTCGGACTCTCAGTCCGTGAATAAGCTCAACCCAGGGGGCCTACATGTTGGTTTCCAAGGATCTGCTGCGCTATCGGCTGTTGCCGCCGTGCTCGTGGAGGGTGAGTGGAAGACCAAGGTCTATTTTCACCCACGTCGCACCATCCTCGAATGGGACGTCTGCGCCAAGGCCCCTCCGAGTGTGGGCATCCACAAGCCCAGCCAGGGGGGCGAGCTGAAGCGCGCTATTGAAGGAGAGACGCGGCTGAAGATCGCCGAGGAGGAAGAGCGCAAGAGGGTTGAAGAGGAAGAAAAGAGAAGAGCTGAGGAGGAGCTGAGGAAGAAGGCAGAGGAGGAAGAAGCGAAGAAGAGAGCTGAAGAAGAGGAGGAGCGTAGAAAGGTAGAGGCTGAAGAGGCGTGGAAGCAAGCTGAGAAGGAGGAAGCGCAGAAGAGGGTGCAGGAGGAGCTACAGAAGTACAGTAGTATCCCGGTGGGTGGCAAGGTCAGTCTCAGGGACAACCCAGAGATGGACAAGATCTTCAAGGAAGCAACCAGGTGTAACGCTGGGTACGATTGGCTCAGGACTAACGACGGCTGGCGATGTTCGGGCGGTGGTCACTTTCTCACTAACGAGCAGTTTGAGACGCTGAGCCGGGGAGGTTAGGGGGTCGTTGGAGATTTCTCTTTGGTTACGTGTATTCGATGGTGCTATTAAGAATGCCACTCTGATTTCTACGGTTGAAAAGACTGTGATACGCCATTGCATACAGATCGATCACATGCCATTGCACCAAGCAAGGGCGACATTGGTTTGATCTCCACCGGGTTTCTATCCATATGATCATGACTGAACCAACATCAGCTGCTCGCTATATCAAATCCCCTATATCCTCGTCAGAGCACTCTTGGCCATAGTGCTGTAGGATGCCCTCCGGCGCCTTTTGTGCTTGTTTAGGCGATAGATACAACTCGTCCATCATCAGAATTCGATCAAAGATCACCTGGGTCAGTCCCACGCAACGGGGCTCAGAGCCCTGGGCCACCGACCGAAGATTGCTTGACACCTTCTGCACTGTGACCAACACCTCGCCCTCGGTGTCAACATCAGAGAGGTCATCAAAGTCGATTTTTTGCACGTCTTGGGCTTTCCATGTGTCCCAGCCCCGGAAAATCTTACACTTGGGAGTGAACTTCATCCGGCTTTTGTCATCATCATCTGTCTGCCCCATATTGGCCAAGCATATAGCGACAAACCTCGTAGGCCGTACTCGGCGTTTCTTAAAGACAACCACTGCGCCGAAGAGGTCGCTGTGGTTCTCCCCGTTGCCCTGTATTCTGCGTGGTTGCACTAGTGGTAGGAGAGGCGGCTTTTCTGCTGACCATACAGCGTCCAAAGTACTGTCGCCTGGAAAGATGCCATAGAGGCGATAGTTGGCAGTCCCTCGAGGAAAGCATAACAGAAACGGACTTCCAGCCTCGCGAGGGTGCCACGGCGGAACAGATAGGATAGTCGCATACGGCTTCTTGATATGAATACTTCTGTGAAAGCCCGTTGAGATGGGATCGATATACCTCGAGATTGGTGTCGCCGTAGAGTCTATATATGATCTCTCTCCTGCCCAGAAGAGAGAATATTCTGACAGTTGGCTTTGCGACACCCTCGCGATATTCTCTTCCTCATCAATCGCCCCGATTACACTCTGCTTCCAAACCATCTTCACTGGGAAGAAGGTTTGAGGCCAAAGCAACCGTGTATATTGCTGCAACCTCTCAGGACCCTTCTGAAGCAACGGTATCCATATCCGAGAGACAGAGCGGGTAGATTGAGTGCTAGATTTCTCAACGTCCCAGCAGTCCAGAACACCAAACACAAAGTGAGGCACCAACGTGGTCACAATGGGCAGAGTGATCTGTAAGCCAGTGTTGGTCAGATGGAACGGATACGAGTGGTCCCCGGGGATGTAATGCTTCTGTAGCTGTGGCGAGGCGCTGACGACCACAGACTGCGAGTCACAGAATTCCATAGGTGACCGAGGGAGAAAGTCAACGTATCGCAGCTGAGATGCAAAGAAGCTGTGGTCGGCATATTTGTGGATGATTTCTCCAAGAAGTCTGGTGAAAGCTTCATGGCCCTCTCCGTAAACGAGCGGCATTGCGATGTCAAAGAGCCCAAGAAGCGAGTAAGCCTGGTCCTCGATGCGCGTCGTCGAGCGGCGAGATGCCCATGCCAGTCGCTGGGCCACGCTGTATCTCCTTAGTGGGTGGGACTTGGAGAGTCTGCCCTTGAGGAGGCATGACCACGCGATGCCGGTGATCTCGGAGATGCAAAGCGCCAGTTCTGGCTTTGTAGCTATCGGCGTCCAGTCGTTGGAGAAGAAGTTGATGTTTGGCGATGCGATTAACTCCTGAAGAGTCCAGCCTCGGGTAAACCACCTTGCGTTTCTAAAGGCACTGTCGGGTTCAATACACTGATCCAGGGTCATGGCCGGCACGTCCTTCAGGTATACGTAGCAGATGGTGGACCGCCGGTACCACTTGAACATGGAGTTGATTGCTTCTGAGAGCTCTGCTGAGCTGCTCTTATCAATGCAGTTGGTGTCTACCCAAACGTAATCGAGTTTGTCTTTGGCAGCTTGGGTGCAAGCCCACATGATCTTCTGGAAACCAGGTTTGAAGCGGCGGTTTTTACGGTCAGCCCAGTCCTGCAGGGACACTTCGCCGTCGCCCCATGTATGCGATAAGATGGCATATTCAGGTATGGAGATGTCAAAGAACTCTTCGATCTCTAGGGTTGTGGTATTGATGAGTCTCATGTTGCCTCATGGGTAGGAAAGCGGTTGTGAGATTCTTGATAGCTACCTCAGAGACAGCCTCACCTTTTTTAAGCAACATTACAGTGGGGAGATCTGATCCGAGGTGGCAATGCGTGTGGCGTAAGCTATCCTGCAGGCTGAGTTCTCGACGTCCGCAGCGGTTGAAAATCGCGCCTCATTGGTAGCGATGGCGCAGAGGATGGGCAAGGCAGAATTGTGCTTACAATTTTGATGCCCAAAATCTAGAGCTACCAATTCCTGTATTTCTTCCCTCCCAGCAATCTCGTACTAACTAAGGATCGGAGTCGACCATGGCTGAAGTAATTGTCGGCTTCGTCTCTGCCGGAGTTGGCATCGCTGCCTTCGCTATCCAGATTTCGAAAAGCATTGATGCCCTGCGTCAGATGCGATTGAGGCCTGGCGAGGCGCGCAAAGATCTGACAACACTCCTCGAAAGACTTCAGATTCTTCACCAGACCGTATCCTTGTTGAAGGCTTGGGAGGGGTATCAACCCGTTGACGTTATAATTCACCATGTACAGGAGCGATACGGAATTATCGAACCAACACTTCGTGAACTCTTGGAGAAGCATCAAGAGAAGGGAGAAGGCCACGGTCGTCAGTGGAAGAAAATGCTAGCCCGGCACCCAAAACAACAGATCATGGATCTTCGAGTGGGCATCAATGATCTCATCAGCATTCTGAATCTGTATCTCCTTCACTCTTGGTTTCTTACTGGATCTTGCTAACATGATTTCACAGGGCTTTTATGGCTTCGCAATGCCAAGCTCCAAAGGTTCAAGAACTCACATCAACGGCCAACACAGATCCCGATCCGCCGCCAGAAGAAGAAGGAGGCCCTTGTGATCCAGAGCCTGAAGGAGACACTGATGAGACAGAATCGTTCACCACCACGGCGATTAATCCGAGCCCAACGTCACATCAAGAGCACCGCGTCATATTATCAGCAGCAAAGCCAACTTCAAATTCTTGCGGGGCGCAAAAGTATGGCTGCTCATGCCATCTCACTGGCGTCTCCGGCCGATTTTGGTTCCTCCAGTACACGCCACTCTCCAGCTTCATTAGGAAACCCAACGACAGGGCTTCAGGATGCAGGTGTATGAGCTTACAACTACGAATGGCCCTATCGAGGTTCGGCATCCCATACGCTATCGTTGCCGGAATCGGGTTCATGGTCGATGGGTCAGGGCTTGAACTCCGGCCTGCTCTCCGAGCGAAAAGAATCGTCAACTACACGTCCCCGGGGTTCGAGACTATATGGCGTCTTGAGAGATGCTTGATTTCTCTTTCTGAAGCTCGTGAGAGGTTTGTTGAACTCCATCGATCCAACGGCTCTCTTGGATGCCACAAGGATCCTTCGGGAAAGAGCTATATTCAAGTGAGCTGTGACATAATACTCGTCCATATTTCTTCTTATTAACAGCCGTAGACACTTTTGCGTTATCCTTGGGGAGCCCGTCAAGAGGACCAGTTTGATCTGCTTCACCTACTCGTCACCGAGTGCGAGATGACGCTAGCAGACGAGACTGAAAGGCAAGCGAGCCTTCTCGAAGGTGTTTTCAGTGAACTGACATATAATAACAGTTTCCTTGTCCAGTGCGCAAAGTGGATTGGAAAGGGCAATCACCTTACCCTGCTTGATACTATCCTAGAGCATGGATTCGACGCTACTGCCATTCATGCATCCCCTGTTGATAAATGGCCTACTCAATTTTCGCCAAATTGGCTTGGCTCTGAACGCACTCCAGACCCCTTCTTCATTGAGTATGTGAGGACGATTTTGAACTACAGCCCGAGTAAGTCCTCTTACACAAACCCTCATTTCTAGGTCGACAGAACCTAATAATGCCAGGTTACTCGGGATCGACAATCCTACACAATGTGCTCCTCAACGGATCCGTTGATTCGGCAGCGTATTGGTTACAGCGATCGCAACCACTAGAGACCAATGTCAACTTCTTGGGACAAACTCCCTTGCACATCGTGACCACTCGTCCAGAGCTGTGTCGTCTCGTTTTAGGCGCCGGCCACGATGTAGACGTTACGGACAATTTTGGAGCGACGCCGCTAATGTACGCCGCGGCCATGGGGCAAACAGAAGTCGCAAAGTTACTGATCTCGAGAGGTGCCAATCCTGGTCTCAAAGACACGAGACTACAGTGGACCTTTCTGGATTATGCTTTCTTCCGTGAGCACTGGAACCTGGCTATGGACGTTCTTTTGGTAATCCAAACCGTGGCCGAGCCAACCGTTTTTCAACTTGTTGTCCAGTATGCTTTGATCCACGCTCCCAGATATCTTGACGCTCTGACAGTGGACGTCACTTTTCTCCCAAAGGTCATTCAGCTCTCCGACGACGTCAATTTTACATTTGGAGACAGCGGTGTCACAGACAATAGCTTGATGCACTACGCATCTGACCTCGAAATGGCGTCGACTCTTGTCCAGCGCGGGTTCAACAAATTCAATCAGAAAAACAGTGAAGGGAAGCTAGCTATCAACTCCCTAGCGAAATACCGCAATGCCCCCCTCATCCAATTTTGCCTAGAACAGGGTGCGGATGTAGGCAACGTGAGCCAGGCCGGCCGCACCATCTTTTTTGACCTTCTCCCAGACCTAGAGTTTTTCAACCCAGCCACTTGGGATATCATTGACTCTATCAAACTTTGTCTGAGGGCTGGCGCCGACCCCTTGATCACGGACGATTGCATATGCCCATGTTCACCTGACGGCTGTCATGTAGCCTCCATGTTTCGGTTCAGATTCCGCCGCCCGAGTTCTTTTGGCGCAATGCCTGATCTGATGTGGGCTTTTGAATTACTCGCCCTCCTTGAAGAATATCGTGGTATTCGGGCAGCAAAACAACTGCTCCTATCATTTCTCCGAAGAAGTCAATGCGATGAGCCCCATATTTCCATTGCCCACGTCTGTTGCCATAGGGGCGACGGCATCGGATGGACAAGTTGGCCAGCCCCGTCGCGTCTTCAGGACGAAGACATTGAGGAGATCCTGGATGAGGAGCAAGATTTCATCAAGGCCCTAGAGATGGATATGAAGCAGTTTGAGTCGTTTGACTTGCCGAAGCTCCGGACCGAGTTCATGGTCCATTTGAAAGGGAACTACGATGCCCACATCGAGAGCACGAGGCAGGAAAGAGAGAAATACGCATCGGACTCGAAATACCAAAGTTTGGTAAGCAGCGACTCTTGTAGTCCGCACAATTTATAACATTTCCTTTGTAGGGAGCTAATGCTAGGAGCAGATAACATATGAAGTCGACTATAGAAGTGACAAATTCAAATCCGCTGCCTGTCTTTGGCCACTGGAGTACTCAATCGCTCGTTCAATAGCAGAATACGCCTTCTGGCTACAGCATGAGCGCTTGAGGGAAGACAAACCACTTGTTCGCGACTTTCACAAAGCTGGTTGGTTTGAGAGACGGATCTCTTGGCTTCTTGAGTTCATGGACATAATGGGGGTGACAGGGGAGATGTTAGCGAAGAACATGGGCAGCATATCCGTCACGGAGACGTGGATCGAGAAGATTGACCCCGATCAAACGGTCAAGTCTTTCTTGGAAGCGATAGGAAAGGCGAGGAACAAAGACGAAGAGAGGGAAACTGGGTGAAAGCCCGTCTAAGGCAAGAGACCTATGCACTTTCAGTACTAGATCCTACAGGACCCCGTCCTTCTCGTCTTCTCTTTATGTCTTTCTTTTGTCTCTGAATGTGCCTTACCGCCTGCCTTTGATTACAATCGCGCAAGGCTGCCTCTTTTGTGGGTAGATGGGCCTTGACCAGGTCGGCTTTCATACCCACAAATTACCCATTAGACTCCAGGCGCGGCTAAGTGAGCAAGGAATTGAAGCCGTTTACGAGTAAGGAAGGCCCCTGTCCGTGGCAGATGATCCCTTTATGAGACATAGAGGTCAACGGCCATCTTGAACCCTGTCTTGGTGTGCTGTGATTGGCTAGCAAACTCCCAAGGCCCGCGTTCCCCAGTCTCATTCGGCGCTTAAGTGGCGCACGTGGCTGTTGGTCACACTGAAGCTGCTTTCTGATTGGCGGGTCATTAATCTACACCAGGGTCTTTAAGACCAGGCCGTCCTACACTTCCCGTTATAGAAGATCAAGGCCGTCTAAGCCTCAATTTGACTACTTGAAACTTTGAGACGCGCTCAGACACTTGACACCCATGATATGCGTCAATTTCTTTGCCGCCCTCGTTGGGTGAACTGATGGCCCCATACTCGGGATGGCCTGTTTCCAGGTTCCAACTCTTGCCCTTAAATGCCTTGTTCCCTTCTGCAGCATATGGTTTGTCTAGGTATTTTGAAAGATTCCTTAACATCCGCATTCTCTTTCAGCTTCGTCTTTAACTCTCTCACTATGCAGCACTCCGCGCATTTTCTCATCCTTTCATCGCTGGTCTTGCTAGGAAATGCCCAAGACCTGGATCAGACAATCGTCGGCTGTGAGGCAGTCTCATGCCCGATGGACAACTTTGACCCTCACTGCACTCTCACCAACATAACATTTGAGAACATCGGTTTGACCCGTATTCCCGATGTCCCAGAGTCCCTTGACTACCTCTCCATCGTCAAAGGCGTCAACATTTCCGGCCGTGGTGCCGATGACTTCACCTCGGTCTACTACCTCGGCACACCGGAGGACGTGTCGTTAAATGAGGTGCAAGGCTGTGCCGTCATATTCCATGACCCTCCCCAAGACACATTTGACGAGTTCGGCTCACACGACTGTGCCGAAGTCATGGGCCAGCGGTGTGTCGATGCCATTCAACAACTCGCAACCAATATTGCCGAAGGAAAGTCGAAGGATCTTTGCAAAGCCCTCCAGGAGGACCTGCAAAAAGCCGACATCGATCCCTGCGACAACCTCACCGGAGGAGGCAAGGGGATCGGTAAAATCTCTGTAAAGGACCTCTCCAAGCTCGAGAATATCGATGGCTCTCGCAACTCATCCAGCGATTGCTGGCCCATCCTGCCCAAGTCAGCCAATCTGGCTGAAATGTTTACCGAATTCGTTGAATTCGAGGCAAGTGGCCATAATTCTCCCCTGGAATGCATCAAGAAATCAGCTGACTCTTTGTAAAAACAGGGAGGTCTCAACGCCTCGACTGCCTATCCTGAGCTGAACAGGATCACCCCGCTGCTGACCCTGTTTGTCAAGGGCAACGGCAAAGACAGCATCGTGAACGAGACTGTCTCACGTCTGAGCTGCATCAAGATCAACACCACTCAAAACATAGGCCCAGAGGAGGGCGAAAACGCTGCGTCTTTGTCCAGGATCAGCGCGTTGGCTGCTGGTGGAGCACTTGCTTTGTTCATGTTGATGCTGTAGGCTGTAGGCTGTTAAAGGATAGCATTGGGCGGCGAACTGGTGATGTCATTTCCATGAGATATCATTGTACCATTATTATTCTGTAGCACACTTTTCTTTGTCATAGAGCGAGTTACAATGCAATATGTGTCATAGCTGGGTTGACGATAAAGACGAGTCTGCAGGGTGCCGAGGCAATAACGTGCTAAAAGTCTCAGAGAAAGGGAGTCTACGAGATTGAGAATAGGGATTGCGAATAGGGATTGCGAATAGGCCGATGCTCTCTCTCTCTCTCTCTCTCTTTCCTTTTTAGTTATCACGAGAACATATTTTTCGTGGCGGCCTATCCGTGTGATCTATGAAACTAGGCGTTATGCTGGTATTAAGGTTTGACTGCGATGTGTGTAAACAAAGCACATTCCACCGACCCTTTGAAAAGTCGGCTGCCGTTTAGTCAAAGAAGATACAACTAAGAGCCTATCATAAAGCCTTATTCCTTCTCAAAGAAGAGTCAACCGAAAAGATGACGAAATGTTATAGTCTGACAGGTGCTCAAGAGATATGATACGGGAGCCGACAGCTTTGACAAGGGGCATGGCGACCCAAAGGGCCAATGATGAATATTTAAACAGTTGAATGAGCACATAGAGATGATCATTAATCTCTTGCATCTTCCAGCCTCCTCTTCCTTCAACCTTCTTTCTACGCAGAGACACACACAAGAAGTTCGACATGGGCAAGGATTTCCTCAAAAGAGTCTCGGACCTTGAGTCCAGACTCACCTCCATCAGAGAGGACTCCGACACCTGTTCATCCAGCGCCCAGAACAATCACTTTGACGCTCAAAGAAACCTCGCTCGCGCCACTGGGCGCGCCATGTCGGCGCTGAAGGCCCTCATTCAACACCCGGGCAGCTCTCATTCCTCTTCATTGGCCGACTTTCTCCTTGAAGACATGAAGTCGGCTTGGCTCAGCGTGTATTCCTGTGGCGAGGCTTGCTCCAGCTGTGCTAGAGAGCATCGAGACTCGGTAAGTGAAACACGTTCAACAGCCAAGGCTTCTTGACAATGGTCGTTGGCATGGCGTTATCAACCTACTAACGCTCACTCCGCCCTTTAGCTACTCTCCCATGGAGATGACTTGAAAAAGTGGTCAAAGGAAGCGAAGCTCGTCGAAGCAGAGCTTCATCTGAGTCTTCGCACGGTCCAGAATGAAGTCGCATCCGAGACAACATCTCTTCAGCGCTATCACGAAGAGCTGGAAGTTGCCAAAAATGCCGTAGACGAGGCCGACAGAGACAACATGGAGGTGAAGCGCAAGTACTTTGAAGTCCACGAGGTCAGTCTCTTCCATAGATCCAGTCAATCGCCTGCTGAAACTTTGCCTCAAAGTGGACATCATCTTTTCCAACCACTTGGGATTTTGAACAGAAGCTCCAGATAGCTATGCAAGCCCGCGAGAGAAACCTCAAACGAGCCGAGGCGAACCTCGAGAAGAGTAGGATGAGAGTCAACAAGGCGGAGACCAAACTAGACGGCCACAAGTCACGCGTCGAAACGCTCAGCACCCTGGCTCAGAAGGTGGCCAGGATTCAGGCCAAGGGGCATGCCCTTTCACACCGCTACAAGGCGATTGCCGAAGACGCTACGGTTGTTTCGAGCGCTATGAACTCCCTCAAGGTGTCATACAGAGAAGCCGTTGGTCTTGCCAACATGGTGAGCATCAGCATGCACAAGGTGGAGAGCGCCAAGTACATCCTGGGAATCATCGATGCGGCACTGGACGACAGCACCCTTGTAAACGAACTCGCTGAACTCATCCACTACATGGAGTACCGCTACGACTCATCTTGCATAGTTCACACCATCGTGTCCCCGGACCACCCTTACGGCATTCTCAGCGGAGTGCAAAAGAAGCTGCGAAGCAAGCAACTCCAGTTCGTACCGCCCCGCGGCTTCGACATGTACTCGCTTAGAGACATGAACACCAAGTCTCTGGCCGCTATGCATGTCGATATGATGCGTTCCATCCTTTTCACTCTTGACAGAGACGAGCATAGGCTCGTACGTGTCAGTCCCTGTAGGATTGGCCGAGGTGAACTGACCGACATGCTCCGCCACAACATCCGCATGACGTGGGGTGATACACTTGAGGGAGACTACTAGACTGGATGAGGCATGAACGCGGTTTGGAGATACCCCAAAGCAAAAGCCATCTCCGTCATGTGCTTATCGAGTTGGATATTGTGAACTGGACATACGGGAGGGATGAATGAATGGTCGGACATTGGATCAAGGATACTTGCCGATAACGAGAGTTCTGGGTTGTTATTATTGCTTTTTATGCTCATGATATTTCTATTCTCATAGGCGGAAGAGAGAAGCTTCTAATGCTACTGAAGAAAGAATGAACTTACCTTGACACAATCTTCGCAATCCCGCTTGAGCACGTGAACCTCATAATACCAATCACTCGCAACAGAACCTCGCAATAAATACCGGCGTTTCTTTAGCCTTAAAACCTAGATATCCAGTTAAATCCTGGTCAATGAGTATTTGCCAAACCAACTACAGCTCAGGCTGGTATAGAAAGCTATCCACATCCAGTTGCTCTGCAAGATCCAGCAACTCCCCAGGAGTCAATCCAGCCATGGCATTGGCTGCAAAAAGATCCCATCCCATTTCGTCAGGCGCGTGCGGCTGAACATGTTCAGCGACGCTATGTTCTAATTGAGTTTCGTGTACCTCGGGAGGAGGTTGAGGGCTGGCGATATCGCTCGGTGGCGTTAGAGCGGACAACTTCTGCTCTAGCTGTTCCAGCTCAACCTTTCGTAGAGGAGCAGCGAGACTTCCCTTGGCAATTAGGGTATCAAGAACATATCTAACGTCGTCTCGCCATGAATAGTCCGGGAGGAGTGATGGACATATAATAGGAATGAGGTGGAGCAAGAATGCGGAAGAGGAGGCGTATTCGATTTGGAAGGGTAGAAATGCCTCTGAAGTACCAAGTTAGGAAGAGTCTTTCAATAAAGCCTGCCAATCTTACCAATGAGGTCCTCGTCAGCCAAAGCACGCAGTGTCTTAAGGATGGCTATGGCAGAGTCGACGCAGGATTGTATTAATGACGAGACGGGCCGAGACAGTGTCAGTTCGCGAGTGACTTGCGTCTTTGACTGCTCCATGTGCATGTGTAACGCGCACATTATTTGTGGCCTGGTAGTCAGAACCACACACTGAATGAAACGTCAGCGACAGGTACGTCAATAGAGCATCAGGGCGGCTCACGTGGTGATATTGTAAAAGAAGTCTTGTCGCTGTTCTAGAAGCTTTACTAATCGAGTCTCGGAAGTGATTGTTGATGATGGTATTCAGGTCTCGATTCAGCTCGGCCAGATTTCTTAGGATAGACTGTGTATCGCCAACGAGGGTGCCATCATAATCTTTGCCTACGCCATAAACAGCTTGGGCGAGTCAGCATCTGGAACAGGAGTGGGACGTGGCGACATACTTCCAAGGATTCTCGCTATTAAACGGGCTAATTGAACGTGGAGCGTGAGACTAAGCGCGTTCAAAGAGTTGTCCGCTTGCGAAGGTAGCTTATTTGTGATGTCTTCATCACGAATAGAGCTCGTCGCGCCAATGAGGGCTGCAAACTCTTGGTCTAGCATATAGACAACCCAAAAGATTTTGTGGCAACGCTTGGAGTGTTGAGCGCCAACAGCTTCCTCCGGCATGTGTCTATGGAAGCCAGACAACACGCAGATGCGGAGGGCATGTCCTATCTGCCAGTTTGTTAGTGGTGGTCCCCAAGGTCCGAAAGCGGAGTGATCCGTACATGCTGAAATGCAGCTACTCTCATATCAATGGATTGAAAGTAGATAGCCGCCAAGGTGAGAGCTTGGGCGGACAGCACTGGATCCAGAGCAATACCCGCCAACTCAGGCATCAATTGCATTGCCCTGGCGGCATATTGATATCCAGGTGGGCTTCCATCGGGGTTCCTCCCACTCAGAAAGGCCTTGCCGAATGCCAGCATTAGCAAATATTGAGCATACCATAGCTTACATGATGACGCCTTGGCCGAGGCATCCTCATAGAGCTCCCTGATATGATGGATGAATTCGGTCTCATCGATGAGAGACGCCAGCGGACCAAGGTAGAACCTTGCTGTTTGTATGAGGAAGAGTGCGTAATCCGAAGGGGGCAGGTTGGACACGTCTGGTGGTTCATCGGGCATCAGAGGTTTCCATTGTAGGCGGAATGCCACTCCGTCAAGATGCCAAGGAAAAGACTCATTGTTGGCTTCTGGAAGATTCTTGCCAAGGAGGGCTAAGACTCGTCTACAAAATGCCCAGGATGATGCCGGGCCCATGTACCCTAGGAGGCATCGTCAGCGTACAGCCTACTCGGAGGAGAGGGGATCGGCATTACAGTATCGTCCAAGTGCTCGTCCAAACACATAGTCATTATCGACGAGGGGGTTCTGTCGGAAGGCCGGCTCGAGCACCTCATTACCCGATAGAGAGCCCGGCTCTTGCTCATCTTCATCGTGTTCGACTTCGGGTGTCCCAAGAGTGAGACCCTCCTCCGGTTCCACCTGACCGGACACGACGGATCCGTCTGGTGGAACCACGGTCAAGGACCCATAATCGGAGACGGATGAGTGTCTAGGGCGGGGCCGGAAGTGACCGGAGTTGTCACGGAGGGAACCGGGGGTCGGGAGTGCCTCTTGGCGGCTCTCCAAGGCACGGAGATAACTGCAGTGGAATGAGACAACAAGGTCAGGCAGCCACGCGTCATGTAAGCAACTTACCTCTCAGGAACCGATACTTTCTTCTCTTCGGCTTCGTATATGCATGTTTCGTTCTTGCGGCCACACCTAGCGCAAGGTTGAGCGCCGGAGCACTTGACCTTCATGGAGCGACATCGCTTGCATCTTGAGAGCGGGTGAGTGTGTCAGCTCGGTTGGCCGCGGAAAACGTCATGTGGAGAAGGAAGGAAACAACATACGCTTTCGGACACTTCTTGACTATTCTGAACTGATGCTGAGGATTATTCGGCATTGCAACGAAACGGGGGCGTGATGATTCGACGGGGCTTGGTGTGGACTCTGGATGGGAAAGTCGGGGGAGGCTTCCGACTTATGTTCCTTTGCACCTGCCTCGACCCCGACTTTCCTTATCTGGCAAGGTTAGGCCAGGCTTATCAGCGGTCTTGGCAGAGCGCGTTATCGGACCCGGATTTGTCAAGGTCGGAGCGGCGTTCCGATATTCAACGCCGCTGATAGCCTTCCTTGGGGTTTTGGTACCCGTCATATAGCCGTTTTAGGTCATGTCGGTATATCAGTCCCGATCTCGCCCACAATCTTCGCCTTGATCACAAAAGCTATCACCAGCCCGCGAAGAGTTACCAGTTCAGGAGTCGTCCGATTATTGGTTGAATTCTGGTCTCACATATCAAGCTTGTTCTGGGGGCTTGCAGTAGAATCTGCACAAGTTGCCATCGACGGTCCCGATTCAGTCAATCATCTGACCACACCTGCCATGCATTCCCGAGCCTGCACATCCCGCTTCATCCTTGCACGGTAAGGCATGTTCTGATCATGTGGTTTGCAGCAATGTTGACCCCCATCCAGTTCACTGTACGTGCGGCCGTTCAGGCTGTCGTCTCCGGCAGTCAGGATGAACTCTTCTGCCGCTGCCGCTGCAGCCAAGCCCGCCTTCTCGGCCGTGCAGCAGGTCACCAACTTTCAAGAGACGATAGCCAATCGCCCTGAATTTGACCACTCAGGCGAGCCCATCGAGATCACAAAATCTCCCGACCCCTCGTGGTCGTTTGGCGAGGGTGTCCGCACCGGCCCTCCCCCTTCTACCCAGGACAAGATCCACAAAGAGATCGACCCCTATTCCCCGGATCGATCTGTCTCGCAAAACTACCGTCTCCTAATTTCCGGCATTGCTCCTCGCCCCATTGGTTTCCTTAGCACCCTCTCCGCAGATGGCAAGACCAAGAACCTTGCCCCATTCAGCTACTTCCAGGTTGTTGACCATGATCCTCCCATGTTCATAGTCAGCTTCTCCGCTCGCTCTGGCCTGATGAAGGATACTTATCGGAATCTAAAAGAGACGGGAGAATGTGTCATTAACACCGTCTCTGAGAACATGATCGAAGCTGTTAACGCTTCATCCATCGATGCTCCTTACGGTCTTTCAGAATGGGACCTGACAGGCCTGACCGAAAGCCAAACAACAACAGTCAAACCATCCCGCGTCAAAGAGTCTGTGCTCTCCATCGAGGGCAAAGTTATTGACATCAAGGAGTTTGAAGGTCACTCCCCAGGCATGAGCGGTTCCGCCATCTGCCTCATCAAGGCAACACGCTTCTGGGTACAGCAAGATGCGGCAAACGAGGACTTTAGTCATATTCACCTAGACAAGCTGCGTCCCATCGCGCAGCTCGGTGGCATGTCTTACGGGAGAATCTCGTCGACTTTTGAGCTGCCTCGCGGTCGGTGGGTTGATGAACAGCCAAAGAGCGAGCTCCTGACCAGGCTAGAAGAAGCTCACGCAGATGGTCAAGGCGAGGCAGGGAAGGACAAGCTGTAAATACGATACCATGTAAAACACCATAAACTACTAGAAATTACACACTCTCCTCCTTAGAGCAGGCTTTGAATTGTAAAATATTTCTCCGAGACAATGACTTTTGACGGTGATGTTCTCGGCTTGGTGTTGTGCATCATTGGATTCCACCCGATGTTGGTCAGGATTGTGCTGAAGAGTCTTCCCTTTTGATCCTCTAACTAGCTGAATATCTGTGTCAAAGACAAGACAACCGATTAACAAAAGTGCTGTCTCGATCATCTTGAAAGTGACGCATTCTGCCAAGGCACCTTGAGCTCATATCAAAATGTCACAAATCTAGCACAAGTTATGATTTAATTCTTAATGTATTTACTGTGCATTCTGCTTATTCGTTTTCAAAATTTACCCAAACACTCTTCGCCGAAGCTCCTTTCTCATTGCCTCAGCCATATGCTGCGTCCTCTCCACAGCGCCCCGATTCTCAACCGCCCGTCGGTACAAGTATCCGATGCATTCCTGCACCGACCCCCAGGGTAGGCACTTGAAGATCCGCGGTGTCTCCGCCGTGATCTTGCCTTGGCTAGCCGCCTTCTCGTAGTCCTGGAGGAGCTTGCAGCTCAGCTCGTCCGCCATGCCCATGATCTGGGCGCACTTCATCGGAACGGTGGGTTGGCCGGATGCGACGCGTTGACGGTGTGTTTGGAGGGCCTTTTGGGCGCTTTCAGCGTTGTGGGTTGCCAGCACCAAAGCGGCGTCGGGGAATTTGAGGTTGGCGGCGTTTTTAGGAGCTCTTCGGGAGATGAACATGTCGGCAATGTCGTCATATGAACGATCTGTGTCCTCCTTCGTGTCGTGGATCAGAGATCGGACCTCATTCTCGATGTAGGCGCCGCGGACTAGCTTAATGCCTACCGTCCAGCCCTCTTGAGCAGCCAGGGTGATGTGCTTCTCGGCGTTTGCCCTGGCGCCCTTGAGGTATGCCTGGATTGTGTTGTAGACCAATGCGTTGCCGTCTCGGTTGTGCTCCCGCATCAACACAATGGTCCAGTCGTCGAGTGTGTTCTGCAGAACTTGCTGTTCCGCGTCGATCCAGAGCTGACATCCTCTCTTCCTCGTCTCGTTGCAGATCTCGTTGAGTGCATCGTGCAGGTACTTGGGCATGGGCTTGCCAGCCTGCATGGCATCTACAGCGATAGGGCCAGCACCAGTCACCCTTGATAAAGTCAGCTCAGGTTCTTGTTGGAGACATGGGTGTACTTACTTGATGGCGAGAAGATCGCCCGCTTCGATCATGTTAAGGGTCTCAATGTTTCCCTTCTTCCACTCATCAATCACCCTGTAGTACTCGGCGGGGTACTCGTTCACTCCAGTCTGGGAAGTCTCGGCGTTGGTATCCAAGACAATCTCCTTGGAGTATCCGAGAATGATGCCATGATAGCCCAGGTTCTTGATGTACTTGACGGTGCTGGAAACTTCAGGAATGCTGTTGCCAGCACAAAAGTGGTCGTAAATGGTCCATTGGAGTACCCTGTTGAGGAGGGGGTTCTTATCGGGGTTTAGAATGGCCGAGTTTGTCTGCGTTATCAAGGCGAGAAAGGCGAGGGATGGTTTCAGCAACCAACTTGTCGCCATGACAGTAGTCAAAGCAACAGAGCGAAGTAGTACCCCAGTAGGGAGCTTGGAGAGAGCTGAGGACTCCTCCGTGGGAGCCGGAGCTGACTTGATGGATGGCTTGATAGCCACATCAGTGAGGAGGCGTCTTGGTTGATAAAGGAAACGAGATGATAGTGGCAGCAATTGCCTGCGGGTGTACACGGCACTTCTGGAAAGCATGATGGGCTTATCGAGATAGATTCAATGAGCTTGACTCGAGTGACACACTTGCTGCTTTAAGACTTCATTCACACCAATATATCCATGACACTATCGTCATTCCACCCGCACCAATGCGGACCTCCCCGTCCAACCTGCTCACGAAACTCTCCTCCCTCCATCAAACATCCCGCGAATAGACGAAGCCGGGATGATTTCCCGACGTTCCTATCTCGGAGCGAACTTGGCCTAGAACCACCTTAGTCCCCCAGTGTGGCTGGATGCGGGGGTGGTCAACAACAGGAGGGTGGTCACGGGGTCTGCGTGATCATGCATCCACGGTGATCTATCAAAGGAGATAAGCGACGAAACGTCTGCAGGCCAATCGATTCAAAAAAAGAAACGAGTAGGCTTCTTCATCTAATAGGCTAGCGTCGGCGTCGTTGTTTTGGTCGGTTGAGTTGTCGGCGATGACCGTCAGGGTGGTGTATATCGTCGGGATGGCCTTCCGACACCCTCGCTAAACTCTATGATAAGAAGTGACGAGTAATCTTGCATGATCAGTTGGAAGAAGCACCAAAGATCTCTATACCAGATTTTTTTCTATCTTTGTGTGGCATCTCGAGAAATCATCCAATATGCAGAGATCTTTGTTGGCTCAACGACAGCCCCTGGCTGGCCTGCGTGCTGCGCGTCGGTGCACTACTCCCACACTCTCGATCAAGAGGTCGCTAAGCCTTTGGAGCCCTCCCAAGTTTGAGAATGAGAAGATGGTATAAATTATCTTGTCTGGTATTTTTGGTCTCTCAACTAATGTCAATCTCAGTTCGACTATGCCAAAGGCTCCCCTGAGAGAGCGGAGCTCACTGAAAGCATCAAGAAGCTCAAGAGCAAGTTTCCCGTTAATATTCCCATTCAGATCAGCGGTGCAAATGTAAGTTTCAGTCACCAATATCTTATGATCAAATTTCTAAGCCATTTCAGGTTGCAAGCAGCAAGACTCTCAAGCAAAAGAACCCCTGCAATCATCAGGAGGTTGTTGCAGAGTATGGAGCCGCCACCCCTGACCAGGTCAACGCGGCTATCGATGCTGCGCTGAAGGCGAAGCCCGCCTGGGAGGCTCTTCCTTTTGAGGACCGAGCTGCTATTTTCCTTCGCGCTTCTGAGCTGGTGACTGGCAAGTATCGCTCTGATATCGTGGCTGCTACCATGCTCGGCATGGGCAAGAATATCTGGCAGGCTGAGATCGATGCCCCAGCTGAGACGGCAGACTTCTTCCGCCACTACATCAGCGAGGCGTGGAAACTATACGCCCAACAACCCACAGTCCAAACTCCCGGCGTGTGGAACAAGATGGAGTACCGACCCCTGGAGGGCTTCGTTTACGCCATCTCACCTTTCAACTTCACAGCTCTTGGCGCCACTCTGGTCGGACCTGCCGCTCTTCTGGGTAATGTGGTTGTGTGGAAGCCCTCCGATTCTGCTCTCCATGCTAGTTGGCTTTTGCATCAGATCCTTCTAGAAGCTGGTCTGCCAAAGGACGTTATCCAGTTCCTCCCTGGTAACCCCGAGGAAGTTACCGACGCTGTGTTGAAGCGACCCGAGTTTGGTGCTCTTACCTTTATTGGCTCGACAAAGGTTTTCAAGGGTCTGCAGAAGAAGATCGGCAACGGAATTGGCGATGAGATCTACAACTCGTATCCCCGTGTTGTCGGAGAGACTGGTGGAAAGAACTGGGGTATCGTCCACCCGTCTGCCGATGTCAAGAGCGCCGCCCTCAACACTGTTCGAGCTGCCTTCGAGTACCAAGGCCAGAAGTGCTCGGCCAACTCACGAGTCTACGTCGCCGAATCAGTCTGGCCTGAGTTTAAGAAGCACCTTCAAGAGCAAGTCTCCGCCCTCAAGATCGGCGACGTCGAGCAATTCGAAAACTTCATCAATCCCGTCATCCACGAGGCCTCCTTTGATAAGCTTAACAAGGTCATTGAGGACGCCAAGAATGACCCCGAGCTCGAGCTCATCGTGGGTGGCAAGGCCTCCAAGGAAAAGGGCTACTATGTCCACCCTACCATCTACCAAACCACCAACCCTCGCCACAAGCTCATGAGCCAGGAACTCTTCGGC
Organism: Fusarium vanettenii 77-13-4; assembly: GCF_000151355.1. NCBI lineage: Eukaryota > Fungi > Ascomycota > Sordariomycetes > Hypocreales > Nectriaceae > Fusarium > Fusarium vanettenii. Next base: position 4,321,543 of record NW_003315881.1, read on the forward strand.
CCCATTCTCGCAGCTTACGTCTTCCCTGACAACGCCTGGGAGGAGACCCTCAAGACTCTCGACACCACATCCCGGTATGCCCTCACTGGCAGCATCTTCGCCCTAGACCCCTATGTCTTGCGCAAGGCCCAGGACACTCTGAAGCATGCCGCCGGTATGCTTTACCTCAACACCAAGTGCACAGGTGCCGTCGTGGCGCAGCAGCCCTTCGGTGGTTCTCGTGACTCGGGCACCAACGACAAGACCGGTACGATGGCTCACTTGCAGCGCTTTGTTAGCGCAAGGACGATCAAGGAGGAGTTTGTGCCTCTTGAGAAGGTCACATATCCTTCCAACGAGTAAAAGATATATTGTAGATAACCAAAAATAAAACATTCCTAGTTCACCATTCTCGTTTTTGATTCATTAATGGTATGATAACTGTCTTGTCGCGACTGCCCTCGACATGAGTAGTTTGTGTGCTTGTTGACTAACCTTGTGAAAGCAGTGCTCAAACCCGAGTCAGTTCAGTGTAAACCCGCCTGGAGAAAACAGGCAAGCCAAAATGATGTATATTTAATGGGCGTCTGTTGTTTCATATAAAAATGGATTCAAGACTGATATTGTGCTGGGAGATCAATGAGTACCTGGTGTCCTGAGTATTTCCTCCATCTGAAAAGAAAGGTGCGCACTGGCGAATGTCGAACCAGAGATGTCAGAGCTACACTTTTAACAGCCTAAGTCTTGAAGAAGAAGAAAAAGGAATCATCTGGCATTCAGTGAAATGCACAAGCATGGAAGAGGCATTGATAGGATCCGGAGCAGGGAAGTTAGTTGTGAATAGTAGGCTCGTACAAGTAAGAGGCAACAGTCAATGGAAAACACAGTCAACTTTTAGGTCAGCTCCATCAGCCGTGACAACTCCACGTAAGACAAGACAACTTCCCATAACCAAAAAGACAATTGGAGGGTGTAAGAAGGCCAAAAAGAAGAGTCCATGGGGTGAACCGGGATCGAACCGGTGACCTTCAGATCACAACCAAGTTGCTTGAATGAAGTTATAGCTTCAGTCTGACGCGCTCCCAACTACGCCACCGCCCCGAGGGATTTGATGGAGGCGACGGGTTCGTATTCCGTCTCAGTTGAGGGGGAGGGGGTGGAGATGGTTAAGCGAACAAAAAGGACTCATCCTCGGCAAAAAGATATCGTCCTAGAACTGTTGTGGGGTGAACCGGGATCGAACCGGTGACCTTCAGATATTAATGATTGAAGTTATAGCTTCAGTCTGACGCGCTCCCAACTACGCCACCGCCCCATTGGATGGAGGACGGGCGTCTCTATCATGCCCCAACTCGAGGGGGGACAGGATCGCGAGCTCAGGGGTAAGATAGGCAGTTGTGGAGTTGAGGATAGGCTGGTTGACTTGTTGCAGTTTGCTATGTTGCCAAAGCTCGAAAGAACCTCCAGTTGCTACTGAAGCATGTTGACGGAACTGCTTCAACTAAGACTGCATGTCCCAGACCACGTGAAAGACATGGCTACACAAAACTCGTAGACTGCAAGATGTATGATCTTTATATACATATTCATCACGCTAGAACTTCTCAACTAGATCGTACAGAAAGGAGATTTTGACAAGTTAACTAGTCTCTCGAGATGCCCAACACCTAAGTGTGAAGATCCCCCTGCTCTCGCAGGATACTCTTTAAACTTTCTCTTGCTAACCTATAGCGCTATGTATGCTGCATCTAAGTCTCATTCACAACCTTGGTCCAGTCGGAAAAGGTAGAGCGGCCATAGACTATATCACTAAGCCAGCCTTTAATAAGTGCGGCGTAATGGCCAGAGTCACCCTTCTCACGAGGAATGACAATATCCTCATCCCTATGGCGAATATGACTGACCGGGGCGATAAAGTACTAATAACGCAGTTAGGGTCTTTCTCGGTTCCCACAAAGGGGCAATCTACTCACCGCGGTGCCAGAGGCAAAAGCTTCTACCAACCGGCCTTCAGCAACAGCCTCACGGATCTCGTTGATCGAAAAGTCTCTCTCAACTACCGTGAGTGGCTCCAAGGTTGTACCATCGACTGACCAGCTCTGAGACTCATCTCTTCGGGCATATACCAGCTCAATGATGCTCCTCCGAGTGATGCCTTCCAAAATGGTCTTGCTTTCCAAGCCTGCTGTGACCAGCTCAAGGCCACCTTGCCTTGTTCTCCAAACGACATAGAAATTGCTCGCACCGGCCTCTGTAGCGTACTGCTCGTCACCGAATAGCCATAGGACCTGGTCGAAGCCCTGAGCGATTGCTTCCGCATGGGAAGACAAGGTAGGCCCGTAGTTGGCGCTCAGCTTGGCGTTTCCAAACCCTCCTGGCCACGCTCGGATGGTCTCAGCAGGAGATGTAACCAGAGTCATGCCACCATTGGTAGAGAAGCCAGGAGCGAGCGTGGCAATGAGATAGAGCGAGGAATTTCGAGGTTTCTGAAGACCAAGTCCCGGTGTAGTCCCAATGTGGGTTGGCCGCAGGTATAGCGTCTGCCCTACTCGATCCCTGGGCAACCAACGCTCAGCTTCCAGGGCAACAAAGCTGTGAATGAGCTGTTCCAGGGCCACAGGATCGAATTGTGGAAGACCCACGCGAACCGAAGACTTAAGCATCCGCTCGCAGTTAAGTCTAAGACGGAAGAGTCGCAGCTGGCCGTCATAGCCGCGGTAGGCTTTGACGCCCTCAAAGCATCCGGTGGCGTACTGGAGAACATTGGCGCTCGGTAAGAGGGATAAAGGACCAAATGGCTGGATCACAGGGGTCTCCCACCCTGTGGCTTCATCCCAATTGCAGATGAGCATATGATCGGTACAGCCGGAATGGGGCACATTTGCCGGACCCCGAGGCGTCGCGAGATGGTAACTCAGCTTGGAAGCATCGAGCTCAGCCTTGAAGGTCGGCTTAGCGGCGTCTTGTCTTTTAGAAGAAGTCATGTTGATATTGCTTTCAAGTTTCTTTCTGATCGATGTTTATTGGTCTTTGGAGTTGGAAACCTTCAACAAGGGGGGCTCTGGTCGTTTTCTTTATAGGATCTGACATCAGGTTCCACTCTCTGACAGAAGAAAGCCGGCTTCGGCACCTTGCATGCCGTCTTGTCAATAACTCCCTTGTAACACCTACAACAACGAATCGGTGCAATCGGCTGTAAGGGGCAGATAACAAGACATGCCCCCCCTGCCAACCCCTTCGCATTCAGTCCCATGGCCACTCGCTGGACCCTAGTGATAGCCAACCGGACCTAGGGCGCAGGGCGGAGTGTTACTGTCACCGTTTGCATGATTCAGTGAAGGCGAATTCTTTCAAGTTTAGTGTTTGAGTCTCATCTAAGTCATTTGTCTAATGTGGTAGTAACTGCGCCCAGCAGAGCTGTTCCTACGAGGGCATCATCGTAACAGCGCCTGCTCGTCTTGGAAACCTCATTATACCAACAACAATCACAACTCCCCGTTTCTAACAGAGGCCTTCTGCTAGAATCTCTTATCTACCAATTAAGCGTTGTTGGTTACCTTGAACTCGGGGCGCGTTTCGAGTTCCTCCACCAAGTCCTGGAAAATTTCGTCTCCTCCAGATGCCAGCTCCCGAAACTCAGCTTCGTTCCCAGTGACCCATTCCTCAAACTTGCCGGGCTGAAAGAAGGTCGCATTAGTATATATCCTACCAAGTCGAACTGAAGATTGTCAAAAACTTACCATTGGCAAGAAGAAGCCTCTCTCAAAGGCCGAGTCGTACGAGCCCATGATGAAGACATCCTTTAGTTCCTTCTCCTTCTGAGTAGCCTGAACCCCCTCGACGGAGTCGTTCCAGAACGAAATCAGCTTGGTGGTAATGCCCGCGTACTGCTCGGCAGTCCTTCCTGTTCCGCTGCGCAGCGTGATCATGAGCTTGTTTGTCTTGAGCTGTCTACCGCCAACCCAAAAGTCCTCAATGTTGGAGGCGCGGATGTCGATGAAACGGCAGTTTACGATAAAACGAGGAGCTTTGAAGGTGGTTGCATGCCAGTCAGTAATAAGGCGTGCAATACGGGACTTCTCCGCGCCAGTGAGGGGGAGGATGTGATGGAACTCGTAGAGAGGCATGACTGGTCGTTGCGTAGGAGAGTACTCTGAGAGTGAGAAAGAAGGGTTGATCGAGAAGAAAGCAGGTATAGCCATCAAAAATAATCTATAATATTAACTCGCAACTCGTTTGAGATGGAGAGACTGTATTCTTATCGCCAATCCCTCGGCCCAGTACTCTGGAAACATCAACGGTAGTATCTGGGCAAGGGAAGAGTCGAAGCCCATCATGAGACCGGGGTCACCACTAATTGGTAATCAATTAGCCATGTCCCTTGCTGCATGTTGTTGACTCGCACCACTGCGCCCTTCGTCAATATGCCGCATGTCAAAACAGAAAACCAATTTGTCATCTTGGGGGTGGAGGCACCATCATCATGCCGGCGTCACCACTTGTCCCAGACTACTCCGGCTTCGGATCGGGTAACTATAGTGTAGAGTGGTCCATATATGCCCCATACTCTCACGGGATTCTGATCTACCCAACTGATCACATTTCTTTACACATCCACTTGTCAATACATTCCCACCCGTCTCCAACCAATATGAGCTCTCAGGGAACCTTTCGTCGCGCTGCTGTCGTGTTCACGGACAAGGCCTCGGCACCTCTGCCTGCCTTCTCTCAGGCCATAAAGGCCAACAACATGGTATATGTCTCCGGCAACGTTGGCATCGACCCGACCACTGGAAAACTCCAAGAAGGAGTCGCTGCCCAGACTGTGAGTAACCATCAATCCGTACGTGAAGAGTAAATGAAAATGGAGATCTGACAGCTCTCATTCTCGGCACTTAGACGCAGATTTTGAAGAACCTCAAGGCTGTTCTTGAAGAAGCCGGATCTGGTCTGGACAAAGTCATCAAAGTTAATGTCTTTATTACAGACATGGGCAAGTTCGCCGAGTTGAACAAGGCATATTTAGGAGTTTTCGAGGAGCCCCAGCCGGTAAGTCGTAACATCATGCAGGGCAAGATCGTGGCTAACATGGACATCTACAGGTCCGTACTTGTGTCCAAGTCTCTGCACTTCCATTCGAAGCTGAGGTAGAGATGGAGTGTCAAGCACTTCTGTGAATTGAGGATAGATGTCAGATGCAAAGCCAGGGTTAACAAGCAGTGCTCAATTGATTCTTGCCGAATTTTGTTAGACATTTGCGATTTTGTGGTGATGACCTTGGTGACCCTTGTAAAAGAAACCATTAGCCACGATAACACGGAACACAGCCCTTGACCCATGACGGCAGCCTAATAACACCGTACTGGTTCGTCATGAATAGCCTCCACTTCTACCCGTGATCCATCCGATTTCCGTTTTATGCTACTTGCCAATTCAGGGGTAATACATCTGCCGCAACCCCTCCAACATGGGTAGGATTCTTTGCCGCATCATACCGCATCAGTAGATACACATTAGCTCGTCAAATCATGACAAATCGGCGCCTTGCCTTATCGTTGTTGATTCATCGCAAGTTATCCGCTAATTTGTCAGCAGAAACTACATCCAAGGGCGTACATAACAAACAAGGGCGCGACACAAAAGGGGTGGGGGCTAGGAGACAAGGGTGCAGTAGACAAGAGCGAACATGGCGGTGCTAATTAACCCCTCTTGTTATGCAGCTCAGCAGAGAGATGGAGTACAGAAGCAGCTTGAGTCCCAGCAGCTGATCCATCAATACACAAGCAACAAGATGCCTACAACTAGACAAAGGTGGACACACTTGGTGAGGTTTATTGCCCTGGAAGATGGCAATACACACTTTGGCCTGGTGAACTCTGAAGCCTTTCCTTTAGCAGCCATAGAAACGGAAGAAAAATGACTTCTTGAATAGCCATTAAGCGGTGGTTAGCCTTTCGGGGTTGTAGGGCGCGTTTCTGCTTATAAATCTACACATTCACTCTCCGTTTTTAATCCCGTATTTCGTCCCACAGCACTGATTTCTCTCACTCCTTTCGCCCTTGGTCTAAAAGACGAGTATGGAGACACCCCGTGAGCATGAGAGCCCCGTAGGGGGCGACAGAACTCCAAAACGCCGACGACTTCCACGATCATCATCACGACGTGCTCAAACTTCAACCCCAAAGCCGCAACAGCCAAGGGAGATGGAATTATCACAGCCTCCAGAGCAACCACAATCACCATCTACCGCATCTCTGCCTCGTCAAGAGACACGCGCAGAAGTCCTCGCACGACACAAGGCTTGGAGAGGTATGTTCAAAAGAAACGACTCCGCTTTGCGTAGTTACTAAAGGGACCGATTTTAAGCGTCTGGGAGTCCACATGAATCACTCTGCTCAGAATGTGGCACATCAGGAGATTTGAAGCCTTGTGATACCTGCCGAAAGTCGTTTCACGCGACATGTCAGCAACAGAGTGTCGCCATCATTCGAGAGAGTAAGTCAGTATGGCATTGCTTCATATGCGTTGATCGAGGCTGGCACATCGAGCCGCCGATGGTCACGCCCCCAGTGTCACCTCCGTCTGGGGATCACGATACTCTTGACACGTCTCAACGGACTACGGAATCGAGAAATGAGGCAAAGGCATCCTCGGCTAGAAAGTCTCGCTTCAATACCTTGCCGATAGAGGTCGACTCAGCGCTTTGGACTGTGTACCGAGAGCTTGAAAATGGCACGATTCTCCAAACAAAGGTTACAAATTTAGAGCGAGATGTCACTCGTCTACATCAGGTGGTGCAAATGCACATGAACGAGACGCTTGCGGCGGGGGGTGTCATCAGGAAATTAAGGGCAGAGCTGGAGACGGTCCGTCGTGAAGCGGCAGACAGGCACGCAGATTCTAATGAGAAGCACAGACTTGAGGCCAGAAACAAGGAGCTGGAGCTGGAGGTCACGGATACGAGGAGGCAATTGGAGACGGCTAACAGGACTTTGTTAGAATGGAAGCAACACTTGACGGCTCTGATAGGGGACAGAGCTTCGTGAGGTCCATCTCAGCAGAATCATTGAAACTTTTTTACGCAAAACAGGAGTCTGATCACGTCGGTAGATAAGAACGGTATTCTAAAAGACCAGGTCTACCGACGAGCAAACCCAGAAGCAAGCCAGGTCGGGTCATCGCAGAGCATGAGACCTGGAAAAGGGGGGGCGGAGATCCCGGCATCAGATACATCAAGTGATACGTTTCTTTCCTTTGGCCCGACATGATGCCAGAATTGCTTTGTCTTTCGCTCCCTGGATAGCTGTAAAGGCCTGGGACCACATGGTGATGACAAATTTTGACCTCCATGGGCGTCTGTGCCAACGCCGCCCGCCCTAAGATAGCGGTTAAAGCATGTCAATTTCACCCTGTGCCATGAGCCGACTCAATCCATTATCTGTCCAATTTGTCATCTTGGCTACTTTCGGACGCGTCCGTATCTTTTTGGCGATACAGCTGCAAGACGCCTGCTGTTGAGCTCTCCCTTGGGGTCAAATCTGTCATCAAGGGGGGCCTCCATACGCCCTTTGGTTGACGAGTGTACCAACTAAACTCCCCCTTTCTGCCTTCCCTACCTTGCACCTTGTTGAAGTCCGACCTTCTGGTCTCCATGCTTCACGTAGCTCCAAAGCCAACTACCAAGCTCCTTCCTACGGGGAAATTTGTCATCGAGGAGGGTGTGCAGATGTCCTCCGGCTGACGGAGAGTCCCGTCAAGGTATAAGCTACCTGAGGCCCATATGGCTCTTAGAGAGCAGTGTTTTTTGGTCGGCGGTACAATGAACCTAGATAATTACTAGTTATACAGTCTCTCTGCTTTCCTACCTTTGTGCCTTGCTGAGGTCCTAATTCTCGGTCTCTGTCCTTCAAATCGTTCATAGACTGCCACCAAATCTCTGTCCTGTCGACATTGGCCCCCTCTTGATTCATCATGGACAACTTGACCTTGACCTCGTTTGGAAAGGAGATGCGGGAGAAGCACTTTCTGTTCGGAAAAGAGCAAGTGAATCTCAATCAAGGTAAAACAACTCAGCTAAGGCTTGTGTATTTAGACGACTAACCCCTTTCTTCAGGAGCCTACGGATCTTATCCTCGCCATGTAAGAGATGCATTGCGTCACTGGCAAGATGCCGCCGAGTCTGAACCCGACAAGTTCATTCGATACACCTTCCCCAAGAAGCTCGACGAGATTCGCCATCAAGTTGCTTCCTTTATCAACGCCGATGTTGAGGGACTTGTCCTCGTACCGAACGCGACTACGGGTTTGAACACAGTCCTCCGCAACCTAAGGTTCCGGTCTGGAGATAAGATCGTCTACTTTAGAGGAGTATACGGGGCTATTGGCAAGACGGTGGATTATCTGACGGAGACGACACCGGTTACGAGCCTTGAGGTTGATTTCGACCCTACTCGAGATACTGAGCAGTCGATGCTGGAAAAATTCACAAACAGTATCAGGGAGCATGGCAACAAGGTCAAGGTGGCCATATTTGACACCGTCATGAGTATGCCCGGCGTGAGGATGCCGTTCGAGCAACTGACCAAGATCTGCCGGCAACATGGTATCTTCAGTGTCATTGACGGCGCACACGGCATTGGCTTCATCAATCTGAACCTCAAAGAACTAGATCCGGATTTCTTTGTCACAAACTGTCACAAGTGAGTCTCCGACAGTTTCCTGACGCCCTGAAGCTGACAATCACACCTCAGGTGGCTGTTCATTCCCCGAGCATGTGCAGTCTTGTACGTCGCACCTCGAAACCAACACCTGATGCGTTCATCTTTGCCAACCTCTCACGGCTTCGTGCCCCTGGGAGCCAACAATCATTTCAACCCCAACCAATCCAATGCCCAAAACGCGTTTGTGGCCCAGTTTGAGTACACCGGCACGATTGACACGGCTCCAATGCTATGCATCCCAGCAGCTCTCGAGTTTCGAAGTAGGGTCTGCGGAGGTGAAGAAGCCATGAGGGAGTACTGCGTCGATCTAGCCCGTGCTGGAGGACACGCCGTTGCTGAGATACTGGGTACAGAAACCTTGTCGGTTCCTACTGGGAAATATGTCGGGTTTGCCAACGTTCGTCTGCCCCTGACAGTTCAGAATCATGCTACTTCAGTGAAAGGTATACCGTCCAAGGATATTGGCGTTTCCATCAATTTCATGTTTAGGAAATTTACCGAGGATTACCACACCTTTATCAACGTCTTGTACTTTTCAGGTGCGCTGTGGGCAAGGTTTTCCGCTACCGTCTATCTGGATCTGGATGATTTCAAGTACGGCGGTATGGTTCTGAAAAAGCTCTGTCAGAGGATAGAAGGTGGAGAATACTTAGCTCGGGATGTATGAGATGTTTCATCTGTTTGCAGCAACAGGACACAGCCTGTCACTCATATTCCTCAACCCAATTCTATAATGGTTTCTACTCATGCAACCCTCTTTAATGTGCTATCAACATGCTCTTCACCCACTTCTTCATGGCTTCAATACACTCCCCGTCGCGCTTCTCTTCGGCCTCCAGGAGTACAAAGTCATGCGCCATCTTTTCTTGAAGATCAAATTGAAGCTCCATGTTCGGGTTGGCTTCTCGTACCTTGTCCACAAACTCGACACATTGATCTCGAAGCACCTCGTGGTATCCTACTGACAGATACATCTTGTTTGTCAGTGCGGATAGCCTATCCATCCAAGGGTGTTGCGTGTCCAGTGGGAAGGCATGGCTGAAACGGTCACTCGGCTCCTCCTCCCAGTCAGGTCCCAGAACCTCGGCCGTGACAAGACGTACATAAGGAGCCGAAACCATATCAATCGACCCGTTTTCCGCAAAGGATCTATCGGTTGTACGTGTGCTGAGCCATGGAGAGATGAGAAACACACCGGCAAGAGGCTCGGATAGCTTGATGGGCACAGCTTCAGGGTGAGGCCAGGCCATGTGACAGAGCAACTGCGCCGTCAAGTTACCTCCAGCAGAATCTCCGCCAATAATGATGTTCCGTGGCGAAATCCCAGATGACAGCAAATGCGCAAGTGCATTACTCGCCTGGCATAGTTGAGTGGGATACTGTACGCCAGGAGAGAGCGAGTACTCAAGAATTGCGACTGCAACTTCGGTGTCGGCCTCAATTCCGGCTTTGATATACGCTCTCCAAAGGAACTCCATGTATGCATTTAGTAAAGGGGTGTTGTAACCTCCGCCATGGAAGAACAGCACCACTTTCTTTGCCCTGCTACGATCTCCGAACCAGAGAATTGAGGAATGGTCGTCAGCCAGCGGTTGAACATCACATCGCAACCGTCCAGCCACGACCGCGTGCTCTTTTTTATGGGAGTGCAAGAGTTTCTTGTGAATCCATGATTCATATAATTGCCTGGTCGGTGGACACAAATACTGAGTGTCACGAGCATCAAAAACGTCCGGGAGGGCCTTGGCGACTGCACAAAGGGCATATAGCCTGAGAGGGAGCTGTCGAGCGGATGCAATGGCAAGGCCACGCAAAATGTAGGCAAAAATCTGAAATGGTGCTATGACGGTGGTTAACATCGAGACAGAAATCACAAGAACCGCAACATACCTCCGCATAATCGCAGTGCCAAGCGTAGCTTGTCTGTATTGGAGAAGGAGACCGCCATTGAACCTGTGTTTTTCTTGATTATGATGTGACATACAAAAGAAAGAGCCTCTTATAAATCATTCGACTATTAATACTAGGTACGTTGATTAAGACCCGTCCGGGCTCCGCGGGGAGCGCTTAAGGGGTTAACCCCTGGCAAACCTCGCAAGCATCCTTCTCAAGGGGTGCCGTACCATGCACGGAGCTAGGAGTCCGCGGGGACCGGGTTCCAGAACCTATACAACCCTACAACGCAGCAGGTCTTTCGAGCTCATTTCGTACGGCTAGTATGAGTTGGTCTCTGAGATAATGGACTCGTCGTTAGACGAGTGAACGAACAAAACCGATCCTGGCTGGCTGGAGCAATGAACAAAGAGATATCCACTAAAAGGACATAGATTACTCCAGAGACTTCTTTCGGCCAATTATCAATCGCCTCGCGTTCCAAGAACGTGCGTTCTACGGGAGTCGGGAGCGTTCCCGAGTCATGCACGGCGAGAAAGGCTTTACTCGGAGCACTCCGAGGGCGAAATTGGCAAGTTGCCTCCTTACTTGACATGTTGAACGAAGGGCGTCGAGGATATAATGATTCGGGAAATTGACAAAATCCTTCCACGCAAGCTATCAGCCTCGGAGTTCCCCGGTGCAACTTCTTTTTCTTCCAGAACCGTAGCCCCTGGGCCATTTCATAAACTCCTTATTCGTCGATTTTCTGCAAAGTCAATTCTGCCAAGTCTCGAATATTCCCGACATTGAACTCCTTCCCGTCGCCTCCTCGGATTCTGCTACTGGATGTTTTGAGTCGTCTCTTACACGAATCGACATCATCTACGCCATTGAACATGTTCCAGACCAGCTTCTTAGACGACTACAGCGAAGGGGCGCATCCCAGAATCTTACGAAAATTATTAGAGACGAACCTCTCGTAGTAGAAAGCCTACGGTGATGATGAATACTGCAACTTGGCCAGGGACTGTCTCCGAGAGAAATCGGGCGACTCTACCCTTGCCGTTCATTTCTTTGCAGGTGGCACCCTCGCCAACATCGTCGCCATCGGCAGCTGCCTGCGCCCACACGAGGCCGTCATCGCGGCGAGTACTGGTCACATCACGGTGCGGGAGACGGGCTGAGGCGATAGGACACAAGATTATTACCGTACCCTCTCTCGACGGGAAGGTGACTCCAGAGAGCATTTCCAATGCTTTAGCCAACAACGCCCACTACCCTCACATGGCAAAGCCCCGGCTTGTCTATGTCTCCAACGCGACGGAGATGGGAACCCTCTACACAAAGGCCGAACTGAGCGCCATCTCCGACCTATGTAAGCAACGCGGCCTCTTGCTTTACCTCGACGGCGCTCGTCTCGGAGCGGCATTATCAGCCCCCAAAAACGATCTGACGTTGCCGGATCTTGTTCAGTTAACAGATATCTTCTGGATCGGTGGAACAAAAGTAGGCATGCTACTGGGTGAAGCCATCATCATCAGCAACCCACTCCTCGCTGAGGACTTTTCCTTCCATGTAAAGCAGCGTGGAGGACTTTTAGCCAAAGGTCGAACATTGGGCGTCCAGTTCCTCGAGATGTTCAGCACCAACCTCTTCTTCGACCTTGCGCAGCACACCAACGAGATGGCGCAGCTTCTTTCCTCAAGGATACAGGATGCAGGATACAAGTTGGCTGCCGAGACGGAGACAAACCAGGTATTTGCAATATTGCCAAATTCTCTGCTGTCAACCTTGCAAGAACAGTTTCAGTTCTATATCTGGGAGAAGATGGACGATGAGCACACCATGGTTCGTCTTGTCACTTCTTGGGCGACTACGGAGGAGCAAGTAGAGGCGTTTGCCTATAGACTGTAAAGTATAGAGTAAAACATAGACCATTTTTAGGTTAGACTTGTATTGCTCAAGAAAGACATCTCAAAGCCAGAACCGAGATAAACATTATCTCACCATTTCTTTGCAGTGCCAGCAGTTGTCAGTTAGTTAAGAATGAGTCTTTTTAACTTGGTCTATGATGCCATCTCATAGGAAACCCTCGTTACTCCTTGTTGCCTCTTCAGCTTCCGCACCCGAATCTTCCCAACTGCAGCTGTACTCTGAACATGAGTCCCACCACACATGTAAGCACCCTCGCCCTCAATCTCCACAGCTCTGACGATTTTATTATTACCATCATCACCCTCTGGCATCATCCATGACTTTTCTTTCAGCTCATCTCTAGACCACTAATGCACGATAATCGAGCGGTCGGCGTCTACTATCTCCTTCGCGATCCGCTTAATCTCTTCTTTCTTTTCGCTGGGGATTATTCCCTGAAACTCAATAAATGTAATACCGGGGTAATGTTGGGCTTTGATCTCCCGCAAGCCTAGAATCCCTAGTCTTCGTATTGCAGAAGTAAGGATATGGCCGCCGTCGTGGATCCGCGAATGTAAGATATGCGCGTCTTTGTTAATCTCCTGAGTCAACGAGGCCTGGTTCGTAAAAGGGTCGCCGGAATAGGTCCTAAAATGGATGATAGTATTAGAAGGAAGCTTTTAGATAGAATTTACTATGAAAATTAATGCCTGCTCTGGAGAGCTTATTGTTCTAATATCGCTCGGTTGGCCTCCCCCTTTGGCATAGAAGATGGTAGAATTAGTAATAATAAGATGGCTATTATCTGAAGCTCCTTTGAATATCTGTTTAATGGCTTCGTCCTCGCTGGTGAATGGAATACTAGCTAGAACAGTTGCGTTATTTGTGTTCTTATTCTCATCATGGTGATAGATCGCCTTCGTGGAACCAAACTACCAGCAGATCAACAACGTGCATCTTCTCCGAGACTAAAGAAACAAACCTTTTCCATGGCTTTCAAGACGCTCGTCGACAGGTTCTTCGAAAAGATGGATGGGTGAAGCGAGGACATAGCTCGAGTTACCCATCTCATAACTCAGTGGTAAAGTGTCGATAAGGATCAAACCGTATTAGGAAGTTCGGTGTCACGAATTTCCACTTACAGAGGCCTCTAGAGTTCTTAAATGTATAGATAAGTCTCCTCAAACTATTGGCATACCCCTGTATGATTAATCATGGCGCCGTCCGGGCCAGTGAGCCGACATGGAGATTGTTATTTTCGCCCTCGGGCCAGCGACCCGTTATGGAGTTCTAATGCGACTCGCGCCATTGGTTTGTGGGCAAGTCTGACTCGAGACCGCATACGTGAAACACATAATTGGCAGATGACCATGATTCCTCGTATTTTTGTGACATTGGATTGTTGTCTCTACTGGTTGGTATATCAAGTGACTGTCAATGTGGCAAGGAACACGGCGCAAGCAGCGGAGGTCTCGACTTATAATGGGATTTGCCTCGAAGTCGACGTTAATGGGACCTGTTGACCCATTTATGATACTATACATCATCCTGGTTACCAAAATGGGATAAGGAACCTTTTTTAGTTATATATGGAGGGTTAATCGATTGTAACCACCGAGCTCTCCCCATCAGTCCCCTCGACTTCATTACCATTGCTGGTTCTCTTCTACCCTTCTCTACTCTCGATTATCGTCCACAGTAAACTCCTTAAAAGAAACACCTGCCGGTTCAGCCTGCTCACTCAAATCATGAGCAAAGATACCAAAGATGGGACCAGTCATCTCCCGAGCAACAAACTTCCAAGCCTCCAGAGTTCCAACCTGAGTCCACTCTTGCTCACCACCCCGAGCAAAGAAAGTCCACTTCTTGGGGTCTGCAACGATCTGAAACTGCACCTGGGAAACCTCGGAGTTGACAGAGGTCTCACCAAGCAACACGTTGTCGATATCCATGCTTACAGCCCGACATGCGATCTTTCGAGAATCCGAGTTGTAAATGATAGAGACGTGTCGAGGGTGATCCTTGTACACAGTCAATCCTGCTTCAACCCCCTTTTCCAGCTTCGAGATATCAAGAGTCGCAGTTGAAACAGAGTTCAAAGACATTTGTCTTCGACCAACAAACGTCGAGGTGCCGGATGGGGTCGAGAGATTGGTGCGGCTGGGGTATAGAACCCAGGGGCTGACATCATCCTCGGGAATTCGGTACTTGGAAAGGTCGGGCGTTCGGATATAAAGGTTGCTCACGTTGCGGGGAGCAACAATTTCTGCAAGTCCCTCCGGAACCTTGACAGGTTTTGCCAGGAACTTTATGGTGGGCTGGGTGATCTTTGGCCAGCCCCCTTCAGGCCACTCGACAGGAGCCAGGAAGCTCTCTCTTCCAAGAGGTGCCACAAAGTTGTCCTTACCAAGGGGCTCGCCTTCGTTCTCGTTCCGGACGCCCAGCCCACTCACCCACCACCGACCCTCGCCGTCCTGGAATAGTTCGCCATGGCCCAGATTTTGAATGTACTCATCTTTGCCATCTGCGGTCATGATGGGGTTTTGTGCGTAATCCTCGTACGGCCCCCAGATGCTTTCGGACCTGCCAATTGAAAGCATGTGATGTTCAAATGTTCCACCCTCTGCTACCAGCAAATAGTACCACTTGCCAATCTTGTAGATATGCGGCCCTTCAGTGTCGTATTTTGCATGGCCTCCCCAAATCTCCCGCTCTTCTGAGAGCTGCTTTCCAGTTTCGACGTCAATCTCAAACTGTTTGATGGTGCAGGTGGGCTGCTTCATTCGGTTACCAACGGAATAGCATCCTTGAAAGTAAACACGGCCGTCATCCTCGAAGTAAAGACTTGGGTCGATGCCATAGAAAGGGATGTAGACTGGGTCACTCCAGTTGCCAGCCCAGATATCTGTGCAGGTGATGATGAAGTTCTGTGCCTTTGCAGACGGTCCAAACGCCGGGAAGTTGGTGCAGATAACGTAGAATTTTCCTTGGTGATAACGAATTGTTGGGGCAAAGAGGCCCCCTGACGCATACATGAAATGTCCAGTGTCAAGGGGCATCTTGGCCGTGCTAGCTCCATCAAGGCTGAGCTGTTCTGGCCGGTTGATAGCATTGCCTAGGAGACCATTAGAATTTCACAACTACTCTGTTCTCTTCTAGTACTGACCAATATGTGTCCATGTCTTTAGGTCTCGCGATGCGTAGATAGGAATTCCCGGGAAGACGTGGAAGGACGAATTGGCAAGATAAAAGACGCCATCAACAAAAACAACAGATGGGTCTGGTGAGAACCCTGGCACGATAGGGTTGCGATACTCGACTAGCTTCATTGTGACTGTGTGACGGAGACTGGATTTCGAATGAGGTGTAACCAGGCAAGAACGAGAGCACTGAGATGTCGCGTTTATAGCATGCAGCTAAGAACCATGGTCAGGAGCATGGGTTTCAATGGTCCACTTCTCATTTTCCCGCCGGATCCCCCTTGGTTCATTAGAGGTGGATCGTGGAGTGATGGTGTGAGGGGGTGGAATTCTCCGCGGACAAATAGGACTCGGCTTGATGTCAGTCATGCCAAGCCCGGGTACGCGCTCAGCTCATCTGATACTCGAGAGTCTAGCCGCGCGATTGTATCGATTATTGGCGACAAGAGTGATTGGGCTCGCCCAGAAATAGCAGTGTTCTCGTTCTGGTGTGCAATTTCCAAGAGGCTGACCCCGATCTGGCGGAGTTTCTCAACCTGTCAACGTCAGCCATGTTACAGTCACAAGAGTTGTGACGATAATTACCAATGGCTCTCCGTTCACTTGCAGCGCATCGAATGGAATTCCTTCCACAACTGAGACCAGGTCACTGGCGATCTCGATCTTGCGAAGAGCAAGCATGTCCAGATCATTGGTCAACCCAAGAAGTGCACAGAAGCCTTTCTGCGCAGCACGTTGGAGAATAACAAGCCGGAGGCAATGAAAGGTCACCACAAGGTCTGCCCTTTGGTACCAAAAGGTCCGTTGCTGAAAAGCCGTGGCTATTTCGTTGCCAGCAATATGTCTCTCAGGATCGCGGAGCCAAGCCGGGAGCGAATCGAGAAGACCACAAAAAGACATGTATGACTGCATGATCCGCTGCTGACTGGGATCCTGGGAGCAAAGTTGAAACCCGGAAGAGGTGAGTGTCTGGGTGAGAAGTTTCATATCGAGCAGGATATTTGTTGCTGCCTTCCAGAGGTCGTGGCAGAGATAAAAGCCTTGATGAAACCGCTGCTCATATGGAGGCTCAAAAAGACCGCTTTCGGAAGACAACAAACTGAAATCGCTGTAAACCTCAACAGGCGTGTAAGTCTCATCAAGGCATATCTCATGAAACGCCAAGGGCCTATTGTTCAGAATCGAAGCCGACATGTCACCCACACAGAGCAAGCCGTAGACATTCCGCCGCAACTTATCCTCCAAAGGATCGAGGTCCTGGTGTGACACTTCATCATATAGACGCATATCTAGAGCCAGGCGAATAGCTTGGCCCATCATGAGCCATGATGCGCGTGTCTTGCCCAAGTGATGTTGTGCCGCTGACTGGTACATGCGGATCACAAGGGATGTCGAATTGGCATGACTAACGTCCCAATCCTCACAGCATGCCATCATTCCGCGAGTTGCTTCAAGAAAGGCGGTGATTAAGGCTTCACGGCCATTCAGGTTCGAGTTTTTGGGCATCCGGCAACAGACGCAGGCGAAGACCGTTGTTAAGTGAGCAAAGGTTCGCATGAGACTGCCCTGTGATGAGGATATTTGGTTGGAGTTGGTGATAGCATCAAATAGATGTCGTGAAGTTGGTAACAGCAGATGACTCTCTCGCCTGATCGCATCTGGTTGGATAACCGGAATGGTAGGGAAACGCAACAACATGTTTATGTCGATACACTCCTCGATTATGTGCTCTGGAGATTGTGCAAGAGCCTCCAAGGTGCTCGTGAGAGTTTGATGAACTTTTCCGGCTGGACTCTCCTTTCGAGGTGCCAATGCAATGCATGGTGAGCCAGCATCAGTTTGGGGGGAGTACGCAATGGTGGTTGGCGTCACGGCTGACGATAGTGGTGAAGAGCCAATGACGGGCACGGGAACCTGAGGCATAGATGGAGATAAGATAATTGTTGAAGATTGTGCCTGTTCGCCATCGTCCCTGGTCTCGATAGTCGATAAACTCCTTGGCTTTGGTCCACGCTTCTTCCTCTGAGCGCTGTACTCGCATGGTAGCTTCAATGCGCGACAGTTCCCACACTCTGGCCTATCAGCATCGCATTTGACCTTGCGTCGCCTGCATAGCTCACACGCTTGACTGACCAGCCCTTGTCTGGCCTGTCGACCGGCCTGTCGGAGTCGCATTCTGTGGGGGAAGTGGATGGAAGTGATGGTGAAGGAGGTGAAATTCTCCGCGGGGCTTTTCGGAGTTTCAGTTGCTGGCCGGAGTAATTACGTCTCCACACCCACTGTCACCAGACCACTTAGTGCTGTAGCCTCCACTGGATGGAAGGAATTACTCCGAGCAGAGTCAGGTGAATCCAAGAGAAGCTTAACTAGACAGAAAAGAGAGAAGTACACGAGGAGTAGACAATGGACACTTCATGAGACTCTTGAGTTATTTGAAGGAATGTATTAGTTAGTTTTTGACATATATACAGTTAAAACGCTACCCAAAGCCTTTTGAGGTGTCAAAACCACATGAATCCCGAAAAAAATAACTCCCAAATGAATGCAAAAGTATGTACAAAATGCCCTCATAATATCCATGCAATCCCAAGTCTATCCTTCTAAAACCGATGATGCCGAACCTCTATGTCGTTCAAGTTTGAGATGCCACCTTACTGGGGGCAGATGGGGGCCTTGCCGGCGCAAGCGTCCTTCTTGCAGCAGCCCCGGAAGCCGTTGGAACAAGACTGGAAGAAACCGGTGCCGGGAGCACAGACGGTGGGATCAGACTGGCGAGCCTTGACGTTCACAGACTGAGGGCAGACAGGAGCCTTGCCGGCACAAGCATCAGCCTTGCAGCAGCCGCGGAAACCGTTAGAGCACGACTGGAAAAAGCCGGTACCAGGGGCGCACACAGTAGGGTCGGACTGGCGAGCCTTGATCTTGGGCTGAGGGCAGACGGGAGCCTTTCCAGCACAGGCGTCGGCCTTGCAGCAGCCACGGAAACCGTTGGAACAAGACTGGAAGAAACCGGTTCCGGGGGCACAGACAGTAGGGTCAGACTGGCGAGCCTTGACGTTCACAGACTGAGGGCAGACAGGAGCCTTGCCGGCACAAGCATCAGCCTTGCAGCAGCCGCGGAAGCCGTTAGAGCAAGACTGGAAAAAGCCAGTACCAGGGGCGCAGACGGTAGGATCGGACTGACGGGCCTTGACCTGCGCAGAAGGGCAGACGGGAGCCTTGCCGGCGCACGCATCAGTCTTGCAGCAACCCCGGAAGCCGTTGGAGCACGATTGGAAGAAGCCAGTGCCGGGGGCGCAGACGGTGGGATCAGACTGTCGGACCTTGAGCTTCATGGTCTTGACGGGCTCATAGGTGCCGGGCTTGTAGTCGGGGCACCATGCGACGCCACAAGCCTCGGCCTTGCAGCAGCCGCGGAAGCCGTTGTTGGCGCAGACCTGGAGACGGCCCAGGCCGGGGGGGCAGACATCACCGGGAGGGAAAGCGCCGGGGTTCTTGACCTCGGCGGTGGGAGCCGGCTCGGAGATGACGGTGGTAGTGGGGCTCTCACCGGCCGGCTTCTCGGTGGTAGCAGGCTCACAAGTCTTCAGCTTAAAGTCGGGACACCAAGGAATAGCGCAAGGGTCGACACTGCAATACCCGCGGAAGTTGTTGTTACCACAGACGTAGTAGGCTCCGGTGCCAGGGCACTCAGCTCGTTTCTCAACGGCTGGTCCAGCACTGGCGATGCCGGCAATGGCAAAAAGGGCGACAAAGACGGACTGCATTTTGATGTTGGATATGTGTTTTTGTCTTTTTGGTATGAGGAGCGAAAGAAGAATTTGTTATTATCAAGCAACGGGAGAATGTGGTTGATAAGTGAGAGTCGTAAGGAAATAGAGAGAAGACCCTACAAAGGAAATAAGGAAATAAGGAAAAAGAGAAAAAAGAGAAATTGGTTTTTGTGGCTTTGGATTGATGCTGTTGTGATGATGAGAAGGAAAGGTCCGAATATCTTGGAGGGACGGCAATCTTCTTATACATCTCGATCTCTCACACATCTCAAGCAGACAACCACTATTCCCAAGTCCAGACCCACGATGCCTCCGCCCGCCTGCTAACGGAGGAGGCTATGGTGGTGCAAAAACGCCCAGGATGCCCGCTTACACCATGTCAGCCGTCAACGCCAATCCACTAAGAATAGCGTCCGCACCGCCTCCACAGCACAAGAGCTCGCCCTAGCTCCAGCTTTAAGCTTAAGGCTTCAAGGCTAAGCCAAACAGCTGCGCCTTCTTGGCCCCCAGCCCTACGGCGTTCGGAACTAGTCCTCGGGGAAGCATTGTGCCGGATCTTTTGGGAATCTGGACCTTTCCAGTGGCTTTTTCACTGTCCAATTCTACACAAGATGGATGAAGCTGGGCTGGGATGGAAAGCTTCGATGTGCTCGGTAGTTGACGGCCGGGATATCCCAGAGTTGCGTCAATGCTCTTCACAAAGCCGGAGCGCAGCATGGGATTGTATGTGCATTCTCACTAAGCTCGTAATCTGACCGTCCCCATATAACCACAAAGCCCACAGTAGATCAACACGGGTTCCGAATTGTCAATTGCCATTCAGGTTCAGGCAGGGATTCCAAGCTCGATGGGTACATGGAAGAGCCGACACAGAGGCCTCATCGGTGCAACAAAGGCATTACCATTACTAAACTTGCGCGAATGATATTTCTGAAAAACTTCGGCATTCCCATCCTCTGCATCTATCCATCTCACTAGTCTCAGAGCTACAGCTCAAAGTGGCGGAGCTGAAAAACTCGATTGGACTACACACACATCATCGGGGCACAGCATGACGCCCCGGTCCCTCGCCGGCAGATCGGGCTGTCGGCCCATAACCACCATTCTAGGAAAGCATCTTGTCTTTCCCCGCTCGCCGAATGCTTTGCGAGAGGAAGATTGCGGTCAGCGGGGATCACAGGATCAACGCCATGGCTGCCCTCATGACAGGGTAGTCTCAACTCAGCTTAGCTACTGAGATTGTCTCAGTAAGCGGACGCTGCGCTTACTATTCGCATATTCTCCGATCAGCGTTACATGCCGATGGCTTTATTCCGACCAGGCTAGAAAGCGTACGCAGCGTTGTAAATCTCTTTTTCTCTGGTTCGTCTGTTAATTCACCTCGCCTCGCTTTCCACCTGAGCAACTGAATCTGCCAGCATGTCGGATCCTTCAATAAAGATCCTGGACTATAGATCTTTGTAATTGAACTATATTTAACTGCGATGTATTGCAGGTGACGTCAATATTTGTTGTCTCTGAAGGATGAGGGTGAATAACTCGACACGCGTCAGTATGTAAGACGACAACACATGCCGCAGGCTTCAATCTTGATTGTCGGGATTTGACCCCTCAGAATAGATGCTAGCGGTCCTTTCCACCTTTTCGAGAGACAAAAGTTCTCTCTAAAATAGTTGCGTATATCGAGTCCTGGAGCCGGCTCATGCGCGTCTTTGCCATATCAGCACCACGCACGGCCTAATGACGGTGTTTCACTTGATTGTAACATATGAAATCTCCATCATTAGGTTGACAGTCCTACAGTGACCAGTTTGGGATTTTGACTATCAAGACTTTTGCTAAACATGGGTTCCTTCCACAGGGTGGGAGAGATGAGGTGTTAGTTAGTATACCGATGAGAAGCATCAACTTTCATGAAGTCTTTGAAAAATCACGCTGGAAGGCTTCGGTAGCTAATTCAGAGCCTGGGGCTACTCGATTTGTGATGAAACCTCAACGTACTATTTAGTCATATTTTTTAAGCTCCTTGGGCAAGCGAACGGCTGGGCTCAAAGACATTCGATTAAAGATGATGGGCTTCAGTCTTGATATTGAAGCTGACAACGCAGAGAGTTATTAAGCTGTACTTCTTATTTAAATGTACTAACCAATGAAGACTATGAAGGTAAGATTAGATAGGTATTTAATTATCAAGCAGAGGCCGCAGAAAGAAGCATCTCCAAGTTCAAATACACTCTACAAACTTCAATTATAAGCAGGCGAACGACTTCTGAAAACTCTCCTACCTCGGCCTTTTACCAAGCGCCACGCCGTCTTCCGTTCGACCGCTAGCATTGTGTCTTTACTCGGAGCCTGATCGGTAATAGCGCTGCGTCTTACCAGGCTTTCACCGGGCTCTCACCAGGCTCTCCAGCACCATTACCTCCCGAGCCTGTGAAATAAAAAGCAAATAATACCTTTGCGCAGTCTAAGAGATTCGGGCTCAGCTGCAAGGTAAGATAAGAGATAAAGCGCGAGACGAAGTAAACCTCTTTCAGCTGGCTGATTACAAACTCGTGACCAATATGCACGACAGCCTTGTGCACGAGGTCGATTGGCTCTCCATATCGTCTCTTTTCTCTTCCCTGAGGACAACTGCAGTACCCCGCACGCTCTCGACGTGCCTTTTACCGAGGATCATAACGCGGCTCTGTTATGGTTCTTCTTCCTTGTCATCCTGTCTTGTCTGAACCCTGCAGTAATCAAGGCCCACGGTGGAACCCTCCGTATCAACACCATGTCTAATCAAAATCTCTTGAATTGGCCTCATCATGAATACCCAAGCAACAGCTACGAGATGCAGCAAACCTTAGGCAACAAGTACGGCTTCGAGTCAACCTACCAACTTATCCCTCCTCAACCGTCTCAACTCTTAAATCAACACCGGAAGCCTAGCTTCTTCAAGAGTATTCCATGGTCCGGCCTTGCTGGGATCGTCGTGGCCATCATCTCTGCTGCAGGCATCATCGCCGCTTTGTCTTCGGCCAGTGGAAAGGAGGTTGATTCATGGCCGACTCAAGACAGACCAATCCAACTTGCGGTGGCACTCGCCGTCCTTATCGCCATCGCCAACATCGGACTTGGTATCGCTTACCATGAAGGCACAGCACTCACCTGGTGGATCAAAATGTCTCAAGGCGCGACGCTCGCAGAAAGCCATCGCTATTGGGAACACGGTTCGAGTGCCTTTCAGTCACTCCTGGGACTGTTGCGCCTAAATGCCAGCAAGATCACGCTCGTGTCGATTGTGATGGCAGTCACCGTTGCCAATGGACCTCTGGTTCAACGAGCAGCCCTCATCGTCCCTGACACTCGCACGCAGCCGGCAACATTTCATGCTGCTCTTTCGACAGGCCAGTTTAGTCGGCCAACAGGACTCTACATGACCCGGGCAAAGACCCTCAATACACTGACAACAAACTTCTCACGTGTCTTACGCTCCTACACCAACCGGGATCCTATCAAACTCGATCTTGAGGGCTGTGAAGGCGCTTGCTCGGGTGTTCTCGTCGGCGCAGGCTTCGATATCGACTGCACTCGCAGCAGTGAAAGCTATTACATTGATAAAACGCCTGGCGATACGTGGGTGGTTGGCGGCATTCAAATTTCCGACAACGGCCTCTACGAACCAACAATGTTGCATCTCAACACTACTTACAAGGGAGCGATCGGCGACAAAGGAGACCTCACTGTGACAACCTGTAGCCTACACAGCGCAATAGTCCGATATCCTTTCAGCTACGCCAATGGCACTGTCACACTCCGAGGGTCCAGTCGAACCGTGGATGGGATAGTCAATCGGACCGAGAAGCTAATGTATCCCTACATGGAGACTTCAGGTTTGGGAACATGGCCGTCGTTACTCGGAGGCTTTGCATTCGCCCTTTCCTCCATGTTCAGAAGCAACGTGACTCTTTACTTTACGGGCATCTTGGCCCTGCAAGGTGACGGACCCATGGGCTATACTTACATGAACTCGACCGACGCTGAGATGGGAACAACGAACATGACTTGGTCTGATCCGACACCACCCATCCTCGAAACCGTCCGTGAGCTGGCCTTCCGTACAGCTATATCCTTCTCCAACTCGACCTTTAAGCAGACAGTCCAGGGGTCACAGATGCGCACCACAACCAAGTACGCTATCAATAAGGAATTTCTTGCTGCGTCGCTGGCTACTACCTTTGCGGGCGCCCTGGCCGTCATGTTTCTATATCACGGCTTCTGGCGTCTCGGTCGACCTGTGACTATGAGTCCTCTGGAGACAGCTAATGCATTCCATGCACCGGCGACGCATAGCGCGGATGGGCTCAAGACTGCGGATGATCTGGCAAAGCACTTTGAGCACACAGTGGTTAAATATGAGATTGGACAAGGGAAGATTACAGCCAGGGGGCAATGAACATAGTTCGATAACAAGTAGACAAGATATGAAGAAACTAGCACCATCAGTAACGGTCTTTTGGCTCAGATATCCTATCAAGGGCCGAGCTTCAACTATATCAAAAGACACAATATCAACACATCGTAGCATCACACCCCAATGCTAGCACAGTGGAAATTCGGAAGAGCTTTGAGTAAATCCAGATGCTGGAGCTATTTAATTTACCATAAATTCAATGCGCTAATTTCCACCAACATGTCTTTCACTGTGAGAGCGAGCGAATGGCCCAAGCCCCGGAGCCAAACATGTCCAAGTTACGATAGGCAGTCTCTATTAACTTGAACCTGAGAATATCACGAACGGCTTCTAAAAGGCTTCCTCATTCGGCCTTTTAACTCGCACCACGCGGCCTTTAGCTTCCTCTCTGACTTCACATCTCTGCTTGGAGTCTCATCAGTGACAGGGCTGCATACTCCTGGGCTGTCATCAGCTTCTCCAACAGCATTGCCTCCCAAGCTGGTGGAAAGGGCTGAATCGTGGTCGGTGTTCGAATTCTCATCAGCTGTTGTGCTGACGTCGATGATCGGGTCGGTTATGTCGGTTGAGCCTCCTGTGTTTCTGAAACCCTTGTCTACTCCTTCACCGCTGTCGGTATGCGGGAGACCGTCTGGACGGGGGGTTTCGTCCTTGAATTGTTCCCTCTCTTCCTCTACATCCACACGCTCTTCGCTCTCGATGCCGTATGTCTTGCGCCTAGCCTTTCGTTCAGCAGCTGCGCGGCGTTCAAGTTCCACTTTGACGTCAACTGATTGATCAAGCCGTCGAGATCCGGTCGAACGGGCTGGCCGACGTGAAGCCTTCGAAACACAAAAAGACTGCCTATTGTGTCCCATTCGCCGGCCTGTCGGTCCAGGGACGGCAGCCGACGAGGTCCTCATAGTGGATAGACCGATCCAAGGTTAAAGAAGTGAGATGAACCCTCTAACAGTCAAGAGATCAACCTTGATCAGAGTCTTTTCTACTGTCGCAGAGTCATTGGAATGTTAGGTCTGGAGTATGGTGACTGAGTAAGAATGTGGTCGAAAGTTGAGCAAGTCATTGCGATCAACTGAAAATCAAGTCTTGGGCATTTATATAGAGGGTCATAGTTAGCCTACCTAATACGCCCTCTTTGGCGTCCGCCTCATTTTCCTACCTCAGGCGATCTTCGTGAGTGATGATTGGTGAGTGCGAGACTGTCGAATGCGGCAGTGCCTGTACGAGGTTGGAAAAGGCACATTTTCAACCCAAGGCACAACCAGGTTGGGCTGAAGAGTACCCAAGTGAGCCGAGACTTTGCCGGCCTGCTTTCCGTGATTTCTCATTTTCCCTCCCACTATAGCATAAGTCGACAAGAAAAAGACAATCCGAAGAAACAAGCATCATTAGTAACATAGGTACCCAGATCTCCAAGCACAGCACAACCCATGACAGAAGCAGATTCGCCGTTTTCCGGCTACGCGACTTTCGCGAGCTTCCTTGCCTCAGATCCAGAGCTTTCCATCTTCAGAGGCTTCCAACAATTGAGTTCTAGAAATCTTCTGTACTTGCAATCTGAATTGCTGGAGCTCGAGAACCAGTTGAAGGAATTCGACCAAGATGATGCCCAAAAGGCGGACCTGGATGTCATGCTCTTGTCAAAGTGTTGGGAAGTATTTTCTGCAAGAGCACAGGAACAACCAAGAGAAGCCGAACGAATGGAAGTAATATCTCGCATAAGGACCTTGACTAAGGAGTACTGTTAGTGTCTACCTATCTTATCTGATACTTGAGACAATTCGACTAATCATTGTGTTTGTCAGACGAGGCTCTATTACTCCGGAGAGAAATCATGAAACTTCCCAAGCCGGAAGATCGTGTCTATAAAGTCTTTAAAGAGTGGTTTCAATCCGAGACTCCATTTGTAGGCTATGGCAGTCGTCTCCTGCAAGATCAAGACGACTTCATCGCCCTTAGTCCAGCCATTGGCGATGATGCCTTGAGTAGATCCCTTAGAAACCTAGCAGGGACCTACCTTTCTGTAAGTGGTGTTTCTTTTTACTCCCTTCTTATCAGGCGGTTCTAATGGATATACTAACGCTTTTGAAGGGGTCAAGGCACGACGCTACCGGGAGAATAAAGTACTACTCAGAAAGACATGTTTCACGCCTAGTTACCGTTGTCACAGTCATTGCGGCTTCCCTGTTAATTGAAGCGGCCGTCGTGGCCCTATACCTCATCAAAAATGAGGCGCTTCGACTAGCAATGATCGCCGTCTTTACCAGTGTATTCGCAGCGAGTCTGGCTCTTATGACGGATGGGAGACGAACAGATATCATTCTCGCAACTGCTGCATGTGCGGCTGTCCTGGTAGCTTTTGTCGCCGCCGGAAACGACAAGTAGCGGTCACTCAAAGCCATGTCCGAGGAGGATATAGTATAACAAATAAATTTGGTCTACTTGGGGCTCCTCCTAGACAAGTGGTATATATAGTTACGGTGTTTCATAGCATTAGGTTTTGATGCTATCATAGGGGTCATTAGAGTGTTCTATGATCTTGTATATGACGGAGACCTTATTGAGAAATAAGAGTAAGAGTGGTATATATATTCTAGAAACATTGCCCTTGCATTAATTTCACCCTATGCACACCCTCCTTTAAAATTTGTGAATTTGGTCTTTTCTGAAACCCACTTGGCTCAAGATTCCAGGCGAGTTCCATTTCCCAACAAGAGAGTCCTCCATAGCTGGGGGACCACAAACAAAGACCTTGGTCTCCTGTTGCGTAGGCGAAGGCACAATCTCCTTGAGAAGCTCCTTCGTCACATAGCCTTTTCGGAAGGGTGATCCATCCTTGGGGTGGCTAACAGTGTAGATGGCCTTGAACCGATCAGGATATTCCTTCGAGAACTGCTCAAACTCTTGCTTGAGTAGAACGTCCTCGTCGCTGTTGACACCAAACACCAGCGTCATCGAAGTTTTGTCGTTAGGGTTCTTCAGAATTCCTTGCGCCAGTTGGTAGATCGGTGTGATTCCAGCACCACCGGCGATGAGGGTGATGTGGGAGTAGCTGTTGGGCTTCCAGCTGTAACCCTTGATGGCAGCGGCAAAGAGTAGCTTGTCTCCTGGGTTGAGGGAGTGAAGGTGGCTGCTGGCCCTGCCATTGGGGTACTTCTTTACTAGAAGTTCTAGGTATCCAGGCTCATCTGTTGGGGGTCAGCAAGTTGGGCTGTTTAGGGCGACGAGTTCATTTACCTGAGGCAGAGACCGGGGTGTAGGGTCGAGGAACGGGCACCCATTGTCCTTTGGGCCACGATAGCGTCAACAAGGCAGCTACAAAATGTTAGCAAACACCCACTGAGTATTACAAACACCATGCTTACAAGTTAAAGGAAGTCCGCTAACAGCATGCTCCTGGGGAAGCTTGAAGCGCAATCGCTTCGTGTTGTGATTGACCAGCTCAGCACTCTCAAGCGGCAACGAAACAAAAGCAGGACCACCCTTGAAAATCTTTGTCGGAGCATCAGATTCAGCGGAAGCATTCCCAAACAAGAGTTTGGCAAGGATTCCAGCCCCAATGCCACCCGCGGCCAGAGTGGCCATGACGGGCGCGGGACGGGCAGATCGTAGAGCAACAGGAAAAGACATGTTTAATATTCTTATAAGTAAATTGATCTTTAAAGATGCGACAGTCGGGATTTTTCTCTGTATTTATTTACTTGGTTGCTTCGGCTGACATCGTCAGATCCCCGGTATTCCGGACAAGTGCCAAATGTCCGGGACCGAAAATGTGGCCACGAACCCGGGACACGGCCTCAGCCGCCGTGAAATACCGGAAACGCGTGGAGAATCAGTCCACGAAAGCCAGAAAGGGATTCGTGTTTCATCGCTTTTTTTCGTTTAAAGTGCTCAAATTTCGCTGATTACCATCGGTGGTCGGAGGTTGGCCACGCCGACTGCTGACGTCGACAGGCTTGGATGGATCTCACTTACATGGGTGAAACGCCACTTGGCATGCAATTGATTACGATTATGCGATTCAATGGCTTCGGTATTAACGGCTGTAGAGGAACTCTCGGGAAGAGCATTGATGTGGCTTTGTCGGAAACACGCATTGGGCGTGGGAGAGGCGATTGACTTCAACGCCAACCACACGAACCAATGTTTATGCATCCGAGTATCGTTACTGTCGAACAATACAGGCTCCGTCCGGCTCAATTAACAAGTCAGGGTCTGCAACTTCTACACTCTAAAAGCCCCCAGTCGACTTACTCTAGGTCCAAAGTGGCAATGTTCTTCCCATTGACCGTTGAGGCAAAGACACACAGCACAAATAGCAACGAGGGCAACGTGGATATGAATACCGGTAGGATTGGTTGATCCACCTGACAAGGTACATAACCGAGGATTCGATAAGACAAATGCCGCTGTATTGATACAATACCAGATCATGTCCGGATCTAAGCTTAACTACCCCCGACGCCAAACACCCCTTCACAATCATGACAACAATCCTAACCGCTCATCCACATCCTTTGCAACCTCAATAGATCTCAATAAAACACGCCGCTCATCCTCCAACAGCTCAGTCGCTTGGTTTCCAGCCATACAGCTCATGTCCTTTTTCGCAGCACCCTTGTGCCATGTCTGATCAATCATCCAGTGTGTCGGTACCTCGAAATCGGTCTGGTTGACGATTTTGTTCTTGAGTAGGCCGCCGTTGTACCATAGTAGCTTGTCGGTTTGGTCGACGTGGGCGATGACGAAGCTGCAGACGCGGACCTCTTCTCGCTTCGACTTCTCCAGGTCTGCATTGTTCTCGTCCTGCTCAGTTGGTTCCAACCACCCAACAATCCCACCATAATGCGGCGAGAAAGAATACTTGGACCCCGCAGCCTCGAAGCCAATCCACCAACTCTCTTTGTCCCCGTAAGTGATCTTGTACGTCACCTCATTTCGCACCGCCTCCGAGTTTTGCCAGCCGACGTGCAAAAGACCAATCAACACGTCAAGCCGCGTCTTGTCAACCACCACGATGCCCGAGTCGCCTTCCTCCGAATAGTGTTCGGTCCACACGAGTGACTTTTCAGTCTCTGGGCTGGGATGCTTGAGTTGTTCATGCCACCAGTTGTGGCGATCGGCAAACATGCCCTTCCAAAGCAGTCGGTCGTGGAAAAGAAGGACGCCGGTCTCCTGGAACCGGTCTTGGCGAAGTAGTTGCTCAGGATCTTGGAGAAACACTGCATCGGCGTCGAGTAGGATGACTTTTTCGAAGCTGCTCGCGAGTGCAGCGAACGGTTTTATCGCCCATCCACCTTCAGCGAGTTTCAGCGTCTTGTCGTCGAAAACGGTGACAATGTCCAACATGTCGACCTCAACATCGCCAGCCGCCTCTTGTATCTTCTTCCTTCCAGCTGGGGATAAGTCGTCATCTCCGGCGTACACAATTTGAATCGGTAGTGCGGTTTTGTGAACCTTCGTCAAGGATGCGACGAGATGACATGCGAATCGAAGCGTCCCTTCACCCGTGGGGATGACGATGCCTGCGGGTTTCCTCGTCGCTGTCAAGTTACCCGCTTCATTCTGCGAAATTCCGAGCCGTTGTTGAATGTCTGCAAGTGGAGGAGAAACACCCTCCTTCTGCTTGAGATATGGGAACAGTGATTTGGTGAGTCGTTCGACGAGTTCCACCATCTCTTCCCGTGCCTCCGAGCTCTCATCCATACCCTCCAGCTGCTCAATCCATAAACGAAGGAACTGCGCTCGCTGTCCCAACTCTCCAAAGATATCCTTGTACGGTTCTCTCAGAGGATAGTCGAGAAAGTACTGCGCGCCCAGCTTAATCGGCTCATAGCTCTGCGCACCCGATGCGCTGGGTCGGTTGGGTCTGCTGCTGGGTCGACTCGAACTGACATCAGGGGATGGCGCCGAAAACGATAGATCTCGATAGCAGTAGACGAGGACTACAAAGAGCCAGATAAAGGCGACAGCTGCTGTGATCTGTAATGCGTGGGTATTCAGGCGCAACACGCCCACCTGGCTAAACATGGCGATGAAGGTTGAGGAGTGAACATGACGGCACGCGACAGCAAAAGCGACAGACCCGGGCCCATGGGATACTTAACCCATGCAAACGGCGCAGATCTATTTGTTCCAATGCTCCATTGTAGTCGGTATGCAAACGCAACGGGTGGCGTAATGGTGCATACAATCAAGACCATTGAATGACGAAGCAAACAAGCGTTTGGCGGCCCCTGCAATCAACGGGTACCAGGATCATGCAGCTTACGCTAGGGCAGAGCGACTCCTGTAAAGGAATCAATAGTGTTCTACAACCGGACAATCCTCCTTTTCAGCTCTCTGTCGAGGCAGATGTCTAAGGCTGAATCGTCACGGCCAGCGCAGGGGTCAGGGTCGCCCACATTCCGACAAGTTAGAACCACCACAACCCGCGAACTTGCGAGGTTGATCTTGAGATTCCACGCGATCAGACGCGCGTCACGCATCCACATAGATACAGTAGGGACCAGGTCAAAGGAATTTTCGTCCCGTTGCTAGGAATCTATTTCTGGTTGCCAGCCCGAGCGGCCATGTACACTCTTAAACGAGCCAAATATCCCGCCATTGTCGTACACGAAGCATCCATTCACAAGCTTCAGTCAACCGAGGTGCCACAGGCTAGCCCATACACGCGAGGTAGTGATATAGACTACCTATCAAATATCCACGGCCCGCATGTTTGTTTCCCATTTCATGGCCCATATTATTGTCATTGTGTTGCCATCCAGTACGCACCCATAGCTTGAGGACTACTTGACCCCTGCCCAACTCAATCCCCACGCCAAGACATCTACTAGAACTCTCTACTATATCCCCAGCCCTATCAGATTCCATAAATGGAATATATTTTATCTTTGAACTTGATAATGTGATCATTCCCACGTGCATCTTCTAGATCCGTGAACAAGATCTCGTGTCCAACTGATCAAGCCAAGGACTGGGCGCCCAGAAGCCCCGCCCCCGCTGTATCTCAACGCCTCAGCCGTTATGACCGCATTGCATCGCCTCACTTCAACCCAACATCAAACTGAGCTCGTCTATCAAACACCGCACGTCGCGTCCGCTATCTAATAGAGTATAACCGCACTTATAGTTACACACTCGATAACTTCGGCCTCTTCTTTATCATGCCCAACGATGTTGACAAATCGCTCCTCGATCGTCTTCAGGCCTTGAGGGGTGGTAGCGCAACGCCCGAGAAGCCCGCAGCAACGCAGTAAAGTCACTTCAACTTTAAACAAGGACATATACTAACACTCCGCCCAGCATAAATGTTGATTTAATCGAGAGGAGGAAAACTCCCACTCGCGAAGATGCCCTAGCTGCACGCCTAAAGTCCTTGCGGAGCCAAGACGAAGCCTCACCATCAGCTCCCAAGACCTCACCCCAAGTATCGCGTCCAGCACCCGCGCCATCATCCAGTCCAAGCCCTCTTATTAGAAAGACTTCAAAGGATGAGCCTCAAAAACTAGATGATGACGACGACGTCGACGCCATGTTCCAAACAGATGATCAGACCTTGGAGGAACTCCTAGGCGATGTGAAGCCTGGTGAAGGCTTTCAAGTTGAACCAGATGATGAACAAGTCAAGGCTCTCCTGGAAGAACTCGCAGACTCAATACCACAGGACACTGAGGACGGTGTCAAGGGCAGTTCCAAAGACAAGGATGATTCTGATGACTCTGATGGTGAGACCATGAACAAGGAGATCGACGATGTTATCGCCCGCTTCCGCGACGAGGTGGAAATCGAAGCCGCCCTCAATAAGGACAAGACACCAGAGCCAGAGTCTGAGTCTGAAGACGAGGGGCAAGAAAAAGACACAGCCTCTAAGGACGTTGATCTCGACCTCCCTGACCTCCCTTCAAACCTCGACGCCCTTCCAACCGCGCCTGCATCATCAGCCCGTGCCGGCAGCGCAGACATAGACGACATCACGGCCCGTCTCGCCGCCCTTCGTGCTCCCTCCCCATCAGCTTCAGACTCCTTCTCCCTTCCCTCAGTCCCTACATCCAAGCCTTCAGGCAAACCCATCAACCGCCTCACATCGCGCACAAACTACACTGACGACGACATGGACAGTTGGTGCACGGTATGCCTCGAAGACGCCACGCTACGTTGCCCAGGCTGCGACGATGACGTCTATTGCACCCGGTGCTGGCGGGAGATGCACATTGGTCCCCAGGCTGGGTTTGACGAGCGTAATCACAAGGCCGTACAGTTCACAAAGGATAGGAAGAAGAAGGAGAAGAGAAAGGTTGCGCTCGGGGCATAGTGTTTCGTTTCAAAGCATTCTGCGAAGCCCCTGCTACTCAAACAAAATCAAACCCGACCCTGCAATCCCGTGTGATAAAGACAGATACCCAAACTTTCCATGGACCTTGTTGAACTCCAATTCATACCTGATGTTACTGCGCCTTTGCCCAACCCTAAAATACCTTCAGCCATCTCACACTGAAAACCCACCGTGCCAGACATCACTCCGCTGCCGCGGAATTTGATCCATTGCCAGCGCTGTTTGTCGAGTTGTTCCCTGAGTTGCCAGTCTTACCTCTGACATCTTGCCATGTTGCACCAAATCGTCTGCCAGTAGTCGCAAGTAGGCTCTCTTCCTCGTCAGCCTCGGCCTCCTCGTCAATCTGGGAGAGGTTGACCCTAGGAGTACGGAAGATGGCTGTGACAAACACAACCAGGAAGACACCCAGGAAAGCAAACTGCGCCCAGAAGTCGACGAGACCGAAGAAGGGCCAAGTGATGGCGATGCGGTTCAAGAATGTCGACATGATTGAGGGCGTGCAGACATCCTTGGCATGCCTCAGCTTGAGAGCCTCAGAGCAGGGTCGGATCATGTCCGTGTGGTTTCTGCAGTCAGGCTGGGCTCCAGGATGAGCAGGCTCATTGGTACAGATCGTCTGAGTGCCATAGATGGAATACTGAGGAGCAACCATCATTGCGATCCCATAGTTGGAGGCGAGAATGATGAGGGCCAGCATAACCGTAGCAATGAGGAGCGCCTGGGGAGCAGTTCGACCCTTGCGAATCTGGAAGATGCGCACCCAGAGAAAGCGAATACCAACGCTTGCAACACCCGAGATGGAGCTGCTGAAGAAGAACAAAACCAGCAGAGCCATGAGGATGTAGTCGACAGGGAAAGCCTTGGCGGCCTTGACAAAGATCCAGTTGATGGGCTGGAAGACGTGGATCTGGCCCAGAATGTAGCCGCACTTTTGCTTGCAGATCGAGTTCTTCGCCTTGTCGATGCCCGTAATGAGCATGGACACCCAGATGAAGACGGAGAGGAGAAGCAAAAGAATACCGCCGATCAGCTTGATAGGACGGAAGACGGCGCAGACCTTGAGCCAAGCCCGGTATACCCTGCTATGTCCCTCTCCCTGAGCCTCAGCAGCAAGTCTCTCACGTCGAACAAGTGTCTGTTCCTCCCGAACCAAGGCGTCCAGCTCTCGGCGGTCCTTTCGGGACATTTCCTCCTGTCGACCAGTGTTGCGCATTTCGATCTGTCGCTGTCGTTCGCGGTTCTGCTCGAGCTGCGAGGCAGTGGTCTCGGATAGTTGCGGTGCGGAGATCGAAGGGGCAGCCTTGATGAAGGAGATGGGAAGTAAGGCGAGACCGGCGCCGGTGTAGACGACGTAAAGCAAGGTGCCGAGGGTAAGCAACAGGCCCAGGGCAAAGGTCAGTGCCTTCTCGCCATGGTTCTGAGCAATCAACTTCTTGAAGTAGTCGAGATCCCAATGGTCCTTAGAGCTGTCTCCAGCAGCAGGGACGAAGAATCCGAGCAGGAAGAGAACGACGACGAAAGCGACGAAGAAGAGGGTGTACTTGAGCGACGCCCAGAAGCGGCTGGTCAGCGTGCGACCCTCCTCCTCAACCTCGATCTCATCATATTCTTCGTGCCAGAAATAGGCAAAGGGAATGACAATCAGGCACAGCAAAGCATCGAAGCTATACAAGCTATAGTAGACGATCTTGAGGGTGAGGAGGATGCTGTCGATGCGTTCGGGGGTAGCCCAGTCTTTCTTGGCGCCGAGGGTCGCAGAGCTAGTCGCGGAAATGAGGGCGATATCGACGGGGAGGAGCAAGACGGTAGCGAGCAGAGATGTCAAGCTAACGATGGCGACGATGCTAACGACGGCGGATCGTTCTCGAGGAGTCTGCCACGTGAAGGTGGTGATGAGGGCAGCGATGAGACAGAGGGCGACAGCGACAGCGTAGGCGACCCAGATGAGACTGGTCTGCACGAGGCCAGCGTGGGCCATGATGAGGGTATCGTCGGAGTATTTCAAGCTGCTAGAGCAAATGAGGATCAACGAGTAAAGTTGGTAGAAGAAATGAAGCCGCTAAAAAGAGCTTCGCAGCGTGGCTTGTTTTGCTGGCGCTGCTTTGTTTAACAGATCCAAGGATCCTAAGACAGATATCAAATCAAAGCCAATGGTGACGTCTTGAGAAATCAAACAAACTCGAAATGATAAATTGTGTAGCGAGGGTCGCGCTTTGATAAAAGGCGAGGGAAAGCTTTACTCAAAAAGCAGGATTTAATGGATCCCTGGGCTTTACCTGAAGCTCGAGGCGCGGTTGTTTTTGTGACGCAATTGATACGCTAGCGTTGCCGAAGGGGACAACCCGTGATGCCCTGGAGCCACCCCAGATTTTGATAATTGCATTCCAAAGGACGGGCGCTGATTCGCTGAACGCACAACGTCTTGAGGCGTGTGTCTATAGTGCACCCCTGGCCAACCGAAGAAACGACGGATACAGGCCTTGAAGCATTGCGCATGAATTCGATAACAATCCAATAGCATAGAAAGCTATGCAATAGAAGTCACTTTACCTTGTCAAGTTTTATTATGCTTCCATGCAGGCCCGAAGTGGACATTTGCCAGTTGTCGCACCCTTGCTGCTTGAGGGGTGGCTCTTCCAATCGAAACCGGACCACGGCACAACGGTTTTCCGGTCTTGAGCTCGAGCTCTATCTCTTTTGGGCAAACATTCAACAAAGGTACAACATCGTCGCGACAACCGCCAGAGCTTCAAAACGGTCTCACTTGACCACGAAAGAATGGTCTTGCGGAGATGCAGGCCTATACAGAGCTTGCGGCTCCTTCAGCCGTCACACACTCCTTGACCATCGCCCTCACGTCCGCCACGGCCTCGAACCTCGTTGTCGCAAAGGGCTCCCTGCTCCAGATCTTTACAACCAAGGCCATCTCGGCCGAATTCGACGCTCAGAACCAGCCTACACAGCCTCCCAAGGTCGAGCCCGAGTTTGATCACCGCGCACATGACGACGATGGCCTCGAATCTTCGTTCCTCGGCGGCGGCGAGTCAATGCTAGTTCGCACCGATCGCACAAACAACACCAAGCTAGTCCTCGTCGCAGAGCTGCCACTCACTGGAACCGTTATAGGTCTTGCCAAGATCAAGACTAAGTATACAAAATCCGGGGGCGAAGCTCTCCTGCTAGCATACAAGGCGGCCAAGATGTGCCTATGCGAGTGGGATCCCAAAAAGAACACCCTCGAGACCCTCTCAATCCACTACTATGAGAAGGACGAGCTTCAGGGCGCTCCCTGGGAGGTCGCCTTTGACGAATACGTGAATTTCCTCGAGGCCGATCCAGGCAGCAGATGCGCCGCCTTCCAGTTCGGCTCGCGCAACATCGCTATCCTCCCGTTCAGACAAGCAGAAGAGGACTTGGAGATGGATGATTGGGATGAGGATCTCGACGGACCGCGGCCCGTCAAGGAGTCCACCGCAGTCGCCAATGGAGATAGCGACACTCTAGAAGCAGCCTATACACCGTCTTTTGTCCTCCGTCTCCCACTGCTTGATCCCAGTCTGCTTCATCCCGTGCACTTGGCCTTCCTGCATGAGTATAGAGAGCCGACTTTTGGCATCCTGTCGTCCAGTCAAGAGCGGGCGCATTCACTTGGCCAGAAAGATCACCTCACATACAAGGTCTTTACGCTCGACCTGCAACAGCGCGCTTCAACAACCATTCTCTCAGTCACCGACCTCCCGCGAGATCTATACAAGATGATTGCTCTGCCAGCGCCTGTTGGCGGCGCGTTGCTGATCGGAGAGAACGAGTTCATTCATATTGATCAATCGGGCAAGGCCAACGGTGTGGCTGTCAACTCAATGGCTCGACAGATGACCTCATTCAGTTTGTCCGACCAGGCGGACTTGAACCTTCGGTTAGAGGGTTGCATTATTGAACAGCTATACATTGAGAACGGAGAACTACTCTTGATTCTCAATGACGGTCGACTGGGCATAGTATCATTCCGAATTGATGGTAGAACTGTGTCTGGTATCAGTATCAAGATGATTCCAGAGGAAAACGGAGGCCGTTTAATCAAGAGCCGCGCATCTACAGCCTCGAAATTGGGTAAAAACACCTTCTTTATTGGTAGCGAGACTGGCGATTCTGTTGTGTTGGGTTGGTCAAGGAAGATGAGCCAGGAGAAGCGGCGCAAGACACGCCTTGTTGACGCCGACCTTGGGCTTGATGTGGACGACCTCGATCTCGAAGATGATGACGACGAAGATGATGATCTGTACGGCACCGAAACGGCCGCAAAGCCAACCCAGGCTCTCAACGGAGCGGGCAAATCGGGTGAACTGAGCTTCCGCATTCACGATACCCTTCTCAGCATCGCTCCTATCAGGGACTTGACATCCGGCAAGGCAGCTTTCCTTCCAGATAGTGAAGAGGCGACCCTATCAAAAGGCGTCGTTTCTGACTTGCAGCTTGCCTGCGTTGTTGGTCGCGGCAACTCTGGATCTCTCGCCATCCTGAACCGACATATTCAACCCAAAATTATCGGGAGATTCGAGTTTCCAGAAGCACGTGGGTTCTGGACCATGTGTGTCAAGAAGCCTGTGCCCAAGTCTCTGGGAGGAAACGTCACTGTTGGAAACGACTATGAGACGTTTGGGCAGCACGATAAGTACATGATTGTGGCCAAGGTCGACCTCGACGGGTATGAGACATCAGATGTGTATGCTCTCACTGCTGCTGGATTTGAGACTCTAAAAGAGACCGAGTTTGACCCTGCGGCTGGCTTCACTGTTGAGGCTGGAACGATGGGCAAGCAAATGAGGGTCATTCAAGTCTTGAAATCTGAGGTTCGGTCCTACGACGGAGGTAAGTAACTGCGATGAAGCTGCTCATGTAGATGCTAACAATGACAGACCTTGGTCTCACTCAGATCCTTCCAATGCTTGACGAAGAAACTGGTGCTGAACCCAGAGTCATCAGCGCCAGCATCGCAGACCCCTATCTACTCCTCATCCGTGACGACAGCAGTGTCTTGATCGCGCAGATCGACAGCAACAACGAGCTCGAAGAGGTTGAAAAGACGGACAGCACGCTCCAAAGCACAAAATGGCATGCCGGTTGCTTGTACACTGATACAAAGGGCGTCTTCCAGCCAAGCGTTGGTGACAAGGGTGCCGACACTTCCAAGATTATGATGTTCCTTCTTAGCTCAACAGGAGCACTACACGTAAGTCGCACACTCATCTTGCATGTTTGTTTAGCTAAGTTCAGTAGGTATACGCGCTTCCCGATCTCTCAAAGCCAGTCTACGTCGCTGAAGGCTTGTGTTATGTTCCTCCTCACCTCTCGGCAGACTATACTCTCCGCCGAGGCCTGGCGAAAGAGAATCTCCGCGAGCTGTTGGTGGCAGACCTAGGAGATACTGTATCCCAATCACCATATCTCATCGTAAGTCAGCTTGATGTCCTTCTACCAATACGATGCTAACATTCCCAGCTCCGAAACCAAACCGACGATCTCACCATCTACGAGCCCCTCCGGTACCAACCAGAGGGTGCCGAACCCACGCTATCCGCTACCCTTACCTTCAAGAAGACTTCCAATGCGGCACTCGCCACGAGTCCCGTCGAGACATCACAAGAGGATGCCGTCCAGCAGCCACGCTTCGTGCCCCTAAGAACATGCGCCAACGTCAACGGCTACAGCACCGTCTTCCTTCCAGGTCCATCACCAAGCTTCATCCTCAAGTCTAGCAAGAGTATCCCTCGCGTCATCGGTCTCCAGGGTCTTGGTATCCGTGGCATGAGCACGTTCCACACCGAGGGCTGCGATCGAGGTTTCATCTATGCCGACGACGAGGGCATTGCACGTGTCACACAGCTTCCCTCTGAGACCAACTTTACCGACCTTGGCATATCTGTCAAGAAGGTACCTTTGGACAGTGATGTTTGCGGTATCGCGTACCATCAACCGACTGGCACATATATCGCCGGATGCACGACAAATGAGCCGTTTGAGCTACCAAGGGATGACGATTACCACAAAGAATGGGCCAAGGAAACTCTCACTTTTGCACCAACCATGCCCCGTGGTGTTCTCAAGTTGATCAGTCCCGTCAGTCTGACCGTCATCCACGATCAAGAGCTTGAGTCATGTGAATCCATCGAGTGTATGAAGACACTACAACTCGAAGTCTCAGAGGAAACAAAGGAGCGTCGCTTCCTCCTCACGGTGGGAACCGCCCTCTCTAAGGGCGAGGACCTTCCCATCCGCGGCCGCGTCCACGTCTTTGACATTGTCACCGTCATCCCCGAGCCTGGCAAGCCCGAAACCAACAAGCGACTCAAGGCCATTGCCCGAGAGGACATTCCCCGAGGTGGCGTCACTGCCATCTCGGAGATTGGCACGCAGGGTCTTATGCTCGTCGCTCAAGGCCAGAAGTGCATGGTACGAGGTCTCAAGGAGGATGGCTCCCTGTTGCCTGTGGCTTTCCTTGATATGAGTTGTCATGTTTCGAGCGCTCGTGAGCTTCCCAGGACTGGTCTGTGTGTCATGGCTGATGCCTTTAAGGGTGTCTGGTTCGCGGGATACACTGAAGAGCCTTACACGTTCAAGATTCTAGGCAAGAGTCATGGCCGGCTACCACTCCTAGTAGCAGATTTCCTCCCTGATGGCGAAGATCTTGCCATCGTTGCGGCAGATGCTGATGGTGATTTGCACATCCTCGAGTTTAACCCCGAGCGTAAGTTCAAACACCTTGAACCACTCAAACAAAGCTGACAACATCCAGATCCCAAATCCCTTCAGGGCCACCTCCTCCTCCACCGAACAACCTTCTCCGTCTCCCCCAACCCCCCAACCTCAATGCTCCTCCTCCCACGAACAACCCCCCCAGCCCATCCATCTCCCTCAGACCCTTCCCAGATCCTCCTCCTCGCCTCCCCATCAGGTCACCTCTCAACCCTCGTACCCCTCCCAGAGGCGACATACCGCCGCCTCCTCTCCGTAACGAACCAGCTCCTCCCCGCGCTGACACCCTACGGAGGTCTCAACGCAAAGGGATACCGTCTTCCAAGCGGTACGCGACCTGTGGGTGTTGATGCTGCTGCTGGACGAACCATCGTCGACGGTGCTATCCTGGCGAGGTGGGCTGAGCTGGGCGCTGCAAAGAGGGCAGAGATTGCAGGCAAGGGTGGGTATGATGGTGTTGCGGAGCTGAGAGATGAGCTTGAGGGTGTGCTGGGATGGAGTGGACTGGCGTATTTCTAAGATTAGGAGGTGTATTGTTATGGGACGAGGTCGTGTATCGGATATATAGTTTGCGCAGCTACATGACTGCCATTGTTTAGTTGCCTCATAAACAATTGGGCACAAGTAGAGCAATACATTCTAAAAGATTTCCATGGTCATCCAAATAGTCTCATAAATCCCTCAAACATGGAGCACAAGACACAACTTCTGTACTGGATATAATTCATAGCTCTAACTCGCTCGTAGCACACAGTAACCATACTTGGCGCTTTTCTTTTTCCCCCCAAGATATCTCTACCACTGCCAAGCACAAGCGCTGCCCAGTAAAACACAAAATCCTAATCGCGCCCGTGTCGTCATCGGTAGCCATCTCGCCATTGTATACACGTCATAGTCCCAACAGAGAGTTTCTTCCTTATCAATCGCCAGCATGATAACGCCAAAATCCACAAAGAAAAGAGATAAAGAAACACACAGCGTCTAGGAAACTTATCGGACCTCATCGACCTTCTTGCGCCTCATACTACCAAAGCGTCTTCGAAGACCATCGCTCAGGCGATGTCGGCCTGTAGAGTTGTTGCGGCGAAGACCGGTTCCATCTGAAGCGCCGTCTTGAGAAAGTGCTGATCGTGGGTTCTCGCTGAAGCTTCGGTGGTGGCTGAAGGGAGGGCGTCTGCTACTCTTCATACCTGATGACAATTCGTACTCGACGGGTTCCCCACGGCGTAGGCGCTTCTTTTCCTTTAGGTCCTTCTCGTAGGTATAGGAAGGTTCACCCTTTCCCTTGAGGTCATTAGGATGGTATTTCTATGTCTGTTAATAGGTAGCTCAGAGCAAGAGGGTACATCAAGGGTACATACAATACCATCCCAACGCTTGTATGCGCCGCCGACCGCATCAGGTTCTCTCATGAGATCGGCACCTTCCTCATATTCAATTCTGTCACCACGGAAATCCTGCTCGCCACTGGGAATTGTAGCAGTTCCTTGAAGTGGAATATGCCGTCTAAGAGAGTCCTCAATATACTCTCTGGGGGTGGCACGGATAGCCTCGTTGTTGGAATCCTGAACGGCGGCAACGGGCGAGTACATCTTGTTTCGGTTGCGGCTGGCAAGAGTGGCGTCATAAGGACCACCGTGATGGTATGTCCCGCCGATGGTGTCGAGCGCATCAATGGTGTCGGTCACAGGTAATTGCTTTCGTCGCAAATGAGGTGCGCGATCAGCTGCGCGGGCCTCTTTTCTGAGGATTTCGAGTGGTCTGTGAGACATGTCGCCTGGGAATCGCTGGTTAAGCGAGGGCTTGCGTGAAATGTCACAATTGCCGGTGCTGAAGCTACGGTGGTGAACAGGCGGAGGTCGAAGGCTTGATTGCTGGGGAACCCGGGCGCTGGATGAACGGGTGACTGCAGAATTGGGTGGATAACGGCGAGAGTCGGCTGGGGGTGAATTTGGAGGAGACAGCGACTTGGAAGAGGGAGCTCGTCGTGTAGCCGCAGAGTCCGAGAAAGGGTTCGAGGGATGAAAGTCAGAACGAGTTGGGCTGGCTGAAGTAGGAGGAGTAGGATAGCTGCGATGTCGATGGCTATGAGATGATGATCTATGCTTGTGCTTGCGATCTTGGCTGCGGTCTTGGCTCGGGCTTGGGCTTGGGCTTGAGTTCTCGAGAGAGATATTGCGTAATTGCGCTGAAAGGTTGTGAGAAGCTCCAATTCCAGTTTCTTGGTTTGGTTCAGGAGCAGTCAAAGGATCGAGAATGTAAGCTTTCGCCTGTGATGATTGTTAGAATAGAGTATAAATACAACAAGAAACATTGATTGCGACGCGACTGATGCAGGGCGACCATGGTTCATGAGAAACGTCATCCAGCTTGCGTGGATGGGGCTGAATCATCTTGGCTGTTGCGCTGGCGTCCACCAAGAGCCAGCATCAAGACGACGGATCCCGGAACGACGGGGATCGGCATTGACGCAACAAGAGAAAGGGTCCTACTGGGTCCCTGACGTTTGGCTCTCGATTGGGCCTGGTGAGATGACGTTGGGCAGAGAAGCGAACGGAACATTTTGACGAAAGACCAAGGAACGGAACAGAGAAAAAAGACTGGGTCGCACTGCGCAAAGGACTTTGTCAAACTCACCCACTGCTTATCTCTAGATTCTTCCATAGCAACGATAGAAGAATCTGAGCTTTGAACAAGAAAGATTCGCTTCGGTGTGTATCTGATCAAGGGACGTGCGTGTCGTGTGCTCGGTAGGTCGGAGTCGTGATCAGTTGAAAGAGGTGAATTGAGTAGACACCTGAGAGTTGAGTCGCTGATGGAAGTGACGGGTCAAGGGGCCTTTTAAGTTTACGACAGCGGTAAAGGCAACGTCGTCGAGTCTTGGGATCTCGTATCGGTCGACGAATGAGACCATGTGAAGTCGGGCAGTCTAGGGTATTGGTTACTTCCCAGGATGTAAGAACGACAGGATGAAGAGAAAACGAAACAAAACGGGATGGAGGAGATGCAGGTCCCTTTTTAAAACAGGCAAAGCTCAATGGAGACAAGCAGCAGAAAAAAAAGAAGCTCAAAGGTGCGGCAGGTACGAGGCGAGGTGAGGCAAAGCACCCTACCTTACAGATCTCGGCGTGGTCTCGTTCCCCTCCTTTTCGTCGTCCATCATGCGTCCACTACCACCTCAGGGCCCATCAGCGGGGTCAAGCTGAGAGCTCCTCGTGACTCAATTCGAGCTTCTTGTCTGTGCCGTCACACACCTGGCAAGCTTCTTCCGGCTATGGCTCGACGCCATCGAACGCCGCCCAGGCACCGTCTAATCACTATCACTCTGTCCCGTCCGGTGTGCCATTGTCTTCAAGACATCCATATTCCGCGGGGTTGAGGGGGAGGGGCAGCTCCCGTCACTACTGGCCTTGACCCCTTGCACACTCACCATCACCGACCCCCATGTCTTTTCTTCACTGCACTTGCTTCGGATGTCCTGGAACGAACGATCGCTCACCCTCCTTTTTGTCTTTCGGATCGCGGCACTGCCCGGATCAAACGGTAGAACGACGTCAGCTACACGAACTGACCAGACCCTCAACGCGCGTCCCTAAAAAAATGTCATCTAAAGTTTGTAAACCGGGATAACTTTGAATCGACTCACAGGTCACAGGCCGACATTGCAAGGGAGCAAAGCCCATCGGTTAAGGTGTCACCTGATATCGCAAAAAATAGCATAGCATTTGGGATCTCAACCCTGGTTACCAAAAGGGACTCGCCTGCTGCCCGCTACTGCTGGAAGGGACCTCTGAACGGGCCTAGGCCTTTGCTACTCCAATGACGGTGGTGCCCCGGCGTCCCGGGCGTCCAAGGCTTAGCTCGGGGGCCGGGGGACCCGGACACTTGACACTCAGGCCATGACCCGACCGACCCAGACCAAGACACGGGACACGAGTTATCACACACCGCCGATGCAAGCACTTTGCAGTAGTATCACATTCACTGCCCTGCTAGTCTGTCCAGAGTCTGTCTCGAGTGAATGCAGGGACTCAGGAACAAGTCATACATCGCGGCATTAAGCAGCCGAAGCTGGTTAATTCTGCATCCAAGCTCTGGGCATGATTTCTTGTTGGGAAATAAACCCATGCTTAGCGACGTCTTGACAACGCAATTGATCAGCAATATGCGTGAATGCTACCCTACGACGAATGTTGGATCGCCGATGCATGTCGATAAGATCTATGCTACCACTGTAGCAATGCCCTACGTGTTCGAAATGTTCTTTTCTGAACGGGAGTGATAGAGACAGTCTTCTAGCTTTCTACAGCTTCCAGTCTCCAAGAATCACAGACTGGACGGACAATGATTCCTAGACCTTGGTGTTCTCGAAGATATGGATGCTTCACACAACCCCGTTGCTAACTTATCCACCTTTCTCACCGCCCCACACTTCCCTTTGTCTAGGTTCAGC
Organism: Fusarium vanettenii 77-13-4; assembly: GCF_000151355.1. Lineage (NCBI taxonomy): Eukaryota > Fungi > Ascomycota > Sordariomycetes > Hypocreales > Nectriaceae > Fusarium > Fusarium vanettenii. The sequence continues at coordinate 4,365,007 of NW_003315881.1, forward strand.
CAGCTGCTTCCAGACTCTTCAGACCGCGCAAACACAGGAATTATTCCTGTAAAGCCTCGGCATCGGTGGTTCCGCAATCTAGGCACGTTCAGAATCAATACGAGGAGTACGCGTCCATCTCTTGATACCGACAGCTAGCGCAACGGTACCAATCACGAGCCATAACCATGGTTCTTGTTGATTATTCTTCCTCCGACTCTGCGGACGAGGACTCCGGGCCCGACTCTCGCCGTATCAAGCGCCGGAAGTGTGCTGATGGCACGGCGGCCCACTCCTCCCGAACCTCGGACACCACAAGGACTCCGAGTAATCCAACTGCCGATGCCGGCGCTCGGCTTCAACTCAAGGATGTCGAAGCTTCATCCATGCCCCCGTTGCCCGACACCTTTCATGATCTATATGCTTCTACCGTTCGCCAGAGCGTCGTGGATGACCCAAGCCTCCATCAGGGACGGAAACGCCAAGTTCCCCATGTGGTTGGAAACTGGCCGAGTCATCTCTACGTTGAGTGTAAGTATCAAGGCTTTTAGGCCGTCATGTGCATAATTGATATCGTCTAGGGCATCCTTCTACTACACAGCATGCCCTCTTAACGGAACTGTTAGCCGACATTGAGAAGCAGGCATCGGGTGAGATTGAGCTCCTCAACTTCTTGACTAGCGACCTCGGATCTCCTCTGCCACTGCACATCAGCCTGTCGCGTCCCTTGTCTCTCAGTACGGGCAACAAGGACGAGTTTCTGGACAGGATCACGCAAACATTCACCAGCAGCGGCATTGCTCCATTCATCGTTAGGCCTCGAGGACTTGCCTGGTATAGGTCACCCGACTCGGATCGCACATTTCTTATTCTTCGCGTTGCTAGCAATGTGAGTAAGGCAGGATCCGACAGCGAAGAGGCTGTACGAACTCCAAACCCGGAGCTCACGGCTCTCCTGGCAAAGAGCAACACCGTCGCGACCCAGTTCGGCCAGCCGACTCTGTACCAGCGCAATACAAATGACGTGGATACAAGAGATGCCGTGGGCACTGCCTTTCACATATCCATCGGATGGACATTTCATCTTCCCGGGGACGAATTATCCCTCGAAACGTTGGGGTTATTTAAGCAGAGCAAGTTTGCTGGCATTCGGGGCTGGGAGATTAACGTCACAGGCATCAAGGCCAAGATTGGAAACGTTGTCAACCATATTGCGTTGAAGGAGTCCGGGCGAGGTACTGCTCCACCGTTGGGCTCTGTACCATTCATATAGTCACGATGATGACGAATGTCAACTCATTTCATTCGATAATGAGTGATTCAGGGCAGCTCTCATCATGCACGGTCTCTGGAAGTCTCCGAGCTCATACATGTCATCACCTCGGCTCGGATTGACATGCATTTACCCCAATGACGCCTGCTAGGACCAGGCAGCCTTACAACCTTCAGGGTCTAACAAGGAACCAGCTCATTGTTGGAGCCGAGACTCAACTCAGGGTCCATAATTTCATTCCAGCCGACCGAGTGGTGTACAAGCCTACCAGACCCGTGGATGACCGAAGGGATTTGTCTCGGGATGGAGAGCTTCGGTTATCGTTCGAGAAGAAGATGGGTCCTGGGTTGCCACAGGCTACCGAGAGACTGCAGGGGAGCAGGGCGGAGTTGACCGAGTTCATTCGGGAACAAAAAAGCAGAGATGCATCAGTTGACAGAAATGCAATTCGGGTTTCTGTGGGTTATCATGAGGGGCCGGGCAGCGCCGCGAGAAGCCAGGCAGATCCAGGCACGACCAGGCTCAGCTTTGGGGGTTGGGAAAAAAGAAAAAAACAGGGCCAGACAAAAAAGAAAGGGCAAATCGAACGAGGAGGATCCTTGCCCGAGGGCTTGCAGGTTGAAATGAAAGGCAGTGACATCATTTCTGGTTCATGACGTGATGTGTGCTTCTGTGCGGGATCAAGTCGGAAAGATGGGAGTGCGAAATGCAAAAGTCCTGGCTTGATTTGTATTACCCATGTTGTCCTCCACGGTAGTGAAGCTATCACTGACGTCTCATGGCAGGGGAGGGATTTGAGATGTGACGATGTGGGTGCCACGTGCTGGGGTTTCAGCGATTTATGTCATCACAGTGATATCCAGATTGAGGGGAGGAAAAAAAGGAATGGCGGAAGAATGGAGGCAAGATATGACCCCAACCTCTGCCTGATACAGGCTTGTCTCGCTAAGAGTTGTAATCAGACGTCGACTCGGTATAGCTTCAAGACTTTCAAGACATTAACTACACCCCACGAGCACGGACCTCTGAATCTGTCTGTTTTGTTATCACCGAAAAAAAGAGACCAGAAAAGTTCCAACGGCCGTCTAGTCCCCAGATCCCTGTCGACAGAAGAAGCATGCTTGGCCGTTGTGACCAGGGACGATTCTGCACTTGCTCGCCCAACCAACCGACGCAGAAACTGTCGATCATTGTCGCGCCTAGAAAGGTATGACAGCTGGGGAATCGACATGGGATGTTTTTGTACTTCCACAGTCTTCCATGAGTAACAACGGCTGAGGGAAGAGATCAGAGTAAGACACTGTGGAGGCTATGCTTGGGCATCCAATATGGGTTGTGGCTTTCGTCATTAACCAAACAGAGCAAAAAAACAAGGTGACGAGGCATGGGTATTGTGGCTACTACGGACTACCCCAAAAGGCACTCTGTTTACAATTTTTGTAATAGACAGAAAAAAAAAACTGTTGAATGAATGGCTGGGAAAGTGGGAACTTGTATGTAAGGTGTGTGTGAGTGATGGATGGAAATTATTTGTTTACTTTTCTTCTCCATCTTTCCACACACGCACCGCACACACGCAACGCACACGCACAAGCACCCAGGCCGCACACACTGACTCTGACTGGCCACCCCCGCTCACGGAAGGTACACACACCTACAGAGTACCGCGCCGTTGCTGCCATTTTCCCATCCATCACTGGCTCCAAAAACCCGCCGCAACACCATCAACACCAAAATCCTTATTTTTCTCCCTCTTCAACTCTTCTCCTTCCCCCCTTGCTCTCTCCCTCCTCCACACTGTTCTTCTCTTTTTTACACCCACCATCGCATTCGCCTTGCTCGACATCACTCGACTGCTACTACTGCTTTTTTTCACGGCTTTCACGCTTTTCGATCGGCTCTCGTTATATTCGTTCTCGCCGTCCCTCCCCAAGTGCGCGTGCACAACCTCTCCACCGACGAGTCTCCCTGCTCGCGCCCTGTTTTTCGCGACCAACAGCACCCGGCCCAAGAAACAACCCTCGTCCCCGTCCAAGTCCTTACCCCGGGAAAGGTCCCTTTGACCGCCTTGAGAAAAAACAAACCCAGCCTCGTGCTGCGAGAGACACCCCAACTGCCGATCTCGCGTGACTTTTTATAAAAGCTTCTCAAAAAACCCCAGCCTTCCTCTCCGCGTCGTCCCACGAAGCCGGAGCGAAATACAAAAACAACGCGGGATAACACCCCCATCGATAAACACACGGAGCATTGGGAGTCGTTCCGTCCAAACGAAGCCTTGGTTTTGACCCGCCTTCACCGATCGATCAACCGAGCTCCAGAAGCCCCCCTCCCCGCATTCTCGAAACCTCGAGCTATATCCTCCTCCCCCGCCCTCAACCACCACCAACAAACAAACAAACAAACCCGCCAAAATGCCCATGGACATTGACATGTCTCGCCGGAATAAGTCGCCCCGGCCTCTTTCCGACTCTGAGCGCGCACGATTAGAAGAGTACATCGACTCCATCCACTACTCGGCCCGATACTCGGATAGTGAATTCGAATACCGCCATGTCCAGCTTCCCAAAGCCATGCTCAAGGCCATCCCCAAGGATTACCACGACACTGCCAAGGGTACCCTCAAGCTCTTGTGGGAGGAGGAATGGCGAGCTCTTGGCATCACTCAGGTATGGCATCCGCGCCCTCGCCAACCCCGCGCGACTGGGGAATGATGCGGGCATGATAGAGGACTGCGAGACTAACGAGCACCTGCAGAGTCTAGGATGGGAGCATTACGAAGTTCATGAGCCAGAGCCACACATCCTCTTGTTCAAGTAAGTCGCTGAGTCTGCTCCATCGAGCTTTGAGGCCCCCCAAGTACATGCCCTGGTGACTAACATGTGTTCACCAGGCGAGAACTCAACTTCCAACCACCTCAGTAATCCGCCCATCTCCACACGACTCAGATTTCCCCTTCAATTACCTATCATACATATCTACTTTACAGCGCCTTCGGTCGGCGCCAAACGCAGAGCTCGGACGGAGATTCCGACGTCGTCTCACGATTTCACGGTCTACACGTTAAGATATAAGAAGAGAAGAGAAGCAAAAAGAGACTTTTGTTGGTTCAAAACGCGCGCAACGTCCCATATCTCAGTGCTCGATGGCCAACCCTGGCCTTGATGATCAATGCCGTCCTAACACAACACCGCAACCTTTATCCTCGAGATTCAACGAGCGGCCTGTGTGTATGACGCATGGACCACGAGTTGGTTGTCTGGTTGGCATGGAAGAGCGGGGAGGATGGATCACTGCTGATGGAGTCGCGAGTTGGATCCGCTCCGCCGCAAGGTAACGGCAACGAGACATGGGTACTTAATACGGAATTGGATCTGGAACGGTCCGGAAACGCGATTGGCGTTTGTATGGGTTTCAAGAGAGTGTTTACTGGTTTTCTAATCATCCTTTCTATCGTCTCTGATTTGGGGCCAGGCAGTCATGGTTATATCTTGAATGGGCCAGGCAAAGGAAGAGATGCGGCTTATAGCCGACTCCCCTTGAGGAGTGGAGTTGGGAAGTATCCATTGGTGACATGGTCTACAGGCGCGAGGAGAGAAGGATTGGTCTTGAGTGAGCGGAAAGGTTCCGGAGTTACATAGGTAACATGGAAGCGAGACCGGGATATTGGAGGGATGGGATGGGATGGCTGGATGTAGGATCGCATACTGCGTAACTGGAGAGACGTGTGCGAGCATCTATAATGAGTCTTGTATTGATAGCACAAGAAGCTTGACAGATTGCGACTGAGTAGGTCTACAACTTGGGCCTCGATAAGGTCGTAGATTAGGCACAAGAAAGATCCCTACCATTAATGAGCTGTGCCTGCGTCCCGATCCACTTGAATACTTGAACATCACACCACGTTCAAGTTTGAGAACCAGGAACAAAAAGGTGTGGCTTTGAGCCACGGGTGGAAGCTATCCAAGTTGTGGCTGGTTCCAGGTCCACGGGTCATCTTTCGACTCTGAGACTGCTGACTCAGATCCATGGGGAGGGAAGAGAAAACACTAGAGACATGTCATTTGGGAGTGGTGGTTGGATGGAGCATTCCGAAGGATGGAGGGGGAGATGAGGAAAGGTTCTTGTGAGTATTCCGGTTTAAAATAGCAATTCACATGCTGAAGGATAGTGATCTTGTATAAAAAGTTTAAACACGAAGGATGAATTTGCAGCTCGGAGAAATCCTGATGCTCTCTACAGTACTGTAGCAATAGGTGAAGTAGATGCCACATAAGGTTTCTCGGTTGTATGCCGTGAACCCCTGCCGTGACAAGACAGTACGCGGTTTAACTGCTGGGCTGATTGCTTGTGGTGCCTGGATGATCGCCTGATTTTACGTCAACCTCTCCGAGTGCAGTGCAGCGGAGGGGAATGGTTGCTTGTAAATCAATGGTTGCTTTGTAATTGCCACTCTGTGTTGTGGACAGATTGCAGCTGAAGAAGTACATGCATATCCGGACTTGGGAGAGACAAAGAAGAAGGATTTCAGGTTTATATGCTTCTTTGTGGTTTTTGGCAAAGCTCAACATTTTATTGATTCCCTTTCTGGGATGTAATAGCACTCGCCAAGGTCTTGCTTGGATGCTTGCATCGTGTCAATTGGAGGACGAGGCTGACGGAGTGTCGGGGTCTACGACGCACGAATTGCGGCTTCGCCTCAAATATTCGTCCGGGAACGGATCTCGGAGGGAAGCATGCGTATCAACAGCCAGCGTGGCATCTTTTAGGATATTCCGTACGTGGCTTGATGCTTCTTTGTATCTCGCCCTATAACTTGTCTCTATGCCTTCAACATACCAACCCATTTACTTAAACATTTATCTCTTATTCTTCTGTTTGTTCGAGACTCGTGCTAGAATTAAAGGTACATTTGACCGTTCGAGACTCAACGGCGCTTGTACAGAATAGGAAAGGTGTCCATCGCTGCCCGCCGACGCCGCTGGGGGTCCTGTCCTGTCAACCCACTTCACTTGCCTTACTTCATACGTCGCTTCTTCTTCCTCTCTCTCTTACAACAAAGCACTTTATAGACAAAAACGACTGTCTTGTTTCTTTTTTGTGTCGCCTTCACTCGCTGGCGATTCGGAATATCCCCTCGAGAGGAATATCTACCGTCTTTTCTTTGACGTTTGCGGTCAAACTGCCTGCTGCACGTCGGCCCGTCGCTTCACTCCCGCGCTGTCGCTTCTGCACCCTGCATCGACTCGAAACTCTGAATTCGCCCGTCGCTGAGCAGTCATGAAGTCTGCAAGCAGGTTATTCTATCTTTCTGTGTTTGCCCTTTGGGGCGCACCAGGTTCTTGCGAGAGTTCCTCGGACGACTGCCATGTAAGTCATTGCTTGCCACCCGCGCAAAGTCCACCCTCTTGTCCTGGGCTTTCTAACTTTGCTCTCTAACAGATCTCGCCCAAATCCATCGTCGGCGATGCCTGCGCCTCGTTTGCGACCCTCGACAAGCTCAATGCCGGAGTCAAACCCGCCGTCGACGACCTCACCCACAACACCGACTTCTTCTCCCACTACCGAGTAAACCTCTTCCACAAGAAGTGTCCCTTTTGGAACGACGAAAATGGAATGTGCGGAAACATTGGATGCGCCGTCGAGACCCTGGACAACGAGGAGGACATCCCCGAAGTCTGGCGCGCCCACGCGCTGGGCAAGCTCGAGGGTCCTCGCGCCAAGCACCCCGGCAAGAAGGCCCAGCACCAGCACCCTGAGCGACCTCTCCAGGGAAAACTTGGCGAGGACGTTGGTGAGAGTTGCGTTTTCGAATATGATGACGAATGCGACGATCGAGACTTTTGCGTCCCCGAGGACGAGAGCGCAAGCTCCAAGGGCGACTACGTGAGCTTGGTCCGAAACCCCGAACGATTCACTGGATACGCTGGCGCCGGCGCCGCGCAGGTTTGGAACGCCGTCTACCGTGAGAACTGCTTCCAGAAGAGCTCGTTCCCCAAGTCTGCCGATCTCGGCACCTCCCAGTGGAAGCCAGGCCCGGCCGCCCAGGACTTCAAGCATATTCTCGATGCGGCTGGACGTCAGGCCCAGCTCCAGGAGAAGCGCCAGCAGAACCCCAACACTCCATTTGTTGCAAACACCGGCTTCGAGGTTGACGACGAGTGTCTTGAGAAGCGTGTCTTTTACCGTGTTATGTCGGGAATGCACGCCAGCATCAGCGCTCATCTGTGCTACAACTTCCTGAACCAGACCACAGGCGACTGGCACCCCAACGTTGCCTGCTACGAACACCGTCTTCACAAGTTCCCCGATCGCATTGGCAACATCTACTTTAACTATGCGCTCATGACCCGCGCTATTGCCAAGATCGGCCCATACCTTCAGACCGACGACTACACCTTCTGCACCGGCGACCCCTCTGGAGATGCGGCCACCCGTGCCAAGGTTCTCGAGGTTACCCAGCGAGCTGCCAGTGTGCCCCAGATCTTTGACGAGACTCTCATGTTTGTTAACGGTGAGGGACCCTCTCTGAAGGAGGACTTCCGTAACCGCTTCCGCAACGTTAGTCGTCTGATGGACTGTGTTGGCTGTGACAAGTGCCGTCTCTGGGGCAAGCTCCAGGCTGCCGGCTATGGCACTGCCCTCAAGGTTCTGTTCGAGTTTGACAACAACAGCGAAGATATCCCCATCCTCAAGCGCACTGAGCTTGTGGCCCTGTTCAACACATACGCCCGTATCAGCAGCTCTGTCAACGCCGTCAACGAGTTCCGCCACCTTTTGGAGGCGAGAAATGCGGGCGAGGATGAGCTTGACAGGATGATTGAGAAGGATGCGGCCAAGGCCAAGGTTGAGGCCGAGGCTGAAACGAATGCGCAAATGGATGATGCTATGCGGGAGTTTATCGAGCTTCGACAAAGAGGGCCCGCGGATGACTCGCTTGGCGGTCATATTTCTTATGAGCTTGCTCACGTCCGTGCTGCCATGAAGGTGGTTATCTCGGGCTGGATGCGCACTCCCAGAGCACTGTAAGTTTTGATCCTTGAGATTTATCATGTAATGGATACTGACATATTGCAGCTGGAACGTCATTACCTATGAGTTCCACCGTCTTTACCGCGTCTGGGTCGGTCTTCCCGTCGGACCACGATGGTGGAAGTTTCAGCTCCCCAACATTGACCGAGACGAGTTGTAGATGAGTCTAACTGGCTGGGTCAAGCATATAAAACAGAGTGTGGTTATGGCATCACTGGGCGTTTTCTCTTTTCAAGCTTCAACAACAAGGGATATATCTTGTTTTTTGCTCTCAACAGAAGTATGGATACTAGGGCATTTTACTGGGCGTTTGCATTGAGCGGTTGGGTTTTGGGCCTTCTTTTTTACACTGCAGAATTTGTGTGGTAGCGAATATACTATAGACGAGAAATTGAGCGAATGCTGTTCTCTTTCAGAGTGTTGTGTCTTGTCTGGAAGGACAGTTTGGGCTATTTACTGCACTGTATTGCTCTGTGCTGAATGACAGTAGGTACATCGGTTCTCTTAAACGGCGTATTATCTGCATTAACTTGAGACTCGTGTACTGGATCCTGTTAGTGATGGAGGTCTACACCCACATCCTCTCTGAATGCCGGAGCTACTCGCACCTCTCACATGGCTCTCTCACATTTCTACTAGGCACCATAGTTGAGTAATCTAATAATGCTTTCTTCTTCAGAATGTTGATCAATAGACTATTGAATGAGCCATCACAAGTTATGCATCTCTTGACTGTATCAGTTTCAGCTGTTGTCTTCTCCTTCAGAGTGTGGTGCCTTGCCGCGCAGTCTTGCTTTGTGCTGAAGGACTGGGTGGGTGCATCGGTTTACTCTGGGTGATGTGAGGAGAGTATTATGGATTACTGAACTGTTGTATCTTGCAGAAATGTGATCAGTCTCGCCAGAGTGACGTGTAACTCGAGCAGCCAGATGCGAGGATGTGAGTGCAAAGCTACACAACCAAAGAGAATGTAGGATAAGAGGACAACATACTTGGCATTAATAAGACAATGGCGATCTATAAGCCATTGATTGAAACGTTGCAAGTTGTTCGTCTCTTGACTGTGCTCAGTTTCAGCTATTGTCCTCTTTCAATAGCATCGAGACCACATCTTTACCCCCACGCTTCCTAACATCTCGTCAGCTCGCGTATGTACCTTCCAATGCCAATGCCTTGTCCGATAGACATCGGGCAGTTGTTGGTGCTATGCAAAAGAAACATGCACAACAAAATATGCACCCGAGTACCCTATGCATAGAGTCAAACCCCGGTCGTGCACAAACCCAACCTGACTCAGGACTCTCCCACGGGGACGGACCCGACAACAAGGGACGGGTGGCTTGAGGTTAGAGCATGAACAGGGGGTCCATGAGATTTTTTTGAGGCCTGCCACTCTTGACAGGGATTGCGTTCAAAGAGGGGGAGGGTTTGGGAGAGAGAGTTTTTTGTATGTATGGAAAAGGAGTGGTGAGAGGTCAATTGAGGGAGATTGCAGGGTTTTTGTTACATTTGTAGGTCAATTGTTGGTCTTTTGTAGGCCATTTGTTGGATACTTGTTGGCTGATTGTTGGATTTAGCGGGTTTTCCATAGTATTATACCCATGTCGATTGTTGGTTAATTGTTGGACAATTGTTGGATTTTACGGTGGTGTTTCGCCCTGTCACAGGTTTGTCAGACTCTTGCAGGACCTTTACAGGATACTTGTTAAAATGTCGGTTCATTGTTGGAGCTCAACTGGAAGTGATCTTCACACAGCTTCACATTCTTAACTGCTTCTGTCCAAATAGACGTAATGCCAACACAATGTTTGCCTTGCAACTCTAACGCCAGTCTTAACCGAGACTCCCTCCCCAACTGCCGGTAACCATTATCCTCACGAGGAAAATTGCAGCGCGAAGCCGAGACACCCACGCCCATACCCATGAGACAGATAACGAGGAAGAAAAAGCAAAGAAAACCTCGGCTGCAAAACAGCTGATTCCAACAGGGTTCTTTTGTCATCCACAACAACAACAACAACAACGAAGCGGTGACGAGAGAGGGACGATCCGTCCAGCCTCCTTTACCGCCGACTTGGGTAAGATGAGATGCGCCTTACCAGGCCATCGGGTATTGCAGCACACCACCCCTTTTACCGGCAGGACGGTTGGCCGAGTGTGTCCCCGCCCACCGGCCTGGGTCTGAAAGAGTGTGTGTGTCTGGGTCTGTCAAGGGAGTGTTAACATGGCTCATGGGATTTGACTTTCTCGAGGGTGAAAGACGGTGAATTCTACTTCCTCAGCTGGGACTTTTCTTCTTCTCCTTGCATGTTTACCTGTCATCAAGTCAAAAAAGCCTCTTTGTCTTTAATCCACGCCATTTTTTTTTTTGTGTCTCGCTTCCTGCAGATCACCCGTCGTAGGCACGACCCGGCGGACTGGGTTGGCGAACCACCAGGCGAACGCCATCCGCTTGACGGCTCCCCACATAGTAGAACAGGCCCGGGGATGCATCCGACACGATGGAAACGGGGGGAGTGCCCGGTATACTGGGTCTTATGCATTGGTTTGGTTGCCTTGTCGAGGAAAGAGATGACGGGAAAACAGGGGGGGCATGAACGGGAAACATGGTTCGCAGCCGAAGCCGCTCGCGCCGCTGCGCGCGACCCAGATGCTCGGGCCTGTCGCGGACGGGAGGATTCTCTTAGGGAGGGTGCCCGGTTCCTTTCTGTCGGTAACCTGGCGTCGTTCTATGTCCGGGGACATGGTTTGTATGATGAGAAGGGGGCCTTATAACTAGCTCCCCCGTGTCCTGTGCTTTCTTTCTTTTCGAGAAAACAAGCAATATTCTCACCCCAGCTTTTGCCACACCAAGCATGGACCCTCTTTGTGGTATTGATGGCTCTCGTCCGTCTCCTCCTCGGTCTAGGAAGATGGCTAGACGGGATAGCAGCATCAGCCTTGAAGAAGGCCCTGTCCCTGTAGAGAGGTACCATCCCTAACTCAGTGTCGTCAAGTTGAATGCTGACCCTTGATGTTGCTAGACACTCTCCTCAGACTCATCACTCTAAGGACAAGGGCGTCTTTGACTCTGCCAAGTCGCCTCTTCCCCTCCTTCGTCCTCACGAACTACAAACTCCCACCACGATCCGTGAGGCGAGCCCGGAGGATGGATGTCCGCTGCTCCCTTCAGAGCCGAGTATTCCATCCTCGCCTACGGTGACGGCACCGATGGATGTGTTTCTTGTATATGAGGACGACCATGAGAAGATGAGAGCTGGTGGTGTTGCTCCGGCCAAGGCTGCTCAGGTTAAGCAGCTGAGGTCGGAGCCTGCTGCCTCGTCTCTTGGGACTTCCAGTTGGCAACATCCAAGTGATGATGATGTTGACCCATCCTTGAGTGATGAGGCTCAGCTTAGTGATCATGACAAGATGCCTCGAACTCCAGTACTGCAGCCCATAGCTGGCCGAGCAATGACTGAGTCGTCGTCCTATGTCATGGTGGGCATGATCCCCTCCGAGCCCATTGAAGCAGAAGACGATCCATCTGAGATGCCTGATCCAAGCATCCAGACCACGTCTACGTCTGAGGCTCTGGGAACATCCAACGGCATCGACGGTGGTATCCGCAGGTATGATGACTCTCTGCTAACCCATGACGACAACACCCAGACTGACAGCCACGCAGGAGTGGCAGGCGACATGATTCAGCGCCGGGAATCTGGAGAGCAGCCAGAGTTAGAAAGTCAAAGAAAGATTTGAAGGAGAAGCGAGGCAAGAAGGCCTGACATGAGGGTTAGCTTGGATGCAAGTGTGTCGGAAGTCCTGTATGTTTTGGGTTTCGTTAATAGGTTGTTCTTTTTACTTACTGTTCGCAATGAATACTCGAGTTACCTGATCATCAGGCCATATTAAACCAAGCTCGTGGGTATAAGTGAGTCCAAAGAGGTTATGGTTCGTATCTCGTTCCTAGCATAAATATTCGTTCCTCGTGTAACAGTCCTCGGACTCACGTTGGCTTGGGAGGGGGAGAAACCGCCTTGACAACATCAATAGCCAAAAGAAACCCAAAAAAGACAAACAGCAGCTACCAAATGTCAGTTTCACTCCCTCAAAGTCACAAGCTCAACCTACAAGAACAGAACATATACCGAGGCAGTGAATCTCAAAGCCACCTGACAAGGCCTTTCCGCTCAACATGATATGCTGATGCCTCCAGCTCCGAACGGCCCCAAGTAGGATAGTGCCCATGGAGAAGGCGTAGCAGGTTATGGCCAGGGGTTTTCCCGCAGCAAAGTATCCAAAACCGGAGCCGTGGTTGGTCTCGTGGTTGATTGTGAAGAGCTGGGCTACCAGGGTCCCCACCATGGACATCATCATGGATGTACGGAGGTATCCGAGAAAGGTACGCTCGTTGGCTAAATGGGGGAATATCATGTTAGCAGATGGGTTTCTATATAAGGCCTTCTATATAGCCCAGGTTATATAGCCGAGCAACGGGGGGGGTTTCTAGAAGGGGATGCTTCCACATGAAACGAGGGACATGTCAAAGAGCATCAGCCGCACACGGTTGACGTGCTGAAGAGAGGACAGGACATTTATTATTCCTCCAGTTACACAGAGATAAAACATACCGAGGTGGTCACGCGCGGCTGAAAAGTCAACCTCGCAGCTCACTTGCGAAGACCAGAACCTCGCAAGCGGCGTCTTGGCCGATTCGGCCGGCGGGACGGCGGACCCTTCCCCACGCGGCTCCGGTTCTTGGTCCGGTTGTGACTGCGGGGATGATGATGAAGTTGATAAAGATTGTGTGATGCGCGGGGAGAGGTCGTGGAGAGAGTATATCGAGGGTGAGCGGCTTCTGGCTGACGAAAGCATTGTGGTGTTGAAGTGGCGAGTGACAACTAACAGTATCAGGAACGTAAATATCACCAACCGTTAGCTAAGAGGCACCGACTCGTGTCAAATAATCTGCACGATGATGCAAAAGAGAAGAAAACGGCTTTCCCGCCCGTTTCTCAACCAACTTTTTAGACCCGGGTCGATCCAAGGCTTCGGGAACTAAAATGCGGATCTCGGGGAAGGGTGACGAAAGCGGGAAAGGGGAACAACCGCCGCCGACCCGCCGATCGAGATATTGACAGGGGGGAACTTTTGGTGTTGATGTTTTTTGACACGACGTTTTATTAATATCCGATAACCGGGATGTTTTTTTCTATTTTTGATGAGTCGCTTTTTGGTGTGTATCCGATGTTTTTGAAACGCTTTTAGCCGCATTCCTTATGGCGTTCTAGCATGGTTGGAGTTGGCTGTACGACGGGAGTTGAGGTCGGCGATTAAATTGAGCTTTCTTCGTTTAATGGTATTTTTCCTTGCTACGTTAGTCTTATCAATGGCGTCTCAGAGATAAGCAATAGTCGGAGAAATCATGTGTTTGTCGCGATGCGATGCACTCAACCTCATGTCCAATATGCTCTCCTATGAACCCAAGCATCGCCATCAACTTCAATAACACAGCAAAAACAAAAGTCCCTCATAAAAGAGCAAAGCTAGACGATTCTCATACATCAACTTTCATTTTAATTCTCCGCTCTCATAATCCTACAAAAAATGCAAAAAAGTACGCGCTGGACAAGCACCTACAGCAACCTCCAGATCGCAGCCCCAACACGTCAACGCACAATCCGTCGGCGGTTCGTCTTCCCCGTGTTGGTCCCCCGTCAGGAACATGGACTTTGACCGTTCGGCCACTCTCAGTGCCCGTCTTTACTTTGTGCTGCGTTTTCTTGGATGATAAGGGTATGGACCATGTCAGTGGTTTGGCAGTGTTGAGATGCCATCTAGGGGATGGTTGGCAGTGATGAGTGGACCACGACACCTGAATGGGTAATAACTTGTGAAATGGGCTGGTAAATACTTTATCTGTAATCAGTTAGCTGAAAAGCTTCAGTTGCAGCCTCGGCATGCGAGTGTATCACCCCCTGAAGTGCCTCGGCCAAGGTTCCATTTCAACTCGGTACATGGACACGTCGTATCCATGCCGAGGGCCATTTCTTCTGTGCAGGTCGATCAATCTGGCTCTTCCGACATACATACATATATCCGCACGTATAGGGATGTTACATGCTCGGGAGAGCTGCCGACATTGTCTCTTTTCGCTCTGTTGAGACAAACGCCGGCAAGGTGTAGGACCACTCTTGTTGCTACCTGCGCTCGGATGTGCTACGACTCTGGCAACTGCCGAGTCTATGGTACTGTGGTTATCTGGGAGATTTCTAATGGTTATAAGGGGTTATCTCTTACTTGGGTTGCTGTTGTTTGAATATCACCCCCCAGTCATCTAAGCAGTGACACCAACGCCATACACAGAACCACAACTCAATCCATCTTTACAGAACAAAAACAACTTATCAAGAATGAAAAGAAAGCGTCTGATGCCATGTCAACATTCCCGTCCGGCGATGCCGACATTTCTCAACTCAAACCCCGGGACCACCCCAATCCCCACATACGCAACCCCCCGGAGCCCCATCCCCCGGCTCTCGCTTGCCCCGGCTCCGTCGGGCACCTCAAAGGTGGGAATCCCGGGCCGAAGGGCCGCACACCTTTCTTTTAGACTGGGGGGATCCCCGACAACCGGTGCCTGGTTACGCGGATTTCGTATCTTGATAGGGTAATTTGTCGCAACACACACTGCACGCTTCATCCAGTCTCTCGGTGCCGAGTTACTTCCTTTATCCAAGCGAAAACAAAACAAATCATCATATTATTTTCCGGCATCGACTGCCAAGCAAGCATCTCTCCCAATTCGTTGGTACAAAGATGCTCGCTCTTAGCTGACCGCTGATAAGGCGCCCCCTTGTGCAACGTGGCATGCGCTCACTCACGCCCAAAACATGGGAGTTTTATTTGTCAAATGGGCTTTCTTAGCATTTCGCAACTTTTGATCATTATGAGCCCACAGAGTCTTTGCCTCTAGTATGCATACAAGAGACCCCTTCTCCTTTCAATCTCGGCTTATACCTCTCTCCTTGGACAAGTGCTCACCACCACCTTCACACACACCCCCGAGTCTCCCGTAATCGTCCCGAAGCTCGGCCGCTCTCACGGTCCGTCTATACCGGGACGTTTTTTGTTATCCCAATCGATCTGCAACTAGCATCGCCTCTCAGCTGCGGTTGCATTCTTTCCCCACTCCCCCAGCCTCAATCTTCTCGACAGACCTCAAACAACCCATATCCCTGTCTCTCTTGTGGTTGGAGGTGTTTTCCAATTCTGCCTATCTTGTACCTTCCTACTCGGCCAATTGCCTCGCCAGGCTCGCCTCATGTCGGTGCAATAAACGGATGACCTTGTGAATCCCTCATGACGCCTCACTCGTCTGCCGGCTGTATAAGTTGGTTGCCCACCTCTTATTTCTCCGGCTGCATTCTTATTTCTGTAGAAATACACATGACTGGTTGCTGTTTTATCCAGACTCAACTCGCATCCTTCAAGTGTCGAACAAGGGGAATACATCAAATTCCCTGCCATTTTAAGCCCCCATTACATTTGTCGCCATGAATGAGTCAAATACCCCTTCCACTCCTGACACGGAGTACTCTCCGCCCTGCAGTCCCCCGCAAAAGAGCAAGCACCTCCGGGATACTCGGTCCGCCGCAAAGGAGAAGCTGGCGACACTAAGCTTGAAGGAAAAGGCATGATTGGAGGGGCGTCGACTATATCAGATTATGCATTCTAAACTTTATAGGTTTCTCTTCTTACCGCTGCCGACTTTTGGCGGACAAGAGCCATACCCGAGAAGGGCATCCCGGCTATCAAGACGACTGATGGACCAAATGGAGCGAGAGGAGGGATATTTGTTGGCGGCACAAAGGTCAGTTACCTAGTATACACCATGGTCGATGACTGAATAGGTCAGGCTGCCCTATTTCCATGCGGCATCTCACTCGCAGCCACCTGGAACAAGGACCTCCTCTACCAAGTCGGCCAACACCTAGCCCTCGAAGCAAAAGCGAGATCCGCAGAGATGCTCCTCGCTCCTACAGTCTGTATGCACCGTCACCCTCTCGGCGGCCGTAACTTTGAGTCCTTCTCCGAAGACCCCCTCCTCACGGGAAAGCTCGCGGCTCAATACATCAAGGGTCTACAAGACAGGGGCGTAGCAGCAACCATCAAGCGTAAAGAGTACACCGGCAACTGACAGTCTAAGCATGCTAAGGGTGAATAGATTTTGTTGGGAATGAGCAGGAGACGAATAGGCTGACGATAGATTCGCTCATCACTGAGAGGCCTCTCCGAGAGCTCTACCTCCGTCCGTTTGAGATTGCGATCCGGGAGGCGAATCCTTGGGCCGTCATGTCTTCGTATAATCTCATCAATGGTGTCCACGCCGACTTGAATAAGCATACGCTCAAGGATATTTTGCGAGGAGAATGGGGTTACGATGGGTTACTGACAACTGCCCTTATCTTCATTCATCGGATATACTAACTGTTCTCAGAACTGTGGTTTCGGATTGGGGTGGCATCAACTCGTCCGTCGAATCTGTACAGGCTGGATGTGATATCGAGTTCCCCTATTCAGCAAAGTGGCGATTAGACAAGCTCATCACCGCAGCCAACGAAGGCCTCATCAGCATGGAGGATATCGATCAAGCTGCGGAGAACATGCTCACATTGGTAGAGCGACTCAAGGGAAGCGACATGTCACCAGAGGAACCTGAGCGAGAGGACGATCGAAAAGAGACGCGGGAACTCATCCGAGCTGCTGGACATGAGGGACTCACCCTTCTTAAAAACGACAATGGCATTCTCCCGCTGTGCCCCAAGTCTACCAAGGTCGCTGTCATCGGACCAAACGCCAACAGAGCCATCGCCGGCGGTGGTGGAAGTGCTAGTCTGAACCCGTACTACAACACGATTCCCCTCGACAGCATCCGCAAGGTATCTCAGAAAAAGGTCACTTTTGCTCAGGGGTGTTATATCCATAAGTGGCTTCCTGTTGCGTCCGACTACTGCACCGACAAGTCTGGTAAGCCTGGTGTCAACATTGACTGGTTCGCGGGCGACAAGTTCGAGGGAAGTCCTGTGGTGATACAGCGAAGGACAAACACAGATCTCTTCCTATGGGATTCAGCACCTCTTCAGCAAGTTGGACCTGAGTGGTCTGCCATTGCTACAACGTACCTCACGCCAAAGACTACCGGCAAACACACCATCAGCTTCATGAGTGTAGGTCCTGGGAAGCTATACGTCAATGGACAGTTGGTCCTTGACCTATGGGAGTGGACTGAAGAGGGAGAGGCAATGTTTGACGGCTCGGTGGACTACCTCGTCGAAGTCGACATGGAAGCAGACAAGGCAGTCGAACTCCGCGTGGAAATGACCAACGAACTCCGTCCCATCTCGAAGCAGAAGCAATTTGGCATCACGCACAAGTACGGCGGCTGCCGTATCGGATTCAAGGAGCAGGATCGTGTCGACTACATCCAGGAGGCGGTCGAGACGGCTCGGGCGGCGGATGTGGCTGTGGTGATTGTTGGAGTAGACGCCGAATGGGAATCAGAGGGTTATGATCGCCAGACGATGGATCTGCCAGTTGATGGGAGTCAGGATAGGCTCATTGAAGCCGTGGTGAAAGCGAACCCACGAACCATTGTCGTCAACCAATCTGGCAGCCCGGTTCATATGCCCTGGGCAGACAACGTTCCCGTCATCATCCAAGGATGGTACCAAGGCCAAGAAGCAGGAAACGCCCTCGCCGATGTCCTATTTGGCATCGAAAACCCAAGCGGCAAACTCCCAGTAAGTGTATACTCCAAGTCCAACATCCTCGCTAACACCACCACAGGCAACATTCCCCAAGCGAATCGAGCACACTCCAGCCTGGCACACCTGGCCCGGCGAGAACCACAAAGTCCTCTACGGTGAAGGCCTCTACATCGGCTACAGACACTACGACCACGCCAAGATAACCCCCCTCTTCCCATTTGGCCACGGCCTCTCCTACACAACCTTCGAGTACGGCCGTCCCGAGATCTCGACCCGAACGCTGACACCCGACGGCGTCATAAACATCACACTTGCCATCTCAAACATTGGCAGTCGCGCCGGTGCAGAGACGGTGCAGCTATATGTTCACGATGAAAAGAGTCGGTTGCCAAGGCCGGACAAGGAGCTCGTGGCGTTTGAAAAGGTGTTCCTCGAAGCGGATGAGACGAGACATATTACCATCAGCTTGGACAAGTACGCTGTTGGGTACTATGACGAGACTGTTCCTGGATGGATCGCCGAGGAGGGTGCCTTTAAGGTGCTCATCGGAGCGTCGAGCGCTGATATCAGGTGAGTTGATTCAGTCAATGTCGAAAACAGGGGCTAATCCGAGCAGGCAATCGACGAGATTTTCCGTCAAGGAGTCGTTTACCTGGGTATTCTAAGGAGCCCAAGTAACCTTTACAAGCGTCTATTAGACAACGAACTCCAAGGCAAGCCTCTAAGCCGCCTTGTTTCTTTCTCATTCTTCGCATTTGCAACAAGCATCAGTTGCTCCCTGGTTTTCATCAGAGATTGGATAGGTCGGGACATGATACGAGGCGCACAATGAAACACGATATGTTGTTACTCAGGCTCCAGCGACACAAACTGACGGCTGATGTGCCTCTCGCAATAGCATTCCGGATAGTATGAATACCTATTCCAAAGAACCTCATCAGTGTAGCCATGACCAGATTATCCAGTCAAGCCAGCGAGACATACTGTAGCTATGCGAACTAGCCAGCACAAGGTGCATCTCTTGACGCATCCTTTGCTCATACAATCCAAACACTTTTTGTCCGTCATTCTGAAAGCGATAGCCATGCGAACGTAGTCCAATCCTTTCTTGATCTAAACACCTCGTCAGATTTAAACCCCTCAGGTAAAAGGGCGTCAACATACCTCATATATAGACATTACACGTGCCGACGTGTTCTCGACCTTCACGGTCATACACATCGGCGATGCTCCAGCCGTGTTTCTTTATGCGCCCGCATGTTGTCAACTGCGCATTCTTTGTCTCTCTCCGGCTCTCGAAGCATCCTTTTCAGTCGCGTTCCTCGCGCTCCTTGCCCTCGGGACTTCGACTCCTGCTCCGGCCTGTCCTCCTACCGCCCGCGCCCCGTCCGCGTCCGGGCTTACCAGGCGGGGGTCGAACGAATGCAAAGTCCACCTGGATGGTCTGCTCGAGGAGCTTTGTCTCGTGCGCGCCGTCAATGGCTGCGCGGGCCTCCTCGAGGGTCGTGTACTCGATCAGCGCGTATCCCTAGACGCATCTCTACATCAGCAATCCATTTCATCGCAACGTGTCCTGGCGCAGACTCACCTTGACGTAACCGCTTCGTCGATCCAGGTTCAAGTGCATGTTTTTGATCTCGCCGAACTCTCCAAAAATATCCTGCAGGGACTCCTCGTCTGCCTCTTCGTGGACGTTGGTGACGACAATGATCCAACCCTCGATGGAGCGGACGGCCGTAGCTTTCGCATGGGTTTGCATGTCGGACTCGTTGCGCGCGGGAGGAGGGGGGGACGCCGCGTCGACGTCGACATCCATTTCTACGTCGGCCATTTTGAGGGTGTGATTTTGGGTTGTCGGTCTGTAGGAGGAATTGAGCACGCGTTGAGGTGTGTTATTGCTGTTGCGATGGGGGAGCTCGGGTAGAGTTCAGGCGGGAGGATGAAATTGATATCACGTGACTCTGGACATGGCGCCGTAATGGTTTAATTCATCACGAACTGCACAGTAATCGAAAATGCATCATTAGTCGATCATCAAGGCACGAATTGTCGCATTAACAAAAGGATCTAGGGTCCATTCATCAAGAGCGTCCTCAGGCATTTATTCTGACATGGATGTCATCAGCGTGAGTCACTCGCCGAAATGGCAGTGGGGTTCGCAGGGTCTACGAGGTTCGCAGTCATCATCCATTTCCGCCTGTCGAGGTTCCTCATCATGGAGCGCCGTAGCATTCACATTCCATAGCAAATTCGTGTGGGCGCGAACAAATGTTTGTTGTATTGACAACCGACACCGGACGCCGAGTAGAGTCGTAGTGCTTCTTCGCCATTCCTTTTTGATTTTGTGCAAGGGGCTCAGCCTATATCGTGCGACCCGACCTAATCCATCTTCCCATTGCTGAGTGAAGCAACCATCGGTGAACGGTTTCTGCAAGCCAACCTCCCAATACCTCAAATCCTGTCCTAGGTAACCAGTCGTTTAAGAGCCGGGATTGGGGTTCATCTGTCGGCATCGTCAGCGCCCATGATCCTGTAGTCCTGTCGAGTCTGCTCACCTTCCGCTTGCCACCAGTCATGGTAACGTTGACGAATCGTCGGGTGTACTTGAGGCGCTTAAGAGCACGGCCCTTGGGGACCTTGGTCTTCTCCTGCTTCTCAACCTGTAGGACCGGATGGTTAGTGATCGGAGTCGTCGGGATCGATGGAAATTATTCGTGGCGCCGTCGTACCTTAGGAGTCTGAGACTTGACCTTGCCTGCGTTATTGTCAGCGACGTTATAATCATCAAAGCATCATCGCAAAGAGATGCGGCGGGCGCAACGTACCGGCACGGGCAAGAGATCCGTGAACTTTACCCATGGTGAATGATTTGCTTGGTGGTGATGTGGATGGTGTGTCGTCGACTGGAGGCGCGGTAAGATCGATTTTTTGGGAATTTGGCAAATGATTGTGGGCGGGAGGCGACCCTCACGTGAGCGGGGAAAAGATGCCCTCTCGGATAAACTTGAGCCGAATGTGGCTGGAGTGTGGCACAATTGAGGCTTATGTAATGCATCTACAGCACCAGCGAGCCTCTGTGCCTCCCTCACCAGGCGGCCGATGGTCTGGAGGCCCAAAAACAATGAGGAATCTCATGTAATTTTCCTCTCCATGTTTCTTCACAGAATTGTCATTTTTTGTCTATTTCCCCTCAGTGGAATTTCATTTCAATTCAAGTGTTCAGAAACGGAGCTCCTCTACGATGACGTCATTGGCGATATTCCCAACCAAGCAAGTTGCTGCGAAAGGTCTGACTGTACGTTGAAGCAAGCTCAGCAGTCAAGACACAAGATGAACTCGAAGGGCTTCCGTAAGCCTATTCTCATGCATTCAGGTACCATCTCACTCCTCGTGCCACAGAAGATGGTTCCTGACAGGTGTTACATCGCCTCCCGGGGCAGTGTCGCCAAGATGGATGTGCAACTCTAGCCTCTTGCCCTGCCGTCCCGGGAATCAGACCCTGAAAAGCAGCAGATTAAGTAATTTGGCACATGCAGGAACATAGTTCTGAGCAAACTCGTGGCCTTTTTCTGCAGGAACCCTATCTTGTATGTTCCTGAGTTTAGTGAGTTCGTATTGTAGAGATTGAATCACGTCGTGTTTGATGTTCCTGGACTTGAAACTGGAGCATGGGTTATACGGATTGGGAGTGAAGCCTGGAACAAGGGATCTTGGAAATACGATGTCGGGTGTTTTATCAACGTCGAGACTCTTTCTGTTGGGTGAGCGCTCCTGTTATCCACTTACAACATTGTTTTCGTATTTGGAGACAAGCTCATCTTTGCCACTGGTCGGTCGACTACTAACGGCACTCTATCTCTATGTCAATCGAAGCAAGAGTAAAGGTTCACAGACACAGATGGCAAGTTGAGCCGGTTTCTTTTCATGGAAACAACAAAGATCGATGGTTGTGAATGTTCCGCGTCATTGTGTAGGGTAGACCAACAATCCAATCCTTCAACCCACAGAATCCTCCCCTCACCAAAAAAACGCCGAGCAATCGTATTCACTTACAAGGCCCATCCAGGCCAGAGAAAGTCAGTCATCTGCATTGCCTCGCAGAATCTCGACCGCGAGCAGGGGTGTTTTTTTACTATATTTACGCGGAACAGGGTCCTTGCTGCTGCAACAATACGAGGGTAAAGGGCCACTGAGGCCAAAGAACGAGGGCGCACTTTGCAGCAAGGAATTTTGGGTGATCCACCGCGGGCTAGACGTCGATCGTATCCAGATCAAGAGAGGAGGATGCTGTAAGTTGATCAATTTGTTGCTTCGCAATGGATACCGTTTAATATATTGATGGTGCCTAATTCATGGATCTAGGGAGGAGAGCAAGGTCGAAGAGACTTAAGTTCTTGTTTGTGAAAATACCATAGTCGATTCTCGTGGTATCATGACATCCAGCGTACCGAGGCAAACAAGATTATACGCCGCTCTTATGAGGGTTTTCAATATTGGCCCTCTTTCTCGTGTCCGGTGATATTTCCTGCTTTCACCCATGAGCACACCGCCGCCGGAAGAAAAAACGTGATGCACGGACTGCCCCAGATAGATTAGCACGAGGTCTGGGCGGTACCACAACACGAACAGCACAACACCACCCATGCGTCAGGCATCACATCACCGCGCAGCTGTCCTGCAGGCTCTTGCAGGCGCTAGGCGCCCTTCTTCGTGGTTAGCCGAGCAACGCTCCCAGCCGCCTGCTTCTCTTGTGTATGTTTAGGTTTGGGGGCATGGCATGACTTCTGTTGTTATCGGTTCTTATTCCGCTGTGATCGACAGGAAAAAAGGTTGGATGGACGGACGGGAAGAAGTTTGGATGGCAGGAGATGAGTCTGCCACGTTGTGCTGCGCTGCACTTCATCCTTTGTACTCCATAATAACCTCAACCTCCTCATCCAACCTCCATCCTACCATCTACTCGAAAGGCCTATTCGACGGCCATTGGAAGCCAGCCACCTCAATTGTGGAAGCCATAAACATTGTAAGCTTAACCTGGGATGGCGTCCCCTCGCATCGCTGCCGCCGGCTTCACCTCAAGCACTGTACAGTAAACGACGGAACATAAACGAGCTGTCGCCATCATGAGGCTAAACCCCAGAGCCCCAAGCTCCAAGCAGCCACCACTCGTGTCTTTTCTAGAGGCAGACGCCTCTTGATCGATCTTTTTGGGGAAAGCGGTCCCGTTCTATTCGTGTACGCTCGCATTTTGGTGTGCAGACGTCAGTCAGATCAGGCCCAGGGAATGCGGGCTATTTTTGGGTGCGTCCTCAGCAGTGCCGGGCTTCTGGCCCCTCCCACTGAAGAGCGCTGTAGGGCCACTGCAAGGCCATAGCTGTGGATCGGCCGATTATGGCGTTGGGAGCTTGTTGCCGACCAATGGGGTGACGCGGTCCGCCGATGACAGCCACACTGATTCTGTGGTGCCCACCTCGTCAGTTCGTATTCTCGGCCGACCCAAACCCACAATGGATAGACGACGACCTTGATTTTACGTCTTTACGAGAAACTGCAGGATGCGGGTGTTGGATGGTGCCTTTTACTGCTGAAAGTTCAATCTAACGAATGTGATTGCAGAGAGACACATGATGGGGACGACGATCCAATTATTCAAAGGAGATGAGAGAATCAGCTTATCAGAGGGAGCTTGAAGAGCTATCAAACATTACCGAAACAGCTCTCATACCTGAGGTCAGATCTGGGTGGTTCCAGTTTAGCCCAGTTAGCCCAGTAATAGGCCGTCATCCACGTCAATAACCAGGGCAGCTTACAGTCAGTGGCTTTTCTGGGTCGACCAGAGTACACTAACTAGGGCTGGGCCAGATGCCGCCATCCCGCAATCACGCACCCATGATGCGGAGGACCCATCCTATCGCATCGCATCCGGGAAGACCGCTGCTCAGCTGGTGTCGTTGGGTCGACGGGCGTCATGGGCAATTCGGATTGGCCCAGCCTTGTTAGTCTACAGTACCGCAGACATGGAAGACAAGCTGTGCTGCAGAACAAGAGACCATCCGGGATATCGGGATCTTGCTTGCTTGGCTTGGGCCCTGCAATTTGGCTTCTGGACAAAGAAAGTCTCACCAGGGCGAGCGTCAGGAATTTTCGGGACTTTTCTATTTTCTGCTCTTCCTCATGCTTCCCCATCCCCATCCCATGTCCACTGTCTCATCCCATCATCGTCCTTCATCTTAAGACGGACCCCCCCCTGCTTCTCCCTCCTCTATCTCTTACAAACCCTCAATATCCCAGTCCTACGTTGCATCGGGTATTCTATTCCTATCTTCATCTTGAATCCGTTCCCGCTCCTCCCTCTTCCCGTTGCCTTTTTTGCCCCCCTCCTCCCCGAATCCAACCTCTCAAGACCAACCTCTCTGCATACAAACCTCCAAATCACGAGACAGCAACGCCTTGTCCCACCGCTTCTACTCACCCGCCCACATCTTGAGACACGACCGCTTCCGTCTCTTCTCGACAATTGATTCTTTTTTGCTTGTCGCTGCTTCCGTCGTTTTCTCTAGAAACTCAATTCTTGAACAGTTTCTCTCGTATTCTAGAGCAGGAAAAGAAGGCGGGGCATGAGTGTAGAAAGCTCATAGCAACAGCAACAACAACAAACACCAACGTCTACGCCCACGTCCACCATCGCCAGAATTGATTCTCTCGCCGAACCCGGCACCCGAGCGATTCTCTTTCGGCGCTTTCAGCTAGCTCTTTGACTGCAAACACCCGCAGCAGTTCATTCTTACGAAAGACCGCTAGCTGCTACTCACTCAATTGTTGCGCTTATCTGCAACAAACCCCCACCTTACGCCATCTTATCCGACAAGAGCTGCTCTCTACCCATTTATTTGCGCTCACATTTCTCCCGAATTCTCCTCACAGATCTCGCATGTTTTAAGGCATTTTTTCGTGTCGCCAGCTTCGGGTCGACTCGCTAGACTTACAACACCTTCATCATGCAAGAGATTATCCAGCCTCAGGCGCGAGGGCGCTCCAACAGCTTACAGCGCATGCTGGACCTGGAGAAGAAGCTCAATGTAGGTCCCAGAACCACCGAGGAAGCATCATGTAAGACTGACCGCAATTGCAGTTCCAACGAACCCACCAAGGCTCCGTGCCACCATCTCCCACCGTTACGGATAGCTCTGTTCCTCCAAGCCCCGGCTTCGCTCCTCGCCGCTTTGAATTGGTGCCAAAGGACAAGAAAGTCCCCCCTCCAGTCCGAAACTACAATGCCATGCCTTCGCCACTCTTCTCCTCTCACACAGCTCCCGCACGAGCTGAATCGCCCAATGTGATACAGCGAAAACCAGTTGGACAGGGCGCATCTTCGAGGGAAGGGTCCACAACCGACCTCACAGCAGACAAGCACACACAAAAGACGGTGGCTTTCATGTTTCCCCCAGACGTTGAGGAGCAGCGCTCTGTCTGTCAGTCTCCCACATGGGAGGCCTATGACCGACGAAAGAAGGAGAAGAAGGAAGAGAAAAAGAAAGAGAGTGAGAAGAAGAAGGAGGATGACAAGAAAAAGGAACAAGAAAAGGAGCAGGCCATGAACGAGGCCCTTGAGGAGGCCTGGAAGAATGCCCCTAAGCCTCGTGGTAGAAAGCTGACCAAGCATCCTCCTCCGCCCTCTCCCGCCGTCTTTGCGGCTCAAGGTCGAAGCATGACCGAACCAGCGCGACCGCCCGTGACGCAGAAGCGGCGATCTCGATCCTCCAGCTTGTTGGGCTTCTCCATCGGGAGGAACAACGACGAGCCTGAACAGCCCCGGAGCCATCGCCGCTCCAACTCGCTCACATCCCTCTTCCGCAGCTCATTCGAAATCCGACGAGCTTCATTCGACGAGACCAGCTCCACCGGCTTCCTCGGAGGCGTCAAGCTGGAGAAGAAGAAGGAGGATTTCCATCAAAAGGTCCTCGAGGACCAGGCAAAGGGAAACAGCAAGGTGCATCCCGCTCTGCGAAAATCGTTCCTTGGCCACGGCTCATTCACACCTCTCAAGACCAACCCCCAGCAGACCAAAGAGGCAGACGCCCAGCGCAGGGCGTACCCGCCCATCTCGATCAACACGGCCGCCGCCGCGAGAGGTCACTCGATGAAGCCCGCCAAGTCGCCTCAGCGAAGAGGCTCCGTCAACATTTACCTATGGAGTGCGCGCGCTAAGCGAAACTCTGCCGCATCCGAGTGTGCTGTGGCTGATGATACAGAAGATGAAGAGGAGCAGAACCGGGTGCACACGCCCGACAGCGAGGTCTTGTATAACAAGGCTCAGGGCCTTACAAGGAGGGGATGCGTTCACATCAAGAACGGCTCACACACCACGTCTGACCAGAAGTCAGTAAAGAGCCATGATAATCTCAAGGCTCGTGCTCAGAGTGAGAGCAGTCAGGCTAGACCGGTGAGCGCCGAGAGCAGCCAGAGCCAGAAGATGAAGGAGATTCCACCCCTGAGGATCAAGACCCCCAAGATCACCGATAAACCAGCTCCGGAGGAGAAGACGACCGTCTCAAAGCCGCCGATTGTGCCCCTGGCAATTCCTCGTCCTCGACGGGAATCCACCGCTTCCACCTCGACAGCACCTGAGCCCCCGCGAAAGAGCTCCAAGAGGAATTCTCTGATCTTCCTGACCCGACTGCAATCACACTCGCCACAAGATGACCCCTCGAGCTCCAAGAGCAGCTTTGGCTCGCCCAAGGACAAGAAGTCTATGGACTCGAGCAGGTCCTCCAAGTCATCCAAGCACAACCCGCCTAGCATTCGGTATGAGCACACTTCAGCCGGCGAGCGCCCCAAGCCCATCACTGCTGAATCTTCACCGGCTGTGACCACGAAATGGACCCTTAGAGAGGCTGCCAAGAGTGCTTTCAGCCGTGGCCACTCTTCGCATGGATCCGCCTCTCGTCCTTCGACGGCAAACGTCTCGCCTGAGCCTTCAAATGACTCTCCCAAGACTGACTCGTCAACACCCATCATGTCACATAGCCAGCCTTATAGGGGGCTAAATATTAGTGGTGGCGTTCCTCTGGATGCTACTCACAGTTCCCGACATGCGAATAAGCATCTTTCCCCGGCAATGTCTTCTCCAACTTGTCGGCCTACGACGAGCTCTTCAGACTCATCCTACTCAGACGCCATTCAATCCGTATCACCCCTCAGCACACCGCACACTACTCCTCCTCAGTCTGAGATGGGCCATTCCCCCAGGTTGGCGACTATCAAGCCCGTGCTGCCACCACCAGCAAACCACGGGTACGAACAGGTCAGCCCATACTGGTCATACACCAACTCGCCGCAACTCCTCCCCACCGACCGCTTCGAGCCTTCTGATCTCAGCAGCTCAGATGCAGAGGCCGATCCTATCCAGGAGGCCGCAAACAGGGTGATGGAAGCATTCTCAAATGCTAACCTTCGAAGCCCAGCCTTCCAGCGCAAGAGGTCGGACCTCAACTCTTCAGCCGAGACCAGCTTTGCATCATCACCGACGCAGCTGCATCCCCCACTTAAGCACAAGGACAGGAGCAAGGCTCGAATCCGATCTCCTGTCAACCCTCAATCACCGCGTTTCGATCGCGTAGGCAGTCCGCTGCGAGGTCATAGGCCGACCCTCTCGGACCCCGAGGCATCGATCAAGACGCTCCGTCACAGGACCAACCTGGAGCACCAGCAGCCAGGTGAGCCCGTGGCCAAGATGTTTGTCGAGTGTTGCGAGTGCAAGTACTACCACGACATGCCGAGCAAGCTCTACGAGGCCATGTCCAACCCAGACGCTGTGCTCTCGTCGACGGACCAGCTCGGTTTCGCGGGTAGCCTTTCCATGACGGTGCGGTGCCCGTGGTGCAAGCACGAGATGAGCACCAAGTGCTGCGCAGGATTCGCAGCCATGGTGTATATCAAGGAGAGATTCCACTGATCATCGTCAACTTGACGAGTTCAATCCTTTCTTTATTTCTGCATTTCCTTCAAATAGACAACAGCACGACGCTACTATTTTCTTGAAACCCTCTATTGGCGCTCAGGAAGAAAAGGAGGAGAAGAATGTCTGGGAGAAACGACAATCCCTTGACTATCCGGTTTTTCTTTTTTGCATCAGTGGGATATAATTGCACACTGCTTGGCTAAACGCAGCCTATCTGAACAATACCTAGGTATACTTTTTTTGTTTGGAGGAAGAGATTGAAGGGATTCATGTATTTAACCTGATGACCTAATATGATGACCTAACGACATGATGAATTAAATCACAAATGATCTCAAGAACTCCGTTTTCACCGTATTTATCTTGTCAAGTAACTGTTACGTGTATTTTCAAGGACCCATAGACTTGCTGGTCCCTGCTCCAAGGGTCCCATGATGGGGTCTCCATGGTCTCGGGGAGTTTGAGAAGACGGAGGTTGACGTCACCCTCCGACTTTCCTCTTCAGGTTTAACTCGCCAACCCCTCACGGTCGTATCAAAAAGTTTAGCATTTACCCTAGACATCTTGGCATTTCTCCATCGTCATGGGCGCCGTCGATGAGCCAAGGAGCCAACAGTTTTCAATCACCTTCCGTTATCGGTGTAGCTAGATCTAGAGATATGGGGCAATCTATGAATCTAAAATGAGTTGTTGTTGGTGAATGAGGATGGGATAATGAAAACGTGGTGGTGTGTGAACAAAGATCAAGTTGTGGGGTCAGAGTTGGTTGAGGTCAAGGATAGGAATGTCCCCCAATGAGGGGAGAATTGGCTGACGAGAAGAAGAATTTGGATAATCAAGACATGATTGACCTTGAACAAGAATCCTGTTGCCCTGTAATTATCATCTATTGGGTGATTGATTTCCTTGTGACAATACGTCTTGGTTGACGTTGCGCAGCGCTGACGTCAGGCAAAAACAGGGATTTGGAGATGGGTCAATTGCCAGGTTTTTGGGAAGCAAGCAACGTCTGTGGGAAAGGATCGGAAGACAATGATATCAAGACATACGTCAGGCTTTGGAAGAGATAAGATTTCTTGCCATCGTTTCCTCTGCTTTACAATTTTGAAGTTTAGAGCATCTTGCAATAGCATCACCACGACACCCCAAGTAAAACTCGTCTTTTCAACTTACCACCAACTCAATACAAACACAATGGGTGAACCGAAAAAGGGAACAATCCTCGCCCGCAACAAGGAGGGCACCCTCGAAGCCTCAGCCCTCCTCTGGCGCGCCCTAACCTCTGACAAGCCCGAGACGTTTCGCAAGTACGTCACAAAGGACGCGGTGCTCGCAGAGCCCGACAGGAGGGTCTACTCTCCCAAGACGGAGCCCACTCTCGACGAGTACATCGAGGACGACTACGAGCCGTGGACCGCGTACAAGATCCACGGGGAGCCAGAGTTTGTCGAGATCGACATGATGGCCTCGGCTCTTACATATCGCGTCACCGCCTGGAAGCTCAAGGGAGGAGAGATGGTCGCTACTGAGGGGTGGTGCTCGAGTGTGTTTAGGCAAGGTCCTGGGGGAGATTGGAGGTGCTGCTGTCACCATATGGCCAAGATTTGAAGCGAGTCGTTGATCATGTTGGATTCAACAAGTGTAGAAAGTGTAATCTTGCAAAGGGAAAGGATGTGAAAGACGGTCACTCTTGGCCGCAAGGGCCTTGACATGGGGTCTTGTTGGTTGTGGGTTGCAGTGGGTTGGGGGTTCTGAGGAGGCGAATATTGGGCGTTTTCTTTCTTGTACTGTACTCCATGTAATGAATTCATGTGCGATGATGTTATCTCACCTATTAAATGAAACAACCAGCTTCCGTATTCAATCTTGTACATATTCATCGTTGTGTAGGATCTTCCCACCTGAGCATGTCAGCAGACGTCCATCTATGGGTTGCAATGCTCCGAGTCTCGATCTTCTGGGCGAGCATTGCCAAGATGTCGACCTTATTTTTTAGTGGATATCTATGCAGTTTCAATTGTTAATATTAACACCTTCAGCTGTCCTCGTGACTTTGCTTCTTCAACGTAACCATCCTTGTCAACAATTGTGTATCACTGGATCCTTACCCCAGAACAACAATACCTCTCGGGCTTACATGTCCGCTGTTATGTAAGAAGCCCCCCTTGTTCCGCGTAAACTCCATGCCCCCGGACGCGCCCCCCGGTGATGCGAACTCCCTCGGTTGGAGAGAGAGAGGAGAAGGAAAAAACGAATTGATGCGATTGAATGCAGTTCATCTCGTTTCCCCGCTCGTAAAATGCCAAGACTATAATGTCGGCCGTCGTCCAAAACGAGGGGGAGGGGCCCTTTCTTTCGCGTGGAAGCCATAGCAGGGATTATCAAAGTGGCGAAAAAAAGAGGCTGTTTTTCTTGATATGGTCTCGTGCGTGTTATCTTGCGCAATAGTTATCGAGGAGTCGTTATTGGCGAGAGATGAACAGTTGAGGCTAATATTAGCTTAATACCAAGCCCGTCGGCTATACACAATCTGTCTCATCCAGTGGGAAGAGGCATTATTAACGAACAGCGCCAAAAGAAACAAGCAGCTTTTGATGGACCTGGACCGAAACTCAATTGACCACTCATCAGCCTCTGTCCTGCAGCTTGACCATTCTGGATGGACAGGCAAGGATTCCTGCGCGGGGGGGCCATTTCAACAAAAGGCTGGGCCTCTGCCTTTCCATCCCCTCCTCCTTGTTTTCTCTTGGCACTCGCTGGGCGTTTTTATTTTTTATTTTTTTGCCATTCGCCTGCACAACATCCCTTCACATATCGTCAAGCCTTCTTGAGGGGGAACGAGCGTTTCCTGGGCGTGTGCCACCAATGTCTTGTCCTTCTCTTGGCTCTGCTGCTACTGCTGCTGCCTTCAATGCTTGGCTCCCCCCCCCTGCGTTTTTTGCCTTCCGTCCCTTCTATCCGGGCAAGCCAACTTTCTGGGCATTCTCACGATCCGAGGTTATCATGATTCAGACTCGGGACGGGCATTGGCTAACTAAAGCGTCGACACGTCTACCAAGCGTCAAAGACGGTGGTTGCTGCATCCTCGACTATCGAGAATGCTGCAGAGAACGTCGTCGGCCTCAATGACAAACGTGCCAATTGGCCCGGCCATGAAAAAAGGCGTCCTTGGCAACGTCCCTTTTCGTCCGCACTCGGTGATAGAATCGGTGCTGATGGCCCATCCCCGGCGAGCGCCGACTGACCGGTTCTCTGTCTGTCCCCAGCAATGCCGGTCATTGTGCCACCACCGCTGTCAATGTCTCTTGTTCCTCCATCAAGCTCAAGCCAAGGCCTTGTCAAATGCTTCTTCAACCCCCGACAAGACAAGCCCATGTGCTCTTGGCGGGAACGAGGCAGATAATGTGAACTGCCGGTCTGCGGGTGCACCTGCGTGGTGACATCGCCTTTCCCGGGATTGCTTCTCTTTGTCGTCCTCGTCTGTCTGTCTCTTCCTCTTCCCTGACTCCAGCCAACAAGTTTCTTTCCCCCAGACCCCTCCCCAACAGATCCTGGTCGCTTCTCCTCTGCCTCTGACATCTCCGCTCCGAGGGTGTCAGCGGAGGGCACGTGCCCCGCTTCGTTCTCGGTCTTGTTACGAAGTGTTGCGAGTGGCTCCGCCGCCCCTCCGCTAGGTATCCTCTATCCCTGCAGCGCTGTCCTCGCGATCCCCACCCACGCCGCGCGACGTGGGGCCGCTGGGCGTTCCGCCCTCGACGCAGCCTCCGACGGGGGTGGACATTTCCGCCGCGTTGTGTGTCCTGCGCTGATCGAGTCCCCCTCGACAGAGATTGTCACCCAAGGGCCATGGGTGGTGATGGTGGTTGAATCCGACATATCATGACACGTGTTGAAAAGCTTGTCGAAGACCCCCGAGGCCTTGCAAGTGCTTGGCTTCTCAAAATGGTCTCGGTGGACGATCGTGGGGGAGGTTGGACCTTCGAGAGGTCTGGTTGGGCCTTGATCCAAGGTATCTCGACCAGAGAGGATCACCTTGCAGCAGCAGTCTATCGAGGATTCTGCCTTACGTTCCAGATACACTCATACGCGCAAAAAGCATGCACGCCGTCTGCCTGCCGTGGCACTGTCGAGGGAAATGAGATGCTGCACACGACTTGATCGAGACCAACCGAGAAGACCCGACACAATGGCAGAGACGCCGAGTTTCCGTGCAGTCACCGTTGTCCAACGGCATCTGCAACCCCGCAATGATTTCATTCATCGAGGCAGATGCATCTGTGCGGCTGAAGACTGAGGTTCTCTAGCTGTCGAGGCCTAGACCACGTAGCCTGAGGGCTTGGCTGCATTGAAAGAAGAGGGCCTGATGCTGGATGAGATGGTTCACCCCAGGATTCTGCTCAATGCAGAAGGGACGAAGGCTTGGAGAAACCTGGCAGTGGCGTCCCTCTGCTTGAAGTCTCAACGAAGCGAAGTAAAGCTGACTGCAAGCCGAATAACCTCGAAGCGAGCGAAACAGGCGCTGGCATTCGGTCAACTTCCAGCTTGGTCATCACCTTTCAATGCCACCCGAACATGGCCGGCATATTTTGAGGCCCGAACTTGACCTGCGGTTGGATGTGAGTCAATCTCACGATCCTATCCCAAGATATGCCCCCCGGATTGCTCTGAATGGCTCGCATCTAGCCAGCTGCTTAGCTGTGTTGACAAACATGCGACAATTGGCAACTAGAGCCGCAACTGTCACAACGGTGGCTGGCCTAAGATTGCCCAAGAGGTCTGGTCTGGGTCCAGGAATAGATTGGTGGGCAGATACTCCTTGCCGTCTCATCTCCGAGCCCTGAGGACTATCAGAACGGCGGCGCTCTCACCTCCCCGATCCGATTCCAACTTCCGCGCTGGTCCCAGCCCGTGTTCAGTCCAAGGGTTTGCGCGATTCAAGCTCAAGGACCTCCGTCTGCCCCCTCCGCCCCCGGTTTCCCCAGCTTCCCCCAGTTTCCTCACGTTTTCCGCCGTTCCCGCGCGGAAACCATTCGAAACCTCGTGGTCGGTGCCGAACTGCCGTCCGTGGCTGCCCGGAGGATCCTTTCAAACGCCTCCGTGATGGATGGGAACCGTCTTTGATACCATCACCCGGCAACGACGGCAAGCAATCGCAAGCCACCGAATAGATTGGACTGGGATGCTGAGCAAGTTGAAACCTCACCTTGGGACCTGCAGCGCAGATTTTCTTCTTTGTCCCCCTCTGAATGGAGTCAGGGTGTGCCGATGCCCCATCGTGGTGAGTGCCATTGCTGCCACACACCCCACCCGCTGCATTCCGCCGTGTACACAACGGCAGCCGTAAGTGATTGTGTATGTTATCGTTACGCCGACATACCCGGGCTATCCCCCGCAGCAAGAGTCCTATCTCCGCCACGGAGAGCCTCGACTGGACTCTACGTCCTCTGTGCCGTGGGACCTCCGTGGGGAGGAGCCCGCTGTGTCCGCCCCGAAGGCCGCATCCCGGAGAGCGGAGCGGGCGAGCTGGCCAATTGCGGGCAACTAGTGACCCAACGCTGGCCTGTGAGAGCCTCGTTATGTACCAAGCATGTATTGCGCAGTAGAGGACCACCCAACAGCCTGTGAGAGTACAGTATAGGGCGTGCTAATCATGTACAAGCAAGCACCAGTAAGCGCCTCGTGTGTGAGAGACGTGAAAGTGCCGTCGTGAGTGGGGACCAAATCCTCCATCCTGCGTGCGGCAACGCAGCGGCAGAGGCACACGGCGCGTCTCATTTTTTCGACCGTTTAGGCGTCAGCGTCAGCGTCTGGCGTCTCTTTTCTCAATGGGCGGCAGGGATCTTGGACCTCGTCTCCAGTTGCACGTTTGCAGTTTCTGCTTCTGGATCCAACAGGCGAGACAATGTCGCGTCTCGGTGGGAAGCTAGCGGATGCGCACGAGTCACAGATGGCGACGGCCAAGAGAGACGCATCCCATTGCAATGCAACCGTATTGAGAAACCTTGCCTTTGCGTGATCGCCGCCTGAGACGCCCCGACGGACCTTGGAGACCTGAACAACAAGCCTCGGACGCGGCCAAGGGCGACGGCGTTGATAGCGCTCTGCGCGAGATGGGTACCATTGCGACCAAGGGTGGGCCGCCCACGACAAGATGTCGGCGATTTTAAGCTTATTGTCACGTTGGATGAGATCCAGGGGAATCTTGGTGGAGGTCTGCTTACGTATCAAGTATCTCGCATGAGGGGCCGTCTTCTAGAACGAGTCCCGGAAGGTCACGTGAGAGATAGCATACTGACAGAACACCACGAGGCTTGGCGAGACTGTGTGGACAAACACTGCAAACTTCTGCATCTCGGCGGCTTGGCAGTTAGTGCGGTAGCATATCAATACTCTATCACCGGAAACACACCCCTGCACACTTGCAGCCGCTAACGAAGAGGTACTTTGCCTAGCTAAGGCGTCCTAGGACTCTGGGCAAAGATAAGAATTGATTGCTAACAACCTCAGGTCTCGTCGAGTGTGGCAGTGCCTGCACCTCATACTTGGCAAGGATTGCACAGGATCGCAGCAAGGCAAGGTACTCGATGGATGGCATGGGAAGCCGCTGTCGTGCGTTGCAGCGCGAACGAGGCCCAGGAAACGAGCGAACCGATGTGCCATCCAACCACCCACGAGATCTCATCGGGATCCCGAGATCTCCACGGCAGAGGTCACGAGACGAGACCTGACGCCCGACCGACTCGGGCGCCCCTGTGATGACCAGTGACAGCCGACATACGGTCTCAGCGAAAAAGTGGATGCTCCGTGCCGTCCTGCGACTCGGTGCTCCGTCCTATCCGGCCGGTCGACACCGGGAGGGGTGAGAGAGAGCCTCCTTGACGAAGAAGCGGCTCTGTTCCCGGTCCCGTTGCAACATCACAATGAGAAATTGGCCCTAAAGACTTGGTCGCAGATATTGGGTCCAGAACCTCTTGGAGATTGGCTCATCATGGGTTGCTTCAGAAATTACTTGATTGACGCCTAAAAGGCGAGAGCAGGCAAGTCCTTCCTGCAGGACAAGGTGGTGCGACGGCGGCGACCGCGACAAGAAGGACGAAGCAACAAGAGAGTCGGTCATGACGACCAAGTGTCCAATGATTTGACACCTTTCTGTCGGAGCACCGTATGCCCAGAAATGCCAATACCAATCCCTCGCCCCAGAGGTCAGAACACCAGAAATGCACAAGAAAAAATCTGTGGTGTGTGTGGTGCTGAGAAGAAAGAGGAAGGAGGGGGGTGTCGTTGCAGCACTATCTCACATCACCAACACCGAGAGATTCTCCCCTCCCGTCTAACGTCGGTTCACGATGGGGTGCCAATGCAGTAGCAAGGGGGCCCACCACCGGTGACGATATGGGAAGTTCTGAGTAGCCTCTCAGAAGCCTCGTGAGGGCGTCAAGCAAGGCGTCAAGCAAGGCGCCGGGGAGGGCTGATGATACGCGCATGGGCGTCTCTCAAGGCTCGGCCTCGGACTCGGTGGCCCAAAAGCAAACGCAGGCTCTCGTGAGGCCTTCACCCCGGTCTCCCAAGAAATACCAAGACCCGGCCAAGGCCTCCGCCGTCCACTCACAGAGGCCAATTGATGCCGAGCCCGCCACGCCGCGTCACAGGTGCTTTCCACCGGTGGGATGACGTGCGGACGGCGGCGAGGGAGGTGCCCGACCGTCGAGGACGGTTCAGAAACCCCAACACCGTCCAGAACGGCACGGCCCAACGCCAATCAGCGTCACAGGCCCCAGTCCTGCACCCTGGGGCCCGGGGCAATCCACCGGCGCCGCACATCGGACAAGGCCGGAGGTGGAAGGGCCGGGTGTTGAACAACAACAACCAAGGTTCCGTCTTATCGCCAAGGCGCTCGCTCCAGCGCAAACCCCGCCTTTTCGAAGAGAAGCAGCAGTAGAGAAGGAAAAATTGGATTCAATCTTGGCATTGTGGGGGCTCGCTGGAGAAGGATGATGGAACCCACCTTTCCTTGGACGAGTGGCTGTCCAAGACGATAGCGACCTGGGAAACTAGAGTCAGAGAGATGGCAAGACGGGGTGGGAGATGGATGTCCGTCTCCTTCCAAGATGCCCCAGTCTCCTCGATGCTCTGTCTATAAGACTGCCTCATCCCCACCCCATGATGCTGTTCTGTTCCTCGGATATCTCCCTCCTTAAGGATCTTTTGCTTGCTCGACCCCTTCGACGCCAGACGAAAGGCTTCCTGAATCCTCCTCCCAGGAATCCCCAGACATAGGCT
Organism: Fusarium vanettenii 77-13-4; assembly: GCF_000151355.1. Classification (NCBI taxonomy): domain Eukaryota; kingdom Fungi; phylum Ascomycota; class Sordariomycetes; order Hypocreales; family Nectriaceae; genus Fusarium; species Fusarium vanettenii. The sequence goes on from NW_003315881.1 coordinate 4,401,281, forward strand.
TGAGGGTCACCCAACACAAACACCCCTTCGAGTCTCTTCAAGAGATATAACAACAACAACCTCCCTCGACCGAACCAAACCTACCTCCGAGAAACCACCACGCTGGAGCCTCTTACCAGCCCCGACTTACACCATGGCTAAAAAGGACCAGGCGTCCGAGATTGAGCATGTCTCTGGCCAGAGCAACCAGCCCATGACCCGGCCTGCTCATGCCCTCTCCTTCGACCAGGTTGTCCAGGAGCTCAAGACAGACACTCTCAGCGGCTTGACTGAAACCGAGGCCAAGCAACGATTCGAGACCTTTGGTAACAATGATCTCGGAGATGCTGAGGGTGTGCAGCCCCTCAAGATCATCATTGCCCAGGTTGCCAACGCCATGACAATGGTGAGTCTCTTTTAACATTTATTGGATAACCCCCACACTTCTCCAGCTACCTGTTAAGCATATCTCGATGCTTGTTGCCACCTGACCTTCCTCTTGCGGATTGCCTAGTTTGGCATTCGGTCTCGTGTCGATAGTTGCCCCAACCTCCTCACCCCTGTTTGCCCGAAGGATGCCGTGAAATCTTGACTGACGTTTGCCAAGGTGCTGATCCTGGCTATGGCCGTTTCTTTCGGTATCAAGTCTTGGATTGAGGGCGGTGTCGTCGCCTTCATCATTGGTCTCAACGTCACAGTTGGATTTTTCCAGGAGTATTCTGCCGAGAAGACCATGGACTCGCTCCGATCCATGTCGTCTCCTACCGCCAGTGTCGTCCGAGATGGCGACTCCAAGGTTATCCCCTCTGTGCAGGTCGTTCCCGGTGATCTTGTGGAAATCAAGGTCGGCGACACGATCCCTGCTGACGTCCGGTAAGTGGTGCATACCTGCAGATGCTTCTTGGCATGGCGCTGACTTAATCTACAGACTGATCGAGGCCATCAACTTTGAGACCGATGAGGCCATGTTGACTGGCGAGTCCCTCCCTGTCCGAAAGAATGAAGATGAGGTTTTCGAAGACAACACTGGTCCCGGTGACCGTATCAACGTCGCCTACAGCTCCTCGACCGTCACCAAGGGCCGCGCCAAGGGTATCGTTTTCGCTACTGGTACCTGCACTGAGATTGGTGCCATTGCTGCTGCTCTCCGAAAGAAGGACAGCCGTGTCCGTCCCGTCAAGCGCAAGGCTGATGGCTCTGCCAAGCCCCACCGATACCTCGAGGCCTACACTCTTACTCTTACTGATGCCATTGGTCGTTTCCTCGGTGTTAACGTCGGAACTCCTCTCCAGAAGAAGCTGTCTCGACTGGCACTTCTCCTGTTCGGCACTGCCGTCATCTGCGCTATCATTGTCCTTGCTGCCAACGATTTCGATGCTTCCCAACAGGTCATCATCTATGCCGTCGCCACTGGTCTGTCCATGATTCCCGCTAGTCTGGTCGTCGTCTTGACCATCACTATGGCTGCCGGTACTAAGCGCATGGTTGAGCGAAACGTCATTGTCCGAAACCTCAAGTCCCTCGAGGCTCTTGGTGCCGTTACCGACATTTGCTCCGACAAGACTGGTACTCTTACCCAGGGTAAGATGGTTGCTCGTGGAGCCTGGACTCCTGGTAAGGGAACCTACCTTGTTGAGAACACTACCGAGCCTTTCAACCCCACCACTGGCGATATCCGATGGTCTCGATCCCAGCCCCATGAGCTTCCCCTCAAGCAGGGTGGTGAGGCCTGCGGTGTTGTTGCTTCCATTAACGAGTTCCTTGGCCAGAGCAAGTCTGCTCTTACTGCCTTCCTCGAGGTCGCTTCCCTTGCCAACCTTGCCACTGTCAACGAGAAGAACGGTGAGTGGCACGCTCGTGGTGACCCTACCGAGATTGCCATTCAGGTGTTTGCCTCCCGCTTCGACTGGAACCGTCTCCGACTCACTAGCCACGATGCCGCCAACCAGTTCAGCGAGATTGCCGAGCTGCCTTTCGATTCCGATGTGAAGCGCATGTCGGTGATCATGAAGGACAACCGTACCGATCAGCTCTATGCCTTCACCAAGGGTGCCGTCGAGCGTGTCATTGGTGCCTGCACCACCTACTGCCCCGAGGACAACGAGGAGCAGGTTCCCATCACCGAGGAGTTCACCGAGCAGATCCTCCGCAACATGGAGGCTTTCGCCGGTATGGGTCTCCGTGTTCTGGCTCTCGCTTCCAAGCCCTACAACGTCCCGATGAAGAAGGGTGACGAAATTGACCGTCCTTCCGTTGAGTGCGACCTTGTCTTCCGTGGTCTCGTCGGTCTCTACGACCCTCCCCGTCCCGAGTCTGCTCCCGCTGTGCGAGAATGCCACGAGGCTGGTATCTCGGTCCACATGCTTACTGGTGATCACCCCGAGACTGCCAAGGCTATCGCCATCGAGGTCGGCATCCTGCCCACCCGCATGGATCTCGTTGCCGTTGAGACTGCTGCCACTATGGTCATGACTGCTACCCAGTTTGATGGTCTTACCGATGATGAGGTTGACCAGCTGCCTTTCCTCCCTCTTGTTATTGCTCGATGTGCTCCTCAGACCAAGGTCCGAATGATTGAGGCCCTGCACCGTCGTGACAAGTTCTGCGCTATGGTATGTACTAGTTCCTTGTATACCTGATGACACGATGTACTGACTGCAATAGACTGGTGATGGTGTCAACGATTCTCCCTCGCTCCGCCGTGCCGATGTCGGTATTGCCATGGGTCAAGCCGGTTCTGATGTCGCCAAGGATGCCTCGGATATCGTTCTCAGTGATGACAACTTTGCCTCCATCGTCGCTGCCATCGAGGAGGGTCGCCGTATCTTTGACAACATCCAGAAGTTCATCCTCCACGTGCTCGCCACCAACGTCGCCCAGGCTCTCGTCCTCCTCGTCGGTCTCGTCTTCAAGGACCGCACCGGTCTCTCCGTCTTCCCCATCGCCCCCGTCCAGATTATGTGGATCATCATGGCTACCTCTGGTCTTCCCGACATGGGTCTCGGTTTCGAGCGTGCCGTCGCTGGTATCCTCCGCCGACCTCCTCAGCCCCTCAAGACTGGTGTCTTTACTCTCGAGTTCATCATTGACATGATCGTCTATGGTCTCTGGATCGCCGCCCTGTGCCTCAGTGCTTTCGTGCTCCGCCTGTACGCCTTTGGTGACGGCGAGCTCGGTATTGACTGCAACGACAAGTACAGCGAGAGCTGCAAGACCGTCTTCAAGGCCCGTGCCACCACTTTTGCCTGCCTGACCTGGTTCTCTCTGTTCCTCGCCTGGGAGATGATTGACAAGCGACGATCCTTCTTCCGCATGCAGCCTGGTTCCAAGAAGTACTTCACCCAGTGGATGCACGATGTGTGGCGCAACCAGTTCCTCTTCTGGGCCATCATGCTCGGCTTCGTGACCCTCTTCCCTCTCCAGTACATCCCCGTCATCAGCGACACTGTCTTCAAGCACAAGGGTATTACCTGGGAGTGGGGCATCGTCTTTATCGCTGCCGGTCTCTTCTTCGGTGGCATTGAGCTCTGGAAGTTTGGTAAGCGCGTCTACTACCGCCACGTTGCCCGCAGCCGGGACGGCGTCGACTGGAAGGACATGGACCTCGAGCAGCGAACCTTTGGCGAGTACCTCACTCCTGATTCGAGCGAGGCCAGCGTTCGCCACGGCCTCGAGAAGGTGCAGGTTCCCCCTCCTATGGCCAAGAAGCGAGACGAGGAGAAGAAGGCGTGAAGGAACAATCAAGAAGAGAAGATCTCGAATGGAATTCTGGGGGTCAAGATGATAACATGATCCCCTTGGGCTGGAAACAAGAAGGAAAGCACAAGAACCACGAGGAAAGCAACTCAGAGAATGAGGTGCCAAATTGGACAAAACGGAGAGACAGTGGAAGGGTTCCAAAAGGTGGAGGAGGAGAGCAAAAAACACAAGATGCTCTCTACCAGAAAGACCCAAAAAATGCCACTAAAGGTCCCTCCAAGGACATGGGCTGGCCAAGAGAGTGTAGAAGAGGAGGAGGAAAGGATTGTGGAGGACTTGTAATGAGGATCATGGAAGTTCCAGTTCCTGCCGAGTACCTACCCAAGTAGCCCAAAATATTCCCTTGAATAAAGTAAAACCATATAAATTTGTTGATTCCATCGTGTAGTGACTTGAATTGTCGAGGTTGAAGTTGCTCAAATTGGTTGTATGAGATTTGTTTGTGTGCGGCTACAGGCGGTGTCGTGGGAGCCCTACCACTACAACGTAGGCGAATCACATATTGGAGGTGACAACTCGATGAAGTTCAAGACTAACAAACACTTTCTTACTTTTTCTCTTTGGGCTGACTGCTACGTACTATGTGTTTTTGTCGAGAGTGAGACATTGCTGTTTCAAGGCCAATTGCGATCGTCGGGCCTTTCGTGTTGACCCTGAATTACGCAATACGCCAATGGATAGTGTATGAAGTCGACTGGCCTATTACAGCTCGACGTTGACGCATGCCTAACCATCGTCATTGCTACTATTCTTGATGTATTACTCGTTTCCTTATTCCATCTGCCGCAATGATAGTGAAACAAAACCGACCCGTCTGGAATCCTCGTGCCGCCTCTGTACAACGCCAACATCAGCAATGCTTCGCCAACGTCCCCCTCGGCCTCTCCGCGGTGAAACAGGGGCGAATTATTACACTGAGCTTCGTATCCCTCAGTTTGATCCCTCTGTATCCTTCTGGTCGGCTGTCGGCACGTTCTTATCTGTGAGATTCTGTCTCACGGGCAAAAAGCTTGTTAGGGGAGGGGGATCTTTTCTTATAAGGATGTAGATCAAGGGAGAGGGAGAAATGCTCCCGTCATTGGGTGACGAATGCTCATCTCCTGCGGGCCTATTTTCTAGAACTGGGCCTAGATCCCAAAGGTCTTTGCCTCAGCTTCTCTTGGCTTGGCACTAGTCTTTGGAGTTTCTCAAACGTCTTTGTCGAGATGCCGACTCTCGATGTTAGTGAGCTCAACATTGTGCTTGGGGCGCTGGGTGAGTTACTACTCTAGATTATCGTGGTCTAGAAGCTGACCCTTACTTCGAGGCGCCTTTGTGATTCTGTATGGCATCATATCGGTCAAGATCAGACAGTCATGGTATCTAGGCATCGCTCGTGAGTCTCTATCCGCACTAGAAGAACAGTGCATTAACATTACATCGATTGCAGTTCCAGCTGTGGTAATCGGAATCATACTCGGGCCTGTGGCTGCCAAGTTCATCGAAGCCGATAAATGGGGTGCTGGTCATGAGGGCCAAACGCGGAGCATCACACTGGCAAGTCTTCCACTTGGTGCTTGGCAGATTGCAGCGAATTGACCATCATAGGGCGTTACTAGAGTCATGATCGGTCTCCAACTTGTCATGGCAGGTTATCAACTCCCGGCTCGATACTGCCTCACCCGCTGGCGGGAGATGGCACTCTGCTTGCTACCTATCATGACCATCATGTGGATCTGCACGACACTCTGCGTGATAGCGACTGTGCCTAAGCTCACGGTTCTTTCGGCTTTGGTCATTGCATCCTGCGTTACTTGTACCGATCCGGTTCTCTCGCAGGCCATAGCCAAGGGTCCTTTCGCGGACAAGTTTGTGGCGCGTCCCCTGAGAGAGATCATCTCGGCCGAGGCTGGAGCGAACGATGGGTTCGGGTTTCCGTTCTTGATGCTCGCAGTGTACATAATGCGCTGCACAGGAGGGGGAGGAGTGGAAGAGCGGGCTAACGACACGGAGGTGTTGCTCTCCCGGACCAAGGAATCAGAAATGGGAGTCGGAGTGGCCCTCAAAGAGTGGTTTCTCGAAACTTGGCTATACATGATGATTCTATCTGTGGTATATGGAGCCGTGGTTGGATATCTCTCTCGGAAGAGTATTGGCTTCTGTTTGAAACGGCAAGTAATCTCTTGACATCCTCCGAAGCTCAGCTAACAAAGCACAGTAAATGGATCGATAACGAATCTTTTCTCCTTCTACCTACCGCTATAGGGCTGTTCATTGTCGGAACATGCGGGGCCATCGGCACGGATGACTCGTTGGCCTGTTTCGTGGCAGGGTGCGCTCTTAACTGGGACGGACACTATCTCACCGAATCTCAACGCCGTTGCGACGAAGTCAACACAAGCATACAGATGCTTCTCAACTTTGGAGGCTTCTTTTATATCGGCACGGTATTACCCTGGTCTGCCTTCCAAGACCCTGGGGGCACAGGGCTCACCTATGGCCGGCTCTTTGGCCTTGGCTTTATGGTGCTCTTTCTGCGTCGGATCCCGGCCATGCTCGTGGCGTATAAGCTGATGCCAAAAGTTTGCAAGAACTACAAGGAAGCGCTATTCATGGGTTATTTTGGACCGATCGGAGCTGGCGCCGTCTTTTACATCGAATACGCTCGAGAAGTCCTGCCTGAATTCGGCGAGGGGAACACAGAAGAGACAGACCTGGTACTGGCGATTGGTCCTGTCGTCTACTGGCTCGTCTTATTCTCTATCATCATTCATGGGCTATCTATCCCAGCTCTTGATGCCATCTACACTTTTTGCGGAGTTAAACCCATTCACGATGACGCAGTCGAGATTAGGAGATGTTCTCGTCTGTCCGCGACGCCGGTGAATGGGACACCACTCGGACGAGACTCTTTTCTTTTGTTCAATCGGTTTAGTAGACCGGTCATGGAAGAGGAGGGGTTGCCGGTGATTGAGGCTGCTTCTACCAGGGGGTCTTGGACTGAGGGCGCTACGGATAGTGATGAGGAGCGGAAGAGTTCAGACTCAAGGAATAATGTTGGGGCGGAGCGCCGAGTTATTTGACGGCGATTCCATTAGGATGTAGAATCTTGGGGATGGGATGGTAGCTTGGATGGTAGCTTGGATGGTCTCGTTCCTTTAGGCACGGTACTGAGATTGAAGCATGAAGGACATCAAATATTCAGACAGGCCGTTTGGGTTAGATTTTATTAATACAACCAGACTAATATAGACATTGCTCCAAATTTACATTCTCACACGTCTTCGAGTGCCAGACTTGAATGGAGAAGGAATTGAGTTAAAGCCCCCAATCTCGAGAGGGCAGTCCCGGACGGGCCGAGATTGCTCTCTCATTACTTTCGATTCGAGGGGGATCTCATGTCTTTAGAATCAATTACCGAGTCATTTTTCATCCTTTTCGATATAGCTGCAAGTGCTGAGCCATGAGTGATGTCAAGAGGCTGAGCTGCCTTGGTAGATGGGATGGCGTCAATGCCAAGAGAGGCTATTCCAGGAACAGCTGTATCTCGACGGAAATCGCTATCACCTCGATTGGTATCTTTTCTTCACCGGCCCCGAGAAAACCCCCGAGAACATCCACTGCTGCTCTTGATAGGAAGCCACGTAATGTGACGGATTGATCCTAAGACCTTGTTGGAGCCTCTGGGCCCCATAGTCTCGTCGAGATCCGGGTATTTCAACATATCGGCCCACCAACGACGTCGACTTTAGCCGGATTCATTTACCGTCTAGGCTAGCCAATGTCACGGTAGATCTCCGATTCGACCTGGCATTATATCATTGTGGTTCCTGACGGTAAACAAGGGCCCTTGCGCACAAAAAACAGGAACAGACGAATGGTTCGCCCGGAGGATTGGTAACAGCAAATTAGGTTTGGAATTATGCTTATCGAGCTTGCCGCCCCCTGCGCCGCCGACGCCAAGCAATCATGACGCCTCTTGATCGACGTCATCGTCAGAAGCTTCTGGGTTAGAGAGAATGACGGCATCTGGGGACTCTGGTCGTCGAATGAGGATGCTTGGGTGACGAATTATTCCTGGTTTTTCGAGGGGATTGACGTGGCTGAGCGAGATCGATTAGAGAAGGATGATGGAATTGGCCGTGGATTGAATTCGGGGGAGCTTATAAAAGGGATGCCATGGAGCTGAGGAATGAGCTCTTCAGACCTTCCAAGACATCTACACGACTCAATTCATCAATTAGCATTAATCATCATATATCAACAACTCACAATGGCTTCTGATCTCATGGATAAGCTCAAGGAGACGCTCCAGCCCACGGGCGAGGAGTCTCATGGAGTGCACTTCGGAGAAAGCCAGCAAACCGAACACCAAGAGTCTGTTCCTAGCAACACCCGTACTGAGAATCTCGAGTCAAGGCGGGGTGAACAGACATACCAGACCGAAGGTGTTCGAACAGGAGACAAGATCCAGTCGCTTGTTGAGAACGTGCCTGGTGTCCCTTCCACCCAGGCAAAGCCAGAGTAAGAGAGATGATGAGTATTTTTGTCAAAGACAAAGCTAAGATGCCAAAGAACAACTGAAACTCGTCGAGAAGAAGTCCACCAGACCCCTCGAGACCCATGTGACGCGGCGCAGGCCCCCCCTTCGGCCCTGAGGCAGCACGTCGGCGAGCCGAGCATCGAGCACGACTACCCCGAAGACAGCACAACGCAACGGCACTCTTCCGTGAGCCACCAGGAGGCGCACTACAACCTGGGGTGATTTAATGGAGATCTGCACTAGTGTTTATGTTATGCATGGGCCCCAGACTGGGGGAGGATTCCGGGGATGCGGAGGACAAGGGGGTGAAGCTGGCGTTTTATTGTTACTTTACGAGAATGTAACCTGAGAGCAACGAATCGAGATATTCCACGTTCTGTGGTACACATGACTGTTTGAGATGCCTAGGTATGGTTCGAAACATGTGCTCAGTACCGACGTGATCCCGGCATATACTCAGGCCATATGCGAGATTTTGATTCCCGTTGATCCGAAGTCGAGGAACCGTGAGATTGAAGAGGCGTGCGGCAGATTGTCCACCTTGTCCCTGTTTTCTGATGAGCGGAAGCTGCATCTTGGAGGTGTTGGTGGGCATTGGCATCTCTGCTTCTCAGGCCATTTCAGTTGAGGCTCATGTAGGATGAAGCAAGAGGCGTGTGCGTGTGTATCTCACCCCAGCGGAGCGTCTATGTGCCCAGTAAGGTCTGCTTAGACTCTGTAGAGAGCGGAAACGGGCATGGCCATCAGGGTGAATGGAGTTGCATCATACGACGGAGAAATATATAAACTATCCATTCCCCCCTCGGACATGACTCTCAAGCTCGCAATTTTACACAAGCAGAGTCGGATCTCTAGAGAGAGATCCACTTCCCCCAGAATCATTCGATTCCCAGAAGCTGTAGGTGAAGCGGATCCGCTAATGCCAATGCTCCCCCCCTCCTCTCCGAAGGCAGCGCCCCATCCCCGCACACCCCCGAGCGCTATACCCATTGTCGCAGCTCCGCGCCGGAGCCCGCCCCGAGGCCGTTGGAGATCCGCTCGCTCCGAAGGGAGGAGGGAAGCATTGATCGCAGAGTGTTCAAGAGGGAAGAGGATCACGGCATGCGGCTCAACGGAGGTGAAAATGTCACGGCATTGCTATCTCGCGCATACGTAAGAATGGCGAGGCGAGATACAGGCACAGGGGAAAGAAGTGAAGGATGCGTGGGATGAAGCAGAGAGCGCATGGCAGAGCGCATCATGATCTGAGAGATAACCGCTCGGCATCAGCAGCCACAAGAGTCTCTCGCATGTGAGGTGAGGGCGAATCAGTTGGTTCCACAGGCCACGTTTGACCTGTGACAACGAGGAATTGAGTAAGTGAGCATTATGTGTTGCCATCCATAACAATTCGACTTATACCACTAACATGAGCTCTCAGTTATCATACCTATCTTTGGTGCCTGCCTAAGGTGGCCGCCCCGCTGGAGCTTCCGCTTCCTTCCCTCACCGACGGATTGACAGCCGGCGTGTCACGGGATCCACCAGACCATCTACCTTCTGTACTTCGATTGGGGCGGGTAAAGTCTTTCTGGCTAAATTGATTCCAATCCGATCATGAGCTCCAAGCAAAATTTACCCTTTCTCGCAAAGAAGAAACGAAGCTTCGAAGCGCTCCCGTCATGACAAGAGAAACTGCCCGAGAGGGGCTCTCGCCGACCTCCGTTGTGCGGCACTTGTGGCAGCCGCCTCTTTTTACCCACCACCGCGCACCCGGCACCCCTGTGCCAGCAGACACAGCTCGGTCGAGGGTTGCAGCGAGCATGACGGGTACTTGATTGGCGAGGAAGAGCTCTTGATCGCGGGGTCTCTCTGTATACACGGTGACGTGGGGGGGTGATTGCAGCATCCATCATGGGCAAAGAACGGGAATCATGGCATGGACTGATTTTCCCCCATCAGTCTATTTGACCTGCACATGTCGCCCTCATCAGCAGATTCCTGCTTCCCCCGTTTTCCCGGCCGGATGGAAAAAAACAAGACGTGTCTTTTGAAACAATTCTTCCATCAGCAGCAGCATTGACTTGACACGAGAATAGCTGGTAGCTCGCTCCACACTCAACAACCCACCGTCCATATCGATCCGGTATAAGAAGACCGACATCCCACACCGAACCTCGTCCCTCCTCTTCTCTCTCAACCCCTCATCCATCACAGACTCAGACCACAGCAACAATGGCCAGCGTACGTCTTTGACTGGTCCCCTCCCCAGACTCTAGCTGACACCCTCCAGAACCTGTCTTTCGTCCTCAACAAGCCCGGCGACGTCACCTTCGAGGAGCGCCCCAAGCCCACCCTCGAGGACCCCCACGATGTCCTCGTCGCCATCAACTACACTGGTATCTGTGGCTCCGACGTCCACTACTGGGTCCATGGCTCCATTGGCAAGTTTGTCGTCACAGACCCCATGGTCCTGGGCCACGAGTCGGCCGGTACCATCGTCGAGGTCGGCGAGAAGGTGAAGACCCTCAAGGTCGGCGACCGAGTCGCCCTCGAGCCCGGATACCCTTGCCGCCGCTGCACCAACTGCCTTGCTGGCAAGTACAACCTCTGCCCCGATATGGTCTTTGCCGCCACCCCTCCCTACCACGGCACCCTCACCGGCTACTGGCGCGCCCCGGCCGACTTTTGCTTCAAGCTGCCCGAGAACGTCTCCCAGCAGGAGGGTGCTCTGATTGAGCCCCTCGCTGTTGGTGTCCACATCGTCAAGCAGGCCAATGTCAAGCCTGGTGACTCTGTTGTCGTCATGGGTGCCGGTCCTGTCGGTCTCCTCTGCGCCGCTGTCGCCCGCGCCTACGGTGCCTCCAAGATTGTCAGCGTCGACATTGTCCAGTCCAAGCTCGACTTTGCCAAGGACTTTGCTGCTACCCACACCTATGCCTCGCAGCGCGTCTCCCCCGAGGAGAACGCCAAGAACATCCTCGAGCTCGCCGGCCTCCCTGATGGTGCCGACGTTGTCATTGACGCCAGCGGTGCCGAGCCCTCGATCCAGGCCAGCATCCACGTCCTCAAGGTCGGTGGCAGCTACGTGCAGGGCGGCATGGGCAAGTCTGACATTACCTTCCCCATCATGGCCATGTGCATCAAGGAGGCCACCGTCAGCGGATCGTTCCGATACGGCCCTGGTGACTACCCTCTGGCCATCGAGTTGGTTGCCACTGGCAAGGTTGACGTTAAGAAGCTCGTGACGGGCATTGTCGACTTCCAGCAGGCCGAGGAGGCCTTCAAGAAGGTCAAGGAGGGTGAGGCGATCAAGGTGCTGATCAAGGGTCCCAATGAGGAGTAAGAAGAGACTTGCAGCGACTGAAATGAATGAGACGTGGAATTGCAAAAGACGGATCGGACAGAGCAGTCAGCGGAAGAAAGGACAAAAAACACAGTAAAATGAAAAAAACACTCAAAAGACAGAGCGTTTCCCTTGGTTAGAAAGGGCTTACATCATGGAAGCTCAGGGGAATGAGCCAAAGAACGAGGCGGCGGCGGCGGCGGCGGCGGCAGGGCGGGAGAGAGTCGAGGCGTCAAGGTTTCCAAACATGACAGTCATGACTTGACGTCTCAACGGTCGCGCTTTTAGTTTTGGTTTCTAGTTGAGGTCTAGTCTTGGTCTAGCACAAGGCACGGATGTTGCCTTGGTCGTTTCCGGCGAGACAGGCGCCTAAATAGATGGTTCTGTTTCAGAAGTTGGTGTTGATGACCTTGTGATGAGAGCTGACATGGTGAGTGAAGAGAAGAGTACGCAGGGCTGAGACATGAGCAGGGAAGGAATGGTCTCAACCTCCAGACTTGAACTGGGAGATTAACAAACAGCGAGTAGGAACATCAGCGATATTAGCTTCCAGTCTCTGGATTCTATTCATAGATAGCCTATCCATCAAAAAGGCGGCAATCGGACTTAGCAACGCCTCGTCCGACATCTCGTTAATTAATCTCGACTTGATTCCGCGTTCTGCCCTGCATATTCCGCCCCAGGCACACACCTCAACTCAACGGTCGGCCCTGCAAGGACCCGCCCACAAGGCTTTCTTTTTTAAATGGGCTTGGCTTATAAACCCCTGCCTACCGATTCAGCCCCCTCTTCTTGTCACGTTCCAGTCATCTTGGCGATGAGGCTAGTTTAAGACGAGGCGTTGAGATTTCTTAAAGTATGATACATTTGTCCTTGTTTGGTAATAGCATCGGATAACTTGTGGTCGAGGTGAGGCAGTGAAATTGTAAGCAAGGCTTTGGCAGACATGGGTCACACGTCCCCAGCCGGATCGTCCCCCCCTCTCCGGGGTTAGATCCTTCGTGTGCGAGGTCCACCTGTATATTGGTTTCATCTGGCAAATCAGATGCGTCGAATTCGCGAGACATTGGATGCTGGGCATTCCTTCTTGGAGTGACCTGGATGTCGATCAATGGGGGACAATGACACCTCACAAGCAGACATTGATATGGATGTACCATGTCTTGTTACTGATAGTCTGTGTGAAAACCGTGTTGAGTGTAGAGTCATCATCTGGTAGAAAGAAACGTGCCTTTCATCCGCCAAGTGGTCATTAAGCCACTATCGATTTGTCCTGCCCTGCTCCGCTCAATGGTACTTGTCTCTCCCCCATGCCGACTTGCCGAAGTGTTTCAAGGCACGGAAGAGCAAGGGGTGTGGAGTTGTGCTCGCCTAGCAAGGGAACATCCCGGTCCATGTCTTGTTCGACTATCAAAGTTGGACATCAGAGCGTCAAACCCATTCATCTCTGTACCACGTTGTGTTTCTCGTAAGCCGTCACACTCGGCAGATACAGCGGGAGTAAAAAAAAAAAAAAAAAAAAAAAAAAGGAGAGATACTTGTACACAAAAAGAGGCTTAAAAAGGATTCTCGTCCCAAAAACAAGACCGCCCTTCCTTTGACGCCTCGTTGGAAATAACGCTCCACTCCTTGAAAGCGCCCGACGGCGTGCGTGCGGCTGAGGGACGCTAACGCAGCTATCCGACAGGGTCCTCTCAAATCTGCCTTGGGCTGCGCGGTAGATGCAGATTAGAGATTTGTGTGTGCTTCTGTAGGGGAGACGCGAGGGACGTATAAGGCTGTTTGCGCCGTCCTCGAGATGATGGGTGCGCCTCCATCTCTTGGCTCAAGGTCTTGTTCTTTTAGTATCTGAGTTGTTGCGACTTATACGACTTCATTTACACGACTCTACTTACACGACTCTACTTTCACTCGAGCACTCACTTACAATGGAGCAACCCGTGGAAAAGCCCCAGGGCGATCACGTCCTTCACACTCCCCTCTGGATCATGATAATCCGCGGTTTCCAATTCCTCATCTCCCTCATCATCGTCGGTCTCTGCGGTCGCATGATTCACGACGCCTACCTCGACGAAGAAGGCTTCTCCCTGGCAGTTGTACGTCAACAACAACCCTTCTTCACTAAGCCTCCAGCTAACACATCTAGTCTATCCTTACTTGGCTCGCAGTCGCCTACGTCGTCTTCACCGAAAAGATCCCCAGCCTTCGCGGCGCATACCATATCCTCGCTGTCCTCATCGTTGATGGGCTTCTTATTATTCTTTGGCTTGCTGCTTGGGCTGCTACTGCTTCGCGTCGGTCCAAGTATGTCGTTCCCGTCACTGTGGGCGACTGTTATGATGATGGAAGTGTTGTCAACAGCAAGAGCTGCGATGTCGTCTTTAAGCGTGCCATTCACACGAAGCGCGATGTCATTCTTACAAAGATTGGTCTTGCCATGCTGTCTTCCATCGCTGGACTGGGCGCTCTCGTCTGGTAAGTCTTTGCTGTCGCATGTTGTCAAGACGTTGGCTAACCTTGGTAGGGTCCTGTTCATCGCGACCTTTGTCTGGACTCTTCTCATGTTCCTCCGCGGTCGCAAGGAAGGCCGCTTCGCCGTGGGTAGCTCCAGCACCGGAACCCCTACCGACAACTACCAGATGGAGAACAAGATTTCCGAGGCCCAGCCCATGAACGCCCCCCCTCAGCAATTCCAAGGCCAGCCTCAGCCTCAACAGTTCCAGCAGCCTGCTCCTAACGGCCAGTTTGCTCCTCAGCAGCAGCCTCAGTTCTCTCCCCAGCCTACTCCCGCTCCGGCCTACCAGCAGCCTCCCTTCCAACAGCCTCAGAGTCCTTACCAGCAACAGGGTGCTTATCCTCCTCCCCAGGCTCCTTACTCTCCTCAGGACCAGCAGCAGCAGCAGCAACAACAACAGTTCCAGGGTCAGCCTACATATGGACAGTACCCTCAGCAGCAGCCCCAGCAGGCTCCCTACCAACAGCCCGCACCCCAGACCTACGGAAGTGAGCTTGACGGCCAGAACCAGTACACTGCTCCTCCTCCTGCCGTGTCACCACCTCCTCAGCAGTATCAGCAGCAGCCTTATGCTCAGCAGTGATGTCCTCAATGGTAGATGACAACTTTGAAGAAGGAACTGGCAATCCTGGCGCGTGGAGTTTGCTTGCTTGTTTGATATCCCGTGGTGAAATGGTTGGAAGGAATGGCTTCGGACAAGGTGTATTCATTGTATATTTTGCTACTCATAATACACACATCTCATACATGTATGAGAGGACCGCAAAGAGTGAACTAACTGGATGAATTACACACGATCACAGCCTCTGGCGGCCTATTATTCCATGATTCCGCGAACCGAGCGACTGATAGAACACTGGTCTCATCTTTGGGCGGTTCATGTGTCGCCCGCTCAATCCTGTAATAACATGCCCCCAAACTCCTAACCTACTTCACTGTTTCTTAAATCCATTCGCCTTGGCCATGATGACGGCCGAAGAGTAATAAGCATCAATCCCAGGCTGATTACCATACTGCTAGTCATGTTAGACCAAACTCCCGTTCACCATATATATAGATGAAAACTCACCGTGATGAACGCAACAGCGAGTTCAGTGGCCGTCCGATGATTCGGTCCATGGTTCAACCACGTAACACCTCGACGAGGAAAAGCCGGCCCCGAACCAAAGTCTGCAATGGTGCCCGGATCCGGCGTTTGCTCTTCGTCATAGTCTTCGCTCATGAGCACTGGCTGCAAAGAATCGCTGACGCAGTCATAGTCGCCCTCCTCATCGTCTGAGCAATCCATCCTCCATTCATGTGTGGCTTGATTGTACTCCGAGTCGTCTAGTACGGCTGTGACGCAGGCTGAGCCTAGGAGACGTTTCAAGGCTTGGTAGACGACCATGTCGATGCCTTTGAGCATGTGGTGGAGATCGTCCATTGAGGAATGCGAGGTATGAGGGTAGGCGTGGGCGCAAGTGAAGCCCACAAGGCCTCCTGCGAGGGCGTCAGCGGTAGATCAAGAAAGACTACGGGTAAATGACACCTACCATCACTTAGAAAATGTTCACAATCGAACAACTTCTGAAGAGCAGAATAGAAGTGAAGAGACTCTTGATCCAGAGCCTTGAGGTTATTGGCCATCGAAGCAGGACCGTAGCTTGTCCAAAAGAGATTGTAGGTCAGGGTCATGCGATGTCCTTCAGTAACCTGGAGAACTTCATGCTCGCAGTCGGAGAAGAAAGCTCCCCATTGAATGGTGTCGCCGCTCTTGGGTCCCCAATCAAACTTGACTTGATTGCCTCTGTGTCGTACAACGAGTTGGCCGCCTGCGCATTGTTAGTAGTCGCAAGATGCACCCATGAGTGAAATGTACCTTTATGCGCAACTGGGAGACAGACGACGAGTGAGCCCATCTGGCGATCTGATCGTGGAGTATCGACATGCGCCTTGAACTTGCCAGAGGGACCAGAATAGACCTAACACGTCAGAACTCGCATCGTGTATCATGGTAGAGCCATTCATTACATTGAGCTTGTACATCTCTGCCCTCACACCAAGACCCGCTCGATGCGCGCCTTGAGCCAAAACCTGATTGATGGTATCCATGATGCCATGCTCGTAAGGATTAAAGCTGGTACTGAAAGCAGTATCATCCAACTTTCCAGCCTTGCGATACTCCTCATCAAGAACCTCTTTGCTACCAACTCCAAACGTCGCTGGTTGGCAATCCTCGAGGATCATGTCAAACGACTCTTTCGAAGAGGTATCATCGCCCACGGGAAGGAGCAATTTGCGACATTGGCCTTGATCATCACGATCCCAGCGGATTGTAAGTGAGGATGTCGTTTCTGGAGCGGGATCTGGCTTTTGGACGTCGCCTCCAATGGCAAAGACGGCGAGGCCTGGGCGGTTGAGGGTTGTCCACACATTGTCGAGTAGGTTCTGGACGACGCGATCGCCTTCGTCGGAGGAGTTCATCTTGGTTGTGTGAGGAAGATGAAATGCGCCTGAGAGGAGGTGTAAGTCGAGATTATGTACCTATTGGCGTATCAAAGCGTCCAAACGCGGCTTCCGTTTAATTACCATCATGTCCAAGATTCGTTTGCATTCACGATGATACCTGCACGAACAGAGTCAGTGCTTCGGGTACTGTGCGATAGCGACTTCTTAGTCGGAAATCAAGGTTGTAGCCGTCTCGTTTTAGCCTGAGGCCACTCCAATCAGATCTCGGTGCTGCCTGAAAGCCTGAGGGGGAGCGTGAATGCCGTTTGTCGGGTTGTGAATTTGTTTGCGCTTGGCGGCGCTGTGAGATTCACTTGTTGACTTGGACCCTCTGTGCGACACCAGATTTCATCTAAAACTTGTCCATACTTGACAATTTTATGGATCTCATTCGCTCATGCGGGAAGAATTGTTGGCCTAACCATTGATACAAGTTAGAGCCGTCAACTTGTAAACATCCGCATCCGTTTGACGTCCCCTAGTTATCCATGCACATACCAGATCTTCTCAAAAGACAGTCAAACATTACAAATCCATAGCCAAACAAGCTTACACGCCTACCTCACTGCGTAGGACACTGTTCTCCCCCTCCACGACCTCCACCCCTCCTCCCGGCCTCCCTCTGAAGTTCCGCCATGAGATGGTCCAGCCCCCAAGGCTCAGTCGCATTGAACTGTATATTAGCCACCTCTTGAGGCTTGACAATCGCCTTGCTACCCTCCTTCACAACCGTTCCCTTTCCTTTTTCCAGGAATCCTTTGACAAACCTTCCGGCGGCATTTATAAGAATGTCCACCGATTCGGTCTTTGTCTCAATGTCTTGGCGTCCTGCGGCGGTGGAAAAGACGTAGCCTACTACGAATGGAAGGAGTTCTTCTCTTGGGACGTATCTGAGGAATTCAGTGCCCATGACCTTGGTGAACTCGCCCTTGAGCTTGGTTAGGAGGTCCCAGGCTGCGTTGTGGAGGGTAAAGAGGTCAAATGTGATCTTGGGTACATCGTCGTGCACATCCAAGGCCAGCTTCTCGATGAGGCTGGCTGGCGAGAGGTTGATGAAATCGACCTGATATCCGGTGTTAGTGATGATCTCGCTTCACTGCGTTTCAGGCTTACCTTGTCATCGTCAGTCTTTTCTTTGAGCTCTGGTCGGACATGTCCCTTGCCGTCCATAATCTCATGTCGGCGACCGTCAAGCAAGATCCCCTCAATCACGTCGGGCGACAAAGCGGTACGGTCTCCAGTAGGGACAAGCCGGTTCTTCATTGTCAGAGACACCCATCCGTTGAACTTGAGGTTGCGTCGGTTTGCGGTGTTGACATTGACCTTGCCCTGTCTCTTGGTAGGCGCCCAGTTGCTAGCCGACAGGCCAATGCTGAGACAGTAGTTCCTAAAGTAGCCCTCACGGTCCGTAGGAGGATCACCAACAAAAAAGGCCGAGTTACCTTGTCTCTTCCAAAACTCGTCGAGATCTTCCCACACGACCTCTTCCGGAAGTAGCTTCTCATTGTGAAGAGCGTGATACAGCTGTGTAATCGCCATCAACCCTCCACTGTGCGCCGCATACCGCACGCCCGAGATGTGGAAAGTGGTGCGTATCTCGTGGAGGAGGAGACCGCAGTGGATTGGGTTTCGACGCAGGAACAGGAACTGAGGAGGGTTGGGTCTAGGCATGATGCCTAGCCTGATCATCTTGTGACGACAATGCCAGATCGGGTCCTTGTCCCATTTGGTGACCGAGTTGAGGACGTTGTCGCGGTCTTTTGACATGCGAGGGACGTTGAGCATGGCCTTTTTGATCCTGCGGCATTCCTGCTGCATCTGTTCATATGCATCACCGCAGTTCTTCCCGAAAGACTGCAGCACCTCGATGTATGTTTGCAAGGCGAAGGACAGCCAGAGATTCATATCAGGCTGGCCGCCTTGTTCGGTGCTGTTCATCAGCGCTCCCACACCACGGATGAATTCGTCTTCGATCCTCGCTCCCTGTCCCATGTTAGAAGCCAGGAACTGCAGCTCTGTGATGACGCCGTTGAACGCTAAAAAGTCCTGATCCCACTTTCCGCGGTTTGTCCAGGCATCTCCCGCAAGGGCCTCATCATACCATCCCCACTTGCCGTTATACTTGCTGATGATGTTATCACCAGCGTTTTCGACCGCATAGTCTCTGAGCATGCTCAAACCGTTTGCGAAGCAAGCCTTGGCCAAATCGTACGCCACCAAGTTGTAAGGATCGTTTTGACCCTTATACTCCACGTCAACACCACACGCTTCGCAGATTCTCTGAAAGTACACCGTGATGAGCTGATCCACACCGTCGTGCTTGTTAAGTAGTGGCTTCACTTCCTCCTCCATGCTGCGAGCGAGCTCAAACGCCGTGTTTGTGGCGACAGCTGCAGCAGCGAGATCAAGAGACCCCTCAAGGTGTCGCTTCCACAGTGACCTGACCTCTTCTCGCAGACGGGAAAAGTCATCCAGGAGAGAGGTGAGAGCAAAGAGTGCATCTCCCAAGGTGTCGTCCTCCTCGACGGTGTACTCCACGTCGGGCGTAGGCTTGGGAGCAGCAGTCTCTGGAGCGTTCAAGAACTCTTCGGAAGGTGTGTACACATCCAGAACGTCAAAAAATGTTCCTGAGAGGATCCTTGGACGTGGCATTAGACTTTGGTTCAGGAGCCTTGAAAGCTGGCGCTTTCACGAGAGGCTGCAGACACCTGCCAACACTTTCGAGCACATCGGCAAAGTACGAATGAGTTGCGTCTATATCGCCCCTTGTAGGGATGCCATTATCGGCAAGCAAGTCGACAAATGTCTTGCGAACTGTGATATCGTCAGTCTCACGCGATGACATGTGAAGCAGATGTACGTACCCCAAATGACTCGTTCAAGAGCAATAGCAAAATCTTCGGGAATGTTGATGGACTCGAGCTTGGCGATGAATCTCGCCATGGGCTCAAAGTCTTTGATCCTCAGGACATATCTAGGCTTGGGTGCCGAATCGGCGTTGGTCTTCTTCTTCTTCTTCTTTTTCTTCTTGCCCCCAGCAGCAACTAGTGCATTGCCGGTGTCATCAACATATCCATTAGCCTTTGCAGTAGTCGCCAACCATGTGGCCACAGAGTCGGTGTCGGCCTTGTACTGGCGATAGATACTCTTGAGTGACGAGGGAAGCATTGTAGGTAGCGGTGTCGGCGGATTGCATTGCCGTGGGGGGGTTCGGTTTACGTGGTCTAGCGCTGGGTTTAAAAACACCAAAACTGGATCAGTATTCTGCCGTCCAAAGCAAGGGGTGGCTAGAGTGAGGCTTGCATTGACCAGGTTGCATTGCAGTCAATTGGTGGCTGTTGATTTAACTTTCGCCTTACCATAACGTTATTGCTTCATGGATGGCAGCTTGGATGTTATCGTCTTGTTTGATGGTGAATACCTATTTGAATCAAATTCTATGTGCCCGCTCAATTGCATTGCCCAAGTAAAGACCTCTTGCTTGTCATGTCCCTCTATTTTCTATTCATCTTGTCGTCCCCATCAAAGAAACCTCTGCCATTCCGTGGTCTAACATCCAGTTTTGCTTTTTCAGAAAAAGCAACGTGCTTAGTACCGTCCATCACTGTGGTGATGTCCACCATTGTGGTGATGTCCACTGCTGTGGTGATGTCCATCACTGTGGTGATAATGGTTCGTCTCGCGTCTCGCGTTTGGTGAATAATACGCGTAGTCTGCCTGAACTGGCTTGGGAATATCAAGTCGCTCCTGTCCTTGGTCGCCTGGGTGTCGTCCAGTCATGGGAGCAGTGTCCATGGTGATGCTCTCAGATGACTGCACTTCGAGGTGCTTGCCATGGTAATGGTGGCCACGGTGAGTTCCGTATGTGCGGAAGTGTCGGAAATCGAGCCAAGTGACAATAGTCATGTAAAAGGCGAGAGAGCTAAGTTAAAACAATTGTTAGCCTAGTTTCTTTACTGTTTGTTCATGTTTGGAGCATACCTCATGATAATTCCCATGACAACAACAATCCAGCTGAGCGTGCAACTCATGCCCTCACAGAACTGGAGGTTTGCTTGGATCATCATGAACACCACCGCGCCCCAAAAGACAATCTCCAGTGCGTTGAGGATAACATAGGCCTTGAGGCTTGACCATTTCTTGAACGCTCGCACATGAGCGGACAGGATCTCATATAGGATAATGATGAGCGACTTGGCAGCCTAAGACACTGTTAGCGACCAATCCCTATTTCTCCAAAAGACGATAAATACCATTCCAAGTGCCATGGTGGTTGAACGGCCTCGAGGCGCGTTTTTCGGCTGGTTCATCATTCGTACGACTGAGACGACCAGGACCCCGACGATGAGGACGAGTTGAAAAAGATGGACGGGGAGTTTAACCCGGTTAGAGAAGAAGCCAGACATGTTGAAAAGAAAGATAGGAAACGCTGAGTTTGAGATTGTATAGGAAATAAAGATGCAAAGAAAGGTAAATATGTGTGAAGGCTAGGAAACTGGAGAAACTAGGAGATTGAAAACAAGGAGATTGAAAACAAGGAGATTGAAAACAAGGAGATTGTGAAGCTGGATGGTGTTGATGGATCAAGACAAACACATCCCAAGGCATTGCCAATCTTTATATACAACTCTCCAAACTCTCTTCAATCTCTATTGTTGACAATTTACCTTAAGAATAAGCCTAAATCAAAGCACCTCCCTGTGTATCAGGCCTATTTTAGTCTCGGTCTCGCATTTGAATCTAATTGGCCTGCCTTGACCATCTAAGCCCTGAGGCTCAAGCCGAGACCGAGATTCCAGAGCCCAATAGGGCCTAGACCAGCCTTAAAGGGCGGTTGGTGCATGGGATTCATAGGGGGGCGTCGTCATGGCCGACGTAAGATGGGAGATCCCTGGGCAGATCCGTCAGTCGAGACAGTTCCACCAGCTGTCAGAGAGCAGGGTTTCAGAGTCAAGGGTTGTAAATACACGTATTTGCGGCTCAATCACGGTCTTTCATTGACGATGTCTCCAAAAGTGCCATCAGCCACGATAACGAAAGACACGGCTATCCACGTATGCAGCATCAATACCCAACACCCTAAAACCGAAACCGAGATTTTTTTCTGAAGCCATGTCTATTCGATCTCAAGTAATTTCAATTGACTCCAACTAAAAATCCGCAGTAACCTGTTTCCCTACCAAGCCCAACTCGAAAGCCAGCCAATCCCGTAACATTCTAACAGTTTCTAACCATCTCAACCCCAGTTATCCCAGTGTCTTCTTTTCTTTTATTGGCGTAAAGATAGCTTCTATAGTATCAAACCCAAGCCCGTGGAGTTGTAAATCGTGAAAACCCCTGGTTCTCCTGCCCCAGGGCATGTGCCGGCACAAGCCCAACACTCATCCATCCACCCACAGTAACAGCAATAGCTACACAAAGTTGCGTCCCAAACATCAACAGAAACCTCGAAGCAAAAGATCCAGAGAACGGATCTATGACAGCATACGGAGTAAAGGCCATAGTGAGGTTATAGCCAATCCGAATCAGTTGAAAGGGGAGTGCTGCACATGCTGCCAGCAGCAAGTACTTTCCAGGTTCAAAGTTGGGATGGGACTTGAGAGACATGACACGCTTCTTAGTCTCCCACAACCACCAACCGAGGCCGAATATCATGGTGAACATCATCAAGCAGTTGCCAGTCTGGTTCAAGTTCTCGGCCACAACTCCCCCTTTGGCTCCAGCCTTAGGGGCTCCTCCGTATGTAGCTAGTGCGATTCCCGCCGTGATGGCGAGGTGAGTGACGGCTAGCATTATTCTTTCGGTCCAGCGTTTCGGAGGTAGCGGAAGGATCACGTTTCTATAAAAGCCATGGGTTAGCAACACTTCTTCAACCATTGGATCACTGTAGAACCTACACTTCATAGATCAATCCAATTATGGTCAAGGATAAACAAGCAATGCTCCCAGCATTAGTCATGATGGCAACCGCATTGGGAATTGAAGGCTCGTTGCGTTTGGCGATTTGATAGGCATCCGAGACGAATCGAAGAGGAAAGAATGAAATAAAGATGGGCCAACAGACCATGCCGGCCTTTCCATGTCTCCAAGTGATCCGGATAACCGGGAAAAGCAGGAGTATGTAAAGAACAAGGTCAGCTATGGCAAGATTGATCTTGTCGGCCGATGGAGGAGGGGGCAGGTCCGCAGTCGATGTGACAGACATCTTGGAAGATTTCAAGTGGCGATATCGGATCTCAGATTCCCTCTTTCGATCTCAGCTGAGTAGCAGAGTGAAAAAAAAAACATCCAAGAGATGCAGGAGACCTGGAAAGACTACGGGGGGAGCGGGTTGGGCTTAGATACCATGGCATCACGCTAAGAGACCGGGACCGAAACCGAGACCGAAGCGGGCGCATTGATTACACAGACACTGTCTCAACACTAATACGAATGATAATCTCTGACGCGTATCACAACTTTCCAGACGCGTAATACACGTTTCTTATTAATAATGCTACCCTGAGTATCGCCAGGTGGTATCGATAGGACGCTGTCGAGACTCTAATCTGAGACCCAATATGGAAGTAAGATGAGTTGATGAAGCATTGAAGCTGGAGTTGATTGCAAAGATCCAACGTTAGTTCAGGGTCCACTTTTATTGACCTATCCACTGGTTAGCCTACAGGGTGGTCAACCTCGAGTCAGGGAACACATACAGACAGACATAACTAGTACCAGTGGGCAGTTTGACATGAGCTTCAAGCCATAGACCCGTCGCCAAGCGACCCGCAGAGTGGACTGGGCTCCTTGACTCAACAGGTAAACAAATATATTCATATTTGCCTAGGTATTCAGACACTATTTACATCATCACACACATACCAAAGGTCTGAAGCCTTCTATCCATAGGTACTCCACAGAGCGCTAGACACTGTAATACTTGATGCTCGGCTCGCTCGAATCCTCTCCTTTCATTCTTTCATCAGCATAAGAGAGCGCCATGTCTTTGAACTGATCAAGATCGAACGCCAGAGCCACCAGTTGCTCCATAGTCGTTGCTCAAGGAGAGCACAGTCAGCAATATGGTGGTGTTTGGCGATTTGAAAGCTTACCACGCCAAGAATATGTATGCACATTCAAGAAAGATCTCAATATAGGATAGAGACAGACAAGCAAAAGTAACAAGAGCCTCTACAGCCGTTCATTCAGTGAAATTGGGTGCCTTATAACTGTGGAAGATGAACCAAGGCTGTACCCAACTTTGCATTAGTCGCATGGATGGAACCAGCGCCAACGGCGAACCGGTTCTATAATAAGAAGCCGTTGCAGCAAACAGGATGCCGTTTCAAAAAAGAATGACTGGACTAATCTGCAATTCAAACAGTGGTCCAGCCTGAGAAACCTGTCAAGTGATGAGAACATAAGCGCCCAGGCTCGGGGAGGGGGCTCACGGCGCTTAAGACCCCCCCAAGCGCCATGATGAAGGAAGGACAGTCTAAGAATAGAATTATTACGAAAATAAAGAAAAGGTGGGTGCCAGTAGGACTGCAGAGACCTTCATTACTCGCACCTGGGCACGGTCTATTTTATCCATTCCCACTATTGCAAGTAAGTGGCAGATGACTTTTGTAGAGTTTACTGCGTTTATGACAAACACGGAGTAGATTTATTCGAATGCCATGATGATTTAGTTAATGGTTCCGGAATTCTCAGTTAAGCAAGATTGAAGGTGAACTCGATTGTGGATTCTCTAAAAGGCTTGTCACCATTGGCACCTTTGATCGGCAAAGGCGCGTTGGAACATGGCGTAAGCATCATGCCTCCATTATATCCTATCCACTGTCACATGGTCCTCAAGAAAGGGCCAAAGACCACAGATCCGAAAGCTGACGGCCTGTTCTGGCATCTAACCAAGCTGCTGAAGGGCCTGAGCCCTGGTGTTCGACCCTAACTCCGTCACGATATGAAGTCATCTTTGTGCCGGGCTCCGGCAGCCTTGCCCAGAGAGTCTCTTCCGCAATAAGCTCCGTCTCATAGCCGGGAAGAGCAACACGAAGATAATCCTCCCAGCCCTCACCGGGAAAGTAGTTGAAGTTTGCTTTGGTGAATTCCCAGTACTCCGGATACCATCCCGCAAACTCCCAATCAACGATGGCGACAACACGCCCACGCTGCACAATGATGTTCCTCGGTGCCATGTCTGCATGGGTAAAATGAGTTTTGTAGCGGGATGTGTGCACTTTGGCCACTTCTGGGCCAAGGAAAGGTGCGACGTCTTCCATGCGCAGATGTCCTCGCGCCAATGAATGGAACTCGTCATGGTTCAAAGGACCATAGAAGCAAGCTCCTATGCGGCAGTCAAACGCGGGATTCTGAAGAGCCGAGGAGACTATATCTTGGGTCGGAGGTTGAAGCTCGCGGAGGCAAGACACATGCTGCTTGATGTCGGCAAAAACGGTATCTTTCTCGTCGACCGACATGCGACGCCAAGCACTGTCTAGGCTGTCTCCCTGGACGTATGCCATCTCGATGTAAATAGAGCCGTTCTTTTCAGTATGGACGGCGTAGATCCTGGGCACTGGAATCGTTGTGTGGGTGGCGACGTACTGCATGGCCTCCACCTCGGTAGGCTTGCATGGTCCCTTGATGAGGCGATGCCAGCTCACTCTCACTGTAAAGGGGCCGAGCTGACGGAAGAGTCGCTTGCCGAGCCATAGCCGCCATCGCAGTGGAAATAGAGACCCGATGGATTGACCCATGGATAAAAGAAAACGTTGAGGAGACGGGGAGATTGGCAACGAATACTCAAGCGAAGCAGCTGCCAGGGCCAAGTTGGTTGGGTTGGATTGGCCGAGCTTGATCACGTAATCAAGAACCTTGCTCATATGGAACACTGACACACACAGGCAATCGCGATTTTGAGCATAGAGGCGTGTAATAAAACTCAGTATTTAACCATGTCCATCCATGGCTCTGATACTGGATCCCGCTATGTCGGTTGTGGGAAGCTGCTACTAAATACGCTATTTCTCGTTTGCGCTCTCACCGGCTCCATGGGAATGCCATCTTCTCGTTCCCCGAGCTCAATATCTTGACATGAAATTAGCCAACCTCAAGAAAATAGCCTCTTCAAGTGTTTACTCACCTCTTGAATGTGTATCTCCATGTTCAGAGGCCCTCCTCTGTCCCCTATGGCCGCTAGGGCTACTATCCTCTGCAAGAAAATGGTCGTAGCTGGTTGCATACTCGTAATGGCCATCATCAGCGCTTGCGCAAGACCCCGAGCGTCCCTGTAAGCACCCGTTCTCATTTCCATATGCTGCTGGCCTTGAACTTTTACGGCGAGACTCGAAACCAGAAAAGCCAGGCGCTGAACGATTTTGATTTATAGGTTGTGAGTGGTTGTCATCGTCTCGGTAACTGAATGTGGCAATCTTTCTCATGGCGGACTCTGAGATACGATCCAGGACGCTCTTGAAGTCGTCTAGAAATATGACGTCGGATGCACACTTGAAAATAAGGGCGAGCTAATGGGTTGCTTAGAAACAATCATCTGGTTAGAGGTATGCGAGGTACTCACCCGCCAGAATGGATTCATGCCACCTCTTTTGGAAACCAGAATCATAAAGATGACATCCACAATAACGAATACGATGGACATAAAAAGACAAAGAAGCATGACGCCGAACCTCGGGCTTATCCGAACAAGTTTGGGTATCGTAAATTCGTAGTTGTCGTTGATTGCCAGGACCAGTTTTATAGTTGTGAACACCCACCAGGGGTCTCTTGCTAGTGGTTCAAAAAGCCTTGATGTGTCCAAGAGTCTGCTGCCGAGGTTGTTGTGATACTGAAAGTTGGCCCAAGTTTCGAGGACCCAGAACGGTTGGACGGCGAGGAGGGAGATGATGAAGACTCGTGAGCCCCATTTTGGGAGGAAGGGTTTGATCTTGAGCCAGGCGATGACATTGTGTACAAAGTAGGAAATGTACAACAGAGCTGCTGTGCTGCTCAGGACCCTTGAGATAGTCAGATAGTTGCGTCAAATTGTTAGCCCAGGTTCCTTACCAGCCAAACTCGGGTTCTTGAAAGAATGCAAAGAACCCATGCCCAAGAGCGAGTAGCAGCTAGAGTCAACAGTTAGCAAGAGAAAGAAGTTGACGGGGGCAAGACCAACTTCGCTGAGAATCAGTTTATGCAGCAGAGCCTTGTGGCGATAATTGCACAAAACCAGCAGGATGAGGATCACAATAGCACCAACATTGAGACCTTGAGCCCACGCCTCGACAATGATCTGCTCGCGCGTGCTACTTTCCGGGCTTGGCTGCGTCGGCGCCATGGCTAGACATTTTATACAGCAAAAAGAGCGGGATTGACAAAGATGACATGCAAAACAGATTGACAAAGGGAGGCGACAGGTTATATGGATCAAGGGATAACCGTCAAGGCTGACAGGCCATGGAACGTCATCCTTGGTAGCTTGGCCTTTGACGTCGAATCAGAGGGTGGAGAATTCGACTGCCTGAGGAAAGATGGTGGGAGGATCATTTGGGGCAGGGGTCGGACGCGGGGAGAATCGCCCGACGGTTGGGGAGAGAAAGTCAATTCCCCCAGAATCTGGGGAAACTGGGTTAGTGGCTCGGCTCATTGGAGGTTACAAATGGGTTGATTGGGTTGTCGCGAGTCAGGAGTAGGAGCCTGGACAAAGGCTCATAGAAAGGTGGTGTCCAGGAGCCCTGATTGACTACCTGGAACAGGCGGCACCACTCAGTCTTAAGAATTAACGAGTTCAAGCATCCATCAAAGTCGAAACGAATTACATTCCACAGCAAGAAATCATCCACCCTTGACTCCAACCAACCACCTCCATTACCTTCTCCCAGCGCGGATGGCAACCCTACTCCCCGCTCAATCTCTGGTCACGATACAGCGGCATCTCATCAGTTCTCGCAGGGCTTGACATTTCCTGCATCATGAAGCCATTAGGCTGCATTACCGGTGAACCCTTTGCATGTGGCGTCCCCCGCATAGCCTTCTCCGCCAGCGCGATGGCGTCAAACGGCTTCGCCAGCAGCCCGATGTACGTGGCAGGTGAGAACAGTCTGTTGCGCGACCTGATGCACCACCCGCTCATGATGACATGTCCGTGGATTTCAAGCTGCAGGTCCAGCTCGGCGATGGCGTGGATGTACTCGCCAGCCTCGTTCTCCGACTTGACCAGTTTGTGAAGTATCGGCTTATTCTCGCGACCGATCTGAGACACGATCCACATGGCGATCACCCGTCCCGCCACCCCGGCCGGCAGCAAGAGGCAGAGCACCATTAATGCGATCGAGATGGACATGAGGCTCGCTGACGCGAATAATGCGGTTCCAAAGGCGTACACTGCCACGCTCGACGCCTTGGAGATGATTTGAGCGATTGCGTGCATGCGCGATATGCCTTGAACCGAGACGACAACGTAGAAGCACGTCCGCGAGTATCCCGAGCCTTTGTCGGTAGCGATTCGGATCCGCTGGTTCGTGTTTGGGCCAGCCTTGATGGCTTCAAGGGCATTGTCGTACTTGCGACGGTCCGTTATCCTGGAGACGGTATCGTCCAGCAGGATTCCCGTTGGCTTTCTGGACACACGGATGGTCCAGCTCCTTGTGAATGGGGCGGCGACAAGGTTGTCAAAGATGGATACCCCCGTGACAAGAAAGTACCAGAAGTACATCCAACCCCAGACCTGTTGAACAATGTTAGCTAAGGGTTGATGAGTAGAAGAAGATCAGGCATACACGACACCACCATGAAACCACTGCACCCCTTTGCGCATACCACATGGGTATAAGTAGCGAGACGATGAGAACAAACTGCAGAGCCATGGCCAAGAAGATGCCAAACTTGATCCCACCTCCGCTGTCATCCTCGGCTCTTTGGAGGACCTCCTGGGCAAAGGCCTGCGCCTGGGTCTGTTCACTCTCGGCTTCAAAGGTATTTGCCGCACCGCGGTTGCCAGGGGCAGAGCTCGCGGGGGTCGTCGGCCTTCTCTTGGCCGCCCTGACACGAGTCGTGGGCATGAAGCCGCCGTAGGAGAAGGGCTCAGCAGGATCATACTCTCCAACGTTGGACGGCGTGATGGTACCCCCGAGACTTAGAAACATGCTCAGCAAACCCGCCAGCGGGACAAGCTTGTACACGATCCACATCTCTCGAGTCGGGGCGCCGAGAAGAGCACCAGCAGTTGGTAGAAGGCTTAGAGCTCCGGCGGCGCCGTTGTACTCTCCTTGGCTGAGCGAGCCGACGAGGTCGAGGGCGGCAGTGAGGTTGGCGAGACATTCGTAGACGTTGGAGCCCTTGCGAATCGTCATGCCGCGATCAACCCAGTTGTCAAAGTCGAGACTGCCGCCGGCTTGATCGACGGACTCTAGTTGCTCTGGGCTAAGGGTATGGGCTGGTGTAAAGGGTTCTGTGTAGGCGGCGTGAGCGGGACGGGGCAGCAGGTAGGCCAGGAACAGCGGAGCGGGAGGGAAGAAGGATGTTAGGTATGTGAAGCGCTGGATAGCATCTTCAGCGATGCGTTTGTGATAGTCCATATTGACTTCAGCAGTTGACTGCGAATCGGCTGATAGATGCAGGAAACTCAGGAACAGTAAGATGGATATGAGGAGACCAACAAGGGGGTTTTATCTCTGAACAAGCAGAAACACCTCAGCCCCAAGTACAACACCAACATTACAAATGCGTAAACTCCTCACATCTCACTGACCTACCTGATAACCACACATCCATCCAAAAGAAAAGCAGGCTCTGCCTGAAACCAAAAAAAGCGCCCGCCACATATATTCATCAAACCAGGAATAGCAGCTACGCGCCGAGCCGGTGGTGATGGTTGGTTACACGAGAGCCTGCTGAAGAAACCCTGTAAAATTCAACAAACCAGGGCGTAAGGTTTGGGTTGCACAAAAAGCGCCTCTTTTTCTTCCCCGAGGCTCTGAAAGGTTTTTTTTCCTCTTCTCCTTTTTCTTTTCAGCTCTTGATTTACTTACGCCGAGTTGACTGTGGTTAAAAAGTCTCGGAGCACACGTACAACCTCGTTAGTTACCTCTCCAAGCGCCGAGTTACGAATTCGATTACTATCAGAAATCATGGGTCGTCTTGTGTTTGACCCTCAGCTGACAAAGCCTGATGCTTTGGTTCTTGAAAACCTTGCTGCTGACATTCGCGCTGAAACGACTGAGAAGCAAGTCGAACATCAAGGCCTGGCGAAAAGAGTTGCGAATGGGCACACCTCCAACCAAGAATCACCAGCAAATGGCTCAGGTATGTACTCATCTTTATTTCTCAATTCCTCACAGTGGCCCTAGCTAATCGTCTTATCAGCCGGGCACTCTGACGATGGCACCATTGCCAAACTCGCCGCCCTCAACAATCCCAAAGATCCAAACTTTGAACCAACAGTGTTCAACGGGACAGAACTCAGTCAACTCAAACTGCCCCAATTCCTCGATCAATGGGTTCTACAACCCTACATCCGTGTTGCGCGCTCCATCGTTCGAGTTGAGACAGACGTCGTGATGGTCACGCACCTGCTGCTGTACTTTACCACGTCTGTCCCAAGCGCTGCCCTCCTCTTTTACAGGTTCTGGTGGATTCACGCACTTGTTCATTGTCTTATGCAAATCAGTTATGTGGGCACGTATACTCTCATGATGCATCAGCACATTCACATGCGAGGCATCCTTAGCAAAAAGTTCATCATCTTCGACACGTTGTTCCCCTACGTCCTTGATCCGCTTATGGGACACAGTTGGAATTCCTATTTCTACCATCACGTCAAGCATCATCACGTGGAAGGAAACGGACCTAACGACCTCTCGTCCACCCTCCGGTATCAACGTGACAACATATGGCACTTTCTACACTACGTCGGACGGTTCTACTTTTTCATCTGGTTCGACTTGCCCCGGTACTTTATCCGGACGGGAAAGCTAGGTCTTGCCTCGAGGGCTGCTTTCTGGGAGCTGAGTTACTACACAACACTTGTCCTTTTGTACCGGCTCAACCCAAGAGCTACTTTTGTGGTCCTCCTTCTCCCCTTGCTGCTGCTTCGAGCTGGCCTTATGGTGGGAAACTTTGGTCAACACGCGTTTGTGGATCACGAAGAGCCTGACTCTGACTATCGGTCAAGCATAACTCTGATCGACGTCGCGGTAAGTCCCAGAAACTCTCACCACTAATCCCTTTGTACACAAGCTGACCCATTATCAAGAGCAACCGCCACTGTTTCAACGATGGCTACCACACCTCCCATCACCTCAACCCCCTGAGACACTGGCGTGAGCATCCCGTGTCGTTCCTCAGGGGTAAGGAAAAGTACGCCTCTCAGCACGCCCTAGTTTTCCACAACATTGACTACATCATGATCACGGTGCGTTTGATGATGAAGGACTACAAGACACTTGCCGAGTGCATGGTGCCGATTGGTGAACAGATATCCATGACTCTAGAAGATCGGATGGCTCTGCTTGAATCCCATGTGCAGCAATTCACAGAGGAGGAGATACGGGAAAAGTTTGGAAAGGACACGTCAGCAGCTGGCCTGTAGAAGCTGTCTATACAACTCTGATGGTTTCCCTCACCCTCCCATTCACTCTCAGCTAGGCTCTATCCGCTCCTAGGTTATACTCTGTTGCTTGAATTGCATCTTTGATTTTTGTCGCTCTGATAGATAACAAGCCTTGTTACCATTGTTCTTCATTATGTGCCTCCAAGGTACAATTAATCTCTCGCAACTCGTTTAAAACTGTGATTGACTGATCAGCCTTGAGAGCCTTGCCAACCGCCCCGACGCAACACTTTGCGCGACAACAGGACACACCCGGCAACCAGGTCAGCAACCCCATTTACCCTATCCACTCATATCATGTCGGCAATTCAGCGTGACCAATCCAAGCCTGTCAGCCAAGGCGGCTCACCCTCAGCTGAAGAATCCTGAGCAGCTAAACACCAATAAACACTCAGTCATCAACCAGCTCCATGTCCTTGGTGTCTCACAACTGCAACGCAGCCAGCAGAAAGGGGGTTATTGATAATTGCAAGTTGCTGGCACTCAGCTGCATGGTACAACACATCCAACAACCCCTCCCCTGACATTTCGAGTGGGACGCCGGTAAAGAAGAGGCTTCTAGATAAAAGCCAGATAAATAAATCCCGCCGTCGTTTGGCCACTACGCACTAGCACTCTGCTCAAATTTTAAAGTCTACTGCTGTCAGGCTCTGACAGCCTGCTTCTAATGCATACCGTCTCGGAGCCTTGACTGCTTTTTACCGAGCCACCCTCTTCTCCTGCTTATCTCCCTGCTCCTCTCGGTTTGATCTTGGGGGCCATATTTCGTTCTTATGCAATAATGGATGAAACAATTGCAGATTCGTCGGGGTGGCCGAAACTCGGTCAAGGAGGCCCCCTAATGTGCAGAGCTGAACGGGCAGAAAGTGGGCTATTACTGGACACTCAAGACTCTCTTCGCCATGTCATCTCTGCATTAAATCGTTGGATGTTACTTGCGGAATTAAGCCGCTAATGCTGGCAGAGAAGCGAATCCTTGCCCGACTATGATATTTGAAGATTTCACCGATGGGAGGTAAGTCACTTTGATTGAAGGGCATGCAGGTATATTTCCTCACTTACGCAAAAGCCACTAGAGCATATCTATCTCTACTATTAAAATAATATTAAAGATTTTATAAAAATTATATAAAAATTATATAAAAATAAATTAATATTTTATCTTGATTTATTAAATATAAGAAGAGATTTATTATAATTTATTTAAATCTTAGCTTAATATATAATAGTAGTCCCCGCGTAAGCATGCAGATGGCCAATACCTGACTTCAGTTCGCAGCGGTTTCAAGCGACAAACGCTTAGCTAAGAGACAAGACAAGAGTTGCGTCAAGTGGCAAAGCGACCCGAGTCCTCTACTATGATCAGATGAGATATATCAGAGAGAACTCCAGGCGAATTTAGAAAATGAAAGAATCATTTGACCAATTCCTCTGTCGCAATTGTTGTTTCGATGAAACAGCTTTGGTACGGGGTAGGCCAAAAGCCCATCCCACTGACAAAACAAGAAGGCGGTCAAGAAATTCTGCCACTCATGGGCTCACACTTGCTGCGGCCCGCAAGCTCCTCGTCCGATATAGCTTCAGCGACCAGACCCGACGACGACAACGACACCCACGACGTTACGCGCCGATTCTCACGTACGGGAACCGAATCTCCCGGCTCAAAACTCTACGATCCGCCCAGGTCCGAGCTCCGCGAGCTCGATTCATGGCCGCAATGGCCACCCAGAACCCGTCGG
Organism: Fusarium vanettenii 77-13-4; assembly: GCF_000151355.1. Taxonomy (NCBI): domain Eukaryota; kingdom Fungi; phylum Ascomycota; class Sordariomycetes; order Hypocreales; family Nectriaceae; genus Fusarium; species Fusarium vanettenii. The sequence continues at coordinate 4,434,197 of NW_003315881.1, forward strand.
CGCCGGAGGAGAGGTTGGGGGTGCCTTCGAGGAATCCGCTACCGCTTTCGGCATCGCAGGAGGCTCAGGTTAGAGATATCTTTTACCAGAGGGTTCGGAAGGAGTGTGCAGAGGAGATCAAGGGTGAGCTTCTCCGGTCATATGATCAGGCCATGTTCAACAACTGACTTTTGCTATCTCAGCTTTTGCCGCCTGCGCCCTCGGCCGAACATTCACCGTCTCATTCGCCTGCCGTCCCGAGCACCGAACCATGAATAGCTGCATGAAGCTTCATGCAACGCAAGCCAACCACGACGCCGCGCGGGAGGAGTGGTTCGCGTTACGAATCGAGAGACAGAGGGAGAGGGAGCGCAAGGCCAAGATGGCAGCTGCGCAGGAAGAGTTTATGCGCGAGTGGTGGGGTTTACCCGAGCACGTCCGGCTGTCGAGGCAGAAGGAGATGGAGCAGAGGGGGGAGAGGATACACGGGCTCACAACCAAGGACAGACCAGAGAAGTAAAGAGTCAGGATGTGAGGGCGAGTAAAGAGACAAGGACAAGTAAAGAGTGGCTGGGAGAGCTAGTGTTGCATCTGCGGCGTTTGGGAGGATATTGACATCTACGCCGCTCTGACACGAGGGGTTTAACTGTACAGTTGAGGACGATGGGATTATGGTGGTGAATGTAAGAATACAAGACAAGCGTCAAGCACAAGAATAAAAAGGATCAAGACAAGAACCAAGCATAAGAATACACAGGGATCAAGACAAGGATGGGTATTTGTAGGTGGTGTAGTCGTAGTCACCATGGCTATCAACGGGCAGTGAAAATCGGCTGCCAACTCATGGACAGCCAACATCTTGTACCCGCCAACCTGGTTCAATCAACCCGGGAATCTGGAATCTGGGCGATATAAATAGGACCCTACCCGAAGGAAAGGATAAACAACATGGAAAATAGCCTGACTTGTCTTGAACCAACTTCAAAATACCCAGTCCGGCAGTCTCCGGAGCCTTGCCCATGTAGCGCCCGGGGCAGGCTCTGGTCTCCGGGTCCGAGGGTTCGGGATCTCCATCCAGTAGCGCCCGTTCTTTTTTACTCAAGCACATGACTTGACAGCTGCAAATGTACTTATGCCATGCTTCTGGCGGTGAACTGCTCCAGAGGCCGCATTACAGGTCTAAATCTACAGCCCTCTATTTGTTCCTCTCAGAACCATGACGGAATATGGTCTGTTCCCGGCAGATGAGTCCCTAGTAACCTCACCAATAAACCCCAACCTCCCCCCGTTCTTCTCCGTCAATCCTACAGCCCGTCACATCAATCACCCGCCGCCCTACCCAGTAAAAACCCATCTCAAGCGCACCCTCATCTTGCCCCTCTGACCAATGACGTCCCGCGTCCCCCTCACCTCTGCGCGCTTAGAGACTCGATGCAGTGTGATGCGGCTTCTGATTGGGTTTCTATTTTTGGCGGGGGTAGAAGTTTGCTGCAATGCTCGAGTATGAGTATGCGAGCGCTTAAAAACGTGAGCCTGTGGGTGAAGTGTAGGAGGAGATATAACAAATGGATGGTCGTTTTCTGTGTTGTTGTTTTTGTTCCTCTTGTTTGGGAACAGCTGCTGCTGCCTCGTGTCTTTTGCATCTGTTGGGTCTGAATCCATTAGAGACAAAACCCATTGAACCATGAGCCGGTAGAGAAAAGAGACATTCTTGTCGACATTGTTTATTCTTTTCGTTTTGCTAGTCTCGACTCTTTATTGATACCCCCTCCTCCGATACCCTTTGCCAGTAATACTCTCTTCTTCTGAGAAGAAGCCTTCTTCTGTCCGAGACAGAATGTCGTCGACACCGACCCCAGGAGGGTTCTCTCTATTCCCGAGCCCCAACTCTTCCAAGCCTCCGTCAACCTCCAAGACTCGACACCGCCGTTCCGAGTCCCGCCGGTCTCGATCATCTCGTCGCTCAGAGTCCCGCGAGCGTAGAGCACCTACGCCTCATGATAGGAGAGCCGCTACACCACAAGCCATGTCTCCAGAGATAACTCAGCAGCCGGCGTCGCCTCCTCGAAACGGACGCCAGTCACCTCAGAATTTCTCGCAGACGCCAATTGAGTTTGAGGCCATTTACCAACAACAGCATGAGGAAGCACAGTTTCATCTTCAGAGACCTCAAGCGGCGGCTGAGATCCCGAGACACGCTGATCCGGATGTCATTGCTGGGCCTAGCAGCGACCGGTTCAGAAGCTCAATAGCCAAGCCACCGTTGGGAGAGCTATCCCCAGAACAACCGCTGCGCTCCATCTTCCCGACTTACAACCCTGAGGTTCCCCTCGAGCAGCAGGTCTATGCCCCCACAGAAAACAGACCCGCTCCGATGCCGAGGGCCGTCCTCAGCAGACAGACGTACTACGAGACGCCATCTGACTTCAACTCGCCAAACGGTCCTGTCCGGAGTCCCATTGTCAGCCCTTCCAGTATCCAGTCTATTAAGTCAGCATGGCCCCGACCCCAAAGACTTCAGCAGGAACCTCCCCTCGTGCCCACAATCAGCTCGACTGAGCAGCTCAAGAATCTGTGGAAGGTTGCCAACGGATGGAAAGCCTCGGCTTCTGAAGGAAGAGTGTACTGTTTGAAGCTGAGCCAGGAAAAGGACGCTCCCGTCTACAACCTCTCATCCGCCTCACAACCCTTTTACAACCTCCGCCTAGACCCGACATCAGCCTCGGCCTATGTCACCCTCACACGCCACGACCCCAACAAGCCATACAAGGGCCCCAAGCCTGACACCAGCTCATCGGCTAGCAGCATCATCCGCCCAAGCAGCAGCAGCACAAGCAGCCCCAAGATTACCGATGGCAAGCACTGGCATGAGGCCTTGAACACCACCCTCGAGGAAGAGTCTCGAAAGCATCCCCCCAGTGATGGTCTCGTCGCTCTTCTCATGCCTACCCCGGCAACAAAGGTGGCCGTTGAGAGGTCTGCTGATCCCACTACCGTCATGATGGCTGAACGAGAATGTGCTCGTCTTGTGTGGGATGATGACAGCTCAAACCACTTCCTCGTCCATCCTGCACTTGCTGCTCCTTTCTGCGTCACCATTGAGCGGTCACCGGCCTGGTCTCGTGTCGAGTACACTCTCGAGCATCACGAGTCACCACAGCACCTCGCCAAGCTGACCCGTGATGGTACCGGTGGCGGTTGGCTCGAGGTCGACACCGGAATTGCTTCCAAGATTGAGTCGTACTACATCATCGATGTGGCTGTCGCAGCACTCATGCTCGTCGCCGCAGCCGATGAAAAGAACACCCCCGCCGTGGAAGCTTTTGAGCCCCCACCCCCATTGATCCTCACACCCAAGCAAGAGCGCCGTCTTAGCAAGATGAGCAAGCGTGAGGAAAGAAAGCAACGTGAAGAGAAGAAGCGTCGCAAGATGGAGTCGTTCGAGATTGACGTTGAAAGCCAAGACGAAAGCCTAGGCAAGGGCAAGTCCAAAGACTTTGAGGACAAGCTACCCTTCCTGATCCGAGTCGTCGTCAAGATCATAAAGGGTCTGTTTGCCTGCTTCATCTGGGTACTGACACTCGGCTTCAAGTGTTTCGGTGGTGTTTTCAAGGGCATGTATAAATGCGTTGGATCAAAGTATTAATGACAATACCAAAGGGACGGGATAATCGCAAAGGACTCTGGCGGGGGAAATCCATTCTTGTATCATGTAGATATCCATTCATAACACGGGCGTTAAAGGGTATCGATTAGCTTTCTTTTTTTTTATAGGGGAGCTATGCACAGCAGAGCGAGCCAGTAACGAACAAACACGATGATGATGCCAAAAAGAATTGCCTTAGAAAATGTGCCCAGTTTATCGCTTTCGTGTCCGAACCATAATCTTCTTGCCCTTGCGTGTGGTTCCTCCCGACGTCGCCGTCTTTGCCATCTTTGCGCGCTGAATCTCGAGTTCCTCCTCGGCTGTTTTCAGGGTGTGAAGCTTCTTGCGTGCGTTTTCGAGTTGTAGCTGTAGACGCCGGAGGGACTTGGCGCGCTCAAGTTCTGCATCCTCCTTCTTTTCGTCATCAAAGCCCTCAAACGTCTTGTCCGCGACGTCTTCGTCGTCATCCTCCATCTTTTGTCGTATTACGTTCTCCCGTTGCTCTTCGTCGTCCATGAATACAATCTTTCGGGGTGCTTTCGGTTTTGAGGGTGCTGTAGCAAAGTCGAACTCGTTGTCGTCATCATCTTGTTCTTCCTCCTCGTCCTTGCCAAGCTTATCGAAGCCTCGTGTGAGAACCACCTGCTCCTCTAGTTTGGCAACCTCCTTCGCAACAACCTGGCGCATTGTCCGAATGTAGCCAATGTCCTGCGTCTTGAGTAGTCGCACGGTATCGACATCCAGCACCTTGTTTCCTCGATCGCCCTGAACGGTTCCAGACCACTTCTTGCCATCCTTGACACGATTTCCAGGTCCCTTGCGGGACAGCATGCCAAAGTAGAATTCATCCTCGTTTCGTTCGGCGGCCTTGTCTCGAAGCGCCTTGAGTGTTGCCTTCTTCTTGTTGAAGTCCTTGGCTCGAAGAGAGTAATCCTGCGATTGTCAGTTCGTTGAAGGCTGCGCGGGGCGAGGCTGGACAAACCTTGTGTTTCTCAAGAAGACCAAGGCGCTGGCGTTCTAGCGGTTGCGCTCTCTCCCGGTGAGGTCGCCGCGCGACGGCATTTCGCATAGACGACATTTTGAGCGTGTGGGGGTCAAGACGTCGAACAAGGCTGGTAGAGTGAAGAATCAATGGCTTTCGTCTGGCCTGGACGTTGGAGCTGGAAAAGCGGCAGAATTTTTGAATTTTTGGCGGTGAGGCACAGCACAGTGTGTGTGGCTTGACCCCTTGCCCGACGCCACACTTGATGTGTGTTTAAAGTGAGATCGAGATTTCCATCCCGTACGGAGCTGCCCAAAGGAGGAATGGTTTAGCTTTTACCATTTCTTGGCGTGCCTCTTGAACACTTCAAGTTTCACCAAGATTCACACATCAAGACATTTTATGGAGCTTGACACTGAAACCATTGCGCCGAGTTGCCGAGTGGCTGGCTTAGAATGCCTGATCGGCAAGCATCCCAGGTGCAAAAGTCAGCCAAAGCCATCCCTTGAGACACAGACACAGTGCAAGTCTCAGTCGCTCAAACCCCTGGCGATCCATTGTGAGCCGCCTTGTTTGCCCTGCCAAGCACCGTGCATCTTCCCCTCTTATCTTCCTTGCCTTGGCCCGTAAGGATGATGGCGGATCTCGCGTTTATTATTAGAATATTCTCCCTGACGACCGAGACGCGTGTCGAGCCAAGCTTGTGGGGGAACGAGAATCAGGAGAATTCATCTCGTCTCCTTACGAGAGCGGCATCCCTATCCCGGGCCCCTGGCGGCCAAGCCAAGGTTGTTTTGTCCTCTGTATAAGATCTGCTCCCGGCCCCCGATCGCTCGCTCGCTGCCGTCATGATTACTTTCTTCGGCGTTGAGACCTCCCGCTTTGACATTGACACCCGTCAGCGTTTCATTCTGCAGAATCCCAATGGTTACCTGAGCTGAACCAGGCTTTCGTTCCTGATTTTTTCCTTTTACCTTTTTCTCTTTCCTTTTTAATGTTCTGGCCTTCTTCGTGATATCATGGGCGTGGGATTACCTTTTACCCCGTCTAGGGCAATTCTTTCACTCCTTATCGCCTTTTTGGTCTTTTACTGTCTTTGGAGCAGCCCATCATACGGTCGCCGTAACATCCCATATGTTCCCAGCAGTTATGACTGGAGCAAGCACGTCCACAGACAACCCTTGAGCCCCTCTGGGCGGGTCGGCCTACCCCGTGGCATCCCCCTCGAATTACCCCGGATTCAGCATGATTTCTCGGCCGGCGACCTCAGGAAACGAGACCTCGACACGGCCAAGCAACGGCGAGACGAGATTAAGCGGGCTTTTCGAAAGACTTGGACTGCGTATGAAAAGTACGCTTGGGGTCGGGATGAATTGGCGCCGCTTACTTTGGACGGGCGCGATACCTTTAGTGGATGGGCCGCCACCATCGTCGACAACCTCGATACCTTGTGGATCATGGGTATGAAGAAAGAGTTTTACAAGGCTGTCGGTTATGTTGCACAGATGGATTGGGATCAACCTACCAGTGACGGATTCAACGTCTTTGAGACCACGATTAGGCATCTTGGAGGTTTGTTGTCAGCATACGAGCTCAGTGGGGAGGGTGTCCTGTTGAGAAAGGCGGTTGAGCTCGGTGATCTGTTGTACGCGACCTTCGACAACTCGGAGCACATGCCGCCACACACCATCAAATTCCGCCATCTCAAGAAAGGCGAAGGCCATCCGGAGCCCAGGCAAAGCACCGCCAGCCTAGGAAGCATGAGTTTGGAGTTTACTCGTCTTGCGCAGCGAACTGGCGATGCCCGGTATTATGACGCCATTGATCGGATTACCCAGGCTTTTAAGCGGACGCAGAACGAGACGTCTCTCCCTGGTCTTTGGCCTCTTCGAATCGATGCGTGGAATGGATTCAAGGTGAACGATGACACGTTTGGGTTTGGTGCCAATGGAGATTCTCTGTATGAGTATCTCATCAAGGAATATGTCTTGTTGCAGGGACTGGAGCCCAAGTATAAAGACATGTACCTTGACGCCGCCGATGCGGGCATGAAGCATTTGATCTTTCGACCGATGTTGCCAGACAAGGACGATATTCTCATGCTGGGAGAGGCCAGCTTGTTCAGGGAGAAGGTGAGGTTGAAGACGGACGTTGAACACCTCACTTGTTTCGCTGGAGGTATGTATGCCATCGGAGGCAAGGTTCTTGGACGTGATGACCACGTCGTCGTCGGTGAAAAGCTGGCTCGCGGTTGCGCACGCGCATATGCTGCGTATCCCTCCGGTCTCATGCCTGAAATCGTCAACCTCCAAGCCTGTCCAAGCTGGGAACCCTGTGAATTCGCACCCCGATCGAACAAGGAGCCCCTAGGCTTCCAAGCCCGCGACAGGGCATACCTCCTCCGCCCGGAAGCCATCGAGAGCATTTTCATCCTCTACCGCATCACGGGCAACCAAGAGTTCCGTGATATTGCGTGGACCATGTGGACGGCGATTCGGGACGCTGCCGAGACGAGCGAGGCGTTTGCGGCGGTTGAGGACGTGACGAGGGAAGATGTGAAGCTCAAGGATTACATGGAGAGCTTCTGGCTGGCCGAGACGCTCAAGTACTTTTTCCTCATCTTTTCGGATGAGGATGTTATCAGTCTGGATGAGTGGGTTTTTAACACGGAGGCTCACCCGCTGATGAGGACGGCTGTTGGAGATTCTAGAAGGTCAAGATAACACCATGACGTGACATGGCCGTCTTTTAGATTGGATACCGCAGTGTTGGGGGAAAATTGGAATATTCTCGCCCCAGATCAAGAGTCCACACGCACAACTCGGACTGAATCACACCGCCATAGCTCCTGGGAGCTCCCAGGAGCCCCGAGGTTGTGCAACTATGCACCTCTGACAGCAATAATTAAACACCCTTGCCTGCAATGGCTCTCGTCCATCTTATTCGTCAAGCAGTCCGTTTCGCACTGCCGTGCGCTGCAGTAGCGCGAGGCATCTCGACGCGCCTTGTTTGCCTCTGATGCAGTTCACCAGCTCCCGGGCTCCCATTTTCAGGCCATGCCACCTGGGACAAGGAAAAAACGAGATAGATGTTAGATCATCCTCCTCTAAGTATGGTCAAATAAGGCATAATAAGAAGAGATAAAACTACTCTTAAGTTGCTTTTATTTCTTCATCATGATTCAGAGCACTTAGCTAACCCTTTCAGCGGTTCTGGTGTCTTGTCCCTTTCTCAGCCGGCATGCTGCATATGCACTCGCAAGTGATTGTAGCCCCGGGGGTCGGATGCCTTGTCTTGTCGCCCGGGAGTGTGCATTCTGCAAGCCCTTGTGCGAGGGAAAACGTATGTGCCACGGCCATGAATCGAGCAGCGCCCTAACATGTTGAGACGTGGTCGGTGGGAGATGCAAAAACCTGCGCTGCACGTAGCCGTCTGTTGCTTATTAAAAGCGTCTTCCCTCCCCTAATGAAGCAGGCTTTTCGCAATGCCCTTTTACCACTGCTCTTGCAGCTCTTTTCTCGAAACATTTCTGTTATAACATTCGCTACACCCACGCCTCGACGCAAGGATGAACTCACAGCCTCGGTCTGTCTCATTGCATCTCTGACCGAGCTGAGTGCCACACACAAAGCGACGGGCCCCAATGCAGGTTCAACCAAATCCGGAAAGCCCGACGTCGAGAAGGCTGTCACAAATCGACGGACTGCTCGCCGGCTTCAACGTTCTTGCGTCAGATTGCCCTATTGACAGGCAAAAGCAACCATGGGTTCGTCTAGAAGAACTCCGTGGTGACATGCAGCGCCAATGGGAGCATCTGAGAGATGTACCCCTAGCTGTGGATGATCTAGAAGGCTTCTGTGAGACTGCGCTTTTTGCGTATCGGAACGCCTTGGCTGGTCTTGTGCCTGTTGATCTTCCCAAGGTTGTTGGGCTTTGCAGCCTGTCATATGCCGTGTCACGCATTCTCGAGCGTGACGGAACGTCGCCGTCGGAGACTTTTCTAGACGATGTTCAGGTCTGTCTAAAGTCTGTGGAAATGGAAGAAGACCGGCAGATGATTGAGGTCGTCATGGCAAAGACTTGGCCCGTTCAAGCTGATCAAGACTCTCATGTCGGGAGCGGCACGATGGCCACTCACCAGGACCAAGACTGGGCTTACTATCCAAGCAGTCATGCATCTACTTACCCTAGTGCCACGTCTTCTGAACCATGGCAGATACAGGCCACCTCTTGCCTACCGTACAGTTCAACGGCCTCTGGGTTTGGTGGCCTAGTGGGTGGTCTGCCTGTGTCCGCCAACTGGGCTCAAACCACACAACGCCCCTTTGAGCAGTTTGACGCGGCAGTCGACACTGCTGACTATCTGCCTCTCAGTTTGATTCCAATACCGTCTGCACCATGGCCGGGTCCAGATCAAGTCGGGCTGCAGGTTGGATCCTATGGTCAACTGGAAGCCACAAGCCAACAAACGGCAGTGTCTTCCGCCCCCAGTGATCGTCCACAGCATCTCCAAGACACAGAGCTGTTCAAGGCCATTGGAAGCTTTCTGGATGGCTCGTCCGACTTCTTGGTGCTCCTCTCTGGGAACGGAGTAACCGCTAAGAACCTGGATTCCTGTCTCTCCTCCAACCAGGAACGGTCGACGGACAAGGAATGCCTTCAATCACTGTACATGGACCCTTTACTCAAGAGGCAAGAGTTTTCGCAAGCTCCATGCTCGACTATTCTCTCAATTACGAAGAAGTTTGTCGGCTATGGCTTCCTACAGAGCGTTGACGAGGCTCAGTCCTACATGACGGCGGTCGCAAAGGTGAGTAGACTTGGCCCCTAACGCCCTGCAGTGTGCTAATGCCCCAACTCCAGGAGCTGTTTTATGATACCACTGACTGGGAAATGTTCTGCCAGAGCATTTCAACTCTTCCAACAACTGTTGAACTGTCCACACAGGAATGCCGTTGCAGCGCGCCAACCAAAAAGTGAGTTCTCTTAACGCAGCTCAAGCGACAGTTATACTGACTACTGATTGCTCACCCAGGGGTTCTGTCAAGTGCCCCGACTGCAACAAGATTTTCCCCAGAAAGTGGAACATGAAAAGACACCAGAAGAAGAATCAGTGCCCCGCCAGCCGGGCAGCCGGTGGGCGGTAGGCTGTATGCCTCGCATGCCAAGTCATGTTTGTCCTTACAGGGGCCGGCTCTGAGAAAACAATGGGTACATGGCAAAGGTTCTCGGGGAAAGAGCGGTACTTGTTGATTACTTTTTCTCTCCTTCTTTGCACTTAGAGGGGGGAAATATGCTAACTAGGTTTCGATTCAACAGCGTCACGCGGCGCCAGGCTCTGTATTGTATATGGTAGATTTTTGGAGGCCCTCTTTTTCTTACAGAAAAACGCCCAAATGCACTGAAAGCTCACAGCCGAGTCTCGGATTGTCCGCGTGATTCCTTTGTATCCTTGGTCTTTGTTTTCCTGTTGTCGACTGTCGTGTAGCCACTAATGGCTCGTTCCGATGACCATACGTCGATCGCAAAGGGGGCATCCTTTGGCTCCGTCAACCACAGCTGCAACATGACTGGTGTCGCTAAGTTCTCACTGTCAGTAGTTGCTTCAGGCATGCCGGCTTAGGTAACCAACTCTGTTTGGTGTTCTTATCTCCTGGGGTGCTCATTTTCTTTTTTTCGTTTGGTGTTTATTGATGTCTTCAAGGCGGCTTCAATTGAGTTTGTCGCAATGACTTCGTGAACAAGGTCCGCGATGTGAGATGAACTTGAGAGCTATTAAATACATTCTGGCGTTCCCCTCCATTCTTGTGCTCTGTTCTGATCTGTGAGTAGAAACTACTCAAGGAGTAGAGCTGTTAGGGGTAAATACTCGCAACTTGCTCGCGAGTTCTCAGCTTTTCTCATGAGTAGCTTCAAGGCTCACTGAAATGCTGGTGGCAACTCGCGAACCGCTGATCTATTCACAAGGAACAATTTAATTTACTCAGGAGTCGAGAGCACTGCTCCTTGAGTAAGTATCTTTAACATTCGCCCCTGCCAAGTGCACTTTGACGTTGCACAATGCCCCTTCGCAACTGTTATCACCCAACCAAATACTCAACCTTAGCCTCGTTTTCAACCCCCAGAGACTGAATATTAAGCCCGACAGAAAGCCTAAGTTACGACATAGCGCAGGGCAGAATCTAACATGACCTGGCGCAGAGCCTTTAACAATGTACCTTGCAGAGCCTCATGGGCATTTTTGGCTTATTAGTGCGGGCGGGCATAAATAGCCATGGTCCCCTTGCTGTTAGAGATACCTGCAAGTCATTGTCCTGGCAGGACTAGGCCCGGCCCGCGGGACAAAGGTTGGGTTATTATCCATCGCCGCAAGCATGTTTGCTTACCACCCTAGCAACGCCGGTGGTGCCGTTCCTTCAAATCTCACTCCTTCCAATGCTGTCCCTTCTAATGCTCGAGCCCAGATTAACCGCTCTCAGGCGCTTGGAGTGGTCGATGGATTTCTTGCTGGTATGAGATATTTCGATGTAACGGAGTCCCTCAAGGCCAGTGAGCTTGGTGACAGTCTTCCCGAACCAGAGTGTTTCTCAAAGGCGACGACCCCTCTGCCCCCCGATCCCCAATCGGCCGACCAGATAGCCTTTTCCTCTATTCGAGACGTTCGAGATGGCATAAAATCCGGCTGGAAGCATTTCGACAAGGTGTCGCAGAGCCTTGACGAGCAAATCATCACCAGACTTCGCGAGACCTACCATGATGCTAAAAGCCTTCGAGAAGCTGGTGTCTTCGCCTTCCGAGACATCCTGACAGGCGATGCCCGCAAGAACATTGAAACATTCTTTGCGTTTTGCAGCCTTTCGCATGTCATGGCCGGTCTACTGCATACAAGGGGCAGACTCGACAAGACAGAAATCTTGGCCGGCCTCCCTGTCTGGTTGGATGCCCTGGAGGATCAAGAGGATCAAGAGGCATTCCAGAAGCTTGCCCAAAACCTCTGGCCTGAAGCCAACACTCACTCTTTTGAGCTGAACACTCCAGTGGCCATGCTTCCAGACAGCCTCCTCGCCTCCGCTTCAATTCCCAGCATTGGTCTGTTGAGCGCTGTGCCCTTCGTCCCGCCCAGCGTCCCAAAGCGACGCAGCGACGCCCTCGGTGCTGTCTTGGCTTATATGGACAATCCAGCGGGACTCCACGCCACGAAGATCTTTGACGCCGTGGTCCAGTACTGCAGCGATAACGGAGACTTCTGGTACGACCTGTCCGGGCGAGGCATCATATCGAAAGACAATGGGTCGCGCCTCGACTGGAACGGGTGGCGCGCCGGAGAGAAGAAGTCCATCCAAGAGCAATACCTTGCACGCCTACTGTTGGAAAAGGACAAACGAGACATGACGTCTCGCGGGATAGTGTCCGTGGTCGAGGGATTCGTCGATATGGGGTATTTGCAGAGCACTGACGAAACCAGGCGCTACATGGCGCATATAGCCAGCGTAAGTCGACTTTGTGACTGAAAATATCTCCCTCAGACTAATTCTCGAGATCCAGTCGTTATTCAGGGATGGAAAAGCCCAAGGCAAGTTTATTACATGGGTTAACAGTCCCCCGTGAGCCATCCCTTCATGCATCTTTAGCCTACACACCTAGCGTATTTGTTTGCTGACTACCTTCGTGCTAGAAAGCTGTTCTCATGCCCTACCTGCCCAAAGGTATTCCCTCGAAAGTGGAACATGGACCGACATAGTGAGAAATGCGGTAGGGAGGTACAAGGAGGGAGAAGGCAGAGGCAAGGTGCGAGAAGGGCTCACCCTTACAGATGAATTGAATGAATGATGGACCGTTTGAACAGCGAACTGGCAAGGATATTAGAACGGCAGAAAAAGCGGGATGGTTCATGACTACGTAGTTTATAGAAGAAGCAAGCGTGGAGTTTAGTTTGGCTTTACACTTGACTTGTGTCCGTGATCGGTGTGCTTCTCTGTTCGATACAGCTTATGAAGTTAGCCATAACCCGGCTGACAGGCTGCCGAGCAGAGAGATTGATCTCAAGAAGCTAAACATTCTCGCCAGTTTTTGCCGCTGTCAAGGCCAAAGACTATTTACTCCTAGGCTGTCAACCGCACATATGCTTATTACAAGCAGTCTTCATCATGATCAGTGCTAACTAATACCGTTCTTTACGGAGGACAAGCAGTTAATTTACCCAGACATGGTTCAGCCAGTTGTCTCGCTGTATGTCACCTGCGCATGGCAGCCATGCCTGGGATGGCCGACGGGAACAGGCTCTGGCTTCCACGCACTCTTCTTATTATCGCAAACGACGCTCAAACATCTCCCATCTTGCAGTCTTTGCCTTAGTTGCCCGTGTGAGATGCCCACTACCCTGGCCCTCCACCCCCTTCTCTCAGCCCTGGTATTGCCTCTCCCGCCGATTGGGAGACGTCATGTTCCAGCTCCATAAGCCACAATTGCAGCACCATGGACGTTGATTGATGAAATTTGTCACCTCTTCTCCCAAAGATATTTAGAATTGACTCATATTGATTACTATCCATCTCTTCAAACTATGAACCACAGCTAGAGCATGGCTCATCCAGATGCGCAGAGCAAACAGCATCCTCTATCCCCGTCTACTTTCACCAACATCAACCCGACCGGCGCCAACAACTAGATGAACTCGGCATGTCGATTCACGTAGAACCCAAGAGCGCGTAACCAAATCAATTTTCCCTCGTCAAGTCGGATCCTGTTTGGGTCCCCGTGCACCTCTTGATCCTTCTCGTTTGGTAGGCGGGGGCAGTGAATGAACTCATTCCCCTGGTCTGTATAAACGCACATGTTTTGGATCAGCCCATACTTCGTTCCCCTCCGGAGGTCGAGACAGACAAGGGCTCTCCCGTGTGTGGATTCAACCTCAATCATGATTAGCCCACTGAGTAGCATTGTCCACGTGCTCAGCGGTCTGTCAATGGAAAACCCATCTTCCGACTTGCGGTTGAACACTGTGTTGTACGGGCCTCGGGTCTGGAGGACCGATATAGACTCGTCCTGGAGTATCTTCGCAAGGATGAGCTGTTCGTTGACACCAGTTACCGAGGATAGCTCCGATACACTCTTGCACAAGACGCGTCCGTGCAAGAAGTCGTTCCATGGCCAGTTGTGAACGCGAACGCTCTTTGCTACGAGCAGTACAAAGGCAGCTAGCACCCAGCAGTACGTAGTGATGTTGAAGGGGTCCACGCCAGTGATGCGATCGCCGACAGCCACGCCAATAGACACTCCACCGGCGACGAGCAAGACGCAGAGGAGCATGAGCATCGACACGTAGAGCCTACAGTGCACCATTACGCCCTTTTCCTCGAGGACCCAAGCCTTCATCTTGTTGCTGAAGCCGTCAAGCTCCTGCTGGTGACGTTGAATCCGATCTGGGGTTGTCTGGTCGTCATCCGAGGACGCTCGCCATGTAAGGTCGTTTGGATCAAAAGCAAAGCTAGCCTCGCGACCAATATCGGCAAGTTGTCTTCCCGCGAACAAGTTGTTCCGCCGCATCAATGCTTTCGAGAGGGAACCGGGCTCGCCCGATCCGAGATTACGCTGCGCAGCATCATACTCGGCCGTGGTCAAGCAAAAGAAGGCCGTGTATTTGCCAACCGCGTGCGGTTTTATAGGGTTCTTTTCCCGCTCGTCCAGGAGCTCGTTGAAGATGACCGCATTGATGAACTCGCTCACGGAGCCCACGAGCCTCGGGCTCGTCATGATTAACGGAATCATGACCGTGACGGCATGGCTCATGGACTTGAGCATAAGCGGGTGACGCGCTGGCAGACTCTCGCTGCCGTCCCCATCAGGGGCGTAACTCCAAGAGATGCGGGTGCCAACCGACTTTTCCTAAGAGCTGATGCTCTTGGACTGACTATCCGCACCTGGTGTGGTAGCTGGCGGCCGGTTATGTGTAGGTGGCGAGCTTTCAACACGCTGGATGGTCTTGTCAAGCAAGTTGAACGAGTTCCTGGCGCAATTGACCATGGATATGTCAGAGGTGCCGAGAAAGTCGTTCCCATAATCCTGGTGAACTAGCGTGCGAAAGCGCTCGAAACCCGTGCCATAGACCATTGAGCAAATTTCGTACGACGTGACCGACTTCCTCACCAGCTTGTTTGTTCCACGCAGAGATAGAATGATGAAGAAGAGAAGATCAAAAATTCCGTGTCGATACTTCTCACACTGGTGGAAGTAAATGTTCCGCATGGCATCTTTCTTGCCGATGGACTCCAACGGCGCAAGATTTCCTCTGAAGCCTCGCATACTCTCAAGCATGGGCCCAATATTAGGTTTATTGTCTCCAGGACTATTTCCCATCATTTTGTTCTCGCCTTGCCGTCCACGGATATCGTCTTGATCCGGTATAGGAATATTTCGATCGGTAACACCGTTATCGATGGAGATCTGAGCGCATTCTTGCAGTCTTGTTGACACAACCTTGACTTTGGTGGATATTTTGGCCAGGTGGGCAATAATGTTGATGTAGAAGGTCTTGCCATCAACTGTAGCGCATAGTACCTGAGTCAGTACGGCTGTACAGTAGTTGACGAAGTTGAAGAAGTCTTGACGGCTGTGGCGTGGCATCGCTTCGCTGGAGTCGTTCAAGGCATCGTCTTCTTCCTCCTGGTCACACAGGTGGTCGAGAATGAATCGACTATTCCTCAAGTCATCGACACTATGCAGTTCTTGAGAATTCGACGCGAGGAGACTCTCGCCATCATATTTGGCAATATTCAAGGCGTGCCAGATATGATCCGCGATGTCGGCGAGTATCTCATAGGACCGTTTAGAGTCGACAGCCAGGTCCTCGCTCCCTTCAAAAGCCAGAGGTTCGGGGCTAGTGACAGCCTCAAGCAGTCGAACGACCTCGTTCGCCCAGAGCTGTTCCTGGGCCTCTTCGCTCACTTCATACAGCGTGACATCGTCAAAGTTCGGCAGGTCGGTTACCTCAACCCCCGGTGCCACAGACGGCATGGAGAAACGCTTGTGCATGCTCACGACTTCAAGGACCTCATCCTTAGTGATGGTTGCAAAGGGTCTCGGTCCAGACTGAGGGTCATCGCGGCTCGAGGGAGCCAAAGTGTGTGTGTTGGACTCGGGATCCATGGGCAAGATTGCGGGCTATTCCTAGCTCTGAAGATATTTAGAATAGGATAATGGATGATCTGAAGATATTTAGAATAGAATAATGGGTGATCTGAAGATATTTAGAATAGGATAATGGATGAGAATTTTTAAAAATTCCGAGAGTAAATAGATCAGGCGTGCGCGAAGAGGGTTGCCGAAGGGACAAGCATTGAGATGCATCAGGCTCTGAGCCTGCTTTCCGCCACCAACAACTCGGGCGTAGGGCATGTGTCTTTATGCATGAACCTGGAAATCGACTCGCTAATGTATCATTATCATTGGGCGTGGTTTTGCCCAGGATTACGTGCCGCACAACGGAGTGCTATCTGGGTAGCTGTCCATGTCTTTCCTTCGCCCGACATTGGATGGATGGGTTGAAAGCGCAACCGAACCGCAGAACAACTGCAAGCCAAGTCACATCAGGCAATCGCGTGATGTCAATATAGTGGGAGGCCTCAAAAAGGCGCTGTTTTCCCTTTTGCATTGGTGTGACCTCTGGTTGCGAGATGGCAGTCGCTTCCATTCCTCCTGCCTCCAAGGCTATCACCAGTCCGCGAACTTGACCTGCCGACCTACCCAAGTTAAAGAATTATCACAATTGCCCCATCGTTTTCACCTTATCCAGATCTCTCCTCTCACATCTTCTTCGGCGACAACGGACTGGTTTACTCATTCGAGGGCCTTCCTTACTGCAACCATGTCACTTGAAGATTATCAGGCTGCCCTGCCTGATTTATTTGGTGCCCCGGGGACCATACAGCCTACTGCCCCCGACACAACCCGTCCCGCTGTTGAGGGAACAGTGGCCACGGTATGATCTCAATCGACTCCAGTCTCGCTTGAAGGGGCTAATAGCAACACAGCACCAGACCAAGCCATCGAAACATACCAAAACCAAGGGTTTTGTGGATATCATCGAGTACCATACCGAAGGCCTCAGTGGCCATGATGTGGAAATCATCTCCACCGAACGATTTCTTCCCCACAAGAGAAAGAGTACCAAGAAGCAACAAACGTACAAAGACTACGCCGTTGTCCTTCGTCGAACATGGATGCAGCACAAACAGGTTTCCCTCTTGGTTCGAGTCGAGCTGGAAATCCAGTCCGAGGTCCTCTGTCGAGCATTCCGGCAGGTTGCCATTGACTCTTACGAAGACACCGACCTTGAATCCTTCCCGATCAAGCTTCGAAGCCCTTTCTCCGAGCTATTCTTCTATCGCAATGAGATCAAATCTCTGATGGAAGATGAGAATAACAGCGAGGAGATCCGTCAAGGTGCTGAGATCTTGCACGATTTTATACTCAAAAACGGGCTTATGGCGAGCATCGTCACCGATCACGAGAAATACTCTAAAGAAGGTAAGGCTGTTGGAGACATTCTCTGGACGATTTATCCTCCAAACAGCCTTGTGGTTCTCAATGTTGGAAAGCTCCAAGAGTGTTGGATTTGCCGCAACGTCTCGAGCAAGCAGGACGAATACGGATTCTCCCAGTGGGAGGTGGTTGGGTTCAGGATAGGATATAGCGGCGCCTCCCCTGGACTTACTCGGCAGACTTTCCGGCTTCCTATTACGGGAATGCAGGTGTGTAAGATCTCAGACCTGCCCTTGGTCCCAATCAAGAACTTCCAGGGCTGGCCCTTGTTAGAAAAGACATTGCACGCCAGGGCATCGAGGCTGCAGAAAGTTCTTGGAAATGACCTGTCGCTATTCGCGCCGCAGACATACGCCGATGTTGGATGGCCGATGGAACACTGTCATTACCATATATCCCTGAACCCTATGTTGAATGCGGATCAGGTAAGCTGCAGTCATTTCAAGCTATCGCGAATAGGCGAGAACATCACCGATGAGAACGATCAGTAGCTAATGTGCACTATAGCTTGATGACCGCGTCGTTGTTGACTACAAAGGGTTTCTCAGCGAACGCAGGAAGGGTGCTGCTGAGCTCGTGGACTTAGAGGGCAAGCTCAAGCAGCCCAAGTCGAGGGCCAAGGCAAGGGGCGTGCTTGCTAACGCTGAGCATCGCTCCAGGCTCAAGGACTCCCGTTCTTATGACTCCTCGGATACCGATTCTTCGGGATCCGACTCGGAATCGGTCGAGTTTGATTCCGAGGATGATGCGAATATCATGGAGTTCAAAACCGCCGGGGATTCCCAAGAGCCTCATGACTCGTCTCGGCCCAAAACTAACGACTTATCCGGGCTATCTGAGACGGTAAAAGAAAGATTTAACATCCCAAAGACGGATTTCGATCTCTTGTTTCCAGCCCAAGTCCCTGCATTTGGCCTCAAAAAGAAGCAGTGGCGTTGGATACTCAGTGATCAACTTCAGGATGTCACCTGGAATATGGTCGCTTTTGAGTCTTTGCAGATAGAGGCAGCGACGAAACATCTCGTGCAAGCTCTGGTCAAAGGCCACAAGGTCAACTCGACTGCATTTGACGACGTGGTGTCCGGCAAAGGCCAGGGGTTGGTCTTTCTTTTGCACGGGCACGTCATTCACCCAAATTGAATGCGCATCGGCTAACACTGCCACAGGAAGCCTGGATTGGGCAAGACGCTCACAGCAGGTGGGTGATTGTCAGCCAAATGTGAACGAATAAATGCTTACCGGATCTTTAGAAAGCGTTGCGGAGTACCTTGAGCGTCCCCTATATTCCATATCTGGTGGAGAACTGAGCACTGAAGTGACACGTTTGGAGTTGAGGCTGGATGAGATATTTCGTCTGACGAAGAGATGGGAAGCTGTCTGTCTCCTCGATGAAGCCGACGTGCTCCTATGCAAACGAAGCTCATCTGAGATGGACCGGAATGCTATCGTTGCAGGTATGCGTTGCTCCCAGATTCTCTTGGGTCCCTAGAAATTATAAGGCCAAAGCTAATATGTGAGATGACCAGTGTTTCTCAGAAAGATGGAATACTTCCAGGGGGTTTTGTTCCTAACAACCAACCGCAAGCAAGACTTTGACGAGGCATTCAAGAGTCGGATTCATGTCACAATTTCCTATGGCGACCTTTCAGATGACGCCCAGGCACTTATCTGGGAGCGGCTGATTGCTACAAACAAAAATGTGCAGGTGGATGGTTCCTGGACAGCGGCTGCCTTTGAAGCTCCCAGAAGGCCCAGGTCAAGGCTGCCTTGGATGATTTGCAGCGGCTATTGGAGTGGGAACCTACGCAGCCAAGGGAAGGGAAGGTTATTGCTGGTTAGATGGAACACCCCGTGGTGCGAGAAGTCCCACCCTGTACCTAACTAGCTGCTAGGGCACTATCTGAAATGCGGGCTAACTTAGTGTGCTAACGTTACTGCCCTATCCTAGCCTTAGCATGATCCCATGGCCCTCATCATCACAGTTCAGATTCCTGCTGAGCACGCAATAAGTGTGCAAATGGAGATGCCTGCCTTATTCACATTATGCATACCTGAAAAACTAAGTTTGCGAAGCAATTCAATTGAAACCACTGAATTCTTGGCGCCACGCAATTATTTCTCTTGGCTGCTGAGGAGGCCTCTCGCTCTCGCGTTCCGTCCCATGGTAGGGAACCACCAGCCCCATCAATAAATGGCGTCGCCACGTCTCCCTGCGCCCCAGTGTGGCTGCCAACCACGCGTAGCAACCAAAATAGCAACGACCAAAAACTCTACAGTTTAACCGAACCGTTGATGCATAACCGTGGCTGGCTGTGCAGCAGTTTCCCAATCGGGAATGTCTATTGCCCTTTGGTGGCATGTCCCTTGCCACTTTCGCCGCGCACTCACCGAGACAAATCAGGGTAAATCTGTAGATCTTGTTGTCTGACAGGGGAAAAAACAAAAGACGGCAGTTGATAGTCAGACGGACTTCTGCAGCGGTGATGACATGGCCCGGCATGGCGCAGTCTAGGCGGAGCCACAGCCGATCGACGGCAGGGACGAATAAAGCTGGAGATCCCTGAAAGAGGGAGAAGCCGTGATTGGTTTACTCAAAGGGCTGTGACAAGGGTAGCTGAAAATTAGTGGAGGCATTGACGCAACTTGTGTCCCCGCCACATTGCGAAATGAGATGACCAGGGAAAGCAAACAAAATTGAAACACGCCGCCAGCGCAGGTATATATGAAGGGAGATTATGCCCCTTCTAATCTTGATTTCCATCTCAGTTCATTACATCACAACAGTCAAATACCCCGGGTTTTCTACTTAACCTTACATCTTTAACAACCAACTCTACTTCTACACCAACACTCAACTACCAACCACACACAACACCATCAACATGCTCTTCACCAAGATCGCCGTTCTCTCCATCGCTGGCCTCGCTGCCGCCATCAACGCCGCTCCCGCCATCACCCAGGCCCCTGAGGTCCGCCGCGATATTGGCGACGATATCGAGACCTGGGCCAAGGACAAGGCCAACGACGCCCAGACCTGGGCTGAGGGCCACGCCTCCGAAGCTGAGTCTTGGGCTAAGGACAAGGCTTCCGATATCAAGAGCTGGGGTGAGGATCACGCCTCTGAGGCCGAGTCTTGGGCCAAGGATAAGGCTTCCCACATCAGCACCGCCATCGATGCCGCTGAGACCTGGGTCTCCACCAAGGCTGGTAGCGTCGCTTCCCGTGTCAGCAGCGCCGTGAACGAGGCTGCCACCAGCACCGACGATGACGACGATAACGACAACGCCGCCGTGAGCCTGCGCGGCCAGGCTGGTGCTGTCGCCGCCCTGGTTGCCCTCGGCGCCACTGCTTTCGGCTTCATCATGGCTTAAGCGCAATACAACAACGTCACGACCTTCGAGATACCCCCTCGCGCGAAAAAGGCATACACATTTTTTCATGATTACCGGAGTTTGGGGACCCAAGGGCATTAGAGTACGAGCAACACGATAGAACGTCGTTGCCGGAACTGGCTGGGCATAGGGCATAATGCAACGGTTTAACGACGTGCAAAGCACAGAACTGTTTTCTAGACAAGCATCAATTCATTAAACATTTTTACTTTATCTTCTGATCATCTACTATTGAGTGATATGTTCTATAACGCCGCCTCTATGGTACACTTGTCTACATCTATGATACAGTATATAGCTCGCCTCCCAGCCCAAACATGAAACATTGCTAGTGAGTCGCGATGTTACACCCAGGTACTGCGGGCCAAGGCGCTATCCAAACCCTCCCGTCTTGGAAGGGTCTTCATGAATCCTTCTGACCCCGGAGATACAACCCATAAGGTTCAAGTTGCTCCTTTGTCAACTTGCTTGGTGACTTGACGAGCGGGTCCTCTCCCTTCATCGTCTTGGGGAAAGCCATGGCATCCCGCACCGTCGCCGTGTCCGTCATGAGCGCGACGAGTCGGTCAAAGCCCAGCGCAAAACCAGCGTGAGGAGGACATCCTGACTGCAGTGCTTCAAATAGGTGAGCAAAGTCGGCGATTCGCTTCTTGGGCACCTTAAGGATGTCCTTCATGATGAACTTTTGGACTTCGGCAACGTGAATACGTTCGCTGCCACCACCGACCTCGACACCGTTCAGCACGAGATCGTAGGCTGCGCTCTTGGCATCGAGGGGGTTTGTGAAGAGGAGCTCGAGATCGGCCTGGGACAGGGGAGCTGTGAAGGGGTGGTGGGATGCTGCGATGCCAGCGCTGCCCTCCTGACCTGGCTCACCCTCCTGACCTGGCTCACCCTCCTCGACGGGCTTGAACATGGGGAACTCGGTCACCCACACAAACTGTAGCGAGCCCGGGGTGCCTAATTTCGGTGTCGACATGTACTCTGCCTCGACAAGGGCCTTCCAGAGGGCACTGCGCAACTCGCCTATCTTGGTGGAGCCCTTGCAGTACTGACCCTGGTGCTTCTCCCTGGCCTGGAAGACGACGAGATCACCGTCATTGAGTTCCTTGCCCTCAGACACAAGATCCAAGATGGCCTCAAATTCGAAGCCAACGGAGCTTAAGCCCATGAGTGGTTTGCTCGAGTCGTAGACAAGCACTGAAGGCTGTCCGTCGGGGTTGTTGGCCAGCCCCGTTGGCAGGTCGTCCATAAACTTGATGACGAACTCACGCGCCTCCTGGGGAGAGACGTTTTCTAGTGGGAAGGTGAAAGCTTCGACTAGCGGGTCTTCTATATCAGTGATCATGCTGACGAACTGGCGATAAGGCTCAAGGTCTGGAATAGCATGGACCTGAAATTGTTAGTGGCATGTAGGGACATAACACATACGAGAACTGTACCTTGTTGGGGATGCGCAGATCAGGCTTGTCAGTTCCATAAGAAGCAATGCTGTCTTGGAACTTGATCGTTGTGAACTCGTGCGCGAGAGGCTCATCCGTAGGTTGTGGGCCATCAGGAATCTCCGTCAATATAGGAACTCGCTGATTCCGAATCTCCTTATAGCTATGCGCCGGCCGTAGAGCCTCCAGGGCTTCCAGAACAATGTCGTTGACGTCCTGTCTCACCTTTGCCGCACCAGCAAAGGACCACTCCATATCCAGCTGTGTAAACTCCGGCTGACGATCCGCCCGAGAGTCCTCGTCTCGGTAGCAGCGCGCCCACTGCATATACTGCCCGATACCACTCGCCATGAGAATCTGCTTGTACTGCTGGGGACTCTGGTTCAAAGCGTACGCCATGCCGCGCCGGCGGGTTGGCACGAGGAATTCCCTAGCGCCTTCGGGTGTTGACTTGAACAGTGTCGGAGTCTCAACGTCGATGAATCCCTTGTTCAGCAGGCCCTTGGTAAGCTCTGCCTTGAGCCATGACCGAAACTTAAGGCGGGCCTGAAGCTCTGGGTGGAATTTGATCTGGTAGTGTCGCTTGTGCGGCGGGAAGTTGACTTCTTTCGTAACGATAAGGTCCTTAGGGACGCTATTGAGGGTTCGGAGGTTCGTGAGGGAGACGGTAGGCTTAGAAGAGGTAGACGAAGGCTCTCCGATGCTTTCATTCTTCGGGGTCTCGTTTATCGCATCGACGAGGACGGGGCTGAAGGCAGGGACGTCGCGCAAGAGGGCGTGGGCTTCGGGATCGTTCGCGGCATCGGCGCAGAGCTGAATCACTTCCCCCGAAGAGGTCGTGAGGTCGGCAAAGATGAGGTTCTTGGATACGGCCCTCTTCTTGCCTAGCAATCCGGAGTATTTGCCAGGTCTGGTGTTCTTGAGGGGCAGATCCGCATTGCTGTCTGACGCATGTTAGCAATTGGGTACGGAGAGGATGCGAGAGCCATACACTTCTCCCAGAGGCCCAGAATGTCCTTTTTGTAGGTCTCGTTGATTGCTCCATCGGCTGTAGCTTTAGTCTCTGGGTCGGAGCTCTGGGCGTAACAGCGCCGGGGCAGGCATTGTCGTGCCCGCAGCAGCGTCAGGGAGCTTGCGCATGCCCCGCGACGCAGCGCGAAGCTTCCGCGACCAAGAGGAAGCACCATGATCGCAAGAGAAAGGGCGGGGAAGCTATACTCGAGTGAATTGAGTCATTGTTCGAGGGGTCGTCCGTGGTGGGCCGATGGTTATCGCCAAAATTTAGAGGGAGAAGAGAAAATCCGCCCGGCGGGTTCGGTGAGCGGCCCCACTTTCCGCTCCGATCGGCGATTGGTGGTGCTTCAATGGCTCCCGGCGTGACGGTCTTACCACGTTTGCCATGAGGAACTTAGGAAGAAGATTGGTAAAATTAGTATTTGCTCTTCGACTCTTTGAGAATAGAGAGTTAATCGGAAAGTTCAACGGTGCCTTCTTATACGCCCATGGATGTTGAGGCCGACCTTCGGCCACACCAGGGTGCAAGTGGGCTGACCAGCGCTCGTGTTACCTCTTGCCTCCTCAACGATCATTGATGCTTGCCCAAATAGTCTTTCACCAACGTTACCTACCTATCCATTCAATATCTCGTTCTGGCTCCCGACTACCTACCTAATCTTTAATCATCCGCACATTTCCCATCATCTATCGCTTTGGATTCATGGCTTACAACTGCTACCGCCAGTAATGCAATATGCCTATCGGTAGCTGGACTGCTGTTGTAAACATGCAAGAATACCCAGAAAAATGCCCTGGCCACCTGTGCTTGAGGGCTTGGAACGCCCTCTCGGAAAGCCTCGAGATCATTGTCATTGGCCGTTGAGAGACACCCCTGCACCTGCACGCTCAGCCATTTCACAGCCATCCAGCCGAGAGCCTCGTCTTCAAATCTTTTCTCTTTTTCTCTCGCATTTCCTCCCATATTTCAGCTTCAACCAGAAGAATCTGAACAGCGCAGCTTCCACCTCTACCAAAACTCCCTCAATGTCTGGCCTAGAGCCTTTGGTAGCCCTCGGGCTTGCCTGCAGCGTCATGCAAACGATAGCGTTCGCTGGGCAGACTCTCTCGCTGTGCAAGAAGGTCTACAATGATGGACAGCCGGACCCTGCTCTCAACGACTACAGTCTGGAACTGTCAAACATCTCCGAGACGCTGAAAAACAATCTGAACACAGGCAGCGGGGTTCTTTCGCGTGATGATCTGGCTCTTCGGGACACAGCAGAAAAGTGTCTCGAGGTCGCAACCAAGTTGACCCAAGAGATGCAGAATCTTTCCCCTCAAAACGGGCAGAAAGGGGTTCGAACCAGCATTCGACTCGGGTTCAAAACACTCTTTCGGAAATCACGCCTGGAAGAGTTGGAGACCAGCCTCAGAAATATCCAATCGGCCATGAACACTCAACTTCTCGTGGGGACACTAGATCGAGTTGATACGTCCACAATCGAGCAGCAAAGCGCTCTGACAGACGCAAGTCGCCTTCTGGAAGACACAATTCAGCAGTGCTCCGCAAAAAACGAAACCAAGCTCAACCTGATCACTCAGGAAAATACGGAAACGCGAGATCAACTGCTCCAGGCCATGAACAATGCGCAATCTCGCATGGAAGCGCACATCAAGTCTGAGTCATTCAAGAACACCCAACTGCTACAAACACACATTACGACTGTTGAAAGCAACACCCAACGACAAGTTGATCAATTCCAGGAATGGAGGGACAAGCAAAATGACGAACTCAGTTATCAGAGCCTGCTGCAAAGCCTCAAATTTGAAAACATGGAGGAACGAAAGAACCAGATCGATGAGAATTATCCACGTACATGCCATTGGATCTTCGAGGAGCCTGATGAGGAGTCTGATTCGGAGTCTCTCCTTTGGGGGTCGACAATATCATATGATGACGGCTACGGTGGGACTAGCGTCCCGCCGTGCTCTTGTTCTGAAAGGCGAGAAATACTATGGGACAGCTTCACAGACTGGCTGGGATCCGGAGATCCGATTTACTGGATCTCTGGCAAACCAGGTTCAGGGAAGAGCACTCTGATGAAGTTCGTCTCATCCAATCCTAAGACGAGGGAATTTTTGAACAAGTGGCAGCCTGAAGCCCAGATCTTCTCGCACTATTTCTGGAAAGTAGGATCTGAGATGCAACAAAGCTTAAAGGGCCTTCTAGGCTCTTTGATGTATCAGATCTTTTGCGAAAACCGACAGATGGCTTTGGATTACATTCGCCAGACACAAGAGATCCACAGGAAGCCATCGACAATCGCAGACTGGGACACAAAGAAATTAGAGGCTCTTCTTCACACCTATGTTTCTGGCTCCACAAGCGGCATCTGCTTGTTCATTGATGGCCTAGACGAATTCACGCCCCATCGGGACTACCACGATCTACTCTTCCTCCTGAAAAGCCTCTTGGGACCAACCGTCAAACTCTGCATTTCGAGTCGTCCAGAACAGGTATTGGAGAACCATCTACAGGGCTGCCCAAACCTGAGAATGCAAGACTTGACAGAAAGTGACATGAGAAAGTATGCTTCAGGATGCCTGGGCCGGGCCATCTCACCGATAGACGAGGAACTTCACACCGACATTCTTGTGGACCGGATCCTCGCAAGGGCCGATGGGGTATTTCTTTGGGTTGTCCTCGTTTCTAAGAGTCTCGTGATTGGGATCGAGAACGGCGACTCTGATTCGGAGCTCAGGCGGAGACTTGACTCGATGCCAGGAGACCTGGCAGCACTATACAAGGACATGTGGTTGAGATCAAACGAAGATAATCGGATTTACCAGGAGACTGCTTCCTGGTTCTTCAACATCATTTTTGCTCGGCTACGGGCAGGAAAGAGACTCCCTTGCTTGCAGCACGAGTCAGTATCCGTTTTTGAGCTGATGGCCGCCACCGATCCAACAGTCTTAGATCAATTCTTGGACCGCGGCGATGAATTCTCCACGGCGGACCTTCATAGGAGATGTTGCCGCATCGCAAAAGCTGTCGAGACTCGGTCGGCTGGACTCCTTGTAGTGTCAAAGGTGTCGTGGGTGTCGTCGTTTTATCCCCAACAACCGGATCGATACGACACACTGGAGGACTATAAGAATACAACGATCGGATTTACTCACCAGACTGCCCTTGAATACCTCCTTCATACTGAAGAAGGGCGGGCTCTCTGGCAGACAAGCGAGATCTCCACCAATGAAGCCCTCACCAGGCTTATCAGAGCTTGTCTGGTACGGTGTCACATTCGGAATCCTTCTCCCGACAGGGAGCAGCCATGGGCCTATCCAGGGACCTTTTCAGGGCACTGGGAGCTCCTTTCGTTTCTAGTCTCAACTAGGTATCTTGTGGAAAAGGGTGCATCTCCTCCAGTAGGCCTCCTTTCGGCCATTGAGAGGGCTCACGAGAATGGAAACATACGTTCATTGGCTTTAAATTTCCCCGCAACAGGCGAGGCTGTATTTCTGTTTTGGGCAGGCCTTTCAGGGCTTGCGGACTACGCTATCAGTCGACTGTCTCGAGTACAGTCAGGAAACAGCCTGAAAGCAAACATCATGAAGGAATTTCTGGCTGCCCTCTGCGTTTGGGATAGTGGGCATGAAATTGTAGACCGAAACCCGATGATCCGGCAGCTGCTACAGCAGGGTATTGCTCCCAGCGTCGATGGTACCTTGACAAAACCCTGGACTCTCTACCTCAGAAGAACCTTGGCTACAGTTTCGAACCGCCTATCACAGCGGGGCATCAGCGAAAGCATGGGCTTAGAAGAATCCAGAGAGATTGTGCTGACCTTGAGGACGTTTCTTGAAATTGGCTCTTCCCTCTCAGGCGACATTCCAGTACTGATTACGTTCGCCGGCGAAGGAATAGGCTACCAGCTCGCCAGGCGGCCCAGGCCTGATCCAGAAGAGAGTTCCTTTGGTGATTTGTTGTGGATCATACTCACGGCCAACCCCGTATGGCTGATCAATGCACTTCTCGAACACCTTGATCCAGAGGCCAACATGGCTGATATAGGGCACGAACGAGTAACGCAATCTGCAAAATCAATAATGGTAGTATGGCATAACAGAGAGAGCGGCCTTCAATGGCATAACAGCGAGGGCGGCCTTCAAGGTTGGCGAATACAGGATGAGGATGCTTACAAGGTTGCAGACCAGGTTTTTCTTTGTTTGAGAAGATCCAATAGAGCCTCAAGTAAAAAGAGGACATATCTGGAAGAAGAACTCAAGAATATGACGGTGGAGGTGACGGGTAGAAGTAAGCAGATGAATGAAGATGAAGTGGCGGCGCACCTAGAGGCGGACGAATTTCCTTTTAGTAGGATTGCAGGTCATTACGGCCTAATTTTCAGCAATCCGATGACGATTAGCTGGTATTAGCCTATTGCCCGCCTGTTCGGAGCAGCTCACCCGCTTGGTTTTTGATCCGCAAGATCCGCAGCTGCATGGATAAGGGGAGCTGGGCATTACTCAGGATTTGTTACTGAGCGTGGACTTGGGGATCTAGAATGCGGTGTCTGGACTCTCTAGCTATCTACCTATCTCCGGAAAATCTTGTATTTCTGTGGTCCAAAGTACTCGGTCTACAAATTGCGTCCCCCCGTTGCAAGACATTTCTTCCCAGAGAAAACCCTGTCTTGGCAATCGACGAATATATTCTATAGGTGATTAATTCGAGGCCACCAGCGCCCAACTTTAGGAACCTCTCATTTAGTTAAACAATATACTATAGAGGGTTACCTAGGGTAAAGAAAAAATAAGACGTAAGGATAATCTCTTTTAATCCCCCCTTAAATATAATTATCATAAAATTATATATAAATCTCGTAATAATTATATAATTTTAAATAATCCTCTGAAAACTCTAGTGTCTTATTTATTTCTTTGCCTGCGTAAGGGCATCACTTATTCCTCGGGCCTTGTGGGTAGTATCGTCGTTCGTGGGTGTATTGCCAATGCGTTCTATATTGTGGTTGAAGCTCAGCCCTAGATGGGCTAAGTGGGTCAGAACATCGATCCTCGTTCTCCTCATTAGGGCCGTGTAAATCTTATTTAGACAGCATCTGCTACTATTGAAAGGCGAGTCCCCTGTACCAACACAAGATACGGGTTAATCCTGAGAGTCATCAGACTCGTTAAAAATCTACTCTTTGATACTCTTTGAGAGTGTTATGCTTGGAATTAATAGTTGACTTGAAGGCTTCATCTGCTGTCTCCAACATGAAGCTATGTGTGACGAGCCCGTCTACCAGTCAATTCTTGGTTCACAGTGGAGACGATATTGTAGATGTTAATTTCCGTCTTCTTGTCTTGCAAAAACAATAAAAAACTATCGAGGAAGTTTAAACCCGTTAAAAACTTCTTTTCCATCATCGAAATATCGGTCTTTGATTGCCTTTTCAAGCCGTAGCGAGGTGGGGTGGTCATTCCCCAATACATTGATTGAGGTCTTGTAGGCGAAAGTAAACCAAAGCAGCGCCCCCCTTTGCTTAAAGCCGTTTTGACACCTCAAACCAATGCATGTGAAGTGGTCTATTAGTTTGGCATTTGTATCCTGGCTGTAAATCCCCCAGAACGGCTTGAAGATCCGGTATCGAACCAAGTCCATTATCCATTCCCCCATGGCCTTGGCCCCAGAAGTGTCTTCCGCAATACGGTGCATGTACTGCAGTTCTTCGGCAAGTGGGATGAGCTCTGTTATGCGCTGGGGACTGGCGTGGAGGACCAGATGAGTCAGTATGTTCCGAGCGATGAGGCATTCCGACCTGGCAGTCTCGAGAGCCTTTTCATCGACCAAACCCCAGATGTAGATGCACCTTGCCTCTACTTCTCGGCCCCGAAGGTCCAAAGGAAGAGATCCAAAGTCCGAAATCAGCTTCTGTGCCACCAGCTGCATTCCAGGAAGCCTGGCCAAGGACCAGAGGGTAGCCAACCTCAGCTGCTGGTCCATTTGGCCCACGTCGGACGGCTTGCTGAAGATGCGCTGAAATTCGGGGCTCTCGGTAATACCCGCGAGCTCGTCATCAGATACCACGGGTTGGAGGACTGAGATGATCTTGGTGGGCGGGGCGTTGTCACGGATCGCAGTGAAGAGACGGAATCCCAATGATCTGGCGTCATTACTTCGCCGAGAGGCTTCAAGTTTTCCGACGACACGCTGGTAATGGTACAAGGTTCGAGGGTGTAAGAGGCCCAGCTCTTTACTGTAGCCACTGGATATCCAGTCGATGACTTTGTCTGCACCCTGGATATCTTGATTCAAGGCATAGACATCAACTAGATGCCAAGCTGTTCCTACTATGTTTGGATGGGTTGGTGTGAAGACGTCTAGCAGCGTGATTAATGCATTGCGAAGTCTCACGATCGCGTCGTTGAGCTGCCCATCTGAAATCAGTCGGATGACCTCGGCTTGCAGGGTGAGAATCCCATCGATAACGATTATTCTCCCACCAGGAAGGAAATGTTGGTAATCAAGGGGACTTTTGAAGCCAGCCGGGAGGAAGAGCGCGCAAGATGCCTTCTCTGCTGGGGCCTTCGCTGGAGTTCCCGTGGCCATAGGCGAGCCCGCATCATTGGCGTCGGAAGCCGGTACGGTACTGGTGGTTTTCTCCGGAATGGACACTCCGTGCTTGGTCAGATAGCGTTGCACTCGCGTCCCAGAGACTGTGTTGGCAGAAGATGAGACCTCGCTGTCGCTATTCTGCGTCTCTTCCGGGTGCCGAGCGACGTCTTTATGAACATTGGCCTTCCTCGACTTCTTAAACATCCCCCAGGATTTGAAACGGTGTCTGTACATCGCTTTTCTGGCAAGTCTTAGTACCCAGAGTCAAACATCTATAGAGAAGAACTCACGAGGCTTGAAAGTCATGCTGCTTCTCCATGGAGGTCATGGTTTTCTCCAATGTCAATCCTTCTACAATGTAAAGGTTGTAAAGGGTATCTTTGTGTTCCTCCCATTTCGCGCTGGAGACTTTCCCTCGCTTGCTGTGGTTGAGCTTGTGAGGCGGCATCTCAGGGGCGGCGCTGTTTATGAGGGGCTGAGTGTTGGTTTCTGGAGGCCTAGGGTGTATAGGAATCCTCAAGGGTGTGCCGGTAGGTGCCTCCGGTGTGGGTAGTGGGGAGCGATCAGACATCTTTGTGACGAGGTTCGATCACTATGGTAATGACAACAAGTTATGGAATTTCAAAGACTGGATAGCTGTATATGCCTTGGTCACTTTCAAGTTTCAACGAGAAGCCCACGGGGCTTATATATCCGTTCACAACAACCGCAACAAGCCTATCTAGTCATAACTAAGCCTACAAAAGTCTTTCTCTAGGACCGGTGCCACCATTCTCAACAAAGGCAGTAAACATGCCCTCAGATGGCATCAGAGGACAGACGGGAAACAGCCGACCAAGGTTCAAGACGCAAATCAACTCACCAATGAAA
This sequence comes from Fusarium vanettenii 77-13-4, assembly GCF_000151355.1. Lineage (NCBI taxonomy): Eukaryota > Fungi > Ascomycota > Sordariomycetes > Hypocreales > Nectriaceae > Fusarium > Fusarium vanettenii. The sequence goes on from NW_003315881.1 coordinate 4,464,663, forward strand.
CGTGGCGACAAAAAGTCCCCGAAAGTCCAGCCACGAAGAGACGTGTCACAGTGCAATCAGGTGGAACAAGAACCAACGTCAAGACGTTACCACATGATCATTGCTTGCGGATCACAGAAGGCTGAGGATCCCGAGCTCGATTGGACCGTCGAATCAAATCTATGGCTTTGCGAGGCATCCAACCATGGGTGCATGGGTCCGAGAGCATCACCATGAACTAGAATCGAGGGCTTGGGAAAGTTCCGGCTTTCAGAGGCTGTGCTATGTGCGATGTTCGGCTGAAGATACACAGCAGTTCACATGTACCCCTCAGGGGCCATGAGCCTTGTTACATCTCCGGCAAATGTGTTCCAACGGCCTAAATTCGGCTGACTTGCATCTAATAAAGCTCGTTGATTGTGACAGGTAGAGGAGTGATGGAGTTACCATGATGGATAAGTACCTCAACGAAAATCCTCTGGACACCCTTCTCGCTGAGAGACTTGGTGTGCCCCGGGCAAGAATAGCGTCGGCATGACAGCTTATGAGGAGAAATCAAGAGAAATCCCTATCACGCTTTCAGTTCAATAATTGAACCGAGGCTATCTTAGAATTCCTCTGTTTCTCCCTTTGACCAAGCATGTCTAATTTGGAAGAGCGGAAGGGGCTCAGCCATGTGCAAGGAGATAAATATTAAGTGAAACTAGATCTCGTGTTACGACAAGAATGGCAACGTGTGTTCGGTTTCAGTGCGTTCTCTGGATGTAAAAATAGTTTCAAGATTCAACTCTGGAAGTCAGTTGGCCACGTTCTTGGCTTCTTTGTCATGAATCTCAATGGTAGAACACCCTCGTAAGGTACCATCGGAGAGTCAACGTACTTGCTACCTCTTGACCCGGGACTTACATGATCTGGCCCTTTTGTGTTCGCCTTTGCGATGACAAAGTTCAGCGAAGTTTGTTTGGTGTTCCACTCTAGGGTGGCTGCGGATCATTCTCCGGCCCGTCTTCGCCAATCGTCCGCCGAACAGAGACCGTTGAGATCGCGAGTCAGTTGCATCCTTCAAAATATTCTTATCCATTGGACGTTGAGCGCTGGAAGGGTATTTTGAAGATCAATGCAAGCTTCCAAGTAAGAAGTGAAATTGAAGCTCATCGAAGTCCCTGATAATACCCAGACCATTAGACAGGTATGTGGTTGTTAATGGACTATCGCACATTGGAGGTTGCCATCATGACTCTTTAATCGCGCGCCACTGAGCCCCAACCAGCTTGGCCCGAGACAACCCCGCCTTCGGTCCAAGACCTCGGGCTATCTATCTCTGATCCTGGTTCCCATCGTGTTCGCCGTGCGCGATAGGCCCTTGCCCTGCGGCAGGGACCCAATTGGGGTTCTTGCATCGGCGTACCGACACAAATTCCCCAAATGCCGGTTTCGCATTCTCGGGCCATTGTCTTTGTTTGACAATGAACTAGATATTGATAGACCACGGATGGACAACCATTAAACTCCTAATTTTAATACTTCTGGTGTCGAAAGAGTTTTGGGAAAGGCAATCATGACTACCCGCGACGAGTGGAAAGGTTCGGGCCTGAGGCAGCAGGATCCGCCCCACCCTCCTCCGGTGTCCGGTGTCCGGTGCTTGCAGCTTTTTTCAGTGCCCACTAAAATCTCAATCTCGCCTCAAGAACAAAAGGTCACTGCGTTGAGCAACATCAACAAGGGCGTCATTGTTTGCGCAACCACTTGGGTCATACCCTCTTTCGAGTCACAATCGATACACCTGCGCGACAATGTGTGGTATCAGTGCCATTCTTGTTAGTTCCCACCCCTGTCCTCGTGCTGATGAGACCCTTGGCTCACCTCAACCCAGCTCGGCGATCCCAAAGCCACCACGGCTGGTATCGAGCTCCACGAGAGCATCTACTATCTTCAACATGTGAGTACCCACAATTTTACATCACTCTAATCATGATGCTGATGGCAGTACCAGCGTGGACAAGATGCTGCTGGTATCACAGTCTGCCAGGGAGGAAGATTGTACCAGATGAAGGGTAACGGCCTGGCCTCCAAGGTTTTCCAGGAACCAGCCCGTATCCCCGAGACACTGCCCGGATACGCCGGTATTTCTCACGTCCGGTACCCTACTGCTGGAACTTCTTCTGCGTAAGCATCTCTTGTTGCTGTTCAAGGAGTATCTGCTGACGGCTCCTGCTGTAGTTCTGAAGCCCAGCCCTTCTATGGTGAGTGACCGACAATCTATCACTGAAAAATTCAAGCTAACATGTTGTAGTCAGTAAGTTATACCGCCCCAGGAACAACTAGAGGCGATTCTTCAGTTTACTGACAACACCCCCTTCCAACAGACAGCCCCTTCGGTTTGAGTTTGGCCGTCAACGGCAACCTGGTCAACAGCACCGAACTCCGCAGCTTTTTGGATCTCGAGGCCCACCGCCATGTCAACACCGACTCCGACTCAGAACTTCTGTAAGCTAATTTGCTCCGGCGACCTTCTGTTGGCATCTGCTAACTTGATATGATAGTCTCAACGTCTACGCACACGCTCTGCACGAGCTCGGTAAGGCTCGAGCCAATGTGGACGACATTTTCGCCGGCCTCCGTGAAGTCTACTCGAGGTGCAAGGGTGGCTTTGCTTGTGTTGCCATGATCACCGGCTTTGGTGTCCTCGGTTTTAGGTAATTCATCTGCGTGTTTGTTTTGGAATTTTTACTAATGCCTTCAGGGATGAGAATGGAATCCGCCCCCTTTGCCTCGGATCCCGACCTTCTGCCACTCTTGATGGTACCATGGATTACTTCATGGCCTCGGAGTCTGTTGCTCTGACCCAGCTCGGCTTTACTAACATTGTCGACATTCTGCCCGGACAAGCTGTTTTCATCCAGAAGGGTGGCCACCCCCAGTTCCGACAGATTGTCGAGATGAAGTCGTACACCCCCGACATTTTTGAGATGGTCTATTTCTCTCGACCTGACTCCTCCCAAGATGGAATCTCCATCTACCGTAGTCGGCAGAACATGGGAGAGAGGCTCGCAGAGAGAGTCAAGGATGTGCTGGGAGAGAAGGGTGTCCAAGAGATTGATGTTGGTTAGTAACCCCTTTTGACAAGTCTACTCTAGACAGATTGACTGACTGACGTCGAACAGTTATTCCAATCCCCGAGGTAAGCGCTCACGATGGGTTTCTATACGCAAGCGGTTAAACTGACGAACCTCCCTCAAAAAGACCAGCAACACATCCGCCGCCGCCCTGGCGAGCCGCCTGCAGAAGCCGCTCTCCAATGCTTTTGTCAGGAACAGGTAAGAAGCATCAAAGCTTGCGCATTCAATCAGTAACTGATAAATTGCTCAGGTACACTTTCCGAACATTCATCATGGTTTGTCGACCCCTTACTGCCCCCCTCCGGGGTTATGTCGGCAGCACTAACAATGTTGCAGCCGGGCCAAAAGGCACGACAACAGGGCATTCGACGAAAGCTGTCGCCCATCGCGTCCGAATTCAAGGACAAGGTTGTCCTGTTGGTCGACGATTCCATCGTCCGTGGCAACACATCGCGCGAAATTGTATGTACCTTGTTTCTGGTGGTCACGAATCACCAAGATATGCTCTTCCGGGACTGGCGGGATCATCTTATCCGATAAGATAAGTGGCTGACTTGACTTTCAGGTTTTGATGAGCAGAGAAGCTGGTGCCAAGAAGGTCATCCTGGCTTCGTGTTCTCCTGAAATCACACACCCCCATGTGGTAAGTTGGACTGTACTCGCTCGGTTTATTGCCAATGTGATAGGTAAAGACCTTTGGCTAACGCAACTTCTTGCAGTACGGCATTGATCTTGCCGACCCCGCACGTAAGTCGAACGTAGTGATATGCTTTCACTGGAACCGTATTAACCGAACAATCAGAGCTCGTTGCTCACAATAGGACTGTGAAGGAGATCGCCAAGGAGATTGGCGCCGATGAGGTAACCCATCTGTCACCTACAAATGTGCATCGCTAACGAGTCTTTAGTTGATCTACCAGTCACTGGATGACCTCAAGGCCGCCTGTCTCGATGCCATCGATGGCGAGACCCAGATCAAGGACTTTGAAGTTGGAGTCTTTTCTGGAAAGTACCAGACAGATGTGCCAGAGAGCTACTTCGAGCACCTCAGCGAGATCCGCGCCAAGGGCAAGAAGCGAAAGAATGTTGAGGAGGAGGGCTCAGATGCGAAGAAGCTCACACTGGTTTCCAACAGTGGACCGGTAAATGTGCGCAAGGTCCAAGAAGAAGAAGAGGACAAGCCTGTCATTGACCAGGATGACATCAGGTATGTGTGCCCAACAGTCTCGGGCATGCTCTGGTATTAACATTACTGCAGCCTTCACAACTCTGCGACCGAGCGGTAGACGGCGCAAGTGCGAATTTGCAGAAGCTTCCAGGCTGGATATGGCATCATTATAGGTGTCCAAGTTTGGAAAATGACTGGGGACGTCACTCGCGAGGGTAGAATGGAAAATGATCTCCTGGTTAGGTTCTGTACAAGTTGGCACTGGCCCTCTGCAACAACCAAAGCCATGCCCATACGGGCACTTTGTGAAACTTGCTTTATGAAGCAAATGGTAGTTTCATCGTAAAAGTTATGTCAGCCTCGAGAATAGAAGATAGACTGTTTCTGCAACGCCTGTTGTTTGCTTTGTCCGGCCACGCACGTTGGCTTTCTGATGTACCTGTGGTTGGAATCCTCACGTCTGTTTCACACAGACTTGGAGTGAACTACTTGTCTTCATTCGAGCAGAAGAGGCTCGTAATTTATTATTCGGATCAAGTTTACTTTTAAGGGTTCTTTAGTTGTTCCGTCGACTTTGACCTGAACAACTTGTGGTCTGAACACGGCAATCTGTGAGACTGGCAAAGCCCTTTCTTTGATATTTCTGAATGTTCTCCTGAACTCGTAACGTTTCTTCCAACACCTTCCCCCTACAAGCCTTAATCTCTTTGATGCCTCATTTAATCCTTCCACTGGTGGCCATTAGCACCATTCGTCCGTCCCTCATACTTGTACTTCTCCTCCTGCTCGTAGTATTTATTGAACCCAACTCCATCGCACACTTCACTATAAGACAGCACAACCGGGGGCTTTCCGACAAGCAGCGATCCCTTGACACCTTCAAGCGTCTCGCGAATGCTCTTCAACTTGGCAGCCACCAGAGTCCAAGGGTAGGCGACTCCGCAATATCCAAGCTCAGCAAGATCTTTTGCCGACAAATTCTCCGTCTTTCCTCCCTCGATAATATTGGCAAACACGGGAAAGTTGAGATCCTTTCGAAGTTGGGCCATGGACTCTCTGTCGGGAAGAGCCTCGACAAAAACGGCGTCGACGCCAATCTCGATGGCCTTGCGGGCTCTGGTCAGGGCCTCTTCGTAACCGTGGATGAGGCTGTCGGTTCTGGCTAGGATCCAGATGTCTTGGCCTTCGTTTCGGGCGTCGACGGCGGCTTGCCATCTTGCGTATGCTTCACTTCTGGAGACGACACTCTTGCCGGCGGTGTGGCCACACCCTGGAATAAGAGGTTAGATGATGGAGGGCTGGAATTGGTGGGATGTCTCACGCTTTGGCCAAGTCTGGTCCTCAATCATGATGCCTGCCGCTCCAGCCAGCGCGAATCTATCACCAGCCGTTAACATCACTGATATTAGACACAGCTTCGCAGTCTGGACTTACCCCTGAACAGTTCGGCGGACATTCATAGGGCTGCCGTAGCCTGTGTCACCGTCTGCGATAATAGGAACCGTCGTCGCTCTGGAAACCTCCTGGATCTTATTCACAACCTCTCCATAAGCAATGTACCCAGTATCAGGAAGCGCAAACGCCGAAGCCATGGCATATCCAGCGAGGAAGAGAACCGGGAACCCCGCCTCCTCGCAAAGTCGCGAGCTGAGGGCGTCGTAGCTGCAGACGTGCGCTACGATCTTGGAGGGATCATCGTGGGCCTCGCCCATCATGGCTCGTAGACGCGAGGCCTGGATGGACGGGATAGCTCCGCGACAGTTGGAGTATTCGACCTTGACGCCCTTGCCGCTGGGTTGGACGGCTGGGTATTGGCTTGCCTCGAAGTGGAAGGGGTAGGGTTTGGTGTTGACGATGGACTTGGACATGTTGGCGGTGTTGTTTCTTGGTCGAGTTTGGAAAAGGTGTGATGTTTCTTTGGATGATATCCGATTGATGCTTTGTATGAGGTTCACATGCCGCCAACTTTATACCAGAGATGCTGTCGTCATGCTCGAGACACCCTCCGATAATCGGCGCCATTTGGTTCTCTCTCCGCATCTGCTGTGCTTACCTTTCAGACGTCATGATTGTACAGGAATGTCTCAAACACTCGATTGACTGACCGTGGCGTCTCTTCCTCCTCTGATATTCCCACGCTCAACCGGACCCCGCCGGATGGGGCCGGACCGACGCGGATACTCGCGGCCCCGGATACGACCCCTCAACTTCCCCTGCGATCTTGACCCCGACAACAAGGTCCGATCTTTCTGATAGAATTTCCTTGTTCCCACACAATGGAGAGTCCCGGTCCTTCTGGTAATCAACGCTCCTTCAAGCGGAGCTATGTCGCATGCGTGTCGTGCCGAACTCGCAAGTCGAGGTGCATCGTCAAGGATAAGCCTCCGTGTACCAAGTGTGAGAGGGAGCATCGAGAGTGTCGGTTTGATCATCGTCAAAGAGGACCAAAGCACCGTGAACCTCCGAAATGGACACAGCAGGAGGCTGCGACGACGTCCCGTCAACGTCCCCTTCCTGAAGTTCAGCTACCTGGCGCGTCGCCTAAGCAGCTCGACGTGTCGCTTGGTGGTTACCAGGGAGATGCTTTAGGGTTCTCGCAATCGCCAAACAACACAGGCCATTCTCTTTACGACAGAGTGAGGTCGAGCATTGTGACGGGCACCAATGATGCCCTGGATATTCTGTCAGATGCAGTCGACCGACAACGCAGTGTCGCCGCGTCAACGCCATCCCAGCCGACCAATGGACCAAAAATTACACCTGGAGGCTTCAATGGGGTGGGTTTCACGATCACAGCCTTGTCGGAGCCCGAAGATTCCACCTTGGACCTGTGGGACAAATGTCGCTTCGTGCGTCAGGGCTTGTTCACAGCTCAAGAAGCTGTCACGTACATGGACCTGTAAGTCCCAGCTTCCCATCCTCCTGGCTTCAATTGACAGTGATAGGTTCTTTGAGAAACTGCAGCCTCTTTCGCCCGTCATTGTCGACCAGTTTCGAAACCACTCAGCCCACACGCACCTGATTCACGAAGAAGCCATGCTATGCTGTACCATCCTCACCATAGCCTCACGATTCTTCATGCTCCCCGGAGCCGGCGGTACTTCACGAAGTCATAATATCCACCAACGCCTCTGGAGTCACTGCGAGATGCTCATAAAACGGATTTTGCTCGGCCAGGAAAAGACCTCGACGGCAAAGACGAGAGCGATCGGGACCGTTGAGAGCCTGATGCTGATATCCGACTGGCACCCCCGAGCCTTGCATTTCCCTCCGGAAACCGATGGCTGGGATGCATTACTCATATCACCTGGTTATGATCCTGTGAACCGTAGGAGGATGAACGACGAGGCTCCTCTTATTAGGTGGAAGGACGACGTCTTTGAGCCCGCTAAGCGGGCAAATAGAATGTCCTGGATGCTCTTGGGAATGGCCAATAACCTTGCATACGAGCTCGGGATTATTTCAAGTCAAAGACCCGAAGCTTCGAGATCAACAGAACTGCAAGTAATCCGCAGTCTCAGGGTACAAAAGCTTCTATATGTCTACCTGACACAGACGGCCACAAGGTTAGGCTACCCCTCCGTGTTTCCTGAGAGCATAGCTGTCACTGCTTCACGACTTCCAATGCAGAACTCGGACGAGCCTGCTCATCGATCTTGGATGGCCTACATGGATTTGAGCTTGGAGCTGACTCAACTATCACGTACGGCGTCGTCCATGTTCTTTCAATCTGCTGCACATCTTCAGAGTCAGGTTCTAGGTGATCATTACGCGGACCTTTTGGAGCACTTTTCAGCATCTTTGTCTAAATGGCAGCAGAAATACGACTCTGTGTGCAAAGGTAGGAGTAGTTCGTATAGCCATTGTTCTGTGAGCTGATCAAACGAGTAGGCATTAACGAACCGCTCAGAGACTCCCTCCTCATCGAGTATCACCACCTCAAGGCTTGCACGGGAGCCATCTCAATCCAAGCAGTAGTCTCACGGGCATCATCCGCCGGCTTCACAACCACAAACACAGACCCAGACGAGGTCTTATCCGCATTCATAACTCCAAAAGATGCCAGGTTCTTGCAGGAGGTCATCTCGGACAGCAAAAAGTTGCTCCGCATCGCAACCATGAGTGACTTTAAAGCCCATCTCCCCTACGCACCAGCCCGCGTAAAGATCAGCGTCATTAGCTCGTCTGTGTTTCTGCTCAAGGCTTTGAGTGTCGGTTCTACACACACTGATGTGAACGATGCTTTGTATGTCTTGGATCAGTGCACTTCTACGCTGAATTCATCTCCTCCCGATGATATGGATTTTGCGTTGAGGTATGCAGCCCTGATAGAGAAGCATACTGCCCAATTCCGGGCTCATCTTACCTCGAGTCGAGGGCAAGGCTCTGGGGAGCATCATGCTCGGACCCTACCTACTAACGGCGCTGGCGAGAACGAAACGGAGGGGACAGAAGGGTACATGGCAACGATGGGAACATCTGAAGATGACCTCGGATTTGTGGGCTTTGACGCGGGGGACACTTGGGTCTCGCTTCCGTTTGATTCTAGCATCGCACCATTTGGAGGAGGGTGTGACCAGCTGTCCCTAGGGTTGGATATTGATTCTCTCAACTTTCTCTGGAGCCTCCCTGGTCTGGGCCCCGAGTAGTTTGGCATGGGGCGGCAGGGGGAGAGCTTCTCTTGGCCGTCTTGGGATAATTCATCCAATCCACCTCATGCTCATGACCGTATCCAATGCCAATGATGTGTTCTTTGTTATACATGAGCTAGCAGTTAGTATCCAATCACAAGTTCGGGGAAATGGCTTGGTAAACACTCCTCTCTCAGGCGGTATGTTCTCCGGGCCATCGATATCCACCCCGGTCCGGATCAGCCCGCCCTTAGCCGGAACAACACCAACGGCAAACACGGCTCATACGATCGCGCTTAGTTAGGTTCTCGTTGGAAGGAGGTAATGGCGCAGGGGCTCAGTCTAGTCTGGATCCATGGGCGAGAAGACGGGGCTGATCTGCGCGATGTTGTCCATGTCTTGAAACCCCTTTCGTATGCTGCTTGGGCAACAAGTTCCCTCGGCATGTTCGAAGAAGATATTCAATCCGTACCTTGGGGCTTTCAAGGCTATTTCATTTGGTTTATTGAACAGATAGCCTGGTGCTTTGGCTCACACAAACCCTCTCAACGCCCCAAAACCGAGCCAAGCTATGGGCAACCTACATGGAGCGTGACTAGCAAGCCAAAGTCCGTGAACCTTGTTTCCAGGCGGGGAACATGTTATCCAGCCGGCATCACTAGCGCAACGCGGGGTAGTCCGGGGTAATCTGAACTCTGGGTATGGCCACCGGTTGCTCCTCGAGGCCTATATCAAGAGGACTCGCCTCTCTATCATGGAGACTTTCTCATCAAGCTCATCACTTCTTCTACTCCCTATATTGTATAAACATACGCATCGACATGTCTGAGGCTCCGCGCGCTGAACGGCTGGCCCATGACGAGGAGAAGGGCCAGTGTGATCACCTGGAGAAGCATGAAAGTCGTGCTTCTGCGGCGAGAGATGACACAGGCGCTCGCAGCAAGACCAATCCAGCAGAGATCAGACTTGTTCGAAAACTGGACTGGATCATTCTCCCTATGCTCTGGATCATGTATTGGCTCAACTACCTTGACCGGAATGCCATCACCGTGGCTCGGCTGGATAACCTGGAGGAAGAGCTTAACCTTTCTTCCACAGAGTATCAGACGTGTGTTTCTATCCTGTTTGTGGGATATATCCTCGGACAGATTCCATCTAGTTCGTCACCCTTTCTTCCCATAGCTGTACCCTCGCTGACCTTTCTCAGACATGCTCATGACCCGTCTTCGACCTTCCCTTTTCATGTCCGGGGCCATGGCCCTCTGGGCCGTCGTGAGCACACTCACCGCCATCGCAAAGGACTTCAAGGGTCTCCTCCTCACACGATTCTTCCTTGGCATCACCGAAGCCCCCTTTTACCCCGGCGCGCTCTACATGCTCTCGATTTTCTATACACGCAAGGAAATTGCCACTCGAATCTCGATCCTCTTCACAGCCAACATCTGCGGAACGGCGTTTGCTGGTCTCATCGCTATTGGGGTGTTCGAAATGAGTGGCGTAGCAGGCCTTTCTGGGTGGCGATGGCTCTTCATCCTCCAAGGCATAATCACCTTTGTCATATCGGTCATGTCAGCCTGGATCCTTCCAGATGAACCCATCAATACACGCTGGCTCTCAGAGGAGGAAAGAGAACTAGCCCACTCGCGAGTCGCGGCCGATACAGTACAGATCAAGACAAACACGACAACCTGGGCCGGCCTCATCGACGCCTGTCGAGATCCTCGACTCTGGGTCCTCATCTTCATGCAACATTTTCATATGGCCGCCAGCAATTTCAAGAACTTTTTTCCAACTATTGTGGGCACATTGGGCTTTGGCCGGAATGCTACTCTTGCCTTGACTTGTCCGCCGTACATCATCTCTGGCATTGTATGCATTGCATGGGCTGCCAACTCTGGTATGTTTTGACGATTCGACACAGAGAACATCACACTGACGTCGAATAGGTCGAATGAACGAGAGAACTTGGCACATCACTGCAGCCAAAGTGCTCGCCGTCTTTGGCTTCATCCTGGCCTGCACCACCATGAACGTAGCTGCCCGCTACTTTGCCATGTGCGCCTTTGCAAGCGGCGTCTACGCCTGCAACAGCATCATCCTCGGTTGGGTCTCTAGCACATGCGGCCAAACCAAGGAGAAGAAGGCCGTCTCCCTCGCTATAGTGAACACCATCGCCACGCTGGGTCCCATTTACACGCCTGTAAGTTTTCAAAGTTGTATCTACGGACCCGGTGCTAACTCTTATAGTATCTGTGGCCCAAGTCGGATGCACCCAGCTATACCATTGCCATGTCGAGCAGTGCCGCGTTTTCTGCTGCTTCGGCTTTGTTGGCTTGGCTTATGAGGTGGATGCTGATTCGTGAGAACCGCAAGATCAGACGGGAGAACAATGAGGAGAGGCTCTTTTATGCCTATTAACTTGTGCCAAGAGGAAGAGTATTGCTTCTTTATCGTTTGGTTACATATCGAGTCAAAGGTCATAGGCGACTTAGTCAAGATTCTTATCGACTGAAACTTCACTTATAACTAAGTTTAAGCAATGCTTTGAATTCTCCGCGTTCTGTTCTAAACGAATCAGGTTCTAGATTCTAATTATATAGCTCTAATGTTACAAGACATATGAAATAGTGACTGCTTGACAGGGTTCAACCTCTCTTACTTTCTCCCCATTTCTTGCATCTGCTTACTATACCACGCCTAACCAAGAGTCAGCACTATTCACAACTTTGCGGATATCCTAACTTACGCTTTCAACACCTGCACCAACTGATCTCGGCGCAAACTTCTTCAGAAGCCAAGGGGCATGTACCCTGCGCGCGTATAACTTGGCATCTTCGTCGCTGACCTCGGCGTTCAGGATGGTGTTGACTGGAAGAGAGGGGTTTAGGACCGATGGTCTTCCGATGCCGATGAGGTCGCATGCTCCTTCCTTCAGAGCTGCTTCCATGCCTAGACGAGTACGGAAACCTCCTGTTACCATAAGTGGCATGTCGGGGAGCTTAGCTCTCATCTCGCGGGCGAATTCCAGGAAGAAGGACTCTCGTGCTGCTGTCTTTTCTGACTTGGCAACTTGCTCAGTTCCCATAATCATCTGCACTATGTGTCAGCTTCAAACCTATTTGTTTCAGACTCGGGAAAATCCTACTGTTGGGTTCTCATAGCTTCCTCCGCTGACCTCCAAAAAGTCCAGGCCAGCCTCGGCAATGAAAGCAGTCTGCTCAAGACACTCTTGCAACTCAATTGGAGACTGATGGTCCGCTGAGTTAAACTTGAGCCCAACGCAAAAGTTTGGGGGAACAGCAGCGCGAACAGCCTTGATGATGTCGACGACAATCTTTGCTCTGGCTGTCACTGATCCTCCGTAGGCATCAGTTCGAAGGTTGGTCTTTGCTGAGAGAAACTGTGCAAGCAGATATCCATGAGCAGCATGGATTTCTACTCCGTCGAAGCCTGCTGCTGCTGCGATCCTTGCCGCGTTGGCGAAGCGTTGGATGGCAGTCTCAATGTCCTCGAGAGTCATCTCCTTGGGTGTTCCAAAGACAACACAGCTCGCCAACCTTGACACCAAATCCGAACCCATGTCCAAAGGTACAGCGCTTGGCGCAAGATTCTTAGTCCAGAATGATTTTGTTCCAGCTCTTAGCGGGGACTGTCGACCAGGGTGGTTAATCTGCATGATGGCCGGTGTTCCTGCCCGTCGACAAGCATCAGCCAACCCCTTATACGCCGCGATAACCTTTTCCTCTGCGATACTTCCGTTCATAGCTGTGCCATCAGGGTCTCCGAGGAACTTTTCGTCAATGTGGACGTTGCCAGTCATGATCATGCCCCAACCGCCATCCGCCCATGCGCCGTATGTTCGAGTGAATTGAGCTGGTGTGGGAAGTTGTTGACAGTCGGCCGTTTGCTCGGCGAGGGCCGCCTTGATTAGTCGATTTGGCAAGGTCAAGCCGCAGGGCAGCGTTAGTGGCTGGGAGAGTGGTGATTGCGCCATGGCGATGATGTGTTGGTGTAGAAACTGAGATACCTAGATCATAGGTGACAAGATGTTCTTCAAAACGACAAATCTAGGACAATATTTATTGAGATTTAGTGTGGAATTACGGATCAAAAAACACGTCCCGACCATCAAAATCGTGCCGAGGCCCGTCTCCGTAGGTGAAATGAACTATTTACCCAAAGCAGCGACTGGCCCATGAGTCGGCGGGATATTGCTCCGCAGCCTCCTCCGCTGGAGACGAGTTCCTCCGCTAGGGGCGGGCCTAGACCAGCTTTTGGCATCGATAGTCGGAATTCAACTTGAGCATGTCTCAGAAAAATCGGAGTTTTTAGATCGTTCACCTGTCCGAGTAGGGGTTTGATAGGTGTTGAAAAAGCCGATGGTGGAAGGCTCTCGAAACGTGATGTGATCAAGACCGAGGCTCGGGTGGTGATCGACAACCATCTTAACATTTTGGTTCAACTTATTGGAGAAAACACGCTAAAATTATGATAGTTGACAATGAGGGTGAAAGAGAACAGGAAAATGTTGCTTCCCGTGTCTGAAATCTCAGAAGCCACACAGTCGTGGAGGTAGCAGGCTTGGTTATGATGAAAACGACAAGGTAGTCGGAGAATGCCTGCCATGATATCAAAGCGAGCATTGTCTACCCTTCCCAACCAACCACCTACAATATATCAGCTATCAGCCGTTTTCAGGCCCAGATTCCAGTCCAAGACTCACGAGATCCCATATCACGTCGATGATCTTTGCCGTCGCAAAATCAACATTTCCGACCCTCAACGTGATCTGAAACGTCCCCTTGAGCGCCCAATAGTTGAAGCTGCTGCGAAAAGAATTGAACTCGCCATCTAGGTGATATGAGCTATCCTCGAAGCCAAACCTGCCAGCAGAGAGCAGGGCAAAGCAAACGATGAGAACAATCAACGCGCAGCTCCACAAGATGGAGAGAAATGCTAGCCACCGCAGAGCGTACCATTTTCTCGGTTTCGCATCTCCAAGGTCATGCCATGCTTGCTGAAATGCTTGTTTGAAGAGAGAAACTTCAAATGAGAAGCCTGCTCCAATCTAACGAGACTTTCATCAGAGGTTATGGTCTTTTTATTTTCTTGACTTGTTTTGAGCCCAAATTCAGACCTGTCATTGAGCGTGCAATTTGACTTCAGCATAGCCAATCTGTACAAGTCAGCTCTGAATTCACAACAGCGACCAAGCAAACGACATGAAATGAAGAAAAAGAAACTGTGGTTATCTTGTTTCATTCGCTATCATAACTAAACAACCGTAATTCCCGACTGCATGCAAAACAACTGGTCAATACCAGCCTCGAGATAGCATCAATCCAAAGTTCAATCCTCCCAGCCAGGGCATTTTAGCCCACTGCCCTCAGTGATACAAATACATGTAGGAAACTCATGTGAGAACGCGTTGATGGTTGTCAACCTTGACCCCCGAGCGTTTTATCTAATTACGCCCAGCCAGGACTTGGTCGTCCTCAGAGTTTGTCCTGGTGGTGTAGTTCTCCGCATGACGTGTAGACGGCTTCTCGTTGGGATAATACCCATCATTGGCCGCAAACTCGTACAAAGGAGGGAAAGGAAGGACATCTTGGCGGAGGAGGTACTTCTTCAAATACCAGGGCAGCTTCCTGCTGTAGTACCCAGCATGCTCCCGGTTGGTGACGTTGAACACGTTATCGAGTTCTTCCAGAGTCAGGTTCTTTGTCTCTGGGAGGAGGAAGTAGCAGAAAATCCAGCCAAAGATGTTCCATGCTCCGTACCAACAGAAGCCACCAGTATCTGTGATTTTCTCCGTCAGGGGTGGCCATGTGAGACTGATGATGAAGTTGAATCCCCATGTTATGGCGGTACTGGAGGCCATGCCAATGTCTCGTACGTGAAGAGGGAATGCTTCAGCGCTGTACGTGAATGGCACTGGACCTAGACCGGGCGAGTAGACGGCCATGAATAGATATAACCCTGTGGTGATGCAACCGATTCGGGCTTGACTGTAGGCGTTGCCCGCGTCGATCTGGAATGTCCCGGCGGTGAAGAAGAGACAGGCTGCCATGAGAGGAAACGTGACCAGCAGCAGATTGCGGCGGCCAAAAGTATCAATCGTGTAGATTGCCGGGATGGCAAACAGGAAGTTGATGATGCCGCCGCCCATGGACACGAGGAGAGCCTCGGACAGACTGTAGCTGGCGTTTTGAAAGATGGAAGTCGAATAGTATGCAATGACGTTCACACCACAGAATTGTTGCATGAACTAGAACGATGAATGTTAGAGAGTGTTCAACTAAGGAAGAGTGTCCTGTAAACTTACCATGCAAAACCAAGCACTCTGAGCCGCACGTCGATTTCGACGAACAGTAAAGAACTCCTTGAGCAAGTTCCGTCCCTCTCGCTCACCACGTTCAATCTCAAGCAACTTGTAGGCATAGTACATGTCTCGTGCAGCCTGGACACCAGAGAAGCGCAGTCGCCTCACTGATCGGTAGGCCTTGTCAAAGCGGCCCTTTTCCATGTACCAGCGGGGACTCTCGGGGCAGAAGTAGACTTGAAGCATGACGATGAGAGGGGGGACTGAGGTGGATGCCATCATCCAACGCCAGGGTGATGTTTCACCGCCGATGATTGTGACGTTTTGGAAGGCTACGCAGACGATGAAGCCGAGGGCGATACCAAAAGCAGTCCACATCTGTAGGTACAAGTTAGTGAGGGTAGCTGATACTAAGTGGGATTTAACTTGCCTGCCACATCATAGTGAGTGCGCCACGGATGTTCTTAGGCGTAGACTCTGCAGAGTACACAGGTGTAGTGCTAGACTTGGCGCCAACGGCAAACCCGAGCATGAAACGAGCAGCAAGAAAGTTTCCAAGACTGGCAGCTTGTTAGTGGATAATCCTATGCACAAGGCAAGGACAACTTACGATGTAGACGCAGCCATCCAGAAGCCAGTAACAGTAGACATAAGGCAAGAGATAAAGATTGTTCCTCGACGTCCAGTCCACTTGTTTAGAATGGGACTGGTCCAGCATCCGATGAGGGCAGAGCAGAGGTAGGGAGCTCCATTGGTGAATCCCTTCATCCAAACATTGGTGATGTCAAACTCTACAAAGTAGAATTCCTTTGTTTCATTAGACCATTGAGATGAATGGATGGGTGAGAGAAACATACCTGGGCTCCGTTTACTGTCGTCTGATCCATACCTTGCACAATAGCTGATCCCGCACAGAGAGTACAGAGAAAGTAAAGTGCAAAGGGCTGGTGCCAACGATGAGTCTCTTCCTTTCGAAGAATACCTTTCTCCTCTTCCGTGAGCATATCAATCCGCTCAAAGGCGCCAGCCTGGTTGTTGACTTGCGCGACGAGAGCTCCCTTGCGGAAATCCTCGCGGTGCTCTTGCAGGCCCTTCTCCTCGACAAAGGCATCAACGTCAGCGAGAACCTGGTCTCTGCTCAGCCCCATCAAGGGGTTGCGTAGCAGGGCAGCTGTAGACGCCCGGCGCTCGCCGGTCGTCACCTTTTCGTCGTGGGTGCCATTGCTGGAGTTTCGGTGGCTGTTGTCGCCGTACTCCTGGAAGGGAGCTTCATCATCTACCCGTGGAGGTGGCATTGTGCCGGCTGAGCAATGGTGACAATGAAGACTTGAAGTAAAGACTTGGTAAGGGCTTTGACCTTTATACCAATGACATGGGAACTCTGGGGTAAATCTGGGGCCCCAGGCGTAACAAGTTGCAACTCCAAAATCTCTGTTTTGTCAAAAAGGATGGGCACGGCCCAGTTATTATATGCAATCCCATCACCATGAACAAAAGAACCACTTCCCTCACATAAATCAGGCGTTTGAAAAGGATGTTGGCTCATGTGGAGAAAAAAAGTGTTGGTGGATTCTCGCCAAGATTGATCGTCGAGTACGAGCGTCGCTCTCTTTGGCTGTTGACGGCCGAAACTTCGGTGAATCCCAGTCTGGGCAATCCGAGGTATGACGTTGTTCAAGATGTGATGAACTGCAGGAGCTGTTGGTTTAATTCTGTTGCCTTGGATTTGTGGGTTTGTTCTGTTGCCCGACTGTGATAATTACGCGGCAGGCTCATGCAAGTGAAACATTGAACAGCTTGGCGATCTAATTGCTGCCAAGTCACTCAGAGTACAGCATATTCGTATACAACTATCATCACCTATGATATCTGTAATGATAGACACAAGTTGAATATTTCCGACACGAAAACTCAATTCAGACTCCCACCTGAGAAAGAGCCTCACCCTCACCCGTAGATCCAACGACGTCAGATCGCCCACCAACAAAATGATCGACAAGAAGATCTACCACGTCGGTTAGCCGGGAGTGGCGCCCGCAACCAATCCGCCAAGCCAGTTAAGCTTAAATGGTTAGCACTCACGCGAGGGCTGTCCTCTTGGCGCTGCCTAGGCATGCGTCACCATTTCACAACCGCCCTGATGAGCCTGACGTCAAATGATGGTTTTTAGTGTGAACGGGTTTGGGAGGGAATAAGGATGATCGCGGAGATGCCGAATCCTTTCTTCTTTTTTGTTTAATTTTCGAGTTGGCATCGGGTTGATGCGTGTAAACACCACCAGCATTGGATTGGGCATTGAACAAGAGCAAAGCAGAGGGCCTCATTGCACATGCCATTCAGCAGAGCAATTGCCCAGCATATAGAAACACACCTGACCTGCAAAACTTTTATGCCCAGAGCCAACAGTGGATCAACTCCAGTATACCCCGACTTGGCTGTCTTGGTCTGCAGATTTAATTTTGCTGCCTGTTTGTTTAGCCACTTTGCCAAGTAGCCAAGACGCGAGTTGTTGATCGGTGTGTTCTTTGATCCTTTTGAAGAAAATTCTCCATAGTAACTCATACTGTGACGTCTTGGAACTGCCACTGTCACACCACACATTGGGGGGCCAACGGCACTTTGAGCGGCGGTGGATGCGCCCGTTTCTAGAAGGATGTGCCGCTATCGTCTCGGAGCAGTTGCACGTGAATGAACCGTGCTGGAAGACGAACACAGGTCTTGGTTTGCTCGGTATTTGGTCTAATTACTTTCATGAGTAAGCTGCTTGAGGCTCTCATCTCCCCCTTGTAGCAGAATCTTCAATGCAGTTCTTCACACTCTTGCGTCTACTATGTATATGATAGCTTGGTTTATAGTTCGGACCCCCCGGGGTTTATGCTCCCGTTGAACAAGCAGACACCGTCCTTTATGGATGACCCTTAGGTAGGCCCGTGTCTATCTTAAACTCCTAGATTTAAGAGTCAACGTCCCTTCCGCTATCCCAATCAAAGTGCCCAATTGTCCCACAGTTCCCAGAGACGATCCAACATCCAGGAAGCTCCAGGGTATTCCCACGATCTTGGCACTCGCAGGCATTGGTTCTTTCCAAGCAAGATAAACCACGTTAAACTGCTAGGATTCATTGTGGTTCCCATGCTTGTGGACTTGTAGAATTTATCACCATGGAACAAGAGTTTATGCTATTCCTGACCCTTTTACGGCGCTATGATCGCGTCGTGTCCGGAACTTTACAGCCTGAAACAGCCTCTCAATAAGAACATCAGTCACATTGACAAAGAACATAGTTCAACACGTAATTGCCTCGAAGCCTAATGCCATAAAACGTGGTAACCTAGAACATAATAGCATTTTAGGTCTACATATGATCGATTCAGTCTGTTGTCAGCAGAGGTGAACCAGTGTTCTCCGAAGCCTGGTTCCCCGCTCATGCGGATGCTGTCAGCAAGTCAGACGACAAATCTGACCTCACATCCTCACTTTGCCAACACGCAGCGAAACCATACGAGATTAAAGAACAATGTCAAGAAGCGAAAACGACATTGGCATCGGTCATTGTACGGAATTATGTCAAGCTGTTCGAGGCATTGGCGCCTCTAATAGCGACGTGCCCTCTCATGATCAATTGAGAAGTGCGCTTGGTCTCGGCGCTGATGGCTTCTTGCTAGGAACACTTGGGGAGCTCCGGGAGAGAAAAGACTGCCCTTTCTGTCAGATAATCCTGAAAGCATTCAACGAGGCAGTTCTCAACTCCGCCGCCAAAGATCCAGGACTTGAAGCCCCCGAGGCTGAACCAGTCCGCATCACCATTCACCCAGGGGAACACTGCCTTCGGCTTTCGCATCCTTCGCTATACGGAACAAGAATCTTTTTTGTTGAGAACAATACCGAGAAACTTAACCCAGAGCAGGGCCCTTACATCGCAAGAGAGGTCAAAGAAGAACACGTTTCAACATCGCTTGTTCGTTCATGGCTGCAGCAATGTGAGGAGAAGCACGGAGACTCTTGCTTCCACCTTCCTCTGTTCCTTGTAAGTACTCTAATTACCAAACCAACTTGATACCATTTAGACTAATGGAACCCTCTTTCAGAGAGACATCAAGTTCACTCCAGTCCCAAGCCATTTGATGCCCACCGAAGTGGTAAGCAGCAGGACACACCCTGATTCGACACATTTCACCTAACAAGCAGATCAGAAGGGCATAGAGTACAAAACCTTGTCAATAAATGAGGAGAAAACGTCCAATTTTCGACTGCTAGATCTTGAGACCAAGTGTGTTCGGTACATGCCGCTTGGTACCCGATATGTGACATTGAGCTACGTCCGGGGCCAATCGCCCGCCTACAAGCTCCTCCAAAGCAACTTCGACTTCCTCCAAACATCTGGGGCACTGGACGAGATTGCTACAGAGCTGCCGCGGACCATAGCTGATGCTATGGAGCTTGCGAGATCTCTGGGCGAAAGGTATCTCTGGGTAGACGCGCTCTGCCTCATTCAGGACCACCCACGGGACATGAAAGGTGGTATCGAAATGATGAACTCCATCCTTCGAGGATCACACTTTGCGATTGTTGTTGCATCTGGAACAGATGCGCAATCGGGTATACCGGGAGTCAGGCCTGGCTCAAGGCAACTCTCCCAGCACATTGCCCAGCTCAATCCGAGGATGAAGATCGCCGTTGTCCACAGCATGTACTGGCATCTACAAAACAGCGCATACAACCAGCAAGGATGGGTACTGCAGGAGCTAGTTCTTTCTCGGCGAACTCTCATCTTTGTCAACAACCAGGTGTATTTCCGATGCACGCAAGCCAACTGGTGCGAGGAGACTGCCGCCGATCTTCAAGAGAAATGGGTAGACTTTGATGATGACAGTATCTTGCGAATCGCAAGACCTGGATCTGGAAATCTGGCTGCGTGGGATGTCTATCAAAAGCTGTGTGAGGATTACTCGGACCGTACACTTGGGCACGGCGGCGACGCTCTTCGGGCGCTCTCTGGTATTCTACGCCAACTCGGGGGTGAATTGACATCGTGGTATGCCGACGGGCTTCCTGCAAATTACCTCAACCTGGCGCTTCTCTTTCTATCCACGGACGGTAAATTGCGACGACGACCTGGGTTTGCGAGCTACTCTTGGGCAGGCTGGTCGGGCCCAATAAGCTGGGCGCCCGAGACTCGTCTGGGGCCAGGCCATGACGACCAGGCAGCTGAAAGGCTTTTCGACTGGATTCAAAAAAGAACATTGATCCAGTGGCATGTTTGGACGAGAGGAGGGACAGTAAGCGAGGTAGATAACATCGAGGAATATAACGAGCCGAGCCGAATTGAACGATTCACCAACCGATACGCGCGCGCACTCACCGACGAGACTGTGGAATTCCTCAAACAGTCGCGAAATCTCCAAGATTCCTTTCTTTTAGCCAGTCATTCACCTTGGTCTCTATTATTTCCCCTCCCGTGCTTCACACAGGGCAAGCGATACGGTCAAGGGATAGGAGGAGGAGGCATCTACTCGGACGACGAGATCAACAGCCAAGCCGAGGTCAACAAGTGGGCCTACAACATCAAGCAAGATATTTCCTGGTTGCTCTTGATCTCTTGGGTGACCTATCGTGCATCCAGTAAGTATGGCTCCTGAATAGCTGTCCCCTGCTTACCGTGGCGACAGCGGCGCGTAACTGCAAAGCACGAGAGCTCTCTGGTCCGACTACTGTGAGACGCGAGGGAGACGAGCTGGATTACGAGTTTCGAAATACGTCTGCTTCAGAGGTACAGGAGATTGTGGCCGATGACAATGACGAACCTTTGGATGCTCGAGTTCGCAGTGCGAGGAGGGCGATTGAATCGATCCGAGAAGAGAATAAAGGGCCTGTCCCTAAACTTCCGTAAGCGTCTGCCCCTTGACTTGAGCCATTCACAGTGCTTGCTGACTGAAATAGAACATTCCCTATACATCCTGTTATCCTGTTCAAAGCCTTATCCATCCGCCTCATCACGGGTCCTCCACCCCCTTTGGAGCCGAAGCAGGATCCCTCATCAAAGGCGCTGCCACGCCATGAGCGTCCACTACAGTGGGTGAAAGGATCACCTCTCTTCACCTCAGATGGCGAGCTCGTAGGATCCCTACATGTAGATAACATCGCTTCGCACACGCCAGGCGTTGAGGTGGAGTGCCTCATCATCGCATA
The DNA here is from genome assembly GCF_000151355.1 of Fusarium vanettenii 77-13-4. Taxonomy (NCBI): domain Eukaryota; kingdom Fungi; phylum Ascomycota; class Sordariomycetes; order Hypocreales; family Nectriaceae; genus Fusarium; species Fusarium vanettenii. The sequence continues at coordinate 4,486,071 of NW_003315881.1, forward strand.
CTCCAAAGAACCCATAGCAGGCTCGGCTCTCCCTAAGCCAAAAAGCCCAGTAGGCGATGACGAAGATTGGAATCTCTTCTGGGTCATGCACGTAGTGGAGAAGGATGGCATCTATGAACGGCGAGGGGTTGGGCAAGTGTTGGATTCGGTAGTCACCAAATCGTGCGTCCGACCGGTGGCCAAGGTGATACTTCTTGGTTAGGTACGCAGGTAGACAACAATAGGCATGGACTTCTATTGTCGTTGGAAATTCTCCCAATATGGCTTAGCGGGGCCTACAAACAATATTGATGTTGAGGTTGTTGTGAGGCGACTCAACTCCAGGGGCATCTCCCCTCGTTGCGACGACACTCCCCGATTTGGCGGTTTTTTTTATTGACAGGCCATGCCCGAATAGGTGAATTTACTCTGAATATTCATCAAGCCTATTGTCCTCCCTATTGTCCTCCCGATTAGGGTATTTTCGTCACCGCCGCGGGTGGTGCCAGTGTTTGCCAGCTTCTCCTCTGCATCCACTCCTTATCCTAAGCCTTAGGATCCCCCTCAGCTATATATTCGCCTCTTTCCTCCCGCCTCTTCTCCCTCTTTCCTTCCTTCTTCCTTCATCACCGCGAGATCATCTTTCATCCCGATCTTCACACAACCATCAAAGAGATCTTGCACAACAAGCACCCATCCCTCATCATCCCTCTACCTCTCATACTCCCTCGATCAACAGACCACGTCACATTTCCCTCATCCCCACCGTCAAGATGTGCCACGAGGTCATCACCATCGCTCTCTGCGCTCCTACCAAGGCGCCGTCGCTGTCTTTCACTTGCGGCAAACTTCACATGATTGCCCAGCAGCGCCACGTCTGCGATCGTGCCCGCGGCTCGTGTGTGTGCTTTTTTGGCACTTGCGGCACCGTCGAGAAGAATGCCAGCACCTCTGGTATTGACCTCTCTGCCATCGAGAAGATCCGCTGCGCGGAGTGTACGACCCGCGAGGACAATGTTGGCGACCGGCGCGACGCCAAACAGATCATCGAATCGCCGCTACTTCAGCGCATTCCTATCGAGCCCACAGATGACTTCGTCAACAAGAAGCACTCTGCTATGCTCCATGAGCTCTGGGGCGGCGCGAGAACTTGCCCCTTCCACCTTCAACCTGACAGACCTCGCCAACCCTCCGCCTCCACTGTCAACGTCCAGACCAAGCGCTTTGACGAACGACCAGTCACGCCCCAGACCAACGATGAGTCTGTCACCAAGTCTCACTCCATGAGCCGCGACAGTGTCGATAAGGGATGGACCTCCCAGGCGGCGACCAACAACAGCTCCAAGAGCAAGCTCTCGCGCAAGTCCAGTGCGTCCCCTACTGGTAAGGACACCCAACACGTCATACTAACAGTGTTCCGGTTGACTAACATTTCTCGCCCAGGAATTGCCAGTGTAGACTCGGCCGTTGGACTGGGCTCGAGCCGATGGGCTCCAAAGAACCTCGAGGAGGCGGCCGCGCGCTCGGTCAAGAATCAATCTCCTCCCACACAGAAGCGACCTTCTCCCCTACAGAAGCAATCTTCACCTCCCTCACAGAAGCGAATTGTCCCAGCTGCCGCTCCTGTCTTTGTCGCCGACCCTGGCAATGCTTCCAAGGTCCGCCATGCGACCAAGAAGATGGCCAACATGAAGGCCTTTCTCAGTGGTACTCCCATGTTTTGATCTTCAACATCAGTGTTGAAGAGTGGTTGGAGTGGTTTTGACAGAGGTGTGATAGTATCTTGGAAGTGATGTGATGGATAGCAGAGGCAGAGGTGTAGATAATGAATCAATACACCTGATTTCGACAACTTGTGTAGTCTGGTGATAGGATATGATGAGAGGTGACATCTGTGACATTGCTTGAGCTGAACTGCAGAACAGACCACCAATCGTCGTCCTTGGCAGCTAACCATCGCTAACCAGGTGAACAGGGATTGCGGGCACTACGGCAGCTGAACGGGATCTACCCCAGACTGTTTCATCCTCCCGCAGACCAAGTCTTCGACTGCCGAGCTGCTCCTCGTGTTGAAGAAACATACTGGTTGTTCAGCTTGCTGATCACAGGTGAGTCCATGGCATCTAACACTCATCATTGGAAGAAATGGGCCCTTCTGCTGACAACAAAACGCGTCTTGTCACAGAAGAAAAGTGTCGACAATCGATGTGCAACTGGGATCATCGCGGGAATCTGACACCTTGGCGATGAGCGGAGCCAATCATGGACTCTGCTGGACCCAAAGCTGAAGGCCCCTGCATGAGATTAGGCGCGTCCGATGTGTTGTTTTTCGCCTCGTACGAGTCACGACACGGGGAGGGAATGTGTCTCGAAGCCTGTTCGGCAAATTGTCGCTGCTATTTCCTTTGGAGGGCCTGATAAACCCGCAGCTCATAAGGTGATTGTTCCCTGAAACCTTTCATCTTTTTGCTATCTCGCACTGCAGCCAGATCTCGATTTATCCCCCACGCACGCGCTTCAAACACACATAACAGGGTTCGGTTTCTCCACCATGTCCACCTCCGAGGGCGCCTTGGACGGGCCGGGCACCACGGCTCGGGATCTGGTGAGGGAGATTGCCAAAGATCGCGGCTATCTAGGCGAAGACCAGCTCGCCGCCATCGGAGCCATCAACCCCAACCTCAGGCGTGAGGTTGAAGAGGCTCTTCTCCGAAAGGATGAGATGATCGGTTCGGCTGTTTTGACGTACGTGTGACAGGCCGAGGCCGCTTTTACGAGGTGAAATGCTCACATGCCAGTCAGATTAGCGAGAAACCTCTACACAAGCAATGCAAGATTCGTCTTTGAACTGTTGCAGAATGCCGATGACAACAACTACAGTACCGCTATATCGCAAGGCGAAGATCCTTATGTTTCGTTCAAGATTTGGCCCGACAAGGTGTCGATTGAGTGCAATGAGAATGGCTTCACGCATGAAAACCTAAGAGCCATCTGCGCCATCGGCAAGAGCTCCAAAGTCGGCGCAGCGGGCTACATCGGTGAGAAGGGCATCGGTTTCAAGTCTGTGTTTATGGCCGCCTGGAAGGTTCACATTCAGTCAAATGACTTTTCCTTCTCTTTTACTCATCGAAAGGGAGATTCTGGACTTGGTATGGTCACGCCTGTGTGGGAGGAGACGGATGAGGTTCTTGGGGAGACTCTAACAAGGATCACTTTGTTTCTTCACACGAGCGACGACCCTGAAGAAGATGCCCGGCAACTGGAGACGATCAAACTTCAGTTTCAAGACCTACAACATACCATCCTTCTCTTCCTCCGGAAGCTACGCAGAGTACAGGTCTCATTCTTCGATGAAGACGACAGCTTGACCTCGGCGACGACATATTCGCTCCACGGCAGCAACCCAGCAACAGTTCGAAAGACGAGTTCCGAAGGTGTGGAGGAGCGACGGTATCACGTTACAAAGCACATGGCCGAGAACATTCCCAAGAGCGAAAACAGGACCTACTCGGAAGAAAGAGATCGCGCCGATTCATCAGCAGAGGTTGTGTTAGCGTTCCCGTTGACGGAGTCTGCCACGCCTGTTGTTGAAAGCCAGGACGTCTTTGCCTTTTTGCCGATGCGCCCAATGGGTTTCAAGGTGAGCAGCAAGACACTTGGGGGCCACCCGTAAGCTTACATTGTCACAGTTCCTCATCCACACCGATTTCGTCACCGAAGCAAGTCGACAAGGATTAGTCGTCACGTCTCTCAGGAACCGCGCGCTTTTAACCGGAATCGCAGACTGCTTCATCAAGGCCATCCAAGAGTTCTGCGACCACCCCACGCTTCAGTACCAATGGATGCGATGGCTTCCCCAGCGCGACTCCTACCCGTGGGATAGCTTTTGGTCGGGCCTGCTGGACAGAATCGAGGAGCGCATCCAAGAGGTCAAGATTCTTCGCACACTCGGCACGGGGAAGCTTGACTACATTCACAAGCTGTGTCGGCTGCAGCCGTGGTTGCGCGACAAGCAGGGAGATCCCCTGTTTATGGACATGGACGAGGAGATTTATCTCTCCAAGGAGTACAAGACGGAAGACTTGGCTCTGTTGAAGCCGTATGGATTGGAGAATGTCTCTGCTTGGGATATGATTGTCCGCGTGGAAAAAGATCTCCAAAAGCAGCCTGAGGCATCACGAATGAAGAACCCAGACACGGATAACGAATGGCATTCACTCGCAGCAAGAGCCCTCGTCCTCCTAAAAGACACCGCGACCCTAAAAACGTCACAAGATCGGATCAAAGACCTCAAATTCATCCCCTTGGAAAACGGCGAGTGGGTTTCTGCCGGCAGTGGCCCTCTGTACTATTCGCACTGCCCCGGACAACTGGCCATCCCCGACGACCTCAACTTGAGCTTGGTGGACCCGAACGCCGCTGGCAATCCCGACCGACGAGCGTTGTTCGACAAGTTTGGCGTCATCGAGGCGCTGGTGAAGGATGTTCGGGGTCTGATCCTGAAGAAGCCGGCTGTTGCTGTTGCAGATGAGGCAGCTCTATCAGCTTCCATCAGCCACTTGAAGTTCTTGTACCTGTCGGAAGGCTTGCTGGATGGAGACGAGTCTCAAATAAGGCTTGACGGCTACTATGTATATGATCAGGACATGAAAGCGTGCTCACCTTCAAGGCAGGACGTTTACCTTGCGACCGACGACGAATACGGCCCAAGCAAACTCCTCAAGCCAAGCGCAGAGTCGACAGGCTTTACAGCACCCTTCCTACACGAAAAATACTTTGACGAAGAACCAGCGACACCTCCGGGTTCCAAGTGGTCATGGGTATTGTGGATGGAACACCGACTCTTCCTACGTCGACACCTGAGGCTTACTCAGATGGGAGCTGGGCGAAAGCCGGAACTCTCTTCTGTGTTCCGATTCATTGAGCAGCACCGACCGGAGTGTCTTTTGGGCGCGTTACAGCAAGTATGGGAATTCGAGCAGGCGACTGTGACGGCATCGCCGGAAATCATGAGGCAGTTGCAAGACATGGAGGTCGTCTGCAAGGGCGGAGATGAGTTTGCGCTGTCGGAACCGCTATCGACGACTTACCTGCCCCTGCCTGAACTTGAAGGAAAGCATGTTCGATACGCCGAAGACGAGGACTTTATCTTTCTTGATCTGAACGAGCCCATCACTATGGGCACCTACCGGTCGAAATGGGGATTCCTGGTCGACTATCTGGGCGTTGGTGACACCGACGATCTCCAATTCTACTTGAGCATTCTCAAGACGATTCGTTTCAGCAATACAGCCGCAGGTGTTCGTCGCAATTCCAGGATCTTGGATCTTTACGAGGTTATCTACGGGCGCTGCCGTGAGGCTGACAGTTTCCTGAATGCGCAAGCAGAGGCAAGGTCGGTGTTCTCAAGCACTCCCTAGAGTACCATTGACTAACGTTCCCAGGCAAGAGATTACCGATGGGAACCTGATCTTTGTTCCGGGACACGACTCCAACCCTGCGACATGGGCATCTCCCGAAAAGTGTCTTTGGACTGCTCGAGAAGACATGCAGACGGCGTACCCCCTGGAGCACCTCTACCAAGCACAGTTCGGGCGATCCGGAGACGAGCTCGATGTCTTGAGGCAGTTCTTCAAAACAACACTTGGTGTTCCTGACGCTTCGTGGAATCACTACTTGGCTGAGATACGGAAGTTGAAGAGTATGGGAAGTGAGGATTTTGACTGGATCAACGACCTCTATACTTCTCTGAATGATATCAGGCGAACCCTTCCTGAGATTGATGCGTTGAAGCTCAAGTATGGAACTCACTTAATTGCCCAGATGACAAGCTAACAAGTCCTAGGAAAGCGTTTGCCGAAGAACCCTTGGTCTACGTCAACATTGGAAACACGAGTCGCTGGTACACAGCTGGCGAATGTCTTTGGTCCAGCGCTACCCAGATTAGAGGGCGAGTGGCGCTGAATGATCTTTATCCCGACTTGGAGGACTTCTTTGTGAGCTTTCTCGGCGTGCAAGAGCTGACGCTGGACATGGCCTACGATGAACTCAAAGAGATGGGTGCAAGAGTGCCCTCTCCTTCAATCACCGCAGTCAAGGAAACGATATGGGCGCTCAACTCTCTGTTGGTTTCGGCAGACGATTTCCCTGATGAGGAACCCATCTTCATCGGCAAGGTGTTTCCCGTAAAGTATCCCAACGGATCGGTCAAGTTGCAAACGGGCAGGACTCAGTTCGCTATTACCGATCGAAAAGCTCTCGGCGACATTTTCGGTCCTCAAGCAAAGATTCTCGACTTTTCGCTTGATGAAGTTCGTCGCTTGAGACCGTTCCTCTCCTGGCTTGGGCTGGAGACGAGGTATCTGTCCACCATGGTTAGGGAGATATCGACTGTGGCAGGTGGGAGGATGGATAGACTGCAATACCCTGATCGTGACATTCGGCAAAAGGCAGATGGTCTCTACAGGTAAATCTCTCTGGCTACGTAATTTTTCTACCACTGACAGTCATAGAATCGCCGTGCACTTCAACAGTCCCCGCACAATGGCCGACAACCAAGAACTCTACTGGGTTCTTTGCCGCACAGAAGTCTACGAAACAGACGGCATCTCATCAGAACTACATCTTTCCCAAGACGGCCACGACCTAGTCCACGTCCAAGAGAGAAGCGAACTTCACCTGCGCGAAGACGACGAGACCCTCAAGGTCTATGTTCCACGAGACCCCAAGACACAAGGCTTCTGCTACTTTTCGGCTCTTCCTCGACGGATAATGGAGTGGGTGATGATGGACCCTGCGACGTTTCAGACGAAGCCTGCTGGATCACGGGCTATTCAGGTTGTTACTTCTGTTTTGAATGCGCCGATTATCAACATGACGCAGATTTTGGAGGCGGAGGGTATTGTAGAGGTTGAGATTCCAGAGGAGATTGAAGAAGAGGAAGAAGTGGAAGAGGAAGGGGAGGATGAAGATACTCTTGAAGTCGAGGGCGAGATTATCACTGAAGAACCTTCAGGTGAAGAGGAAGAGCCGGCCGTGGAAGTCGTGGAGGAAGAGGAAGACCCCGACGACACTATCAGTCCCGAAGCTGAAGAGGATCTCATCGCTAGATACCTAGCGCAGCCCGAGATCCACGAACACGACATCTCCAGCGATGACGAAGACTCCGTATTCCATCAATTCGCCGACATGAGATCTCCTCCCCGGTGGGGAGATCTCCCCGTCCGCCAAAGAAGCCCCGCGACGTCAAATTCATCAATCACCGGCCGAAGACTGTTTACACCAGCATCTTCCACAACCGAACCTCCCCGCCAAAACCGCCGAACATCAAACAACGCTCCTCAAACACCGAATGTTAGCGCCAGCAGCAGGTTAACTAGCGGACAAGCACAGCCAAGACCAGCCACGCAACCTGCCTTTGTCTTTGGGTCTTCGCCTGCGGCACAGTCCACCACTTCAGCGTTCCAGTTTCAGGGTTTGGGTGGACGGCCTGAGGAGCCGACTATTGATGATGATGCAGAGTATTTGAGGCTTGTCAACAATGTCATTTCGGCAGCCAGCACCGCGAGGTTCCCTAGCAAGGGCGCATACGACATGTCTGGTCTGTTTGGCGCCCTTCCGGATGTTGAAGAAGACGAGGTTGAGCTCTCTCGACGATTCCGTTCGCGCAATCCTCTTGAACGCGATATGAAGATCGGCGCCCTAGGAGAGCTATTCGTAAGTACTTTGCAAATTTGTGTTATCGCCTACTAACACACAATAGGTGTTTGAACTCCTCTCCAAGATGGATCCCTCACTACCAAGATTCAGCAGAGAAAACTGGCAAAGCCAAATGCGCAAATTCGTCACAGTCCACCCCAACTACTCCGACATGCTACCATGGACAGGAAGAGAAACAGCCGACATTGTCTACTTTGATCGAAAGCGCGCGTTGACGACGCATCTCGTGGATAAGGGTTATCTCGATCGGACGGCATGGTTGACCAAGAAGCCGCTATACATGATTGAAGTCAAGGCTACCACTGGACACTCGCGCACGCCGTTTTACATGAGCAAGAGGCAATACCAACGGGTATGTTTAATCCCGTGATGAGGGGGAGGATTATTCACTGACTTTACGACAGATGCAAGAGAACACCAACACGACGCTCTCGCCCATGGTGTCGCCCATCATCTACCTCGTCGCCCGCGTCTCCAATGTCGACAAACCAAATGTAGAAGTCAAGCTATACGTGGATCCAGAGAAGCTACGGCAAGAAGGATCGCTGGTATTTACCGGAGAAACTTGGTCTGTTGTGCCAGGGCCGGGGGCGGGTTGACGTGTATCTGTAGCTTGGCTACGATGCCTTTTTCTTATTTTCATCTCTAAAAGCTTACAGTGAATACTTTTCATCCTTTTTTTTCTCTCGTCCTCCTTTTTCTATAATCGAGCGCTCCATCAGTGAATGACCTCAAGCCAGTCGCCCGAGTGACTACTTGCAACCGCGAATCACCAACACCGCACAAACACTCAGACCAAACAACTTTCATTGTTCACCCAGCGCTTTCAATCATCTGAGCATCAAAGAAACGAATCATCACAAACAAAGGCATTCTCACAAAGGCATCTGACTTTTCTCATACTTGTTCAGTGCTATTTGCAAAGAGCACTTGTTGCGCACTTTGTCAACACCACGTGGACGAGCAGACCATGAACATCTCCAGGTTTTACTATAAAATCTCTACGTTCTCCTCATGTTCACCTCGATATTTTTTCTCTCGAGCATCAAGGCAAACAGCCAAACATTACCGACTACTACATCAAACGCGACAAGGCAGAAACAGCAAACGGAAGCTCACCATGTCTGACAAGAAGCAGTCTATTACGTTCCGGGAGATCAACACCACGTATCCCGGTCCCAACGCCCCAAACACTTCTTGGACCCAAGGTAAGAGCAATCCCCCCCAGAGCATCACCCTCCGTCCCACTCGGGTCGATCCCCCTCCCAACTGGGTTCCCCCCCAAAACATCCCCCTCATCCTCATCAACGGCATCCCCCTGAAAGATCTCCCCGCTGACCCTCCCGCTGGCAAAGTCTGGATACCAGAGGAAGACGAAGAGGGCGTCGAGTTTATTCGACCCGTGGTCCACGGAACCATCAAGTTCCGCCCCGACCCGCCTCCCTTCCCTGGTTCCGGCCCTGCCAGTGAACTCTCCACAGGTACCACCACACAAGGTAAACCAAAGGTCCAAGGGACTATCACCTTTCGTCGAGACAAGGAAATCCCCCCGTATGAACCAAAGACTAACGTGTCCGGTGATTCTGACAGGTACCCCAACGTCATCGACTAGGACGCTGTGGCCGAAGGTAAGTCTAGAATCCCCCTTGACCGTACGTCCAGAACGATTACTTATCGTGGACAGGTTCCTCCCGGCTTCACTGAGGCCCATCGTGGCCAGGCCAATCTCTATGATCGTCCTCTTCATTTGATCCCGAGCGAATACTCACATTACGGTGCGCAGGGCTATTGTCAACTTCAGGGTGTGCCGAACTCTCGCCAACTTGATGCCGGTCGAATCGCTGGCCCTATCACTCCTATCACTCCTGTCGCAGACCCCGTCACTCCTCGCAGTGACAAAACTCCAACAGATGTCTACTCCTCAGCCTCTTCGTACCTATCGAGGCATAACATCCCTCCTCCCATCAGAACCACAGGACTCAACCCAGTTGCCAACGACTTCACACCAGGAGCTTCCCCAATGGTGAGCCCCACTGACAAGCAAACCCCTCGGGCCCCAGCAGCTTTCTCACGCTTGGGACAGTCAGGACCTCTAAGCCCGGAACTAGCCAGGGACAAGATGTATCTCGAAAACCAGGCCGAGATCCACCGCAGGAGCATGTTTCGACCTGTTTGGGTAGTTCAGCCCCGTGTGCAGGTGAGAGAGAACCAGGAGACGGAGGGCCTTGCAGGCCAGGATTCTCACGAGAGCCGTCAGGTTATCGAGGATGAACGCGAGCACATTGACGCAGTTAATGACTGGTTCTGGGCTCAGGCTAAGCAAGCGCCGCAAGTCCCCAAGCCAGAGCCCAAGGAATAGGAGACTCTTGAGCTTGACCAGGGATCTTCTAATAAGTTTTTCGACTCTTAGGTCACTACTAGCGATTGATCTTTGGGAAAGTTTACTAGGGAAATCTTTTGACATTTATGCTTGGAGTTTGAGCGTAGGCGAAAGCGCTATAATCTTCTTGCCACAGCAAGTGCTGAGGCGTCGATCATTGAGTTTGATGAGAGAAAAGTCGACCAGTAATTGCCACCATTGTGGAGTAGGCTATTAGACAGCTATTTCCTTGAGAATCCCCCAATCTCTTCGACCGTAAATATATGACACTCTTGATTCGTCGCGTTCAAAATAACATGTGACTTTTCAAGAATCTGAGAGCTGGTATCCCAATGTTTCCTTCGGGAATATCCAGGCTCTGCTGATTGTCCGCTGGGATAGTCGGAATTGACGTCAGTTCGATGTCCGGATAAGTCGGTTAAGGCGGGTAGACTCTACCAAGCACCTAGACGTAAGAAAACTTAAGATACTAGAATATTTATACTCAGCAAAGAGTACTCATATAATAATCTAATTATATACTAAATAAGAAATAAAACTAAGGAATAATATTATAAATCCTTAAGTATTTTATTTATTATATTTAGGGACCTTTATTTGCCTCAGAAAGTAGAGATCGTTGACTCAGTATATCATGTTTTTCTGCGAACGTGTGCCAAGTACACAGAATAGAGAGCTGGCAACAGGCTTAATGCCGTAATTTCCGGTTCTATTGCCAACCGCCATGAACTGATATGAAGTAATTGACTTATTGTAGCATTATAAGTAGGCAGGAAATAGCTGACCTGCAGTGATGTGATAGCAAGTAGTCCCACCACCAGACAACAGCCTCAACAAGCCACAAGAGCGAACATCGAAACATCATCGACCTCATACCCTATCATTTTTCATAATGATTCAGGGCATCAGAGCTGCACAGCGTCTTGATTCTCGCGGGAACCCAACCGTCCAGGTGGAAGTAACGACTGCCCAAGGTCTGGCCAACTCCATCCGTCCTTTCAAGAGCTGTAAACTAACGCGCCAAAGGCACATTCCGCGCCCTGGTTCCATCCGGAGCCTCAACCGGGACACATGAGGCTGTCGAGCTACGGGACAAGGATGGCTCCAAATATGGAGGCAAGGGCGTTAGCCAAGCCGTCCACAATGTGGAGCAGGTCATTGGCCCAGCTCTTATTTCAAAGGGTTTTGACCCCAAGACTCAACTCAAGGACATTGATGCCTTCATGAAACAGCTCGATGGTACGCCCAACAAGTCTCGTCTAGGCTCCAATGCCATACTTGGTGTTAGCATGGCATGTGCCAGAGCTGGTGCGGCTTCCGCAGTAGGTTGTCAATTGAGCGATACCTTGCTTTCAATACTAACGCGACACAAAGGGTGTTCCTCTCTATGACTTCTTACGAACGGAAGCAGCCGTGAAGAAGCCATACGTGATGCCTGTTCCATTTCTCAATGTCTTGAACGGAGGCGTTCATTCCGGAAATACCATGGCTTTCCAGGAGATCATGATTGCACCCACGGGCGCACAGTCGTTTGAAGAGGCTATTCGGGTGGCTTCCGAAGTTTACCACACTCTCAAGGGCGTCATTACAGAAAAGTTCGGACCTCCGGGTGAGTGATGACATCAATGACTCTGAGCAAACATTAACGATAGATGTTTAGCAACCGGTGTCGGAGATGAAGGTGGCTTTGCGCCTCCCATCTCCACCTTAGAAGAGGCTCTTGACCTTCTCACCGCAGCCATAGACAAAGCAGGCTTCACTGGACGCGTCAAGTTGGCCTGCGACCCCGCGTCTTCCGAGTTCTTTGACTCCGACACGGGGAATTATGACTTGGCGTTCAAGAACAAGTCAGCCAAAGATGTCAGGAGCTCCAAGGAGATGCAGAAGCTCTACAAGGGCATCCTTGACAGGTACCCCATGGTGCTCCTCGAGGATCCCTTTGCTGAAGACGACTGGCAGATTTGGACAGAGTTCAACAAGGACTGTCCGGTTGAGCTTGTTGGCGATGACCTTCTCTGCACAAATATCGAGAGGGTCAAGATGGCGGCCGAAAAGAAGGCGTGCAATGCGATGCTACTCAAGGTGAATCAGATTGGCACCGTAAGCGAAGCCATTGAGGCGTGAGTACCCCCCATCTGCCCAAAGGTTACTGGGTACTGATATCATGAGCAGAGCAAACTATGCGACCAGTCTAGGGTGGGGCGTGTTCGTGTCTCATCGCTCGGGAGAGACAACCGACGACTTTATCGCTGATTTGACAGTTGCACTTCGGACGGGTCATTTAAAGTCAGGTGCACCAGCACGTGGTGAAAGAGTCGCCAAGTACAATCGGCTTATGGACATTGAAGCTGAGTTGAAGGCAAGAGGGGAGGACGTAAGCTACGCTGGAGAAACCTTTCGAGTTGGTGGAAACGTGGACGGATAAAGCTAGAAAACAAAACCGCACTGAGTCTGAAGAGGACAATTTGGAAGAGAGGTAGAGAAAATTACACTATTTTGGTATAATTAAAAATCAAAGGACTTCAGGTCAATTCCTATACTGGATTGCATCTCAACTCCATGAATCCTGATCGTTGAAGGGTCGTCAAAGAAAATCCACGGCCCGAGTTCAGGGTAGATTCGACCCCGCTCCGCCGAGTCCCAGCCGAGTAAGTGGGTCTCCGGCGCCGAGAACTTCGGAGGTCATTGGGTCGTCATACTGACGCTACAGTAGATGCGATCGTGTGCAGCGAAATCTCGTTGGTGTTGATCAATCTTGGAATGGAACCCATTATTTCCCATTTGGTGCAAGATAGATCTATCCATGACGTAGCCCGATTTTGGGTGGTACTTGGGCTTTATTAATAGCCATGAGATGTTCTTGCGTAGCGATGATCGTAAACCTTACCTTGACGACATCAAACTCACCTGAGGGAATTCATTATGGCTTCATCTCAAAGGGAAGAGATTCCCATCACTAATGAGGGCATGGGTCAGCCGCTCTCGGCTACAAACCAGGTCCTGACTGCCGGCGCTGCGGTGACCCAGGTTAGAGACCCCCTGTGCACTCCAAATTTGTGCAACCAACTCATGTGTCCAGGACTTTCGACCAGTAAAGAGTATCTGCGCTCATCTCAACGCATTTCATGCATACGCGGATGATCCCAAGCGATTTGTAGAAGCCAATCACTACTGCGCTCACCTGAGTACTCTTCCATGTCGCCCGAGGCCAAGCTCCTGCTAACAAAAGACCAGATGAGGATGTTCGACAGTGCCTCCTGTACGACTCTGATGAGCCTACTGCACGCCTCATTGGGATTGAATACATGATCACCCCGAAACTATACGACACGCTCTCCAAGGAGGAGCGCAAACTCTGGCACTCCCACGCCTACGAAGTAAAGTCAGGCATGCTCATCATGCCCAATCGCGCCGTGCCAGAATCGGCGTGGGAAGTCGCCGAAAACATGGAGATGGACCAGGTAGTCCATCTATACGGAAAGGTGTATCATCTGTGGCAAACAGACAGGGGTGACATGCTCCCTCTGGGACCGCCGAAGCTCATGACGAGTTTCACAGCTGACGGCCAGTTGGACTTTAAACATGTGAGGGATAGGGATAGGAGGTTTGGAGTGGATCACAAGCAGAAGCGAGAGGCTAGGAAGGACATTCCAGTCCCAGCTATTCACGAGGGTGAGTTTAATCTGTTGCGCGTCAACCGTGGCTAACCGTGTGCTAGATGCAGATCAAGCCTGGAAGAACCAATGAGGTACCTGTCTGGCACCTCCCTTGTTGGATTTACGTATGGGACGTCATGAACTAGTATGGGGAATAGGCAAGCTGTAGATTGACTATTGAAGGGTATCATCTAATGTTTAAAAGAGACCACTCGGTTTAGAGAGGTCTGAACAACCGTATCCTGGCTGACCTGCGCAACAAGTGACGAGCTGCGAGTATGGACGAGGTCACCCACCTCGTATCTAAATATAAAGCCCTGCTTAGGTCCTGACAAGTACCAACAGCGAGCTTCAACCTCTGCCAATGACCACCTTCTGAGGTAAGGCTTGAATACCCTGTGCCTGTTGAGCTATCCTGGTATCATAAACCTTGCGGTCAATAGATCTAAAGTCAAAGACGCCTTCAAGCTCTGCCCGGATCGCCAAGAGTTGGTCCTGCGCTTTCCGAAGGTCATCGGGCTTGTTCTCCGACATGACATGCGCCTTGACATGGAGGAACCAGCGCTTCTCCATGTCGATCGGCACAAGCGAGTCTAAGGGCGGCAAGGAATCCAATGGGGGGAATTGTTCCGTCTTTGATTCAGCAGAGACGTATCTGTTTTGTGGGTGAAGGAAATAAGAGCGGAAGAGACAGAACTCGACGTCGTCACGGTAGAAGCGGTGGACCTCCTCTACGATCTCTGTCTTGAACCTGTTCCCATTAGTTTGCAGTTAGATGAAGCAGAGAGGACACAACACACTGGTAATTATTGTCGCGCATTACTACAGGCAGATTCCTTTGATCCCAAATCTCAGTCTTCTTGCGCTGCGTAAGCATAGGTCGCCCATGAGGCGGTTCAGGAAAGTCGGTCCACCGCAACATCCCAGGTGTCGTGATGAGATCCATAGGAGAAGTTTGACGCTCTTTGGCAATATCGTATCGCGCCTGGATGACGTACGACTGTCGGAGCAGGTTCTGGCTAATCTCTTTCCACAGAAAGGTGACATCCTTGCGCATGGGCTTGTCGACATTCGCCAGGTGTGTCATGCCGCCAGCTCTGGGGGGTCCGTGGAAGTAGAGCACCCGTTGAAAGCTCTCCCATGGGCGCATGCCGCAGAGGCCGCTCAGGACAGCGCATGCTGGGCCAAAGCTGCTGTCGTCCACGATTGCTGTGAGGAAGACCTCGTACATCTTGACGACAAAGGGTGCGATTGAACCCGGCTGAAGACCCCTGTCTGACCGAAATGAAGGCGCTAACAATGCTGGAGCTTTATAGAAGAGGCGGAAATCCTTCAACGAAATGCGCAGGCGTTATTAACGTGTTGCGATGGAAGTCGTAGAGATATTGAAGAGCAATGGTTGAAGTGCCCCACTAGAGCTCCGAAAGAGCTGGCCTTTGCAGCACGTGACTTCGCGTCAAGGAGGTGTTGCGCGTGAACCCGAGCCTCAAGGCTTGGCGATGGATCTAAGCATCCTCCTTTAACCACAAAGAATTCTGCCTCACCTACGGACCCATCATCTACGGAACAGCCTCGTTGATATCACAAACAAATTACATGCGGTCGATAACCATATTCCTGCGACCACGATGGCTTCAGGAAACCCCTCTCAGAAGCGCAAAGCCTCCGACGCTCCAGTTTCCCCGCCGATGGTCAAGCGAAAGATCCAGAGTGGAACAACCAGTGAGACGTCCCAGCGGAATTATGCAACGGGAGACTGACCTCGAGTTAGAGACTGCTGTAGCTAATTTCTTCACACCGACGTCAAAGAAGCCCAAAGACCCGACGATTTGGTCCGAACGGAGCCCGAATGATGATACCCCTGCCACACTCCTCGTCGGTCGGTACGAGCCGGAGACGCCAGAAGACAGAAACATCAAGAGGAGGAAGGTTGCTGCGTTCGATTTGGATTCTACCCTGATAGCCACTGCTTCAGGCAAGAAGCATGCTAGCAACGGCACAGACTGGAAGTGGTGGGATGCTAGTGTGCCTAGTCGACTTCGAGAGCTGTACCAGGATGGTTACCGAGTGGTCATCCTGTCAAACCAAGCTGGTCTGACACTGCACTTTGATCCCAAGTTCAAGGGACCAAAAGCCTCTGCCCAAAAGCGTGTCTCAGAGTTCAAGCAGAAGTGCAGCGCCGTCCTCAGCAACCTGAACCTTCCCACATCGGTCTACGCCGCAACCGCGCACGACATATACCGAAAACCGAGAACAGGGATGTGGACGGAACTGTGCGACGACTTTGACATCCCGGAAGAAGAGGTAGACATTGAGAACAGCATCTTTGTCGGCGATGCAGGAGGGCGCACAGCCTCCCTGGGCAAGGGACAAAACGGCGCAGCGACGGCCAAGGATTTCAGCTGCTCGGACAGGAACTTTGCGCACAACGTGGGAATCAAATACCAGACGCCGGAGGAGTTCTTCCTCGGAGAAAAGCCTCGGACATTCGCTCGAGATTTCGACTTGTCCGACCATCCTTTCGAGATATCCGAACCGGGGAATCCCGACGACGTCGTCTTTGACAAGACTAACGACAGGGACATGGTCTTATTCTGTGGACCTCCCGGCGCGGGGAAGAGTAGCTTCTACTGGAAATACCTCAAACCTCTGGGGTACGAGAGGGTAAACCAAGACCTCCTCAAGAGTCGCGACAAGTGTGTGCAGGCGGCGAGGGAACATCTCCAAGAGGGACGGTCTGTCGCGATAGGTGCGCATTTCCCCAAATTTCTCGACTGCCGTTACCCCATGCCCCATGCCACCCCTCATGACACTAACAGGGATTGCCTAGACAATACCAACGCCGATCCCGACACCAGGACCATTTGGGTAGAGCTTGCCAAGAAATTCGGCATCTCTATCCGTTGTGTGTGGTTCAAGACTCCCATCGCGTTGTGCGAGCACAATGATGCTGTGCGCGCCATGAACAAGTCGCTCAACCCAGAGTCACGACAGGTTCTGCCCAAGCTGGCATTTTCTGGCTTCTCTGCTCGACACAAGCCTCCACAGAAGAAGGAAGGATTCCAGGATATCACAGAAGTCAGCTTCAGGTTCCGTGGCACAGAAGAGGAGTATCGCATATGGGGTCGATACTGGACTTGAGGGGACATGCATCTCCAACTCTATGGCCTCATAATCGTGCCACCCCGCACCTTGAAAAGTTCTCTCAATCACAAGTCTCCAATACCGTGCCGCTTGTGACCTCTCCGCAGAACAAATTGGGCAGGGGGAAGCGACTGCAGGGAATCTTGGTCAACTCAAACAACGGATCTTGCTGGGGTTTTTCGTCTGAGTGGATTCACTTTGGTAAACCGGCCGCACTTTAGGCGGCCTGCTGACGAGCCAGATACCTCTGGATTGTCATCCTTACTCGCGCCTATCCACACTATTCCTAGCCAGGCCTGAATACAGAAAGCGTCTCCGGGATGTGGGGATTCCTCGGTGGGCAGAACAACAGCCGGACCGATTCCTTGCTTGAAGAGATGGCCGGGGCCAGACACGAGTCTATTTGCGTTAAGCTAGGCTTACCACACCTTAATTCACAGATGACGGAGATGGTCGCTGCGGGGAATGCGGAGGGACTCGTGCCAGAACACCAGGGGAACCCTTCCAATAAAGGTTTCGGAGAGGGATCTGGATCTGGCCATTAGCCAGGGTCGGTAGCACAATAGATTTGATGATTCTTTGGCCACCCGACGGCAATTGTCTTCGGCTCGTCCCTTTCTGTGGCGTCTTCGATTTCTTCTTTTGACGTTGGGATTAATCACGGCTGGCTATTCCCGCCTCCAATTGGATACACCGCCGAGACATGCGGCTCACCTTTGGTCTCTTGGCCTCCTTGGCAACAACGTGGTACCGCGGCCGCCGGCGGCTGGGCACCGCCCTACAGTCACATAATCAAAGAAGCGGGGTCGGACGATGATATCCCGACCACGAACATGGATACGACAATGGAGGAGGGTAGACACGACTCATGTACGACCAACCTCGGACCCAGAAGAAGAAGGGGAAGCGCTGTCATAGCGTAGTGTCCCCCGTGGAGAAGTTCCCCCAACCCTTCCGTTTTCTTCCCCACGACGGGCGCAACGTCCTAGTTGCGTTTAGTACGGAGGCGAGCGAGATGGGCAATGGAGTCTCCGCTATTGGATGGCTCGGCTGAAGGTCTCGTGGGGTGGTGAACTTTGTTTCCTAGAGATCAGCGGATATAGCTCATTTTCCGCTCCCCGTCGGTGTAAGTAAAGAGAAAAACCGGAGAGACACTAGGCGGACGTAGAATCCCGAACCTGGAGAAGTCGCGTGGAGAAGACCGTGGAGAAAGAAACGTCCGAGCAAGGGTGAAGAATGTATAAATGACCAGATCAGTTCCATCTTCTTTTTACTCTGATCCATTCGAGATACCACCTCTTCCTCCCCTTCTTCTCCCTCGTCTCATCCTACCTACATCATTCACAATGGCAGGAGGCGTAAAGAAGCCCGTCAACATCTTCAAGCTCAAGGACCTGGGCGAGCCAGAGGGCGTCTTTAACTGGCGACTATGGTTCTCGGTCATTTCCTTTGCGCTCCTCGGCGCCGCCCGAGGTATCGATGAGGGTCTCATCTCTGGAGCCTTCAACTCTGCCGACTTTAAGGAGACGATCAACTATGAGTCGTACTCGACTGTTGAGCAGGCCAACATCAAGGCTAATGTTTCTGCCATGGTTCAGATTGGTTCTGTTGGTGGTGCTCTCATGTAAGGATCATGAATGTTCACTCAAGTGGTATGTTTTTGCTTACAAGGTTCTAGCGCTTTCGTTATTTGTGATCGTATTGGACGTATCTGGGCTACTCGATTCCTCTGCACCATCTGGGCTCTCGGTATTGTCATCTTCATGGTCGGCGGTGTCAACGGTAACCTTGGAGCCATCTATGCTGGTCGCTTCATCTGTGGTCTCGGTGTTGGTCAAACACCTGTCGTTGGGTAAGTAGCACAACACTTCACTGCCACTTCATCAACTAACTTGCTATAGACCCGTCTACATCGCCGAAATCGCCCCTGCCGCCGTCCGTGGTCTTTGCAGTTGCATGTTCACCGGCGCTGTCTACATCGGTATCGTGCTCGCCTACTTCACCAACTATGGCTGCGCCATCAACCTCGACGAGCATACCCACAACCGCTGGCTGGTTCCCACCTCCCTGCACATCATGATGTCCGGCATCATCTTCATCCTCAGCTTCTTCCAGTACGAGTCGCCTCGTTTCCTGGTAAAGCAGGGTAAGCCTGATGAGGCTGCTCACGTCTTGGGTCGTCTTCGCCGACAGCCTCCTGATGGCGAGTATGTCGTTTCTCAGATCAGCACGATCCAGGCTGCTCTTGACCATGAGCTTGAGGCTAGCCAGGGTGTTGGCTGGCTTGGAAAGATCAAGGAGATGTTCCTTGTTCCTAGCAACCTCTACCGTCTCTACCTCACCACCATGGTTCAGTTCCTGTCTCAGTGGTCCGGTGCCGGCTCCATCACTCTCTACGCTCCTGATCTGTTCAAGATTCTCGGCATCACTGGCAGCGAAGAGTCTCTCCTCGTCACTGCCGTCTTTGGTATCGTTAAGCTCACCGCCGCCATCATCTGCGCTCTCTTCCTCGTCGATGTCATCGGCAGAAAGCGCGCCCTCCTTACTGGTATCACCCTCCAGACCATCGCCATGATCTACGTCGCCGCCTTCCTCACCCGCATCCCCCAGCTCGGTGTCGTCGAGGGCTTTGTCCTCCCCGACGCCGACAAGGGTGCCAGCCGCGGTGCCATCGCCATGATCTACGTCTCCGGCTTCGGTTGGGCTCTCGGCTGGAACTCCATGCAGTACCTCCTCACTGCTGAGCTGTTCCCTCTCCGTATCCGAGCTCTCGCCACCTCGTGGGCCATGACTCTACACTTTGCCAACCAATACGGCAACTCCCGCGCCGTGCCCAACATGCTCCTCCCCAAGTCTGACGGCGGCATCTCCCCCAATGGAACCTTCTGGTGCTTCGCCGCCGTCACCTTTGTCGGTGGTGTCTGGGTGTGGTTCTCCGTCCCCGAGACCAGCGGACGCAGCCTCGAGAGCATGGATCACCTGTTCGAGCTTCCCTGGTACAAGATTGGTCTGTACGGAAACCGGGATGCCGATGAGAAGGATATCGCTCGGGATGAGAAGCAGCGCATTGCTGAGGAGACCAACGCTGTTGGTATTGAGCTTGAGGATAGACGCAAACAGAATGTTTGAGCTGTCTCTGAAGGAATGGGAACTCGGCCAATCGTATAGGATCTATGTCTACTATCATGAATATGATGAAACGTTGAATAAAAGACAATGTCTTTGTGTAATCTTTGCTCCCTCCATTGGATGTGTCTTCGAAATAGTGCCCAGTGCTATAGTTACTCTAATCCGGTGGCGCCCTGGGTCGCCCTTGGTTGGCAAAACCGGCAAAGGCCATGTCTGGTGCGGTACAGCAACAATGCCTTTTGAGAACCTATGTGCATACACTTCAGCCTAAACGGTGGATGAAGAAATATCGTAGTATTTTTGAGATGATTATACGACTTGGGCTTAAGGTGCAATTGGTGTTGCGACATTATGTGATCTCTTAGCACAGACCTCTTGGTACGGGGACTAATGAAGATGCAAAATCAGTCGTGAGAGGGAAGATTTGGTGGTTTCCTTGTGGCTGGGCTTGTGAGTGCCCTTCGCGCCTACGAGGGTCACGTGGCACCTCGAGACGTGTTCTCACGTATCACCTCTGACTTGACCAATGTCTTTTTCGAAACACGATCCGCAATGACCGGGATGGATGCCTATGGCTTAGATTCCCTCTTCTTACGCTATTACGATCAGCATTTCGTTTTTTAGTGTCTTTCAGCTGCAAGTAATGGGCTCGGCAGTTCAATTGTATGAGAAACGTGACTTCAGCCGCAAACACCGGGCTGTCATCCAACGGAAATTGTACCCGCTCGATGTCTGTGATATATATCTGTGGCTGTAGGCGATAATCGCGTGTTATTAATTGACTCCCTGCGTTGTCTCAAGCATATACTCCATATTCCCCGTCTAAGAAGGGTGTGCCTCGCCATCTTAGACTTCACGTCGATGCTAGTTCATGCTTGGGCTCATTGAGCACAAACGCCATTGCGCATCCTTGCATCGTTATCAAAGCCTGGATTGAAGAACTATTGATGCGTAAAGACAAGATATGCAGATTTCCTTGGCAATGTCAAATGCCAACAGTGATGTTTATAAAGTGAATACGCAAGCGCGTAGTGGCAAGAATGTGGCTGGTTGAGAAGCACATTCATCACGTTGAAGTTCTTCCAATGCTCCAGCCACCAAAATCTTGCGTCGGAATATCATCGAACTACCTATAGGTAAGCACATAGGTCAAGGACAAAATAAGACAATTATTAATTTTCCCCTAAATATATTTAATAAATTTTAATAAAAATATATAAAAAAAATCTCATTATAATATAATATAATATATTTTATATTATAATTAGATATATTTATAAACAGTTAGGTAAATCTCTTAATACTTACTTAGATAAGGAAAAATCGGCGTTGCTTCTGTCCTGGACCTGAGGAACCTCCCGAGGGAAAGAGAAAAGAAGGTGATAAAGAGGCGTTGACTTATTCATCTGACCGCGGGTGAAGAATATTCGAGCAAGGCACATTTGGACTTAACTCAAGGTGATTGGAATATGCCGTACACAATACCATTAGGGGAACGAGACAACAGTGACTACTCATAGGTGCAAGACAAAGACGCGATTAAGTGGCAGAGATGAGGATGATTCTCAAGCGAGTGTGCTAGGGGTGAGTCAGAGTTGGAAACTTGGGCGATCGGCTTGGGTTATGATAGTGTCTCAAGACTTGCTTCTGTGACAGACCATCTCTGGTACGTAAACCAACACCACAATTTTTGAGGACCTATATTATAATGGCTTGATCTGTGGCTGCCTGAGCATGCGCTCCTGGCTATGTGAATGAGACACACTCATGCTTCGACCAGCCGACCCTTCATTCTACAAAGTCCAGATCGTCAGCGGCAAGGCTATGTCTCCTTTCCATTCTAAGGGTCTTTGGCCAACATGTTGATTGGCGATGACCTTCTTTTGAATAGCGATATGTTCCGGTAAGCAGCATATCCGCGGCGAAGAGCTAAGAGGGGCATCTGCTCAGTACGAACCAGATATGCGAGCGATTCCCGATGCCTTAGAGATATCTAGTTATAATGAGGAAGGCTAACATGAGCCTCAAAACCACTCTATCTGACGGAGCAAGTATAAAGCCGGAGGTTTCCCTCGTCTTTAAATCTGAATTTCTCACGACTTCAACAACCATCACTGCCACTTTTCTCCTATTTGAGATCAAAAGTTCACAGCTCTTTCAACACGCTACTTCATCTGCCAATCTTCCTTCAGATCAACATCTTTTCCCATCAACAATAGCGGTTCTTCAAGTATAAGCACTTACTGTTGTGGCTGATGGTTTCTTGTCATCATTGTAGACCATAGTAAAAAAAAAGTACGAACACTATCTCTCCAGACTCACTCAATTCAAGACTGACACTACTTCCCAGCTTCCCAAGGATGCCGTTGCCCTTCATAGCGGAGACAAGGCTTACTTGTTCTACCTGAACTCTGAGAGAGAGCTCACCTATCTCGTTTCTCCAAACGCTGATGGAGACGATGACTACATCTAGAGGAGAATTGAGGATGAGCATGGCGACGATATCGTGGTCAATGAGAAGCCCACGCAGATCGCTGCCATTAGACGGACGAACCCGGCGGCGTCAGCCAGGTAGGCCTGAAATCCCGTAATGAATTATAGATTACACCTTGGCTAACAAGTTGTGCATCCGCGTCTACTACGTCCGCCAAGGGCAACCACAGCGAGGTCTGCTGGAGCAGTAAGGGCCCAAAGAGGCGGTTTCAGGGCTCTCTCGGCATGAAGAACAAAGTCCCGCACTTGATTGCCAATGGCTCACCAATTTCAGCCACAGCTTACAAGCGCCCATCAACCGGCAGCACAAGGGTCCTTGGGGCTCTGAGCCAATTAGCAACTCGATCAACAGATGGTAAGGAGAAGTAAGAGAAGAGAAAGTACAAGACCTAGTTGGGTTGGAAGCATACTCGTTTACTACAGTCGCCATAAAAGTTCTTAAATTGAACTATATGCTCTTTACTTTTAATTTGCCATGTTTTGACTCTTTCCACCGTGATTGGGGCCAGGCGTGCGTCTTTATCCAGTTCCTCATCTGTTAGGATATTCTTTGGTAAGGCTCGCTTACAGACCCATGGTTGGTTGGTATCGCGACATGCAGGCAGGGGAAAGAGCTGAACACTCTGTCTGCCTGCCAAGACAAATCAGGCTGTGGAAGAAGGCGATGCGAACCCGTCCACGTGAGGGATTTGGTCAGCTCGATGGTTGCCGCCAGCCTCATTTTTGCAACCCAAATACAACAGCATTGGCGCCCAGTCATCCATCGTTGATGCTTCACTTGAACAGGTCTACCATCGCTGAAGTGTCTCAATCCGCACTGCGTTGATCATGGCCGCCCCACCAGCGAGTCGAAACGATTTTGAGATTGCCATCATCTGCGCTCTGGCGCTCGAGTACGATGCCGTCTACCACCTTGTCGACGAGTTCTGGGACGGGAACTACGGGAGGGCAGCCGGCGACCCCAACGAGTACACGACCGGACGGATAGGGCCATTCAATATTGTTATTGTCTTGTTGTCCGGCATGGGCAAAGCCAAGGCTGCGAGCGCAACCGCCAGCCTTCGGTCTAGCTACCCGAAACTGGAGCTCGTCCTTGTGACGGGAATCTGCGGCGGCGTCCCAAAGACAGCATCGGGTAAGGAACTAGTCCTTGGGGATGTTGTTGTCAGCAACACTGTCGTCCAATACGACCTGGGGAGACGATACCCAAACGAGTTCGAACCCAAAGACACTCTCAGTGATAACCTTGGAAGGCCGGTGATACATGTCCAGAACCTCGTTGCAAGGTTGGCGACAAGTCAAGGCCTTCGATGGCTCGAACAACAAGCACGATCCCACTTGGAGAAGCTCTGGAGCCAACAAGGAAACGGGGATGAAGCAGCAGACTACTGGTATCCTGGAGCCGAAAATGACCATCTCTATCCAAGCTCCTATCTCCACAAACATCGCTCCGCAGAGCGCTGTAGGGTGTGCGACGATAGCCCTCGTGCTGTTTGCAGTGCTAGCCGCAAACTCTCGTGCAGTGAGCTCGGATGTGATGTGCGACAGCATGTCCCCAGACAACGGCTCCAAGACAGCGAGAGGCTTCGAGTGCCTCGAGCCTTCATCGGTCGCTTTGGATCAGGAGACACAGTACTAAAATCCGGAACGGATCGCGATAGAATCGCGAAAGCGCACGATCTGATTGCTTTCGAGATGGAGGGGGCAGGCGCCTGGGATGAGATCCCTTGTATCATCGTCAAAGGTATCTGTGACTACGCCGACAGCCACAAGAACAAGAACTGGCAGAAGTTTGCAGCTGCCACGGCCGCGTCAGTCGCAAAGGCGCTTGTGGAGAGGTACCCGCGAACCGACAAGCCTTCCAATTCGAGGCAACCCAATGGCCTAGATCATGATCTATACAATAATGAGCCAGCGTCCTACAGTCGCGCTTTAGTTAGAAACACAAAACCGGTCTCAAGTACCAACCTGAGGACCCTCTCTTCGGATGCATGTCGCATTCTCGCTTACGATCGCAACGAGAACTTTATTCCCCGTCCCGATATCAACTCCAAACTTGACCGGCTATTGCCAATCAACTCAGACGAGTTCCACAGTGCAGCACTCTGGGGTCTCGGCGGATCAGGGTAAGGGGAGATGACACTAAGTATTTTACTGAAGGCATCACTAAAGCTATTTATAGAAAAACTCAGATCGCCCTGCAATACGCCTATAACCGCTGTCGCGACCCCGATTGCTCGGTCTTTTGGGTGCACGCGGATACCGAGGCGACGTTCACGCAAGACTACAAAACAATTGCCGGTGTTTTAGGACTGGGGAGCCGCTTGGAGGGAAGCGAACTCCTAGAGGCAGTACGACGTAGGATAGAATCACAGAAACGATGGGTCCTTGTCGTGGACAATGCCGATGATCTGGGCCTCTTTGGTGTAAGCCAGGCATCTGGCAAACAACAGGGGGGTCTATTGGACTCGATTCCGAAAGGGCCAAACGGCACGGTACTGTGGACAAGTCGCGACCAGAGAGTTGATGGAAGTCTTGTAGGCCCGCAGCGAGGTCTTCAAATCGCCAAGATGACAGCTAAAGAGTCAAGAAAGTTACTTGAGAAATGGAGACGTCAAGTGACACCAAGCGAAGAGGTTCGAGAAGTAGAACTCCTACTTGAAGAGCTTCAATGGCTGCCGTTGGCCATTTCACAAGCGGGGGCGTATCTGTACAGAACAGGTATACCCATATCCGAGTACTTGTTCCAGTTGAAGCGAGAGACTGGACGATGGCGAGTTCTTGGGGAGGACGAATTTGACAGACACAGAAGGGGCGATGCCCAGAACAGCGTGCTGAGGACATGGGCCATATCCATTCGCCGCCTCAAACAAGACAGCCGGACTGCGTATAGGATTCTTCACGTCCTCGCGTTTGTCGACAACCAGAACATTCCGGTGGAACTGCTGGCAGCAGCCGCCGAATACAGGGAGGAAACTCAACCGGCAGAACCGAGGCAACGAGAGCGGACGCTGAAGAGGGTAGTACGCCGGCTCAAGGACTTGTCATTCAGATCCAGTTCGCCTAGCCCGGGGGAACAGGTGAAGAGCGAGGATCCTGATGATCCTGATGAGTTGGGACGGGCTGTGCGCCGACTCAGAGACTTCTCATTCATGACAGAGCACCGGGGTGAAGGCAACAGGCGGACGTTTGAGATGCACAAGCTTGTGCAGGACGCTGCCCGATACGGCCTCAAGACGCAGCAATCCCCGGGTCAAGATGAAAGATACTTTGCCAAAGTTGCGCTGCGCGTTGTGGATAGTGTCTATCCTCAATACACATGGCACAATAATAAGACGCAGGGCGATTGCGAGAGATACCTGGCACATGCACTACGAGTATGTGACTGGGCTGAGATTCATGGAATGGAAAAGAAGGCGTATTATCTTCAGGTTCGGATTTGCAGCTTTCTCCACTTGCGGGGTCGATTTCAGGAGCTACGGCTTGCAAGAGGAACCGAGCTGCGTCTAGCACAAACCGCCTTTGGGAAGAAGCATAGGAAGTCGATTGGTGTCATGCTGGACCTTGGGTGGGAATTGAGTTATCTGGACCAACTGCAAGGGGCTGAAGATTGCGCCAACAAAGCAATGACGCTGGCGCAAGAGACAGTGGGCGACAAGGATAAACTCACGCTCGAATGTAAACGTCTCGTCGCGGAACTTGTCTCGAAACAAGGCCGGGCCGAACAGACGAAGCAGTTGCTCACGGAAATATTGGACGACGCACGACAATTCTTAGACGAGGATCATCACTTCATCCTCAGCTGTATGGACGAATTGGCCGCCGCTTACCTGGACCTGCGGGAGTATGATGAGGCTGGTGAGCTCCTTCCTCGGCTACTGAAGCTGCGTCAGGACAAATACGGCCAGAGCCACCCCGACACGTTAAAAGTCCTCAGTCGTCTCGGCAATCTACATTACGGCCAAGGGCAGTATAACGAAACAGTCAAAGTGCAATCTGCCCTGTTGGTCCTGTATCGCCAGTCACTTGGCAACGAACATCCAGATACCCTAACGATCATGTTCAACCTGGCCGACTCACAGAGACGTCAAGGGCAGAAAGAGGAGGCTGTCGAACTGATGCAAGAGTGTTCACGCTTGCATCATAAAGTTTTGGGAGCAGACCATCGATACACGAAAGATACTGATAAAATGCTTGAGGAATGGGAACATGAAGATATAAGGCTAAACTCGTAAAAGGAGTACAATGTGGGAAGGCGCTTTTACTGGGGACTGGGAATAATGGGCATCCGAGTATAGACAGCGAATTCGATTTCATTCATCATTTACTACTTGTGATATCTCTAGATACAAATCTCTCATGTATAAGGCTGATCCTGATCCCCTAGATGAGGGCCAAGCATGCCGCAGATGCATCCATGTCCCCTTGAAGTTGTGTCGACTGAGCTGCCGAAACAGAGTCCGGCGCTTGATTGTTTTCCTGTATAATCAACGGCTCCGGAGTTGAAATGACCTCCAAACTCGATTGACTTGGAACACCTAGAGGCTCTGGCTGCTGCTGGATCGTAACCTCTACTACAATGTCGCCCTGGCTATCAGGTATAATGCCGACGGGTTCGTTCACAGCATTCTGCTGTCCGGTCACGAATGAAGTGTTGTCGACAAAGATGGTTGTGCTCTCTGAGTTGTAGGTCTCGACCAGGGGATCGTCGCTCGTTATGATCTCGGGCTGGTTGTTGTGCGGCAATTGGCTTTGCTCTGGAGGTATGTACGTCGGTGAGTAGACGGGCGACTGGTATGTCACAGGAGCTTCGGCTTGTGTCGTGGGGGCTGGGTCGTAGAAGAATGGTTGCTGGAAGGTATACATTGGTGCTTGAGTCGTTGGGACCTGGTTGGCGACAACAGGTTGAGGAGGCATGCATGGCTCTTGGGGAACGGGTGGAGGAGGATCGCTGTTCTGGTCCGGGGGCGTGAAGAGATCGAATGAAGTAGGTTGCTGGGTAGGGGCTGGCTGATAAATTGGCTGCTGAGGCACTTGCTGTTGCACAGGTTGCTGTACAGGCTGCTGCTGAGCCTCCTGGGTGTAGTATTGAGGCTGCTCCTGAGGAAGAACTGGTTGTTGTGCAGGCTGCGGTTGAGCTTCTTGAGGGTAGTACTGCGGCTGCTCTTGAGGCATAACCGGCTGCTGAACAAGCTGCTGTTGGGCCTCTTGTGTGTAGTACTGTGGCTGTTCCTGCGGGGCGATAGGTTGCTGAGGTACTGGCTGTTGTTCTTGATCATACGCCGCATTCTGGCCATACTGGTACTGAGGTTCCTGCTGTTGCTCATAGCTTTGCTGAGGCTCATTGCCAGGAAATGCAAATTGCCCGCTGTTGTCGTACGCCGGTTGCTCAAACACAGGCTGCTCCTGTTGCGCAGAATACTGGTACGTCGTCTGCTGCTCATAGACAGGCTGCTGATACCCAGCCTGTGCTTGATTCGGATCCATAAACGACTGCTGCTCCGAAAACGCAGCCTGTTGAAAGCCAGAGTTGTCCTGATACTGTCCCTGATCCTCATACCCTCCATCGTCAGAGCTGTTCCCACCACCACCTTCGCCATCAGAGTCCATGGATAAACCGCTGGCTTGAGTCATCATTCGGCCCATCTTCCTCCAGTTCTTTTTCTTGCCGAGTTTGCCCATCTGTCGACTTGCCACTTCGACACCATGGCCTGTGAGCCTAGCTGCGTTGATGGTAGCAGAGAGAAGGGCGTCTCCGGCGTTTTGGTTGTTGTTGGGTTGTCCGGATCTTGATCTTGTGATGACTTTGTTGCTCTGCCCTGGTCGTTTTCTTGGTTGTTGACCTGGACGATCCCAAGTTGAGAGTCCGAGGTTCTCATTGATGTAGAACGGCACCTGGTCTGGAGTCCTCAACTCTTTCCATCCGTCGGGCAAGGAATTAGCAGGCTTCGTCCATGAGCTACTACCCATCTTGCGATTGAAGTAGAAAGTCCTCCCATCGGGTGTTCTTCTCTCCTCCCAGCCCACCGGCAGACCTGAATATCCCAATAGCGCAGCAGCCGTAGGCTTGATATGCGTCTTCAAGCCCGTCGATTTATGCGTATACCAAAGTCGTCCTGAAACATTCTTGCGAATCGTCCACAGGTGGGAGGTGGGGTCTGGGACGGAGAGTTGTACGCGGGGATCAGAGTCGGCTACGTAGTAGGTCTTGTCGTGGCCGTGGGACATATTAACAGCATTTGCAGTGAAGCACCAGACGCAAAAGACTGTAGTGATGTGTGCGGTGCTGCAGATGAGACAGGTGTAGATGGAGACGTTTGGCGGGATAGCTTGCGGTAGTTAGCACCTGTTCCTTGTGCTGTGCTCAACTTGACTCACCTTTGCGACAATGGTTGCATATCGAAGAATTCGAAGAATTCTGCCCAGTTGATACCTGTGCACTCGGCACTGGCTGCGTCACGGGAGGAACAGCGGCATGCTCCCACACCGGGCTCGTCAATGTACTTGGTGTAGTGATGGTCGTCGCAGGCGTCGCAATACCAGCGCTGCTGCTACTGATACTCTGGGCTCTTCCATGCTCGGCCGTAAATGAGTGTATGCTATTATGATCGCTTATCGATTGGGGACGCTGCAGAGCTGGGCTCGCTGGTGGTGGTTGTGGTGGGTTTTCGGGTGTTGGTTGAGGCGGGGGGTTCTGAAGCACCGAGGGGTTAGAGATTGAGGGTTGATGAGGCTGCGGCTGCGGCTGCTGCTGCTGTTGGTGTTGCTTATGTTGCTGCTGCGACAGCTGTTGGTGGTAGTCATGTTGCTGCTGGGGCTGAGGGACTTGTTGATGTGGTTGCTGCTGCTGTTGATAATTCGGCTGTTGAGGTTGCGGAGGCTGCTGCTGCGCTTGCTGATGTGGCAGGACTTGTTGATGGGGCTGTTGCTGTTGCTGATGCTCGGGTTGCTGCGGGTATACTTGTTGCTGCTGTGGTTGTTGTTGAGGCTGCGATTGCTGCTGATTCGGGTATGTATGCTGTTGATGCGGACTCTGGTGTTGAGGCTGCTGATAAGGCGGCTGTTGCTGCTGCGCCTGTGGTGGATGTTGCTGGCTTGGCAACGGCTGTTGTTGATTTGGTTGGTGATGCTGCTGGCTTGGCTGCTGATACTGGCTTGGCTGTTGGTATTGCTGACTTGGCGATTGATGCTGCTGTTGAGGCTGTTGGTACTGATGCGACGGCTGTTGCTGAGGATAATGAACACCACCCGCCGAGTTTGGCTGAGCTACGGGCTGACCCTGCTGAGGATACTGCTGCGGATGCGCATATTGACCTGGCTGAGCTTGAGGATATTGATTCGGCTGCTGATGAGGATATTGATGTTGTTGGCCTGGCTGGGGATGAATCGGCGGGGCACTCCACGTAGAAGCAGGCCTCAAAGCCAAAGAAACAGGACGCGGAGAAGCAGAATGAATTGAAGATGCTCCAACTGCCTTTCGAGTAACTCGCTGAGACGGCGCCGTGCTGAGTGCACGGGTAGGCTGTGGAGAAGCCATTTACTTACACGCGCGGGATGAGAGCAAAGACGAGCGAAAAGGGTCGCAAATCCAAGAACCCGGACATCTTGGCATCCCATTCCTAGCTATTTATTACCCAGCCCAGCCCAACGTCCACCTTGCCTGCCAGCAAGGACCCTGCTCCGGCACTAAAAGGGAGGGGGTAAAGAATGCCCACGGGGTCGAGAGCGAGACAGCTCGTCTTCAACCCCTCAGTTTAGATAGGAACAGGGGTCCCTCAGCCGCAGACCGGTCGCGACCAACGAGGGCGCAGCATGGCCGTTTCGTGGCGCGCGCTATCGATGCTGGGATCCTCTTTTAGGAAGCCGAGGCAGATTTCGATGCTAGCTTCCGTTGGGGCCGGAGGCTTGTTGTGTGATCTGTGCTTGAAGTATGGATGGACGGTTGTTTTGTTGGAGCAAAGATGGATAGCAGTTTGAGAGTGTACATGAGCTAGGAGATAGTTAAAGTGTCAGAATTATGGTGAGATCTCTATTGGCTAGTCTAGCAAAGTGCGGAATACTATGGCACCCATGCTTAACCTGGCCGCTTGGCATCTATTGTATCACCTCTCTTCACTATCTTCCTCCAGCCTGCATGAGAATCACACCGCAATCCCGTTCTTGTTGTACAAATCCGCATAAACAATTGTCCAATTAATTACAGCCTCGTTTTATCACGCGTATCATGTCTGATTTCTCAGAGCCTGCCTGATGTGCTTCGCCTCAGACCGCGCACCACCCTGGTCCGACAGATCAGGCTGGGCGCCTATTGAAACATTTTCTCCTCCTTTTTCGCAACTTGAACCTCTAAATATTCATTTTCTTCATGATACCCAAAAATGACTGATAATTCGCCCGATTGTGTGCCATTGAAGGCTCGGGTTTGGGATAAGAGTAAGTTGATGATGGATGTCGCTGGTTGATTGAGAAGATGCTAATCTTGCCTCAGGCAAAAATGACTGGCGGGATGAAACAATCACGCCAACCCAACTTCATGGCTCAAACATTCTTCCTGTCCTCCAATCTGACTCACACGTTGTCGTAATGTCAGTCATTCCATTTCAAGCCTCACACGACAATAGCTGACATCTTCCCAGCTTCGCCGACGCAGACAAGGTCCGCGAGTGCCCCTCATGTCGCCGATGTTTCACCACCCAATTCCAGATGCCACAGCTATGGTGGTCAAACTACGCCAAAAAGTCCAACGGTCACTTTGGCTGCGAGACATTTAGAGACGCTGAAGGCACTGTTACATCACTCAGTGAGCAACCCAGTCATTCTGTATGATCCACACTGACACCAGCAGATGCATGGTCACGGTACCTCGTCAAGCAGTTACATGAAGACGGGCATTACTGGTACAAGTTTAACACACTTACCAGATGGATCGCTTCGTCTTACCAGACCATTCTGCTGGTTTTTGAATCCGAAAAGCAGTCCAAGCTCAGCGAGCTCATCCCCAAAGGGCTGCTCGACGGGTCACACACCGAACCTCACCACGACCCCTTCTGGGTCCACGTCCGACTTCTTGAAGAGCTCTCAGATCTACAGAACAACGCCGTCTGGACAGTGAGGACCGAGATCCGCAAGGTCGAAAAGAAGGAGCAGCGCAGCAAGCCGGACCCCAACTACCGGAGCTTACACGACCTCGCGAGACACGCCATCCACGTCTCCGAGACACTCGACGTATCTTTGAAGACGGTCAAGTCCATAGTCGAGCAGCACAAGACTCTCGAAGAGGAAACTTGGCGTGGCGGGAAGCCAAAGAATGGGAGCTTTCGACAAGTCCGCGAGCGCCTGTTCTGGTACGAGCATACCCTCGAAAGTCTCAAATCTCGAGCCCTCTCCAACAAAGAAAGGCTGATCAACGAGATTCAACTCTCCTTCAACCTAGTCGCGCAGTACGACTCCGCCATTTCCGTACAGATCGGCCAGGCCACTCAGTCCGATAGCGCAGCCATGAAGACAATCGCATTCGCAACCCTGACTTTCCTCCCCGCGACGTTCATCTCTGCTGTCTTTAGCATGTCCTTCTTCAACATCGACGATGACACAGGAGAATGGAGCGTTTCAAACAAATTCTGGATATACTGGGTCATTGCGATACCCGTGACCTTACTCACGGCCGGAGGGTGGTATTCTCGACGGATCATTGCTCCGCCACTGCGGATCGGAGAAGAGGAGCGGCGGGCGAACAAGTTCAAAAAGTTGAAGAAACGCCTGGAGAAGTCTGGCAAGGATGACGATGCTTTAGAGATGGTGTAGAGGAGCGTGTTGGAGGATGTCGTAGACTTTGAGTGAGGATGGACGAAAATAAGACTTTTGGATGATGACTACTACGAAGATAATGACTGTTACACATTGAAGGCTGCCATATTATTCGTTAAAATAGATGCACCAGGACACATAAAACCCTTGATTGCTCTTGATACGTGACATGGTGACTAGCAGCTGACCAAGCTATGCCAACATCCTGTGGTTAATGAACATGTTGTGGGTTCTTGCATTGAGTCATCGAGGCTTTGCAAACGGAGCTTCTACTGCCCTCATTTATCCACACGGTTAGACAAAAAACGGTGTTGCGTCTGTTACACAAGGCGCAGGCCACGGAACAACAACGAGCACGAGGCTGATGGCATCAGACTTGCTCAGTAACTATTTAGCTACCAAATGCCCATTAATCATCCCTGCTTAGAACCTCATAGTAATCTTTGGCCTCTCATCCAACCCAGAACAGAAGCCGTTCAGCCTGCTAGTCAAGATGAACCAGTTGTTCGTCCGCGTCGCGTAAGGTGAACTTCAAGATCCTTGCTCATACACAGATTAGTGACTGCTTGGCCGAGTTTCTCAGTGCGGTGGTGTATACTTACAAGAACCGCAATGCTCCATGTCAAACGAATTCGCATTAGGGTCCGTTGACGGGCTGTTTACCGTGCTTGCGCTTCATGTTTGGCTTCGTGCCCTGATCCGTGGGTGTCTTGACCGTCTCCTGTTGAGCTTCTTGTCCGTTTCGTGCCGGGCTTTCACTTTGCCCTCCTGCTCCGAAAATTTGAGGTGCTCGTTCGTCGTGAGGCCTCATCTGCGGCTTGTCCGATCGTCAGCTTCATCCTCCTCCAACAGATGATTAGACACAATACTGACCAACTGCTTCATAACCAGCATCCCCCCCATCGTCTGGCTCTTTTCCGGTTCAGTAGGTTTTATGGCCAGTCTCCTTCTAAGCGTCTGGGCCCATTCCAACTCGTTTTTCTCCATCTTGGCCGCAAATATGGCATCTCTTTGCGCTCTCTTGGCCTCCAGCTCGGCGGTGATCTCTTCGGCGCGATCGTCGGCGGCAAGTTTCAGGTCGTTCCAGCTATCGAAGCCGGCGTCAGAGGGGACTCGGTCCCAGTCGGAAGGCATGGTGGAGATGGTAAGGTTTGGTGATGATCAAAGTGGGAGGGTTTGCGGAGAATGGAGAAGAAGGAGAGAAGAGGGTGGAAAGGCGAGATCAGAGCTCATAATATAGTTATGAGGAGGGGAGTCACAGTCAACAACAAACGAACAGAATGAGCATTGTTCTCAGCGAACGTTTACAATTCGTCAGTGTTTGAAGATCTCTGGCTCATGCTTCCCGATCGCTCAACAGGTACCTCCCTCAGGAAACAATTGAAGGATCAGATGGGAAGGCACCTCGGCTCGCACAACACCTTTCTACCTGTCTATTCATCAGTATCAACGCAAAACTCCTTCCCCCAACAGCTATTCTTCTCAGCAAACCATCCACGCCGTTTTGCTATGAGTTCAACAAACATCCATCATTGAGTCTACAAAGCGTGACATGACTTCAACCCTTGTGTTCCCTCTTTTAGTCACAACGCGTCTTCTTGCCGTCTCGTAGCCAGCGCCAATCCGCTGGTCAAGCGTCACAGACAGTGGCCCTATTGGAGGCGTCGCGAGAAATCGACCCAGGGACAGACCAGGACGGCCTTGACCCTGAATAGCTGCAGGTCGCTCTGCCCTTGGAACAATGCAGCTCCCTGACCTCGTTTTGACTAATGCAAGTCTCACATTATATGGTTTGCGGAGACATAGAGTATCTGCGCAGTGTGCACAAGATGAGGGCATTCAGCATGTCGCTAATATCCCCTCTATGTCCAAAAGCCCATCGCAAAGACTCTTCTACCCACAAAATACATTATACTCAGTTTCAAACACCTGTCTATTGACATGAAGCCGCGTGGCTTGCCTCTCCGCGAGGCTATTCTGACCTGGGTATTTCCTCTCAAATCAAAGCCGCTAGTACATAATTACGTCGTCGGTTCTACATGCTCAGTCTCTATAACTCCCGGGTATCCTGCACAGAGTCCTCCATCGTCCGTATGGGTATGTTTCCGTCGATCCCCGGCATGAATGCGCGATATGACGCTGCGAGGGACCAATTATTCAGATCTCGTAGTGTTGCCTGCTCTTGGTTAGTCTTGGTTCTCGTCAGAAACTCAAGGGAACAAACCTCGGCTTCTGCATTCAGCTTCCTCTTCCCCGTAGCCTCATCGATGCATAACGCGTCCTCTACTGTCCCCGTCCAGGACACTTTGACTCCTGCTGTGCAGGCGGCGAGCCACTGTAGGCCACCATGTTGCATCTCAGGGCGTTGGATCACGTAGTCTCGGAAGTAGGGCCAAATGATGCAGTCGACCATGTCGATGTGTGGAACAAACACCTGGAGCTCAGTCGGCCGGATCCAATCTGGCATTGCCTGTGTGTTGTTAGCCCAGTTCCTCGTATTTGAACAAATATCCAACAGTCACGCGACTGGACAGGCGTCTCCAGTTAGATAGTGGACTAGGAATCACACTCACCGAGTATGTATCTGGTGTCGGATTGATCATCCACCTCATGATGACCCATACAATCCATACAGAAGCCATAGAAGTAAACGAATAGTCGTCATGCTGAGAACTATATATGAACTGCACCGCCCACTTGCTGATCATCGGCGCAGTGTCGTACTCCCTCTTGTCAAACAATGCCGTCACCGTCGGGAAAGCCCCAGTGAGCTCGTCAGGCTTAACCCCCGAGGCGATGAGCTGTCGGGCCTTGTTCATGGTGTCAGCCCACGCCTTTGTCACCGATGCCATGCCATGCCCGTCGTTGGCCGTCATCATTTCCCAATTGTGTTTGGCATAGTAGTTCTGAAGCTGACTCCTCTGAGCTGCAGGGGGGTAGTGGTTTGCCTTGATGCCGCTGGAAAAGGGGAGGTTTCCGAAATTGGATGAAAAGTAGCACTGGGTACGGGCTTTGAGGTCGATGGGCGCAGCCTCTATCGGGATGGTCACGCCTTGGACCCATTCCGTCCTGTCAAAGAGCGTCTCGATAAACTTGTTCTGTGCTTCGCCGCTTGAACCGAGGAGCCTATCACAGATTAGGGGATCTTCCAAGGGCTGAGTTGCTGAACAAGGAACAGAGAAGTCAACATGAAAGCATGGGCGGTACACTGCGAAAGAGTTGCCAAGCAGATGACATCAAAGCAATAATGAACCATGAGTCCAACGTAGTCTATTTCGTCTGTACCAAAAAACACCCATGCTCACAAAACAAAACGCAACTGACCTTTCAGAGATGACGACCGACTTGGACCTCGACTCAAGATAGGAAACGATCGACTCAACAGGCTCCCCTATCCTGATCCAGGCCATGACCTCTGCCGCCTCCGCATCAGTCCCGGTCCTCATGGACGCCAGGATGGTCTCGAGCTGCTGAAGCCTATCCTTTTGCTGGTTGAACGCATGCGTGAGCTTGTTCAGCCTGTCGCCAGACAAGGTGCGCGTGTCGTATGCGCACGTGTGCCCGTTGAACTGACACCTGGCGCAGGGATGTCTCCCGTCGCACTTTGTCTTTGTCCTCCGACACTGCACGCACGCATGATTAGTCGTCGACGTCTTGCGGGACGAGGCGACGGCGACGCGCGAGGCCCTCCTTGCGGCGGCCAGGTCGGGACCGGGTGCGCCTCCCGGCTTCGGAGCGAGGCTAGGCAGCTTGGTGGTCTCCATGGCCCCCATGCTGCGGCCTATGACGTTATTCTCGTGGGCCCTGGATTTCTCATGTGGTTTTTTTCTTGTTGCCCGTTATTCGTCGGCAGTTTGTGTTCGCGCTGCTCCTGGTTTTGCGGGATGGGTTTGGATGCGGGGTTCATCAGGTGATCACGCGTTATTACTAAGGAGACCGCATTTGGCAAGTCGTTTGTATATCATTGAATGGCGTTTACAATTTGAATAGAGAAGGTTTTAATGGTCTCTGAGGATGGTATAATGCCAAGTGGTTTTGTCAGCTCTAGTACACAGACTATGAATGGGGTCTGGCTTAAATAGAGCATTCTCTAAGCACCATATTAGTTAGTGGATCTCTGGCCATCAGGGTGAAACTTGAGTTAGGGGTCATGCAATGATCAGATTCAACTCTCATAGATATTCTCATCAATAATATATTTAGTATACATATATAGAAGGTATCTTGATCCGGCCCTTCCCCGGCGTCCTGGTGGCTTCTGTGGTACAGGACCTGCATCTACCCCGGTTTCAGCTTGAAATTCAAGCTTCTTCAGTGGCTGCCATAAGA
The DNA here is from genome assembly GCF_000151355.1 of Fusarium vanettenii 77-13-4. NCBI lineage: Eukaryota > Fungi > Ascomycota > Sordariomycetes > Hypocreales > Nectriaceae > Fusarium > Fusarium vanettenii. Next base: position 4,522,707 of record NW_003315881.1, read on the forward strand.
CGGCATGTTTTGCATATTCAAAGGCAGCCAGCCAATCTCTGACAATAGACCCCCACGGTAAGTCTGTTAAAAGCGAGGAGAGTGTGGTGGCATGCTTGGCTTGAGGCGCCACCGACTGAATTTCGAGCCTGGTTTCTTTGGGCTCGACTCTACAAGATCAGGCTCTCTCCCGGTTTCATTTTCTCTTTGTTCTTGTTTGTATACAGTCGACTATTCCTGCACTTGGCCTTAGGGCATTTGAGGTGACGCCACGATGGCCTTGTCAGTGACAAAGTCGTGTTCTACACAGAACGTCGTCCCAGACTACTCAGCCACCAGATGTTATTGGTTATGTTGTCGAAAAGGGGCATCCAAGTAAACCCAGGCACTTCCTCTCCTCTGGCGACATCATCATGCTAAGAACTCACAATAGTAATAACAGTCCACTGTGGAGACAAAGGAGACACCGTGGAAACATACACATCATCTCCTGGCGAATCTAGGACTACGGAATTCCTCTCTTGCTATCGAAAAAGTCAAGATCCTTACCCTTACCCGATTCCCTGCGGCAGCATAAAGGTTATAGACTCATGGCCGGATTGTGGATCAACGAGGGGGTAATCGATTGTATGCCCAAGAATATTCCGACATCGGTGAGCAGGCTGTATCGAAATGAGCCAGAGAATCTACCAAAAGTATGTGAGAAAAGTCAGCTCCTTAGATGCCCCCAGTTGCTCAAGATAATCTAGTCACCGACCCCATCATTACGCCTACTCCGACCACGAAGACGACAGATAGTGAGGAAAGGGCCGAGGATGACGGAGGGCCGAACATCAACATTATAGTCGGAGCTGTCGTGGGCTCTGTAGGTGGCTGTGGGCTCATCATCGCTGCCCTCTGCTTAGGGATTCGCATCGGTAGAAGAAGGACCGGCCCATCCAGAAGCATCAGGGGGAGGCTCCGGGCGCTGCCGAGGCCTTTTGTGTCTATTGGACAAACGTTCGCCGAAACCAGTGTCTAACCAAGAGGTTGCAACTGTACAGCCCGTGATCAACAGGGGCCCTGCTGAGTTAGATGCCAACTCCAATCAGATCCCGACCGAGAAGGTAGCTCTATCTGGGGCTGAGGGGAAACCACCAACACAAACCTGGGGTTGAAGCAAACCGGCATGTTGGAGACCAAAGATATGAATACAACAAGTCTTATAGGTCCACATGCGAGTGTAACTCGACCTGTCATGCAAGAAGCCTACTGCGACAACGACATTACCCCATTCGAAACGACCGAGTGATCACCCCCGACGCGCTTATTCAGCTTAGTAGATAAACGAACCGTTCCTACCGCAAATGACTTGCAGGTTACCCGTTCGTTTCAAAACAAGTTTAGAGCCGGATCCTAGAATTACGTCGTGTGAACGGTTCCGCTATCTATCAATGGCGTCAACATTAGGTCTTCGAAACGTTGGGCGTCGGTCCGGGTCATGGGGCCCTTTACAGCCCGACCGAATGTACACGCCCCTTGACCGCACAGTAAAAAAGGATGGTCCATCTTGTTTTGCCCCTTTCCCAGGATCTCGGTATCCAAGATTTTGTCGTGTTCGGAAGCGGGAGATGGACGCAGCTGTCAAAAGTGAAAAAATGGTGACATCATTGCCAAGGGGGGTCCGATCTCTTCAAGCCTTGCCCGGCTCCGAAAACCGGTATTTTTCTTATCGCGAAACACAATCTTTCACACCCCGCCATTTTCTTTTTACTCAATTGCCCAGAAGGCCAAGGTGGAACCTCGGTCTCTTCGGAACACAGATTTCTTGTCAATGCTGGGGAATTATGTTCAAGTGACGTCGTTGGGGGCAAAAACAACCTTGGAATCATCGCAAGGCGAGGTTTTTTTTTTTCTCACATGCATTGATCAGCGTTGTATTGTTCCGGGTTGTAGATCCCAGCACTTCGTCTTTGAAAAGAAGAAGAAACGTGCGTCGTCGGCTCGGCTAACTCTTCTGCATCCCGGGTCGAAGGGGATATTTTTCTTGTTCCCCAGAAAATGTTTATACTGTGTAAGAGGGGCGATTGATCTCATGCCGAGACTTGCCCGGGCGGGACGCCGGATACGGAAGCCCATATGGCCGGGCCGAGGCCGGAGCGGGGTGAACGGCCTTGGCACCGGGGAGGGGGTTCTTGACGATAGAGTCATCGAAATTGACTGATATCGCAAGCTAGCTATCAACGATTGCGAGCTAGGAGAAAGACGGTTCGAGTCAAACAGACACATAGAAATTCCCCGACCCGGAGAAGTCGGTGAGAGAGCGAGGCGCCACCGGCGGTGTCAAGTTTGTTCTGGTCGGCAATCTTGACGGCTTCTGGCTTGACTCTCAGAAGGGGTGAGGTTTGCACACTGTACGATTAATGTGAACCCCATGACTCGGAGCTTGCTCAGTGGCGGTGGACTCAAAAAAATCTTTGACAATGCGGACGAGTCAAGGGCAAGGGGATGAAAAACTTTGACAAGCAAGAAAGCTGGGACAAGCCGGAGCTTGCGAAAAGTGTCTCTTTCCCCTGGGCTTGCGCCTTGTCTCAGCGCCAAAAAAGGCTCTTTCAATAGGATTTTCTCAGCCGTATTCAATGTGCGGCTGGGTTTCAATAGACTCTACGGTTTTCCGATAGACTCTCAACGGCCGCCGGTCGAGGCTGTTCGACAAGGAGGGGGAGCTGAATCACACACACCTGGAGCCCGGGACCCCGGGACCAAAGTGATGGAGAATGGCGGCTCCGGGATTCGTAGGAGACAAGGATCTTTACTCATGAGCCCTGCCTGCAAGGCGGAGGTAGGCTGGGCAGTTTCAGGGTATCACACGGAGGCTCGACCCCGGATTTCTGTGCATCCTCGGCACACGCAAACGATCTGGGCTGTGACGCGCAGAGAGATGCCATTCAGAGCATCATTATTGCAAAACCAAGCTTGCGGTGATTCAAACACAAAGCAGAGACAGTGATTCAACACTTGCCTCATCATTTATCCCCCATTACCGCCCTATCCCCCTCCGAGATCAATTGCCCATGGTCCTTGTCCTCGTGGCGCATAACTTCCAACCATCCCTCCCCCCCACTCCCCGCTTTCTTTACCCCCAAATTCACACACAAGGACTCAAAACATGTGACGACGGGGACAAACCCCAGGTTCTTGTTCGCCGACGACCAATTCAAGATTGCGGCACATGGTCTCCTCTTTTTCAAATCATGGGGTAGATTTGGATACTAGGCTTGTCTCAGTCAATGCCTTGCTAGATTGCCTTTTCGCACGGATGCAGGTGATCTGACAGGGAAGGGGGGGGAACAACTCAGCCTCAGTCTGCTGTCCAGCCTGTCCTTGATAAGAAGAGTACAATTATACAGTCCAGCTCGCGTGCCTCACAGCTTTCGTGTCAGAGGGTCTAGAGCTCTGCGAGGCAGCGGCGCACGGGGTGCCCATCTCCCATTCCAGAGGGCACCGTCAGCTGTACGTTCTAGGTCGGTCTGCCAGCCCTGTAAGGTTGACGGCGACCATCGTCAGCAGTCCGGGAGCAAGTCAGCAGCTCCCCATTATTGTCGTCGTCGTCGTCACCTCTTTTTTGTGCTTCCCCTCTTTCTCGGTTGAAAAAGAAGACAACATATCATATGCATGGTTTATTTGCGCTGATGGAGACGATGAATATCCACACTCCCCTCTCGTGGGCCCCCTGTTAAGTAAATGCCTGCTTCCCCCGCAATCAGGCCCCATGGCGAAGATGCCGCGTCGCGTAGGGGTTGGTTGGCTGGGTGCCAAAAGTGGCGGCGGATCCCGAGATTTGCTGGGCCTCGTCCTGCAAGAAGCCCATGTCTGCTCGTCTGGATGGAGATCACGGAGGAGAGAGCCATGCGAGCTGCCTGGTTAGGCTGAGGCCAGCATTTTTTATACACTTTTTTTTATTCCCACACTTCTCTGATCTGACAGGCCAAGAGAGGAGATGGTCTTGTCTGACAGGGCTGGCTGAGCCCAGGCAGCTGCTGCATAGCCATTCAATAGCCCCGGGCAGTGTATCACGACCCTAGCGACGGATGCCACGATGCTTCAGACACAGTGTGTCTTTTTTAAATGTCCTCATCAGTGTCTGCGATAGCATCAACAAGATAGGACAATCAGATGGTCCTTCAGCTAGACAGATAGACAAAAGGTCTCACATCGTACCATCGACTCATTTCTCTTCGGCCGGGTTCGCTCCGAATGAGGCCCGAGCTTTCTCCCCTTTTTTTCTCCCACGATAACCACGGTAGCGTAGCGAAAGAGCCCCAGCCTCACTTTTTTTGGTCGTATCGCGATGGATCGGATCAGTTCACCGAGGCGTCTGGACTTTGTTTGCTGGCTCCACATGGCCGCACCCCGTCGACCCAGACCTGTCAGAACACATCATCAGAGCTTGATTGATGTGCGAATTGAAGACACGCAAAAAGATTCCCCTTGAAAAATGTGCAAAATGCTTGACGTGGACGAACGCCAAGGTGGGATCGACCAAGTGTCGGTTTGTCTTACCATGAGGGTTCTATCGAATGCGGGTGAGATACGACGCCGAGTTGTAGCGCTCGTATCACCAGCGACCGTCCAACATTCTTTTTCAAGCATCAAAATAAAGAATGAGAAAAAAAATCTGACCGAATACGTGAGATGTAGTTACTTTGTCAAGCAAAGATCCGCCAAAAAGCAAAGAAGGAAGAAAGAAAAAACTCGGCATCCCCCCAAAAGTTAACCGTAGCCATCCAGTCAAATCTCAGGCCGTCCATCCATCTCGACTCGGACGACTCCAACAGGGCGGGTTCAACACCCCAACGGCGAACCCTCATCTTTCCGCTTGGTGTGTGTGCGAGGATGATACTCAACAACAACAGATGGACTCGAAGAAATTCCCTCAAAAGATGCCATCTTTCGTGACATCCCGATGCTAGGTCGGACCCGGGAATCTGACTCTCTCACGACATGTCAGCCATCGGTCGCCCCGAAAGACAAAGATAAGATGGCATTTGACTAGGAAGTATCTAGGTATTCCCTCCCCGCAGAAAAAAAGGCTGGATTGATCCGAAAAGGCTTTTTTCCTGTGCCTTGTTCGTGTCAAACAAAGCAAAGCAAAAGCCTTGCCCATCTTTTTTTGGCCCTCACTCCAGTTTCAAACCACATGGGACGAGACAGCCGAGCAGCTCTCCCGCTATGGCCACGCCGGGTTGAATCTCACACTGTGCTGTCTGCCCGCTGGGCCGCCCCGGGACGGGCTGCCTTGTTGGGCAGCGGGAGCGGAGGTCGCCACAGTGGATGAGGCCCAGCTCTCCCAGCGACGAGGCACAGTGCGGCTCAGCACCCCACGCCCCTTTTGAGTGAATCACGCCCCCTCCCCTAGAGGCGCCCCCTGTAAAAACCCGCCACCCTCCACTTCCAGCGACCGACCTGAGGCTCCAGTCCCATCCATTTTGAGTGGAGACCTCCAGGGCTTCATATTTCCATGTCCCATCCCCCCGAAATCCCCTTCCCCAGCTTTTCTATCTTCCCTTCCTCTCCCATCATATCATCTACAAATCTACAGACCCTCAAATCTTGGTCACATCTATTCAGCGTTTCTTGCCTGTTTTTCTTATTCACGAGCTGGAGCTCCTTTTGATCAGTGCTTGACGCATCCACCAACTACTTACTCGCCACACACCGAGAAGGTACATCTCCCTTTGTTTATACCGTCGTGTCCATTCCAAACGACCCAAACAAAGACATCAACCACAACAACAAACAACCACGCGCAAACAAACAACTTTTTATATAACTCTATACACATACCAGCCCAGCGCAGGTCGCAATTCACAATTACAAACTCTTGCGATCAACTCTTCACACACACAACAACCGTCACCATGGCTTCTTCAACCGAGACAACTTGCTACTACCTCGTTCCCAATCTCCAGGCCCTCGACCCCTCAGCCCGCGAAGTCGACGCTTCAGCCTACACTTGGGTCCAGCCCACCATCATCGAGGATGAGGATCTTACCTTTGGCGGAAAGGCCTTGAGTACCTGGTATGAGGAGGAACGTCGCCGTCTCAGCAGCGGCAGCGACGAGGAGGAGCGCCGCGGACGCGAGCGCGTGAGGAGGAATTACTCGCGATCTTCCAAGTCGCACAAGAAGTAATCGACTCGAGTCAAGATCAGGAGGAAGAGGGAGCTTGATGGCGGACATCTCGACATTATGATACCCCTTTAGACGCGTCCAACGACCTCGACATCTACCGCCACTAGCAATCCCATGCTTTCTCCACGGATCAGCCTGTCAAACAGACAAGGCATCTCCATCTACCATCTACCTCTTGCATCCTACCTCACAGACCTCGCCATCACAACGAAACGACTATAGACACTCAGACTCAGATATCCACCCAACCCGATACACCTCCAACCTCTTCCACCTGGGAACACACATGTACAACTTCCCTCAAACCCAACCTACCTCTTCTCTTTTGCTCGGTCTACATCAGCATCAGCATTAGCATTCGGAACTCTCACGGAAAGCGCATTTAGACTTATGGAGAAACACGCATTTCTCTGCCGAACCCCCATTTCATCATCTGTGCAAGGCGGGAAAGCACAGAAGGGGGTCTCGCAACATCCTTCAGGCGTTGTTTTATTGTTTTATTTTGCATTTGGGATACCCCACACGGTTGGAAATTATTTATTACCACGACGCACGCGGGCGTGACTTTCACTGTCCTGCTTCTGTGATCTCGGTGCGAAGGGGGGCAAAGGGAATCGGATCCTGGATTATGAGATGGGCGGCGACTCTGATCCCGCAAGAGGTAGCTCTTACTGAATGGCAGAAATACCATAAGTTAACCACACAATGACTTTTTCGCCTCTTGCTGCGCCTTGTATGTGATGTATTTGATCTGAGATGTTGACGTCGACCGCGTCTGCTTTACGCCACAGTTTGATTACGATGAGATACGCCACGAAGCGAAAGCGAGGTGATCGACGCGTTCATCGCAGCCTAAACAAAACACAGCTACCGTATCCAGAGCTCACCCAGAGTAAGCTCTACGTCTCACTCTTTACAACGTTACAGCTTCTCTTGAGAGCTGTTGCGCATCACGCCGACAGTGGCAGATGATCCACCCATGAGGTCATCCAACACGCCCCCCCTCCCCTTGTCAAGAGCAAGCAATCATGCCACTACCACGTGTAGAGCGAGGACCAGCTCTCCATGGACTGGGCGAACTCAGGGACAGTGCTTGCAGGTCAGGGCCCATTGAAACGCGATCCTCTTGTTTCTTTCACTGCCATGATGGATGACGTCGTGATTCATGCTGCGGTTCAAGTAAGGCTGGACAGCGCTTGATCTTGACAAACCGAGCTTAGCGGTCGATCATTTGGGGGAAAGAGGTTGCATAAGCATACAAGGCTTATTAAGTAGAAGAGGGTGGGAGGGAATACGCACAATACGATTGTGCAGATAATCGACTTCTGAAGTCTTCGCCACTTTAGAAGAAAAAGAGCGTGATTTCCCATGTTGCTCTCCCGTCCCTTATGTCTCGGGCAACAACTCACCTCGGAGCCGCGCCGGACCGTAAGATCTGGGATTTTTTGATTGACGTGCGTAGGGTCATCAGGCAGGGCATGGGTACGAGTCAAGAAGCGCGTGGGGGTTGCCGATCAGGTCACGCATGGTGAGACGCGGGGTGGTGGGTGTTGCCATGTTGTGGGTTGAGGTTTTGTGATGCCATTTCAAGGTCGGGTATCATGATTTGCATCATTTCTTCGGTTATTGTTGTAGATTCCGGGGCGTCGGGCGTAAATTGGGCAACTCGGGAGTCGGGTTTACGTACAAGTGAGTGAGGCTGCTGGACGGCAGGTTTATGCGGGAGTGTTGAAGAGGGTGTCATGTAGTTGTTCCCGAGTTGCCGGTGGAACTACCTTTGATTGAGACATTACCAGGACTGCAATTTTAGGCTGAACATTGACTTGGCCTATGTTCATCAGCCTATCGAGGTACAAGGAAGTGTCCATGGTTTCAGTTGTGGTTCCGGAACACGAGCGGCCAGGGGACCTTGTAACCGGCAGTTGAAGAAGATTAGCCTATAGTCAAACTAAGACTCCCGCTATCTATAGTTTGAGAGCTTCACTAGTTATTAGAATGGGCCATGTCTCATGCTATGAGACTGACAGAAGTGTCTCAAGGTGTCAGACTTCAGTTAACTTGAGACCCTGACGGCTGAGACTTAGCACCCAGGCCTCCGACGGGCCGGCACTTGTTCTGTCTTTTCCCAGACCATAGGCCATTTCAATATCTCCTTGCTTGCGCGGGGACTGCCATCGCGTACCGAGCTAGGATCTAGACTAATTATGATTAGATTCTTCTTAGGCTCACTAAAATATAGATAAAAGATTAATAAATTATTATATAAATTTAATAGAGGCTTAGATAGTGCTTTAATAGTAGAGGTTAATACGCCCTGGTAGCCCTCGCGTAAGCAAGGAGATATAAACCAGAGCCAAGGGTAGATTTAGTGCGGATTTGCAGGGGTTCCATTAACCCCAGATCTTTTCACCGTGGTCTGTCCTCCACGTCCCCCCGCCTCCGGCGTTGATCTCGAGACTTCACCATGGGAACTGGACCCTCAGTTGTGTCACTCTTTCTCATAATTTCCAAGGGCTCCAACATATATCTTGTCAACTTCTTTAGATGTCCGTGGTCCAAATTAAACTTCTTGCCCTGCCTGCTTTGGTCTACATGCTCCCCCGTTCCCAAATGTCCCGCTCACTGCCCATCAGTACCTTTGGCTCAGGTACAGCTCCAGGTTGTTTGATCGCATATTGCATATCTGGGAGTCATCTTTTCGAGCTGTTTCTATCAAGTCAACCCCCTCAGTGGTAGATACAAATCCTTGGAGCTGCAACAGACAAGAAACACTGCCCAGCCAGGATAACCCACATGACTCGGCCAATATTGACTTGCATTCATCAAGACCGTCAACTTTCCAAGTTGCTTCTACGGTCATCTTACAAGGGTTTCCCAGTAGAGACCGTCTGTGTCACACTCGCATGGGTTGGTAGGGTGATCAGCTTGACACCACAGCAATCAAGACAGGGCGAACAATGGCTCGAGTTAACCTCCCATATCTACAGTGTTGCATCGTCTTGGTATGTTCATATTCCGTAGTGTTTAATCTGAAATACCTGAACTGAGACGCGACCCAGTAACAAATACGCGACCCCGGCCTATGGCCCAAGCAGGACCGCCGACTTGACAACCTCAAACAAACCATAGATGTTCATATAGGGCCAGCACCCCGAGCATTGCCATTCGGGCAAAGCCAATATTCATTCTTTGACTTCCAGATACTCTGTCTACTACTTTCATGATGTCTTTATGCCCAAAAATTAATAACGCTAGCAAACAGGCGCGAAGAGGCAGGAGAGTAGTAGATGATCGCTTAGTATTGCAATTCAGACACCAGGTGTCCGGCAGTTTAAACAAGCTTCACTGCAATTTTAGCCCGCACAGTGGGATGAGTTAGCCCAACGGGGATCTTTGTGTTTATCAGCCATTGCTTGCATACGCATGGTTCGCCTTCGGTTCTGCATATTTCTACGTTACGGTGGTCGCCTTGTTGCCTGTCGAGTTTCTTCACTGCAAATTTAACCCGCCCACGGACTTGCACTCCCTGCACACTTGTATATGTGATATCTAAGCCAACTACAGGCTCGATTCTAGGAAGAGTCGATATAGCATTATCCCCAAAGCATGACAAAATCGAGCCCGGACTTCCTCGAAAGGCAAATAGGTCATAAAAGGCCAGATCCTACATAAAGAACAGCATTGCCGTGAAGTAGTGTCACGTTCCAAGGTCTTGCAGTTGTGCAGCCAAGGCTACCAGACAGTCCAGGAAATTAACCAGACACCACGACGCCAAACTTACGTAGCTTCTCTCAAAAACAGTATTGTAATTATTTTCTTGAGAAGAAGGTGATTCAATGTGGTCATACTAGTTTTGCCTCTTGTCTTCCTCGTTTCGATCCAACGTTTAGAACTCTTCTGTCTACTGCCAGAGAACTAATCGACGCTGAGGGGATTCTTATTTGCGGTCTACCAGCCGGAACAGAGTCGAGCTCTCCAGGCACAAGGCGTGTTCTCCGATCAATCAGCAGGCCTGGGTACAATGCTCGGCTGTGGTTCGCCTTCAGATCTACATATGTCTGCCTCGCATCACTCAGCCCTATGAATCCACCACTGCAATTTTAACAGGCACACGGCCTTTCCTGAAATGCGCAATGACATCAGCTGATCTAGCGGCAATGCAACGTGAATTGACATCTCGCCCTCTCAGTGTCTACGCCTGGTCCGGTGTCAAGGTGGTTCGCCTTCGGCTCTGCAGCGCAAGGCGACCGCGGCGAGGCAAACAAGCCCCCATCTTTCACTGCAATTTTAACACGCACACGGGGTCTATTTTGATACTCGTATTGAAGATAGTCGTACCTAGGTTTGTCAATCGCGTGTAAGATTGACAACGCCGGGCCACTCGTCGCGAGCTTATATGTGTACAGTCTAAGCTAACTCCAAGTTTAATCCTAGGAAATATTTGTATAACATGTTCTCTAAGACAATAAGCATGCAGATTCCAGACCCTAGTAGGAAGCAAACAGACAATCATCGGCATTGCCAGGGGGAATAGCCTTGTCGTGAGGTGGTGCCACCTTATAAGGCTTTGGCTGTGAGTTAAGAAATGAACGAGATGCTAGAACACAGAAACTATCTAATTATCTAAATATTCCATAAAATCCACTGCCTTAATAAGAGGATGATTCAATTCCTTAAGACTAGGGCCTTTTCTTTTTCTTTTTTAGCCTAGTTGCCTACTCCCTCAACGGCTTGCATGCAGCATGGTGATCGTTTACATTAAACCACAGAACCTCTCCAGCCTATCGCAAGGGAAACACTCAACGGTGAAGTAATTCCCACTATGGCTTATTAGTCAGACCAGTCGTGCTCTCTAGATGCAAGGTATGTTCCCTGGGTAACCAACAGTCCCGGATTCAATGCTAAGTTGTGTCAACAAATGTCCAAACCGTCCATCAAGATCGGGCAAGCATGGTTGTGGCAGTGTATTCCTTGGCTGCATATGCGTAAACTGAGCGGGGGGTCATCGCATCGCGACAACCTTCACTGCAATTTAAACCCCTCCCAAGGAACGGCAGAGGTACTTAGCCAAGAGCTGCGTCAGCATCCAAACCAGGCCCCAAAACCAGGCACTAAAACCGGCAAATGCACAAGTGCCAATCATGAAGGCATTGTCTGCGTTGTTTCGTTTTTCACTGCAATTTTAACCCCCCTCAAGAAACGGTGGGCCCACGAAGAAGGACCGTTGACCAGCAAATTCATGTGTTGTCAGAGTCACTCCGAGTCATAGCCCTCTAAGTGGAGGACGGAAGCCAGCAAGAGGGCAAAGGCCATGGGCTCAAGGGAGCTTGGTAGACTCGATCCGGAGTGCCACCGTAGGAGATTTTAGCTGTAAATCTCTCTTCCTGAAGCTTTTGCTTCGAGGCGCAGTAATAGCACTGTCTGTTTCTTTGCTCTTGTGAACGAGATGAGCCATGCGTTTGGTCATCGAATGGTATAACAAAACGGTTGGGCCTGTCAACGCAGGAGCCCAAAGAGCCTCAAAAACAAAGCGACCAATTACAATTCCGCCGCGCAGAAGTTTCACGATCAATGCCTCTCAATGCCTTATACGTAATTTCGCCAGCTTTCCAGAGGGTCCGTTCGAGGATATAAGCTTTTGCATCCTGCCCAACCTCCCGGGTGAGACCCAAGGTCAATCCCTGCAGGGGTAATACATCAAACAAATGCTTATTTTTCCAACCGTGTTACTAATTTTTTTGCATGAGAATGCCGAAACCTCGTTCAAATGATGCCGAGGTGAAGCGGACTCGGGTCGGGCATCAAATGGATCCCGTACAGGGTAAAAAACCAGATTTCACGACGCAAGGAGTAAAAAAAAATTTGACAGGTGACAGGGGCAATCAAAAGTAAACAAAATCTCGGCATGAGGGTTTTGTTTTCCTGGGCTTCACGACCCGCCGAAGCCGTCGTACCCGGCGCTTAGACTCCGGCATTTACTTGAGAGGCACAGTCCGGCAAGACCGGAATACGGCTTTCAAGGCTGGCCGGAAGAGAGAGATACGGTGTAGCTGACCGCATGGATGAATTGGTGACGACAAAACGCCAGCTTTTTTCTTCTGTGCTTATGGCCTGATTATTGTCCACATCAGCAATAAAAATAACACACACACACACGATTTGCCAACTGGCTAGGAAACATCGATAGGGCTGACGGTCGAGAACCCGAGGACATGGGTGGGTGGGAAACGCCAGAAAGATGTGACGCCACAGGATGGTAAGCCACATTCCCCGGAATCAAAGGAAAAGCCCGTGTGTCCGCCTTTGTTTTCTCGTTTCTCGGCAAGCTTGGGAATTCACAGCCCCTCCTAGCTGAGGTGGTACAAGACGAGGGCATACGACTTGTCCTCGTACAGACAGACAATCAAGCATCTGATGCCGCCTTGCAGGTAGCCACATGCAAGACTTGCACATCCCCCGCATGATTGACCGCTTGCCCTCCCTTTCCATTGTCTGTAATTAATGTGTCTCATTTCATTATCTATCAGTGTCTTTGTTCAGTGTCATCTTGTCCCGTCATGTGGATCCAAGGGTCTCCCGGTCCGCTAACGGGAGCCCACATCGGCGAAGCGGGTCTCTCCCTGACTTTCAGCCCTTTGAGCGACAAAGTGTGTGTGTGAGTGTGAGTCAACAAAGTCCATGATGTCTGCAAGAGAAAATCTTTTGATGACCGGGTATATCGGAAGCCGCGGGCATCCAGGGCTTATGTACGATATCATGATAATTCTACAGTACCTTACTTTTGACTCAGGCCGGCCGTTCGGTTCATCGTCATGATACAATCATTGCCGGATCCCCGTTATCTTTGTCTCTGGCGCCAAAGCTTATCGTTGCCAATTCATGGTCTTGTGACCCTTTTCTTGTAGAGCTGGGCTTAGATCCCGCCAAGCTGGATTCACGCACGGGTATTCGCAGGCCAAGCTTTGTGCTTTGTCTTGTTTTTGAGGTTTGGTCGTCTTGGCTACAGTAGTTGCAGTGAGCTGCTGATCAGGACTGACAACCACACGTCTTTTCTCCAGACAATGATGAAACCTGGTCCCGTTGTGCATTTGGACCCCATGACAGTTTGCCCAAGATACAAAACTACAAACCATTCACTTGCTGTCCCGTCTCACAGCCCCTTTCTGCGCCCTCCTGCATGTGACGACAACGCCCGCCCTCCTCCAGAGCAAAAACCAGCCCGCCACACGCGCCGTCAAGGTTCCCTGATCTGGTCCCTCGCCCTGCACATCCGAGCAATCCATCAAAAAAAGACAGGCCGTCCAAGCCGTGGCGTCTGCCGCCCTTTCAGCCCGCTTATCCACCAAGGGGGGGGGAGGCCCCCTCACACCCATCTCGGTACTCGCCGTTGGGCACCCAAGATATAAAGGGACCTGACGTCTTTCTTTGACGCAGTCTCTTTTTATTTCAGTAGCTTTACTTTACTCCTTATTGTGGTCGCATAATTAACAGGGTCTTGCCTGTCATATTGGGCGAGCCAGTGTAATGACGATCCGACCCACCACAACAGAGACAACGCATCAAACGCCTTGACCTTTGAAGGAAAAGCAAGAAAAGCGACGAGTTTCAAGTGCCGATTGCGCGGCTATATTTACTGGCAATTAATTGATTTTGATTGCGATATAATCTCGACAGCCCTGCTGTCTCACAAATCTTTTACGACTCTTACCTCTTTTACTCTCACCATACTCTTCACATCAACTCTCTCGACTTACACAAACACCACCAAAATGTATCGTGAGAATCGCCCTGGTCGTCTCTCCCTCCCCGCCATGTGGAGCCCTCCCGAGGACGCCATGCCCAAGCACCACCACCACCACCGCGAAGACCGTCCCACGACGATGGATCGGGCTCGTCAGGCGAGCACATGCTCCGAACGCAGCTGCGAGGGCATGTCGGCCGATGAGACGCGCGATCTTTGGAGGTGCATGCTTGAGCTGCAGCTGCGGTACGGCTGCTACAACTCTACGAGGATAGACATGGCTCTTGATGCTGGTGATGAAGGGCTTGATCTTATGCGTGAGTTTTCTCGTCAATTGAGGAGTGTGATTTAATGCTGATTGCCGTAGCGAACCGTTTCATCATCGATACTCTCAATGAATCTGTCATTGACCTCCCCAACGAAGGCCGCGAGATGCTCAACCGCTTTCTATGCCCATCATCTTGCGCGACAAAGCAAAAGTGGAAGTTTTGGAAGAAGGAATGAATCAGACTGTCAAGGGAGTTTCATAGGATCGGAAAATTGGGGTGCATTGGAATTGCTTTAACGGCGCATTGAGCATGGTGGGCACAGGCACATTTTAGAGGGCATCATCTCGCAAGTTGAAACAAAGCCGGAGTTGGTAATTGGAGGTTTTTTTTTCGTCGTCTTTTCTGTTCAAAATCATTTTCATTTGTTCGATACCCTGACAGAATGGATCATCATAGCCTTCATATATTCGTTACAGCTTGGTTTGCATAAACTCACTTTCCCCATATCCCATGTGTCGCGCCTGAATCTTCATGCTCTCAAGCACCCTCCCCTTGACACCCTCATCCTCAATGTCCATGCCCGTGAACCCCCCATACGTAGCTCGGAACTCGTACTTTTTCAAGATCCCCCACATGCGAGACATTTCGTCTAGGTTGAGGGGTATGAAATTGGGGATGCTGTACAGAAACGAAAACGAATTCAGTCCCGGCGGCTTGGACCGTGAAGTCCCAGTGGCGTCCACCTCCCAGCCTCCAACGCCCGAGGCTGTGGTCATGAGCGTATCAGCGATGAGCAACCGCCCGTCAAAGAGCAAAACCATGGATCCGGGGAAGTGTCCCCCGAGCTTGATGGCTTTCACCCCGCTCACAACCTCCGTCTCGGTCGAGGCCAGCGGGATCTGGTGCGCCGACGCCATCGTGGCCCACCGGGCGTCTTCGGCGGACAGGTACACGGGGCACCCGAATGCCCTCGCCCACTGAACATGCGTGCTGTAAAAGTGCGGGTGGCTTATCACAATCGCCCGCAAGCCCCCAAGGGCCTGGATCCTGGAGATGGTCTCCTCGTCGAGGAGGGAGATGCAGTCCCACAGTATATTGCCTTCTGGCGTTTGAATGAGAATAGCGCGCTGTCCGATGGCGAGCTTTGGCGTCGATGAGATGAATGTGAGTCTAGAGTCTGCGGGGCAAGGCGTGAATTCGTTCCTGTGAGTCTTTCCCAGCTCCTCCAGAGTTGAGAAGGATTGACCAGACGCCGGGACAAATTGCCGTGGATCGTCGCAAATGTGACACGTCTTGACCTTGGAGCGATCATCCGTGGGGAACTGCGTGCCGCACGTCACGCAGACGAGCCAAGTCGCCGCGGTGACGGGGTCGTAGGGCTCTGGGGTGAAGCTCATTCTTGAGTGATCTACAGAGTTGAAAGCCGGGATGCCGTGTCGAGTGTGTGCCGAAGTCAAGGCTGTAGTGGTTGTTATATCAATTGCCTTGTTTCTCGTATCCCACTTTCTCCCCCACTCTCGAGGCTAACGTGCTGCTTCTTGATGTACGAAGGGCGTAATTGAAGCCTGGGATGTCTCAAGCCGAGGTCGGACTCTGCACAGGCTGTTACTCGACAGAAGAATTATCATGGTACTCAACACCAAAAAGAATTGTGTTTGTAAGCTTGCGAATTACTCAGCTGCCCCGGAGATGGTCGATTCTTTACTGACGTCACACGAAACATGTTCACACCCACTCTCGGCACATGTGTAGATCTCGGGATAATCCTTGCCGTGTGATTAGGATGGATCAATTGAGTCATAAAAGAAATAATTACTAAACACCAAGAATTCATCATCGTCAAAGTCCAGGATACGCCTAGTTCATTTGAGTCATAACACAGGGAATCCATTGCTAAATGCTCGTCGCTACCAGAGCCAACCAATTTACATGCTAAACCGCCTCAGCAACATCCATAAAAAAAACAGTCTTGACAAGACTCACCACGCCTCCCACATCTGCTGTCCTATGGAAATCAGCCGGTTAAACAACTGATCCCTCATAACAACCGCGGTGAGATGCAACTCCCTGCCATCCTTGGTCTTGACCATCAACCCATCCACAATCTCACTCCCCATAGCCCACCCAACAATAATCTTGCTCTTCCACCCAAGGCCGCCCATCTTCTTGAGCTCCGCAATCTCCCCAATCGTAACCGTCCACGCGGGCTTCACATCTCCAATATCCGACGTCCAGCTCACAGCAGGTGTCGTAGCCGTAGCAGTAATGTAAGCATGTCCCTTTTTACCCTTGTACCGCGCCGGGAACCGGATCGGCCCCGTAGCCGGGTTCGGCTGCTCTTGACCCTTGACGACGCCGAGGCGGTTCTTGGCGTGCCGGGCTCCGATCTTGGCCTTTGCCTTGTCGGCTGCGAGGGCCGTTTGTACGCCGCCCTTTGTCGTGCCGCGGATAAAGTTCATGATTCTGTGCGACTTCTTGTGCTTGGTCTTTTCTTCTTCTTCTTCGTGCTCGTCTTCGTGGATTATTTCCGGGTCGGGTTGCACCGCCTCGGCGATTTCACCCTGAGAGACTCCTTCTGATGGTGTCAGTCTTGGCTCAGCAATTGCAAGTTGCAGATACACACCTAAATGATCCAGACCCTCACCGGCGGTCGCATGAGGTTCACACGGGGGAGGAACATCAGAAGTCGGAGGCGGAGGCAGAGGAGCCTTGTTCCTCTCTCCAATACGCAAAAGAGTAATGGCCAGCTGAGCATTCGTCGGCACCCCCCTAAGGATAGTGTTTCGCAGCTCAACATATTTCTCCCAGCGAGGGTACGTCCTGTTGACAAAGTTCAAAGCCGGAGTGATGACGGGATCACCAAAGAATCCGAAGCCAGCGGCGAATCCTGTGCCCTTCATGAGCATGTACGGGGACGTGAACCATGCTCCGAGGAGGAGAGGGAAGAGAGCTCCCACGAGGATAATCTTGGGTCTGTGACGGTGGAAAGGCGCAGCTGGACTGAGGGCGTTTCCGAATCTCTCCCAGGTATCGACAAAGTCGGCGATCAGATGCATCGTTGGACGAGCCTTGGCCCACACGGCGTCGGACACTGGCTTCTTGGCCCTGTTATGCTCAACACCTGTTCGATTTCCTCCCGTCTTTTGCTTCGCATCGGTAACATCCTCTGTGAGCTGAGTCGGATCCGGAGCGGCGCTATCCTCATCGGGATCCGCCTGAGGATGCTTTCCAGCAGCGGTGCTCACAACAATCTGGGAGCATTAGTCAGTTGCCTCCTTGTAGAGCATGGCGTCACTCTTACACCTGAACATACCGTAGACAAACTCGTGACAAAACTGTGAGCCTCCTGCTCAACCGCCTCGCCCTTGTGCTTCTCTGGTGCTCCAGTAACTGAATCATCCGACGCAAGAACACCAGCCGCTGGTGTCTGAACACCTCCAGTCTTGGGGTCGATCAGAGAAGGAGGAGCTCCGGGAAAGCAGATATCTCTCGCTCGCGTAGAGACAACGAGGGTCATTAGAAAGATGATGATGGTTGGTCCGAGAAGATCGAGAAGCCACGCCAGAGAGTACACAGCCAAGAAAGCAGATGTCCTCTGATACTCCTTCCAAGATCGGAGTCTGACAATATGCTTCCAGAAAGAAAACAGCTGCACAAAAACAGACATGTACAGTCTCTCAATCTGCGCCCTCAACTTTTCCGGCGAAAACTCTTCATCGTCCGCAATGTTCATATCCAACTCTCCCAGCGGTGGCTCCTCAATACTCCTGACATAAAAAACCTGCTTGTCAAACCTCCTAATCAGAGTCCACAGGTCGTCGTTCTTGAGACCCCCGACGAGGGGCTGCGGCACACGGTGCACTTCATCGTTCCAGCCTAGGTTCTTTACTTCGACGTCGCCGTGTTCGATCTGGCTTGCGCCTTTTTCTTCAAAGTTCTTGCTCTCCTCAGCAAGGGCATGGCTTGTCGTTGGGGCTTCTTCTTGGTGCGATTCGATGATTTCTGGTTCGCTCCCTGCGCCGGCTGTCGAGGGCCGACGCGTGGATTCGTCGTTTGCTGGCACGTCCATGTTTAGTTGGTGGAACGAGAAGAAGATTGATCAAGAGAAAGAGCTCACCTGAACAGGATTTCATCATTTATCAAGGCACATCTCAACCTCGTCCAACCTGGAATCTGTCTCAGGCGCCCCGCCGCCTACGTCAACCGCCGTCGTGGACAATCCAGCGACGAGTCGTGACGTCATGAGATATGTATCAGCTGAAAACGACGCGAGTATTATGTCTTCCACGACGTGAAAACAGGGTGGCCTAGTGTATTAACGGTAGTACTGCATCTTTTTAGAGCTCTCTAGTTACAGTATTACTGTAGATAGGGCGGTCATCGGTTATGTCACTAAAATGAAATGCTAGTAAAAGCATCAACCCCAGGGCGATGCACCACTTATTATTCTATTGCAAGGGGCTTTGCTTTTACTGTAACACTTGTAATTGACTCCAGTGTATTAAATACTAAACGACAAGTCAAAGCCTAGAGACTCCAACGTCATGTAGTCAGATGGAAGTTGTTCAAAGGCCGTCAGTTCAAGATCATCAATGTTGAAGTAGGTGGCATGCTGGACACCGTCGTCAGATGTCAACGGAAAGGAGCTGGAGCCCTGAGGCTCGGCGCTAACCCAGTTGTCTTGGCTGTTCAGAGGAACCTCTTGCTGGCCGTCACTCTGCCGATGCTCTCCACCTGCTGCAGCCGGCGCCAGGGCCTCTCGCGACTCTTGCCAGCCCTCAGCTGCGTCTTGGTTCTCGATCGACGGGGAGTCGATCCGTAGGGCCTGGTTCATGGTGTGCCAATACCGTCTTGGAGGGGTCCAAGAGTCAGATAGCTCTTCCAAAGTCTTCATGGCTGTCTTTAACCCTTTCCGTGCGCCCTGACTAGTCTCGTATGCACGCGAATCCTCGCCGTGAAGCGTCACGAGAATAGCCATCAGTGTACAGTGTGTAGCTGTCAATGGACTCTGCCGAAAGCTCCCAAAGGTCTCACGGTATCGTTCAGTTATGAGACATATCTCTTTGGCGGCCTCCCGACACATGGCGGATGCTTTCCTGCGAACATCAGAAGCGGCTGTGTGGTGAAGCTCCGGGGCGGTGTCAGATTCACCCAACGGCTTATTGGTTATGAATGGCTTGCAAAGAAGAATAATGGACGTGTGATAGACCATGTGTAGGATGTGGACATGCGGCGATCTTTGAGAATTCTGCTGTTCACGAGTGTCTAATCCCACATGGTCGGGAAGTGAATGGTACCAACCTCTTAGTGTCATGAGGCACATGTCAAAGAACGAGTACTTCTCGGCATCGAGCACCGTCTTGTTGGGCGCATAGCTGAGATTCGTGAGTACGGACCCTTTGGACGAGGAACCAAGAGGAACTCACAGCGTCGTGAGAATCTTTTCCAGAATTACGCAATGTGTGCTGAGTTCCCGCAGAATAGAGACGGGCGAAGTAATCGTCTCGTTGGAGTCGGATGATGCTGCCGAGACCGTTGCAGGAAGTACCGTACTTGGTAGTGGCACAGATCCCTGGTAGTCCTTGCAAGAGTTAGAGTCAAGCACCAGATCTGGACTGCCCTCCACATGGCGACGGGGCAGATGAGCATGAGGGACCTACCAGCATGGTACACACACGCCCAGTGTAGGTAGCCCAGAGTTTATCAGAGCAGTACAGCGACCAATAGATCTGATGTCGAAGCTGAATGTCTTCAGCTGTCAGAGAAGAAGACCCAGGGGCAGAGGAGGCGTCAAGGTTGAGACCCATATCGAGCACCAAGCGGATTGCCATCCCGTGGTGTAGCCAGCCCGAGGCATCAGATCCGATAGCCTAGGACAGATGAGATCGGTCAGGAGTCTTGGTCATAGAAAAGAGCAGGTAGAGAATGCTTACCACGTACATGATGGCCATGATGGTAAGAGACTGTATCGTCGTGATGCTTGGCCATTTGAGATCCACTTGGAGAAGAGCTTCTGCTTGTTGAAGAAAGCCTAGCCCGGCAGTGTTGGTATCTTGCGCGTCGGTCCTCACCTGCTCTAGAGGAGAGTATCTGGATGCTATCGCAAGAATGCAATATAGGAGCAAACTACTAAAGTACCGACCGCCATCGCGTCTGCTCTCGAAGAACAGTTTCCTATCGACTACTTGAAACCAGGGTTGTTCCCATTCAAAGTATGTTTCGACAAGGTGGTCGACCAGATGGGTCGGTAACTCGGGTACGTCTTGTGTGCTTGGTGAAGAGTCGGAAGTGACAACGTCCCGCCTGACTGCATCTCGAGGCACGCCATCACCACTGCCGGTGTCCCCTAAAACAAGTGGATCATGCGGTTCAGTGCTTGCAGCTAGCCGAGATTGAAGCTCCGGGCGCCCACTCGTCGAGCCATAGAAGCCTGGTTGGCCACCACCGCTACTCCGCGAGGTGTCTTGACCTCGGAGGCATGCAGAACCAGCACTGGCTGTTCTCAGGGCAGGAGGAGTAGTGTGGTCCGCTATAGCAGCGGTAATCCTTCCCTGGAGGCTCGCAGACGGAGAAGTCGGTGACCCATCAGGGACATCGATGCTGATGCCGAGGACTTGGAGCGTCTGCTCGAGTAGGTTGACTCTGTTTTGAAGGAGTTGCATTTGCGATTTGGGGGCGGACCCCCGATTGTCAGCCTCAGTGGAGAAGACGCACGTCAGGCGACGATCCAAACATCTGGAGCAACATGGCTTCTGACCATCACACTGCTACTATGAGCGAGAGGTCTGGGCAGTGCTAGGCGGCTGGCTTACTTTGGCTCGCCGACGGCGACATTCTCGACAGGCACGGTTCACGTACTTGGTCCGGCTTCTGACGGAACCCCGGTCTCGCCGAGGGGAATCTGTGGCATGCTGCGCTGATTCACTCATGACTGGTGATCTTGTTTCGATGTGTAAGTGATACTGGCCAGGATGGTCATGGTGGGCGGCGGGGCAGGATTTTTGTTTCCTCGGCGGAATCTAGATTCCGCGCCTATGCCACATCTAGAAAACACTGATGAAGAAGCAGAGAGAGCCTATCTCCTTATTTAAGTTCGCACCAATGGAGATTTAACTTGGAAATCTAACTATCTTGAGTAGATGGTGCCGGGGTAGCCTATCTCGTATCGTTTGTTCGTCGTTGGTTGACTATGGCTTGCTATCCTTCCACCTGGGTCTTTGTCTCTCGACGAAGCTTGATAAGTTATCCCTAAAGAGCGACCTAGATAGGTATAGTAACCTTTTACAACTTCTGTTTGCAAAGAGATTTGTTCAATTCATTGGCTGTATTACTCAGTGTTGGGTACTTTTGCCTTCTTCTTTTGTCTTATTATTGTGGCATGGTAAGGTGTCACCAAGACTTGCGCTGATAACCATTGGAAATCAAAGTCAAACAGTATCTAGTACAAGCCAACTAGTATGTTAAAAATGGTATTTAATTTCATAAAGCTATTAGCCACTTCCCAGCTTGACTGGGTACTCCACTGACTCGATTTCATCCGAGTACTGTAACCCTCCCTGTCTTCTAACCTCGTCCATCACCTCCATCATGGCAATAGATTCCTCGAGAGTGGTCAACCTTCCCTCCTTTCTACCCTCCATCAACGCCAGTGCCGCCTCATCTGCCTCCCATAACAACCTTGGCCTTCATCTTCAGCGTTTATATATCCGGCAAATCCGTTGTGCCAGCCACTCCCCTCTCCAGGCCCAGGAATTGGCCAGTGGTCGTCATTTACTGTGCCGTCAGAAGCATGGTTGTTGTCTCATCTGCCAGATGATCCGGAGGGTACTGGGTCATTATCGGCAACACTGACTTGAAAATTTGGCCTGTTGAGCTTACCTTTTCCATCACGGCTTGCACCCCGTGTCGTTTGCGAGTCTCGATAGGCTGAGTGAGATGAAGTGCCAAGAAAGGCCATGTGAGGCTGTATACACCAAGATCTAGTAGGGCACCGCCGGCAAGGGCTGGGTTGACCAGTCTATGCTTGCCGCCCTTGAAGGTTTCTTCCGGGTCGGTCGCAAAGTTGCAGTCTGCTTTCACCCTCTTCACGTTGCCAATGTGGCCCTAGACAATGGTGTCCAGCACGTAGGATGTCAACGGGATGTATCTGGTTCAAAAGGCCTCCATCAAGAAGCAGTTCTTGCCCCTCGCTACTTCAGCCAGGCGTTTGACGTGTGCCGAGTTGACTGTAAAGGCCTTTTCACAGAGTACATTCTTCCCGGCTTCGAGGCACATCATGACGTTTTGATAGTGATGTGAGTGAGGAGTGGCGACGTGGATGATATCGACATTATCGTCTTGGGTCCGCTCGCTGTGTGAGCCATACGCCGAGGCAGATGCTGTACCAGGCTCTTCCAGAACAATTTTTCTCGGAAGGCCGAGAAAGACGAAGACGCGGCAACAATGGCATGTTGGAAACCTTGAACACCACGCGTGGCAGGGTCGAGTAGAAGATCACAGGTACTGCAAGTGTCAGCCCATGAGCAGACCTATCCGTGAAGAGTTGTGATTACGAACAATGTTTTTGCTATCTCGCCGGTGGCGAGGATCCCCCAACGGATGATTCGTGGCGAGGACATGACTGAAGATTTTGACGCTGGACTGTTCTTGACGATACGGCTTGCGTTGTTGGGAGTACACGAGTCACAAGTGGCGACCTTTATCTTGATAATAGAACGGCACATGTAAGTTTGCTTTGTTCAAGTCTGTTATCAGGTATGCCGACTCGAGAGCAAAGGTCCCTCTCATGATATCGTTGGGGAACGAGGGGTTGGCATGATACGGCGGAATTTAGATTCCTCAGCCCCTGTCTGAGCCAGCTCGGCATATACGAATGATCTAGCCAGGGGGAGATATGCATGCCCTTTCCTCCGATTGGGTACCTGAACCTGGCAAGCGGATCTTTGGGACTGGATCCCCCAAAGCCCTTTATCTGGCTTAGACATAGCTTTGTGAGAACTGGAAACGTCAAATATTGCTTGATTAGTTTAAGATGCGTATCTATGCATTTTAAGACTTTGTACAAGGCATTCAGAAAAGGCAAAAGGTAACACGTTTTATTCTCAGACTGAGATAGTCTGTAACCATCTACTCATTCAAAGACAATACATGCCATGACTACAGAGCCTTCATAATCATCCCCATGATGCGCAAATCCTGCTCCGCATCCACCAGGTCAGTCTTGATATTTTTGCCAGTTGTGACCCAATCGTACAGCTCCTTCAGTTCTAAAGTGTAGGCATCCTCGTACGTCACGCGTGTCGTCGTCTCCCTGTAAGCTCCATCTACGTTCTCCGAGATGTGCATCGTGACCGGGAGCCCTTTGACGTAAGGCGTATCAAACTTCACGCGAATGGTCTTGTCGGTGCCGTAGACCTCGATGTGGCAGTCGAATCGCGGCACATTATCAATGCCAGATTCATAGCTGACGTTGAAACCTGGGTACTTGAAAAGGACGCTGCAGGAATGTCAGATCAGTTTGAAGGACGGCCGGGGAATGGACATACTTCCAAAATGGCATAGTCACCGAGGCGCCGTGGATACCAATCGGCATTCCCAGAGTCTCGCGCATGGCAGAGAGGTCGTGTGACCCCAGACCTCCCAGATACCTCCAGAAGAGACGGTTCTCCTCGCTGGACTCAGCAGAGCACTCGGCAAGCGCAGTTTCAAAAGCCTTGTCACGCTGGGCTGCCAGATCATCAACGTCTTGTTGGCGGAAATCGTTGAACCGCTTGGGGTATGTGCCGGACTGGGAGACAAAGGGCTGCGGTTGACCAATGATATCTGTTAGATGTATGGCGGATCAGCTCATCTGCGTTATAGTTACAGGAGAAAAGAGACATTGAATACCTCGAACTCGAGCGTAAAGAATCTTGTCTAGCCCTCCAACTTGATCGACTGCCTGTCTAAAGGCGGAGGCATATCTACGCATATATCCTACCATAACCCGACCCTTGGAGGCCTCTTCAGCCTTCTTGATCTGCTGCAAATCTTGCAGGTTGAGTGCAGCTGGTTTCTCAATCAAGACGTGCTTGTCATGGCCGAGGGCCAGGATAGCGTGGTATGCATGGTTTTCATCGCTGCTCAGCACCAGTACAACATCGACGTTAGCAGATCGGCACAGCTCGTCTGGGTCCCTTGTTGTCTGGATCTCGCCGCTGTTTGGAACTCGACTCTTGACGTGCTGTAGGGCTTGATTGGAGACGTCGCAGAGATATGTCAAGCGAAACAGGTGGGAGAGGAACCCTAAGGTCGGAACATGGATGACTTGGGCCACCTCGCCACAGCCGATGAGGCCAACTCGTAACACGCGACCACTCTCCATGGCAAACAAGAAAGAGGTTTAGTTGTATGCGGTATCTGATAAAAAGAAAGCGACTTATCTACCAGTAATATGAGCTTAGTCCGTTGAAATATCAAGCCCCTGAACTCCTGACCCCCGGCGAGAACCTTATCAAGAGGAATTTGAATTCCGCCAACCCACTCCCCACATGGGCGCCCCAGGACTATCATGATAGCGTTTATCTCGTACCATGGGGAAGGGGATCCGGGGGAAATGAGGCTCACGTGGGTTGTGTTGATACTGCAAAGTACTGTTAGCGCTCGCAATCGATTGATAGGGAGAGCTGCGGGGAAACAAACATATAAGAGCATGGCAGCAGACCTTGTTGACTGACTAACCTTTTCCCTGGAAATCCAGATCAATACTCATACATCTTCCTCCACCATGTCAATCAGTGAGAAACTTGCAGAGTCTCGTGAGGAGCCCCTTGACCCTGAACACGGACAAGGAACCTCGTTCGAAGTTGTCACGACAACATGGTCTGAACACTTTCAGATTCTCTGGGCGTGCAAACGAGCTGCCTTTTCATGTTGGAACCCACCCTCCATGACCTTCCGGATGCCGTGCTGACGCTCGCTTTGTCTAGGTCTCGCTTGCTCCTCGGCTGCGGTTCTGATCGGATATGACATGACCCTCATTGGATCCATCATCGCCAACGTTGAGTTTGTTAAGAAATTTGGCGACTACGATGCAAAGACGGATACCTGGTCACTCCCGGCCGACGAACAGCTGGTCTGGAGCGTTGTCCAGTATGTCAGCGCCATGTGTGGTGCAATGGGTGCCGGATATATGAACGATGTGATCGGTCGACGCGCCGTGTTCTGTATCCTAGTCGCGTTAGTTCCTCCAAACACATTTGCAGGACTCAACTAACCTCTTTTATACTGCAGTTGTACCATGGTCGGTACCATCATCGAGCTGTTCTCTCCGGACTGGAAGGTTTGGATCGTGGCGAAGCTGTTATTTGGGGCCGCGATGGGCTTCATGCAGGGCACCATCCCAGCCTACATCTCTGAGCTCGCACCAAGCCGTGTCCGAGGGTTCTTGCTCTCCCTCTTCCAGTTCTGGATCATGTTTGGTGCCTTTGTTGCTGCTTGCGTCCTTGAGGGCACGTCTCACGTGGAGGGTCCCTGGTCATGGAAGGGCACCATCGTATCCCAGCTTGGGCTGGGCGTCATGTGCCTGGCCCTCTTCATCCCCCTTGTCCCAGAATCCCCATACTACCTCGTATCCAAGGGTCGTTTGGACGCTGCTAAGGCGGCACTGTTAAAGATGCGAGGCTCCGAGGCAAACTACATGGTCGAGGAGGATCTGGCAGCCATTGTCGGCCTCCTCGAGCATGAGAAACTGGAAAAGGGCGCGAGCCCTTCCTACATGGAGTGCTTCCAGGGCCCCAACCTCCGAAGAACCTTTCTCGCTTGCTTGCCGATGGTGATGCAGCACTTCCTCGGGTATCCCCTCTGCGGCAACTACTTGGCCTACTTTCTGACATTGTCGGGTATGGACAACTCGTTCACCATAACTGTCATCTCCATGACTGTTGCCATGCTGGCCATCATATGCGCCTTTGTCCTGATCGAACGGGTCGGACGGCGGCTCCAGTACCTCGTGGGCACCTTTGCCATCCTTCCTCTTCTACTCTGCATTGGTATTCTTGGCTTCGTGCCTTCGTCTACCGCTGTTCTCAGGGGGGTCGCGTCTCTGTGCATCATCTGGTCATTCCTCTGGTACCTCTCGGTCGGTGCCGTGGGCTGGACCATTGTTGGAGAGATTTCATCCCCTCGACTTCGACCCAAGACGACCTCGCTCGCGGCCACCATCAACTCGCTCATCAACATGGGATGGTCGATTGCCATCCCATACTTGGTCAACAGTGAAAGGGCTAACCTTGGTCCCAAGACGGGACTGGTCTTCTTTGCCCCAAGTCTTTTCCTGGCTGCCATCGCCTACTTTGTCATGCCTGAGACCAAGGGCAAGACGTTCGAGGAGCTCGATGCGCTCTTTGAGAGTCGCACCCCTGCTCGCAAGTTTTGAGGATTTCTCGCCCATCACTCCCCGGCTTGGATGTGATATTCTACAAAGGACCATGGTACACGTATGGCCAACGTTCTTTCGTAGGGACTTTTATTCTCGAGGGACAATCACCGTAGCAGGAGGGTGTCTCTCAGCTGTTTGAATATGTATCGGATATGTTTTAACAAGGTATCAATATGTATCTTGTGATCTGTGTGTGTCTATCCTACTAAGGTATTCAATCAATTACGTGCCTTTGCATAGGTGTCTGCCTAGATATTGTTCGTTTTGTTGTTCTCGGTAACGTCTCTCAACGAGGCCATCAACCTCAATAAGGAAGCATGCAATTGTGAAAACGGAACCAAAGTTAAACTTCATAAAAACCGTAAGATAAACCATTACTAGTAGGTATTCTGGGCTTGGCAGCTTCACTCTCGGCAAAGTCAATGTTTGCGGCAACTGTCAGGGAAACTTGAAGTACACATACTTCTTCTCAGATGATTGCATCATAAGAGTTGTTCACCATGTCTGACTTGTTCTGTTCATCAGTAATCACCAACAAAGTCCCTAAATTAGAGCTCGAAGTTTGTTCTCAAAGTCGTTTTGAGACGTTGCAAATCATATCGGCATCCCCTCTGGGGCGTAGTTCTACTAAATACCCGCATAATGGAATCCATCTCTTATCTCTCAGCTCGCAAATAGCTGGTTCATGCCCCAGACGGAAGTTCTGATGACTGGGGTGAGTATCCAGGGCCTCAGAGCGGAATATAGGTTTCCGACGCGGAATGCATATTCCAGGGAGGCCAGAGCCGCCGGCAGTGAGCAGCCGACCTAGAGGGCGCATACTTGCCATGCTATTTATTACTATCGGCCACAGTACGAGTTACTCAAGCGGCTTTATCGTGCTCTTGTTAGCCAATCTAGTCTGACAGCGTAATTCTCTTCCTTCTCTTCCCTCGCTGGTTCATGAACGCATTCCGTGTCATGGCCGACTATACTGACAACAGCCTCACGACAGTATCGCGAGAGCAACATCCAAGTACCGGTGCCTGTCACGACTACATACCTTGCAACTCGGAAAACGCGATGCCCTTGCTTGTGGGCGCGCTCACCATATTACCTGTTGATCAACTGGAAGAGGTGAAAAGCTCAGGCCCAGACTCTGGCTATGTGTCACCACAAAGTCAAGAAATACATGACCTCAAACATGCCGCGGCGTTAGGCGAACCTCTTCCATCTTTTCAAAAAGCCATCGTCACTCCAACCATGGGCCCTCAGCTTAATCTCACTTGTCGTACTATCCCCGTGCGTCAACCAGGGCCGGGTGAAGCAGTCGTTCAGTTGTACTATTCAGGCATCTGCCGAAGCGTGAGTCTACCCCTTGAGAGCTTCAGAAGCAGCCCCAGTAAATAACCTACGTTGTACATCAGGATGCCTGCTTTTCCATCGGACCCGAGCCCGGATACCCCAAGCACGACCACGTCGCCGGCCACGAGGGCATTGGCCGCATCGTCAGGGCATACGATGCCTCACTCATCGATAAACTCGTCGCCATTAGATATCTCGGAAGTACATGCCAGTCCTGCTCATTCTGCCTCCGTGGGCTCCTTACCTCGTGCCCCTTCCAGCTAAACTCGCCGAAACAAGTATCCGGCACCTTCAAGGAGTACGCCACCGTTCCGACATCGTGCCTCGTGCGTTTGCCAGAAGCCCTGTCAAAGGAGGGAACGGCTATGCTTCCGTATTACACTACCGCCCTATGCTCCGGCTCCACCGCCCTTATGGCATTGAAGGGTGCCGAGGTTGGCCCTGAGCATGTGGTTGTAGTCGTGGGCGTGGCTGGTGCTATTGGTAACATGGCCGGGATGATGGCCAAACAAGTTCGACATGCCAAGGTGATTGGGATTGACCTCTCTAACAAGATCATTCGACTACCTCCCAACTCTGATCAATTCGGTGATATCTTCCTCTCGGCGCCCCTCACAGCAGACGTCGAAAGCAGAGTCGAGCACGCCAATGCTGTGATCGAAGCTTGCCGGAAGCTGAGGGGCGGCCGCGGAGTATTACGGGGTGCCGACAGCGTCATCATCTGCGGCAGTACACCCGAGGCTTTCAGGAGCGTGCATGACTATGTGTGCGATGGTGGGCGGATCATTTGTGTAGGGTGAGTAGCCATCATGAGGCTCTTGTGTCCTCTCCTTCCTTTTGTGCTTCGTGTGGCTAATTGAACATCAAAGGGCTCCTGGTGGTGATACCCATCTATCTATTCCCGTCAAGGATCTTATAGAACGCAACCTCAAAGTGTCGGGAAACCTAATGGGCGGGAGTCAGGAGGCTTTACAAGTTATGGAATACATCAGATCCGGCCATATTCGACCAGATGTCACATTAGTAGCCCTTGATGATGTTCCATATCAAATGCAGGAAATGGTGGACTGTCGAACAATGGGGAAGATTGTGGTGGCTATAAAGGCCGAGTGAGGTGCTCCACGCATCTGGCAATTGTCTTTGACACGAATTAAAGAGAGAAATTATATACGACAACGTTGAGATGGTACTTTATTGCATCTACCTAGTATACCTGGTTCCTAGTCTTCGCCTGCACCGCACGAGTCGTAGTCAAACCAGTCACTCGGCCCAGCATACTTCATGGCCTGTATGGACCTGTCTGGTTAGGTCCAATGACTTTAACACCCGGGAATAAAAGGTAGAGGTACAACATTAAGTTGTTAACCAACAACTTGGAGGCTTCCACGGTACGCAAGAATACAGCATTCGCGACTCTCCTCTGAGGACAAGGCGTCACGTGAAGGTCATCTTTCTTGGCATGGGCGTCGCGGGAATCGACTTCTTGCATGCTCTGCATGAGCAGGGTCAGAACATTGACCTGATCATCTACGAAAAGAATCCAGAGCTCGGCGGGTACCTAGCTGGAGAACCGCTACCCCGGCTGTGCCTGCGATATCCCGAGTGCACATGGGGGCGCAAGCCTGACTAGTCCAAGTACTGCTCGGGCGCCAGAGAGATCCAACAGTATCTCAAGGTCATTGTGCACTCGCACCATCTCGGCCATTTCATCAAGTACAGGCACAGGGTCGTCGGGTCTGAATGGCTCCAAGACAGAGTGAAACGGTAGTGTTAAACTTGAGGGGTACCAGAGCTACACTCACCTCATGGCAACTCGTATGGTAAAAGCCATCGACACGACATGAATACATCACATAGCTATTTAATTCAAGTTTACGCAACTTATCAAACCCAGACTATTTCCTCCTGTACCTCTACTTGCCCCATCACCTCGGTCTCTTCAGCATTTGTCCCCACCAGCACTTCCAGCTGCGTCCCAGCATCAATGATCCAACTAGCTCTCTGAGGGTCAAACATGCCCAGGGCCTCAACCTGAATGTCAATCTCTAGCAGTTGAGTCTCGCCCGGCCTCAGGGCTTTAGACTTGGCAAAACCGCAAATCTGCTTCACCGGACGTGCAAGACGACGCGGCGAGCGTTGAGAAAACCAGGCAATGACAGTTTCCCGCCCTGGCAGTGGACTTCCGCCCAAGTTCTCCACCTCAACCTCCAGCTTGATGACAGTATCTCGGGATATTTTGGTGGTGCTGATGGCCTTGGGCTTGATCCTAAAGGTGTTGTATGACAATCCAAAGCCGATTGGGAAATGAGGCTTCGTTCCGACCAGGTCCCACCACTTGTAGCCTACGTAAAGACCTTCTGCATAACGAGACTGCAACAGCTCCCCTGGGAAGGAAGAGTATGCAGGACAATCCTGAATCTTCTTGGGAAAGGTGATGGGGAGACGACCCGAGGGATTCACCTGGCCAAACAAGACATCCGCCGCAGCGTTGCCAAGCTCTTGTCCTTGATACCATGTATACAGCAGACCATCAACTTGATCAATCCAGGGGTCCAGGAGGACTGGCGTGCCGGCTTGGGCGATAACAATGGTTCTCTTGCAAGCCGCAGCAACCATCTGTATCAGCCTAACTTGCTCGCCTGGGAGTTCAAACATGGGAATGTCTTCACCCTCCGTCTCCCACTCCTTATCTCGCCCCACGACAACCACGGCGGCATCGCATCCCTGAGCCAAATCGGCAGCCTCGGCGGGAAGATCTGCCGACTGATGTTCCTCAAAGCCGAGCCGGAAGCCCTGGAACTTGTCCTCCATCGGGTCCAGGAGGTGCTTTACATCCTCTTGAAGCTGCCGGTCGTGGGAGTGGTAGTCTATGCGGACCTGGTACGAGCGTCCTGCCGTCATGGCTCGGGAGGTGATGGCCTCCCCGCTGCCATAACTAAAAAACAGATTTGCCTTTTCTTGAAAGGCCCCCGACTGCTCCAGTATCAGCTCGTCGTCTAGAAACAGCTTGGCTGGTCCAATCGAAGCAAATGAGATTGTGTGTATGCCATCCGTCTGCGGCGTGAGCGTAGCTCGGGCGCGAAACGAGTAATCTGTAAGTCGACCGATCTCGGGCGGCACATCACCAAAGGACATGAAGTACAAGTCGTCTCTATCCCACAAAGCAAGGTTAGAGGCCACACCCAAGATCCAAGGTTTGGGGTATACTCACATGTGCGTCTCGGCGACGATGTCGCTCGCCAGATCGTGGCCGAGGTGCCATTCCACACTCGCACCACTCTGTCCAGTTGACCGGTCTCGCACCACGCTTGGCAGAACTGTAGGTAAATAGCGGTTGACCCTGGCTCCTGTATGGACGACGACGTCGACGGAATGGTTTGCAGCACGGTCCTTGATCGAGTCCAAGACCGAGGTCCAATACGGTGCCTTGATGTACGAGCTCCCGCCTCCCCCGGCAACGACTCTTTCCGCGTTTGGGCCGACAACAGCGATTTTGGAGATGCCATTATCCAGCTGTAGGGGGAGAGCTTGACCCTCATTCTTGAGCATGACAGCTCCTGATGTTGCAGCTCGCCGCAGGAGCTCCCTTGTGGCAAGATGGTCATCCATGTCTCGACAGTACTCGGGTTCATCTCTCGCATCCTTGAATCGGCCAGCTCGCTCTAAAAGGTTCAAGATGCGCAAAGCAGCCTTGTCAACCTGCTCCAAGTCCACCGTGCCGTCTTTGAGGCTCTGCTCAAGCGCCGCTCGTGATCTCTTGGCTGGTGGGCCAGGCATCTCTAGGTCCAAGCCATTATTGATCGAATCAACCGTTGAAGAAGTGCCTCCCCAATCGCTCATAAAGACGCCCTGCCACTTCCACTCATCACGGGCAATATTATCAAGAAGCTCCTTGGATGCATCGCAATAATGGCCATTCACCTTGTTATAGGCCGTCATCATACACCAAGGATCGGCGTCTCGCACAACCATCTGAAACGGGAGCAGATAGACTTCTCGAAGAGACCGGGGGTCGACTTGCACGTTGACCTTGAATCTTTTGGTCTCTTGGTCATTTGCTAACAGTCATCAGCCTCGAATGGTCTGGAAAAGAGTGTGAACCTACCAACAAAGTGCTTCGGCGTGGCACCGACGCCCCTTGACTGCAGACCTTTAACATGCGCCGTGGCGAGCTTCCCCGTGAGGTACGGATCCTCGCTAAAGGACTCAAAGTTTCTGCCACCCAAGGGGTGACGATGGATGCACATTGTGGGAGCCAGCAAGACGGATGCTGACTTGGATTTGCACTTTTCCCTCGGACGTCAATAAAGCACTCAAACGCGAGAGATCAGGTCTTACCTCTTCTGCAAGATGCTCCCCAACCTCTTTGAGGAGATCAACATCCCACGTAGCGCCTAGTGACACGCCGCTGGGGAAGAAGGCGGCGGGGACACCCTCTCCGAAAACCTCTCCTCTTGCACCCGAAGGACCATCAGAGACCTGCGACGAACCGTCTTAGCACTCGAGAGACGTGGTCGTTTATGCATTGGTGGCAGTGCAAGTACCTTTAGGGATGGTATACCAAGGCGAGGTACTACAGCAGTTCTCCATTGCGAAGCTCCGGAGAGAAGAGAGAGCTTTTCATCCAAGGTCAACTCCGCAAGAAGCTGATGAATGTCTACGCCCTTTTCCATTGTTATCAAGGATAGAGGTCAAGGAAGTGTATTATCGTGGTTCAAGCTGGGTAAAAGGCGCACCGAGTTGTTATTTTCTTCTAAACACCGGAGTTAAAAAAAAAAAAAGACGACCTGTTTCCCTTCTCCTTAATATACAAAGACACCGCAGTATGTCAATACTCTAGCTTATGCTTATCTTCAATGCCTCCAATGACCAATGGAGGAGTCTACGGAATTCAAATTCCTCTCCCCTCTCCGAGTTCTGGTCATACATCCTTCGGGTGCCGCCTCCGGGAAAGTGGGGCCGTTCGCCAATCGATCGGACCACAGGATCCGGAGGGATGACATCTGGGGCTTTGATACATGGTCGCGGTAGCTGTTTGATGATAAAACTTGCTTTCTTCGCCGCTTGGACAGTCTTTACGGTCGGGCTTATCGTATGCTACCTTATCTTTCTCATGATTGACTCAGACCAGACTTGTTACCCACGATATCCAAGGTGACGATGAGCGACATCGACAGGAAACCCCATGTCTCACGTCAAGACATTCCAGCTTGAGACCGACGCTCAGACATGAGCACTTAATCACACCAGAGCTGCCGAGTTGGACAAGTCAATGTCTTAGCACGAACCTGGCTGCCACGGTCCGTCTAATCCCACTTGATCCAGGATAAACACTCATCATGACACAGTTCAGATGAGACAAGGCATCAGCCGGCACTTTAGAGACTTATAACCACATCCCGGCCACTTATCAGACTGTTATCATATGAGACAGTTGTTATATGGTCAACCTAGGGCAGGCACTCTCACCAACACTCACGTCCGGGCATGTGTTTATGCCCAAGCTGTTGAAATGCATAAGAACGAATACCTCTCCGATCTGTAGCTTTCTCTGTCTAATTGGTCAAGATGTTTCGTCATGCCGCTGCTGTTTCATCAAGGTCTTGCTCCCACTCATGATGGAAGCTCACATCAATGATGCAGAAACACTAAGACATGATGAAACTGACAGCCGATCACTTTACACAGTATCTTAGCATATATAGAGTCCTTGGTCTATATAAAACGATGAGCTTAGCTCCGTTAGAAAGGCTGTGGTTCATGAGCTTGTGTCTTTTTAAATGTTGACAACGGCGGAATTTACAACAAAACCACGCCTGTAGGACACACAACGACACGATAATTCACGAAAAACTAGTAAGTCAGGTCAGTCTCATCAATTAAACATACTCTTCATTAAAATGATACCTCATACACGCTAAGAACACGGCTGGATTGACACTGATCAACAGATGTCGCGACTGTTGCCAACGCGTGTGAGCCACCCTAGACCTATACATCACCCATCATCGCGAACATCCTCACTTTGGTCTGATCCCTCCCATCAACTCATTAGCAATTACTAATAGCAAGGAACAGATCCAGAATACCTAGTCATAAAAACTATCCTCGGTAAATATCCTACATGCGCAATCACCTCTGTCCCGAAGCAAGCCAAGAACCACAGCCACCATCTGGACGCGCAACAAGGTTGTATTCACAACTACCTACATACCTCGACGCATAGTATCACATACGATAAACAATGACTATAACGCTATCAAGGTAAGAAACTCCCTCATTCAATCGAAACACCACGGCAAAGAATCTGCTCCTAGCCTCACCGCTCCCACCGCATGCCACAAATGCAAACCGCCATATCTCGCAAGAACAACACAGCAAGACTTCTGAGGCATATAGACACGTCGTAGTTCACCCATACAAGTCCCCCTGACGCGGCCGTGGCGCGACTCGGATCAGTATCCCTCGCCACATTGCTGTCGTCGCGGCATTTCTGCACATCCAGTTCATCAAGGATGCCTCAGCTGACCAAAGAACAGAAGATACAAGCCAAGGCAAGGCAGAGGGGAACCGCTGGGCGTTCGTCGCAACACTTCAACCAGGCGCTTCCACGTACGCAGCGTGCCATTCATTGTATTCGCCTCATGCATGGCCTCGCCTTTGACGCCCGAAGACGCAGGCGCATCGCAGGTACACCGGTGAGGCCCTGCCGTCCATGGAACTATCTCACGTCCCGGCCTCAAGTCGCAATCCTTGGGGTCACGGGGTCGCCTCACATCATCTCCCCCGGACGTAATGGCATATCGTGGCCGTCTCTCAGCACTCGGCTCCCCCACGCTCAATCTTGAGAGGAGTGATCAATTGAGACTCTCCAATCTTCAGCCTGTCCCCAGAGCTTCTCATGTGCAGCGCAGCCTTGGGCGTCAGGCTTCTGACGAATGAGAGCCCGCCACACGGCGCAGGCCACTAGCCGGGGCCCTCTCTGGACGTGGATAGCTGCCAGTCCCTCTCATGACTAACAAGGGACGAGATAGCCAGACGAAAAGGCAAGGGAATTGATTGAATGCGCAGCGGTGAACAGGACGAACTCGCAAGGGGCACTTGCTCGCCTGCTCTTACTTTGAAGCATCACAGGGATCTCCTGTGAGGCCGACGCAGGAGTCAGGAACCCTGAGCCAAGCCGACAGTTTGAGTCGCTGTAGTCGTCAGACTTTGCTGCCGCCCCAGAGTCCCTCAGTTTCCCCGGCTGGCCCGCAGAGACAACATGTGCGTCTGTATGCCTTGTACCTAGCACAGGATGCACCTACGGCGCAGAGGGTAGGGTCCGGCCTGTATAAGGCCTTACCGCGAAATGATTTGTTTCATGCTGATGATCAAACATACCATTAGGATAGATCCATATGGCCACTCGGCCGATGGATAAACGACATGTCGAGATAATTGCACCAGCTTTACCAAACATCACAACAGCTCTCTAGCAAGACTGGTGATGGCTGGGCACCTCAATCAAGTGCCGAATCAATTGATCCTCCGAATGCCGAGAGTCACGTTTTAGACCCTCAGTGGAGTATGAAAAAACAGCCTCTAAAAGGGCCATCGTCAAGTTGGCTCGGGGCTATTGTCGTCTCTCGCCGGCCTCGGTTCCGCAACCAAGCCCTGTTCTAGCTCCAGGACCAATGCAACCACTCAACCCTTCGGGTGCCTGAGCCAGCCATTGAGGCCCGGTGCCTGACAAAGCCACAGCCAACTCCAAGACCCGATGGTCGGCGTTCAAAACAGTCATACTCGATGGGACCTGGTGGAGTTGGCGCTTGCAACTCGACTCGATTACCAATGCTCATCCTTGAAGCCGAGGAACAAGTCGGCATCCATCTGACTGCCACGAAAAGAGTCTTGCTCGGGCAGGCATCTACGGTGCAGAGACATGTGCATTGCACCGCACTGCACTGCAGCGCATGCCATGTACTGAGCAGAGCTGCTCTCGCAGAGGCCACCTGCTTCAGCCCTTCTCAACTCAGCCCCAAAAGCGGCTGTGTGGCACAGTGACCAGCAAACCCTGGCTCGCGATCGTCAGGAACACCACACCAAGCTTTCGCCCTTTCTCTGTTAGACCTCTTTTGGACAGACGGTGGGCCAATGACCAGGACTGCCAGCAAGAAAAACTCACTGGCATGTGCAAGAGAGTCCAATTGTGTGGGTTCCCATGTTGGGAACTTTGTGTGCAGGCCGAGACATCATCAACTCGCGACACAGGATGCGCGTCCTTGAGGGTTCGGCTGAGAACTGTTCATCCGGTTGCCACCATCGAACGAACTCTCACGAGAGCAATATAAAGCAATATGGAAATACCCGTCTCGCAGCCGTTGTCGAGGCTGATCAATTTCTCACGAGAGCTGCAGCCCGAGACAAGGAGCCCCCTTCCTGGAGCGCCCAGATCGGACGATTCCCCCCTCTTCCTCTTCCCCACGATGGAATCGAAGATTTCCGGCATATCATGGCGATTTCTCCGCTGATCCAGAACGCATCTCGCGGAGAGACTCGGAGCACTCTCGGACAGCGAAAAGCGACTCTCAAGACGTGGATCCCTTGTCAGTATCTCTCATCACGCGTAGAAGGCTGCCCAGACCCAGTCTGCCAGTCCAGCATCAGAATCCAGACTTCTCACAGGATCACCGGAAAATTCTGATCGAATTTTTCGTCAGCCTGGTGGAGATGCAAGTGGGAATTGTTGGTCAACGCTCTTGGCTCTTGGTCAGCACCACGCCCTGCTTCCAGTCTCACTCAGTTTGAACCTGAGAGCTCCAGCCTCCGATTTCTTGACCCAATCACCGTAGAGTCGAATCCAATTTGGAACAAGCTGCTCAAGTTCTGCAGATGAGAACTTATCCATCGAGTTGCGTGTCTGAGAAGCCGACCCTTAATGAGCTTCAATGGCTGGCTGAACAGTGTAAACTGTCAAAGCGCAATGCAACTGTGGCTCCCTCAACTCTTCGGGGAACTTATTCCAGCCTTCCGATATCAATTGTGACGTGCCTCTGACGAACTGGATCAAGTGAACCGATTTGGTAAGATGCTGAAAGATTTTCAGGGCTCCAAGGGCTCTTCCAATCTCAATTGGCTCTGGCAAACAACGGCTTGACTAAAACGTCAACCTGTTGTCAACATTTTTATGAGGCTCATGCACCTCTCCCAGCAGTTTGGAGGCTCTAAACGGCATTTCTCCCTTTAAGCTTCCGAGTGTGCCCTCCCTGGGTGACATCGTGGGCTCCAGCCCTCTGACGAACTCGACGCCGATGTAACCATACTGGACATTAGAGAGCCATTGCCCAATCGTTATGCGGAGCCGCCCCTATCGCCACCAGGAACAGATTTCTGGGCGAGATCTCGGGGGCTTGGGACCCGAAGTTTTGGTTTGTGTGGCAGTCTTGAGGAACGGTTGCATCGTCAACGTTTTTGAAGACGACCCCAATGAGTTGATGAAAACGGATTGTTGAGCTATCTGCATCTGGACGATCCTTCTCTGGGTTGGTATCATTGTCTCAATCACAAGAATGACTGCCGAGACAAGACCCTTCGTGGGAGATGCTTGCTGACATTCAATGTATGAGATTGCGGCCGCAGCCGTTGGACCTGCATTGGAACATCTGCGGCTGCCGGCCCGCGTCTCGCTCCCGACATTGGCTCAGTCATCAAGCTCCAATAGTCGCCCATTTGGCCGAACCTTGTCGTAAGCGACAGAGGATTGAGTAGGTATAACGGCGCAGATATGACCGATTTGGGATTCTGAGCCGTCATTTCTATCACAGTCTCGTCATCATGTCGAGCTCTGAAGACACCGGGACCTTGACAATTATCCCCGATATAGAGGATGCAGCTCATAAGAGCTGAATAAGCTCATGTGGTTGCAACAAGGCTGGATACGACACCGTATGCCGCGTGGTGAGCATGCCATTGCGGCCCGGCCCAACTCTGAGTCGAAAACGAGTTGAATCACGCCTACAACGGCGATCCGGCTTCAAACAGATTGAGCACCGCTTACTCTGGGCATCCTGAACCATGACGCTTTGACCGAGCCGTAGCCGCTGTTTCCTCATGATAATTCCAATTTTGGCAATGCCAGCATGTTGCGACAATGATGACGGCATCTGATGAGAGCGGCATTGATGAAAAGTGGTTCCTCTTGCGCTCCTGAGAGCCGTTTGATCTCCCATCAAGCTTGTTTCCTTGTTTGTAGATGGATCGTCATCATGGTGGGAGGACACCACCTGCAGATGACAAGGGTCCGAACCTGAATGCTGCCTTGCGACCGAGGCACCAATTCTTCTTGCCCAGGCATCAAACGCTGCGGGTCAACAACGAGGCGGGCTGGGCTAGCAAAGACGGTAGGGATCTGCAAGGGGCCTAGGCGGGAACAACCAGCCAATCGCCAACAGAGGAGGACGGAGACTTCGGACAAAGGTGAAGAGGAGAAGGCAGAAGAAAGGTTGACGCAGCTTGTTCCCAAGAGGAAGAAACCGCTCGCTTCCATTAACTTCATAGCGCCGGATTGTCAATGGCTGAAGGGGGGTCGGGTAAGGGATCCTGCGGGTTTAACTTTGTTGAAGCTTTCATTCAATGCTGCGACGCTGTATTGTCGAGTTCATGGGGAGAAAACAAGAGGTTGGCAATGTCTCGGCAGCTATTGTCAGAGACACACGTCGGCATTGAAAGGGAGGGGGCGCCTATGTTGCAGAACGGTGCAATGCGAAGCTTCCCCATTGTCCAATAGCCTCCCTGCATGTAGCTCCTACAAGGAGGGCCTCGGAAAGTCCAGTGATGACACAACGCCACGGAAGAACAATGGAAGACAATATTGAACCCCGAGACCGGAACCAGAGAACAAAATCACACGACTCGAAGGGTTCTTCACCTAGTCTCGGAGCATTGTACCGTCTCGCCCTCTCCTCGTCCAAGAGTGACCTTCGTCAACATTGTCTGCCACATGGTGCTCATGTGCGTGACAGCTAAACGACTCGCCAAGTGTAAACTCAAATCTGCCCTCCGACAATTGTGCAAGTTGTCCGACTGTCAACCGGATTCAAGACGGACGAGATAGCGCCGGTCGGCCAATTTCCCTTCAAAGAGAGTTTGTTGATTCCAGCGCCAGTCCGGATCAGTAAGGTGTAGCCGTCGCGCTCAACGGTGCTTCATGGCGTAATTCGCTATCAACGCCAGGTGATGCAGACCATCATGGTTGGCAGGTCCAAGAGTCTTGGATGCAGTCGTGTGTCAAAGCGATTTCTCCATGCCCATGCACATTATCCATTCTTATGAAAGTTGTGCCAGTTGTGCCAGAGGAGGGCAGCTGGAAACATGTGCGACCTACCACACACAGTTAGAGCCCAGAGAGGTCCAACCGACTGCAACGACAACGACAACCGAATGCAAGCGCGAGAGCGGAACGGCTGCCAGCTTCCGCGGGCACCGACTGGGAGGAAGAGAACATTCGTCGCCGCCTTCTTGACAGTGTCGGCCCAGGTACCGTGGTCAAGCTAATGCGGCAGGGCCTTCAACCTCCGAGACCAGGGCCATCGTGGCCGCTGGGGGATGGCTAGAGGATACACTGCGCGCGACGAGAGGGTCTCTGGCGGTACGTACATGCTTTTCGGTTGTGCAAGCGGTCTCGAGACGTGGGCTAGAAAGGCAAGTCGGTCCCTTCCGTCAATGAGTCTCGCGATGAGCAAAATCCGGTAATCTTGCCAACGGGGTTGGTGATCGAGGCGAGCGCTGGCACGTTTGGTCATTTCTCCGAAGACTCTCCCCGACATGTTCGTCGCTTGGTCTCCATCCGATCATCACATCGGATCTCGATGCTTGTCCGATGAGACGTCGACTGAGCAAGATCCTGGTAGATCGACACCAAGCAGACTGGAGACAGTAAAATGAGCAAAGGAGGGTTAAGCTTTTCATCGCTCTTGTCTCCCGGAGCGCTGGACCACGGCGGTCGCTTCCACTGCGCCGGCGCGATTTGGCGTCTTTTGGCGTCTTCTCAGCGGGCCCTCGAGCAGCCTCTCAGTGCTGAGCTTCGAAGCCACGCAGACCCGCCCTGTCTTTGGTAGCCTTCCAGGTTCTTCTATGACCCCCGGCACGACGCCTCGGCCTCACTTCCCTTCCACTGGGAAGGCTCGGGCTGCGGCCGCTAGGCCACGATGGGTAGAGCGCCCCGTTGGCCACGAGTCTGTCCGCTCCGGGGAGCATGCGACGTGAGACTCGATGAAGCAAGACAACAGAAAGGTTGGGATGTAAAAAGCGGTGTTGAAGAAGAAGAGACATGGGAGGCTCAGTTCTGGGTCCCAGGAGAAGCATCCCAGCAGCGACCCAACGCAACGGTTTCATCTCCCTGCGTTTGGGGACTTGCGCAGAAGTTTCCAGCCATCTCAGATCCAGTTCAAGGGGAGAGCAAGCCGGTGAGTGGACGAGTGTTTTGCAAGAGGGGCACGGGCGAATCAGTGAAAATTTAGAGTCAATTGACTCTTCACTGAGCAAAAAAGAAACAATCTCTGGTTGTGTCGGATGTCGCCGTCTCGACAACCAGCAGGCATCCCGTGATGACGGAGTGGATTGCGGTTCAACAGGACGGATAGAAGTGGGCTTCGCAGAAGCGACCAGAACAAAGACGAACGGGTAAACACATCAGGAGTTTGGAGAAAACAACGGCTGGATCGCAAGAACGGGGACACGGGAAAGGCCCAGTTGTCAAAGACTCCAGCGTCCAGTCTCACCGAGGAAGGGATCGACGTTGTTTCCTCATTCTGGCAGCAAGCCCAAGATAACGACGTAATGCTGCAGTTTTGGATGGTTTAAAATTGACAGTTTGTGTGACTGTGCCTTGGAAGAAACACAGGGTTGCTTTGGATGCTGTAGGGAGAAGACCTGTGCCGTCAGCGGCTTCGGTCGACCGTTTCCTGTTCCTGTGATTGAGTTCATTGGTGGCGGCAAGACGGGTAAAAGTCTGCTTGTCGGAGCGGGAAAAAAAAGTACTGTAGGCACCTTTGACGCGACGGGGAGTTGAAGTTCCGCTAGGCTCCATGATGTCTGCCCCGAGAGCACGCGCAGTCCTTCCACAATGGCACAAGCGTCCGGCGTCCAGAGCCGACATCAAAGAAGAAAAACGGCGGCGAGGCGAAAGGGACAGTGAGAGACGGTGAGTACCGTCGCAAGTCCCCGATTCATGGATCCATGGGATTCCGGGGACAAGGATGGGCTTCGAGGCCCGTTGGAAGCGGAAACGGCGAGGGCAGAATCGAGACTGGACTCTTGTCTGGCTCTCTGGGTGCGTCGACCCGGAGAGGCGGTGCCAGACGGCCGAGGACAGGGCTACGTAC
The DNA here is from genome assembly GCF_000151355.1 of Fusarium vanettenii 77-13-4. Classification (NCBI taxonomy): domain Eukaryota; kingdom Fungi; phylum Ascomycota; class Sordariomycetes; order Hypocreales; family Nectriaceae; genus Fusarium; species Fusarium vanettenii. Next base: position 4,563,995 of record NW_003315881.1, read on the forward strand.
CCCCTGCTGGCGCTTCCCAAGCTCCTGCACCCTTGCCCTTGTCGGCGCGGCTTCTGTGAGCCCTGGTCGGCCCAGGCTGTGGGAAGCCCTTGTTGACAGGGAGAGACTCGCTGGAAAGCTGGGGCTCGGCCCAATGTGGGACGACAAGTGGGAAGATGGGATGAGGAGATGGTAAGAGGTCAAGAGGATTGCATAGCATCTCTGGTGGGATCAATGACAACACAAAGCAGCAGCGGCGGGGGGCATGATGAGAAATCGATGAAGGATGAAGGCGTCAAGAGAACAAAGGGCGGGATGAGCAGGAAAAAGAAAGGAAGAGAGAGAAAAAAAAGAAGAAATTTGAGCTACCGACGATCTTTGCGTCCAATGGAAATGGATCGGAGGGGAGCTTGTTGCCATGTGAAGGAAGGAGCTGCCAGAAGCCAAACTGATCTTGCCTTTTGTGGCGTCCATCCCACGGATCGATATCACAGATTGTCTCAGACGGCCATGATGAATTCAATCGAGCATCAAACAACAAAGGGAGCATCACAATTGAGATCCAATGGCTCGGTAAAGTCAGTTGGCTTGTTCGCCAATGATTATGGATTCTCAATTACCAATTCACCCCTTCGCAAAACGTCGCTTATGCTCGGAGTCCCTATCTTCAGGGTCCTCCTCCCTCTGGTTCCCTCGGCGCATGTGCTTGTTCACACTCATGGCCTCCAGGATGTTTGAACATGGCCCCCCTCCTTCAAACAGCGAATAGCTGCAGCCACTCGTCTCATTGTGTGTTTGTTTCGTCTGCGCGGATATACATGCACATAGTGTCATGGCCTCGAAGCTGTATGTATGTAGTCTGTTGTCGTGTCGATCAGCCCAGGGACAACGCCCAAGACTCAGGAACTAGAGCCACGGAGAACGCAAGGATTGCCCCCTTGCACGCCCTGTCTCTCCCGACTCCATGTCTCTTCTCCAAACGTCCAGCCTCTTGAGGCTAGTAGAGGGCTTCTCGTGGTAAGGGCAGGGCTTCTCCGGAACGACATCTCTCTGTCTTCCGGACGAGCTGGCCAACCTCCAGTCCCCCACTGCAGAGCCTGCAGAATCCACAGAGAATGCCGCGCCCCACTCGACTGAGCGCTGGAAGAGCCCTGCCGGAACCCACTGTGCCCTGTGAGCGTCCACTGGAGGCAGAACCCAGTTGACTCAATTGCCAGTCCTATGATCCCCTCGCCCATCTCCCCATCCACATGTCCCCTTTACCCCCATCAACACGTCACATACTCCCCCTTCACCGAGTCGCGAAGCAGGAGTCGACAGTAGCCGCGACAAGGCCAGACACGGCGTCTCAGGCGAGCCAGCCTCGACCGAGGGCTCCTCCCCGCGTGTCCCCCCGGACAAGTCACCCAATCCTTCATCCCTGTCCCAAAATGGTATAACGGCGCTGCTTATACTGTCCGCTGCACGCAGCATCGACAATTGACAAATCCATCACCGCCAGTCAAGCCGCAAATCAACGCGCGCAGGTTAAGGGACAGCAAAAAGCACATGGCAGGATACTTTGTAGAGAACGCACAAGCATATGGAGTCTCTCCTCACCGGTCATGTCAAGTTCACCACACAGCATTGGATGATCCAACAACGTACAGTACATACTCCGTACATACTTCACACATACATAAAGTACAACGACGATATCACATCACATACACACCTACAGCCGCGGTACAGTAGTAGCAGCAGCAGCAGCGCAGCGCAGCGCAGCAACAGCAGCAGGCCCATGTAGTCGCGCCCAACCGACGGCTCAACACGTGGACGACCGAGCGCTTCGTCTCCCATCATCCATTCAAGTTACTTCGGCCCTGTCCTGTACGGATACCGTGCTGCTGTCTGGCGCACCCCAGCCAGCCCAGCCGCCCGCCGCCCAGACGCCCGAGAGAGCCATCACCCATGCATGACCTGGTTTCCCGCTTTTGATATAACCGTCGTGTCGTGTCCGGCTAGTTCTCTCCCTCTTCTTCAACGGCCTCTCATCGGACAAGGAAATCCTGCACCTCCACCTAGAGTCTCCCTCCCCTCTCAATCACCCAGAGGAACCATCCATCCGTTTGTCTCTGTCCTGTCGCTTGTTACGAGTCACACCCGCCTCACGAGCGCTAAAGCAAACGGAGCCAACCACGACCAACCAACAGTTGACTCAAGGCATTGGAAAAAGCAACCAGCGATTCACCCGACGACCGGACTTTGTTTTTTTCAGAGCGGGCTCGCTACCAAACATCAACAAGAAAGAAAGAAAAAAACAAGAGTCAGCACCACACAAGCTACTGCTACTACGCCCAGGTTGGCACCGGACACAGCCCACTAAAAAAAAAACCCACCGGTCGGGAAGCCGTCGCCTCGTGGACTGTACCCAACCTACCCCACCATTTTTCCGCCCAGACCAGAAGTCGCGACCGGAGCCCAGGCTTACAGGATCAGAGAATTGAGGAGACCCGCCCGTGCTCGCTCCTGCTCCTGCCCTAGCTGCCCTCCACTGCCCTGCCCACCCACCTTCCAGTACTTCCACCATCCCACCTGCCTGCAATCCCACCCCGGTCTTAGAGGAAAGAGCCCCCCCCCCCCCCCCCCCCCCCCGGATCCGCCGCCACTGCAGTACCTTTGTACCTACGTACCCAGCTGCTGTGCCACCACCGCCATCCACATCCACACCCACATCCACCTCCGAGGCATCCCTCTTTACTACTAGTACTCCTCCTCCTCCTCTTCTACTACTCTTTTTCACCAACACCAAAACTGTACATCCCAACCAAAATAGTCGTTCGCTTTCACGTCCTTTTCGACATCTACGGCTTCGACCGTCCCCGGCCGACATCATGTCGCCCAATCTCAAGCCGCTGATCCTCCCGCAGCTGGTCCAAGAGCGCCGCAAGTGGGATATCCAACAAGTCAACGCTGAATGCGACCTCTCTTACGTCTACTACACAACAAACTCGTCTTCGTCCGATGTCGCCTCTCCCGTCACCCCGACTTTCTCTCCCAAGGGTCACTTTCGAATGTCGAGCTCGGCTTCCTCTCTCGACCTTCCTCCTCAACTGCACGAGAGTCCTGTTTCTCCCACCCAGTCCGTTCACCCCAAGGCGCCCATGCGACTATTGCCCGATGTGCAGGAGGAGCCTTTGGAACCCGAACACGATGAGGATGACAGCCCTGATCTCGAGGATCACTTTGGTCTCTACAGCTGCCTCTGTATGTCCCGTCCTTTTGGTTAGGTCGTTAGGAACCGTCCTCGACCTTTTTCCTGTTTCCCTGCTGGCGACCTTGGAGTCACTGACCTAATACTTTCCTGTTTAGGCGACGAGCCCTGTGAGCACCGAGATAGTTCCGAAGATCTAATGTTCAACGGCAACCTTGTGAGCGACTACGACATCGACTACGACATGGGCTTCCTGAGTGACGGTGACGTCCCCCCCGAAGCTCCCTCTCGAAAGAGGTCGGGTACCGACTCTCCTTTTGCTGGTCTCTCGTCACGCATCGGCTCGCGACTCCCTAGCATGTCACGATGGAGATCCAACAGCCGCGCGCGGGGCAACCCTATGCTCTCTCCCAGCACCGAGCTTAGCCTGGAGAGTGTCGTGCTATCTGGAGGCCCTTCGAGTCGTTCGTCGTCCATGTCTGCCCCGAGCCGACCTGGCCAGGACCGTATGCCGGAAAACACTGGCCTGCCTACACCTGCAGTGTCATACTATGGAAGCACCGAGAGCGTCAACTTGCCAGCCACCCTGCCTGCGCCCATCGACATTGAGAAGGCGCAAGCCCACAAGGAGCGGTCGAGTTTGGAGCGAGAGCGTGGCCTGGCTACTACTCCTCTGCTTCCTCCTCTTATGACGAGCCCTCTCAGTGGACCCCCGCCCGAGTCGCCTCTTCAGTCACCCACCGTTGCGCCTCACTCGGCAACTGTCGACATGCCCTCACCGCTACCGCCTTCAACCCACTTCCCTCGACCGTCATTGAGCACCAAGCCGTCTGTCTCTTCATTCCGACACTGCCCCAACAGCCCCGAGCTGCCGCTTCCTCTCCCATCGATTCTGCAAGAGCACGATGAGTGGTCGGACCGCCTGGGACACGCCAACTTTACCATCACGCCTCAACCTTACCAGCCCGAAACCGTGAACCTCGAATCGCTCCGGCAAATGCGCCACGACTGGGATCTGGCCCGATGTAACTACACCAAGCACCTGGTCCGAACGGGCGAGAACTACGGCGAGACGAGCAAGATCTTTGCACTGACCGAGGCCAAGTGGGCGGACCTCGAGAAGCGATGGAGGACAATGCACGACAACTTGATGGAGCAGATTGTGGAAGCTACCAGCTCGGCACCTTCATCAACGAGTTCCTCCCGAAGCCGAAGCCGTGGTCGCGGACGGGCACGAGCCAGCAGCGGCGGAGCTGCCCTCCTCGGACGACCTCCCACGGACGACGTCTTTGCCGGAATGCAGTGGCGACGGCTCGAGGACGGACTTCCCAGTGCGATTCCACGACTAGTTGACGCAGATGGCAAGTTCCCGGCGCGAGGCGACGAGGACATTGTAGGACCCATGCAACGGGACGAAGTGATGCTACGGACGCACAGCGAAGAGCGCAAGGGAGCACGATTCTGGAAGAATCTGGCCGAGAAGGTCGGACTCCGAAAGTAATGGATTCATTCGCCTGATGAGGCGATGCGATGCGATGCGAAACTCGAAGATCAACGATAATACCTATTCACGACCTTGATGCGATGACGACTAGACAAAACTAGAAGTCATTGAACGACACGGCCAGCTATCATGGGGTTTGCCTGGCATTTCTATTTCTCTGTTGTTCTTTTTTCTTTCTACTTCTTCTCTTTACTTGCGGAGATACCCCGACTCATGTCACTCCTTTTTCTTTTTTGGGATGATTCCCTGTATAGCCACGACGGCAACTCGCGAACCCCTCGCGTTCTGTACTGAGCAGACAGACGCGTGCGCATTAGTTATTATTGGTTATTGTCTACTCTAGACTTGTACATAAATGGATGGATGGACGGGAAGGGACTGGATTGGAGGGGCGTTGCCAGGGACATTTGTTTTGCAGTTGAAAAAGTCAAAAAGCTTAGATCAGGAGGGAGGAAGGCGAAAAAGGGACAGAGCGGTATCAGCCTGTCCCTGGAGTTTGTACTGCTTTTTTTTGGTTTGGTTGATTCTACCCTCTTGAAGGGTGCATGGTGGTGGTACACACATGCACGACATACAGGTTCAGATGCAGACACAAAGAGACAAACAGTTGAGTTATCCATCGACAATGGATGGCAAATGCAGATAATGGACCTGGCCAGGGATGGATGGATGGATGATTGGATGAGCATCTCTGGCAGGTTGGGCAAAACAGGACAGGACAAAGAGGGGAAGCCAGAGACGAGCATGACATGACACAGGGGGGTGGTTTGTACAATCATGTGTATCGAGAGGAGAATGTCTGTGTCTGTGCCTCTCTAATGGCTTGGTGGAGGGTATAGGAGAAGCCCTCGGACCATGAAGAGGTCAATGAAGTAAAAGAATAAAAACGTTGAACAAACAAGTTGTTGTCCCATGATGTTATTCGTGAGTTGCTCATGTTGCTCAATGGTGTTTACTAAATGTTTCGATCGACAAAGAATGTTTCGTCGATCAGACCACCTCTGAAAACTGACAGGATGCAGTGAAGCCATCATCCTTGAAAAGCCAGAGACGGTTGATCCAAGCGAGGCAGAAGGGTTTGAGCGTCACACTACCTGACGCCGCGATACGATACGATGCGACCCCTCGCTGGGAGCGGGCGGGCGTCGCCTCAACCCATCCAATCCAATCCAACATGGACGTGAACAACTTTTCAGGGCTGAACGAGGTAAAACCATGACGACAGAGGCTTATACCTCAACCCCGCGTACGGGTAACATACGCGTCGGAGAGTAGACGCCACCGCGTTTGAAGACCGACATGAAAGGGATGAGCCATTGGACATGAAACCACAACACAGACAAAAGGCTACTTGCATGGAGTGTGTGACACCATTTTTTTTTCTAATGGAAGGATGAGCCGGGTTGGTTCTAGTCTTGACAGATCTGAACATGTCGTCGCCCGTCAAAGAGGTGGGAAGTACAAACGGGAGGATGCATTCGGGGAAGCAAAAAAGAGGGGGAGAGAGGTCCAATGCTGTCTCGGAGTTTGTTGATAAAGTCTTTGGTGTGGATGGTGTCTCTCGTATTCTGTTGTTTTCTGTATGCATACACGACTATCTTACGCGTCTTTTGTTCTTGAATAGACTGCAAGATACAAAGAGTGAAAGCTTCTATATGTGTCACCTGTCGCTGTAAAGTCGCACAGCGAGGATAGGTCCTGTTTGACCAAGTCGCGGGGTTGATGCGGGACAGGCCCTGTGCACCTTTGACAGGATATTGTGTATGCTTTCTGGTTTATATAGACGGGACGAGGTAAAGTCGGCTGTGCCTGTCGTGAATACTCGGGTATGCTATGTAGTGTATGCAGAACGGATGTATAAGGCTGGGATACTGTTGATCATGACTATGCTTGGGAATGACTTGATCACTCTGTGTTAAGCATAACGGGTGTTGTCGATCACATGTAGATCCATTCAACCGCAGTCTTTTCACGGATATATCATCGGTTGCTCCGAATGTTTGAGTTATTCTGCCCCACCTGTTTACTCAATTGACACATCGTAGAGACAATGACTTGGACGCAAGCCTTATTGTCAAATGCTTATTCATCATTCATCCAGTGATGATCCAAGACTGAGGAGACACATGTGAGCCTGTCGCTGGAAATGACGTGCACTACTTGATCTGATTTTGGCATTGGGTCTAAGACACAAAGTGAGGACATCTCTGTCTTCAAGTCTTTCAGCCCTGTTTGAGGTTTCAAGAGCCAGGAATCTCTTTGCTTGCCCAGGGACTGCTATTATATGCCGAGCTGGGATCTAGATCAATTGTGATTAGCCTCTTCTTAGACTTACTGAAGTATAGATAAGGAATTAACACATCATCATATAACCTTAACAAAGGCTTAGATAGTGCTCTAATAGTGGAGATCGATCCGCTCTGGCAGTCCTCGTTCGAAATGCTGGTTCATCATGTTGCTCACTAAAAGTCTGGGAGTGATGAGGCGACTTGCAAGGTCACCAAAGTTAGTCATCTCCATGCCAACAGGCCCTGGACCTTGTGTTCTATTGAGTCTCGGAGGTTTGTCTTGGCATCACCCTGGTCGTTTGTCGATGCATATCTATAGGAGAGGCTGATTGATATCCTTGTATCTTGAACGACGCTGCCTCTATAGAGCATCTACGGAGCGTCAAAAGACAACTAGCAACTACCTTGAAGCTACACTAGAACTTTGTCGCCAATGTACGGTATACATCATGAACGGCTTTTGTCGACTTGTCTATTTGTTACCAGGGACGCCAACTCGACGCCCATTCTTAGCCCTGATATCCCCGCCGACTACTAGAAGAGCTCTGGGGTCGTCCAGCACCCTGGAAAGAACATCAAATCAGACGAAGTCCGCACAAAAGACGTCCCGACATGTTCTCCTCTTAGAAGAACGCGACCAACTGGCGCGATTAGAAGGGAGGGGGTGGCTGCGAGGGGGGAGTACTGAGCAGCTGAGGGATCCCGGAAGAGGTCGTAGGCAGGAATGAGCTCCTCAGTATCGGCCTCTATTAGACCGTCATCTCTATTAAGGCGTCCTCGATCCACTCGCGGATGCGGCGCCGGGCCCCATTTACGATCATGGAATGGTAGTGGGTAGGAGTTCGCGCGCGCGCTCATGTCGGTCGTATTGCCTCATGAACAGCGACATGGACAGACCCAAGCTCCCTACAACACGGGCGATCTAAAGTCGCCTCCAGAGACCGCGGGCAGGGTCGGCGCGGGTTTTTTTTTTGGGACTCTCCGCCAACGGTTCTGGAGCTGTTCAGTTCATGGCCTTGGAGGCGCGAGACTGATCAAGACGGTTGACGGCCAGCTATCGTGGTATCCTCGGCGTTCTTGGCCGGGTTGACGTGCCAGTCCTTGATCTTGTTCCAGGCGGTGCCATGGTTCTTGAGGGCAGTGATGCAACGCTAGATGGCGGTATGGAAAGTGAACGTCTGGTCGTTCGCCGGCAGGGTTGGTAGCGCTTAAGCAGCGCCCCTCAAGGGCATCACAGAAGTTCCAGTACCACTGGGCAGTGCCAACCTGAGTCGCCCCGTTCAGGTCGCCAAAGACGCCCAACGGCTCCTAAGAATAGCCTCGTGGACGAAAGGCGCTCAAACGCGGCACTCCTGGTGTTCGTACTCTACTTGAAACTCCTAATGCTACCACCCGAAGCACTATGAAGGATCACACTGCCTTCTGGGCCCCCAGAGCTCCCAGCAGGTGAGAACACTCTGACCCAGACTCCTAATGTTATTGGTCTGGGAATCTCAAACAACATCAACCATACTCCTGGCGTCGAGACACCAAAGATGACCAGGGCTGACCAGACGCTCGTGATGTCTTGGGACGAGTTGCCTCAGACTACTCCAGCTGAGAAGGCTAACCGCACTCCTGGCCCCCAAACACCCAAGGTCGCTGGTCCTGATGAGACCCTTGTCATGTCTTGGGATGACTTGGCAGCTGCTACTTCTACTGTTGAGGCCGAGCCTATTCCTACCCATGAAGCTACGCTCACAGGTTGCCCCCGCGCAAAGAACGGCTGGCCACCGGGTTGATGGCGCCATTACTGGGCCTCCCATGCCTGTATTCTTGTTCATCACTCAAGAATAGAAACAATTCATGGATTTTAGAGATGATGCCTATACATGATGACTGGGCAGTACCACATAGTGTTGAGTTCTCTTCAGACACATGGCAGACATCACGAAAGACTACACACAAAACATCACGAGTAAAGAGATCAACAGGCACGGCGTCAAACATTTCATTTCCATACACGAGCCTCCCGGCTCTCCCAGTCCAAAACTATCAATCGTCTTTCCTCGACGAGATATCCCATAAAAAAAAATAAAAAAAAATAAAAAAAATAAAAATAAAAAACACAAACAACCGACCAACACAAAAACCGACTCAGACACAACTCAGACAACAAACGCAAACACAAACACAAAACCCCACTGTGGTATCTTGCGCGACCACCAAGGCCGCGCCCAAAAATGCTTTTCCCCCAACGCCCCAAAAAATGCAGTCATACTCGTTGAATTACCTCCTCCCTAGGAGGATCGGAAGCCATGCTCCCCCCCGTTGCCATCTTCCAAAAAACACCACGCTCCCTCACGACTGAGAGCGGGTTCGAGCCCGCGTCACCCGCTGGGGCTTGACGGGCGTGCCGTTGCCCACCATGCCCAGATCCTCAGCGGCCTTGACGGCACGCTTCTTCTGGGCAGTGGACTTGGGCTTGGCAACGCCCGTCTTCCCCTGCGTCACCTTGGCCTTGGTAGGCCGTCCGCCCTTCTTGGGCTTCGCCTCCTGGACGCTCTCCAGGGGCTCCCTCCACACCACCGACTTCTTGCCCTTGCAGGCACTTGACTCACCAGACGCCCGGCTCGCGTCCGAGTCATCCTCACCCTTGGTCTCTGCGTGCTTAGCCAGGACCTGGGCGGGATACTCGGCGCTCCCCTTGTTCCTCTTGGTGTTGAGGCGCGTCTGGTGTGTCAAGTCCTGCTGCTCGCTGCGCACGCTCGAGTTCAGGACAGCGCCGCCGTTACGGCCAGCGCCAGACCGATTCAGCTTGATCGGAGTTGGGATCGACGACTTGGGAGCACCGCTGGTCTGCTCCCGCGACCGAAGTCGCGTCGATCGCCGTGTGACTGGGCCCTCGTCCTCAGCCACCTCCGTCTGCTCCTCGACAGTCTCCGTCACCTCTGCTGTTGCCTCTTCAGCATCGGTTGGGAGATCTGTCATCTCGGTTGCCAGATCTGTCTTCTGGCGTGTGGTCTTTGTGCGGCGAGCTCGCTTGGGCGTGGTCTGCTTGGACTCCTCCTTGCTGGGCTTGACCTTCTTGGCAGGCGACTGTACTTCACCACTATCGTCATCGTGCTTGCGCTTGTTCTTCTGTGGGCTCCCCCTGTTAGGGCTTCGTGCTTCCAGAGGTTGTCGCTTTGCAATCGACGCCATGGGAGATCCAGTCTCGGTGGTGGTGGTGGCGATACTCTGGCGGGAGCGCTTGATGAACTCTCGCATGTACTCGCGGCCAGGGCTATCGTAGTCATGGCGGCGCGTGTCTGCTGTCTGGGCAGGTGCTTCTTCTTGCGCAGGCGTAGTGTCGGGAGTCGTCTTAACTTGGAGAGCATCAGAAGGTTGGGTCGTGACCTCAGCGGGAGCAGTCTCGGCGGAAGCGGTCTCAGCAGGCGTGGTCTCGGCAGGTGAAGTTTGAACGGGAGTGGCGTCAGAAGGGGGGGTAGGCTTGATCTTGGGGACGGGAGTTGTCTCCGCCAAATCGTCCCAGGACACAGCAAGGGTACGGTCTGCATTCATCTGCACCGGGGTAGCTTCTGATGAAGTGGCCTTGGCCTTTGGAGCCGGAGTAGTCGCCGCCAGATCATCCCAGGACATAACAAGCGTATCGTCTGCCCCGGTCACCTTTGGTGTGTCGATGGCAGGAGTAGAGTTGATGTTGTTCGAGATGCCTAGACCAGTAACATCAGGGGTCTTGAGAAGCGTGTTAACACCGGGGGTTCCTAGGACAGCTGTATGGTTGGCCAGAGAAAGTTCGTCATGAGCGCCGAAAAGCAGAGTGTTCTCCCCCGCGGGGAGCTCTGGGGTTTGGAACTTGGTACCCTCATTGAGCGCACTGAATTCGGTGACATTGGGAGTTTGCAACAAAGTGTTGACACCAGGAGTGCCACCAATGTTTGTGTTGTCGACAGGAGTCAAACCGTTTTGAGGTGAACGAAAGAGCAGAGTGTTGTCCCCAGCGGGGAGCTCTGGTGTTTGGAATTCGTTCTGGTCTTTGATCACACTGAAGCCAGTAACATCGGGAGTTCGTAGCAGAGTGTTGACACCTGGGGTACCGCCAATGTTTGTGTGCTCGGTAGGGGTAAAGCCGTTTTGAGGGGAACGAAAGAGCAGAGTGTTGTCCCCCGGGGGGAGCTCTGGGGTGTGAAAGCTAGGGGTGGCGGATATATGAGGGGTTTCGAGCACACTGTCAATGGTGGGTGCCTGGTTAACAGCAGGTGACTTGAATGTGATTCGTGGGGAGGAAGAGATGGAGGGTGACATGGAAAATTGAGATCCATCGAATCCTTGGCTCGCGGGGAACATGTGGGCGTACTCGGCCGATAGCTTAAATCTGACAAAGAGTCTGCCGTTCTGCTCAGTGACAACGACCTTAGCGTGTCCCTGGCATCTGTCGTCGGCCATGCGAGAAAGAGAGTAGACGGGAGCGGGAGGTGAAGAGACATGGGTCCCGAAAATATCAGGGTTCTGGCGCATGTCGATGTTCACAACGCCGTGCTCAATCGTAGCGGTAGGGGTAGGGTGAGTAGCGGGTTCAGTGACAGTGTCAGCATCCATTGTAGGCTCAGGCTCTGTGGCCTCTCCGACGACGCTAAGTTCGGCGGTGCGAGCAACATCAAGGGCAGACACGGGTTCGGTAACCTCTTCAACAACACTGAGTTCGGCGGCGGTGACAATATCCATGGTGGTCTCAAGCTCGGAAGCTTCCTCGACGGCGCTAGGTTGAGCAGCATCAATGTCGGTAGGAGTAGGCTTGGCGGGGGTAGAGGTGACAGAGTCAAACAAGGAGCCAATGGAAATGTCATCGCGGAAGATGTCCTGCTCTTGGAATCGAACCTTCTGGGGAGAAGAAGAAGCGCGGCGGGCCTTGGCCTTGAGGTACTTGCGGAGGAGGGGCTCACTCTGGCGTCGGCGGGCCTTGTTGACGTTCTTGATACGCTTGGGCTCACTGGCCTGAACAGAGGTGTTCATCCAAGAGATGGAAGAGTTGAAAGCTGGCGAAACGGTACCAAAGTCAAAGGTAGCGAGCTCAGTAGATTGAGGAGTAAGTTCGAACTGAGGCAGCTGAGGAGTAGTAGGAGGAAGGAGAGCGGCCAGGCCGATGGGGCTGTCGGTCTGGATGGGAGTAGCGGGTGCTCGCATAGGACGCACGGGGCTGAAAGCCTGAGGGGTGGAGGGATCGCGTCGGCTCCATCGAGAGGGAGTGGGAGCGACAGGTCGGGCGTGAGTGAGATGTTCAATTGAGACATCCTCAAAGGTCTCGGCGGATTGGGTGAGAGGAGTAGAATCGATACCGCGAGGTGTAATAGCAGGCTTCGCGGGGTTGGGCGATTGCTGAATGGGAGTAGAAGGAGCCGAATCGGACTTGGTGGGAGATGGAGAGGCCTTGGGACTTGAGCCAGGAACAAGCTTGTAGACACTGTTCGTGAGAAGGCGCATGCTCTTCTTGATAGGGCTTGTGAGTCTGGCAATTCGCTTCTGTGGCGATCGCGCTTCGGCGTGGATGACAGGTCGGAGGATGGCGGTTGGAGTGGGTGGTTCGGTGTAGTCGGTGACATCAGACAATCTGGGTCCGGCAGAGACAGGCTTGCGGACGTTGCGCTGAGTCTGGCGCATGATGTAAAGAGCCTCGGCGATTGATGCCGTCTTCAAGCTGACCTGGCCGTCGCCGTTGATCATGGCCCGTTCAATGATGGGGAGAAGTTGGTGATAGACGTTAAGCTTGTTACCTCCGTTGGGAACAAGTGACACAGGAATATCGATAGTGTCGACACCGGCGTATCGCTTCATGGGCACGACTTGGACAAGTTCACCGCGTCGGGCTGCAATCTTGTCTGCAAGGTGGGTTTCGGTGGATGTGGTCATGTAGTAGTTGGTAACGTCAACTAAAGACAAGTCAGTAAGTGAATCAGTGGCAGAAACGGTAGACACACCCTTGGCCAACATCCAGAGGTTAGCGAGTTCCGCTTCGGAGCAAGGTTGTCCTTCGAAATCGACGTCTCCCTCAACAGGCTTGAAGTCCACACTTCGATGTCGAATGCGTCGCGACTCTTCCTCGAGAGTAAACTCATCGGCAGCTGGCTCAGGCTCAGGCGCGGGGGTCTTGAAGGTCTTTGTGACAACGGAGTCGAGATGGCGGCGTCGAGTGCAGAGACCAACTCGCTTCATGATCTGGCCGGTCTGACCAGTCGAGGCATGGCGCTGGATCGGGATGCGAGACCAGGCTGGAAGTCGAGAAATGGGTGTAGGGGCGGCGAGATCTGTGCTCCATGACCTACAATCGCGTTAGCCATCTCGTGCGTGGCGCAACAACATTGTGCGCAAGCCTACATGTTGGTGGCTTCTGTGCCGGTCTGGGCGCTGGAGAAGAAGGGGACGAAGGAGGTTGAGACAGGTTGACTTGGGAGTAAATGTTAGTACACAATAGAAGCTTCAATAGGCAAGGTCAACAGGAAGAACAAAGAACTCACATCTTCATGGGTGATTGCCCGAAGCCCCATTTGGGGAGATTCGCGGCCGCCATCGCGAAGGATGTGCAGCGCGGGAACGAGAGAAAGTAAACAAACTGCCTAACACAGCGGGGCAACGATCAAAGAGTCGACGAGAAATCGGTTTAAAAGACGAAGCTTTGAATAAAGTTCGAAAGTATAAAAGAAGAATCAGTTGACTCGAAGATCGTGAAAGCGCAAAAGCGTGTGCGAAAGAGGAGAGAAAAGTTCGGGTACGAATTGCGCGGGAAGATTGTTTGGTGGAGAGGTGTGTGTTGTGTGTTTGTAGAGGTTGCTGGGATTTGTGAGTGTGGGCGGGTACGCATCTGCCAGACGCGTCGAGGTGCGGTGCCAAACAACCGCGCAGGTCACGTGGGGCGCACCCTTTTGGACTCCACTCTGCACAACGCGCGATGGTCGCCAGTGATGGCCGCTGACAGGGGATGCAGTGAGGGGTCAGGGTTATTCAAATCGACGCGCGCTGCTCTATTGTCGAAATTTACTGGTTAAGGAACGTCTGTTTATTTCTCGACACAATGAGGCCCACGTCGCAAAGTCCCGTTGGATCAAGGACGTTTAAAGAACAGAGACACTATCAGTTGGCGTCAAGCTTGGAGCGCATATAAAATCATTAGAGTAGCGCCCCGAGAACCAATCGCTTGAGCCTAATTAGACCTGGACTGAAACTCTGCCGATCAGCCACTTTACTGGCAATTCCCGAGCGGCCTGCGCATGGAAGGCCCCCGTTCTTGGTCTTCAGGGATCTTGGCCTCACCGATGTTTGCGCGTGGTGCGATGATTGTCTGGCAGTAAATGAATGGAAATTTGAGGCATGCAATGCTACATTGGGGTATATTCGCAAGACCTATTCCTGGCACTTTCCGTTCAAGTTTCGAGAAGCATTCGGATGCATCAGATCCTTATCAAAGTTGAAGTTCAAGATTGCAGGTCGATAAAAAACGAGACACCAGTACCATAACATCAATCTTATACTCCTCTAAGAATAGCAAAATTCGCAATTAAAATAATTACGTAGCATACAAGATCTCTTCTAATGTTACCCTACAGCTTCAATGCTCATTACTACGAAATTTGACAACCCTTTGCTCTGCACATTAGCAGCATTCGTCAACTGCACAAGGTACCTTGTTGACTCTGAAGCCGCCCGCCAAGCATTCACACATCTCAAGCTTAGTCATCCAGACAGCTCCCCCATTTCGGCAAGGAGGGGTCCCGCCCCGCCACTCGGTCGCTTGAGCCGCGTGCGACCAAACGTCATCCCTCCAGGCGGCCATCTCCAGACACCCAAACCCAACCTCAAAAGCGACCTCTCCTCCAACGAAACCCCCCTTCGCCGAACCGAACAGTCTCCTCCAGTGAACAACATGAACCGTCTCTTTGGCTCAAAGCCCACGGGCCCGAAGCCCTCCCTCAACGGCGCCATCACCAACCTCGACACGCGCATCGCATCCCTCGACACCAAAGTCAAGGCCCTCAACGGCGAGCTGGCCGCCTACCAAGAGAAGCTATCACGCATGCGCGAAGGACCAGGGAAGCAGGCCATCAAGCAAAAGGCGCTCAAGGTGCTCCAGCGGCGCAAGGCGTACGAGGGCGAGAAAGAGAACCTCGAGAGTCAAGTGTGGAACATGGAGCAGGCGCAGAACATGCAGGACAACCTCAAGAACGTCATGACGCAGGTCGACGCCATGAAGACTACCAACAAGGAGCTGAGGAAGCAGTATGGAAAGATTGACATTGACAAGATTGAGAGGCTGCAGGATGAGATGGCGGATCTGATGGATGTTGGTAACGAGATTCAGGATAGTCTGGCGAGGAGTTATGACATTCCTGACGAGGTGGATGAGAGCGAGTTGGATGCTGAGCTCGAGGCTTTGGGTATGGAGGTTGAGTTGGAGCAAGAGATGGGTGGTGCTGTGCCTGGTTTCCTGCAGGACGAGGTTGTGCCAGAGTTTGTCGATGAGCCTCCTCAGACGGAAGACAAGGTGAAGCAGGTTGCGGGTTGATAGACGCTACGACACTGGACGGTATACGAGGATAGCATCACATGTATCCAGGCGAATTCCTTTTGCTACAGGCGTTGGTTGGATAAGGAGGGTCTCGCTCGCACAAGCATACAATTTTCACCACTGTTTCAAACCGCATCTTGACTCCAATATGTTTTTTTTTTTTCTCTTTTCTTCTTCTCCATCCATCGCTGTATTGTGATCCTACAAGAATCCTTCCTCTATAAGCACATGATATATAATTGTCGTACACTCTGAATTCCAAAAAGTACGCCGCCTCCTCTGTGTGATCGAGTTGGTGGTACAAGTTCATATTCCAGAAATTCCGAGAAACCTCCCCCCATCTTTGCTTGCTATTTCGTAATGCAACCAAAACAACAAAAAACTCCCTGCTCAAATGAATGCTGCTTTCCATGGAAACGAAAGATTCGAAAGGCCATCGGCTTATGCTTTTAGTTGACTGTTGCAAAGAATCGCACAGCTTCCTCCAGTTCTGGGTCCTTGTTACAGAAGTCCCATCCCACGATGACGGGGGCTTGGCTGCAGCAGATAATCTTGCGGGCGTCAAACTGAAGCTTGAAGACGCGCGCTGGTGAATTCTCCGCCGCTGCGATGTGCGGGTGGTGATGGCCTGGGGGTATGATGTTTTGGGCCATGTTCTGTGGCTGGCCCGGCATGGCCGGCTGTACAGGCGGCGCTCCTGGAGCTTGTGCGAGTGTCACAACAGGAGGGTGTACAACCTGTCCTCCCAAGGCAGGGTTAATCGGCATACCGGGGACGGCGACGGCAGCACGCGGGGTTCGTGGTTGACCAGTTCCGTTGCTATCTCCAGAACCCCCTTGGCTTGATTGTTGCCGCGGCGGCATCTGACTGAGCTGGAGAGCAGCCAGAGCCTCTGTCACCACTGCCCTCAACTGCGCTCTGGCCAACGGTGAAGTTTGGCGCTCGATGGCTGATTGCAAGTGAGAGTGGTGAGCCAGAGTAACGGGGTACGTTTTGAGCACTCGCTGTAACGCGGCCGGTCCATGGGGCACGGTTTGATCGATAAGTGCCTCGTATGAGGCTGATGTTCGCTGGTTGTCCCCATGGTGATCTCGAAGCATCATGGGTCCCGTTGACGAGCCACTCGCAGGCGGAGAGCGAGGTCCATTTGCCGGGTTCGCAGGCCGGCCTTGCGTAGTCGCAGCCCTCGCCGCCGCCAGGTTAGACACGGCCGCGATAGCGTCACGCTGAGCAGCGGCAGCCGCCTCCTCCTGTCGCAGGTGATGAGCAGGCTTCCAGACACCCTCTTTGTCGCGCCTCCAGACGATGATGCTCTGGTCATAGGAGCCGGATACGATGCGACCATACTTCCTACCACCACCGCCGCCAGGGGGTAGCTTAGCCCCAAATGCCTGGACGTCCTGGGGTCGGGAGCTGCCTGCATTTGCCCGACGATCTCTCCGGCGTCTTCGCTCCAGGTTATGGTCGATCTCGCCAGCTTCAAACGCCCTGAAGTACTCGGCATCCACCGCCTTGGCCTCTGCCTCGTCCTCGGCCTTGCTGTATGGTAGATCTCCGAATCCAGCCTGGACTGTGCGAACCAAGTGGGCGTGTCCTCGCAGTTGAGCAACCCTCAATCCGGTGGGCGCGTCAAAGATACAGACCTCGTAGTCGCTACTGCCGCTGACGATTCTGCGCCCATCAAACTCGACACAGGCGATGCCTTTCTCGTGCGCTGGGATTGTCTGGGTGCAGACCTGCTCGGGCCAGTTCCATACCTTGATGTGCCTATCTCCGGAAACGGAAACAATGGTCCGATCACGAACCTGGATAGCATTTACGGCGGCACTGTGCCCGTCCAAACGACCAATCATGGAAAACGCGGGCCTGATGGGAAGCTCTTGTGACAGGTCGGGCTCGTAGCCGTACCGTCGCAGGTTGGTCGGCACAGGACTCACCAAATCGTGACCACCATATCCCAGATCCCCATGGCGCAGAGGATGCCTGTTAAAGATCTTGATGGTCTTGTCTTTCGATGAGGTGACGAGAATCCGCTTATCGAACCGCACGTTGAGCACAGACTCATGGTGGGCTCTAGTCAACTTCTGAACCAACTCGCCGGTAGAAAACTTCCAAATGAAAACGTTAGAATCACTGCTTCCAGAAACAAGGAGATCCTCTTGGGGATCAGCATCAAACTGGAGGCAGAGCACAGAGCCCACATGGCCAGTCAACGGCGGTCGGACCAGTCGGCGTGTATGCACATCCCATATTCTCATAGTTTGATCCCTGCTACCGCTAACAAGGAAGTTCCTGTCGAACTGGAGCGTGTAAACACACTCTTGATGTCCTTCCTCGGGGAAGTTTGGATGGGGGAACTGAAGAGTAGTAAACTTTCCCAGCTCCCAGTTCGACTCGAGTCTGCGACGCATAGCATATAGGTACCGCCAATTAATGCGATACCGGTTCCTGCTGACATCCCAAGCATAGAGATTAGATGGCGGCAGCATATTGGATGCGTCGGCGGCTGACATGGGTGGCATTGAGAACTCGGTATCGCCGCTTGGCTCCTTACGCTTTCCTCTGGTATCTGATGATGAAGAAAATGTCCGGTCTAGGCTCGGGATCCTAGTGCCATCAAGGTCCATCTCTCCCATAGGGACAACCGCAGGCCGGCTCGACGAGAATGACGACGTTGGACTACCAAACATGCTTCCTGCAGTTGAGCCATCATTAGGGCCGGGTGTACGGTCGCCGTCGGTCATCTCGAGGTCTTCATCGCTATTCACAACGGCGCGGATCTTATTGGGATGTGCGTCCTGCATCGACTGGAGACGGTTGAGTTGGCGGATCGAATAGTTGAGGCCATTGTTGACTTTGGCCTCGCAGGCAACGATCTCGGAGTTAATGGTCTTCCACCCTTCCATGTAGTATAAGCGCTCCCATAGCTTCCGGTCCAAAGCCAACTCGTACCAGGCCCGGCATGTCTGGGTCACGGCAACTAAAGAAACGGGATCCAGGCAGCCAAGGATCTTGAGGCAGATTTCGGCAGGAAGGTACTGGATAAAGTCGATGTAGAGTCTCGGGTTTAAACGGTGGACGATCTCGGCGATGACGGACGTGGGGAGGTTATCGAGAAGAGCCATGGTCAACTCTGTAGATATGTCAGCAACTCAAGTCGACGAACGAGTCGAACGGCGACCAGTACCAGTCTTGACCTGAAGCGGAAGAAGGGACGAGTTTGCGACTAGCCATGCGCTCAGGTCGGAGGGAGATCGTAAGGAAGCGAGAGCAGACGAGAGATCTTGATTGACAGTGGGCGTAAGAGGATCTTCGGAGTAGCCCTCGTCAGGCTGGTGGGCAGGAGAAAAGGGATCCATGGAGGACAAGGACTCCTTCTTGGACATGGCTACGAGGTTCGAAGCCCCTGTCGATGAAGCAAAGCCCCAAACGGGAGACCTAGGGGAACCAAGACGCTTGGAGCGCGAGATTCAGCGCTGGACCCAAAGATGCGCGTGTGTCGTCGGGGATGGGGCTGGCTCAAAGGGTTGGGGGAGATCGGTTCGTTCGGTGGGAGGACGAAGCGGTGCCACAACAGGACGCGCGGAAAGCGAAAGCAGCGCGACGCAAGAGATCAAGCGCAGAGTAACCGATGTATGGAACAGGACGGGAAAGTATGCACACGGATATGTACCGAAAAAAGGGAAGAGCAGGATGCTTGAACTTGCGGACGCGATGGATGAAATGGGATGGAATGGAATGTTGGAGACGATGACCACCACGGGGATGAATGTGACGGCGGTGGAGGTGAAAGTGGAGGTTTCAGGCTCCACTCATTCACTGACTGCAAAAGCGCATTGGATTGATCGACCGAATCAATTTGATTGTTTCTCTGCCGGCCGATACGGGCGCGGCTGTTTCTGGCCTTGTACGGTCTAGCGCTGAACCCTCAGCTGTGGCTGCCCCATAGCGGCAGTCGACGCAGGGCCAGCCCCCTAGAGGTCAGGGGGGATTAGGCTTCTGGAGTCGGCCAGCTGCAGCCTTACAGAGGACGACTGCGAGTCATTGTCCTTGTTGACAGGCTGTGGATGGATGGGAATCGGCATCATCTGTGCCGGAAGCAGTGAATTAATCGGAGCTATTGGCTTTCGATCGATCAATTCTCATCTTATCGCTCTATTTAAGCCTGTCTGTCAATCCGTGCGCAGACGATGCGGCTTAAACGTTGGAGGCGGCAGCCGTCAACTGGGGTGCAGCAGCCGACAGACGGGACGGGAGGCGTCGGGTCAGCAAAGGCCCAGGCGGGGCGAGATCTGAGTCTCGGGTAGGACAACCACGAACCATCACAAACAAATACTTTAATTGACATGTCGCCTTTGTCATTGTATTTGTGAATCAAGGTTGAGTCGTCACCTAGCGGATGGATTTAGATGATATTAAGACTTTCTTTAGCTTGCTTGCGTTATCCATTGCGCAACCTCGAGTCAAGGTCGCGTGACCTTGGATGTGTATGGGCAGCACAGAGAGATTGGCACCCATCTACGCGGGCGACACCAGAGGATTAAGGGAATTAGTTATAAAACTTTCTACCAAACAATCAAATAATCAAGAAATTTTTATTATAGTTTATTGATCATATTTAGAAGAGGATTAAGTAATATGTTTATCCTCATGTCTTGTATTTTTCTTAACCTACCTAGGTGCCATCTCTCCTCGCCTCAATGCAGATTAATGATGCAGCACGTATCGCACCAGGCAGCCACTTGACGCAATATTACCCCAAAAACACCAAAGACAATGGAAATTAATTGCTAGAAATACAACAGGTAGGGTAGTACAACCACGCCTCAAAATGTCATATTAAAATCATCCATATCCCACGGAAAATCTTGAAGCACCGTGTCCCAGTCCGGCGGTAATAGATGCTCCCCTTCAATGTGATGTTGCATCTGTTCCGGCACGCCTCCGCCGTCAGCGACAGTGGCTTGTGGACGACCATCTCCCTTCTCCGACACCTGTGGCTCCCTTTCCGCCTCTGTGCCCTCATTCTGCATCATCGCCATGGCTCTTTCCCTCAGAGTGGTGAGAACCGTCCACATTAAGCCTCTGTGAGCACCCGTCTCCCCCCTGTTGACAGTCGCCAGATGCTTTTCGACCGCTTCAAACGCCCTTGATGCGTTTGGCCCCCGCGGACAAGCGCATAGATGCCTCAGGATGTAGAAGATCATGTGATACTGCGGGAACGCGCGAGTGATCCAGTGATAAGGCGAGAGATCCTCTACATCCCACATGCTGTTGCACTGCTCCAGCACACTCAGGGCCTCGAGCAGGTTGTTCTCCGTGGCCCAGAAGTTTCGGTCGTCGGGCTGGTGTAGGCTCTGCCACTGTCGACGACTGACAATGTCGAGCTTTTGCACGAGGAAGCGGGCAATCACCACTGTCATCATCTGCTCTGGGATGAGGGGGTTGCAGCCTTGGAGGATCCCGTGGGCTCGGATACTGGCTTCTTTGACCACCTCTGCACGTACATCCTCTCCTGGCGTTACTTCTGTGGACCAGCCCATTTGAAATAATCGTCCCCATGCTCGTGCTATTTGTATGTTGACCAAGGATAGGGTCATGCGCGTCCAGCCTGGTCTTGACTCGGGGAGTTCCTTCATCTCAGGGGAGAGATCACTGTCGTGGAGGTTCCGTGGTTGATCAACCGAGTACAGTGGATTAGGACCTGATGGATTCTGAAGGCCGTAGTCTTCTCCTCCTCTTCCGTCTCGTTCTAGGAAGTGCCACCACAATCGTCGACGGATCTCAGACTCGAACGGGGATAACCCAAGTTTCCGGCCGTCTCGATGAAGACCCATAGATTGCGCCGCTCGGAGGGCAAGACCGTTCATTATCCAGACTGCTCGGCCCGAGTTGTTGACTCGCATGGCTGCCTGTTGTTCCGTTAATATCAATCAAGTCATTGCCATATTGAGGGTCTGAGGCTCACTAGGTAGACTGCAAGGGCCTGCAACAGAGGAATGGTTGGATTTTCCAAAAAGTCCGTCTCGGCGAGGGCTTGCTCTAGACCTGCCTTGTAACGATGGAGAGCTGTTTGCCTGTCCTCCCCCAAGAAGGTCTCTACCGCATCTCGGTCAAGAGCGGTGGCCGAAGCATAATAGATGGCAAAGCAGACTCCTAGGTTTTCGGCCGATGCCTTGGAAGGATCCTGCAGCACTGTATAGACTCGCACCTCGGTGGTTGGAACATGCATGATCTTGGTGCAAGGGTCAACACTTTCCATAAACATCTTCCAGAGCTTCATGGCGAGTGACCTTGAAGGATGGAAGCTGGCAAGAGGTACTGTGGAGGAAGTATTTGAAATAAGACCCATGGGGTTGAATGGTGAAGCAAATGTGCTGCTCGGAGGAGACTCGCTCCTCGGTGTCGCCAAAGCTGTCCGTACATCGTGTTCCTGAGCATGTTAGAGGATGTGTTGATGCTGATTGTGATTGGTCTCATACCTGTTCGATAACACGAGAAAAGAGAACTTCATTCACATAGTGACTAACTCGGCCTTTGCTCAATAAAAGACCCTCACGGCGGTTCCCCTCTGAGGTTTCTGATGCTGGTGAAATCCTCTGTCTTGCAGGGAGTGCTGTTGATGGAGTCGGTAGTGGTACTTGTGGAGAAGCTTGACCAGACTTGAAAGCCTCGATGGTCTTTTCCATCTCGGATATTCGAGTGGCGACATCGCTGATGGTGGTCTTGCGCGTCCGGCGTATCACATCTTGCACAGGAGGATACGAACACGGAAACCCACCGCGTATGCACTGATTACAGGGCAGCTTCTTGTCGCAGCGGACCTTTCGGCGGTGGCATACGGCGCAGGACCGCTCGATGTTGCGGCTCGACTGGGGCCGAGGCCGGGATGCCATAGTGGAAAGAATGGGGGTGTGCCAAGGCTTCTGACGGCCGAGTCGGTCGGTGCCTACCTTTTAGATGTTCTCGACGACCTTCGGCGCCTTGTCATCAGCGAGGCCGAGAATGGATGGTGAAGGCCGAAGCGCTCGGGGTATTGAAGGTGGAGAAGAAGGATCGAGCTTATTAGTTCCCCGGCCGATCTAGCTTCGGTCTCGGCGCATGTTTATCCACCGACGCCGAGCGAAGCAATCAGGAGCCGCCGTTCCAAGATGAGTGTGCTCCGCGACGAGGGATTGCGACTCGGCTTTCGCTGTTTGACCCTCGCGCGCGGACTTAATGCCAGATGTGAATTCACCATTTGGATGGAACCCTATGGGGCTGATGTCCGAACCCGTCTGGCGAGGGTGGTATATAACATTAGCTTGTCCCACCCACTCCCTGTTTATCTGATCCTTAGAGCGACAGCCATCTCAAGAGCCTCAAGACAAGTGCCAACGACTCAATTTACCGCGACAATGACGGCCCCCAACACTCCTTCGTCGCCTCACATGTCTGAGCTCACGCTCCAGGCAGACCAGAACCAGATCAACAACACTGGCCTGCAGGAAAAGTCGGACTTGGAGGAGGGTAGCACGCAACCGACACCACCACCCAAGAGTGGAGCTCCCGATGGTGGACTCAGAGCTTGGCTTGTCGTGCTTGGCGCCTGGTGTACTTCATTCTGCAGTTTTGGCTGGGTTAACAGTATGTGTTACTGGAGATGCTTTGATCTGTATGCATGGCTGACATTTGACAGGTGTTGGAGCTTTTCAGGAGTACTACCAAAATGATCTGCTTAGCAATTACTCATCAAGCACCATCGCTTGGATCCCCTCACTACAGATCTTTTTCATGATGGCAATGGTATGTTTTACTTATCCTTACTTTTCCATTTACTGATTTTTGTAGGGTCCCGTTGTTGGAAAGCTTTACGATACGTATGGTCCTCGTCACCTCATCCTCGTGGGAACCTTCTTCCACGTCTTTGGCGTCATGATGGCCTCCATCAGCACCCAGTACTATCAAGTTCTCTTGTCGCAAGGAGTCTGCTCTGCCCTTGGTGTCTCTGCCATTGTCCAACCTGGTAAGTGTGATGTCACCCCTCTCATGCAGGCCTGGTTTCACTGACATGGCCAGCCCTGTCCGTCATCCATGCATGGTTCGACAAGAACCGAGGAGCCGCCTTCGGTGTCCTCTCCACTGGTTCAAGCATCGGTGGTGTCATCTTTCCCATCATGGTTAGCCGGATGATCAAGGAGGTTGGTTTCGGCTGGGCCATGCGTACCTGTGGCTTCTTGGTCCTGGGTCTGCTCATCATTGCCAACCTCACCATCAAGGCTCTGCATCCCCCTCACCCCCAGAACATGAGCAAGGCTCAGATGGTCAAGCCACTCCGTGAGCCAGAGTTTGTGCTTGTCATGCTCGGTTTCTTCTTCTTCACCTTTGGCATGTATGTCCCGATCAACTACCTTCCCGTCCAGGCGCTTGAGGTCGGTCTGAAGCCCAGCATTGTCGACTACCTCGTCCCCATCCTCAACGCGGCCAGTTTCTTTGGACGTGTCATCTCCGGTATCTTGGGTGACAAGATTGGAAAGTACAACATCTTTGTCCTTGTCTGCTATCTGACTGCCATCTGGATTCTTGCCCTTTGGATCCCCTGCAAGACCGAGGGTGGAATCATTGCCTTTGCCGCCCTTTTCGGTTTCTGCTCCGGCGCTTACGTCTCCCTCATCGGACCTCTCGTGGCTCAGATCTCACCCATGCGAGAGATTGGCTTCCGAACCGGCATCGTCTTCTTCGTTGCCTCCATCAGCGGTCTCGTCACCAACCCCATCGCCGGAGCTATCATCGAAAAGTCGAATGGTTGGGTTAACGTCAAGGTCTTTGCCGGAGTGCTTTGTCTGGCTGGCACGACCTTTATCCTCGGCGCGAGGGTTCACCGTGTTGGTTGGAAGATCAACGTCGCCTTTTAAGCCTAGAGGGCATTCGCATTTATCTTTATAGACTTGGAAAGAAGGACCACTTGTATAGATTGTAGACGGACATTTTCAGGACATCCTGCTAGTTTTTGGTACATTTCTCATCTCACTACTACCTACTCGAAATAGATTTTAGATAGCAACACTAATACGCCATTCGTTTGTCTGGATACCTACCCTTGTGACGGGGGGCTTTAGAGCAGTCTATTCACACAGTTTTATCATGTCCTAATTCTATTACAATTGAGATTTAATATTGTATAATATTATGATGGTTTCTTATCATAAAGCAATAATATTATTCCAACAGTGTGAAGCAAGTCATGCGGCATACTATCCTAGACCCTCCCTTCACCCGGGTAGGTACATTCAATACAGTACCCGTCCGATAAAACTTTCTCTCATGGGCATAAGTTCTTGTATAGGTACCAACCATGGCTCATAAGTTTGGATTCACATCAAGCCTCAGATGTGCAGTATGAACCAGCCCAAGAGTAGCATGGATTGGAATGGATGATGATGTCCGGAAAGCAAAGAGTGTATATAGTTGATGTCTCTCAAATAGCTATACTTGGAAGCGGGAGATGTAAACTATGAAAAAAGAAACCGGCAACCCATGATCTGTAGTAAACCTTCCCCCAGGACGAGTCGTCATGACCCCCCCTTCATACAATCATTCGAGACACCCTAGCTGCCAGATCCTGAATACTATACGGGTTCGTCAAATCATTGATAGGCAAATCAATCTGGAACGCATATCTCGCCCATGACCTAACCTCAATGGCAATGAGTGAATCCATGCCATACTGAACTGCCGATCTCGTAGGTTGGATCTCGCCAATCTTCATCGACAGCACCTGTGCCAGCTTTGCAACGAGAGCAGTGCAAACAACGGGCTGCAAAGCCGCCTCTTTGCCCTCAGCCGCATCAGCAACCCGCCCCAGAGTGTTACGGAAGGCCTTGACGGCTGTCTGGACTGCACTCTCTCCGCCATCAGATTCGGATTCAAGTGCCGCATTGTCAGCAGCCCTAGATCGCAACAGACCAAACTTGGAATCCTTGGCCCAAGACTGCCACTCTGCTGTGGCTTTGTCAATCGTGCCAAAGCTGAGGACGATTTGACTCTTTGAAAAGTCATCGTAGGAAGAGTCTCTAGCCAAGTTTGCATTGGGCGAGCCCGTTGCAATAGCTCCCTCGACAACACGTAGAACATCCCTCACTGTGATGGGCCTGAGTCCACGAGACAGCAAAGAAGCCTGGATCTCGGGGCGCTCGCTGATGTTTCCGACGTCCTCCACAAATCCGAGGTCAACAGACGAGGCTGGGAGTCCGAGACTTTGACGGTATCGAGCAAAGGTGTCGAGGAAAGTGCTGCTTGCCGAGTAATTCGACTGACCCTCGTTACCCAAGACTCCGCAGCCGGAACTGAGCATGACAAAGAAGTCGAGGTCGTGGTTCAGAAGGCTATTATGCAGGTTCAGTGTACCATTGACCTTTGGACCGAACACCACATCAAAATCTTCCAAAGTGATGTCCTCAAAGAATCGATCCTAGATGATGGTTAGATGGGTATACACATGAGATAGGAGTAAACTCACGCTAAGTCTCAAGGCAGAGTGAATAACTCCACCGACAGGAGTCTCAATGGCAGCAACGAGGCGTTCGACAGCTGCGAGATCACCCACATCGCAAACCTCAACACTGGCATTGCATCCATATGATGACAACTGTTGCAAAAGATCATCAGACTGCATAGCCCTTGAAACTGAACTGGTGGCCAGAACGAGGTTCCGGGCGCCGTAGCTAGCCATCCACACGGCAATTGCGCGTCCCAAGCCACCAAGACCACCTGTAATGATGTATGTCTTGTGTGGACTGAAAGCAGATGTCTTGGGTCGTGTCTAGATGATGGTTAGATATAACCCTGACCGAAAAGTATTGAGAGTACATACCTTGATCAATTGCTCATCGTCGACATTCGCAAGTGAGATGACCTGTTTACCCTGACCAGCTTCTGACAGCGTCGAAAAGGTTGTTGGTAGTGAGTGAAGCCCAGCCACCGAAACCGACAGGTCAAGATCGATTTCTCGCCTCTCAATCATTTCAATCACTTGATCCAGCAATCTAATGCAATCCAAGCGTCAGCCATCAAAGAATAGACACGAAAAGAGTCGGCCACTTACCTTCCTAGGTCATGACTACTCTCATGATAAGCATCCGTCAGATCAATCGAAGCAAACATGACATTCTTGTTAGGCCGAGGGTAAAACTCATCGTCAAGAGTTTCACCCAACCCAATCTCGATGTATGTTCCACGGTTGGCCACCAGCTGAGAATACTCTGCGTATTGGCCGGACCGTGTGTTCAGCACGAGCTTGAACGCTTGACCATCAGTGGCACGGGAACGGCTGGTGCTTGCTGGCACAACGTGAATCTTGGAGGCGCTGATTCCGTGTTTGGTGAGGAGGGGCTTATCGTTCTTGTCACTGACGGCGGCAGAAACGTCGAGCTTCAGAGCCTTTGCCATCTTGATCAGAGCGATACCTTGACTCGATATGGCGTTGAGGATGAGGATTTTCTAATCTCATGTCAATAACAACTCTCTGGGTCAAAAGAATGAACGAACATACCTGGCCTGTTGAGGCTCTCGCAGCCGTAGTCAGGGCGTACAACGCAGTGACAAAGTTTGTAGGGATGGCCGCCGCATCCTAGACCCAAGTTAGCCATACGTTCTCACTAATTCCAGAGCTTTTCTTACCTCGAATGACAGCGAGTCAGGTATCTTCCTACAGCAATGCGAAGGTGCCAGATAGTGTGTTGTAAAAGTTCCCTGACCAATGACGGCAACTCGATCTCCTGGGCTGAATGCTGCGACATTAGCACCACACTTGGTGATGATGCCAGAACACTCGCGGCCAAACTCTGTCGCTGGAAGAGATCCTTGGGCAATCCATCCATCCTGATTCAAGGTTAGAAATGATATCAATGGAGGAAATCAGTTGTACTTACCCGTTCGTCGAGTCCAACGGCCCTGACCTCTACAAGAACATGGCCCTCCGGCAAAGCAGAGTATTCATCATCTTGTGCCATGGTAAGACTCTCCAAGATTCCTGGTTCTCCCAAAACCAAGTGATGCGGAGCCTTGACCACCTGCGTCACAGGTGCATCCATCTTTCGAGCAGGACCAAAAGCGTTTTCCAGACGATCATCCTGCACAAGTCTGCAAGTCCAGAGCTGCCCATCCTTCTCTGCCACCTCGTAGTCTAACTTTGAAATTGGATCATCATGCGAGTAATGGATCCGTTCCAGGACGTGGTAGATGATGTTGGGGATAGCATCGCCCTCGCTGGTCAAGTCGAGGGTGTACAGCTCAAGTTGACTGTTTTCTCCTCGGAGAGTTCTTGCAAAACCTGTCACAAGGCCTCCAGTCGTATTCTTCGGATCTAGATATACCTTTTGGGTAACCCAGATACACTTGATGGGCTTGGAGAGCAATGACTTTAGTGCCTCCAATTGCTCTGGTCGAAGAGAAGCAAGAAGGCTTCCTTCAGCTTCATCCACAAGGATGAGCCAGTCTCCAGACCATTCTTGTGAAGCAAGCTCTTCAAGACGACTGGATGTTGCAGTAACACCACGTTTGCTGAGATATCGTTCAATGCCGTCCCGCGTTGATGAATCGTTACCAACTCCAACGATGTTGACCTTCTCACCAGAAAGTGGCTCAGGTGGAGCATAGTTAGTTGGCTTTGCTCTGGCCACCATGACGATGGTGCTCGAGATCTGATCAACATCGCTCTCGTCGCGTTTGGCTTCAATCTCAGAAACGCTGTCGAAATCCGCAGCGAGCTCTGAACGCCATTCGTCCATGGTGAGGCCAGGTCCAGACCGGCCAGGTGATCGAGGGCGTAGCCACCAGCCAGTCAAGGGTCCCCAAAGGAAATTGGCTGAAGTAAGGTCCTCTGAGAGCTCGCCCACCAAGAGGTACCCATCGTCACGCAACAAAGATCGAATATTCTTCATTGCAAACGGCAAGTCGGCCGTTGCGTGTAAAACATTCGCTGCCACCACAAGGTCGTACTTCTCCAAGTCCTCAGTAAAGCCTTGCTGAGCAAGATCCTTTTCAATATCAAGAGTCTTGTACTCGATCCTGTCCCACTCAGCAAACTTCTTCTTGGCCTTGTCAAAGAAACCAGCCGAGATGTCTGTAAAAGTAAAAGACTGGTAAGCATTCGGTCCTCCAGCCCTGGAGAAGCCGCGCAGCAACTCAGTCGTCGCACCACCAGTTCCAGCTCCAATCTCCAAGATTCTCATGTTGGGATTCTTGTGTGCCAAGAGCTCGGCAGTAGAGAGGAGTTTCTGGTTCATGCTCGTCGTGAAGATGCTCTCTTCGTAGAACCTGTACAACAAATCGTTCTCTAGCCAAACTGCTAGTGCTTCGGCTTCTCCTCGGAAGATTCTTGCCATGTTGATGGCCAGTTGAGATACGATAGATGCATCAACAGTCTGAGGGATACCCGAGTTTGAGACGACATTCTGTATAGCATCCTGGACTGTCGCAAATCCATTCTGCAGCTTGTGACGCGCCACGAGCCTTTCCTTGAGCAACTCAGCTTGGTCAAGCATCCACGAATGGTAATTTTGCAAGTGAGGGGCCAAATCTTTGCCTTTCTCGACGCCATTCTCGACGATGAGTGGAATGAGCTCCTTGACCAAGTTCTCGAGGTTGACAAGCTTCTTCTCTGCTGGAAGACTCTTGATCTGGATGGAATTCTCAACATTCGAGATGTCGCCAATGTCAGGTCTCCAGATGAGTCTCAGCCAGGGGAGGGTAGTTTGGTCATCGCTCGTGGCTCTGTCCATCTGCAGACCTTCCACGACAAAGAAAGGTCTCGAAGACGAATCGTAACACTCAACGGTGCCTTCTATGCGGCCAAAACCAACAGGCGATGTGTTGGTAGTGCAAGACGCAATGTCCGTTTTCTCAGCGGGCATGCGGATCGAGATTCTCTTCATCTTGGAAGGCAGCAGTAAAGTATCGATCTCTTGGAAGAATCCAGAGCGATTAGCCAATGCAGGCGTTTGCAGAGCCGCATCCATCATTGCTGGATGTAAGAGATACCGCTGGCCGGGAACGGGGGATTGGGCAACCGACTTCATGTCGATCTTTGCAGAACAAGCCGAGAGGCTTGGGCGAACCCGAACTTCATTGAGAAGCTGGAACTTGGGACCATAGCCATAGCCAACTCTTTCCAGAGTCTTGTAGTAGCTCTTCAATGGTACCTCGAGAGGCATATGATGCCAAGAGGTTCTGCGCTGAAGAGCACCGTCTTCATTGCCAGCTAGAAATCGTCAGCTTGTGCCAGTATTCGTTTTCTAATTCATCACTCACTTTCCAAGACTGCAGCTTTGCCATGGCAATGACGGATATCAACGTCGCCTCTGAGCGAGGAAATGGTAAAGTCATACCATGTCTCGTCAGATCTGGGATTGTCGTTGTCCGGGATCAGTGTGAGGAAGAGGTCGATGGGTGATTCGTCAGGAAGAATGATGGAATTCGAAAAGACAAAGTCTTCAAATTCGAATGAACGAGTTGTCCAATCAATCTCCTTGGTCTCTTCTTGCACTTGCATCATGGCCTCCACCACCATTGCAATGCCGGTGGTGAAGGAAAATGTCACAATGCCATTGACCTGTCCAGAGTTAGCTTTGTCTTGAAATGAATTTTCTCTCTCGTACCTGGTGATCAACGAGCCAAGGCGCATCTTCGATCGACACCTTGTTCCTCCATGTAGGAGCTGACGGATTCACTCCTCGACAACGGGATCCCAGAATCTCATGTCGTGGTGATTTACGGAAACGCCATTCCAGGCTGTTCCGCGGCTCGGTCCACGGTGTCGAGGAATAGTCCCAAGCGTAAGGGGGAAGGTTGTCTTGAATCTCGTTGGGGAGACGTCCAGACTTGCCCCTGGCGCTGTTGACTTGCTCCAGATCCAACTGCTTTCCATTGAGGACCAAGTCTCCTGCAAGGCTCAGCAGCTGTTGGCTCGAGTCTGCGTTTCGAAGCATGGTAGCAAAATAGGGGAGCTGGGGTGAATCAGGGAGAGATTTCATAATCTCTGATGTAGGGCGAGAAAGCAATGAGTGAGGGCCAAGCTCAATACACAGATCCAACTTGGGGTCTGCTTGAGTCATGGCTAGAGTCACTGCATCGGTGTAAAGAACTGGGGACACGAGGTTGGCTCCCCAGTAGTCGGCATCAACCTCGGTTCCCTTCAGCTCAGAACCTGTAACAGAAGAGAACATGGGAACCCGTGAAGCCTTGGGACTCAAAACACCCTTGAGGTTACCGATGTACTCATCCACCACAGTCTTCATGGCACGAGTGTGGTAGGCTCGAGTCACAGCGACGGCCCTAGCCATAATGCCATGACTGGTAAGCTCGGCGGCCACATTCTTGACTCCCTCAGCAGAGCCAGCGAGAGTAAGATTCTGAGGACCGTTGAAGCACGCAATCTGCACATCGTGTCGCTCCAATGCATCTTGCAACTCTTTCGCCTTTGGTGCACTTCTGCAGGCCAGCATGGCACCTGAAGGAGCGTTCTCGCAGGCGATTCCTCGATAGTAGGCGACCGTGATGGCTTCCTTGGCGGTGAGAGCGCCACAAGCGTACGCAGCGGCTGTCTCTCCACCAGAATGGCCAACGACGGCATCTGGGAGGACGCCCCAGCTGGAAAGAAGATCTGACAGTGCGATTTGGACCGCCATAGAAAGGGGATGGGCGAGCGCCGGCGAGTCAATCTCTTCTTGTGAGAGCTTGGCAGTCAGCTTGTCTATGAAGAAGTTAGTACCCACCAAGCAGCAACTTGGAATTGTCGTGGGACGTACCTATCAGGGACCAGGCCGATTTGCTTGATGACTGAAGCTCTCCAATGACCTTGTCAAGATCATTCAAGGTATTGCGCGCCACAGGGAAAGCCTCGAGGAGACGTTTACCCATCTGAGACCACATAGCTCCTTGGCCTGTGAACGCAAACAAAACCTTGGGTGCACCAGTACCGGACGGTGCCGAATTCGATTTCAGGGCGTTGTTCTCCAACTGCTGGATGAGACCGTCAACTGTCTGGGCAACGGCGTACGACTTCCATGGCCGGGCATGGATCTGGCTTCGAGCATTCAGAGCTGTGATGAGGGGCTCTGTGAAGCTGTGGGATTCTTGGTGAGTTTGGAGAAACTCCAAGAGGTTGGTTGTGTTTGTGTCTCGAGAGCTTTTAGAGGCACCAGATGTGAAGACAAGGAAGGATGGCTTTTCCCCTTCCTCATGATGGCCGTTGACGGACCCGTTGACCCCGTTGACGGACCCGTTGGTCAACTTGAGCTCTTCGTGATGGCCATTGACAGCCCTGTTGGTGGGTTTGGGCTCCTCATGATGACCATTGGCGGATCCATTGGTCAACTTGGGAGGCTCGTAAAACTCAACAACAGCATGCGCAGTAGATCCACCGATACCAAGCGAGTTGACACTTGCTCGGCGTATCGACTTGGTAGGCCAAGGCTGGGGGGCTGTCGCAACACGAACTCTCCATCCATCAAAGTCGACTAGATAAATCATGGTCAGTTGAGTCCAAATAGGTGCAAGAACTGGGAAGTACTGTACTTTTGGGGTTGGGTGTGTTGTAGTTGGTGTTGGGAGGAATCTCTCCCTTTTCCAAGGCCAAAACGACCTTGATGAGACTGCTCAGACCACTGGCAGCCTCTGAGTGTCCCACGTTTGGTTTTGTCTGTTTGCTTGTTAGTCTAGGGCTTCTCATAGGGATAAACAAGAGAAAGTGTTGGGAGTGAAACTTACAGAACCAACCCAAAGCGCATCTTGGGTTTTGTGACTGGCAGAAAAGACTGAACCCACTGCTCCCAACTCTATGCAATCACCCACGGGTGTACCTGTTCCGTGGCACTCAAAGTATCCCGTCTCGCTAAAGTCATTAATTCCTGCTTGGGCATAAGCCTGCAGGATGGTATCTGCCTGAGCTCGCCCGGAGGGTTCCGTAATTGCTGGAGTAGCACCAGAACTAAACTTGTCAGTAAATCCATCTGTCAACCTTGTTTGCAGACATACCTGTTGGATGAAGTGCCCCTAATGACGGCTCGAATATTATCCCCATCTCTAATCGCATCGCTCAGTCTCTTTACATAGACTGCATTTGTTCCTTCACCACGTCCATAACCATTGGCCTTTGCGTCAAATGTCTTACATTGACCATCTGCAGCGATAGCGCCAAGACGGGTCAAAGACAGTGCATAATCTGGGCTCAGAAAAAGGTTGGATGCACCAATCACAGCGCCGTCACACTCCCCAGCTTGCAGTGCTTGGCAGGCAAGATGCAGGGCGACCAAAGCGCCGGAACAGGCCGTGTCGATGGTGACACTGCATGATTGACATATGTCAGCACTGTAATCAACTTTGTGGAAAAAGATCAACAACAACATACCTGGGACCACCAAGGTCAAGTGCATGACTGATGCGGTTTGCAAGCATGGTTCGTGTTGTTCCAATGGCGATAAATGTTGGAAGGTATTCAGGGTCTTGCATCAGCATGTCGTGATAATCGGCCACAAACATGGCACAATAGCAGCCAATCTTTGACTTGGAGATTGTCTCCATGGAAATGTTAGCAGACTCGAGACACTCGTAGACAACCTCGAGCAACTGTTTCTGCTGAGGATCCATGGCTGTCGCCGTATCTTTGCTTATACCAAAGAACTTGTGATCAAACTGCTTGATGTCCCTCTTGACAAAGTGAGCACCTCGAAACGCCTGCTCCCCCTTCTGATTAGGGTCCATAGACAGAAAGTTCTCGGCATTGAACCGATCCTTTGGTATCGCCGTGGCCGACGAACGTCCTGCTCGAACATGATCCCACAGGTCTAGCGGTTTGTCGATGCCTCCTGGGAGACGACAAGCCATGCTCACAATGGCAATTGGCTCCCGCCATTGTGTAACCTGTGAAGTCATTGCGTAGAACAAAAGTGGAGTGATAAAGATATTCTCTGAAGATTCATCCCAGAGGGAAAGTTACAACGAGAGAGGAAGGATCGCGGGTTACACAACAAAACAACATGGCACGCATAAGCACCACATACAAATACGATCCGAGAGATCCTGAAGAAACGCCCGGTAATCAGCTCATGAGCTACCTACCCCATCAGGATATTGACCCGGTTCATGTTCGTTCAATTGCCCGCTCCTAGTCTACCCCACTAATGCATGAACCGGCTCAAATTCGAGTCCGGATCATGCGGTGTGGACCTCTGCAGTATCGAAGGATGACGGTTGCAGTACAGTAGTTGGCCCATTGTCATGGATGCGCTTCCAATTGTGGTCAATTGTTGGCAGTAAGAGCCATCGGGTAAGCGGGCATGGCTCCCGTGCATAGTCTAGCCGGCTTTCCTGGAACCAACTGCTTACCCGTCATGGTTTTATACCATCCATTAGGTTGGTGATTTGATAGATACTTGTGCAAGTTGGCCGAACCCAATACATCATATATCACATACATATGAAGCACCATCCCTATACTTGGTTACTTTATGTCCAAGGTCACGTCGAAGCATGAAGAGCAGCTGTTGGAGGAGTCTTATTTCAACTAGACGCCATCGCCTAACGCGGTGATGAAAAAGCGCATAGCCCCCTCTAGTGGAACAGATCTAACCAATCAGATCATGCTCTAGTTTGACCAGTGCTTATTCACGCTCACAAACCGGTTCGTAGGAATCTTGTCATGTACATATATCGACAGCGCCCCCTCCGTTTTCCACAAGACGTCGGATATCATACCATCAAGATGATAGCGCTATACTACTACGTAGTACTGTACTCCCACCCCGGCGCTGATCTGCCTTGCAACGTTAGGACATGGAGGGCCATAAACTTCAGCACTGCCACGTCAACGGTATCCACATCTCGGCTCCGTCCAAGATGGTAGGATTGCTGTTGGGTCTGTTCTTGTCATTGCCAATCACCGAGCTGAGATATGACATGGGGACCCCAGAACTCGGCCTCAGGCTCGGCCCAGTTTGAAGCAGCGGCTACGATATTCGCGTCATAAACTAGGATGTTCTACGTCTCGAACCGTATCTAACGATCCAGTGTGTGGTGTCAAGTCGCAGTGCTATTTTAGAAGGACATCTCATAGATACAAGATACTGCAAAATGGGTGGATGATATGATCTGCACCAAAATGCCCGATCAGCGGCAGGTCAGATCTTCCGGGGTTTATTAACATGTTGGGTCTAGCTGACAGGCCATTGACAAGTTGGTGGTGTCAAACATGTCACCTTCCCCTCCTTTGAAAGGGTCTCGTTCATGCAGGGGACTCCATATTTTTCTTGATATCATCCCAATTATTAAGACCTCCCTGGCAAAACAAGATTGTAACCTTGACGTCCCGTGGATGCCACTGCATGCATGCAAGCCAACTCGAACCACCCTTGGCGTGACAGAGCTCCCCTCATTCTGTCGAACCATGTGCTGCCGGCTGTTGGTGTTTGGGTTTAGCTTCGCAGGTGACCTTTTCGAGGATGCAGCTTTCCGGGCCGTGCCTAACGTGTGTGTCAAGTCCCGGGCCAAGGACCTACTTTGCCGTGGGAAGAGAAGATTCGGATGCCGAGGTTGACATTGCCGACGTGGCTGAACTATTCAACGGCTTTTGGCCGCAAATGGTTATTCTGGGAAATTGTAAGCATAAGAGAATTTGATATAGGGGCAGATGGTACTCACAGCGTCATGAAGGAATGGTATTGTGTGTTGCCAATTTCCTTCCGCACATCAAGCAGAAAAGTCTTGACTTCCTCCGGAGTCCACCCCAAAGCTTGCGTAAAAACAGGCATAGACAAAGGCTCAAGAATAAGCAGCCAGTTCTGCGTCATCAAATGGCCTATACGTTGCAACTTCTTGCCCGGATAGCACGCATTTGTCGTCGCGCCGTTTCTCGTCTCAATGATGTGCTCAAAGCCTGTCTCCTGTAGTAATGGCTTCAGCTTGTCCGGGTAGTACAGCGTTGTACCACACTGGCGCATTCCTTGCTCCAGCAGATCATTCCATTTGCGGAATGCGGTGCCGCGCAATGAATGATTCGGCGACTGTAGAATCGCGATCCATTCCGTGAATTCAACCCATCCTCCGGGCTTCAGATTCTCGAAACACCTTTGGATTAGGTTTCTTTTCTCCTGAATATCGCCGAGTTGTCGAACGTGGATAAAATCAAAGTTGCCGCCGCCGGTAAAGTCCCAATCGTGGGTAACATCCTTTGTCAAAAAGGTACAGTTGGATCTGGTGTAAAGTGGATGGACCGGCTCAATGTCAACGCCTAGAACGGAACAGGATGGATGTTTTTGGGCTGTCAACCGACGCCACGATTGTTAGCTTCAAGGGCAATGGACATGGATGTGAAAAATACTTGCCAAATTCCTATAGAGCATGTGTCAGTAACAGATGCAAATCACCCTTGTACAACGATAAGAACTTACCAATGCCCATGTTCCAGGGCCAGTGCCGACATCAAGAACCCGCTTTGGTTTTGACGTGATAGGCGATAAGTGAAGCTGCCCTCTAAAGATATCGATCATAATGGTGTGCTGAATGGCTAGCGTAATCTGTCAGCAAGCTAAAGAGAAGCGAAGGAGTGGCGGCCTCAATCCGTACTATTTCTGTCTGTTTCTTGCTAAAACGAATGCGCATTAGCACTATCCAAGTGCATGATACATGAGACGGGAGCATACCTGACTGTTTGGCACCAGGCCATAACCTGTGAATTGTTTGATTAATTCTCGGATCCTAATGCAGGCGAGGGGGAAACGTACGAACTGAGGGTTTGTTGAATTTCTTTACCAAATTTTGAAAGAAACGTTTGGATCGTGAGGCCGTAACCCGGGTGGAACTCCTTTGCCAAGTTAGTATGAGCAAGCAGATGAACATACCAGTATGGTAGAACTCTTACCGTTCCAGAGGCCGATAACTCGACACATATTCATCTGAAGAATCAGAAGACTCATCAAGTACACTGATTGGTTGAAAAACAACTTGCTCCTCAACCGTAGGCTATTTCTCAACAGTCAGTCAAAGCAAACATCCATCAAACTCTGGGAATACCCACATCCTCAGCTCTAGCCCTTGCGGCCGCGGCCGGGGAAAGCGTTTGCCGGTCCCATCCCCCTGAGCGTCGGCTCGAGGGTGTGCCAGGGATACCCCCGCTAGCTCCGCTCTGGTGTTGGCTGTCACCAGACACGCTAGAGGAGTAGTTTGACGACGACGAAGCGGTGAGTGTCGTCGACATGGCAGGGGGCCTTGATGAACCACCGCCGCCGCCACTGTCGTGGCCCTTGTCCGTTGCTGCCGAAGACATTTGTTGCAACGCGGGCCGCGCCGAAGCCCAACCGTGTGTTGGTTTGGCCCTATGTTAGTTTGGACCTTTTGGCGTCTTTTCCAGGAGAGTGGAAATGAGAGAGAAAAAAAAGGGAGAAAAGAAGAAATAAGAATAAAAATAACAGATGTCGGTAGTAGACGCTCGCTAATCGATTCGCTGCAGGTGCTATATCCGCGGTTCCGGTGGTCGTCGAGTCAAGATTTTGTCGGGCTAATGGGGGTCTGAAAAGTTCAGGATGGGATCATGTTGCCCTTCTATATTTTCTTGGTACAGAACCCATCCTTGTTGTTGTCTCGTTCTCTCAGTGATTATCCGAGTCTAGCCCTGTCCGGTTGGCTCAGCACCCCCAACGCGTCCCCACTAATGCCTGAATAGGAGGATTCATGCGAGCTCTAGCGCTGTTTAGAGTTTGTCACATTTGGTTAGAAATCAGTTCATCCCTTGTTTGCTTTTGTAAGTCCCTCGCTTCAGTGTTACTAGGATAACTGAAACCCACGGTAAACATAGCCCCATCTGTTAGGGAGCTATGATTCGGCCTGCCCGGGAACTTGGTCTCGTGCAACACTCAGTGGTAGCCGAAGTGTCCCCGTTGCGGCCTGGTTGGACTCCTTGCCAGCTGAAGGGATACGTCTCGCTTTGACAATGATATAGACTACCAGATCTGCTAAAGGGGAATGTTGAACGGCCCGAGCCGTAGCTCAAAGACTGTGCATCTTCCGTGCGCATGTGTCCAACGCAAGCTTTTTACACGGCATGATGAGCCCCGTCCAGCTGATGGTCCATTCAGGGGTACTCTGAGGGGCCACTTGGTCAACCATCATGACTCCGAATCACACAACATGAAGCATAAAATCTATAGTATACAGCAGCCCAAATTCCAGTTCCCGTAACTTCCAATATCACCAAGTTCCTCACCGCATCTATGATATATATCTCTTACCCAACTTCATCTCCTATCCTGCCCTGCCCACAGCAGCATTCTCACGTAGAAACGGCTCTTCCGGAACTAACTTGCCCAAAAACTCGCACAGAGGCTCCCATCCACCTTCAACGCTCCGGTCCAGAAGTTTTTCCTTGGAAATCATCTCATGAATCATATTGCAATGCAGTCACAAAGATTAGAGTCGAAATTTACCTCGAGCAGCCCACTCTCCACAGGCAATGCTTGTCTCGATATTCCCATCAACCTTCTTGCTTGCGCGGGGTGCGCACTTGGTTAAGATTATGAAGGAATTTACTGTGAGAAGGAAAGCGGTAAGGTGGCGTATCTATCTCGTTTATTAATATCCTTTGAAGATGCAGTTTATGCGAGGGGAGTCCATGGGGGCCAGTTATCACCAGGTTACATGGCCTATCGTCTTTCATCCGCGATGACTATCCAGAACCGCCCAAGCGGGAGAGGGCCAAGCCGTTGGAGATGATTTGCATCAGGATGCCGCGGAGTGACGTTGATTTTAACTTTTATGTCTTGACAAGGAGTGTTATTGGTCTTGGCATCTCGATGTATGTTTTACCTATTTCGGTCCTTGTTTGCGCTGGGACTACCATTGGGTACCGAGGAGGTGTCTAGCCCAATTATGATGAGCCTCTTCCTATACTCATTAAAGTTAGTATAAGAGATTAGTCTATTTCTATATTATTTTTATAGAATCTTAGATAGTATATTGATAGTGGGGATAATTACGCTCTGGCAGTCCCCAAGTCCCCCGTGCCCTTGCCAATTCCATGGCATCATTTGCAATGCTCTGCAACAACCCATCATTAAACCCTATTATCTCTAGATAAAGCATGGCATAATCTTTACGGAACTCGAAAAGTCCATCGGATCACCTCTTGTAAAAGAGTCTCGAGAAGGTAACACAAAAAGTCAACATGAAACAATATATCGCACAAACGAATCAAAGACTTGCAACTTCATCCAACACAGTCGCTACAGGTGAAGCTACTGTGCACCTCGCCCTATCACCAACGGCGTCTTTGCAAGGTCAAATTTAATAAACTGGACCCCGAGGTCGCCCTGACCAAATGCAACAGTTTCGCCTCTGGCAGTGACAGTGAGATTTTGATATTGGGATGGGAGCCAGAGAAGCCTCGTGAGTCCTTGGTAGACCCATTGCTCTCCCACGTAAAGGAGATCTTGCCAGTCCTCCTGAAACTTCCCAGCGTCGGATTGCTCATCATTGGGGAGCGAAGATGGGAGAGGAAGTCGCCCCTTGCGGCATGTCAGATATCGGTCATCTTCGGAAAGCCATAGCTCGCCAGGCCGACCTTCAATGCCATAGCTCCCAATCTCCTCTCCAGTGGCAATTTCCCACAGATGCAATGTGGGAAAGGGTCCACCGATGAAACCTTGCTTCAGTACCGCAAGTTTGCCTGTCGGAGTCATAACCAGGCTCCAAATGTCGTCGACAAAACTCGTGCCTTCCAAAGAAAACTTCTCACTCAAATAGTCCGTGTTCCACCCTGTGATGAGACCGTCGTTTTTAATGACACAATCAGCTGACTATCAGGATGAAAGATAGGTTTGCAATAAGGATGGCAAGGTATGGTGCCCCTGTCCCTCCCTGTAGCCACCTCGATGAGTCGAAGCAATTTCCCTCCATCTTTACCGGCTTGACATGTCAGTGCAACCAGTTGGCCATCCGGTGAAACTACCACGTGCCACAGCTGGTCCAGGCTCTTGAGCTCCCGCAATAGTCTTAGTTCCCGCGCTCCGAGGTCCCATAGCTGAAACTGAGAGAAGTCTTGCATCCCCCGGGACCAGCACCAGATGAACTGGCCGTTCGGGGAGAATCCAAACACAAGGTCCCTCAATCCAGGATGTGGCACCAAAATCTCCTCGGCTGTTTTCATATCGAATATCCGCAACTTGCCGGGGCTCGACAACACACCGCGCGTGCCGTCCTGCGAAAATCGAGGTTCTCGAGAGGTTCCTGCTTTCAGAACACAAGCGAAGAGCCCTTCCAGGGCATGCCCACCAGACGCATCCCAAAGTCTATACTCGCCATCTAAACAGCTCAGCACCTGGTCATCACTGTTGGGCAAGAACATCAGATCCCCAAAGCTTGCTGGTGCTTTCATGGGTTGTCCGTTGGTCATACTGCTCGTATCCCAAAGCTGAAGGCCAGCGGTGCCATATGACGCAAACCTTTTACTGTCTCTGCAAAATGCAACGCTGGTAATCGTCCCAGGGGCGTAAAAGCCTCCGATTACCTCCAATGTATCCGCATCGTGAAGCTTGACACACCCTTCATCGGTTACACTGACCAACAGCTTTCCATCTGGCGAGAGCGCCATGTCCTCAATACCCCCCAAGGATGATCCTTGAGCCCGTTGAGTCCATGTTGAGAATATCCCTGATTTTGACCGAATGACTGGATGCGGTTGCTATAGTCCGGCCATTAACAGAAAATGCAGTTCCCAAAGTTCCCTGGTCTTCCTTCGTCTCACCGATCTTGATACACTCTCCAGTTTCTACCCTCATCAATGCGGAAGGGACCCATTCATGTGCTGCAAAGTAAACCAGTCTACCGTCTTCGGAGAATGAAACCGGCCCGGGATAATAACCATATGAACTGCAATCGTGAAGTATCCGCCTCTCATCGACATTCCATACAAACCGCTTGCCACCGAGCCCTGCTGATGCCAGGACGGTGTTGCTTCGAGATGAGAGGCAGCGGGGGCATCTTGGAAGTGTTAGTTGCTACTCTTGACTAACTATAGGGACCAGAAGGCGAGACAGTTTCTTCAACACGTACCAGCTAAATCAGCATATTTTCCCTCTTGCAGGTATGTTTCGAATGTCTCCAGCAGGTGAGAATGCTCCGGGTCGTCTTTGACTGTTTGGTATGTTTCGGCCCAAAGACTCGCCCAAGGAGACGATTTTCCGATATCATCCGTATGCTGAGACTGGCTGTGGGATCCGTGAAGGGGGAAGTTTCCGTGGGCTCCAGGTCAGGTTGGGATGACCCGGCTGTACTTGCGGGGTTGGCGTCGGTGTTCGAGGAAGATGCCGGCAAAGGTTCCTTCCCGCGTCGGACCAGGTCCTTTAGCCGCATCTCAAGCTCGGGCACTGCGTCGTGATGCCTCTCTAGGTCGCTACACAGTATAGCTTCTACCTGCGGATGATGTCGAAGTAAGAGAGCCTGATTCTTGGGAAAACAGGCAGCAAGCTGAAGAGGGCGCCGATAGCAAATCCCCGCCCAGCACAGCCTGATTCTGACTGCAGAAAAAAAATGTACCAATCCGCATTCACCACGAAGCGCCGGATGCAGAGCCTGATCTCTGTTGGTTGCTCTGTAGCACGGAATGGGAGGCTGTTTTACGTACCAGGGTGAATGGGGGGTCTAGGATAGCATTCCACATAACTTTCTTCACACCATTGGAATAATATCATCACTTTATGATAAGAAACCATCATAATATTATACAATGTTAGATCTCAATTATAATAGACTTTGGTCTCCAGAGATCTGTCTTTCTCGCAGGGCTAGACTCTTGCGTTCTTGACTTTCAATCCTCTTCAAAGACGATGTGACCGCCATCCTCATCGTTGACATAAACCGGCGCCTCTCCCAGAACTACAATCTCTATATGCCCCTGCGGAATATCCCGTTCCAATCGATCGATATCATCCTCTAGGCCCTCCTCGCCCTTTGTCGCAGACGCGATATGAAACCCCTGATGAACAAGACAGAGGCGGAAACCGTTTTGTGGGCCAAACCTGCCGGTCTGGTAGACAAAGAAGAGCATCGATCGTTCAAGCTTGTTTGTCTTTTTTTTACGATCGCCGTGGTAAAATATGTGATGTCGTATGCCTCCTGGGTAGTTGGAGATTTCGTCTAGGGGGCTACCGAGGGCGAGTTGGTGGAGGATTGAAGGGGGAAGGGGGGTTTGTGGTGTGACGACGTTGAAACTCATGATGCAAAAATTGAAGGAGTGAACTTGAGGCTGTATTAAAGGCGTTCCCAAGGAAGGGGTGCACGGAGAGTGTAGTTCTTATAGAATGATAGATTGGACACTGATATTACGATGAGGCTGTACTCGGCGGGATGACTCACGCGGAGTGTCTGATCTGCATGTCAGCCTTGAGACGCAGTATTGACGCGAAAGATATGGTGCCACATAGCGAGGTTCGGTAAACTGTTAGTAGTTCATCTGATATAGGAGAAGACATAGTATCCTAAGAGCCATCTGTCATTTATTTACACTACCTGTTCTGGTATGAGAATCAAGTAAACAGTCGGGAGTGACTAGACGAGAGCTTGAACCTCGTCTTATCAACCATTTCCTGCTTAAACATCACTGAAAGGTAAAAGAACCTCCATTTACCTTGCATTTTTCTTTCCGAGATTCGAATATTCAACATCCACTCCTATTGTTATCGATCATGCCTCTATGCTGTTGAACAGCATATGCCATTCCGTCGTCACGTCGCAACCTACTGGCTGGAGCACACACCTTTCCTGAACAGTGGAAAGGAGGAAGTTGTTGTTACTCACTCGCACAACGACGACCAGCAAGTCTTGTATAATTTCGTCCCCGATAGCATCCAGCGTCATGAATAAGCACAGTTCACCAAATGGAGGCCTGAAATCGCTTGTTGTGATCGCGGGGACCAAGAAAATACGTGTAGAGAAAGCAGGCTGTCAAAGCCATCGCTGTGTTGATCCATGTCTGTAGGGCATGATTCCAGCCCGTGACCTCTATCGAATTCCACGCTCATTACATGTACAAAAATCCAAACTCATAATCCCATTGCATTGTCATGCGTCCTTTTGTACTCCCTTATGCGCCGTTCTTTTCATCGTTGGACCACTTCCATGCATCCTCGATGGCCTTCCAGTACTGCTCTGGGTGCTTGCGCATGTGTCCAACGTGACCGCTGCCGTCGAAGAGCTCAGTTCGGACCACATAGCCTCGCTCCTTGGACTCGGCGACGTAGGCTTCAATGTCCTCGTACGAAATCAGGTCGTCCTCTTTGCTGTACAGGTACAGTCTCTTGGCCTCCTTTGTCTCAAATGACTCATCGTCGACGACTCTCAGCGCAAAGGCTCCAGCGGGTTCAGTGCCCGTGATCCACTGATACGTGGCGTTGAAGAGCAGGACTCCGGCCCAGAGGGCTTGGGTGACGGCGAAAGGCCAGGGGAACCAGTTTGCCGTGCCCAGACTCATGGCGCGTGACCAGTTTCCAAGGGTCCGGCGAGAGAGCCAAGGGCTGCCGGGGGTCGAGTCGAGAACGAGGAGCTGGTGAGGGAATGCGGAGGAGTTCTTGTCCTGGAAAGCCTTGAGGGTGGTGCCGTAGCTGATGGCGCCCGTGTTGGACATGGCGTGAATCAAAACCGACGACTTTCGGTCTCCCAAGAGCTTCTCAAGGTTCTCAAGAACGGGAACCATGGCCTCTGTCCGCTGGTCGAGACTGGTAAACATGGCCTTTGAGATGGGGCTCAAAATGATGATCTGCTTCGAGTAGGGAAACAGCACGCGATAGCCCTCGGCGTACTTGGAGACGTGCTTGGGAAGTCCATCGCCCCAGCCGTAGATGACGACAGCTTCGGGATGATCGGCAGGAGGTTGCTCAGGAAGAGCTTCTCGGACGAGGATCTGGTCGCTCACGGCGGTGAAGCCAGGCAGCATGGGGAGCTTTGGAGACATGGCTGCGGATGTGTAGAAAAAGTATGAATGAGGAAGATGGCAACAATGGGCCTTGCGCTTGTTTATAAAAACAAATCCTCCTGTAAGGCTGAGTCGCTAGCGTTCTTGATAGACCGTTGGGGATTTCTCGAAAAAGTCCGACGGGGTATTTGACTATTCGGTCGCTGTCCGACCGGGATGACTTCTTCTTTCGGAGGCTTCGGCCGCCCTGGGGACGACGATGGCTGCTAAGCTGCTTCCCACCAAAAAACGTGGCACCCAACGATTTTTTAGGGAGAATGCGAGGAGACGAATTAAAGAGGACGCCAAGCGCGAGAATGGAGCATTTCTGACCCTGTGCCGAGGTAAATGGGTCCTTTTGTTCGGGTGAGACGAATCGTAACGCGGCCTGTTTGTTGCCTCAGCTGAGTGATTGCATGAATCGAGACTCTGTGTTGATTAATGCCGGCTTATCAATCGAGGCTATTAATCAGTGGCGTACAATCGTCTGTTGGCAGAGTCCATGTCTTGAAATGACCGCAGCTGGCCAACAATGGATCAATGGACATTTCTGAGCCGCCGCTAACGCACAGCCCTCAATGCAACGCGGCAATCCTTCGAAATCCTGTTCAGCAATTTCTTGAACAAAGGCCGTCGGTTGAACGAGCTCGGTAGACAATGCGATAATGCGAGTTTGCAACGAACAAGGTAGCTTGTGCGTAAGGGTCCCTTGATGGACAAGATCGCTGCATGGTTGTATTACGTCGTGAACGAGCGCCAAACATCCACTCGCCGAGTAGCATGGTCGGTTGTCGAGATTGCCGTGTTTCGCGGCAGACTATGTCGACGCCGAGCGCCGAGACGATGGTCTTTGCTGTTCCGTGATGCTTTGTGTGACTAGACTTGGGTGCTCAAACAGGTCCGAGGGACTCCCGACAAGTATGAATGATGCCCACGTCTTGGGAACCCAACCGGACCATGAGACTTATTCCGCGGTCGCTCAAACCAGACGGTATAGTCACATCTTCAAGCAAATTTGAACGTCTGCTCACTCCATTCATAGGTCCGTTTGAGCCTGAGTGATAGGATCGAAAGTCTGACG
This sequence comes from Fusarium vanettenii 77-13-4, assembly GCF_000151355.1. Taxonomy (NCBI): domain Eukaryota; kingdom Fungi; phylum Ascomycota; class Sordariomycetes; order Hypocreales; family Nectriaceae; genus Fusarium; species Fusarium vanettenii. The sequence continues at coordinate 4,608,552 of NW_003315881.1, forward strand.
CCCTCGACCTGTCCATTGTGCGGACGATGAATTGTGACGGACCTGCATATCGCGATGAATTCAGGAGGCCAGAACGAATACACAGAGCTATATTTAGAGTGGGCGGAGAAATCTAGATCGGCCATAGCCGCCTCAAAAGACACCCAACTCACTGCGCCTCGAGCTTCTGACTTTTTGAATATCTTCATCAAGATATTCATCGTTGAGTCGCTCACACTCAGTGTCTCCGGTATCTGCGCAGGCTCCTGCGCTTGTTCCGCGGGCGGGTTGATAGCCACATTCAAAGCGGAAGGTTGGGCTGGTCGTGTCTTTTCCTTTCTTCTTTGGCTTTCCACCCGCTCCTCCTGGGGCTCTTGCGTGGCTAGCACCGGGATCTGCTCGCCCTTGCTGTCATTCTTTGCTCGTGCTTTGGCTTGCTCGCATTGATCCTCAAGTTCAGCGATACACTCTTCGACTAGGATATGGTAGAGATATCCCAGCGTTGCGCCAGCCCTCTGGACAACGTGCGCTTCCATCATGTCCAAGGCTTTATCAGCCATCCAAGGCTCGAGAAGGTTGTCGATGGGGACAGCATACTCGCTCAAGTCAATTTCCATCTTGATTGGTGCCAATTCGGCTTCGAGTTCCTGACTCCTCATTGCGACTAGGCCTTTCTTGCGGGAAGCCGTGGGGAGGGAGGTCGATGAGGTAAGATCCTGTACAAATCCAGTGGTCGCGGCCAAATTCAATAAAGAATCAGCTTCCTGTTCTACCAGTCGCTCGCGCTCCGAAGGATGAGAAGCGTAAAGTTCGCCCAGTTTCTTCAACCAATCCGCGGCTTTTTCAACAGTGGTCTCAGGTTGGCATAGTCGTAGGAGGTAGTGAGAGTGTGGGGTCTTGAAGTGTCTCCGGGTGTGAAATTGTCATGTTGATATTTGGCAGGTCCGATTGGTGCAAGACCAGAGCACGGCGGCTTGACTTTGGCTGCAAATAACTGCGATTGATTCCTTGAGATGAAAAGGATATTCTGAATGGAGACAATGTCTTGCAAGGGAGAAAGCTTGGGATCCGAACACGTCACGTGCCTGGTTGTTGAGGTAGGAATGGATGTGTTAGTGTGGAGGACGCGACTTCCATATCTGCAGTAACAAACCCTTAGTCAGCCATGGCGGCTTCCCAGAGGTCGAGTCTCGAGTGTGAAGAGTTGCGGATGACTGAGTTGAGTATGCCGCAGGGAAAAGACATTAGATCCTAATCACACAAGCAGGAGAACACACTACGCAGCACCAGTTCAACGCATTCCAATCAATCCAGGGCGGGTGCATAAGGGGCCGATCGGTTACCAGGTCCTTGGGACGGACCCCAGCACCGGTCAGCTAAGCGGAGTCCACGTGACGTGACCGTTCTGGCTGCAACCAACACCTTGAGCATCAATGCTTTGAGGTTATACATCTGAGTTAAAAAGAGAGAAGCTCCATCAAGCTCTGTTCATCCCACAAGAGCAACTGCTGGCCCCCTGACCAACTGGTGATCACAGACGAAAGATAGACTGACAAATGGGTCTCAGATCCCTGGAAATATCGCGTCTTCATTCCGGCGAAGAGCGGGGTAATTAATTTAGCTGGCTCCTGCGATGCCTCTCCCTGCCGTCTTCAAGAACGCTTCCCAGGGCACTAGGGAGAGCGGAATCCCCACATCGTCACACCCGAGCTGTCTGTTGCCGAGTCTTTACAACCATCATGTCTAGCCCCAAGTCTGATCAAGACGTCCCGAAGTCGTCACCGAAGTCGTCGCCGAAGTCCCCGACGTCGCCAGCCGAGGTGGTCCAATCGTCGTCCCCTGGCGATACCACGTCCCACCCGACAAACACGCAGATCCCCTTTGTACGTTTCGACCCCAACTTTGACAGACCGGGGTGTTAATTAAGATCGATCCAACAGGACCAGGATGATGCTGGAGAGGATTCCGCATATGAGGACGATGGAAGGCGAGTTGGGCTTGCTCGTGGCGCCCGCCGTTGGCTAACGTTTTGCTAGCATTGTGTCGTCAACCGCGTCTCTTTCGGAAAGCATCTTTGACTACCGCAACCTTCACGGGCGAACCTTTCAGAACTCGAAAACGACCGAATATTGGGGTCCCAACGATGATAGACAAAACAATGGCCTCGACATAGCGCACCAATTCATGGTCATGCTGAAGAACGACCGCCTGTTTGACGCGCCCGTCACTCGCATGTCCAAGGTCCTCGACGTGGGCACGGGTACTGGCATCTGGGCTATTGACATGGCAGACGCGTACCCAGAGACCGAGATTATTGGCACCGACATCAGCGCCATCCAGCCCAGCTGGGTGCCCCCGAACTGCGTTTTCCACATCGAAGACGCCCAGCTCGAATGGACGTTCCGCCCTGAAAGCTTCGACTTTATCCACATTCGTGCCCTCTACGGCAGCATCAGCGACTGGGGCGAACTATACCGCCAGGCATATACGGCATTGTCACCCGGTGGATGGATCGAGAATATGGAGATCAACATCCACATGCACAGCGACCTGCCCGAGATCAGGGACGACCCTGACCACATCTTTAAGCGTTGGGCCAAGGTATTCTGGGAAGCGACGGACAAGATGAACAGGACGCTCCGCATCGCAATGGACGGCACCCAGCGCAAGCTCATCACCGAAGCCGGCTTCGAAAAGGTTGTGGAGAAGACGTACCAAGTACCGTGCGGTGCTTGGAGCAGCGACCCAAAGATGAAGCAGATTGGCGCGTACAACCTGGCGTTTATGGATGAGAGCTTGGAGGGCTTCGCCTTGTTCATTCTGCGGGAGATAATGGGATGGGAATACGACGAGGTGCAGATCTTTGTCATGGAGATGCGCCGGGCCATACGCAACACCAAGATCCGGCCATATTATCTCATGTAAGTGGTCCTTTAATCTTGTTGCTCGTTCTTTAGCTTACCCACTCCACAGAACCAATGTTTACGGACAGAAGCCCGAGACAGCCAAGTAGTCCTTGCGCGTTTGCCCCCACAGCGACCTCGGAGGTTTGCCCATTGCATGGGCTAGGTCTAGACTGCAATTAGTCGCCAAGCGTTGTTTGATCACGATATTTACCTTGGTTGGTTCATGCTTTGGATATGAATTACTCCAGACAGAATGGTTTCACCGGAACTAAGTACATGTTTAGATTGGGGATGATATTACGGGAATGTTGATGCCCTCCTTTCAGCTGGAACGACACAAGGGAATAAACGTTATGGCAAACTGGGACTGACATGATCAACCTGAAAGAACACTTCGAGCGCTTGACAGTATACATATTCGGGGCATCGACATCATCAATAGGGTTCCATCTCAATCATTATACAGTCTTGATCCTGGTCGGAATAGCTCGAGTCCCTCCCTCTCTCACTAGGCTTTGGATTCGTTGGTTCGATCCATTGCCTGCACCCACATGTCGGATATGGTAAACAGACCGAGCGAGTTTCGAGCATCCCACGGCTTCGTCGGGTTCACCAGAGCCAAATCAAAGTGGCGCATCAACTATGCTTAACGTTAGATGTTGGCAACACGGAAATTTCTCTCTTTCTTACCTCAAATATGGTCTTCCCAAGCTCGAGCTGGGCTACCGGCTTGCCTAGGCACTGGAACTTGCCGTGTCCAAAGACGAGCTCACTTGTGCGGACCATGGCAGCGAGCTTCTCGGGGTCCGCGTTCAACCATCGTTCGGGTCTAAATACTTTTGCGTCCTCGCCGTAGACTTCCTTGCTGTGGTGGATGCCGTGGCCTGAATATCCAATCGAGACACCGCCTGGTAGAAAGATGCTTTCGCCGTTGACGGTCACGGTATCACCCCCCGGAGGCGTGTCACGGGAGAAGATGTTGACTGCTGGGGGCCACATTCGTAACGCTTCACGAATGACTGCTTGGAGATATGGGAGCTGCTTCGACTCGGAGAGTGGAATGATACCCTCGCTAACTTGACCAGATTGGACTGCATTGTCGACTTCCTTCTGCAGCTTGGAGTAAACTCTTGGGTTCGTTATGATGTAGAGGAGAGCTCCACGGATGCCTGTGGATGTGGTGTCTGCACCAGCAATGAGCTGTTCAAGGGCTTCTGAACGCAACTCGGCGCCTGATAGGCCGTGGCGGATGAAGGATGCCAGCATATCGGATCGTTTATCAGTGGGGTTTGCGGCACGCTCGTCAACACAACGGAAGCAAGCGTTCATCATCTTTCCAAATCCGGTGTCGTCCTTCGGAGAGGGTGCAATATGGGCGCCGATAACGGGAGCATGAGCCATCCAGCTGATGCCAAGTGCAAGAGCAAAGTTACCAGCTGCGAGACCTTCTTCGCTGGACTGGAGATATCCATCGACGTCAGAGTCGCTGCGAAGCATGCCGAATTCCTTGCCGAAGCTGATGCTGCTGATGGCGTCAAGGGTTAGGTACTGGATCTTTTGGGCAAGGTCTACGGGGACGATGAGGTCTTGAGTTGAGAGGTACTTGGAGCGGATGAGGTCGATTAGCTCTTGCACGCGGAGGTCAATTGACTTTTCGAGCTCCAAATTCTCTCGCCCAGAGTACTAGCGATGTTAGTAGGTGCTTGGTGAGTAGCTATGAAAGGTAACATACCCCAGGAGCCATCTGCTTTCTTCTTTGGTCATGCTTGTCGTTGTCAGTCTGACTGAAGACGTTGTCTTTCCGATACTCGATGCGACAGGCATTATAATACCAGTCAGACCGCTTGTAGCCGGGCTTATTGTTGACATGCATCCAGACCTCGGGAGATGAGGTGACGAGGACAGTGGGTGCAACTCTTGCGATGGGGCCTAGAAGTGCGAGTGAGCTTCATCACGTCAAAAACCCAGGGTCAGCAAGCCAAAGATGAAATATCTCACCATATTTGTGATTCGCCTCTTCATACCATTCATGACAACGGTTTTGAAGCATGGCCTTGCTATGAGGCCAATCGGTGAAGCCAGTCCATCTGGGACCACCAAATTGCTTGAGTTTATTGTAGACGACCAACTTTCGGACAATGAAGAGACCCAAGCAGCACAAGAGAAGTGGCACCAAGTTGTCCAAAAGGACTGCTACCACGGCCATTGTGGCGAGCTACAATGGGGGCTCGAAATTGCGAGGATGCAGGTGAGTGGATGCAGTGACGATCGCCAGAGATAGAAGCAGGATGAAGACCCAAGATGAGAAGAAGTGGGCGAAGTATTCTTCAACAACCGCGCAAGAAGAGAAACTTCAGCGGGCCGGCCCGTCTGATGTGCGGGATGAGTGGAATCAAGGTGGATAAATAGCCGAGATGAGGAGAGGGGGGAACTTTTCAGTTCGTGCTACTGCACTGCGCCTCCGGGGGCATCGATAGCACATGCGAGATATGGAATAGGCGGAGCAGGGATTCGTTAAATGCTTAGTTTCACGCGAGGATTATTGGCTACTTGGGGTTGCTAGTCTGCTTTCTTGTGCGTGGCTGGCGTCTTGACTTGGCTAGATCGTCCTGAGGACTTCCTTGACCGGTTGGATACGACCTTGCTTGTGACTGGTGGTCGATCTCATGGCGAACCGTTTTTCTTCGATCCGGGCCAGGTCCAAAGTCAATCGCCCGATCGTCACATCTCGAGCGTGTCACGACAGAGGTTGCAGTCTTGCAGCATTCATGGTGGAGTATAGGAAAGATTTCACTAATTTTGCCGGTCCTCCAAGTTTTATGCCTCAACTGCACTAGCCTGAACACCATGCTTGAGCAGCTTTTTTGTTTTCGAGATGCATGACCGAGGCAATAAGTCCACGTAGCTCTGCTCATGGTTGTTCACATTTGTGAGTCCATAGAAGATAGAGACCAACTCTTGCAAAGATTGATGAAAATCTTTGTGCTTGGAAGAATTTTCGTAGAGAAATTCGGCGCAGATGAATAATGGGATGGGCATTAGAGGGTGAATCTGGATGTAGATGTTGGCAAAGGTTCATGTGTGACGTTTGGGAGTGGCTTACCTTGGAGAAATGTAATTCGCTCATGGCCTTTGCAAGGTTCACGATGTTTTTCATGGCAGCTATAGCGCGACTCTGGATTTTGAGATAGTCGGAATTGGAATTTTCCAAGGTCGAGGAGTTGGCTGGGGACTGGATCATGCCTTTGCAGCGGTACACAACAGTGGTCTGGCCGAGGATGTGGGCAAACAACAAAAGGGGATCATGTGCCTCGGTGGGTGATGGATATCGGTCAGATAATGCTTCAAGTCGGGCTGTGAGGAGATCATCCAGCCATTGGCGCTGCTGCTCCCATTCTGAACCCAGATCACCGTAAGCTTTGGATACTTTGTCTTGCTGATCGTGGAGCAGGCTGCGACCGCAGATGGTGGCCAGTATGAGACACTCATTGAATGGAGATGACGCGCTGGACTCGGTCATGGCTTCTGATAAGAAACTGCCGAGTTCAAATTGAACGCTCTGGAACTTGCGTTCTGGGGCTGGTAGACGAGTGCAGATCTGAAGAGTGTCAGACCATCAGCATCTCATGGAAATGTGCACTTACCACATGCTCGTTCAAAGTAACGGGCCAATCATTCCGTATACTGAAGAGGTGGTCAAGGAAGTAAGCCATCCAAAAGACACGCCGTTTCTCCTCAATCTCGATAAAAGTGTCGCTTTCTGACCGGGGAGTGAGGTTATTCCTGGTCGGCATATCAAGCTCATGAAAATGAAAGGCTTGAACTAAACGAAAGGCTCGGCCAGCGCTCATCCATGCTTGTTGGTGGTATGTACGCATCGACTCGTAAATAGCAACTAACACCCATGATTGTACAAGCTCCGTGTCGTGGTCATGGGAGTCTTTGCTTTCTAGGCTGAGACACTCCAACATCTGCTTAGCGTTTTGATAGAGTGGCTCTACCAAATGGGTGAATTGAGTTGAGAGGAGTGATGCTAGTGCCCATATAGTCCATTGAAGACAAGCTCGTGATGTGGCCTTGGGGGTAGTCCTGGACCAAGATAGGTATCTTCTCTGATGGAGAATGGGTATAGACGGATGCACACGGTCGAAATAGAGTTGATCTCTGTAAAGGTAATTAATACGACCCTTTAGAAGCAGCTTTTTACGGAGATATCATACAGTTCAGCGTGCATCATGCTCGTAATCTGTGGAAGATTGGAAGAGGCCAGGGAAGGTATGGAAGCCGGCGTCAACTCAGACAAGGGACCCGTCAAGGCTATAGGATTCTCGGACATTGCTGGTAACCAAAACGGGATATCGCCGTTCAATGGTTCATCTGAAAGTCCCGTGGATGGTGTTGGTAGTATTATGTCGTATGGGATTTCCGGATTGGACTCTTGGTTCGAATTCTCTGCGCCAACATGATTCTGCAACAGAGCCTCGAGTTCCAATACTCGATCTTTCAAGGCCTTTATGTAGCCTTTCTTTGGCCCTCGTGCACCTCGCTGTGTTGTCTGACACGTCAACCCGGATTCCTGACAGACACGACATGCAGGTTGCTGTCCGTCACATCGCTGTTTGCGGCGGCGACACTCGTCGCACGCGGTACCGAGGCGCGGCAACGCGCGACCAGAAACTGGGTGTGACATGGATTTTGGCTTAGTTCGTGGTTAGAATGTGAAGTCGAGAGAAATCTGACCCTCCTCTGGGCTTACGAATACATGCTGGCTAGTAATCTCCGTTATGTCCGCCAGCAGGGGCACCACTCATGATAAAGATTAATAAGCTCTTTTATGTTCACTAGAGACTTGGATATTGCGAAATCGAAGGGTAAATTGTCTACAAGATGCACGGCTTGGTTTCAATCAGCGAACTTGCAATGAACGATTCATTCCGTCCGAGACATGACGATGAATTGATCGACGGGCTCGCTGATATATCAGGCCACTTTATAAGGATGATTGAATGAAAATAATAGCAATTTATATACCAAAATACCTTCCATGAAATGAGTTCCTCTCACTTTCCTCATATCTTCCTATCCGTCTCGCACCTTTCAAACGATGGACTTGACCCTTCTCTGGAGACGCAACAACCATTCTCCACTCACTCCATCAGCCATGTTGGTCAGACTGTCTTCGAGCCTGGTACGGCTGGATCTTGGGTTAGGTGGACTCCTCTTCCATCCTGGGACGGAGGAATGGGTTACTCTCGTCCTTATGTTGATACAAAAACTCTTGAGCTTTCTCTCTCGACTTAAACGACTTGTGTATTGCGCCGCTGTAGCCATTTACTTGGGGTTTCGTCTCACTGCACAAACTCGTTAGTTAGAGGTCCACACAGCTGACCTTATAGGTAACTTACTCCCAAGTTGTGAAAACTCCCGTGATCCTACCAACGGCGACTGCATAAAACTTCATTCTTGTTGAGGTAACCTTATACTGAGAGTTGAGCTGCGTCGTTGGAGTGAAACGTAGTTGAAAAATTCCAAGGTGAAGTGAGCTGAAGGGGGAGTGTCCGAGATGCGAATGCCTGAGTGGCATGAGCTGTATTTGTACTTGAACCATCTTTGGCTGTCGCGAAACCATTTGTCCTATGGTGGGTGTGGTTGAAGCAGGAGGCCGGCCATTGATGCGTTGGCTTCCATTTTGGCTGACGTGCAGATGTTGGAGGCCGACCGTCTTGGCCCGCCAAGCCAATGGGATGAAGCTTGGCTGCATGGTGAAGAGACCGATATACCTATTAGAAGCTGAGCCTGACCTCCATTATATATATCTGCTGATTGAGAGATGTGCGAGTTATGCATTTGCGATGATACTGGACGCTCGCAATGGCGCATTTGACACGAGCGATTGGGTTCAGGGAGGTATCGTCTGGTACCGCATATAAGGCAATTGATTGTTATCGCAGTGTGAGAAATATGCATGTATCAAATAGCTTTCCATGATCCTAAGCATCCCAGAGCAACAACCTTTGCTGGTTACATGGTGGCCTTCCTCTTTCATTAGCTTTCCTCAGGGGGTCAGCCATGACACTGGTGATGAGAGTGGGGTAACTTACGTCTTGTCGGCTGAAGTTTGTCAATGTTGAGCTTCTTAACAGCAGCCGCATCTTTGCGTGCCACGCACTGAGGATCGATGGTGGTATGTAAACCGCCGAGCCGGGCCGCCAAGAGGCCTCCCGCTCGTCGTCCGACTCGGCCGTGTCATGACCGTTTACATTACCAGACTTTCTCGGGCGGTGATTTTTTTTCACGCACGATTTGATGCGCTTTGCCATCATGAACCTCGCCGTGCATAATCGAGTGACCACGTCTGACAAGCTCTCGGAGATGGTAGCAATCAACGCATCAGACTTGGTTGATATTACCTCGTGGCGTCGCCCAAAGACCCCAAGTGCGTCCACGAAGAGATCATTACCCCTCGAATCCCGTTTCTTGTTGAGTTTTTGAGGCAACCTGTTCTCATCTCAACCACCAGGTTCTGGGTATAAATCCGTGGCTTTTCTCAGTTGTTTAGACATGGTCTACAAACTTGAATGAAAGAATCCTCTGATAACAAAACAACACCCCATTCCGCCTCCCAGCTCCGCGCAAAGATAATAGCTCTCACCATGGTGTTCCCCACTATTATCATCCTCCTCACGTGGGTTGTGTTCTCCGGGGCCACAGAGACAGCCTCAGCTGAAGTCCAGAGGCTTTCCGTCACCTTTGAAAAGAGCAAGCTCACCGGCACTGTCCTCACGACTGTCTACGACGTTGAGGAGAACGACAAGAAGCTTCACTGTGCGGCTTGCAGCAACAAGCTTACCATCTCGGATCTCAAGCTCGATGTCGAGTTCAACGTTGATGACTACGGCCATGGAACCCTCCGCGTGAGCGAGACTGAGATCGTCGTCGATGCGTCTTCCAAGGAGATCAGTGGCTTCAGCTGCTCGACCAGCTACAGCAAGTCTCATGTCAGGGCCGAGTGCGTGCTGCCGCTCGACTCTCACCACAAGCCTCTCGGTCGCCCTGTCCGACCCTCTCATGACGCGGTGAAGCATCTTCGCCAACCCCATCGTCCTCATCACCTCGAGCGCCCTCACCATCGCCATCACCCTCACTATCGCTACAGGGTAGGACCTCAACTCACGGATAACTTGCCAAAGTATCCTGGATATGTCCCCATCCGTAAGTGCAAAATCTTGGAAATATGAACGTAGAACTAATGATTCATGTAGACCAGCAAGTTAAGCGACCTTACCCAGTGAAGCCTGAGCCCATCCCCCATGCGGTGGATGACAGCGTGGACAGCCGGCCATATTCTCATCACCCAGGGTATGCATCGTCCCAACCCTAAAAAGACTGAAGTATGCTAACTGTGATGTAGACAGGGAAGTTCAGAGCCGCACAAGACATACACCACCATCTCCAAGAGAGGAGAAGGGTCATGTGAGTGGGCTCGGCCGTGTGGGAAGGTCTAAACATGTTGGAGCCCAGGCCTAACTATGTCGTTCAAGGGGGAGGGTGCGAAGTGAATAAGTACGCGGATAAGAACAAGACGCTCCCCCACTGGAATTGTTGAATCGGCCGCTGATGGCTTCTCTGGATAGGAGGCTGTTTTTGTTTTACTGATCGGTTGATACACCTGGGCTTGTTGGTTGAGATGATAGGTAGCACCACTCTAAGTTTACATAACTCTTGAGTCAATACCGACGAAACAGGAATTGATTGACTTTGTTTTGAATTAACTGTTCTCTCGTTCTCTCCCTGCGTAATCTCCACGGAAATCTCTCTATGGCCTGTTGAAATAGGTAATAGCTCCGGTCAGCCGCAGCTCAAGTGGCTTGATAGAGAGTGGTTTATCCCCTCTTCATACCAGGAGGAAAGAAACGATTAAGATGTGGATGACGCAATGAGAAATCACCAGTCACTGTTTTTGTCTATAATATTACCTGTATTGTGGAAACTGATTGCGTTCTCAAGTCTTGAGGCCTCTTGAGGTCATCAAGCTCGCCATGAGACATCAGTCAGCCTTTGGCTTGCGCCCACAAGGCGAAACCTGGTCTGCTTGTTTACCCTCTGACGTACGTAGTACAACCGCGGCAACCGCATCTGCCGCCCTGCTTGGAATCTGCAGCCTTTAGGTAAGTGATGCAAGGCGTTGCTGACTACCAGCCACGTCCGCGGCTGGCAATACCCAAAGTGCACGTTGTTTACGATGAGGTTTTGCATGGACAAGAATTTGGTGGTAATTGGTGGTAGTTAGTAAACTGGTAGGGCTGACAACCGAACCGAGCAGCTGGCTGATCGGCGTTGATCCAGGGAGACCTGGGGTCTAGGCTGGTCTTTCGGTAGGTGCGATTCTTGGCATTCTTGGCGTGCTTCTTTCGGTTGCTCGTGAATCAGTCATTTTCTCAGAAGAGAATGAATAGGTAGTTAGATCACGACTTTATGGTGGGTAAGATTCTGCAAGAGGCATCTTGTGACGACAATTGAGTGAGCACTTTGCCTGGTTGAATTCTGTGCGTGATATCTGGGGAACCTTTTAGCTTGGTTCTTTGCATGTGTGCGTATATCTGTCTCAGAACTGCAAGGCTCGCCTTTGCACTTCCAAGCGAGGCTCGTTCCTGGGAGCCTCGTTCCGAGGTGACAGAGCTTCCACGAGGCTCTCCCCTAATGGCCTCTCGCCTATTGTTACTCCTCTGAGAGTTTCCTTGACAAAATCCTTGGTCAGAGGCGCGGGTCTCCTCCGTGCCGCTTCAAGAGGCCCACTAGGCTCGAGACCTGGTGAGCAAAGCCCTCTCCATTCACGCAGCTCTAGACCTTGTTTGGCCGTAGCCTATCTAACAAGGGGTAAATAAACATTGATGCTAGCCGCATAAGCTTAAACGAATTACCGGGCGTCTGAGAGGTCCTGGGCCCCAGCGCTGAGACGGGTTGTGTGCCAGCTTACCATAACCGCGACAGCCCTTGGACGGCCTAGAATCCACTGAAGGCGAAGGCTGCCTCGCCTAGAGAGACACTGTGTGGTCTAGTCCCATAGTGCAAGGTTGACTTGGCCATGCCAAGACCTCTCCCTTCAGCCGTCTCTCAGCATCCGTCAAAAAGCGGCGATGTGGCTTTCTAGTCGGCGACCTACAGGTGGCGTGGCTTGCTTTGGCTACTGGACTAGCGATAACCCGCATCTCCGTGGCGTCCACTACAATAGAGGCAACCCAACCATGGCGCCGCAAAGCCCCCCGCGGCAGGTCCAGCCCTCTTGCGTTGTTCTCGTTGTGGTTTATGCGACGAAGAGGTTGAGAGACATGCTTTCCAAAGTATTGAAGCCCTGTGGAGCAGAGGTGGGTGAATGGACAGCTGACAAGCCTGTCATTGGGCTCCAGAAGAAACATTGAGGCCGTTTCTCACCGATCCTTCAGCCCTAGACGCTGGGGGGACCCGCCCAATGGCATGGTGGCTGCCGTGCTACCGCTCCAAAGTTGGCACTAGGGGTGTGTTGCCTCAGCTCGCACAATGGGCCTTTCAGCTCTAAGCCTCAAAACTTCGCCTACTGAGACGACAACTCATAGGGCGGGGTTGCCGTTGCTAGGGAAAGATGGGGAGAGAGGTATATATAGAGACGAGGTCCAGCCCTGACTGGTGATCGGTATAGACTCCTGACAAGACATCTACGGTTCGCTCTTTGATCCCTGGCAATCCCTTGAAGCCATCCTCAGAACGCAAAAGTCAACACCATGCGTCCCTCAAGCGGCCTTATTCTGGGCCTTCTCGCCGTCCGGGGCCTAGCCCAAACGGCTGCCGACACTGGAGCCCCAGCTCCTGATATCGTCACACGCGATGACACCGGAAGCGGAGAGACTGGCGGCGATGCTAGCGGCGACGTCCCTGCCAATACGGAACCTGAACCCGCGCCTGAACAGCCAACACAAAGTGAGCCTTTACCTGATGATACGCCGCCTGAAGTGTCGCCAACGGCTGCCGAGGAAGATCCGGAAGTGCCTTCTGGGGAACCAGATCCAGAAGTGCCCGGCGGGGCTCGCGAAGGACCCTCTGAGGCTGCTCCCGAAGTTCCTTCTGAAACTCCCTCGGAAGCTCCAGAAGTTCCGACCGAAGCTGCTCCGGAGGGGCCCGCGGAAACCCCGTCAGAAACTCCAGGTGAGCCTTCCGAGGCTCCGGCGGACCTGACGACGCCAGCCGCGGAGCCTGATACACAGGCACCTGATACACAGGCGCCTACTACCCAGGCGCCTGTTACACAGACACCTGAGGCTCAGCCGCCTGTCAATTTAGATGGAACAAACACGCTAACCCCGGCCTCTACAACACCAACAGACGATGAAGAACCCGCACCTACAGGATCCTCTGGTGGCGAAGACACTGAGCCCACCGGTGGTGCTGAGCCCGAGCCGACCGTCGAGACAGGGGGTGGCGACGACGATACCCCTGAAGAAACTGGAGGATCGGGAGAGACCGAGGCACCTGAAGAGACACCTCAAGAAACTGGAGGTTCCGATACCGATGCACCCGAGCCCACGAATACCGATGATGGTGAAGAGCCCACGGAAACACGAAATCTTGTGCCCGACACAGTCGAGCCCACAGAAGAGCCTACTGGTGCTGCAACCAACCCCTCGTACCAGGGCCCGGAGGCCACAACAGGCAGCGATGATGATGGTGAAGCTACTGCGACGGATGTTGACCAACCTGAGGAGACTGGCAGCGAGCCATCGGCGACGGGCGAGGATACCTCAGCTACCACGGGTAGCAGTGATGATGATGATGCCGAGGAGAGCGTCGTAGCGTCGAAGACTGCTGGCGGTTCTGGAGACAAGACTTCGTTCACAACCGTTGCCACTTCTGCTGCGACAAGCAAGTCCATCGAACTTCCTCTTGACAACGCCGAGCCTGGTGAGAACGCCAAGTTCAGCACGGTCAATGGAAAGACGGCCATGTAAGTCCTCATCCCCTATATCACTCCAACATTTGACTAACAAAATCAGTGTCCTCTCTCCCAAGGCAAACTCCAAGGCCGACTGCACCATCAACGTCGAGTCACCCCTCGAGATCCCCAAGGACGACTATGTCCGCGTCATCGCCTCAGTCAAGGTGCAGAAGCCCGCAGGCTCCAGCTCCGACAAGACCGGGGTCAACGAGGTGGTCAAGGGGTGCATCTTCAAGATGATGGTGGACGGCTCGGACGTGTACAACTCGGAGCTACAGGTGACGGATGGCAAGTTCCAGGATCTTACTAGCAACAGCTTCCAGGCGACCAACAACAAGCCCAAGATTGATATGGTTCAGGAGTGTGGTGAGCAGCCTGTTGAGTTGACTGTTTCCAAGGCGAGAATTTCGGATATTGGGTCTGGATCTTCGGGGAGCCGGGGTGGTTCTGGTGGTAGTGGAGGCAGCGGAGGTAGCTCTGGTGATGACAAGGACGGCGGCTCCGGCAGCTCCGGCGGCTCTGGAGGTTCTGGCGGTTCTGGATCTGGGTCTGGATCTGATGACTCTGACTCCGATTCAGGTTCCGGTGGCTCGGGCTCTGGTTCGGGCTCTGGATCTGGATCTGGATCTGGCTCTGGCTCTGATTCCGGCTCTGGCTCCGGCAGCGACTCTGGCTCCGGTTCCGATTCTGGTTCCGGCTCCGGAGGCTCTGGTTCAGGCTCTGGTTCAGGCGGCAGCAGCTCCACTCCCGCCAACACGGCCACCCATGGTTCCATTATCAACATGGCCTTGGTTTACGCCCTGCCTCTTGTCTTGGCTGCTCTGTTTTAATGTTGGGTTGCATATGACGGTTTGGACTGGTAATCTGAGGCGCATTGTATATGCCTCCATGCATTAGTCTATACAGTATGATGATATGGCCGCGATGGCTATAATGGGTTATGGATAGGATTAATGGATATGTTGGACTGTTCTCAAAACACAGGCTCAGAGTGAAACCCCAATTGAATTGAGGCAAACAGCCCCTTCCAACCCGCTCAACCAGGGGTCTTCGGCTGTTCACTGTCTAGCCCTACGAGTCATGTTGGAAATGAGTGAACGCCGGAGGAATATTTAATAGGCTTAATGCCTAAAGCTGCTTTCCACCCAACAAGGATCTTCGTAGTCCTAGATCTGACCGCCCAAGATCTTGCTGCCTGAAGGAGCTCAGCCGACCCGGTTGCTGGGGGACAGGAGCTCAGCCGGGAGCTCTCACCCAAGCCACCCGAGAGGAGCTGGCTGCAGCTCTAAGCCGCGCTGGACACGCGTATGGCTGAAGTGGCGCCGTCTTAGTGGTGTTGAGAATAGCTCTGCCTTGGGTAGTACAGCAGACGGGAGTTGGCGTTTCAGAGAAGGTGGTGGTGGCGTGTATGGGGTGTGACACTGAGCTTGATAGTGTAGGACAAGAATAGACTGGGAATTTTGGTTGGCCAAACTTCAATCGAATAGTAGGCGCGTATTCTGTCGACTTGTTCAAAGGCTGTGGCGCTGCCTAACGTTGAGGAACTCGCGGTGAAGCCATTGTGACGAGGCATTACAAGTTGGACCAGCAAGTCGATTTTCCAGATGTTTACACTTCCTGGTGATTCTTTGATATGAGGAACGCCTGAAGTCAAGTCGCCCTTAAATTAGTAGAAACCAAATCATGCCCAAAAAAGTCCCGGCCAAGTGTTGTTGATTTCAATTTTAGCCTGCGCTTTGCTCAACATCATCTATGCTTAAGAATTTGTTTCTCAGCTACTTCCGGATATGGCATCAGTTATTCTCATTTCCCAGTGATTATCACTACTCAGATCCGGAAGCTACTGTTATAGCAGAGCCCGTGAATTTCATCGCCACGTCGTTGATCCCTGGGGTTACGGGTTCACATGACAGTGCTCAGACGGTTAATGCAGCAAGCCAATTAGCATCTTCAACCATCATGGAGCCCTAAAGTCTTTGTTCTAGAGTCTGTGGTATCGCATGAATGGCTTATGATCTCCCAGGGCGCGGCAACGCGGTACAGTGAGCCTGGTGGGGTGAGCCCTGACTCTTGCTAAATTTGATGGCGGCGTTTAAAACCGAGATTTGCATGCCGCTGTCCTTTCTATCATCTAAACAAGTTGTTCGAATTTCTTGTGGGACCAAAGAAACGCTTCTTCGGCAGAGGACTCAGGAAAGCTATCCCCTATACTAGGCTCTCTCTGCCTGGTATGGGCCGTATGACCAAACTCGAGCCTCCCCGTCCGTGGATGAAGTCGCGAAGATGCCCCCCCTGGGGCTAACGACAACCGAATTAACTGTATGCCCATGACCTACAAGCATGAATTGTGCCACACCTGTTTTCGAGTCCGAGAACTGCAAACTCTTATCCGCAGACCCGGAGAGAAGCCCGTTTCCATCAGGGGTGAATGCAACAGAGTAGACAATGCTTGTGTGGCCTTGGAGAGTCTTGATACACTTCACTTCCCATGGGCTTTGGGGTTTAGTGGGCATTCCCAGGTGCCACACCTTGACAGTATTGTCAATGCTGGTTGAGGCGAGGGTCTCGCCGTCGGGCGAGAAGGCGACCGAATAAACAGCATCACTGTGTCCTTCAGGGCCGTCAAGACACGCCCGAAGTACACCTGTACTTGCTTCCCAGACTCTTATGCTTCTGTCTGCTGATCCTGAAGCGATAAGTTGCATATCGGGTGAAAAGGTGACCGATAGGATGCTGGCTTCAGCGGAGAGGATACGGGCGTTAGCCCGGGTGTCGACATCCCACAAACGGACAGTCTTATCAACAGCACCCGAAACAATACTTCTTCCATCAGAAGAGAACTCTATCGAGTTTACCTCCTTCTTATGGCCCTCGAGCTGGGCTAGAATTGTACCAGATTTGATGTCCCATAACTAGGTGGACATGCCAGTTTTTAGTCGGGTTGAAGCTGGACAGAGGCAGGAAGTTGACTCACGTAAACCATGTTCTCTGCACCCGTAGCTAGGCAGTGGCCATCAGAGCTGAAGGACACGCTGCTTATGTATATACTCTGGTTCGCATGGGAAGCGCTGTGATCCAGGACACACACCTGCTCACCAGTCTGTATGTCGAAAATTCGGGCTGTGCGGTAACTGCCAGTAGCGATGTACATGCCGTCGTGGCTGAATGTCACACTGCTGACAGTAGTGAAATGTTTAAATACGTGGACTAGATCGACATCGAGATCACGTTGCAGTTGGGGGTTAAAGACGGCATACCATCCCTTTCTAACCTTCTTGTAGAGTGGGGGTAGGGATTTGAGGTCGATCTTAGTAAGAGAGATGCCAGAGGTGACATCCCTGACAGTTGGCGGAGTTGAATGGCGGGCCTCGGGCGACCGGTGGCTCGCTGGGGAGTCCGCATCCTGCTGCAAAAGCTGGACGATGGGCTTATGGCCGCTCTTGGTGGCCAATGACAGCGGCGTGTCGCCTTCTTTGTCCTTCATTTGGTCTTCGGCTCCTTTCTCGAGTAGCATTCTAACGGCGGCCTCGCTTCCGTTCTTAGCAGCACAATGTAGAGGCGACTGTCCGTCCTCATCCCTGCAGCCAACATCAGCTCCTACCTCAAGAAGCATCCTGACGACAGCCTCGTTTCCATTCATGGCGGCGTAATGCAGGGGCGACTGCCCGTTCATATCCCTGGAGTCAAAATCGGCTCCTTTCTCGAGCAGTATTCTAACGGCGGCCTCGCTTCCGCTCTCGGCGGCGTAATGTAGAGGCGACTGCCCGTCCTCATCTCCACAGTCAACATCAGCTCCTACCTTGAGTAGTATTCTGATGATGGCCTTCTTATCATCCCAGGCGGCCCAATGTAGAGGTGACCCCCCATACTTATCCTTGGGCTCAGGATTAGCTCCGTAATTGAGTAGCATCCTGACAATGGCCTCGTTTCCATTCTTGACGGCGTAATGTAGAGTCGTCCGGTCAAGACCATCTCTAGACTCGACATCGACCCCCTTCATGATGAGTCGCTTGAAGGTAGCTGCATGACCAGTCTCGGCGGCCCACGATAGCACCGTCCAGCCATTGCCGTCCCTGCATTCCAACCTTGGCCCCATGGCTTCGATGATTTCATCTGACAAAGCTGGGTGGCTACCCAATGCTTTAACGGCAGCATGTCTAACCTTTTCGTCCTGGTCTTCCAGTTGTTGGACCATGGCTTTTAACGATGTCACTTCTGAATCGTCGGTAACTTTCCAGTGGGTAAACTTGGAGCTATACCCCGCTTCCTCACTCGTGAGTAGCTTGGAGAAGTCGGCTGGGGCTTGCCCATGATCTCCGGCTGCAGAAAATCCGAGGCTGCTTGTCTGTGACTTGGAATCACTGAGTTCTCCTTTTGACTGAAGCTTCTCCGCTCGCATAGAGTCGTTAGTCCCTCCCATATCCTGCCCTTCTTGGGTATTGGGCAACACGAAGAGAGCCATGTCCTCCATATGCGTGGCCAAATGTCCCTGCAACGCCAGGAACGAGAGCTCCTCCCCACAAACCAGGCATTCGTCTTTCTCGCCATTCATGCCGTCGTCCTGTTGATCGCAGAGATCCAGTATCACTCCTAACTGCGCCGGTGAGATGGATTCGCCATAGTGCCCCTGGACATGTGCTGACATTTCCGTCCTGCTAGAGTATGTCTTGGGGCAGTCTTTACAGACATACTTGCGCCGGTGAATCTGAAGTTCGTGATATATCCACTCGTGGCGACTGACGTATAGCTTGTCGGGGTTCTGGCAATGTTCGAATGTGCAGATGTATGGACGGAGATCACGAAATACATGGCGCCTATTGGTGAGGTTAGTAAGGGTCTGGCTAATGCGTGATAAGACTCAACGTACTTCCACGACTGCCTATCCTGCATCTCACTAGACTCGAGAGTAGTCCCACAGTACGGACATGGAAATGTCGTTTGTCCGTCTTGCTTCTTTGGGGGGTCTGGGACAGCATTAGACCGGCATTGGCCAACATTGGTGGCAGCGTAGACTGTCCGTGGCCGAGCGTTTGTCTTGGTATCGTGAACATCTGAGACGGCAGCTGTGGAAAAGCTCTGTTTGGACATGATTGATTCTGGCCCTGCTAGCGAGAACTTGAAGCTCGCCGGCTTGAGGGTGGATACTTGGCTTGCTGATTCCTCCTTGATCTCTGATGCTTTGACAGGCGGCTTTACCAAGACTGGTAAGGGTCGGCCCGAGGTAGGTTTATCATGTGTGGAAATATATGGATGATCAGCCCAGTGTTGAAGCTGCTCTCGGCGCCTCGTATTCGCTCTTGCAAGTCGTTGGCAGTACCACAGAATGTCACCGATATCGTCTGTTGCCAAGCCGTGTCTCTCTTGAGCAGGGGCCTCGTCCTCACAGCTGAAGTTCTGCCCGCTCTTGGTCAAGCCACGCCACTGCAGTACCTTTTCTATGATGTGGCTCTCATCTAACTTGTTGAAGCAGACCATGAACGGCAGCGTGGCCGGCTGGTCCGATGCGGTTCTGTGTGAGTGTGACTTGGAATTGACAGAGCGAATGTATTTGTCTGCTATTCTGGGGCGCCGAAGTAAGGAAGACAGGTCATATAGCGATCGAATTTGATCAGTGATTTGCTGGACTAGCAGGCGGATCTTTGGCATCCTTTTACTCTGAGGTTTGTCATCGTCATCTGAATCTGAATCAGAGTCACTGTCCGAGTCGTCGGCGCTGACGCTGCTGATTGAATCGCGATCTGACCCAAGAACTGGATCGTACTTTCTCTCCGCAATAGATGTTGCTGGAACAGAGTTAGATAAATGTCCTAGTTGCGTTGATTCCTACACTTGCCTTGGCGAAGGAGTCCGCCGAGCCGCAAGAAAATGTTCTTAACCAAACCTTTGAGATCGTCGTCATGCCTGAGTGTGTCATCCAGTGAGCCTCTAGCCCTTTCTGGGAGGTCTGTTCTCATCTGGTCTCCCCAGATTTTGGCTCTCCCGTACTGATCCGACACCTCAGTGAGATCAACTTGCCCAAGACGCACCACACGACAATCCTCGTTGCTCAGGGCTAGCCGGAAATTCAGGAATAGCCGTATGCACTCATCAAACGACTTAGAAAGCGACAGCGTAGCCGCTTCGTTCGGGACGCCCTCCATGGTGGTTTAGTTGAAGAATGATCTGACGGGTGGGAGTCTTGAGTTGAATGCCGGAAAATGGCCGCAACTTATGGCCGTTGAAGAGAACTCTCGGCAAAGAGGGGTTTCCAACCTATGAGAGCTGTTCTACTTCTTTCAGCTCATGCAGTAAACATATCCTTCACCCAATCACTGTCCAACAAAAGGTGAGGCGCACACAGCCTGGTCAGAGCCTGATATGCCCAGCCGAAAGAAACGCAGTGGGGCCATCACCAATCCCCTCACCCGTCATCCTTCTTTAACGCACGTTATCCCGCATCGTCTCTGAGTCGTAGTGGCCTGTCCTTCCCCCAGTACCGAGAATCTCTGCAGCGTTTATGTCATGGCTGAGGTCGCAGGCCTCGTTCTTGGCGCCATTCCCATTGCCATCTGGGCATTGGAGAAGTATGCTGAACCCTTCGAGACTCACCAAAACTACTACGTCGCTATTCAGACTCTTCGCGCCGACTTAACCATGCAAAAGAGTCAACTGGAGATAACTCTTCGAAACATTGGACTGGAAAATCCTTCCATGGATGAGCTCCAGGAATGTCTCTGTGCCAAGTTTCCCAGCATTCACCAGGACCTAGTCATCATCATCAAGGCAATGGACGAGAGGGCATCGAAGTTACTAGGAGATCTAGACATCGATATCAATGGGAAGGTGAGTGTTCTTCCAGCTTGGGCAACCTCTTTCTTGAAATAAGGGCAAGATGTGTTCAGACCGCCAGTCCCGCTACTTCAACCCTCCATCAAGGGCAAGGTGTCTTATCACACCACAGTTAGCGTGCTGAATCCATCAGTAAAGAACACATACTAACACAGAAGTCAACTTCAGCCTCGCTGGACAGATGATTCTCCAGATAGGGCTTTATGGGAGTGGCGTCGAGTAAAGCGCTCCTTCGCCTCAAAGAAGAACCGATCCCTCATCGATGACCTGAGGAAGTGGAACCAAGACCTAAGGAACTGCCTTGAACGGACCGAGGTATCTGCCGAAGATGATACTCGTCAAGTCCAAACTCTCATCAGGGGATTCAACCCGAAGCATTGCGACTCGATCCGATCATGTCTGAGATCTTTTCACCGAGCACTGAAGTCTGCTTTGCAGTGCAACTGCCCATCATCTCACCAAGCGACCATAGACCTAGACTGGAATCTAGGGCCTCTACGCTCCCAATCGGCTTTTTCAGCAGGATTGTCATATGAGACGGATCCAGAATCGGAACACTCATGGCGGAAATTCCACGTCACGCCCAAGGGAAGCGGTCTGGTAGATACGAAAACAACCACTACTAATCCTACTAGGGTCAAGGCCAAGTCTGCCCCATCCAGTCTTCGTGACATGATCTATCGACGGCCGCATCGCACTCACTCGACAACTCCTCAACCTGGTAGGGCTCGAGAATAATCCCGAATTTCGCGATTTGACCGCTCATCAAAATAGTCCAGGTCACGGCCCCGTCCACGGCCCCGCCACCCGCAAAGACTATTGCAAACCTGTGTGACAAAGTCCGAGTACAATGCGCTCCATGGTCCATTACTGGGTGTCTCCAAGACCCAGAGGCCGACAAGGACCGACAGATTTCGCACTTTTCCTTGAACCAACACTCGGAAGAGCTCTCTCTTCTTACCAGGACAATCTCGTTGAGACACCTGCTCCTAAACCAGAATAGACGACAGGCCCATGCGAATCTTGCTCTTTCAGCTAAGCAGCGATATGCTATTGCCACCTCGATTGCCTGGTCCGTTCTCCATTTGAGCGACAGCCCGTGGCTGGGAGAAGGATGGGATCAGGACGAAATCAAGTTCTTCGTCAATGATAGCAGTGGAGAAATGCAACTTGTTTCACAGCTCCCATCCAACTCGTATGCATTTCACCAGCCGGCAATTACGGATAAGTCACCTTTTTCGACGACGAGAGACTTTAGCCGCCTGATTCCCAACAAGACCATCTTCACGCTCGGCGTCATTCTTATGGAGCTATGCCTCAAAACACCCTTTGAAGAGCTTCGGCATACTTTGCATGATGAATCGTGGGGACAAGCTGTTTCAGCTCCAATCCTAGATCAATATGATACCGCCATCGACAGACTTGACGATGTCTACCGCGAGGCAGGCGATTCATACGGCAATGCGGTTCAGAGGTGTATCAAGTCCTCGTTCCAGGGTCCTAAGTCGACAAGACAGTTCAATGTTGAGCAATTCCGGATACAATTCTACAACACGGTGGTTGCGCCAGTACAAGCAACCTATAGCATGATGCCTTGAGCGTTATTTCCCAGATTTTCAGATAGTATTATATATACTATCATTATTACTATGGTACTTTTATGGTGCTGGTTCTGAATGCCAGGTTGGTCAGAGGGCCTTCTATCTAGAGCTCACATTTATCAGGTATGGCGGCATGAAGAAGACAGTCGTTAGGTATACGAACGACAGCCACCGGCGCAATGATATCAGCTTCAAAGCACAGCCTGGTAACTTGCATGCCGCCTCTCGGCAAAACCCGTCAGCTAACCATTTCAACCTGTCCCGGATTTGTTTGAAGCCCGAAGTCCGCAAAGTAAGTTCGGCTCTTGTGCAGGAACTCCAAGCATAAATTAATTAATTACCTACTTACACTCTATTTCCTCTCTTTAAGCATAGCTTGGCAAGTTGAATGCCGCTTAGTAACCTTAGTAATCGGTCATATTAGTGCCACCATTGGCCCCTTGCCATCTAACAGGGTGGCTCAGCAAAGATCAACCAGAGTCTAATGAAATGGCATGGATCTTTGAAAAGCCGGGACTTGATCGTCTAGCCGGTTCCGCTTCCACTTCACGGGCAACGGATAATGCCGTCTTCTTTGAATGATTTCCCGGAACAACGGACTCGGGATGAATCCGACAACTGGTGTCGACAGAGTCACCAACTTCGGTCACGGCAATCACCAAACAATATAAATACGGCCCATGGCCTGACGGTTTGAATAGGATAACCATCTAGCATTGGTTTATCACCTTACACACATCTTCACACAATAACTTCAACCCCTCGAGCGCCAACGTACCTACGATGGCCTCACTAATAGTCCAACTTTTCGCTTTTATGTGGTGGACCTCAGCCGTCGCATTCGGCTACAGTTTTCGGCCTGACAACCACGACACTTGGAAGAATGTACGTGGGCTGTTTGTTTAAACTTGCTCCCTTCTTTGATTTTTCTTTCTCTCTTTTGTAAGCCTTAGAAACGCTGACCTCTTTAAAGACCCGGATCCCATCCCAAATTGATCTACCTCAAGACCAGAACAGCGGATCTTACTGGAGCAGCGCCTTTGCCACCACCACTACTGGGCGGCAGTTCCTTATCATTCATCACCAGTTCAGTACGTTTTGCAAGTCTTCAGTCCTAGACCTCAAGACTCTCAAGTACTTGAAGAATGTGCAACATTGTGAAGTCAACAGCGCATCCAAGACTCTCTTGGAAGACTCTTTGAGCATTCAGTTCCCAGACTTTTCCTTTGCTGGCGCTGCTCCCGACAAGATCTCTCAGATGCAACTGTCTGCCACGGCACCCGAATACTCGTTCAACTTGACTGTTGAGGGCAGAACGTCCAAGGTTCTGTTGAACGGGGGCAATGGTGTCATTGCCTGGGGACCGAACTACACCACTTGCTCCCACTGGTCCATTCCCGCCGCTCGCACCTCGGGAACGTTGCAGCTCGGCGATGGCAAGGCTCTGGAACTTGACCCTTCAAAATCGCATACCTGGTACGACCACCAGATCATCAAGGGTCCCCCGGATGCCTTTACCTTTTTCGAGGTTCACTTCCCCGATCCCAACATAAGGGTGAGCGTCTGGGCGTACGATTGGCCCGAGTCTTCGGACTCATGGAGGTTTGCCACGGTACGACTTGGCGAGGAGACGACCACGGTGCTGCCTTTTACTCTGGAAGAGCACTGGGAAGATTCGTGGTGGTCGTCTACATCAAACCGGACATATCCTCAAAGCTGGACTCTGAAATTCGACAACGGAGACTATTTGAGGATCAAATCTGTACTTGGGGACCAAGAAATCCAGCCAAACACCTGGACCGGTTTTGTTAAGGTTGAAAGGAGCAGGTTTTTGGGTCAGACTACAGGCTACGGAGTTGGCGATTTGGTCTTTATTTGAAATCTGGTCGTCCAGGTTCTCCCAGAGCCGCCAGGAAGAAAAGGATGTACATACGATACGGCGATTGCAGTCATAGTTCAACAAGAGACCATATGTCACAATTTTGTGTAATCATGTGTTGTTGCTGATTTGAGTCTTGATCGATCAAGTCATCTTCTTGACTGATGCGCACAATTCCGTATCACCGGCTCGTCGGGGCAGCATGCGGATCAAAGCAAGTACCGCTATTTTCCGAGTTGACTCGTTTCGGGGGTTCCATCTGGCTGGGCGGCCGCTCGACTGATGATGAGTTTAACATACAGGGTAAAAATAAGCATCAGGTCCACCCCTATCGTGATGGAGAGCTAATTGAAATGCTCTGATCGACGCTCAGGGCCATTCCGGGCGTAAGGCTGACGTTACTTGGCGTTGAATAAAACCATTCAGGACCGGCAGTTGAATCCTTCAATTGCTTACTCTATCCCAGTAACCCTTGCGTTCATCAAGCTCGTGGGATGAATCGTAAGCCCTGATTCGCTACGCATATCAACGCCCGTGTTTCATCGTCGACTGACAGTCGTGCCGCAGCATCAGCCTCCGTGGCGATGCGCCAGCATTGTTTGCACCGGCATGAGCTGGTGTGATTTCGGTCACTTTAAACAGTTTAGAAGGCCTGTCGCTTCGATCAAGCTGCCGTTTCGGGCATCACGGCGGCCGACTGGCATAGCTCCAGGCTCTCCGCCATCAACATTGAAACATTGACAATTTTACCAGGTGGGAAATATGACTTGGAGGTATAAATATCTGGGCTGTCTTGATGTTCTGAGCTTCCTGGATCGGCAGGCGCCTCGTGTCTGATATTCACATTCTTTGGTTAATCGTTACCCCCTTTCTTTTACCATTCATTCCTTTCCTCATGATGAAGTTTTCCCTCCTTACGGTCGCTTCAGGCCTGCTTCTCTCTTCCTTCTCATCCGCCAGCCCAGTTTCTGTAGTCCAAGAGACCAAGACCACCTCTGACCTCGTCAAGAGACGTTGCGGTTTTGAGACCTGGGACTCGACCAACATCAACAACTGGTTCGAGGCTGGCACTGATGCTTGGTTTGAAGCATGGTGGCTCAGGTATCTCGGCGGCAACGGGCCCGATACTTCGGCTGTGATTCCCAATGGCTGGCCAAACAATTTTGTATGGACTACTTCTCGTTGTGGGATTACTCGACAGACTAATCATCATAGGTCAACCTTTTCGGTCGGATGTACTTGGATGGTGTAGGTCTGGCCCTTGGTGAAGGATGTGCCAAACCCGGCTGACAGTTGCATCTATAGAAAGAGTTCTACAAGTGCGCCAAACCCAACGACCAGTGCTTCGGTGATGTCTTCTGCGAAGGTGCGCTAAGTATGCGTTCTTGACGGACCAACAGAGGCCTAATCCGTGGTAGATATCAAGTGTTCCGGCAACTGGGGCGAGGAATGTGGCGACCATGACAAGCAACGCCCTGTCTACATGGTTCTTCAGTCCCTTCAAGGTTTCCAGTCTTACTTTAGAGACTTTATCGTATGATGCTCCAAACCGTCTCCTCTTACTAAAAGTAGAGCTTGGGTTTCCGCTGACTTCAATTACAGGAAGTCCTTGATGAGACTCAGATGAACCTTCAGGGCATGTCGGCTTACCTCGTCTCCAACTTCTTCCCTCCCATTGAAAAGAGCTTCGAGTTCTTCCTCCGTGTATGTGCACCGTGGCCCCCATACAACCAACTTCAATTGACACCGACTCAAGGAACTCCTCGTCGGCATGGGAACTGCTTTTTCTATCGGCGGCTCATACCTCAAGCTCAACAACTGGGTCAAATCCAACGACTTTGCTAAGGAGTCTTCATCTGCTTTCGGTGCCTTGCTCAATGGTATTGGAACGGGTTACCGTGAGGTTGTGCAGTATCCTGCTGATCAAAAGTTTTCCGACTTTGCGGATCTTGGTGTTTTCATGACCAATGTATTTGAACAGACTCGAACTGCCCTCAATGATATGCAGGAGAATCTTGCTATTGGTAATTACTGGGGCGGCAACCGATTCTTGTACGTTTGATTCAATCATGACGTTGAAACTGGCTGACTTTTGTATAGCAAGTATGCTTCTGGCGGCGCTTTTCTCCCTGGCCCCGGCCAAGAGTTTAGCAGCGAGCCATCCGATTCGCAACTGGCGACTCTTCGCAAGTATCTCCAAAAGCAGTTCAATGCTCGGGCCATCAACTACATCTGGCGCCAGCAAAAGATCTTCATCACCTACACCACTGATGTCGACGGCTCTTGCGAGCAGGACAAGCAGGGTCCTCAGGATATGAAGTACTGCCGCGAGGGTGATCCTGGTGTCTACTACCTCTACTGGTGGCACGAGGCATCTGTTGGACTTGGTTCCACTACTGGCCTCAACACTTTTGATACTGGAAAGATGGATCACCCAACTGGTTGGGATAAGCTTGCTGCTGGCTGGATCGAGCAGGGTTATCAGCTATCCCTCAACGATGTGTTTGAGGCTTCCATCGCGGCGTATCAGGCTCACCGGTTTGATTACGACGGTGAAAACTCGGTCAAGCGAGCTCAAGAGGCAGTTACTGATGGTTGGGCTAATCCCTGGGACCACGGAACGAGCTGGGAGGGTACCTTCACTATCCCCGTCTGCGACACCGGCGATGTCAGTTACAATGTCCAGTTGGGTGAGCGCATCATGCCTTGCAACTGTGGTGGTGGAAACGAAGTCGACGCGTGGAAGAAAGCTGCCAAGTTTGACGGCTACCAGACCTATGACCAACAGTGCACCGAGGGCAAGCAGGCTGAGAGGAAGCAAGATCGCCGTGGCGGCAAAGGCAATCAAGAGTCTGACACTCCCGCTCTTCCCTCCGAGGTCAACGAGATCCAGTGCCTCGCGTCTGATGGCGTCAACAAGGACATGGTCTCGCTGGTCACCTATTGTTCTGCAGCCATTGCTAGCCTCGGTACGGACCGCAACAGGGAGATCTGCAGTAATGACTGCCAGGATGGAGGAAAGGGCCAGAACAGTGTGTGGTGCCGTATCGCTCTCGACAACAGCAACATTCACTTTTGCGCTCTTACTATCGCTTCCAAGGATGCTGAGCATGGAGGTCCTGGATACGGTTGTCTGACTGTTGGGAATGCTCAGGACTTTTATGCCAATGCTGTGGCTGTTACTGAGGACGGAGGTAAGGGATGTCACCCTGTTGGAACGCCGGATTTCGCTGCTACGTTTGTTACTCCCGATGGGATGAATAGATGGTGCTTGAGTGACTATGAGCATGCCAACTATTGCACTGTCTAGTTGAGGCGAGCTGGCAGGGATGGGTGGTGGCTACGGTTTACATTCGACTTCTCATATTTATACTACACACTTTGTCTTGTGTATTGACAGTATTGCACATGTCTCTCTTTGAATTAGACTCATTTACTCAGTTCTGCACACTCTCTTGTTCATGATCTGATTTACCTACCACTCCCATGTGACCTGAAAACATCCTTTGTCTCTTCACCATCCCCTCGTGAAAGCCTCGGGAAGAACAATTTCTTTCACGTGTAGTTGCCCATGGTGGCAACCTCGACCGGGTATAACCGAGGCTGAGCGTCGAACAGGCAATGATTGCTTTGAGGCGTTACTGGAACCGGTTAAGCCAATGCAGGAGACGTCTCTCGATCTCTTGGAATTTTACGATGAAAATGCGGGGTGCATGCATGATGGTATGTCTCCTCCTTAATCAAGTTAGTCGACTTCTTGGGTTATTGACGACGTATATATCTCTGTGGCTGCTTGTGCCTGGAACTAGCTTCAACTCAACTCTGGCAACCTTGGCTACGGACATCATGGCCCGTCTCTGGCATGATATCGTGGATCGGCATAGTCCTTTCATGATAGAACTTTTCGGTTCTTTTGCAGTTCAGGTTGTCTTTTGGTGGATTCCATCTGCCATCTTCCTTTCTCTCGACTACCTAACTCCAACCTTTGCCGCCAAACACAAGATCCAGCCTGCCCCGAAACAACCGACGACGGCAGAGGTTTGCGATGCCATCGTCATATCACTTCGAAACCAGATCATCGTCACCACGATCCAACTAGGCCTAGCCGCCGCAGCAGCCTCACAAAACAAACCCTCCCCGTTTAAAATTACGACATCGCTCCCCACAGCAGAGTCATTCATCAAAGACCTGGCACTATGCATCGTGGCCCGTGAGGTCCTATTCTATTATTCACACCGACTCCTCCACATCCCGTACTTTTATCGTCGTATCCACAAGGTGCACCACAAGTTTACGGCCCCGGTCTCGTTTGCGTCACAGTATGCACATCCCGTCGAGCACATTGTGGCGAATACTCTTCCTATCGCGTTGCCGCCCATGGTCCTAGGAACGCATATCATTACGATGTGGGTGTTTCTTGCTTGGCAGTTGTTGGAGACGGCGACGGTTCATAGTGGGTTTGACTTTTTTGGAGGGGCGGCTCGTCGACATGATCGTCATCATGAGCGGTTTGATGTTCATTTTGGAGGATTGCCTTGGTTGGATTGGGCTCATGGGACGGATGAGAGTAAAAGAAAGAAGGTATCATGATTGTGTGGTTGAAAATATTGCATGCATCACCTGTTCGTTGGGTTTATGCTGGTTATGGACATGGACGACTATCCAGGACCAAAGTACGCCTCGTGGTTGTCAAATACAACACTCGTTAAATACGTTAACCAGAAGATATCTGTGGCCGTTATCATCTTAGGCACGCAAATTGAACAGATAATTGAGTATTGGGTTTGGTATTAAAATCGATATTCTATCGCATATCTCATCAGAACATAATCAGGTTCTCGTGAACATTATCTACTCGACATGGGTATACTCAAAGATCTCCTTGATCTCCTTGGCAGGAAGCTTCTTGGCCAGAGCCAACTGAAGCTGAATGCGAGCCTTGGCGGGGTTGAGGTATCCAGCGTTGATACCGTAGTCCTGGCCAGACACGAAACCCCAAGCGGTTCGGCGGCTCACAACAACGGGGACCTTGGTCTTCTTGACAACCTCCTCAAGAGCCTCCTTGGCCTTGGTAGGCCAGCCGCCAGCACCGACACCAGCGACAACAATACCCTTGGCACCACCCTCAACGGCGGCCTCGAAAAGCTCGGGGTCAACCTCCTGCTGGCCGTAGAGCACGTCAACCTTGGGAAGAGGCTCAGAGGCAGAGATGGAGCTGATGTTGAAGTAGTGGTGACCCAGAGGTCGGACGGGAGGGTACCAGAAAACAGGCTGGATGTTCTCAAAGGCGCCCAGGTAACCCTGCTCCTCAGCCTTGAAGGTGTCGAGAGCGTTGGCGTTGGTCTTGATGGTGTAACGAGCAGAGGCAATTCTGTCGTTGAGGGTGATGAGGGCTCCTCGCTTCTTGGCGCTGTCGCTGGCGGCGAGCTTGACTGCGGACAGCAGGTTGATAGGACCGTCAGCGCTGATGGCCGTGGCAGGGCGCATAGAGCCGACGACAACGACGGGTTTGTCGCTTTGGACCGTCAGGTCGAGGAAGAAGGAAGACTCCTCGAGGGTGTCGGTTCCGTGGGTGACGACAACACCTTGTGTGTAAGGGCTATCCAGCTGAGCCTGAATCTGGTGGGTCAGGTTGGTGAGGATAGTCGAGGTGATGTCGGAGCTGTCAACGTTGGCGATTTGCACGCCACGAACGTTGGAAATGTTGCACAGCTCAGGAACGGCATCAATGAGAACCTTGATGCCCAGAGCTCCGGCTTGGTAACCAGTAGTCTGGTCAGCCGAACCAGCCGAACCAGCAATGGTACCACCAGTAGCAAAGATGGTGATGTTGGGCAGGCTGGCGTTGAAGCACTGGAAGTCGCTCACAGCTCGGGGGGCCAGGTGGGGGATCTCTGGCACGGGTGAGCCCAGGGCAGTAGCTGCCAGGGCGCCCAGGGAGAGCAGGGATGTGAAGGACGACATGGTTCTTTGGCTTGAGAAAGTCTCCGGGTGTTGATTAAGCTTGGATGACCCTTGTGGAAAGCTGGAGAGGAACCGACAGTGAGGTCAATTGGAATGGGGAACAGACCTCATCTTAAATAGACGGGAATGTTGACGTACGGGAAGCCAAGGCGGACATCCCACCTATTTGGATTTTTGATTTGATAAACAAACAAGGTGCATCGGGCCGGTGGTATAGCATCACATCGTCAAGGAACGAGCGAAGCAACAAGGTAGTTAACCAACAGCCCAAGCCGACGCCGAATCGGAACTTGTGCTCTAGCGGCCGAAGCGAGACTGACTCTGGCCCGCGTGCTGCAAGTGCAAGGCCGGATGGCCTAGTTGCGTACTGCAGAGCGCCGATCCGCAGCCCGGTGAATGGTTCGACCGGGCTTCTAGCGGAATCCTTGGAGGTGTTCCTAATCCCCGCCCTTGCATTGCGTGCTGCGAGATTACGGCACAGATTCACCGTTCTCAACTGTCAGTGTCCATCCAAGGGTTCTTTGTCCGTCACATCCATCTCAGGGGAAAATGTCGTGCCTCTGCGGCGTAAGCGAGATGTTCGATTGCGATGCCAGAAACCCCGGTTTGAACCCCCCCTGGATATCTGATTGCGCCAAGGACTGGGGATCCCCGGGCTTCCTTTTCCAGACTAGACAATCACTGATAAAGGGAGGCCGCGGAGTCGTATCCTTACCCCAACCACCTCTTGGCAGGAACTGCGGTAATTCCTTGTAACTTTTCTCCGGTTGTTTCTGTTACCTTTTTGTTACCTCACCCTATGGAGAGCCCGGCTGATCTCACAATGCTCATCTGTGGGCCAATCTCCTCCACGCCCTTGATTGACGAGGTTCTGGAGAACATGTTCCCCGCTAAAATCCTATCTGAGGGGGTTATCATTACACAAGGGCTTGATAATCTTGTGCTCCGCTTAAAAGCTGACTCGGGTTCTTCGGGGCGAGTCAGAGTGCCGAGAGAGGAACGTGTGCGACCAACGACATCGGCCTTTAACGATATAGGGAAAGAAGCCGATCACGACACGACTCGGTGTTGGTCGAACCCCGGGATCTCTGAGCATAAGTCCATAAAATTCTAGAATTGCGCGTCGAAACTCTATTCCGAGATCTGCTTAGCGGACTGGGGAACCATTGTCAGGGATGTGGTCCGGCTGTCACCTTGAGAGATTAGCAGATGTGGGTTATCATGAACTTTGAGGTGATTTTTCTGCTGCTACGTAATAGAGACTTGAGGCTCGTCGAGTTATCGCACGTGGTCGAGAACGTTGAATCATCGGCTTCAAAACATGAGCCGAAATAATAGATTCTAAGCCGTGGGTTCCGGATATGTTATCTTGTGAGAGTTGTTATTACACTTGCTTTTGGCCAATGCCTCGTTGCCGTTTCCCCAGAGACTGCAGTCGCAAACGATATGCCAGGATCTGGTGATCTCACTTTCAATCTTCAATTGACCAAGTCCACACCGGAGAAAATTAACGCGTCACGCATGCACTGTCTCAACCCAAAGACGATCGCAATTTACCGTCTCTCGGGTTCTCCCGACAGCTGAGACAGCGATCGGCACGGTTACGAGATGCACTCTGCGTCGATAAAATTCGTTGAGGCCCGATCTTGTGCAAGTTTCAGCCAACTGCTCAGATATATTTCCACTGATTAAGATAGAAGCAATCCTATTTGCCTAGTCTTAAACTCATCTGAACACGATCTCATCTTGAAAATCGGCGACATTCCACGGAAGAAAACGAGTCTTGAATGCCATTGCTCGCATTGCGTCCACGATTCTCTGCATCTAGTCCGAATTGATCGGCTTGGCCTTGATGACTCCGCTCATGACCTCGACTGCAGTTCCACTGAGGTGAACCGTCTTTACCTCACGCTCTCCCGAAGACAGCACCTGCACCTCAACATCCACCACGATGAGACTCTCCCGACCCATCTCAACGCCCTGGGTGATCTCAACCCTGACCGAGTCGGCAGACAAGACATGCAAGGCTAGATAGGAAGACAGGGCACAAGCTGCACTACCCGTGGCCGGATCTTCCATTGCGCGCTTCACGAGTCTCGTCCTGACCTTTTGCACAAACGTCTTTCCATCAGGTGCCGTTTCGTGGCCAGTAAGTACAAAGTAGTACCGCCTCGAGTCAAAGTCTGTGCGCCATCCTTCGTCTTGCAGATCGCCGGATAGATATCCCATGGCTCCGATTCTGGCAGCCCCGAGAAGCTCCAACGATGGTAGCTGAAGAAGAGCAAATGTCATGCCCTTGACGATGCTGAAAAGTCGAGCGCCTTCCTCAGCTGCGGCAACCTGTGCGAGTTTCTCATCTGAACCGGTGTACTCGGCTCGAGTGAGCCGTTGCTGGTGAAGTCTGACGTTGTGAGGGATAGCAGCACGCGCCGAGCCATCCTGTCCAAATTGACATTCGATTTTCCCCGCTTTGGCGATAAGAGTCTCTACGCCCTGAGATCTGAGGAAAACCGCGGTGCCGATAGTCGGGTGACCGGCAAAGGGCAGTTCACGATCAGGAGTAAAGATATTGATGGTTCTCTCCGATGACGGCGAGGAAGCATCGACATCGTGAACAAAGACTGTCTCTGAGAGATTAAACTCTCGGGCGATGGCTTGCTTCTGGGCCTGCGTGAGGGGAGGCTGCTGACTTGGTGGTGGAATGGTCACGACGGCCAGCGGGTTGCCCCGGAATGGCGTCTTTGTAAAGACATCGAGAGTTATGAAAGGCAAGTCCATTTTCCTAGTAATTATGAGACATCTTGGAGAAGAGAAAGAAGAAAGAGGAGAGGATGAGGGATATCATGTTGGTTGCATTATCTTGCATCCATTATTAAGCCTCGTGAGTCAGAGCCGATATCCGGCAACCATTTGGCTGTAAGCACAAGGGAGATATGACTCGAATATCTTGGGTCTAATCGACAAAGCTACCGATATTTCCTTGAGAATGAAATTCTGTTCGGTACAGCTTCCTTCTTGGCACCACTCCTCCAAGAGGCCCAGCACATACGACCATAGCTCGTAGAAAATACGGGGTCCCGTCCGCTCCCCCAGAGTCAAGCTACGAAGCGCTGGATTAGTAGTTGGGTCGGTGACGACCAGCGAATCCCCGGTGTTGTATGTCTTTTTGCCGTATTTTTGGCTGTTGTCTAAAAGGGTCAAAGGAGGGCAGCTATGGCAAGGGTTAAATGGAAATATGGTGTTCCTGGGGACTGCTCCTCTGAACAAGACACCTTAATGCAGTAAGGAAAAAAGCGATGCCAGGACCTCAAAGTCATTTCTCAAGTTGAAAATGTCCAAAACGGTCATCGGCTATCAAAGCTTGTTTTTTTTTTTACATTTCATTCTATATCTTTCAAGCATCTCTCTCTATCGACTTAGTGATCCCCAACGCCCGGTCTTCCACTACAACAAAAAAACACAATATCTATACATGATAGCATTATATCCTAATGCTAATACAGTGACCTCTTTTGTAGCCTTTCTACTGCCTGCAGTACACGACTCGCTAAGTATCTCCGTACTACGTAACCATAAAGTAAAGTCCTAGTACCAGTAGGTTAAACAAACCTTGCACAATTAGGACAGGCAACTCAAGCAGGAAAACAATCAAAGTCCAAAGGCACACCAAGGTCACCCCCACGGTCGAAAACAACCCCTTACCAGTGGCCTTCAGGCAACGCTTGGCTTTGCCTCCGTATCGCAAGCTACTATCAAGAACAGTTAATAGGTTACGCGGTATTGAGGTTTCATCCGTCGCGTGTTAATGGCCGCTTTCTTTGATCCTAGCTGTTTCTAATTTCTCTTCAAAGAGGAGCTTCATTATACGTAATGTCCGTGCTATCTTTGAACTCGGACAAGGGAAGTCTAGCCAAGGTTCCTTGTGGCTGACAGCCTCTTTTGGAGTCGTCACTAAGCCCAACAACCAATACCAACGACAAAGACCACTCTCCCTCATAACCTTCACGAGTTTGCAGGCTCTTTCGGGTAATTTCATTCAAGCCTGAAAGAACTAGGTTGTTTGTTCAATGGTGTATTGCCCTTTCTATTTTTATGTTAGGTGACCATTGCCTGGTAGAAATCCCTGGCAATAGACCAGAGGTCACCCTTAGCCACAGGTGACAGCAGTCGATAGGGCTCTCACTTCACTCTCGCCTATCTTGAAAGAATCCCTCCAAGTTTAAGACTCGTTTTCCAGTAGCCTCCCTTTTTGATTTGATTTCACTCTTCTTTAAACATTTCCTTCTTACTAATGCATTGATTTTACTACTAAAGTCTATTAATACTTGTTCTTTATAGACATTACTAATTCCATTATCCCAAGTTTTAGCGAATTCGCCTTCCTAGTTCGTCACTAAAATTCCAAGTTATCATGACTTGCAAAATCCTCTTGTTCTGGCTTTAGGATGCCAACATCAATCTTGAACTGCCGCAGCCAGGCCGGGTTCTCAGCGACGGTCTGGTTCCAGGGATCACCGCTGTTAGAAGTAATTAGCAGTTTTCGCTCAAGTTATTTACAGTAGACCTACTCGTTATACAATATCCACCTGGCGTGGTGCTGTATCTCCTCGTCTGTGGGGACATGCTGGTTCGGGTTGTTGGGTGACATGGTCATGGCGACCCAGCGGGCGAGTTCTCTTGCAATCCAACGATAGTAACAGTCGCCATTGAGCAAAAAGCTCGTCTTCATCCAGGTGTTTGCACCATCAGAGTTGATGTTTTGCTGAGAGCCGTGCGTGTCATCAGAATAATGTAGGCATCCCGACGTGAAATCGTTCGGTTGAGTGTTGGGGTCTGTCATGTGCCGGCTCTTGAATTTCGCCAACCAAGCCTCGTTGTTCAAAGCAACCGACTTCCACTCCTCATCATCCATCTCGTCAATGATATCGTTCGCTTTTTGGCGTAGAGCGGCATCATCGGGGACAATGCCATGAGCCCGGAGTAGCTCGATGTAATCAGCCAACGTCCTTTCAAGTTCACTGTAATTGTAAAGGATCGAGTTGATTCTAGACAAACTACCTGAACGTAGGTCTGAACTATTCCGTGTGCAGCTGATGTTGTGGCGTTCTCGAAAAGGTGTAAGCCAAGCAGCTGATGAATTGATCAAATGGATGAAAAACGACGCCACATATTCGGAGGATGAATCGGATTCAATGCCGGCTTGTTGAATGAGACGAGACGCTTCCTGCTGTAAATCGACATCGGTAAAAGAATGAGACGGCCCAGTATGTATGAAATCGTATAGCTGACTCTCCATAGGACACAGATCAAACAAGTTGTCCTTTCCAGAAATCTTCAGTCTTCGAAGTTTCCCCTCCAGGATGGACCTCACAGGTCTCGTTTTGGCCTCCTGGAGGATATCATCAGCCGAAATAATCAGGTCTCGAAGCCAAGAGGCGTTAGAATCCTCCTTGTCAGATATGACCTCTGCAGAAAGCAATATGCGACAAGCTTCGAGTTGCATCTTGTCATACGTAGGGAGACCTCCAAACTTGTCGCTATAGACGTGCACGAAGTTTGCCAGCTCTAGGCTGATCAACTCGTAAGCATCTCTCGGCGTCTCAGAGGGGCCCTTGCTGGCCTCAAAGGGACACATGGTGTTGCGGTCAATGCCGATGAAATCTAAAGAGGATGAGTATTTGGGAAAGTATGAAGATCATAAGACGGCTTACATGGTGGGATTGCATGCTCAACCCGGAACAAGACCGAGGCATCAAAGCCCCAATCTCCCTTCCAGTCAGCCATTGTGCTTCCCATCTTGAAATGATCTGCCAGGTGATCTGCCCTAAACTCCCACGTATCCATCTTGAGGCCGCAAAAGCCACAAACAGATCGTATTCCCGGCATTGGCAGCTTCCATTGGTTCAACGGACACCCCAACTGCTCAGGTTTGACATTGTGAACAAGTCGCAAATGTTGCGTCAGGTGATCCTTGCGGTTAAACGATCGATCTTGGAGTGGACGGATGCTACAGGTCGAATAGTTGTGGTCTTGGAAATGTGCATCGTCTGGTGAGGGATGGGAACAAAAAGCACAGCGTGGCACCCCATTGTCATCCATGATTCGAGGGCCATTAGGAGCGCATGCCCATCTCTCTATCGGTAGATGAAGGGACTTTTCATGGCGCTGCCAAGTATGCTTCGTCGTAAACGTCTCGGTGCAAAAGGTGCACTGATACGTGTTCAGAGATTTGGCTAGTGAGGTTCTCTTGTCGGCTCGTTTGTTGGCGGCGTTGTGTCTGCGGCGGCGTGAAGAGCGAATCGACGACCTGAAGGAAGTTGTAGAGTCGCGAGAGTGTTGCGAGTATGCTGAGTTGTCGCTCGACTGTGATGTTCCGATGCTGCTGGTTGACGAAGCTCTGGAGAGCCAGTGGCCATCGCCTGTTTGGTAGTGTGTGCGGGATAGATCATCTGAGCCTGTCAATAGTTAGATGCCATTCTCAGTCATCCTCCAAGACTGCCAAGCCCTATGTTCTGGGGGAAAGACGACATACCGCATGATGCCACGGCGCGTGCAATAGCAGTCGCAGTCGCAGGCTCACTCTCAGGAGGTGAGTCAACCCATCTTGCCAGCGGATCCATCCATCTATTCCTCTCTCCTGGGGCAGGAGTGGGCTTCCTTCCGGGAATGTCTATCGCTTGTGTGGAACTGGGCGAGTGTGGCGAACCGGGATGACGAGCATGGATCTTGCCACGACGCCGAGCATTGGCCAGCCAGTTTAATATCTGCGTCTTTGACAAGCCAGTCCGATTCTGTAGGATCTCCTTCTCGTGATCATTCGGAAATGGGTGGTTGCTGTGTGTTGAAACCCATTGTCTCAGCACGCGGACAGCTTCCCGTGAGAACCGGGCGCCGATCTTCGGAGGAGGAGCATTGCCGATTGAAGCGACAGGAAGTTGCGGCGCATCTGGTGTATTGTCAAGCTGCTCAAGAGCTGGAGTTCCAGTGCCAGAGTCGGTCCCAGAGAAGCTGTGCGTGTTCGTAAGAGGCGATTGTTGACCTGAAGAGTCAATCAGCTGAGCCTCGAAACGAGAGACCCAGCTTTCGTCCTTTGTATCCGGAAGCAAATGATGCAGGTTAAAGTCGTCAAAGGCGGAATATCCAAAGTAAGCGTCGTCATTCATTAGACTTGGATCAAAAATGGTCTTTTCAACAGCATCATCTGTATTCGTCGGCATGATGGTTCTTGAATTGTTTCATTGGGAGGAAGTTAATTCCGGACGCTGTAGGGGGGGGTCTAGTAAGAGTCACGAGCGCGAATGTGGAGTCGTCAATTACACCCTATGACTCCAAGGCGAGCAGTACGTGCACAGCCGGCTGTGCAAATAAGACCACGTGATCGGCGCACAGCCGGCTGTGCAAATAAGATCTGATATGTAAGCCCGCCAAAGTGTGTAAGTGAGAGATATCTTCTTCATACAATGAAGCAGCCGTGATGCATGCAATTGAACATCGTGAGTGATTCAGTAGGAGTATAGCTATTCAATGAATCATATGTCATCCATTGTCGTTGGTCATGCGTAGCGGATAAGGCCCCCCGAGGCCGTGAAGCATACCAAAGTGACAACGACGATGTAAGTGAATCGACTCAACGTATGAGATATATAAGGCCAGGACTTCTTTGTTGAAAGATGCTCTCTATTCTCATATACAACACCATATTCAAGATGTTCAATCGTCGTCAGAGCCAGCGTCAGAACCCCCCTGATATCCCGATCTTCGTTGACAGCACTGTAACCCCAGCGACGAGGGCACCTAGCAATCAATGGGTACTGGCCCCCATTCCGAACAACCAGCAAATCCAGGCACCACAGCGTTTTGGCCCTGATGATTTGCCCCCCTTCGCGGTCCAGCAGTGGTATGCGCAGCATACCTTGCCCACAGATGAGAGATCGGCCACAGTCTATTTCGATATGAATCCCGGGGCCAGGGATAGAGCCCATCTCACTGGCTACCCTCCTCGAGGTGAGCCGGTTGCTGTTCATACGATGCCGTGGGGATGGTTGGTTACGGGAAATTGGCACGTTGCATGGCTCGACCATGCCCTTAATACACAGTATCACCGCCCTCACCCTGATATAACCCCACGGTGGACTCGCGGCACGCTTGAGGGCTTGGATCTAGAGCTTCGCGGCCCCCCTCGGTACACAGTCAACGGGACCCTATGGCCAACGCCTGCCACGGGGATGACAAGGTATGTGCCCACTATCCGGGAGGCAGAGCGGACAGGGCTCTATATCCGGAGTATTGACCAGAGTGGCTATGTGACGTGGGCTTGGCAGGGCACACAGTAGATAGTTCAAAAGCCTGCCTTATGGCATTGTTACTATATTGAATATGCGTGATAACCAAGTCTACTTTATGCTACGTATACACTTAATGATTACTCTGTTAAATTGAGCCATTGAGCCACTGTAAGTATACTCGGAGATTGGTAATTTCTTTGTCCTTCTATTGATATATATAAATCATATACTACATTGCTCCTTCAAATGTTAATGGGGGGGGTTCCTAGTCTGATAGAATCCCTCCTGTACTTCAAGATCTTCCTCAGCGGCATTCCATATTCCCTGCATACCTCGCCGCCCTGAGAAAGGCTGTTGTGCCATCTCTTTCGCTACGTTACGCTCAACACGCTCACTCTCAGCCTTATCCCAGTCAAGATAACTCATCTGCTCCTCCTTAGTCCAATCTCTAATACTTCTTCCCGCCTTGCAGTGTCTCCCCATCTGCTTATAGTCAAGGCACCACTCATATTCCGCTTTGCTGTAGCGCATTGGCAGCCCCATAGCCTTCCTATATGATTGGTTGGTCCTTGGGACTCCCCGGGGCAACATATCATACCAGGCCGCCCGTGAGTCCGTATATCGTTGATAAATAGCACGGGGATCACCAGCTCGTAGCACCGGGGCTTCCGCAACAGCTGGTGGCACCACTGCCGGGGGGGATATAACCCGGATCGTTGTATGTGTGGTTGTATGTGTGGTTGTAATAGTCTCAGAGACAACAGAGGCTCCTGATGGGGACCCAGGCGATAATGAGCGGGTGACAGAGCGAGAGGATATATGTGTCACTGTATGCATTGTCGTGGAAGGTTGAGTTGGGGCTGGCAATAGGTCGTCGTAGCGCAAGAGGCATGCTTTGGAGCCCATCCTATGACCCTTGATATGGCACTTCGAGCACGTTGGCGGTGCCTTTTGACGTACTGCATTCTCGATAGCTTCAAAGGCGGAAGGCTCACGCTGTGTGCTTGACGGTGGCAGTGTAGATTTAGCTGCTAGATGATCAAACTGCTTATGAGGTTCAATAAGCAGCAGGGGGGTCCCTGAGCGTTGGAGGCGCCAGTGTGAGTGGAAATGCTGTAGCTGAAGGGGCTGCTCTGATGCCAATAGACGTTGAAGTGCATGAGCACATGGAAGACCAAGACTTGTGCTGAATACATGTGTGCATACAGGAAGCTCCTTCAGTAGTCGTTGCCGCTGATATTCAACCTTCCATAGGGCTTCACGTGAGATCCACCCACGAATATTGCCATATAATGCCTTGGATAAAGCAACGGGTATGTTGGTCTGCTGTATGGCCTGGCATGCCTCGAGCTCGGCAACCTGGTTGACTATGACGAGCTTGATGATCCTCCAGGCCTCGAATAGATCAGCTCGAGAGTTCTTCAGGTGGCCCTTAACGAGTTGATGGATACCCTCAGCCCGGGATGTGACAGATTGGTCGAAGTGGAGGTGTTGATGAACCCAGGCCTTGATAAACCTCTCCTTATAGAGGTCCAGCCAGGTCTGCTGGATATAGCCCACCTCTCTGAGATACTCAGGAAGGTATTTCTTCTTGAACTTCTCTAGCCTCTCGTTAAAGATATCCTCACTCGTTGAGGCGACGATATTATGCCATGAGTCATAAAACTCCTTCCACTCTTTATCACCCTCGGGCTTATCTTTATCTCGAGTAAAGGCAGGCATACAATAAGTCAAGACGGCCTTATTGATATGCCATAGGCATAGCAGCGAGGGTGACAGCGGGAAGCAAGATGGCGAGGAAAGAGCATTCATACATGCCAGACAGCGATCTGTGAGTATCACGGTTGGAAGGGATATACCGTGAAGATCATACAGATACCGCAGATGAGTAAGAGCCCAGATGAAGTCATCTTCTTCCTCGCCGCTGAGGAAGACAAAGGCAATGCAGAAGGACCGTTGACAGGCATCAACGCCAACAATGTCAAGTAGGGGCATCTTATACTTATTGGTCTTGTACGTACAGTCCAAGATAAGCACTTCAGGATATGATTTGAGGTACCCCAGTGACTTTGGGTGCGCAAAGAAGACTGCCGTAACTCGGCCGTCATCGTCAAGGCGAATCTTGCTCCAGAAGCCCTCGCTTTCCAGCTGTTCAGCGAGAGCATGTATATTGCTTTGTCCTCTAGCGAGGTCTCGCTTGCCCCGTGCAATGCAGTTATAGATATCCTGCTGTGTGGCAGCTGTATCTGATGCCACGCTTAGATAGGATCTAATCTCCCTCGGGGCAACATTGGCTCTGGCGAGCCGCTGGACTGTGGATTCGTCTTGGCGTGATAACTGACGATGTACGGGATGTGCCACTGCATTGGAGCTTGGCTCGTGGTTGTGCTCGGCGAATTTGGCGTCAGGACGATGCTTCAATGTCCATATAGTCCCACATAGGCTTTCCTTCGCTGTGATAGAGAAGAGGCATCCTGTCCGGCGACTCGAGGACTTCCGCTGCCGTACCTTCGAGGAATCAGAAGGGGCACGCCCTGTGCCACGGTCACAGCTATAGATGACTCCAATCCTCCCACTAGGAGTCTTCCAGGAGCTCTTTACGCCGAATGCATAGCCTCGTAGTGCTGCCCAGGCGTTGATGGCGGTGACCAGTTGCTCCCGCGAGGTATACTCATTTTCCGGGGGGAGCACATCGTCAGGCCAGAGCCGAGAAGCTTCAATTGGGTCCATTGTATAGTAATAAAGGCACGAGAAGTCGAATTGGGACCAGAGAATATATCAATCAGTCATTTGGAGGCTTCAATTGGCGGTGTGTGATG
Source organism: Fusarium vanettenii 77-13-4 (assembly GCF_000151355.1). Lineage (NCBI taxonomy): Eukaryota > Fungi > Ascomycota > Sordariomycetes > Hypocreales > Nectriaceae > Fusarium > Fusarium vanettenii. Next base: position 4,649,779 of record NW_003315881.1, read on the forward strand.
GTCTTGCAATAAGGCCACGTTGCTTCTTACATATCAGATCTTATTTGCACAGCCGGCTGTGCGCCGATCACGTGGTCTTATTTGCACAGCCGGCTGTGCACGTACTGCTCGCCTGACTCCAAGCGTCGCTGACCAACCAACTCTAACGGTGTAGGGTGCGAAAGGCGATAATTCCGCGATCGAGGCTGAATATGAGGATTATGGGGTCATCGAGATAATGTCAATCTCAATTGCTACGTAATAGGCATGTCAAAGCGATGGCTATTGTTCCTTTCGACCCCTGTATTTCTCGGACGTGGGTCGGATTGGGAATGGCCTCATTAACACACCGAAACCCACTTGAGCCATCTCCACTGTCAGGTCTCACGTGTTTGCTAGACGTGTAATTGAGGCATCTTCAAGATGAGAATTGCAAGTCTACAGAATTATGGTGAGAGTAAGGTTCTAAAATGAGAGCCAGCCAAACCTGTCCAAACAATTCGATCCTTTGGTTCCTTTTCTGATCAGGAAATCTTGCTTGTGGTCGCTGTGTATGCCGTCAACTGCTCCAAAGCATCTTGATACTCTTGTCCAATGACCTCAGCATGGCTCGACGAGCGCGGTGTGATAGAGCAGGGGAAGGGCAAGGGAACCGAGTTGAAACCTTCAGAGTACGCGAAACTGGAATGCATTAGTATAAGAAAGTCACACGGGAAAGGGGAGACTTACATATCAACATCAACATCTCTTCCCTTCTCATCCTTGGCAGGGTTCACCTCAAACGCCCAGAGGATACGAGCAATGTTGATTGCCACCGACGCAGAGCCAAGGTGCATGCCAGGGCAGATACGACGCCCCCAACCGAAGGCGCTGTGACCAAAGGTACCAGGATAGTTGCGCTCCTCCATGAAGCGCTCAGGCTTGAACTCGTGGGGTTCAGGGAAGTCGGCCTCGTTGAGATGGACTAGACACGATTATAAAATGCACAAGAGAACTGATACGAGAGACTTACGAGTCCAGAGAGGTGCGATGATGGTGCTGCCCTTGGGGATAAACATGCCCTTGTACACATGGTCCGCGGTGCTGGCGTGGGGAGTGCCACCAAGTACAGCGACTGGCCGCCATCGCAAGGTTTCAGAAGCAATGGCTCTGATATACTCTAGCTTGGGGAGGTCATCAAACGTGGGTAGGCGATCATTCCCAACAACTCTGTCGAGTTCTTCTTGGGCTCTTGGGATAAACTGGGGGCCAAACTTGGCACATGCAAGAAGGAAGCTAGCCAAAGAGCCCGCCGACTGTTGAGTTCGGTTAGTGATCATAGATCTAAGTGATTTGAAGGTGCACTTACTGTCTCGACTCCAGCGCCAAAAGGTGAGCCTGCCGTGTAAGAAATCTCCAAGTCCGACATGCCAAGGTTGGCCTGCTCTTCAAGAAGGTGCTTAGCGAAGCAGGTTGGTGCAACACCCTGAGCAACCTTGTCGCGAACCTCATCCATGAGCTCAGTGTACATGCGAATGTCCTTCTCTCGCTGCTGGAGAACCTCAGCCTTCCAGGGTGCCAGGAAGCTGGGCACGTACTTGAGGGCTGGGTATCTCTCCACGGCAAACTTTCCGGGGATGCTACCAGATGGTCAACTTTTGCTAAACAAGGGAGGTTGGGATGACATACTTGACCATTGTTAGACGCTCCATCGACTCTGCGTTGCGACGGACGACAATGTCAGTCCTGACATCTTCAACACGCCTACCATAAGTAACGGTGACAATGACAGATGCAGCGTATCGCTCCAGGTGCGTTCGAAAATCTTCAGGCGATCTCAAAAGATCATGCATCAAGACCTTGGACTCGAGGCTCTGGACAGGTCGATAGGTCTCGCTCTGTCGCTGCATGAAACCGCTGTGCAGAAGCTTGCGCCAGCGTCTCCAGTAGCCTGCATAAGGAGCCATGAGACCCCTCATACCGCCTGAAAGCAGCTCTCCGCCCATGATGAATCGCGGACGGGAAGAAAAGATGGCACCCTTCTTCTCAAGAAGATCCCATGCCGCCTGCGCAGAGCCAAGAACAATAGTTGGGGTAGGTCCCAGCTGGAGATAGACAACATCTCCATATTGCTGGCTGAGCTCTTGAAACCAAAGCCATGGCTTCCGAATGCCCGTCCTGATGACTTTTGGGCCTGGTGGAAGCTGTGAACGGTGGGAATAGAGCTTCCACTCTTGCTTGAGCTGTTGTTGGAGATTGTCAGTCGCGTGGTAATCAGGGAATGCGGATTGGTCGAGACAAACTTACCCTAGGAAAGACGAGGGCGAGGTACGCAAAAGCGACAGCAACAGCCGCGTAGACGAGTATCTTGACGACCATGTTTAAAAACTGATGATATCGACTGACCGACTGCAGAGCACAGACAAAGATTCGAGTCAGGAATGTCAAGGATAACCCAGAGGCTCTTATTCAAAGCCGTGACCTGACCGAGGTAAACGATTTTTTCGACACAAATCTCAACTGCCATGTCCAATTGCCGACCTTGGCAGCCACCCCCGCTTGGAGAAGAGAGCCAAGCAGACGCTTTCAACGAGAAGCTGACCCTTTTGAATGGAAGCGAGGTGGCTGCTAGCTCCCCAGGCTCCGCAAACCCCGCAATCTAAACTCCATGGGGGGAGGAGAAGTGCGGAGACCCCACGCTGTAGTCTGATGACAGGTTCGGATCCTTGTTCCCGGGTAATTATACCCTGAAAGTTCAAATAGAGACGAGTTTGACTCCTTTTTGACGAAGTATTCAGGAGCAGAGATTTTCTCAGTATTACACTTCATCCTTTACTTTTTCAACTTTTTACTCTCACAATGAGGAGTGACGCTTGGCTTAGCAAGCCGTTCTTGACGGCCATCTTTCTTGGAATAGGAGGTTTCCTCTATGGCTTGTAAGTCATCCTTACCAGTGTTACATCAGGCATTGATCGACTCATGCTTCATAGCGATTCTGGAATCATCACGCCGAGTCTGGCTCTCAACTCCTTTTTGACTTACTTTGGGAACCCTCATGCCGCTCTCCGTGGTGCCATTGTCTCTGTCTACCAGGCAGGAGGTATGTGTTTCCCATGTACAATATGTGGTCAAATACTGACTCCTGATTTTAGCATGGCTGGGTAGTGCGTCTGTTGGCGTCACCAGTGATAGACTGGGTCGACGCAAGGCCATTGCTTTTGGCTGCATTTGGGGTGTGATTGGCGGTGCCCTGATGGCTGGTGCAGCTCATGTTGCCATGCGTAAGTGGCCAGAAAAACGCACTGAATCATTTTTCTAACTGGGGTTTAGTTATCATGGGCCGTCTTTTGATCGGCTTTGCTGTTGGAACCATCACCGGAGTTGCCCCTGTTTTCGGCGCTGAGATTGCCAAGGCACGGTGACCCCTTTCTTTGAAAGACCTCTTCCTAACTCTCCCCAGACCAATGAGCGAGCCAAGATTACCGCAGTCAACCAAATGAGTAAGTTCCCCGTCCCTGAGTAGCTATCAAGACTAACCTCTCTCAGTGGTCGCCTGGGGCTTTTTCGTCGCCCTCTGGACTGGCGTCGGTGAAGGCAAATGGCACAACCCCAACCAATGGCGTCTCGGCTTTGCCATCCAGAGTATCCCAGCTCTTCTCCTCGGTGTCGGAGTTCTCTTCCTCAGCGAGTCCCCCCGCTGGCTTTGCTTGAAGGGCCGCTACGAGGAGGCTGAAAAGGCATTCCGCAACTACCACTACGACGGTACGAACGACGAGTGGTGCCGTACTGAGTTTACCGTTATTCAGGTCAACATTGCGGAGGAGCTTCAGGCACAGGGCAAGCTTTCTTGGGCCGATCTCATCAAGACCTCTGCTTTCAGGAAACGTCTCTTTGTCGGCTCTTTCGTCTGGGCTGCTGCCATGTTGTCTGGTATCTCGTTTGTGCAGTACTACCAGACTGCCATCTACGCTACCCTCCAGTTCGACCAGGACCGTCAGCTTCTCGTCAGTGGTCTGTACGGTTCAGTTGCCCCCGTGGCCTGCTTCCTGTCGCTATTCTTTGTCGACAAGATTGGCCGCAGAAAGATTCTGGTCATCAGCTCTTCGCTGTTGTCCCTTTGCTACATGATCATTACGATTCTTGCGGCTTTGTATCCTGCTCGTCCTGGTCTGCCTACCAACGCTGCAGCTCAGAGGGGTCTGATTGCCTGCATCTTTGCCGTTTCGGCCAACTACTCGGCCCTGCTTGGACCCATGACCTGGATTATTCCGTGAGTACAGAAACAGTCTGCATGAGACTCTTTCTAATCATTACACAGTCCCGAGGTTTTCACTACTGAGCTTCGTGCCAAGGCAAACGCCATTGTCCAGGTTGTTCACTACTCGATCAGCTTGATCATTACTCAATGCTCGCCCATCGCCCTGGCCGAGGTGGGCTGGAAGTACTACGTGAGTAACGAAGCAAAACACTTCCCTGATGTGTACGCTGACCAAACCTCTAGATTCTGTTCGTTTTGACCAACGCTCTCTGCGCCGTCGTCTTCGCATTCGCATATCCCGAAACCCGAGGCAAGTCTCTCGAGGAGATTGACGAGATCTTTGGTGATGTCAAGGTTATCCGCCAGGAGGATGTCAAGTTCTCTGAAAAGGCTGGACTCGAGACACTGGAATATCGTGGCAACAGGACAAGTGCACAGGAAGCTTAGGACGGAATCTACGGGCTTGATCGGCTAGGACATGGCTTTGGTTGAGTCAGAGTCGGTCTAACTATTACTTTTCTGAACAATCTTATTATAACATCTCTTCTCTTCAATTACTCCACCGCCAAGTCCCAAGCTCAGCCTTAGCCTCTGGGTTGGAATATCGGCTCTGGTGTCGGCACTTGAAGTGGCAAAATAGCTTTCCACCAGTAACCAAGCGTGTGATAAAGCTACCAACTAAATCCTTCATCTATGAGAACAAAACCTCTCCTCAAACCACCAGATCGTCCAAGACTCGAAGCAGCAACCCGAACATCATCCGCCATGCCTGGTGGCCCTGAGACGAGGATACCGATGGGATCCCTTCGTCCACCACTAGCCGTTAGCTCGCTTTGAAGAATTTCCGCAATGTCCATGCGCTTTCCCACACTAGTGGTAACACTAACTGTTGGTGGGAAACCGGACATTTCTTGGCTGAGCTCCTTTTGAAGCGAATCATTCCTCAAACCCCAGTACACGCGTGCGGATCTGGTTCCGTTCTCGTGGAGAAGTGGCAACATGGTGGTGATTCCGACTCCACCGGCGAAACAGACGAGGTCGGAGCAGTGGGACAGCTTATTAATGGGGCTGGAATGATATGAGCCCTCGATAAGAACTCGTAGACGAAGGAGACCTCCAGCCGATGCAACTTTTTGGTGGAGCTTTCCAGTCATGCCTGAGCGCGTCCTCACATAGAACGTCGCCCTAGAGACAGGGCCGGCCTTCTCTTGGGAAATTGCTGCTGATTGTGGTGCAGCGTCTTCCTTGTCGTCCTTTTCTTTTCCAATGTTGCTTTCACTTCCTGAAGCAGGCTCCGCAAAGGACAGTGAAGAAGCAACGGAGAAAGGATGAGTCTCCCAGAACCTCCAGCTCAAAGTCGGAAAGCAGAGATAGGCAACACCATGAACTGATACATCGTCGATGGTGATCTTTAGATATTCTCCATCTGAGTCATCGACAGTCGAGACGACGGCAGTCTTCAAACCTCGTCCAGCCATTCGAACCACCCGAGCAAGACGCTCCAAGGCCCAGATACCAGAACCGATATACATCCAAATCTCATAGCCCCAGTTGAAGTCATATCGGTACCAGATGTGGTAGTAGTATCCGATGAGGAAAATCAGGACCATGAGCTGGTGGGTAGCCAGGAACACTTCATATGCCTTTTGTCGAACGACAAGCAGAGAAGTTGGCCAGATGATGACAGCAGCAATCGTAGCAACAACACCCCAAATCCAATAATCTTGAACAAGCTCGGCTTCGTAGTCTCCAAAGAGCTTGTAGTACACCAACAGCATAATCGAGTGAAGAACAATGTGCAGAATAGTCCAGTATCCAAGCCAGCGATGAAGCAGGAGATACGTCCCGTAACTCCAGTCGGTCAGTTGCAGAAGAATACTATTTCGAGATGAAAAGATCAAGAGAGCAACCATGTTTCCCATGGCCATGACACCAGCTCGGTTACCGATAGTGCTGATTTCCTGCTCGCGTAGGCTGGCAAAAGAACTTTGGGGCTGGATGTTGTAATATGGTGCAATGAGAAAGACAAAGTTGAGCAGGCTGATGAGGAGAATGAACAGCAGCTGGCCACGGGTTGGAACAAGGCCTCCTCCCAGGTGAGGCGCGACGGGTGAGCGGTGGGATGTACCCCAAGCTGGGGGATGGTTGAGAACCGAGTTGAGCCAAGTCCAGGAGATGCTCCTACTCAGAGCTGGAACGAGACGGAATAGTGACAGAACGACTGGTAGGAAGATGGCAACAAGCATGACGGTGATACTAGTATACTATTAGAGACATTCAATGATGGGTTCGGAGCCGACTTACGTATATGTTACGTGACCAATTTCATTGGTTTCAAATGAGGTCATGCCGTTGTACTGCTTCTGCCAGTTTGCCTGCAAGACAAAGCTCGTGACATTCAGGGGCTCCCCTGATACGGCGATGGGCAACGAAGTATCCGGTTCAGATTCCGTTGTCTCCTCTGTCTGCCCGCCATGTCCTCCATGCTGTCTGGCCTTGATCTTTCTTGAATGATTGTCGTGGCTGCTCGTCTCATTACTCATTTTCCCTGAAGCTTCTTCCTCGTCCTTTTTAGCTCCTTCGAGAGCGTTCTGATAGGACATGACGGGCTTCCACTCCTTGGTGCCGACAGTACCGGAAGCCAAGTGACCGCGCCAGTAGTCTTCAATCAAGGCAAGCTCAGGCGCGTCACTTCCCGGGCAATAAGTGTTGATGCAGAGTGCCATCGTCTTGAGAAACGCAGGATCGCTGGTGTAACATTCTGGCGGCGTGGTGGTGGTTGAGTGTCCTGAGCCATGGATCGCTGCATCATCCTCTTTCGGGGTACAGTTCAAAGGACAGCCTTTAACGACACCGCGGCATGCAAAGGCACAGGCAGGATGGTACATGGTCTTTCCCCATCCAATCATGCCGGTGCCATCGGACAGTGCTAGACCGGTATGCCAGCCAAGCAGCAGGCACAGCTTGAGAGCCATAGCTGCGTAGCTTCTGTTAACGAGTCGTAATGAATAAGAAAGAATCAAAAACGAATACTGCAATGCTGACTTTGCGCGCTCTTGAGGTTCTCTTAAGGGTCCATTCGTTCGCGGCACAAAAGTCTTGGCAGTAATCCCGGTTGATGCTGGACCCATGATATCTTGCTCAATCCTTCTCACGTCGCTACATCAGTGGATCAATGCAGACTCTGGCCATCAAAGCGACCAATCATCTATTCTTGCTTTCACAGTCCATCCTTGAGTTTGGTGAAGCCAAGACCGCAGCTGCGGTGACTGATGCTTATTCGGGCTCGGAGATGTGGCCAGTGTCTCCGCCTTGTCGTTTCTGGGCGAATCTCTGACGTTGCATTTGAAGATGGCGTTGAGCCTCGCAGTTTTCTCTTCTCTCATGGGTCCGGGCCTACCGTGGATCGGCCGACACAGCTAGAACCCCTGTGATACTCGGCACTGGCGGTACAAGACCCTCGTCGCTCGATTGATCAGGTTCTCGGGCAAGAATCAATTAATAATTGCTCATCACATTGAGGCTCGGGTATGTCGAAGCGTGTGCTTCAAGGTGAAAATAGAGCTTATGCCCTAAAATAAGCTTAAAGTGGCTAAATTGAGCTTAAACGTCTAAAACTGCTGCAATCTTTCCAGTCAGATACTTAACATTCTTAGACAAGCATCTTATCATTGCCACCCTTGAAATGACCTAAGAGTCTTATAATGATTGTATTATTGCTGGGTCAGCATCTTCCCTTGCCGCGTGAATAGACCGCCCTGGCACACCTCATATTACTCATCTCATCAACCAGGTAGATGAGTATCATCAATATTAGAGGGCATATTACCATTGACTTTCACGTAAACATGGCTATTTCTCATCAACAGTGTGTATGTATTAACGGCCGCTAGGGCCGCTTGTTTATATCGAGACTTGATAAATATGTACACGTAAACCACCTGCATCAACGCTCTACAAAACTCCTCGTCATGCTACAAAGCCACTCGCCATGCTCCACAAACTCCTCTCATCATACAACTTCAATAGGCCGTCAACGTTTAAGCGGAGACGCACTGGGAGTACCACTCGTTGGACTTGACACACTTGAAGCCGGAAACGCAAGTGGTAGGGCCAGTGAAAGAGCTGCCGCCGCACTGAGCGTAGGCAGCAGCGGTAGCGCCAGTCTGGGCAGTAGGAGCAGCGGGAGCCGAGGCCTTGGTTGTAGTGGGCTTGGCGGCGGCGGCCTTAGTCGTGGTCGTGGTAGGCTTGGTAACGGCGGCCTTGGTGGAGGTGGGCTTGGACGCGGCGGCGGTGGTGGCGGGCTTGGAGGCAGCAGCGGAGGGAGAAGAGCTGCCGGAGCTAGAGCCGGAAGAGACACCCGACTGCCAGCCGCGCTCGCGGGAAAGCTCGTACCACCAGTTGCGGAGCATCCAGCCATCAAAGTCGGTGATGGTGGTGGAAGAACCAGCAAGCATGACGAAGTTGGTGATACCAGTAGGGGTCCAGTCATAGACTGTACAAGTTAGCTAGTTGCTCACGTTACTTAGGAAACATCACTCACAGTCGTCAAGGGCAAAGGTGTGGCCCATCTCGTGCAGGAGAATATGGCCAACACCCTCAGGGCCAAGTCGCTGACCCCAGTCACCACCAGCACCACCGGCCATACCCTTGGTCAGCCAGAGAGACTGGTCGTAGTGTCGGTCGGCACCACCGGGGCACTGGTTGTAGTTGCCATCCTGGTGGAAGAAGCGGCCGCACTTCTCAGAGCACTGAGGAATACCCTCAGAGTCGACGTCAGTGTAGACGTCGATGCCAGAAGTGGAACCCTGGAGGAGGCTCTTGTCCTTGACAGCCCATCCAACAACGTTGACCTTGATGTCGGTGTAGGGGAAGTTGTCGTAGCCGTAGAGCCACTTGAACCACTTGTTGTACTGAGTCTGGAGAGTGGTGGCAATCTCCTCACGGTAGGCAGCAGTGACGGGCTGGTCAGACTCCCATCGAACGCACATGTTCAGCTTGCCCTTGCCAGCGATGAGCTGATCCCAGCCGTAGTTCTTGAAGCCCAGGGCATCCGAGTAGGTCTTGAGGCAGTGATCCCAGACCTCCTTGAGGGGAGTGGCGAGGTTCGAGGGAGGGTTCCATCCGGACTGGCGCTTGGCGGGACGGTTGCGGGGGAGGTCCTGCCAGGATCGAGTCTCCTTGACGCTGCTGAGGCCCTGCCAAACGGAAGCGTCAAGATCGGACTTGGGGGTGGTGCCCTGGGCTGCGGTCGACGCAGCGAGGGCCACAATGCTAGCAGCAGAGAAACGCATGATGCAAAATAAGTGGAATAAAAGAATGGATTGTGATGGATGTTTAACGAATGGATACAGTCGAAGAAAAACGAGAGCAAAGTAAAAAAGAACGTCTACCGAATAAGTCTCTTACATTGTAGGGCAGAGCGAGGACGGGACGAAATATATAGCAGCGAGCTGAACAGCCTGGGAAACGGGCATCGTCCCGTTTTGGGATTGATGCCAGGGCTCGATTGGCGGGATAAAGAGGCTGCGGAGACGGGATGGAACCTGCTGATCAGGGGTAGCGAGGGCCACGGCGCTGGGATTGCATGTCTCTCAGGCAGGGTCAGGAGAAAGGCGAGAAGCTGTGGGGTTTTGAGGATGGAGTTTTCTAGAATTGGTCTTTCGATAGTCGGAGGTGTTGATAATTACCCGTGTGCACTTATGTTCAAGTGTCGCGTTAGTTAGAGGTTAGACGTGAGGCTCTAGAGGGCGCCAGAGATGGAGGCTATTCACACCAAACCACCCAACCCAACAAAATAAAAGAATAAGCTTACTCTCATGACAAAAAACAACCCATGCCCGCATCATGAAACTGTCGAAAAACTGCCGATAGGCCCAAGCCATGTTTTAGGTGTTTTCATGGTGTCACCAAGCGCTCCAGTGGATGCGCCGAGGCTTCTCCTTGAAACAGTCCTTTAATCGTCCTTCTTTTTCTTTTTTTGTTAGGGCGTGCAACCTGAGACGGGCCTTGGCGGGCATGGGTCAGCCGTTGAACTATTGAGACTAGCAAGTTTTACGAACGGACGAATCGACCAACGGAATGCGGCTCGCATTATCGAATTTCTTCCGTCCAGTCAGAGATGCTCCATTGCGCGCTTTCATCTCGTATTGAGCGCATGGCACGTGTTGGAGCACGTGCATCCGAACCCGAAGCCGTAAAATTCAAACCCGATTCGGGTTTAACGGGGATTCCGTGTCAGCTTCTTGTCCGATCATGTTGCCGAAACCCCACGTTTGAAGACACATCAGCCGATAATAGTGAAGACAGGAGCAACATGAGGACAACAATAGCTTGTGAAAGGTAAATAAGCTTAATTCATGAATTCTTACACAGAGTCTAACTGTCTCATATAGGTGCAGGTAATTGATCATCTCCCCGCCATCAATTTCCCGACAGGGGTTAACCAAGATTCACCCTACAGAAGATCCAAGGTCAAGTGCAGACACGACGGCCAGCCCCCTTGCGCCGGCTGTGCAAAAAGTGGTCATGTCCGAACTTGTGCTCTGAGTGGGCCTATCCTAGGTCAAAAGCCGTCGTCTGATTCCAGACCCCGATCAGCAAAGAGACGCCGTCTTAGCCTGGGCAGTCCGACAGGGGAGCCAAGCCGGGATATCGGCCAGGTATTTAGTCACGTCCCCCGGGATCGCCTCATAAAGGCTATTACGGTCTTTCGAGCACAGTTTCCTGAATTTGGGTTCATACATCCTGGTGACCTTGAGTACCATGAGGAGGAACTTGGCGTCTTGCAGAAGCTACGGCTTTTGGTCATCTTGGTCGTCTCGCGTCGGTACATGGACGATGACTCGATCGACGATCCGAATGTGTCCTATATAACGAATGAGGCACAAAAGAGGATGACCAATGGCCCCAGCTTGGCCCTTATCCAAACATTTCTCATTCTTTCTCTTTGCAACTGGGGCGACGGAGATGGATTCAATGCCTGGATGCACTCGGGCATCGCCACCAGAATGGCTCAGGGGCTTCTGAGTACTGGCTTCGCAGGATGCAGCAAAGGCGAGACGCTGTCGGAGATCGAGAAGAGAACTCTATGGACTTGCTTCAAGATGGACAAGTTGCTAAGCTGCGGCAAGAGACGACAGCCCATGTTTCCTGACCAAGACTTGCACTTTTCCCTACCCATCAACGATGCGCAGTTCTTATTTGGAGCCCAAGCAACCCCAGTACCTACACTGAGCCCTGGACAAGCTGACTCACGAATCTATGGACCCGACGACTACCTCGTCCTTCTCATCCAAGGTTTGCGCATTTGGTCAAGGGTGCACACGTGGATAGCAGAGGGCGGCAGAAGACAGCCTGGGATGACGGAACCAGCCGAGTGTCCCTGGAACGAGACCTCCAAGTGGCATCAGATGAAGCAGGATTTGATGAAATGGCGAGAGTCCCAAGATGCTCTCATCAGATATCCCGGAACCAAGGTGTCTATGCATGCTCAGCGAGGGCAGGCAGAGAGGCTCGGTTACATCAACCTCATCTACTACGTCAGGTGAGCTCAACTCGATCCTGAATCAGGCCAGCGCTAACTATTGTTTACTCAGCTTTCTCTTTCTCTGCCGCGAGTACATCCCCTTCTGCCCCGTCGACGAAGTAAAACCACGAGGTCCTATAGAGCCACCGCTCCTCAAAGCCCCAGGACCAGAAGCATTCTGGTCACAGAACCTTACCGAGCTATATGACGCTGCCACACAAATGTCAAACTTGCTAGGCGATCTCGAACATGTTGGATGCTCCCTCCGTACACCTTTCTCAGGCTTATGCGCCTTTTCCTCTACGCTGTGGAGCCTCTATGCCGCCTCCTTTCCAAAGTTTATGGGGTTCACGGAGGATCAGACTAAGAATGCTGAGCAACAAGCGGAGAGGACTATGGCGTATTTGGTCAGGATTGGGCAGATATGGAAGCTTGCTGATGAGTGGATTGACGTGCTAAACACGGCCAAGAGTCTATTTCACCGGGTAACCATGGAGGGTCACGGGAGAACCGTCAAGCGATCTAGATACGATTATCCCGAGCTTGAAGAGTCGATCCACCTGGCACCGCTCAAAGGAATGCCTCGACAGACGTTTGATAGTAGCAGCCTGGGGTCATCCTCGGTCAACCCCCCAAGCGAGAGGCCAACGCAGCAGACGACGGTGAACGAGGCAGGAGAGGAAGAAAACGCTGGGGGAGGTATTGCTTTTCAAGATGACTTGGCACACGGCAACGACTTTCTCGGCGAGGATTGGTGGAGGCTTCTGTCTTTCTACGACGATCCTCACCTGTTGTCGACGAGTATTGACAACATTGGAGATACGAATGTGGACTAGGCACTATCATGAATAATTCAATCAAATTTTCATAAGCACACCGTTATTGTATATCTGCATCTTATCAGTTGGAAATTTCGGGTTCCTTTATCGGCAAGCCTGGTAACCCGATTTCGGGTTTGACCGGCTGCAAACCCGATGATTCAACCACTCTTCACTTCAGCTGAAAGCAACTCTCGAAACCGTCAACCAACCACACACAACTTAAATACCTTGTAATCAGCTCATACAACGCTACCATCAACACTACACATTAATCGCAATCCGAGATACCAGTTATTCAAGATGGCTTCTACCGATCAACCAACTCCAGAGCCGCATCTCATGCACCGCTCGCTTCTTCACGCGCCTGAATCCGTCGTCTCCGCATCAGGCGTCTATCTCACGCTATCATCTGGCCGCCGAATCCTCGATGGCTGCGCAGGCGCCGCAGTCGCCATCATCGGCCATGGACGCACTGAAGTTCGTGATGCCATCGTCGAGCAAGCTGACAAGGTGTCGTACGTGCACACGATGACCTACACCACGGACAGTTCCGAGAACCTGGCCAACTCCCTCCTGGAAGGTAACCCTTTTGATCTAACGAGGGCTTATCTTATCGGTTCTGGAAGTGAGGCTATGGACTCGGCGATGAAGCTCGCAAGGCAGTATCATGTTGAAAATGGACAACCCCAGAGGACACGATTTGTCTCGAGAAGACAGGCTTATCATGGCAACACCATCGGGGCTATGAGCGTGGGCAGTAACCTGGCCAGAAAAGCGCCTTATGAAGGAGCACTTCTGCTTGACAATGTGAGCTACGTGAGCCCCGCGTATGGGTATCGCGGACAGAGAGACGATGAGACGGAAGATGAATACGCAAACAGACTGATCACCGAACTCGACAACCATTTCCAAGAAGTCGGTCCTTACAAGATTATCGCATTCATCGCCGAAACTGTCGGAGGAGCAACAGCTGGCTGCATCACGCCCCCAGCAGGTTACTTTGAAGGAGTTCGAAAAGTGTGCGACAAGTACGGCATACTCTTGATTCTTGATGAAATCATGTGTGGAAGCGGAAGAACAGGGACCTTCTTTGCCTTTGAACAAGACGGTGACGTTCGTCCTGATCTTGTCACCATCGGCAAAGGTCTGGGTGGAGGATACGCTCCTATCGCTGCTACACTGGTTCATCGACACATCGTCGAGACTCTCAAGAAGGGCACTGCGAGTTTCAACCATGGTCATACATATCAAGCTCACCCTCTGAGTTGTGCTGCAGCTCTAGCTGTTCAAAAGATCGTCAAGGAAGAGAACTTGGTTTCCCGGTGTGCTGAGCTAGGATCTCGACTGCACAAGACTGTCGTGGAGGTTTTTGGTCCTCTCAACTACGTCGGCAACATTCGAGGCCGGGGGTTGTTCTGGGGTATAGAATTTGTCGAGGATAAAAAGACCAAGAAGCCATTTGACAGCAAGTTGCGCTTCGGAGTTCAGGTTCAAGAGATGGCCTTTAAGCTTGGGTTGGCTGTGTATCCAGGTACTGGGACTGCTGATGGATATGTGGGAGATCATATTATCATTTCGCCTCCACTGACTATTACTGAAGAGGAGATGGATATTATGATTGATTTGCTGAAGCAGGCGTATGACAAGGTAGCTGCGTCGGTTAGAGGATAGGGATCTCTTAGGGAGGGAGATGGGTTTGGACCTGAGCAAAGTCCTGTATGTCAAAAGGCATCACTGAGCAGTTCCAGTTAATATTCAAGAATCATAATGGTTTCAAATTAATTCCTCAACTTTTCATCCCTGCATAACAATCGGGGAGAAGTCACCATTCTACCAAGATGGCAAGATAGAAAGAATCAATGAGGAATACCCACGATGCTTGCAGATTCCAAGATTTCTAAAGCCAAACACGAGTGCCCAACAAAAATACTGCAAGATAAAGGGAAAGCCAGCAAGTGTAATCAGAGATACAAAGGGCGAAGTGCTACATCTGTGATGCTAATCGTGGGCAGAGTTGAAAAGAGCCGGCGACTTTGAATTACCCAGCGTGACTGGAACCGCTGAAAAAGGCCAAAGACACTCGTTCGAATTTCCCCATTGTCGTATTTCTATACGTAGAGATTTGATGTCTAGACTAAGATTCCAAATCATGTTTGTCATCAAGATATCGCTTCACTTACCCCTGAAGCCTGTCTTTCCGCGTAAAGACGCATTGACTCTTGCAAACCACGCCATAATATTAGACCATAATATTACGGATAGACGACATTTTAATTACCGTATCAACTCAATACATTCGGACTGGAAGCATCCCTACTAGCCTCTCTTCTGCAATGCCCGATTGGCTATCCCATAATCTTCCCACAGTTAAGGTCTTTGACTACAGTCTATGGCCAATAAGTGAGCTTTAGCAAGGGTACTCAAACCCACCGTCCAGTCCGAATATGTTAAGTCAATACAGTAGCCTAAATTCCCTTATAGGATCTATCCAAGGTAAACCTAGCTGCCAGTCGTAAAGCCGGGAACTAAGCAGCCAGTAGCCGACATGAGCATAGAGTACCTAAGTCCCCTCTGTCTATATGCCAACCTGCTTCTTCACTATTCAAGAGTAACAACCATGAGCATTCATTGCCATCGTTATCTTTTAAGTCACTCACGAGAAATTCACTTTAGTACTCGGGAGCGACGACATGGTTGAAATGATTAATCTATTCTAGTCTATTAAGTATTGTCTAATCCCGCACTTAAGCAAACACGCTCTGCAGGAGATAATCAATGGGAGCCTCTCTGTAATCATCCTTCTCAACATAAGCCAGAGCAGTGTGGTTAACGTCAAACACATAGTTGTCAGGCTTGTTGACAGTGTACTTGGGCCAGGCAAGGGTGCTGTTGCCGCCGCTGACGTTGGGGTCGGTGCAGTGGATGAAGGAAACCCACATCTTGCTCATGAGGTCGGCCAGCTCGACAAAGGTCTCGGGCTTGCCCTCGAAGGGGTTGGTGGCGTAGCCGACACCGTGGATGTTGTTGAAGACGAAAGCGACCTCCTGGAAGTGAGTGGCTCCGTAGATGGGGCCGAGGCCGTTGACGTAGACGTTCCAGAGGTAAGAGTACACGGGGAGGTTGGCGGCGGCGTAAGACTCGACGAGAAGTCTGCGGCCGCTGTGCTGCTGGTAGTCACCGGCAAAGGCAGCAGCTCGCTTGTACTGGAGACCCCAGGGAGAGGCAGCAGGACGGCCAACCTGGGAAGAAGGAATTCCAACAGCAGGGTCATCGGGGTACAGAGCAGAGAGGCTGGCAATCTGGGTGGCGCTCATGCCCAGGCTGGTGAGCCAGGCCTCCCACTGGTCATCGGTGTTGATGCCCTGCTTGACGTAGGCGGTACCCTCGTCAAAGTTGTTACCGATAAGGACAGGAACGTGAGCAAACTTGCCCTCCTTCAGGAGCTTGGAGCCCTGGGTGGTCATGAAGTCACCGTCAACGACAGCGCTGAAAGTAGGCGCGGTGACACCAAGAGGGTTGGTGCCGTTGAAGATGTCGTTAAGAGTTTGCCAGGGAAGCTCACGAAGGCACTCAAGACGGGCAGTCTCGTTGGTGCAACCAGTCTTCTTGACAAGAGCGTCAAAGTAAGGCTGCCAGGTATCGGCATCAGCAAACTTGGCAACAGGGCTGCCGCTCTCGAGGATAGCGCTGCGGAACAGGTTCTTGTAGTTTCCGTCGTAGGCGACGAGCTGCATTCCTAGGGATCGAGCACCGGCAGACTCTCCCCAGATGGTGACCTTGTCGGGGCTGCCACCAAAGGCGCCGATGTTGTCCTGAAGCCACTCAAGGGCAAGACGTTGGTCCTTGAGGCCGAGGTTGCCGGCACCGGCTTCCTCCATCTCGTTGCTAAACATGAAGCCCCAGAACGAGACACGGTAGTTGATGGAGGCAGCGATGATGGGCTTGTTCTCCTTGACGGACTGCTCAACAATGTAGCTGAGGTTGTAACGGGGGTCACGAGAACCTCCGTTGACATAGCTCTATGCAAGGTTAGCAACAGTTAAATCAATTGATTAAATGAATAACTTACACCACCATGGACCCAAACACCAACGGGGAGGTTGTCACCGGGCTTGACGCCAGCGGGACGAACAACGTTGATGCTCAAGCAGTCCTCAGAGACAGGGTTGCCCAGGCTCTGAGTATCGGAGCCATATCCGATACACATCAGACCATACTCAGTAGCAGTCTGGACCTTGTCAAAGGGCTTGGTGATTGGCTTGGGCGAGGCAAAGCGCAGAGAGCCAACGGGGGGCTGAGCATAGGGAATACCCAGGAACTCATCCTGAGCATAGTGCTCATTGCGCAGACCCTGGTAGGTTCCCAGAGGCAGGCGAACCGTGGGGGCAGATGAAGGCAGGGCGGCCGACTCGGAAAGAGTCAAGCTCGTGAGAGCTGCCAGGAGGATCTTGGCCACGTGGGAAGACATCTCGGTAGGAGTTAAAGATGGCGAGATGTGATTTTTTGACAAGAGAAGGAGAGAGAGGGTTGGTGAGACACTAGTAGAAAGTCTGTCTATGCGATCGACAGCCCAGCTATAAATCTATCCCAAAGAAAGGGTCCCTTGCCCACCCCTGACGCAATTGATAGGCATGAAATTACCTCGTTACGTCTTGTTGAAAACGCCCGTACGGCTGCTCCGTGCACCGGAGGACCACGACGACTAGGTTCAAGATCCGCAAGATCCATATCGTTCAGCCTAGGACGATTCTCTTTCGGAGCTTTCCCCACAGTTAATGATGGGCGGTGCAAGTAATCTCGAGTCATGAAGGGGAGGATACGAACAAACGACGGCAATTTCGTGAATTACCATGACTAGACAAACGGCATTTTTCCGCCAACAAACCTTCTCTCCTTTCAACTTACCAACTGTCACTGTCAAACCCGGTTTCTTCTGCCGTAGTATAACGCCGTCTTTGTCAAGCGGAAAATCATTCCCAAGAATAGCTAGCACAGGGAGGGGTGGTCTCGGAACTTGTCTGAACCTCCGAATCCCCGCGGCCAAGAATTGCCATATTTGACATGAGCCCCGAAGAAAGGGCACAACAAAAAGGAAATAAGAGACGCTTCTCTCTTGTTTTTTTCTTACTTTGCCATCCTTGCCTGATCCAAGGGGACGAATTTGGCCAGATAGCCGGAAACCCACGAATGGCATGTCACGCCAGGATGGACCCATGAGGTAGCCAGGGGAAAAGCATCGTGGCAGGCAAGGAAGCTGTTCCCTTGGCTTCTAGTGAGATGGGGTGCCTCCGACGCCGAGCACGACGTCGACGGATGCAGACGGTGAGTATAGATACTCACATATGGTATAACCATGGGCCACGAGTCAATAACCTGCAGCAAACAGCCAAGGTCCCTTGCTTCCATCCCATGCTGAATGCCGCCATACGGCTACATGCAGCCGAAGATGAGCAACAGTTCATCCGTGGTACTGGTCCCATGCACACGTGGCTCTGGGCACGGGCTACAGTTCTGCATGCCACAAGTGGAATACATGCAGGCTTGGCCCCTGCATGGATGTCCCTGACCTGCGAACCAACAGGCGATGCAAGCCCCTGCATGTCGGCTCTTCACTGCCATGCCATGCCACCGTTGTTCTACCAACTCTTCTACCGCGATTCCAACCCTTACCTGAACGCCGAGTAAGCCGAGTTATATAGCGCACATAAGTTCCCTACTTCGGCGGCATTTGCGATAAATTCGTAAAAGAAGCAAATCCAGTATGGTTCGTCTTGTGGAAAAATTACCAAGGGTCGGCTCACAATGGCCCGGTAGTCTCAAGCTGAAAGACAGGGTTTCACCATTGGCCAAGTTCGGATCGATTCCGCTCAGTGGCCAGAGACGGGGCGGCTCTAGCAGCCCAAAAGGGTCAGGTCATCCCTCGCTTTGCCTGTTATTACTACTTTCACGAACTGGACTGGCCCCCCGTGTCAAGTTCACCTTCTGGTCGTGGCTTAAGAACTTCTCTTTGCATTGCTGATCATATCCCAATCTGATGTTGATGGCGCGATAACCCATCCATGAGGATCCTCGGGTTCCTGGCCGTCTCCCCTTGACCCGTGACGCCATGGGTTCCTGACAGAAACCTCTACCCGACCCAGTGCCACGGTATAAATACCCAAGATGGTGGATTACCCTTCCAGGGTTCGAGAGGGTCTTCCCCCTCCCCTTCCCCCCTCAGGGATACTGACTCTGTCGCCATCCCCAATCCTCCGGACGACATTTCCCTCTTAACCTTTTCCTCCCGGGTTCCATCGTCTGTTGCGTTTCCACCCGTGCACAACTTTAGAGTTTCGACAAGACCAACACAACATGGCGGGCATTGACGCCGAGGAGAGAGGCACTCGGCTTCTCGCAGCTTGCTGGGCTCTGGCGGCTGCGAGTGCCTTGCTGCTGTTTCTGAGGATATACTGCAAGCTCTGGCGAGGTAGAGGTCTTTGGTGGGACGACCACTTCTTGATCATGTCTTGGGTACGTTCGGGCCGAAAATTTCTGGATCTCTGGCTGACGATTGATACTTCTCCAGGCATCACTAGCGATCGCCGTGTCGATCAATACCTATCTCGTATCGCTCGGCTTCGGCCGACACATATGGACCATCAGCGATGAGAACAAGAAGACCATCAACTTATTCACCATTCTCGTCGCGACGTTTGGCATCATAGCTACGACGACGAGTAAGACGTCGTTTGCCGTGACGCTGTATCGCATCGCTACAAACCAATGGATGAAGTACTTTCTCATCTTTATCATCGTCACCATCAACATCTCTATGAACCTCGTGTGGATCTTTGGCTTTGCCAAGTGCACTCCTGTTGAAAGGGTGTGGGACAAGACGGTAGAAGGAACATGCTGGAACCCACAGAAGCTGCTCAAATACCAGCTGTTTGCAGCTTGTAAGAAGAAAAAGGAACGAGCCAACGATTCAATCAGCTAACCATTGTCTAGATTACTCCGCCATTCTCGACTTTGTTCTAGCTTTCCTTCCTTGGCCTATTCTCATGGGCATGTCGATGAGACGCCGCGAGAGACTCGGTGTCGCCGTGGCAATGAGCCTAGGAGCCATGTGAGACATCCTAAGACACGATGAAGCTGACAAGTGACTAACGCTCGTATAGTGCTGGAATCTGCGGTATTGTCAAGGCTGTGCTGGTGGTCAGCATGTCAAGTACCGATATTACCTATGACCGTGTTGACCTCACAATCTGGACTCTCACGGAACCTGCGGCTTCCATCATGGCCGTGTGCATTCCCGTTCTGTATGTACTTCTATCTATACATGTCCATCGCAAATATACCTAATACAAAGAAACAATAGGAGGATGTTATACCGCGAGCTCAAGTCGAGTCAAAAGAGCTACCTCCGCAACAGATCCCACACAAACCCCCTCGACGGAACCAACGCGACCAACGTAGCGAGCAGCAACACGAAATCCAAACGATACGGCCCCCATTCCAAGTACGGCCGCAACTCTGTCGTCATCATGTCAGCCGCCGGTTGGCAAGAGTCCCAAGAAGCCCTGCAAGACCCCACGAGCACGCAGACTAGCCGATCCAGGTCGTCTCCCAGCACTAACGGCGGTGTGTTGAAGACGGAGGAGGTGAGAGTGCATCATGAGAGGTTGAGCACGTTTAGCGATGAGAATTCGATAGAGTTGAAAAACATGGGGAACACAGCCAGTGGAACAGGACCAAAGGGGAATGCTCCCTCTTTTTAATCTACATTGCTACTAATTTTATTGTCACGAGTTACGATAGATACTTGTAAAATAAGTACATTAATATTCTTCTTTAATGAAAATGGTGCATCTTGCGTGGTCTCTTATTCAGTTCTTGGTGCTATATTGATGCCGTGAGCGATGATACTGACTTTGACAGGATGACGGGTAACTCAGCCTTCTGTCATTAACTTGCTCAAGTCTGACGAATTTCATCTATCGAAATTTTCATCGAGACCATTCACAAGAGCGCAACATTGTTTCCACATGGGCCAAGGAGACAAGCAAGGCCCGGGCTAAGGCGGTTCCAGACGTCCAGATATAAAGTCCAAGACTCTATTGAAAACCTGACATGACATCAGACATCCGATCCTCGGCAGCTTGATGGGTAGCATCTCATTGATCTCCACATCGATCGGTAGCAATCCGAGGATGCTGGAAATAAAGATCAGCACTGCCTCGCCGGGGCACTCCAGGTCGATCTCGCCCCCACAGGAAGCATCGACGCAGGCACCATTTACGTTGCGACTCTATGTAGCATCGAGGCTGACCATCATTATGCTGAAATCTGTGCTACACTCTTTGTGGCTATGCTCAACACCATCACAATATGAAGAGGAGCTCCAATACTAATCGAGGATAAGGAATAGCAAACAAAATAAGGCGAAATGTCAACTACACGGTGCGATCAGAAAATTCACTAATCTATGGATAGATATATGTTTTCTTATTAACTATTTATAGTAACTATGATCCGGCCATGTGGTGACTAGTAAATCTCCTGTGGGTGAAATGCTCCGGTAGGTGGCCAAGAGATCTCCACGTGAAACAAAACATTATCACCGCGGCAAGTCAAATGATGATTGTAATAGGTAGATGTATAGAAAAAGTAAACACCGTGATAAAACATTCCAAGGCAAGATAGTATCCAAAGTCTATTAGGCTTTTGTACATGTTTATTGTTATCCGCAAAACAGGACACATTCATTCCTCTGTCTTGATGCCCCCTAACCTACAGCAGCAAGGGGTAACAGCCCTCAAGCAGGGCACTCTTAAGCGATGAAACAGGGCAGACGTTCAATGTTTCCCAGGTGGCCAAAGCCCTGGAACAGACCACCTTGAGGTAAGTGGCGCCCTGGTAAATTTGATCTCTTCTTGGTCAGTGTCACTAGCACAGCGAGGAATACGACCCCAGATGCCGCGTTGTCCTGGCAGTTGAGGCGCTAATGACCCGGGAGAAGCGCCTCAGCCGCGCCGGCACAAGATCGTTGGATCAGATGTAACGGGTTGAAAACTTGTCTTGTCTTGGCTTAAAGGGTGGTAGTACGTAGTAGTCTTGGTTTTTGGAGGAGCTAGATTTGTTGTTTAAAAACATTCATCACGATATCAGCCAATGACGTCATGCTTCCATTTCCGACGTGGCTGACATAAACAGAGAGAAAATCCCGTGATTTCGCGTGCTCAAGATCCCGTAACTCCGTGACTTTCTAAAATCTCGGGGAGTCAAATGATTATCATGAAATATCTTGCTTGAGCCGGATCCCGCGGACGTCCCGGCCATCCCGACGTAATATCCAGCCACTGGCGACCCTCCAGTCGCGCCCGGGACCCCTACCACACCGAGACTCCGACCACAGGGAGACTGGCATCTGTGCGGATGTGACGTAGGTGGCCCACTCGGTCGTGAACCGGCATCTTTGGTGCCGACCAACTTTGGACGAAACCAAATCAATTTTCTGTTTCTTTTGGCTGATCAAGCAACCCCAAGGTCTAGAGCGTGCCAGCGGCTCACGCTGTGACGACCTGACTAATTCCGTTGGCGCCAGGTTTCCGACCTTGGACAACGGGCTAGACCAACGCTTATTATCACCACCGCCATCACTCTTCCTCTTCCTCTTTGTGTTTTGCTTTCTTGCCATGCATTACTGGGTATGGCTTCGCATCATCAACCTGGGCCTTCTGGCCATCTGCAGGTAGCAGCGGCATACAACAACCGCCGCACACCGAGCCCATCATCATCGCGAGTATCCATCAACCCTCCCGCCACACCGGGGAGTCCAGCGCCCGTCGACGAGTCCGCACCCGACTACTTTAATCCTCTGAGCCAAGCTCCCTCGGCGCAATCACAAACTTCTATATCATCCTTCCCACGATTCCCCTCGCAGACTTCTCTTTCCGCCTTTCCCGATGTCGCGCCGCCACCGAGACGACCTCCCGTCGATCAGGCTCGACTTCCGAGCATCCGGCTGAGGCGGACTTCCAATGGATCCCTCTACTCCGACAGCGGTCTCTCGAGCGAATTCGATCCGAACCGTCCCCGAAGCATTTCACAACCTGAGCGAGCAAGAGTTTCCGATGCTCCCGTTCTTGCTCGACACTCGAGGCGGGTGCCTCAAATAGCCATGCCTCGACTAACAGAGGAGGGTGCCCGACCAAGTCTCGCAGAACTAGGAATGGATGCACCGACGAGTCCTTTGTCTCCAGCCGTATCGCTTCCTGACCAAGCTCACACACGAGAACCGGACGTGGACATGACCAGGTTGCAGCGCGCAAGGAAGATGAGCCGAATGTTCTGGCCAGGACATCGAAGGCAAGGGGAACAGAGTGAAGCTACGCGACCTCTAACCGCCGAGGAGGAAGAATACGCCCAAGAACTGGTGGACTGGCTAGATGTCATTGGTGAGTTACCTACGTCATTGTGTATGGCGATATCGACTAACACGACCAGACCCCGAGGTTCAGACACTCTCTACCCTGACCAACGTCCAAAACTCCCTATTCGTCCCCGATCTTGGCAACTGGGTCAACCGCCGACCTACCTACGCCCTCTCTCGACATGAACCCGAGCAAGATTGGGCAAGGGAAGCCATCGCCAAAGAAAGACGTCAAGAAGCCGCCCGCGAAGCACGTGAAGCTGCGGCAGAAGCTGCCGAAATGGTAGCAGAGCCCCCGCCCATGCAACGCAGCAGCACCATCACATCTCGCTTGACCGAGTCTCACTACGCTGCTCTTCCCCATGGGGCAACTCTTGAAGGATGGAGTGCTGGGGAAAAGGCCGAGTTGGACGACCATGTTCGACATATGCTGCACTCTAGACGTGCACGCTTCAAGCGAAGTCTCAAGGGTTTTGGACAGTACGTCAGGAGACCTCTCGGTTTCTTCGTCACCCTTTACGCCACCCTCATTACTCTTTTCGGTCTGGCTTGGGTTCTCTTCCTCATCGGCTGGATCTATGTAGGCGAGAAGCAAGTCTACGCCATCCACATCATCGACAGCGTCCTTGTTGCGTTGTTCGCCATCATGGGTGATGGCCTGGCGCCCTTCCGAGCTGTCGATACCTACCACATGATCTTTATCGCTCGCTACTCTGGCATGATCCGGAGAGCAGAGAAGGGCAAGAAGCCCAGGTCGAAACTAAAAAAGAAGAAGGTTCCGCCAGAGATCCGGAGCAGTCCTGAATATGAGACCAATGGACGTATTACTGGCTACCAAGCTAGGATGCTATTGGAAGCCGAAGCCTACGACCCCGAGAACGATCAACGAGACGGCAGCATGAACAACCTTGATAACAACAAGGATAACGACCAGATGGCCGATCTGGAGAATGCCAAGTCTCCTGACCCCGAATCGGACATGCCAGCCCTGACGATTGCTCAGCTCAAGAAACTGCAGCATCACCAGAAGAAGCTGGCCAAGTCGCACAGTTTCTACAAACCCCAAGAAACATTTACTCATCACGCCTTTCCTCTCAGCTACCTCATGGCCATCGTCATCCTCCTGGATTGTCACTCGTGTCTCCAGATCTC
Organism: Fusarium vanettenii 77-13-4; assembly: GCF_000151355.1. Lineage (NCBI taxonomy): Eukaryota > Fungi > Ascomycota > Sordariomycetes > Hypocreales > Nectriaceae > Fusarium > Fusarium vanettenii. The sequence continues at coordinate 4,673,907 of NW_003315881.1, forward strand.
TCTAGGCGCCTGCACATGGGGCATCGACTACCACACCCGACCATTCGCGCTCACAACGGTAATCCTCTGCGTCAGCATAACGTGCAACATCACAGCCGGTCTGCTCATCAGCAGAGGCGACCGCAAGACTCGAAAAAAGGACGTATGGGAGCTCCTCAACCGACAGGAGCTGACGGAAGACGCCATCAAGCACATGGAGGAGAAGAAGAAGAAGGAACAAGAGAAGGAGGAGAGGGGAAGCAGGTCGTCGGACAAGGATGAGTCTAGTGGGAGGACTTCGAGGGAGCTTAGAAGGCTGGTCAAGTTGCCGAGTTGAAGAGGGAGTACACAAAAGGGATGCATAATACATGAGGATACATGTGGATATGATGATGACGGTTTAGTATAATTCCTAATGAATACAGTAACATGTGTACAGGAGTGTGTTTGATGTGTTTGTGACATTGGCTATGGCACAACTGTGAGAGTATTACATCGTGACAGATTATGGGATGTCTTGGAATGGCATCCATGTCCCTACTCCTCTCTGTAACCATCACGGCAGCATGAGAGGCCGCTGTTGTAAGCTCCCCATGAACTTGACCCATCATCTCCCTTAGCATTTCTCACACGCCAAAACCCCGATTTCAGGAGAAGTATTCTCATTTTGGTAGTTGGTCGAGTACCTCAGCCACTCGGCAAACTCAAGAGCATCCCTACCGTCCCCCCTACGATCAGTCCACTCATCGCCATCCTGCTCCGTAACCTCGACGAACCTGAACCCGTTTGCGCAGAACTGTCGCGCGGCGGGTCGCGGGTTCGTCCTCTTGAGTTGGTAGTCTATCAACCAGACTTTTTTAACATGGTGGAAACGCCCGCGACCGAGGAGGGACTCTATCCGTTCCACTATGAGGTGTGATGATGGCTCGGGGGCATCCTTGTTGTATTCGTTTTCGACCGAGAGGTTGATTACCTCGTCGCGCGGCAGTTCAAACGCGACGTGTCTGAAATGAAACTTGCCATGTCGGGAGGAAATGGCCGTGTGCTGTAGCCAAATTTTGGCCATGTTCCAGTCATAAGGCTGAAGACAAAACAGGTCTCTCTCGGGCCAGACCATCATCTCCTGCTCGTGTCCGTCCAACATGAACTTTGCTGTCCGCGGTTCGTTATACGGCTTGACCATGTCGGCGATATCATCCGAAATGCACGATTCGGAGCCCATGGCCATGGTCGAAACCTTGATAATCGCAGCCCTCGAGTCACGGCATGCCTTCCAAAGTCCACGATCCAAAAGATACATGGACGGGTTCCCCTCTGTCCACGAAAACCCTTGCCCGTCTTTACATCTCGGCGCGGCGAGACATGATCTGCTAGGTCCCTTGAGCTTGTACTGTTGTGCGACGGCGGCGGATTCTTGCTTGTTTGTGCTGTTGAAGATGGTGAAGAAGTGGACCCCGCTCTTCTCTGCTTGAACTCTGGCGGCCTTTTCCCAGATCAAGTCGCGTATCTCTTGGGGGAGACGAGGGAAGGGGTGAAAGATGGTCATGGTGTTGTTGGTGAGAATGAGAGGTTAGACTGGGAGCCAAAATAACGCATATCTTTATGTAAGGATGTAAATGCAAACAGTGTGCGGTTATTTATGTCAGTGTTTGCAGCAGAACAGGCAAACCACCTACACAAACCTCTCCTCTTTACATCAAACAGACATCGTATCCATCACTACCACAAAGGCACAACCATTCACGTACCATTCTCTTATCGACAACAGACTCAATCAAGAAGTCGTAAATCTTACCAAATGCTTACCTGTCCATTTCTAACACTGTGTAAGCATACCCCCTATCTTGGCAGCCATGGCCTTCTCCTTCAACGTCCCCACGAGATTATTTTACCCATTGATGTACTTGACCTTGTTCTTGTACGCGCTGCTCTGCGGATCCGCTAGGTCTAGATTCGTCTAGTAAGCCGTCTTCTGCTTCTTGTTGATGTACTTACCCTTGCGTTCTGAAGTTGAGAGAAAGGGTGCACTTTGAGGATACCGACGGTGACATTGACCAACAACGGGTCAGCTCAGTGGGGGTACCATCAGCGAGATATCGTCAGGCTTTAACGAGGATCCTACTAGTTCACGCATCGAGTCGGCCGACGTCAATAGAGGCAGATAAGCCGACTACCTCGTCATGTATGGCAGAGGTGCGGTCAAGGTGTACCCCAACACCGGCATACTTCCTATAATACGCGAAAGCCAGAAAATCTGGGAAGAAGGCATCGCCATCCCCACCGGTGTCGGAGAAGATGACTACAAGATCAGATTTGCAGACCTCAACGGTGACGGCTAGGATGACTTGCCGGTCCTCTACGACGGCGGTGCGGTCGAGTGTGAGCCGGATAACAAAAAGATATCTCCCAGAAACGGCGAGCGCATCCGGCAAGAAGGCGCCGTCGTTGCCACGGACGTTAGCGAGCCTTGCAATAAGATCTGGTTTGCGGATCTTACGGATGATGCCAAGGATGACTATACTGTGTAGTATGAAGAGGGTGTTGCTAAGGGGTATCACAACATGGGACAAATTCCCAATGGAACGGGTCGCAAGTGGAATAACTTGGGCATGGCTGCAGCTAGTATAAATCCCCAGGGACCAGTTAAAGATGCTGATATCGATGATGCCAAGGCTAATCACCTCGTCGTTTGGCTTCTCAACGCCTATATCAGCTCAAATCGGGACCCAGATGACAACGGTTCAAGGGGTGGTGGCAATGACGGCGTTGGTAGGGGTGGCGGTGATGATAAATACGATATTAAGGACGATGATAAAGATGACGACAAAGATATGAGCCCGTCTCTGAAGATGGCGAGTCCCTAGACCCATGCCCATACACGTTAAAGAGCTGCGAAGAGGTTGAAGCCCTCGACTACAACAACGAGCTGAAGCCTCACTGGGTGGTTCAACATGGTCCCAGTGCTGCACAATATGGTGGCAAACGCCGAGGTTCGCTACAACGAGATCGTTGAGAACGGCTACTTGAGGTGTATGCAGACTACGTCGTGGGAGAATGGGGTTCGGCTCTCGACGATTTCATGTTGGGTAGCGGCGGCAAGTTCTTTAACTGCGATATCCGCTTCAAGTACTCTTGCTGCTTCTTCTGCGAAGCCCTTGACTTGCCATGCAATCTGCGTGCAGTGAAGAGTTCGGTACACCACCACTTCGATTCAACTAGGATAGCGAGCAGCCCCATCTACCCGACCACTTAAAGCGCCGCTTAACACAACATCGAGTCTATCTACTGGCCCTTCAAGGCCGAGGAGTTTCACACAGGAGTCAAAGGGCCTGTTACTAGAAAGGTTAATATGAGGAGACCTCTGACATCGCATGTGCTCGGGAGCTCTGTCGGCATGAGTTCGGTGTCAATGGGTATATACGCCGATGTATCGAAGTTCATGTACGTACTCTGGAGTGATTAGTAGTTCTCTCCCCGCTTGTTACTCCATATTATGTATCGTCAACCCACTTCCCTCGAGTAACAAGGCTGGCCCCTCAGTGACCTGTGCTGGGTCAACAGCCGGTGGTACGATGCCGTGGACCCTGTTTCGTTCGCATGGGACGAGAACGAGTGTGGAGAAGAATCCTCAGGGTCTGCAACGTTGCGTCCGAGTGGAAATCTACGTACAGGACCTAATCTGTATGTATGTACGTACGTACATGCAAGATCACGCGAGGATAGAGGGGAAATGTTGGTTTGCGAAAATAAAGGCCAATCTATCGCGGCCAAACGTAAAATGCATGTAGCAAGGTACTATGGGACATGTACAGATCAGATATACACAAGCCGTCATTCATCCCCAGTCCTACGACATAACCACAGCTATTATGATATAAGATGGCCCAGTCCCTTAGGAGCTGGTCGCGGTAGTGAAATCCGAAATCTGGGTCGTCACGACCAGACCAGCGACACTGGCCGACGTGAGGGTAGCAAGAACACCAGAGCACAGCGCAGAAAAGGCCAGGGCGGAAACGTCTCCACGTCTGGAGGGCGCGAGCTGACCGAGGATACCAATCTGAATACCCAGAGAGCCAATGTTGCCGAATCCGCAGAGAGCATAGGTGGCAATGAGCTGGGATCGAGGGGTAAGGTCGCTGTAGTACGGGTCCGTGGCCAAGGCGTTGAATGCATTGTACTCGTTCTATGGCAGCGTGTTATTCGTCACAATTTCTTCAAACAGATTGGATGGAAACTTACGGTGATGACCTTTTCAGCAATGAGTTTGGCAACCTTGAGGATGTCACCCTTCTCGCGAGAGACACCCAGCAGGAAAGAGACGGGGTACAGGGCGTAGCCCAGAATGGTCTGCAGAGTGAGCTTGGGGTCGTTGATGTCGATGTAGTATCCCCACCAGGTGAGGAGGCCATTGATCAAGGCAACAAGGGCAATGATGCAGAGAAGAGACGCGACAATGGTTCCCGCAATCTTGATACCCAACCAGGCACCATCGGCAAAGGCCTGAAGGGCGTTTTCAGCCTTCTGCTCATCATCCTCAGGGATCACGACGCGGCCGGCCGTCAGGGTCTCCTCGGTCTCGGGGTATCGCATCTTGGAGATGGCGAGCGAGGCTGGGATGGACATGATGCAAGACGACACCAGGGCCTCGGCGTTGAGACCGAGCGAAGTGTAGCCGACGAGAACGGAACCCGAGATGGTGGCAAAACCGCAAGTCATGATCTGGTGAATCTCGGCTTTGGTCATGTGAGGCACAAACGGACGCACCAGCATAGCAGACTCTCCCTGACCGATGAAGGGTGTAGCAGCAGCGACGACGGCCTCAGCTCCAGAGACACCAAGGGCCCAGAACACAAAGGTGGCAAACTTCATGATGAACCACTGGACAAAGCCAATGTAGTATAGAACCTGGACCAGGGAGATGAAGAAGATGATGGCCGGGATGACGCCGAAGAAGAATCCCGGGGTCGCCGCAACATCAGGGTTTGTGAGGAAGATGACACCATCCTTTGCGAACCCGAGAAGATCGGCAGCACGGAGGGCGATGAAACGGAAGATGTCATAACCGACGCCGGTGCGGAGCACAAACAGACCGATGATATACTGTCCAAGCATGCCACCGATGACAGTACGCCAGTTGATGCGCCTGCGGTCTTTGCTGGTGACCCAGAGAACAAAGAGGAAAACGGCAATGCCGAACAAGCTGACAGCTCTGTTCTCGCGAGTGTTGTCGGCAACTTCCTTGGACACAAACGAGCCGACGAGGATGGTGGCGATAGCGACAAAGGCGCCGGCGGGGGTACGGAGCTTGGCCGGGATCATGTCGTAGATGACAACGGCCGTGTGATGCCATGTCCAGCGGATGGGACCAGAGACGTAGCGGATCGGGACGTAGAAGAAGATCAGACGAAGAGTGATGGCGAGCCAGAGGAGAAAGGGAACGACCCAGTTCTTGTCGTTTCGGTGGACGACCAGAGACGCGATCCACCAGCCAGTGAAGAGCATGAAGAGGAAGAGGTGAATGATGGGTCGCTTATATCGGAGGATAAGACCAAGGCATCCACGGCGACTTCGCTCGCTGTCGTCACCAGTCGAGGCAACAACACCAGCCTCAGTCTTTTCATGGTCACTGTAGTCTGGGGGAGTTCCGTGGCCAGTCTTCTCCATCGAAGGAACAGGAACAGCGTCTACTCCATGCTTGTGGAGGTGGCCCTCATGAGGCACGGCGGTCGCATCATGGCCAGCGGTTCCCTCGGTGTAGTAGACGGGATCCTGGTGACCGCCGTCGGCGTCGACGCGAGGCGAGTGGTTGTGATGCTCATGGCGGTGCTGGTTCTCGGCCTGGAGGGCGGGATCCGAGCTGAGACGGGGCGCATTGGCAGCGGCGGTGGGAGTAGCTTCAGCCATGACGACGAGAGAGTCAATTGGACTGATTAAGTTCGAGCGTTGGTGTTGAAGCTCGCGACGTGCTGCTCGAGTTGAGGTTGCGATTAGGCTTGGCCTAGAATAAGGAAGGCGACCCGGGCCCTTGAGGAGAGAGGACAGTCAGATCGGCGACAACAGAGAAGATCATCTTGAACGACGGTGGGGATGGAGGCTTGTTTAATACTGAGAGGAGTGGGAGGCGTACCTGTAGAGATTGGAGAGGGTAACACCGGAGGAAGCAACGCAACGCAACCCCGGACCCCGAATCAATGGACGATCCCTTGTTGGTCTGGTCCCACGCGAGCAGAGACAGACAGACAGACAAAGAAAAAAATCTATCGCAGCATGGGATCTAAACCTTGCACGGCACATCCATGTCGAAGCTTATCGCAGTGCCAACGGCTGGTCGCCTCCTCCGTCTGTGGCACGCACTGCGTACACCCCGGGCCGGTGTGTCGGTCGACAAATTCTGCAATCTGGTGGGCCGTCCGTTCATCCATTGATTGACCATGTGGTTGCTTGACTCGGAGTCTCGAACGATGAGCGGTTGCTTTGCGGCGAGGTTATCATGACTAGGTACTGGAGGTGGTTGTTGAATGAAGCTCGACTTCTGCCTGTATCTGCTCCTTCCTCTGGTACAGCACAGTGTTCCAGGTCAGCTGACCATCTCAACACTGGCAACTTCCATCCGCCTCCTCCTATCTATCAATGATCGACACTCTTGGCTCCCACAAACAACACTCTACACAAAAAAACACCAAGAAAACCATCGCCACTCCCCCCGGCGTCTACTCGGCCGCACCTCAACCCCTCGATTCCTGATCTGGAAGGTTGCTGGAACGTTTGACCCCATGCTGGAGCCCTACAAACCCCCTCCCACCAATCATCAACTCACCTTCTGGACGCCCCAGCCGGGTCCCGCTGCTGCCAATGCACGCTACCCGCGGCGCGCCAATGGTCCACTGACGTCCTGTACCCCACTACGGAGAAGGCCTGTAGCGGGTTTAGCTCCCCTGTAATTGATGGTGGGTTTCAGCAAAAGGGCCTTGGTCCGTGAGGTGAAGGCCAACAGCTCCTCCAGCTGGATCGACTGGATATCAATGACACGCGACAAGCAATCCTTCAATTGCCAGCTCCGACCAATCAGAGACGTCTGATAAACCCCTTCACTTGCTTGCTCACTGCTTCTGCTTGCAGCAGCTGCAGGCAGCGGGGGACTTGTGTAGCGTAGCGTAGCTCCTCGTCGGTCTTCGGTCACCATCTTGGAATGGATCCTTCCCGACCGTCCGGCTCTAGGTCATGTCCGTTTACCTGGGCCTGGTAAACTCCAATTCTGTTGCTACCCGACTATCTTGATTAGAACAACTCAGCAATTTCAGCTCGACGGAGCATCTTGATTGTCGTGATGTCTTCAATCTCAACTTGATTCAATCTCTCTGTCTTGTGCCCTCACCTCGACGCCATCACCACCCGGCCCCGGTATCCCGCCTCTCACCTCATCCCTCTCGGCACCTATCCCCAAAATAGACACCCTTGTCGACACATCCCTCACCTGTGTCCCCTTTGGGTAGGTCCCTAAAGGTCCCTTTTGTAAGTGGCTTACCGGCACCATCCACACAAGAGCCCTACTCTCGATCAACTTCCGTCCCTCCCCTACTCCCCCATATCTCATATCTCTTCCCCAGTCCAAACAAACATGCCCCGAGATAAACGTCGCCGCCGCCGCCGCCCCCATATCTTCATCCCCTGCTCCCTCCCCGATCTGGGTTGCCACCCCTTGATAGCCTCCCACCCCCGCCCCCGGGTTACACGCGACTAGGTAGGCAGGTCATCTACCTAGCTGAGCCAACGACAGTAGCTACAGAAACCTAGCATGTGCCGAGGCTACACTGCCTGCCAATATCTGGCTTACCCATCAGATTAGCTGCCCCGGCCAAGACATCCTCTCCGAGATAAACAGCACCCTTTAGAGTTAAAATCTCCTTCCCTTGGAGATATAGCCAAGCCAACATCTCTTGTCTTCCATCGGTCATCTCCGCTTAGGACATCGCCCTCTCCCGACAAAGATAATAGTATCTGGACTATCTGATCTTTGGACTGTATCGCAACAAATTCTAGACCGAGACATTGAAGCCCACGTCGCGTCGGCCATTTACACGTATCGTATCACGCTTCACACAACGCCCAGTACGCACCAATACCCAGCACGTCATTGCAACACACTCGTCGTATTCACCACAGCAATCTAACAATAACTCCAAACTCCGTCGCGTCGCACTCATTCCCATGCCCTACTGTAACAAACTACCATCGCCGTGCGAATGTCCCGTATCTTGGTTTGCTCTTCGTTTACTCTCCGCTCCTAAATCTTCTGTTGAACTCTTCCACCGCCACTCCAACCATTTTGTATAGGAACCCTCTTTCACTGCCTTCGCCGATTGGGATGAAGGGTCCATTAGCCCCTCCTCTCAGCGCAAGGCTCACTCCCGTTCGCTCCTTGGCGATCGTCTGGATGTCCTTGAGCGGCACGTCCCACTCGCTTGTCAATCGTCGGGATCGGATCAATAGGATCCGAGCAAATGTCACCATCACCACCATGTCCTCCTTGGGCAGCTCCAGGTGTCCAATGTACTGCTCGTCAAAGTATCTTCCATTGTCCACCTGCTTGAGCCAGTATTGCCCGAGAGCTTCCCGCGGGTTGTACGGCCGCACGATGCCGTCTTGTGGGATGAACCGTGGGAATCGTGTGCGATCCAGCTCTTGCCCGTCAAACACTGTGGTTGTGTTGCGGATGCCTTCGCTGACGTTGCTAGCCATGTCCAGTATGCCAACAGCAGGCTTGGTTGCCAACCCGATCACGCCCTTGCCGACACCCTTGAAGAAGCCCAGCGCACCCTCTTGCTCGGCACCCTCCAGAGGCTTGCGCGCAAGTCCACCCACGCCTGATGCGACGCTGGTGATGAAGCTGTTAGCACCCGCAGAAACACCGTACAGGGCGTGCTTTGGCCTGTTGCGCGCTCTTGTGATACGTCGTCGGTCTTGGAACTGCTTGTCCAGCGACGCTGCTGCAAGACCCTTGCTTAGACTGCCTGTGAACTTGGAGAAACTGTCACTGAAGCCAAACACTGTCTTCTTTGCGAATGAAGCGGCGCCCTTTGCAATGCCCAACCCAAACTCCTCTGGTTTATCCGACAGGATCAGGCCCTGGTACGGCTCGTAAAAGACGTCCGTCACACCTGATGAGATGCTGTTGAAGAGGCCCACTGGGTTACCCAAAAAGTCGGCAGATCCCAAGATCTTGTGGATCTGGTACATGACCTCTTGGCTGTAGTGACTGGAGCAATTCTGAATGAGCACTGCAGTTGTCACCCGCACATTGTCCAAGATGAGGGCATTGAAGCGGATTGGCGCATCGTTGACGTTCCCGATGGCCATGGTCATGACGTTGAGGAAGAACATGATGGGGTTGCGCGATGACCCCTTGTCCTCAGCATTCACTCGTTCTGTGCGCATGAAGCTGAGGTCGAGTTGCATCGGCTGGATGTTGAGCACTTCAAAGTAAATATCTTGGCCAGCCTGCACCTGTGTCGGCTCAGGAATGTCAAGATCCTCATCACACAGCTTGCCTTCGTCGTCGACCATCGTCCAACTGGCACCGGGAACGTTGGTAAAGTCAAGAAGAGCAAAGACGAAATCCTCATCCAGATCAACCGTCATCTGCTGTAGCAAAATGGTTGCGTACTTGATGTAGAGCACACCGTACGAGTCATCCTTGACACGACTGATCATGGCATGCAACGATGGATGAGCTTCCACCTCTTGCGCCTTCTTGGGTACCACACTGGGATAGAGGATCATCGGGAAGAGACCGCCGTAGAGTTGGTTGTCAATCTGAATCCACTTGATCGCCATCGAAACGGTCTGGATCAGTGGAGACTCGCTGTAGCGCAGTTGGACATCTCGAAGGGTCAAGTAGGCAAGCTCCTTCATCTGAGTGTTCACCAGAGACACACCAATGCCCGCGAGCTTCAGCTGAGCACGGAAAGTAGCCCCCGTGTCCTGATCCTTGACCTCAAAGGCTTCTGGGCCGGTGTTGGTTCTAGACAACGTCTTCGGCTTGTACATGCTCTTGCTGGCGCGGAAGTTGCTCAAGATCATCGTTTGCTTCGGTCCATCCGCAGCAACATTGATGTCGATGATCTTCTGTTGCCCTGTAGAAGTCGTAAACTTCATGGGAATCTGGTTTCCAATCTCGGCCAGCTTGACGTGTCGCTCCTTGCCATTGATTGAAATGATAATCTCACGGAACTTGGCTGCGGGGAAGTCCCAGGCGTAGGGCATGATGCTCCTGGGTGGTAGGCGGTACCGGATCTGTCTCCAGCCACTGCGGTCCTCGACACCCTCTTCGTCCACGTTGGGGTTGGCTTGCCAGAACATGAACTCGGTGTCACTCTCGTTGCGCATAGAGAATGGCCAGCTCTTAGTCTCCATGCTAAGGTTCAAGAAGACGGTAGAATCCTCCATAAGGATTTCCACTCTGACCAGGAATTGCCGCTGTCCAGCCTTGGCAATCTTGACATGAGTCGTACCAATGTCGGCAATATTGAAGGGCGACGTCCAGTGGTTGTTGACACCAGGGTAGCAGAGGCATAGCTGCTTCACCTTGGACTTTTGCATGAAATGAAGGGGCTGGAGAGAGCCTTGTCCAAGGGTGAGGTAGCCAGAGGAGCTCGACTCCCTGACAAGAATCTCTTCGCCCAGCTTGTTGTGTAGCACGAATCGCGGTGCGAGAGTGACAACCTTGGTCAACTTGTACTTGCCCTCGCCCGACTTGACCGTGATTCCCACGTGGATCTCCTTGTTCTTGTTTGGCGAGTTGAGAACAACCTCAGAAGTACTGCCAATGGCGTCGAAACTTTGGGGCTTGCTCCACTCAGAATCCGCGACCTTGAGGAGTGCTCGGTTGCGGTGATCATCGCTTCCATAAGAGAACATGAAGGGCAACGCCTTGGGGCGTTCCTGATCTGACGTGTCCATGAGAGGGAATTGTCCCGCCGCCGGCTTCGCTTGCTGGAGGAAGCCCTTGGCACGCACTCGAACATCCACGCCAGTCTTGTTCAGAACGACATAGGGACTGTAAACCGTGACCTTGAACGCACCACCGCTGTTGGGAATCTTGAGGTAGTGCAGAGACAGGTTCAAAGGTAGTCCTTGGTCATCCTTGACAACAAGCTTGCCTTCCTTACGGAAGTCCTCGTTGTTTCCAGGGTTGATGATCGAAAAGTCGCTCGCCTTGAAAACTGTGTCCTGCATGTCGATGCTGAGGAGCAGCAAGTGAGAGAGCTCAACAACATGAACTGGGCTGACACCACCCTTTCGCAGGAAGTTGGTCCAGTCCTTTCTGGTGTTCTTGTCATAGATGCGGTACTTGAAATCGTACGGCAAGAGGTTCTCAAGTGTCACCGGCGCTGACAGCTTGATCTTCATGTACGGGTATTGCCTAGTCACATTAGAATCGGCGCGTCACCATTAAGGGGAACAACTTACTTGGTCAGCGGGTTGGCCTTGTCGAAGCGTGCATGGACCTGGAAGTAGAACGGATCTCCATTCTCTCCCTTACACACAACCTGCTTTGTAGGTCGCTTGAGCAGATCCTTCCAGAACAGCTGGTCGTTGCTCCATTGGTAGCCAAAGCCACCATCAGGTCGAATAAGAACTCTCTTCTCAAACACGGCACCCACAGGGGCCGGTCGAGAGTCACCGGGCGCAATCTTCTCAATCTTGAGTAGATGGCCTTCTTGCGCATCATAGATACCGAGTTCTACTGGGATTTGTGTTGCATTCTCCACGTGTAGGGGAGATCTGAAGGTGACATATTTGATGTTGTCCTCGGTTCCAAGCTCCACCTCGACACATAGTCGGTGCAGAACATTGTCCGTCTTAGGACGCAGGCTGTAAAGGTATTCACCCTCTCGATTGAGTCGAATGTTCTTAACAGGATCGAACCCACTGCCCTCGAGCTGGATGTTGACATAGTTCTGGTTCGACTCGGTGAGGAGATTCTCTCGCATCTTCTCCCAGTGCTCGAAGCTCCAGGGTGCTTCCTTGCCGTCCTCCAGACGAAGGTTGATGGGTTCATCGCTGGTTGGGCTCTTGGAGTGGACAACGACATCAAAACCAGTGTAGTTACGGATGCGGTAGGGTGCTTCAACTCCGCGAGGCTTGTCTAGCACATCCTGTTCAGTCGTCAGGAAGTCAAACGACTTGGATGCCAATGCAATCGTGGCCGTGGTAATGGTCACATCGAAAACCTTCTTGGAGGCAACATCGACTGATAGGAGGCCAGAGACCGTATCCTTGGCCACGCCAAAGCCCACCTGCCAGGGTTCCAGGAGCGGCTCCCAACTGGACTTGGAAAAGTTGTACACGTTGGAGTAAAGGTCCATGGCGGTTTCGGCCTTCAGGTTCGAAGACCAGTTCTCAGCAGCTGCACTGAATTTCTTGATGCCAAGGTCAAGAATGGGAAGTTCATGCACATCGCCAATCAAAACGACACGGATGCCTTCCACTGTAGCCGATAGCTCCTCATGTCTTCGCTGGGCAGCTTGCTGAGCTTGCTGCTTGGCCTTGGAATCAACAGCATGGCTGGGAGCATGGCTGGCTGCAGTCGCCTTTGTTCGGCCGGCGATGGTAGACTGGCCACGGCCACTGGCAGATCGTTGCTTCATGCCAGCTTTGCGCAACTCCCGGGCCTTCTGTTCAGCAGGGGTTTCCTTGGCCTGCTTTGGTTCGTTTCCGGATAGCTCTCCTGCTCTACTGACGATTTGAAGCACGAGAAGAATATCACGGAGCGATAGTCGCAGCACAAGAGGCTCAACATCCACATGGATGCTAGTAGACAGAGGCTTGGAGCTATCCATGCTGAGCTGGATCGAGAAGTCATCGATGATTCGAAGACGTGACGTCTCGAACCTGTCCATCCGACACAGGAACATTCCAATTTGTGACACCTGGAAGGTCAGGACATGCTGCTGAGAAAGAAGCATTTGTCGAATCGAAAGCACAATCGCCTCGGAACTTGAGGTCAGAGGGTTCGCGATGAGGATGACCTGTGCATCAACAAGATTGACACGGAAAGCGATGCTCATCGTCGGCTCTTCTTTCTTCTCCTCGACTTGGGCGACCTCAGTGCTCTGCTGTCTTGATAGTTGTGAACGAGGTCGAGAAGCACTATCTCCAGAAAATGTGACTTGCAGAGACTCGGTGTCCGACTCGTCAGGAGTAGTCTCAGCCATGCTCTCATAATCCATCGGGCTGCTCTCATCAACAGTCAAACCCTCCACGGCAAACTTCTGAATAGCAAACAGGTAGTCGAGTGCAAAGATGACGCGAGGGCTGTCAATAGTGGCCATGGCGATCAGGCTCTTTTCCTTGCCACCCGACATAGTCACACTCGCCATGAGCTGCTGTACTTCCTTGTTCATCGATGACATGATGCGACGGAATTTGTTTGTCTCTCGGGGTCGACTGTCATAGATGGTAAATGACCGGATGAGCAACTCTGCTTCTAGCGAGCCATCTGAGAGCATTCTTGTCTTGACCTTGGTCTCGTCGAGCGAGAACCGTGAAAGACTTGACTTTGCAATGTCATGAACGGGTGCATCTTCTTCAGCCATGATCAGCTCGAGTCCGATCGTGTTGATGCGGAAGACAAGATCGAGTTTTGTCCAGGCTTGGTCAATGGAGCTGAGTTCAGGGCCCAGATCGACCAGCGTTTGGTCGTCGCCAGAGTCGGCTTCTGTGTTGAGCGTCCGGGCACGCTGCAGTGTCCCTTCGTCAACTGCCTTGGCCGCTTCTTCCTCACTGTCGTTGCCCTCGCCAGCAAATGCTGCAGGTACCGACTTGGAGATTTCCATGAGAAACTTGACTTGGTATTGGGTAAGCCGGAGGTTGAAGTCAGACATGGTTCCCTCGATTTCTGTCTCGGGTCTCTTGACTCCAGACTTGTGCTCAGCATAGGTGATGTTAAACCCAAGATCCACATGGTCGATCATTTCAAGCTCCTCAGAAACATCATTGGCGTAATGGAAGTCTGAGGTAAGCCTGATATTTCGGATACCAGCCGAAAGCTTCATCGCAATTTCGGAATCCTCGCTGTCATCCAGGGGCGCGAACTTGTTCTGGGCGTAGATCTCACCCAGGTATGCCGTGATCAGGTCTCTCTCAGGTCGGCCGGGCTTCACCACGCGGGGGAAGACGACAATAGGGGTGTTGACCACGACATCAAACTTGAAGCGGCTAGGGCTTTGCTGCATTTGGTTGGCTTGGTTCATGGCAGCCTGGCGTGCGGCATTGTATAGGGCCTGCATCTTGCCAAACTTGACCAAGAAGTCAATGATCTTGCGGAATGGCTCCTCCACAAAGTTGACCTTGACGGAACCAGCGCGGAGGAACACGGAGCTATCGTATCCTGGGTATGTCTTGGAATTGTTGGCGTCAAAAGTTTCATAACGGAAATCGGCCAAGTCATCCCCCTGGATAGTCACGAGTTGGCGAAGATGAGAGTCCTCTGAGACGCCGAGATTCACATCATCAACAAGGGATAGATCGCCGAGTCGGGCAGAAACGCGCATGGTGTTGGCCCGAAGGAAGATGCCAGCGTCTGCCTTGTTGAATGATAACGTGGCGAGTCGAATGCCATCGTTGTTCAGGATCAGCCTGATACTCTTGAGGTCCACCTTGACTCGGATGGAACCAGAGTTGGGTGGAGGGGTGGTGTTGAAAGAGACATCAACGCTTGCTGTATCATCATCGTAGTTGTCCAGGAGGGACTGTGGGCCGCCGGGTTGACCAGCTTGCTGACTATCGTTATTGGTGAAAGTGACGAGGATGAAATCGAGAAGCGTCAACAAGGTCTTGCGGGTGACGATCAAGTTGATTGTCGAGACCTTGGCGGTCACGTTGGTCTCGACACCCTCATAGACGGGCATGAACTCGGGCGACAATGGATTGACCTTAATAAACTTGACATGAACCAAGCTTCGACCTGCCTTGAGATCATCGCTATCGCCCGACGAAATGATGGCTTTGAATTCGTCAGGAGGGTTGTCCACAAAGTCATCAACCGTGACTGAGCCAAGTGAGACCTCGGCTGCCATGTCATAAGGTCTCGTGTAAAACTCCAAATCAAAGCTCTCAGCGACCAGTTCAACAAGGAGAGCATCGGGCTTTCGTTGGTCAGGGTCGCTCCGATAAAGTGAACCCTTGAGGGTGTCAACCTTGAACTTGAACTCGAAGATCCTTTGCTGAACGCGAAGCTGCTCAACACCGCCTCCATCGTCCGCGTCCTCAAAGTTATCGTCGTCTTCGTCCATATCGTCAAGCACAACAGCAGTTTGAGCCATGAACGGGAATGCCGTGGACTGCCGCCTTTCACGATGAGACTTTCTTCGGGAACGATTAGACGCCGTGCTCTTTAGCCGAGGCCGAGATTTCTCTTTTTGTCCCTCTGACGGTGGTTCAGGTAGCGATGGTTCACCAAACTTGGGAATCGCCACATCAATGATTCTCATGAGGTTCTTATACTTGGAGTCCGAAACAGCGGCGTGAAGCATCGGCAAATGACCGGAA
The DNA here is from genome assembly GCF_000151355.1 of Fusarium vanettenii 77-13-4. NCBI lineage: Eukaryota > Fungi > Ascomycota > Sordariomycetes > Hypocreales > Nectriaceae > Fusarium > Fusarium vanettenii. Next base: position 4,689,438 of record NW_003315881.1, read on the forward strand.
ACCTTGAACTTGGTCAGGTTGGGAGCCTTCGGGAGGATCGAGGTTTCGACAGTGAAGTCGACGTTGATCTGCTCGACAACGTGAAGTCGGGCCTCGTCGTCCTTGTCAACAAGCTGCGCTTTAGTTTCCTCGATGGATGGCCCAATGAGAACTTGAGTCGATGTCAGTTTGACAATGAACTTGTCGTACATGACCGATTCAAGCCGCTTGAGATCTTCGTCGCTGTAGGACTGTTTTTGTTTGGACTGGATCTCCTTCATGGTGTCCTGGTCGACAAGCTGACTGTTGACATGAATGTGACCAGCATCAACGATCAAGCAAGTCGAGTCCTCGGTAGTAATGCTGACAGGCACTATAATCAGGGGTGCTTGAAGATCCAGCTCGGCATTGATCGTCTTGTGTTCCTCAAGAGCAAACTCAAGACCGGCTCGAGTCTGTTCCCGGATGCTCTCAACAGTGGCGCCAGCACTCTCCATCAGGGCAGTGATAGACTCCATGTGACGCTCAGGGGGTCTGAAAAAGTCGGCAATGCCAACAACAAAGTTGGGGTTCCAGATGACCTCGAGAGGCTTCATCTTTCCAACAACAGCAATGTCGCCCTCGCGTTCGAGTGGGTTCTGTTCGACCTCGAACTGGAAGAAGGGGTCTTCCTCTGCATTCTCGAGCTCGGCCAGCGAGAGTCTTCGGCGCTGCTTGACATCGGGAGCATCCTTGACCCGCACAATCTCAGGGTAGAGTGTGTCAGGAGTGGTGCCGTCGTTGACACGCAAGCCACCAAGGCTGACGTTGGCAAGGAGAGAGTCCTTTCGCTGGAGAGCCTTGGCCTTGAACACATCAAAGTGTAGACTAAGCAAGTCCGATGCGTTGTCGTGGGGTTTTCTCTTTAGAGTGAAACTTCCAGTGCTAAGGGAAGTCTCAATGCACATCTTGATGGCTTCTCGCGGTATGTCCACCTCGTCCGCAAGAGCATTCTTCTCGTCCCAGTCGATGGCCTCATAAAGCTCCTGTCGCTGTTCCTCGGTCATCTGTGTGTTCTCCTCATTCTGCTCGATCGTCTCTTGAGGTTTGGAGCCCCACACCCACGAGAGCCAGCCTTGTTGCTGCTGCTCCTGTTGTTGTGGTTGCTTCTTGAGAGCCTCGGCGTTTTCCTTTTTGAGCTGGTTGCGGGCTAGAGATCGCCAGAACCGCAGATCTTCATAGCCCAGTTTCCACTCAAGAGAGTTTATTGCATCAGTGTCCTCGGGAGACATCTGTTGCCCTTGTTTCCTCTTCTTGAACAGCTCTATGTATTTTTTCCTGTCATCACGACGCTCCCGGAAGTAATCCCAGGACCACTTTCGGTTGCGCTCATGGATCTTGGATAGCACCGCATTACCGGCAAACTGTAGCCATGCATGGGGGTCTTCCTTGGGCCTGACCCCCTTTGGTTGCAACTTCTTGTACTCTTGGTGACGAATGAAGTAGTGGAAAAGGTCAACCATCATCAAGGCGTCTCGATACTGGTCATCATCCAGGACAAGACCGATCTCCTCGAACAATAGATTCGCCTTGAACTTGGGCACCTTGATGTCGCCCGATTTGTCGAGCTCAATCTTGGCTTGTCCGTTGACAGGCTTCAGAATGAATTGGTGGCTAGTATTCTTCTCGGCGCCCTTTCCAATCATCTCCCTAAATTTTTCAACGATCTCATCGTGTGGGAGCGACTCTGAGGTGGGTGTTGCGGCCTCACGGCCAGTTCCGAGTAGTGTTGAATCGGTATTCCAGTACACAGCAAGTGCGCCCAAAGTAGCCAGCTTGTGGGTGACGGAACTCGAGTCCTGGATAAAGGTGGGCTTCCACTGACCGTCTGTGCTGACGGCGCTGAACTCCTCGAGGGTAACGCCCAGAGCGAACGGGTGTCCTGGTGCTGAGATGGAGTCCTCATATCGGATGTGAATATTCTTGACCGTGACCTGGAGGTTGTCGACGATCTTTGTAACCAGGCTCTGCGTAAAGCTCTGGCTCTTCTTTTGTTCCTCCTGGCTCATGCCTTCCTGGTTTCTCTCCTTGAGCAACTCAGCGCTGTCAAGCTTCTCCATCTTGAGCCGCTGTTTTCTGCGTTCCTCCTCCTCTTCATCGTATTCAGCCTCCTCCTTAGGGCTGGCCAGAAGAAAAACATCCTCGATAAAGACCTTGACAGGGGCGCCACGCAGGTTGGACCAGGGGATGATGAGGGTAAGCTCGCCGAGGTGGCCTTCCATGACATTGATGGGAAGCTTGAGCTGGTCGAGGGCCTCACGGCGCAGCTCTAGGTTTCGTAGTTTGACATCTCCCGACCAGATACCGACTTTGAGCTGGGCAGGATCAAAGTTCTTGACGTACATGCCCAGAAAGCGGTTGAGCAGGCCGGCGACGAGGCCTTCCAACATTCTGGCGGCGGTTCAGCCGTAACCCGGGCCGGGGAAGTAAAGGTAGAATTCGTACGAGGTATTTTATCGAAGCGTCATCTGTCGCTGGGTATGCGTATCGTAGACACGGGATGCCATCCGAGGTCTCGGTGGACTATGGCAATTCGAAGCCCGGCGGGGAAGATGAAGCGGGGGTGATCGTAGACGGTTTCGAATGACGGAAGGGTTCTAGGGGCAAAGGGTATGAAGATATCGCGGATTGTCCCTCTCGTGTCGTGTGAAGGATCAAGGATGGATGGATTTGGTTGCGTATGCGTATTGCCTCTACGAGCGTGAGTGTGAGTGAGTGACGCAGCACACAGACTCTGGCCGGAGCAAAAGTGGGAAGCAGCAGCTCAGCCTTGGGCTGGGGAGGGAATGGTGTGGCGTGTATGACGCTGTTACCATTTCAAGCGCCCAACAGCCAAGAAGGTACTTGGTACCACACGGCGCTAGAGTGGGGATCCAGGTACCGGACTGGTCTGTGGTGGGCCTCGAATTCAGTGCTGTCGAGCCTGGCACCCAGGTCAAGGAAAAAAAGAGACACCAATACAACAAATAGATTTGCTTACCCTTCTCTAAATATAACCAATAAAGTAAAGAAAAATAAATCTAAATCTTGGATGAGTTAGTTAATACTCTCTGCCGTTCTGGTGTCTCGTTTATTTCTTAACCCGCGTGCCTGGCTGTTAGGGAGCTTTGGCCAGCGTTTCAGGCGCTAAAAGACCTGGGGGAAGGAAGGAAGGAAGCCAGCACTTTAATAGGCAAAGGTGGGGCATCTGTTTCTCATTGATGACGGACGATTCAAGAGTGATGAGCTCAAGAGGAATGAAGGCATTCACTACTTTGATACAAATTGGTTCATCTCTATACTATTTCGTATATATCTTCATTTCAACAGCTGCATTCCATCTCATCCTGCAGGTGGCCCATCTGCAGTCGAGTTCCTTGGTGTTCATCAAGCCCACTTAAAAGCTTTCCCCAGAACGAACTCTCATGACGTCACGATAAGCAGCTGCAATCATCACATCGCGATCATGGCTTTGTGTGACAGGAGCAGGAACACAGGGTTTGGCCGATCCCGGGCGGGAGAGGCACGCGTGTGACAGAATTCAATTGTCGAAAAAAGCAAGCACCGGGGGCCATGGCCATTACGTAGATGCCCATCTTGGCGAGTTGGAGAAGCTTGGTTGAGCTCTTGTGCCTGCCTTTCTCCTTCAGACAGCTCTTGGAGTAACCATCTTCAACTTTGACATCTCCCTCTTTCAAACACCTCGCTCTCTTTGCGTTAAGTCAAGCTTGTCTTGCTAGTAGTTCCGTTCAGCTCTCAGGCTACCTGTTTAGTCGTCAGCTCGATTCCCTCCTCGTCCATTGCTCGCGTGCCACAAGTTCACCATTCGCGCTATCACCACGAGAGAGCTCGTCAAAGTAACTTCTCCGCGCATTCGCCATGTTCCGTACCTACTCTCGCTCTCTATGGCATCTTGCCTCTAGAGCTTCTCCTAGTACAGCCAAGCTCGCAACCCAAACATCACATCGATTCGCAATTGCTCCTCTCCTCCGTCAACCAGCCCGTATTACCTTCTCCAGCAAATCCGACAAAGAGAATAAGGACCCTCCCCCTCCATATCGAACTATCGACCGCGAGGCCGAACGTAAGCGCGGACAAGAACTACTAGGGTCAGATCCAAGCAAAGTCTCGTCCCAGAGCTCAGTGCGCCATGTTATTGAGGAACCTCAATCGCCCCCAACCAGCGAACATGACATGGCCAGTGAGCTGAAGCATGACATAGTAAGATGATCAAATCTTTCTCCCTTAATATTACTGACTCGAATCACAGGACATTGTCAAAGACACATTTCGATTCAAAAGCGTTCCCCGCGAGTCGCACATCCTTGGCCTTGCCGGCACACTGCCCTATCTGGGAACATCTCTCTCCACCGTCTTCCTTGCCTGGGATCTTCACAAACAGTGGCCCACCGGAAATGCTTTCTACGATACCATCTTTGTTGACCATGAGACGGCGAAATACTTGTTGAGCGTCATTGAGCCCCTACAGCTTGGATATGGCGCTGTTATCATCAGCTTCCTCGGAGCAATCCACTGGGTGAGTGTCTACGTGTGCTGTTATCAATGCCACATAAACTAACTACTGCGTTCAATAGGGTCTAGAATATGCCGAGAAGCAACCTCTTCGCGAACGTACTCGTTTCCGATATGGCATGGGTCTGGCTGCCTCCATCATCGCCTGGCCTACTCTCTTCCTACCCGTCGAATATGCCCTCACCACCCAGTTCATGGCCTTTGTTGCCCTCTACTTTGCTGACTCAAGAGCTGCCACTCGTGGCTGGGCACCTCCATGGTATGGCACCTACCGCTTCCTCCTAACTGCCATGGTCGGCCTTGCCATATTCATTTCTTTGGTGGGCAGGGCCAAGATCCGCCAGGGAGACTCCCTCAGCGGTCACGGTCTGAGCGACAACTTCTCAAAATCTGGCATCGCTGATACCAAGACCAACTGGACCAAGTTGGAGGAGGAAGAGAAGGAGCGTGTGAAGAGAGAGAAGAAGAAGAAAGCCAAGGAGGATGAGAAGAAGAAGCAGGAAGAGATGCAAGCAAAGATGAAGAGCGAAAAGGGCCATGACCATACCAAGGCAGAGGCTGAGGACAGTGACAAGGGTGAGGAACAAAGCGAGAAGAGTGATGAGAAGGAGGACGGTCAGGATAAGAAGGAATCCAAGGACCAGGAGAAGGATAGCAACGAGGGCAAGGACAACGAAAAGGAGAGCAAAGACAAGGACGAAAGCAAGGACGAGGAGAGCGAGAAGAATGAAAGCGAAGAGAAAGAGTCCAAGGACAAGGACAAGGGCGAGGGCTCCAAGGAGCAGGATGACAACGACAAGCCCCAAGACACCAAGTCCAAGGGCGGGAAGAAGGAATAATTTGCATCTCAACACCACGACTTGATGACGGCAGAACGGCCATGTATAATAAGTAGCGATTAGCGGAGTTGCTTGATTTCTTGGTGATTCGTTCTCAGATCATGCAATAATGACAAGAATATTCGGTTCATCAAGACTTTGACGATAATCTTGCAACAGGCACTAGATGTTCAAGGGATGACTCTCCATTAGTAGACAGCTTCAACATCCCGATAAAAGTATAAGTTCATCAATATGATGCATTAATCAACTAGGTATCTCTAGCCCGCCGCGGGTATTGCTTCGCAGAATCCCAAAGCAGCCATGGCCCATGGGGCTCGTGTATAAAAACTCTATCTGACCCTCTCGAAGCAAAGCAGATGGTGGTATTGAGTTCCAACGCCGTAGTAAAATGCAACCCAGAACCAGGACCGTGTCTGTCCCAGATCCATACCACCCCAGCTTTTTCCGCGATGAACCACCCAAAATATCATCATCATTACAAAGTCTTACAGCAAACGGATCCGTACTTTGAGCTTGTCTTGTTCAGTCTATCAAGGTCGAGCGAGCCCTTGCTTGGCCTAGGAAATGTTAGTACCCAAAAGTAATACCTTGTCAAGAATAAGCACACCTTCATCTGTTCAATTCGGGCCTTCAATTGGCTCGTCACCTCGGCTGCCCTTCTCCAACTCTCAACACCATTACCACCAGTTGGCTGGGGCAGTGAAGACATTGGCCGTTGGGCCATGCCAGAGGAGTGGTCGTCATCGCGATAGGATGCAACATTTCTGAATCCTCTGGCCGGAGAGCCACGACCTGATGATGCCGAGCTGCCAGCATATCGCATCTCGGGACTCAGCTTGTTACGAGGAACCATGGGCTCGCCGTTCTCCTTCTCTTCGGACATGGTGCTGGTCATGCTCATTCTATGGCGGCTAGCAGACCCAGGTCCATTGTCTCGGTAGACATCGTCGTGTGTGGGCGAAGCAAGGCCGGGGCTGTGCATTCCTTCGGCCTCGGCGCGGCTCAAAGCCCTCTTGAGTCGTTCAAGTTCACGCCTCAGTCGATCGTTGACCTGCTCAGTAGCCTCCGCATCACTCCTCGCTCGCACGAGTTGTGTCTCCTTGGCCTTGATGCTTAGCACATCTCGTGTGTGGTCCTCGATGAGACCAGCGTTCTGGTTCTTGAGCTCTTGAATCTCGGACATGAACTTGCTTCTCTCTTGGCGCATCTCGTCAACCTGGCGGAGAAGTCGCTCGTTGGCTGTTCGCAACTCTTCAAGCTCGGCGCGGTCCACGGCGGACATGCCAGTAAGAGGCGGGGGTGACGCTGGTGTAACTGGGCGTGGCGCTGCAGCAGGCTTCGCAAGAGAGCGGCCAGCGAGTCCACGGGAGAGGCCAACACGAGGTTGAGGTGCCGGCGCTGGCTCATCCTCGGCGGGCATGACAGGGGCTGCAGGGGCTCGGCGAGGGGAGCCAGGTCCAGCCAGAGTTCTCTTCTGAGGGCCTTTGAGTCCACCCAGACCGGGCTTCCCAAGTCTAGCTGGTCCACCTGGTCGAGACGTAGGCTGAGGGGCGAGGGGAGGGTCCTCAGGAGGCATCACAGCAGCAGCAGGAGCCTTCTTGGCCATCGGCCTCTTACCACCACCCATGACCTTCTTAGGCGGAGCCGCCTTAGGTGCAGCAGGCTTAGGCTTCGGCTTCTCCTTGGCCTTAACCTCAGCAGCCTCAAAGAACTCCTTGACCTTGTTCCTGCGGATGTCGTCCAGGCCTTCAAGTTGCGGTGTCATAGCTCGTTCGCCAATAATCTTCATGACGGTACCAAGAATCTCAGCACCACCATCTCGAAGCGCAGGACTCGACTCGGACAGCAGCTTCTTACCGGACTCGCAGATCGTGGCTTGTTCCGGCTTGCTGGGCACGTCACGAGTTGTTCGCAAGCATCGAATCAAGAACTTCATGGTGCCCTCCTTGACTTGAGGGTTCTTGTTGCTCAGATAGGCGGTGATATCCTCGAGACACTCAGTCAAATCAGTAGAAGCAAAGACACTATCAAGTGCGGCACCCAGAGCGTCGGCAACTGTGGCCTTCTTCTCCTTCAGGCGGTCCATGATGGGCTGCATAACGGTGGTGCGGTACTTGCCGAACCCCTTGCGCAATCCCTTGGCCAAAGCTTCGATACAGAATGCAGCTTGAGTAACAACCGCAACGTTGGCGTCCTTCATGCACTTAGCCAGTCCTCGGGTTATCTCGTTGAAGTCCGTTTCCTTGATTCGAGGAACATTGAGGGCCTGGTGAAGGCCGTCGACGGCTTCCTTTCGATCCTTCCATTTCGATGAGGCGAGCAGGTCGCTGAAGTTGGGCGGGATCTTCTTGGTAATATCTTGAGGCTCTGCCAGGTCGAAGGCATCCATCTCACCGACATCCTCACCCTCCTCCTCGCCTTCCACACCTTCTTCACCACCTTCGGGCGCAGCATCGATGGCTTCTTGTTGCGATCGGAGCAGACGCTCTTGCTTAGGGGGGCCCTCAGCCTTGATCTTCTCGAACTGCGCCTCCAGATCTGTTTGTTGGGTGGGCTTCAGGTCACCCCAGAACATGGGCTTCATAGCCTCTCGCAGCCATCTGTAGAGCTCTACTGTGAGGTTCGTGGCTTCAGCACGGACATTCTTGTCAGCAGCACCGAAGGCTTTGGGGAGGGCCTTGAGGACAGGCTTAGGATCAACGATCTTGCATCCATAGTTGTGGAAGATTTGTGTGAGGGCGTGTAGGGTCGCAGCGACGTTCTTGGGGACCTTGTTTGACAAGCCTGGTAGCATGTCCTCGATGACAGGCCCAGCGACATCGAGTTCGATATAGAGGAGCAGAGCTTCGATAGCATTCTGCTTGGTAGCGGCTCGGGTTGACGAGAGACACTTCTCGACAATAGGAGTGATGGTTTGGTTTCGCGACCTCAAACAGCAGTCTCGTCCACCAAACTTGAGGAATGCGCACAAGGCGATGATGGCTTCTTGTTGGGCGGCGACGTTGGAATCGAGGACGGCCTTATTCCACAAGCCAGGGTCGTTGAGAAACGGTCGGAAACACGGATCGGATTCGTCGGGGGACTTCTCGAATAGCTTGGCGGCTTCTTCGTATGCTCCTTTTCTCACCTTCCAGACCTATTCATACATCTCGTCAGTTGGGAGCTTCGTGGGGGAGGTGGTTGAAGCGCATACCTTGTGGGGGAAGCGGTCCTGCAAAGGGATGGAGCTATAGTCATCTTCGTCCGCCATGGTTTTGTGGTTGTCGGAGAATTGGTACTGCGCAGAGCTCGAGAGGGGGTATCTTTCGGGAGGAGTATGTCGTTTCTTCTTGGGTTTAAAGGCGTGGACTATCCAGGCGATTAGCTTCTGAAATAAACGGGAGCGCTTTGGGGCTTCCATGTTGGCTTTAAGTATTCAAGGAGCCGTAGCGGGCAGAAGCCAGAGGCTCCTTTTGTACCGAGAATGAACATACCAAATAATCAAAGAGATGGGTAGAGTGGTGGGTATCAACTGGAGGAGAGGCGTTCGGAGGTGGTCGCGTGGATAAAGGAGGAAACAAAGAGACTGCCTTGTTCTTTCTGCAGGAGGCAGCGACGGTTAGTGAATGCGGGAAGGTGCCACAAGAACAGCCCAAGAACTTGGAAAAGTCCAAATCCAGAAACAGAAGGTCCAATAACAACAAATCAGTCTGACACTACTGGGCACCAAGTGTAGGTACTGTAGCTATCGCCAGAATTGGATCCTTGTTGTCGAGACGGACGAGCGAGGCTCTTGTTTCGTTTGTTGGAGTGGAGGGGAAGTGGAAGTCAACAAGCGCCCGTCACCTGATGAACAGGGGTCTAGGGGCTTGGGCGGGAGATTATGGGGAGGTCAAGGGGACCTGGGAACTTACTGCGATGGAAGGTACCGACGCTTGTGTCGGAGAAAAACAAAAAGAGTTGTGACAGTCAATGGCAGGTGTCGTTTCGGGAAAAGAGGGGTTCTATCAAATATTAAATCGAGTAAAATGCGGTGCCACTACCCTCCACTGTTGTGTTGTCCTCCCTGAGGCTCCCTCCAGCCTGCGTGGAGCCGGTTGCACACCATTTATTGACGCCCAATCTAGCCCCATTGCCCCAGAAACAGACGCAGCCACACCCACCGTTGCAAGGGTCGGCGAACGTCAACAATGCGAATGTCGAGGGTATTATGCTTGAGATGCAGGAAATATGTATGTGAACTGGTGGTAGTAGCTGATGTGAAGGAAATACCAAGCTCGGGTCTTTATCCGACTGCAAATACATGATTGTATCGTTGCAGACGTGGAAGCTTAAGCGCTTCAACCTCTCAGCCACAATTACCAATTTTATCCATATCATTCCTCCACGCGACACATACACTGACGAATCTTTCGGAACGCTTTGAGGGACGACTTAGATGACGTCTACAATTTGTATCAAATCAAGGATTCCGCAAGTTTCATACTTGCATCTCGCCCTGCTTTCAATTGCGCGGCAAAGATATTCATCTGGCTGTTGACGTGGCTGATGAGGCCCCATATCCGAATTCCAGGGACCCTTGGCTGTCAGACAGCCCATGTTGATGATTGCCACATTGCTGACAGATATCGACAAAGACTGTTATCAAGCACAAGCAAATGGAGAAACAGTATTTCAAAGCAAAAATACGATTATCAAGTATTGAAGTTCTCATATTGCCTTGAGAAAACATGTAATGCCTGGCCATCAGCCAATATTGTGGTCTTCAAACTGGTGATGGAGATGATACCTGGCAGGCAGCAGTCACGTGCGCACAGATAAGATAACAATTTTCTGGCAAGCATCGTCATGTCTGAGCTTCAAGCTTGGCCGATGCTTCTGCCTTTCGCGTCGCGGGTCCTTCTTCAACACCACTAATTGTGCACTTTCACACTAGACACACATATCACCAACATCGCGGGCGTTTTGTTTCAATATTTCCACCATGGACGGGTCTACGCGATCGTCATTCGATCCCTCAAAACTCACCAAAGCCGCCGCCGCAGAATACTCCTCCTCCGCGTCTGAATCCGAAGATGAGTACCTCGCGCCGGGACTCGACGCCGACAACGACTTTGGAGACTTCAACCCTCGAAAACGGCGGCGCATTGGAGGCAACAACAAGGAAAAGGCAGCACTGGGTATCTTTGGCTCCGACAGCGAGGACGATGGCCCCGCCAGGAAATGGAAGAGGACAACCCTGAGGAACAAAGGCATGGATTTTGTTTCAACGGGCGCGGGCAGCGACAAAGAAGAAGATGCCCAAGACGAAGATTCCGAAGACAACCGACCAGTTTTAGGAGGCAATGCCATGGACGAAGATGACGACGACGACGAGGAAGAAGCGCGTGGTGTAGGACTTGGATTTGGCGCAGCAAGAGCTTTCGGGCGCAACGACGATACACAGAACTCGAGTCGAAGTGCGAGCGCCGACGCACCATCATTCTCGACCTTTCGAACCCGTTTTGATGGGAAGAATCCTCTCGGCATGGGATTTGTTCCATCCTCTGCGAACGAGCCGGTGCTCAAGAACCCACAGAATGATGCCTCTCCAACGCCACGTAACAAGCCTCAACCGAGCGCCTTCGGTGCTAAGGGAAAGGTCAACTCCAAGTCGTTTGGTGCTCGGATGATGGCAAAGATGGGTTACAAGGAGGGGCAAGGTCTAGGTAAAGAGAGCCAAGGACGAAATATTATCATCGAGGCACACCTGCGTCCACAAGGCAGAGGTCTGGGTGCTGTCAAGGAAAAGTCGGAACAGGAACGCCAGGAGGAGAAGCGACAAGCGCAGCTACGGGGCGAAGTTGTGGTTGATTCTGACGAGGAGGAAAAGAAGAAGAGACGAAAGAAGGCAAAGGCCAAGTCACTTGGGGCTGCGTTCGACAGCGCAGCTAGTACGCCGCGACGTCAGAAACCAAAGTACCTGACTGCAGAGGAGCTCAAGGCCACTGCCCCTGGCCTTCACATCCCAGATGCATTTGCCCCGATCCTCGACATGACAGGGCCGGGTAGCAAGATGCTGACATCAACAAGCGGCATCATGACACCAACCACGGGTACGGCGACACCAGAGTCTTCAGAGGTTATCGAGGCAAGAAAGTTGGTCAAGAGAGCTCAAGCCGATCTCTTGGCCTTTTCCGATGAGTGGAAGAGCTTGCAAGAGAGAAAGACATGGATCGACTTGGAGTTGAAGGAAAAGGAACAAGAGATGGACGACCTACGGTCAGACTTTGAGAGATTACATGTATTCTCGCAACTTGTCAGCAGAGAGCTTGCAACAGCCGACTGGGACCAGGTCATCAGCTGTCTACAGAAGGCCCTCGAACTCAAGACCGCATCCGCCGAGATTACCGACATTGCAGTTGCAGCCATCCATCCGTTCCTTCGGGAGGCAGACTGGGATCCTCTGAAGGAACCTACCCGGTTTGCTTCAGAGCTCAAAGGCCTACTACCCCTATTTATGCCCACGAAATCAGACAGCCAATCCCTGGGCAAGTGGCAGTCATCGGCGGTCAATGAAGACGACGTTTATCGCCGCCATCACAAGTCTACAACTCCATATGAGAGTATGATGTACAAGAACTGGCTTCCCAAAGCCCTCGCTGCGGTTCGTTCTTGGGATGTTCTTGACCCAACACCAATGCTCAGTATAATGGAGGCTTGGGATGATCTTCTACCTCCCTTTATCCGCGCGCAGTTCATCGACAACATCGCTCGAAAGTTGGAGACGGCAGTGTCGGATTGGAACCCAAAGAAGAGGCGTCAAAGCCATCTCCCGCATATTTGGCTGTTCCCCTGGCTTCAGTACTTGCCGTCATATCATCTGGACCCCAAGGGCACTGGCCTTGTGGCCGATGTCAGAAGAAAGTTCAGGCAACTCATCGATGTATGGGAGTTTGAGCGAGGCCTCTTCCCAGGGCTCACTGACTGGGAGGGTGTTCTTGGAGATCAGTGGCGTCCGCTTGTCATGTCGCACGTCCTGCCGTCCATGGGCAAGTACCTACGTCGGAATTTCCGCGTGGACCCTGCCGATCAGGAACCTTACCTGCCGGTACTGACAGGAATCCTCAAGTGGACGCCCATGCTGGGTAGACGGGTCATCGCCGAGGTGCTCATGCAACACTTGTTCCCCATGTGGCACAAGAAGTTGACCGAGTGGCTCGCCCTCGACGAGGCTAACTTGAGCGAGGTGGCCGAGTGGTATGGATGGTGGAGGGGTGTTTTGCCCCAAGAGGTCGCCGAGATGAGATCCGTAAAGTCCGAGTTTGACAAGGGACTACGGGTGATGGCCAAGGCGGTTGCGGGAGCGTAATAGACGGCCCTCATCGTTGGCTTCAGGACCGAGGAGGACATGAGAACATTGTCTCGGTGGTATCAATCATGTTGGTAGAACTATGCCCAAGTCATAGAACAAGAAATAGGGGTTCTCCGAAAGAGCCCGGTTGATCATCCGCGCAACTTTTCGCCTCCTGTCTCAGTACCATCGCCTTGACTCTGCTCAGCTTCGGCATTTCCGTAGAACTACTTATCCGAGTCTTTGCCTCTTCCTGTCTGATACATTGGGGCAACACACGAGGTTGATCCGAGGAGTTGGTGTGGAATAGGGGTTCTTCGTCATCAGCTTCCACAAGCCCCTTTCCCAACGCCTCTCAAGAGGTGGCGTAAACGAGAACTTTCAGACTCAGCTGCAGCTTCCATCGAAGGTTCTCTTTTCTCATTGTCTTGTTCAGCTTTCCCATGTCGAGTCATCTTCATAAGCGAATCTAATCGACGCCAGTGGCTTTTTGGTCCAACATGGGCGTTGTCGATATTCGGAAGAGTGGCGTCAACTACACCTGCAGGAACAGAAACTCTGTACAAGCCCAACCTGTCTCAATTTTCTCTGTTCCCCAAGATCCAGCATGTCAACGAGGAAACTCGCATGTGGAGATTACTGTCTGACTCGAAAAACGTGCTCGCTCGGGTCCGGAGACTCGGAGGTGATGTTGAGGCGGGTGTAACGTGGACAAGATGATGGAAGTATTCGCGAACTGCCACTTGTAGATGTCACGACGGAGTTTCCGTGTTTTGTTTTGGTAGTTGATGGTAATTGAGATCGTCGCGGGTGTACGAGTTGAACGGAGACATGAGGAGATTTTGTGTACACGATGCTTGAGAAAGAGGCCTCTGACAAGGAGCCTTCGTACGGTCGGCTTGCAAGATATTCGACCTCGATAGATGCCATGATGAAGGCAATAATCGTATAAGAAGGAGACACTCCTCGCCTCTTCTAACAAGTATCATCATCAGCTCCCAACAGCATCACAACAGTCACATTCTCTTACATCAACAATATGCTCTCCCTCAAGCTTCTCCTGACCCTTCTCCCCGCGGTCCTCGCCGCCCCAAACCCCCGATCCAAAGACCCTGATGTCGTTGAGGGCAAGTACATCATCACACTGAAGCCCAAGATCGTTGAGGTTCAGATTGAGCACCATCTCTCGTGGGTCGAAGACACTCACAAGCGCAGTCTGCACCGCCGTGACGAGAATGGTGTCGAAAAGATCTGGAGCGACAACTTTAAGGGGTACTCTGGTGAATTTGATAAGGAGACTATCAAGGAGATCAAGGCCAGTGACGATGTAAGTTTTCACACTTTAAGCCCACTTTTTCAGCAGTCTCACATCGACAGGTCATCGCCGTCGAGCCAGTTCGCAAGTTTGAGCTCTACCAGCAAGTCATCACTCAGAGCCCAGCGCCCTGGGGTCTTGGGTCCATCTCGCATCGCACTCCCAACTGGCACGAGTATCGTTACGACAACTCTTCCGGGAATGGCACGTGGGCGTACGTTCTCGATACTGGAGTCAACTGCAACCATACCCAGTTTGAGGGGCGGGCTCATCTTGGATACAATGCCTTGCCTCACACTGAGTTTATCGATGCGAATGGTCATGGAACGCACTGCGCTGGGACCATTGCCAGCAGGGAGTTTGGTGTCGCCAAGAACGCCAGTGTGATTGCCGTCAAGGTCTTTCACGACAGCGGTGTAAGTGTCCTTGTTCTCCAAGACATCTTGATAACTTACTAAAGTCAACAGTCGACAACAGATGTGATCCTCGATGGCTTCGAATGGGCCGTCACCAACATCACCAACACCCCCGGTCGTGCCCAGAACTCAGTCGTCTCCATGTCCCTCGGCGGCGGACGCTCCCCAGCTTTCAACGCGGCCATCGAGAATGCCTACCGCGCAGGTATCCTCACAGTTGTAGCAGCAGGCAACGAAGAGAAAGATGCCCGCGACGTGTCCCCAGCCTCTGCACCCAACGCCATCACCGTAGCCGCCGTCGACAGGAACAACGTGCGCGCCAGCTGGTCCAACTACGGCGCCGTGGTCGATATCTTTGCTGCGGGCGTCGACGTGGTGAGCACCTGGATTGGTACCGATACCGCGGTGGAGACCATCAGCGGGACGAGCATGGCTTGTCCTCACGTCGCGGGTCTGGCGCTGTATCTGATGGCCCTAGAGAAGCTGCCGACGCCGGCTGATGTGACCAAGAGGATCAAGAGTCTGGGTACGAAGAATGTTGTGGCTAATAGGGGAAATGGAAGCCCCAACTTGCTGGCTTTCAACGGTGTTCCGGAAACTAAGCTATCTAAGACTGGTTAGGCAAGGAGTGGGATATGCTCATTGGGTACACGATGTTGAAGTTGGGCTTATTGGATATTTGGTTTCTACTTCTCAGAGGAACGTTTCTGTACCTGTATTCTTTAGAACGTTGAGAACTGCTTGCTGAAATTAGTTATCCTATCGGGTTGAACTTCCCTGCCGTGATGAAGTGCATGATCCAATAACCCTACATGGCATGGCAGTATGCTGTGAAACAGTGACGACCATGATGAATGGTTGCCTCTTTTCTTGCTTTTACCCTGGACCAACATGTAATTCTGATCATGATAACTTCAGGGCTGACCCGCTGATCGAGCTGAGCGTGCTTCAAGGATTAGGGTAAGCAAGTTGGCTAACTGAAAGTAACAAAAGTGCATGAATCAAAGAACAGATGGACGATTCTTTAATTGTCAAGGCCATCTCTGTCGCAGAAATCACCCGTGCCGAGGTACAATATCACTCTCGAGTAAGACAACGCGGCGCCACGCGAGATCCAGGTTGTCGCGTGCATCCACTCAGCATTGTCGATTGCAGCGATGGCGCGGACACGGGAAAAAACGTGGCAGTCCAGGGTTGGGGGGCCATGGAAGGAGAAACGAGGCGGTCCGTGATGAGATGGGCCGGGACCGGGGAAGATGGAGGGCACACGGGGCGTTTCTTGGAATAGATGGATAGTAGATGTTTGGTGTGATGAGTTGTGCAGAAGTAGATCTGGTTAGATCTTGGGTCATGGTTGAGTGTGACTATTCTCGGTGATGTTGTCGAGTAAAGCTATTGTTATCTGACGCTCGTTATTATTCAAGCTGACATCTATCTGACCTGAGTTGTCTCAGTTGATAAGACGCAACCACGTGAACCAGCTTCAGCTCTGGCGTTCAGTTAGCTGGCATGGCAACTTGTGTGACCCGAAACAACAACAGGTCTTGTAAACAAACCCTCGTTCATCGGTTATGCACAGGCATCGGCTGGTCTGTAATTCAAACCTGCAGCTGTTAATTACAGCCTTTGCCGTTCGCGTCGTCGTCTGTTCCCCCTTTTTGCCCCGAGGGCTCCATAAGTTGCTTGAGTCGAGTGTTCCCCCCTCACTGGCGCACATGCGTTTGGGCTGATGCGCACAGGGCGGCTACTGTTTTCGGTGTACGCTTTTGGAAACGCTGGATGTTTCGTCCACGCAAGCGGCCTACCTGGAGTGTAGAGATAGCAGAGGTTGTCGAGTCCTTTAACAGAGATATCAGTTTACTAGGTTCATCAGAAGAACACCAGCCTGAGGCCGCCAAATCTCAGACGAGGCGTCAGCTCTCCTGCAGCCATCCACCAGCCAACCGCTACAGCCGCCGCAAACTCCCCGTCCTTTAGCTGTCCTGTCCTGTGCCAATTTCCCTCAGCCGCAGTGTCGCGTGCGTGTGAACCCTTCTCTATTCTGGGTTAGGATCGAACCCGCCCGTTGATTTTCTTGTTTCTGCCTTGTGTGTGTGCGTGTGTGTGCCCGTCGGGTGTGCGTGTCCTGCGCTGCTGCCACACAGTGGATGTTAGGTCGTTGGCGCGCTGCCGCTGCCGCTCGCTAACCCTCTCTCACCCTCCCCCTCAGGTCAGTCAGAGTCAGCAGCCAGCTCCTCTCTCGCCGTGAGAGCCTGACATCACCGCACCACCACAACCACCACCACCTTCTCTTCTACCCTCCCTCCGCCTGGCTTGTCGCCTATTGCCATCCGATTCTTGGTGCGACACGGCTTCTCTCTCTCCTTGAGCGATACCGACGTCCTCTCCTTGCGCCTCTACGCATTCCGGGAATGCCACTGAAGTAGCGCCTCTCGTCCATCCATCGCATAACCTTCGATTCCGCCCCTAAATCCTCCGCCCGCCGCCGCTGTTTGGCTAGGTATCCTGTCTATCTAGGACTCTGACTGGCCCTCCACCCGCCGACCCGCTCCCGCTCAACACCACCGCACCGCGAGCCCGCATGCCCGACTTCGTCCTGATTACATGATCCATTTCGATCCTCACCTCCACATCCATCTTTCAACTCTCACGCCCAACGCCCCGGTGCTGCGAGTCCGGCGCCGCGGCATACCTTCGTCACCATGTTTTGGAGGTTTGGCGGTTACGCCAACATATCCACCATCGACACTATCCTCGACAAGCCCGACTTTACCCTCGAGGAGCTGCTCGATGAGAGCGACCTGATCCAGGAGCTCAAGCAGCACAACTCCAAGCTCATCGAGTATCTGCGCGGCGACAATGTCCTCGAGAACCTTCTAGAGTACGTCGTCGCTCCCAAGTTGGAGACGGTCGAGACCCCCGAGGAGCCCGCGGACGAGGAAGACAAGGCCAAGAACCGCCTGCTGCCCTTCTCGCGATCGCGCGCATCCTCCCGCGCCACCGACCCCGGCAACGATGATGAGGAGGAGCAGGAAAAGAAGCGCAACCGCTACGCTTTTGTGGCCTGCGAGATTCTCAGCTCCGATACCTGGTCCATCTACGAGGCCCTGGCCGAGAACCGCCAATTGATACGCGATTTCTGGAAGTTCTTGTCCCGCCCTGCCCCGCTCGACCCCCTCCAGGCCAGCTACTTCACCAAGGTCAATGAGTCTCTATTTGAGAAGAAGACCGAGGACATGATGGAGCTCTTGATGAGCCTGTCAGATGCCGTCCCCAACCTGCTGAGGCATGTCGAGTGCCCCATGATTATGGACCTCTTGCTCAAGATTATTGCCTTGGACCGTAATGAGGGTGGCCAGGGTGTTGTCGAGGTATGCGCACCCACTTTGATAGGACCGATTCCCTGAATGAAGCGCTAACTTTTATTCTTACATAGTGGCTTTACTCCAAAGACATCATCCCGACACTCCTCTCCTGTCTGAGCCCCGAGAACAACTGGGTTGTCCAGACGGCTGCTGGTGACTTCATCAAGGCCATCATCACCATCTCGGCGAATGCTTCCCAGAACGAGCAGCAGTGCATTGGACCCAACGAGCTTACTCGCCAGCTCGTGTCCAAACCATGCATCGAGCAGCTCATCGGCTACATGCTCGGCGGTGGCAACCCTCTTACCGTCGGTGTCGGCATCATAATTGAGGTGATTCGAAAGAACAACTCTGATTATGACCCGGATATGGGCACTGAGGCTAGTGCTGTGCCCTCCAGCCGCGACCCAATCTATCTGGGCACACTTCTCCGCCTGTTTGCCGAGAATGTGCCCAAGTTCATGAGCTTGATCATGGACGTTCCTTCACAGAAGGACAAGATTAACTCTACGTTTGGTGCCAAGCTGGAACCGCTCGGCTTCGACCGCTTCAAGACGTGCGAACTCATGGCCGAGTTGTTGCATTGTAGCAACATGGGTCTGCTCAACGAGCCGGGCTCGGAGGAGTTGATTGCCACCCGTGATACTGAGCGACAACGTCTACGGACCGAGGGCAAGCTTGGCCCGATGAAGGAGGAGGACCCTTCCACCGACGACTTGACTATGCGACGAGCCGCACCCGAGGAAGGTCGACGTCTGGAGGTTACGAACGCAGATGATGATGGCTTTGAGGAGGTTGAGCCCAGCAAGGAGATGAGTGAGGATACTTCTCACGAGTTTGTGCAGGCTGAGGTTGATATTCCCCCCGTTTCCACCACCTCGTTCTCCGGTAAGGATGAGGACGATTTTGTGGACGAGCCACTCAGCCCTACACCAGGCGCCGAAGCGAACAAGACCAAGGGTACCCGTTTCGACGAGCCTGATCTGGTTGTTGCGCCTTTGTCACCTACAAAGCCCAAGGCTCCTGAGCCTGCGACTGAAGAGCCGGCCAAGGCTGAGTCGGCTGAGAAGCCTGAAGCGAAGGAAGCAAGTGGCAAGTCAGAGGATACAAAGACGGGAGATACCGACGCAGCTGCCAAGGACGAAGCTTCTGACTCTTCGGTGATGCTCACCCCGGCTCCCTCTGAGCCCGATACCAAGCCTGAGTCGGCTGATGCGTCGGCAAAGGACGAACCCAAGGCCCGGAGCTTCTCGCCTCACCCTGAGGATCTCCCCGCGCCCCTCTTCTCGGCCCCTCCCGCACCTGAGTCTGGCGCCGACCGACCCCCTCAGGTGGCCGAGGCTCAGTCTCAACGCGCCCTGGCGGATGAATCCATTACTGAGGCCAAGAAGGAGCAAATTGGGGATGAGACAGCTGGGGAGCAGCTTGCTGAGCAGGATGCTGGCATTGACCCCGTTGTTGGAGACTTTTTGAAGATGCAGTTTGTCGAGTATCGTGTTGTACCGACGATTCTTGTAAGTATTCCTCGTTCTATCTATGAGCTTGTGCTGACCTATTTAGTCTTTCTTCTTTGCATACCCCTGGAACAACTTCCTGCACAACGTTGTGTACGATATTGTCCAGCAGGTCTTTAACGGTCCCATGGACCGTGGGTTCAACCCTAACCTGGCCGTGTCTCTGTTTGAGGCGGCCGATGTTACAAGTGCCATCATCAACGGCCAGCAGGCCAGCGATGAGTCTCAGGCCAAGACCAAGACCCGAATGGGCTACATGGGTCACCTCACGCTGATTGCCGAGGAGGTTGTTAAGTTCACTGAGCGGCACCCCCCGGAACTGCTCTCGGAAACGGTCCTTGACCGAGTTATGAGCCAGGAATGGATCAACTACGTGGAGGGGGCGCTCGCCGAAACCCGCGAGAGGGATAATGCCATCCTCGGCGGCGTCCGGCCAGAGGTCGCTATGGGCAACCGGGCCATGGGCGGCAACCTTGGTGGCGTGGGCCTGTCCGGCCTGGGTGGAAACTCGGGCGCCGGCTCCAGTGCCCTGGCCGAAGCCGGTCTCAACGGCGGTATCGAGCTGAACCAGGACAGTGGGAACGGGATCGGACCCTTTACCATCAGCGCCGGCACGTTGATGTCTGGCTTTGGCAGCAGCAGTGATGAGGAAGACGAAGACGGAGATGGAGACGAGGAAGATGTCAACTCTGAGGTGAGTGGTGTTTCTGCTGAAGGCTTTGGCGAAGGGGGCATCCCTGGATATCCTGGCATAGTGGACTCCCCTGAAGACGTGATCATGGGTTCTCCTGAGCCTATGCGAGCGGATTCTCCGGACGACGATGAACGACTGGACGTTACAATGACTTCGCCTGCGGATTGGGCTAACTCTGGGGCTCCGTTACACGGGGATGGACGGCGCGACTCAGAAGATCCGCATGCTGAGCAGGTTGAGCATGTCTCGAAGCCAGCAGGAAACCCCTAGGAGGGCCCATCCTGTTGGGGGACACTCAACCGGCCACGCACAAGGACTCGAGTCCCTTCGCGAGGCATGCACAGTCATGACGAGCCAACTCTCGACGACCTTGAGACACTCGAGGACATTGAAGTTGAGGAGCTCATGAGACTGTTGACGACGGCAAGATTTTGAGATATGATACCAGGCGTTGTGGGCTACTAGACTAGGTGGACGGATGGAGAAGGTAGAGCTGTCATGTAAGGGATTGCAGAAGCTGGGTTATGTATAGAGTTATTGGCAACGGAGACAAGTGTTAGGATTTGCATGTTGCTACGGAGAGGAAAGAAATGGAACGGGGGATGATGCTGCGATGCCAGAGTTTCACGGATGCCGATGCCGATGCCAGGCTCACATTCTCTAGTGTCGTTGATAACTGAAGGGCGTTATACTGACCAAGACTCATAGTTCCGAGCTTATACGGACCCCCTGAACAATTCGGCCGGGTCGATGGAGCCGCCATCGATCCCTCCTCCTCCTCCACCACCTCCTCCGCTGAACATTCCCCCTTCTCGAGCTCGGCTGCAACTGGCGGCGCGGTTGGCGATGCACCAGAAGAACAGCCAGGCACAATCATCGGGCAACCTAAGTAACGATGACGATGATGACGACGACAACCCTACGGATCCCTTTGCGGATACGGAAGAGGATTTCGACGATGATGACCAGCAGGCCATAGGAAAGGGCGCATGGTGGCGGGACGTTGTGAGAGACCGGGGAGGCAAACTTGATGGTAACGAATCTGACGATGAGCGCGACGATGATGATGACGACGAGTTTGGAGACTTTGCCATGGCAGAAGATGACCGAGCTGGCGAGGATAACGAGCAGAGGATGGTATTTCGGCCACTAGCCGTGAACCCGGCAAAGGAGGGGTCAACGAGAGGACTCAGCGGTCTCTGGCCATTTGGACTCTCCAAGGCAGAGAAGGAGAAGGAGGGAAGCAAGTCAACAGCCAACGACGATGACGACAATGGCGATGACAAGACAGGCGAGGGTGTGAGCAAGGCCGTGGAGGTCAAGGAAGCCAAGCGGAGGACGAGCATCGAGGACCCCGACGATGACGACGAGGTTGTGGTTTAGGCATGGAAGGACTACGATACCAGATTACGCGGAAGGAAGGGCATAGACACGGACGGGATGGGATTGTAGGTAGGGTTTTTGGTTCAAGAATCCGAGGGTCATAATGACGGGAGCTGCTGTACGATTACACGGGGATGTTCTGGGTAGGGATACGCTGTACGTAGAATTGATGCATTGAGAGACGTGAGGCTGCTTGATGAAGCTGACGGTCAAGTTGGCCAAGGTGAATGTGTTGATGCATGTTTATCCCTGTGAGAGATGAGGCCCAGCTTACCAACGTCGCTTCCAACGAGGCTATCCCTGTCTTATCCCCCGCAAGTCAATATGGCTGCATCTGACGTCTGGAGAGACTCAGCCCCAGACACGCGAGATTCACAACCGCGCAGCATCGGTATAAACGCGTAAGAGTGATATTTAATTTAAACAGTCGCCCAAAGAAGTGACGGATCATTAAGCTAAGCGCCCGGCAGATCTAAAATCTCACCGCAAAACGTTTCCGTTCGTTCCCGTCTCCATAAGTTGAGCTGGTTGTTTCTCAGAGAGTCGCCCTACCTGCTTGGCCTGCCTGTTAAGCTGACGCAGGGCTTGCGAATCATGTTATACAGTAAGCACAGGATGGGGAATTTCATTTTGTTCGAGGTGAGCACTAGCAGGCACGTGTGCGGCCCAGTCCCATTTCGCTTGTAGCCGAGAGGGCATCCCTGTATGGGGAGGGGATCAACCAAACTTGAGACGAGGCCTTGTCTGGCGTTGGTGATGGAGAGCAGTGGGATGTGTTTTGGATTTAAAGTTTATTCATATGAATACGAGATGATTGACATGATGTTATGTGGTGATTTCACAGTCAAAGGAGTGTAGGAAGAAGACAAAGGAAGGGAGGATTTCAATGCAGGAGATGAAAGATGTATCCGGATTAGGGAAACCTAGAAGCAGGGGGGAAGCTGACATACCATGCAATCCGGTAAGCAGAAACGGAATTAAACAGTCAGAACGTTAAAAAAGAAAAATTGCGGTTGCAGGCGCGTAATTTCGAAAGATGGGCATAGGGCTGTTCGTAAAAAAGTCACTACCGTGTGGAGTAACGTTAGGGGAACACACACCAAAGTTCCTGGAATAGTTCGGTAGGGGGGAGATGAGCATGCCCTAATTAGATGAACAATTGACGTGGAGGATTTCTTCTTGTTAGAGTGAGAATATTTGAGGCATGGGGTGATACGATGGGCAGGGATAGATGCTACACTCCAAGTCGTGGACCCCCTCCTACAAGAGACCATTCTGGCATTTAACAATTTGCTTTGGCTACACGACCGTTGATCATATTGTGAGGCATCAAGAGTATTCCTGAATAGCCATAGTTCGGATGTACGGGTTGTCTAGTGGCGCCAGAGCTCGCAAAATAACGACCGCTTTCGCATCTTGACGGCATCTACTAGTGTTGGTGTTGGGTCTGGGTTTCACGATTCATCTCGCCCAACTTGGTTAGAAGGTGATCAGCCATATAATCTCTGAATTCGTCATTGAGTCCCTATTTCATGCGTGTCGTTATATTACTCGCAGTGACATTGAACAAAGCAGGTGTACCTACATGAGAATAGAAGCATGTTGGCGGTGTAAACAAGACTTCTCCCTGCCTCGCACTCAACGCACGCCACCTCGGACTTGAGATTAAAGAACAAGAACATCGTCTAAATCGAGGGCGGATCAAGTACCCGACCCGAGCAGACCAAACAAAGGCTGAGCGATAATTCCCCTGTCTCTTTCAGCCCCCAATCCTTCCCTGGGGGGGGGGACGACGAGGCGCTGTTAAAGGGACCCGCAAGGGGGGAAGGGTCCCATGCCGCGCCGTGATCCATCAGCAACCGAGAGCGTGGTACCTACTTAAGGGTCTGGTCTGGCAGCGCCCGTGAACCAACGCCGGTCCCGGCGAGTGATGATTGTCATTTTTTGTTTGATTTAGTTGCTTGAAAGTACATTTTTTACTGAATTGAATCTGACGTTGTTTCTGTCGCGTCGGATTCGAGAGACATGCCGTAACGCCCGGAACCCGACCCGCGACAATTGCTCAAAATGTCTCTCGGGAAGCAACAGCAGCAGCAGCAGCCACTCTCACAACAGCACAGCCAACCCCCTCCGGAGCGCCTCATCCAGGCCGTCGCCCAAACCCTCGGCATCTCAAGAGATGACATCCTCCTATACGACTCCTTTAGCGAACTGGGCGGCGACGAGACCAAGGCGGAAGCTCTGCGGCTGGCCTGCAGGAGGAGGGGCATAGACGTCAAGAGCGAGGATGTTTTGAATTGTCCTACGCTCGCTGAGCTGCAGACGCGGATAACGGCTTTCCCTGATCCTTTACCTCTTGATTCCACCACCAATTCATCGTTGAGCTCGGAAGATTCGATTCGAAGCCCTGTGGTCGATGATGACGTATTCTCGCCAAAGAGTCGCAAGTGGGCAGATTCCATGTCCAGCTACGACTCCGTGTCCACTGACGACGACTCGATAAAACCCATCAGGTCCAGTCTTGACGGTCTTCTCAGGTCTTTTCCCAAGGTCAAGAATGTGTGTCTCGCGACGCCCAAGGCGGGGCCCTTTGACGGCCAGCTGGTGGCCTTTCTCAGCATCGCAACCAGTAATGGTAGTACGGCAGGGGCCGAAGTTGACGAGATCACGTTGCCGCCGAGGAGGGAGATGGAAGCGCAGAGGAAGGAGATGCGATCGTTACGGATGGCGGTTCAGGAGTGGGCTGCTGATTCTCGACGGCCGCAGATTTGGATTCCTCTCACGTACATGCCCTTCACCGATAATCAAGAGCCAGACGTGCGACGACTTCAGGTGTGGGCTCAGGATATCAGCAATTCCACATACGACGAGGTCATGAGAATACAGGTCGCTGAGCCTCGGCGGCGGAGGGACATCAGTCCTGGCAAGTGGCGGAAAAAGGTGCAGTCGTGGGCTGAGTCGCGAAAGTCGATGTTGGTGGTCCACGATGCTGAGGAGCTGGGTGAGACGGTTTGTTTTCCACTCTCACCGATGCAGCAGCTTTACTTTCAGGCTTTGAAGCAGAAGGGCGAGTCGATTGCTGAGCCAGAGTGTCGGTACACGCGGAGCGTCATGCTCAGAGTAAGAGGTGGAGCTAAGTCGTCTCACGTCGAGAAGGCTGTTGAGGCTTTGGTTGCCAGGCATGAGATGCTTCGAGCTCGCTTCAGACCGGTTCTTCAGGAGTGGCTCCAGGTTACTGTTCCTGCGACTTCAAGTTCATACCGTTTCGCTCACCATATTGATGTTGACGACGATGAGATACGGGGTTTGGTGGAGGGAGCGCAGGCTGCTATTAACCCTACCAAAGGACCCGTCTTTGCTGTCCAACACATTCAAAACGAGAACAAGCAGATGCTACATCTTACGGCTCACCATCTAATCGTCGATCCTCTATCATGGCGTATCATCATCCACGATCTCGACCAGCTGCTACAACGAGGTACTTCTCTATCCAAGCCATCAACATCTTTCCCCCGTTGGATCGAATACCAAAACTACGAAATGAGCCAGCGATTATTTGAGCCGACACTCCCTTTCGAAGTATTATCCGCCGACCTCGAATACTGGAATCTGACACAAGAAGTCAACACCTACGGCAACACCCAACAATCTTCCTTTTCCCTAACGCCGGAACTAGTCTACATCCTGAAGAATGCATCCGCCAACGTCTTGCGGACAGAGCCGGCCGATGTTCTCCTCGCAGCACTGCTACTCTCTTTCTCTCACATGTTTCCCGACAGAGCACTCCCGACGTTATGGAAGCAGGAACACGGCCGAGGCGCTTTTGATGGAGACCTCGACATTATGGACACGACCGGATGGTTTGCTTCGCTTTGTCCCATTGGCGTCCTTCTCGACTCGACGATCGATCTAATCCAGGCCATTAAGCTTATCAAGGATACACGCCGAACCGTCCCTAGAGAAGGCATCCCTTACTTTGCAGCCGAGTTTTCCACCTCAAAAGGCGCCGCTGCGAGTCTACCGGTGGAAGTCATGTTTAATTGCGCGGACACGGCAGAGCAACTTCAACGAAAGAACGGACTCCTGGAGCCGGTGATAGCGCCAGGTCAGAAGACGGCTTCTCTCACTTCTGAAGCAGGCTCTGAAGTGGGCAGGATAGCCCTCTTCGAAGTTTCTGTTCTGATGGACGCTTCGGGGGCTCAGGTGGATTTTACATACAACAAGACGGCCAAGTACCAGGACAAGATTGAGACTTGGGTACAGGTCTTTGAGCGTCTTGTGTTGGAAGCTATTGGCAAGCTCCAGAACCATGAACCCGAGCTCACCCTGGCCGATGCACCGCTACTGAGATCATCTTACAAAGCTCTCGCTAGACTCACTTCCGATCGACTCGCAGGCGTTCCTATTCCGAATGTGCGAGATATCGAGACTATCTACCCCGTGACGCCATCCCAGCAGGAGGTTCTCATCGCCCAGACGCAAAACATCGACACATTTAATGTACACGCCGTTTACGAACTGAGAGCACGACAGGGACGTTCGATCGATACTGCACGGTTGTGTACTGCTTGGGAGGCCATTGTGACCAACAAGCCAGCTCTACGGAGTATATTCATTGATGGAGTGTCTCGGGAGGGACTGTTTGATCAGGTCATTTTGAAGAAGGCATCGCCGAGTATGCTTTTTATCGAATCGATAGACCCTGATGAGGCCGTCTCAACTTTGCCAGAGCTGAACATGCCATTGACGGAACCGCGACATCGTCTTTCAGTGTGTCATAACCCTGATAGGACGTTGGTGAGGTTGGATACCAGTCAGGCAATCTGCGATGTTTGTTAACCCATATTGTTCAAGTGATGAATAGTTGCTAACGGCCACAGTTGGCGAGTCTCGATCTACTCGTGACAGAGTTGAGTAGAGTCTACTCAGGCGAAGAATCGACACACAACGAAGCCCTCCACCGCAAGTATCTGTACCACGTCTCCTCCACCGACACAGCCTACAGCATGGAAGTCTGGAAGATCGGATTATCCCACGCGAGGCCATGCTTGTTCCCTCACCTCTCGCCCTCGTCAGGAGACGCGTTCCAATCTCAGTCGTATACCCTCGACGTCACACGCCCTCAACTCCAAGCCTTTTGCGCACAACAGCACGTCGAACCCCATGCTGTCGTGCAGCTTGCTTGGGCGTTGGTCCTCCGTTCCTTTGTGGGGGCGGACCATGTCACATTTGGGTATCAGTTTAGTGGTCGAGATGAGCAGCTCCTTGACGGTATCAATCAGGTCGTGGGCAGCTTTGCTACTGTCTTGCCGTGCTCTATTGAGGTTAGCCCTGACTATTTGATCGGGGCTTGTCTTGCGTCTGTGGGGGAATCATTCACCACTTCGCGCAAGCATGATAATGTCACTATGGCCAAGATTCAACACGCTATGCGGATGAAGGAAAAGCTTTTCAGCACATGCTTGTTCTTTCAAGACTCTGACCCTTTTGAGGACAACCCGCTGGAAAATCGCAGAGCAGCAGACCTTGTCCTTTCTCCTGTGACATCCGGACGCAGGACTGACTGCGACCTCTCCCTCACTGCAATCTTTGCCAACAGCCGTCTCCAAGTCAGCTTCACCTCACGACATCTCTCACATAACCAGACCCAAAGTATCATTAGCAGTTTTGAGGCGGCCCTGAAACGCATTATGGAGAACCCGGACAGTTCCGTTGATGAAATCGACCTATTTACGGATCGCCATTACGCACAGCTTGTGGTCAACGATTGGGAGTCGACTCAGAGGTCTCGCAAGATTTCGGCTTGTGTCCATGATGTTATTCTGCAGCACAGTCTCACGCGTCCTGATGCTCTGGCCGTCTGTTCTTGGGATGGAGATATGTCATATGCTCTGCTGTCCACTCTGGTCACTAGGTTACGGACGTATCTTGTGAACCTTGGCGTTGGTCCTGGTATGGCGGTCCCTGTTGTGCTGGACAAGAACCACTGGGCCCCCGTCATGCTCCTCGCTGTTATGCAGGCCGGTGCCAGCTTTGTGGCCCTCGACTGTCATGACCCCGCCACGGTCAAGTCGACCATCGATCACCTGAGGCCTCATATTGTTCTCGCGGCTGAGACAGCATGGCGCGACCTCAGCGCCATGGTACTCAACCTGGTCATCGTCAACGACACCCTGTTTGCCAATCTGCCCCCTCACATGTCGTCGCTCGCACGTGAAGCCAGCCCTGAGCAGGCTGCCTGCGTCTTCATCAGCCCTCGTGCCTCGAGAAGCATCTTCTTCACCCACTCCTCGTTGTGCTCCATCTTTGTGAGCCAGGGTCAAGCCCTGAGAATGGACAGCTTCAGCAGAGTCCTACAGCTCTCGGCCTTCAACGTCGACATCTCGCTGGTTGAGATTCTGGGCACCATGGTACACGGCGGTTGTATCTGTATCCCCTCGGCAAAGGATCGTGCCCAGGATCTCACCGGTGCCATGGCACGTATGGGAGTTACGTGGTCGTACATGACGGGTATACTCGCCCGTAGGATCGCTCCAGCTTCTGTCCCGTCTCTTCAGACAGTTTGCTTCCGAACTCGTAAACTGGACCCTGACACGTATGGGCCTTGGTTGGAGAGCCGCAATGTTCTGCTTGCTTATGGAGCACCGGATATTTGCCCCCTCGGTATCTCCATCACTGAGATCACAAGGGACAACCCGTTGAACGTCATCACTCCGCCCGTTACGGGTCGGTTCTGGGTTCTCAACCCTGAGGATCCAAAGAAGCTCATGCCTGTCGGTGCCATTGGCGAACTAGCCATTGACAGTCCCCTCGTCACACCTCATCGGTTTGCTCTTGATAGACCCCTGGTCGCTCCAAGCATTCCCTATCAAGGAGAAAAGCAGAAGGCTCGATATCTCAAGACGGGTCACCGTGTGAGATTTCTAGACAACGGCAACATCCAGTTCCTCTCCAGTATCCGCGACGACATTGTGGTAGATGGCTCAACAATCGACGTGACAGAGGTAGAACAGCATATCCGTCGATGTCTCGGCAAAGGTATCGATGTCGTGGTGGACTCCATCAGGACTAGAGATTCGGCTCCTTTTCTTGCTGCTTTTATCGAACTCGATCCGACACTCTTTCATGGACAAGGGAGCTTTTGCGATGTTAGCGAGCGTGTCAGGGAGAGGACTTTTCTTGCGAAAAAGATGTTTGATGAGTCGATTGAGAACCCAGGTCCTCATACACCCAAGATTCCTCGACACTGCATCCCGTCAATTTTTATTCCCGTCAAGGAACTCCCTGTGTCTACATCCTTGAAGGTCAATCGCCGAAAGCTACAGCGCATGGTGTCGCAGGTGTCCGGCCAAGAACTCCTCGCCATGTCCACGGTTCCCAACCCAACAGAGATCCAGCGTCTTGTCCTCGCCCAGAAGCCTCTCCCTCTAACGCGGCCGGAGCAAGTCATGAGGTCTATCTGGGCTGGTGTACTACGCATCCCACCTGGAGAGATCAAAGGCTCTGACAACTTCTTCTCTGTCGGTGGGAACAAGCTCCTCGCTACTGAAGTCGTTATTGCGTGTCGAAAGTACGGGCTTCATGTTTCTCTTCTCGACATCTTGAACGAGGTCTCTCTCACCGACATGTGTCGAGCTGCAGAGTCGTCCAACAAGCCCACAAAGAAGACTCTGGACATATTTACCCCGTCACATCTAGCCTTTTCGATGGACAAGTTTGACAACGCACTTGTCAAAGATGTGATTGCCCCTCAGCTCAACTGCTCGCCTCGGAATATCCTCGACGTAACCGAGGCGTCGTCTCAGCAGATTCGAAGTCTCGAGTTGGGCATGTTTAGCTCCCGTGCTGACATTGTTTGTCTGGTTATCAAGTTCAACGGTCCGCTCAAGCTGTCCAAGCTTGAGGCGGCTTGTGATGATCTCACAGCGATGCATCCTGCCCTCAGAACAGCATTTGTCGCGCACGAACATCGAGTTTATCAGGTCCATCTTGCTTCACCGGCTCCCTTCAGGACATATCCCTGCGAGTCCAAGCTCGACAAGATGACTGAGACTATTGTCAAGGAAGAGCAGAGCTTTGCTTTTGACCCAAGAACTCCTGCCACGCAATTCACCTTTCTCGACTCCAACAAGCAGGGAACGCTTATTATGCGTCTGAGCAAGACGCAGATAGACAGCACTTCGTCGCACCTCATCGTTCAGGACCTTGTTTCTCTCTACGAGGGAGCTGCCAGCACAACTCCCAGATCAAGCTTCCTCGAATACACCCGTGCTTCACGCATCAACCGTGACCAGGGCTTGGAGTTTTGGAAGTGTCAGCTCGAAAACATTTCCATGACCAATGTTATCAATGACATTAAACCTACTCCTCCAACAGCCGTGGCTCAGATCAAGTCTCTTCAACATACCACCTCTCAAGGCCGTCTTGTCGACTACGGCATGACCCCCGACACCGCCCTCAAAGCTGCTTGGGCTATTGTACTAGCTACCCTCTCCGGCGTCAACGACGTTCTCTTTGGCGAGGTCATCCACACGCAAAACGTGCCTCCTCCGTTTGCCATGGACCTCAGCAGCATGGTTGGCCCCCTGACCAACGTCATCCCCGTGCGTGTACAGTTTCCTGCCATCCATAGCACACCTCTCGATCTCATGGCCTGCGTTCAAAAACAGCGACAGTCCAACGCTCGCTTTGACATGTTTGGTTTTCAGGAGCTTGTCAATGAGTGTACCAACTGGAGGGCGTGTACTCAGTTTAGCACTATTGTGCAGCACGATGTCAAGTCGCCTCTTGATGGATCGTCGACGCTCAACATTGATGGAATGACTTTTACATACAAGACTGTCGATCCTCCAGCGCAGGACTTTCCTCATTTGTTTGTCCGCTCGACCGTTGAGGGCGCTGATCGTGTCACCCTCGAGATCAAATACTCTGAAGAGCGTCTGTCTACTTCGTTTGTGCAGTCTTGCCTCAGTCTTCTTGTCGCTGCTTGGGAGACTCTTACCCATGCAGACACGATTCACCAGCCCATGGTTCAATCTGCTGAAGAAATCAGTCGCTCGGTGAAGCAGATTCCATTCCCTCCCAAGGAGTCTAGCACTCTGCATGTCCCGGTTGATGTTGTTCTACAGCCAGCCCAGCGAAAGGACCTGGACAAGGCCATCGCTAGAGCTTGGAACGAGGTTATCAAGCCATCATCCAACATCCCGCAGCGTCAACTCGAGACTATCCCCTTCTACGCCATCTCTAGGTCTATCCTCTCTGCCCACTCCCTCACAACGCACCTCAACCAGGCTCTGAGGTCCCTCAACATTCCCAACCTCAACACCATCACCCTCAGAGTGGAAGACATCCTCTCCAACCCGAGCAGCCTTTCTCAGCTCGAACACATCACCCACCTCCTCCGCACCGCCGGGACACTCGCCCTCCCTGTTCCCCCCGCCCCTAAATCAGATGCATCTTCAACCCTTCGACGACCCAATTCAAGATCCGGTCCCCAGTCCGAACGCACCGTCTCATGGCGCAAGAGCTTTCTCGGTCTGAGAGGTCGTAGCAGTATGAAGGATTTGAGCCAAAAGGCTAGCGAGTGGATCAAGTCCAAGAAATCCACCAGCGACACTTCGCTACCGTCTAATGGCGTTCATGAACTAGACGGCGCCTCCCGCGGGAAAACAGTTGCAGAACTTCCTGCACAGTCAGCCCCTGTCCCAAGACTCGGTAGTCTTCTTTCCGAGAACGAGAAGCATATCGCTGAGCTTGAGGGTACCATCCTCAGCTATGACTCTGGTGGTCGAGGTAGTCCAGTTGACCGAAGCAGTATCGGAGACTCGTCTTGGAGATCAGTTGAAGACGCAGAGTCATCCTGTCGGTCCATCGAAGAAGTTGTCGAAGTAAGCCCAGTCGGTCCTTTTCACGCTGATAAGCGAAAGTCCATCTGGGGATCTGTGTTGGAACTTCCACGTCGTTCAATAACTCCTCGTTTCTTAAGGTGAAGGGGCCAATCTCATACACAAGACAAAATGTGTCACCTATTTATTTATCATCCCGGCCTATGAAAGGCACAGTTGGATATGACGCCCATGTTTTCAATATTTCTGTAATTATATCATGACAAGATAGACATAGTAATGATACCCCATGACAAGCATTGAACAAGGAATCAAGCCACAAAACAGTCACGTACATCTACACCAAATGAATTCATCATTTCATTCTGACCCAAAGGCTCCTCTATAATGTCATAATAAGACAGTCTATATCTGTCACTCAGCGCAACTGGGGTATACGAGTTTAACCAGGAGATCCGAAAAATGCCCATAATACAACAAAAAAGCACGCTCAAAAACATCAAGACCAATTGCTAAAAAATCATCAAATCATGTCAAAACTCGGTGAGAATCCAGTGAGAGCCTAGTGAAAGTCTCCCACCCGAGGACCAAAGTACTCGCCCGGCTTCAGCTGCTGAAGAGGGCAAGCATCATCCTCGCATCCCACGTAGTTGATGGTGTTGCCCCACCACTTCAGCTCAGTGCCCTCGAGCTGAAGGGCGAAGAAGATGACGATTCCGGCAATGGCGATGCCGCAGGACCAAGCTGCAGAGAGCACAAAGTTGTACTAGGATTGTTAGTATAGCTCAGTGTGAAAGTAGAGAGTTTGACTTACTTTGGACCACAAGCCGAGGTATCGTGACTTGAGGTAAATCCAGGAAAAGTACGCAATAGGCACCGAAGGCCAGACATACGACATGTTGTACGGAGCCCACACAATGCCTCCGTACATGATGGCCACGGGGTGAATCTGTCGAGTCCAAGTCCAGTTGGGGAACTTCTTGTTCAGTAACCAGACAGCCAACACGACGACGACTCCCAGAGGGAAACCGATAAGCACTTCCGTGTACAGTCCGTTCTCACCAAAGATCTTCTTGGGGCCAACAGTACCCCAGAGAACCGAGGCGGTAAAGAAGGTGTTGACGCTGGGGCAAGACATCTTCCAGCGGGCGTCCTCGGTACAGACATCAGGGATCTGAGTCATCTGGAAGTTGAGGACACCAACGCACACAAAGGTGCTGATAAAGGTGGCCACGATCTGGGCAAAGAATGTGTGTCGTGGAGGGATCTTGACATAGTGAGCAAGCTTGAGATCGTTGGAGAACATGACGGCATGGGCGCATGTGACGTAGCCGAATGACTTGAAGTAGTTCATGGCCAGAGCATTGCCCTCGACAAAGGATCCTCCAATAAACTCGGCGAGCACAGTCAGTGTCACCTCGATACCCGTCATAGCCTTGATGATGCCAACGGGGATGACAAAGACGAGGCAAAGAGCAAGACCGTAGAAGATGACACCAGGCGACGTATGAGTATCCCAGCCAGCAATGCCCGAAATACCAAAGGCCATGGCGCAGACAAGGCACACCATATACCACCATTCAGGCACCTCACGGTAAGCCTTCATAAGGCGAGTGTGAACATCAAGGTCGTGGAGTTCATCGTTTCCGGTCGGCTTCTTCTTCCTCATGCTGTTGAAGAGACCCTTGAATCCAGTCACAATCTCACGGCGGTGAAAGAGGATGGCATAGGTCAGCGTCGAGGTGTAGATGCCAAAGAAGAAGATGTAGATGACCACGTTGCCAGCACCCAAAAATGGGGGCGAGTAGTCCTCATACTTTTCAGCATCAAACAGACCACGGTCATTGATGGCACGAGTGACATTGTACAATTCACCGAAGCGATCGTAAACACGGTTGCTGTTGATGGGGAGGAAACCGGTGTTGTAGATGTTGCTGTACCACAGACCCAGCACAACCCACATGGAGATGAAGGCTCCAACGAAGCGGTTGAACGTGCTGAAGAAAGGGACCATTAGAGGATCGGCCGAGTCCCACAACAGGACATTCCAGTCCCAAGTGGGGAAAGGGTTGATGCCAAGGCCATTGTTGAAACCAGTGATGGTGCTGAGATCGCGGTGGGTGGGGTCGATCCAACTCATCCAGCTGAAGTTGGAGAGCGAAGTCCACAGGTAGTTGGGCAACCAGAACCAGATGAACATGGCGCCAAACATGACATAGAAGAACTTGATTCGCGAGACTCGCCAGATCTTGGAAAAGGGACCTTGGACCGGGCTGTTGTTATCAGTGTGGAAGGCCGAGTTCAGCGCAATAGTAACCAGCGACGCGGGCCACACGCAGTAAGAGGGGTACACCAAGAAACGACGGCAGACGCCAGCCATTCCGTAGCCAATGAAGTTGGTGCTGAGTGCGATCAGGATCTGATAGGCGAAGTGGGAGGCGTATGGCTGGTTAAAGTATTGTGGCAGATACTGCACCCAGATGATGAGGTTGGTATACGGGGTGTTGTATGCGACGTTGGCCATAATAGTGATGAGCATGTGCTCCTTCTTGGAGAAGGGGCCCGGGTTGAGAGAATGACGAACACCAAGGAACGTGAATCCAAGGTCAGGGAGCCACCTCTCACAACCCTTGCCAATGGGATACGACAGAAGCTGGGCAACGTTGGCCATGATACGGATCGCAGGTTGACGAATATCGAAGAGCTGATTGGTGAATGCGAGGAGCACCGAAAACGTGAGACCGATGGCCCAGCTGCGGATTGTAGAGCAGGGAATCGAGGTGTCATCCTTGTTCTCAACCACGGCTCGGACTTCGGCATACGGGCTGTTGTTGGTGATGAGGGCAGCCTCCAGCTTCATCTCTTGTACCAGGTTCTCGTGCTTTTCGGGTTGCGTAAAGAGTTCGTCGTTCTCGAGGAAGGCCTTGATCTTTTGGATAACCGTCAGAGGAAAGTTGGGGTCCTTTTCGTGGATGCGGTAGACCCGGCCCATGATGTCGCGGACATCTTCGAGGGTGTACTTGGAAGCGAGCTCGCGAGCCTCGAGCAGGTCGTCCTCGGTGACGTGAAGGTCCTGCTCGGCAGCATGGTAGTCGGGCATGTCATCTTGATCGTAGGAGAAGGACTGTTCAAGTGCACGGGTTAATTCAACTGGTCTGTGGTAGCGAGAGGTATGAGGAGCGCCGAAGCAGTAGGGGTCAGATTCGGAAAGTCTAGGTCGGGGTTCATTACCTCATTGTACTCGGAGGATGAATCGACAATAACCTGTTCTTGATATTGTTCTTGGTATTGCTGCTGGGGATTGCGGTCGTCGGGGACCTCTGACACCCCACCGGTGGAAACCCTCTTCTCGTTGTCCGCCATGGCCAAGGGCCGATGAAAGTTCTAGGTCTAGTCCTCCAGGGTTACGAAACCGCAGTTCGCGCAGTCACTCTATATCTCTCGAGGGGTGTGACGCGTGGAGTCGGCGATGCAAGGGCGGCGATGACGATTCGGGACGCTTCAATCGAGGGAACAGGGTCGGCCTATAAAGTCAAACTAGAGAGACTGATGATGGCCAAATGACTAGCGAATCGATGGAAATTCGCGACAGATACGAGCGAGGTTGTCTGT
Source organism: Fusarium vanettenii 77-13-4 (assembly GCF_000151355.1). Classification (NCBI taxonomy): domain Eukaryota; kingdom Fungi; phylum Ascomycota; class Sordariomycetes; order Hypocreales; family Nectriaceae; genus Fusarium; species Fusarium vanettenii. The sequence goes on from NW_003315881.1 coordinate 4,724,266, forward strand.
GGGTGAGACTCGGGTTGGTGGAGCGAGTGCTTGCGAACAGTAACGTCGCGATGGCCTCAGAGTGGCAAAGAGGAGTATCGTCGAGATGAACCGGCGACGATGTCGATGCTGTTGATGGAAAAGAATGAAACAATACGAATGCCAGTGATGGGGGGAAACAGGCGTCTTTGAGTTGCTGCGTCCAGAGAGGTTGTAGCGTGAGTCTCGTCGGGTCTAGAGTGTCCACGAAAGGACAGGCGGCCGACAGGCGGATCTTGGTCGGCTCGCGGCACTCGTGGCGCTGGGTTCCTGTGCGGTGTCGTGTGTGTATCGCGGATGCTGGCTGCCGTGCTCGCGTGGTGATGGGAATGCGTGCGTGCGTATGCAGGTTGGCAAGCAAGCAGAAAGACAAGTCGAGTCGAGTCGAGTCGTTGGGAGGAATCGGAGCCCGGCAAAGAGATGGAGTCTTGGTACTGGACTGGAGGAGTTGGAGGTAGGCCGGTTGAGGGAGAAATGACGGGATGCGCAAGGAACCCGGCAAGAGAGCGCGCGTGGAAGCGACCAGGGGCCCAGTTTCGCCGGCTGCAGGTATCTCACGCACTGGCTGGCTAGACTGAGACTGGGGGAAGCGGCCTGGTCTTGGAGAAGAACAAGAAGTGGCGGCGACGGCCAGGAGGAGATTTTCGGTGGAGACGGGGGACACGCCTTGAGTGGCTGAGAGCAGGGCTTTTGGGAGGGTTCACTGGTTCTTTGAGGGGAAAGACGCTGAAGGAAAGTGCAGGCTCGGAACTAGGGAGCCGTAGCTGCCTCTTTGCGAGCGAGTGAGCGCAGCGTCAGAGGGAAGGAGCGGCAAAGACGGCTTCTTACGAGGCTTGGTCTTTGGGGGATGCTTGTGCTTGTGCTGAGGGGTGGCTTCCCCTCCAAATCTGGTTCAAAATCTAGAAGATCAGGTTCAAAGTTTCAAGCCGGCATGTGCCTTACTCTATTCTAATCGAGTCCAATTTGAATTGATGAATTGATTCGTATCCTTTTTTTCTTGTCGTGCAACAGACGGCGGCGTACGCATCCTCCCCTCAGAAGCAAGCCGTGTGCGACACACACACACCAGGACGGCACTCGGCAAGAGAGCCCAGCCCAGAGACAGGGTACGTATCTCTCTCTGGATGAAGGACCTGAGACTTTCAGGTTCCATGCGACGCGGGAGAATGAGGTACGTGTGTCAATGGCTACGAATGAGGCGGTAGGAATCAGTCACTGCTCCTGGTTGGCCTCGCAAGTTTTCTTGGCCGGGGGACTTGGGTCTAGTGGAACGGGGACGGGGGACGGGGGACGGGACGGATTTGGCTTGATGGAAGGGGGATGAGATGGGGCCGGCCACTCCGTGATGGCCTACTACAGAAGGTGCAAGCAAGGTATTTGACTGCGCCTCAACATTGGGGGAGTTATTTCTAAGCCAGCTGTATCTCGTTGCAAAAGCGTCAATTCAAAGATTGATAACATCTCGAAATATTTCATCTCTTTTGTCGTGAATCAACATCAATTCAACACCTTCAAACTCAGGTAGCATCGCCAAAAAGGGTACGTACCCCTACTCGGAACAAACGGCACGGATAACGGCGTGATCGTCTCGGCGCTGCGCTGTTCACGATCCAATCTCATCTGGTGGTGAGATTGGGGAGCTGAGAGAGGGCAGAACCTTTTTTTTTTTGCCTGTTCCATATAGCGAGAATCCCACGGGCATGGCCGAATACCCGGCTTGACCTGACCGGATGCAGCAGGATCACGTCCAATACGATGATTGCGTGGGTGCTGAATCATCACGGCTCCTCTTCTAGAAGATCAAACCCAGCCCTGCGCGGTTTACCGGCATATCGGACTTGTTCAAGATGCCGTCCACGTCAGCCCATCGACTCGTCCCGTACTGTAGCATTTGCGAAAACGCAATGTCGGCCGCCTTTGAAGCTATTCGCACTAATCTATGGCAATGCTTGATTCCCCTGCCCAGCCTCCCCCTCCGTGCACCAGTGTCAAGCAGCCAAGTTGCCAAGCAAAGGTGACAAGCTAAGGGTTTGTCTTGGCCCGTGGAGTAGCGAACGGCATTGACCTTTTGTGAGCCTCAAACTCGATGACATGACATGGCAGTTGTGTGTAAGCGTAGAATTGTGCAGACCGCCGCTGTCGTCACTTGTGTCGTGAATGTGCCGTGTTGCCAGGAGTGCTTGGCACACAAAGTATCCGAACCACTGTGATAGGCCGTAAGCACCTCCAACTGGACAGATCTTGAAGCACCAACCGAGAGGCCCACCGGGGAAACTCGTGTCCAATGTGCTCCGCTGCAGATATAAGCTGCTCTTACACTACCACTTTCAACAAACAATAAGCGATCATGGTGTAGTGGTTAGCATTAGCGCCTTCCAAGCGCTAGAGTCGGGTTCGATTCCCGATGGTCGCACTCATTCAATTCCTATTCTTTTGCCGTTCAGATGCATTTCTTTTTGCGTTGAAATGTCGTGGTTTGTCTTTTTGTCCATGTTGAAATGTCTGGCGCATGTTTTGTTGGTATGATTCATCGTTGAATGCCTTTTGTCGAGCCTTAGGATGATTTTAGGGTCGCCTTCCTAAACGGGTAATTGAAGGCATCAGGCAAGGATCCGTGTCAGCTTACCCTACAAGAAGATGCCTCGACGACTATTCATCTTGTCAATCAGTTGATGTCTATTGGCAGATAGATAATACGAGTTCTTGGCAGTAAAGCCCATTGTTTGAGTTGATCTATGTCCAATGTGAAATTAATTAAGTATGTTACAGCTCCCATTTACACAACCCATCCCTCAGTATCACCGGTCATTCATTCCATCCCTCTACTCTTTACTTCTTCTCCGACAATGAGTTTAGAATACCATTAACATCAACAAATGAAAGCATCTGAAGAGTCTCGTCCCATATCTTACCAGCGAGTTCTAGACCGTAATCCTCATACACCGCCTTGGTATAACTGTGACTGTTAGCATCTGTCATCCAACCGAGCTAAAGAACACTTACTGAAAGATCTTCCAGTCCATGACATATGAACCATGAGTTTCCTTGCCCTTCACAATAGCAGCATCTACGAAAGTGCTCGCTCCCTGCTCCAGAGATCGCGCAATGATCCACTTGGCAACCCAGGCGATGGTGCGTACGATAAAGTTGGCGTTTCGCTGTAGATCTGTGCTTCTGACCAACCCCGGATCAACAAGGTTAACGATAACATCGTCTGGATTGACACGCTCCGCCAGCTTGATGATCCAAAAGTGCGCGAGAGCCTTGGAGTACCAGTACGTGCTCGCAGGTGAGAACTTGGACTCGTCATCGTACCACGCTAGCGCCGACTCGTCTTTTGGATCCGGCACATTGACCATTAGTGATGTTCCAGAGTTGACGATGGTGAGACGGCCTGGCTTTCCCGCCGGTGCCTTTTTCTTGAGGGTGGGCAGGAGGAGAGTGGCGAGGAGGACAGTTGAGAGGTAGTTGACCTGGAACGTGGACTCGTGACCCTCAGGGCTCCTGGTGAAGGCCATGTTTTGAGTGCCTGCGTTGAGAATGGCAAAGTCGATTCGATTCAGGGTTTCACACTTTTTGGCAAATGTCTGGACGCTCTCGTGTGAGAGCATGTCGACCTGCCACACATCGATCTTGGCCTTGGGGAACTTGCGTCGGAGCTTGGCTGCTGCAGCCTCACCCTTGGAGACTGTGCGGACTGCGATTACAAGGTGACTGAGGTTGAGGGCGAGCACGGCCTCGGCTGCAGCGAATCCAAGACCGACATTGGCACCAGTGATGATGCCAGTACCGTTGGCGAGAGAGGTTTCCTTGGGAGGCCAGACAGGCTTGGTGAATTGAGATTGGAAGAAGCGATAGGAGTCTGGCTTTAGTTCGAGGGACTTGGGAGGCATTGTGATGATGTTGTGTTTTTTTGGAGTTGGAGAGTGAGAGGAGGTGTCTGTTGACTGATGATTGTTGAATGATGTGTCTGTTCATCTCCAAAACGACTACACTTGCACTCCCTTATATAACACTTTACAGACATCAGATGTCTTGATCAATTACGCAGCGAAACATGCCCAGGACCAAACCGGAAAGCAATCGAGACGTGTTGACGCCATCCATTTTGGCGGTGCAGCCTGCTCGGTAAATGTGACTATTGCTCGACTGACAGCCCTTTTGGGTAATCAATGAGTACCGAGACATGGAGTTGAGGCTCGGAATCAAGGGGTTATGCTATTTTCTTTCGGTTGGGTGAAGGGACTGCCTTATCTCCGGACTACGGGATTGATGCGTATGGACTTTGGTCCAAGAGGCTGCGGTCGGGAAAAGAGTGAAACACCGAGGTGTGCTGCAAAAATAAAGAACACACTACAATCATGATTTTTGGCTATGGCTGCCGGTCTTATTTCGACTACATGGCCTCAATCATTCAGCCCTGCTGGGCACCATCACGGATCTAACCCGAATAGGAAAACAATCGTGTCTTGGCACTCGTGGGGAACTACGGATATCGTCACCAACGCAGCTCCACCTTGAATCAACTGTTGTCCGTTTAGAGTTAACAATCTCAAACCCTCCCTTTTCTTTCCTTCTCATACCATTTCACGCCATCTTTGAGATCATCATACGTCAGAATACACACCAAATTAAGACCGACGACACGCGCTGGCCAATATGCTTGAGCCCCTCTTCACCACTCCGGACCCTCAGCTCCCTGTCCGGCAGAAGCCACGGGCTAGGAAGATGGCGCGTATGCTTAACCTGACCTCACCCGGGATCTTTTTTACTCATCCTGATACGCTGCAGCTAAAAAGTTTGAGTTCATCTCTTCTGATCCAGCGGGCAAACCTGCCCCCGAGACCCGCAAGTTCATCCGCAGCCATGTCATGCGCGGCAAGAACACCAAGCGTCGTGGGGCTTCTAGAGATGTCGTTTTGGTTAACCCCGAGATTGAGGAGGATGAGGCTCGGAGAGATGGCAAGTCCGGTCGTCCGAATATAGGCATGGATGTGTCCCGATTTCCAGACTACTACCGAGATCACCTTCAGTACAGAGCGTGGGTTGAGTCGCCGTCTCTGATAGCTCGTATGCTGTCGCCTCCAGACTTGACTCTTTTCAACTTTGCGACTCCACTGGATAGGAACTCGCTGTATCTCGTATACAGATGTGAGCTCATCACACTCACACACGTTGCAAGTCACCTAACACTTCCCAGTCCTTACCACCATCAAAGACACCCTCTATCCGGTAGAATGGTGCTTCGAAACCGACCGCACAAAAGTCTGCTGGTTCCGCTGGCTCCTACAAGATGCCACCTATCTCCACTCGGTGCTCTTCATGGTCAGCGCGTTCCAGGACCTCTTTGAAATGCGAACGACAAAAGGCCGCAAGAGTTACGAGAATGGCTGGGGCATCTCGTTTTCGTCACAAACAAGGAGTCGTCTTCGACAGACCATCCAACTCCTCCAGGATAAGATTGACGACACGGACAAGCAGGTCGAAGATGTCACTGCGGCTGTGGTGATTCAGCTGGCTGTCATGGCGGATGCCATGGAGGACGTCGATGCGTTTGAAGCTCACTCGAACGGCTTGCGGAATATCGTTAGGTTGAGAGGTGGACTAGAAGCATTCAACGACAACCGTCAGTTGCAGATCAAGCTGTGTCGGTAAGTGATGCTGGATATCATGCTTGTCAACTGCTAACGATGGTAGGGTCGACCTCGGCTGGTCCATCAGGAATGGCTGCAAACCTGAGCTCTACAGAGGTACACCGACTTGGCATCCACTACTCGAGACGATGCACGGCATCTCTGCGCCACCCCATCTTCAGACGACGACTGCGGCGTTGCTGAGCATGATGGATTCCTGGGACTACAAGCTCAAGAGCGCTTTCAAAGATCTTCGAGACTTTTCGGCTTTGGCCAACCAGCTCATCCCTGCTCGTCGAAAGCTAGAGCCTGAGATATTCCAAGAGATCATGTTGTCGGTTCAGTACCGGCTACTCGTCCTTGAATACACACTGGATGAACATCCCCTTCGGGAGGCTATACGTCTAGGTCTCTTGGCATACGAGTCCACCATCTTTCTACAAATCCAAGGCGTCAAGCTCAAATCAGATTTGTTCACCTCACAACTGCGCGAAGCCATCGAAGCCATCCCAGTTGAAGGAGAAGCCATTGCCAACGTCAAGCTGTGGCTGCTCCTCATTGGTTCCATGGTCATCTTTGATAGTAAGGCGCCATGGCTGGCGCAGTCGATCCAGAGCTTGACGGGTCGGCAGACGTGGTCCCAGGTTCGGAAGCGCGTCAAAGAGGTCATGTGGATTGACATTATTCACGATCTTGCTGGGAGCGAGGCTTTTGAAGCTGCTCAGACGGGACGTGTGCTGTGAGCAGGCAACGTCTAGGCTTGTGCAATGGGACATGTCATTTCCGATGCGAAAGGAGACAAAGAAGTGTCCAATATCAACGTCTAGGCGTGTGCTGGCTTTACGTCCCTCATCTAACGCCTTCATCCCAGCAGCACCACCGGTTGATGACAGCAAACAGCCCAACACGGCATCAAAGGTTATGAAGCAGTCCTTGCCGTGCGCTTCATGCGGTTGCCCAAAATTCCTGGACAAGCATACAGAAAGGATACCGGCAGATACGTCAGCTCCTCTGAACAAAGGCCAGCTGCAAGGCTCCTATTGCCTAGGAATTCTGCAGCCGGCTCAAGCTACCAGCAAAAAAAGAAAAAAATCGAACAAAACTACGCGAAGCAGAACTGCGTGACCTGTTCGGATGGCTTGTCGATGTTCTGCCCAGCTGATGAACAAAGGATCAGCCAGCCTCCTTTGGAAAATGGGACGCGGGTTTTATGACAACAACAACAGCGCAACCAGCATGACGACAAACAATCTCTATCATTTCTCATATATCCCCTGTCGTTCTCCTGGACCTGTCCTATCATTTAGCTTGCTGGATGCCTCAGACCTTCTGCACAGTTCTTTGTTGTGAGCTGCCTAGTGGCTCCAGAATTTGCACACACTTCAACAAAATTTCCTCAGCCTTGGTTCTCCCCCAAGCATGCTCAACTTGCATGAAAAGTTTCGTGCAAGCTGCTGCGTCTTCTTTTCGGTGAAGCCCTGAACAAAGGAACAAGGAGAGCTTCAGAATGAAGCCAAGCTGTCATGAAAGGAGATAAAAGTCACACTGCAATAAGATGTGATGGTCGCTCTGAAAAGATATAAGTATGAGAGTTTCCTATCGCCATCTAGCATCTCTTCTCACTTCTCAACGCGAGCATCTGGCACCTTCTGTCACCCATCTTGAGCACACATCGAGCATCACTTCTTGAGTCATCACAACTACACACAGTCAGGACACCACCACTGTTCCCACCATGTCTGACACAACCTCCCAAACAAACACTCCCAACAAGGAGTCCTCCCCCAACGAGCGCCTCTACACCACCGCAACCCCCATCCGCTTCGCCCCCCGCGGCGCAGGCGGAAACGTGGTCATGCTAGACCCCCGCAACGTTCAACAGTGGCAGCTCGACGCATACGAGGCCCGGCTCGACGAGACGGCCTCCCAGGTGGCCAAGTACAAGGACCGCGTCCAGGAGCTTGAGTCCCTCGTTGAGGAATCTGCCAGCACCAAGGCTGTAGATCATACTGCGCTGCGTGGTGAGCTTGACATGCTGAAAGCAGAGCTTGGGACGATGATGAGTGCACAGCAGCAGGCTCAGGCAAAGAAGAAGGGGGATTGTTTTCCTTGGAAGACTTCTATGGTTATTCTTTTGGCTGGAGTGGTTTTCTTTTCTAGCTACGCTGAGGAGAGCATACCCTAAGTTTACGAGACTATGGAATGGTGGGTGCCTGGGTGTTGGGTTGCACGATGACGAGTATTGGACTTGGTGGATGATGGCGGAAGATTGGATCAACTTTATCACTCCTTTTCATGAGGGCGGATTCGAGATGAGGTGGTAGACTAGACTGCAGTAAACAACTACCTTTGCTATTGACCACTACCACGACCCATTCTTTCTCTTGACATCAATAGAGTCTCCAAAAGAGGCCATCAGTATCACAACCCACAAGTGTCAGCCCTTGTGTCCTCAACCCTTGAGCCGTCAAGGGAGATGCGGTGCTTGATCGACGTTTCCCCCAACTTTACCGACATCAATGCTACAGCTATCGTGGACGCCGGCACATACCCAATGGTCTCAATCATACGGAGTACGCGGAGCGAGGATAACTGCCGGTCTAAACTAGTGTAGTTAACCCACGGCTCCAGTTCTATCCCTTGAGTTCCACATATTCAGTCTCAGCTCACTCGCAAACTTGACCCTTTGCTTTTCTTGCCCACATATTAGAGTTGAAGCTAGGATGAAGCGTGTTTTAGACATTCATCGATAGTCATCAAGTTCCCCATGCTCAAAATGTCACGCAAATCTTATCTACGTTCCTCTGCCGCGCGGGACATAGATCCCTTTGTTATTATTGTGTGGGGAGCTGAAGTCTCCCGCAGCCATTCCTCGCTTATTTCTAGGGAATTCAAAGTGAGCTCGTGAAAAGTCATGTGTCCAAGCATCAAGAGTGAAGCCGCATACCAAGCTCGCGGGAACCCACCACGTGGGATAAGAGAAGGGTGAGGAATGTATTGTGCTTTCTAAACTCCCGAGTCCCCGGTTATTGGAGATCGAGAATTATGAGAAATCGGTATACTGGTATTTACCCGTTGTGTCATCTCGGTATGTGGGCATGCCTTTTCGCAACGGCGTCGTCATCAATCCGACTATGGATAGCTCAAGAGGGCAGGTGTGCTTCTAGCTGTCCCTAGACAAGAGCAGGGCATCTTACACATTCAGAGACACTTTCTAGGACTAATGCAAGAGTACGAGGGCGGAACTGAGAGAACAATTGGGGAGTTCCAGCTGGACATAGGCCAAGCACGAAGCCCTCACGCATCCAGATCCTGGAACCTCAGCTACCCTATGTCAACAGCCATTCTCACATCGAGCCTAGCAAGTCCGAATCCCCGTCAGTAGTTAGTTATGAGAGGAATGCTATGTATGGTCGGCTAAATCAATGGAATCCGTGATCTGATGGTTCGCCGACAGAAAGTTGCCCGCCTTTCTCCAACACCGAAACAGAGCATTGGTTTCACCATCACCAGAACACAACCTCTCCCGTACGACATGGGCAGTGGCAACGTCATACCAGAAGCAGGTATGTAACTCCTCGTGCTTCCAACCCTCTGCGTCGTATCAACTGCCGACCAGCCTTGCCAACCTAAACCCACCAGCATAACACAGCCCATAACCAAGCAAGGAATGTGCCATCAAGATCGGCATTTGGTCTACCGCAAAGAAAAGCTTGATACACCGCATATGAGAATCTTGGAAGAGTTGCGTAACCCACCCCTCTCCATCAGTCCACCGCGGTACCGACAGTATGGAACAAACGGGCCGTTTACCACGTATACACATTTTCCCTCTGCAGGTTCCATTTCTGGGATGTTGCCTCTAAGAATATTGAAAGTAATGCCCTAATTCTGCTCGTTGCCCCGAGGCACAGTGAAACGTGCATGGTCGCTTTCACAGAGGGTGTGATTCTTTCCTGCAGCACACATCATGGACCTTTCACTTCGGCTACACAACTCCAAAAGATTGTTCCATCCCGCGGTTAGAATGTTGCTAGAGAACCACAGCCCTACCGGCTGCATCGGTCTCTGCAGCGGCCCTATCTCCTACCCGGGCCTTCCGGATACTACTCCTTACCACCATGGATCTTCGCCTCTTGATTCTTCTCGGGCTGAAGTCTTGATTGGGAAGTATCTCATCAAACAGCTCTGATCAAGCTCTTTCATGCCTCGGCATGATACTCTCCAGGTCTCCAGGTATGACGTGCCCCCCCTTCTGCTCCGTGCTTTTACTTACCGCCCCCCTCGTCTGAAACTCCCATGATCGATGCTGCCCTCTGTCTTCCTGTCCCTGGTCACGGCTTCGGTTTCCGGAACGAGTAGTGGGGTGCGAGATGGACGAGCCCCCCAACGCAGGGTTGCATCCCTCTAATAGAGGGAAAGGGAAACACGGTCGGAGATTATTCCAACGGTGAAGCAATGGACCGCGCACGCACACACATATCTGGTATACTACGTAGTAAGGTCAAACCCTCTGCTACGTACGTATCAAACAAGGTGGAGCTCTCTCTCTTGGGGTCTTGTCTTCATTCCCGAATGCCGCGGTTGTGGGAAACGGCACTTCATGGAGACCAACACGATGGGGGGACCCTCAACGCTAGTCCAGGAACCGAGAGCGGAACCTTTTGCCCAAACCCCTGGAAAACTCAATAAAAGAGGAGCCCGAAGCCGAAACGTTCAAGTCAAAGAGTCGGAGTTGACGACGTAATGAGGCCCGACTCGGGATGCATCAACTACTTTGGCAGGTTGCTCCGTTCTAGAAGGTTTCTGTGGCATGATGGAGTCCCCAGTCTCACGAGCCATGGCTCGTCCCCCCTCCTCCTTCTCTGATGAGAGGAGTCTGTTGGTTGACTCGTAGAGCACAGTTCAAACGGGCGTTAATTGCGTAGTTCTGTGTCGATGTCTACAGGGGCATCATCTGACGGTGCCGTGCGTGCCTTGTGCTTGCGTGTGTGTGTGTGTGGTCCCCGGAACCTGGGCTATTGAATCTCGGGCCCCATTCAAAAGGTCCCTCTTCGATCAATTATTGAGCCCCAATACGGTATGCTGCGGGGTTTTGCCCTCTCAGAGAAAAAAAGTCGACACGGAGAACGGAGTAAGACGTATAAGCAAGTTGCAACAAGTTGGATGATGCCAAGGATGTCACTCCTCCGTATTCCGTACGGACACGGAGCAACATTGCACCAGCTCGAGAGAACCACAACTTGAGCTGTCACTTTCACCTTTACCAGCAACATTCTAGCTTCGTCCTCCCCAAGAGGGCGGGAACCGCTAGATCGTGGCCTGGGCCTTGTGGATGCATCCCGCTAGCAAGCAGCCTTCGTCTGGCACGGTTGCGACGGGTACGGGAACGGGGGGACGGAACGAGCGAACGAACGGAAACATGGCATGTTCGTCCCATTATTTTTCTCACCCTCAACTGCAATCGAGTGGAACCTCAAAGTTCCCAAAATCCAATATTTTGGTCCAAGATGAATGACGACGACGACGACGATATGAACTCTTGCCCACAACCCGCCCCTTGTAAGATAACTTGACACTATTGGCATGGCAGGACCCAGAGGAAGAAAACGCCATACGCGGAAGACAAGGACTAGAGCGGAATTGGGGCCGGTAGACACTCAGACCAGTGAGTGCCAAGGAAGAACCGGTACATGGCTGAATCAAACACAAGCCGCGGCTCTTTGCATGTGATCGCCCAGACATTTGTTAATGCCGAGCAGTTAATGAGATGAAAAAGCCGTCATTGTAAGGAAGATAGGCAAGGATGCTCGGTGAGTGATCCGCATAAGCACCGAGGTGACGCCCTCATGAGTTTCATGCGAGAACGAGAAAAAACACCACAGAGGGAATTTGGAGAAAGAAGGCCAAACCAAAAAAGTCTCCAAAAAGAGTCATTGGTCAAAAACCGCTCGGTATCGCTCTCCCTCCCTCCCTCCCTGCAGGGATTGAATTGAGATGGATGGGCATTGCGTGTCCAGGGCTGAACCGTGCACGCCACCCCCTGGTCCTCTATTTCTTGCCTTAAGAGGAATCCTTCGGGAATCTTTCTGGAAGCTTACTAGAATAGGAAAGGGGGTAGGGCGTGTGTTTGTTTCTTTGCTGCGCCCCCCTCTCCCTGTTAAAATGGAGCCCTAGCCAGCCTACCATCAGGAATCAGGATGCCCTTCCATCGCAGCATCCTTCTGTCTATGGGTATTAACTGAAATGGGCGGCCGACCTGGTTGGAGTCTGATAGTCGATACAACGGCGGTCAAGTTTTCAATGCCACGACGGTTGACGATAAATAACCGCGGCCGAGAAACAAAAAGGTATGCAAATGTAGGCACCGTAGCACTCTATACGGAGTACATGATGTCTGTGTGCGTCCAACAAGAGACACTTACAAAGCATCTCTCGGCCGATCTTGGCCTTAACGCCGTTTCAGACCCAATGTCCTTGTGTGTCTGTCCCTCCCGACCACAGTAGGGCAAAAAAGGAATGGAATGGTCGGCACTTTGCAGGATGGACAGGACAGGAATTGCGACAGCCCTACGATGGGATGGTCATCCTCTGCCGAGATGGGTCAGTCATTCTGGACGTCAAACTCTTTTTCGCTCGCTTTCGTAACATGACCTCTCTCGTCGCTCTCTCACGCGGGGTTTCTAATTAATCTGCGACGCAGACCTGCGGCACAGGCTCTGGGTGCTCGGCCCTGTCAAACTTGTCAGTGAGCCACGTTGGAGGGAGGGCTGGCAAAGCTTAATACCCTCCTAGCCTCTCTCGCTTGAGATCCTTCCTGCTGTCGTCGTGGGGGTTGGTTGGGTTGGGTTGGACAACGGTGAGTCGGCAACATCGGTTAACAGGAAACAAAAAGGTAGACAAGGGAGGGAGGGCAGCAACGCGGCACAGTATGTACACAGCCTGTGTTGGTGTTGTTGTTGGCCTTGTAGTATCTGTCTGTCGCTGATGTTGTGCTGCTGTTGGTCTTGATTCCTCAAGGAAGATCCGTGTTTCAAAATACGATATCTCGCTGCAGCCCAATATTTCTCTGATGCCATACGAGACATGATACTTGTTGTTTGTCCACGAATCGCACAACTTACGTGTGTACGGCAGCCAACAGAACAAGCCCAACAACTTTTTTGCCTCTTCCCCTACTCTCGCTTTCGGTCTCTGTTATACCGCTCAGCGACCACAGCGTTGGACAGCTTCAATCTCTGTGAGACATGCCCGCCCTGCACTTCGCCAAAGCCGACGTCGCTGGTTGGTTGTAACATGCAACATCCCAGCTCTTTGCTTTTGTGCGAGCCGAGCGCCCCAGCCGTACCCGTCGCCCTTCCCTTCTCCTCTGTGACAGGACGCTTTTCAAGTCCAAAGAAGAAATGCATTGTTTTGTTCAGGTGAGGCGAGCAAGCCACGCTGTCAGCCCTTTACCTCGCATCTTCAAGAACCAGCTCGCCAAGGTAGACGACCGATCAATTGCAGCTGGGCGTTGATCAGGTGAAGGTTTGACCCTGCCACCGGTAAAATTGATCATGTTCAGCTCTTCTCCAGTGCGGAATTAATACCCAAAAACAACAATGTCACCTTGGTTCACTGACAAGTCGACGATGGCATCAACCCCACAAAACTCCCCAAGCTTCTGCAAGCCACCAGCTTTTCAGCTCGGCTCGAGACACCTCGCTTGGCTGATTGGGTCGAGATGATTCACCAGACCCCCCTAGGCGAACCATGTCGTGGGCTCGTGTGACGTCTAGGGCCGTTGTGCAGACATCTGCTTTTCTTTCTGTCTCTGTTTTTCCCATTCTTCTCTGTCCCTTGTCCATCTCTTTCCGTCAAAAGGGGGCTCTTGGCGGGAGGCCTTGCGCCATGCCCAGACTGCCGGACAAGGCCTGGGCAATTACCTTTCTTGCTGTCCCCGGCCGGCTGTCAAGGGTTGCGTAGGCCTCCTACAGCTCCAGCTGGAGCCTCTGCCCTGTCCCACCACCAAACGCAGGGGTGCGAGATGCTGCCGAGGCTTGTGGAGTTTATCAGAGGTCTTTGTCGACGGGGATCTTGCATCTTGTCTATCGCGAGACATAGGGCTGTAGTGCCCCCCGCCGAAATCTCCTCGATACGGGCCCCAGGAAGAATGCCAAAGGGGGCCCAGGCCTTGGCCGTATTCTCTCCACTTGCGATCCACTGTCTCCCTATTGCAACCTGGCTACAGGGCAGGGCAGGGACAAGTCCGCTTACTGTACGGAGTACGGTACGGTACGCTCCAGCCAAGCATCACGCACAGGCTCCCCAGCGTGAATCCCTCGTAAGTCTGCTAAAGTAGTCGATAGCGGGAGCTTGGCTGTACCGCTATTCCGCATTTACTGTGCCACACAGGCCACGACGACTGACTGGCAAATCGCCTCTCTGGTGGCATGGATATGCCTTTATGTTTCTCAGAGGCAATCTCGATTCGCAACCCCGTGATATCCGTCGCATTGACTCGCTCTCGGATAGACTCTTCGGATGGTAAGTAGGGCGGTGATACCCAGTTGCAGATCTGTTGTGGATTCCATGAGCCTCGAGTCAAGATGTGTAGTCGCGCCTTGTAAACAAATGGCGGTAAGATATTATCTCAGACCGAGTCGAAATAGGTCAAGTCCTAGGGGCGTGCCCAACTCTTGGTAGGCCGCGAAGCATAGTCGTAACCTGGAGCCTCAGCCACTGTTGACCAAGCTTGCTTCCGCGCATAGTAAACCATCCAGTAAGCTTGAATCAGCGCATGTCCCAAGTCTCATGATCAAGTCAGAACGGTCCAGCCCGAAGTCGACTTCTCTTGATGTCTCAGCTGCTCCGGCAAGCTCCATGTGTCCGCCCACCTCCCGTGATGGCGTCGAGTTGCCCTCAAGGCGTCCAGTCGTAAACAGATGACCCAGCGCCCAGTTGAGCAGGCTTTCAACGACTATCGATTAGGGCGTCCGCAGACGCGTGGTTCGAAATGCTTGTTGAGCCCGGACCAGCCAACGCTTGGCCACATCCCGTCTACAGCCCAAGATTGGTCACCGACAGCATTTCAAATCTCCAAGCCCACTTTTCCCTCAATAGTGGTTGTCGACATTCCTCCAACGCATCGTGCCTCCTACGTATGACCAGTTCCTGATTCTGGGTTGACTGGACACAATGCGTCGTTGAGCTGCCCGCTAGGGAGAAGCATGTCAGTGGTATGACCATGGCTACCCCTGAAGCCTTGTCGATCTGGTGGCTGAGTGACATCGGAGGTAACAGAGGGCCAGATCTTGACGGAAGAAACACGCAATCTCGCAGTCGTATTCGAGAGCTTGCCAGGGAAGTTGAGTTGGCTACTCGTTCAGAATAGAAACAACTTGCAGTCGAGGTTGGTTGCATAGACAATACGCCGACAATGACAGTGGCAGACGGGGTTAAGCGATGATCATTGCCGTTCTAGGCCTTCAGCCGTCGGCCACAACCTGTCAAGCTTTCCTGATCCACTCGACGTTGCATTGCCACGGAATATCCGGGACGACGTTGCGTTCTGTGAGCAGCTCTGAGATCTGATTTTTCAAGCAGCGTTTGCCAAGAGTCCTCTCATATCCAATCCCATATCGCTGGGCTTCATGCTTTTGCCTTGGAACATGCACGCGCCCTTGTGTCTGTCTGTGCCTCCTGATGATGGTGGCGCGCCTCTCCCGTATCCCGCAACTGCTAGCCCGTGGTGCGTGCCGACTGGTTGGAATTGGGCAGCCCTAGAAGGCTGTGTTCCAGGGAGGCGAACGAGGCTCCAGACCAGGTACATTGTACGGGGCCGAAGCGCTTCGGTTGCTCGTGATGCTTACAGACCATCATGGAGTTGAGATCACGACCCCTTGGTGGCCTCCAGGAGACCTAGCGGCTCCTCAGTCCCCGTGTTTGCAAGAGTCCCAGCGGCTCCGGGAGCCTCTTCAGCCTCTGAGGGCCTGGGAATGACAGGGCCCCTGCCTGTGTCTGAACCTCGGCAACCCCACCACCCAATTTCCATGATTGCCACTAGACTTGGCTCAAAGGAGTCAATATCCCGTCTACTATCCATCAGGGAACCGGCTGTATGGGCCAGGACAGAGAACTAATGCCACTCGCCGTTCTAGGAAATCAGACCGAACCTGATTGCCAGTGAGGCCTGGATGAGATGTCAACAATCCCGGATCTCGGGGGCCCACGACGGAGAGGTGAAACTGGGCGACTGAATGCGCCGAGCCAGCTAGCATGAGTACTATTGGATCTTTTGAGAGATGTTCGGATATTAGAGACATTTGTCGAAATGCAAAAAGGGTTCTCGTCCGGGGGGCTCTCGAAGGATTGGGATCTTGCATCTGTCAAACCCTCTTTTGGTCTCGCCTCACAAGCATCCCATCCCTGGCACAGGGCCGTAGTGCTATGGGAGATCGACACGGAGAGCCGGTTAGAGAAATAAGGTGTTGCTGCGCCTCGCCAGTCGTCATCAGGTTTCAGGGATGCTCAATGAGAGTGCAATGTGCCGTGCATCGTAGCTCAGGCCTCGACGGTTGCAGCGTTGGCGGGTGTTTCGAGTGGATAGGGCGGCCGCACACGACAACCTGATTGATCCAGTCCCGCGCATCTTTTTGAAACTTGGTTTGGCCTCTCGGTGCTACCTTGCGCATCAGAAATGCCAAGTACCAGCGTTGAACCAAGGTGCTGACGCCTCGCATTAAGCCACAGCTCGGCAGTTGGCTAGAGTCCGCCGACACGAGAGCTGCGTGGGTCAATCTTGCTGGGATGCAGGATCGCCGACTTGATTCTGATACGTGCGAAAGTGTCGAGCCTTGTATTCGAAACGACTCTGCAAGGTGACCTTGGACGGCAGCTCACACCGCAGGGCAGGGCCTCAGTTGACCAGCGGCCGGCAGAGCACAGGGCTGAAGGATGAGGGTGTGTTTGATTGACTGATTCCATTCTCTCCCACGCTTCAGTGGCTCCACCTGTCTGCCATGTCCCGATCATGCTAGAGCAGCAACGGCGCAGTTTCAAAGGGTTCAAAGACGTTGGCCAAAGTAACGGTAGCAGTAGCACGGGGGGGGGGTCTCCAGTGAGACAAACAAGATTGAATCATGTCACGACGTCCGGCATTCTCCGTCTTTTTATCAAAAAGCACTTTATGGGATGGGTTTGTTGAGACCGAGACCGACAATCCAAGAAACCTTGGCCTGTCGCTGCTTGTTAAAACCGAGTCATCAACCAGCATGGCCAACAGCCACCCCACCCTTGGCGGCCACTCATGTTGTTGGAATCGCGCAACTGTCGTACGCATGAGGTCTTGGGCAGTGGATTCTCGACGAAGCTCCGAATCTGGCGGTTGAGTTTCTCTGGCGCCCGCGCGTCAGTGTCAAGTCAAGCCTGAGCCTGAGCCTGTGGCTACGGCCAGATCCATCACCAGCGGGCACCAAACGGCGAAGTGCCTACTGGATTCGTACTCGAGTCCGTGGGGTCCTGGAGGTTAGTAGCCACCCGTCGGCCAACTCTGGGCGTGAGATGCTGGTTCAGCGAGGGGAAATATCTCGAGGGAGGTGTTGACGTACTCGCTCGGGATGTGGATGGGAGTCGGGGAAGGGGGCAATTGGCCGCGTCAAGGGAAATGGCTGAGCATGCTGACGACGCTGAAGTATCCCTTGAGAACCAAAATAGCAATGGTTTGTAATGTTTGGCAGACAAGAGGTCATCATCACCAGTCAGTAGTGAGATTCTTGGATGGATGATTCCGTGGAAGCATCAAAGAAGCAGAAGCAGGTACGAACTGCCGAGTGCTTATCCCGGCTGCCCTGAGCGCACACCAAAAGCCAAAAGAGCAGGTGTGGCGCAGCAGCCTTGCGCTTGCGTGCCGTCGCGACACCCCCCTCCTTCGGGGTCCCGGTCTTCCAAATTGCCGGGAGTCGTTGAACTTACACCATGGCTCGTCATCTTATTCCGCGATGGATGGAGGCACTTGGAGGGTTGTTCGACTCCGCCAACACTCCTCGGAGGTCATTCATTTCCTGTGTCTTGTGCTCGAGTCCAGCTCTTGGGAGGGGGCTTGGAGCACTTGGCATTGGCATGCTGGTCCCCGGAGACGATCACCACCGGATCCGGGTTGGGCCAAGATCCGAGCGTTTCTCCATGCCCCGGTAAAGCCAAGTGTTGTCAGGCAATCTTGAATGCCCTTGCTTCAGCTTCATCTATCAATGTCGGACAACTTCCCCTTCTGTGCTCGTGATGCCGTCGGGTCGTTCCCAGAAACCACACCTGCATGCCGTGTTATCGGCTTCTCCAGCGGCGCCGCCTCCCCCGAGAGAAAAATCACGCCGCCGCACGTGTGGCTACCGGCCTGGACCAACCAGTCGGCGCACCAACGCCAGCCCTAACACTCAAAAGAAGGGGTCCGTCCCGCCTGCGCTGCATTGGATGGATGGTAGGGCTGAGAGCCAATTTCGCGCCATCTCTGCGCTGAGACCCCGAGGCCCGAGGCCCCGTGGTGGGTGTGGCGCGTGTCCAGTGGGAGGGTAGGAGGGATGTGGCGCACCCGCGTATAAGGTGACGCGGTACTCGGGGCTCCCCACCTCCCGAGGTCACTAGGACGGGACTGTCTCCAGCTGGGCTTGGCCAAGACACGACTCAGCGCAGAGACCCCCTGCGGAGCTGGCGTTGCTAACACGGCGCTTGGGTGGAATGGTGAGCGATAGGGCTTAGCTGGTGGGTTCAGTTAAGGAGGCGCCCAGCGGAGTTTGCCGTATGCCGTTGATCGTGATGTTGGCTTGGTCATCATCTCCTAATCCCGTGCTAAACAAAGAAACACTTGCACTCTGTAAGTCACGACTCGGCTTGACCTGGACATACGAGATTCCAAGCAAGAATCTGACAACTTATGCAGCATGGTCATTCTGATCCACATGTTTCGAACCCTCTTTACAATCCATCGAATGCGATTCGCCTGCGCGCGACTGACCCAAGTCTAGGGATAGCGTCATTTTCGAGTACAGACGAACCGGACCCAGCACTAGGAACACCAACGCGCGGGAACTGGTCCAGAACCCACAACTGGCATTCAGACAATTCGTCTGCCATGACGATGTCCTCCCTCGAGGAATCGGACCAGCGCCGCAGATTGAAGGACATGGCTCCATCCTCAACACCACCTCAGCTGAGTCGAAAGAGCCGCCATGCTGCAGCAGTGACAGACCGTTGGCCCAGCCTTGAAGGGCTACCATAACCGCCTGCCTCTTCGGGTCTCTGCTGCACCCGACGGACTGGTTTTGCCCTCGTAGTCATGACCAAGATCAGGAGGAACCAAGCCGAAGTCGGTTCATCTTTGAGTGTCACAAGTGTCGATGCGCTTTCCGCTCGTTAGCCCCGAGCCGGCCGGGTGCAGGGATCAGGCCATAACGACTAACACCAGGCGAGAAGGCCAGTGGGGGATGGATGGAGCGGTGGGAGATGTCCTCTTTGCCGTTCGGTGTTGGGTTGGTTCAAGCGGGAGAATGACGCTTGGGTTAGAATTGGTCCGACCGGACTCTAGGCAGCCGAATTTGCACTCTATCTCCGGCACCGAGCCGGTTAAATGGCCGGATTCTTGCATCCTACATCCGGCACAACCGGATATTGGATGGAGGCTCTTGGGAGGTCAACTCATCTCTCTAATAAAATCGGTGAGAGGAGTCAAGATATCTCGAAGGATCAAGGTGAACAGCCTAGTGTTCCTTGGCTAGAGAGGCAGGATTTCTGAACCCGCCCGTAAGCCTACCAACCAGAAGAAATAGAACCTTTTGGAATCCTCGCATCCTCTCTTGCAACCTCACCTCACTTTGACTTGTCGCATGTCGTCAGGCGATCCCTCATCAGAGATACGATCCAGGGGGTCCCGCCTTGTATCCCTGGAGATCCTGGTAGATCTCCCATCCATCCCCATCGGCACGCGGGGTTCCTTCATAACCCTACGGACGCGACACGACGCCTTCTGCATTCGAATGCGTGAATACGGTCCGAGTCTGTTTTGTGCGGTGGTGACAAATGCAAGAGACGCATAGTCAACTTGGCGTGGGATGATGCCCAGTGAAACCGAAACAGCGACATCCAATACTAGTCAAGCCTGCTCTGCCCTACTATGTACCTCTCTATTCTATGTTTGGCAGGTCGCAGGAGTTGTGGGGTGAAACCCAGGAACATCATCTCCAGAAGCGCCGAGTTTCGTAGTGTAGTGTAGGTCAGTCATGATGATGATGATGATGATGATGATGATGATGGGATGGCAATTGCCGTTGGACAAGGAATGGTGCGCGAAATGCTGGCCGCTGAGCCTCTTCTTTGCGTGTCTCTGACCAGGCGTCGAAGCAGGCTGAGTTGAGAAGCCAAAGCTTCTTGGCATGGCGAGAGGCGTTGGGAGCTGAATTCCATTCCATTCGCCAAGGGCAAGGCAAGGTTTCTTTTGTCAGCGCCGTTGCCTGTTGCCCGAGGTGCCCGATGAACCTGGAGGGTCAGAGGGTGAACTGGGTTCGGGCTCCAGAACTCCCCCATCCCTTTGATTTGACTTGTGGCGCCGTGGGTAAGGGAAGGGAGGAGGAGAGTCAGGCTACGGCCACGGCCACGGCTACGAGGGGCATGACGAAGGCGGCATTCAAAAAGTTGCCGACTTGGGCCAAGAATGGAAGCGGGTCGAAAGCAAGGCGAACTTGACAGTTCAGTTTCTGAAAGCCACGAGGCATCGGGCAGGCAAACATGGGTGGGTAGCGGTAGCGGGCATCACCAACTCCCGTGTTGCATACATGCACTGCACACTACAGCAATGGACCTAGGTACTATCATGGATGGGCCGTAGGGCTTCATCCAAGGCTCTTCCCCGGAGCCTTACAGGATCCGCCCTGCCGATGGAGTCAAGGTCAGTGGGCTGCTGGGCAAAACCAGGAATAGCAGCGGGAGGCGGACGGAACACGCATGAGGGCCAGTGAGGTTTGCAGGTGAAAAGAAGGAGGATGGAAGCGACCAAAAGCATCCATCCAGGATCAGGGAAGAAGCTTGTTGTCGGGCGTTGGTTGTATCGAGAGCAGCAAGATGCAGCATCTCTCATGCAACCCCTCGTACCCTCGGCCTTGTCACCAACATTAAGATCCAGGAAAATAGAAACAGACAGACAGACAGAAAAAGGCCAAAAAAATGTGGAAAAAATTACCCGCCCGCCCAACGCAATGGGGACTGACAGACATGAAGGTTGCGTTGCGCCAACGGCGATCCGAAAAGGGTGCTCGCTGCGCAGTGCCGATTCGGTCGGAGTAGAAGGTGAGCAAGGGCTGACAGAGGCTGACGAGGGCTTGCTCTCTGGTACTTGATCCAGAGCAGAGGACTTGTACCTCTGGAGAGACCACGCCCACAATTGTCGGCCCTACAGACTACCCACCCCTCCCCCGCGAAGCTATCCCGCACACACCCTCTCGCACTCCCCTCCCCCAAGTGCAGCCCTCCAGGGCACAGGGCTATAGGGCCCTGCCCCCCGGCTGGGAGATGCCCACCCAAGAGACAGGGCTCAAGAGCCCGTAAGGCGGGCAGTTCACAGGGCTCCTCAGGCTCAGGCAGCCTGGGGCGGGGGGTTGGTTCAGGTGGTGGGCCGCGGGCATGCTCAAAGGCGGAACGCAAGCCAGATTCAAAGGCACACCCCCTTGGGTAGGTAGATTCTGCATCTCAGCCTGGAGCTCCAGTGCTATGGATGGATGTGTATGTAGGTGCTCTAATGTAAGCAACGAGTGCGAGCGAGGTCAGGGGGGTTGAACAATGAATGGAGATCAAGTCATCAAGTCCGAGGATGACTGTGAACGAGAGCGAGCACATGGATCTCTCCCACATCACGATCTTTACAGACAAGCGGGCGTTGGCTACAGTACAGTACAGGACGGACCCATGATGGAACTCTGTCTGTAGCCAACTGCGGCGCACGCATATAGTGCTTGGGTGCTCCGTCGGCGGGCATTTCAGAGACATGGACGGGATAACGACAGACTGACAGGCCCAACTGACAGTTGTAACACATCCAATGCGCTGCCCTGCGCGGCACCTTACCCTTGGATGGGATCCTTTTGCCTGGATGGATGCCATGCCATGGACCATACACGCCCCCTAGATGCGCAGGTAGGCACGCACTGATGCTACAAGGCACGGATGTGCAAACTGCATCTAGAGGTGACCCTTGGGAGGATGGACAAGTAAAAGGGCACCTCGCAACTTTTCACTCTTTCTATTGTTGGGCTCACGCCCGTCCACACGCCCCCCATTGCACCTCTTCTTGGGGACATCTCCCACATCTTTTTTTCCTTTTCTTCTTGTGCTTGTTCTCATTCAGCTTTTTTTGTCCCTTCAGCTTCTTGTATTTCATTCTATTCCCGAGGAATTTGAATTGAAAAGAAAAACAGAGGGAAAAAGAAAAAAACAAAAAACTACATTGCCCAGTCCGCCAACTCTAGGCGTGTGCGTACATGCTTGCGTCCGCCTCCCCGCTGTTGTCGTCACGCCTAATTCCGCCACATTCTCCTCGTGGTGAGGCTACCTTACCTATACCCTCTCTGGAGCGGGCTAGTCGTGGACCTGTTTCCCTTTTGCTCTTGCCAGGCGTATCGCACACCTAGTACACCTACACCTAGGTACATGGGTGCCAGTCAAGAGAGCGCCTGCCAGCTCCAGGAACAGCAACGTCAACAATCTTAACCGCCGCCCGACCTTCTCCCACCTTTCCATTCTTCAACACCACATCCCGCTCTTCAAAACTCTTTTTTTCTTCTCTTATTCGTTTCATTCCCTTCCCTCCCCCTTCTATTTCATCTACCTTACTTTCTCGCCTCTCCTTTCGCCTCTCTCCCTCTCCATCCGCCATACTCATACTCCCCCTACTAGGCCAGGCAAGGCCACTTTCAGAGCAACACCCCCAGCGCCGCTCTGTCATTCGTCGCTTCTTTTACGGCACCCGCGGCCCCCCAGCTGGATCTCTTGTGGTGTCTTGGACCTAGCGGCTGCTCCGAGTCCATAACATCGCCACTGCAGAACCACTCCGTCTCACCCTGCGCAACGAGTCGCCGGGAAAGGCCAGGCGAGAAAAAAAGGAGGCCGCTGGCAAACACAATTCATAGGGTACCGAACAAAAGGGTCGTTCACGTTAGGGATCGGCCCTTCGTCATCCTAGCTCAAGCCTCCCCGAACTTCAGCTGCCATTGTCTTGCCTCGTGCTCCATCCTCAGCTCGACAGGTCAACCGCCAAGGTCAACACCATGGCCTTCCCACCACAATATAGAGACGCCGCGCCGCCTCTCCCGAGCATCATTGCCCCTCCCCCAGGCGACCGGTTCAGATCACACGCGAGTCATCACGAATTGCCTTTTGGTCGGAGTCCTGCCATGTCAATACCAGGAATCCAGACCCCAAGCGACGTTCCTCCTCCTTTGCCTCCTCCTCGATATTTCCCAGGAGCTGATCAACCTGCTCCTCCCGAAGAGATGGGTATCAAGCGCGAGTATACTACACATGGTTCCTTTGCCAGTGGTTACGGAAGCATGACCTCCTCATATCATGATGAACACCCCAACTACCAGCGAAGGGACCTCAGCGAACGAGACGAGGGTTATGCCAGTTACTCATCAACCGACAGGTATGGGATTTGCGATGCCACCAGCGGCTAGCCCTGCCAATGGGCTCCCAAGAATTCTGGTGTCGACTCATCAATTAGGCATGTCAACTAACACCGACGTAAACAGGTCTCGCGAGTCTATTCCTACAAGCTTCGGTCGCCTCCACGACCACTTTCAATTCCGATCCCCTGCCGATGTTTACGGTGACACCCTTAAGAAGAAGCTTGGCCCAGTCAGCCTCTCCGAACGGTCACCGCCTAGATCATTTCTCAGTGCCTCATCCGCCGAGCCCTTCTCCCGAAGGCCTTCAGCAGAGGGTCGATTCCCTCCAGCGCTCAGCCTGCCCGTCCAGCTCCCCATTCACACCCGCAACATCCTGGGCTCCCCAGCAAGGCTGACTGAGACGCCAATTCACACTGCCATCTCCCCACGAAGCACCCCCTTCCACTACGGAGATCGGTCACCTAACGATAGCTCTGATATCGATCGCTCCCCTCGAACACGAACCAAGAGGAACAACAGTGATGATGCTACGTCAACACAGTCGAGCTACGATTTCAATGGAGAAGATATGGAGATGGAAGATGGGCAATCGCTCAAGAGACTTCACATTGATGATGCCTACATGCCGGGTGGCCAGAAACGGAGGGCAGCCAGTCCGAACGACCCCAACGACCACCTCCTCGCCATGACGGCCGATTTCTCGCGTCGACGTGACCTGAGCTCTCGTGGCTCCCCTACACGCCTTGCTACTCTGGCTCGAGGAGCTACCATGCCCTCTGTGTCGACATCTCGATCCAACTCGTACATCTCGACAATGTCCATCCCCACAACGAGCATCACTACTGCCAATTCCTATGGTCGACGCTCACCCGTGGGATTGTCACCTGGTGGCATTTCCCCCACCTCGTGCAACTCGCCTTACACGGCGCCTGTTTCCCTCAACCCCAGCCCTCGGACTTCCATCTCGGGTCGCGGCTCGGTCCACTCTAGGACCGTCTCGGGAGCCAGCACGCGCAAGATCACTGAAGTACAAAAGCCTGGCGGATCCAAGATGCAAGGTTTCTTCATGTGCGAGTGCTGCCCCAAGAAGCCAAAGCGATTCGAGACGCTCGAGGAACTCAAGTAAGTCAGATTTAATTACGACATCAGCCATCTTACGTGAAGTTGTGTCAGATGATGGTTTTACACGATTGTATGTGGAACACGATGCTGACAAAAAAAACTAGCGCCCACGAAGCTGAGAAGCAATATGAGTGCAGCTTTTGCGGAAACCGCTTCAAGAACAAGAACGAGGCCGAGCGCCACCAAAACTCGCTCCATGTGCGTCGCCATTCATGGTCATGCTCTGCGCTGTCTGGATATGACCGGGCCTTCCACGACTCGACCAACCGGCCTGGAGAAGCTGACACCTGTGGCTACTGCGGCGATGAATTCCCGCGGTCTGGACGCGGGCCTGGCACAGGAGTGCTCAGTGGTGGTAATGCGCCTCGACACGCCACAGACCAGGATTGGGACGAGCGGATCAAGCACCTGCAAGAGGTGCACAAGTTTAGGGAGTGCAACTCGTCTAAGAAGTTTTACCGTGCGGACCACTTCAGACAGCATCTCAAGCACAGCCACGCAGGCACGAGCGGCAAGTGGACCAACATGCTTGAGAACGCCTGTATGATGGACGAGGACCCAACCCCCCGGTAAATATTGGATACAAAATGGAACGATCAACCACAACCCAGGTTCGGCCGCGCACACGACAAAGGGGCACTGGAGTTGAATGAGAGGTCGGCCGCCAGATGACGACGATTCTGGGGTGGTATGTTGGAAATTCAAGATGAGTGGAGGATGGGGCTGATGAAGGCGGGGTACAAAACGAGCCGTCGCCGCTAGGAGATGTCAGTGGGTCATAAAACAGCACAGCACAGGGAGCTTGGACAGCCAAACGAGACGAGACGGGCCAAAACGCGGCCGACGACTTAAAGACCGATGAAACGGATCGACAATCATTCAACCCAGACGGCGTCTTGAAAAGGTTTGGGACGACGACAAGTCAAGACAAGACGTGCGCACAGCACAGCACATCACAGTTGCACAACTCTCCCTTCATCCACGGGATGCGCGGCCACCCAAGCATCCCATGCTTAGCGAACGAGTTAAACGACAAATTGTGGAGAAGAAACTGTTTCGCCTTGACGGACTGTCGCAGGATGCAGATGCCGCAGACCCCAAGACGAATCAGCGAGCGGCTAGGCGACGGGCGCTGATCTCCCGAGTCGAATCGGGGTATTCCGCGCGCAACGAACGTGCACAGGGCGTGCTTGACCGTACCCAACTGCTGGGGTCAGTGGAGGGCTGAACCGACCGACCATTGTGGCAGTGCTTTCGAGAGGGAGGGACAAGAAATGATGCTGCCGTGGATCATGGACCGCCCTTTCGCACCGACAAGTAAAGCAATGCGGCATTTGGACGACTCCTCGACTCAACCTTGGCTTGATAGCTAGGCGTTCCTAGCGGAGACATCTGCATCACGACCACATGGCGTCTTTGGGCTGAGTCTCGAATGGCGAAAGGTTCGCCCGGTCTGACAGCCTCAGCTATGTCTGGCAAGATGAGTTTTGGCGATGGAACAGCACCACTGTGGATGGCAGATGGCGAGACGGTGGCCTCTGGCCATGCGTTGGTGGAGGCGCTACTTGCTGACTGGGCTGAAGATCCTTGCTGGCAGCCTGGGCACGGTTGAGCAACCTTGACGACTGCCGGAGCCAGCTACACGAAAGAAGGTTATGACGAAAGGAACCACCGGGCGTTATTGACATGATCTGGGTTTACACTACAGTTTATTATTTGGGGTTGTCGCTCATGTGCAACTTAACCCTCAAAGAGGAGGAAATGGGCTTTACTTCGTATACATATTAGCTGACACAGCTTGATGCTGATGTCGCATGCATCATCTCATGGGTAACGGCACAAAAAGGTTCTATCATGGCAACGGACACGGAAACGGAAACGGCATTGGGACGGATGGCACTTTGATTTCATGTTTGGGTTCCTGGGCAATCAATACACAGCAGCAGAGCAGAGCAGAAGAGAAGATTTAGCAAGGTAGTGAGTGTGAAGCGATCCATACAATGTAGCAGTCGATGAACAAGAATAAAAGATGTGAAAGCAAAGTCAAGCAAACCAAGCTCGCGTCCTCCCGCCCGTGTCCCGTCCCGTCCGTCCTGTCCTGTCCTGTCCCAAGTACCCGGTTACCCTTGCGATGCAACGATCCATGGTGAAACGCAGGGCTCCCAAGGCAGATGGGGGTTGTGCAGAGAGGCGTTGCAGGGTCTAATTGTTGAGGATGGCAATTTCCATCCATGATAAGGCCTCGTGGTTAATCTGCGATGCATGCACCCATGGTTTCAGCCTAGATGAGGTAGAAATTCAACGGTCGCTTGGCAAGGCTGTTTAAACAAGCAGTCAACTTCATGATGGGGTCCTGAGCGGAATTACGGATACATCCAAGCTGCGAGTTGAAGACACCAGCTGCCTCTTTGGGAAATTCGTGTCCCTTGGCAAAAAAGAGGGTGTGCAGTCGTCATTTCTCATGTTGAGTTTTTTCATTCTCTTCAGCTTGGGCAAAAAGAAGCTGAGCCTGAAGCTAATGCACTCTTGTTGCTCATGGATAATTGTCGCTTTTTCTCCCCTTTTACGAAGCTCTGTATTTAATTCGGTGAGAATACGGGAGGATCCAACAGTGATTCTTGGCGGAGACGGAGCAGGGTCCGGGTCACGTGGTCAGCAAGATGATGAAGATCGCCCTGTAAGGCTTGGGGGTCAGGGACAAGGGTCCTGGCAGTGAGGCTGGAGGCCTTTTTTTGAGTTTAAAAATCCAATAGCGTGGGAGAGGAGATGGACATGTTACGAAGTGCATTCCCTGTTTGGGCTAGCAGCGTGACGAGGGAAAACAAAACGTCGCAGGGTTCTTCGAGGTTTGCTAAGATTTGGCGTCGGGCGTGGCTTGGTGATTAACTGAGACATTGGATGAAAAAAGGGTCCTTTTGGGGTTTTTTTTGTGTGGCTAGTGAATGGGAATTTCAAACTGTGGCTAGGTAGATCGGATGGCGGGGTAAATGCGGCTGTGGCGCGTGAAGGAGGGGCAATGGTGGAAAAAGTTGTCACGGTTGTGAATCACACCGAGATCTACACATTGAACTTTGCTGATGACTGTTGATTTTGTTGATATATTGCTGGTTCTTTCTTCGAGCACGATATATTCCTGCGATAGACGATACCTTTCACGCATAGACTAACTTGCGACTACTCTACACGCCACGGCAACCCCGAATCACGACCCAATTCAACCTGCATCCTGGCGGACGAAACGACCAACCGAGGCGACCACTACGCAGTCAGCGACCTGGCAGCGCAGAAAGACGAAAAGGAAGACTCGCGTCTGCAGCAGTGGGAGGACCTCGGGCATCAGTTTGAAGCCGGAGAACTAGAGCTCCTCAAGCGGAGCATCGCACAGATGGCGTTGAGTCGCATCGACGGACAGGACGAGTTGTTTGTTGGTGGGTGAGTAAACTGATACCCTCTCGTCTCGAATAAGCCCCATGTGACGCTTCATGCGTGACTCGGTTATGCTCACGCTGCATAGTCTCTGGGCTCTGCGCCGTTCCGACTCGTTGACCGACCGTCGCATCACGCACGTCCTGTCGCTTGTCCCGTTCAACCCGTCGGCACTCAAGAACTTCAAAGACGAACCCTGGATCGACTACGGAAAGGACTTTCGTCACCTCGTCATCGACATTGACGATGTGGATGACGCTGACCTGCTGATAGAGCTCCCCAAGGCTGTCAGATTCATCGAGGAAGGGCTGAGGGCGAGCCGAAGCGAGGATGGAGTCAAGGGGGAGGATGCAGACCATGGGGGTGTCTCGTTAGAGAATGGAGTTGAGGATCTGAATATTGACGGCAAGAATGGCAAGAAGGAGAAGGGAGGCGTCTTTGTTCATTGCGCTGCAGGAAAGTCGAGGTCGGTCTCTGCGGTTATTGCTTACTTGCTCTGGCGCTATCCGAACCGATTCGACCCCAATATCACGCTCACGGCCATTTCGGACCCGACCCACGCCATCCAGTCTGATGCGAATCGGCCGCGAAAAGAGACGGCCCAGGAGGCGGTCCACGCCGCTCTCACCTTTGTTCGGCGTACCCGTCCCATGGCCGAACCCAACCCTGGATTCATGGATCAACTCGCCCTTTGGTGGGAGATGGGATGTCCCGATGACGTCGAGGCTCACCCAGTCTACCAGCGATGGGCTTACAAGCGTGAGGTGGAGGAGAACCTTGCCGTGGGTCAGGCACCTTCAAGGCTCCGTTTCGAGGACGAGGAAGCCCAGCCTCGTGACGAATCGGGGATCAGTCTACGATGTAAGAAGTGTCGTCGCACCCTGGTCACAGCCCCCTTCATCATCGATCACCGTCAGCCTGACAAGAGCTCGCCTGCGACTCCCTGCCAGCACTTCTTTGTCGAGCCGCTGAGCTGGATGCGAAGCGTGCTGGAGAAGGGTGAGCTCAACGGACGACTGCTATGCCCCAACGCCAAGTGCGGTGCAGGCGTGGGTCGGTACGACTGGAAGGGATTCCGGTGCTCTTGCGGGGGATGGGTGACACCGGCGTTCTCGCTGCAGAGGGCGAGGGTGGATGATGTGGTGAAGAGGCCGGTAGGGCTGGGCGCCAGCCAGAGCATGGGTATCCGGATGCCGCCCGGTGCAGCAGCTACGCGAAGCGGAAACTTGTGAGAAGCCAAGTGTGATTCTACTGCAGGTGGCAGCAAACTACCCCCGCGAGGTCGCCGACCCGAAGTCCCAAATGTCCGATACCAGGCTCCGTGGCCGAGAGGATGGCCGGGGACCCACCGGGCCCCGAGCTCGGCTGCGGAACCGGGGACAGACTGGATGTCTACACACACACGATAGCTTCTCCTCTGTCCAACAAGGAAGATTCCGCCCTCGATCCTTGCACCACCTTTTCAAAAGAAGGTATGAGTAGCGAGCCGGCCACTGAGAGAGTGGGCGAATGCGCAGTGGGGTATGTGCATTCTCACACAGGCGGGAGGCAGACAGTTAGGGCTTACAGGGCGTGTCGTGAAAAAACGTGCGTGTGTGCAAGGCAGGCCAGTCCATGCATGAGGTGTCATAGAGGAGGGGGACAGACAAGCAGAGCCGGGAGGTTCGGGGGGTATAGAAGGGTATGCATACTCGGAGGGATCATCAGAGGCAAAAAGACGGGAGGATCGGATGGTTCCTGGAGATGGGAAGAGAGGATACGCCAGACGGCATTGGGAAATAAGATTGCGAGGCAGAAGCAGCATCCGACAAGTTTCAATAATGGCCCGTCTTGGTCTTTTTGACATCAGCACTAGGGTCCCCCGGCCGATCATACCTGTCAGACATGGTGTCTGAGAATTGCGATCTCAACCAGGCAGAAAGAAGAAAGAAAGAGGACATG
Source organism: Fusarium vanettenii 77-13-4 (assembly GCF_000151355.1). Lineage (NCBI taxonomy): Eukaryota > Fungi > Ascomycota > Sordariomycetes > Hypocreales > Nectriaceae > Fusarium > Fusarium vanettenii. The sequence goes on from NW_003315881.1 coordinate 4,754,051, forward strand.
CTGGGACAACATGATGACCCGCCCAACGAGGCTGATGACGGGCTGCCAAGTGAAAGAGATATGGCCCCTCTCGGGCACACACGACATGACATGGGACGGACGTGTTCTCGAATGTCATGGTCCCTTGTCGGGCGATGCCAATTCTGTGGTCAGCGATATCCATCTCGGACAGGCATGATCCGAAAGAAGAGATCCCCGCTCACTCTGCCTGGGGCTGGCTATGGCCTGAGGCTGGCGCTATGGTATAGTTCGCCCAGGTTGGCTTTTTGCTTGTTTTCTTTTTGTTTACTAGTAGCAATAGCAGCCTTGGAAGGATCAGCACGATTTAGAATCACCGTCTTACTGTCTCGAGAGGGGAACCCCCTCGGACTCCGCCACCGTAAGGCTGAACGCCCTATCGGTTCCAGGACCAATGAGATGATTCACAACATTACAAAGACTGCCTACAAGTACAAGAAAGCAAATGCCCGGATATCGTGGGCTTTTGCCAAGACCCCGGTCAAAAAAGGTGGTGGTGTTGGTGGTTTTTTGCCTAGATGGGGCTGAAAGAGTGTCAGCAAGGCAGCCAGCCACGTTGGCGGGAACCCGAGGGAACACACTCGATTGGATGAATCTTTTCAGCTCTCGATCAATGATCTGAGTTGATTCTGTTATTGTCTTGTTTTTGCGATCTATGATTTGTATCAAGCTTCTGACAAGTGGCTGGCTAACCTAGCTAAAACAGTGCTTGCCTGCTTACGACTGTGGATATTTCTCTCTCTCTCCTGTGGAGTTTAGTTCCCCTCGCTTCTCGGCGGTTGCCTTATGGGGCATTTATTGGATTCTAATCGTCCTGCTTTGGGGCTGATTCCGCGCCTTCTGTGTGCGATAGGCTGCGGAAGTGTTAGTGGCCTCAGACCATCAACTCCACCCCCCGTGCCAAGGAGCTCGCAACCACGGAAGAGCTTCTCTTGTTGGAGAGAAGTCTTGTCAGGATGTGGCCATAGCTTCTTTGACAAAGAAGGTGATGACGTCTTGACGGACAAGTTCCCAAAACTGTCACTGACATGGTTGTAGGATACCCACCCTCCCTCGAGTCTTGATACCTTCTTTGGAGAACGCAGCCAAAACAACAGATGCGGGACACGGATCACGAGGCTCTCCGCGTTTTTTCTTGTGTTGCAGAACCAACCTGCTTTTTTTGCTTGTTTACCCATTCGATCTAGCGTTCCTTGAAGCACACCCATCTACCCGTTGCGTGCCTCATCGAACAAGGTAGCCCAGCCCTTTTTATCCATCTGACTGCATGGTCACTCTATGCCGAGTAGAGACTAAACCCGCGATAGTGCTATGCAAGCCAGGGCGGCATCGCCCACCCTTTCTCTGCGGCAGAGACGGGAATTGCAGATGCCGTCGGGACCAGGTAATTGTTTGCCTTCTAGCGCTCGGTATAGCCTCAATGGTCGTTGGTCTGTAAACCCCTGAAACTCCCGACGTGCCGGAGCGCCTTGTCAGCCCTACGTCTGCCTTTTGACGCCCTGGTGGAGAAGGATGGCTGATCGGGTTTCAATAAAGCACCGCGCGGCTTTCCTCCAGATCAAGAGGAGACTTGACTTCTGGACAAGGTTGTTCCAGCAAAGCCCTAGAAGGCGATGAGGGTGGGAGGGTATTCCTTCGAACCGTGGGTCCGGGCTGACAGGTCTCCCACGCCCCCTTTGAGAGAGGAGGTACTTGGTGTCTGACAGAGCTCATGTACCTCTTGTCTCTACACCCTTTTATGTCCTCAGCACGCCATCGGTGTGTGAGAGTGCCGTGGGTGCGGAAAGGTGCGGGTTGTATGATGCATTGTTGTAACCCCAACCCACCGACCGGGCTTACTGGGGAGAGAGAAACGCTACTCTACGGGCGGTGTGTGCTTTTTCTTTTCTTTTCTCGGTGAGATGTTGAGATTTGGTTTGTTCGGTGAATCATGGGCTTCTGCAAGACTGGGAAGCTTAGTCTACTCCCCCTTGCTATGGAGTCGCCGTGGCGTCTTGATGCTTCACCTTTCAGGGAGAAATGACGCGAGTGAGAGATATTCTCGGACTCGGAGACGATCACTGCAGTTTGACCTGCATCAGCATGAGAAGAAAAAAAAAAAGGTGGTGCTATGTGTTTATTGCAGACAGAGACTTGCAAAACATTGGCCTGCGTCAAGACTAGCCCGCTGACGCCCCGGGTTGCAGTCACATCACACATCCCCCATCCCCCATCCCCCGACCACCGTCGGCCGACATGGACAGAGCACACAAAGTCCGCCGGTACAAAGAGAGAGTAATATCGCTTGAGTAGAGTCACATGTTACTACTGTAGTCCTCATGTCAGCCCTATAATGGACTTACTGTGGAGATATTTTACAATCAAGGGGTTTGGAATCAAGAATCTCACGATGCTTGCTTTTTTGCTCGCCAAACGGCATCTTCCATCCTTGATCAGGCACTTTGGTCCAAGCGACCACCACCCGCTCACCGGCGGGGGTTTACTGTCTTTTTTGGTGATGCGTCCTGCGGTCATCAGGCGAGTGAAGAGGGGGGGGGGAGGTCAGACGTCAAGATCGCTTTTGTGTGTCATGGTTGTTGCGATTCGGATCCGAATATGTTGCTCATCGCCGATGGATGTGTCTACTTTTGGTCACACACAGAAAGAGTGAGGAAAAGGGTTTTGACTTGTTCTTTTCTTACGAGCACACCTAATCTTGTGGGGGGATGAGGGTTTAGACATGTATGTATGCTTGGCTTCTGTGTTGTTGGCTGCAATGGAACTCGAGCATATCTCGTCTCCCACATGCAGCAGCAACTTTTCTCAACTAGAGTGCAGTGATACAGACTCTCGCTCTCGCTATTCGCGCCAAGACCGAGCCGACAAGTCGTTGTTCGTTCTCTGACCCATCCCCCGGCGTGCCGCGGGTAAGCACTAAGCAGACCACCTCGCATGACTTCCCAGATCCGCGCGCACCCTGAGCGTCGCATTCTAGCCTCTGACCCCCTCATGCGAGATTTGGAAGAATCCCATGTTCTTGTCTTTTTGTTTCTGGTCCGTCGGATGTAGCATTTTGCGTCTTCTAAGCAGAAAAGGAAGGTCGAGAAACAGGGATGATGGGGGACAGAAACTACTGCAAGGATGGGATGGGATGTTTGCCTTGGCAGGGTTCGGGGTTATGGGCATCGCGTTTTACAAAGTCCGGTTTTTGAGCTCGGAGAGTTTATGGAGAGTTTTTGAGTAATCCAATCATTGTTGTCGTTGTTGGACAAGTATCGAGATGGATGCTGTTTGAACAACTACGCCTACTACGGTAAGGTTGTGTATTGTTCTCTGTATAGAACTACCTAGGTGGTTTAAGAGTAAACTTGTGTTGTCCTCGGTATGGAAAAAGGTAGAATTGGAGAAAATCCATCTTGTCCCTTTTATGGAAGAAAGGGGTACTAGAAGAGCCTCAGGTTGGAGACTCCTAATTGTGATCTGGGAATACATTTATACAATCCTCTATGCAGAAGCAGTTAGTATAAGAGTAAACTTGTATTATTCTCGACATGGAATAGAGGGTGAAAGAAGCGCTTTGAACTATGTACGCAAGGCAATGTGCCTAAGGCTGCGTACTATCGCTTGTATAGAAATAGCTAATACAACCGTAAACTTGAATCAACCCATCACAAGTCAAGGACAACCTCTACCTAGCCTCTGCCCAAATCTGTCCCTAATCACTGTGCTGGTGACTATAGAGGTGGTGCTTGCGTTGGAACAGCTGAGTGACCGTCACTGTCCACGGGAGGTGGAAGATGGGCCTGTGATACCCTCGGCGTGTCACGTAAAGGAGGCCCATCGATATGAAACCAGGGATATCCTTCAGGCCGCCTCAAATATGCCAGGCCGTCCTGTATCAGTAAGTTGATGTGCCTCACAGGAATGACTCTGGCCTCCATACCTTGAAATACAGCTTTACCCTTCTGCCGTCGTCAATGTGAACGAAACGCCGCGAATGTGACGGGCTTCCTCCGGTTTCACGATCAACACAACATATGCCACGGGGATCTATAGTAACCCTAAGTGGCCCTGGAAGAGGGCTTTGACGGGGAGCAAGCACCGGAACAGCGTCTCCGCGTTTCCAGGATACCACTTCAGGAAGATAGAACGAGACGCAATGGCGAGTGAAGGCGCGAAGCTCGAGAGAAGTAGCCATGACTCGCACCGCGTCCAAGAAAGGAGAGTCCTCGTAGAACTTAATGATCATGGAAATGATCTCGTTCGGTAGACTATCAATACGACCGAAGCCAAACTGCCTGGCGGTGTAGATAAACGCGTCAAAGGGGACTTGCCGTGGAAAACGGATCATGTAGTGACGGTTGAAAGGCGCATTGTCGAACCCGCGAAATGTCAGTGCCGTGGCAAGACGATCGCGTCTGTGGTGGAAGACCGCAAGCGGCGGATGACTCCGTACGAAGAACAGACAGAAGCAGGGAAAGTGAACGAGGGCGGCACCAGGGGGTAAGCTACTCCCGAAACCGAAACCGCAGAAGCAGAGGCCGTCGCCTTGCCAAAGCTTATGGCCTGGAGCAAGACTAAATCGTGCCGAGACGGATTTCCAGGGTCCTCTCGGGAAGTTCTTGGAGTATACTGTTGTGCTTGTCAGCCCAAGAGACACAGAGACATGCGATCAACTTACTGATCATGCAGTGGGATCCATCTATCAATTCTTTGTCACAGATGCCGCAGTTGAAACCGATATGAAAATGGTGTAGGCCAGCGCATTGCTGAATCCACGGGAAATTGGATGTGGCTCTTCGTATCCTAAGCTGCGTCGGCGTCGAGGGAGATCCGGGACGAGGCGATGGAAGCAAGGAGCGAGAACTCATTGTGAAAGACTGCTGGTGTTAGTTTGATGATGATGAGAGAGGGAAGTATTGGTGTTAACCTGAGTAGATGGGGGATCCGTTGGCATCACATGAACGAGGTTCCTTCCAACTATTAGATCGCAAGCCAGTCACTCCTGGCAATGAAGGGCAGGCGCTTCACCCAACTATAAGGGCATCAGCACATCATCCCCTCAATATATTTAGTAATTCGATCAATGAAACAGATCTAAAATATGACCGAGTTGAGATATCTTTTATAGATGTTGTCCTAAACCTTGAGAGCGCTCGCATCTCTGCCTCTTAGCCCAGCGCTACAGCACCATAAGTGTAAGTGTTGACAGGGAGAATACCTCAAGGTAATGTTAAAATGTGCGTGCTGTGTATCTGAGGGAGATGAACATAGCACAGAAAGGGTTCTGTTGAACAACTGAGTCTCAGGGTTGATGTCCAGCACAGGCGAACTAGGGGAGCACTGAACTTGGAGAGTGAGGCGACAAGGGCAAGGAGAGATAACCAAGATGAGAACAGTGAAACGAGGATAATTCTTTGCAATGCATGGCTCCTATCATCACCCCTATGCATGGGTCGAAACAAATGACTTTCAGGTTTATCTGAATAGGGGTCAACGTGATGCCACTGGGCTGAATGCAGCTTGTACGCCGTCACACAAACAACGCAGGTTGTCGCTCAAAATCTATGGGAGACGCAGTAGTAACTCATCCCCTACTGGGAGCATCCGTGGGGACGGATGGAAAGTAACCGGGCTTTGACATTCGTTCCCGTTGGACTTTTGCTGCCTCGGCCTGTCGCTTCTTCATCAACCGTTGTTGGTAAAATGAGCTGTAATTGTTAGAAAGGGTCAATCGTGAAGGGATAAGAAGACGGGTGATACCTCTTTAGCTCAAACACGCGGGGCTCTTCGGGTTCAGGCGTCGGCTTGTCCTCTTCCTTGTCCTGAAAAGCGTCAGTCTGGTGCAGATATCGCCAGAGTCAAAGGAACTCACCTTGGTCTCATCGTCCTTTTCCTTCTCATCCTTGTCCTTATCCTTATCTTTATCCTCATCTTTGCTCTTCTTCTTATCTTTGTCCTTCTTTTCCTTCTCTTCCTTCTCCTTCTTCTTACGCTGCTTCTCCTCGTACTCCTTCTTGACCTTTTCCTTTTCCTCCTCTAACTCCTTCTCACGCTTGGCCTTCTCGGCCTCCTCATCAACCTTGGGTGTGCAAAAGTAGCGGTCCTTGAGATGGACAGGGCACACAAAGAAAAAGTCCTACCGGGGCGACTGCATAAGCCTCATGTTCCATCATGCCGGTTCCCGCTACTCATTACCTTTTTGTCTGGCGTGATCAGCACCGACGTGCTGGACTTGTAGCAGATGTCGCAGGCCTTGGCTGCCGTGTCGGCGACCTTGCGATGTGTGTAGAGATTGGGGAATGGAGTCGTCATGATGATGTATCGCTTTGCATGGAATAACTCTTTGAACACCGACGATACACCCTTTTTGACCGACAGATGCTTCACCTTTGCCAGTGAATTAAATTGATGCCCGTCGCGGGGAGCCCCTGACGTCAGGCGCTGAAAGCCCCCTGAAATCACCTGCAAGCCACCAAAGTTATAGGGGGCCGCAGGTTAAGCGCCGGGGAACCTGACTAATAAGCGCCCGGCGTCATGAATGGACGTCGTTATCTTATCGCACTCTTTTGGACTGGAAATTGACCATGACGATGCGCCCGTCCTTTCACCACCAACAAACCTGCAACAATTCTTTTCACCTGCATCAACACCCAACTCACCAAAAAAGCTGTGTTATTGTTCACAGCATAGGCGATTGGAGCAGTCATGGGTGTATTGCTTGATACAGAGAAGCTGGGCTCCCTCTTTCAGGCCCGGCCAGACATTCTGCAAGGCATCCAGAGGGCAGCAGGTAAACAATACCCCTGAGCAGGCTGTGACAACTTTGTTACTGACTTTTGTCGCCAGATTCTCCAGGACGAATCGCCCTGTTCAACGAAATCGCGAATCATGTCTACGACCAACTTCAGGGAAGTTGCGAACCCGCACACAAGAAGAGAAGAGTCGATGTTCAGCAGACCAACGGGACCGCGAATGGAACAAAGGCCAGCGTGAAGCCAGAGACCAACGCCGCTGATGAGCCCGTGCTCTTGGAGATCAAGGAGATTTCGGTTTCGGTGCCCCAGAGAAAAAAGTTTGAGCTGTGCTTTACGGCGAATCACTTCTATGCTCGCGCTCCTGGAACGACGGCTCCAATTCCAGCGATAACACATGCCTGGTCCGACATTGGTGCGTGATTGATGGCTTCTTGACCTGGTTTTTTTGCTAACACGAGGTAGAGTACGCCTTTTACCTTCCAGTGCCCGAGAAGGCTCAAGTTCAGCACAACTACGTCCTATTCCCCAGAGGAACATGCCTCCCTTCCAAGACGAACCCTCCCACGATAGAGCCGCTCGTCTTCACAGTACCCGCGACCGCCCCGAAGCAAGGCACCATCGGAGGCCCCGAGGCTGGATCCGCAGCTGCTGTGTCAGACAACTACAAGTCCCTCTTTGACTGGGCATTTGGACGATACCTCAAGCCCGCAGGCAACAATGTCGACATCACCTCCGCCAACCCAAACAAGTTCCAGAGCATGGTCCGACAGCCTCATCGACCAAACGAAAAAGCCGTGCATGTGAAAGCCTTTAGAGGCTCCAAGGATGGATACCTCTTTTTCCTCGAGAACGGCATTTTCTGGGGCTTCAAGAAGCCTCTCATGTTCATTCCACTGAACCGCATCGCTGCGACCAGCTACACGAACATTCTGCAGAGGACGTTTAACATCGTCACAGAAGTCTTTGCGGGCGAAGGCGACGCGACCGAGGAGCTCGAGTTCTCCATGCTGGATCAGGAGGATTACGGCGGTATCGACGAGTACATCAAGCGCAACCGTCTACAGGATCGCAGCATGGCTGAGCAGAGAAAGGCGAAGCTGGAGTTGGCTGAGAACCGAGGACCTAAGAAGAATGCCGAGGAGAATGGTGCAGCTGCAGAGGGAGAAGCTGGTCAGGAGGGCATGTCTGAGCTCCAAAAGGCGCAGCTCGAGGTTGAGCAGGAGCTGCAGGATGAAGAGGATGAGGACGAAGAGGATTATGATCCTGGTAGTGATGCTGACAGTGACGGGTCGGGGGATTCGAGCGACGACGACGATGATGACGATGACGAAGATGATGAGGAAGAAGAGGCTGAAGGAGGAGAAGGAGAGGGAGAAGAGGAGGCAGCTGAAGAAGAGGAGGAGCCAGAGCCTGAGGTCGCTGCACCACCACCTGCTAAGAAGCCTGTTAAGAAGCCTGCTAGAAAGGCTGCTGAGAAGCCTGCAGCACAGGTTCCTGTGAAAACAGGCTGGGCAGCCCTCAGAAGCGTTCCTCGAGCTACCGAGAGCATGGACCTAGACGAGGAGAAGTTTGACATTGTCTAGAGGAGGAGTAGGGTTGTACAGTACGGTATCACTGGCATGATAGATACGGTCGGGTCAGGCACGATGTATGACATACATTAGGAAGAGGCGCCGTCCTCCATGAACATGTTACACTTTTGGCGTTGCGATCGAGGTTGACATGATGTAACGTGTGTTTGAGTGTCTGCAGGCCTGTTCTAAAGACATAGGAAATACGAGAAAGACAGGGATTTGTGCCTGGCAAAGGCAGTTGATGGTATCATAACGGAACAAGACAAGACAAGACAATTAACAATAACCTCCCAAACGGTTTAGCTCTCCTTCAACCTGGCATTGCTGTAATGCCTTTACTTCTGCCAGCAGCGCACCTCTGTACGACCGCTACGGTGGTAATCTGCAAGCGGAACGCCGCACTTGTAACGTCAGCGTTGTGTTCAGATGGAGGACATATCCGACTTACATTGGCACAGCGATGGTGTACGTCTTTGAGTGACGAGATGCAATACGGGATGCATCCCAGGCAACTCACGAAACATACCAACGCCGCAGCGGCACTAACATGGTCAATATCCATCTTTCGACGTTTCTCAAAGAAACTCACTGTGTAAAGCCTCCTGCTTCAGCCGTGGTGACTGTAAAGTCCCTCACGCCGCAACTCGGACAAACGACTGGCGCGCTCTGGCTCTGCAGGCTCTGGAGCGGTACGCTGTTGACGTTCTGCTGCGGCGGCTGGCCATGAGATTGTGGCGGCTGGCCTTGGGACTGTGGTGGGAAGTCATTCGGGTTGTGGATATGGGCTGGAGGGGGAGAGCCCGGGTTCGTGAGAGGCGGCTGGGCGAGGGGAGAAGAAAAGTCCCGGTTATTGTAAGTCGGCGGTTGGTCTTGGTTCACCGCGGTGTTGGCGGTGAAGGCGGGATGTTGTTCGTTCTGAGGGGGAGCTTGAAGAGTTAGTGATGATGCTATGTAGTTTGATGAAGGACATACTTGGCTTCTCCATTGTAGGCAATTGTAGATGAACTAGATGATGTTTGATGCTTGAGACTTCCAGGTTTGGTGTTTTGGAGCGCTAGAGGTCTTAAAAGAAACACGGCCAAGAGTATATATGAAGTCACAGCAATGGGGGCGAAGCGATGATCAATGATGAAACGGTCCAGCTTGGCAGCTACCAAGTCTGCCTCGACACCATGGTCGGGCAGATATTCACTTGTTTAGGTGTCATCCTGGGTCATACAGGGGCTGTTTTTAGAAGTTGCCTGACCACCAAAAGTCATTGGGACAAGAGTCTATTGGGTAGTGGCGAGGAGGGGTGGTGAGAAGGAGCCGGCGGTGTCAAATATCAGAGTCTACGTCTTACAACAGCCGGCGTCTTCCACTTTGAGAGACTGCGCCTCGGAGGATCAACCGTCATTGACAGGGCTATAGAATCCTGCGTCATGTCAGGCAACAGGTTCTACCAGTTACAGTGAAAACTTGGAAGTGTCGCATGAAGAAGATCAACATGGATTGAGGTTGGAAGTTGGATGTGAGTGGTTGACTGAGCGTCATGGGCTTGGTGTGTTGGCGGCGTTGAGATGTGGCTGTGGGGGTGGCTGTGGCTGGTGATCTACAGTGTGGCGAGAGCTAGATGAGGAGGTTCTGAGTGAATCAGTGAGAGTTTCCCCACGATGGATGTATTGTTCTCTTGCTCGGGATGTTGTTACTGATAGTTTGGAAAAGGCCTCGCCAACCAAGAACTGAGTGGCTGTGTACACTGGGCCACAGCCAACAGCTCCCTATCTCCATGGCATGGCATGACTTCACCATCTTATCGTGATCTTATCATCAAACTCTTATCTTATCACCCCATCACCGGATATTTCCCGCTCACCGCCCACACGTGACCCTCAACTCCAAAGGTTTCAATCCACCATCGCAGCGAGCTCATCACGACGAGCGGCATCTGAACCTCCGAGTCCCGACCTCCAACACCCTCAATTGGATCTTTATAGGATACCTACTGAGCAATCATGTCGGGCCGTCACAAGGCTATTCGCCTTCCTCCCCTTAAGACCCTGCGCGTCCACGATCCTAAGCGCAAGGTCGAGAACCCGTGTATCGCCATCATGTCGAGTGTCCTCGGTACGTTTTCCCTCCCTCTACTTCGCCGTCTCGGTATACTGACCGATTGTAGCATGCTGGGCTTCTGCCGGATACAATGCCACAGGCTGCGCCGCCGTCGAGACACAGCTCCGCAAATGCATGGACGGTCCCGCGCCTCCTCCCGCTCCCACGAATACGATCAACTACCACCTCTCACGAATGCAAAAGCACATGACGGGGCCTAGGAAGCAGAGATGAGGGGTTTGGTAGAAGGGTATGCATTTTGGGCGTTGGTAGAAAGAAAGCGTCTGCTTGGGATGGATTGTACAACATTTTACCCCCCGTTCATGATGGGCAACGAAAAACAAGAGGTGGATGATGTACATTTAGCTACTGTACAATACAAACATGTTTAACATGTCGACGATGGATGTCAAGCAACATCTACTCTCGTGATGCTGCCGAATCTCGGTTGCTCAAACATAATCAAGTCTTGGTGGCTTCACGGTTACAACAATCACCATATCACAAGTCACAGGTCACAAGTCACATGCACATATTCGTTCAAAGCGCTTGCATTTCACTACTCCTCACTCTGCAAGACACCCACGCGCCCATCCACTGCTCTATCCCATCCCATCCCATCATCAGCGCACACCCAAACCCGAATCTTCCCCGTCATCTACACCTCTCTCCTCGAGGCGCACAGAGGGTGTGTGTCCGCATCAAAGACTAAAAAAAAAGAAAAGGAACGAACCCAGAAGAGACAAAGTAAAAGAAAAGGGTGAAATAAATGTCAAAGAACGAAAAGAAAAAAGACAAAACGCCCCCGTTCTTAGCAACAGCGCCGGACCCCATGAAGTGACTGATAAGGTTGATGATGTGTAATCCCAAGGACAAAAGAACAAATGCTCCGTGGGGAAGTGTCAAGACGGCTTTCCCTAGGAACAGGGAAGACGAGATCTTGAAGCGTGAGACAAAGTCGAAGCCTTGCTTCACGCAACCGTTTCGCATGTCTATGCAAAAGAGCCGTCAGAACTCAAAGGCATTCAGCCCAGACTCAAGAAAACGTGCGACCATGTACGTCGCTAAAGAGCGGCTCCGGTAGGCGGTGCGGTGTCGCACTACAACATGTGTGACCGTGATAAGAGATGCTCCGTGTCGAGTGGCGTGCCGTGTCTATATGGTTGATGCCTTGTCCTCCATGTCAGACGCCCCTGGTCGTTGGTCGTCATCCATGCCTTAACATCATGATCCGAACAAAATAAATACGAGGTTTTCCGTGCGCCGAAAATGCGGTAACGATCCGTGGGTATCCCAAGCACAATGCACCATGTCTACCTCCTCTCTGGGTGGGTGTCGATCTGGTTTGGGTGTGCGCGCTGAGCAGGTATGGTGTCTAGGAAGTGTCGCCGACGCAGAAGAGCTCTATCTCTCCAACGCCTCCAGCGTACATGTTCCTGACTCCCTCGCGCCACTCCATAAAGGCAATCTGGATATCGTCGTCTCCTTCGATAGCCACGAAATCGCCATCCTCGTCGCGATACCGCAGCTTGAGTAGACCCTTGCTGATGCTGCTGCTGGTGAACCGCGCCAGCTTGGCGTCGATTCGGTCAACCAGAGACTGGTATGTGATATTAAAGGCCACAACAAGCGTCACGTAGTTTCCAGACTCAGTGTTGACCCGAACCTTGAGCTGTGTCGGCAGAGGCATCTCGGGGCTGGCTAGAGGGTTTGTCGATGGAGGAAGAGTAGCTGTACCAAGGGCTGGAGAGACAGTTCGTGAGTTTGCAGCCGCGGCATCAACACGCAGCGGGTTGCCAGCAGCAGGAGTCCCTTGTCGTGAGTACACTGGCTGCGTAGGGAACTGAGCCATGCTGCCGCCAAGACTTCCCGTGTGCTGGTGCATCCGCTCCCGTTGAACTCCGGGGCTGTTCGTTTGAGCTCGGATGGGCATCTCATTTCTGGGCGAGCCAGCCTGATTTCTGGAAATATTAGGATCATGACCCGGGTGCAAGTGCTGCGGGATTCCAGGGACAGCCGGGATGTTGCCTTGGCTGGGTTGCCGGGTCCTGGGCATTCCGGGCCCGTTGATGTCGGGAGTGCTGTAAGAGCGGTTCCTCTGTTGCGCAGCAGCCTGGCTGTTGGAGGCCATTGCAGGAAGCGAAGGACCACGAGGATTGCGGCCATGAGGATTTGGCGAAGGACCGTCGCGAGAGGGAGCACGCGGCATAGCAGGAGCGGTATATCGGTTGCTATCCTCCCACGGGGGCTGAGGCGTTCCAGTCTTGGGGAAGCCATAGTGAGGCGTGGTAAACATGCCGCTCGCTGTGCTTGTGCGCGACGATGCTGGCGACTCGGCCACAGGTGAGAAATAGCTGTCGCCGCCCCAGGCACCAGGCGAAGGTGCACCGCTTCCTTGGGTTTGAAGGCTGAGCGGAGCAGGTGGTACAGGAAGAGGAAATCGAGGCGGAGGCGCTCTCACCATACCCGCAAGGGACCCGGAGCTCTCTCCTGTGCCTGCGCGAGCACGCAAGTTGCTGCTCGAGGCAGTTCGAGGCATCATACCCATGGGATGCGGTGGCATCGGGAGACCGGCTGGCGCTGTGGCTGGACCGTAGTCATCATCCTCGTCATCATCCTGTTGTAGATATGGGTTCTCAAGGCCACCGGCCTGGTCTCTGGTCCAGGCAAAGTCGGCAGTAGCGGAGTCGGAGTTCGTCGAGGCACGGGGAGCATTATTCTTCCTCTGGCTTTCGAGAGCAACCACCCACTTCTTAAGTGTCTCCTCATTCAGGAACTTGATGGTGAAATTCTCAACACCAGGGTCTCCCTTCCACCAGATCTGCACACTGTGATTGCCTGATTCGAGTTAGTATGCGCGAAGGCGAAGCAAGGGAAGCACAACTCACCAGGCTTGGAGAAGGACACGACATCAGTCACGTTAGTCATGAAAATTCTGCCCTTGAGCTGAAGCTTGGCGTTCTTGTTCCGAACCTTGGGTCCTGATGACCTCGACTTGTCCTTCTTGTCTTTGCTCTTGTTTGGTGAGATTTCCTTGCAGCACAGGAGAATGCACTCGAAGAGATAAATCTCGTACTAGTAGCAGTTAGTAGTGGCCAAGTAAAGCTGTATGAAATACGTACGTCCTTCTCCTGGTCGGTCTTGCCAGTAATGACACCGTATACGCCGTGTAGGAGAAGATTGCCAAACTGTTCCACCTTATGACTCTTCCAATCTTCCACTCGGTTGGTCAGATCCTCCAGAGCCTCATCCAAGAGGTCCCGGTTGACGGCGTCGTTGGCCTTGTGCAGGACTCGTTCGGCCGCCTCACAACCATTAACCAGGTCGGCCTTGGTTTCTTCGTCCTCAGTCTTCTTGTTCAAGTCCTAAGTTCTGTCAGTCAAGTTGTTGGAGCCAACCAATTTGTGGAACCCACCTTGAGCAACAGAGGATATTTCACCAATCGTTGCATGGGCTTTAGCAAGAAACCGTCAAGTGTGTTGAAGTCGGTCGCCACGGGATGTTCGGATTGTTGAATCTTGTCAAAGACCTGGTTCGCGATCTGGGCAGCCTTACGCTGATTCGCGATGAAGGGTTGGTAGATATCAAAGGCATCCTCGTGCAGGACAAAGGGTGATCCCCATCGCTGATTGGCAGAAGACATCGAATTTGTGGTTTCCACACGGATAAGGAAGCGGCGCTGGAAATCGAGAATGGCGTTGATGTTGAGGAAGATCTGGTGAAGAATGTCTCCGGGAATCGCACCCTGCTGTTCCAGCGTCTTTTTCAGATCGTGCAGGTTCTCGAGATCTTGAACGTATTTTCGCTCCGTATCGACTAGCTCTCGGACAATGTGATCTCGGTAGGTCATCTGCGATCCGGTGGCAGGACCACTTGTAACTTCATCTTCGGGGTAGGGCTGAACTTGGAGGAGGGTGCCGCGCTTTTCGGCACAATCGAGAACATAATTAACGACTTGGGTCACCTAGACAGAGTTAACAAAGCCCCAGGCGCAGAGACTGAGCCGAGTCAAGCCCAGCTGTCGGTCACCCACCTTGACAAAACCACTAGTATCATTACCCATCAAGTCAGTAATCACAAAGCTATGGGATGAAGGAATCTGCAGCTCCTTCATGCAAGCCTGGACGAATTTGAAGATGGCGATCTTGGATTTCTTAGCCTCGTTAGCGCTAGAGTCCTCGACCTTGAGCTCTTCCTCAGGCTGCAAGGCATTGTAGATGAGGAGGAGAGGGTATCCTGTTCGGAAGAGGTTCCATAGCGGATCGACGGGATCGTTGGGGTCGAGGGTCTCGAGATAGGGGTCGAAGCCAGGAACTTGGGCTAGGCGCTGCTTGAGCGAGATGCAGATCTGGTAGAGGGATCGGGAGGCATCGGCCTTTTGGTTGATGATGTTGGCGGTTGCGAGAACCGGGCCGCCGTTCTGGGGAGTGATGGTAGCGGCGCTCGCGAGGGAGCTTAGAGAAGCCGTGGAGCCGGCAAAGGCTGTCGAGCCAGAGAGTTGGCTGGCGCGCGGCGCATGGTTCATGCTGTTCTGTGGTAGACCACCGAATCCGTTCGAGTTGGGGAAGACCGGAGTGGTGTTTGTTCGGAGCAGCGGGGCATGGGCCATAGCCTTCTACTCCATCCGTCGAGCGTGTGAGGCGACGATGATGCGGGCAGAGGGCGACAACGGGAAGGGAGGATGAAGCGGACGAGGTTGTCGAGGGAGCCGAGGGGAGCGCGAACGAGGGGTTGCGAATGGCTTGACGAGAATGTCTGGAGATCTCCCTTGGCGTCGACTCAGGAACGTTTCAAAGAGGCGTCCGACGTCATTCGGCGGTGAATCGAAGCGGGAGATGTGTAGTCTGGCAGCGAGTCACGAGCGGGGTGAAGGTTCTGCTGCTTGTCGATGCGTCAGGAAGGTTGGGCACGAGCGATGACGGATGTTGGAGTCTATCGCCGTCTCTGTCTGTCCTTGTCCTGGGTTCTGCTGCTGACGGCGGCTTCGGCGATGGCTGGTCGGGAGGAGGAGGTCTCGGGTCAGGCGGTGGAGCGATCGAAGGGGGTGAGAAGGCGGATGATCGACGATGCGGTTACGGTGCGAGGAAGGTCGAGAAGAATCTGGCAGACGGACCAGGGAGTCGGAAGTGTAATGTGTTTGACTGTGGAAAGAATCGTCCAGGTCTAGCCGCGTTGCTCCAAGTTGACAAGGCTGGGCGCAGGCGTCGAGGTTGTTGGGCGACAGTCGTTTAAGGAGGAGCAGAGCAAGGCAAGGTAGGGGATTGAGGGAGGCGGAGGCGGAGGCGGGCGCGGGCGGGCGGTTGGCGGTTGCAATTTAGCGGTTGGCGGCGGGGGGGATCCTGAGAGGCTGGCGCAGGAGCCAGTGGAGGGCCTCTGTCTAGGTGATACTGGGCCTCTGGGGCTTCTTTATTAGGCGCTGGCGATGGTAGATGTGCTCTGGTTGGTGTAGAGAGGATGATGCTAAATCCGTCTCTGCGTGAGAAGAAAGAATGCAGAAGATGACACTTTGGTTGGCGACAGTTGATACAAAGAGAGCATACAGACAAAAGATTCACTCACACCTCTTCCGTACCGTACCGTACCGTCGATGGCTGGTGGATGGATGGATTTGGAGGGGAAAAGGGGATCAGACTCCGTACTGTGCGACACGGCGCTGAGTCGACACGGTATCACAAGGCGTAACCTTGGTGTATGTGGTCCGTGCGACGAGTCCGAGGGACGTGCTTTTCCTCCTCTTTTCCTTTTGGGGTCCTTTGGGCATTGAGCCCGGCCGGGCATGGCACTCCCGCGCCGCGGTACGTACCTCTCTACCTCTCTCTTTCTCTTTGAGTCTCTCTGTTTCAAATTAGCCCGAGCCTTCGCCATCCCCAAAAGGACTAACGTTAACATTGGATCCTGGAATCACTCCCCGTCGTTCCCGGTGGATCCCCGTTGAATGGGACATTGTAATGGATGGATGTACTTGGGTATGTACCTGTTGTCGTTATGACTTGTTCATGACGAAGAGCTTCTTATCATAAACTCAGAGGCTATAACACTTGAATCATGAAAGATTCATACCAACGAGTCTTTTCGAAACTCTCTTTTACAATTATACCGGTGCAAGCCCATGATTCAACGCAGGAAAGGACTCTCCCATCCATGCTCGTCGCGATTCAGGGATCTACAGGGGTGCCCAAGGCCAAAGCCGACGACACAAGAGACGGTCGTCGCTCGTGCTTTAATGGCTTGCATCAAGGCAGGAGGGGATGGTTTCAACATCAACGGGCGGCCGGATGAAAAGGGTACATTTTGTTTCCTTTTTCCTCTTCTGATGTTCGTTCCCACTCGTTTGAGACGACTGATACGTCACCTGAACTCTGTCTGTTCTTCAATGCTTGGCTCCCAAATAGTCGTTCAATAACCACTGAGCCGTCCCTCACGGGGAACAACAAAACAACAGCCGGTCGATACAGCTGGCGGGTCTCCCAAGCTTGAGCCCGTCCGGCGAGGCGCTTGCACACCGTCCTCTATCCGCTGCCACAACGGAGCACCATCACAAGGATACAGAGGGGTTCTTGAAGAGCACCGACAAAGTTGACGCCCAAGGAGGGGGGGGGGGGGAAAAGACGAGGGGGGGGGACCCTTGACACGGATAGCCCCTGAATCCGTCGGAGCGGGTGGTGTGGTTCTTGTTTCGATGACCGTCGATTCGTTCCTTTTGGGTCCCCCCATCCACCCAGGACGAGACGTTCCAGAAGGGCGCATGAATGTGCAGCGCAAGACGGGCATGGGAGAGCAAGCATCTGGCGGGGATGGAGAGAGATTTAATGGGCAAAGAGGCAGGCTGCATGAGAGGCTGCATGAAGATAATGGCTTGACAGGCCGCGAGACTGGGCTTTGACAGGCTCCCAGCAAGAGGCTCGGTGCAGCTGCTGTTTCTTCAAGACGACAAGCATGCGAGGGCCTCTCGTCTGAGCTCAATATCCCGTCCAACCCTGCGCTCATCGCGTCGTCGTGGCGGCTAACGCCCCTCCACGCTGCGAACGGAGCGCCCAATCATCAACGCTTAGGCCATATCAGATGGGTTGATGGAAGATGTGGCTTTTTTCCTCAGCCCAGGATTCACCTCAGATCATCACTTGAGTAAAAGCACCTGCCCAGTATGTACAATTCTCTTATCGCCATCCTCTGTGCGACCGCGGAAATGGAGACAAGACCCCTTTGATGGGTTGCCAGCACGTTGAAGGCCGCTACGACACGAATAGCCTAGTCTTCAATCAAGCCTCTTCTCCAAAGCATCCCGGCGATCCAATCTCCTGCTAGCTCTCCCCCTCCCCTGACATCATCTCTCGAAGAGCTCAATCTCCAAAGGCTCAGGGGGTAGGGGAGGCGCTCGCTAGCCCCCAGAGAAGGTTTCATGGAACCTTCGATTGCAGCGACCGGCTCTTTTCTCTCTGTTGGGTCTGCCGTCTCTCTCTCTCTCTGTGATGGAAATTGCCCATCCGTTCCTTCGGGGCTAGATACCGCAGAGGTTGCAACGGGAGGAGAGCATCCTTGTGTGTAAATGCGTTCTGAAACACCCGGTTCAATGCACAGGCCGCATCAAATCGCACAAGGTTTGTGAATCGCGTCTTCAAGACATGGTCTTTTTCATGAAAGCTGAACAAAGAAGACGCATTACCATTACCGTCATGCTGGTAAGAAAGAGAGGTCCGTCCCGGGTGCCGAGTGATCGACCTCTTTCAACCCCCTTTGAGAAGGCTCTCAAGCTGAAACACGCATACAAAGGAAAAAACGCAACTCTGGACGAAAAAGAAATGCCGCGTTCCTTGCTTTGGATGAATGCCTCAGCCGCAGCACAGGCTTGCCTTCACACGCATCGATGATCTTCAATCCCAGTTCTCCGCTTCCCATCCATCGCTTCGGGGAATTACCCGCAGTACTAGGCCAGACGTCGTAAAGGATCCGCAGCGTCTCCTCAATGCTTGTCAATGCCCGGGAAGCGAAGTGCTGGACCTGACCTTGAGCAGGGGACCTGCAAATCTCCTGCGTCGTATCGGCCATCGCCCGTCATGCTGTGCAACTCTTGAACTCTTGAGCTCGATAAGCAGCCTGCCTACAGCTCGTATTCTTGCCGCTGCAGCTCTGACGACGTGATTGCTTGGTCTTGAGGTCAAAGTTGAGGAGCATCTCAGTGTCATGGTTTTGACTCAACGGGGCGTCGATCGTGAGACAAGGTGCCATCCCAACTCCGGCAGACGCGACCCAGAGACGCGGCATGGGCGCAAAGCAGACCTTGATTGGGAAATGCTTCCGTTCGGCAAACTAATTAAACTCTTGGATGGAGGATGCTGGCTTTCCTTGGTGTCGGAGATGCGCATCCACACTTTGGTGGTCCATCGCATCGCGTCCCAGCCTTATGGGTTTCATGTTACGTACTTGCGGGCGCATTTCCAGTTAAGCTGGAGGCTAGGAGTCATTGCCGAGGGAATGTTGGTTCATGGATGTGTCAATGTATTGTTTTTAGGTGGTTCTTGATGGTCAATGGGGGGGATCGTCTGGAGATCAAGTCCGCGTTGTTGACTCAGGACCCGGACCAGAACGGTCTCAACTGCTCGAACAAAGCGTGAGTCAAAACTCACGGGCGACAACTCGGCCGAGTGCCGCCATGACTGGTGACTGGTGACTGGTACCTTACATATCCAAGTGCCGTGACCATTAAGGAGTCCTGTTTTCGCCTGACACCTTGACCACAAGCCAACGATAAGAGTGGCCAGTTAGGCATAATTGAGAAAGATCGGTGAGCCCCAATCGTTACATCCCAGCTCATATGTCCTGCCATTTCATAGATACTCTCGTCACATGGTCATCGGCAATTCTTCATGGCGTATACTCGGCATAATGCGACTGGCATCCTGCCAGCCGACCCATGAAGACAAGACATCCCATCAACGAGTATGTCACGGCCCTCTGAACCGTTCCTTGAACACGTTTTCCCAGAAAGCCGGGTCCCTTCCAAAACACAGGATAGTTATCATGTGACCAAGCAACGACCATGATGGAAAACAGCATTCCCAATGTCCCCGTTACAGTATCCTTCTTGTCCTTGAGCAGACTCAGTATGTTGCGAAAGAAGATCTCCTTGTCGCCATCTGCTGGCTCTGTCCATTCTCGAACAACAAGGTCCGTGTCCTTCCCTGCCTTGCCTTGTTCCGTGTTGTCTGCGCGCATGTACTGGTGAACTGTATACCGGGGTATGGTGATGATACCATCGTCCTTGGTGAATACGGCTGTGCGATCACCGAGTGTCACAAGCGCATAGCCTTCCACGACTTGCAGATATTCGGTGTGTGTCTCATGCCAATGCAGACCCGTGCCGGGGATGCCATCACCCGTCCGGAAGACGATGGTGACGACGGCGGATGTGGATGATTTGGGGCCAAAGTCGATGCCTCCGAAAGGGATGAAGATGCTATCCCAATCACGTGTGGTCGTGCGAACCATGTTGAGTGGGTGGGTATGTGCGAAAACGTTGAAGGCTCAGGTTTATGATCGAGATTAGCTCGCTTTTCTTTTAAATTCGAGAATATTCTCCGATAAACAATCAAGGTCAAGAATGCGACTTTATAGATACATATACTCAAGCTAAGCGTCTTATTCCTTCAGCTTTGGCTGCTTCTCGGCGACTTTTATCGTGACGCGGGGTCCATTGTCCCGATTTCCGTGTCCGTGTCTTACCAGGACAGCAAAAACCCGAGTGCGAACGGAAACGAAGACGCCATGTAGAAGACTAATTCTCTGTTATTTTAAGCAATACTTACTGATGGTCAGACAATATTTTTTACTACTGACACTAGAGGGTGTGAGCCACCTTTCATCAACCCATTAGATGGCGGTTTCGTTCTTATACATGATCTTCAGCAGCATTCTCCCAAGAGAAGGAGATATCACATGCGCCGAGATTGAAGCTCATGAGATCTAACCTTGAGCCCTACATTCTCGCCCTTGATAGATTGCAGTGATTGAGGTTCACGCCCACGGCCAAAGCCTCGACATGGTGTGAGCAAGGTCTAGGGTATGTTACTTCGAATAAGCAATACAATACCCAAACGTCCGAAACTTCGAAACTCCTAAATAAGTAAAGATATTTAATAGTGATTATCCCTTATTTATATCTTTAAGTCATGCTGAAGTCCTGTTCTTTCCAATTAGAGAAGCGGCGTGTTGTTTTTATTCCTCCTCGTGGCATCACCTCAAGGGACGACGGTTGGACTGAGACATGGTTATGCCCATCTGATGGATTGGATATCAAGGCAAAGAGATCGTTGCTACATTAACATTGCTAAGACCTTAAATCTTCTGTAAAAAGTAGTGGAGAGGCGCGGTTGCATTGCTTTTATTTTGCTCAGAACTATACAGAAACTTGCTTTGGCGGCTCACCTGCAAATCATAAACACGGGGTTCGTCTGGACTATTGACTTATTTAACCCCCTACAAGGGCTAGGGAACAAATGGAGCACCCGAATAGCATATCCTCTTTCCTCTATGTAAATACTATCATTGTTAATAACAAGGCAATGTGTTTGGAATGTATAGGTAGTTGGTTACTCTCGAGAGGTTCGGTATCTGGAGAATCTTTGTATATTACCAGCCTGGGGGGTTTCTTGTATCCCCATCACGAACCTTATCCATTGCTGGGTAAATATCTAAGTGTCTACCGTGTTTTATCCCCCCCCCCCCCCCTGACCTTGAACGGGACAATAGTGGCTGGGGCGAGGTACTTAGCTCTGAACATACGAGGCGGCGATGGGAACATGACCTCTGATGAGGAGCTTGATGGTGGAATAGTATTGTCCTTGCATATCTATGGATATAAAGAACATCTGAAAAAGGGACCCCTGGGCTGGAAATAAAGCAGACTCTTTGTTTAACTTGGGCAGCCTGTCTTGAATTGTACCTTCTGGCAATAAAGCAACAGAGAAATCGTACTGCTGCCATCAAGAGGAACACTTTAACAGTAGAGAGAACTGGCTCGATAAATCAGCCTGACCGTGGATGATTATACTTCTTACGATGTAAATGTCTTCCATGATGCCTCCCACGGCGATGTGTCCCTGACTACGCCAATTGTTGTGATCAGGATGGCAACTCAGCAGTAATTTTAGTTAATGAAGTCTATGTTTGCAATTTTACACTTGCGGCTCGTTTTAAGGCCCTTAAAACTCTGAACCCCTTTGTCTCGCATGTTGAAAGGGCTTTCCTCTGTGTTGCCATCTAGTGTGTTCTCTGTGCATGTGGCCGAAGCTACGTGGTATTGAGTTTCGACGGCGTCATGGAATGATAATCGTGGCTTCTATTTGGGGACGTCATTGATGATAAGAAGAGTATGGGCGCTAGGACTTGCTGGAGATGAGACGGCTTGGGGCTCAAAAGACAGGTTATCCATGTGAGGCAAGGCTTATCAAACCCAGACCCATCTCCTGCAGTTCTGAACCTTTCCTATCATCTCTGTTGCTCCCATCTTCTCTCTCATTGTCCCTGCTGACGTTGTTGACATCCTCCTAATCCTTGTTCCATTCACGCAGTTCCTCATAATACTCGTCCAGCGCTCTCACGGCCACGTCAGAGTTGACTGAACGCACAGGTCCTTGAGTAATTACGAACGATTCAATGCGTGCAATAGTATAACAAGAGAAACATACCAAGTTCCATAGGCGTCCCTTTTAGGAATGCCTTCCAATCTTGGCCGGATTTCAGCTCTCGCTCAGCCAATACCTCACGCGCAGACTCTGGATCAGCGGTTGGTAAAAGCGGATTGGTGTTCTTGGTACTATATTGGCGGTTAGTAAGGGAGCCATTGATAGGAATATTTGCGCGTCGCTTCGCATCAGTCTCGTGGAAGTAATGAAGCGCTTACGCTTGATCGCGGGGGGGATGCTCTCTTCATCTTTTTAATTTTTAAGCCGGTACTGTGAGTAACAGTGATTGCAGGGCAAAGAGCTTTCGGTTCGGTGTGATATTCTAGGGAATCACAATGTGATGAGGATAAACTCGAGAGATATGTCGAGAAAAGTATCATCTCGGATGCCACGCGATAGCCAAGTGTTACCAACGGGTTCTCTATTATAGTTGTAGCCCAGCCCTTGATGGGTTAACTGAGCCAGAAGATCGCCAAGTGTTACATTCTATCTGAAAACGTCCTGGGTTTGTTTGCTGGCTGCGCCGACATAATTTCTGAGGGAGCTGAGCCCGCGATTGATGGACAGGTTAGGCAGGCAGTTGACGGATGGGTTTCCAGTTTGGGGTGATAGAATTCAAGTGCGGAGGAGTTGGCGAGATGTATGGGGGTTTCGAGGGGATGACAAAACGAGGTTCAACCCTGAACGAAAGTCAACATGAGAGAGCGACTGATTGTACTGTCTCTTCGGCAAAAGCTCGACGGCCGTTTTGAAGCTGATGGCGGAAAAGCTTGTATTTCTGAATATTAGAAGCGAGATTGGTTCAGTTGGAGGGGCAAGCAGAACGAGTTTGCGAAGGAAAACCTGCAATGAAACAGTTCGCTACTCAGCCTAGCTTGGGTTTATAAGAGGAGCTCGGGTGTTTAAATAATTAAGGGTGATTAGAAAAGCTAGTAGCCGGGAATGTATAGCTGTGCTGATACAGGCGTAATTCCTCACGGAGTCACCGTAAAGAGTCATCCAGAAAGGGGTGCAATATGCATGGCTTATACGGATGCTGCCTTTGTCTCTATATACTTCATGACTTGAATTAAAACACTAAGAGGGCCTCTATAGGACTCGTTTGGCTATTGGATATGGCCATTATAATATGTTAGATCAGTTATGTTCTATGTTTGGTTCTCGTGAGGCTGGCAAGGGATCTCAGAAAAGCTGGTAAAGTTGAAATTGTTAGAGAACTGGATGTTCCATGGTGGGTGAAGAAGTATATGGGCCAATAATGAACGAGATCTTAGCAGAAAGAAATCCGCTCAAGCTCCTGTGAGGGTAGTAATGAATGACAGGACTTGTCATTATAGGAACCATAGCTATCCTTGCTGTTTATGAGCCCCATGTTTGCAGTAATCACACCACTCCCTCATTGTTGACTCTCTAGTCTTTCCATATCAACCGTCTCGCCTCGAGTCAACATCTTTGCTTTTCTCCTGCGAGCGCAGCACCTCATGGTGCCTAGTATAGTGGTCGCGAACCAGAGGAGCATACTGATCAAGTTTATCCAAACCGCAGCCTTCATCCTGCTTTCTGATGGAACAAATTTGGCATTATCCAATGGCTTGCCGTCGCCTAGGAACTGAGACGCAAAGACACTGAATTGCGCCATCCAGAGGATCGACAACATCCCGTCCAGTACTGTCCAGCCGCAGCTTGTGGCCGTGAAGATGAGGTGTATGATGCAGACGATCATGGAGACGCCGGCGACGAATTCCGCAAAGACCCATTTGGAATCTGCTTTTGTGTGGTTCGAGGTTGCTTTCTGTAGGTCGAGTCCGTAAAGTATTGCGACGACGAGGGCGAAGAGACATTGGAGGGTTCGGAAGAGGGCGCGGGAGATGACGCCTGTCAAGCCCACATTCTCCCAGTAGCCGGTGATTTTTGGGGACGGCATCGATATTGAAAGAGCGTTTTCTGGAGATTGTACAGGGGAGGAAGACTGGCCGTTAGAAAGAAGAAGGAAACAAGTGGATGTGAGTTGAGAAGAAGGGTTTGCTGTCTGGCTTTGCTCCTCTGTCTACTCCCCGCTCCTTTTAATTCTAGCTCTCCACACCATTACGTCGACTGAAAGCCTTCTTTGGTCTCAAATGACAAGTTCCGCCAAGTCCAATCGGCACAGCCGGGCTCGTGAAGCCATTCTGTTCGTGGCAGGACCCGCAAGGCTATAACCAGCGGTGTCTGGTATGTTGCTTCGGGAACAGGGGTAACGACTCGGAATACGAAAACTCATTGAGATTTCATTGGAAGACACTACTCGTACGCACCCTAGTTCATTACGCGGCTCACGTCTCAGCCATGATTATTTCTATTGTTGGCTGGGAACTCAACACCATGAAAAGTGGACTTGTGGATAGAAGGGATGGTGTCTGACCAATGCTGGAATTTTCGCTTTCTTTCCGAGGCATCCATGCTTAGAGTCGAGCTAATTCGATCTAACAGGGGACCATGATTCAGGATCGTGCAATCGCTTCGGCCATTTCGGCGGTAGTGCCTATCCTGGTCGCACCCCTTGAGACCCTGCAATGTTTTTATATGACTGGAATGACGTCGGGTGGGAGAAGTTTATACCGAGGAAGCCAATCTGATCTGCTTTTCTGATTTCATCTTTGTACTCCGGACGCTTCACAGAGGGAGAAATGGCATCCACGAACGAGCCCAGCGAGACGAGAACAGCTGCAATTGATGCATCTACAAGAGGTAACAGAAAAGGAATGGAGTTTCGTGGTGCCCAGTACTTACTAGAGAATCACAGATGACGGCCGGATCGATATCGAGATACCCACGACGCTGAGCCGACGACTGTCCAAACTTCCCAATTTCGAGGAACTCGACACGACTCCCGGATTGGCTTCGCCCGCATACCAACAATATGAGAACCGAGATAATTCCGTCATCCCTCTCAACATTGTCATCCAAGTCATTGGAAGCCGTGGCGATGTCCAACCCTTTATTGCGCTGGCGCACGAGTTACAGAAACACGGTCATAGAATTCGACTGGCCACCCACGACGTATTCGAGACCTTTGTTCAGTCGTCCAATATCGAGTTCTACCCTGTCGGAGGCGATCCATCTCAGCTTATGGCATATATGGTCAAGAACCCAGGGCTCATCCCGAGCATCGACAGTCTTCGAGCCGGAGACATCAATACCAAGAGGAGGATGATTGCCCAGATGCTCGATGGGTTCTGGGACTCGTGCATAATGCCTGATCCCAAGACAGGCGACCCATTTGTGGCAGATGCTATTATTGCGAATCCACCTAGCTTTGCACATGTTCATTGCGCCGAGGCATTGGGTGTTCCTCTACACATGATGTTCACTATGCCTTGGACTAGTACAGCAGCTTTTCCTCACCCTTTGGCGAATATCAATGACCCGAGTACTGGCAAGGAACGTGAAGTTGCCAATTACTTGTCTTATAGTGTGGTGGAGTTTCTGACCTGGCAAGGGTAACTTACTCATCAACATTGCCCGGTTGGACTCAAGGACTGACAAGAGTCTAGGCTCGGGGACCTGGTCAATCACTGGCGAGAAGCCAAACTCGGCCTCGAGCATGTTCCCATGAACGAAGGTCCAAGACTTCTCAAGTCTCTGGAAGTGCCATTCACATACTGCTGGTCTCCAGCTCTGATTCCAAAACCGAGAGAATGGGGCCACAACATAAGTAGGTGCCATACAACTGGATGTACGATATAGGACTGCTCTTACAAACGATTCAGGTATCTCTGGATTCTTTTTCCGACAACCCCCTTCCTACGAACCCCCTGAAGATCTCGCAACTTTCCTCAAAGGCGGACCCAAGCCTATCTACGTCGGATTCGGAAGCATTGTTGTCGATGACCCAGCTCGCCTGATGATCATGGTCCTGAAAGCGATCAAAACAGCCGGAGTTCGAGCTATCATATCCCAGGGATGGAGTAAACTTGAGGGCGAGGATGACCCTAATATCTTTTACGTCGGTGATTGTCCCCACGAATACCTGTTTCAGCAGGTCTCTGCTGTTGTTCACCACGGCGGCGCTGGAACGGCGGCTTGCGGGTTATTTTATGGTATACCGACGGTGATCGTCCCGTTTTTTGGAGAGTAAGAAGCCATGTCTTTTTGACCCATAATCAATAACTGACATGACAACTATTGATAGTCAACCTTTCTGGGGTCAGATGGTAGCCAACGCCGGCGCTGGCCCACAACCAATCCCTTACTCATCCCTGACATCGAGGAATCTCACCGATGCTATAGTACATGCATTGACGCCAGAAGTTGCGATCGCGGCGCAGAAAATGTCTGAGAGTATGAAAGCAGAATCAGGAGTCCAGGCCGCGGTCCAGCATTTTCATGCTAATTTGCCTATTGAGCCACAGCGCTGTGATCTGTTCCCAGAGCTTCCGGCGTCTTGGTCTTACAAAGGAAAAAGACACCAAGTCGTGCTGTCGAAAAAGGCAGAGCGAATCTTGACTGGAGCAAACAAACTTGAGAGGAGCAAGTTGAAGTTGTAAGTAGGTCTTGCCTCCTATGTTAATGTTGCTGACACCTTGTTGAATAGTCACAAACCAAAGCCCATATTTATCGAAAGCAGACGTTGGGACCCGTTCACGGCCGTTGGATCAGCATCTATGGAGGTTGCTGCTTCGATGGCAGATGCGACAGCAGGAGTTTTCGTGAAACCCTATGAGACTATCAAGGAGCATCAAACGCGAACAAAAACATCACTAGAGAGCGGATCAAGTCAGGCGCGATCGCAAAGCGATTCCACAAGCGTCAGCGAATCCGGAGTGGCGAGGAGAGCGGTTGGAACTTCGACCAAGAGTCTGGGGAAACTAGCCGTTACATCGGCAAAAGGCATATTTGTCGACATTCCTATCGCGGTCACGGATGGACTGCGCGCTGTGCCGAATCTCTACGGGGAGGATGTGAGGGCCCGAGATCATATCACTGGCTTCAGGAGTGGTGCGATGGTTGCTGGTAAGAACTTTTATCACGGCATCTTTGAGGCCTTGACAGACATTGCCGTGTACACGTACCACGGGAAGCGTGAAGAAAATGCATTGGGGGCTGCAAAGGGCTTGGGAAAGGGCGCATTGAGCTTGGTCACCAAGACGACTGCTGCCACCATCGGGCTGGTTGCGTATCCAGCTCAGGGGATTCACCGAAGCATCAGAGCTGCTGTTGTGACGTCAACGCCCAAGGCTATCGAGGCGGCTATGCGCATCGAGGGAGATTGGCTACTCAAGAAGAAGCCAGTGTCTGAGGAGGAAACTCGTTGTGCAGTTGCGGACTTTGAGACGTTGCGGAACTCGAAACCCACCAAGGTTGTGTCAGGGTAAACAGGCACCTGTAGACTTTTCTTGTATAACATCTTTGTATTCGATAGATTTGTAATCTGTTTTATAGACCTTATATATACTTTAACTACATGCGAGCATGAATTTTCGATACCTTTCCCACTACGTTTGTCGGCCATTCTATAAAAGTAGACAACTCGTCACTGAGCATTGTCCTAATGGAGTCGACGAGATGCTCTGACCAGCCCTCTAGAAACCATGCCTCCTCAAGTATTGCTATTAGAGGGGCGTAATAGGCAAAGATGAGCAAGGCTGGTGGCTCCTGTCGTTTCAAAGCTGCGATGAATGTCTCCTGTAGACGATAGAGCCAGCCAAATATGAGCTGATTACTCGAAGGAACTTTGCACGCGCCCTTTTCGCTGCCGTAGTTGGCCTCGTATATCGAAGACAGAGATGAGAGAGCGTGATCGTAGATGGTCATGTTGATGCTCGGGTTGGTGGTCAACCACTGTCGTAATTTGGTAAAGGGTTCGCTCCAGTCAATGTGCGGATGCGCAGAGCTCTCGACCTCTTCTTCTGGCCCAGTGTCTGCAAGGGGTTCCAAGAGTCCTGTGAAGAGCGTGGCAGGATCTACAGTCTGTCTGATCAATCGAACGCCGTGTATCAATGGCAGTTGCTGAAGTGTGGCTTCGTCTCCAACCTTACAGACGAGCAGATCCTTGGGCGATGTCGGACCGGCAGCAAAGGCGCAGTAAGACACGACCGTTGCGGCGACGTACAGGGCACCGCAATTTTCCTCCGTGATGTTTGAAAGCGTCTCGTTGAGCTTCTTGAGGCCTACTTCCGAGTGTTGGGTGGCTATCGAGCGATGCCGAGCTCGACTATCGGACCCGGCGGGTTCTAAGTAGGCGAGGTGGAAACCAGCCAGGGCGTAGATGAGATGCAGCACGAAGTGATGAGAAAAGCCTATCCTGGGGACGTTGTTCCGCCAGAAGTGGCCTATACGGTCATTTGGTTTGGAGAGTGTCCCAGCGGTGTGATGGATAAAGTGAAGCATCAAATCAGCATCGACAACGTTTAGTGAGCAGGCTTCCGAGTCGGCCGGAGGGGAAGCCGAAGAAGTGGTTGAGGCGTTTGAAGTTGGCGATCCCGGGGCTGTTGCCTCTCTGAGAGCATTGCCGAGGGCAGCCCAGTCTTTGCGCGGACGACCCGGACCCCGATGAGGCAAACTCTTCTGGTTTGCCTCCAGCTCGTCGGAAAGGGCCTTTGGTATTGGGCCATAGGTGGGAGGAGAGTGAGGGTCGAAGCTACAGGGGACGTTGAAGCGCATGCAGTTGAAGCACATGGGCTTTGTCTCGTCGCACTGCATTGTTTAGTGACGGGGATAGGAACGATGAGATGTAAAGATTACCTTGACTTTGCGCTTCTTACAGTTGAGACAGCCATTTCGGGACTTGCGATGAGGTCGCCGGTGCTGACGGCTGAGTGCCGAGTTGGAGGTGGGCTGCATTGTCGCTTGCTTAGCGGCTGATGAACAAGGGCTATTGTGAGCAATGTCTTGGAGTAAGTTTGATGCATTCGAGATGTTAAGATGAAAGTAGATGAAAGAGCCATCGTTGATGAGCGTCGAGATGCTGTCAAATAGATAATGAGCCACAGTGACACGCACGCAATCGAGCATTGCATCTTGGCGACCGGAACTTGCGGAACAGGAAGCATCGGATCCATCTGACATGAGAAATTTCGTATTCCGGTAATACGAGAATTATGCAACCGCTCCCGAGGGCGCCGCCGTCGAATCGGAAGCCCTTGTTGACCTGAAGGATT
The DNA here is from genome assembly GCF_000151355.1 of Fusarium vanettenii 77-13-4. Taxonomy (NCBI): domain Eukaryota; kingdom Fungi; phylum Ascomycota; class Sordariomycetes; order Hypocreales; family Nectriaceae; genus Fusarium; species Fusarium vanettenii. The sequence goes on from NW_003315881.1 coordinate 4,783,291, forward strand.
CCCATCATTTAGCTTAAAATGCTTGTCTTGTCCTTATCGAGTGATTCTGTCCATATCCCGGGGCTTTTATCATCCGACGTGACAGGCCTGCGTGTTCGGCTCTGGGGTGTCATGGTTATCCGAGCGAAAATTATTTCATTGGTGTGCGATACGCGGGAGTACGGTCGGATATAGCTTAGCAAGCGATAAACGCCAAGACAATACGGTTGGGTCTTGGTGTCTCGTATTACAGATAACGTGGCAACAGGTATACGCGTTCTTCGGTTGTCAATGCAAGTCTCTTTTAGTAGATGTAACTATCAAAGGTGGCTCGCAGCAAGTAGCTTTATAAGCTTTTCTGAATATTTACAAGGCAGTATATTGAATAAGCAATCTGGGGAAGAAGAATCAATCATAGCTCATCTCCATCAAGATATAAAGAAAGAGAGAAAAGAGGTGCATGGTCAAGAGAAGCACAAGTAAGACAAAGAAAAGGACCTGAATAGGAACAAAAATAGGTTGGTCTCTGGGAGACGGCGAACCCACTAAAGAGCCTTCCCCCAAACATCCTCTCAATGCCCACGGCGCTTCTCCTTGCGCTTGGGCTCACATGACCCCTTGCATTGAGGGCATTCAAACTCGTCCTTGGAGGTATAGACGCGGACGAGGCATCGCGGGCATCGCCACCACTTGTCGGAATAGTATCGATCCTCGAGCCATTCTTTATTGACGACGATGCCACGCTTCTGGATATCCTCGCGATGGTATTCGCGCAGATGGTCGCGGAAGTGATCGCGGCGGGAGAAGGGCTCGTTGGAGCGTGTGCACCGTGGGTAGTCGCAATGGTATGCCTCCTTGGTTGAATCGGGATTATGGGCGTTTCTGTAGTGGCGCTGGAGATCGGCGGACCGCTTGAAGGGTTTGACATTACACCCGGGATAAAGGCAGTGATTACTGGTGCATGTTAGATTATAAAGTGAGAGGAATTGACGGGGCCTGCTGTACACTGAAGTGTATAGATTCGCGGGTTGACTCGACTCTGCCAAGATCTGGGATGAAGAATCCGGGTACGAATACGTGCTCGGCACTTCTGCAGATCGAGGTGTTTCTTCAGAGGGGTCCTTGTAGGTAGATGAGCTTGGCCACTGCGGTGTTTCCAAGGCAGAGGAAGAAGAATACTGGTACGAATAAGTGATTGTCTCCTCTGTGGGCCGAGTTGGTTCTACTTCTTCAATGACGACTTCATCATACACAGGCAACATATGTTGCTGGTAGGCAGAGGAATGCAGGTAGGGATCCATGTTGACTTAATGGCCAGGGGGTTGAATATTTTGCGATGTCTTCAGGAGGTAAAATGAAAGAATGGAGGATAAGCATGAGCAGAACTGGAGAGAAATGTGACGGGGATGCATCTTATGTGCAAACCATCCATTGTCTTATCTTTGTGCCCTTGGCATTACGGTTGTCACACAGCATCGACCACAAGACCTTTCACTTGAATCGGGTTGTCGTTGATTGGAGGTGGCTGCTTGCACATTGATATGACTGGCAAAGAGTCTTGACACTAAACCCGAAGGGTAACGACCAACAGTGTTGCCTGGCCACTGGGAGACGGACACGTCGTTTTGTACATTCAACGATATGTATTTCCTATTGGGCTGAGCTTGGAGGTGCGTGTGCTTATGCTCTCTGAGCATTGCTGGTGATGACTGGCCAGCCAGAGTTGGTGTTGATCCTTGGGGTGGTACGGATAACATACCCAGCGTGGATGCGTAAGGTACATTAGCGCTAGTGCCGCTATGATTTTCTATTTGGGCTTTGCTGTTATCATGTCTTTATACATCTATTCTTTGATGTTGTGACGGATATACCGCTTGAGAACCGTGATGAAACTCAACAACAACGCGTGGACAACGGGCTCGCAGAAACAAGTCGTATGGAGAACCCAATTTATATATGCCATAATTAATAATTGATTGTATAATACTGACAACAAATACTAATACAACATCTAATAACCTGCTCAGGTATGATAGATGGCCCAGTGAACAGGCTGTTGCTTCACATTGCCGCTGCAGTGCAAATCACCCGTAGCACCGATCTTGCCATCCTTGCTATACTTCTCAACGGACGTGTTGATGATGTCGATGAGGTCCTGTCCGCCAAACGCAAAATTCACGTTTCCATCAACCTTGGTAGCTTCGACTCCAAACGTACAGGTGCCGGCAGCCGCAATCTTGCGCTGGTTCTTGCCCACGACTTGCGTCGTCCACTTGGTGCCGCCGTCTCCTTCAATGTTCTTGATGATGGACTCGCAATCCTTCACCAATGGAGACTTGTCGCTCGTCTCGTTCACAAAGGTTGAATCTCCGCACTCGTTCTTGCCAGGGGGCATGTCGCACGGGTAGGAGGGGCTGGAGCCCTTGGAGGTCGTATCCCATGATTGAAATGCGCGCTCAGGGCTACATACAGGGAGACGCACGAGGCCTGGGGTCGTGATGTCGACATCAATAAGGTCCCGGAAGGTACTGTCATCGCTGCTAGGGTCCCAGTCGGTCTCGACGTTCTTTTTCCCATTCTTGTTGTAAGTGCGGACGGATCTAGGTAAACCATTCAGTTAGCCACTGCATTGCGGCAGGGGTAGAAATGGAAAGGAAAGAAAACCCTCGAGTTGCAAAATGACTCAGCTGTTGGAGAGCCTGCAAAACTGGCTTGCGAATGACTCACCCTTTGATCAGGTCCTCTTTTGTGATGCCTCCAAACAAAGTGCCGTCCAACGAGCCCAGGCCGGGCGGCGCACTGAACTTGTTGTTCTTACAAGTCCTCTCACAGTGGGTATGGATGTAGGAACAAGAGCATTCTTCAGAGTCACCCTTGGGATAGACCAAATAGTAACGTCTCCCTTCGTAGCACACGCTGGTGGCGTCCATGGTGTCCTCGTCGAGATAGTCTTTGACAGGGTATTCCTCGTTGCAGTTGTAACCTGAGTCGAGAACAAAAGCATACGTCTTGGAAAGTCGCCAGAGGGTAGGGATGTTGAGCCCGTAGAAGGACTTCTCAATGTTGGCTTGGAGATCCTCTTCCTGCTCTTGGAAGCTTTCCCCACTACCCAAGGTGGTCCCGAGCAGCTTCCCGTCAGAGATGAGGTTCCATAGTGCATCAATTGCCTTATCTGAACCGTCGAAAAGCCAGCGTAGTGACTTAACGTTGGCCTCGGACCAATATTTGATTGTCTGGCCCATATAACTGTTAAATGAGGCCTGCTTCTCCGGTGTCCATTTAGGACTGATGATTGCGTGAAAGGTTAGCATGTAACATGATTATGTCAGAATATGGGACAACTCACTCTTTAGATGACAGCAAATCCTTGACCAGAGTTGTACTCTGGCCAATCAGCGTCATGGTTGTATCCTTGATATTGTCGTGCGGCGTTGGCGGCAAAGTATGGGAGCCTCTTGAGGAACGAGTTGAAAAAGGGCCCAGCAGCGGTGGCGGTTCCGATAGTGACAAGATCGATTAGAACCAGAAGCCATGTGTTGTCCTCCTCCTCAGGGATTGGAGCAAACTTGTTCCCAAAGTCGTCGAGGGAGAAGCTGATGATAGTCGCTGCCTGAAACAGCGTACGATCAAAGGCCACAAACAACTCATGGAGATAGACAAACGAATCCCAGATCATCTCTGCAGCAGGTCCGGAATCTTCCGCGTCCATTCCATTTAAGCAGGTGCTTGGGTTGCTGCAGCCCCGCCCCGATTTCGATCCGCAGTCCACACCATTTCCAGTATTGAGAGTCTGGGCAACCGAATCTGAGAATTTGAGGCCACCGTCTTTGTCCGTGTCCCTGTAGATTCTGATGACATCTTTCCATGCATCATCAGCTTGCAGCCCTCTCCACCGCTCGAGTATGGTGTACTCCTTTGAGCGACTGACGAAAGGGTCTGTGCAGTAATAGTCTGTCCAGTTGCCGGTTTGAGTGAAATCTTCCTTGGGATTCTTCCCTTGGCTGACAGTTTCCTTGAACAGGGCCCAGCTCTTCGCGGGCTTGGGAACGTCGTGATATGTCTGCAAATCAACAGCCCAATCAGTAGTTCCGCCCATGCCCCATGACTTGTAGAGATTCTCTCGAACCTTCTTGGTGCTGCTGCTCATGTAGGAGACCCGTTCGGTGTCGTCGTAGACGAGAATGTCGCTGTTGCTGGTCGAGTCGACAAAATGCTTGACAACACGGCTTGTATCCTTGAGAATATCACCAATCTCAGCATCAGCATCGCCAACGAGTATTGAGTCTTAGTGAGGTATACCTGGGTGGTCAGGGCATGCTGTGGGTATAGAGATGCTTGGCATGGCATGTTGACTCCACCTTACGAGGCTGTTGGTGATGGATCATTTGACATGGTCATGGCTCAAGTTCATGCGGATTCGCTGGCGAAGAGGCCGAGGCTCATCTCGGTAATTATCAGATCAAGAAAAGTCCGGAGCAATTCGTGCCAGACAAGATGGTCAGAACATTGAGACGAAGCGAGCTTTGGAAAGCCCCCAGTTAAGGCGCTTGATTATATGACGAGTGTAGAAATGAAAAGTCAAATGGTTAAATAACTGTTGAGGCTATGAACTAGAGGGAGGAGGGCTGCATAAGATTACAGAATGAAGCCGAGAGCTCCCAACATGAATGCCAAACAAGTTGCCCCCCCTGGAACGATTCGCAGCGCTGCACTCTTTTTTTTAAAAGACAAACAATCAACCCTATCAGGAATGTTGGTAGCCCAACCCCCGCATACATCAGAAGTCATGGAGTCGGCAATGCTTGAGGCAGCTGCAGCACCTATCGTGACGGCGCAGCTATCTGCCTCGGTTGGCGAAGATGTAACCCACGGGCAGCGATCTTTTTCATACTCGCCGGTCGAGTCAAACGTGTTGTCTGTGCTTGCGATGTCGATGGCGATTCCAGCAGGGGCTGCGCAAGTCTTATTGCTGGTTGCAGCAACAAGGTCGATCTGCTTCGAGGGACCCTTTGTGGTGAAAATGATGGCAACATTGGTCACGTTGGTCCGATGGATGGTGTAAGGGTTGAAACCAAGGGACCCTTCGCCATCCTTAACACAATTTGTCCAGTAGACATAAAATCTCAGGCCCCATGTGCCCTCTAGGTTCAAGGGATACATCAGACTATGTTGAAAATAAGGGTCGCTGCTGGAGTGATTGATCAAAGGAGCTTCGCGCGGGCTGTCATAGATGGGACCGCTGGAATTGTTGTAATCCCAGATCTCAAAGGTGATCATAGGCCTGAGGAGTGGCACGAGCTCAATGTTTCGGTAGGAGAAAACGATGGGCATCAATGGTGACGGATTGTATGTCTCATTGCGCGGGAAGACCAAGTCGATTTCCACAAGACCAGTGGAATTATTTTGCGCCTCGGCAGCTCCGCTAGAGAACAGCAGGAACCAACACGCCAAGGAGGCGAGGTGGGGTAGGAGGAAAAGCATGTTGGGAATGAGGGTATTGAGAGAGTGCGCAGAAGCAGATTGCGGTCGAAGCTCTTGCAAGGACCTGAGCGGGTTCTTGTAGTGGAATTCATTTGAGTACCTGCATGCGCCGTGTTGCCGGCTTGGTAGCTGTTGGTTGACAGATGCTGGTCCTGTCCGTCACAGTAGCAGCGGGTCCTAGTAGGGATGCGATGTACCCCTGAAGCGAATGTCGCCACACGGATGTCCTGTAAAGGGACGGGAACCAGCTCTGCTCCGCTGCCAAGACCATTGTCACCGTCAACTCTACCGACCCTGATTCGTCCCGCAGTACGCGACGGAACATTAGCCTTAATTATGCCGGTCGGATCGATCCGGATGACAGTCTAACCCCCGCCAACAAGGATATATCGAGATACCCCAAGAGGAAGGTCTCACGATACTCCAGGCACACATTTCGAACAACCAACATCGTATGCTAAGTATGCTCGACAATCAAAGGTTTAGTTCACGCTCGCTACAAACCATAAGATGAAGGAAAAGTATAAGACTGAGCTGGCCAGACTGTTGAATCTATCTACTCCAACCCATCAAGCCATCGTCGGCATCCATTTCTCTTCCTTGATCTTTGCCATCTATCCTTCAAGCTAGCGAAATGCATCTTTCATGTCTTTTGGCCGTGGGGCTTCTTCCACAGTTGCCCTCCGCTCTCCATATCCCTTCACGTCGAGCTGTGGATTGCGGATTCGCAACCTCTGCCGACAGTGGTGCGACGTGCTCGAGTTTCGCCGACGAGTGGGGTCTGACTGTGGATGAGCTCAAGTCGTTGAACCCCGGTATCAGCTGCCCTGATATCGACACAGACGGGCTGTACTGCGTAGTCGGCACTGTCAACGATGATGAGCCTACAACCATCGTCCCTTCGAGCACGACGCGTGTATCTACACGGGTGTCTTCGTCCGGCACGACTACCCCGTCCATGCCCACTGCCACTGTGAAGCCCTCTCCTACTCAGGGTCCCGGGAATGGCATCGAAACCCCGAGCCCCATCTAGGAGGGCATGGTCTCTAACTGCAACAAGTTCCACCTGATCAGCCCTACAACCACCTGTGAAGGCGTCTTGAGCTACCACAAAATCTCCCTTGCAGACTTTTTCAAGTGGAATCCCGCCGTCGGCAAGGACTGCAGTGGACTGTGGAAGGGCACCAACGCTTGTGTCGGTGTCATTGGCTTCATCCCGACTCTGACGACCACCACCAAGCCCAAGCCTCCAGCAACCACTACTACCAAGGGCAACGGAATCTCGACGCCGACCCTTATCCAAGAGGGCATGGTGACCAACTGCAACAAGTTCCATCTGATCAGCCCCACAACCACTTGTCAGGGCGTCTTGAACTATCACAAGATCTCTCTAGCTGGTTTTGTCAAGTGGAATCCTGCGGTTGGCAAGGACTGCGGTGGACTGTGGGCGGGCACCAATGCCTGCGTTGGCGTGGTGGGAGACAAGCCTACGCCTACCACGACCGCTGGCAACGGCGTGACAACGCCTACACCAATTCAGGCAGGGATGGTCAAGAACTGCATCAAGTTTCATTACATCAGTCCCACGACCACATGCCAAGGTGTTTTGAATTACAATAAGATCACAATGGAGCAGTTTGCAAAGTGGAATCCCGCCGTAGGTAAAGATTGCAGTGGGCTTTGGAAGGAGACGCATGCTTGTGTTGCTGTTTCTTAAGCTTGAGCTTGTTGAGCTTGGTGATATCATGTAGATCTAACTTTAATCTATGAGAAGGCATTTGCCTAGCCGGACCTTTATTTCGCCTATCTTGGTATATGTCACGATGCGAGGTTTTGTGAATAATTTTCTGCTTCTCTGTTGAGGTGATAAGCATAATCTTGCAAGAGGGGACCCTCTATAATTTCTCGACGCTTTCAACTGATGGCGCTGTAAAGGCGAATTTTCGACTTGAACGGGCCATAAGCACTACATTAGCACGTTAACATTGGGATATGGCGATATGATGTGTTGGTAATGTCTTCTTTATCACAGTTGAAGCCTAGCCCTTGATGGGTTAACTGAGCCCGAAGATCGTGAAGAAACAGTGTTCGCTGAGGCAGCGCGTTGAGTGCGGAAGTATACGTAGAGCTTATTTGATATCGACTCTTGCGTTGAAACTCATTGGGATTGATGGCTTAGATATGTGTAAAATGTATTTATCTGACGGGCTTGCCTTAACCTACCTTGGGGTCTGCTGTGAGGTTAAATCATTTCTCAATGTTATTATTTAGATATATTATTCCAAGATAGGTATTTGGCTTATACTTTTGTTATAGTTAAAGCCTGTGCCTTAATTGGACCACCGAGCTAGAAGACCGAATAGGTGACAGGATTCTTGCTCAAGCCTTTACTAGCAAGACCATTTGCCTTGTACAGTATAGTATTACAAAGGCAGCTATTGATGTTTCTTGGAGATCTCCTAAGTGGGAGAGACTAATGCTGGACAAGGCTGACAGAGCTTCCCAATATTCACAATCTCTATATCATAAAGCTTCGCATGAAACTAGCCAAGTCGAAGGGCTCTTTTAGGGAGGATGAAGATTACACTCAGCTATGAGAAACTTGACCGGGGTGGTGTTTTCGACAGAAGTGACGCCAAATTCTAACAAATTGGCTCGAAAGACGTAGAATGGCAGACGATTCTGAACGTATAATAGATCAGAAAGAGTTCGAAGAGTAAGAGGAGCAACAAGTGTTCAGAATTGAGCATACGAATGTGGCGATCGCAAGGTCTTCGGCCAGGAAAACGGCTCCAGAAGGCTCTCTTGCCCCGCAAACGGGCAGCATCAAGTCCCCGACCCGAGACGATCAAGTTACAGGCAGCGGGTACTTGCATATGCACGGCGGGAAGCCGGCATATAACTGAAACTATATCAAGGTTTATAGACAGGGAGGGACGAGGTAAACCATGGACTTGATTCGTATTGACGCGGCTGGTTGCGGGTACGGGACATCTGCCGAATGCATGCTTCCTATTCTATACACGACAAGATCAAGAAGATGCAGAAATGATTCGATATATAAACATGTGAAACAAAATAGCTATCGGAGTCTCGGGGCGTAAGTGTCGGTAATGCGAATCAAAATGGGGTAGATGACGGGTTGATTGCCGAAAGATCTGGCTTCCGAGACGGGCAGTGCAGATCCGAGGAATATATAAATGCCTTTTTATCGTTGTTTTGTTGCTTTTTATATCCTCGCTCATGCTCATATCCCTCCTACTATCACGATTCACTACACCAGAATGCCTGCCCTTTCTCACTACTTTGAACGAATGGACAATGTTCCGCCCCTAGGAATAGCAATTTTGGCTGCTTCTCTGGCCGTATGGTACTTTCACATTGGGACTAAACGCAATACTGACACATCTACCTAGGTTTTGTATTTCTTTGCAAGTGGAATCTACTACGCCTTCTTCCACCCTCTTGCAAAAGTACCAGGCCCGCGGCTTTACTCCTTTACTCAGTTGCCTTTTTTCTACTACTGGATTCAGGGCAACTGGGAGAGAAGACTGAAAGAACTTCATGACAAATACGGACCCGTCGTGCGATTCACCCACAAGGATGTGTCCTTCATCACGGCAGATGCCATGAAGAAGATCTACGGTCACAAAACCAGCATGGCGCAGACGTTTGAGAAAGATGCACTCTTCTACAAGCCTGTTCGCGACCAGACGGACATTATAAATGCCAACACTGAAGATCATCGTCGGTTCCGCCGACTTCTCGCCCATGCTTTCTCTGATCGGGCTTTGCGCGGACAAGAAGAGATCATGCAACACTATGTTGACAAGTTCATCTTGCGCCTCACCGAGCTTGCACACCAAGATACAGGCATTGACGTTGTTCGATGGTTCAACTTTACCACCTTTGACATCATTGGTGATCTGGCGTTTGGTCAGTCCTTCGGTTGTCTCGACAGCGGCGGATACCACCCATGGGTAGCCATGATCTTTTCGTCTGTCAAGACAGGGCCGCTACGAGCCGCCATGCAACGTCTTGGACTCGGCAAGTTTGTTTCACTCTTGATGCCGGCTCACCTGAAGCGCAGCCTGGAAGAACACTTTCAACTGTCCAAGTCAACTGCGATGAAGCGGATTGAGAGCCGTGATACGGAGCGTGAGGATTTCATGTCGTATATTCTCCGTCATAACGATGAAAAGGGCATGACTCGGTCTGAAATTGCCGAGAATGCCAAGATCCTCATCATTGCGGGGAGCGAGACGACTGCGACGCTGCTCAGTGGGGTGACCTTTCAGCTCTTGACCAACCGGGACAAGTATGAGAAATTGGTTAAAGAGATTCGCACTTCATTTACGAACGAGCAAGAGATCACCATCGCTAGGGTCAATCAACTTCATTACTTGATCGCGGCTTTTAGTGAAGGGTCACGCATGTGTAAGTTGACCAACTGTCTTAAAAAGACCTTGCTGATGAGGAAACAGATCCACCCGTGCCTATTGGCCTCCCCAGGGAGACACCCAAAGGTGGAGAGGAAATCGAGGGCTATCAGATCCCTGAAGATGTGAGTGGATACGCAAGTACTTTTTAACCATCCCTGACTCGAGTGATAGGTCACAGTGTCAGTCTCGCATTGGTCAGCCTACCAGAGCGAGATCAATTTCCGTGACCCCAAGATGTTTATTCCTGAACGCTGGCTCGGCGACCCTCGATATGACGGTGATGCAAAGGAAGTGTTGCAGCCCTTTTCTATTGGCCCGCGCAATTGTCTTGGGAAAAAGCGAGTATTCATGTCTCCGAAACCGCGCATTGAGAACCAGTCACTAACATTGGTCCGTCTTCAGTCTCGCTTATGCTGAAATGAGGCTTATCCTTGCACACCTGTTGTGGAAGTTTGACCTCGAATTGGTTTCGGAGAGTAAGAACTGGAATGATCAAAAGGTTTTTAATCTTTGGGAAAAGGGTGACCTGAAGGTGAAGTTGACCCCAGTGGGGGAAATAGGACGGGATTAGTGGTGTGATTGCTTGGGCCCTGCTCAGAGAGATTGAAGCCCTGTTGCCGATATACATTCTAGCAGTCCGGTAAAGGCCGGAACCCATGTATCATTAGTCCAGTCGACTCGTCTAAAAAGCATCCTACGAGGCCGCAGTCTTTAGAGGGCATCTTGAGAGAGGTGAAAGGAAGCGAGAAGGAGGTGGCAGCGGAGGACGAGTCTTCAGAAGTGGCCACACAGCCTCCCTCGACATTGTGTAGCTCTACTAAGGAAAGGGTTCAACTAGAAAGGGCAACAACGGGCAAATGGTTCCAATATATATATACGAGAGCACATCAGGCCCTGGTTCGCGTCGTACTCACTGGTGAATCAATCCTTAATTCTGATTTTGGCATCATCAACCCGGGAGGGTTACTCCTCACAGACTTAAGTAGACTCTAGCTAGCTAATTACAAACCTGAGATGAAGAATAATTGCTGTCGCAAAAAAGGGAAATCCACCAAGGCTGTTTTAGCTTCTCCCACCCCTTGTTGATCGATGCTCGGATATGGGCTCGATGGTCTGCTCGTCATGTGATCTTTTGGAACATCCTGGACGCTGGTTTTTTCTCCGCGGTGAGAAATCCAACCCGAGAATGTGGTAGTAAGGATTCTGCGAACCTCGGGGTTGGCTTACTGTGGTAGCGTCCCCGACAAAGTGGACAGGGAAACGGCGCACACCGGCTTGGCTGACTGCTGGGCACTCGGCTTCCGCGGCATCCATAAGTTAGGAGTTTCACCCATTGTCTCCGCTGTAGCCTCGACTGTAGAAGATTTTAGAGTCTTCAAAGTACTCCAGCAGATTAATTCCTATCAACAATCATCATGTAAGTGGAGTTCCACTGTGCTTCGTTGTTCATGACTAACGAGCTCGACCGCGAATTCCTCACAAAGCTAACATCCCATGAAAAACTTGCGGCTCGAAGGAAGCACGTCTGACATTCCAGTTTTTCAACCCCCACAGTACTAGGTTAAGGTGTTACCCCATATGGCAGGTGGTATTCTGATGACTCGGGCCCAGGCTTCTATATCCACTCGAAACGAGATTTACTGTACACTTTTGCAAATGACACCACTGATAAAGAATGTCAATAGGTCTGAAACTCGAATCATGTTATCATGTCAAAAAGTCTAGACAAATTTCGTCATTTTTCCTTGCGAGAACGATTCGGCTTTGCCTTGCGCGTCTACATCTCCCGAACTCCTATCCATGATGAGATGAAAATGTCAGCGAGTGCCAAGACACTATGCTGGATCCTGCGATTGCGCCATCGCAGGTCTGCGGTGAGCAATTCGTCTTACTAGGTACCACAGGCGATCTTTTATATCTTCTTCCTTCCTTTCCTTCTGGAACACAATTTAAGCTTATTATGCTACATGCATGAGCCCAGATTCGTGCAGACTTCCTCCATTGGGTTACCTTTCCTCTTCTTATTTTCCTCAAGAACACATCGTATTCTTAGCCATCGAGAGTAACCATGTCGTTCCGAAGGAGTGTTTTGGCCCAGATGATCATCTGCGGTATCATTGCGCTGCTGGGTCCTGGATTATGGGTAAACAAGCTGCTTTTTCTGTTGTTGGGTACATTTCGCTAACATTCTCCAGAACGCAAACAACTCGCTGGGCGCAGGCGGTGCGCTTGAGCCATACCTAGTATGTGTATAATATTGTTTTATGTGATAATAACTGACATTTCGTGGGTCAATGCTGGAAACTCGCTGGTCTTTGGACTGATGGGCTTGTTCTGTATTCTCTCACCTATTTTCGTCAACTGGATTGGGGTCAAGAATACTTTGATTGCTGGTACTCTGGGCTGGTCCGTCTACAGCGCGGCTCTTTATCAGAACAATCGCTTTGGCACTGAGTACGTTCCCTCCTGCACCATTCATCCATACTCGCATAGCTAACTTATTTATCAAGGTGGTTCGTTATTTTCGGTGCCGCCATTTGTGGTGTCAGCGCAGGCCTGTACTGGGCTGCGGAGGGCGCCATCATCCTCTCATATCCTGAGCATGCAAAGCGAGGACGCTATCTCGCTCTTTGGCTTGGCTTCAAGAACAGTGGACAGCTTATTGGTGGCGCGATCAATCTCGGCCTCAATGCCAATCGCTCAACAGGCGGCAAAGTGTCCTATGTGACTATCCTTGTCTTTGTCTGCCTGCAAGTCCTCTCTTTCCCCGTGGCATTTTTGCTTGCTCCCCCGGATAAGACGCAGCGACCGGATGGCACGCATATTATTGTCGAGGCCAAGACCCCAGCCAGGGAGCAGCTGCGAATGCTGTGGAAGACAGTCACGACACGAAAAATTGGCCTCTTGCTGCCGATTTTCTTTTCCAGTTGGTTCTACTGGGTAGGAATTCGTCCATAAATAACCAATAGTGTTGATGGTGCTGATGACTTGTAGGGCTATGCGTCAACATACCTGACCTTGTACTTTACTGTCCGAGCTCGAGCTCTGGCCTCGTTCTTGTCTGCCATCACTGGTACCCTTGCATGCATCCTCTTCGGCATTTTTCTTGACTCTAGCAAGATTACGGTCAAGGTAGATCAAAACTTTACCCTTCTTTACTATTACGACATCTAACCTTCTCAGTCCCGTATCCGCTACGGTTTCATCTTCTCCGCTGGCCTTTTCACTTCTCTTTGGATCTGGGTGCTCATCGTCCAGCACGGCTTTGAACAAAAGCGCCCTGACTACCTCGACTGGACCTCGCCAGGATTCGGTCGGGCATTTGGAATCTACATTATGCTGCAGACGAGCGGAAACATGGTGCAGAACTACCTGTACTTCCTTATTGGTACGATCGGTGATGGCACACTGGAGCTGAGCCGGTCGACGGGCTTGTTGCGCGGTGTCGAGAGTTGGGGACAGTGCGCAGCATTTGGTATTAACAGCAGGTAAGTCAATCTACTGAAGGAAATCTGAGCGTTACTAACTTAGGTAGCAAATTCTCGCCTTTTTACACAACAGTTATCAACGTTGTCTTCTGGACGGCCAGCTTGTTTCCGGCTGTTTTAACCATCTGGAAGGTTGAGGACCGTGTCAGTTACGAGAGCGAGGCCGACGGCTTACCAGAGCATGGAGCTGAGAAAGGCGATGCTACAGAGGAATCTGCGAATAAGGCAACCGTTTGATACATGTCGCTGAGAAAAGTGTTGGTCAATTTATAGTAAGATGTGCCAACGAGTAGCTATAGCCTAGTTTAACTGAGTTCGGAACCTGCTTGGGAATAAGGAATCTAAGCTGGAAATACAATGTGTTTCCTCTTTCTCATCAATTTCTACTTAATGTCTGTACCTTCTATAATCCCTTTAGCACCACACCGGGCTCTTCCTGTTGGTCGTGCATTTTAAGTTAAGGTTAGCCTGTACTGTAATATATTAGCTGCGGAAGTTAGAGTGACAAGGGGCATGTGCCTAGTCGATGATCGCAAGGCAACCCGGGCCACTATTAATCCGATATTACGTTTCAGCTCCAGGCTACAACCAACAACCAACCTCGTCTTACTTTTCATGGTCATTCCACATCACACCTCATTTCCGGGATGTTTCCAGCAAGCCTTTGATCGGGATAATGTCGAGTCTTTTGGTGAATTTGACCTCTTTGTTACAGAATGCGGGGCATCATGTCGTTGCCCTTCTCTCTCGCCTCTACGAGCTCCTACCGTCTTGGATCAGCCGAGGTTCCTATAACGAACAACAGTTGTCAATCATAGCGACCACAACTATTCAACTCCTTCAAGATGGACGCTGGGGCTACTTGCGTAACCAGTTTGCTCTGCCTTTGAGGTTTTTCCTCACTGAGACTTTACTGGAAAAGGGCTGGCAGATGATTACCGCAACCACGGGGCCGATTCAACGGATTGGGCAGCCGGTTATCTCTGGTGGCTGGTTTCTCTCCGCCAAGGTACCAGTTCATTTCTCCAGAGCAAATCTGGCCTTGATTATCCAGATGCGATCCTCGGGGAAACTTATAGGCCTTCGCGTGAGCCCGCTTTTTGCTGCTGGGCTGGGTCAAGACTGGAAGCCTCCTCCCTACGCTGAGCTTGGTGCTGAGCGGGAGGTAGAACTTAAGCTTGGATTAAAACTGGAAGTGCCAGGGATGCTTTGTCTTCCAAAGGAACCGGGCGTTTTCCCTTGCGTCATCTTTCTGTCTGGTTCTGGGCCTTGCGACATGGACTCGACCGTTGGCTCGGTGAAGCCTCTCAAAGATCTTGCTCTTGGCCTTGCACAACATGGCATTGCTTCTATCCGCTTTGATAAAGTGACCCTCAAGCATGCGCAAAAGTTCAAAAATAGTACAACCATCACAGTCGGCGATGAGTACCTTGATCAGGCCAACAATGCCATCGCACATGCAAAGCAGCACTCCGAGATTGACCCTGACCGGATCTTCATTATCGGACATAGCCTCGGTGCGACTGTTGCCCCTTACCTGGCTCAAACCGACGAACGGGTACGCGGAGTTGTCTTACTTGCTGCACCGAGTCAGCCTTTGCACAGGGCTTACGTTCGGCAACTCCGTTACTTTGCCTCGTTGGATAGTGAGCCAGTGGAAGCCATGCAGGAGCTCATTGCGGAGGCAGAACAAAAAGCCGATGCAGCAGATTCCGGTGCTACTGTAGCGAAAGACCTTCCATTCAACCTCCCCGCTTCTTACTGGAACAGCGTCCGTGAACTCGATCCTGTGGGTACCGCGCAGAGGTTGGAGAAGCCGATGCTATTGCTTCAAGGTTCGCGCGATTATCAAGTCACGGTAGAGGATGATTGGGTTGAATGGGAGCGTGCACTTGGCAACAAGAACAATGCTCGTTTGCGGGCTTATGAGGGACTTGATCATTGTTTCATCAAAGGAGAAGAAAAATCTACGCCAGCTGATTATGATGTACCGGGAAATGTGGAACTAGAAGTTGTTCGTGACATCAGTCGTTGGATTTTGGACACGGAGACAGGTGGAAGTTCTAGTGGTAAGTAAGAACGAGTGTTGATTTTACTAGGTATATAGCAATACTGTCACGATCCAAGTATCTCAACCTAGCCTCCATTCTTCTCTTTAACGACCAAAAAAGGCGAAACCCGAAGATATCGCCCAACTCTTAAACGACAACGTCAGGGTTTGCGACGGCTTCATCATACAACTCGGCCGGAGTCCTGAACTTCATGCCCTTGAAAAACTTCTCCCGGTGTCGCTCTACCTTGCCGTCTGGAAAAGCCAAAGCGTCGCTATGCCCCATCACCTCGTACATGGACGCGGCCACCTCGGCCTTGCTCTTTTTGGCGATGAACTGCTTGATACTCTGGGCCAGAGATTTCTTCTGAAGCGTGTATTCGGGCTCTCGAGCTTTGACAAACTCCCAGAGCTCTCGCCAGGTCATTTGTTGGCCCGAGACACAGGTGAACTCCTCCCAGCTGCTGGGATCATGGTTTAGAAGCACACCAACAGCATGGGTTGTGTCCCTGGCCGATGTAAAATCGACCTTCTGGGCGCCATTTCCGTAGAGGGTGAAGACCTTGGTTTCGTAGTTTTGAACCCATCGTTCGCCAAAATCGGCGAGGTGTCGTTGGTTGGAAGGGAGAATATAATCGACCATCCATCCCTGGCAAAAGAAAGTCCAGTAGACATCCTTCTGCGCCCGGAGGGCTTCGAGGATGGGTAGTAGATCTTCACCCGCATAAAGCGGCTGGTCATTGACCTCCTCATAGTTTCCGGCCCAAGCAGAGGGGAGGAACCGCTTGCACTTTGGAGATTCCTTACAAGCCTGCAGAATCGCCAGGTGGATGGAGGCAAACTCGGGGGCGTGAATAGTGATTGCGGAAACGACAGCGTCGCAATCAGCAAGATGCTTCTTGAGGTCAGAAACGGAGTAATCAGTCACTCGCTGCTCGACCGTCGTGATGTGCGGCTTGAGGCTGCGAGTGAGGGCGACAACGTCGTGTCCTTCCTTGGGGAGCTCTTCCAGGAGATACTTGGAGACGTCTCCGAGTCCAGCGATTGCGACCTTCATGGCGAGAACTTGAAAGAGACGAGGAAAAAAGGAGTAGTTGGATGGGATTGAGAGTTGGCGGTGATGATGCAAAACTTGGTGTTGGCTTGGGTGATGATGGTAGATATCGAGGTTGACGTGGGAGAGAAGGTAGATTTTATAGGAATTTTGAGAAGAGAAAAGAACCACAAAAAAGGGGCAAAGAAATGCATCAGATCACGATTAGAAATCAAAAAGCGCAAAACTCTGAATCGATTGATGTCGGCAGCATTGTTGAGCCGACTTTTTGTTGGTGCGATCGGGGAGCCTTCGATCTCAGGCTCCCCTATGTAAACCAGCAACTGCCGGGACGGAGTTGGTAATATGGGGTCAGTATTTTCAGTAAAATGGAGTGTATGATAGGTAACTATGTGTCTTTTTTGGCCCATATTTTGCGAAAATAATCAAAAATTTCCCTTTCTTCCTAAAAGCCAACTTGTGTCGCTGTCTATCGAGATTTCTCAACTGTTCTTTCGTGGTGTTGAGAGGTTGTCGGACCCATGATTCTGTGAAACCTCCGTCCCCACTTCAGAAGCTTTATCCTGATGGTGTATCGGCTATGCTCCTCAGGGTCCCTTGTCGGCAGATTGTCTCAAATCGGTCATGGATAGTGAGTCATTTGCTTCTTCTGGATTAGCGAGTCGGGTCACCAACCTCTCGAAATACACCTTGGTCCCCTTCTCTCGTGGTTTGCTGGACGCTACTGGTTCAGAATGGAGGCTGTCGTGGCTCTCGGGATCACATTGCTGTTTGACAAAAGCAGCTCCTACAGCGAATACGTATATCACATTTATCTCTCTTCAGCTGCTACGGTTGAAATAAAAGCAATCTCAATTACATTCGAAATGATGCCTTCCAGCTCTGTGTTGTTTTTATTTACAGTCAAACCGACTTGGTAGAGACTGCCATCAGCTTCGTGGTCCACAAAGACGATTGAGCAGGCTTCTGTTTGCCCCCCTATCAGACGGCAGTAGGCATTGACCTAGTGACAGGCTCTAGGATGGTTTTTGTGGCGTCAGAAACAGCTCGGAATGTAGTAGAGGGATATGTGCGGCATTCGGTCACGGACTTGCTCGGACTTCCGGTTGTGCGAGAATGCCGAGACTGACGATCTTGAAGCATATCAACGAATCGTGTAAATCAATCTCTCTGGGAAGACCCTGAAGCGATCGGAACAGCTTGTCTGGTTTGGGCTGTCGCATTTCCGAGTTTGACGAGACTCGTGATATAAAAAGAACCAACTTCTTCATGCCTAAGCCGAGTACAACCAAAAGCCCTTCAATTCAAGCCTTGGTACTCGGAATGATCAACATGGCCGCAAAATTCAGTCTTTCAAACCCAACCAGGCCCATCCGTGTTGGAGTCGTCTTGATGAATGGGTTAGTACTTCTCCTTTGTCATTAAATGTTCACTTTGAGTCAAAGTCTGCTTACTTACTGACGAACCTTTAGAGTGACTGAGCTTCTTGACATTGCACCTGTTGGCATGCTCCATGGATTAAGCAAAGAATTTGTGGAAAGCTTCCCAGATGAGTTGCTGGCTCCAAGCCTTAAGGCTCAAGCAGTCGATTTCAAATTTCATTGGGTCTCAGAATTCGGCGAGGCAGCTCATAGTCGCCTCTCAGGCGGCATGTCAATCTTGCCGATGGTAAGTTCATACGAAATCACAAAAGCCAATGGTGCCCACTGATGACATGATGTAGGACTCGTTTCAGTCATGTCCACCTTTGGATATTATCCTTATTGGCGCCCACAACTTTGGGTACACACCCAACACTGCGGAGCTCGCCTTCATTCGCAAATGCTGGGACGAGTGTTCTGCCTTCCTGACCGTCTGTGGAGGTGTCCAGGTACCCTTGCTTGCCGGGCTACTCGAGGGCAAAACAGCGACGGGTCCACGCTCCATGCTGGGCATGTTGCGCCGGGAGGCCCCTGGAACCAATTGGGTCGAGAGGCGTTGGGCAAGGGATGGCAGGCTCTGGACAAGCGGGGCACTGTTGAATGGGACCGATCTTTTGAATGCGTTTGCACATGAGTATTGGGGAAGGGGTGATGTTGGCTCTCTGGTTGGTGTTTTGTCAAGGATGGGCGCATGGCCGAGCAGGGAGGTTGAATACCAGGATGTGATGTGGAAGGTATGAAATTCTTGCCTGTCAGATGAGGCAACCTGCGACCGACTTCTGGTGAGTAGCCTGTCACTTGTCTGAATATCACTGGGATATTTCTGTGTATTAAAACCAACCTCAAGGCTTTTGGATTGTTCGTACTTTGTACTGAATTCTCCTTCATAGCCCCCTAACTATCACTGAACAGCCTCTACTCAAAGAAAATTACAAGATGGACACTTGTCATTGGCAAAACTAACTAAACCTTGTTGATGAAAAACAACCCATAAGAGGTTAGAACCCATTTGTGATGAGTTCCGCATCGTAATACGTGCAAATCTCATTAACGGCCTTGGACTCAACACTTTGCCCGAAGATAGCCTCCCCTGCATCAAAAAGCCTCAGATCATTCGTTCCCGTGCCGACTGCAGCCCACCCCGGACCCAATTCTGGAGACTTGGCAAAATCTCCCCAAGCTTGCTGCATCGTTCTACTGAGCCGCCTTTGTTCTGCAGTGGTCCGATTATCTTCTTTGTACGTTCCAAAAACAAGAGGAATCTCGGATGTGTGCCATACTCCTGCCCCGGGAAAGGGCTGGTTGTTGGGAAAGCTGGCATTGAAGTAGTATCGCCAGACCTGTTGCCTAGCACTGGCTGCAGTACGTGCAATCATAGACGTAGTGCATGTGTATGTGTAGTCGGTGGTGATAAGGGACTTCAGCTCATAGTCGGTGGCGTCAGATGGGTATGCTGAACGAGCCAGACGTTTGGAAGCCGTGTCGTTTCCGAATATGCCATCGAGCAGCAGTTCCGGAGGGGGCATGACAGATGCCAGGACGGATCCTTCATCAGCGTTGGTTCCAATCAGAATGGGAACCTGGGCAGTTAAGTTTTGGTTGATAGCATCAAGAAAAACTGGGCCGTTTGTGGAGTTGTCGAAGATTGGGCTGAACGCAAGCCCACGATTCTTCAGCACTTTTCGGATGGAATCGACTTCAGCATTCGTGACACATTCGAGGTCTGAGGAAGTCGTGCTGGATTTGTTGCAGTTCAACTCTTCTAACAATATGTCCCACGACTTTTCGTTATCGGCTTGGGGTCCAAAGGCCTGACTCTGCAGAATGGCGGCACGGAACTGAGGAGGAGATGGGGGGTTGATGAGCAACTGCTTGACTGACCAACCACCAGCCGACTCGCCAAATATGGTGACTTTTGATGGGTCACCACCGAAAGCTCGAATGTTCTTGTTGACCCAGGAAAGTGCTTTTCGCTGATCCATGAGCCCAATGTTTCGCTGCTCTAGTGGAATTGCGGAAGATCCCGGGAAGCCAAAGACTAGAAAACACTATCAGCCTGACCTTCTCCCTTGATACATGGAGAATCACTCACCGTTCATTCTGTAATTAATGGTAACAACCACGACACCTTGGTTAGCGGCAAATGAGGAACCGTCAAAATCTGGGACGCGGGCCGACCCGAGCGAGAAGCTGCCCCCGTGAATCCAAAAGAGCACTGGCAAGCCCTCAGAAGGAACGTTTGAAGGAGTAAAGACGTTGAGATACAGGCAATCTTCGCTTTCTGGAAGTGGAGGGGTGTTGAATATGGCCCGAAACTCATCACCTATCAACATGTCAACACTTCATGTTCCAAAGGTGATATGTCACCTGTGAGAAACAATAATCACCTGGGAAATGCTGGATACACGAGGGGCGGAAATAGCTTGCATCCCAGGAAGAGCTCCAGGGGGCAGGATCCTCTGGGGGTGAGAAGCGCTTGGGTGGAGACTCGGCAAAAGGAACGCCTAGGTACTGGTGAACCGTAAGATGGGGAGCCGATGGGACTTGGCTGGCTTTCCCCATCACTATGCCATCGCTGAGGGTGACGATGGGGCGTTGGCGGTCCTGAGTTCCGCATGGATAGGCATAGCTAAGTGGCAGGCCCAGACAGAGGGCTGAAAGGAGGGATAGAAACATTGCTTCGGAGAAAGAGAGATGCTTGATCTGGGACTTTGAAATGGGGGAGAAGAGTTAGCTAGCTTCTTAAATAAATCATGCTCTTGCATTCCCCCAAGAGACTCCCTTGCACTGCCGGACCCCGAAGAATTCACAATCCGAAAACTTTAATTTCCGATCTCCCCTTTGCTCGAAGGCGAAAAACATGTGCCGAGATACTTCTGAGAGACATGTAGAAAGGGATGAGCGTGAAGTCGGGCCTACGGGGAATTTGCTCATTTTCGAGAGCAGGTATTAGGGGCTGGGCTTTCTCGTAAATGAACCTTGGAGACCCACAAGGTGCTTTTGATGCAAATATTTGCACTGGAGTGATTGACCAATGATGGCTCAGCTATCAAAAAGATCTGCCCAGTGCCGAGGGCACGGCTCGTCGTGATGGTGTATGCGATATCAAACTTACCAGCCTAAGAGCCTCACCGACTCGATGACTGAGAATGACTCATGGCTGTGGTGTTTCAAAAATCGTCAGATCGGACATTTATACGGAGTCCGATGGTAGCAGAGTTGACCGAAGACGATTGTTAAAAGGGGCCCCGAGAAGCTATTTAGGCCAACCTCTAACTACACTATCTAGCTAAACTTGATTCTACATCACGCACATAGCTCCTACTAGCAATACATAAGCACCAAACGAAAAAGGTTCAAAGCTTCTGTCAATCGGTTCTGGTTCCGGTCTTTACTAACTTGTTTGCAGCACCATTCTCTATCATCAACAATGCTCGTTCTCATTGCTGGCATCACTGGCAACGTCGGCCAGAAACTTGCTCAATCGCTGAGCAAGCGCGGCCACCAAGTGCGCGGCCTTGCGCGCAGTCCCCAAAAGCTATCCCCTGAGACTCTGGCCGCACTGGAGCGATTCGAAGTTTGCTCTGGCTACGACGATATCCCCGCGTTGGATCGCGCCTGCGCTGGTGTTGACGCGGTTGTCTGTGCATATGGCATGGATCCTCGCTTGCAGCTTGATGGACAGTTGCTTCTTCTCCGGGCCGCCGAGAGGGCTGGGGTTGAGATCTACGTTGCCGCCAGCTGGAACGGCGACTGGAGCAAGCTGGAGCTTGGCAAGCATGAGGCCTACGACGCGTACGTGTCTTTTAGACATCACGTCGAGATGACTTCTCCCATCAAGCCTATTTACATGTTCATCGGCATCTTTGCCGAGACCATGTTCTCCATGTTTGGCCATGGACACGTCGGTCCAAACATGCCCCTCATCTGGGATGCGGAAACCAAGACCATGAACATCTGGGGAACTGGCCATACGACTTGGTTTTGGACTACAGAGACGGATACGGCCGAGTTCACCGCCGAGGTCATTCAACGGGATGACGCTGCTCAGGGCGGATTTTGGAACGTGTGCTCTGGTGCCCATTCGCTTCGGCAAATCGCAGAGATTTACGAGCGTGAGCGGGGTGTCAAAGTCACGCTCAACATCCAAGGCTCCATCGGTGAGCTTGAGGCCAAGGCACTGGATGCGAGGAGCAAGGGGGATAAGAGGAAGTATTACCTCTATACTGGACTGTTCTACCAGCTCTATGCGAGCAATGGTGCCCTCAATTTTCGAAAGTTGGACAACGACCGACTCCCAGTGTCGGGAATGACTATTGAGGAGTTCTTGAGACAGAACCCTCAGATTTAGGAGTAGCATTTAGTTTTTCTGCGCAGAGTGTAGCATTCAGATGAGACGAGTCACCTTCATATGCCTCATGTCAGGAGTGTATGGTACCATACTCTCGATCACACAGTCTTGTCTACTTACAACAACCCGGTTTCTCATCTTTTTGCAAATTCTCAGTGGAATGATCAGTATCAAGTCGCACCACCGAATGCAAACATTGACGCGCCATAGCACCAGGCGGCAGCAAATACTGGACGAATTGATGGATGTTTGGGTGGCGATGGTAGCTGATGCAATAGAATTCTATAAGAGAGACAACTATGAATCAAGTGGAGATTTCCTTCACAAGCGGACTACTAGCAAGAGAACCTGAAGTAGGCTAGGTCCGTTGCCGTACTCCAGCTCGTCATTCAACCTTGGGGAGAAACGCTTCCACCTCAATCTCCAAGTGCAAGTCGGGACGCAGAAGCTTATAAACATCAACACCAGTAAAGAGAGGCCGGTTTGCACCAACGTATTCCATCAGAATGCGATGCAGCGTGAGGCCAAATTTGTCATCGGTGTTGGCGTGATATGTATTGACCTGTTGCAATGGCGATGTGGTTAGCAAAGAGAAGAACACCTTTGAAGAGGCACCGGTTACTTTGTAGACGCATGCCCAAACTTCCTGTCTGGTTCCAGTGAGGCCCGCCGCGCGTAGAGAGAGCTCTATATGGCTAAAGGCCGCGTGAATCTCCTCCTCCAGGTCGGACGGGACTGTTCCCTCTGGAGTAATGCCAGCCTGTCCACCGACGTGGATGATAGTTGCGCCAGGAGGGATGATGCAAGCATGGGTGAATCCAAGGGTCTCGGAAATCTCCTCTCCAGCACCGGGCCAGTTGAAGAATCTCACGCCATTAGCGGGAGCTGTAGTGGAGGGGATGAACTCAGGCATGTTGATAGTAGGAAGAAAGTATGTAAGTGTCTTACTGTATGGTTGTCGACAGAAGGGGGCTGGCGTCTGATGATAGTTTTATGATTAAGCTACTGGTACTTATTTACTGCTCAGCCGGCCTCCGGAACCTAATAGAGTCCGGGTCTGAAGAGTCTAGATCCTCTAGAGATTCATAAGCATGCCTTGATTATTGTATTTGTCATAAAAGTCAAACCAAGCATGGATGCGGGTGCAGGTCCAAGGCCAGTGTTAAGTCGGTCTGGTCTAGTGCCGAGACATGAGGGGTGCTAGGATATAGACTAGGTGGCCGGCGTTACTATTCACTTTGATCCACACATGACATGACACGCAGGGCGCACTAACTAACGGATAATTCCAAAAACCGAGTCACCACCAAAAGATCCCATCATCCCGCAATGGCTCACTAACGAGTCACTGGCTGGTCAACTCCTCTCACCCCCAAGCCCCCAACCATGTCAGAGTTTCGGCCTCGTCGCACCCACAAAAAGTCCCGTGGCGAGTGCCGGCAATGCAAGAGTCGACACGTCAAGTGCGACGAGGTACGACCAGCATGCACGCACTGCTTGACAAATGAACGACAATGTTCTTATGCGAGCGACCAGCTCGACCCCGGCTCCAGAGCGAACACCGTGGCCAGCTCTCCAGCTCTGCTCCACGCACGAGACCGCCACATGTTCAGCCTGGAGCATATGTCGCTTCTCTTCAACATTACAAGTAACCCAGCGGGATTCATCAAGTGCGATGAGCCCTCTGGGGCCGTCATATCCGACATCATAGAATGTGCACTGAAGAACCAATACGTTATGGATCAACTCTTGGCACTATCAGCACTCCAGAGCAGCCTCCAGCACCCAGAAAACTCTGCCAATCTTCGCTTACTCAGCATCCAACTCCAAGGAAGGGCATTATCACTGCACAACGCATCGGCAGCTGGGCTCTCCGCAAGCGGAATGCTGCCACGATTCATGTTTTCAATGCTGCTAGCATATTCTCTACTTCATGACAGTCTCTCGAGCTCACAGTTGGGAATGTCCACGTTCATTGAGAAACTAGGAGATTTCCTTCAGCTGATCCAGCTCGGCAAGGTCATGGCAACAGATTATTGGAGCATTCTCCAAGCGTCCGAGATACGGCATATCTATGTCGCCTCAGGGCTTGATCCTAAACACTCTCAATCCGTCTCCCCAGAGGCTGAAGATGATCTCAAAGCCGTCGAGTCAATGTTGACTCAAGCAAGTGCTGAGCAGGCGTCGCTCAGTTCGTGTCGAAACGCCGTGACAGCTCTCAAGATAGCCCACAGTTTGTACCAGAAGCATCGACAACACAAAGGCTTGCGTACTCAGGCCCATGCGGCCTTTCTTGTATACACGCCGTTGGGTTTCGTAGACGCGTTGAGAGAAAAGCAGCCTGAAGCTCTTGTCATTCTGGCTCATTATGGAATTCTTCTGTCTAAATGTTGTGACTTTTGGGTGGTGGGGGATGCTGGGAGGCGGCTCATACGGCTCGTTGAGTCCACCCTGGGCCCTGAGTGGGACCGGTACATGGAGCTACCAAAGCAAATCGCGTTGGAGCAGCCGAATTCGTCTTGACTGGATGATTCGATACGATCACTATTACTAGCATTGCGATTTAGGGGAGGTGGTATTTGTAGATATAGGATAGCCATTGGTTGGTTATATGAGGCTTTGCTTACCCTATGCCGAAGTGTCGACGGTATGTGGTCTCGGCTCTGTCGGACCTTAAACTTCGGCTTTAGATCGAGACCATGCAATTCATGCTGTGGAGAAGCGGCATTTGACCTAGGGTCCTGATAGGCTAACTTCCCAGGACCCCTGTATACGACGTATTCGCTAGTTAAGCTTTGCCGGTGGGTCGCGCATCTATGTTAGTGCCGATCCTCGACCTCGACCCCTGGCCCATGATGGTAATGGCGTGATGCTAGCATCTCACAAACAACACCATACTGCTCTGGAAAGCTCCCAAATCTTGCTTCAACCCCCCTCTCAGGTTTATTATCGAGTGGGACTGGAATATCTCAACTAAGGTCCGCTTGGACACGCGAGGAATGTAACAAGGATACGAGTCTTCAGAAACGTTGCTCGGACAATCCGTAACATCTCTGGCCTGGCGAGAGCCATCTACGGGTGTCTTGGTCAGCCGGATGGCAGAATAGCCCGGTTATTACAAATCCAGTCCATTATTTGACGTCGGCAGTGAATCACCTTAGAATCTAAAGCATAGATTGCAAAGGGTAGCTGAGTGTCGATTAGCAATCACATCAGAAATCGTAATTCTCTATCCGTATGACATTCAAGCCAAATTCCGCCTGGCTTATAAATCTGTGAGATCTCGGGCGTAAAGCTTGGGAAATTGATTCCGGCGCTAAGTCAAGAGTGAGAGGCGTTTCGGCCTCGCGGACGCAAAGTACCCCGACTGTGCGATTACGTGGTTGCGGAAGTGGCTGGTCTCACCGTGATACGATCCATCAACAAGGCGATGGGGAGGTTTCTCTGGATTTTGTCTCACACCGCCAAAAAAAAAGGCAGAGTCGTGTAAATTATGAATTGGAATCTATAAATACGCACTACTTGTTCACTCACGGCCGTTGATATTGTATCTTTATTCCCACATCGCCCATCTAGGTTGAATCTTGCCTTCCATCTCACTCATCTATCCATTTCACAGGACTCCTATCGTTGGATTGTCCATCATGTCTGCCCTCAAGAAAATTGCTATTGCTGGAGTCAGTCACCCACTACCCCCCCCCTCCTTTGACAGCAGACAACGCTATCAGTAACACAGAATCCTCCAACTGACGCTGGTTAAACAGGCTTCTGGCAACCTTGGCCCCGCCATTCTTACCGCTCTCCGAGAGTCAAAGCTCTTTGAAGTGACAGTCTTGACTCGCCAGGAATCCAACCACAAGTTTCCTCAAGACGTCAAGGTCAAGCCCGTTGATTATGCTTCCAAGCAGTCATTGGCGACCGCCCTTCAAGGTCAAGATGGCCTCGTGTCAACACTCTCTATTTTTGGAATCGAGTCCCAAAAGACTCTTGTCGATGCTGCTATCGAGGCAGGCGTACGGAGATTCATCCCGTCTGAATTCGGCAGCGACACTCTGAACCCGAAGGCGGCTGGTATCCCTATTTTCGGACCCAAGCTTCAGGTGCAGGAATACCTCAAGGAAAAGGCAGTTGAGAAGCCTAGCTTCTCGTATTCCCTTGTTTTCCCTGGCACGTTCTTGGACTGGGGCCTCGCTGCCGGCCTGCTTGTGGATTTGAAAGGCAAGTCTGCCACCCTCAGGGACGGTGGCGATGTTCCTTTCAGCGCATCCAGACTGTCAACCATTGGCCAGGCCGTCGTCGGAGTGTTCTCGCACCCGCAGGAAACGGCCAACCGGGCGGTCCGCGTCAAGGATCTCGATGTGACTCAGAATCAGCTCATTTCCATTGCCAGAGAAATTGATGCCAGTGGGGAGTGGAAGATTGAGCATACCAACACCGCGTCGGACGAGAAGGAGGCTCTCGCGAGCCTGGCTGGAGGTCAGACTGATGAAGGAGTTATCTTGAAGCTGCTTTTCCGGGCTGTATATGGAGAGGGATATGGGGGTAGGATTGAGAATGATGATAACGAATTGCTCGGGGTCGAGGGTTTGGACGCCAAGGGATTGAAGGCAGTTGTAAAGGCGGCCCTGTGAAGGCGTGTCTATCATGATCCGAGAGGTAGCCTGGACTCCGGGCTCCTCAGCCAGACCCTAGCACCTAACCAGATCGGAGCGACATGAGCCCAGTTCTAGCATTGAAAATGCATTTTTGGTGTGCTTGAGTTTCGTCTCCGACTTATTCGGGATAAGGATGACACACGACCTCGCTTAGTTCACAAGGCCACGAGATATACCTATTATCTTCAGGTAAGTTGCTAAGTATGCATTGTGCTGCACTGATACAAATGAATGATTACTGGGTTAAGTCTAGCCTTAGTCACAATGATGTGCTAATACCTGTGACTGATCATGAGGAGAAGTTCTTATTTGAGCAGTGTTCTGACAACTTGTTTGAAATAGCGTCGTGATACTAACATGATCCTAGGGAAGTCGTGGAAAGATGGTGAATCCCCTCAAATATCTATCTAGAGTTCTTGGGGAGTTGAACCCTGCTGCATTTCGGAGTAGGTAACATCTCTGTCAGTCGCCGAGAAAAATTGGCGCAAAGAATTTGCGGCAAAAGTGAAAGATACTTTTCAACAAGTACCACCGCCATCATCTGTTTTGCCAAAGGTATGCACCTAGAATGACCATCATTGCCATACTGATCACGTGTACGAGCCAGGCCGATGGAAGGTATTCGTGCCAGGCTGGTGGATGGTATACGTGCCAGGGCGGTAGATCAGCCATTGTGGGCCAGGCTGAATATAACTGGGCAACAGTACTCAGTATCGCGAACACAAAAGCCTGGAGGTCTTAGCGTCGGTCTTCTCATTTGGGGGATGTCTAGCATACCGCAACTGCTACACGGTACACTTGACGAGTGATAACATGCTGTTCTCCCTCTATCTTCCATTTTTGGAGCCTCCTCACCTGTACCATAAAATTAGCTCAAGGCCATGGCCTTTTGGCGGCTAAGCTGGAGTCAACGGCGTCTTACCTCATTGGCTTTGGGGATGAGTTGCTTGAGTTCGTTCTGGACATCCCTCAACTCGTTGCGATGCTGCTTGATTCTCAGCAGAGACATGAGGGCCTCTCGGTCGTTTCGCAAGCTACGCCATAGTGCACCGTGAGGTAGTGCATCACTGCCGAATATTACATCCTCGGATAAGAAATGGTCCAGTTTGGCGAGCAGGTAGGAATTGCTGTGGGTTATTCGGTCTAGAATACGTGGGAAATTTTCTATCCATTCTCGGAGTTTTTCGGTGGAAATATCGTTGGAATACTTCTGCTCCATCTCCGCAATCTATCAACGTGGATTAGTTGGGTGATACTAAGGACGGCCGGGTTGGGCATCTTGAAGCTAAACAATGACAATAGTGGAACTTCCTTTTTTGCCCTGTAGAATGGAGACTTACGAGAAGGGTTAAGCTGGCTTTGAAAAGGTCTTGGATGTTTTGATGATGCTCAACGACCACGTCGAGAGACACTGCTAAAGCAGCAAGCGCATATGCCCTTGGTGAAGCAGTTGTATCACTGCAATTCGTCTCGGCTTTGAGAACGATGGGGTCTAATTCCTCCTCCTGACTTAGTCTCGGCTCCTTACTACAGGAATCTCCGTCGAGGAAGGCAGCGGTCCAATATCGATCGCTCTTGCCCGTCACCATAAACGAGCACACAGCTTCGTGTAAGAAGAGTGGATGTGGAAGGTTGAAGACCTCATTGCTGGAGAGTTTTGATCTCTGGCTATTCAGGTTCAAAAACGAGAGGCTGTGACAAGCTCGAAGTGGCCTCTTGGTCTTGTCATGGGAGGTAGTTCGGATGTTTCTCTGATGCTCACTTCCGATCTCAAAGAACGGAATGTTAAATGATATGATGAAGCAGCCCCCCGACCAGTCCTATCGAGGGATTTAGATTGAGTAAATATCGAAAAAGATCAAGCAAAATTCTTATGACTTACAGACGCTCTCAAACTGAACTTTGGTTCTGGGGTTGGCGTGATGTAGTTAGCAAAGAGGTCACAAAAACCTTCGGTTTGTGAGGCTGGTGTGGTTTTGGTCAGGGCCACAACACTTGATCCATCGGGGTCCTCGATGTAGCTACCCATTGGATTAGAACCAAACTTCATAGAAATGCATTGGCGAGCAGAGGAAACTTACATGCGTCGAGGATGACCAGTCGTGTCATCGCAGGCATTGTTTTGCAAGCGCTAGGAAAGAGAGATGTGTTAGCTTCTTATCTTCTCCACCAGGAATGCTCTGCTCCATTATTCTGCTATTTTGGTGGAATACCTTTCGTTGGAGAGCGTGATAAAGTCCCCGATAGCCCAGTACCCTTGGGTAGTTCGGCTTAGGGTATGAAGAACCTTCGGTCACACAGTTTCGGTCAGAGACCCAGGCTCTAGGTCCCTGATCATCTTCGAATGTGGGATTTTCGGCATCCCTAGGGCCGGACCCGTCGAGGGCAAAAGACGCCCCTTCACAAAATCGTTCAATCTGGGAGATACGGCGCTCCCAACGCGCCGAGGGAATCTTGGGTTGGAAGAAGGTCCACAACTCCGGTGATACCTCGATGCCCATCTCCCTGATTACGTCGATATATGGCCTGTTCTCCACTGACCCTATAAGCTTCGTTGTTTGGCCAAATCGCGTTTTCCATTCATCAGCAGGCTCGCTGACCCATTCTAGAGTAGCTATGGTTGGGGAGATCCAACTTTGTAACGTCTTGAATTTTGGAGGGTTTCGTGGACTCTTCTTTGTTTTCAGATCTTCTTCAACATGACCGGTTGGCTTCGGGAAGATGACGGGTACATGCTCAAGCAGCTTGCCCAAGAAGGGTCGGTTATTACGCCTGACAGCCTCTTGTCGAGGCAACACTGAGGACAAGGGAACGGATCGGTTGAAACCACCGGCACAGAAACTGAACCTCGTCAAAGCGCTTTTCTCTAGATCTACTTTGGCAATAGCAGACATGTTGAGTTGTACCTGGCACCGAACAATACTGCTGGAAAACATGTTGAGTTCGGCCAACACATCGCACATAGGCACCATGTAGCAAGTATGCTTTCCAGGGCATCCGAGAACAAGATACCCGGCAAGCAGCCCTGTCTGAGAGTCGAAAACCGCCGAACCCGATGTTCCTTTGGGCATGGGAAAAGATGACTCGATGCAAAAGAGCGTCTGGAAATTGCGTGACCCTGGCTTCTGTAACAGCATTGACGCTGGGAAAACAATGCCCTGGACATACCCCAGAGATGCTGTTGTGATTATGATTGGCCGAGCCTTGGTCTGACCATGTACATCAAAGACATCAGATAGTTGCACCATCTCTGCGCCTCCAGCTGTGCAGGCCTCTGGACCAGGATTGACATGTATAGGAAAGAGAAGGTAGTCCATTTTTGCGCTGGTATAGCAACGAGGAGGAGAACTGATGGGTTCGGTTTGCGGCGAGGAGGAGGAATCATTGACGATAATGTTGCTGACGGTTCTAGGCTCTGAGGAGCTCTGAGGAAGTGGACTCGAGGCGGGCACCATGGGGGACCATGAGGTGTTGCCCTCAGTCTCCTGTGCCGAGCTGCTCGATGAAGAGCCGGAGAGGTCGATTTCTACTTCCTCCGAGGAAACGCTTCCTTCGCTCATGGTACGGACGGTGCCGAAATCCGAGGGGACTATGTCTTCAACATCTCCACGGCCCCTAGCATCATCGTCGGCGTGGTCTTCGTCGTCGTCGTCCCAATCGTCATT
Source organism: Fusarium vanettenii 77-13-4 (assembly GCF_000151355.1). Lineage (NCBI taxonomy): Eukaryota > Fungi > Ascomycota > Sordariomycetes > Hypocreales > Nectriaceae > Fusarium > Fusarium vanettenii. The sequence continues at coordinate 4,813,877 of NW_003315881.1, forward strand.
GGTGTGTTCCCAAGTTGGCTCACTCTTGTGGCGACTGAAGTTAACAACATGCTCAACAGTGAGCTGGTAGCTGGTTCCGTCCAAAAAAAGTAAAGGGCCTGCTGTGGCGGATTGCCTTTGTAGACCCCGACGCGCCTGGATTGGGCGACATAAGTAACTGTCTCCCGTGTGGGATCCGAAAAGCTGAAGGACGACGGGGTGCTTGATATTTTCCCGAATATCGCCCCCTGGACCTTGGTTGGTAAGCTCCTCGGATTGACGTGCAGATGATGAAATGGTGGACGCAAGTCTATGTGCTTGGGCATTGCCTGCCATGGTAAGTTGAGGCTCACAGGGAAGCTCTGGCGGAGTGGCTTTCCCGAGCACGGCGAAGTGAGCGAAAGCCCCTCCTGGCCGTAACAGGGAACAGTTCTTGATGGATCCCTTTGCTTGCTTGCGAACCTTTGAGTCCAAGCACGACACAACTATGGCAGGACGCGACTCGTCTTGGTTCGCGCCAATTCGATATATGCCAATCCACAGCTTATGGTCGGACTCTGGGATACCGGAGTGCTCGAGGAGGTTTTGTATGATGGATTTGTTTGCGTTGTATATGGCTAGATCCCCGCCTTCGGCCATCCAGACTTGTTCTTTTCGTAATGATGCGATTGGTCTCAATAGTATCCCTTTATAGTCCATGATGAACCAGTTGACATAGGAAGGATAGGTATGGAGACGAGGCAGGGCTCGATGTCTGATCGGACTTCAAGAGGCAAGTCGACAGTGTGTAGCTTTCGATACCAATCGCACTATGCAGACAAAATGTTAAAAATTGCTGCCTTTCTCGGATCATGATTGCTTCTTTCTTTCAAGGAGACACTCACTGTCTTCTTTCTGTCACAGCTGGACACGGTGAGCGAGATGAAGCATGGATGGAATCTACTCAGATCGACGGGGTCTACTACGTCAAGATCAGAAAGCAATAAGAGGGAAGAGAAAACCTCAGATGCCCAAACGTACGTTTCAGGGCATACCAGGCTAACTGCTGAGACACCCTGGCCCCAGGGACATGGTGAGATACGCCCGACTTAGCTGGACACGCCAGGATGGCGTCGGAGAGCCTAAGCCAAGCCAATCACCAATCACCAATCACCTCCCTGCATGTGACTGAAGCGCAGCGGGGTTCTTGGCCACATACGCGATGTACAACAGCAGCTCTGACTGGTGGGCTTGGGCCGGTGATCGGTGAAAAGTCGCTCGGGGGCGCGTCCTAGATGGTGTTGGAGCCCAACGCTGCAGATAGCCTAGAGCGACACGTAGCGGTCCTGGTGCATGACTGGGCTATGCATGCATATACAGCAAAGTCTCCCGCATGAGGCCCTTGACCGAAGCTCTCTGCACGGCCTGACTAGCTGTTGTTGGTGGGGAATCTGTCATTATTAGATGAGCTTGATGCGTGCCGTGAAATGGTTGTTTAGATTGCCCGACCTTTCGTGTTTGCTGTCACATTCTACTTCAGTTGCACGGGCTCTCAGATGTCTCTCGTGCACACCTTCCTCGGCCAGTCGCCAGATCAGCTTCATCTTGTGAATGGAGATCAAGTATCGCTCCTCGACTTTAGAGCCTACGATGAATATGTCCGAAGGCAGCAGAAGATTTTCAATGATATGAGCGCTTCAGCTGTGTCCCCTTCCGATGTAGGATCCCTTGGCAAGGTAGCAGATGAGATCAGGCAACATAAGCAACGAGACCGGGCTATTTCCTGCATAGCTACACTATCGGGCAATAACAATAACATTGCTTGTCAGGCCACACTTAGTCTCGTCGTCCGTCTGATGCTGATGGTTGAAATCGGTTCCTTGGAGAAATCATTCGGATTCATGCATCATACCGGCCGGTGTCCGCTACCACAATGGATGGAGAGCGACTTGGCATCTCTAGCAGCACGGCTTTTTTGTGCCTCCCTGCCGACCAACTGCAGTATAATGTCAATTCCCACCACTTTCGATGCCTGGAGTCTTGAAAACGTTGCCGGCATCAAGATCGAGTTCACTGACAATCTGGCGGACCACCTGCGGCTGGCAAATAATGACACGCAGCTCTATGTATTCCACCACGTCGCATATCTCGAATACCAAAGACACATGTTAGTATTTCTCCAAAACCCCCTCTTGCTACTTTCTCAGGGCCTCTGACTCAATGAAGCTCGAACTCTCAGAACGCTGTTCTCCCAGAGGGACTGGCAGAGGAGACCCTCAAAACACTCGCGATCCTCTTTCCTCAGTCTGATCACTGGAGCCCATTGCGATCGACACGGAAGAAGAGAGCATGGCTGGAACGACTACGCGTAAACTCCAACCGCAGGATAGACAGCCGTCTCACTTGTTGTGGAACACCTAACATGGACGACAGACAACTCAGCAACTTCCGTTTCTGGAGGGATCGCCTAGCCATCATCAAAGAAGTCTACGATGAGTCAACGCCAGACTCGTTCTCTCAGTGGTGGCATGACCGGAGGAACGGAGTTCAGTGGCACAACTTTTGGGTAGCCATGGTAGTTCTGGGACTGACGGCCTTCTTCGGGTTCATACAGTGCATTCTTGCGGCAGTCCAGGTTTACAAGGCATACCATCCATCTTAATGTACGTACAAGAAGCGAGAAAAATGGAGGTAGATGTTGCATGTTCCTGGTGGTACGGTAAAGAAGGGCTGGGCTAATAATGGCAACCGCTTTGGGACTATACGCTCTGATCTGTTCCCTAGCCACTCCCAAGTTTTCTACAGAGGGAGTATCTCGATGAATGTTTCGGACTACTCGAAGGGATTGATAGCACGCCCGTCCTTAATCTTGGTATTTTTGCTTGCAGTTGGATTTTCGTATTAGAATGGGTCTTCTGGGCAAGGTCGTCGAGTTAAGGTTCCATCCTCTTACCCCTTCCCTGTTCATGCGTCAGGGGCTATAAGCCAGATTCCACAAGGAGACTAGCGGAAAAGACATGGGCTTTATTCCTAATCTTATCCCAAGAGGTAGTCAAATGGAGACCTTGTGTGATGGTGTATGGGCAATTTAACCAACCCCATGGCCTGAGCGTAGAGGTACCTCAATCACAAAGCGGTGAGCGCATGGTGCCCCTTGCTTTTTCGGATTCTTCGTCATTGCCGAAAGCTAAGATTCTCGGGGGCACGGGTTATTAGGGCAAGCCGACACGGAGTAACTGACAATCCTACATCAGGGCGTCTATCCGAAGCGTGTCGGAACTTAAGGCCAAGATGGCCCGAATACCGGTAGAGTGTGAAATGAAACTTTACAGGGGAGAGGGTATGAGGTTCCTAGCAAGTCAAGGGTGTGTCATGCGATTGGATTGCAAGTGGTGAGGCGAGTTCAGTTCGTCAGGAGGCCGATGAGGAGTCATTGGACCTGGAGATGCCTTGCAAATCTTTCTTAAACATAAGTGTTTTACTCTTTGCCTCGACGTATCTGGAGGAATTCTAGGATAAATTGTTGGTATTTTGACGTGGTTTGGTAGGCATCACCCTGCCTTTTGGTCTAGCAGCGTCGTGGCACACCAGTTAGTGATCTAGGGTGCCGTGTGAAATAGCGAAGCGAGTGATAGATTGACTACTGTAACACGGCTCCTTTTTAGTACAGAGAGGGTAAGGAACTTGCAGTCTCTCATCTAACGACAGGAGTTTTCGGTATGGTTCCACATTAAAACAATGCGGGGTTGCCTGTTAGTACCTCTCTATAGTATCAAGAGGCAGAAGATCTCTAGAAACTTCCTTAGTGTCTTAAATTATTCTGCCCACCTCTGTCAAAACTTCCTGGGAAGTAGTAGGTCAACACGTTGAGACCCGCAAGACCCATTCTCAAAGTTCCTTGAGCCAGCACTAGACAGCATGAATTTCCCCTAGGTACTACCTCCCGGCATGTCCGTATTCTCGGAAGTCGGATTTCTAAGTTGTCCGGACTAATTCTTGGCTTACGACAATCAAACTGGGTTTGACTTATCCGTTGCATTCGGCAGATCAAACTGACCGAGACTGGAGAGAAAAGGGGCATCTGCGCTCTATTATATAAGGAAAGAAAATACCGTTTGATACTACATAGCACCTACCTCTCCATGTGTCTTGTCATTAACTAAAGTAATAGAATCCTTATTTCGTCAAGTTAAGCCCTTATCATCATGGTAGACAACTCGTCAACACCCGTGCCTCATCAGGTTCTGGCGTCGGTGAATCTCAGGCCTTTCACTGTTTCTGTTCCTCAGTCTCGCATCGACAATCTGAAGACACTCCTTAGCGTATCCCCAGTTCCACCTCCAAATTTCGAAAACTCGCGTTCGGATGGCTCGTATGGAGTCACAAGAGATTGGATGGGCGCCGCGTTGGAGTATTGGAAGAAGACTTATGACTGGTACTGACTGCTCTTTACTATACCCTTTCCGTTCAGTATTTATCACACCTGATTTCAACATCGCTCTTTCTTCGTTTCTTACAGACAAACATATGTGGCAGTGCTGATCGACCCATAGGCAACAATGGGAAGGAGTCCTCAACAAGATCCCGCAGTTCCAGGTGGAAATAGAAGACGATGACAGGTCTCGATATGATGTGCATTTCATGGCCATATTCTCGGCGAGCCCAAGAGCTATTCCTGTACTTTTCTTACATGGATGGCCTGGCTCCGTTGTCGAGTTTCTGCCATTGATGCTTCATCTGAAGTCACAATTCGATGCGAACCCAGCGGCGTTTGGCTACCATATCATTGTCCCATCTCTGATAGGTTTTGGGTGGTCTAGCCCTCCGCCAAGCACCAAAGACTTTCGCTTCGAGGATAACGCCCGTCTACTATCCAAACTGATGACGAATCTGGGGTTTAGCAAAACCGGCTATGTGGTCCAAGGTGGGGATATTGGCTCGCCTATTGCATGCAGTCTTGCTTCACAAGACCCAGCTTGCAAGCTTGTTCATGTCAACTTGTTTGTCATGTCGCCCCCGGAAGGGTTTGACGAAAGTCACATGCATGAGTATCAGTTCTCCGACGAGGAATTGACGGGCCTGCAACGCGGCAAGACCTTTTGGACCCACGGAACAGCGTATGCTCTGATTTAGGCAACACGGCCTTCAATAGTAGGCATCGCAATAGGGTCTAGCCCGGTAGCATTGCTGGCTTGGATTGGGGAGAAAATGGTCGAGTGGTCTGATCAGACCCCGACTCTCGACCTCATCCTCACGAATGTGTGCCTCTACTGGTTCAGCGGATGTCTACCGACGTCTTTGTGGAGCTACCGGCAGATGATGAGTGGTGGAAATCCATCAACTGGATGGGAACACGTCAACGCGCCAATGGGGTTCTCGGCCTTCAAGTATGAATCTGGCAACCCTCCGAAGGCATGGATAGACACCACTGGCAAGGTCAAGTGGTACAGGTGGCATGCCGAGGTACGTAAACTTTAAAATGATGCTGATCGGATATTGCTAACCTTGCAGGGTGGTCACTTTGCGGCTTTGGAACAACCGATGGTACTTTGGGGTGATGTGGTTGAGTTTATAGAGTCCACGAATATGTTTTCTCAGTGATAGACTCAATTTGATACCACAACACGGGTATGCAGCTTGATCACAATGCATACAATATTGCCGTGATTGAAGTTTTGGACTTGTGATCCGATCATCTCACAATGCCATGATTCTTGGCGAGTTCGCAGGTTAGTACGAAATTGTCGACGGCAGGACTGATCCCGTTGCCTTAGACGTGCGGGCATGCTCTTTAGGCTGCTTAATAGAGAAATGAGGTCATTTGATCACTAGAGTTTTGTGTATATAGCCTTTTCTATAGTTTGCAGGGGCATATTGAACCGCTTCCCCTCGGAGCCGGCGGGCCGGGCCGTGTTGGCGGGGAACCGCCAATTCCGTTCCGAATCTGGACGCTCCGGAGTGTCCAACTCCGGCATCGCCAGATGGATTAACTTTCTCGCCTCATAGGCATGTGTAAGTGAGGGGAATTTGAATTATAGAAAAGAGAAGCTGGCATTAAAATGGTTATAAAAGGTCTGATATAACAGTCCTGGAGTATATGTCCCGAGTCTCAGCAGGACTTGGATAGCCTTGAACTCAACCTCAACTCTCTGACCTGACGATATTTATCATGAAGTGCACTTCCATCGCTGCTCTTGGAGCTGCACTCGCAGGCACTCTTGTGTCCGCGGTGCCTGCTGGTTTCGTTACCACTAATGGCGAAAAGTTCTCTCTCGACGGCGAGGACTTCTTCTTTGCCGGTAGCAACGCCTACTACTTCCCCTTCAACGTTGTATGTCTTATAGTCACCAGCTTTCAAAATCCCTTCTAACCCTCGCAGTGGGGAACGGATCACTACCAGGACGTCAAGGTTGGCTTGGTCGCCGCCAAAGATGCTGGTCTGAAGGTCATCCGAACTTGGGCGTTCCATGAGAACAACAGAACATATGTGTCAGGTGGACTGCCCAAGTACAACACGGGCGGAGAAGAGACCGTTATGCAGTTTTTCAACTCGGACGGAACTGTCGATATCGACCTGGGCGTTCTCGACGTTGTTATCGAGGCTGCTGAAGCCACCGGCATGAAACTCATCTTGGCATTGACCAACAACTGGGCTGATTACGGAGGTATGGATGTGTACACGGTCAACCTCGGTGGAAAGTATCACGATGATGTAAGTGGAAAGGCCTGTCCTGGTTTCAAATATCTAACAGGGATCAATGCAGTTCTACCGCTTGCCAGCCATCAAGAAGGCGTACAAGAACTACGTCTCAGCTGTTGTGAACAGATACAAAGACTCCCCAGCAGTTTTCGCATGGGAGCTTGCCAATGAGCCCCGCTGCGGCGCCGACGGCAGTCGCAACCTCCCACGTGGTCCCGACTGCGGCCCTGAACTGCTGACGTCGTGGATGGACGAGATGAGCACCTTTATCAAGTCGCTCGATGCGGATCACCTGGTCACTACTGGAAGTGAGGGTGGTTTTAACCGGGTGTCCAGCGACTGGGCATACAACGGCGCAGATGGTGCTGACTTTGACGCCGAGCTCAAGCTGCCTAACATCGACTTTAACACATTCCATTCCTATCCTCAGGCATGGAGCAAGACGACACAGTGGGTTGAGCAGTGGATTGTTGACCACGCCGAGGCAGCCAACGGAAAGCCCGTCGTCCATGAAGAATACGGCTGGACTGACAAGTCGACTCGCGTCAGTGTCTTGAGCAAGTGGCAAGAGGTTTCGCTGCAGCACGAGGTGAGCGACATGTACTGGCAGTTTGGGTACTCGGGATACTCGTACGGCAAGAACCACGACGACGGAAACACCATCTACCTTGAGGACGATGAGGCCCAGCCCTTGGTTTATCAGCACGCCGCTGCCGTCAACGGCGGCGAAGTGCCACCCCCAAGCTCGACCACCATTGGTACCACTCCCGGACCAACCCAGACAAATGGCCCACGACAGGTTAAATATGGACAGTGCGGTGGTTCTGGATGGACTGGACCAACTCTGTGCGAGTCTGGGTCGACTTGCCAGGTACAGAACCAGTGGTACTCTCAGTGTTTGTAGAGTGCCCGTTGTCAGGTCCAGAGATTGGACAGGAGAGCTGATAGTTGAGAACGAGTACACTCCTTCTTAGCTGGGAAAGTGCTAGTGAATGAAAAGGAACGCGTCCAGTTCATCAACATCCCTTTGCCAGTATTGTCTTAGGTGTTGCGTATCCATGTCGTAATTGGAAGAAGGAATCAGATCTATAGCATGATCATACGTCAATTAAGCGGCCAGGTGGTTTAGACATTTCAATGGCTTCTGGGTGTCGATAGAAAGCCTATGGCCTTCACAGCAAAATCGTTCTGGCAACGATCTTCTGGCTCGGTTAATCCATCAAGGACCGGGCTTCAACTATAACAAAGAACAGATTGTCCACTCGTTCTGTCAGCGAGAGCACTACAAGGGAGTGTTGACTATCATATATCGGTTAGATCGTTCCCTACACAGTATTGCGACTCAGTAGTGGACAGTGTCCCTGTGGCACCCCGTATACCTTATCCACCGCTGGTTTCAAATCATTGTCACGCCGATCTAGGCGAGTTTTGAACCTCATCTGCAACTCCCCTCCCAGAACCTCCTTGTCCTCTAACGCAGTCGTCTCCCCAGCTTCCGGCGCCTCTACCCAGGCAATCAACTTGACTGTTTTTAGAGACCGCACACCAGCAGATGTGTTGGAAAGCAAAGTCTCCCCAGGTGGTGTAGATCTTTGCGTCAAGGCAATCAGTTCCAAAATCGAATCCCACGCTCCGCCTGTTTTGCCCATGATGACAACGAGGATGGTGTGTATAAGAGCGATCACAGCGTGTAGGATAAGACCAGCCATAGAAAGCTTGTCGAACCAGTTTTGTGCAGTCATGACATAGCCACTGAATATGGCCTTCATCTCCATGCGTGTCATGTTCCCAGACTTGAGGATAGTGGGCTCGGGAAAGATCTCTACTGGGTCACCCTGGCGCAGCAACTTCCGAGCCAACTTCGTGCTGTTGACAGTGAAGTTGCCATACGGCCATGCCTCGAGGAAGCGGGCTGCATCGTAGTTTGGTATGAGGCCGCTGCGAGACAGGCCATCCACGAATACAGTAGCGATGAGGTTCTCAAGCTCAGTCTGCCTGAAATTCTCACTGTAGATGCTGATGAGCAACGTCTCAAGAGTAGTCCGCTTCAATCCTTGGATCGGCAACCATGGCAGGTTATCAGGTGATGTGTCGGGCAGCGTGGGCGACAACATGTTGTACCAGTCCGTACTCAACCTGATGTCCTCCATTATCGGCTTGGGTGGAGGATTCAAGCGGACAAAGCCCATGCGAGCATCGAATGCGAGTTCCGTCTGGATCAAGTTGAGAACCCTACCCTCGTAATACTCATGGGCCATAGGCATGTCCACTGTCGTCTCCATGACCGTTTTGGCTTTGGTCCAACGAGTGTCAATGGAGCAGGCGACGACGTTTGATGGTGGAGATATGTCCGGGGTGACATCAGTGCGGTTGAACAAGTCTTTGAACAGAATGACAAGGCCCAGAGAGTTCTTTGTGGCGTCCCAAATATCTGTAGCGACGATGAGTACGTCGCGTCGGTCGTCAAAGATGGAGGTGTTCAGAGTCGACTTTTCATCTTGCAGAATTCCCCGAGCGACCAAGGCTCGTTGCGCGTCGCCCAGAACATCAACGCTATCCAGTACCATGGCACCATGCACTTCGTTTACTTCGGGCTTACCCTTACCTTTCCAATACTCGTCAATGCCTTTCAAGTTGGGGAACTTGACTGTCAGGTTTCTGCCACCAAGATCCATGATGCCCTGGAGCTCACAAAAGACCCTCGCAGCTGGCACCTTTGTCTCAGCCTGGTAACGCTTCGGCTTCGCCCAATCTAGACACTTAGGGAAAGGTTGCAGGTACGGATGCTTCGTGGCCAGATATTTCAAAGCGCTCCTGTGATGGCCCCTCATCGCGTCCTGCAGAACCGCAGTCGCGGCATGCGCAGAGTAGACCCAGGTGTTGGCATCAGAGATCAATGCAGGCCTCGCGTAGACTGCCTTTCGCTGGAACCCATCGTTCAGCTCAAAGATGTGTCCCGCGCTGTAACCATTCCACCACGAGATGAAGTGCTGATACATGGAAAGAAAGCCACAAGAAGGGCACCTATTGTCGGTGAATTGGCCGGCGTCGAGCGTGCAGTTGATTTCGGAATAATAGTCTGCGTTGAGGAACTTGGGCCATAGTTGGTCATCGCTTCCTAGAGCACCAGATCAGTCATGAGACATTGCAAGCGAACTTGTCAGTTACTTACCATTGAGCCAATAGACGCCACCACCGACTGGCCAGTCCATTTTCCTGGGCATCATAAGCACTGCCGTCGCGGGACCAGCCATGAGAGCTAGAGCGCCGCCGATGAATACGAGGAGAATAAAGCCGCGACGTTTCCATCGCTGTTCGTGGGACACATTTTCACCATGACCCCAGCCCCAACCGAGACTCCCTAGAAACTCGGGAGACCAGAAGTAGCTGCAACGGACCCTGTCAGCTGATGCCAATGGTCTGTCTGGCTAGTCTGGACTTCTTACCTAAGTTGAGCAAAGGAGAAGCCCGAAACGAGCAACCCAAGGGTTACACCGTCACCGAAGACAAGTTCGTGGCGAAGAAGGTGGAAGATGACAGAGCCCACGCTCGCGACTATGAGAAGTTCCTGAACTTTGGCCCCGACCTGGAGCGCACCGAGTTTAAGCTCATCCAGGTCCTGGAGGCCCTGCAGTTCATTGCCGATGAAAAACCCCACACAGTTGAGCGTGATTAGGCCGATGGACAGGAATGCGGGAATGAGATGGACCGCACAGCGGGCGATTGCGAGCCGTCTTGAGGAGTCAATCAAGACCTTCGGAGGTTCATCATCATTGCCGCCAAGGAAGGTGACTACCTTGAGCCCAAGCGTTCGAAGAAGAGTCATGAACTTCTGGACCAACCTTGAGGAGCGTAAATACGAGTGAAAACGACTCATTAAAGTCGCCTCAGAGGTTGATGTGGATAGTTGGCCCGCTGATACCTCCACAAAACCATTGTCCGTAGAGTATTTGCGAGTGGGGGACATGGTGAAAGGTCCCGAAGAGAGCGAATTGAGCAGAAGTAGAATAGCTATGAAATGGTAATTCTAGAGGTTTTTGGGAAAGGCTGCGCAGGTATTTGTAGTCAACTGACCAGGCCTGTTGCTAAATATAACAGGATGGTTAGAGGGTCGCGGCTATGCAACTTGTGCAGCCAAAGAGAAGCCATCAACCCCCAAGCACCAGTTATTGTCTTGCATCCCCATTGACCAATTGCGCCGACTTTGGCTCAAACATGCCAAGGAAGCCACCACAGCCTGATCCTGTTGTGAGCAGGCCATAGGTCCCTTCAGCTGTGGCTGAAATTTGTAAATTGAGTAAAATGTCTCTTCACAGAGCCTGCTGTCGATACGGTACTGGATGCAATGTATCGCTTCGTCCAACTTGGGCAGCTGGCGTTACTGGATTCTACCAAATTGAACCTTCTCCTGAAAACCTTTCAACAGGAGACGTCGAGAATCCCGCTACGGAAGGAAGATTTTTTATAGTCGCTCTTCCAATTAGTAGGATCCGGGAGCTGTCAGTGCCTGGGACGGCTCACCCATGAAAAACGTCCCTCTACAGCCTGATTTTGTAATACCCAATGGTGAGAGAGATGATGCAGGTCGTATTGGGCCAAGCTCTCAGCCGCTGCCTAACATGCAGGTCGAACCGCCCAGCTCTGTGTCAGCTGCAGCCTCTGCGATCTGTCGGCAGCCCGAAGTTATTTTAGGCCTCCTAATGGTTTTCCCCTTTATTCCGCTTTCTTTTCCCATTCCCACCCTTTGTCTGCTGTCTTTAGACTAACAGTCCCCTATCATCAGAGAAAAGCAAAATGCGTTAGCTGCGCTACGAAAATGGTGTAACAGGGCAACGGGGTCTCGTGTCTACTTTTTTATGATCAGTCTCAATTAATATCTTCCTCTTATTCGATCTTCTAGACTATGCTATCCGCCCTTAGTCGTCCAATGGTGTCGACCAGCCGTTGGAATCATCATATTCATCCAACGTCGTCGTTCCATGAAGGACCTTATACTTCTTCATCTGCTGCGACTTTTCGGTGTCGTTTCCACTAATAATTCTGGCAATTCTCTCTCCTACCTCCTGGCCCTCGAACCACGCTCCATGCATATATCCAAAGAACTCTGCAGAATTGGCCTCTCCTGCGAACCAAAGTCTGTCGACGTTGGCACGGAGGTTCTGATGCTTCTCAAGGGTCATGCCAACTGGCCAGTTGCTGTATGAGCCATAAGCCCACCTAAAGAATCTGGTTAGTCATTGCGACACATGCACAATAGAAAGGACACTTACTCTGTCTGCGTCCATCGGGGGTACATAAAGTCTGTTGGTTCGGGGACATGCTTGTCGGGAAACATAGATCGGAGAACCTCGAGAATTTGGTCCTTGGTCTCTTCGTCAGACTGCGACTCAACCTTGTAGGCCTGCGAAGCCACCACGGTAGCGAAAAGAATGTTGGAGCCCTCGAGGAATCCCTTCGCGCTGAGCGACTGGAAGAGCGGGTAATAACCTCGCTCGGGATCGGCATAGAGCAAGTATTGAGCCTCGTCTGACCAGAACGACTCATTGAACTGCAAGAAGATCTTTGTGTACGTTCCCATCTGGAATTGCTCAACAGCTTCCCTCTTCCAGCGGGGCAGGACGGGGTCAAAAGTGACGGCGTCGTTTTGCAACACGCCAACAGAGAATGTGCAGATCGCAAATTCGGCCTCGATACAAGTGTCATCCTCGTTTCGGATTATAACGCCTTCCTTGCCATAGTGAATCTTCTTGACGGTCGTGTTAAGAAGCAGTCGAGGGTCATTTTCCGACAGGAACTCCATAGCCTCTCCGATGATCCAGGCGTTATGGCCGCGTTGGTCGATAACAAGGTTGGTCTCATCGCTGAAATGCTTGAAGGTGGCATTGTTTCCAGCAATTCCAAATTGGAAACCGGACTGCTCTGGGGGGTAGGCAGTTTCAAAGTCCCATCCCCACCAGTCGGCCACTTGCTTGTACTGATCCTGCCTAGGCTTCCATCCCGCAAGACTGAGGCCTGCACGCACCGAAGTATCTTGGAGGTTCTCAGTCTGGATGTATCCGGCGTCTTTCGACGCTTTGTCGAACTTCTCGTCAAACTCGTCCATGGCATCTGCGTAGTCGGCTGGTCCGTCTTGGTCGTAGGTGAGGATGGAGTCATAGTCGGAGTAGACGTTCTTGATCTTATGCTTTTGAGCCAGGCGCCAGACGGGGTTCGACCCAAGTCCTTCAACCCAGTTGGCGCCGAGTTCCACAGTCAAGGGTTTGCCGTCAGCCGACTTTCCAAAAGAAGTGTGCTGGACGCGACCGCCAATGTAGTCATTGTGTTCAACAATGAGGAAGTCGTGAATTGAGGCATTGTGAAGGGTCTGAGCAGCCGTTATTCCAGCAATACCGGCACCGAGGACAGCGACCTTGGTCTTCTTGCAGGTCTTGCCCGGCTCGCGAGGTATCACTGCTGCTTCTGCTGTGCCTAAGAGAATGCCATAGGACAACGCAAGGAGTTGTGAAGACACAGGCCGCATATTGAACAAAGACCAAAAGAAAGTTTGGCTCAAAGAGGCTTACAAGTAAGCTTGAATGGACGAGGCGTGAGAGGGTGAGGCGATTCGTCATGATTTGGAGGAACATGGCGATGGTTTAAATAGACGCATCGTGAACATAGTAGACTTGCCGCTGTCCTGTGCGTATCCCTTGTCTTATCTGGTATAAATTGTAGTTTAACAACAAGCCCCGCGATTATCAGGATGAACGGATGCTTCTTGCCGTTTGCCCACCGCATTTGAAATTAAACTAGATAGCTACCTATCTCGATTACGCTCAGTGCTGGCCCATTTTGTTGCCTATTTGGGCAGTTGACTAGCAATTTTTTTTCGGGAACCTTTGGGATGAGCTACCCCAGCTTTCAAAGGAAGGTCGGCATGACGCGTCGCCACATGGGTTCCTGGGGTAGTTTTGACGTGAAGGTGCCAAGACCGAGTAACATGATGGCACTGAGTCGTTTTCAACTCATTCATTCTTCGGAGAGACATAGACCTGTGCCAGAATTTGGGGCATCTGAGTCCCAAAGATACATAAAATTTGACTTTGACCTTATTGTAGCCCCTGTCACCGAAGCCACTCGGATCAATCACCCAATCTATCTCTAACATCCGTGCTGTGGGACGCCGGACTATCACGAGATACGCTTACCGCGTTGGGACAATAGATTGCAATGTATCAAAAAGGATCAGATTTGCGTATAGAGCGCGCATATCTCTCCGTCTTGACAAGGTTTCCCCGCGTCTTCAAGATAAGGGTGGATGATGACCGATCTATCCCCTGCTTGGCGGCCCCCTAGTTCGGAGATGTAAATGACCTTGCTCGCATGACAGCGGAAGTTGTGCTACGAACTAGCGAATCAGCCAGTGAGCTTGCTTCCCCGCGATTCGGTCAGGCTATATCGGCATCCGTCTCCCTTTATTGCACCTTTTGGGAAGGAGGGTAGCAAGGGTAGCTAACGAGACCATCAATTGTTCGAGATAAGACTTATCGAGCAGAGGGCATCTGTGTACATAGAAATGTAGCCTCCTTGCCCGAGCAAGCCGGTAATCTCTTTCAGCACAACTTACTCTCTTTCCAATGCACGATGAGTATCAAACAAACCACCAACATCGATGATTTCCAGCTGGCTCAGCTGGGTCATTCCCAGTCGTTCCAACGCAACTTCAGTCGCTGGACCATGCTAGGGTTAGCTTTTGCTATCCTGAACTCATGGACAGCCCTGGCCGCATCTCTTTCCCTTGCACTACCCTCAGGTGGCCCAATTGCCGTCATCTGGGGACTCGTCACCGCTGGCATCTGCAATTTATCTCTTGCTGCCAGTCTCGCCGAGTTTCTCTCAGCTCTACCCACAGCTGGAGGTCAGTATCATCAACCTCACAATGTGGTCTCTCCGTCACTAACAACTAGCACAGGTCAATACCACTGGGTTGCAACAATTGCTCCCCCATCACTCAAGATCCCACTCTCATGGGTGACTGGATGGATCAACATGAGCGGCTGGGTCAGCTTGGTTGCCACGAACTGTTCTCTTTCGAGCACTCTGATCATTAATATCATCTCGCTTCAAAAGCCCGACTACGAGTTTCAGAGGTGGCACCAGTTCCTGATCTACATGGGCATCGCTGCTATCGCTTTCGCCACCAATGCCTTTCTTCACTCCGTCCTCCCTCGAATCAACGGCGTTGCATTTACATGGAGCATCGCTGGGTTCTTCATCATCTCCATCACTCTTCTCGCCTGCGCAGCGCCTGACTACGCTACGGCAGACTATGTGTTTGCAACCTTTATCAACACCACAGGTTGGCCAGATGGAATTGCCTGGCTGCTCGGCCTCTTGCAGGGTGGCCTAGGTCTGACCGGATTTGACGCCGTGGCACACATGATTGAGGAGATCCCCAACGCTGCCATTGAAGGACCCAAGATCATGTTGTACTGCCAGTACATCGGTATCACAACGGGATTTCTGTTCCTGGTCGTGGTGCTGTTTGTATGCGGAGGGATGGTCAATACATCAACTATCATCAGCTCGACTGCTGGCCCTCTGCTAGAGATTTTCTATCTCGCAACGAAAAGCAAGGTTGGCGCTGTGTGCCTACTGATGTTCCCTCTACTCTGCCTTGTCTTTGCAGCCATTGCGGTCATGACAACCTCTTCTCGCATGGTGTTTGCTTTCGCTAGAGACGGTGGTCTTCCGGCTTCGCGTATCTGGTGGAAGGTTCACCCAAAACTGGGAGTGCCGCTCAATGCCCTTTACCTGAATGTCGCAATCACTCTCGTTTTTGGCTGCATCTATCTTGGATCAACCGTCGCTTTCAATGCGATCATCGCCTCCTCGGTCGTCGCACTGGGCATCAGCTACGGACTGCCAGTTGGTCTTCTTGTTCTACAAGGACGATCGAAGTTGCCCGAGCGGGCGTTTACTCTACCAAACTGGCTTGGGTGGACGGCCAATATTATCGGTCTCGTTTACACTATCGTCACCAGTGTTCTCTTCCTCTTCCCGCCCGCGCTGCCTGTAGATGGAACCACCATGAATTATTGCGTGGTGGCTTTCGCTGTTATCATTGTTATCTCTCTTGTACAGTGGATTGTTGACGGAAGGAAGAATTATGAGGGACCACGCATTACGATAGGAGAGGGTGAGGTAGACGAGTAAATAGCTGTTAGTAAGGAGGCTCATCTTCATGGATGACACCCGCTGGATCGTGAATCTAATCACTAAATTGAGGCATTCCTTGAATCCCAAATGGCACGCTCCTCTGGCTCTGTTAACCCATCAAGGGCCGAGCTGTAAATATAATAAAGAACACACTATCACATTTTCAGCGTCCCAAATCGCACAAGCTATTCTCGTGAATGCCCGTGTGCCTGTCATCCTAGTCTCTCTTTCAGTAACTCCTCGAATGCTCTACCCAGAACTGTGACTACTCAGGGCTGACTCTTCGCTGCCTCCCCGTTTCACATGGGTTATAGCGAGATAGTTAATGTCTATTCTCCTACACTTTTCTTAGTTCATGCTAATCATGGCAATCTCTCCTAAGTAATATCCCGGGATCTAAAGGGAATGAGGCGTTCTTGGCAAGGCGTCCACCAAGCCCACATCCAGCTGACAACCGACAACGTGCAGGCTAAGATCTTGGTAACGCCTCAGCTGAACGCCAACAAACGCCTCGTCCTTTGACGGTATGCTATCGCGCTGCTCACCGTCATCACATCGATAGGATACAACTTTGGCGTCTCGGAGGTACCCATCTCGACCATCATAACCCTTGCGCCCGAAGACATCGTTCTGCGTCTCCCTCCCGTCGACGGGTTCCAGAACGGCACCCTCAGCCCCTAGTTCAGCCGGTGGCGAGGACAATCAGGCCTTTCACCACATGATCCTCGGCAACCAGACCGCGATCCCCATGGGAATTTTCATGGTCAGCTGGCCTAACTATGGCGACATATTCGGCACTGGCGACAATGGGGAGCTTGTTACCAAGGAGATCATCATGACTGGGACGTGGCGGCTGAACGAGCCCGAGGACCGATTCTACATGTCGACGGCCGAGAATAAGAACTGGATGCGGATCAAGGCGACGAACAAAGAGTGGCTTCCCTCGACCACCAACGGCAGTGCGCAGGCCACCATCGAGTATCGTCTCTTGCGGAACGGGTTGATGGAGATACAATGGACAGATCTCGGAACCTCCGAGGCGAGATCAGAAGGGGAGGTGCTCGTGGAACAGCAAAGCACATGAGAACTGAACTACCTTGTCGTTGAGGTGCAGAGGCGCGTGTCAAGCAGGGGCTGCGGATTCTTGAATGACACAGGGTCAGGCGGCGTCAGCGCCTTTGTGAAGGGCGCCATAGCGGCATAGGCATCTCAGGCTGGTGATGCGGATCTGCTCGCCCATCTGAAGCGGTCAGCGCGGCCGTTCGGGCAGGAGGAGAGGATCGGTACCGTTCGTATCGACGAGCTCAGCCGTAAGCATTTGGAGTATCCTTTCTTCGTCGGTTCTCGCCAGGGCACGGGCTTGTACAAGGTTACCTCCATTGTCTTCCTCGACATCGGTGTCGCAGCCGTCGTCACCTGTGGTGTCAGGATCTGGGGCGGCCCTCCTAAAGTAATGTCCTAGATGGGACAACATTTCTATCTCTCACAAGCCGGAATAATCCAGGTTAGCCAAGAGATCGAGAAGTTGGCCACGGGATACGAGGTGGCACCGGACAACGTGGGCGCCATGCACGTGGATGGTAGCCAGCAGCCCGTATTAAGCACAGTTGAGTTACGTCCAGAGAAGTAGTAATATATAAGACTTTTATCGCACAAAAGTGTCTAGCTCGGAAAAGCTCCCTATCAAGTTGCTGAAATGGGCTCCCTACCGTAATAGCACAGCTGTTTGTATGGTAGATGACATGTGAAAAATTCACTTGTCTTCGAGTTTAGATGCGATGTGAAAATGTGATAAGCCGCATAGCGCAAGGCCAAACGTGGTGCGCATGCCTCCAGCTGTCGACCGCCCAGTACGCCTCTCTGAAGCGTATGCGGCGAATCCGATAACGTTACATGTAATTCGGCTATCTATTGGAGCCTTTTTGAGCTCGGCCGGAGCTATTGAGTTTATTGCAGCTATTGACGACAGTAGATCGTAACCCCAGTCGCCAGCCGCACCGAAACGGGCTTCTAGCATCAGCCATTTTTCCTTTCCCCTCTTTCATGCAGTGATGCAAGCAGATACTTCTCCGAAAGAAGCATGGACTTGGCCTTATCGAAGCCTGTTCCAGGCTAGCAGGCCACGCGCCGTGCCGTGCCGCACGGTCGACACGAACGCTTCCACCCGTTTCGTCAACCGTGAGCCAGCCCCAGTCCCAGGCGTTGCCAAAGACGGATAGATATTGACTTTGCTTTTGTTGCTAGTGGAAGCTATTGGACTACCTGATTACTTAGTTTATTTTGACTTATCACAGTGAATGTCCTGCCGTGCTTCATCGCCGTCCATCACGTAAAGCACCCAGATATACGGCATTATGGACACCTTTGTGCATCAAGTCCAAGGTCTGCCAGTTGACATTCGGACGATAGAAACAGATTAGCAATAGAATCTCAATACAGCTAAATTCAACTAGACTACCTAGGTAGGGACCGGAGTTATGTTGAAGAGCACACCCAAGATTCTCTCGTTACTAAAGAAGGAATACGCAAGAAAGCGAGTTTCTTGAAACAATGCAGGCACTAGGCCCAAAGAAGGGAAAGTCCAGAGGAGCAAGTGACAGAAGGAAACCTAGAGGTGATCAAGACGGGCGGCTGAGGCCTCCCGTCTTTCCATCAGTAGCATCATAGATGAGCTCGTAGTTGGAATAGGCGGGAGGAAGAACACGCGAATTGGGCTCGTCGATTGTTGCCTGGGACAGGTTGGCCACGGGGTTGACTGGCAGGGCGTTCAGAGAAGCAACCGGCATGCTGGCGATGGAAACTAGCTCAGCTTCCAGCTTCTGCTCGGGCTCGGTGTATTGGGGAACTCCTTGGCCCTTCATTACAGAGATTTCGGTCTTCGGGAACTTCTCCGGTTTGAGCTTGCGGCCTACGTGCTGGACGTAGGTCCAGCCCAGATGGAGTTTGAGATACTCTTCAACCTCCTTGTCGGTGAGATTCTCGATGGGATGGTCCTTGGCCTTGTCGAAGATGTGGCTCAGCAGCGGGATAGTGATGGGCACCTGGTCAAAGCAAAGGACCCCTTACTCGGCCTGACGCTTGCAGTTCTCGCAGCCTCCCGTATTCGAGAAGCTTCCTGTGAAAGTTAAGACTTGGCCGATGTAGTTTTCTTCCACCTCGTTCGTTTGGGGTTCGTTACTAGGGCCGCCAAGCCAGAACTTGATCGAGTACGAAGTCTCTCCCAATGCGAAGCGGTCATAGACAACGTTGATGACGTAGTCAGGGAAAGGTGCGCCCTTCCTATCTGAAAGGCCGTCGGGGGTCTCGATACCTGGTCCTCTAATCTTGCTTATGGCCAGTGCAGGTCCAGGATAAGTGCTGTTGATATATGCCTTAAGGTCTATCTTGTAGTGCTCCTCGTCAAGATAACCGTCTTCCTTGACTGCATCAGGCTGGGGAACAAGGTCATCGTACCGGTACCCAAGCTTGGTTCAGTCTCGGCAGTCGTTCGAGTTCCAGTACTGAGGCTTTCCGTCATACCTGTGGAAAGGCTTGAGATCCTCCTCTGGCCTGATGTCAGGCCCGGGGTCGGCCGGTTCGTCGGGAATTGTCGGGTCGACGGGATGCTGGTCAGCGCTCTCATCCCACCAGCGTTTCCAGTTCAATGACTGCCACAGGGACATCTGACATGTGTCCCACGCCCGTCTCGAATTCAGTTCCGTCAGTAACTCCCTGTCATGTCTGTTCAATATTTGCCTTACTCGAGAAGGCCAAGTCACTCACGTGAACAGTATCGTGGATTGCTTCGATGGATGAGAATAGGTTCGAGCGTTTGCGATGTTCCTTTGTCCACTTTTTCGATGCAAATAGACCCCATGTGTAATTTGGGTCTGGCTCGGTTTCCGTCAAGCGCCGGGATGTCAATATGCGATTGAGTTTGTCGGACAGGTTCCCAGGGTTCTGAATCACCCATCTGGGCGCTACTCTCCCGATGACACTTGCTCCAAAGAATCGGTTGGCGGTCATGAAGTTGTTGACACCGTCGAGGCCAGTGTACATCTTTCCAGGCTTGATCTGGATACCCCAGCGTCCGGTGCTGTTGGTGAGGGACCACTAAAAGAAATGAGAAGCTGTTGGTGCAGGGATGTGGAGTCACTTACGGGGAGAACTTCCTTAGAGGCGGGTTTGGTGGCAACAGGCTCACCATCGTGTTTTTGACGGTCGCTGATGTTGTACTTCTCCTTGCCCTTTGGCATCTTTCCAAAAGGCAGGGGATCCCCAGTCTGTTCATCATTCTCTGGGTTGTCAAACCCATAGAATGGATTGGGGTATACCTTCCTTTCCTCGTACAGGTCTGCCTTGCTCTCGGGGGGAGATATCTTGACGGTTGCCATGGTCAGCACTTCTGGGAGCGCAAAGGTTTCAGCATAGACCTGGTGACGAGCCCAATCCCAGTAAGGCAGACGCCACGTATCAGCTGCCTCCCTCCATATCGAATCCTCATCTTACTCAAGCTTCCACTCTTCGATGATAGCCTTCATGTGCTTCCAGACGAGTTGCTAAAAGAACGTTAGCATGCAGCCCAAATTGTTTCCATTTCAGGGGAGCGAATCACCTCAAAGAGAAGCATGTAAATCCTGTGCCAGGTGGAGAAGGTCAACTCGCCATGGGTGCAGTAGAACCTGCTCTTCTTCGAAGGTTCACCGTCATCCCAGGTCAGCTGGGGATAGGCGTGAATCCCGGCGACCTGGAAGTAGGATAGCTTGTCATCCACTGGAAGATTCTTGAACCTTTCGAGTGCCAGGACATAGAGAGTCCATTGCCTCTGGTCTTCCGGCTTCTTCGCCTTGGCTAGCGCGCTGATTTCCCGACGAAGGGGCATTCCGGGTGCATAGGGAATGTCTTTGGTTCGGTGCTCGACATTCTCAGCAGGGATGCCAGTAATGCCAAAAGAGACACCAGGCTTGGGGGGATCGGCCATGGTGGAAAGGAAGGAGGATGTTCAAGAATAGTAGATGGATTGCTTGAGATATGATGAATGGATAGGTTTATGGGAATGGGACAGCGGAACCTGACTATTTATCTGTGCTGCGTGCCTCTCTTGAGCGCGCACCCTTCTACACCACGATGACTATTTGCGCCCATCCTCTTTAGATTTCACACAGCATAAAAATCTGTAGCGGAACGGACTATCACGCATGGATGGATGGCGACAAGTGACTTGTCATGTTCAGCTTGCTACGCAGCCGCATACTCCAACCCGATGTCGGCTGTGCACAAGTGTGGTCGGATGTTGTATCTAGTTGCGATGTTAACTTTGAATGGTGATTCCCAACGATCAGTCTCCACTAAACCACATGAAGAACTGGAACGTGAAATTGAGGTGAGCTGAGGTGAATCAGTATGTGACCACGCGGCGCTTAATTCAACCCGCAGGCTGGCTGGATAAGGAATATTACGCAATATATTGAGTGGCTTGAACGTTTTCCCTGTCCAAGGCTGGCTGATGAGTATGAGTGTGCCTGCTTTTGGCGTTGCGTTGCATGGAGGAATGGAGTCGAAGATGCCAAGAGGGTCTGGGCCCTTCTCGTGTTTCCGAGACATGGCACGAATCCCTGCAAGTGTTGAAGACTATTGCATGCACGTTCAGCTAGCTAACACCTTGACGCATGTGATGAAAAGGGGGGAAGGTTTGTCACATCTTACTACCTATGTAGTCGTTCGAGGTGTGTAGGTAAAGAGGGTGCCCTGCGCGGTAAATAAGATTTTTAGCTATTGTGGCAAGAAGAAACGGGCAAGAACAAGCGATCAGGTCAAAGACGTCTTCTGACGTCAACTTCAGCACGCCCAGCTTCTCAACCACACAGGTAGAGCAGGTGCAGGTGTTTTACAGCGTTTGGTTCTGATGCTGTCATGCGTTTATTAATAATGTGTTGTTTGATCTTGTGTCCGGCCAAGACGTCATTGCAAAAGAAGAGTAGAGCAGGTGCAATTGTGACTGTGTCAATAATAACAGAACTCGAATTCTTCTATCCAGTGTGCAACTGATATCCTGCCTTCCCCCAAATCAGGTCAAGGAGGGGATTGAAACAAGACAAGAGCCTCTAACCGACTGATCTAGACCCCATGTCATCCTGTGTAACCACCAGAAATAGCAATCATGACGAGCCACTGTTGTCCCCACAGGAGAAGGCCGAGGCGATCTCGCCATTGGCATACGCATCAATAACCTGCTGGATCACTCCGTATGTGCCTCCGACTGTCATGAAAGCCGCGATGCCAATCAGGACCCAGTGGAGGTAGTACACAATCATCTTCCACGCCGAAGCCGTGCGGTAGTGCTGATGGTCGAAGATCCATAGATATCCTGGTAGGCCGAGGGCCAGAGGAGCAAACGTCAAGCTTCCTGCCAACGCAAGCAGGTAGTTGAAGATGGGAATACCCGAGGCGAGCAGAAAAGACACGATGCTCATGCTGAGTGTGCAAGCGAACCAGACGGACCAGTGCACAACGGAATTCTTCTGCAGATGAGGCGAGTTTCGGAGAAGGCGAACAAACATGTACTTGGCGGCGACGTGGATGTAGAGACAGGCGCTCACGAGCAGTCCGATAAGACCAATTCCGTAAGAGACCTTCTTGATGGTGCCTCCAGCACTGCCCAGCGATGGCGAGGCAACCCATTTACCACACCAGCGGTAAACGACCAGACTGAAGGAGAGATACGAGGCGCTGACGATACCCATGCAGAGGTAGACGGCCTTGTTGTAGTCTCGCGGCTTCTTCATCTCCGAGATGACAGGGAGGAAAGCCGAAGTTCCGGCTCCTGAGCAGAAGATGGTAGCGGCAGAAGTAATACCAGCGACAAAGGTTGGGTTGCCAATCACGTGGTATCCAAACTCGTAGTCACCCGTCTGGGGGGCAGCAGCCGGTCGGTCGAGGGTTGTGACTCCGACACTGTAAAGACCAAGTCAGTATGAGGTTTGATAATAGGGGTTGTGGATAGGGAGTCAACTTACACGACGATAAAAACGGCAATAAAGACAGACAAGAAGCCAATCCATGTCAGCCAGGCAATCTTCTCAAACTTGCGGACGCTGGCAAGAATGAAGACAGCGATTGTAGCCACCAGCATAAAGTAGTTTGTGCAGATGGCATGGTTCGAGAGCGCGTTCAGTGCAACCGAGGAACCAAAAATTCCGGACGCGCCGACGATGGCAAACGTAACAAGGAAAACAATGCCAACAACTTCTCGCAGCCAGACACCTCCAACCTTCTCAGCCATATCGGCAATCGAGTGGCAGCCAGCGTGCGAGTTGCGAAAATTTCCCTGCACAATTGCGCAGTACGTATTCAGGGCTTGCCAGCCGATGACGTTGATAGCACCAGGGAGAGCACCGAGAACAAACATGGCCGAAGGTATAGTAAGAACTCCAGTCGCGAAAATAACTATAATTGAAGCATTGGTCAGCCATGTCTCCGAAAATCGGACAAAAGACGGTAACCTACTCTTGAGAAAGATGACCGAGGCGTGAATCCAGCCCACGGTCCGGAACTCAACGTTTCCATCGCCGCTCTTGAAGACCTCAAAGTTGTCATCGGAGTTCTCCAACTTTCCGGGCTCGATGCTGCCAATGCTGTTGTTGTCGGCAGGGGCGATGACATCGCCAGACTTCTTTGACGAAGCCATTGTAGTTTGTCAGATTGTTGCTCAAGATACTTCTGAAGAAACCAAGAAGTGACTGTGATGAGGTTCTATTCCGGGTTCTCGACGATCCATATATATCGTAGGTGACAGGCTCACGGTCTGCTGATATGGGGGCTGGTCCGGTTGGTGAAAAGCTCCAATCCTACCCCCGCAATCCCAAGACTCGAGATAAGCCATCTGGGGTAAGGATGCCCGTTCAGTAGCCCCATGGGGCATAGATAATGTTTCATGGCATATGTGGATCGTGGATGATGTTGATAGCATGAATCGTGTAGTTGGGGTCGCTTTGTGAGTTGGAGGTGTTTTGGGTGGGGCTAGATTGCGTTGGGGTAGCAAGATGCCTTACCATACGTCGATGTTGGTTCCAGAAATCCTCCCGTTGATAGTGATATTATCCTCGGATGATAGCGATATGACCCTTGACGGAGAATGGAGCGTTGAGCTGAGCTCCTGGAGTGGTAGCACGGGGTTGTAGCTGGTTCGACATGGCAATGGAGATACGGATATCCGGATCAAAGGGCTTAGATGGAAATTTAGGAAGCACTATCAAGAGCGAATCAGAACAGAAGGAAACTTTCAATTGTTTCAGCTACTTTGATTGGTTCATTATGTCAGTACCTGGCTTCTGTCTCAGTAATTCAATCCAATACGAAACATATCATTCGCTACAGTAATAGCCAACCCGTCAGTTGTTACAATGCAGGTGGAAAAGGCCGTTGAAATCATTTTAGACTTCATAAAAATGAGTTTAACAGATATTTTAATGACATTGAACTATTGAATATCTAATTCTTCAAAATAGATCCAGCGGCAGCTGGCATGATGGCCCCTGGTGCAGGTTTGTTCTTCGCTTTGAAGTCATCCGCAATCTCTGCCATGGTAACAAACTCCACACCCTCATGCTTCATAAAGTGCTCGATCAACCTACAAGCCATTCAATTAGTCATAATCTCAGATATTAGGTTCAGTCGACTTACCTTTCATGCATCAGCAACACATGTGGTCGCCCTGACACATCCGGGTGGATCGTCATGGGAAAGATGAACTCGTCATACTCCCGATAAAAATAGTCGAAATGATCTCGCCAAATATCCTCAACATCCCGAGCGTTCACAAAACCGTGGCTATTGGGCGCTGATTTGATAAACATCATAGGTGGCAGGTCGTCAAGATACCAGTTGGATGGTATCTCTACCAGGCCAGTGTCGATGCCCTTCTTGAGCGGATGCATCCAGTCAGCCGCTTTCTTCTTGTAGTCGATCTTGGTCCAGGATTCTCCTGTGGGCAGATAGTACGCCTGACAGTCGTGATGCGACATGCTGTGGTCGTACTCGATGCCATAGTCGAGGAGTAGCTGCGCCCCTTCCATGCTAGTCTCCCACCAAGGTGCGACGCTGCCACGTGGAGGCTTGCCGCAGAAGTCAGTCAGCATCTTGTATGTCTTATCCAAAACATCTCGCTGCTGCTCCAAGCTCATGTCTGTTGGGTTCTCATGCGAGTACCCGTGAAGGCCAATCTCATGGCCTGCGTCACGAACAAGGGCCATCTCCTCGGGAAAGGTCTCTAAACTGTGACCCGGGATGAACCAGGTTGATTTGATGTTGTATTTCTCAAAGAACTTGAGTACTCGTCGTACACCAACAGTGCCGGCGAAGAGGCCTGTGCCAAGAGAGTCAATGTTGCGTCCCACAGCCGGCCGGAAGAGGATAACTTACCCCTGCTTATGTCGTTGCTCGAGTCCTCGCCGCCATACGAGCCCAGCCATCCGGCAACAGCATCAACGTCAACGCCATAGCTGATGAGAACGCGCTTCTTGCCCATATTGAAAGATTTGATGAAGTGAAAGGTCCAAGTTAATTCTCACAGGCGAATAAGCGTTCGTGACAAGTGAAACATTAATGAAGATAATTCCGGGGAAGAGGGGGCCTTAGTGCAGGGTAATTATCTGCACAAACCTGGTCTATGGATCCATCACGATAAGATAAGCGTTGGAGACATCGAGATAAGGCTCGCCTGATCGTTGGTGTTGGGGTCTTTTGCGAATGGAGTCGGATGGGGTAAATTATGGGGTCGACGGCTTCAGGGATCAGCGTAACTGTCTAAGCGAAGAGATTCCTATCACCGACGTCGGGGTTAATTGAAATACAGGGTAGGGTGACATCTCAGCCGCAGTTATAGGCGAACGACAATCAACTCTTCATTCTTTGCATCTGAGAGCTTCAAACCACTGTCTGATACCAAGATGTCTTTCAATGATTTACCTTCGCAGATGAAAGCGGCCCAGCTCCACAGCGTTAGTCCAGCCTCAGCTTGCCTATCACAAGTGGTTGTTTCACTGACCAGGTATTGGCAATTTAGTACAATGAGCCATACGCATTAGTTACCATGAACACACCCCGGATCAAGGACGATGAGCTCCTCGTCGAGGTCCATGCGGCAGGCTTCTGTCACTCCGACCTCCAAGTTTATCACGGCCAATTCAAGTCCAAGCTTCCCATAATTCCGTCTCATGAGCCTGCTGGAATCATCGTGCAAGTGGGCCATAGGTGCGGCGGCTCTTGGAAGGTAGGCGACCGTGTGGGTGTGCTCAACTTCAAGAAGGCGTGCACTCAATGCACGGGCTGTCTACTATCCAAGAAACGCTATGATAGATTTGACCCCCGATACTGTGAGAAGCGTGAGATGGCGGGTTTCAAGGATGATGGCTGTCTGGCTGAATTCATGGTGGCTGACCCGGCCACAACCATATTGCTGCCAGATGAAGTTTCATTTGATCAGGCAGCCCCATTGATGTGTGCAGGTGTACGTCTTCATCTTCTGTACTTCCTGGGTCAATAAGCTGATGATATCTCAGGCAACGGTCTGGGGTGCTCTCGAGAAGGCGACGAAAGACCTAGAACCCAACGCTACCGTCGCCATCATTGGAATCGGCGGCCTTGGCTACTTGGGACTCCAGTTCGCCAAGTCGATGGGTTTCTACACCATTGCTATCGATAATCATGAAGCAGGCCGCACTCTTGCAACCGACGTGCCCAAGTCAGACTTATTACCAGATCTCGTTATTGACTCAAGTCAACCTAACGCCGCTGGAGAGATCTTTGAGTTTACAGAGAAGGAAGGTGTTGCAGCTGCAGTTGTGTGCACAGACTCAATCAAGGTCACAGCTTGGACACTCTCACTACTTCGGATCGGCGGCACCGTGGTGGTTCTGGGCCTTCCTCCAGACAGTTGGCAATTCGATTCCAGCATCCTTGTATTTCGAGAATTGACGATCAAAGGGAGCTATGTTGCAAGCGCTGAGAGCACAGCTAGAATGATGGAGGCAGTGGGGAGGAGTGGAATCAGGTCTCAAATCACACGGGTCGCGTTTGAAGATACCCCCAAGATAGTTGAGAGATATGAGAAAAGGGATTTTAAGGGGAGAATGGTAGTTGAGTTTGCATGATAGGACTAATAGTAGATCAAACAAACAAATTGGAAAAAAGAAAGCCTCGATTAACTCGTACAAGGGACAGTCTCCCATTGGCCAGTTCTTACCTTATCTGTCCAATGCATCAAGACAGCCCCCAGACCAAGTTTTTAGACGAACCTACCCTAGACCATACCGATGATAAAACTGTTATGGTGCACCTGCCTCCCTTGACATCCTGAGACAATGTTGTGAAAACGCGACGCGTAGTTTCAACCTCGGCTCAACCGGCGCGTCCTGGGATCTTGGCGGTCCTGTATCCACCCGAGAGTGCCTTCGTGATG
Organism: Fusarium vanettenii 77-13-4; assembly: GCF_000151355.1. Lineage (NCBI taxonomy): Eukaryota > Fungi > Ascomycota > Sordariomycetes > Hypocreales > Nectriaceae > Fusarium > Fusarium vanettenii. Next base: position 4,841,170 of record NW_003315881.1, read on the forward strand.
CCGATCTTTCCGTATTGAGAGGATAGGAATTTGGGGTAAAACCATCCAATCAGGCGGATGATGACTGATCCCCCAAGCCCCATCTTAACAACGACCCCAACCTCCAGGCCTTCGGGGTCGTTTCGGAACAACAACCTAGGCAGTTGATAACGACTTGTAGTTTCTCTCATCCTTGAAAAGCCGAGAGCGAAAGAACGTTTTAGTTCTGTTGGTATACAAGATAACTGAATCTCAAAGTGACGCCACTCGTCCGACGGTATCTTGGCTCCCGAGATAGAGAACGGTGTGATTCATCATGTCTGTCTTCTTCAAGGATATTTCGTCGTATGATCCCTTTCCCAATCTTATCTCTGGCCATTCACAACTAACAGACAAATTATAGGGATAATCCGGTCAAGAAGGGTGATGCCGAAAAGATTCTTCAGAAGCGGCTTGGTGTGGGCATCGACGCCAAAGAGTCAGGCGACTTCGACCTGCTCCTTGCCGCAGTTCATGACTGTGCTGAGCATATCTCTGCTCTTCCAGACTATCAGCCTGTTCCAGACGAGAAAGTATATCCTCGTCTAAACCTGCACCGAGCAACTGCTGAGGAGCAGGAGTTTGGTAACGAATGGGCGCACAAGTTTCTCATCCAAGGCAAATCTGAAGGCGCCGGCAACCTCAAAGGCAAGACGGTCTGCCTAAAAGATTGCATTGCTGTGGCGGGTGTACCGCAATTCTTTGGAAGCGACGCTTTCCCTGCGTGGACACCCAAAACAGATGCCACCGTTGTCACAAGGGTGTTGGATCAGGGAGCGGATATTGTCGGTACCAGCGTATGCGAGAATTTCTGCAACTCGACATCCTCTTTTACAAGTGCTCAAGGTATCGTCGAAAACCCTCATAGTCGAGGTTACTCGGCCGGTGGAAGCACATCAGGAGGTGCAGCGCTGGTGTCATCAGGTCGCGTTGACTGCGCGATTGGATCTGACCAGGGTGGAAGCATTCGAGTTCCCTCAGCTCTTTGTGGATGTAAGTCGAACTTCTTTCAATCTGCGAGTGAAGAGATCTCATCTTGACTGACTTCTTTATAGGCGTCGGACTAAAGCCCACACATGGCCTTGTTCCGTGGACGGGAATTACGAGTGGAGACGCGATTGATGACCACGCAGGACCCTTGACACGGTCTGTTCTTGATGCTGCCATGTTCCTTGACGCCATGGCAGGTTATGATGGAATCGACGATCGAGCCCTAGGCGCTGGCGCACATGGGTCCCATGGTTTTGCTGACTCCTTGAGTTCAGAACCCAGTCTCGCTGGTGTCAAGATTGGAATCCTTCGAGAGGGCTTCGACCAGCCCATCGTACAGTCAAGTGTACGAGATGTCGTCATTTCGGCTGTGGAAAAGTTCGAAAAGCTTGGTGCTACTGTCCAAGAAGTGTCGGTCCCCTCACATCTCGAAGGCCCTTCGATATGGACCATCCAACAACGCATCGCCGGCGCCATGAACATTATAGGCCAAGCACACGGACGAAGGGGACTTTACCTCACTGACTTTGAACATGCTCGTCTTCCTTGGACCTCCGAGAACTTTGCCAAGCTATTTCCTTCGACGAAAAATACCGTCATCAATGGTCTTTACCTTGCGGAGAAATTTCCAGGCCTGTATGGCAAGACTATGAACTTGAGTCGCAAGATAAGCGACGACTACGAGAAACTCTTTCAGGACTTTGACGTGGTAGTCATGCCTACCACACCATATGTGGCTCCCAAGCACGGGGATCCAAAGGGAACACCCCGAGAGTGCTTTGAGCCTAGTATAGGACTTACATCCAATACGGCTGTTTTCAATGTCACAGGCCATCCGGCCATGTCGATTCCTGTTGGATTCGCGCCGGCTACTGAAGACCCCACAGTGCAGCTTCCTGTTGGAATGCAGATCGTTGGCGGCCTGTGGCAAGAGAAGAAAATTCTCCAGGTGGGAAATGCTTGGGAGAGAGCATACAACTGGAGGGTACCAAGCTCAGTAGCTGAAAAGGTGAACGGAGGTGAGACCTTGAAGATGGACGCTTGGGTCAAAGTAAATGGAACGAGTGTGGCAAGTAAGAATGCTCTTGCTGTCGAATCATGAGCCAAGCTAGGGAAACATATGGATAGACTGTTAAAAGAATAGATACTGACTGATGTTAACGAACTAAACATGACCGACTACTCTTTGTTGTTGATCTTACTGGCATCACTGCCCACGACTACTCTCCATATCTCTGTGCACAAGCTACTTGTAATTAAATCATAACTTGTCGATCACCTAAGAAGCACCACAGCCAAACCGGTGTCATAAGGACTTGGTGTACAATTTTTATCCTGATACCTAGTTTATGGTGTATCCCCCATCAACGACCAAGGCATGTCCTTGTATGAAGGACGCCTGACTGGAACACAAAAACATGACAGCATTTGCAACTTCATCTGGCCGTCCCATTCTTCGCATCGGCGCAATTTCTATTGCCGGGCGTAGCCTCTCTGCTACTTCGTTTGTGCCTGTAGTCATGGGCGATTCGATAACTCCAGGACACACGCAGTTGATGCGAATATTGTCCTTGGAGTAGTCAATGGCATCCGAGCGGGTCATGTGTATGATGGCCGCCTTGGAAGCGCAATATGCAGCTAAATCAATAAGCAATAGGTCTCAGAGGCGAATTTGAAGGAACTTACCGGCTTCAGGACGTGCCACAATGCCGAGCTGGCTAGCAATGCTGACAACTGCTCCCCTCTGTTCAGGATGCTCTTGTAATGGTTTCTGCTGCAACATGACTCTTAAGGCTGCTCTAGAAGACAACCAAGTTCCCCTATAATTCACGTTTGTAATCTTGTCGAAGTCTGCTGTGTCCATGTCTGTCGACCGCACCGCCGAACCGAGAATGCCGGCACAGTTGACGGCATAGTCTAGTCGCTCAAAACTTTTGACAGTCTGAGTGATGAACGACTCGACGTGTGACTTGTCCGAGATATCTCCGGGTTCAGCGAGAACTTGTGCATCTGGGTTTATGCTGAGAATGCGATCTCGAGTCTGGGCAAGAGTGTCTTTGTTGAGGTCTGTTATTGCAAAGCGCGTGCATCCTGACCGAGCAAAAGCTCTTGCTACGGCAGCTCCAATTCCTACATAAAACACCCACGATAAGCGGCTCTTTCAATGGACTTGAAATTGAGGAACCTACCAGTCCCGCCGGCGCCCGTAATGAACGCCACACCTGGCAACCTGAGAATTGTTGAAGACATTGTGAGATTTGACTGATAGAGACAATTTGGCGACGATCGGATCAGTCCCCTCACCTCTCAAGTAATCTGTGTGACTTGTATACTACCAATCCAATCCATCTCATGACTCGTTATCTTTGGAGCAGTTAGTAATGGCCCCAAATCGCCCAACATGGCCCCAATGTTTCGCCCCCCTTGTCGATAAGGCCTAGCGTACCCACTAACAAACCAACATTGACAAAGCCTCCAACTACTGCTCTCCAACTCTTGCCTCTTTTTCCACCAAACGCCTCCAACATCTCCATCATGACGACCCACGGGGGCGACGCCATTCGACCTCGTCGTCGACGTCGGGGTGATCCTCACATCTGCCCCCATTGCACCAGGGTCTTCAAACGCTCTGAGCACTTGGGTCGTCACGTCCGAACTCGTCAGTCTCTATCCACCTCACACGTCATCGTTGTCTGACGCAAAGACTGTAGATACCAAAGAGAAGCCATTCGTATGCACTTGCGGGGCCGCGTTTGCTCGTCGAGACCTGCTCACGAGACATCAACGCATTTCGCTGCATACCGGTGAAGCCGAGAACCCTCTACCAAGTCCGACGCCGGATGTGGTAACGACAACCACTGACTCGTTGCTTGAATTGGATAATGCTTCGTCATGGGTAGAGCAACAGCAGCTCCCGGCTGATCCACAAGCCTACCTGGACCCTGATGCCCAGCAGGACCTGACGGTTACGCAGGAGACTTTTGATCAATGTAGGTCACTGAACTCACAGACGCATTGGAACAGTCTGATTGACTGCGGACAGGTCAGACTCTGGATTACAACTTCGATCAGTTCTGGGAATTCGCTGGGTTTCTTGATGGCATAGGTTTGCCAGCGGAATGGAGTCCTTACTTCCATGGCCCTGATGGACATGAAACGACGTCTGGTGAGGCGTCCAAAGGCAACCCACCCGCTCGTGGAGCTCGTCTTGGTACCCCCTTCAACTCTTGGTTACCTTCAGTGCCTGCAGGTGACAGAGCCCCGGAGACACATTTCGATCAAGGTAAGTTCTAGCCTCAAGCCTCGTTAGGCATTAGAGCGGATGCTAACTTGCGATTTGCCGGTGATAGATTCCCGAGCTCATGAAGCGGCCCCTTCCGTGCTCAGGGTCACAGATGAACAACGAGCTCGCTTGAGCCACTCATTAGACAACTTCCGCGATGTCTTGGATCCCGACTTCCGACTGCCTTCACGTCACGCTTTAGCTCGATATATCACCAGCTACATTGATGGCTTCCATTCTCATATGGTCTTTATGCATGTGCAGACCTGGTCCGTCCTAGACAGTCCGCTTGAACTTGTCTTGTCCATTGCGACAATTGGGGCGCAGTATTGTTTTGAGCATCGGATCGCAGAACGCCTATTCCATGCAGCCAAAGCCATAACCTTTGAGCGACTTCTGCAGGAAGCTCACCAGTTCGGCCCCAAGACAGCCAGTCTCTTGTGCATGCAAGGACGGATCCCGAGAAAGCGGCCAGATGGTAATTCGGAACACGAACGGTTTATATGTGGCACATGGGAGCCCATCGATACCGTCCGCGCCCTAATTAACATTATGGGATATGCGACCTGGGAAATGAAGCAAGCCCTCATTCAAGAGGCATTCTCCCTCCAAGGTTTACTGATTCAGGTTCTTCGGGATCTCGGGTTAGAAGAGGAGGAGGAGAAGCAACATGTGAACAACGATTCAGATCATGTTTCTCTACAAGCAAGATGGCTGGCATGGGTACATCAGGAATCTGTCCGAAGATCAAAGTATATTGCTTTCACCTTCACTCATACTCACAGCATTGCATACAACGTATATCCACCTCTTCGGACCAACGAGATACACTTGCGGCTACCGTGTCACACCAAAGAATGGTTGGCTCCCACGGCGACGGCTTGGCAGGCAGCTCACAGCGAGGTCAAGAAGCAGCAGCTTTCATTCCAGGAAACACTCTCGCTTCTACTTCGTAATAGCGAATGCGAACTTAATCCCACCCCTACGCCGATCGGAAACTACATATTACTCCACGGATTGTTACAGAGGATATACGTTGTCCGTGACTTATCATTGCCAATCATGGATCAGTCTGCGTCTCTTCCGCCTGACGAAGTGGACAAGCTAGAGTAGGTTTCCGTACTCCGACCGGAAATTCCCTAGATTTTACTTCATACCCCTTATCTAAGAGAATCTCACATGCGCCAGTTAGCCAGTCACTAACACATGCCGCATCGTTAGTCGTGCCCTTCGCTCCTGGACCACTAGCTGGCAGCAAGCCCCCGAATCCAGCCTTGACCCAAACAACGAAAACGGACCTATCCCATTCACTTCTAGCTCCCTGTTAGGTCTTGCTTATGTCCGCATCTATCTTAACATAGGTCCTCATCGTCTACTTGAAACCCGAGATCCCGAGCAAATCGCCCAGGCTCTGATGAAGTGCCCCAACGTGGAGAGGAGCGATGGTGTCATATCGGCTCTGTTGTATGCCGCACATGCGCTGAGCATCCCCGTGAGACTCGGAGTTGATCGTGTAGCTCGGAGCCAAGCCTTTTTCTGGAGCGTTCGTCATTCTCTGTCAGCTCTAGAGTGCGCTGTTCTACTGAGCAAGTGGTTGGCATCTTTGCAGCGTTCGGTGAATACTGTCTCCCTAAATGGTATGTGTTACTAGATGTGGTGTGACTCTATGAGGGAATAGCTAACATATATCTCCAGCAAGCGAAGATCGGATGCTTCACTGGGTGCGATGCATCGTCGAAGAGGCCTTTTCAGTTGTGGACTTTGAAGAGGAGGAGGTTGATGTACAGTTGGATCCACGGGGCTTGAGCCTGGCTGTACTCAATATTTGGGCGCACTTCTTCAAAAGTAACACCCAATGGCGGTTTATAAATGTTATGGGGGCAAGCCTTCAGAGGTACCGAGAACTGTTACTTATGGAGTATGGGCGAGAACCTGGATGAGAAACAGAAGCTGCCCAGACCTTAGATCAGCACCTTCACCGTGGGTACTGTAATCAGAGTCGCGATCAAGGAATAGTCATCACCCATCGGGGAGCATTCATGATTATGATGATTGAGCTGAGATATATGCGCTTTGTAGCTGCTCGTAGCTCACTGGCTAGCCCTCTTCATGTCCTCTTCCCACTCCCTTCTCACCTCTTCGGCAAACGCGTCCTCATCAAGTACACGCCATCCCACAATAGCCATACCTTGCCCCCATTCCACAGCTCTAGTAAAAGACTTTTCCAGTGCTGCCGCGTCCGCGAAACCGCTCGTATGGTTTCCTTGACCATGGGCTGTGTCAATGCCAAAGGCGACGTGGATACCTGGGCAGACGTAGGTGACATTACCCATGTCGGTGGAACCACCAATAAAGTCTGACGGTTCAAAGAGAGAAATGGTTTCATCTTGTTTATCGCCAGAATCGAGCCAGGGTGTATTGCCAGCGGCTGCTGTATCCACGGTCTCAATGAAGGCTTTGCACAGTGGAATCGAAGATCGAAGGTCGGCGTACGTGTTGATGGGCTCGTATGAAACGCTGCAGCCTGTTGCCAACGCAGCACCATCAAAGCAGGCTTTCACGCGTGCCCAAAGCCGCTCTGTCGCAGCGAGGGTATCACTGCGGACTGCCAAGAGTCAGCAATATCTCAATCGGGGCTCCGAGAGGACCTATGTACCGTAGTATGAAACGCTTGTGGTGCCGGGGATGACACTTGGCCGATCTCCTGCCTCGTTAAAGACTCCATGAATTCTCTCGTATGGCCGGATCTGTTGGCGAAGCATAGAAACGGCATTATAGGAGAGGCACACGGCGTCGAGAGCATTGACGCCATTCCACGGCTCCATTGATGCATGTGCTGTCTTTCCATGAAAGCTCACTCGCCACTTCACATTCGCCAGCATCTTTGCTGCAGCGACTCCTGTTACGTTCCCACTAAGAAGGTACTGGGGCCCAGGGTGCGTCATCAGGCATGCGGCCGCATCATTGTATGCTCCAGCCTCGATGAGCGGGATCTTTCCGCCGCCTCCTTCTTCTGCAGGGGTTCCCAGAAGACGCACCCTTCCTGGCTTTCCGGAGGCTTTGAGGGCATGGACAGTACCAATTAAAGCAGTAAGAGCCGAGGAGGCGATGAGGTTATGCCCACAAGCATGGCCTATTCCAGGGAGGGCATCATACTCGGCGTTGAATACAACGAGGCGGCCACCGGAGCCAAAGTCGGCAGAGAAGGAGGTTTCTACACCGTACGCATGAGGGGTAACAGTAATTCCCAAGTCAGCAAACGGGGGAGAGGTGAGGAGCGAGGTGAAGGTTGAGTGAGCTCGATGCTCGTGATAGGCGAGCTCCGGGTTGGAGTGGATCTGTCCGTGTGAGCTCATGGTCGGTCAAGGGTATCGAAGGGGCGTTAACCTCGTAGTTGAGAGTCTTGATGGACTCGTAGTGCGAATGAATAGATGAAGATATCAAGGACAGGATGTCCTCGGCGGATTGAGACGCCATGGTTCAGCTGATGCGATGTACGGTGTGAAAGCAAGAGGAGTTGCGGTCTTGTGCACCTTGACGTGACATGACGTCGAACTGGGTTAATTGCATATCCAATGACAGCACTGACGCTCAACTGGGGCTAAACTAAATTCTCCGAGCCGACCACTTCCCTCGTTTGTTAACCGATCATGATATGACAATGGGCACGATGGGGCTGGCCCAATACTATTTACGGCCCAGGCCCAGAACGTCAAGGGGACCCCCGGGTTGCAAAAAACACAGGAATCGCTCCCAGCCAAAACTACACCAAATTGGTGGGATTAATTCCCGTGTTTTTCACGACCCTAGGGGGACTCTTCCATAAGTCGTCAATACCCACATTGTATTCACACCGATTCTTATGCTAAGTTGTCGCACAATCACCAAGGTTTTATAGATGCCGTGGTAAAAAAAAAAAAGAGTTATCTTGAAGAAATCGCTGCCATTGTCCTGCTATGATGCAATATTGAGTACCGCCGATGAAAGTAATCGCTGCTCTCTGTTCTGGAATGTGTGTTGTGTTTGAAGTCGGCCTGGTCACTCAACCATTATTGTAATCCATATCGTCAAAGAATTCCGTCCGACTGTGTATATTACCATCTTCGTCCGATAGCAAGAATCCGGCGACCCTGCCGACAATAGTCTGTCCGTGTATAACTCGACATGTCGGCATTGAATCCGCCCACAAGTGTCGTATCCTCATACGCTCGGTTGGTGGTTCTGAAGAGGGAGGAACTGTGTGCTGGCCGTCGTCGTCAAGCTGGACCTTGTGCTCTATCTCGATCACACGTCTGACCAACCCTGTCATCAGGTTCAAGTTCCATAGACTCTCGCGTGCACGGGCGAGGGTCGGCATGAGCCGCCAGAATCGCAGCCGGGTCTTGAGATCTCGACACTTGAGGGTGCAGAAACTCATGACGGGCATGAATCCCATGTCGAACGTGAACTTTACAGAGCGGGCATCTCCACCTTTGGCTAGTAACGGTACACTCGAGGCTAGACTCTCGAGGCGCTCAGCGAGGCTCTTGAATCTCTCTAAATGACGGTCGTAGGGTCCCTCCTCCCTTTCCACAGCCATATCAGCCATGATTCGGCACACGTCGAACCGAATGAGCAAGGACTGTTGCGCTATTACACTCGGTCGCTCAGCGATTGCAGTGTTACACGGTGAATCAGTCGATAGAAGCGTGGTAAAAAGAGTGTCCCAAGTATCTAGAAGGGAGTTCACGGCCATCCCTTCGTCATACAAGCTATCGGGGAATGGCTGATGTCTTAATTGTCCGACTCGGTAGTCGTCGCCTAGGCGCATAATACGAACCGACCGAGTAAAGAGTTCGTCCATCATAGATTGCGCGTCAGTAAATGACTGAAAGGTTTCCGGCACGGAACCAGATAGGGCACGGAGACTCGGGTAATGAGAGTGCTCCCTGCCAAAGAAGAAAGGGAACAGACTCAGTCGTCGAAAAATGGGTTCGAGGAATTGTCGTGTCCACTCGTATCCAGCGCCACACTGCGCGAGCATGGTGATGCCATGCTTGCAGTGTTTGAGGGCCGCTTCGTCATTAGATTGCAAGAATTCGATGCAGATAAAGAGGATGCAGACAAGGAGAACCAATGGTTGCTTCTCTGGGGCAGTCATCGTCTTCAGCTCTCGGATGGCGGCGTTGTAGTGGGTGAGTATTAACCGCTGATCCTGGGCCCCGGTACCTTGAGGCAAGCCAGACGGGAGGTTCTCGTAAAGGGAGCTAATGGCGACAATCGAGTGGCGTACTGCAGGTTCAAAGTTGGCGAACTGCATGACTAGATGCGTCCAAAAGTATCGGTCCGCGGGTCCCGATAAGAACGGCCCAGCAACGTCGCAGAAGTATTGCAACGCTCTACCTTCGTTTCGGGTCTCAATTCCAGGGAATGTGCGAGTAGGGTTTGCCAAGAGCTGTTGGTTCTTCGGCCATAGCCGCTGCTTGTCTTGTTTCTGTGGTAGATAGCCATCACACTTGCGGCCCGTTGACACACATCGATTGCATTCGGGCTTGGCCTCATCGCACTTGACTTTGCGGGCTCTATTTATCATTTGTCAGATTCGGGGATGTCTGTCACACATTCTCCCTCATAGGCGCACACCAAACTCACTTGCAGGTAATGCATCCCGTTCTGACTTTAGGACTACCCTTTCTGGCCATGACGGTGCGAGACGTCGCAAATCTAACAGAGGATCCAAGGCCCGGTCACGAAGTGCGTATGTCAGCTTCCATAAACAAACTCTCTACGCGAGACAGATAAGGCTGTAGGGCTGTAGGGCTGGTAAGGCTGGATACAATAAGCATCGGTCTCAGCGAAGATGGAAGTCACGATGCGATGACCAAACGTACTTATGACAATTCAATACCAAGGAGAGTTTGAAGACAAACGCCGAAAGTGGGACAGGCAGGGATTAGTCCGAGCAGACCAATCATGGTCCCTCGGGGCCATGTCTGAGTCCGAACTAATGGGGGCCATTGGGGGCCAAGGAATGGGGCTTGAAAGGGACTTTGATGATGATTTGCTGCTAATTTCGGCTGTTCGCCTTGACTTGGTTCAGGGTAACGGTGCAGACGTCAAAACAAGCAGTCCAAAGGACCTTTTCTGCCTGTTCATAAGCGCTTTGTAACCGGTTTTGAGTTACTTTCTTGCAGATTCCAGGGTAGGATTCATGTTGATGTGGCTCGCTTACTATTCCTAATTCATTGTAGGAATAATCTTGGCCCCCAAATAAAGAAAGGTGAGAATTTAGCCTTACGTTTCCAAGGTGTTGTCACGCTTCATGACCCAAAATGAGCCGACAAGAATGTCACCTGTCATTCTAGAAGATGGCTTGGTAGATTTAAGGTTTAGAAAAAGGCTAAAAAAACCCACAATCGACTGAACCCCTTTTCTTGCCAACAGGCAAGAAAAGTGAAAAGCAGCTAACAAAGGGGATCTATTTACATTGAACAGTACAAGACAGACTTTCGGCATGTCAGGAACCCGCCTCCCTTCAATCTCGAATAGTCTTTGTGAGGGGCTAGCTTTAGCTGAAGATGTGTGTTCCAGAAGCCTCTTTGTCTCCCCAAAAGGCCCAGCAATCCTCAACCAGGCCCCGAGGGTTGATGAAAGCAGGGAAGTGCCCACCAAGAATGTCCGAGGTCTTCTTACGGAAGAAAGTAATGTTTCCTTGGCGCTGAGCCCACTCTAGAGGCTGGGTGGAGATTCATGTTAGCCAGTTAAATTTCAAAGACGGCTGAAGGGTCGAGCCACGCACCACATCGTATCCTGCGTCACCATAATACTTGACGACGCCAACAGGCTGCTTAACGTAGGGGAATACGCCATCCAATATCCCTTCCTATTGCATGGAATATGATTAGCAATTAAGGCAGGATGACACACGGGTTGGGGTCCATACGCGGTCAGCTTCCTTGTAAAGCCTGAATCCACCATATGGTCCTTGGATATAGTTCAACATAGACCATGTAATCAGCTCCTCTGTTTCCCACTCATAGCCTGGAGTCATCATGCGCATGCCCATGTACTGCCAAGCAAGCCAAGCCACAGGGCTGTCAGTAAGGCTGATGGCGACCTGGAGTGGGACAGATTTCTCAATATCCCAGTATGCTGCAGTCCAAGAAAAGCCTGGGTCTGTCAACATGCTGATAAGGGCCGTCTCTTCTGGGGTAGTCTGGTTATTGGCGAAACGTGCTAGATCTGTAGAGTTTGGCGACACGTTGAAAAGGTTGGAGAGGATCGAGACCAATGACTCGGGAAAGTCGGGCGACATAGTCCTCAGGATGTGACTTCCAAAGTCTCCTCCCTGGCCGACATACTTGGTGTATCCAAGCTGAGCCATCAAGTCGTTGAATGCCTGGCCCATTTCCCGGGAACCCAGTCCCGGGTGACTGGGCGCAGGTGAAAAGCCGAACCCTGGCAAGTCTGGCGCCACCACATGAAATGCCGGAACGGTGTCGTTTGGGGGATTGGTGAGCAAATCGATAATGCTAGCCACTTCATGAAAGGTACCTGGCCAGCCGTGGAGAAAAAGGAGGGGAATCGCATCAGCCCGGCCAGACTTGTGATGGACGAAATGAAGTGGGATGGGGTGCGTGTAGTTCTCCCCAGCTTTGACCGTCGTGGTGAAATGCTGGAAATTCTCGTTGAGAGACCTTTCCACCTTTCTCCAATCGTATTCTTTTGCCCAGTATCGAGACCAGTTGCCCACGACATGTGAAGGGACTCCGTCGATGTAGTCGGCTTGGTCCATATCGACTACTAGGCGCGTCTTCCCTGCCTTCGCCTTCGTTTCGTCGATGAATGTTTGGTCAACATGGATGGTGAATGGCTGAGGCTTGTTGCCGAATTTGGCGTCAAAGTTCAAGCCATGCGTGGAGGGGGCGTGGTTTGCAGTGACAACAAGGGCTGCGACCTGGCTAGCAAGAAGTGCCTGGAGTCCGAGTGCAATCATCTTGTTGATCCAATTGCTCTTGTCTAGAAATGGTTTGCATTCTAGTTCTCCAAAACGGCTACAATACCATCTTATTTATACCGGCATGACCTGCTAAGAATGTATTCGACTTTGTCATGTCGTCGACCGGATTCCGATCGGACGAAACTCATCCGTTGATACTACATTTCGGGCGAGATACACGCAAAACCTTCAATGTCGAGAAGAATTAGCCCGGAGATTTGGTCCGTACGTGTGGACCAACGACGTGCAAGGATGAAGATCCTAGACTTACCCACCGCTGTTCCATTACTTAGTCCAAAGTCCGCGGACTCCGATGAACTCCGTCAGCAACGAAACTACCTGCCGCTTATTAAAGAAGACATGAATCCCAATGCCTACTCCGCAGGCTTTGGCCAATTCCTACGGACAACTCTTTCATTAATCAGCACCCTCAACAAAGCGCTCACATTCTTCCTAAGCGAAACGCCAGGATCCACGCTGCTGTCATGGAGAACACCAGACAACGGAGGGGCCTTGGGCGCAGAAAGGTGAACTTCCCCACCAACCACGGCTGATGGCTTCATTGTGCTAACGGAAACGTCAGGCCTGCGACTTTTGTTGCCGTAGAAAGATGCGATGTGATGCAAAGAAACCCAAGTGCTCTGGGTGCTCTATGCACAATGTTGCCTGTGTATGGACACCAGGTCTGCCTACAGGGAAGACCCAGCCCAAATCTAGCAGGCAGGATAGGTAAGATCCCGATTTGTCATAGCTCTCCAATGGTAGAATCGACATGGCTGATATTGATACCCCGGTAGTGGTACGAATGATGACCGCTTCGTGAACATCGAAGACCGTCTACGAGCGATCGAAGCCCATCTATGGCGGACTGCTTCAGCCCCAGAGTCAGGTACCGGTGGACAACATGGGGCAGATTCATTTAATGAATACTCTCCTTCGCCGTCAGTCATCGCCGCAGTCAGTCCCAGCCATGGCAATGATTTACAAGGCTTTTACCAGCATGAGGCTGAAGATTTCCCTCTTCCTCCTCGGCATGAGATCGAGCCACTCATCTCGGACTACTTCAAAGGTTTCAACCAGGCATTACCCTTGTTTAGCCAAGAAGGCTTCATGGGAATGCTCCAAGAATGGTATCAGCGCCCAACTCAACGAGACCAAGCATCTTGGTCTGCAATAAATGTGGTCATCGCTTTGTCTCTGCGATATGCCGCATCTGAAGATACCATCTCCAGAGGCAATAGGGATACTATGGCTTCCACCTGCCTCAGTAACGCCCAGTCCACCATCGAAAGTCTCGTGTATCGTGATCAAGATCTGAAAGGATTGCAGGTTCTCTTGGGTTTGGTCTTCCTCTTCCAGGGCACTGCTCATCCTCACCCTACCTGCGTTTTGACTGCTACCGCTGTCAAGCTAGTCCATCGACTCAGGCTTCATCGAAAGAGCGACATGAATTATCGAGATTCTGTTGAGCGGGATCGCCTATTCTGGATCGCCTACATAATCGATCGAGATATCTCGGCCCATACTACTGAGCCATATCTGTTGCAGGATAATGACATTGATGTTGATGTCGACGGATGTACAGATTCCAGCGACACGGCCGGATATCTATTCGCAGGCAGCGAGGGACTTCGCATCAACTTTCTCCAGCTTCGCATTCAATTGGCTCACACGCAAGGCAAGGTATACGAACTCGTTCACTCTGTTCAAGCCTCGAGATTCTTCGCAGGTCGAAGACGGGGGGCCACTGACCGTCTACATCGAATGCTGGAAGAGTGGTACAGCAAGATCCCTGAACACTTCACAGTTGGAAAAGCTGCTCTGCTGGAACATGTCCCACGAAGGCATTGCATCTCACTTCACATTGCCTACTATCAGTGTCTTTTCTCAGCTCACCGGGTTCATGCCCCCAACATGACTTGGGTGCAGCGCTTGATAGACTTTAGTGATGGTCTTGAACGAGATGACATAGATGACTCGGAGGCAGGCCCTTCGTTACTACCACCATATTGGCCAACCCTGGTGGAAGCCGCAAGGTCATTTCTGGCACTGTTGGATCTCATCGAGGTTCATGATTCTGCGTTAAGATGGTAAGTCCGGTATTTCAAATGCTACAGTCCATTGCCACGGACTAATGTGAGAAAGGAGCGCAATTTGCACTTGCCAAGCCGCAATCATCATCCTAGCAGCAAACAATCTGGCCATCTCCAAGCATGACCTCCATGACCAGATCGAGGCCGATGCTGAGAAGACAGAGAACATCCTCAAAACGGTAGAGCAGCGGCTCGGCGAGTTTGGTGATGAATCGGTCAGAATGATGTTTGCAGTATGCTCTGATCTAAGCAGCAGAGCGGCATTGGCGGTCAACAGGTTTCGTGAAACTTCAGCGTCTAGATCAGTCTGGGAGGAGGAGGAAGTGGACTTATGATTTGTGGTACTTGCTAAGCCCGGCGTGTGTCTATGGTTTCTCGTTAATGGCCGCCTATCGCATATACGTTGATGAACGAGCTCGTACGTGACACAATTACCGATTATGTCTTGCCCACGCTACATGATGGACATCATCTCGATTAGGCTTTCACATCTTATTTCCTTGTCATACCCGTGGCTTCTGTCCGACGTTCTCTGTGTTCTTTTACAGATTACAATAGGTTCTCAAGACTTGCATGTGTGAAAAATCCTGGATATCTTGTAGAAGTTCTACGTGGAATTACTGTAATGACGAAGAAAAGAAAACTACCTCAGCAAAGGGCATTGAGTGTCATTGAGAGAGAATATGATAAAAGCCCACAATAAAAGACAATATTAGTGCCTTGATAAGAAACAAAACAGATATACTGGTACCTTGCACGTAACTCTGGGGGCCATTCCAGTATACGGCTCTTCGTCCTCGTCCCTCATCAATCCAAACTTCCTTGTTGTTTACAAAAGTCAATGATCTCAGTGATGCTTCTTTCCGGACTGATCCAATCCCGCCCCGCCCATTTCTGAAGCAGCCCAAGCGCAATATCTTGTTCAATCTTATAGGTCAAAGTCGGGTTACCGGGAACAAAGTCATCCGGGAACTCGACAGTAGGATATGCAGTGCGCAAGATGGCCAAACAATCATTCCAGTTCAAGGATCCAGCCAGGACCTGAATGCGTGAACCTTTGACATCTGGGTCGATGGCTGCCGCGACGTAAATGGTAGCCACGTCAAAGACGTGTGCGTAGTATACTGTAGATGCTGTCGTGATCAGCTTAGTAACCCCAACAGCGAGGCGTCGGACCGACTTACCAGCTGCAGTGTCTAGCATTGCATCTGTTTTCCCAAGATACAACTGCTGTAGGAGCTGCATTGGCAAAGGCAAAAGATGCCTTTCATGCAACGGATCACCCATGATCCAGCAAGGACTGACTGAGTTGACTACCCACGGCAGCTCATTCTCTTCCACATACTTCCACACTGCCTTCTCAGCTTCAACCTTGGAAGCTAAAAATACAGGAAGCATACGACTCCACTCATACGGGGGTGGCGCCCTCGCTGCCTCTACCATACCTTCATTCCACGTCTCCAAGTTGGTGATTGTCGACGAATCGCCAGGCACCGGCATGACCGCTGCCCAAAATGTCGATGAGAAGACGAACCGCTTGACAGAAGGGGCCTTGGCGGCAGCACGGCATACCGTCAAGGCAGCCTCGACCGTTGCAGGAATGGCCGTATCGGGATCTGGCGAAATATCACTGACGATTGCAAGATGGATCACGGCCGCAACGCCCTTCACGGCTTCGTCGAAATCGTCGGGCTTTGATGTGTCGGCAAGAACCAGCTCTACCCGCCCTTGATCAACGAACGGCTTTACAGAGGGATGGTCGAGGAGCCATTGGCTATATTCAAGATTCCGAACTGTACCGCGCACGTTGAAGCCTTGTTTGAGGAGCTCCATAACCACATGGCTACCGGAGTAGCCATTGGCCCCAGTAACAAGGACCCATGAACCTTGTGGAATGGCAGTTGGTGATTCGCTCATATTGAATGGCTGCGGGCGTGAGGATGAGGAGGAAATAATAGGTATTAAGATGACGAGAGGAGACAGAAGAGCTGATGAGCACGGCGCGGGTAATCCTCCCATTGGATCCAATGTCATTGGCGGGGTAGGTTCCACTATAGGGGCTTTAGTCGGTGATAATTGGTTCTTATAACCGCCCCTTTTTGTGGCTTTCCTGTCGCAAAGGGCGGCCTCTCGAATATTGCTTACGGCCTGCCTGTCAGACGAGAAGTGCTCAAGTTGGTTTAGCTTGAAGGCGAGCTCTATGAAAGACTGCGGGGTGAGCACGCCGGTCGCCTCGCCTTTGACGTACGCACTACGCACGCAAAGGGAATGTCGATTAGGCGTTGCCGGGATGGTAGGCTCTAGGGGTCGCATTGCACTGTAGGCTTTCAACAAATTCAACAATGTGTATCACTCATACTCATATCTCCTTACCTATAACTTCACATGTGACTCTCGTTGGAACCCAGTCCACGAGGTGGGGACTCAGCAGCAATTGTCAGCAAGACAAGGACAGACGAGACAAGCATTACTTAGAATGCTTGGTTTTTCCGTCAGGGTCCTTCCCCAGTGCATTCATTATCCCGCCCAGCACCTCGTCCTTGCTGTTAAAGTTCTTTTCGTCAAGGGCAGTCCGGATCTTCTTCAAAACATGCGAGCCTGTTGGGTCCTTCATGAGACTCTTCTCTTGTTCCTCTGTGAGCTTGTCGAGGAATTCCTGTAGCATCCCAGCCACAGGATCCATGTTGGTAGGCTGTGTCACAAGCTGGGAGCCATCGCCCACCACTTTGGACCCCTTTTTAGCCTTGTCTCCGAGAAGCGCAACCCAAAATGTATGAAGCAGCTTCCACGTTCGCACTGCGACTATCGTCGAGAGTAACGAGACGCCAGTCGAGATCAACTGGATGTGCCCGAGTGTCTGTGACTCGCTGAGGCCGAGGAGTTCGAGATACTGCTCCTCAATCTTGACAAGCGTGCCGTATGTTTGAGGATGCAAATCGGCCATGCTGCCGTACAACCTCTTGGCCTGTCGAAAGAATTGTAGAGCCTCGGAATACGGCTCCTGAGAGGTCCAGAAAGACAAGTTGCCGGTGACGGATCGCATCTGCTCGAATCGGCTGGGAAACACGCCAGGGAGGACCGGATCTCGCAAGGGTAGCTCAAACAAGCGAACCGCAACAGGATCATGGTTCGGCATAATCTCCACCTTTTTTGTCTTTGCCTCGGACTTGTCTGCCAGCTCCGCTTGTGGTGGTAACTCTGTAGTAAAATGAAGCAATGCCGGGCCAGTGATCCGCCACGCACTGCAAAGAAAGTTCCTGGGGCATGTAATATAGTGGAAGTTGGCTCGTCCGTAAAACTCATACTTGTCTCGATACTGAAGAAGCTGGTTGAATGCATTGTCCCACTCGTCGATATCTCCCTCCATAGGCTTGGATTGGGCTGATGCATAGATCCAGTGGTGCCAGGTTGGTGTGAATGAATGACGACGTCGTCTGCGGTAAAGATCACTAAGGCTGGCCAGTTGTTCCAACCGATTAGTGTCCCAATTGGTAGGCCTCTTGAGCCCTAATTTCTCAACCCAGTCGGTTGGGTTCCGTAGTTGCTGTATGTAATACGGTCGAATAATGGCATCGAGAAAACTAGTACGGCCAGGAACTGAAAGCCAACTGTACGCTTTGGCTGATACGGTATCTTGTACGAGAAACTTGGCTGTGTCACGAGAGTTCTGTAGGAACCACTGACCAAGGAAGACACCTTCGACAAGTCCAAGAATGATGGTACAAGCCGAGCATATGAGGACAAGGAGCATGCATAGCATGACCTTTCTCTTGAGCCATCGCCAAGAGTAGCGGATGTAGCCAAACATAGATGGTAGAATGTTGCTAACAGTAACGAGGGGATGAAAGGTGATGTGAAGAGGAGGAGGCAATGCAGAGGTGAGACATTGCCTATTTATGAGCTGTATTAATTGTGCTGCAGAGTCTTGGCTCTCCTCTAAGCGAAGGACCAATTTAAAATTACAAGATTATTGCCCTGCTTCGCGAGCTCTGGCTGGTCAGAGAACGAGCATCTGCTGCCTAGAACAAGGATTAAGCGAGTGACACGCTAAGTACCCACTTCCAGGTTGCCTACAGGGTTGGTAGCCTGTCTGCTGTGACGACAACACTCCGCAGCAACTTGATGAAATCTGCTCTAGAGTGACTTTTGAATCAATGATTTGGCCCTGTCGAGAGCCTCTTGTCAGCAGGGGAGTTATAAAGAGCCTCCTAAGGTAGGGGTGGCTCAATGCACTTCTTCTTAGATCCCAAATTGCTAGACCTGATAGTCCTAGCAAAGTTGGTTAATTTCTTACCTACTGAGCAAAATATTTGTTTGCTCGCGCCATTGTGTTTTTGCAAACAGTTAAAGCCCGATCCTTGATGGGATAACTGAACTAGACGACCGTATACACTCGCCTGTTCCTGGAGGAAAGAGACCGAATTCCAGTTGTGCCGCTTTGAGTGGTAAGTTGAAAGAGAACACTATCAACTGACAAGCTGGGGATGATCAACCAGCCGGGCACAGCTAGGAATGGATGGCTTTTGGTACTGGTCCTGCACGTTATTGGGGCACTCAGCTTGGCAAGGGGGGCACAAGATGCGGATACCTACTCTGCTGGCCTCATAAGGGCTTTAGACAGGCAGGTTTCCCAGGTTCAAAATCAAAGGGACAGTGTAGGCACATATAAATGAATTCCTAGGGCTATTTATTAATACAAGTTAAGTCTTCTATATTATAAAGCGAAAGTTTAAAAATAATTTTTTTCATGAGACACACAACTTTAGTGATATAGATATACTAACCCAAGCCTGAATTGCACTATTAATAGGATCCCCGAGACGTATCTTTCTTACATATTCTCCTTGCCTCCATATTCTTCCTAAACCAAACCGCATCCTGAATCATAAAATCGAAATCCGTGACCCATCCGTCCTTCATTCCTCTCCCTGCTTCAGCTAGCGGCTCGTCCCCTGAGCAAGCTCTGCTGTTTTGTCGGCCCACGCCTGTATCTCCTTATTGACGGCCTTGTTTGAGCAAATCCACGAAATCACGGCCCGCCCATCGCGTTTCGAAAATACGAGGATGTAGTCGGTTTTACTGCGTGGATTGAGCGCAACGGCCTGATGGAACGTAAGATGTTGTGCCCACGGCACCACCGTCTGGGGAAACTTACAAGTACGTTCAGCGGCTTCTCGGCTTCTAGAAATTGCTGGAGCTGTGGGTAATAGTTCTTCAGATCACACCTGTACCTCAGCTTCCTGCTGGAACCGTACGAGATGAGGTAACTGGTCCCATACCCTAGTGCGACGGCCTGGATGCCACAGTTGGCCTTCTTCTTGGACTTCTTGACCACCTCCTTGAGCACGGTGACGGTCGTGTCGTACGCATAGCAGCTCCAAGAACCGTCTGTCCACCGGGCATAATATTGCTCATCGGCACCGAGGGCACAAACTGTGAGGTGTTGGTCCCCGTTGCCCCTGAACTTGCCGTCCAAGTGAGGATAGCACCGCTCAAAAAACTTGCTTCGTCCTGCCATGCTAGTTCAGCTCAGTTACTATAGATTGCTTGTTTCGAGCTTACCCCAGGACT
Organism: Fusarium vanettenii 77-13-4; assembly: GCF_000151355.1. NCBI lineage: Eukaryota > Fungi > Ascomycota > Sordariomycetes > Hypocreales > Nectriaceae > Fusarium > Fusarium vanettenii. The sequence goes on from NW_003315881.1 coordinate 4,861,103, forward strand.
CGTCTGAGTAGCGCGCAACCCAGGATATTTTGTCGTCTAATCGTTCCCCGACTATCGTGGCGCTTGCCTTCGTTCCTGGAGGCGCGCGTCGATCAGGATCGGGAACATTGCTAGCCCAGACCTGTCAGTACTTGCTTGGCTCTGTCACCAATATGACTTACCTGTTGGAACTTCCGCCGCTTGCCAAGCTAAACCCGTTTCCAAACCACGAGACTGAAAACGGTGGGAACGCTTTCAGTTCCTTGGCTTTTCCATGCACGGCTCGGCCACCAGCTGCTCTCTTGGGAAGATTGCCGTGGGCAGCATGTTTCTCCTGCTGCTCCCGCAGCGCCTTTTCCATGCGGGCGACCCTCTCGTCACGCCGGGCAATGAGGCTCTCCATAGTTACACGGAGGGCGGCCGTCTTGTTCTCCGCCTGCTCGATCATGCGCGTGTACCTGTCGCGCTCCTCACGCATGATCTTCTCCACCTCCTTGTCGTTTTTCTCCATGGCCGCTTCCATATCTGCCTGCACTAGCCGGAGCTGCTCGGCCCATCGCTCCCTTTCCTTCAGCAGCTCGCTCTGCAGCTCCTTGCCGGCCGATGTCTGATCTAGCGTGCGGCCTTCGTCGACGAGCTGTCTCTGCAGATCTGTGACGAACTTCTTGTCGTGATTGGCCAGCTGGTCGATGATCTTCTTTGCCGAATCTTGCGTATTGTAATGCCGGTGAACCTTGCTTCCTTTCTCAACCATCCAGCCCCAGAACTCCTGCGTGTCCATCAACTCGGCTTCTCTTCGGTAGCCTCTCTTCTCCGAGACCTTGTCCCACATGGTTGTGGCAAGGATCACCTTCTGGAGGGCATCTTCTCCGCACAGCTCTCTGAACAGGACTAGATTCCTCTTGGCCGAACCCTGCATCCGGACATCGGTAATGCGATGTAGGTATATGATGCCATGAAGCAAAATTTTATTTTGGTATGAGTCTGCAAGCCACGCAGCTATTTCTCTGAGGACCTCATTATCACTCTTATCCGTGTCGTCAAACCCGGGAGTATCGATGAGATAGACGGTGCGGTCTTCAAAGAGGTTGCATGGATAGACATCAACGGTTGTTGTGCCTGGTTATTGTCAGATCCTCGCCTGCTGCTTCTCTACCCCTAGTTCATGGCTTCCAGTGACTTACACGCTTCGAGGCGATGGCCAATCTTGACGCGTTTCCCAGAGCACATCGAGATGAAGGAGCTCTTGCCCGACCCTGTGACGCCCATTACGGCGATGAAGACATCGCTCGGTCTGTCTCCAAAGTTAACAAGACCTTCGGTACAGAGGAATTCAGTGTCGCTGACTCACTTGGGAGTCCGGCCATTGCGGAAGCCTTTTGACTTTGATAGCGGTGAACTTGAAGGTTCCTCCGAGTCGGAATCCGAAAAACTGGCATCAGATTCAGATTCTCCTGAATCGTCATCCGACTCTTCCATTTCGACCCTTGGGGTCTCGTAGGTAGTAGCTGTGGCAGATATCCGTAGAGGGCCGGCAGACTCGGGAGCTGGCAATCTTTTGTATTCCAGTGCGTTGAAGGTAGAATAGCTAACACCTGGTCATGGTTCAGAGAGAGTCTCCTAGTATTAGAACGATGTAGCTCACTCGGTATCATCTTGGTGCTGGCCAGGACTGGACTTGATTGAGCAGCTACTGAGATAATTCGTCGATCTGATATTTCCTTGATTATGAACTAAAGGCTCGGCTCCGGAACTGGCGTTGAATTTGACTGATTTGAAAGTGCAATTCCCACTCGACACGTCACAAGGTCAGCCGCAGGCCGCGAGGCATAATGAGTCGACATATGCTATCATACCACGCATCCGAGCATCTGCAGCCAAACGGTGCTCGATTGGATCAAATTTCTGCAAGTTGGTTAGTCAACCCGGGCAGGGAGACAAGGATGCAGCGAACTGTTATCAAGGGTATTTATACATTAAAAGGCCATCAATAATGTCGACTAGGCCATTGCATTTGAGGGAGATTTGAGCAATAACTACACTCCTTGCAAGAAGGTACCAACATCTCTTGCTAAGATCTCTTAGATGCAACAGTTTCTCGTTGGGCTTCAAGCACTGAAGGCCTTCATGGTCGGGCATCTACTGTACTACCTGCAGGTGCATCCATCTGACCACCCTCCAGTTGATATCTACCCAATGAACTGGAAGATACCACAAACTTCTCCACAGAATTCCCTGCTCCTGGGCTTGAAAAACCCCGCGCTGTTCGCCTGAATGAACGCCTTGAAGGCTGTGCTTATGGCCAGGCGGATTGATGGCGAACAGCCCCTCATTAGGAAGAAAAGAACTCCTTGGAACAGTTCTTTGCCTTCTTTTCAGTATTACAAGTTTCGTCATCTTCAAAACTTGCACGTTCGTTCTCATGTAGTTTCTCGCGTAGTGCTGTTTTTCCAATTGAACCCGCCTTTCCCGTTTCTTTCATCCATTCATTACGTCGCATCACAAACAAACCCTTGCCCTCACAGAAACCATCGCTACGTATAGAGACGCCACGGGGGTCCGGTCTCATTTTTCATCGACATTCGCCTTCGCCGTGTGCGAGCTTCTAGTCAGCTATGGAGGATACAGAAGTAGATGCAGGAACATTGGCCGACGAATTCCAACGTTTCTCGGCTTTCCTAGGTCTCACAAAACCTGACCCGAGGGATGTCTTCATACTTGTTCTGGGGAGGACAGGCTCCGGCAAAAGCACCTTCATCTCTCGGTGCACAGGCAAAGCTGCCACTGTCGGCCACGGATTAAACTCATGCAAGATTATCCTGGGAATTGATAGCGACTGAAGTTTCCTAACAGTTGTCTAGGTACTAGCTCCATAGATGTCTTTCAATTCACGCAGAATGAACGACGGGTCTACCTGGTCGATACACCCGGTTTCAATGACACCAATCGCCCCGATATCGACACCCTTCGTATCTTGGCCACTTACCTCAGTGCCTCGTATGTAAATGGTGTCCGCATACATGGCATCGTTTTTTTACATCCTATTTCAGATAATCGAATGACAGGGTCAGCGTTGCGAAACATTAGGATGATCAAGGCCGTGTGTGGATTTTCATCTTACGAGAACCTCGCCATTGCGACCACCATGTGGCCCGAGGAGACTTCATATGTGGAAGCGAAGAGTCTTGAGGATCGGGAAAATGACATGATGACCAACGATAGGTACTTTGGTGACTTGGTCGCCGAGGGCGCAACTGTGTTTCGCCATGGTCAAACAGATTGCAGGAACCCGTCTAAGAGGCTAGCCTCTGCCCAGGACGTCACCAACCATCTTGTGGCCCGGCTGGAGAGACGCGCGCCTGAGGTTCTCCGGCTGCAAGGGGAAATGGTCGACGAGAAGAAATCGTTGGGCGAGACAGCCGCGGGCAACGCGGTCGCCGAGGATCTCGAAAAGGTATGGATAGCGTGCAAAAAAGAACTGATAGAACTCGAGGCGAGCATCAAGAGCCGACTAGCTGGGGTCAACGCGGCATATGCTTCCCAGCTACAGGAGCAGAGATCGGACATTGAAAAGAGATTCAAGGTGGTGGACCACAGCAGGCGAGCGCTCAAGAAGTCGATGCGAGACTTGCACAAGCAGGAGGAGAAGGCTGTGAGACAGCGGGTTGAAAATGCGGATAGGAGTCTCCGCGCCCAGATTACTGAGAAGGAGAAGAAGATAAAGAACATAGAGAAGTCTCTACTCGAGCAGAGAGAGGAGACGTGTAAGGACGGCGCTCAAGGGCCCCAAGAGACCAGCCGAAGACGGGAAAAGCAGAAGCAACCAGAGCGGCAACACCAATATCAAACAGGGGCACGAGTTCAACAACTATCCAACTCACACCGGTCGGTACGAAGCAAGACTGGAGAAGGGGAAGACAGGGATAGACTGATCAGCGACATGAAGGAGATCGAAGAATTGAAAAGGGGGCTTCTGAAGAGCCAGGACGCGTACGAGAGGTTCCACGGCCAGACAGGCAATCTCTGGAACGGGACAATGAATGGAGTTGCCGCGGGGGTAGCGTCAGGTGTTATCGGTATCGGTAAGAGCTCCAACCTGTGCTTCCAGAACCCCAAAGGTATGCATGCTAATGTGGGTAGCAGTATCAGCAGCTACTTGTACTGTGATGTAGGAGAGGTACCCAATAGCTCGATACCCGCGATAAGGGATATAGACCACCATCTAGAAATATACTATTCAAGGAGCATATAGCATAGGCACTTCTACTGTAGGCAGTAGGAAGCCTAAAAAGGGCCATTATGTTAGCATCGGGATATAATACTATGATATATTAACAACGTGTTCCTTGTTCCAATTAAAGCCTAACCCGTAATGGGTTAACTGAGCCAGAAGATCGGGCCAGAAGATCAAATATCCCATGACGTACCTGAGAGCTATGTTATGATTACATCCCACTTTTCTGGTCAGCGGTATAGAATTAAAGGCCTCAACGGCTCTCTCACGGATTTCTTAGCCTACAGGGGGTTCCGCCATAGTTTCCAACCATTCCGGATATCTCGAAACGATTTTTTCTTCAGCCGAGAATTCCAGTCTCCTCGAGACAGATGGGATATAGTCTTTAGAGGTAGCACAGCCATTGGCCGTGGGCCCGCAGTCGGGGCTCGAGACGAGTAGCCCTCACTTCAGTTGACCCTTTCTCCCCCATAGCTCTGATTAGCGCTTCCGAGGCCTTGGCCTTCTCTTTACGGAGGGCAGCGGCCATAGTGGCTCCATGACTGGGCTTCTTGAGGTTATCATCGAGCTGACCTCTGGCCCCGGTTCTTGGCTCTATTCCTCCTTGGCTCTCTTGCTAATAACTGATACGTGAAAGGGTTCGCGTGGCCCATACCCATCTTTGTGAGCCTCGCAAGTGCAGCGCAGCTAGCGAGCATCATCATCATCACGATACATCACTTTTGCTCTCTGATCTTCCTTTCTGCCTCACTAATTCAAAGTTAGCGTCGTGCTTCGCCAATTTTTAAATGGAGCCTCTTTTACATACTGCCTCTGAATATGGCGATCTAATAGGTCCTTTCGATAGAACGCTTTATCGCAATCGGGAAAGTCACAAGGGAAACCTGGCTCGATGTGACTCAGCTCGTGTCGCCTGCATTGCCGTTAACTAGTGTTTGACGCTATCTTGTAACGACAGTGACCAACCTTAGATGATCTGCCCGAGAAAAGGTCTAAATACGTCAGTAATGTTAGATCTAGCATAGAAATTGAATTGACATCGTACCTTGTCACAGTTGCCACAGGTATAACCTTTAGAAGAGCTGGCTTTTGGCATCCCTAGTAGATGAGCGTATGGTCACAACGTGAGCATCGAACACTTACCATGATCTATATCTCTGTAATGCGTAATGATCTCTCGCTCGATCTTTGGTCCTCGAATAATCTGGGGCGATGGTGGCGGAGCAGCACCGTTTTCCGTAGTTGGCGTGGCCATTCCCTCTTCGAATCTTGACGAGATTTCTCCGGAGGGTATCTCAGGATTATCATCTTGGGCCTTCCATTCCCCTGACAAGAAACGCTCGCCGCGTGCCTCACGGGTCAATTTCGTGTGCTTCCACATCTGGTCTTGTTCCCACTCAGGCACCCAACGCTTGATCAACACATACTCAGGATCTGGATCGAGGTCAAAGTCAACGCTGAACGTCCGCAATGTCTCAATAGACAGATGCTTGCGAGACATGCGTGTGAAGACCGGTTGAGCGCCCTGCACAACTGGTTCTGGTGCGTCGTGCGGGTCGATGGAATTGATGGGGCCCTGCTGCCCGGTCATAATTCTCTCCATGGGGGCCCTGGAGCCTTCCCCAGGCTCGCCCATGCTAACCTTCTCGAGCCGTGGTGACGGAGACGGGTTTCCAGAAATGGCCTCGGAGTTCGACCGTCTGAAAACTGGGCGAGCTGGCTGTTCAGCCCCTGACGCTGCCTTAGATTCAACACTTGCGTTCTGTTTAGGAAGCATTTCTTCTATTTTAGCGATACGGGTCATGTACCTCTGCCGCTACAACGGATGTATCAGTACTGATGGGACATTTCAGGAGAATGACTTACAATTGACTGAATTGTGCCCTTGTTTTCGCTACTCCATGTCATCTGTAAGGCCTGATCTAGGAGGTCGCAGGCTTTCAAGTAATCTTCCTTGGCATATTGGAAGCTCTGGAGCTCATCGAGCTGGGTCGCAATAGTGCCAAATCCCAAAGCGCTTGAGAGAAGACGGTTTTGTGGCGTAGGACTAGCTCCCGTGTTGGGCCCGCGTGCTTCCTTTGACGACTCGTCCGTTCCTAAAATGAATTTCTGCTCCTTTATGACTTCGTTTGTTACATTTCTGGTGTCTTGCTGCAACGTCTGGGGTCCTTCTAGTGGTTGATCTGGACTGTCATCTCTCTCTGTTGATGGGTCGTTTGCCTCTCGGTGTGGCGGGTCATGCTCATGCTCGCTTCTCTCACCCACACCACGTTCGCTGTTGTCCTCTGCAGCTCGGATACTGTATTTAGACTCCTCCCGCTCCCTAGACTGAACTTCTTGTTCCACCTGATCACCCGCCCCGTTGAGTTGCTCATCAGACTGATGCGAAGAAAACCCGGAAATGCCAGAGCCCACCGATCCGACATGAATGTCGGATCCTACATCATTCTGTTCGTCACTTTCAGCGCCATCCTCTGGCACCTCGTCCCTCATATCTGGAAGAGCGAACAAAGCAAGCTGTTCCATATGTCGGCCGACGTGCTTGATATAAGAATTCGAGCTAGAAACGATGTGCCCACAAAGCGGACATTCCTTAGCAAAATCGTATGGCACAGGCACTTCACCACGAGCTACCACGGCTTTGAGATGCTCGTTGTTTGCGTCTGGTAGGTGCTGATGGCGAATGTGATCCTCGAGTTCCATTGAAGAGGGGAACATGCCCCTGCACTTGAAGGGACAAGACCATGCCCGCCAGTGATACTGGGTGACATGGAGCTGCCATCGGTGACGTCGATCAAAGTCGGTGTTTGATTCGGCACACCGCGAGAAGAGACAAGTGTACGGCCGCAAATCCCCAAAAACGTGGCGCCTAGAAGAATCATCAGGCATTGTCAGATTTATGGCTAAATGAACTCACTTCCATGTTCTTCGGGTACGAGCAGATACCATTCTGTAACAGAATGGACACTCAAAAGCACCCTTCTCCGCCTCGGGCGGCGGGGGAGGAACCTTGAGTGGGGGAGCTGGCTTCATCCGTCCGTCCTCTTGCATCAGAAAGCCGGCCGAGGTAGCATACGACGTCTCCGAGATGGCCGTATCGGATCGGTTGTCCTCATCAATCACTGTGGTTCCCTTGAAGTGCTCCGCAAGCGAAGATGCCACGGTTTTCGGGATAATCTCTGTCCGGCTCGTGTCCTTCTGGGCCTCCTGGTCCAGGCCTGCCGCCAACTTGGCATGGTGTGCCTCGCGATATTTGAAGAACTGGCGTCGGCGGGTGATGAACTTCCCCAGAACATCAGATAAGCCTTTGTTGGCTTTAGGGAACTTGTCTCTGACGTAGCGAATATCGTGTGCCTCGTAGAAGGATACGTCCTCAGATAGGCCAGCGCCGAGCTTTCGGAACCTCTCATGTGGTGCTGGATTGGCGATGGCGACAGAGAGTCGTAGCAGACAATCAATGGCCTCGCAAATATCCGTAAGAAGTGACGATAATCTTGTTTCTGGCGAGACATCCTCATCGTCTTCGAGATCCGAGTCAGTGAAATCGTCTTGGTTGCCTTGACTGAGGCTTTCTTGCGGAAATGCTGGCTCATCCTGCTTATTCTCGATATTTATAGGAGATTTACGATGCGTAATGAGGACCATAGTATCTCCCAGAGACTCGGATATGTCAAGGAGAAGGTAGACAACCTGTTCCTGTACATGAGGCGCCTCTCTCAGCCGGTGATCGAGTGAAGCTTGGCCGCTCTGGTGAGCGGCTAGGTTGCCAGCCCACATCTTGAAGCGGGTGATCTCATTCTCGAAAGTTGGAAGTAGTTTGCACAAGCTGTAAGACTCGCACTGGTCATCGAAGGACTTGGTGTCCTGCTTCAATGATGTGGCAACGTTCCGAAATAACTTGAGGACGTTTTGGACATTATGCGCAATCACCCCTCGCTCCTGGCTGCGATCCATGGCGAAGGATGAGCACAACGGGGGCCAGATGGCCGAAAGGGGGTTCTCGGGATAGCGAATTTGTGATTTCCCTCTGAAATATGCGCGTGTAGCTCTTCAAAAACGCTCAGCGAGGTTAGAAAGAACGAGTTCAGACCTCATCAGGCTCCCATTCTTTGCCGCTTTCAGTCGCGTGCGGGGTAAGTTGAAAACAGGCTTGTCATTGGGCTGGGCATATGCAGGTCGAAATGTGATCTTTCAGCCTCAATGGCAATCGCTCACACAAACTCGGCTCACTCAATCGACGACCCTCAAGATCTGACTGAACGGTACATGATTCCCTTCGCCGACAATGTCTGGCTTCGAAGTCGCAGGCATTGTCCTAGGGACACTTCCTCTTGTGGTTACAGCCTTGGAGGCTTACAGCAACTTCCTGCGAGACTGGGGCAAGGCTCCAGCCGAGCTGAGGAGTCTCAACCGGCAGTTGTCCACTGAGCAGACGAGACTACGCAACGTCTGTGAACAGCTTGTTAGCGATGTAGTGCCGCACCGAGATGTTGAGCCGATGCTGCAAAATGCATTTGGGCCTCTGTGGCAGGAGAAGGAGACCAACGACAAGATTCGGCGGAGGCTGTGGGATTCGTACGGCCCGTTCGAGGATACTATCAAGGAAGTCGAAGAAGCTCTAGACAGTGTGATCAAGCGACTGAGAATTGATGTATCGCAGGATGGAAAAGTCAGTATATGTGTTCCTTCCAACCAGCTACTAACTGACATGATCCAGGTTCAATGGATTGAAAGAAAGATGGTCACCCGCGACTTCAAGAAGCTGCTCTACCGTCTCAATCGAAAGGACTACCAAGAAGCTCTCGAGGCCATCTCCAAGGGTGTCACAAGCCTTGAGGGCCTGGCACAACAGAGCATCAAACTTGAGCCCAGACGCCGAAAGCAGTCGCGATGCAAGGTTCTCAACGTCTTGAGAGATCTATCCACAAGCATCTACCGGGCCCTCTGCTCCAGTATTCTTTGTACTGACTCGCATGACGTCAGCCTTGAGTTGGCGACAAGATTCATCGAGGTTGGCCATGAGTGCGATGATGAGAAGATCGTTCAAGATGCTCAGTTCAAGGTGGCCATCTCCTTTGAAGTGACCAAAGGCCCAATAAGGAAGAGGTTCTGGGATGAAGTCAACATCAAAACTGCGACAATCTCAATGGCCGGGCCATCTGGGCCACGCGTTGTTGTCACGAAGACGAAGAACTCGAAGCGTGTCTCATTCGGCATTGATCGAGCACTTTCCCGTTTACGTCTGACGGAGCCTGCCACAGATGTGACGCCTAACCTGAAGACGGCTATGGCTTTGTTCAATCGACCTGTTACCGACATTGCATTCATCAAAACCCCCGAGGAGAGCAATGATACGCCAACAATAACCCCTCTCAATCTATGTCTCGCTCTCCAAAACGCTCACAAAGAGAGACCCCAATGCTATGGTCACCTGATCGATCAACAATGTAGCCACCGCCACTTCCAAGTGTGTCCGCTGGGGACCGCAATCGACAGCGATGGCTGGTCGATAGTGACTCTTGACGAAGTTCTTGAGGGCAAAAAAGGACTCACGCCATTAATATCGTTGGCGGAAAAGGTCAGGCTCGCACTTGCCATAGCCTCTAGTGTACTCCAGCTGAGCAAGACTCCTTGGCTTCCCGAGGCACTAACTCGGAAGAATGTGCATTTCTTCAGACGCGGCGATTCGCTCTCATACGAACATCCGTTCCTACAGAGGAGACTCCCCGAACATTCAGCCAAATACCCCAGAAATGGCAGTGAGAGCGAGAGCTGCTCACTTTCAAACAACCCTACGCTCTTTGCACTCGGCATACTGCTGCTGGAGATTATCCTAGGTTCTTCACTCGACCAGCTATGGAAGGCAGACGACAAAGGCCCAGATGACGAAAACCCGAGTCTCATTCGCGACTTGATTATTGCGAATCGGATGCTGGAGCAGAGAGTTGCCTTGATTAACCCAGCGTACAAAGCAGTGGTAGAAAGGTGTATAGGATGTACTGAATCTAAGGGGCTGGACGAAGAGGAATTCCGACAGACTGTTTACAATGGCGTTGTCATGGAACTAGAAGCAATATCTGAGTTTACAAAGCTGGGGATATAAGGGACTGCTCTTTAATAATGATAGGGTAGCTATGATTAATTCATCAACAACAAGTAAAGCCAGAAACTAGTTAATAGCTTTCCTGGCTCTCTGATAAGGAGAACCTCGACGCTTACCAGCCCCACTACTTTAAAGCGTGTCTCCGGGGCGGCGCCACTAGTTCTGAATTGCTTGCCTGATAACGTTAGTGGACATGGTCCTTCGCGCTGCAGTGATCGTTCACTTGACGCAGAGGCTAGAGCAGTTAAATTGCCCCATGAGAGGCTTAGCCTTTCATGACGATGCGACTAGGTGTGACTCGTCTGTCGCAGCAGAAAGTTCAAAAAAGGCCACTGTGTTAACATCAGGATATAATACTATGATGTATTGATAACGTATAATGGCTTCATTCGCATGGATTAATCAGATCTGCTATGCTTCTGTCGCAATGGATACGACGATTTTCGGGTATTTTACGCTAAATATAAAGATAACTCCCTTGGGCTCTAAGAGCGAAATGTCCAACATCATCCTTGCTGCCTTTCTTAAGATGTTCTTAGGTTTTACCGACCTCTCACAATAAGCCAATGTCTGCTGCACCCCGTCGTATCTCGGCCCGAGATACTAAAGAGCGGGTCGCTCCGATCGGTGCGGTGGTGCCTCTAGGCACGGAATCTCTATCCGTTCACACCCAAGTTGATCCTAAGTATCCCGCCCCAGTATCACGTCCTCGGCCCGTCGTGACATTTCATGATTCGCCCATATGCCATCCTTAGCCTCATTTCTCGGCTCGGAATCCTTAGCCATCAGGATTGTTTCTTCCCATCCACTGATTAGCTTATCTCACTCCGTGTGGAACCGTCATGATGTGCGGGGTGCGGATCGTGATTCCGAGTAGGATCTGTTACCGATCGCGGGGTATATGAAGACGAGGATTTCGCCATACGCTTTCATCCATTTGAAACATCCATGCTACATTCTTACATCACCACAAACATGGTCGAAGTCAGGCAATATCACCTAATCCCAACGCACCTTATTCCAAACTCGCCCCGTCCCCTCCTCCACTATAAGAATGTCCTATTAAAGCGGCCTGGTACTGCCCATTGCGACCCAACAGAGGTCTGGGATATGTTTACCAATAATGAATGGAACGTGGCGTGGATATTTCGCTATGGGTCAACTCAACTATCACACTTCCACTCTAAGGCTCATGAATGTATGGCCGTCCTTTCTGGTACCGCGACAATTCGATTTGGCGTTGCCGACACCTCAGAAGATCTAGAGGAAAATACATATGGGTCTGCCTGGGAGGAAGGCGGAGTTGAACTACAGGCAGAAGCTGGCGATGTATTTATTATCCCTGCTGGCGTGGCACATAAGACGTATGACGTTAAGCCCGATGAAGGATTTAAACTATTGACGCCCGGAGGAGGACATGGCATTGAAGCCGATGATCCGAGGAAGGTCTTGTCAGAGATTCAATTATCAGGTTATACTATGATGGGAGCGTATAACGGCGGCGATTGGGACTTTGTCCAGAGTGGAGGAGACTTTGAAAAGTCTTGGGCTATTCCGAAGCCAAAGAATGACCCTGTCTTAGGTCAATCATCCCAGGGGCTATGCAAGACATGGAGGGGCAATGACAGGGCTCCGGAGGGCCGCAAAATCGCTTATAAGGACGGCGCTGCTATCCAGAGTCCACTTGCGAAGTTGTAACTTGTTCAGCAATAGTCCGTAATTCCATCGATTGATCTGCCATGAAGCGTGTTGGATATTGATGGAGACACGTGAAGTATTACTCTCGGTAAAATGCCAATACTGACCTTCTCCATAAGCGCAAATTTCTATAAGCAACATAACAGAAGAGCACTACCCTGTGGCCCAAAGACTGCGTGAGAAACACAAGTCGTTACATTCTCAATGCCCTCTAGCCAATACAAAACACGTAAGCATTCTTTCCTTATGTGATCAAAATAAAATAACGTGTAGGTAACTAGAATGCTTTCAGATAATACTATGTCTGGCTTGATCTCTAGGGCATGTATTCTTCCATGCTTCAGTTCATCCTTGTTTTATCTGGCCAGTCACCGCCAGTAAGTCGCAGAGGTGGCCTTGGTGATGTTTATCCACGCCTCATCCAAAGTCTGAACCACTTCCTCTGGCAGTGGCCCCTTGTAGATATTGTCCAAGTTATCCTTGAGCTGTTGTAGGCTGCTTACTCCGACCAAAATACCATCGTTGCTGCCCTCGCCAACGCCGTTAAACTTGAGCAGGCCGTGGTGAATCACCCATCGGAATGCGACCTCCACCAAAGTAAGGTTATGTTTCTGCACCACAGGTTCGATATATCGCAAAGCCTCGAAGGTCGAGTCCTTGAAGAAGCGGTCGCGGTACAACTGGCCCTGCCTGTCGTTGATACTGGAGAATCGCCCTTCGCTGGGAATGTCGGTTGACTTGTATTTCCCCGAAAGGACGCCACCGGCCAGCTAGAGGTGTGTTAATGGTCACTGAACGCCTCAACCTGGGCAATAAATACTCACTGGATTGTAGGCAATGATGGTGATGCCGTATTTGCGGCAGCAGGGAACCAGCTCAGTGTCAATATCTCTCGTGATGGCATTGTACATGGCCTGGTAAACAGTAGGTTTCACGTATCCCCTCTCGTTGGCAATGTTCCATAGCTCCGAGACTTCCCACGCCGCATAGTTGGACAGACCGAGCTGGCGGAACTTGCCCTCGTTGTACAGGTCGTTGACGGCCTCCAGGGTTTCAGCAAAGGGCACGGAGCGGTCAGGCGCATGCAAATAAAAGATGTCGATGGAATCGGCGCCTAATTCCTTTAGCGACGTCTCGAATATGCTTCTGAGCTTGGCAGCGGTATGGAAACCTGGCTCGCGAGGGTAGACCTTAGTGGCTACCTTCAGGCCGCGCTGCTGCCACTCGGCCTCACGCGTGAAGGCCTCTTGCTTGCCATCGACGTAGATGCGGGCGGTGTCGATCTCGGCGTAGCCCTCGCCCTGGAAGTAATCGAGGCATGCCTTGAAGTCGCTGAGAGAGGTGATGCGAGCACCATTAGGTTCGGACCCGGGTGGCCCAAAGGTCATCAGACCCAGAATAACGCGGGGCTTGTTGGTTGAGTTTGCCATGGTGAATTTGGTCGAGATTTGTCTTGTGAGAGCTGACAGTCGTCTTGCTGCAGAGGCGGTGGAAGTGTGAAGCCAGGCTACCATGGATTGAAAACCAGATGAGGAGGAGGCCTTGGAGAGACCGTGCCTGACTGATCAATCACGTTATCTGTCGTTCTTATCAACTGAGCATTTTGAGGCCGATCTTGCGTTCAAAGGACCGAGATCGGCGATGACGTGACCATTAGGTCCTTCGTCTGCTCGACTCGCAAGGATCTTGCTTCCCCGCGTTTCTTCCACGCGCCCGAGACGGCGTCCTCATCCGTTCCAGGTCGGGGCTCACGCCGACTCGCCTGTCTCAAGATGATACCGCCCGGGCTCACGATTGCGGGCAGGATTGATGGTGGTGTTGGTTCTGCTCCAACTCCCGAGTGCTTACAACACAAGATAACACTTCGATATTTGCGGGTCCATCTTGTTGAAACGGATCGAGAAGCACATTATCGCTGACCAGCTTTTGGAAAAAGAGCTATAATACTATCTCCTAAGTGGGTGAAGCCCTGAGCTAAGTAGCTATCCCCTGTGTTATACCGTTAACTGCTAGTACACTCTCTAGGTGGCCTCAGGGAGCATGGCTTTTACAGCTTTGGCTGATTCACGAACTGTGTCGATGTGTGGAAAGATGACTCTCTGCGCGCTGTCGTCTAGGACTCTCTGTATGAAGCTCCTACGACAATGGCTTGGAATACGGATGAAGGGGGATAGGCTGCAAGTCAGAGCTTGGACATAGAGCTTGTTTGCCGCCTCCAGGATCAAAGCAGAGTGCTCCAGGTCAACAAAAATGCCATCAAAGCCAGTGTTGACAAATAAATGTGTGAGCTCGATTGCCGTCACAACTTTGACCTCGAAGACCTGAAAATAAGAGAAAGGATCAGTCTTTCACTCAACGCATGCGTGTTCTGTGCACTGGATGATGAAGTCTTAGGGCATATTCAATATTCACGTTGCAAACCTTGCCCTGAGAGATGAACTTGTTGAGTCTGTTTGGGTAACTTTCCGTGGTTGAAATTTGCTTTGTAGAAGGGTTGAATCTCGTGGAGCTAGCAGGACCTGGCTTGATTGGGACTTGTCTTTGGTATTTGTCTGGTATAGCATAGGGCGAGTTCCTCAGTCGAGGTCAGAACAGAGCAGCGAGACAAGAACGAGGCGATAAGAGTTTAAACCATTGATTGGTCCGGCCTCGTTGTCCGGGGCCAATCAGCCATAGTCTCCCAGCGGTATGAAGACGCATAAGGAACGCGGGCTCATTTGCTGACATTTATTTCTCTCAAGGTATCTCCGAGAGCTCCAGCGTACAGCAGCGCACCAGGAAGCAGATGAGGCATCAGAGGCTGCCGACACAATCCCAGTGGCAATAAAGGACCAGGAATCTCAACTCTACCAGAGGTATGTATGTACTTTAACTCTCCGTACATCCACTTTACGAATCCTCCCACGAGTGAACCCGAGAGCAACTTGACAAATCCACTGGCATCTGCAACTTCAACTTATTTGACATGTAATGACGGCCGTCAACGTGAGTAAGCCAAGGATATCCTCAAAGAAGGGAGTGGGCTAACTTAGGAAGGATCTCTGGGAGAATCATCAACATGGTCGTTCACCCAGAGAACGTTGATCTTCATACGAGGTCATCTGAATCACCCCGAGTCTCCTGAGATCTCCATCAACGAAGAGAGTATCGCATATGCACTAACATGGGGCTCCCAAGGGTTTGACGAGCCCTCTAACTTCAGTGACCTGCCATCCATCGACCATGCTCTCTACCTGGCAAATGCCGCCAAGTTCCACGTCGGCCAACTATTCCACCTGCTGGGCGACCAAGAGTTCATGCGCCATTTACACGAGTTCTACGAGAACCCAGAAAAGAAGGCGAAGAGCTCGAGGATCTGGTTTGTGCAGTTTCTCGCGGTTACAAGCTTGGGCAAGTCATGTGGCACGTCGAGTCGGCCTGGCGCACGATCTCCTCCGGGGTCCGACTTGTTCATCCGAGCCATGTCTCTTTTACCAGATCCATCATATCTATTCAATGACCCTTTGACTGCGATAGAGATACTCTGCACCATTTCGCTATATCTGCAATCAGTTGACATGCGAAATTCGGCATTCATATATGTGAGTAGTTGATTAACATCTAGAGACCTGAACCTGAAAGGTTAACGTTGCGGATTCGGGACAGCTGACATCTGTTAGATCGGCCAAGCACTTCGAATGTCTCTCCTTTTCGGCATCCACTTGGAGAGACCATCCAAAGACTGGGATCCTCGCGTGGTAGAACGGTGTCAAAAGGTCTGGTGGACGGTGTACATCCTGGACCGCGCCTTTACATCGTCTCAGGGCGTCCCTCTGTCTTCGATACAAGACCATGAGATCACCACGCCACTGCCAAAGACCCAAGTATCTCGCGAAGGTACAGCTATTCACGTCCACGTGAAGCTGGCGAGAGTCACCACTGAAGCTGTGAACAGTAGGATCTCTCGAACGATTCATCTTGGACCCGCGCTGATAGGGATGCAGGGGTGTACGGCGCGAACAATCGACTGGGCGCGAATTTTCTGTCCGGCATTCAACTTGTGCTCCGAGATATTGCCTCTATTGCCGGCGACCTGAATAGGTTATTCCCTCTGTCCTTTGATGGTTCGGTAGGGGCATTTCGCGAGTGGCTGCACATCTACATCTTTACTACCATCAGGTATGCAGAGCATTCTTGAAGCGTCCCAAGTGTAGCGCTAAAGAATTAGGCAATTCTGCTTGCATTATACCCTTTGATCTATTGTCTATTTGAAAAGAAGATCAAGGAGCCTGCGGACAGTAACAGGGAACCGCGGAATCTCTTTGTGACATCCAAGGCACTTGTCAAAACGTGCACAGACTCTTGCCATAAGATGCTACAGATCGTGGGAGTATTACATGAACAAAGCCTTTCAGGTAGATACGATCTAACCATCAACTGAATCGAGTTGACTGGGAGTAACAGAGAGCTGGCTACCCTTCGACCTAGAACGCACCTTTTTGGCATCCTTTGTTCTGGTAATGATATCTGTCATCATCCCGTCTTCGCCGGTGGATAGCAACCAACGCAACAAGTCTCACGTCTTCTTGGAGGAGATGGTTAGGCGAGGATCCATTCCAGCTGAGTTTCGCAAGTCTGAACTCGAGCTGCTTGAGTTGGCGGGGCTGTGGAATTCCCAGCTATCAAGCACCCTCGCCCAGGAATCAACCTCGGCTCAAGATACTCAGCCTCAGCGACCCGCTGCTCAAAGCATTGAACTTCCACCTGAAGTCAGCCTGCCTCTCAACGACATATCCATAGCCAATCTTCTGTCGCCTGGTCAGTTGCTGGATGTTGTGAAAATGGTGGATGCCAATCACGTCAATATAGTGCAAAGCAATGAATGGTTAAACTCGTGGATTTGGGAGGGTATGCCGATGTTGTCGGATGATCGGGATTGCCAGGGCAGGCAAGGGGACTCTGGGAGTCCCAACACACTGTAATGCCTCAGAGTGTATCGACCAGCAGAACCCAAAATATTAGTTACATAGTGTGTATATTGACCAGCCAGAGATATATTTGATCCTGTAGATTAGAGACACGCCCTGAGCCCGTAAACAGTCCAATCTACATCGCCGAGGGTAGTCGAGCCCAGAACGCCATCTTATGCGGCAGATAGTTTAATAAATATAGATAGTAAGCCTAAAAGTATTTTCTTTACTACTTTATTTAACACTGCCAGTGTCGTAAGAAAAGCTGCCTTAGCTTATAAAAAAAAATACACCATGCCTACAAGGTATCGGCACCTCCCTATATAGCTCCGGTGACCTTGCTAGTTACTACTAGAACTAGGTCCCGTATATTCTGGCCTCGGGTGTGTGCCGTCTCCCAGTCTTCTATATACTTATCTTCTAAGTGATGGCTAGGGTAGATCCGACGACCATACCCGAACGCGTGATTCGCTAGGTCAGGTTCGTTACGAGGCTCTAAAATCTCTCAGGGTCAAGTGAGGATGAGTATGAGAATACGACATAGAATCAAGACTTGTCATTTAGATGTGTTGCTAAGTATTTGCCCCTAGACACAGCGAGCACCATCAACAAGAATCTCGACTCCACTAATAATTGAGCTGGCAGGCTCAGCCAAGAAAAGGGCAACGTTGGCCACATCAGAAGGCTCAACGAGACGGCCGATAGGTATAGCCTCGCACTTGGCCTTGATGATCTCAGCGGGGACGGGGCCGTCGGCGATGCCAGCAAACTTGTTTAGTAGCGGCGTGTTACCCGAGGTAGGGCAAATGGTGTTGAACCGGAGCTGGTCTCTAGCAAACTCGAGTGCCATGGACTTAGTGGCTGAAGAGACACCAGCCTTGGTGGCGTTGTACCATGTCTGGGTGGCGCCGGGTCGGATAGCGTTCTCGCTGGAGATAACGATGGTTGAGCCAGGTCCGTTCTTCTTCATCTCGGGAATAAGGATTTTAGAAGCTAGGTAGACGCTCTTGACGTTGACGTCGAAGAGGCGGTTGAACTCTTCGATCGTGACCTCGATGCCGGATTTGTTGGGGTATGACCACCCGGCGTTGTGGACGACGATAGAAGGACCCTTTCCGAAGCGCGCGATCGATGTCTCGAGCTGGAAAGCGATATCAGTTAGAATAACGAAGTGTTGGGGTCTTTCAGAAGTCGTTTCACTTACAGCCTTCTTCCAGCTAGCCTCCTCAGCCACATTGGCCTGGATCTGGTAGGCTTGCTTCTCAGTATAGCCATCGACAGGGCCATCCTTGGATTGGAGGTCCATTCCGAGAACAACGGCACCTTCTCGAATGAAAGTCTCGAGGATGCCCCGCCCAAAGCCCTGGGTAGTACCCGAGACGAGGGCAACCTTTCCTTCAAGACGACCAGGCATGTTGATGGTATGTTCGAGGAGAATGGGTACTTGACGTGATTCGGAAGTAAGGTGATGGACGATGTCCTGTCTTCTCCCTGAGACTCACGAGGGTTCTTTATGCATTCTAAGGAGGGGAGAGACTTGTTCGCGAGGCGCTTTCTCTCTTCTCGGCCCGAGCGAGAGAGATTGTGGGACGGATTGTCCAGCCGGCAAAACAAAAACGGGCCCTGCTTCCCCCGCTTCTCCCGAATTTGCGTTCCGCTCGAACCGAGATACATCAGTCACGTCCGTGATTGCATCCTTTGCGTCGACCCGTCGCTCAAACTCCCAGCCCCCATGGCCCCGTCAACCGCTACCCCATCCAATTTGCATCGCGCGCCCTTGTGAGTTGTACCCTAGCATGGTTGTGGTTGAGGTTGTGTGCTTGGTATGGCGTGCTAACTCGCGGCTGCAGGGCCTGTCTCAAGTGCCGGACAGCAAAGGTCCGGTGTCTGGTCTCGCAAAGCTCCGACCGATGCGATCGGTGTACCACCAATGATACAGACTGTGTCTTTACTCAACCGAAGCGGGCCAAAGCGAGGGTCCATCCATATTCTCGGCGTCCGAGACGTACGCCTACGCAACAGGAACAGGCTATGGAGCATGTCCCTGCCTTGTCGACATCACCATTAACAGCCCAAGAAACCACCTCGGTGCCTCAACATCCGACTCCTGTCAGTCATGAACTTCTTCGTGTTGGCCATAGTCAGCAGACACTCATCACTCCCGAGATTCGAGCGAGGATTGTTGCCACGTTAGCAACTCTCAAGGGACAGAGAGGCGCACCATTCAGCTTCATCACCTCTGGAGACAGCCCTTCTGTTGGTGAGGGATCTAGAACAGAGGAATCAATCCACGTCGCAAGTCAGCAGCCACTGTCTTTTGAGCAATCGCAATCGCAATCGTCAGCGCCCTCGTTGAAGCTGTCATGGCTTCTTCGCCCCCTCAGAGCCAGCGATCGAAGTCATGCCGGAGAAGATATCCGCCAGTCCACTCCCTGGGTCAAGATGCCCAGCTATCTTGCCTCCCTGACACTTGGACAGATCATCACAGACCCGATCGAAGGAGGCATTCTCACTCGGCCGGCGTCTGTAGCGCTGTTTCAGCACTTCATGCTCGAGATGAATGCGAAATGGGAGTACATACTCGATCCTTATCTCGATACCCATGATGATATCAGGCGTAGGAGCCGACTGCTTTTTGTCACTGTTCTATTTTGCTCATCTAAATTCGCCAACTACATCAATGGGAACCTCATCTCGACGCCAGACCCCTTTCTTCAGAGTCGACTATGTAGCGTTGCACGAAACTTGGCAATTAGGGTATTCGCCGAAGGGGATAGATCTATCGAAACTATGCAGGCCTTTTATCTATTAGTCTGTTGGAAGGATGCAGATGACGATGTCTCGTACTGCCATAGTGGCTACGCCTTCCGAATTCTTCATGACTTAGACTTGGACCAAAGCGATGGCGATGGCGATAGGCGGCAGGTGGCGCGAAGTAGGCGGACATGGCTGGCTTTATTCCGACAAGATAAACAGCAGAGTCTGTTCTTTATGAGGCGAGCTACTCTAAGTCTTGATGGTGAGGATCCCCCTTTTGTCGGCTACCTCAATACCTGGCTGAAGATGCCATATGCGTTGCCGCAAGACTTTATCGCTTGCTGTAGCGCTGATCTGCGTCACATTCAGTCCAAGCTACGTACCATGGTTCGAAAAGCTCCATCGATTATGCTGCCATGTCTCTTGGAGCTTATGGACTCGGAGCTGAATAGATGGAAGTCGACGTGGGAGAACCACATCGAGGGGGGGGCAAGACTACATCCGGATGACTTATCCCTTGATCGTCGGCTGCTGCACCCTGGGAAAGGCCATATTAAAACACTTATGGGGCTCTGGGAGAACAGTGTCCAACTCAATGTCGCCTCTGCGATCCTTCGACAAGCACTGGTTGCCTCGGTGACGTCGCCTCTCCATGCCAATGGCCAGTCGCCACCGTCGACTTTCAGAGTCGATCTGCCCGGCATCCCGGCTATAGAAGAAGTGCTGTCTCCGGACATTCCCGGACTTATTAGCAGCGTTGAAGGCGGGTTTGGAACACTGCGTCACTTGCTTGCATTCCCGATCGAGGATCTAAGACGAGCTCCTGATTCTACCCTCCTCCTTGGTCCGAATACCGCACTCTTCCTCTGTCTACTGCTCTGCCTTCCTTGCAACGGCGTTCTTGGCCCGGCTTTCCAGAAGACAGCAATAGGCCTCATCCAAGATATTGCTCGGCATGTAGGTCAAGCGGTACAGTCACCCCAGGACACTCTGAGCCTGCACTCCGCGTATCTCGACTCACTCGTGAATCTTCTGGGGCCGGCAACACCGCAATGGCCGCCAAATTCGCACGAGCGAATGAGACACTTATCAACTCTCGATCTATCACAGTCACATATGGACGCAAATGACTTGCGATTCGACGAGACAGCGCTGGAAGCAGCTCAGGTTTTGGCGGGCGGAATGGGTGGGCTGAACTGCAACGTAGACGACAACAATGCCATGTTTAGTCTCACAAGCGAGCCTGAGCAGATGCTGTATATGCAGAGTTTGGCCAACTTGCTAGATACGAGCTTCTTTTCGGCGACAGAACCCACGTCTGTGGATGTGAATGGCAACACTAAGCCGTAGTTAACATGGATTCAATCTACAGCTATTGCACAACCTAGCGGT
Source organism: Fusarium vanettenii 77-13-4 (assembly GCF_000151355.1). Classification (NCBI taxonomy): domain Eukaryota; kingdom Fungi; phylum Ascomycota; class Sordariomycetes; order Hypocreales; family Nectriaceae; genus Fusarium; species Fusarium vanettenii. The sequence continues at coordinate 4,882,215 of NW_003315881.1, forward strand.
ATATCTATATGGTGTTAACGTCTAAATTGAGTTATCACCGCATGAAAAGGCACACCTTATTATAGTCGCAGCCCGGCCCTTGATGTGTTAACTGAGCCAGAAGATCGAAAAGTGTTCGGGAGACTCAGAGCTTCAAGGCCGATCTGGAGCTTGGCGATGAGGACGGCTGCCAGTTGCCATAACAATCCACGAAAGTTGACGCGTCGCCCTGTCTGCTGCTGGGTAAATCTTGGACCAGGTGAAGCTTGCAAGGCCGGATCTGAGCCGCATTCAGGTCATGGCGACCTTGGGTAGTGGTGTCTGAAGTCTCATTCATGATATCTTACTCCGACTTTTCCACGTTGAAGGGATAGTGGCCTGGATTCTGGTAGAGTAAGTGGGCGATTGTGCAGCGGAGAAATGCAGGTTAGTGCGGAGGACATGTGGAGGAGATGTATCGTCTATATTATACTCCGCGAGAAAGGCCTGTCAAGAATGAGGGGAAGGAGTGAGTCGACTGAGTCGAGACTATCTCCTCGGCCCGGTGTAGATGAGAACTGGGCTTGAATAACATGATCAATACCACAAAACCATCTGCTTTCTCGATTTCGGACTCCATGGAGAGCGGATGATTCATATCAGAGAGTCAAGAATGTCCTAGATATTCAAGTTGTCCAGCTGATTCGGAGATATATTCAGCTCGCAAGTTCTCAAGCTATGAGACCTAGGTCACCATAATGACTTGGAGTGTGTGTCGCATCTCTACCGGCGGCACAATGTCCGCTTGGGATGTTTTGAACAAGGCACCCATGGCCAGAATTTGCACAGATAACAGCTTGAGTGGAAGTTGAGTCTGACATGAAGAGCAAGCCTCCGGACTGCTGTGTTATTTGAAAGTTGCTTACTGAATGTACCGAGAGCCTGGCCTATCAGCATCCGTACTCTTCGAGTGACAAAGACCCTGATATCGGGGCGATGCCGACGCTGCAGGATAGAGGGTCATCAGCTGGGCGCCGATTTCGTAGGAGTCTCCATCTGCCATGGCTCCCTGTACTGTCTCCGCGCTTAGTCTATCTGAGGAGCGATCATTACGAACGGATAACTAAGATAACTATCAAATAGGAGTGCCCGCATTTTATACGGGGCGAAGAGGGCGTGGAATGAAGAACTGTTCCAACTGTGTTCTTTGTAACTGTGGCCGGGCTCCCTTCCCCTAAGAGTAGAAGTCAGCAGATTAGCAAGAACTGCTCTGTGACTCTCGGTGGGTGAGAGTCGGTGGGAAAGTGAACCTCAGATATTTTTGGAGAGCCCACACCACCCATGGTCTTTTGCGGTATGCAAGAGTAATACTATGGGGGCATTCTCAGACAAAGCTTGGAGCGGAAGCATGACATATTTCTTGCTTAACACGATAAATAATTCCCCGCAAGTTCTCCTCCGAGAATTAACGTCCCGGCAACTCCAAGCTTCATACGGCCCGAGAGAGTCCCCGTCCAGAGGCTTCGTTTCGGTCCGAGTTTTTCCCCACATCAACCCCGTGATACGTTATCGAGGGCTTCCAAGTGGCAAGGTTGAAGAGGACGACCTCTTGATCAATGATCCCGAAGCGGCGAGAGGTTTTCAGTAGAGGTGTAGAGAATAGCTTTGGAGTTTTGAAGACTCGGGAAATATGCCCAATGCCAAAAATGTTGAAGAGTGCTACTACTATTGGGCCAAGAGATGTGGAAACTAACGCCTTAGAAAGGTATAGCGACGAAGAACAAAGTTAGGACGTATCTGTAGTCATAGTCCCTGTTCAAGCCGTTACCTCGGCGCCCCTGTGAATTCCTTGGAATTGAGTAGCTTGCCGGGCCGAGATAAAAAAGAAGTTAAGATCGCCATTCTTATTATCAGGCATGGCCGTCCGAAAACGTCGACCTTCACCTACTCGTTTTTAGTCCTCATTTCACATTGTCAACATGTTGTTCACAGCTAGACAACGGGTTTGCCTGACGGCGAGACGCTTCCCGACAGCAACCCTCCAGCGCGCAGTTCGATCAACGTCAACGTCGGCAGGAACTACGGCCATCTGGAAGAATGCCGCTTTCAAAGACAAAAGAAGCATTGCCTATGCTGCAGGGGGCACCTCCATAGCGATTCTTGGATTGCTGTGGGTGAGGCGAGATGGAAGCAAATACCCTGACGATCCGCGAGATATGAAGGCCCTTTCAACGGTCCCTTTTGGCAAATTATTCTCCGGCTGGATGTAAGTTTGATATCTCGCTATAGTTCTATAAGATAAGTTGACCAATGGGGAAATTACAGCGCCTTTGCATTCTGCTCCTCGCCAACATGGGTCGATATGAGCGAAGCACTCTACAATATTACGTCAAAGATTCCTCTTGTCTCTTCAATCACGCACGCATTTGTCATGAGAACATTCTTTAACCAGTTCCTCGGCGGAGAGACAACTGAAGACTGTATCCCTAAGATCGAAGCTCTTCGCAAGGAGCAAATCGGCACGCTTCTCGGCTATAATATCGAGGCAGAGTTGGACGGCTCGAGCAAGGACCCCCAATTGATTCTTAAGCAGACACAGCATGTTTTATCGTCCATCGAAGCCCAAGGAAAGCTAGCTAAGAAGTATTGCCCTGACACTAGTGCTACTGGTGGTGATAACCGTTCTTGGGTCAGAATAAAGGTGACTGGCTTGCTGCCTCATCCTGTTGCCCTATACAACGGTTCCAATGCTATTCTAAGGGCAAGGGAAGACAAGGGACTTAACAAGGATGTGCCATACCCAGGACTGCCCTCTGATGGCGACTGGGAGGCCGCGCTGAGTGGAAAAGGCGTTACTGACTCGGACCGCAAACAATTGCTGAGCCTGCGAGCTACGCTTGAGGCCATTGCTAGCAAGGCACGGGATAATAATGTGCGAATTATCATCGATGCTGAGCAGTCATGGTACCAGCCAGTAATTGATAGCCTGACTGACGAGCTTATGCAAAAGTATAACACCTTGGACGGTCCTGCCACCTGCATTGCCTCATTCCAAGCCTACCTCCGTCGGTACCCGCAGCTTCTCGACCAGCAGATCCGTCGTGCTGAGGAAAAGGGCTACAAGTTGCTCTTCAAGCAGGTCCGGGGGGCTTACATGGTGACGGAGGCTGAGAGATGGGAAAAGGAGGGCAGGCAGGGACCTGGCCCAGTATGGCCGACCAAGGCAGAGACTGATGCAAGCTTCAACCATGGCATCGAAAAGACTCTCTCTACTGTCGCTAGCCAGGTGCGAGAGACGGGTCATTCGAAGCTCGGCGCAGTGTTTGCTACTCACAATTCTATCAGCATTGATCTCGGAATTCAGCTGCTAGAAAAGCATCGGTTGGCTAAGCGCAAGACTGTTGACGGCAAGCTTCTCGTGCCCAACGAGGTAGCTGGTAGCATTGCCTTTGCGCAGTTGTATGGTAAGCAGCCTCCTTTGAAACCCAATTTCGCACGACTCTAACTCTTTGAATAGGGATGAAGGATGACCTTACCAACAGGATTACTGGGTCTGTCATGGCTGAGGGCGGCTTTCCTCTTGTCATTAAGGTGAGTTACGTATTGCTCCTCCCTCATCCTGTTTATACTAATGGGGCTGCTATTACAGTCAATGAGCTACGGTGACTTGAAGGAGTGTCTGCCCTTCTTGGCTAGACGAGCCACGGAGAACAAGGCTGTCCTCGAGGGAAGAGGTGGAGCTGTTGCCGAGAGGGTTCGACTTGGTCGTGAGATTCGAAGACGCCTCTTGCCCTTCACCTTATAGGTGACATGTATCATCCTTCGAGAATCCCAATGTTGTTCGGCAGCTATCTTGAAATGTGCACACAAGACAAGTGACATGGTCATTAAGCGTCATTGAATAGAATCTGGCCCCGAAACCTAGTCTCTTTGACGAATTGCACTGCAGGAATGTCCTTTCAATGATAGTCGGAACCCAAGGCACCTGCATGAATGTCTTCATAGCGTTCGGAAGTTACATCACATTTGGCCAGAACTGCCTGCTGATTCACTTGAACGTTGGCCGTGTGGCAGTCAAATGTTACGGAGGGACAAACGACGGCTCGATAGCGCACCTCGTTATCTTGAACCTTGTGATCATAGTGGGCCTTCGGCAGCGGTAACCGGAGAAGCTCAACCCAGGCGGAGTCGAGATCCGACAACGTTGCTCTCTCGGTCCGGCCGCGTTCGCCCATGACGGAGTCTCAATTTTGTCATCAAGCCGGCCGACCGGCCCGAGCCCAAGAAAATGGGCGGGAGTGCCATTCCTGGTATTTATGCGACGTTGTTGACATTTTTCAATAGCAAGTCTAGTCCTTGTTTCAGTTTTGCCTTGTTATCATAGCAAAACCAAGCCAACACGAACAATGGCCACTTTTCGCTATCCAGAGCCAGCCAATGCTGGAGGGGTGAGTTTCTCCATATCTCTTTGTCGTATCTCGGTTCGCACTTCTGACGAGCTTATACCTTAGCTTTCGTACGCCCCTGGCTCCGAGGAACGGAAGATATTGACGGCTGCTTTGGCCGAGATGGAAAGGTCGACCACCCAAGTTCCTAGTATCATCAACGGTGAACGAATCTATACCGGCCGCAAGAGCTCACAAGTCAACCCTTGGAACCGAAACGGGCCTTCATTGGCAGAATACCACGAAGTCGACCGAGACACTGTCGAGAAGAAAGCCATCCCTGGTGCTCTCGCAGCGAGGAAGGAATGGGCCAACATGCCCTTCAACCAGCGCGCAGCCATTTACAAGCGCGCAGCTAAGCTTGTGGAGACCAAGTACAGATGGAAGCTCATGGCGGCCACCATGATCGGACAAGGCAAGACGTGCGGGCAAGCTGAAGGCGACTGTATCTCTGAGGTTATTGACACGCTCAACTTCCATGTCTACTTCTGCCATCAGCTTTACCAGCAGCAGCCGCAGAAGCAAACCGACTCAGCATACAGCAGCCTCGACTACCGACCGTTGGAGGGCTTCCTGCTTGCGATCTCGCCCTTCAACTTTACTGCTCTGGGCGCACACATTGCTTTTACGCCAGCCATTCTGGGAAATGTGGTGCTTTGGAAGCCATCCCCCATGGCTGTCTTGTCCAACTACCTTCTCTATCAAGTCATGGAGGAGGCTGGAATGCCAAACGGTGTCATTCAGTTTTTGCCTATGGAAGACCCCAGGATCGTCGTTGAGCCCGCGTTTGCTAGCCGTGACTTCTCTGGCCTTCACTACACCGGCTCCTCAGCAGTCTTGAGGAGTTTGGCCTCCGAGATTGGCGTGAACACAACCATTTACAGGACGTTTCCCCGCATCGTGGGAGAGAGCGGTGGCAAGAATTTCCACCTCGTCCACAACTCTTGCAAGGACGATGTTGATTGGCTCGCATCGGCCGCGGTGCGCTCGGCTTACGAGTACCAGGGACAAAAGTGCAGTGCCTTGTCACGCTTTTTTATTCCCAAGTCGATGTGGGAGCAGGGCGACTTGAAGAAGGCGTTGCTGAGAGAAGCAGCCAAGATGACTCACGGAGATGATGTCAAGCAACTCCACCATCCACTAGGACCTATCATCTCTAAATCCGCCTTTGAACGTTTTGGCGAGTTCTTGGAGCGTGCCCAGAGGGATGGTCATCAGCTGATCTTCGGCGGCAAGCAAGATAGCACCAAGGGATTCTTCCTTCAGCCTGCCATTTTGGAGGTCAACCAAGCTGACAAGAGTGCCGAGAGTGACCTCATGACCAGGGAGCTTTTTGGGCCGTTGTTTGCAGTTCAAACTTACGATGATGCTTCACCGGCAGGCTTCGAAGATGTGTGCGATCTCATTGATAGGACCACCGAATACGGCTTGGCAGGCTCCGTCTTTGCTCGCGATAGGGATGCTGTCCAGGTTGCCAACGAGAGACTAAGAGACTCAGTTGGTATGTTTTGCATCAATGACAAATGTACAGGAGCGGTCATCGGTGCGAATCCGTTTGGAGGAGCTAGGTCTTCTGGTACAAACGAGTGAGTGATTGCCTACGGATCCCCTTTGTCATCTGTCTGATTTTCTATTAACACCTATTCTAGCAAAGCAAACTCGGTCAATGTGCTCCTCAGGTTTTCGAGCATCCGGTGTGTCAAGGATTCTTTTGAGAGCGGGAGCAGTACATTGAGTGCTTGCCATATTCCTGAGTAATGGAATATGCAAGGTGCTAGGTAATATAGCATGGGCGGAAGTCGGTGAACCGAGAGCCATAAGTTGCCCGTCTAGCATATATCGTCTTCAATGTCTCGACATTGACCCAACGCTGAATCAAAACAAGTATCACCATTGATGAGTTGTTACATCTAAACACGCAGTCCCACCTTGTCTACCCGGATAAAATCAGTTCTGTGACCTCAGCCTTTGAGTAGATACATTTTCTTAACACCACAATTCATTTCCAAGACACCGTGCCTCGTCAAATTTCGAAGCAACTCATAGTCGGGGGACCTCGCAAAGGACGAGGAGCTCACAGATCCGATAGGTGAAGGCAAGACTACAATATCGAGTCCGATTAACTTCAGTTCCTGGGCAACCACGGCCGTAGGAACCATAAGCATGATGATCGAAGTGCCAGCACTACAGTGTCTTAATTTTGTGTCGGGGAACCACAGGACCGAACAGTTGTCAACAAGACACGGCATTTTCGATAGCCCCAAGTAACGCGAGGACCGGCGATGTCGGAAGTATCACGACGGAAAATGACGCCGATCGGACTGCAGATGCGGATCCATCCGTTGCTTTCGGAGTGTGGTTCCGCTTACTTCTGGCTAGTTCTAAACTAGTCTACTGATTGTTCACAATTTGAGTACCGGGCCGAGAGTGCACGGGCCGGCATGGAGCCATACAGTATCATGGGAGGAGCAAGACGTGGAACCGGCGACGGGAAGCGTCGATCCTTTGGTATAATAAACCATCTTAGACATTGATTGATCCTGCTCACTTGGTCTAAGTCCATCCTACTGCTGAAGTCGTATTCTCCATCTACTGAAGAGCAAACACCATCAATAGCTTAGTATCATCACCATGTCGAACACGACTACATTGACAGTGGCCCTCCTCGGTTGTGGTAAGACTCGTCCTCACTGTCAGTTCAAGAAGCTGCTGACGTATTGCGAAAGGCAACCTCGGAACTGCACTTGCCGCGGGAATCCTCAACCCGATCGACAGGGGCGGCGTCAACGTCAAGCGCCTGATAGTCACTGTTGGTACCGAGGCTTCTAAGCGCCGCGCGCAAGATGCGCTATCTGAGCACTCGTCGCGACTCACGGTATTGCTTGCCCAAGACAATGTCAGCGCTATCCAAGAAGCAGACATGGTCTTGCTAGCCTTCAAGCCTGTCAAGAGAGAAGAAGTCTTTGGAGCTCCTGGGTTCAAGGAAGCTCTGCGGGGCAAGCTGGTCATTAGTATTATGGCTGGCATCTCCATCAAGGAGCTAAACCGGCTGGCTCTTGAGGGTCAAGATGCCCTGAAGGATCCAAGCCCTCTACAAGCTGTACGAGCGATGCCCAACATGGCCGCCAAGATCCGCGAGGCTGTGACTCTATACACAGCCGACTTGGAGACACTGTCTAAGAGAAACGAGGAAATTGCATCTTGGATTTTTAAACAGGTTGGCGAGGCACAGCTTATATCTGAGAGCACTTTTGATATCTCTGCTGTACTGGTCGGCTGTGCAGGTTCACTCCTATTGCTGGCTGTCGATGGCCTTTTGGATGCTGCTGTTGCCGAAGGGGTTAAGCGGCCAGAAGCCACGAAGATGGTCGTCAACAGCGCGATTGGAATGATGAAGTTGGTCCCGGCTGGGGATCACCCCAGCGTGCTGCGGGAGAAGATTGCCTCTCCCGGAGGGTGTTCGATTAGGGCGCTACTGGAGCTGGAAAAATTGGGGGTAAGGTCGGCGTTCACAAGTGCAATTTTGGCTGCAGCTGAGCGATCCAAGGGGATGTCTAAGAAGTAGTGTGGTTGGGTAGTCAAGACAAAAGCTCTACCTGGTTCTTGGTGAAATATAAGCCTACACAGCCTTCTTGGGGTAACTCATTTTTGTTTTCAATAGTGCCTCGATCTCTTACCGTCAATTTCAACTCTTTTATTATCTTGCTAATCACAATGGCCTGGAACACTTCTTAATCGTACATTTCCCATCTACCAACACCATCAACATGCAGTACGAGATAGCATTCATCAGCATCGACGACGCTCGTAGAGACAGCCTACGAGGCCACCTTCTAAAGCACGAGATCAACTTTGCCGACTCCCTTAACGATATTGCCAGATGTAACGAGAAGCTGGGTACCCTCGTTATCCTTCACTGCCTCATTCCAAAAGGGACAAGGCTCGTGGTGAAACAAGCATCAAATAAATGTAGTTAATGATATGAATTACAAAGTATTCTTCTTGCTCATGTTGTACAAGTTTCAGATAATCACAGACAACAAATCTTAGATATGGACGGGCTGACTTTTTGCGAATTGCTACCTTGTCTATTCTACTACCCCCTATAGCAACATTCAGCAGCAACTAGACTTCTAGACCTCGTTGGAAGGATACTGGAGCTCCTCGGTGGAGCCAAACTCTTCCTTGATGGTACGTATGCTGCAGTACCGCGAAATCAAGCCAATGGTACCCGTCTTGTCATTAGACCCTGAATCTCTGCTGCCACCAAAGGGCTGCTGGCCGACAATGGAGCCGGTAGACTTTGTGTTGATGTAAAAGTTGCCCGCAGTATGCTTGAGAACGTTCTGCGCCTCCCGTGCGGCCTTGATGTCCTTGGCAAAGACGGAGCCGGTCAGGGCATACTTGGACTTATCGATGGTCTTGAGGATGGACGAGTACTCAGAGTCGGGGTAGACGTGGACCGCAAAGAGAGGGCCGAATAGCTCGCGCTTCATGATGTCGTGGTTGGGGTTGGTCGTCCTGAAGATGGTTGGGTGGATGAAATATCCCTTTGACTTGGACGTCTCGCCGCCAGCGATAAGCTCCAACTCGGGATCGTTCTTGGCCTTTTGAATGACATCGTCTAGACGGTCAAAGGCGCGCTCATGAATAACGGCATTGACAAAGCTGGCGTAGTCGTCTGGAGGTCCGACTTTGATGTTCTTGGTTTCTTCTTGGATCACCTTCTTGAACTCGGGCCACACCGACTCGGCGACGTAGACTCGCGAGACGGCAGAGCACTTTTGGCCTTGGTATTCAAAGGCACTGCGCAGGGTGTCCAGGGCGGCACTTTTGACATTTGCAGAGCCGTGAATAAGGTGAAAGTTCTTGCCGCCGCTCTCGCCGATGATGCGAGGGTACGAGTTGAAGCGGCCCTCAGCTGTACCTTGGCCAATCTTGCCAATTAGGTTCTTGAAGACGGCAGTAGATCCGATGAATGTGAGAGCGCCAAACTCTGGGCGTGACATTACCGCATCGGTAACGGTCTCGGCATCGCCGGGGACGAATTGAACAACGTTGGGTGGGAGGCCTGCCTCGAGGAGGATCTTGTAAAAGAGGTGGTTCGCGTGAAGCGCCGAGTCAGACGGCTTCCAGACCACGACGTTACCGAGGAGAGCAGCGGGCCCGACGAGGGTAGCACCGAGGGCAGTGAAGTTGAAGGGAGACACGGCATAGACGAAGCCCTCCAGAGGTCGGTATTCCATGCGGTTCCATGAGCTCTTTTCGTGTAGCTTGGGCTGCTGGGCAAACATTTCGGTGCACTCTTTGATATACTGCCTAAAGAAGTCGACAGACTCGACAGCCGCATCGATCTCGGCTTCTCGAATATTCTTGCCTTGGCCTAGCATAGTGGCCGCGACAATTTCGGCCCGGTATTTGCCAGTGATCAAGTCGCAGGCTCGAAGAAATATGGCAGCGCGGTCTTCGAAGGGTGTAGCCTCCCAGTCGGCCTTGGCCTTTAGGGCGGCGTCGATGCTGGCTTGGACGTTTTCCGGGGTGGCCGATGCATACTCGGCGACAATCTCGGAGTGTTGCGACGGGTTGGGCTGCTTGGAGGTGGTGTTGTTGTTGGCCTAGAGTGTGTGTTAGCAGTCATCCAGCTGGTGCGCGGCTGGACTTGCGGCTTACGACTTGACCTCCGATCTTGAAGGGAATCTTGACTGGGGAAGACTGGTGGAGCTTCTTGAGAGCTTTGGTGAGCTCAGCTCGCTCGGGGGAGCCTTTGTCGTAGATTTTCTAGAAGCAGCAGTTAGAGGCAGGATCTCGGAGCGTGAGAGCTTGAGGCTCATAACGTACTGCGTCTTCGTTCTGGAATGGGGGTGCAGACAGGACAGAGTTGCGGGCAACTTGGACCTGGGGAGGCGTCGCGCAATGGCCTGACGGCCGTGACGAAGAACAGCTCGAGCCTGCATTTTGGCTTGGTGGGAGAAAGGATTTCTCTTAGACTTGTGAAGCTGGTTTTTGTTGCTTGCTGTGGCTGTCAAAGTGACTGTTTCAACTTGGTTGAGGGAGATTGTTGAACGAATAGATATATCGACGACAATCCCTGGGCTATCGTGGAACCCTGGAGAGCTTGTCTGGATGTTGCGGCCATGTTTGCGAGACGGTTCTCGCGCCCGATGGTGTCACCAGCCACTGACGCCCGCGAGATAGTACACGGAATCCAACACCGATGACACTCTTTGCCTCTGTTCAAGCTGAGGTCTTCACAACCACATGCCAGCATCACAAAGCCTAGAGCCCCCCACTAAAGCACCCCCTGCTTCTTCTTGGAGAGCACGGGCTCCGTCCCCGCAAACCCCAGGTTCCCTACCATAGCGTTATCGCAGATCCCCAGGTCTCGACGGTGATGGAAACCGATGCTGGGTACTTGAGCCAAATGGCGTTAGACCACCCATGATAGAGCACGCGCAGGGCTTCTTTGATGCGGCAATCATGTTAACCCAGTAAAAACCCTCACGGTTAGGTATACTTTCTACATCCCGTTCATAGGGAGGTGACGGTGTCTCCCTTTTTGTGTGGTGATTCTAATTGCAAGCATGCCGGCCACGGCCCGATCAAAACTCGTCACATAGGTCATCACTCTGGCAATACTGGAGTCTGGATGAGATCATAGCTGTTTCTTGGTCTAGATGTAGACATATATAGACATTTTCTATCTGCAATTGCATTCATCTTCTCAGTATTCTGCACTTGAGCTCGTAAATCGAAACCTCCAACCCGTGTTTCAACCGCATAGCAGCTCCCGCATTTTCCACAGCTCTCCGGCCAAGGAACCCCATGCACTCCTTGACACTACCCCAGTTGGTACACTTGAACACGCGAGGAGCCAGCTGCTCTTGCAATCTAACCTGCTCGGGCGCCAGGCCCTTTGTGTTGCGCGTAGCAGCCTCGCCCTGGAGGACGAGCTCCATCGTAACCTCGTCGGCCATGCCCTGTAGCTGGCCAAACTCGAGTCTGCCGGGGTTGCGTCCCTCGAGCACGAGACGGCGATGGAAAGCGGCGACTTTGCGGATGGTATCAATGTTGTGGCCGGCGACGAATAGCTGTAGGTCTGGGAAGTCTTTGCTCTCGATTCCATCGAATGATCTCTGGAGAAGATCGCGGACGATGCCATTGTAAGAAGCGTCGGTGTTGGCCTTTGTATCATGGATTTTGGACCGATCGTCAGTCTCGATGTAGGCACCTCGGACAAGCTTGATGCCGAGTTTCCAGTCCTGCTTCTGAGCAGTCTTAAGGTGGTAAAGGATGTTGGGGCGCGAGTTCTTGAGGTAGGCCTGAACCGTGTTGAGGATGACGACCTGCCCATCTCGATTGTGCCGCCTCATCAGATCAATGGACCAAGCGTCGATGGCATCCTGGAAGATCTGCTGTTCGGCATCGACCAGGATACGGGCTCCTTTAGCCTTGGCGGCGTAGCACATGGCGTCGGCAGCATCTTGGATCGACTGTGGAGGGGGTCGGTTCGCCATCAATGCGCGTGCTGCAATCATGCCTGCACCGGTGAATCTATTAGAAGAGGAGTCGGTTGGCATCTAGCTTTGCTGCGTAAATCAACGGTCAACTTACTTGAGGCCGACAAAGTCGTCTTTGCCAATCATCTCGATGGTTTTCAGGTTGCGGTCCAGCCAATCTGCAACATTGTCCTCGTCCTCCTTAGAGGCGACAGCAGCGTCAACCTCACCCTTTCCCCTCGTCGGGTCTTTGTCAACTGTGACCTCCTTTGCATGGTTCAAGATGACGCCCGTCAGGCCCATGGTCTTGATCTTGGCAATGCCGCCAATCGTCTCCTGCTGGGTAATGCCTGAGCAGAAGTGGTCGTAGATGGCGAAGCGCATGATTCTGCGCAGGATGGGGTTCCTGTCAGGGTCGAAGATTGGGTTCTTCGTTTCAGCCATGAAGTTGATGGCGGCGACACCCGTGTTCATGAGAAGGGGGACTGTGAAAAGCTTTCCCAGGATAATGTTTCGCAGCAGTGTCCCGGTCGGTAGACGCTTCAAGGGTCTGTTCTGGAGCCAGGCGGGCTGGGTTTCAGGTGAAGCATCTGCCGCCGTTCCAATTTTGGAGGAGTATTCTCGCGTCGTAGAGGCAGACTTGGAAGAATAATTCCTGGTGAATTGGATCGTAAATAGCTTGGGGAGGTTTGCACGCAGAATGCAGGAGCCATGCCGGAGAACCAACAACGACATGGTCGCTAAGGAGGGCTCAGTAATGTTGCTTTGTATCGGAACACGCCGTATTGTCCAGCATGTTCACACGCAGGCAGTCATGGCGGTTCCTATCTAATATCCGCCTTGCCTTTGCCGCCACACATAGCAAGGCTGCAGCTCGATCCTGTGACCGGCAATCCCAGTCACTAACTTCGGCCTTGACGCCGACTTGATGATTGTTTACGGCCCTTGGAACCGACTCGTGGTGATCGGTCAGGGAAGCCGAGGAGATAAGGATGTGGGTGACGAATTGAGTCTAGTTACCTCGACGCTCCACAGCTCCAAAAGGTCGGGGAGTAGAAGTTTTATTCTACTCTGATGTGAATGCAGGTGGCGGGGATACTCAATCTATCGTTTAGAATTCGTATCGATAATTTATCCTCGAATGCTGGTTACAACCGTCGGTTGGGTCTGGGTGGTTCCAGCTCCGAATTTACTGCCTTTCAATCACGAAGGTATGGAGATTAAAATACTCTTCATTGAACATGTCTATTCTCTGGCATAATTTCTATTATTCACTTACTTCTCCGCCTCGCAGCTCGTTCGGTCTACCCTGTACCCGCTTTGACTCTATCCCAGAGCCTGGTCTCTTATCTCAAGAGCTAGTGCGGCGAGCTCAAGCCAATAGAAATCCAACGATAATGAGTTATCTGATAAGAGACTTGTGCCATAACAAATGTACTTTACGGTCTGATAAAAACCGCATTGTTTTAGGTACTCTAGTGATAAACAATGTATTTGACGGTTTTTGGGGAAACCTGCTGCCCACAAGCTCCCTCGCACCGTGCCTCATAGGGGCAACTTGCTGTGGCATCGGATCAACGATCCGATCTTGGAGCAAGGTGTGCAGCACAACCAATAATCGGGCGACCATGTTTGGATTTGATACCCCTCATTTCGACCTTGACTCCTAGGAATAGCCTTCTCGTCCAGATTCTACAAGAAACATTCATATTTACGAATGAAGACCCAAATGGTCCCTGGGCAGTCCTCGAATGGAAGACGCGTTAGGGTCCCGAGGCGAGGACCTAAAGCGTACGCGTCTGGTCCTTGGCCTACCGGTTAACCCCAGTTTATCACTGACTCCTGGGCATCTAGGTGCCAGCAATGTAGAACAGCCAAAGTGCGATGCTCTGGTGTTTACCCTTGTGTTAGATGCGCCCGCCGGCATGACGAGTGCCATTTTCCAGAGGACGACCCCAAGGTTTACATTTCCGAGAGGTACCACCCCCATGCCTGCGGCGAAACGTGCTGCTAAACGTGATGACGCAGGTATTTGATAGAGATTGAGCGACGGGCCGCCCAAGCGTTAGAATTTCCCCCACCTACTTCAGATGCCCAACCCATGCAGATCTCTTCACCTAGTTCTGACCATGGAGAGGGACAGAACCAAGACAGCTCGGAATCTGCAATCAGATGGGACAACTCTCCGACCATGACAGGGGCGGAGACGAGCGAGTCACAGAACGAGAAAGAAGGTATCTCGTCACCTGCGAGATGTGTGACCATCCACTGACAGGTATAATTCCCAGATGCCAGGGCTGCAGAGCAACCTGTAGTCCTAAGCGGAGCAGACGTAGCTCAAGTCGAGGCAGACAATGGCGAACCCGGTGTCATCTTCTCAAGCAACCCCCTGGTAAAAGATATATCGCACTTGAAGGACCCAGCAGGACGCTATCGTTGGTGAAATCCCAGCCAAGTGCAAGATACCAAAGCTGACAGTCTAGGCTTCCTGGGACCGACTTCGATGTGGTCCTTCTTCCGACGCGCTGTTGCGCTAGCGGAGAAACGCCAGCCACTGTCTCAGCTAACTTCACCTGACATATTTGGCGTTGACGGGGACGCATTTCGACTACGCTGGGTGCCACAGCCTCCGGAAGCAGTTCCGGATCTAGAAAACTTGCCGCCCGTTGACTACGCCCTTTGTTTATTCCATACGGTCAAGTTCCATCTTGGGCAGTTTGCACAGATCATCGATGAACCGACCTTTCTGGCTCGTCTCGAGGCATTCGATGGCAAGGCTCTTGAAGTAGCGCAGACACAGCGTCTCTGGCTTACAGAGTACCTGCTCATCCTCGCGTTTGGAGAGGCGTTTACGGCACAGGCAGGCCCGGCGTTGGTACCGCCTGGCAGCAACTTTGCTGAGCGTGCACTGGCCGTCTTGCCGGACTTTGCGCAGCTGCATGAAGAAGGCCTCGAGTCGATCGAGGTCTTGGCCCTGGTGGCCTTGTACTTTCACTCGATCGACATGAGATCGAGTGCGTACCAATACGTGAGTTTCACATAGGCGCGCCATGGAGTCATTAGTCTCTGCTAACTTCCAATAGATCGGGCACGCTCTCCGGCTGTGCTACATTGAAGGAATCCACAGAGAAATGTCGGAGCAAGTGTTTGGTCCTCACCTCGTACAGAGATGTAGGACCCTGTGGTGGAACGTCTATATCCTTGATAGACGATTATCTGCTCAGCTTGGGGCGCCAAGCTCGATCCGTGACGAGGAAATCACCATGGGGTTACCGCTTACTGAGTCTGGAGGCAGCTCTACGGCGGTGACACTGAGCCTGTCCGTCAAACTTTCTCGGCTGTTGGCTACTATAATGACCGGTAAGTTGGCAGATGTTATTCAGCGTTGGTTCTTAAGCAGTTTGGAAACTCCATTGCGTGCTTTGTTATTAACCATCTTGAAGATGTATTCAGCATCGATGACAGACTTGGAAGCGCTTTCGTTAAAACCACCAACACAGTTCTCAAAAGCCTTGCAGAGGTCGCCCAAGAGCACGACGAGATCATGCTCACAAGAAAGCAGAGCACAACCCCTTCACGGATGATGAGCTCCATCACGCTCATGTACCACCACTGCATTCTCCACGCGACGCGACCTCTCGTCATGTGTCTCTTCAAGGCCTTTGTTGAGCCTGGCAAACCTGACCACGGTAGAGACTTGTCAATATCGCCGCCCATTGCCTCCCTCCTCAAGTCAGCAGTCTCCTCGGCTCTCGCAACATTGAAGCTTTTGACTTCACTAGAGAAGCAGCGAGTACTCGGTGGGCCTGTCCCTTAACAAACTGTCAGTGCCGATGGCTAATAGCCTATAGAATCATTCTTGCCATTTGATCTTGAATACGCCTTCGCTTCGGCATTATCTCTGTGCATCATCCGGACTGTCCTGCCGCACTTTGTCCCGGACCAAAGTTGGTTCCAAAAGGCCGTGTCTCTTCTCGACAAGATGATAAGTCAAGGCGGTATCGTGGCCAGACTGCGAAAGAATGAGCTGCAGCGTCTTGAGCAACTCTTGATACCCCTACGCTCAAGCGGTGAACCAGGAAACATGGATAGCACACTGCTAACTATAGTGCCGGTGCCATTGCCTAGCGACCTAGTGCAGGAAGATCAGGGCTTTTGGGACCCTGCGTTTGATATGGAGGGTATAAACCCAGATCCTGTGCATCTGTTTGACCTTGCGCTTCAGCTTGGTCTTGATCCGGGTGGAGATGTAATAGGAAGTCTGTAGCATGAGAAGTGTGTATGGGCCAATGAGCTCTCATTCAAGGGCAAGCATCTGTTCTATTGCCTGTCTCCAACATGGTGCGGCGTGAACTTGGTCTATTAAGTAATCATCCCTGTGTTCGCACAACGCTATCAAAAGCCTCGGCCACTCTGTCTACGTTTCCGTCATTTAGCCCAGAGACGTTGATCCTTCCATTCTCCGGGAGATAGATCTGCCAATTCCGCACCAATGTCTTTGTCATCTCCGCCGAGAGTCCTGTATACGAGAACAACCCCTTCTCCTCTAGCAGATGCATCCAGGGTCTTACAACCTTGTTACCGCTGGTCACCTTGCGCAGATTTGGTGTCTTGTACTTTTGCGTCAGACAATCATACAGACTTTGGCGCACGTGCTTGATTCTTTCCCTCGCAGCTTTAACCTCCCCAGTCCATTGGTTGCAAAGGACTGGGTCGTTGAGGATGATGTCGGCCAGTCTGCTTCCGTAGGCGGGTGCTGAGGAGAACTCCCATCGGACAAGACTGCGGATCTGATCAAAGACGTTTTCTGCAATCTGCGCAGTCTTGCAGAGAACGTGCAGTACGCCCACCCGTTCCGAGTAAAGGCCCATATTCTTGGAGAAGGACTGGCATACGAGCATATCAATGCCTCTCTCGGCAAAGCAGCGGACAGCCCATGCATCTGCATCAAGAGATTCTCCCAAGCCCTGATAAGCTGCGTCAAAAAAGGCAAAGTGTCTCCCCGTAGACATTAGATCTGCAATTTGTGTCCATTGGTTCCGAGTAAAATCTCGGCCGGTGGGATTGTGGCAGCATGCTTGAAAGACAAAGATGCTTCGCTCCGTTGCAGTCTTCAGAGCTGCGACGACGAAGTCAAAGTCGAGTTCGCCGCTGTCTTGATCAAGATGCCGATACGTCTCGATGTTGGCGAAGTCAGCGTGTCGGAAGAGAGGCTCATAGTTACCCCAGGTTGGGACGCCGATGAAGACCTTGGTGGCATTGGGTTGAGGGGCCTTCAAGGCGGCGGCGTTTGTTGTCGGCCAGTGCTTGTTGAGGAAGACAGCACCAATGCGGTTTGCGCCTGTTCCAGCGACAGTCTGAACAGATACGAGCTTCACCAGAGTTAGAATCAGTGATTTGGAGCTACACTGCCTTGCTGACCTTGCCAGATACGGTGCTAGTCAAACCTCCAAACATGACACTGGCGGCGGCTTTTGTAAAGGATGCAATGCCTGTCGTAGGATTGTACTGTGGATATTCCTTCAGTTGCGACGATAGAATACTTGGCCATAAGAACACTCACGTCATGACCGAGATCCAGCTCATCAAGTCTCCTTTTCGCCTAGCAGATGTCAGTTCAAGATTTGTTGGGTAGTCCAGTTCTCAACGCTTCCATCTCGTACCTCCTTAACAGCCGGAAACTCATGGTAAGCACCGGCTTCGTTACGGTAGACACCAGCTCCCAGGTCAACTTTGAACGGTGATGTGTTTCCGTCAGCGGCTTTTTTCAAGTCGAACATGGGATCATGAGGACCCTTAGCGACACTCTGGAAGGTGAGTGCCCGGAAGGCATCAGGAGCCTGAGGCCGTGGTGACGTGACACAGACTGAGGACATCATGGCGAGGGCTCGGCGAGTCATGAAGGTGACAATGACGGGTTGCGTCGCTGGAGATTTTGCGGGTTAGATCTGAATTAGGGATGAGAGCGTGCTTCTTAACAGAGCAGTTGAAATACATGGGCTGTGACAGGACGGTTCCTTTCATTTAGAAGTTGACGTCTGTTGAGCGACCAGGGAGCTGGAGCTGGATTCCGAGCACGGAAACGGATGCCGCGTTGAGGCCCCACGGCGGGATATGCAGGTATTTACGGCCCTGGCGTGCGCGTTTGATGGCGCTTAGCACCCCAAATTACGCTGCTTGATTGTCTCTGAGGGAAATGAGTCGGCAGTACCCTTTGAAAGCAACCAGCGACTACCTCTTCTATGGGGCTCTTTAGCAGGATTGGACATTGAGTATGGCAATGAGCAAGGTATCAACAACACCATATCAAGCTCTTAGCACTCGTTCAGTTCTCGTTTATCGTAGCAATATGGGACTGTCTATTTTGCATGCGCAGACACCAACTCCAAAGCATCCTTCGAAGCTCTGGCGCCCTTCGCAATCCAGACCGAGTCCTGGTTGACGAGGTTGTAGCGGGCTCCCAGTTCATTGATTGCCCATGCCTGGATCTCTGCATTCTCATACACACCGGCAAACCCAAAAATCTTGCCGTGCTTCTTGCAAGCCTTACTGACGGCTTCAACAGCAGAACGGTACTTGTCGCTCTTGAACTGGCCAGGGACCCCAAGTTCAATGGAAAGGTCGTTTGACCCGATGAGAAGAACATCGACGCCTTCCACTGCGGCAATGTCATCGATGTTTTCTACCGCTTCCGCGGTCTCAACCATGAGGAGAACGGCAGAGCCATGCTTGTTTGTCTGTTCTACAACTGACGGCACAGGGACAGGGTCAGTTGAGAAAACTGGCAGTTGGCCCATCATGGAGCGTGATCCGACTGGAGGATACTTGGCAATCCTGACAGCCGCTTCCGCATCATCTGATGAAGTTGATCAGTCATTCATTCAGATACTGCAAGGAACTTTGGTTTGTACTCTTGTTGCGAATGTGTGGGAAGATGACGCCCATGGCTCCGCCGTCCATGACTCGTTGAACGAAGCCATCACCACATTGATACGGGACCCGCACGATGGGGGTGACGCCGAGGGGGAGAGCACTGGTACACAGGAGACTGGCGTCTGACAGAGACAGTGAAGAGTGCTCCAGGTCAATGAAGAGAGAATCGTAGCCTGCCTGGCGAGCAAAGAGGGGGATCAACGGAGAAGCAACCAGCTTCACGCCAAAGGCCTCGCACCACTGTTAGGGCTGGCTCAAGTGGATTGGAGGATGTGCTCACTGTGCAAACTTTGCCTTGGCTGGTTCTGGAGTATAGCTTGTTCTCATAGAGAGATGTCATGGCGACCAAGGTGCGGGATGAGGCGATATGAAAAACTTGAATAAGGTGTGTAGATGCGCGTGGGTTGCAATATCTTGGACTCGTTTGCGTCTTGGTTATTGTCTAGCTAACTAATTCCTGGCTACCTGCTGTCCGGGTTCCATTGTTGATGTAGCTGGCCGATTCTCCACAGGGTATCCCCTCATCCCCGGCTTCCATCCCCTCATCCTCGGCTTCCACCCCCGGCTCCCGGAGGTAATAAGCACTTGGGTGTGTTTGTAGCAGGGTCGGGTGGCATGCCAAAGAGCAGCTAATTGTGGCACTTCGTGCCTTAACTGTGCCACACGGCGAAGTGGCTTGATACCCTGACCTGGGACATCTGAGGCACCGATATGGGATAATTAAATGTTGAGGGTGTAAACCCGGGAGCCAGGTGAGTATGCTTCTCGCCGCTGGTATAGAGAGAGAGAGAATGCGATATCCGATGGCTGCTTGGCGGATAGTTGGTAGCCCTTTTGACTGTTTGGATGGCGTGTTATCTGCGTATCGAGTCAAAGAGGACATGTCACGAGGAGGTGGAAGAGCCGGCATGGATAAACGCCCTCACGTGGATTATGAAGAGGATGTTGGCAAAGGTTGCAGTGAGACGTTTCAGGTGAAGCAGCAGATGACAACAGCCGTTCTAGCGATCTCGGCGAAAGTTCCACCTCTACGATCACGAGGGCTTGGACTGCTCCTACCATACCGCAGGGCCATCACCTCCTAACCGCGGCCGGGCTACCCGCCGCAAGCACCGAAGAACCTCCCGCCGCGTTACGGGACGGTGGACCCACACAACCCCGGACGCGTTCCCGGTTGCATACAATCTCTTCAAGTCCTAGAGAAAGTAAAAATGGATTCAATACGGGACTTTAGTAGTGGAAGGTGACTTACAAACACAAGACTGACTCTTATCCGCAGTTCAAAATTGTCAGCAAAAACAGAACACTCCTATCCAAGGTGGGATATAGAAGGCGTATCAACACTCAAACTTCAACGCAGGCCCTTCACAGCGAGCAGATCTGAGGGACCTAGATTTGTGCCACCAATAGATTGTGGAGAGGATGCATCACCTTTGTTTGTCCTGTCTTATTATGCCCACAAGTCATCAAGTTCGTTCATCGTGAGCGAATCCGCCAAGTCTCCAATTCGAGAGTCTGGACCCAGATTTCCAGGGCTCCATCCCTCAAAGAATGTCCCACCCGGACTGGGCAGGCCAAACTGGCCAACAAACGTGGCATCAGACGTCTGGTTCGGAACCGTTGGCTCTGTAACGTCGTTTTCGCTGCCATCCTTGTGGAGCTGCCTTTGTAGTGAAAAAGCCAGCTCTTCTACCTCGGCCTTCCGTGAACTTGCTGCAAGGCTTCCTGCCAAGATCATTGCGTCGAAAATCTCGAGCAAAGCGGCAAGAGATACCTCGTGCAAGGGATGTTTGGCGTCAACTGCGCAGGCAGTTATCAGGACGAAAGCAGCCGAGTAGGCACTTTCGAGGTCAAAAGGCAAGAGGATATCTGGAAGTAATTAGAGTTAGCCTAAATTAGCAGTATGGTTGGTCAATCTCTGACCTAGAAGACTGTGCTTCTTTAGCTGGGATAGGATATTCGCCACATGTACGGCGGAATTAGTTAGGACCTGGATGAGCTCCCTGATCGAAGGCAAAAGGGTGAATTCTCCGGGCGCATGTAGGGTTTCGACCTTATGTTTGTATAGATGAAACAATATTGGTCTCGTAGTGAGAACGATACACTGGAACACGTAAGTTGCTGTTTTGAGAGAGTCTGGTGTAACTAACTTGACTATATCCCAAGTTGAGATGGGCTGCAACTCGAGAGACATCGCCAAAACACTGAGACGAGAAGGAGGCTAGTTCATCACTCAACCCGGCGATGCCTTTGAGGACCTTGCGTATCGTCGATAAATAAGTCTTGTTGAGCCGTTCTTTTGGCCCATACACGGCTAGTCAAGTTAGTTTTATCCTTGTAGAATCTGTGTTGGGTGCAATTACTGGTAGCAATAGAGCCCAGAAGCTGTGAAGTCTTGACATGGATCGATAGAGCAGTCATAGACGAGTCATTTCCGGTGACTTGAGGTATGGGGGCGGTGATGTCCTCGTCAAGTATAGCATTTGGTACGCCCATCAAGGACGAGAGTTTCCGGTCAAGAGTGTATAAGGTCCACCAAAGACGGCATCCATGATAGGCGAGTCGGTCTCCGACAAAGACGGGCTGCATGTCAGTGTGAAGTCCATGCGACTGCGCCATTCTGACAGCCTGGCCAATCTGCCGGATATTAGTATCCGTGTGAGTCAATGCAGAATGCTGACTTACATATGAATGAGCAGCAACCCGATGATCTACGCAGTGAAGATAGAGCGCAATAGAACAGAAGATTTCGGTCGCTTTCACAGGATCACGAGAGAGGTACGTAACGTCTGGCAGTAGACTCAAGGCGCGGGAGAAGAGGTTTGAGCCTGCGGGTCCGATAGTTGCTTGTTGCCCGACGAATGATTTGCCAAAAGCCATGATGACGAGGAAGTGCACATACCAGAGGCTATTCATTCTGGCAAACTCGGAAGGATTCTGGTAGAAGCTTTGGATGTTTTGCATAAACTCTGTCTCTTCAAAAAGATAGAAGAGAGGGTAAGTCCTGAATTTGGTGCTTTGGAGATAATACATGGCGAGCTCCAACGAAGGAAGATGGGCTATGTCGGCAGGGCTGAGTTCTATCTGGCGCTCCGGGATGACGTCGTAGATTTGGCCATCCACGTGCATTTGCATTGAGGCCGAGGGAGAACTCAACAGCCCAGCGCTTTGGGAAGCCATCTGAAGGACTTGGTAACTAAAGGACCACGTCGACGAGTGTCCCAAGTACCTCAGTCTCCCTGAATAGTCCGACATGTAGCTCGGCTGGTCAGGCACAAGGGGGTTGGACACGTCAGCGTCCTCGGGGCTGGCGTCGTCGGGAGACGACACAGTCTGGTCGGTGGCGCCGACATCCTGAGTAGTTTCCGTCAAAGGTTGCGACAACGCCTCATCTGAGTGATGGGCCCGTACGCACTCCTGTAAACGACTGGCTTGGGGAAGGCACAGCGGACTGGATTGGTCCAAGGTAGGGGGGCTTGGGTCAGAGTCTTGGGGAGAAGCAGGAGCCTGACGATTTCTCTCGATGTTGTCAAGCCTCTTGCGAAGGTTGACGAGAGATCTAGAGTCTTGTAAGCAAAGAAAGCTATCATGAGGAGAGGGTTGCGACCTTTCAGAGACAAGAATGTTTCGGTCGTCAGACACAAAATCGCATCTGCAGCCCTTGTGGGTGCAGGCTCTGCAGGGTTGGGTTCCCGAGCACTTGACCTTGAGCTGGCGGCATCGTTGGCAGGCGTTTGACACCCTCTTACGACGGCCAGCATTGCTGCGTTCTTGCTGCATCTGGATAGTCGGCGTTGACCCGTGCAATAGCAAGACTCGACAAAAGAGTTAGGGAGAGAGGAATGGACGAGATGCCGTGTCCACTTCAACCAGGATTCGGATATGTTGCCCCCCGGGAATGGACTGCTAAACTGCTGATTAGGGACCCCTCTCCTGCGGAGTGGCCGGGAACGCCGATCCAATCGGAAGCGGCACATTTCCGAATCCTTGTGGTTACCCATGGAGGGTGAAAGATAACAGCCACTATCTCTCCACCAAAATTGTATGGGTGGACAAGTCATGTTTTTCCTTCACCCACAAGTTACCCCAGACTTCTGATAAGCTCGCGTTGGAGTGAAGACGCTAACAAGGATCGTGACACCTCCTGTGATTCCCCTGGAGGGCTTGACTGGCTCTTGGAACAAGTCGAGAGGGGAACCCCGCGCGGGGTTTCGAGTCTCGCTCTTGTCATTGCTCCTTGGGTGATTCCAGACCTAACACTCCCCCGCCTCACATCCCAACGAGGCATAGCCACCGGGTTTATGAACCGAGTTCAGGGCCATCTCGTGATCAAGACAATGGGCTCAACAACAACAGAGGAAGTCATCAAGTCGGATGGATTTTCCGTCTAGAATAACCGGAGTGGTCAAGTAAAGGGCGTCTTATCTTGTATAAATAATGGAAGCGCTGCTGTCTGATCCAACTGAGCTCTCAACGAACCGAAAACGCTAGTATCGGGCAAACATGACTCTATCCAACCAACCAGCGCCAAAGCTCGTCTCAGAGCGCCCGATTGACGCTTCTAGACCGTTAAAGGTCATTTACATCGGCGCAGGGGTATCAGGCATCTTGGCCTCGATCTTCTTCCACAAAGCCGTTCCTTCACTGGACCTCGTCATCTACGATAAAAACCCCGAGGTCGGAGGCACTTGGTTCGAAAACAGGTATTTTCGCCCGCAAAATAATAAGACTAGAAGAGATCTAAGAATATCCCGCTGACTTGGCTCCAGGTATCCCGGCTGTGCTTGTGATATCCCGTCTCATGCTTACCAACTGAGCTTCGAGTCCTGGATGGATTGGAGCCATTTCTACTCAGGCGCCCCGGAGATCCTCGAGTACTGGAAGAGGGTGGCAGATAAGTACGGTGTCAGAGAGCATACCCGGTTGAGCCATAAGTGTATCCAGGCTACCTGGAATGAGTCGCGAGCCAAGTGGACTGTCCGGCTTCAGAGACTCGATGTTGACCCGCCTGTCATCATTGAGGATGAATCGGATGTGCTGATCACGGGCACGGGGTTGTTGAACGAGTGGAAGTGGCCTTCCATTCCAGGCCTGCACAACTTTACTGGCGAGATTCTCCATACCGCCAACTGGCAGGACGACTTTAGCGCGAATGTAAGTGACCGAGAGATCAGCCATGATGGAATGCTAACAATGTGCAAAGGACAAGAGAGTTGCCGTCATCGGTGCGGGGAGCAGTGGCATCCAGGTTGTCCCAGCCCTTGTGAACAAGGTCAAGGCCATGGACCACTACGTGCGCGGCAAGACTTGGATCGCCACCCAAGGTTCTGAAGACATGCTAAAGGCGAGGACGTCGATGCAGGCCGCAACCGAGGGAGCCACCAATTTCGTTTACGACCAGAAGGAGAAAGATGGCTGGAAGAAAAGCCCTCTCGCATACATGGCGTACCGAAAGCAAATCGAGTTTCGCCTGCAGGGTAGCCACGAGATCTCGCACAGAGGCAGCCCTCGCCACACCCAAGCGCGGGCGAGCTATGAGAAGAACATGCGAGACAAGCTCAAGTCGAAGCCTGAGCTTCTCGACCAGCTACTCCCAGACTTTCCTCCTCTTTGCAAGAGGCTGACACCCGGACCGGGGTATCTGGAAGCCCTCACAGCCCCTCATGTCTCCACTATCTCGTCGCCGATTGCCTTCATCGACTCGACCGGCATCGTTACCAAGGACGGAGTTAGGCGGCCCGTTGATGCAATCATCTGCGCCACTGGGTTCGAGACGGCTCCAGGATCTGGATTTCCCATCTATGGCAGAGACGGAATCAACTTGCGAGAGAAGCATAGGATCCGTCCAAAGTCGTACCTGGGCCTCTGCACAGACAACTTTCCCAACTTTTTCCAATCCCTGGGCCCCAACACGTTTCCCGGCACGGGGAATCTATTGATCATCATGGAGCATGCCCATCAGTACATGGCCAAGATCCTTCACCGGCTCGCCTACGGCAATGTTAGGACGATAGAGCCCAAGCGTAGGCAAGTCGACAACTTTACTAACTACTGCGACGAGTACTTTGAGAGGACCGTCTACACGACCGACTGCATAAGCTGGTACAAGACTCCCGGAAAGAGCTCTGGCGAACGCCCGCGGGTCACTGCGCTGTGGCCGGGAAGCAGCCTCCATGCCATCCGCGCCCTAGAGTCGGTTCGATGGGATGACTATGAGATGGAATCTTGTGACGGAAATGATTTTGGATGGTTTGGTGATGGCTCGACGAGCGGTGAGCACAACGTTGGCGACAACATTGAGGATCTCACGTGGTATCTCAACCAGAGCGAGTTTCTTCACAATTCCCTTTCCCCTGCAGCGGCCAATTAGCGGTAAAAGTTGCAATTGCATATGAACCACCTAGGTTGCCAATACAGCATGTTTCTTCAAGGGTCATGACCAACTGGGTCTATCGTGGAGAACTGTCGACGAATGACTTGTCAGTGTAAGGAGTCTCTGAAAGTACAACAGCTTCGCGTGACCAAGAATCAGCCCCAATAAGCCGGGGAGGCCCCCATGTGTTCTAGCCGTATTCTCTTGCGAACTTGGCCGCGATTCTTAGCATAAATCCTCTGGGTCTGGAAGCTGTACCCAAGGGTCCTGCCTGTCACCAATCACCTTGACTCTGATTACAATCTGCTATGGTAGATATTCTCATAACGTAAAAAGCCATCACTGTGGGCTCTGCGTATCGTATCAGCCTATCGACCTGTCGCCAATCCGAAATATCGACTGGCGTGACTGATGCCGACCTAAGCTGATGACGAAACGGCGGTTCTTGCGATGACGTCGCGTCACGATAGGCATTGGCTCGGGCTGATTCCGCGAATACGCCCCCTGTGCCCCATCGACTTGGACGGAGCCTCTCGAGATCCTCAGGATCACGGGCTGGGACCATGCTTCCTTGATAAAGCTCAAGTCAGGGCGTTATCAAATCTGCTCCAAATAATAACATCATTAAATCATGTTGGATATCAGATCACCCAATCGTACCTTAGATGCTACGAAACCTTATCATGAACTTGATATCCTCGTCAGGCTTCCGGAAATCCCACCGAGCTTTCCAGTGTCCCGGCTGAGTTGTTAACTGGGCCAATCAGACAGGGGTGTTTTCCGTTCCCCTCCTCAGCCAATCAGGCTGGCCACTCTTCCGGCTTGGCTTATCTATTTGCCCCAACTCGCATCACTTCCGGCCCCCTGCTAGCTCGTGGTATTTATTACTTAAATAAGTAATTACAAAGAGGTGCGTTTTAAGCTGAGAATGTCCATAGACATCAGTGCAACTAGAAAACAACTTTCATATTATTTTGTAATTATCTTAGATATACGGCACTTGTGTAACTATCACACCGACGAACAACGTCATACAGTAAATGAAAACAACCAGACTCGTCACTCGGTGTTCTTATCTAACCCCCAATTAGACTAGACAATGGATACCGTAGTCGCACTTAGGCGGTCGTAACCAACTTGGGAAGCCTCTTCAGACCAACCATTGAGAGGATCTCAGTCCAGAACCCGACTGGGATTTCTTCACTGGTAGCTTCATAGGCGTCAATCGCTGGCTTCTCCCACACCAGATCCATCTCCGCCATAGGGACGACCTTGCTCTTGTGGATAATCTTCCAGGAGGAATACGTGACAACAGCAACAATAACCATGCCGTAGTGCGTAAAGAAGTTGGTGACATCCCACGGAGTGAAGGACGAGTAGCCGTAGCCGAAGAGCACGAAAATGACAAAGCCCAGACCCAGGTATGCGCTGTAGGGCTGGAACCATCCGCGGTAGGGAAATGTGCTTCTATCAACACCTTGAAGCTGGCAAGCCTTGTAGAACCGGATGTAGGTGATACACATGACGATGAAGTTGATGACGGAGCCGGCAGTGACCAAGTTGATGAACCACTGCAGGACGACGGTGGTGCCTGACGAGAGCTGGAGAAAAGAGAGGCACGAGAAGGCGGCCGATACAATGACGCAGTAGATTGGGACACCGTTCTTGGTCAGCTTAGACAGGAACTTGGGTGCGCGACCCTCGAGGGATAAACCATAGAGGCTACGGACGCCACAGTAAAGGTAAGTGTTGCCGGCCGAGAAGATGCTCGTAAAGATGAGCGCGTTGGTGATATGCGGCAGGACGCCGATCTCGAGATTCTTCATGGCAATAACGTAGGGTGAGGCTGTCGCTGTTCCTGCACCAGATTCGGTACCGGCGAGGATACCGCGGAGGGTAGGATCGTCGTACGGAACCACAATGCCAGCACAGAGCGCGCCACCGATAAAGAAAAGACCGAATCGCCAGTAGACCGTCTTGTATGCGTTCTTGATGTATGTTCGGGGTAGTTTGGCCTCGGCGGCGGCCATCGAGATATACTCTGGGCCTACGACGATGAAAGACGCTACCCAAAGAGCAGCCAAGAACCCTTCAAAGCGTCCAAGGTCACCGGTTGTGTGCCACTCGGCGAAGGGGCCAGGATCTTTCCAGTAGCTAAACCCATAGGCATGACCCTGGGGATTCACACCGACCATTGTGAAGAATGTGAAGCCAAACAGGATAAAGACCAGCAGGACTTTGCCACTCGACAGCCAAAATTCTGCTTCTCCGTATACGTGAACGGCCAGGACGTTGAGGATACTATCCCTTGTGAGTTAACTTGTGGAGATGGACGACTGCGACTTACTGACACATATGATGCAATTACAGCCGAAATGATGGACGCCGGAGGGATGTCATCTCTCCAGAAAGTAAGAACAATACTTAACGCGGTGATCTCAAAGGGCACAACCAAGACCTCGTAAAGGAAAAAGTTCCAACCGGCCATAAAGCCAAACGCGTCGTCAACCCACTTGCCCGCCATGCGGATAAAGCCACCGCTGACTGGGTAAAGGGTTGCCATCTCGGCCATGGTGTTGTTGATGTGGCCAAGAAAAAAGCAGTAGACGGTCATTGCAAGAAGAAGGGATACCGGGCCGGCCTTTGCTAGACCGGAGCCGATGTTGATGAAAAGGCCTGTTCCGATGGATCCTCCGATAGCAATTAGTTGGATCTGACGGTTGCCGAGACGGCGGTGGAGGGCGTCGACATTGCCGGCTTCCACCACCTCTCCAGCTGCGTCTGAGTAGGTTTGCTTGAGTGGCACACCGTTCTGTGAGGACGGCTTGTTATCCATATTGATGAACAGGACACGTAGAGAGGAACAAAGAAGAGCAGAGCAGAGAAGTAAAATGGGTAGATTATCGAGTCTGTGTTACACAATAGAGATCCGTGGGGATTTTCCCAGGTTTTATAAGGGAAAGGAGAAGCCCGATGATGTACCCCAGACTGCGAAACCTATCGGCTCACACGCTACCCCGTACCCCAGACGGCACTAAAGGGGCGGATTTAACCCTATCACGGTCTAGGCTTGTAACGCTGGATTGATATCGCAGGCATCGGGCCCCGACTCCGTTATCTTGAATCAATCTTACGCACACACCTTTATGCTCTCAAGTCAACTTCCAAGTTGGATAAGCGAGTCTTCAAGGCGGGGTGTCTCATACGAGTCATTTTCGGTGCCAAGGATGAGTACGGAGATTAGGAGTGACCTATCTTATGATGATGGGATGTTCGGCACTGAGAAAGGCATCGATATTTGACCTGAGTTACATCAAGTCACTTCTCAAACTCAAAAGAGTAAGAATTTTAAGGCACTGGTGATGTGACCTATGGTGCCTACAAGGTGAAGAGGATGTCTTGACAGAGTCAGATTCCGGGCAGTGATGGTGTGTATGTGTCCATTCCTGGTTCATGGTCAGTTCGGTGGAAAGTTGGCCTGCTGCACCAGTCACCGCGCAATCCCAACAACGGACACCTTGGGGACACCAGGGAGGACTACTGTTGGTGCAGGGGGCGTTCAGCGCCAGTCTTTAACTAATTAAGAAGGAACCGCGTTCATGGGTGAAGGGAATGACAAATCGCAAGCAGGATTCCGACCGGCATACGCGGACCAGCCATTACGCGGTGCACCATGACCCCTAGCACGATCACAGACAAAATTGGAGACTTGTTTTGGCCCAACTACCTCGGCGAACGAGCCAACAGGACAAACACGGGCCTCCCAGTATCTACTACCTGGTATCTACACTATCTTGGCAACCTGGGTGTCTGTTTCTTAGGTGTATCACCGAATCTCGGCTATTTCTTCCGCGACAGCGTCTTACGATTCGCCCAGATATGCGCTGCCACACCAATCCCGGAAACAGATCCGATGACTGGCGCTTGGAGATGGGTGGTATTGGGTGGCAACAGTATACTTACGAAGATGGTGAAAAGTCATTGAGCGCGCTCTTCTGGCCCCCTGGTTCATGAGCTTTGGTCTGGAACGATCGCCATCAACTAATGGCGACGCGGTCAGAGGCCGGCTGCGCACAGAGGTTCCGGACAAGTAAGCTGAAATGGAGATGCTCGGCCCGGGACCCTTCGAGTCGCTGCGGACCTTGTTCATAGGTGAACCTTATCAGGTGTTATCGCTTGCGGCTCTGTGGGATGACCCCTCCCACTAACCTCTCGGGCCGGACTTTGAGTGAGCTGTGCTGGGCGGCCCGAGATGATCGTCGAACACCGATCAGATACCGTTTGTGTTCATCCAACCGAAAGTAAAGGTGCCCAACTGGGTCCTGGTCGATTAAACGAGGGAAATGGGCACTGCGGAAATGACATGGCGAGAGTTGAACGTCTAATTGATAGTGTCAATGCCTCGTGAATAGCGCAGTCTATTGTTGCTACCAGCTATTCCAAGTAGTTTTCTCTAGTTCCCCTGTGCCTCAAGCTCCTTGGCCCGATTTGTAGCTCTCACGATGGCCTCAGCGTAAGCCGACCGAACATTTCCACGTTCTAGAGTAGCGATGCCCCGATAGCTTGCTCCTTCGGGTGCTGACAAAAACTCTCGAATGTCCTCGGGCTTCTTGCCCTGCTCCATGAGCTTGGTGAGACCCTTCAGACATTGAATCGCCACGGTGTTGACGTCAGATAGCGCCATTCCTTCAGACATGGAGCCGTCCATCAGACCATCCAGAGCCACGGTGATGAGCGCGTAGTAGGCGCCCGTTAGCATTCCAGCAGCGTGGTATGTCTTTTCTGGGACTTTTAAGACCTTGCCAAACTGCTCGAGTAGCTTGGTTGCTTTCTGTAAACTCTCAGGCGAGGCATCAGGTCCGGGATCCTTGACCAAGGTCATCGACTCCTTGATCTGGGCCGCGAGGTTTGGCATGGCTCTGACAAGCTCGTACTCTCGTTGAGGGGGAGCGCCGTCAGGTCCCTCGGGAATTCCAAGGGCATCTTGTATCCGTCGGGCATTGATGCCAGCCAGAATGCTGATGACAAGTTTCCCTTTGAAGGCCTCGCGCATGCCCGTCTCGGACAAGATGTCCTTCAGCATGTACGGCATGTGGGCCAGAATGATCGTGTCGGCATCTTTGGCTGCTTGTACATTCTGGAGATTCAGCACCTGAACGCGGTCTCGGTACTCGTTGAACTGCTTCTCGAGATGGGACTTGGAGTTTTGGCCATTGACGCTCAGTATCAGGCTTCGGAAGGTATCGGTCTTGCGGCTTTGGAGGAGGGCGGACGCGATGGCGGAGCCCATCTGGCCTGTATTCGCAGTACGAGTCAGCTATTCATCATCGTTGGTTCACGGCCGTGCACAAACCGCATCCCAATAAGGCCACACGCATCTTGAACAGGTGTACTTAGCTGTAGAAGTCGTAGGGCAAGCAAGGTCCCCAGGGTCTAAGACTTTCTTCCCCAGGATGCTCCAAAATAGATAAGGATTTAATACCAAAGAGTTAAGGATTCCGTCTCCGGGCCGGAAACAGTTCAGCTAGTCACCCCCAGCATCTCGGTATCCGGTACCGACTCCAGTTTAAGCTCCCCCAGCTTTGAGTGGAGAGTGGGATCAGAGGGATTCTCCACAATTCGGCCAGGAACTACATCCGGCTCCTCCGCCTATCACTATTATTCAGCTCAGAGGGCATTTTACTCAGTCAGAAAGAATTGAGCATAAAACCTCCTCTGATTAGATCACCACAAAGACTAGCGAGGCAGACTTTGAGGGCCGCTCGTCGTGGGGTAAAGAAGCCACCCTACGCCATTTCGTGACAGCTTCACCGAGTTTGTGCAGCCCGTGCAGCAGCTGTTCGACCGCGTGAGATCTCGCCACTGCGCCGAGCTGTATACCGTTCTAGATGGCTTCGCCCTCTCAGAGCGCGAACTTGGCGACATCAAGGCCAAGCTAGAGCCAGACGCCGAGATTGAGTCCCGCATCAGCAGCCTATGGGCCCCCAAGCATAACTGGATGTACTATCACGAGGTAAGAGCTTCTATGGAGATTTACTATGTTGATGAGCCGGAGTTAATGAGATGGCAGGCCAACGAGGCTCTACAAGCAGCCATTCAGGCGGTCGACCGGTCCTCGGGCACGATAACAGCTCGCCTATAACATAGTGCTCCTGAAACACGCGGTTTGAAGTGGGGAGGAATGGTGTCATGTTTGAGAAATCAAGCTTTATGTCGGAGGAAAGAGCGACAGACGGTTGCTACATCGCTAGTCCATCGATTAGGTAGAGCTAGATATATCTAGTTGAATGCAATTGGGTTCTTGGAAGATATCATATCTGTTCTACTGCATCGGTGGCAGTCCATACTCAATTCTTGCCCACTTTTGCCATTTCTAGAGCATGTGCAATTACGAAACTCCGGTCCTTATTTCCAGCTGCCTAGCAAATTTCTTAATATGGCTCAGATTTAGCATAGCCCATGTCCTGCGCCCGCCCATCATCTCCATCATTGCCCCTCCTCCGCTTAATGCTTGTTCTCAAGATTCTAGAATCGTCTCGCCATCTTATTAACCTAGATCATCATCCCCAGTAGTCTTGAGACACTGCTCGCTTCTCAATTTAAGTTTCCCAAGGCTCCTCCACATCTTCAGGTCAAAACATGCCTCAGCAACCTACGCTGTGTGCAGTCCTTAGACAGGAAAGATCGGGACGCACCCAAACGTATATGCTGAAACTGGCTCTGGGTCTTGAAGGCGCCTCTGATTTATTAAGAGATCGTATCTTTATTTTACCTTGTCTCTCCAGCGTTGCTATAGCGAGTATGATCTTTGAGTCGACGTTTTTAAAAGCCACCCACCAAGCCTTTCTCCTACGGTAGACCGAGCTTCCCCTTCCTTGAAAGAATCATCGTCATCCTCCAGGTTATCAATCCACTCATGCTCACGGATGGCGCGCTCTGCGATAGGGAATCCATCCTGTTCACGCAGCCAGGTGAAGATATTTCGAGTCACCATTTCCGAATTCTCGTCTTCCGAGTCGAAATCATCATGGTCAACATCGCCACAATCTACCACTTCACCACACTTTGGGCGCAACGTCGTCAACGGCATATCCCGCTTGCCTTGCTCTAGCATCTCGCCGTCCTGGCAGAGCCACGTAAACCCAGTATATCCAAGGGAATGGCTTCTCCCACATAGTGCGTGCTCTCGAACGTCCAGATTCGTATCTACCAGTGCAGTAGAGCCAAACGGGGCAAATGGGAAGAGAGGTGGTATCGAGTAGTGATCTAAACCGCGACAGAGATACAATAGTCGGCATTCGTCAGCACGTGAGATTCGGCGTGCCCCGGGTGCAGCAGGAACTGGCGTTTGGATAAAAGACATGTACGTCTCAGTCCAAGCCGCTGCATTAAGATCAATCTTCCACCAAGCTGCTCGGCCATCTTGCAGGCACTGTCTGTAGGCTCCAGTGATAAACGCGCCAACCCATAACCCCCCTAAGCCTGGATCGCGCTCCATCAGAGTCTTCAGAAGAATATGCGGATCCTGAACTGAGTTCAGAAGTGCGAATGAGCCTCGTAGCCACATGCCGCAGATATTACTCGTCACGTCAGGCTCGAAGAAGATGCTAGTGAGGAGCGCCTTAGAACCCCTTGGGTTACAACTCAGCGCTAATAGCCTATCAAGCTGGGGATTTTCCATCATGACTAAGGCGTCTTGGCTGTCTCTTTGGTCCGCACACTGGGGGAAATTCGGCATGGCCAGTTCAATTGGTCGATAGTCGAACTTGGCGACTGGAATCAGCAGGGCGGCAGCGAGGGCTGCCTGCTTCTGGTCATTAATGCTGTGAAAGCGGCAGTATTCTGATAGATACCGGTGTGCAGTGTTTGAGGTAGCCAGAGAAGAATGACTTGAAGCCGAACCTATCGCTTTGATCTTTGCCGGGATAAGGAAGGGCTGCTCTGAGACAAGTCTGGTGGACCACGGCGAATAAAGAATATCTCCCCTGGAATTGCGCATGGTGGCTTTCCAACAACCCTCGCCCGACAGAAGTGTATTCCACCAGCGAGCCGCATCCTCGTCAACCTCGCCAACATGAACTGTGATGGGGTCTCTGTTCCTTGGTGATGGCATTGGCCCGTTTTCGTTGGGCTGGTGGGTTGGTTGACTTGGATGCTGGGAGAGATGCGATGACGGGATGAGCTCCGCCCACCGTGCAGCGAGAATATATGCCCAGGCCAGCAGAAGTACCGGAATGTGACTGCTTTCCGTGCCAAAGATATCCGGGAGGGTTGTTGTCGTGCGTCGTGAATCCGAAGTCAAGATAGTCGGTGTGGGCTTATCCCAAGCGACCCGAAAGATAGCCTCATGTTCGAAAGGCGGCAAATGATCCAAGTCATTCGCGGCAGCCCATGACGACTTCCCCTTAGCGGAGGCAGCATTTCTTGAGGAATTGCCAATCTCAAGATTTCCCGGGAAGTGCGGATGGTGGTTGGAAAACCTGGCTTCAAGATGAGACAAGCAGTCCTCGAGGAGCCGATTGTCGCCAGACACCGCGCGCTTCAAAAGACTAGACCACGTTCGGTATCCTCGCTCATACATGGCCCGTGCAGCCTGCGCATCTGGGCGAATCGCATCTTTCATCTTTAAGGCACTGTTGTAAGGAAGAAAACGCTTATAGACCTCGGAACGGTGGGTCACCAAGCCTTACCCTTCATTGCCTTGTGGAAAGATTAGCTAAGCCGCGCCTACCAGTGGAGTAGCGTGTGATCATTACAATAGTGTGCATATCAGGAGAACATGTATTGCTAGAGGATGCACCGAGAAGATCAAAGTCTGTGGTGCCTCTTATCACCAGCTTTATCTTTCTGACGGGACTACATGTGACCGTGATGGAGATGTAGTCTGCCGGCAATGCCCTTATCATGGTCGGGAGAGCAGGGAACGAGATTTCACACAAAGCCCTGTCGTCGCTAAGGGGGAGGACGGAAATGTTTATCTAGTCGAGGAGGGAGTAATTCGAGGGTATTAGATTAGAAACTCTAGACCACCCAGACATACCTTACCAAAGCTGGCATGGTTATGCCATTTTTGGCATCAAGTTTTGAAGCTTCAATATATTGATAGCTGTGTATTGTTCAGCATAATTGACCCAAGGGGTACGGAAACCCCGGCCATCTTGCGTCCGTTACTAACGTAGGGAATACATGGCTGGAAGCATGGTTTATGATAACGCGGCGTCTGTCAAAGCTCCTGTGCTAGCATCTTCTTTTCTCCAAGGAACGTTTCCGCCTCAAACATTTTACAACAAGTCCATGTCTGGCAACCAACGAGGCTACAGAAGAGAAGAGGAGCTTGGCCCCCCCCTCCCTCTTTAAACGTTACTACGACATTCATCGACGCTGGATCGGAACTACCCGGAGCCGCCCGGAATTGCTTTCCTGGATCAGTGGTCCTAAGAGAGCTATAGTCTCAAGGGGGAAATCGTGACTAGAGCATCTGGGTTGGCGATTACGATTTTAATGCCGGGTTTGGTCCTAGCTGAGGTCGAGGCGGTAGAATGTTATCTATCTGTTGGAACTGAGTGTGGGCGAGCCTGCACTGAAGGGAATAGTTAACAAGTCCAAGGATGTAAGAAGCCGCGGCGGTGTTTCTTCCTCAGTGGTTCTGGTGGTTTGTTGGAGAAACAGAACACACCAAGCCACACAGCCGAAAGGGAGAAATTACCACATAGTTTCTTCTAGGTCTTTTTAAAAGAGAGATCTCACGCACTCTCTCGTAAGGCAAATACAATATTAAATAACAAGAGCAATTAATTAATTAATAGCAATGAAGATATAACCTTCAAAGGAGCCCGAAAGTCCTCTCATTGAGGCCCGTGAAAAGTAATAATAAAGGTGAGGTCCCGTGGCCTCTGCCCTCTTTTCTATATACAAGAAATTGCTCAGTAGCCCAAAATGACCTAGCACGTCTTTCCCCCAACTCAGTGGAAAGAGGATACAAAGGTCTGAGTAGATGCCGGGGCCTTGGATATCCTCTTCCTTCATTAGATGAGCGCGGCTGAATTTTTGAGAGTTATGATAGTGGCCGCCTTAGAGGTTGAAAGTGGTAGTGACAAGATGCGTTGTCGCTACCCTTCTAGCCCTTTGGGCAGCAACCCGATCCGTAACCTTGTTTGTGAGAGGGAGATCAGAAAATAGTTAGATTCTTTGCTGAGATGGAGTGTCAAGGTAGCGGTGCTCTTAATAGCAACTTGCATCATAAGAATTAAACAAGCACAAAATCCTCTTCTTTACAGTTAAGGAGCAACGCCTCCCCATCCATAATGCCTTTCACCAAACATGGCCCAACAACCTTCCATTCGTTACCAGTCACGGGCCGCAGCAGCAGTGGAATGGCCATGCCTGGCAATACAACCAGCACATCCCCAGCAAGCGCATCAAAGTCTCCAAACCCAAGGTATCCCTTCTCCGTCCAGAAGATAGTCTGGCCGCCCACCCGCAGCAGTAAATCCTGAAAGGCCAGCCCTTTTGCCTGAATGTCCGGCCCAGATGGAGAAGCAGCAAGCTCGCAGAGCGGCCAGTGAGTCACGTCTCCACGGTTGGGCGATCCAAAGCCGGGAGAGACGCCCGCCGCAAGGACCCAGTCCACTGCCTCACAAACCGTCCCCCCAGAAATATACCCCCCATCACATGTACTGGGAAACAGAAACGTGGCGAGAGAGCGCGTCCACGAAGAGAAAATGGGCTGCCAGAATTCGGATCCGTTAGTGTAGTCGCCCCACTGCGCCGGATCTTTGATCGCTTTGTGAACAGCCTTGGCAACACCAACCCTTATCCCAACAACAGAGAGTTTCATGCCATCTGAACAAACAGAGAATCGGGGCGTAGCTCATCCTCCAGCGCTGAAGAATTCTCGATAAGTGAATCCCAGAATAGAATACGTGAACCGAGAAAAGTTTGGCACCCAACTCCTCAACTTCTTGTATCGCTCGATAGAACAGAATAACAGCAAATCTAGCTCTCAGTGCCTAAACTAGAAAACGGATTCTATATAAGAAAACCATCGATGAGATGAAGATTTAAATTTTGCCTGTTTGTTTACTTTGTCAAGGTCAATGTTTCACTTCTTATATTATCCGATTTTAGGGTAGCGAGTGCCTTGAGAAGATCAGGTGATCTCCCCCGGAGCGAAGGATCAAAGCTAATCTCAAGTTCTCAACCCAATCTCGACCTTGCACTCGTCTGAGTTGATCTTCGGATACGTACTAACCAAAAAAAAAACGGGCACCCTAGCGCCATGGCTCGAGCATTCCCTCGCCTCTCAGCCAGCCTCAGACTGCCGTTGGCCAACCTCTTCCGCCCGAGACTGCTTGTCAGATGCGATGCCATCACACCGTCCAGGGATCACACTCAAGATGCCAGCGCCGCCAAGAAAGAGTACCCCGGCCTTGGCCTCGACATCCGCCACGACGACTCAATCGACCGCGACGTGATTTATCCGGTTGGAATCCACTTCAATTGTTACGGCAGCGAGTCGGAGATGCTACTCGTCCGTGAGGTCGCCATGATGATGATCATGGAGAGCATCACGGACAAGCCGGATTGGCACATCAAGGTCTTTGATGCAGAGATTGCGAACAGGTGGAAGGCTGAGGCGTTGGCACTGCCGGTTGACGCCATGTATAAGGAGATTGCTGAGGACCGGATTGCCTGGCCTGATGGAGCATTTGCTGGGCAGGCACCAAAACCAAAGACTATCTTGGACGAAGCATGCGTCGATTATGTGAGGCTTCTAGCCTTTCTCACTATTCACGTGATGGTCTTTCCGGCTGACTTTACCATAGTGTATCAAGGAGCTGCGTGCCAAGGCGGAGTATTTCAAGAAATCGGGTCTCGTACCCACGCTTGATGCCTCAGCCACGGTCGTCAAGTCTGATATTTTGATCGATGAAGAGCTAAAGCGGGAACTCCGTGTTGCATTCGAAAAGCTCAAGGAAGAGCAAATGGCTAATCCTGACTGGCATCCAGGGACTGAGAGCCGGGTCCAAGACCTTGTTCACCCTTCCTTGTACCCACTGGTCTATGGCCGCACTCCCGTCATGCAAAATGAGGTGGTGGGTGTCGAGGACGCCATCTCCTGGACTGGTAAGGGAGATGTGATCTTGCAGACTACAGAAACCCCTAGTACTGTAGATATACGCAGAAGCATCGACTATTCGGTAGGCGGTTCCAAGGTCGAGCCTACCTTCTGGTCTCTGGACTACCAGTGGTTGCCCTCGAATGTAGCATTTCAGTCTGATGGGAGTGTCAAGTTCACCAGCTACATCAACAATCTGCATCCCTTGAAGCACCGGGGCATCTACAAGACAATCGAAAAACTGGTCGGAAGAGCCCTTTGCGCTTGGGACTTTTGTCTAGCACAGCACAGTTCTGGTATGTCGAGTGGGCTCGGACGGACAAAACCCCGATTTCCCAGGCCAGCGAACCCATGGTGAGGAACTGCCCCAGGATACCCAAAGCTTAATCTTTATTTATCGGTTCTGACTTCATTCTCAGTGACAGCAACCTCCGCAACTGGAACCCTTCCATGCCCGACGGCATGGTGAATGTGATCTCAAAGGAAACACTCAGCCACGACAACTACTTCGACTACATCGATTATTCCGATCCCCGTATTATTAAATGGGCCGAAACACGCGAAGCCGTTCAACCTAGCCCTCCGGACTTTTCAGCTTGGCCATATGGAGCGGCCAGAATTCCCCCACTCCGCGAGCGCTTCCAAGACTCGGGTCTCCAGATCATCGTTAAGATGGCCTCCATCGAGCTCACCCCCGACAAGAACCCCTCTTTCCCACTCGGCGGCTGGCATGTAGAGGGCCAAATGAACGAGCACATCATCGGCACAGCACTGTACTATCTTGACTCGGAAAACATCACGCCCAGCAGCCTGCAGTTCCGGATGCAAACGAGTCCGTACCAGGATGAGTACCAGACTGCAGTGGATCAGAACTCTTTCAGCTGGATGGAGCAAGTATTTGGGGTGTTTCTGGGGCCCATGTCTGGAGGCGCGTGCCTGCAGAACTATGGCCGAGTCGAGACTCGCGAGGGGAGGCTACTGGCGTTCCCCAACGTGTTTCACCATCGCGTTACGCCCTTTGAGTTGGCTGATAAAACGAAGCCGGGGCACAGGCGGTTTATCGCGTTATGGCTCGTGGATCCCTTTACGCGTGTTATCAACACCGCGAATGTCCCGCCCCAACAAGAGGAATGGGTTGAGAATAAGGGGATTGACGGCATCATGAGTGTAGATGAGGCAAAGGGGCACCGGGAAAAGTTGATGAAGGAGAGGGCTGCGTTTCGAAACGGGGCGGAGGGATCATGGGAGGGGGTGGATTATGGCTTTTGTGAACATTAGGAGTTAACACTGTGAGATTTGGATACGACCTAGAATTTAGAAAAGGCGGGGATAAGTCATCGGTTCGGAGTTGATTAGGCGCAATTGACGCCCGACCGTACAGAGCGTCTCGCGGCACGGACATGTTTAACAATCGCCCCGAAGCTGGAGCTCTGGCGGAGCCGCTTTCTCGAACAACCGCGTTTTGATTTCTCATCATTATCCATCGAAACAAGGAACCGGCTTGATCGATGCTTCCAAGGCTATTTTCTCATTACGGTTAATCTTTCGGGCCTCTGAATAAGTCTCTTGGCCAGATCTACTTCTACTAGACTCTCAATATACAAAGTATTATTTACTGCCCCCTGAAATATACTACTAATTTTATGCGCTGCTAATACTGTATTATAGTCTTAGGGGCTCCTCGTTTCTTGCTATACGCCATCGATTGCTTGCTTGTATTAGATCATCGCAACCTTCCAAGGCCCATCCCCAATTCTCCAAAAATCCGGGTGTGGCTTCCCAGCTTTCGACTTTCCACGGCTCACCCCAATTGATCAGACATCGGCGTCCCGCAGTGTAATCGTCGGGCTGTTCAAATTCCGGGCCATGGGCACCTCTAGTGGCAGCAGCTGACGGCACCGTTGAGTTTGCTGGGCTGGGTGAGATAAAGTCCGGAAATATATCACCACAGAGGTCTTGACGCATCTTCTCAAGAACAAAGCCCGACCCTTTCTTGATGAGATTATCCCGAAACCTCGGGAATGGAAACATATCAATCCAGCTCGTATGAACGCAGTTCATCTGTAATATTGTTGGGTATAGTGTATCGGGTATATTTTGGTTAGGAAGAGGGCGGACAACTGTCAGGCCACCACAAAGTTGAGTGGTAGACTCGTTGCCATAGGCGACAGAGTTCGCTCCTTTCAAGAAAGAGGCTGCGGAACGAAGAAGAGACTTATTGGAGAGTAACGCCCGAAGAACGTTATGTTGAATGAGGTGAATGAGATGATCGGAGGAGAGTGGGAGGGTAGTGGATGTGTTGAGTTGAGAATGAGAGCTGGTGCCATTGGCCGAAACATGCCTTGTCGCCGCCTTGGATTGGGGGGATAAAACGATAACAGTGCCCGGAGGTGCGTGCATAGGCTCTCTTTGTGATTTTGATGAATCTTGTTTGCTTATGAAATGGTCTGGCTCCTCCAATAAAACAGAGTGTTGATTTTGGCGAGATCGGTGTCGAATCTCATGTCTCTTCCTGAACTTGGCAACCCAGCCGGTAGAAAACTTTGGCATCGCTAGACCCTGAGATTTGTCCGAATCTTTCCAAATCTGCCTTGCTTTGCGTTTGATGACATCGTTGGATACTTTGCCTGACTGACGCTCGACTGCATCCAGCCAGTCGGAGAGCAACAAGTCTAGCCAAGGCCATTGGCAGGTTCGCACACGGAATTCGGACACCACCTGACTGGTTGGAGCAAAGATGTCAAGATGAGCGAAGCTGTCGCTTAGACTTCGGCTGACCATGGACTGACTGATTTCGTGACCGAAGTGGGATTTGAACCACATCTGAAGAGCAGACTGGGTTGGCTTTGGATTGGCCGTTTGGTAGTAGTGGCGCAGCGCGATGCGCTGTGAGTGTGAAACCGCAGTTCTGGAGGGCCCCATCTTGTGCCTCGTCGGGCGGCCTTGAAGAAGTGTGAGGAAACAAAGGTACCTGGTGATATCGGCTCGATGCTGTTCACCGACAATCAGAGGCGGGAAGATGCGCAAGCCGATATCCTTATACCGTGCGACCCGAGTCATGGGAAGGGCGCTAGCAAGGGGTTCCAAGACCTAGCGAAAATGCCCTTCCAATTCCAACCCCATGTTTACAAATCAACATTCCACTCCGCGTCGGTGCACGCGCGAGCATTACCACCCGGCAATGCGGATTGTGTTCTCTATTAGGATATTACACCGCGTCACTAATCCATCCTAGTTCTAACATGCAACGATAGAAGGATATGTGAAACGAAAAAATCCGAGTGACAGATGCAGAGTCCTCGAGAGTTTCGTCCAGGGCCGAGGATGACGAGAGAGGTGAGAGATGTGAAGAATCAAAGAAAAAGATAAATAGTCTATGTAGCCACGCTCCTCAAAGCTGGAATCAATCATTATCAAATTCTTTTCTTCACAAACCAACACTCAAATCAAGACATCACCATCTCTTTCAAGTAACAATGTCCCGATACGCAGATGCACACATGAATCCTGCCGGCCCCGGGGACGCTCGCCCGACAGCGATTCAGATCGTCAAGGATGAACGAGCAGAGGGCACTCTGGCTGGGAAAGTTGTTGTCATTACTGGGACTTCATCTGGCCTAGGCATCGAAACAGCCCGTGCTCTAGCCTTGACCGGAGCAAAGATGTTTTTGACGGCCCGAAACCTCGACAAAGCCAAAACCGCCCTCGAGGGCATCCTCAAACCGGGACATATTGAGCTCGTTGAGATGGACAATACTTCTCTTGGCAGCGTCCGCGCCGCTGCGAAAATCATCATTCAGAAGTCTAACAACCAGGTCAACATCCTGATCAACAACGCCGGTATCATGGCTCTGCCCAACTTGGAATATACCAAGGATGGGTTCGAGATGCAGCTTGGGGTTAACCACCTTTCCCATTTCCTACTGTTCGAGCTTTTGAAGCCAGCTCTTCTTGCCAGCGCGACCCCTGAGTTGTCATCTCGAGTTGTTAACCTCTCTTCTTCTGCCCACCATGTCTCCTCGATCAACGAATCCGGCAACTACAATTTCGAGAAGACTGAGTACAACCCGTGGGTTTCATATGGGCAATCAAAGACGGCCAATATCTACATGACGAATGAAATCGAGCGGCGCTATGGGCCGAGAGGATTGCACGCCAACAGTGTTCATCCTGGAATGATTTCGACTCCGCTCATGGTTCACGTGGACCCTGCCGCCTTGGAAGGAATGCAGAAGGATCCCAACATCCCAAAATTGATGAAGTCGCCAGAGCAGGGCGCTGCAACAACCGTTTGGGCTGCAATTGGGAAGGAATGGGAAACTAAGGGTGGGGAATACCTTGCTGAGTGCTGGAAGACTACTCGAGGAAATGACAAGCATGAGATCGCTGGTGAAGGATTTGCAGGCCATGCTTATCACCCTGAGAATGAGGCTCGTCTGTGGAAGGACTCGCTCAAGATGGTCAGTTTACTAGACGATCAGTAGAGCTGTGGAATTCGATCTTCGGGCTCAGTGAACCCATCGAGGGCCGGGCTGCAACTAGAATAAAGAACAGATCTTCAACATATCATAACATCATGACCCGGTGTTAACACAGTGACTTAGATATGAGCTTAGTTGTTATTATAGGTAAGTAACCATAACCGTGAGAACTTAACTGTGCGCCGCCTTTAATAGCAATTAAATAGGCTGCTACCATAGTAGAGGCCATGCGGAAGATAGGCTACGGGACTGAGACAGAACAGTACTGCGCACAGGCAGCAAGGCTGACTGGGATGCCGTGATAACAACCTGGTTCGAGTGTTGAAAAGCTGCAGCACAGCCACCGCCACCATCACCAAATGGAAAAACCCGCAGACAAAAAAAACTACAACTGAAGCCCCAGCTTGGAGGGACTGACTTAACTCCGTATTGTTTGCCAACTTCAATGCTAAACAAAGGACCAACGAAATGCCGCACCAGACTACAAGCAAAGATGATATCCGCAAACACTTGTACCAACCTATCGGAGCTTCCGAATATCGCATCATACATCTTCTTCC
The DNA here is from genome assembly GCF_000151355.1 of Fusarium vanettenii 77-13-4. Classification (NCBI taxonomy): domain Eukaryota; kingdom Fungi; phylum Ascomycota; class Sordariomycetes; order Hypocreales; family Nectriaceae; genus Fusarium; species Fusarium vanettenii. Next base: position 4,924,579 of record NW_003315881.1, read on the forward strand.
TGGTACCTTTTCTGATGAGATTCAGTGCATCTTGGAAACTCGGTCTCCTTCTATTATGACTAGCTACGAGGCAGTCTCTTACCAATGGGGCGACGAGTCAAACACCAAGCCGATTTCTGTGGCAGCTGTGGAATCCCGATCTCCAACCACATGGCCGTGGCTTCAAAGGACGACTGAAGTCTCGAAAACGTTACTCGGGGCCTTCATGTCAACAGTTAAGCCGTATCTTGTCCCTCTGTGGATCCTCGCCTGGGTTGTGGCAACCGGACTTTTCTGGCACCTCTCCTCGCTCCATATATTCGAACCGCCATCTTGGGTCCCATCGTTCATCCCCCGAGATGTTTACATGGCCATCATAAGTGCAGTGTATGGTGCAGCATTTCCGGAGCTTCTCAGGGCCTCTTTTACACTTTCCGCTGAGATGAGCGAAACAAAACCCTTGCTTTTTGTACTTGATTTGATACGTGGTCCCCGTTCCCTCGCACAGCCGTTGGAGTTCGCCAGCTTCCAAGTGACCACCAACTTGGCCCTGGCACTGCGTCATTTTCGGAAGGAAAACCGTTCCCGGGCACTGTGGATAGATGCCTTGTGTATCGATCAGAAGAATGAGGAGGAAAAGACAGTGCAGATCCAGCGAATGGACTGGATATATGCCAACGCATCTTCCACCGTGATTTGGCTGGGCGGATACCACGGGCTAGCAGAGCAAGACACATGCGAAGGGGGATCATCACGTTATTGTGAGCATCGGCGCCAGATCGAGTCGGCTTTCGATCATATCTGGGCTCTGAGTGGGTGGCGAAATATCTTCGGTTGGTACTTTGGCCGATATGAACAGCGACGTTTCCGAGCCTCACAACGAGGTCTGGTTGAGCTGGCAAGGAGAACGTTGGTGGGAGAGACTGTGGGTCATCCAGGAAGTCGCTCTTTCTACAGGCCGAGTACGAATTCAGTGTGGACACGACACATGTGGCCTGGACGACCTTGCATCAGCTTGGCACTCGATACCTTTTGAGCATCCCGAGCTTAGTAAGGATTTCCGGCCTGGCAACCATATTCTATCGACCATCAGAGACTTTCGCTATTCATTCTTCCACGTTCGAGGAGGGTATCTCGCCCATGGAATCTACAAGGCCCTGGGCGCTATCCACCCTAGTCTATCCGGTGGACCTCGATTCCATGAGCTGCCATTTCCCAAAAGGCTTCAGAGCATCTTGCTCGGAACTGCGGGGCAGTTCAAGTGCCGCGATGACCGAGATAGGCTGTATGCCGTGCTGGGCATCGCGGGAGGTGTCACAGTCGGACCAAGGACCAAGATGGCCACCTTGATGGACAAGCTCGGCAGTCACTCAACGCATGTAATACTGTGTCAGCATCTGGACGAGCTCGTGAAGGGATCAAGTCAGATAGTCACCGTAGCTGGCATCATATTTTCACTCGCCTTATCGACATGGGGAGCATATTACGATTCGAGGGCAAGGTACTGGACAATCAGCCGGCCTGACTATATCATCTCGGGGTACAAGAGGGTGATTGATGCTGTGACGGGTAGACGACCTAGTAGGGTCGAATTCTTCACTGCTTTGGCAGGGTATCTCGCCAAGGAAACAGGCAGTCTGTCCTTCCTTGACGCAGCAGCCTGTGGGGAGGATCCAGACGAGGACATGCCGTCGTGGGTACCGAATTGGTCGAGAGAAGTCAGCAAACAGGCTTACAACTTGGCTATCCGCATCAACAAGGATCAAGCTCCAGATTCTTTCAAGATTGCCAACGGCGGCAAGACCCTTCAGGTTATCGGACAGTGCAGCACAATCGTGAATGTTGTACATCCGGTTGACTTGCAAATACTCCGGGCATCGCCATGGCAGGGCGCTTTCCAAAAGATCATAGCTCTCCCAAAAGAAGCCAGGGGTGCGATGCTCTCGTTGTCAGAATTCATTTTCACGGCCACATCCCCCTACTCCCCATACAAGCGTGGAAAAGCCGACAAATGGCTGATTCTGCTGATGTTTGGCTTGTTCAACAAATGTCTGGATGTTGGATTTGAGCAAATGAGATCACAGGATACAATGATGGTGTACACGAATGATGCGATGGCGGAAGGGATGGGATATCTGAAACATGGTGTTGCTGATAAGGGGGATCGCCTGTTGTTTGTGCCTGGCTGCTTTCATCGCCTGGTGTTGAGGCGAGCGCAAATGACGGAGTCGGACCGGTGGAGGATCGTTGGGCAGGTGGCCATGGAGCGGGAGGAAGGCTATACTCGAGATGAGTGGGCGCAATTACTTGAAGATGGTAAGTTGCAGGAAGTTAATATTGAGTAGAGTCTTCCCTTTTAGAACTTGACACCATGCCCAGCAAGTCTAGCAAAACTCAACAGACAAGGCTTAACTAATGACGCATAAACTTCTACTACAGTACCAACTCCGAGGCTCTTCCTACCGCGAGTCGACCTCCTCCGCCTTGTTGCCGGGTGCATGCCTGTTCCCAATCTTTATTTACACCAGCAGTCTAGCTCAAGTCAGAACCGTTGGCTGGGAGACCGTCCCACGACACGTCGGTCTTGGCCTGGCCCTCGCCAACGTGCTTGGCACAGAGTCTACCAAAAGTGTGCTTGTTATTTGGCCAGCTGCCGCTCGTTTCATCTCAGGGGGTGCTCAAGACACGTATCTTGAGATCTGTCAGGTCCCCATTTCAGCAAGCTTGTCGCAACCCCTCCCCTCCTTGAACCCTCTTCCCGCAGATGATCAGTGTGCGATGTCTTCCCAGCCCTGCCATCCACGACCCTTGACCTGCTTCAGCTCCTCTTCATCGTACTTCTTCCCTGCTGTAAAATAGCCAGCGTTGATCTTAGCATCAATCTCTACGCGGGAATCGGCTGGAATCAAGCCTGCCTTCATGTTAGCCATGGGATCTGAAGCGCAATATAGTGCGTAAATGGGACGAGATGGGTTGGAGCAGCTAGGGATCAACGCACTGTCTGGGATGGGGATTCTTTCGAGGATGGGAATCCCCTGCTCTACGATCGCGTCATGCTTCATGTTGGACATGGAGAGCATGCGGTCGATCTTCTTCACACCAAGCCAGTGCAAGATGTCGGGCATCAGGGCTTGGAATCTCATCTATAGCGTCCATCATGTCAGCTCAACAGTAACATCAACCCAATAGTTTAGCTGCTCTTACATCGCGAACACCAGCAATGTTCTCGGTACGGGCAAAATACTTGTCGGCCGTATCTCCGCCTCGCTTCCGGGCGTTGTAAACAAGGTACTTGACGACCTCACCCAGGGCGCGACCTTCTTTACGGAAGTAAATGACAATACCGGAGCCGCCATTCTGGGCCTCCTTAATGGCCTCCTCAATGCCAAAGGTCAGATATGGTCGACAGGTGCAGATATCTGATTGGAAAACGTCGGAGCCGTTGCATTCGTCATGGATGCGAAGAGCCAGTCTGCAGCTGGCATCTGACACCTTTTCTGGCGCGCCGAAGATGTATACCGTGAGCCCCCCAATAGGTGGGAGGAATACCTTCATGTCTGGCCTCGTCACCAACTCGGGATAACTGCCACCGGTGTGCTCGAACAAGGCCCGGCGCAGTGTTCCCTCGTCGATACCGAACCGAGATGCGACGCCTGGAAGATACCAAACAGGCTCCACGGCGCACTTAGTGACGCGCACGTCGCCATTCTCGCTGACGACAATGTTGCCGTCCACGGGAAGACGTCCCTCCTTGATAGCATCTGTGATCTCTCCGACTCGCATGTGAGCGCGGGTTATGGCAATCGTTGGTCGTACGTCCAGTCCATTGGCCAGATGGTCCTGGAAGTTCTTGACGATATCATGACCGAAAGGATCCATGGAGACGATCTTGGTCGGGTCGGACCACGCGGGTTGTTGCGGGAAATCAAAGGTAGGCTGCGTGTTCTCGAAGCTCGGACGGAAGTCGCGGGGAAGATCCCCTGCGGCAATGGCGAGCGCATTGTAGATGCTGTAGCTACCACCGTGAGCTCCGATGGCGTTGCGTCTTGTCAGAGTCTTGCCGCTCCGGGAGACGAGCACCGGCCCTCGCTTCTTGGGGTCAGCATCGCCCCAGTTGAGGTCAACCGGATCGACAACGCTTTGGCCGGGATAAGTGGTCAACTTTGAGGGGTTGTTAGTCACGTTATCCTGAAACGATGCTTTCTCAAGGGGAGTTGCGAGCAACGGAACTAATGAGGCCACATACGATGATACGTTGTGAGTAGCCGTCTTTCGTAGCAGTGACATTGGTTGATGCGCCGTTCATGGCTGTGCCGTTTTTCATCTCGCTGTTGATTGTCATATTGAGGGTCTGCAAACGTTTAGCTGGCCGAGGATTAACAAAGTCGTCAAGACACGTCGTATTCAGGCTTCCCATCTTGCCAGCGTTTTAAGCAAGTCGCCCAGTGGATTTCTGTTTATAGCAATTCGCAGTTTGGCATCTGCAGAGATTTACTTGCTTGATTCCCCGAAATCATGCCTCCTGTGTCTGAGACTTCGTCAATGTCGCTATCGTGTGCTGCTTCTGTAATCTTCACGTGGATAATCAAGCAATGAGTTCAGATAGTCGTCAATCGACCTATCGTTGGACCCTCGGAGCCAAGATAGGATTTCCCAAAACGCGACGATAAGAGCCTTATGGGGCAACTAATCGCCTTAAGGTAGCGAAAGCATCACGTGGGCATGAGGGGATCGCTGTGATTGCTTTGCTCTGGTCGATAGGCACTACAGTATAACCTGTGCTACCCTACGGTAGATATCCATCTGTGGGGAGATAATGGGACGAGATAAGGCCCTGCTAGTCCTACGATACTTATCTGATATGACATGACATTTTGAGATAAGAATGCAAAGAAAGATAACGGCAACATCAAGCGCTAGGCAACTCTCAGCAAGTGGTAGATCTCAACGTACCTAGTGGGGCTTGTTGTGCTCACAGAGTAATAGCACCCAAGTGACTTCGAATGCTTCTCTGTACGATCTAGACCCTATGTCTTGCAGCTGGATACATGAACTTTGCACGGATGTCTAGCCATTATGCCTATACCTTAAAAAGGAAATTGTTGGACAGGAAAGCTGCGTGTCAAGGTGAATTTCGGATTGAACACAGAGTTTGACTTCTGCTACCTGACTTCCCATCAAGCGTACATCCAGGCAGACACGTGCATGATTGATGAATGCCGTAACCAAGAAATCGTAGATGGTGAGCGTTGTTTAAAGATATTTACAAACATGAATGAACCATTACTAGTCGAAACAAACTCCCTTTTTAGTTCGCTTAGAACAGGGTCCCATCGCCATCTATGAGAATTGGGCTAGACTTCGTCGCAGGACGGAGTTTTGAAGCCATCTCCCGGCCACCTTTCCACGTCCCTGCCTCCAACATCTGTGCCATGTTCAGAGTATAACCGCTCTTCTCAAACTCGAGCGCCACCAACTTGTGAAGTTCGTCGAGGAGGGCCACGGTCATGGCTCGCCATTCGACAATGGTGTCGCTAGTGGCGTTAAACATGGGCAGTTCCTGGCCAGATAATTTTCTCCCTTCTCTAAGGGTCTCTGGTTTCAGCTTCAGGGCACCCAAGTCGACAAATAGACCTCCGTTTCGGTATTCAGGAAGTCCGGTGCCGAGATCGAGGTTGGAGATCTTGAAGCCCAAGACACGAGTGAAGGGGACCGTGAGGGAATATCCAAGCCATTGTGTGAGTTTATGGAATGGCTGTACCGCGGCTATCTCTGCGCCAAGTCCTGTCTCTTTGGACCCGTCAGACAGGACCCGAAGTGGCCATGCATCACCCAGGGATGTCCCGGCGACAGTGGTGCGATCCTTTGGCCACGCGGGTAGGAGAATGCGCTGGAGAGTAGACCAAAGGAGCTCATAGTCGAGAGTGTCGGACGCCTTTGAAGCTTTTATCAAGTAGTCTGGCACCCACAATTAGCCCCGTGATAGATCCTGCCAACTTTGCTCCCCGGCAATGAGTTCAGTGCTCACCAACAATGTTACCAGGTCTGCCAGTCGAGCCAGCCAGGTCGGGCTGTTCAAGCAGTGATCGGCCGACAGTGCGCATGAGCTCTACACGTGATGAGACACCAATAAGAGGATTATCGACAGAGATCTGGAAATGTTCTTCGAACGCCTTCTCCGACAGATTGACTAGTCCTTTGCCTAAACGACACCAAATATTTCATGTTAGGAGACTGCACGGGACCCAGCAAAAAAGGAGGAGAAGATGTGTGCTTACCATCAACTACACAATCTGTACTGTCGCTGCTAAACACTCCAGACTTGAACATGTACAGGGACGCGACGCCAATGCCTTCGCTTCTGTTGTACATCTGGTTGGTACCTGGTTCCTTGAACTTCCATACATCTCCCGCGCCGGCGTCTAGCAAAACAGACACGAAGAAGAGATCTACCAAGCGCCGGATCAGCTCCAACTTGTCGCAACCTTGAGAAGTCCAGGTATCAAGGCATTGAGCCAATCGTGGAACACCGCCAACCTCTAAATGCTGCCATCTGCCATGAGGAGGAATTTCGGCAAATCGATCGGGTCCGAAATCGCGCTGTCATAGGGTCAGCAACGAAAGCAGCGCTTGCGGGAGGCAATGCTTGGTTTGGTTCTCGCGTTGTGCGGTCTAAGTAAATCGGCTATGAGGAGCGAGGGCTCACCTTGATGACTCCAATCACGAAATCGGCGACGTGCGGCATGCGTTGAGCTTCATACTCGAAGCTCCGCAGCGACCCCTCCTGGGCCGCACGAAGCACGAGCTGCGATCGCTCCCGCACCGCTTGAAGGCTAAGCAGATACTGAATGTTGGGGTCTACAGTTGCAGACGTCATGATGGGCCAAGTTGTCGACGTCTTGGCTTGGTTCTACCGAGCACTACACAACCTTGGGTAGGTAGATAGGTAGTTAGAGAGTTTGTACAAAAGGAGCAGGGCGGGATTGATCTTGATGTTGGAAATCATGATGAATTTCATTTTCATTATACAAACGGGCCGTGGGGCAGCATGTAGCTCGCGATTGAGTCGGCAACGCTGCAAGCCCTCAGACAAGGCTACTCTAGTGAAGGATGCTTTCCCCTCAGGAGCCGTGGATAAGGCTCTTGGCCTGTTATGGTCAGGTACCTACCTACCCTAGGTAGGACATCAATGTGGAGACGATAGCGATCTGTGGAGTTTTTTTCTCTGGTGCCAAGCTACCAGGTCTTATCCTTATCCTTATCCACTCTCCCTCTTCTCAGTGATAAGAGCTCCTGTGCTTATCAAGACTCTAAGATTCCATATCTCAGTCGCCTGAGACAACTTCAATGACTGCGACCAGAGCCGATTAGACAAACTTTGCTGGCAGATACTCAACATTGGCAGCGATGATTGCAGCCATGCTTCGTGCCGTAAATGATCGCTCACAGAGCGAAAACGGAGGCATCCTTCTAGGCTCTGGGACTCCCGCCATATGACCATTCAACCCTCCTCGCATCGTCAGGTCACTAAACCAACCATATATCTTCTTTTTTATCCCCCATTAACAACATTTGTTCTCTCATTATTCGACCTACAGCCGATCGTCTTTACACACACTCATCATGGCACCGAATTCCTTCCTCGTCTCGGACCCTGCCTACGGCCCGGTCTTGAGCAAGCTTCGGCAAGGCGTTGAGCGGCCGGCGACAGTTCGAGCTCTAGTGGGCGAGCTCACCAAGATACTGACCAAGAATGCGGTCAAAGAGGCGGCGTCTCCAGATGAGAAAATCGCCGTCATTGTCATTTTGCGATCCGGCCTTGCCATGATGGAGCCATTTGTCGACTGTCTCCCCGAGGACACCGACATGGTGATCCATCATATCGGCTTGTTCCGAGAGCGCCAAACCCTACAGCCCGTTGAGTACTACAACAAGCTACCGCTCAAGGCTCCCAACATCAAGCGTGCATATGTCCTGGATCCTTTGGTGGCTACCGGTGGCACAGCTGGGGCTGCCATCTCAATTCTCAGGTCAGTTTGCCTTGCGTGTTCTCCTGAATACACAAGTGATCCCACGTTAATGAAGAGGGAGAAACCCAAACTTCTCGGGACCCTGGAGCGGACAAATGATGGACAAGAAACATGATCTAACTGTAGACGTAGGGAATGGGGTGTTGAAAGCATTTCCTGCCTGTGCCTTCTGGCTAGTAGGCCGGGTCTCGAGAAGGCCGCTAATGTCTGGCCCGAGAACACTCGCTTCTTCGTGGGCGCGGTTGACGAGGAATTGGACAGTAAGGGCTACGTCAAGCCAGGACTCGGAGATATTGGAGACAGCCTATTTGGAACTGGGAACAGTTCATCTCAATAAATCACGCGTGTTTATATGTGATGAGTAAAGGCATTTCCAAAAAAAAGTCGGGTCGATACTTTTAATGTTGTTACATTTGTTAACTCCTTTACCTAAAGTCCATGCTTAATGCCATAAAGACGTGATTGTTTTTGTGGTAGTATAAAACTGCCACGGAGTCCGCCCATGTGAATTTTGATCTGGCACGAGACAACGGTTAGTCTTGAATAAAAATCGACCATGTCGGGAAATGTTGGAGATCTATCTGTACCTCCTAAAAAAGAATCTTTATTTCCCGTCCGCAGTATAGGACCGGACGGAGCTGAATGGCAGATATTGTGAGTATTTATTTTCTTGAGGGTCAGAGAAGAGAACCTTACCTAATATTGGCACATTAATGCCGACTTGACCAACATTTACGGACCGCTGGAAGACTTGGGCGTTGGCCGGGCTGTTTGTAAAGATGGTGCAACCATTGCCGTCTGCATCCGGCACCTCAGTCAGCTTTGATTTGAAGTTGTCCATGCCAAGCACTGAAGTAACCTACACCTGTTTGCGTTTATGAGCTCAATAGCTTCTTCTAGCGTGTCAAGCTCGATGCAGCACAACACTGGCCCAAAGATCTCCTCTTGGTAGCAAGACATGTACGGTTTGACGTTGGTCAAGATTGTCGGGCCCAAAAAGTTCCCGTCGGGGTAATCGTCAACCACTCGCTTTCTACCGTCAAGGGCAATCTTGGCCCCTTCTTTCTCGGCGTTGGCAATTATTTTCTTCACCCTGTTCTTCGATGCTGATGAGATCAGCGGGCCCATATCAGTGGTCTATATAGGGTCAGGGTTAGCCTAGGTCTAAAGGTCTTAGAGAAAATTTTTCTTACTTTAGAAAAATACCTTAAAATAATTCTAGAAAAATCAGCTTTGCGATATATAAGATATAGCCTATACTATTAAATAGCACTTTTTCTTAGGTTTATAAAAATATATAATTTTATTATTTTATAATTAAGGCTGACTTATAATAAGCTCTAAAAGGTTATTTAATAATATAACAAGAGGATATTTCCTAAGGGATAAACTAATTATATTAATTTATATTAGCAGAGGAGAATATTATATAACCTTAAAGGGTAATATAATATTATATCTAGTAATATACTTAAGGTATTAAGTATAACTAAGTTATATTAATAATTAGGGTAACTTCTATATAGGAAAATATAATATATATATTTTATATACTTATAGTTAATCTTTAGATTAATATCCTCTAGGTTTAATTTAGGGTAAAGACTAATATTTTTAATATTTAATCCCTAGATTAATATAGGTAATATTTAGTCCCTTTAATCCCTTACTTAGTTAAAGTATTTCTATTATATTTCCCTACCTAGCCTATATTATAGTTATAATATAAGGTCTCCTCTCTATTAATCTTATCCCTAAGACTAATTTTAGTAACTAAGTATTATTAATAAATAACTCTAACTTATAAAAATTTCTTTTTATTAATATAATATTAGGCTAAGTTCTTAAGTATATTTCTTTATAAAAACTTTCTAAAATATAAGGTCTTTTTATTTATATTAAGGCTTTTAATTTTAAAATTATACCTTATATTTATTATTTCTATTAAGGTTTATCTTATAAGGTAATTACTAATTATTTTAATTATTATTTTAATTATATTAATATAAAGGTTATATATAATAAGGCTAATATAGCTTCTTTCTATAAGTATATATTAATATTCCTTTATAGCTATTAGCTAATCTTTTATAATTATAAAAAATATTTAAGAATATAAGTACCTAGAAGATAAAGAGGCTAAAATAAAGGCTACCTTAGAGGAGGTAATAGCTAAGTTTACTTATATCTAGAAATAAAAGAGGTTACTTAAAGCGTATAGTAATAAGGCCTTTAAGCATAGCCTATATACCTTAGAGGAGTTAAGCGAGCTCCGCGAGGAGTTATTTATTATTATAGAGGTATATTCTTTTAGGGCTATTAATTTAATTAATTAGAATATTATTAGTCTTAATAAGCTTATACTTAGTATTATTAATAGAAGTTCTTTAGAAGGTATTATATATTAGTAAGATATTCTAGGTGTTATGGCTTGGTCCCCCGTAGCAGCGATTGAAGCCCTATAGGCAGTTGAAGCACCTTCTGTAATTGCTACAATAGCGATTATGGCCCAATCTTTTGCCCCGTGGCGCAGTGGCTAAGGTGCCCACAGCTGTGACTGCCGTTATACTAGGGGTTTTTATATACTTTTTAAGTTAAGGTAGTCTTTTTATTTAATAACATATATTATCTTATTATTAATTTTATTTATATCGAGAATAGCTTCTATAATATATTCTTTTAATTTATTAATTTTTATATTAGGCTTATTATTTATTTTTACTTAGATAATATCTTATATTAATTTAAGTAATAAGATATAAAAGATTAAATAAAACTTAACCTTAGGTAATAAATTTAATTTATAGTTATATTTTAAGATTTTTTATTTAATTTTATAAGGTCTAATATACTTATAATTAAATTTTTTATTTTATTATTTTATTTTAATATTTTTTATTATAAGATAGATTATATCTCCCTTTAAGAGAATTAATCTCTTAATTCTTTTTTTATTAATATAATTTATTATTTTATTTCTAATAAATTTAAGTTTTATTTATATTTCTTTATATAAATTATATAGTTAATTATTAATAAAGATTATTTTAAGGTTAATAATAATATCTTATAATTATTAGTAAATATCTAGGGTAAATCTAAAATTAATATAAGCTAATATAATCTTTATACTTTTATTTATAGCTATATTATAGGCTAGCTAAGTAGCTAATAGCTTCTTAACTTAATTAGTTTATTTATAATTAATATAATATTAAAGGTATTATTTTAGTATTTAGTTTATATATTCTATTTATCTATTTATCTCCTTATAGTATATAATAGAGAGCTTATAGTTAATTCCTAAGTATCTTATAAGGCTTTATTAAAATTTAAATATAAATAATAGTCCTCGATTAATAATAATCTTAAGTAATATACTATATATCTTAGTAATATAGAAATAGAAGAGATAAGTAAATTCTTTAGTTATTATTAATTCTCTATATAATATAAAATAAAAAAACTTTATAAGTCTATCTATAATAATAAGAATATTATTATAGAAGTTTCTAATAGCTAATTCTTCTAATAAAGGTAATTTAATAATAAAATCTATTATAATAGCTTCCCATAGTAGCTAAGGTATTAATAGGGGTTATAATTTACTATAGGGTTTATAATATTATACCTTAGTTTTTGCGTAAAAGTTATATTAATTAATAATTATTATAATAATTTTCTTTATACTAAGAAAAATATATATTATCTTAACTTATTTTAGTATTTTATTAATTCCTTAGTATTTATATAATTAGTAATTATATATTTTATATATAAAGTTATATTATAATTCCTTTAATATTTATTACTTATTTATTTTTTTATTATTAGAAAGTTATATATTATATTCTAGGATTCTTATAAGGAGTAGATTACCTTATTCTATTATATAGGTTATTCTAATAATTTAATAAGGTATTCTAATAGCTCTATCCTATTTATAAATAATAGGTCCTAGTTTTAATAAGTATTTTATATATTATCTTATTTATTATTATAGGTATCCTTCGGGGGTAAAATATAATAATTATCCTTTAGTTTAGATTTTTCTAGTATTAAGGTTAGGCTTTTAGCTAATAATATCTACTTAGCTATTTTTTAATCCCTTAATATAAATAATAATATAATTAAATTCTAAGAAATATTTAATATATTATAATTATTATCCGCTAAGTTCTTAGGTTATCGCAAAATAAAAAATATTTTTATAATCTATATAGACCTTAATTTAATATTAGCTTCCTAAGAGGTAATATCTAAATTCCTTAAAGGTATTAATAATTATAAGGAATTCTTTATTATAAATAAGGTAATTAAATTCTATTTTATATAGCTTATAAGAATAGAATATAATTAAATATAATTATCTTTTATTATCTTATTATTTAATCTAAGTGCCTAAGGTAAAATCTAAGGTATTTATTTTAAGTTTAATTTATTAAGATAAATTAAATATCTTAAGTATTAGCT